>NC_138841.1:2500-5192942 GCF_965183815.1 Platalea leucorodia
TTGACCCCTTGACCTTTTGACCTATTGACGTCTTGACCCCTTGAACCCTTGAACTTTTGACCTCTTGAGCCCTTGACCTTTTGACCTCTTGACCTTTTGACCCCTTGACCTTTTCACCTCTTGACCCCTTGACCTTTTGACCCCTTGACCTTTTGACCCCTTGACCTTTTGACCTCTTGACCCCTTGACCTTTTGACCTCTCTTGACCCCTTGACCCCTTGACCTTTTGACCCCTTGACCCCTTGACCTTTTGACCCCTTGACCTTTTGACCTCTTGACCTCTTGACCCCTTGACCTTTCGACCTCTTGACCCCTAGACGTTTTGACCCCTTGACCTCTTGACCCTTTGACCCCTTGACCCTTTGACCCCTTGATCCTTTGACCCCTTGACCCTTGACCTTTTGACCTCTTGACCTTTTGACCTCATGACCCGTGACCTTTTGACCTTTTGACCCCCTTGACCTTTTGACCCCTTGACCTTTTGACCCCTTGACCTTTTGACCTCTTGACCCCTTGACCTTTCGACCTCTTGACCCCTAGACCTTTTGACCCCTTGACCTCTTGACCCTTTGACCCCTTGACCCTTTGACCCCTTGACCCTTTGACCCCTTGACCTTTTGACCTCTTGACCCCTTGACCTTTCGACCCCTTGACCTTTTGACCTCTTGACCTTTTGACCTTTCGACCTCTTGACCCCTTGACCTCTTGACCTCTTGACCCTTTGACCTCTTGACCTTTTGACCTCTTGACCTTTTGACCCTTTGACCTTTTGACCTCTTGACCCCTGGACCCATTGACCTTTTGACCCCTTGACCCCTTGACCTCTTGACCCCTTGACCTCTTGACCCCTTGACCTTTTGACCCCTTGACCTTTTGACCTCTTGACCCCTTGACCTCTTGACCCCTTGACCTTTCGACCTCTTGACACCTTGACCTTTTGACCTCGTGACCTTTTTGACCTCTTGACCTTTTGACCCTTTGACCTTTTGACCCTTTGACCTTTTGACCCTTTGACCTTTTGACCTCTTGACCCCTGGACCCATTGACCTTTTGACCTCTTGACCTTTTGATCCCTTGACCTTTTGACCTCTTGGCCCCTTGACCTTTCGACCTCTTGACCCCTAGACGTTTTGACCCCTTGACCTCTTGACCCTTTGACCCCTTGACCCTTTGACCCCTTGACCCTTTGACCCCTTGACCCTTGACCTTTTGACCTCTTGACCTTTTGACCTCTTGACCTCATGACCCGTGACCTTTTGACCTTTTGACCTCTTGACCCCTTGATCCCTTGACCTTTTGACCCCTTGACCTTTTGACCCCTTGACCTTTTGACCTCTTGACCCCTTGACCTTTCGACCTCTTGACCCCTAGACCTTTTGACCCCTTGACCTCTTGACCCTTTGACCCCTTGACCCTTTGACCCCTTGACCCTTTGACCCCTTGACCCCTTGACCTTTTGACCTCTTGACCCCTTGACCTTTTGACCTCTTGACCTCATGGCCCCTTGACCTTTTGACCTCGTGACCTTTTTGACCTCTTGACCCCTTGACCTTTTGACCTCTTGACCCCTTGACCTTTTGACATCTTGACTTCATGACCCCGTGACCTTTTGACCTCTTGACCCCTTGACCTTTTGACCTCTTGACCCCTTGACCTTTTGACCCCTTGACCCCTTGACCTCTTGACCCCTTGACCTCTTGACCCCTTGACCTTTTGACCCCTTGACCTTTTGACCTCTTGACCCCTTGACCTTTCGACCTCTTGACCCCTTGACCTCTTGACCTTTTGACCTCTTGACCTTTTGACCCTTTGACCTTTTGACCTCTTGACCCTTTGACCTCTTGACCTTTTGACCTCTTGACCTTTTGACCCTTTGACCTTTTGACCTCTTGACCCCTGGACCCATTGACCTTTTGACCCCTTGACCCATTGACCTTTTGACCTCTTGACCTTTTGATCCCTTGACCTTTTGACCTCTTGGCCCCTTGACCTTTCGACCTCTTGACCCCTTGACCTTTTGACCCCTTGACCTCTTGACCTTTTGACCTCTTGACCCTTTGACCCCTTGACCTCTTGACCCCTTGACCTTTTGACCTCTTGACCTTTTGACCCCTTGACCTTTTGACCTCTTGACCTCATGACCCCTTGACCTTTTGACCTCTTGACCTCATGACCCCTTGACCTTTTGACCTCTTGACCCCTTGGCCCCTTGAACTTTCGGCCCCTTGACCTTTTGACCCTTTGACCTTTTGACCTCTTGACCTTTGATCCCTTGACCTCTTGACCTTTTTGACCTTTTGACCCCTTGACCCGTTGACCCCCTTGGCCTTTTGACCCCTTGACCTTTTGACCTTTTGACCCCTTGACCTTTTGACCTCTTGACCTTTTGACCTCTTAACCCTTGACCTCTTGACCTCTTGACACCTTGACCCTTTGACCCCTTGATCTTTTGGCCTCTTGAACCCCTTGAGCTTTGACCCCTTGACCTCTTCACCTTTTGACTCTTTGACCTATTGACCTCTTGACCTCTAGACCCTTGACCTCTTGACCTCTAGACCTTTGACCCCTTGACCTTTTGACCTATTCACCCCTTGACCTTTTTGACCTCTTGACCCTTGACTTCTTGACCTTTTGACCCCTTGACCCCTTGACCTTTGGAGCTTTTGACCCCTTGACCCTGTGACCTCTTGACCCTTTGAATTCTAGACCTTTGACCCCTTGACCTCTTGACCCCTTGATCTTTTTGTCCCCTTGACCTTTTGACCTTTTGACCCTTTGACCCATTGACCTCTTGACCTTTTGACTGGTTGACCCTTTGACCTCTTGACCCCTTGACCTTTTGACGCCTTGACATTTTTACCATTGACCCTTTGACCTCTTGCCTATTAGATCTTTTGACCCCTTGACCCCTTGACCTTTGACCACTTGACCTTTAACCTTTTGACACCTTGAACTCTTGACCTTTTGACCTCTTGACCCCGTGACGCCTTGACCCCTTGAACTTTTGACCCATTGACCCCTTGACCTTTTGACTCGTTGACCTTTTGACCCCTTGACCCCTTGACCTTTTAACCTTTTGACCGCTTGACCCCTTGACCTCTTGACCCCTTGACTTTTGACCCGTTGAACTCTTGGCCTTTTGACCATTTGACCTTTTGACCCCGTGACCCCTTGAACTTTTGACCCCTTGACCCCCTTGACCTTTTGACCTTTTGACAATTGACCTCTTGACCCCTTGAACTCTTGATCTTTTGACTCCTGGCCTTTTTGACATTTTGACCCCTGACCTTTTTGGTGTTATGACCTTTTGACCCCAACACCTTTGACCTTTTGACCTTTTGACCCCATCCTTTTACCTTTTTACTACGAACTTTTGACCTTTTGACCCCTGAACTTTTAACCTTTTGACCCCGAACTTTTGACCTTTTGACCTTTTTGACCCCTGACCTTTTTAACGTTTTGAGCCCGCACTTTTGACCTTTTGACATTTTTGACCCCTTATCTTTGACCTTTTGACCACTGACTTTTTTGACCTTTTGACCCCTACCTTTTCACCTTTTGACCTTTTGAGCCCTGACGTTTTGACCCCCCTGACCTTTTGATGTTTTGACCCCTGGCTTTTCTACGTTTTAACCTTTTGACCCCTGGCCTTTTGTCCCCGATGGTTTGACCCCTGACCTTTTGACCATTTGACCTCCTGATCTTTTGTTGTCTTGACCCCCGACCTTTTGACCTTTGACCCGTGGCTTTTTTGACCTTTTGACTACTGGCTTTTTGACCTTTTGATCTTTTGACCTCCACCCTTTTGACATTTTAACCCCGACCTGTTTGACATTTTGATCTTTGACATTTTGTCCCCGACGTTTTGACCCCTGACATTTTGACCATTTGATTGCCTGACCTTTTGACCATTTGACCTCCTGATCTTTTGACACTGACTTTTTGACGTCTCATCTTTTGAGCCCCGACCTTTCAGGTCCCGACGTTTTGACCTTTTCACCATTGAAATTTTGAACTTTAACCCCTTACCTTTGACCTTTAGCTTTTGACCTTTCATCCCTGACCTTTCATCCCTAACCTTTCATACCTGACCTTTACCCCCTGACCCCTGACTTTTAACCCCTGGCCTCTGACTTTTAACCCCTGAGCTTTAGCCCATGGTGTCTGACCTTTAACCCCTACCTTTAACTCCTGACCCTTGACCTTTAACCCCTGACGCCTGACCTTTAACTGTGAGCCTTTACACTATGTCTGACTCCTGCCGTCTGACCTTGATGCCTGTGACCCTGATGGCTCTAACCCTAATCTCTCTTCCCAATGCTAATGCTGCTCCCAGAATCCGTGTTGTAACTCTAAACCCCTCTCTTGGCTTTGCCCAGTATATGTTGGGTGGTGTTTGTAAATTTTTATTGTGTGTCTGATTGTTCAGTGTGTTTTTAGTTTAGGTCTTGATTGTGGTGGTTTGGGGTCTGTTTGTGGTGAATTTGAGTTATTTCCAGTCATTTTTGTGGCACTTCCGGGTTTGTTCCGTGCATTTCCGGTTTACTTTTCGTATTTTCTGATCACTTCCGGTCAGAGGTAGTAGCTTCCGGTCCATTTGGTGTTGTTTCCGGTTCCTGTTGGGTCGTTTCCGGTGTGTTTAGGGTTAGTTCCTGGTGTTTGGAGGTCGTTTCTGTTGGTTTTCTAGTTACTTCCGGTTTTTTCCGGGGACTTCCGGTGTTTTTGGAGGACTTCCGCATCATAGAGAGTGACTTCCGGTTTCGTCTCGGTGGTCTGGAGGTCCTGCTCTGTGATCCGGGAGGACTTCCGGTTTCGTCTCGGTGGTCTGGAGGTCCTGCTCTATCATCCGGGAGGACTTCCGGTCTCGTCTCAGTGGTCCGGAGGTCCTGCTCTATGATCTGGGAGGACTTCCGCTTTCGTCTCAGTAGTCTGGAGGTCCTGCTCTGTGATCCGGGAGGACTTGATCGGCCATTTTGGTGGTTTGTGTGACTTATTTTTTTTGCCATAGTTTTTACCTATTTTTAGTGTATTGTGTATTCACCTGATTCGCATAATGCAGTGTCAGTTGGTGTTCCCCACCAGGGAGGAATGAATACTTACAATACATTTGTCATTATTCTTGTCATCATTTATTCCTCCCTCATGGAAAGGGAATGGGTGGGTATGTATATGTTTGTAATGTATAAAAAAAAAAATTCATAATCATATAAAAAAATCAAATAATCATTTGAAAAAATCAAATAATCATTTTAAAAAATCAATTAAAAATGAAATAATCATCAATCTGGTGCAACAGTAGTAAATGGCTCCTACCCAAAAGTAATTTTTTTTTCCAATTTTTTTTTTTTAAACTCCCAGGGAGTATACCAGTTTCTACTGCTACTTTTTTTTTATCAGTAATAATTTATTACTAAAGATTTGAAATATGGAGAAGACAACTACACACCCCCACCAACACAGAAACTCAAAGACAAAGACAGACACAAAGAAAGGAAAGTGTCCCACACCTAAAAAACAATATCTAGAAAGACAGAGTCACACCCAAATGAAAGACCAGCACCAGGGGACAAAGACCAGCACCAGGGGACAAAGACCAGCACCAGGGGACAAAACCAAGCAAACAACTTCAAAAATGGTTGTAATAAGTTTTAATACAGACACAAGAGACAAAACCAACCAAACAACAGCTTCCTACAGCTGCTTTCACAGTTTACATACAGACATAGGATATGAAATATATCAAAGTACACCTTTACAACTGGTTGTCCTAAGTAGAGACATAGGATACAAAACCAACCTACCACTGCTTTGAAAATGGTTGTAATATAAGTTTACACACAGACATAGGATACTAAACCTTGGCTACATTCAGTTCTGAAATCTCCATACAGACATGGGATATAAAGTTTTATTGTGTTGGTTTTGCGACAACTGATTTCAATGTTTACATACAGACATCAGATACAAAACAGATCAAAGTACACCATTAGTAGAGCCTGTTCTAAAGTTTGAATCCAGACATAGGAATCAGAACCAGACTGAACAGAACTCAATGACTACCATTTGCAAAGTTTTAATATGGACCCACAATACAAAACAGATCCGAGTACACCTTGAGTACATCCAGTTCTAAACTTTCCATACGGACTCAAAAACCAAAACTGGCCCCATACCACCTTGATGGCAACTTTATTGAAACCATTTTTAAAAGACACAAGAGACAAACCAGACCTACAAAAAACATTTATTATTACAACCATTTTCAAATTTTTAAATACAGGACACAAAAGCAGACCCGACACAAATATTTATTACAACCATTTTCAAAGTCTCCATACAGACATAGGGTATAAAACCAACCCTATTACAACCGTTTTCCAAGTTTCTGTACGCACATAGGATAAAAAAAAACAGATCAAACTCAACGTTTATGACAACCACATCTACAGTTTTATTACAGACTCAGAAGACAAAATGCACCAAACAACTTATAAAACAGGTTTTATTAAAGACATGGGAGACACAACTGATCAGTCTATACTTTATCACAACCACTTGTAAAGTTTCAATACAGACATAGGATACAAGACTGACTGAACAAAACTCTATTACAACCATTTTCAAATTTTAAATATGGACATAACATACAAAAGTGACCTGCCAGAACTTTACTGCGACCGTTTTCAAAGTTTAAATACGGACATAGGATACAAAACAGATCAAATGGCACCTCAACGATAACTGGTTTTGTAGTTTCAATACAGAATCCGAACACAAAGCAGACCCACCAAAACATTTGGGACAACTTTATTAAAACCTTTTCATTTTAATATACCTTAGAACCCTAATAATGGCAAGCTTTACTATGACTTCTACGCCAAATGGAAAATATATATATATTCTAAGTGAAGGGAACATATACATCTAGACAAATGCAGACAATACTGAGTTGGAACAAAATACAAGGGGGGAAAAAGGGGGCCCTCCCATTGAGTCACGAGGTTCAGAACGGACCCCCTTGCTTTCTAAACTCCTTCTCAGAGAGGAGCCTAGGTGCGGCTGGATCCGATCCTAGTCCCAGACTTGGTTGACGGTTTATGGCTAAGCATTATTCCACTCTAGCGGCACTGCAAGGGGGGGTTCACAGTCAAGAAAACATTGCTGGAATTTAACTATACCTACTCATTGGTTCATTTAACACTTACAAAGTGATTACAAAGGATTTACTATAATATTGGTATCATGACTCTCACACACACACACACGCTAAGCCTAGTCATGGCTCACAAACTTGGCAAAGTACTCACAATAAGCATATATAAAGGTACCTAGTACAAACTCCCCTCCAGTTCCATGATATACTTGCATCAAACAATGATCTCGATGGGCAAAGGTCTACTCTCAAGGAACGAAAGGCGGAGAAGATCGGTCTGGAAAACATCGTCCGGCCTCCGTACGCAGATTGCGCAGCTTCAGGACTTGTCTCGCTCGTAGAGAGATGCTGGCGGGGCCCACTGCAGTCCAGGAGGGCTCAAATGGTCTCGCTCTGTTCTGCTGTTTATAGGGTTGACAGATGATTGAACTCAGGCATTGGTAAATTTTCATCCCATCGCCAAAATCCAGGTCAGTAATTACTGTGGTTTGCCAAAAAAAAAAAAAAAAAAAAAAAAAAACCACCCAACCAAAAACTGGCCCTGCTGATGGTAAAACTAAATTCCCCAACTAGAGTTTTTCATTTTCATGTCTAAATGTCTGAAAAGCAAAAATTTAAACTCCACACAGACCCTGCAAAGAAACAAAAATCCACCACACATTCACAATAGGTTAGATGCATTCAAAACACACTGCTCATTCAACTACCGCACAAACCACACCTTGGTCTCACCCAATCCATTCTGCTGCCCGCACACCACAACACAGGGTCGCCCTGTGTCTGCTGCGCTCCCCAGGAACAGCGTTCCCGAGGGCCTTGAAAAATCACCCTGCCCGCAAAAACCCTGGCCTGAGCCTGACCTCCACTCAAACATTGGCGATGAACTTCGCCTCGCAGAGCAACCGGGACCAGAGAAAAAAAAAAAAAATCTAGCTGAGGGAAAAAAAAAATCCCCCAGCTGGGGTTTTTTTTACTCTAATTTTATTTGCATAGAAAAATTACTCTCAACATGAAATATAACCTGCAATAAAATACCTCACACATACAGGTTAGGCACATTCACAAACAAAATGCTCCTTCAACCGCCACACAATCATGAAAGGTTAGATGCATTCAAAACACACTGCTCATTCAACTACCGCACAAACCACACCTCGGTCTTGCCCGATCCATTCTGCCACCCGCACGCTACAATGCGCCATCGCCCTGCATCTGCCACGCTCTCCAGGAACGGCATTCCTGGGGGCCTCGAAAAATCACCCTGCCTGCAAAAACCCTGGCCCGAGCCTGACCTCTGCCCAAACATTGGCGATGAATATCGCCTCTCAGAGCAACCAGGACCAGGGAAAAAAAAACCCAGCCGAGGGAGGGAAAAAAAAAAATCCCCCGGCTGGGTTTTTTTTTATTCTAATTCTATTTGCATAGAAAACGTACTCTCACCGTTATCTAAAACCTGCAATAAAATATTTGACACATACAAGGTTAGGCACATTCACAAACTAAACGCTCCTTCAACTGACACTCGCTCAAAACACAACCGTTACACCACCCACCACTATGGCTACCACCCAGCTTCTAGAGCCATCCCTGGAACGGCCTTGCCGTACACCTCTAAACAACGTCACGGATAGGTACCATTCCCAAGTTTCAGCTTCCTTTTCAGCAAGCTGAGGAAGACGCTTTGTCACATGCCCCGATCCCGCTCCTTCATCGCTTGGATATGTACCCTCTGGCAACACTCGCCTGAGGCTTTTCTCCAGGGATCCAAATAGCGCTGGGGCACCTGCTAAACCTAATTAAAGGGACTCTAGAATGCACTTGACAATACCTACCAGCTATCAAAAAAAAAAAAATGCCCAGATGACCTCTACCCAAACAGGCCACCCTAATTAAACCAGGTAAAGCAAGTGACCTGGATGCTGACCAAACCCCAGATACCCCTGAAAAGCACCTCCCTCATGCCTCTGCTCATCCCCATAACACATTATTAAATGAGCACAACCTACTGACAGGTTGTCAGTCCAAGATGACTGTACAATGTTTGCCTCCCCCATATAGGCCTAGCAACATATTAACCACAGACTCCTATCGCTATTCCACCTACCCCCTGACTCCACACCCCCCAGGCAGGGCAGCTCTGGGCCACCCATACACACACTCTGCAGAACAGTACAAACAACACACCTCAAAGACGAGAGAGAACTCTCGGCAAGAGCAGCAACACCCGGATCAATGATGCCATCCAGGAAGATGACCATGATGGTGATGTGACAAGGCTCTACGGTAGCCCTGGAGAGACAGTGGAACATCACAGCCCTTGACAAGAAGTTACTCTCAAAACTGAGAGGACATAGGCGCAACAAGCCCAGCTTCAAGACCTAAGAACGTAAGGATGCAGGCAGGAAAACCCAGTCCACAAAAATGGACAGCAAGAGAGCAGAGCTGCTGACGCAGCCGAGAATAATGCCGCAAAAAAAGGACCGCCCGGAAACCTCCGAGACACCAGACCGATCCACGCCACGTGCTTGTAACGCCAGAAAAGAAGCACCCGATCGGCACTATGACCATAGGTACAGGCATTCCAGATGCTAGGGATGACACCCAAATCACAATACCCGAGACACATGGCACCCTCCTTGGGTGCAAAAGACAACATCCAGACCTCATAAAGTCCTTAGACACAGAAGACAGACCACGCAAACTACCCGACAACAGACAGCCAGGAACTGCCCTGCCCGGCACACCCTGGCATCCTGCTGAAGACTAACCTGTGCCCTTTACCTGCCCAGGCAACCCTCTCCCCTGCACTACATTTACAAACCCCATCCTGCAATGGCCAACGACATACCATCCCTCCCCCGACCCCTCTCCAGCATCGGAGCTTCAACTTAGCTTGCACATGGCTGCGAGTCAAAAATCCATCCTCGATACAAAGAACTGCACTCAGCCCGCTGAAATCAGCCTGCGGTCACCAGGTTCCTCTTCACCATCTGCAAAATAAAACTAACCAATGCCATCAGTCAGCATCACATCGGTCAACCACCTTTTGCACAATGTCTGCCTGCTCAGACATGCCACAACGTGCTGCTCACCTGCTCATCGCCGATTCCAGAGTTGGACACCACGGCTGTCGTCACTTCTGGCTCCTAGGATACAGAGAGACACAAAATTACCTGTGTGCTTCCAAGAAAATCACCAGCCCCGTGCTCCCTATTGCCCAGCTCACCTCAACTGCTCCTCCGGTTCCACAGGCAGCCCCTACGGAACCTGCAAAACCAAGAGGAGAAACACTGCAACTCAATGGCCATACAATACTTGGCTATGAGACACCAACCCGGCCCACTATCGCCTCACCTTCTGGGACCGCTCATCACCATGCGACATTGACCATCTGAGTAGCACCTGTAAAAACCCAAGCAAAAAGCCACAAGCTGAGATACTGCCCAAAACCGCAGCCTGCCCGCACCGATCCCTGTCTCACCCTGTTTTACCTCGACAGCTTGCCTCCCCCGCCTCCATCAATTTGGGTTGCCGCTTTGAGGATGACGCACTACCTGTAAGACCCGAACAACAGCGGTTGCTTAGAACGGGACCGGCCACACACAACACCTGGAAAATAACCGCTCCTTCAGGCCACTGATCCCCGCTCATCTTGGGCAAGTCAGCTCCAGCACCCATATCCCTCATTACTCCTCACTTGCAATCTTCACATTAAAAGAAAAAAAACACATGTCAGAAACACCATAATGTAGTCAAAGAGCCGCCAGTCACATCTTCCCTCTAATTCCTCAACTACTCACTCCAAGATGACTGTACAACCTTTGCCTCCCCAGTCTAGGCCTAGCCACACATTAACCACAGACTCTTATCGCTATTCCACCTACCCCCTGACTCTACACCCCCCGGGCAGAGCAGCTCCAGGCCAAAAATACAGACATGCACACAGAGGCTCCACAGAACACTACAAACAACATGCCTCAAAGATGAGAGAGAACTCCCAGCAAGAAGAACAACACAAAGATGGAAGACACCGTCTGGCAAGAACACCGGCGGGTCCGTGATGGTGATGTGACAAGGCTCTACTGTAGCCCCAGAGAGACAGTGGCACATCACAGCCCCCAACAAGAAGTTACTTTCAAAACTGAGAGGACATAGGCGCAACAAGCATGGCTTCAAGACCTTAAGAATGTAAGGATGCAGGCAAGAAAGCCCAGACCGCAAGAATGGATGGCAAGAGAGCAGAGCTGCTGACAAAGCCAGGAATGATGCTGCAACAAAGGACCATCCGGAAACCTCCGAGATGCCAGACCATTCCACACCACACTCTTGAAACGCCAAAAATGTGCTGGATCAGCACTATTCAGACAGGTACAGGCATTCAGGATGCTAAAGGGTGACACCCAAATCATGACACCCAAGACGCATGCCACCTCCTAGTTGTATACCCACCAGTCACATCTTCTCTCTAACAGCACACATCAACCCACCTGAACTCTCTGTCACCCTGCATGGCTCGTCTTTCCGCATCTGCAAAACCAGTAATATGAAAGAAGTCACCCAGATGCAGCTATAACTCAAACGTTAAGCCCTACCCATACAAACCTTAGCACCTTTGAGATTCAATCTGCTCAACTAGCAGTGCCCTAGTGCCACTCCCAAACAGCTCCGGTCATCCCGTCGGCACCCACAAAATGCTATGGAAATTACGGTCCTCGCCTGCTGCCGATGGCTGTTTGCTCCAAGATGGGCTGTACGGCCTTGGCCAAAGCAGTCTAGGCATATTAACATTAACCATACACTCTTGGTGCTAATCTTCCCCTGACTCTACCATCGCTACACCTCCAGGCAGAGCAGCTCCAACCCACACAGAGACATGCACAAACCGACGCTGCACTCAAACGCTACAAACAACATGACCCGGAGACCTAAGAAAACTCTCGTGCCTGGAGACACTGTCAGTCAAGAAGATCGACGGGGCCACAAGGAAGAATCTACGGCAGCCCCTGAAAAGTCGAATGCCATCGCCAGTGATAAGATACATATAAACATATGTCCGTAACTGTCACAATAGATGCATGAGAAGCCAGGCTTAAAGACCAAAGAACGTTAATACGCAGGGAAGAAGTCCCAGAAAAGAGCTCCAGGAAAACTGACCGCTCTCGAGCAGCGATGCTGACACCGTCTTAAATCGCCACCACAATAAATTGCCATCCATAACCTTCTGATACACGAGGCACACAAGAAAGATACGTGCCTCAGACTGAAAGCGTGATAAAGAAAGCGCTTGGTTACTATTACACTGATAAGCCAAGGCTTGCAAGACCCTGGGTACTTCGATGTTCCCACCGGACACAGAGAAGACTGGAGACATCAAGACCTGAGCAAGGTATAGCATGAGACACAGAAGACAGACTAAAAAGACTACACAGTAACACAGATACAGGCTCGACCTGCCCTGCCCTGCCCGGCAGACACTCCCATTTTACAGAAAGGACCCCGTGCCCTCTCTCTGCTCAAACATGCCTGACCGATCTCAAACCTCCGCTACGCTGATGTTAAAACCCCTGCCTGCCCCACTGGCACTTCCCCCACCCGCCCAAAGATAGCATCGGCCCCTCGACTTGCCTTTCAGAGGGCTGGGGCTCAGAAACCGTCTTTTAAAAAGACCACATCAGCTACCTAGCATGTCACTGCAATCACCCAGATCCTCTTCATCATCTGCAAGTGTGGGGCACCGTCGCTCAGCATCACACCAGTCAACGCTGACCTCTTCCACAATGACGCCCTCCTCAGAAGCGCCGTGGCATTCTGCTCACTCCCAGTCTAATGCCAGGTGTTGTGGCCGGCATCTCCTGTGGCACCTAGAAAACCAGTGATGCAGGGCAACCATTGCACCTGGAAGCGGTTGCCCACCCTGAAACTATCCTACACACCTCAAAAATAACTGCTGCTGTGGTTTGCTGTTCATTGCTAACCTTGCCCAACAAGCTCGGGGCGGACATTCTGCTCAGCATGTAGTTCTGCAAGTTGCTTTACGCCTTCAAAACAAAGCCTTAGCTAGTCTAATAGGCACCGACAGGGACACGACCCCTCCGTTGTCACGCCCCGACCTACCTTCTCACGATGCTCTGCTCGCCCAATCCCTTTGGTATCCGGCTCCCTACTGTGCATCTGCAGCAACAAGAAAACAAAGTCAACCGCATGCTGACAAATACCCTAGCAAACAGCAAACTTTCCCCATTCTCACCTCCTTGCTCCACAAACCTTGTTGATTCATGCTTTACAGTCCAACCTGCCTGGCTGACATGCCAACATCAGTGAATTAAAAAAAAAAAAAAAGACAACCGCTAACACCAGTAAGAAGTACACACCTTACCCTCTTCTTTCGCCCACCCCAATAGCCACATCCCCCACTCATCCTTGCCCCCAGCCCGCTAACACAGGTCAGCTCCCCTCCCATGCCACGCCTCCGGGGTCAGCATCCATGTCAGATGCCCAGTCATATAGTCGGTCTGTCTCCGATGTCTCGGGAACCGTAACGTTCGATGCCAGGTCCACCTCTGGAGATCACAGAGACGCACACAGATGTTACATACTGCCTTCCAAAAGAGCGAGCCCTCCACGCCAAACAGACTAACAAATCCCTTCAGCTGACTTACGTACTCAGGCAACACATAGACCCCGAAGCACAAATCCCAAATGATGGGCCTCAACCTCCGTCACGGCCCACAATGCCATTCGCTCGCCTTTGCTGTCATGCCTCGCTCGACAGTCCTGCTTAGCCCAGACCTATTACTTTAACTGCAAAAATAAGCCAAACCATCCACTGACACACAAAAGTTTCAGTTACTGCCAGATGACTCAAATATAGGCAAAGAGCTACAAGTAGCAAATGACCATGGCTGGTGTAATGACAGACACTTCCTTCATGGATAACTAACTCCTAAATGACTCTATAAACTGCAGCATGGAGATCCCCTCGATAGACAGCATGCTCACATAAGACTACCGACACAGAGGGGACAGGACACTGGGCTGCCGCAAGCTGCTTGCATACTTAATGCTACTAACAGATAACACTGTGCTATAAAGTCTTAGGCCAAAACTGCATAGTAGTTATAGGAGACCTGACAGCAGACAGATGCTGAACGTGACATGATGGTCACAGAAACTCGTGGAGACAGGCACCAAGATTCTCGTGGAGACCCCTCAGACCCAAATGCTTCATGATAGATGCTTCTTGCCAAAATACAAGCTCCATGAGGAAAAGCAAAAGCTCATGCTGACTGAGCTATTAAGATCTCAGTACAGAAGTATGCATTACTTCACATCACAGGATGGTTCTGCCAGGTCACACCCAAGCACCGGATTCTAATGCATGCCCAGTGGTGTCCATTATATTTCTCACAGCCTCCCGGGTAATACACAGCTCCCCCATCTGGGACCACATGTCCCAGCCCCTCCCCACCCCTGTGATGAATATCTAACAGAACACATAAGGACTCTACTTAAATCACCTTGGCCTCCAAAAGAAGCTTCTGTCCTCTGCCAACAGTTGACACTGATATCCCAGTGCTGTTCCTTCAATGCAGGCTGGCCCTCAGATGCCCGTACTGGCAAAGGAAGAGAAAATGATTATGCTCTTACAATGTGCTCCATCATCATCTTGTTCTTCAAAAAAAAAAAAAGAGACAGCTACCATTCCTGACCACTACATAACAAGAGTTTGGGCAGGAGACAGCCAAGCCCATCCCCATAAATGCAAAACTCTGCTACGACACTGCTTTGCCTTTTGGCGATGGCACTTGCCATCAGGGAGCCCCAAACCCAGTTGTGACTCTCTAGGAAAATCAGATACAATTAGTTCAAAACACCTGGTAAATAAGATATGACCTAAAAACCCAGGTACCCCACCTGATCTCAAAACGGGTCAGATAGCCAGCTTCCTCCCACACAAAACTCACATCTTCCACAAATGCACAAAACAGAACAACATGACACCAAACATAACAAAATCCTTACCCTCTGACACACTCTGAAAGGAATTAGCACACCCACATAATAGGTACTCACGCTATCAACCCACATACCAGACTTCCTCAGGGTCAGACCTGCAAACACAGGAGGAATCCTGACACTACCTCCCCAGATGCCCCACAGCACCGCTCCCCTCTCTGCCGCTCCCGTCATGGGAAAACACCACTGAAGATAA
Source organism: Platalea leucorodia (assembly GCF_965183815.1). Taxonomy (NCBI): domain Eukaryota; kingdom Metazoa; phylum Chordata; class Aves; order Pelecaniformes; family Threskiornithidae; genus Platalea; species Platalea leucorodia. The sequence goes on from NC_138841.1 coordinate 17,866, forward strand.
CTACAAAAGAAAAAAAAGAAAGGAAAGAGCCACAGGGACCTGGATGTCAAAAGAAGACCTGACTTCACCTACAGGAATAAAAAACAGAAATCCTGCAAAAAAAATTCTAACCAAAACCCAGAAAATATGAAAAACCCAGGAAGCTGAAAAAAGCTCAGTACATTGTACCATGAGGCAACCGAGACTGCCCGACAGACGACGCCATGAGGACGAGAGGTACGCCGCAAGAGCAGCTCAAGATCCTCGAGCCCAATGACCTACAAAGCCCCTTAGGGAATTACAGCAGCAGTCTGCCGACAGAGAAACTGCAATGGCATGACAAGGCGACTCAGATCTGAAACACACCTTACGACTACAGAAACTGGTGCTAAAAACCACTGTAAACAAGAACATTGTTGTCATGACCGACACTAGAGCAAGCCTCCTTGGGCGCTCAAGGAAAAGGGCAAAAAGAAAATAATAGAAGAAGCTTGTGTGCCCTCCCTGGAGATTTCTAAGAGCACAAATAATACACATCCTCTTCTCCAGAAGAGGAGAAGGGAAGACAGCAACACAAGCCTGCACTGGAAATAAGTGGCCAGTCAATGCCTCTAAGTAACAGTTTCTGTGACATCCTGATGGATGGTGAAGGAACGGATGCAAAAATTAGCTCAGGGAATGAAGTGAGAAAGAGATACAGAGGAGTGGAGACCCGAGAGGTCCAGAGGGTATCTTTTTATGTACCTTAATGTACCCAATGCTTTCTGAGATGAGACTTGTCTGACATTTGGCTCCACATGTTGCGATGCAGAGGCCCAGACAGTTTATGCCACGCCTCTCATCACTCCATCGTATCTCCCGTTGGCCGTGGAGAGACAAAACCAGAACAGACCTCAGCAAAACCCAAATAAAACTTCAAAACCCATCTGAGAACGGCTGATGAACCCGCCTCCCTTTCCCAACCATCCCCTGCTCCCAAAACTTGAGAAACCCCCTCTCTTCTCCTGACCTAGCAGGGAAGGAAGCCTGCTCCTTCCTGACAGCTCCTGCCCTGTATTTGCACCCCTGAACCCCCTGTGTCAGCCACTTCTTGGGAGCTGCTCTTCAGAGCTGCATCCTGTGTTCTGCAAGCCCAACTTATCTTCCATCTTCCCACAGGCTCTAGGCTCTGCTACAGACCCACAAAATAACTGAAGTCCTCATGCTTATGACCTATGAGGGGCCTACTGCAATCCGCAAAGGTTCTATGGACAACACAATACTCTGTTGGCAATCAAGAAAGGTGATTAACTGTTCCGTACCCTGAAAGGCACTGTGACTTACGTCCCTGCTGCTTTCTTGAAAAACACTAAAACTCCATATACAGATGCATACAAGATGCCCACCTTAACCCCTCCTAGATCATCTCACCGTCAGTCCTATTAAGAGATAGCGTCAACAACTTGCATGGCAAAACTGGTGAGGAAAACAAGGTTTTATCTTCAATAAAATCAGAAATTCCAGAAAAATACAATGCACTTTGAATAAAAAAAGAAAACCCAGACACAGGCTACTAAACCATCGTGCCACCCCTGAACACCCAATACAAAATTGATGACCAGAGAGAGAGAAGAAAAAAAAAAAAAAAAAAAAAAAAAAAAGAAAGAGAGCTGCATAGGAGTGTACTTTTTACTATATATGCTGCTGAACCTTGACTAGCCCTAAAGCCCTTACCTCAAACAAACACTTCTGCTTCTCTCAATGTCAAAAGACACCTGCCCAAATAGCTGAGGCAGGTCCAAATCTGCAGTCAGGTGAAGGAACAACAGAACACTAATACCAGAGAAGCCCAGAAGCAGAATGAGCTCCCTGAGCAGAAGCTGCGGCTCATATACCCTGGGCCCCGCCCACCACCCTTCCCACATTCACCTGGGAAAGGGGAGGGGCAAACCACCAGAAGGCATAAAGGCTGCCGGAGGAGCAGCCTGGAGTTTTCTCCTATGCCTTAGACTTGCAACATGCAAAGCACTGAACAGAGAAAGCAACAGTTATTGGAAATTACAAGATCTGCTCTTTTACTACAACTACACCTATTGCATCACTGACGTGACCAGGTAGGGAATTATACACAATTTTTCTGGGGCATGGATAGAACAAGATAGGCATCATATGAAGCTACATAGGAAAATAGCTCATTAAACACAATAGCAATATTATTATCAAAAAATACGTTTGTTAGTTTCCTATAAAAAAACCCAAAATTATATGGACTTACACTTCATTTCCAGCAAGACCATGCATGCTACCTAACTTCTACCAAAAGTACGTTCCAGATAGGACTGAACGACAAAGCAGAATTAGATCCCATAAGAATCCCTTCTCAAAAATATCTCTAGGTGCAAAGTAAATTATTTACTATAAATCACCAATGATTCAGAGTTCCCTCAACAGTCTCTTTGACAGACTCCCCCCCCTAATAGAACTAGATGAGTCCCAAAAGACAAAAAACACAAAACCCCTATAGAAATACAAAAAAAGTCTCAGAGGCTGTATGAAACAGCCCAATTAACACCTAAGTAGCTAGAACAAATATAAATTGTAAAACACAACAAAAACCACCATGGGAGATGTGTCGATAAAAATAGACGAAGGCTATTGCCTTCTCTGTAAAACTCAAGAGGAGATCTGAGCCGATGATAGACATCTTTGGGGTACCAGCTACCAAATAGAAACATAGTATAAGACAAAAAAACCAGACAGACTGCTGTGGAGCACAAAGATGGCTTTGGAAAAGGTTCTGACAGAACAAGAGGCATGGTCACGGGGATTAGAGAGGTTCTGAAGGGGCCAGAGAGACCAAAGAAGTCTCGAGGATGCAATGAGATCAAAAGACCGTTGAACAAAGTACAGATGTCCTTGGGGACTGGGGACTGAACGGAGGTGCACCGAACGGGTGAGAGGACAGAAAGACCAACCGGGTGTCCTGGTTTCAGCTGGGATAGAGTAAATTTTCTTCTTAGTAGCTGGTATAGTGCTGTCTTTTGGATTTAGGATGAGAATAATGTTGATAACACACTGATGTTTTGGTTGTTGCTGAGTAGTGTTTACACTAGTCAAGGACTTTTCAGCTTCCCATGCTCTGCCAGGTGCTCAAGAAGCTGGGAGGGGGCACAGCGAGGACAGCTGACCCAGACTGGCCAAAGGGCTATTCCATACCGTATGACATCATGCTCAGTATATAAAGCTGGAGGAAGAAGAAGGAAGGGGGAGACGTTCGGAGTGATGGCGGTTGTCTTCCTGAGTACCCGTTACGCATGGTGGAGCCCTGCTTTCCTGAGGATGGCTGAACACCTGCCTGCTGATGGGAAGTAGCAAACGAATTCCTTGCTTTGCTTTGCTTGCGCGTGCAGCTTTTGCTTTACCTATTAAACTCTCTTTATCTCAACCCACAAGTTTTCTCACTTTTACTTTTCTGATTCTCTTCCCCCATCCCACCGGGGGGGAGTGAGCGAGCGGCTGTGTGGTGCTTAGTTGCCGGCTGGGGTTAAACCACGACACCAGGGTAACAGAGGCAGATTCAAGAAGAGTTTAGAGGGGAAAAGAGGTGTGCAAAGTGCCCTGCCGAGCTGAAACAGGGCTCTAGGGTGTAGGGGATGTCTCGTGAGAGCTTGGCAAAGGGAGCGGAGGAGTCCCGAGGGGGCCTGAAAAACCAAAGAAGCGTCACAGATAACAATGAGGAACTCTGAGGGCGATTTCAACACAGTAGAGATGTCGTCAGGGGGCCAGGAGCTGAATGAAGGCATTCTAAATGGTAAAGAGTAAGATAAGAGCACTCCAAAGAGCACCAAAAAAAAAAAAAATTAAATGGAACTAAAGTGCTACAAGAGTGCTGTGGCGTACAAGAAAGGATTCAGAAAGCATCATTATGGAGAGTAGAGGAATTATGAGGGGGCGGGGTAAGAAAAAAGTCTTGGAGACACAATGAGAGCCTTGGAATCTCAGGAGAACATCCAGGCAAACTACAGCTGACTGAGAGAGGAACCGAATGAAGACACCCTCAATGGCAGAGAGATAAGAGAGCGCTACGTAGCAAAGCCAGACAGGAGGCTCCGACCGAATGAGAGAGATGGAAAGGGCAAGACGGTGCTATGAGGTGCCGTAGAGAACGAGGAAGGTCTCGGGAGGTGTCGTGACTGTGAGGAGAGGGGTGTTGAGGGGGGCTGATAGACAAGAAGTGGCTTGGGATGACAAGGAGGAGCTCAGGTGATCATCTGAGCAGAGTACAGATGGTCTTGGGTGGCTGGGGACTGAACATGGGAATCCTAGATAGCATAGAGGAACAAATGGGTGCTGTACAGCTCAAAGTACTACAAGAATGATGTGGAGCACAAGGAAAGGTCTCTGGAGGCATCGTGAGTGGGAGAAAAAATGTCCCGAGATAGCCAGAGAAACAGAAAAAAGGACTGGGGACACGATGGTTAAATCCATAGGGGATCTCAACTGAGTAAACATGGCATCAGACAGCCAAGGAACGAATACAGGCATGGCTAGAGGGGAGAGAGGACAGAATAACTGGGCTGGTCACAGATACGGACTCAGGAAGTCTTCGGAGGGAACAAGAGGGGTGCGAGGTCCACTACAAAGCTAAAGGTGTGCTAAGGGCAACCTTGAAGGCATAGATAGCCATTGTGACACCATGAGAGGGGTCCTGAATGGGCCAGAGAGACTAAGGAAGGCTCAGGGACACAAGGAGGAAGTCTGGAGGGATTTTGAACAGACTAGAGATGTCCTCAGGAGGCTGGGGACCAAATGGAGGCACCCTAGATGGCAGACAGGATGATGAGAGTGCTCTGAGACACAAACAAACCTGAGGACAGGTTTCTGAGGGAACGAGAGAGGATCAAAGTCTGCTACAGAGCTAAAACAGGGCTGTGGTACACAAAAAAGTTCTCGGGAGGCAGGGTGACTGGTAGCAGAGGGCTCGTAAAAGGCTTGGAGGGATAAAAGAGATTGAATGAGAGAGAGAGATCAAAATGCTGTGGAGCACAAGGAAGGTCTCAGGAGGCATCCTAGATGGCATAGAGAAGAAAAAGAATGCTCTTTTTTGGTAACAGAGACCTTAGCAGAGGGGGCATACGAAGCTAAAAGTGTCCTGGGGGGAACGTCTAAGACCTCAGGAGGCATCGTGGCAGTAGCAGAGGGGTGCTCAGAGGGACGAACAAATGGCTTGATTGAAGAAATAAGGCAAAAATTAACAAATAGCGATGGCGAACAAGATCGGAGGCATAGAAAGAAAATTTAAAAAGCAAGGGCAGTAATGGAAGAGAAGAAATAATTAAAAATCAATAAGTCCAAGGGGAAAGAGTAAACCTAGAACATTGGAAAAGCAACGGGGATTAGGGAAGTAAATGGGAAAATTAACCAATAGGACAGGGAACTAAAGGGATGGAGAAGGAAAATCCAAAAACTGAGGGCGCTAAGGGAAGACAAGAAATAATTAAAACATGAAGAGAGGGAAATTGAGACAGCGAAGAGGAGAAAAGGAGACAGGAAATGTTAAAGGGAACGGCGATGAAGGAAATAAGGAAGAAATGAAAAAATAGCATTGGTGAACTAAAACGGAGAGGGAAAAGAAAATTTAAAAAGCGATTGCACTATGGAAAGACAAGAAAGGACAATTAAAAACTAACGACAGCAAGTGAGATAAAAGTAGAACGCTTGAAAAGCCAAAGGACTGAGAGAAGAACGAACCAACGGTGAACTACAACACAGACTTAAACGGCAATTTTAAAAAGCGACAACACTAAGGAAAGACAAAAAATCATTAAAAACCACAGACAGTGAACGGGATAAAAGTGGGCGTAGAAAGAAAACTTGCAAAGCGATGAGCATTAGGGAAACGAAGGGGGAAACTAAAAACTAGGGACAGCAAACTGAAGGTGGAGAAAGAAAATTTAAAATGGGAAGGCCCTAAGGAAAGACAGGAAATAATTAAAACAAATACAGCACGATAAAGACAGCAAAGGGGATAAAAGGAGACAGAAAGTTTTAAAAGCAAAGGCATTAAGGAAGGACAAGAAATAAATTAAAATAAGGGTAGGGTGATGGAGACAGATGAAGAAAATTATAAAAGCAGAGGCATTAAGGAAAGACAAGGAAAAGTAACAGAATAAGAATAGGCAAAAAAAGCAATTAGGTACAGGGCAGATGAGAAACAAATAAAGAAGTGAAGTGGTTAAAGGAGACATGGAAAGAAAATTTTAAAAGCTACAGGGTACAGGATAGACACAAAAACAAAAAATAGGGACAGCAAAGTAGATAACCTTTGACACAGAAAGAAAATGTAAAATGTGATGGCTTTAAGAAAAGACAAGAATAAATTAAAAAATAAGAATGGGGAAATAGAGACACACATAAAAGTAAATTTTAAAGGCAACAGGGTACACAACACAGGAAAGAATTAAAACGTACAGATAGGGAGCTTGATAAAAGCAGACATAGAAAGAAAATTGAAGCAGCAACAGAGTACAGGACAGACAGGAGAGAATTAGAAAATAAAGACAGTGAACTGGGTAAAAGTAGCCATAGAAACAAAATTTTCAATTGACAGAGTATAGTATTGACAGGAAAAAAAAAATTAAAAGGACAGGAAACTAAATAAATGGAGACAAAGGAAGAAATTTTTTACAGCAACTGGGTACGGGACAGAGAAGGAGGAATTAAAAAATAGGGACACAGGATGGGATAGAGGGAGACATAGAAAGAAATTTTTAAAAGCAACTGGCTACAAGAAACAGGAAAGAATTAAAAAATAGGAACAGGGATGAGAAGGAAATATTGAAAGGAAATCTAAAAAGTGAGAGGGTATACGGAAGACAGGGAGGAATTAAAATTTAGGGAAAGGAAGCCAGATAAAAGGAATTCTTGAAAGAGAAATTAAATAGCAATGGGGTACAAGAAATATGGGGAAGAATTTTAAAAATCAAGAAAGGGAGCCAGATAGAGGGAGATCTAGAAGGAATTTTAAAAAGCAACTGAGTACAAGAAACATAGACAAGAATTAAAACATAGGGACAGGGAGATGGATAGAGGACAATGCAGAAAGAAAATTTAAACAGTGGACAGGTACAAGAAACACGGGAATATTAAAAAAAAACAGGGACAGGGAGACAGATAGAAGGAACATAGAAAGAAAATTTTAAAAGTGACAGGGTGCAGGACAGAGGAAGGAAGTAAAAAATAGGGACAGGGCACAGGAGAGAGGGAAACGTAGAAAGAGAAATTAAAATGCACCAGGGTACGGAAAACACAGGAAAGCGTTAAAAAATAGGGAGAGGGAGCCACAAAGAGGGAAACAGAAAAAAAAAAACAGGTGAAGCGGTACAGGGCAGAGTTCACAGAAGAGTAACAAGTTTTGGGGAGCCAGACAGGTAGGTGGGCCAGCAGAGTGGGAGACAGAAGCGGGGACAGGCAGGGAGGCAGGCAGAGATCTGGGGAAGGGCAGCAGAGATGGACTGGGATACACACGAGAGAACACATGACTCAACACAACTCCTGGCACCGGCAGGAGACCTTCACTGCTCTAACGCTTTTCTGTCTGCCTCGGTAGCAGGTGCCTCGACACTCCTCCACCACAAAGCTTCCCAGCGGCTCTCCCAGGCAGCGGATGGAGGCACCGAGCTCCCAGCACCGCGTGCTGGTGGTGCGCTCTGTCAGGGACGGCTCAGAGGGATGCTTCCTCGCTGCAGGCACTGGCCATTCCTTGCTGGAAGCGGCTGTCTGCAGGACCCCCTTGGATTCCCTCATCAGACAGTTCCCCTTCACCAGCTCCCGCAGGCAGGCATGCCTGGGCAGACCCTTCCCCAGCTAAAGGGAGGAATTAAAAAGATAGGGACAGTGAGCCACATAGTGGGAGACATAGAAATAAAACTTCAAAAGCAATGGGGTACAGGACAGACAGGAAAACATTAAAAAATAGTGACAGGGAGACAGACGGTGGATACACAGAAAGAGAAATTACAAGTGGTGGGGTACAGGAAAGAATTTTAAAATTGAGACAGGGTGGAAGATAGAGGGAGAAAGGAGAAATAGAAAGAAAATTCAAGAAGCGATGGGGTACAATTCACGCAGGTGAGAATTAAAAAATAAGGCCAGGGAGCTGGTGGGAGAGATACATACGTATAAAGAAAATTTTAAAACCAACGGGGTAAAGGAAAGAGTGCGATGAAATAAAAAATAGGAAAATGGAGCCAAATAGAGGGAGGCATAGAAAGGAAGTTTGAAAAGCAATGGGGTACAGAGCAGAGGGAGGTGTTAAAAAAAAAAAATAGGGTCAGGGAGCTGGATGGGGGGGAAGATATAGAAATGAAAATTTAAAAGTAGTAGGGTACAAGGCAGTGCAGAAAAACTAAAAAATAAGGAGAGGGAGCCAATTAGAGAGACACATAGAAAAAATTTAAAATGCAACAGGGTACTAGGCAGAGTTGGCAGAAGAATAACAAGTTTTGGGGAGCCATACAGGTAGGTGGATTGGCAGAGAGGGAGACGGAGGAAGGGAGGCAGGCAGACATCTGGAGGAGGGTGGCAGAGATGGGCCAGGTGGCAGAGGAGAGGACGCATGATTCACTGCAGCTCCTGGTGCCGGCAGGAGACCTTCACCGCCTTGACGCTTCTGTCTCTGCCTCTGCCCCTTCCTCCTCTGCAGTGCCGTCTGCCCGACCCTCGCCCATTCAGCAGCATGCAGCGGACACGTCGATGCTCCTCATCTGCAAGAGCCCCTTCACACAGCAGGGCCAGCCCCAGCCTCAGCCTCAGCCTCACTGGCCCCAGCTGGAGCCCATCAGGAACAGGGGCCATTGCCAAAGCCCCAAAGCACATCACCCCCTCCCCTGTCCACAGCCACCAGCTCTGCACCCAGGGGCTGCAAACACATCCAGGCGCACAGAGGAGGCAGGAAAAGTTTATTCATTAATGCACATAAGAAATCATGGCAGTGAGTTGTCTGCAAGGCTCAGTGCCCAAACACAGCAGGAGAGAGGGAGAAAAGGGAAGAGAAAAGCAGGAGGAAAGACAGAGGGATATAGAGAAGAGGTGTGGGACAGGAAGCCAGAAAATGGGATGCTGTGAACAAGAGAGGGACAGGGAGCAGGACAACTGTGTAGAGGAGAGCGGAGAGATTGCAGGACAAAACAGGGACAGAGAGATGGAGGAATAAATAAGAGAGACAGGGGGGCAGGAGAGAGAGGCTGAAGGGACCAGCAGGGAGACAAGATAGAGACGAGACAAGGGATGGGGAAAAATTCTGAAGTAATAGGGGAAAAGAAACATAGGCAAGAAATAAAAAAATAGAAACAGCGGGATAGGGATAGACATAGAAAGAAAATTTTCTAAAAGCAACAGGGTACAAGAAACATAGGGAAGAACTAACACATAGGGACAGGGACCTAGAAAGAGACAGATGTAGAAAGAAAGTGTGACAAGTGTCAGGGTAGAGGACAGAGAGGGAAGAATTAAGAACTAGAGACAGGAAGGTGGATAGAAGGACACGTAAATAGACAATTTTCCAAGCAACAGGATACAAGAATCATACACAAGAATAAAAAAAAATATGTGCATGGAGCTGCATAAAGGGAGAAGTAGGAAGAAAATTTGAAAAGCAACAGGCTACAAGAAACACTGGCAAGAAATTAAAATTAGATCAGGGAGACAGAGAGAGGGAAAGGTAGCAAGAAAATTTAAAATGTGACCGGGTTTGAGAAACTTATGCAAGAATTTAAGAAATAGGGATGGAGAGGCAGAAAGAAAATTTGAAAAGCGATGGGATACAAAAAACATAGGCAAGAATTGAAAAATAGGGACAGGGAGCCTGATAAAAGGCAACTGTGGTGGGTTGACCTCGGCTAGCCGCTGGGTGCCCACCAAGCTGCTTTATCGCTCCCCCTCCTCAACAAGACAGGGGGACAAAAATACAACAAAAAAGATTGTAGTTTGACAAAAGGACAAAGAGGTCACTCACAATTACTGTCACAGGCAAAACAAACTCAACTTGAGGAAATTAATTCAATTTATTGTCAATCAAAATCAAGAGTAGGATAATAAGGAGTAAGAACAAATCTAAAAAACACCCTGCTCCTTTTTCCTGGGCTCATCTTCACTCCCAACTTCCCTACATCCCACCCCCATGCAATGCAGGGGGACAGGGAGCAGGGGTCATGCTCAGTTCATCACACATCATCTCTGCCGCTCCTTCCTCCTCATGCTCCTCTTCTGCTCCAGTGTGGGCTCCTCTCCACGGTGCCACAGGTGCTGCCAGGAGCCTGCTCCAGCGCAAGCTTTCTGTGGGGTCACAGCTTCCTTCAGGCACATCCACCTGCTGAGGCATGGGGTCCTCCACGGGCTGCAGGTGCATGTCTGCTCCACCGTGGACCTCCGCAGGCTGCAGGAGGGCGACCTGCCTCACCATGGCCTTCACCACAGCCTGCAGGGGAATGTCTGCTCCGGTGCCTGGAGCATCTCCTCCCCCTCCTTCTTCACCGACCTTAGTGTCTGCAGGGCTTTCATGCTCACGTTTTCTCTATCACAGTGTCTGTGCAGCATTTTTTACCCCTTCTTAAATGCCCATCCCAGAGGCACAACTGGCATTGCTGTGGGGCTCAGCTTGGACCGGCGGCAGATCCGTCTTGGAGCTGGAACTGGCTGTGCCTGACACAGGGACAACTCCTGGTGTCTTCTCGCAGAAACCGCCCCTGCCCCGCCCCAGCTAACAAAACCTTGCCACGTAAACCCAATCCAACAGCGATTGGCTACAGGGCACAGAAGGGGGATTGAAAAATAAGGAAAGGGAGCCACAGAGGGAGAGGCATGGTGGAGGGGAAATAGCGATGGGCTACAGGCCAGGGAGGAGGAAGCGACAGGGAACCAGCTTGAGAAAGATAGAGAAAAACAAAGAATAGTGATGGGCCACAGGGCAGAGAGGGAGGATTTTTAAAAAGGGGACAGTGAGGTGGACAGAGATAAACTGATAAATGCCAAAAAACCTTGATGAGCTGAAGGGGAGAGACAGGGGGATTAAAGCACAGGGACATGAAGCCAGACAGAGAGAGAACAATAAAGACAAAAATAGGCTGTGGGACAGAGAGGGAAGAAGTTAAAAGACAGGGACCTGGAATGAGATAGAATGAGATATTTCTTTCTTAAGAAAGAAATAGTCTATCTAGAATACAGGGCAGGGATAGAGGAATTTAAAAATAGGGACATGGAGACAGAGAGGTGGAGGGGTGGGAATCGTGAAGGGCTAAAGGGCAGACAAAGAATGATTTTAAAAGTTGGGATAGAAAGGCAGACCTAGATGGAGAAGGACAAAATTAGTTACAGGCTGCAGGACAGAGACAGAGGATGGAAAAAAGAGGGACAGGGAGCAGGACAGAAGCACAGAGAGAAAAAGAAAACATAGGGGTAGAACAACAGATAAAGAGGGGGACTTGGAGAATGAGGGAGGGAGAGGTGCAGGGAAGCAGAAAAAATGACAGCAGCGAGAGAAAGAGAAGGGGGGCAGGGAGGGACCAGGATGCAGAAGAGGGGTGACATGCCTCCAAGGGTCCAGGACTCACCGCAGCTCCCGCTCTCAAAGCTGCTGGGAGAATTGGACAGCTCAGATGTGTCTTTGTTGTCTCTCTATCTGCCCGCCCCATAGCTCCAGTTGCTTGACTGTCATCCACCTAAGAGATTAGATTGGTGTCTTACAGCTCTTACAATACAAGGCTTCCCGGATACGTAGCCTCACACGTGCAACCTGGCTGTACTGCGCTTCTGGTTACGCGTCAGACCCTGCGGTGCATGCTGGCAATCGGATCTGCTGAGGACTACGCTAGGAGGGATCCTTCCTCACATTGAGAGGCAGGCTGTCTCCTGTCTGCAGCTGGAGGCAGCTGCCGGCTGGCTCCTCTTTATTTTATTCTTCAGCTGCTTTACCTTTTTCTGGCCTCTCCAGCTTCAGCTGTGGCAGCTCCCGTCCACAGCCAGGAAGCATCCAGCTGTCCATTTTTGACCATGCCGCTAGGAGAATGAGGCCAAAGGCAACCCACACAAACCTGAGCCAGATGCAATCACCAGTATCCCTGGAGAGGAACCGCCAACCAAGTCCTCAGTGCTGCCTCTGAGAGAGGGAAAGAACAAGCAGCTGTTATCCACAGGGATGACTGTAGCTCCCCTCAGGCAGGAATCCCTCCTTCTGCAGGAGCTGCTGGAGATGCCGCTCTTTCCCTGAACTGATGCTAATGGCACCTGCTTTTAAGGAGAATAAAGCATATTCAAGGGCCAGCTTGCTGCCATGAGGACAGCGTTCGGGGGCAGTCTGTGGCTACAGGACAGGCTTCAGGGGAGGCGCTGGAGCTGGGGGCAGCTGCATGGGGTGAGCAGGGCTGGAGGAGTTTTGCTGAGTTGGGGTGCGCACAGCCATCTCCTGCCCCTCTTCCTGCATCCTCTCCACCAGCTCTCAGAAAATCCCTGGGACCTGCCCTGATGTGGCCTGACTCCAACTGACCGTCAGCCTGTTGCACCAGTGGGTTGGAAATATCCTTGCGACTCATCGGCATTCTCCAGCAGCAGCACCATCCCCTGGGGCTGCAGCCCTTTTACACAGAGGGGCCATCACCATCAGCCTCGCTGGCCCCCCTGGGGCTCCTTCAGCCCCAGCCCACAGCTGCAGCCATGGCCCCTGACACCCACCTTGTAATCTGCTCCCTCGGACTCTCTGACAGCCACTCACCAAGTACAAAGGAGTACAAACACAGCCACGAGTGCAAAGGAGATGACAACAAATGTTCAGTCGTTAATGCATATAAGTCCCGGGAGCGAGTCTGCTATGGGGCTCACTGCCTGTACACTCACCCTTCCTCTGGGACAAGGTGGCAGTCGTTACTGGAGCAGCAGACACAGAGAATGAAAGTACAGTGATGGGGAACAGGACAGAGGAGCAGAAAGAGGAAAAATAAAATGAGGGAGAAGGACTGAGGAGCAGAGAAAGAAAAGTACAGGGAAAAGGATAGTGAGATGGATAAGTCAATCAAAAAAGGGATGAGGAGCCCTGCAGGGACATGGTGGAAGAAAAACAGGGTCAGGGAGCAGGAGAGAGGGAAAGGGAGAGAAAATGATGAGCAGGGAGCCAAATAGACGGATTGAGAGAGAAATCAAATGAGAGGAAATAAGGGAGGGAGGGTGGTGGTTGAAAACTTGTGGGTTGAGATAAAGACAGTTTAATAGGTAAAGCAAAAGCTGCACGCGCAAGCAAAGCAAAGCAAGGAATTCGTTTGCTACTTCCCATCAGCAGGCAGGTGTTCAGCCATCCTCAGGAAAGCAGGGCTCCACCATGCGTAACGGGTACTCAGGAAGACAACCGCCATCACTCCGAACGTCTCCCCCTTCCTTCTTCTTCCTCCAGCTTTATATACTGAGCATGATGTCATACGGTATGGAATAGCCCTTTGGCCAGTCTGGGTCAGCTGTCCTCGCTGTGCCCCCTCCCAGCTTCTTGAGCACCTGGCAGAGCATGGGAAGCTGAAAAGTCCTTGACTAGTGTAAACACTACTCAGCAACAACCAAAACATCAGTGTGTTATCAACATTATTCTCATCCTAAATCCAAAAGACAGCACTATACCAGCTACTAAGAAGAAAATTTACTCTATCCCAGCCGAAACCAGGACAATCAGACCATTCATATCCTCTGTGAGATATTGACACATCCTCACAGAAGTAGTCTCCAGCTTGCTTATGGCAACTAAATGTTAGAAAGCCGACGGGTGAAATACAGCGTGAGGGCCATCATTTTGGTTCTCAAATCTACCTACTCCTGATGTTATCTAAAGTGATAATGGCTTACATTTTTCATGGAAAGAAGTGCAAGATCCAGCAAAACAAGAGTGAATTAAATGGGTATTTCACACCCCATTCTACCCCTAATCAAATGGGATGGTAGAAAGAACTAATGGCTTGTTGAAAAAGAATCTCAAACCACATGAGGCTCAATGGTATACAAGACTTCCCAAAGTACTCATTAATTAAATAATCGATATGGGCCTACTGGAAGCCCTGTAAGCCAAGCATTCTTTGTAAAAACTGAGCTTCGCGCTCTTCCTTCTGGCACTGTATTTGCACCCCTGAATCCCCTGTGTCAGCTGCTCCTCGGGAGCTGCTCTTCCAAGCTATGCCCTACATTCTGCAAGCACCTCCTATCTTCCATCTTCCCACAGACTCCAAGCTATGCTACAGGCCCACAAAATAAGTGAAGTCCTGATGCTTATAACTGATGAGGGGCCTGCTGCAAGCTGCAAAGGTTCTAGGGAAAACATGGTACGCTGTCAGCGATCAGGAAAGGCGATGAGCTGTTCCATACCCTGAAAGACACTATGCCTTATGTCCCTGCTACTTTCTTGAGAAATGCTGAAACCCCATATACAGATGCATACAAGATGCCCACCTTAACCCCTGCTAGATCACCTCACCATCAGTCCTATTAAGAGATGGTGTCAACAACTTGCACAGTATGCTGCAAAACTGGTGAAAAAAACAAGGTTCCATCTTCAATAAAGTCAGGAAGTCCAGGAAAATACAAAGTGCTTAGAATAAAAACAAAACCAAAAAACATACTATTAAACCATCGTGCCACCCCTGAACACCCAATACAAAATTACTGACCTGAAAAAAAAAAAAAAAAACTGCATACAGTGCGCTGTAGAAAGCGTACTTTCTGCCAAACCTTGACTGGTCCTGAAGTCCTTACCTCAGACACCTCCGCTTCTCTGTATGTCACACAAGCAGGGACATTCTTCTTTCCAGCTGACAGAGGGCTGGTCCAGGCTCATGATGAAAGACACCAGCGTGTTACATCCACAGAAAAGCAAGGAAGCCATGGTGATTTTCTGCCAAGCCTTGTTTCGCAGCAGAGCGGGGATGTGGTGAAAGCAGGCTGAGGTTCTCCACCTTTGTCCAGGTGACAGAAGCGAGGAGGTTCAGGAGCAGCCACAAGATGGAACTGAGAACTGCTCGTGCCCCAGGCTTTGCTGGGTCTGGTTCCACCTCCTGCAGCAGGTCTCACCCCATTCTTGGGTCTTCTTGGGCAGCGCAAAGCCTAAGTTCGCTGCTGCGCCTACCAGTACCACACCAGACTAGCAAACCCAGCCTGCGAGAAGGTCCGTTCCTGGTAAGCAGAGGACACCTCAACATTTTGCTCCAACTTTAGGAGGCTCAGGTGGGGCTCCCACACAGGAGGCAGGTGCATCCTACATACTTTCCAAAGGAAGTGACTAAGCTGCACTTTAACGAGCCAGCCCAGCAGCTTACCCTGTGCTCTACCCCACTGGCCCTCAACCCTGCCCAGAGCCTAATTCTCAAAGGTGTCCCTACTCTGAGCATGTCTGTGCAGCAGGATTAGAGACAAGTTACCCAATAAATAGGAATTACTGAAAAAGCACCATCAGGGTTTTAGGAAAGACTCATTTTTCCTGCTTACAGGCAACCGCTGCAACATATATTAGTGTTGGCCCTTATGTTCTTTAAATAGCCATGGTAAGGTCTGCTGTTTTATAAAACACAAACTAGGGACAAGGTGCTATGGCAATTTTTTAACCTTGCTTATGTATATATAGGTGTAAATAAGCCTTGGCTATAGCAACACACAGTCAGGAAACAAACAAACAGTTGGCTTGGTTCTATAAATATGTCTGTGAGCAAGAGGTGTTACAGCAAAAACTGCTGGTACATAAGCAAACGTGTAACTCATTTGTCATCTTATGAACACAACTCTTGCTCAACTACACATGCACATGCAGCTAATCAGAGCAAAATTAAGGAATTTAAATATCTAGGGCATGCCTTGGCTGTAGAAAGATGAGTTAATTCAAGTGACTGATTCAAATCGAATAGGAAACCTTGAGTTAAATAACTTGATATAGTAGGTGTAGTTTATTTTTTTCCACAGTTCAATTCTCACTGATTTTAGTTTTGTTTGTTTGTGGGGTGGTGATTTTTTTTTTTTTTTTTTTTTTACTAACCAGAATATATTGTAATTGAGCACATTCAGGAATCGTGTATCTTGGGTTTTGTGGATTCCTCCCTCCTCCCCCCTCCCAAAACCAATAAATGATAGGTCCTGTTTAGCTTTTTTTTTTTCCCCTCCCCTCTGTTTGTACCAAGGCAAGCAGAAGGTGTAAACAAGCAGAAAGGCAGCTTCCGTATAGCTGAGAGAACACCCCCACACCATTCTTTGCACTTACTCAAATCAGCTGCCACACAGCTCTGTGACAGAGGAGTGTATACCTTGTGGGTATGCGCTACCTGACTGGGATCAACATGAACCACCAGGGTTTATCAAGGCCTGGGAACTTCAGTTATCGAGGCTTTTAGTGTGAAGAACACAGCTTTGGTCAATCATTCTTCCAAACAAATGGCACTGATGATACACAATGGAAGTCAGAAAATCTCCACTATGGAGAGCCATGATGCTCCTGCTCCCATAAACACCCTTCCACCACCAACTGCATGGCAGGTGAAGGGGGGGGTGTGGTGTGGTGTGTGAAATCTCTTTTAAATAGCAAACAAACACAAACCAGTACTACTGGGGAAGGGCCCCAGGTCCGGGAAAGTACCAAAACACCGGCCTGTTGCATTGAATAAGTGCTTCCCTACACTAAACGGAAAATAAAAGTATTTTTTCCTGTGTCCAGTACTCATGGTCGGGCTCTAAGCTGGTTTTGTATCAAAGAATTCACTTGGGACAACTATGAACACATGCCCAGTGTCAGCAGACAGAGTCAGTCAACAAGTCATGTGGCCTTGGCCCCCCTACCCCAACCATCACAGACAGGATCCCATACGACCCGAGGGAGAAATTCACACCGTGCTAAAACTAACCGTTTAGCGCAAGAGGTTTAAGTACCATCAGTGCAGTAAATCTGAAAAATAGGTTTTATTTTTAACCAGTGGTATTGTGACATCTTATCTGGCATAACCAATTACAGCAAAATTCATGGATAGAAACAAAATAGCAGATCTCTTCTTTGAAGTGCAGCCTCCTGTTCAGCCTGCAGGCAGCTGAACAGCATTGCACTGAAGGTAGGGAGTGCATGCCACATGGGCTCCCGTCAGAGTATGGACTCTGAATGAAACATTCCCATTCACACATGCGCACAGACACACACACACACACCCCATCTATATTTTTAAAAATCTTTAACAGTATTTCCGCATGAAATCACACTGTAGCATCTACACATAAAATGGCTGATAAAAATAATCTTGCTGTAGGTTTACATAGTATATCTACATTTCCATTTGAATGCCTGGACTGCTGGTCCAGCAGAAAAGAGAGGTTTTCTGTCTTGATTTTGTTGGGCTGAGGAGAGTTTTATCCCGGAGCATGAAATAACTCCTCTCTTCATCTCACCCCAGACTTTTATTAAGTGTTTGACCTGAAGAGATCACTGGAAAGTAGCCTAGGAAGAATCAATGGTTTTGTCATCTGTGTCCCATCCCTTTGTGCTGCCTCGTTCAAATACGAGGTAAAAACACTAAAAACAGTTCCTCTCTATCCCATGGGTAACAAGAATACAATACTGCAAAAGCCTTTCTCTTCACATACACAGGTACGTTGTCCACACAGGATGCCTGCAACAAATAAATGTCTAAAAACGTCTCCTCCCCAAGTCCTAAAGTCAGGCTCCTGAGCTCCCCAGGTACAGTTCTAGCACACAAACATGCTGAGAAACCTCCTTCCTGCCAGTCCCTAACTCTGGGCATTTCATTCATGCAGAGTCCTGTAAAATACAAAATATTTGAACCATGTTTGTATTCAAACATACTCCCTTTTCATGTTTCCTCAGGCAGAGATCAACCTGCTAAAAAACAGCCAAGAAGCTCTTATCTGAGAGGGTAAAAAAAACCTTCTAGTAAATGTTAGTTTTATATATATTTATATATATATATATATAAATATTTATAGATATAGACAGTGAAAGGGAGATTGTGGTTTTATGCATGCTTATTTCTTTGCTTTGGATTCCAATACTTCTAAAAAAATATTTTCACGAAATAACTTAAGTTCTGGCACAAGATGCCATAGTTGTTTCTTTAAAGAACATTTTTTACATTTGATCTCACGAGAAACCCTCCATCCCAAGCTCTCCTCTGAAACCAGAAGGTGAGAACACAACGAAAAAGGTGCATGTTTCTATACTGTATGTTTTATCCTTTCCTCATCAAAGCCTCCAGAATGGCAGGTGTTTCACAATGAGCTGCAGCACAAGAGGAAGGATGCTGTGATTTCATGGCACTGACTGAGGTACTCAGTAAAATAGTTCACTGATGATTTCACTGCCCCAGTGCCATCCCTAAAGAAGTAACGACAAAAAGTCAAGCAGCTCTACGTGCACATAGAGATACGACATGCAAAAACACCCCACCTTTTAAGGAACAAAATACACAAACATGTGACTAGCAAGGGTCTTCTCCAGCCTTTGTCTCCTGGGAGCTAATGCTGGGAAGCCTCAGAATGAGAGGAGGGAAGAGGAAAAAATACAGTAATACTCAATCCAGGGGTAGAGGCTGTTGCCTCAGAAAGTTATTTCCCGATTACAAAAAGTTCATGCCTGGCCATCTGGGAGCCTTCACTCTGAAAAACAGTGGGTCAGAGATTTCCACTCCAGACTTCCTTTCCCCCCTCTCCCCATTCAATTTAAGGCACAAACATATTTACAGTTTCAAACAAAACCTTTTCATGTTCCAAGAATCGGACATTAGAAGGCCTGTACATTCTCCTGTATCAGGAAGATCTGGATGTAAATCAGACATCCCTCAACCCCACCTTCGGTCCTGAAGAAAACAGAGGACTCTCTAAGCCTATAAAACAACTTCCATTATTTTGAGGTTACTTAATTGTAGAAGAATTGATAAATGGCAATGATTGTAACCAAACTTTAAACGTCAGCTTCCCCACCTTGCCCCAGCAGTGCAAACTGGTTGAGTGCTGTTACTCTGTAAGGACTAAAGAGCAGTCAGAACAGGTCTTCAGGGGCTTGCCCCAGGCTGTACACAGAATACAAGAGAGCATGCAGCATGTTTACATAGACTCAACTTTCTTCCCTCCCCCCCACCCTCCCCAATTCAACACACACAAACCCCCTCCACCAAGGAGAATATTGTTAGGACGACGAGGCACTTGAACAATAACTGGAGAGTCCCTATGAAAAGGCCTTCCCCTCACAGTGAAGTGGGACGAACAGGAGAGAGCAGTTTCTCAGGACTCCATCTCCTCTTGGTCAAGCGGTGGTGGCACAAAGCTGATCACTTCATCATAAGTCAGGCCTGGTGGGAGAAGCGTGACAGAATCTTAATGGGCAGTACTAAAGACACCCCTCATGCAAGAAAGCCTGTAAAAATCTTAAAGGTTCTAACACTATCTTAAATGAAAAACATGGTTCAATTAAGAAGAAAAAGAAAAGAATGGTTACACCATTCTCAGAGACTAACGTACACAATAAAAGATACTTCCAGAGCATTGAGGAGACGTGAATAAGTTTGAAAACAAAGACATCAGCAAATATGTTGCCTACATGTTTGTAGGCTCATAGTAATAGTCAGTTACCAGGAATTATGCTAATTATGTGCACCACAAGTAATAGATTCACTCAGTCTAAGGACTCTAGAACAAATAGGATGTCCATGTTTTTATCAGTTTCTTTTGTGCCTCTAACTACCGTGGCTTAGTTAAACCACAGCTAAGGAATGGACCAGAAGGGAAGCAGGTTGTCTCCCTCTCCCATCCCCCAAACTCACTTTTCCATTCTTCAATCTCAAGTTCTCTGCTTTCAAAAGACTGGTCATAGGGGTCTGCCACTGGTTCATCGTCCGGGTCATGATACTGAGCAAAGTAGGCATGAGCCAACGCTTCTGCTGCAGTAATTCGTTTGTCTGTATCCAGTACCAACATCTTCTCCAGCAAGTCCACAGCTGCAAAAGCACCAAAACAGAAAAGAACAGATTTTACATAGTGAGCTGTGTGACACTGTATTCTGAAACATAGCTTGTAAAAGCCCAATGTATATGAAGAATCTGTAGTTTCTCAGGACCCATCCATCGCCCACAATTTCTTCCTCTTATACCCTCAGCCCACACATACTTTGTAAACTCTGAAAATGGTACATAGCTCTGTTCTGAACTACTTCTGCAGTCAAAATAAAACTTTGGGAAAAGCCTTGGTGTCCCAGGACATGCTAGCTTCAGCTTCAGGAAGAGCACATCATTTAAAAAGCAAGCCTTACCTAGTGGATTGGCACCAATAAACACATTTTCAAAGTTCATTTTCGGCATGTAAGACAAAGACTGAATGTAGTTTCTTGCCTGCGGAAATAAACACTCTGTTGAAGTATAATACAATCCAGCCACTAAGACAGAGTGCATTTCAATCATCCTGAAGCACCGGTTATTATGGCCTGTGTCCTCCCTTTGCCTTCTCTTTACTTATTCTGATACTTACTAAGGCCATCAACATCATCCCTTCCCAACTAAAGGCCGCTCAAGAGAGTGAAGGAAGAGCTGATATTATTTGGGGTTCATGCAAGACTGAAAAGCAAAGAGGTGCTGCAAGAACTGACTGCCTGGGAGTTCCAGTGAGGCTGCGTGCAGTATGGTGTCTGTTGGTAAGCCGCCCGACATGGCACACAATGCAAAACCAACTCACATCCAGGCTCTCCCGAGTCTCAGAAGTCTGTGGTTGAGTACGCACTGTCCAAATTTCAAGTCTTCATTTAGTACAAACATCTTGCCAAAGAGCAGGTAGTTAATTGCCCACCCCATGCCACATGCGAGCATACCATTTACTGAAGCAGCAAACACTGCAAGTGAAGACCTGCCCTGCAAACCCCCCCTCATCTGCTCAGGTCTCACCTCATGGCTGGGCATCCTGTTAATGAGATATGCAGGGGGTGTTCCCGTCAGACGCATGATCTGCTGAAGCTGGTTAATATCTTAAGTGCCTAGTCAAGGGCTTTGTTAAAAACAGTGCAAAAACCATTTTAAACAGAAAACAGCTGCATACAAAGCATCTTTTCTGCAAACCACAAGGCAAAAGCCAAACAGGCAGGGTCCACTAATTTTTTCAAATACTTGTGAAAAGTTTAGCAGTTGCACTAGCGAACATTAAAAACAATGGAGAGCTACTGATCAGTTGGTAAGTGTCAGTACATAAAGTATTTCTGTCCGCCATAAGTAGCATTACACTGCAACACGGTTGCATTCACATTTCACAACAGTTTAAACCACCAGAGTAGATGTTTCCTTTGGCTGAAGCTACTCCTCAAAAATTTTCCTAGGCTGCTGCAGCTGCAAACAGCCTCAGGAAAAGGAACAAAAATTAAAACAGAAACAAAAATTAAAACAGAAACAAAAATTAAAACAGAAACAAAAATTAAAACAGAAACAAAAATTAAAACAGAAACAAAAATTAAAACAGAAACAAAAATTGTATCCTCTGCACTGGTTACCAGCTTTTTTTCTTGCTGCATAGAAAGCACTTAAGCTCCTTGTGGTGCAAAGTGAAATCGGCTCACAACTGACACTTCCTTCTAAACAGCTTTGAATGCACTTTGATATGTGGGCGAGGTGACAGAAGGCAGTAAATGCAAAATTAGCAAAATATTAGCATTGCATAAAACAAACTTAGCTGATGTCAGTGAACAGACAGAGAAAGTAAGAGCAAGTAAAGTAATGCAGCAGAAAAACAGAATTCGTTACAGTGACACACTAAAGGCCCTCAAACACTTAATAGTTTTGCTATCCCCATACAATGGAAAAAAAGTAGTAGAAACAGTACTTTACTGCATTTTTTTTTTTTTTTTAAACAGACTCTTGATTTGGACCTGACTAAGAGCAATTATTCTTTTTATTGTGCAATGTTAAAAAAGACCCACTTCAATCTTACATATGCAAACTAATCTTTTGCTTAACCTAGTCAACCTTTAAGCTTATCTCTCTTGCTAATCCCCTGTACTTCAAATACCAGACTACCCTTAAGGTCAGTTCACCAGGCACTCAAAGCAACCTGCGTTATTCAGTTCTAACCTTTTCGAGGGCAGAACATCCCAGGGCTTTTTAAATTGGTGCAATATTCAGCAAGTCGACCAGTTGATTCCAACTTGCACCGCATGTCTACCTTCATCAAAAACAATTCAAGGCTAACCCCACATTTCACATTTACTGTCACTGTTAGATGAAAAAGAACGTAAGCTGCAGTACAAAATCATCTTATCATCACTCTCCACTGCGCTGATCCTCTATTACGTATCAGAAACAGCAGAGTGACTTGCTAAAGTATGCTGCTAGTTACCTCTATGCAAGTTCATTGCTCACTATGCATTAACTTGTTAATCTGTACTGCTACAGCATCTCTTGCTCAAACTTTTACGCACTTCACCTTCAGAAACAGGTAAAATTAAATGCCATTTAATACCGTCTTTGCAGAAGTTCACAACTCAAGATTAGAACAATATAGAAATGGCAGTATGGCCGAAAATAGAGGTCACCCTTTAAAAAGGAGACTAGAGAAAGCTTTTTGCTATTACCTTGATAAAAGGGCCCCATAGAGCAATACCTTTTAAATACATGGCACAATTTAGTTATATTCTCAGCAGACTACATATTGTGTGCCCTGGAAACAGCTGCCACATAGAAGTATCTAAAAGGCATTTTGGATTTTATGCTACAAAAACAAAGATGGTGGCAGTAGCTTTTCAGAAATTAATCATACTACAGAAGGGACTGTATGTGTTTAGAGGATAACACACTTGCTCCTGTTAAGAAAGATCCTTGGGTAGGCAATCTGGAGAAACAACAATTGAGACAAGCCTCAAGCTCTTAGCTGTGAAAAGTACTTCCCCAGCAGCATCTGATCATACAATATATCATGAAGTATAAACCCACAAACTGAAAGAAAAGTCACGAAGCAGTAAAATGAGAATATGGAAGGAAGAAATCATACCACAGGCAGAGGTAAGAGGAATTAAGATCAGATACACACGGCGTAAGAACTCAAAGCCATCCAAGAGCAAAGAATGACAAAGTCAGAAAAATAACAGAAAATAAATCCCAACACATACTATAGATAGACTACAGGAGGGCAACACACAAACTTGGGACTTCCAAAAGGGCAGATATTACAATCAAAGTGTAAACTCACAGACTCTGAGGAGATTTTCTTCAAAAGCTCAGGCCCTGGGGTTCCAACGAGTCTCAAAATGAGCTTCAACTGATCAATATCTAATGATGGACCATAAAGGAAAATGCTGGGACAAATCAAAATGAAAAGCGCAACATATCAGCCTATTAATGTTGAAAGTTAATGCCTGCCAAGGCCTCGACTGAAAAGCTATTTTAAGCAAACCGTATTCATTCCTCTCATTTACAGTCGAATATCCCGGTATAACACAGCTCTGTCTGCATCAGACAGATTGAACAGCTTGTCTACAAATACACCACATGCATTGAATCAGTCACTGCATCCTTAACTATTGTGAAGCAGAAGTCAAAGATTTTGCCCCACTGGCAAAGGATCAGTTTACATGCTCACTTCACCCTTTCAGGCCCCACACCAAAGTAGAAGCAGTTAGCAGGATTAGGTTGCATTAGTGACAGATGAAATAAAGCAGAAGGCTGAAAAGTGTAGGCACTAATAATGAAAAAAAAAGTCAAGGCCTTTCATGAACACCTTCCAAGGTAATTCAGCCACTTAGAAAACTTAGTAAGAAAACGACTGGACCCTGCTTCTAACCTACAGCATCCCTAACCCTGAACACGGGGTGCACCTTTCTCAGGCCCAGAGCAGCCAGGGTGCTGCAGCTGGCAGAGGGGGCTCGCCCCCACCAGCTCCCCAGGGACCAGCAGGGCAGGAGGCCAAAGCACCTGGATCTCCCTTCTGCCCTACAGACCTGCCGGAGCAGCAGAGAGAACAGAATATGGGCTCAGATTTGAAATCTCTATGTAGAAAGCTCTCGGGACATAACATTGCAGATGCAAAGAATGTTTTATCCAGAACAGAGCTTCCACCAGGCCACGTACTAATCTGAGCTGCCCTCTTTAACAAGGCAGGAAAAACTAAATATTTGGCACAGGTGACAAAACATAAACTGGAGGGGAAAAAAAAAAATCCAGTAAATACAGTGTCATACGTCTAAAACTCAAGATAGTAAGGAGACACAAGGTATCTCTAAAACCATTAAAAGAATAAATCTCCTTTCTTCTCTGAATTATCCTCCATGCTGCCCTTCAAAACCTACTAGTGATTTCAGACAGTGTCTGTAATGTTTATACTTGCCCTTAAAATTTTATCAAACTAGTTATACATTTTTCTTTTAATAAGAGCCGTCTACTTACTAGACAATGTTTCTTCTGGGATCAATGCCTTTCTGATGTTTTAAGATACAGTTACAATTCCTTGCTAGAACATCTTTTAATTCAAATGCTATAAGCACTTCAAATATTGCCTCTTTTTAAAAAAAAAAAAAAAAAAGCCTTAGAGCTCCTGTAATACTGGCAAACTGTATAGGAAGGAAATAATCAATACTTTGCTAAAACCTTTACCTTTTGATGTAAAACTTTGGTCTCAAGCTTTACATATGAAATGAATTAAAAGCCCTGGAAATAGTACTTTGTCAGAACAGCTGAACTGATTTCTCACTTCTCAAGTTGCTTGGCCAACTCCTACCTACTTAAACAGCTGAAACCTAAGAGTAAATCCAATGTATCCAGTTGGATCTAGCTTAGCTGCTGAACTGCCAACTCTTGATTGTCAATGCTTAAAATGAAATCGGTGTATCTACTGGAGTAAGAGAATCAGCAGAGGGTGCTATAATAACCACAATTAGCTCACTTAAATTGGCTTTTCTTCAGTGCCATTTAGAACAGCCCTTACACCTTTCACTCATTCTTGTGCAAGAAACAGTTGTGCAAATTTTGGACCACTAGCATGCCTCAGAAGTCACATGCCATACCTCAGTTTAAATATTTAAATTCTTTTAAAGGCATTTAAAATCCTGTGCACCAGGTGTGCCACCAATATTGCTTCCCAGTTTGCTGTCAGCTCTTTTGCCAGAGGACAGCATGCTATTGGAAGATACTTGTGTAATACGCTTCAGTGTCTTCTCAGATAAACAAGAGAAAACACAGTATGCATAGCTGGCACTGCATAAGCATTGCAAAACCCAACCCCTTCTTCTAGTTTTACGCCTGCTATCTATAGCCTGCTGAATTGCAGCATTCATTTAATTACAGGGCCTACCACACCCCAGAGAAATGAGCCATAAGCAATTAAAAACAGGAAAAACACTTAGTAAAAACAAAGGGAAAAAAACACAAACAAAAAACCAAAAACAAACAAACAAACAAAAAAACCCACAAAAACCACACACACGTGCATGGAGAAGGACAGCGCAGCATGCAAATGCCATCACCAAGGTACCCCCAACAACTCATGAGTCTCCGTGATTCTAAAATTCAGAAAACAACCTGCCATCACTATCAGTAGCAGGCATCACAAGATTTTAAGAGCTTATCCAGGCAAAGTAAAGTTCAGAAATTGTTTTAGCTGCCACCACAAGCAAGAGTAAGACATATCAGAAGAATATGTAATTTCAGACTAGTCAGTTATCATGGAAGTCTCATGAGACTGAATAAAAACAATAATAAAAATACTCTTCCGAGTTTAAAGGGAATACAGTCAACTTAAAACATACAGAAAAAGAAAATTGGCTAAACTAGTAGAAAACATGCAAGATATTCTTATTCATACTTTATATCATTTTATGCAAGTCAAATTGATTCATACAAATAAGTAGGAAAGTTGACTTTAAGCTTGACATTCACATTACAAGAGCTATAAAAAAATTAAGAATATACACATTTAACAGAAACTGATCTCGGTGTAAGACAGATACAATAATAACAAAAAGAAAGCCTCTAGCTGTGCCTCACATTAAAAGCCCAAAGGACTCTGATTTTCATTACCTCCATTTTTTTGTCTCTGGCTAGTCTTTCCCACAATCTTGCTCCCCTTCTCCACCTCCTGGCAGATATTTTACCAATATTAGAAAACCATCTTTCATCCAAATATTTCCACCCATAGATTACAATAAGAACAATTCAATTAGCCTACGTTCAGTTTTAAGTTAGGAATATTGTAGCAATCCTGCAGAGCTAAGCCCATATTAATCACAGGTTTTCTTCTAAGAGTATCTACAATTCTTGCTTTAAGTCAATGACAGCCACGTTCAGAATCTTGACAGATTAGGTCCTTCAGAACTTAAAACTAAATTCAGCATTAGTTTGTCAGCAGCATAATCATCATAGACAGCATTGAAGATCATCATGTCAGAATACAACTTTCTTACTTACCAGATGAAATTAACTGTACAGCTTGCCTGTAGTGAAACCCCTTACAATTAATATATGCATCTCTGGGCTGTATAAAGAAATATCTGATGGACTGTAAATAACATCACACCATTTCTGCTAAATCCTTGGCAAAAGGGACCAATATTTCAAACAAGAGAACCATCTGAACAGGAGGATGATCATCCTAAGAAGGCATTGCCTATTCTGTCACTATCTATTTCATTTTGGAAATGTGAAGCTATATAGTTGAGAAAATTAACATCTTGAGACCAAAAAGCAAGAGGAATGTAAAATTTTCAGTTGTCGAACAGGAGCAGTTTCCAGCTTCCTGAACACACAGAATACATAGTCACATTGCCTCCAACTGCAAAGTGAATTCCCCAGAACTGCAGTGGATTTGGATATACCATATCCTTGGCTACTAGAAACATGGTAAATATGCCTTGAATTAGGCATGTTAATATTAATTGCAAAGTCAGTAAATCAGCAATTGCATAGTGACACTGCTGAAGGAACACAGGCCTCAGCAAATCTGTGGGTACAAAGAAATTATTAAGAGCCCAGAAGTACCCAACAGGATCTACATCTGGAAAATTCCTAAAATTTCCTCAAAAAATCATGCATATATAAAGATTTCAAAGACCCTTCCAAGACAGGAAGAAGCTGGAACCCATTGTTATCTTACTTCCGCTTGCTGTCTTTAGATGTCAGCAAAACTGGAGTGAAAGCTAACAGCTTGGTGCCTTTCTAGATCCTTGGATAAGTGTTACACACGCAAACAAGATTCGTAACTACAAACCCTGCTCCCCTTATAGTTCTAACTTCAAGATCAAACAGCATATAAGTTACGTAAAGCAGGGAACCACACACACAAACTGTAAGAACTATAGTACTACAAAGTATTATCTACAATGGGAAAGGATTGGGCTTTATTTTTCTTAAAAAACTAACCAATTCAGAACAGAAAAAGCATTTAATTCAAAAGTGTTACTACCATTTGCAAAATAAAGGTAAAGAATCACACGCATCTGCTAGGAGATATAAATTAGTGAAGTATCTTAATATGACAAACCAAACAATTTAGATCCTAAAAGTAAACTTTATTTTGCATTGCGAATATTGCTGTCGCTGGCTATAATTCACAGCTAAGAACACAGTTGGAGGAAAAACTTCCAGGTTTGGAAGATAACTTGTTTTGTTCAATTCATAAAGAACACATTGTGAAGCATTTCTTACATACTGCAAATCCTATTAGCAAATATTTTATGTGCAAATATCAAGATTTTTTAAATCTAAAGTATTACTAAGGTTAAACAGTGGCAACAGCTTAAAGACTTTCGCTCTGTTTGCATCAACAATTTCTTGATTTCTCTTTTTTTCTTGATAGAAACAAACACAATCTGCCCAAACCAAATTATACGTGCTAAATCAGCCAATAGAAATATGGCAACTTTTTTCTAGCTTCTAAGCCACTTTCATGTTAGTTCTGCTTCTGGCCCTGACAACAGAAAAATGTGGCAGGAATGACTAAACAGTAAAGAAGAGCAAGTTCAACAAATCTGGAGAGAGGTGAGATGGAGACAGGCACAAAAAGAGAAAAAAGGGTAAATTTAAAGCACATTTAAAAGGGAAATGAAACTGTCAAAACTGGAATGAAAGCCTTCCCCCCGCCAAAGTGTTTTAGAATCTAGATGCTTTCCAGAAGTAACGTAGTACACAGAAGGCCAACACTTCCAACACTAGTTTTCTTTTAATCAATTGCTAACCTATTTGAATTAACAGATACAAATACTAATACATTAATAAAACTTACTAAAATAAACAAACTGTGGTTGAAAGAATAAACTTTGGTAAAAGGCGGGCAATCTAATTTTCTCTGGCAAATGAAGTCCAATTCTAGGCAATGAAAAATCTTGCCAGTAGTTAATTACCCCTATATGTTGTGTGGCTGAACAAACAAAAGTTGTAAGTATAACAATTTGCATCAAGTCTCAATTCTAATTTCCTGGGGAAAATCACGGCCAGCTCTCACAATGTGCTCTCTCATAAATTTGCCAAAGTGTCCTACCCAGCCCACTCCGGTGCAGCAAAACAATAATTTTGAAAAGATGTCATTCACATCTTGATGTGATCTTTTTCACACCAATACAAGCATACAGTAAAAGGCAGCTCACAATCTGTTTACGCTCAAGCATGGAAGCGGAACCTAAACATTTCAGAGCAATTTGGAATGATATCCTTGGCACTAATGAATCTGCAAACCCACTGCTTTCACAGCATACCACCAGGATACAGAAGAGAGGCCAGAAGGGATGCTTCACATTTGCTAGAAACCTGAAGCATGAGAGGACTCTTAGCAGACCGCCTGCTCCATGCAGTTGTTTTCTACAAACTCAGAGCAATGAATTTAAACAAACTTAAAGGAAAGTAACTCCCAGAAACAAAAAAACATGTGAGTAATTCTAGTGATGCTAACAGACAATAAAGAGGAACAGATTTGCTTTCTTGCACACTGTCATTGTTTCATGTGCAGCAAAATCAAGAACTCACCTCATCGTACTGTGAGTAAAAGCAGCTATTAATTTAAAAACAAACAAACAAAAAAAACCCACAACCAAACCCAGAACTTCTTTTCCTGTGAAGTATGTGAAAGTGAAGATATCTAACTTCCATTTCAAAAAATATATTACTTTTAAAGGATACGGTCTGTACCAGGGAACAATGTTCTTCCAGTCAACAGTTCAGCCATAATGCATCCCACTGACCAAATATCAACTGAACAAAATAAAATAAAAAAACAAAACAACATAATGCAGAAAAATAAAGTCTCAATAGAATCACCCTATCCAACAAGTACAAACAACTTTATCCTTAAATAGTCTTATGGCATTGAAACAATCTAGGATACGTTGCTAGCTAATTGATACTGTTCAGTAACTACATCATCTGAGACTTGTCCAAAATACAGAATACTAGATCAGGCAAATTTTCCTTCCAGAGCATAACATGCATAATCTACACAATCAAGAAGGAAGAAATCTGTTCAAGACAACTCTGAGGAATGAATTTGCATATGGCCTTACATAAATTCTATTCCACCCAAACAACCACCAACTATTATACTACAGATACAAGACAAGTCCACATACATGCAAGAGGAAAAGAGAACAGAAGAAAAAGTAATGAAGTATGAAATCAGAGTAGCACATTATTTTCTTTGATCCATATGCTCTCCTGTACAAGACCTATTCTTAGCACTTGCTTTTCTTCTCTGTGCCTGATCTGGAAGTATTGTAGGGAAGCACAGTATGCTGCTGAGAAGATACTGGAAACTGCGAGGAAGAAGTGATGAAAGGAAGGGAGATTTATATACTTTTTAGCATTTCTTCACACCATAACTCTAGACTTTTTCAGCATATTCCCAGCAGCTTCCTAGAAAAACACCTTCTCCTCATCCAGATACATTCCATACACTTACTTTAAAAACTACTGTGCTAGGAAAAATAAGGGTAAGTGCTGACAGTATTTTGCTGATTGCAATTTGAAAGGTCCAAGTTTAAAGAAGTCTTGTGAATGCTATCACAATGATTCTTAACTTACATCTGATAGACTGTGGTTCAAATACTAATTCTATGCCTTCCTTCTTTTAATCACCGTTACTGAAGCATAATTACCATGACTGCCAACTTATGCAATCAAACGGAAAGGAGCACATACAGGAGACCACCTCTTCCCCCCCCCCCACCCCTTTCAAAATTCAGGAACTGAAAAGCCTCGTGTTAGTTAAATGCATTACCTGTCTGGTTGTAATGCATCCAGTTCAGCATGATCTCAGGAGCCCTGTACCACCGGGTAGCCACATACCCGGTCATCTCATCATCTGTGTGTCGGGCCAAGCCAAAATCCAGGATCTACAGAACAGAAAAGGCATCCACTAACTACTGCAGTGCAACAATGCAAACCAGTTAGAGCCAATAATTGGGCAGTCATTGGATTGGGTGGAGGAGAGGTGGTGCAACTGCAAAAGCAGATTATGAAGCTAAATTTCACAACCTGTTAAAAGACACTAGCCTAGAACAGCATAGGACTCAATCAGAATTATGTCTGGCTATCTTCTCTCTAAAACAACTAAACCCAAACTAAAGCCGTTAACTCTTCGCTTTCATGATGATTCATTAAAAATACATGAACAGATACAGAAAAAAACATCTTTACAGCCCTTTACAGCTGGGAAGGACATTATTACTTTGCACCACAAAAGTATTTCCATAAGGAATTATTTTGTCGCTTTAATTCCAAGGGACATCCACAAGGCATTCACTCAAATCACAGTCAAACCAATCAGACCTTGTGATTACATTACCTTTAGCTCACAGTCTTCATTTACAGCCAGGTTACTAGGTTTTAAATCCTACAAAATTAAACAACATCAGCATTATCAACAGTACATGTTGTTTCATAAGTCTAAAGTAGATAAAAATGTAAATACAGATTGCAAATAGATTCTAACTGGCCGTAAACATCAACTCTCCATACTTGGGAAAATTATTTTATCCCAGAGTCAGCTATCTCTTCTGTGGTCCTCAGAGGTGTCACGTATAAGTAAAAACACATAAAGGCTCATATGTATACCAGTACTGTTGATGTATATCTAACAAATAGAGAACCTATTTCACAAAGATACAAGTCAAACATAGGCAGGAACAGAAACTACGGATCTCGACAACCACTTCCCATGTTTAACCGAAATAATTCTTGGAAGATTTCTTCTTGTTTCTATAGGTGCTACACTGTAAGATTCTCTGTTACATTTTTTAAAGACATTGATTCAGTACAGGAAGCAACCTTAGGATAAATACTCACCCTGTGTATTATGTCAGCTGAATGGATGTACTGTAAGGCAAAATGACAAATTTTATATAACAGTCCAAGTAGCTCCTTTTCTTCACTAGACAATACCGCCCTACCCCATCCTACACAATTCAAATGCTATAGCTTGTCTGCAGAAGGAATCGAGTGTGTGTCTATGGGTTTCAAGTAGGTAGGTGTTTCACTTTGTCTCTCCTTAGGAACACCCAGGAGCACTGTCACCAGAAGTAAACAAGTAAACTGGAAATGGAAGATTCACAGTCAGAGCAGATTAGAGGGCAGCATACTTCATAATTGTCCAGACTCTGCCCATAAGAACATACAGAAATATCTTCTTAGGGGATACATAGCTTTACCAATGCAGAGCTCCAAAGAGGCATGAAGGGAAGGAATAATAATAAAAGGTTATCCTACGATATGTTAGGAAAGTTGCAGAAGCACCACTATGTACTCATATGAATCTCTGAGGATATGACATTCACCAAGAACTTCTACCTCCCATTGATGAGCTATCAACATTCAAGTAGAACAGGTGTGAGTACCTTCAGTCCTCGAAGAATTTGGTATATGAGGAACTGCACGTGGTCATCTGTGAGTTTCTGGCATTTCACAATGTTGTTCAGATCTGCTCCCATAAGGTGTGTCACCAAGTACCTATGGACAAAAGGAAACACATAGGCTATGAAGCAATCCCTTTAGCAGGATTAGGATAAAAATTCCCTACAAAGCTCCAGTAGCAGGGCTGACTGTCCCAAAGCGTGTTGCTGAATGAAATACAGTTCATGACACTTCAAATAATATAGCAGATTAGTATACCGATTCTTACAGCGCTGGTCAATAAAACACAAGTGAACAAGTTTGAAGAGTCCAGTAGCTTAGGATGTCCTAGTATCTCTTGTGTTGGAATTCAGAATTGTTTGAGAATGATGGCAGACAAATTAAGATGGCAAATATTTCTGTAATAATCTGGGAGATGTAAGGAAGATACAAAAGATTTTTGTTGCAGTCTTCAGAGAAGTTACCTACACATCATTGAATTCTTCTAGTGACTTGGCAGGGGTGAACACATCCAACAAACCAATCACCTAGGAAGAAAACAGTAAAGTGAAAACAGGGTGAAATACATTCATAAAATAATATGATACAGTTAACAAGATCCCTTGTGGAACAGAAACAACTCATTCCAGTAGATGTTTCATTTCCAACGACATGAATCATTCAGATGTAGAAAAATTAGTATTCATATACAATCAGAAACAAACATTCAATTCTTGTGCAAAAAAAATATTAAGATTAAAAATATACAGCTGTCTCTTCACACCAGCCATCTACTTAAAGCATCAAACGGGAGCCTTAACCAAAGGCAGGCGTAAACACTGGTTTAGAATACCTTATTTCAAAAGGCAACTAAAGTTTGTTCAGGAAATAAATGGATGAGAAAAAACAAAAAAACAACCACCAGACAAAACTGTTTGCGTCCTGCTCAATTCTTAGTTATACTGTTGACTACATACTAAAATAAGAATTGGGAGACTATATTTCTTTCACTTGTATGAGTAATGGCTGGAGAAATTCAAGGATCTGTAACACAAGCAATGAATAATGACTACAGTAGAAAATAAGTCAGGAAGACAGTGCAACACAATGAGGAACCAATTTTCACAAACAGCTTCATGCTGTCATTTGTGAAAAAGAGCAAAGAGTGTCTGCTCAAAGAGCAGGCACTCCACCTTACGTTTTACAGGTGAGCTGTTCTAACAGTAGAGAGTAAAAGGATATGCATGTGTTACCTTGTGGAAAAGAATAACTATACCTTATTATCCCATCATTATCTTCTAGGTCATTTACAGCATTTTAAAAAAATCCATCTGGTTGATGAAGACCGTTCTAATTTTCACTGGAATGTGCTTTTAAACCTTATTTTCCTTCTCTTAATAGCAAATAATATTTTTTTTTTAAATATTTTAAAATTAAAAAAAAAATTATCAGTGTATGATATAAAAGGACAGGTTCTCTTCATCCACCTCCAAAAAAATCCTCTTTCCTTTTTAAGTCAGCATTTCACCTGTCTCAGGTACACAAGCATCACGCACATTTCAGCAACTTCAGTAATGGTTCAAGCTTGCATATGAAATCAGGAGTTAGATTCCTGTGTTCCCCTTCACACCATCCTTTTTTCAGAATCAATTGAGTTATCTCTAAGCAGAGAATTAAAGACAAAATCTTTGAGGAACCTAGACTATGTTTTTGGAAAAGAGAGCAAGTGGGTAGGAAATAAAAGCCTCTGTCTAATCTATATTATAGATTATCGATTGCATTATATTGAGGAAACTGGAGAGAACACTTTTCTGTCTCTCTTGATATACATCGCAGCAACTCCATTTCTAGACAGACATCTTCTTCAAACTCTAACATTTACATCCATCCTGTATAATAATTCTTGTGCTTACAGTTTTTATCCAGTGGACTCTTCCATATCAGTTTTTATAGAAAAAAATCAACATTATCCACACAGTTTAGCATGGAAAGACAAAAACTGACTTTGCTATCGAGCCTTCAGGGTTTTTTTCATTCATCATTTTTATCTTTCTACACTGTAAAGCACAGTGTCAAACTATCTGTATCTTTCATCGAGTTTCACAAACACTATACAGTTTTTCTGCAGTGCATCACTGAGTCGCTTCTAAGAAAGCATGAACACCAGTTCAGAATCCAACCCCTCACCTTTTGCTTTCCCCTCCCAGCATTTTAGGATGTCACAGAGCTTATTAATCTCTTCATGTGACAACAAACCCATTTGCTCTCTCATCTGCTCAGTTATGTGCTTTATGCAAGCTAAACAAGGCCTCCTGGAACTTGAAAAATATAATGCAGACACACTCGAGTGCTCTGCAGGTCCATTTATTTGCTCAAGATCATCATGATCAGACTAGATACAGGATATAGAATACTATCCCATGCTCAAGCCCCTTAAACCACCACACCTTCCAGATTTGCTGGTGTGTTTTGCGCCACGTAAAATCAAATCTTTTACTTCTGAACTGAGATCTGAATAGTCAACACGCTAGCACTAGTATGCCTGCCTGAACTGGCTCTGAACATTTCTGCATCTGCAGGATTTTTAAACCACAACCCTAAACTTCCCACAGATAGAAGACAGTACAATGAACTGATAATAAATGTTTCTATATATAAACAACTTAATTTCCTTTTGTCCCTTACTCTCAAATATACATAGGCTCTTTGTGATAGTAATCAAAAAATATTAATGAATGCCAGAAATAGAACTGTTGTAGCACCAGTCACAATCTAATTTTCATTGCTTAATCTTATTAGCTTAGACAAAATGGATTGATATGCTAATTTTTTTTTTTTTTCTTCCCCCTAACAGATATTCAAAGCTTTCCTGTTTGGAGAATATCTCAGCTATGAGAAAAGATCCAGAAAAAAATCCAAGGGATGGATATTAAGCAGGATCAAATGCTACCTCTCCTGTTGAGACAATGGTATTGTACAGAGGCACTGAGGAAGTATTGTTGACAACAGTACATATATGCATCAAAAGTTCCAATTATGTTAGCCACACTAAAAACGCCACGAAGATTTACGAGATACCAGCTGCTGCCTGCAGTGGTTACAAGCCACAACACACAACCACCACTGCCACAACAGAAGTCCTGAACAGACCTTCCAAGGAGAACCTTCCAACAACATTAGGCTTGTTTGGCTTTTTGTACTAGATAAAGGTCCTAGATTTGCTTAGCCCCCTTCCAAAACAGTATTTCCCTTCTGCTAAGCTGGAGTCTGCTTGGACAAAAGAAATCAAGAGCCTTCCTTTCCTCTTGACATTCTGACAGCTCTACAGAGAGCAGGTTATGAGACTTTCTGTTCCATTGCCATGTAATATTTGCTCCAAACAGCAGGCAATATAAATACGTTGGTGTGTTAATACCACAAACGCACAGAACTGTTCTACCAACTGTTTTCTATGCCAAATGGACATTATATCGAAAAATGGGTAGACAGTATATACCATAGTTCAACATAACATTTGTCACATCCTGTTTTGTTTCCCTGTTGATGATTTAAGTGGATGGCTTGTACAAAAAGTCATCCAATTCACACACACAAACACACGCACTTTTTTCCTCCCTATTTTACCTACAGGAATCTAGTGAACATCTACTCCACACCCTGAGACAGGCAAGCCAAAAGAAACAAATATGAAAAACCCTCCAGAAGACACTGAAAACGAACTTTGAGATTTTTTTTTTTTTAATAGATTCTTAACGTAACGAAAATTACAGCTTACTACAGCAAGAGAGCAGGAAAATGCAAGTGACATCACCTGTGTCCTAAATGCTTAAGACAGAACGAACCTGCTCAGCAGTAATTTCCAGATTATTCTAGGAAATATGAAGACTTTTTAATACAAAAATTGTTTATGTAGTTTTCTTTTTTTTTTTTTTTTTAATCTGCATGCTTTTCTACAACCATAATCCCTTGGCCTACTGCAGGCTTCATATCTGTATTAGAAAAATGTATGCAACAAGATCCTTAAATGCAATCATGCTGGATGCTCACTGAACAGTCCGACTTTAGATCAACTTTTCATACCATCTCCTTCCACTTACATTTTCGTGTTTCATGTGCTTAAGTAGCCGTAGCTCTCGGTAGGTCCTTTTGGCATGGATGATAGACTGAAATGGTCGGGACAGCTTCTTTACAGCCACACGCAACCCCGTTTTTGTGTCAAAGGCAGAACTACAATAAAGAGTAATCAAATTATCAAAAAGAATTATTTATAAACACCTTGAAATCCACACTTAGCAACTCCAGATAGCAACTATCTGGACACTGAGTCACAGTCAACGCCATTCCTCCACTTCTGCAATGAAAATAATTTCTAGGCATCCTGGTCCACAACCTGCACCCCCACCCAAAATCCCCACCTATTCACACAATTCTTAATTTCTACAGAAAATGTTTACAAGATGAGTCTTGTTCACACAGTAAAGGGAAACTTTGTAGAAAAGAAATAAATGTTTATGATTTTTCTGTCTAAAACCAGTTGTACTCTAACATAAATACGGCAATAAAACTCTGGAGAGAGGAAGAATACTTGCAAATATTATCTGTATTCCTGAACATATTTTCATACACCACACTTCATCACAAAACGCTATGCTCAAGATACTGTCCTTTACGATTTAAGTCCAAACAAAAAATCCAAGGCCTGTGCCTAATAAAATCAACTATGATGGCTGTTAATCACAACTGAAGCTGAAGTCAAACCTCTTTGGTAAATCGCATCTAATCCTCAACTCCTGTTATACAAAAATGCATGTGAATAAATGATATTTAGCTGTACATTACTGAAACTTGTCCCTTTAGCAGAAACTTACACATAATGCTTGTACATATAAATAATGTTTCTTCTTAGAACCCATAAAGACTAACTCCATCCTATTTGTTAACTTCATATATATAGTTGATGTTTTGTACTGTAAAATCATCTTTTGAAGTAAGTCCTATCACAACCTATTTATTTATAATATTAAGAAGCAAAAGCCAGATACTTTTGAAACAAGCAAAAATTTAACACATGAAGAACTATGTTAAATTTCTCATACACTGCATAAAATCTTCCAGAGCTCAGGGCTTACATGTGAGGAACTAAAGAAATGTAGGTATTTAGCTGTGAACTAAATTACTCCTCCTTCTTCTCTTTGATGTTCTTACCTAAAACAGCTCTGGTTTGTCAAAAAGGAAGGAGGAAGAGAAACAGAGGATGTGAAATCAAGGTTACACTCGATTCAAGATAACAAACATGGGGAAAGTATAGATGGAGAAAGTCAGTGAAGGACAATATTTGTCTATTTTCCTGCTGCATTTTGATTCGGGGTGAACTCCTGATTCCATTTAAAAGTGAGTATGCACTAGTTCTTGATAAACATCAAGTGAAACTTTGTGTGTCCAAAGAAGGGCAATAAAGCTGGTAAAGGGTCTGGAGAACAAGTCTTATGAGGAGTGGCTGAGGGAGCTGGGGTTGTTTAGTTTGGAGAAGAGGAGGCTGAGGGGAGACCCTATCGCTCTCTACAACTACCCGAAAGGAGGCTGTAGTGAGGTGTGGGTCAGTCTCTTCTCCCAAGTAACAAGTGACAGGACAAGAGGAAGTGGGCTCAAGTTATGCCAGGGGAGATTTACATTAGGTATTAGGAAAAATTTCTTCACAGAGAGAGTGGTTAGGCATTGCAACAGACTGCTCAGGGAACTGGTACAATCACAGTCCCTAGAAGTATTCAAAAAATGTGTGGATGTGGTGCTTAGGGACATGGTTTAGAGGTGGGACATGGTTAACAGGCAGTTAGGTTAGCAGGTTGGACTCGATGATCTCAGAGGTCCTTTCCAACCTTAACGATTCTATAATTCTATGAAAAGGAAAGCTATACATTTGCAAATGTAAAGAGCTTAACTAACAGGAAGTTCAAAACCAATCACAAAAGTAGTCCTAGAACAAAACCCCAACTCACCCCCCACCCCTGCCAAAGAACCTATCTGAAATAACTGTACTTGTCATTTATTTTTAAAGCAACTAACCGGAATTAACTTGCAAAAAGACTCCGTATCACAAAGTTGCTCAGTTTCCAAGGAACTTGCTACATGAGGTTTATGAGAAATAGAAAACAAAACACAAGCTTGTTTCTATGAACAGCAATCCTTCCCCTGGGTCCTGCAAGAAAATGTAAAAACCCACTGTGCACAATGGAAGAGTATCTCCTTCTCTATAAAGGGGCACCTGCATACACACACGGGAAAGAGCTCTCTGGAAAAGATACGAAGATACAGCTAGACAGAAGATCACAGGAACAGCGAACTGTCATAGCTGAACTACTCAAGCTACACCATACTGTCTCAAAGAATGCCCATTTTCAACCACTTCTGCACATGAGTTATCCTTTACACCTCACTCAGCCTGGGCAGACAAAAGAATCGATCAAGCATTCATTTTTTAATCTTGATTTCAAATGATCTTCAGCAACTCTTCACATACCACTAGAATATCGATATTTAAGCTACAACACTTCCGGAAACAGAATTCTAATTTTTTTAAGCTTCACGTACACCATTTTGCAATATACAAACATACCTAATTCAGGCTGTAATTATATGACAATATTTTAATGATACTCAAGGTGTTTTCTAGGACTTAAAGCAAAAATAAGATTAGTCATCATAATTCAACACATGCTATTTTGAATTAGTCATGAATCTTTACCAGCTTTCAAACATTTTGGGTACAAAAGGCAGTATATACCAGTATCTCTTTCATCTTGAAAAGAAGGGGATCCCCTGCACATTAGCCACCTTCACAGCTACATAGTCGTATTTTTCTCTTGGTTTCCACAAGATTCTCTTTAGAGATTTCAGAGCCACCAGAGATAACATAAGCCATTTCAGAGTCCAAAGGAAATTCAATTTCACCTTCTTTTTAATGACATTTTTAATGACATCAAGTCATTGCTCTGCCACAGTAGATGTAAAACCTCCAAGGAGAATTGCAATCGGCAGAACTGAGAAACTGTTTAACCAGCACGACGACACTGTGCCCAGGAAAGAAAATCTTTTATTACTGCACATTCACAATCTAGAGTTACTCTTGAAGTCAGAAGAACTCTAAGTTCAGTCACATTTGAGGCCTAAAGACTATTTCTCTACAGATAAAGGCATGCTGAGTAATTTTCTGACAATACAGGTAACTGCCTAATGGTTTTCACGAGTATGGAACACAGCTACACAACAGCTGTCATGTTGGAGAACATTTTAAAGAACACTAAGCTGGCTTTCATCAGACTTAAAACAGCTGCATTACACTGATCATATTTCAGCTAAAAAAGCCGAATCGGGAAAAAAACCTGCATGATCCACAGTTTTAAATCCCTTTCGAAACAAGATCAGCACAACATCAGAATTTATCACAGCTTCCACATTTTTTAACCTCTTACATAGTATTGTGCTGTGGCACACGAACTGCATCCACCTCAACCCAAGTGAGCTAAAACTACAGTTCTGATCTAACCTGAATTGAATCCAGAACATAAGAGCTAGAATAAAACAATTATTTTAGAGAACCTATCCACTAATGCAACTTATATCTATATCTAACATTTGAAGTAGTCTGAGGAACTGAAGTACACACAAAATTATTTAAGAGTGCAATTTATTTACATTTGAATTGATTCACACACACACACAATATGCATATAAAGGTACCTGTTAAAAATTCCCCTCGAGCTAAGTGAAATACTCACTTCAAACGATTGTCTCAATAGGCGAAGGTCAAGCCTCAAGGGGGGGCCCCTGGAGTTCAGCCCAGGTCCTGTCGTCAGGCCTCTGTACTTTGCAAACTTAATTAAGAGTTCGCAAACTCTGAGACGCGTCCCACTCAGAAGATGCTGGCGCAGCCAGTCCAGGAGAGCTCAAAGGGTCTCCCTTGGTATCACTCTTTTATAGGGTCGCAAGACGACTAACTTTAGGCATCAGTAAGTTTCCATCCTGTCGTCATAATCTGGGTCAGTAATTACTGCAGTTCTCAAAAATTCCAGTGACACTGGTACAGATCCACCCATACTGATCCGCCCGAGTTACAACCCAGATAAGGTATGTTCCAAGGCCGTCAGGGGGCGACTGATTATTCCTGGTACAGTCAGTGCTACTCCCACCTTAGCGGGAGATGCATGACCACACCACCTCCTACTCGATCTCTGTTCCTCACATGTGTTCTGCTAATCCTACCTGTACGGCTGCTTCATCCCACGCACAGGTTTACAGTTCTTTTCCTATCACTCCTCACATGTCTACCACTTTTCATATCACTCCTCACATACCTACCACACCTTACTGGAGAAGCAGGCACCTGTCCCTCCAAGTGCACATGTACTTTGGAGGCACTTGCACACTTTGATACGGGATTAGTAAGCCTAAAGACGTACATTGGTAAAAAAAAAAAAAAAAAACCACACACAGAGGAATTGTTATTATAAAGGTGATATTTAGGATTGTTACTTCATTTCCTCTGGAGCCTAATGTTTTAAAATTTCTTAAATCCATAGTATTTCTCTGTTAGTTTAAAAAGAGGGGAATTATCTCAGTATCTTCATAATACCCAGGAAATTCAGAGTCAGTGTTGGTACAACTGTGATGTAAAACAGGAAGAAATCACCGGTTTTGGAAGGGCTATATGACCCGACAGTCTAAAACAAAAAAAGCTAAAAGATTCTTATGCAAGATTCTGAGGAAGAGTAAGACTTGGCTCTTCAATTCCTTTCCAAATTAAATGAAGCAATACAGATAGTCTGCAAAGCAATTAAACCAAAACCCTTCTTTTACAAAGGTATCAATACAATACACAAAGAACTGCTGCAAAAAATACAACAACAAAGTAAACTCCTAAGAGTATACCGAGTCTGCCTTCACAGCATTTTAGAAACTGATGGCAAAGATCATCAAAACACCTCTTTGCTTAGCTTAAAGCTGGCTGAGCTAATGCCATTTGCTGAGACTTCCCTCCACCACATACAAGAAACGAAGCAATCCTCCAGCTACACTGTGAGTCACCAATCAATCCCATCTCCATTCAGCAACTTCCCACTGCAAGATGCTGCAATATCTAGGCCCCTCTCCTCCTTACATGAAGTATTGCAAGACTGATACTTCAGGAACCCACATGTGTTTTAGTGCAGACTTGGTTACAAAATCCTTTTCATGCAAAAGACTATGTTGTATGAATATACAAAACTGTTGCAAGAATAAATGAAATAGCATTTCACACAATAGATGTCACAGCAATTGTTACATGACCTAGTAATGAACAATCTGAGGATACATATCGATGTTTCGCAAAGTTTTGGAACGGAATCCCTACTTGCACCTCCACATACTTTCAGTTTTTGAAAACGGATCTTGAAAAATACCCGAGTTAGCTGTTTGAATGTCCTCCTTCGAACACTGCACACAATACTTCCAAAAACACTGCAATATTTGCTTTAAGTTTAAGTACGTACCTTGGGTGCCTTAAGCTGCCTGCAGAAAATGCCTCTCTCCCTCCATCCACTGACTACAAAATAAAGTCACGTTCTATTAGGACGTTCCAAGTCATACTCACATTAGACATTTAAAGCAGCCTACAGCAGACAGCTCCATAGTCTAAATGATTCATCTGCTGGCTTCTTTCTCTCTTTTTTATTAATTTTTCCCCCGGTTTCTAGAAATTCCTCATTTTTCAATACCTCACTTTGACAACTAAATAAACAACAGAGCATTGTATTACTTTCCAAGATAATAATGCAGTAGACATACACGAAATTACGTTTAACCATTCAGTTTAAGGGTTGTTAAAACCCCGCAATTTACCATCCCAACACAGAGGTACACCAAACACAAAGTCTCAAACAAAACTAGGTAACTTTTTACTGGGGAGAAAAAAAAAAATCTCTAAAGGGACAGAGCACAGAACAAGTCATTGCAGGAAAATCCTAAATACTATGCATCACCATTTGCAGCTTAATAAAATTACATATATATGCAAGGGGTTTTGGTGGTTGTTTTTGTTTTTTTAATTCTGACGTACTTTCCATATCAGTAGTCCTTCTGAACTGTATCGTTTCTGAAACATATTTTTAGAAGAACATACAGAAAACCATTAACATGTACTGCAAAAAGACTCACGTGCCACATGTCCGAAATTGCTTCCAATACAAAATTGTTTCATCTCGGCTGAACGCGGTTGCACAATCTTTTAAAGTTTTGACACAGCAAAACAGGAAATTCATGATGCAAACTCTTTAGCTA
The DNA here is from genome assembly GCF_965183815.1 of Platalea leucorodia. Lineage (NCBI taxonomy): Eukaryota > Metazoa > Chordata > Aves > Pelecaniformes > Threskiornithidae > Platalea > Platalea leucorodia. Next base: position 59,976 of record NC_138841.1, read on the forward strand.
TTGGTTGTGAAAACAAACTTTGGAAGTATTACACACACAATGGAGATTATGGGGAGGGGGGAAACAAGAGGAATGGGCCAGACTGTGTAGGGTCAACCTTAAAAATACAATGAACAAGGCACTGAGCAAATTCATTTCCTATTACATTCAGGGAGTTACGTAACTCCGTGGCACTTACAGGGGTATTTATCAGCTACGGCAACGAGGCCCTTCTTTCACCAGAACTAAAACCTTCTATTTAAAAAAAAACCCAACTCCTCTGCAAGTACATTGGTTAATCTTGCTACTAGAATTGACCAGCCTTTGTCTTTTATAAAATATAGGCATTTGCATACTTGAGGCACAGCAGTTTTAAGAAACACATGTTATTTAAGCTGAACTTACCAACAGTTTTGTAACAGTAGGTTAAGAACAGCTGAGAACTTTCCTTCTTTAAAACTGCAGCACATGCAAAACAACTCCTTTTCTTTACTAGCAGAGTGCAGCATGCATCCCTCCTTATGACATAACATAAATGATATTCATTATATGAATTTGCACATTATGTTAATGAAAAAACACGCATGCCTGCTCAAATACAGCAGCAGAGCAGCTATGTAATCATTATGCACCCAGATTTGAAAATTCTGATCACACTTTGACAGAGCCAAGGAACACAGAATAAAAACCAGAATGTTCGTCTGGAAGCCATTTTTTAACAAAAGGACACAGTAATCTGTGAGCACTTTCATACAGCTCTACTATACAACTGCTAAAGTCTGTCAAACCAATTAAAATACAACCTTGTATTTAAGATTAAACAATGTATACAGCCCAGTTAATTTACGTTTAATGATCCAACCTACTTCAGCAGAGAAACTACAAACCAAGGAAGTATTGTATTTCGCACATGTAACCTGTCATATGTTTTGTTCCTATGAGGTAACCATTAAAAACTAAACTCTTATCTTCAAGCTCTCCGTATTTCTGCAGGTCTCATACCAGGATTTAACTCTCCCAGGCCATGTATACTGCATTAATTCTGTCATTCTACAGCAATAAAACAAGTTCTTCTGTGCTGATCTACTATTGCCAAGAAAATAGCAATACCTGTAAACCCACTGCTACGAGTCAGGGACGCAAAAACAGCCCTCATAGCCTTCCCTCTACCTTCCCTGCCTATCAACAGATTGCAGTTGAAAATACAATTGCCTCAAATATAATCTTTCCCAGAAGGAAACTGGGACAAGAGCTGCCAGGCCCTCAGCTCTGCAAAGCCAGCTACAGGGGACTTGCCAGCCTCCATCCCTCTCCACCCCCCACCTACTAACTGCATGAAGGCACGGTGAAATATGTCCATATGAGATCATTCGGGGGGGGGGGGGGGGGGGGGGCGCGGTTGGGACATGATTATCTTCCCCTGCAAAAATGTTTTAGTGCCACCTGCCATGTGGTGCATTCCCCGATACATTCCAAAGACAAGACTGCGGCTTCCCAGCACTACCGCTCTTAAACCGGGAGAAAAAGTGTTTCTTGCAGGAGACTGGTAAAAATCTGGGGGAAGAGAAACCCCCGGAGGGCAAGCAAGCTCCGCTCTCCTCGCTTTGCTTCCCGCGGTGACCGCCCTGCATGCATCCCGCCGTGGCTCCCCGTACAAGCTGGGGCACGTTTCCAGGCGGAGAGCCCGGGCAGGGGCCGAGGGGGTGGATAACAACCTGACGCGACACCCCATCCCACCACCACCCCCCCGCACACACCCACATACACCCCCGTCTCCTCCCAGCACTCACCAGACGGAGCCATAGGCCCCGGAGCCGACCGGGGAGAGGTTCTGGTAGCGCTCGGGCACCTCCCACACTGTCTTGTTCAGCTCCTGCCGGTAGAACTTGGGCCGCTCCTGAGACATCTCGGCTCCGGAGCCCGCCCCGCCCGGCCCGGCGGGAGGGGGAGGCTCTGCCCGCGGCTGCAGCAGCAGCAGCAGCACCACCACCGCCTCCTCTTCCTCCTCCTCCTCCTCCAGCAGCAGCGGCGGCGGCTTCCTCCTTCCTCCTGTCCCCTCCCCGCCTCGTTTCTCCCGCGGGCGGGGGCGGCCCTGCAACAGCAACGCCCTCCCCGCCGCCGCCGTCCCCTCACGCCGCCGACCGTTGGCCGCCGCCCCGCCCGCTCGGTCCCCTGCCTTCACCGCACCGCAGGGGGCGGGCACGGTGACAGCGGGGCACCGGGGACCCTGTCACCGCCTTCCCCCCCCGCTTCTCTCCCGGCGAGGGGCGAGATAGCCCTGCGAGGTGAGGCGAGGTGAAGCGAGGCGCGGCGGGAGTAGTCCAGCCGGCAGCGAGCGGGGCGGAGGGCTGACGGGCGGTGGTGGTGCGGGAAGACACTCCCGCCGCAGGTAGGACGGCGCAAGCGACGCCACAGCCGCTGCCTCCGCCCCGCCCCAAGCGGCACAGCCCGGACTGGCCCCAGGCAACGGCCACCCCCGCCGCGACGGCGGAGCCCAATCGCTCGTCACGACCGCTCTCGCGAGAGCTAAGGAGCCGATGCCAGAGATGACCCAATATGGAACCAGCGCGGCGGCCTCTCGCGAGAGCGGCCCCGCGGGGAGGGGGCGGAGCCTCTGGGGAACGCCTTGCGGGGGGGGGCGCATTTCACGGGTTGAAGGGCACCGGTAAAAACGTTATGCGGTGAGCTAAAATTCGGGAGGGGCTGCCCCTCTTTCGCCTTTTCACGAGGCTTACTTGGCTTTCCTGCACAGTCCACCTTAGGGTGTGCTTTTACGTAAAAAAAAAAAAAAGGAAGTGGGTGAAAAAACTTACTAAGGCAGCACTTCTGCAGGCCCAGGGTAACCTGTCAGTCTGCCACTGTGTATGTCAGGCTAAGCGTAGCTCTAGAGCTTCTGGAGTCCTACAAGCCAATACTAATTGCTCTTGTAAACTTCCTAAGGACACTTTGTTCCAGGGGCTTCAAGCCAGTGGTGATAGGGGAAGCTGATCTCTCTCTGCCCAGAATTCCCAGTGCCCTGATCTTTTGTGTGTTTGGAGAATAAACTGTTTTTCAATACTGTAATAGGCCTTGTAGTATCAAAGATATGTATGTGCTTGCTTTCAAGTACGTGCCTAAGACTCAATGAAGTCACTAAGTGCTGCAGGTTAAGCATGTTTTGGAGTGGAGCCCCAGGGTGTCTTCGCCAGGTAGTAAGTACAGAATGTCACAGCAAATAAATAGTGGTAGGGATTTGTGTTTAAGGCCACTTAGCTTTTGGTCTCAAGCTTGAGGAAGATGACTCTCGTTAGCAGTACTGTGCAAGACTGACACATTCTGAATGGAATATGGAAGCCTGCTTTTAAAACATTTGGCTTCCCATGTCAAAACCCTTCTTTTTCTCTACACAGTGTAACAGAGTGGGACCCTGTCCTCTGCTGCTGTGAGTCATCACTGAAGTCCAAATAACAGGAGTGAACAGCTGAAAGTTACCACTGCTTACATCTAAAAAGTAACTACTTCTTGGTGTGCTGGGGTTTTTAATGTCTTTAGTTTGCAAACTTTAGCTGCTTCTTAGTTTTTCTTGTTGTATTATCTTGTCTTGAAAAGGTGATTGTGCTCAAAGATGTCACAAACAGCTAAGTCTTCAAAAACTTGTACCGGGTTTGAAAAGCTAATGAACAAAATAGCTCATAAACTTATCTGTGGAAGACCTTGATTTATCTTCTCTGCAAAAAGAGGGAGAAACTGTGCCCTAGGGATGTAGTCTGTTTGAGACATTCCTACTACGAGCTCTTTCTGTGGTTTAGAATGACTGGGGCGTGTCTACATGTTGGTAGATATGTCTCAGAAGACAGTAAATACTGTGCTGGAATCCCTGCTGCTGTATCAGAAGTAGCGTATCTCAGTGGTGGTGCAAAGCACTAGACCTGTACAAACTGATCCTGGTGGTTCAGGTAATGAAATATGAGGAGAAAACTTAAATCCCAATGATTTTTTTCTTCAGGTTTTGATACTTTAAACTTAGATTGCATTCTGAATAGACTCTCAACTGTTCACTCACAGCCTTTTTATATTTCCTCTTTTCTTTCTTTGTTCTGCCCGTAGCAAAAAAATATGTTCCTACGTGTCACGACCCTTCTTAAATGTACTTTCACTTGGTAGCTCTGGATTTGAATTTTTTTCTACCTCAGCTGTCGGTATGAGAACTTTGTCTTAGATCTGCTCTTGCACTGGACCTTTAGTTACTCAGTATTCGCTTTGGGAAGTAACATCTTACCTACTCTGAGTGATAGTGATTGAATTCAGATCTCCTTCCTGATAGTAAAATTCTAAGGAATGGGAGTCAGATATTTGAGGGATTTAAAAACCCGAATGGTTTTATACAGCAAGTTGAAGCATTTGTACAGCCTCAGATTTAGCTGCTCTCTGTATGATTCAGACTAATCCTTTTTCCTCCAGGATTAGAAACACGAAGAATTCCAATGGTTTCCTCAGCTGTGGTAGGTTTATGAGAGGGATTGTATTTAGTTCCCTAAACATGGGCCTGCTTTTGGGATCACAAAATGGAGGGGATTCAGGCTGTTTTTTCCTACAGAATAGGAACAAGGCAAGTTCCAGAAGGACCCAGTGTTCCTACAACTGATTTGGCAGTCGATTTGTCTGATCCTAAGAGCAGCATGTCTTTCATGGATTTCAGTCTCCAGAGCCTTGCTTATCCCTGCTGTAACTGCTGGCTTCACAGGAGTTATGTTGGGATGGACTGATCATGTATCATACTTTTAATTTTGGTTTTAGTAGATTCTTAGTCAATAACCCTGTTTCTTTCAGTCTCACTCCCAGGAAAGAGAACGTTCATTGTGGCCTCGTGCATTTGCTGTTCCTCTTGTTTTGACTGACTGTGATCAGAAGGAAAATATGGCACTAGACAACGATACTGTTGGTACTTACAGGCAACCAGCAGCTTACAGGGTCCAAAGAGAAATGCAGACTGAGCAGCACTTCCAGGCATACTTTGAAAGAAAACTGTCTTCCACCTTGGGTGGAGCACTACAAATCCCTCAAGAGAACAGACGGCTACAGTGCAGGTGAGTTCTATGCCAGGAATTTATCACGTGTAAAGAAACTAAGGAGACTCTTCAAGCCCAAGTGTAAAAAAGGTACTAACTTTTCCACAGCTGGTAATTAAAATGCTGAACTGCACTGATTGATAACCAAAGCAGAACACCCAGTTACAGCAGCTTGCACCTGGAGTGTGCAAGCTTAGCGCTGCACTACCAAAGTTGCTACTTAAAATCTGCAAAAGCGTCTGCTCACTGCAGGACTATGATAGTGTGAGGGATAAATGCACTGTAAAGAGAAACTGCCAATAGTTGTAGTTCTCTCCAGTGCTTCCCTCAGTCCAGCTGTCACACAGAAGCTTTCATTTGCTTTTTTTCTGATTTGTGCCTTTTGATACTTCTATTTCTTAAATTTCAAGAGCCTTTTTCTGTTCCCTCTTAGCTGGAGACATGGAAAGTTACATAATGGTATGACCGAGATTGACTGAACCGCTTTGGCATTATTTTGGAGTTGTGTTCCTGTGTTCTTTGAGGAGAACGGGTGAGGCTAGGATACTGATAAAGCATTAATGCTTTTACAGCCTCATTTTCCCATCTGCCAAAATTCTCTTTTCGGCATTATACTGGGAGTAGAAGCATCTCTTCTGCCAGAGAAGCCCTGTGGGCTGCAGGCTGACCAGAAGGCAGTCTTTGTTGGCAGCATGGGAGAATTCCTGATGTTCTTCCAGCAAGGCAAATATAATAAAAAATAGGAAGCCTGTTCATCAGCTTCCCTTTTAGTTTTGTTTGACTATGAATACTCTCAGTTTTCTTTCTGAATCTCTTTTTGGATGCGGAGTGGACTGTCAATGCTTATGGCTGTGTCTACTCTACAAAGTCCTCCTAAGAAAGTAAATGTAGTGACACTACACTTATATTGGGTTTGTAAGTGGAAAATCACTAACATTGCCAGGGATTAAAAGTAAATCTCTGATTCATAATTTATCTGGGCTTTGTTTTAGCATGTACACTGAACGTATACTGAAACTTAAACTGTTGTTTTGAGACCATGGCAGGACTTGAGACTCAAGTCTATCTATGGGTGAGGTTCCACAAGGTGTGGTGAGCTATTCTAGCAGCTTGCTGCTGCCAGAAGGGACAGGGCCACACAGGGAAAGGACAGTAGGGGTGCCAGACCTCTCTCTTTCTGTATAACTAGCTCTTACATCAGCTCAGCTATGTGTGGGACTAAACTAAAACTATGGGTCATGTCTAACTTATGCTGCTGTAAAGTAATTTCCTGGTAATAAGTAAAGGGAAATGGAGCCATAGTTTGAGTTGCTATTGTGTTTTCTAGTTTTCATACACCATGAAGACTTGTCATCAAGATTAATTTCGGTAGTAGTGAGATCCTTTAGATTGTGCAATAGCCTTCTATTCCAGTGCTGTCTTTTTATATATTAAAAACAAACAAACAAACAAACAAGCAAACAAAAAAAAACATAAGAAGGAGTTTGGATGCAGTTCTGGAGTCAGAGAAACAAAATTACTTGATGGAAAGGGTTGAATTGCGTATAATTATGACATGTGATCTAGAGTTAACAGTCTGTCCACCCAGAAACACCTGGTACAATAAAATAAGTCTTGCCCAGAGATCAAAGGGAGAATTTTGCTCTAAAGTCATAGCTAATATTATTGGAAACTTTATCATTTCACTTGATGCTTAATAAGAAAATCTCTTTATTCCCTCCCCCAATGTGTCATTTAAGAACCGTGTCTGCCTTGCTTCCTCATATTCTTTTTCCCTGTTTCTTTTCCACTTCCCTATCATCTCATGCGTTTTCTCTGTTCTCCATTTTGTATCCACTTGTCAGCCCAGTGTGTAGTCACCTTGGACAATAAAATTATGGAAAGGGCTTCAAGTCTATAATGTTAACTGGGGTCAGTCCCCACAGCCACTGTTCAAGGCTGCCTTGCGCAGACACTACATCGCTTATATTGGGTTTGTAAGTAGAAAATCACTAACATTGCCAGGGATTAAAAAGGGGAAGAAGGAGCACAGGGCTGCGGGGATAGTCAGTGTTTACCTACTGGAAATTGAGATTCAAAAACATATACGCAAAATAAGTCCTGTAGGTCAAGTGCTGCTTGCATCCCCTTATTAAATAATGTAATACAGGAAACATTTGACTGTTTTTTGGGAAGTGGGATAGGCTTGCCTATTTCCACCCCCCTCCCCCCAGATGTAGCGTTTTTCTTCTAGATCAGAATAGGAGGAATCAAAATACCATCTCCTATTTTTCTGTGGTGTTATTGAGGTCAAGTAATTGATGCATTCAGCGCTCTGGACACCGGTGCTGACAGGCTATCATAGGAATGGCACACAGAGTATTTGTGATTCATCTGAATGGAATGCAAAGGTGCCTATGTAGGATTCATGTTATGTGCCAGCTGGATCTGTGTAAGGCTAACGCCTGTGTGGGTTCAAAGTATATGGTGCCTGCAGAGAGCTAACCGTAGCACTGTGGCTTCTGTGCCTGCAGAGCATGAGGCCATGCAAAAGCGCTGCAGAGAGAGAGATTGTAAAAGCTATTGCATATAGCTTAGCTTATCTGATTCTTTTCAGCTTCTCCTGGGGAAGGTTCAGAAAGATCACACTCAAGATGTTCCCTGTCCTGAACTGGCTGTTTTCATATCGGTTCAGAGAATGGATCTTGAGGGATCTACTTGCAGGCCTAAGTGTTGGGATGTTTCAGATTCCTCAAGGTAGGCAGCGAGAAAAAAACACTCTAGCTTCCTTTCGTATATCATGCCTTTCATAATCTATCTTCTGTGTGTGTTTCTGTTCTTTCTAATGTCATCAGGTTATGTAGGAACTTTAACCTTGGAAGTTCCTTAAATCATTTCCTGTTTATTTGCATATTTGCAGGAGAACTTCTTTTCTATTATCAGATGTTACATGGTGTAATTTCAAGGACAGGACACTACTTTTTTCATAAAGTTTCCCTCAAACTAACTCAAATATTTTCCTATATTGCAAACAAACTAACATGGTCTTTAAAATCCACCTTGCACAATCAGGTTTGTTAGGTACCCACATGCGTAGCCACTCCACTAGTAGGTGGCCTAAACGCAGAGTTGTTCTGGTTCTTTGTCTAATTTCTTCGTAGCAGGGGCCCATGTTGTAAAACAACATTGGCTTTTGTCACTAACTGGCCTGGCTTTATCAGGTCTTAAATTCCCTAAAAAACAGACTGTGGGAGTTGAATGGCCATCTTGCTCACTGATTTGGCATGTTTAGACCCAAACTGGAAAGTGGCAGGTAGCGTAAGCAAGACCAGCGCATGTGCTACCTGTGTGTGGTGATTCTGTGAACAAATACAATGGGATTTTCATAAGGGTTGGCAGGTTTTCATCAGCAAAATTTTACTTTAAAATAGTAACCAAAGATAGAGAGCCTTCCCAATTTGCTGGACTTTAGAAACATATGTTTGCTTTCCAGGACTTTTAGGAGTTTGGCTCACCAAGTTACCTCTGCCAAATATCAATGGCTTCCTTTCTGCGTTCTGCTGCTCGATGACATATGTTATATTTGGGACTTCACATCATATCTCTATTGGTGAGGTTTATTTTGTATTGTGAAATCTTTCTGCAGGACTTAGAGATTATGTTCAATGCTGCTTCAAAAAACTGGTGAGATATCCTAATCTGTTTCGTCTAATATGCAAACGTTGTTTAGGTGAGAATCCAGACCCCCAGATTCTCCGTTCGTTGTTGTTCCACTTCTGCAGCTGATCTATGGTGAGAATTTCACCGAGTCAGTCAAATTTCAGCTGCGAGGTCCTTTGTACCCCCGAGGACATAAGCTATCACAGACACCAGTGCAAAGGAGACAGCTGGAGTGTTATGGAGGCATCTTCTACGTAAAGTAAAGGACCAGTGCAAGTGCTTCACATTTACCCTCAGGATGATACTATGAATCATGATTTGGCTCCTGATCTGCTCCGTGGTCTTCTACGTGCAGTTTTTTGCCATGACTGAACTGTTCATGGGTTTACATTCTTAATTTGTTCAGAAGCTAGATTGTTAAAATGCTGTTTACATGTGAGAAGGCCCTTCATATTATCATAATGAGTGGGTATGTGGAGCTCTAGCCTCTTAGGTAAGCTGGCAGTTCTTTCTCTGACTTACTATGTTTTTCAGCCTTCTGGCAGCTCATTGTAATGCATCCATTTTTTGTGCTTTACACTAAAATCATCTAACCAGCTGAAGACTTCACTCATAAAATGGTAGGAATGTGAAATTTTCAGACAGGACTTTGGAAACTTTAGGTACTTAGAAACAGCAAAAATTGATTATATATGTGGATTATATATATGAATGACAATAAACTGTCTCATACTGCACAGGCTGATGGTAGAGGGAAGAGATGGATGTGTGGTTTTAAGATGTCTTTGTTGCAACATCTCATGCAGTTCCATTTTCTGTTCTCTGTTCTGTTGTTCCAGGCTCATTCAGCATCCTAAATGTGGTGGTGACAAACATTCTGAAGACTCTTAATTTCAACCAAACATTGTCCTCTAATGGTTCACTGGACAACTTCTCAGACCCTACATTTATTAAAGATTACGTGGAGGCCTTGACACTTACCGCATCCATAACATTTTTGACTGGCATCATTCAGGTAGAAGATGAATCTATTTTATATCCTTAATGATGTATCCTTATGTGCATTCTTTGTATAAATGTAAGAATTAGTACTGCTTGCATATTCTTACCACAAATACTAAGCTCAGCACATTTGAATACATATGTTGTGCAAAGTGGGACATGAACGTCTGTCTCTTCCTCTCATGCTGTCTGAAAAAGATATGATAGGTTAAGATTTATGTGTCCATGATTAATATGTGTGAAGTAAATTATTATCTTTTATGTTGACCGGTTCTGCAATATGTTGACCCTTAGGTAGTCCTACGTAACTGCACACACTTGATGTAAAGTGCTCCTATTTTGGTTTAGCAGTGTCTTACTTAATTGTGCATAATGAAAATAGCGTGTTCAAATAACTGTCCATCATGTGTGGCAGTGAAGAGTCATGCTCTTCAAATATGAAAACAAGATGCACAGGTTTAGACATTGATAATTATATCACATCTCACTTCTCTTTTGTTCCATACAGTTGCTGCTAGGCTGCTTTTGCCTGGGGTTTGTAACAACATATGTGCCGAAGACTCTCATTGATGCTTACCTCACTGCAGCAGCATTGCATGTCATTGTATCACAGTTTACCTTTATTTTTGACGTCATGCTTGACTTCCATAAGGGCCCCCTGGACATTTTCTATGTGAGTAAATTCATTATTAGCTGAAGAAATGCATGCTTCTTGGAGGGAAAAGAAAAGAACAGCTTCAGAAATTGAGGGCAATTTCAATCTAAGTCAGTTGCTAAGGGATATTTGTGCAAGTTTCAGCTGTGGTTTACTTCGCCTTCCTGTTGTCTTGAACTGTGTATGGAGCTTATTGTGTGACATGCAAGAAGAAAAGTCTGTGTGCATATTTTTAATTATTTATGTAGCTCTATAATATATTTTCAGCATGTCTATAATTGTAGTAGAGTAAAGGTTAGAGGAAAAGGTACTTTTTTCCTCAATAGATCATCATGGGCAAGCTATTCGGCACACAATATCTTTATCATACCTGACAAAGAAGCAGCAGACTCCAAGCTAAAGACATGTTAAAGCTAATTCATCCTAATTTACTTTAATAATGTCAATCAGACAACTTGAGAGAAAGGTAGTGTAGAAGAGAGAAGAATGACAGTACTAGATCTGAGCTATTTGTGGCAGTGTTTTCTCTGCAGATACCACTAGATGAGATAGATTTTTTAAATACTGTTTTGCTATTAGCATCTCTCTTCTTCTAACTGAAGATATCACCATAGCAGAAGGGATGAGTTCAAGTGTCAGGGTAACCTATGTGAATCTCCTGGAATATAAAAATTATTGTAGTATCTGCCTCTGATCCTCTCTATGATGATTCTTTTTCAGAATCTATTTAATTTCTTCCTGGCTCTCCCAAAGGCTAATGCCACCAGCATATTGCTATTTTTGCTCAGCATGGCCACACTACGACTCAATACATCTGTCATGATAACTTATAAACATAGGCCTATTGCATTTCCTATGGAGCTGCTCTTGGTAAGTGATTTTCAGAATGCCATTGTGATAACTGAACTAACAGAGAGTATAATATACTTTATTTTAAAAAACATTTCACATATTACCTCAAGATGCTGTTATATTTACACACTGAATCTGTGCTGAAGTCCTTTAAATAATCCTACAAGATTAACTGTCTTTAGATGGATTGTGTACAGTTTCAGGAGCAAATGCTACATAATCTCTAGTATTGCTTCTTGTTTTCTTTCCCAGATTATCACAGTCACCATTATTTCTAATCGCATTCATCTTCACGCTGAATCTAGTAGTGCTGTGGTCAGTATGATTCCTCAGAGGTCAGTATGCTGTTTATGAGGTTGTACTTTTGAGATACAAAAGAGATGTTTCAGCCTGTTCTTGAAATCTGACATGAGCTGACTTTTACTGGGAAGTACAGCGAGAGGAATAACTCTTCGAGAATTTTAATTGCATCATCATTTCCAAGCGTATGCAGAATTCAAACTACAGTTTTCTTTATTAGATTCAGGTTTTATTAGCACAAAGAGGAAGAAATTTGCATTTTTTGTGAGGTGGAAGTCTTCCAGATTGAGAGCATCTCCTGTGGGGTGCTGGATGCCTCTGATGATGATCCTGGGTTTGGAGTTGCTGTGGACAGAGCTCAGAACAGATCTAAACTTATCTGTTCTTTGATCCTGTAGGTTTCTGCCTCCTACACCACCAGATTTATCAAACCTGAGCAAGATCATACTGCATGCCTTCTCCCTTGCTATTGTAAGCTGTTTCCTTCTTGTTTTTGTTGGGGAGAGGTATGCGTCACTTCACAACTACAATATTGCCAGCAATCAGGTGAGAACAAAACTACACATACTTCCTAGGCCAAGAAGAAAGCTGAACTCTACTTGCAAAGCCACTAACTATCTGACAGTGGTGGAAATGCAAGGATGGAGTGAATATGCCCAATGATGGTTTTGTAGCAACTTGTTACCCTTCCCTATGGAAAGTGGATGTTATAAGCCAATAATGTGAAGACCAAAACATGGCCTTCTTTGACCAAGAGGCCTTTGTATATTCCCAGTGATTGGGATGAACCTCACACACACATGGTGCTGCAACTGATCCCTGAGGACCGTTGCTGCCATGAATTCATGAGACTACAAAAGCATGATAAATTAGTAGCTGAAATTGTAAATGGCCAGAGCAGCTGTAGTTCTCTATATGTGGCTACTATCCCAGTGTATGTATTCTCTGCCCAGAGTGATTGCTCTGAGAGGCTTTTAAGCTAAAACTGTGTTAGTTTCCAGTGTGCTAGAGTTAGTAAGTATTAGGCGTTTTGCACTACTCCATGTTTAGCTTGTTGTGATGGCTTTGGATCTTTACTAGAATGGAACTAAGCCAGTAAGGAAGCTGCCCTGACTTCTCAAAGCCTCTGGGGATAAATATAAAGGGAACGTCTTTTCCACTCAGCTTTTGTCCAGGTGTACTATGCTGTGTACTGAGATTTGGCACATGTTAGCGTGAAAGTCAGTGCTTTGTAGCTTTGGGGTTCTAAGTGGATTTCTTTGAAAGAAGGAGCTGAATTTTTGGGTCCATGACATCCTCAGCTGTGAAAACTGTACGCCTTTTAAGAAAGCTCATTTAACCATGGGAGACCTTGCTTTCCAGAAGGTTTCCTGAGCTTAGCAACACAGATGACCAACCAGCAAGTATGAACAAAAGGAAAGGACTTCTGATAAGCTACTTCTATGAAGGTAAGTAATTCATTTGGGGTTTTCTCTGCTTCCTTCTGTTTCTATTTTACAGGAGCTAATAGCTGTGGGGCTATGCAATATTTGCAGCTCATTTTTCAAAAGCTTTGTTGTCAGCTGTGCTATTTCTGGAACTGTCATTCAAGAGAAGACAGGTGGAAGAACACAGGTGAGCTGGGCTGGATTTGTTAAGCTTCCAAACTCTCATCTGAAATCACTGTCTACTGAGTATAGGCTGACATTTAATCTTAATAGTTTGTGAGATATATACCCATGCAACGTGAATTCAGATACCCTCTCTGTGTATGTTATATTATGTACTATACTTACATGATATTTACAGCACATGATGTGCCATGAAGGAAGCCAGGATCCTGTGGGGAGAATAGGATATGTTCATGCAGTTTAAAACTGTATTTTAGTGAATATACCCAAAAAGCCAAATGGAAAATTGCTCACGAACCCTTAATTCTGCCACTTCTTCCTAACTTTTGAGTACTTGACTTTGTGATCTTTTTTTTTTTAGGGGAGAAAGAAGGTGTAATATGTAACGATAATATGTAATAATGTTTTTATCATACCTCTTAACTGAATGTCTGTGCACACTTCACTGCATGATAGAAATAATTTCGTTTAATAAAGAGTTTATTTCAAAGTCTGACTTGCAAGAGAAGTATCTTATTACTCAGGTGAAATTATCAAACCAAAATCCTGCATTGTTCTGTTGTGCCTAAGAACAGTCCATTTAGGAAAAATTTATATCTACAGAAAACGGTTGCAGCTTGAGTATTCTAGAATTTGTACCATGCATTGCAGCATACCTGTGGCCTTTGTTAATTGTCCCCTGGTTATTTTTCCAAGTCGGTGGTGTTTCATGGACCATACCTGCTTGTTTAGAGAGGACAAGTAAGGAAATGGTTCTGTCAGGCCTCTCTAATAAAAGTATTTCTGTTCAGTTAGCAGCAGCGATTGGAGCATCTATGATGCTGGTGATTGCACTGAAACTAGGACACTTTTTCCAGATGATACCTAATGTAAGTGAACCTGAAATAGTTATGGCAGCAGTCTACTTACTTTCTAAGCATAATATGAAGATTTTTCTGGGACAGTTAGGGATTACATTATGCGCTAGAGTTAATTGTTTTCAGGGATGGGCCAAACCAAAATAATTACTTTAAACGCGTAAATTTCAGTGGCTAACATATTAGATAATAAATATTGCATCTCTCTCCCATCTCTCACTGATCGGTACAAGCTAAAACTCATTGGCTAAAACCGGATTGAAATTTCACTGCCAGCCTCTATAATTGTATTTCACTTTTGGTTTCACATCTTCCAAGCTTTTGCACACCTGTATAACAAATTAATGAGTTTCTCTCTTGCATCAGTATAAGTAGTTCCAAGACGGGTGCTTCAAAATCTTTAGTGTAGAGAGGTAAATAAAATCTTCCAAATGGAAGTTTGGGTTTAGTGTCTCTGATTGTAGCTTGGTCTTTGAGATTTATTTTAAAACCATATGGGCTCTTAGACTGCCTTCTGTGGATTTTGCATTGCCAGTGCAATAAACATAAACATTTTGTTGTCACAGATTATTCAGAGTACTTGGTTTTCCACTTTTCCCTTAAATTTTTATCTAGACTTTTTTTTTTTTCCCCTGTAAGTTTTCTTAGGGAACCACTGACAGAGCATTACTTCCTGATTTTTTCCTGGCCTCTTTGTAAGATGGGAGAATTAATCCCTTTCCCAAAACTAGCTGACAAAAAAGAATTTAACCATCTACTTCCCTTCAGTCTCCTTTTCTTTGCTAAGAAAGGCTGTTTCAACAAATGGTATCAAATAACTTCCTAAATCTGCCAATAAACTACCCATGCTAATTGAAACCATACTTTGAAACAGCAACTCTTAATTCTGTAGATAGTGTTGGCCTTTCTCCTAGTGCTGCAGGAGGCGTAGGGATTCACTGAAGAACACTGCAATAGAAACTACACATAGCATTTCAAAAGCAAGTCCAGTCGTATTGGCAGAAGTCATTGTGAGATCCAACAAGAAGTTATATGCTAGTTTCATGTTGGTTTGCGGATCAGAGGAGAACTGTTATACATGTCTATAAAAATTATGGAAATAAAGCTATTCTAAGATTTTAATTTTAAGCAGTTTGTCTGTCATGGATATCTGTTCCTCGGCATGTTTGTGGTTGCAAACAAAAAATAACAAAATAATAGATGTTATTTTTCTGATTTGCACAGGGTATACTGGCTGCTATTGTGGTATTTAACGTGCTCCCTTTTCTTGAAAAAATTCTGGACATCCCCATCCTGTGGAGACAGGATAAGTATCATTTTGTAAGTGACAAAAAAAGCCATCTAGGTTTTGGAATGTGTCTTAAAGGGAGAAATGGATGTTTTGGGAGGGCAAGGCAAAGCAGTGGCCATTCCCTTAGAAAAGGGATCCTTTGAAATATCCGCTGAAATAAGTGTATTGAAATCTCTTCAAATCAATTTGCAATTAATTCTATACAGGGAAAACTGGTTATTGTTGTCACTTCCCAGATCCTCTGAGAAGAAAATTGACTAGCTGCCAGCTGGGGCCACATTCTCATGCCAACTCTTGTGCAGGATTTCTCATAAAGAGAAAGACCCCCAATATGATGTGTTTTTTGCTAATAACTGGAGCCCTGTTAAAAAGTCTGGAGATTTGAACTGTGATTTGTGATTCTTGTTTGCAACTATTTCCAGGACTGGGTTGGTCTAGATGTGCCAACAAAGCTTTTCACGTATTACCTTTTCTAGCCTTTTTTTTTTTGTTTGCAATTCGCAAATGCTGGGGCTGAGTTGGAGGTCATTTTGCATCTTCTTACTGCTCATGTTCTCTCTGTCTCTTGTTCAAAGGTTATTTGGCTTGTAACTTTTGCTGCAGTGCTTTGTTTTGGTCTTGATGTCGGTTTAGTGATCGCCATGGGATTTACGTTCTTCATAATCACCATTAGGTCACACAGGTACTTGTAACTTTTAAACAAAATACTAGTTTTTCTTAGAGTTGATGTTTTAGAGATAGTTATACACGTGACAATGAAAAAGCTGTTTCATGTTTGTAAACACTTCAGTCAGGTCATTCCGGAGTCTCTCTAATGCTACCCCAAACCAGTAATCTCTTTGAGTTTATGGGCTCTGGATTGGTCCCTTCTGCAGGTGTACCATGCTATTGAAGACTGCTTATTGTGGTGTAGGCATCAGCCAGGAGAAGTGATCTGTATACACTCTTCTGTAGGGATAAAATGAGATGTTCTGCCTTTATTTCAAATGCATTCCTCTGTCTTCACTGCCATTTACCAAGCTGCTTTATCTTCTCTGTAAACTCAGTTTGTGATACGGGAGGGAGGTTACATCAGGCACACATTACTCAGTTTATTAGCTGCTAATCCAAACAGGAAAATCATTCATAAATCCAAGCCACACCTCATGAGATGTACCATGTTATGGAGGTGCTTGTCTGAGTAGACTGAACCCTCCAGAATAACATGGAAAGAGGTAGGAAATAACTCAGTTGCTGCAAATATCAAACTGCTTGTGATCTGGTCCAGACTGGCTCTGAAAGAATACCTTCAGGAAGAATTTCAATTGCTGTCTGAAACTTGCTGTATTACATCTGCTTAGAGTTATCCTCTTGGGTTTGCCTTGGGAATTAATGAGCATTATGAAAGGGCATTTCTGCAGACACTGTTCCGTTAAGTATCCCTGTTATTCATACTACCTTCAGGGTATATAACCGCTTATCAGTTTCTTGCAGGTGAGAGCATTATGCTGACAACACTCAAAAAAGCTTGGGAAGTTATCTGCAAGCAGATTGCTTTGAATAGAGTGTCTTGACAACAATTTTCCATACATCAGGGCCAGCAACCAGCCAGCCAGCCACATGTTTATTCCATCCATGCCCTGAACTGACCAGAACCTGCCCCAAAACCATGCAGCACCATTAGCAAAGCACGGTACCCAAAACAGGATATTCTCCTTCAAGGCAAAACCCTGCATTAATGCTGCTGCACGACCTCTGGATCAGACCTAACCTATGTGCAGCCAGCTCTAAGCACAAGTTATAGCTGTCTCCACCTGTCTGTGTAGATATATCTTTGAGGAGAGCTGTGAGGAGACGGGGAGGGAACATACTTCCTAGCGTAATAACAATAATCCAAATGTTCCAGAGCTAGCAATGGGACGTTATACGTTCTCGAGGACACCAGTGTAGATGAAGGCTGTGTTTGTGTACTGCACCCCTACTCAAAGAACCCTAATTATGAGTGAATAACTTTTTGCACTCGCACCCTCTAAGTTACAGTTGGTGTATCCAGTGAAGAGGAGAGAAATGGAGATCAAGCTTTTGGGAACAGATGTTTTTTCTCTGTTCTCTGTGAAAACCTAATAAACATCTTGTTTCAGAATGAAGATGGTGGTGCTGGGACAGATTCCAAACATGAATATTTATAGAAGTTTATCCATCTACAGAGCCGTAAGAGGAAACAAAAAACAAATGTTCCATCTCTTTCTGTAATGCAACTTCTTCCCTTAAATATCTGGGGGTGACCATTCAGACTCAGTTCATTTGATTTAAAACTTTGAAAACTGAAAAATGCTTAAGTATCTGTAATGTCAAGTGATTCAGATACCTAGCTCAGTCTGCTTGGGCCTGTGGAGCTCCTTGTGTCCATCTGTGCTGTCTCCACAGTGGAAGCTGCACCGCTGTCATTTCCAGAGCTGTTTGGCGTTTTTCACTGACCTGCTTTTCTCAGTCTGGTTTTGTCCACTCTACGTACGTTGTTTTCACAATAACAACTGTGCATGTGCTAGACTGACTCACAGGTTCTCCCGGTGATGGGATAATAGGTAGAGCACGGGCCTTTTTAACATGTTATTTTCAAGACCTGCACCATACAGAATTAGGCAGTACAGTAGTAGAGAGCTTTGCCTTTGCCGCATGGGTACATTCCCAATGCCATGCTGAAGGATTTGCAAAAAATGGAATAATGTAAGGACGATGTTAGTAAGACAAAGGTATAGTGTATGTTTTCTGTAATGAGCATTAAAAATAATTTGGTTTATTTTATATTAGAGCAGCCAGCTGTCATCTGTGATAGATCTGCTGGAGGTATGTTTTTAATTGCAAGAGAACTAGATTAATTTATGGTAATTAGGTCCACTAAATGCCACTACCAGTATGCAGTGTAGGGTAGGACCTTGCAGACTACAACACAGTCAGGAGGAGAAAAATAGCTTCTGCTAGATACAACCCTCACAGATACAACTTTGGTTTTACAGGCAAGGGAGATTGAAGGTATCAAAATCTTCCAGTGCTGTTCTTCCATCTCTTTTGCAAACATGAATCACTTCAAAACCTATTTGTTACACAAGGTAAATGCCGCTTTTTCAGTCAGTGGAAATTATCTCCTGTATTAGGGAGATAAAAACTCTAATAAAACTGCCTTTCTTTTTCAGATGGACATGAAAGCAGTGCCTCTAGATGAAAGTGAAATGAGGGCTTTAATTTCACTTAGTCTGTCTGACACTGAAGTGGAAAGAAAAGATCTTAAATGCTCTTGCGTCTGTGATCCACCTCTACCACCACCTAGGGTCAGCTTAAAAAGTATATTTATCTAGTCTGCTTGTTTGAGGTGCCCGGTTTCATGTTACTGAGGACAATGTTCTTAACTTGCCAGTACTGAAAAGGCTGTAAATGTTTATATAAAGTGTGTGTGTACATATATATATATTTGCTGTATGAAAATAAGCAAACATTACCGCTGTATTTCTTTACACATACTTTATGTGATAGAGCAATAGTAGCTCAGCTTACTGGGTGAATTAACTAGCAGTTGAAGTATTCAACATATCCTCTCCTCAGCTGAAAGAATTAATTCTGTCAGGTGCTTCAGTAGGGATTTTCTTCTTTTTCCTCATAGAAGTGAGAGAATTTCCTTGCTTATGAGGAATTTGTTTCACTGCCAATACTGCCAAGTACAAGTACAAAATACCTCAAAGGCAGCTATGATTATCATGATTAGAGTATTTCTCATCTTTACTATAATTGGCCACTGTGCATCTTCTAGAGTCACTCATATCCCTCTTTATCTGAATTTTCTGAATTGTCTTAGACAATGAAAGGAACTTCAGGGAATGGACTATCTTCAGAAGGTATTTTTTAACCAGTTATATGTGATTTGTAAAAGCCATTGTATGAGAAATGGGTTGAAAGACAGTGGTTTGGAAAAAATGTGGCACCAAGGTGCTCAGGAAGTGGAAGTGATAGATCATTTAACATCACCTTTGAAGTACAAAAATGCAGATTGACTTTTCCTTTCTTGTGTTATAAAAATTAAAAAAACACATTTGGAACTATTAAGAAAGAAAAATTAATTAAGTGGGTCCATTCTGTGACCAGCTGCCATACAAGCAAGTAGATGAATCAAAGGTCTGCAGAACTCAGCCAATAAGGGTCAGCTTACTGTTGCTCAGAAAGGCAATGGCTGTGGGCAGTCTTTTTTTTCTTCTTTTCTTTTCTGAAAGGTAGAAGTAAAAAGTCAGATTCCAGTATCACAGGCCATTTCAAGGTGTGGAAGAATGAGGTGTCACTGTACTATTTGGTGGCTGAAGGCACTCTGCTAACCACATCTGAGGCTTGCCTAAGTCACCTGCTACTTTGCATACTCTTGTGGCTTTGTGCTATATTTAGTGTTATTTCAGATGTGTTTTTTTACCATGAGAGAAAAAATATCATATGATTTACAGTGCTGTCTTACTTGCAGCAATAAATTTTCCACTTCCTGGGCCCAAATCTTCCAACCACTGGTGTACTCTCCATTTTCCATCTTAGATACCATATACAGAGAAACTGGTGAAGCAACGTCACGCAGACAGCAATTCCTCAGCATCTTCAGTTAATCTGGTACATTGGTCAAAGTATGGAGACAAACTCAGCTCTAGGACGCTGTTGGTGGGAGCAGCTGATGCGCAGTGTGCATCCCCAGGCTTTAACACGGGACTTAGGATTGAAAAGAACGAGGATGAAGGGAGAAGAGCTTGCCTTTCACAAGGCTCTGCAATAGATAATTCCTCAGTACAGTTAGATCAGGAAGAACAGCCGAAGTATTTGCCATGTCCAGTTCACACCATTATTTTAGACTTCAGCATGGTGCAATTTGTGGATTTGATAGGTTCAGAGTTACTGCGACAGGTAAGGAACCTAACTGCACATAAATGTGAAGCCTAAAGTTTACCTAATGTCTTATGTTTCTTGTTAGCCTAAAACGCCCTGGTACATAACACTCCGCACATCTCTCAATTGACCTTTAAGGGTGCAAGATTTAGCTATCGAGTTTCAGAAATTAATAAATTCCCATAAACCCACTTTTTTAAAAAAAACAAAAGCCCCACTATCCATACAAAAGACATGCAAAAACCTTCATCCATTGTCACCAGTTCTAGAATCTAGAATCACTAAACCCACATTTATAAAAATGTCTAATTTGTTTTTTTCCATTTTGGCTGTTTATTTTTTCTTCTAGCTGGACACTTTAAAATAATACTCTTCTTTAGAAGTATCAGATATAAAACTACCAGCTGTCTTCTCCTAGAGTGATTTTCTTGTTATTGCTGACTGCCTAATTAGCCTTTTCTCTGAAGTATGCCTTGAACTTTTAAGTCTTCAAGTGGGGATCCTAGCCAATGGAGATATATATTTAGCAAAAATAAATTTCATGTAGCCGTGCTTCTCAGAAAGATACAGTTCCAGATGGATTCTTAGACAGCTTCCTCAAACTCTGTAGCTCAACTTCAAAAGAATTTTGTTTAATAGCAGGTTAGACTAACACCTATTAAGAATAATTGTGGACTGAGCAAATGTCCCTAAAATCCTTGAAGATGTATTTGCCACCCACTGAATGACCCTCCCATTGGGAAAGGGGGGTAAAGTCAAAGTCTTTCCAGATTCCTTCCAGCCCCATATTCTGAAATTCTGTGGTTCTCTGAAATAATGAGTTTCATTGCCTTTAAAAAAAAAAATAACTACTTTGAGATCTTTTAATTACAAAGGGTCAGGCATTGAGAAAATTGTGAGAATCTATCCCCTCTAAAATCTGATTCCTTTAATACTAAATTGATATAACTAAAAATGTTGGACATGAAAATTGAGACAAGAAGAATTACAGGTCATGCTTGAAAATACAGGTTCATGTTCTCATTTACATGTGGGCATGGCATCTGCGTATGGAGAGATGTTTCAAGTTAGTCTGTTCCTGTGAGAACTTTTAGTTTAAGTGAAGAAATAGCACTGTGTGCTGTGTCGTGAACTGTAGGAGGATCAGCATGGGGTCTGGCTGTGACCTGCCCTGCTTCTGGAGTCAGCATTCATTAAGATCTTGGATAACTTGGCTGTTTAGTGCTGAACTAAAAAACAGGATTTGAGATACCAGAATAAGGGTTTTCTTCAGAGATAAAACAGTACAAGGGAGGTTTTATTTCCCTGTTTATGTTTTACCTTCCAGTGCACTTGTATAAAACAGAATTGCTCTAATGCCTGTATGGAATTCTTTCCACAGATCATCCATATGTTTCACAATATTGGCATTACAGTCCTTATAGCTGGCTGTCACTGTGAGTATAGTATTTGTTTACTAATACTGACTTATCTCCAAGGATAAGTTTTAAACTTAAGTGAAATGTTTTAGCCAAACTTAAGTGAAATGTTTTAGCCATACTGCTTGGTGTGGTTTTGCTGCTTTATTTATTTTCCCCCCATTTTATATAGCCTCTGTGATAGCAGACTTTGAGAAGAATGATTTCTTTGACAGCTGTGTCACCAAAGAAAGATTCTTTCTAACTCTTCATGATGCTGTGCTAGCTGCTTTGGACAATCATCGAAAGCCAGATGAGCTAGAACCTACTGCAGAAGAGTTTGCTGAAGAACCACTAGCTGAACAGCAGAAGGTAGAATATTTAGCTTAACATTTATGCCTTCATGTTGTTAAATTATCCTGTCAGTAACTTAAACTTTGTCCTGTGGCTGAGGAAATAGGGCAGAGTAGGTGCTCTTTTGAATTCTCCAGTTTTTCACAAGTACTTGCCTTTTTGCAATGGATCGATAATCCAATTTGTTTCTCTGAGTCCTGTGTTCCTGTTCGGGGAAAGGCATCTTTGTGTGCAGGCTGGCAAGGCATCCAGCTGAGTTTTGCAGCAGGGAATGACTTCATTGCATTTTAAATTGTTTCAATTTCTCTGACAGAGCAAGGACCTTGCCAGGGCAGAGCAAAAGCTCCAAGTTTTTTATTTCCAGAGGTTACTGCACCAGCTCCCTTGGGGCTGATGGGGGAAGTGAAGGACAGTGCTAGCTTGATTTCCTGAAGAACTGAAGTTTATGCACGTGGTCTTTCTGTCAGTACTCTGCAATAATTTTTAAGCTCACTGGCTGTCTCAGCCGAATTTGAATAGGGCAGATGGTTGCAAGTTCCAGAAAAAGCCCTTGTTGAGTAGAAGATTCCAGTGATTGCCCCACCTAAGGAAAGAACCCAGCGTTGGCTAATCATCCTATGCATACCGCCAGGCTGGGGTCCTATAGCTGAATGAGGCCAGAATGAAGGCAAAAACCTATCCAAATCTGCAGGAAAACAGGGTTCTTGAGTTCTGCTGCTCATGGAACAACTTATTTAACTCTCTTATCTTGGCATTGTACAGAATAGTCTAATGCAAGGATATTGACCTTCCGGACTCTCTCCCCCATAGAAAAAAACTTCAAAGAATGAAGGTGACAGTATATATTCACCAATCTCCCTTTAATGGATGTTGGGGGGCAGGGATTGGGAGCAGCTACCAGGCAGGAGGCGACAATGGTTCCCCAGGAGCCTGCTCTGAGATGAGGCTGGGCTGGGTGTGCAGATGGGACCCACGGCAGGTCGGTGATGTCAGCTTCAGCAGTCCCTGCTAGCTCATTTCCTCAGCAGCTGGGGATTTGGACTACCCTGTGCTCCCATGACAGCTGGCCCTCTCGCTGCTTGCATGATGTTGCCTTGGCACGGGAACTGTGCTTGACTGGCTCAATAGATTGGCCACCCTTGGTTTACAGTAATGTTTGCGTACATTTCAGGAAAGAAGTTTGCTCTTGAAGAGGAATAAAGATTTTTCCTCTGCAAAGAACTCTGACAAACTTCTGCATGAAGAGCCAGTATCGGGTATCTCATGCTCAGCCCAGAAAAAAGCAGAGCCAAGCTCTCTCCAGCAGTATCATACTCCACCCCTTCAATCGGATTTCCAGGACCCAGGCTGGGGAAAGAGATGGAAGTATACCAGCAATCCCTGAATGACAAGTGTTGGGGAATTGGGATTTCAGTAGAGAGGAGAAAGGTACAGTTAAGCAACAGCCTTCGATCTTCTTTTTACTTTTTTCTGTTCCAGAGTTCTTAAAATAGACAGCCTGACTAATGCCTCCAGTAATTCTGTTGTTCTAAACAAAAAGCAACATGTATGTTATTGCTTTCAAGCATTTTCAAATAGATATGCTACCCAGCAATGCCAAAAACAGAGAAATTTCAATGTATAAGCTAATTCCTAGTTTTGTAGCCAATTCTAGCAAATTATTTGCGCTTGTTTTCTGAAATTCTGTAGAAATTTAAATGTCCTAGCTTAGCACTTCTTATATATTTATGGCTTGCTAGTAAGTGAAATTAATCTGCCATATTTCAACAGGTTACATGCAGGCAGTTTCATTATTTTCAGATGTATTTAGAATGAACGAAGCTTCAAAGAAAACGTTTTATTACTCTTCACTTTGCTGAAGTTGATATTGTCTGCACTAACATAACGTGGTGTCTGTCCATTATTTCTGCATCAGTCCCTTTCTAATCCACCAGAACTAAATCCCAGTAAAAAAAATAATATTTTTTTCATGTTTTTGTAGTCCTTTACTGAAATAGTGAAGAATGGAGGAATGTATTCACTTTGTTCTGAAGAGCCAGGAAAATTGTAGGCTTAGATACAGTTAGCACTTGGGAAAAAAAAATCAACTTAGTTATAGTTTCTGTAGATCAGCCATAGAGTTTGACGCAGTAATATCAATACAGAGGTGTAAGCTAGGATTCCACTGAAAGCAGAAGCATTTAACTGTACCAGCAATACACATCACAAGGCTTCATGCCCTCGTCTGGTGGATTATCCCATGACACAAATCGTCCAGTGTGAAGAGCTGCGGGTGAAATTTTAGATGAGTGGCCAGGACTGTGTATATACACCATTCAGTCACTATTTTAGGGCAAAACTTGGATTTAAATGATGGAACCTTTGTGTACAGATCCTATGCTCTGGGCGAAATTTGTTAACATGTGAACAGCTCTAACTTTTGCTGCTGGGCATTGTGTGGTTTCTGGATGTGCAGTAACAGCAAGGTGGCTCCTGCAAATTCTGCTGCTCCTGGCTGCTAAATTTTAGCATTGATACAATGGCTAATAGGAGTATTAATATTAAACTATCTCTAATGTATTCCCATAAGTTCTTCTAATCTTTTTTTCAATTTTTCATTTAAATTCTTATTCCTTCCAAGCAGTTTCTAGGGGGAAGCCACAGTATTTCATGTGTAAACTCCAGTGGTAAAGGATTTTAGTGAACATTACTGTGTAGAGTTGCTTACTGCAGAGGAAACTGAGTCCTGGAACCCTCATACCTTTTGGATTGAAAGACAGGAAAAACTGAAAGCTCAAATGATATTGAGTAATTCTCAAACCACATATGCTTCCCTACATTGTTTTGGACAGTGGCTTCACGCCAAGCTCCTCTCAGCTCTGTTAAAAACAGAGTAATACAAAACCCATGAAAAGTATAGCCCTAATTCCCAGATTCTGTTGGCTCTTGTACGGCAGCCTTGATTTAAGATGAAATGGCATTCCTAGCTGTTGGCACCATCAAAAGTCTCCACTGCAAAGTTAAGAGATTTTTTTTTTTTTTTGGCTTGTTCCGCAAAGTTCTGAATCTTTCTTTCCTACCCCCATGAGTCTGCAGAGTTGAGCACCTGGGGACAACTCAGACATCAGTATGTTAGCATTCAAATTATGGGTATTCATGTTGCAAAACAAATATCTTGCTGAGAGGAAGTCCAGACAATCCTGATCTTTTTCCCTTATAGCTGTGCGATGCCATAACTCTGCTCCCGTATACGTACACAAGGCTTCTGTGTTTAGCCAAGCACAGATCCCTGGACACGGGCTGTGAAGTGACAAAGCACGTACTTTATGGCCAAGGACTCCGCCTGTACCTCTAAAAAGCCACAGAAGTCAGAGTTCAAAGGCCTGTCTATAATCATGTGTTTGAAGGCAGCTTGATGTTCTTACCTGACCTAGTTGCAACAACTACAATTGTTTTGTGCACACAGCAACTTTTCAGTTCCTAGCTAGTGTGATGCCATGATGTTTTCCTAGCGGGGCAGGCTTCAGAAACCCAGGCAGCTCTCCCACTGCATTGAATTAGAGGATAAAGATCCCCAAATGTGCACATTACCATTGCAGACAGTGCAAAGTGTACGTAACCATCCTCAATCTTGTTGTTGTTTTATTAACATATTACTCTGGTGCAAAAATGGCTGCAGAAGACGTAAAGCAGCTGAGGAACCTTGGGAGTCACGCAGAGCATAGCAGAAGCAATTCTTGGGGCCATGCGCTGCGGTGTGTCACACCGCGCAGGAAGATATGAGGAAGGACCAGGTAAACTAGTTACATATGAGTATAGTTCGGGGGCATTTGTTCTGCTTTACAGATTAGTTCCAGGCTGGTTATGGAAAGATGAGGGTATCTTGGCTTAGGCCTGGCTCAGCAACCCTTTGAGGTGCTACCCCAGACTGCATTTTTCTATCCCAAATTAGAAGAGTCATGGAACAAACTTGGCAGGAGTGAAGATGCTCAGTAATATCTTGCTTCTGTAGGAGACCTCTGCATGAGGCTCCTCATTCATACTGTGGTGGCAGCTACTGTTCGAGGGAATATGATACGCTTGCTTCACTGTGTGGCTTTCCAAATCTGTCCATGTGCCGTCTTTGATGTCCTCACATGAAGAAACCTGGCCTAGGCCAGCAGAAGTATGAAACAGAGCGGTTGTCATGGCAGGTGTGAGCACACACCTTCCTAGAGCCAACTGCACGAGTCATTCATTACAAATATGGGATGACAGATAGGCTACCTATAAATTGAAATTGTAACAGCTTCTGTGGTCTGTTTATATTGTGATTTCTTTGAGGTAGGAAGTTGCTGTGCGATAGAAGCAGGAGGGACTCCATTG
The DNA here is from genome assembly GCF_965183815.1 of Platalea leucorodia. Classification (NCBI taxonomy): domain Eukaryota; kingdom Metazoa; phylum Chordata; class Aves; order Pelecaniformes; family Threskiornithidae; genus Platalea; species Platalea leucorodia. The sequence continues at coordinate 86,194 of NC_138841.1, forward strand.
TGCTTGAGGTCTTTCAACTCAACGTTACCTTGAATGCAGTAGTTGTGCAAAGGCTGAAATTTGCCCCTCACTGTTGCATTATCATCATTAAACCTTATGCTGCAGTTTCTCACTTAAAGCTCTTTGCAAGAGAACAGACAGCGGTACTATAAACATCTCCAAAATTGCACAGACACATACCTGCCTTTCCGTGAAAATATTTATAATCTGATGCCAAAGGGCCCTGCTTTCAGGCACACTTTAAAATGCCGTGTCCTAGAAATCAAAAGCAGAGCAGACATGGCTCATGCGCCAGTCACGGCTGATGGCCATAGCTCTGTCCAGTGGCTTCCTGGCTGGAACGGGGCAGTGGGAGCTGCAGCTGAACGGGGTGAGAATCCCTGATAGAAACGTGATAGAATATATAATGTGCTTCTAACAGCTGTGAGAAGTTTTTAGGAGTAAAATAGTGTTAAGCAAAACTGCGGATAGGAATAGAACTTGCCGAAGTTCTAAGGTGAATACAGAACTCCCTTAAAACACATGTATTTGTTCAGAGTTTACAGTGAAATGCCTGAATGGCCCAGTAGCCGAAAAGGGTTTTATTGTGACAATTATTAAAGAAATAATTTAATATTAAGAATCTCTGATTGTAACGGGCATTTCACTCTGCTGAAGGCACACGATTTACAAATCTTTTTGATGCAAAGCTTTACCCGCTGAGGAGAAGCGGGTGAGGCGTGTGGAAGGCCGGTGCGTTCCGGCGGTTCGGCCTCAGCGCCGTTATTCTCCCTGGCAGGGCTAAGGGACAGCCCGGGTAGGGTGGATTGCCCAACGGCCCGTCACACGCGCGGCGTTGACGTCACAGCCGCGGGGCTCTCGTCACACGCGCGGCGCTCGACTTCAAACACCAGCGCTGCCCCGCGCCTGCGCGCCGCCCGCCATGGCGCTGCCGGAGGCGGTGCCGGCGCTCGGGGAGCACCGCCCCGCGGGGGGCGGCCGGGGTCGGGGCCGGGGCCGGGGGCGTGGGGGCGTGGCTTCCCCCCACAGCTCGATCTCGAGTGGCGCCCCCAGCGAGGGTGAGATCGAGGCCGCCGGGTGGTGCGCGAAGGTGCCCAGACTGCGCATGCTCCGGTCGGCGCGGCCCGGCGTGGCGCAGGGGGCGGGCACAGAGCGCAGGCGCGCGGGGCACCCGGGGCTACCGGCTCTGGCGGCCATGGAGCGGAAAGGTGAGCGCCGCGCGGTCCCCCTCGTCCCCCCGGGGCGGTGCTCCCCCCCGGGCCCGCGCCCCCCCCCCCCCCCCCCCCGGGCCCGCCGCCCCTCACGCCTCTCTCTCTCCCGCTCTCTCCCTTAGTGCTGGCGCTGCAGGCCCGAAAGAAGCGGACCAAAGCCAAGAAGGACAAGGCCCAGAGGAAGTAAGTACGGCCCCCCCGGCTCCCCTCAGGCGGCAGCTCCAGCTGCTGGGCCGCGTCGCTGTCTCCCGCCGGCACCGCCGCCTCTGTTATCCCCTGGCCCTCCTCGCGGGGAAGACGGCTGCCGAGCCCTGGCGGGAGCCGAGCACACCCGGGGCGGAGGAGCGTGCAAACCCCTCGGGCTAAACGGGCTTTTAACACGAGTTTAATTGAAGACACGTTTCGCGGCATAGGCAGGGAGCTGGCGCGGCTAGTGGCCCGGGGCGGCGGGTTTTGCCGCCCTACTCTCCGCCGAGGCTGGTTTTCCCCAGAACTTCACGGTTCCTCGCCGTCCCCTGTCGTGGTTTCTTTGGCGGGCTGTGTACGGGGGAGCGGAGCTGCCTGGCTGTGTAAGGCGGCTCCCTCTTCCATGCGTCTGCCCTGAAACTCGATGATAGAGCTGCAGTTGTGCTTACCCGCTTCGTGTCGTGCTCTGTCCTTCCAGGCTCCTTCCCTCAGCCCCAGACTGTACCCGTTGGGGGTTCTAGTGTCCCCTCTCCTCTCTGGAGGCCCCGGAGCAGTTCAGTAACTGCTGGCTTTAGGAACCAGCTTCTCTTGACTCTCTCCCCGCTCCCACCCCCCCTTTTTTTTTTTTTAATCTTGCCATAGGAATGTTGTGATGTGTTGTTTACTTCTTTCTCTAACTTTGATGCTCTCGTGTGGCTTCTCTCCTACCACAGGAATTTCACAAGTCTTTATATGTGGTGAACTTTTGGATGCAGATACAAAAATTAAAAGATCTCGAGTAAATACTAAACAATGGCTCCCACCAGACTGCATTAAGTACCGCATTCAGTGCTGGTCGTGGATTCCTTTCTAGTGAAAAGTGATGTAAATCCTAGAGCCGGTTTTGTGTGCTCAGTAAAATGCTGCTTATTTGTGTAAAATCTCTGGTACCTCAGGAGGTTTTATACTCTCTGGTGCCTAGGAACCAAAGGTATTTAGTGAGTAAGGCTTTGAGGGTGGGAGTTGGAGGGGTTTTTCTTTAGGCCTAGAGTAACACTTTCTTAGTCACTTCCTCAGACAAATCACAGGGATTTTAAAAAATTTTCTGGTTGTCTCCAGCAGTGATTCAGTTGTTTTGAGATGGGGCTTCTGAGGGGTGAAGAGCATTAACTAAACTCTTTGGGAGATGTGCATTATGTTTTCGTGCTATTTTGTACATGTTCCTGGTATTTCTTGAAGATAGCATTAGGACAATTTTTGAAGAGCTCTCCTTTTTCTATAGTATTATCTGCATCCTAATTTCTGAATGAATAATCCATTGTTTAATTCTATAACTGTTACTGTTTTTTGGTTTTGTTTTTTTTTTTTTTCTTTTTCCTTGTCCGGCTGCAGACAAACAATACTGACTCTGCCCATAGAGTCCACAGTTGCAGTTGCGAAGACTGATTTCTGTGTAAATTCTGAGGTTGCTGAATGGTAACTTTCAGTGCTAGCATGTTTTTTTAAAGCATTCTTTTTTAACCATGTAGCCAGAACAGGTTAACTGCACTGCTGATTAGCTGTTGATTTTCCCACTAACCTTGATTTGAGTGGAGAACTATACTATTTGTAAAATGCTGCATTTATCTTCTTAAACTACATGCTTCAACTCTGTTTTCTGGTACCATAGGTTTATTAGATCCTGCCTCAGCAATGAAAGAAACTTGCATGTACTTTATGCTGTACGTTGTACAACAAAAAGAACCCGGTGTCAGCCTCTAACTTTAGATGCAGTTCCATGACATTTATGCTATTTACATACAAAGCTGCTCTAGTTAGATCTTCTAAAATAAGCTTAACTGGGTTGTTACAAGACTTTTTCCATAAAATGTAAACCTGAAACCACATGGAATGTCCTTTTAACATCTAATGTTCCATGGTAGTTGGTTAGATCACACACATGTAATTTTTTCTGTATGAAGGGCAGTAAAAAGCATGAAACAGCTGATTTTAAAAGATTAGGGTTGGTAAGTATTAGGAATTATCTTATTATGGATAAGTATAAAAATGCAGAGAATGTTCTGAAGGGATTTAAAGCAATTCAAAATATCTTTCACTTTAGAAATGAGCTATACCTGCTTTAAATTTCCCTGTCAACCCAATCTGGTTAAAAACAGGAAAAAAAAACACTTGGAAAAGTTAAAATAATTAAAATGGACTGTGTATAGTACAAAACTGAAAAGTTACTGCTTCTTTCATCATTCAGTAGTTAAAATTGCTGCTATTTAGGTTCAGACAAGACCAGCCTAAACTGGTTATTTACAGAAAACCCTTGTAAATACTAATTATGATTCCGTGTATAAGATTTTTTTTTTAATGGGAAGGTCAACCAAGTTCTTAATTTTCTGCAAATTCCAGATGTTCCTATTTCTTCCCAGCCTTCCCATCTTAAAAGTTTTATTTGATATCAGTGAAGGAGTGAGTGCATTTATCCTAACATGCTCTTCTGTAGAAAGAGAGCAGGCAAAGTTTCTTGGTAATATGAAGGTGAGGTACCTGTGTCTTCCCACTCCAGTAAAACTACCCCAAATCTTTTGGTAATCTGGAAGAATTATTAAAGCAGCTGTCTCAAATATTTGCTTAGGAAGCTGCTTCTTGCCTAGCCTGCTTGTTGGTTCCATGTCTGCCATTGTAGAGTAGGAAGAATATCATAGCTGTGTACCTTTGCTCAGCTCCTGTTTCCATAAGAATTGAGGAGAAGGAAGGAGAGGGAGAGTGACAGCTGAATGCCTTGGAGGGACAAAAAGCAAGCCTAGATACAGGGAGATCCTGAGTTCTAATGTTGACTATCACTGGGTTGCTTTGTGGCCTTGAGTGAAACACTGATGTCAGTTTCTTCTTATCTCAGCCTTTTCAATCAAAAAGGCAAGGAATTAGTATTAAAATTGCTTTCATTAAATTATTTTTAGAAAATGAGAGCAAGCTTCTACTTGGCCTTTTCCTTAATATCAAGAATATGTCAGGAAATAAGCATGTCAAAGCTTTAGTTGCTAATAAAACATAGGGAGTTTGGTATGTAGGCTACTGCAATGTATGTTGCTGCCAAAAGATAGCATTTCATGAGGTGTGAACATCTCAGGCACTAACAGTCAGTTGATTCCCAAAGACACTCAAAAAAGCCTGTCTTTAAAAAAGGAGCTTGTAGGCTTACAAGCTTTTTTCTTACTAAAACTTTAGTAACTTAGACTGTGAACTCTTCGGACAGCTGTATCTGGTGAGGTGCATTCAGGTAGTTATTTTTGCCCAGTTGTCAAAAATGCAGAAGATTTTTGCAGTTCTTAGTTTGAAGCAGTTATCAATATCTTTGGAGTTCAGCATTGGTAGACAAATGTGTTAGGCGTAATATATGCACTGGTCCTTAGGAAGGTGGGGAAGCTGCACAGTACTTTCCCGGGAACAGTTTTTGTGCTAGTTTTCCTCGTATGACTTCTAGGGAACTGAAAACAGAATTTCTGTGTTCCGGTGTTTTGTGAGCTGTGTTGGATGGGGATGTCCATGAACTCAGCAGGAGGAAGGAGCGATGGGCGTTCCAACAGTTCAGCCTTTCATCGGCCACGAGGTGGCTGTTTCTTGCTTTGCACGTTCAATAGCACAGACCAGGCCACGTGTGTACTTGTAATACCTTGGTGCAGCAAGGTAGTGTGTGTTTAGGAAGCAGTGCAGGCTAACAGGAGATTACAAGCTTGATTTTTGAAGGCTCCACATGCTGTTTGGAGGGGAATGTTGCTTTGAGTTAGCTCTAGCATGGATAGAACATCCATTCCTGGCTGAAGTGGTGCTGGAGCATGCCATCTACATGGTTTCATTTGAAAGAGATTAATTTCCTATGCTATGAGACTGTTGTGCTATGTGAACAAAAGCCCAATATGTGAGGAAGATCTGGTATTTACTTCAAAACTAGGCTTCTGTTTGAAAATAAAAGCTTCTATTTGAACTAAAATACAAATATAGGTGTACTTTGCTAATGGCTCTGGTAATTTGTAATGGAATCAGGCACTTGTGACTGTTAGACCATAATTGCCGGTAAAATACTGTGGCTTTTTTTCTGTCTACATTGTATGTTGCAAACCCTTAGAAGTGCAAACTGTTCTCTTTGTCCTAGGAAAAAATGACTCTTTAGGTTACTACTGAGATTAAGACCCAGAATTTAAAAACTAGGTGAAAAAACCCACACAGATTCAAAGCAGTTAGAGAAACAGACAAGAAACTGAACAAATAGTTCTGTATTATAGCTCACTTTCTCTGAAATGAAGAAAATAAGTGTATTACTAGAACTGCGCTACAAGTCTGTATGATGTGTAGATGATGGGTATTTCATTGGCAGGCCCAGATGATAATACTGCTTCATCAAGTCCAGTGTCTTGCTTCAGCAGTCTTCTATGTTTCAGGAAAAGTTGGCCTACTCATGCACAAAACCAGCAGTTCTGTGTAAGCGGTGTTGAACTGATTGTGCCTCAAAGCAGAACATTTTATTACTGTAAGCATGAATAACTACAAAGGTCATGGCAGCCATACAGTTACAGTATGTGGCTTGTTCTGAAAAACGTACGTGATCTGAAGTACTTTCTTCTAATTCTGCGTGGACTGGTGAATTTACTTAATCCTTTCTTACAGGCTCTACTGAGCGGGATATATTTTTTCACAGGACTTTCAATAGTTCCTCTGGCTCCCTCTGCTCCCAGAGTGAGGGCAGTGGCAGAGATGAGTTGGTACAGTACTGCTGTCTTGCTGCTTCTTCCTCTTCCCAAATGCATGCAATATTCAGTATTTTCAAGAAGCTGGTTTACAGTTATTTGTAATTTTCTGGCCAGGCTCTTGACATGCAGTGAAGCCTCACTTCTTTCTTCCTCCTCAATAGAATTGCTATGAAGAGAGGAAGTTGGTAATTTTTCCATCTATGCAGTCTGGGGAGCAGAAAATTCCTAGTAGTCTGATACTTTCCAGTTTGTTATTGCATGTCTTGCTTGTATCACTTTCCTGCTGTCTTTGAGGAGCCCTGGAGTTCTGAGAGGCCTCTCGGGTTCTTTCTCAGCTTCCTTATTCAAAACTTTGCCTGGGATCAGGATCTTGGATTATGTTTTCCTCACTCGTCTTTCATAATTAATACCAGGGCTACATCTTTAGTAAGTATTTTGAACATACCTTTAAGGTAGAGTCAGAATGCTTTGCCCACAAGATTTTTTTCATTCGAATACAGAAGTGATTATTGGACTATGACAGGACACAACTTGAAGATCTGCTGGTTTCCATGGAAGTCCCTTGTTTTGTAATAGCTGGAATAGCAGATGGTTCTACAAACAGCTTGTTAAATGCTTCTGTGGGTGCGTGGGTACGGGGAGCAAGAAACTTGATTGCCTCTGTTATTTGTGCGTTAGTACCGTTCTCATGTGAAATTCATTATTACTTATCTTCAAACTGAGCTCCCACAGATCCACTAAACAAAAATATGTCTTTGTGCCTCTGAATGCCATTCTTTCAAAACTAAATGTTAGACCATCTCCAGTCCTCTCTAAGTTCTCAACAGTGGTATTCTGGTAGCTCTGGGATGGCTGCCCTACAGCAGCAAGTATTGTGGATCTGCCATGCTGGCAGAAAATGGCAGTTCTTTATTCAGAAAAATAGGGATGGAAGAGTGAGTGAATTGCAATAATCACAATATAATGTGGATTGTAGACTTGTAAGTCCCCCACAATCTGTGATGTATAATTCCCCCAAGTCCCCTCAAATGCTTAAAAATTTCTTGAGCAGAAGGGTAAAGTGCATACTAGCAGGAAAGTACTTTTATAATTTCAGACCTGAATTCATACTGAAAGTTTGAGTCTAAACAGTTAAAATATTTATCGAACACTCAGTTTGCCAGCGGATCTGCATGTCAACATGTTGGAGGCTGGCACCAGAAGCAGTCATTCTGACTACATGTGCCTTAATATGATCATGAGATGCACTCTGGCCAAGCATACTTCCCTTAAAGAGACATTATCTTGGTGCACGGATGTGAATACGGGAGAGAGATTTTAAATCCTGGCTTTTCACCATGCCATACGGAGCTTTTTTATCCTCCTCCCCAAATGAAAACAAGGAATCCTTAATAGCGCTTGAAGCAAGATCTTGCTGTGGTGGGTGTACAGCCCTGGAAATCATTGGCTGGATGGTTAAAGTGGAAAGCAACGCTTCCTTCAGCAAGAGTCCCAGGGTGTGTTATAGTACTCTTATCTGCATCTCTTACAGTATGAGCTGGATTCGTCATTAGTCTTACATTAGCGAATTGAATTCTGTTTGGGGATGTTTCATGTGTGTAATTGGAGCTCACAAATAAAGGATGACTTTATAAAGATTGTGCTGCAGGCGGCTTAAAAGTCATTTAGGAAAGCAATTGTCTTCACTTTCCTGCGGGTAGGCGTCATCTCTGCTAATATCAAGGGAATGGCAAACTGAGGTAAAGAGGAGTAAGGACTATCTTTTTTGTTAGCACATATGTAAAGAAGATAGGTGTGGCAACAGTGATTTTTATTAAATGTACACTGCCTTCCTTGCTTGAAGGTGGACGGGGTCTGCCTTTGTGTCTGTTCAAAGCAGGTAGATAGGTAGCATGGACAGTATTTCTGCTGTTTTGGGGACAAGGAAAAATACTTATTTCCTGTACAAAATAAGAGTTTTGAAGAAGTTGCTCTTAATGCTCTTAAATAGGAGAACAAAACACCTCTCTTCCAGCATTTTGTCATGTAAGTTATCGGGGTGGAGAAAACAAGTTCTGAGTTTTGACGGTGAAGTTGCATGTGGAGACTTGGCTGTTATGATGGCTTGACTAGTAATTTATAGAGAACAGTAAAGGAGCCCATGCCAGTGCCTCTCCACAGCACAATGAGCGCTGCTTTTTAATTGCACTGTCTGTACTACTGGGCATGGCTGTGGTCTCCCTTCTTCGCATCCTCCTGATGCTGTTGGATCTACCTCAGTTTAAATCTGTAAGAACACACGTTGTGCGATTGAGGCTTCTTTATTGTTTTTTACCTTATTTTTAGCATGTGGACCAGATAAGTGATTCTATGGGAAACTGGCAAGAGAATACAAAAGTGTGTTTTCCAGACTCTTTGAACACCTTTTGTAATGAACGAGCAAGTGACTGAAATCTTAGTTCCTGCAAATAACTGTTACTGTCCCTATGCATTGCAGAGGTGAGCAGAGTTGTCAGGTGATACATTCAATGAACATGGGGCGAAATCTTGTCTACAGTGGAAAATTTTGCATGTTGTTAACACCTCTTCTAACGTGAAGAGGTTTGGCATTGCTAAACTCTTAAAAGGATGCTCTAACTTCATTGAGCTTTTAAGGTGAAAATACTTTAGATATACTATCAGATGAATCCAATTCTTCTTTTAAACCTCTTGATGTAAAACTGCAGAGCCAGCTTCAGCATGTCTTTCACTAATAAGCAGTCCTTCCTAGCAGAGAAAAATCTCTAAATTATTACTTGCTATGTCACAATGTTGCTGACTTGTTTCCCCTATCACTTACATAAACCAGCAGGATAAACAGGCACAGGAAATGGCTGGTAATTCTTCTACGTCGTGGGAGGATGATGTTAAGTGCCTGCTGCTGTGAAAAACAGTTCACCTTTTTAAAGATTTGACTCCTTCTCCTGCCTTTTTTATTACTTTTAAGCATAAAGAATAAGTTTTTCTTGTTACTCTGGATGGGGAGGTTTGGAATTACTTCAGAAAAATTAATTTTTACTTTGAACGCCTTTTCTCTTCTGTGTGATTGTGCTGGCATTTCTGTATCAAAAGGATTGGACTGTTGGCAATTACCATGATCCTTGTCTTCATCTGAGCTTTGAATCCAGTGGACTGTTGAATACACAAATAAAACAGGCTTGTTCAGGAAGATGAAACAAAGTATCTGACTGAATTTCTAATTTCATTAGAGGGAAGACTGAGACAGGTAAACATCAAGACAATGAGATGAATCTATTTATGCTCAACCCCTAACATGACTGAATTTGCAGGAAGATCATCTGAGAGCAACCCCCAGCCTTGCTGCAAGGCCCTTTACCTGCAATGCAGTGCTGTACATCTGCAGCTAGGTGGTGGAGGCAAATCCCTCTTCTCCCTCACTCTTGCACAAAGCTTTGCTGTGTTCGAGAAGAACCAGCCCCTCCGCCTGCCGTTGATGTCCCCCTGCTTCCTGAACAGTGTGGCATCTGATTTTTAATGGCTCTTTCGAAAACTATTGGGCTGTCTTCGGGAATATCTTTATCAATGGGAGGCCGTGCTTCATGCAGGTAGGTTACCCTCTTTAATTTTTTTTTTTTTTGTCTCGTGAATCTGCAGTTCTTCAGGCATTCCTGAGAGAATAAGGACTTTTGGGGGGTCTCTAGATGTGGATTCACACGAATCCCATAAAAGATCTAGCATTTTGCCTTAGCATTGCTGTACTGCATTGTTTTCCTTAAGTAAAATATTGCTATGTAGTTGCAGAGAGACCCTGCAAATCCAGTTAATTCTCATGATTAATTAGCACATTGAGGGAGCAAAAGTAAAAGGTGTTCTTAAGTAGAACAGAGGTAGCTATAAAAAAAGTACCCTAGAACACTTGATTTTTAATGTATAAACCATTAACCGTTTTTTATAGGCTCCCTATATATTTTATCTGCATTTTGCAATATTGCTGACAGCTGTTTCAGCTGTCATCTTTAAATACTGGCTATGGATTTTTCTGCTGTCCTTAGCAGCCTTTTGTGCCTTCTATAGTACAGTCTGTGTGAGCGAAGCAGACAGATGAGGGTTGTGGTTTTGTGTATCAGTTTGGTATTAATATGTATTCTGCACTGATTAAGTCTCTCTCGATCTGTATCTCCAGTTGACATGGTCATTTTGGGCGAAGAAGATAGTGGGATGTAGTAACATCTAATGAATTTTCACAGGAAGGCAAAGGAATGAGATATGTTTTGGAGGTGATTTCATAAAGGAAATAGCACTGTAGAAATGTATGTGACCTGAATATGGCTCACTATCACATTAGTTGGTGTAATAGATTATAATATAGTGAAATGCTTTTGGATCCCCAGGACAGACTCGGATGCAGACTACAGGGTGTGTTGTGTACAAGGTTGTCAGTGGCATGATTCGTCAGCCCTTTCTTAGGAGGTGTACAGAAAGCTTTGAAGAGAATGGGGTTTAGTGCTTCCAGTAACTTCTTCCTTGATGCATGAAATATTACTATTATTGAAAAGCACTGGGACTGCAGAATGGCATGATGTTTCTGTCTGCATCAGTGGTTCTTAAGATGAATTTTCTTTGAATCCATTCTAATGCCTTACATCTTGCACACTTATAGAAGTGAAAATCTTGAAACAGCATTGGGGAGAATTACTCTTTACTACTTACGCTATGGGTGTGGCTACTGGTCTTAAATTCTCCTTTCTATCCAATTCTGTGGTTTGGTTTTCTTTACCCTGTCTATAGGACTTGTTACATATGATCATCCAGTCTCCCTTTCAACCATTCTGTCCATGGCCCTTTCTTGCCTTTGCTATCTGCTCTTAATTTGGGGATAGTCTATGACTTTATTCGTAGCTCAGTTGTCCCCAAAGGAATGCAGCAGTTCTAAAGTAGCTTTTTGACCTCCAAGACTTGCCCCCCGCCCCACCCCCGGTTTCCTTCTTCTTACCCTCAACTTGTAATTCTGTGGCTCTTGGGGGAAGAAGTCTAAATGCTAAATATCTTGGGGCTGGATCAAGCTATGGGGTTGTTAATAAATGTCTTATTAGCTTGGCAGCAGTGGAATGGACTGCCTGGCAGTCCTGTTTTATGGTTCGGGACCACTAATCCGTGTTGCTTATCTGTTCCCAAATTAAAAAATCAGCAGGACTTAATAGCTCTGATAACAGACTGAAAGTAAATGTCGGGTGGTTTGGTCATGCCCAGGATGAGCTTTGTAGCTCCTCTTTGCTTTAATGAACTTCAGTTCCACGTTGTAAATGGCAGAATATGTGATTTGTTCCTTTTCATGCTCCATAGATATTTAAGATGGCTGTAGTTTTAATGTGTAATAATGTATTTAATGTACGAAGTCTCAGCAGAGTGCATGCGTAGCAGGTAAATGCTGAACATTCATTCTACTGTTTAACTACTCAACATTGAAATATTACATTTGCCCCATGGATTAAGATTAGTTAGTATGGCCATGATATGATGCACAGGACTCCAACTCGGTTAGAAGCTATAAAAACTGCATCGGAAAGCCCACATGCATTAGCATGTCCACTGGCATAACCAGTGGCTGTCTCAGCAGTTACTCCTTTGAGCAAAATGAGTTGAATTTGAAATAGAGTGGTGGAAGGCATCAGTTATATCTGCTGCTTCACTGGAGCGATAGTTTCAATGCAAGAAACTTCTGCTAAGTCACACTGACCGGGAAGCTCATTGTAAAGAATGTTATCTCGTGCTTGTGTGTCATTGCTGTAAAGAAAATCATTGCCCACCTCTTTCAACAACTCCAGCTTTTTTAATATCTCATACTTCTAAGAAAAGAAAAGCTTAATGTTGATATCCTGCAGTACTTTGCCATTAAATCTTGCCAATGCAAACGGGCTGTAAGCATTGTTTTTACTATAAATGCTTGCTTTGTACAAAAGAATATTGAAGATTAAGCTTTGTAGACATTTAACCATTCCCTGTAATGCTTTGTGAAGTAAATAACTTACCTGTTTTAGTATTATCATTTCATGAGCTGTTTGGATGTAAGCAGTGTGCTGCCATGAAGAAGGAGTTGGGGCACAGGGGGCGATAGCAATATGTTTTGGCTCAGGGAACTCGAACACATCTTAAATGCGTGAGAGCAATGAGGTGGCCTTTGCCAATGTGATCTTCACAAGCAGGAACTTAGAGTAGCATGTTTGGTGAAAAGTTAAACACACAAAGTTAATGTTTTTATGAATGTAGGAGTGGAAAGAAAAATTACCATCTCGGTGCCTGATTTCAATCCCTCTGCAATGGCAAGCTCTCGGATGGCTTTATAGAACATCTGCTCTGCATACGCCCACTCTCCTTAGTTCAGACAACTGTAACAAACTTTAGACCTTCAGTGAAGAGACAAACTAGAAACACAGCTAACACATGAAGACAGGAGCAATCGAGGGCAATATTAGGGATTTTAGAGTTCTAAAGTGGTAGAAGCAGAAGGATTGTTAAATGTTCATTTGAGTGAAAGGGACAAAGGGCACAAGTTCTAAAACACTTGGTAAATTTTTTTTCAAGAGGAGTAAGAATTAATTGATGGTAGTCTTTAAAATAACATTCATCAACATTTAAATATTAAGGTTTTATATGAGGTAACAGCTTAAAATATAAATTTGCGTTAGAAAAGTCCTCACTGAATGAAAGGCTGAGAAGGGGTTCAAAGAGACTAATATTTTGGTGGGATCACTGAGTTTTTAACTCGCTATCTTGTCTGGCCTTTTCTTTGTTCCTCTGTAAAAGCAAATCTAGGGCATTAAGTTGTATTTCTCACTAGTATATGAAAAATTGTTTCTATCTACCTTGATACTAGCTCAGGAGTAAAAGCATTTAAATGTGAAAATAGTTTTTCTGAAGGCTGAATATTGCATCTCCTCCATTATCAGCAATCCCTCACATGAAGTGAAAGCTACCGAACTGAAGAGTAATGTGTGTGAGACATGCAGTGTGTTCTCTTTCAGACCCGACACTCAGCATCGAGGCCCTGCTGCTCATTCAGAGAATGATCTTCCAGAGCAAGAGGAAGAAATCCTGGGATCAGATGACGATGAACAAGAGGATCCAAATGATTACTGTAAAGGTGAGAACTTGCCAGTTTAAGGTGCAGAATTTTCAATATAACCAAGAAATTCCCTCCATTTCCCATCTACTATAGAGAATGAAAAGAGACTCCCTCTTACTTAAAGTGTTTTTTGAAACTGCATGACAATAATAACATTTTTCAAGCTAACCTGAAACGGCAAAACTGTTCTCCAAGGTTCCCTCTGTCATCAGTCAAGATTTGAATTGGAGAGCTGTTTTTAATGCATGTGTTTAAACCTGTTAGTTTTTCCTCTGTGCCAGAGGGCTTTCAAAATTGGTAAAAACAAGTAGGCATTCAATTTCTTTTTGATTTTCATCAGAAAAATGGCAACTTCAAATCCTTCAAATCAGTTTCAAATTCTTCACTGTTTTCTTTTGAAGATCATAATCTTAGTAGCCATTGTTCAGATAACTTTGTGTCTGCAAATATAGTCTTCCATTGTTTCTCTGAGTAGAAGCTAAATACAGAGCGAGTGGAAATACTACAGTATATAATCCAATATCAAAAGGGTCAGGCTGTTTTTTAACATAGCAAATACTTTAAAAAAGACGTAACACTGATCATACAAATTCAACTGATCAATTAGTTGAAGCTTGAATGTGTGCCACCACCTCCAAGCGCTCTGTAAGATTAATTCTGTGATACTATTTATTGTATATATTGAATAAGACAGAGGGATGAGCATATAACAAATGCCATATATGTGTATAAAAACAAAAAGCAAAGTAGAAATAGCACAGGGAACTTCAGTTGCAATGTTTCTTACACTTCAGTGCTTTACTTCAAAGCATTTATGTTACTTTTAGCATGCTATCCAAATATTTGTGGGATTTTGTTTGTTGTAAAGCAAGTGGGAAGAAGAAAGCCATTGTGTGAATTAGCAATTGGTGCAGCTGTCACTGTTGTAACTGAAATCTTTAAGTGAAGAAAAGAGGCTTCTGCTGCTTGAGCTAATGAAGTAATGGATAGCAATTCTATGTCTTGTTTGTGAACCAGTCAATCAAGAGAGATTAAATTTCCTGGCAAAGCATGCATTTCATGGGTGATATTTGCTGACCACAACTGAATAGTAAGAGCCTGGAATCTAGGGTGTAATTCCAGGTTCTGGCAAAAATTTATACCTTAACAATTACAGATTCTTCTCTTCATTTGGTTTTCTGCCAGTTCCCTTGTGTCTTTGTCTGGCTTTTCACATCTTCACTTCCATCATGGAATCTTCCTGCATAGTCAGCAGCTGAGAGACACTAGGGCTATGGGGAGGAGACTTCAGTTTCCAGTGGTGATGTTAAATGGCAATGTGCCTTTCAGTCAGGGAAGCAGTTGCATGGGAAACTCTGTTGGGATCTTGGGTTCAGTACTCTTTCACGTTACAAGGATAGAGCATGCAAAAGCAATGCTGATATTTAGCTGTAAGATTCTATTACCGAGCGTCATAAGCTGTGTTTTCCAAAGGTGGTCAGCCTAGCAGACTTCAGATGCTTTCACTGAGAAAATAATCTTTTGTGATGCTGCAGTGATGACCTACAATGAAAAGGAGGAAAAGTCAGTCATTCTAGTTCAGTTATATTAAAAAGATACTTTTCAGTCAACTAGAGGGCTGTTAACAGCTCTTCCTCTGACATACTGTATATTTGTTCTAGCAAGATCCAATTAAAGAAACATTTGCATTTGTTTATATGATTAAAAATTTAAGCACATCAAATAAGTCTGCCTCAAGTTGTGATGCTTGTTCCACATGCCTGCCCTTCAGCACTTGTGTGATCTCTTGGAATATAAACTTCCCACTGATTTTCTAGGTGGTTATCACCTCGTGAAAATAGGAGATCTCTTTAATGGACGATACCATGTGATTCGGAAGCTTGGATGGGGCCACTTCTCCACTGTGTGGCTAGCTTGGGATATCCAGTAAGTCTTTCTGATCCAGTTAGTGTTTCTGGTGGGAATGTACAGCATTGCACAAACATGATCAGAAGGCATCTTTTTACTTTTAGATAAAAACACAAAACATAGCTGTCCACATCCTGATACAGAAGTTTCTTTTGATATTGTGCATGCAAGTGTGTGGGAGGGAGTTAACAGGACAAACCATATATGTGGAAAGAGTGCTCTTGTGTTCAGCAGTCTCTGACCTATTATTTCATTTTGAGAAATGACTAACATGGATGTCCTATAAAAAGAGACCCAAAGACAATCTTCATGAGTGCTTAAACCTTATTTTTTCCATGATGCCTTAAATATGTAGCACTTTTTTCTGTGCAAAGGAATTAGGATAATCCTGGAGAATAAGTTCTTTGTATGAGTGTTAACAGTCTCCAATTTACTTACCGTGTGTGTAGAGGGAGGAGATTTGTGGCAATGAAGGTGGTGAAGAGTGCAGAGCACTACACAGAGACAGCACTGGATGAAATCAAGTTGCTAAAATCGGTGAGTGCCTGAGAGGTTTTTTTAAATTAATTTTGGAGAGTTCACATTAGTCACGTGCTTGATATTTCTGGATCATCTAGCTGCAAAGAATTTGGATAGGAACCTAACAGTAGTGCTGTAGATCTGGCTTCAAAATATATTCTTGCCTGGTAATTACCTCAAGGAACACAAAATTAATCCTCCTTTTCTCTGCAGGTCCGCAACAGTGATCCAAATGATCCAAGTAAAGAGAGAGTTGTTCAGTTATTAGATGACTTCAAGATTTCAGGGGTTAATGGTTCTCATATCCTTTTGTGGAATAAAGGCAAAGAATTGCATAAAGATGGGAGTTTGCTGGGTAGCCATCATGTCGGGGCTGGTGAGCAATGCCCAGGCATCCCTTTCACTGCCCAAGGAAACCTGCTGTAGAATCATCTGCCTCAAAACTGCCTGCTAAGCTCAGATCCAGAATGATCAGTCAATCTGACATAATGTGCGTTAAGTCATGGAGATGGTACTGCTTAGTCATGCTTGAGATATGAGAGATGGGGTCGCTACATCTGACTTGTGAATCAGGACTGAATGGCTTAGTGTCCAAGATACCTTTGTGGAAAGAGAGCCCATCTCTCTCAATGCCTCAATTTTGCAAGCAGCAAGTAAAGCAGTACAAAATGTTAAGATGAGTAATTAAAAATAGCAAACACATGCAGTCTATAGCTTGATAATAAGGTGGTTTTCCAGTTACAGAAGCATCTTACCTTGGACTTTATAAACATTGTTAGGATGTTTAAAGTGTATTGCTTTGAAAACCCCCTGTAGTTCTGTGAACAGCCTTCTAATAGGCAGCGATTTCTGGCAAGGCCTAATAATGCATCATTAAAATTTGAAAGTTGGTCTTTCGTGGATGTTTCCGCTTTGCAGTACCTTGAATTTTATTTCAGTGAGAATTAGTGGGCTGCTTGAGAGAATCGAGCTGTAGGTTATAAATGTTCTAACGCTTTTAGCAAACAGTAGCTCCATAATGTATTTCCTCTAACTTTTTCCTGGTACATAGCACCGAGTAAACATTGACTTGATCTTGTATTTCTTTCACTCTTGTGAAACGCATGCCTTCTGCCAGTGTAGAAGAAAAGCAGCCTAATAAACTCCTAGAAGTTTGACTTCTAAAGAAAAGGCATAATACTGAATATGTCACTAGAGTGACTGTAGCTGCTGAGGTCTTATAGACAAAAAGCAGATAATGTAAATATTGCTGAAGTCCAGGCTTGTCAAAAGTTTGTTTTGCTGGTAAAGAGGCAAGAGAGGGCGGAGAAGGTAACTCAGTTGTTCTAAAGATGACTTATGAAATGGAAATTTTATTATCTTTTCAGGTAATGCTGGTACAGAGAGATCTGGCATCGAGTTTTGCCTGGGGCAAGAGCCTAGGCTGTTCCAAAATGTACAGTGTTGGCTTGAAGCTGTCTCAATACTAGCAGGAAATACTAATACACACTTGCTTGTCTAACTGGCTTCCACTCAAAGCAGGAGATTGCTACTGCTGCATTAGGACCATTGTCCTACCCAACTTGATCCTTCTGTATTTTAGGTTTTAGATAACAACACTGACGTGTAGGATAGGGTGGTGCTGTTAAGGAAGGCAGCTTCTCTAAGCTGTGTCAGAAGGATGAGGGTTCTTTAATATAAAATGCTTAACTGGTATGGATTTCTTTTGATCCTCAGTCTTGGGAATTCAGGACTCCTTGGGTCAGACTGTCCATATTTTTCCTTGACTGAGTTCCAGATATCTGTATGGTGTTTGAAGTTCTAGGGCATCATCTCCTGAAGTGGATCATCAAGTCAAATTATCAGGGGCTTCCGCTCCCTTGTGTCAAAAAGATCATCAAACAGGTAAGTTCCAGTTCTGACTGCACTGTTCCCCTCGACCCGGTGAGAACTCTCTCACTAATCTTTCTTAGATCCAAGAAAACAAAAGTTAAAAATCTGGTATTTCCTGCATGCAACCAAATCATTCTTGGGTTAATATTTCCTTCCTCTACTGCAAAAGCCTTCTGCTACAGATTATTTATTTTCTGACACTTAAACCATGACGGAAGGCCAGCTTTGCTTTTAACCTCTTCTTACCCTGGTTATTCCTCATAAGTGCAAGTATTTTTTAAAAACTCTGTCACAGTAAGTACAGTGCTTAATGATGGGAAGAGCAAGAGAAACCTGTTCTTCCTACTGGATGGCTGCCTAAGAAGAAATATCTTTCTGCATGTGGGAGGAGGAAAACATGATTTTATTGTAGGGTATTAAGATTAGACTTTCAACTGTAGTAAGTTAAGTTATGAAGGTAAAGAGACAATATTTTAAATTCAGAGCTGAAATCTGTATGTGAATCTATATTTTCTGGAACTGAGTAGTAACACTAATCACATCAGCTCTAATCTGGAGTATTCTCAAAGATGGAAGTCATTCAGGTTTATTGGTTACCCTAGACAATGTATTGGTCATCCTAGGCAATTTTGCATTTTCACTTCACTCTCAATTTACTCATTCTCTGCTTTTTCTAATGATTAATTTCCTTCTCTCCTGTCTGCAGGTTCTTCAGGGTCTGGATTACTTGCACACAAAATGTCGAATCATTCATACAGATATTAAACCTGAGAACATTCTTCTGTGTGTTAACGACCAGTATATCCGCAGGCTGGCTGCAGAAGCAACAGAGTGGCAGAGATCTGGGGCTCCCCCACCATCTGGCTCTGCAGGTGCTTTTTTCCTGAGAATTTGGCTCCCTCAGGCCCCCAAATCATAACTGATTTCACTAGGGAACACTTCCTAATTGAGTACAGTGGAACAATAATGCAAATAACCTCTGAAAAGCCAACTGGAAATTGTGAAGTTAGTTGTAAGTTGTAAACTCAAAGATGATCAGGAAGGCAGTCATTTGCATAAGAAAAATGGAGGGAGGATTACATGCATGCTGGCACCTGCTTCTAACACAGCTAATCTGGCACTGATGAAGTGGTAGGGCAATCAGTCTTATATAGCACACCCCTGCATAAATGCTAATGCACTCAAAATAGTGCTGGAGTGAAAATGTGGTGAGGTACAGATTTTCTTCAAAAGTTAATTTTCTTTCTTTGTGTGATGCTGAAAATGCATTTCATTAAGGTCTCAAGAAAATCATTTACCTGTTGTCAGTTTGCAGAAGTCCTAAAAACTTGTAACAGAAACAGCTTCCTTGACATGCTAACATGCCTAAAGATCTGAGAGCAAATTTTCTCTTGTTCCTACTTCTTTGTGTTCCTCCTCGCAATATCCATCTGTACCAGTGTGTAGTTTTTCAAGAACTACTGCAGTGTGCATTCGAAAGCTCTGTCAGTCATAATCTCACAACACCAATGTTTAGCTGAGCCCATCATAGCATAGCTTAGCTCAGGCAAGCTCCCTTAACTTTGGTATTTTAATGCTTTGGTTTGCATTTTCTTTTCAGTAGAATGTATAATGCATGCAGTAAAAGAAGCTGCATGACAGGAAGTTTAAGTCTTTTATATCAGTCAAGCAAGTCTACTATCTGGAATGTTAATGATGCATCTACTCATTTAATGTTTTTATCTTTTTTTTTATTATTCTTTCTGTACTTTTGTAGAGAAATGAGCCTTCAAAATAACATTTGCTGATATCTTTACAATGTTGTTACCAAACCACATAGCAAAAAGCTTACATTAGGATAAGAATGCAGTTGCAGTTTTTGACTATAAACATACTAATTTGCTGATCTTCCTTTCCCTTTCAGTGAGCACTGCACCACAGCCAAAACCAGTAAGTGTAATAGCTTTCATGCGTAAGCATCCATCTACTTACAGTATCTGCTGCATTGTTTGATAATGCAGTCAGCATTAAGGGAAAGCAACCTTATAGTATCAGAAGGAAAAGTCTGATTTGTGTTTGTCATAGACATAAGCATCAGGTTCAATGCTGTCTTGGAGATGTAAGTAGTACTAGCTCATATATCACCAGAACGAGTAGTCTTTTTGGTGGTCTCAAGGTCTGTTGTGAAGGTGACTGTTGTCTGTAGAGTCTGAGATCCCTCATTTGGCAAATACTGTAGGTTTCTCAGGTCAGGACAGAAATGCACTGATAAGAGCCATAGACAACTGCTCCAAAAACCTTAATATCTGCTTTTTATTTGGGAGAAGAACGGTCTCCAGAGTTTTCATCCCGGACTGCTTCCTCAGCTCTAAAATAAATTTAAAACTTGATGCATTTTAGCTTTATTGAAATATGAAATGCTAAGTCCAATTCCCCTGCTTGCTTCTGTGTAGGCTGACAAAATGTCAAAGAATAAAAAAAAGAAATTGAAAAAAAAGCAGAAACGGCAGGCTGAGTTATTAGAGAAGCGAATGCAAGAGATAGAGGAAATGGAGAAGGAAGCAAGCCCTGGCCAGACACAGCCTGAAGAGGAGGAAGAAGCTCAGAGCCCTCTGGAAATGCTCGTAAAAGTTAGTCCACCAGAGGAAAATGTCAGCAAAAAGACAGGTATGGACCTAAAGTATTGCTAAAGTAGCATAGTGTTGTCCTTTCACTCATGCTGGCATGAGTAGAGTGAGCACCTTTAGTACAGGTGGCCATTGTCATTTAATGTGTTTGCGTTGTGTTCTACCCATCTAAAGAGGTTAGGAAATTTCCTGTTACAAGTTGAATTAATGAATGATTGTGTTCAGTTAGTTACATTTTGAGAACTACCTACTTCTGAGGGCTCCCTGAACAAGCCTCAGCTATTACTTTATTTAGACATATTCTGCTATCTTCTCCTTTTCCACTCTTCCAGCTGAAGTCATTGTACGAGAGCAATCTATTCTAATGGAAAGCAGCGTGGAAAAATGTGTAACGGAAATAAATTGCAATGGAGTGATACAAATGACAGACTTCCCAGACTCCGGCAGTCAAGGGTCTGTGCGACTTGAGGATGACCTTCGTAATGCCAATGACTGTGGCGATCACCGTCACGCACAGAAGGAGAACTTCCATAGTTGTAATTACAGTCAGCGTAATGGTGACTCAGAGAACAGGCCTCAAGAAGCAATGTTGGACTCGTTCGTGCCCTTAGTTTCAGAAGATTCCATGTTGTGTCAGCCCACGTCCAACGAAGAGCGATCATTCAATGAGCAGGAGATTAACCATTTGCAAGAAAGCATCCGGACAGAGATACCTTCAGAGGATGAGAATGAGAATAATAGCCCGTCAGATGACAAAGGTATAAGAAGAACCCTGTGAGAAAGGACTCCTTTCTCCTTGATGTGGGAGAGTGGTGTTGCAACACTTCATCAGAGTATTAATAGAAACCTCTGTTTTGTAGGCTGAAGTGATCAGAACCACCTGTTTGAGACTTTTCCTGCCAGGAGTAATTAACCTGACAGTCCTACTCAGACATTTGCTGCTTGTAGCTTCCAATTGTAGCTGTACCTTAGTTTTGACTATTGAATGCATAAGTATTCCCACTTTTTAAAAGTACCTATGCATTTGTTTTTCAGTATAAGAACATTTCCTCCTTTGTATCAGGTGTTGCTTATGTGATTTTCATTAGTAGTTAGAAATGTAAATCTACAAATTGTCACTGGCTGTTAAATTACGGGATAAGTACTGTTCAGTGTGTTCTGATAGTTTTGTTCTTAACATGGAACACAGGTAACTCCTCTCAGTTACTCGAGATGAATAAATGTTTTCCCAGAACTGGAAATGCAGCGTGACTGAAACAAAGCTTATACAGCATAGGAAAAAAAACTTCTCCAATGCTTTTGTTTAAATATAATTTGTTCGGGGGGGGGGGACACCAACTGTAAGTCTTGTAGGTTTAGGAGAACATAAGACATGCAATAGTGTACAGCAGTTTAAACGCATTCCAGGTGTGTGTGTTTTAAAAACTTGAATCAATTGATAAAACTTTCCTTTTTTGCATCTTTGAGTCAAGGTCAGGTGAAGCATATCTGCTTGGAGAAGGAGGGAGAAGCTAACATTTGTACTTCATTTTAAAAAAAATTTCTGTAGCATTTCTGTGGCAGAGTACTGCTGGGGAGTTATATAGATGAAAAGTAGCGAGTGAAATTTAAAGATTTTGAAACTTGAACTGCATTTAGTTGGATGCCCCTGCTAGATAACTAGGTGTATCTTGCTTCTCGCAGCTCCCTCCCAAATTGCTTTAGAGCTACAGCTGGATGTAATTTAGTGACTCAATATTTTTGCTCTCTTGACAATGCTGTGTCATTGAGATTTTCCCAATATATACTTTAGCTCTTGTAACCGTTTGCGTTGCAGCAGTGAGTGATGGGTATGTCAAAAAGATGCTATAATATGTAGACTCTCCTTCTTCAAAGATTTAGGAAGACATAAGGGTTGAGAGGCTTGTTTTGTTTCTGGCAATGCCCTTATTTAAAAAGCCTGTCTAGATGTAGATGGGCTGTGCAAAGAGGGCTGGGAAACAGTCACTGTTGCATATGCTTACTTGTCCTTCTGCTTTGTAACACCAGTCAGGTCTTAATGGTGGTAGCTCTGGTGTTCATAGTGCAGACTGGTGCTGATTTTTATACCTAGGCTTTGGGGAGGGGAAAGTTCAGATCCATAAGCAAAACCCTTCCTGGGTAGGGAGAGGGCAATAGGATTTGGATGACAGATGGTGACACTGTCTGCATAGTTTTAATCAGCTGTTGTACATGTTGCCTCTAGGAAAATCAACTGCTGGGAATTTCCTTCTTAATCCTCTTGAGCCCAAGAATGCAGATAAGCTCAAAGTGAAGATAGCTGACCTAGGAAATGCCTGCTGGGTGGTAAGTTTACAATCTTTTCACATTGGCTGTTTAAACCTGCTAATTCATTTGCAGTATGCCAAGATGGAAAAGAATCTGTAAAATAGAATCTATCTTAGACCTGTCTGTCAAAGTGGTGACAGTTTGAAACTATGTTGGGGAAAAGAGGGGGGAGCAGGGACGCAAAGAAGGAAATGGTCCTCTAACATAGGATTTCAGCCTGCGTTCTGGGTGCCTCACTGGTCATTAGATTACCTCTGATGGGCCTGTGAACAGTGTCACATGTAATGTGTAGAAGTCTGCATATGTGAAACTTCTGAAGGGTCTGTAGCTCTCCTGCAGAATGAGAAAGTTGCAAGCAATTGCTTTGATGTGCTAGTTCTGTAGTTTATAATCTTGTCAAACCATTTCAGTGGATTCATGAGCACATGAAAGAGACTCATAAATAGTTTTATTCTTTGATGGTTGTGCTGTGCTGCTTTTAAATGTTTGACATTTCAAATAGAAGAAACTTCTATTTTGCTTGTCGTCTTAAATGGCAAAATACTTCAGATCTTACGGAAGAGATGAGTCTCAAACTCAGAATTGCACATCAGGCTTGCAGCATCTGGCAACGTGGTCTCTTACATTGGTGTTGCTTTAAGGTAGCTGAATCATGGCCTATCTATCTGTCATGATTGGATAGGAGAGGATGCAGCTTCTGGAACAGTCTTCCCGTATTCTATTTCTGTGGCTTGCTTTCCTCTAAGTTGCTGGACTGTTTTACTTGAGGAGTGTCTCATGTAGAGCATTTAAACAGTACTTGTAGGAATATAAGGAAATATTTAATGAGGATATAAAATTCAGATGAAATGTAATGGGAATGAGCTTTGATCTGCTCTGGCCTTCCAGGTTGTTGATTCTCCTGTTTTAAACAGTCTCTAACTGTTTAGTAAAATATTTCTTCTATTTAGCACAAGCACTTCACTGAAGACATTCAGACAAGACAGTACCGATCCTTGGAGGTATTGATAGGATCGGGGTATAATACCCCTGCTGACATCTGGAGCACGGCATGTATGGTGAGTGGTGTCATCCAGGGGATTTTAAACTGTTTCTGCAGAGCATTCTGGGAAACTCATGTATGCTGTGCCCTCTGGACTGCTGAGTCACTAGCCAAGCCTGGCAAAAAACCCTCACAGGTGTTCAGCCAGCTTCCAGACTTGCTGAATACCAAGTTTCCATACTGAAGTTGTTTGGGTTTTTTTTGCCATGTGTGGCTTTCATTTTGAAAGTTAGTTTTGTTGTACAGCACCATCAGATTTCAAATATGATTGTATTTTTGTCATCACGCTTTGTGGAAAAATGAGACAACTATGCAATTCCGAAGACAGAATCTTTTTATATAAAGAGCCTTTCTGCTGCATCCGGCACTGTTTCACAGATGTCTTCTTCAGTATAATTTAATATTTTAATCATATGCATCCTCTGCATGTTTGGAATGATTTTATAATCTGAGTAATGCTGAGATGAGGCTGAAGCTGTTCCTGTAATAGCTGGCAAATGTAAACTATGGCGATTAAAAAAAAAAAAGTCTAGTCTGTTACTGCGTGTGCCTCTTTGATGTCTCTATTCTGTGTTTTCTACAAATCGAAGCTTGGTTTTTCTATTTTAAGCTTGGAAAACAGTGATCAAAATAATTTTCACTGTCTTGGAAAACAAACTGTGATTTTGATGAATGTGGTAAAAGAGAATGCTATGGGGTCGCGTTGACTCTGCAGAACGCGTGGCCAAAATTACACAGTGGTTACTCCGAGTGCCTAGTTCAATAGTTTGACAACAGCAGTCTGTAAAGAAAACTAAGAATATAGAAGGTCAGAGGTACTGTTTTGCATACAAGTGAATATGTAAAGGGTAAATGTGTCATGGAATTTAGGAGTGGTGAGTTGAAATGAATGCAAATGTTTTTCTCATTTAGAACATGTTTTTGTATCTACAGACAAATGTTCAGAGATTAACTGCTTGAAAAATGTTTTTTAATATCTGAAATTTGGGGAGAGAGGAGAATCTTTGGAAAAAACAAAACAAAACAAAAAAACCCAAACCAAAACAAAAAAAAACCCACACTAGAGTTTGGACATGACATCATTTTGCAAAATGCTGTTGAGGTGGAAGAGTGGCTAAGCATGTGAAATGCCTTAACTTTGTACAGTTTCACACAAGTGTACTGCATTATGCTGTGATCCAGAATTCATCATAGATATGCCTATGATGTTTTTTAATGCATTTGTTAAAATGTTGCAAAGTAATTGCACATCTTAAGATGGTAATGGTGTACTAGAGTCTTGCAGGCTATTCTTCCCACTGCTTTGCTTCTGGCCCACAGAGATACGCAGAATCAACCTGCAGCAAGTCTAACAGTGTGTGAAGTGTATTAAAGTGATTTAATGTGCTCATTTCTGTTTGTTTAGGCTTTTGAGTTAGCAACAGGAGACTATCTGTTTGAGCCTCATTCTGGGGAAGATTACTCACGGGATGAAGGTGTGTTTGTCTAAGTCTTTCCTTTTTAAAATGGGACATGAAATACAATGGTTGCTTCTTCAGAATGAGCCTTCTCTTATGAGTTAGCAATGCAAAGACTCCTTGCAAAAAGATTGTTTACTGAAATTGGCACCAACTGTGCTCGAGCCTCTGTGGTAAAACACCATGCAATAAAGTCCATGTTCTTGTTCTGGTGTTTCCCATTCCTCTTACCACTGGATTTCTCTATCCTGCTTCTCAAACTGATCATGCCTCAAATTGCCCTTACCTTTTTTCCTCCTTGCCCCTTGACTTTGTTGTTGCTTAGTGTAATCTGATTTCAGGTGGATCTCAAAATAATTTTAAGGAAGATAATGTCTTTATTCTTATATTCCAGAGAAGGAAACTGGGGCATAGAGATGTGTGGATGGGTCTCATTGTCTTTTCTTTTGAAAAATGCAGATCACATTGCATTGATCATAGAACTTCTGGGGAAAATACCTCGCAAGCTCATTTTGGCAGGAAAATATTCCAAGGAGTTTTTCACCAAAAAAGGTAAAAGGAAACAAAGCAAATGTCACTTATCCCCTCATCCCCTGCTCCAAATACACAAGAGTGCCTTGCTGAAAATACCAATTAACAATAGATGCTAGCAAAGATGCCTCTTTAAGTCTTTCCTTTGTTTTATGAAAGGCTTTCTCAGTGAAACTGCAGCTAAATATAAGGCATTCTTGTCTAACTGCTAAAAGTACCCTGCGTCCTAGTACTTGACATCTTGGTGTAGATCAAATGCAGCAGGTAGAAAAACAGTACTGTAGATATTTCTTCAGACTTGATTTGGCTTTATTTAGCTGATCTTTGTCAACTAGAAGTGTTGACTCACTTTTGAAGTCTTCTCTAGACAACTTTGTTCCATTTCTAGCATGCCAGTCATCTAAATAGTGCCTTGTATCCTGAGCCATGTTGCTCAGGACACGTTATACCATTATCATAAAGCCCTAAATACCCCAGAAATGTATTGAGTCTCAAGAAGAAGGTTTTGACCTAGTTTAATACTTTTTTTTCGTAAAACAAACCCTTTTTTGTTAGTACTATATTGCTTCCTCAAACAGTGCTGCAGGTATTCCAAAGTCAATGGCACAGTGTTTATCTGTCATGTCAACCGGTATAACTGGTGATTTAATGAAGTTAAACAATATTTGCTGATACTGGATCAGAAATAGCAGAAGGGAAAAAAGAAGCCTTCAAGGAAGTACATTTCTAGAACAATCTTCAAAAGCAGATAGAAAAGGTGTTTTAGTGTAACGTATTTCTTCCTTCAGCATGCCCTACCGTTTTATACTCCCAATGCCCGACTATTCAGAACAGTTTCTGCATTCAGTCTGTCTTGTTTAGATGTTCAGCCTATTTTACTCAGCTGCTCTGTTCCCATGTCTTGCATTTAACCTGTCTCTCTTGGTTTTCAGGTGATCTGAAGCACATCACCAAACTGAAGCCCTGGGGCCTTTTTGAAGTCTTGGTGGAAAAATACGAGTGGTCCCAAGATGAGGCAGCTGCATTCACAGACTTCTTATTGCCGATGTTGGAGCTGATCCCAGAGAAACGAGCTACAGCAGCAGAGTGTCTCAGGCACCCCTGGCTTAACTCATAGAGGCTTCAACCCAATGCTACAGCACTACACTCTGGTTTACAGCATAGTGTACACGCACCCAACTGCCCCTTCCCAGATCCATTTTTTTTTCCTTGTTCATTTTCAGTGTGAAGTTCTTCCTTCAAGGCTTCCAAGATTTTAGATAAATCTAAACTGTTCTGCTGAGTTTGCTTGTGTGACTCAATGGGGACTCTCCTCAGCCAGTGGCCATCATCTGTGTTTTGCCTTGATTGGGCTTCGCCAAAGACTAATTGACTAGAATATGAAGTTTTTTTCTGAGTCTCCTCGCTGCTAATCACCGTGTGCTACAGATGTGAGCTCACCTGTGCTCAGATATGCTCCCTTAGCTAAATTTCAACTCTCCTTTCTTCATGAGGGGAATGTGAAGATCTGAATGCCTCCTTATCTCACTGACTCAGGAGTCAATTTCTTGCTGTTCATCCAGTAGCTAGCAATGGGGTGAGAA
Source organism: Platalea leucorodia (assembly GCF_965183815.1). Classification (NCBI taxonomy): domain Eukaryota; kingdom Metazoa; phylum Chordata; class Aves; order Pelecaniformes; family Threskiornithidae; genus Platalea; species Platalea leucorodia. The sequence goes on from NC_138841.1 coordinate 113,233, forward strand.
GTAACAGATGGCACCAAGGTGGTGCTAGTTCCTTGTAGAGCAAAGACCTCCAAATCCTCCATCATTTTCTAGGTGTCTCCTGTATTCGTTGCTTTCCAGTCACATAACTTTTCTTTAGTTCTAGCTGCTTAAATCTTTTCAAAAGAGCTATTTAAACCTAGGTTTTAGTATCCTTTCTTTCTTCAAAGTGCCCTGCCCCTTTACTTTTTCCTTCCCCGTGCCAGATAGTCAAAATAGTTTCTGAACTCGGTGATATTTTCTACTTTAATGCCTGTGACTAAAAGGTGACAAGCAAAATGAGCAAAAGCTGGAACTGACTCAATGCACAATCTTCAGCATGCAGATGGGTGCACCCTTTGGCTGCAGAGAGGTAGCCTGTTGCAGGCAACTCTTCTGATGTTTTAGTGAGCTATAAGATTTTTTGTTTTTATCCCTTACTGGCACTTTTTTGCCTTGCTTGAGGTGGTTGCTGTAGCCGTGAGAGATTGGCTTTCACTGATGCAGTCTACTCTGGCTCTTAATTTTTGACCATTCACTTTTTCCCAAGAAAAGGGTGGCAGCCATGCTATAGCCCTTGACTTTCAAAATCAACACTTAAAGGCCTGGTGTAAAGATTTCTTTTCCTTTAGCTTGCTTCAGGTGCTAGCCTTCAGAAATAACTTCCTGGGATGGGACTGCCTTTTATTTTCTGGGCCATTAGCACAAGGAGAGCTAGCAGAAGTGGAACAGAACTGACTTTTCTATGTAGATACTGGATTAGAAGCTGTTTCTAGAGTTACCCCAAGTAAAAATGTTCTGTGGGGTTTCTATATAAACTTCTCAGAGGGGGTTGGATATAATGAGTAAATGGGTTAATTTTAATTAAAAGTTAAATCACTGTGGCATTTGATAGTTTTATGATGGCTTCTTTTAGACTTGCCCATCCTATTACAGATTCAGTGCATCCTACTCTACTCTAAAGCAAAATTTGGCAACGTTGAGACTTCAGAGGCACTTCCTTACCCTGGACCAAACAGGCCTTTGGATTCATGGTGGCTCTGAGAGGACAGAAGTTGCTGCAGGAGCATGCTGGAGGCCACACAGAGATGCTATCCGAGACGATTACATTGCCAAAGCTGCCAAGACCACTGTTATGTGTCGCTTCTGTATGTGTGTCTGGAAATCCTGGTTCGTAAGGATTGTTCATTCATAAACCTTGGTGTCATTTAATCCACTTGAAAAGAGTTTCTCCACTCCAATGTCTGATTGGGCTTATTAATGCAATGATGCTGCATGTTCTTTTAGGGGTAGATCAGGTTCTCTATGCATATAATCTAAAATTAAAGGAAGGTAACCTACCAAAAGAGTTTTAAACTGTTGATTTGACTTTTTTTTCCCTTTCAGCTGGAGTTTTCCAGTTGTGTGTCACTTCCATATCTGTTACAGAAGGACTGCAGACAGGACTGGGTTCCAAAATACCTACTGTCTACATACTGTGAAGATACGTTGGCAGGGCAAACAACTTCTGTTGTCTTGAAAGCTCACCCGGTCCTGTGTACTTGAGACTGGCTGATTAAAGAACTTTTCCTAGAAGGGGTCTGCGTACTTCGACTCTGAGAGCTCCTTCCCGTCCTTCCCTACCCTCTGCCACCCCTGACTGGAGGAGGAGGTTTTTTACTGTGATAGCCAAGGCTAGAGCCAGCTTTGTGAGTTGAAGACCAGCAGAAGCAGCTGTCAGGATTCAGTCTTGTACTGTGTGCTCGTTCACTTGGGGTTTGTTAAATTTCCAAATTGCTGTAAAGTGCTCACACTAAAGGATTTATACTTGCTGTGTCAGTCTAAAACCTGAAGGAAAATACATTTTTATTCTTTCTACTTGGGTGCTTTGTCTTTTTTCCTTTGTGAAAGCCATACAATAAACAGTTTATTTAATAACTGAGCCCTATTCCTCATATGTTCCCTCTGCAAGTCTGTTCTTTCTGAGCTACTGGCCCATTGATTGCATTTTCTTTGCTAGTGAGCACTTAGTTTTCATTTTCAGAATGAGACGTAGGGAGATGGTGTAGGTGAAGATTTTGTTGCTGGTATTGTGGTCTATTTTAAAAGAGGGAGAAGAGTAGTCAATGGCAGGGCAACTCTGCTGGAATTTTTCCATTCTAAAATATGTTTTTCTCAGAGTCTGTCATCTCTCTGCTGTCTTCCCTAGTAAAGACTCTTAACAAAACCTTCCCAAACACTTTTTTTTTTTTATAGGGAAGCATAAAACTGGAATGTGCATGTTAGAATTGAATTGACTGCTGCAGGAACCAAAAAATTACAGCAAGTAGAAACGAAAAATCATAATACAGGCTAATTTGGGGTTCTGACCAGGTAAGAGCTGGATGGGATGATGTGCTGCTTTGTCTTCTGCAAAAATGGACTGTGCTGAAGGCTGCTGCAGGTGGGTGTTCGATATGATGAGAAATCATAGCTAAATTGGATTAATCAGCAGGTTACGGTGGTGCAGTGAGTTGATGCTGCTTGGCATCACCTGCTGCAGTTTGCAGGTACTGTTACAGGCCTGCTGCAGCCTGGCAGATTCTGCCCCCCCCCGAAAAGTGCCCTTTTTAAAAGGTTGTATTTGGTTATCGTTGCCCAGAGTGGGACGCTGATTCATGGCTTTGCTAGGAATTGGCTGTGTCGTATTTTTCAAGTACAAGGGCAACCTGGGATACAGCAGAGGACTTCTCCTGCTGTAAGAAGACTAGCACAAAATCCAAAACGCTAACTTTTTTTTTTATTCAGAAGTAATTTCCTTGAAAGAAGGTGTACAAACCCCAAGAAGCAGCAAATTGCCATCCCTCCCCTTTTCCCCAGGTTTGCTGATGGACTCAAAAAAAACTGTGTCCAGTTTGGGTTCTTCCCATCAAATAAACTCCATGAGAGTTGTGAGCTGATAGTGGCCCCTTAGGTGAAAAGAACAGTTGTAGAAGATCCACAGAAACTGGTAAGTTTAAAGCTCCTGGAAAAGTCATTTTAAAGAAAAGGGCTGTCTCTTGAAGCTGATGGAAGAAGAGTTCTAGGTGTCCCTGGGAAGAGAAGGAAGAAGTCAGCTGTTGCCAAATGGAGTATGACTTCAAATTTTAAGTTGGTGCTTGGTTTTTGTTTTTTTTTTTTTTTCTGGTCACTTGGCAAGGATTTATGTTCTCCTGGTTTCAGGAGGCAAAGCAAAGACTACTTCCCATTTAACCACAAATAAAACCAATGTGACACTAGCACCAAAATCTATACAGTTGTCAATCCTTCAGTAATCCTCAAAATACAACAGCAGCATGACGTGTGCTTGGAAGAAACATTAAAAATCCCTGTGGGCATCACTTACGTGGTGATCAGCTCTGTCAGTCGTTGCCCTCTTCTGTAAAACAAAAAGATAATTACTGTGTTAATGGAGTATAGGAACAACAACAAAGGTGCAGGTGTGTTTTCACCTACAGTGTGATGACCTTGACAGCTCTCCTGCTCCTCCCACTGGAGGAAGCCACCATCCTCCCAAATAACAGTACTCCCCTGACGTATGGAAACACTCTGCAGCAGGATGGGGGCTCTAAGCTCTTTACCTTTATTTTCCACTTTAAAATCAGATGGGAGGAGGTTGTCCTGCCGGTTCCCCAACACAAAGGCCAGGAAGGAGAGTATGAGAGCATCAAGGATGCCAATGATGCAGAGGATGTACGCCCAGCGCACAGTGCAGGCACCCAGTGTGTACTTGTCTGTCTTGTCCCCGCACATGCGTTTCACCTCACTCGAGTCCCAGCCATCGGGGTAGATTAGGCAGCCAATCATCAGCCCTGTAGCTGCAGGAAGAAGGAGATGGAGACATTACAGCGGCCACGAGCTACCTGCTGAGCCAATACTGCAGGTAGAGGAGTATGGCAGTGCTGCGTCCAGCCACAACCACAATGCTACAAAGAGAAAATACTATGGACCAGCTAACTAGGCCTAAAGGTTCCCTACGCCCTGCAGCTGCCCATCGCACATGGGCTCTGCTTCGTTCATGCTGCTGCAGCGAGGGAGGAGCAGGATATGGCACGCTGCTCCCCATCAAGGACATGCTGCGGCAGCAACTCCCATCACTCTGTTGCCCAGGCAACATCTCTCCTCTCCTGCCTCCGCATGCATCCCTGGCCATGTTGTTCCAAAGAAATATTTTCTCCCAACAAAACTGGGATGGATTTAGTCCATGCAAGGTGGAGAACCTTGTTATTGCCCCATGCGGAGCTGGATTTCAGCTTATGCTTTGCCAAGGTAGTACCGTCCTCAGCAGCAGCTTTGCAGGCAGATTAATTATGCTTGTTCAGCTGTGGTGATTCCAGCCCAGCCGTGAGCCACTGGCTCCTCCTGCAGCCGTTCTTGTTGCCCAACCCTGGCTCACACATGACCTCGACTGCCGCTCCAGCCCAGCTGCGGGGCCCTCGGCACGTCACCCTTGCGGCTTTGCCATGGGAGTTGCAACAAACCCAGCGCGAGCTGCCGAAGGGCTGTCTTCTGCCCAGCAGCTCATGTCCCAAAAGCTCAGAAGTGCTTTTTTTCCGCACGTGCTCAGAGAAATTGTTGTATTTGCTGGACAAGAGTGACTGGGTTCGGCAGGAAGAAGAGCTGAGCTCATCTGCAAGGCTTTGGGATGTGATAAACAGAGACTCTTTGCATCCTCCACTGTTATCTTGGTGCAGAGCATGGAAGTAACTGGTCCTTCATATCTTTTCATGCAGGTGTGAGGACCTCTGAGGCTCCTCTCACGCCAGAAACAACCCCATAGTGGGAGCTCTGGATGAGCGGCCATTTGTCCCTGCCCTTTGTGGACATCCACAGCCTCCTGCAGCAGCAAGATGCTCCCTGCCCCGTAGCAGTGCCTCTTCTCTGTCACTGGGTCTTCGCTAAACCAGAAAACAGTTCTGGGGTGGTTGCCTCATCCTTTGCCGATGTTTTTTTTTCCCTTGGTTTTGGGACAAGAGAGTGGCAAGGCCAGCGGGCAGCTTCCTAGGTCTGCAGAGAACATTTCTCTTCATTGCAAAGCAGCTGGTTTCTCTTGTATTTAATTACTCTTCCCTGTAGCTAACAGAGAGGAGGGGCATGGAGAAACAGGGGAAGCTGGAAGGAAATTGCTTCTCCTATGAAAACACACCCTGGTGTGGAGCAAAGGCCAGAAAATAGGTCCATTTATCACCTGCCCCCTTAAAATAACTCCCAGAAATGCAGCAGCACCTGTATTGCCTGGTGGCAGCTCGAAAGCTCCTGAGAGCCTGTCTGGTGCAGAGAAACTGGGCTGTAGGGGATGATTCAGGCTCATCCATGCAGCCAGAGCTGTCTGCGCCAGGTTTCTCTCCCCCATCCAGCACAAAAACGTATGTAAAAGCCCCAAATATGACAGCAAAGCCTTTCCCTGCTCCAACTCCCTGGGAGGCTGAGCTGCCCCAAGCCTCTTATCTAAATCTTTGCTTAAGCTCATTTTTTTAGCTGGCAACTGGAGCAACCCCGATGCCACGGCTGTCCTCCTGCAGGGTTTCAGCCAGAGTATCTGTAGACAGCGGGGGCTGTGGCTGGTCCCGGCATGAATGATTCAAGAGCAGCAAAGGGCTGGGTTGGGTTTCAGCTGAGGCTTCGAATTCAGGAGCTGGATTATTGGACATCTCAGGTGTCTTGCTGCGTTGCAGGGAGGAATGGGAAAGGCTGGAGATCCTCAGGGATGAGCGGAGGGATGTGAGGACGAGCGGAAAAGTAGGAAAATGTGGGTGATGATATCAAATCCTATAGCCAGTCCCCTCCTCCTGTTCCACCTCCCCAGTATCTTGTCCCCTGAGCTCAGGGAGTTACCGATTGCTGCAGGGGATATCGTAGGCACCAAATAACCCAGCAAACGTTATCACCGTATCCCTCATTAATTGCCGCAGGATCCCTAACACAGCAGGGAACCCTGTGCCCTGGCCCTGTGGCATTCGGGGCTCTCGGACTGATACTCTGAAGCCACGACCCCGCTGCACCATGGGGCAGAGCAGAAGCAACGGCATTGTGCGATGGCCAGAGGAAAGCTCCCCCAGGTAAGCGGGGACAGGCCGTGGCTGGGCCGCTAGTGCTGCGTGGTTTTGCAGCAGCAGCAGCACACGGTGGGGAGCATTGCCCACACGTGGCACGTCTGCTGGGTTTCAGCTGCTCTGACAGGTTTTACTTACTGCAAATTCCCCACTGGTAACCAGTAAGGGGGAGCAAATGGGGCACAGGGGTTATGCTGGTGTCCCTTTCCTGGCCACCATCCCCCCAGCAGAGTCGAGGTGGGGGCAGAGAGGGAAAAGCAGCTCTGGACAGACCACTGGCAGCCCCTGGCCCCCCAGTCACCACCCCCAGCCCCGCTCACCTGCTGCCAGCTGCATCCAGGCACAGACTTTATAGACGGTGGCTGCATTGCAGAAGAAGAAGAGGCTGAAGCAGAGGATGGAGCCGATAATGAGGAAGGTGGAGATACCTACGAAGAACATGGCAGTTTTGAAGGCACTGGAAGGGATGGTGCCGAAGTCGAGGGGGCTGCCCTTGCAGATGAGCTCGCCAGTGAGTGCGTTGCCGATGCAGTAGGAGAAGAGGCCGAAGTAGCCGGCCTGTGGCGTGTCAATGCTGTCACCGATCCAGTACGGCTGGATGAAGGTCACCACCATCAGGATGGAGAAGCAGAGGGTGAAGAGGGCCCAGAGCACCCCCATGGCCCGCGCGTTCCTCACGTAGTTGGTGTGGTAGATCCGTGCCGCCTCCTGTGCCGGCAGCAGCTTGGGCATCGCGGGGACACCGGCACTGCTCCCCGGGGCGCCCGGCGCTGCCCCGCCCCGGCGGAGAGCAGCGGCGGCGGCGGGAGGCTCCGGCGGCGGCGGGCGCTGCGGCTGGACCGCCCCGGGGGGCGGTGGCGCGACCCCCCCCTTCAAGGAGCCCGGGGAGGACCCGGGAGAAGCCGCCACGACCCCCCCCGCCCCGAGCCGGGGTGGGCTCGGGAGGAGCCGGGCGGCGCGGCTCGGGATGCGCCCCTAGGGTGTGTCCTGTATCCCTGGGATGCTCCCTCGGGATGCGCCCTGTGCCTCCATTATGCACCCTAGGATGCAGCCTGGGATGTGCCCAGTGCCTGTGGGATGAACCCTATGTCCCCAGCGTGCACCCCGGGATCCACCCTGGGATGCGCTTTGTGCCTCACTGTGTGTGTGCCCCGGGATGTACCCTGTGCCCATGCTGTGTGCCCTGGGAAGTGCCATGCACCCCCAGGATGTGTGTCAGGATGTGCACATGCCCCAGGATGTGGGGTGGGATGCTCCCCAGGATGTGTCTTGCCCCCCAACGTGTGCCCCAGGATGTGCCATGGGCTTTGCCGCGATCCCCGGGATCCACCTGGGCTGTGCTGTGCGCCCCAGGATGTGTCCCAAATGCTGTGCCCCTTCGGCTGCTCCCCTCTGCCCTCCTAGCTGGCGTCACCAGGGTCTTCCCCCACTGGAGGGGTGGTGCATGGGGTGCTACATCATAGGGGTGGGGGGGCTGTGGGCCCCTGGACCCCCACTGTCAGCTCCAGGGCTGGCTGGGGCTGAAGGCAGGGAGGGGACCATCCCCGCATCCCCGCTGCAGAAAGGGACACCCCAGGGCATCAGCCAGCACCTGGAGCAGGGCCAGGACTCTGTCTGGCCCCCGTGTCCTGCTGCCAGAGGAGTGTGGACAGCCCCAGAGCCTACCCCAATGGGCTGTAGGCACTCGTGGCCACCTTGGGACCTTTCTCCAGGACCCACATCTGTCCCGCATCCAGAGGGACTGTAGAGGCTCAGCTCCTGCCATGGGGTCCAGATGCCACGTGGCAGCGTGACAGCTATCCCACAGCCAGCGCCAGCCTCAGTGTCACCCCTGCGGCTGCCGAAGGCCAGGGCTGCCTGGGTGTTAATCATTGCCAAGAGCAGCCAGACCAACACAGGTGTGAAAAGCTGTGCCGTTCCTGGGGCTGTTTTCCTTTCATCAGCTGCACCTGCCAAGCACTGAAGCACTGAAAGTAGATATCTGGCAGGGCAGGATGCGGTGGTGACCCATGGGATAGGGACATGGGTGGGCTCTGGAACACCAAGTGAGGCCAGCAGGATGCTAGCAGGGGTGTGGGGTCACTCCTGCCATGCTTAGGGCTTTCTTGAGCAGGTTTCTTGGCGTCTGTGATCATAACGTCTGAGCGATGGAGGATCTGGAGGTGGGCACTTTCCCACGGAGCGGAGCTCCTGCCATGGCGCTGGCTCTTGCATTGCCCATGAACCCATCGGCAAGGAGGGTGTCTCAGAGAACCCCAGCTTCATGGCTCCCTGCAGCCAGGGTGAAGGAGAGGAGGGAGGACTGGAAATCCCCCTTGGGGGAAGTATAGGAGTGCTGTTACTTCACGTTCACTTCAGCCAAAGGAGCTGCCAAAGGGCAGGTTGGCATTACCAGTGTGGGACGGTCACCTGGGGACAGGGTGAGATGTCTCCATTGTGGCACTGCCTGGCAGCACGGGCATTGCTGTTTTCCTGCCCTGGGCAGAGCATTGTGGCACTGCCCCAATGCCACGAGTTGGAGTGTGATAGGAGCAGCCTCATCAGCTGATGGGGACGCCTGCTATAAAGTGCCCACTGGCCCTGTAGAGGAGGCATGAGCAAGACAACCATGGCTAATGCACTGCCCCTCTGCCTGCTCCTGGCCCCACTGCTCCTGGCCCCAGCCCTGCCAGCGCGGCACAAGCGAGGGCTCATCTTCAACTTGGTAAGAGGGACACTAAACCCCTCCTTGCCATGTCCAGGGGGTGCCCCGAGTGCTGCAATGGGGTGTGTGGCACATTGTGGGGTTGGAGGGGTCTGCGATACTTTAGTCTCTGGCAGCAGCTACGTGGGGGAGCCCTGGGGTGATGGCTGCATGCACCAAGAGCAAAACTTATTGCAGCTGGGAAACTGAGGCAGGTGGGGATGGTGTGGTGGTTTTTCTGGGGTTGTGAGGGATCTCGACACCTGGGAAAGCAGTTGTGTAAAGGCCCAGGGAAGCCTAAAAGTAGATGGGACTGAAGCTCTCAGCTGCCTGTGCCAGCCAGTACCCCCTCCCTGGGGGGGCTTGCAAGGAATGGGGAGGGGGGACGCTTTCCCTGCAGTGTCTCAGCCCTATTCCCACGAGCCCAGCAGAAAACAGCACTTCAGCAGGTGGAATTTTGGCCCAGACTGAAGAAATCCTGCAGGGTGGGAGGCTTGGGTGTGCTGGCAGCAGTGCTGAGCCCCAGCCAAAAGGCAGAGCTGGTGTCCGACACCCACCCAAACCCCCCAGGCCCAAGGCTGGGGGGGGATTAAGGGGGGGACGGAGAGGGACCTGGTGCTCATGCCCTGCCTCGCCACGCAGGACACTGGGGAGCTGTGCCTGCAGAGCGCCCAGTGCAAGAGCGGCTGCTGCCACCGGGGCAGTGGCCTGAGCCTGGCCCGATGTGCACCAAAAGCGGCTGAGTTCCAGGAGTGCTCCCCAAAGGTACGTGCTCCCCTGCTCCCAGGGGTGGCCAGGGACAGGGGCATGTCCCCTGCACTGCACTGTGCCTTCGTTCCCCGTAGAGCATCTATGGAGTCTACTATAAGTGTCCCTGCGAGAGCGGCTTGACCTGTGACGCTGATAAGACCATCGTGGGCTCCATCACCAACAGTGACTTCGGTGTCTGCAAGGACCCTCAGGGCTCTGATGGGTCGTGGTGAAGGAAGACAACCCCCAGTGCACCCCCGTGATGCCCCTGCCACCCTGCCTTTTCCCCTCCCCAGGGATGCCTGGACCTGCCCGTGCTGCCACGGCTGCAGGGGGGACGTTCAAGTAAAGAGCATCTTATGCCGAGCTGCAAGCCGGCGTTTCACTTGACGCGTCCCTTCAGCCCGGGACAGGGGCTGCAGGGCCAGAAGGTCCTGGAAAATGCTGCAGGGACGTGATGGCTTTACCTATACATGCGTGCACATCATATGCAATGGTATAATAATCTGGGCCAGGCCAGCAGCAAGCCATGGGGGGAGCTCTGCCTGGGGGGAGCGTTAGCAAAGGGGGTCCAGGGGAGGGGAAGATGCAGCAGCCCCAGGATCAGAGGGAGCTACTTGGGTTGTGCTGGACTCGGTTTATTTGCCACTGCAGCTGCTCTGGTTGGAAACTTCCCCTGGGAAAGGTTTGTGGCTGGAGAAGAGGGACTTGAAGGTGGTGTGGAAGCTGTGGGTGCTTGGGGTGCTTGGTGGTTGTGTCCGCCTCTGCCATGCCATGCTGAGGGCTCTGGATGACCCTGCACACTGGGAGCTGCACCTCCTCCTCTGGGTGAGCAGATGTGGCCAGGAGGTGGTAGGCCAGGTGGGAGTTCTCCCTGAAAAGAACCTCGTACGGGCAGCAGTTGTATGTGCTGTGGGGGCCCCTCATGCAGCACCTCCACCAGCAGCTTCTCTGGCTGTGAGATGTGCAGGAGCTTTGGGAATTTGGGATGGATCTGGGGCGAGGTGATGTTGGGAGCAGCCCTGGCTGGCAGCAAGGCAGCAAATCCCCTTAACTCTGCCCCCGGTGGAGCTGTGCCCTGGGCAGGGTGGGTTGCGGGGGGGCGATGCCCGACTTGGAGCCAGTGGTTTGGGCATGGGGAGGGGGCACAGACATGCTGCAGGGGGGTGAGGAAGAGGAGGCACCCGCCTGGCAGAGCTGGGGGGACAGCAGGAGGTGAGGGGGTCACCATAGGCAGGGGTTCTTGGCTTCTCCGGTGCCGTCTTCACCCCGCATGTTTCTGTCCCTGGGGGCAGACCAAGCACCAGGCACCTACAACACTGCTCCCCATCACCCCGAGGGGCTGGGCGCCCCATGGCAGCTCTGCACTGGGTGGGGGGCCGCAGGGGGCTGCGGGCCATACCATGCAGCTGAGGATGTCCCGCAGGAAACTTTTCTCTCCAGGACAAGGATGACCAGCAGCTTCAGGATCTCTGCACCTGCAGAAACACCAGGGATGTGGCTGGGAGGGTGGCACAACCGGGGGGGGGGGGGGGTGTGTGTCCTCACCGGGGGGGGGGGGGGAGATGGGGGGCAGTGTGGGGACAGGATAGGGGATGCTCCAGGGACCTGCTGGCCTCTGCAAGCCTGGCTTGGTGGAACTGCAAGAGGGGCCAGCCTCCCCTGGGGCTTTGCATCCTTGGCATGGGCAGGATGCGGCCAATGCCCAGGCTCTGGCCATGTCGGCACCAGCAGAGGGCAGCCGTAGCGTGCCCACAGCCTGGAACCCCCCCCAGCCCTGGGGACCCCCCAGCCTAGCAGGGATCCCCCAACCCCAGGGGCAGCTGAGCCCTGGGGGGCCCTGAAATGCACCGAGCCCCACAGCCCTGACACAGCCCTGACACACCTTGAGCCCCGCTTTGGGGATCACACCCTCCCTGGAGGGGGGGATATTGGGAGGGGGTAGCCTGGGCCAACTCCTGGTGTATATGATGGGGATTTTGGGGTGTCCCCATTTTTGGGGTGTCCCTACGTTGGCAGGAGGATGGGGGCACCGGAGAGGTGGGAAGGGGGTGGCTGTGCTGGGGGGGGACACGACACATGAATGCCCCCCCCCCCCCATCTCCACCCTAAATTTACTGGTGAAGCAGCAGCTTTATTTTGGCAGCTCTCGGCTGGTAAATATTGGCTTAAACCGAAAACCAGACGCCTGACTCACGGAGTCTTAACAAACACAGGAAGGGGCCCCTGGTGCGTGTGGGGTGCTGCCAGCCCTGGGGATGGGGACGGGACAGGGGCCCTACACCAGGGTGGGGGCACCCTGAGCTGGGAGGGAGGGGTATGAACAGGGCATCCTTGTGCGGGCAGATTTAGCTGCAGTGAGGTCCCCCCCGGGAGGGGGACACGGAGAGAGGCACCCTCCCTCTGCTGGAGACCTCACTTCACCCTGGGTGACGGAGGGTGCAAGCACTGGGGTGCCCCTTCCTCCTACCCTGCTTTGCACAGCGTCCCCCTGTTGATTAAAAAGAAACGAGGAGGCGTATGACGCTGAAGGGGTGTTGCGGGGGGGGCACCCCAAGTCCCCCCACCACTCTCACCCCATCACCAGGGCTGCACCCCACTTTGCACCCCCATCCCTGCCTGCTCACCACGGGGGTGCCCGCACTGTGTCCCCCCCCTTACACTGGGGGGTGGTGGCGGAACGTTTTCCCGCCCCCCCCCCCCCCCCCCCCCCCCCGCCTGGGCTGTTTTTACCAGGAGGGTACAGGATGTTCTCGCATAGCCGCGCTCCCTCTCCCAACCTCCCTCCTCCCTCTCTCTTCCCCCTCCCCTTTCCGCCAGCCCTCGGCCTTCACCTCTTCTCCGCGCTGCTTTAACCCTTTTTTTTGCAAAACACTGCCTTTTCCTCTTCTTATTAATTTCTTTTTCATTTCTGCAAAGATGCGGTGAAGCTCTTTCTTTCCCCATCCTGGAGTGTCCCTGCACCCCCAATTCACTGTGCTCCCCACCCCATACCATCACGAGCTGTGGCTGCAGGGGGGGCTCCAGTGGGGTGCCCACCCGATGCCCATCCCTTCAGACACCCCCAGCAAAGAAACCCCCCTGAACTGCCCCCAGCCCCCACAGAGGAGCCCAGGAAGGCAGCAACCCTGTAGCACCCAGCCTGGGGCAATGATTTCCAGGGGGGCAGACCCCAGGCACAGCCCAATCCCCCCAGCCTCATTTGCCGCAGACTGGTAGTGTGTAGGGACCTGATCCTGCAGCAGGGTCAGGGGGTCTCATGGGGTTTGGGTTGGAGGGTGCTGGGGCTGCCTGTGCTTTGTGGGAGGCTTGTGCTGTGGAAACGCACCTGAGGGGCTGCCTGGAGGCATCTGGGGGTGCACGGAGGTGTTTGGGGGTGACCCAGAGGTGTTTGGGGGTGCCCAGAGGCATCTGGGCCTGCCTGCTTGCTTTTGGGGCTGGGTTATATTTTTCTCCCTGCTCTGGATGACTTCTTCCCCCCTGGTTTCAGCTGGGGCATCGCAAGGTAGTAGCCAGTACAGCTGGGGGGGGTGGTGTCCCCTCTAAGGGCATCCCTCAGCCAGGGTGGCTTTTGGCTGGATGTGGCTGCTGCATTTGCAAGGCAGGAGCTGCAGGGATGCGGGGGCCTGATCCTGTGACACCCCAATGGGTTTTCCTAAATTTGGGCTGGGTTTGCACCATCTTGGGGAGATGGTTTAGGGATGGAGATGGTGAGAAGCCATCCTTGCTGGAGGAAAAGCAACCTTTCTAGCAACAACCAAAAAAAAAAAAAAATCATGAAAAGCTCTGGTTTGCCTCTTCTTGCCAAAACCAATTGTTGAAGATTTTTTCCTGGCCTCTCTGGCTTTGCCTTCGCATGTGACGGAGGGAACAATATCAGATGCTCTCCTGTTTTTCCGCTCTGATGTTTTTCCCTGGGGCTGGAGGAGGGGAAGGACCTGGCGGGAGGGCAGGGACCAACTCTGGGCAAACCACAGCCCCGGGGGACCTGAAACCTGGTCCCCGTCCCCCCCTCCATCCTCGGGGTTGGCTTTGGGGCTGGGAGCATGGCCAGGGGTGGGGTCCGTTGAGGATGCTCCCCCAGCCCAGAGCAGCCAGGAAAGCACCCCAGGGCTGAGGACTGCCCAGCTTGGGGCAGTAGTGAGCAGGATTTGGGGATGCAGAGGTGGCCCTGAAGGACATCCAGGCACCCCATGCACTTCTATGAACCCCTCCATGGATGCTTTCCAGCGGGGCACAAGTGGGAAAAATCCTCTGGCTGAATTATTTGTGCTACTGGAGGAATTAATTAGCGTGATACAGGGAGGTGGGGAGGGCAAGGGGGGGCTGACGCGTCAGCCCAGGGAGAGCTCGGGGCTGGGCGCTTTGCGGGGGGGGGGATGGGGGGTGGGGGTGTGTGTCTCGCCCCAGCTGTGTATTTTTAGCATTAAATTTCCTGAAATGCTGGTGAGCTGGGCTGGGAAAGTGGACCAGCACCAGGGGTGGGAGGGACATGCAGGGAGGCTACTGGGGGGGATGCTGGGGGGGGGCTTGGGGGGGGCGGGGAGCCATGCTGGGGGGGATGCTGTGCGGGCAATACTGGTGGCCATGCCATGCCCCACCATGCAGTGGGGACCAAGCTGGAGGGGGCCGTCTGCTCCGCGGGTCTTGCTAGCAGCAAGGAGGGAGTTTCCTGCCTGCATGTCCGGAGGCAGCAGGCAGCTCCCCCGCCGCAGGCAGCCCCCCCCCCCCCCCGGTAGGCCTGGGGCTGCCGGCGGGCCCTGCGGAGCGGTTCCTTCGTCCGCCGCACACCCACTGCCCCGGCTGCTGAGTCAGGCTGTTCCCTGCGCTCCCGCGGCCGGTACATCGCGTCCCCACGCCGGGCGCCTGGCACGCTTCCCGCCCGCCCGCCCGGTGCTGCTCCCGGCCCGGCCCCGGGCGGCCCCTCTGGGCTCCCTGGATGCGGCTCATGGGACTGGCGATGCTGTGTCCAGGAGCAAAGCCCTGGGAGCTGCAGGGTGGTTTGTTTGTTTTTTTGGTTTTTTTTTGGGGGGGTGGGTGCAACCGTAGCACTGGCCTGAGTCATGCTTGTACATGTCCCTGCCGGGTGTCCACCCACCCCGGGGCTTCCCAGGCACCCCACAAGCATTAGGGCACCCTGGGAGGATCTTCCCCAGGGTGTTTTTGGGGTCCAGATCACTCCAGCAGGAGCATCCCCATCACACGGCACAGCCTCACAGCTGAGCATTCCTGGGGGTGCGGCACCCTCTGCTCCTCCCCCCTGCCACCCCTGCACCCTTGCACACACACACTGCTCCCCTCAACACCCCCGTCCCGGCGGGGCTTGCGGGGAGGCCCGGCCACCCCCGGCCACCCTCCCGCCCTAGTGGAGGCTGGTACAGTTCGTTACGTCCAGACCGGAATGTACTTTGTGTTAGAAGTGGCCCCAAGCCAGGACAGCAAAGCCGGACTTTATTTATCCTCCGTGCTCCAGCCCCGCTGTATCCTGCGGGGTTGGATTTCCAGCGGGGCTGGGGGAGCCCTGGACCAGAGTGGAAATAATCTGGGAAAATATTTGTGTCCTTTCAGCCAGAAAAAGCTGGTGTCTGGGAGGAAGCACCGTGGGGGAGATGGGGACTCAGGGCCAGATCCCTCCTCAGCAAAGCCTCTGGCTGGAGGTGCCCGTGCCTGCTTGCATGAGTTTTTTTGCAACGGGGCCCAGCATTTGGATCACAACCTGGAAATTTATGGTTTGGAAATGCATGGGGAAAGGGCCAGCCCTGGCCACTCTGGGGGACGGAGCAGGATCAGACCTGTGATGGAGCAGGGGCTGCTCCGGGGTCCCCATGTGCCAGGGATGCCTTGGCCCCTCTGCCTGTAAAAATTCATTGCAGGAGCTGTGAGTCTGAGCAAAGAGAGGGGGTTTGCAGCTGGAGGAGGGATCGCCCCGGCCTGGATCTGGCAGCTTGCCGCCGGCCAGGCACCACGACGACACCCAGCATCCCTCCCACAGCCTCTCCGGTAGGAAGATTTGGGGGGGGGGAATTTCATGCAGAAAGCAGCTTGCTGGCTGCTTTGCACCCCCTGGGTCAAGCAGCCCCATGCCAAGTGCGTGGTCTTGCCCTGCTGCCCCTCCCCGTGTCCCCCTGTGTCCCCACCACCCGTCCCTGCCGCCGGCACAACTGCACCTATGGCCGGCAGCGAGGACACGGTGTCCTCCTGTACTCTGCTGCCTGTTGTGCAACACCCGGCTGTGCCTCCCGTAAACACCCAGCTTCCCGTGACAGTTCTGCCAGGCTCCCACCATGCTGCACCCCCCGCCCCAGGTGACAACCAGGCCCTCGGAGGGGTACATGTGCTGAGGGGATGTGGGGGGGGGTGAGGCCACAGCATCGCCAGGCTGCAAAAAACTGCTTTGCTCCCCAAAATGGGCAGCGGGTGGGTATCTGGGTACCAGCGGGGGAAGGATGGATTCGGTCCCCCTGGGAGGGAGAGCATCCCGCATGGGTCATCTGCCCGGGGCCATCCATTTACGCCTGGGGCCATGGATTTGTGCCATCACACGCAGAAGGAACCTGGGAGAAAACCCATTTCCTCCACTCTCCAACGCACTTGAGAGATTCACTGATGCGGCTTTCAGATGTGAAGCCGAGGCGGAGGGACGCCTCTCCTCCCGATGCTCTCAAGGCAGATTAATGCTGGTTATTTTTAGCAGAAGACAAGGATGAATAAAAATAGCCCCCCCCCCCCCTTTTTTTTTCTCCTGGAACCGCTGCTCTCAAATCACACAAGGTGCTTGGGCGCCGGCATGAGGAGGGGGGCAAGGCTTTTCCCTAGACCCCCGTCCTTTCACGGCCAAGGTGATGGCCGCGTGGTGGGCACAGGGCTGGGGCAGGACATGTGCAGCCAGCTGGATGGCAAGGGGGAACAAGCAGTGCCCCTGGCAGCTGCCCTGAAGCCAGCCGGGATTATTTATGGAGCAGATTTCCTCCAGGTTGTGTTACAGGGATGGGGGGGATGGGGCAGACCCTGGCACTGGAGGAGGGGTTCAGGCATCCCACCACCCAAGAAAGCAGAGTGAGCCAGGGGGTCTGGTGCTGGTATCACAGTGATTTGGAAGGTGTCTTTTAAAAAAAACATTCTGGTGCTTTCTTCCCATCCTATTTTGCTTTTCTTTTTCTGTGCAAACAAATTTACCATTTTTGTGGTGCAAAGAGCAAACCAGGCTAGACGACCCCCCACTGCTCCTGTTGGCCCCATGGGATTTTTCCTGATACTGGAAACCCACAATATTTCTATGGTAAATGGAAATTTAAAGCTCTCAGGCCGGGAAATGTTTAAAAGCAAAATGCAAGATTCACCTGGGTTATTTAAGAGAGGGAAAAATGAAATGTTGTGAAAATAAGTCTTTTTTTTCTAAAGTGGGCTTTAATTTTAACTCCAGATTTCCAGTGAGTGCCACTGGTGTCTAAATTACAGCTGGGAAAATCGAAGTCTGCATCAAAGAGCAGGCCTGTGAGCAAGCATCTGTAAAGGCAGTGCTGCCTTAAGTCCGGCCCTGGGGAGTTTGTTGGATGGATCAACACGTGGGAATCAGGGCACAGGTTGGGAGCAGCAGGCACCAGCTCCAACACAAGCCTGGTAAAAACGAACAGTTTATAAAAATACTCAGAGATGCCACATTTTAAATCTGCCCAGTGATCCACCCCCCCAGCTTTTTTTGCCCCTCTCATCTCAGGTGCTGCAATTAGCTGAACATGCACGAGCAGCAATCAGATGTTTAATTGCAAATGCACGTCATTTCTAATCTCGGGGGGTATTCTGAGGCAGCTCTTAACAAAAATCTTATCTCCTTCATACTGAACGGGAACATTTCTGTGTGTCCCAGCAGCCAGCGTGTCCTCCAAACCCGTGTCTCCCTGTCCCCAGCGGCGGGAGATTGTTATTTGCTTTCTAGTGCGATATTTCCCTTAACAAATCCCGAGGAAGTTGCAGGGGGCTCGGGTGCCTCCGGGGCATTGCACGGGGTTGGTTGGTCCTCAGGGGCTGGGGTGCCTTTGGATGCAGAAAGCTGCCCCCCCCCGCCAGGGGCACTGCTCAGGGCTGGGGGAACCCTGGAGCACTACACGGGACCGAAGCGTCCTTGCAGCAACGCGTGGGGCCGCGCCGCCCCCCCCCCCCCCCCGGGGCTTGTACTGGGCCGAGCACCCCCCAAGGCACTGCACGGGGCCAGGAATCCCCCGGAGCATTGCACGGGGCTGGGGACCCCCCTGGAGCATTACACGAGGCCAGGTCTCCCTCGGGACATCGCACGGGACCAAACACCCGCCCAGGGGAATTGCATGGGGCCGGATCCCCTGGGGTATCGCACACGGCCGGGCCTCCCCCAGTTCCTGCCCAGCTTCACCGCGGCTGCCCCCGGCAAGTGCGCGGGGCGGGGCGGGTGAAGCCGGGCCGGCCTGCCAGGGGAGGGGAGAACGTTCTGATTTGCATACCGCAGCCACTCGAGCCAATGAGAAGGCTCTGCGGGCGCCGTCGCCGAGACGGGCAGGCGGAGCGACCAATGAGACGCGGGAGGAGGGGCAGGGCGGTGGGGCGCGGCGGCCGGGGAGACTCGGCCGGCGCGGGGCCGCGGTGTCACTCGGAGCCGGGCGGCAGCGGCAGCGGCAGGTGGGTCCGTGCGTGGGGCTGGGGGCGTCTGCGTGGGCGCTGCATGGGGCTGGGGGAGAGACTCGGGGGTGCCTTGCGTGAGGCTGCCTGCTTCTGCGGGAAGTCTGTGTGGGGCTGGGGGCGGTGTGTGTGGCTGTGTGGGGCTGGAGAAATACTGTAGGTCTGTGTGCGGCTGGGGGGGATAGCGTGGGGCAGTATGGGGTTGGAGGGAGGCGTGCGTGGGGCTCCATGGGGGCCATTGGAGTCCTGCGTGGGGCTGCGGAGTCCCGTGGAGAAGGGGATGGTGTCCCCAGCTATTACTGCGGTGTGGGATGGGGGTCCCCACCCCAGTGCACGGATGTCTGAGGGGAGTTAATGCAGAGGTGCCCGAGTGTTGCTGGGGGCACTGGGATGCACTGGGATGGGGACGGGGGACGCGGTGGCATTGGCGGCACAGGATCACACCGGATGGGGGTTGGTGTCCCGCCATTTGTGCCAGCGGGACGGTGCTCAAGGGAGGGGATTTTTCTTTTTCCCACTTTTCCCTCACAAAATGAGTTTCCTGTGCTCAGCTAAAATGTTTCCTCTAATGCTGCCTACCAAAAATACTCTATAGGGCATATGCATAAATGTGTAGTTTCATTGGCAGTAGGTGTAAGCAATTGCACAAGGTAAACGTGAATATTTTTTTAAGCTTCTGCTATTTTTCCCTCCTCTCCGGGTGCAAAACCTCTTTCAAAGCTTCTGTTTTTAGAATGCATATTTGGGTGAGCTTGCTCTTATCAAGAAAGAGTATTTTATGTGATGAGCTATAAGAGCTCATGGGCGATACATCCATCATTGGTGCATCCCTGGCCGGTGGTTTCCATGCTGCAGCTGTGTTTCTGTCCTCGCTGTGCTGTCATGCTAAGCAAATGGGGCCATGCTGCTGCCAGTGGAAAAAAGCCGGGGGGGGGGGGGGTGTGTGGAAGGCCAGGAGCTGATACTTGAGGGTTTTTAAGGTAGAGTGTAAACGATGTCTCTCCATAATGAGCTATTAAACTGTTGAGGTGGATTTGGGACATCACTGGGGCATCAAATCCAGCCTGGAAACTGGTATTACAAGTTAAAATGAAAAAAAAATAAAAAATTGAAGGCACAAATCGCTCCTTCTCTTAAAACGTGCACAAGTCATGTCCCTCCTGCCCCCTTCCCTGCCCTGCAAAGGGCCGGGGGGAAGAAAATCATTAAATCCCTCTGACAGAGTCTATATCTGGCTTTTATGGGGTGTTTTCCTGGAGATGCAGTGGGTTTGGGTCAGGTGGTGATGCTGCAGCTCGAAGATGCTTAGGTTTTATTTCCAACCTGGTACTCCAGAGATGGGACAAAACTGCAGGGAGGAGGGAAGAAACGCTGCCGAAGCAGAGGGAACAACAGCCGCTGCTGGCAAGGGGTTAACCAGGAGTATGGGGCTGGGCAGGAATAACTTTTCAGTGGTGTTGAGCCCAAAGGTGGGATGCTGGGGTCCTTGGTGGGGATGCTGGTCCTTGGCCCTGCAGTGTGATGGGTGATGACAGCAACCTCTGGGACGCAGGAGGAGGAAGGCGAGGGTGTGATGGAGCTGGGTGCTAATGGGAGCCAGAGGCAATGGGGTCCTGGTGGAGGAAGGGGTGGCCAGAGATGTCTTGGGGGGCTTGGGGTGATGAAGCAGGCAGGGCTTGTGCTGGAGAAGATATGTGATGGTGTGAGGAAAAAAAGCAGATTTCTGGGGAGTTAGTGGAGAAGTTACCACTTCTGCCAAGACTTGCTGGAAGGGACGACAGCACATGGCCTCTTCTGTGGGCTTGGAAGATGGAGCGGGACCAGTGCTGGAGTGGGCTCGGGGCAGAAGGCTGGCATGATGTGGGCCGCTCATGATGCCCATCCTGCCTGGAGCAGAGGTGTCTGCCAGGATGACAGCTTGTGCGATTATTTTTTCTTCTTTTTAAAAGAAAATAAAAGCAAATAATCGTAGCTTCCCAAGGTTGTATTTGCTGAGCATACGCTTGAATTACGTTGAGGTTCTTTCCCAGCACTGTTAAAGTGTCTCCCTGCTGGGACAAACCAGAAAATAAGGACAATTCCCAAGTGAAAACCAAACTGCATCCTTCAGGAACATCACTGCTGTGTAATTAGGCATGTTTTAATTACCGGCTTGCAGAAGGAGAAAGTTTGCTGTAAGGCTCGAGATGCTCAGCACCAAGACCACCCTCTGTCCGACCATGGCTCCCCAGGCTGGCTCAGGGGGAAAATATTCTATAAAGTATTTGGAGAATAATTTGTTCTCAGTTATTTATACTTTTATCCTATTTAATATTTCATTCTATTTTATATTCACTCTCAGTTATATATATTTATATAAAGTTGTTACAGCCCCTTGAGGGAGCTGCGGAGCTCGTACCAATCTCATGCATATCACAGGGAAATAACAAATCACTTAGCAAGGCTTTTTTTATTTTAATGCTGTATGTTTGTGGGCGTAAAGAAATGGCCACAAGTGCTCTAATGTATGAGTTGTTCATGTAACTTGTTTGTCATGGAGCCGACAAGCTTTTTCCAAAATCAGTAATTGTGGCTGAAATAAGGATTTCTGATTTTGCAAGTGAGTGTACTGGAAAATTAGGAAAATAGTAGTAAAGTAACTGTCAGAAGTGAAGAGATGGGATGATGAGGGACTGCAATTAAATCATCTTCTGCCTGTGATGTCCCCTGTTCATAAATAGTAGTATCACTCTTAGAAAATTAGCCTCATTGAAAGTATTCCTATTTCAAGTATTTTTTTTATTTATGTTAAATTTAATCACATAATTCAATAAAACAAGCCCTAGGAGGCACGGCCTTGCAAATAACATCTGGGATGTGACTCCTGTCCCGGTGAGGAGCCCTAGCGAGATGCAGGGTCCCTCCCCGTCATCGAGTGATGCACGTGTGTGTGTGTGCGCACACATGTATGCACAGTTGGTACATGCATGCTTCTGCTCCTCTGGGCTGGCGGGGACGAGGGTGACCCGGCAGCGGTGCAGCATCATCCCCAAAGCCACAGCATCCTTGGCAGCCTCCTGCCCCGCCGCCCCAGGGCTGAGCTCCCTGCATCTCGCAGCATCCCCCAGCGATGGCAGCGGCGGTCCTGGTCTCCCTCCATCAACTTGGCCGCTCATGGTGTTTCCTTGTCCTCTCCAAGAAATTCCAGTTTGGCGTGGCAACAGGCTGGTGTTTCACAACATGCTGGGAATTGCCGTTTGCCCAATATAATTTGGCATTTATAGACCATCGTGAGGCACACGTGCCTTCAAAAAAGGTCTTGGGTGCTGGGTTATTTCTGGGTGTGTGGCACTGCCGGCAGCAATGCTGGATGCCGAGTTGGGGATCCCCTCTGGAATTTGGCACCAGGGCTCTCAAGATGCTGCCAAGCTCTTGTGTGTGGGGAATAAGTGATTAAATACAGCATTTCCACTGCTGGGGGGTTGCTGTCGTTTAGGGTCACCTGGCTGAAAGTTTGTTGGAGAAACCCCTAAATCTGTTGGAAGCAATGAGATGCTTTTAGAAATTAAAAAAAAAAAAAAATCCAAGTTTAATTGTCAGATTTATCCTGGAGAAAAGGCTAAATTTGAACAGAATTGGCAAACAAGGCGTTTCTTGTTTATTCCCATTTTGTATTTAGTTTAGTTTCCCTAAGCTGTCTCTTAAAATTGAATTTGCTTGGCGTTGGTGTAGCTGCTGCCAGGAGGATGCTCTGAGCCGCCCGTGGAGGGGGTGAGCTTTACTGGGGTGTGCTGTATGGGGAGGGGAACTTCACATTTACTAGCCAGAGGTGGAATATTTCTTTCCAGTGTCCCCAAAAGCCTGGCTGGGCCTGTTATCCCTAGTTGTTTTGACCAGGGGAGAAGACATGATGGAAAGGAGCCTGCTCATTTTTGATGGCAAAAAAAACCAGTTAGAGGGTGCCAGGGAGTGGGTAGTAGGATGTCAAGTACTTTCTCACTTTTTAAAGATGGTTTATATAACTGACTTGGCTATATTATTATTTTTTTTTTCCCTCCGGTTACATAATCCTAATTTATGAAAGCATTCGGAAATTGCATTCCCCGCTGTTACGTGAGTGTCTGTATATAATGGCCACTGAGCTTGTTAGGATGCTGTGCTTGGCCCCTCTGCCAGCTGTTTCCCAGGAATCTCAGGCAGGTGTGGAACAGCTAGTTATACACTTATTATTATTGTTATTATTTTTATATTTTTGCCATCAGTGAGGCTGTGTTAGCCCTTCCAGGAGCGGGATGGCTGCGGGCTGGTGCCTCTCTCCTTGCTGATGGAGAGCAGAGGCTTTGCTGCTGGTCCCAGCATTCTTGTTTTTTCCAGTATTTTTGGGATATGCCACTTGTGGCAGAGGCTTGTAATGATTTTTGTGGTGGGAACAGCTGAAATCTTCTCTGGGGCCGGGGCCGGCTTCAGGGGCAGGCAGGATACAAGCCATGGAGCATCACTGTGTAAAATCCTCAACCACATCCCATCCCTGGCACCTTCTCCCCTTGGAAGAGCAATAACCCATAAATGTTTATGGGCTTTTGCCTTCCCCAGTATATGTTTGTTGTTCAGAATAAAAGAGGGGAAAAAAAAATATTGCTTGGTTATTTCACATTAAAGTGGAGGGCGTTGTGTCTCTGGGTACCCACGCTGGAGGGGAATGGACCAGGGGCTGCTGGTGGGATGCTCACAAGAGGGTTGAATCCAAAGGAGCTTTATCCCTGTGATTTCTTATTTTGAAGCAACCTGAAAAACCACCAAGCAAGCATTTCCTCGCTGGTGCCTTGCTAGATAACCAGGAGAAGAGCCAGATGATTTTTAATGGGTTTATATTGTAAACTGGGGAAAAAAAACCCAAAACCTTTCTGAAAGTCTTTTGCATATTGCTGGTGTGGGTGCACTCGCCTCGCTCCTGGGGGATGCAGACAGGCTGAACCCATCTTGCTTTCTGTTGAAATATTTATTCTGGCAGGGAGCAGTGAGCTGTGAGCCGTCCTGCTTACTTTTCCTCTTGCTGCAGCTGAAACTTGAGGGCAGCCTCTTATTCAACATATTAAAAAAAAAAGGGGGGGGGGGGGAATTAGTTATGAGTTGGATCTTAACTAAAACCACTTCAGAAGCTTAAAAATACTAGCTAGGCAAAATGATTAAGCAAGTGTGACGGGAACACATACCGTTGTATTTAAGTTAACCGCACGCAGTAGTTTCCTTTTCTCCCTTCGTTATTCTCTTAATTGCTTAAAAACCTCCCTTTGCTGCTATAGCACCGATACCCTCTGGTCCTTGGGAGGTGGATTGGGATAAAGGCTACCGCATCCCTCACTGACATGTCCCGTGCTGGGAGGGGATGTGAGGCTATGGGGTGGATGGCACGGGGTTGTTCAGGAGGGTACCGGGGTCTCCATGGGCAGAATGAGTTAACCCTGGAGCAGCAACTGGCTGTAGATAAAGGAGACTAGGGAGTTTTCTTTGGTCCCCAGTGAGTCAAGGTTTGCCCTCGGCCTGATGGAGGTTCGTAAGGGTGCTGGGCGATTAAAGCAGCTCTGTTTGCATTTTGTTTTTTTGTTTGAATAAAAGTTGCCATGACTGCCCCACCGGGATGTTAGCTGCTTGCACAATGTGCATGCTAGGAAGTAAATCAATCCATGTGAGTCTCATTCAGCGATAATTTAAATTTTATGGCTTCCCCGTTTATTTTAAAGGAGGGGGGGAAAAGTCAAGTGGCCAGGATTTAAAAAAAAAAAAAAAAAAGTTAATTTTTAAATCAAGCTGTAATGTATGAGTGTGAGAAATGGCACTCGATGTCTGCATCCTTATGTGTTGGGATGGAGCTGAGGATTATGTGGAGCTGCCCTGTTGGGCTTAGGAAGGTCATGTTTTATTAGAAATCCCGATTTTAACTTCTTACCGACTCAAACACCATCTCCCTGGATCTCTGCTCCATAGGCTGGCGTTGCAGGCATCTGAAAACACCCTCGTCCAGGGAAAATCGTTCCTCTGGTCTTCCCTCTCCTGCTGCACGGGGACAGTTTGCACTAAGTAGGTATTTTATTAGAAAAAATAGTTTTCTCAATCGAGGGGGAAGCGAAACCACAGTGGGATGGTGGAGACACCCCAGCTGCTGTGCTAATTGGGTCATTCTTCGTTATCTGTCAGTGGGTGTGCTGGGGATGGGGGATGGAGGTGCATCCCCGTGCTGCTGCCTGGCTCGAAGGGCCGGGATTTGGGGTGATGCCAGCTGGGATTTGGGGTGATGCTGGCCAGGATTTGGGGCCCCGCGTCTCCCCCCTGTGCATTTAGATTCGCTGTTTTTTAGCCTGACCTTTGCATTTTAAAGAAACTCCCTCCCGTGTTGCAATTTGAAGCTTTTAGGGCTGTTGCGGTGCCATGGAAGCGAAAGCGCTTTGTGCTAAGTGGTTCTTAAAAACAAACCCCAGAGCAGTCAGCTCTTATTTTTCCAGCCTGTTAATTTTCATCCTGACTTTCAGCAATGGTCAATAAAAAAGTTGGACAGAATATAGCCCCGCCCCCCCTTTTTTTTTTAAGCTGA
Organism: Platalea leucorodia; assembly: GCF_965183815.1. Lineage (NCBI taxonomy): Eukaryota > Metazoa > Chordata > Aves > Pelecaniformes > Threskiornithidae > Platalea > Platalea leucorodia. The sequence continues at coordinate 137,930 of NC_138841.1, forward strand.
TGTTAAGATGCTAAATGCTGTCTTATGGAAACAGCGAGTCAAAGCATCTTCCCGTGGCTGTGAGGAGCAAAGGAGCTGCCACAGGAGGTTTTGTCCATGGTCTCATTACCCCTTTCTGCCTATGCTGGAGAATGGTCTGTGGCTTAAAACCATCGTCTCAGTTCTCCCTTCTTCTTAAATCCTGTTTTGGAATAAAGCATATGTGGGTTTTTTATTTTATTATTTTATTTATTTTTTTTTTTTCGCTTCTTACCAGGTATTTGTGTGAAATCCCCACTGTGTTTCTGGGTGGGTGCCTCCCAGGACCCCACCCTGGACCTTCAAACCTTCTCTAGCAATTGCATGCTGGCAAGGTGAGACCCCTCAACCCCACCCCACCCCAGCCTTTCTTTCCCTCCCTTCCTTTCCCCTCCCATGAGCCTCTGGGAGGGATCTGCAACGTGAAGTTCTCATTTGGAGCTGGCAAATTCCTGCTATGCCGATTTCTAGGAAACGTGGCTCGGGATCGTGTGCTTGGTAAAACCCTAGGATGTGTGATACCTGTCTGTCCTCAGCCTGGGGTTGGACATCTGCATCCTGTTCTCCGCTCTGAATTTTCTCATGTTTCTCCGGGCTGGAAGTTAGCAACATCCATGCGGAGAGGGGATTGTAAAAATAAATGGCTTGTTTTTATGGCGTGGATTTCTGCGCATCATGTGCTGGTGTCGTATGGTGTGCATCCTCCCGGAGCAGTGTTTTTGTTGAAAAGATCATCGTTTGAAAGGCACGTGCAGGGGAAAGGGCTTCAAGATGCTCCTGTTGCAGGTCACAATTGCTCGGTTTCCCACGAGCATATGTCTGGCGTTGCTTGCAGACAACCTGAAAAACACACAGACAGACAGCCTGAAAAACACACAGCGCTCAGAGGATAACAAAGGTGGGGAAGACACCAGACACTGCACAGCTTAAAAAGAGGAAAAAAGCGCCTTTTGTCATACCTGCTTTTAAAAAAAAAATAGACAAAAAAAGCTCAGAATTCATTTTTCTGAAGCAGCAGCTGAATTAATGTCTGATTGTATGGAGGTGCTAAAATTGAGGTCAAAGCCGTAGCACTGCCTGGCTGTGTTGGGCTGTGCAGGTGGGTGCTCTGCCCGGGCAGCCTGTGCCTGCTGCAGGTGGCTTAATTGCACGTGGGCATCGATTGTGACTTAATTGCTCATGGGCATCCATCGAGGCTTCGTTTGTTCATGAGCGTTAATCATGATGATGCCGCTCTCTGTTTGGAGGAGGGAAATGATATTTGCAACTGCTTGCACTGGCGTGCAGGGCAGCGTTTGGGGAGACAGTGGATTTGCAAGAAGGAAAGATGCAGCAGTTGTTGCTTTTGATCAATTCAAGGAGTTTATATTAGTTTAGTGGGCCTGAGAACAGGCATGCGCTGGTGCTGTGGGTCGGGATGTGCTGGTCCGAGTGAAGCACGTGTTGTGAATGCGTAGGAGTCTTCTGAACTCGCAAGCCTCCTCCTTTGCTCAGCTAGAAGCTCTTTAATGTATTTCATATTAATTAACACTGAAATAGTTGCACTTGAAGGAGAGATTGTGTCCAGGTGTCAAAACCTCTGGATTTTAAAGCTTGTTTATTATAGCTCTTAAATTACAGATTAAACAGCTACACTGAATTTTCAGATCGTCCAGTAGAGTGGGGACTGATTAAAAGCAAACAAGTGAAAACCCCAAACCCTTTCCTTTAGCTCTGAGGCATAACTTGGCCCTTTCTCAGGGCCTGGGGAGGGTGGAGGTGACGGCTCTGGGTCCCTCTGGCTGCAAAGCTCTGGGTCCCTACAGCTGCAAGGCAGCCCTGTGCCCAGCCACAAGGGCCCAGGCAGTGGCTGGAGGCATGGACCAGACCCCAGTGTTGGGCTCAGAGCTCGAGCAGAGGCTTTTTTGGGGGGTTTACAGGCTCCTGCAAGGGACTTTGCTTCAGGATGCGAAGAATCAAGCTGTGCAAAACCACCCCAAACTGTGCAAAACCGCCCTGTCGTGTGTGTGCACCTTTGCTGGGGCATTTCTTGAGTCACCTTCCCATTGCCTTTATTCTCTGTGCACGGAAATCCCTTCCCTCTTGGTGGCCTTTCAGCAATGCCCAATGCCTTGCAAATTGCTGCACCTTTTGGTGGAGGAGGACCCCCAGCGTGGGGGGGTTTAATCCTTCCCCACCCTCTATCCTCCTCCCACCCATCTGTATTTACACCCCAGGGAACCGAAGCAGCATGGGTGTTCGGAGGAGGGAGGATGATTTAGCCTGGGTTCATTTACAGACTTACAACATTAAGCTTGTGGGTATCAGCAACAGGAGAGCGGGATCTGCTTGGGGTGTCAGAAACACCCAAAGGCTTTTGCACGGGGTAATTAATTAATCCCCTCCCTGTATCCGGAGCACATGTGGTCCCACAATGAGAAGATTCAGGCTCTGACACCTCCAGCAAGCTTGCACAGCTCTTGGCGACAGTCCCCGGCTTGCTGGTATAAAATCTTGGGGAGTAGCAGATATTTTTTTTTTTCCCCTACAACTGTTTGTTTCAAATTAATTGGGATTTTGGACCCCAGCCAGCCTCCTTCTCTCCCTTGAAACCAGAGATAAGCGGGAGTAGCGTGGTCTTTTCTCTAACCTAGTTGGAGCTGTCTTCGCTGGACGGAGAAGTCTTAAGCTCTTTCATAACATGGACCACATCTTAATAGCCAGTCTTGTGGGCTCCATCCCTCCCACTGCTTTTGACGCAGAGCGTCTCCCCTCCCACTCGCCTTGGCTAGCTTCCCTGGATGACTCCATTAATTGCTTACGTAGAAAAATAATGAGAAGGATGCGTATGATGTATTTTTAGATGTCTCTTGGTGGGATTTAGCAACCGGCGAGCCGGAGCCAGCACCTCCCCATCTGTCTTCTGCATCCCAGTGGTGGCTGCTTGGTGGAGCTCGGGAGGTTCTGCCCCAGGAGGTGACACTTCCTTTGCAAGCTGCTCCCCTTTTTTCGGGCTCCTCCTGCTCATTGATAGATGGGTTATAGATGCTGCATCCCTGGTGCTGCACAGGATCTGTGCTGGGAAGCTCTGAGCCGGTGCTGGCAGCGTGCCCGTGCCATGATGGGCACCAACACCTCCTCGCTCATCTCCAAGAGGATGGCCATGGTGCAGGCATGGCAGAGTGGACCATGGTGGCTTGGAGACCATCTCAGTGCCCAAATCATAGAATAGTTTGGGTTGGAAGAGACCTTTAAAGGTCATCTAGTCCAACCACCCTGCAATGAGCAGGGACATCTTCAATTAGATCAGGTTGCTCAGAGCCCTTCCAACCTGACCTTGAATGTTTCCAGGGATGGGGCATGTACCACCTCTCTGGGCGACCTGTGCCAGTGTTTCACCACCCTCATTGTAAAAAATTTCTTCCAAAGTAACCGGTGGCATGTTTTCCACTGTATAAATACCTGCCAGATGATGAGTCTCACCACCAAAGTTGCTTTTTTTTAAGTGTTTTTTTTAGATGTTCCCATCTGAAACCTCAGCAGAGCAGGGGAAAGGGAGCAGATGCAAAATCTCATTAAATATTACCCCAAAGACTGTGATAATTGAGCATTGCAGCAAGTAGTTCCCGTATTTTTCTATTTCCTTCTTCCATGGTAGGGCTCTTTGTGTCTCGGTGGCTTCCTGTGCTGGGGGAGCCAGGCTCCAGCTCTTCCCTTTCCACCCGGGTGTGAGGAGCACAATTCTTCTTGCAGCACAACTTATCTGCCGTTGGAGCTGAAAACATCCTTTCTTTGCTCTTTTTGAATCCCCCAAATGAATGATTTCTCCTGCTGGTTAACATCAGCTTCCACACCAAAGACTGTGGGAAAATTTTGCAATTAGAGTGACTTTAATAGATCTGGTTTATGTCTTAAAAAACCCATCGCTTTCTAATTCTCCGTCACATGTTTCCTTGATTACATGTTGCACAGCAGTGTGGCTACCAAAATAGCCTTATGATCTGAAGGAAATCATCAGGAAATACGTTTTTTAAACCGTAGGCAATTCTCTTTTCACCAGGCACCATTGGAAAAAGTCTGCATTTGACATAAAACGTGGCTTTTCTAGCACCTCGGCTGCTCGCACGGTGACATTGGGAGCATGGTGCTCTAGCAGTTTGCCCAAAAATACCCAGTTTCTTAGAGTCTTGCTGTGTATTTTCTCTTTATCCACCCAAATAGTTGGGATTCTTTTGGTGTTGGGTTTGCTTTAGTTTTTGGAGAAGATACTTGCTGTGTGTTCAGGTTTTTCCGTGCAAGGTGATGCTTTGCTTGCCTGAGACTTGAAGCCTGCTCTCTCTTTTTGGGTTGTTCTTGGTGAGCAAGAGAAAGTGAGGTTTGCCTGGGGTTGAGGTGCTGCTTTCCGAATAAGAGAGTCCCTGATAAATAGGTAATTCCTTGTGGAAAATAATCTTAAACTGTATAAAATAACTCAAAAGGGAAATGATAGGCTGGTGCACATATTTCTAGCACCCATACCCAAGGGATGCCCACCTCTACGTGAGCCAGAAGGGATGGGTGAAGCTTGGTGGCCATCAGCCCTTTGCTTCTCTCCTGCAAGCACTTTCATCTCTCCTGGCTTCACCATTGCCCTTGGTGTCTGCTAATGTAGGTGCTTCAATGCTAGTCCTGCATCAACATGGGTGCTTGGTAGAGCATCACCGCAGAAGATCCCACTGATTTGAGTGCAGCACCCCAAGATGAGTTTCCACATTTTGCCTGGTGTCAGGAGTCAGTTGGCTGGCATGTGCATTACCTGCTGGTGCTTTTTTGGGTAAAACTCTTGCTGGGGGAGCCTCCCGGGGCAATGCCAGGGGTGTAATGTTGACCTAGGGAGGCTGAAGATGAAGGCTGGGACCTTCATGAGCATCCCTATTGCTGCAGCCAGATGAAGCCACGGGGCTGTCTCCTGTCCCCAGGCGGTGAGGATGGCTGGCGTTGCGCATCGGGGTTTCCTGTGCCCTGTGGTTCAGCAGAGCCTGGGTGGCCCCTGGGAAGGGATTTTCCGCTCTGCAGCTGGAGATGTGCTCAAAGCTTCCTGCCCTGGCCCGCAGCAGAGCGAGCTGCTTATTTTCTTTAACCCTTTCCTCTTACACCACCTCCTGTGGTCCTGGCAGGCTGAGGGGGTGCATGCCGTGTCTCCGCAGGTCCGGGGCTTATGCAAGGAGACCATGACCACTGATGAGGCCACCAAGAGCGAAGGGGAGGTGCAGGCGGTGGCTCTTGCTGAGCGTGGGGAGGACATTACACCGGCTCGAGACCGAGGGGTCCTGAAGGTGAGGGGGACTTCCAGGAGGGTCTTGCCTTTCTGCATTTTGGGGTGCGTGGTCATGTTGGTGGGCTGCATCCCCAGCCTTTGGGGTCCTGTAGTACTTCCAAGGCTGTAGGACTGATTTTTTTTTTTTTTTTTTTATTTGAAAGGCAAAGGAGATGAGCACCACTTGGAATAAAGAAGGATGGAGTGGTGTTTGAGACTGATGGATTCAGGCTGCTCAATGAATTTCACTGCTATTGTGTTCCTAATCAGATTATTAGCTGTAAATCCACAAAGCATTTCTGTGTGTGACTCACAGACATTAGAAAGAGCACATTACTGAGGTCATCCAGTCTGCTCCACAACCCCTTTTTCATATTCAGCGCCATTTCTGGATAGTTCTGCTCCCCAGCGCTTGCTTTTCTCCAGTTGAGTAGGACCTTTCCTCTAAGAATAGTATCCTCCCCTGTGCCATCCTCAGCTCGAGAACTGCTTGTTCCAGGCTGTAGCATTGAAAAAAAAGTGTTGACAAGAAGTGAGTAGTGAAATGACACACCCCTGCGAGTAAAATGCGTACGGACAGAAAGTGAGTGTAATTGCATTCACTTCAGGTTTTGAACCACGGAAATCCAGACACCTCTGCAAAGCACAGGCAGGTCTTTGCCCCCAGCCCTGTCCTGCTCTGTCACCGTGGCTCAGGTTTGGGATTTATTTTTAGGGGCTGATGGGAGGACAAATTCTATGACTCCCCCTCCAGCCTCCCTTTGCTTTAGAGCAGCACTGGGGTGTATATGGATGTGTGTATATATATTTTTATGTATATGCATGTATGTGTGTGTGTGTATATAAAAATGCATATGTTTGTGTATCTCTCTCTCTCTCTCTCCATATGCATCCTTAGCTGTCCCATAGCGTCCCTTCTCATGGGTGGTTTCTCTCTCTCAGATCATTAAACGACCCGGGAGCAAAGATGAGTCCCCCATGATTGGGGACAAGGTTTACGTCCACTACAAAGGCAAACTGGCCAACGGTAAAAAATTTGACTCCAGCCGCGATCGGAACGAGCCCTTTGTCTTCAGCTTGGGCAAGGGTGAGCCAGTCTGGGGCGTCCGTCCATGGGGATGCTTGAAGGCGAGATAATCCCGGGGGGGTGGGATGATCTTGGGAGGGTGGGACCCTGTCGCAGGACAGATGGACAGTGTCAGCCCTGCCTTAAGTGACTTCTGAGGGTGAGGTTTTTTGGGGTGCCATCCTCGCAGCACCCAGGCTGGTTTTTTTTCTGGGCTGCCGGTTGCTCCCTCCTGCCTGACATCTGCCTCTCTCCTAGGTCAGGTAATCAAAGCATGGGACATCGGGGTGGCTACCATGAAGAAGGGAGAGATCTGCTACTTGCTCTGCAAACCTGAGTATGCATACGGCTCTGCTGGAAATGCCCCCAAAATCCCCTCCAACGCGACCCTCTTTTTCGAGGCAAGTAATGCCAGTGAGCCAGCACGTGGATGAGCTTGCTTGCTCCCTTTCTGACTTGCCAGCCAGCTCAGAAATTAAAACAAAACAAAACAAAACAAAACAAAAACCCAAAAAAACCCACCAAAACCAAAAAAAACCAACCCAACAGAAAAACCAGCTTGGATTCCTGAAACGTGTCCCTTTGCTCCAGGAACCGCTGCCAGGGTTTTCTCAGAAATGTGTGTCTGAGCTGTGAGGCTGGGACTGAAACTCCAGCTGGTGAGAGCCCTCGTCCCGGGAAGGGGGGGAGTGGGCAGATTCCCGGTTTAAAAATGCACATGGGAAGGAGAAAGCGGCTGGGAAATGCCTCTGGGTGCTAAAAACCCATGAGTGCCATAGGGTGGCAGAAACTCAAGGTTTTTGCATGGTGCGCTTGCTGGGCAGGGCTCATTGGGCCAACGCAATGGGGCGGGAGGAATGGGTCTGTCCTAAATTAAGGCCTAGTCCTTCCAAGTCGAGTGGGGACTAAGCTGTGGGTCAGAGCTGGTCCTGTTGCAGAATGAAGGGGAAACTCCTGCCTGTGCTGGTCCCGGGCAGCTTTCACAGCATCTTCCAGCACCGGCTGTGTTGTACTCTTACAGGCTTAATAAATTTATTTTTACTGTTACTTTGTGTTATGCTTCAGGTACTGGATGTGTCCCAATTTCTAATAAATCGGGTGTATTATGCTGTGGCTTGGAGCTGGCTTTTATGGCCAACTTCTGCTCGTCAGCTGAATGGAGAATTAGCTGGCTTGGCTTTCCATCCAGAGGATGAACTGCTGCTATGTGGCTTTTCTGTTGTTTTTCTCCTCTCCTTCCCCGCTCCCCGAGCTCTGCCCCCCTTTTCTTTATTATTTTTATTAATTTTTTTTAGGTTGAATTGCTTGACTTCAAAGGTGAGGACTTGTTTGAGGATGGAGGGATAATCCGGAGGATCAAGAGGAAGGGAGAAGGTTACTCTAACCCTAATGAAGGTGCTACAGTGGAAAGTGAGTGCTGGTCCCTCTGGAGCCGGGGGGCTGGAGGGTTGAGCCTGCCCCAGAGTGGCCCTGCTTTCTTCTCCCTAGCAAGGAGCTGCTGGCACTGTATAGGTTGTAGGTGGCCATGCATCACGGTGGGATGCAGTTGCATCCATCCGGAGGCTGGACGGGATGGAGAGGAGCTGGGAGAGCAGCGGTTCGCTGTCTGCCCACGGATGCTGCTCCAAGCTCACCTTGGCATGGCCCCGGAGGTGGCTCTGCCAGAGCTGCTGGCTGGGAGGGTTGACTGGAAAACCTCAAGCCATGGGAGCAGCCAGGCAGTGATGGAGCGACCACTCGAATATAGCCTGCGCTCTGTTTTCTTAGTCATGTTGGCAAACACATCCCTGCAAGACCTGGTGCTGCTCAGCTAGCAGCTGGGGGAGGATCGAGGGAGAAAACTCCCGTGGGGGTTTGGGGCTCTGTGTTCTCCTCCGACCCTTCTGCATCCATCGCAGTGTCCAAGCCACTCTGGGATGCACCAGCTGCCAAAACCGCAGCTCTGCCTTGTCTCGAAAGTATCGGTAGCAGGGACATCTTCCCTTGATGGCATCCGTTGCTAAGTGTTTTGGGCACTGATGCAGGTGCTCGGCAGTTTCTTTGGCCTTGTTATTCCAACGTTGATCGTCATTTTGGTGGGTTTTATCGCATCTGCTGCAGAACGGAGCCTTGTCTTTTCCTTCCCTGCAGCTAGAGGACTGCTGCTGGTGGTGGGGGGAAGGAAATTAATACAGAGGGTTTGCTGAGGCCAGAGTGGTCCCAGCTGACATGGGAGGAGGAGGAGCTCGAGTCCCGTTGAGCTTTCCGCGTTCTGATCATGTTTCTGGAGCAGACATTTTGTGGGGCTGGACGGGAGAAGCCAGGCTCATTTTTTCTTTCCTTCCCTGGAACAACCTGGCCACAGACACAGAGCTCGCTCCGTATGGGAGGCATTTACTTTCTTTTCTCCCTTTCAGAGCTCCCGTACACAAAGATTAACTCCCTTTAGCAAAGGAGAAATTGACTCTGAGCTGTGACAGCTCGTAAAGCTCACCGCCTTGAACGGCTGGTTTTTCTGACAAGAAATGAGTTTTTGACTCAGCCTCTACTGTCTGCCTCTCCCACTGTGAGCATTGTAGCTGGGGACCAGCCACGAGCCGAGCTTCAAGCTGGCTCTGCTACCCCAAAAGTTAAACTAAAAGACTAAATATAATTGAAATCATCACAGATCTAGCGTTCCTCTTTATTTTGACTAGGTCTGAGGGTGTTACAAGCAGCGCCATGCCCAGTGCGGAGGATGGGGAGACCCCTGGTCCCTCTGTGGTTGTTCCCTTTGCAGCTCAAGGTTCTCATGAACATGCTGATGCTTTAATGGCTCAGGAGGTGGCTGAGGCAGGGAGGGGGGAGCACCAGCCAGGAATCATCTCTCTGAAAGGACATAAGGAGCCAAATAACAAGGCTCCTCGTACTCCTGAGGCCCCAAAGCTTGCTGCTGCTTTACGTGTTTCAAACGAAAGCGTCCATTGGAGCAAACACTGCGAGCATGAGCACACGTGTGGTCAGTCAGAATAATGGAGATTAATGCCCTCCGAGGCGATCTTGCGTAACTGGTGTTGCTTGTGCAGGGCAGAGATGGGGAACGTGGCGCTGATCCCGCCCGCAGCCCGCTTGTCGCGCCAGCCACTCCGTCCGCCGCCACCTGCTCCTGTGGCACTTAATTCATTTGGACCTGTACATTCCTGTACATCCGTATACATCCAGGGGCTGGAGACCCTTAAATATATCCCCGTGAGAGAGGATGAGGAGAAGCAGCACCAGGCAGCCTCGCAGTGAGCATTTTGGGTGCAAATAGGCGCTTTTTTTTTTTTTTTTTTTTTTTTTTTTTTTTTTTTTAACAAATGTAGTGCTATTTATGATGGGCCCTGTTGTGGGCATGGAGTGGCCGTGGGGACGGCATGGCAGCCGTGGGGACAGCATGGCAGCCTGCCCCGGGGCAAGACTGTGACCCAGGGGAGCAGCGATGGTTTATCTCAGCCATGTATTTGGGAGGTGCATCGCCGCTGGAATTAAGCTGGAAGAAACCAAGCTTCCAGAAGTGAGCATCTCCAGGCTGGAGTTTTGAAAGCATTTTTATAGGTTTTAAGTTTTATAGAGCCTAATTCACAGTTCCGGTCCCTAAAACACGGGCTGCAATTGAAATCTGGTATTCCAGCTTCTGTTACAACCTTTCCCCCCCACCCCTCCTCCTTCTTCATTTTTAATCTGAGTACAAATTGCTGTCAGCACATCAAGTTCATGTGCCAGCCGCACTCGGTACACTCTGTTCTCAGCTCTTCAAAAACAAAATCGCTGCAGGCACCGAGAGAACAATAAGTCAGGGCTGCAACCAGAGTGATGTTCCTTCAGCAGTTTTTTTTTCCCTGTAATCCAAGAGTGGCTGCAATCAGCTGACCTGCTCCTGGAAACCTGAGCAGAGATTTTCCCCCCTTTTACCTAGTGTATTTTATGTGCAATTAAAATAGAGCAAAACTATCCTCAAAGGGAAGAATCACAGCATCTTCCTGTGTCCTGTTTTAAAGCAGGATCTTCCCGTCGCTGCCACATCCCGCTGGGGACAGGGGACCTGGGAGAGCTGTAGTGCTGCTTTTGGGGTGAGGGATTATGGATCTGTACTTACTGGGAACATGCAGGGAGATGGCATGGTGCTGTGGGGTTGCTGGGTTACCTGTATTTTAGGCTGAATTTTCCACTTTTTTGCACCGAAGAAAATAGCCACCTTGGTTTTGGGTAGTGCAAAAATAGAGGTCAGCCCCAGAGGAACTGGATTTGCCTTTTGTCCTTGTTATGAGCTGGGTGAGCACACGCCAGCCTGAGCCTCGTGGTCACTGCATGCCAGTGGTGGATGCAGGATGCATCCTGGCATGCTGGCAAGCACATGAGCATCCTCTCGTCTACTGCACTTGAGTTCCAGCGTGGCTTTGGTGGCAGGAGGGGGGTGACGAGGCAGAGCTTGGAGTCCTGTCCCCACGGTGGGGAGAGCATCCTTGGGTTGTGTTACAGTGGTGGTTAACGCCCGAGGGATGGACCTGACCTGGGAACGGGGGTCTGCCTGCAGTCTCACTTAGTTCATGCGTCTCATCCTGGGGACGTTCCGTAGGTCCCAGGGCAGGAAAGTGTCCATGGGGCAGAGATGGGCAGGTTTCCTTCAGCCCAGGCTGCAGCTCTCCTGTACGGAGCCCAGACCCTCTTGGCTGTGTCCAGCACGGTGTCTGTTTCGACTTGTCCTTGTGCTTGCCTCCTGCTACCCCTGCCACTGGGAGGAGCTGCTAGGTGTCCTGCAATAGCTCGGGTCACATCCTGTTCTCTCTGCTCTGCAGCGAGCAAAGGTAAAGCTCGCGTCCTTCCAGGCTGGAAAGCCTTTAAGCACAGTTGTGACAACGTTAATGCCTACTGTGAATTTTTCCTCTTAAAAAACGTTTTTTGTTTGTTTCAGCTTTTTTTTAACAGTACATAGGAGTTCCTTATGAAATTGCATTTACTTTATACCTGCCTGCATGTGTATGCCTTGTACCTTGCAAGCAGAGTGCAGAGAACATAAAACTGTCCCCAAAGCCTGGAACATCTTCAGGACTGAATAAATAAAGAATAATCTTGCTGTGGAAACCCAGCCAGGAGTACCAGGTGGCGAATGTGCCAGGTACCCGGTGTCCGCTCCGGCTGTGCTTCTGCCAGCATCTGGGGCTGGAACAGTGTGGTTATTGGTTGAAGACTAAAAAAAAAAAAAAAAAACGTTTATCTTGTACTTTGAGTTCTTACAGGCAGGAGAACATAGCCTTGTTTTCGAGGTAGAAGGCAAGGCAGTATAGCACTGTATAGAAGATTTGTAATCGCCGTGATAAACTGTGTGGCGGCGTGCCAGGAGCAATATCCAGTTCCAGTAAGACTTGACTTGTGCAGTTGAGTACGAGGGGAACATATTAGTCATGATGTTTATCTGTTGTCTGGTCCTTGGTTAGATGAGATATGCCTGTCCGGCTTTTCAGCAATGTTTCCAAGCCTTCCCCATCCCTCTCTGCTCACCAGAGGCTTCTCGGCTGCCCCCAGCCCCGTGTCTTCCCGCTTCCAGGGCTGGAGGTTTTGCTGGATTTTGGGAGATATGCTTTAAAAGATGCTTCCTTTGGAACCCACCTTGCCTTGGTTTGGGTGGCTCTGGGTGCAATCCTGCCCCATGCCCTCTCGCCCCGCTGCAGTTCACCTGGAGGGATTCTGCGGCGGCACCAGATTTGACTGCAAAGACGTGAAATTTGTCGTGGGTGAAGGGGAGGACCATGACATCCCCATCGGCATCGACAAAGCCCTGGAGAAGATGCAGAGGGGAGAGCACTGCGTCCTCTACCTCGGGCCACGGTAAGGAGCATTCCCACAGGGATGCTGTCTAGTTTTAGGCTTCCAGCATCTGAGGTCATTTTAGCACTGGCGGAAGATGGCGATCCTGAAAATAGGACTCTCCAAGAGAGCCTCGGGTTAGCAATGCCAGCAGGGATGGCAAGAGTGACCAGGGGCATGTAGGCAGGAATGTCGAGATGCTTTAAAAAAATGAGGTAAAAGGCGTTTATCCGGGTCCTGTGGCTGAAAGGAAAATGTCTCCCTGGAAATCGCCAGGGCTGGGTCCTTCCACTGGAGAGAAACCTGTATAAATAGACAGATTTGATGTATCCAGAGAGGATGATTCCCAATACATAATGCATTGTACATTGTCAGATATCTTTGCTCGTGGAGAACAACATCACCCTGACCCCAAAGCGTTAGAAAGCTGCAGGCGTGGAGCTGGGTGTGAAACCAGAATTAGTAACCTGGGTCTGTGTTTATAGCCAAATGCTGCCAAAATGAAGATTTTTCCACCCCCCCCCTGCTGTGATAGCTCCTTTCTACCCTTTCAGGTATGGCTTTGGTGAGGCAGGGAAGCCGAAATATGGCATCCAGGCGAACGCAGAGCTGGTGTACGAGGTTACGCTGAAAAGCTTTGAAAAGGTGAGGGTAGGAGCGTGCTGGTCCCTTCCCAGGTTATGGGAACGCTGGTCCCTTTGCAGCGTCCACCCTTTGTCCCTGGCGTGGCTGCAGCCTGGCCCCTGCTGAAGTGGATACGTCACCAAGGATCTCTGTGTTCTTAATTTGTCCTCCTCTGCTCGTTTGTTTTATTTTTCTGGCTGGGGTCCAACATTGGTTCTCTTACTTGTTCCTAGCCTTGTTCCTTTCCTACTATTTTTTCCCCTTTATTTTTTTTTCCCTTTTATTTTTTTTCCCTTATTCCCTTTTATTTTTTTTCCCTTTTATTTTTTTCCCTTTTATTTTTTTTCCCTTTTATTTTTTTTCCCTTTTATTTTTTTTCCCTTTTATTTTTTTCCCTTTTATTTTTTTTCCCTTTTATTTTTTTTTCCCTTTTATTTTTTTTTCCCTTTTATTTTTTTTTCCCTTTTATTTTTTTTTCCCTTTTATTTTTTTCCTTTCCGTTTATTTTTTTTCCCTTTCCTTTTATTCCCCTCGCCCCCCCCCCCCCGCCTCCCCTGGGCTGCACAGATGAAAGCTGGTGTGTCTGGCCAGCTGGCCCCGAGGAGCTCAGCTGGCATGCCAAGCTGGCTGTGCCTGTGGGGAGGCTGGGGACGGGATGCAGGAGATGCCCATGGGATGGGGCAGGTGCTGCTGTGCCGCATCCCCGACTGGGTCCCCTCCCCACCCCATCACCCTGGCCGGAGCGAGACCCACTGCATCCCTTCTCTGCTGAGGGATGTCTCTCCCCACCCTCCTCTTCCCTTTTTGGGGTTTATTTTTGTCAGGGTTTTTCCTACTGTGGGGTTGTGGTGGACAAACCACCTTGCTTGGGGTGAAGTCGTGAACCTGGTGGGGGTTTCTCTGTTGTAAAGGGCTCCAGGTCTGCACCTCCACTGTGCTCTGGGTGTCTCCTTGTCCCCAGCCTCTCAAATTAAAAAAGCTGCCAGACCTGCCCTCTGTAATACTGCCCTGAGGAGCCCCACTCCTTAACAAGCAATCCTAGAAAGCCATGTGGTTCTGCTGGTGCGGTAGGTTGCTGTGCTTCGTGCTCCACTGGGATTGCGCCGAGCGTTTATTTGCAGGCCAAGGAGTCGTGGGAGATGGACACCAAAGAGAAGCTGGAGCAGGCTGCCGTCGTCAAGGAGAAAGGCACAATGTACTTCAAGGTTTGTAAACTTGGGGATGGCGGAGGTGGAGCAAGGGAGCTGGAAATAAATTCGGGGTGACTGTTGGATATACGACTTAGCAGTCGTCAGTGTTGGAGAAGCTATGTCCTCCCAAACAGTGCTGGGGAAGGCAAGTCCTGCACTTTGTCTGCCTTTTTCTCACTCCCTGAGATACCTTGTCCTTTCCCAGTATTGCCTTGCCCGTGTGTGCTCCCTGCGGAGCAGGACGGCAGATTGGACTGTTCCCAGGGGTGGATGTGACCAGGGCTAATGCTGAGGGGCTTTGCGGTTCCCCTTCCCGGGCTGGGGCATTCTGATGCTCCTCTGCTCTGCACAGAGGAGGAACACAAGCTCTGACTTGGCTTTTCATAGGGGCTGCACACCAGCAGCTCCAGCCAAGCCCCGGTGTGGTTGTAGGTATTTGGCATCCTCCTTCCTTCATTTATTTATTTAACACGCTGCATTAAACTCATAACCTGTTTGCAGGATGTTTTGGGAGCAGACCGAGCATTGTTGTTGGGGGTTCCTCTAGCCTCTTCTTCTTTGCTCCATCCCAGGAAGGCAAATACCTGCAGGCAGTGATTCAGTATAGGAAGATCGTGTCCTGGCTGGAAATGGAGTACGGCTTGTCTGAGAAAGAGTCAAAAGCCTCCGACTCCTTCCTCCTGGCTGCCTTCCTCAACCTGGCCATGTGCTACCTGAAGCTGCGAGAGTATGCCAAAGCCGTAGAGTGCTGCGATAAGGTAGAGGTGCACGAGCCTGGGCGTTGGAGCATCCTCTCCTCTTGCATGTTTTCACTGGGAGTTTGGGTTTTTTAGATTTCTTTTTGTATAAGAAGCGATTTCCAACCAGCAGTGGGATGGTGGCATCCCTTCTGCATCTTGGCGTCTCTGTGGATGCTGCGTGCTCAGAGACTGCAGGAGCAAAACTTCAAAGTCCACCTGGGCATGCACTTACAACAGCTTTTCTTCCAAAGCCAGATCCACATGAATGGATGCTGCATGGACCGACAGCCGTAGGATGCTGTTTGGGTCTGCCCAGGCTGGATCTGGGTGTTGGGTGCTGATCTGGGTACGACAGAGGCAGTCTCTGCCAGAGCTGCAGCGGATCTCCACATCCGTTGAGGGGTGAGATGGGGCTTTGCCAGTCCCTAAAAGAGCTGCAACCTTGTCTTTGTCAGGAAACTATTAATTCTTTTATAAAAGGCTTAAATTTAAGCATCTTGCACATGGGAAAGACAGTGAAGCTAGTTGCCTTAATCTAAAAGGTAAATAATCTCTGAGATGCATATGTGGCTTTTACTAAAGGACAATGATGTCATTGCTAAAGCAGGGAGACAAAACCACGTTTAATCCAGCTCCCTTGTCTCTGAGCTCTCCGTGCTCCTCTGGGCTCAGGTTTAGTTTTTACACCTGATTTCTTGTCTGTGGGTTTATCTCCCACCGACTCTGCCACTCTCGGGGGGATTTTAAGCAAGGAGAAATAACTAAACTATATTAATGATGTGCCAGCTGCTGATGGAGGTGAGTCAATTTTTGTTGAGCAAGATACAAGTGCTCTGGAGAATTGAAGCCACCTTGTCCTAATTTTGGCAGATTTAATGAGGCTTTAACCACAAGGGGGTCTTTGGGGGATCCCCAAGTTGCTAACAGGGACCTGTGTGTTTCCAGGCGCTAGGACTGGACCAGGACAACGAGAAGGGCTTGTACCGGAGGGGCGAAGCCAGGTTATTGATGAACGAGTTTGAGCTGGCAAAACGTGACTTTCAAAAAGTGCTGGAAGTGAATCCACAGAACAAAGCAGCGAAATCCCAGATCTCCGTCTGCCAGAAGAAGACGAAGGAGCACAATGAGCGGGACCGGAGGATCTATGCCAACATGTTTGCAAAGTTTGCGGAGAGGGATGCAAAGGTGCGTGTTGCCCATTTTTGGCCATCTAGCAGGCTGCGCTGAAGGATGCTCGGCAGGTTTGTGATGAGAAGGGATGGGTTAAAACCAGTTACATTATAGATCAGGTTGAGGCTGGAGGGATAGAGCCTGCTGCAATGGGAAGTGATTTGTTTCTTGGTCTCTCTTATGCAGAGACTGCTATCAGATGCTCAGTCATCAATAGAAGTATTTGCGATGTGGGCTCACGAGGGCTGATAACAGGGTTGGCATTTGTACATAATTTTGCTGTTCCCATCTAGTGACTGTTGACCTCTTGGTCATTGGTAAAATGAAAAGTCATCCTGTCTCTGGCAAGGCCAAGGGTACTTTGAGACATGATAGTATGGATTTCCTGAACCTGGTAAGGCAATAGCCTGCTCCTCTGCTCGTACGGGGAGATTGCTGTCTTGTAACAGGCTCTCATCCAAAATTCCTCTGCACAAAACCTGGTGTACTGTAATGAGAGAGGACACAGCTTTGCAAGCCATCTGCATGGGTCATTTTTAGTATAATCTCTTCTGAACTGGTGCCTGGAGGTTGAGGCTGTGGAATGAGTTACCAGTGCAGACCCTGGGGAGCAGTGTGCTGGGGTAACTGGCTCAGGGCAGGGAGCAGAGCCGCCCCGGCTGGCTGCTGGCACCATGGTGCATTGGCTCATGCAGCTGGCTGTGGTGAGGAGAGTCGCTGCTGGAGCAGATGTAAGGCTTTACTGTGCCTTAGCACTCCTCTCCTGCACCTGCTGGCCGGGCTGCACCCATGGCTGGGTGTATGGGCTGCACCTATGGCTCGGTCCCATATCTCCACTCCGATGCTGCTGCCTTGTCTCCTTGTCCCCCTCCTCTGTGCCCCTGCATCCATCTGTCTGGGCTCACCCTGCTTCCGTCGAGGTGGGTCACATCATTCCCAGGGGATCCCATACCTTCCCCAAAAGCTCTCTGAGCCAATGAGGTTTAACCTCTGCCAGCCGCTGAGCCAAGAAAACGGGAGCCTCTGGGGTGAGCCACAGTGGTCGATAGGCAGGGGGGAGCCAAGGAGAGGAATTTTGCCTGCCCTGCCAGGCTTGGTTGCCTGTACCCATCCCCAGCATCGCTATCACCTGTCTGCTGCTTCCTCCTCACTCCTGTTTCTCATCCATGTGCTTTATTTGCTATTTTGCAGGAAGCAGCTAGCAAAACCGGGGTCGAAAAAGCAGTGGAGAAAGCAGCTTGTGAAAAGGGACTGAAAACTCCTGGTGCTGAAGAAGAAGAGGCCGAAGGACACGTATGATGGAGGAGGAGGGGAAGGGAGAGCCTCTTGCCCTCGGCCCACGCAGAAAAAGGTTGCTGCCAGACCTCGGGACTCGCCAGTGTTTTCTTGTAAAGCTTGTTACAGTTTGTGTGATCGTGGAAGCAAAAAGCGCCTCACAAAGAGAAATGAACCCTGTCCCACCACCCTGGGTGCGCTCGGGGGCAGAACGGGAGTGGCGGGATGCCGTGGGACCACCGCACATGGAACAAATAGCTTTTTAACAGAGAGAAAGAGAAAAAAAAATAAATAAAAATTGAAACTCTTGGCTCCTGGGAGGTTTCCATAGACAGCTCATCCCGGCTCTTTTGGCTTCGTGTCGGCCCAGCATCCCAGGTCCTCCGTTATGAGCTGGGATGTGGGAGATGCTCCTTGTACGCTGCAGTGCTACCTCCAGTTGTATCTGGCACGCAACCGCGCTGCACCGCACCGGTGTCAGCACAGGGTGCTGCAGTGCCTCCGCCAGCCCCGAGCGTGGAGGGGAGCACCACCAGCACGGACACAGTTGGCTGCTGGAGCCCGCAGCTGGCTCACGAGGGACCCAGCACCCCAGAGCACCCGGCAGCTTGCTCACCTATGGGTGCTCACTGGGTTGGGGGGGAAATTGGTTTTCTCTCCTGGTGGCTTCTTGCCTGTGGCTGAAGGGGTTGCGATGCGGAGCCAGGCATGAGGGTGAGGACCCGCATCACCTCCGCTGCAGCCCTTCGGTGCAGGGATGTAATTCGCCTTTAAAGCACTGTTTTGAGGGGTGGATTTTATCTTCTGAAGAAGTTGGTTTCTATTTCCTTGGAGAGCAAAAGCCTCCTGTCCAGCTCTGCTGCTCACAGGTGCTCAGTCCACAGCCTGCAGCCCATCTCTCGGCTCCCGTCTTTAAATGGGAGTTTTATTGCTTATTTGGGATCCACATGGGGGAGAAAAAAGAGCAGGTTGACGTACTGTGGTTCAGAAAGGAAGTGACTGGGTCTGAGCTGGTACTGTGGGTTTATGGCTCATCGGTGAGCAGCTTTCCTGTGGTGAGGGGGGACAGCAGTGTGCATGGCGTGCATTGTGTTCCTGTACTGGTGCTGCTGCCGCCTCAGCCATCGTCCCCCTCCATCCTAAAGGGACGACATCATTACTGTGTAAGAACAGCTTTCCGGTTGTTATTTTTCCTGTCCTTTGTCATACCCCTTTTGGAGCTTGAAAATAAACAACTGAAAGAAAAAAAAAAAAGTGCTTTTTTTCTGGATCCTGCTCAGCAAAGGGGGTGGCCGTGGGGAGAACAGGCATGCTCTCCCCTGGGTGGAGATGCCCTGGGTCCAGCAAGGGGTTCATTAAGGAATTATTAGTGTCCCCAAGGACCGATGCTGCCCCTTTTTATCAGCACCATCATTCCCTGGAGAGCCGGGAAAGGGCCAGAAGGCCATGCTTCAGAGATGCGTGGCTGGGGGATGCTACTTGGGGGTCTCAGCTGTTTTTCCAGCCTGGGAAGGGTTATCCTGATGCTTTTTTTTTTTTTTTTTTTTTTGCCAGCAGGTACTTTTGGGAGTGAGCTTCCGGTGGGGCATCTGGGTGGGTGGAGGAGGCATTTGTGCCCTTTGGCCAAGGGTCTTGTTGGGCAATGCTTTGCCCCACTGCTGCAACAAGCCCGGAGGAGCAAGGGGCACACAGAGCTGGTCTGCAAGCACTGAGGATGTCATGTGGCTGCTCTGGCTGCTCATCTAGGTCTCTCGTTTTACACCACCCCAGGGTCTCTCGTAGCCAGCAAAGTATCCCAGTGAGTGCTGCCTGGGAAGGATGCTGCAAGACCTAGGGGCTCTGCAAAGAATTGTCTTTTTTTTCTTGCAGGCAGGGCAAAAAAAGTTATTTGGGGGCAGCCCAAGACACATTTTCCATAGGAAACAACCCTCTACAGAAAAAAAAAAAACAACACCAAACAACTTGCTTTGCAGTTTCTGGGCTTTTCCCCCGTTTTCAAGCAGATTTTTGCCTTATTTGGCTTGGTGCTTTCTCGCCCTTGGAAAAGAAATTAAACTCGGGCAGATGATAAGATGCGGTTTAGAGATTAAAGGGAAACCAGGAGGATTTTGTACCGAAGGCGTGGAAACCTTTGCAGTGCTGGTGCGTTCCGGGTGTGCGGTGTTCAAATGCCATCTAGTGGCACGGGGTGGGAAATGGGGCGGCAGGGAGTTTTGGGGTGTCTATGGTGGGCTGGGCAAGGTCAAGAGTCCAGTGGGGACACTGGGGACACTTGGCTTGTCTGGCTTTGCAACTGGAGAGCATCCGCAGGCAGCCTTCGGAGGGGAATATTAATAGCTAAATATTAAGTGCTGTTAAGAACAATTTGAGGTGGGAGTGGTGATGTGCAGGACGTGAAACCTGTCACCCGAAGGGACCTGGGGACTCCCCCCAGGGATGTGGGGGGGGGGTGTCAGAGCAAAGCAGTGAGCTATAGGGAAGCCCTTAGCATTACCCGGAGCTGGGGCTGCTGCCATCCCCTGCATGGGCTCCCCATGCACAGCTCAAGCAACCCAACCCAAATCCTGCTTTTCTATCACCAAGATGACATTTTTTTGGGTGGAAAAAGGTGCATCCAGGGAGGGTAACCCTAAACGAGGTCAGGCAGCATCCCTCTGCCCACACCAGGCTGGAGTGAGTGGCCCCACCATGCTGGGGACCCCACCCAGTGTGTGGGGAGCCGTGCACCCCCAAAAGGTGCCCAGAGCCCAACTGAACCCCTGTGACCCCCTGCGCTCCCACAAGCTCCCTTTTCCTGGGATTACCACCCTGCCAGCTGCTCTCCTGGCAGGCCTGGCTGACAGTCCCTGAAATCCTATTACTGAGTTTCAGAAGAAATAAAAAGTTAATCATCTCCTTCGCCTGCTCTTCCTCCTCCTCCCACCACAGGGGCTTGCAGAGGTGGCCAAGCTGATGCCGTGAGGCTGCTTGGACTGCTGTGGCTGCAGCTGAGCCCATGGATCCAGCCCCGGGCTGGTAGGGGCTGCAGTACCAGGGGGTCAGTGGCCGGTGCCAGGAAGGAGGTCGGGGCACAGCGGAGGGAGCCATCCTGCTCGACGCCGGGCTGGGAGCCATGCCGCTGCAGACGGAGATCCTGCGTGAGGTCTGGGCTGCTGACAGGTGAGTGCTGGTGTGCATGATGCGACCTGCTGGGTGGGCAATGAGCTGGGCATCCCGACGGGGCTCCCATCTCCTGCAGTGCCTTTTTCTCCTATTTTCAGTTTAAATGCAATTTAATGAGCTGTTTTATCTTTTTTTTTTTTTTTGCTCTGGGGGTCAGTGTGTATGATGATCGTTGGCTTACAGAGAGGAAAAGCGTTCATTGGGGGGGGGTGTCCCCAAATTAACTCCATTGCTGTCACCCTTGGCCATGGCAGAGCCTGCCCCTGGCTCCCTGCTAGGAAGGATGCTGTTGGCCGAGCTTGACCTGGTTGAGACAGGGGGAAGTGCTTTGGAGCCAAATGAAAGGCTGACCTTCCCTCCTCCACGCTGAAAACTGGGGTGGTACTCAGCCAGAGGGTCTCGTTCCCCTCCCGGAGCTGTGGAGAGCTGAAAGCCCTCACCCCTTTGCTTTCTGTGCCCCACAGCCCCAGCGAGGAGCCAGGCAGCCCCCAGCAGCACAAGCCCAAGCAGGTGAGCAAAAATCCTTCCCCTCCTGTTCCTGCTGCCACCGTCCCCTGCTGTCGGCTGTCCCCAAGGGCTGGGGACATTGGAGATGCCTAAATCCCAGCCCCACACTGAGACCAAATTGGGGATGGACGGGCTGCTCTGTTGGGGTGCTGCAGCCCCAGGGGGCTTAAGCTTTTGGGGACCCCCCCCCTCCAGAGCAGGTGGGTAGAGGAAATCCCACAGCTTGCCCCTGCTCCTTTGTGCATCCTTCCAAACCCCTTCTCCATCACTTTGAAGCACCCCATGAGGTGGTTCTCAGTTCCTAATTAATGCTTTAATTAAGCCTCTCAGTTAAGCCGTCAGCCGTGACTCACTTTCCCCAGGCCGTGACCCTGAAGGCCAGACCTCCCCTCACTGCGTTTTGGCACAGTCCTTGGGTGCCGCCCGGCCTCGGAGGGGTCTCGGCAGCAATTTCATCAACGACCCGATTTAATCAGCAGCCCCTCCTCAAAGGGCTTCGTTAAGTAATGAAGCAAGTGGCTGTCCCAAGCTGCTTAAGGGATTAAAGGATGGGAAGGAGCTTTTCAGTGTGAAGTTGATGACATGGAAGAAACAAGCCGGTTCCCAGCTCCACCGTGGGACTCGCAGCTTCCCCGTGGGACTTGCAGCTTTCCCCCGCCAAATCTGCAGCACTGGGATCCTGCTGGGATCTGGCTGGATTTCCCCCCCCACACTGCAAAACACCTTCACTCACCACACTGGGGCATCTGGGAGGGATGAAACCCCTGTGAGGGGGAAGGTGCTTTGTTGGGTGGTGGGTGCCCTAGTGCAACTGGATTTGCTTAAATCACTTTCTGAGGGCCCCCAGCTGACGCCCACTCCCCAAATATCTCCTGCCTGGAGCCAAGTGCTGCCCCACATGCTCCGTACTTGGTAAATCAGGGTTATTTATAGCCCCAGCTAACCAGGATTAGGTGTGCTGTGTCTAATCCCCCCTGCTTTCCCGCTCCTGCTGACCTCCATCCTGGCATGGCCTCATGGCTCCTTGCCTTCAATGGGAGCCTTTTACATGGGCAAAAGGAGATGGAAGTGTAGAGCCAGGCTGCCTGCCCATCCTTGTGTCCCCTGTCCCAGCTCAGGTCACCCAGGATGCCCACTGGGAGATGAACCGGTGCCCAGGGTGGCTCCTGGCTGGGGTCCCTACGGCATGGCATGGCTTGTCCCTCTGTGCCAGCGTAGTCTGTGGTATCGGGACAGCACCAGCATCATGTCCCTTGTCCCCAGCGCTGGCATGTGGCTGTCTGTCCCAGCACTGACGCTCTCCTGTCTGCCTGCTAACAGCCCTTTCTGTTTTCCTCCCTCTGCCTTCCCCGGGGGCCTGCCCCATGGTAAGTTGCTCCCTTTGGTAATAGCTCGTTTGAAGGTGCAAGCGTGTCCCTCTCTCCCCGGAGCGGGTCCCTGCTCCAATGTGGGACCAGGGAAAAGCCTGGCTATATTTCGGAATGGGAGCCTTTGCTGTATGAGCAGGGGTTGCCTTGCAAAGGGAAAAGGTATTTAAGGCTGGCACCGTCTCTGCAGCACCGTCTGCAGGGGCAAAAGCTGAAGAAGAAGCGGCAGGAGCCTGTGCCAGAGCCCGAGGCCAAGGCCCGGCAGCTGCGGGCGAAGAAGCTGGGTGAGGCAGGGGCTGCAGAGGAGCCCCGTGCCCTGGCACAGGGTAAGTACAGCCCACCCCCAGCTCCCTTGGAAGTAGGGGGACACCCTGGTCCCCCCCATGGCCCCAACCTGCACCAGCGGTGCTCTCCATCAGGGGCATCTCTTGAAATGTGCAGGGGTGAAGAAGCTGAAGAAGAAGAAGGAGAAAGGGGAGGAGGACAGCGACAAGGACCCCTACTCCAAATTCACCAGGGAGACTCGGAAGAAGAAGGAGAGCCCGGCCCCCCGCTCCTGTGCAGCCAAGGACCCCAAGAAGCAGCAAGGTGGGGGGGGAGGGGGCAGCACCCACCCCTCTGCAGGCATCTGCTCGTGGCACCTCATGTCCCCGTGCACCTCGCCCCCATGCACCATATCCCACCGGTGCCATCGATGCTCCCAGTATCTGCAGAGGTTCTGCAGGTCCCTGGGGGGGGCTTTTTGGCCAAAACCCAGCTACACACCCGGCAGGAAAGGGGATGTGGCAGGGGACCTGCACGTGTGGCGTTGGCTGGGGAGTTGGGGCGGAGGACAAGCTCCCTGGGAATGTGGCAGACGGCGGCCGCCAGCTCCCCGGACATCTTTCCGAGCAAAAAGATGGGGTGGGCAAAAAGATGGGGCGGGCAAAAAGATGGGGCTCGTCCCCCCCACTCCGCACTCCGGGGCTGCAGCCGCGAGATGGCGGTGTGACTTCGCACGCGGTGTCTGCCACTGGACATGTCCAACGCGCCGCTGGCCACCGCGGCTGGGCCGGGCGCCCATGGCCCCAGCATCCTGGCTGTGGCACGATGGTGCCCACGCTGGTCGGCGCTGCCGAGGGAGGTTCCCTGCTCGTAAACCACGAGGCTGCGGGTCCCCGATGCAAGACACCATCGCTTTGCTGATGCCATGGTGTCACCTCTGGGCAGAGCCCACCGAGGACTCAGAGGAGGAGGAGGAAGAAGAGGAGATGGAGAATAAAGACCCACCAAAAAAGCTCAAGAAGAAGCTACCCAAAGAGCCTCCTTCGGGTGAGAGCAGGGAGAAGAAGCTGAAGCCAAAGAGTGAGTGCCCAGGGGACAGGGACAGCTTGTACACAATGCCATCACCACTTGCATCCCTCCTTGCTGGGACAAGGGGACCGCCTGCATCCTGTCCCCATCACTGTCCTGGTAGACTCAGGGGGCTGCGGGGCAATTGCCCCCTCCCTGTGCAATCTCCCCCCAGCTCAACCCTTCCTGCTGCCCCCACCCTGCCACCTCCCTGTTCCTGTCATCGCCCATCCCCTTCCCCCTGTCCAGCCGCTCATCAGCTCCTCCGTCCTGCCAGGAGACAAGAGCGACCCTGACAGCAAAACCAAATCTGACAAAAGTACCAAGAAGGAGCCGATGTCCGTGTTCCAGGTGAATGGGGAGAAGAAGGAGAAGAAAAGCAAGAAGAAAGGTATGGGGCAAGCGTGGGGGGGTGGCAGCCAGTCCTGCTCCCCCACAGCATCACCCCGAGCTGACAGCACCTGGTGCTGCGTGATGGTGTCACCCGTGTCCCCCCCCAGCCGCCATCAGCAGCGATGAGGAGGATGATTCCGACTCCAGCACCAAACCCATCAGGTCAGAGAGGAAGAAAAACCCAGCATTCCTCTTCCAGACTGGTGGGGACCCCCCCAAGGAGAAGAAAACCAAAAAGAAAGGTGAGAGCCCGGCACCGGTGATGCAATGGAGGGTGGTGGGTGCTGGAGGGGCTTGTGGGGGTGTGGGTGAGCCTGGCCATGGAGAGGGGGGTTATGATCAATGGTGTTGGTGTGGGTCTATGCCAAGCTCAGTTTTGGGGTTCAGCAGAGTCAGGCTCTTCCCTCCTCCCCATGCCCCTACCATTCCTGCCTGCAGCTCCTCCCAAAGTGGCCGAGAGCGAGGAGGAGACCCCGCAGAAAAACTCCAACAAGAAGGGGAAAGGGAAGAAATCAAAGAAGGTACAAAAAAACCCCTCAGAATCATGGGTGTCTCCTCAGGGAGGGGGGCAGCAGCTCTTCCCCCCAGGGTGGGTCAGGGGGCTGGAGCATCCCCCAGGGAGACCCACCACAGCACCATCCCCAAAGCCACCAGCTGCAGAGCCACAGCCTGGGGGGGATTGGGAGCAAGGAGCAATTAGCTGGGAAAGGAGGGGAGCTTTTGGCAGGTTTGGCTTTGGGGTCACCATCCCCTCTTGTGTTGCAGCCGAAGGAGGAGAGGCCTCCGTCGCCCATCATCGAGGTAGACAACCTGGAGGAGTTTGTGTTGCAGCCAGCACCGCAGGGGGTGACCATCAAGTGCCGGGTGACGCGGGACAAGAAGGGGATGGACCGGGGGCTTTACCCCACCTATTACCTCCACTTGGATAATGACAAGAAGGTGAGCTGGGGTGGGGGTGCGGAGACCCCTGGGGCTCTGCACCCACCACAGGGAGCACCCTCAGGGTTTGGGGGGGATGTTCACCTGCATCCCACTGCGGTGGTGGGTCCTGGATGGGGCTGCTCCCCTCCCCTGCAGTCCCTCTTGGGAAATGCCCCATGTTGATGGTACCTGGGATGATGAGCAAATGGCAGCTAGAGAGCCACGCTAATGCCGGGCTGGGCTCAGACCCTCCCGTCCCATGGCTCAGCTGGTAATTTGGGGATCATCTTCACTCCATGTCTTGCGCAAGGTTGCGGCAGTGACCTGTTGGGCCAAGCCTTGTGCAGAGGGCATGGCTGGGCAGCAAGCCGGGGATGGTGGTGGCAATGGCAATGACAATGCCCCATCCCCATGCGGTCCCACTGCCCTCCCAGG
This sequence comes from Platalea leucorodia, assembly GCF_965183815.1. Taxonomy (NCBI): domain Eukaryota; kingdom Metazoa; phylum Chordata; class Aves; order Pelecaniformes; family Threskiornithidae; genus Platalea; species Platalea leucorodia. The sequence continues at coordinate 163,210 of NC_138841.1, forward strand.
TGTTCCTCCTCGCCGGGAGGAAGCGCAAGAAGAGCAAAACCTCCAACTACCTCATCTCCATCGACCCCACTGACCTGTCTCGGGGGGGAGAGAACTTCATCGGGAAACTGAGGTAGGAGCAGAGGTGTCACCCCGTTTCAGTGGCACCCCATTCTTGTAGCACCCCATTCCTGCAGCACCCCGCTCCCACTCCATGGGTTTCTGGCTGCCCCGAGTGACGGCTGGGTCAAACAGGAGGCTAAATTCAGCATCCCCTGCTGCTGGGTCTGACCTGAGGAGTGTTGGGGGGCCAGGAGGGGAAAACAGGCTTGTCTAGTTCCTCCTGGCCAACAGGTCACAGCTAGAAACGGCACCCAGTGAGCCCTGCAAGTCCTGGCCCGCTGCACCACCGGCAGCCACACAGTGATGCTGGGGGGTCCCCATGGCGACAGCACCCTGTAACACCCCAATTTAGGGGTGCCCTGAACCCGAGCAAATGGCTAAAGGGTGGGAAGGATGGTGTTAGTGGCAGGCTGCATGTGGGTTTTGCAGCTGGAGCAAAGCTGGGGCTGTGCCTGGAGAGGGGAGGGACAGGGGGGTCAGAGGGGACTCAGTGGCACCAGCCACAGCCATCTCCCATCCTCGGCTGCAGATCCAACCTGATGGGTACGAAGTTCACAGTGTTTGACAATGGCGTGAACCCCGACAGGGCCAACACTGACTGGTCCAACGTGCGGCAGGAGCTCTCAGCTGTGGTCTATGTAAGCAGTGGTGCAGGAACCCCACCCTGGACCTCCCAGGCAGGCAGCAAGGGGGACCCGACCTGCACCCCTTTGGTGGGGCTACTGCCCTGAGGGGCTGCAGAGATGTGGGATGGGCTGGATCTGTCCCTGAGCCCTTGTTCACCTGCTGGCAAGAGGATGCAGCCCACAGCAGTCGGTGGTTTTAGGGATGGGGTTTCTCTTGCAGGAGACCAATGTTTTAGGGTTCAAAGGCCCCCGGAAGATGACGGTCATCATCCCTGGGATGAACGCCAACAACGAGAGGGTACCCATCCGGCCCCGAAACGTAAGTCAGGGAGAAACTCCTTGGGGGCTGGATTTGCTGAGGTTCACCTTGGATTTTACCCATTTGGGGGCATTGAAAGACTTTCAGGTGTCCCTGAAATTCAAGGCACCTCCCTGGGAGGTGGAAGGTGTGGTGTTTGTATTTTTTTCTCCATGCTGGATCCCATCTCCCAGATGCATCCTGCTGCAGAGCATCTCCCTGGGCATGCCATGGCGGGTGGTAGGGCTCTGGGGGGGATCACCCCGACTCTGCTCTCCCCCCTCTCACCCTCCCCAGGATAATGACGGCCTCCTGATGCGATGGCAGAATAAAAACATGGACAATGTGATCGAGCTGCACAACAAGGCACCGGTGTGGAACGACGAGACCCAGTCCTACGTCCTCAACTTCCACGGCCGGGTCACCCACGCCTCTGTCAAAAACTTCCAGATCGTGCATGGCAGTGACCGTAAGCTGGGAAGGCGATGGGATGGGGGTGATGGTGGGGGAGCACTGCCATTGGCTGGCAACAGCAGCCCCTTTTTTTGCTGAGGTTTAGTTTTTTCATGCATGGCTGCTTTGGGGTCCTGCCTGCCTTTGCTGGAGCTGGGATGAAGCCCTACAGGGCGTATGGTACCGCACAAGCAGCTGCCTGCTGGCCCTGGGTGCCGGCAGAGGGACCGCGCCTGTCACCTGTTGCCAGGCAGATTCGGGCAAGGACAAATGCTGTGGGGTGCTGAGCCTCGTTCCACCATACTACAGCCACCCACGCACCTCAGAGCATCACCCCGGCATGCACCCCACGTTGCTGGCAGGCTCACCCTGAGGTGCGTCATGCCTCGGGGACAGTCCCTCGGGGGTGGCAGCAGCTCTGTCCCTGCGCGAGCGGCCGGACGCGGCCATTCATCACCTGTCCGGTGCAGTCAGAAGCCCTCAGCCTCTGGGGTGTTGGGTTACGGGACAGAAAAAACCTCTCGGGGGCCCCTGGTTATTTTTACAGATTTCCTGTCACTTACCCTTCAGTAGTAGCAGTCCCATGGGGGGGTGAGTGGGGTCCCTGTCCCTTGGGGGGCTGCTGCTCCCGGGTAGGGGGTGCTGGGGGGACCGAAGGGTGCCGTGGTCCGGTGCCAGACTGTGCAATGGGAAAATGCCGCTTTTTGGTAACATGTGCTGTGGTACAGTGCAGCTGGTGCACGAGCCACAGGCAGAGCTTGGTGGAGGGAGGGGTGGCTTCTTTGGGGTGCCACTGCGTGGGTCCCCTAGGAAAAGGGTGGGATGGGTGCGCAGGTGACAGCCCAGCCGCTTGCCTCCACTGCGCCGACCGGAGTCATCCCCTCTCTCCTGCAGCCGACTACATCGTGATGCAGTTTGGGCGTGTGGCGGACGATGCCTTCACCATGGACTACAACTACCCGCTCTGTGCCATGCAGGCCTTCGCCATTGCCCTCTCCAGCTTCGACGGGAAGCTGGCCTGCGAGTAGCGCCTGCGCCAGGGCTGCCGGGGCCGCATGCCGGTGTCCGGTGGGTGCTCCTGCATCCCCATCCTGCTCTGCTCCCTTGGTTTCCACCTTCTGCCCGGTGAATGCTTGTGGTTACAGACACTCGTGGGGTGGCGTGAGATGCATGGTGCTGCGGGATGCTCATCCAGCCACGGCCACCCTCTTCAGGCAAACTGGGGACAGATTGCTGGTCTGGGGCAGATGGCAGAGTCAGGCCTGGGGTATATTTAGCAGATGAGGCTGACTGTGATCCCGATTTCATCCCTTTGAGACGTTTCTCGGACGCAGATCCTAGAAACTCATCCTCTGGTTTGTTTTTTTTTTTTTTTCTTTAGATTCTGGTTTGTATTTTGTAGCTCAGTCTCTCAGTGAGAGAGGGGTTGGTGGTCTCCTCGGTTCATGTTTCCTCATCCCCCTATGAGTGTGCACAGAGCCCACGCATGGCTGTGCTCTGCCCAGCCTCCCGGTGAGGGACCCCCCAACCCAGCTTGATGCCCACCAGGCACCAAACTCCTGTTTTGCCCCATTTTGCCCTGGTGCAAGCAGCCATGTGGTGCCCACGGTGTCTTTGCACGTCCTGGACTCTCCACCTGCTGGGTCTAACCGCACTGCCTGGAAGCCTTCGGGGATTTGGGTCCCTGAGGAGCAGCCTGGCACCCAGAGCACCGGTGGCATGCGGTCATGTGCCGAGGGAAGCCGGTGTCAGCGGAGGAGGGCTGGCAGCCACGTGAGGCAGAGCCGGCACGGGGCTGGGCTGGGTCAGTGCTGCCAGGAGGGACCTGGAAGGGAAAACTCTGGGTGCACCAGGAAGCACCGGGGTGACTCATGAGGTGTGGTTTGGTGCTGAGTCATGCTCAGCACCCGGATGGGCCCCGCCGATCCCCCCGTGCCCCTGCTGCTCACTGCCCCTGTGCTCTGCGGCATTCCTCCAGACCCCACTGGGCTGGTTGTCCCAACAGAGCCCCGCATACCCTGGGTGTCCCCACTGCCAGGACCGGCCTGCTTGTGCTCCCTGCTCACGGGTGGTGGATGGGAAGTGCCACCCTGTGGCACAGACCCGTGGGGTGTCATGGGGGGCTGTGGGGAGTCATTGGGAAGGGCAGATGCTGGAGAGGGGCAGCTCGGGGGGAAAAGGGCAGCCTGTGCCCCCATTTCCAGCACTAACTCACCTTTGCGGGGTGAGGATTTGGCTGCACAGACAGTCCCAAATCTGATTAATTCAGTGGTGAGAAACACCGGGACATGCCCTGAAACACCATCCTCAACTCCCCAATAGTTCTTCTCTCACCTGCTCAGCTCATGCACTGACCCCAGGGGGGGCTGATACAATTTGAGGTCCCCTTCCTGGGACGCATACAGGTCTTTTCCCCATTCTGGGAGTGATCTGAGCCCCCCAAGTTAATGCTGCGAGAGGTAGCCAGGGCGGAAAGGCTGAGGATCAGGAGACAGATGAGGCAGATGCAGTTGTACAAGAGGGATGCTCGTCCTTGCTGGGCAGTGTCACAATGCCACTGCGGCCCGAACCTGTCCCTGCGCAGGGCTGGGGACAGATGACAGTGGCAGTGGGACCACGAGCTGCAGCCGGACTGCTGGCGAACATCCGTCCCAGTGGCTTTGTGGACGGAGCAGAGGTTTTCCCACCAGCTGCACGAATCCGGGCTCCATGATTCATCAGCAGACACTTGTGGTGGGGGCAGATGGAGATAGACAGTCCAGGGACGATGGGCCGGCATGGGACATCGTCCCTTACCCACACAGCAAGATGAGAGACCTTCTTGTGAGCTAAAGGGAGAACCAGCCACCGCGATTCAGGGCCAGCATCTCCTGGCTAAGTATAGCCAGCAAATGTGGGGAAAGCAAGAGCTTTCTGCCCAAATCTAGCCGTGATCCCACCATCTGTTTGAAATTGGGGAAAGCTCAGCTAACGGTTGAGCTAACACTTGTCCTCATTTCCTCCAGTGGAAGCAGAAAAGCTGAAGCGGGGTGAGAGAGGGGGGTTTTGGGCTCCCCAAGCTCTCGCTGGAGCACAAGCTGCCATTATCCCAGCTGCTCCCCAGGGAGTTTCTCCCTCCAGGCACCCAAAAAGTCTCCGTGTTGCCCAGTGTTGCTTGCAAACCCCTCAGGATTCCCAGCCTGCAGCCCAAGCGGAGCAAAAGATATGCCATGGGTGTCCAATGCAATGCCACCCTATCCCAGAACACAGTTACAGCATCAGCTGCCCACCCCAAATCACTTACACAAACCCTCTAACCCAAACCAACTGTGGCACAAGAAACAAATGAAAACAATTTAATAGGGCTATGGATATTCAGGCCCTTTGTTTGCGCTGGCTGTTAACACCAGAGGAGACGAGGAATGGAAGCAGTTGAAATGTGTATCTACTTTGGCTGATGGAAAGTGTGACGGATGTGCCGGCAGACCAATGGCTGAGGATGCTGGCGTGTGCGTGGGTGTGAAAGGAATGCTCACTGCAAGAAAAGATCAAAAAAAAAAAAAAAGAGAAGGATCCTTATCAATCAACGGTGTTTGAGCCCAAAGTGTGTATCTTCCTTGGAGAAAGGTTTTTCTCAGTCCCCAGGGATGACATTTTCCCCACAGCACGAGACTTTGAGGCCTCTGGAGCCTCATTTTAGGGGGCTGGGGTTAGGCTGGTGGTGCAGGGATGGATTTAAACCCATGAAGTGCTCATGTGGGGGCACGAGCACGGCCAGCAGCCAGAGGCTGCTGGTTCAAGGGAACCTCCTGGGAAATGTGTTTTATTTTTGCAAAGATGGTTATAAGGCAAAGGGGAGGAAAAAAAAAATAACGTCCCACCTCGATGCTGAGCGCTGCATCCTAGTTAGGATCAATGTCACTGTGGTGCCAGTGGCTCTCGCAGGCAGTGGTTGCCAGTATCCCTGTCCTGTGCCGATGAGTGGAAAGATGCTGGTCCAGAGCTGAGCAGGAGGATGGAAGTGGGGGGCTCTTCTCCGACTGCTCACTTCTCCCTCTGCCCCAGACCCCCGGGGCTTGGAGAGCTCCATGCACCCAGCCCTGAGTGCAGGCTCAGCCTCTGCACTCTTAGGGGGGGCTGCGGGGTATTTCCATGGGGCTCCGAAAGGCAAATGCCCCATCAGCTGGGCAGCCTGCATCCCAGCAGGTACAGGAGGGGAGGCCAGCACAGGGAAACTCCTCACCTGGCAATGGAAGGGCCGGAGTTGTTTGGTTCCCAGCAAGTGCCCTGCCCAGCAGAGAGCATCGCCTCAGCCTCGGGGGCTCTCGCTCCGTACTTTGAAGTGGTGATACATTAATTAATTAAAGAAGTGATCATGATGGGGTGTTTTTCTCTCCCCTTTCCCTCCCTGTGCATTTATTTCGGTGACATTTTTTAGGGGGAAAGGCAGACGCGGCCGGTAAGCTGGGCTGCGGGTTTGCAGGATTGGCTCTTTCTCGGCACAGCAAGCGACAGGCAGTAATAGAAAAGCCAATATTTTTCAACTGCTTTTAAAAAGGAATAATTTTTTAATTAGTGAATCCATTCTGGAGAAGTGTTGGAGTTTTAGAGTGTTGTAGCTGTTCTTGGTGTCTTGCCTAGGCTTGGATGTTCTGGCCATAAGAAAATATTATTTATGGCGTTGCTGCCTGCAGCTCTTTTATATTATAATTTGGGAAAGGAAGTTGCTGTTCCCACCAGTGGACGAAGAATAGCAGAAATGAGGATTATGGACTTCTGAAGGCGGAAAAAAAATTAAAAAAAAGAGGCAGGACTGAAACAAACCACCGAGCCAGGCTCAAATCGCCACACTCCAGAACAAGCTCATCCCGGCATCACCAGCAGTTGGGTTGGATGCAGTAATCGAGCCGAAGCCCGACCCCAGCAGGCCCAGCACAGTGGTGACCCCCCTCAATACTCCCCTGTGCGGCGTTACATGTGTTCCTAAACATTTGCAGATCAGGCTTTTATTCATGGGCTAATGCACGCTTGTTTGCTCATGCCTTACTCAGCCTAAACTTCTACTGAACTCAATTAAGCCTGTCATCTCCAGGAGCAGTCAATGTCATTTTTGCCCAAGTAAGGGATGAGTAACGAGTGCTCCGAACGGCCCTTGGAGAATAGCAGCCATTTTGTTGCAGTTTTTGGTCCAGATTTCTTACAAGTTAGCACCAGGCCAAGGGTGGAAGAATGTGATACGGCTTTATTAATCACACACGATTGCTGAATATGCTGGATGCTTCAGAGACTGTCGCTTTACAGGCTGCAGCGTTGGCTGTCTTGTCCCGAAATGCTTGCATACATACAACCAAGCTCAGCATGAAAATTAGAAAAATATGTTTCTAGAAGGGACAGGATGCAAAGAGCATCCCTTCCCTGAGATGGGAGGATCCCACTCCCCGATTTACCTCTGAGGTTTTCATGTACTGCGGCATGGGTCCTCGGCACATGCTGGACCCTATGGCCGGTGGGGCCGGGGTTTCTGCCACGCGTTGCCCATATCAGGGCCGTGGTTTCCAACAGTTGGGCTGGGTCACGGCCAGGGACTCACATGCAATCAGCTGGCTGCGGCTTAGCGCGTTACCACCCATCGGCTCGCTCCGAGGAAATGACCGCAGCCTGGCTCCTGGGTGGGTTCCCTTGGGAAATCACAACCGTGTGGGCTGAGGTCCCCATCCTGGGTACCACGCGGTGGGGTGGGGGTGCAGGAGAGACAGGGAAGCTGCATGCTGGTGGGGTGTGGGGGGCTGAGGGTGTGTATGGAAGGGGGGTGAGGGTTTTGGAGAGGGATGAGGGTGTGAGGATGGGGATGAGGAGGGGAATGAAGGTGGGTTACAGGGCATGAGGGCGCATGGAGGACAATGAAGCGGAAGGGGGATGTGTGTGGAAGGGGATGCAGGTGTGCAGAGGGGGATGAAGGTATGTGGAGGGGAATGAAGGTGAGCACAGGGATGAAGGTGAGCATGGGGGGATGAGGGTGAACACAGCGGGGTGAGGATGTGCAGAAGGGGATGACCCTGGCTGGTCGGTGATGGGACGGGACAGCAGCACCCTCATGACCTGGCCCGGGGCTGCATCCCGGGGCTGAGGGCCGGAGAAGGAGGAGGAAGAGGAGGAGGGTGAGGAAGGCTCCTAGAGGCCGCTCCCAGAGCCCGGGCCGGGCCGAGCCGGGGTCCAGGGCTGCCCTTTCCACAAAAAAACCTCCCGGCGGAGCGGAAGCCCCGCGGCCCCGCGCCCGTCGTGGAGCGCTGCCGCCACCGCCCCGGGGGCGCGGGCAGGGAGGGAGGGAGGGAGGGAGGGTCGGACGGGTGGAAGGAGGGAGGGAGGGCCGGGAGGAGGGAGGAAGGCAGCGGGAGGAGGGGAGAGGGTCGGCCCGGCCCCGCCGCCTCCTGATTGACTCCCAACTTTCTGCTCCTCCCTTGCATAAACTTTCCCGTCCCTGCGCCTGGCTCCGTGCGCGGACCCGGGAGCCCGCCGCGCACCCCGCATTTCTGCCGCCCTCCCCACCCCGGCCCCGGTTCCGGTCCGGCCCCGGTCCGGTCCCGGTCCCGGCACCCGCGGCCGGCCCAGCCCCTCCGGAGCACGGAGCAGGTAAGTGCTCAGCCGGGAAGAGACTCCCAACCCCCTTCCTCCTCCTCCTCCTTCTCCGGCGCCTCCTTCCTCCCGGCCCGCAGCCCTCCGGCTGTACCGAGCCCCGGCGGGTGGTGATGGGGGCGGTGGGGTGCTCTCCGCGCCCGCCAGCCCGGTACCTCCCCCCCGGGGCTCCCCCGCCTCTCCCCCGCGATGCGGTGTGTATGTCGGGGGGGGGCACAGCCGGGGTGTCCCCAAGGTGTCCCCAACCCCCCCCGTCGGGTCCCCAGGCTCCCACCCCGGCCCCTCCGCTGGGTCCCCCCTGCTGCGGCGCATCCCCGGGGTGCGCGGCGGGCGCGGGCTATAGGGTTACAAAGAGGCCTTGTGTACGGTATAGTCCATACGTCGGGAGCGTGTAGGGCGAGGGCGCCAGGCGTTATATAAAGCGAGAAACCGTCTCGTCTGCTCCCCGGCTGAAGCCCCCCGGGAAACGGCGCGCGGGGCGGGGGGGGGGGGGGGGGGGGGGGGGTGTCCCGGGTGCGGTGTGGGGGCCACACGTGTGTCACGTTACATGTGTGTCACACACATGTAGGGGATGACCATACACTGACTGTACGCTAAACACTTTGTGCCTCGTCATAGGGGCACATTGCTAACGAGGCAGCAATTAGATGTATAATTTTCAGCAGTGTGTCATCTTTATTATTATTATTATTTTATTTTTACACCCTCCTTGGATTTGGGGTGGTTGTTTTTTTTCCCCCTAACCCCCTTGGAAGGAAAATAAGGCCAAGCCCTCACAGTGCTGCTCGCCTCCACCCCCTGAAACTGCTCAGGCCCTATGCAATGCGTTTGGCCGGTACCGGCTGAGAAAAAAAAACATATTTTGGGGAGAAAGCAGCTGGAAATGGTACCAGAGGCCCTGCTGGGGTCGTGGACACCCTGCAGCCCCCCATCACTGTTGGGTGGTTGGCACAGGGTGGCAGGGGAAAAGGCGAGGGCAGAAGTTTTGGGGTTTTTTTGTGCTTTGCAGGGAGCTGGGGCGAGCCGGGCCAGGCGACCGTCCCACCAGCGAAGCGATAATCTCCGGTGTCAGGCGCGCCGGGGTATTTTGGGCTCCGGCGTCCTCTCTCCCCTCCTATCGCTTTACCCCGTGTGGGTACGTGCGCGCCGTGAGTCAGGGCTTTGGCACTGCCCAGCCGCCCTGGGGGGCCCTGCCAGCGGGGCTGCCACCCCCTCCCTCCCCCCAGTTTTGGGTGCTCATGATGACGGGTGGAGAATTGGGAGTCTGTCAAGCTGGTGACACCCCCATACACCCACTGGCCCTGGGGGCCTCCGTGGCCCCAAAGCCCTTCCCTGCACTGAGCTTTCGGGGTGGGTCATTTCACTGCGACATGGGAGGAAGAGGGTCCCCAGAGTGAACTGGGGGTGAGGGCTCACCAAGGTCACCCAATGGCAAAGCTCGGGGAGAAATGGGGGTGGGGGGGAGGGGAGGTTGGGACCCCGCTGGTGGGGCAGGTGACGGGCACCGCGGTGCTGCCTGAGTGGCCTCCCCGGCACTTCCCCACCGAAGAGGATGGGCATGAGTGTCCCATTGGGAGAAGGCGCTGGATTTGGCCCTGTTTGGGTTTGCAGGGCCAGCATTCCCATCAGAAGGGGCTGCAGATGGGTGTGGGGAGAGCAGCTGCCCCCTCCCAGCTGGGTGACATGGGGGAACATTCCCGTCCCCAGGGGACCTCGGGCACCCAGCTCCCTCCCCGGGGCGGGTGCATGGCTGGCACTGCACTGGCTTTTCTAACAAAAATAACCCTTAGAAAGCAGCAGGCTCCATGGCGGGCTCCAGCTGCCTTGCATAAGTGGCTCAGCTCGGAGCAAAGGGATGCTTCAACTGGGGCATTTTGGGGGGCAATGGGGTGCAGAGATGAACCCTCCAGCAGCCATCCCACCTCTAACGTCCCCCTCCTGCAACGCAAAACCCCCTCCAGCCTCCATGTCCATCAGTAAAAGGGACTTGCATCCATTTCCCATGACATACGGTTGCTATTTATCATGATACCAGAAACAACATCTCCTTTTAATCGACATTTAATCCCCATCTTGCCACCACTGACCGGGTTGGGAGGCGAGTCCCCGTGGCCCCAGCACTGTGCTGAAGGAAGGAGCCTTTTCCCGGCAGTGTGTGAGCAGGTCGTGGCTCTGAGGTGGTGGGGGTGGCAGTGGTAATCAGCTATAATTAATGTATTAAAAAGCAAGTAACCACGGAGCTCCCGTCAAACACTCAGTGAGCACGAGGCCAGTGGCAGGTGAGCTTGGCGGTGCAAGTGGTGTGGGCATGCAGTGGCTGGAAAGGGGGGAAATGGGCAATTTTGGGCTGTTTGCAGGGAAAAAATGTGTTTTCCTGCCTTAGTACCTTTTCTCCCATCCATGGGAGTGGAGAGGATGGAGGGGAAGGGAGGAGAGCAGGCTGCAAAGCCCTAACCAAGGGTGCTGCTGGGATTTGTGTGGCCAGAGCCATCCTGGGGCTCTTTGTGGGTTTGGGATCCCTCTGTCTGTCAACGGACAGGACGGATGCTGTCTAAAACATGTCCCATCTCTAGGAGCTTCTCTCTCTTATTAAATCCTTCATGGCAATTGCAAGGGGCTGGCAGGGCTGCCATAGTGTTTGCACCACCTTGGGTGCTGCTGGTCGATGGGATATAACCAAACACCTTTGAGTTTTGGAGCTCCCATCCCCAGGGGATTTGCCGAGCGGCCAGGCCATGCTCTGAGCTTCTCAGCCACATGTCCGAGGTGTTATTTGGGGTCAGTGCCCGGGCCGGGAGCGTGCCAGGGGCCGCAGTGGCTGAGCCCTGGCACCTGCATGTTGCGGTTGGAGCAGGCACCTGAAGCGCGTGGGCGTTTGCTATTGCCACTATCACGTGGTGGCTTATGAAATGTTTTTTTGGAGGGAGGGAAGGTAATGATGGGGTGAGCCGGCGGGGCTGTGCCCCACACCAGCCTGCAGTGGGCACGCGGCAGGAGCGGCCCCCCCACTCTGTGATAACACGCAGCCGGATCCTGCTGCGGGTCTGGACACGCTGCTACAACTCCTGGTGCTTTGGTTTTCCCTGCCTGTGAAATGGGAGCGAGGGGCCCCGACAAAACCTCCTTGTGGTGCTGGACGGCTGCTTGCCTGCCCGTGGTGGTGGGGAGCAGGGTGTCACATGGTGCCAGGCACCGTTTCAGGCTCCCCACGCAGTTCATTGCAGGGTTTCATGGTGAGCATGCGTGGCTGAGCCCTTCAGAGGTGACAGGCCATGAACCCCGTGTTCTCATCCCTGATGGTGGTAGCTGGTGGCCCTGTGGGGATGGCATTCGCGAAGGGCTCTGTGTTGGCACAGCCGACGGGATCCTGTGGGCGAAGGGTCCGGAGAAACACAAACATCCGATTGCATGAAGTGCGTCCCATCCTGGTGGTGCACATCCTGCCGGTGCACATCCTGCCAGAGCATGTCCCCTTACCTGGTCCCGAATGGATGCAATGCTCTGATGTCCCCAGCATCCACTGTTACATGCCATGAGACAGCGGTGGCACCGAAACCCAGCGTGCCCACCGCACACGCCGCCACTGCCTTCCAGCTGGGCACTGGGTGTGTAATGAGATGAGCCAGGTCTCAGTTAGCTAAAGCCAACCTGAAGCTCATCCTCGGCCATCCTCTTACGAGCCAGAGGCACAGAAGGTGACTTCAGCGTGCTTCAGGGTTGTGCTTCACCCTGTAATAAATAACGCTGGGAAGTGCTTGCTTGCAGGTGGCTCGTGGCTGGCAAGCAAGATGTGAGTGGTGGAGGAGGCTGGTTTATCCCCTACCCTCTTGCTGCTGGGGAAATCTGTATGGACCCGAAGCATGGGCTGGGAGAGCTTCCCTGGCTGCAGAGGATGGCCAGGGATGGGACAGCAGAGCTGGAGCTAATTTTAGGAGGTGGGCAGAGCCTCACGGGAAGTGGCCGACCAGAGAGACGTGTCACACCACGGTGGCCATGAGCATCAGGAGCGAGTGCTGGGGGTCCCCGGGTCTGAAGATGCTGCTGTGGGTGGAGGAGGTGGCCCTGCATCAGCAGCCCAGCTTTCCACCACGGGGAAGACTTGTGCCACCACTGATGCCCCGGCTGCTGGAGGGGCAACGGGTCCAGGGACACATGCAGGGACAATGCCCTGGACGCCTGGGCTCACGGTTTGCATTACCCAGGACATGGTTGAGCCCCACGCCACTCCGTGCCTCAGTTTCCCCATGGCCGTCTTGCCGGCGCTCCCCCCTGGTGGGGTGCGGTGAAGGCAGGAGTGCTGGCTGGGCTCGGGGATCCTCGCCTGGGAGCGCCAAGCCTTATTATTTCCCCACGACTGTCTCCTCCTCGCTCCTCGTAAAATTAGATCCAGCTGTTCACAATAGCCACTAACTTCTCTCCGGAAGATGTTCAAAGTTTACAGACGCGGAGCGGCGCGGCGTGCGTGGAGGATGGGCTGCCGTTCCCATGCCAGCTCCTCACCACCCGCCCTTCCCCCAGAGGCAGACAGCTCCTGCCTCCCCCCCCCCCCCCCCCCGCCCCCCCCCCCCCGGCTTAGGCAATTGGGGTTTAGGAAAAAGCACACTCGCAGGCAGGCACGCAAGCCCCCAACCCAAACGAGCGTCGGGTTTTTATTAGCAGAAAGATCTGGGCGCTTTGTAGTCCAGAAGCAAAGGTCTGGTGCAAGGCCCCACTTTTTCCCTGCCCAGCTTCTTGCCCGTGCGCTTGGTGGACAAGTTGGGCAGGGTGCTTGCTTCGTGCTCGCTTGGTGCTTGCTTGATGCTTGCCAGTGCCTGTGATCATCTATGGCATGCATTTGGGCTCTGGCTCTCATGTGGGGTGGCCGGTGTGCCCCGCTTACAGCCTCACCCGGGCGGCATCACAGAGCAGAGGGTCGGGGTCCGGCTCTGATGTTTGCGCATCAGCATGCCAGGCACGGGGCTCACGTGCTGTGCCAGGCTCTCTGGCACTCTTGGGCCGTGCTTCTTGCTGGAGCTCCTTCTTTTACCAAGAATACTGCCTTCGTGTATTTTTAGCAACTTTCCTCCCTGAGGATTCCAGAGCAATTTTTCAATCTGCGGGAGTCGCTGTGCCCATTTCCAGCTCTCAGCTCGGGCAGCAATGAGAGGTGCCGGGAGAAGGTGATGCTCTGCCACGGGCACCCAGTGCTCCTGGCATGCACGAGGGTTTGCTCACCGGGCCTGTCTGGGGTGATGGCAAGCAGTAAAATGGTGCTAAACTGAAATATCGCTTTCTGGGAATAGATTGCCAAAGCAGTTTGTGCAGGCTAGTGTGTACCTGCTCATGCAGCTCCTGCATTAGATGCAGGACGTCAGCTTGGCGGCTGCCCCGAGCTTTGTGAACTCATTGCAGGAGGGCAGGGAAGCATGCCTCCTTGCAGAGGTGACAGTGGCCAAGAGACGTTACCATGTCACATTTTGCCCCAGCCTCTGGCAGGCAGGGACATCTCCGCGTCTCAGCTGGGACGGTAATGCCTGACAGCTCCCCACCACCTTGTGTCTCAGGTGCCTGGGGGTGGATCAGCTCTTGCATCCCCCCACCCCATGGGGTTTCTCCTCCTGGAAAAAACAGTGGTGGTGCTGGGCCCGGGGTCCGGCGCGGGCAGCGGGCGCAGCTGCTCCCTGGGCAGGGTTGGGTTTCGCGGGGGTGGAGGTGGCCGGGGGCAGGTGTGAAATGCATTGCAGCCTTCCTCCTCCTCCTCCTCGCCTGGCAGCTGGCATCCCCGGGAGATGTTTTCCCTGGCCCTGCTGCAATAGCATAAAATGGGGTCAGCAGCACCTGAAACTCCTCTGTGGAGGCATTTCTCCTCCCAGGAGCGGGTCTGAGGGCTGGTAGGGTACTCGGGACACCTGGCCCACCCAGGCGGTGGGGCACCATCCCACTGCAGGCAGGGGGCTGCCTGGCCTTGGGCTCCCCTGGGGTTGCCCCGACCCCAGGCACCTTTGGCTTCCCCTTAGGACAAGCAGTGCTGGGAAGCCCAGGTGACTCGGGACACAGTGGCTGCCTGGAGTTCATCTGCAGGGGATGTTCAGTAGAAGATATTCCAGGATAAGTGTATTTCGGCACAGGAGCAAAACCAATTCAACAGTCCCCAGTGGGTTCCATGCCCGGCACTGGCCATGCCACAGGCCACCAGTGCTGGGGGTATCACAGGACAGCCATGGCAGTGGCCTGTCCCCGGCAGGCGACTCCAACCCTGTTGTTTCTATCCAGCTCATTTCATAATGCAGAGAGCAATTAATGCTGCAAAAGCTTTCTATTTATGTGCTGCTGGGTGAAACGCCCTGTCCTGGTTGGGCAGGGCGGCCGTAATTGGGCCAGGGAGGGAAGCCAGGTTGTGGTGTCCGTCTGTCCCCTACCCTTGGGTCTTGGGCCTGGAGGCTTGAGCAAAACCAGCTCAGGTCCTCCAGCAGTCGAAACCCAGCTCTGCCACCCTGCTGGGGCCGGAGGAAGAGGAGGAGATGAAGGGGTTGGTTTGCACGCCCATGGTTCTGCCGTTAAGAGAGAGGATCTTGGCGAGCGGGGCTGTCGGTGGGGCTCAGCAGGTTTGCTCAATCCCCTCCCTCCTCCCTGCCCAAATTTTCTCTGGGCAAATCACTCAAGTTCCCCTCTTGTTCACCCATGGCCCTTCGGGATGGGGGGGGGCTAAGCATCCCTCGGCATCATGCCGCTGGGTGAGGGCTTGGGGCTTTGCTGGGAGCTGGGGGGATCGTTTGGCTGTGGGGGTCCAGCTGGAGCAGGGGGCACATGCCTGGGGTAGCCCTGGCAGCACCATGGACCCTGGTGGGATGCTGCCACGTGGCCTCCTGCGGTTTCCCTGCTCCGATTGCTTCCTGAGCCGCCCGCCAAGCCGGAAGGGACAGGAAACTATACAGGGGAGGAAATCAGTCGGGCTGTCTCACGGGGAGCTGGCCTGGCGCACGGGGGGCTCTGCCACCGCCCAGGTCCTCAGCCCGTGCCAGGGGTCCCTTTGGGGAGAAGGTAGTCAGTCCTCCTCAGCAGGGAGGTGCAAACCTGGGTGGGAGGGAGCAGGGTGGCCGCCCTTCCCTTCCTGAGCCAGGGAATCCCTCACCAAAACCTGAGAGCTGTTTGGAAGAGGAGCACAATGTAAACAAACCTCCTTCCACCGCCCTCCTTGCTGAGCCGGGTCTCACTTGGCTGCTGCCGCCCGCCTCGATGGGTGCTGGTTGTCCCTGGGACAGCCACGCGCCAACCAGGATGGTGTCCCTTGAAGGATCGGGGCAGAGTCTGGGGCACGACATGGGGCAGGGTGTTCCCGAAGAGTCCCTGAGCGAGCTGCCAGGGATGTGGGGTTCCTGCAAAAAGCACTTGGCTATTGCAAGAAAAGTTCTGTAGGGTTGTGCTCGGCCAAGCCAAGAGCGTCCGGGCTCTGTGCACGGTGCTGGGATTGGCAGCAGACAGGGCTGCATCTGCCCTGGCATGTTGTGGCCTTGCTGGGGTCCCCCGGGAGCCCCAAGGCTTTCGGGTTTGCTTTGAAGGGCTCTCTGGAGCTGGTGGCTATGTTGACGGTGCCGGCAGCGTTTCTCCCGGCCCTGTTCCAGCCATGTGACAGGGTGGGCAGAGGTGGCAGCAGGGACACCGTCCCCGGCCAGCGCTCCCCTGTGCAAAACAAGGAGCACATTAATGACCCCTGCCCAAAACGAGGAGCACATTAACGAAGGCCTCTGCCTGCCTACAAATTGATGCTGGCTGTCGGACTTCCAACCGCGTTCTCATCGAGCCCTGATGTGCCAGGGGGTGTAGGGAGGAGCTGGGATGCCTGGGAGCCTCGGCTTTGGGGTTTGCTTATCTGGGGTCTTGCAGAGCCTGCTGCGTGATGGAGCAGCCTGTCTCGGCATCCCTGCAGGAGCTGTCCCTGGGGACCTCAGCGCAACGGGGCCAGGGCAGCTTCCTGACCCCGCTCCTGAGCCAGTCCTGGCAGGGGCCTGCATGCTCAGCACCAGGGGGGATGGGGGCTCCTTTCCCCCATTGCCCTCCGGGAGCAGGTGCCACCAGTCACGGTGATGGGGAGGGGGTGACGGTGGCCTCATGCATCCCCCCACTAGGACTGGTGTGGGCTGTGACGCTTTGCCTGTGCTGGTGCAAGGCTGAGCACTGCGCTGTGCCGTGCCTGCCTGGGCTTGTTGGTGAACTTTTATCCTTTTGCCATGGGGTCTGGGTGCAGGGGGAGAGGGAGGAGGGCTGGATCGCCCCAGGCTACCTGCATGAGAAGGCGGGATAGAGCTGGGATGCAGCTGGACAGCCCACCCCTTGCAGGGTCTGCTGGCCTCCCTCACTGTCCCCAGCACCGCGGGGAATCGTCCCGTGGGGTCCTGGTGCTGCCTCGCCATGGGTCAGGGGAGCTCCCAGTAAGAAAGGGACCTTGGGGCCACTCTGCCCCATGCCTTGTCCCGATGGATGGTGTCAGCTAGGGACATGCTGTGCTGCAGACCCCCTCATGCAGCAGATGCTGATGGCTGTGCCCTGCATCCCCAGTGTTTTGGGGGGATGCTGTGGCAATGGCCACTCCACCCCACCCCCAGTTTGCACAGGGCGAGAGAGCAGCAGCCTGGGGGCTGTGCCCAGGGAGGGGTGACACCGCCACTGGCCATGAGACCAGCTGGGAAGGCAGGGGTGGCTGGGGCAACCAAGGAGCATGGTGAGAGGAATTGGTCCCTGTGCTGTGACGCTGGCCAAGGCAGGACTGGGTGGCGTGGTGGGGTGCTTGGCTGGGTGGGCAGTGGGGCATGGGTAGGCAGCATGGGACAGGGAGGGGGAGAGGGTGCCGCCCCCTGCCCTGGGGCTTCGCGGGGGCGATTGGCAGCTCTGCCCACATCATGGCCCAACAGCCCTCAGCTCTAAGTAGTGACGTCCCTGTGCTCCAAGCCCCAAGGCCTCTCCCCTGTACCGCCCTGCGCGCCCCTAGCCCTGTCGCGACTGGTTGTGCTGGTCCCAGCAGCACCCTGCTCCTGACCTCGGCACCCGCGCCCAGCCCCAGTGGGGTGCCTACCGCACTGCTCTGACCACAGTTGCTGCCTCCAAAATATTTCCTTTCCGCCATCTACCAGAAAACACCGGTCTCCTGACCACCCCTCCCTCCTTGCAACCCTCCTGTTTGCTTTTGCAGGGTTTAAAGAGGCCTCTTGTTGCTTTTCCAGGCTCTCCAGCCCCAAGCAGCTCTCACTGACTGGGCAGCCGCTTGCAGCCCTGCTGCCTACACAAGCTGCGGGTCTCCCTCGCACCCCCCGCACGTGGTGCCGGGGCCGAGCTCTGTGAGCCTGTGGGAATGCCATCCCCATCTCCTGGCACAGCCTTGGCCTCGCAGGGAGATAAGGGCGGCCCCGGCAGCATCCTCCCCTGCCCACTGTGGGCACCCGTCCCACACCCGCTGGGGACCTCGCATGGGTGCAGCCTTCCTCCAGCACCCTCTAAAGCCTCAGGTGGTGCCTGGCACCCCGCAAAGGCAGGGTTCTAGAGGGGCAAGAGAGCTGGGTACGGGGGCTCCCTCCTAGCATGAGTGCCAGCGAGCATCCATGCTCATGGAGGGCGAGCATTCCCACTGTGGACTGGTGGTTCTGGGGTTCCCCAAGCCCCGCAGAGATGCCTGTGCTGTGGGAGGGGGCTTCTCCCCCTGGTCCCTGGGAGCAGCCAGGAGGCAGGACCTGGTGACATGTTTTCCGGCAGGTCCGGTCCCCTCCCTGCCTGGAGCAGGTCTGGCCAGCGGTCCCTCCGCAGGCCGTCCAGCCGTGCCGGTTTCCTAATTGCTCCTGTTGTTGGTGTTTTGTAAGGGCTGGGTGGAGTGCGGTGCTCGGCTGTGCCTTGCGTCAACGTGATGCCTTGCACCCTCCCTCCAGGAAATTCAATGTCTCGGCCTGGCCAAAAGCAGGTTCGGTGGAGGAGGAGCTGCTTCCTCGCACCTTGGCCGGGGCCCCGGCATCACCCTCCCTCCTCTCCCAGCTTCCCCGAAAAGGCTGGGCTGGGGTTTCTCTGCTGGGCGGGGCAGTGGGATGGGAGGGGGCTGGGGGTGTCGGGCAGGACTGGGGGGTTCCTGGGGAGGGGGTGAGACGTGTGCCACAGGTAGGGTTTGTGGGCAGCCGGCACCCTGCCTGTGCATGCAGTGCCCAGCACGAGGATGGTGACCCAGGGCACTGGTCATGCTGCTGGTTCCAGGATCCTGCCTGCAGTGGTGCAGCCAGCCCTATAGATTTGCTCTCAGCCCTATAGCTTCGCCCTTGGCCCTATAGCTTTGCCTTTGGCCCTACAGCTTTGTGCTTGGTCCCAAAAGCACCTGTCAGTCGGGGAGGGCAGGGGATCTGGTAGGTCCCTGCAAAGCCACCCCTCTGCATCAGCTCTTGGGGCTTTCCCCTCGGGGTGAGCTGACGGCAGCCCTATGGCGTCCTGGGATGCTGTTGGGTCCTGGGCTGGCACAGGGCTATGGGGTCCCAGGCCACTGCAGGGTCTCGAGGATGAGGCCTCCTGGGCTGCCACAGTGCAGCTGGTAGGTCTGGGGCTGCCATGGGGTCCCAGGCCACTGTGGTCTCTGGGGTCACTGCAGGACTGTGGGGTCTGGGGGCTGCGGGGTCTCGGGCTGCTGTGGTGCAGCTGGGGGGGTCTCTGGTTCCCCCATGTCTGGAGGGTCCTGGTCTGCTGGGGGGTCTTGGGCTGCCATGGTGCAGCTGGGGCTCAGCACCCATCCAAGGCAGCTGCACACCCCATTGTAGGTGCCACATTGGGATGGAGCCCTGCTGCACTCGCTGGGCTGCAGGAGGGGGAGTGGGGGGTCCTGCCAGGGCCGTCCCTCCATGCCACCCTCGCCGTCCCTGCCCGGTGCCTTGTCCTGCTGTCCCCCCGCCCTCCCATCCCCAATATCGTGCTCAGTTTAGACAACGCATCCCTCCCGGGGGCTGCCCTGAAGGGCACCCTGGCAGCGGGCACAACCAGGATGCCATGGGACTCGGGGTGTCGTGGGACTTGGGGTGCTGCAGGACTCGGGGTGCCGCAGGCCTGTCCAGCACCACTGCCGCCATCCCTCCCTTGGCCGGCTGGCTCGATCCTACAATCCAGTTCTCCTTATTTGGCCACAGTGCTCGGCAAGAGGGGGAGCGGCGGGCGGGGGGACGGCGGGCAGGGGCGGGCGGCGGGACCGGAGGGGCTGACATCACATCACGGCGAGGGAGAGAGAGATGGGGGGGGGAAGTTTCTTTTTTTATAAAAGGAAAAAAAAAAAAGGCCTCGCAGCACGCTTGAGCCAGAGGCTGCTGCAGTTCCTTTAAAAGGAGATGTCTGCGCCGGAGACCTTTGTACACTCCCAGCCCGTCCGGGAAGCGCGGCGGCGCAGGAGACACCTCTCCGCTCCCACCGCAGGCAGCTGCCGCCAAACATGTTATTGCAAAACACTACACTGGGAGCCGGGCAAAGGGAAGAGGAGGAGGAGGGTTGAAGGCTCCCTGGCATTGCCAGCCAGCCAGGGAGTGCCCAAGGCCCTGGGCGAGCATCCTCAGGGCAGGGGGCCTCTCCCGGTGCCAGGGGTAGGGCTGCCGGAGGGCTCTGGCCACCTGGTTCCCATTAGTGGGGTCTGGCTTGGAGCCGCCCAGCATCTCCCTTCAAATCCCAGCTCTGCCTTTGCCAGGCGAGGTGGAGTGGGGATTTTTGGGGCTGGGGGCAATTTTGGGGCTGGCTCACCTGAGGAGGCAGCTGGATGGCAGTGGGTGCTGGTGCAGGGTCTGGGCTCGCAGGCTGCAGGGCTGCTGCCCCATCCCAAGGTGTCACCTATGGGTACTCTGTGCCTGAGCTCCTCATATGGATAATGCAGCATCCGGGCTGTTTTCTTCCCAAACTTTACTTGGGTGGGCCCTGGGTGGTTACTTGTCGTGGCTGGCATTTGGGGGTACTCCTGGAAATCATGGCTCTGCCCCCAGGGAAAGCCTGTTTGTGTCTCTGATGCTCCACGCCAGGATTCTGCTTCCAGCGCCAGGTGCAAGTGGGGACAGGGCCAGCGCCAGGGACAGACCTGGGACCATCCTGTCACTGCAGCCCCATACCCCCAGCAAGGGTCTCCAGGTCTAACGGGTGTCCCCTGTGTGCCGGCAGGTTGTCGTGTGTCCGTGGGGGCTCGGGGTTGGAGCCCAGAGCAGCCAGCACCATAGCGTCCAACAGCTGGAACACCAGCGGCAGCCCCGGGGAGGGGCGGGAAGATGGCCAGGACGGCATGGACAAGAGTCTGGACAATGATGCCGAGGGCGTGTGGAGTCCGGACATTGAGCAGAGCTTCCAGGAGGCGCTGGCGATCTACCCCCCCTGCGGCCGGCGGAAAATCATCCTCTCAGATGAGGGCAAGATGTACGGTGAGTGATGGGGGCTGGATGGAGGCGACGGGCAGAGCACTGCACTGCCAGCCAGGACGGGGCAGCTGGGGGTGAAGAAAAACTTCCTGCCCCAAACTCACACTGGGGCATTGCCCTCGAGCAGCCCCCAACCCTGAAAGCAGCATCTCTGGGTGCATCGTGGAGATGGCCCAGGGAGATGGCTGTGACCCATGTCCCCTCCCTCTGCATTGGCTCCCCCTCCTGCTCCCTCCCTCTCTCGGCCCTGCTGGACTGACTGGTTTGGTGAAGCCGTCAGGCAGGGAGCGGGTGCAGGCAGGGAGCGGGTGCAGGACTATGGGGCCAGCACCAGCCCTCCTGCTCCCGTGTGCCTCTGCATCGCTCCCCAAACCTTCCCCAGCTGGTGGCGGGGAGCACCCAGTGGCGAAGGCCACCCACCCACCCTGAGCCACTGGCACCTGGCTCAGCTTTTGGTGACTTTGTTGGCAGCAGTGGGGCTGGTTGGGCCCACTGGTGCCATGAGTTTGGGGTGGTCTCAGCCTAGTTTCTGGTGTCTCCCTCTGTCTTGGTGGCTCTCTGCAACAGGGAGGAAGAGGATGGGCAGTGCAGGCAGAGGGTGATACTGGTGCTACTCCCTGCCGGGGTAGGGGCTGGTCCCTCATCCCCTCCACCTCCCGTGATGTGACCCCCAGGGTCAGTGACCTCAGAGCCAGCGATGAGTTGCCATGTTACTGTCACCTTGCAGTGACAAAGGGACCAGGGCCAGCACCTCCATCCCCAGCCTCCAAAATACACCCTCCTGGGATACTACCGTCACCGGCAATGGCTCACCCACTGCTGGCAGAGAGGTGCAAAGGGGATGAGGCTTTGCGGTGAGCACCATGCCACTGTCCCCTTCCCCACACCAGCTCCTTGTGCCACTCTGCTTGCTGGGGTCCCCATGCCAGCTCTCTGTGCCACTCTGCTTGCCGAAGCCCCCAACCTGGGGTGTCAGGGCTGGCGGCCGGGTGGGAGCAGAGAGCTTTCCAAGCGGGTGCATTTTTTGGATTTCTCCTGGAATAGCTGAAGTGCCGCCGGGAGCCTGGCCTTGTGCGCAGCACGCCGAACCCCAACCGGTTTTTCCAGCCTTTCGGAGACATCTGGTAGCTGCTTAAAGAGGCAGCAGCCCCCGCTGTCCGCCTTTCATCTCCCCCCACCCCTCCAGTATCTCCCCACCGGATCTCCGGGACCCCCAGCCGGAGGTGCCGAGCCTGCTGGGACCCCTAGGACCACCAGCGGCACAGGCGATGCTGGCATCCCACATAAAGGTGTGCCAGTGCCACTGCTCTCCACCACCCAGCTTTTTTTGAGGGGGGGTCCCATGGGATGCCCATGCCCACGCCAGCCCATGCCCCGCTGATGCCAGCAGTGCGGGGGCAGCAAAGGGGCTGGGCAAGGGGTGCATGCCCTGGGAGCAGGTGGGAGCCGGGGGGCCGGGCTGGGCACGCTGGCCCCTGCTCTCCCTCACTGCCCGCCGGGTTATTTTTAACCCAGCCTGTCCAACTGGTTCACGTGGTGGTGTCAGGGGAGAGGAATTTGGGGAATGTGGTAATTTGGAGGAGGACATGCCCTCTCAGAGGGAATGGCACGGTCCTGGGTGAATCATGGGGGACAGGGATGGGGCGCACGGGCACTGAGATGGCTGTGGGAAGGGTGCGAGGGTGCAGCCTGGGGTGGGGGCTGGGACATGGGGCAAGGCAGGATGGGTGCAGGAGTTGCTCAGTGCTGGGCACTGGGTGCTGGTCTGGCACTGCCCCACCGGGGTGCATGAAGGCACCCGCATTTATTTCCCATATTTATTTCCCAAGGACTGGGGATGGGGAGGGAGAGGATGGGCCTTAAAAGTGGGTGTGCAAAGAGCAATGCTGCGACGCTTGGTGAAGGCGCACCCTCAAGCCAGGGCTCGGCACTGGGGTCCTGTCTGCCCGCACCCCTTGGCAGTACCCTGTTGTGGGCATCATCTCACCTGGGCTTAAAGAACACCCTTGATGACCTGGCCCTCATTAGGTTCTAGTAAGGCTAAGAAGCCAGCGCAGGCTGGGGGTGGCAGGAGGGATGGGAGCCACTCTCAGTGCTTTGGGGTGGCACTGGAGTGCCGCACTGGGCATGCAAGGGGTGCCCCCATTTCCAGGGGTGCAGGGAGCCATGGCGGCCCTGGCCGCCCACTGACCAGCTCCTGCCTGGCATGGGCACCCCAAGGCGCAGCCGTCCCCATGTGGCACCTGGCCCTGTCTGTCCCCATGTGTCCCCCCCGCCAGGAGCGCCCAGTTGCTCCGGGGCTGGGAGGGGGCCGGCTGGGGTGGAAGGAGGGGGGGATATTTTTTTTTTAAAGATTTTTTTTTTTTTAAAGCTGAAACCCGCTCCAAGGGCATTTCGACAAGTTCCAACCGCGACCATCTGGTCCATTAAAATAAATCTGGCGTGCCTGGCCGCCCCCGTGTGCGGGGGGCGCGGCAGCGGGGGGGCCGGGGCCGGGAGAAGAAAGCTCCCAGCTGCTCTGACGTTTGAACATAGATTGGCCACAGCTGGCCCCTAAAATGTGGCGCAAAAGCAACTTCTGCTTTGAATTAGACCCAGGACGTTAGGAAATACTGGTGGAAAGGCCAGCACAGCTTGCAAATGGGAAGCAGCATGCCAGGGGGGGCACCCCAGGACCCCTGTGGGAAGGGCTGTGGGGAGCAGATTGATCGGCTCCCCCAGGGGTGCTCCAGCTGGGATGGCTTTTTCGGGGGGTCCATGGTTGCCTGTGTTTGGGGACACTGCTTGCTGTGGCAGGAGTCCCTGGTTGCTGTCACCCCCCTCTGAGCCCCCTGTGTCTGGGGGCTGCCAAATCCGGTGGGGTGGGGGCCACAAAGTGGGTCCTGCTGGCCTGGCGGGGGGCTGGCCACCCCCGTGTCCCCTCAGGCCACCCCGATGTCCCCTCAGGCCAGAGAGCTGTCATGGCAGCGCCACCTCCTGGCAGTGCCTCCCTCATTAAGGACCACCCTTATTAAGGACCAGCCTTGTTAAGGACCAGCATCATGAGGCTGGGCTGGGCAGGACGGGGTAGGAGCCGGAGGCACATTTTGGGGCTGATGCCCCTGGCCCTCCTGTTTCCCTGGGGCTGACCCCTTGCCTCTGCCGGCAGGTCGTAATGAACTGATAGCCCGGTACATCAAGCTGCGGACAGGGAAGACACGGACAAGGAAGCAGGTGAGGCCATCGCTCTGCTTTTTCTCTTGGGAGGGCTTGGGGGGGCAGGAGGGGGGTGCAAGGTAAGCCTGGGGGGGGGGGGGGAGTGGGTGTCTGGCTGCATCACCTGTCCTCTGTGTCCCCTCCTGAGGCCACTGTTGCTGCCAGCAGGACCCTCATCCTCTAGGAGGAGCTTCATCTGTGAGCACAAACACCCTTGGGCTGGTCTGTCCCAGCCTGATCAGGGGATGCCCTGAAATTTGGGGCAGGGGGGAAGGCAGCACCCAGCCGCCCCTGCCTGGCTGGGATCACCCCACGGGTGGCAGTAGCCCTTGAAATCTCCATCCAAGCAGCGTGTGTGTCTGTTGGCATCTTGCTTTGCTGCTCCACCTGGATCTGGAGACCATTCCCACCTCTGCCCCTTGCCAGGCTTTATGCTGCTTGTGCCAGACACCATGGTGAAGGCACACCCAAAGCCCCTGGGCTGAGAGCAAGCCGTCCCCATCCCAGCTGGCGACAGGCTGTGTGGTCTGCAGCACTGGTCCCGGGGAGGTACCACAGAGTCCTCGACCCAACCTCGCTGCCCTGCAAGGTTGGATGCTGGGGCAGGCAGCATGCACGCAGGGATGCTGGCAGGGCAGGGAGCACAGAGTGGTCTTCCTTTGCCTGCACAGTGTATGGGCAGGGTCACATCCATCCCAGCTGCGAACCCGCGCTGCACCCTCGTGCCAGAGACCAAATCTGTCTGAGGACCGGACTGCTGCAGCCCTCAATGGGACATGTCCATTTGTCACGCATCTGGTGGCTCTTCCCTCCCCTCCATGGTGCTGCCTGTCCTGGCAGAGCCAGTGGCCCAGGATGCTGGGAAGCAGGTGCATCTCCCACCACAGGGGGGCACGTGGGTTTGGGGCATGGGGACACTTATGTTGGGACTGCCCCATGCCACGAGTCCCCTCAAGGTAGGGACACTGGTCCCCAGGCACTAGGGGCACATCTCTCCAGGACTGATGCTGGAGGGAGAGGTACCAGAGTCTGGCCACCATCCTTGTGTTCAGACCAGCGCTGAGCTGGTTTTATTTCTGGCTTAAAGCCTTAACTGGACCACCTGGAACCCCCCTCCATGGGGGGAAGGATGTGGTGCTGGGCAAAAGCGATGCTCTGGGGGAACTCAGAAAAGGCACAGGGGAGCGCGCATGTGGCATTGTCCCCTCTGTGCAGTCATGTCCTGGACAGCCTGGTGTCCCTTCTCGGACAGCCTGGTGCTGGTGGGAGAAGGATCTTGCCAAAATCAGCCCTGGTGCCTGGTGGGTTCAGACACCCCCACCCTGCCTGGGGCTCGGGGCAGGCACCCCAGCCATGCTGCTCCTTTCCTGCCTGTACATCAGCCCCTTTTCTTTGGATCCTGCTCTTATAGGGGTCTGGACAAAAAAAAAAAAAAAAAAAAAAAAAAAAGCAGCCGTCTTCTCACCTTTCCCACCTGCAAAATCAGCAGGAGCCCTGGGGGAATGAGCCAGTCCCTCCTGGATCTCCCTTGGAACCAGCAGTCCTGCTGCAGCCCCACCTGGGGTAACCCTGGGGCACCCCAAACCAGCTGGGCTGTATCCTCAGCACTGCGTGCAAGCAGCGGTTCATTGCGCTCGCAGGTCTGGGGGGGGTCTGTCTGTCTGGGAAGCCTCAAGAGGTGGTAAACATGGACACCCCCCCCAACTGCAGCAGCTTCACCCCGAGGAGCTTCACCCAACAAGAGGGCACAAACCAGCATCAATCAGCGCAGCGCCGGGGTCCCCCCCCGATTTTCCTCCCTCCAGCTTGCAGCAGGAGCAAGACCCTCAGCATCTGCAGAAGCATCACCCAGGCAGCCCCGCACGCTCCCCCCGTTCTCCGCGCTCCCTTCCCCGGAAACAACATCCTATCTTGCGGGGGGAATATATCTTCACGCTCTCTGTATTTTCCTTTCCGAATGGCGTGGCGGGCGCTAGGTGTCCAGCCACATACAGGTTCTAGCTCGGAAGAAGGTGCGGGAGTACCAGGTTGGCATCAAGGTACGTTGGCGCCCTTGCCCAGGTGTCCGCGGCGGTGTCTCTGTGAGCATGGGCAGCCCCTCTTCTTCCTCCTCCTTTCCTCTGGTTGACGGCTCTGCTGTTCCCCCTCTCCTTCTGCTCTCTCTCTGCAGGTCTCTAGCCACTTGCAGGTTCTTGCCCGACGGAAATCTCGTGAGATTCAGTCCAAGCTGAAGGTACGCGTCCCTCCTGTCCCGCCTGGCCCTTCTGCCCGCTGACGACTAACACACTCAACTCTGCGGTGTGCTGCTTGCTTTCTTTTATATCTCTCTTTTTTGGTGTTTTTATTTTCTTCCCTCTCCCTCGGCTCCTGGGACTGGATGGTTTTTAGTGGCATTGTAGTGGGATGCCCAGAGAGAAGTGCAACGGGGGCTCCAGCTCAAAGGCTGGGTGGGGACACCAGAGCCCTTCCCTCTCCCCCAGGAGGGTGAATTTGGGTGCCAAATCCCCTCCTTTCACCCAGGCAAGGACTCTGCCCTGGGTAAGTGGGGGTTTAAACCCTTCTCTGGTGATGCGTGAGGCCTGCCCCCTCTTTGGGCCATCAGGGGTTCTCCCAGGAGGGGAACGAACCCCCAGAGCAGCCAGTGAGGCAAAGTGAGGTTCAAGGAAGGGATGCAAAGGGCTTCGCCCCCCCCAGCTGAGACCTGGCCCCTCTTGTGACAGGTGCCAGTGGGATGTGGGCAGAAGCAGGGGAGTGCTGGGGGTCTGTACAGGCTGACAGCCTGGCGGCTTGTGCTGCACCAGGGTCCAAGTATGGCCCAGGTGGCACCTCAGGGATGTGGGTGGCAGCAGGTCTGGATGGGGCCATGCTGCCAGGGAGGGGGCCTGTGGTTCCAGGGGCCAAGGGAGCCGAGTGAGGAAAAACTGGATCGTCCTCTCTTCTCTGATTGGCTTTTCTTTCCTTCCTTCCTCCTAACTGGAGCCCAACTAACCCTTCCATAACCGTTCCCACCGAGCTTTGTGGTAATGACTGGGAGGGTGATGACAGGGGCAGGCATGGGCAGGACTGGGGGCAACGCCGAAGGACCAAGCCGTGCTCAGACTGGACCCACACGGTGCAAGGTGGGGGACAGAGCAGTCCTCACTGCACGACCGCCTGTTGGGAACAGCCAGCTTCAGGCTGGGGTGCGCAGCCCGGGATGCTCCTGGGTTAATCCCTGCACCGTCACACCAGGGAGCATCTCCTTAGGCAGGATCCAGGGGGAAGCTGCTGCCTTGCTGAGGGTGTGGGAGCCCAGAAAGCCTTTCAGCCCCGTGCCGTGACCTGAAGGTCCTAAAAGCATCACCAGCTCCCCGTGTCCCTGTCGCCCTGTCCTGGGTGCTGTGTCCAAGTCTGCAGCACTGAGGCTGCTGGCAGCAGGGGCCACCATCATAGCTGGCACTGGCATTTTGGTCCCCAAAGCTTTAACGAGCTCTGGCTCATGCTGCCTGGGAGCCCACCAAGCCTCCTCCAAAGCCCTTCAGCAGGGCCCCATGAGTGGGGTGCCAGGAGGGCTCCCACATGCCGGCGGGTTTGGTTTGCTGGGAGAAGCCAGGAGAGGGCACCTGGAACTATTTTGGGAGGCTCCTCTGGGCTTGTATGTCTTAAACCCAACTCCCAGCCCCAAGAGGAGGAACCAGGGAGAGAAGGGGCAGCAGGGTCAGCAACAGCAGAAGCCTTTGCACAAAAAAATAAAATAAAATAAAATAGGATTTTCTTGCTGCCCAGCACAGGGCAAGGGGGAGTCAGAGGCAGGAGTGACCCTGGGAGGTCCAGGGATGGAGGCTGGTGTCCATGGCTGCATTCTCCATCCCCGGCCACGCTGCCTGCAGAAATCCAGCAGGGAACAGCTGGGGCAGAGGTCCCCCTAACCAATACACCGTGGATGCAAAACGTGGCTTCCCAGCCATATTTGGAGGCAAAGCCCAGTGCAGGTGGCCCTCTGTCCTCACCCAGCACTTGTCTTGTTTGATGGAAACTCCCTTCTGTGAGCAATATATATATATATATTTTTAAGCTGCAGTCATGTGTGTGTTAGTGCTGCCCAGCATGTGGCTGCATGCTTACACCCCTGCCCTGCCCCAGGTGAAAATAAATGAAGCGATTGATCCTTGAGGAAGGTTCAGAGGGAAAACAGAGGGTGTGCAGTGGGACCAGCATGCACATGTCCTGGCGGTGTGGCTGGAGGAGCAGCCCAGCCCCGGGCAAGACCTTGGAGCCCCCCACTCCTGCCCCGCAGTGCTGCAACCTCCGGAGCAAAAGGGAAAAGGAAAAATAATTGGTCTCCTATATAAATGCACACATGGCATAGGGGGATTGTGCCCAGCGTCTTCCTTGTGGTGCCTATAGGGGAGCTGGTGCCAGCATCCCAGGGAGCCAGGTGCAGGTGCCCTTTGCTGGGCAGGGCAGGAGCCAGGCAGCTCTTCCTCTCCATGCCCTCGTTGCAAGCATTGGGGGCTGCTGAAGAGGTTGCAAAGGATATTAAAGATTGTAAAGGATATTAAAAAGCCAACAAAGGCACAGGCCTGGCTCGCCACAGCAACCCCCTAAAATAGTGGGGGGCTTTGGCATCCCATTCCTGGTGGGATTAAGCCCAGGCATCAGTGCCCACCATGTGCATCCCCTGGTGACCAGCTGGGTTGAGGGTTCACTCCCCAAATGAGGCTGCGGTGATGAGCCAGGGTGGGGGATACACAACTCGGGGTGGGGTGGGGGGGCGGGGGGGATGCCTGCAGGCTCCCATGATGCTCTAACCTTTTTTTTTTCCTTTCTTTTGCTGACAGGCCATGAACTTGGTAAGTTGAGCTTGAGTGTGTGATGCCTTTTGTTCCCATTGCCTTTTGCCCCCTCCTGCGGAGGGGCTACACCCTTTCCATCCCCAGGGGAGCGGGGATGCTTTTCAGACCCCACAGCTCCTGCCCAGGGGACATTCGCAAGCTTAAAACATTAATTAATATGGGTGCCTTTGGGGAGCGGGGGGATGCATCCACCTGCCCTGGTCCCTTGGCCAGGCTGTACGACGAGCTCCGTGCTTTTTAAAACCTGCCAGGTGCACTCAGATTGGGGGGTCTCAGTCTGCCTGTGTAACCTCCATCTCCCTCTTGTCCCCCTGTCCCCCCCCCAGGACCAGGTCTCGAAGGATAAAGCTCTGCAGAGCATGGCTTCCATGTCCTCTGCACAGATCGTGTCAGCCAGCGTCCTGCAGAACAAGCTCAGCCCCCCCCCTCCTCTTCCTCAGGCCGTCTTCTCTGCTGCCCCCAGGGTGAGGACAGCCCTGTGCCCCCCGTATGGGGACACTCAGGTGGGGAGGGCGGTGGGACACATGGATCCCCATGCACGAGCTGCACAGGGGGACGACGGGGGCGGGAATGTTCGATGGCCCCTTGGTCGTGGTGGCAATGCAAAAGGGGCTTTGGGGGCTCCCTGCAGTTTGCAGCAGGTGGGGAGGGGAATTTGGGGGCAGGGGGAGTCAGAAGCCGCTAACTCTTCTTTGTGCTGTTCCCCCAGTTTTGGAGTGGGCCTATCCCAGGACAGCCTGGACCCTCTCAGGAGTAAGTACGAGACCCCTCCACTGTGCTGGGCAGGACCCCCCTTGGCAAGGGGCTGGGGTGACCTGGGCTTCATTAACCTAACGATGCTCTTTGTTTTCCAGCATTAAACCATTTGCACAACCAGCTTACCCCATCCAGCCACCCATGCCTCCATCACTAGCCAGTAAGTGCTGTCCTTGCTCCCTTGCAGGGGATCCTGCACCCCTGCTACATCCTATTTGTCACCTGTCCTGTGCCACCCTCCTACCCGCAGTGCCACCCACCTGCGGTCCCCTCTCCAGCCCTGCTGGGGGGAAAAACCTGGGTTTAAACCCAGCCAGAAGGCCTGCGATAAGCAGGACCCCACTGCTCATGGCTGTGTCCCCCCCGTCCCTTTCCACCCAGGAGTGGGACTGGCACATCCCATGTTTTGGCCACCCTGTGGGAATACCCCCATGCTGGGAGGTATGGGAGGGTGGGGGATGTGATAAGGACAGCAGCGCCATGGTGGTGCAGGGGGGGCGTGCCCCAGCTCACAGCTGCCCCTCTACACCCTGTGCCCTCCCCAGGTTACGAGCCCTTGGCTCCGCTCCCGCCAGCCGCCTCGGCCGTGCCTGTCTGGCAGGACCGCACCATCGCCTCCACCAAGCTCCGGCTCCTCGAGTACTCCGCCTTCATGGAGGTGCCGCGGGACACCGAAACGGTAACAGTACCCTCTGTGTCCCCACCATCCAGGTCGGATAGCGCCCATCCCTGTGCTTGGTGTCATCTTGCTTTCATCTGACCTCTCGTTTTAATTTTCCCACCCCGGTCCTTACAGTACAGCAAACACCTCTTCGTGCACATTGGCCAGACGAACCCCTCGTACAGTGATCCACTGCTGGAGGCCGTGGACATCCGCCAAATCTATGACAAATTCCCCGAGAAGAAAGGTGGCCTGAAGGAGCTCTATGAGCGTGGACCCCAGAACTCCTTCTTCCTTGTTAAATTTTGGGTACGATGCTGGGAGGGGGAGGATGGAGAGGGTTGTCCTTGAGCCACGGGCTCATTACAGGTTGGGCACCCTGCCGGTGGAGCAGGAGCATCCTGAGCAGCTCCAGAAGCCAGTGTCCCCTGTCCCCATCGAGAGCTGGGTGTGATGGCACCTAACGGGACCTTCTTCCTGCTCTCATCTCTCCAGGCGGATCTGAACAGCACGATCCAGGATGGTCCAGGGACTTTCTATGGTGTCAGCAGCCAGTACAGCAGTGCAGAGAACATGACCATCACAGTCTCCACCAAGGTGTGCTCCTTTGGGAAGCAGGTCGTGGAGAAGGTGGAGGTGAGTCCTGTGCCCTGTTGCATTGGGAAGGGGTGGGAATCAGGTCCACTGCAGGTCCCAGGATGGAGAAAGCCCCAGAGCTGGGTGTAGGACATGTGGGTGCATGCCTGTCCATGGGTGGAGCGGAGAAGACATCTCCACCATGTCCCAGTTGGCCACCACCTGCCCGTGCCCATGTCCCCTGCGGCGTTTTGGCTCCCATGGGGCAGCTGCTCACTCTGCTGTACCCTGCAGACAGAGTACGCGCGGCTGGAGAACGGCCGGTTTGTCTACCGCATCCACCGGTCTCCCATGTGTGAGTACATGATCAACTTCATCCACAAACTGAAGCACCTCCCAGAGAAGTACATGATGAACAGCGTCCTGGAGAATTTCACCATCCTGCAGGTACCTCCCCTTCTTTTCCAGGGAGCATTTCCCACCAGGAGCGTGGAGCCTGCACTTGCATTGACCCTACCATTCCTGCTATATGCTGCCTGGCCCTGGGGCACCTGGCCTTGGCATTGCAAATATGCTGTCTGTGCTTGCACCCATGCAACCCCCCAAAAAATGGGTAGCAAATTTTTGGTGGTGCAAATAAAGTGGCTGTATCTGAGCCCATGCAACCCCTCCAAGTAACAGGTAACAAATTTTTGGTGGTGCAAATAAAGTGGCTGTGCCTGAACCTATGCAAACCCCCCACCAAATAATGGGTAGCAAATTTTTCACGGTGCAGTTAAAGTGGCTGTGCCTGAGCCCGAGCAACCCCCCAAAAATTGGGTAGCAAATTTTTCATGGTGCACTTAAAAGGTCTGCAATTTAAATGTCTGTGCCTGAGCCCATGAAATCCCTCAGATCACAGCATCTCCCCATGGGCACAGCCTCCTCCTAACACACTCTCCGCTCTGTCGCAGGTTGTTACAAACAGGGATACCCAGGAAACCTTGCTCTGCATAGCCTTTGTTTTTGAGGTCTCCACCAGTGAGCACGGCGCCCAGCACCACGTGTACAAGTTGGTCAAGGACTAGGTGCCCTCGGGGATGGGTGGGGGCATGAGGGGCGCATAGGGGAGGGAGGGGGCCGTGCAGAAAAGCCAACTGTGCCTGTTGCCTCGTCAGAAGTCATTTGAAGAGAGGAGGAGGAGGAAGAGGAGGAGGAGGAAGAAAAACAATAGCCAAAAAAGACTGACTTGCGATCGCAGATGTTTTCTACTTAAGAACAGTTTCTTTTTTTTTTTTAAATAAATAAAAAAAAAAAGAAGAATGGGAAAGGAAGCATAGGGAGAAAGGAAACCCGCATCCGGCACTGGATGGGAAGAGACTGGCCCTCGGTGTCACTGATGAAGGCTGGGAGCCCACCGTGCCACCGTCAGCAGCAGGATGTCGGAGCAGAGGACAACCCCTCCTTTCGCCCCCACCCCTTGCTCAGATATGGCCCTGGTCCTGAGCAGAGAGGAGCAAGCATGGACAGGCTGGAGGACACGGCGTCACGCCAGGTCTGGTCTGAAACCAATTGGCATGGCAGCGGCTGCGGCATCGGTGCTGCCCAGCAGAGCCCAGGTGGCAGCAGGGACGTGGGGATGGACATGCTGAGGCAGGAACAGGTAGGAGCAGGGCAGGGCAGTGGAGCAGGATGCTGCCACATCCCTGGGGACTGGCACCCAGGATGCTCCTTCCCTGTGCCCAGCTGGGGCACTGGGAGCCAGCAGCGTTGAAGGCGGGAGGGCATTGATGATGGAAACCATTTTTTTTATGGCTCTTTTTTTTTTTTTTCCTTTTTTTAAATTAAAGTGCTTTTTAATATTTTTTAAAAAGACACCATGCTTGTAATCGGGATTATGCCCCTCTGCGGTGTCTGGGACCTGCTCCCCTGCCACCCCCACCATGGCAGTGACCAGAGGAGGTGACGCAGCTGAGTTTGCCTGGTTGGAGCTGCACAGTGAAACTGCTGGGCACGGGGAGCTAGCTTGTGTAGGGAGGGCTTGGGGGCATCTCCATCTCTCTGGGGTTGCTGCAGACCAGAGGCTGATTTTTATGTGGCAACGGGATCCCCTGAGCTCTGCCTGTGCTTTCAGGGATTGCACTTGGGGGTGGGCCAGGCTAAACATACACCCTCTGTGGTTGCTTGCTGAGGAGTCATGAGGAGAGAGCAGTGAGGGCAGGTTTGCCTGGTTTACTTTGGATATGTACATTTTCCATCTTTTTTTTTTTCCTTCTCCCCCTTTTTTGCCTTTTTTCTGTGTTGACTATTCTGGTTTCAGCTTCTCCCTGCAGCTGCTCCAGCCAGCTCACCTGCATCCCGCAGGAAGCAGCCAGGGAAGCAGCTCGTGCAGGGAGAAGCACGTAGTACGATGCAGGGCCAGGCTGCGAGCAGGAAGAGTTCAGGACAGAGGGGACAGAGAGGGAACAGAGGACAGGAGTGATGCCAGGGCAGGGGACTGGGTCTGCTTGGAGGTATTTTTGTGGCTGCAGCTCAAAATAAGCCAAGGCAGCATGCCCGGTCCCAAGGCAGCAGCTGCAAGGGCAGAGCCTGGGGAGCGCATCCCCAGGGCGCAGGAGGGACGCAGAGGGACAGAAGTCGAGTTTTGTGGCAGTAGCATGGAACAGGGTGGCAGGGGGACAGGGAGCCTGAGACAGGCAGGTCTGGCCAGGTGTCTCATGCTGGCGGGGGAGCGAAGGCAGTGAAAGGTGCAGAGCCAGGTGCTGCAGGAGGGCAGGAGAGGTTTGAGGGGAGCTGGAGCCCGGGATGGGGGGGGACAGAGGGGTTTTAGGCTCGATGCTGCTGGGCACGGAGGAGCAGCCCCAGAGCTCAGGAAAGGGCCTTGGCTGCCATCGCGATGCCACGTGTCCCGTGAGGCGCAGGGACTTCGACCTCTCACTGCCAGGAGAAGCCACCCATCCCCGCAGGATGGGCCAGAGCCACCTGGCCCTGTGCCCAGGCAAGGACATGGCGGTGGGGATGGATGGAGGCGGCTGCAGTGAGCAGGGGTGGCCGGACCAGGGGGGAAAGAGAGGGAAAAATCCAGGGAAAGGCACGGGCATCCCATCCCAGGGCCACGCCAGGGCTGCCCAGCCAAGTTCTCATATGTAGCATGTTTGTTGTTTTGTGGTTCTTTTTCTTTCTTTTGTTTCACTCACTGATCTAAAACTCTGGGAATGAAAACTCAAAACTTCCCTGCCATAAAACACAGGCGTGCCCTGCTCCCGGCCCCACTGGTGGATGAAGCTCTTCGTTAACTGGACCGGTTTGTGCCTTCATCCCTCCCTCCATCCCTCCATCCCACCTGCACCACGCCCCGGGGCACCCACCTGCACCCCATGCACACGGTGCCCCCGACAGTTCTAGCTGGGGTTTAGCCAGGATCCCAGAGACACTTTCTCAACCCTCCCCCCAGCCCCTCCATTCTCCTCCAGTGTATTTATGAATTTCACATGAAGTACTGTTTTATTTTTTTAAAGACTTTGTAAAGCTTACCAGGGTTACGATCACCATTTTTAGAGCTGTGTCAGTCCACAATGTTAAAAATCCATTTTTTATGTATTATATTTTTTGTGTATTTTTTTTAATCCAGCTGTGATGGGTTGTATCATATATTTGTTGTGTTTACTGTATCTGTCCAACTTCAAAGAGAGGAGACTGTGGAGCTCTGAGAAAACTACGGTCTGCTGAAAAAAACATTAAAATTATTTGTTCATGGGTTGGCTCAAGTGGTTCTGAAGTTCCTGTTCTTTTTATTTCTTGAGGTTTGCTGTGACAGCGGGGCTATAAGCCCTTGGCTGAGTAACGCTTCTCCCAGGACCCCAGCTCCAGGCTTTCGGTGCCACGTCCAGCAGTATTCTGCTGTGGTTTGCATCACTGGTGGTAGGTTTGCCTGGGAAAGGCGACTGCTGAGTTAGCCTACCCCATGGCAAACACTTCCCTGCAGCATTGCTGGGTTCAGGTGGACATATTTTAGGGGGTCACATCCTTGCCCATGCTAGCATCAGGTGATGGAGGGATGAGTCTGTCCTACCAGTAAGAAATACCCATCAAAGCTTTGCTCACAGTGCCTTGGCTATTCAATGCAACACACCCCATCCCAGAACAAGGGGACCCGGATGACATCTTTTAACACCAACCACATTTCCAGCACTTTTCCCCTTTCTGCAAGCCGAACCATTGCATTTGCATGCCCATCACCATCACCCCAAAGACAGAACCTGGTGCCCTGGCTGAACCCCGATGCCAATAAGGCTGATGGCTTTGCACATCCCAAACACCTCTCGACTCAGTTGCTTTAGCACTGATACACAAATCCTCTTGCTGCTGCTAAACACGCTCCAGCCCAGCAAACAGCTGTCTTGCTGCTCTCCAGCTGCTGTCCCTCTGGACCCAGGACAGTGTCCCCAAAGGAGGTGGGGGGACCCGCAGCCCTGCTCCTCCTGCTGCCACCCCCTCCCCTGCTCTGCACCGTGGGCTGGGGGTCCTGCATGGCATTAAGGCATCCGAGAGACTTATTTCTAACCAGGCTCACTGTGGGGCTAATCCAGCCTGGCTCATAGGCTGGGAAAGACAACAAAACACACGGGCAGGATCCAAAAAGAGTCCCTGACAGCACAGTCAGGCTCGCTGCCATCCCGTGGGTACCAGCCCTTGCTGAAGACACTGCTGCTCTGGGAACAGGCTGTGGGACGTGTATGCAATGCTGGGCTGTGAAGGAGGAGAGCTGGCCCCAATATTGGGCAGCTGCCGCCTTTCCAGCCTGGGCTCTCGGACAGGACCTGCTCCCTCCAGGACAGGTGAAGCAGCGGGATCAGAGAGAGGGCAATGCCCACGGGGGCTCGGGGGTGCTCCTAAGGTGACTTGGGACTCGGGAGGCAATGGGAGAGGATGTCAGGGAGGATCCCACAGGCCTCCGAGGAGATGGAGGGAGGGGGTTTGTACAGAAAGAAGCTGCTGGGGCTACTTTGGAAAGGTGAAGAGCAGGGCAGGACCCTGCACACACCCCTGCCACCGCGCACCGCCTCCTGGGCCGGCCCAGCCCGCTCCGGCCCCGTGCCTCTCCCTTCCCCTTCCACGCCGCTGCGCTGCCTGCCGGGACGCGTAGTCCCGCGGCTCCGCGCCGCGCCCGGCCCGCTCCAGGTCCGGTCCCGCTCCGCCCCGCGCCCCGGCCCCTCTCCACCGCTCCGCGCCCCGCCGCGCTCCCCGCTCTACTCCGCCTGTTGCTCCTGTCCCGGCTCCGCAGGTTGCTCCGCGCTCCCGTCCCGGCTCCGCCTGTTGCTCCCGTCCCGGCTCCGCCTGTTGCTCCGCGCTCTCCGCCCGGCTCCGCCTGTTGCTCCCGTTCCGGCTCCGCCGGTTGCTCCGCGCTCCCGTCCCGGCTCCGCTGCGCTCCCCGCCGCCCGCCCGGTCCCGCGGGTATCTGGGGAGGGGGGGGAAGCGCTGCCAGCGGCGGGGCTGAGGGGAGCGACCCGGGGGGGAACTCCGCCCCGGTAGGAGACGCCGGCATTAGCACGGCGCAGGGCCAAGATGAGCCGCGCGGTAATCCCGCCGGGGCAGGCAGAACCCGGCTGCCTGTGCCCGGCTCCCTGTCCCCGGCATCCAGCCGTCGCCTCCCGGAGCCCGGGGTTTGCTCTTTTGCCCTTCTAAAATGGACAGCCTTCCCTGGAGAGAGGCGGGGGAGAAGCGGGGCTGGCAGAGCCGCCTGGCGAACAGCGCTGGGGCTGCTCCGGGAGCTGCTGGGTCCTGCGGGGTCTGGGGTTCTTCAAAAGTATCCGTGGGCTTCCCAAGAGGGGAGGTGGGTGGTGGGGTGTCCCATGCCTGTGCCTCGTAGCCAGTGTTAAAGTCCATCCAGGAACACAGCTCGCTAACAGACAAAGGGTTTGAGCCCTGTACCCCATCCCTGGCCCACTGGTGTCCCCATCCGTGGGATGGTGCAGTCACCTGTGTGGTTTGGGCACATGGGTCCCTGTCTGGGGACAAGTTGGGGTTTGGGATGGGCCTCGCAGGCAGGAGAGGAGGGGACAGCACGGGCCATGCTGGAGCACCCCAAGCACTCCTCCCTCCCAACCTTTGCCTCTGCTGTGGCAGCCTGGCTCCCTGGCTCTGCCCTCCGCCCTGCGCCGGCTCCCCGGGGCTGTCACCCCAACCCACTCCCTGCAGGACCCCCTTCAACCCGACGTTGCCCTCCAGCCCCCCGGCGAGTGATGGAGGGAGATCCCACCCTGCAGCTCCGCGTCTTCGATCTCAACTGCTGGTGAGTCCAAAGTTTGCTGGGGCCACACCACGCTGCACAGGTGGGGATGGGGACACCTGCACCAGGAGAGGCATCCCACCTTGGTGTCACCTTCACATCCCCTTCTTTTTGGGGTCACACTGCTCTCCCAGCCCCAAAGGGTCATAAGGTGCTCGGCTGAGCTGTGCCCCCCATCCCCTCCATGCCTGCTCCCTCAAAAAAGGGCCCCCTATTCACACCCCAACCAGCTGCCTCAGTTTTGCAGGCAGGAAAAGCTGTCCCCATACAGCCTCCCTGCACCTCCCGCTTGTCCCCATGTCCCTGCCTGGCCCTTTCCCCCTTCCATCTCCCCCAGTCTGCATTCTGCCCATACCAATACATGGTCCCAGCATGCCCTGACAGCCCCCATCACCCCGTTCCCCCCCCAAGCTGTGACCACCACCGCTTTCCGTCAGGGCCATCCGCTACCTGAGCAAACGGCATCAGGAACGCATCCGGCTCATTGGGGACATGCTGCGCCAGGAGGGCTTCGACCTGGTGCTTCTCCAGGAGGTGAGGGCAGCCCGTGAGCTGAATGTGCCCATTCTCAGCCTGTGAGCTGTGAGATGGGTGCGCCTGTTCTCAGCCCGTCCCGCTGTTCTGCAGGTGTGGAGCGAGCGGGACTACCGCGACCTGAAGGCAAAGCTGGGAGGCTGCTACCCCTTCTCCCATTACTTCCGCAGGTGAGAGGGGCCGGGCCAGCCCCCTCCATGCCTCCATCCATGGGACGGTGGCAGGGCTGTGCCGCATCCTCGGTATTTGCCACATGGAGAGACCAGTGCAGGTGCTGTAGGTCACCTGTGTCACTGTGGGAGACCCCATGCCTGGAGAGTGGGATGCTCATGGAAGCACACTGGGACCCAGGCACCCGGGGAGCCCCCTGGGCTCCGGGTGGGGGGGGACCATGCTTCCTCACTGTGCTTTTCTCCTTTTGCAGTGGGGTGATTGGCAGCGGCCTTTGCGTCTTCTCCAGATTCCCCATCCTGGACACCCTCCTCTACCAGTACTCACTGAACGGGTACCCCTACATGGTGAGTGGGGTGGGGGGCACGTGGCGCCACAGTGCCCAGTCCCACGGAGCCTCACTGGCCCCAACCTGCTCCCTTTCCCCTCCGGCAGCTCCAGCATGGGGACTGGTTCTGTGGCAAGTCCGTTGGCCTTGTCATCATTAAGATCTCCGGGATCGTCTTCAACATCTACGTCACCCATGTGAGCACCCGAGGGGTGGACCCAGCATGGGGGGGACGATGGGGAAGGAGGGGGATGAGTGGCCGTACCCCTCCTTTGCTGTCCCATTGCTTTAACCACTGCTCTGCACCATCTATCCTGGGACCATGCACCAATTAATGAAATATTGCTGGGGGCGGGGAGGGGGGGGCACAGTGACCCACAACCTGACTGTGCAGTGGGTGAGCATCCCAGGCTGTCCCCAGAGGGGTAGGATGAAGACAGAGGGGTCAGCCAGACCCCAAAGGGACCGTCTAGAAGGGCTGGGTGGGTTTGCAGGGAGCCCTGGCTTGGGGCAGGTGCTGGCATGGGGGGTCACGACCACTTTGCCCTCATGCTCTTGCCAGCTGCATGCCGAGTACTGCCGGGAGAAGGACGCCTATCTGCCCCACCGCCTGGTGCAGGCCTGGGAGCTAGCGCAGTTCATCCGGTGAGCAGCTGCAGGGTGGCCCATGGGGGTCCCCCTGCTGTGCGTCCCCAGGGCATGCGCGGTCTCCCCTGCCCATGGGGCTTGCACTGCAGAGAGCTCCCAGTTGTACCAGTCCCAGCCAGGAGTATGGCTGGAGAGCACTGCGGGGGTCCCGGTAATCCCAGTCCAGCACGGGGCAGGGCGGGGAAGGGGGTTAGCCATCCCTGCCCCCACAGACACACCTCAAAGGCAGCCGACGTGGTGCTGCTGGGAGGGGACCTGAACATGCACCCTGAAGATGTGGGCATCCGGCTACTGCGCGGCTGGACGGGGCTGCGGGACGCCTTCACTGAGGCCATGCACTTTGAGGTGAGCGGCAGGGGGTGAGCGGGGTCCCAGGGCACACCAAGAGCCCCACACCCACCCAGGCTCTTGCTCTCAGGGCTGTGAGGATGGCTGCACCCTCATCCCCAGTAACTGCTTCACTGTCAAGACAGAGCTGCTGCCCTTCCCGCTGGGCATCCGCATTGACTACATCCTCTACAAGGTAACGGGGGGCCCTCGGCCACTGGCTGTGGGTGGAAGGAAGGGGAGGCACCAGTGTGACCCCCCCCCATCCCCTTGCCCAGGCCGTCTCCAGCTTCATGGTGAAGTGCGAAGTGCTGAAGACCACCACGGGGACAGCACCGGGCATGGACATCCCCTTCTCGGACCACGAAGCAGTGATGGCAACGCTGCACATCCGAAGGCAGGGACAGGCTGTGGGTGCCAACCTTGGCACAGCTGGTAAGGCAGGGGGACACTGCTGGGGTCCTCCATGTGCTGGGGGGGGCTGGTGGATGGACTGATGGAGTTGGACGAAGATGGAATGTTTGGGGATGTTTCCCCTTGCTTAGGGCATCCCTTGGGGTGCTGCTTGTGGAAGGGTGCATGGACAGGGAAGAGTGGTGGGGATGGGAAGAAAAAGGGGTGCAGGACAGGTGCCACCCCACTGAGCTGCCTCTGTCCCCTGCAGAGCCAATGCTGGCGGATGTGGTGACGGAGGCACGGACAGAGGTGGGTGTGGGGCTGCGGGCAGCGCAGCAGCAGCGCTACTCCACGGGCAGGATGGCCATGCTGGCCCTGCTGCTGCTGCTGCTGCAGGTAGTGGCCATGCTGGGCGTGCTGGCGGGGCTGGTGGCCGGGCAGCCCTTCCCCACGCTCTCCTTCTCCCTGCTGGCCTTCCTCGCCATCGGCGTCCTCCTCCTTGCCGCTGGCCTCCACCTCTTCCACACCATCGAGGTGAAGATGCTGCAGGGCACTGAGGAGCAGATGCAGATGGCACTGCGGGCGCTGCAGGAGCGTCCCAGCGATGGCTGACCCAGGGCCATGGGTGTCCCACAATGTCCCCCTGCCCCATCCTGGCCCCTTTCAGTCCCTTTTTTCTAGTTGATTTCCGGTTTTAGGTGAGCAGTGCTGTGGCCACCTTGGTAGCACAGGTTCGACAGCTGCCTCACTGGGTGAAATTAAGATTTTTGGAGCAGATTTGTCACGTTTGTCCCCATGCGAACCACGATGGGGGCGGGTTTTAATTGCTGGTTTTTTTAATACACCCTTTCTATCCAGAGGGACCCACGGGAATGGCCAGGAGGCTTGAGAGGCTCAGCCTCCCCTTGGCTGGGGTAGCCTCAGGGGCTCCTGGTGAAAGCTGGCGACGGCTCTGGCAATCAACTTTGACTCGGATAGAAAATAAAGGTGGTGTTTTAGCCCTTGGCACCGGGTTGGGGAGGCTTTATTCGAAGTGATGGGGGGCTTGCAGCAGGGTAGTAGGGTTCGGTACAAATGAAAGGCAAATAGGAGGGTGTTGGGAGGCGCTGAAGGAAGCAGCAGGAGGAGGGCTGAGCGCCAGGGGGGTATCACTAATGGAGGAGCCTGTACCCAGGACCCCCATGCCCGATATGGCTGGGGCTGCCATAAGCACCATTTGGCCGTGGAGGCCACCCTGCAACAACTGGGGACTCTGGAAAAGTAAGAGACGTCTGCGCAAAGGCCAGTTCAGCATTGCCAAGCAGGAGAAACCCCAAAGGGGCAATGAGGTCACGGCCACTGGCATCCCTTGTCCTCAGTGTCACACAGTGCCAGCCCTGGGCACAATCCTCTTGGGGAGCTGCTGGACAAAAAGCCCCTTCCCCAGCCGTGGGGCCTCGCAGGGAGGTTTCTGACCCTGGTTTCCTGCAGCGGCTGGGGACAGCGTGGAAGTGGCACCCAAAAGCAGTGATGCAGAGCGGTGGGATCAGCCCAGTCTGTCTGTTGCTGACCCCACTCATACAGCCAGATGTTCCTGGCTGGGATAGATGTCCCAGGCTGGGATGGATGTCCTGTGTTAGGCTGGATGTCCCAGGCTGGGATGGATGTCCTGGGTTAAGATGGATGTCCCCAGCAGGGAAGGACGTCCTGGGATGGCTTCCAGGGGCTACTCCTGATGCTGCCTCTCCACATTTGGCATCTCCACTGTGACTTGCCTGTGGTGGCCACAGTCACATCCTCGTTACCGGGAGTGAAGCCCTTCGGTGCCAGGGGCATGGGGCTGGCTGGGGAGCGATGAGCCACCTCTCCCGCCAGGAGCCTGTCCTGAGGCAGCCAGCAGCGCAGCTCCAGCATGAGGGGCTCTGCTGGACAAAACGCTTTCAATGCCCTGGCCAAGCCTCCGGGCAGTGTCCCCTCAAAGCACTGACAGCTGTGGGGCCTCCTGTGCCGGGCGAGACCCCGCTTCCCTATGGGGTTTCTTCCTCCTGCAGCAAACCCTGGGCAGAGCCACCACAGCCCCTGTGTTTCGTAGCCCCCCTGCAAATCTTGTTTTCAAGCAAGCACAAGGCAAAGGCAATCCAGCCAAGCATAGGGACACCCTCTCTGCACCCCAAAGATGGAGTGCTCCTCGGTGTCTCCCCACGCTGGCATCCACCGGGGGTCCAGCCCCTCCATGGCAGGCTTTGGCAAGCGGGGACCTGGATTCACCACAGCAGCTGCCTGCGGGCAGCTCAGACATTACCACCTTCAGAAGCAGCTCAGGGTGATGCTCAGCCAGAGGGGGACACACCACTTGTCCCCCCCCCAGGGAGGAACCAGTGGGTCCTGCGGCCACATGGATCAGGCCCGCAGCTCGCTGAGCCGCTTCTCCTCCTGGATGTGGATGAGGACATTGCGCTTGTTCACTACCTCCAGCAGCTGCACCAGTATCTCCTGCTCGGCCACGCGATCCTCGGGTGTCTTCAGGGATTCTGTAGGAGCAGGGGGCTGGAGCAGGTCTGAGTGGGCCACAGGCCAGGCCCTGCTCCCCCCACCATGCACAGGAACCCCCACTGACGTGTGCCAGCACTCACCCTCCCTGTTCATGTAGCACCGGAGCTTCTGGTCGAGCTGCCACTGCTGCTCCTCCAGCTTCAGCTCCTGCACCCTGCGGGGAGGGAAGGAGGGTGCTGGGTGCTGGGCTCGGGGGGGCTGGGGTGAGCTGAGGCCCCACACCGCTTGGGGAGCATCCCCCCAAGCCTTACGCAATCATGAGGTCTGACTCCTCGGACATCAGGCTGTTCTTCTTCTGGACCAGGTAGAGCAGCTGGTTCATCCAGTGCGTCTTCTGGTCAGCTGGGGTGCCTGCAAGGCAGTGGAGGGGGCATGAGCAGGGCACAGACCTGCTAGACGTGGGGATCACAGTGCCCTGTCCACCCTGGTCTTACCGTCCTCATCTCGGAGTAACTTCTCCAGCTTGATGCCCTGCTGCTCCAGCTCCCGGAATGTCACCTCGATCTCCTCCAGTCGCCTCTGGATGGCCTGCAAGGGAAGCACTCATCTGTGGACCGGCACCTCCTGGCGCATGGCCACCAGCAGCGGGATGGAGGGGATGGGGGACAGTGCTGGGCTGGGGACCTGGCTCTCCCCTGTCGGTCTACCTGGGCTTTGCAGAACCGCTTCATCTGGGCTTCCCTGGCCCGCCGGGTCAGTGTGCGCTTCCAGGTGGGGTATTTCTCTTCTTCTCCCAGGTCCAGGCACTGCAAAGGGATGGTGGCACAGGCAGGGGGGGGTCAGTCACCGCGCCGCACACCTCCTGCCTCAGCAGCCACGGCAGAGTCGGGCCCAGCGCCTCCATGAGAGGAGACACCAGCAAGAGCCCCAGCCACCACCCAGGCTGGTGGGGCCACCACTGCTCAGGGAAAACACTCACCAACTCTGCCATGACGCCAAAGTCTGTGCCTTCCTCTTTCTCCTCCTCTTCCTCACTGTCACTCTCCTCCAAAGCTGCCCCAAGAAAAGAGCCATTTTGGGCCAGTGCCTCAAGAGCAAGACATGAGGCACGGCAGGGTATCAGAGGGACCCACAGCGCTGCTTGGCTGGAGACTCCAACTTGCAGCCACCTACCTTCCTCCACGGCCATTTCCTCCTCCTCCCAGGCACCTTGCTCCCGCCACAGGGCAGGGAGGGCCTTGGGCGCTGCTTGGAGCCGCAGACGAGCTGGCTTTGGTGGCGGCTCAGGCTCTGCTTCGCTGGTGAGGTTCAGCGTGGACAGATTGAGCTTCTCCAGGGGCGTGAGGACGATCTTCCTCCTGCCCCTGCTCTCCTCACCCTCCTCTGCCACCCCTTGGGGCTCCGGTCCAGGACCCTCCTCCTCCCTTGCATCCCCCCTGGGCTGTGCCGGCAGCTCCTGCTCCTCCATGTCACCAGCATCTGCAGCATCCTCCGCTGCCCCAGGCTCTCCCCCCGGCCATGGGGCTGCTGGTGGGGGCTGCAGGGGACTGGATGCCCCCTCCCTGGGGGACACACACAGGCTCCCAGCATCCGAGGACAGGTGGGTGGCAGCGGCATCCTAGGGCAGAGCCAGTGGCAGAGGGGTAATGCAGCATGGGGCCATGCCCGAGCAACACCCTCCATCTTCTGCCTTTCCCTCATCATCTATGGGGATTTACAGTGACTTACCCCATCGGGCAGTGCTGGGGGCTTGTCCCGAGGCAGGTCCATGCTGGGTGGATTGGGGTAGTGAAGTGAGCAGTAAAAATGACCTGGAGGGGCCCAAACCCATGTGACAACCTGCAAGGTGGAGAATCCTTTCCTTGAGCAT
Organism: Platalea leucorodia; assembly: GCF_965183815.1. Taxonomy (NCBI): domain Eukaryota; kingdom Metazoa; phylum Chordata; class Aves; order Pelecaniformes; family Threskiornithidae; genus Platalea; species Platalea leucorodia. Next base: position 206,718 of record NC_138841.1, read on the forward strand.
CCCCTCTCCCCAAAACCCGCCTCACCGTCCTCCTCGTCAAAGGTGTAGTCGCCCAGGCGCAGGGTGGCCCCACACTGCCAGCACTGGAAGCAGCCGCGGTGGAAGAAGTGTCCCTCGGCGCTGGCTCGCTCCAGGATGTATACACGGTGGCCACAGAAGTAGCAGGCGTCACTGCTCTCCCCACGGGCTGGTGGCTGCAGGGGGAGAGGACAGGCTGGGGTGGCACTGGGGTGCTGACACCCACCCTGCCCCAGGGCTTTGCTGGCAGCACAGAGGGTTTGGTGGGGGGCTTTGCCCCTCTTGCAGAGGTGCGTCTGGGTGTTCGGGACGGGGTTGCTGGCACCAGCGAGGGAGCGGCAGGTCTTGGCTCCAGAAAACCAGTTGGGTCAGGAAACAGGCAGGGAGGAGCCGGGAGCCTGTGGGCGTTTGCTTGCGCAGCCCCAATCCCAGCCCTTAGCTCGGCCCCACCAGTTGCCGGTGCCCCCCAAGCACCCACTCGCCAGGAGCTCAACCCCCCCACCTGGGGGTGACATGAGGACTGACCTGCCCTGGGTCCATCGTGGCAGTTTGCGGCGGCTCACGGGCACCATCCAGTGTGTCTCCATCCAGCCCCGCATCCAGCTACGAGCAACCCAAGGGAAGGATCAGTCTCCCGCTCTCTCTCTGGGATGGCTGCACCCTGGCAGAGCATCCCTCGAGGCACCTGGGGCAGACCTACCTCGGCGTCCCTGCGGCTCCTCTTGGCCTCAGCATCCTTCTGGGCACTGTCCTGCAAATGCAAAGGGAGTGGCTAGGATGGGGGGGACATCGTTCTGGGGTGTCATGAGGGTCTGGGTGGGGGGCCCTCACCTGGGCACGCTTGTGTGTCACATTACGGCTCTTCTGCAGCTTGCTGAGGAAGAGGATAGCCCCTCGCGTGCCCCGGGGAGACAGTGGATTCTTGCTGACCTCCTCCACCTCTGCACAGAGGGGACATGGCCCCACTGGTGGGACCCACCCTACAAGGGGGGGCACCCAACCAGCCCCGGTGGGGCTCGGGGTGGGATGACACCCCCCCACACCCCCCCTCACTCCTCCCTAATCTCACACCTGGAGAGGTCCTGAAAGCTTCATAAAACTGGCTGAGGTAGGTGATGAGCCCCAGGCGGCTGGGGTCTGCCATGGTGGCCATCTCAGCACTGGAGAGGACGGGCTGGATGCCCAGCTCCTGCTCTGCCATGTCCAGAATCATCTGGTGGGTCCGGATGGGATCCTGAGGGTCCACAGAGTCGAAGTCCCTGTGGGGAGACATGGGTACCATCAGGGTGGGCTCTGCAAGGTGGGGGTCCCAGAGGGGGTCCCAGGCACTCACACCAGGTCAGGGCGGAAGTGGTGGACAAGGGCACAGAGGGCCAAGCCACTGCTCCAGGAGGTGGTGAAGTTGGTCACCTCCACACCACGGTACCCGGCTGTGCTGGCCTGGCACCAGCTCAGCAGCTCTTCGTAGGTGTCTCCGGAGATCACTGGGGAGGCAGCACACATGTTCCCATCCCAAAGAGGCAGGGAATGAGCCCCCCAGCCTGCTCCCCCCCTCCCAGCATCAGTGCTTTAGAGGGGAAGGGGTCCCATGGGAGTGATGTGAGACCCTCCCACCATGCAACCAGCCCCCAAGGCTCAATAAACGGGTTGATAAAGCATCCGTCAATATTTCATGTCTCAGCATCAGTGCAGGCAAGAAGAAGGGGTACAGCCTCCCCCCGCAGAAGGCAGCTGGGGGGCTGTGTCTCCAGCTGTGGGCAGAGGGAACGGAAACCAGTGGTGCCACTGGGATGGAAATGCAGCCACTGCTGGGAGGAGCGGGGAGGAAAATCAGGGCAGGAGCTGCTCTGGCACGGGCTGCTGGGAGGAACTGGTGGGGCCAGGGCAGGACTGGCTGTTCCTACCGGTGCTGAGCCGGTTGTCTCTCTTCCTCTTGTGGTCCACCTCCACCATGCCCACGAGGTAGAGGTCCCGGACCTGCCAATGGGGACATACCAGTGGCAGGTCACCACCTGCACAGAGCCAGCGCAGGGAGCTGACCCTGGCAAGGGGGACACCCCCACACCTCCCTGGAACCACCTGCATCTGCAACAGCAAATGCATTAAATGTCCCGGGGAACAATAGCTTCAGCCTCGCACCCTTTGGGGACAGGGGACCACGAAAATTGATGTCACCCTGACTGCCGGGGAGGCTGGGCTGGATGGCTGCCCTGTGGCAGGACCTGGGCCGGGTACCTGGCTGGCTTTGATGGCCTGCAGGTTGATGTTGGGGTAGCGCGTGGTTGGGTCAATGCTGTACTGGCTGATGTTCTTGTTGGTGTTGTCCGGGGAGGTCTGTGAGAGGTGCTGGTAGATGCTCTCCCTGGGTGCAAGGGACAGGGCTGGGCTCAGTGCCACCATCTTTGCCCAGTCCAGGACTAGCCCAGTGGGATGGGGACACTCACCTCTCAGCCAGCACCTCCAGCGGGGGGGTCCTGGCTGCCCACCGCCGCACCATCCATGCTGCGTCAAAGGCGGCGAGGAAGCCCCTGGCCACACCGGTGCCCAGTGGCCAGAAGGGCTGCGAAGGGAAAGGCAGAGAGATGGGGCTGGAGCCGTGTGGCCGGTCAGGGCAGCTGGGAGGAGGCAGGGAGCTGCCAGGCTTGGCTGGGGATGAAAGTGGGGAGTGGCAGCGGGACGCGCAGGGAGTGGATGGGCGGCCGTCTCCGCCCCGGCCCCACAGCTGAGCTGACGCTGCTACCGGTGTAGATGCATCTGGGGAGGAGCTGGGCTTCTCCTCCACCCTGAACACCCCCAGATCTCTGGTGGGGCTGGGGAAAAGGATAACCCCACCTGCTACTGGGACTTGGGGAACCGGCCCCCGGGGATGGTGTGCACCAGGCAGTCAGGACAAGAAGTGCTCAGGGAGGGGGAATATATTGCAACCAACACATCTCGCAGGGAGAGGGGAAACTGAGGCACACGGTGGTGCTGCAATGGGGTCCCTCACCTCCACCAAGCAGTCGCCCACCAGCCCGAGGAGCAGACGGGCCCCATTGTGCTCCCGCACCAGCGCCGCGTTCTCCGAGCGCGTCATGCAGGTGAAGTCAAACATGTCGACGTCCGGCAGGTCCCGGTGATTGAGGGCAAACTCCAGCTCAGGCAGGCGGTAGTTAGTGGAGAAGTTGGCAGCTTCTTTGGCATAGCTGAGGAGGGCATCCTGGTTCACATTCTCCGGGGACAGGAGGCTCTCAATGTCTGCTTTGTCCTGTGGGGATGGGGTGAAGCTGGCCGGGATGTGGGAGGTAGTGTTTGCCCCCCCAGCCTGGGTGCAGCCAGCTCTGTGGTGAAGCCATGCCACTGGGCTTGGGGCTGTGAGCCTCCCAAAAGGAGATTTTCCCCCAGCACAGGACATCGGCACAGGCAACAGTTGCCAAAGCCCCCACCATCCCAGGGGTGCACGGTCAAACCAGCACCCATGATTTGCATCCCACCCTCCAGGGCTTTCAGCCACCCATCACTATGGGATCCTGGGGCCAGATCCTGCCCTCCTTACCTGGAGGATAACCCCCTTCTTGAGCAGGCTCTGCTTCTTGGCTGTCATGACGAAATAGTGAGTGTCGTCCTTGTAGTAGACGATGTTTTCCAGGTCAATGCCTGGTGATGGGGAAGGGACTGAGCTGAGCCACAGGGCAGAGCTAGGGCCACGGGGAGCCCCCGCACTGGGCTCAGCTGCCAAATGTCCCCTGCAATGGGGCACCATGCAGGGACACGCATCCCACCACGCAGGGGACACCCCAGGGCTGAGCCTCCAGTTGCACCAGGGGGAACGGGGACCCCCGGGCACTCTCCACACTGGGGCCAGGACCACTGACCCGTTTTGTTGTAGAGGTTTTGGAAGAACTTCTGGTTGTAGATTCGGGCCACGCCACTGATCTCAGCCACCTCCACCTCAGCCCGGCTGTGGCGGTTGATGAAGTTGGTGGTGATGCCGATAGCCAGCTTCCCCCGCGTCTCCTTCCGCTTGAACCCTGAGGGCAGAGAGAGGCATGAGCCCCTACCCAGCCCCCCCATACCAGTCCCAGAAGTGCAGGGACCTGCTGCTGTCACCTTCGGGGACAAATTTGCCGCCACCGGCTGAGATGAGGACATCGAACTCATAGTGGCTGAGGGGAGAGGAGCCAGGCTGCAGCACAGCCCTCCAGCCACCTGTGGGGAGAGGGACAGTCACGACCATGCTGGGTTTCAGCTGGGACCTGCTCTGGGAGGGGAGAGGGTTGCATCTCATCCCCCCCCAAAAGGCATGCCCCAAGGCTAGCAGAGGGACAGGGTGGCTCAGAGCGGCCACCTGCAGCCCTGTCCTTGTCCCCAGGGAAGCCACCCACCCCGCAGCAATACCTTACCCTGGCTGCTTGCCTTGCTCGCGGGGGGGATGAGTCCCTTGAACTGCACATTGATGTGCACCTCCACCCCCAGGAGCAGAGCCACCTTCAGCAGGATCAGCTGGAGCTGCCGGATACCTGGGAGGGGAGAGGGGGCACTCAGGGTTGCACCCCCCCAGGCCCTGTGCTCCCCACAGTGAGAGGACCCCAACGGTGCAGAGCTTGGTCCCCCCCCAAAACTCACTGATGTGGTCCAGTGTGCCAGTGCAGAAGCGCCCATAAAACTTCTTGGCGCCCAGCGCCCGCAGGTCGTGGATGGTGAAAGGCCAGAGGTGCAGGACATTGTTGCGGGAGAAAGAGTCCCGCTTCTCCAGCAGCACCACGTGGGCACCCAGAAACGCCAGCTCGATGGCCACCCGCAGCCCGCAGGGGCCGGCCCCCACCACCAGGCACTGCAAAGGGGATGGGTGGTGTGAAGGGGATGGGCACACCCCCCCAAGAGCCAGGGTTTGGGTAAATCCCCAGGGAGTTCAGCACCACCAAGGCAGCATCTATCCCTTTCCCCGGGTCAGGAACTGGCCCTTCCCCACTATTCCCCTTTTTCCTGGGCTGCAAGCGCTGCTTCTCCCTGCAAAGTGGGGGGCCCTGTGGGATGCCCCTCACATCCGTGCCTGCCTGAACCTTGGCTTCGCACGGGGCAATGGCAGCAATTAAAGCTCTTGGTGAGATAAGGTGTGCCCGTCTCCTGCCTGCTGTAGCCTGGGAACGGGGAGATTTCACTAGCAACAGGCTCAAAACCAGGACTCGGGTTTGATCTCCTGCCAGCCCCTGCACAGGGCTGGGGGGATGACGGGGCACCAGCACTGGGGACAAAAGCCATCAGCTCTGGGACAGGGGAACAGAAATAGGGTCCCCCAGCCCCAGGAGGACATCCTACCCCGGCATGTTCCTGTCCCCCAGAAAGGGCTTGGCAGGTCCCTCTGGCCCTTTGCAGCCCTCCATGGGGTGTGCCCAGTAAGGAGCAGCTGGGAGGAGGAAGGACACCACTGGCGGGGCGGCACAGAGATAGCATCACACCATGGGGAGGGGAGCAGTGCTAATTAACACCCTATCCGATTAAACCCCATCAACCTCCTGCCCAGCACATCCTGCATCCTCCTGGGGTGGGGGCCAGAGTGCCCCAAGGGATGCTCTCACCCCAGGGACAAGGATGCAGGGCTAGGAAGGACTCAAACCCCATGCCCCGTGTCCCCAGTACCTTGGTGCTGGCACAGGCTGTGCCCTGGTCATAGTCCTTGTGCCCGGCTTTCTTATCCAGCTTGCTCCACAGGGCCTTGGCACTCCAGTAGTTGAGGGCAGCCTTGAGGCCATGGTAGAGCTGCAGCCCACTGCCCTGCAGCCCCAGCTGCTGGCACAGCTCCCCAAAGCAGCCCAGCACCTCCTGGCACTCCCCAGCATGCAGGAATCTCTCAAAGATGGCATGGGCCGGGTTGCCTGGCTCGTCGGCCGGCACGCTCATCCCACTTCACCTGGCAGCCTGGCAAGGGATGGGAGAGATAAGCATCAGGGGGACCTTCCTGGATCCCCATCTTCAAACCCATCTGATACCAGACCTGGTCTTGGCGCAAGGCTTCCCAGCCGGGGGTGTCGTTGAGTGATGGTGCCACCAAAATAGGGGCCCTTTCCAGCAGTGGCTGGTGGAGCCTCCCCCAGATGCTGCACTCAGCGAGCCACGGTGTCACCCTGCCACGGTGACGTCAGGGGAGGGGATGGGGAGGGCTGCAGTGGCAGGAAGCAGCTTCCTCCACACGGCGTGTACCTGCAGCAGCTGAGAGCAGAGCGAGGTGTTTTGGAGCAAAGACGGCTGCTTCCTTCCTCTTCACCCTTGGCCTTGCCTGGGGGGGGATAGGGAGGAGGGTCCCAGCTGCAGGCACAAACTGCAGCTGCCCCAAAAAACAGCAAGACCCAGCCCTGGGGCAGGACCCATCCCACCAGCCTGGCTTTTGCAACCAGAGTGGGACAACTTTCCCCCCACCTCTGCCTCTGCCACCCCCAGAGCGGGGCGGAAGCAGATTAGCACAGAGGAAACACTGGTGGGGAAACCAAAAAAAGCTTAACCACCATACGAATGGCCCCATCACACCAGGGAACCCACGGGAGGAGGGGTGCAGCGCATTCCCCTGTGGACACCCCAAGCCCCCCCCACCCGTGACATCTCACAGGGGACGAGCACTCCTTGCATCCGCCTCCTGCTCCTGGCACTGTCCCCGCGCACCGTCCCAATGCCACTCTCTGTCTTTGCCCTTTTCAGACGTTGTCGCCAAGCCCTGGGGTTGGGAAAGCCTCTCCCAGCCTGGCAAAGCAGCCAGTGGAGATGCAGCGCTGCCAAGGAGGAACTGGTGGAAAGGCACGGGAAACCGGAGCACTCCTACCTTTGAACCATTGCTCTTTGCCCTCTTGCTGCGCACGCGGCAGCACCCCAAAGGCAGAAGCCGGCCCCACAGCAGGACACTGGAGGGGGGAGGATGCTGCATCAGAGCTAAGGTGCCCTCAGTGGGGCAGGGGAAAGGAGGCGTTTAAGCCTGGGCTTAAATTTTGGACGGAAAGACCAAATTCTAGCTGGGTTTCAAGTTTGGTCTCACTCCAGCAGGTTCTGACACCTGCATGGCACTTCGCAAGGCCAGCTGGAGCCACAGAGGATGCAAAACACTTCTGCAGGTCATCTTCCCTCCTGATCATCACAGCCAGGAAATCCCAGCATTTTAACCTCTTCCTTCCTGGGCAGACACAAGGATAAAGCATCCAGCCAGGCTAGAGCAGGAGCAGGCACCCACCAGTCCCCAAAGTGGCAGCATGGGGACAGAACACACGACCGATGCATTCGTGGCACGGCTATGAGACCCAGGGACAGATTTCTGCTCTTCTCCCAAGCAGTTCCAGCCCTCTGGCCCTGCCAGTGGGACAGAATGAGAAGCCTGGGGAAACTGAGGCAGTGCTGCAAACCTCACTGGAGAGGTCACGCATGCCATCTCGCCAGCTGCCTGCCCTCCTCCCGTGGGAGGCTACCCAGGCAGCCATGCTGGCTGGCCTGGCTCCAGTGCCCTGCGCTGCCCAAGCATGATGGGTTTTCCCCTGGGAGCTCACTTACAGCACTGGCGCCTGCCAAGGCCACCATGCAGCAGCCCCAGGGTGATGGGGCAGAGGCAGCTGCCTGGGCTGGGAGCATCCACTCCAGCATCACCAGCCCCTGGCTCTGAAAAAAAAACTTCTCAAGGCCTCAATTCCCACCCGACACGATGCCGGGGTAAGCACACCACCCAGGAAAGCTTTCCAGCCCCAGCACTTGGGCAGGGAGGTTTGGAGGAGGCAGAACAACAAGCCTTGTGTTACACCAAGTTTCCTACGGAAATGATGCTCGTGCTGGCACACTGTGTCCCCTTTGGCATGCTTGAACCCCCCTGACAATTGCAAGCAAGGACAGAAACCCCCATGGATACTCAGTTCCTGCAGGTTTGATGCAAACAAACAGCTTTCAGCCCACAAAAGCCAGTGCCAGTGAAGAGGGGCATGGCGCTGGGCCAGGCTGCCTCTGGCTCTGCTCTCCTCGTGAACGCCTTTTGCGTTTCTTCCTTTAAAACTGCTCCTGCGAGCTGAAGGGAGGAGGTGGAGGGGTTGCAGCCAGCCCTGACTCAGCTCATGATGGCTCTGGTTGGGGTGGCTGCAGACATGCAGCCTATGAGGACATCACCCAGGATTGGCACATGTGGAGCATCCCTGGAGCAGGGACACCCCATCCCACTTTGCAGGTCAGGGTTCCCCCCTGCCCTTGCATGGAGAGAAGCAGCCACTTGGGAGATGGAGCGGGGAGCCACCCTGGGGGTGCTGGGCTGCTGGCGAGATCACGTATCTCCCAGGCACTTGGAAATGGGGTGGGAAAGGATGCAGCTCCATACGGAGCTAATGAAAGCCAGGAGGATTTCCAGCAGCAGCAGATCCCCATCCAGCTGAGCCTCTCGCCTTGTCGCTGCACTGGCTCCCAGCATGGACCAGGCTGCTCCAGGTTTGGGATCTAGGCTGGCGACCCCTGGGCTGGGCTGCTGGGCCAGGCTGCTGAGCCCGGGCTGGACCCCAGGAAAGTCCTTCCAGCAACTTCAGGGATGGCCCCAAGGCCAGCAGGCAGGATGGATGATTTCTTGTGGCCGTCCAATGGCTTGGCCAAAGATCCTGCTTTCAACCACTGACTGAGCTGGGCCAGTGTCAGGAAGGGGTGAAGGCAGCGGGTGCTGCTCTTCCCAGTGTTATTGTGCTCAGGAGAAACATCCAGTCCTCTGCCCTAGCAAGCGCCATCCTCCCTGGGCATGGGACCAGGCAGGGAGATCGCCTTGGCTGACCCCATGGAAACCTGCCCTAATTTGGCTGGGTTTTAATCCTTGGAGGGAGGGGAAAAACCCATTGGCTCTTCTGGTTTGAGCCGGGGACGTGGGTGCATGGGCATCTCCCAGCCGAGCTCACCTTAACAACCCCCACAGTGTGGAGCTGCGGGGAGAAGGGCTAAGGAGCCAGGACAAACCTGCCACCAGCACTAGCAAGGGCAGAGGCTGGCAGCTGCAGGGACAGGGTGTCATGGTGCAGGGGGTTCCCTTTCAAGGGTGCATAACCCCCCCCCAGAAAGCACATGCCGAAATACCCCCCCTGAGGTGCAGGTCCCAGCCTCAGCTCCTGCAGCCACAGGCAGCAGAAGAGGGCACTTCTCCGGGGCATTTTGGCATTGCCCTTTGAAGGAGATCCACAAGCCACAGCCCAACCACGTGCCAGGGGGATCCCCAGGCAGAGACAACACTTCAGGAGGGAGCAAACCTGCCCCCCCTATTCTGGCTTCTCAGCTTTGCCCCCCTGCCCAGCACCAGCCCCACAGAGGGAGCTGAATTTTGGTGCGAGAGGAAGTCTGTGCATGGCCAGGCTTCGCATCCTGCATCTGTTTTCTCCTCCTGCTTCTCCTTTGCTCCCAGCCACAGTTGTCCCCATAGGGTTGGCAAGAGATGTGTCTTGGGGTACAGTGGTGAACCTCAGATTCGATTACCCAAATGTACCAGGGCCTTCATCCACCTCAGGCACAGGGGCTGGGGAACATGTCCTCTGGCCTCAGCCCTGAGATGGGGTACAGCCCTGAATCCCCAGCTGACGCTCACTCCCAGGGGCCCATGGAGCATCGGGCAGAGGGATCGGGATGGGGGAAAAGCGCTTAGCAAAGTGCTCCCCATCCCACTCGGCACTGGGAGCACTAGTACTGGGAATGGAGTCGAGGAGGAGGAGCGGGGGCTGCTCTCTTTTCCCTTTGTCCCAGGGGGAGCAGAGCCCAGGGGCTGGAGGGGAAAAGCAGCAAGGACGGGGTGGGGCGACCCCGCTGCCCCCGGGAGAGGCTTTGGGGAGGGGGCAACCAGAGACAAACCGCTCCCCCGCCACCGAGCATCCCCACTCGGCATCCCGGGGACACGCAGGACACGGACACGGCGGGGCTGAGCGCCCCGCCCAGCACCCCAAAATCACCACTCGGTTTTGGCACCCCCTCCGATCCCCGGCTTGCGCAGCAGGGCGGGGCCCGCAGCGATGCCCTCCGCGGGCCGAGGGGACTGGCCGGCAGGATGCTGTCCCCTCCGTGCCCGCATCCGAGCGGGGGGACACGGGGGTGGGGGGCAGCAGGACCCTGACACCCCCCCCCCCCAGGGATGCTCTGCCCATCCCTACCCCTCCACTCACCTCCAGAGCCTCTCGGAAGGGGAAACTGAGGCACAGCCCCGGGGGTGGGGATGGGCTCAGGGCTGCTTGCAGCCGGGCGAGGACGAGCAGGAAACGGGCTCCAGCTCCGCAAGCAGCTGCCGGCTGGCCCTCCCTCTCCTCCCTTCTCCTCCCCTCCCCCACGGCCGGGGGGACCCAGGCGTCCCGGCTGCTGGAAGGCGGTGCTGGGAGCAGCCCAGCTCCTGCTGGGGCGGAGCGGGGGGGGCTCCGGCTTTGTGCTGCTGCAAATATTGCTGCAATTGGGTTTTTGCAGTGCTGGAGGCTGAGCGTGTCGTCCCGTGTCCGTCCCCCCCCCACCCGCGAGTGGCAGCCCTGCCCTCCCCACGCCGCGCCGGGAGGTTCGGAGCAGGGGATCCACAGAGCAACCTCGGCTGGGTTTTTTTGAATTTTGGGGTGAGAAACGGGCCTTTTTGCAAAGCAAATGAAACGATTCGGGTGATGAAACAAAACCGCTTCGCTTTCCGCCCCGGCTCTGGCTGCTGCGCCGTACTTCCCCTTGCAAGCAGAAATAGAGGCCAGGAGGGAGCTGTGGGCACAGGGGGGACCCACTCAATGCCAGCCCCGGACCCCGACCAGTGTCCCAGACCACCACAGCCCTCGTGGAAACTTTTGGGATGATGTTTCCACCTGGGTCCTCAGGTGGGAATGGCCCCAGTGGGGTGAAGGTACCTTGGGGCAGAGGATGGAGCCGCTGGGGTCACCGAAGATCACTCCTGGCTGGGTGCTTTTTGAGGTTTTCTGGTGGTTGTGTCCTCGGGGTGCTGCTGGCCGCTTGCCACATGCCAGGGTGGACGTCACAGTGAAGGGGCTCACGGGCCAGTGACGCGCGGGGACAACCTGCCACGAGGCTAGGGACTGTGACTCAAGGACACAGGGCGACAGCTGGCATACGGGGCGGGGGTTACGTAGGCTGCCTGTGAGTCACTCGTGGCACTGCCAGAGGCCGTGATGAACAGGGCCAGACAGCCCAGCACCTCCATTCCTCCTTCCCCCAGCCCCCTCAGGCCTCTTCCCAGGGGTCCCAGTGCATACCCGACCACCGCCCCCCGGCCCCTCCCCGCAGCTCGGCCTGGGTCTTTCGAGCCCACCAGCCTCCTGCAAAGCTGCTGGGTGCAGGCACAGTGGAGCCCACCCACGTTTCGGGGCCGCAAGAGGCCAGGGCGGACACGGAAACGGGGCGTCTGCGTCAAACCAGGCGATTTTCCCAGGCGCCGGAGCAGTCGGAAACAGCTCCCTCTGTTTGTGAGCTCTTTGTGGTGCCGTGGAAAAGTCTGAACACTGACCCGGGGCTGTCCTTCCAGCCCCAGCTTTGTCCCCCAGGCAGCAGCAAATGAGCATTACATCTTAATTACAGCTCCCCAGGCAGCAAGGACCGAGGACATGCCCTGATGAAGGGCGCCTGGCCAGCACAGTGGGACACGGCTCTAACACAAACCCGCCAGCCATGGGCAGCCTGGTCTCTGTCCCCAGCACAGGGGGACATGCAGTGGCATCCCTGCACCCCTTGGTGTGCCAAGAGAACAGGCAAACTCATAGCATTGATGAGAGCTGCTGCAGTTCCCTGAGCCCTTCATGCCTGTAAGGTGGCTCCAACCAAACCTCAGATCCTAGCACAGGGTGTTCCCCTCTGCTCCAGCATTAAAATTCCCCCATTTTTCCTCCAATTTTATTATTCTAGGGTTTTGGTGTTTTACGGTGCAGGGAAGGAGCAGCGATGGAAAATGGGTGCCTCCTGGCCACACCCCCCTCCCCGCTCCAGCTAGGCCTTGGGCGATGCCGCGGGTTGCAGCCGCTGCAGCTCCAGGATGCGGATGAGGAGGAGGAAGGCGATGCTCAGGAGAAGCAGCCAGAAGAAAACCCAGTAGTGCTGCGGGAGGAAGAGCCACGGCCGCCACAGCTCCACTGGGGACCCCTTGGACCTGGGGAGAAGGCAACCGGGGGACACGCGTCATCCGGGGCAGAGAGCAAATCCCACCTCCGCCCCAGCTGGGGATGAGGAGTGTGTTTAACTCAACCCCAAACCTCACTGGCCCTTTTGCAAACCCAAATTGCAACAAGCCCAGGGAGGGCATGGGTGACCCACAATGCATGGGGGACACTGAGGCAGAGCAGGGTCAAGCTGGGGCAGCCGAGCAACATCCCAGCCTCCCATCACCAAATCCCCAGCCTGTTTCCCATGTGCTGGCCACCATGGGACCACAGACTATCCAACAGCTGCGGGGGGGATGCTGGGCACACACAGGGAGCTGCTCACGTCAGCCCAAGCTGCTCTGGCTCCTCATCCCCTGCACTTGAGCGTCTGCCATCTGCCTCAGCCGCCGGCTCCCTGGTCATGGCGCTGCCCAGGCCCTGTGGCTCCAGCTCGCTCCTGGGGAGGGAGAGGAAGGGGTGCTGTGCCGTGCCCCATGGACGAGCAGCAGCCGGTGCCGTGGCCTCCCTGCCATCCGGTGCAGTTACCTCTGGGTGCTGGGCTGGCACTGGGCCCCCTCCCTCTCTGGCTCGCTGGCCAGGGCTGCTCGGCTGTCAAGGCTGGCACCTGGCTGGGCACCAAAGGTGGGAGCATCAGTGGGCACCCAGACCCCCGGTAGCACCAAGCCTGGGGACACATGTCCGACAGTGGGCACAGCTCCTGTCTGTACCCCCTGTGCATGTCCTTACCAAGAGCTGCTTGGGGATGACGGCGATGCTGACTCTGCGGCGGGCAGACCCCTGCAATAAAGGGGCTGGGGGTGAGCACTGCGCCAGCTGCCTCCCTGTGCTCCCCATCCCCTCCTTCCCCACCACCTCCCCAGCACAGGCAAGGGACGCTGAGGAGGAGAAGGGATGCTACCAGCTTCCCACTGGCCCTGGCACTAAAGGGGGAAGCCGGAGAGCTGGTGAGATGCGGGAAGGTCAAAGCCAAGAGGTTTGTGGCTGTCCTTACTCTTCAAGCCGTGCCAGCAGGGCTGCCTAACCCCCTCCCCGAGCGCTCCCCTACCTCTTGAGCTGTAGGGGAATCAGTGCCGAATTCGAGCTGGTGCTAGAGAACAGCCAAGCCTGCGGCTCTCACGCTATGACCCTGCAATGCAGAGGTACCTGCCTGAGATCTCCTGGACAAGCAACCCCCATCCCCGGGCACCCTGTCTCCCTGCAGCCCTCCGAGGCTTCCCCTACATTTTGCCTTGTCCCTGGCATTTCTAGCAGATCTTGACCACAGCAAGCAGCTGGCAGGAGTGGCATTGCCCGGGGACTAGCAGGTGTGTGGGGACCAGCGAGCAAGGGAGAGCAGCAGGGCATGGGGAGGTGGTGGCTCTGGGGCTGCTGAACTGGCACCAGTTACCTGCTGGAAAGTTCGCATCAGGGGGTGAGGCCTCAGCCGTGGCTCTGCATCGTCTGGGAGCAAAGAGAAGCAGCCTTACATCACTCCCCAAAATTATGATGGGGCTGATGCACAGACGGTTGCAAACCTCCCTCCCATGGAAAGCTGTCCTGGCCACGTGCTCTTGCTTAGCACAAATCACAGGAGTGCCCTGGCCAGGGGGACCTTGCTTGCATGCATGGTGATGGCATGCATGGGGTTTGGTGTCCAGGGACAGAGCGTCCTTTGTGTGCCCCGTGCCCCCTGCCCTGCATTCCCAGCTGGGCCGTGGGATGATGGCTCTCTGGCCACCAGCACCTGCTCCCACACTGCGTCTGCTGTTACACTGGCCCCTTGCATTTGTCATCAGGTCCCAGCTGTCACCTGCCCCTGGTCCCCGGCTCACACAACCCACCAGCTCTGTGGTGCAGGGTCACACTGACCCCTGGGGGGGTTTGGGACCAAATCCCACAGGGTCACCCCGTGCAAACCCCGCATGGGCCCCGGCAGCAGAGCCCACCTCACCCTGGGTCTCTGCCAGCTGCCGGTTGCGGGAGTTTTGCTGGATCAGGCGCTTCATCTCCTCCAGCTCTGCGTGCTCCCGCATGTGGTGCCGCTTCAGGTTCTCCACATGCTGGACCATCACCTCCGCTGCTCGACTCATCCGGGCCTCCTGCGGATGGGCAGGAGGGGGGATCAGGCCCTCCATCTCCTGGTCCCTAAGGACCCAGGTCCCTGCCAGTCCCTCAATGTGCATCCCACAGTGCCTCCACCCGAGGGGTGCAAATGCATCCCCTTCCTGTTCCCAAGGGCAGGCAGATCCCTTGCACCCTGGTATGTGCAAACATGAGGTCAACGCCAGCACCACGAGGAGGAGGGACAAACCCCAGCAAGCCCAGGGACGGGTTCCCCAGCCCAGGCACAGCACCCTCCATCCCTCCTGGCCCCAGCGGGAGCCCCAAGCAATGCACAGACCTGATGTACAGCCCCCAGCTTCTCCGCAGCACTGGTTGCCCGCTCGACGGCAGCTGCCAGCACAGCCAGGCTGTGCTGCAGCTGCTCCAGTGTCTCCTTGCAGCCTGCGTCAGCGCACGATGAGCCCAGCCTCTGTGGAGTGAGAGGGGGAGGATGGAGCTGCCAGAGCCAGGACTTTGAGTTGTCCAAACCCCTCTGGGGCTGAAAGCAGATGCCAGCCCACTGCCCTGGTGCCCACCTACCTCCAGGGCAACCCGGCACTGCCCCAGCTCCTCCTGGATGTTTTCCTCTGCTGCGTCCCGTGCCCGTTTTTCCACCTGCACCCGTTGCTGCAGGGTGAACACATCACAGCGAAAAGCCAGGGCAAGGTGGGCAAAGGCTGCCTGCAGGGTAGGAGGGCAAGAGGTGGGACACAGGGCAAAGGGGAGGCCACCAGGGCCATGCGCTGCTGTCCCCAAGGCACAGACAGACCCTCCCTAGCATGCCACCAAGCAGTGCAGTGCTAACGATAATTAGCACTTGCCTTGCCCCAGCACCCGTTAGGCACGGGTGGGGACAGCACCCATGAGATGCCAGCCTGATGGAGACATGTGCCCCAGGCAGCTGATAACGCATGGAAATCCCAAGCCCTCCTGGCAAGAGCACGTGCTGGGCAGACACCAGCCCTCGCTGCAGGTTCTGGCTGACAGCGGAGCCTGACTCAGCCCTGGCACTTGCAGGAAAATTATTTTTATTAGCTCAGCTTCCACCACCTCCCTGGCTAAGGGTGCTCTCAGCAAGCTGCAGAGCACTTTGTGGGCTTGCCGGGCACGCAGAGGATGGGCTCATCTTGCCATAGAAATGCAGCTGCCTCTGAATGCCAACAGCATCACTGGGAAAGGGATTTGTAAGGCAGCTGCCAGGGGACTGCGGTGCCTGGAGGGCGGCCAGGAGCAGGACACAGCCCCAGGACTGTGAGCCAGCAAGGTGTTGGTCCCTCTGTCCCCCTTCCCCAGCCCACCCGTGGCCCCCGGCAGCCCTCACCTCCACATCCTGCTCTGTCAAAGCCACCCTGCAGAAAGAAAAGTGCTGTCAGGGATGGCGGCACCACGGGGACTGCATGCTGAAAATGCCCTTGGTCCACTCCCAGGGGTGCCAGGGATGCTAGCCACCACTGGAAGTGGTGACACAAGTGCCTCTCGCCTAGAGAGCGGCTCTTGTGCAGTGGCAAATGAGGAAAGTCCAGTCCCTGGATGACACGGTGCCCTAGGACCCCCCTGTCCTGTAGAGCCTGGAGGGACGCAGGTGCTCACTGGTCTTACCTGTGCAAGCCTAGTCTTTCCAGCACTGAGAGCTCACTGGGGAAACTCAGCAGTGGCTCCTCTGGGGTTTCTGCATCTGCAGGGAGGCAGTAACACCATGGGAGAGACCACATGTGAAGGCTTTTCCTTGGCCTTCCCTCCTCCCTCTGCCCTCCTGCCCCAGCAGGGAGCAGGTGCCTGTGGTGTGGGACCGTCCCAATCCTTCTCCCAGCATCAGCGGGGCTTCAGGTCCCCCCAGGCCAGTCCCCCCTTCCCCATGTCCCCACCAAGGGAGACGAACCCCATCAGGCCACACTGTTGCCAGGCTCATCCCCAGCTACTTCAAGCTTTCACCTAATGGGACCCAGTTGGAATGTGGGATGGGGACTCACCCACCTTCCTCAGTCCCGTTACTATCCTCGGTGCACACAGCCAGCTCCTGCCTGTCCGTCCTTGGCACCTGGAGGGGCACAAGGGCACTATCGGAGCAAACCCTTCCCTGGTGCTGGACGTCATCCCGAAAAGAGCAGCACCGAGAGGCTGGGGGTCTGTCTGAGCCCAAGGGGCTGAAGAGGGAAGGGCCCCCCCAACTTGTCGCCCTCCCCTCCCTCTCACCTCACTGACATGCTCCACACTCTGCTTGCTCCCGGTCAAAACCCTGTCTGGGTGCCCCTGGGGACTGCTCATCCTCCCTGGGGACAGAAAGGGTGGTGGGAGCTGGGCGGCAGCATCCCCTCCCCAGCCTGACACCACTTCAAGGGAGACCCTCAAAACCACCAGTGGCATTTCTGCAGCCTGCAGGCTCCCAGCGTGCACGGGATGAGAGATGCCCCCCAAAATACCTCTATGGGGTTAAGGGAGCTGCAGCCAGGCTGAGCCAGGGCAGGGGACGGAGCGCAAGGGGTCTGGTGCAGCAAGTGGGCTACAGCTGGAGAGGCAGATCCAGGGGATAGGGTTGGGGTCCCAGGGCTGGAAGGGGTGTGAGGTTGCAGGCAGGTGCTGCCAGGCGAGGGGACACCCTCCTGCTGGACCCATGCAATGCTGCTCAGGGAGGAAAGGTGCAAAAACCACCCCTTTCCCCCCATCCCCACCCTGGGCTGCCCTTACCTTCATCTGGAGATGTGGGGAGCCCGGCCAGCTCTGCCTGCTGCTCCCTGCAGACAGAAGCCTGGGTAAACCCCAAAGAAACTCCGGCAGCAGAGGCAGCATCCCACCCCCTCTGCCCTCACCCAACCACCACGGCACCCCTCAACAGGATGCTGCTCCAGACCTGGGTCCTTTCCGAGCATCCTCTGCAGCCCGCTCTGTCCCTGTCCCCGTGCCCGTCCCCATCCCCACTCTCCCTGGCACGGGCACAGCAGCCCCCTCCGCTCCTGCAGCCGCCGCAGAGCCGCCACCAAGGAGCCTGCCGAAGCCGTTTCCAGCCAGCAATGAGTCACCGTCCCACGGCTGTGCTTCTCCTCAGCACTTTTTTTTTTTTTTTTTTTTTTTTTTTTTTTTTTGCCCTGGCTGCCAAGCGGACCTTGCTGCGAGCCAGCCTCTTCACAGGCACCACAATAAACCCATCTGCCAGCAGAGCCCGGGCACCATCTCACATCACTGCCACGGGGATGGCAGGCCTTGGTACATGCTCTTGCCCCCCCAAAAAGTGCACTGGGATGGCCTTGCCACCCCAAAACCCTGTCCTGGGTGCAAGGAAGTCTGGCAGCTCTGTAACATCCCTGCTCGCTGAGGCTGGGGATGCTGGAGCACACCAGGGATGGCAGGTCACCTGCGCATGGAGATACAGGGGCTGCCATGCAAACAGCCCTCTGTGGCCTCGTGCTGGAGCCTAGCACCCAACTGGGAAAGGGTTTGAACCTCCAAACTTTGCTCCTGGCTCTGGAAAGGGCTACAGCAGGGCTTTTCCATCTCCTACCTGCAAGCCTGGGGGTCATTTCCCAGGAGTGGGTGCCTGCAGGAGAAGGGGCCGCTGTGCTGAAATGATGCTCGGTGCCTTGGAGCAGGGTGATGCTCCAGCCAGCATCATCCCCCTTGCCTGGCACTGCCATCCCTGTCCCATCCTCACCCTGAGAGCTGTGGGGCAAGCCCTTCATGCACATACCTCCAAGGCGACGGGCTGGGTCGGCAGCTTGTCCTCTGCCGCTGCCGCCGTCGGAGCCCCTGGGTGAGTCCCTGCACCTCCTCTTCCCCCTCTCCCAGCGAGGTCCCTGTGAGCGTCTTCATTTGCAAAGTGCGGAGGCTCCAGGACCAGCACACCTATCATGAGAGACACATATTAGCTGTGCGCAGATGGGAGAACGCCTCTAAATGTTATATTTTTAAAGCATTTTCTCACCCAGCAGGAGCTCCAAGCTCCTCTGCTTAGCGTGGAGGCATCTGTGGGAAAAGAGGTGGGGAGGCCCACTGCAATTCAGGAGGATGCTGCTGGGATTCGGGCGGGCACAGAGAGAGGTGAATGAGGAATTTATTACAAGCCCCATTTCTGTGCAGCGCTGAGGGTGGACTTTCCCGCTTGCCACCCCCATTACATTCTCACGGGGCGATCCTCACTTGGGGCTCACAACATGAGTTTGTCTCCATGGGGGAAGATAAATTTGCACCCACCTACCGGTGTGAGCACCTGGTGCAGAGCGGGAGCAATCTGCTATACCCCAGGCAGGGGACAGTCCAATCCCTGAGCATCCCTCTGCCAGGCTGGCTCCCAGATAGACAAATGTAAGAGATTCCCGAGTCCAAGGAAGCTTGGGTATCTCATTTAAGCTGTTCTGCAATGTTTAAAAATCAAAGAAAGCTGGCAGAAAATCCAGAGAGTTCCTCTCCCAGCCCAGGGTAAAGTCACTGTGCAGAAGGGACTCTCCTGCAGGATGCATCTCCTCAGGAGCTGTGCCCACAGACATGCAGATATGGGGCAAAAGGAGATGATTTTTTTTGGCTGGGACACGAAATGCAGCAGAGATTTAAGGGGACAGAGAGCAGGGACTGGTTGAAGCCCTGCGTGCCTACACAAAGCCTTGGCCAAGGTCAGTCGCCCCAGCACCGAGTGGGGCCATCACCCATCTTGCCCCTGTGCCAAGTGGGGCCATCACCCGTCTCCCAAAGCCTGCTCAGCCCTGATGGAGATGTAAAAGCAAGCAGCACTTGGCATCTGTCAAAACAAGCCCATTTCATGCCTGTACACTGGAAATAATTGTCCCCAACGCCTCTGCCAAGGGGCCTGGGAGATCAGGCCACCAGGGATCAGCCAAACTCATCACATCATTAGCAAGCATCAGAGTTTTCCCAAGGGCTGGTCCCTGCTGCAAAGCACTCACTAACATCCATGGCAGACCCTGCAGCCTGCTTTACTACAGCTTAGCCAGCCTTACAGACGCTCGCTCCTTATCTTTGTTTTACAGATGGAAATACAGAGGCACACAGCTTGTTTGCCCAGCATGGCATAAAAACCCCCCCGGGAAGCCAGACCGAGCACTTTCCCTCAGCTCAGAGACTTTACCAAATACTCCCTGGGTCGTTACCTGCCTGAACTTGTCTCAAGTAGCCGAAGGCAGATGCTGGGGCCACCCAGCTTGGACCTGGCACTCGGCGCTGTTGGGTCCCCGGCAGACCCGGGAGCGGGGTCAGGGGACGCGGTGTGACCAGCAGATGGTGGGTCGGGGGGTGCCAGGGCCCCACACGGTGCAAGCTGCTGGCGGCAGAGTCTCCCTGCAGGGGAGGGCGACCGCATCTGCGGCAGAAGAAGCTGCCAGGGAAGAGCTCGATGCAAGAAGGCCTTTAAAGGACATGCACAAGAGTGGCTGGGAGCTCCCTGCGCAGGGCCGGGGCGGGCTGAGCAGTTTGCAGGTGGCCAGGCGACCTCTGTTTTCGGTGCGGGGCCGGATCCTGCACCCGCTCTTTGGAGGTGACAGCTGTTACCCAGAGCTGGAAGAGACCACGGCTGTTCCTTCTGTGCCCGGTGTCTGCAGAGCAGAGCAGACCTGAGTCTCAGCATCTCCCTGGCAGGAGGCTCAGGACAGGGCAGTGGCACTCAGGACCTCCATGGAGATGGGGGAATCCTTCATGGGGGGCTCAGCACGAGGCTAAGCCAGGATGGCTGACGAGGAGCCCCTGTAGCATCATATTTGATAATGCAGGGAAGCTGCTCTGCCCAGGGCCCCCATCCCTCCTGCCCCTCGTAGCAGCCCCACTTTCCCCCCAGCCATCACCCCCACTGCCCTTCCCCTGCCCCACTCCTTTGCTCAAATCCATCACATCCTCTAAAGCTGCTTTCTTCCCCTAATGAGCTTACATGGAGTCAGACCTGATGCTCAGTGCTACAAGGGACCAGGCTGCAGGCAGGCAGCTGCTGTTAGCCTCCCCACGCCCGGGGACCCTGATGTACTACAAGGAACAAGGCAGGTCCTTGGGGTCTGCAAATCTCATAAGCCCTCAGAGGTCAGCCAGCAAACGGTATCTCCCAGCCCCGGGGCAGGGCTGGCCCAGCCTCATGCCCATCTGCCAAGTGTGCAGGATGCAGCCCTAGGTCCAGGGAGCAGCCAGGGAGGACTGAAAGAGCCCATTTGCAGCTTTGAAGCAGGAAATGTGCTGTACCACAGTGGGATGAGGCTTTGGAAATGGCTATCAATAATGGTCCCCACCAGGTCAGTATTTCAAACGTCCTTGAAGCTTCAGAGATGGGTTTTCCCCTCTTGGGGCAAACACCTCCTGCTCAGACCTGATCCAAAAGCAGAGCTGCTGAGAAATCATGAGCCATCTTATGAGAAGAATAGCCCCAAATTCTTGTGCTGTCTTCCCTGTAACACACATACCTAGCAACACAAGCTGTGGTCTGCATGATTAGCACCAATTAGTGACAATTAACGCATCCTAAGTTCATACCACCACCACCAGGAAGACACCGGACATACTGCAAGGCAACTGGCACTGTCACCGTCTGCCTTATATTCTTATATATCCCCTGCCTTTGCTTAAAATATCTTTCCCGGGATTTCCTCTCTTCCCCATTCCTCTGTTTGCTGTCCATCTCCAAGAGTTTCCAGGTGCAAGGGCTGACCACTTGTGCTTCTTTTCAGAGAAGGATTTGCCAAGACAATGCTTCCCGGAGCGAGCAGGTCGCCTGGCCCAAGCTGCAAGAGGATACTCAGGGCCTGCAATGGCAGAGCTGGATCCATCCCACAGGTGGGTACGTCCATGCATGTCTGTCCAGAGGCAGCTGAGCCCTGGGTGCTGTGCAGCAGTGATAACCCTGAGTAGCAGAGCTTCCCCCCTGCCCCTTAACCCCAGTGCTTTCCCAGTCCCTCAGCAAGTTTGCTGTCTGGCTGGTATCTCGAAACACAGATGAATTCTCCAGGCACGAAGTCAGGTTTGCATTAGCACTGCCAGTCCCATCACTGGGCTAACTCGCCTCTGGCCACCCCTTTGTTTCAGAAAGGGGGGACTCGAGCACAGGGGAAGACCCTTCCTTTAGGCTGAGACTCAGCGGATGGAGCCCAGCACCCAATTGCTGCGATGCCATTCCCCTCCTCGAGGACCTCCCCCTGCCTGCATTACATGAGGGTCTGCTTGGGCACATGGGTCTAAACTATACATTTTATTGTTGAGTGCTCTTTCTAGCCAAGCACAAGGTCTCTCCTTGACAGAGCCTGCAGCCAAGACTCCTGTAGCAGGGCATAGACATAAAAGCACCTTCGCAGCCTAATGCTGAGCAGACAGAGGGTACAAAACCAGCTTCCCCCGAGGATGGGCAGTGCAGTCGCAGAGGCTGGAGAGCTCAGGGAATGGAGGACAGACACCACTGAGTACACCAGTGCCTTGCCTTCAACACAGTCTGGTCCTGCTGGTCCCATCCCCACAGAGACCCTGCTTCCTCCCCAAGAGCAGCAGCCTGGCACTGGGCTGGCAGCAGATCAGGCTCTGTAGCCTCTGCTCTAGTGTCCTGGCAGGTCCACAGCTGCAGCTAGTTGCTCCATGGAGAACACAGACCTAAGGACACCATTGCATTGGTTCCCCACACCAGAATAGAGATTTTCTGCTCAAAAACTCCTCTATTCCCCTCACACACACATGTGCCAAGGGGTTCAATAAGAGGCAATGCCTCTCTTTGCAAACCATCCCATTCAAAGAGCTTCTAAAAGCATTTCCTAAAAGCACCCAGGGATTTTTACGTATTTTTATTTTTAACCTGGGAGCATCATGATTACAATCTAGCTATTGTATGGCCTCAAACAAGCAAAAGCAGCCCAGCTCCCCATGCACAAACCTGTTCAGCGGGGATCAACAAGACCCTGCTGGGAGATCTCTAGCCCAGAGAGGTGAGTGGCAGCAAGCTGCTGTGGGCTCTGGCTTTGCCCCTCATGTCTTCTTCCAGCAAGGTCCCACCGGTGAGACAGCAGCCTACTGCGACGGCATCTTCCCGGGGCTTCTCCTGAAGCTGAGCTGAACTTGCAGCTCCGATTGCAGAGATTGTGGTCATCTGGATTATCCACTTCTTGGAGGAAAGCTGCTCAGACTGACACTGGCTGCTACTGCTGATGTGGCAAACATGATTTAATAGGTCTGTGCAGGGGGCCCAACCATAAAGCAACACCCCAGCCCTCCAGCAAATTCATCTTCGTGTGGCCCTGATCTCCCCAGCTGACAGGGACCTGGCAGCCACCAGACTGCCCAAAGGAGAACATGATTCTTTTATTATGATGAAAAGGTTGTTGGCAAAAAAACAGATGAGAAGGAGGGGTTTTGCTTCTTTTGGTTCAGTTTTAAATTCCAGGTTGAAAAAAGAAGACTGATGAGCCTTCCCCTGAGCAGTTCAGCCTCACATCTGGGTGTCACAGCTACCAGATTTCAATACAAAACTGCATCAGCATATTGGGGATTACGTGCATATGATTAACAGTTCGTCACTGAAACACAGTTACCTCCAAGGAGAAGCAGGGTGACTTTATCAGCTCCCAGCATTGCTGCAGGAGGGGACACAGCAACTATCTGGCCATGCCTGCAGCTCCGGCTTGGAAAGGGGCAGCCCCTCAGGGAATGGATACAGACCATTTTCAGGAAAGAAGCCGAGTTTCAGCCCTTTACAACAAGGTATTGCATGGACTAAGGTGATTTGGCTCCTATGTGGCTCTGACACCTGGCGTTTAACATCCATGGATGCAGTGTTCGCACGCCTCTGCCCACCCGAAAGGAAGTCTTCTGCCGTCTGATCATGGCACCAAGATGCCACTTGAGGAGTGGAGAGATCATCTTGTCATGAAACTGGTTCAAAAATCACCGGAGGAGGATGGGGAGGCAGCAGAGTAGACAGATAACCCATTCAATTGCATAATATTAATTTTCTTTAAAAAAAAAAACAAACAACAAACCTATTAGGCCAAAAAGGGAATTACCCTCCATAGCGTGAAGGAGGTAAATTTCTACAAACAGAATAGGAAGCAGATAAGGAGCTACTGTCAAATATCTCAAGTAAATTGGCTGAAAATTATACACTGCGTTCTACAAACAGCCTAGGAAACATCTAAAACAAAGCTTCAGACCTTTCCCTTCACCAACACTGCTAATAAATCACTGCTAATCAAACCCAGCCCTGGCTTTCCCTCCACTCCTGGATAAGATTCTGCTGAACTATAAAACCTGACTCATGTTTTATGCCACGTCCACCTCTTTGCACTGTTAAGGCTGGATTTTTAAGTTCTTGAGAGGGTCAAGAGGAGTCAAAAGTAAAGTTTTCTGTGCAGGTGCTACCAACCACCACACAAATAAGCAGTTTTCCCCCAGCACGTCTGATATCTCCAGGGTTCGCTTCCAGTTCTCCTAACGTGACTGTTATCTCGCACGTACACCCCATAGGAATCCATTGTACATGATAAGCTGCAGCCAAAAGCAAAAACAGGGCTAAGAGGTCTCTTTCCACAAGCCAGTGTAATGCTTCCCAGCAGAACAGGAACTCCCCCTTGCAGTTTGCAAAGCCGATGCCTGCTTGACTACTGTTTCTTGCAAAAACCACGTAGGCTGGCCCAAAATGCAGCTCCCAGTATCTCCAGATGAGTTGGAAGTGCAAGCTGCATACAGCATGTAGCAGCCAAGAACAGCCTGTCAAAATGAGACTGTTGCCTAAAGAAACCAGTAAGCAGTTACAAAATCAAACATCCGTCAAGGAGGAGACGCACACCACGGCCAGGAGATTTCAAACCCTGTATTGCTGCCCAGTCCATAGAGATGCCGGGGCTTCCCCACAGTGCTCTAGATGTACACAGCACGCGTGTTCTTCCAGTTCTTCTTCAGCAACAACACCAGGAATCTGACAACCAGGTAAGTTTTGGAGATGAGTTTGTCCTCGGTCATCTTCATGTGACCAACAGCCACAGCCAGACAGAGCACTGGGGACAATGACACCGAGGTCGCTTGGTAGAAGCTGTGCAAGGAAACTGTGAAGACCACAGCCTGCTACCTAATAAAGCCAGAAGAGCAGGCTCAGACCTTGATGATCAGGGCACAGTTTCTATTTATGTCATATTTTGGGCAGCCCTACAATAGCTTCAATATACTCAGCCACTAATTCACTGGTATGTAAATACATCAACAGTTCAGCTCCCTGGAGGTTTCTTTCCTCCAGCTAATGTAGACTTTGAAGCCTCATCAGTCCACTGTCACCTTAAACAGCTTAAGAGATTCTTACTATAAAGAAATCTGTGCTCTCAGCATTAAGATCATCACTTAATGCTTCAGAGTTTCATTCCTCTGGCTGGATCTAAACATTAATGAGCAAACTTGAAGCAGTAACATGCCACACCTACATGTTTTAATCCCTCTTCTCCCTTTGTAGATGTAAATGTTTATGATTTTTAAATAGTTCCTGAAGTATGCAATGCTTCAAAATGGCCATTAAAAGTCTAGTGCTACCTCCCTCAGAGTCCATACACCCTCTCCCATCGTTATCTTTCCAGTCCCCTGGCTAGAAGGTGCCCAGATGAGGTTTCCAATGGGTGTTTTCAAGGATACAGTATAGAAACCTGGAAACAGTCACACTATAGAAGGACTTTTTATTAGTGTATCACTAAGTACCTTGCAATGGGAAGTGCCATTATTGCCATGTGGAAAACGAGAGATGTGACACAGAGCAGGGCCACTTGCAGGAAAAAAAAAAAAAAAAAAAACAACCAACCAAAAAAAAAAAAAACCACACCACACACAGAAAAAAAAGGCAGATTTAAAGTGGAAAATTCAAGTTTACCAGTTCATCTAAACTACACTCTTCTGCATCCCGAGATTTGTAAATCCCAGCAGATCACTGCTGCATAACCCGAAAATCAGCTTAGCCGTCGGAGAGAAAGGCCAACGTGCACAAAATATACCACTTGTGCCTTGGCTCCTTTGAACCAAGATAAAATCACGATGGTCAATTAAGCCTAGTCCAGAATTATCATCTTCAAACAGTCTCAAATCAGTTTGTGTCTTGATTCAGTGATGTGTTAAGGGCATTAAGAACTAAGGACCTGTGAACTCCACCATGCAGTATTGCTTGCTCTGGGCCATCACAGTGCTATAAAAACACTTGAAATATGGAGATTTTGGAGAAGATGACTCTTCGCCTTGGGTACCAGGCTGCTACTGTGAGCAAGGAGAGGGAGCTTTGCCAGCTTTGTGCAGACCTGGAGCCATAAAGGAGCAACCTGCTTCATCAAGTGCTGATGCCGGTAAGGCATTGTACTTCTCAGCTGTGAGAAACAAAACAAAGATACACACAGGAAATATTGCAGCCATGTCACTCCATTTTTCAAAAAGAAGTGGATCTAGGTTGATTAAAACAAGTAGGGACACCTGCAAGCCAGACTGATGAGACACATGGATGCTCAATCAAGCTCATCAGATTTACAAAGTTATCAGAGATGCTGGCACAGGGTAGGAGACATCATGTCATCCAGCATACTCATCAAGCCAAAGGGGACCTGGAAGCAGAGAAGGGCTTCTGCTTCTTCTACAGCTTCTTGCTGCCCAGTTGGGTAACATGAGGACCTGCTCAATGGAAAACCACTTTTTAATAAGGGAACATACAGGGAAAATGGGCAATGTTTCCTCTCCAAGGGGAAATGGCAGCTGGCCTTAGGCCCAGGATCGCTGCAGCCCACCTTCAGGCACTCTTCAAGTACTTGTGTGCCAACATTACTCCATCGATGATGTAAAAATAACGGATTTTTTTGTTTTCCTGATTAAAAAAAGCCACCTTTTGGACACAGACCATCTACAAAAGAGCCACCTTTATGCAATTACACCCCTCCAGGCAATGCACAGCCCAGCCACCCCTCATGCCCATGGGCCCAGTGCCAACATGGGGCAATCCAGGGCTTTGTGGTGCCCACACCGCTGAAGTTTGGGAGAGGAGAGCCACTGCCCTGAGATGTCCCACAGCCCGGCCCCTCCACAGCTCCTCCTCTGCCGCCATCTTGGGAGAGGCAGGGAGGGAGGCGCCGTGTTGAGCATGGCAGGGCGGGAAGGCAGGAGTTGCCATCTTGAGTGCGGCAAGGTGCGCGTGGCGGCGTGCTCTGAGGCAGCCCAGAAACAGACCAGACAGAGATGACTGGAAACTTATTCATTGTTTAACGAAGAAAACCCTCTTCAGGCCTCAGGGCGCGTGTGGGGATGGCGTCGCCCAGCGATAGCCCACCTCAAACCAGGCTGGCCGAGTGCAAGGAATTGCTGCAAGGCCTCAGGCAGAGGCATGGGCACTCTGAGTGCCACAGCCCACACTCCATGGGTCTCTGTCACACTGGTGGTGAACCCCAGTGAGGGACTGGGCTGCAGCTACCACTGCCTAACGAGCATCCTCTGCCCAAGGAAGCCATCTCCTTGCGGTTCCCTTTGGTGTTCACCTGGGAGGAGGAGAGAGAAAGAGGAGAGAAATCAAGAAACCGGAAACTTGCTGCCAACCGCACTCCGGCATGGCTTCTGCAGGCACTCGGTCGTTTCCCACCACCCGGGGCAGACCAGGAGCGTGGAGGCTGCCATCCCCCACAAGAGACACCCCAGCCTGGAGGGCACAGCATCCATCTCACCTGGCTCCTTCCAGCATGGCCTGCAGCGATTTCTTCAGAGCCGCGTTGCTCCGATCCAGAGCAGCAGCCAGATGGCTCCGGTGGGCTGGGGTGAGCTGGGACGGAGAGGAGCAAGGTGCTCAGAGAGCTGCACTGCCAGGAGCCCACCTGAGACCCCTGGACCAGGTCCTGGGTCAGCTGCAGCCCTGGCTGACAGCTCACCAGCTGGTCTGCAGGACCCAAGCCTGGTCTTACTCACCTGGCTTTGGTACATGGTGAGCATGGCTGTTACCAGCTTGGCGTAATTCAGCGACATGGTGAAGGCTGGGGCCTGCCGGCACAGACTGAGGACCAGGAGATCGAAGAGCTCGGGGGGCAGCACCTCCTGGAAGAGAGCCATGAGTGGCGAGGAGAGCTGGTCCTTGCTCCAGCACTGCTGGGGCTGGCAAGGAAACCTGGGGGGACAAGGCAGGGTCCCCTCACCTGCCGCCCCAGCACAGCCTGCACCACTGGCAGGAGCTTCTCTGACAAAGGCACCTCCAGGACCTGGCTGCAAAGGATGGTGAAGAGGAGATGTGATGCTCACAGAGCCTTGCTGGTGCTCCTGAGTGGCTGGAGCCAGCTGGACCCATCAAGGCAGGCATGAGGGCCAAAGCAGAGCTGTTGCCCCTGTAATGTCTTACCTTAGCACCAGTCTCACACAGTCTGGCTCCAGGCACTCCTCCACAAGCTCACACACCAGCTTGGTCTGCTCAGCACCTGTAAGGGCAAAGCAGAAGGGGGAAGAGCCTCCAGAGGCTGCCAGATCCACAGGGATGTGCCTGACCTTTCCTGGCACCCCTTTGCACAGGAGTACATCCCAGTCAGGACACCCAGAAACCACATAGTGCACCGTTCTACTGTTCAGGATAATCCAGCTTCCTTTGCCCCTCTGCAGCAAGAGTTTAATTAGCACCAGCCCCTAGGAAAAGGGGATGCTACTGTGGCAGAGATTCATGCAGGACCATCTTCTCATGCCACCCTGGGGCAGTTTTGGCCCCAGCATTAGGAGCTGTCAGGAATCCTCAAGTCCACGGAGGGATGGTAGCTGTTCTTTGGGAGAGCTGAGGCTGGAAACCAGCTTGGCCTCCCTCTCCATCTCAGGCATCTGTAAACCCACCTCCCATCCTAAGTGTTCACCTGCCCAGATAAAAGCAGCACCATCCCGCTGTGGTTCCTAACACACATTTTGGGTGATAAATGCCTCCCAGCAGACAGCACTCTGCAGGTGGGGCTTCCCTTCCTGCTGGATGCAGCCCACAGCCCCTCTCCAGCTCCTTCAGGTGGTCCCAGAACAAACCATGCCTCCTGCAAGCCCATCGCACCTTCCCCTGGCTCCCGCAGGACTGCAGCCACCAGGACTTGACAGAAGGGCTGGGAATACTTGGAGCAAAATGAAGCAAGGGCAGCCATGAGATGGCGGGAGGGCGGCTGGGTGAGAGACAGGACCTACGGACAGAAAAGGCAGGAGATGGGGATGGCGGTGACGGAAACAGGGTGCAGGAAACCTCTGTCCCTGCACTTACTCGCCTGAGAAAGAGCTGCTCTGCCAGGATGGCCGCACTGGTGTAGCTGAGGTTGGGGGTGAGAGCCAGCAGCCAGCTGCAGAAATGCACCAGGATGTGCTCTGGGCATGTGGAGAGCTGGAGGAAGCAGCACAGTCCCTCGAGCTGGGGATGGCAGAGGGGACAGGGACGTTAGGGACAGCAGCAGGCCCTCCGCGGCACCAGTGGTTGCAGCAAGGATGCTGAGGCTCACCTGGCTGGGAGAGCAGTTGTTCAGAACATGCAGCTCAGGTGGGATGCTCAGCTCTGAGTGCTGGAGGGAAACACAGTCCTTGAGTAATACACCAAATAAACCAACCCACAAAATACAGCTCCAGGGCTTTTCTCTTCCCTACCACCCACTGCTTCGGCCAGCACTGACCCCACAGGCTGCCCATCATACAGCAGTTCCCTGCAAAGTGGAGGCAGGTGTTAGTACCTGAGCCCAGAGGAGATGGCAGTGAGGCTTTTTATCCCCCTCCAGTTGTCCCAGTGAAACCCACCTCTTTTCCCATCCCTTCCAGAGGCCCTGGCACGAGCCTGTTCAGACCATCAGCTCCAGTAGAGAGACAGAAACAGCCACTTACGTTGGACTCCTGCAGCAGCATTTTCAGCCTCGGTCCATGCACCTGCAGAAAATGAGGTGAAGGAACAGAAATCAGTCTGTAAAGGCTCACTGGCTGGAAGGGGAAAGCAATCCCTGCCTCGTACCTGGAGAAAGGACTGGACCTCCGCTGCCAGCTCTGCCTGGGAAATCTTCCTGGGCTCCCCGGCAGCATCCTGCTGGGAGCTTTCCAGAGCAGCTCCGGCTGGGCTCTGAGCAGATCTGTCCCCTGAAGTCTCCTCAGGCACCTCCTCTTCCACCCCTGCTGCATCCCCACCCTCCTGGGTTGCCAGGGAGTCAAATGAAGCCTCCTCCAGCAGCAACCTCTTTCCCTCTCTCTCCTCCTCCAACTCCAGGCTCTCCTCCGACACTTTCTTGCGCTTCCCACCTTGAAACACAGAGTGAGCCACGTCCCCAGTGGCACCGGGCTGCTTGCTGAAGCACCAGTTCAGTTTTCTTCGCCCCTCTGGTTTGTTCTGGGCAATTTTCTGGCACAGACACCGAAGCTGCTGCTGGCATGTGGAAGACAAGGGAATGGGAGGTGGGGAACGCTCCTCTCCCTTCAGTCCCTGCCAGAGCAGATCCCCCAGTGTCTGCACCCAGGGATCCACGTGGGAATCCTGCTCCATTGCCTGGAGCAGCCGGCTGAGGCAGCCCCCCGGCACCACAGCTTGCACCACGAGGAGCAGGGAGAAAAGGTTTCTCTGGCACACAACGGGGAGCAACAGCAGACGCGGTTTGCTGGAAAAGCAGAGAAAAGGGAGAGCTGACACATCAGAGCAAAGCCCCGAGTCCTTACAGCCAACCTGCCCTGCAGAACACGGTCTAACAGGATTAGGAAGAGACGAGGCAGCAAACGCCTTAACCAGCTTTTGCAGACACAAGCTGGAAGACCGGAGGGACCCTGCTATGATCCTGACTTCACGTACGGACTGCTGCACCGGGGGGAAGAAGATGCACGGTGCTGAAGTGGGAACCCGACATGCCAAACCTCCCACAAAACACAAAGTTTTGGAAACATGTCCGACTCACACAGCCAGGGCCCCCTCCGGCCCCTCCAGCATGGGCTCCTTGGCGCACAGGGCTGTGGTGAAGGCCTGCCAGGGAAACGCCTGCCCCAGTCCCTCGTGGGCCTGGACCCGCTGCAGCATTCGGAGGGCAGCCGGTGTCCCAGAGGAGCCAGAGGCGAGTGCGTGGAGCAGGAGGCGGCACGGCTTGTCAAAGCTCTGCAGCCAGGGCAGGCACGGGGGCTCCATTGCTGCTGGGGGGGCTTCACAGCCACCTACAGGAAAATCGGGGAGAGTCTGACATGGGTCATACTGAGAAGGGTGCAGGGAGGATCGGCACATCCAGGACCCGGCCAGCCGTGCTCTGGAGCAAACCCTGGGGTCCTCCCTCGCCGGCTGCAGTTTCGGGGGCTGCCCTTCCCTGCGCGCAGCGCGGTCCGTGCTTATCCTCATCACCCGAGGATGCAGAAGCATTACCGAGGACCACAGCCGGGCCTGAGGACCGGGAACTCCTCTGAGCCCTGTAAAACCACTTCGCTCGCAGCTGCCCCATCACCATCTCAACGTTCCCCCCGCTGCCCTCCCGGGGGGCCGAGAGGGAAAACCCCCTGAGTGCTGCTGGCGGTGGTCCCCCCGCCCCACTGCGGCCCCCCCTCCGGGAACAGACCAGCCCTAACCCCCCGCCCCGCGGCCCGCGCGGTTATTACCGTACCCCGGTTATCAGCTCCTGTCTCCCGGCAGGCCACGCCGAGCGCAGCCGCCCGCCCCCGAGGCGGTGCGCCCCGGGCAGACACTCACCGCGGGGAGAAGACGGGCTTCCGGGCCCGCCCCTCTGGAAAAGCGCGCCACGTATGCAAATCAACCCCGCATGCAAAATTTATGCATTATGCAAATGAACCCTTAAAGCCCAACCCTAACATCCCCTCCCACTCCCGCCCCTAGCGGGGTGGTGTATCCTCCCCGCCCCCGGAAGGAAAGCCCGCAGGCAGCGTTACGTTACGCAGCCCATTTTATTTCATAATTTCCAGATTTGGCTAAAAGCAGTTTAAAACCATGCCCCACAGCTGCCGGGCTGCCCCCGCCCCGGCCCAGTGTGCATTAAAAACCCCCACTGCACCCCAGCACCCAGCCTAGCCTCCGGCGAGGGCTCCCATGGGTGCAGACCACTGCACCACCAAGGAGGCAAGGGCAAGAGAAGGGGGGGGCTGTGCCCCACTGTCCTGAGACCCCTGCAGCTCTGTCACACGCACACCCCCCCGGCTTCCTGGGTGGAGCGGGGATGTGAGACCTGCTGGGGGTTCAGCCATCGACATGGTGGTGGCTGATAAATACCAGCCAGCCAATTTCCCCATCCCATCCCACCCCACCCCTGCAACACCCCCCATGCCTGGAGCCACCCCAAACCAAAGCCAGGAGCAGCTAAACACATCAAAAGCAGATGCTTCCCCCTCCCCGAAGAGGTTTCCTTGCCACCAACAGCACCCAGGCCCAGTGGGGCACCCGATGGCTCAGTCAGAGTCGCTGAAGTCAGTGAAGAGCATCTCGTAGCCATAACTTGAGTATCGAAAGTCCGTCTCCATCAGGGCCAGGGTGAGAGCCCATTCAAGCATGCAGAGCTCCTCATCCTCCTCATCAGAGCTCTCTGAGGGAGAAGGGCTGAACTCCTGCAGCACAGGAGAGAGGGTGAGCCCCAGCCTTGAGCTGCATTGCATGGCCATGCAGTGCCCCAGACCCCCAGGATGTGCCGCCCCACTTACAACAGGCATCCTTGGCCGCTGCTGCCTGCGCTGTGGCAGCCGGCCAGCAGGCAGCTTGTGCAGGTAGATGCAGTCTGACTTGAATGGGCAGCGGCCACGGTTCCGGACAAAGAACTTGCACCTGATTTTCCTGTGGGATTCAAAGCACAGTTGCAAGCGCAGCTCCCGGAGCAGCACAGAGCCCACAGTCCTGCAGGCCACAGTGCCATGCACTCACCCCATCCGTGCCTTGAATGTTTCGATGAGCTTCTCCTTCTCACCCACGTCCGAGACCCAATATTTGTGGGGGATGTAGTAACTGGAGGTGACCCGGCACTCTGGGCAGGCCCTGGGTAAAGGTAATTGGGTGAAGGTGGGTCTCCCGAAAAGGGAGCAGGGAGCACGGGCTCAACAGCCATGCTGGGTGGTCCCACCACCACGGCCTCATCTAGCATCCCAGTCCCCATCACAGCTCCCAAGCGCCTGTTCCTGAAGGAAAGTCACTCCAATCCCAAAGCCACATTGCCAGACCCAAGGAGCAACTTTCAGGATGCAGAAGGGGTGACTGTGACTGCCCTGCCATGTCCCCATCCCCACTCACTTAATGACCACACTCTGGAAGTCCCGGCTGCAACGCCACTTGCGGATGCAGCCCACACAGTATGCGTGGCTGCAGTTCGGGAGGATCCCAAAGAGCCGCTCCTCCGGCAGTGGCTTCTCGTACACCCGGTCCATGCAGATGCCACACACCACAGCCTCGCTCTGGGCCCTCAGCACCGCGGTGGAGACTGGGGCTGCCACAGTGCCCGACTCTGTGGCGACCTGCAAGCAGAGCAGCACAGCATTGCAACCCCCCAGCTCCATCACTGCTCCAGTCTAGGGGACCGATGCAGGGTGACGGGAACTGCCCAGTTGCAGGAGACCCCCAAGCCCACCTCTGCAGGGTCAGTCCATGTCACTGTCTCCGCCACTGCCTTTCTGAGGTCAGCAGAATTTGGATCCAGCCCCAGCCCTTGCAGTTGGGAACCTGCAGGCAGGAGAGCTCTTAGAGGGGAAAAGCACATCCTGCCCCATCGTCAAAGAGGCTCGGAGGCCACAGGCTTAACACCTAAAAAAGCTGCTAGTAGAGTTTTCCACAGCCCCAGCTGGGCCCTGCCCAGAGATGAGGGAGGAGGATTTGGGTTAAGGGCAGACACATCCACAGGATGCTCCACCGTGACCACCCCGGTACCCTCAGTGCCTCTGGTCCCCAGGCACCCTAGCACCTACCTGAGGCACCCTGAGCTCGTGCAGGGACAAATTCTCCGCCAGCGGCCCCATGGGGGACGTTATCAGGTGCTGGGATGTTCTCCTTCTCTTTCTCTTCCTCCTCAACCTCCACACTCGGGAACTTGAAGGCCACATGTGTCATGCTGGGGACAGGGTGGGCCGAGCTGCGCCCAGCTCCCCCCCAGCGCCAGGACACTGCCGCAGGCACACTCCTGGGCTCCGAGCCCCAGCGGCTGGGGGGCACAGGGCCGTAGCGGGTCCCCACTGGCACCGGCTCCTCTTGGATGTGCTGGTAGCTGGAGGAGCCCAGGGACAGACAGATAGAGGGTCCCGTCAGCCCAGCATGACGCCTCCTAGCTCCCAGTCCATCCTCATGGCATCAGGCCCCCTCCTCACTCCCCTTACCTGCACTGCTCTCCGTAGCTGCAAAACCCACTCTGGAAGTACCTGCAGATCTGGGCTGACTTTCTGTCGTGCGAGAAGCGGCAGTTCTGGCCCCATTGACAGGATCCGCGGGCAAAATTCCTGCCAGCCGGAGAAGCCACATGGCTGGGGTCAGATCCCACCCCAAAATTCCCCCTAGGTACCAGCTTTGCCTGGATGGGGCCATATTTTTGGAGCCCCCAGGCTGGTGTCTGGGCTGAGGAGCCCCTCACCAAGGGTAAAGCCCAGCAGGCAGCCAGGGCTCTCCCTGCCCCATCCAGCCTTATCTCCCGGCTAATTGCGAAGCAAACGAAGCCCAGGGCTGGGCCGGCTGAGGGGGCTCAAGCAGCCACTGCACAAGGCTGGGGGCTCTCCCCGGTGCTGGGGAAAGCATGGAGACAAGCCGGGCATACGGAGGGCTGGGGCAGCCCCCTGTTCCCCGTGGGGGCGTGGAAAGCCGCAGGAGTCCTCGGCTTGGGGCTTGCAGGAAGGGGGTGCCCGGCCGGGGTCCTCCAGCTCCAGAGAGGGGGCAGCCGGACGCACAGGCTCTGTCCCCTCCAGCCCCTCACCCTCCAGGGGAAACGGGCCGGGGGGGGCGGTTCAAGGGCATCACAAACCACCCTCCGCCCCCACAGCGAGGGGCTCGCAGCCCATCTCCCCCAAAAGTTGCTCCCAGCCGCCCCCCGCGCCCGCAAGCCCTACCTGCACAGGGGTCTCGGACACCCCCCCCGGGCCCTTAACGCCCCAGATGCCACCAGGGCGGCCGACTCCATCTCCTCCCCGGCAGCCAAGAGGACTGGGTGACCTCCCAGGGCTATTTATGGCCTTGGATGGGCCGGTGGGCGCAGCAGGTCCCCACCCAGGTAACCGTCACCTGCCCGGCAGGCACAGCGGCTTAACCCTCGCCCTGCCGCTCCCCCCACTCCAGCGGGGACCTCCGGGACTCCCTGTGCCCCCACCTGCCTGGGCAAGGCTGGGGGCAACGGTACGGCTTCCCCCGGGGGCCCTCGAACAGAAGGGGGAGCGGGAAGAGTGGGGGGTCTGGAGCTGCTCCCTGCAAACTCTCGGGTGTTCAGACCCAGCCAAGAGCAGAGCCCGGTGCCAGCACATGGCCGGGTATCCATGGGGTGGCTACGGCCAGGCTCAGCTCATTGCCCAGCTTCACCCCACAGCAAGGGCCACGGCCAAGATTTGGGGCAGGGAGTGCTCGGCTCTGAGGCTGGGACCCCGCTCATGACCAGCTCTCATTGCTTTTAGGTTTGATGGGAAACGCAGGCAGGAAAACCACAGCAGCTACAAGACCTGGGAATCATGGACACCCAGGAATCATGCCAAATCCCTGGAAATCACAGCAAATCCAGAAAATCCCATCACCTCTGCTGGAAACCCACCCAACAGCAGCAACCCAGGGGCTGAGAGAAATCCCACAAAGAAAGGCTGGACACTAAGAGGTTCTTAAATATTTAGTTCAGATTTATTTAAAGTCAAGTCAGTTTGTGGACACTATTTATATTATTAAAAACACTTGGAGGTTTGTACTTCTAGCAAAAATATACATTTCAGTTTGAGGGTTGTTACACTGTCGAGGAGGGAAGAGCAAAAAGTTCCCCAGGTGATGAGTACACAAGTCCTGCATGCTGGCCACAGCGGGGGATGCCACCGGGGGCTTCGGGAAGGACAAATCCCCCAGGCTCCTTCCAGCACACACTGGCGCCTTCCCCGAGAGGGCTTCAAAGTGCTTTAGAAATGGTAATTTATAATATGCCTGCGAGGTAGGGAGGGGAAAGGGCTGGGCAGGCAGAGGGCAGGGAAACTGAGGCAGGGCAAGGAGCCGGAGGGCGGCAGCAGGGGCAGGTTCGGGACCAGCCAGCCCTCTGACATGGAGAGGAAGCCCAGCACTCTTCCCCTTCGTGTTTTAAAGGAATTATTGCACCAGGGAAATCTGCTACCCTGAAGAAGAGGAAAATAAAACTGACTAATTTGCTCCCACAACCCCTCCTTGGGAATATTAATATTTTAATAAGGCTGCCTGGGACACACGGGACCATGAGCTGCGGATGGGTAAGTGCCACTTCTTACGTCAGACACCATCATCCTGAGAGGGGACTGAGCCCTTCCCGCGTCCGTCCTCTCTCCCAGAGCCCAGGTGATGCAGCCCCCCATGCAGGGGTCCCATCCACGGCACAGGCAGCACTGTGGCATTTCACTACGGCTGCAAGTTGTGAGGTGAAGTCCTAGAATGGCTCTGGCTTTAGGCAGACCTTGAAACCTGGAGCTGTCCCTGCACTTGGGATGGCAGCAGAGGAGGGCACGGCAGCTTCCCTGACCTGGCTGCGCTTGCCAGGAAGCTCCTGCTCCCTCCCCTTTTATCAATACTTGGCATTTATACTGTGTTTTATAGCTGCAAAGCTCTTTGCAACCAACGCACTAATTAATCCTTCTGCTCCCCTTCCGAGCAGAGAGCAGGTGACAATCCAGCTCCCTTTCACAGAGGGGAAACTGAGGCAGGGCAGTTAACAGACAGGTCAATGCCCTTTCAGCATCATGAGCACTGTGGGCTGGCTGTGGCTTTGCTTTCTGCTTGCTGGTGTTGCTGAAAGCTTTGTTTGCTCCAGTGCTCACAGGAGCCATGCTGCCGGGGAGCCTCTGCTGCCCACACTGCCCTGCAAAACCCCCAGAGCCCGCCCGGGGCTTGGGAAGGGAGCTGCAGGACAAGCTGCAAGCCCTGCCGCCTAAACCCGACCAGTCCCAGGCCTGCCCCTGGCCCTGCAGAGACCTTTTTGGTAATTCATATCTGCGCAGAAAAGCTTGGGGAAGCAAACAGATTCTGGCCTCTGCTCTGAAGGTGAATTTTTATGAGTCAAACCCTTTCCTTTCCACCTCCCCATCCCTTCGTCTCTCACACTGAGGTGCCGAGGGGCAGGCTTCCTCTGAAACAGGGGTACCAGGAGCAAGGGCTCCCACACGGCACTCAGGGGAAGGCAGAGATCACACAATCCCTCTGGGAGACAGCAATATGCCGCACAGCGAGGCGGGGCTGCAGCTGAGGGTCTCTGCTAGGACAGCCCTACCCGTCTTCAAATACTCTGGCTTTTCTTTGGGAAAGAGAGAAACATCCTTTCGTTACACTGTCCTAGACTTTACGGCTCAGGACTACGTCTTCGGAGTGCAATATAAAAAAGAAAAGAAAGACATGCTGTAAATGCTGTTGCTGGCCCCGCTGGATACCCGCACCATGCTTGGGTCTCCTAATGACCAGAGCATCCCCCACTGTTCCCAAGCTGCCGCAGGAACCCACCGTCTGGGCCATGTAAACCGGCCGGCTGCTCCAGAGGCCCCAGAGAGCAGCTGAAGAGCTGGGCCGTAGTAACGGAAACAGTAGCTTATGATTTGCCTTTGTAAATTTGTTAGTGTGTGTTAACGGAAGCCCTGGCCTAGCAGGTGGTGGCTGCAAAATTTTACGGCATCTAGCCCTATGTACCGTATGTCAGGGTCATGTAGAAAAGAGTTTCCAGTAGAAGAAATGGAAGACATGGGAAAAGGTTTTCTTTGTTTCTGTACAAAGAGTCTTGATAAGAATCCATGGCTTCGTTCTCATAAATAACAGGTCCTTAGTACATGTCCTTGTAGATCTCCTGCAGAAGCGGGTGCAGAGACGTCTCTGTCTCCGTCTTCTTGATCTTCTGCACCAGCTGGGCATGCTCCGTCACCAGCTGCCGCAGGTCGGCCATCTTCTGCAGCAGCTTGGGGAAGAGGTACTGGGCATCTGGGTGGTTGGACTGCAGGTGAAACTCCAGCGCTCGTAGGATGTTGTCTTGGATCTCCTCCACCTGCTTCACATTCATCAGGCCAGGACGGTCTGTGGAGAGGAACCACGGTAGCTGTAGTGTTATGGTGTAGCCCTCCAAAGCACATGCTCCTCTTGGGGAAAGGGAGACGGGGACTGCAACCCACCCACCGTGACTCCAACGTCATCATCGAGACAAGGGGAGAAATGTGCCCTTGGACAACATATCCCACAGCAGCCTACAAGGAGATGCCACTTCTACGCTCCTTGTTCTTGGTCCAAGCTTGCTAGGCGTCACCGCCACAAAGAAGCTTTGGTTTTGGAACTGTTCAGTTCTTCTCTTGTCCTCCTAAGATACCCCTGGCTGATCTCAGGGCCAGCTGCAGCTCAGCCCCCCCAGCCCAGCCCCAACCACCTCTAAGTACAGGAGGACTCTTCCTGAGAATCACATGGCCAAAAGCACCTGCTCACCTCCGCACAGGATAATGGCAGCCACAAACAGAGACAGGTCACTGTCATCCAGCTCCAGCGCATTGAATTTCACAGCAAACTCGAATTTGGGCTCCATGATCTCATTGAAGGGCTTGCGCAGGCTGCGCAGGAACTCGCGGGTCACGAAGCCGTTCCCATTAGCCACCAACAGCCCATCCTTGTTCATTATAGAAGCCAGCATGGCAAAGATGGCCTCATGCACCCCGTACTTCAGCAGAGTCACTTGGTCGTTCAAGTAGAGGCCTATGAAGCTGGGGATGCTCTTGGCGAACTCCGTGAGCTCCCTCACAGTCTCCACTGTGGTGCACTGGCAGCGGTAGAAGACGTGCACCC
Organism: Platalea leucorodia; assembly: GCF_965183815.1. Classification (NCBI taxonomy): domain Eukaryota; kingdom Metazoa; phylum Chordata; class Aves; order Pelecaniformes; family Threskiornithidae; genus Platalea; species Platalea leucorodia. The sequence continues at coordinate 244,746 of NC_138841.1, forward strand.
CGATCTCCTTGTAGGGAGGAATGCCGTTCACTAGCTGTTTCCAGACCAGCCCCTTTTCCGCCTGCCACAAGGTGTCCATGTCATGGATCACAAAAGGCTGCTTGACAAAGAAGCAAGCAGTTAGGAACCTGCCGTGGGGACTCAAGATACCAGCTCTGCCAAGGACACTCACATTTATCTGCCTGTCAGTGCCTGGGCAATCTGCACCCACCCACAACAGCACAAGTCTGAAGAGCAATGGGAATTTTCCCAGCGAGGGGCAGGACGTGTAGAACCCACCTGGCTGCAGGTGGGAACTGGTGCATGTGGAACAGCTACAGCAGGAGGGAGATGTGCAGCATCTCCCAGAGAACAGCCTCCCATGTTGTTTCATGGCCAACCCCACCTGCCCCGGGAAGGAAACTTACTGGGGTGCTGCTGGCCTTCCCGGTCAAGATACCTCTCGCCTTCTTTTTGGTCATGTTGAAGTTTTTCAGGTAGGCATTGTAGATGTGCTTGGAGAAAGCTTTCAGGTCAGCCACCTGCGGGTTCTGGCAGCTGATCTCACTCGCCGTCAGTCCTGCCACCAGCTTCCTCTTCTCTGCCTCCGGCATGCGGCCAAAGCGGATTGCTGTCGGGGGGGGCAAAACTGGTGGGTCAGGACACTGGGGATGATCCCAGGAGATGCGTCCAGGGAGGCAGCAGTCTGCTCTGCCACTGCAGACAGAGGTCTGCTGGTGAACACCTGCAGCTATGCAACACGATGCTCCTCCAGGGCTGCAGCTCCTCTGGCATCAACACCTTCATGAACCAGCCATTACTGCTGCCCTTGCCAACACAACCTCACACTAAGCTCCCATCCTTTGAGCTCTCGCAAAAACGCTGCTTCCCACATAAACACCTTTGCTTGGCCAGGAACAAGACGGTTACACCTGAAGTTTAAAAATCGCAGCACAGAAGAGCATCTGTGTGTCCAGTTCCCTCTGGGTCAACCTGTAAGGGACAACCATGTGCCAACAGCCAGCCTGCATGGTGGGAATGAACAGCCCCTTCTCACTCAGAAGGGGATGAAGAGTCAAAGGCTCAAAGCATTGGTTTTGAAAGATCATCCCCTAGCAAGAAGAAAGCCACAGGATAAAGCAAGCTACATACAGCCTCCCCATGCAAACCCTTCACAGAAGGGCAGGTGGCCCTGTGGCACCCAGCCAGCCAGGCCTGTGGATAGTGGTGACACTTACCGTTATGTGACATGCCCAGCGAGAGGCATTTCTGGAAGCGGCAGTACTGGCACTTGTTCCGGTTCTTCTTCTGAATCTTGCAGCTCCGCTCACACTTCTCGTACTCCAGCTTCATGCGGATCGTCCGGCGGAAGAAACCCTGCAGGCAGGTGGCACAGAGGGGGGCGCGGAGCAGGGGGACAAGGGAACAGCAGTATTAGCACCTATGGTTTGGGACCAGGCTAGTTTATTATCCCCAGGAGCCTCATGGGAGTTCAGCCAGGTGGGGAGGAGGAGCCCTGGGTCTCTGACACAAACACAGTCTCTATCTCAAGAAGAAGTCGTGTGGTGGGAGAAGGGGGCTGCAGAGGAGGAACCGTGGAGGGCAGCCCACGGTCCGGTGGCAGATACTGCGCGTGTGATACTGCAGGCAGCCAGCAGGGAGGGATGGAGGAACAAGCTGCGGGCCCGCCCCAGCCTGCAGGAATGTCTGGCAGGACCTGGGCCGCTAACGCAGCCCCGCTGGCATCCGCTGTGGGGGAAAGAATTTGAGAGGCAGACCCAAGCTGCGGTCAGTGATCCCAGGGGGATAAACGCACAGCTCACTGCTGATCTGCAGCACAGAAAGCGTCTTTAACAGCAAAGTCAGGGTCCCCGTGGGGACAGATTCATTTACCTTACAAAATAAAGCACGATGGGGCAAGATTTGGGCCATATGTATCTCAGCTGCCTCCCCCAGGACAGTATTTGTGTGCCTGCCTCTATACTCCACACTCTCTAGACAGGTTGCAAATTATTTTTTTACAATCACTCAATCCTGCATCCCTGCTTTGCTGCAAACCTGCTTGTTTAAGAGATTGCGTGCTCCCTGGGGTTTAATCTCTCCTTGGCGTTGCTGAACCCAGCCCTCCCCAGGGTGTACGTACCTTGCAGCCCTCGCAGGCATGCACGCCGTAGTGAAACCCCGAGGCTTTGTCTCCGCAGACCCTGCACTCCACATTCAGTGCTCCCAAGGCCGCCTCCTCGCAGCCCATCTGCAGTTGGTCTGACAGGGAGGGAGAGGAGCTCTGCGAAAGGTCTGCAAACATGCAAAGGGATATGTCCTTTCACGTAGTAGCTGCAAGCCCAGCATAGCGTCTAACTCCTCCAGCCATGGGGCTGACAAGGGATTTCCAGCACTGTCCCAGCCTGCCACTGGCATTGCACCTGGGCAGTTAACCTCTGATACCAGGCACTGGCTGCAGGCAGATGCCATACACAGAACCAAGAGTGCCCCCAGTGTGCCCAGCAGCTGAGACGCTCCACATCAATGCTGATTTCTTCCCTCTGGCATTCATGTCTAGGCAATGGAACCCAACCAGCAAATTTTACAATCCCCAGTTGGCAGGCAGCTGGCACAGGGCTGCCCAGCTGGAACGCCTGGGGCTCTGGAGGAGCCTCTTCAGCAGCAACAAACCTTCTCCTCCAGTTCCTACAATCAGCTTGCCCTGAAGACTTCATGAAGCGGCCAGGAAGCATTCTCAGGCACCCTGAGAGTCCTCCCTATCTGGGGCACAACGTTACCTTTTAACTTCCATCTCCCAACCCGCTGCCAAGAGCTGTGCAGTGACCGCAGCAGAAGAAATAAGCCTCTCCATAACTTAGCTCTTGATGCGTTATTTCACAAAGGGAAGAGATTAAAACAAGCCAAACTCCATTCACGGGCAGGTCCTCTGCCCTTTGTAGCTGAGCACACTGCCCAGAGGATGTGGATGCCTGGATGCTCCAGGGACAGACGAGCTCCCACGGCTCCACTCACCTGTGTAGCTGCTCGAAGGCAGTGAGCTGTCTGGTCCTCCGCTTGGGTCTGAGGGTCCGCTTGCCACCATCACTGCCTCTTCCTCTTCCTCCTCCTCTTCCCTGACCTCAGGTACTTCCTCCTGTAGTTGTTCCATAATTGATCACCCCTCAGTGCCAAGACTGCAATCCCTGTCATAGCTCTGGCATCATCCGCGTCTACCCAAGATGGACCCTACCAGGCTGTTCCTGCTAGCCTGCGGGACAGAGGGAGAAATGTGCTATGTCAGCTCTGAACACAGAGCATCTCAGCAGCACGGCGGTGTGCAACCACACTAGTCCTGCTCTTCTTTCTCTCCTTATCCAGGGAGACAAGTAGAACCCAGGGCCGGTCACTTTGCACTCTGGTATAAACGCTCTGTAAGACTCAAGGAAGCAAAAGCTCACTGGAATCGTATTTAAAGCCCAGCAGACAGAGCCCAGATCACAAACCAGCCCAGATGCCACCCCGGGACCTGGACTCCCCAGCTTGCAAGTCCCATAGCAGAAACACTGCCTCAGACAATGTTCCCCAGAGCCGCTAGCACCCTGGGATGTCACAGTGGTAGCCAAGGCCAGGGTTTGACAGAGCCAACACCACCAGAAAGAAAGATTAAGGTAGGTCTGGCTTCACCCTCCATCCCCACCCAGCCAAGGCAGAGCTCACATCAAGGGCAGTGGCTGATCAGGACACAGTGGCTCCATGCCCTGGGTGGGAGATGCTGGGGGAGCAGGGCTCGGTGTGGCAGCAGGCAGTGGCCGAAAGCCCCTGGCCTGTGCGAGCCATCTGCAAGGCTTCCTGCTGGCCCCTGCACTCATGCTTCTTCCCATTACAGCACTGCTGGTTACAGAATTGGTGTTTATTTTCACTCGTCGTGTTGTAACTGGCCCCGGCTCCTCTGCCAAGAGCTGCTGCGTTGAACGTGTTGCTGTTGCTCCACGCAGCTGCTGGGCCGTGCTCAGCCACGGGGTCCAGCGGCATGATCGCGATGGCTGCACAATCCAGCTAGTGTCTTAATTCTGGGTTTCCTGTGGGAGGAACAGCCCCGTCCTCCCTGCCACACACTTCCGCTCCTTGTTTGCCTTAGTCCGTCCCAAACAGCCCACAAAAAGCTCAAGCCATGCAAGTGATGCATCCTCGGTACTGTGACCATCGCAGAGCCATTCCCACCTCCCTCCTAACCATGCCGGATCTCACCCGAGTGTTCAGCTACGCTGCAACATCCTGGCGCTCATTTACCTCCAGATCTTGATTCCTAAACTTACTCTTGCTTGAGTAATTAATATCTCAAGCCCAGTCTATGTAGAGTTGCATCCACTTCCTTAAAGGAGCTATTTTTAAATGGAGAAATATCCGTCAGAAAAGCCACTGAAATCCAGCTTCCACCAGGAAAACCTCAAAGCAAATGCAGGCACAAGTTAAACTGATACAGCACCCTCAAGCCTGCATTAGAGTGAAGTGAGCAAGCTACTTGCAGGGGACTCGTACAAGGGCAACCCCCAAGCAATAGGATGGTCTAGCCCACGCCACAGCACAGGGCTTGCTGGGGGAGGGCAGCAGTGACCCAGGACTCCCTGGGCTCGTTTTCCCTCCTGCAGCAGACCCTCATGCCCAGCACTTTGAACTTGAGCCGCAGCTAGCTCCCTTGGATTTGCTGGAAAGCCATCAGCGCCAAGCAAGGTCAGAGCTTCCTGCAAGATCAAGCAAGCAGCCAAGGGACAGGACAAAGCCTGAAAGCGAGAGGTTGAACGCAAACATGTCACAAAGCCAGGACACAAGTCACCCCCTGGAGCCAGTGCTGCACTGGAGCCTGGGTCTCCTGCAGGCAAGGGGGCTTTGCTTTTCCTCTCCACGCTGCGAATTCAGACTGCAGGACAGATGGCTTTGTTTCAAGGAGAAGTACGTTAGAGGCAACGAGCAAGCACGACCGCCCTGCTCTCCTTTACAGCAGGAGCAGGCAGAAGGGTGCTTAGACAAGGGTAGAGCACTCCCTTCCCGTGCCTCTGCAAGAGCACTAAGGGACCATTGAAGGGCTGTGTTATCCTTGGCCTCCTCTCACACATCCCGCACGGTGGGACATGGCACACAGGCAGGAAAACCTATTCATCGGAGATGGAGGGTAACGAGCTTGATCGTTTTGAAGGCTATATATAAATGAATGTACAAGCATCAGGAAAACACTTTTGCCTGGAGCAGCAGTTACTGGGGGAAGTTTGTGGCAGGAGAAACCAGTCTACAATGGAAAATATATCCAGCAGGAGCTTAACGAGCTTCTTATTAGCTCTTTGTCTCTGTCATCCAGCACAGGCCACTTGCTTTAAACTCAGTGCAGATGGAGCCCTCTGCTTGGCCCCAGATGCCTCATGGCACATTGCCGTTGGAATAACATGGGCACATTCCTTCAGCTGCATCCCTGGCACACTGTCCTCCATCTGCTGGGTCTACTCAGGGATGTGTACTGCTGGGGTGGCAGCGAGTCGGTGACACGCAGCTTGCTCCCCAAAACCCACCAAAGCAACCCCAAAACTGTGCTTGGAGTTGGTCTGGCTAGAGATGGGCATGCAGCCCTGAGAAGGGAGAAAGCAAAGGGCGAGATGCGCACAGACAGCAATGTCAGCCTCCAGCTAAGGCTCCCCATGTGCACGCAGGCATTATGGGAAGGATAAGGACTCAGATCCCACCCTTCAAGAGTGGCTGGAGAGCCAGAGAGAGAAAAGCTTTTACCAGAAGGCTCTGAATGCACTGTTTTAATATCTCCTTGCAGGCCAAAAGTACAGGGGCCTGGGCAGAGGGAAGCTGCAAGAGCTGTTTGCACACCTGCCTTTCCCTTAGCCATTCCCCTATTTTCTAAACAACAGAGATAGAGGGAGAGGAGGGGGGAAAAGGGATTGATTTCACACAGGAGGCTGCACCCCCTGCCTTCAGCAGATGAAAGGCCAAGGCAGCTGCCGCCCAGATGAAAGGCAGGGCACAGCCCGTGCCTGTGCACCCCAGCGTGGAGCAAACTGGCTCAGCAGGGCCCCTGGAGAGATGCGGACCTCCAGCCCTCCCCTCTGGGCTGGGGGCAGCATCGTGGCAGCACGCAGAGACCGTGGAGATTTGCCAAGGTTTCACACATGCTCCTCCATTCCCCTGTGAGCCCCGTGGTTCAGAGTGGGGTATCCTGGGAAGCTGGAGCTCCTCAGAGGTTTGTCTGAACTCTGTCGCTCTGAGCGTGAGGAGGGACCTGCCCTGCCAGCACGGCCAAGAGCAGGGCTGTAGCGGCCCTGCATCTTTGTGGGATGGCACCAGGGATGGCTGCGTGGATGGCAGAGGATGGCCAAAGGGCCCATCTCAACCCCAGGACCTCTGCATCCATTTGGCGCCTCCACATCCAGCTGCCAAGCAGGCAGAGCCAGAGGAAGGATAACATGGTCTCCTCCCTTGGCTAAAAAGCCATCTGCCAGAGCACAACACACAAGCTTCAAGCTGCAGGAAGAAGGGCAGAGATTCCTGCCTGGTATAGCCACCCCCTTTTTCTGTTTGGCAGCTGTCACAGGGCAGCAATGGAAAGAGAGTATGGAAACAAGGACGGGGACTGTGAATTCCTTCCTAAGCTTCTCCGAAAAACCCGGCAAAGCTGTTTCCCTTCCTCTTCCCACAGGATGGGAATGAGCGAGATGGCAAGCATCTTGTGACTTACTCTGCCCTTGCCTCAATCCCTGTTCCAAAGAGCTTCGATAACCCTGGCTAAGACAGCAGCCTCCCTCCCGGGAGCCTGCAGCTGGCAGAGGGTGGGTTTGTTTGCTGGCTCTGGGCTTGGGCAGATGCCTGCTGGCTGCCCTGCTCCCATGATGCAAACAGCATGGGCAACAGGTTTATCTTTACTAGAAGCAGGAGCTGGCATCTATGCCAAGCTAAACCATATGGCAGGAATAAGGGGAAGAGACATGGCACAACGAGAGGAGGAAAAAAAACCAAGAACAAAAGTTAAATGTAGACAAATCTTCAGCGTGGACCCCCTGCAAGAAGGCAATACTTCTCTGGAGCTGACCAAGATCCAAGCCTCCTGTACATCAGCCTGCAGCCTGTACCCTTTTGGCCTGAGCGCTCTTCACCACTGATTAGCATGTAAACCTTGGAGCCAAGTTCAGAGAAGCAGAAGCTGACAAACCGTTGAGGAAGTGCCTGTTTCCCCACAGTCCGTGTGCAGGAAGGGTGGTGGGACGACGTGACAGAGAAGCCCAGTTTCTCATCAGTGTTCAAGTCCCGCACACAGAGTGAAGTGTCACAAGAAGGGGATGTGTGATTCAACGCAGACACCCAGGCACTGGCCGCCAGACAGCCACAAAATAAGAGCAAGGAAGTGCTCGCAATTAGAAGGACCTCATCTTTAAACCAGGTGTAGTTTCACTGGTGGCGGGCTCAAACAAGAGGTAATTCCAGCGTGCTCACAGGGGTGGAGCGAGGACGCCCGCCCCCATTTCCCTCCAGAAGAACATACATTTGCTTCTAATACATTTATGCAGATGGGATTGACCAAGTCCCCATTGCAGTTTGGAGCATCACCACACAAGATCCCTCCCTGGAAGACGGGGGTTTCCAGGCAAAGCAAAATGCCAAAAAAGGGTCCAAACCTCCCAAAGGCCAAATCACAGTTGATCCGCTCAATGTGGTTGTTCAAGTTACTGTAAAAGAGGTCACCAGGAATTGAGAAAGGAAACCAATTTACTGTGGGAGCGCTTCTGGCTTGCGTTTTTATTCCTCTGGACAAAAATATTAGCCAAATTCACAGTTAACAGAAGTGACTCCTTTTGGAACAGGCGAGATGAGAACTCAGCCCACTGTACAGCAGTGCTTTGTGACGTGCAGCACATATTGAATCCACAAAAAAACACTGAACTGAATCCATAAAAAAAAAGTGATTGCCGCTTGTTGGCCATCATTTGCAGATGTCCCTTGGGTTGTTTCACTGATTCTGACATCTGCTGATCAAGTACCAGCTTCTGTTCCTCCTCCTACACGTCAGATACTACTAATAAAAGCCGAGTAAGAGCTAAGCAGATGCTGCAATACAGGAAAGGTAACTAAGTGCACAAAACAGGAGACACAAACATTGAAAACATGTTTGTTTTTGTTCCTGAAAAATCAACACACCCACTCATTAGCTAATGAGATCTCAGCAGCACTTACTACCCAAGTGCTTCCTCCCTTACTCAAAGTCTTGGCTGCAAGGCAGGCTACACACAGAAATAAACTACTAGAGCTAGCAAGGAAGAGCCCTTCCACATAGGCCTGGCCAGCACTGACACTCAGGGCCAGATTTTCCCCTTGAAGCAGCTGCTCAGATGTTGTACCATGCCCCAGTCCAGTCCTGTGATCTTCTCTCCAATGCTGCTCTGTGCAGGCTACCTGTGTTTCACCAAGTATGAGCCCAGCTAACTAAGCAGCAGGGTGCTGCTAGAGCTGCTATTACTGTATTGCTGCTAATTACTCAGGAACATGTGACAGAGGGTGCAGGAGATTCCCTTGCTTGCCTTGAGCAGCCAGGCTTGCCAAAATGAATCACACATCTACCGCATGTTTTAACTCACTCACTTCCTGGACACTGAGGGGGGGAAAAAAAAGCAAAAGAAGTTAAGAAGGTTACAAAATTCGCCAGATTCTTCTCTTTTTGTACCACACTTGGTGCTGTCCCCGAAACCAGGTCACGGTATTTTGCTCCAAAAGGAACTTCCTGCTTTCTCGCCTGTGCTGGGTTTCTTCAGAGAGCAAGAGATAGTGCAAAAACAGAAGCAAATCAGACTTTGGGCAATGAACTCACAACCACGTGCAAAGGGGGGGGGGTGGGGGGGTGGGGGGTCTGCCAGGCTGCTCTTCCCTTACAATTCATCCTCCATGAGCTGCAGGCGTCCCTGGCTCCAACAGCTCCAAGCATGCATCAGATGTACTCCGAAATCTTGAGATGGCAGATACTGGGAGAGAGTTAATGCTTCTACAGGAATCATCCCTACACACTTTTCCAGTGGAGAGACTCCCTGCCCTGTTCAGCCTCTGATGAGCCAGGCTCTGCAGCTACCTTTTGCAGAAGGGGTAACAGCAGGGCAGGCAGCGAAGACCTGAGTAGTTGTTAGCTCTTGTCTGAAGTTCTGCTTCGTGACCTTCAGCAAATCCTGTCAACCCCCATACTTCCATTTCCTTCATCATCAAAAAAAAACAAACAAACAAAAAAAAAAAACAACCACCTCCAACCAAAACCCCAAAAACCAAACCCAGGACTTTTACAGTGCTTCCTTCCTGATCCTGTCCTTGCTACATTAGCTCATGGAGACGGCATGTTTTGGAAGCAAAGAGGAATACATCAGTGCCAAATGTCATTGTTTATTCCTGTATTACGGATTTTGACACCTGTTTGCAGTCACGCTCGCAAGTCTGGCCTCCCCAACCCCAGGTCAGCACACCATGCTGCTTGTGACCATCTTCTCCCTCTGTACATTCCTATATGAAGAGTTTCCAGGATTACTTTCAGCAAATAAACTGGCCTGTCTCATCCTGGCAATTGCTGACTGATGTTTGTGTTTTGCTGTCAACTCAGGACAGCCCAGAGCACCCAGGGGCAGGAGAGCACATGGGTCTGACCTGCTTCAACAAGGACCACAGCCAGGAAACAAGCAGGTACCAGAAAGGTGACACCACTGGGACTTCTCAGAGCTGGAAATGGCACAGAAGTGTTGCCATTTGAGAAGATCATTAAGTCTGGTAAGGAGAGAGGATCATCCCCACTGCGCCCCAGGGCACAGCAAAGGTGGCCGCAAAGCCGTGGCAATGGTTTGGGAACACGGCTGCAAGCCTAGCACACATGCTGCTGGGAGAGAGGCACAGAACAGCTTGCATGGGGCTGCTGAGATGGTTAAGTGTCTGCAGGGGACTCTGAACCCACAGTAGGCACCCGCTGCCCAGCCTGGCATCTCCTGTTTATGCTCTTCCAGCAGCCTCTGCCACTGCTCCACAAGTGCTAGCTTTCCCATCCCTGCTTCCTCTCTGCAAGTGCCAGAGAAGCTGTCTGGGACATATTCCCCTTTCCTTTACCATCCCAAAGGCGAGGAGGTTGGTGGCTCAGAGAACCCACTGACCCGCTGTAAGCTGATGCTTTCCAAAACTCCTGAAATCCTCCTGCACATTACTCCAGGGCACTCAGTTTACTTACAGACCCCTTGTCCTCCCAAACGTGAGCAGGACACGTGGAAGGATCTGGTTTCAGGAACATCAGTAATTATAGAACAGGGCTGATGAAGGAGGAGCTCATGGGAACAGCAAGAACACTTCCCAAGGCGAACGGTCGGCACAGGGTGTTACAGGCTCAGAGCAGCATTTAAATGGAAAACCAGGAAAGCAGCAAGCAGAACAAGCTGTCACTGCAAACAGGAACACTGGTGGCAGTGAGTAAGGCCGTCATTTGGCAGCGCTGCGTGCACCAGGACACATCTTAGTTCTCCCAAAAGCCTCAGTGTCACTGGGACACCAGCAAGCTTCACCCCTGCTTTGCACAGGGCAATCAGCTCCCCAGAAAAGCAATGAGGGGTAGAAAAGTAGCAGCAGGCCAATGCATGGCTCTGGATCACGCATGCTTGCGTGCAGCCTGCCATCTGGAGCCAAACACTCAGTAGGCCAGTAAGTTTTACTGCCAGGCTGCCAGTGCTCCCAGATCCAGGAAAATGCCCACAAAAACAGTAGCAAGCCTTCTCCTCTTTGCAGCAACTGAGATTTTAGATCCTATGGGCTAACCAGGAAAAAAAAAAAATCCACCAGCCTGTAAGTTTTGTTATGCTTACACTTGGACTCCCAGAAAAGTGCTACTGGTTTTGTAGACCTTAGCAAAATATCCTGGGCACCAGCCGTGCCGCTCTGATCCCAGGACACAGCTGACAGTGAGTGATTATGTCCAGGCACAAGTTCAGATGATTCAGCATGGCCTGGGAACGTACGCACCAAAATGGTTAGAACAAATCACCATGTTCGCTGCATCTCCATTTCAACCAGAGAACAGGAAAAAAGAGGGAGTCTGAGTTTGACTGCATACATGTCTGTACAGAAAACTCCAGAGAACATTACAATAACTTTGTTACGCAAAGTAGTTCAACACCCTCTTAGGGAACTAGAGGGGAATGATGTTTCCTTACTATTTTAAGCCATATTCAGACAGCAAGAGCCGACTGGAGGAACAGAGGTTTCCCTGCGTTTTCAGCAGTGATATGAGCAGTGATCACGTCAGCATGATCCTGCCAAGACTCCTCTGCCAATTAGAGGACTGCAGTGTGCTCTGACCATTTGGATTTCCACCTCAACCCCTAGAAAACAAAACGCTCGAGCAAACCATTAGCACCTTTCATAACATCCTCATGTCTTTGGCACTGTCTTGGGGGTATGGAGAGCAGCAGAGGTACACAGCGAGCAGCAGAGGTACACAGCGAGCCGGTGACTACCGCTTCCCGACACAGCCAGCTGCTGGGAGCTCAGCGGGCTCCACCAGCCCCAGCCCCAAGCTCACGCTCACCAACAACCCTTTTCCAGAGACCCCCGTGTCTCTAAGTCCCACAACATAACACCTACCCCACGGACATGAGAACCCACAGATTTTTTGCAGAGACGTGGGTCTCTGACCATCAGCCCTCGTGGGGTTGACAGCTTTCAAGGTCCAACAGCTCTAGCAGAATCTGTATAATCAACTTAAAGGTGAAAAGTAGATTTGGGCATTGTCAGAAATATTCCAGATTTGCCTTAAGATGAAATCAAGAGTTGCATTAAAAAAATGTTTGTAAAATGTCAGGCAGGATAGGGATTTGAGCTTAGGTTCCCATCACTGAGGTGACTGCACAAAACACTGCTTATTTTGAAGCCATCTCACCCATCCTCTCTTTGGCCTGACAAAGCCTTTCCTAATGAGACATTCATTAGGCAGTAGTATGGTTCACTGTAAAGTTTGTCTTAACAGACCATCAAAGAAATGCTTCCATATCAGCTCAGGTAGGAAAGCTCATCTGCCCTTTTAAACCACCAGAACTGTTCCCTGTCTCCACTCCACACCTCTGTTACGAGGCTGAATGTGCATGTTCTGGGTTTTGCTATTCCAATTTCCACTTCCGAGACCAGGGCAAACCAGAAAATGCAGCATGAGGGCAATGATTCTGGTTAGCACGGACATTATCTGGCTGTTGCTATCCACAAGCCTTAGAGATATGCCTTGGCTTGACCCAGCACCATGAGAAATGTTTGTGTTTCTGGCTTATGCTTTCATCCTGTCACCTCCTCCCTGGTCAGGATTCCCTTGCAAACCACAGCCTCCGCAAAACCCACACTTTCAAGCAGAACCAGTCCACAGGGATCCCCAGGGAAGCACCCTGACACACACTTGTATGTCGGAGCCCTTTGCAAAGCCAGTTTGAAAGACCTGACCCAAATGATCTCAGATGTTCACAGGCTCTTGGCTAAGCCTTGGAGGACACACACATTTTCCAGACACTATGATCATAGCAGTGAATATTAGAGCATTTCAAGAAGTCATCCTGAAACTAAGATACATCTCGAGTCAGTTCTGCTCGGAACCCTTCTTGCAATAAAGCAGGGCTCCAGTGAACGTCATCCCTGAACATTAATTTTGGGGAAGATGCATTTCACAATCTCCTTGACCAAAAGGCTTCATATTGGCATCAATCGTTCCACTACAAACGCTGCTTTGGGAAAGTAATTTCCTAGGCATTCTGCCAATGCAAGTGCATTTCAGAGTATAAAATAAAAAAAAAGAAATTAGTTCTGCAGAAAAATCTTATTTGTACTCACTATGGAAATCACTTCTGCTTGTCTAGACTTTCGCAGAGTCTCCAAAATTATTGCAGCAGCGACAAGCAGTGTATATTTGAACAGTGACACTTCTAGAAAGGCAGAGATTGCTCTGCAGTGCCTGATGAGAAAGCAGCTACACAGCCGGACAAATCTGTGCGTATCAGCAAGGGCAGTTGTTCCTGCTATAAAGCAAGGGAGCCAATACAAATCACAAAATAAACCACCATCTCTAAAATTTCATAGTCAGGGCAAGCCAGGCTGGGTTCTGGCAGCAAACAACCTCTCAGACATAAGCACTGTAACATCATTGCATGCAATTAAAAAATCATTTGCATGTCAGGTCCCACTGCATGAAGGAGCCCAAGAGTCTCTTGTCGTGCCAATTCCTTGGTCTCTAAGAACGTTTGCAGATTTCCAGTTCATAATTCAATAGCCACAGATGAAATATTCCCTGAAAGGCAACAAGATGTACTGTACAAAAATACATATTTGTCAACAGGCAACAGGCTAGAGAGATGGAGACCATTAACATCAGTAAGCAATTTTGTACAACAATGCTCATCTGATCAGCAAAGCCTCATGTGGCTCATTACAAAATCCTCTCCGCATGCTGCGAAGATCCTTGGAAGCCCATGTTGTGAATGCCAGAACAGGGACAGCACAACAGTTGCACAAACTTGACACAGAAAACCATGTCTCTGTCCAGCTAAACACCTTAGACATGTGTTGAGGCAAAAATAAATTCACTCCCTATGCACAGACAACCACATGAACCACAGAAGCTACATGCAGCATCTGGGTGCAGGGTGACCGCAGGGAAGACTTTCAGGCATCAATTCAGAGGTCTGCAGGACGGACAATGTCCCCCCCAGGCTGTGTTGACCACCTCCTCAAAACCCCTGTCCCAGCTCGGCTGTAACCTGCTCAGCTTTGTCCGAGTAAGGCAGTTACATAGCAACAGACGGTATCGGTACTGCTGCCAGATCACGTGTCTGGATCGTTAGGTGATTGTTTACCCAAGTACGGTCCCTGATCTCATGTGTGCTCCCCAATCTAGAAGAGCCAATTTCAGTTGTAAAAAAAAAAAAAAAAAACAAAACAGTGAAATAATAAAATATTATGTTCCTATACTTTGAAGGTAGCAGTCAACTTAGAAGAACAGGATTAGACCATGATACTCAGAGCTCACTCCTAAGCATAATCCATAAAGATTGTATTCAGAAACTGAACAAAAATAAGGCATAGAATTTAAATTTAAAAAGAAATTTAAGGAAGTTTAAGCTTGTAGACAAAAGTGAAACTTGCTGAAAGCAAGCCACACTTCCTAGGCTCTTCCCTATCCCAAGTTTTTAAAAACATACATATGATAAGTGCTTTGGTAGATTGCCCGCGTGCGAAAGAGAAGGGTTACCTCTCCAGAGCAGCTGTCCCTGTCTGCCTGTTGCTGAAAGCCACCGTTCAGTTACCATGTCAGCACGAAGAGCTGAAAACCGAAGTAATCTGCAAGAGAACACAACACGAATTTCCACGGCTGTGCTGAAGGCCAGATATTTATGCCGCTGGGAGAACTGGGCTGGATCCAGCGACAGCTCTGAAATTTAAACAAACACTCCCTCTACCGCATGCTGAAACCATAGGCTGGGGTGACTCCTCTCACGCTGCGGGAAGGCAGGGGAGCAGCCACCGCATGGTGTCCGCAGCCGTCTCCCCCGGGCTCCTGCTAACCAGGAGGTAGAGCAAACCCTTGGGTGTCCCAACAGAGACGACCCCAAACCCTGACACCAGGCTTTGAGCATCAGGATGTCACCTTTGCTTTATGTCACCCACAGCCCGAGGCCAATGACCCTGAGCTTTTATGACAAGACATGAAGTTGATGCTAGAAAAAGGTCTATGGTGGCCATAAGGTGGCTTGTTTACTCAGCTTGCTTAATCCACCTTTAAGAGTCTGACAGAAAGTTACTGCAACTTTCATGAACTTCCCTCTTGGGTGGTTGAAACTTAAGGATTAGACAGAGTTTATTCACTCTTCTTGGTTTTCCTGATAACTTTGCAAATAGCCTTGTACAAATTTCAGGCTCAGGAGAGCAGTAAGAGACCAATGCTGGGAAAAAAAAAAAAAAAAAATGCTTCTGAGGCTTTGAACTAGAGGACTTAGAGAAAATATGTTCTATTTTTAGACACAGTTATGCAGACTAACTGGACTAACATATTCAACAAAGATGTTGTGAACATGATGCTACTTGAACCCATGTACCCTCCCCGATATTACCCTAGCTTAGCTACTCCTCCCACCCCAATCGAAAAGCCCCGTTTCATATTGCTGCCTCCAACATGGATGACTTGCAAGGCAGCTGAGCGCCGGCAACGAACCTGGCATCGCCAGCCCCCCGCTGAGAGGGGCAGCTTGGGCAGGCAAGCCGACAAGTTCAGGGCAGAGAGTGAATCCCACCCAGTGCCACATGCTGTCCTGCATCTCCCGGGTCTGACACTGCACCAGGAGCTGCAGCTGCTCAGAAGAGGAAGAAAAAAGAAAGCAAATCCCCTGCCCCAAAAGCCGAGGCTCCTGGAACACTAGCATGAGTGGGGAGGGTATTTCCTATGCTGCCAAGCAGCCCAGGTACATCCAGGGGAGGGCATGAGCGTGGGATCCAAAAAAATAACCCCAGTCCCTTGCACTGGAGCATCATTTGCACTGGGATTGCTCTTTCTTGTGGTCAGCGATATAAAAATCACAGCCACCCTTGAAGAAAGTGATTGCCCTCGGTTTACAGGCAGGGGGGCTGAGACCTGAGCTGAGACAAGCCTGCCTGAAGGTCAGCTGGTGAGGGAAGGAGCACAGCTCCAGCGCCCAGCCCTCTGCTTTAGTGGGGGCCATAAAACTGCACACAGTAACTTCACTTTCACAGCAGGACACTAAAGCTACAGCAGGTTTCTCATCCCCTCCCTCCTGAAAGGGAAGGTAGTTTTTCTAAACACTCCAAAGTTTTTCTTTAACCTTCCTGATGAGGAACAATAATAAAGTCATTACAACCCCACTGGCACATCAGGAGGGGGCTTTCTTCATCTCCATGAGCAATAAAGTCTGTCCCTGATTCAGTAACAAAGTATTAACGTTGACACTGTCAACAAGGGCATGAATCACACGCCGGGAGTGCACAAATCACACCCTGAGCTCTCTCCCATTGCAGATCAGAGTGCTTTGCTGTTGCTGCTGCCAGAGATCTAAGAATTAAAACTAAATTACTGGCTCACGTCGTCCTGCTCATAGCTAAATGCCAGGGCATGCCCCATCATCATCACACACAAGGCAATACTTGCACCAGCTCAGCAAGGCACAGAGGGAACCTGCCAGCACATCCCTCCTGAAAGCTTCCTCTTGTATCCCTGGCTGACACATGATAAGTCACAGAGAAAACTCCCACCTCGGCACAGGCTGGAGCACATTTGTACCAGGAGGGGAAAGGGATTCTCCGCTGAAGGCAGCAAGGGAGTTTGCACAAAGAGAGACAGCAGGAGGAGGGCCAAGAGGAGCAGGAATGAGAAAAGGGGCACGGGCTGCTTCAACCAGCAGGTCACCGGTTCAAGAGATCAACATTGCTACTGGCCTCGGGACTCCGATTTATGGGGTGGCCCCAGATGCATCCTCTTTCCATGCTCAGATCCCTCTGCATCGCCACAATGGACATTGCCAGGACCCTATGGCATGTCCAAAGCCTGCTTGCCTCTCTGCCCACCCACGGCCCGTTCACAGGGGGCTCAACAGACTGAGTCCTTCCTGCAAGCACAATTGTCTCTCGCATGCAAGAGGCCTCCAAGCACAGCTGTTGAAGGGGAAGGTGGCCAAGGATGTTACACCAGGACACTGTTTGAAGCCACACAGATACAATGCAGTCGATGACAGACAGAGGCTTTGGGAAAAGCATAGATGGTATCGTCACAGAGGGTGTGTATTCTCTCCTGCTTCACTGACAAGCTGCATCTTCAGCTGCTTTTCCTCTCTGTGCCTTGATTTTTCCATCCAGGGACACTAAAACACACCTACTTCGTAAATAGGTTTTGAACCTTAATTCACTGGTTTCTGTAAAGAGGTTGGAGGCTCTCTGATCATAAACAAATAGGACTGTTAAACATCATTTGAGGTGAAGTCAGTGCACACAAACTTTTGGAAGTATAGAGAGGCCAGGACGCCTTTTGACCACACGAAAAAGGGGAGGTCAAAACTCATCTGGGGAGGAACAGTTCAATGTAACAACAGGATCCTTGTTGATTATAATAGCAGAGCTTGGAGCTAGCCAACAAGGAAGGAGAAAATGCAACAGGTTGGTAGAACGAAACAAAGGAGGGAAGCAGGAGGTGAAAGAAAATTAGGTCTCTTGCTTCAAGGTCCTGCCACCTACTTCTGCATGCTCCCTTACCTTTCACCTAGGACTTTTTACAAGCACTTTTAAAGCTAATTAAGAGTTACACTCAACCCAGCCAGCATGCAGGTACCACCTTCCTGCATTCGGCTACGAGCGTTTGCAGCGCAGGACAAGCAACCTCATGCAGAACTCTCAAGTTGGCTCAATAGAGCCACTATTTAATAAAGGCAGCAGTACTCCTACTTTATAGGTGGAAAAAGCACGGCACAAAAAGTAAACATCTTTTATCGGGGATCTCAGGGAAAGCAGGAGCAGAATGTGGAGATACGACGGATGAGAAAAGAACTTTCAGACCCTTTCTCCTCGAGCAACCCCTGCTCCGAGCAAACCCATGCACCACAGATGGACCGTCCTGACCCTCTTTCTTCTCCTCCTTCCAGCCCCAGCAGTGCCCCTCACTGGTACCCTAAAGCCAGAGGCCAATTCCCCCCTCTGCCACCCCGCTCCTGGGAGAGAAGAAAGGCAGACTGTCCCCCCGCCCCAAACTCCCCGGTTTGGGCCATGTCCCATCCTCCATCTTCCCTGATTTCCCAAGCAGGAATGAGAGCCTGCACCCTCAAGTCACAGATGTGCCCCTTCCCTCCCCACCCCCTCCAAATCACTGCCCCCCCAAAGTCCCTCCCTGCCTCTTCGACGCTCAGACCCGTGCCGCCAGAGCTCCGGGCCCTCAGAGAGCCCCCATGCACCCTCATCTCCTCAAACCCACACCCACAGAGAGCCCCTGTCCCCAGCCTCACCCCCCTGCTCCTCGTTACCCCCATCCCGCAGCTCAGCCTGCCCCCCCCACCCTGCCTCCTACCTTGTCCCTGCACCTTCAGTGTCCCGTGTCCCTCACAGACCCCACCCCTGCTGCCCCACACCCCCTGTCCCTCACATACCCCTATCCCCGCTACCCCACACGCCTGCGCCCCTACCACCCACATGCCCCATACCCCCGGCCCTGTCCCCCACAGACCCCCTGCCCCACACCGTGCCCCTGTCCCCGCGTGTCCCGTCCCCCCGTGTCCCCACCGACGCCGCGGAGCCCCCCGCCTCCCCACGGGCCTCGCCCCGCTCACCTCCCACGGCGGCCCCGCTCCCGGCCCGCCGCCGCCCCCCCCCCGCCGCCGGCGCCCCAGCTACCACCCACCCCCTGCACGTCACTGCGCCCGCCCTGACGCCACCGCATACCCAACGCCCCTCAGCCAATCGCCACCGCCGGGAAGTCGTTACCGCATCACCACGGCAACGGCCCAAGCCTGCCCTGCCCCGCCCCGCCGCGCGGCGCGGCGCCCCCTGGCGGGCGCGGCCGACACTCTCACCCCACCCCCGGCGGGCGCGGGGCCTCATGGGAAATGTAGGCGGTGCTCGCGGGACATGCTGGGTAGGGAGGGCGGGGATGGAGGCGCAAAATGGCGGCGGGCGGCGGTTTGTGGTTGCCGCGCGCTCCCCCAGACGGGTCCCCAGCGGCCGGGGGAGCCCGCGTGGTCCCTGTTCCCCCTCGGCGTCACGGCCACCCTGTCCCCGCCCCTGCGGGCTGCTCCGCCGCGGCTGACAGGGACCCGCCGCTAGGCCCAAGCTTTCCCCCCGGGCCCCCGCCGCTGTGGAGGGAGCGGGGCCCGCGTCTGTGCTGCGCGGGCTGGGGGGGAGCTTGTGTCCTGCCTGCAGACGTGAGGGCAGAGGGGACGGCAGCCTCCCTGGGAAACCCCCGCTGAACCCTCCCGGGTCAGGCGGGTCGTGGCTGTAACTGGGGACGTGTCTCGGAGAGGAAAGCCCCGGAGGCGGCGCTGAGCTCCGTGTCGCGGGCAGAGCGGCTCGTCCGGAGGGACGAGAAACGGAGCCGGGCACATGCCGCCGAGCCCTCACCGGGCAGCCCTATGCAGGAGGCCCGGTAGCAACCAGCATGCTCCAGCCCACGCCATGGTGGAATGGGGAGGGAATAGGGATTTGCCTCGGGCAATGAAACTGGGACTTGAGGTCTAAAGAGCTGCGGACACCAGCTCTGCCACGCCAGGTGTTCCGTTAGATGCTACGGGACCATCACGACACAGTGCTCGAGGTGCCTGTGGGAGCTCTGGGGCTCTCCCCAGTCTGAGCCCCTGGCTGCTTTTTGCCTGCTCAGGGCTAGATCACCTGCCTGCTGGAGGTGTTGCAAGCCTTCTGCTGTTAATGCTGTTACTTGAGGTCTAGGACGGAGCTGATTTTATACCTTCATACCCTAGGTAAACCACAGCAGTGGCTAATCTGATAAGTGATGTTATGTTTTAAAAGCACAGGCCCTGTTCCCATTATGGTTACTTGAGGAGCAGTACAGAGCTCAGATGATGCCCCTCATTAATGCAGATGTAGCCACAATTAGGATTTAGCCGGTCCTTCCTGAAAATGTGGAACCCCAGGCCAGTGCACCAGGACAGCAGAGTTTGGGCAGAGCTGCGGGCTTGGAGCTGCAAAAGATTAGTGTAGAAAGCATCAAGGTTTGTATCTGACTCTGCAAATGCTCACACACATGATGTTACGCTAGAGAACTCCAGGTTTCCCACAGGAGACCCCCACAGACGTGCAGACCCCGCACAAACCCACACTGGTGGGATGGTGGGAGCAGCAGAGAGCTGCTCTTTCCCAGCACCTCCATGAGCTATGCTTGTGCTCCTGCTGCAGGAGTTTATTCTTAGTCGGAGGCGCTGGGGCGCACGCCAATGGTGCACATCAACTGCTGACTTAGGCAAGCTCCAGCCCTCGGTCGGCCACTCTGGGAAGATGAGACAGATCCGGGCGCATCCAGGCCTGGCGGCAGATCAAAGGCAGGTGCTGACACTGGTTCCGGCTGTTCCTTCCATGCCTGTCCTCGCCTGCGGCAATTAATGTATAGCTTTTTGCCGCATGGGAACTTGGCTCTCGAGAGGAAAAGCAATGCTCTGGTGAGCTGCTTTAAGGAGGAATGATGCAGTCCCAGAGCTGGTGAAAAGCAATGACACTGTCAGCGGCAGGGATGTGGCCCCACGTCCCCTGGGGGCTGTGCACAGGATGAGAGTCCTTGTGACAAGGCTGTGGCATGGCGCCACCGAGATGGGTGGAGGTTGCCCTTTTCCTCCCTGCCTAGGTGTGGCATGGCACATACCTGTCCTGATGCCTGATCAGGGATGAGATTGGGCTAATGAAGCTGACGCGGGAGGATGCGGTCTCCCATCAGTGCATTTCCACCCAGCCCAGTTCCTTCCCAGTAGAGACTGGCGTTTGGCATCCTCCCTGTTCTTGCTCTGCCTGTGGATCACACGGAGCAATGAGCAGCTTTGCCAGGGTCACCCTGGGAGGCTGCAGTGATTCATACCACGGCTCCCATGCGCCTCAATGAAAGAGAGCCCCAGCCTCCAGTGCAGTATGTTGGGAAGATCTCACTCCATCAGAAAACCTGTGCAGAGTGGAGGGATCCCGTGTCCAAGTAGACCGGCCAGGATGGCACAGGGCCAGGCAGGGACCCCAAATCTGCTTGGGGACCACATTAGGCTGTAGGGGCCATGCCACTACATCCCAGTGCAGTGGGAAGGAGGAAGAGAGGTGATGAATTTGACCTGCAGCCCCTGCAGGGCCAGGGCCACCACAGCCATCACTGCAAGGGCTGCAGACATCCGTGCCCTCTCTGTGCGTCAGCGAGGCTGCGTGGGACCAGGGCACAGGGCCACCCAGTCACCCTCATGGGCACACAGAGCCACTTTGTCCTGGGGCAGCCGTGCTGCTCCACTGGCACCCATGGAAACAGCCTCTCTTGCAGTCAGGCACAGTGAAAAATAATTGTAAAAGAGAAACACTGTAAAAACTGGGGTGGGGGGGAGGGGAGGGAGAGCTGGGTGAGCAAATGCTGAAAGCTGCACAAGTAGGAAACAGATTGTAATCTCCCTAACGAACTGTAGTTAAACAGCGTAAGCAACTGTGAACCAGAGTTTGACGCAGGGCTTGCTACCAGTGCCTGTTTCCAGAGGGGACCCATATGTGACTGGGGGCTCTGTGCCCTGTACAATAAAGACCCCAAAGTCACAGGTGAATGGGACTGTATTTAAACAAAAGTGCTTGGAAAAACTAACCCTGATGTTGCTGTGGGGAGTCTTGCAGTCCAAGGGCAAAGACCTAAACAAAACTCAGAGCACCATTACCTTCCTATATAAGCACATAATTAATCATAAGGAGGTGCTGGCCCTCCCAGAAGATACGCCTGTGCCAGCCCTGCCACCCAGAGTGGAGTTCATCGAGTACGGCCAGTTCACCAGCATCTGTGTCCCTCTTGGCCCTCCACAGACCAACCCAAAATCCACTGGTGGAGCCTCTTTCCATGGGTGGTGTCTGATTTTTAATGGGGATCAAAACCCCGCACTGCCGAGGAGGGAGGTCTGGTGCCTGCAGGGCCATAGATGTGTGGGGAAGGAGGTCTGTGGGCCAGCGGCTCCAAAAGCTTTATTGCTTGTTGGTTTCTGCTAACATTTACGTGACGCCAGTGAACAGGAATCTTCCGGGAATGCACGTTAATTAAGGACTCCCTGGCCTTTCTGTGGGGGTGGCGAGAAGACACCGCTCAGTCAGCCAAGGCTTCCCTGGCAGCCACCGTTGCAGGGCCACACACCCAGGGGTGCAGTGGGCGATGCAGAAGAAATCAAGGGTGGGACTGCAGCCCTGGGCCATGTGCTCCAGACCCACCCGTGGCTTTTTTTTTAGGCAGGGTGGAAAACAGAGTCTGGGGAGTTGAGTCCAGGTCCCACACCTGGGCAGCCCAGAGGAGATGGCCCTGCTGCCTTCTCCCCATTGTTGGACTGTCTGAGCCTCCTGGCACGTCATGGCTGCAGCCCTTCCCTGAAGAAAACGGGAGCATCTCTGCCTTATATGTAGTCACCTATAGGCTCTGTGCTGGTCCCCACTTGTCTCCATCCAGAGATGGCTGTATTGACTGTGTCTGCTTGGAGGGATGTGCTGGGCCCCGCAGTTCCCTGCTGGGCTCTGCCCTCCTGCTGGGCTAGTTGGTGGGCTCTGTGGCCATGGTGTCCACATCTGGAGACGGCGGCACGCCACTGTTCCCACCGTTGCTCACGTTTTCCTTGCTGTTGTCCCTTGTGGGGTTGCTGCCTTTATCATCCACTTTCTGCTTGAGTTTGAGGGAGGAATCTCTCTGGGAGAGGAGGGGTTGGTAGCCAGTGAAGCCTCCTCCACTCACATTTGTACGCTTGTCTGGGGACAGAAAGAAAAAGAGGATTATTTACCTGGGGTCCAAATTGACCTTTCAGCTAAGGAAAAGGGCTGCGGAGTCTCTCCTTGCCAGAAGCATTAGGTTATCTTCTCTGAAAGATGGGGGTCCATCAAGCTCTCAGATGACCCCAAAGAGGGGAAGATGGGTGGGAGACTGGGCTCGTGCCCCAGTATGGCTGTGCTCAGGAGAGGTGGGGAGGGTGTGATGGCTGGTCTCCTACCTCCTGGCCCGATGGGGTGCATCAGTCGGTTCATCTGGACATTCCAGTGCTTGACATTGGTGCTGGCTTGTCGCAGCTTCCGCTGGGCCGCCTGGGAGGGGATGGAGGAGAGGGGTGAGCCAGCCACCCAACAGCCCCTGACCCGGGACCATGGGCAGGAGTTTCTCTTCCCCGAGTAAGCCTGGATTGGAGGCTCCCTCTGGGATGGAGACCCAGCTTACCCTCCTCTAGGTCTTCTGCTTTTCCTCCAGTCCTCCCCCCTCCACACACTCCCACTGTTGACATTGCTCTGGACACCAGCGCTGTCCCCCCAGGGAAGGACACACTTGTCCCATCTCAGCCACTGAATCACCCCATGCCTGTGCATGGCACAGCTCAGAAAACCCCCAAGGCAATGCCAGCTTAGTCCCCAAAGCTGCTGGGTCCTCCCCAGTGCAGAGGTGACTCAGGGAGGGCTGGAAAGTCCCCCGGGGCTCACAGCATGAAGTGATGTGGCACCGATGTGATGCTCACCATGACGTCTTGGTCCACCCGCTGCCTGTTCACTCTCACTTCTTCCAGCTGCTTCTGCGCCTCTTCCAGACACTTGTTCTTGTTCTCCATCTCCTGCTTGAGAACTTGCTTCTCCCGCTGAGTTTTGATGATATATTCCTCTTGCTCCTCCTTCAGCTTCATCAGCTGCTTCAGCTTCTCCTCTTCCTCAGCCAGTAGCCTGTCAACAAAGAGAAAGAGGTGAGGACGTCCCTCTGCCACTTCATCCACCAGCTTCCCCCATCCCTGCCGGCATACTGGGAAGTCACCAGCACACTCCAGTACCCCGGGGAGCATTGCATTGCCCTGGGGAGCGTGTCCCCATGCCCAGCCACTGCCCTGGGAGTGGGGCTGGTCGAGGAGGAGCAGGGATGCCCTCGTCCTACCTGGCCTGCGCGTATCTCACGGACTCCTCGTCCTGCCGTGCTTTCACCTCCTGCTGCAGGGCCTCCTGCAACCGCTCCTGCATGTCCTCCAGCTCCAGGATGCGCTTGCGCTGACGCTCTGCCTCTGCCTCCTTCAGGACCATCTCTGCCTGCATGGAGGCGCGAGCCTGTGGCAGGGAGAGGAGCCATCAGCGCAGGCAGCTGGCAGAGCCACTGCCACAGTCCCCAGGGCCCTCTGGCCGCTGCACCCTGGGGTGGATGGGGCCAGACTTCTCCAACACCAGGGAGAGCCCATGGAGAGAGATCCAAAGCAAGGCTGTTTCCCCACTCAGGGAGACACACCACATTGTTTGGAGCCAGTGCTGGCTGCAAGGTCAGAAATGGGCTCCTTGGGCATCCCGGCACTAGCATTCACCTCTCACCTGCCCCCCAGCTTCATACACCTTGGGGCAGGTTGTCCTCATCTCCTGCTCCTCAGGTATCTCATGCATGGCAGTGCTGACCCCTCTGTCTTTTGTCCCTGGGTCACACACAGCCCCTGGGAGCCCAGAGGTGATGGGTGGCAGCAGCATTGTTGCAAGAGGGGGACATGTTCCTAAAAGCTCCTCCAAACCCCCTGAGCTGCCACGGGCAAGGGAAAGGGAAGGAAGCAGCCACCCCACCAGTAATGCAGCCCCATGGCAGGATATGCCATGAGGATGCACCCACCTGCTCGGCCTCCCGCAGCTGGATCTCCAGAGTTCTCTGCATCTCCTCATGCTGCTGCCTCCGCCGTTGCTCCTCTTCCTGCAGGAGTATCTCTGCCTGCCTCTGGGCCTCCTTGAGCAGCTCCAGCTCCTGCAGCTTCCGCTCCTTCTCCTCCTGGAGCTGCTTGAGCCGCTGTGTCTCCTCCTCCTTGGCTGCCTTGCGCTGTTCCCGTTGCTCCCGCTGCTCCCGTCGCTTCTGCTTCAGGTCTTTGTGCAGGGACTTCTTGCCCTCAGCCTGCAGCCGGATGGCTGTCTGGATGGCTGGGGAGGGAAGGGGATGGTCAGTGGGGACATGGTGGGGGGCACAGGGAAGCTGGGGAGGGGGCACAGAGTGGGCATGGACCTAATGTCCATTCCTGGCGTTGCCGGGTGTCGGACGCGCTCATCTCGTAGGTGCGGGAGGAGGTCTTCACGCAAAACATGCACCTCTTCCCATCCCGGTCGGGCAGCACCTGC
This sequence comes from Platalea leucorodia, assembly GCF_965183815.1. NCBI lineage: Eukaryota > Metazoa > Chordata > Aves > Pelecaniformes > Threskiornithidae > Platalea > Platalea leucorodia. Next base: position 269,547 of record NC_138841.1, read on the forward strand.
AGGGAGAGGACACAGGATGGCATTACCCTCCCGTACCCCACCTTATCCCCACTTTCTTTGGCCATAGGACTGGGCCTCCCATGCTCATGGATGTAAAATTGTGTATTCTTGGGTTCCCCTTCGCGGGGTCTGAAGGGGGTCTCCTGTGTCTCCTGTTCCCCAGCTGAGCATGGCCCAGGCTGTACCTCCACGCAGCAGTGCTTGTCCAATGCGATGCTCCCCTTCTTCTCCTTCCGTTCCTCGCTCATGTAGTAGGACAGGACACTGGGCTTTAGCGTGAACCACCGCTCCGACCAGTTCCTCCTCAGCTGGCCCTTCTTCCAGAGGTAGCCCTGTGCCCAAGAGACACGGGGATCAAAAACAGGGTGGAAGCAGGACAGGGTTTGTGCCCTAGGACATGTGGGCTCCTTGCCTGTTTGAGCACATCCTCGATGACCTCCTGGTACACCTCCTCCACGGCCATGCTGACAGCCTCCTGCTCGATGCCTCGCAGGAACCGTCCCGAGTTCACCATGTCCAGGAACTGCCAGACCGTCAGCCCTCCCTGCCCCTGAGGCTCCTGGGAGAGGTAGTCATCCAGCTCGCAGGAGTTCAGCTCCACGTTCATGGCTGTGCAGATCTTCTTCAGCAGGTATTCCACCTGCAGGGATGGGGAGCTCAGCGATGGGGAGAAGTGAGAGCTGTCCCCACCCCACTGACCCATTCTGGAGAGCCCAAGACCACATCTCTTTCCAGCCTGCAGATACAGGACCACTATCCCAGAGCTATCACCCCTTGCAATGGTTGATGCTCGTGGTCAAGGTGTTCCAGGCAGCAGGCAGGCTCAGGAGGTTGATGTTGGGTTAGAGCTTGACCACTACTGGGAGATTTTTCCTTTTAACCACAAGGCTAAGATGTTTTTGGCTTGTTTGTCTGCAGAGTGAGAAAACTCTGCAGAAGTCAAGTGCCTGAGGGAGAACAGACCAATGCTGCTGTCCCACACACACAGCCCGCAAGGCAGGTGTCTCAGACCACAGCCCTGACCTCAGCACTGCTCTGGTTTCCAGCTGATGTTGTAAAAACACTGGAGAGGAGCAGGGGAAAAGGTCCCTATGGAGGAGATGAGTGTCATTTTGAAACCGTAAATAAATTGCTTTAAAAAGAGCTAAAATTGGTGAAAATAACATGATGTTGGGAAGACTTATTTCAGTTCAAGTTTTGCTGCCAGCTCTCCTCTACCAACAATCTAGGGACCAGGGAGGGTGGGTGACTGCAGAGAACCATGCAGAAAGATGAAACACAGCAGAGTCCCTGCACCCAGCTGGATTTTTTTACATCATCTAGCTAGGAGTAGGGCAAGAATTTAATGTCGTTTCTTTTTTCTTTTTTTTTTTTTTTTTTTTTTCAGGCTCAGCCCTGTAAGCAGAAAGATGATTCAGTTTGTCATGGTCTGGGGAACAGGAAACACCTCTCCCAGGGAGCAGGAAGTGCGGTCGCCCTCCTACGCCTGCGCAGCACTGTGTTTCTTGTCTTTTTTTGCCCTTTTTTTTTTTTTTTGGCTTTTCTGCTGATCTAAGGCGTTTGATGGTGTAGAAGCAGATGGCAGCTGCTTGCCCAGCTGAGCTCCTCCTGGCAAGGCCACTCTTGGCGTCTGAGCTTGTCCCTCCTCCCTAGATCTGCCCACCTTCTTGTTGGGGTTTGATCTGACCCCCAGAGAAGGGAGACCCTCCTCCTCCAAATGCCAGGTGGAATTTGGAGATTTGGAGATTACTGCCAGCAGCTTTGCAGGGCAGCTGGGACAACCTCGCTCTTAACTCTCTCGACACGGGGCAGCGGGTGACCATCTGGTAGCAGCGGGCATGGAGAGGGACAACTGGGTCTGCTCTGCCACTGCCTTCGTGGTGGCACAAGCTGAGAGCAGCACGAGGGACACAGCCCCGTCCAGCCTGACAGCAATTTCACAGGGAGCAACCTCCCATTGCACTAGACTTTAAGGGTTTCTTGTCATCTTTTCTTTGTCCCCCATGAAAATCAGGACTCCTCCAACACCATGCTCGACTCAACCCTTGGGTGAGGTGGAAGGGCTTTAGGTAAGGGACCAGCCCCAGCAGGAACTGAGCTGCAAATGCTCCTTGGTTGTGGCTCTGAGAACTGGCACATTCATTTCACAGCAGACAAAAGAGTTTGTTGGTATAGGCTTGGGCCATGGAAGAGCACTGTGGACCAACCCATACTTCATCCTTCAAGAGTCTATATTTCAGAGGCGTCAGCATTTTGGAGGTGTCCTCCCAGCTGCTCCCAGGTCACTCCCTCTCCCTGGGCAGCGGGGGTGGCCATAGGCATCACGGGGGGTGCCCAGGGCAGACAGCCCCCTCCTCCCACCCCATGCCTGCTCTCTCTCACACCCTGGAGCACCATGTCTTTCAGGATGTGGTGGAACATGCCAGGAAGCGATAGCGGGATGTATCATCCCCAAACAGGGCTCTGCCAGCACGCAGAGCCCTGGGAGGATGGGGATGGCGGGGGAGAGGCAGGTCCTACCTCATCTGGCACCATGACGAGAGGGTATTTGTCTTCAGACAGAAAGTTGAAGAGACACCAGAGCTTGAAGGCATCTTGGTGGGATACAATGCTATTCCCGTTACGGTCGGGCTTGTAATTCTTCTTTGCGGTCAGGGTCCAGCAGAGCTCGTCAAAGTTTTCTTTGACAAAAGCACCTTCCTCCACCTGCGGGCAGGAGCCAGGCGGGTGAATGAGGGGCTGCAGGGCTACGGAGGGACTTTCTGGGGGGAAGCACTGGAGGGAGAGTGGGCAGAAACCCTCACACCTGAAATCTGTCCCTGATGGCGAGAAGCATGGGATGATTGATACGCAGGACCCACAACTAGAGTGTAAGTGGGCACTGACCCATGATGCCAGAGTACGTGTCCCCAGCACAGGTCCCCTTATGCACACAAGCGAGGCATCCTGGCCGGTAGAGAAGATGCTACTGGACCACTGCAGCACCTGGGCACCATGGCATGGCCACGGTGGCTCAGCCATGTCCTGCTGGGCTTTGAGGCACCACCAGGAACCCTGTGGCAAAGCCCACCTCCCCAACACCTCCATGGCTTTGAGTTGCTCTTGTTATCCCATTTGACCATAAAGAGGAACTGAGCCTCAGTGAAAGGAAGTGTTGGGCCATGGGCAGGCAGCAGCAGGGGCAGAAACGACACCTCCATCAGCCTTGGCCCCGCTGCCTGTCCACAAGCTTCTGTGACCACTCGCCCAGCATCACAAGCTGCTTCACGTGGCAATTCTGGTGCAGCATCGGTGAACTGTGATGGGGACCAAAGGAACTTGGCCACATGCAGTCAAGCCGCTGGCACGAGGGCAAACCGCAGCCTCCAGCAGCAGAGCTGGAGAGAAACCTTTGGGTGGCAGAAAGCTGAAAGCCCCTCTTACTAGGAAAACCCACTTCCCCTTCTCAGGCCGCCCCTGGGATTTTACTAGCCATGGTGAAACCAGAAGAATCAAGTTTAAAGGTCATCTGTCAAAGAACCACATGGGAAACTGGAAGGATTTTGGCTGCTTTGTGACAGGGAGATTGGGCTGGGCTGACCTTGGGCAGCTGCCTGTGCCTGGCAGAGGGAGCTGGGGAAGTCTCTGCCTTTGCTTGCTACAGACCAGATCCCTGCAGCTGAGATCAGCATCCCTGGACCAGGTTGGGCAGCTCCTGACCAGCTCAGGGCAAGGCAAGGACCGGCAGAGAGACCGGCACGAAGCACTGCATGCTGGGGAGAGGCACGGCTCAGCCCTGGGGAAGTGGCAGGGGAGGGAAGGGTTACTGCACCCAGCTCTGGGCCCCCGCTTCTTTCGAGCACACAGTGGAAGAAAGTTGTCAGTCATTTTTCCTCTCCTCGCATGCCTGGAGGAAACGAGCACCCAGCCACAAAGTCTCGCTGTGCCAAACAAAGGTGCCTTTGAGCCACGTGGAAAAAAACGGAGAAAGCCTCTGCCCACCCCAACCTCTGCTCCTGTCCCAGCACCTCATCCTCCTCCCGCTTCTCCTCTTTAACAAATGAGGTCACACCTCAAATTTGAACAGGGGTGGAGAGGAAAAAGGGGCTGATTTCTCTCTCTGAGCCCTTTAGGAAACATGAGCAGAGATGCACCTCCATCCAGAGCCTTGATGGAAAGGGCTGACTTCATCCTTGCCAAGGAGCTGTTGAGTATTAAACATTTCTCACTCATTTTGGCATTCATCTGAGTACTCCACAACTCTCTATCCTTTTTCCACCCATCAAGTCATGGGATCTCCAAGAGCAGAGGAGAGCGGAGCCATGGGGCTCCCATGGGATGCGGGAGCAGACCAGGTACCATGGTGTCCCCACCTGAGATGCAGCAGGTCGGGGGGGATGGCCAAGGGGCTCACCTTATCCAGGATGTACTTGTTGAGGTACGGCATATAGCCCTGGCTGGACACCGGCCCGTCGTCATCATCACGGAAATGCTCTTCCAGCGCCACGGGATCATGGGGAATGCACAGCACTGTGTACAGGTTGTGAGACAGCACCTGGCCGAGCACGAGGGATGGGGAGAACGTGAACAACCTCCAAGCCTGTCCCAGCCCATCCCCACAGTGCCACCCACTCACCTGGGGACCGTGCCCTGCCCAGCATCACCTCCCTGCAGCCACAGCATCAGGGCATGATTTGGGTTTGGCAGAGGGACAGGAACATATTCCCAAATATAAACCTTAGAGAATCATTTAGAAACAGGCAAAAATTGAGGATTTTTCCACATTTGGTTCTTTTCTTTCTTGGCACATGGGGAACTTTTTTTTTTTTTTTTTTAAAAAAAGGGCTGTTTCAAACGTTACAGAGCAAACAGGACATGCTTTGATCTAGAGGAGATGATAAGCCACTCCAAGCCATGCTGTTTGGCAGCTGCCCCTAGCGATTTCTTTAAAACGTAACAAATGACAGCACCCAGCCTGGCAGCAGTTGCTTTCTGCCAGTGGGGCACAGAAAGGCGTAAAGATGAAAATAAGAAAAGATTTATAAGAAACTAAGAAAAGATTTTGTCTGGAATGGAAGCAGACAAGGGTGATCTGGAGATGCACCATCTCCAGAAGCAGTCTGCGAGCATCACCAACCAGCCCATTTTTGTTCAAATCCCCCAAAACAAAGCATGTTTTGAAGCTCCCGAATTTCCCACGTGCTGGAAAGCCCACGCTGCTGCTGGGCCAGCAGCCAGAGCCCGGAGCAAGGCTGTACCACCAGCATCTCTGGCTCACGATGCCAGGCAGGCAGTTGTTTCCTTGTCTTTACCTCCCAGCAAGCAGGAGATAGTTAAACGAGAGTCCCAAACTCATGCCGTCCCATTGCACCACGGTTTGCAGAGACAACGTGCCAAGGTTTCAAGAGAGGGGCTGGAGGAGATGGTGTGCAGCTTTCCTGCTCCTCTCCGTGCAGGGCTGCAAATTTCCTTCCAGCAGGAGAGGAGCCGCTGGAGGCCATGCCCGCTGCTGCAGCTGGAGATGGATCTTGCTCAACCAGATTTTCTTTCTCTTTTTCACCCTCTGGACTGATGTTATCAGCAGGTCTCCACCCAGCGCAGGCTATAGCCCCGAGCGCTGCTGCTATGGCTGCACCTTTCAGGGGTTCAGTGCAGCCCTGGGGTCCAGGCAGGGGTGGAGAGGGATGGAAACACCCTGGGCATCCTCCAGGATGGCTAATGAATCGGTCAGGATGGACTGAAAGTCTGGGAATCACAACCTGTCCCCCCTTTCCAATGTGGGGCCTCATCCCCATCCCTCACACCTCCTCTCACAGCACCCCAAAAAGTCCTTGGAGGTCTTGCATGTGCCCCTGGCCATGGCTGGCACCCCCAGCCCCTCCATCCCCTCTGGCACGCTGCAAACCACAGCCCCTCCGCTCGCTGGAGCGGTCCCCTACGAAATGAAAGTGAGGCAGGGTGGGGAGGAAAGCCCCAGCCAGGCTGATGGCGGGGTGGCGTGGGGCTGGGGCTGCCCCAACCCCATGGAGAGAGGAGAGGGGAAAACAACCCCCTGGGCTCTGAAACAAGGGATTGGAGGGAAAAATAAGGGGGCGGGGGGGGGGGTGGGGTGGGAAGAAGGGAAGGGATGCTCTGAGAGCAGTTTGGTGACACAGCCTTTCCGCTGCGGCATGCAGGGGATGGCTGGGACAGGGAGGCAGAGGTCTGCCTGACACCCCTGAGCATCCCAAATGCCTCTGAGCACCAGCCCCGATGCTGTTCTCCCCCTCTCCTCTGCTCTCCTGCTCCCCATCACCCCCCACTCCCACCCCTCCACAGCCGCCTGTGGCAGCTGCCAATGCCAGCCAGAGCCGGGGGTGGAATATTTAATGCCGCTGGAGAATGGCAGCCCCTCTTCTTCTCCCCTGTGGGAGATGCCGGGGGTGATGCCAGGGCTGGGGGTGACTTTTCAGGCTGGAGCCTGGCTCCCTGTGTTAAGCACAAACCCCTCTGTCCCCGGCGGGTGGGAGCAGGGGGATCAGAGCTCCTGCATGGTGCAGGGAGCGTTGCTGCTGCCTCGGTTTCCCCATGTGCAAGCAGACCAGCCCTGCTGAGAAAATCAAAGCCTCCCCACAGGTGGGGGTGCAAGGAATCCTGTCCCAGGGGACCCCAGTGCTGGGAGTCTCTTCCAGTGGTGAGGGTCACTTTAGCTGCCCATTTTTTGCAGTGAGGAGGATGTGAGTGGGCACCGCTGCCTCGCCACCCCATCAGCCAGGACCCCTTGGCTCAAGCCCAGCCCCAGGACTGTCAGCTCCTGACCTCAGGGAAGGCATTCCCCATTGCTGGCATAGAAGAGCTGCTCTCAGTCCTCTTACTGGCCAAACTGGGACCCACTGGCCAGTGCCAAGAGCCTTTTGGCATGCAACAAGCAGAGGAGCTTTCAGTCCAAGTCAGGCGCCTTCCTCCTGCTCCTGCGGGGGTCCATAAATGGGCTGTGCTGTGTTAACCCAGCCCCCCAAGGCACCAGTTATACCCAGAGACTTGCATGGGTTATGGGCTCTTTCTCCAAAAGTGAGCAAGAGCCACCTCCCCTGCCATTTGCACCCCAAGCCTGCAACCCCACGCAGTGGGTGGGGGATCCCTCTGCCCCCAACATGCATTTAAACCACTCGCCTGTCCCCCTGCCTCCTCCTCTCCACTCCCCAAGGGCTTTACTGTAACGGGCAGCCCCAGGAGACTGAGCTCCGCTCAGCAAACCTCTCCTCTCCCTCTGCAACAGGGACAGGAGTGGAGCAGAGGTGCTGAAAAGCACCAGGATGGTGGCTCCCACCCACTTGCCCCAGCCGGGTATGGCCACCCCAAAGGACTCAGCTCTGCCCTGCCTGCAGGAGCTGCATCCCACATCCCAGCCATCATCCACAGAGATGGGGAGCAGCTCCCCCAGTTCAGCCAGGGAGGACGTGACAGCACAGAGAGGGTAAAAGCTCATCCAAGAGCAGGGCTGGCGCATGCCCACACTGGGAACAGAACTAGCCGACATCTCTCGATGCGTAGCACTCAACCGCAAGATTGTCTTTCCTTCCTGTGCAGATACACACCTACACTCACATATACATGTGCACACGCTTGCTTGCGTGTCCATGAAAAGAACTCAACTGCTGAACCCAACGGCTTCCCACAGCTTCGCCATCAGGCTTTGAAACGCTGCTAAATTTAGTTATGCAACTGGCTGGAGAAAGGTTGGAGGAGTTAAGCACCCAGCTCCCTGCCCCAGCTCCTGCGGCTGGTTTTGTTTCCGTAGGTGCAAATGCTGTGAACGCTGGCATTTCTCCCACCCTTGTTCAAGATCATTCTTGCAGCAACACGCCTGGGTGAGGGAGCAGAACGCAGCCCGGCTCGCACAACCCAGGAGGAGTTTGGAGAAGGCACTGCCACCATGGCTTTAATACGTTATTGCTCAAACCTGCAAGACCCTGGATTTCTTCTGCACTGAACATACAAGCAGAAATGCTTCTGTTAGCTTGCACAGGCTGGGGCAAACCTGAGCCAGTGTTTGGCAGCAATGGGCGATAGAAATGAGCTCTCCCTGGCCTTGACGCCAGTGGAAAGTTATCCAGAGTTGAGCTTCGTTGTGCAACGGTGCAGCCTGACCCACCGCCATCCCGTCTTGGTGCTGAAGGCGGGTGGAAAAATAGTGGGAGGCGAATCTCCCTTCCCTTCTGAAATGTCACCTGGGCAAAGCCACTGCGGAGATGCTGTCCCCAGTGTCCCTGCAACCCAGCATCCCGGCAGCCCCTGCACAAGGGTTTGCAGCTCCCCCAGGCCCCCTGCACTAATTCTCTATGAAATTGCCATTAAAATTAGGGTCTCTGTGGCCTCAGCATCATCACCAGCGATAAAGATCTTGCAAGACAAGCACTGCACGTGTTCACACTGGCGCTTTCGTGGCCAGCAGCACGCCTGGGCTGGGCTCAGGACCCAAAGCCTGATTGCAGGGGATGCTGTGACGCGAGCACAGCAGCCCTTCTCAGGGATTAGCGAGGGGAATTAAGCTCTGGCCTACTTTGGGATTTTCCTTAATTCCTTCAGATATTTCTGCAGTTTTAAGTTGGCGAGCCTGGCTTGCAGGGCACACGTACAACGAGTTTCTGGGGAGCAGTCGAAGGCTGTCGGCTGCAGAGGCAGTGGCTGAGCAGGAGGAGCCCAGCTCCCGCTGCTTTTCCTCCAGACCCCTGCAAGCAAAACTCTTAATTTTGGGGCAAAATATGCCCCTTCCCTGCCAAGCCCAGCACCTTCCCTGCAGTCTGTCCTGGGGGAAGCCCTATAAAGTAGAGGGAATAGAGGAAAAGAGATTTCTTTGCAGTGTTTCACAACTCATCTCGCAGACTGGCAGCAGCTGCCAAGTCCTGACGCAACATCTCCCCGTGTTTTGCATGTTTCTAGCTCAGGTCTTTCCTCTGCATCGTAGCCCCCTGCTCCAACAGGCATTTCCAACCCCGGTGCCGGCCTAAGAACCACAACAGGACATTTAATGGCAATAAAAAAAGGAGTCCCATCATTTGCAAAGGGAAAAAAAAATAAAAATCAATAATTGTTGTCAAAGCCAAGGTGTAACCTGGCGGATTCAACCAGACCCCGTCCCAGAGGCAGACAAAAAGGTTTTTAAAGCCACGATAGTTTTGATGAAGGGCTGAATGCAGGAGCCCTCTGCAAAGCTGCTAAAGGGCTGGGGGAGAGGGAAAATCAGAGATTTTTTAAAAGTGCTGTGTTATTTCTGGCCAGACCACTGAGGAGTTCTAGTTTAAAAATGGTCTGCCTCTACCTACCGACCCGCTGGCTGAACAGGAAGCAGAAACATGGGTGCTCTGGCAAGCAAGAAAATATAAACTGAGTTTGGGCTGTTAGTTGGGCATAAAAAGCATAAGAAACTGAAAACAACTAAAAATCAGATTTCTCCTATTGTCACCTAGAAAATACATTTGAGCATTAACTCTCCCCACTTTTTTTTAAAGGGAGGCAAGGTCAGAGACAGCGAACTTCACTAAAACCAGCGTGGAGGCGACAGCAAGGTCTTATTAACGTTAATATTTAACAATTCCTCCGTGGAAACCCAGGGGGGATGCAAAGCATCCCTGGACCCGCTCTGCCCCTCGCAGCCCACCCACCAGCCCCACGCTGGCGCCGTCCGAGCCCCCCCGAGGACTCACTTTGAGCTGGGATTTGGAGACCTTGCCACTCTTCTCCACGTCCAGGGCGGTGAAGGCGTACCAGATGGACTTCAGCAGCTCCGCTCGCAGGTCCATGGCTACAGGCGGCGATGGCAGAGGCAGCTCTGTCGAGGCCGAGGATCCGGTTCCAGGAAACCGCCTGCCTCGACAGCCTTGGGCGGCGGTGGACGCGCGAAGCAGGAGCGCCATCTGCTTGGGCGTGCCCCGGAGAAGCCCACGGGCCACATCTCGGCCCCACCGTCCCCAGGGCTGCAGGTGTTTTTCCCCTCCACGGACCGATTCCCCCATTCCCAGGGAAGCACAATCCAGGGCTCACAGAGCACAAACAGGGCAGGGATTCGTAACCCTTTGCTAGCTCAGCCTAGAGATCAAAAGCTTTCTCTGCATTTGTGTTCTGCAGAGCGAAATCCCCTCTGACTCAAATAGCAGCTTCCTCTTCTGGGATTTAAATAAAGAGCTTCCCCTCGCAGCAGGAGCACGGGCTGTGCCTTTTGGAAAGGTTCCAGCCCTGCTTGTTTTGGGATGAGTCGCGCCAAGGAAGGCGAGCGGAGATCTAGCCTGCTGCAGCCCTCCTGGGTTACACCCGTTCCTTGCCTGCAGAAACCTCTTCCTCTGCAAACTCCTTGGGTACAGCCAAAAAATAGAACACCTGAGGTGCTGGGAGCCTGCACTGGTGTTGGGTTTACAGTTAGACTCGATGATCTTAAAGGTCTTTTCCAACCTAAATGATTCTATGGTGCTCTCTGTGCTGGCTTTGTCCACAAACTGCCCAAGGCAGAAGTACGCAGCGGCGGGGCTGAGGTTGCCCCTGCTGGGTTGAGGAAGCCAGCCCAGGTCTCTCTGCCCAGTTCAGAGGGCTGTAGGATGCATTCACACATTTTCTTGTAGTGACACAATTCCCTAAATCTAGGCTTGCAGGAATCCTTGATCTGAGAGTCAAGAGACAGCTCTTAGTCCCTCTAAGACACATGCTAAGACCTCAGAGGCTGCAACTTATCTTGCTCACACCCCTCCTCAGCACTGTTTTTGGACAATCACTGCACCTTCGGTCAATTCAACAGGTCGTCTGAACTTCCTTAATCCTTACCTCTGCAAAACAGTAACATCCATCCCACCCCCTGCCAACCACTGGCCCCAGGGACTGAAAGAGAGAAGGGTCCTTTTTTTTTTAAAAAAGAACATTTTTAATTTGTTTTTATTTCAACTCAGTATTTACATCCAAGTCTAGCTCAGCCCCCAACAAGTGCTGTTTGGTTTCAGTGGAGGGAGCGCCTTGCTCTGCTCCACAGCACTGTCTGCCAAGGAAGTCTGCTTGAGAGCAGAGTGTGATAGAGATGGGAGAATCACTGTTGGAGCCAGCCCAAGCGCTCACTCCAGTGTCAGGAACTGGTCACCACTCCAGACACTGAGCCCAGGACAGCCTGGGCTGAAAAGCCCAGCTTTGATGGGGCTTTATTGCTTCTGTGCATATGCTGCCCACTTGTCCCTTACCTGGAGGGGTGGACAGGAAAGGTAAGCTTTTGGACCATTCCTAGAGGGAGAGGGCAGGAAGTGCCTCTCCAAAAATATTCTGCACTCCCAGAGACTGCTGAAATCTCTGTGGCTCCACCTCTACTGCAGAAGACTGGCAGGTCTTAGAAATCTTAACCATAAATAAATACTAGGAGACACAACCTGCCATCTCCTCCAGACAGAGGGAGTCGGTGCCCGAGGCAAGGAGCAGGAAAGTTGCTGCTCAGAGCCCAGGAAGACAGCAGAGCCTCCAGAAGGCAGCAGCCAAGTATCTTTGACATCCCTCCTTGGAGAGAAGAGCCACTCCAGTAGCCCAATGCTGCTGGCATCAGCTCTCACCACCTGCGTGGTGCACACACTGGCCACTGGTCTCAGACACCTTCCCTCGCTTGTGTACCACACTTCTGTGTGCCAGCTGGCCCGGTTCCTGCAGCTCCCAACGCCCCTGTGGAAAACAGGCTCGGGCTGCCTGCTCTCCCTGCCTGGGAGGCTCTGCAGGGTCTCAGCACCCATTCTCAGACACGGCTGCGTCAAGTGTTACAGGTTCATGCTGGATTGCTGCTGCGGCCATGCTGATGGCTTCCTCCAGGCTCTGCTGCTCTTCTAACTAGTGGAGGAAAGGGAGAGAGAGAATGCTGTCTTCCCAAAAGTTCGGCTCAGGAGGTGTGGGCTCGCTCAGGGCAGCCCCCAGCAGGACAGAAGTACAAGGGATTGGCAGTGGGTGACACAGGGAGAAGGCGGCAGGGCAGAGAGACACAGCTACAATGGGGAAAGGCTGTTTACAAAGGAGCATTCTGCAATCCAAGGAGCACGTCCCTGCTCTCCTCTACACACAGGGCATCTGGGAATTAAGGAGCAAGCACCCTGGGCAAGAAGAGGTGCAACAGAGCAAGAGGGTAAGTGCTGAAGCCAGTGGGTGGATGGGGGAATGAAGGGGAACGTGCCAGGAGCTGTACAGTACCTGCACTGCGATGTGGGTGCCGTTGGCTGTAGCCAGCAATGCCACCTGCTGATGACTGAGGGATGTAATGGCTGATTCTTCAGACATGACTGCCCCAGAAGAGATTAAGGTAACCTAAGGAAAGTTGAGATAAAAAACAATTGTGTTTTGAAAGAAAATGCAATTCCCTTCTAGCAGGCTGTTTCTCTGCAAGGAAAAGGGAAGGTCCCAGTTTTGTCTGTACTGGCTGTGTCTCAGTGCCATCCGTGCTGGCCACAGTCACAGTGTGTGTGTCACCACCTGCCAGCTCTTCCTCGGGCATGGGGAGGGCACCGCTCTGCGTCACCATACTGACTGCACTGCCCAGGGCCTGCAGGTCTTCCTGTGACAAACTGACCTGGGTGGGATAACAGCAGATGCTCTCAGCCAGGATGGCTTCTCAGGAAGCCTTATGCAACTCCTGAGTTTAGCCACGCAAAGGTCCCAGGAAGGATGAAATATTCTCTCCTCCTCTGCATGCATGACCTAGGGCACAGAGAACTCCAAGGACTTTGCCCAGGGTCATGGACAGAACTGATAGAGAATCACAGACCTCAGGTCTCCAGCCCCTCCCCTTCTACCACACCTCCCCTTCCCATTTAGCATGTTCTCTCCAGGCTTTGAAGGGACAGCTTGTGCACTGCTGCAGCAGGGAGCGTCTCAGACTAAAAGGAAACAAGTGTTACTCGTAGCAGCTGTTTCCTTTGCCCCATGCCACAGAAGGGAGTTTTTCCTAGTCAGCACACGGGCAGCTGGTGGAAGGAAGTACAAGAAAAGCACTGCTGTATACAAATGATGAAAAAACAACCTTCAAATCCAGCCTGTGTCAGCAGAGATTGGGAGCTGCCTCTCAACAGCTGTCCAGAAGGTGAGGGCTGCCGGGCACTGCACACAAGCCTGGGCAAACGCCTGCAAGACCCCATCCAGCAAGAAGGCGAGTTGTGGACCAGAGGCCCATTCTTTACCCTCCACATCAAGACGGCAGCAGTGGGGTAAGGCTGTAAGGAGGGAGCCCTCATGACAGACAGAGCCCAAGAAGCCCCAGGGTCTGTTTTATGCTGAAAAAAGCCTTAAAGAGAACACCAAGGCTGGGTAGAGGCAGAATCTTACTCGGTTAACTGTTGTCCCCAACATGCCCGAGGCTGTCCGTGTCCATACCTGCTCTGTCCCATCCTGAGACATAAGTGAGACCTGCGTAGGCATATCATCATCATCTTCCTCTTCCTCCATCTCTGACAGGAAAGCAATATGCTGGCTCTTCAGGGGGGAGCCTCTGTCAGCAGCAGCAGCTGAGTCAGCGAAGGGGAAGAGCAAAAGGGGTGAGAGAAGCACTCATCAGAGCACGAAAGCACACACCTGACCCCAGGACCTGCCTGTTGCCTGAAGGGCCAGCACAGAAGAGCACAAGGGCATGATGACAACAGCCAAGTACTGGCCTGGGAAGAAGGGTCTTTACCTCTCCCTGTACTACAGAATGGGCAGGAGTGCACTCCTAGTCCGTGACATACAGCAAGGACCATGGGGAGCCCTTTTCTCTTGTCTGTAACACATATCTCGGTTTGATGGGGGAGGCAGGAGGCCACAGCACAGACTTGGGTGTGAGAGACGGGAGCGGCTGCAGGCCCTTGGTGTCATCTCTCTCCCCATTGCTGCAAGGCCTGACCCAAGCCACAGGGGATGGCAGAGTGGTTGCTCACCCTCCAGCTGCTGCTGTTCGTAGAGGGCCTGTTCGCTCTCCTCCGTGGCCTCCAGCTCGCTGTGGCTGCTGCGCTTGTGCATGGCCAGCGTGGAGGTCTGGCGGTAGGTCTTCCCACAACTATTGCAGGCGTAGGGCTTGCAGTGCGTGTGGACCACGTGGTGCTTGTAGAGGCTGGAGTACTCTGTGAAGCGCTTTCCACAGCCCGGCACAGTGCATATGTAGGGCTTCTCTCCTAGGGCAGAGGCCACAGAGCAGAGCTTAACCCACTCACCCTCCTCATGCTATGGGAAGGGATTTCCCATCAAGAGGGAATAGCTGGAGACAGAGCACTGGAACAGGTGGAACAATAATCAGCCCAATAAAGCAATTCCTATTTCCTTTAACTCACTGGCCACTCCCAGATCTACCCCCACAATGCCTGGCCTGGAAAGCACCATTTCAGTCCCACAGATTTCCCTGCTGCCACAAGCTGTCAGTGCAGCCAACTGACTGGAGAGGAGCTGTCTGCATTTCACCATCTCCTCCTCTTACCTGTGTGGATTCTCATGTGGTTCTTGTAATTGGTGGCACTGGTGAAGCCCCTTCCGCAGTTGGGCTCCGGACACATGTACGGTCGCTCGCCTGTGTGCGTTCGGATGTGAACCTTGAGGATGTTGGATGTGGTAAAAGAGCGGCTGCAGTCCACAAAGGGGCACTTGAAGGGACGCTCACCTGCACTGACAGAGTAACGTGGATGAGAGTCCTGCTACAACGCAGCTACCTGGAATGCCCTGGACACCTGTATCCCTTCAGTCCTCCACAGTATTACACCAACGAGACCTCAGATCAGACCCAATTGCTGGCACATTTCCTCTACCAACACTGGCATCCCTACCCCTTTTGCTCTGCTGTTCGGAACTGAGTTGAGAATCCCTAGCACTACTACTACCACCCATCTACTTCTCTCTGAAGACAACTTCAGTTCTGCCTTGCTTCACCCAAGATACAAAAAGGCACGTCCTGGACAAAGGCTGAAGCAGTACTTTATCTTGGAGACCCTTTCAATGGGGAGCTCAGTTCTTCTCCTGTACTGCTCACCTGTGTGTGTCCGGATGTGTTTCTGTAGATCCCCAGAGGTTTTGAAGGCTTTGCTGCACACGTCTTCTGGACACTTGTATGGTTTCTCACCAGTATGCGTTCTCACGTGGCTCTTCAGCCTGTACCCTGTCCAGGAAAGAAACTACAATTAAATTTTATAACAAGAAGGAAATAATATGGCAAGCGGTGTACCACCTCTCAGTTCATGCATTTCTGAATGTCTGTCCTGTGTCTGCAAAGCTGAAGGGGACGAAATATCCAAACAGCCTCACAACACCACCAACAACTCAGCTTCTTCCTATGACTCCTTTAATCTGTCCATAAAGTCCCAGGAAGTCTCCCATGCTGCAATTCCTTCTCAGAAGGCTTTAAAAGCTATGCTCATTGTACTCTGCTGGAAAAAAGCCAGGGCTGATACTCAAGAGTGGTTTGGACTGGAGAGAAAACAAAATTTGCTCAAAAGAGAAATTGTTACCTGTAGCAAATGCTTTCCCACAGCTTGGGAAGATGCACATATATGGCCGGTCACCTGTGTGAGCACATTCATGCACCTGGAAAAGAAAGAACAGGTCCCTAAAATGAGGTCCAAGACAAGGAGGAAGGAAAACAGTGTGGAGAAATCTAGCTGGTGGAGAGAATCTGAAGTTCTTTGTAGGATTTCACCTTGGCCAATTAACACATCTGGATCTCTTGGGGAGCCAAGCACACAACTCATCCTTTTGTATAGCAGCATTCTGATCTGGTGCTACAACATGGGGACATGTCTGGTCTGCGCACTGCGTGACTGCATGTTACCTGCTTTACCTTTAGATGGTGGGCGGTGGTATAGAAGCGGCCACAGCCTTTGTACCCACAATGGAAAGCTCTACTGCCAGCCTGCTGTCCCTTCTCATTGCTGTGTGCTTCCTCCTCCTGCAAATCCTGCCGAGAGACGTATGGAATTCAATTCAGTGAGCCACTACAGCAGACTTCGCAAAGCCTGCACAAATAATTTCCCTCCTTGCCATACATATGCAGTCCTTCAGTTATCCTTACAAAAACACGTTCCTACAAACACAACTTGTGCACATATGGTAAAACCCAGGTGACAGGGCAGGGGTCTAAGAACGAGCATTTCCCATTCCCACCTCCCAGCTCACTGGGTGTTCTCGGACACATAACTCGCCTCTCTGTGCTTCACTTAGCTCATTTGTAAAACTTGCAGCTAATATATTTGCTAACCTTGCAGAGAAGCCACAAAGCTTTTTTAATTACTAGCTGGCAGAGCACTCTGCATCAAGAGGAGTTCAGCCTAGTTTCAGAAATGCATCACTGAAAAATTCAGACCTGGGAAGGGACGTCGCTGGAATCCTCACTCTTCATATGGCAGGTGTCTGTCACTCCCTCCTCTTCCTCGTCAGACACCTACAAGCAAAGAGGCATGAGTACTGTTCAAACCTCCCTGTACAGTGTGGAGCAGGTGAGCAACCGAAGCAGGAAGGCATTCACATCAGCAGTGCCACCCCACTCTTCTCCAGAGAGCTAGGGGAGGCTGGTCCTACCACAGCAGAAAGATCTCCATCAGCAAATCTTAATGCTGCCCAGCTGAGCACTATATCAGCACACTCCCGGTAGGCCCTTCTCATAAAACACCATGAAGATGGGAGAAAATGGCAGTACCCAAAACATTCATATGGAGCACTGCAGTGACGACACGTTAAGATCTGAAGCTATTTTGGGTTTTGAGGCCTTTGTCAACATGGGGAACAGTGGCCATAACTTAGCCTGACATGTAAAAAGTTAGTCTTGATCTGCTGCCTGAATCATCTGTGGAAGAGAATATCATATCCAGGTGGCATTATGAGAAACCTAGCAAACAGAAAGAAAACACTTTCAAGGAGGGACATATAAAGCAAGAAAAAAAATCCAAGCTGTATCACAGCAGCTCTCCGCTCTTCCCAAATCTGTGCCTGCAGCAGGTTAAGGGTGTTAGGCCCAGCAGTCTGTAGGAACTAGCTAGGGGGTCCAGCAGGAAACTGACCCGTTCTAAGTCCTTAACTGTGAGCCACCTGTCAGTGGTGGCACTCTCAAAGGAGCCCTGTTCAGTTTCTCTTCTCAAAGCTGACATTGCTGAAAAACAAATATACAGAAGCACTAATGAAGGGAGGACACTTAAACCCCAGGCCAAACGTGGACTATTACACCAGCCCCTCAGTGCTGCTGGCAGACCATGAAAGAAGCATTGAGTCCTCACCTTACTGGCATACTGCTTTAATGCATTAATGGTCTCAACATTGAAGGCATCATCTTCCTTCTCTCCAGCCAACTCCTCTAGCCCAGTTTCTGCCTGCACTTCCAGGATGGTGCTGCCAGGTGGCATGACGACAGGACGATGTATGTAGGCAGCATCCTCCAGCTGGACAGCCTCGAAGGTGCTGGGGTCATAATTTTCTGCAAGAGGAAACCAATACAATCAAATGTAAAAGAGCTGCTGAGCGCGAAGCACTCTTTCATCTCCCTGGGCCACCTAGACCTACGCCACCTTGGAAATCTGTCACACTTAGCAGCGTCTACTCCAGCTGCCAAGGGAAGAACAGGGAACACGCTTTACCTTTAGCTGTGTCATGTATGTAGGCCATACTACCATCTTCCAATGCTACTGGTTGACCATCTTCGAAAGCCACAGACTCTAAAAGAAAAGAAAAAATCCACACACCTTACTGGAAGACAAAGTGGGTTTCAAGCAACCTTTTGAGAACAGAAAAGGGAGGTGGCATACAAGGAGCTTGGGAGGACTGCCCAGAGCAACGGAGTTCTTTCTACCTGCCCTTTTACACCTTATGGTGGCTGGGGAGGATTCCTATATGCCACTCTGGTGCTTGCCACATGAAATTAATTCCCATCACCTCTCAGATTAATTAATGTCACCTCATTTCAGAGGTGACATTGACTGATGGGTCAATGACCAAGGTAGCATTGCTTCCAACAATCTCCACCCTCCCCCCCAAACACATATTCCAGAAGTAATAAATTATCTCACAGTTCAGAGGAAATTCCTGTCCAACTGCTCCCACATGAAACAAACTTTATTTGGGCTCTGTAGTTGGCACAAACACAGCACGCAGCTTACTGGCCTTGCTTGTAGACTTGCAATCTATGAGACTGACAACTGTGAGAGTGCCCACAGGTGAAACAACACTTAAACATTTGCTTACACGACCAGCAAATTTACCTTCTTGTCAGATTGCTAAAAACTTTGCAGGAAATCACATGTTCTATGTCCTTGCTCATTCAGCCTCAAAACCATGGGCAAGAAAAAAAAACCCTACACCTATATGGATTTCTTAAAGCTAGAGCTAATAGAGGAACCCGATTGTTGGAACACAGACAATTGCAGTTACCTCTACAACGTCCTTCTAAAAAGAAAAAGGTGAATTTATGGTCCTCACCTTTCTGAACTGTCACCTGATGGATATAAGCTGTGGTCCCATCTTCAAGTTCAATGACTTTCCCTTCGATCAGTTTTTCACCTGAAACAGTTAAAAAATTGTCATCAGCACTGCCTGCAGAGTCCAGTCTTTCTGGTCCCACAAGCTGTCCCCTTTGCTGCATCTTCTCAAGGAAACCAGTCCCAGAGAAGACAGCACAACTGTTACTTATAAGCTGTTATTTATCAAGCTTTCCCCTGAATAGCCATAGAGGCACTTAACTTCCCAGAAATGCTGGAGCCTCCCTTTCCTAAACAGGAGGATGCAAGACAAAGAACCTCAGTCATCACTTGTTTACAAGCTGCCCTTCACAGCCCTGTAAGCCAAGAAGCAGAAAGAATGATGTGTGCTAAGTGTTTTGGATCTAAAGTAGAAAGCAATTACACTTGTGCTGGAGAAAAATTCAACTAGGAGCTTTTAACGGCATCAGCAGGGGCCTGAAGATTTATTTTCTTCTACTTTGGTGGAGGATCAACTCTTGGAAAAAAATTACAGGGCCTAAAGGGACCTAAAGTGTTGCTACCCTTGATGTGTTGTGAAGATTGGACCCTTAAAATAGTGTAACTCTGAGTAACCCTATAATAATGTTTTAGTTACCAAATTATTTCATGCAGAGAGGACATTGCTCTATCTCACTTTACCATGAGGAATCCAGGTTGCTTTCACCTGGTGCACAATGTTTGTGGGGGTCACAAAACCTAGTGGTTTTCAAGATAGTCCAACTACACACATGTAATAAACTTGCAGTGAGTTCACACAGAAAGAAATCAAGAGAGCAGTCCCCAGGACATGAAACCTCGCAACTCAACTGTCCTGTTCTGCAGGCTGGGAAACAGCGTGTTCCTTTTCTCAGGAACAGTGGGTGGTGAAAGAAGCAGCACCTCACTAACACCAAAATAAGGGCAGGTGTTGAATTTGGCACTGATATCGCTTCAGTTAACCAATGCTGAGCTCAGCACCCCTCTGAGTGAGAAAAGCACTACTATGAACCAAATTCTATGCATCTCAGTGAAGTAAAACATCCTGCTTAGCTTCAGGGGAAGTTCTGGTTGAATAGAGTCCTGCAGGCCATAGTGTGAACTCTGTTTCCTCAGTAACCCTGGAGAGAACAGGGCTCATTCTAGTCTGAACAGAACCTTCATTTTCTACAGCAACAGCTCTCCCATCTCCAAAGCTGTATTTCCAAACCAGAGGCATGTTTTATTTCTGCTGCGTTGCTCTTCTGCGCAAATCTAACAGACAGTTGCTAGCTTCCTGTACAAAGCGACCATACAAGATCTATGACAGTTCGTGTGCCATGAAGACACTTTTGATAACTCTGACTTTAATCTCACAGGGTCAATCAAGAGACTTCAGACTTCACAGCCCAAAGGAACTCTTACCTTTGACAGCCTGCTGAATGTAGGCTGTTGTCCCATCACTAAGGGTCACTGCTTGCAAGCCCAAGCTCTCCATCCTGCCCCAATGACTGGTCCTCAGACATGAGTTTCACTTTGCTCAGTGTGCTCGCAGAGAGCACCGGGACCCAGAGCAAGAGGTTTGTGGAACAGTGAGCTGTTTTCTTTGTTGCAAGCCTTAAATAAAAAGGACAATTCAAATTTTATTTTCTCCCAACACATGTATACTCACTTTTGCACATTAAGAAAGGCTTGAATGACAAATTATTCTGGAGATTACAAAGGATTAAACTGGACAAAAGATGCACCCTTCCCATACCAATGGCAGGCAGAGCTAACAACCTATTCCACAAATACAAGATAAAGCTTATCAAGCCAGTGAACTGACAGATGCTTTTTAGAGATAGTGTAAATGCCACATTCAAGCCCTTCCCATCCTCCAAACGATCTGCAGAAAAGGTTTCTGAGTACTTTGAAGTCTGAACCTACAGGCTGAGGGTGTCCTGTACTGCAAGAGACAGGGGCAGGATGATGAGCTTCGTCCCTGGAAGCATCCTCATTCTCTCCTCCCTTTCCTGTCTAATTCCCAGCCTTCTGAGGAATGGAATTTCAGGCTATAAGCAGATGATGTTAAAACATCCACAGCCCCATGAGAACATTTTGCTAAAGAGGCACTCTGCTGATAGATTATCTTTAAAAGCAGCTGCAGTGGATTCTTCATCAGTAATCTCTGAGATAGCCTAATATTTTATCATTTTGATTTCTAGGAACAAGCCTGACTGCTCTGTCTGTCACTGCAGCACCCAAGGGTGCAGCCAGGCTTTGTGCCACGCTTAGTGCCCTCTAACCCAAGTGCTCCCTACACCCGACAGACAGCTCCTCTCCAGCTGCAGCAGATTCTGCCTGCTTTTAGGGCTGACACCTCCTGAGAGGCATCGCAGCTCGTTTCCCAGCGAAGACCCCGTCCCAGCAGGATCGCTGGGGAATCGAGGCCCGTTTTGACCTGCCATGGCTGCCATGCAAACGGATGTCAGTGCTGCTGGAGGGGGTGCCACCTCCTGGAAGGGATGGGGCAGGCTCTGCCTGAGGAAAGCCAGGTGTAGGCTGCGGTGTAAAGCCACCCAGGCGGTGACAGGGGACGTGCCTCCCGCGTCAGGGCGGGCTGGGGACAGGGCAGGGCAGGGCAGGGCCTGGCGCCATGGCGAGGCCTGACGGGAGCGGCGGGGCGGGGCAAGCTCAGGTGCCCCGGGAGTGGCGGGGACATGGCGGCTCCCCCCGCCCCGTGGTGTTCGCCAGGGGGGTGGCGGCGGCAGCAGCTCGCCGGGGCCCGACTGCCCCTCGGCCGCCATGTCCCCCCTCCCCTCAGGCCTCCCCCACCACCACTGGCACCGACCTGAGGAAACCCGCCGGGGCCGAGTCCGCCGCCTGACCGCCATGCACCGGGGCCCGGCCTCTGCTCGCCCCGCCCCGCAACCCGCACAGCGACAGCACCCAGCGCCGCGCCCCAGCCTGCCGCAGCCCGCCACCCAGGTTCCGGGGCACCACCCCCCGGGGCTGGGCGGGCAGGGCCGGTTTGGGAAGGCCGAACGCGCTGGGCAGCCAATGGGCGTGCGCGCAGCCTGGCAGCGCATGCGCGGTGCCAACACCGAGGCCCAAGGGCACAGCTTGCCCTCGGGGGCCGCGCCGGCCTTCAGCGCGGGCCTACCCGCGTAAACGTCATGAGGCGGTTTTATAGCACTGAAGCCCAAGAGGGGGAACCTGTCCCAGCAGCAAGGCGTTGTGCCCTGGGAGTTCCTGGGGCAGGGGCTGCGGCCCGTCTCCTTTCCGGCGGCTGCTGAGGGGAGGCCGAGGCTCCCGGGATGCGCTGCGAAGCGATGGAGGAGCTCCTGGCCTGGTAGCCTGAGACAGGAAGCAAAGAGACCACAGCCATTCATTTAACAGCGAAGGAGATGCGGACAGGGAACTGCCCGCTGAGGGGAGCCCAGAGCCGGGGAAGCCGGTACGGCCCTCCAGCACGACTCTCCGCCCCTCCCAGCGTGGCGGTCATACTGTGCCAGGCTCCGCCACTCCCAACATGGCGGCCACGCCCAACATGGCGGCCACGCCGTGCCACACTCCGCCACTCCAAGCATGGCGCCACGCCGCGGAGTCTCGCGAGATCCACCCCTATTTATAGCTCGCATGGTAGAGCCCCGCCCTTTCGGTCCCGGGCAGCCGCCGCGATGAGGTGGGTGCTGGCTAGCCGCGCCATCCGCCGCCATCCGCGCCCGGCGAGCGGCCGCGGGCCGGTCCGGACTATTGATGGGGTGCGGGCGGCGGGGGCCGATGGCGGGGGGCGGTCGAGGGGGAGCGCGGGTGGGCTCAGGGGCCTTGTCCCCGCGGCCTGCAGGAGGCCCAGGCGGGGTCAGCCCTGAGCCCGCCTTGTCTTCCCCCCCCCCCCCCCCCGCAGCAGCAAGGTTTCCCGCGACACCCTGTACGAGGCGGTGAAGGAGGTGCTGCAGGGCAGCAGGACCAAGAAGCGCAAGTAAGAGCCCGGCGCTGTGGCAGGACCGCGCGCGTCACAGGCCCCGGCGCTCGGCCGGGGTCTCGCTCCCCTCCAGCCCGGCTGGGCCCTCACCTGCGCCGCTTTTCTCTCCCCTCCCTCAGGTTTGTGGAGACGGTGGAGCTGCAGATCAGCCTGAAGAACTACGATCCGCAGAAAGACAAGCGGTTCTCCGGCACCGTCAGGTTCGGCATCCTCTTGCTCCCACCCAGCCTTCAGCCTGCGCCCCCCCGCCACCGGGCTCTGCCCCGGGGCAGGCCGGCTGCCATGGCAGGAGGACGCAGCACTGAACCGCTCGGGTAGTTCAGACCGCCCCAGCTAAGTGGGTGCGGCTGGACGGACCCCTACCCTGGGTCTTAAAACATGAGGGGAGGTGTGGGAGGCCGCTGTGCTGTCCCCACCGGCCTGCTGGAGAAGGCAGGTTAGAAGCTGTGGAGGAAGATTCCCAGGCGCTGTGGTAAGGTATCTCCATGATGGCTCCCATGGAAGTGTGTGTGGCACTGGTGGTTCATAGTAATTTGGACCTTCTGTCCCCAGGCTGAAGTCAACTCCACGGCCCAAGTTCTCGGTCTGCTTGCTGGGGGACCAGCAGCACTGCGATGAGGCCAAAGCAGTTGACATCCCTCACATGGACATAGAAGCACTGAAGAAACTCAACAAAAACAAGAAGCTGGTGAAGAAGCTGGGTGAGTGGTGGTGTGGATTGGACTCAGAGTACCCTGGTTAAGTTGGGAGGGGCTGGGTAAGTGGGACGGTTTTTCTTGTGCTCACATGAGGACATGGTTTAGTGGTGGACTTGGAAGTGATAGGTTAACGGTTGGACTCGATCATCTTAAGGGTCTTTTCCAACCTTAATGATTCTATGCTTCTATGATTTCCATGTTATGGGAATAGAAAATTGACCAGAGTCAGCCTGAAGTACAGAAATCTGTCTAGAAACTACCCAGAAGAGCCAACAATCTGTTAGGAGTGCAGAAGGTCTGACAGGTCAGCTCTCCAGGAGTGAGATTGATTGCCCCTCCTTCGGAAGGAAGGGATACAGGAAAATTGTTCCGGTCTCCCTGAAAGTTTCATCATTAGCTGGTGTTCCTCACTTGCCTGGTCAGGGAGCTGGCGTGCAGCAAAAGCCAAGTAAAGCTGGAGGGAAAAGTTTGATTTAGTCCTGCAGTACTTAAATGAAGAGAAGGAAATTTGCTTGGTTTTGCTTGGTAAGAGAGAAAATCCTTCCCTCCCTGCAAAGTCAAAGTCATTTTGATACATATCTTAGGCAGACAAGAAAAAATTCCCACTCAATCCATAATTAGCCATGGAACCCTATGCAATTAGGAAATTATATAGGATACCACAGTTGCTAGCTAAGCCTCTCTGAGGTGTGTGATAGATCAGTCCACCCACACGTGCACAGGCTGCAGTAGGAGGCTCCTGGTAGAGCTCAGAGTTCAGCATTGGTGACCTGTGGCTCAACAAATGCTTCAGGGAAATGAACTACGTACAGTAAGAGCATGGGACTGCTGTTAGCATGTGAAGCTGAGTGCTGGCAGGCTTGGCTGGTGTGACGGGAGTAATTTCTAATATAATATTAGTAAAAAGTGCTTAGGTTCAGCTAGTCAGGACGCTGGGAATGTGGAAGTGCACATGTGAGGGAAATGGAGCAGCACGGCCTGGGCTGAGCTGTTAGTTTCAAGCTTGGTGTAGGAGCTGAGAGTCTGTCCTTACCTACAGTGGTTCTCTCCTCACAGCCAAGAAGTACGATGCCTTCCTGGCTTCCGAGTCCTTGATCAAGCAGATTCCTCGAATCCTTGGTCCAGGTCTGAACAAAGCCGGCAAATTCCCTTCTCTCCTCACTCACAACGAGAACCTGGTGGCCAAAGTTGATGAGGTCAAATCTACCATCAAATTTCAGATGAAGAAGGTAAAGCAGGGCTTTTTCTCTCCCAGGCAGCTACATACATAAGGGTTATTTGTGGTGGGTGGTCACTTGTATGTGGCTGCAATCTCCGGTCTGGGCTGTAGGTGTCCCTCGAGTGTCTTCCTAAAACAGCAGCCAGTGAGAAGCATCCAGTGCTCTCCTCTGCAGCAAAGGGAGACAAGTCCCGGGAGCATTCAGCTGCTAGCTGGAAAGGAGTAATTTATCTGTCGTTAAAAAAATCTTAGAGCAAATGATTAGGAGATGATCTTGATGTTTCAATGCTGAGCACAATCAGTCATAATTAATGCTTCTTAGAGTAAGTGGTGACACTTGCAGGGTGGGGCCCGTGGGCCAGGCATGCCCCCGTGGGTCTGCGCATGCAGCAGCGCTTTTCCAGAGGCAAGTCTGGGACTTGACTCTGCAAGTGAACTTTGGAGCAGCTCTGTAGATATCTGCTCTTGCTGTCAAGAGATGTCAAGGCAAGCTGACTCCATAAAACCAAAATAACCCTGTTCAGGCATTTTAATCTTGTGTCAGCCGTCTAAATGTGACTCATGGGTATTACTGAGAATTAACAGCTCTGCTAGCTGAGGTGCATCCTTGGACTCCAGCTGATCTGGGCCTGGGGGCACAACTGGGAGGACACAGCAAATGTGATAGTTTGCAAATGCTGGAGCATTTTAAGTAACTGAGCTAATGATGTCCTGACACTCCGCCTGTCAGCTCGCTCGTAAATTCTTTTGTCTTCAGCCTGTGGGGAACATGGACTTACAAGCTTCTCGGCGAGGCTGGCAGACAGAGGCTTGGCCTCTCTGTGTCTTATGTGCAGAAAGAAAGGGCTGGTGGCTGGTGCCCAAAACAAAAAGTGAAGCTGGCGCCACACTTAGCAGTGAAGTTTGGAGTTAATCATCTGTGCTGCGCCGGGTTAGCGGTTTGCAGGGCACATGCTGACGCCGCCTAATGAGCAGGGTGTGGGAGCAGAGTTAAACCAGAGGTCTGCTCCTGCTCCAGCACAGCGCGTTAGACGTCCTTACTGGTCCTTGTCTCTGGGAGGCATTGGTGCTTGCTGCCTTCTGTAAGTCACCTCTGCACTCTGAGGCAGCAAGCTGTTGTTCAGAGATGGCATCCAGATGCTACCAGACATGTTCATGGGTGCCACATGCCAAATATAACAAGCTCTGTGGAAACACCCATGGATAAGCTGGAGAAGTCACATCCAGCTGACAGAGCATGAGATAATTTGATACCCTGATGAGTTTCAGTCAGCCCTAGGCTGCTTTGTCAGTCACTTAGCTGTAATCCTTCATTTCCCTGCAAAACCTCTACCTGCATGAGTGACCCTGGTGTCTGTGTTCCCCAGGTGCTCTGTCTGGCTGTGGCCGTCGGTCACGTGAAGATGACAGAAGATGAACTCGTCTACAACATCCACCTGGCCATCAACTTTCTGGTGTCCTTGCTGAAGAAGAACTGGCAGAACGTGCGTGCTTTGTATATCAAGAGCACCATGGGGAAGCCCCAGCGCCTGTACTAAGCGGGCAGCAATAAACTTTTAGGACACCTGCAGCTGTGTGTTTGGTCATGTTCCTCCAAAGCTTATTGGGAAGGGTTTGCTGAAGAGCTGCTCACTTCCTTGTAGCAAGAAATGCTGTGTTGAGCTGATAGGGACATGAATTCAAGTGGAATATCAGAGCTTTTGAGGGAAGGAGCCTCATCCTGCATTCAGAGCAGGGTGGGGAGGGGGAATGGCTCCACTCCCATCCCCAACAAGCAAAACAGAGGTGTTTTCCACAGCTGAGGGCCTGCAGTGCAGCTAGAACTGCTCAGCCAACGTGCTGTAGCCCCAAGATCCCCTAGCTCACCCCCAGTAGGGACCCTTACCTCATGCTGTGGTCGCCTGCAGCCACCCTGCCTGGGGGGCTCTGCCCTGTCCCAGCAGCTCCCTGCTCTGGGGGCACTTGCATTTACACGCTTCTGCTGCCCCTGCAGTAACCAATGACGGGGGCCAGGGGGCCCTGCCCAGCAGCAGCTCGTGAGGTCCTGATGGTAGTCTTCCAGCTGGCCCCAGTTACCCACAGGATCCAGGGTAGTGGGGGAGGATGTGGAAGCTGCAGCTCAGCGAGAGGGTGGGCCAAGGTAAAGAGTCTTTTCCATCCCCTCTGCTTCCCTCTGAGCTAGTCTCTGTCCAACTCCATGTTCTAGGCTAAAAATCAGTTATGTTGCATCTAATTAATGTATATAAATAAAGAGATTGTGTAATGACTGGTGAACTTACAGAAGTGTGTAGGATTTAAGCTTCTGGGGGACAAAAAAAAAACCCTATGCCCTTGAAAAGAGCTTGTCTTAGCAGCTGAGGGAACAAAACAATGAAAATAGCTTTGGATCCTGCTGTTAGAAACCTTTAAAATAAGAGTCAGAGCCAGTTTTTGAAAGATCAACACAACACCAAGAAATTCCATTTAATAATTAAAAAAAGACAATACAAAATGCAAACATTTCTTTTAACAAAGTTCAGATACTTTTTTTTTCTTTTAATCAAGTGCAAATAACTTCATGAACTACATCTTTCTCATTAATCATTTTTGCTGGAGATGGTAAGTTGTGGCCCGCTGCAAAAGGCAGATATAAATATTCCAACATGAAAAAACCAAAAAAAACCAACAACCCTTATTTATGTTCACTGTGTCGAAACATTCAATACATCCGAGGTGGCTGATGATGCTGTTTTCAGCCTTTCAAACCTTTTCTGGGTGGTGGGTGTGGGTGAAGAG
The DNA here is from genome assembly GCF_965183815.1 of Platalea leucorodia. NCBI lineage: Eukaryota > Metazoa > Chordata > Aves > Pelecaniformes > Threskiornithidae > Platalea > Platalea leucorodia. Next base: position 296,583 of record NC_138841.1, read on the forward strand.
AGGGACTGAACTGCAGTGGGGTGGTTCCAGTGGCCCCGGGGACTTCTTTGGGGGGGGTTGTTTGAGATATTTGGTGAAAGAAGCGGGAGGAGATGTTACCGGGTGGCTTTGGCCATTACAGGAGGACGTGCTGCCCAGCTCGCCCTTCCAAAACTGCTTTAGGGGAGCAGAGGTGGTCAGTGCAGTGCCAATGGTGGCAACCAGGACACTCCGAGGCTCTGGGAGCCCCAGTCCCAGCGAGGTCAGAGCAACAGCAACCCTGCCATTAAATCACAGAGAATTACTAAACTCCCCTGCAAGCACAAGTGGCTGCATCGTACCGGGACCACCGCAGTGGGGTTAGTCATTCCTGGGTTGTTTTTATTTTTGCTGTCCTTTTTTTCCCTAAATATGAAAGACCCTTTCAACGGTCACTGCTCTACTGCAACTGTCCCAGAGCAATAAAAAACCCCTCTCAAAATCTCTACAACAGCTTTTGTGCATCAAAGCAGCTGCTTTCAGACACCAACCAAGTGACAAACAGCTCAACCCACAGATGTTGAGCTTCCAAACAGGCTGGGAGCTGGGCGGCAGGAGGGATAAATCCACAGCTGGGATGAATCAGGACAGACTTTTCCAACCAACGCATCTTGGGGACAAACCTCAGCCCCCTTTGCCAGCGCTCACCCAGCCCGCAGCCCCTAATAGAGCCCAGAAGAAGCTCTCGGGGTGCTGGAGCAGCATGGATTGAGGAGGGAAAACACGGGCGAGGAGCTGCCTCCTGGTTTTGGCAAGGACTGACCCAGTGGGCCATGCAGAGCGATAAATAATTGTTCATTAAGAGCAGGGCTTGCCCCAGATGTGGTCGAGGGGACAGCAAGAGACAAGAGGGGACGGGAGGGGAACTGCCAACACAGGAAAGCTGTAGGCAAGTTGACCACATTTAGTCCTGGCAGCTCCAGGTCTCTGAGAGGATGAAGATGGGGATGAAGGTGCGAGGAAGCAACAGGGAGCTGGTTGCAGGACTGGAAAGGGAGGGAGGCTTGGGGAGGAGGAAGAGGGGCGACTGGTGGCAGCTGTCTCCTGGCCCCAGGGGTCCTCTCTGGCCGCATGAAGATGCTGGGGGACAAACCCAACCGTGACATCCACCTGGCCATCGTCCCCAGCTGTGCCTGTCTGCGAAGCTGGGGGAAGGCAGGATGGGGTCCCCCCAGGATCTGTGCTCTGCTCCCTGGTGGCTCCCAGAGCATCCTGGCAGGATGAACATGTGGAGAGGGATGGAGCCAAAAGCATCTGAAGGGACTTGGAAGCACAAAGCTTTGCCAGAGCTAGGGAGGCGTGACTCTCCCTCCAGGGATCTCCATACCTGGGGGAGAGATTTCGGGGCTGAGCGGAAGGGCAGCTCCCCTCTCCTCCCAGTGTGGCCCTCAGGACCTGTCCTCGCTCTCCCCTGGGCCTTGGCTCATCCCTGAGCCCTTGCAGGGAAGCAAAATGGTTTGTGACAAGCAGGTGATGGGGCCAAGTTTTGCATCCTCCTTGCAATGCTGCTTGAACTACCCACAAACTGTGGAGGATCAGCCCGAAAGCATACAGCCACTCCATCTCCTCTGTGGATGGACCGAGACGCCTCAAACCCCCTGCAAAAACACACCCCATCACACGCCGAGCAGGAGAGGCACCATCTCCCCCCCCGAATGGCGGTTTTTATCGGGGACAAATGCAGCAGAAAAAGTTGCAAGGCCTGAAAACGGCATCCTGCCAGTCAGCGGCAGCCCAGGGCTGGGTTTGCTTTGGGTGGGTGGTTTTTGGTTTTTTTTTTGTTACAAACGCACATTCTCATTTCTCAGGCAGGTATAAATATTGTCGTTTCTAGTAGAAAAAAAACACTTCCCTCTAAATAATATAAAGACTCAAATGATTGCACTTAATACATATGAAAAAAGGTAGAAAGGAGGATATCCTAGTGCACAAACATTTACTCCTGCTCTTCACAAAGCTTGCTTTTCCGAGTTACTCTTTGGCAGAGCTTGTAAGAAAGTCTGGTTTCTTGGCACAAGTGTTCTGGGATGGGGGGAAAATAAAAAAAAACCAAACCCGGCTGAAAGTCTTTCTCCTTTGCTCCCTGTTTCTCCCGTGCAGCCAGACATTGTTCTCCGGGAACGTGGCTTGGCTGTGCCTTCCTCCCAGCGCCAGTGCGGCTCTCTGGCGGGACAGCCACCGGAGCCACCATGGTTGCCGTTTTCTGGCATACTTTGCTGACCTCTCCTTTAAATTTTCTTTTCAATCAAGTATGTTTTTTAAAAATTCTTTTCCCCCGATTTCTGCAAAGCGATACCAATACCCACGACCCATGTGCTGCAACAAATAAGGCATTACCTTCTTGCCATCCTCTGCAAAAGAGCTCAGTGGGGCTGCAGCCGGTGCCAGCCCCATGGGCTGGAAGAACGACGACCCCCCCCGATGTCCCGGGCTGCCGGTGGCACTGGGGAACGAGGACAGACCTGGTGTAAAGGAAACGAAAGGGAGGACAGAGGTTGGCAAAAGGACCAGTGCTTCCATTTCCTAAAATGAAGAAGCTGCTTCAGAAGAAAGGAGTGGCTTTGCCAGCAGCTGGATGAGAGCAGAGCATCCCCCCCAGCCAGGGGCATGGCTCTGCGGGGAGCAGCGGAGAAATTGTGGGGGGACGTCTGCAGGGTGAGAAGTGGAGGTCCTGACGGAGCCGAGCAGAGGAAGGAGAAAATCGGAAAGGAGAAGGAAGGAAGAAGAGGTTTTCCTTGGCTGCAGGGTGGCCCGGGGGCAGCGTGGGCACGGGGGGCTATTTGTAAGGCCGGAGGAAGCTGGAGACTTTGGAGCGGAGGAGTTTGATGAAGGAGCGGGGCAGCATCTCCTTGTGTTTCTCCGTGTATTTGAAGTAGTTCTGGGGGTGCGCCAGCACATCGAAGAAAGCTTTGATGAGCTTCTTGTCCTGTGGGGAAGCCAAGCCAGAGGGGGGGCAGTCAGCATCCCACCCTGTGCTCCCACTGTGGCGGCTCCGAACTGAAGCCACGAGCGCAGGGAGGGCATGGGGGCACCCCCCAAGGGAAGGATGCTCCTGCGTGCCAGCATCCCCCGGAGCCCTGGGCAGCAAGGACCCGGTGGGGACATGCTCACCTTGAGGATCTCCTGGTGGTTTTCAGAGGCGTAGAGCCTGCCATCCCGCACGATGTCCTCCACCAGCTGCTCGTAGTCCTCTGCAACACCCAGCCGAAAAATACGGTCAGGGCATGAGCCGTCACTTGTCCCTGAACCTCTGGTCCCTATCCCTGAGTCTGCTCCCCCCAAATACTTGGGAGGTGTGAATTGGAGGTGACCTGGGTACCAAAGCAGACAGGGAGTCATCGGTATGCCAGGATGGCATCCCCCTGCACTCACCATCGTAGGTGACATAGGGGATCTGGAAGCCCCGAGCGCTGTTGGCTTCACTGGTTTTGAAGTTGATCCACAGTTTCCGAGAGCGGGCGGTGAAGGCAATGGGCCTCTCGTAGGTCTGGCACGTCTCGTAGGTGGTGATAGAGGATGGGGAGGCTGGCGGGAACAGCAAGGGAACACGTGATGCCAGATGCCCATCTGCAGAGCCACCCCCAGCTTTACTGTCCTTAAATGCTCAGGGTGAAAGGGGGCATCAGGGATGGGGATTGTCCATGTTTAGCGAGGCTGAGCCCCCCCCAACCCTCATGTTACATACTGGGGATGTTGTTATTCCTTCTTTGCTCCAAACAGGGCTTTTTACCCCAATAAAGAAGTGCTGAGACCCAGGTGTGCAATCCAGCCCACACTTAGCCCATGCACACCCCGCTGATCCTGCAAGACACCGGGGTGGCAGGGTGATGCCGATCCCCCTGCTCACCCAATTCCCAAAAACCCGCTCCTGCCACACGGGGACACGGCTTTACCCCTTTGTACAAGGCAGCTCTGCCAAACCCTAGCCTTTTCCTCCCCAGCTTCTCCCGTGAACACCACGGTGCGCTTGGTTACCTACAGTTTTTCCGCATGACCAAGACGTCGCCACACTCGTCCTCGGAGGGGAGGAAGATCTCCGGCACCACGATGAGGATCTTGCGCTTGGGTGGCGGGTTGATGTTCCAGGTGCACTCAATGTTGGCGGGGTAATTCCCCGGGTAGTTGGGGGACTCGATGTAGCCCGTGTACTCACCCAGCTCCCCCCCGCACTGCCGGTCTGCAAGGCATGGAGAGTCAGTTCAACGGGGAATCAGTGGCATGGGACACACTGGGACAGTGTGGATTTACTGGGCAAGGGGGTAAGTTCTCTATTAGCACTGCTCAATGCATACCCCCATGCCTGCCTGCATGCATAAAGCACAGAAATGACCCAAAACTCTATTTTAAGGGACTTTTAAATAATTTTGAGGAAGGACCCTGGTTCACACCATGCCTGTCCCCCCCCATCACACCCCAGCTCGCCTACTTTTGCACTGGGACACGGAGGTGGAGCCGTCAAAGTCGGTGGTGGTGTTGCCAGGACAGGCGATGCAGTAATTCTGCCGAAAATCGGGCTGGTAGGTGCCCACAGTGCAGCGGATGCAGCGATGGACACTCGTGTTGTAGTAATGCCCGGGGGAGCACTGGACTGGGGGGGGGGGTTCAGAGAGCAAAGGGGGCTGCGTCAGCCACGGGCACAGCCCCACTGGGTGCCCCCCACCCCGAGCACCAGCTCTGACCTACCTTTGGTGTCACAGTCCTGGAAGGAGAGGGCTCCCTCGTGGCGGGTGGTCAGCCCCCCGCCGCAGGGGAAGCAGAGCGCCCGCCCCACCTCGGGCTGGTAGGACCCACGAGGACACGGCTGGCAGGGCTTGAAGCCATCAGCTGAGTGCTGGCCGGGGGGACACTGACCTGCGGGCACAGGCATCGGTCAGTCCTGGCACCCAGTGTGCCCTGGACTCTCCCACCCCATGCCCAGCTCCTCTCCCCCCCAGCCTTGGCAGCACCAATAAATCCAGAGCAAGAACTGCCTTTCCTGGTGTCCCCTCTAAATGCCCAAAATAGCAACTCCTGCAGGTCCTGGGGATGCTCAGGGCTTTCCTCTCTTCTGGATGGGGGCTGATGGCTGATGGTTGAAGTTGCAGCCCTGGACATCCCCTGGGTGTCCCTCCCGGCCCCCCTTACCTGTGCAGCCGGTAATGTTGGTAGCTCCCACTGGTCCAAAAGCATCACCGCGGGGACACAGGTCACAGGAGAGCTGCCCTTCCTTCTCCTGGTAGGTGCCGGGGGGGCAGGGGATGCACTGCTCTGTCTGGCCATGGTAATATGTTCCCTGCGAGCAGCTAACTGAGAGCCGGTGGGGGACGTCAGTGATGCAGCAGGGGGGCTGTCACCACTGGGGGGGATGTGACCGGTCCGCCACCTGGGGACCCCACGATGCTCCTTACCACACTTGCCGCCCAGGTGCTGCTGGCCCGGCCCGCAGCTCTCCTGCCGCTCCGGGGCCATGCTCAGCTTCCTCGCCACCTCATACTCCATCCCTGCAAAGCGGAGCAGGAACCGCTCCTGGTTGATGGATTTCTTCAGGGCTTTGATGGCTGACTTCAACTTTTTCTCCACTCTCTGTCGCAGGCAGTGCAGGTTGCAGCTGGCTAGGGATGCAGGGGGAAAGAGGGGAGCAGGGGGTAACAGGGGGTGCAGAGGGAAACAGGGATGCAGTGAGAAGGGAGAGATAGAGAGGGAAACCCAGCAGGATTAAAACCATCTCCCAAATGCTCAGCTGCAAGCGCTGCCCAGAACATACCAGTCTGGTGCAGGATGAGGACCAGTTTGGCTCTCAATGCTGCATGGGGATGGCACCATCCCTCTGGTATCGCCACTGTCCCCCTGGTCCCACCACTCCTCCCTGCACTCAAGACAGGCCAAGCCAGCGCCATGCCCACCTGTGATCTCCTCCGGCTTGATCTCCGCCTCGAACTCCAGCGTGATGCGCGTCACCTCCTTGTTGGAGGAGTTGCGAGCCCGGCGGCCCTTCCCCTTCTTGGATGAGTCACACTTGAGGTTGACAAAGGCGACCTGGCAGTCAGAGCAGGGTGCCGAACCGCCTGTGCATGGGGGACAAGTCAGGACCCTGTCCCTCCCAGGGGGATGGACATCCCCGCTGCCCCCCTGCCATCACGCCTCACCTTGTGCCCCAGCCTTCCCGGCCTCATCCTGCTTGCCCTTTGTTCGCGGGTGCAGGTGGCACTTGGCATCCTTGATCTTGAAAGAAGCCTTTTGCTTGACTGGCGCAGCAACAGTCTCTAAAAGAAAAGGCGGGTGCTCAACAACCCTGGCACAGGGCAGCCCAGCCCATGGTGGCTGTGGTCACCCCAGGAACCCCCTTACCGAGGCACTGCTGGCTGCTGTTGGCGGGTCTCTGCTGGCCGCCCTGCCGCAGGACGGGAGTCCCACAGCTCACCGTGTAGCTGCTGTCAGACTCTGCAGAAAGGAGGAATGGGAGTCGGGGATGCCAGAGCGGCTGCCCAGTCCCCATGATGCTCTGCTGGGGTGATGCAGGGAGGCACGGCTGTGCCATGGGGGGACAATGCCCAGCACCCTGCCATGGGGATCCTGCACCAGGGACCCATCCTATGGATCTACACCCAGCGACAAGCCCCCCTGAGCAACCACCTCCCTCCCTCGCCCCAGCCACTACTTGGGTGCTCTGCATCCTGGCTGTGCAGCTGCTCCTTTCCCCCCCCACCACCCAGTTTGGGCCATGCAGGGAAACAGGGACCCCTCCGCCTGTGCCGGCAGTGGCACCAGCGCCGGTACCTGGCAGAAAGTGGGCCTTGGAGGCGCAGGTGAGGGCACAGCTGTCCTTCTTGCCTGTCTTGTTGCAGGTGAGGGTGGCCCGCGGTGGCACCGAACCTGGCAGGCATTTCACCAGCTCTGAGGGACATGCGCCGGCTGGTGATGACAAGCGGGGATGCCTGTCGCTGGCACAGCCTGGGGACCCACAAGGGACCCCTGTGCCCTCTCAGGTCATGGGGGGATTCAGCGGGGAGTAGACGGTATCAGAGTGCAGCATGGGAACCCTGGACCAGCAACCCAACCACCCAGCTCCTTCTTGGACATGTGAGATGTGACTGCTGGGATTTAAATTTTTTTGGAGGGGACAGCCTGTCCTCTACAAAGGGGAGGCAGTCGGGTACCAGGGCATGGCCAGGGCCATGAAAGCAGCTCCTTTAGGGACACTTGCTGGTGCAAAAGCTCGCAGCTAGCCCTGAGCACAGTCAAAAAAGCAACGAGATGACCAAGGGCAGAAGGAGCAGGGCAACACCTTACGGCACTTCCCGTCCACACCCATATGAGATGGACATGGGGCCCCAGCCAAAAGCAGCCCGCCCCAGAGCATCCCTGTGCCAGGATGCCCCCATACCCCCATGGTCCCCCCGCCCTGACCTTAATCCCAACAGCCCCAAGTGATGGAGGGGCCATGGGGCATCGGGACCCTCCAGCTGGGGGATGTCCAGGCTATGCTGGAGCATCACCAGCCATGGTGTGTCCTGCCCTGACATACCTATACAGTCCTTTTTGTTCCAGTGCAGCTTGCAGCCAGTGGGACAGGTACACTGGTAGCTGCCAGGCATGTTGATGCAGCCAAATTTGCAGCCCCCCCGGTTGATGCTGCATTCGTCGACGTCTACAGGGAAGAAAAAGAGGTAGTGGGCAAGGGGCAGCAGCAGGGGCTGAGCGGGACCCCCCGGCTCTGACACTGAATTGCTGCATCATCTCAGGGCTGTGATTTTGGATGGATAAATTGCATGACCCATGCCTGGCTGGAGATGGGGGATGCACACTGCAGGGCGCTTCCAACTGTGCATCCTCCCTGCAGCCATGTCAGCCCCACGGGGACAAGGGAAACCCCAACTCCTGGTGTCCCCAAGGGCCAGGTGGTGATGGGTGCAGCCCACCCAGGCTGAGCCCAGCCCTGGGCCTGCGGCGGGCTGGGGAGCTGTGGGGGGCAGCAGACGGAGCCAACATGGAAGCACTTAGCAGCTGAATTCAAAAGGCAGCTGCTCGGCAGCCCTGGCCCCTTTCCCTGTGGCGGGAACCTTCCGCCCCGGCCTGGAACGGGGGGCCGATGCTCCAGGCCTGGCACAAAGCAGGGACGGAAGTGGGGAGCGGCCAGGGATGGAGCTGCCAACCAAACACCCCTCCCTGCCTGGCTCCCCCTTCTCGGGAACGTCGGTGGGAGCCAGCGACCCCTCCATTGCAGGATCACACCAAAGGCATCCCGGGAGCTGTGCTGGCTCACGCTGACTGAGTATTTTGGGAGCACGAGGAGTGTCACCCACCCTCACTGGATGGGCAGCACTGGAGCACCCGGCCTCGTGCCGCCGTCTCCCCAGGCTGACAGCACTGCTGCTGCGACACGCTCCGGCAACCCCCCCAAAGCGTGTTTCATCTGCTTCCCCGCTTCCCGGGGCGCTGCACGCCCCCGCCCTTGGGAGCTATCTGCCTTGTGAAACTTAAATCAAACCCTTTTGATGTTCCCCCTCCCACTCCGTCCCAGCTCCCTGCCAAAAACGTCGGGGATTTCTCCCTCTCTCTCACTGCAGACAAGTCGCAAATTGTTCCTGTCGCTCCGTTTGAAGTTGCAGACACCAGCGTCTGGCTGCGAGCCCCCTCCCTGCCTGGCCCCAGCCTGGAGTACACAGGGAACTGACTGTCCCCATGAGCCCTTGGGGTGAGTGGTATCCCCAAGGGTCCCACAGCAACCGTGCCATGGGGCTGCCCCATCCCTGGGTGCCCCGTGTGCCTCCCCGGGACCTGAACCCAGCAGGGTGATGGGCTCCTCCTGCCAGCATCCAGCCAGCCCTACCTCCACAGTGGGTGAGCCCATACAGCGTGTAGCCCTTGTTGCAGAGGCACTGGAAGCTGCCTGGGGTGTTGATGCAGAGGTGGTCGCAGGTCCGGTCAAAGGAGCACTCGTCGATGTCTGAAGGAAAGGCAAGGGGGAGAGTTGAGGGCTGGCATGGTGGAGGGGCAGCCCTGGACACAAGGGCTGTCCCCTTCCCACTCCAGTTGTGCCAGCCAGCTGGGGGCTGCACTGGGATACTGTGGGATCCTGCACTGGGATGCTCCAGGGATCCAACACTGAATTGCTCTGGGGATCCAGCACTGGGATGCTCCGGGACCCTGTGCTCCCACCCTCCCTGCCCACTCCAGCTGCTGCTACAGGGAAGCAGCAGGCCACTGCTGCACTCCTGCAGCCCCTCTGCCCCCCAAACAGGCCAAACAGGGCCAGCACTGTGCCCTTGGCACAGGGGGGCTGTAAGAGCCCTCAGCTGCTGCTCAGCCAGGGCTCTGCCCTGTGCCAGGGAGGGATGCTGTGCAGGCAGGTCCTGCCCTGGGGATGGTGCCAGCGACGTCTGCTCGCCCCCATGGGGCACCTCGCTGGAGCAGAGACGTCCTGGCTGGGCAGGTGAACCCAACTTGGCGGGTTTGAGCATCATTTCATTGGCTTCATTAAGTTAATTGCCGCACTCACGTCAAGCTCCCAAGAGTGCAGAACCTGGATGGAGATGAAAGCAGTTGCAGCCCTAGAGTGTGCCAGCACCCTTCTTCCCTGGCCACGCTCTTTCGGGAAGCAACACTTGGGCTCAACCACACCTGCCATGCTGGCCTTGGCCATGGGCTGGGGGGGCAGAACCCCATGCTCCCCCCGGGATGGCCCAGCAAGCTGCCAGGTTGTTTATACATGCTGGGTTTATGTGGGATGTGCAGGACGATGTTGGGACAGAGAGAAAAAGGTAGGAAAAGCAGTGCAGAGCAGCCAGCTCCCTCCAGAGTGAGCAGGATGCATCTTCCCCCTCCCCTCCTGCCCTCTGACAGATGGGGGAAGGAGAAATCCTTTTGCAAAAGCCACTGAAATCCTTGCTCTGCCTTGATGGCTTGCAAAAATGGCGTGTCCCCGAGCAGGGCATGATCCAGCCCCTGCCACGGGGCAGCTGGCGGAAGGGGAGAGGCAAGGCAGGACATGTCCCGCTCCTCTTCCCATCCCCTATCCCAGGAAAATGGCAACCTCTCGAGATGGGAGGAAGCAGCCTGTGTGTCAGTGCATGTGCTTTAGCAGCAAGCTACAGTCGTGATGCTGTGGGATCGCTAGCAAAAACTTTGTGCAATAAAGCGGAGCGGTATGGGAGAAGCACAGAGGTGTCAGGGTGGGTGCTGAGCTCAGGATGCCCTCCCAGGACACATGGGGTGCTGCTGGGGTCCCCAGTCCCCTGGCATGGGTGCTCTGGAGCTCAACTTTGGGGCGTGCTTGCTGCCAGGGCTGCTGGCAGGGATGGTCCTTGCACGGAGGCAGAGCTGTGTCCCAGCCCATGGGGCTGCAGGGAACGTCATGACCATCATCCCAGCCCTGAGTAAGGCTGGAGGATTTCACCTGGCATCTGCCTAATTGCTGGCTTTAACTCTGCTACGAGAAGAGACCAGAAATCCCCAGTGCAGGAGTGGGGCTGGGACGGCAGCCCAGCTCTGCAGATCAAAGCACTAAGCCCCAGACCAGAACCCAAATCTAACACTAATCCCCTGAAGGATGTACGCGGTCCAGAGGAAAGCAAAGAGGAGTGAGTAACCCAGCCAGCACTCCTCCAGCAGCAGCTGTGGGAGGGCTGAGAAACTCCGGAGGGCAGGGAGAGGTGATGTCCCCGGGCAGGGCAGGGTCCCGGGGTCCCACTGCCCCTTACCTTGGCAGTTCCTCTCATTGATGAGCAGCTTGTAGCCCTTCTTGCAGCTGCACTCGAAGCTGCCCACTGTGTTCCTGCAGATGTGGTCACAGCCACCATTGTTGAGCCGGCACTCATCGATGTCTGGCAGGGACAGGGGACACACATCACGCCCTGGCTGGGATGCTTGGCTGGGAGAGCGGCGTCCTCCCCTCCGGACCCCACCAGGAGTCAGCAAACGGAGGCAACCCTTTGGGCTCTGATGGTCACCAGGGAATGCAGCTGCTGGTTTTATCTGGGTGCATTCAGGGAGCTGATACATGACACTGGGGACACTGGGGAAGGCCAGGGTTCCTGGGCTCGGTTCCCCTTGGAAGTTGTGCAAAACATTTAATTTCTGCAGGTTTCAGCATCCCCTGGAGCAGAGCCAGGAGCCAGGGTGTCCGAAAGAGCCTTGCGGCTGGGGGAAAGCACCAGGCCAGAGTCTGCAGAATCACAGGTTTGGGGTGGGGGCTACTTTTGGGGACCAGGAGCAGCAGGAGGAAAGAGCAAGCCAAGAGAGGAAACCCCCTCCTTCAAAAACAGCCGCTCAACAAAATACTTTTCAACCCTCACCTCTGTGCTTGCCATCTCCTTCCTGCCATAAACAAAGCTAAAAATGACGATGCACAACAACTGCAAAGAGCCCCAACAACCTGGAAAGAGGCTGGGACTTGGTTTGTTGGTTGTTTTTCGTTTGGGCTTTTTTTTTCTGCTAATCACAAAATTTACTGCTAGGAAATGACCTGTAAAATGGAAGGAGACCAGGAAGAAGCAGCCACCTTCCCCATCCCTCCATCCCCCAGTCGCCAGCGCCAGGGTGGCAGCTCTGCCTCTCTGGAGCTGGGGCTTTCTTTTTACGACCGCAAGGGAGTGAGCTGTATTCCAGCCCGCAGTCGTAATAAAACCCCCAGACACAGGGGATGTGGCTCCAGGTTATTGCACGTTCCTGGAAACTGCAGCATTGGAGAAGGGAATTGGGATGCTCTGATAAAATAACAGGGGGCAGAGGGTTTCTGGAAGCAGTCAGCAGGTAAACAGGCAGCTCGCAGTGGGGTGGGCTTTCCTTTCAACCAGGGTCAAGTTCCTGGAGCTGCCGAAAGACACAACGCAGGTGCTGGCCAGCCCTGGGGTCGTGGTGTCCCCTTGCCTGGGGGGGGCAGGTTTGGGGTGGCCGGGGTAACCAGTCTGGACTGCTCCCCCTTCCAGAGGCAGGTGGATGGGGATGTCAGTGGGAGCAGAAGCTTCTGGCATCCCATGGCGTCCTCCCCCAGGCAGTACATGGTGCTTGAACCCAGCTGGACAGTGACCACAGAGGGACTCGTGCATCTCAAATTCCCAGAGCGGGTGTGGATTTCCTACACACCCAGCCCCTAGCTGTGGGGAAACTGAGGCAGCGGGGTGAAGTAAGGTAGGATGGGACCCTCCAGCCCAACAAGTGCCATGCCATCACCTCTGACTTGACCTGACCCACCTTTCCTCCTCCCCGTAGGCTTCCTGGAGGAGTGGGGCCAACCACAACGCCTTTAACAAGGCAGCTAAGTTCCCACACCTGGGCGTGATCCTTGTCCCCACCCCATGGATGCAAACACTAAGAAAGCAAATGCTGCAGGCCATGTCGAGCTGAGCTAAAACTGAGCCTTTTCTAAGGGCACCGAGGACACAAGGGGGAGTCTGAGGCACCCAAGGGCGAGCAGCGAACACCCCGGCCCCACTTGCACCCACCTACCTTTGCATGTCTTCCTGTCAGGCTGGAGCATGAAGCCCATGGGGCAGCTGCAGTGCACACCCGTGGCCGCATCGTGACACTTGCTGTCGCAGCCCCCATTGTTCACAGCACATGTCTCTGCGTGGAGAAGGGAGAGAGCAACTGGGGTGAGGGACTAGTGTCTAAAAGGCTGGGGGGGTAACACCACCCAGATGTCCCCATGCCACCCAAACGTCCCATGCTGCAGCCTGGGAGAGGCAGCGGGTGCAAACCTCCCTTCAGAGCCCACTGAAACCGCCTTTGGCTTTTCACGCAGCAGTAAAGAGATCACGGAGCCCCCAAATTAATAGACACCCTGGATACAGAGCGCGAGGGCCAGGGCAGGTAAGGCATTAATATTTGGTGATCCCGCAGCATCTTCCACTTCTGCAGACGACCTGGCGCTCGTTGCCTTTCCCATCGCCCCACCACGCACCCGGGTGCTGCTCCCCAGGGATTTTCGAGATGAAGTAAGAGTGTCTGTGATTCACCCCAGGTTGCAGGCAGTGCTAAGGCAGGAAAAAGCACCCAGATTTCCTGGTTTGCCATCCAAACCCCTGTACAACCCTCCCACCTTCCAACAACCTGCTCTTATATACTGGGTATCTGCATTTGAGGTAGAGAGGGGAGTGGTGACAGCCCTGTCCCCTCATTAAGAGAATGCTTTATTAATCGCAGGCAGAGAGCAGAGCAGTGCCCAGCCGTCCCGGGGAGGACGGGGTCGGGGACACGGGCAGGGATGTGCAGGCAGAGCTGCTGCCTGTTGCGAAACAGCCAACACTTGACACTCAGCGTGCTGGGAAAAGCGGAGGTGGTTTGACTGAGGCTCTTTGCTCCCGAAACATGTTGGCTTTTCAGCTGACAGAGGGAAAAGTGGTTCCATAGGATTAATCCTGCTGTGCTCAGCCCCCCATGCTGGCATCGGGGCTGCATGTCTCCCGAAAACAGGGCCTGGTAGAGTCCAGCTTTGGCATCTCCAATGAGGAGGAATTGAATTTCCCAGTGACAAAGTCACAGCACTTGCTGTGCAAAACACAGCCAGAGCCAAGTCTCGCCAGGGGTGCCCAGGCTGCAGCTCCCCAGGGATGCAGGTGCGCAGCCCTGGTCCCCTGGTGGGATGGCAGGGGAGGTCCCAGGTCCCTCACTGCCACCACTGCCACCGAGCTGCAAAGCCATGGGTGACCCCATGCCACCGGTCCCTAACCGTCACCCGCTGCTCGGGCACACCAGCTGGTCCAGTGTCGCGGGCTAATTTGGGAGACGCTTTGTATAATTAGAACACACACACAGAGGCAGGCAGCATCAGTGGAAAAAAATAATCCAATTTAAAAAAAATGCTAATTATTTCAGTATTATCAAAGTCAGCTGTTGCTGGTAGGACTAGAAGGGACACTAATTTAAATGAAGCATTTTCAGCTTGACAGCTTCCCTGTGAGATCAATCCTCAGTTTCGGTCCTAACCACCAGAAGAATGGTTTGAAGTGCATTAAGTTGTTCACAAAGGATAATAAAATATTCCTTTCAGAAGGCTGGTTGCTTGGATAAATGAGACATTTGGGCTTCAAGGAACCCAAGATGAAAATGCCTTGAAGAAATTCCTTGGAAAGAGCAAAGCCCAGGTTCTCCCGCTCTTTGCAAGTGCCTCATGGGGTGGGAATGACTGAACCATCCAACCATTTGCCGCAGGGCGAGGGAGATGGGATCATTCTGTGCTCGTCTTGCTGCTGCTATTTTTATGATGTCCCATAATAAGAGAACAAAAGGGACCATTTTATGAAATTAATAGCCAGCACAATTACAAAACTTAACGGCAAGGGAGGGATTTCTGCAGATATTATTCCTCCAGCCAGGTCCTCGCGCCACATGCAGCCTGGCCGTGCTGGGACCGTCCCCTCCCCATGGTGCCGGGGTGAAGAGCGCAGTGCAGGCAACACCGTGCCGAAGGGAAAGGAAACTTTCTGGAAGCCCGATGGATTATTTAATGCCAGCCTTTGTTCAGCAGCTGATGCAGAAGCAGCCCAAGGAGGATTGATTTAACAGGGTCGCCACTGAGATGAGATGATGGGCTTGGCACATTTTGGCAGGACCGAGGAGCCAGAGAAGCGGCTGCACTGGGGAGGACAGGGCTCTGCAGGGAGTGCAGTGCCCTGTCATGCCTCACTGTGCTCACAGCCCTCTCCAGCGCTGTGGCACCCATCTCCCCTCCTGGCCCCTTTGTACCTTTGGGAATTTCTGCTGAGATGTAAAGCAAGCGCTATCTGCCATACCATGCACGATGCGGCTGGTGCCTGGGGTGTGCATGGGGTGGGAGCTGAGCCAGCACAGCTGGAGCATCACTGCAAACCCCTTTGCAAAGGGGGGACCATGTCCTAGGCTTGCAAAAAGCTTGGAGGGGGCTGCTGGGGTACCTGCGAGGCAGTGGAGGTCAGGCGGCATGGGGCCAGGCACTGGAGCAGGGCCCCAGGAGAGCAGCATTGTTCGGCGGTGCCGGCAGCCCGGGGGCTGCTCCCAGCCTGGCGCGAGCTGGCATGACTCACCCAGCCACACAGGGCTTTGGCGAGGGCCTCCATCGCTCAGGGAGGGAGAAGACAAAGCAGCTTGCACACACGCACACACTCTTTCCCACCCTCCTGCATTCCGGCTCCGGTCTTGCTTCCCAACTGCTGTGCCATGAAAATCCTCACCCCGCTCAGCACCCTTCACCGTGCCAGCCATCACCGGGGCCTGACCGAGCCCCTGCCCATGCCCCCACAGCGCCCTGCCTGCACACGCTCTGGCTTCGCCTCCGCCTGCTGGGAAGCAGCAATCGCAGTGGGATTGCGATCCCATGAGCCTAAGGAGATAATTGCGCAGTAATTGGAGGGATTACAGCTGGGTTGGCTGGAGTGCAGTGATGTGCGGAGCTGGGGATCCCCCTTCTCCCAGCCCTGTAGGAAAGGCTTTGCAGAGCCCCCTGAAAGCCGCAGTTGGTGCTCCCTGCCACCAGTCAGCCATGCGCCCACAGCTCCTCCTGGATGTGCCAGGAGTTTGCATGCACCCAGCACATCCATGAACAAGATTCCCCACCGCAGACACCTTCACACGGTCTGGGTTTCCTTGCTGGCGGAGCAGAGGTGTCACCTTACCTTCATTAAGGGCTTAGAGACCCAATGGGGGTTGCAAAGAAATCCTTGGGGAAGCGCCCAGGTGCCCAGCCCAATAAAGGGTCATTGCAGCTGTGCAATTTGCTGCAGCTCTGGGCTGGGTGCCTCTGAGCATGCTTAGCAGCTTTGCTGGGCCAAACCCTGGGACACCCTGAATGTCCCCGCACCCGCAGAGGGGGCTGTCTGTGAGAGGGTGGGCTCCAGGGAGGGGTAACTTTGGGAGCGCACAGCGCAGAGACAGGCATGAGCATCCCCCTCCCCATCACGCAGCTGACGGCAGCCCACTGCTAGCTCCTCTTGGGCTTGCTTGGCAGTGGTGGTGGGGGATAACCATTGCCGCAGTCACTGGAAAGCAGATTATCACCCCTTGCACCAGGCTGGATTGACCAAAGCAACGCGAGAGCCCCCGCCTCATGCAAGCGCAGCCAGGGGAGGGTTTCTTTCTCTGTTCCCCCAAAAGCAAAGTCCACTTGCAGCCCAAGGCCAGGCTTGCTCTGCGGGATTTAAAAGCAGCAGCGGGGGACAGAGTTAGTGAGGCATGCGGTTAGCGCGACAGCTCAGCCCCCCAAGCCCGGTTATGATCTCAAGATGAGAGACCATCTACAGTTAGACCCCTTCATAGAGATAGAGAGAACAAAAATATTTACCATTAGAAAACGTCTCAAGGATAACGTGTTGCTGGAAGTGTCTCTCCCCTGTTTAACATTATAAAAAAGTGATTTAGAAACAGTGTCCAGCAAGGAGCTCGATTGGTGTCACACGTCAATGGGTTTGACTCCACTGCCTTTCCAGCCTGGTGGAAATTGTTCCTTTGGGTTTTTTCTCCCCCCGCCTCCCAAAAGAGCCAACACCCAAGGTTTGGGTCCGGTACTATCAACCTCTCCATCACCCTGTCCAAAGCACCCCATGCCCCGCAGCCTCTCCAAACCCCCTCCGGTTTCACGCTCTGCATCTTGCTGGCTGGAGCCCCATGCGAGAGGGAGGAAGCGCGTTACGAGGAGCGTTAGTGCAGCCCGTTAGTCTGGGGAATCAGGCCCTTGCCCTCACCGGAGCAAAACCAGTGCGTGCCAGGGCAGGTTGCAATCCCTGAGAGGAGCCGTATGGACACTGCGTGGCCATGGGCTTCGGGAAGGCGACCGCGTCCCGCTGGCAGCGCTTGCACCACTTGGATTTAGCAGTGAAGCCGGCCAAACCAGTGGTAAGCCCAAATTTTGGGTGCACTTGGGCTGCTCAGCCTTACCCATGCATTGATGCACCTGGATGCAGGAAGCCCCAGTGAGGCACAGCACAGGCCTGGGGTGCTGAGCACCCAAGGGAGCATGTGGGAGCCTCGGGGGGGACAAATGGCCAAGAAAAGGCTGAGAGCAGCCTGGGCAAAGCAGCAGACCCCAAAATCAGTACTAAAACACCCAGGGATCACTTTGGGAGATTGCCTCAAAAAATTGGCCTGAGCTTTGCCCTGCAAAGGAAACTCTGCCTGGCACCACCCAGCCATGGCTGGGAGATGTCCCTCCTTCGTCCTGGTCATTTTGGGAAGGGGACAAGGCACCCCAGCACTTCTTTTTGCTCCCGCATGGGGACAGAGCTCTGTGGCAGTGCTGGACCGGAGCCAGAGAGCCCCTGGGCAAGCATGGGACTGGGGCGCTTGGGGCATGTGGAGCCCATCACCTGTGGGACCGAGCGGAGATGAGCACATCCCCGCTTAATGAGAAACAACGCCGGGTCCGTGCAGAGGGGAAGACGGTGGAAGGGGAAAAGGGGAAACGCAGCCCCCAGCTGTGCCTGCGCTGTCCTGGGGGGCTCAGGCTGAAGGCAGGGATTCAGCAGCCGGGACACAGGATGCTGAGGCTCTGCAGGGACCATGTCCTCCTTGGGGAGGCTGATGTGCATGGAGGAGCATGCATGGCATGCCCACAAGCACCTGCCCTGCATCCCCGTGCCCTGCTTTCCCCTTCCCAGAGCCCTCCTTCGCGGCAGTCCCTTCGCTCTGGTGTTCCCAGCATTGACCTGGCAGCAGGGTCTGGTGCAGCCCCCGCTCCCGGCACCACTCTCAGAACTGTCGGCTTCACAAAGCTGGGGAGCATCGGCAGTGCAGCCGGTCAGGAAATCGGCCATAAAACTTGAGCTGGGTTTAGTTTCCTTCTCCATCTAATTGTATTTCCTCCTCATCCACTGCCTCCCACTCTGCTGGTGCTCGCTGCAAGCGATGGCCCCACTGCACCCCAAATATGACAATAATATTTGATATTAATATGATAATATTAATACGATAATCAATAATAATAATATATAAATATAAATATATATTTATATATAATATAAATAATAAATATATATAATAAATATATAAATAATATATAAAAATATATATTTGTATATACAAATAATGATAATAAATAATAAATAATGATAATAAATCATAAATAACGATGCCCTGGCTTGCAAATCTTCCCAGAAAGCCAAAATCTGCATCACTTGCGGCAGCCTAGTTTGTATCTCCCCGTGGGTGCTGCATCCTGGGCTGCTGGAGGGTAATTTTATGTGGTTGTTGTTTTTTTTTTTTTTAAAAAAAATAAAGGCTGCTTTTCGAGCATAAATATAAATATATAAGGTCATCGGCCTCCCCTCCCAGCTCCCCCTCCCCCTCGAGCCTGCAGACATGTTGGGAGCCATTAGGGCTGGCCCCGCTTTGCTCAAAGGCATGTTATTCATTATCTGCATTTTTAAAAGCAGCAATAAAAAGCGGAAAAATGAAAAACACTGGCCGTGGCCTAATGAAACTGTCATTCAAAGGGGCTGATCATGCTTCCTGCCGCGTGGTGTGATCTGAAGGGAACCTGGACCAGGGGCCTGTCCCGGCAGCCCATCAAACGCACCGCGTACAATTTCAAAGCCCATGGCCCAGGGAGCAAGTTTGCGTTTCCCCTCGCTGGAAACTTTATTCCCCTTGAAACGATGAAATATTTCAGAGGAAACGGGGAAGGGGCGGCGGAGGGAGCACCGGGGAGGGGGGAGGGCTGTTTGCTGAGCCCCGGCTGTAAAACAAGAAAGGGTGGTTATAAATATCCGAGCAGGTACCTCGGCTGTAAATCTGCTGGCTGGGCATCCCCGCAGGGCGGCTGCCGGCTCCCAGTGGCCAGAGCACAATCCCACAGTGTTCCCGCGGTGGGGCTGGGGGACTGGGAATTCCCGGGGGGATGCGGGAGCCGGGCGGGCCCCTTCCTGCGGAGAGGGGGCTGCAGACCTGCAAGGGATGTGAAAGGCACGGCAGTGGGTTTTGCTCCTAAAATCCTCCATTGTGGTGTTTAGTTTTCCTCAGGAAGGTGGGCAAGGGGAGAGCTCACGGGGATGTATAGGCTCCGGTGGGAGATGCCCCCCCAGCAGACATGGCACACAGCGTGGGGATGAAGGGGAGATTTTGGCCAAGGCCATGAGAATGAGCGATTTTGGAAACCCCCAAATCCCACTCTCACGCCTGTGGTACCCAGGGTCCGAGTGCTGAGACCCTCCAGCAACCGGACCCGTCTCAAGCATCCCCCAAATTATCAGATGCTTTGGGGAGCTGCTCTCCCACTCCTTGCACTCAGCAGGTCAGCAGCATCATTTTGGTGCCAAACCTTCCCGAGTCCTCGCACCGACATAGACAGCACATACGCAGGGACCTTTGTTCAGGAGGAACCACAAGGCGACGCACCCTGGGGTCCCAAAGTCCCCGTCAGAGGAGCGCTCCCCACCCCGGGCACAGCAATAACCCCACGGGAGGGTCCTCAGCGGGTGGGACGGGATGCAACGGCCGCAGAAGCAAACATGAGGATGACGGGGACAAGGGGCTGTGAGCGCCTGCCAGCAGCCAGGAGGGACTGGGATTAATACTGGAAGCGGGCTGGGTGACAGCGGTGACATTAAGGTAGCTGACAGGCAGGAGGGCTTTGCTGGGGGCTCAGCCCTGAGCATCCCTTAAGCTGGTGGGGAGCAGCCGGGGGCTCAGGGGGCTCCTCTGTCACTCGCCCTGAGGACGGAACTGTCTTTGGAAAGCACAGAGGGTTTCCTGTTCAGGCACAGCAGGGACACGGGGAGCCAAAGCCTCTCTTTTGCTTTCAATTCCTTTTTCTTTTTTATTTTGCAATAAGAACTCAAATGTCTAGAGCAATTTGTGGACTTAATCACTCCCCAAATGTAACATTTTTTTAAATCAAATCAGCTGTTAAACAGCACAAGCATATGAAACCAGTAAAACTTCTATCTCTGTTTGATGTTTTACAATTTGAAAACACACACAGGAAAAGGACAATTTTGGGAGGTGGTTGAGTTGTCGGGTTGTTGGGGTTTTGGTTTTTTTTGCAAGACAATTGTTCCTGAGCCGAGGCCCCGTGGTGCCAAGTCAGAACAGATTGCCGTGGCCAAATCTGTCCCCTCCATGTCCTTCCCTGAACGCTGCTGGTGACAGTGACAATTTCTAGTGTGGGGACATCCTCACCCCTCTCCCTTCAGCAGCATGGAGGCAGGCAGGGATCCCTGCCTGCACCCCGGCACAACCAACCTGTCCCCAAACATTTCCTCAAGCATCCCTGCAGCCACTTTTGCTCCCTGCAGTCAAGCAGCGACGCATCCCTGAGCCTTGCGAGTACCCGCAGCATCCCTCACACACACACCGAGTTTCTCCAATCTCAGCAAAAGGAAACGCCGCATCCCCAAAGCTCGAAAAAAACTCCTTCATCAGGCCAAGAGCAAATTGCCCAGGGAGGAAGATGAGCCATCCTGCACCCTGACCCACGTCCCTGCGGCTAGATGATGGCTTGCACCTACCTATGCATGTCACCCCGTCGGAGTGCAGCAAAAACTTGACGTGGCAGCCACACTTGGGCCCCTGGTCAGTGTCATCACAGGTGTGCTGGCAGCCCCCGTTCCCGTAGTTGCAGGTCACTGTGGGAGGCAAAGCACCGGCCGTCACTCAGGGCCCCAGCCCCTCTCCTCCCCTCCCAGCATCCCCAAGCAGTAGCATAAAGCCGGCTTGGAAAAACCTCGTCCATACCCTCAGAGAGATCCCTCCCTCCTGGATAATTTCTAAAGCCGTTCGACTTTCCCTGCGGGATCTTGGCAGATGCAAACTGTTAAATGGTTTCTCGTGTCTTCCCTTTGCATATCTGCTAAATGCCACCAGCAGAGCCCGAGCAAAGGGGACTGGTGGGCTGGTTGCCCTTGACCCTGGATCTGGTGTTACAGGGGAAGGGTGAGACTTTCCTGAGCTCTGGAATGACTCAGGTGCTCCTGGGAATCCCTGCCAGCCCTCCCTGGGGGGCAAGGCGTACTGTTCATTTAGCTTGGAGGGATAACAGGCTCATAGGATTAAAACTCCATTTCATCAGCGATTTTACACGTTTGCTGCAGACAGCAAATGAGAAACAAAATAAAAATAATTGCATAAACACATACATATCTATTAAATAACCCTGGTAGTGCCAGCAAGATGCTGGCAGGAGATCAGACAGGCTGAGAGCACCACGTCCCTCAGGGAGAGGATTCCTGCAGTCCTCCAGTGCCAATTGCATTCTCACTGTTCATCTCCCCTTGGGAAAGAGAAATGGTGGGACAGGGACAGGGGATGCTGTGCCTCTGGGACCCCCTTTAACTGCCATTTCAGCCTGCTCAGTGTAAGAGCATGATGTCTCGTGGGGACATGGCAGACGGGAATGCCAGGAGCATCGTCTGCAAGGGCAACGGAAGCAGAGCCAGACATGTCAGAGGAAAATGAAGCCAGAGGGCTTCAGGGTCAATAAATGAACTAGTACCAAGGGGGTCAGAGCTTTGCAGCAGGGTCAGGAGGGGTCTGTACCACTGGGACAAGGTTAGGGGTCCCCAGGAGGTCACAGCCCCATCTCTGGAGTGCTCCTTACGTTTGCAGTCACGCTGGTTCTTGGTGAGCTCGAAGCCGGGGCGGCACTCGCAGGCGATGCCCCCCTTGGGGGTCTCCCGGCAGATGTGGGCGCAGCCGTGGTTCTTGTTCATGCAGTTCATTCCTTCTAAAAGAGAGAAGGAAACAAAGAAAAGCTCCAAAAGCTCGCCGTCACTGAAGGATGTCTGGGGTGCGATGGGGATGGGGAGATGGGGGCAGCGAGGGGAAAACCTTGCAAGCAAGAACCTTAGAGTGGACAGGATAACCCCGGGAAATGCCTCAAAGGGCAGCACCTCCTGGCACAGAGCTGCTTGGGAAGGTGGACAAAGCCACCCTGGAGCCTTGAACCTTTGATTCCCTCCCACTGCTTTGGGTGACACCCCGCTCCCACGCCTCAGGGCAAGCAGCAGGAGCAGAAGCTGCCACTGCCTGCCAGCCCCTCCTGGCACTGATGGGATGGAACGATGCAGCTTCTTTCTGGAGGATGAGGAGGACAGGATGAGCATGGTTGTGATTACAGATCCCGGGGAGGCAGTCGTGGCATTGTTCAGCAGAGCAAGGAAGGGTTTTGGAGGGGCAGAGACGGCTGCAGGGGGGACAGCCCTGGAGCTGCTCCGTGGGGATGGGCCCTGGGGTGGTGCACATAAGCTATAGGATGCATTGACAGCTCGGGGAGGGGGATGCACATGCTGGCAGCCCCTGGGGAATGAGAGTTTGGGGAGCTGTTGGTTGCCGTTATCAGAACTGCCGTTTTGCCCTCGCTGACCTGTCCACAGCCTCCTCCCACCCCAGCCTCTCCTGGGACACGGGGACATGCAGCTGCACAAAGATGGGTTCAGTGGATGCTGAATGGGGCATTGATGGGCATTTATGAGACATTTAACAAAACCCACAGCAAGCTGGAGATGGCCCTCTGGGAGATGCAACTGCCCGCTCAGGGCCTTCTTCTGGCAGAGGGAAGGTGTCAGCTCCTTTCCAGACACCTGGTGCTGAGCCCACCGTGGGGTGAGCGATGCCAGCCTCAGGATGAGGGACTGAGCAGAGCTGCAAGTCCATGGGCTGCCAAAAGCCTGGGGTAGGAGGGTGAGGGAAGATCCTTATGGGGTCAGGGCACCTCGAAGGAGGATGCTGAGATGCACCAAGCATGCGTGGGAAGGGTTAAAAACCACAGGCTGGTGCCTGTGGGTGTCCCAGGCTGCTCCCCATCACCTGCCCTGCAGATCCCGCCTGGCTCAGCTCCAGGACAGGGTGATCATCTGTAATTGCAGTGGCAGGCGAGCCCTCTGTAATTAGAACCTCCTGCCTCCAAGCACACCAGCCCTCCCTTTCCTGGCCTCTGCGCTGGGGCTGGGAACCCCTAACCTGAGGGGAGCCCAGCTCCATCCCACTCCAGCACCGTCCAGCCTGCCCCAGAGCCGGGATGCTGCTGCAAGCCCCCACGCTCCACCCAGCCCTGCCCTGGGACCCCCTGGGGCACGGGATGCCCCAGGGATGCCAGGGACAGCCAAGCACTTTTAGCCTCTCCTCCAAACAGTGGCTTTTCTCTCCCCCTCTTTTTTATTGCTGCTCTTTACTATTTGGCAGCATCTCCGCTGCGTCCTGGGTACCACGGCAGACACAGAGACCTCCAGGGCTGACCCTGCCCTCCCACACCGCTGCTGCCCCAGAGATGCCACCTTCCAGAGAAGCCAGATCCCGACAGCCGGCAGTCTGCAGAGATCCCCTGGCACGTCCCAGCAGAGATGCAAGCTCTAGCGTCCGTGTCTCCTGGCTCCCTTCCAGGCCAGGACAGCTGCACACTGTTTTCCTAAGAGTCCCCTGGCAATTCCACCCAGGCACAGCATCCTCCTCTGCTGCACGATGCTGGGACACAGCAATCCCTTGGTGCCCACAGCCACCGCCTGGGAAAGGAGCCCTTGAGCTTTGCACCCCCTTTAATCCTTCCTCTCCCTATAACATCATCATCTGCTCTTGCACTGGTACGGTGTGAGGACCCTACTCGCCCCTTTTGCTTTTGGTGGCTCCGTCGTCATCGTTGGGCTGCGTGTGACGGGGTTTAAAGGCACCAGTACCCCAGTGAGCCCCAACCCTTGGCCTCTCCTCACTGGAAGGGACTGGCCAGTGCAAGGGAGAGGGTTGCAGTGCTGCCGGAGGAGTGTCCTGGGATCCATCCCCCGGCTCTCCTGACCCAGCAGCATTTCATCCCCTCTGCATCAGGAGGGAGAGAGGAAAGCAAGAAGGAGACCGAGAAACAGAGAAAGAGCAGAGGGAAAGGAGAAAGCCTCCTGCCAGGGTAAGAGAAGAGAGACGAGCTGGCAAGGACCCCAGAAGGAAGGAAGCAGCCATAACATTGAGGTTTAGCTCTCTAATACTGAATGCTTCTGCATTGGCAGTGCCCAAGAAGCCAGGAGTAAAGTCAGAACAGGCTTTAACATCGGACTTCCAATTGCCCTCTGCTCTCCACTTTTTCCAGGCTCACAGCCCAGGGACCAGCTGCAACCCTTCCACCCCTTGTCCTCAGCAGCCGCTCCTGAGCCCAAGCTCAGGGACCACATAGCAGCTAGAAAATCGATCTCAGGGTACAGAAGCAACACAGGCATCCCCAGGCCGACGACGCTCTGCAGCCGTTCAGCTCAGAAACCAGTTCAAAACCCAGCACCTGCATCCCTGTCCCCAGCGGGGGCCACCCACCAGTGTCACTGGGGGGGGACAGAGCAGCCAGCTCATTTCTCCTGGGCACACAGGGGATGCAGGAGATGCCACTGAGGCTGCTGAGCCATCTTGGGCTGGGCAAGATTTCCCAGGGAGCTGGAGAGACCAACGCAGCTGGGAAGCGGGAAGGAGGAAAGCAAAAACACTGAGCTGGCTTTGCCAAGCAGGGGAGATAAAAATCAGCAGAGACGCAAAAATCTCTCATTTCCTCCTATTTTGGCTAAGAGATTGCTCCAGACGGCAGCAATTTAGAGCTGATATCGAGAGGAAGGGTTTGGTGCTCTGCAAGACCTGGCAGGAGAAGATGAGTCTTGCAGAGTGGTGTGAAGCTCTCTGGGTACCTTTTGTTTAATAAAATGCTCTGGCTACAGGATTAAAATCCTCCGTTCGGCATTATTGTGCTTGATTAAGGGGCCTGCGAGGGTTTTGTTACAGAGATGTTTATTAGCCCCACAGCATCCCCTCCTAACGTGCTCAGAATAAATCCGCTTTTAAATTTGCAACACCGAGAAGGGTCACGAACCAGCAACAGCACCCAAAGCCATGCACCATGCAGGGGTGGCCAGAAGTGATGGGGGACAGACTTGCCTGATAAATGCAGGGGATGGAGGGCATCCCGGGGCAGGGAGACGCCACGCACTAACCTTCGGGGCGCTGGATGCAGGTGTGCTGGTTGTCACTGAGGAAGAAGCCCTCCCGGCAGAAGCACTCGTAGCTGCCCATCATGTTGACACAGGTCTGCTGGCAGCCACCGTTGCCCTCTGAGCACTCATCCAGGTCTGCAAAGGGAAGGTGGCAAGGGGGTAAGCATGGCTCCGTAGCACACTGAGGGGATGGGGAACTGGGTATGACAAATTTGCTAGGTAGCAAATTATTTCTGCTTTACATCCGTGATCCCCCAGCTAGAAGAAAGGGGCTGCAGGGGATGAAGTCAAGCACATCAAGGGGTGGGTCACAGAGGCCATACAGCTTCCCTGGCTGATAAGCAAAAAAGGTCTGGCCTTGTTTTACAGGAGGGAACACCAAACCACAGAGAAAGGGATTTTCCTTGTCCCAGGACCCCCAAAGCACCCAGAATGCTTGGCCGGGATGCCAGCTGCAGCCGCCCCCCACTCCCAGTCCCTTCGAGCCTGTTGCCGGCTCGGGATGCCTGCACTTCATTAGGGGGAGCTGGGAAACCTTAGCCTGGAGCGGGGATAATTACTTGTAAGGAGTCTCAAATCCCCAGCAGCTCTGCTGCCCTTGTGCCTGTTTTGGTTTAACAAACCAAGGCTGGAAGGGGCTTGAAGTGCACACCCCTGGCAGCGGCGATGCCCTCACCCTGGGCTGCTCCTGCTCTATCCCTGCAAATCCCTCATTTAATGAAGAGCAACAGCCCATTGCTCTCTCCTGAGAGTTTTTGGGGACAGTGGTCCAAGCTGAACCTGCCGGTGCCCCGAGAGCAACCGGAATGCCGAGCTCGGGCAGAATGGCAAACCTCTGCTGCAGTCGCCCCTGCCCCCTCCGCCCAGGCAACAGCATCAGGCCGGGGAGCGAGGGGCCCTGTGCCAAAGAAAACCTCCCGTGAACTCGAGCGTTGCAGAGCCAGCGGCCGAGGGGAAAGCTGAGCCCCGCCAGCATCGGCTGCTGGAAACGCTGGAATAGCGGCTCGGTGACGGCACGCGCCGGGGGGGCACCCCCAGCACCACGGCACGCACTGAAACCCCTTGCTTTTGGGCAAGGAGATGGATGGACGGATGGATGCCCAAGCAGCATGGGTGCCTTGCACTGTGCCCCAGCTCCAGGCAAGCCCCAGGGGATGCTGCAGCCCCGGGGGATGCTCAGAAATCAAAGCAGGGCTGCAGCTCCAGCTGGAAACTGCCACAGGAGCAGAGCCCAGGAGCACCCCACACACCGGCTACCTTGGAAAGGAGGTGTTGAAAACATCATCTCACACCCGGGTGCCTGTGGGGCAGGCTAGGGCTGACAGCTGGGCTGCAGCCAGACACAAAAGGGACATCCTCTGTGATGGCAGGAGGCTTGAGGCTTCCTCCAAGGTTCATCCCAGCCAAGCTATGTCCTGCAGATGCCAATAACACTCCTGAAATCCCCCTGCTTATAACAAGGGCTTAACATCTTGCGACTTCTCCTTCAAGCTCCGCACAAAAATGAGGAGGCAGCCGTTCAAACCCGATGGCTGAAACGAGACTCCGCCGCTCTAATACCTGTTTTATTAAATACAATGGAGATGGGTAGAAGCCAGCAGGGCCTGTGTCAGGATGGGGGCTTGAATTCCTGTCCTGGTTCAAAAGGTTGCCTGGGGTGGGCGATGGGGGGGTTGGCGGGCTCCGGCAGGCATGCACGCCAACCCATCTCTGGCTCGGCCACTGCCCATGGTGCCAGCAAAGCCCAGGCACGACCCTCTGCTTTGCTTTGCCTCTGGATTTCTTCTGGCTAAGAGGGGATGCTTGCAGGCTGGGTAAAGCACGGTCAGGATGCGGGGGGGAAGGAGGAAAAACCCGCTGGGGTTCATCTCTGCTGCCCCCCGAGAGCAGCCGCTGAGCAAACCCAGCCAGAGTGCAGAGGGTCTTGACATCTTTGTCTGTAAAATGGGCTCCAGGGAATAAACCTGCACCATCCCTGTGGCAAAGCAACACAGCCGAGATGCTGGGATGAGCCGAGGAAGGCTCAAGGGGAGAGCTGGGGCTGCCCCCCAGGTCCCCCCTTGCCTGGCTGCTCCCCAGCCACCTCCATCCCTTCCCACTCAACTCTGTAAACACATGACGTCTGTGGCTCGCCGAGCCCAGCTTTCCTTTCTTCTCCTCGGGTTCATCCTCCCCCCGGAGAGGAAGGCAGAGTCGTCCGCCCGCGCCTCCTCCCAGCTGTGTAAATCTCCCCCCTCCCCGAGGAGGCTGCAAAGATGCCGGTGATGGTGGTTAATGCAAAGCGTATGTGTCCATAATCCCTTCCCGCTCCTCCTCCTCCCAGTGATGAGCTCACTAATGACCCCTCTGCAGACGCTAATTAGAAAATAGCATGAGCTCCAGGCGGAGGGAAGGCGGGCGGCCCCGTGCCCCAGCGATCCCACCTGCGGGTGTTGCGGGAGGAAGCGGGTGCCGGGGCATGGGCAGCCCGGCCGGCCCCAGGGCTCTGCCGGGAGCTTTGGCTTCGCCGCGGCCGGATGGAGTTTGGGGCGGTGGGAAGTGGCAGGGAGGATGCACGGCTGCTCTGTAGGCAGATGCTGGGTTTGTCTTGGCCCAGGGATTATTTACCCAATCCCTTCGCTGGTTCCCATCCCCACTGTATTTGCTATTAACTCATCTATTTTGGCAGGTGCAGGGCTGACCTCAAGCACGAGCGGAGTGAGCGGCAGGGCCTGGGTGAGCCCTGCCAGCTGGTCCTGCCTTCGGCAGCAAGGCAGAGCTGCTGGCCCGGCCGCTTGCGGCAGCAGGATGCGGCCGCAAGGGTGCTGCGACTTGCACCCAGCATCCCCAAACCCAACCCTCCCAGTCTTGCCTTACCCCAGCCTCCCCCAGTCCACGGATGGACCCATGGAGCAAGTTTTTCTCCCAGCACGGAGCATCATCCCTCAGCATCACCCCTGTGCAATGGGGAGCAATCCCGTGCCTGGCTAGCCATTGCAGCACAGGACATGCCTGCAGTCGGCTTGCTGCCGTGGGAGTGCCACCACGGTCCCCCAGCTCTGTTTGGGGGGGTCAGAGCTCAGGATGGGCCCGGCAAAGAAAGCCAGCAGGCTGGTCCCAAGGTGCTAGAGCTGCCGAGCAGCTGTGACACGCCAGCAACCCACCCCTGCGTGTGCTGGGGACCTGTCCCTCACCTAAGCAGTTGTGGCCATCGTGCGCCAGTCGGAAGCCATCATAGCAGGTACAGCGGTAATTGCCAGGGATGTTGACGCACTCGTGGACGCAGCCTGCATTGTCTTCCCGCTCGCACTCGTCAACGTCTGCGGAGAGAGGAGGGCAGGAGAACTGCGGGGCTGCCCTGGCTGAGGATGGTCAACTCACGGCACGGGTGCTGCTCCCCATCTGCAGCATGTTTGCAACCTGGCTGATATTGTGCCCTGAGATCTCTGCTGTCTCTGCTTACCCCAGCAGGTCCCCACCTCCGTTATCACCTACAGCATCCCTCACACCCTGCAAAAACATCCCCTGTCCTCCCCAGTCTAGACCCTGGACTTCCAGCTAACCCACCGCCTTAAAGCCTTGGCACAGCGCAGCAATGTGCTGAGTGCTCTGGGAATCTCATGGGATTTCCCGATGGCGGAGGGCAGAGCAGCCTGTCTCCATAGCGAAGCCTTGCTGTGCCTGGAGCGTGCTTTAATCCCTCTGCTATTTGTACTCAGCCCATACCAACCCTAGACCTGCTCTGAGCAGAGCCGCAATTTTTTTCCCTGCCCCGCTCCTGCTTTCATGGTGTTGCTACTCCAAGGAAACCATTTTCATTCCATGCCCCACTCAGCTGCATGTATCTATATCTGTATCTATATCATCTATATCTATATCTATGTCTACATCTGTATCTATATCATCTATATCTATATCTATGTCTACATCTGTATCTACATCTATATCTACATCTACATATCTATATCACCTATATCTATATCTGTATGTCTTATTTTTAAGCTTCTCATGTTTTATCTGCTAACGCAGTTTTGCAGCCTTTGGGTTGGAAATCCTGCACTTAAAGAAAGCCCAGCTTTGTTTAAAACAAGCCCCAGGTGACCTCCTGGGCCTGGGCAGCCCCAGCCTTGCAAACGCACCTCTTTGCAGAGCAGGGGAGGGAGCACGACAGCTGCCACCGCCGCTGGCAGTTACAGTCACACTCCTCTCTATCCCCATGCATCGCAGTGTCAACAGGCCAGGAGTTTGGGGCAGAAAAGGGGAATAAAAAGTTTGCAGTGGCCTGGGGTAAACAAGAAGCCTTTTTGCAAGGGCAGGGGACATTGCTGACGAGCCACTGCCTGCCTCTGACCTGTCTGGGCTGTCACTCGTCAGAGGGGCTCCGGCTCTGGTGGCAGTGGTGTTCACCTACCTTTGCAGTGCTTCCCATCGCCGGTGTAGCCGGACTTGCAGATGCACTTGTAGGACTTGGGGGTGTTCTGGCAGATGGCGTCGATGTGGCAGTTGTCAGTGCCCTCCACGCACTCGTCGACATCTGCATGGGGAGAGGCAGGGGGAGCGATGGGGAGAACCAGAGGAGCTCTCCACGTCTCCCCATGGGAGCCATCACCCGAGGCAATGAAACCAAGCAGCCCTCCAAATTTTCAACCCGCACATGAGCCAGGAAGGCTCAAGGAAGCAATGCTGCTGCTTTGCTCCTTAGCAGCTTCACCGTACCCAGCCCTGACGCAACGGGTAATGGGCTCAGGATGGAGTGCTGGAGCAGCAGGCACTCCCAAACAGCACTGCTTGTGCCCCCGCTCTCGTACAAGCCATCCTGAGACTCCTCGACCCTTTTGCATGTCTGATGGTAGGAAACACCACTCAGGCGCCCATAGTCCAGGCTGGAGCCAGCCCAGGCAGAGGTGAAAGCCTCTGTCTCCAATTAGCCATTTCCTGAGCCGACCAGTCACCCAAATAATCGTCATCGCTTTCTATTCTTAGATGCAGAGGAATGTGCACGAATTAGCAGGGACCGCATTAAATAAACCTGGGAGCCGGGAGCGGGAAGCAGGAGGGAGAACTGGGAAAAACATCAAGGCTTCCTCAGAGGCACAGCCAAAATCCACGTCCCCCTCACCCCCACTTTGCCCCTCAACCCACTTATCCAGGATGCAGCGCTGTGGTACCCAGGACATCACATCCAGAGCATCACGTGCCGGTGATGGCCTCAAGAAGCGATGCCCAAGGGTTTGCCATGGCAGGAGGCCACGGCAGCGGAGGTTTTAATATTTGGGAAACAGAGAAGCCTCGAGCGCATGGGGCGGAGGTTTATGACCAAGGGGCTGCTCACCTGGCTGCTCTCTGCCTTCCCTGCGCAAGCAGTAAGGGAGACATGTTGCCTTGGAGTGGGCACATCCCCCTCTCTGGCTGTGAATGCCTGGCAAGCAGCTGGGTGCCCCTGGGGGCTGAGCATCACCCGTGGCCCCACAGGTATGGGCAGGGCTCCCAGAGCACCCCGGGCTCCCCGCTCCAACTCCACAGGCACGCAGGGAGTGTCAGTGCTGCTCCCGGGGGGTGTTTGCCTCCACCGCCTCCCACAGGGATGGCGAGAGTCCTGCCAGGGAAGGGGGATCTGAAGGTCCCTTCAGCTTCCCTGTACCCCATAAAGAAGAGCCTGAGGCTGTGAAGCTCTAAGCTGCCTTTAAAAAGCTGCTTTTCAGCAACCCCAAGAACAGAAGTGCTCCGGGACGTCCCCAAAGACATGAAACATCCCTGCAAGCCGCAGGCAGGCAGGCAGCCCCACCAGCCCCACTGGGATGGGGGCCACAGCCGCGGGAGCGCTGGCCCAAGCCCTCTCCCGGCCACCCCGGTGGTTTTTTGCCGGGAGATGTGAGTCACCCGGCCGGGGGGAGGAGAGCTTTGCCTTTGCACCAGGGAGGCGGCACGTGCCTGCGCATTGTATAAATATTTACAGCCCGCATTCATATTTGTTATTTGACATTAGCCATGGCCCGCGGCCACCATGGCCTCCCTTGGGCCATTAATCACTGGCTGGAGGCTGATCCACCACGGTGGGGACAACGGAGGGATTGCACGGGGGACCGGCACCCCGCTCCCGGCCGGCACCTTTGCCTCCAGCACCCATCGCACTGGCCACAGTGCCGCCGCACTGCGACCACCCCAGCACCTGACGGCATCCCCAGGGAGAGGCTCGCAGCCTACCCTGCGGCAGGGGTCCTGCAGGGGATCGGGGGGGCTTTTGTCCCTTTGGGAAGTTGAGCGTGGCTCAGGTTCAGTCCCTCCCCAGCCAAACTTCACATTTGGCTGCAAACCCCATCCCTGCCCTGGGGCACGGCCACCCCACCGCATCCCTGACCCACCTGCAAAGGCCCCATCCTACAAACCAAAAAGCGTGTGCAAATAATCACTGGCAGAAAATAACCTGCAAAAGCCACAGGAGTGCAGAGCTCACTCCTTCCCTACCACGTTTTCAGGCTTAAAGAGCCTTTCGGAACAGGAGGAAGTGCCTCCAACGCCAGCGAGTGCTGTTCAGCATCACAGCGACTTCACCTCTGGCTCCAGCATCCCTCGCTGGGGCTCTTGGGCGGGTGGTGGGAGGGATGCAGAACTAGAACAGGGGGACGTGTGGGGGACATTCAGTCGATGGTCCCAAGGCAAGAGGTGCCGGGTCCCAGCACCCTGACCACCTACCCTGACGTACAGGTGGGAACCAGCACCCAAACAGTACAGACCATCCATCAACCCCCATCTCCTTCCCCTAAAAACACCCAAAACATAAAGCATCCATCGGACATCACATCATTGACATTTTCCCAGCCTTTTGCGAGAAATCTCTCTTGGGGGGGGGGGGAATTTTCTATTTCTTTTTCCTCCTGCACCCTAAAACTCAAGACAATGAACAATGTCTGCATGGTGCTGCACACAATGCCATGCCTTTCCTACTCACACATGCATGTTATTTTTTTTCCTATCTTTTTTTTTCCATTCTGTAACTTCAAAACTTCTCTAACTTTGGAAAGATTACACAGCAGCAAAAGTACAAAAGAAAACATTATAAATTTGCCACTCTGTAATTTTTCCAAAGCTGGAGACATTCTGAAAGGTTACAGGATGATAAAAAAAGGAAAAAAAAAGGGGAAAAAAAGTGCGTATGTGTGGGAAGAGTGAATAAATACCCTCCTTGGCACCCCAGGAGCCATCCCGAGATTAGCAAAGATCCTAATTTCAGAATGCTGAAATTTTGGCTCCTAAGAAGTATCATTCAGAAATGATGTAGTGAATTAAAAAAAAAGCCCTCTGAAAAACTAAATTTTTGCACTTTTGTCAATGCAAGCAGCATTTTCCCATGAAAAGGAAGGTTTTCCATTGGGACAGCCCACTTTTCCCACAGGAGAATTTTCACCATCCAAAAGAATGCCTGCAGCCGTGCTGCAGGTGCTTCCAGCCGCCGCCAAGGCACAAGGGATTTCATTTGCAAGCCAAGCGAAGAGAAGATTTAAAAAAAAAAATCCTTATTGATGTTCCCGTCCCTATTTGCTCTTGCAAAATCCTTGCTGGGATGCGCCCTGCTTGTCCCCTTGCTCAAGGGGACCTTTTGAAGTCCAAGTCCCAAATCCATGTGGGGTTTTTTTGGGGGTTTGCCAGCCAGGACCCCCTGCAGACCTGCATGAATAATCAAAGCTGCCCTTTTTCACCCAAAGTTGCCTGAAACGGGCCCAAACCAGGCAGTGCAGATGGGCGCACTGTACCCCCAGTCCCCAGAACCAAGAGATTTTGCACCAGGCGGAGAATTTAATTTTGATGAAGATGCCGAGTGCTGTCAGGGACCCAAGGTCTCGCCCACATCCAGTGGCCCCCGCTCCCTGCCCAGCCCCACCTCCCCATCCCACCACACTTTGGGGCTAATTAGGGCTCATCAGAGGACAAGAGCATCCTCAGCATCGCCTCCATGCAGTGCCGGGGGGTTTGCGGCGAAGGGCAGGAGGCTGCGGTGCTCGCCCCGCGCCTCGGGCGATGTTTTTTATTCCGTTGTGGGTGGGATTTTCCAGTGCTGACTGTTGGGCCCCGTTCCGCTCCAGCTGCAGCTTTATTCTCCATTTCAAAGGCAGTGGAGGCAGACGGTTTCAACGCCACTGCCATTTCAAGTGTGCCAAAAGTGGGGGGACCGCCAACCCCCCGGGACAAGCACGCACCCACCAGGGAGGCGAAGGGCTTTGACCGAGGCCAGTGGGGAAGGCGGTGGCGGAGCCCACGGGCACCTGGGTCCCACGCTTGTGCCTCGCCCTGCGGCATCATGCCACCCGCAATACGTGACGGCGAGGGGGGATAAAGCAATAGCTCTTATATTTTTTAGAGCCTGGATTGAGGCTCTTTCCTCACTTCCTTATTTTGTTTTTTAAAAAAATAATAAATAATAAAAGATGGTTTTATCCATAAGCTGAAAGTCCCAATAAATTTGAGGATGGGGCTGAGATAGGACAGCAAAAACCCAGCAGAAAACCCCTAAACAAACAAAACCACCAAACAAAACCACCATCCTTTTTCTCTCTTCTGCAAGCGCTTCAGCTTTTTCTTTCAAATTAATTTTATTCTCTATTTTTATATAGGCATATATATTAACAGCCTGTCTGTATAGGGATGTGTGTGTAGCTGTTGGCAGACATGCGGAGTTTCCACTCTGCCTTAATGCCAAATTAAAGCTTTATAACTTCAGTAGCTCTTTTTACCAGGGTATTAATAACCACCTCAGACACTGTGGTGCAGTTTATTAATCATTTGTTCGCCTGGGGAGCTCGCAAGGGTGACTCGTGCTGTGCTGCAGCAGGACGGGCGCAGGGCACAGCTGCGGGCAGCTCTGGTGCAGCCGATGACATCCCACTGGGAGGGGATGGGGGCCGGGGGCTGGCGAGAGGGGAGGAAGGTGCTTTGCAGGGCGGCTTTTTGCAAATTGGCCAAAGATGTGTCATCTGAACTCAAGATCCTAACTCAGGTGCTCGGCAATGGCTTGTTGCCGGGATGGGGGTGCCATGCCAGGGATGCTGTACCGGAGATGCCGTGCCAGCGGTCCCTGAGCGGGTACCTGTGCTCGGGTCAGGTCAGAGGGGATGTCTGCATCTCACTGCGCGATGAAGACCCCTGCACCAGCCCCACTGCAGGAGCCCGATGCCCCACACATCCACCCAGCTCTCCTGAAAGCAGGTGGGACCTGGTAGATGCAGCCACAGTGCTTGGCCCTGTGTAATGACAGAGCATGCATGAAGGACGAGGATCCACAAGTCGCAGCGAGGACCTGGGGGAGTTCCCAGCCTGGTGAACCCATCACCCCATGCACAGGCCCCGCTCTGCACCCCTCGCCCCGGGTTTTGCTTCCCCAAAGCTGGCAGTGCCCCAAAAGGGGCTTTTTTCCCCACCATCGACACTTCCTGCTCCTACACGGGCAGATCCGTGTTGAGCTCCACATCCCCCGCACCAGCTCAGGTCATCCTGATGGATCCTAGATCCACCACCAGATCCAGCATCCCCTGGGTTGGAAACACTCCCTTCAGCCCCATCCCACCTCCTTGTGCCAACCCCGGTCACTTAGGCTCAATTCAGCCACAATTTCTCCAAGGAGGGTTTGATGCTCCACGCCAACAGCATGTTCATCTCCCTGGGTAACTGTCATTGCTGTTGTTCTTCCTTTGGCTTATCAGGCTGACCAAGCCTTGCCTTAAAAAAATTTGTTTGTTTGTTTGTTTTTGGCTTCAGGAGCAACAATCGCAAGATCTCCAGCTGGGAAGACTGCCTCACCGAAACGCGGCCGGCCAGGCTTCCTGCAGCACCATGAGACAGAGCAAACTTTATTTGCCATCTCAGGCTTCTCCTAAAGCCTCTCAGGGGACTTATAATTTTGAAAGTGAAGGTTAAGGTTATTCATGCATATTTTTTTCCTAAATGGATTACTCCAGTGCGACCGTCTGCAAAGGAAAAATCTATATAAAAATAAAAGAAGAAAAAAAAAAGTCCTGAGCAGTTTGGACACAGCAATACATCTCCGCACTGGAAGACTCGAGGTGTCTGAATATTTATACTCCTGTTGGCAGTTACAAAAAAACTCTTCTTCCCTCCTTCCTAGCCCCCCCTCCCCTTTTTAATCTCGGTACAGGCATGTTAGACGCTCTCAGTCAAAGATCTCCTTTGAACTGCTGTATGTTGAAATGTTTACAGTTTTACATTTCATATTTCAGAGGGGTGGAGGGGACAGGCACAACAGTCGCACACTGTGAATGCATGAGAGGGAGGAAAGCGGAGGCCAAGGGGGAGGAGGTTCGGTGGAGATGGGAGGGGAATCAAACAGCATCTCCACACTGCAGTTGGAAAATTTTAGACTTCTAAAAAAAAATATAAAAAATAAAAAAATAACCCCTGGTGGCATAGGCTCTGCAGGTGCATCCCCACTGAATCCAGCCCCTCGCATGGGATGGTGGCTCCAGCCCTGGGCGGCTGTGCAGCACCAGCCAAAAGAGCTGGTTTTACCCAAGGGTGAACACTGAGCTGGGCTGGGGCCATGATCCCACTCAGGACCCCGTGCTGGGTGGGTGGCTGGGGCTGCGGGAGTGCCAGGGGCTGCAAGATGGGGCGCTGGGGTCCCCCAGGGAGATGCTGCATCTCCCTCCCAGCCCTGTTCCCCCGGCACCATCTGCAGGGACGTGCAATTTGGTTGCAGGAGAAGGTGGCGAATCTCGTGACATGTCTCCAGTTATGGAGGTGATGCCAGAGGAGCACGGCAAGGCCGGATCCAGGCTCTGCCTGGTACAAGAGGAGGGTGCAAATCTGCCAGCCCTTGGGCTCCATCCTCCCCAGGGCACAGGGAGGGACCAATGCCGGCAGACAATGGGCAAGGGCACTGCTCCACTGCGAGCGGGAGCTCAAGGACAGGCTCTTCTGCCTGGCAGGCTGTGAGACGGACTGACAGATGATGGGATGGGACTGGGAGTGGCATTACCTGTCCAAAAAACAGGGGAGCTGTGGGTATGGCAGCAGCTTGGGGCCATTTGGGCAGCTTGGCATGGGGACCACAGGGATACTTCATCCCAGCTGAGTGTGTGTTGGGAGCCTCCCCAGCGTTATTTGGATTTATATTGTCAGTTCTCCTCTTGAAAGCTTTCCTAGCCCTAAACTGACCCAATAAACCCTGCAGACAGCCAGGTCCTCTGGCAGACACCCTCCAGGCCTGGTGGATGGCTCTGCTAAATCCTTCCTTCCCTACAGACTAAACTTTCCGGGGTAATTCAAAGAGAGAAATGAGCCAGCAAGCCCTACCCACAGTGTGATGTTATCACAGCCAAACAAGCCCATCTGACAGGAGAGGAGCCGTCTTCCACCTGTGACAGTCACCTGGCAAGGGTGGCTGTCCCCCGAAAGGGCAAAGGCTTCGGTGAGGGCAGAGGGGTGATGTGTGCCCCATCCTTCGGGCATCACCCTGCAGATGCAGGGGGGATGCCCGATGCTTTTCAGAAATATCCTATTAAAACATGACCCAGGAGCACAGGGTGGCTTTGAAGAGCTCAACAATGCTTGTGCATGCAGAAAAACAGGCGATAGTGGGTTCCTAGGAAAAGCACAGTTTTCATCTGCTACCAGTAATGCCGGGTCCGCGAGTTCAGCCTCATCAAAAAAGGACCGGGTCCACCCCTGCCCAGAGCCCTCGCTTCCCTCAGCATCCCCACGGGCACCAACCTTCACCTCTCTGCATCCACCTCCCCCTCACCACCCTGTGGGACCCTCTGGGCAGCGGCTTTGGGGATTGACTCTCCATCCCAAACTCCTCCTGGCTGCACAGCGGCCGGACCCCCCGGGTCTGCTTGGTGCCTTCACCAGGGGCCGGGAGGAGCCAGCACCGTCCCGGGCATACGGCGGGCGATTCACCCCGGCACAGGATTGAGCTCACCTCTCTCCACCCCCACTCCACCCCTCTCCTTCCCCGAAGGGATCTGTCAAGTCTCTGCATGATGGAATTTTACTTTGCTATTTTAATGCAATTCTGGCTGAGGCTTAAATGGAACTGGAAACCAAAAGGCCTTAATAAATAAATATTATGATAAGAAATGAAAGCAATGCATACACTCAAGATAATTTGAGGGGGGATAAAAACCTAGGCATTCCTTTCTAAGCCTAAATCATAAAGCTTTACGTGAAGCTGGACGCCTGCTTACCAAACCTTTGCCCTGGAAAATCTCCCCCGTGCTTGCCCAGACTGCCCTCCCAAAAAGTTGCCTATTGTTTTAAAAACACTTTAAGCTAGATAAGACAATAGCCTTGAAATTCCTTCTAACTTTGTCGGTGACAGGGCTCAGGCGACCATGCGCAGGGCTGAAATACGCCTGTTACTAATGCCCAGAAGAGATCTTTAATTATATCCTGCACTTCGTATTTCATTCACACTCTATTTAATCTCGCTGTACGTATAAACTTGCAGCTACTACAATAGCAAGAGCCAAAGCTGGTTTTGATAAATCTTACGTACTGGTAAATGCTATGGAAAAAAAAAAGAAAAACCAACAGATTGTACAGATAGTGGTGAATTAAGGAGAAAAAATACCTTCGAGACAGCCAACGGGATCACGCACATAGGGCTGTGTGTGTTTGTGTGTGTGCACGCACTCCTGCGCGTGTGGATAGAGAAAAATCTGAACTAAATATAGAGGTGCTATAGAAAACCTAAGGTATAGATAGAGCATACATAAAGCTACATGTGTACATTTGTGAAGGAGAAACTCTGGCTCAGTACAGGAGTGGTGAAACAGAAAAGCCTGAAGTTGATAACGATGGGACATACCTCTCTTTTCTAGAGATAGGGAAAGAGCTCCTATATTTTTCAGGCTTTGCTGTGTTCAGCTACCCAAAGTTTTCTGCAGCCCACACCCCTATAGCACAACATTTGAGATTCAACCCACACCTATGTAAAACACACAAATGCAGATGCAACCTCCCAGCATTACAGATACCAGCTCCGCCGTCCCTTCCCTCCAACCCAGCCCGAAACAAGCCCTCCTCGCCTGCACTGCCGTGGGTGTTATCCTCATCTCACAGACACTGAAACCCAAAAACCAGAAAAGCCCCGCTAGACCCCTCCAAACATCAACATT
Source organism: Platalea leucorodia (assembly GCF_965183815.1). NCBI lineage: Eukaryota > Metazoa > Chordata > Aves > Pelecaniformes > Threskiornithidae > Platalea > Platalea leucorodia. The sequence goes on from NC_138841.1 coordinate 334,546, forward strand.
ATCCCTGTGATGGGTGCAGACTTGTTTGCCCACCCTAATTTTCTGCCTCTGCACCCCTTGCCTTGAGATAAAGAGTCCGAACAAAAAAAAAAAGTATAAGAAATGCAACTCATTAGAGTTTACAAAAAACCAACCCCAATCAAAGGCAGCAGGCAAGAATATCTGCAAGCAACATTTAAAATCCCCTCCACTATTTGTTGTGATTGCTGCTAATTTCTCCAGCCTGCACATAAAATCCCAGATCTAAAGAGGAGGTCTGGCTGCCTAACACACACATCAAACAGCAAACCTTCAAGCTGGGAAGATTTTCTCTTACCTTGACTGGCTTTATTTGCCAGCGTGTTTCCAGAGTGGAGGAGAAAGAAAAGGATGGAAAATCCAGCAATCTGCAAAGCTCCCATTGCAATCCCAGTCTGCATGGAGGAGTGGGGGCAAGACGGGGGGATTTCTAGTGCTTTAGAGGAAACAAGAGGCTGAGCATGCGAAGGGAAATCAAGAGGAGGAAGGGGCTCTCTTCTTGCCGTGTGTGAGACAGAGGGAGGGAAGGGAACTGAACTGATGGAAAAAGCTGCTCTGGGTTCAGTTTGGGGCTCTTGGTGTTGCTAAAGAGGAGAGAGTGAGGTAAGGAGACCCAGGGCAGTTGGAGGAAAGTGGACTCTATCGCCCTCTCTCTGGCGGCTGCTCTGATCCCTTCTCCTTCTCCTTTTTTTTTTTTTCCTTAAATAATCCCAGCCAATTCCAGTTTTGCAAGAGAGCAGCAGCAGCAGCAGGAGCAGCAGCGCTGGAGGGGGGAAGCAGGCGCCTTGCCCTGGTGCTGGGGACCTGAGAAAGGGGAGTGGAAAGGAGAGCCCCATCCAAGCAACGCCCTTTTTCTCCCAGCCTTTCTTTCTTTCTATTTGGCTTTGGTTACTCTTTCCCGGCTCCCCCCCTCGCACCCCCAAGGCTGGGCTTTGCCTGCAGGAATTTACAGTCTGCGCTGGAGGAGAAGGGCCAGTAGCCATGGAGACTGCTTCCCTGGGAGCAGGGAGGTCAGGCGGAGACCATGGGCGATCAATGCATCAATGCAAAGCCCCCCGCAACTCCCAGACCCACCCCGCACCTCGCAGCCCTTCGGCCAGCCCAGGGCTTGGGGTGGTGGCAAGCGGGGGGGGCAGGGGGAGGCGTATGGCATGGGAAAAGGCAATAGGTGGAAAAGGGGAAGGAAAAAAAAAATATATATATATAAGGAAAAAAAAAAAAAAAGAGTTTGCAGATGGCACAACCTGGCTGGGCTTGCTGGCTGCGGGAGCATCTTGGGGTGCTTGGCCGGTGGAAAGCAGGACTGGAGAGCAGGTCTGCTGTTTGCAAGGGAGAGGTGGGGAGGGGGGACTGGAAATAAGGGTGGAGGGGGGGAAGACAAAGACCTTTCTAAAATATTCAGGGTTTTTTTTGTTTGCTTGCAGGAGCCTCTCACAGCCTGGCCCCCTGCAGCAGGCATCCCAGGGGTGCAGGGGGACCCTCTGCCACACCCCGTGACCACCCCTGCACTGGGAGCTGCTGGCACCACCTCCCTTCTGGGGTGTTTCTGCTCCCTGAGTCAGGAGAGGCATTGCCAGCCAGGAAATTGCAGTGGGAGATAAGGCTGGGAGCCAGGAGCAGGAGGAAGGTGTGCAGTGATTCCACCTGTCCAAGAACGTGGGGGCCCAGGGCCCCAGTGGTCACCCTGCCCACAGGGTCCTCCTGGCCCACTGTGCTGCCCCTGCAGCCTCTCGTATCCCCTTTTGTCCTAATAACCCCTAAAGATATAATAAAGGGTGCTGGAGGTGATGGAGAACGTTCAGCTAAGCCAAGGCACCCACTGCCATCTCGCTGCAGAGAGGAGGGGAGGGACCGCAGCTGGACAGGAGGATGCTGAGGAGTCCCTTGGTGCTTTCCCTACAAAAACTCATAACCCTTGGGCTGCCTTAATGGGACAGGGACCTTCCCTGAGGGAGAAGGTTTGCAAGAGCAGGTCTGCTTTAGACAGGACAGATGCAGCACGGCCAGCCCAGGAGAGCAGCACGTGTGGAAACCAGGAGCTCATCCTCACGCCTGGTATTTCAAAAGGCAGAGGCCAAGGGCAAGGCTCTCCCTCCCAGCCCCACGGAGAAATCCTGCAGCTCTGCTTGCTGCCAGTGGGTCCACCACGCAAAGTGTCAGGGTCCTAAACCCATGCATGAACTGACCCTTCCAGGGGAGCAGGAGGCCAGCATCAGCTGAAGGACAGATGCACAGACATGCCCATTACACCCAACACAAATCTCCAGTGTTCAAATTCATGTTTGCATGGTGGCTGCAGGTGAACCTAGAGCCAGGGGAGTCTGCGTGACTCTCATCTGCTTGGGCTGGCAGCTAAGGGCAAGGCAGCTTCCAGCCCACCATAGCTAAAAGAGGTTTCTCAACAGGGACAACTGGCTCTGCCATAGCCCAGTGGGATAAGAAATCCAGCAGAAGAGCACTTGCACTGACATGACTAGCCTCAGGAACTCACAGCACATCTCACTATGCTATATTGAATCAAACCAGTAATGCAAAACAATCCCTGGCACAGCCAGGGTCCAGGGCAGCCTGAGAAGGGGCAAAGGTACTGAAATTATCATTAAAGCTGTAAAAGAATTTTATATATAAAAATATGACTGTAGAGGTGTCATCATTAGGATGTATCAGGAGAGGACCATGACCCACCAGTGGGAATGTGCTATCCTGCTCGGCACTACCGCTGGAGGAGGCTCCTGGCTATCCTGCCAGCCCCGGTCTGTTCCAGTAGCTCTTGGGGATGAAGGCTGCTCCTCCTCGTGTGCAGTGCTGAGTGGGTAGGGGCTCTGGTCCTTGCAGCCCATGTCCCAGCACAAGCAGAGAATGTCACTAGTGGGATGCCAGCACCCTCCCATGAGCATCAGCTCAGCAGCCATAGCATCACTTTTCTTTCCAGGCTGGGATTTGCCATGTAAACACAAGTCTCTCTTACGGCTGTCGTAAAAGCAGAGTCAAAATGGAAACTCTCTGCTCGCTTATGCTGGTGGATCCCTGTGCCTGGCTGCCACACCTCGGAGTGGGACACGCTCGCATCCCATCCCATGATCCTTTATCATCATAACCAGAGGAAAACTAAACAGTCCTTTTTTTTTTTTCCCCTCTAACCCATCTTCTAAATCTGGAGACCGATCTGAAGGCATGAGGGACAAAACCTTCAGCGATGTTGATTTATAACCGAGCTTCTAAATTACAGGTTTACGCATTAGTATAAACACCCATAAACCAGTCTTAAATACACAGTATCGTATGTAATCAAAATGCCAAAACACCGGGCAGCCACATGATGGCACGTGGGGACGAGCAAACTCCTTGCTCTCACCTGGACTGCCTCGTCAGGGATGGATCTCCAGCCAAGTCCTCCCAGTTAAACCAGTGTCTTGCACTGGGGGGTGGATCTCTCCTATGAAGGCAGGTCCTCGGCCGATGGCAGCATTGCTCATGCCACGGGGAGCGAGAGGGTCTGAGCCCCATGTCTCACTCCTCTAACAGGGTTGTAAAGCACCACAGCAAAGCAGCAGGGTTTGGGTGAGCTGCTGATGTTCAGAAGCTCCCTAAAATATATATATATAATCTTGCTTTCTTACAAAAGTATGCCTCCTGGTTGAGCAGAAGGGCCAATGGAGGTCCCAGGGCTGTGCGCGCTGCAGTGCCCCTCCAAGCACAGGGCTGTCCCCCTGCTCAGCACGCAGATGGGGAAAGTCAGGCAGATGGAGATTCCCAAGATCACACAGGGAGTCTGGAGAGAGGGCCATGAATCACACTTAAATGGCCTGCAAGACAGCCTGGCGCTTCGGCCCCGATGGCTCCTTACCAGCTCCTGCTGCCATGGCGCGGGGCTGGCACAGATCGGTCTCCGGGAGCCCTCTCCAGAGGGCTTCAAAGGCATCGGGACAACCCTGCCAGCCTGAGCCGTGGGTGCACACGTGTGGGTGTTTCAGGCAGGGAAGGAGGTGGCAGGACTCTCCTCCCCGCTGCCTCCACTCCCCGTTGTGCACTTCTGGGCAAAATCCATTTGCTTTGGCTTCACGTAGGGCCAGAAGATTTGGTCCATTGTGCTGCGGCGCTGAAGAGCCAGCAAGGAATTGTCGACCATGCTGAAATGGTTACATGGGGAATAATGAAAATTTACTGCACCCTGCTCCGGTCCCTAGCCAAGAAATAAAAGCAAAAGATCACAACAGGCATTTTTTTAATTTGAAGCAAAATTAAAAAAAGAGCGGATCCGCACTTAGAAAATAACAACCACATCCACAGATCAAAGCAGCTGCTCTCCTCTCATTCAGGGTTTTAAGAGGTTTCTGCAGCTACAGGGATGTTTACACAGGGAGAGAGATACATACATTGTGCTGTCTTGATGCTGCCTCTCCCCCCTTCATCTGGCAAAACATTCCCTGGGAGGCGATATGAGGTCATTCCTAGACCCTGCGTTGTTTTCCTCAAGCTGCAAGGCTTCGGGGCAAGAGGCAATTCATTTCCCATTAGCACACACACATTTGCACTTGGAACCCTCCCATGCACATTTTGCCGGGGGAGCTCGGGACGGATGGGGGACCAGCCCTCGCCAGCTTGTTATTGAGTTCCCGGAGGGACTTCCAGCAGCCGGGGCTGCCAGGAGGGTCAGCAGCTCCAGCAAAGTCACTGGAAAGGGACATGGAGCCAGGAGGCAGGCTGGCATCTTCTGCAGACCGTCCTTAATGTTTCTGTGGCTTCCACCACTTTTATTACGAGAGGGGCTGAACGGCTCTGGGGAGCACTAATGGGCTGTAAAAAGCTTTTTCCCCTCTGCCTCCTTGGCTGGAGACCAATTCAGAGCAGTGGTGAGCCCCGCTCCGGTGCTCACGCAGGGCCGGAGGTCACAGGAATGTGCCAGGGCAGACTCCCTTCCCCTCTCGGCATCAGCATGTTGGTCCATCTGCTCCACGGGCAGCACCCACTTTGGCAAAGCGGACAAATTCTGTCTTCTGAGCCACCCTGCACTATCTGTGCAAGTGAAAAAAACCTTTGAAACTAGATGTCCCCATCTCTAGCATGAATTTAATGCCATATGCTATGAATGAGCCACATCTTCAGCTCTGACCGTGCATATTTGCATGATGCTGGAGCCAAAAGGGGTTTCTGAAGCTGTGCAAGAAGCTGCTGCGAAATAACAGGCAGAAGCAAAACTCCCGTAAGGGACCTTAGGGATCACAGAACCAGCTATTGATCAGGCAGGGATACTGGAGGAAGAAGAGGCCACAATGCTGGGAATCAGGAGATTTCCCTTCCCCTCCAGTGCCTGAGGACCAAAGGCACAGCACTGCCAGTCCAGGGCAGGACCCAACCTCCTCGCTGCATCCAGAGGACCTGGCAGTTGGAGTGATTGATGCTGGTACCATATCCCGACGCTGCAAGCAGGAAGAAGCTGGCTCAAGAAAACAGCAGCCAAGACATTTCGATGCCCTAGCGAGGGGTGTGGTCTAAAACTCAGAGCAGAATAGACTATTTTTAAAATCAGAGAGGAAAACACTGTATTCCCAGTAATAGGCCAACGGCCCAGGCTCCGGCGACTCATCCAGTCCCCATCGCCAGCTCCTGGCTACATCCCTCATTTCCCCAACCTACAATTTTATCAAGATACCTCCAAGGGGGGTAAAAAAGCACCAAGTCCCATTAAATGACTGCCTGTCACCCTGTGACACCTTTTTTCCAGTGTCATGGAGCTTCCCAAAATTCTGTGTGCAGAGAAAGCCCTTGTTTGTAATTCCCGGTTTGCAGCAGGAGAAGGTGACACACGCTGAGGTGAGGTGACTTACCCGGCGTCACCAGGAAGGTCGATGGTAGCGCCAGGAATAGCCCCGTTCCCAGCTAACCACTAACCACACTTATCCCAGAATAAGGGTCCCTTTTTCCAGCTGAATTTATAACAGCTTTCCAAGTGACATAAGCTTTTACAGAAATAGGCAGGCTTTTATTCCAGAATAATTACTGGGAAATCGTACTGGAGCATGTATAATTACACTGGTGTTGTTGCTGCTGGCGAGTCGGACCCTGTGCCACTAGCAAACTCGCTGTGCACTCCATACAGCTTTTATCTCGTCCTGCTTTTCCACGAGCATATGTACATCAACTGGCAGATCATCAGGATGTGGGTGGAGAAGGAAGGGGCTTTGGGTAGAAAGGAAAGCGATATATCACACTTTAAAGCTCTGTTAATTGTATGTCCCATAGAAGATACCCCAATAATAGCTCTTACAGCTACTGAGGTCAATAGGAGTCTTTCACGGTGTGCTGGATCACACCCCAGATGGATTCAGCAACGCTCTGGGCGTCTGCTTCAACTTCATCCCAGGCATAGCTCTGGAGCAGGTGTTTTATTTTAAATGCATTTTATGTCCCACACAGGTAAAATCAAGCTCAGTGTTCAGGTTGAGGCCTGAAATGCATTTCTGACATAAGCTGTTGGAACACATCGTACTTAATAGCCTTCAAAAATAAACTCATAGCACTTATCAGGTGTTGATATGTCTATATAGTTGGTGAGAGCACTGTCTTCCAAGAACAGGGCTGCCTGCGCTGCCTGCTCTTACTCCTGGGGCTGGCACACCACGAGAAGGCAAGGGTTAACTCGGCACCGGTGACACCACTTTAACTCCAGGACCCAGACACGCGTGTTTAAAAGTAGCACTTCTCTCCTTAAAATAGTTTATGAATCTTACTCGGGGATAAATCCAACACCCCCGAGCAGAAGGAGACCTATTAATTCCTGAGTTTTTTCACGCTGTAGTAAAGCAGCGATTTTATTTGCCCGCCTTGTGTAAGATGTCAGTCATTTTCCCACTTGCATTTCCATCTACAATTTAACAAGGCAGCAGTTTATTTCCAGAAGCCCCAGCCAGACCCCAGCCAACTGCGTCAATATTTTGTTGCTTACACAAATGCCACTGTTAGAGTCAACACCGCGTTTTGGGGGAGGCTTTTTTCTCCCCCCCTTTTTTTTTTTTTAATAAAAAAAGGGTTCCTCGGGGATGATGTATGTGTAGCTCTTAAAATACTAAGGGTAACATAAGCCTTTCAGAGCGGCTTACCTGGGTGCAGAGGCATTGCTTTAAAGGATGAAGCACACTACTTGAGGGCACTGACCTGACCAAAGGCATTTGCTAATTAATTCATTCTTCCAAGAGACTTAACTGCCTCTTGCCTTCGGAAACCAAGGCAAACCCGAGCCAAATCCAAAGCCTGTCGGAAAACACGGAGAGACCCTTATTGACTGCAGAAAACTTTAGAGCTGGGAGCTGGCTCCCGCTCGGCTGGTGCCAGCCGTAGAGAGCCGACGCAGGGCAGCTGTCCAATTCAAGCTGGCTGCTTTGCTCTCTCACACATGGGTCCTCGGTGCCACTTTCAGGGTAGAGGAGGGACACAGAGCCTGGCCGAGAAAGGGAGTCCCCACCTTCTTCAGCCCCCTCCTACAACGCTGTTTTGGGGTGTCTCTCTTATGCTGCAGCAGCAGCAGGGCACAGGCTTACCCTGGCTGTTGGCTTGTTTGGTGGATGCTCCTGCAGTCCTCACCGTCCTGTTGTCTTTGGCACGCTCTTCCGAAAACCCTCAGAGGTTTTCTGGTCCAGCGTGAGCTCAGTGTGGCGGGTTCACCCCTCCACCCCAGCCTCCCAAGCATGGGTCCCAAGATCCCTCCAAGTGCCTCCTTGCATCCTCACCCACTGGCACCCCCAAAAGCTGGGTATTTTAACCCCGCACGTGGCTGAAAGGTCTGACGAAATCCCAAGCCCAGCACAAGCAGGGGAACAAGGGGAACCCAAAGAACAAGGTTCCCCCAGCACCGCCAGCTGGGAAAGCCCTGCAGGATCTCCCCTGTGACTCTGCACCAGACCAGTTTTGCACAAGAACAGAGCGGCCTTAGTGTGTGAACAAGCTCTAAACACCCGGGGGCAGCTGGAAGTGAGGTGCCATTATTATTTTTTTTAATTTAAAACGAACTTTTTAACCTACAGGAAAGTAAACATTCTTCTAGGATGGCCAAAAAAACCACACTGGGATTTTCCAAATGGGTATGACTGACTGTTTATGAGTAGAGGCTTCCAAACGCAGAAATAAATGGCTTACTCTCAGCAGGTTTTCCTTTCTATATTTACCCTCACCTGAAATGAACATTATTGCACACTGCAACATTTATTCCCTCTGATCAGGGGAGCGGGTGAAGAAACTAACCAGCCGCAACATGTCAAATAAATTGTTAATCTGCTGTTTGCGCTGGGGCAGGGGGAGGAGGGAGTCCCCTGGTTTTTGGGCAGCGCCCAGGTCCTGCTTACAACTTCCATTTCAGCTCAGCAGGAACACTTCGCTTTCCTGCTGCCGCCGCTTGTGGCTGCTGACAGCTGGAGCTGGGTCCTTCGTGGAGCTGATCTGTCAGTCCCCGATGGGTCTCTGACCCCCTCCCCGTGGCACCCAAGCATCCTTGATCACGGGCAGCTGGTGGAAAGGGTTGCTCTCCCCATTGCATGGGAGGAACTGAGCTCCAAGGTGCGAGGACCTGCCTGAGGCTGCACAAGAAGCCTTTTGCAGGGCAAGAAAGTGCACCCAGATCCCAGGCAAATGCACAAGCATGAGACAACCCTCTCCAAAGTGCTGGGCTTCACGATCCTCTTCTATGAGTCCCAGTTTCCACACTAGGTGTTTCTCTGCCTGTTCTCAAGGTGAGAAGTCCCTATAGATGCGAAGGGTGATCCCTCCCAGGCACAGGTTGCTGGCAGGCATGAACTGCCCTGCTGACATGCAAAATGGCCAAGACAGACCTAAAAGGTCCTTCCTGAGGACAAGGGGCCAGGGGGGCTGAGCCAATACAAACCAAATCTTAACATGAGGCCGGCCACTCAGCTGTAAAATCTCTCCTAATCCCAGCCCTGGGGAAAGGAGAGGACGGGGAGATCACCTGCTTCTCCAGGACGTCGCCCACATCACATGGCTCCTTGGGTCACACTCGTGCCCACCACCACCTTCAAATCTGGGCTTGACCTGCAATTTACCTTGAAGTTCACTAACCACTCGTGCCAACTGCTTTGGCATGCCAGCCAAAAAAGGGGTTCGCATCGCCCCAGACAGAACAGGGGGATTAATCCTCCGCCAGCAGCGGGGGAAGCCACTCAGTCATTAGGGTATGCAGGTGCCAAGGATGACTCTCAAAGGCACCCCATGGATTCGGGCAGTGGGGAAGAGAACAGCCTTGCTCTGTTCGCAGGGCTTGCATGTACTCAATGCCACACAGGACCTGGCTTTTTTTTTTTTCCAGCTCAAACTTTTCATTTTTGGAAAAGTCTGTCCTCATTGCAATAGCTGAGCAAACCCTTCCCCAGCCGGCTGTTCCAAGCGCATTTGTGTTAATCCAGATTAACAAACATAAAGCAATTTAGATAAACCGCATTAAGCCAAAAACACCTTTGAACTTTTTTTTTTTTTTTAGATCAAAATCCCTCCCCGAGCGCTGTGTGTGGTTTGGGCCTCCCGTACCACAGCTTTGCCAGAGCCAAGCTCTCCACCAAGCGATAATTAAGTAAAGTCAGCAAATACAAAGATTACCCAGAGCCAGCGGCACCGGCAGTGAACAGGCACTGTGCCTGTGGAGCCCAAAACTGACTCTGGGTCCGGGGGCATCCGATAGGGTGAGACAGCACGAGGAGCATCTCCCCGGCTCTGCGCACGTCTCTCTGCCACGATGCCTGGGCTCCAGCCAGGCTGCCTACGTGACCACGAGCCAAACCCCTCCAAGCCTCAGTTTACCGAGCACCAACCCGTCCCCTAAGTATGCAGATGACGGCATCAGTCTGAAATGCCCTGAGATGGGGCGCTGGCCACAGGAGGCTGGGCAGGATGGATGATGGTTTGCTCAAAGTGGCCAGGCCCCATAGCTCAGACACGTGTGCTGTGACCGAGATGGCAACAGCTAGCTCACGCATATGGGACATCTCATGGAAAAGGTCACACACCAGCTTAGGAGGAGGGAATTAATAGATACTGTAGTCATTGGTGAAGCATGCGGTGCTTCACGGGCACATACACACCTTGCACACCCGCACCAGAGCCATCACCGCAGCAAACACTTGCCTCTCCAAAGGATGCCAAAACCAAAATCAGGGGCTACAGCAGACCTGACACCAAGACATCCTCTCACCCGGACAAAGCAGACAACAACACTTCATTTACCTGCAGGGAAGCTGTGAGCTCCTTGGGATTCAGCCACCTGCCCACATATTTGCACCAGCATCCAGCACAGAAACAATCCTAACCTTGTCTGGTACCCCAGAGAGCTCCCGCAAAAATAGCTTTCCTGGCTGATGGGGCAGAGGAAACCTCCTGGCTTCCCCAGCTCTTCCCTCCACACCCTCCCAAAACACCTGCTAACACTTTCTGCCCTCCGCCCCAATTGCCTTCCTCCTAGAAAGAGAATTTCTAACAGAGCCAAAGCTGTAGCTTGTAGGCTCCAAATTCCCTCATTTTTTGGAAGTGGGGGGCTGTAACACCAACTGGGCTTTGCCTCTCCCATTGGAACAGGGTTTGCTGTTTTGCAGAGAGCCTTCCACGGCTGGGTGGCTGCTCATAGCTTGGTGCACCGTGCTTGCTAAGCTTCGCTCCCAGGTGATTTGGATCAGGATACATGAGAAGTTTGCTTTCAGCTGCCTCCGTTGGCACGTGGGTGTGCAAACAGTGACCAATTTCACTGCCAGTTTGACTCCTTTAAATGAGGACTTTCACATTTGTCAGGCTTGAAACAACAACGCCATCTTTTAAACAAAAAATCCATTTCCCATTCCATCAGCTGCAGCTGCTGCCAAAGGTATTTCTGTTTGAACAAGCGGGCCCTTCCCACCCACTGCCGCCTGCTGCACCCAGCGGGGTCGTGCCGGTGGGTTTGCAAAAGCGCGGCTGTCCCGCCGGCAAGGATGCTCCATCCACGGACCTCTCTCTGTCCTGCTCCTGCCGAGAAGATGGAAGGGTTTTTGGAAAGCTGAGCCCTCCCCGCGGGGCTGGTTTTGCTCTGTTGGTGGAGTTGCTCAAAACAGGGGAGAGGAGAGACGCACAGGCTCTCTGTGGCACATTGTCCGCACTATTGGTGATGCAGACAGGTTTGCAGCTCGGACGGTCCCTCCCCAACGTGATTGTCGGGGCTACAAATTTCCAAGGTGATAAAAGGGCAAATTGGAAATGTCCTCGTGGAGTTTGCTGCCTGACACTCAAGCACTCATCCTGAAACACTCAAAAGCGCAATTTCCTCCGTTGGGATTTCAGCTAGATGGCTCGGCTAAAATAAATGAGATTAATCTAATCAGAGGGATGGATGGAGCTCATTAAAAAGGTAGATTAAAAAACCCACCCTGCCTATTACCAGTGCTCCTGAGGTCTTCTGCCTTTGTGGCAAGTGAAAGTCACACAGGAATTGGATTCCCTTGCAGAAATCTGCAGGAAATGCATTAAAAATACATTCTGCTATTACAATTCTTCATGTCACCAGTCCCTTGGGAAAGGAAATGAATGCAGGGCAAATGCATATATATTTAAATACATACAATTGCCTCCTCTGGGATCAGGATTTATAGGCTGGGAGCAGTGGGCCCTGCTCTGAAACAGAGACAAGAGCAAATTGAAGTCACCTCGAGAGCTGTGCTGTTTTATTCTCTATAAATGATATTGCTCCACCCTCAGCTTCCTCACATGAAGCTAGGGATCAGAAAGGGGCAGAAGCCACGTCTGGCATTGAATGTAGCCAAAGAGAGAGCACTGGGGGGAATTCCTGGATGGGATTTGGGCTAGACTGGCCCCATGATGAGCTTTACTGGTTTTATTTCTCATGACCAGTTGCTTTCCGGCCCACAAACCGCCTGCATGCCCCTTCCTTCCTGCAGCTTTGGGCAGAGCAGCCACCACCCAAAGCCTCTTTGTGCCCCCGTTCATGGGTGCAGGAGCTCTTCAGCGTGAACCCACTGCGTGGATGCTCCTGCACGTGCAAATGTGAACTTTGCACCATGTGCATGGGGCCCCGTCGCCTTCTCCTGGTGTTGAGTTTTCCATGCAGGAGCCACCAAGAGCTGCTCCGGTTGCCCCTCCAAGGCATTGCACGTTGTATTTTTGGAAATTTTCACACAATAATTGTCAACTTGCACATGGCATGCAGACAGCCCTGTTTTTGCCCAGGGTCAGCCTACTGCACTGAGACACGCGTTCTCTCTTGGAAAAACAGTTAAACAAAAAAAAAAAAAAACCAAACCACCAACCAAAAACTGTGTCCACCTGCCTGCAGAGTGCACAGAAATCAGTGTTAAGTTCTGTGCTGCCAGACTGCACAGCCCTCAGTTCGGGAGGAGGTGAATTCCCCCCCGGGGCTGGGTGACCTCGCAAACCCCATACGCCGGATGGGCCCTGGGGTGCTTGGAGCAAGAGGAAAGAGCCGTCTGCACTTCAGGGCAGTTGGTTTTCCCAGCTCGTTTCTCAGTGGCGTCCACCCCCAAGCCCAGGGCCAGTCACCGTCTGATGTTGCTGTGGCACTGCCCAAGCCTAGCAGTTTTCCCTTATTGCTTTTTGATGGGATGATTTTTACAGCTCCCCGGGGGCTTGAGGAAATTGACGACGGTTAAAGATCACTCCAACACAGCTTTGTGCTGCAGATGTACCACGGGACAGACGTGGTTTCAAGCTATGGCTACCCCCTGGCATGCAATCATTTATGACAGCTAAACCGGTTACAACTCATTAGCTGAGCTGCATTAATTGCACTCATAGCTTGCTGCAAACTCAGGGCAATGGTGGCAGCTCTAACCACCTTTAAACCCACCTTGGATACTTTCCTTTGCAAGGGCAGCAGGCTAAGAGAGCCCAGTGTCATTCATGCAGCCCAGCTGTGAAGCTGTAACTAATTAGGGCTGGTAACAGGGTTGTCCATCCCTGTGTGGCGTGCTAGCCCTGCGCCTTTCATCCTCTCCATTTCTCCAGCCACAACACACAGACATCTTAAGGGTTTCACAGACTTTGGAGGACAGGGCTATGCCAGGGCTGTTTTACAAGGGGCGGATGAAGGCCATGGCGCCCACACGGGCTGGCTCCCGCGCCTCTCCCTCGCACGCGCGTGGCACCGGAGGGATAGTGAGACCCCGAGACCCCTCGTCCCCTGCCCCACGGCCCCACCGTGCTCCGTAACCTCCCAGCTCCAGCCCTGACTGGGCAGGTGCCCGCTGGCGGGTGTTCTTGGATGCTTAGGGAATGAATTGGGAAGGGAAATAAATGATGGAAGGGAGAAGAAAGGCAAATTGTTCATTGGCACACAAGGAGCCTCATCCCAGACTGGGCATTGCCCCACAGATTGAATCCCAGTCCCCGCAAAGTCAAAGGAAGGTTATAGCAAACGGGTAGGTGGCCAGAGTTAGCCACTGCTTTCTGGGCCCACCAAAAAGAAAAAAGGACAAAACCAGATGCATGACGTGAGGAGGAGGGACGCCACAGCTGTTGCGTGCCCAGCAGCGCTCTCCGGAGCCTCTCTGGCACTGCAGAGTCCCCATTTTCCCCTCATGCCCTCCGACAGGTCTGAGGTGGGTACCCCGGCAGCGACAGGCACCGAGCTACCGCCCCCCCAGCCTTCAGCGCCCGCGGCTCGCAGAGCGGCCCCCGGGTGCCTGTGCAAACGCCCCACAGCGAGGCCTCGCCCGGCCGCCGCCCCTCCCTTCACACCCGCCGTCGCGTCTCACCACCCCCGCCTCCAGTGGGAGAGCCCCGCTGGGCCGCCTCGGCCCGCGGCCTGGCCCGACGGGACCCCGCGGCTGCGGCCGTTCCCGGTGAGGAGCGGCCCATCGGCGCCAGCGCGGAGGGGTGCTCGGCCCTCCGGTGAGGCCGCGCCCGGGAGGCGGCGGCTCTGCGCGGCGCTCCGCCGAACGGCGGCGGCTCGGCAGCGGCTATCGGGCGCCAGCGAGGTGCGGCCGCCCTAAAGGTGGGCGCGGGACGCCCCCCCGAGGCTAACGGCAGCGGGCTGCCCCCCCCGCCCTCCGCGCCGTGGCTCGGCCCTGTTTGAAGGTGTGGCGGGCCGGGGCCGGCACGCGCCGGGGCTGACGGCCGTTCTGTGAGGGGAGAGGGGCCGCCCCGGGCGGGCAGCGCCATGGCCGAGCCCCGGCCCCGGCCCCGGCCCCGGCCCCGGCCCCGGCCCCGGCCCCGGCCCCGGCCCCGGCCGGGCGACGAGCACCCCCCGCGGGAGGACGGCGGGCCCCGCGGCGAGGAGCTGCCGGCCCGCCGCCCGGTACGGGGAAGGGGGATCAGAGCCGGGAAGTGGCGAGCTGCCGGTGGGGGTGGCCTCGGGGCTTCTCCCCCAGCCCTGCCGCCAACATTTAAATGGAGTTAAATATTATTATTTGAATATTTAATTCCGTGTTCACTGGACACTCCGCTCCCGGCCGTCACTAGATGTCAGCCGCGCTCCGTGGAAGCCCCGTGCCCGCGTGGGACCGGCCCGCGGGGCCTCGGCCGCCTCCGGGCTCCGCTGGGCGGGAGCGGGAGCGCTGGGGGGAGGAGGAGGAGGAGGAAGAGGAAGAGGAAGAGAAGGAGGGGTCCCTTCACGCGTATGGTGAGGGGTATCGTCTATACACAAATCTGCACGTTTTCACTTTGTCACTTTAAAAGCTGGCCAGTAATTTTGTTTTTAAACCTTCTCTCAGCAGACTATGGTTAGCATTCCTTCTCTCATTCACTTTTATTCTGCTTTTCTACAGCCAGCCCTCCACAAGCTCTCTCCATGAACGAGCTACAGCAAATAACTGATGACATTTCCAAACTGACCATTGTGCACGCAATTGCACTCAACAGTGACTTCAAACTGCAAGCGCCCAGTTTCTCCCCCAAAAGGGGTGTGTGTGTGTGTATATATATATATTCAGGCTTGGCTTCTTTCTGTCACGTGACAGAAAATGTGAGAATGTGGGAAGGAGGTGGGTTTGGATCTGACTGTAGAAGTAACAAGAAAATAAGATGGCTCCTGAAATAAAACAAGCTCCAACATTTTTTTTATTTATTCATTGCCTCATGATGTACTAAGTTGTTCTCAAATACGATGAGTATCAGATATGACTCACTAGCATTGAAAGATTTACAGGCTTCAGCTGCATAAGCTGTGACTTTGACAAGAACAAAGCAGACTTTTCAGTGAAGATCTCCTCTGAGGTGCCTGTTTTAGTTAAAGATCTGTTTAAGTCACTGACATTCTCTCATTGCAAAAACAAGCACTAGCTAGAAAAACATTCTCTTGATCTTCTCTGAGGGCTTGGAGAGTTTCCTTGAAAAATGCTATGCTCTTTTTACCCCTCAGTTAAGACAGGTTAAAAGTGCTGAATTTTATGAACAGGGTTGAAAGGAGGGAGTCCCACTTTAGAAGAACAGGAAATTTAGGTTGAGAGAGATTTCCATGAGCTAGGGAAAGGGGAGGTGCATTGCTGCCAGATAGAAATAAAGACTAAGAGAAGAAAATGTCCAAACACCCGAACCACAATGAAAGCCAAGAGGAATGGTCCCATTGAACTGGGAGGTTGTGGTTGTCTGATGTTAACAGAAAATGCCTCCCCTCCTCTCTTCTTTCTTAGCCTGGAAAACAGAGTGAAGGAGACATTGCAGAAAGCCTTCTGGGACAGCCTGGAGGAACAGCTCTCTGCCGCTCCCCCAGACTACACGCAGGCAATCCAGCTGCTGCAGGAGACTAAAGAGGTGAGTTGTTCACCAGAGAAGATGGTTACCTTAGAATTAGCCTTCTCTGAATCATCACCTCACCCTTTACACCCAGTATTCCTATATGAATATGCGTAAGAGGGAGGAGAAAATAGGCTTCCTTTAGTTTATAGGGAGACAGAAATTACCCAACTGCACCTTCTAAAACCTGTCTGAGAAGGAAACTCATTCTCTGGTCCCAGGTCTTTAAAACACATACTCTACCAAAAGGATGGAAAGCCTTTGTTTGAACTGTTGGCTATAGTAACAGCCATAGGCCATTCCAGATATAGTGTCTGCCAAACAAAAACTTCAATTATCTATACAAAGACACCTCATTAGGCATATGAGGAGCTGTATCTACTATTTAAGTGTACAATGAAGTAAGAACATGGTTTAGCACTAAAAGACATATGTTCTTAGCAGGCCATGAAGTGTATAGTTTGCTTTTTCAGTCTATGCTTTCCCTTTAGGCTCCAGACAGATAACTTCCTTCTTTCATGCATGGCACTAAAGGAGGCTTTGCAAGATTTGAAACAGTAGCCAGACATCCTGAAGTGAGTCATTAGAGTCGAGCATTCCCTTAAAGCGATTGTGTGCCCCAGAAGTTGTGTACTGAATAGTTAGCTTAGTCTCAATACAAGGCCAACCTCTATTCCTGTTGAGCAGCTCTGGAGAACTGTTTTGTTCCTGGAACAAAATGAGACCGCTGCTTCTTTGGGCAGGCCCTGCTATCATTGCTGCTGCCGCGGCACAACCGACTGCGAAGCCAGGTTGAAGAGACCTTGGACATGGAGTTGATTAGACAGGAGGCTGAGCATGAAGGTCTGGACATCCACGGTCTCACCACATATGTCCTTGCCACAATGGCAAGGCTGTGTGCGCCCATTTGAGATGAGGAAGTATGAGGGTTGCAAAGCCTCACAGACTCAGCTCAGCTTCTCAGGTGGGTGATGCTGACTCAGCCTTGGTCTACACAGACTGGCAAAACCTTCAACTGTAAAATATTGGGTTAAGGGGAAACTGCCTTGGAATTATGGCCCAAGGACCCTTTTGTGCATTCTGGGCTTTGACTTCCTTATTTTTTTTCTGATGTAGACATATTCCTGTTGCCCAGCTGCAATTTAGGCAGTAGAAGAGTCTTTAGTGAAGTAAATCTGGTTTATCTAGTAATTTTTAGGGACCACTCCAATTAGACCTTTTGTGAGAAAATGGAATCAAGTCAGAGGATCTGAATTCCCCTTCCTCGGCATTCTAAAATGGCCCCAATTACAGCATTTACTGCAGTATTAAACCTTCAATTCACTGTGTCTCATCCCAGTGAGATTTTCTGGGTGTTGGGCCTGATGAAAATGGATATGCTGAATTTTACCATCCAGAGCCTCTGCACCCACTTGCAAGACCACACTGTCCAGTATGAATGGAAGAAATTCCAGGAACTCTTGGATAGGCTGCCTAGTAAGTCAGAGGGGAAGGCAGGGGAGAACTGCTACTTCTACAGGAGCTATTAAAGCACTCAAAGGGAACTTTTAGTATTCCAAAAGTGATGCTTTCATCATGTGCTCAGTAACAGATGAGAGAAATGCCTCTAAAAGCTGGAGGACTCCTGGGTCCCTTCCTCAAGGCTCTTCACTACCATACCTTGCAGAAAAGAAGTTACTTAGTGTGGTTCATTTTCTGCATGCATAAGACAGAGCTGATAGCTTTCTCATGAGGAACTGTAAGTTCTCATGAGTTTAAAGTGTTTTGAGATCCTCAGAGGAATGAGCAAAATGTTATTAGGAGGCATACTTAAAGAGGAAAGCCTGCATTTGATGTAGACATCTCTTTTGCTAGGCTGTAGAAGATTTCTCTCTGGCTGCCTCTCTCCTTCATCAGACTCCATTAAAGGTGCTTCTTGGAGAGTGAAATCCTCTAGGAAATACAATGTTCTCCAGATACCAGCCTCAGTAGCCTAACCCTTTGCCCTGGCAACAATACATTAATATTGTATGTTAGTGATGGTGTAAGCCATTCCCCACCGTTCCAGGAGCCAGCACGATGCCTTCGCCTTCCAAATGCACGTCCCCTTCAGCTTGCAGTATAGCTTACCCGCTTCTTACTGACTTAGCCTGACCAGTCTGTTCTTGCAAACATCCATTTTTGTTACCCCACTGCAGATAGCCTGGATCGCACAAGAGAGTGGCTGTGCAAAGCAGCAGCAGAAGTGTCTGCGTCCTCTTCACAGCCGCCACCCTGCCCCGCCGTCAGCGCCTCACCTGCTGCATGCACGCCGGGGCTGTCAGCAGTAGCACAACTGTGCCAAGTCTCATGTCTGTGCTAATTTGAGGATACGTGAATCTGCTCTGCTGGGAGCCTGGGCAAAAGGAATACCCTGAGGTAGGAGAAGTGCTTGGACACCTTTACAGTGTTTTCATAAAGATGTACAAAATTAACAAGTGTACCGGTTCTGCATCTTCTATAGAAAGAATTGGCCAGACTCTCTGTCCCCTCTGCACCATGAGTCATTGCACGTGGTTTTTCCCTATGTGAAATAAATTGGATTTTTCACAAAACTAACCCTCCCTGCTGTCAGGCAGCTGCCCTCCACTCAGCTTCATGGGGATGTTACAGCCCTGCTCCATGGCTTGAGATCTGCTGAGTTATCACAGCTGCTGTTTCTACACCCACAGGCTGATTTCGTTTCTGTTCACAGGCGCTGTTTATGGATCAGGCCCCACTGCAGGAAGTACAAGCGGAGGTGAATCAGCTTACCGTCACAGCTGCAGTCCTGCTAGTGACCAGTGGCTTGTGTGGAAGCACCTTGTGTGGCTCACCTGGGTTTGTAGCTAGGCTGAAATGGGTAACAAAGGTCCTCTTGAAGGGCTGTCTTGTACCAGGTGGGTTACTTTGAGTTTTCTTTTCCAGAAGGAGAACAGTGAGTAGAGTATGCAGATGCTGGTTGGTTGCAGGATGAGCAGCAGGAATCTCCCCCGGGAGTGGAAGAGGGTCTGAGATCCAAATAGCAGCCAGGTCTACTGCAAGGAGTGGGGGAAGCCAGCCAGCATTTTTAGCTGGGAGTTAACTCTCTAGAGCAATAGTCCCTTCCTGATGAGAGGGAAAAATTAGCAGTGCTGATCACTAGTTCATGAGTCGGCCACAGGGCAGCCTAGTGCTTGCCAAAGAGCTGGACAGGGAAGCTTAGTTCACAGAGCGCTGGCTGAATGTTGGTCGTCCTGTGCTAGCTGGCTGTGGTGACCCTCCACAGGCACGTGGAGAGGCTTCCCTCCTTGCTCTGTGCCTGCACAGCCCCTTCCCCAGCCAATGTGAGTCGTGGCCGGAGTGCATGTACCTTTGCATGATTTAGGTGTGAAGAAGCTTTAGATGACATCAGTGACCAAGTGCTCCAGAAGTCAGCAGGAGTCTCTCGCAGCTGGATTACGCTGCTTTTACCACTGACAAATGTGCTTCCCTGAAAGGCCAGATAAAAAGCCTTGCGGACAAGGGCAATGCAGTCCAACATGTCATCGGTGAGTCTCTGAACTTATGTCTAACTTGACCTTGAAGCCACTTTGCACTTGTAGGCTACAACTTGGGTTTAGGCTAATGACCCTGGAGCGTGCAGGACAGGCCTGGGATCAGTGTTCACTCTCTGGCCCCACATAGTCTGCACAGGAGAGGAGGGTCAGGGAAGCCACGTTTAGAAACTGCCTTGATTTTCCTATTCCACCCTGAAACATTCCCAAACAGTAATTGCCTTGAAAAATCTCTTAAATCCTCCCATTCTTGCTAAAAGCTAAACAGGCCCAAGTGCAAGGTCTGTTCCTAGGTAGTGTTGCAATCTTCAGGCTAGGATGTAGAGTGAGAGCTTAATCACTGGCTGAGGTAAAGCACCATGCTAAAATCTTTAAATAATATTTATCCCTAGAGAGTACACTGCTTGGTATTCAGCTAACCAGCTGCCCTATAATGCTGCTCCATCAAAATATTTATTCAAATGGTTTGGATAAGAGCTGGTTATTTTGACCTTTTACTAGTACTCTGAACGTTAACTCCGCATCAGATTGCAGTGCCACAGGCAGCTAGTACGCTGCAGGAAAGATTATTTCCACATGGACGACTAGCTTTTATCAGCTATGAAAATAAGGTGAGGCTCTTCCTGCTTTCTGCTTCATCTAGTTAGATACCTTCCCAGCCTGTGTGGACTCCACCACACTGTTTATTTGGGTTTATTCTTTCCATGTCAGAGCAGGCTATTTTGTTTTGATGTAATTCGGAAGGCTGAATTAATAGCCTAAACCAAACCTCGATAAACTACAGGCTGGACAGTGTGTGAGGGCAATGACTCACCGATGGTGTGGCATTAGAAGCTGCAGAACTAGACAGCCTTCCCCCCTCCGTGTCTAAGAATCAAACCCGTGTCTTGCCTGCACTCTTGGCCACCACCACCATTTTCCACATGCTCACTTCAAGTGCAAGAACATCTGAAGCAGCCAGGTAGTTGAATCTCAGCTCTGTGTTCCTCAGAGAGGCTTCCTGAACGCTTTCAATTTCAAGATGCTGCTGTGGCAGGCAAGATAAATCCTGGGCTCTGAAGGTCTGTATTCCATTACACTTCTAAGATGCTTGACACTTCAATGCAGTACAAAAACTCTCAGAGTGGGTGAAAAATGTTTATTGTTGACCTGCTCCCCTTTAACATTAGGTTTGATGGATTTGAGCATTCTTAAGTCCTTCAGCCCAGTATCCCAGCCGTAGCTGTCCTTAGAGGCAGCTACCCAGGACAAAGGGAAAACAAGGCAAGTATACCTGATACTCGAGTACTCTCCTTGTGTCACATTCCCCTCAGTTCCTGTGCTGGATGCTGGTTCATCTGCTTAATATTTGGAAGAGGAATATGTTAGTCCCCTGTGTCCCCGAGCTGATCTAGAGCGTTACTCGTCCACAACACCCTGCCACAACATAGGTGTCCTCAGATCTGCTCCTGACTGCATGAGGAAGCCTTTGTCTCAGAACTAGCTTTCTGTGCAAAGGTTGACGATTTATTTCTTTTGTTTTCATGCTTTTGCTCCTTACAGAGCAGCAGATTCATTCCTTCCTCAGCCTTTTCATTTCCCCTGATGGACACAATTCTCAAAAGGATTTCCCAAAGGGCCTTGATCCCATTCAGGAAGAGCTGCTGGAAGTTGGGCACAGGTTTGGAAGCGTGATCCACCACAACAGGCAGGGGTTTGGACCTTACTACTCGGGAATTCTCAAGAAGGTGCTTCTCCCAAATGCAGAACCAGACTCAGACGCAGGGATGGATTCTTTCTGATCATCTTCACCATGTACCAGGCAGGGGCGGGACACATTCTCCAGCAGTTTCTCAAATCATGCTTCAGCTTGTAAAAATCAATCGGACAAATCCACTGGGGCCAGCATTGCTACTGGGCAGTGACTCCTGGCACGTCAGTATCTGAATAAACCTCTCGACTACAAAAGGTAGTGGCTTTTCCCCCCCCAAGAAAAACTGCCACTATTTGGTGGGGAAGGCAATGGGATGCAGAGCTCATAAAACTGCAGTGCAGCTTAGGCTTTTTTTAATTCAAGGTGTTAATTCTGCCATGGGCCTGTAACCTACTTTGCTGAAACGTTAGTCGCAGCCCAGGGACGCTGTTTGCATTTGATAAAGCCACATGGTATTTAAAATCATTAAAACTGCTCAATATATTTCAATGTTAGCTTGAAAACCTGACTTACTGAATTATTAGAAATGGAACATATGGTATAAATTTAGCAATCCCTGGTGTATTTAGTATTTCACATCAGCCAGATTTTACTTGACATGAAAATCTGAACTTTAGCCTGTATTTAAATGTCTGGATTTCTTGCTCTAATTTTACGTAATGAAAATGTCCTACTTCTTGGCAAGCCAAAAATCTTTGCTGGCCCAAACTGTTAAGTTGTTACATGAACCGCTTGCTGCCGTGCTGCAGAAAAGTGATGTTAGTGTTTATCGTGAGGAAATTAGGGTCCTAGCAGTCCCCAGTAGAACAATCCTTGCAGATGCACGTTAGCGGGGGTAAAAATGAGCTTTTCACACCATCCTGTGGAGAACATACACAAAGCGGTTGGAGACCGCTGTGCTATAGGTAGGTCTGTCTTTAACAGAACACGTGGATGCATTTTTATGCATAGTTTGTCTCAAAATAATAATATTCAATATTTGGGATCATCATGACTAACTGCAAAAAGAGCAGCTTCAACCAAAGCGACTACTGGGCAGCCAGCGCTCCCCATCCTGCGCACCCCGCGCCTCAGGGCAGCACAGCCCCCCTCTTCTGCTGCCAAAGAACGAGCGCAGGCCTGCGCCCGGCTTACTGGCGTTCCGCACTCTGCTTCCACAACCGTGGCACATCATCTCTGCGCAACGCTCCGACGTGTTCTTGTTCCTCGGATTTACTAAGCCGAGAAGTGTGGGTACAGCACGAGACGGAGCTAATTAAACACGGCACCACTGCCTGCTCTCGCCCCTTTTCTCGTCCCTTCGCTGCTCAGGTCTGTTAGATGAGGACGAGAACAGCGTTGCTTTAACCGCTATAACACTGAGGTCACAGTGACAACGGGGCAATGTGTGTCTAAGTTTGTTTATTAATTCAGTCTGTTCTAAGTTGTACAATTATGAAAACAACAAAACGACTGCTGGAAGCCCAGGAATATTTACAATCTCGCCTTGTTGTAGTGAGGTCAGTCTATGTTGTTGCACAGATTGGTTATGTTTGGTACCACAAGATGTTTAAAATTCAGACAAATTTGAACAGATTAACAATTGTATATACAGGAAATAAAAGGAAATTCAAGTATCAAAATACAGACAGATTAAATAACATTTGTATTACAAATCAGTCCCACTGCCATACATCACAATTAGCAAAAATGTCTACATTGCAAACTGAACTCGACTGTTCTCTGCCCTGTTAGGGAATCTCAGGTTATTCTTCCATGGGTAAGAAAAATTTTTGAGCTAGATCGACTTTGCAAGAGCAGCACAGTTACTTCCTTTTGGATAAAAAAAAAAAAAAAAAAAAGCAGTGAGTAATGCCAATGAGAGACCTAAAAGGGAGACCTTTTGCAACAAGACAGTGTTGCAAACACTGTGCTTGCTCTAAAATAAAGATCTGATTGCATGGAAATGATGCGAGCAGAAGAAAGCCAGGGGAAATGCTGCTGCTAGAACCTTCTGAAGTGGGGCAGAAGGAGCATTAAAGCCATTGATTCCACTTCAGCTGCACACAGAACTGGACGTGTTCGGAGGGACCGTTTGGCATCTGGTCTGTGTCCAGCAGCCTTGTGAAGGTACCAGCTTTTCACTAGAGGTACATCCTGGAAGGTGCCGTATCTGCTCCCTGGGAGGGCAACAGGCACGTACCCCGCAAAAGTTGCATAATTTCTTCTAAAAAGAACAATCCCAAAGCAAGTTCAAAGACAGCTGAACAGCTAAGATTAGCTTTGTTTTTTTTTGTAAATACAAAATTAAAAAGGATAGAGCAGCTTCAATTTAAAAAAAAAATAATCATCCCCTCCTATATAAAAAAAGACAACAACTCTGCATCTTGGTTTACCTATCTTGAGTTCTCAGCCTGGACTCATGCCACGCACAAACCAAAGTCTGTAAAATACAATCTGTCCTTAAAAAGGGGAACGAGGCCCAGGGCAGCACCACCTTTTCCCAGGCAGGTAATACAGCAGATGCATTTTGATTCAAAGTCATATTCAGCACCAGAAACTTAGGGCACTTTCCTCCAGATAGCATGACACCCCATAGGGAGGAAGAGCCAGAACACTGTGCAACGGATGGGTTAACAGATTACCAGGAGTCAGTGATCGGCATGGTCCAGGATCGGCCTCCAGCACGCGAGTACCTTGAGAAAACCCATCGAAATAAAAGGGGAGATGCACTGCCAAAACAATTGCTTTGTCTATGAAGTGAGAAGGAGAGTATCTGGCTAAAGAACTGTTGGATCACTAAAGACAACCATAGGATTACACACGGGACTGGAAAGGACCACCAGGGTCCCAAGCCCAGTCCCCTGAAGATTGGAGTCTTCATCACCACTTCACCTCCAAGCCAACCTTCAAAAAGCTCATGCATCAAAAAAAGAAAGGCGTCCCTCCTCCCAAGCAGAGGTTCAATTTGCAATCTCTCCAAAAAGACTTGTTGCCAACACACCAAATATTTACACTTACACCAGTATGAATTGCAACATATGCATAACAAGGAATGTTAGGTTTCCTAAATTCATCAACTTTAAAAAAAAAAAAATCTCCACTTCCCCCTTCTAATCATTTACAGATCTATGCCCTTGGGATTACGGTTCACTTCTCTCCCAGCCTTACTGGCTAGAGAGACTAAATGAAATCCTGACATACAGCAGCAACTGGAGTTAAACAGAAATTATTTGGGCATATCATTCTAGTAAAGCAGCAGGGTACCACATCCCAACCGTTAACAATGCCTGTCGAGATGATAACAAACATGCTGCGCTACATTTCTGCGTCTCAAGAATTAAAATCACAACCATTTTAACATCTCTCCCTTGAGGGGAACAGTACTGTGAGAACACATCAGTCACAGCCAAAATTACTGTTAAATACTCTGGTAATTCAAAAGAAAAGCCAGCACACAGCACCTTCGAGACGCTGGTATTTGGGGATACTGGACTTAGACGGGGGCCAAGCCATCCTCAGGTTGATCCGATTTATCCTCGGGTAGGGACTGTTTCAGTGTAATGCCCAAAATTTAACTCCTTATTTGTTCATCTTCTGAAACTGTTGCACTAATTAAATAATGAGCTAGTATCAAAAAAAGTGCTAAATCACAATTGAATATACTTAAAAAAACCCAACCCTTCAGGGCATAACTGCATTTAAAAACAAGACAGGTGCACAGGAGGCTGGAGAAGGGAGTCGTCTCCAGGTATTCAGTGCGTAAATGGGAAGAAATTGTGTCCTTGCCATAGAAATGTCAAGTATTGCAACGCAACAGTTCTCTGTAGGGGAAGCAAGCTTTGTACCATCGGTAATACTTGGCCACAACCACTGCAGGGTGAAAGATCCTTTGCAGACTCTTTTCCTTAAGTTATTTCTATTTGCCATAAAAGCATGGAGTAGCTTTGAAAACAACAGATGCAGACTTACCCTGCAAGGCTTCTCACACTGGAGGAAGTTATTTCCAAGAATTTGGTGTTCTCTACTGTTCACCCAGAACTGAAGCAAATTCAAGTACCGTTATGAGATGCGCACACCACTCCCACTGCTAAGACTTTCTATTGTACTCCTTGCCGGACTGCGTGGGTTCTCAGTAAATAAGGAGATATCTGGGGTTTTTTTCCTCACCAAAAAACTGCAGTGCTACATTTAAACTGTGAACTGGATTTGCTCTATATCATTTCACACGTTAAAAAAGAAACGGGTTGAAAGACATTTGTCTCAAACTAGAAAAGGTGACATCGCTCTTGGCCTCAGAAGTCTCAACTTTCCTTCGCTAGAAATGGAGAGAGCTGCTTTTCTCAGCTGGTGGCTGGGATCCCTTTCCCCCCTCTGCTTTGGGAGCCCTCACTGAGCAGCAATGCACCCACTCCGAGGCAGACACCAGTGCCAGATGGAGATGATCTTCGTGTCAGCAGGCCACTGCTTCTTAGGTTTCTGCCCCGTTACTACTTTTCCGTGGTAGGAGACAGCTGCCCGGAGATCAGCTTTTCAGAGGCAAACAGAAAGGAAGATAATGGAATGAATGATTTCCGAGTCATACAAAAACAAGTGCTGGGAAAGACGAGGCATATGGCCAGGAGATGAGACACAACCGTGAGGGTTATGGACACACAGCGGAAGCTTTGTAGTTTAGGCAGGGCTGCCTGTGATCCCAGCTGGGTTTGGATGGTCACCCTTAGAAAGGCACATGCTCTAGTGACCTGGTTTTAGGAGGTGCTGAGGAACCTGCCCTTCCCAGCTGAAGGCGGGGGAGATGCAAGAGCTCAGACCCTCTAAAATCAGGCGTACGGGTGGGCAACTGCACGGTAAATGCTTACACGTAGAAACTGCGCTACCACCGCTACCATTAATTCGGTTTCTCTTTGAAGGATATAGAAACCCTCAGGGCACTCTCACAGCTTGGAAAGCTGCTGATCAAACCCAAACCCACCTCTCGGAGCACCTCGGACACAGCAATATTCTGCTGTCCACGACGCTCCGGCTGGCAGGACGGCGCTGCAGCACTTCAGGCAGCTGCAGTGCGACCTCCGCTTCAGGGGTCTTTAGGCAGAGGAGCGCTGGCTCTATGTTAAGGGGCTCCATGGCATATGAAATATATGTACTAGATTGAGCTTTCGTTTTTTTTTGTTTTTGTTTTTGCTGTAAGACAATCCTTTTAGTCCTCTCACTTGGGTTCTTACTAGGCTGGCCCTTATTTTGAAGTCAGTTTGCTGATCAGTGCCATTAAGCCACAATGGACTTGGGAGATCAAACCCATTCCTGAGAAAGAGCTAAATAAAGATTTTGAAACATCAGGTTTCACCCCAAGTCTGGGGAAACAGAAGCTGTCAGGCGACAGCTCTAAAGCCCTGGCAAAACTCGGATGAGCTTGTTCTAGCCCCTAAATACCAGCTCTATAAATAGCCCAGGGCTGCTCTTCTGACCGCTCCCCGCTGGTGCCAACTGGTGATCACGAAGGGAGATTTGGGGTAAATTCTAAAAGCTATTTTGGAAATGGAGCTTTAATAGAGATCTGAGTGCCTCCTCTTCCCCATTTACGTCCAAGATGTCCACCCAGACATCTCATGCAGAGGTGAGCAGGTAGCTGCGTCCACCTCTCTTCACGGCTCTCTAACACAGACCCTCTGTCACCACCGGCTCTCCAAAACTGGGCTGCAAGGGGATTTTGCCAAGATGCAGAACCCACGGTGAGTTCAGACACTCGCATCAAGGTGCACATCAGCGAGCTTTGTGCAGCCCAACTACTGTGCGGCTGCAGCCCTTCTCCCACTGCCCCATCTGCTCAGCCCTCTCCCCGGGAAAGCCGCGACAGCCGCTGCCCGCGAGGAGCTGGTCGGGGTCCAAGACGCAGCTTTGCTACGAGGCCGTCTGTGAGAGTGAAGTACTTCATCTGTCAGGAGAGCATCGGGGGTTTGCTGCCACAGTGTGGAAGTCGCAGCACCTTTCACTACAGGGTCTTAAAACTGCTCTGCAAATGGAGCGAGCCTCACACCCCCGAGAGGTAGGTAAGTACGTCCCCAGCCCGTACACGGTTCTCTTCGCCTCTCTTTACACTCGGGTAAAGAGAGGCGAAGTTGCTTGGACGCACAGCAAGTTAGGGAGAAGCAGCACTGAGGCAGGAGTCCTGCCTCCCAGTGCTGTTATTCATCAGATCGTACTCCTCCTCCTTCTCTTCAGTTTCATCTCAATGAGCTTTGCAAACGCAAATGAAGCAACCAGGAGTAGGACCGTGGACGGTGCGCTGGGACTTTCACAGGGTTGTGTGGCATTCCCAGCTCTGTCCCAGCTCTGCTCTGACCTGTGCCAAGTGCCCTGTGGTCTCATGCAAACGATTCCCAGTCATACTCTGGAATTAAAAGCTGCTTCTACCAAGATACAGAGAAATGGGGATGTTTTCCCAGAGGAAAAACATGCACACTTGAGAAACAGCCAGAAAAGGCAGAGGTGCCCACTGATGCAGTGAAATCCTCGCTCTCATGGATAGAAGGTGACAGATGTTTCAAGATCCCTATAGCCCTTATCGTGCAATGGTTTGTAGACTGAAAACAAGCTTTGGGATCGGCAGCAGACTGATTTCAATCACATTTCTCCCTTTGGCAAAAAAGCACAACTGCAGCAAGTCCACTGAACACAGCAGAGCTCTGGCTTCTTTATCAGATCTCTAACAGTATCCAGCCCCTCTCAAACACCTTTCCTTCCCAACACGGGGCTAACAACATGTGCCTTTAAAAGCTTAACCTCTTTACAATCTGCCAAGTGCGAGCTACGCGCATAGCTCACGAGAAGTTTGGCGAGTGTAAACAGAAGGACTATGGTGGGGAAAAAAAGTCCTATGAGGGACTGAAATGCATACAACCAAAACCACACCTATCTCTGAGAGGGGACAAAGCTCGGTGGGAACGATCGCACCCAGCCCAAACCCATGCTCCCGTCAGAGCAGGTTTTCCGCTCCAGGCTTTGAGAGAGGTTGCGGGCAAGGGTCCCCGTGAGAAAATCTAGTGAACGTGTGTTATTTGCAGACAGCATCACAGTGGTTAGTGTCGATTCGAATGGCAGGTAAGAAGAGGGGTGAGTTCACTGGAACAGTACACAGCCGTGGCTCAGTCGGGAAGAAGAGGATCTAGGAGGAGGGAGTGCGTGCACCGCAGAGACAAGAGGTCTCCATCAGTCCAAGGATAAGAAGGTGAAATAGAAAAAAAGGCCCGGGGAGTGTCACGTTGCCCCAGGGATTCACAGTGCCAGAGCAAGGGGCAAGACGTGAAAATGGCAGGCGGCTTCCTGGATCCACATCTCCGATTCCCCCAGCCTGCATCCCTCTGCACCTCCCACCTCACAGATATCTAACAGCGTGTTACCCTTGTTTCCGAGTAAGGAGAATTCACAGTGTTCAGTAGTGATCAGGTACAAAAGCCGTTTAAGTCTACAGTCTCCTAAGTGCTGCTGCCTTTGACGTAGTGCCTACGCGGGGCTCAGTGCGAGCAGCTGGAGGAAGAGGGAGTTTAGAACAGCAGACAGATCAGATCGCAAAGGCACGGTTAGACTAGGTGGACACGGGGTGTGTTTGCTTTAGAAGATAGTGGTCTCATACTTAGTGCTGAGGGTCCGCTTGGAGTCCTGTTTGGGGTCCACAACCCAGGAGACACTGGCATGAGACTGGGAGTCTTGGTCCACTTCAGGGGGGTCCAGCTAGAAAATAAGGAAAGAAAGGGCGTGTTAGGTCATCCGTGCTTCTGGGACAGAACGAGTGGGGATTCAACGCACGGAGAGGCTGCTGCTCTGCCTAATGCCCATCCCAAAAACGTGCACGTGTGCGGGGAAGCAGCTCTCACTGGGGAGGCATTCAAGTCCTTCATAGCTAAAACACATCTAGCCACATCAGTCACAACCCAGCACCCTGAGATGACTTTGTGAGTTAGGCCTGCAAGCCCCTATTACCATTAGTGACAGCTTCACTTCATCTCACAAACAAGCATGAAAAATTCAGGGCTATAAAGATGGCACTACAAAAAAAAAAGAGGCAAAGGGAGAGAGGGAGACAGCTCCTGGCAGGTGAGCTCCCACGTGATTTACTCTCCTGACCAAGCAAGGCTCTTTCATCTTGTCCTCCTAAATCAGGATCCTACAGGAAGGTTAACAACACCAGAAAGAGCAACGCAGTTAGTTGGGAGCTGCCACTCTACATCAGCGGGGACGGACATCAGTGGTTTGTCCCTGGGGTTCATCTGAGCCCATGGCACAGCCCTGGAACGAGTGGGGAGGGAAGACAGCAGCGAGGCAGGACACAGGACCACAGCAGGAGACGCGGGAAGCGGGGAGGCAGGCGGGCCGGTGGCAGCTGGGGCAGCCCGGGTCAGTTCGTAATGGAAGATGGCAGGAAGAAGGGTAAAGACCTTAGCTCCGGGACTAACAGACTGCAGCGGCAGGTAGGAGGGGCGGTGTGTTGTACAGGTGTGACAGTAACAACAGCGAGTGTCAGGAGGGAGCGGCACCTGAGCGGGGGGAGCAAGCAGAACACAGACAAAAGGAGACATTAAAGGAAGGTAATGGCTTATGTAGCAGTCCCTGCTCCTCAGCAGCTCCAGTCTTGGCTGGTTTTGGCTACAGGGGCACTCCCATGCTGCAAACCACAGGTTACCTACTGATCCTACTGTGGCTCTGCAGAGTTTGCACATGGAAGCTGTGCTGGACCCAGCAGTGCACTTAACCCCCATCCCACCTGGGCTATTTTCACCTCTGCTTGCCTTCATCCTACCAGGGGAAGCCCTAACACCGCAGCAGGACTGCCAGCAGAGCCACGGACACTGCAATATCAGCAGTGCCTGAAGCTACAGGCACTGCGTCTGCATTTGGGCTCCCCACACCACAAAGGGGAGGTTTAAGTGTGCGGTGCCCAAGAGAAATCCCAGCTCAGACCATGCAGATCGCACCCGGCAGCCTGCCGGCCCGCACATACGTACTGCAGATTTCCTCATGCCGGCTCGCGGTTTAGGCACCGGTTTGGAAGATTTTGTTTCAATCATTTCTCCTGCTGCAGCACCCAGAGGCTTCGCTCTCTGGGCTTGGAGGGCCAGCTGGTAGGCGACCTCGAATGCCTGCCCCAACGTGAGGATGATCTCGTACGTCAGGTTCTTTGGAGAGACCACAGAAAACACAAAGCCGTTAGGTGCATATGCGCTACCTTGCCCTGTGCAGAGTCCATGTGCTCAGCAGCTTGCTCTGGAGATGCAGACCTCAGCAGAGCCCATCACCTTTCCATTAGCAGGTCGCATCCTGCCATATCCCTGGCAAAGCCGCTCTGCACGCATGGGGCAGCGCTGAGCGCCTGCCCCAAGCTGCCTCCACGCTCGCACAGCCCCGGCCGGTGGGACCACCTGCGAGCCTGCTACAGCCCCTCAAGCATCACAGTTTAGCAGCGTTTTGCATTGTAAAGAGAAAAAGCCCAAACATCTTGTACAGCCGATTCTGCCCAAGAATAAAAGAAAGTTATGCTTCCACACTCTCAGAGAATTAAAAGGCTGTTAAATCAGCCTATTATGCTCAACATAATTGAGAGCGTATTAGGGTTTTGTTCATAGCGTATTCCCCAGGAGGGAAAAACTCCTGCCCTGCTTTATTCAGCACTGGAGAGTGCAGTAACGAAGCCAGACAAATATTCTCTGTCAACAACGCTCTAAAGGAAAAGCATTTTGAGCCAGGACTCAGAAAGGACTATTTTAGGGTAGAAACAGGTAAAAAAGCCCTAGAATGGACCAGATCCTGATCTATGACTCGCCAACAAAACTGAGAACTGAGTGATGAAACAAGTGGACCGCAAAGGACTGCAGCACGCTGTGAGGTGAGATGAGATGCGATAACCCACTCACCACATCCACGGTGCTGAAGACGTGGCAGTAGTGGTGGCTGGTCTGCAGGTCCTTGGTGATGTAGGCAAATGTGCAGAGATCCTCGGGGTCCTGAGCAGCGCAGGAGATGTTCCGGATCTCGTGCTCAGCAATGACATTCTGCCGGGGTCAACCACAAGCACCTGTCACCCTTCTGGGGATGGCAAATACACCCGGCAAACGGTGGTCGTGGCAAGCATGTACTGGGGGCAGGGAGCAAAACAGGTACTGGCAGGGAGGGGGGTCCCCCAGCCAGACCAGTCCTAGCTCCCTCCCATGGTAGGAATAAATGGCAACATGGCCCACAAGCAGCCAGTTTGCTAAGCCTTTGGCAGTCAGATAACCACCACCACCTTGGTGCTCTCCTGTAGTCCTGAGAAGCTGGGCTTCTCAGGATCGGCCGTGGCTTCTGGAGCCACAAGGTGTGACCTACAAGCCCCCAGGCAGGTGGGACTGCAGGTCTTGTCCCTCCAGACACCAACTTCGAGGCACCTGAAGCTCACCTTGTTAGAGGCATCGATGAACTTCACCCCTTTGTATGTGATGGACAGAATTATGGTCGGGATCTTCTTCATATGCTCTGTGGATTTCTTCAGAAACAAGAGCATTCAAGTGACCAGTTGTGAACAAATGCTCCCTTCTTCACCATCACCCCAGCCCACCCCAGAGACCCCCAGGCCACTGCCCCACAAAGGCAGGCCTTGGGGGTCTTGGACCAGGAGAAGGAAAGCCTGCTCCTGGTGGAAGCAGAGGGGAAGGGAAGGGGACCTGAAGCAAACCCAGCACCTCCTTCCCCAGTGAAAACACTTGTTCTCCCTCTGCACAGACCTTCCAACTACAGGGAAAAGTGCTGGGGAGAGGCAGTTCATCAGTGACAGCAGCACGGCCTGTTAGGTGGTCTGGGTCCCTGCTCTGCACAGGGCAGCTTGCAGGGTTTGGGGAACCACTGAGATCCCCTCATTCCCCTCTCCACATCATCCACCACTGGGTGTGAGTGAATCCACCCTGTCCCCGTGGCCTCCGTACCCTCATCTTGGCACAGGCGTCCTGCGTAGACTCTGTCCCTCGGAGGTCTTTGATCAACATGGAGCCCAAGTACTGTTTGGAAGAGGAGGAGATGTTAACGTGCTCCCACACATCCTAAAGGCTTCAGGCAAGAAACCCTGCCAACCCCAAGGCAATGCCGTGGCTCCATGAGCAGCCAGCAGTCGTGGCTGGGGAGGGACAGGTCACCCAGGGAGGGGGAGGAAGCACATCAACTCCACACGCAAGAACCTGACCCCAGAGCCGCCTCATCCTCACCACCCCCGCAAGCCAAAAGCCACTTACGTTGGCCTCGTACCCGCAGGACTCGAAGATGAGCTTCTCTGGCTGGTGCTGCCAGTTTTGGACTGGGGCGTATGGGGCAGCCAGACTGGGGGGGCGCAGGGTCAGTTTTGACTCCCGACGGTCCTCCTGGAAGGGAAAAAATACAGATGTGAAGCCACAACAGGTCCAACCTGGGTTGAAACACAGATCCCAGGAGGGCTCTTTGGGTTGATGCAAATAAGGTTTGCAATGGCCAAATCCCATGGGGCTGGGGAGGAGGCAGCAGGCTGCGGGTGAAGGTGCCAGTGCTGATGGAAGTCTGAGTCACCCATTTTCAAGGTGAGATTGAGGCATAAATGAGCTGCTGGCTCTAATGCTGAGGGAAGCTGTGCCTGAGTGGCTCTGTGGCTCTCCATGCATCACCCTAACTCCTTGCTGGCTCCAGAGAAGGAGGAGTCTGCACTGAACTGAGCAGAGGGGCCCCCAGGACACACAAAAGCACCCACTGACCTGTGCTTTGTAGCGCTCAGCTCTGGAGTAGGGAGCAACCTCGGTGCCACGGTCGTGTTGCCTCTTCCCGGTATCCCCAGAGGGCAGCAGGAGATCGGCAGATCTGCCCGTGCAGGAGTCATTCTGGCTCAGGGGTGACGATGTCTGGGACATCAAGTCCTGGCACTGAAAGAGGCAGACACCAGTGACCATCCCGGTCGGCCTGTGCCACCACTGTGCCCACCGCTCGCTCCCCTTTACAGTGCCTGACACAAAGGGTGCAATGAACAGAGTGAACGGGGGCAGCTCCTCCTCTGCAGGCTCCTGCCTCAGTGTCATCAATCACACCAGTTATTTTCTGCATGATACCCCTGATTTGCTCCAGGTTTCAGGTAGGTATGTCCTTTCTGCTGAGCACGCCTCTGCCTCCTGTGAGCTCATCCCAGGAAGGCAGGAGACACGCTGAGCTGCGGGCAGGGTGTTTATAGAGGAACGGGCTAAAGCGCTAAGCAAAGCACTCAAAGCCGCTGATGATCAGCCACCGCGGGAGAGAAGCCCTGGGAGCCCAGTGAGAGGTCAGCCCAGATGCCTGACAGCCTGGCTCCTACTGCAGGCAAGATGCCTGTACGTGCCAACCGGCCCGGCAGACAATGCGGGAAGCTCACAGCTGCAACACGCATTAGTCCTATTCAACGGACTTGCTTAATTTGCCATTGACGTCCTTCCGCTCCCCACACCGGAGCCAGGCGCTGGATTGCACCAGCTGTAGCACCAGGAAATGCCGCAAATGGCCCATTCTCCTACACAGCCTCCCCGTCCAGCATATCAATCAGTTGATGCTGCACCAAAGGACTCCTCTCCCCCCTCAACAGCCCTGCCTTCAGTCTCTTCGGTCTCAAGAGGATGTTTCAGAGAATTGCAGATCCTCAGCTGGCTGCTGCCTGTCCGGGCTTTTGTTGTCTGAAAAGGGGGCGGTTGAGCAGCGGGGCGAAGGTGTGGGGTTTGTACGTGACACCCTCCCGGCAACCGAGCACACACTCCCGGTGCAGTACCAGTGTGAACCCGCTCTTTTTTTACACCTGAACCCCAGTTCCTTAAAAATCTGGTGTGAGCAAGCAGGGCACAGCAGCCCAACTTGCTTCAGCTAAGACTGTTTTGGTTGAAAAGCCTTGGGAATCCAAGGCAAGAGGGAAGAGCTCTGCAGCAGGGTAAGGACCAGATGTTTGGGATGGGGAAACTCCAATCACTCCCAATTCCCGCTCCAGGAAGCTGATTTGCAAACACTGGGAGGAAGCAGCACGACACGCTTGCCCTCCGTGGCACGCCGCCCTGCTCCCGAGCTCACAGGTTAGCCCAAAGCTCAATGGGTTTTGCCAAACTCAGCTCTCAAATGTCGGTTTTCAGGAAGAACGGAGAATGCGACGGCTCCCCTCCCAGCCAACCCCGATAACAAAGGGCCTGACATCCAAAGGCTGCCACTCCCGCAGCAAAAAATCAACATCCACAAATCATGTCGAGTGCTATTTGGCAGCGAGAGCAAGAGCTCTAGAGAAGCCCAGCCGGCCCAGGGAGACAGATCTCAGACTCCCAACTGGCGCAATCAAAACACTAGCTCCCAGCTGCATCCCATCTCACCAGCTGAGCTGTGTCACACTCCTGCCTGCGGGATGGCCGCCTGGCATCTGGCCAGGAAACAAGGGGAAGAAAGTCAGCTCAGTATTCCCGTTTGGTGCAGGGCACAGAGGTGGGAGTAGCACCCTGCTACCCGTTCAGTGCAGGCACCCACCTTGCATGGAGGCACCTGATCCGAAGGAGCTGCCTGACATTTCCCATGGGGCAGGCATCCAGAATTTGACCTGCAAGGGCTGAACGCTCTCTTCCCCCACTCATTTCAATAGCAGGGTCATGCCTGTGCAAGTATTTGCTGCTTGGGTCACTGGAGTCGATAAGGTGAAAAGCTGAACAGATACAGCCGGCCACGTTAAGATTTCTCCCAGCACTGATGTGATCGCACACTTCAGCTTTGTTTTGCACAGGGAAGATAGAGTTTGACCCACAAAGAAGAAAGCTAAGAGCTGGGAAACTCATCCACCACTTCAGCTAGAGCGTGTCTGTCCAAATAAATGGTGACGTTTGCTGTTGTGGGGCCCAGCCATAGCAGAATTTGTACAGCACAACGTCAAATTCGTAATTTGTTTTCACTCTGCCCAAGTGCTCTAGGTGCTCTGGTCAAGTCAGAGCCAGCCCGGCTGTTACACTTCCCAAGTTCTGCCTGACCATGCTGGGAGTGGGAGCATTGGGCTCTGCATCATCTCCAGCAGCAGCCAAGGTGCATCCATGGGAACTGTTTAACACAAAACACTTCCCTCCTCCGCACAGCCAGATGTGCAGTTGCCTCAACGCTTCAAGAACTTTCTTCCCAAACCACCAAGTATCTGAGAACCAGGAGTAACCCAAGCTTCCAGGTCAAATCGATTTGTTTTAATAAGAAACAAGCCATTTAGATTTTACCCTTCCCTTTTTTTAAAAAGCAATGCAATTTTCAAAGCTCACTATGCTTATTACTCTCAATACTTACCTTCAAAGGAATTTTAACTTAAATATTGACATTGTAGGGTTTTTTTCCTCTTTTTTTATTGATTTTGCTAGGCAGAATTTCCTGAGCATGAAAGCAGCAGAGTAAGGCTGAACACGCTTCCCTCTCTGAGCCTGGATACCCATCCAGGACCTGAGCTCTCAGTAAACATCCTCTACAGATCTCTGAGTCCCTCAGAGGTGATAGCTGCTAATCAGAAAGGGGACAATTATTCCTGACAGACCTAGGTTTAGTTCTTTGAAAGGAAGGAAGGAAAGTGAAGGACAGCCAGGGCTGAAGAAAGCACCCTGGCCACTGCCGCGCGCGCTCCGCACAGACACACCAGCCAGGCAGGGAACACAAACAGTGACTCACTCTCAGCTGCGAGAACCGCGGCGGCTTTGCCGGTGGCTCCTCATACGGTCTGTCTGCCAGGGAGGCAATGATCCTCTTCCGATGGCCGAGCAGATTCACTTTCAACACCTGCAGGGAGAGACCACGGTCACTGTAGGCTTTCTTGCCCTTGGCACAAAGCAAAGCTTTCTCTCTTTGAGCAGCGTTGTTCCCATTTAACACGACTCCCTGCAAGTCACAGCCTTGTGAGCCTGGAGAGAACGTGGGCAGGACCTCACTGCCGTGGCAAGAGAAAGGCAATACTCACGTTTACTATTTCAAGCTCCCAGAGGTTCTTCACAGTGTCAATAGAGCTGTAGCCACTTGAGAGGAAGGACTGAATGTAATCCTGCAGCCCCAAAGAGTCAAGCCATGCGGGAACTGAAGGCTGGCTGTTCCCATCGCAGCCCAGGGGTTTCAACTGTAAAACCACAAGAAAGGGGTTAAAAGCCCAGGGGGCTGGGATCCCAAGGCATACAGCATCAATTCAAATTAAAGACCATCATCATCTCCACTAGCAGCTTTAAAGTAACAAAAATCACTGTATAAGCAGGGAATGCACTTGGGATCAAGACTGGCAGGAGGGACAGCCACCCTCTCCCCAGTATGGAGTCACCCCACCCACATAGCTTGGCGGACCAATATACTCCTTTGCCTCTCTGCTATTCCCAAACCCTTTCCCACAGCCCCTGCGATCCCTCCATGAGTCACAGGGATGTGGCTGGAGTCACAGGGGACGGCTTTTGTTTCCTCTGCTTTCACAGCCATGCTGGGCAATGCCCCGTCCCTGCTTCACATGAGGGGTGTCGGTGCTGACCTTTGGGAGGGAGCGAGCGGCCTGGAGGAGCTTCCGACGGTGCTGTGGGTCACCGATCCCAATGTCCCGAAGGTCCTGGTCTTCCATGACATTACAGCCCTGCGGGGACAGGAAGGAGCGACATGGGAGCAGAGAGCAACAGAAGCCACATCAGGTGCCGGAGTGGAGATCATGCACATTACAGCACCCTCCTGACCTCACCTCCCAGCATGTCCCAACAGCAGGAGGAAGAGGAGGAGGAAGGCTCCCAAGGATGGCAGCTCTGCCCCATGTACCGAACTCAGGCACCAAGAGGGCTGACACGAGAGGGGCTGTGGCACAGACAGCATCGGTGGGGGAGAGCACCGCCATTCCCTCCCTCCCACAGCCTGCTCTGCAGCATCCTCGTTAGATTTCAGGCCATCGCTTACAGCAACCTTCCTGTTCAATGCATAGATGCTTTAATCACTGCGTAACAATGCCCAAGTAAACTCCAGCCCCACTCCATGCACGATGCCTGAGAAGGGGCACTTGGCTCTGCTCAGCCTCCCTCCACGGCCACAGAGAAATCCGAATTTCTTTCTGTGAGATCAGGCAGCCTGGCGAAGGTCAGATTTATCCTCCGTCCCCTGGGCAGGGAGACAGCCCATCCTGATCTGGCAGAGATGCTCTAGTCGCCACACACCGCTCTATTAAAGCCCATTTTCTGCCCCTCTTCCCCCTGCAGAGCAAGAGCGGACGCATGCAGAGCACGCTGACTTTAGACCCCTCTTAAGAGCCTCTATCACAACCTGCTTCCCTGCCCCTCGTACCTGGGGAGAGCTCAGCGGGAAGCCCGGGCACGTCTCCCCATGGCTGGAAGAACCACGCTCCTGTTTGACCGAGGGCTTCAGCTCGAGCCCGGACCACCCCCTCCCCGTCCTGCCTCCTCTGCTCTTAGGAGAGTCACAGCTGAAGGTCTGAGCTGACAGCGTTTCGCTGTTCCACATTTTGGTTTTGTAAGAGAAACCTAATTAAAATTGGCTGCTGGGCAATACGCTGCTGCAGGGGCACGCAGGCTGCAGGAACAGCGGGCTGAACGGCCAGGGCTTCAGGAGGGGAAGATCGCCAAATATCCTCTATAAAGGGCAGCAAATGTTTTATATTCCTTCGCACCCCACACTTTCTGTAGTATTTCAGCACATATGTTTTGCTAAGTACTACCTGCTTTAAATACAACAGCTAAATGCATTTGGCAATGGCTTTACACGAGTCACCGGGTGCATTTCATGGAGCCAGATGCCAGTCC
This sequence comes from Platalea leucorodia, assembly GCF_965183815.1. NCBI lineage: Eukaryota > Metazoa > Chordata > Aves > Pelecaniformes > Threskiornithidae > Platalea > Platalea leucorodia. The sequence continues at coordinate 372,279 of NC_138841.1, forward strand.
TGCGGCCAAACACTGGCTGGCTCGCTCCCGGCAATGCCAGCGTCCACTTCGCTCCTGCCTTGCTTGGTTTGTGCCTGGTCTATGACAGCACCAAGCCTGGGCAGCATCGCTCCCACCACTTCCATGGCCTGGTGTGATAACTGCTGGGTAGGATACCATGCGGCTCTCTGCTCCCCAGAGCTGCTCTTTCCCTCGGCCGCAGAGATAAGTGTTCAGAGAAACAGAGAATTAACGCTACAGATAAGAGATGCCTGAAGCAACGGCACTGGGAGAGCTGCCCTCAGAGGCCAGACTGCAGAGAAACAATTATTTAGCAAATGACAGTGGCAAATTAAAGCAGTGGGTGGCAGGGAAGCAGGGCCCTGCAGACACTCCGTGACTTGTCAGCACCCACAGCACCAAGGCAGAGGCTCCGCTGCCCCCATCCTCCCTTGGCAGGCAGGGATGCCCGACACCCTCAATTCCTGGCAGGCTGTGGGGGGACCGAGACCGCAGATCTGGAGCAGACAGCCACAGTACAAAAGCATTTGTCTAAGAGTTGTTTAAACAGCAGAAAGAGCTGGGACTAAAGACCCTGCAGCTGATTAGGGTGGTTCGCTCCTTGTTTTCCAAAAGGTCAGTTTATACCAGCAGGCTGCAGCGCTGGTCTGCAGTGCCACTGCCCGCTGCCAGCTGGAAAGAGCTACTGCTCCTGCTTGAGATGGCACCGTGGGTGGGCGGCAGCTCTGCAGGGGCACGGGGCCACACCAATACCTGCCTTGCCTTTCTGGGATTGCACCCCACATCCTGCAAGCAAGGCCATGTGAAACCCCTGGGTCTCACCTGAGTGGTAATGCTACCCACAAAGCTCTGTGCAAGGACGTAACTATGTCATATAAGCTGTTCTGTGCATTCCTCAATTGCACAAAATATATTAAAAAAAAAAAGGCTTTTTGTTGGTTGAAGGCTCTGAGGGTGCCCATTTGGTGCAAGAGCAGCAGCAGGCTCTGCTGCATCGAAAGCAAACTCTCTACATGAGTAAAGCAGAGAGGCTGCCACTGTCAGAGGCAGCGATCACTCCAGCTTGTCAGCAGCAGCAAAAAGAAATTAAAACATCCCTCCCCTTTCTTGTTCACAAATTTTAAGCCAAAGAGCCACATTTAATGTGCGTTCCTGTAACAGCAGGTGATTGCCTGCTCAGCTCAGGGAAAGAGGGAAAGGATTAAAGGCAGCTTAACTCCCCTGACATGCACCTTACCTGGCACAAGCGTTTTTGCATGCTACAGCTCTGCTACAGGGGTTGCCAGAAGGTCCTTGGGAGGCAGCATATGCATGAGGAAATCATCTCCTAGAGGGAGACGGCTTTTAAAGGGCTTTTTTAAATGGACAGAAGAGGGCTAGAGCAAGTGATAGGATTTCCCCTGTAAGCCTGGAGAGCAAAGCATTACTGCCCTGCCTGGGGGAGGCAAATGGAAACACAGGAAGGGTCTGACTCACCGAAGCCCCTGCAGCAGGTTAACGCCACACCTCGGGTACCCGAAACCTGCAGTTCCCCACACCTCAGCCCGCTCTGCTCCCCCAAGCTGCCCATCTTGGTGCTCTGCTGCTTAATTCCTCTGTAAAGAGATGGGTGCCAGAGCTGCAGCAGGCGCGGGGCCTCGAGGAGGAGCAAACGCTTCGCGCACCAACCAGGACAGCAAGAACAGTTCACAGCCAAATGAGCTGTGACAATGGTGACGCGTAATTTTCATGTATAAACATTAAACAAGCTTGCTGATCCTATTTACGTTTTTATTCATGCTTACTTTCCAGTGTTGAGCCTTTTTGGTGCTAATCCACTTTAGCACAGCAATGCCTGGCTAGCACAGCCGTGCTCCCAAACTAGCAGCACGGGGCTGGCAGCTCACACTCTCCCAGGATGCCTGTTTTATGCTGACACGGCCAGTGCCAGGCCCATGGCAAGGCAACAGGTATTCTCCCACTTTTGGCATCTCAAATTCAAGGAAAATTGCTTGCTATGTAGCACGGATACAAGCTAGTTAAATACTGTAAAGCCTACAGCTTTCTGCAACACTCCTTATTTTTATGTGTCATGTTAAATTCCCTCAGTGCCAGTCTGTATTCTCAGGGTACTTAACAAGGATAGACAAAGCATAGCAGCTCTGAATAAATCTTTACAGTCTATTGTGCATGAGCCTCCGCTTAGAGAAACGTCCTTTAAACCCATCCAGATTTCATCTCCTATGAAAAAAAATAATCTGCCACTAAAATAGATAATAAAATGCAAACACACTGGAGATCTTTTAACCTTTGCCAACCAAACAGATGAGCTGCTTAAACCAGACTTTAAACTTGTTTGCATTTAACACGCTGGTCAGACAAAAGCCAAGGGGCAGAGATGCTCTGTCTGGGCCACCGCTGCCACCTGCCTCCGAGCCACGCTCCTCTGGTGCAGAAATTGCCACAGGTCTGGTTAGTGCCCTGCTCTCTGCTCGGGCTCCTGCGCCTGCAAAACCACCTCTCTGCTCAGCCAGCAACTAATGACCTAGCACAAAAAGCCCCCTAAGCCAGGAGGGTTCCCAGCCACGGAGATCCAGCTGGGGTCTGTCGCGGCTTTCGTCCTTCCCTGCCTCTCCCAGCATGTCTTGCTTGCTTCTCTCCACCAGCCCCATCCTTCCTGACCTCTGCACCACTGGCTCATGCCAGGCACTGGGCTGCTGAAGGGTCTTAGGTCTGTCCCTGAACCAGGCAAGAGCCATTTCTTTGCTGTACCAAGGAGGGGAAGACTGCAGACACGTCCACACCCAGCAGCTCGCAGAGGAAAAGGGAATAAGGTATTCATCACCAAGATGAAACAAAGCCTCTTTGTTACAAAGGGCTGCTCAAAGGCAGATTGCCTTGACACAGGGCTGCAAAATCTCAGAAAAACTGCTGTGACGGTTTTTTGATTTTTAAACAATATCCCAATACAGGTTTTTGTTTGCTCTCTTTTCCCTTGTGTGTTTGTTTTGTTTTTTGTTTTTTAAACAAAGGTCCCCTCTGGTGCTGATGCAAGTCGGCAACCAGGCCAAAAGATGCCATCTCCCAAGCGCCCTGCTGACGGCTGCAGAGCAGTCCTGGCAGCCTGACCCCAGGCTCGTGGGCAGCTCCGGGTCCTCTGAGGACGGATTCAGCAAATGCCCGAGGCAGAGGAGAGGAAAGCTCCCAGGGACTCGCTCTGCTGTTAGCCTGGTCCTCTATGATCCTTCAGCAGCAGCCTCAGAAATGCCAATTAGAATCAAAAAGAATCCTAAAGACGTATTTCAGACTTTATTCGTTGTGACAAGTGCTTTTTACCTTGCGCATTTCTCCCAGCTGCAGGGCCGAGTGGAGCAAGTGCAGCTCAGGGCTGCACCCAGGCCAGAGCCTCTCGCTTTCATCCATGCGAGGGGAGCGGGGACCACCTGAAAGCCCTGTTCATCCCAACACCTCACCCTTTTCTACTCGCTTCCGTCAGGAACTAGCTCTCAGCATTTCCTGCACTGCAGGTAGCTGGTTCAGGGTCTGTTCCTAGAACACACATCCTTGTGTTAATCCGGACTTTAGTACTGCACCACATAGTACAGCATCCTCGTATGGGCTGCACCAGGGAGCCCCAAAGGATGCTGGTGCAGCCGACCCGCCTGCAGAAACACAAGCTTGTAGAGAAAGGGTCTGCTTTAGTCATGCTTCACATCTTGCACTGTAATTAAACAGCCTGCAAGACTCCAGGTTTCTCATTAAAGGAAAAAATGGCATAGTCAGAGGTTAGATTGTAGGAAGGTAGCGTCCCCTCCTGCTAGTTAGGTGACCCCGAAGGCACGCGTGCCAAAATCAGAGCTGCTGAAATCTGCCAGCAATCCTCCTCCAGCAGGGCACTCTGCAGGCACTTAACTACCCAATTTTCAGATGCTGCTTCTTGCACAGAGCCTGGCATCGGTCCATCCTCTCTTTCCAGCTAAGGAAGGGCCCAAGGCAAAGAAAGTTTCGTATAGGACGCGTAGTCTTATCCAGCCAGCAATGCAGTTTAATGAATGTCGACTGTCTCACTAAGTTCATGCTAACACAAGTGCTGCCTCTGTTACTAAACCCCGTATTACAGACAGGCGACGGACTGCAGGGAAGATGGGGACCAGAATGTGTTTGCTATTAAAAGCAACAGATGCAAAACCCAAACACAGCTTTTCCAGACTACAAAGGCTTTTGCAAACATCTATAGCAGAGTGCCTTCAGCTGGATGAGCCAAAGCATCCATTTTTTCTTAGATTAATGCATACAAAGCTCTTTTTCTTTTTCCCCTCAGTACATTCAAGACAATTTGCATCTTGTCAAGGATTTTGCTGCCACTGCTATTGCTTTACTTTTGGCAACCAAAAGCCTGGATGTGGCAGATGGAGACACATCCTGCTCACCATAGACCCAGCCTAAACAGGGATAATACACAGCAAGTCCTGAAAACATCTTCCTTCGCCTCAACACCACTTAGATTTCTCCTTTTCAGATGAAAAAAGGATCAGGAACCTTCATTTTGGTCATGTTGGTACCGGATAGCTGCAGCTTTCAGGAACTTAATGCAAGTAGGCAGTACAGGGTTTGCAGTCCAGAATATAGCAGCTCAATTACATGCTCAGCAAGGGGATTTGGCGAGCCTGCGTGGCTCTGCCTGAGCTCCTGGTTACTCCCGCTGCCAGACTTGTAAAAAGCCACCAGGCTTCATGGCCCCGCAGCCTCGGGCAGCATCCTGAGGATGGGGGAAGGCAGCGAAATTCAGAAAGATGAGCTACAGTGAAGGTATTCCTGGGACCTGACAAAGCCACCACAGCCAGCAACAAGCTCCCCATCCCCAAATCTATTAGTAGTTAAGGACAGAGAGCCCTCTTCCCCTGCAGGGTTTGGAGGCTGCATACTTGGCCTCATCCAGCCCCTCCGAGCTGTGTGTTCAAACCCATCTGAGCGGGGTGCAGGGAGCCACCAGCTGAGCCCCGCTCCCGCCGCAGAGCCTGGCCAGCCTCGACCCCCTTACTGCATAAGGAGCTGTACAGATCTGCACTTGGAGTAAAAAGCCCTGCTAATATATCTTGTTCCACAGGACAAGAGCAGCTAATGCCTCGTTAATGGACTAATGTATAAGTTTGTCCTAGAAACAAGCTTGTGTTCTGTCTGTATAGCTGCATGATTTGCACTTGGGAGCTTTCTCACCTGAGACCCCTGGTGATAGCACAGAGCATCACCCCCTTTTACAGACAAAAAAAGCTAAAAACTCCCATAATAGAGCCAAAGCTAAAAACTCCCAAAATAGAGCCTTGATTACAGGCAATGCTGAATACCTACAGCTCCGTCAGCCATCCCTGGGTGCTCAGCCCCATCTAACAAACCTGCACCAGTGGCTTATTTATCTCGGAGCAGGCTGATGACCCCAAAGCCAGCGGACCAGCACTTGGTCACACGAATGTGTCTTTGTAATTGGCCTTGTGATCCACGGGGCTTTGTGCCTTGCCTTAATAGTATCTGCAGTTTGAGATAGTTCAGTGGAAACCGGGGAGGGGGGAAGGTATTTGTTTAGCTAAGGGCACGACAACGAAGCCTTAGCTCTTCACAGAGCATTGATTGTGGAAAGGGCTCGTATATAAAAACTTACAATAAATCCTAGATTAGCACACAGCCACTTCATTTTTGTTTAATTTTCTTCCCCATGCAGACTGGCAGCGTGACAATGGCGACGGAGGGAATCGGTCATGGTTGTCAAGTTCAGGCAATTTTATTGAGAGAAAAAAATTAACTGCTACTTTAATGGCTTTTTAAATGTTTATTGGGCCTGGAGCTACTAATTAATCAAATGTAAGTATCCTCTAAATTGTCAGTTCTGGTCCACCCACTTTGCTCCTCAAAACCCACTCTGAACTTGCTGCTCTCCATGAAGTCCATTTCCATCATCTGGGAGCTTCAGCGCAGCCCTGCCTCGTTTCCCCGGTCAGAGTTGCAGCTGAGCAGCCAAAACGCTCTCTCAAACCCCAGATCATTGCACGTCTCTGCTCTCACCATTCCCTTCCTGAGAAAACCCAAAAAAACCATACCATCATGGACAAAGCACAGTCCTTGTGAACCACCCAACTAGCATCTGAAACCCACTGGAGAGCTGTCAAAAAAAATTTAATTTCATTGTATGAATCGATTCCTACTCAGATGCTTGGCAGAAACCGTTATGCAAGGGTTCGATTCCACTCTTACGGAGTGTTCATCCAGGGCATCAAAATCAGTCTGGGGACCAAGGAAGAAATGCATTCCCAGTAGGTTGGCAGCAATGATAAACAGTAGACAATACCACATAATGTGGCTGATGTACTCCCTGCCTATGTCATAAAAATAAATGAAAGCCATTTCAGTAATAACTCTGCCAGCTGGCATGAACCAGGACAAAGAGATCCCCAAATCTGATCAGCAATTGTTAAAGGGTAGATTGCCAGCACCTCTAGGTATCAGCAGTATTTACTTCCACACACACCAGTTTATAAGCTCAGTCACCGAACGCCACTGCAGGGCAGAGCTTTGCAGGACAGGCTTTGGGAAGACCAAGTCCAGAACCAACCACTCAAGAGCTTCTGCCTAGATGAACAGGGCTTGCTTCAGCTTGAAACCAAGCCTACCTGCGCAGGCACAACCTACACACGGGGGCTTACTTGGGTCTATGCTAAAGTATTCTCCAACAGCTGCAATCACACTAAGTTTTCTCTTCATTTCACCAAGTGCAGAAGCAGTAAAACCTTGTCTGTGGGATCTCCGATAGGTCACTATTCTTTATAGATCATTACTGGGTACAAAACGCTACTGGAATATGTCAGTTAAGTTTTCCCCGGATGACTACTATAAAATGACAAGTTTTATATGAAAATAGAAAACAGCTCTGGGGCGCACACATTCTCAGAGCATGCTAAAAGCCTGGCTGCTGCCCAGCAGACCAGCATCTGCGAGCCAAGCTGGGTAGTTACGAAGTGGATCATGCAAAGCAGAGCTACAGTTCACTGAGGACACCAGGAGATGCCCCGTGCTCCAGCAGGACAGCTACCGGGTGAAAGTGAAGATCGTGCAGATGTCAGGCAGCACCCAAAACATGGGGATTTGCAGGGCGAGGGAGACCCAGCTCTGTGCTGGGAGGGCTGTCCTCGGACCCAGCCTGGCAGACGCTCACTGAGCTGCACTTCAGCTTGCTCACACACCAAGCCGATGCCTCAGCTTTACATTTTTATCAACCGTTTGCTTGCACACACACACAGAGGAGAGAAGAAGGCGGCTCTTTCATAACAAAGACCACTGCAGGCTAATCTAACATGGCACTGAATTACATTTAAACAAATTAATGTCAGTGCTCTAAATTATTTGCAGACACCCTGTTCTTCCAATGCCATCATGTTTCTACCACTTCTCCCCAATTATAAAAAAAATTAAAAAAAAAAAAAAACCAACCAACCAAAAAACATAACAAAAAAAAACCAACCAGAGGAGCCCACGGCACTACACAAAGAGAACAGAGTTCTGTTTCTGACGCTGTCTCATTGAATCAGCATTAGCTGCTTTCCACATACTCCATGGGAATCCAGGCTTGAACAATAAAAAAAAAGCCATAAAAAATGGTTTATGTTCTGTTTTACCTGCTCATTTGTGAATCAAAATATCTTTGGACTGAATAAAAAGTTCAACTACAGAATAATGGTACAATTGCCAGAGCATGTGAGGTTTGCCCTTCTCCGATGTCAGCCTGAAAAGTTGTCTGGGGTAGCAGCAAGCATTCAGCCCTCCAAGGGGAGGGAAAAGCTTTTGCAGTCATCTCAGACACATTTATGGGACCTGTGGGATCACAAAATACTGTAGTGAGGGTGCAGGTAAGGGCACCTCCTTCCCCACTTCTGTGGGGGAATCCCACCATGAATTACTGCAATCCCTTTTTATTACACTGGCAACGTCCTTTCCTTCCCAAAACACAGCAGAGTCCAGCCTGGCCTTTCCCTCTAGGTCATTCCTGTGTTTGCTGTAGGGCACTGGGACGCACTGTGCATCTCACTGTGCAAAACCAGTTTCCTGTGGACCTCCCAAAGGGAGCATCCGCTGCAGATGCACTGGCGATCACAGGAGACGCGATGGGACCAAGCTCTAGCAGCAGCAGAATCCCTCTTGGTCCATGTTCTTGTGACATTTTTCCTACTCTTACAGCTCCCCCAGCTCATTACCGGTGAAGGACAATTAAGTCGATTTATAGTGCATTTTTCTGAACGACACTGCTCACTCATTGCTACGGTTTTGTGATCTGACCTTTTATTTTCCTCCTCTGGTGAAGGATGAGGCAATGGGTCTCCTGACCCCCCTCACCCCCCGCCAAGGCCTGCATTCCTCCACGTGGGAGGTAGCAGGGCTGGCTTCTTTTGAGTGGTGGGGTATTCTTGGTTCATTAGTACTGTTAACATTTGGCATGAAATTCTGCTGAGGATTTTATTCTACTTGTAAAACTGTTATTTTTGCTAAGTCAAGGACAGCACAGCCCATGCCAGTAATACTCAGCTAGCAGCTTCAATTCAGTTATGTTTACCCATTGCACAAATAAACCTTTCCCCTCTAATGAAAGGATTCCAGTAGGCTGCAAAGCAGAGGAGGAGTATTTGAAGCACCATCTCCATTTTAGCTTTTTTTAATCCCCAGCTGGCTGAACAGGCTGCTCTTCAAATTAAAGCCCCACATTAAAAGCAGAAGTTGAGTGTCGTAGTCCGATTGTCCCGAGCCAGCAATGCTGGCAGTGAAGGTCACTCAGTGGCAACGGAGAGGATGAGCAAAAGAATCTGCTCCTTTGGACCCCAGGCTTCGTGCTGGAGAGTAACAGCAAGAAAATCAGGGAAAGCGTCTCTCCTAGCACTGCACATAAACACCATAACAAGGCTATTGTAGGCAACTTAAAGGGAATATAAGAATTTCTCCAGACACAAAAATATGGCCTAATATGCAGAGGTTAGTATTTGGAAAGAGAACTCAGTCTTTTAGAAAACTAAGCTACCTAAATTCATCTTTTATAGCCCCTCTCTTCCCTCAACCAAGCCAAAAGATTACACACAATCCGAAATAAACATAGACTTCAGTCCCTTCCCACAAACACGTACCTTGGCAAGTAAGCTTTAACGTCACATCAAATTGATGTTTAAATAATCCTGCTGACTTGTGTTAGCAATACCCACCCTTGGCTGAAGTCAATACTTGATCAAGATCCTTTACTCTGAACTAGTCATCAACATACTTGGTTTTGCATTTGACTGTGAAATCAGTCAGCATCACCGAGATGCTCTCGTGTGCCATATCAACGCTGCAGCATTTTGTTTTCTTCTGCAGATTTAACAAGAATTTTACATCATGGAAACATGGATCAAGAAACTCTGCTTTCAGCGCTGGAACAAAGCAACACATCAGTGAGGCTGGTGCTGCAAACTCAGCCTGTCTGCAGCGTCCCATCCCAGCTCCAGTTCCTAAAATGCCTAGTAGCTCTGCCCAGGCAGGATGATGGCCATTGCATTTACGCATTAACACTTGTGATTCCCTTCTCCTTACCATGGTTGTGCCGACTTGTTCTTCCCTGATAACCTATTCACAAGCCCTCAAAAATCTCCGCAAGTTCCAAAAGTGAGAATATTCCCAACAAGCCCTGTCTGACACTGCTCAGAACCAACCGGTACTACAAGTAATACTCTATTTGTCCTGAATTACCCCAAAAGAGAAACAGCACTGGCAGAGACACACACACACGAGGGGGGTCAGTCCTGACTGCAGTCATCACTCTCTTACCAAAGCAGACCTGAACTGCAACAGAAATTTTTAGTTTGCTGACAACCGAAGTGCTGATCTCGCAAGCTGGTGGGCAAGGGGTCCTGCTGGAGCACGAGGCCTCCAGCCATAAGTTATTAAGACTTTGTCCCAGATGCAGAGATGGAATTCCCAAGAGCAGAGAAGCCTCAGCTTGACATTCACAACCCACCCCAGCTATCTGCTGAAATACACTTCTACCTTCCCCTTTTATAGGAAAACCTGTAAAATGTTCACGGCTCACATTACGCTTTACATCTCCGATCCTGCCTCTTCAACGTAAACCTGTGAAAACTGCAGGTCTCCAAAGTCTCCTTCAGCTGTCAGTGCTGCCTGTCAAAGCGCACGAACAGACCCCGAGAGGGGAAGCAGGATTATCGCCCCCTCCCCGCTCACCGGTTCTCCTCGGTGCTGCTGGACACGCAGCCTGCAGAGCTATCACCAGCGAGATGGCTGGTCGCGTGTCCGGAAAGCACAGCTAATCACCTAATAACGAATCTCTGGATTCTGAAAAGAATGGAATTATTATTCTTGGAAACAATGCATGTTTCTGCCTTCCCAGATTAACATCTAATTAAGAAGCCCAATGTATTTACAGAGCAGTTTTCAAAATCACTTTACCATACTGTGCATTCATGAATCATTTCCCTTATCTGGGGGGTGAGGGCTTTTGTAATACAGGGTGCAGATTAACACAAGAGCCAACTGAAAACACACAGGGAATCAGGAATTCCTGAAACCTATAACTGGCTAAACTAAGGGCTACATGAGCACTAAAAGGCACCAGACAGGCTTCTGCACCCTCCAGTTTTTGTCTCTTACCAACTCTGTACTACCTACTGGGTAGATATTACATTTTAAACATCTGTTTTTCTTAAGTGAAGAACAGCACCAAATGCCAGTGTGCCAGCAAACACCGGATTTCACCCAGTCCCCGCCGCAGCTACAGAATATGCTCTTTGTTAGACTGTTTTCTTAATCCTACTTTGAATTACTGTCTACTGCAGGCTGAGCATTATTCTTCACGAGTATGTTAAAGAGCTCTTCTTCTAGGACGCCACCTCTGTTTTACAGCTGTACTATCACTACACATCTAAGAGCTTGTTCTTGCAATGCTTTTCTTGTCTCCCCAATGTACAAGCTTCTTGTTTGCTCACAAACGGGCACCTGGGGACTCAAGCAGCAAAGGGAACATCCTCGGCATGCTGAAAAAACCCCGCAGCACTATACGCAGGGAGTAATGCAATGTGAAATCTTACACAGAAAACAAGAGCGTTTCTGTATCAAAAGACTCCAACTTCTTAATTTTTGCTACTAAAACTTAATTGGCCTCATAGCCCATCTGGTAATTTGTAAACCATTACCCAGCATTCTTTGGACCCTGAAATATTTAACATAATGAGGCCCTAATAGGGACTAATCCTTTCACAGAAACCATTTAACTCCAGGAAAATAATGCCACTTAGTTTGAAATATTATTCATTAGCAATTGAAAGTGGCAGTTAATAAAGAAATTGTTATGTAAAAAAGAAAAGGAATGGACAGCCTGCCATGCCAGGAGCCAAGCATCCAGGTCCTTTCAGTACTCGCTGCACTAGCCAGCTTCAGCGTTTACAACAACTTTAATAATTCATCTGAGAACATCAAAATCACTACTAAAAACAAATTACCTACTTGTTCCTCATTTGTACCGTATCTGAAGGTTTTACTCCCACATCAGAAGCTGAAGGCAAGCAACATCACAAAGGAAAAGATTCTTAATAATTAAACTTTCATATTGGGCTGACTGTATTAGCTTGAAGTTCCCAGGACTTGGATGAAAGGATTTAAAGCCAGTCTTGGCAGGGGTGCCAGGGTCAACTCTCTAGTAAAAGGGATAAGCAGCAAAATGGAAATCAGCCAGGGTTTGCAGGAAATCTCTGTCAAATTGACTTTTTAAAATTGAGAGGAATGAGTGAGGCAAGCGTCCTACCTCCCGAAACCAGCAAAAGCTGATTCCCTACACTGGGAGCGGTTACCCAGCATCGGACAGGGAAGAAAAACATCCAGCCGTGATCCAGCAACTCCTACCACACACACCATAAAAATCACATTGAGACATGTACAAGGAGCCTTTGCTTTCATCATATAAATGACAAAATTCTGCATCAGACAGTTTGCAACTAAGTGTTGCTATTTACTGCAAATAAGCACAGTCAAAAACTCCTGCTTCCAAGCCTCGAGCTCCTACCTCTCTTGGGACAAGCAGAAAGTTAATTTCCTTCGTTACTAAACTTCTGTGCTGAGAGAGGTCTATCATCACACTTGTCAGGCAGGGCCAGTCAGAGTAAAGGCATTTTTATCTACTAACTGCTGGAGTGAGAGCAGCCCACTGATACCACAAAGGTCAAAGATCCATCAGCAGAGGATCCCAAGCAGGGATCTGTGGGGTATTATTTAATTCAAATTCATTGTACCATCTCCAGAGCATTCCAGAAGTTGAATCAGACCCCTGCAGCGTGCAGGGGATGCCGAAACCTCGCACAGAGCTGAATGCACCTGCCCGAAGTGCAGCGGTCCCAGTGGCCGAGGGTCCACCGAGGGGTTGGGACCCGCTGGGTGGGACACTGCAGGGGCCGGAGCCCCCCGGGACCGGATGGGGAGCAGCACTGGGAGCTGTCCCTGGTCCTCCATGGCTGCGGGCAGTGCCGGAGCCCAGCGAGGGCAGCCGGGACTTCTGCAGGGGCAGCTCGCCCCAAATCCTCCCCCAGGAAGGGGGAAGGTGCCACACTGCAGGAACAGGGCAGGGTAGAGGCAGAAGGGTGCGTGGCAAGACCATCGCCTGTCGCTGGCTGTTCCTCTACTGAAGGTGCATAAACCACAGTAAAATCCAGCTCTCTAGGGGAGCGTTGACCCTGCCAGGCTGAGGGGAGACAAAGGGATAAGCTGCTTGTCATGGAGGCCAGGAGACATGGCTGGATACTGCCACAATATTCAGCTTTTAGGGGTGCTTGGAGATCCCATGACATTCACAGGGACATTTATACTGTTGGTCAGGTCTTTTTTTAAAAGCATAATTACATCCTGCCTTTAAGTACCCCTACTGATGCTGCTCCAATGTGCATTTCCTTGCCCATCCATCCATGTCCTATCCAGTCTTCCCTTCTTTCTCCAGCTGCCCCCCCACGTACCCTCACCACTGTGAGATGGCCGCTGTGTTTTCCGAACCCCTTCACCCAGCTCACAATACAGCTGTCAAGCACATATCCTCCTGGATATCACCCCTCCACTCCGTCCACAGTACCAAAGAGATGCCCCACTCCCTTTCCAAGGCAGAATATTACATTAGCCCAAATGACTTCTCCAAAGGTTTACATCCATTTTTAGAAATTCTTTATTTGCAAAACTTGCAGTCCACACTCAAAAAGCATTTCTTTAAGCCATGCAGGAAGAACCCTCCCACAGCCCCAAGATTTTCTGTCTTTGCAGTTCATCGTTCCATACGAATTCTCAGATTTTTACACCATGCAGCTTTAAGTTTCTAGACATTAGTTATTAAAAAAAAACCCTCAACATTAAGTCTTATCATCATTAGGTTTCAGAGCCAACGGTGTCAATGCAATTAAGTACAGCTCATTAATATCCTGCCTGCATGCTTAGAGTAAGTGTACTTCCAACAGGAGGTCTACCACCTCTTTCACAGTCCAGAACACAGACTGCTCAATGATTTCTTCAAAACACTAGTGAATTTCAGTTCCCATTTCTGGAGTAAATTGGATAGTAAAGATTTAGGGGGCAGGGTAAATAACATTTTATATCAAAATTATAGTGAAAAAACCTGTAACACCTGAATTAAATGTGAAGATGAATGACCCTGACCCAACACAACCCTCATCTCCTCCTTTCGTCTAACCTTCTACACCCCCCCCCCCAAGACCATTCTGCTGTGCTGCAGGGCCCAGATGTGCTCCGCAGCTGACACAGGGTATTGATAACAAGCAAAGGTTTGGCCACCACATATGTTAGAGCCCCCAGGTCCCAACCAGCAACTTACCAGGAAGCGGACATCATCAAAGCCGTTCAAAAGCAGCTTACTCTCATATTGCTGCAGGCCAATGGACTCCAGCCACTCCCCGACACTCTGCTCCAGCATCCGCGAACCTGACGAGAGAGGAATCGGCAGACGCTTGAAAAGGGAAAAACCATTAAGGCGGTAGCAGCGGCACTCTGAGGAAGACAGATGGCATTGCCACATCATAGTCATTACCATAAAGAAACTCAAAAAATTATGGTCAGAGTACAACAAATCAGCTGGCAGACAATTCCTCTCTTGTGCACAGACCATGGACAACAAGCTTCCAGTGCCTCCGCGGGCTCCGCGTTTAATTTGTATCCCAGTTAACACTCAGAAAAAGAAACACCGTGCCCGGGCAAACTGTTTAGAAGCACTCCTGGGACCACGACATCACATGCACTGCTTTCAGGGCTCAGGCGACTTTCTTGCCAGGCAAACATACGAAGCCCAACCCCACGGGGATGCGGATCCACTCCTTGGCTCATCTGAAGGGGGCGGGAGGAGGGTAGCAAACTTTCACCCAAGGCATTCCCAGCCAGTCGTAGGTGCGAGGGAACGGAGCGAAGCTGCTCACAAACGCACAGAGCTGCGCAGGTCCTCTCGTCCATGCAACTTCGGAGGCACTACCCTGCTCAGTGGGCCAGCGGAGAGGGCCAGGTGCATGGGAGGCACAAAGCAGCTAGAGAGAAAATACATCTTCATGCAGCTGAGACACAAAACAGACACGACGGACTTTCAGAAAAGCAGCGGAAGCCAGACTAGAGCAGCTGTCCACAGGAAGACATGCAAGACAAAGAAAGCACACAAACTGCAGCAGAAGAAAAGAAAGGCTTATACTTTTTTTCCCCAAGCAGTCCTGAAAGAGGCAAACCATGGTAAGGGCTTTTTTTCTCTCCGTTATGGTGTTAAGAGGAGCAGAGGTGTGAGTGACCCCGAGCATGAGTCTGAGAGTCCTGGCACTGTCATTTTACAACCTATCCAGACGCATGGCATTTCAGCACAGTGCTCGGACCGGGCTCGCTGCACTGGAGAGTCTAATTACACTGCTGCACTGGGTGACAGCAAGAGAGACAGAGGAATCAGTACGGTTTTCACCCAATACATTCAGTCCTGCCAGGTGTTTGGTGCATGCTTGTATTTGCCCTTCCTTCATTTTCTTCAGCTAAGCACAGCTGCTGCATCCGAGCCCCTCACTCAAACAGGGAGCAGCTCTGGAGGAGGAGGCATTTTAGTTCCTTGCTTCCAAACCACGTCAAAACAAAAAGAAAACAAATGCAAGCACACTCTCTCCTCTTGCTGCAGCAGCTCAAGTCCGAGACATGCCCTGGCACCTCCTCTCAGCCTCTGATAAATGAGATTCTTGCCAACACCCTACAGAAGCTGGGCAGACAAGCTCTCCCTGCCCTCACCCCTGGGAAGAGAGTCCAGTGACTTGTTACTCTCCTCTAGAAAAGCTTGAGACCTTAAATATGACAAAAAAAGTTCAGAGATCTCCTTTTCATCAGGGAATTTGCTATGCAAGACAGGCAGAATTTTTCAGGCTTCTTAGCACATCTGTTTCAAGGGTATATGCAAATAAAAAGATGATCAGAAAACCAGGTTTGCTTTCTTTGAACCTTCAGGTCAGCTGAAGCTGTTTGGTACCTTCCAAGCCATCCTTCCCACCCCTGCCCGCTGCAATGGCTGCACAACGCAGAGCTCACAGTGTTATCTGGAAATTCTTGGGGTAAGGGATCCTGCTGCTCTGGTCCACAGGAGAGCTCCTCTGCCAGGCAAGCCGTGCTCGGCGAGTTCGAGAGAGCTGGCCAGCCTCTCTAGTGCACACTGCAGCACGAGAAACGCAGAGATCACAAAAGGTTTCCGTCTCCCTCCCCTAACACAGCCTGTACAGAAGGGCAGCATCTAAACCTGGAATTTATGCAACAAGCTCCCGCTCGCCCGGCGTCTCCATCCTTCCCTTCCGTCGATCCTTGCTGGTCCGCCAGCAGCCAGGCAGCCGCGTCCCCTCACCGAGCAATTGTGTGTCCTTGCAGAGCGCTGCAGCGGCGTGCTTTGTCTGAAGGCAGCGAGCTCCACGCTTGCCGTTCCACTCTCAGTCCTGTCTCCTGCTCTCGCATTGCCTGTCCCTCCCTTCTCTTCATCCTCTCACCCCTCCCAGCTTTTCCATCCACTGTACAAGCAGTGAGCAGCCTTCGCAGCAGAAGCTGCAGGAGAGGGGAGGGAGACAGCAGCTTTATAACTCTCTAGTGGAAATTACTGACTTCTCAATATTTACTCGATGATGGACTACACAGCTTGGGTTTTCAAAAAATGATGTTACAGGTCTGCTTTGACAGTTCCAAGTGATTTGTGGCTAGCTCAGAACTAATTTATCGGGAGAGAGGTGCTTGCTGCCTACTACAGCATTTCTGGAAGCAGTCGGGGTATTGGCAGGGGGAATGAAACCACAGCCGTTGCTTCCTCTGAGCTCCTGAATTTCTTTTTAAAAAATTATTTACTTTACTCAGCCTTTTGTACACTCGTAAATGTATTTCAGCTTTTAAAGGGGAAACCTACAGTGACACCAAGTGCGGTTTTCTGTTTTTAAAACCATTTCAAATCAGGAGAAAATGAAGGGGGGATATTTGGAGCGAGGGGGATGGAGGGGTTTACTTTAAAAAGAAAAAGAAGAGAACAGATGCCCCAAAACATCCTAGACTGAAAATAAGGAAGTCCAAAATACACTTGATATTTGCATGTTATGAGGATGACATGGGAGCAAATGCATCTCAGTCACCGTGCCCCCAGCAAGAGCCCGATCACAACTTCTGATTGAAACAAACTCCTCATTCTCAGCTCCATCCTTCTCCTTATACTCCACATTTTAGGAATCCTACCTTTAAAAGGTCTGCAGACAGCAGAGAGGGAAACAGTCAATAGAGTGTAGTTAGAAACAATTACTGAAAAGTTGAAAAAAAAAGCAAGCCAAGCAATTCAGTTCCTCTTGCAAGACATTTTTCAAGTAACACAGCATGCTTCAAAGAAAATAGGAAAGGGAGAGGGCTACCAGGGCTCAGAAAGGTCCTTTTACAAGTTATTGTTTCAATAATGATCTTTAGTGCAAAGTTTGAGTCTGTTAGGAGGAAGAAATAAGTACGTGGGCCATGCTGGACAAAAAGCATCACCCCATTTGCTCATGGAAACTGCTAACAGTTTAACATGACCCGGTGTGGCCTGAAGACACACGACCAAGCTTCACCAGGAAGAAAAAAACAGCAAGTCCAAGCAAGTGTTGATGAAACCACTGCCCACACACAAAGTGAGCATGTAGGACAACCAAGTCAGGCAGTTATTGCCACAGCTGGGTATGATCACCAGCTGAAAGTCCTTACATCCACTGAGGGGGCTATAAACTCAGGCAGTGCATTAGGCAAGATGGATAGGCATGGAGAACATAGCCAGTAATGCTATCAGACACAAGAAATACAGCCAGCATCTGACTTTACTGGAACTAAGATCAATTAGCCAAATGCAGATTGCTAACAAATTTCTCCCTCTTTTGTCAAGTAAAACACCAAGCACGTTCCTTACATCTCAAGTCAACTGCAGTGTTAACTCACCAAGCCCCAAATGCGTTCCCTGCCCAGTGCAGCAGACCTCCTGCCTGCATCAAGCTGATTTATTGAGCAGAGACCACTCATCTCCTCTATTTTTGGGGACAGAAACACTGCCTGACAAATCACCGTAACACAGCAAGCGACACACAGGTTTCTTGTTCAAAGCCAGCAGCGAGATGAGACGCTGCAGTGCAGCGGGGTTGAGTTTCTGCTATGAGACCTGTACTCCCCTACCCCTCTGACCCATGTCTGGGAGGAAGAGGTGATCAGAAGTGGGTTGCTGGAGCTAAATAAATGCGTGACTGCAAAACACACAGGCAGAGACACACTGAGTGAATACAAATATCTGTTCCCAGGCCAAAAAACCCTTTAAGGCAGAGGTTAGGTGGAATCTGGTACGCTTTAAGAGATGGTGTTCCTTGATTCTCCAGCCTCCAAAAAGCACTTTCCAACATGGATCAGTGACAGACTTCTTTCCTCCCACCTCTACCACCCCACCCTCTGGAAACACATTTGGAAGACTTTTTTTACAAGCTCTACCAGGATATCAGAGGGTTGAACCTGTTGGCCAAGAAACAGATTCTAGCTCCAAATTCTATAAAGATGCCAAGATGCATCTAATTATCTTACCATCGAGGGGCCTCAGAAGTTTAACGTGCTTGCCCATAACACCATGGCGAGACACGGAAGTTTTGTTACCCTGTTTTATGGAGGAAAGCTTGATGGTACAGAAACCAGCTATTTGCCCAAATTTGTATGGGAAGTCAGGGGCATGGCAGGGACCTGAAACCAAGCATTTCAGGGCCTGGGCTTGTTCCAGCATGACTCCAAGGGTGCCTGCTTTCCCTAGACCCATGTCAGCTGTATGCAATAGCTGCTTGTATAAACAGACTCCAAACATACTAATCTACACAGTAACTGCCAAGCAAGGCATTTTACCTTTCCAGCAAATTAGTGATTCCAGAAACAAAACTAGTCAGGAGCCCCAAAATCCTCAAAGCTCACCTGTTTTTGAGGATGTGAGAACATTTGGAAAGTTCCCTGCAGCTCCCTGCACATTTGTGATATCATCTGCAACATTAAAACAGCCCTAGCAAAGTCCAGAGGAGCAAAAGCTAAACACTGCTAGAAAACAAAAATGTAACGGTGCATGCACCCCAGGACAGCCTTCATCCTTGCAGCAAGGGGTTGGCAAAGCACTGCCCGCTCTCTGGCTAGCTGCACTCATAGGAAAGGAAGGAGAAACAGGGAATATGTACAGCAGCTGACGTGTGTACGAGGGATCCCAAACCAAGCATAACACAGCATAGCCCGCAGGAAAACACATGGCTTAAGGACAAGGCAGCTCCTGGGTGTCCATTTTGCTGAAAACTCCCTGCACAACAGCAGCTTTTGCTGAAGTGCTGGCTCCTCCTCTCCCCTCCATGTTAGACCTCTTCACTAACGGTATCGATCCATCACACACGCTGCTACAGCTACAGACCAGCTCGGGGAGGGGAGGGCTTGTCGCAAAGCGGGATGCTAAGCGGTTGCCATTGATTTACACCAAAAACCACACACCATTTTGCATCCCGCTGTGAAGGCATTTGACCCTAGAAAACATAAGCCCTAATCAGTACGTAGTATCTAGGGCAGGCACAGGTTAAACTCCTACTGGGAATGCATGGTGGATTCCTCCTCATCAAAGCAAAAATCCAAGTGACGAATGGATACGAGATAAGCTTTATTACGGCAAGCGTGAGCTGCGTGTGCAGATGCGTATTAGCATCTCATCAAGAGGAGATGCTGCCCACCCGGAGCAGTTCAGATGCAGCAGTTTGGAGGTGAAGGATTTAAAAGGACAGAATCCCTCGCGGTGGCAGCTCTCCAGCATCCTCCATCACGCCGCAGTAAAGGCAAACAAGCTCAAGTTCTGCTTTTTGCTCCTGATTTAAAGGCAGAGAAGGGAATTCATGCTTAAAGTACAGAGGGGAAGCACCTGTCCTGCAAGCAGCTTTGTTTAGTGGATATCGATACCTACAGGAATACTCAGAAAAAGCCGAGCATCACCCAAGGTGAGGCACACAGCAGATTAACCACATCCGAAGAGCACGGCCACCACGACACCCGTGCTGACCCACAACTGGCATCGCCCCAGTCCAGCTCCCAGCACAGCCGCTGCCCTAACAGAAGTGGCCGGGGAGGACGATCCTCCCCCACCAGAAATCCAAGAGGCATCGGGAGAAGGCCGTGTCCCCAAACAAGCAGGACTGTTCCCAGCTATTGGGACAGTGGCTCTTGGTCAGCCAGGAAGTATCCCAGAGGACAGCACTGCCACAGCTGAACTGGTCTCATCATCAGAAAGCATTTCCTACGACAACAATTTCAAGACGTAGATTTTCTAAAACCCTTGAGCAGTACATGGTATTTAGGCACCTTTGGTCCCCAGACAGCAGAGTTCATCAGCATCCATTTAATCAAGCTCTGCGCGCTGTGTCTCAGTACAAACAGCTCCGTTTCAAAAGGCACCATTAAAGCCAAGCAATTATCTCCTCCTTTGAAGGCCACAGGCTCAGCTCCATGCACAGACAACGCTCCCGAGGACCCACGGCTCTGCCTGCAGCAGTGGAGAGGACAGGTTCCTTAAACTGCTGGTTTCCAGAGTGCAGCTGCACTCCGGGAAGAAAAGAATTAAAATAAACCTCCCGAGCAGCTTGGAAATGTAGAAGTGTTGAGAGAGTCAGCTGGGAAAGGGGTAGGTTATTCCCCTGCTCTGCAAACAGTATGGAGACACACCCAGGGACATTTGCACCGATATCAAAGCCTCCTTCCTCTATTAGTTCCACCTCCCCTTCACATCTACTTTCCTCAAAAGAAAGCACAAAAAAGTATAGGAAAAAAAGCTGGTAAAATGGCAAAACAATCCTGTTTGATGTGCAGAGCCAAGGCATGCAATGAGGCCACTGCAGGAGCAATGGAGGAAGATTTTTAACTGAGGCTTGGTCCCGACTCTGCTGCCCTGGTCCAGATCCTGAACACAAACTCGGCACAGGGTTTGCTCTTCCCCACACCCCAGCTGCCTCTACGTACAACATTTATGGAAATGAGAGTGTTTGAACCCAGGATCATCTCCTGTCACTCTGATGCTGCAGTGCAGAGATAAGAGTTATAATAGTTGCAAACATGGCTGGAGGAGGATGTTGCTCTGTTTGAGGAAAATCAATGCTCTAAATGACACTACGATTCTTTCTCCACCTTGTTTCATGGAAATTAGAAAAAGCTAAGCATCTCACACACTATTTATGAAGTTTTATTATAAAATTAATAAAACTACACACTTCAAGGTCACAGAAGTATGTAGGTGAAATATATAGAAAAAAGAAATTATGATGAGTTTTATCTGATTTGAAGCAACAGTAGGGCATCTAGAGTTTTACAGGTGGAAAGCTGGAGAAGAAATGTTAAAATATTCTGGCAAAAACATTTTATGGGCTGCAGAAAAACAGTGGTTTTGCTGGAAAATTGCCACAACACTCCAGCTACTGCAGACGGTTTGTTTTAGAGGCTGGGTGGCAGAAGCAGCTCTTTATGCCTTGTTCTATTGCAACCAAACTGAAACCTGGCCCTTGGTAAGCTCCAGTGAAGACAAACTGCCTGAGCAGGACCCTTTGCCCCGCAGAGGCTTTGCTCAAGTGTTCCTGGTCCCCATGAAAAGGTTTCTTAATCTGTGAAATACGAGCAGCCTCGAAAGGACACCTTCTCACACAACCCAATGTACGCTGAACCCCGCCGGCGGCCAGACAGCCCCTCCGAGCCCGCGCTCCCCCACCAGCCGCTGCCTTACCCAGAGGAAAACCGTCCCAACCGTGCCCGCAGAGCAGCTTTATTTCCAAACATGCCCAGCAGCAAATGTGCAGCGGGGATGGGTGAATTGCCACGGAGATAACGAGGATATTTGATATCTTCGCTATAGTCACTCTGGTGTACAACTCCAAATACAAAATTCCCATCCTATTGTCCCAGGGCTGAAAGGATTTTGTGAGCCTTAAAGAACAAAATACTAGAATGTGGAGGGCTATAGAGAGGTTCTGCTCATTTCCAAAGGGACAGAGCCACACTTACATAACTGAAAAAAGCCAGAAAAAAGAGCATCTTGCTACTGCATTATGTATTTGAAACAAAAGCAAGATTGTTGTGAGGATTGTGAGACCAGCCAGAAGACAAATATGCAGCGGCTCTGTTTCAGACTGACTGCTTAAAGAAAATTTTGTTGCTACCCACCAGAGAAGAACAGAAACTCGAGACAAACATATTCTGAAAGGCAGGAGAGAACTGTAAGCGATCGGTTCGACTTTCTCAGAGGCTATGTCGAGAACAACAGTAATGGTAGGAGCCAGGAGATCAGTGGAACTTTCTATCCCTAGGATACTGGCTGGAGTCCTTACACCATTTTTCAGCTACAAATTAGGGTTTTTTTTCTTGCACATGCAGAAAACCTGATCTTCCTCCTACACATTGAGCAAAGCCTTGTTGTGAAATTTTAAGTATCAGAACACAGTGGTTATTGGGCTGTGTGAGCAGGGGCAGCGAGCCAGCCACTCTGGAGCTGGTTTTACTGCCGCAAGCTTGCAGAAGGGCACAAGAAGTGTCCCAGACCGCTCACACAAGCCAGCAGCTCTCATCTCCACCTCAAGGGAAGGAATATAAGGAGTCACTTTAGTTAGCAGAAGCCACTAATAAAAACTCCACAATTCTCAGCAATAAGCCTTTGTTTAAAGCTATTCAAAGATGGAAAATATCACCTCAAAATTTACCATATCCTAAACAGTAATACTAAGCCCCAAAATTTATCAACAGGCAGTTTCAACAAGAAACAAGACCCCCTACACACACACACACTGCTGTCACTGGTAGAGTATTAATCAACACCGGGGTAATTGGGGTCCCCCCCTTTCCCATCAGGCTGGGGGTATCAGCCGCAATGCTCTTCACCCAGCCCATTTCCCCCAAAAGCCTGCTGGGAGGGAAGGACAGCCGCATTATTTAAAATTAAATTAATCTACCTAGGGGAGTATTGAATTAAAATTGCTGGTAGCAGTATTGAGCATTATGCTGGGAAGCTGAGGTCTGTTCCTTCTGTGCCAGAGCCTTCCTTTCCCTTCTGGGAGCCAAAGCAGGTTAAAGAGCTCTGCACGCAGGAGCCAGCACCTTGGTTTTGTACAGAGCGCAACCAAGACAGACACAGACGAGCTGAGTACACTACCTGAGATCCTCTGCTGCTCCTGAGAAAAGTCAATGCCTTCGCCGATAGAACTCATGATTTTCTCAATCTGAAAATAAAAAAAAAAAGCACATGCTGCATTATTCATAAAGCCTCAGGAAAAGTTAAAGGCAGCCCCGGGATTTCACCTGCCACACGACTGCCGAAGAAGTCCAGGAAAGGATGTTAAGATACCTCTGACCCAGAAAAGGTAGCCTTAACACCTTGCCTGGAAAAGTCTTCTCAAGGATGGATGACTCAGAAGGGATGCGTAGAGGTTGGGACTCCACAGAGCCTTCCCTTCCACAACTTGCCAGTGCCTGAAAATAAACAGCTCCAACAAAACCATCCCTCTGGAGCATAAAACTAGGGAGAAGGAAAGGAACCCCAAACTCCTCAGCTCACCCTGTACAAACATGCAGCCCCACCTTCACCAGCAGCAAAGCTTAAGAAGTGCAGTTCACTAACTCTTTCACAGCATGCAGAAAGTAAACTTGGCTTCACCTCAGTCTGGGTTTTGTTGGGTATTTTTGTTTCGGTTTGTTTTGTTTTTCAACCATCACATTTCCCAATCCTGTGCATGGACTCCTCAACACTTCCACTGAGAGCAGAGATGCTTAGAAAGAGTTTGAAAATAGATCAAGTTTGCAAAAGCAGCAACATCATGGGGGCAAATGCCTTAACTACCCAGGAGAGGGAGCTGAAGACAATTTCATCCGCTGATTTAAGCGATTCACAGTCAATAGCTCAAGGCAAACCTCATGCAATTAAGAAAAAAGGTAAAAACTACTGCCTGAGATGGTGTCTTTTCAAGTCCACTTAAGAGTTGCATATAAATGACTGCATTTGCCACAAAAAAAAAAAAAAGCAAGTTGCAATTTTCACAGAACACACAGGATACTTTCTTAAATGAGAATAGAAAGTTTTCAAAAACAATTCTTGAGCAGAATTTCTAAATCAAGGCTTTCTAATGCAATGCTGCAGAGGGAAAACTGACAGTGACAATTACTAGGTTAATTCTGTTAAGATGAAAGACCTGATAAGTTGCACCTCAGTTAGTCAATTCAGAATTTTCAATAATCTAGAGCACTGAAGCCCACTATTTTCCAAAGAGTAATGAGACACTTAAGAGGCTCAGGTCTGGTTGCTTACCCCAGTCTTCAATCTATAACCAAGCAGAACATTTTAAAAAAAAAAAAAAAAAAAAAAATCCCCCAGTGAGAGATTCCTGAACAGAAATCTCCCAAGAAAATATTCCTGCGAGGCACTTCAGAGCGGTTGCAGCTGAACACAAAGCTGATACATCGACTGGCAACAGAGAGTGGGGGGGAATAAACTTCAACTCCTACACAACTTTTTTTTTTCTGGTCTTTTAAGGATAGATTTGGGGAAGGAGTCCAAGTTTTCCTGGACCTCATCCCCCAGCCGCCTTTGCACTGCCCGCATCCCAGCGCAACGCTTTGCTTGGTGCAGCTGCACGAGCTCCCAAAACTGCCTGGCCAGCAAGCGGGACCCCTGGAAACCCTGCAGGGAGCTGGGAGTTTGACTTCCAATCAAAATCAACGGCAACTTGAAGCTGAGCTCCACTGGGGAGGGTTTTTTTTGGTGAAACAAAACCAGACAGTCTTAAAAGGCTCCTGCCAAGTGAGATCTCCAATAAAGTCCTTCCTGTTTGTGGGGAGCAGACAGGCAGTGCATTTGTAGCATTAAATCTCACCAGGGAGAAGGCATTCATGCGATCTATAGAAGAGTCATTAAAGGATGTGGATCCTCTGCCCCTAGAAAACCACGAGGACAAGCACTTCTACTGGGCTTGAAATACAGTTAATCCTAGTTTACTGGGAGCTTTGAAGACCAGCCTGAAAAAGCAATAGTCAGAATTCAAACATGTATGAAAGAAAAGTGAAGTATGGTCTAAAAAGATTTCAGTTAAAGGAAGGGTTCTGAAGTCGCTGGATGCACGTGTCCTGGCGCTGGCATGCTGCCCTGCAGTGCATAAGGCAAAAGCGTTCATCGCTCCTCTGCCCCTGGACACAACCAGAACTCAAATGTGACCTAAAACACGTGTGTGGCTAAAACAGCTGGGAGATATCTGACCCCAAGGCCGGGCTCTCCGTCGGGCTGCCGGGGCCGCGCAGGTCTCGGACAAAGGCCAGATGCCATCAAACACTGACATGAGGGTTAACAGAGTGGCTAACAGGGTGGCTGGATGAGCGATCAGACCCCTTCTTTCAAAGGAGGGTAAAAATCGCAAAGGAGAAGTGATATGATAGCCTGGGACATGAAAGCTTTTACTTACAGAACACAAGCCATTCAGAACTTTTATCAAAACCTGCAGCTATCTGTACAAGAAATGGGATTTTGTGTTTTAAGCTCAAGTTTAAAAGGATGAGGCCACGTAAAAGGTAAAAATATCCTGATTTCAAGTGGACAGAGGCAGCCCTTAAATAACAAAAATCAAACACAGACAGGGTGGTTCATTTTGCAATTGCTCACATCACTAGCTATTGCTTCAGACAAAAATTACACGGCTAGTCATCGTGTCATCTGATCTTGCTATTTAGACTCAGTGTGGCTGAAGAAGGAACCCCCAGAAACACAGCTTTGAGAACTGCAAGAAGTTGGGTTTTTTTTGTCAGCTAACCTACAGCTCTTGTGTAAATCAGCAACTCCACAGTATCAGCAACAGGAGTGTGGGATCAGCTAAACTGGAACCAGCTAAGAGAAAAAACCTGAATTTAAAGTCTGCCTTGTAATGCTGAGTTTTTCCTCTACCCTAATTATGCCTTTTAACTGTTTCTCTCCATTGGAGGTGTTTGTGGCAGTCACCTTCACTCCATCAGCCCTGCTCCTCTCCATGAGATCTGTTTTAAAGAACTTTTCCATTTTTCATTAGTTGTGATGGAGCCTGCAGGACGCGTGAGCGATGCAGCAGCTCCTGCTCAAGCCTGTAGATGATATGGAATAACTGAAGACTATTAATTGCCTCATATTTCTCAGCAGAAGTTACCAACTGGAACCCAGAGGTAACCTAGGTCTCATGAATGTCAGTCACCATGTTGGCAAGAACCACCTGCTTTACCCACTTTTGCCCCTCTGAAGCAGCAAATGCTCCCCAGCAAAGCCTTGAAACTTCATGGTGCCCTTACGTGTCATCAGTACATAAAGGCCATGCTAGACTGGAAGGAAATATAGGGATGGTGCAAAACACGCCTCATTTCCAAATAAGACCAAGGGCTTGTTTTATTCACTTCCATAGGCAGGCACTGAACCCAAGCTGCGGCAGGATTTCTGGGATACTACCACAACCCTGAGGGCTTGCTGCAGAATTTGGGTCTTGAGGTCAATTCAGTTCAAGCTCCAAAAGTTTAAGGCCATTAAGCCTTGAAGATTTATGTCAATTAGCTTCATTACAAGGTATATTTCCAAGCTGGAGCCGCTCTTGTACCTACTGTCTGGGATCTTTATCTAAAAGACATTTACTTCAGCAGATCTGGAAGCCTGTGAGGTTCTTTAGTCTCGTTTGGAGCAAGAATCACTTGGTTCCAGCCAAGCTTTTCCTATAACCAGTCACCAAGGGGGGAAATAGGTGGGGAGGGAGGGAAGAGAGGAGGTGAGGAGAAAAGCGTGTTTGTTCAAGCAGCCCCAGCGCCAACTGTCTCCCAGCAACAGAGGCAAAGCGCTTTGCAGATCTCTTACGCTGTGCCGGGACCCAGCTCTGAAGATGTGCAGGGACTGCGGCCGGCGCTGCTGGGAAAGGCAAAGAGCACAAGAGCATGTTTCTGTGGCAGATTCAAACCCCACATTTGCAGCCCCTCTTTGGTCAGAGCTACAACTCTGAACGCTATTTGGCAAGAGCCAGGTAAGCTCCCTCCCATCAGATGCTCGTTACAAATAAATCCCATTTATTTCCCAGCATTTTTGCATAAGTAGAGCCAGCATTTTGCCCTCCCCCACCGCACTCCATGCTTGGATGCCCTCTTCCACCCTCACCCACTTACAGTTTTGCACTTTCACAATGCAGAATGAATGATAAGAGAAAATTTTAACTTCATTTTAAGAAAGGTCAGCTCCTCTGCTGTGTTTCTCGCTGGGAAGTAGCAATGCCTACTGCAGTACTATGGCCCTGGAGAGGACGGTGCAGGATAAAAGGACTCTCCCCATCCCTTCACTTCCTTTAAATGTAGATAAGAGTTTTCTAAAAACAACTTCTCCCATGCGTGGAGGTTAACAGGTGCCCAAAAGCTGCAGACAGGAGGACAACATGAAGCCAGATCACAGCCTGCTCTGCTCTCAGACTGGATGAGTTCCCCTGCCCAGGGCAGGTCGCCACAGTCTGACACCGTGAAAAATTTCCTTCCTTCCCTGCATGCCTTTTCCATAGCTGGATTCAAAGTGCAAATTAACTCTGGGTGCCAGGCCAAGTTCACTTGTTTCAATCGCACTGCCTTCCCCTAATAGGAGAAGGACTTGATGCTTTTCAGGTTCAGTCCCCAGCACTGACAGCTCTGCAGTCAAAACACAGCGGTGAGGACCTGCAGGTGCTTCTTCAGCACTAAAACACCCACGAACTTTTCCTCAAAAGCAGAGAATTGCCTTGTGCTATATAAAAATGAACAGTAATGAAATAATCACATGGCAAAGGATTATATTTCACAAGCCATCCTTTGCTAAACATCAGTTTGATCTGGAGGAGGTCACGGTTATGCAGAGTCAAATCTTTGTGTTACAATTAATGCAAAGGGAAATCCTGCTTCATGCCCTTGGCTCTCCATGAAATGAAAAGACTCTCCCAAGTCACACACCAACTCAAACACCGGTTTATTGCTGATTGTCTTAACTGTTAGGAGGTTGCAAAAGTAAGAATACAGGGGAAGGACACAAACCTGAAGAGGGAAGGAATGCTTTAAAGCATCCCTGTCCTCCACAGCCAGTCCTCAGCTGCACTCTACTGCACTAAGATGGGGCTGGAAGAGAAGATTCTTTGAAAATAGCCTACGCTACAGTTTTTTAGGCTGTTCTTTCCCAGTCGTTAATCATTAAAATACAAAAATACCCTGTTTAAATATAGCGCTGCAGTTCAGACTTAGTTGTAGCCTGAACACTCAGTTCCGATTTGTTTTGGCTTAACCTGTTTTTTCCACTGAAGCACCAAGCATCCGTCCCTGAACAGGTTGTGGGGTGGGGTCTTTTACGGTTTGGGTTTCTTTTTTTTTTGTTTTACACCCACAGAAATAAAACTGCAAAATCCTTTTGCCTCCTAAATTAATCCTAATCTAGAGGGGTAGCTGGCTCCATGCTATAAAGATATTTTAGCCAACAAGGCCTGAAACCCTACCAAGAAAGGAGACAAACTATTGCAAAGCTAAAATACTTCGGAAGAAGGAAAGGCTGCAAGGTTCTGAGAGCGCCCTGCGGCAAACACCAAAGCAAGGGGTGGATGGGAAGGAACTGCAGAGTGGTTACCAGGATTGAAGCACACTGATTTATTTTCACATTTGCCTACGTTTTGCCGAAGAATAAAAATACCCCAAAAAAGGGAGCTGGGTGCGGCTGACAGTCATCCCGGGGCTGGGGAAGTAAGTGGTGAGCTCTTCCACGCAGGCAGGCAGCCACGAAAACATAGCAACTGGCAATTTACTCCAAAACAGAACTTTATCTTAAAACAAACTATCCTGAGCAACTGAGTTCTGATTAATGGAGAAAAAGGTTTTTGTTTGTAGAAGGCCAGTAAAAGCCAAGCCAGCTTGGAGGACACACTGGATGCTGCTGTTTATTCTGCTGGCAAGACAGAGGACATTTCAACACCAGAGTCCTGCAAAGTAATTCCCCACCTCAGAGCACTCATGGCAGAAGCTTCTAATGGCTTTTGGCATGAGCAGGATGCAAAATATCTCCTTTCCTCTGATACCACCCTGCATGACCAGCAGGAGACAGGTCCCACATCTTCGCTGAAGACAGTGGTGCCAGGTACAGGACATCACAGCCTCCGGGGACCCTGCTCCTCGGAGGGCACGCATGGCCCCGCAGAGCCATTGCTCTGCAGCCAGCCCTGATGCGCTTCGTTTCCACTCCCCTGCCCTGATAGACATGAAGCCCCGGTGTCCATATTCATCTCTCCAGTTTATCCTCCCCCGAGACAATGCTGAAGTTTGGAGCCAACGAGTCCGTTGAGAGAGACAGAGGATGATTAAACAAGTCCCGGGGTCTTTTATCACCAAAATAAAAGACAGCCTGATGCAACACAAGCTGTCTGCAGCAACTCATTTGCATGCAGGGAAAGGCAGCTTCATTCAGAAAGCACAAAATTGAGCAGCACTCCATAAGCGTGACACTCACCCAGGTTCGGGGGCATCTTTATGCTACTGGAGCCTTCTGGAAGGGGCTTAGTAAAACCTCACCTACAGCTGAAAAGCCCTTACATTTACCATCAATATAAATGCAGAATTTTTGTTCTCAGTCTCTGCATGCAGCATCAGTGATTCCCAAGGACATAACAAGGTTGTCCTGGGAGAAGGAAAAAAAAAAAAAAAATACACATGCGTGCCAGCATTTGGATGACCAGGTATTGCTGAGAGCTACATCTATCCTACCCCAGACAGTTTATAAGCAGGGTTTTGCCCTCCCTCCATCCCCTCCAAGAAAAATAGGTGGTCAGAGCATCATTGCTTCGGGCAATGATCCGCACTGCCGTTCTGCAGCTCCGCAGGCGTAACACCCCGCACTTGCATCCCC
This sequence comes from Platalea leucorodia, assembly GCF_965183815.1. Lineage (NCBI taxonomy): Eukaryota > Metazoa > Chordata > Aves > Pelecaniformes > Threskiornithidae > Platalea > Platalea leucorodia. The sequence goes on from NC_138841.1 coordinate 401,734, forward strand.
AACCAAGCTCCATAGCCAGGCTCTGAGCCCCACAAAACAGCTCTGTTTAGAGTAAATGCATGCTTCCCCGCTTCGAAATTAAGGCGGCCAACCAGAAGGGTAGGTTTGTGTATGTTAACTAGGAGGTTGGAAGTGTGCCTAAGACACCAGGCTCTGTTGGCCAACCTTTCCATGCAATGCTCTCTTTCCAACACCTCCCTCATGCACACACAAACACATGCCCCTTTGCAGGGAGCTTATTTCTGAGAAGCCAAATATTACCATTAAAATGCAGATATGCCTTGATATACAAAGAAGAGCCCCTTTGATGCTTTTATCCTGGAAAAACAGCTTTTAGAGTTAACTCAGGGGCACTGAAGAAAAACTCCCGTGAGGCGTTTTCCCTCTAAATCACTATAACAACTTCAGACTTGTTAAATCAGGTACAAACAGAATGAGACGTAACAGATTGCTTTATTCTACTGCTCTGCACAGGCTCCTCATTGCTGCATCAGCCCCTGCTACCTGGGAAGCCTGAGCAGGGAACTACGAGTTATCATCTAGGGATGATTTAGAGTTGAAGGTGTGTCTGTGCACATGCACATTCATATACGCACACACGTAACTACAGCATGTTGCCTCTGGGAGCCAAACCAGCAGGAAACTTTTTTTTTTTTTTTTACCCCCCTTGAGGTGCTTTCTGTGGTTCAGCAGTTCACCCAAGGGTGACAGCAGCATCCCCACCTCTGCAACACGGGGGGACTGGCACCTTGTGCCATCACCAAGAGCATGAGGGGACAGTGTAACAGGGTTTCTCCTCAAAACCTCTCCTGCCTGGAGCTTCCCAAGCTTACCTTCCCTTATGATAGGATTTCTGGTACCACACACCATTGCCCATCTCTTTCTGAGCTCTGCACATAACAAGCAAAAACCCCGCGTGGGGTCAATGCCTTCTGCTTCCTCTGTGGCCCCTTCCCAAATCGGCAGCTTAAAATCACCAGTCCAGAGGCCTGGTCACAAGGAAGATAAGCTACGGCAAGCCTGCACGTGTCAACAACAGAAACACCGAGCAATAAAGTTATTCAGATAAAAGTCCATAATTAAATAAAAACACACAGAAACAAATGGCACGCTATCTACCATATGTATGGTATTAGTGCATTATAATGACACCCTGCAGCATAAGCATAATTAAGACTCTATCAGGATTCCCATTATAAATCCTTATTATTAAGGGGTTCATAACCTATTGTACAAACTCGCCTGGGGCTAGAGCTCAGCAGACAAGATAGCAGTTCCAGCAGCATATTTTATTCCTGAAAGCTACTTACAAAGTTGGGTTTAAAGGTTATCAGTATTTTAAATTTCTGCAATTCCAAGTAAGTGTCAAGGGTTAAGACTTCCTTATTTCTCAGCTTCTACAACTGAGGGATGGGGCAGATTTGGTTTAAAATTACAAAACCACCAGACAAGCTGCTTCTACAGTTTATAAACACCTTCAAGTACAAGAAACACCCCCAATTACAAAGTGACCAGTCTCATTACAGCTTAACAGGCTAGCTGGAAAAAACAGGGGAGAAAAATAAGGGTGCATTAGCTCAATGGACGATGCTGGGAAAGCAAGAATGCCTCCATCTGATGCTTCCATTCTGTACCAATACCACAGCAACAAACCCCAAATACAGCACAGGTAAGATCAACCACGAGCTCTGTGGTTGCCTGAAAAAAATGATCCCTCCTGCACACAAAGCCCGACTCTCAACCTTCAATACCATGCTTGAAAGTTTGTGTCAGACAGTTACGAGGTGACTGTAGCTGAACATGAGATGCTGCTGGCCGTTTCCAACTGTTTTATGGATTTTCTAGTAAACAAGTGCAAGTTATTTTGGAGTTGCTGGGAGGAAAAAGAAAGCAGAGCTATTTAATCAAGATTCAGGGTTTTCTTTTTTAATTGCTGACTTGTGAAATCATCTCTCAAGAGATGTGGTATACAGTCCGGAGGGGACACGAGAGGTCAGCACAAGCAAATGACTCAAACAGCAATTGCACAACGGTGCTGAATACCAACACCCTGCGCAAGAGCAACGGACTGAAAGAACGGCTTTAACTAGCCTTTTTGAGCATCTCAAAATTAATACCCAGTTTACACCACAAGTCCTGTAAATGGCAATAATGCCCCTTAGCTGATACTTCTACATTTTCTAGGCCTCTCAGTGCAGTGGTAATTGCACTGGCCCAACTCCTCCTGCATCTCATTTCAAGTTTAGGAAACACGTGGTGAAAAGACACCTCAGCCAGCCTACCCCAGCAGCCATACCGAAATGAACTCCACTACATTTGACATGCCGTTCACATTTATTAGCTGTTATCTCTAAGCACTTGCCGGTCTTGCAGCCTGCAGCCCAGCAGAGTGGGGCACGGGAAGTGCCCGGGGTTGCACACTGAACTCGCTGCTGCTTCCAAGCATTTTGCAGATTCACAGTAATTGAGGCTTGATGTGACAAGAGCACAGGTAACAACAGAGGGGACAAAGCCAACAGAAAGGCTGCTTTTCCAAAAGCCAACACGACACAGGCTCAAAATACCACTGTGGTTAGGGCACTCATAGGCAGCAGGCAAGCCCAGAAGATGCTGCGTGCAGACATTCACCTGGGAGTCAATATAACAGGCACTGCTTTAACAAGCAATTAGGTCCTGCCTGCTTCCCTGTTTATCCTGCTGATGCAAGACAAGTGATCTAAGGCATTTTCCCCAGAAAAGTCTTTGGTTAATGGATACCTGTTATTACTAACTGATATTGCATCCCTGAAGGTGGAAGCAAGGCTGCTCAGACCCAGCTAGGATACATCCTCGGAGCAAACGGATGGCTGGCTGGCAGCATCCACCAGGATCTCTGAAAGGGATGGAGTTGCAAATATTAAGAGCAAGAGAAGGATCTGGGACAATACCTGCTGGCTCCTTCGCACAAGTGTAGCCCTGCAAAATTTGGATCTGGGCCATGAATCTCACTTCTAGACTGGTGACAGCCCATAAACCACTTCTGGTTTAGTTTATGATGCTTCGGCTTATGTTCTCAACATCACCATCCCACAGAGCAGAAGCCTCGTATTTCATCGCTCAGTATATTCTGCATATACAAAAGATACCAGCCTGTGTTATGAACTCAGCATAACAAATGCCAAAGGGTTGGAAAATATAATGCTCAATTTATTAATTCTAACCTAAACTACAAAAGCAAGCCTGTTGTTTGAGGCACATTTCAACACTTAAACTTCAGAGTTCCCATGCTATATCCTCCTCCAGCAGCATGTGCTTTCCACACAACGCGAGGACTCGCTAAATTTGTTATTTATTTCAAGACATTCTGCAACTGTTCATTAGTGATAAAGGCGCACATATTTTCTGGCTTAATACGGTCTCTGAGAAACTCATTTGGATCAGGATCAGGCACTGTTGCTTCATACCACTCTCCAGTCTGTGTTTTTGTACAAATCCCAGAATTACAAATCTGAACACATACCAAGAGGAAAGGAACTTAGGGTATACATTTGTATTTCACAACCAGTGTGTGGTGAATCTGCAGATTCAGAGCCCTCCAAATATCAATGTTTTTTGACAAATACCCAGCAGAATTGGATGTTAACATGACAAGAAAGATGACCAAATGCGACAATGCATCGGCTCACAACAGTGAAATGGCTGGACGCCGGTTATTTTGAACTCACAACAAAGAAGGCAAAAACCTCTTAAGAATATCTAATCAATTAACTGACTTTGCAGCTACATTTTCATACTCTCGCATCCTAACACACAGAGCCAAAAATGATTTGTTAGGCTCTTGGTGCAAAGGTGGTCTCCAGTGTGCAGGATGCAACGCAGCACGGTGAAGCCCGCTTGGAGACTTTGGACAGAGCTACAGAAATGCTTTTTTAAAAATAAAAACTTCTGAAGTGCTGGAAGATGCGACAAAGTGGAAGAGAACATAATGAAAGACTGAATTTAGTAAGGACACTGAGGCCGGACATTTATCTTCCTGAAAAAGACTCCTGAAAACGCTAACGATCACAAGATCATTACGTAACCAAAATATGTCAGACCACAAATAATTTACATAAAAGAATCAAAAGCTTCTGATTCAGAAATACTGAGTTAATACACTTGAAAAGTTAACAGAAACACACAGCAGCAGTGGACTGAAACTGTTATATTATTCTAGTGCACTGGATGCACACATGCTAATTTAGATCCATGTTCAGCCTCTAATTGGTGACCTATAAATAAGAGGAGAAAAAAGTCATTGTGCATTTAGATCTGTATTGAGGGCATTTTCACAAATCCTTTTGAACGCACGGATGGAAGGTTTCTTCCACACACAGGGTAGCCGATAAGCTGCTACGTCTCACTATATTTTGCAAACCTGCCTTAGGAAGAGCTGCCCCGAATACCTGTCCGGTTCTAGATTAATTGATACGATTCAAAGAGCTGGCAAATATAATTCTTGTTATGTCTAAACCTTGCTGCTAAATACAGGAATGAAGTATGCTTGGCCTTTACATTTGCCTTTCAGACCAGAACACCAACCAATTTTACCTACAAAACTGGTAAATTGTCTTAATTTGGCTTGGCTTGGCTTAGTTCAATATTGGTTTATATATATATCTACTTTATATATATATTTATCTACATATCTGTATATCTATATATATCTACTGGCCATTGGCAGTAGATACAAAGCAAACCTGTAAGGTGGCAACACAAAAGCTTTCACTTCAAAAAGTTAATCAGGATGGAGGAAATCTCCCCACTGGGGGCAAAGGGAAAAGAGATTCGACAGGAGGGATGATGTAAGAACCCCTGACCTTAGCACAGGAAAAACAAGAGGAAACATCGGGATCTGGAGATAATAGAATAATCAGCCCGATAATTAAGTTGATTAAGATCCTGATGGACATGGTTGTTAAGAATAGCAAAAATCAGAACAAAAATACTGACCACATTACTGCTTTTCCCCTAAACAAAAATTATAAAACATTTTAAACAGGCAAAGGGAAAACTGGAATGAGAGCTCAGAAATGAGGGCCAGCTCTAGGCAAGGGACACTGGCCGAAAAGCATGCCAAGGACACCTCGCTTCGAAAACAGGCTCTGCCTGGTCCCACAAGCCAAACCCAGGGCAAATGAAGCATTAAGATTTAAACACCTGAACCAAAAGAATAAATTAAACATTTTAGGAGGCATAGGCTGCTGGCAAGCAAGGAAGGAGCCTTGTGACCCACATGGCAGGGATGTCCTTGGACCATGCAGGACCACGCGAGCCAGAGCTGTGATGGCCAGCCTGCGTGCTGCAAGGTGGTATGAATATGGAGAGGCTGAACATATTGTTTTCTCAAATGCATTTCTCACTTGAAACACCAGGTTTTTTGATCTGCAGCACAGGCCATACCAGAGCCGTTACCCAGCAGGTAAGCTGCATGAGCTTGTTACAACAAAAACCACTGAGCTTTTACAAGATGCAGTTTCATCAGGCACAAAAATAGCAGCTCTCCCCCAGAATAACAAGGGAAATATTTGCATTTTCTTTCAACACCAGCTCGCAGCTCTGAATTTCAACTTCTGGGTGTTCTAAGGCAGTGGCAGGTTTTGCATCAAGAGCTTTCCTGAAAGTTTCACATTTCAATGCAAATGTTCTTAATCCTCAACTGTAAGCATGTAATTAAGGCACTAATTCCACTAGGTACTTAAGCACCCAAGCAGTCCTGACAAGGTTAATTGAGCTCAAGTATTTAAAGCCACCCCATAGCAGCCACAACCTCTAACAACTTGCTCCCCAGCTCTTCAAAACCTGTGATGTAAGGCAGGACAGATGTGCCATCTACTCCTGGCATCCATCCTTATGTGACATTAAGACCCCAAAAATGGGTTAGCAACAGGTGAAACACCACATCCACAATTACTGCAAATGGGAAAGAATTCCTTCTGCAGCAAGAGCAAAACATGGAGCACCACTGCAATTATTCATAGGATATGATGGTTGCCCAGTACCATAATTAGCTGCAGAATATTCATTAATTCTTCAACTAATTCACTTGGGGAAAAACATGCATCAAAGTGGTGGACTGTGTATCTCCTTTTTTCTAAAAAAAGCTAAAATAAAATGCATATTTTATTTAGTTCCCAAAGTTTCTTTTGCAGGAGGTTTAATCTGTTCCTAAAAGAGCTAAAGACGGAACACAAAGCAACTACTTCATTTTGTGACATTGATGCTGGAGCCTCTGAGCTCAGCAGTCATTACAAATTCAGTATTGGAGCCACTTACTTGATAGCAGACAGTTGGAAGTGGGGGATTAAGGGATGTCAGGAGCCAGGTCTGAGGCTAATTCTCAGTAGCCTGCCTCATTCTTCGCCCTTGAACATTTAAAACACATCATTTTTCTTACCAATACCTATGACCAAGAAGAGCAGCTAAACTCAAACATTACTGTGCCTCAACTCCAGACGTCTCTGCTCAGAGCGTGGATGCAGATATGGGCGGTGACATCAGGTTGTACAGATGCACCTCCTGGATCATACACACATCAAGAACAACCACACTGCAACCCTCAAAAAAAAAAATCCCCCAAGCACGGCATCCTGGCTGCACTGCCGCACAGGCAGGACCACAGGGTACAAAGCAGAAACGAACGACGACGATAACTACAGGAGTAGCAGTGCACCAGAAACCTATCGCAAAAGGCACTAAACCTCTATTCCTGAAGCCAAGACATTGCCCAACGTTTTTGTGTTTTGCTGAAGCCAAACATCTCCCTTCTTCCTCCTCCTCTACAAATGGAGCTCATTTATCTGCTGTTGGCATTTAGGGGTTTTCACTTCGTCACCTCACTTGGTCCTGTGAGAAGGGAGGCTGCATAGGACGCAGCTTCCAAATATCCGTACATCGCTTTTATCAACCTGACAGCATCTAAAGGACAGAAAGCGTTTGTCACAGCCCGACTTCTTCTCAAGCCACCACAGTTTTTAGAGGACTATTTTACGACATCCTCAAGCCCAGCCATCGTCCCTCTGCCACTTCCCCCGGGAGATTACATCCCCGCTAATTACTCTCACTGTCAGGAAGCTGCTTCCTCAGCGGAGCTGTGGCAGCTCAGTGAATGATTGTGATAAAGTTTTGCTTCGTCTTGGTCAGGCTCTCTCCTTTAGCACAGACATGCTGATCTATCAAATGGATAAAAGGACCTGGGGAAAAAAACACAACAGAAGCTGAGGCAGAAGGAGAAGGAACCATTCCACACCTAAACCTGGCCGAGAGCGATCAGATAGCATGGGCTCAGAATAAAGCAAAGTTGTTGCATACCTCTTAGCCTTTGCTAAACAGCTTACTGTTCATTCTAGACATGTATATGCTGCCTTTCATCCAAAGAGAACTGGAATAGCTTATCATCAAGAGAGAAATCAGTTCAGCCCCTCTGGATCGCACCCTGTGGGTGGGAGGGTTTGCTGAGCAAACTCCAAGGGGCTTCACTACCATTTTGCACGATGCAAGGTTTGCCTGCCTACGGCAGGGCTCCTGCAGGAACCCGGGCAGATGTGCAGGGCTGGAGCTGCTCTACAGAGGAGGAAGGCAGAGCAGATGTGAGTTAATCCTCCCCAAAAGGGGGCTGGCAGCTGAGCCAGGCACCGAGAGCCCCCCTCCTCCCTCAGGAGTGCAAACACAGTCTATTCTACTATACAAAATCCATAGTGAGCTGTGACTGCCACGTGCTCATCTCATGGCTGCTAAATATTTACAAGCCGATTATGACAGCCAAATTTATCACTTTAGCCCTCAGCCAAGTTTGGAAGGATTCAAATATTTATTCTGACTAGGGGGTCTACCCCCTGGCATGCTTCCTCTCCCCAACCTTGCTTCCCTCTCAAGCGGAAGATGGAGCATTTTCGGTCTGCACCCCTCTCCCTGGGCAATACATTGCTGTTTGCTTTAATAATTTCTCTGGCTTGCTTGCAAAGAGTTTCTATCCAACAGCAGCTGGAGTGGGGACACCATGTGTGCGCTCAGCGCTCCCATGAAGGAGCCGGTGGGTCAGGAGGCAGACGGGACGCACGCTGAACATCCTTTGCAGCATGGCACACAAAGCAGCACTGTCGGCATCTGTTATTTGGGCCAGGCCCTTGGAGCAGGGGAGCCGCAACTGGGAAGAGGGCCGAACTTTGCCAAGTGAATCATTTCTTCCCCATCCCACCCTTCTGGCAAAGCCGGCACCACCTTCCACTTCCAACAAAGGTTATTTGCCGTGCTCGGCTGGGGAAGGGACGTGATCCTTTCCTTCCAAGCTGTCCCCCGTCAGCAAGACGAGCTGAGCAGTCACCCATGGCCCAGAGCGATGCTAGCTCAGCCTCTGCCACAGATCCCATCTGCCCAGGGACATAAACAGGTCCCTCCCCGAGTCGCTGGCGCCCCGAACAGACACACCTACTGCTGGCAAGGCCAGTGGGCAAAATCCTCAGCTTGTTTGCTACAGCTGCGTGTTGCATCGAGCTGCACATGGATCACTTTCCTCCTCAGTTGCCTGCACAAAGACTATTAAAATTAACAGAATAATGCATATAAATCTGCCATTGTTTCCCCTCAACACAGAAGAAGAGCCAAATCATTGCTAACAGGGGTGGCTCAACAAGGTTTTATATTAGCCTGGTAAATTCAGAGGCTGCAAGTTGCATCTAATTCAGAGCAGCTGCATTATCCCATTCAGGGAACTAATTAAACCTCCAACAACAGCACTACATTTATGTTTAAATCTCATTGTTGCCATTATGACCAGCCAGATCAGGCCCTTTCTGCACATACAAATCACTGCAAAAAAACCCTTAAACGTTCCCCACAGGTGCATCTTCACCATTTCTTACCAATCATAGGAGTCTCCATTAGGATATTTTATAGCAAGAACTGGCCTGACTATATAAACTACTAACAGCAGCTCCCTTTTATACTGCTTCTATAGAAAATTGCTCTGCCCTGTGAACCGTGCCCCTCCACCGACAGCATCAAAGAGTGTAACTGTTGCACCAGGAGTCAGAATGAGACCCCAAATGCCTCTATACAGTCTTTAGAAATTAAAGAGCAAATCAAGCTAAAGGCAGTGAATCACCAGCTGCTGGCTTGTCCCCCTTCTTATGAGAATATTTAACTTTACCTACTGTTTTTCAGTGGGAACAAAAACATTCTGCAAAAGAGGCTATTGCTATCTCACAGATGGGGAAACTGAGGCAGAGAGGAGAAACCTTTGTCCAGAATCATTCAAGCTGGTCTGTGACAGCCATGAGACCCCAAGGCCCCCAGTCAGTGCTCTGGCCACAGGATGCTACTACCAGATTAAAGCAATTCCACAAAATGTTTAAATTACACCAGAAACCAGGAAGACAAATAAAATCATTAGGTTTAGATAGGACAATTTTTTTTAAGTTAGACCTGTCCCATTGTAGACAGATGTGAATTTTTCACATTCTTTCTTTGATTTCCTCACCTAAAGATAATGGGAAAGAAAACCAGATTTTCCTCTTGTGGCTTGTTAGGCTGACACTGGGTGGAAATGATGCTTCTTGTTTACAAGCAGGGAAGCAGATCTGCGGGTTCATTTCTCTGAGCAGAGGAAGCACAGGCACACTAACGCTTGACCTCTGCTACTAGTAAAGTCGCACAGCACTGTAAAGCCAAAGGCTCCTTCCCTTTCAATGTTTGCTGTAAACAGTTCGGTTAGGCATGAAAAGCACAGTGAAAATTATCTGGTCCTTTCAAATAAGCCTTCTGCTGCAAAATCTTTCACTCACAGTCATAGTACAACTGACCCAGGTAATTAACAGCAAAGCCTCTACAACCAAAGCAGATATAGAGGAACACAGATGTATTTGGCAACCCTAAAGCACTGCAGGGAGTGAGAGGGAGTGAGAGTATGAACTGAAAGATGGGCTCATACTGAGGAGGGATTCCCATTTCGCTTTTAGCATCTTTGAATACCTTCCTCTTCCACAAAAGATGATTTTTATCTCCAAGTCAGGATCAGAGAGGCAGCTGAGCACCAGTCAGTGCACAGAGGAGAGGTGAGCAGGGGCACAACCGTCCCACGAGTTTACACGCCTGGCACGCACAGCTCCACGCCCCCAGCACCACGCCAGGGGTTTTATTTCCTCTCAGTGTACAAAGAGTGGTTCATCCAAGCTTATCTCTTCTGCAGCGCTGCTGCTCTACCAGCAGAGAATCATCTCCAAAGAATGTTTCAGTAATGCTGCGGTGCTGAATTTCAGAGGGACACTTAATCTCGCCTGAGTGGTTCACTAGGGCCAACTTTCTGAGCATGAAATATTTAACTATCCATGGGCCTCCTGTACTATAATAAAGTGACTTCTAACAAGCCTCTGAAATAAACATGTGAAGAGGAAAGCGGGAGCTATTAAATACACAAAACAGCCTAATTACTCTCTTCCTTCCATGCCCAAGAACCCAGGACACTGCTTACCCCCCAAGCAGCAGGGACCCAGAAACAAAACATCTCCTCTGGATGCTGGGAGAGTCCACAAGGGAAGAATTGGAAAGAGGTCGACAAAGATTTGTGAGGAGCACTGTTATCAACTCTCCCTCATTCTGGGGTTGTAAGAACTTCTCTGGCTTGCCTAAAAGAAATCAAGCCCCGTATTTGAGCAACTTAAACTTTGAAAATCCCCCCACTTCTTGCAATTCTGCTTCTCCCCCAATCCAGTTAAGCCTATCTTTTGGCATTTAACACCTTAAAGACTTACAAGTGAGCATTTGCCCATTAATGTGATGTGAGAGTTAGTAAAAGTAGTGAAAACCACCCAGGACCCCCTCCAAAGGCCAGTGCGGTAGAGAGGAGCTCATGCTGTACAAATTCATTCCTGGCACAGAAGCTCTTAAGCAAGGTCAGCCTTACCTCATCCCACTCCGAAGCAAAGGAGGGGGACTTCTCCAGCCTCTTCTTCCCAGTGCTGCAGTTCGAGAGCGATTCGCTCCGGCTCCCCATGGCATCGTCCTCTGTTGGAGAGCAGGTCAGAAGATCGGAGTCCGATTTGGACAAGCTGCGACTGAGTTTAAGCTCAGCTTTGGGCTTGCTCCCTGGGTGGGCTCTGCCCACAGCTCTGTCCCCCTCTTCCTCAGCACCGCCAGGGTGCTGTAGCACGTGGGGCGTGACTACAGTTTCAGGATCCGCCCGGTTGACGTGCGTGTGCTGGACGGTTGCGTAGACCACTTTCTGGTTTTGGTCTGGAGAGCTGGTCCGTACTGATCCAGAGGCAGGTAAGTCAGCATCCTCCAGCTGCATAGCAGGTGGGTGGCTTGTAGCTTCCGTGCCTCCTTTCTCCGTGGAGGAAACAAGCCTGAAAGGGTCCTCACTTATCTCACAGATCGGGGAAGAACCATGAAGCAACCCTGAAAACTGCTCTGGAACCTGGATGTCCTGGCCGTCGGCAGAGTCCTGGCTGCGGCTGCCACTGCTCCTCCTGTGGTCTTCAAGGGGATGAAAACAGGGAGGGGGGGATTAAAAACATGGAAGAAGCAGCAAAATTCCAGCTCTCCCCCTGCCCTCCCTCAGCAAGGGAGGGAGAGATAAAGAGAGAACAGTTCAGTATTGTTCCGCATGCTCAACTTGTACCCAAAGTCATGGCATTTATGAAATTCCAAACACTGGCCTGATTTATGCAATCTGGCAGCTCTCCTTGTTGTTTTATTCCTGTTAACACTAACTATCAGGCCTTGCTATATAAGGCTAAGAGAAGTGCTAACTATATCCTGCAGAGAGAGCAAGTGAGGTAGGAGAAGCAGAGACAGAGGCTCCTGGAACATCTGATACATTTCCATAAAGGCCAAAGTGTTATTTAGAGCAGTGCTCCCTGCCCTTGGAACGCGCTGCAGGGTGGGAAAACTTCTGGACTGTAATCAACCTGCGAGTTCCAAAATCCGTTCCCCAAAAAAAACACTGCTTTCCTCCCCAGTGGTTTCCGAGTTTAACCTCTCCTCCTTACTCAGGGGAGAGAAATAAACAGTTTATGCAATAAAAAACTCGATCAAAAAGTTTCTGTCTTGCAAGCGAACCACTGAGCACAGAATGGTCTGACGCAGCGAGCTGTGTGGAGTACCGGCTGTCCCAGAAATATGACACTGTTACTCAGCTACTCCTGCACCAACATCTTTAATATCAGGTACCAGGGTCCTGCATAAATCATGAATAATTGACTGATCCCAATTGCCAAGCGTATGCACAGACATACGTGTACTCACCTTGGTCACATTACACGCATTCGAACTGCAAAAGCAAAACTTTGTAAAGCGAAGTATAACTTCTGTTTACCAAGGATTCCTATACCTGCCCATAATTGCCTGCAAATTTTAACCACTTCCACTTAGTGCTGAAGAAACACTCTTTGGTCTGAGGATCAAAAACCCACACTGCAAAGGAGCATTAAGGCAAAGCACCCCGATAACGTGGCTCTGAAATGCAAGGAGGATGTTTGGATGTGAAGAGGAAATTACTTGCTTTGCAAGACGGCAGCTCTCAGAAGCCAAGGCAAAGGAATCCTCATTTCACTGAGGGCAAAACTCACTAATACATTTTACGCATTTTACTTATCTTTAACTAAAAGCAGCCTATTAGCAACAACAGTGAGATCAACTCCTTCCCCTCGAGCATCCTTTCCAGCACTAGGCTTGACCAGGTCATTTTCAAACACTAACACCCATCTGGTTTGGTGGTCTGTCCTCACCAGAAATGAGGCAGGAAAGGACTGAATTAGTCACTTGTCTTTGCAAGCAGCTTTACGTCCTGGGGTCTCGTGCACTCTGTGTTTGATGAGCGTAAGCTAGTCCCTCTCGCAGGCATTTGTTTACTCCACAGAAATGCTAAAAGCAGCTTGCTCAGTTGGCAGCTGAGTCAGGAACAGCAAAAGCCTGAACGGAGGTTAACTGCCAGGGCAGCACGCCGGCAGACCTCGCTTCTCGCTGGGATCAAGTGATGCAAGGGCTTATTTCATTCTGGATCCTATGAGTTAAGGATTCCAGGACAATGAAGTAGTTGTTGATTATCTTGCACGGGCACATAAACCACAAGTTCTGCAACTGAAGCTGCCAAGGGGGAGGCACATCCCCTGCCTGCAGGCGGAGTCACCAGCATCATTCCTAATGCTGGCTGGGGACGCCAACAGCAGCACCTGATCAGATCTCAAGACCAGACTATGTTCAGTTACTTTGCATGAAGTTATGAAGCTGTAATGCTGGAGAGAAACCTTAGAAGAGATCAGACGTGCTGCACTCATTCATAGGACAGACTGGTATTAATAAGAGAAAGCTATCGACCTGGTAAGAGGGACACAGCATTGACGGGACAGTCACATTAACCTCATGGGGAGGCAACAACTTTTGCAAGTTCAACAGCCTTTCTTCTCAACCTCTTTCCTTCCTTGGAAATAATTTCTTCCATGCCCCAGCTTAACCTTTACTGACATTTTTGCTGAAGGCAGAGAGGCGGCTGGTGAAAGTTTATGCCATGTGCTGGAATACTTGGGTCCAGCCAGAACAAAGCGCTCCAAATCCAGCTCCAGAGACTCACAAAAGGGCTCCTGTTGAAGAGAAATCACAGCCCCCATTCATCCCCGAGCCGATGAAGGACTTTGAAATACAAGGCAGCTGCCAGGGAAGGAAGGGATGAAGCAAGGGCAACAGTCCTTGCTCAGAAGATGTGAGGAACATCTTGAAGGAGACATTTCAGAGCCTGCCCTGAAAGGTGCAGACAGAACTCATGTAGGAAGGAAAGAGTCATCTCGCTCCTTTTTATCATTGAGGTGCACATGGCAGGAACACCGAGGGTTCCCCAGGCCTTACCTTTTGGGGTTTCAACTAAAGGTGCCTCAGGACGGCTAGCAGAGAGGCCAGAACAGTCACTGGCCATCTCGGGAAGGCCTCTCTTTTTGGGATAGGTTACTGACATGATTCAGCTCATGTGCTGATCACTTTTCTCATGGCAAAGAGATGAACAGTACTCATTTTTCAAGGGTGTAGTGAATTTGGAGAAGGGGAAAATAATATTCAGGTGCTAGAAAAGCAGAGACACCCCAGTTCTATCCATCTGCTGCACTTCAAGGGTCTGAAAGCATCCTCCTTCAGTTACACCTTTTAACTCAGAAAGGGAGTCGTCCTTAACACAGGGACTTCTGTCCAACTCCCTTCGCTGATTTTACACCCAAGCACAGGCATCTGACTGGTCCTGACTTCTTCAGCCAATGCCTGCTGCAGGTTTCGCCGACAGGAGGAACTTCCAACACCTAATGGGAACAGGAACCCCTTTCTGGGTACAGACTGTCTGCTTCCCAGGGAGGATTCAATTAAGAGCTTCCTTGCCAGCAGCCTGATGATTCCAGATACGAAGCACTTCCCTAAACTCATAACACTAAGCTGCAACTGCCCCGCCTCGATCAAATTTCTTTCCCTATATATCATCATCAGGATTTGTTTCATGCCTCTGGATTAGGAGAATGAAGTTGTTATTGCAACTGCTTTTTGCTCAGGCTCCCTAACCTTAAAACCAGCAAGGGCATATGCTAGCCTCTAGCTTTCATATAGAAAAGGTTCCCAATACCACATCATGCCAGAATTTGTCAAGTGAGGAACATGCAAATCTATCTCCTGTGGCACAGAAGGCCAGAGAAGAGAGGGAAGCTAGCCTTTAGGGTGCTACTTTAGAGGTGCAAAAATAACCTTCAACTGCAGTAAAACTAAAACAAAGGCTCATTTACACAGCAAGGGACTGCATGTGAAACTCAGAAATATACAGTACGCTCCTGCATTAGTCTCATCAAGCTCGGTCATTTTGGACAGAGTTTATCCTCCAAAAGCTACCTGAACTTGTGCTCATTTGCATTCCCTCCCCTATTCCCCTTTTAAGAAAGGGCAATAAAACACTGCCCTAGTTGCTTAGAGAGATCACTAACATGACTCTGCACAGAAGCTTCTAAATACATCATGACAGCAGAAATGCAGGCTTGGACCTAAGACACGGGGAAAAGGGTCTGTCTTCCAGCCATGATAAAACTAAGGGAGGATATGCAGGCTGTGGTTCTACACTATCATTCATCTCATGGCAAACCAAGAGGTTTCTGTCCCTTCCAACCTTTGTTTTTAAAACCCACATGTCCCCATAGATTCCCTATAGTGATACTCACCCCACTGCTTCTGTAGCCATACTCTAGCTCTGTGAAAAGATATTTTCTTTAAATCTCTCAGCAGCATGTTTTATCTTTCATCATTGGGTCAGATATCTGGTTTAGAGCACAGCCATACATCTGGTTGAGCCAGTACAACCATAAAGAAAAACTCCAGCAGGAGGAAGGGAAAAGCAGACTTCAAGCTGGGCTTCCTATGGAAGCACCACAGCAGAACCTCAACAAATCAGTTTTTAATAACTATCAGAAGGAACCAAGTCAGTCCTACCTGCAGCTGGTTACTGTCAGCACTTGCGGATGACTCTCCTGAGAGGCAAGACAGACATCAAAACTCAGAAGTATTTTCCACATTCACCCTCCATCAGGTCTCTCTGAACACAGCAGGAGTTGTACAGTCTCCTCCTGGTCAGTTTGCCACTCTTGGCCTATTTACAAGTCCCGTTACGAGGTCTAAATGCCCTGACTTCATGCATGCGATTGCACATAGTTTCCTTCCCAAAGGGGATGGGAAAGCATTTGGCTCAAACCACTTCTGATACTCTGCCCAAAACATTAAGCCAACTTTTCCTAGTGCTCCAGCATGTGACAGCAAACTGCTGTAACATACACAAAAGGCAACCAAAGCCAGGCAGATAATACCACATTCATCTAGTCACTGAATACAAGACAACTTGCAGCAACAGGAACAAAGGCAGCTATCACATATGAAAGGCACCATTAAAAACGGCGTGCCTGAAATTCAGCCTTTCAGCTGCCCTGAAAAGCCCTTCTCAGTAGCCTGCAAGAATCAGAGTCCTTCTCTTCTGACCAAAGGCTCCTCCAGAACTCATCAAGTAACATCTAGAAGCCCAGCCTCTCAGATCAAGGGCCAAGAAGCAATTCAAAGCCATGCTTCAGCCTGCTGCTTGTCTTGGGATTGAGCTGCTGCCTCTGATGCTCCAGGACCCTTCTGATCCAGAGGTGGGAAAATTCTCCAACACCCCAATTAAAGCTTTGGTCCCTCACTTGGCCCTTGTTTAACGTTTTACTGAAATGAGTCTGCTACTCCCTAAATGCATCTTCTGCCCCCCCATCAGCATATACCTCACATTTCATACTTAGCTACATCTGCTTCCACATGCCCTTCTGGCACCTGACCCCAACTACTGCAAAAGCCAGAAACACTTCCTTTTGTTCCCAGTATAATAAAGCAGATTCCAAAGCTGACCCACCCTTCCAGAGCAGTTATGAAACTCGTGTGGAGAAAGAAGCAACCTGTAATGCGGTGAGAGAAAGCAAGGGTGAACAACACAAAATAGTCAGCGCTAAAGACAAAAACCAGTCAGTGCCTCATTTCCTAATAGGGCTGAGAAGGTGGCAGTCCCCGAGAGGACAAGCAGCAGGTGAAGGATGGCATGGGGCCCTGCCAAAGCTCAGTTGCTCCTGCAGCATAGGGAGAGCTGCCAGCTGGGGACACTGCCACATGTGCAGTTGTGCCACAGGGAGCACTCCGAGATGTCCTGGAAAACAGCTGGTACCCTCTGGAGAAGGGGGACAAACAGTTGTGGCCCTTTCTCCAGGTCCACCACAAAGAGCAATGGGAGATGGCCCTGGCAAGCTTAAGAAATGCAAGAGATGAGAAAGACATCGGCTGGGCCCCTTTCCCCTAGGAGCAGCTCTTCACCTCCCCCAGATCAAAGGCTCCACTGCATTAGTCATCATGCTAATTGCATTTAAAAGAGTGAACAAGTCCTGGAAGACGAGGAAACCCAACTGCATCCCTGTATTTCTCCGACCACATCAGTGGAAAGGGCTCATAGGTTTGTTACAAACACAGTAACACTTTCCATAGACTGCAAACCCTGAAGTCACAGCTACTGTCTTTCTAGCTGTACATTAAAAGACAGGACTCTGCTCTGGATCCTTAATAGGCTAAAGATGCTTCCTGCAACCTCTCCCTGAAATGGGGCTTTGAGGGCCTGCAATACCAACGTCTTTGGGTGTTCAGGGGAAGAGATTTCCATCAAGAACAAGCAGATGCATTACTTTGAGATTTTATTGTAATCTGACACATAATTACGACACACCTTTACTCATATTAATCAAGCCTAGACATGGTAGCCAGAGAAAGGAGCAAAGCAGTCGGGAATAGCTCACACTTGAATAACCAGCAATAGCTGCACACTGAAAAGATAGCTTGAAAGCTTCTGGTTCAATGGCTGTCGCGCAAGGACTATTCCTGGCCGAGACCACAAAGCACCAACCTGAAAAGCATCCTAACTTTGCCTCTGGCAGCAAGTGGCTTTGGCAAATGCTGGTGGGAAAACAATGACCTCTTGTGCCACCCTATACAAGCTAGGAGTGCGGCAGGACTCAAGGAATGAAAGCTATCATGCTGCAAGAAGGAAAAAAAAAAACCTGCAGGTCTTACAGGGCAGTCAGTGAGGCATCACATCAAGTCCTCATTATCCTCTGTTCATCCTCACAGTGAGATGGTTTCCAGGTTTAGAGTCCAAACTAAATCCTTCCAAACTCCTGCTCAGGACTTTTCAATAAAGCAAGAGACATTTTTCCTCCAAACAAATCTTTTGTTGTTGTTGTTGAAGGAAAGCCAAAAAGCCCAGCAATAGCCAAACACAAGAGACAAGGTGTTCCCAGATCCTTTGTAAAGCACAGAAGTCCCTCTGGGAGAAGAGAGACTAGTTTGATGCTTAACCTGGCTATATGGTGGATTTTCAGTCCGTTCTAGAAAGGGGCTTGCTCTACACGTTTGTTTTTCTCCTTTGTTAGTTTACATCTCAAATGAGCTTTAATACACAGCGGGATGTTGATTTTAAGACCAGGATAGCAGGGACAATCATCTGCCAATATAAACATGCAATGCCAGCAGGTCTTTAAATTCAGCTGGATGAAGAATATGGCTCATTTAAATGCTTGCATTGGTTCATCTCACTTGTAACAACATAACACAGCCTTCCACCCCTCTGCATTTACTTGACTGTGCACAAGATTTGTTTATTTTCTAAGTTAACAGAGTAGGTCCTTGCAATCTCTTAGTTGTCAAAATAGCAGAGTTGCCCTTCCTCCATGTACGTTTTGTACAGGAACGTTTAGACCTCTCCTTTATAAAAGTGAAGATTACCAGGAAACAAAACAATTGCAATCCAGACCCCAGCCGCCCCACCCAACAAAGAGTTTAATTATTCCAGTTACTCTCTGCCCTCTGTGTTCTCCTTAAATGCATCTAAGCAAACAGTGCTGGTTTTTGGATGGTCACTTACCTTTTGTTTTCCTATCCACCACAACAGGCTTTTTAGTTTCTGCTGTAAGCAACAGCTCGTAAGGGTGTTCCTCTTCCTCAGCTCCACTTCCCCTGCTCTTTCCTCGTGCAACAGAGGCCTAATGAAAAACAGCATAATGTAGTGTTCCACAAAGCAATGCTATTTACCCCAGCAATAAAGCACAAGGCCTCTTTATGCCATGGTTTAAGCAAGGAATTGGCAGAGGCAACACCTTCGCTGTGGAGTGTGATCCAAAATGTAATGCTCCCTTCCTCCCTTCCCCCCTTCAAAAAATCCCTCCCAAGCCCCCTTTATTTTCTAGTATTTAAGGCTGCTGACAGCTTTCTACCACTGACCAACTGATTCACTGCGCAAGGTCCAGCAGACAGCCTGGAGGGGGAAAAAAGAGCTGAGACCATTATTCGTGTTCATCCCAACTCAGAGTTACTGTTGCTACTGGAATTTGCATCGTCATTCACTATTTAGTTACTGGCCCTATAGGACATGGCTAGAAAAAAAAAGCCCAAATCCCTGCCACCTTCTCAGAAGTGTCAGACCTAGCATTTCTAATCTCAGAATGCACCATGTATTTAGGACTAAAGAGCCCTCAGGCAACACTGTATAAAAACTCAGTTTAACCTCAGGATGTGCAGCAGCAATTGTGCTCATTTAAATCCCCCAAAGCCTCTGATTAGAGCTTGTTTGTAATACTGGCAGATCCTCCAGCAAGCTGCTCTGGAAAGCCACCATCCAAGTGCAGGGATGTGGTCTTGATGCAGCATCCAAATGACTCTTGCTGCAGACTCACACATGTTGGTCTACCTCAATGCCCAGGATGACAGGCATTCGACATCCTTCGAGAGCCATGTGTGCCATCCCAGTGCTAATGGGGCTAAACTGGGCTTCAAGGCACTCTTGTCTGCATGGTCAGCTGCCTTTCAGCACCATCTCCTGGCCAGACCCTGGCAGGTTGATGCAACCCTGTCCCAGGAGCCATGTGTGCCTACAGCCAACCGTGGTGGGTCAAACCCAAGCCAGAAAGCAAGTGATCCATACGCGCTGCCAGGACAGGGAAGAACAGGTCTGAACAAAACATCCCTCCAAGGAGGGCTCTCATACTGCTCACAGACTCTTGGAACTGCCACTGTCTAGACAGCAGACTAAGCACCACCTCAAATTTCTTCCCCAAAGTGAAAGCATCAAAGTTGCTTCAAGGGCAAATAGGTACCTACCCGACTGCAATCTAGCCAGGACCTCTGGAAGCTTAGGGAGTCTTGGAAAGACACCAAGGAGTCAGCAGCACAGACAGGAGTCCTGCATCTGTGTACTGTTTCTGCATAAGCCCAGCTGACTTTTAAATCAACTTTCTCAATGGGAGGAAATGGGCCATGCCCAGCAAAGAAAGTATTATTCTACCTGCTTCAGGCATGAGCTGTCAGGCAGACCTGCTCCTTTTCAGGTGAAGGAGCTCATAATGAGCAAATCAAGGAAAAAAATTCTGACCAGATGGTGGCACAAAAACATCAGACCATAACAGCAGGTAACAGGCTCTCGCCAGAGATCTTGGAAAAATACTGCACAGCAGTAGCCTGTCATAACAGTTGTAGCCTGGACCTCAAGCCAGGCATTAGTACACTCCCACGACTCCTGCAGATGATGATTATTGTGCCGTACTCTTTCAAATGCACTGAATGCATTCGAAGGCGGTAGCTCCTTAGCAGCACACAATTCAGTTTTTGCCTTGTAAACTTCTGTGCATGCATTTATAGGCCTGGTTACGCTATTTTTTCCATCTCTCATCCTTACAAGCTTTATTAAATAGAGTTTCAGGTTCAAATTCACTCAAAGTGAAGACCATTGTTTGCTGGAGAACTGTGCTTGCTCTGTAGGCTCTGCAACCAGGAGTAACAAAATCAAATAAAACTTTCTTCCAATTCATCTTTCATTTATTTATACATGTTGGTTAGCATGTATAAATATTCACTATTAGCAAAGCCCTAAAATAAGATGTTGTTAATAATGCATATGCTCTTTGAAGTGTACTTAATCCACAGCAGTGAACTTTGAAAGACTTTTTAAAGGGTAACTCATGTCGTTTCTCTCTCCTCCCCCACCAGAACTGCAGACCAAACTGCTGGAACAGTCATGGCGCCTTGTCTTTTGTCTGCACTTCCCTTTCAAAGATGTGTAGTAAACAAATGGAACTGAAGTTTAATTTGACAACGCAGGCTCTTATTCAGCTACAAGCCCAGAAGGTTTCTGCAGATAGTGAAAGAAGGCACTCGAGCACCTCCAAACAATCAGCTCTTTTGCCTGTTTGTACTAACGTTTTTCCATGATGAAAGTTAAAAGTTTCTTGTTTATGCACATCTGCTTTGACTGATAGCCCCATCTTGGCAATGGAATAAAAAGACTACTTTTGAAACTAGAGTTTGGCCCAACCCCAGAGTATTCAATGACTAACTGTCCTGGCTCTAATAGGAGAGCAGGTCTGGAGGATGGCAGATCAGGATGCTGCTCCAACACATTCGCAGCATTCCCTAAGCGTATTCCTGTTCACGCCTGCCCAACCCAGACAGAACATGTACTGAGATGATAAGTAACGGGCAAGAGTCAGAAAAGGAGAGTACCCCAGAAGTAGCAAGCAAAGAAAAAGAATCAGACCCAAAACTGCCTTATTGGTACATCTGGAAGGTCACTTCCAGGCAGCAACACACGCTGCCTGTAAGCTATATCAATGAAATTGATTGCAAATCAAGATCTCCCCAGCAAGTCACTTTGTGTACAAGTCTATTTGCCAGCAAGATTTCCTTTAATGGATCATGTTTCCAAAGCTGTTAATGTCAGGACAACACAGCAGGTGTTTTATAATTAAATATGGCAAGATAACTCAGCAGGAGCAGTCAATGCACGTTTCTCTCCCTCATGTTTATCACCATAAACAAGTTCTGCTTTCCAATTATGCCATGACCTGCTACTCAGCTCTCCTCTGCCCAGAGCCAGCCATGGGACTGGTTATCACACGCTGCAAAACCATTTTAACAGCAGTGGAGGGATCAGTCCACAATTTCACATTTCAATTTTACTGTTTATGCACTGTTTGGAGCTTTACTCTCTCTATAAAAAGTCAGTTCTATTAAAGCCAATAATGTTTACTCCTGTCTCGTGTAGACTTGACATACTTCAGAAAACAGATCACATTTATGCCTTGTAGGAACTTCAGCAGATCAACACATTCAAAGCAAAGCATCTGGTGAACTGGAGTCTGTTCCAAAAGCTAGAGGCAGCACACACTCCACTTGTTTTACATACAACCTACTGCATTTGGAAAATCAAGGAAATCCACAAGACTTGTTTTTGCTTTGAAGATTTTCCTGAGTGTCAGCAGAAGTTGCCAAGACACATTTGTGGTTTCACACACCCCCATACACAGGTCTCCCGGAGAGCCCTCACGTCAGAGGTTCACAGGCAGGTGAATAAAAGTGAGCAATAGGAAACCCAGGAGCAACAATGCAGAACAGGAGAGCTTTACTTTCATCAAAAAGCAGCTCACACATTGACCTCTGCAGAAGACAGTTTTAACATATGCTGGGCCAGATTCTTGGCTGAATTCAAGCCCCTGATCCCCGTTCACATCAGTGGGACCCACAAGCCCACGCATCTCCTCCACAGCTGGAAGCTAAGAGGAAGCAGGAAGCGACGCCCTCTGGGTTTCAGGCTCAAGTGAAAATGCATTTGGTGGGATCATTACAAGTGGGCAACAGTCCACATTGCAACGTGATTCAGAAAAATCTCTTCCTAAGGGAATTCCCAGCCAAGAATAGGAAAGTAAGGCTGAAGGTCAACACAGAGGTGCCCTGGAAGAACCGCACAAAGGAAATTCCCATGGCAAGTGGCAGAAGCAATGCTGGAGTGAAAGAAAACTTTACGTTCACAACCTGACTTGCAAGAGAGGCAATATCATAGTTGGCTCCTCCCACATTACTAAAACTGTTCTTTAAACCACATTTGTATAAAACATCCCAGATCAAGCCCCACATACCTCACAGGAAGCACCATGGCCTATCTTCTTCTCCACGTGCTGATCCTCCTCTTCATCAGGTGGAGGCTTGGCAGGTGGGGGCGGACGTTCTCTCTACAGTTTAAAAAACCACTGTCAGCTGCGTTGTGTTAAAGCATGTCCACTTCTGCTTCCACCAACACTACATCCATGCTGCTGTGAATGCAGCATGGTAAGGACATCCTCAGATTAACCTGGGTGGAGTAGAAGTTCAGTCCTAACAGCACAGAGCTTGGCAACGGTTGCTGCCTTTCCTCCTGTTCCTCTCCAGCAGGATACCTATTCGGGTGGAGAGGCCTTTCTGCAGATTCACGGTACTGCAGTCCTGTGGATGGACTGCTATTGATAACGCAGACCACCCACCTCTGCTCCGCAGCAGTAACACTGCACAAGGCCAGCTCCAACCCACGTGAGCACCAACTATGCTTTCAGGAGAATAAAACTGCTCAGGTGGAAGGTGCTGTGTACACAGGTTTATTGCTTCGTTACTTACGCCAGTTCATTCAGACCCAGACTGGTAACCTCAATGGCACAGCATTTCACTGTGAAGGTCAGTAATGAACTCATGCAAATGGATAGAAAAGGAAGACTCATCGCTTGTGTCAATGAAACAGTAACAGGAATAACTGATTCCAGAGGCACCTTTTATAGTGGAAAACCCTAGAGATCAAGGGACAATGCTGCACTGCATTCCTCAAATACCCCAAGCTTGCCTGTGGGCAGTTGGAGCTGCGCTGCCCTGCCTCGACGCAGAGCTTAAACACATCTCCAGGTCATCTCCTGCCTGCAACAGCTCCATCTAATGGCAAAGGGAAAGACGGCAGAGGTGAACCGCTCGCTCCAGAAAACTCAAGCAAGTTTTGGGAGAAACTCCAGCAAGCTCCTGGAGCACGTCCCTCTTTCTTCTCCCTTTTCGCTGCAGTTCAGCCTCTCATCTTTTCAGTACATAGATGGATATAAGCCATCAAGATTCAGTTAGTAACAGGATAGTGCCTCTTGCACTGCATACCTGAGAGAGAGATCTGGCTGAAATGTCAGTCTTCTAAAGCTCTTGTCTCATTTCTACTATATTTGCTCATAGTACAGGAAAAAGGGTGCACCTCTTTGCAGAGAGAGAGGAAGCATGGTTACAGTACCACCAGCAGTTTAATTGTTCATTGCTGCTTTGCCTTTTGTCCAAAAATACATCCATGGAGCAGGCTTTGTAAAACCAACCAGAAAACAAACCCTGAAGCTGACACAGCATGCTGCAAGGCCAGCATCCCATCTGCCCCATAGCAGCGTTGCCACCGATTGCTAAGGGGGCAGCAGATGCAACTAACAGAAGGTGAGGAAGACTTCTTTGGAGACAGTTCCAGGAGCCTTGCATTGCCTTGTAAAGCCTTGAGTACCCTCTACAGATTTCTGCAAGTAATACACAAAAAAAAAGTTTCCACTGCCAACTAGTTTCTGACAGGATATTCTTAAAGATAATTTCTTGAGAGCCTTCTCTTGGGCAAAGCAGAGAGCAAGAGAGATGAGAAAAATGCTCCACACAAAAGTTTCCAAAGCTTTCTTCTAGACAAGAAGTTAGCCCTTCACCTAAGTGCAACGCCCTGACAAACCAAAATTCACAGGCACCAGTATTCAATTGCCAGAAAACAGAAGGATAAAACGCTAGGTGAAAATCAGGCATGTAGAAGTGGCTACTCGCGGGCAATGCAAAGAAGGTTATGTGAACAGGCCAGTGAAAAGGAGAGGTACCTGCCTGCTCTAATCAATGCCAGGGGTGGGTTTAAAGAGTTCCTCAAGCTGAGGGATTGGCAGCCTGCTGCAAAATCATGAAAATAGAGGTAAGTTACCTATCTTTCTAAGGCAAGCAGAGACGAACACACATAGCTACATACAGGCCTGACTCCTGCTGCTTTGAGACCAGTTGATTCCGCTTCCTTATTCACAGACTCTCGATCTGAAGATCTCCCACTGGCAAGGCTGTCCAGGGAGTGGCAGGATGTTGCATTGTATAAAGCTTCATACGGGCTCTCCTTTTCTGGGTTCACATCAAAATCTATGATCAGTTCTGTAACTGCTTTCTCCACATCACCTGTGAGAGGAAGAGAGAGACAAGAGCATCACTTGGGGCTTCTGCCCTTGGAAAGTCATCAGTTGCAGGAAGGACAGTGCTAGTGACTGCCATGTTGCATGGAAGCCTACCCTGAGATATCCGGCACACAGGATCAGCAGCTGGAACAAGTGGTGCTTGAACAGTCTTCTCTGCGGCTTTGGCACTTTTCTTCCCAATTGTGTAATCTGCAATGAGGTGGGGCGACAGGGTCAGTTCATGCCAATTTAGTTTTACATCCACTTCAGCATATGGTACTCCTCCCTTGTGGATGGAAGGCCAACTGTCAGCTTATTAAGTCTCCAAAAAATAACCAAAGTACGTTATTAAAACTTGCAGCTCAGATCCCAAAATAGAAGCAGGCAGCCTCTTGAATCACATGCACAAGGTTAAGGATGGTTCTTTGAACTTTTACAGAGTCTTTAATCACAAAGCTGCAAAGTTCCTGTATGGACACGATGTCATGGAGCAGATTACTTCATGCTGTAGACACAAGCTACATCACTAAACAGAGATGCTGTCTGGTCTTCTGGAGTCATAAGACAGCAGAGAAACCAATTCTAGCTGTGGTCCCCTAACCCCAGGAAGAGCCAGAAACATTAAGCTTATGTGAATAAAGTCAGACAGCAACATCTCATGCAGCTAGCTCACTTACAGGAGCAAGCGAACAGCATTTACCTGCAAGAACTTTAGTGTTAAAGCTCATCTTTGTCTTCAGTTTCAGAATAGAGATAATACCTACCAGCCTCACAGGCAAAGCTTAATTAAAAGTCTGCAAAGTGCTTTGAACCTGTAAAGCTCTCAAATGCTAAGCATGAATAATGCACACCAGTTGCATACGCTTCTGATCTTTCTCCCCACAGCTGAGAGGAAATTGAGACAGCATAATTACAAGGTATGAATTTAGCTAAGATGCCACATTTCATTCCCTAACTTGGACAGGCACAATGGGCCAAGCTCCTTTATAAACCACAAGTAATCCAGGCCTTTTCTGTAAATCTCATCTGCAAAATCCATGCCCAAGCTTCACAATGAAGTGAGGAGTAGGATGTAAGATCCATGGATGACTATTTGCCTACACAGACACATAAAGGATAATTAATCCAAAACCATTTCTAAAGCTATTACTTTGCATTTTGCAAGCAGATTTAGGCTATCCTTAATTTTAATTAACTTCTAAAGTGAGTTAAACAAAGCTCAATTAAGCCCATTTAAACTGTAAAAGTCATGCCACACTCCTTCAGCAAAGGAGCTAATCCCCCTAAATCCCCCCCAGAAGTCCCCCTGCAAACACTTGCTCTGAAGACAGCTCACCCGAGCATTTAAGCATCATTCTTTCCAACACCTGTAAGATTCTCATCAAGGGGCCTGGCCTGAGGCTGCTTTGCTTTCAGCACTTTCCAGGACTAGAGAACAAAATCCTGTACTTGCACTGGCACAATTATCACCCCAAACCTTTCCCTCCTGCCCACACACAGAGCTATACCACTCACCTTCGATGAGAGCTGCTATGTGTTGGCTTTTCTGAGAAGGAAGCTCCCTCACAATATCCAGAGCTGTCAGGCCTCTGTTATCCTTTATGTTCACATCAATACCTACGGTATAGATGTAGAGAAGGCAAAAGCAAGAATATTTTCAAACTATATGCAAATTCATGCCTTTAATGAAGTTAGAGCTCACATTTATGATCATCACTGGGGGGGAAGATAATTGCTCTAGAGAAGCAGATTTAAAGCCAAACACCAAGAGATAACCTCTCCTATAACCCTCTTCAAGGAACAACACTTTGATAGCTATTTGGAGCAACATGCTGCCACTAAAAAGGCGTTTCCTCAAGTTCTGGATGAAGGGCTCACCATGTTATTGCTTCAAAAGGGGAACATTCTCTCACCTGCAGCCAGCAATATTTGTACCACATCTGTCTTGCCAAACAAAGCAGCTTCGTGCAAAGCACTGCCTTTTTCAGTCTGCAAATTAAATGGAAAATAGCATGAAGCTAGACAGTGAGGAATGGTGATGGACGCATGTTTTAGAAAGTTACAGAAGCATAAATATACAGCACCATATACAAAGTGTGGGCAACAATATCTACAACTGAGGACAAACTATCACTATTACTACAACGCTGAGAATTTGGAACGGAAAATGGGATGGTCTCTTCAGAGAGACATGTGGGCCCAGGTTAGAGACCAAGAAAGGATTTTCTACAGCTTAGCAAGAAGTCATGTCCTGAAAAAGAAAGACAAGACTACCACATACAAGCTATTGCTGTGAAAACAGCATATTCACAAGTGGCTTGATAGGAAGAGAAACAGTTTGCCTCCATTGCTATCAAGAGCTCATGGTTTTGCAGAGCAGAACAGCTTAGGCAAAAGAGCTTTTTTTTTCCCCTCCCTGGCTATGTGTCTGGGGCTCTTTGTCCAACTAACGAGCAGGCGTGAAGCATGCACAGCACCAGAATCCCTCGGAGCAGCTTCTCAGAGCAACCAAGAGCTAAACAAACAGCCCAGAGGAAAACAAAGCTATCACTCATCTTTCATAAATGATCCCTCCAGGAGGAGGGTTAGGTGGAGCTCTCTGTATCGTCACTACAGGGCTTCTCCACCCCCCAGCAATCAGACCAGCCCTGCATACACAGGCACAGTAGATACCTGATAGTTGCTATCCATGCCAGCATCCAGGAGGACATGGACTACAGTTTTGTGACCATTCCTAGCTGCCAAGTGCAGGGGAGTGTGTTTCTTAGTGTTGCAGCTTAAAAGATTGGGGTGAGCGTTCAAGAGCATCTTCACGACTTCCAGCCTCCCATAGAGCGCAGCCAGGTCCAGAGGAGTCTCAAACTTGTTATTGCGCATGGTGGGGTCGGTCAGCTCCTCCAGAAGGACCTTCACCACCTCTGTGTGGCCGTACTGCGCAGCGCAGTGCAGCGCTGTCTCGTTGTCGTTGTTCTGGGGGGGTCACAAATGCCAGTGCGTCAGAACAGGGGAGAACAGAGCTGCTCCGTGCCTCGCTCAAACCATTGAAGTTTAAATGCAAAAACAAGACAAAAAAGCAGTTGGGAAGCAGAGAGCTCAGTTTAAAACAGAGCCTGGAGCGATGTTTTCACCATCTCACTAGCCATTTACCAAGCACAGACATCCCCTCATGAACTCATCAACCGACCCACCCAGTAAAAGCTTCAAAATCATTCAGAACAATAAGCTTTACTCAGATATGGGAAACCTGCTCTATGGGAAATAGGTGCTATATATGGAATAGCCTGCTTTCAAAGCAGAGAGGTCAAAATCAAGGGACCATGTTAAAGTTAAAGGGATTGTCAAGCTGTATCTGGATTCCCATTAATTCTGCTAGCACCTGGGGAAAGCAGCCCGTTATTTGTTGGCAGCATCCCACACTTTGGGGTGACACAAAAATAAAAGGCTGCAATATATGATAGGCAAACTGCAGCATGAATTCTATCTGCTGTAGCTCAATTGCCATCATTTTAGATTTAAACTTCAATTGTTTCAAATCCTACTTATCCTGATTATAACAGTCATTCCACCCTTGCAATTCTGAAGCTCGCAAGCTGGCCAGTTTAGAGAAAGGGTGCATAAACTTACATGCAGTTTGTGAATTAGAAAGCAGTGCAATTAGATCACTCCACTAACAAGCCCTCGTAGCGAAGGTCTTGGGTCAACTGAGGGAAGAGATGTCCAAGTGACAAGAGAACACCTCCACAGTGAAAGCCAGATCCAATTAATGCATGCAGCATCTCTCAGGTTAAAAATCAGCAATGCAAAGCATTGGAAGACAAGCAACCTAACACATTTCACTTGCAGGTGCAAAATAGGAACATTGCCAGATTTAAAAGAGCCTTTTCTCAAATTAAATTCACCTCAAGTTTCTAGTTTTAATACTGTGTGTTATACACAGAGGGATTTTTGTTTAAGGACTTTAGAAACAAATACTTATCTAACAATTTGACCCAAAAAACTTTAGTACAAACTGTTACACACTTCAACTTTAGCTGAAACAATCACGGCTGAATTTGTCATTTAAGAACAGTTCCCATTAAAAAAAAAAAAAAAAAAAAAAAGAAAAGGTACTTGTGCTGATGGAGTCAGAAGTACCACTTTAGAAAATGAATTTGATCAAAATATCTTCCTTTTTGCTTTGAGAGCACATGCACTTTTCTGGATACCAGCTTGTAGGAGCAGTCAATATTTTGCACCATTTCACAACCACGCTGCCGAACTTGCTCTGTTGTACAAGTACTTTAATCCTATTAACGTGTTAAGTCATTCTAGGGATTACAGGAGTCATGCATGCAAACTCCCATTTGTTTTTATCTGGTATTTGCATCATTTTTCAGCCATGTGAAGCATAAGGGAAGCGAGGAGTTCTGGAGGGGCTCTCTGCAGCTGCAACTTGCATAAAAGCAAAGACTAAGGAGGCAGGAAGCAGCAACAGCCACATGCAGAAGTGAGATATTTAAGAAGATAAGGAAAGCATGGCATCACTGTTAGCACAGAAGTTCAAAGTCAAACAACAGGCTCTATACTTGGAGTGGCAGAGGCAGCCATGGTGAAGGAAGGCACATACAAGTGGACAGAAGTTACTGTAGAATAAAGAAGTCTGCACATAAAATACACATACAGAGTAAGAAAGGGAGAGAATAGAGAACTACAGAGATTACACCTATCAATCAGCTTAAGCTGCTGGTCTCAAGGCATTTAAAAGGTCGGTAAATACCACCATTCTTATTTGACAGTGAAGGGAACCCAGGTATCGGTGAGCCCATGACGCAGCCAGACCGAGGCCCTCAGCCTGCCCCATAGCACAAAGGAGGCTTGCCGGCAATTTTTGCAGAAAGAGTAGATAACCCCAGTCCCTCCGGAGCAGCGGGTATCTGCCAAAGAGCCATGGGGGGTATGCGCTGCTCGTGCCGCCCTAGCCCTGGCTACAGAGGATTTCCACTGCTAGGACTGTCTCCCTCTCATCCCTCCCTGGCAGAGACCACATCCCTCAAGGGTGCTTTAAAGCACACAGCAGCTCCAAACACCTGCCTGACAGCTCAGAAATGGGAACATAACATCCTTTAATAACATAATTGTTGAAGACTTCCCCCATCTTCACTGCAATTTAGTCTAATTATCTTTAAGCAGGTCAGGCTCTGACACTCAGGATGAAATCCCCAGACTTGCCTCCTGCAACAGAGATCACCAGGTGGTAACCTTCCCTGAATCATTACAGCAAGTCTTTCCCCATCTCAGACTGTGTACTGGAAACTCCCACTATTGCATAAGTCTTTATTGCCTCCATTTTAGGAGAGCTTTGAGTAGCCAAAAATGCCAGAGCCGTTCCGGGCAAGGGAGTTTGCCTCCCTTCCCTGCGTCACCTCTCCAAGAACAAACCAGAGCGGAGCCTGAACAATGAGCATGAGCGCTCAGACGTACATATTTATCAGAGATGGAAAAAGAAAATTCCTTTCCAGCAGCCAGAAGGCATATGGGTTCAAATTTCAAAACTTAGAAAAATGGAGCACTCAACAGGGCCCAGGGGCTGCATTCTTGCAGGAATCCTAGCACCCCTCCAATTCACAGTTGGGAGTGAGAAGCTGGGCTCATATGATGCCTGCCTGCAGACCACAAACCAGGATCACAAGCAGAAATGCTTCTGCTTTCATATGGGCTCCATCAAAATTTTCAAGCCCTGGTAACTAGATACCACATACCATAGCCCTTATGCTCCTCATCACACAATAAAATGGAGTATCTACAACTCCTTAAAGTATATCTGTCTGCGCTCCTGATCTTAATACACTGTAAGAGGGCTTTGACTGAAGAAAGGGAGACTTGGTTTAAATAAGGGAAAGTTTTCTAACTTTCTAACCTGCAAAGATTTGAACGGTCGAATAAACTGCCAAGGGAGACGATGGAGCTGTCCATCTCCGAGGTTTTTGAGAAGCTGCTAGACAAACACTGGTCAGGAATGGTTTAGGTAGACCCGATCCTGCCTCAGGGCTACGGAAAGAGGCTACACGTGACGCTTCAGTCCCATCCAACCTATATCTAAGATCCCTTTTTGGTAGGATTTTTGTCAGTGTGTGCAAGTCGAACGTAGGCTCGCCCTATTAAAAACCTGCTATTTTGCTGCTCCAGTGACACAACTGATCCTAAAGCACAGAACAGGTATATCCTGCTGTCATCCACTCCATGAACTTTCAGTTAAAGGCAGGCCAAAATGAAAGAAAAAAACCCGAAACGTTAAAATCCAAACTTCACCAGGAGGTGAGACCCAAGGCACAGCACAACCTCGGGCACAAAGCAGGCCAGAAGAGCTGGCTGGAGCTGCCCAGTCAGTTGTACCATCTCCTTCCCTCCTTTTGCAGCACAAAAGTGCCTACACGGCACTGCCAGGAGCAGAGTAAGGATGAACAGGCCTCCTTCCTTCCTACAGGTGCCCAACAATGCCAAACATTTCAGAAACAACAAACAAACAAACAAAAAGATTCCCATATGTCCAACAAGCTTTTGGGAGCTCTGTGGGTAGGTTCACTGCCCGATTTCATTTGCAGGCTCCAGATGGTAGGCTTCCACTTTTCTCAGCAGCCCATTTAGATTTATAGCACTTTAAACCCAATCTGCATGATTCATTTGCTTCCAATTAAAAAAGACAAGGGTAGTTTGTGCAGTGCACAAACCTGAGCTATGTGACAGCTTTTTCTGCTTTGGCTGTGCTCAACTGGTTGGTTCCTTCATACAGATTAAATAATCAAATTCAAGATAGCAGGAGTTACTGAAGGAAAGTTGCTGCTCAATCTCTTAACTTTGCTTCTATCATTTGCTTTTCAGAAGTCCTTCAGGCCTGTATCAGACATATTGCAGGGACCTCCTACTGAACAAAAGATGTTGAAAAGGAAGGGCATAAAAAGAAGCTGTTAACTATTTCTTTAACTTTTAGGAGAGCAAGAAGCTTCGGGCTTTCTTATCTCTTCCTCAAGAGGATGTTAAATTGTAGTCCAGCCTTATATAAATGCTTTCCCCCCCTCTTCTAAATATCCAAAAATGTTTGGAAAGATGAAATCTCGCTTCAATCATTTCTGTATGACAGCCCATTCTGCATGGTAGCTGAGAAGCTGGAAGCACTAACTAAGCAAGGACTCTTACACTTTGCACCTGGACTTTTTGTGGTTCTCCTACCTGCAGCCAGGCTATTTGAGAAAACATCAAGGTTTGCATGACAGGTAAGATTCCACATGCTCTTCATCAAACCTGGTCAGAAACTGGCGGAAAGCTGGTCAGAACTTGCGATGAACCTAACAGGTTGTCTATAAATCATACCTCTCTCCTTAAAACAAAGGCAAAGATTTCAAAAGCACTAGCCTTGTTCTCGAGAGCGCTATAGCCATCTTGAAAACTGAACTGAGAGGTTAAAATAATGCACTTGTCAAAAATATAAAATCCAAATTAGAATACTTCGTAAACAGAAATCCACAAGAAAGTGAGCTCACTGTATATTTCATCTTTACTTTCGTTCTTCATTCAACATTTTAATGCTGGAGTGTGTAAGATTTTACTCTGTTATTGACGATGTTTTAGAAAGCTCCTCTCAGGCAACTGAACTGCTTGACTATGATGTTTCCAAAGAAGACATTCGTTGTTGTAAAATTCCCATCTGTTTTTTTGTAAAAATCACTGATACGGATCAGCTTCAAGTAAATATATTTGTGCTTAAAGGGGTACGCAGTAGAGTATTTCCTGAAATAAAAGTCTGCAAAAACAAACGTAATTCCCAGCGGTTAGCAAGCTCAGGAACTTCGAATGTGTGTTTTTAAGGTACGGCAGATCAAGCAGAGTGAAAGTTTTAACTAAACTTCGAGAGACAGAAATCTGCCATGGGTGGCTGGATCCAAAATAATTGGCTGGAAGCCATAGTGGCGTGGTAGCTGAGAACAGAAGTATCTCATGATAAATCAGCAGACTATTATGCCATCACTGGCCTGCAGCTTCACTATAAATAAAAATGAAAAATGGTGTCTGAGAAAACACCACCAGGAATTTTCTTATCTGCTTCCTCAGTTGCTCAGCCTCAGTGCATCATAAGTGCTGATGTCATGCCTTTTTGTAGCTCAAGAACAACTAAAAGCAAGAGAGGAGCAAAATAGGCAAGAAAACAGGAACAGAAGACTAGGGCTGAAGGGTCAGACGACACAACAGACTTAACATCAAAAAAGAGAGACTGATGCAATAAGCAGGACATGGAGGACTTGGGAAGGGAGGCATGAACGTTACTGCCTTCCCTTCTCCCCACCACCACCAAAAGAATTAACTGTCCATTCCAACGACAAATACAGCATTATGCATTTTGTAGGAGAAAAGGCATGAAAGTTCACTCCAAACAGCCCACAGAGAAAATGCATCCATGTTTAAGCAGGAAAAAAGTTTCCTTCCCATTGCATTTATCAGCAACATTAGCACATGAAACAAAACCTAAAGCATTTTAATTGAAATAACATTACCTTTTGGAAGTCATCCAGCCAAATCAAGCAAACTGACCATCACCGTGAGTCCTACAAGGCTAAGCAATGAAGGAGCCCCCAGGAAAGTAAGGAAAAGCTTCCCTTAAATTATGTTTCTATAACTGCTTTGAAGAAAGAAACCCACAGTAAATAAATGGTTGCATTTTACTTTTCCCCAAGCAGCTGCAAACTGAACAGGTATTATTGCAACTGGATGACATTGCACCTGGAAGCACGCGAGTGCAGCTTGGAGTAATGATGCAGTGAAATGCTGACAGCAAAGTACACACCTTGGCATTGATATATGGGTCAAAGGGGCCGTACTTTTTGAGTTCTTTGATCTCAAGAGCATTCTACAAAAAGGAAGAGGAAAAAAGAAAAAAAATGTGATAATGAAATGGGTGAGATATAGCAACAAAGCAATGGGTGACTCCCAAGGGGTGGAAATGACAGAACACAGCATCTTGTTCCAGTCAAAGCTATTAACAGCAGAAGCCATTCCAGCTGTCGATTCCTGTAACTCGAACCACTGTGCATTTCATCTACAAGACTCCAAACACAAGCAGCACAGGCTATTCGGCTGACTTTTCTCATTTAAAAAGGTTCATACTAAACAGACATTAATGAAACATTACCTGGAAGGATTACACTAAGCTTTTAGTCTTTTGCAAAGGTTTCTCCTATACCTGTCCTACTCGGAGCAGAACAGTTTACACTCAGGGCCCTCAGTCAATTCTTATCAGGTTGATTGTAAACAGCTAACTACACTTCTCAAACCTAAACAGACTGAATGTCTGCAGCTGTGCCTGAAGACATTATTAACCACAGCCCCAAACTGGAAAACTATCAACAAAGACATTAAAACACACACACTTAGTTATTTCTGCTCAATTGAGGAGTGGTAGTGAATAGCATTACCACCATACTTCACATTTCATGATGCTTCAGAAGCAACCATTTAGCCTTGGAGCAGCCTGATGCATCAAGTTAGCCATCTTATACTGAGGAACAGAAAACTTAAGCATGGCACTTTGGTCCCCACAAAGTATGGCTGGAAGCAGGATTAGGACTCCTAAACCTGACTCTGAAGGTAGTTTGCTCCTCAGCTTCTGAAAAGTATACACTGCAGATCAAAATTAAACAGCAGAAACTCACAGTTCCCAGCTGCTCATCTTGACTTTGACAGATTTTCCTCAACTTGAGCCATGAGTATCTGACCTACTTGTGAATTAACTTCTGAATGAATACACATTTTTAGCCTTGTGGTACTAAGGCAGACAACTTATTTTGGTTTACTCCTCTCCTCCTGGATGAAAACCTGAGTGCTTTAAGAGTCGATTCACAGGGACATTAGATATTCCTGCCTTAGGGACAGGACAACCAAGGGCTACTGTAGCTTTAACCATCTGATGTGGATCTGTTACTGCATGTCTGCCCAAGCTCACTCAGCCATAAGTGGTTCAGTAACACTGCTCAGCTGGCCTCACTCAGTAAACCAGTTCCCTTATCCAACTCTTAAAGAAATGAAATATTCGGGTCTTCCAGAAGTAGAATTTCAGAAGTTCCCTGGAACTGTAAGATACCTGCTGACTTCCATGGGGAAGCTGCTCGAGAGCCAGCCCTCCAAAGTGGACACAGCAGCCGCTGTACAGAATAGCTGTCTCATACAAATCAATCCCTCTGCATCCTAGACCAAAAACTATCAGCTTGACAAAGGGAAGAAATCCACCAGATTTTTTTTTCTTGCCTGACTGAGAAAATAATTCTTTAAGATTAAGCTAGGGACTTATCTGGGGGCAAGTATGGTTAAAGTTATCTTACAACTTACAAATTAGTTAACTGGAGCAAGTGCTAGAGACAAGCCAGGAGAACAGCTAAGAGAGCATGGCCAAACAAAGACTAAACAAAGCTGCTTTGATTAGTTCCCAAAGAAGGAGCCAATGTATCCTTTGACAGAACTAGAAACCTTCTCAGCTATCCAGCAGCTGAAAGGAAACACTATGGGTTAGTTTTAGAAGCCCAGTATGAAAGCAGGAGACCACTTCCTACGTGTTGAGTGGTTCTCATATTTATATATCTCTCTATAAACATATACACCTTACTCATTCAACCACTAACTCAGAACTGGAGGTATTTGCTTTAGGCAGTGCCCTTTTTATCCCATTAGCAAGTAGGACTTTATAACAATTGCTGCTAGTTTGGGAAGGGTCAGGAGTCAGCTGTAGTAGTTTCTCTCCATCCAAGGGAAGCGATTCAACAATATATTAGAGAAAAATACGCAGACCTGCTCATTCACTTTAGTATGCGAAGGTCCCTGGTGGATGAGGAGCTTCACTATGTCTGCATCTCCTTTCCAAGCTGCCAGGTGAAGAGGGTAACAGCCTTTACAGTCTGCTACATTGGTTAATGCGTCGTTCCTCAGCAGAACTTCCACCACATCCCTGCAAGAGAAGGAAACTTGAGTCCATAAGATATTCAGTCCTTGTTTCTCAGCTTACATTCTGCAGTAAGTAGAGTATTTTACAAAAAGTTCATCTGAAAAGGAGTATTTCAGAGATCCTCTTGAAATGTGATTTTAAAGCATTCCTATTAAATGCTGCCCAAGGGAAAAAACAAACAAACACACACACACACACACACACACAAAAAAACCCCAAAGAGACTGCCGAGATGAGCTCAGGGAAGATCTATGTTACCTTCGTACTAATGGAGCTGAATAGGGACTGCAGTCATCCACAAGCCTCTCTGGTGAAAAGTGAATTGCACCAGCATGATGAAGATGAATAAGGATTTTAACTCTATTCAACTTCTCCGTATCTTAAGTAGCAATGAACAATACAAGATTTACCACACTGAAGACTGCAGGTACTTAAAAATGTAATATGCATGAAAGCAAATTTTAAGTGGTGCAGGCACAGCAACACATTGGACACCAGACAGACTGCAGAGGACTGTTACTGGAGAAGCCACTTTTAATATGTTATATCTTATCCAAATTGCTTATAAATAAAAGGGTGGTTGAAAACCTCAGTGTTTTGCCAAATTTTTAATGAGATATACGATCATACTGTGCAGCAGCCAATGCCTCTATAGCTTCACTGCACTGATGTTCTTCACTTCTTGTCCTGAAGATGGTGTAGTGCTGCACCATTGCCACGTTTTCAGTGGAAACAGCATCAGACTGGTGAATGAACTACACAGGAACCGTAGCTTGTAAAGCACATAGTATCCCCTATGATCAAAGACATTATAAGATGACTCACTTATGACCATTCAAAGCAGCATGGTGCAGTGGAGTGTATCCAGTACTGTCAACGCAGTTCACATTTGGCCCTCTCCAGATGCTGCAAGACAGAAAACGTACAGGGAACACTTAGGCATACAGCAAACAGATGGACAGCTGGCAAGGACTCAGCAGAGTTCTCACACCAAGGTGGTTATCTGGAAGCAAACCCGCGGCTGGATAGCTGTGGTTAAGAGCAGTAATACAGAGAACAGACCGCACAGCGCTGCGTCGAGCAGAGGGGTTAGTGTCACAAAGCACACAGCCGGTACAGGGATCCACTGCTCGATGCTTTATCAGACCATCCTGGTTTTAAATCAGAGATCCCACGTTCTCCTGCTACTAGACCAGCCATACATGTGCTTGCCAAAAAGCATCTTCAGAGGAACATGCATCTATTAAAGTTAACCACAAGAGACAGTGAACCATCCACCCACTGCTAATTCACACCCCTCTGAAGAATTTTGATGGGTCTGGGAAACCCTCTTCCCTCCATGGCAAGAGCCACTAGGGGTGTAAGTCAAAGACTGTGGGATACAGAGCCTGCTCTTGGTCACCAGTGTGATTCCACATTGACTTCTTACTGTCCAAAAATCATTTCCATCTGACAGCTGTTGGCAGTCTATATGAAAGAGTTGGTGGTCTCCCAGCACTTCTGAGAACATTGTTAGCTTCCCTCCCTTGTTCAAAAGCTGAACACCAAGGATTTAAGGATTAACCCTGTAGAGGATTAATCTTCCCTCTAACCCCTGCAAGGTGTCCTATTTGAAACAGCGTAAGAAGCTGGCACTGCTCTTGCGCTTGCTGCTAAAGGAGTTTGGTTTCTACTGCCGCCCCTCACCGGTGCTACCACCCTCTCCCAGAAAGGGCATGTGAACGCAAATCAATATGTTCTTATAAGCAAATTGATACTGTTCACCTTTCCTAAAGACGGCCCTCTCTGTTACAACCCATCATTCCTTGTATGCTGGCCTGTTTTAAACTTAAAACTTTCCAGAATTATACAGGATTTATTAGAAGCTTAGACAATCACACTTTTGCTAATACAGTACATTTTCCTGCTTTGTTTTCTTTAACTAGGGGTAGAACTTAACAGCATCCTCTAATCCCCAATTTAATTGGTTTAAAATAAAGTCAGCTGTTGCTTTTTACGAAGTAGGCCTTTCCTGATAACTTCATTTCCTACCCAGCATGTAATTGCTACAACTCATTGTACAATACAGGGCAGCCTGAGCAGTAACTAGGTTTTCTAAAATAACAGTCATTACTAGAGGGCTCCTAGCCAGAAAAAACTCTGTACCACAGTGTATAAAAGC
Organism: Platalea leucorodia; assembly: GCF_965183815.1. Classification (NCBI taxonomy): domain Eukaryota; kingdom Metazoa; phylum Chordata; class Aves; order Pelecaniformes; family Threskiornithidae; genus Platalea; species Platalea leucorodia. Next base: position 439,451 of record NC_138841.1, read on the forward strand.
AGCAGGAAAGGCACCAAACCAACAGGAATCTCGTGCAGAGCAAGTGGAAATTCAGAAGTAAACTAAGCAGCATGCCTACTCTCAAGCATGTTTCAGGCGGGTTCAGGAGCACACTCTGAAATGGAAAGTCTCTCCCCTCTGAGTGACTCCTGATCCGACAGAGCATTATACAAGGGTTTGCAGTCCTGAGACAGACATGAGCTCCACTAGAGGAGAGGCAGCTAAGGGGAAACTTGATCCAAGAGGACAGGGAAGTAAGCAACAAAATCCAATTTGCAAAAGATCAGAAGGCTCTTCCAGAGGCATTCCCACACACCATCCTGCGCTTCAGAAGGAAATGGCAAACCAATACATGCATGCAATGCATTTCAAGTGCTACTCGCATCATTTGCAGGGTGATGGCTTAAACTGTGTCCGGAAGATGTGAGACGCCAAAAAAAATGCTCAGATTGAGTCCAAGAGTTGCCCTACCCCATCCAGCTGCAACAGTCCTGAAGCATGAAGGGGACCTGAGTAATTCTCAGGCTCTGGTTTATTTTTGGCAGTGGGCTCATGCAGTGTGGTTGCCCAAATAATTTATTGCTGGATTTAAAGTGGCAATTAATGGTTAAAACTAGTGCCAGAAAGACTTGCGTGTAGTCTGGAGCAGTTATAAATACTGCGCCTGTGCATCCCCTTGCACAGGCTGCTAACCTGACGAAAGCCAGAGCGTCCAGTGGTTTTACATATGAAACAGAGCTGTGTTTTGATGCTGAGCTCAAAAAGCTTCAGGGTGTACATATGAAAAACCAGCAGCATTTAATACAAATATTTCTTTCAGGTGAAGTTATGAAGTAAGGAAAACCAAGGTTAGTGGTGTAATGGGCATAAACCAAGTCACTTGCTCAAAGTGATCCACCCAGTCGGCAGCAAGACCGGGGACTGGAGCCCAGGATATCCATCTCCACCAGAGCATGGTCTCCCTGTGAGAAAACACACTTCCATAAACTTCCTCAGAAATTTTCTGGTTAATGCTTTAGAATAAAATGCAAAGTTCCCACTCAAGGGACTCAGAGGAGGAGAAAAGTTGCAGTCCAAGATGGAGCTGGTTCAACAGTGAGCGCTGGGTACTGCAGAAAACAACTGCTAAGATTTTAAGACATAAAAAAAAAAAAAAAAAAAAATCTGCTGTGTCCTTTCCTCCCCCTTGCCCTTTTATTCTTGCAAATAAAGAAAGCTTTTATCAAAGAAAGGTCAAATCACCCAGAAGTTCAGACTGAATGGATCCAAGAAGAGAACTATTTATATTTAGATGTAAGGACTGCAGTGAAGTATATCAGTCTCTTCCCTCCTCTTCCTCTCCAGCCCTGCTAGGAAGGCCATGCCGTTCTCCTGACTTAACAGAAACCAAATCTTTCATTCCATTTTTATTTATGCAATGCATAGCATTAAAGTGACAGGCTAAGATAAGATCCCAAGCTTCTCATGTTAGATCTAAACACAGGAAAATAACTCCACTATGGTCCGCAGAAACTAGGAGCTGGAAAACACTAGCACGGGAGTGTTACTTCTGAAAGACACTGCAATTCCCCCAGAGCACTATTTGCAGTGCCTGGTGCATCTGATCTGGATGACATCTCACACAAAATCTGTAGGACCTGTGGCAGAATTACTGGAAAAAAAGTCCAGGCTCTAATCTAAAATATTAGGAAAGCCCCCTCAGACCACTTTGGGGAAGAGGTGGGTACTCTGGGATTAAAATAAGATCTTTTGAAGTGAGGAGTTTGTCAGGTCTTTTCAGGCCAGACAGGGAAATTTAAAGAAGTTTAAGTCAACAGGAAGAACTCAGCAAGACTTTGAGATGTCAGGTTCGTGGGTATGCAGAGCCCCATTCAGCCAGCCCCCCTTATCAGACAAATAAATATAGAATAGCATCTAACTCCTCTTGGTTCAGCCCGGTGCGAGCACATTTCACAACATGGAGAACAATAAAAATTATACATTAAGAATCAAGTAAGTGGGTTTTACGGAGACACAAAAATCACTGCAGGGAAATCAGGAGTCCGCAGCAGCTGGGCAGGCTCAGTCCCTTTCAGAGGGGTCTTCCCCTTCAAGTCACTGACATCCCGCTGTGCTAAGGCGCAGATGCTCACATCCAGGCCCAGGGCCCGCAACCCCACCTAGAATGTATTACCTCCAATGGCTTGCAGATCAGAAATGAAATGAGAAAGAGATGAGCACTTATTTAGGCACTGTGAGATCATGCAGTGGTAAAGCCTGAATCATTTCATCTTAACAATACCTACTTACAGACCTGTTGCCCTGGCAGAGGGGAAGTAATTCAAAACAGGGCAGGATAAACATTGCCTTCGGCAAAAATAGACAAGACAGAACAAAACGCAGGAAATCCTAATGCCAGACCACTGCGATACTCTTTGAGCCTTGCAAGCCAGGGTGTAGATGACGACTCTGGAAGCCACAAGGGCTTTACTCCCTGCTGCGCTACACAGCCTTGGGAAAAGCTCTACTTCCAGACCTCAGTTTTCCCATCTGTAAAATGGAAATACAGTGTTGAGAGAAGCAGAGTACAAAGCCAAGTACTATCTACGTACAGTGTGATTTTGGGCTGTTTCTGATTAAACAGAAAAACAGATCCCAGCACAGGAAGGAGAATGCTGTAAATACAAGTCTCCAATAAAGCTCAGAGAAAGCCTGGAGCCAATTCGACTACTACTGCTGTTTGCTTTCTTTTCTCCCCCAATTCCCCAAAACCCCTTTACGTCAAAGAGGGGGTTTGCTTTTTTATTAGCAGTCTCCGTTACGAAAGCAAACTTCTCAAATGATTACCTAGATTTCACCTCCCTTTTGCTGCACCAGGGAAGTATTCAAACAACCTTTCTGATGTAACTGTTTAAGGCAATTAAGACTGAACATTAAGGACATAAGAAAAGCTCTGAAAATTGCAAAATCTGGTCTGTTTAATTCTTGTGCTCAGTTTTTTCTTGCTCCATGATTCAGCAAGTGCTGTAGCCTTTTAAATAACACTTCCTGTTTGTAAAAATTGCTGAATAAAGCACATTGCTTTAGGTCATGATAAAACCCAATAGTTCCTTTAAACAAGACCATATTTGTCCTCTTGCTTTTCCATTTATTTCTTCCTGACTGTAGTAACTTTACTCACAAAATCATCTGGGGCAGTGGGCTAGAGCAAAGGCCAAGCCACCTAAAGAACAACTCAGTGTTCTGAAGTCAAACAATGAGTCTTCAGACCTGATTTATAGTCTCACTTATGTGGATTACAGAAGCACTCGGAGACTTCAGGGACCGGTACTCTTACTTGTGCAGATCAGACAGCAGAGGCCATTGCTACCCCGTGTATCTACATACTCAACAGTAAGGACAAAAGGAACAACATTAGTACTATGACTGCCTTAGATACAAGAAACCAGTGCACATGAGTGGCTTGGCCCAAGGTCACAAAGGAAGTTTAAAGTAGCTGAGAACTGGTCCCAGCTGTTTGGAGACTTAGTTCAATGCCTTAGAGACAAAGTGTCACGAGGGCAGTTAAGGCTGGAGGCAGATTAACTCCTAGTCCATTGCCCCGAGGACATCACAAGCAAGTCAATGCACACATCTCAGCTATTAATATCCATACAACTGCTAGATTCTTGCAATGCTAACACAACCCTCTTTTGGTATTTCCTGCTTATAGACTGGTAATACAAACAACTCAAATGCTTTGTGCAAGACTTTAGGTTTAAAAAGCGCACTTAAATGTTTCTATAGAGTGAGAAAGGCAGCACTATGCCCATCTCCCCAACAGGACGGGGTACGGCATGGTAGGGCTCACAACAGAGCTGCAACCCCTTTTCTTGCGTGCCTCAACCATTAGATAATACAATAGCCTTTCCAAAAATAAACCGCTGATGCAAGACTGGAGAAGATTAAAGCAGAGTATTCCTGGGGCAGGGGAGAACGTGGCTAGATCCCAAGTAATACTTTCTCGGCCCCTCTTGGCAGGCTTCAGGAAAGACCGTGGAGAGCAACACGGTTAGGTTCCAACTATTGGAGAGGCTGCAAAAAAAGCCAAAGCGGTGGTCTTTGGCTTCTACACTCCTCAACTTCTCTGTCCAGATTCTTCTTTGCTATAAAGAAAGCAGTCAGTTGGGATGATTGCTCCCACCCAAAACTCCTTGGCTGCCTTCTTCCTATACTCTTGTCTGCACTATCATCCTCTTATACCTTTCATGTCTCCCTTTTCTCTCTGTTCAGCAGATTCCTTCCAAACTCGACTGTCCCCCACCCAACAAACTGAGGAACATACAACCTATGCATCTGCCAGGTCCGTTCTGCTCAGGCCCAAGGAGTTTGTACAGCACCTAGGTCAATGGGAGCTTAATTTTGACTGCTGCTTGCAGCTTATCACGGAACACCTGACAAAAAAACGTGCTTTCTGCCTTTGTTAGTATTTTCCACTAACTGCAGCAGAGTTAGCTCTAAAAGCACAATATTTAAGAGCTTGGCATTGTCATTTTACAGCTGCAACATCTTATCAGTTACAAAACCAAATTCAGACATACTACAGAAAATGTGGGTGGCCATTTAATATAGAGGATAATTACATAATGCTTTGCAGAGAATCCAGGCATTTTAAACACATACAGAAGTCTCACTTCACATTCCAGTCCTATGGAAGAAGCATTTGCTGTATATGGAATTCTCCCACTAACATTACTACCTCCATTTTTCTATTGGAAAAAATAAAATACAGTAATTCACATTTAGCACTTCAAATATGAAGATGTTGCCAAGCATTTTACAACCAAATACAGTAATTACCTTCTACCTGATGTAGAAGAGCTAAGGGCCAAGGGGCCGCAAAGGGAGAGTTACAGATTGTTTTTGTTGGATTTGTTGTTTGAGTTTCATTGTTGGGTTTGATTTGGGGGGGGGGGGGGGGGGGGGGGGGGGCAACAATTCAGAACAAAATTTTCTTCTTGACTGACAAGGCTAAAATGCAACTTCGTTTGCTTAAATGAAAGGGAAGAAGCTGAATGATTTGAGCTAATACTACACATGCTTCTCAAGTGTCTCTAGACTTGGGAAAAACACATGCAAGAAGAACTATCAGCAAGGATGCTACCCATAGATCATACAGCCTGCAAGACCTCAGGAGAGCTGAAGCTCTCAACCAGCTTTTCACACTGAAAGAAGCAGGAAAGTTAGAGCAGAGTGTATTCCCAAAGCTGTCGGGAGAAGCGTGGAAAAATCCTTTGCACCGCAAGCAGTAAGTTACATTGATAAATCTTGATGGCAAAATGAATCGGAAAAGGATTACAGAGCCCAAATGATTAGGGGCAAATTAAAGAGCAGATCTGGATTTACTGGGCTGTCAGCCCTCCAACCACAGACACCACGTACAGACAATGCAAAAGGTGCAATGCTGAGTATGTCACCTGAAACTGGCTATGAGGTATTACTGCCCACATTTCCTCCTGCTGGAACTCACCGGGTCCTCACTGTTGTGCTTAAAAAAAAAAATCTAAAATTAGAGGAAATGGAAGACCACTGACTCCACGCACAAGAATTAACACACTGAAGAGTACAGCACTGCCCAGCTGCTACAGCATCAGCATAGATTTACACGCTGCTTTTAATACCTCTCCCTTCCAGAAAGCACCTATGATATGTGAAAAATCACCAGTGAAATGCCGTTAGTTCTGGGCTGCAAAGCAGAAATTTTCCCGGCAATTAACACACGGGAGCAGGAAAGCAACAGCTACAAGGAAAGAACATTGGGATCATAAACATCTGTGCAAAGCATCCAGTTTTCAAACATGAAAAGAACAAAACCGCCAAGAGCAGACAAATTGATCCTACTGGGATTTGAACACACCATTCCAGGAAATCTGGATACTTAAGACATGGTGCATAGGTTAAAGTCAAAGTTAAGGGGCACATGCATTAAATGTGCAGCCACTTAGACTGCTGAACCTAGACACAGAAGATTGGTAAGCATCATTCCTAAACCAACAAAGCATGCTAACTCCGGGCTCCTTCCACAACAGAAGTACGCCGACATCTCTGCAGAGAAGACACTGTTAATGTGGGGATGACTCACTTCTTACAATCAGCGGAAGTCTCGATCTTGCAGCTAAGGGATTAATGTTGTGTCAGCCCATGCAAAGCGGGACTAAACAGTAGAGGTACAAAGCTATTTTCAGAGATTCACAAGGCAGCAATACGAGATCTTACTGTCTCTATTTTTCCACATTGTTGGAACATACCTTCTTTCCTTACAGAAATGTAGGCAGAGCTGAGTCAGGCAGTCAATCTATCAAAGAATGACAATTGTGTTTCCAATTAGAGCAAACAGGTGAAGACATGCAGCATAAACATCGCAAAGAAGAATTCAGTGCCTGCTGGAGGTGCTTTTCCCCACTCCAACTGCAGGCAGCTCTTTCCAGAAAATTCCTTTCAAGCACACAAAAAAGAATAGTTTCCCAGTGCATGCATTTCTTTGCACAAATACCAAACAAATGCTGAAAACTAAACTCAGTGGAAGCCTGCTGAAAGCATTACATTGCAGCATAAAAAGATCTCCTTGAACAGGTAGTGTCCTCGCTTAAGAGCAACTTTCAGGTTTATGGACATGTTCATAGGGAGAATTTGTTTATTTTGCAGCTGCATTTGTGTATCAAGCAAGTTTTATGGCAGTAATAAGTGTTTTCAACAGCTGTATCCACAAACTCCCTTTAATTCTCACATATAGGTCTGTCTGCACACAAACGAACAGCTCTACATGGCAGGGTACGCTTTCATTTCATCTAGTAGCTGCCGTATCAATTCACACTTCCCAGTGGACTTTGTTTCAACAGATTTTAGATCAGGTTTAGATCAGGATCTTAGTGAAGAAGTACTCAACAGCTTCAGCAAATCTTAACTACACATCTGCAACTTTTAATGGAAACTACCACCTAAACTTTCCTGGCACCCAAGTTTTGAAGAGGAACAGTTATGTGAGTTTGAGACTAAAATATCATCATCACAAACATGAAAATTCATGGACATTTACATAAACCAAAGAGAGCAGGAGAGCGAATCTCCCATCTCAGCTAGTCCTCTGGTAGGAAAGCACGCATGTCTGGAAGGAGAAACCACAGCACAGCTCTGCAATGTTACAATAACAAAGAAAAACTGGGGGTGAGTTTTTACTAGAGTGACTTTTTGATCTCCTACATGCATCTGGATTTCTTTCCTTTCAAAATTTTGGCCAAAAGAAGTAGGTTTGGCACATAACAAAAACATAACTTCCTCTAGAGCGAAGCTGTCACACCGCCCGGTTTCCAACAGCGGGATGCAGAGCTAAAGTTTCCCAAGAGAGGAGAATCCATGTGTTTGGAAGGGGCGGTGGTGGGAATGTGTCTTTGACAAACACAGCAGAGGAAACAAACCACCTCCATGTGCGTGCACCAAGAACGACAGCATCGGGGTGATCACTGACCGCGCCCTCGAGGAGCCAGCACGGATGTTCAACTCCAAACATGTACGGCAGCATCCATCTGCACCGAGGCCGTTACAGGATTTTGGCCACTGTCCCACTTGGTGCCGTTCCCCTTGCTCTCCAGGGACCGCCTCAATCATTGCACAAGCAAGAAGGCGGTTGTGCCGCTTTTTAATTGGTATCTGCACCTCCCCCAAACCACTACACACATCCTACACATAAACTTGCTAATAACATCCAGCCACTTGGAGGAGAAGCTTAAAAGCATTTTTTCTGAAATTCTCCTGGGCTTTTTTTTTTTTTTTTTATTCCAAGTAAAACAAGTGACTCCAGCAACACGTGACTCTTCAATACCCAACATCATATTGAAATCCTGGATATTTCCAGCCCTGGGTCACATCTAACCCACTGCAAAAAAATCCAGAGACACTCTTTTCAATGCACCAGAAGGACAAAAGGCACATGCTTTCACCTGTGGGAATTACAGGACTTCCAGTTTACAGTTATGGCTAACATCACATTTAAGGCTCACGTTCCCTGTAGCAGAATACTTTCCATATTACTAAGCATGCTAAACTGTGACATCAAATATACAGGACAGATTAAAAGACTTAATCCTATTGCACTAAATGAAATACGCATGGAAGGGATGTGTTAATACTTGCAAGCAAGACAGAGCTGATGGTAAGCACACCTGAAAAAGCAGCTACCAGAGAACGCTGATGCCATGTAAAGTCTGAGCAGCAACACAAACCTTTGGCCGTCACCTCCTTGTACACCTTCCCTTTCCTCTACAGCATCAGGACCAGAACGAGAAGCTTCAAGCCATTCTGTCTTGAAAGCCTCAGGGCTTATTCTTCAGCACCTGCCAATTATTTGGCAATGACAACTTTGCATGTGTGCAGCACAAAAGTTAGAGCTAAACACTAAGAGGATGAAGCCCAACCCCTTCCCTATATCCCACCAGATAAATTAGAGCCAAAGACAGTTTAACAAGGTAAATTTTCCTCAAAGTCATAGGATCAAGAGCTCAAGTACATGGTACCAGAACGGCTGAGGAAAAGTGGGGACCTTAATAAGGGCAGGACATGTGAAAACGACCCAGCTGATATTGCACAACACCACAACCCAGCCTGAGAGCTGCCAGAGCTCCAGGCTCCGTAATCAGACACTTGTTCTCAAGGTACCCAGCAGTGAAGGCAGAGCTACTGACAAGGGATTCAGGCAAAAATGCTCAGATTCAGTCTTTCTGGCTGACACCGCAGCAGTCAGAGTGTGCCTGGCCCCTGCACAGTACAAGGCCCAAGCTCCCACCCCTCAAGCGCTTCCACTTTGCCGGCTTATTTTCAGTGTGAAGCCATAGTTTCGAACAAAGATTGCTAACAGCTCCAGCCTCATTGCCCAACACTGACAGACAGTTCAGCCAGCGTAAGGTTAACAGCGTGCTGTGAAAAAGCCAGCGTTTCAACCAGTGGAGCAATACCATGCAGCAACTCATCCTCTAATAAGGCAAACTGTTCCTTCTCTTTATGAATACAGCAGAACCGCTCACTGCTGAGACGCAACGACTGCCTAAGGAGGCAGCAGGAAATCTGCATGAGTTTTCAAAGTGATGGCAACCCTGTGAAGGATCATTCAGGAACTGTAAGAGGCAAAAAGGTAAGCTCATCTATTTCTCTCAAAACCAGCCTACCAGCTCCCACTCCTCATTTCCAGGAGGAGGTTGTTTCAGGTTGGAGCAAGAACTAAGACAACCACACGTGTAACCTTTGGGCTTGCAGGCTCATGCCATAAAGGAACAAAGCAGGGCTGGCATCGCTAATAGAAAAGCATCCATCCAAGCTAAAATTCCCTACTAGGAAGAGGGCAGCCCTAGCCTTACAGATGGCTCCTGGCAGTGGAAATGCATTTCTTTAAACTTAATGTATGGTGGGGGGTGACTGTGGGCTCTGTCACCTGCATTATGCAACGGGAGACAGAAAGGACGGGTCACGCGTGCATGTTACACTACATCAAAGAACCCCTCCGAGCAGGAGGCAAAATAAATAGCTGCAGGAGAGGAAAAAAAACAGGTCTGGTTTGAGTGCATATGCTGCCCTTTATTCTTAAAAGCATTACAGACACTCGCTCTGCAATCCGCTCCCATTACGGGAGCACTTCCAGCTGATTACATGCAATGGCGCACAGTTCACATACAACATGGGCTCTACATGCTGGCACTGACTACAGGGGCCAGATCTAAACAAAGCTTTTCTGAAAGAAGTGCAAAAAATTTCAATCATCAAGACAAGGAAAGCCAGGCAGCATCTCCAGGAGCTTTGGTTTCTGATGTGTACGGTGTCAGGAGCATCTCCCTCTCCACACACGGTCCAAGGGCAGGATGCTGGTAGGGGAAGAGAAGGGAACATGGGAAGGTAACATCAAAATGGCATCACCCGCAGGTCCTTCACATTTTCAGCTCACAGACACTACCGTGCCCGATGACTTCGGCACGTAGCTCAACTGAAGACAGAACTCAGAAGAGATGAGGAGATTTCAGAAGAGAAGGGAAAATGTTTGCTGAGTCATTTTAAAAAGACAGTTTGCATTTACCTTCTAACATACATCACTGAATGCGAGATGCAGTCTCCGCTAGTACCTTAGTGACAGCATTCTCAAACCAGAGTGCCGACATTTGTCAGGGAGCAAACCTTGACCACCCAACACACAGATGTAGGATTTTACATGAAGCACTGGAGCTGGAAAAAGTTGCCTTGTTTTTTCTAGGTGGGGAAACTGACCTCTAAGAGAGGACAGAAATTTGACAACATTTGCAAAACACTTACAAACCTCTTAATGAGGTTTACTAAATACCAGTTTTGCAGTGCATTCTCCTCTTTTGCATCTGACTAGATGGAGTTTTGAGGCATATAAGTAAAAAGAAAAAAATCATTCCTGCAGAAATTCAATAAACTGAGCAGCATTATGAATGTCATATAAAACAGCCTGGAGCTGACAATATCACAAAATTGTGAAGTGGAACGAGCAGCACTGCTAAGGTAAGCATTCCTTACTCTTCATTTGAAGATAAGCTCTACTGTTTCCGCAGTACTGCAGAAGATGCAACTAAGTGGAAGAAAATGCAGTATTTAAAAAAAAAAAATTAGACACAGAGAAAATTAGCACGATAGATCTAGACGGTGCAGGCTCCCAGGTTCTGCTGAAGCACAATTCCTTAGAAAGGTGCAAGACTTTCCCCTTTGCCTTCCCTCCATCCAGCACTTCCAGAGAAATGGAAGCAAGCTGCCTGGGCAACCACAAATTCCTAATCAAAAAATACCAAGCATCTCATGCTGCAGCGCTGAGCTGGCTGCAGCTGGCAACCTCGCACTGTATTTTCCCTCCCCCTTTTCTTTTGTGAGATGATTTAACAAGCTACAGAATCCCAAGAGACATGACAATCAACCAACAGAAATAGAGCATCATGTCTTGAACTGTACATGTCCATCTGCACTGTTCCCTTTTGACAGACACACAAAAGGTCCGAGCTTGGAGTAAAAATGTTGCCAAAAGGAACTTGTGCAAAAAGAATTCCAGCAGGGTGCATTTTGTTCCCACCGCCTGTCATTCCCTCTGTATGGGGGGAATTGATGCACCAATTAAGTGTTTCGGGATGGCAGAAAATGTGTCACCCTCTGCTTGCTGCCTACTCTGCAAAACAGTGACACGTTCATTGTCAGATGAAATCAACAGGATTAGAACAAGCCAAAGTTACTTTTTTTTTCCATCATCCACAGTGACCTGATCCAACATGCATCTCAGTGGGAATTTGGGATTTCTAGCAGGGAACCTTGTACCTAGAAGCATTTAGGAAAGGTGATACTTGATTTAAGCATGGAAACCCTCCTCCTGGTTAAGTCTTAGGTACGCTCTATACAGAGAAAATAAATACGCCTCCACGTTTTCCCCCATCTCTCAGTGCTAAACAGACTGCTCAAAAGACCTGCCCCCTCTCCCTGCTCTGGCCCACGAGAGCCAAGCTCAGATGCTCCGTTTGGCCACCGTGCCCTCCAGCCTAGGCAAAGCCATCTCCACTTCATGCCTTATTCTCGTGAAACCGAGCCAACCCGCTCACTTCCACAGCAAAGCGAGTTCTTCCTTTTCAGACCGGTTGTTGCCTAGAACTGGTGCCCAAAATGCTAAACAATGGCACTCATGTCTGACCTGGAGTAGATGAGAAACAGGTAAACAGGCCAAGTGAAGCAGAGCCAGAGAAACAAAGATTCAGAGACTGAATTACCCCTTCCCTACATCAACTAAAAAGCAAACACAATTATTTTGTACCAACAACTGCATCTAGAGTGCACTTTTGCCTTAGGGAAACGGAAAAAAAAAAAAAAGAGACGGGGGCTCACATAACATCCCATTTCCCTTGTGACATTGCCAAGATCAGTGACACGAGGGCTTTGAATTTCTGCTGGCATTGACATGCTTAATTGTTCAGACAGACGGGGAGAGGGCACAGCACATGCAGGGAGAGACCCTGCACGCCTTTGGGAGAGACCTGCAGGGCGCCAATCCCAGTACATCAAGACAAGCAGGGAGAAATGTTAAGCTTAAGTAAAAAGGAAATTAGTTACTCCGATACTGAAGACTGAATGCAATGGGATGGGAGAAGAGGCCCTCAAGAAAGGGAACACAGGACTGGAGAATTAAGAGCTGTGACAAAGCTTCCACTTAAGCATTTGGAGCAGACTTTGCCCGTCAACACAACCCACATCAGCAGTCAAACCATTTCACCCACAAAGCTCAATTTAAGCATGTATCAAATCCCAGTGCTCCGGCCTAATCAGAAGTCCCTGAAGGCTAAAGAAAGACACGTCCGACCAAGAAATTAACTGGCAACAATGCGGGACACAAACAAGGCAACTACATACCACTGCACTGACTCCAGATGAAATTCTTTCTTGATGAGCTTTTTAATGGATGCCCAAACAGCAAGTAACAGGGAAACAAGAGAGCAAAGACAGGAAGGGCAAGAAGGCAAACAGAAAAGTGACCCCGCAGTGGCTTGGATGGGAACATTAAGGACACACCTGAGCGGTCACGTTCAAAGAGCACTGTGATAAGCCCCTCTTCATTCCTGGCATGCGTCAAGCGAAGAGAGAAAGTGTCAACTTAAGACAACAGTTCTTAAGAAAGCTTAAGAAAAGTAGGATGGAAATTAAAAAGGACATCTTTTACTCTAGAAGCATCTGTGAAATCTGTCCCGTTAAAAAGCAGGCACGAGAGTGAATGGCCAAGGCAGTACATTATTTCTGGATCTTGAAATAGCTCCTCTAAAGTTGTCATTACTTGTCTACGCTATCTGTAGAACAGAGATAAGGTTAGAGCTGAAAACTATGAGTGTGTAAGTCAGCCAGTCAAGCGATATGTATTAAATGCTAAGGTTCTTTCCCTGCTAACTGCTTGTGAAGAGCGGTGAGGAAGGCCAGAAGCGCAGGTACCGCTCCTCGGAGAGCTGGCAGAGACATCTGTAGACATCCCTAACGCTGGTAAACTGAATAAATAATGGAACAGGCAGCAAAGAGAGCTCTTTCCCACACATTTCACTGTACACCTTAAGCTTCCAGTTCTGTTTTTATCCACCTGCCAGATTTGATTTTGCCCAAGATGACAAGCCGGCCTCAAACAGCTTTTTTCCTCACCAGGAAAAAACACATTTTCTTTGGGGAACATAAACAACACAGGATACTATGTTTCAAACCCCCTAAAATATTTCTGCCCACTTATTTGAAAGCATACAAAAACAGTTCTGGGCTTTTTCTCTGTTAAATACAGTTCTCCCAGCCAGGAGCTGCGTTTAGTGGCAAAGTCTTTCCCAGCCTAACATTTTTAATGTACAGAAGGAATGTATATATGCAAGTCAGACTACTAAATTATAAACTTATGCAGGGATAAAACTCTCCATTACCTCAAACAATTTCAGGGTCATTGGAATTCTATCCCAGCAAGTAATTATATCTCGTCTGCAACAACTTATAACCATGTAACTACCAGGATCCCGAGGCATTTCAGATGGCTTCAAAAGCTTACCCACCACTGACGGTGACAGCTTCTGAGATGGAAAGCACAAACTCCTTTTCTCAGACAGTAGCTCTGCAGAGCTGTCTTGGAGCAGCACTGAAGACCATTAAACTTTACCCAACTTTCTGAGGAATTTAGAATAAAAAGCATAAGCCAAGCATGAGCGAGTTGTGGAGAAATCCAGATTCTTCAATTACCTTAAACTGAGATAATGTCAGAGACCGAAAACTCAAGTCTTGTGAAGCAGTTAAGGTCAATGCACAAGAAAAAAAAAAAAAAACAACAAAAACAGCTTACTATATATTTACGTACACACAACTTAAATGCAACATTTAACATTCAAAAGTTTACTTCAGGATTCAGATTTCTTATATTTGTTAACCACACCTCAAGAGACAACATTCACCCTGTTTATCTTTGCATCTGAAAAACTGGTTCCAGACGATGCCAACAAACAAGCCCGCTGCAGGCCCGTGCTGCACTGCCCGGCGCTTCTGGACGCGGGAAATCATTAAAGCCTAAGACGGGGAGCGCGGGTTAGAAATGCCGATTCACACCGGGCGCTATAATGGTGGCACGAAAAAAAGGAAGACCAAGGCAAACGGCGACTTGCCTCTCTTCCGAGTCATTCTGAAGTTGTACTTACAACCTATAGATCTTTGGGCTCTCATTTCTAGGCTTGACAGGAAAGCAGGGGCTGGATTCCTTATAGCAGCTCCCCCACAGCTGAGCGGTTTCCAGCACTGACCTCAGCACAGACACCGAGCGCCGTATTCGAACAATGTCCTCCAAGTTGGACGATCAGAAAGACAGCAGTTTGGTTTTTTTAACCAATTCTCTTCTTTCTAGGTCTTTATTTTCAGCAAAAAGGAATGTCAAGGACACATCCTGTTTCACTCTTTCTGTGAAATAATTCCCATTGAGGTTAAAGGAAATATTTCCAAAATGCTAAATCCAGCACTAATTACGCACGTCCTCCAAGTTCTTTGTGTTTTCAGCTGTTTCTAACTCAATGGAGATGAGCCATAGGAGTTCAGGCATATGGCTTCAGACTCCACCAGGCTGAAACGAGGCTGTAAAGAGAGCCCACTGTCACAAGGGGAACTCAAGTAATTTTAAATCATGCAAAGGTAGTTACTAATGACACTCCAGAAGTCATCCACGGGGGACCACAGGATGAATTGAAGTCATTTAAATGTCTCTTACATGACAGCCAACACTTTATCAGACTTAACACTGTGCAGCGAGAAACCGTGGCTTGAAAAAACACTGGAAAGAAGTACTAGCAAAAAGCCTGAACTCCACGGGACGCATAGTCCCTTACTTAAGTCATCTGGTGGACTCCACAATCCTTGCAACAGAACCAAGCCCAGAATGCAAAGCTTTGAAGCCTCCAGAGTTCAAGGCTTTATCATAATCCTAATAAAAAATGGTGCTGATTTCTGAAATTAAGAGCAGTAAGGAAGGGTCTGGGAAGCCCACCTGTATCATGGCACAGGGAGACTTCAAACCCTACCAGGCACTAGGTTTCTTTAATCGGATTACATTTTATATCCAGGCAATTTGCTTTGTGATGCTAAACTTGAAAGGATTTCTCATAGTGTCTTAATTAGGATGAGGCAAAAAGTAATTTCACCTGATTTCCAACCCACTTCAATATTAGATTTGAAAGACCACCTATGACATCTTCAGCCTTGTTTGCCCTAAGAGTCTGAAAAACAGCAGGCAATAGGATTAGATATAAATCTAATGAGACAATGTATTTACATAATATTTATGGCACTCACTTTTAGACAAGGTTGTGTTCTTGCATCCTTCGTATGCGGCACTACAGACACTTCCTTTTAGCTGGAAAAAGCTTGAGGTTTATTTTTAAATTTAATTTCCCTTTAAAAGAAACCAGGTGTTTAAATAACAAGGGAAGAGTGCTAATGTAATCTGGGTTTACCAAACCTAAATAACATGAAGCGAAGCTCCAACTTTCCTTAAGCTAAATAACACAGACTCTCTCACAGAGCCTGGTACAAGGCTTGCACACACTCTCCTGTTTTAAAAGCAAATTCTGTAATATCATTAACATCCTGCTAGTTTCAGATGTATATATTGATTTTAATCTGAAACACTTAATAGCCATGCAAGGTGGGATATGTCATCAAGGACGTACGTATATACGTGTCGCCTCAGTGCTTGGCATCTTAGGGTCTCCTAAACATTTAGGCATTCACCTTTACTAACCATGGGGGAAAACAGCCACCTTAACACCACTGTATGTATTAGTCTCCTACAACTCTTGGTTTAGACAAAAGTAGAGTCAAAACCTACACAAACCTACATGCTGTATAGCTAAAAATAGTTTTAAACTGAAGCACCTTATCCAGCAGCCTGGGTGCTTTACAGGATTTTCTTCCAGGATACCAACATTTCCAGAAAACCCTGCCCTGGCACATGTTGTTATGGAGCATCCAGCTCCATGTTCAGTTTGAGTTAAAGGGTAATCAAGAACATTTAGCTCAGATATTCATCCGGACTTCTCAAAGGTCATCTCCCAGTTCACGCAACAAAGAGATTCCCTGATAAACCTTAAACGTTTCTCAAGCAAGCCATGGTGATTCACTGCAGGACAAAGTCATTTTAAATTCAGGTTTAAAAATGTGCGCTTGACATGATGAACACCCAGGTACTGAATGGCATTAAAGCACTGCCTTTCTTTAAGCAGGGCACTTCCCCACCCATGAGAGGGTGGCAGGCAAGTTCAGAAATCAGTCCTTTGGGAAAGAGGCTATGAACAGCTCTGAGGACATAACACAGGCTCTCCAGGTTTTGCACAGAAAAGAGGGCACGTTCACACACTCTAGCACCAATTTCCTTCCAAACGCAGCTCACATCTTCCTGCCCTCTGTCTTTAATTAAGCATTTTACCCCTTCATCAGTCTATGGAAGATCTTTCTTCTGCTGACAGCTACAGTCCCAGGTGGACTAACATTTCAATTTATGTTTTTTTCCCTTCTGCAGAGAGCAGCTGTATTAGCTTCTCCAGTCTGTTGCTATAGAAACAAATCAATCCTCAACAGTTTTATTTTTACCAGTTTCTGTGAAATAGGATTTATCTCATTTTCATGACTAAGCTGTACTCCAGAGCAAGCTCTTTGGGACGGGGACAGTGCCATCTCAGCACTGGACAGGACCCCGTGCCCAGTGTCAACGACAAGAGGAAATGGCCATCATCCTTATTTACATGCACCTTCTTCATTTCAAGAGGACACTTCACCTTGAAACGATTCCCATAACCAGAGCGTTACTGAGATGCAGCTGTATCCCTGGAGCGGAAAAGAGCAGTGGAGTGGACGGCACAGCCTGGAAGGCTACGGACGTGCTGGGAAAGCTCAGCAGAGCATCCACCAGAAGGCTCAGCCACCACATGTCAAGCACTCTTTATAAAGGCAGAAGGATCATCTTCACGGAGTCCCCACAGAGCTGCACACACAGGCCGAGTTCAGCTCCGTGTAAGCTCCTCATGAACAGCAAAGGGCTCACATAGGAGTCGAGGCATTAACACATGTTATCTGCTGCTAGCCAGCGAAGCAGCCCCTCCGGGCGCTATGATGGAAGGAGCTCAGCCTCCAGGAACTTGTCTTATCCTTGGCCAAGTGCAGCTGGGAGGGGGCTTTCCCTTTTAGTCTGGCATGAACACAGGTGTAATCTGTATGTATCACCTCTATTCTGTATCACATCTTTCACTTTTTCCTTTATATCCTGCTTGCTTTCCTTCAATCCCAGTAAAACAATGCATTACATTAAAAAAAACCCACTGGATGAACACTGTTTCTTGGCTCAGCCGCTCCTAATATATCAAACACTGTTTCATACATTCATCTTTAGAAAGTTCAGTTCTCTGCCAAACAGCCTTAATCAGCCAGAGTAGCGTAGGACCCACGTCACCAAGTTGAGCAGCTCCACTTCCATAAATACATGCTATTTAGGCAGTCCATACGCAGATAGGAATTACTGCATGCAGAGAGCGGCAGCAGGACAACTGCTCTCCATGCAAAAGAGGAGGGAAGGGCAGATCCTGCTTCTCCGTACTGTCACCTGCAGGTTTTGACCATTTCCCTCCTATTGGATCTAGGAACCGTGCAGCCTCATGAAACAAAAGTTTTCTGTTAGATCAGCCAGCTGGAGTGATTCACTCTGGCACAGCCACACAACAACTCGAATATCAGGGAAGTAAAATGGGGGAGGATAAGACCACTACTCTCAGCAACTAACTGCTGGACAAGCTTTGTTGTAAACTTTAAATTTCATTATTAGGTGCCAAACATTCAGCGTCCAGCTGAACTCTGTGTAGTTCCTGCCTTCGAAACACAGAGCACCCTGGATGTACTCAAATCCGCAGTGACATTTCTTCAGTTTCGGGACTGCAGACAAAAGTAGAGGGGAACAAGGCTATGGAAATGTCAGTATCTCATTGCTCAAATATCCCATATTTGTTTACATGCATAGCTGTGGTTTTGGTCCTGAAATTCCACACAGCTCAATGGTAAGATAATAAGTTGGGGTATACAGATCAAAAAGCCGTCAGGGAATCCCACAAACATCCACTCAGTCCACTCAAGTCTCACAAGCATCCACTCTGCCATCAAGGTAAACACAGAGAAATCCCCCTGCATGAATGTGCTGAATGCAGCTGCTAATTCCAGCATCAATAAAGTGGACTCTAAAGTCTTCAAGATGCAAATTTCAAGACTGCACCTGGCATTTTAACCAAGCCATCAGTGCCTAGCTCAAACCGCTCCTGCGGGCACCCTGAACACAAACCACCTTCTCAGTCCTCGGGCTTCTTACAGCTGTTGGGGATACTCCAGCCAGCTCTTGAGCCAGTCTTGTTCAGGGCATGGAAAATAAGTAAACTGCATGTCATGGATGCATTTCACTGTTCCTCCCACGATGGGACAGAGCACAAATCTTATGTGAGCCCTGCGCATGCTAAGAGCTGTAAAATGATGCTCCTGGGAAGAAGTGTAACCTAGCAATTGGAAAAACACCCTGGGAGCCCTGCCTCCTCGGCTCCGCTCCTGCCCCCAGCCCCCTGCGACGCATGGGGATGCTGCAACTATTAAATCCTGGCATCCGTCAGCAGCCGATAACTGGCTTGGTTCTGACATCCTCAGCATCCTCAACATAATCTGAGCCACCTAGCGCTCCTCACTTAACATCCTGACCCACCTAAGGCTCCTCACACCACGTCTTAGCCCACAGTAACTCCCCCATGGGGTACCTGAGGTAACTTGTATGAGCATATGGATATTTCCAAAACCTGTTTGGCACTTCAAAAAACTCTGCTGAGAAACTCTCAAAGCAACACGAAAATTAAGCTAATGTGTTCTCACCCTCCATCTGACATAAACACATTGGCACTCCCAAGAGAGCAAGTCCCAGGACACTGGAGGACTCAGCACCTGGGTAAAAACTGATGGGAAGACAACAGCCAGAAGAATTTGCCCCAGCCTGGGCACCCACCTATGTCACAGAGCCGATCAGTCACAGAGGTTTTGAGTCACTGCCTACACAATTAAGACACTTTTACTCAGAGTTAACAGAGAGATTCCTATCCGACATGCTGTGCTCGGAGCATTTTGCTCGAAGGCTGCGCCACTTCAATCAATTCACATCTGCTCCCAGCTCCTTACCCATTTAATTCAGCTCTTACATACCTTCCACAGCACTGCCGCACCTCCCTTCAACTTCTAACCATCTTTTCTGCCAACCAATCCAGGCAGCGCCTGGTCGCTGCCCTCTGCGTGCATGGCATGGAAACCTCAGCCTGCATGCAGCGTGTCTGGAAGGAAGCAGGACAAAACTCCCAACGGAGCTTCAAAGAAAGGGAAGCCACCTACACAACACAATTTTCATGTGCATGCCAAGCAAGCCCAGGGTGCTACATAAAAACCAAGTCCTCCTCTACAGAGGAAAAGAGGTAGCATCCGTGGCTTAGGTGAGCAAAGCGGGGCACGGCTAACATGTTGTCCGAGGTCCCACAGCAAGTTTATGGCACGAAAAACCCAGTCCTCCCTAGACACAACCCTAATCA
Organism: Platalea leucorodia; assembly: GCF_965183815.1. Taxonomy (NCBI): domain Eukaryota; kingdom Metazoa; phylum Chordata; class Aves; order Pelecaniformes; family Threskiornithidae; genus Platalea; species Platalea leucorodia. Next base: position 459,088 of record NC_138841.1, read on the forward strand.
CAGAATCATGCTGACCAAAGCAAGCAAATAAAATGTTCCAAAGCTGAATTAGAAGATCACACAGATACAAAACCCTTAAGAGTCATTGCCAATAATTGTAGCCTTCCTGAATTATTCAAAAAGTGCTTAGAAAACAATTCACAGAAAAAGAGCCGGTGCACACCTAATGCCTGTGGCACTAATACTCTTAGCAATACCAGCGTTCGGGTATCTAATTAAAGAGAGATCTGTCCTGCTTAGCTGTTTGCACGGTAGGGTGTGGAATAGAAGACAGTTTAAAAGTGGGCGAGATTATTAATCATCGCACCAAGAAGAGTGGAAGACCCAGTCGTGATTTCTAACGCAGCCCTGTTTCATGCAAACACACCAGGAGCAACTTCCTTTTTATGGCAGCAGGTGAAGAGTGGGAAATATTTTGTTTGCACCTTTACACAGCCCTGGAAGCTCGGACCTTGGAGCCAAGCTGCTGTTCCCTGCCACTATCTCAGCCAGACACTGCAGGACCTGCCGCTTAATCACAAGACCTGGCTACACATAACGCGATAACAATACACCTGCGAACGGACAGACACACTAACAGCCTTCTCTCTACTACGTGTGGGGCGATTCCTCTTTTCCCCCAGTCAGCTGGGCCGTCCGTGCGGGACCTCCCTTCCCGATGGAAATGCAGCGGGCAGAAAGGCTGCAGCCAGACTCTCAGAACGCTTTTTGCTCACCAGCAGAACACGTAGCACTAACAAATCCTTTCTTTAAATCATCCAGCTGCACAAGAATGAATATGAAACCCCACTTTTTTTTTAAATAGAAATAATTTTTCTGACTGTAACCACATTTGGACTATTTGAAGCTACTTTAAGTGTTCAGCCATTACACCATGTCATTTCCTAGACCAAACAAAATACTCACCAGTAATAACTGCTGCAAATTGACTAGAACACTTGCTGTGGCTTCTGTGAAGCAACAACCAAACCCTTTCCCACAACAGATGTATACAAAAAAGTCCTAATTCACAGCAGAAGTTTCTTCTTGATGCAGTTACAGAAGATTACATATACAATCTGGGGCTCAACAGCAGCCTCAGTTTCCCCTCTCGTCAACAAAGATCCAGTCTTTTCACATGAACAGATGAAAATAAAAAGCTTTTTCTGCAGATTTGGCTTTAACACAATTCATCCCTTACTGCTACTGGCAAAACCTACTGAATGCAGCTTGATATTTCAGGCCACAGATTGTTTTTATTGCTTCCTGCCTTTAACTTCACATTGAAGCAGTAAAAAAAAAAAAAAAAAAAAAATCCAAATTCTGCAGCCTCTATGCAGAAGTGCCCCCAAAACCCCAAGAAACCTCATGGATTCACAAAGCATTTCTAATTTCTGGACTTGCTTTTGCTTACAAACATTAAGCTGTGTTTGCATTAAGTTGATTTTATCTCTAGATGCTCACTGATCTACAAGAGATGCTTTTCCCCGTGCTGTATGAGGTATGTTCTGAAAACGGAGCAGCCAGAGTACAATCAAAGAGCGAAGATCGGCATCAGACTCCTGGACCTAGCTTTCAGCAGATTTCCAGGCCCCGAACGGATCCCAAAGATCACATTACATGAGCGGATCCCGGAGGCTGCGTGGACGGCAGCACGAAGCCAAGCCTCCCCCCAAACCCTGGCAAGCCACCACCTCTTTGTAAGCCCCACCATCTGCTTCAGCAAGAGCCAGAAACCGATCTCCCTCTCCTCCACTCCTTCCCATCCTCCCCATACCCTTCTGGTTACCTCAACCTGCTGGATGCATTCCCTTATTCACATTAGCTTTCCACTGGGGCTTATTTTCCTGCCTAATATTTTTAGTGTTACACAGTGGCACATTCACCCCCTAGGGAGAGACTTTATCTTTAATTCTATCTTTGCGTTTCCTTCTCGTTTGGCTTATCACATCTTGCTTCCTGCTTACCTGCAGAAATTGGTGATTTCGTTTGGAGTTTGTGCACGTCTCACACCCAGAGGGCTCGGCTCAGTGATCTAAGCAGGAAGTATGAAAGCCTCAGACCTTGACAAAGTTCACATTTAAATTATAATAAACATGGTGGGCAGTTAGGTTTATGTGATAAAACAACATGTTCCACAGAATTTACTGCCAGGGGCATCTTCTATGACTTTATGGATCGGCATTTGCTCTCTTTGTTAAAAAAAAAATGGCACAAAACAATTAGTGTCCCAGCTCAGACCAGTCCCCCAGCTCAACACAAACGCCTACCAGGTGCAATAGTGGGACTGCAGCTTCCCGCACCATGCCCACAACCACGCTTGTTTCTTCCAGGCAATGCCTGTTTTGTACCTAATTCAAAGCTATATTTTTGAGATATCTGAAGCGCTGCAGAACTGCACAGAAAAAGCTGAGACTGGCACCTCAGATGGGAAGATGGTCTTTTGAGAACAGGTAGTCCAAACAGTGAGACTTAACAAAAAACAGGAACTAAATACCGTGTTGACATTGAAGAGACCCGAAATCAGACAGAGGAAGGAACAAGGGAGCTCTGCCAGCCTGGCCGAGCATTTACAACCCTGTTCTTGGAATGAGCTTCGGAGGACAGCTTAGCAGCTCTCTTATCAGGAGACATCTTTAAATACGTGAGCAGCTTCAGCAGAACCAGGAATCAAAACCACTGTGCAAAAAGAGGAAGGCTGCCAAAAGTTGTCTGAGGAAGGGAAAACGCAAAACATACCGAACTGACCATGGATGGGTTTCTCCACCACAACCGAGGGGTAAGAAACCCTTAATTAGAAAAGTTCCCATGTTCTACCATTGGTAAAGGTAAAGTTTCCCACACCACACACATCCCTAAAATTAAAGTAACCTGTCTTTTCTTTACAGGTGATGCGGACCCCTGCCCCACAACTTTGGCCATCCTCTCGCCTTGCAGGCTGACTGCAGTTTTGCAAAGCAATTGCACGGGTGTCAGAGACGCTTTTCACAGGTGCCCAACTAAGAAATTGTGTTTGGCTCTTATAAAAGGCACAAGGCCATTTTGCCAGAAGCTTGCAGCAGGACCCGCTTCTGAGCAAGGATAAAAGCAGTCTTACCCCCTTTTCTAAATACTTCCAAATCTCAATGACAAAGCTTTGTAACCTAAATTCTCTCAGATACAGCTTTATCATATATACAAAAAACTAAATCCCTGCTCCAGATACCTATTTTGCGATTTCTTTATGCACTGGCACTGAAGACATCTGTTGTCTAAGCAGCTTTCCTGCACTGCAAAGCCTTGATAAAAAGCCACCAACTGAAGCACCTTAGCCTCCTCCATCAACTTACTACTTCCATTAATACTTCCACTTAATTGGCACCATGACTTTCTCTGGGCACATGTCCAGCCCATATTTACTACTTTTAATTTAGAAAATGCATCTGATCATCATCAGGAAAATAAAAAATCAAGATACAGGAATAAGATTTAAGAGAAAACCCTTCAACTTTAAAGTTATTCCAAAGTTGTTCTTGACCTGTTGCACACCTTGGGATGCTGCACTCCAGAGAAGGCAGGGGTTGGTGGGGTGGACACTGCACGAACTCTTTTCTGTCACCTCTACCCTTCCACCCTCCTCCCACAGCATCAGGTCCCTTTAATTTGCCAACCTTCAACTTTCCATGGAAGTGTCAGGCAGACAAAATTTCATATTCCCTGTTTCCAAACCCTTGAAGTTATTTTTAAAGGAGTACAGAAAGGCAAAGTTAGCTCTAATTAAATACCATGCCTGCTGTGGAGAACTTATTGTAACACCCTCCCTGCCCCCGGGAAGCAGGGAAACCGCAGGCGAAGGTGCTTCGGAGGAATCGCACACCTCAAGAGACGAGCAAAGCAGTCTGTAATCGGTCTTGGCAAGAGCTAATTTCACACTTTGCAGAGTGCAAACAGACCACAACAGAGACAGGGTGAGACACAGGCAGAAGACAACTGCCCAAATTTCTTCTCTGATAAACTAAGGCCACTTTGAAACTTAGTCTGGCTACTTTTTTGGGAAACTCAATCCCCAAAATCCAGTGTTTTGCTGCTGTACTAAGGCGACAAGAAGGAGTATGCTTGCTACTATAAGCAGCCTTTCAGCAGAGCTTGTGCATCTTAGAGCCATCTCACAGCCACACCAGGATGCTAAGCAATCACTTAGATTGAGCCCACGCTACAGAAAACAGTTTTGAACACCGCCCAGCTTGTCCCAGCTGCTCCCCAAACAATTGTCAGACTCTCCTTGCAGGTAAATTTAGCAGCTGTTTCTCATAAAAACTTCTCACTGTAAAATAAGCACAAGTCTTCTCACATGGAGTCATTTAACCCAAAGTAAAAGCCCAACAAGTTGACAGTGCATCAGAAACAATCAGAAAGCCTCTAAATCGTTAAAAGTCCATTTTCAATATCTAACATGCACCATTCACCACAGCACCCAAGTCCTCGAACAATGTCCAGCTACCCCCTGCTTCCCGGTGCCACAACTGCACACACCGTGGCCCCCTGCACTCCCACCCCACTGCCAGTCGGCTAGAGGTGACCGCAGGTAGGAGCAGACGATCCTCACGGTCACTGCCCGGTGCTTGTAACGCTGAGATCGAGGGAGACCGCAGCCGCTGCTGGTACAAACGTGGCACAGAGGTCACGATCCACTCAGGTTTGCGATCACACTCAGAGCAAGCATCCACGTGGGGTGTGCAAGCAAACGCTTGTAAATCCAGGGATGCTGCAGATTTCACGCAGCAAGTTAGCGATGTGCTGCAATGACTCCCAACAGGCTGGGAACACCGATATGCTTCCAGAATGAGAACCACTACCATAAACATGCAAAAAGCCTGACTGTAACTCAGCAGCAGAGAGAAAAAGATTCAGGGACTGGCAAGTTTGGTGGGTGAAAGGGATCGTTATATTGTCAACTGACAGACATTTAAGACAGTCGAGTTAATGAACACAGAAGCTACGAACGACAGCTGTGACACTCACCATCCTTCAGATAGGCGTCTACACACGAAACCACATTTACATGTGAAAAATCACGCTAACTGATCAGATGTCAAACAGCCTGCCCACTCCACAAATCAGCTGGTATCACAAGCCGTTGTCTTACCAGGGAAAAAAGGTCACCGTCATCACCACGCATTGTTGGAAAGTGTGGCGGAGCTGTTAGAACAAGAGGCTGATAACACTCGTGGTGTGTATTTAACTCACTGACCCTCTCCACTTTATCTAAACACCCTGCAAGTACATCCATCTTCTAACGTAGACAAGCCTGAAGTGGTCAGAGCAATTTCCCACTCAAAACAAGGGCTATATTAAAAGGGAAGAATAAAGTTTGACCCGAGAGCAGATTTACATTTCAGAGAAGCAAATGTTGTATGCACCAGGAAAGCACAAGCTCTCCGTGTCAGCGGGTCTCTGCCATTCAGCTCAATGTGCAACAGCAGAGTTCTGATAAGGTTATGTGAAAGGAAAAATGATCAAACTGGGCCACAAATGGGCAAGTCACATCCTTCTAAACAGTCAGGCCGCACAGTGAAAGCATCACTCAGCACTGGACTCAAATCTCCTCCCCCTGTCCCAGTATAAACCAGTTGCTCAGGGAACAGGAACAGCAGCATTTCAAGCAGAGAAGCTGAAATGGCAAAAAGATGCAACTCAAAAAATGTACCAGCAAGTGGTTTCCTTGGGAGATGCTGAAAAAAAGGGGAGGAGAAAGAACTAACAAAGGTCTGAGAGCTTCAAAACAGAGCAAATCCCATAGCACGGTACTTGTAAATGCTGAAGCAAATGACTGTGCCCTCCATCTGCTTGTGCAGCCCCCAGCACAGCACAGCAGACACCCAAACCCCATCAGCCGCTGTCGACTTGAGAACCATAGCAGAGGGGTATTACTGCAAGCCACGAAAATTACTGAGGCAGGGCGAGCGTGCACAGAGCAAGAGCAGGGAGAGGATGCCTTGCTGAACACCCGGCTGCACATCTGTCCCAGTAAATTTATCCAGCAGCTCTCTGCACCGTGGGAACCCACACATGTCCCCATTTCAGAGTCAGCAGCCTCTGCTAGCACCCTGACCCGGAGTCCTCCTCCAAACACACCACATTTTCCCAGTTACACCAGTCTGCAGCTACTGATGGTAACCAGCAGGCATCCAGAACCCTGCAGCAGTCCGAGCCCTGGGGGACACACCACCACCGAGCAGCAGCCAGCCCTGGAAGTGCCCACTCCAGACAGCCTCCTCTCCTGGTCCACCAGCCCCTGCCGCTCCTCGCCTCGGGGCACACGAGCCCAAGGCGCTCCGCCGCCAGGCCCCTCGCACCCCTGGTCCCATGGGCAGCACCAGCCCATCCCCACACACCCTGTGCGCCCCACAGCCATCACAGCCCACTGTAACATCTCAAGCTACCCCCTTGACCCCCCAATTCCCACCCAACACGCCTCCTCCTCTGGCCCAGGCCCCCAGGGGACTGCCCTCCTCAGTCCCTCCGCACCCGCAGGGCTGCGGCCCACATCCGTGAGCCCCAGGGCTCCAGCCCACACCGCCAAGCCCCAGGGACCTCCAACATCCCCTCGTCCCGCAGCCCTCACCCACACGCTCCACCCCAAGAGCCCATCCAAACCCCTATGGCTGCCTCCCTGCCCTCCAGCCCCGACTCTCCCACAGCCCACAGCCCTGGTTGGGAGACCGCAACCCCCAGCTCATGCCTTCCAGCCCCACGCCCCTACAGACTCCCCTCCCCACACCGCCTGCCTCCGCCACCCCCAGCCCCTATCGACATGACCCCACGGCTCCACGCTCCCTACCTGCCCCACGGCCCTACGGCACCCCAAAAGCCCATCCCTCCTACCCCACCCCCAGCCCCCCCAAGCCTCACAGCCCCCCACAGCACTCCCCACCCTGTCGCCCTGCCTCTCCCCAGCCCACACACCCCTCTTCCAGCTCCGTGGCCCTGCAGCACCCCGTCCCCACACCCCCCACTGCCCTCAGTCCCCACAGACCCCACTCCCCACGGTCCCAGCCACGCTCCCCCCACCCCCCTTCCCATGGCCCCGCAGCTTCTCGGTCCCCCTGCCCTACGTGCGCCCCTCCTGCCCCCCAACCCCAGGCAGCCTCCCCACACAGGCCCACAGCACTCCCCATGCCCCCGGCCTCCGCCTCCCCGGCCCTCAGCCCCGCTCCCACCCCACAGGCAGCCCCCCAGCCCCGCAGGCCGCGCTCACCTGAGGAGACTGGACAGCGGGTGCCCCACACCGCCGCTCCCGCCGCCTCCTCCGCCGCCGCCTCCCCCCGCGGAGCCGCCTCCTCCGCCTCCTCCTCCCCCCCCGGAGCCACCGAAGCCGGAGCTCAGTCGTTTCCCCGATAACAGCTTCTCCACGGCGGGCAGGTTCCCGGTACGGGCGGCCTCCAGCAGCTCCTGCTCCTTCCCCATGGCCCGGCCCGGCCGCCGCCGCCCGCCGCCGCCGCCTCCCGCCAAGCCACGCCCCCCGAGTGCCCTTCCGGGGCGGGGCCTGCGGGGACGGAGTCCTCGGGGGCGGAGCCTGTGGGCTGTGGGCGGGGCACCAGGCCCCGCCCCCCGCTGGGTTATTCTCCCAATGCACCCTTTACTCCACCTCATTTTTTGGCTGGTTTTAGTTAATTTTATTCGTTGAACGCGTGAATAATATAAAAGTGGGATTCCAGCACGTGCTGCAGGGTGAAAGGGACGGGTTTTTGGTGAAATCCCATCTCCTGGGTTTCTGATGCAGTGGAGGAGCCGGGTGTCACACATGCACGGGCGTTAGTATTTATTTACATAAAGGAAGACGCATACTAAGGAGGAATATCTGTGCCAGGGTTTTCCCTCCGCGTGTTTATCGGGGGGATGAATATTCACGGGTAATTTCACAGCTGTTTTCCCACAGGGGAGTCTTCGTGGAGGCGCGGTGCTTTGCATCGCACGCTGAGGGTCAGTCTGCACCGGGAAGCGAAACAGTGAGAAGCAGTTACCTGCTGTACGATGCTTTAAGCTAGCATAAAAACTAAACCAAATGTGGCCAGGTGGTTCATGTGAACATAATATTAACGGTATTGGCCCTAAAGGAGAGCTGGGGCCGCTCTCTCCCTCCGAGGGGATTTGCACAGGCTGACTGGGGCAGTTTTCGACCCCCGTGCCTGGGGAAGCCCGTTCATTTGGGACTCCGCAGGCAGCGTTTACCTTTGTGCCGGGGGGGCTTGGGACCACCGAACCTCACCGAGGAGGAGGAGGATGTGTGAAGGTGCTGATGGAAATTTCACGTGTTTAGCACCTTTTGCCAAAGGTGTTCCAGGACTTTGCGTGCCAGAATGAACCCCGCCACCCTGTGAAGCGGGTGAACGCTGTCCCGCTTTACAGCATAAAGATCAAAGAAACAAAGCAGTGGGGTGAGGGTCCAGAGGCCGAGGAGGGGCCGGGGCGGACGGGGAGGTGGGCGCCGGGGCCTCCCCGCACCCTGCCCCAGCCCGGCCCTCGCTGCCGCCGCCGGGGAGGCACCCGCTAGCAGGGAACCTCACCTCGGCGAGGATGGACGGCGTCGGCCTGTCCGCACCCGGCCCTGCTGCCGAGACGCAACACCCGCGGCCGTGCCTCGAGCAGGCCTGGCCTGCGGGTGACTTCGATCCGGGCCCAGGGGCTGAGCTGCGCGCCCCGGCCTGCCCCGCCGTGAGGCGGCTCCGTTGTCACACCCAGATTCCCTCTGTTTCTGCACAAGAGACCCCCACAGCCGGAGGGGATCGGCCTCAGTTCCCCCAGTGCCCCCCGCCCCGCTCCCCCAGAGCCCCCCACTCCAGAGCCCCCGGTTCCCCCCGCCCTTTCCACCCCAGTGCCCCCAGTCCCCCCTGCTCCTTCCACCCCAGTGCCCCCAGTTTCCCCAGTGCCCCCCGCCGGCCCCACGCCTCCCCCGCCGCCGCAGGCCCGTTGCCCTGGCGACAGGCCCCGCCCCGCCGCCCGCAAGGCGCGGCCCTTCGCGGCAGCCGTAGAGCCACGTCATCAGGAAGCGCCGCCGCCGCGGGGGGCGATGGCGGATCCCGGCGAGGGGCGGGAGGAGCTCGGGGCCGCCGCCAGCGACCAGGAGCCGCCGCCCGCGGCCGCGTCCCCCTCGGGGGACCGGGCTGCGGCCGCGGAGGAGCCGGCGGCCGCGGAGGTGGCAGGCGAGGGCGAGGCGGGAGAGGCTGGCGGGGGCGGCGAGCCCAGGGCGGAGGCGCCGGACGGGGAGGTGAGGCCGGGCCGCGCTGCGCCGCGCCGGCTGTGAGGGGGGAGCGGGGCCCGGGCGGGCCGCGGGGCCGCCGATCCGAGCGCTGCGCTCTCGCCCAGGTGAGGAGCGCGGAGGGGGAGGCGGCGGACGGGGAGGACCCCGGCCTGCAGCCGTCGGCGGCCAAGAAGGTGAAGCTGGAGCTGAAGGAGCGGAAGGAGAAGAAGCACAAAGTGGACGAGGACGAGATCCAGAAGATGCAGTGAGCGCCGGGGGGAGGCTGGGGCGGGCAGCGCACAGAGCGCGGGGTTTGCTGCTGGAAACCGCAGCGATGGTCCCCTCGGTTTGAGCCCGTGGTTAACGATGTCCCGGCGCGTCCCGGATCCCTCCCGGCCGGGCCCAGCCGTTCCGCATTGTAAACCTTAGCACCACCTCTCCCTTCCCGGCTCTGTTCCGTACCGCGGGAGGCTTGGGGTGGTAGAAGGGCTTTGTAGGGCTGCTGCAGTGGCCTGAAGAGCTTCAGACTTTTATTTTCGTTTTAGCTGTAAACGATCAATTCTCTCCACTCCAGAATACTGGTCTCTTCCTTTTCTGAAGAACAGTTGAATCGTTACGAGATGTATCGCCGGTCTGCTTTCCCCAAAGCTGCTATTAAACGGGTACGACTTCAAAATTGCTTCACCACAGAAAGAGTCTGAGCAAAACAAGCAGGCTGAGCCTTACTAAGCCTGGCTGCCGTCACGTCTAGGCCTTGCTCTGCGGTGCACCCTCCTCCAGCTGTGTCTCAGGACCACTGTCCTCAGATCGGCTTAGCCCATTATGTTCTCGCTCAGTGCCCTCGCACAGGTTACGCAGTTTAAATAGGAGCTCATCTTAAATAACGGTGGTCTGGGGGGGCTGTGAGGCAAGGGGAAAAAGGAATTGCTGGCACAGGGTCTGCAGCTGAAGGAGGGTAAGCTAAAACCTTGACAGCCAGCATGCGCCCAAAGCTGTAGGACCTAATTCTAAAGATCAGTTACTGCTGTTCTATGCATTTCATTAGCTGTTGGTTGACATTTGACAGGCTCAGACTGCTAAATATGAGTTAAAATCTTTCACCGTTGCTGTGTGCCTCGCTCAGCTGACTGTCTGTCTCTCGTGCAGCTGATCCAGTCCATCACCGGCACCTCTGTCTCTCAGAACGTGGTTATCGCCATGTCTGGCATTTCCAAGGTCTTCGTTGGGGAGGTGGTGGAGGAAGGTGAGTGGCAAATGTCGAGTTAGAAGTTAAGTATACGGGGTAAATTCATTGCTTAAAGCAGAGCAGCAGGGTGTGCAACAAGACCAGACACTTTGCGATTCCCAGTCTTGCTGTCCCGCGGGGCCCTCTGACCTTCCAGCAGCACCAGGCTGCAGCTAAGAGCTAAGCCAAGAGAGGGGCGAAGCATGGGGTTGCCCGTAGTCCCCTCTAATCCGATCACTGTCGCTGCCCATGGGTCAGCAGAGGTTGGTGGCTGCTGGCCTCCTGTTTTATCCTCTCTGAGGAGGATAACTTAGAAGTTCGTGCCCTGTAAGTTGGCCTGTGAGCAGGCTGCACTGAGGCAGTAAGGATCTTTTGTTAATACTACAGCAGACAAGTTCAGCCCAGAGGGAAATGATATATTTAAGCCTCTTAACCCATAAGATTCTCCCCTTATGGGATGAGCTGAGATCTTTTTGGGACACCGGGTGGGAGGCTGACCCAGCTGCTCTGCTCAGGCTGCAGGAGGCAGTGATGCTGTTTTTGATGCCAACCAGTTCGTATAGACTTGTCGCACAAAACGCGGCCTATACGTGCCGGCATCGCCGTTACCGGGGTGATGCAGCTTTGCTGCTGCTGTCTGCAGTGCTGTGTTTTGCCTGAGGCGGTTTGGATAAGCAGCTTCACTGCTGTCATTAATTGCTTCATGTCATTAATTGCTTCATGTCCTTGGCAGGAGGCATGAATGATACTTACTGTAAATGACAGAAAAGAAACTGGCCTGTAAGTCCACTGTAGGTTGTACCTTCCTGTCACACAACCACCCCAAAACACGCCACCCAACCGAGCGCTGGCTTTCGAGCAGAAGGTTTAAGATCCTAAGTTCTTGTATGACTCAAACCAGCATATTCCATAGGAGCTGGAGTGGCTTAAAAAGCAGTTTATTCTGCTCTGGTATTGGTGCCCCTAGGAGTGACTTTTCTTTCAGACAAAGAAAAGCACACAGAGCAGTTTCATTCTTGTATATTAAAATGTGAGCTGTAAACCCTGGATGAAAATGTTACCTGTTGCCTTTAAAATGAAAGCTTGAACAGCAAGAGACCAGCTAAGTTTATCTGTCCTGCTTGTGTGAACTCCTTGTTTTTTGTTGTTTAGCACTGGATGTGTGTGAGAAGTGGGGGGAGCTGCCACCGCTGCAGCCCAAGCACATGCGAGAGGCAGTCAGGAGGCTCAAGTCACGAGGACAGATCCCCAATTCCAAATACAAAAAGATCATCTTCCACTGAAGTATCCCAAGAGAAGACAGAAGTTAAAACAAGCTTTCTGTTGTGAACCTCGCAGCAGTTACAGCAGAGCTACGAGACTGAAGCTCCTTCAGGAGCATTGTGTAGAGACTTAAGCGACTGCAGGGAGGCTTCCTGCCCTCTGGCTCCTCATCTGAGCACTACGCAGACACCAGCAGGAGCCAAATCCCTGACCTGGAGCCTTGGGCTCCTCTGCTTCAACAGAGCAGGGATAGGAACGTTCAAGGTCTTCAGCATATTCACGCACAAGGATCATAGTTTCTGCTCGTACAGGTGTAGTAGTGTCTATGTACAGAAGCGTCTTTTTTTGTACATTAAACTTGTTATTGTATTCTTAGTCTTGCTGGGAAATATTAATTGTGTAATGGTGTTTGTGTGATTCAAAGTCTGGGGAGTGCAACTTGATGATCTGTCTCAACCAACCCGGACATGTTCCTGAAGCTGCGCCTGCCTCAGGCATGTATTGTTCCATTAGCATACGCTGCAAGGGAACCGTGCTGAAAGCTGATGCTTCTGAAGTCATTGCTGGGCTGTTCTTCCCAAAGCCACTCTTACGGAACTGTCTAGAAAACCATACAAGGTGAAGCAGGAGGGAAAGGGGAAAAAAAAAAAAGCACGAGCCTGTGAGGAGGTTAACGAGTTTAATTTCTTTTCATGGTTCATAGAACCAATAAATGCATGAGTGGAAATATACTGCAACAAAGTTCCAATACTGCCTAGAACTCAAATTCAAGTTCAGACTTGCACATTACCCACCTGTACATACAGTAGTCCCCTGTGAACGCGCTGCTTCTAACTAAATGTAAAAGATGCTGAGGCCATGTGCTCTTCCTAGGGTAACTGTGTCATAGTTACGCAAAGGATTAAGTTGGCTCTCATCATAACATAGGAAGAGTCCTTAAATAAAAGGCTCAACAAAGTAAACTTTGCTAATCATCATCAGTGGAGATACGGGAGTTCTTGTCCTCCCACACGTATGCCTTGTACAAAGGAAGTGGATTTGGGTTTACAGTACTTTTTACTGATACTTAGAACAATGGAAGTGCTCTAATTCTTAAACAAAACCGGTTGACTTGAGTTGCTGGAGCAAGAAGTTTGCTGTAAACTACTTGGCCCCAGCTCTGTTCAGCCTGCACGCGTGGGAGGGAGCAGTACAGAATTGTGTGACGCTGCAAGTAGGCACCACGTCTGGGAAAACACTTTGCACCCTACTCGCTTCCCAAGCTGGCTGGACAGCTGAGATGAAGCTGGACACCTACTCAAAAAATCATGAAAATCTGAAAGCGAGGAAAGAAACCTCCCATTTTCAAGCAATTAGTGAATAACAAGTAAAAATACCATTGCATTCCACCAAGGCAAGCATTCTTATATTTCTTGATTCACACAGGAAGAGGGAGCAAGCACAGAAGCACGTAGGTTTGACTAAACAAAGTTCAACTTCTGCTTATGTGGGCTTTGTGCAGTTCGTAATGGTACTTACAGTGAGCTGTTCACAGATAGGTTTGTTTCACAGCAACTCCAGATACGCAGATGCTTTGTTACCTTTCTCTCTTGCTATGAGAGCAGCTCACAGCAAGAGCTTATTCACTAGGGAAGATAACTTGCATTTCAGAACCCCAGTTTTTACTTCTGAATTCTCCTATGCACGAGGCAGTATTGGTGAAGGAAATGCCCGCTGACATTTAAAAGTTAAAGTGCATTTTCCTCTTGAGAACAGGCCTGACAGGCTGCTCTCGTACATTTTCCGTCACAGGCAGCACCACAAATCTGTCCTGTCAAGGGCTGCGTTGAGCAGGGCACGGGTCACAGAACACACTCCAGAGAAAACAGCCAGGCTGCCTAGCAGGAGCGAGGAGGAGCGATCCTCTCCCCTGGAGGAGGGAGAGCAACTGGCAGAAGTCACAGCATCCAACCATGGGAGCTAGCCCAGGCTAAGTGGGTGGCGAGCGTGAAGCCTCCTGCCGCCCAGAAACCGCGCTTCTGCCAAAGGCAAGTACTCCTCCTGGTAATTCATTTGTGGCTGCCTGCTTCCTGAGGTTCTAGAAGGAAGGTCAGGCTCTCGCTGCCGCTGTCGTATCTGGTTATAGGCACTGGTCAGTCAGATCTCAGCAGAAATACAGGGCTCCAGCAGTACAGCCTGCCCCAGGGCCGGCTGTTCAAACCTAGCAGACAAGGACTAATTCCAACAAATGTTATTCAAAGCTACCTTCAGCCTCATGGAGTCAAACATGGAATTAAGATGATGATCTTAAGAGTGACAGTTGTTTTAATCACCGTCCCTCTCTTACCATCTTTTTCCAAAGGGAAAGAAAGCTAACAACCACAAGGAATTCACTCTTGGCGCTCTGCAAACCACAGACAGCAGTGCCTCACATCGAGTCTAGCGCTGTAAATCCTTTCCTGTTTCCCCTAGAGCTAAAGAAGAACTAAAATGATCTCAGGAGTGCCTGTTAAGGGGAAGCATTCAACAGCTCCAGAGCTGGCCATAGGAACAGGTATATAAGAGCACAGCAGGAAAAACAAACTTAACTCCCAAGTTATTCGCTTGCTTTTGTGTAGTTTCCAGGCCTCAACTCATCATGGCTTGTAAATCAGAGCCTGCTCCTTGCATAGTGAGCAGGATTAAAATCTTGTATTACTTTAGCTAAACTAATTCCAGTGGACTAATACTTCCATAGAAAAAAAATAGAAAAATCCATTAGATTACAGTTTTGGGAAGTGTGTTCAGCTGAAAAACACAATAAGGGTTACCTAACCTTTATAGACAAGTGAAGTTTTCATCTGATTAATAAAGGAGAATCGCACATAATCTGTCACTTTTCCTAGCACTCAGTGTGTGGCAATCGCTACCTGTTTTACATGTGCTAAAAAGCCTGTGCATCAGAAATGGTACATTTACACAAACACACAATGCATCTGGAAAAATCCAAATCAAAGTTCGAAATAAGATAAAATCCAACAAACTTTGCACGCAGTAGAGATGCTGTGTATAACAGGGGAGGGAACAGGCATTCATCCATAACACAGAGGGGCTGAAGTCACACCCTTCCGTATCAGAACACAGAGCAAATTTGCCTCTGGAACAGCTTCTCCCTTCACAACTGCCCCGCACGGCTGCTGCCGTCTTCAGCACATCAACTGTGTAGTGCCCCGACTAGCAGAGCAAAGAAACCGCATCCCAGTTTGCCTTCAGGAGTGAATTTGATTCTCGCAGTTCGTAAATGACATTTCCTTTTTTACTTTTTAAGTAGTTGACTTAGTGTTGACTTCATGTTTTACTATTTTTTTTTTTTTTTCCCTCCACACTTGTAGAAGCTATTTCTTTAAGTCAGTCACTGACCACAGAGACTTCTTCCTCTTCAGCAAAGCAGCCCCAGAAAAGGTGAGAATACAAACCACGCTCAACCCAACAGCTACTGTTTCATCTCCACCCACAGTGAGCGGTTCATAGTGTCAGCCTCCACCCAAGGCAGCCTGGTCAGCACCCTTCTCCTGACCCACATACCGACATCCCTGTTAAAAGACATTTAAGACCAGGCAAGACCTCAGTGCTAATAAAAATACATGACTGTGTAGGAACGCAGACAGCTATTTCCTTGTGCGGCCAGTACTGCTCTCCCTCTCTGCACTGGTGAAACTCTGGCATGCAATCGTTTGAGGACAGCATGTATCCCAAAGAAAACGCATAGCTCATCTCATTCTGTGACTTAACCAACTTCCTTCACCTCTGTTCTTTGACAGTAAAATTAAAGAAAGTTTAAACAGTGCTTTATAATGAAATAAATTAATTCCTGTGTGTTTCTGCATCAATAAAGCCAAACATTGCAGGATTAAGTGAGAATGAACTAGACTAAGTCTAATATACTACCCATTCTGTCCTGACACAAAATTACTGGTGGAAAAAGAAGTCTGAAGGAATTTCTTTACTATCCTGACCCTGTTCTTGAGGGAATAGTGAGCTGTGGCCCCCTTATTCCACAGGGGGGAAATCCCTTCTGCATCTCCCACACCCACCGACCTCCTATGTTTCTGTTTTCCATGTGATCATACACATGCTTTCACATCAGCGCTCTGAGCAACGTTTTCTGCCGTACCTATTCTCTGTCACTCCTGATGTGGTGAAGTAACTACACTCCTTTTTCTGTGTTCTTTGGCATGCATGATTGGGCAAGAACACAACGAGGAAGGCTGAAAGAAGCAGAAACCCCAACATGGACCATCTCTAGATGTTACCATGAAAGGTGAAGGCTGAAAGCACACTGTCACTACCACCCACGGATGAAGAGACATGGGGTGTCCCCCCCAACTTCTGACCTTTTGTTTGTCGGCTGACCACTGCCCTGGTTCAGTGACGGAGACAGCACCATACTGCCAGGACAGAGGAAAGTGGCTGCAAACAGAGAACTCCTCCTCGTCCTTCCCTGTTGCTCAGCCAGGCCTTCCTTCCTTTCTCCCTCTTTCAAGTTCATTTTGCAGTCACAATTAGTTTCCATTCTTTGAGGTGATCAGTCTCCAGGAGGTTGACCCGTTTAGCAGCAATATAATCAAACTAGCCGCCTTAGTGCTGGTGGTGGTCTCCACTCCTCCTGAGCAGCTGCAGCCTGCGCCTTCACTGTCAGAGCTGGAAGAGGGGATTGTATTTCCTAATTTCCTGCAGAAGGCGAGCCTTGTCCATGTTGGCTTCTGCAAGGGCTATTTTCATGGTCTGAAGCTCCCTTTGCAACTCTGGCACTTCCTTTAACTGCAAGAGACAGGGGAAAAAAAAACAAACCAGGATTTTCTAAAGGTAAGCAGCAGGGCAGATCTGACTACACTCATCTGCTCAAAAAGGAAAACCAAAGCAGGAGCTTTTGAGATGAATTACACAGCGTGACACAACCACACAAAGCTCACTGACAACATGACCCAGTTTGATTTGCAGGAGTACGTACTTGCCAACTGGTGCCTGCTGACTTCCATACCTGTCATTAGAGACAGCTCAGGCTGCCAGTGAGGGCTGCCTAATGACTATTTTCTCCCCAAGACTTCCCTTCTCATTTCTAGGCACAGGAACAAGACTTGCAGTGGGCAAGGTTTCTTCCTGCAAATCAGATAGCCGATTCTGGCTGAAGATTACTATACAAAGAAAGCAAGAAAAAAAAAATTGGGCTCTGATTTACATTCTTCTTTTGTAAGCGGTCCTGATACACCTCAAAAGATTTATTAAAATTAAGATGATAGCTGGAGCAAGCAGATGCCTGGCATTCCTATTTCTTGTCTCCACAAAGTTAATTCTGTCCTCAAACACTGCCATTGGGATCCCACTACAGTTTCATGGCACAGGACAGTTTTTTTTCCTTGGGCTCTCATTTTTACTCAAGAATTTAGCCTTTGCATTTGTTCCTGTTACATTCAATAACATCAGAAAATAAACTGAAGCTCAGCTATTGTGATGCCTATGCATTCCAGTTCTGGTCAGGGCCCTGTTTCACCAGATGCCATGAACGGGATGAAGAGAAAGTCTCTGCACTACATGGAAAAGAGAAAGACAAGAAATGAAGT
The DNA here is from genome assembly GCF_965183815.1 of Platalea leucorodia. Lineage (NCBI taxonomy): Eukaryota > Metazoa > Chordata > Aves > Pelecaniformes > Threskiornithidae > Platalea > Platalea leucorodia. The sequence goes on from NC_138841.1 coordinate 476,354, forward strand.
TATGTGTCACCAACTAATGAACAGCATCCAAAGTCCCAGTCCAGTTCTGTACCTAGTCAGCCACATTGCTCCCTTAATATGTATTTTTCCATAGCAGGTGATCAATTTACCAAGTAGACCTGGCATCAAACAGGAGGTATAATTAGAGAACACTACATATTTAAAAATAAACCAGTCATTGGAATTCCAGATATATGGATCAAAATGGAAAGAAAGTTCAAACTGAATAGCAGAAACTTTAAGCAACCTGAAACTCCCTGGATGCAAGACTTACTCTACTCTGACAAAATATCTCTTTCTTTGTGGGAACCTCCTGATTCATTTTTCTAACAAGGAACTGGACACACTGGGAAGATGGAGCCAATCAGGAAAAAAAAAAAAACCCACAGATTTCTGAAAGGGAACAAGCGTTTATGCTGGGCAAGGTATCCTTACTTCTCAGAAGGCCTGTAAAAGGAGGTACAGGCTGCTTTGGTGTGCACTCCCTATCTGCAACACACCACACCTACCAGTAACTGCAAACACATGAAGACAAAAGACCTAATTTTCCAGCCTACTACCAGCTATCTAGCTGTCCAGACAGCAACAGGCAGCAGTGGTTCACCTGCAGTCCACGTGTTCCTGCTGCTGGGGCTGCCAAGATGCACTCCACTGGGGCCTTCTGTTCCCGAAGAACTGACACAGGTTTTTCCTGTTTCAGTGAGCCATCCCCTTGCGGAGCTGCAAAGAAGCATAGAAAACATTCAGGTGTGGGCATTTATACAAGAGGATTCTCAGAACAAAAAGAATAACTTTTTTCTTTTTTTTTCCTCCTTTTAAACAGGGGGGGGGGGGGGGGAAATCCCATTTCCTTTTTAAAATGGAGAAACTAAAGCAAGGGAAGAAGTAGTAATCTGTCCTGACTGTGGGAGCTCAAGGAAACATCAGGTGTGAATTCAGGCTGCCAGTTCATCGCTTTAGGTATTAAGCTATTCTGCCTCAGGCATCAAATTTGCTGTCCAAACAAAACAACAAAAGCAGCAAGAACTAGAGGCAGGAACGCATGCATCCAGAGATTAACACGGCAGAGCAGCCAAAGGACTTGGGTGCTTGCTCTGAAGACAGAAGATTGTTTGCCCATTCTGGTAGAAATGACTGCAGAGAACTGAAGCAGGGACTGCTCACACACCAGAGCCCATCATTCCCAGCAGCCACCATCACTTTTCAGTTCCAGACTCCTCCAGCACAGCCTAGGGGATGCCGGGGGTAAAACAAGTTTCCCCGATGTTGCTGACCTGTTAGATAGAACACCCCATCATCTCTGCGCTTCACAACGATGTGATCTACTGCCAAGGTGATAGGAACAGGGCCAGGGGAGGTAGGGTATACCCGGGGGCTGTCATCCTGGAATAAAACAAAGCAGAGAAGATATTAACTGCTGTGACAGCTCTGGCCACTCTGCAAATGATTCCCCTTGCCCCCAGCCTTCACAGGAGTAGCGTTACCAATTGGCAGCACTACCAGAGCTCACCAAGGTCACCCACTATATAGAAAAGCCTGGCTTTATATACAAGGCTGCATGTAAGTCTTAATCTCTGTAGAAAGCACTCCCACAGATCAGAACCAAGTTCTGTCATATCCATAATAAAGGTTGAGGAGAGGCCTACAACCATCACCCTGAAGGCTGCTCTCACAGTTGTCATCCTACAAATTCCCGATTCAAACCCCTAGCCAATATTCCTTAGCCAAAAAAAGCGAATATCCCCTAGTCTGGAGATTTTCATGCTGCTGTGCAGCAACACTGGTTCCTGCTTGTCAGTGGAGCCAAAGCATTGCTTTCAAAAAGGTTTAATCAAGAACTTCTGTCAGTGCCCCCCTCCTAAATATCACCCAGCTCTTACATAATGTTTTTCATCTGTAATTCTCTAAATGTTCACAGAAAAGGTCAAATATTTCCCATTTCACACAAGCACTTGGAGGAAGAGGTATTTAATTCTTTCCCTTGAGCCTGCGAAGCAGGTCATCAACAAAGCTGGGGAGAGAATCTGAATGTCAGGCTCCCATTTCTCTACAATCTGCTCACTCAACAATTCCATTGTGTTATTCGTTCATCCCTGAGGCAGTTTTCAGAAGCAAAATAAAACAGTATCAGGAAAACAGAACCTCTGCTGAGGCCCACAACAATCCCACAGCATCCTTTCCCAAGCAGAATCTTGCAAGTGAGCTCTGCCCAGGCTACCATCCTGGGGGAAATCTCTGGTTCCCCATACACTCACCTTCAATGTGATTTTGGCATCCACAACTTCTATCTCCATGGGGATCACCTCTGGAATTATTTCATCCTCAAGAAAGGGGCCGAGGTTGGTAAGGAAGGACATGAAGAGCTCTGCTGTGTAACTGTGGACCAGCATATGAAGGAAGCCATTCTGAACAGCGAGTGGCGAATGCACAGCAGCATTAGGTCCCACTTCAAGACGTAAGCACACTTCTGGCTGGGTCTTACTAGCTTCAGGGACTGAAGGCTTCTCCATACCTGGATCTCCTAGAGCTATAGCAGAAAGATCTCACTGCAGGAGATGGCATCAGTAATAAAATACAAACTCAAAATAGGTATCTTGAAAAGCCCTTTACTGTCCGGATGCAGAATGGAGTCAAGTTCACAATGACAGCAGTCTGAAACCATCCTTCACATGAAATGAATCCAAATTTGAAATGACTAAGAGTCCAGATCACAGGAACTAACACCAGAACAGGACCATTTAAGCCCACAGGTGCACCCCTCTCTCTCACCATCTCGGCAGACATTAAAACCAGCCTGCGTTTGGCATACACACGAGCTGACCAAGCTCACTCACCACCCTGCTCTCCAGAGCACATCAGCCTTTCCCCCATCCCAGTGCTCCCCGATCGCGTATCCACTCTGTCCCCTCCTGGCCACAGGCAGTACTGTTACGGAAAGGATTAACGCTCCAAGAACTGCTCATGCTTTCACTTGAAGTTTTGGGTTGTAGTTGCTTTTGGTTTCGTGTTTTTGTAGTTGGGTTGGTTGTTTTTTTTTTGGTTGGTTGGTTTTGTGGCTTTTTTTTTTTTTAATGCGAATTTAGCCCTGGGGAAGTACCCTAGCCCAGAAGCATTATTCTCTGGGCAGGAATAACTTCAAGATTTCCCTAGATAGCTTTATTCACTCTTTTCATTAATTTCATGCATCCTAGCAGCAATTAAAAAAATCCCAGTCAATGATTCCTAGCCACCATAGAGCTTGACTGCATAGGCACTTTGGAAACATCTTTCAAATACCAGATTTGAACCACTGACAGAAAGATTCTTAGCATTCACATTCCCTCACACAGAAGTCATATTCAATCCTAAATACACTAAACATTAACACTGAAATACCAGTTAAAATGGAGTATTCCCTGAGGGTGGCTGGTATAAAAGCCAGTTATAAAAGCGCAGCTGTAAAAGCAGCAGACTCCAAGAGCCAGCGTCTTACCGAGATAGCCACGCAGATACTGCCACATTCCAACGTTGTTCAGTTGCTCTGGAACCACGTTCATTACTTGTAAAGCAACAGACAAATCATCACCCCGTGCTTCTATGCCACAGTTCACCTCATTCATCTTCAGCACGAGGACAGACACCTGAAACAGCAACCGACAAGCTCACTTATTAAAACAAACACCACACGGTTCACTTCCAGATTCACTTAGAGGCAATATTACAGTGAAAAGGAACGGAACTCTGACCAGCTGAAGGCTGGGGTCTTCACTCTGTGAAGTCGAGCTGTTTATGTCAGGAGACACTCCACCCTCGTCCTCTGCCATCAGGCTTGCTCTACTGCCTGTGTCATTGTGGACCTGAGGAAGATGCCCTGAGGGAAGAGGGTCCAGGCTGGGTTCTGAAATGGAAGTAAGAACAACTCGATTCTGTTTCTTTTTCTGGTTTTAAGAAGTCCTGATCTCAGTATCTGCCTGAATCTCATGGCCTGTCAGCCTATACCATCCTCTAGGGAACACTCTCCAGTGCCTCAGATGAATTTAAGCAATACAGAGCTGAAGTGAAAGACGTCCACTGAAATGCTTGGTGTGCCCTATTTCCAACCAGCCCTTACTAAACCCTTCCTAAACACTGTGTACCATCCACCCACCTGCACACATTTACAGTCCTTGCTCTAGTATGGCCAAATGCCTTAGAACAACATTGTTATGTGCACGGGTCACCCTCCCCACTCATTTATACTCCTCATCTCAAAGAGAAGGCACCTACAAAAGCAGAAAGAGCCATCATGGGTGAACTACTCATGACCTTCAAGAAGAAGGGATGGCACAAATGAATTCCATACAAACACAACATGACTCAGTCGCTCATGGCAGAAAACCATTCACCGGTGTGAAATAAGAGTGGGGGAGAGGATAGAGCCAAGCGCTTGTTACCAGAGTCCGTGAGCATCACAAAGCCGTCACTGCCATCGCTGTCCACAGACAGCCCATCCTCAGGGCCGCTCCCATCCACAGAAGTGGTGTCAAAGGAATGCTGGGATGCTGTTCTCTTCATGGAGAAGAAACGCATTCGGCTGCTGCCACTCCCGCTGGGAGTCACTGCTCCCTCTTCTGCTTTGGGCACAGAATCCCTGCCAGAAAAAAAGTGATAAAGGCAGACAGCTTAGCTTCCAGATTATACATATATTGGGCTGGACTCTGAACACTTGCAAGTCAGACTTTAGTGTACTTAGATCAACCCCAAGAGATGAAGATCTAACCTGTCTCTAACCCAAATGATATGGAAAGAAAGGGAGCAGTTAGCCTATGTTTGCCCCTTCCCTGCAGCCTTGCTGCTGCTATTGTGAAGCACAGGAACATGGCCCACTCACTTGGCTGGGGGGAGAGAGAGCATTTTCTGCATGGTAGAGGTCATCTTCTCCCGGCTCAGGCTCAGAGCATCTTTTGTTATAGACATGGCTTCTTTGGTGAGGTCCATAGTCACATGCAGAGCTTCCTTTGTGGCATCTTTTGTGATATGCAGCGCACTAGACAACTCCACCTCTATGTTCTTCAAAGGGATGAGTTCTGCCTGGCCATTGAGAGTGATGTTTCCCCTCCCCAAGGGCTGGGTGTCCGAGGTTGGACTAGAAGGGAGAGCAGGAGGGCTCTGAGGATGGCTACTGGTCTCAGCTGGTCTTTCTGCAACCAGGGCTTCCACAGCTTCATGTGCTTCCTCTATCAAACCTTTCTCCTCTATGCTCTTACTATGTGGAGCTGTACTCAGAGCTCCATCACTTGCAGATCTTGGGAGTCTCTCCAGCAGTACACTGGTTACACTGATACCTATATTTTCAATCCCACTGTCCTCTGGGACCTCAGAGGTACTGCATACTCCCTTCTCCGAACTGGTCTCCGATTTCAGCTCCTTCTCTTCTGCCACCAGCCCCTCCTTGCTGTCCGAAGGCGAGAGCTCAGACTCAATCAGGCTTGTTGTGTCCGAGTCAAGGGATCTGGGTTCCAAGACAGAGCCTGGTGCAGGGTTCATGAGCAGGGCCACTTCGGCACTGTGGAACATAACTCCTACACAAGCAGACATGGAATCTAAAGGGGACCCAGTCACTTCCTGGGTATCTTGGGCCAACTGCTCCTGTAGTGTTTGCAGAACTTCTTTCATCCTGAGCAGCACTAAGTATTGGTAGTGGTTGAGCCGAACTTTGACATGAACAGATGAAGACACAAGCACATGGATATCAGCAGAGGCTTCCAGCTCTTTATCGTCTACTCCATCATCAGTTTCACAGTCAGATTCTCCCAAGACATCCATTGTCTCTGGGACCTTGTAGATGTTCTTCAGATCCTGGTCAGTCTTTGACCTTTGACAAACCCCACGTTCTCCAGAAAGGTTCTCATTCTTGGAGTGATTGCTAAAGCTGGCAGAAGACTTGATTTTCAACTCAGAGGCAGTCAATTCCTGTCGTTTAGATATCTGAGCTTGCCCCCATCTCCTGGGAAGGCAGGCCCAAATGGAAAGGGGAAAAGGGTCAATAAAGCTAAGGGCTCTGCCCTTTGAACTTTCAGCCCCCTCAAAGTCCAGGGAAAGCTCAGTGAAATTCATAGACCACAGATCTTCAGAGGCAGAGGTTTTGTGTAGTAGCTGGGGAAAGCCTCGATGCTTCTGAGGCCTATCATCCACCTCATATGCATGGCGCAAGAAAAGGGTGTGGAGGAGGCTGAAATTGTCCCGAGACCTTGGGAACTTAGTGTAGCTGGAGTGGAAGAATTCTGAACTGGCAAATTTACGGAAGAGGCTCTGGAGGTCCTGACAGCTGCAGAAGGGAGCGTGGCGGGTGTTGGTGGCAGTCATCTCTGACGTGCAAATGCAGAGTGTCTGTGGACGATCTTGATGGTCCGTGACTTTCTTCTCCACGGGGATGTTAAGCTACACAGAGAAGAAAGATATCACAAGTAAAGTGGTGAAAAGGGCAATTAACAGAGGCTTATCCTGGCCATTTACACAGAACGGTCAGCTGTGGAATATATAAAGAATTGAGAAGTCTTGGTCTCTACAACAATCCCAAGAGCTAGACTAAACTCTCGATTTGTCTCTATCTGAAAAATTAAATAAAATTTACAAATCAGGGAAGAGGAATCGGACACGAGGGAATTTAAGCTGAGTTTTATTTCAGGTTCTTTTACCATCCATGGCTTATGTAGCAGCTCAACTTACAAGGTTCACTTTGATCCTTCTCTGCAAGGACTTACTATACTTTCAGGCCTCTAGGCCTCCTCACAAAACTGCTAACAAGGGTAGTCAATGACAAACACCATAGGATGTCAGTGCAGCAGACGGGGGCCCGTTGGCAACAGTATGAGAGTCAAAGTGGTTTCCAAGGGCCAGAAAACAACTTTTGACTACTTAAACCATCAATTTCTCCTTGAAACTGTTTTCCTAAATACTGACTTGCCTGCCTATTCTGGGTTAGAACTCAAGCACCTGTTTTACTGCCCACAGATCAAAACAAAACTAACACAAAAGTGTCAGACAGAAGAAAGGTAGAGAAAGGTAGAGGTTTTGTTTTGTCAGTCTGGACTCCAGCTATGTCCTGGTCTCATGTTCCTTCCACGACAGGGAGGGAGTGAACACTGAAGACTGGGGAAGGAAGGAAATGAATGATACCTTCAGCCGGAAGCCATCCAGTCGAACATCAACGTGCTCATCATGCTTGCCCGAGTCCTCCAGCTTGTAGATGGCTTTGAACTGCTCCAAGCTGCGATAAAGATCCAGACAGAAGAAGTTTATCCAGAGCACACTTGCTGTATCGAGGGTAAGCATCAGGCCATTCAGCTGTACGTACAGGTTTGGGCATGGAACTAGAAAGAAACAGAATCAAGACATTAATAATAGCAGAAAAGGCACTTCAAGTGGTCTGCAGCTCAGTGCATAACCTGCACTGACAAAACCAACGCAGAGGGCTTCAACACCCACTGGAAGACAGATCTCTTGATGAAAGGTAGAAGCTGTGGTGCACCAGAGAAACGAGCTGTCCCAGGTCTCACATCATGTCAGCTGCAGAGCACCCAGAGCACTCTACAGTCCTACTCCAGTGCTAATCAATAAGGCAGAACCCCACGAGTTGGGCAGACACAGCAGCTCCTTTAATACGTTCCTGGATACATTATTTTGCAAGCACAACTTTGCCTCCACATTTTGCACCAGGCAAACTCTATCCCACTTTCCCACAGGCAAAAAACCAAACAAACAAACAAACAAAACCAAAACATTAGAAAGGCAAACATGAGAAAACTAAACAAAAATGGACACCCAGAGAATATGTAATAGGGTTAACACCCCTAAAGAATTAAGAGTTGACTGATGCTTTAAGAAACTTACGAAAGAAGGTGCTAACCTTGGTGTATTACCTGGAAAGTCCTGATTGTCTGGGAAGTAATACTCTGTGAATTCAATATGGACTGCAGAGACTTGATCAGGAAGTTTGAAGAATTTTCTACTACATGAAAGCAAGGTGGAGGGTTTCTTACTTTGTTGACCAGCCGTAGAAACCTGAAAACACAACGGTAAGCACTTGTGCAGAATTCAGATTTGGCAAAATAAAGTGTCCCAGTAACCCCGCAGTCTCCTGTATTCAATCCATCTCATTTACACATCAAACATACTCTGCTTTCAAGTAAAACTAAAACTTTTTTCTACCTGCTAATATTGTCACCTCCTCTCCTTTGAGGGAATTTAGTTCTTTATGTCTCCTGTCACTGCTAGTAAGAGCCATGACAATTAGAATTAGGTGATGTGAATAAACAGAACTGAAATATCTTACAGCTTTCTTCAAGATTAACAGCATCTTGATAAGTCCATTATAGTATCTGGTACTGATTATGCTCTTGCAATGGTTACAGGGTATACGGATGCAGGGCCTGATCCCGTCTAGTGATGCTTTCTGTCCTGGGTCAGAAAGCACAAAGGAAGACTTATTCCTCCTCTGTCAAAAATCCATATCCTCACTAACTTCTCAAATGCATGATATCTTTTACCCTGGGCCTGCCTAATGCTTGATGCAAGTTTAGATGTGAACAGAGTGCAGAAACTCTGTGGTTATGCATGCAATTTCCTCTGAACATGAAAATTATTAGCAGTTCATACTTGGTTTAAAAGTTTTACATGCAACATAACGGCATTTGGGTTCTCTGGGCAGAGTTTTTGATTGTCTTGGATGACATGAAATTTGCATGATTTATTTGAATCATACCAGATTAAATTTCTTTTTTTTAAAAACGACATGAACATCTCCAGACACTGCTCAAATGCCTACCTGGTGAACATCCAAGTCATCCACTCGAACCACCACACAGCTGGATCGAAGCCGGTTCCAGGGAGGGTGACGGAGTCGTGGCAAACTTGTGGGTGGTACACGGCCTTTCTCTAAGGGACTTTTATGAGGACTCAACGAAGTATCTGTGGGGATGGAAAAGCAGAACCAGCAGGGTTTTACTCATCTCCTTTGCAGCAAACTTCACCATCAATACCAACATGTATGTGCTTACGGAGCAGAATTGACAGCCCCAAAATTAGAAACAGATGGGCACAGCTAGGCAGCAAAAAAACTTAGGACTTTTGGAGGAAGAACACTGTGAAAGATGAGTGTGCTCTGTAGCAAGAGAACACATTCTTCAGCCGGGCTTTAAGTATTTAATTTACTCCTTATATACTCATAGAGAAACTCAATAAATAAGCTAGGAAAGTGACTACTGCAGTCTATCCATTCTTGCTGCAGTATTATTCCAGTATGATAGCCACTTTCCTTTGCCCTTATATTTATGATTTTTAGTATGCTACGGATTTCTGCACCAACAAATCAGCCTGCTAAATGGGGGAGAGGTAACTAGAGATATTGCTGGATGGAGCAAAATTGTTCCCATGTCCTGCTTTACTAGGAGTTTTATCAAACACCATTACCTGGTTTCCTTTTGAAGGGGGAAAGTGGAGTCCTGGCAAATGCAGGGTCCATTTCTTCATAAAGCTTCTCAATCTTGCTTTGAAATTCACTGACCAACTTCTTTGCCCACTGTCCTCGTGTTTCCATTGCTTCACTGTACCTCACCCAATGCTTGCAGGCATCTCCTGCATAAAAGCAAACATCCTGGCTTTAAAAATGAGGTTCCTGGACACACATAACCCTCCTATGCCCCCCAAACCTATGCAAATCTGTACAGCTTTCCTCTTTATTGATATCACATCTGGAATGTGCAATATGCAGCATACTAAGTGCTTGCGAAACAAGTGCGGGCTCTCACACAACAGAGCTGGTCCTACCAGCAAGTGTTCCAAATTCAAGTGTTGGGAAGAATGCCAAGGTCACTTTTCCTTGATTCTTCAGTTAACCAGAAACAGATTTTCTCCTGGGATACATCCTATAACCCTTCCAAATTGATTAGGCATATATAAGAACCAGATCCAGAGCTTAAGCAACTGAAAAGGAATCCAAAGTTTCAACTTTGTGTCTTCACAACAGACAGCAACTTATTCCTCTCTTTGTACTCTGTTCTGCCAGCACTTGTCAGTCATCCACTGACAGGTAAATTAGATTAACCCTGCCCATGAAGATTTAAGTCCCAAGTCCTTTGTGTAGCCTTTCTTCCAGTCCTGCCTGAAGCCATATGGCATCACTTCTTCAAATTCTTTTTTATCCCCCTTCTCAAGTTGAGAGGCCACATGGTCCCCTACCTGCCCTGTGGAAAGGGTAATAGTCAAAAGCCATCCTCCTGAAGGTCAGCTGCATGGCACCTCCCAGCATCCCATGTTTCAAAGTGCCTGCGGAAAACAGAACAAAGAAAACCATGATCAGGTCTACAATCCAAGTCCTGATTCAGGAGAATTCACAATAACATCGCTTTGATTGCCACCACTGACTGATTACCACTGTGGACAGTATTAGGGTATCATCTTTTAGAAAGCTGTATCAAAATCTTGTCTTAGGCAAGGGAAAGGACAACTGAATGTAACAGGCCAACAATTCATACCATAAGAGCCAGACCTAGAGTCTCAAATACCAAAATGCAAGACCCTATTGCTTCCCAGGCCCCTATCAATTACACTTCCCACTACGATAACCAGCACTTCTGTTTTGAACACTTGCTGGTAGGGCCAGCAAAATAAAGACAACAAAACTGTGCTAAAACATTGATAACAGCAGTTCAGGAGACAGCGATACAGAGATTGGTTCAAAAAAATCTGGGATAGCAATGGATGTGGGTAGCAGAATTTTTTTTCTCCCTTTTTTAAAGGGAAGATATGTAGAAACAAACAGTACAACTTGGATCAGAGACGACTGTGCAAAAGGGGGGAGGGGAGTACAATTTGCCTCAAAAGAGAAAAAAATACTTAAAGTATATCTCAGTAGGGGGAACCCAGGAGTAAACCACATACTAATTAGCAAAGCCTTGCTTGAAAAGAATATGGTAGACAGGGGAATGGCCTGTCAAAGGCGGCAAAGAATCCTTGTAGCTATGCTACTGTGAATGTCCTGAACACCGTCAAAACAAACATTTTCTCACCAAGTGGAATGATCATGCTTTATTCCCATTGCTCAATACCAGATTGTTCCTAGAGCATATCCTCTATCTGTTCAACTAGGTCACTGGCAACCACGTCCACTGATGGACTTCCCCATGTTTGTCCCACAGAGCCAAGAAAGATTTTCCAATACCTAGTTCAGACATACAGAACTGATCTCTCCATCAGCCTGAACAACTGCCTGCTGCCTCGCTGGGAAACAGTAACGTGAAAGATGCCTGTTTTCAAGAGGAAAATCCTCCTTCAAGAGAGAAAACTGATGACCAGAGTAATGTTTTCCTCCTGCAGTGTCCTCCTGATGCTGTTCTCAGTTACCTGACTCTCGAGTGTGGCTGTCATCGCAGATATGCAGATCCAAGCGTGAGATGAGGAGGTGGTATGATGACTCTTTCATGTCATGCTTATCAAAGTATTGACCAATGCTACTTGCATTTGGGCTGACTCCAAACGGCTGAGACCAGGACTGCTGGGTACTCGGAGCAGGCGGTGTGACCTATGAAAGAGAAACAAGTAGGTAACAACTAATAGAAAGAAAAAAAGAAAAAAAAAGGTTATAATGCCATTAAAAACAACTCCTGCAATCTTCCAGACTGTAAGGCATCAATTTACAGAAATTGAATTGGGAGTCCAGAAATCTGGACCCTTTCCTACATTCTCATCAGCAAAATTCTTTGTCTGTTGTTCTTCCTCCACTACATCTTGGAATATGCTTTAAGGCTCCTGGATAAAAAGGACTAAGAGTTCCTGATCCCCCTTCTATGTAATCTCACTGCACTATGTGCATGGCCTTCCTTCCCCAGCAGCGATATTCCTCTTCCCTCATCCTTGTCTCTGAAAACATCTTTTGTCCTCTGCCCTATGTATTTATTCTGTAACATTCGTCAAACAACTACTCAGCACAGCATTTTGAAACAAAGGAAGTTCAAGGTTACTGGCAGAAGCAACTGTTCTAAGGTTCTCGTACACTGCTAAGCTATATGTGAACTGAAGAACAATTGCAAAAATCAAGAGCTCTCTCCAGAACATTAGGAAGAAAAAAAGAAACATGAACAACAACAGTGAAACTGGATGCCAATGTTTTCCCTTGAGCATCACAGCTCACTATGGTTTTATGTCATATTATACCAGAGTCCCTTCTCCCAGGCCTAGGCAGATTGTCACTCAGAGGCAGAAAAGATTATTTCTAGAATACGCTTACGGCTTATTACCAAATCAAATCCTCATGGGACCCTCTGCAACTTTCCATGTGCCAGCCAAATCTGGAAAGCCATGCAACTTACCACCACTTTTCCCCTGCCATTAGACAGAATCTAGCCTGTGACTACGTATGAACATTCTCTAATGCTTATTGGCAATGAATCCAATTCCTTTGGTCACTTCATTAGGCAACAACAGCCCACAGTCCACGCGATGCTGACCTGACCCCAGGTAAGCCTACCAGTTCCCATCAGGGAGATGCTCTGTGAGCAAGGGCGAGATGCCACACAAACAGAAACAGTCTCTTTCACCTTGTCTTTTCCTTTTTCCTGGCAGATCAACATTCAAATCATGATTCACTCACCTGTACAGACTCTGGTGCCAAGCTTTTCCTCTGCTGTGCAGACTTCTCCATGGCTTCACTCAGAGACTCTGCATATTTCATCATTGCTTTCAGCTGAGAGTCTGTCAGCACCCAGAGCAGGTCATCAAGGAGAAACATCAGCTTAGATGCCATCACATTGCAGTCTTTGGTCTGAAACAGCAAGGAGGAGTCAGAGACTTTAAGAATTGCAACCATATACATACATTCTTCATAATACACGGAAGCTGTAGCAGAAACAAGAGATGCTGCTCTGAAACTCATCTGAGAGAGAAGTTAACTCATCTGGTGGATGTCCACAGTACCTCCTCTGAGAAGGAAAGTAGTCAAAGCTACCTCCCTCTGTAGGAGGCAAATTGCTTTTTTTAAAAAAACAAACAAACAAACAAAACAAAACAAAAAAACAAACAAAACCAGAAAACACCACACACAAAAAAAGCACAACAAAAAAAGTTTGGTTTTTGTTTTTGTTTTTTTTTTTTTAATCTACTCTTCATCACATTTCCATTGACAGCTAAAAATAAGGCTACCAGGCTTTAATCTCCCAGTAAAGAGATGACAGCTCTCCTTGGGATGTTTGAACAGATTTAAAAGCTTGCTCCATACATGTTATCTTCTCCTGGGAAATAAACTGCTCTGACACTTGGCAAGAACACAGTTGTTTCCAACAGAAAACACAGAGCGATATAGCAGCTTGGGCTCAACATTTGTGAAGGAAAAGAACGGTTGCTGAGGAACGTGGGAGGAAATATGCATCATCACTGCACCAGGCAGTGAGGCTATATCCTGCAAAGTATGGAGGAAACTCTCACCCTTCTCTTGAGAGAGATCTGGATCCTCCCCTGGTTGGTAATGAGTCTCAGAGGAGTAGTAACAGGATCCTGATCGCCATTGTCAGTGGCATCTGCTTCTATCCGAAGTGTCTGCCAGGTGAGCTCTTTGAACGTCAAAACCTACCCAGAAGGAGGAAAAATAGGAAAATGCTGAGATTTTCAACTACTTCAAGGATTAAACTAAATGCTTAGAAGATGTGGAATGAAACAAGGCCACAGAAAATCATTCTTCTTCTGTGATCCCAGTACAAAAATGAAATTATGCCCCAGGTAACATCTAACCCACTCTCTCACACGGTGTTTAAAACCAGACAAAGCACAAAAGCATTCAGAGCTTCTCCATTTTCATTCTCTCGGATCAGAAGAGCTCAGAGAAAGCCCTGAACACAAGTCAGCTCTCAGCCACCCTGTTCCAGCAAACGGCAGGCAAGCTCACGGGGGCTCCCTGCCATCACTGTATGAGAATTCAGACAACAGCCTGATTACCCCAGAGGACTGGGGTAGCACAAGTGCCACTCTTCTGTGCACGCTATGACAGGCAAAATAAGACGATGCTTTACCTCTCCTCTCTGTGGATCAGTAATGCGGGTGAGTCGCAAGTCACTCTGTTGCCAGTTTGGGTTGACACTGTAGCCTTGGAGCTGCCATAGCTCAAAAGAAGCATGAAAGGCCTTGGAGTGAATCTTGATGGTGATGGAATTGACAACAATAAACATCCCCTCCACAACTTTTTCAGCAAAGCCATATTCACTGCAAAGAGAAGGTCCCGCAAAGTCATCACCTACAAAGCCCGGTAGGTGTAGACCACATACAGAGAGACTCCAAGGTTTAGAAGCAATATTAGAGCCACTTAAACCTGAGTGCAGAGAGGCCAGTGGTTAACCATTGAGAACAATGGCTACCCGTACCCCAGTAGCATGACGGAAAGGAACCACGGGGCTCAGGGGCTGACCTTTGACCTGCAGCAAGAGCAATGGGAGACTGTCCGTTGGGTGGCCGAGGCTCTTCGCATGTTCGCATCTCTACCTCCACTTTATCCAGGTACTGTAAAGACAGAACATGGGAGCGATAAATACAAGACCAAGACTCAAGCTCAGCCTACCAGCCTTAGGTCTGAGACTCTAGGGCAGGGATAAACAAGCCCTGGAGTCTCTTGCCTTTCCAAGAGTCTCATGTGCTAAAGCTCTCACAGCATCAGTGCCAGAATCGTTGGGTAATCTGAATCCCCAGAAGTGGGGGGAAAACAAACAACAAAAACCAGGCACAAGGTTACCCTGGACTTCACTGAGAGCTCAGCCCAGCTCCATCCTGCAGCAAAATGTGGGTCTCGTGGGAGGTCACTCATTGTCAAATAGGACTATTCTCAGAACCCCCCTTCCCCTATGTGCTAAGGGCCTAGAGGATTTAGGTCAAATGAAAATTTGAGCATGCACTTCACAGTTTCCCTTCACAGAACTTTTCTCAAGTAGGAGAGATTAAAAAGAGTGAGGAAGAAAAGGAATGAACAAGTGAGGAAACGTTACCAGGCAGATTGGGTGTGTTTTCAGCTTTGTCCACTGGATCTGAAACAATAAAGTTGGGGTTACAAGAGTTATCTTCGCATTGGAAAGTTTGAGAAATTCCAGGGAACCATTTGAGCCCAAAGTTCTTCTCTGAGAAATGACCGCGGTGACAATCCATCATGTCTTGCCGAATCCAGGTCAAACAGGCTCACACAGACAAGTGAAAAGACATTCCAGTTGCTAGACCTATAAATCCAGCTTAGCTTTTGGATCTCACATATCATCACGAGTAACAGATATCCTGCAGGTCAAATTCTGATTTTTCGTATTCCTTTATGAAGAATGTTCTTGTCCTTAAAGAGTTTACAATTAATTGCTGCTGTTACTGGAAGTCAGGTAACTCTTTTGAAGACTGCATAAACCAAAAGGATCCATTTTATTTTCTTACAGCAACACTTATTCTGCAGTTCTCGTAGGAGGGAGAACAAACATTTGTTATTAAATTAAGCAGATCTGGCTCTAAAAACAGAGAGGATCAGATGAGCAAGACAGGCTCATTTTTATTGTCACTTGGCAGAGTAGAACCATATTTCTGTTATGGCAAGTCTCTTTGATATACTAAAAACTTTTGCATACATGTAATGCAACTATGGTTAGTACCAACTGAGATTAAACAATCTGGCATTTCCTATCAACTGAAAAAAAAAACCAATTTTTTGCTCTAAAAAGCACAAAAAGGAAGAATTTGTAAGAGGAGTTCAATGTGCAAAAGTGCAACTGCAAGCACGTGCGCAATTTCAGCAATTGTGCACGTAAATGGATAACTGTGGGCACAAAGGCTGACTGAGTGCAGAGAGTGCAGCTTTTGACATGCACTATTCACGCATTTCTTAGGAATTGCATTTTCAACAATTAAGTCTTAAGTTCAATTTATTTTTACAATACCTCACAGTGTAATTAGGCTTTCAGAGAACTGCACTCCATTTCCCTCTGCTTCCTATTCCTGTTGGAGGTCTGTGTTACTTCTTTAGCATTAAAAAAAAATCAGCAGGGATGAGGAAAGACACAGAAAACTCCTCCGCTATCAAAATAGCAGGGAAATGGGAGGGAATGACCAAACATCTGTCTGTAAAATCCTAAGTAACATGGAGGCAATGAACAGGGTAAGATTGTTCACTATTTCTTCCAATAATCGTGCCAGAAGGTTAACAACTAAAACTAGTATATGCAGCCTTGATACAAGCAAAAGCAGATGCAGTTAAGCTCTGAGATTCTTTGCCATAGCACACTCCGTATGTCAAATAAGTAAGTGAGTCCAGAGAGCATCTGGGCAAATTCCTGGAAATTCATCAGTGGCTATTAACCACAAAGACCTCACTGCTGGCTTAACAGGGCACCTGAAGGTGAGGAAGGACCACAGCACACTCTGCCTGTGTTTCTCTCAGCATCCTCTACCGTCTGCTGCTGGCCACCACCGAGGGCAGAGCGCTTGCCAAAGGCGGCCTTCGGTGAAACCTGCTATGGCTACCTCATAGCTTTCAATTAGCAAATCTCACATCTAAAGCACAGGGTTTGAGATGCGTGGATCGGATCACATCATGATTCTTCATCAGAAATTCCCGAGTGACAAACGGAAGCTGCATCTGGGGACGCGAGCGCAGCCTCCTCTGCTCACCCTGATAGATGCCTTGTTACAGTAGACCCGAGTGATGGCAAGCCAGGTGGGCAGCTCCAGCACATTCTGCAGCACCTCTTCATCCAGCTCCAGGTTGGTCAGCTGCCCCTGCCCTTTCAGTGTGCTCAGGTTGATTTTGTCTGGAGAGAGATTCTTGGTAAATCTACAAGAGAAGAAAGAAAAGACTAAAAACAACCCCCAGCAAAGCTGCTGAGACTAGAGGAGCCTTTAGGAGAGCTGTTTTAAGGATAAGAATATGCTTGCTGTTTTGTTAAACCCTTTCTGACATTTTTAAACCCAGGGCATGTTGGTTGCTCCAGAAAAAAATGTCTTTATGCTTTGACATTTGAAGGGCTTTTTTTGTTCGGTTGGTTTTTGTTTTAAATCAAATTCAAGTTTGAGAAACTCAAAATTCCTTCTAAAGCACTGGGAACCTAGAAACCAGCAAAATTGCCCTAGGACAAAACCAATGAAAACCAAAGCCAAACTGCAGCAATTTTACTCCCCCCAGAAGTGCCATATCAGTGGTGAAAAGCTTAATTATCTAGATTCTTTTTGAAGTTTTTGACACAGGGAAGTAAAAGATCACTAATAAATTACAGCTGCCTCTTTAAACACCAGTCTTGCAATCCAGCCTGCTCTTTGGTCAGCAGGTCCAAGCATGCAACCTAACTCCCCTCCCCAGTGACCAGCCCAAGCTCCCGTCGTCCTCCTCCTTTTGGCAACCAGCAGCTGCTGCTCTCTCTGGTTGCAATTCCTCCTCCCAAGGGCTTCTGTTGTTTCCACCTCCCTTGTATGCAGCCTTGTATCTTCAGATCCCTCGTGCATCTGAGATTTAAATGCAATGGATGAAACAATTTCAGCAGGGCTGCTCAAGAACAGCGTATTCTGGGGCAAATCTGAAAACATCTGACTTCATTAAAACCACCGTGGCCCCTAAGGAACCAGAAGAGCCAGTTTAGAGGGCACTATACCACAGAGGCTGTATGTGTGTCAGCAACAGCTCACCGGGACGGCTGTCTTCATCGAACAACCCTTCTGTGCAGAAGGGGCCACCACCAAGGGAACGAGGCAGCTTGTGTCAGGACACTCCGCAGTCACAGGATTCAAACTTGAAGACTTCCTGCCAAACAACTTATCCACTACTGAAGCCACACATTCCTCCATGCTAATGCTAATTCTAATTCTGTACCGCGGTCCAGAAAGCAGAAGAGAAAGAAAGACCCTATTGTCAGCGTAAGCAGGATTAGGTTCACAGTTAGTCACACGCTGCCATTCTCTCTCCTTTCCCTGCACCAGCAGCATGGGCTGCTTCTCTGTGAAAGGCACAAAGGGCATCTTGAACAAAGTCATTGCTCAAAGAGGGGAGGGGAGCAGCAACCAGAGCAACACTGCTGGGCTGGCAGCTGATGTGGCCACCATAGGAGCACGAGGTATAGTACAAAACTGGCTGAGACGCCAGAGCAGCTGCTGGTCAGCCAACCCAGGGCTTCCTGGAGGAAAAGTGCCTTTCCAAAGTGAACGTTTTGTTAGGAGGAAGTCTGACAGACAGTGAAGAGCCACTGATGTCAACCCTACGCTACCGATGCAGCAGCTCCTAGAAGAGGAAGATGGCACAAACAGCTGTGAGTTTGCCTACCACTGCTTTTTACTTTGATCCCTGCTCCTGTAGAGTCTCCTGCTGCCACAGAAGCCTGAGTCAGACATTTACTGTGTCATGCTGTCACTTCCCTCCCCGAGCCGAAGGTACACACTGACAGCTGATTAAAGACTGAGTTTATAACACACCTGCCAGCATCTCAGGCTGACACATTCACTTTAAACTCATTACTCCCTTTAACCGGAGGCCCTCTTGTTTAAACACACCCAGGAAGGCAGCCAAGTTCAACACTGCTTCTCAGCATCTGTACAAAGAAACAACATATTCCAGAGCGTGCTACAGCAGCTGCGCCACTGGAGGGGAGATGCAGGGACAGGCTGAGTGTCTGTAAGGTCTGCGCTTGGAGTCCTGTCGTGAGCACCCATAATCTCAAGACACTGTTGAAAATTAGACCAAATATCCCCAGAGGCAACACGTGAGTATCCTTGTCTTGCGTTAGTGAACCAGCTCTGTTGAAAGCTGTTGCAATCATATCCACTGGGATTGGATGCTAAGAATAAAACAAATACAACCTGAACAGGTAGGTAATACAAAGCACTTGTCACTGTTAAGCTCACAGGCTGCTGTGGGTAGCGATCAGCTTACAGGTGGGGAGAGGCTGAGGTGCGGAGCAGCTTTCTCACACTTGTAAAGCAAGGATCAAAACCCTGGTGTCTCAAGTCCTCATCCTGGGCTAAGCATGCTTAGGTGGGGAAGCTGCTTTCAGCTGGTAATGCAGGAGCAAAATATAAGGACACGCCTGAACCAGGAAATTACTTTTATTTAGCGGGCATGTGTATCAAAAAAAACAGTAACAGAGTGAAAGGATACTAAAGCTGTGAAACAGGACACTGGTGGAGAGAGTGGTATGAAACACGATCTAGCTAAAAACAAGCAACTATTTATAATCACCTATGGGGGAAGGCTGCAGAAATCCTGCTGAACAGGTGAGAAAACTACCACGAGTACTACCAGACTCTACAGAAGAATCCTGTTCATGAGGCATTCCAGATGCACCACGATGTGCCGTTCCACCCACGAAGGAGAGGTTACGGACCTCACCGATGATGGGACAACAGAAGCTGCAAGTTTTGTAAACAAAAATCTAGAACTGAAACAAATTATCTCTTTTAAACCACACAGTCAAAATTCCTGAAGGTATGCCTATTGCCAAGTCCTCTGCTCTCAGTTTCTCCCCCTGTAAAGGAATCTGAGGTCTTAAAATGGAATAATCTTCACATTTAAGACATTTTGATACATATAATGCATGATAGATGAACTCGAGTCAAAGGGACTGTGACCTGTGGATGAGTCCATGTGGGAGCAGAGGAAAACAGATGAAGTGTGCCTATGAACTCGGTAGTTCATAGATGTCAAATCTTCATTACTTCTTGAAAGGAACTGCTTTGGTCACTGTTGGGGAAGGAAAACGCAGTGAGAGCAGACAATTTTAGATGTTTGTTGGCAGACCTGCTCCATTCATACTCATCAACAGTAACATTTTTGGCAGCATGGATTGCTGGCTTAGAGAAAAGTGAATGAAAATGGTAGCTATTAGGAAATCTGACTGTGGGATATTTGTACTTTTTTTTTTTTTTTTTTTTTGCAACTCTAACAGAAGTCACGTAGCACTAAGCCAGTAAACTCAAAGGACAGCACTCCTTTTGAGCTTGCCAGGATTACCATGACAAAAGTCAAACCAGAAAACCTTTTTCTGTCTTCTATGGAATTGTCAGTGCAGAGTCACAAGGGCATTTTGCATCTGTGTACACTTACATGAGCACGCATACGTCCACACCAACAATACTGTGAGCAACATTTTGTCTCTGAAAGTGTCTGCCAGCCAGAAGCTGGTCTGCTGCGCAAGAGCCAAACGGGCCGTCGCAGCCACCAGCATCCATAGAAAGCCTTCAAGTGCACAAAAAGGTCTTGCTGCATTCACAATCACCACAATGGAAAATACAAGCCAGAAGCTTGCCACAGCTATAGCTAGGGAAGTCCCGCTAGGTCAAGCCTCTTACTTAGCCCAGTGGTTGGCGGAGAAGTTTTCCCTACCGTCTGTTTCCCACTGTTTCTTTCCACTTTAGATGACATGAGCATTAGGGTTCTCAATCAATGTTCGTAAGAAGCAGACAGATACAGTCATTAACAATGCTATCCTAATTTCATAGCAGACTGAAGGTCTCAGTCTTTCCTAAGAAGCTAACAACACCCAGCTCATTTAAACCTCAACGCCTTCTTGGGATTTGGCCTAGAAGAATGATGTTCTTTACAGAAACCCTCAGCTTTCTTGGGAAGTTTCTGAGATCATGATTTGATTTGCTCTGAAGCCTCATTTCATGTTTTAAATGGGGAAGGCACAAGAGTGTCATTCTATTTGGTCAATCATCAGCTTGAATATACATTAAAAAAATGATGTCACTACTAAAAGAATGACTGCCCGATTCATCAGCTTGCATATCCAGAGGCCACAAACTCACTGATTGCAAGAGGGAGCTTGGCCAAATCTGATTGCTGGCCCGAAGCCAGGCTATAATCATAAATAATAAATTTATGTTCACATTTGTAGCTGTCTGGCCACACTGTCTCCAACTGAGCAAATACATAGACAGATAATGTCAGGAGAAGATGTCTGAAATCATAAAACTTCTTTTCAGATCCATCTCTCATTTCCTTGCTGCCACATGGTACGGGAACCCTCTCATCAGTAGCTTCTGATTTTCTGCCTCAGCTTCTTCTGCAGTTATTCAGTAATCGTTGTCTATTGTATGCAACCACTACCTACAGCTAAACACATCCATTTCTATTAATATCTTTGTTACTATGGTTATTATATGTGAGAACTAATTAGCAATACACCAGTGACCTTGATTTTACTTAATGACAAGCATCATCTATTGGCAGAAGCAAGTAACTGTATGGCTCGCAATACTAGCCACAGTTGCAGATGGAAAAATACTCAGAACGCAAGTAAGCCAGGAAGGGAGTAACTTGTCAGCTGCAATCTGGAAACAGGCAAGCAATATTGAGGGCCCCAGGGAAACTGCTGCAGACAAGGTTTGTGCCTTCATAAGAGTAACAGCAAGGGATGAGATGAAGATTTTCTGCTTTAATTTGTTAACACAAATACGTAATCTAGGCAACTATGGCAGAAGGACAGAAATTAGACATGGAAAAAACTATATTCTGGCCAGTGCAGATTTGCTCCTTACCCAAGATCTTTCCCAGAGCATTCTCTGGTTAGGTTTTGGACAGGCCATTTAATGGGATTTCCATCTTCCTTGGGAAGATCTTCTGCAGTCCAACAATCTCTATGATAGGACATTTCCCCCCATATTAAACCTTCTTATCTCAGAAGCCAAAGAGCATGTTTACTTGGAAAAAAAGGTTCATGACTAGTAAAAGAAAAGGTCAGTGACTTCCAAATACAGGAAAACTTCCAAGGAAGACAGCAGCAGAAGCTTTAACAGCAAGATACGTGTCTGAGAATGAACTGAAAAATAATTTTTGAGGAAATAAAACCAGGCAAGTGATCAAAACTTCTGTAAAAAGGGAAAAAACAGTTGCCTCAGAGACACATAGGAAGAAGTAGTAAAAGCCCTTTCAGGAAGAAAAGCCATTTTACTTACTCAAGGTTTTGGTATAACTGTGGAGTAATCTGGTGAGCATGCACAGTACTACTCAAGATCGAGAGATTCAGAGTTGCAGACAAGGAAGAGAAACATACTGAATTAGCAGAAGACAAGACTAATTTATGCACAGTATTAGATAGTATCTAGTACTAATCTAGTTGGTATCATACCAACTTAGTATAAAGCCATTTAGAATTTAACAGAATCTGATCAATACCAAGCTAACAAATTGTTTAGAAGACAGAAAGCACCATGTCTTATTATTGAAAATAATCTCCCTAACTCCAGCTCTACACTGCATACAGTAGTGGTGTGCCCTAGATATACTGGTAGGCAGTAATATTTTCCTTTGCGGACAAAGAGGACCCAGTGCAATAAGCCTGATGACTTGGCCCTACTTAAGTTACACAACAAACTCTGTCCACGTTACCGTGTAACCTGGGAACAGCCTTTAGCACTACACTGGTAGGCTCCTTGTCAGGGTGGATTTAAGCGCATCGATGTGCCTGTACACACATGCCACTGGTGGCTTTAAATTATCAGCTTTCTGTTTTTCCATGCTTCAACTACATTGAATAAAAGGCTGGACCACTCAACCATCCAAAGCCAAATGCAGTTTCACATGGGCCACAAAACATCTTTATGAGTAATCAGTTGTCTTCGCTTCAAGTTATCTATTGCAATACAACATGGCTAAGGTAAAAAGACTTAGAAATTCAATTCAAAGTTAAACTTGCAGAGAAAAAAAAAATAACATTTCCAAACAGAACAGGACGAGACCGAACTATTACACAAAGCATGAACATCAGCTCACTCCTTCCTGAAGTCTGCATCCTCACTTACTTAGGCCCCTGAGGACACTTTCTTGTCCCAAACAGAAATAACTCTTAAGCATTCTGAATACTGGAAAACTGCAAAGGCTCCAGACTAGGTCCGCCTCTTGCATCACACCTACTGTCAACTAATTTGGTACTAGGAGATCTGTAAAGCAAACCATAAACTAATCTGAAAGGAAGAGAGGCTGGGGTTTTGGCAGGGGTTGAACTCCACCTCGCTGAGGAACTGTTTTACTATTTCTAGCTCATCGGCTGGAAGCTCAGTGAAGTTTAAATGCCAGCTGCCCCATGCTCCGAAACCTGGAATGCAAACCCTCGTCAGCTGCCAGGGAACTTCCCAAGACCAAACCTCAAGCAAATAATAACACACAAAAGAAAACTAGGAAGAAACATATAAATAAATGCACTAGTCAGGAGCCCCACTTCTCAGATTTTAACAAATTATTCACCCTGCAACACAATCTGCATTTTTGTTTCCAGCCTGCAGAAAACAACAGATTATTACATAATTCAGACTCAACTGAGCAGCTGCAGAGGAGGTAAAAGCTCAAGGAGCCTAGGAGAAATAAGACAAGGGGAGAAGAGTCACGTCCAACAGCCCCTTTTCCTGACCCATCACTCAGTCTGAAGAGTAGCAGCAGTGTGGAGAGGTTCCATGCAGCCAGCGCAAGGCTCTGCAAAAGCCAGCAGCTGATGCGAGGATATATCCAGCCACATTTTCCTCCTGAGCTATTGAAGGGCAATTTATTTTTGCTGCAACAAGAGTCTATTTAGCATTCCAGAAACGGCACATGCTTCTCTCTTGAGCCGAGTGGAAGTGGTTGGAAACACCTTGCATCCAGCAGCTGACACACACTTCGTAAAACTGACAATTTAGTTCTTCTGGTAAACTGCAGCATAGCAACGCTGATTTTAGAGATTACACTCTGTGAAAGGAAAATGCCACGTCCTGTTATGCGCACACTCTCTTTTCCCGCCCCTGTCTTGAACGAAGAGTGGTAGCTGCTTATTACTTTATTCCATAATAGCCTAGGGTTCCGTCTTTCCATCAACAATTCCTCAATATTAAAATTTTTAAAAGTAAAAAAGCCATCAAAATGTACTAGGAAAATAAGAAATTTCCAAATTACAATGCTAAAGGGTTTGCATCCAGCCTTAAATGCTTTGCTAGACACAGCATGTAAGAACTTCAGAGACAAACTTATTACCGGTGGTTCAATGCTGGATACCTCAGGAGCTCTGCCTGATGGCCTGCAAAATAGCAGCCGCTGCTGGGCAGGAGACTTGACAAAACATCTTTCTTAGAATTGGCTCAGAGTTTTGTGCTACAAACTGTTTCCTCCCCATTCTCAAAACTGCTTCTATTTGCCAGTGTTCCCAGGGCTACGTTCAGAGCAATGTACAAACTGGCTCATTAGTATTATCTCTACTTAACTGCTGGGGAAATTATGACACCAAATGATTAAGTGACTTCCCTATAGCCACACGAAGCACCAGACTGTCGACTGCCCTCCAGACCCAACTGCATACCATACCCAAGGCAGCACTGCAGCGGGTGAGCTGCGGGCATCTCCCATCTGTCCCCAAACCCTCCCACCTTTTGAGACGTATCCTGCTGCTCTCAGCCACTTGAAGATCAAGATGTAGAACTTAGAATTTCAGAGAGGTTATCCACACCTGGGTTACCTGCTCCCTGCAACATACTTGTGTTGCTCAAGTCCTCTTCAGCCATGCCAAAATGCGTGCAAGCCCCTGCAGGTGTGAGAACACCACCACATCCCTCCTCTGCTGTTGTTTGTCCGAGTGCCGGCTGCAGGAGGGGGTTATTTTGGGCTTTAGCTACAGAATTTGTTTTTCAAGCCTTCATGCTTTGGATTCCAACTTGTGTGCTTTGTGGCACTTGGGCACCGAAGAAATTATTACCTGGCTGAACAGAATGCACTGAAAAGCAGGAACCGAATGCTTCGCAGATGGAAAAGTAATGGCTTTTTTATCATCCATTTTTAACTGCTAGCAGCTTCGTGGTTTCACATATTTCCCATAGCTGCAACAGCTATTTTAGGCAAATTATCGTCTTCAGCGGTAGAAACTTCCCTGATCACTGAAGGAGGATATTAAAGCAGCTGAAGCCAAAATTGCAATGTTGGGTCTCAATTCTAGCAAAGAGACTCTGTCCCAGGCAAAGGCTCTCCAGAGGTCTCTTCTGCCTAAATCACTCCATGATTCTGTAGCTTCATCAGGCCATTCCCAGATGCAATTTCCTTGCTTTCCTCCCTACCCACCATGCTCTTTAGATTTCTTCCAGTTAATTTAGAATTAAGGTCAGGAAACTCAGAGAAACCTGAAGGGTTAAGCAATAAGCACACACCTTATACTGACGTGTTTCTAAATCAGAGGTCTTCCAACACATTTTACTAACTGAATGTGCCATCACTTTGACTGTCACTGCAAGGGCACAGCTGCATCTCAGCATTCGAGCACGCAGCGATGCTGCAAAACACTTCAGGACAAGTGAGAAGTAAACAGACCGGAGAACTCAGACTGTGTTTTCTTATAGTGATTTCCAGATTGGAACATTTATCCTTTCTTTGTCCTGTCTTAGCCTGCGAGCATGTCTTTGATGGTGGGGATGGGCAGAGGACAGGCAAGGCGATCACACACTTTTGAGCACAGAGGCACAAACAGCTCCAAGACTAACTGAAGAGCTAACGCAGTAATGCTACAGAACAGGCAGGGAGCAGCTCTGGGTCTTGGAGCCAGCTCTGAATTCTTTGCATGTGGCAGGAAAGTGGCACAACCGCGTGGAAGGGATAATACCAAATGAACTTTTAGGGCCAGGAAGGGATCCTGAGATTCTGACATCCAAGTTATGAAACAACAGCCCACAGAAGCCTACGCGTTCCTAGCTCAGCACACTCCACAACACCCACATGTTCCTAACTGCTAAATAGATCTAGAAGAAACTAAAGATACACTACAGGCTTTCCTGATATTTTTGCTTATCTACTAGCAATGGTTTTATCTGTTGCAAGGACTAGGTGCAATTGCAAATGAAAGAGGGGAGGAGTAAAGGCAATCTTGTCTGGAAAAAGGGATATATGGCCTAAACCACTGGGCACTGAGAAGAAAGGCTCTACTACGATGCAGTACAATTTATAAGGAGTTACACGATGCTGTTTCTTCTGGCTGTGTACTTGACCTACATCTACAAGCATCAAAGTATTACACCGTGCACGTGCTACTCAACTGTTTTGTTTCTACGATTATTTAATATACTGTTCCTAAAGCCCGTCTTATTTATCCAAAAAGGTGGCTGCAATACTATGCTGTGAAAGACAGTTCTGCCAACTTCTGCCATGCCTCGTCTTCCTCATCGGGACGGAGAAGAAGTGACAAAAGTCCAAAAGCGTTACCTGTCATTCAGCAATCTCCAAAACCCAGCAAAGGAGGAAACCAACCAACAGAAGCAAAGCAAAGTGACAGAAATGACACAGAAAACCTTGCTACAAACACCATCTTAATCCCTTCCACAGTTCCCAGTCTTCCTCTACAGCAACACAGCACCTTGCACATACTGTCCTGACCAACACACGAAACAGCAGCTGAGATCCTACGTGCCTAGTAATCCAGTGTAACAGATGGGGAATAAAACAGAGCAAAAACCCAGTGGCACTCAAGTACTTCATAAACTCGGGAAAGGGTCTCTGTGAGCGTCAGGCCCTTTCTACAAGCACGGCTCTAGCAAAGACAAAGCCACCAGCCCAGTATCACCTACATTTCTGTTGTGCACGTCTCTTATCAACTGGGCCAGCTGCCTGGACTGGCGGCTCAAGCACCACACTCTTCCCTCTGCAAACAGGTTTCATTTCCCAGACTGGTTTTCCTCTGTATTTTCTTAGCGATAGTGCTGGTGCTACCTCAGCCGATTTTTCTCTCTCATTTCTCCTCTGCTTCCTTCTCACTCTACGTTCAGAGACTCCTGACATTCCTCCTCAGCTGCAGTTCTCCAGGGCCCCTGTCAAAGCTAGATACACTTGTGGTTTCCTTCCCCTGCATTCAAACCTGCTCCCAACACCCCACCCCAGCTCCCCTGCTGACACCAGCTTTTATTTCTTTCAGAGGCTTCTGACTCAGTGGCTCTTTCATATTGGCCCTTTGAAACTGCAGCAAGCGAAGCTATTATCTGATTATTTTCTCCACCTAACTTTTATTCTTTTCTTGCAAACAGAAGGATTACATGTTCCATTCCCTCTGGAAACCATGTAATGTGCACAATTAGATGGCCTATTAGGGCCTATTACTCCACAAGCTCACGTTTTAACACGTGTAATAAAAGAAAATGTCACAAAGCGGTTGTCAGATGCAGCAATGGATAAAAGCTTCCTAATGAAATTAAATAATTTGGATAAGGATTTCCACTGCAGTGCTGAGAACTCAAACCCTTATGCATTATAGTAAGTTTGGGCAGTTTGGCTTGCCACAGTTTCCCTGTTTACCAAATGGGGATAAATGCCACCTTTATAATACTCTGAGATCAAGCACCTACTACAGCTGTACTGAGCACTATTTAAAAAAAAAAAAAAAAAAACACCAAAACAAAACAAAAAAACAAAACAAAACAAAAAAAAAACAAAAAACAAACAAATGACAATTAAAAGGGCACACTTTCAAACAAAACGAGAAAGAGGTAAAAGCAAATCACTGTTTTTATTTTAAAGCAATAGATGCGCTTCCATGAATAATTACAGACTGGTAAACACAACCAAAGTACTGCTCTTGCTGAACAGCCTCAGAGGAGTTCAAACCAGACTCAAGTTCAAACCCACAGCAAGCAGCTGGTGCTTCAGACAGCTCGCAGGGAGAGCCCTTTGTCCCAGCTATAAGGGTTTGATGTTTGGCTATAAACGTTCTCCTGCAGAATCTGCCGCCCCAGTACTGCAGCCATGTGCCACTGTAGAAGAACCAAAAAGTGAAACCACCTAATCTGTTTTCTTTTCCAAGCTAAATATAGGACAAAGGAGTGAAAAGCACAGATGGTGAAAGCACTGCAAGTTTTTAGACTCTTCTGCTCTAGGAATTTAAGCTGCTAAAGCACAACACAGGCTAAGCCTTCTAAATACATTCGTAACTCAGCTCTGTCACTAGCGGCAAAGCCCAGCTTTACAGATCACTGCAAGTGACCACTGTCATCCTATTTGACATGTGATTCACTTAATCTGAACAGTTGGTGTGAAATTACTCTTTCATATTTCCCTGATCTTGCTCTCTCTCGTGACCCTTGCAAATTTCCAGATAGAAAAGGAACAAAAACACACCCCATGCAGAAATGACTTCAAATGAAGACATAACAAGAGGAACAAGGAATTATTTCACATACAAATGCAAAGCAGAAGATAAAGGCAGATTAATGATTCAGTAGCGAAATTCTTCTGGGCAAATGAGCATAGCTGAAAGACCCAAAGGGAGTGTGAGGCTGAGGTATTTAGAGGAAACAAAACCCAAATGGAAAAACATAATCTTTTTTATACAGCATTAAACTGTGTTCAAAATGCATTTCTGAAAAACATCCACAATATGTATGCAAGAGGCAGGATCAGACCAACCACCCCAAATAACAGAGTAAGTCCAGCTACCAGGGAAACAGGTAAAGCTCCAGAATTTTTCGTGACTCCCTGTTCTCCCTGGAACTGCACAAAGAGACACAGCGGAACACTACCAACCAGCCCGCTCAGAGGGAAAAAAGGGGGCACTTTGAGCAGGAACGTGTTGTAACAGTGCAAGGTAAGGGAGACTGAAAAGTAAAATTAAGTAAAAGCCACAGCAAGAAAAGTGTACTTATCTAAAGAAAGAGAATTCTCCATAAGAACAACACACACACTCTTTCCTCGTAGGAGGAGCGGTACCTAGGAATAAACCCCAGCTCTATTTCAGCCTCCATTAATAACTGCTCTCATCCACCTCTCCTTGTTATGAATACTTCAGTGCCTCCTGATAAGAACACTGAATCCATAACGAGCATGGCATGCCGATTTGAGGTGGAATGAGACAGTAAGCTCGGAGATTTGTGATGTCAGGTCTAGCAGAAATTCATTTAAATTAGCACACTGTTCGGATCAAGCAGCAGCCTCTCTTACGCTCCTTTTTGGTACACTGCCTGGAAAGCTGGAGTACTGAGCAACTAGTGACTCAGAACTGCCGCAGACAGACACTTTATTGAGGGGACTGCTCGCTTAAAGTTTGTGGGGATTCTTCTGAGGTTCTAGAAACTCTCAGGATTTACTACCAGACTCGGAGCAGCTGAGACAATTCAGCCTCAGAGCACCAGGATTCCCAGGTCTTCATTTTTTGCTCAGCATTGATGCCATGTAACACCGCACAAGTCACTTCAAGCCCCTGGCTTTGTATCCGAGCTTCTTCACCAGTAAAAATGCAAAGGACTTGGTCATCTGCAGCTCATAAAGCACAGAGAGGAAAAGCACTGTGCAATGCTGTGCCTTCATCAGCACCCTCCGAGATATGCCACCTTTACATTTCATCATATTATTCTGATCTTTCAGCAATGCAGAGGGCGGACGCGCCCGGGGCCGTGAGATAACACGACAACCGCTAACTCTCATGTGGCTCTTTTCTTTCAAACGAGGGGGAAACTGAGGCACCACGATTTGCCCAAGGTCAAAGCCCCAGTCAGTGGCAGAGCCCCAGCCGAAGCTGTATTTACTGACCTGCAGTCTCACACAGGGAGCAGACGATGGCCTTCCTCAGCGCACCTTTTGGTGCCTTTAAGGAACTTCATTGAAAATGACAAAACACCAACGAAATCGACAGCCAGGCACCCGGGCGCGCGCCAGGCGCATCGGCATGACGGCATTCCTTCTCGCCCTGCGCACCTTGCGCTGTTTACGTGCTCCTCTCCTCTCTTTAACTTTACTCACGCTCGCCCGCTCCCAGCCGAGCGGCAGCTGCCGCTGGAAGCAGCCCGGGCCCGCCGCCGCCCCGCGGGGTCAGCAAACGCAGCCCCGCGGGAACACCCGCCCGCCCCGCCGCTTCCCTGCGCCGCCGGCAGCGGGGCACGGCCGGCAGCGGCGGGAGCCAGGCCGGGAGGGAAACCTCCGCCGCTGCCCCCGCACAGCCCGGGCGCCGGCCCGGGGGCCCGAGGGGCCGGACCCCGGCAGGACGCGGCCCTGAGGGGAGGGCGGCAGGGCCCGCTCCCTGCGGGCCCTCAGCTCCCCGGGCCCACAGCCCCCGCCCCTCAGACCGTCCCCCCGGGACCCACAGCCCCGGGCCCTCAGCCCCCTCTCCCCCGGGCCCGGCAGCTCCACAGCGGGGCCGCCAGCCGGGCCCTGCGGTCCCCGAGCCCCACAGCGGCCCCTCAGGCGCGGGCCCTCACCCACCGCCCCGCCGCAGGCCCGGGCCCTCCCTCACCCGCAGCCCCCCCGGGAGGAGGAGGAGGACGGGGCGCGGGCGCCTCACCGGGAGAGGTGCTTCAGGATCTGCTTCTTGATGATGCCGGCCATGCCGCGGGGCGGCGGGCTCAGGGCCGCGGGCGGCGGGACCCCATCGCGGCGGCGCCACCGCCTCCCGCCCCGCCCCGCGCCGCCGCCGCCCCGCCCCGCTGCGCCCCCTGGCGGCCCCCGCCAGCGCCGCAGCCGCACGCCACGCGCGTGCGGGGCGGGGGCACGGGACGGACGGACGGACGGACACGGACAGACAGACAGACGGACACGGACACAGCCCCGGCACGGGCAGAGCTGCGGCCCGAACCGTCCCGCCCCCGCCGTGCACCGGGGCTAACGGCAAGGCAGGGGAAGGCCGGCAGCGAGGGCACCGGCGATTTCGGGCAGCGCTTAATGACGTGGCTTTGCCCCTGTTAAATAACGTTAATTGGTCACAGCCGCGGGGCTGCAGGTGAAAATCCACGCCACGCAAACCAGCTTAGTGTCACACCTCCTCGTTGTACAGACCCCTTCCAAAGACCATCCCAGCCAGCCAAAAATAAGTTTTTTTAAGAGAGGCACTGGCACTAGAAAAATAAAATGTTAAATATAAAACAATGTACCCAGTGAGGCTGCTGAATGAAAAAAAAAAAAAAAAAATCTTCATTTCAAGGCGTTTCTGTGCTACTTAGTTCAAGTTTGCATTGTAACTGGATGGCGACGCGTTAGACCATTTCACACGCCGTGAGGTCTCAGCCCGGCCTGGAGCGCGTCGCTCAAGGCGACTGAGTACGTTCTGTTTTAATCTGATAGTAGGCGGGGGAAACTCGAGTGGCATACAAGCCTTGAACTTTGATAAAAGTCCAGTGCTGATCATCACTAATTCCTGCCTATTTTTTCCCCAGGAAAAAGTCATTAATATGCACTGATGGTGTGTGTTCTATGCTTGATGTAAAAGCAACCCAGCTTCAACATAAAGCTGAAAAACACTCAGATTATTGATCAGGGAGACACATCCCCAGTCAGCAGATTCAGCTTTCAAGATATGCACTGGTACAATCATTTCAGCTCCTTGCAATCCGCTCGGTGTCAGACATGGGAGGTGTCACACACAGGACAGCCAAGAGCAGCAGAATCCCCGGCGTGGGTGCCGCAGCCCCTCCGTGCCTGCCCAGCCCGAGCGCTGCGTGCTGCACAAGTCTGCTCCCAGCACGGTTGATTATAAAAACATCCTCTAACTTTTGCCTCATCTCAGTATTTGCTGAAAACAGCTATTAAATATTGAGCTATTAAATATTTGATGTCTCAGCTACACCATATTCTTTACAGGAGATTGCTGAAAGCACACAAGCTCCTAAAAATATTATCTCCTCTAAATGGTTGGACTGTCCTGTCCCATAGCAGAGAGCAACTCGGAAAAAGAGCCCTCACAGTTTTGCTAACCAAACATTTTCTTCAAAGATGCAAATCACTCCCACGCTTTCATATTACATGCAAATATGCCAAGAATGAGTTGGACAGTTCTGCAGACTGAAATGGATGACAATGGTTATGCAGACAGAACAAATTCTTTTAATACAACTGGAATTGTGCACCTGCATTACGCACGGCTCATCAAAAGCAAAATCCTTTTAATAAACTAAAGGGCCTGGGATATGTCTTCAACACCACATCCCTTTATGCTAAGAAGGGAACTGAGCATTAATAACTACTGATGCAACAACTCCAATAACGTAAGTAATTGTGTCCACACAAATGCCCCAGTAGCAATAGAAAAGCAGAAATATGTTCGGCAGCATTAAAACAATTACTGTAAGAAGCAGCCTTTTAACAGCATCTCTTTGTTTCCCTCAGTGGAGAATCAACATTTTATTAAATTCAACCTATTTTGTCCTAGTAAAGTCACTTAATGTTGCAGTCTCCCCAGTTAGAGATATCACTGCAGTCTTTTCTGATATCACCTTTTTTTGTTTTTTTTTATTAAACACACACATACTTGTTTTGAAACAAGAATTCAAGATGCAGATAATAATACATCTCTTGAGGGGTACGACATGAAAATGAGAGACTACCTAAGGACTAAGGAGAGAAAAAAAAAAAAAAACAAAACTGACAGATTCTGTGCAAGACAAGTAGAGAGGGAGCAAAGAAAACTGACATCTCTTTCTGCCAGGCAGAAAAACCACACACAGAGTAAGGCTGAGATTCTCCATATGTAAACCAGCATCTAAGTTTTATTGTTGTTTTACGATTCAATAGGGGGGAAAAACAAACAAACAAAACACCAAAAAACCCAGACCAGGTACGAAAGCATCAGTCCAGTGTGCATCTAGGTCAAACCGTCTGCAATCTGAAGTAACAGCAGATTTCCTCTACACACTGGTTTAATACAAAATCCTAGGGACATAGGTCTATGGTATTTTATCATGTGGAAAAGAAAAGGTAGCTCCATTTCCACCTTTATCTGTCGGGACGGGTCATTCCCGGCCTGGTTGGCACCATCATGGGTCTGGAGGGCGGTCTCATCATCGGGGGCCCCGGCATCATCGGCATGTGTCCTCCCATCGGTGGCCTCATCCCTGGAGCTACAAGGGGAAAGAGAGGACATTGGCGAAGAGCTCTGGGCAGTAGCAACTGCCGAGTCACATCAATACAGCGAGCAGGTTCTCTCCCCCACCCTCCAGGGAACTTTCATTTTACAAGTCTGTAAGCTTTGATCTGGAAGCTGGCTGAGATGGATTGCATTTCCCTGAAGGGTATCAGCAATCAGAGGAGGAAGAATCAAGTTCCTGGGTTATATGCCCACTTTTGACAATATTCACTGATAAATTATTTTCAAACACTCAGATGCTAGCTTAATTACTGAATTGGAAAGTTCATTTGGAAAAAAGTGTGGAATCCTCCAGTTAAGCATGTTTGAAAAAAGACTGATGTACTTCTTACAGCTGGGTAACAGCATTACCAAAGAAAAGCAGGTGCTCTACTAAAAAGCACTGAAATAATGGTTTCCATCCAACTTCTCCATTTATTTTCAAGCAGCCACTGTGCTGCCTAATATCGCAGATTATGCACGTATTTTGTGCCTTTAAAAAACACTTAAAGAACAGCTTCTACCAGCAAGACAATAATTGCAAAGACACTTCACTACTTTTAGCGTGCACGTGTGTATTCCTTTAGATTTGTTCCAGTAACTGCTTCAATAAGACGTCCCCTGAGAATTCTTCAAATGCCAGTAAGCTCAAAAGCGGAATGGATCAAGACATTTTAGTTTGCCTTTACAGTTCTCTAAAAAACGTTTTAAGGCATGTCATTTCCCTGGAACACATTATCTTGAGACATTTTAAACAATAAAATTCATTTAGTGCCGAGATGTACCCCTTTTGCAAAAATGGAAGCACTACAAACATAGAATTCCTAAACAATTAAAGACTGCATTGCCAAGACTAGAGGTAGAAAAGCTACAATTTACCAGAACGCTAATTTCAGTTGTACTAGTAAGTACTCTCAACAAGTAGTAAAGGAACTCAGCAGTTTTAAGACTGGTTTATGTCTCACCACGCAGAGATAACAGATCAGCAAATGTGCGTACACAGTATATGCAAACTGAAATTCTTCCACAGCTTGACACTTGGGGCTGTCCATCCACGCTGCGTCTAACACGATGCCTGAAGTGGTGACACAAGCTATAAACTGGAGTGCACTGCTACAGCTAGCACCCAAGCACTGCAGCTGCTTCACATTTTCCGCTGAGTTCCTTTCACAGCTCTCTACTGCCCAGTGAGACAGAAAATGTAACCCAAACACCCTGCAAACCAGACCACGCAGTAGCTCCGTTACAGAGATTTACCCGTCCCCAGACTTACCGGGTCCAACTGGCATCATTCCCGGTGGGGGTGGGCCCATCATTGGCATCATTGGCGGTCCACCCATATGAGGGGCCGGCATCATGCCAGGCCGCGGGGGGCCAGCTGGACACAGACAGATTGGTTACGCATCTGGCTGCTTTCACATTCACCAACAACATGCACTGCGAAGCAGTTATTAAACTTTACAGGACATTTTAGTAATTAAGGTGTCTTAGATTGCTTTACAGCCACCTGCCTTCACTTGCAGTTTCAACTCTGACTTCAGGTGCCAAAAAGTGGACCAGAGAAAGAATATGCTAGCTCTTATTTCCAACTTTGCATACCTAATGCAGATAACTACCACTTCCAACAGTGGGACTCTAAGCAGAAAGGTATCTCAGCTGTTTGCCAGCTGAAGTGCAAAAGGTGGTTATCAATCCTATTCTATTTAAAAACAAACAAACAAACAAAAAAACCCACAAACCACCCCATGCTGGAATTTCTAATGAAGCTATCCACATGGCAGCTAGCAAGTAATGAGGAGGCACACACTTCTATCAACGTACTCAATATTACTAAAATAAGGCAAACTAAAGGTTAAGATGGTTGCTAAAACACTCTTACAAAGCATTCTCTGGCATTTTGATATTCACGAGCTCAAAATGCCTTAGCTTAATTTCAAGCTAAAAGGACTTTTCTTCACAAGTCCCCAAAACACACAACATAGCTCAAGAGGGCTGCCGTCCCAGTCACAAACTGTCCAGGTCAGACTTACGGATGCTGGGAGGAGGTGGTATCATGGCTCCTGCGGGAGGTGGTGCCGAGAACGGTGTAGGTGGGATTTTCCCTTGCTGAAATGCAGCCGCTACATTGGGGGGGAAAAAGAAAAAAAAAAAAGGAAAGAAAGAATCCCAGGAGAAAAACCAGTTACTAGGCTGAGGAAGCTCCTGCGTCAATCTTCCTTCTCATGCCACGCGGTCAGAGCATACTTCACGTCATGCTGCGCGCTCAGTTGTTCTAACTCTGGAACAAATCCCTGGTTTATGCTGCTTGTCATGGCGGAAGCACCTGCTATTCTTGAAGACAATTATTACAGTAATTACTCCAGCTGAGACTAGAGAGCTCCTTGATGAATTTCACACACCTAACAAGAAGGCGGATGGTAGAGAAAATACATCACATGATTTGCAGCTGCAACTTTCACCTGGAATCATTAGGTAAAGACATGCTATCTTGAAAATGGTAATAAGGCAATGACTCAGGTAGGTGACAAAAAGCATGAAAAACATGTGAAAGGGAAGAGACGAAATTCAAAAGACTGGAATTGACCAGAAGGCAGGCAAAAGATGTGAAAATTGGAAGCATCACAAGGAAAAAGGACACAAGAGAATGGAATGAAGCTGTGTCAGGGGAAGTCCAGACTGGACATTAGGAAAAGGCGGAGTGAGAGGGTGCTCAGTCCCTGGAACAGGCTCCCCAGGGAAGCGGTCATGGCACCAAGCCTGTCAGAGTTCAAGGAGCATCTGGACGACGCTCTTGGTCATATGGTTTAGTTTTAGGTAGTCCTGCAAGGAGCAGGGAGTTGGACTCGATGATCCTTATGGATCCCTTCCAACTTGAGATATTCTATGATCTAAAGCAAGTTGCCATAAAGTTAATCTGGCATTTGTATTTCTTTTCACAGAGAAAAGAACCATTATTCAGAGGACAAGCACCCTATAAACTGACAAAGGAAACACTTCACACTTTATTCAAGCTTTAACAGCATGAGAGGGAAAAAAAAAAAAAATCAATATCCCTAGAGAACTCAGGGCAAGCAACTACAGCATTTAAAGAAAAAATTAATAATCCATACTTTCATGTCCATTTCCCCATCTTTTGGATTTCTTATTCATGCTCTTTACATAAATGTGCTACAGCCAAAAAGCAAAGGTGTGTTATGTGACCCTGTATGATGTTACTAGCAGTGCTAACAGTGGCGGTATCTACAACCCTCTCAGACACAGTAAAGCAGTAAATGCCAGCTTGCACCGGCCCCTGGGGCAGAGCCCTCAGTCCCTTACGCGGAAGCCCACGCTCTGACGAGTTCCAAGATTCAGATTCTAAGCAAAGTTTTCGCTCACGATTCACAGAGCAAAGACTCATCAGGGAAGCGAGGAAGAATCAGCATGGAAGAACGGAGGAAAAGCAGCTAGAAGGAAGACAGGGGAAGTAACGGGAGAGCAATCCAGGGTCACAGAAGGATTAGCCTTACTTGTTTTGTCAATCAGGCTCTGAGCTTGTTCCTCCATCCATTTTTGATAGTAGTCTTTCACATTCTCTTTGTGTTTTCGGCCACTGCAGTGGGTTTTTCTCACGGAGGGCTGAGAAAGAGCACGTAAACGCAAAGCTTACTCAATATCACATAAACCCAAATTTAACTGGGAACTATTGTATAATTTTAAAGAGATGCAATTTAGCAGTGTAAAACAGGTCGGTTTCCATGCCCACTCAGAGGACGGGTGGTGTGCTTTACATATAAACCATAAGTGTTGAAACTCCACTTGAAGTGGAAGAGGTTGCCCTAACGCCCAGCCAGCCATCTCCTAACTCACCGCAACACTCGCAGGCAGCCACGAGCGTCGGCCGCCCTTGGCTGCTGAGCGCTAGTGGCACTCAAAATCCTCCCGTTCTTGTTTCTCTTTTGCAAAGAAGTAGGAGAGGAAAGAAGCCAAACAAGTGGGACACCGCAATATTTCAAGTAACCTGGCTTTAGCCCGCCTAAGTTTAATTTTAACGCACTGGACAGAGGTGAGGAGTCGCTGCCGGAGATCCAGTACTTACGGAGTCGTGGGTGAGGTACGTGTCACAGTAATCGCAATAAAACCTGAAGAGGGAAAACCCCGGTCACTGAGGAGCCGCCCCGCGCCGCGCGCGGAGGCACGGCGCCGCGGGACGAGGCGCTGGGCGAAACCGGCCCCGGCGCTCGGCCTGCCCGCGCCCAGCGCGGCCCGCGCCCTCCCGCTCGTGCTTCCGCGCCTCCCGAGGCTCGAACGAGCACGAACCGCCCGCCGCCGGCGCCAAACCCCGCCCGGGGACCGACCGAGCCCCAGCTGCGCCCGCCCCGGGCCCCGGCTGCCCC
This sequence comes from Platalea leucorodia, assembly GCF_965183815.1. Lineage (NCBI taxonomy): Eukaryota > Metazoa > Chordata > Aves > Pelecaniformes > Threskiornithidae > Platalea > Platalea leucorodia. Next base: position 513,495 of record NC_138841.1, read on the forward strand.
CGCCCCGGAGCCCGCCGAGGCGGTTCTCACTTGGGCATGGTGCTCCCCGCGCCCGCCGCCGCCAGGAAGTGACGCACTCGCGCAGCGACAGCTTCCGCCGCTCCCGCGGACCGGCGGCGCAGCAGGGCGGGCGCGGCGCCTCGGCGGCGGCCGGCGAGGGACAACAGAGGCTGCGGGCGCGCTTCGCTTTTCCCACCTCGCAGGCAGAGCCCCCGCCGCTCCCCTCCGCCCCTTCCCCAGTGACACGACCGTTCCTCCGCCCACAAATACGTCAGAGCTGGGCGCCGCCGTCACCACCCCCCGCGCCCACTGAGGCCCGTTCTGCTCCCTCCGGAGCGGGGCCCGGGGCCGCGGCGGAGGCGGCTCCTGGGCCGGCCGGGGCCGCGCTGGGGGCGGGGAGCCCCGCACGTCACGCGGCAGCTGTGCGCTAACAGCAGCCACCGTTTGTTTGCGTTAAAGCACGAACGCGCGGCGCGGGCCGGCACGCGCGGCGGGCGGGGCGGCCCCCGGTGTTACCGGGCCCGGGGCGCCGCCGCGGGGGAGGCCCGCGCCCCGCTGGGCCTTGCGCCGCCTCCTTTGCATAGCGCCACGTGACGTCACCGCCCGCGGCTCATTAGCATACATAAACGCGCGCTCGCCGCCCGCGCCGCCTCCATATATGGAAGCGCGCGGCGGGGGGCTACGCGAACGTACCCCTCCCTGTGACGCAACCATCCCCGCCCCCTTGGCGCGCGCGGAGCCCCCGCGTCACGCGCGCGCCCGCCCACGGCTGCCCCTCGCCCGTTTGCGTGCGCCCCCCCGCCCTTGCGGGTCTCCTGCCGCCGCGGGCGGGCCGCGCCGCCCGCGCCCCGCCCCCCCGCCCCCCGTCACGCCGCGCGCGGGGTGACGCTATCGCGCTGCCGCGAGCGCGGCGGCGTCATAGGCCGCGTGCTCCTCGCGCGAGGCGGAGCGGCGCTTGCGCAGCGGCGGCAGCGGCTGGCGTCGCCCGCGCGCCCCCCCCCCCCCCCCCCCCCCCCGCCGTGCCCGCGCTCCCCCCTCGCCCCGTGCGGCGCTGAGGCGGCGGCGGCGGCGGCAGCGGGGCGGCCCCGGGGCGGCGGGGCCCGCCGAGCGCCATGGAGGGGATGGACGTGGACCTGGACGCGGAGCTGATGCAGAAGTTCAGCTGCCTGGGCACCACCGACAAGGACGTGCTGATCGGCGAGTTCCAGCGGCTCCTCGGCTTCCAGCTCAGCCCCGCCGGCTGCGCCTTCTTCCTCGACATGACCAACTGGTGCGGGGCCGGGGGCCGCGGGCCGCGGGGGCAGCGGCCGGGGCTGAGGGGGAGGGCGGGAGGCCGCCCGCGGGGGCTGAGCGCCGGAGGGGGCCTCGGGAGGCCGCCGGCGCGGAGGGGCCGCGCTCCGAGGCGGGCCGCCCGCCCTGCCCCCGGCCCCGGGCCGCCTCGGGGGGCGGCAGGCCCGTCCCGGGGCCGGCGATGGCGGGGCGGGCTGAGGGTGGGCCGGCGGCGGAGCGGGGGGCGTGTGGCGGGCAGGGAGCGGAGCTATCATGGCAGCGGGACGGGGCGAGAGGCGCCGGGCCCGGCCTCCCGCCCCCCGCTCGGCGCTGCGGTGGTGCCGGTCGCGGAGCCCGTCGGGCAAAGGGCTGCGGGGCTGGCGCAGGGTGGCTGGCTGGGCGGGCGAGCGGCCTGTGACCCCGCGGGCTCCTCGGGGCGCTTTCCCCGCGGAGTGGGAGGACGAGCTGGATCCGGGGGGGGCTGCGGTGCCCCGGGCCCCAAGGCCGGTCCAGGAGGAGGGAAGCGGCGGTGGAGAGGCTGCCCGGGAGGCTTAAAGCTACCGCGGTCCCCGTGTGAAAGTTACTGGGTGTTCGGTGAAAACTTGGCGTCTGCTTGCAAACTAGGGCTCTCTCTCTAAATGCTCTGGCTTTCGGTGTCCGTTTTGGCTTCGTAAGGGCTCTCTGTCACTGTCCTCGGAAACAAGCAGGTGCGGGTTATCAGGGAAGCTGCAGCTCCAGAAAAACGTGAGAAATATGCAATATAATGGTGAAAAACAGAACCCAGGAGTGTTAGTGGTGCAGTGAGCCCAGTGACTGCGAAAGAATGTTGTGAAATTGCTGCCGTCTGAATTGTGGCGTTTGACTCGTCGTTTCTGCCTGCATCTTTTAAACTATCTCTAACAGCCGTGCGGGTGCGTAGGGCCCTAACCACGATGGGACCCTCTTGCTGGGTTTGCATCTCTTCGCCGCGACGGATGCGGGAGAAGAGAGTGTCTCCTGTTTCAGATATTGTTAACGGAGATTGCTTAGCTAAGTTGTAGTTACTATTTTTTTTTTAGCGGTATAACATCAAATCCAGAAACCTCAGGTTTGAAACTTGAAATCCAAGCGTAGGTCTTGATATCAACAGTTGGGGAAGAAACTCGCGTGAAATTGTTGAACTAATAAATAGTAATAAGACAACTTTGTCACCTTTTTCCTTTCATCTTGCCCTCCTTCTACAGCTCTATGCTGAATTATATTTGCAAATCGGCATCTGCAGAGGGAGTAAGGGAATAGCAAATAATACCATGTGTTTTGTAAGCTGATCCAATGCGAAAGGAGGTCTCTCTCGAGGAGTTCAGGAGTTTGCTTTGGAGAAGTGGTTCACAGCAGAAGATGCTTTTCCACTTTATTCGTGTGTTGATAATATGAATAAAACTACCGATGCTGCAGTGTAATGCTGTTGTTTTTTCCTGTGATGTTCCTCGGGAGAGCAGAAAGCTTAGCAGAACTGAACCTGAAAGTTACTCGTGAAGATACTATGTATAACCACAGTATTCCTGGTTTGTGTTGGAGGACCTCTTTATTTTTCAGGAGTATGTAATTTTGTTTTGAAGTAACAGTATCTCAAACACAGTCTTATAACTAACGGCTTTTAAAAAAAAAAAATCTTTTAATTACAGTTGAAGAAAGTCCGAAGTGATGAAAATAGCTTTAATTTCACAACTTCAGTGGCTAGTTTGGTTCTGAAAACATAAGTTTTCTGGGGTTTTTTTGTTTTTTTTTTTTTTTTTTTTAAGTATTAGTTGATAAGCCTTGTAGATGGATGGGGGAGTGTAAAAAGGAAATCTGTTAAGTTGGTGTAATGTATACAAGAGTATATGAAAATTAGCGCAGGCTGTAGCGTGATTACTCCTGGAGTGGTCTTAAAGCCTGTGAGAGTTTAACCTTTCAACAGCGGGGAGCTGGGTTAGGTATGCTGACAGGTGCTGCTCGTGTTTCTCCTCTGTTCTTGCCAGGGCGCTGCTTTCCTGACCTGTGGTATCATTTGTTGTGCCTGGTTTTGTGCAGTTCGCAGTTCTGCCGCTGTGTTTCTGTCCCGTTCTCCCACCTCTTCTTGGTATGGCCCTTGGGTTATCGGCCTGAATGTACCAACCACGCTCTCAGTCATTATAAAAAGCTGCAATCAAGACACATTTTCCTTTTCTGGAAACACCTTTCCTTTGTCACAGTGAGGGGCCCTGTGCAAGTTAACTGTGCAATCCACACTGCCCCAGGTGATGTTAGGCAGTGGCCTGCTAGGTTTGGTTTTTTGTGGCCTAGAATTAGGGTCAGAATCTTCTATCACCAGTCTGTCCTGCAAATAATTTGTCTCGATAAGACTGCCAAGTCACTTTTCGTCTTGTTAAAGCTATGGCACTTCTCTGTGGTGATGATCCCTTTGCTCTCTTTCTGCATCAGGATTAATGTTCATCTGCAGGAAATGGTGAGGCAGTTCACAGCAGGGGAGAGAGAAGTGCTCGTACTTGGTAGACTGGGTTGTTTTTAGCAGTGTCCATGTATGGGTTAACTAACAAAGACATAAATAATTTTCACTAGAACTTTTTGCACGAGTGTGGTGAGCTGCTCTTTGGCAATAATTATGTAGTCTCCAGACCTGAAGTTAATTCCCTGTTGTATGCCTTTCACATATTGTGTAGTAAATAATCTGAGATGTAACGTGTTTTGAAAGAATATTTCTAATAGTATTGTTAGTAATTGTATTTAACATATTTAAAGTAAATTTGCAGTTCTGCTGAAATAGAGGAATTATTTTAAAACAGCTTGTTCAGCCAATTTGGGGAAAAAAATTAGTGGTTGATTGTGGAGCAGTATAGATACTTGCAGATAGCCTTTAAAAGTCTGTCCACTTCTCCAGTTTACCTGGAATTGCTCAATGTGATTTCGGAGTTCTGGCAGACTTGGGACAGTACCAAGAAACGGCCAACTGGTTTGATTAACAATATTGCAAAAATGCTTCAGGTAGAACATATGCATCCTAAGTTTCTGAGACTGTTCCTTGATCTTCAAGAAATACAGGTTAAACACTTTGGTGAGTTGTCTTTTTCCCTGTTATTTATTAAACACTTTCCTAGAGTTCTGCCTCTTTTTAATTATGCGTTGAGTTCTGTTTGTGGGCTGTTCTAACTTCTTAGCTTTCTGCTACATAAATCCGACTTTGCCCTTTCTGAGAGTCCTGGCTGGACATTCTTTAACGGCAGCACACGTTGTCCCTCTTTAGTTATTTTTTGGTTTTGTTTTTTTGGTGTTGTTTTTTTTTTTTTTTCATTAGAAGTTGTGAGGCTTTAGAGTGAGAGGTTGAGCTTTCGCTTTTGGCCTAAAACCAAAAGTGAACTTCTCCAAAAGATGTTTTGGCACCAAAACGTTTCTTCCTTGGGAGGAAAACCCAGGCAGTGTAGTTGGGAGGGCATTTTGCTGCCATTGCATCTAGGATAAAAATCCACCCTCCATTAAATGGCATGCTTAGCTCTCCCTGCTCCCTTCCCCCTCCAGATGTTATGCAATGCAGAGCCCTGCTGCCTGCACACTGAAGCGCATCCAGCGCCGCAGGTTTGAGGGAGGGGGCTCAGTGGGATGTTAGGAGTGATTTTTGTGGTAAGGTTGAGTTCCAGGTGTCTGCAGCTCCTCAATGTTATGTGATGGTATGGCCAGGAACGTGTCTGAACTTGTCTAGACTCAGTCTACCTACATAAGAAACTCCTTCTGAAAACCCTTTGTGCTAATGTTTTAAAAATAGGGATTGTTTAGGTCAGACAGTTGATGCTGAATGAGTCTGTGCTGAAATACCTACTCACGGTCTCCGTGACACAAGGACGGTTGTAGGTCTCTCGATAGATGGTACCAGGGCAGATCGGGCTCTCTGAAAACACTTGAAAAACAAAAGTTCTTAAGTGTCAGCCTAGCCTTGACTGGTTTTCAGCAATATGGATTCGTGTAAATGTAAGAGCAGAGGAAACTCTGCACAGAACGTGCATTTTATTTTTTGTTGACACTCAGTTAAGGCCTATTTCATAAAAGTCATTAGATTCCTCTAAAGCTGGTATGGAAATTGTATTGTGACAAGGAAGAGGATTTTTTTTTTTTTTTTTTTTTTTTTAAACTTGGAATGTATACCAACTTTGAGGGTGAGAGGCTGCAGCGTAGGGCTTAGAGCTTCTTTAATTCTGTGAGAAAGTGAATTAATTTGATTTGAAGTAGCTAGTGGTGCTCGGTTTAAAATCCATATGTCAACACAGTTGGCTGTGAACGGATTCCTAACTTGGAAGACTTAATGTATGTATATTTCAGTAATTTACATGTAATATTTCTTTACATTCCTTTTTTAGCTTTTGTTTAGAAAGCTGAATTTTTATTAGCCTAGTAGGTGTGATATTTAATTGAAATGTGTCAGATAATGATGGTTTCCATTGTGTGTGGGGAAAAAAGTTTTATTGTTGCCAACCCTAGAGTTTTTTGATGTAGCTTTCTGGTGAAAAAGGTCTTTTTAAGGTCATTTTTCTTAAGGTAGTCGGATCTCTTCAGAGGTCCTCAGTTTTTTTCATATGCTTAGAAGAATTTGTAGCTGTATCATGGTTTAACTAGTACTCTAAAGATGATGTTTTGCATGAAAAATTTATAAGTTTATCTCTGAAAATACTACAGAAATCTGCTGTAAGACCTCTTTCTGTATTGTGTGAGATGTAGAGCGTTTCTGTATGTATGAGTGAGGGGAGCCAAGGTGAGGTAGGGAATTATCTAGTGGTGATATCGATTTTTACATTAGATCTGAAATTTTCGAGCACAGCAAGGAAAATGCATCTAACATTTCTGTGCAAGTGTTTTATTGGTCTTGGAGAACGGACAGAATATTGGCTTTTAACAAAATTAAAATTGCCTTTTAAATGCACATTTTTATCCCTGTGGGTGAGCTGTTTAAATTCTTTATATCAAGTGAACCACCTATACTGTCCAGAAGTGGATGTACTTGATTGGGAGTCTAAAGACATGTTTTAGCTAATAGGGGTTTTTTAATTACTTTTACCCTGACTTTGTGTAAGTGTTTAATTTTTGCTTTCTAGCAAAGGTGATAGGATGCTACTTGAAGTAAAACTTGGATCTGTGGATGAAAGCATATCTGTTAACACTTGATATTAGTGCTCAACTGTAAGTACTATTCAGAGAAATACTCAAAGTATATTTAGGTAAGACATCAGGATGTACAGAATTTAACAGAACAGACTCAAATCAACAGGATTCACTCACATGTGATGCATTCCCTGTGATGGCTAACACTAGTGCCCCGGTCTTGATTTTTAACCTTGCAGGTGTTTGCAGAACTGCTGTTAAAAAAAAGGCACACAGATGTCCTGTTTTAGGCATTACCTATCAGGATATGAGTATTGAGGTGGAATGTGTGGCCTTAGCTGCTCCTGCACCATGAAACCTTTGCTTGTGTGGTTAAAGCAAAAGCCATTTTTCTTGATTACAGTATGGCTCTACATGATTGCTCTGGTAGAGGGGTTCACTACAACTAACTGCTGCCATTAAAATACCTGCATTTTTATTGCAGCCCTTGCTTAAACACCAGCAACCCCCCAAGAATTTAGTTGATCTCTTAAATCAAAACACTGTGTTTATATTATTCTTTAGATGCAAATACACATCCCTTATTACTGATCAAATACTGCTGATTGTAGATCTAATATGTTGTTAGATTTTTGTTTGTTGTGGAGAAAAAGTGTCTGTTCTTGTTTGGTCATATATCAAGATCTCTTCTCTAGCTTTTATTTGGAAATCTTGACTGAAGTGTGAACAAATTAATTTGGTTTCCTCAGCTGCCTGAAGGCAATGTTTTTGTCGATGTCCAGTAAACTAATCAACTGCTATCAGAGAACTCCATCTGATTTTCAATAGATGTTCTGTCTTGCTACATTTACTGAGTTTTCCTCTTTTTCTCCGCATGTGAGAAGTCAAAAAAAGGTAGGATAAAACAACAAACAGTAGGATTTTCTCTTTCCCTGAACTAATGAATATAAACCCTTCTTTGGTGTTCATATTGGCATTGTTGGATTGCCACAAGGGTGGTTATGGCATTGCGAGTGGGGAGTTGTGGTGTGTGTGCTTTTCCTTAGAAGAGCTCAGGGGTCCCTGCTGTCCATGTTTTGGTTGCTCCTTGTCTCGGTCTGTGGGGCTCCTGACTTCCCTTTTGCTAATCCACATTCAGATAAATCTGAGGAAAACTTCCCTAATGTGCTGATAAATTTCAAGCTTAGTCTTGATACTCCTCTCCTTTTGAGAGGGCAGGGCAGGGAATCCTCACGTCACGGAGGGGGCAGGAGACCTGCGACCTGATCTTTCAAGGCAATCCTCCTTCCCTGGAAACGTCTTCGGGTCAGTTCAATACTCATCCAGGCATCTACTAAGGAAGCGATAGTGGCGGGTGGGAAGTCGTATTACTTTGCTTCTCTTCTCCTAGGTTGGGTGATAAAAACAAAACAATCTTGTATTCTTATGTGTCTCGGTACATAGGAATTGTTTTAAGTGATCTAGGTCTTAATGTCACTCTAGTTATTAATATTTGTAGGTGGTGACCAGTTGAACTGAATGTAGTGAGAACGGTGAAGCAGTTGTTTAAAAGATCATTTGGGTTTTGATAAAGTTTAGTAGTAGGGAAGACGAGGATTTAAACTTGATGGCATTCTTACTCTAAAGCATTTGATGAACTGCTGTCCTTACAGGCAGAAAAGACACCGTAGAAATGGGTCTAGTAGCTCTTGAGGTACTGTTGCCAAAATGCCAGAACAGACTGGCGATCTTTGGGCTATGGCTGCTGCTAAGCAGTGTGTACACAGGCTCATTTGTACCCTGTGGCTGGGGAGCAGAAAATTTTTAAACTGCTTAATCCATTGTGGCTAAGTCAAAGCATAGTGGATGTCTTCTTAGTACGTGTGAACTATTGTAGACTGTTGCATCTCTGGTGTCCATTACTATCCCCTGATGCTACTAAAAATAACAAAATTATAGACTTAAACAATTGAAAAATATTTTTTTGGACAGCTTTTATTTAGTGCATTAAAAAAAAAAGCAATCACACACCTCTTCTCCAGAATAACTCAAATATTTGACCTGATTATTTTGAATGAAAGCTAGGCTTTAAATATATTGTATTTTTAACTATAGAACACACTATAATTGTGTTGTGCTCCAGGTTACAAAACTTAAAAATTGGGTGCATGTGAAATGGAAATGTAAGCAGACAACTGTAGCAGAAGGAATTGGGTACAATATAATTTTAGTCCAGCTGGACTGCCTTACATGCCTGAACTTGTTCTCAGACAGTTTCTGTAGCTTAATCCCCCTTTAATGCAGACAGTTATAGATTGGTGACATAGTTTATACTGAGGAATTAGTAGTTACAGAATCTTTTGCGTCCTGGCAGCTCTTGATTACTTTCCACGGGGAAGAGCTGTTGCCTGTTTTCAATGGCAGCAAGTAGAGAGCAGCTCCTGCTGTGACATTCTCAAAATATTTTACCCCACACTTAAAGCTCCTGACCACCTGCTTTAGGAGGGTTCAGCTGCTGGCGATGGCTGTGTGGACGCGCGCTTATAGCAGCATCGTAGTATTGATTCTGTCATTGAGGCCGCTTGCTGTTCTTTGGCAAGGTACAGTGCTCAGCCAAGCGCAGGCACCACGATAATGGTGAAACTGCCAATGTGTGTGTCTGTACGTATATAAAAGCCCGCTAAAGGAAAGTGATTTCCTTTGGTGGTTTGGGGTGCACTGAAAGTGGTGTGCCTCTTCTGTGGCCTCTCAGTTTCTTTCCTTGTGCTGCCCCGGCGGAGAGCACAGTATTGCTTCTAGTCACTGCAGGTTTCTGTCTTCTTCCTGGAACATCCCGCTTGTATTTGGAACGGGCTGTTTTCAGCTAAGACAAGAAAATGTTTTTCTGTGGCTTCGTGTGAGAAAATACATAAGCTTCGAATGAGCCAGCTCTCTCCCCTCCTCCCCTCCTTCAGCTGTGTAAGTTCAGCTTATAGCTTTTGACTTCCCTGGATTGTCTCACGTCTTCCAAGGTAGTGTCCCAACCTCATGGTTTAGCGTAAGAGAAGTCAAGAATAAAGATAACTGATACACAAATTCTGCTTTCTGAAATTATGTCTTTTGAAAGCTGTTCGCTCATTAAAATTCCAGTCCTTCAAAACATCTTGAGACTTTCCACTTAATTGCCATGTGTCATCTCTATTGAAAATGTCTGAATTGAAAACTCCAGGTAAAACTGCTTCCCTGTGGCGAAATGAGTGCATCTCTTCCCTTCAGCCCCTTCATCTTTCTCTAAGGCTTTGAGCGAGGTTTCTCCTACTTCAGGAGCAGTAGGATGGCTGTTTGAGATGTCCTAGCCCGTAGCGTTATCAATCTGGTTCCCCAATAGCTGGGCAACTAAAATCCAGAGAAGATCCTGGAGACTGAGAGACAAAAAGTGTGGACTTAGGATTGCCTCATTTGGATGTCCTCCAGGTACATTTTTAGTCTCTCCCACCTGTATCATGTAGAGATGTTCCATTATTTAGGAGTGAGAAATTATCCATCTGCTGCACTATTTCTCTTGCACATTTCTTTCTGTTTTTAACAATAGACACCTTACGAGGTATTATGGTGCCTGGTTACATATTGCATTTGGAGAATGAGAGAAAGGTCTGTAAAGGTTGAGAATTCAGTTATGGAAAGAGTACAAGGTGTTCTATGTAACATATGTTCTTGAGATTTTATTGTACTGCTGTATCGCCGCTTGGTTTTGGCATTGCGTGTTTCCAGGAGAATAACACGTGAGCTGCCTTTCTCATGACAAAATGTTGCGCCATATGTGAGCGCTGAGGACATACGATGAACATACATTACCGACTGGACACTTGCCTGGCTTTTCTCTTCCTCCACAGAGGGGGAGAAATGGAACTTGGCATTGACTTTATTACACTTGCTCTGCACAACAAAGTGACTGACTCCATTTGTCAAAGTGCTTTCTCCTTGACATAATAAATGTCCTCTACCTATTGTCCGTGTATGATCTAAGGGCAACCTCCTGTGTGGAATCCCACATTGAAGGCTAACTCGGTGTTGCACTGAGAAGTCCAGCCTTTGCTTCTTCCGACAGCTCCGGAGAATGGGAGCACTGGAAACTTTCACCCGTTGGCTGGTGATCGGTGGTGTGGCTGTAGGAGCCGGCAGGAGCTAGGAAGAGCAAAATTTGCATGCTGGATTTTGAGCTTAAGCTTTGGTTTGATTTGGATTTTTACCCCCCAAAATCTATCTTTTTTTTTTTTTTTTAAATCTTTTTCTTTGGATCTTTCATCAAAGAATTTGACAATAAATGGAAACTTATGGATTCCTATAACATTTATAGTTAAAATTTTAAAGTTGTTGCTTTCTACTGCAAATGTTATTTTGGAGTGGAATTCTGATGTGTCACCACATATATTAGACAACCTGCACATCGTAAGGGAATTTTTTTTTTTTTTTCGAGTTCGGATCTTTAAGCTGCTGGATTGAGAACAGAACCGAAATACCCTTCCCGGTGCCAGCCGTGCAGGGTGGTTGGTGGGAGAGCTGTGGGGGAGGCTGCAGCTGCTGGATGGCAGACGGTTCCTACAATTCCCTTTCCCTCTACCTGTTCTGATAGTATCTGTTTGCCGGGACCCTGATGTCCCTTGCCTCGTGTGTTAGGATGCCCTGTTTGTCTTGCTTCCCTTCCAAGATGCTTAACTCCTATATGTTGAAAGAATCATATGTTTTATTAGTAACAGAAGGATTAGGTATTGTGCATATGCCCTGCTTTGCATAAGGCCGCAGTGAGTAAGCCTCTGCTTCGGTTTCTTCATTCTCCTAAAAAAGAATCTGATTCAATTAATTAAAAAAAAAAATTCCAGTTACCCATATATTGCTTTTTGTTTGCACAACAGTTAGGTTGTATAAGGAGGCCTCTAGTTTGTGAATTGATTTGGAATAGTTTCTTTTATTTTTGAATACTGCGTGGTGACCTAGTTAATTGGGAGTAATTATTGTCTAAATATATTGGTTTAACATAACAAAAGGCTGTCTGGAAAAAAAACGGGGAAGGGAAGGAATGGCTCGAGATAAACCATCTCTTTGCAAACGCTTAAGAGTTGTTAAGGGACATCTCCAGAGCTATTAGCAGAGAAGGTTTTAACTTCACTATTGTAATTTAGCTCCTGAGGCTTGAAACAAAGCAGCAGAGCAAAAGAATTGATCTGAAAAGGAACACTTTCTCTGGTTCTGCGGGTGGTATTTTGTTGGAAAAGCGTTTGACACGAAGAGCCACGGGATGCCCTTGGAGAGGAAGGAGTGGGGTACCCATAGTCAGAATGGACTCGGTTGATAATATGGAGCTATTACCTGTAGTTGCTGCCTTCTCCCCTCTCTCTTCCATAATCTTGCTCTTAGGACTAAAATTGAGCACTGTGTTGATTTTAAGTAGGCTCACCTGGTCGCTGGGGTGACTTCTCATTGCAGGAGATTGAGCCTAAATCCTGTCAGACCTGCTCTGTAAGCGTGGCAGAGCTACAAACTGCTGCAGTCTGGGACTGCTCTAAAAATGGAAAAATTGCTTAATTTAGGAAAGGTGAGGAGGCCCTGACACCTGAAGGGATATGTTCAGACAGACATGTATGGCCATCCCTGTAATTAGCAGAGACCAGTCATGTAAATTACCCTGGCTAGATTTGGCATGCTCATCTTCATTTCAAAGTCGTTTGGTTTATAATAGTAATTTATCTCATATGGCAGAGAGCAAAGGGGTAGCGTGGTGCAGTTCACACCTAGGAGGAGTAAAATAAAGCAGGCATGGATGTATAAGCAGAAGCCTTTAGATTATAACCCCTTCCTCTCAGAGGTCTAACTCGTCGTTCCTTTGCCTGAACTATCTGCAGTTGGTGCTATGCAATTACAGCTGGGGCACGAGGGTAAAGACCTAAAAAAAAAAAAAAATTGTGTGTGTATATATATAAAAATATATATATACACATATACAAATGTATATACACACACAATATATATATACACACACAGATTTCAGGGCCTTGAGTGTGTTTGACCTTGAAGCTGTCTCTCTCGTTAAATGCTTGCATTTGCTTGTGAAGTCCACTAATGTTGTGCCTATAGTAGAAAGCCAGAGCCGTAGGGTGTGCTACTTAGTCTCAAGAACTTGCAAATAATCAGGTTGCAAATAGCTTGCCTCCCCAAACGGCACTCATTTTCCCAGAGCAAAGTACTGCATTCAAACTGATACGTGGGTTTTTTGGGGGTAGGGAAGGAGGGGAGCACAGTCTCCTGGAAGGAGTGGAGACAAAGCTAGCAGTGCTACGTTGCTGGCTTCGCTGGCTGTGTAAGCAGAGAACGCGACTGAAACGTGTGTGCCATGGGTATCTCTCGCAGCAGAGTGGTGCCGTGCGGCCTCTCGGTGGCTATCTCTTAGGGTTGCCTGTGTCAAAGAACTTGAACTTAAGTCAGATTTGCTTTGTCATCCTGACTTTGGCTCTTGCCACTTTCAATTTCTCTTTAGTTTCTGGAAGCTTCTTTTTAATTCTCTAGTGGGAAGGCCAAGGTGCATCTGAATGTGCGAAAGGGCTCACCCCCAACAAAACCTGCTGCATGCTGATCAAAACGGTGGGAGCAGGAAGGTGGGTTTGTGCGTATCTCATCACAAAAGGGTGGCAAATCTGTTTTTCAGCACGTGTTCTTCTTTAGTTAGTTTTTAACTAAATGCTGCAGAGGACTGGAGTTGTTTCCCAATGGCAGGGCAAGCAATGAAATATGACACAGGGAGGGGAAGAGAGTTGGCAGGGGGCCTATGTGCACAAATAGCCCACTACCTTTTGAAGCGTATTTGCAGCCAAGCAAACAAAAAACAGTGCAGGCTGCCTTACAAAGAATTACAGTAGAAATCTTTCCCTTGGAACTTTTTTTTTCCCCTCTCAATGTCAATAAAACGTCATTACTACTGATTCCAGAGTCATAACTCACAAGATGTTGTGGTATGTCTGAAAATGTTTTTACGTAGTAGTGGATTAGGAAGAGAAGGAGCTCTGTTGCTGTCTTTTGTAGCTCTCAGAATACCTTTTGCCTTGGATTGCTATAATACAGGAAGAAATTGTAGTGAAAACTAAACTCTAGAGCATGGTGTTAGCTGGTTGAGCGAACAGGAGTCTCTTGGCACAGCCTGGTTGCGAGTTATGTAAATCTTGTGCAGTGTATAAGCAACAGGCGGTTGGTGACGTAAAACTGAGCATTTGTCTCTATTTATTGGCTAATGTGACATGCACCCTTCCTGTAGCATTTGACTGAGCTGGCTGTATTAAATATAGCCCTGACACTCCTAAGTAGAAAATGCCTCAAGCTGCATAATGGCTTCTGGTCTGAAATTCATTGTTCGGATCATGGAAGTCTTATGCGATGGCTCTTCTGTCTCCCCTTCGTGTCAAAGTCCGTTCCGTGGTGATGGCGAAAGGTCTCACTGTAAGCCCCGGTTTGCTGAATTTGCCAATCGATCGCCGCGGCCATGTTGTCCAGAACATTCCTCCGGTGCCTCCTAACGCCCTGGCTGTGCTCTGGGAGACTCAGCAAGATGTCAGTAACTCCTGCGGTGATTATCTTCGGCCGTTCGTGATGGATTACCAAACTGATACATCTGTTGTTTAGGTCCTCTCCTGCTCAACCCATTGCGGGTGGCTCGCAGATCTGCCCAATACTATTATTACCCCCTTTGACCCAAGCTCCAGTGCTATTAGCTGCTACGCTTTGGGTCCGCTATGTTTTCTGTGAGGAGAAAGCAGTGATAGTTGTCCCATGCAGTTCTGATTTTATCCAGAATGTCTGATTTTTTTTCTCCCTTGAACACTGTAGGAATTGAACAGGAGGCAGTTTCTTTGCTCACCGTTCCGAGCCTCTTTCCAGCTGGCAAGCAGTCCAAAAAGCCCTATGTTTGCTCTTTCTCAGGGTCATGCTGCAAATGTTTCTCTTGCTTTCACCTTGGCTTTCTGGCTTTGGTTTAGGCACATGACACTCTACTACACAATACAAACCCTTAATATATCACTGTACCCACATAGAGCAGCTTCTGACTAGCCTTCTGCACGGCTTTGTTTTAGGTGGTGGTTCCCAGTTCTTGAAGTTTTTTTTTTTTTTCTATCCTGCTCAAAAAAGCAACAGAGATTTTTGTAATCATGAGTAAAAAGCAGTTATTGTGCCCATTGTTTTTGGCGAGATTTTACTCATCTCCGTTCTCACAGCACCTACTCACAACATGTAAATTAAGGCCACAACCTCACAGACACGCGTAAACAGAGGAATTACATGACTTGCCAAACACTTACATAATAACTTAATAGTATATCGTGGAATGGCAGCTAAGACTCATTAATCCTCTTCCTGTTTGACTGCTCCTCTTTTCAAATTAATTATCATATGAGTTTCAGCTACACCACGACTCGGGAATCAATAGCATTTGTGGCTTTCTGAGTGTCCTTAATATATCACAGACTTCCACTGTCATTTGTCTTTATTCAGTAAGAACTTTTGATGGTTTGTAAGTTCCCTTGATCTGTGACTATCCAGAGCTGAGCAGGCACTTTAATAAATAGTCTTTGAGTACTCGTGCCTCATACATGACCGTATGTTTCAAAAGCAGCAGGGCTTCAGGAGTTACCCGTAGCTTCTGATGCCCTTTGGCCCTGAGAGTTATCGTAAGAGCGTTCTTTGTGTTTTGTTCATCTTGTGCTCCTTTGGACCTTTTGTGCCAAAATAAAACGGAGAGGTTCAGTCCTTTTGAAGCTTGGGAAACAAGACTGGCGTAAAGAAACTGCCCTGTTGTTTACATGCTGCTGTGTAGCACTTCCCTCAGTATCTCTTGAACTTTTTGGCAAATTTCATAAGGAGCTAGTGGGATAGAGGTCTCCAAGATTTCTAGTGAAAATAAGAAGCAGAGTAGAAAAGTGGTCTAAAATAGTGTCCCTGGCAAGTAAAATGCTGTATTTTGAGCTCTGTTATCTTGGAGAATCCATGTGTGATAGAGATAAAAGCTTTAAAAAAAATGTGAGCAGCAGAGCTAATATAGTCTTGATAATATTTTTGCTTAACTATTTAGGATGACATACATAAACCTGTGAAAAGGACCTGAGCCATTCGTACTTTAGGTTGTAATCTGCTTTTTTGCTTTCTAGGAATCTACAAGCCGCCATTGGAGCCTACTATGATTTCGAGAGTCCAAATATTAATGTACCCTCCATGTCCTTTGTTGAAGATGTCACCATAGGTGAAGGAGAGTCCATCCCTCCTGATACCCAGTTTACAAAAACATGGAGGATACAAAACACAGGTAAGGCTTTTAGACTGTAGCAATACCTATGTAGTGTGTATTATGTGACAGGATGGCAGATCTAATGGAAGAGAATCTGGCTTAAGGCAGTAGGTTTGTGTGCACCTAACTGGGAATAGAGCCACCCTGTTACTGGAGGCGGTAGCCTGCCAAACTGTGCGTATTCCCTTTCTTATGTCGGCACAAACATTTTGTGGCGAGATGTGCAGCTCGGTCAGTTCCCCAGTCTTGTTCCTTGTACCACCACACAAATAAAAGCTCTAGGAAACTTCTGTAGGAAGAGGCAGGTACAAGAAATTGAAGGGCAAGGTTTTGGTTTTTTTTGTTTGTTTTTAATAGAAGTAGTTAGATCTGAAAACAGATTAAGAATCCTTAGCTAGGCATGTTTCTGATCGCTTGATGCAAACAAGTGGAATACATTTTTAAGTCAATGAAGAGATCCCTTTTAATCTCGAAGCCCTTTAGCTCATGACCAGCTTGTATATTACCACTACCCTTCGTCACACCATTTCTCTGAACGTCCTTGTCATTTGGTCATTCGGCGCTCTATAGAACTGTGTTCTCTGTGGAGGCAGTGATGCAATGATCTAACTCAGAGAAGAGGTAGCTGTGCAAGAGTAATGTGGCAGGAACCCTTTACTTTTTAATACACTTTTGGCAGAATTGCTTTTTCATGCTCAGAGAGGATGCAAGTCTAGAGAGACCACATTCCAGTTTGAAATAAGTCAAAACAGTGACTGGAATTCAGGAAGTGAGACTGGGCAAAACACATTCTCGTTGCTTGATCTGTTGGGATGCAGTCAGAGAGAAAAATGAGATCCATGGATGCAAAGCAGAATACCTTGTCTTCAAGTGTTGCAATGACGGGATGTTGCATGAATGTTTAAACTGTGTGTCTGAACTTAATTGACCTGCTTGCACTTCTGTGAAGAATGATAGCACAACAAGCTATATCATCGTGAATCATCATGAGTAAAGTTCAGCTGTGTATTTCTCGTTGTAAATAACTGCAGTACTCGAGTGCTGTACAGATTTGTGCTGAATATCAAAGTATAACAGAGACTAAAACCATACTAAAAATCTAGGAGTATTTCATCAGGACATGCGAGCTGAGAAGGGGGGGAGGTGTTTAAGAACACCAATTTATAAAGACTGTATTCTAGAGAAAGGGCTTAATTATTTCAGTTTACTTTTTCTGCCTCTATTTGCTTGACTTAGTACAATGGAAAGGTGACACGTATAGCTTGCTTAAACTTCAGTAATGTGAAAAATTGACTGGCAATTTTTTTATAACTGTGTCTCAAAGACAAGGCTTACAAATGTGGTAAGTTTGACAGATCTTTTCTCCACTATTAGTAACTTAATTTGCGTGTGTTATGACTACATCCCTATCTTGCTCCTTTCAGACTCCTTCCTCTCTTGTTCCTCTGATGTACTTTCTTGCATGCAAATTCAGCCTTAATTTAACATCCTAATTCAAGCATTTCATTGTTCTTGGAATGTTTGACCTTCTGAAATCCATGGGTCTTCTAAAATGAGGAAAGGGGGAGTTAATCTTGACTAACAAGTTCCTGGCAAGGCCAACATTTGTTTTGGCTTCTGTGTGGGTTAAAGCCTGACTTCTTAAAAAGTACATCTGTACTCTACAGTGGTGCTGGAGGCCAGATCTTGTTAAAACCATGCTGTTGAGGCATGTTTTAGTTAAATGCAACTTCACATGCTGTGTTATGGCTGTGCAGTTTAAGGAGGACTGTAGCATTTTAAAACCATTTTATGGTTTAATTAAGGTATAATATCAAAGGACTATAGTGTTTCCAGATAATATCTGCTTGTTAGGTAGATAGCTGAAGCAAAGCCAAGGTTTTTAACAGCTCTACAGGAATCCTTGATTAAATGACTTCAGTTCTAGAACACAAAATACCCGAGGCATGTGTCACCGAAGCGTTTAGTGTCTTGACGAGTATGACAAGCAGAGCTCTGAGAGATTGTCAGTTTTAAGCGTGCAAGCAGTAAGCTAGGTTCAGTCAGGTTTTCGTATCTGTTATTAAAAACCAATACCCTGCTCTGATACCTTCCAGGATGGTGCTTGGCCAAAAGACCAGTTTGTATAGTAGAACCATTGCTGAAAGAGCAGCAGGATTTAACAGGCTTATTTCCTCTTCCCACTCTACCCCCAGCTGCTGCTGGCTCTGCAGGACAGTTACTACAATTTATCATCTCCTGAGAGATGAGTGTACTGAAATAGAATGACATAATCATTTCATTTTATGGGGCTTATCAGTTGCAGCATTCTAGGCACCTTGCAAGCTTAAAGCCATTAAAACCGATAAAAATCACATAAATTATTTAAACTGAACCGTGTTGCTGGGCTGCCAACCTTTTCAGATGAGACTTCATACTCAACTCCCACACGCCATAGTCTGAGGTCAGCTAGTCACTCAGCTCCTCTTTCAAAGACCTCCATATCTCAGTGCTGTTTCCAACTGCAGTGATAGATCCCCCGCTCCGAATATCTCACATTGCTCGTTCACATCATGCTTTCCCTGCTAGATTGTGAACTCCACAAATAAGGACTTGTCTAGAAAACCAGTCCCTGCCATGTCTTCACTGAAGTGTCCACAGGGATTAAATTAGCAGGCAAGCTGTTGCAAGGGATGCTCTTTGGGGTAACCTAAGGTCAGATCAGCATCCACTGTTCTCATCTCAGGCTAGACACAGAGCGGTTCCAGGCTTCTTGGTGGTTCGGGCTTTCCTTAGCTGTTTCCATTGACCTCAACCAAGCAGAAGGTATTCTCGAAGTCATTGGCTTAGTTATGTCACATTACTGGGGCAGAAGTAAAAGAAAATTCTGCTAAACTGATTTTTCACGAGTCTCGGAAGCACTTTTCTTTTTGTCTGCCCCAGTACTTGTTATCTTTGGCAGAGATGGCTGTGCTTGCATGCAGTAACTGTTTTCTGTATCTCTACAGATTGCCAGGTCACACTGTCAGTCCCAGTATCTGCAGTCTAAACACTGATCTCCACAAATAAATCATATGTTCACAATCCTTTCCACCTTTGCACAAGGCTGAGAGAAGGGTTGGTGCAAGAAGGGAAATAAATCCATTTGGAAAATAGTACTAGCTCTTCAGTTATAGTTCAAACTATTAGTTCCTCCTGAGACTGATGACAGGCTTAAAAAAGAATGAATCCCTGAAAGAAAATGTTTGCAGCGCTTTGTGTTAATAACATGTATTTTGATGTCGCAAGGCTCAGGAGCTACATGTAGGGAGGCAGAAAGAAATAGGGGGGAACGCACCTAGTTCTGAGCTCATCTTTGTCTCTAGCATTGGTAAAATATATGTGCGTGTTGGTTACGTTGATTTTTTTGCAGCTGTTACACTATGACTTTGAGAGTTTTTCTGTGTAAAGAAGACCTAGAGATTATTCAAATAGAAATATAAATTTTCCTGCTGGTCTCTAAATGGACCAGTTAAGCCTTATCTGAAAACTGTGGTGTTCTTCAGCATCCATTGCTGGCTGCATTATGTGTATCTTGGTATTCCTTTGACTGTTCAACAATTGCACAGCTGTTTTAATAAGCATGTTTCAGCCAGTCTTACACAAACAGACACAAAGCTTTTCCTGGTGCACTGTCAGTAATTCTTTCTTCTGTTTAATCCCAGGGACAGAGGCGTGGCCCCCGGGGGTTTGTCTGAAGTATGTCGGGGGAGACCAATTTGGCCACGTAAACATGGTGATGGTCAGGTCCCTGGAGCCCCAGGAGATTGCAGACGTCAGCGTTCAGATGTGCAGCCCCAGCACAGCAGGAATGTATCAGGGACAGTGGCGAATGTGCACTGCCACGGGACTCTATTACGGAGGTGAGTGATGCCTCTTCTGGCACTTCAGGCTCCTCTGCGTGATATTCCCACTGCAGACAAAATGGGCGCTCCTGGCCCCTTGCAGACGCTCTCCTGATAACCAAAGGTGAAGGTAGAGGTCTGCCAGCTCTGAGACTAAATATAGAAAATAGAATGGAGAAAACATCAAGTGAGCTGCTTTGTTGTCTTGGTCAGCACAGAACTGTTTTCTAAACACTGGAACAAATTGCAGATTACAGAAAGCTCTGAAAAACAAAGGGACTTGCACAGTTCTCCTGGAGACTCTTTCCCAGTCGGTCCTTGTTGGGATTCTTTCCCAGTTTTCCGGCGCTGAACATCGTGAGCTACATATGGCCATAAAAGTGGTGAAAACCTCATCTGAGAAGTTTAGTTAAGGCCCAGGTTTTAATAGTGTAACTTGGTGCATCCACTGTGAACCATTTTTCTGTGTTTAAAAACCACTTTTTGATATTTTGCCTGGTGCCTCAGCCTGAGCCACCAACATCTTCATTCATTTGGAGTCTTTCAGTCATTTTTAGCCAGCTTTAGTTTATACTGAGAACATCTTTGTGTCTGTTTTGGCAGTTGGGAGTATCCCAAGTTACACGGGTTTGAGTGAGAGATGTTAGCACTTGGAGTCAAAAATAACTCTTTGCTCAGAATTACAGGGTTTTTGTCAGAATTGTCAGCAAATGTACGACTCTTCGGCGTCAAAAGTGGATGTAACTTGTCCTTGAAGAAAGGGCATGAATTATTCTGCACAGGTTGAAAGGCCTGTTCGGCTTGCATTGCCTGCCACAGGCCTGTGCGTTTATAAAGCCGAGGCTTTCCCAGCTGCTGACAGTTTAAGATCTTACTGAACTTCACCTGAAGTTGCACACTTTGAAAGAAAACGATCTACAAATTAAAATCCCTTTGGCTACTGAGCTTTGAGTCACAGATGCCCTTCCCCTGCCATACAGTTAATGGATTTTATGCTAGTTATCCCCCAGAGGTTAGGCCCAACAGTTGTGTGAGGGCCTGGCAAGCGGCCGGGGCTGTCGCCCGGTGGTTTTTCACCCCGGCACGGCTCGGCTACCGCCGGGGGCGAGGGGCCGGGGGCGAGGGGCCCGGCCGGCCCGGGCCGGGCGTGCGCGGCGCCGCGGGCGGGCAGCAGGGGGCGCCGCGGTGCCGCTGCGCTGCGGGCGGCGCGGCCGCGGGAGGGGTCAGCGGGCGCGGGGGGGGGCGCGGGGGCCGGGGCTGTTGTGGAGCCCCAGTGGTGTTTATCGGGGGGTTACAGCCCTGCCAGGGGGCTGGGGGTCCCTAAGCAAGTCGTATTTTTGTGAGGTAAAATCCCCCTGTCTTTAACGGGGTCGTAAGATGCAAACTAATGAGCCCGGCCCTGTTAAACCCGGGGAGGGACTGGAAGGAGAGCTTGAGTGCGTTAATGCTGCTTGAGAAGCGATGGTGGTAAAACCGGACAGCAAAAGTACCTGCTGGCTTCTCCGCCAGGCCAGCAGAGGCAGCACGAAAGAGCCCCTTGTAGGTTACCACTTGACTGCAGAAAACCTGGAAACAATGACCTGTGACGTGAGGTGCTGTTACTAGGTCTGCTGAGATAAGGTATTGCTGCTGTTCTTTTTAATTCTCGCTCTCCATGCTGCAAAACAAAACTGGGGCACATTTAACGGAGAGGTGGAGAGAAAAAAACCAAAAAAAACACACCACCAAAAAACCCACCTGAATTTGGATACATACCAAGAAATGTATTTATGTAAATAGGCCATAATGTTTGCATGAAGTGTAAATGAAATGGTAAGTAAAATAACAATCTTATCCATGTACAAGAGACAGGCACGCATTAGGTAAGAACTGTAAATATGTTTCTTATTCTAACTAGTAGTTTGCGAATTCGTGTAGCAGTCTACCAAGCCTGGGTATCTTATCCACCTGCTGTGAGTGTTTTGGAACTGGAACAGAGCTATTTTGCAGTGAATTTTCATAAACATAATTACCTTCTAAGTCACCCTTTTGTTGTTTTATTTTAGTAGTCAAGCCTTTCAAAGCTAAACAAAAAACATTGCCTTTTCTTTACCATCAGAATAGAAGACTGGCAGTGATATCTCCTGGCTCTCATTTCAGTCTTGCTGTGTAGCTTTGGATAAAGTCACTTCAGGTTTTCTTTTTTCAGTGCATCCTATTGGTAATCTGAAGTGTGGAGCTTCAAGTTGTCATGTCAGTTTGTTTTTTATATGTTCTTAGCTGGTTCATGTAAGTTCAGTAGGAGTAAAACTTTCCTGGTTTTCTTGAAAGATTGGACACTAAATTAGTGTTTAACCAGTACTTCTGATGCTTCATAAAAATGTATTTTAAACAATCAGTCTTTTTTTTCTTGCTATTGTAAAGGATGAAATTCATGTTCTGTTTTTCTCCTTCCGCCCCTTCTTCATAAATTCCATCTGGTGACAACCCGAGTGTCTGTCTTTTTCCACAGATGTCATCTGGGTGATCCTCAGCGTGGAAGTTGGAGGACTTCTAGGTGTAACACAGCAGCTGTCATCCTTTGAAACAGAGTTCAACACGCAACCGCATCGCAAGGTAGAAGGAAACTTTAACCCATTCGCCTCTCCGCAGAAGAACAGGCAACCAGATGAAAACAACTTAAAAGACCCTGGGGGTTCCGAGCTAGGCACAATCAGCAAAAACACATGGGGGCCTGCTCCCGACCAAATTGAACAAGATCAGAATGGACTGTCACAAAACTCTGTAAACCTCTCCCCCAGCAGTCACTCGAACAACTTGTCGGTAGTGACATACAGTAAGGTAGGTGCCCTGGGAGAACAGGAGAATGGGTAGGTGATGAGACTGTGATGTATGTAATAGTTCTTCGTTACAAACTGCAAAGCCCTTCCCTTCTGCTTCTGCCAGACCTGCTAAGGAAGGTTTTGAATTTGACTGTCTGACTCTGCCAACTCCTCATGTTATATTAAAATATTTTTGCCTCTGATAGACTCTACCAGATCCACCTTTTTGTTTTTGCTTCAAGTCCTTCTTAAAATTTATATAATCTTGTCTGGGTGCTGTAACTATTAGTGGCTGGAGCCTGCTCCGGTTGCGTGTGCAAATAAGTCAAAATATCTCTCTAGATGTGCTCCTGAGTTTTACTTAATTTTGAAAAGAGAAAAAATAACCACACCAAGGTTAACCAGATAACTTCTTTTTAGCTGGTGTGGGAAGACTACAGAGCTCAACATTTTGATCCCAGAAGCTACCTGTCAGGAACAGTCAATCAAAGGACTATTCCTGTCTGTGTCCTTGTCTTGTTTATAATTGTAGGTGACTTTTAAATTATCTTTACTTTAAATCTCTCTCAAAAGCTTGCTTGGTGGATGCTATATGAGTCTGAGTGATATTTTGACTGTTTTTATTTGCTTGTGTGTGAAAAATGAATTGCAGGATTATTTACAATTCAGAATCCACCTGTTAATGCAGCCAGTATGTGTAGGTGTGTACTGTCGTATGTCAAACTAGTTTGATTTTTAAAATCCTTTAAAAATGCTTTACTGTACTTTAAGCAGGCTGTGTAGGACAATAACACTTGGTTGCTGAATGACTTAATAAAGCCCTAATGTTAGTTCACCTACAGCACTTTAGTTCCTAACTGGATGAACTGCCTGTCTGCTACCAGTGGATCATATTTTAGTGACCTACTTTGCACCAGGGCTATGCATTTTTTTACTGATGGCATGCGCGGGATTAACTGTTTGACAGACTACCAATCACCCTTTTTGTGTTTTGCACCCCAAAGGTAAATTGCTATAAGCTGTATCGGCTCCTGCTTCAAGATTCTTGCTCACTAAAAGTGAAATGGATGGCTTAGGAAATGATTAAAAAAATAAAGCCTTTCACCTATCAGTTCAAATACAACCTGAATAAGCAGTGACTGAAAGTCACTGCCTTTTAGTGGTTGCTTGGTGGGTAGCGGTGTTCCGTTGTCTGACTGCAGAGGCTGTCCATATACCGATAGAGCTTCTCTGCATAAACTTTATCTCAGGTGCTTCAGGTGGGGAGTACTGCTCTGTGGCTCGCTGTTGTACGTATCCCAGCAAAGATTGGTAACAACTGTGTCTCAGTTGATGAAAAATACAAATCAGTTACTAAGTACAGCTTTGAGATAGTGGACTTACCTAAGCCTTTCATAGCTAAAATACTAGGTTTCATTTAGGTGGGAAAACTCAATTCCACTTTTGGTGGTCAGCTTTAGGCTGGAGGTGGCTTTTTTTTTTCATTTGCCTGTTTTCTGAGTGCAGAGCTTGGCAATTGCTTCGTAGTTGATTTGCACTTGCAGGTGGATAGATGTGGAACTGCTAATATACGCACTTCTGAGAAAGTTCCTGTGTAGAAATTCTGGATGTGAGGTTTTGACAGTAACGTGGCCTTCAGTTTTCACTAGGTCTCTCCCTGTGGTATATATCCTTACCCTTCCTAGTGAGAGGGGAGTGCTGTGGGCACCAGGAGGTAAGGTGTACCAACAGGATCTCTTGGCTGAGTAGATGCTTTGTCTTTTCTAAGAACGTAGGTGTAAGAAACCGATACCTATTGGAGGTGCAGAGGACATAGCAAAGATCAGCTATACTGAAAAGAAAAGCCAAAAAGGAGAGGAAAGCACTACCAGAGAGGATTTCACTAAATTTAAGCAAGCTGGTTTAGCTAGTAACCCAAAGTTCACAATCAGTACTCTTGCGAGATGTGAGCCATTATAATCTAACCTCAGATGTAGGGTAGGTGGCCTTTCTCCCTTTTTTTTGTTGTTGTTTTTGTTTTGGGTTTTTTTGTCTCTTTTTGTATTTGCAGAATATTCTTGGGTGGATTAGAGGTGGATTATTTGAGATAAAAGCAGAAATTTTGATTCTTGCTTGCTTCAGAAGGGGTAACTTTATGGTCCTTTTTGGAGATGGGGTGGTGTATGTGAAAGTTCATTGATTTTTGAGGTTTTTTGTATCTACTACAGTGTTTCTATTTATGACATAATAAAACAGTTAGTTTTTCCTTTGGAGGCCATTGTTAAGGTAGGTCTGAAGATCACAGTCCTGTTCCAGCCTTGCCCTTCCTGTCCAGGGCAGGAGGCATTCTGCCACAGACTTATTATTCATATTGGTACAATATTGTTTCTGTAGTGAACAAGCTTGAGTAGGTTTGACATCCTAAATACGTGGTCTCGTTTAAAATCGCCAGGTGAACATGCTCACCTTCTCTGGTTTAGGTCTAACACTACCGCATGCCTTTTTCCTGCAATCTGGAAGAGAAGATATCTGTTTTTTTTCTTAAAAGGGGTAATGTGTAAGCAGTATCCCCAGCTGGGGGTGCCACTTAAGAGGAAAAGAGCTTATTGGAGATGATGTCAAAAGTATTAAGCCACCCGATCAGCAGATGGTGTTCCAGTACCTGTTAGGAAAAGCTATATCTGGCCCATCTTCCCCAGGGACTTGACCTGTACTCTGCTGCTTGAGAGGGGGAAAGAAAACTACTACATTTGGAGCTGTTGTCTTGTGATTGAATATTGATGTGAAAGGCTTTATTTCAAGTTCTAGGAGCAGACAAAAGATTCCTGTGGGTTGGTTATGTACTTGCACATTAGGATTCCTGGATTTTATTTATCTTGGGCAGGACCTCTAATAGTTTTGTCTGCTTTTATGTGCCCGGAGAATGGAGTGAATCCTTAGTCACGTTTGACACACCATTTGGTGAGATATAGCAAAGGGGACGGGTAAGGTCTAGTTAAGGTGTTCAAAAGGGCCTGTGTCCTGTATTTAGAAGTAATATAAACCCTTAAGTATTTCTTGGATCACTGTGGAGGCTTCCTCTCTGCCAAGAGAATGTGGAGAACCCCAGTCATGCAGTTGCAGGAGACCATTAAATCTTTGAGCTAAAACTAGCAGTTTCTGGCATCTGCAGCTGTAAAACCTACTAGAAGTTGCCAGACCTTGTCTGTGTTAGTTCTCCCTCTGGTGCAACGGAGCAGGTGTGACTTGTCCTCTGAAATTCCCCATTGGAGTCAGGATCTTGGTGATACTGACGTGCCATCTGCTGCTGGATAAGACAAGTATATCAGTGTTTCTCACATGGAAACATTCAAAATGCTTTTATACAGCAGCATAGAGTACATGCTTTGGATGCTCTGCTCAGTGAAACAAACTTTCCTAGGAAAAAGCAAAACAAACAAAACAAGATGCTGAATTCCCTATGAGCAGATAAGATGAAACCTGTGATATGGTTGAAACAAACTGATTGTGATCTTTATTCCTGCTGTAGTGTATGCCTTCCCTGGGTCCGCCCTGCTCACCTTACCAAATAAACTGCTGGAAGGTTGTAGATCAGGGTCTCTGGTCAGGACATTGCTTTAAGCGTGTTGTTGTTATATCTATTCCCAGTGGAGTTTTTGCATGTTCTTAGAATTAAAGGCGTGCTTAAGTGCAGGATAGGATGCTTATCTCAGTATAGGGATGAGCTGTATTAGAGTCCAGATATACCCATGCACGGGTATTTTATTCTCCTCTTTGGCAGTCGCTTTCTCTCTGTATTCTCGAGAGAGATGAGGCTAATATAGCTTCCTTCTATTTACTCACTCCTGTCTCATAGCAACACCGTCGAGGTCATTGCTGCTCTCTTGTGACAGTCTTTTACATTAAAAGCGCAAGATGCAGTCTTACGGTGCCTGTGGAGTTAGAGTTAAATTTCTTAACTAAGGAAAGAAACGTACAGGTTTAAATGTCTAAAAAGATCTGAAGTGGATAGCCATATACTGACATTCAGATTGTACTTGTCACCTATATATAAAATGTACATATCTCTAAATCTGTTGCCCATATGAACTGAGGAATTACTGCTTTCTGTGTAATGCAGAAAACTGCATGTAGAAGTTCTGATCCTGCAAGGATTTGCCCATACAGAACAATTTGCATAGTCACTGCCATAGCAAAGGGCGTTCTGCAGCTTGTCTGGTATTAATCTGTTCTGTTTGTTACTCATGCTACTCTTAAAAGACCAATGAAATATAAACATATTTGGAGTTCACAAAATTAAAATCTTAACACCTTTTTTCCTGCTGTATTTATGCTCCCCATCTTACTTCATTCGGTGTGGAGCTGAACTGTGATCCATGCTACTTGACAGCTTTCTGTACTTAACGGGAAACCAAACCTCTCTCTATTCTTAGAGCCTTTAAGTGGCTTCCCCTCTCTGAGTTTAAAGTTGCTGCTCCTTCTAGATGCGTGCTTCTTCCAAACCAGGGCACTCCAATTTGCGTATTTTTGGAGTAACTCTGTAAACTTTAGACAGAAATGTTTTCACTGGAAACTATTTGGGTACCAAACTATATTTGTGGGTAAGGAAGGTGCCCCAGAAATGTTTGCATCCATGTAGAAGACAAGCTCCTTCCATCCTGGTATCTGGGCTTCAAACTGGGCTAGTTACCACGTGGCTAAATTCATTTAGAACAAAGTGGGAGAACGTTGGACTCAAAACTACCGTAGCTGCTCTTTGACAGCCAGACTGCTGCATAGCATCTGCAGGCTAAACTGATGTTGCATGAGCTGGTTTGCTTATCTGGTGAAAGACTAATGTGTTTGGATGCTGCATGTTAGCTCATCCATGAAAACCGACAGTCCGTGTGCTTTTGGACTGTGGGAAATGGGAGATAATCTGATTTTAGCTTAACTTTGCTCCATTGCAGGCCAACAGAGTTTCCCTGTTCTTTTATCTCTGCAGACTAAAAGCACGCCATTGATTAAGTTACAAGAGCTAAGTTGTTGCATGGTAACTTAACCTGAGCCCTCATGTACTTCATCAGCTGTGTGCATCTAAACCAGCCCTGCGAGCGGCTGCACTGTGAGAAGGTTCTTCTTAACTTCCTGGTGGTCTTAACTGCCACGCCATGTTTGCACAGCATGCATGGAATAAAAAAAAAAAGTGCTCAATACTTTGTTCTTCTGTTTGTGTTCAGTTTACGTAAGTTAGTCAAGAGAACGCTGCGTAGTTTGGAGCAGCACTGACTAGGAGTGGCCCAGGAGGTGGCGAGGAACCGGGGACTTGTAGCGTTGTCTGATGCTACTGTCAGTGTACACTGGGAGACGCCTGTATTGCTTTGCAGCTGTGCATCAGAAACTCCTGTCTCTCTTGAAGTGTACCTTCTATTGATCTTGACTCAGTCACAAAGGTGAAATAAAGATAGCTATTTGAAAGCCTGTGTTGTGATGGTTTATGAAAGATTAACTTAATCTTCGTTTTATTTCTAGCACAGGTGCCTTCATTTAAAGAGCTCAGTATTTACAGAGACCTTTTAACTTTCCCAAACATTTCAATTCCCTTCTAGATACAGAAGTCAAATGATAATTTACACCAATAATTTTTATGTAGAGTCTTTTCTTGAAAAAACATGGTCCTCTGTTCTCACATATTTATCTGTATGAATGGCAAGTATGCTTCCACTAGCAAGTTAGCAATTACTTCTGTGGAAGATATTGGAAGAACTGAAAGTAAATTTGCAAAGCTGCAGCTGAGCTTTTCATAAAGACAGTGATCTCATTTTGAGAATAGAAGGGAATTCACCAAAAATAGTGTGAATAATTCTTCAGCTGAAATAACTCAGAAAAACTGCAATTGTATGCAGAATTATTTTTGCATGTTTATGATGTAAAACATTGCATACAAGGGATAATTATGCTTGAAAATGTCATATAATGGATTTTGGTATTTGCATTGCAGCAGTAACTGAAGTTTTCAGGTATCAAGACACTGTTACAGTGTGCATGTTGAATAAAGGTAATGAGAAACAATTGCTCTGCAGAGAGCTTGCATCTTATTGAGGAAGAAGAAAGAAAGTATTCTCATTTCACAAAGGGGAGGAAGTTTCTTGCTCAGGGTCGGATGTTAAACCAAGTCTACACTCGATCTTAAAGAAAAGAAACAAGTGGGTTTTAATTTCATAAGTTCTTGTGTACACTAATAAATCTCACGGGTAAGTGAAATGCAGTGAAGAGTGGCAGTCCCAAGAGCAAAGATTTTGGGCTTTTTCTTCTTGGTGAAATTCATTGCAGCAGGAGAAGCTAACCTTGGTCACAGATTCTGGGGCTGTTCTTGGAATGGCTCATGAGCGAAGCTCATCTAGAGATGTCAGCCTGTGAAGTGCAGTGTAGCAAGTGGTACAAAGCTGGTACTTTACTGATATACTTACTGATACACTTAGTAATCTGACACTCTGAAGGTGAGCTAAATTCTGGTTTTAATTAACATGATTAGCATAATTGTGTAGCTTTAAATTAGATACTACAGAAAACAGTATCTGAAGATCCAGAGGGTTTCCTGGAAAACAAGGTTAATAGCCACTTCACAGGGTCTCTCTCTGCATACAAAAAGACTAATGAACTGTTCTCATGTCTGACTTAAGCTGAGGACCTGGACTGTGTACTGATTAACTGTGTTAATTCTTTTATGTCATGGGGTGATGCAGATGTCTTGGCTTACGGCGCGCACAAATTAAATCAACAAGGTTTTGCCTGCGACATAAGCTGTGAAGTACAGGAACGGTACGCGGCTGGCTCCGCCGTGCGGTCGGTAGCCCCCAGCAGAGGCAGCGGGCAGCTGGGAGCAGCTGATGTTTAAACCACTCTTGTGAGGCTTGCGAGTGCTTGCCAGTCGGCATCTGCAAACAAAGCCTTATGGGCAGGTAACTAAAAGATGAAGCAAATTCTGGCAAATGGGTCTGTACAGGTAATCGGCAACAAATCCCGTTTTTCTTCTGTAGAGCAATAAGTGCAATAGCTTAACCCCTTTCAGGTGAGACTGCTTAGGATCTTGGTGGTAACATTGTTTTCCTTCTGTGTCCTTTGGGGTTTTTTGTGACCCATTCACATTATTTTAATGATTCTCTTCTGCTCTTCCCCTTCTCCCTGTTTCAGTGACTGAATTTTTCAGAAATGTTGAATATCTCAGTCTCTTGATTTTGGTGGGAGCTTCTCCTTTCTGAGGTGAACTATTGTGCTGGACTCTGCTGGGTGTTATCTCTTGAAAAGCTTGCTTTATAAACTGGGAGTGCAGCATATTCCTAGGGTAGAAGCGTGTTTGTTTTTCCATCACTTGCATGTATTTCTGTCTGCAAACAGCAATTTCCAGTCTTCTGTACTTCCCACGTGGTTCCCGAGATTCCTGTTTAATTGTCTTTAATCCTCTCTTGGTTGAATTTTGAGAGCTGCTGATAGATGCTTCATTTTACCTTGTCTTGTATTTTGCCACCTGATATATTCTAAAGAATTAACTGTTTCTCACCAGCTGTAGCAAGATTATAGGCTTCTTATAGCACTTCCTTTAGAACATAGATATACAACAGAGCTCTTGAACTTGGGTTTTTGCAATGGGGCTTAAGCTAATGAGGTTGGTACTTTCTTTATACAAGTCACGTTAGAGACCCATTGCTTCGTGGCTCTAGCTCACGCAGCGAGGTTGTCAGAGGTGTAGGAGAACATGCAGGAAACGGCGTTTCCTTTGAGACTTGCCCTGTTAAAGGCAAAATGGTGAAAACTGAAGTCAGAGCTTTGCTTAAAGACCGAGAATGGCTTTGTGCTAATTGGGCTCTCTGCTGTCTTACTCATCAGCATGCTGGAAAGAAGCTGGACTGTGCTAAAAAAAACATTTGCATAATGGTCTTCCAGCTTTGACAATAAACTATAATGAGCTTTTCTCCCTTGTCTTGCTTCTAACCTGAGTATGTGTCTGGATCTTACAAGAAGATTGTGTGTGGTTTGTATCTTCATCATTATGACAAACTTTGTATCCCTGTGACTTGAGAGATCTCTTGCCTGCCTGTTGGTCGCTTTCTTTTGCTTCCTGATGAAACCCTGGATAGCTGATTTGAACAACAGAAATTACAGAAAGGAGTTCCTGTTAATTTGAGACCTGGTACTAGATCTGTCATTTAGGTGATGCACTTCAGGATGTAAAGGAGGGAAAATGGATTCTGTAGTAAGCATTTTGATTTTTTTGGTTAAACGTTGTGGTTGATTTTCACTTGAGGAAAGCATATATTGTTATCTTGAGAGAGCAAAAGTGGCAGTTGTGGGAGCGTGGATTGCCAAATCCTGTTGGGTTTTTTTTTTTGTTCCTAAACAGACCCTTCTCCCAGTTACAGCCTCTTACTTAACTGTTTGCTGTAATCTTTAGAATAGACTTGTGAAACTGCAGTTGCTTGGCCTTGCAGGTATTGTAGATCTATAGGGGATTTTTGCTCTGGTGCAGAAAATCACTGCAAGTTAGTTTGTGGCCCAGTAACACCTGGCTATTACCTGGCCTAAATAGAACCTGAAAGAGGTAAGTAGATAACACCTGACATCTTTGGGGAAACCAGCTACAAACACCAAAACCTGTGTTTTAAGAGTGTTTCATAAGGCTGGACAGCAAAGGTCATGTTGGTGGGTAAAGGGTTGCATTTGGTTTGGAAGTACTGGGATGGGATGGTCAGTATTTGAAGGCATACGCTGATCAATTTTATTTCTTGCCTATTGAAATTGATTATGTCTCCAACTTTCTTTCAGGGTTTCCACGGTCCTTATCCCTTCGGACAGTCTTAAAACACAAAACGGGTATCGACAAGAGGAGAATTTAACAAAGAACTGACTTTTGGGGGAAGGGAGGGGGATTCATGTGGCAGACAGACACAACATGGACCCCCCTTCTCTGCCTCCGTGTTCTGGATAAAGAAGAAAAAACAAAAGCCCAGTAACTTAAGACTAGCTGTTTCCAGAGGAAAATACGAAATCTAAGTATGCATGTGTGAATGCTGGATTTCAGGAGTGTTGTTTAATGCTATGAGAAAGAAAATATACCAACACCATGGGGTTCTTTTAGAAATCATGCTCACACATAATTAGGTAGCTTAAAAAGAAGTTTAAAAAATGAAAATGAAAAAGCCATCTTTAAAAAAAAAAAATATTTTGCCTACAGACCGGTTGTAGTTTGAGCAAATGTTTAATTTCTGTTTGTTTCTTGTTCATATTTTTTTAAATAAGGGACAGCGTGCATTTTTATGGAACTGTCATGTTCTGCTTGCTACCGAATGGGAATCTGCTTAGCATCCTCTGGGGTTTGTGCAGTGACTTCTTTTTGTTGGACATTTTTTAATGACAGGTTGGGTCTGCACCCAGCTCTGCATTTTTAATATCATCTGCTGGTTTTTAGTTACCAACTTTTTAATCTTCTCTTATTTCTTCCCCCCCCTTTTTGGTTTGGGTGTTACTGTTAGTTGTCCTGCATGTCATTGGAAACCAGGCTGAAGACCAGGTCTCGGTATCAAAGTTGGAGAGAAAAACTCTGGGACTTCTAGGATAACATGGAGGGCTTATTTCCCTTCCCCTTGTACATGAATTACACGCAAATACACACCCATATTAATAAGAAACAGAGTTGTTGAAGTTCCAGAGCTGTCCTATGTGGTTAGCATTTTAAAATACCTTTTTGTTAACTCTTGATGTACACTAGCTGTGCCTAGAGCAACCAAGCAAGCGTATCAGTCTTGTGCCAAGAGGAAACTCTTTTTCTGTAGCTGTAATTCACTTGGTAGTAGTTGCAAAGCTTTAAAAAAGTCATGTCCTTTTAATTTTGCATCTCCCATCTCTCTCTTATAGAGCATAAGTTTGAATTCATTTCTCCTGTGATGAAGTATTAGCTTAGAGGCTAATTGTTTGCATTTTTGAATGCAGAGCAAGAGGTTAGCATCATCAGCTGGATTCCACTCTGTCGCCTTGTATTCATTCGCCTTTATCGTCCTGGCTTGTAGCTTTGTTGAGACTCTTACCTTCTAAATGGGCTCTCCAGGACTTGGTATTAGAGGAGGAATCACTCCTCTAAAGATTCGGCGGTTCCTCTGCTGTTCCTCCAATGTATTTTCCTCCAGTTATGGATTGGGAAGTCCAGTGTGAGGGGAGGGAGAGTGGCCTCGAGTGCTGTGGTGGATTTCTGAGGTGCTGTGTCGCCACAAATCCTGCTGAAGGGGAGTGAGGTGAGAGGACACAGTCTCATTCCGAAACGCGAACAAGGCTGGAACAGCCATCTGCCAAAGATACAGCAATATTCAAAGCTCCTACTACCTTCTTCCAGATGTTTCCAGTGGAGACTCTTGTTCTCCTTGTTGGAGCAGAGCACAGGCTTGCTGCATGGTGCGTGGCTTTACGCTGATTGCTCTTGACTTGTATTTTCTTGATTGGTTTTGAATGGGGGATTCATTTTCATTGCAGCCACCAAGGACTCTCTTATCTTAGTGCATACAGATGGATCTTGTGGAGGACAGTGGGAGTTCCTTGTATCCAACAGAGGAAGAATTGAGCGATAACTTTTGTTTGGATTTCAGAGGTTCAGTTGTTAAAGGTCGCTGTTACCTGAAGTCTGCCTTCAAAAATCTGTTTGCTGGGAGAAACAAGTATAACATAGAAATTATCTGCATAGAAGGAGGCACTGCAGGATTTGGACTGCTAGCCATTTGCGCTTGCAGTTTGGTGAGCGCCCGGGTCTTTCTTGGCAGCTTGCTAGAGCTGGGTGAGTGTTAAGCTCCAGAGTGACCCTGTGGAAGGTGGTGCTGCGCTGCTCAGTGCAGCTGCAGTGTTTGGTTCTTGTCCTGTAACAACATTTTGCCTTGGATTAGTTATCTCCTTTAGCATTCAGTCTAGGGAATGATTTGCATTGCTGTAGTGTAGTGTGGGCAAGTGGATTCTTTCTTCGCTCCCTCCTTTCTGAGCAGGTGGCTTGTATGACAAGCTCTGAAGGCATGACCGCGTACCTGACCATCACACCTCTTGCAACACTGCCGCTTCCCTTCTGAAGGCGTCTAAAACACTGGAGACTGCTGTTTGTCCAAGTGACGAGGTGATTCCTTATCTTTATTAGCTCCTTTTATCAGCTGTTTAGTGGAAGGGGGGGCGGGAATTAAGATCTGAGTCTGTATGTTATAGCTGGTGCTGCAACCTTGCCTTGTGTCAGCTGTGGCATCTGGGAGACCCTTCAACTCGGATACCCCCACGCTGGCTTTCTTCTGCTCCCAGCCACATATGCCGCTCCCGTATATAATGGCTGCCACATTTGTGTTCCTGTGCTCTTCCTAAGACTGAATTTTTCCTTTTCCTTGAAAAAAAATCTTGCATGCACCCCAAGTAGTCATGTGCTTTCCCTCTCAGAAGGCACACTTGTTCTGCACAGACTTGAATTCTCTCTCCTGAGTGTTCTCAGTCCGTGGTGTCCTTGTGACAAGGGTCACTTACTCCAGGGTGTGAAGAAAGGCAGGGCCAGATCCGAGTTGCTGCTGAAATCTGCAGCCTCTTGCTGCTCACATCACCGCTCTTCCCCAGGTAGCTGAGTGGACCTCTCTGCAAACAAGGGCACAGAGCTCTGGATGCTTTGAGGGTTGGGGTTGTAACCCTGGCTGTGACAGTGGAAGAACGTTTAAATTAGTGGTTGCTCTACCTCTGGGTTTTTCCTCGAGTAAAAACTGTTTCACTGAGGCCAAAGGTGGTTTTATCTCCTCTGGTTCCTTGGAGCTTAGTGGTGCAGCCAGCCCTCAAATTGCTCTTGCTGTCAGGTTTCCAGCTTTTAAATAGGGGGATTTGAGATGTATTCAGCAAAGCTCTTTCCAGGCGACTTCAGGGCACTGTGATTGCATTGGTTTCCATAGGGCTGATGCATTCAAACTCGCGGAGTCTTAACATCAGATACGTGAAACAAATGGCCTGATTTTTCAGAAGTGCTGAATGCCAAATATTTTGGTGAGCCTGAAGTGCGTGCGGTGGCTCGGATAACCCGATCCAGGTGAGTTACGCAGACAGAACTCAGGCCTGTTAGAAATGGGAGGAAATCCTTACCGGGTTGAGACTGGTGAACCAGTGAAGAGACTGTTACCCCCAGTGAGGCTGGTGTTCCTGACTGGGGCAGGGATGGGGCTGGTACCCACTAGTATGGGAGGGTGCAGCGACAGAGAGGCTGCAATGGCTCCGGTCTGGTTAACACCCATCTGTCCTGAAGTCTTGAGGAGTGAAAGAGAGATCTTCCTTACCCCCCCGCCCCTCCAAAAGAAAAAAGGTAACGCAGAACATCTTTGATGGTCTCTAAAATGGATCCCTGTGTCAAGCATGAGCCACTACGGATGTGGAACCGTATCGCTAATGCAACTTCAGCAACGGCAGCCTAGGCAAACTGGAGCACGATATCCCTAGGACCAGCCCAAAACTGGCAGCGCCACATGAGGGGCTGGGGGGAGCTGGAATCTGCTGCCCACATCTCGGGAGCGTTGGATTCGGACCCCTCCGAGGTTTGGAAGAGGCGGCTCCGCCACCGAGGGGCAAAGCCGTGCGGTCGGAGAGCACGTGGGCACGAGAGCAGCTGGAGCCCGCAGGGTTAGGAAATGCACGCTGTCCCACGTCTGGGTTTCTGTTGTGTGTTTAATTTTTTTTCGTGTGTGAGTGCGTGGGTGGTTCTGCAGCCTGTCTATTCTCTCTGGGGGGAGTGCATGTGTAGAACAGGATGGTGTGTTGCCTCATTGAGTCTGGGAGAAGTCCTATGATAGCACATTTGGGGTCAAAATAAAGGAAGCTTTTTCCTTAATGTATAAATGAATATTTGTATGATTAAATTAACACAGAAAAAAAATGTTCTATAGCTGTTGAGAGTTTTATTGAAGCTGCAAAAACTTCTGAATCTGTCATCTTGTAGTTAAATGTACCCAACTTACTTCTATCTCCAGGGTGTCTCCAGACACTAAGGCACAGTGTCCTTAAACCCAGTTCTAGCCCTCTCTTTAGCCCAAATCACTTAAAAAAACCCAACCAAAAACAAACAAAAAAAAACCCCTCCCCCCCCAAAGAAAACCCCACAGCCACAAAAAACCCAAATTCAGTGCATATTGAGTTTACCAAACAACCTTTCCAGGCCAGGTGGATGGGCAGGATGGCCGAGAGGCCCATGCAGATTTTTTTGTGCGAAAGGCGATGGGGCAGGAGAGCCTGTGCGGAAGGGAGGGGGCTCACCGCAGCACCCATTTCTGGAGGAGGATTCCCACCGGGGCTGCACTGGGTGCACAGTGCCCGTACAGACTGCTACAGCGTGTGGCTGCCACCCATTCACCGGTGTCGGCAGTGGATGTCCCTCGTTATAAGGTCAGGTAACTTCTCCGCAATGATGCTGCCTGCGCTGGCGCTGGCTGGGGCTCAGCACCGCGCCGGTGCCCCGGCTGGGTGGTAGAGGCGGTGGAGGCAGGCACCGCTCGGCTGCGTGCTGCCGGCACGGTCCAGCTGTAATCGGGGCTGAAGCAGGAGGGGAGGTGGCACCGAGAGGTCAGGGTGCAGTTGTGAGGAGGAGTGGAAGTCTGGTTTTAGCCTTCTTCATGCGGGGGTCACCAGCACAGAGCAATGCCGCAGCCACAGGCAGGTGCCTGAATGCTCCTTGCGTGGCTTGTTCGCATCCCGGCGCTATGCAGGGCCTTGGTGCAGTGTGTGGTGATGCTTCAGGCTTCAAACAGCAACAGGTCAGACCTGCTGTTTCGTGAGGCAGGAGAGGAATTTTGAATGAAGGAAGTTTGGGTTTTAATTTCCGTTTCTTACTGTCGCCAAGGGAATATCTAATGTTCCTGTATATCAGGATGGGGCCACGCGAAGGTCTCTGCTTTGGTGGGCACTTGCGTGGTCATCTGGGGCTGATCCTGTTTCCCAAGCGAGCCCTTACCACTCGGGGCACCCAGCCCAAACATTTGCCTATATAAACTGTATTGTGGAGTAGCTTAGCTGAAGCTATTCTTTTGCTTACATGTGACTTTGTTCCTAATCCTTGCAAGAAGCCTCGATACGTGTGTGCTGCGTTTGCTTTTTAACATTTGAATAAATGCCTGGAGCTTTCATGTGCTGTTGAAGTTTGACGGAAAGCCTCACTGGGAACAGACATCCTGCTGCCTGTGCCTACGGGTATTTATTTTGTGCCTTGAAAAGAATGCACCCCTTGAGCTCTTGGTGCTCACAGGTGTCTTTAAGACGAATCTGTTTGGGTAGGTTAGGATTGCCTCCCTTCTCTCTGTCCAACTTTTCATTTACTAGATTTTTGCTTGAAAGAATCTGTTTGTCTTTAGGGTTGCAACCTGTTGAAGTTTGCCAGTACAGGACAATGCCATCGCACCTTCTAATACTATCTCCTGAGCAGGCAAATAACTTGAGGGATTGCTATAATGGAGGTCATCCTACCACCGTGATCGCGGCATGGAGGCTGGGTGTGGTGCAGGGTGGCAAGGCACGAGGCCAAGTCAAACGGCTGCCACAGTCACCTATGAACTGCTTGAGTTTGCTTTTTCTGCTTGCTAATTTTTTTAGGGGAACCAGATCATTGTCCATTAAAAGTTATAAAAATAATTCTGTTTTTAAGCAGCTTTTTTTGGTCCCTGAAGCAATGTCGCGGTAGGCAGGAGGATGTTCTCTGCTGCATGCGTTGTGTGTGATGAATTACAGGCATGCTCAGCGTGCTGGCTAGTGCCCAGGACTGAACGGCACCGTCCCCCTGGCCTCGCTGCGTGCCCATGCTCCTCTTTGCCGATGCCTCTGGCTGGAGGGTGCCCCGCTTGCCTGGCCAACTGCAGAGCAAAGCGCGGGTTGTGCTCCAGAACCTCCAGGGCATCGCTGCCTGTCCTCGTACCTGCAGGCGGGGGCTGGAGGGCTCCAGCAAGCACCCTGCCTTCCAGGAGCGCAGCTGTGACTGCAGCAGAGAAGAAAAGAGCAGATTTTTGTGATTTTTTTTTTTTTTTCTCCCTCCCCACCTCCTACCTGCTATGTCCACTAAATCATGTGGCACACAGCCTGCAGTGCACAGCAAGAGGCTAAGGCAGGGATTTGTGCTCACTTCACCTCTTCTTCCCTCAGCTCTCGCTTCTCTGCAGATCCTTTGGGGATGCGCAGTGAAATATTAACAGGCCAAGTGGGAAACCACTGCGTGTACGTACGCGGGGTCAGGAATAACTTTTAGCATAGGCTTTCTCTGGAAGCCTCCTATAACCTGTAATCTGTTGTTCATGTGCTCTGCCTGTGTGTTAGTTGGAAAATACCCAGTTAAACAGAAATTATTTAAGGAAATCTAATCTCAAATGTTTCGCACCCCATTCATAAAACAGCTGAGTAGTAAAAGCAGGCAGCGGATACCGAGCGAGGAAGCAGATGGCACGCGCGGGTAAGGACCAGCCTTGTTTGCCCCACCGAATGCTGTGGGCTCAGCTCTGCAGAGCAGCGTGGAGCAGGGCTGGCTTAAGAGCTGTCTCACTTGTAGTGTTTCCTTGTTTTGATTATGTCTTCCCTGCAGAAGTGATACCTTCGCAATAACTTAAAGAGCTTAAGTGGTGAAAAAGAAGGTACGTTTTTCACCTGTTTATGAATGGAGTAACCAGTGCAGCATCCTGTGAGGCAACTCAGTTGTGCTGCAAGTCGGTGACACCGTAGAAATCATGGCTCCATCTTCTGCCATGGTGACAGTGTTGGGAAAAGGGTGATGCTGGGACCGGGGTGGAGGGGTTGACCTGGACGGGGTATCCTCCAGGCAGAGGAAAAGCTCGCTGCTTGGCTTTTACACTTCATGAGTTTCCCGGAGGCAGCAGTCCTGGCTCCTGTTGGTCAGGGCTGTACGTTTGAACACCTTCTGCAGAAAACCAGTTGTATAACCAGCTTCCCAGAGGCTCCAGTGGGCTGCTTGGGGTCTTCTCCCAGCTGA
This sequence comes from Platalea leucorodia, assembly GCF_965183815.1. Classification (NCBI taxonomy): domain Eukaryota; kingdom Metazoa; phylum Chordata; class Aves; order Pelecaniformes; family Threskiornithidae; genus Platalea; species Platalea leucorodia. Next base: position 551,781 of record NC_138841.1, read on the forward strand.
GGTGTGTTGCTATTCAAGCTGAGGGTGTTTGAACAAGCCTGGGGCTGGAGATAGGACGTAATTATTTTCCTTCACCAAGCGGTGTGTTTTTTCCAGCAGTCAAGTGCCAACTCTTCATCTCTGGGGCTGTGCTAGATTGGCTGTTCATGGGAATTCAGTAAGGATCTCTACAAACACGGATAAGAACCTTCTCAAGAGCTTTCCCACTTGCTGGCGGGGCTCAGCCCTGTGCTAGCTTGCTTGTCTGACTCCAAGTGCTGGCTAAGGCGTGCGTACTGTCCTGGGAGAGCTGCGTGCCTGCAGGAATGAGCTGAGCGACGCTGATGCACCTCCTAAGGCGCTGTAAAACTCTCCAGAGCCACCGATCTCTTGCAGGCAGCTGTTGAAAACACTGTTAAAGTGTCCATAAACTCCAAGCAAACCCTGAATTTGGATGGCCGAGAGGAGAGCAGGTGCGTGGGTGGGGAAGGCCATATAGGATGTCTTGCAGAGTTACTTGCGCTGGCGGCTGCGGTGTCTCCATAGCAATCTCCCTTTATTGACTTAAAAACAAGGCTCCTGCTTCGCAGCTGCTGCTCTGGATCGCGTCCGCCGTGGCTCGAGCAGGGTGGGTCGGGGCTGAGCATCGTGCCCACACGCTTTCCCCTCCGCCCCGCTAAAGTGCAGGCAGTGATGTGCATTGCTGGTGGGGTGGTGACGGCCAGGGATGCTTTACCCCACAGCCGGTGCAAGACACCTGGCCGGGAGGTTGGGCTGCTTCGTACCCAGGTCGGTTCCCAGCGAGGTCAGTGCTTGCTGTGTTTTATAGGTGAGAGAGGCTGAGGCAGGAGGTCCTGAGTCCCCATCCAGCTCTCTGTCAGTGAGACCATCCGCTGTCCCGCAGGACTCATTTAATACCAGAAAGAGAGCTCGTGGGTGTCTTGTCTTTGCTCCCCAGCTCCGCACAGGCATGCGGCAGGGCTGCAGCTCATCCCTGCTGCCCCCAGCTCTGCTGCCGCCCCAGCTGACCCTTGCCAAGCAGTTTCCTCATCTCTAAGATGGGAATAAATACCCTGAGCAGGCTGGGCAGATGGGCTGTGTGTTCTTCTGCTCACCAGGCTGCTTGTGCTTGGTTGCAGCATGTGACAGGGGCTGGAGAGCATCTCCCTGGCGTTGGGCTGGGTGGGTGGCACTGTCCTCTGCGTGCAGGGAGAGCTGCGGGAAGGCGCTTGGAGATGTTATTTTTATAACCAGGTTTGCTGGGGAAGGACCTGGCCTGAAGCAGGTGCCAGCAGAGGGAGCTGAGGTTGTTCCTCATCTGCAAAACCCTCCAGAGCTGCTGGATGTGGCTTTTCCAGGCTTTGGGACCTGCTGGTGACGGTGGCCAGCCAGGTGTGAGCCATGTCCCCATGCACATCTGGAGCAGCTGCCATCCTGCACTGAGCACAGTGCTGGGCTGGGGAGGCGGTTGCAGGTTTCTGGGTGCATGGGGTGTGTGGTCCACACTGATCCCACTAGGCAGTGGGGTGGCACTGTGTCACCTGGCCTGTCCCCACCACTGTGGGGCTGGGCTGATGCTGCCAGGCCGGGCAGGAGCGTGTGCTGGGCAGGGATAGCGTGGGCAGGACCTCCGCAGGGCTGAGATGCCCTGAAGGCAGAGATGTCCTGTCAGCGGGGATGAGGAAGGTGTCTGAACGCCAGTGGGTCCCTGTTGTGTCTGTTTGGAGGGTGATGTGCTGCTGGGGAGCAGAAGGGGGTCTGGGTTACACAACCTGGAGCCAAACTTTGCTCTGATGGGGAGGCTGGGATGTGGCCAGCCGGGAAAGGGTGAGAGTTTCCCCTTTGTTGGGACCCTGTGCCTGTTACAGTGCAGTGGGGACAGTAATTCTGCTGGCCAGGACCCTGCCCTGCCTCTCCACCAGGATGAAGCAGCAGGTCCTGCCCCCCCCCGTGCCCCCTTGTAGTGGTCTCTCACACCTACCCCCGTGTCTCCTCCAGTGGTGATGGTGGAGGACCAGTGGGGGACCCTGCTCTGCTCCCGCTGCCTGCGCCAGGGCGATGCATGGCTCTGCGGGAAGGAGGGGACACCCAAACCTCGGGTCTGAGGTAAGCCAGACCCTTTTTTAGGAAAGCCATCCTGCAGAAGGGGGATTTCAGCCTTTCCTGGGGCCAAGCTCCCTGTGCTGCCAGCAAGGAGCAGCCCAGGCTCGGCAGGGTCTGTGCCCAAGCGAGCAGGCAAGGCTTTGCCATCCAGGGGGAGCATGAAGCAAGAACCTCACGTTCCTCGTTATCTAATCTGCCCCATTTTCCCTCCTCATTGTTTACTATGGCTGGGTTTCCTCAATTAATTCTGACAGCTGCAGGCTGGGCTGTGACGTCAACCTGCGGTAGCAAAGCCCAAAACCCCAGGGTGGCGTTGGACGGGACCCCAGGGACGAGCCCCTGGCACCCCCACCGAGCCTGGTGGGACGTTGAACCTCTCTGGTAGGTGACAGTGAGAGATGCCTGTGGACCGACACTCCCGAGTTCGACAGCACAGAGGGTCTCTGTCCCCAGCGAGGCTGCAGGATGTCCCCTGTCCGTGCTTGTGGGACACTTGAGCCTGTCCTGCCTTTGCTCCCAGTAGCTCTGGGTGCTGCTCTAATTGGTGCTGTTAATAACAAGAGTGGTGCTTGGCTGGACTTTGCACAGAGGAGTGTTGGGCAATCGTGGCCAGCTACTGCCACTGCCTTTCCGGCTACCTGGGCGAGCGCCCATTGCTTCACCCACCCTACGGCACCGCAGGCAGCAAACAGTGGAGCGGAGGAGGGCGGTTTGATTGGCACTGGGCTCGTCCTTGCTCCCTCCGGTCCCCGGCGAAGGCCTCGTGCAGCAGCTCTGAGACTCCCCGTGGTGGGCAGTGACTGTGTAATGTCATCTTTCCTGACCCCCTTGCTAGCATCCCCCCACCCGCTCCCCGAGCCCCCGGAGCTTGGCAGGACTTAGCAGCAGCCCCAAAGCATCCATGTCTGCTGCCGTGGTCCATGGTGGGATGGGGAGAGGAGGGTGAGCTCCAAAACCACGGCTTTGGAGCATCCTGGTTTGTCCATCTCAGAAAGGAGGGGGTAAGCGGGGGCTCGATGCTCCACGCGTACCTCCCTGCGCAGGGAACCCTCCTCCCGGGACCAGCCATGCTGCGGCCGTGCAGCCTGGCTGCTGTGCCTTGCCCGCAGGGAGCAGGGTGGGAGGAAGCAGGTGACGGTGCCTGAGAAGCAGGTTTCTCAGAATTTTAAAGGGATCTAAATAAACAGTGATAAGGAAACAATTATTTAAAGAGCAAACAAATGGAAACTGCTAAACGTACCTTTTTTTTTTGTTGGTTTTTTTTTTTTTTTTTTTTTTTTGCGGGTGAAGGGTGCAGGGCTGATGCCGTCAGGTGCTGGGAGTGGATCCCTGCTGGGGCTGGATCTTGTGGCTCGTGCTGGCTGGGGTCAGTGGCCGGGCTGGGCTGGAGGAGCCACCCTGGGGTGGGCAGCGAGGGAAGCGCTGCTTGCTCAGCCTGCAGCCCCAGCCAACCTGGAAATGAGCCTCGCCATGGCAAAGTTTTGTTTCATCCCACCAGGAAAAAGGTTTTATGGGTCACCTGAAAATGCCGGTCCTCAGGTGAGCCCATTCATGATGGGCTCATGGTGTCGCAGCTGAGAGCCAGGTCAGCGGGACATGGGACAGGGATGTCCCAGGCTGTGCGGAGGGGAGGTTTGCTGCGTGGACGCTGCGGTGCGTTTTCTACACTCACTGGCTTTGATTTGCTTAAAGTCTTGACTTGCTGCTGACACCAGGCAATCGCCTCGGAGCAAGGATGTGTTTCTTGCACCTCCTATCTGGTGCTCGGGGTCCTGCTTGGGTTTAAGACAGTGCATCGATTTGTGGCAGAGCCAGGCTGGAGCTGGAGAACTGTTCCCCCTTCCCAGCCCCATTGTAGGGTGCTGGGGCTGCAGGGTGCCCACAGGGACCGGGGTGCCAGTGGGGGGAACCCATTCCCCTCGTCTCCCCAGCTGCACCAGCGCGGCACGCCCCAGAGATGCCGTCCCCCGCTTCAGGGCTGCAGCTGTCACTGTTAGGGCTTTGTTTCAAAGGGCAGCTTATTCCCATCCTTCCCCTGCCATGGCTTTTTTCATCAGCTTTTGGTTGGGGATTAGGCACGTGTTGACAGAACAAACATTTTGCTGCCCTCAAAATCCACTGAGGAGAGAAGCGATGTCCTCGCTCTGCCAGTGCCCCGAGCCAGCGCCGGGATGGGGAGAGCTGGGCTTGGGGCTGGGGCAGCCCTTCAAGGGGAAAGTGGAGACATTTTGGGTCACGTCCCACACTGGGGCTGGAGCCTGGCTCTGGCTCTCTGCTCCCTTGCAGAGCATTAATCGCTTTCTGCTTTAATATCCTGTCCTGTGAAACCAGGGATGCCACTGAGGAATGCTGTCCGTCTCTGATGGGGCTTTGGCGTGTGCCGGTGGCCCAGGTCTGCCAAAAGCTCTGTGTCTCCCCTGCCCATCTCCCAGTATCAGTCACAGTTGCGTTCTCCCCAAGCCGGGCTCCGGGAACCGAGGCTCCTCGTGGCGTCAGGGAGGCTGATGAGGCCGAGGATGCTATGAACTGCCCCCAGGAGCTTGTGTTTGCTGGGGAAAAGCAAATTCCTCCAAGCTTTGCGGCCAGCCCAGCGCCTGGGGAGGGGGTGAAGACAAGACATGTTGCTGTGACTCCCTGTCCCCAAGCACAGGATCTCGTTTGGGGTCCTGCCCCTCTCCTGCACCCCTTTTTGACCACCCGAGCCCCCAGGTCCTGTCTCCTTGCTGAGCCCTCAGGACAAGGGTGCCTGACCTGGGCGATGCTCACTGGGACACGTTTCCTTCAGAGCCTGGTGACTCACTGCTGAGTCACGGCTCGCTCTGCCGCAGCTCAGCGTGGTCTTCGTCCCCAGCCTTCCTCCAGCCCCACAGGTTTTTCCCTGTTGCTGCCGGGGGACAAGGAGCACAGTGCCTTCACCCCAGACCCACAGCTCCATGTGATGCTGCGGGACGTGGAGCAGCCTCATCCCTTGTGGGGTCCCTGCCCTCTGCGTGTGGGGGGCATGGAGGAGTCCCCCTCTCTGCTCCCTGGGGAGCTGCAAACCCAGCTCAGCGGGGCTGGGGCTTTCTGATCCCAAGAGTGACAAGAAGGGGGTGGCCCTGGTCCCTGCTGACCCTCCGCCTTCCCTCTTCAGCCAGCCCCGCCAGCTCTTTGAGCTGAGATGGGGCTGAGTGGGGGTTTTAGGGTTATTTTTAGGGATTTTCCCCCTGGGGCAAAACCTTCTGCAGGCTCTCCTGGGATGGATAGCACAGGACCAAAGGGGAAACCGCAGCCAAGAGCCTCTCCTGCTCTCCAGGGCATTGCGTGCTGTCCTGGCCCTCCTTGGCTTTGAGGCCATTGGAGCTGCTCCTGCTGCCTGCTCCCACCCGGGAGGTGTTTCCCTGCCCCAGTGGCTCCCACGCTCTCCGGGGCTGCTGCTCCGTGGGGCCGTTATGCCCAAGGATCGTTTTGCATGCAGGGAGAAACAGCAGAAGAAGAAGAATGAATTTGCATTTCTTAGTGGCAACCACTGTGGGAAACAAAGCCTTGAGGGTTTCGCTGCCACTCGGCCCCGCACCGGTGCTGTGTGAAAAGACAACATCCCGTCTGCTGGCACGGGGCCATGCCCGTCTCACCTGGATGCCTGTGTGTGCCTGGGAACCGCCACCACCAAACGGCCCCAAACCCGCGGCACAGGGAGGGGGTGCGGACTCTGCCGCCCCATTGCCCAGCCGTGCCAGTGGGATGATGGGGCGATGGTGAGGAAATGGGGGTACGGTGCTTGTGTGGGTTATTTTGGGGGGTTTCTTTCATCCTGGATGGGATTTGGGGTTGCATGCTAATGCAGGAGCTGCAGGGTGGGTGCATGGAGAGCCCAGACCAGGAGCCATGCCTGCATATGGGTTTCCCCCTTTCTGCACCCCAAATTGCCAGTGATGGTGCAGGGGGGGCCGTGACCTTTCCTCATCCTCCCTCTGCCAAGGTTCACCCTGCCACCGAGCTGGGCGCACCCATGCCACCCTGATCCCTCTCTTCCTGGCACCGCAGGCGACCTGCAGCCATTTCCAGGCTTTTAATCCCGAGAGACAAAAGCAGGAGTTTAAAGCGACCGGAGGAAGAAAAGAGCAGGACTTTGAGTAGGGAACAGCAAACACGCCGGTGGATCCCGCTGCTCCCAGCCCAGCTGGGCACCCTGCGACCTCCCCACCTGCGTCACCTGGGGTTTGTGCTGGCAGCGCTCAGCCTGGGGTGGGAGAACCATCCCCATGGGGTGCCCGGGGGGAGCGGGGAACCGGTGATGCGGGCAGGGGGAAGGCAGCGGGGTGGGAAGGGTGCTGGGGGTAGGCAGGGGAGGCAGGGTGGTGTGTTTGGGTGGGGAGCTGGTGGTCCAGGGGCTGGGCTCAGGGTGGGAGGCCAGGGTCGTGCTGGCATCACCCTGGTGTCTTCATCCCCCACCGGTTTGTCCTTCCCCAACCACCCTCCCAGGCACGGCTGGACTGAAGAAGCAGGGCCAAACCTCAGCACCTCCTGCTGCCGCAGGGTGTGAAGGAGCCTTTGCACAGGGCGAGGCGAGCACCAGCACCTCCATGCTCAGCCAAGGGATGGCTCTGGGACCTCCCATACCACCAGTGCAGAGCAGACACCCACCCCTGTGCCCCTGGATGGAGCTGGGTCCTCTAACACCCCCCATTTGCACCCTCAAGGGCTGCCCCGAAATGCAGGTGACACCATTCGGGTCGTGGTGCCATTAACTCTCCTGCTGCTGGCTCCTTTTTTTTTTTTTCTTGCTCAGGTCTCCCCGCCGCAGCACAAGAATGCCAGGAGCCGCCTCGTGCAGCAAGGACTGAGTGCTGGAGCAGCGGCCGCAGCCAGGAGCCCCGGCTCTTTTATCAGGGTGGGTGCTAGCAGCAATAATCACAGCTGTTTGCCTCGAGCACACACGCCTCCCCTGTAAATAGGGTTTATGGCAGCATCTGGGAGATGGGGAAGCCCAGCAAAGGCGGCTCGGGGAGGTAATAAAGAGGAGCGGCCCCACTTGGCCACGGGGCTGCTCAGGAAACGGGTATATTTGACAGGGGTGAGGAGGAATTTAAGGGGATTCAGTTGGTCTCTGCTCTGGAGCAACCTTAGTGGTTCGAGAGCTCTGAAGATGCTCCTTGGAAGATCTGCACAGGGTCATTGCAGAATAGAATCATAGAATAGAATCATAGATTTATTTAGGTTGGAAAAGACCTTTAAGATCATCAAGTCCAACCGTTAACCCAGCACTGCCAAGCCCACCCCTAACCCATGTCCCTAAGCACCACATCTCCCCAGCTTTTAAATCCCTCCAGGGATGGGGACTCAACCCCCGCCCTGGGCAGCCTGGGCCAGGGCCTGACAGCCCTTTCGGGGAAGAAATTTTTCCTAATATCCAGCCTAAACCTCCCCTGGTGCAGCTTGAGGCCGTTCCCTCTTGTCCCATTGCTTGTTACTGGGGAGAAGAGACCGACCCCCCCGGCTCCAGCCTCCTTTCAGGCAGTCGCAGAGGGCGATGAGGGCTCCCCTCAGCCTCCTCTTCTCCAGGCTGAGCCCCCCCAGCTCCCCCAGCCACTCCTCCCCAGCCTTGTGCTCCAGCCCCTGCCCCAGCCTCGCTGCCCTGCTCTGGACATGCAAATAAAAAGGATGCTGGCTTCTCCGTGCACTCCTGTGCATTATTTCTCTTGCACTCTCTGGCCCTTTGGTTAACTTTTGGGTTGCAGCTCTGCTGGAAAGCCCTTTTCCCCTCCCAGATCCCCTTCACGGGTAGCGGAAACCTTGGCCGATCCCCGGCTGGGGAGGGTGTGCTCAGCCCTGCTTTGCAGCGGGGCACCAGGAGCACCCAGTCCCGGCAGGTGCCTGAGCTGGCACCTCACTCCCTTTCCCCGCGGTGGTGGCCGTTCGTACCCCTTGCAGGGGGGTTTTGGGGGGACCCCAGGGGAGCGCAAGCAGCAGCTCAGCTGGATGCCAACGTTGTGCTTCCTGCTCTTTGCTTCCATTTGGTGGCATGGGGACATTGCAGGCACGCTGACTGTGGGACCGTGACTGGCGGATGCTGCTCTGCACTGGCACCGCTCACCAGAGCATCTCCAAAGCTTGTCTGTAAAAACCAGCCTGCCTGGAGCATCTGCCTGGAGAGCGGGACACGCAGTTTGACCGGTGAGCTGTGCAGAAACAAGGGGACCTCTCCAAGGGTGGGCACTGAGTTGGGACTACAAAGCAGATGGGACCTGGGATGGAAAATGTGGCCGGTATTCCCACCTTCTGCCAAGCCCGCTGCCCTTTTTGGGGAAAGAGGAGCTTGCGGGCAGTAGGCGAGATGGGAGACGCTGGCTCCCTGACCCTCTGCCTGCTCCTCCCTGCTCTGCTCTTGCCATCGAGACTCTTTCTAGGATCGCAGGGAGCACTCCAGGCTCTGACCTTCCATACACGCGTTAGCTTGAAATAACACGAGTGAGGGCGATAAACCCTCTCGGTGCAGGCCGGGAGGAAATGAATTGCTGTTAGCAAACAGCCAGTGAAGAGCAATTAAGATTACGGACGGCAGGAGGGGAGTGAGCAGCCACCGCTTCCCGCTGGGACCTTCCTCCTGCAGTGGCTTCAGCCCCGGGATCCCGGGCTGTCCCTCACCCTCAGCAGGGATTCCCTGTATCCTGGTGCTTTCCCAGTGGTTACTGGTTAATTTGCAAAGATGTTTTTTGCCTTGGTCTCAGCCCAGCATTGGGAGCATCCCCCTGCGCCCGGAGCCCCTGCGGGTACTGGTGGAAGCCCAAAGGATGCTCGGTTCGGCGGCAGCCTGGGAGCATCCCTCCTCCTCACGCTGCCGGCCTGGAGCCGTGGCGTGCGTCTTGGGACAAAAATACCCGCCGGATCTGGGGCTGGCATGGGCTGAGGTGCTGAGTCCTGCGGACGTGGCTCCCATGGGTTTGCCCCTGCGGAGCAGGACTGAGCCGGGGCGGGTGTTAAAGGCATTTCAACCGTTTCCAGTCTCCTCAGGTTGCAGAAAAGCCTGAGAGCGCCCATCCTGCAGCCTGGGAGTGGGAATTCATCTCCTCTCTGAGCATCACCTTTGTACAGCCCAGAGGCACGGGATGCAGGATGAGGCCTCTCGGAGGGACTTAAGCTTGTGGGTTTGCTTTGCACAGGGACCACTGCTGTCTCCAAATGCTGTGCAGGAGCCGAAGCAGAGGAAACCCCGCTGCTGCAGGAGACCAGGAAACACCGCTCAGCTCCGAGACGCATCAGGATCAATGGCCTCTGTGGTTTTTGCAGTGACATCAAGCGCCTTCAATCGTTTTATTATATATTACATGGCTGCTTATCTATTATTCTTGTGATGGAGCCAGAGATTAGCTGCAGGCAGGTGGGCAGAGAGATTCTTCCAGGCTGATTCATGAGTCGTTTCTCCAGCCCTCCCCTCCGGCCGCGTTCCCAAGCGTTGAAGTTTCAGCTGTGGCAAAAGGCACTGGAATCAGAGCTGATGGGTTGACAGGGAGGACAAGGAAAAAGCATTGAAAACTGCGCACACGGGGCAGAAAAGCCAGACTTTATTTCCCTTCTTTTGTTGTTCCTCGGGTGTTGCAACCTCTTCTTTTCCTGGTTTGCATATGCAAGCAGAGCTGTGCCGAACCACCGATTGCGAAAGGCAGCGGCGAGAGCACGGCATGGCCGGTGATGCCGCAACAAACCTGCTTTGGGGAGGAAAGCAGAGATCTCATTTTGGGGCCTTTTGCCTGTTTTCGCAGCTCCGTGTCGTGCTGCCCAGCTGGCCAGCTCTCCCTGAGCAGAGCAAAGCAAATGTTTTTCCCTTTAATCTCTTTTGCTTATCAAAATCTCCTGTGCTACTGATAAGAGGAGCAGGGAAAGCTTTTTCAGACCCAGATGTGAGTCGGGCGACGGGTCCCCAGACAGGCTGGGATAAGCCGGGTCCAGGATGCTCTGAAGCAGGGACCAGGCACCGGGCACTGCCAGCACATCCCCTCTGCCTGGTGCCATCCTGCCCTCACCCAGTGTCCCCAATTGTTCTCTCCTCTGCTTTGCTCCTGGCTCCTTCAGGTGCACTGTTTCGATGTTTGCTCTGGTAACAAGTAGTTATTAAACCTAATAAATGAGGTAGACCTGCCGGTGATGTCACAGCGAGGAGGTACAAATCCAGCTCGCACAACCTGTGCAAACTGTAACCTGCTTGACAAACTTTCCCCAAGCTGGCAGCCTGGCCACGGGGCAGCAGTACGTAGCCGCTGCAGGAAGGTGCAGGATGGCCACAGCGATTCCCAGAGCAGCTCGCATGTGCATGGGTGTAGAGTTACACATGGTTTTACTCCATATCTTAAGTTTCCACAGTTAAGACACCTGCATTTCTGTGCTATGATAAGGTATCCGTGCATGGAGGGCTATCATCTCAGCTCCGGGGCTGTGCTGGGATGCTCCTGCCCCTGGTTCCCTCATGGGGATGCTGGGGTGGGACACGGGAGCAGGTTTGGGTGCTGTGCACCAGCTCCTGAGCCGGGCAGAGCCCCGGTGCGGTGCCCGCTGCTCCTGGCTTCCTACGGTGGCTCTGGCCGGGACCCGGCATCGCAGGTCAAAAACAGGCAAGAGCGAGGCAGAGGGAGCCAAACCCTGGCAGCCCCATCTGCTGCAGCTGGCTGGAGCTTTGCAGCAGGCTTCAAGGGATGCAGGATCAGACCTGCGGCTGCAGGAGAGCAGTGCTGGGTTGTGCACATGGTGCCTTGCCTGAAGCAGAGAGGAGATGCTCTGAGCGGTGCGGGGGGCTGTGCCGTGGCTGCTGTGAGCCGGTGGCGCTGGGGGCGGCACTGGGTGGCTGGGACACCCCTCCTGACTGTGCCCCATCCCCATCCTATGCACCAACACCATGGCAAAGCCTGGCTGGGGGCTGGGGGCTTCCCCACCACAGCCACTTGCCCCCCATGTCCTCCCCGGCCCTTGTCTCCCCCAACTCACTGCCACGTCTTACGGACCCGGTTGTGTTTACCAAAAGAGGGGAGAAAAGCTCCCCTCAGACAGCAGGAGCCCTAATCTGGGGGGAACATTTTCCCCACCGATAAGATAACATTGAGGCATTTGAAAAGGGAGGCAGGAACTCCTGGTGCTGGCGATAGCGCGGCGAAGCCCTTTGCCAATGCGCCGGGCGGGCCGGGGAAGCCATAATGCAGGGGTCACCATCCTGTGGGGTTTTATTTTTCTCCCAGCAAACAGCTCCGATGGATGGCTTATCGGCTGTGCCGTGCTGCAGCCATGCACTGGGGGTCAGGGCCCCGGGGTCAGGGCGGCTGAGGGATGCTGGCTCCGCCACAGCATTTTCCATGGGCTGGGGATGCAAAGCCCATGATGTGTGATGGCCACTTGGCTGCCAGGACGTGGTGACGTGGGTCTGACCTGGGTTGCACCATGGGTGTTTGCGGCTGGGGTTTTGTCTGACGTGCGTTTTTAGGGCAGGGGGGGTTTGGTTTCAGCAGTGCTACGTGCACGGGAGAACTGCCTGAACTGCCCTGCGTTCTTCATGTGTTAAAAAAAGACAATAAATACCATCTCTGTGTCTGTCTTGGTCAAAACAGCTTTTTCCTGCTTATGCCGGTGGGGACAACCCAGGCCTGGAGCGCTGCACGTTCCTGCCGTGCCCCTGGCGCCCCATCCTGCCTGCAGGCAGCAGCAGCGCGGACCCCAGGGAGGAGACGGTGCCGTATCCCTGGTATGAGGGGCGGTTTGGTTGGTGTGAGGGGCTCCTTTTGTCCCCGACGGCCTCTGAGCATCCTTGCTCACAGTCTCCATCGCAAGCCCCACGCAGCCACAGCACTTGCATAGGTGATGCTCCTGGGGTATCGGTCAGGGATGCTCCTGGCCCCAAAACAGCCCAGTGTGTGCTGGGGGAGCGATGTCATGCTGCATGGTCCAGCCAGGGACTCTCACGTATCCAACAGGTCTCTGTGCTGCAGAGGCCAGAGGACCCTTTGGTCTCACCCCTGTGGCATCCCCATCTCTTGGGTGGGTGTCCCAGGTGAGGGTGGGGAGGGGTTGATGGTGCCTGGATTTGTCCCACTCCCCTCCCAGGGCCCTTGCGGTGCCTGGAGGCACCCCTCAGGGGTTAACCCCGGCCTGGGCTATTCAAACACCTCCAGCTGAGGTAAGCACCCAGCTTGTTTGTTCAGGTAAATAAGGAAGGAATTAGATATAATGGGCAAAGGAGGCATTTGCTGAGCACCTTACGCTCTGCTGCCGGCTTCCCCTTTGCATACCTCGGCACGGCTGCTGGCTGGCTTCATCCCTCCGCTGCCCTTGGAGCCACTCGGTGTGCCCCATCCTCATCCCTGTCCTGCTGGTGCCTGCTGAGAGCTGATGCAGCTCAGCCCAGCTGCCCTGCCGCCACGGGGCCAGCGTTGAGCTGGGCAGGGTGCTGCTGGCCACCCTCCCTGCCGGTGCCGGGGCACCCCGCTTCGCGCCATGCCTGCCCTGGCTGCCGTGCCAAGTGCCACGGGGACAGCTCTTCCCACCCTACGCTGGGACCCATGCGGTTTCTGAGCTGCCTGCGCACCCTCAAGGTAAGCCCCGCGCTGCTGCCGTGACCCTCCCCAGCTGCCCGATGTACCACCAGCACCCACCAGCACCCATCTTCCCTCCCTCCTGGGCTTCTACAGCCCTTTTGGCACTGATTCAGGGTGGACAGGGTGCCGTCCCACGTAAGCGTGCCATCCCATGTGAGTATCCCATCCTACGGCTCCTTGCACCTCCAGGTGCCGTTAGGGCTAAACAGGGACAGGTTGTCCTCTGGCACGAGGTTCCTGGCACTTCTCTGGATGGTGTCACCCAAAATAAAATGGGATTTGCCAACTTTGTGTCTTCGCAGCCCCCTCCTGCTCAGGCAAGGAAGGTGGGATGGGAGCCAGGGCTCCTGGGGCCAGCTCTTCCTGAGCCCACCTGGTACCAAGAGGGACACCGAGGGTCCCGCAAGCCCCCGTGCCTAGCGGGAGGCAGGGGACGATGTGCTTTGGGGCACTGTGTGACCAATAAGCAGCTGGGGCCCTTTATAGAGCATCCCAGGTCCTGGGTGGCTGTCAAAGAGCTGTCAGTTCAGGGGTATCTATAAAGCACTCTGAGCCCCTTTACCAGACCTGCACCCTCTCAGCACTGCTCTGCCTTTCTGCTGGGTATATTTTTTTTGTCTGTGCTAAAGGCGCATTGGCTCTAGGTTTGATTTTTATGGTTCTGCTTGGTTAGTGAAACACAAACGCCGCTCGGCTGCCAAATCCCCCACAATACGGGCTTTCTCATGGGCAGGGAGCTCGCGGGGGAGGAAGGTGCTGCTATAAATAGGGGCTCCCTGGCCCTGCATGGGGAACACCAAGCTCTGCTGCTCACCTGGGGGACACCGAGCACCGCGGCTTTGCTCAGGCCACCAGCGGGTTGTGCCTGTTCCCCCCCCGCTGCTGTTTGCCTCCCTGCGCCGATGGAGAGGGCAGCCTGACCCGGGGCGTGGGGACCCGTGGGGACGTCTGGTCCCCATGCCAGCACCCATGCAGGTAACAGCAGGAGGAGCCGGGGGGGCCTTGGTGGTGTTGGAGAAGGCTGGAGAGGAGCTGGGGGTCCAGGACCCCCAGGATGGGCTGCATCCCTCTTGTGCATACATCCAACATGAGTCCTGGGCTTGCCCTGGCCCCAACCCCATCACTAAGCCAGGTACCAGAGCGAGACCCTAGGGCTGTCACATCCTCAGCCCCCCGAGCGCCGTCCCAAGCCCCTGCCCCGGCTGCGGGGTGATTTTGGCCAATCCCTCCTCCCTCCGCCCAAAGATAAAAGGGGTGTGTGGCAGAGGCGGGCAGGGTTTGGCAGCCGGGAGGGACGTGGCACAGCCTGCATGGCGAGGCTGGCAGGGTGGGTGGGACGCGCTGGCAGGACCCCAAATTGTCAGCAGCCACTGAGTACCCAGGTGTCTGCTGGAGCCCCGGCTCGTGCAGGGACCCTAGGTCCCTTTTCCTGCTTAATCTGGGCCCCATAAAACAGCTCGTGCCTCCTCCTGGCTGGCAGCCGTCTGGCAGAGCCAAGAGGCTCCATCGCCCCTCCGTGCCCCAGCGCAGTTTTCCTTGGGGTGTGCATCGTGGCGTGGGCTGGTGCCTCTGTGGGGACCAGGGGAGCTGAATGGGGGGAGCTGAGCCCAAGGAGGTGGCTGGGGCAAGAGGTGATGAGTCAGAGCAGAAAACAGGGAAAAACAACCCAGATCACAGCCCCAGCTGGGCTTTTGGGCACAGAGAGGATTGCTGGTCTGTGGGTCCCCGTCCTCTCCCACCCCAGGGTCCCAACTTGCTGTGCTGAGGCATGTGGGGCAGGCGAAGCTGAAAGGATCCGTTAAAGATAAATCCCACTGCCCGGGGGGCTGTTCTGGGCAGTCTGGGACAGCTCTGTATCCTGCATGTTCCGGGTTCCTTCCCCACATGGCACAACATATCCCCATCCCCATCCCGCTGCCTGGGGGCTGGAGGTGACCCCGGAGCCGAGCCCACCGCCCTGGCCGCTCCCGAGCCTGGCTGCCCAGGAAGGGCTTTCCGAAGTGCCCAGGGATTTGGGAGACATCCCAGGTGCCGCGGGCAGGACCTCCTCCCGCAGCGGGCCAACCTCTGCCGGTCTCACAGGGTTTCCCAAGCTGTGCTCCTCCAGCACAACCTGTTTAACCACAGATTTAATTTTAATTAACGGACCCATTGTCTGAGGGTGGTGGTTGGGTGGATTTCTTTTTTTTTTTTTTTTTTTTTTCTTGCTGCCAAGGGCTGATCCCAGCTCTCCCCCGCCACTGGTGCCAGTGTCTCTAACCTGAATGATGGTGGGTTGTGTTTGTCAGGAGAGCTCGGGGTTGATACAGAAGGTCCTTGTCCTCATCCTCATCCCCCTCGGCTGTGGCATCCACTGCTTCCCTGGGCTCTGGATGGGGCTGAGTCCCTGCAACCCTGTGGAGCTGAGCCATGACCCAGCAGCACCCAAAACCCTAGGCTTGCTGCTGGCCCTGCCGCCCTGGTCTTTCTGCTTGAAGGGAATGTCTAGGTTTGTTTTCTCAGCTGCTGTTGAAGCTGTTTGGGGCCGGGCTGTCACGGTGCCTCCTCACCCTGCTCCGTGGTGCCGCGGGGAACGAGCCCTCGCACCGGCAGCTCAGCCTTTTGCCGCAGCATCCCCATGGTGCAGGCGAGAGAGGGGAGCAGGGGCACCTCGCCCCCGTCCCAGCTGGTCGGGGTGTCCTCTCCATACCCTTGGGCAGCACCGGGGAGCGATGTAGGGTCACTCATCATTTTGGGGCTCGGGGATGGCAGGTACCTCCCGGCTGCGTCCCAGTGGTGGAGCTTTGTTGTGGGCATGGAGAAACACTCCGGGGACTTGATGGCTGCATCCCGGTTTGGGGTCTGCTCCACCGCCGCTCTGCGCCAGAGCCTTGCCTGCCCATGACGGGGTTGCAGGCAGCACCGATGCATGGTGAGGGCTGGGCGAGGGTGCTGGGGCAGGGGCGGGTGTCCCGCAGGCAGCACCCCACTCTGCCTGGCACCCCAGGGATGGCACCGCTCTCATTCGGAGCTTCCCCATGGGTTGCTGAGCCCCCGGCACCACACCTTGGCCCCTGTGTGCCGACGGAGGCAAAACCTCTGGGGCCTGGCAGGCTTTTATATCTTGGTGGCTGCTGTTTAAAGTGCTGTAAGAGCTAATTCCCTGATTTCTTCCCGTCTTGCCTGGAGTGGCGGGATGAGCACGATGCTGCATTGGTGTGGCTTTGCTGCAGGAGAGCTCCGGTGAGAAGCCCATGGGACCGGGGCCACACTCGCCACCGGCAGCGTGCACAAGCCGAGGAGTGTTTGCCAGGGCTGATGCAATTACCAGCGCAGCCCCGGTTAGCTGGGGGCAGGGAATGTGAAGGTTTTTGGGGTGTCATGCAGGTCAGTGCTCCCCGTGACCTTGGTGCACCCTGGGCTGCTTCTCCGCTCTCCTTTTCCAGGGAAAAGTGAAAAAGGGAGAGGAGAGGGAAACTGCTGCCCAAAGCAGCTTCTTAGAGCAAACAGGTCCCCACCCAGCCCAGCTGCCTGCGTGCCAGAGCGGGAGAAAGTCAAACAAAGGCCCCCGCCCTGAGAGTACAGCACGGTTTGGCGGGTGATTGCTCAGGTTTTTGGGGCCACTTGCCCAAGGGATCAAGTCCTTCTGGTCCTGACCAGGAGGAGGGGGATGGGATGGGGATGAGGATGGGGCCATCCATCCCACCACGTGCCCAGGGACGGTTCTGCAGCCCTGCTCCTCCATGTGTCTGGCTGGCAGCTGCGGGAGCGAAGCCTGGCAGAGGCAGGATGGGCAGAGCATGCACCACGACCCCAGAGCATCCCAGAGGCCTTGGAGATGAGACCCCCATCCCCTCCCCAAAAAGCCCCCGCAACTGATGCTGTGCAGCAGGCTGGAGCCATGCAAGCTGTTACCACTTCCCTTTTGTGCCGGGAGCAGCGTGAGGCTGGATTTAAAGCTGATCTGCTAAAGCTCTTCTTTTAATCCAGAGCAAATCAAGGAGAGGTTTGGAAGCCGGCGCCATCTCTCAGGGAAACTGTTTCAGTGGTGGGGGCAGCTCAGTGGTGCTTCTCCCTCCTCCTGCTCACTGCAGAGCTACTGAAATCCCTCGGGGACATGGGCTCCAGCATCCGAACCTGCGCCCCCTCCCCAGGTCCCCGCAGGGTCAGGCTGGAGCGGGTGCTGTTTGGGTGGCCAAGGTTCCTCCATGCGTTTTTCCATGCTTTTTTAGGCTTTGCCAAGGGTGAAATGACAGGCAGAGCTTCCTCGTGGTGCAGGTGATGCAGAGCCTCAAAACCTATACCTCTGGGGGCATCAAAATCCCCAGTGAGTGCGTTAGACTCATCCCCACCAGTACCGGTAGTCTGCAGTTAATGGGACCGTGGTGTGTGGCTATTAATGATGTTTAATTAACGCCTCGGGAGCAGAGCTGGGCCCAGCAGTGTGGAGCCGAGCAGCGTTTGGCACGGCAGAGCTGCAGGGACGGTAGCGTGCCGTCCTGGGTGCTCGGTTGATGGCATCCCTCCTACGCCAAGCAGCTGGCAGCTTGGCTCCCTGCTCTTGAGGGACCAGCTCTGCCCGGAGGAACCCGATGGCATATTTTCCCCTTTAGTCTTTTAAATCCTTTTTGCCCCCCCCCAGCTGGGATTTAGAGCACACAGGAACCCCCTTTCCCTTGCCACTGTGTCCCGTTCCCCTTTGGGGGCTGCCTTGTTTCTTTTGGGTGGCTTTGGGGTTGGTTTGGGCTCTGCACGCTCCTTTTTTATTGCAGGCTCTGCTGCAAAAGTTGCTTCTCTTTCTGCTTTTGAATAACCTATTTGGGGTGGGTTTTTTTACTTCTTGTAAAAAGAAATGCCGGAGGCAGGCAAGGAGCTCGGCGATGCCCTGGCTGTGCGCGTCACCAGGGGCTTTCTCTTCCCAAAGCCTCAGGATGGCTCTTGGGGAGGTTTCTCCACAGATGGAGCTGTTCCCTGGTGTTGCCATGGAAATTCAGCAGGCTCATCCTCATCTCGGTGGCCTCCAGGACTCCCCGTGTACCAGAGACAGATGGGGACAGGCTGATTTTGGGTAGTTTTTCTTGCAAGAGAGTAAAAGGAAAGCTCTCATCCAGGGGTTGGCAGCAGCAGCCAAGAGCTGGGTGCTGTGGTGTTGGGCTCAGTCCCTGGCCCAGGAGATCCAGATTTGGGTGCCATCGCTGCTGGGGCATCCTCGGGTGAAAGCAGCAGGTGATGTTTTCCAGCACAGAAACGTGCTTGTGTGGTTTAGGCATCCTGCAGCCCTTGATGCCCGCGGGCCGCCCTGCATAGGTGCCTTGGAGCTGCTCCAGCACGCCCCGCTGCCTCCTGCAAGGGTGTTCAGCCCCAGCCTGGACTGAACTGCTGCCAACCCGGTGTGCAATTCAGGGGAAGACCCTACAAGCCCGTGGTGGTCGGGACCCGCTCGCTCCCTGGGCTCCTTCTCCCTGCTGGCTGCTGCAGCTGGTCCTCCTGAAACCAGGACAGCCCCCCAGCCCTATGGCTGACCCCAAGCCTGCGTTCATCCAGGGGCTCACAGGATGCTGTGGGTCTCTTTGGAGGTTTTTTCCCCTCTAACAGGCTTAGTTCCTCCCTTTGTGCCTGGCCGCTGGGCGGGAAGGCAGGAGTCGGTGTCAGGGTGAGCCTCTCCTCTCCTCCTCTCCTCCTTTCCCGGCAGGTTTGGAGCCGGCGCTGAGCGGAGGAATGGGCAGTGCCAGCCCCGGGCTGACCGCTCTGCCCCCCAGCCGCCTCGCCCGGCCAGACGTTGCCTTGCTGCCCCCGCCGCAGGACCCCGACACCCGGAGCTGGGGCTGCCCGGATAGCCCCAGCCCCCCCGCCACCCCTGAGCAGCCCCTGCCTGCTTTCTGCCTGCACTACTTCGACATGCTTTACTCGGAGGACATCGCCTGGACCGCCAAGGGCATGGGGGAACCGTCCCAAAGTGACGCCCAGGGAGGGCGAGGGGAGGCGCGGAAGGAGCCGGAGCAATGTCCCATCATCGACAGCCAGGGCTTGGGGCTGGGGACCGAGGGGGACCTGCAGGCCAGCCTGCACCTGGAGGAGCACTCGCTGGAGCAGGTGCAGAGCATGGTGGTGGGAGAAGTGCTGAAGGACATCGAGACGGCCTGCAAGCTCCTCAACATCACAGCAGGTGGGTGCCCCCACAGCCCTCCCTAGGGCACTGCGGGCAGGGTCGGCCCCGCCGCAGGGTGCAGCGAGGGAGGGATGTGCCCGTGTGGGAACTAAAGCCATGCTGCAGCTAGGGGGTTTGCAACCAGGTGCTGGGGTTTGGGGGAGCGCGGCTGCTGCCTGGCTCCCCCAGGCATCGCTCCAGGACAGGGCTGTTTGCTAACGCCCAGGGATGCCAGCAAAATATCCCTCTGGCCTCGCTGGCTTGGAGTTAAGCTGAGGCAAGGGTTAGCAGAGCTTTATACAGAGCCCTGTGCTGGGTGTGGGGTGCCAGTGTGACCCAGCCAGTGGTGCAGGGACACAGCAACTCGATGCTGAGCCCGTCCCTTCCCCGGAGCTGGGGGTCCCTTCCCCTCCCAGGGCATCATTATTGAGGTGCCTTTCAGCCTTGCACACACCTTGGGGAGGATGTGCAGTAGCAAGGAGCAAACAGCGCGCCTTTTATTATCTTTTTCTCTATCCCATTTTCCCTGGGACATTAGGAACAGGCGGATGAGTGGGGGGGGGCTGGGGAGAGCCTGGAGCCAGCTGATGTTACCTGAACTGGGTGTGGACTTGGGTGCAAGGGGAGCAGGACAGCCCAGGACGGATTTCCCCTGGCTGCCATGGGGCATCGCCGGGGTATTCTCCTCGAGGCATCGCTGCCGTGACACAAGCAGTCTTGGGATGTGCTTAGGTCTATGCAGGCTCTGCCACCCACACCCTTGAAACATTTGGTGTCACCCGGGATGGTGCAGGAAGCAAGTGGGGCTCCAAAAGGCTGGATGAGGCTTCCCAAAGTGAAGGAGGTGGCAAGGGGACAGTCTCATCCCAGGGGACCAGGGCAGGCTGGGAGCGCGGTGCTCCCACCCTGTAGGTGATGCTGCAGTGGGGCAGGAGGGGCCGGGTTCCCGGAGCCACTGTGGGATGAGCTGAGTTTTCCCGGGCTTTGCCGGGGCTGTTGCTGGCCACGCTCACCCTCTGCCTCCAGACCCCGTGGACTGGAGCCCCGGCAACGTGCAGAAGTGGATCCTGTGGACGGAGCACCAGTACCGGCTGCCGCAGATCGGGAAGTCCTTCCAGGAGCTGTCAGGAAAGGACCTGTGTGCCATGTCCGAGGAGCAGTTCTGCCAGCGTTCGCCCGCCTGCGGTGACATCCTGCATGCCCACCTCGACATCTGGAAGTCTGGTAGGTGCCGGGGGCCGGGAGGGAGCTGGGGAGGGTGGGCAATGCTGTGCAGCAGGAGATGCCCCTCTGACCACCCGCTCCTCCCTTCCAGCTGCCTGGATGAAGGAAAAAGCCACCCCGGGAGACGTGAGATACTGTGGTGAGTTCTGCGCAGGCTCAGCTCTGCTGGCCTCACTTCTGCTTCAGACAGGTCTAGGGTATTTGAGAGGTTGCTCCCTGCTTAATTGCAATTATCTGGTGCATTGGAGCAGCTGCTGCAGCAGCACCCGTGTGGTTGCGCTCCCTCTGCCCCAGAGCAGCCCCTGGGCTGCCTGGAAGGTGCAGCAAAGGGGAAATGGCCGCGAGACCCTCGCCGGGGCTGCGCAAGGGCAGGATCGAGCTGTTTTCCCTGCTCCAAGATGGGGAGGAGAAAGCGATGCTTCCAGACCTAGTGCCTGGACTGAGTCTCTAGAGACCCACAGGCGTCGAGGCGGGTTTTCCTGGACAAGGACTCATGCGGGTCCCTGAGGCAGTGCAAAGCAGAGAGGTCTCTCCCCGCCCCCATCTTACCCATACCTTCCCGCGGCAGGAGGTGATGCCAGCTGGGCAGACAGCGAGGTGGACTCATCCTGCGCCGGCCAACCCATCCACCTCTGGCAGTTCCTCAAAGAGCTGCTGCTGAAACCCCACAACTACGGCCGCTTCATCCGCTGGCTCAACAAGGAGAAAGGTGGGTGGGTGCTCCGGGGGCCCCGGGGAGGGTGCTGGGGGAGCAGGCGAGGCTGTAACCCCCCATGCCCCGCTCCCCTCCCAGGCATCTTCAAGATCGAGGACTCGGCACAAGTGGCCCGTCTGTGGGGCATCCGGAAGAACCGCCCGGCCATGAACTACGACAAGCTGAGCCGCTCCATCCGGCAGTATTACAAGAAAGGCATCATCCGGAAACCTGACATCTCCCAGCGCCTCGTCTACCAGTTTGTCCACCCGGTCTGAGCGGCGGCAGTGGGACAGGCTGAGCCTTGGGCAGGACAGGGGACCTTTGCTGCCTCCATCTGCCTCCCAGCCACAGAAATCATCTTCCAGTGCTAAGGACCGTGGCTGGGGTGCTGAGAGGCTCAACCCCCCCAGAGCCACCAGCGATGGACCATGGGACCCCTCTGACCCCCAGCCTTGGAGGGGAGGGATGAGCCCCCAGCTAAGGGACAACACCAACGTGCCTGGGTGCAGGGCAAGGACCGTGCAGAGCCCTTGTCTCCCGCGAGCGCTCCCAGGGGAGGGTGGGCATGGAATTTGGGGCCGGCAGGGGAGACGTGGCATTGATTGGGGTGAGATAAAGGCAGATGAATCTGTGGCTGTCGCAGGGCTCCCCCCAACCTCGGTGCCCTTTGGCAGGGATTGAAGGTGGGAGAGTGGCTGAGGTCACCCAGGGGAGGAGCTGGGGGACGCAGGAGTCCTGCCCCCAGGTCTCTTGCCCCCTGGCACATTGTCTTCTCACCCTACAGCCTCTGGGCATTGCCAGGACGGAGGGACCAAGGGCATGACCCAGCAGGAGACCTCAATATCCCCATGGCATCATGCCCCAGGGCTGCTTTGGGGGGCACACAACACCATCAGGGCCACACTCCCCTCCAGCCAGATCCCGTCCCCATGCCATCACCGGCCTGGCTGTGGGACCAGCTGCCCTCAGTGCCCGTCAGGAGTGACCCTGTGCGCTGCAGCGGGGCTGCTCCAGACTTACCCCAACAAAGCAGCTCCTGGCCCTCAGCCCTGCGCAGGGCCGCGGGCAGTGTGGCGGGGGGCTCTGCCCTTTGCTGCACCGCAACCCTCAGCTGCAAAGAAAGGGACTGCCTGAATTTTGGGGGGGACTGTGCCTAGGCTTGCCCCTCCCTCCTTCCCTCCCTCCCAGGTGCTGGTTGCGCGTGGCTTCGCCCTGGCCATTGTTTGGGGAGGACAAAGCCCGGGCATGAGCCAGGACAATGGCACCCTGGGGACAATGGCACCCACAGCTGCCCTTGGCTGGGCCCGCGCTGACCCGACCGGGAGCAGCCTGGCACCAGCAGCACCGCAGCACCCGGGGATGCTGCCTGCCATGGGAGCTGGGTGCAGGGTAACTGTGCCCTGGGGACCATGGGCATCCCCTCAGGATGGGCACATCCCCCCTTTGCTTCCCGCTCTGGGACACACTTGGCTTCTCCCCTCCACAGCGATTTGGGACTGAAAATCGATGTTTTGCAAAGAGGGCAGCTGTAAAAGGCAGGTGCGGAGCCATGCACGCTGGGGCATTCCTGCAGGCGTGAGTGGTCCCCCAAGCCGGGTCCCCCATCCTTGGGCATGGGGACACCCAGAGCTCCCCAAAGCCCCCAGGTCCTTGGCCCTGGCACAGGGCTCTTCCCTTGATTTGGATTTTATTTGGACTGCCTGATTCCTGAGTTTGGGAAAAGGGAGATGGCAGCTTTGCCATTTCCCTCTGGACAGTAGATCTGAAACGCAACCCGCCGAGCCCAGACTGGGACGGAAAACTGGGAATTGTTTAAACTGCACATTTCACAAGAGTCTAAGTTGCCTGGTGATGTTGATCTTTTATATTATAATTTTTTTATTTGTTTATTTCCTTTTTGGTTTTGGCTGGCAGCAAGTTGTGGTTTAGGTTCAAATGACGAGGGTAGACGGGCAGCTCAGGTATCCATGAGATGCTTTGTGGGAGGAAAGGAAAAAAGCACCTGGTTGTTGGTCTTTTGTTTTTAACTTAAAATAGCTGCCTGTAACAGCTCCTGCCTTTTTCTTTTTGTTCTGCCCGCTTTGTACTGTTTACATGGCAGAGGAGCGGACGTGCTTTGGCCAGCCTTGCAAGCATCCCGGATGGAGGGTGGCTGGGGGAGAATAGGAGCAGGGGAAGGAGGAAAACTGCCTTGGCCTCTGGAAAAGGAGGGGGGTGGGAAGAAATGGGGAAAAAAGCACAAAACGTGTCTTGTGATGTCCTGGGTGTGACTGATGCTCTTACAGCCGGCATGGGGAGCCCCGGGAGGACGGGCTGGGGGTGCTGGTGCCCCGAATCCCATGTCTCTCTTGCAGGTCCTTTGGCAGGGTGGGCGCAGGTGGGGGGCTTTGCGCGTCCTCGCGTGGAAGGTGGGACGGAAGGGGGTTAAACGGCGAGGAAAGCTGCTGCCAGCTGGGGAGGGTGCACCCGGGGACATGGTGTCCCCAGGGATGTGGTGTCCCCAGGGATGCGGGGACCTGACCCAGCAGATGCCCACTGCAGCGGGTTGGGCAGCCAGCGCCGCAGGGCTTGCAGCCAGGGTTTCCCCCAAACCTCTTGCAGCTCCAGCCCTTAAATAAGGGAAGATAAATCCCTTTTCTCTGCCGTCTCCCTGTCAGGAGCCCAGGGAGTGCCCCCCACACCCTGGCAAGTCTCACTCCCTCCACCCCTGTCCTGGGGCTGCCCCAGCTCTCCAGGGAGGGGAGAGGGGTGGGTGACCTGTAAATCATTTTTCCCAAGGTTTCAAGGCTCGTAGGGAGCCCGGGAGGCTCTATCCCCTCTGCCAGCATCAACTCGCTGCGCTGGGGCTTTGCCATCTCCCCCTGCCCAGGGTAGGGGGGAGCACTGGGCTGGGGGCCACTGCTTTTGCTGGCACTAGGAATGGCCCCAAAAATGGCTTTATCTTGAATCCCCCCATGGGCTTCACAAGGCTTTGCCTGGCAGGTTGGCATGGGGGTCCCCAAAGGCTGCTCCCCACCTCCTGCAGCCCCCTTGTCCCCCAGGACCCCAGCAATGCATCCGAGCCCCCCATCCCGCTGCACCCCAAAGCCTCAGGGTTGGGGCCCTGAGGTCCCTACCTGGGGTGCAGTGGCTGTGACTGTGGTTCCCCAGGGCATGGGGGGCTCGAGCTCCTGCCATGGGCAGGGGCTCCGTAACCCCGACAGCCGCCTCCACAGGGGGCAAGACCGGCGCACAGAGGCAAACGAGGACCCAGACCCAGAGGACGCTTACAGAGCTCAGTTATTTTCGCTTGCTGCTTTTTGTTGTTGTATCCACGGTAATACAATCACAATATATATATATTATATATATACTTCTTAAATTACACAATCAATGTACAAAAAACCGGGGTGCATTGCTGAGACAGGTGGTTGGTTGGGTTTTTTCTGACTTTTTTTGTGTTTTTTTTCCCCCGTTTGCATACCTGGCAGGGGATGCGGGGCCGGGCAGCTGTCGCCCACCGTGCCCGGCACATGGTGCATCCCTTGCCTCCGCGAGAACACTTGATCCCTGGGGCCAAAAAATTCACGAACCAACTGAGGGGGCAGGAGAGGAGCGGGAGGAGCGCGTGGGAAGATGATGGCATCGATGCTGCTGAGGGTGATGGTATGGAAAAAAATGATTCTATGATGTGTAGGGAAGAGCTCGGGATGGCAAATGTGCCCAGGGCAGAGGGGCTGGGCTGACCATGCTGGGTGGCAGCGCCCGTGGGTGCTGAGGGGGTCCCATCCACACTGCGGCTGGTTGCAGAGCCCAAGTGCAGGAGGGGTAGAGCCCCTTGGGGAAAAGCAAAGGGCAAAGCCTGTAGCCATTTCCCTGCTTTGGCATGTCTTGTTTTCGGCCGTCTTCGCCAGGCAGCTGCTTTGCTGCCTGGGCTGGGGTCTGCTGCTTGCACCAAGCCCTCCTCATCCTCCGGCTGGGTGCAGCTCCTGCCGGCACCATGCAAGGCTGGATGTTGTGCATTCCCCATCCCTCATCTGCTTCTGCCTCTCTCCAGGAAGGGGTGGATGGGGACCATCCCCAGCAGGATCCAAGCCGGTCCCCGCCATCCCAGGCTGGGCACGAAGGTGCTTCCAGCAGCATTGGGCTGCGGTGGGTCCTTCTCTGAGCAGCGGTGGATTTTAGGGCCATCTCACCCTGGATCTGGTGTGCGCTGGATGACTGCCCTCGCAAAGGGCGATGCTGCTCCCTGCAGCACACACGGGGCATCGGCTTGGGAGCCTCCACCCGCTCCAGACACCTGGGCAGCCCAGCCATGAGGAGGAGGAGGAAGCTGAGGAGATGCCACCAAGCTCCATGGCAGGGCTGGTCCCACCTCACCTGGGCCCCTCAATCTGCCACCAGCCCTGCCTGTGAGCAGGGACCTGCCCGTGGATGGGGCCGGCCACCTGCGGGGCAGGGGGAGACGTTCGTCCCCTTCCTTTGGGGAGGGAGGATGAACCGGGGAGAACAACATGGAAACACCAAAAAAATAGGAGTTCAGACTCCAATCCCTCTCATTTTTTTGGGGTGAATTTGATTGGTCCCAGGAGCTTCAGCACTGTGCATTTCAGAACAGTTCCAGCCAATCGGAAGGCGGCTCATGATTTCAGTATCTTTAAAAACCAACCAATCAGGAGCTCTCACTGGTTGGGCTTTAAGATCTTGAGGTATCGGCTTTTCGCTTGGAAAAAAATCAACTAACGTAGACGAACAGACAACGTCATCTTTCGCTTCACGTTATCTTAGAAGAAGAAAGCGACTATGCAAAATACTCTTCAGAGACAACTCTTAAAAAAATAAAAGCTTGGTCGGAAAATATGTCTGAATCTCTAACTGTGAGGAGTGACCAGACGGCAAAATGGCTGGTTGGCTGGTGGAGAGATGGAGACAACGGAGGGTGGATTTATCTGCTGACGGCGATGAGGAGCACACCACAAGACTTAGATTGCCTCCACGTAGTTGGCGGGGTAGAGACCTAGCTGCCCGTTGTCCAAGCGCCCTTTGCACCATCCTTGCTCATCTTCTTCACCGAGTTTGGTTAGTTCATCACCTGGAGGGGAAAGTGGGGAGGGGAGAGCTCATTGCAGGTGTTAGAGTCTCTTCTGTCCCCTCATTTCTCCCCTGGACAGAGCTGCTGGGGGTTTCTAGGGCTGATCCTTAGCACTCAGGTTTATAGGGTAGAAAGGCAAGGGGCAACCCATGAGACCTCATGCACCCCATCCCAACATCTCTCCAGTCCCACACGGGTTTGAGCTCAGCTTGTGCCCTCCTCTTTCTGCCAGTTCAACATTTTGAAGGGCTGGAATAAGCAGAAATTATTTGAGGGATTTTACACCAAAAAGCAGAGCAGCGTGGGACCCACAACTCCAGCAGACGAGCCCTGGCTGACCCGGCACCAGTGATGGACCGTACCTGCTTTGAAGCTGAGCTCATCCTGCTCCTGCCCATCGTAGTCGTACAAAGCCCGCACCCGCACGCCCTTCCCCACGGACTCCTCGTCGAAGGGGTTGGTGCCGCCGTTGGCCTCGCTGGTGTTGAAGGAGTTGCTGCCTTCGTCGTCGGACCACTCGGCGCTGTAGGTCTGCCCGCGGTCATGGCTGCTCACACTGGGGTGGGGAGGAAGGAGGGAGAGGGGCCATCAGAGCGGGCGAGGGGGCAGCGGGGTGGGCAGGCACCATGTGCCACGGACACCTGGGAGGATGCTGCGGCTTTCCCGAGGTTACAGGGGAGCGGGGACTGCAGCGAGCAGGATCCCCAGCTAATGACGTGTCCAGCAAGACACAGAGGGAGGACAGAGAAGAGTGGTGGCTGTCACCGAGGACATCCCGCACTCCCTTGGGAGTCCCCACAGCACTGGGAATGTTTGCACAGGCAAATGCTGTGTCTTTCCCGTGGCATCTCCCCTCCCCACTGGCCCTCACCTCCCACGCTCGCCCGCCGGTGCCCCTGTCTCGCCCACGCTGCTGGCGTTGGTCAGGGTCACCCCCTCGCCCTTCTTCTGCTTCTCCTTCCGTGTTATCGTGTGCGTCAGGTCCGGGTTCCACTCCTGCAAGCACAGAGCAACTGGCCCCTGAGCACCCAGCTGCCCCATGGGGCTGCCAGCACCCAGCTGGGGTGCCCAGCCTCACCTCGAACTGGGGCCAGTTCATGGGCATCCCAGGGCCACTGGTGCTGCGGAACCACCGCAGATCCTCCTGTGCGTCCGAGAGGCGGATGGTCTGCTCCAGCTCCCGGTAGACGTTGGCGTAGCTGCGAGGAGAGGCACGGGTTGGGGTGCTGCAGGTGGGGGCGGGTCCCCGCAGGGTGCCCCAGGGCTGGGGTGGGACAGGGACATGCCCAGGTTGTGTCACCTCCTACGAGGCACAGGAGGGTGCCAGGCTCCCACACAGCCCTCCTGCCACTCTGGCACCTCTTAGTGACCATCGTGTTGGCCAGAAACCCCTCTCCCTTGTATTGCAGGGGATGGGTTGTCCTGGAAGCACTCGGTCCCTCCAGGGCTTGGTTTGCTTTCCAGGCAGCACAAGGAGACCTTATGTGGGCACTTTCTGCCCAGCCAGTGCAGGAGGCACCTACCTGTTGCTCTCGGCCAGGTTCAGGTGCCTCTTGATGTCCAGGAGCACTTCCTTGAGGAAGTTGAGCCTCTTCTCCTCAAACTGCTGGCACTGCTCAAAGACCTGCTCCATGCTCTCGATGTACTGCGGGGTGCACTTGTTCAGCTCGTCCAGCACCTTCTCGTACTTCTCCTGAGTCTGCAAAGGTGCAGGAGGGTACCTTGGTTATACCTCGAGCACCTCAGAGGCCCTTTCCAGGTGCTGAGAGGGTCTGGTTTGTGGGCCACCACGCTGGGGAGCCCAGATTGAGCCAAGAGCCTCTGTGGGTGAAATCAGTCTTGTTGCTGGAGAGATTTTGCCCCAGTAACAGGGGTAAATCTCTGCCCTGCTCACACTCCCCTGAGCACTGCCTGCAAGTCCTCAACCTTTCTACAGGAGCATAGGGATGGGAAAATGGGAATGAATGAGGGGAAACGGGGCGTGATGGCCATTTCCACTGGTTTTCCCTGCCCGATGCCTCGTGAGCCCAGAGCAGGGCAGCGGCTCGCACCTTTTGCACATCTTGCTTGCACTTTTCCACTTTGTCCTGGAGCTTCTTCTGCTGCTCGGGGGTGTTGGACTGCTCTGCCTTGCTGTTGGCTTCCCGGGTCATTGCCAGCTTCTCTTCCTTACATGCCAGGTGGTAGGCTTTCTTGGCTGTCTCCAGCTGTGGAGAGGAGAGAGAAGGGACATCAGAGTGGCAGTCACAGCCCCCTGCCCATCCCTCTGCCTGCAGGGAGCTGCCACCCGGCTCTCCCAGCCTGGACTGGGCGCCCAGAGCTGGAGCTGGGAGATGGCATGGGTGCCCCAGGACATGCTGCACTTCTCTCACCTCCTTGAGCTTCTTGGCCCAGGGCTTCTGGGCTTTCCGGAAGCCGTCCTCAGCCTCCTTGGCCTCCTTGAAGCCTCCCATGATCTGCTTGTGGTAGGCATCCTTCTGCCAGTTCTTGACCTTCTCGAAGTCGTCATTCAGCAGGCTGTTCTTCACCTCCTGGTGCAGCTCACTCACCTTGTCCGCCTCTGTCATGATGGCACCCCACGCCTTCTCCAGGCTGCCGTACTGGGGACCTGGCAGGCAGAGGGGACAGCTGGGTGTCACTCCACAGCCCCTACCCCCTCCACCTGTACCAGGTGAAGCTGTGGTGGTGCACGGGGACCCATGGGACCCAGGTGTCCTGGCAGGAGCCTCCCGCTGGAGAAGCCATGGTACCTTTCTCGATGAGCTGCCTCCACCGCTTGGACCAGTCGGTGAGCTGCTGGGCGTAGGACTTCTCGATCTTGGCCCGCTCGTGCATGCAGTTCATAAGGTCATTGCAGAGCCGATGCCCGTCATCAATCCTCTTCACCGTGCGCTTGTAATTCCCCACCTGGGACAGGGACGGGGATGGGGATGGGGACAGACAGGCGTGGGAGCTGTGGCCGGGCTGCGTGGCTCAGCCCCAGTTGGCCTGGGTGGGGATGGGGTGAGCACGAGGGACTTTGGGGTTGCAGGGATGCAGCTTTTGTTTTGGCGCTGCTCAACCCCAGCTCCTTTTGGTCCCCTCCATCGCTCTGCGCCCCTCGAGGACAGCCAAGGTTGAGACCTCCAACAGAGCCAGCTGGGACACCCGAGCCACCATGGCAGGGATGCCCGCAGGCATGGCTTGCTGTGGGAGGGGAGGGCAACACCATCCCCCCCGGCCTCGGGGACACCCTGGGATGCAGTGACGGTGGCAGGGGCCCCACGGGAGGAGAGGGCGGCCAGGACTCACCTCCCAGAAGCTGTCCGTTGTTTCCTCTGCGGCTGCCGCCGACTCGTCGTAGGAACCAGACATGGCTCCTGGCGCTGCCTCAGGCGTCAGTGCGGGCGCTGGGTGGCTCTTGGGCAAGCACCAGCCTCATGCACTGAGGGGAGAAGAGAAGGGAATCATGGGGGGGGAGTGAGCAGGGGACCCCCATCCCTCCTGCCCGCAGCACTGCAGGACAAGCATGCAGCTGCAGGGGATGGGGATGGTGCCCATTCCAGCTCCGGACCCACAGAGCCCTCCAGTGCCCCCACGCACCACCCCAAGGTGCCATCCAAACCCCCCCAAAGCCAGCTGAGCTGGGAGGGAGGACCGTGGCGAGCAGCACGGTGGGGAGCTCACCGGCGAGCTCACCGGCCAGGGGCTTGGCTTGGCACCGTGTGTCCCTGGGGAGCTGCGGCGTGGGGTGAGAGGCTGTGGCAGGGCCAGGGGGGATGAGCTGCCCAAAGAAATTCTCGTCCTGATATTCCACCCTAATCCATCCTGCTCTTCAGAGAAACGGCATCCCCGGAGCATCACGTGGCCCCGCTGCGCGGCTTAACCCTTTGCCGCTTTGCCGAGAGCTGCAGCTGGGGATGGGGCTGGGGGCTGATGGGCGGCACCACATGGGGATGGAAAGGGGACCGCGGTGGCCAGGAGCATCCTTGTCATACCCTTCCTGCCCCAGCTCCGGTCAGCACTACCATGGGGAAGCACTGGGCCTGTCCCACATGGCATCTGCCACTGGGATGGGGACAAAGTGGCCACGAACTGCCCCAGTTTCCTCCTGCCCCATCCCCAAAAGGGCTGTGGGAGCAGGATGTGGCAGTGAACCCCGTGCACCACCACTTCTCTGGGGAGGTGGAGCAGGCAACAGACCTGGCTGCCTGCATCCCACCCCACACCTGGGAGAGGGCAATGGGTTGGGAGGGCAAGGCTGGGGGGCGTAGGGTCCTGGTGCCCCAGTGCCCACCCATGGGGAACAGTTGGTGGGTGCAGGCGTGCTCCAGCTGTGCACACAGCTGGCCCCGAGAAGCCCTTAAGCCGGGGCAGGGAGGCAGCAGGGCACGGCCCCGGGAGGATGGGGGGCTGAAACGGTTACTGGAGCGTGGCGCAGGGCTCACTGTGCTGGAACTAACAGGGCCTGGCAGGGATTTAGTGATATAACCAGGGAGGCACCAATCCCCGCCGCCCTCCCCAGCCAGTTAAAAATAAACGCGTGACTGTCCCTTGCTCAGCTGCCGAGACGCAGATGGATGGGGAACCGCGGCAGTGCGCAGCGCAGCCAGCACCGTCCCCCCGCAGCCGGCAGCACGCGGCGCCCACGCCTGCCTGGCACCCACAGCATGACCACAGCCCTCCCCACCCATGAAAGCGCCCAACCTGAACACCCACAGGCTGCCCCAGTGCGCCCACAGCGCTGGCAGAGCAGCCAGTGGCACAACCCCCAGGGGACCTCGCAGGGTGTCATGTGTGGCTGTCTCTCCTGCAAACCCCAGGCACAGTGCAGCACTCAGCACCGGGAGCTTTGCTTGTGCCTCTGGTCTCTGGCTCTTCGTTTTGTTGCGGAGGCTGCACTGGCACAGCAAGGGCATCCTTGTGGTGACAGCCCCAGCCCTGCTCAAGGCCAGGGCAGCGACCCCAGGGAGGGAGCACACCCATGGCTGGGGGTACCCTGGGACCCGCGGGCACATGAGCCAGCCCCAGCTGCCCCCACCAAGCTGCCAGCAGCCCAGGCCGTGGGGCACTGTGGGACGTGGCTGCTGCAGCTCCCGCTCCTCGCCGTTACCTGGTCTGAGCCGCAGCCTGGGGGTTATTTTTGGCTCTGCATCACTTCCCAGCTAACGCTGCCGCCTTGTTGCCGCTCTCCTGCCATGCACCTGCGTGCACGACCATCCTTGCACGCCCACGCATGCGTGTGTGCCCCCTGCCATGCTGGGCCGCCCTGGCTGCCTGCGCAGCACACGCCAGCCCCACGCTCACCGCCCTGGCCCCGCCAGCGCAGCCCATCGCTTTGCATCAAGGCGGCGGGCGTGATGCCCAATGCCCGCAGTGCCGGTGGCTGAGCCGAGCCGCGGCGTGGCGAGGTGCCAGCCCCAGCCACGTGCTGCTACTTGGGCACCCTTGGCCGAGGGGGGCTCCGCTTCACACCCCCCCCCCAGCCCCACACTTCCACGAAGCTGCCAGGGAGAAGCCGCATAGCCTTTGGCATCGAGCAACGGTGAAGTTTGTCCCAGCTCCTGCCCCCGCATATGCCCTTGGGTTGCTCCCACAGCAGCCACCCCCCTGTATCTCTCGCCTCATCAACCTGCTTGGTGCTGAGCACGGCTGCAGCTCATCTCACCCACCAGGCAGCTCCTGCCACTGCCGGCATTGCAGGGGGGTCTCTGCCCTCCCTGAGGGCCGGGGACGTGGCCGCCGACCCTGCGCAGGCAGGAGGCTGCTGCAATGCAGAGGGCTGGTGCTGCCGACACTGCGGGCACGGGCAGCTGCCTGTGCTCCCACAGCCGGCCGCCCAGGCTGGCAGCGCCCTGGCCCCACGCAGGCAGAGACAGCCTGATTTTGCTGTCCCCTGCCCGTGGCAGAAGAGCCCAGGTGCCCGGAGGGGCTGCAGAGCTTTGGGCCAGTGCTGCTCCAGCATCCACACTGGCTGCTTGCCTGCCTCCTGGGGCTCCCCAGGGCCCGGGAAGGGCGAGAGGGACAAGCCGGGTCCCCCGGGGGGCCAGCTGAGCCCCTGACTCTCCCCACTCTCTTGGCCTTTGCCAGAGCTTTGCCTTTGCTGTAACATCACCATTAAATGTGCAACCCCCGGTGCAGCAGCCTCAGGGTGTGCTATCGGATGGGGGTGCCCCATCCTGGGCTCTGGGGTCCCCAGTGAAGTGCCAGGCACCAGCCCCAGCCCCGGGGAGAGGTGGCAGGTCGCTCTGCCTCCAGGATTTTTGGCTGCCCTGGCCCCAGCACCTCTGCTGCAGCCAAAAAGCAGGTGATGGGTCGTGATACAGGGAACAGGCAGCTGCCTGCCTGTGTCCCCATCCTGCCTGCCTGCACATCGGCTGAGCCCGGTGGGGACCAAGGGCCCGGAGGGGCTGCAGAGCCTCCAGGTGTGGGTTGTCCTGCTGCAAAGAGCCCTTTGCCAAGGCAGGATGGTGGCGGATGCACTGCAAGGAGGGGAGCGGAGCACAGAGCGAGCCTGTGTCCCTGTCCCCATCCCTGTCCCCATCCTGTCCCGGGGCAGGGGGTTCACACTCATGGTAAACGGGAGAGGGCCGGGTGCGAGCCCTGCTGCGGGAGTGAGAGCGCTAACGGGGCTGGGAGGGGAGTCGGTGACTAATTATTGGTGAAAGCATCCAGGGAAGGGGGAAGCCATGCTGGCAGCTGCGCTCGATCTGCGGGAATCAGAGCAAGCAGGGGTCTCCCTGTCACCAACCCTGAGCACAAACCAATGCAACGTGCGACGTTTCCCTGGTGCAAACCCCTTCTGCAACCGCAGCATCCTGACACGGAGCCGCAGCCCAGCCTGAGCCGAGGTCAGCGGGGACCCTTGTTTGCCGGAGCACGGGAGCTGGGGACAGGATGGTAATTTGCTGCACACTGTTGCCTTGTAGTTACCCGGGGGCTCCTGGCAGTAAAGCCGAAGCTCAGCAATTGGAAAGGACCCAATGGTCTGAGCTGGTTTTATTGCAATTAAACGCCGGGACTGACCTGGCCTGTCAAATCAAACAGTCCATGGGGCTGCAATACGAAATAGTTGCTATGTTTTGCCTCCTTTTGTAAGCACACAAGGCTGAGGATGAGTGCAGGGGCTTAGGGGGAGGGAGTCAAGCTGGGGTTTGGGTTTTTGGCCGCGGGGAAGGTCATTTGCTCTCCCTTATCTCGGCATGAGGCTGGTCGAGGCTCTGTCGGGGAGTGCAGCACCAAATGCCACCGTGACGCACCACTTCCATCGCCACATGAAAACCACTCGCAGCAAAGACAAATGGACTAGAAGCGGCCGAGGAAGCCCAGGGCAGCATCGTGAGCAGAGCCCAACAGCCCACAAAGCCTCTGGGGAGCCCAGCAGCAGCGTCTCCCACTGTGCCGCAACGGCTCCAAGGCTGCCGCGCTGCTGCATCGGCCACCAGCAGTACCTGACCTCAGCACCGCATCCAGCACAGGCACCGATGCCCACGTGCTGCTCCTGCTATGGCAAAGTACGGGGGGGTGAGATGCCCCCGGCATGATGGCAGGTCCTCAGGCAAAGCCAGTGATGCCGGTGTGCTTTGCAAGGGGCTGGTTTGCTGCTGGTTTGCCGGCTGGTTTGCTGCTCAGCTTTGACCCGGCCGGGTGGCTCTGGGTTTCCCACCAGCGCAGGGCCGATCCGTGCAATCCATGGGGCTGGGGCAGGGAAATGGTCCCATGGGGCTGGCAAGGGTCACGGCCCAGGGAGCAAGGGGGGTGCAGAGGGGTTTGGCTGTGGCATGGCTGAACCGTCCCCCCTCTCCGGAGCCGATGTGGACCCTGCGAGGAAATGGTTAAGCGGGTGCTGCTGATTCACGCTGGCAGACGGCTCTGCACCAGGCACTGGGCGAGGAGGCAGAAGGGGAGCTGGGGCTCTGGGCTGAGCAGCCTGGAGAGGCGTGAGCAGCCTGAACGCGCATCCTCCCCCCTCGTTATCAAACAGAGCCCAGGGCCAGGCGGGAGGTGAGCCTGGGCCCTTTCCAAGCTGCCGGCTCCGTGCGAGCAGGCTGCAAGCAGCTCGTGTCAGGGCCCCATCCTGTATCCCCTGGCAAAACCCCTCCGGCTGCAGCAGGAGTAGAGTTGGAGCCCTAGCGCAAAGAGCCGAACTGGGGCCAGATGGGAGGGGACGGGTGTTCGCTGTACACCGGGTGCTTCTCCGTGGGATTTGGGCCAGGGCAGCGCCATGGGGCTGGCTTGAACCGGGTGCATGTGGTTGCTTGAGCCGTGCACGAGGTGGCTGCGAGGACAGCAGGTCCCCGGAGGTGGCACGAAGGTAACCGTGGGAAACTTCTTCTGGGAGCCACTTTTCCAATGAATCCTGTGCAGGATGCGCGTGCCGCAGCCGCCTTGCTTCAATTAAAGTCATCTGCATCGACTGGGGGGATCTGAGGATTGAAGGGGGGGCGGCTGCAACAGGGACTCGCTGGACCCTGCCAGGTCAGGGCTTGGAGGCTCCCCAAAACCGGAGCATTTGCAAAAGAGGTTCAATGGTCCAGGAACGTTACTGGGAGCCCCATGTCCCACGTGCAGTTGGGAGGACGCCCACCCCGCTGGCTGGGGTGCGGGCCACCTGCCATAGGTGCTGCCAGGTTGCAGTAGCCGTGGGAGACGCATTTGCTCCAAGCCCTGGCAGCAAACGGCTTTGCATTTTGTGTGAGCTCTGCAGAAACCTTCACCTTCCTCCTGCACTCCCCAAAGTTACCCTGCTCAGAGCACAGGACACCCATCAAAGTCTTCTAGGGATTTTACGAGCCTTGTGCAAAGATTTCTGGAAATATGCATGGCATTTGCAGATAACGCAAATGTTTCTCTCCAGGGAAGCTTGCAGCCCTGCTCAGGTACAGCGGATGTGCCAGGAATGTGGATAGCCACCACGGCGGGGTGCAGAAGCAGGATTGTCAACCCCGTGCATGTGCTCAGGCCTGGGGAAGGGAGACGGGGCTGAGCCTCAGCTTGTGGGGTTTCGACTTGCCTTACAGCTCTGCAGGTTTTCTCAGCCTGCCGCCTTAGCTCGCTGCTGTAAACAAAGATGCTCCGACTCTTGAGCGGGGATTTTTGTGGTCCCAGGAGCAGGGTTTAGGCAGAAATCCAAATATGAGGTTTGCAATTAAGCCGCCAAGTAGCAAACAACGGTGGTGGAGGTTACGGCGGTGCCGTCCCCTTGCTTCTGCATCAAGGAAGGGGGAAGCCAGAGCATCAGCGCTGGCACGGGGGTCCCGTCCCCTGCACCTTGGTGGGACGGACCTGGGGCTGGTGGTGACGGGAGGCAAATGGGGCTGCTGGGAGCAGGGCGATGTGGAGGGACAGCGGGATTTTAGCTGTCTGTGCTGGAGGAAGGAGACTCGGAGCCAGAGGGGGCTCAGAGAGGGGGTAGGAAAGCAGGGAGATGGCGGGGGGAGAGCAAGGGGGAAAAGCTGGGGAGACAACGGGAAAAGGAGGGGCTTCAGTGACGGGGTGAGGCACTCATTTGGGCAGGGGGACAGCGATGAGATGGACAGCACAAGTCCCCCCTCATCATTGGCAGCTGGGGAAACTGAGGCACAAACCCGGGAGTGTGGCCGCGTCGCAGAGGGGGTGTCACTTGCCCTGGCACCCCATCGGACGCGGGGGGGGGGGGTGTGAAGGTCATGTCCCCCCGGCCCCCCCCGGCTTGCAGAAGGGATCAGGGACACCGTGTCCTGCCGGGGGGGGTGCAAACCCACGCCATACTGCCTGCTCCTTGCACAGCATCCCCCCCGCCCTCCCCCCAGCCCCGCAAGGGACCCCGGCATCCCGCACCCCCATCCCCACCCGCGCAAAGGCCCCGCGCAGCCCCATCCCCGCAGGGCACCCGGGCAGCAACTGCCCCTTCCCAGGCTGCTCCCGGCAAAGCCCCGCAGGGGCTGGAGCTTACCTGGGCCGGGCGGCGGGGGCCCGGGGGCTCCGCCGGGCGCGGCGGGACGGGCGGGATGCGCTGCGCTCCGCTCCGCTCCGCTCCGCACCAGCCGTGCAGCGGCGGCGGCGCGCACGGCCGCGGGCACGCGCCCTGCCTGCAGCCGCCCGTTGCCATGGCAACCGGGGGATGGAGCCGCTGCCTGCAAAGGTTGCAAAAATCATCCGGGGGGGGATGGACACCCCCCCACCCCGCCTTGGCCTGCTGCCCCTGTGGGTCTGCACCCACCCCGGGGTGCTGCCACCCCTTCCAGCCCCCCGCTGCCGCCCCCACCGGGGCCGTGCCGAGACCCTCGCCCAGGGCACGGTCCCCAGGCACCTGCCCCCGGTGCCAGGTGGGTGCTCAGCACCCATCGGACAGGGCTGCCCCACTGCACGGGGTGCCGCGGCCCGGGGCATGGGGACAGGGGAGATGGTGGGGTGCCGGGAGCCTGCGGCCGGGTGCATGTGGGCGTCTGGCCCCAGTGGCCCTGCCTGCCGCTGCGGGGCTCTGTTAGGGCCACAAAGGGGCTCCTTCCCCCTTAGGCTGTGCTGCTGGGAGGCTCTTTGGGGAGCTGAGTGAGGATACACTGGAAGTCCTCATCCTGCTGCTCCTTGGGTCCTTGTCCCTCCTGCACAGGACGGGACAGAGCAATGCGCTCCCTCCTCTCCTCCCCGGGTGCTCTGTCACCTCCACGGGCCCCGGGAAGGGGCTGCAGGGAGGGGTTTAGGGCTGAGCTGTGGCTTTTGCAGAAATAAACACCCCAAAAACGTCTTTGGAGAGGCAGCCGGTGCCGCCTCCTTGCCAAATGTGCCAGCTGGGGAACAGGCTGGCGGGAGAAGCCAGAACGGTTCTTCCCACCCGGCAGGGCTGGGCTGGGGAAAGCGGGGCTGGGGAAGGGGGTGACAGGGGCTGCACCCCCCTAAGGCTTCTTTGAGGCTGGGAGCCAGGCAGCTCCCTCCCCACCGCCACCTGCCTCGTCCCGAGCCCCAGGGCTTGTGCCCAGGGTCACCGGGGCTTATGACAGGGGCAGGAGCCAGGGGGGAGCAGGAGGCTGGAGCCCTCTGGCCCCACGGCTGGGGCTGTTGGGGAGCCGGGAGGATGCGGGTAGGGGTGGCGACAGGCTCCCCCCCTCTCTACTGCCCGAATGCACCGCGCCTGCCTTTCCCCCCCACTCGTGGGTGATGTCAGGGAAATTAAAAGCCAGCAGGAGACGAGCGCTTCCAGCCCAGTAACCGAAGCCGCCCGCAGAAGCTGCAGTAATGAGGCTGCCAGGCCGCTGCCGCCAGGATCGGGTTGCCCAGAGAATGCGACCCGGTCCCGGGAGGCTCTGCCGGCCTCCGACGCAGGCTCAGCTTTCCCCTAACGAGCGCCTTCGACTGCTTAATGAAGCTCAGTGGGGCTCTCCATCCCGCTCGCCTTCCGGCTCCTTCCAGCTTCGTGCCATCCAAGCGTGTCTTCCCACCTCACGGCCCTGAAATATTTCATGCCCGGCTGCAGCTGGCAGCAGCGTGCGAGACCCAGGAGATCTCATGCTCCCCGATCCCAACAGGGGAGCAGGGATGGGCTGTGGTTCCTGCAGGTGCCAGGGGATCTTTGCCCATTGGCGTTTCAGGGTGAGGAACCAGAGGGTGCTGATCAACTGGGCATCATCCTTGCGTGCAATGAGTTGGCAGTTCTCAGCGCAGGGTTGCTGGAGGCGCTGCCGGGCTGTCCCAGCTGCCTTCTGCCCTGACAGCATCCATGCTGCAGAGGAGCAAATGTTCTTGGCATTAAGCATTGGGTGACAATGCGGGGGGACCTCAATGACTTAGGGGAGCTTCCCAGTGCTAACAGCCCATTGCCACCAGCTTTGTGGCAGATGTGGTCCGTGCAGGTAGGACCAACCCACGTCTCCTTCCCCAGCAGCTTGGGCTGCTCGGTGCTGGTAGCAGGCAGGAGCCCTGCCTCCATAGCACAAGGCTCCCGCAATGACTGTCGTCCGGTTCCTTCACCAAAAACTCAGCCACAACAAACTTTTCCCTGGCTCTCGCCATCCCATCACTTACTGTTTCCTGCGGTAAGTCATTTCCCCTCCTGTAAAATGAGTTTCCTTGTGGGAACCAGCGGCCAGTATTGGCAGGAAATAAGCCCTGATTTATCGGGCCACTTGCCGCTCTGAAATTACGGCTCTTCGAGTGCCACAGCAAACTGAGAAGCAGAGCAAATTAGCCCACACCGTGCTCTCGTGGCTGCCAGCAGCCTGCCTGTGCAGCGAGCTGCTGCGGGCAGGAGAGGAGGGAAATGCCACCAGCTATCAGCCGCTCTGCCCATCACCCGGCCACGCATGCCAGCCTTTGCACGAATAAGGGGGGGATTTCCAAGCGTGGCCTGCTCCCGTCTGCCTCCCTAGCAAGGAAAGGAAAACGCATTTCCTAAATCATGGCAGAGCCCCCAGTTATGGTGCTCTCTGCTGAGCCAGTTGGCGCTGGGAGCAATGGAAGAGCCCCCGGCCCATGGGTGCTGCAGGGAAGGCAGCTTGGGGATGGGGGCAGAGAGGGGTCCCGGCATCCCGGTCATCCCGAGCCGGTCCCTGGCCTCCCGCTGCCCTTTCCCGCTGGATGCCAGGGGCAGAGAGGAGCAGGAACTGGGGCTCGTAGGGCCGGATGGGGCCAGTGCCCCCGCGCTCGCCCCATGCCCAGGCTGCGCCCCCGCCGCGGATGTGCTGCCGGTCCCAGGAGCCCTCTCGGGCTTGCTGGGAGAATGCAAGCACAGGGCTATTTTGCATCTCTAATTAGCAGTGGAGGATAATTGGCTGCTCTGCAGCAGTTACGCAGAAAGGCAGCCATTGTGGAGGGCCTCGGTGCGGGGCAGGTGCTGCCAGAAATCCAGCTCCCACAAAAACAATCCCCTTCTTGTCTGCTCACGACTGGCCCTGGGGGCATCCTCCGAGCCCTTCCGGGGAAGGGGCTGGGGACGGGACATAAAGGCTCCATTTTTCCTGGGAAACTGCGTGGAGCTCGGTGCAGGCAGCTGCCTGGGAGGAGCCCGTTTGTATTGCCCATGGCCACAGCGACGGCGATGCTGGGGCCTCGCTGCCTCCTTCCCCCCGTGCTGTGCCACGCTGAGGGCAGCCGGATGCCGGCTCGGCCCCTCTGGGAAGCTGCCGGCTGGATGCGGCCTCTCCTTCTCCCATCTGACTCATCTGCAGAAGCACGGCAGGATCCTGTGTTTGCCTTCAAGGTGTTGCACAAACACCAGCCGGGCTGGCCGCCCTGCGGGGACAAAGTCTGTCCCTGGGCAGAGCCGCTTGCCGAGTTCTCCTCCTCCTGCCGAGCTGTGCTGGAGCAGCCCAGCTCCATCCCAGCTCCATCCCGGCCCCGGCAGCATCACCTCCCAGCACGGCCAGGGGGACCAGCGGGGTTGGGGACACAGGATTTCCAGCAATGGGGATCTCACACACAGACAAACCCAGGCTTTGGCTCGCTGCAGGACATGGCTCTGGTGCAGACTCACTTTGCCAGCGCTGATGTTCCCTTCCCTTTCCCGCCCTGCCCCTGTGCACGTCACTAATCGATGCCTGCCAGCCGCCTGGGCTTGCCTTC
Organism: Platalea leucorodia; assembly: GCF_965183815.1. NCBI lineage: Eukaryota > Metazoa > Chordata > Aves > Pelecaniformes > Threskiornithidae > Platalea > Platalea leucorodia. The sequence goes on from NC_138841.1 coordinate 591,053, forward strand.
CTCAATCCTTTTACAGTTAAATCCAGCTCCCGTCCTGCTGCAGCCCCTCCGGTGGCCATGCACCCTGGGGAGAGGTGGGAGAGGAGGGGGCCAGTGCCGGCTGGGGGGGTCATGGATTGGTGCAGACCCCAGGGCAGGGTCAGCACCATCAGCAGCGGTCAAGATGGTGGCTGATGAATTCCCCAGTTTTCTCTGGGCTCCTGCAAAGGGAACACAAAATCCCAGGAGGTAGGAAGGACCCTCAGGGCTTCAGCCAGGGTTTTGGGGTCAGGCGTGATGGAAACCGCAGTGTGGCACCGAGTCCTTGTTTGGGGCCAGCGGTGCGGTCTCCCGGCCAGGCCAGCTGTGCTGCGGCAATGGACTTGCCCTGAATATTTGGCTTAGGGATGGGGTTTGCCCAGGGAAGGTGGCGCAGGGGTCGAGGGAAGCGGCAGCAGCCTGAGAGGCTGCCAGGGAAGCTCTAATCCGTTTAGCAAAGCGTTTGCTTTGCCATTTCCAAGGCAGGCGCAAGAGCAGCAAAGAGGAGATGCAGGCAGCGCGGCAGGACAAAGCAGGCAAGGGCAGCTCTCCTGCTCCGTGGGATGAGCTGGGGGATGCGTTTCTCCCAGGGGTTGCTGCAATTGCTGCAGCATCCCGGGGGCTGCCCTGCAGCAGGGGGTTTCCTCCCCCCCAGCTCCATCCCTGCTCTCCCAGGGAAGAAGAAACGAGGCAATAAAGTGGTAGCAAAGCCCCAGGATGGCACCAGGCAGCTCCAGGCGCCTTGGGACATGCTGCATCAGCCTCCGGCTCCGCCCGGGCAGCCTGAAATGCGTAGGCACAACCCCCGGGTGGGTGCGAGCCTCCCCCAGCCCCGTGCACCCCGCAGGGACCCCGCTGCTCCCTCTGCCTTCCTGGGGCAGGCAGTGGTCCCTCCAACTGCCCTGCTCACCCTAGCGCAGCCCCAAAAATCACAGCTCTATTGCCCCGTGTGCCGCCAGAGCTCACACCCGGGGGGCAAATGTGGGCTGGAGGGGGGAGCATTGGCCCCTGCCTGCAGCTGGGAAGGCAGAGCCCCCCGGTAGCGCCCAGGCTCAGCCTAAGCTGCCTTGCAGAGCCTCAGCTCCCTGCCAGCTGCTCGGGCGTTGCGGTGCCTGGCCGTGCCCAGCCGTGCCTGTACGGCTGCCGGGATTAGGGAGCTCCGGGGGGGACTCTGCCCTGAGGGGCTCTGCCCTGAGCTTGGCCCCAGAGCGCCCAGGAGGTGGGCAGGGGCTGCCGGCACAGGCGAAATCCCTTCGACCGCAGCGCTTGAAGCAGGAGCCTGTGTTTCTTACTGGGTAAGACGACGCCAAACACATCCCAGGGAGGCGGGGGGGAAGATGAGCACGGTTGCTGCTGGCCCCCCAACTGCAGGCTGTGATCCCAGCTCTCCCTTATGCATCCAAGGGGGGCTGGAGGGACCCCGTGCCTGGAGCTAAGAGCAGCTGATCCACCAGCCTGGCAGGGCAAGCGTGGCCCTGGGGCATCCCTGGCCCCGTGGCCAGTGTGTGGGGCCAGCAGCCCTCCCCCCAGAAGCCCCCGTGCAGCGGTTAGCAGGGTGGGCTATGGGGGCAATGGGCACAGCGTGCAGAGCGGGGCTGTGCGAGGGCTGGCACGTGCTGCATCCCACCAGCCCCACGGTGCCACGTCTCATGAGCCCCCAGAAGCTCTGCCCCCACCAGACTCCTGCTGGAGCCCTGCCGCTTGCTGCCACTTCACACCAGACTCCAGCTCCCCCGGGAGGTGCAGGCATCTGGGCAGGGACCTGCGGGACCCACACTGCCTTCCCACCCTGCCAGAGACGCCGCGAGGCCAGCAAAAAATGGGTGAACCCAAAATCTGGGGGGGAACCCAAGGCAGATGGTGAGCCCTACTCGGCACAATCTGGCAGAAGTTGGAAATCACGTAAAATGGGTCAGGGAGCTGCTCTGCTGAAGCAGGGTTCATTTCCCAGCAAGCAACCACCAGCACGGGGCGGGGACCCATTTCAAACCCACCACAGCTGGGGACCACCGGAGGGGACTCGGGGTGACAGCAGTGTCACAGCACACCGAGCCCCGGCATCCCATCTGCCACCTGGGGACACCGTCACCGTCACCTGCCATATGCCGGCACCCCTCGCCACAGCAAGCCCCGGCCAACCCACCGACGCCAACCTCCCGCCTCGCCGGGAGCCGGGTCAGCCCCAAATCTGCCGGGAGCCGCGTGGCAGTACCTTTGGGACGTGGGGACGCTGGCGGAGCGGGGCTGGCTGCCTCTCGCCGGGGCTGGCTCTGCACATTGGCAGGAAGGTCATGGCAGATGGGGAGGAGGGGGGTAAAGATCAGCACGGAGATTAGGGAGGCATTTTTAGCCAACCAATCGCCATCCTGGCGTAACGAATCCTTGGCCGCACAAGGTGACAACACAACTGCGGAGATGGATGGGTATAAGCCGGGAGCCCCGCGTGGCCCGGCTGGTGGCGGTGGCAGGGGGTCCCCAGCCTCCCCGTGCTCCTCCGTGCGCTTTTGTCCCCTCCCGCTCTTCTCTTCCCTCCCCCTGCAAGCGTTTGCTCACACCCTCCCTTCCCCTCTCCTCTCCCCATCCAGAGCGGGGTCTGGGGGTGCCATGTGGCAAAGCCCCCTGGGGCCGGGGTGTTTGCAGGGGGCAGCAGGGACGTCTCCCCTCCGCCAGCCGTGGGAACGTCTCCCCTCCGCCAGCCGTGGGATGCCCTGGGGTGTTCAAACCTCCAGCCAGGGCAGGAGCAGCCCTGGTCTATGCGGTGACATTGCACAGGGTGGCCCTAAGGGGACACAGCTCCAGTCCCCCCATTGCCCCCTGCCCGGGGTCACCACGTCCCCCCCCGGACCACGAGCCTGGCTGGGGGAGCTGCGGGTGGCCCCCATGCCCTGGCTGGGCATTTTGGGGCACAAAGGGGACTTTGTGTGCCTCCAGCGAGCCCTGAGCCCTTTGCTCGGGCGTGTGAGCCTGGCGGGGAGCAGCCCGGGGTGTCCCCCGGGACCCCAGCCAAGGCTTTGCAGCCCAGGTCCAAAGAGCGCTGCCGGCGGGACGGGCTGTGGTGACGGCCAGGATGGCACCGGCGCCCCGGGCTCCCACCACGCTCCTGTGCTCCAAGCAGGGGAGCGAGACCCCCCTCGAAAGGGCCACCGGTGCCCGGCACAGAGCAGCGGCACGGGGTGGGGAAGGAGGCCGTGCCTGGGGGAGCTGGGGGATCTTCGCCCCGGTGCCCCCCGGGTGGGATCAGGCAGCGCCCCGTGGCTGGGGACAGCCCGGCCATCGCTCGGGCCGCGTGGGGACGGCGCAGGCCCAGGCCGCCCGCCCGCCCGCAGAGCCCCTTCCCCGCCGAAACGGGGGGTGATGGCGGCGGCGGGGCTGGCGTCGCTCCCCGGGGCCACGCGGGGGCGGGATGAGGGGGGACACCGGTGGGGACGTGGAGGGGGCAACGCGAGTGGGGATGTGGAAGGGCTGTCACGAGTGGGGACGCGGAGGGGGTCTGTGGCGGGGACATGGAGGAGGTGACACGAGTGGGGACGCGGACGGAGCGGGTGTCTGTGGCGGGGACTGGAGGGGCGGCACTGGGGGGCGGGGCCGCTGCGGGGCGGCGGTGACCGTTCGTATCAGGCAGCGCCGCGGGCACCGCCACGCCCGGGCCGCAGGGGGCCTGCGCGCCCCGCTCAGGCAGCGCCGCGGCCACCCGCGCCGCCAGGGGGCCTTCGGGAGGCCGGAAGCGGCCGCGCGGCGCAGGCGCGCTCCTTTCCGCTCTTGGGCCCGCCGCCGCCGCCACGGTGAGGCCGCGCTCGGGGCCCCATCGGCCTCGCATCGGCGCCATCGCGGGGCGGCGGCGTGGGGCCGCTGCTTGGCAGCGGGGGGGAGCCCTGCCCCGGCCCCCCGCGGCGGAATTGCCGGGACGAGGGGGGTCTAGGCCCGAGTTGGCGGGGCGGGAGGGAGCGGGGGGCGGTAGGCCGCGGGGGGGTGCCGTTACCGGGGGCCAGGCCCCGGGCTGGGGGGGGCTGCTCCAGGCTTCCCCCGCCACGATGCAGAGGGGACCCGCGGCGGGAGCCCCGTTGGGTTCCCAGCGGTGGCACCGGGGCCTTCCACCCCCGAGGCTCCCGTGGCGGAGGTCCCTGCCGCTCGGCAGCTCCCTGCGCGCCGCCGTGCCCTGAACACCGGGAGCTCAGCGGTTCCCCGCTGCTCGGGCCGGAGCGACCCGGGCCTGGCGTGTCGGGAAGCATCGCCCGGAGCGGGGTGTCCGCTCCCTGGGGGGCAGCGCGGTTACGGGCTCTGGTGTGCCCCTGTGTGAGTGAGGGGTGCTGCCCCGCTCCGCTCCCGGCCCTGAGCGGGGGTGGGGGAGGCTTCCCTGCTCCCGAGCTCCCGGGTTAAGTGTGAAGTGACAACAGCAGCACCAGTGTCCTCAGGCCTTACCCTGGGCCGCCTCTCTGCCTCACCTGTGCCAGCCCTTGTCCCTTGTTTTGGCTGGTATCAGCTAGTTTACCGTCTTTAATATGGTGATGGGATTTAATGGTAAGGGTCAAAAGTTTGGACGGCTCAGTTTTCCCTCACAGGAGAACAATGGGAAGGGATGCCCAGCAGCTCAGGTGTTGAAAAGTAGTTCAGAAAGCTCTTACAGGAGACAGCAATCTGGGGGGTGTTATTCAAGCGTTAGGCTTTTCATACAAACTAGCACTGTTGTTATTTCACTATTTGTGGTAGACTCCCAAATGCCTTTGTTCTACCTCAGCAGTATTTACTGTCTACTGCTTATCTCGTGTTTAGATGTTGATGCCCAAGAAGAACCGAATTGCCATCTACGAACTCCTTTTTAAGGAGGGAGTGATGGTGGCCAAGAAAGATGTCCACATGCCGAAGCACCCAGAGCTCGTCGACAAGAACGTGCCCAACCTCCATGTCATGAAAGCCATGCAGGTACGGAGGTGAGGGCGGGCTGCCAGGGCCGGGCTGCCAGCCAGCCGGGATCCGGGCACGTAAGATTGTTGTGAATAAACAGCGTCAACTGTTAACAAAAAAACATTTTCACATGTTGCCTTGTATTTGCTGTTTCTTTACTATTACAGTTATTTTCCCATTTTCCTGAATTTTGCTGTTTCCTCTTTGACTTATTGTTCCCTACAGACCGTGCAAGGTTATTCTTTTGTGGATCCACATCTCTAGCTCTGTTTTTGAAGCTATGATACCTCCATGTGTGGTAGCCTTGTATTTTCTCACAGGATGGGAATGATGCTGTAATTTTGTCCCGTGCACGTGAACTTTCATCTGTTCCTAAATTTTTATTCCCCACATAGCCCCGATAAGCTCTTGTGTTCATAAAAACATCTGCTGAGGGTGTTGATGGGAGATGTTGAATGATGATAGGGATCATACATGAGGTAATTGAGAATTCTCTCTCTAGTCTCTGAAATCCCGTGGTTATGTGAAAGAGCAGTTTGCGTGGAGGCATTTCTACTGGTATCTGACCAACGAGGGCATCCAGTACCTGCGCGATTACCTTCACCTCCCCCCTGAGATCGTCCCTGCAACCCTGCGCCGGAGCCGCCCAGAGACTGGCAGACCACGGCCCAAAGGTAAGCGGGGGTTGAGGTGACTGAGTCAGCTGGAGGGAGCAGGGAACGAGGTTAAGCGTGTTGGACAGAGCCGGTGTAGTCAGCTGCACGTCAGCTTCCCGAGCAGACTGCTGTGAGTTGCTGTGATTTTGGGGTGTATGAACATTGATAGATCAAGGAGGCACGTATAGGTTTTATTGCTTTTGTCTCTGGCACTAGTCCGATGGCCACTGTCCTACTGAAAAGTTGGAGAGGGCTAAAGAAAACTGTGGGACTGACTGGGAGAAATGCTTTGAGTGTGGGACTTGGCCTTCTCTGGTAACACAGGTGACTGGAATTACCTAGAGCAGGCACGCTGAAACCGCAGGCTGCGGATTGAGGTACCTGTTGGTGCCCAGACATGGCTGAGGTCCGAGGCAGGGGATGTCTGTAGCTGTCAGGGTTTTTCAAAAGCTGTGCTTGTCTTTTGGGAAGAGCCTGCAGCAATCACTGCAGTTCTCCCTCAGGAGAACAGTGCGTGTGCTGCCTGTCTCCTCCAGCAGGTACAGAGAACCTCGTCTCTGGCTGCGTTATCCTGAGAAGGACTGCCTGGGAGGCTGTTGGATGAAAGTTGCACGCCTAGGCTAGGATTGCGGAGACAGGGAACAAACTTGAATTTGGATGTAGCACGCAGGTGCGGGATTCGATGACTGAAAGCGAAAGCGAAGCCTGGGTGCTGGATGTGCTTCACGTGGGGGTTCAGCTGTGGTACCTGCCGTCAAGTCGGATACCCGCAGTTCTGGCTTTATCACGTGCACTTAACGAGCTCTTAAGCAGGTCAGATTATTAAAGCTGCCTTCACTTTTTAAAAGATGTACACCAAATACCTGTGGTATATTGGGCTTGTAGTTCTGAATTTTTCTTGGTGGGTTTTTCATACCCCAAAGTGAAGGAGGTACTGGTCAAGCAAACAGATGTATTGCTGATGCTGACCTCTCGGGTTGCCCGCAGCTGCCTCTTTACAGGCGCGTCCCTACAAAATGTGTTGTAGACCCACCTGCGATGGCTGAAACGTATTTCCAGGTGGTGTTCTTCTCTGGTTGCAAATAGCAATATTAAATAATAAAGTTTGGGTTGCAAACCTGCCTGTTTAGTCCACATAAGGCAGAAGCTATGCTTTTTCCTTGTGGATGCTTGGCATTGGCCTATGAAGGGCTTGTGAACCATTTTGATACCATTTGTGGTGAGCAATGTCGTACAGTAGTGCAGTATAAATAAACTTGAGGTGAATGCGCTGAAGCCACCATGCCCCTCAATTCAGTTCTGAAAAGATGACTGTGTTCCAAACTAATAATTCGGAATAGGAATGATGGTTACGTTGCTTGTGTGCATTTCGAAATGCTCTGCAAAATGCTTTCTGCTTGATTTTCCCGGTTTCTTGTCCAGTAGTAGAGAAGAAACACCACAGTGCAGAACATAGATTGTAAAATTGCCCAGAAGATCTTTGGGGAGACAAAAACTTGTGGAAACGTAGAGAAAGGAGAGAGAAAATTGCTGCAGCCGTGGCTGGCAGAACAGCATTGCCAGGTCTCTAGGGGCAAGAAATGTTTCTTTTCCCTCAGGGCGGGAGGTGGTGGGTCTGTCTGCCTTGTGTGGAGTTGCCTCTTGGGTTTACCAAGAACGATGTTGTAGGATGTCATCCTGCCCTTAAAGAAGGACGCGCTTTGTGAAAGGGGAGTCCTGCACGACAGAGCTCTTTCTGGTAGATGGCAGGAGTCTGCTTTTCCTGCTTCTGAGCTACATCATATCGCGACAGCAAGTACTGGATGCTGCACTGGGGATGGAGGCTGTGGGCATGGGGTGCTGAGGAGTTCACCTCCATCTCCCGCAACTTGTTTTTTAGCCTAACAAAACTGTAGCATCATCTGCTTCAAAGGAAAGAATTGCATTGAAACTAGGAAGATGATGGTTTCTCTGATCTCTGAGTAGCTTTAGATGTTATCAAATTTATTCTTCAGATGCTGTGTTTATTCAGCAAGCTAAAGAAACTGCATCTCTAATGGGAGGTTGGGGCTTACGGTTCCTGGCTAAAATTTGCTCAGGGTTTCTGTCATGAGGAAGCTTCACTTTGCAGCATCACAGCCCTTTTCAGGGCAGTGCCAGTGACCTCATTCAGTCCGCACCTTGGCAGGGTTAGCTGGTAGGGCTGCACAAATTGTCTGTTTCTGTGCTGTTTCTCTGTGGATTACCTGCCTTAGGCTGCAGCAGATGAGGAGTCGCGGCGGTGTGTGTGGATGGTGGTGCAGAATCCAAGCTTACGGGTCTCGCTTGACCTCTTGGGGTTTGGGGGCCTTTTCTGGCACTTCCATGCAGTGCTATCGACTTTCTCGAGTAAGGCTTGGTACAAAAGCTGGAAGTTAGTCTAAAGCAGGTACCACAAATACACTACTGTGTATTTGATATTTGCAGTTTGTGTCTCTGTTACAGATGTAATTGAACTGTTAGAAATTGAGGATGGACAGATCTGAAGGTTAAAAAAAAAAAAAATCCATTGGCTAGGGGATGCACCATGATGGTTTAGCCTGACAGAAAGGAAGGACATAGAAGTGCTTGTAGGATAAGTTAATGCTTGCACATCAGTGGGTAGTGTTTCTCTTTGTAATAAAAGCACCTGTTGTAAGGACTGGGTTTTGTATGGGAAAACTAGTGCCTGTAGTATAAACCAAGCCTGTAGAAGTGCGCGATTCGTGTTTCTCGCAGAATGGTTGAGACTGTGAGTACACTGTGGTGCGCCAGGCAGCAACCGCCCTTAAATGTGTCTTACTGCCTGAGCATGAAGACCTTGGCCTGGCGCTGCGGGGGCGTATTTCGTCTTTGATGCTCAGGGTGAACCCCACAAGAGTGGCGCAGAGGCTGGCAGTTCCACCACATCTGTTTCTTTCCTGCAGGTGTTCTGTCTGATATTAATCTGATGTTACATAGATAATCTGCTCTTAGTTTTATTAATCTATTCCATTGTGGAGGATTTGTGATACTGATAGTGTAGCTGTATTTTAGGTTGGGATCAGAATGTCATGCAATTTGTGACTTAACTATGAACAAGCTTGTTGGACGTGACAGATTCCCTGTATTTCTGACCTTTTTTTTATTATCATTAATTTTTGGCTCTTGCGTGAAGGCCAGAAGACTGTTGAGATGATGCTGTAAATCCATTTTTCACATAATTTAACTTCAACCCAAGCACAAGCTCTGGTGCACTTGAGCAGATTTCACCCGTAAAGTGAAGTTTTCCTTATTATATCACTTTTTTGTGTAGGTTTATATACACTAAGATGTCGAAGGTGCAGCTCTGCTGGCAGATCTAATGCTTAACTGGAGGGCTTTTTTTCCTTCTTGAGATGCAGGGTCACCCACGGAATGAGTTGTTTGTGTCCTGGGTAAGCAGTGTGTTTGATGTTCCTGTTTTCTCTTTCAGGTCTGGAAGGTGAACGCCCTGCACGTCTTACCCGGGGAGAAGCCGACAGGGATACGTACAGACGCAGTGCTGTTCCACGTGAGTGTCCATCGTGTTGCTGTGTGAATATCAGGCCGACCTTGCTCTTTGTGCAGGTTGTCTCTTTGGGAGAATTGTCTTCAGTATTGGCCTCCTTTCAAGAAGGAAAGGGGAAAAGTAGGCTCTTGGCGTAGCTTAGGCATTTATGCAACAGAGTTCATCTGTATCTGCTTATGGATATGATTCTTTTCTTGAATTTTGTCAAGCTGGGCTATGGGATTTTCTCTGGGGTGGGTTCAGTAACTCTCTGTCTCAATAATAGCTATTTTACTTTGCTATATTTTGCCTCAAGTTTTAGTTGTCTTTGATTGTAAACCTTTGATTCCAAGCAGGAGTGTGGTACTTGGGGAGCGTATTGCTTGGTTAGTAACTCATTCATCTCTCTCTTCAGCTGGTGCTGACAAGAAGGCTGAGGCTGGTGCTGGAGCAGCCACTGAATTCCAGTTTGTGAGTATTTGCATTCAAGATTTGCTTCCTTTATTGAGGCTTTGATTAGGAGAAACTGGATAGGTCATATCTCCATGCTCTTTAGCGTGGTGCCTCTCAGGTATGCCAGCTGGGGTCGGGTATTTGGCTCTGATTGTGTGAGAGAGGCTGGCAGCTGTTGCCCTCTGTGCCCAGCTCGCTTGCTGCATTCCTGTTGGGGAAACTACGTGATGGCCTCGCTGCTCTGACGGGAAGCCAGTGACACATTAGAGAAGCAAGCCAAGCTCTCTGGAGGAAACGCATGATTTTATACTTCAGAAATAGAAGAGTTTCAGACATGATCCACAGAGCTGGCTAGGATGGGTTGGTTTGGTTCTTAGACTCACTCATCTGACTAACCCGTGTCAGTCTCAAACAGACCCGAGTTAGGCTGTGCGTGGGGCAGGGGATGCTTATCAAAGTAACGCAAAGTTGAGGGAAGACAGCTAGCTCTTTCATGATGTTGGTTCTTGCTGCTCTGTAATTGCCGCTGTCACTTGCTGAATACAGTGACTTCTAATGCTCTTCCTTTTCTGTTGCAGAGAGGTGGATTTGGTCGTGGACGTGGTCAGCCGCCTCAGTAGAACTTCCTGCTCATGTTTTGTGTATAATAAAACAGGTGAAAATGCCACCTGGGTTGCATCGCTGTGTCTTATTTAAGTGCATAAATGTGGAGCTCACATAGCAGAGAAGCGACTCACATCTTTGTGCAACAACAGTAGTGCAATAACTTGTGATTAGAAAGCAGGTTATGGGAAGGAACTTCGTAGGTTCGGTGGTTACTGATGTAGGGTTTTGCTAGCGTGTAGAGGTGATGCTTATGGAGGAATGAGGAGCATTGGTTCATGGCAGCGCAGAAGCGCTGCAGGCAGTTTTTCTGCTCTGCCCAGGAAGACGCTCATTTCCAGTAATTCCCAGTAATGCCGTAATCTGGGCTGAGAGACAGGTCTGTTCTGCAGACAGAAAATTCAGTAAGTTCGGCTCTGTTGGCCTGAGGCCCTCTGTGAATCGGACCTAACCAGTGCAGGCAGGTGAGCGTTTCCTTTATCCCAGTTCTGAAATCGCTGGGTTAATTAACCATGGCTTAAGAAAGACGGGGTGGTTGTGACAGCGCCTGGGGCCGAGCTGGGTCGCGGGGTCCCCTGCAGCGTCGCGGGGTCCCCTGCAGCGCGCAGCCTGCCAGCAGATGTCACCCGCCAGCTGGGAACGGGGCGGCGCTCGCTGGGAGTGGGTTCCTGTCGCCTGGCGAACGGTGTCCTGTTCCGGGCAGCCTTAGCGTCACAGGAGCGTGGACACTAACCCGGGGGAACGGAGTTCATCCCAGTCCTAGCTGGAGGTGAAGGAAATGGGGGGCATGAGATTTTTTTTTTAATTTATTTTATTTCTGAGGGAGTCAGAACTGTAGGGATAGACAAGGTCTTTCAAATCTGTGTTTTAACTGACCCATCTGCCTCTGTTGAAGTTTGTAGGCTGTGATTTAGCTAAACCTAATCCAGACTGACCTGCTGAATCCCAGGTGACTGGATTTAGCTAAGATGCGGTTTACATCCTTGTTCTAATGGGTTAAAAAAGCTGCTCTTTTTTTGACTTGTGAGTGATATTCTTGAGTTTCTGGGTTATCTGCATCAATTGGGGCTTTTGGTTCAAGTTTCTGCTTATTTTGCCCTACAGTGTAGCGGTAATGCTTACACTTGCTGCTACGCATTTGTAGTTGAGATCCTGTTTGGGTGGCAGCATTGTGTTCAGCAAAACACTTAGCTTATGTGGAATTAAGCAACTATTTAAAATCACTCGGAGTACTTCGGTGTGTGGCAGTTGGTACGAAGTGCTGCATGTTTTCTTCTAAAAGAACATTTGACTCAGTACAGGGAAGATCTGACCGAGCAAGTAAAAACTGCTTTTGTTTTGGGGTGAGGAGCGCGGGGCTGAGCAGACCCTTTACCCCCACCTTCTCGCTCCGGTTCCACCCGCCAGCGGGTCCCGGCCTCAGCGTTTGGCCGCCCGCATGGACGGACGGACGGACAGACGGACAGGCCCGAGCGCTGTGGCCCTTCCCGCGCTCCCCCTGGACGGTGCCTCCCGTAGGTCCGCGGCCTTTTACACCACCGACCTGCGGAGTCGGATGTTAAAGGTTTTTTGGTTTATCCTCCGTTTTCGACTGTCTCCCGTGGCGCGGGTCTGGCTGCTGGAGCCCAGACAGCGCAGAGGAGCGCTTTCCTCCGGGGGGGGGCACGCAGCGGGGCCGGGCCGCGGACCCTCGGCGCGGGGGGGGCGATGCTGGCGCTGGCCGCTCCCGGGCGCGATTTCGGGGCTCCAGGCCGCGGGGGACATCGCGCCCTGGGGCGGCAGGGCCGCGGGGAGCGCGGAGGCTGTGCAACGGGGGGGGGGGGGGGCTGCAAGTGCCCCCCCGGCGGCGCGGCGCTGGCGGCCCCGGGCTGAGGCGGCCCCGCAGCCGCCCCCGCCCCCCCGCTTTGTTCCGCTCCCCCCGCGGCCGCGCTGCGCCACTGGCGTAACCCCCCCCGCCCGGCGCGAGGCGGACGCGCTTCCCTCCGCGGCGCCTGCGCGCTTGGCCGCTGTCACAGCCCGGCCCCGGCGCCTTTTGCGTAACGGCCCGGGCGCCCCAGCGCGCAGCGCCCGGCGGCTCGCGGGCGCCCGCCGTATTCTCGAAGGCGGCCTGCGCCGCTGGCGCGGAGGCGGAGGCGTGGTGGCGCCGTCTTGCGCGGGGGGGAGCGATTCTGGAAGCCGGGCTGCGCCGTCTGCGTGGCGGGCGCCGCCTCTGCCGCCCGGCGGCTCTGCGCCGTTTGCGTAGCGTGCCCCAAGATGGCGTCGCGGTCGTCGTCGTCGGCGGTGGCCGGAGCGCTGGCAGCGGCGGCGGAGCGGCTGGAAGTGAAGGGCGGGATGAGGCGGGCGAAAGGCGGCAGCGCGTAGCGGGCGGCTCCCGGCCTGCGGGAGACAGAGCGAGACCGAGAAAGAGACTGTCGCGGGCGGGCGGCCCCCTCCGCCCCCCCCGCCCTTCCCCGCCCGCCCCTCGCGGCAGCCCCGGCGGGTCCTTCCCGGCGCCGCCACCCTGCCCGCCCCCGCCGCCCCCGCCCTCTAGGCCGCGGGCCTCGCCGTCCCCCGGCCGCCCCCTCGCCGCGGAGGATGATGAAGCTCAAGTCCAACCAGACGCGAACCTACGACGGGGACGGCTACAAGAAGCGGGCGGCCTGCCTCTGCTTCCGCAGCGAGAGCGAGGAGGAGGTGAGGGCCGGGGGCCGCGGCCGGGGACCGGGACCCCCGACCCGGGGCAGGGGTGGGGGCGAAGCCGGGGCCCCCCGCGCAGCGGCCTGCGCCCCCGGAGCCGCCCGTGACTTGGTTGCAGGGGGATTTTTTTTTTCCTCTAGGTGCAATTAAGCGTCGCTGGGAAAGTTGGTGTTTCTCCCCCGTCTTTATTTCTCTCCGCTAAACGTGAGAAAAATGCCCAGAGTGAAATGCTCGTGGGGTGGTGGAGCAGCCTGGTAAGGAGTGTTGTGGCACGGGATGGGGTTTGGCAGCTGAGTGGACCGACCATGCTGGCAGAACTTCAGTCCAGCACATCACATGAGATGGGAGAGGAAACCTGACCTTGGATTTATAAAAAGAAACTGGGATAAAAGGGGCCTGATGGAGTGCCAGAAGCTGCTGTCCAGAGAGGCTTGGGAGGAAGTGGGAATTGAAGGTAGATTGGTTAGTCTAAGAACGGCCGTGTTGCTAAGTGGTTGTATTGTCCGTGGAGTTAAAAAGAGAAACTTTACTCGGATGTGCAATTTTTCACTGTTCTCTTTCAATATCATCTTAACGTGGGCTTGGGGTACTCGGGACAAGCTGGGCTGCAGGTCTTTTTTTTGCTTCTTCTGGAGTCAGGCATACTTCGTTTCATTTAGTGGTTCCTGAGCGGCTGTGCTACAGTCTTTGTTCTCCTGATTATCATATTTGTAGCTACAGGAAATCAGAAGGGAATGCAGACAGTTCACTGGAGGAAAGTAAATTAGCATTCCATTCAGTTATTATTTAACATGGTGAAGGAGGCTTGACAAACCCTTTGTAGCTGTGCTGTCATGGTGAAGAGTGTCAACATTTCAAGCACAAATGGTCTGAAATGAAAACAATATGTTTTGGTGCAGCGTTCGTCATAGCTGGTCCTTCCCACTGACTTTCAGGAAATTTATGACACTTTGAACTAACTATGAAGAAGAGCGTGATCGTATTGTGTAATGATGTTGGGGCTACTGGGGCTAATCGGCATGGGTGGTTGAAGGCATCTGAGTTTCCTGATGCGATTTTACACAATTTGTGAGGCAAGCGTGGCAATTCTTCTCAAGAGTTAGGTGCTTGACCATGTTTGATTACAGTATGGTTGAAGATAGACGTGTAATTTTAACAGCTACCTGATGCAATCAGCTTTTGACTGGTTGTTAGTCTTTATTTTCCCACGCTTCGATTTGCAGCGTCATACGGGCTCCAGCTTTCCCCACGGCGGTGGTCTCTCACATCTCTGGCCAGTGGGAACTGGTGTGCAGAGCTCTTACTGTGTTGGTGACACAAAGGTTCGTTAACGTGGCAGTTTCACAATACTGACCTGAGGTGCTTGAAGAAAGAAAAGTAAATTTGTTCTAGAGGCATGCTAACTTGTGACAAATTTCTTTCGGTGTAGGTTGAGCTGGTTAGGTTTGTTTAAGGTTGAGCTTTAAAGCCGTTTTTATGTCAAAGTTGTCTCTGTGTTGTGGTTTGCAACAACTTTCAGTGGATTGAAAATCTCATTTAATTTAAACTGGGACAATTTCAGGCTTTACTTTCTAGGTAAGACCTAGAGTAGAATGATCTGTTTCCAGCTTCAAAGGCAGGAGTTGGGGTAGCTGTCTCCCTGTGCTAATTGTGCCTTGTCATTTCCACGGGTCTGTTACAGAGGCTGCAAGTAAAGCTCTGGAAAACTTTGTGTGTATCAGGGCAATAGAGGTTCTCACGTGAGCATCGTTTTCTCACTTGAGCTGTGGTCACTGTTAGTGTTTGGCCTTGTCCCTGATCTCCCCAGTAAAATCAGGTGGTGTGTTGTACTGTGCTGTGACACGTTAAGGAGCACTAATGGCTTTGTAAATGATGCAGCATGCAACATAGATTGATTTCCTCAAGTATGTGCATGTGTGTGCTTTTTTGTAAGTGAGCCACAGAAATGGTGAAGCAATGAATTACAGTAGTGTCTTCTTTTGAATTGGCCTCCTGAGGACATCACACAGCCTTTCAACCACCATATTTATTTATGGTATCTATGTATTTAACGCAGAGCTGAAACTGCGTCCTGTGTTCTCATCTATTACCTGCTGCAGCAGCTGGTCATGAGGTGGACTTTTTCAAGAAATGCATTTAGGAGAGTTATTATCAAGTCGTGCCATACTAAACACACACACACGCCGGAATGGGCTCCTTTCTCAGATACCGCCCTTGATCTTAGTCAAAAGGCCTAGAAGCCATTTAAATTATGCTTGTATCGCTTACTGAAATCAGCAAGCAGGAAACTTTGATTTTTATTAATTTCTCTTTCTAATTTTTTCTTAGGTTAATTCTCATTTGTTGGCGTTTATTTAAACTTTGAGAGAAGTCTACTTGTCTAATCTTACTGCTACTTGCACTTTTTCAATAACAACAAAGGTGTTATGTGTACACATTTAATTACATAGTTTAACATGTCGGTGAAAGATTTCTTGATTTTAGTTTTCTCTTGGAGAATAATATGGGGGTTTTTGTGTGCTACTGACATATTTTATTATCGATTACTTCTATTTAAATGGAAATTGAGATCTATTTTAAAAGGCCTCTCCAGGGAGGGGGGAAAAAACAGAACCAAAGTGTGTTAAAGACATATTGAAAGCTTACTGTTTAAAAAGAAAAGAAAAAAAAAAAAACGCATGTTTCAATAAATGATTTAAACTTGCTGTATTAAAGTATTATTATTTTTTTCTAGGACTGGCTGTTTCTGGTTACGGTTTCTTTTAAATGCTTAAGAAATAGTAGATCTTAGCTCTCATGTTTCTTCATTTCCTGCTATGAATTAAAAAAACCCTAAGTTTTCTCCCTTTTTGAACCCCTAATTAGTTCCTGCATTAAAAAATTTTGTCAATGAACAAGAAGAAACAAGAAAAATTCTGTTTACACTTGCAGAGGAAGCTCCTTTTTTTCTTTTTAGTTGTTTACCCCCTAACTCTTCAGTTCATTGATTTGATTTTCTTTAAAATCTTAGCAATCAATGGAGATTACTGAAACAGCATGTCTTTGGTTAGGCATTAAATTTGCAAATAAAGAGTCTTAACACAATAACATTTTTGTTTCTTTTTTTTAGTTTTTAAGTGACTTATTTTTTTCCTTATGCTGCTCGAGGTTGCACATTTTCTCTGTATTGCGTTTGGAAGCTACTACTTTTGGACATGAAAGAAGCTCTGGAACGTTATTGGAAGACCAAATGTTGGCTGAAAAGATGTCTTTGTTACATATTCCTTTAAAAAGCAGCACAGGGAGAATTCATTTAAACATGAATCTCAAATGGAGCAAAAAAAGCCATTTCTTAATTGGGCTGTGTGGAAAAAATCTCTATCTGCGTTGTTTCATAAACAGTAAGCCACCGCAGAGCGATGTCTCTTTGGGCAGGAGGGAGAACGGGGGGAATCAACAGGATTAATTCAAAGAGAGTGTGAGCAGACTTCAAAGGACCTTTCGGCAACTGAACGCCGGGGCTCTGCTATTTTCATCTTTTCAAATGGGGTAAACTCCCTTGATACTTGCTGCTTCTGCCGAAGTGGGGAAGGAGAGTGTGCAGATCCAGAGATCCCAGATCTTGTGTTACCTCTGAAATCACTCGTTTTATTGCTTGTGATGTCAGTGTCTCTCAATATTGCTATTATGGTGTTATTTTTAAATAACACAAGTATTTTTTGTGTAGACCAGCTGTTTCAATGAGGAAATGTTCCAGAAAATTTCACTAATGTCTTACTATGATGAAGCAGATGGGAGCCTGCTCAATGGCAGCATCTCTGTGTTATATTTTAACAGAAATAAAAAGGGAACCGTTTGGCTTTAAGTCCCGTGCTGGTGTAGCTACAGGTTTAAGCATGCCTGCATTGTATCTGGTGAAAGGACAAGCTGCTCATTAACAACTGGTATTTTTAAAGACTTTTTGGAGGAAATGCTTCGGAAAGAATAGGATCCAGGATTGGTCGTCTTTTCTTAATTGTGAATGAAGTCTAAATTGAGATGAGAAAATAGAACTTTCGCACAGCGTCTGGTGAGCGCCCTGGCTCTGCGGCTCTGTGAGCACGCCAAGCCAATACGGCCACCAAAAGCTACGTTTATGTAGCCCCACAACAG
Source organism: Platalea leucorodia (assembly GCF_965183815.1). NCBI lineage: Eukaryota > Metazoa > Chordata > Aves > Pelecaniformes > Threskiornithidae > Platalea > Platalea leucorodia. The sequence continues at coordinate 607,997 of NC_138841.1, forward strand.
CCTCGGTTGGGGAAAGTAATTTGAATGCAAACTAACCTTTTCTTCTTGCTTCTCCTGGGTCAGTTTTAAACCAAGCTATGATGTAATACAGCAGTTCTCACATTTTAACTGTAGACTGCCTTGATGACCACACAGCGTTCCTGAGCCATCCTTTGTGCCTTCGCTTCAGTATAAAAATAGCTAAAACCACTCGGAGTACTTCACTGTTGGGATGTAAAGGGAGCCCAGCATCATATGATCATCGTCCTTTTCATGGAATATAGCCTCAGAACCTCTGTTCCGAGGGCTCGGCTCGACGCTGTTCCCTTCAGCTACGTAGAAGGGTTGTGGGTGAAACCAAATAGAGTTCTCCCTGTCTGTTGCTAACACATTACCACATCTCCAGTAAGATGTAGGCCAGTTTAGAAATAGTTCTCTTGCTTGTGCTTCTCCTGTTCCTCTCCGCTGTGCTTGTAGCTAGTTTTCTCCAAGAGCAAGAGTATAAACCTCTGCAAAACCTAGCTTTCATCTTAAAAAGTGTTTTCTAGCATTTTCATAAAGGCAGCTTTCATAAACGTTTTTACAAGCAGTTCCATGGTCTCTTGTGCTTTCCCAAACTACAAAAGAATGAAAAATGTTAAATTTTCACTTAATTTACTGGAAGCTCTGTAAGCTGTTGTGAAACTGAAGAATTGAGTCAGTTTTGTTCTGCTCGGCTCGGGGAAAGTGATGAACACGGAGGCAGTGCGCTCCACCCCGGGTCTGCTGAGAAGGACCCGGCAGTGGTGGCCGCTGCCTCTCCTCTGCATAACGCTTCTCTGAAATCCCTTTCATCTCAGATCCACTCATCGCCTGGCCAGAGGCTGTGGCTGGTTTTCCTACCTTTCTCTCCTCGCTTGTGTGGCGTCCCCCTCCCCTTTGTTTGTTTTTTAACCTCACGATCAGTTCCCTGACTTGGTTCATCTCCGCACCCTTCAGGCAAGCCGCCGAAGCGTGGAGGCAGGTACAAGCAGCTGGGGGGTGTACCCAGCTGGGACTGCTGCCAAAGGACCTAATCTTTCCATGGATGGTCTCTCAAGGTCTGGAAAAACAACTCTTTCCCTTCTCAAAGGAAAATGATAATGTGCTTGGATGTTATCATTATTTTTTTGAAATAAGGGAAATTATCCTGGTTTGCATACCTCTGTGATGGGGTCGCCCAGAAAAACTGGGTAGAACAAAATCAAGAAACTCTCAATTCTACCTTATGAATAGTAAACATCCATGTGCAGATGCTGTGTATAATATCCAGCAACTGGGAAGCAGGTACTCAGTTTCTTTAAACAGTAGTTCTTTTTTTAGTCCAGCTGAGAGACTGACTGCACAGACTGGTCAAGGATCTTTCAAATTTTGTGCACATCTATATCAGAATTTGTGTCTCTGTAGCTGTCTTTGTGGGGTGGATAATGGACAGTAACTCCTTGTTCCCAGAAATGTCACGTTAACATGTGAAATTCAGAGGGATACAATTACCTACTGGGTAGATTTTTTTTTTTTAAGATGCTTCATGTGGTTTGAATGTTATTTTCATGTGTATTGACTTGGGTGGTTACTTTTTCTTGTGTAAATGACATATATTGATGTTATGCATAGAATTAACTACTTATATTTGAAAAGCTTTCCAAGAGTTTTCATGGCTGTAGGTTTTTGCGTGCTTTATTTTATGAATAGGACTTGTTAATCAAAACAGTAAGTGTATACATATGCAACTGCTGACATCCAGAGTCATTTGGTCTGTGTAAAAAGACCAAAATACTCCCTTCGTTTCTTTTTTTTTTTTTTTTTTCCTTAGAAAAAAAAAAAGGCCGTTTAAAAGCTAGCATTCCTTCTGGAAAAAGTCTGCTTGGAGAGTTGTGTAAGTACCAAGTGGTCAACAAACTGGTTTTGACAGGCAGAAATAGGTTATCGGTTTTGGGGTCTTCCACTGGGAGTGCCGCCTTATCAGCCCTTTTCTTCTGAAACAAGTGGCTGCTGGTTCAGGCATTTCAGCTGTTTTCTCTGTCCTGTCCCTGCTGTGAAAGGCATGTTGCAGATAATTTTTGTGGTTATCTAAAACATAATTTTGATGGAGGGAGAGGACTCCGGATTGTGTTCTTCTTCGGTAAGAGTAAGCAGTCACTCTAAAGTCACAAGAAAACTGTAGTAACAGTAATATGACCCTTGGTATTTTGACGCCAGAGTGGCAGTGCGGTATGTGATGATTTATTATTGTTACTCTAAGAAGTAGCCTAAAAACCAAGAGGATTTTCTTTATTTTTTTCCTCTATGGTTATAGTACCATAGGTGCAATCCAAATGCTTGAAATGACTTGAACTTCTTCCAGTTCACCTTTTACTCCTCTTCAAGACTGGTGTTTTGCTTTGTCAGGTTCTGCAGCACAAATAATTTCCCTTTCTAGCTTTCTGTCATTAATTTCCTGCTTCCAGTTTCTAGGTACTGCTTTGTAGGTTAAATTGCATTACGCCACGGAGCAAGGTGCGGGTGTGTGTGCGAAAATGACACTTGTCTAAGGAAATGCACGCTGTTGAGGAAGAGTGAGGACATACTGTTATGGTCAGGAGAGGGTTTTTCTGTGGCTTGCTGTTGAGGTTGTGTGTATTCTTGTCTTAGCTAAAGGCATTGTCGTGTTTGAAGCTGGCTGTAGCCTTGCTGACCACAGGCTGTGCTTGTTACTACTATGTGCTAACTCCGTAACGTGCCCTGAATAGCAAGAGGGTGGGAGCAGCCCTCCGGTAAGCCTTGGCGTGCTTGTTTAGACTGTCCTGCGTTAGTAGTTAGGCAGAACGCATGTTTTGTTGTAGTGTAATCGAGGCCATGTTTCTGCCTGTTAAATCAGATGAATTTTTGCCTGTCTTTGCTAACTACAGTGTTTCTTTTCCCCTCCTGCTCTTCTTGAACTCCGTTTGTCAGCGTGCACTGTTCTTAGTGTTTGAAGGTGGTCTGATGTGGTCAAGTCAAGATCCCAGTTTTGTCAGATATAAAAGCATGAAGTACAGTAACAATAATATATTGGGATTGTGAGAACATTTGTTAACTTTGGGTAAAGCATAAAAGGTCTTTATTATGCTGGACACAGAACTGCACCAGCTACAATATCCTGCCTGGTCACAGGGTAAATCGGAGAGCCGCTAGCACAGCTAAGCTCCAAACTCCTGAATACAGAGACTCTTATTAAATTGAAACTTTCAAACAAAGACAGATTGTACAGGCGAAAATCATTGAAGTCAGCCATCTTCTCCACCAGTCTCACTACAGCGTGTTATGAGATGTTATTTTCTTGCAGTCTATGTTCTGATAAATAATGCTAAAGTGTGAAATAAGTTTAAATGTCGGGAGGTTTGTGCTTTAGTCGCTATGCAAAATACATGATTTTGTGGCTTAATATTGATAGAAAGCATGAAAGAAAGTGCAGAGGCTGTTTCAGTAGCCAGCAGCTATAGATTGGCTTCTGGCAGCAGAATGCTGGCTGGGCCAAAACTCACATATTTAACATCTTGTCTGCTGTTTCTTATTAAGTCTGCCAGCTTGATTGTCCTTAGGCTGGCGCGTGTGGGTAGGACTGTCTTTTCCTGGAAGCCTGGAAGGTTCACAGCTCATTTTCTAATAACGTCGTAGCCTAGCTTCTAATAATGCTGTAGCCTTTTTCGTCTTTGCTGTAATGCTTCTATGGAGCCTCTTTCTAGGAATCGTGGTCCTTACAGTGTAGCTACTCTTGTTTTATTTATAGGTGATGGCAGTGGTTGTTTAAATCCACCATAGCATGAAAGAACTCGGGAATCCCTCAGTCTTGGTTCTGTTAACTGAGAGTTAATTCTCTGCCTTGTTTTGGTTGCCCAATTTTTGCTTTGCAGAGCACCATTATTTCTGGGGGGGGAAAAAAGAAAAAAAAAAAAAAAACCCCGATGTGAATACAACAGAATTGTTTTAAGGTCAGCATTGTGTATCAGGGACTCCCAGACTTATCCTGGTGACAAACTCTTTTCCCACGGAGCTCCTAGCTCCGCGTGTGGCGGTCCAGGCAGCCTTAGATGTCTCGTTTCCCACCTCCTCCGGGGGAAAGTTGGTAGGCTGCTCTAGATTTGTTTGGGTTTGTTTGTTTGTTTGATTGCATGCTGCTTTGAAGGTTGCTTACCATGAGGGCTACAATCTAGCACTGTTTAGGAGCCCCTGCTGTAGACTTCAAACTTTGCTTATTTTTCTAACCTTTCTCTTATTTCATTGATTGTGTGTGAGAGCTACTTCAGGGCTGCCTTGTGCGTTGCCAAAGAGGCTTGTGCTGCTCATTTCCCTGCTTTGAAATGACATAATTGTGTTTCAAATCCTGGAAAACAGAACTTGGCCATGTGACGCGATACCTGCAAATGCATTTCCAAAAAGACTGCAGGACTTGGCTCCAAAATCTGCCCCCAAAATCTGTAGTAGGCCAAGAGTCTCAGTAGCCATCTTAAACACAGCTGCCTGGCAAGAATAAAATGGAAATGTCAACCTTCCTTAAAAAAATAAAATATATAAGTCATTTTTGGTATATTTTTATGACTGTTTTGATTAAAATATCTTCTTTAGTATATATTCAAATTAATGTTTTTATGTAATAAAGAATTTAATGAACAAAAATTTAGGTGTCGAGGACATAGGAGCTGCTAAGTGGTCCTTTAAAAAAACAACCTGTACTCTTTATTTTATAGAATTCAGTTGTATTGGAAAATGTTTGGTGTAATTGAGCAATTGAATAACATTTTTTGTCATGTTATGTTGTAAAACGAAGGCATAGTTGCCATTCTCTGTCTTGGCTTTTTGGTGTGAGTTAGCCTTGTGCCATATCGCGTGTTTGTTCTGAAACTTAAAAAATAACTCTGACCTCGTTATGGCAGAAATACAAACGATCGCATCCCTCTTCTGCAACCTGCTCAGCTGGGGTCTTTGCTTCTCCAGGTGTTTTATGTTCACCCATCCAGCTATCAGGGGAGAAGGGTTGTGCTGGGGAATGTATTTCTTAGCTTGGAAACAGCATTTGGGCTGTTCTGCCCAAATATTAATGGTTTTCGGAGAGAGGTTGTTTTCAGCAGATTTCATTTTACTGCCTTTGGAGCAGTTTGTAAAATATTTGAGTGAACTTGCCTTGTGAAAATATGGATTTGGATTATAATGACCTTTTTACTCGGTCCCTTTGAATGGGTTGCATGTATTGGGACACAGGACTTTTTTAGATGTGTGGTTTTTTAAAACACGGCAGTGTCTCACCCTCGTTTTGAACTAGGCCCCTTTGTCTTGGGAGAGCTCATTGGTAGCAATATCCTGTTTAAAGTTGTTCTAAAAGAATGACCTTGTAGGGCATGTTTCCTGCTCTCTCTTGATGGGATTTCCTTTTTATTAAACAGGAAATAGTCCGATTGCACAGAAGTGTGAGAATGACAGGTTTTTCCTTCCCAGCAAGGGTTGTTCATGTTAATTCTATTCAGAAAACTCTCAACGGCCAGAGCAGCTGAAGTTAATTTACTTTGCCTAAACCTGTTGTTTACACCTAAAAGTTCCTAGTAGTGTGTTGCTAAAGCATTGTCTAGGTCTGAGCAGTCCAGCAGGCTTTCCTGTAGAAGGCTTTGTGCAGGGATTTTCTTAGCAGATGCTTTTTCTCACAAGTGGAAGGTGCCAGGAGTTCAATGGCATGTAGTGTGCTGTGCCGAGTTTCAAAGATCTGTTTCTGCAGCTTTTTTTTAATCTTTTTTTTTTTTTTCTTTTCTTTGAGCTGGGACTCTGAATTGAAATCAGAAACGACAAAGATGATGCTTCGTTACCTGGCAAGAAAACGTATACTTGAAATGTCTGTTACTTTTCTTTTAACTTTGTCCTCCAAATCACCTGCTGACCTCAAGTTAGGAATTTCAGTCCAAGCTCTTCTATGTACAGAGTCAGGACGAAGTAGAATTCCCGTAATGTAACAGGAAGAGGTACCGGGATAAGAGGCACGGGCCAGGGGAGCGCGTTGTGCGCGGAGCCTGCAGTGGCCAAATACTGGCAAACCAGAGGTGGCTGCTGGTGACGGCCTTGCGGTCCCAGCCCACGGTACCTGGCTGCTGTCCTGAGCCTCCAAGGCTCAGAGGATGAATGAAGTTTACGTTCCCTATTTAGGCATGGCTTACTGATCGTGTTTTGTATGGATTGGATGTTTGGGGGAGAGGCATTCTGTCTTCTGACGAAGGCCAAACACTGCGGGATGTGACTGTAATGTAGATGCTGTTCCATTGCAGCCTAAGCCAGAAGACAGCTAAGGTAGTCAGCGTCTCCATTAGGAAACTGCAGAATTAAGGTAGCCCATTCAGCTTAATTCATTTCTAGTATGCATTGTAATTGCCTTGATTCAATAGACAGATTGGGGAGTGCCCAGGGATTTCAGTGGGGTGGTTTGACAAATGATGTTGCTTCATGCATTGCAGGATCGAGGTGCGGGTCCTGACTGAGGCAGAAGAGGAGGCTTTGAGACATTATCGGTGGTGGGATCCACAGAAAACTGCTGATTAGAGGAGTGCTGACACTTGAGAACACCAGGTTTAGTTCCAGACTTAGGAAAGGTTAGACCAGCAGTTGCCAAAATGGTTGTTGTGAACCCTCTTCAGTTTCTGCCTCAAGCTTTGCTGCTGCTGGTTTGAGAACCGTGGCTTGGACCCCCGCAACGGATCCTCACCTCCTCGCCTGGCGTGTTCCAGTCTGATGGCCCCGCTCTTTTCCCTGTGCTGAGCAGGCGCGGTCCGGGTGGCCCTGGAAAACAAAAAATCGCTTTGCAAGGTGATGGGTTGGCAGACGAGAATTTTCAAAAGATAAAAGAACTGGGAAACCCTGAAAATCTTACACTTGTTTTTGTTTCAGAAGTTTAATTTTGAATTCTGTAGGTAGGTTTCCTCTTGATAATTACTGCAAATCTTTTCATATCCTACTGGTATATCAACATTTACACAGTAAAGCCTGGGATTTTAGTGTCTCACATAGCTTTACTTTGAAATGTCTGATTGAAACTGTTACAGCTGGCCTGTAACCTAATTGGACTGGTACGGTGGAAAGTTTCTGGAGCAAGTCGCTTTGGCTCTGAGCTTTGTGCCAGTGAAATGATGAAGTATAGCATGATGACTCTAGTGAACAAGCTTTGTTTAGAGAGCTGAAAGACAGCATTAGTTTTGTTTTTAGTTTCCATCTCTGCTCATGGATGTACTGCAAGTAGATTTAATAAGCACGGTGTCTCGGTATTCTTTGGGAAAATTTTTAGCCAATTGAGATTGTTAGTTAGCTTTTTTGTTTCCAGAAGGTGACAAAACAAAACCTGAACTTGTACGAAACAGAATTACACTGGAATAAGATGTGTTTCAAGAAAAACTGCTACAAAGCATGCTTATGAAAAATTACTCCTGTGAAAACAGCTGAACGTGGTTGAACTGTTTTCCTCATTCAAAAAAAGTCTGTCCTTCTATGCAGCCTTTTCCTGGGGTTGTTAAGTGGTTTAATGTAGGCTTATATTTTGCTTGTGTCTCATTGATCAACCTCATCTAAACCAAGAGTAACCACGTGCTGGCTCCAGAGCTGAACTCTTTAGTGCCTGCTGCATGGGAAGAGACAGACAGGGAAGTTGAAAGTCTTTGTTAAAACAATTTCACATAAATATTTCAATGGACAGTCACCCGACTTGTGTGTCATTAGTTTAACTGCGGAGGCAGACAAGGCCAAAGGTACCAATAAAGTTAAATCAAGCTGCTTCTGCAAAGGGTGAAGGTGCTGAGGAGCTTCTGTGCCGTGTTATGTTGTGGCATGACAGGACTGCGTAGTGACTTTGAGTACAGCAGTGAACTCTTACAGTACAAGTATTGTGACGCTGTATCAAATAGCAAATCGTTGTTTTGGTATGCAGAGGCATAATTTATTCTGCGACACGTCGAAGCAGTGAGAAGGTAATGGCTGAAGTAATTTGGAGTCTTGGAGTGCCTTGGTGTCACTGATAATGTAGTTTGCACAGCTGTCTGGAAGGGACTAAGGAAATCGTCTTGGAAGAAGTGGAGTATTGTCAAGGACTTGTGTTGAGTTGGTCATGTTTGGAGGTGTGAGGGATGCAAAGACAACTTCTCTTCAGCTGGGCTCTGAAAAGGAGCATTGCCTTGAGTTTATACATCAGCTGCGCTCTACTCTCCACAGGTGCTGCTGGTGAGCAGTAGTCGTCATCCGGATCGATGGATTGTCCCTGGGGGTGGCATGGAGCCCGAGGAGGAGCCCAACGTGGCCGCTGTGCGAGAAGTCTGTGAAGAGGTGAGTGTTTGACGAGAACGGGAGCTCCTGGAGCTTCACTGCTGATTCTTAGCCAAGGCTCTGGGAATTTGTTTCTATCACTCTTGCTTGTTTTCCTTAAGGTGAAGAGCAATATAGGGTCACTGGTCATACCCACATCATACATGGGAGGGAAACCAGAGTCCTAAATAAAGATAGCGTAGGAATGTAATTAAGGCTCTCGGTCAGAATGAACTTTTCCTCACCTGATACCTTTAACTGAAAATAGATAAAATTAAGCTATAGTTATTTCAATACATACGATGATATTCTCCGTTTTGTTTTCTCTGTAAGAAGAACAGTTTCTTTAGAGAACTTTAGAAAACAGCTGTGCTTTTGTGGAGCTATCTAATACTTGGGTAGAAATAAGACCTTGTGAGCTACTGAAGACTAGGGACCTCAGTGTGTTTTGGTCTGATACATATTTTGCGTTTTATGTGAATAAGAGAAATTGATCGTAAGAGTTATAAGCAACAATTCCTGATGTGTTCATGTTTTTGTTTTTTACTTGAAGCCATTTCAGAAAGGAGATCAAACAGCAGATCAAACACAGACCGATGATCTGTATGGAGAAGGCATATTTTTCTCTTAAAGCTGGAAGAATGATTTTATTCTTCATAAGGAATTTAAAGACAGTAAATGGCAGTTGACTACATTGTATGTAAAACTTGTCTTTAGAATTCGCTTCTGAATATTATCAAATTGGAGAGATGCTTGGATTCAGAAACGATTAAGTGATTATATATGGATGACCAAGTAGGTTCACAGTTATATAAGGCAGGATTAAAAATGCTTTCAAGAGGGTGATAAATCTTTGTGCTGCAGAACAGAAATCAAGAGCTAATTGATGGGACTTGGGAGGAAGCTTCTCCAGTAGTTGCTTTTATTTAATTGTCTGGTATATGAAGGTTTTTCTCTGAAGTATTTGGAAGTGCCTGCTGCTGTCTAACAAAATGCTGAATATTTGGGCCTCTGGACTAATCTGATGTGTCAGTTCTCGAGTTGTGTGTTTCTCTTTGGATGTTTTTATAATCTAGCAGTTTATCAGAAAGATATGAAAGATCACACAGTCAACGTTTATTTTTTTTAAATGTCTTTAGGCCCCTCTAGTACTGGGGATTGCTGCTTGCAAATTTTGTTTCCAGCTTGTAATACAGCTCCTGCTTTTTTAGTAACTCGGCAATCTTTCAAACACACTACAAGCCAAAGTGAATTTAACCAGAACAATAGAAATATTTTTAGCTGCAGACTCCTGCTTTACAACCCAATCATTATTAATAATTAATTTATTTGATACAGAAGACAAGAGTTCGTTCAGGAGATGCATGGCTTCGCCTTTCAAATCCTTAAAATAAATCTGTATCGACCCTCCCTTCCTCGGGCAGCGCAGCGCCTTGGAAGAGTCGCTCTCTTTCCATGACAGCTCGGTGGCTGAAAGGAAGCCTTGGCATGGGCTCAGTCTGCAGTGAAGAAACTGGTTTGGGCTGGCTGAGATAATCCCCTCTCGCTCAGCTGGTGTTCCCTCGCTCACGTGGACCGGTGCCGAATGAGAATGTAATTCAAACTGTGGCAGCCTGGCAGGGTTGAGTCATTCCCAGCGAAGCACCTATCTGCTTGAATGCCGCTCGACAAACAGTAAACATCAAGAGCTCCAAAAGCGGCAGGATTACCCCAGCGGCTAACCTGCACGACACCTGGTAGTGTGATGTGAATGCAGGGTGGGAATCTGAAATGGAGCTATCAGATGCTCTTACGATAAAGGCTTTCCTGAAAGCCGTCTGCAGAAGAGCAGCCTTTCACGTGTATAAAATTACTTGAGCGCTTCTGCAGCTAACGGTGAGGCTAGCTGACACAGACGAGCTTTTAGGTGTGCAAGGCCTTCCTCAGATAGGTTTGTGTTCCAGTACACTGCTTATGATCCGTGCAAAAAATTATAATGTACATCAGCTGTTTTAAGCTCAGCGAGCTGTTTACTGTAAAATGTTGCTAGAGAACGTGCGTGCGGGAGGGGGATGTTTGTTATATTACAGCTGTAACGCTGTAAAGGACTTGTGCACCCATTTTTCCAGCCTGGGCTATTGATTTGGCAGAGGAGGTGTTTTAGGAGACTGCTGGGCAACTGGTGGGCATGCTAGCTGGTAATCCTCGTTCATCCTTTCATGTGAATCTAGACTTTTTCAGGTAGGTTGTAGCTGACGCTGATTTCTGAGTAGGTTTGGTGTCTTTGCTCCTCTCTTGGGACAGGCATGTCTGTCACTGGCAAGGAAACGAGGGGTTCGCTGAGCAGGTAGAGTCTGCTGCTTGTCTTGGGAGAGGGAGAATCCAGTTTCCTCCGTGTCAATGACACAAAGTAATTTTTATCCTAAAAGAAGGTGGTTTGCATGCCGGTCATAGTTATGGAAGAAATTTGTGGACTTTCTTTCACTGACTTTGGTATGCCTTTTCCGTTTTAATAAGAGACAGTTGGAACAGCTGGAAGGACTCATTACCCTTTCAGTTGCTTGTGGTCTTTGAAGATGACAATAGGCTGGTTTTTCTCAATTCATTCTTTTTTGCATGGTATGCATTTTCTTTTAAAAATATGCTTCCCTAAACTAAAATTTTTAACTGCTGCATTCACTGTTTTAATTTTCCCGCCTATGCGCTTGAGTTTATCCATGTTATTGCTGGACTAATTGTCATATAAAGAAATCTGACTTTTCCCTCTTTCTGATTTTCAAAATTTTAGAAGACTGTTCTGAAAAGTGAAATGTTGATTCTGAGTGAAGCCTGTGATCCCTTTGTCCCAGTTTGAGTTAGAAGTCCTTGTCCTAGTTTGAGATAGTCCTTATCTATATTAATCTGCACCAGCAGAAGTATTAAAGTAGACAGGTACCAACACTTGTCATGCTTGCTGTTGTCTGCGTAAAATTTGAAGTGACTTGAGTTCTTGGGCATTGTGTTTAGGCAAAGTCGCGGTAGACAGGCATGCTAGTTCTGAATGTGAGCAGCCTTTTCAGAATAAAACCACTTATTTCTGACAGACTGTTGAAAAATTATGTAGTCGGTCTTACACAGCTGTAAACTCCAGGTACGTTCTAAGGTTCACCTTCCAGAAAAATGGTGTGCCCTTTTAAAGCAGTCATTAGCACCAATGTAGTATATTTTTTGCTTCTTCATTCTTGGATTTTGTTGCTGTTGCATTTTCTCCCCAAAATTAATTTTGTGTTAGGAATAAGGGTTTTTTTATGAGTGTGAGCAACTGGTGAAGAACATGTTTTAGAAATAGATGCCTTAAATTAAACTTATTACAGAGTGACTTTGAAAAAAGCCTCCACACTCATCTGTTAAAGCCAAAGGCATTTCGTTTTGCACTTATAGCATCTTTCACATCCTGACCTTTAAATACTTAGCAAATGTCAAGTTCTATAAAATTATGGGAGTGTTAGTCGTGCTTTCTTCATGGGAATCAAAAGCCAGATAAGTTGTGCTTGATCTGTGATCAAACAGGCAATTGATGCCAATATCAAAAATAGTCCGTCGTGGTAGTACTTTGGTCTGGTTGCTAGACCCCACTTTTTTTTCCCCCCTCTTAAACATGCTTTATAAATAATCCTTTGTTTTGTGTATTTTGTTAGTGATTTAGAATACAAATATTGATATCTTTCAGTGCTAAAATAGGCAGACTTTTTTTTTTTTTTTAAATATTGCAAGGACCATGGATGAATGACTGAGATGATGGCGTTGAACTCTTCCTACATTTAGTAATATTCAGTGCAAATAGCGGACCAAGTTCACTACTGACTGGTACCTTGTGCACTCAAACTTCATAAAAATGAGTGCAACGTCTTAAAAGTTCTTCACTCTCTCATGGTATTTCATTTCTGTTTCACAAATGTAAAAGCATATATGGGTTGTAATGCAGCGAAGAATTAGATGAATAAGTGTAGCCCTGTCTGAGACGCAGCAGAGACAGCAAGGAGGTTTGCCTAGCAGGTCTGTAATTGGTGTCTTCAGAACTTGTCTAAGCTAGCAGTCTTTATGGGTGTGATTTGCTACCTTCAGTACTGCAAGTATTAGAGCAAAGATTTGGGTGTTTTACCACAGTCCTCTTGCCCAGCAGTAATCTGTAGTAGATGCAGGCTTTGAGCCTAATAGAGCAAAGTAAAATAGCTGAAATTCCAACCCACATTTTCCTTAGCTCAGATGGAAGGAAATAAAAGCTGTCCCTAGGAACAGATGGCGTTGCTGCAGGCTGCTTTTTGCATCTGACCCGAACTTATTTTCAGCTTTGAAACCTGAACCTGCTGTTCTTGGATGTCTTCAGTAATTTTTCTTTATTAAAACAAGTTGTTCCATGAGCAGCAGAACTAGTAAAGCTTCATTTCCTCCAGGTTTTTGTGCCTTGTCCTGAAGGCCCAGCCCACCCCTCCGGGCGCGCGGCAGCGGTTTGAAGTTTGTGCTGGTGCTGTGACACTGATGCGCTCTCGCCAGATCTATCTTTTCCTCCAGTGAGGGCTACCTCGGACACTGGGAGCTGATTTGGATCTGCAGAGCAGTGAAAAAGAAGCTCATTTTGCAACCTCTGTCTGTCCTCTTTTATAGCTGAGCGTGCCTCTTCCTGGGGAAAACTGTCGTTTGATTGATTTGCTTTATTTTCACACCTGCAGATGGAAGAGGTGGCACTGGTGCTCTCCTGCCCCTTGTTGATAGGTTTAATAGCGTCCTCCCTGGATGTGCGTGTACTGTGAGGATCGCAGCAGGGGCTCCGTGCGCGGCACTTCCAACGCTGGGGGGGGAGCGCGTGCCCGAGTCAACCGTGCTGCCTCTGCCAGGCGCTTGCTGTTGTGGGCCGTGAGGGCGGAGGATTCTCAATCCATTTACTACCGAGGAGAAAATTCCTGAGTCATCTGGTGCAAATTAAGATTCAGATCCAGCTTCAATCCTGGATGAGCCTGTGACCATGCTTTTAACTTTCCAAGAAAATGCTCGTTGTCCTGCAGTGGAGATGAATCGGGAAGGTGCTGAGCGCTTGGCCCATGGGAAAGCAAGAGGTGTGGAGCTTGCCCGAACAGGAGCCTGGCAGTTTTGTTGCTCGTTATCTAGCTTGCTTTGTTAGTGATAACAGCTATAGATTGTTTTCTCGGATGTCTTGGGCAACTTTTATGTTGGAAACTTGTGTGAGACTGTGAATTCCACTTCCACGTTTTGTTTTTTTTCATTAAAGAAAGTACGTGATTGTATAGAGACTGTGACTTTCCTATTTGTGTGTGAATTAAGTGCTTTATCAAAAATAGGTGTATAACAGTCCAATCGGTCTCTGTTAGATGTCCTATATGTTGTCTTTAAAATCCTCTATACCAGTAAAATAGGAAGAGAGCGCTGTGGGCCTCCAGGATGTAATGGTTGATGTGCTTTGCAGTCTTTGGTAAGGGCTCTCTTTATAAAATCAGCCCAATATTGGCTTGAATCAAACCATTAATTTATGTCACCATTTACTACTACATGTGGTAAATTCATATGTGAAGAAAACCTTAGCACTTTTTTGAGTTGTCTAATGATAATTCAACGTGGTTTTCCTACAGCGCGTGTTTGTCTTGCCATCACTTTTTCTGCCTTTTTGGGTGAGTAAGACTAGGCAGAATGGAGAAGGATGATGTTAGTTTGCAGGCAGAGCGTTATTTCTGTCGCCTCTCTGTTTAACCAGCACAGAAGGAAGGGCTCCTCACCTGCCTGTAGTGCTTCAAGCACAGTTTTAGAGCTGGGGATAAACTGCTTGGGAGGCTGGATGTGCAGGATTCATGCTTAGTTTCCAGGCTGGCTAGTTGCCTGGAGATAAATTTGTTTCTAGTCAGGCTTGGGAGTTTGCTAGACCATCACAACCTCATCCCTGGCTTTTGATTCAGTGCCTCTGCAGGTAAGTAAGGAGAGTAGAAATTCAGTAGCCTGCTCCAGGAATGAGTGAAGAAAATTGGCTTAAGACAGTTATTTACCTGAAACATTTGATTACACTTCACCTTTTAATACATTTATGTATGTAGGTATGTTGTGAAGGTGGAAGCCTTGTGTTCCTCTCTGGGTTGTTGCTGGCTGATTGATATGGTTGCTTATCTAAGAAAAAAAAAGCTCACCGGTCGAGGCTGCTGAAGGAGTTCTTTGAATGAAATTCATTTGAAGTATTTGCCTTCCAGTTCACTTCTGAGAGAGATTAGTCCAGGTTAGCAGCAACAGTTCTGCAGATGAGGTAAAATCGCTCATCCGCAAAGGTCAGAACCAGTTATCTGTCCTAGCCACGCTGGCGTGCGCATACACGCGTACGTTGACCTTCATGGAATTGCTATTTGACTCCAGAAATAGCCTCGTGGTTAATAGCCAGTGGTCCACCTATGGGCTGAGCAGAGTGTCAGAAATACTGATGAGACAATAAATTTTGCATCCAAAAACAACATAAAAGATTCAGTTGAAAAGCCCCTTCCTAGAAGTAGAGGTCAGGGAGCATGTTACAGAAAGAATTACAGATTTCTGTGAGTGCTTGTAGCAGGGAGCGACAAATCCTTTTCTCTTGGGCAGTTCTGCCATCAGCTGTTGTTAGAAGCAATAGTGGGGGGTGCTCCGACTGTATTGTTTGGTATCGGTGTGTGTTCACTTAGTAGGCTGGGAACTTAACCAGTAACATCTTTTAATTAATAAAAGTTCTTCCTTTCTAAAAGCATGTAGGCTGTACAGCAACTGGTTAGTAGCTGAGCAAGCGGGAAATGGTGTATCTCAGCTGCTCAGGGCAGAGAATTTGTCTTATTAAATGTTTAGCTGCCCTCACCCAAACATCATCTTTTTTAAACAAACAAACAAACTGACATAATCAGATCTATGTATCTTGTCTGCAGGAGCAGAGGCACTATTTTCCTGAACTGTTCAGGATGTGATCCAGCTGCCAGAGACGGCAGCTGACTTTACCTTCCAGACATGGCTGGGTTGTATGCCAGGCTGCGTGTGTTGTTTCAGGCCAATTAAGTCATGGAGCAAAATCTCATCTTGTTTGTAGCACTTGACTTCCAACCATTTACAGTTGTAAAAAGAAGGGAATGTAAATTATTGGGGAAAAGGCGGGGGGGGTCTGGGGCAGGAGAGCGGGATGGCATTTTGGATTCGTGTGTGATGCAAGCCCCAGAGAGCAGAGGCGAGAAACAGCACTTGGAGAAAGTGACTGAGCCACGGCGGTGAGTGGATGTATAACCAGTGACAGCAAATGAGATGAAGTGGGTAGATCCTCAGTAGTATTCAAATAGAAGACAAAACCGTTGCTTAGATCTTGTCTTGATTTGTGTCTGTGCTTGATTCAAAACTCTTCCTTCAACGCGTATCTGCATTTTGTGTTATATCAGAAATAGTCTTGTTCCTGTTGCGGAGGCCACGTTACAACATTGAAAGTATTTTATGTTTATATTAGCTTGCTTCAGATTTATGTAGGATACCCCTGAAATATCTGGTAGCTGTCATGTTGCTTTGATGGTGTAAGCGGATGCCTTATACATACTTCAAAGTTATTTTCTTAAACTATAATTTTAAAGAGGTAAAACTGCTAAACCCCAAAGCAAATTTTATCCATCCTTAGACTCTAATAACCTTTAGAGGAGATTCTGGTCATTCAGGGTATATTGATATGCAATTAGTAACTCATCAAATAATTCTTTTTCCTCCAGATTGAATCAAAAATTATTTGAATATAGAAAAATTAGGAAAAAATCCTGGGAATGCATGCATGGTTAGAGCTCGTGATACATCTGTGTCATTTTTTTTCTTGTGACCATGTTGTTTTCAGATTAACAGAATTTTACAACATTTGCTTCCTGTTCTAAAGGAACTGCTCCTGCACAACAAATAAGGAAATATGTACTGACCTGTTGTTAAAGCTTGTTTTTTTTTTCTCTTTGAACTTTTCATAGGCTGGAGTGAAAGGGACGTTAGGAAGATTAGTGGGAATTTTTGAGGTAAGTTTCAGACATTGAGGCTGTGAAATTTTGATGCAAAAATTGTCTTGGAGTAAAAATCACTTCCTAGTTTGTTGTGAAGCAAACTAGGTAACTTGTTTGAAGTAAAACTTAAAACTCCCTGTTTAAATAAGAATGCATGCTGATCCTTTCAGTGATATTGGTCATCTGCAATTTCCACTTCAGTTGAAGTCATGAGTGATAAGCCAGTGTAACAGGGAATATTCTCAGTGCTTTCATACCTTTCTTGCTGCCAAAAAATGCCACCCACCAGCTGGGGAGCAGCGGCTCTCCTTTGTTCTTCGGTGCCTGCCATCACCCGTTGCCAAACTGGCCCCTGCAACGCGGTGAAGTGTTCGTGCTCCTATTAGGAGTGTGGCAACCCCTGATGAGTAGTCAGATGCACAGTCAACAGGTACCAGGCACGGCTCTTTTTACAGTTGCTTTTTCACTGTTTCAGAGTTGCGTGAAATAGATAAAAATCTTTCTTGTGGTGTTTTTTTTTCCCAGCTGAGGAACTGATTTATAAGCGTATCCATCCACCAAATACTGCCTTACAGATTGGGAACTAGACTTTTTGGCTGCAATCCCTATTAATACTTTCAGACCTCTCATTTAAAACACAACAATTTTTAATAGCTAAGAACGAGCTATAATGTGAGGGAAATGGCACTTAAGGTACCGCAGCATCATAGCAAGGCAGCATGCGACTTGTAGTCGCCATGTGCCTGCCTGCCTTTTCTCCTTCAGTTGCTTTGTCGTTATTCTGTTCCCTTTGCCTTCTAGAACCGGGACAGGAAACACAGGACATATGTTTACGTACTTATCGTCACAGAAGTGTTGGAGGACTGGGAGGACTCTGTCAATATTGGTAAGCTCTTTGTGCTTGCTAGCATTAACTGGTTTGATGCAGACAAAATACGTCAGCTTAGCATCCCTCTGGGAGCTGGAATCCTTGTGAGAGGGGTCGAGAAAAGTTGCAGTGGTGTGTCCTTTGGTTGCTTGGGGAAAAAAAAAAAAGGTGGTCAAATGGATGCTTTTGTAACCTCTGTGGCCCAAGAGAAGTTAATTCAGCTGTACAGCTGCCTCTACAGCAATTTGGTATTCAATTCTTGCACTTCAAGATACTATGCAAAGAGCATGAGGAACTGTCCTTTCTAAGACTAGAATAAAATATATCTGGGCAGCATGGATTAATCATTACCCATTTTCTTTTGAAATCTTTGCATTTAAACTGGATTCCCAAATGAAAATGAACCTGTTGTTCTGCATGAGGTTTGTCAATAGCACTGTAGCACCTGCAATTTATAGAATCATAGAATCATTTAGGTTGATAAAGACCTTTAAGATCATTGAGTCCAACCGTAAACCTGACTTTCCTCAGGCTCTGTATGGAAGAGGTTTTATGGAAAGAGTAAGAAATGAGTACTGTCCAGTAAAACTGAGGTTCGCTTCCAAATTGATGGAAATTGGGTGGTGATTGGTGTGTGTCTTTGTGGATTGTCTTCAAATGAGTATCTGACTTGGAATAGAAATTGCAGAAATAGCAAAATAAAAGTGTGTGGTTTTTTTTAAATTGGGAAATGCAAGACCAGTTTGATTGGCGACTGGGTGTGCTGCCCTAAACAGACATTTGTCATGGGGATAGAGGAGCCTTTGATGCGGTGTTTGGAGTAGGTAGCCCTCGAGATCGGAGAACACTGAGAGAAAATTTCCCAGTGCCTTTTGAACTGATGCTTTGCTACACAGTGCAATTATTCTTGCAGCATTAGTGCATGTGATAATGATTGAAAGCTAATCAACATCAAAATGTAAGCCTAGAAAGGATAACATCATTTTGTTCCATCTACTGATTTTTCTTTCTGCCCACAGGAAGGAAAAGGGAATGGTTTAAGATAGAAGATGCCATAAAAGTTCTGCAGTATCATAAACCAGTGCAGGCCTCGTATTTTGAAACCTTGAGGCAAGGTTGTTTGGCAAACAACGGCACTCCTGTCATGACCACGACGTACTCTGAGAGCTCCATGTCTGACATCAGATGACTGAAGACGTCCCCATGAGAGAAATTTTGAAAAATAGACTGAAACATGGATTTCCCTCCCCCCTCCCCTTTTTCACATGCCTCCTCTATCAAACAAGGCATGGGCAGCAGCCTGTGGCAGAGCAAGTGTTAAGAGTGCTGCAATTTAGTGCAAGGTGGGATTTTTTTTTGTTGGCTTTTTTTGCTTTTTTTGGATATGTATTTTGTAAAATACATTTTGTGCATGAAGTGCCCCTTTCCCGTTACACCGCTTCCATGGCCTGGCGAGCGAGGCTGCCAGTTTCGCCTCTGCCTTGTGTTCTGAAGTGTCCCGTTTGTGTCATCCCAGCCATAGCCACTTTTTTTTTTTTTTTTTAATTAAAAGACTTCAAATGTGAGATCAGCTCTTTAAGTCTTAGTCTGTACTGTAAGGTGCTGTTCAGACCTGTGTGGTGGTCACTTTCAGCGCATATGTATAAACTTTTTTTAGATGGAGAATCTAACATTTTAATTTTGCGGGAATTTTTTTAATCCTGGTCTGCTTCTGAAAAGAAGGGGTCATAATTAATCTGTTTGCCTTTTGTTCTGTTTTTTAAAAAATACACGTTCTGTGACAGTGCTAGTGGCTGGGCCAGTTTACTCCCCATTCAGTATCTCCTGATTTAGTGCAGTGACACTTAAATTGAGGGCAGAGTTTTGATCACCTGCAGACATCCCTGCTGCTCCGTTGCTTCTCCTACAGCTTCTGCCAATGTTTCTGCATTTACATCAAAACGAAACAAAAAGGAGTCCGTCTTTTAACACTTGGCCAAAATAAATAGCCTCAGAAACGCTACGATAGAAACTGAATTTCATTGTCTGTGGTAGGAATCAGGGATTCAAAGTGGGGTCAAAGTCTGACAAACTGGAGCGTCAATCACCAATGCTGTTCTGCTGATCCTGCTGTGTTCTGCTGATGTCTCTTCTTGTCCACATGCCTTATACCGTGCTGAACTGGATACTTGTAATTTGTGCTAAAGCATCGGATTGTACTTACTGAGTGTTACTGCACAAACCCTCGGTTGGATAACCATCTGTGTCCCTGAAAAGAAGTCCTGGGGGGAAAATTCAGGTGTTCGATCTCTTGTCCTGTGGTTCTGCAGCACTTAGAGTTGCACCATGGAGCATGCTCAAAATGTTTAAACTCTCCCTCTGTGAAAGGTACAGCTGACTCCTGAGCAGAATTGCTAGTGGGAGAAGTACACCGTTTAGTAGGATAGTTCCCCTGCTGCATTGGCACACTTCACATTTTTTTGTTGTTTTTATTGATGTAAGTTTCATGCTGTCTTGATTTGCCAACAGTGTTGTCTAGTTGGGAAATAAAATGGGAAGGGTTGGGGCTGGGGGTGGGTTGGGACAGGTACAAGTTTTGGGAGGGGCATTAATTAATCCCTGGCTTGGGACAAGAAGTAGTTGCTGAGTTCAGTAACTTCTCCTTTGTCAGAGCATAGCCAAGATGTGAAATTAAATCTGCAGTACTCTTTTTTTTTCTTTCCTTTTTTTTTTCCTCCTCTTTATTTAACAAGAAAATATTATAATAAATACTCACTGTTCCAGAGTTTTCTCTCTTCCTGAGAAGCACTTACAATATAAAATCTGATAGAAATATCCATGGAGCCTGGGACAAGGGGGAATGGTATCCTTGCTGGTTTGGCAAGAAGCTGTTCACTTTAAGATCCTATTCTGTTCCTTTACTTGTTCTCCTTGCTTTCATCAGTGTGGAGTAGCAAGGCCAAAAGCAGTGCCAGTGATCGCTAACATGAAAAACCACGCATAAGAAAAAGCTGAGAGGCATTATTCAAGAAGTAGCTTGAAACCGAGCATCTGGAATTGAGCCTAAATTACACCAGTTCAGTTCACTTCAACTTAGAGACGAATGTACAATACTTTCTTACGCTGTGCTGATCGGCCTGAACCAAACTCTCAAAAGGGCTTGAATATTGTATCTGGAAGCGTACAAGAAATTCAGACAGTCCGAGCCGTGAGTGGCACCTAACACAGCCATCTACTGCCTTCAATTGAGTTTTTGTCTTTACTGTACAGATTAGTATGTTGAAAATGCTTTGCAACAAAACAGCTGGTACTCCTGAAAGAGTAACTGCAGTTTTAATATCAACAGCATGCACACTTTTGTTTTTAAACTAAAAAATGTTTTTACAGGGCGGTTAAACTGACAATTTAGGGTAGAATATTGTTAATGACTTGCTAATGGCTTATTTGTTTGGGTCAGAAAAATAAATTGTGCCAAGAAAGTATTTTAATGTAGCATGAATTGATGCTGTTAACACAGTAACATCGAGTGGCTGATATTATGCTTTCTTAACTGGAAGTGGCTCCTGGGGTAGAAATAGCCTTTATTCAACAGATGCGGATTTCAACGCAGGCCTTCGTCCTGTGCTACCCGAATCTCTCCCTGCACCACACGAATTCCTGTCTTCCTCAGCATCTGAGGTTCTTCTCTAGTAACTGGTGTAGCTGCATGCCCTAGCAGTTTAAGCGACTTTGCCCAAAATGGTGTTAAATTGGTTTGGGACCGACAATCAAACTACCTTTATTAGTGACAAGAGAGTTGTTCTGAGGACGGTGCGCACCCTGGGTTTCGCAGTACAGACTGGTGCCTGCTTGATGAAACTGCTTGGGGCTGCTGTCGTGACCCGCTGCTAAAAATCCTGTAGGATTAGACTCGGACTTCCAGCATTGCTAAAACTGGTGCTATAATGAGCTAGTGTTGGAGATTCTTACCTCAAACGATGTAGTGTCTAGCCTGACCCCTTACATCGAGCATTACGGTGTGTCTCAGCTTCCCGTTGAAGAATAATGTCCTTAGTTTGGCTTTCAGCACAGCTTTGATCTTACTTGGCGCTGGTGTATTCGTAGGTAAAACGGAGGAATACCAATGCTTCATTTAGACCTCCTGCCAGTTTGCAGCAAATCTGCCAGGTCCCCCTCCAGTCGCAGGTTTGAGATGCTGCTCCCGTTTTGGGATCGGTGCCGGGCACGCTGGCGATGCGCAGCCTCCAGCTCGGAGGGGCTACTGTTAATTACCGTTTGGCACCCCTGAACCCTGAGGTCTCATGAAAAACTTCCCGCGTCCTCTGCAAGTTCTTTGGGGCAATTTTGCTAATAAGATTACTTTTCCACTGCTGCTTTTCGTACATGTATTCATGGTATATACAAGGAGGCCTCTCTCTTGACACATCAAGAAGCGAGTCTGCCTGCAGTGAGGAAGAGGGGGGAAATTATTGGCCCTTGAAATACTTGAGAGTGGATTTCCCGGTGCAGCTGAGTGTCACCTCGGGGTTGCAAGATGAGTGATGGAGGAAGAGGGAGACGCGCTGCTCTGAGCAGCTCCTGCTCTTCAGCATTGACCCGCTTCCTCTGGTATCATCCAAAATTAGCAATCCTCATATAGCGGAGTTGCGTCCTGCCATCTGGATTTTTAAATGTATTTGAGACCTTAATGGGAGAAGGGAAGTGCATTCAGCACTTAGGCACCACCGCTTAGCGTGATTATCTTTTAAACCGCCAAATACTTACAAAAATCTGGAGCTCTGTCACTGGGAGCGTTTGACAGACCTGCCTGCATTACTGCTGCGGCAGGACAGTGTTAGCTGGCGGTTTAAGCCGATGCGGGGCAGTGAGTGTACTGGCATTTGTTGACTCCAGCAAGGGAGCGGGAGAAAAAGGAAGACTCCCCTGGGACACCGGTGTCCAGCGCCTGCTGCTTGATTCTTCCCGCAGGATTTGTCAGATCCCGTACCTTTCCAATGATCTTAACTGATGCCTAAAACTCAAGAGGCAGGTGGACGTCCCTCTGCAGAAGAGTGCCAAGTGTAATTCAGTTTAGTGGAGCTGAAATTGTATGTATCGAGCTCTGGGAAGTCTCTCTCAAATAAGATTTTGGTATGGTGGAACAGGGATTTTGATGCATTGGTTAATGTCAGCTTAGAAATCGTGTGCGGTAGAAAACATGCAGCACCGTTGGCTTGAAGTGGTTACTGTAAGATGGTTTTTGGGTTTCAAATTTGACTTTGCTCACGCTGAGGCTTTTCAAAGGCACATCTCAAAAGGAAGAACCTTTCTTTTCGGTTAAAAGTAACCGGTATCATTTCCTACTTGGTGAAGCTTTCCCGCAGTATTTGGTCGGTGTGCCCAGCTGTGCGAGGCTGCGCCGTGACCCTGCCGGGCCCGGGAGGTGATGCTTTTCCTGGGAGATGCCTGGGGAAGAGCGAAAGGAGAGTTTTTTCCATTCTCCCTGAAATCTGGCATTCGGTGCTGTTGAAGTACTTCTAGTCGCTTCACAAAGATGGCTTGGTTTCTTCACAAAGATGGATTGTTCAGTTCTAGACAATAGTTTATTGGCGATAGAGAAACTCGGTGTTGTTACGACGCCAGGGGAGGCTCGTACCTCCTTTGTGTCTGGGCGGCGTTGCTGCTGCTTGCCGGCGCTGGCCGAGCTCAGCGCTCGCAGGCAGGCAGAGCTGCTCTGGCAGGGCGCAGCAGAGCCTTGCTCAGAACTGCGGTGACTGCTTAGAAGTACGGGTGTTCGGCATTTGCCCCTCCAGATGTGTCATTTGGCAAAGCATTCCTTTGAGCTAATGCCTACTTTGCAAACTAAAAAAGAGATTTTTATTATTTTTTTTTTCAAATGGAAAATGCATTAGACTTTGAACTGTAAAAACTCTTCAGGACCGAGGCAGTGACAGCTGGGAGGGTGCAGGACGTGGTGGCGGTCTTTCTCACTGGCTGCTGTGCCACGAGCACTGGATAGGGGAGATAGTACTTGCTCATGATTCTGCACTCTCAGAATAAGGCACGTAGCCCCTGAGTGGCTTTACAGCTGAACTGCCTTGAGATGAATCTGTCAAAGAGAGGGTATCGGGGTTCAGCTGCTCAGTACGTGTGGGGCAGTTGCATCACCTGGAAAAGATAATTCAGAAGTTGCTGATGGTCAGCTCACTCGTTCGTGGTTAATCCTGTTGAACAGAGCTGAAGTGGTAGACTGGTATTACTGGTAAACTCCATTAGCCAGTAACTGTAATTAAAACCGAATAGAAGGGGATAAAAATATGGGCTTTAACAGAGGGGTGCTTTGTGATGAGTTTTTTTAAGCTGCTGCGTGGATCGGATGGGGAGAGTACATCTGGCTTGTTAAAGCCTTGCTATTTCTTACCCCATGCCTTGCTCATGTTCAGTACAGTAAGGTGCAAGAAATACCCAGGAGTGGCCGTTGGTTCTTGATTGTAAACCCGCTGTGATTTAACTGAGCTCTTCTGTGTACGTTACACTGTAAGAAACTGTTAGATTCACAGGTAAAGGCAGCCCAGCCAGGGCTTTCCTCAGATAACACCTCTTGCCTTGCTCTGCCCTGGGAAGGTGGCACGGACAGGTGGACGCATGTGCTGTCTCTCCCCATCTTTTCAAAATACATCCTTTGGGATTCCTTTCCTTTTTCTTCCATTCTGGGGACATGGTCCCTTCTTAGGTTGGTCTGGCTCCAGCTTCGCGAGGCGGTGCCTTCTCTTGCGAAACGAACCCGCTGCCGGGGGCAGGAGCCCGGGGCTGCCGCCAGCCAGCCTGCGGCGCTCGCCGGGGCAGCGGCTGCCTCCCCATCCCCGCAGCTATTGAGGGGCCGGCAGATGTGGTGCTCAGGGACACGGGCTAGGGGTGGGCTTGGCCGCGCTGGGTTAGCGGTTGGACGTGATGATCTTAAAGGTCTTTTCCAACCGAAACGGTTCCATGACGCTGTGATCTCCTCTGATGATGGCCTGCAGCAGGGGAAGGTAAGAGCTCTGGTTGGGGCTGGAAAGGAGCTGCAATTTAAGCGTTCACAGCAGCTTTTCCACTCGGCAGATGGATGTTGTGTGCGTTTCCCAGATTTCTGTTGAGCAAGAGGGCAGTTTAATTCAGCCTGATCTTGAATGTGCCTTAAAGCAAACTCTATAAACTGAATAATTAAAAGGGATCGGAATCTGCTAGTGTTGCTTTTTCCCTCATGCAGACACAAAGTATTCAGTGGGTAAAAACGTGGGTAGGGAATGTGAGGAATCCTCTGTTCCCTTCCCAGATCTACCCCGGACTTTGGGCCTCTGCCCCAGCTTTTCCATGCAGAAAATGTGTTCACCATTTTGCAATGTGCTGGTTGCTCCCAAAGAGCAAAATATTTGACACTGCACAGATCAAATGTTTGCCTCTCCCAATTATAACAACTTTAGATTTTCTTCCTTGTTCTCAGAAACACTCTTTTACCCCAAATGGAGGTGCTTGTGCTTTTCAGAGCGCCAGATGCAATGTTTGTACCTGCGCAAAGCATCCAGTGAAAGGAAACGTGGGCGATCTGGGAGTTTTGTGAAAGATGGGTTTGAATATTTAACTTTCCCGGAGTGGAAGCTGCGGCTGGTGCCGATTCTTGGGAGAGAATCAAAATCTGTCGGTTTCTGTAGCCAAACTTGCACCAAGAAATGAAGTTGTTGCAGACGCTTGTTGGCGTGAAGAGCTCTTATCTTACAAAGATACTCAGCGATGCTGGATACTTCACCGACGGCTCTGGTCCTGCTTCTGACTGCCTGGGTTTTCCCTCCTGGCCCTGTTCTGCCTGCTCGGTAAGACAGCGGCATCGAGCGGCTGCGTCACAGCCTGGGGATGCAGGTGGCCTTGCTGCTGGTGCGCTCTCTCCTCGGGTCTCCGTGTTAGAGACTATAACATACATATATAAATATATATGTTCCTCATGTTTCTCAGTGTTAGAATGAATTTAATGCGGTTAGAGAGGACTCTCGGTGTCAGTGGTGGAAGGTGGTGTGTAGATACGTGTAGTGTTTTACTGGGTATAGTGTCTGTACATAATGGAGAGGTGTAGAGGGGTGAAGAACAACACTTAACTGGATTGAAGATGTATTTAGGAGACTTATAAAACCTCTTTTTGGTGCTAGTTGATAGGGTTTTTTTCTTTCTTTTTTTTTTTTTTGTGGGAAAGTGAGAATTTTGAAGTTATACTTGAGAAATTGGCTCTAGAATTGCCTCAGATTAATCTTGGGAGGTCCAAGAGTGTTTGCTGAACTTCCTGTATGTCCTGTTTTTTATTTATTAAATCAGAAGGTCTGGAACAATCACTTTGCATTTTCTGCTCCATCTTTTCATGAACCCTCTGTACCTGAGGCTCGTTGGCAGCACCCCCGAGCTGGGAGAGCAGGATCGCCGGCCGGTCACGGCGTCTGCCTGGCGGCGGGACAGGCAGCCGGGTCCATCGCCCTGCCAGCAGCAGGAGCTGGATGTCCCTGGGTGTGAGCACATCTGCCTTAGGCTTTTCCAGTCCTTACCAAACCGAGATACCTCCAAGATCAAAGCTGCGGGGCTTTGACCATCTCGTCTGTTCGTGTCTGAGCTGGTGCCGTTCGAACTCGCCTTCGCAACCGAGGACAAGGCTTTGATACCGACCCGGGCACCGACCTCTCCTGCTCGGCAGCACCAGCACGAGCAGGCCCTGTGGGAAAGGGGTTTTAAAGCTTGCCGACACTTTTCCGAGGCATTCAAGTGTCCAGGGCTGGGGTAGGGGGACGATGGCAGCAGCGGAGCGTGGCGAGCGATCTCCCGGGGTTTCCCGCTCCCGGTGGTGCCGGCTGGGACGTCTCGGGAGGCTCCGGTGCTGCCGCCCCGCGTTCACGTGGAAGCGTAGTGAGTTTGGAGGGGGAAGAACTAGTGTAGAGAAGAAACTTGCTAATTTATTAGAATTAAAAGAAGCCTGAGATTTTCAATGAATTTAAGTTAAATACTCAATTCTCCGTGAATTCTAGATGGTTTTGGACTTGGAATTCCCATAATCTGTTTTGCTTTATTTTTCTGGCTGCAGACTTCTGTTCTTTACTCCAGTGCTTTGTGTTTCTAATCTTCTGGTAAAGTTAACGTGGTTTTTTTATGATACATTAAGTTGAAATGGTTTGCAAAAACACTTTACAACTGCAAGAGCACTTTGGAAATCTAGCATTTCAGCTGATGCTTTGACTTGGACTTGTTCTTACTTACGACACATTTGTTCAAAGTCAAATGCATTCAGTAGAAAACACGTTTTATTTTCTTTGAGGCTCAGATCTCGGTTCGAGCCCATAAATAATGCAGGTGCTCTCTTGCTCCCGCTCAGTCCTGGCTGGCAGGTGTAGTGGTGTGCACCTACATAATGTCGATCTTTTCACCCAGAGTGTTCCCAGAAAGACCGGAGGGCTCGCTCTCTGCCCCGCGCTCAGCTCTGGTATGGTTACAAACCCCGGCCCTCTTCTGCAGCGACTCTGGCTGTGTTTTGAGCCAGATGTGGAGACGGTGGAAGCTGCGCTGGTGCACGGCAGCCGGCAGCCTGGTTCCTTTCTCAAGGTGTGTCCTCTGCTTGAGTTGTGTGCGAGGAGAGGTCATCGCTGTCTTTAGGAGATTAAAAAAATTAAAAAAAAAAAAATTTGTGGATGCAAGTTTGACAAGAGTGTAGGCTGTAATCTAGTGCCAACCAATAAACACGCCAGTATTTCACACACGGCTCTGCTTGCTGCGTGGTCTCTCTTCTTCCCGGCGCTGTTACCCACGTACGTGAACTTGAGGATTGGCAATAACGTGTCAGTGGAGGAGAAAGCCCTCCCTGACGTGGCTTGGTACATTCGCAGTCTGGAAAAGAAAATTTGGAGGAATGTCACCAGCAGCCTGATGTGAGATGGGCTTGTCTGAGCGGGGAGGGCACCCTGCCATAGATCCGGGGTGAATTTTAAGGCATGGCGCGGTCTCATTCAGGTGTTTCTGGTCCTGAGCAAGAGCCTTGTGGAGCAGAAGTGATCCTGACTCTGAAGCTGCTCACGCCTATTCCACAAAGTCCTCACCGAGAGCCCTTCACCTGGAAACAGCCCCTTGCTGTGGGAGAGGCTGGGTGCCACCAGCAGCCGCCATGAGCCACGGTGACGGCCCTGGGCAGAGCGCGCTGCGGATCGCTGCTGCCGCTGCCCTGGCGAGGGCTGGAGACGTCGAGAAATGCATTAGAGGTGCCAGCGTAGATCAAGGAAAAATAACGTGAGCTGCTTCGGACCCCGTTCTTACAGCGCCTGCTGTGTTTGTGCTCTACACGCGTGTGCACACACAAACGCTCTGCCAAAGTCTGAGCGCTTTCCCACGAGCCATGGTGAGGCTCAGGGTATCCCAAACCCTTCGGAGGTTTGATGTCTTCCCTGCCTGCCCGGTGGAGGGTGAGCAGTGGGAGATGCTCCGAGGCCGTCGGAGGGGATTCGGGATCAGTGCCAGGGCACACTCGGGGATGGAACAGGGCTCTTCGTGCCATGGCAGGCTGCCTTCGGTGGGTCCCGCTGTCTGCGCCGCTGTGGGATGGGACCACTCCACACCCTCCTCGGCCTCCACGCGCTCCAGCGAGAGCTGCTGCGTCCGTCCGTCTGCCCCGCGCTGTGCCCGGCTGCGGGAGAGCGGGGTGCGCCGGGGGCAGCTCCCATCCCCACAGGTGCCGGATGTGGCCCCTCGGAGCCGTCCCTTACCCCAAACACCCCCATTTTACCCAGCCTGGGGGGCCAGGCTCTGCTGATGCCCCAGTGCAGCCGGTTTGCCTTGGGGCTGGGGAAGAGTGCACCGGCTTCACCTGACCCCTGGGGCTCTGGTCTGGCCCTCGCTCAGCCAGGGTGGGGGTTTCTCCTCCTTTTGGGCTGCGAAGCAAAATGCAGGGCAGGATCCAGTAGTGTGCAGCCCGATCACAGCAGTGAGGCTGTAAATGCAGCCATGGGAGCTCTCACGTTTATCTGCAAAGCGAATACATCCTCATTTGGAGACCCATCCCTTGCCCTGCCCTTTGCAAATTCCCTTGGGATCTGAATGCCACCGGGCTCCTCCCGCACCGCGTTATTGCAACGAGGGAAAGCACACCGGCCCGCGCACGACACCCTCACGTTCGCGGCTGCAGCATGGAGCTGAGGGCAGAATTAATCCCTGCTGACGGCGCAGTTAACGCCTTCACAGGCGAGCGGGGAGGCAGAGCCGGAGCAGGCTGTGCTCCGCGGGGGTGGGCGGCAGCGCTTCCCCCCTCCCCGGTATTTCTGGCCGGGTGAGCAGCTGGAGGGATGCGCTGGCTGGAAATCCAGCCACTCGTGCTTAGCTGCTTAACCGGGAGCTTAGCGGCTCAGCAAAGCTGTCCCCAGTTATCTGCTGGGGGCCAAGCAGCAGAGAGGAGGGGGCTGATGTCTCTCACAGCTGGTTTTGGAGCAGAAACACCCCACGTCACTATTCCAGCTCTCATCGCCTGCCAAAAATTTGCCCCGCTGGCTGACCCCGCTCCCACCCTGGTCATAAGGGTGCCACGTCCCCAGGACTGGTGGTGATGCTGCCCTCAGCCCCCCGCCGTCCTTCCCCCACCCTGGGGGTAATGGGGAGATTTCCCTGGGCATGAGCAGCCCCTGCCCCGGCCTCGACTCCCCTTTTTCCCCATCCAGATGCTCTGGGCAGCGGTGGATGGGGAAAAAATATTCACCCGGGATTTGGGGATACTGTGAGTGTCCAGGGTTGCCTCTGGCCATGCAGGGGGGGCTCGGTGACCCCCCGGTCTGCTCCCAAGGCACGCTGCTTCCCCCAGGACCCCCCGTGCTCCTCCGGCCATGCCGGGCTGGCCACGCGCTCCCGCTCGCTCGCTCTCTCCAAGGAACTTTCCTAGAAATTGCTGGATTTATTTTTAGCCGCAACACGGCAGCACCGCGCTGGGAGGGGATGGGCAGCGGCGGATGGCGGTGGAGTGGGAGGCCCACGCGGCGTTGATGCGCTCCCGCCACCACCTCGGCCGGCTCCCGCCCTGGCAACGAGGGGCTGGGGGGCCTGGGGGGGCTGGGGGGGTCTGGGGGGGCCAGCTCTGCTGCGTGCTTCCCCCAGTGCAGCGGTGCTGGCCAGGTCCTGGCCCCTTTGGGCATGAAGGAGAGGATGAGGATGGGCTGCGAGGAGAGCTGCTGCTGCTCGCACGGGGTCGATGCCCTGCTCCGGGTGCAAGGCTCCCCCAGACCCCTCTCACCAGCGCTGGCCCCCGGGATCTGCTGCCCCGGTGCTACCAAAGCCCCAGCTCCTGCAGTCGAGATGGGCGCTGGGCTGGCGGCGATGCTCCTCCGGCTCCGTGCAGCGATGGGTTTGGGGAATGGGGGGGGGCCGAGGGGCTGAGGTGTGGCTGGTTTGGGAAGGCTGTATGGGGCAGGGAGGGTCAACATGGACAATGGGACCAGTGCGACCACTGGGGACAGTGGCGTCAGTGAGGGTGCTGGGGACAGCAGGGCTGCCAGGGCCCGTGGGACCACTGGGGCGAATGAGACACTGGGAACAGCAGGCGCCAGGTGCCCCCAGGACAGCTGGTGCCCTTCTCTGGGCTGGGGGATGCCCCAGCCTGGGGACGAGCCACCCGACCCCTTCCCACCCTCCGCAAGGGGCTCTGGCGTCCCCCACGCCACGCCATGCCCGGCCAAGGGCATCTCCGCTCCTGCATCCCCAGAGTCCCCAGCGGCCATGGTGCATCAGCGTGGCCCCCGAGCCCCGTCCCTGGGCTGGCGCAGGGACCAGGAGGCAAAAATCACCCGGCGTGGGCTGGGCAGGGGCTGAGGGCAGGCGGTACAGGCAGGAGGAGGAGGACCCCGGCTGTGCGGCCGGTTGGCCTCTCGCTGGGCAGGTTCATCCCGGGGGCTGCAGAGCAGGAGCTGCTTTTCCCCAATGCCGCCATCCCGCCAGCCCAGTATGCTCTCGGTGCTCTGCGGTGGCACCGAGCCCTGTCCCGGTACCAGCCCAGGCACCGGGGGCCGTGTCCCCCAGCACCGCCATCTCCAGGCTCCTCTCTTCCACCTCATTTCCCTCCATTATTATTTTTTTTAGCTTTCGGGAAGCAAAATGGGGCTCCCTGCTCCCCAGTGTCCCCTGCTGCCGCCTGACCCACTTAGCAGGGCCATCTGGTCCCCGCACGGGCAAAGCGGATTAGGGCCAGGGATCAGGGCTGGGACGCTGCCACCGCCCCGGGGCCCTGCCGTGGGTGGCCCCCCCATGGGTGGCCCCTGCCTGGCTCCCGGGGTCCCTGCGGGCCCAGCGCCGGGGGGATCAGCCACAGCGTGAGCCCCCGGCCGGGGAGGGACTCCCGGCAGCCCCCGCCACGGGTGACCCTGCGCGGCCAGCCGGGGTGCCTGTGCCCGCCGCGACCCCGGCCCCCACCGGCCTGTGGGCTCACCCCATGCTTACGCCTCTGTCCCTCTGTCCATCCGTCCATCCGTCCAGCCAGCCAGCCAGCCATCCATCTGTCCATCCGTTCATCCATCCGTCCATCCATCCTTCTGTCCATCCATCCATCCGTCCATCCTTCTATCTGTCCATCCATCTGTCCATCCGTTCATCCATCCATCCATCCATCCTTCTGTCCATCCACCCATCCGTCCATCCTTCTATCTGTCCATCTGTCCATCCGTCCATCCATCCACCCAACTAACAGTGCAGGGACACACCTACCCACCCTGGTGTGCACCCATGCATCTGTCTGTCCATCCATCCACCCAACTAACAGTGCAGGGACACACCTACCCACCCTGGTGTGCACCCATGCATCTGTCTGTCCATCCATCCATCCGTCTGTCCATCCATCTGTCTGCCCATCCATCCATCAATCCATCCGTCCATCTGTCCGTCCATCCATCTGTCCGTCTGTCTGTCCATCTGTCCATCCACCCATCCATCTGTCCATCTGTCCGTCCATCCACCCAACTAATGGGGCAGGGATGCACCTACCCACCCTGCTGTGCACCCATGCATCTGTCCGTCCATCCGTCCATCCATCCATCCGTCCATCTGTCTGTCCATCCATCCGTCCGTCCGTCCGTCCGTCCACCCACCCACCCACCCTTCCCTCCTTTTTCTCTTTTCCCCCTTCCCCCCCCGTTCGCCATTGTCCCGTCCCCCCCCTCCCCCCCGGTCTCTGCTGCCCCCTGCCGGCCCCTCGCCGCCACCGCCCGGCCCCGCCCATTTCCCCGCCCCCGCCCCGCCCCGCCATCACGCGCCGCGCGGGTTCCGGGTGCGGGCGGTGCGCGGCGCGCGCAGGTGGGGCTGGGCGGGGCCGGGCCGCGCGTGGGGATGCGCGGGGGGGCGCGGGGGGGCAAAGGGGTGCGGGCGGGGGTGCGCTGGGGTGCGGGCGGGCAATGGGGTGCGGGGGGCGCAGCGGGGGGGCCGTGCCAGGCCAGAATTGGGGGGGGGCGGGGGCTGCGGCGCCGCGTGGCGGGGTGTCCCGCGTGGGGCTGGGGGGGCGGTGCCGCGGCCGCCGGCGCTCGCCCCCCCGGCCCGTGTGTGCCCCCCCCGGGTCCCCCTGGGGGGGGGGGGTGCGGGGTGACCCCCCCCGCGCCGGCCGGCCCCGAGTGGGGCTCCCTCGGCCGCGTCCCGGGAGCTGCCCCCTGCCCGGGCGCGTGTGCGGGCCCCCGCGGTTCCTGCCCGGCCGCGGGGGTCGGTACCGGCGCCGGGGGTCGTCGTTACCGGGGCGGCTGCGGGTCCGCAGAGCTCCCGTCCGGCGGGGCCGGGCACCGCGTCCCCATGCGGAGAGGAGCCGGCGCTGGGCCATGAGCAACGCCACGGCCCCCACGGCCCCGGGCGCGGCGGGCGACTCGCTGGTGGGCTACGTCCTGGGACCCTTCCTCCTCGTCACCCTCCTCGGTGCCATCCTGGCCGCGGTGAGTGGGTGGGCAGGGCCGGGGCGGCCGAGACACCGGCCCGAGCCCCGCGGCCGCTCACGCCCTGCCCGCTCGCCTTGCAGGTGATGTACGTCCAGAAGAAGCGGAGGTGAGCGTGGGGGCGCGGGGCTGGGCTTGGGGTGGGGGTCCGGCACCCGGCACCGCTCAGCCGCCGTCCCCCGGCCAGGTTTGACCGGCTGCGCCACCGGCTGCTGCCCATGTACAGCTACGACCCGGCCGAGGAGCTGCAGGAGTCGGAGCAGGAGCTGCTGGTGGAGGCGGAGGACGCCCGGGTGGGTGACGCTGCTTCTCGGGCCGGGAGTTCGGTTTCGGGGCCGGGCGCAGGCGGGGTGGCTGCGTGGGTCGCTCACCGGCCGTGCACGGTGCTGCCGGGAATTACTATTTATCCGTGCTTTTTGCATGAAAAATTAGCATTAAGCTAAAGTCAGGGAGCGCGTGGGGGCTGCTGAGCCTGGGTGGGAGCCCATGGTGCCGGCCTGCCCCGAGGGGGCACCGGGCTCTGGGAGCCAGGCAAGGGTTTGGATGTAATCCAGAGGTTTTTGGGAGCGTTGGGCTACGCAGCCAGTGGCTGCGAGCCGGGGGCTTCTCCACCCACCCTGATGCTGCTGGGGGTTGCTTTGCCCCCCAGTTCGGCGCTGGCGGGGGTCTGGGTGGGGGCCACCCGGCGTGCTGAGGGCGCGATCTCTATTGCAGGTGGTGCCTGGCTGGGGGGGACCCTCGCCCCATCGGCCCCCGCGCGGGGGCTGGAAGGCCTGACGCTGCCCGGAGAGCTGGGACCGAATCCTGCCCGCAGGAGGCAAGGGAGGAAGGACGGTGTCAGCACCAGCGCTGCTGCCTTCGTCGTCTGCCGGGAAGGGCACGATGCGCCCACAGTAGCGTGGCGATGCCAGCGGCCGCTGCCTGGGAGCGATCCCACCTCATGAGCACTGACGATAACGGGTTATCTCCCACCTTGGCGCCTATTTTTGCTGTTTTTTCGCTTGAACCGCCCTGCCAGTGCCTTAAAATGCACCGAGCAGGACGGCCGGGGCTGGCACCCTGGCAGCGGAGCAGCCGGGCTCCGGGGCTCTGCTGCGCGTTGGAGGGCAGGATGCAGAGGAGCGGCGCGGCGCATGCGAGAGCGAATAAATGTGTTTCTCTGCATTCGGCCCAGAGCCTCACGCGTCGGCCAGAGAGGGTTTTCAGCTGCCGGACCGCGGGCCAGCCCGATGCCGGGGGTTCAGCATCACGCGTCCCTGCCTCGGCAGCGTCGTGACTCAGTTTGGTAATAAAAAGGCGCCCAGGGTGGGAGCTTGGTGGGGGGTGCCGGGGTTTTGCCTGTTTCTGTTTCCATCAGCAGCTCCTGTCCGTCCCCGTGGAGGATGGCTGGCACCATCACGGATGTCCCTGCGGAGAAGGTAGCTTGCGGAGCAGCCACTCTGTGCCCGTGGGCTCTCCCTGCATGGAGAAGACCAGCTCCCACCCTGCTCCCGGGGGCTGGACCCCAGCCACAGTCCAGGGCAGAGGCGTCAAACATCCATAAAACGTTTTATTCAAGTAACTGCAAGTAGGAAACCCAAAGGTCGTTAACAGTGGACCAAAAAAAACCCAAGCAAACCCCACTCTTCTCCTGCTGGGGCTGCCTGGCACCTCCGGTCCCGCTGCAGCCGCCGTGCAGGGAGCGGTGCGGCAGGGGGAGCATCCCACGGTCCCCCCACCCCACTGCCCTGCCATCCTCTACCCCTTGCAACAGCAGAGCAACCTAGGCCTTAAAATAACAATTAAAAAAAAAAAAAAAAAAAAAGCCCAAAAAAGGGGAGGGAAAAAAATACCCCATGGCCCCCAGCGACACCCCAAAAAAGGAAACACCGAGCCAACGAAGCCCCGGCAGCTGGCACAGCAGCAGCACGTCTGTGAGT
Source organism: Platalea leucorodia (assembly GCF_965183815.1). Lineage (NCBI taxonomy): Eukaryota > Metazoa > Chordata > Aves > Pelecaniformes > Threskiornithidae > Platalea > Platalea leucorodia. Next base: position 641,955 of record NC_138841.1, read on the forward strand.
TCAGAGAGTGGAACTTAAATATCCAGAGGTAGTTGTGAATGAAAGGAAAAAAAAAAAGTACTAAAAAAAATATATATATATACCAGAACCTATGAGGAAAGGGCTGCCCCGAGCCAGCCCCGCTCGGGCACCCCCGGGGACGGGCACCGAGCCCCGGCCTCGCCGCGGGAGCCGCTCGCCCACACACAGTGCAGTCGCCCAGGACGGGGGATACGAGGAGAGGTTTGCCCAGGGTAGCAGCAGGCCAGAGCAAAGGTCTAATGCGTTTGGGGGTCTCGCCTTCACTGACCCCCCCCCCCCAACATCTTCCCTGCAGAGGCCCCGGGGCGATGCCCGGTGCTGGGGGGGCAGCCAGCACCCGCTTGGATGGGTGCGATCACTGCAAAGGCGGGGGGGTCCCAGCCCCGGCTCTGCCAGGCCCCCCCTTGGCCAGTGGGGCTGCCCCGAAACCTGCTGGGGAGAGGGGGGAGCCGGGGCGGGGGCCCCCCCAGGCAGGGGGCTGCGGGGGCCGCCTGGGTTGGGCCGTTTTCCAGTGCTGCCGTTGTCTGAGGGTGAGGAAGGAGCGGAGGGGGGAGGAGGAAAAAGCCAGGGCGGCGGAGTGGGTTTCTCCCCGTCCCTCTGCCCCCGGCTGCCGAGGACGCGGGACCGTTGGGCGATGAGGTAGCGCTGGTTCGGGAGCTTTCACTGCTCCTCCTCAGATGATTCCTGGGAAATGTTCACCTCCTCTTCGTCCTGCTGCTGCGAGGCAAGGGAGTGTGGTCGGGGGGTGCCGGGGGCTGCAGACAACCCCCGTTGTCCCTGGAGGAAGGGCTGGCCAGGCACATCGCGCCCCTTGTGCAAAGAGGGAAACTGAGGCACCAGCAACCTCCTGGCTTTGGGGACTGGCCCTTGCTCCAGGTTTAACCATTATGGGTTAAATCCCAGGTAAGAACCCCCCGGTGGGCTCACAGCGGGCAGCCGCACGCCCTGGGGGCACGCACACCCCGCAGGTGTGAAACGGCGGTGCCCAGCGCCACTGCTGTGTCCCCGGTTGCCACCGGGGGGTTGCCGGTGGTGGCGGGAGCAGGTGTCGGTGCCGGTGTCGGTGTCCGTGTCCGGCCCCGCACGCCGGGGTGGCCGTGAGCGTCGTGGCCCCGCGCGCAGCGGTGAGTCAGGGCTGAGTGGGAGCGTGAGTCAGCGCCGGCCCCCGCTTCCTCCCGCTTCATTCATAAAAAAGCCACCGTGGCCGGTGGCTGCCAAAGCGGGACACGGTGTCCCCGGCACGGCCCTGCCGGCATGGGATGGGCTCGGTCCCACCCCACTGAACCAGCTCCCCACCCTGGGGTCCCCCAAACAGCCCCTGGTGCTGTGACACCGGGGCAGGAGGCCCCAGGCTGCGACCCCTGGTTTGCAGTCCCGGCTGGTCTCAGCCCCTCGCCAAGGAGTTTAAGTGGGAAAAGGGGCAAAACCCCACATGGGGCAGGGCAGCTGCACCCCGAGGATGCTCGTGCGTGGCTCTTGTGTCCCAGTGCCTGGTGGCAGCTCATGGGTGCAGGGATGTGGACTGGGGACTGTGGGATGTGCACGTCAGGAAGGGACATGAAACTTGCTCCCAACCAGGTAATGTGCATGGGCGCCCGGCAGCCGCCTGAGCTCCCGTGGGGCTGCAAACCAAGGGGGGAGAAGGGAGAGGAATGAAACGGAGGAGGGAAAACAGAAAATGAGAGGGTGGCCATAGTGCAGGGGAGCAGAGGGGGGTTGCTGTGCACGCAGGCTGCAGGAATGCTGCGCTGGTGACGCAGCAGGCGCCCAGGCAGGCGTGTGCCAGCATGCCACTGAGGCAGGACCAGCCGCCTTCTGCGTGCCGCTCCCGGGGCTGCGGGGAGATGGGGGAGCCGGGACGGCTCAGTCCCCGCAGCGCCAGCACCGGGGCACGGCATGGCCAGGTTCAAAACCTGTCGTATCCCACACCATGTCCCCTTTTTGCTCACTGCTCTGCTCTCCTCCAGCCCGGCACCATCTCCCCCCACACTTGTGGGGACAGCCAGGGGGCTGCCGTGCCCCCAGAGTGCCCAGCACGCTGCCAGGATGGAGGAGGAAGGGGAAAGCCCACTCACCGATTTTTTGGGTCGGCCTCGAGGTTTTCTCCCTGGCGTGACTGCAGCTTTCTGAGCAAGAAACGACATCTTGGTCAGGCTGGGGCCGTCCCCTCGTCCCCAGGATGCTGCGGGGGGGCGGGCGGCATTCCCCTTCCTCCCAGCCACGACTGCCAGATTCATCACCCCAGTGGCATCTCCCGGGCCGCTGCACCCAGGTGGCCCCGGGGCCGCAGCCAGGCCCCCCCGGCCCCCTCGCCACCGGCTTCCAGCACCGTGGGACGGCCCTGGCCCGTGACTCACGAGGCGGGCGCAGGATGTGAGTCGCATGTTTTGCAAACAGGTTTATCGCGTGTGTCCGCACGCTGACACATGCGGTCCCTGGCTCCCCTCCGACCTTCCCTGGGGGCCAGCACTGGGCCCCCCCCTCCCAGGGGCAGATCTGCCCTGAATTGTCTATAATTGAGCTCAAAACGGACCCGTTGTCCCAGCACACGGCTGCTCGGCCAGAGCAGCCCCTGTCCCCAGCCACCTACCCTGCCTTTTGGGGTGGCCTTGTTTTTACTGCCCTTCGGCCGTCCGCGGGGTCTCTTGGGGGTCGGGGCCTCGCTGGGCTCCTGCTGGAGGGAGAGCAGAGGGGGGGTCGCTGTGGATGGGGGGTCCCCGGGGAGGGATGCATGCCCAGGGTGGCTCCTGGTGCAGCAGTGCACCCCGGGATGCTCTGGGCTCGGAGTCCCATTCTCCCCAGCAGACCCCGCTGGAGCAGGGATGCTCTTGCACATGGTACTGGGAGGACTGGTTGCACTGGGATTGGCGGTCAGGCACCAGGCAGAGGCTCCTGTGTGTCCTTCAGCGTACGTGACCCGTCCCACCCCGGCATTAATCGCTTGGCTTAGCCGGATGGTCCCTGCCGGTTTTTCAGCCCCGGACCCCGGCTCGCTGGTGGTGCCGCTGCCTGGCAAAGAGGCAGGGAAGCAGCAAATCGCCTTTTCTGCAGGAAAATGATATGCAGAACCCCCTCCTGCCCCGGGGGAGGTCTGGGGGCGTTGGCATCACAAAGGCTCTGGCAGCATCTTATCCCTCTGAGCAGCTTTTGCTAATGGGGCTTTAATTAGCCTGTCTGCAAAAGCAGGTTCAGCTGCAGCCTGGGGAGGAGCAAGGGAGGCCCCGAGCCCCTCCCTGGGCGAGGAGGAGCTCTGGGGTGTTGCAGAGCTGGGGGGGCTGTGAAGACCCCCAGGAGGGACTTGCTGCCGGTGAGCACCCGGGAGCTGCTGCCCGAAGGGAGGTAACGGGGGCTGCACCGTGCCAGCCCCGGCCCCTGCCCGAGGGGTGCTGCCGGGGTGCGAGGGGGGGCTTCTTGCTGCCCTGTAGCCCAGGGGTGCCCAGCCCCCGAGGGCATCGCTGCGGGCAGAGCTGCCCAGTGGGGCGCCCCCCCTTCCTCCCAGGGGACCCCACATACCTGCGGCTTCTTCCTGGGCCGCCCCCGGCCCCTCTTCTCCGACACGTCCTTCTCTCCCTTGGAGGCTAGGGGCTGGCTGGATTTGGCGCCGGATTCGCTCATCGTCCTTTCAGCGGTGGTGAGGAAGAGCAGGAGGAGGAGGAAGGTTGGTCAGTGATGGCCACGCTGGCCGGTGCCGCTCCCCGCAGCCCTCGCCCCGGCGGCAGGCAGGCGCTGGGGCCGCGGAAGTGACTCACGGGGCTGCGAGGGATGAGCGGAGCTGCTGGAGCCTCCCATGGCTTCAGCCCGGCCGCGGCCGTGCCCCTGCCCCTGCTGCCCGGCTAAGGATGCTCGGCCCCCCCAGCTGCTGCCTGGCCCCTCTGCGGGGATGGGGGTGACCGGTGGGGTATCAGCAAGGACAGGCGGTGACAAGGACCAGGGTCCCCCCCCAAGAATGCCTCTTAGAATTAAAATCCAGCTGAAATGAGCAACTTCTGCCCTATTCCAGCCCTTCCCGGAGGCTCGCCCGCATCCTGCTCCTCTCCTGGTGTACAGTGGGGACCAGCCCGTGCCCAGGGCACTGCCGGGGCTGGCAGGCCCGCGGGGGAGAAACCAAAAGCATCGCTAAGAGCTATGCCTAGAAGAGACCCCTGCTTCTATATTTTAAGCCACCGAGCCCATTCGGCAGCACCAAGCCATGGGGCACAGGGGTTTTCTGCCCCAGAAACGTGGAGCACCTCGGGCAGGCGCGACCCTTCCTCCCGCTGCTGCAAAGCCAGTATCTGCAAAACTGCCCCTGCTGCACCCGTGTCCCTTCTGCAAACAGACCTTTGGCCTGCGCTGGTGCCTGCTGCGCGTCCCCTCGCACAGCCGCTCCCTGACGATGCCCCAGTGCAATGAGCCCAGGCCAGCACCAACGCACGGGGATGGAGCAACATGTCTGAGGCAACGGGACCCCACCGTCGCTCCCCGCTCTTGTGGCCCTAATGACCAGCCCCACGTGGCGGCTGCTTCTCTCGTGCTGGCTGGGTGCTCAGACCTCCCCGTCTCACCCATCCCTGCTCCCTGCCTTCCCCCAGGGAGGGTTTGCAGCTGAATCCCTCCCAGGGACGCAACCTGCATCGTCTCATCACCGGCTGGGGAGCAAAACAAACAGGCTGCCCGGTGGGATCCTGCCCCAAGCCCACAGCACGGATGCCCCGCTGAATTAGCCAGTGCCCCAGTGCTAAGGCAGCTCCCGGGGTCCCCAGCAGGCATTTGGGGAGCAGCAGCTTGGCCACCCCTTCCCACAGAGCCTGTCCCCTTTCCCCGAAAGGAGGAGAGCAGCTCCAGATTTAATCTGGAGTCCTTGAAATCCCAGACATGCTGCCGGCACTGGCAAGTTGGAACAAGAGGAGCGGCACCAGGGGCCTCTGGGCATCCCCGCGAGGGTCCCAGGGCCCTGGAAGGGTGGCGCAGGCTCCCGCAGCCCTGCTCCCCCCACCCCGCCTCGACACCCGGCACTGCCGCACCCAGCGCGGGATGCTGCACCCCGACCCTGCTCCTGCCACCCCGGGGGGGTTTGGGGACAGGCACCACCTGGCACTTGTCCTAGGGACGCTGGGTTGTCCCCTCCCCTGTGCACGTCCCAAAGGGCTGGATGGCTTTCCTAGCTCATGGGGAAATCCCAGAGAGGAAAAGGCTCCATCTTCCCCTCTCCACCTCGATGCTTCCCCAGGGGCATAGGGAAAACCTGCTTTTCCAGAGCAGCGGGGCCGGTTCCACACTCAGCTCTCAGCCCAGGAGCCAGGAGGATGGGCTCTGGGCTGGAGAGGAGCAGGAATGCTACCACAGCCCCAGCGCTTACCGGGGACCCCAAGAGCAGTGCACCTGCTCTGCTCCTTGGTCGGGCGACCATGGCCATGCAGAGGGGGGGACCTGCTCAGGGCGGTGATGGGATGTTTCCCAGCAGAAACAGGGCCGCGAGAGCAGCATCCCAGTCTCATTGCCCGTAAGCGCAGGGCTTGGAGCTGCCTAGGAGACTTGGCTAGAAAATCATGGTGTTGCTTTGGGCTGGGTGCTGCAACCCCACCGGGCCACATCTGCTGCTGGGGACGGTGCCCTGCATCCCTGCCCTGGGTCCGACCCACATCCCCGGAGCACGGCAGCCCCCCGGCACAGCTTCTCCTGCAGGTACAAGGTTGTGTGCCAGGCCTCTGCGTGCAAAGACGGAGGCACTCTCCCTTCCTCTGCCTACAGGGTTAATACCTCTCAGTTTTGAGCGACTGGTTTCAATTTGGATGGTGTTGGGGCAGCCAGGACAGTGCTACGGGGGAGAGCGAGGCAGCGGGGGGCAGCCGGGGTGCTGAGCCCCCCAGGGATGCTGAGCCTCATTGGGGCGGCCGGAGCGGGCGCGGGCGAGACATGCGGTGCGAGGAGCCACGCTCAGAGCTTCGAGGCTTTTTAAAAAACAGGCGTCAGCTCCCGCTCCCCTCTGGAAGTGACTCACAAGTGCAAAACAACAACAACAAAACCCACCCTCAGATTCTTTTCTTTTTTTGTGAGACAGAAACCATGCTGTCATGTAAACACCCCGAAAATATTACTCACAGCATCCCAGAGCCCTTCAAGGAGTCTCTTTAAAAAAAAAAAAAAAAGTATGGTTTAGATTTTGGAAAGAAAAATGCCGGCCAGCTGACCGGGGGCTGGGATGGGTTTGTCTCTTTTTAAGTCCATCTTTGTCAGAGGAACCGCAGCCTCCCGGCCCCTCTCCCGCAGCTGGAAACAGATGGGCCCAGCGTGGCCCCCACCCTGCCGCGCTCTCCGCCGCCCCACCGGGGATGGGCACGGGCCCCACGCGGCAGCTCCAGCCAGGGGTGCCGAGGGGACCCTCACCGCCGTGGGGATGCCACCGGGGACGGCCCCCACGACAGAGCCTGCGGCTGCGAAGTTGTTGGTGCTGGGGAAAGCACGTGCACGTCCCACCCGTCCCTCCGCCGCCTCCGAGCTCTCCCAGGGGCTCCAGAGCCGAAACCACCCGGGGGACCGAGGGCTCCGTGCCCCGCTCCGGCATGGGGGGGTGAGGAGGAGGATGCCCGGGTGGGAGACGGAGGATGCTCCTCTCTCCCCCCCCCCAGCACCTTCCCAGCCAACACCCCTCTTCCCGACGGCGGCCTGGCTCGGTGCGATGCTCCCCGGCTCAGCGGCACCTGCCTGGCCGCGGGAGCACCCCGAGCCAGCGGGATGGTGCTGGGCACACCGCGGGAAGCAGCTCCGGCCCCGCTCGCCTGCATCAAAGCCATGCAGGAGGGAGGGAGCAGCTGTGTTGCCATGGAGGAAAGGAAGCAGCTGAGAGAGAAACCTTTCCAGGCAGGGAGGAATCAGTCGGAGACGAGGGCAGGGGACGGCCGGGCTCCCAGAGGCTGGGAGGGATAAATCTCTGCAAGGCTTGGCGGTGGAGGGGCTACATCTGCCTCTCGATCGATGGAGTTGGGGGATGCAGAACTCCTCCCCTCTCCATCCCGCTGGATGGTGAGCGGCTGGGCTCTCCTCCCCCAGCCCCATCGGCTCCCTCCGCTCCGTGACACGAGCTGGGCCGTTCTCAGCAGCCGCCTCTTGCATAAGCGAGGGCTGGGTTGCAGAAGAGGGACCCTGGCCCCTCGGGGCGATGCTCCTGGGTGCCCCGGGGCCCGCTCCTGCCGCCCCCGGCCGCGCTGGCTGGCACCGCTCCGTGCAAACAACCCCATAAATCCCCCGCTCTGCCACCTACTCTGAGATTAAACAAACCAGCCCAGGAGAAGGAGGGAGACAGGCGGTGGCTTAGATCTTAAAAAAAAATAAAAAATCCCTTCACGCCCAGGAAAGCCAGGCTGATTGCGGCTGGGGAGGGATCCCGCCGCACCTCCTGGCAGCGGGACGGGGGAGGAGGAGGGCAAGAAGGAGCGGAGCAGAAGTTGAAGAGCCTGTTCGGCAGGGGTGCGAGGGATGTGCCCGGCTCCTCCTTAGGACGAGCCCGCCGTGGGGCTGCTTTGAAGCCCCCCCTGGGCCTGCTATTAAGGCAAGCCCACCCCCCTTCCTTCCTGGGCATGCATAATAAAAGGAAGTGATAAAAGAGAGGAAGGAGGGAGGTGGGGGAGAAAGAAAAGAGGCAGGAAGGGCACCATCACGCGCTTTGTGAAGCCCCCGTCCTGCCGGGCATAATAAAACCCCGGGTGGAGCCAGCCCTGCCTGGCATTGCCCCCCTCCGGGAAGGGCCGGGTGCGGGGCCCGGGGGTGCGGGGCCCCACGGCCTCGCAGCGGGGAGCAGCGTGGGCACTGGCCGGGGGGCGGCTGAGCCCCAGCCCTGCAACTTTGCACCGGCCTGTGCGTGCGTGTCCGTGTGTCCGTGCGTGTCCGTGCGTGCCCGTGTCCCCCGCGAGCCGGGCTCGGCCTGGCCCTCGGCCCCGGCCCCGCGCACCTCGCACCCCGCCGGCCCCCGCACCCCGCCGGCCCCCGGCCCGGCCCCGGCCCCCCGCACCCCGCCGGCCCCCGGCCCGGCCCCGGCCCCCCGCACCCCGCCGGCCCCCGCGCCTTCCGTCCGTCCCCGCGCACCCTGCGGGCCCGGCCGCGGGGGTGCCCGGTGCGGCGGGGGCTGCACCCGGGGCCGTGCGGGCCCCCGGCGGTGCGGGGCGCTTGCACCACCCGAAACCGAGGAAGTGGAAGAAAAGTCCCGCCGCACCGGGAGCGACCGGCAGCGGGACCCCGGCCCCCCCGGCCCCCCCGGCCCGGGCAGCCCCGCCAGGTGCACCACTATTAATAGCAATCATTAATAAGAATAAAGAGAGGCATTGCAGAGCCGGCCCGCCGCACGCACACCCGCGTCCTTGCAAGCACAGAGCGAACCGGGGGCGGTCGTGCACAGCATGCGGGGAGGGGAGCGGAGCCCGGGTCCCCCCAGCACCCCCGCGCCCCCGCGCCCCCCGCAGCAGAAAGGAAAGAGGAAGGCCGGCACTCACAGTCAGCTTGATCTCGGAGCTGGGTGCTTGGGGTGGGTTTTTTGGGTGGTGGGTTTTTTTGGTTGGGTTTTGGTTTTTTTTTTTCCTGGCGTGTCTGTGTTGTGAAGCGAATTAAACCCCCCCGCTCCCGGCGGCTGCTGCTGCTCGCAAATGCGGATCTGAAAGGAGAAGGCAGAGAGAGGCTGCGACTCACACGCATCCACAGCCCAGCCAGGCCCCCCTCTTATTTATATAAATAATAAAGAGAGAGAGAAAAAAAATGCTCCAGGAGGAAGGAAGCTGGGTCAAAATCATTTGCAGGGAGCGAGAGGAAAAAAAAAATAGGAAAGGGGGGGAAGAAAGGGGGGGAGAAGGGGGGGGGGAAGGAGCGAGCTCCCAGCCTTACTGGAGGGGATCCAGCTGCTAAAAATAGCAAAATCACACTCGAAATTAAATAAGGGCAAACAGGCTAAGGGGAGCTCCCAGCCCCTGCGGAGCGGGAGGGGAGGAGCCGGGCCGCATCACGGCCGGCGGGGGCGGGCGCGGCGCGGCCCGGAGCGATAGGTCCGTTCAAAGGGCCGGGGCGGGCGGCGGCGGGGGGACCCCCAGCCCCGGGCGGACCCCCAGCCCCGGGCGGGCGGAGGCAGCGCCGGGGGAGGATGGAGACGCTCCCCCCGGGATGCGCCGGGCTGGGGGGGCTGGGGGACCCCGCGGTGCCTCCGACCTGCCCCGCCCCCCCCCCCCCCCCCCGAGGGCAGCGGTGCTTTGGGCTGGCGGGGGGGGGGTTTGGCATCACCGTGGGGGCAAGCACCAGCCCGGGCTGTCGGCACCGATGGGCAGAGCACGATGCCCTCTGCTGCCTCCCCGCCAGGTTAACCCCCCCAAAAGAGCCCCCGCTCCCCACCTGGAGGCACCAGCAGCGGGTGCTCCAGCCCCGGAGCCTCCAAGGCCCAGCTGAGTTTTGTCGCGATATTTATTTTAATTTTCATTGCAGCACCGCTGCAGCAACGGGAGGCCAGGGTGGAAGCGAGTCCTGCACGGCCCAGCGCAGGGGGGTTTCGGGAGCTGCTGAGCGGCCCTGCGGCTCTCCCAGCGTTTAAGCGGACGGTGGGCTTGGTCTGCAGTAAAAAAGCTTTATTCTGAATTCCTGCAATCTGTTTTGGAAGTGGTTTAGGTCAGTCTGGAATAGGAGCCGAGATCAGCTCTGCAGGTAGGTACCCCAAAAACCAGAGCCCCGTTGTAATGTTTTCCAAGGCAAGTCAGGCATTTGGGGTCTCATGGTGGGTCTTTTGATGGATACGAGGAAATCCAGAGGTCAGCATCCTCTCAGTGATGGGACTGTGCCAAATTCCCCCGAACTCCTGCGGGAACTCCAATCACAAATGTAATGGAAACTCCGACTCGGGTGCTTTTGACCATCCTGACAGCAAGCGTTGAAATCTGGAGTCAGGAGCCCACCTTTAGACTGGCCGATGCTGGATTTAAGTTTCAGGCAAGTTTTTGTTAAAAAAAGCACCTTTAAATGTGAAACTTGGAAGCATCAATACCTACATGTGCAAAACTTCTTCAGCAGGGAAGATTTATGATGTAAAAAGAAACAAACCAAACCCAGCAAGGCTTGTGGCACTTTTTTTGCTAATTGTTATTTGGATTTTTAAAATCCCCTGCAAATTCCCCTGACTAAAACACAATCAAAGCAGTGTCCCTTTCTGACGATTAAAAAATGAAAGCAAAGAAAGGGGAAAAACACCCTGTAAGAAGCTGACCTGTTTTCAAATGCCTGCGAAAAGAGCAGGCATCACCCCGCTTGCACCCCTGTGTTTCGGGGCTGAGCCCTGCCGTGGCTCCCCGGCTCGGTGATGGTGGTGGGCCTCCTCCATCCGAGGGCCTTGCATCCAGGCAAGGTGCTGCTTGCAGACCCTGAGCATCTTTTTTTTTGCCTGAAATCGATGTCCCCGCAGCTGCAGGCAGCCCTGCCTGGGTTGGGAGGTGCCGGGGTGCCTTCTGCCTGCAGCAGCCCCAGCCCTGTCCCTGGCCGTGCTCGGGCTTCCCCCCTTTGCCGTGAGCCCAGCGAGGAATTTGGTTTCTGTCCCTGGCAGAGGCTCGTTGTTATTAATATCCCTCGTTATTTATTCTGCGGTGGTGGTGAATGGCTGTAACCGGAGAACTGCGAACACCCAGGGCTGCTCTTTCTTGCTTTGATCCCTGAAACTTTCAGCAATTCCTGCTCACTGAGCCCACGCTGGAGCCTCCCCAAGCTGGGCTCACCCGTGGGGTGACCACTTGGTCTTTAAAGCAAAATAGTGCTGCAGTGGTGCCCAGAAACTAAAGAGCGGCGGTGAGATGCTCCCAGCAGCCGGGAGCAACACCTGGATGGGAAACCAGCACACAACTGTGTGCAATGGGGGAGATGGGGGAAAAAAATGGGGATTTGGGGAAATGGGATTTGTTTGGTGCTCAGAGGATGTTTGCCAGGATGGGAGGACCCAGGGGATTTCAGAAACAGCCTGGCAATGCACAGCAGTGAGATCTGCACCCGCGGGGAGGGGGCTGTGGGCCAGTGCCCCCTGCTTTAAATAGAAAGCAATCTGCGTGTGTCATGCCTGTGCAGCAAGGTGAGACGCAGAGCGGTGCAAGGCTGCTTGGATTTGAGCAGAGCCCGGTGCTGGGCCCAGGATTTCGGCCTGGGAAGATCTTTTTCACTTTTGTTTTTGCAGTTTTTCTGAGTTAAAGCCTGCGACCGGTGTGGATTTGGGAGTAGGACGGGCGAGGTTTGCCCAACCTGCAGTTCAGTTCTGCAGTGAGACCAGAAAGTGAAAATGGCTGGAAACAGGGAAACAAGAAGTGATTTATTTTTTCCCCCATTGCGGCTGAGCCCGATGCAGGGCGCAGAGGAGCAGCCTGCGCCGTGCCGGGGTCGGACCGAGCGGTGCTGCCCTGCGTTATCCCAGTGAGCCAAACGAGCTGGGAAGCCCGCTGGGATGCAGGCGAGGGGTGTCCCTGGTCGGGGGGTTTGCAGGGCTGGCCATGGCGGAGGGGACGGGACCAGGGCCTTTGTTTCCACTCCCGGCTTTGTTTCCCGACAGCCCCATTGATGAAGCCCCATGTGGCCAAACAGCCCCGGACCCACTCCGAAACAGCCCTTTTAATTCGATTAAACAGCTCCTTCCTTCTCACCCACCAAGGCGGAGGGGATTTAACACTCACCAGTGCAGTATTTTCCTGTAGTCCTATTGCAGGGACAAATTCCTAAATCACCTGATAAATTACAGGCTTAATGCGGCTGCTTTTGAGAGCACTGAGTTTGCAGGACACAGTGATGCCGGCACTGTGGGATGCGTGTGCTGCATGTGCTTCATGAGCACATGAATTATTGAATATCCCTGGGTTTTTTTAGCCACTGTTTCAGGTCTGGGAGGAGCCCTGAGGGGGAAGTGAGTGCCCAGCACTTGGGAAAAACTGTGCCCCTGCAAGGTCCCCTGACAAGAAGGTGCTTGAAATCATTCTCTGCTTCTTCAGCTCAGCAGGGCTCTGCACAACTGCACGCGCTGATCGCCTGCCCCCGAAATGCAGCCGCCGCCGGGGGGGGGACGTGGGGGACCGGAGGGTGGCCCCAAGGAGGGGACATCTCGTCCCGTGCTGCCCCGCATCCCGGTGACTGCCACCGAGCCCTGCAAAGCTGCGTTTGGGATTTGGGTGCCTAATTCCTGCTAATTTCCCTGGGAAAGGGGAAACCGGATCCTCTAAGGCAGCTCTGGAAAAAATCTCAGCCCAGGTTGCTGGGTAATTGGAAGGGCTACCCGACTAATTAAGAGCGTGGTGTGTTTGTCACCTCCAAAGCCCTCTCGAACAACAGTTAATTAATCCGCATGGTTCTGGGCCTTGCAGAGACAGGTGTCATTGCCCTCATTTTGCAGATGGGGAAACGCGTGGATCAGAGGTGGTGAGACTCGTTCGAGGCCAGGTGAAGAGCACGTTTCAGCCGTGTTAGTGCCAGGTCCAGTGCTCAGGGTGCACTGTGTCCCTCTCAGATGCCTTCACTCAGCATTGCTGGTTGCTGGGATTTTCACGCTGTGCCGGGAGCATCCCCCTGCACTGCTCCGGTCCCCAGCTGCGTCGTGGGGAGCATTTGCTGAGGATCCTTCTTGTGTGCAAACGGTTTTAGAAAATGCAAATCCACAGGCAGGACCCAGCTTGCTCTGAAGCCGGGTTTTCTCACTTCCAGCATCTGTGGGTTGATGGAGGCAGGGGAGCACGTATTCGGCTCCTCTATACGGGGGAGCCCCTCTCCCCACTGCCTCTGGGATGCTCTCGGTGTCTCTGGGGAGGGGACATGTCTCAGCTGGCAAAACACAGCTCAGGTGCAGGAGATGCCCGAGGCTGGGCAGGGGCTGGCAGCAAGGTCTGACCCAGGTCTGGGCTTAATGCTTTGGCCGTGTCCGTCCGTTTCCACTCATTTCTGCCCAAAGCTGCTCTTTCTCTGCAAGATAAGTGATAGAGGCACAAGCAAGAAAGCTCTGCAGACTGGTCCAAGATGATTAACCACCTTTGTTAATTCTTGCCCAGCACAATATGGTGAGCACCGCATTTCTCCTGCTCTGTGTTTCTGACTTACTCAGGGCACCGCAGGGCTGACCCCCTCCTGGCTGCAGCTCCCATCCCCGGAGGACATCTCCAGCCTGCAGCAGCTGTCCTGAGATTCGCCATGTCCTGAAGAGTTTCCAGCAGAGAAGAAGAAATACTTTTCCTTCCTTGAAGAAGCAGAAGGACTTGCCCAGGTCCATGTGGGAGAGGCAGTAGTAGAGCGGTGCACGAGACCATCCTTCCTCCCATTGCCGTTACCTCGGAGCTTGCGTGCAAATCCCTCCTGAAATATTTATTACTGGCCGCAATCAATAATTAGCCCCCAGGAAAAGTAATTTCTGGCAGCCGGCTCCTCTGCTTGCTTTCGGAGGGTGGTACGGGGCCGAGGTGTGCGGGTCGCTGAGTGCCTGCCCCCATCCGTGCCCGGGGGGAAAACAGGGTGGAAATGGGGGGACTGAGTGCTGGGGAGAAGGGCTGGCGTGGGTGTGCATGGGTCTCCGTGGAGCCCACCTTGGGGCAAAGTTGAAGGGGAAGGAAGGGAAAACTACGCCTTATGCCTGTCCCAACCCTCCAGCGTTGAAGCGCCCAGGCTGACAAAGAGTGTGGGTGCCCTTTGTGCCTGGAAAGAAGTGAGCAAATCTGCCTGGACCAAGCCAAGCATGTCAGGTGCTGTCTTGTTTTGAAAGCTCTGCTGGGAAGTCACCCCTGGGACGGCTTGGCTGCCTGGGCAGAGAGTCACAGGGCTGGTCCTGGTGCTGCTGGGTACTTGCCGGGCGTCCCCCCCGCCTACCCCTCCAGCCACGCTGCTGGATGTGACATTTTGTGTTTGCAACTGGGAGGTGATAGGGGCTGGATCCCTTGACTCCAGGAGCTGGGGATTTAGAGGAGAGCTTGTCTGCTTGGTTGCAGATTGAGGCAGCTCCAGCCATGCCAGAGGAACCAGAGGAGAAGCCATCCGCATCCCCATGGCACAACGTCCCTGATGGAGCGACAGAGGCTGGGGCAGGCGTGGGCCCCCGATGCCCTGATCAGCTGGAGCAACCACCAACCTGTCCCTGTCCCACGCACAAGGTGTCTCATTCTTCCTCTTGTTTGCAGTCCCTAAAAAGCCTGGCTTCAGGGGTGCTGAGCACCCTTGGGTGCTGAGCTGCTGCCTTCCACACTGCGGGGCTCAGCCTTCATCCCTCCTTGATCCCAGAAGCCAGGTTTAATTCCCCCCCTCCTCTAAAAAAAACGGGGATTTGCTTTTAATCCCCTGCCATCAGGAGCTGGGCTTGGGGGGGCTCACTGCCCTGGGCTCGGTGCTGCATGGCTCTGTAGTATGTATAACCCCATATAGGCAAGTATATACAAAACCCCCCTAATATATAGGGGAAATGCCGCCGGCTGGCAGGGGCCGGCAGCTCCCGAGAGCACCGGCTGAGCCGCGGCAGCCCGCATGGCACAGGGCGAGCCGGATGAGCCGGTGGGGCTGGAAAGCGGCTCTGGCTCAGGCAGGGACGCTCCTGCCGTGCCCGGGCAGCCACCCCCTCCCTGCCTGCCCCGACCTGCCGGCACCCATGGGGATGTGTCCCTGCCTGTCACCCTGCTCGGCTGCAGCAGGGTCCAGTTTACCTGCTTGAGCCCAGTGTGTGCCTCTCCCGTCCCCTGGGATGGCAAAGATGGGGTTTGGGTGCTGCTGTCAGCAGGATGGGGGGGAGGCTGCTTTGGCTCGGGCACCCCAAGGTGGAGCATCCCGTTAGCTGTGGGGAGCTGCTCGGTGTCCCGCAGGCAGGTGCCCCATGCTCCTCGGCCACCGGCCGTGCCACCTCCCGGAGCCTGGGGTGGGCTGCTCAGCTATGGCCCTGCCAGCGGAGCGGGGATGCTCTGGGGCCGCCACCATCCCTGCAGTGCACAATGGCCTTTTGTCTGCGGGGCTGTCCTGGGAACATCCCCGTTTCTCAGTATCAGGAAACCTCCTGGGGCTGCCTGCCGGAACACAAAGCCTGGGGCTGCTGGGGGGCAGCTCTGGCCACACGTGCACCGAGCGAGTTGGGGCTCAGGCTGGTGGTGGGCGGCCGCCAGCGGAGCCGGCGTCCTGCATCGCCTCGCTCCTGCTAGAAAGGGGGTGGCATAAATCAGGGGACCACCAGGAATGGAGCCCTGTGCCCTCCCCATGCCCACGGGAGCCTCTGAGGAAGGATGTGGCCGACCCATGGTGGGGGCTCGATCACCTTCCTCGCCCCGGGGCTCCTCATCCTCAGCAGCCCAAGAGCTCCCCATCATTGCTCCTCCCGAGGGGCACCAGGACATGTGCCAGCAGCTGAGAAAATACCTGTGAGCCCTCCCCGGAGTCCATTTTCCCTCTGCAGCCCCAGCCCAGCCTGCCCCGTGGCTCAGGGCTAACAAAGGGGGGAACAAGGCCGGGGAGGACCTGCTGTAAATCATTAACGGGGGACGCAGTGGAGGAGAATGCGAAGCGTCATTAATTGAGGACTTGCTGTCTGGCTCACAAGGGAGTCTGGCTGCCTTATTTTTTTTTAATCAAGGTATTTTATTGCAAGTGGTACATCAAAACTAAACAGGGCAGCAAAGAAGCTGGTGGTGGCTGGCAGCATCCCTGCAGGCGGGCAGGGGCAATGGGGGAGGGAGGGGCTGCAAGGGTGGGGGGCACCCACTGCAAGGGGTGGGGGGCACCCACTGCAAGGGGCTTGCAGGGGCTGGAGGATGTGCAGTGCAAGGGAATGGGGGACACAGTGGAAGGGACAGGAGGGGACATGTTTTTCCTGCCCTTCCCAGTGGAAGGGCTGGCTCTTCCATCCCCTGGAGTCTCCTCTGTCCCCTGGAGTCTCGGCAGGCCCCATGCGGTGGGGAAGGAGCCCCCCGCTCCCTGGCCAGCCGGCAGCCCCACTGCCCCATGTGCAAAGGCCGCCCCGAGCTGTCCCCGCTGGGCACCCAGTTTTGTGCGGGGGCACGTCCTGAGCTCATCCTCCCACTCGGGGCAGCACCCCAGGCGACGCTCATCAGCCGCACTCTGGGTACCTCTGGGACAGGAGACCCAGCCCAGGGGACGCTTGTGTCCGGAGCCGCTGCTGCTTCCCTGTTCCTCCCGGAGGGGTGTTCCCAGCACCGTCCCCCCGTGCATGTGCGGGTGTGTGGACACAGCACCGTATACTTGTTTGCCAGGGGTTGCGCTCGCCGCCAGTGGCCCCGAGTTCACTGTGGCAAAGGGCACGTGCCGGAGAGGCTGCTCCTTGTCCGAGCTCCAAGAAAACACTTTTCCCAGCCAAATTCCTTGACACTTTCCCTTTTACTCAGCTCCGGTTGGAAAAGCATTGGGGGCCGAGGGACTTCCCTCCGTGCAGTGACTCAGGTGGTGCTCACGCGTGACTCAGCTGCTGGCAGCGTCCCCCGCTCCAGCCGCCCGGGGGGCCCGGGGTGACCGCAGAGGCAGCGAAACGGGAGTGGAAGGCGATGCCGGAGGTGATGGGGACGGGGCCAAGCTGGCTGCTGGTGTAAAGGAGGGAGCCGGGAGCCGGAGCAGCCCTGTCTCTGCTGCGGATGCTGTGACTCGTGTCCCCCTTCATGGGCTGGGGTGTTTAATTAACGGACTTTGAGGGAGATGGGTGACGGCGGGCAGTGGGTGCAGCACCTTATGGGTCAATAAGTGACCCGAGAGACCGCAGGGCTGGGTGGGATGGGGCATCCTGAGATGTGACCGGCGGGTTTTCCTGGGGGGAGAACTCTCCCACCTTGCCGGAGCGGGTCCTTGGGGCGAAAAGGGCTGGAAAACTGTTTTCTGGCAGAAGGAAAACCTGCGTGCCCCCCGAGCCGGCGGCCGCCGCGCCAGGGGCCGGGATGCGGCCTCGTCCCCGGGGCGGGGGCGGCGGGGCCGGATCGGGGCATCCCCGCAGCATCCCGGGCCGCTCGGCGGTGGCACCGCGGTCCCCTGCTGCCACCTAACGGGGAGAGGCCTCTCGGCAGCGGGGCGGTCTGGGGGTGCGAAGCCCCTTCCCCGGGGCCCTGCTTCCCCGTGGGTGCGCCCACGCTGCCGTGGGGCGCAGGTCACCCGAGGCCCGCACCCTCCCTGCAGCCGGTCGGACACGCCGGAGCGAAGGGAGCATCAGCTGGGAGCTGGGTGGGGGGACCCGTCCCTCTGCGGTGAGGGGAAACTGAGGCATGCAAGGGGATGATTGCACTGCGGTTGGAGAGGGACCTGGGCGTCCTGATGCTCATCCCAGCCCACGCCTGGGTGCTGCTGGGCACCTTCAGCCAGGCTGGATGCACCCAGCTTGGGGCTGGGGCTGCGGGAGCCGTGGATTGAGCCCAGCTGGGAGCCCACAGAGGTGTGAACTGGAGCTGTGCCTGCAGCTGGTCCCTGCCCCTCAAAGGCAGGGTGGGCAGGAGCCGGCCCTGGCTAGTCCCTGCCCCGCACCCTGCCCCGCACCCTGCCCCGCACCCTGCCCCGCACCCTGCCCCGCAGGCCTTCGCACCCTGCCCCTGCCTGCAGGCAGGATCTGCCTGTCCCCAGGGTGAGTCTCAGCATCCCCCACCGGGGAGCAGGATGGTGCTGGGGTGGGGGGCAGCTGCTGGGGTGGGCGCAGGGCAAAGCGGGGCCAGACAGGGCTGAAACATATCCCTGCCTCTGCCAGCAGGCAGCCTGCCCATGGCAGTCCCCGTGGGGGCTTGTTTGGTCCCCACGGGCGGGGACAGACGGGGGATGCTGGTGACCCCGGCTGCAGTGCTGAGCCTCTGCAGGCTGCTTCTTTGTCTCCCAAGGACTGCAGGGGCAGTGTGTTTCTCCCTAGCAGGGGACACCCAGGCATGTGGCGTGTCCCTGACCCTGCAATGCGTCTTGCCCATCCCTGGTGGGGACGACGTGACATCCAGCCTGGCCAGAGGATTAGGGCTGGCTATAACGGGCCGGGTGGTCACTGGTCGTTCCCGTCTCCGGTTACGCGGTGCCTGGCCTGGCGATGCCAGGGGTTCATCTTTCAAATGGCACAGACACACTGGCGGGGAGCTGGGGGGGGGTCACGAAGGGAAGGGGTGAAGGGCTGGGGGGGCTTCCACAATTCTGGAAGCCACCATGGGGCTGAGCATCCCACCCCTCTGTTCCCCGAAACCCATGGCAGGGTGCAGTGGGCTGTGGTTCCCCCCGCAGCCCCTGCCCAAGAGGGGGGGTCCCACACAGCGCCTGTTGCCTTCGTGGCTTTGTTGCAGGGGGCAGGAGGCTTCTCGCATGCTCCGGTCCCCCTCCATCCGTCATGAGAGCAGCTTGGTGGGAGTTTGCAAGGCTGTCACCCACCTTCCCAGCCGGCTCCGGCTTAGCAACTGCTCGCTTAGCAACTGCTAATCTGTATGTAGGTGCTGAAGCCCACAGAGGTGCACGCGTGTCTCCCCATGTCTCCCCTCGGAGGGGAGCGTCACGACGGCGCAGGCTGGGGGTTGGATCGGTGTGACTCGGAGCCGGGGGAGGACAGCAGTGTTCCCATTCCTGACGAGAGGCCCCAGGGCCCCTGCGGAGGGAGAACACCCCTGAACCGGCCCACCCTCCGCCAGCACCCACACATCACCCTTAAATAGGACGTATTTAATAGCTGCCTGGAGGGTCCCTGCTCCACAGCACCCTTGGGGAGAGCTTGGGGTGCATTGGCTGGCAGGGGGAATTTTTCCTTGAAGATTTAGGGAAGGCTCCTGGGGGGGCGTTGAGGACGTGACTTGTGCTTCACTGGGTGGGTGACGGGAGCCCGGCTGCGCAGGCGTCGCGTGCCCGCGCTGTGCAACACCCTCTGCACGTGGGGCAGGAGGGGACGGTCCCCACCGCGGCCATGTGTGAGTGGGGTGTTAGGCCGGTGACTTGCCCCAGATACCTTCCTGCCTTCCCCCCCGGCCCGGAGGGAGCCCAGCGTGGCCGGATCCGTCCCACAGCATGGCTGCAGTGAGGACGGCTGCCACAGGAAGGCACTGGTGGCTTTCGCTGGAAGTCCAGGGATGGGAGATGCTGAGTCCAGGTTTGGGACGGGAGTGCTGGTGTGGGAAGCGTGGGCTGGGTGTGGGGCAGCCTATGGACCCGGCTGGGGGTCCCGGGGGACCGGCAGTGCTCCCACGGGACCCATTCATTGCCGCTCCCAGCCCTGGCCAAGGCTGGCTTTTGATCCTTGCTGCACAGATTCCTCCAGGTCGTTTTTCATTGCTCAGTGAAAACCCACGCACTGTGCTGAGCCCCCCTCCTCGTAAGCCCTGTCCCCTGCTGCTGGGGTGCCCTCTCCCCTGGGACCCTGCAGCCCTCTCCTCTCTTTCCCTACCGCCGAGGCCCCTTGGGGCTGAGCAATGCACCCACCTTCATCTCCCCCCTTGTCCCAGGGGATGGGCGCTTTGCTGGACCTTGCTATAGCCAATGCACAGGAGAATCCCCCGGGATGCCTCATCCGGGGTGCAGGGAGCTGTGCCACCCTGGCATGGCCGGAGCGCCCGGCTCGGGGTGAGGTTTGGCTGCTGAAGGCAGGCTTGATGGCAAAGCGTTTTTGGTTTTTTTTTTTTTTTTTAATTGGCTTATGGTGTGAGGAACCGTGAAACCTGGGCTGTGTTTTATTACAGCGCATATTGCACTGGACAAGATGGGAGTAATTAAACGTGTGCTGCCGCTTGGCCCTGCTCAAGCATGGGCTTGTCCCCAAGCGGTGGTGGTTAAAGGACCCCTCTGTCACCAGGCTGGGTGCTCCGCTCCGCTTCAGTGTGGGTGTCCCCATGTGCCCCCGCGTACCCTGCTGGTGGCTGGGGAGATGTCCCCTCCACGGCAGCGGTCCCCAGACCCGCCGGCCCTGGGGGTTTGGTGCCTGGGTGCTGCTGAGCATATCTGGCTGCCAGAACCTCCCGTGGGAGCCTGGCCTGAGCCGGGGTTTGACTTATTGCCTGCGAATCGATTGGGTTATGGGTTAGAATTTTTTATTAGTTAATTTTAATAGCTAGGTCAGAACGGTTTCTCTGTGGGAAGCTGTTCTCTCAGCAATAAAAGCATCTTCAGCTGATGGTGCCGACCCTAAATTTCCGGGTGCGGTGCCACCGAGCACCCTGCACGGGCTGCGGCTTCTCCCACTGCCGCTTCAGCAAAGCTGCGCCATCTGAGCTGATGCAAGCAAAGGAGAAAAGCGCTGCCGGGGGGAGGCTGCTCCGTGCTCCCCGGCTGAGCACTGGAGCCAGCGGGAGGTGATGCCACGCTGTGCCACGAGTGGGGGCCTGGGCTGGGGACGCGGGACCCTCGCTGCCCCGAAACGCTGCTCAGAAGCAAGCTCCTGCATGGCCGGCTGCTCCCTCCCTAGCACGGCTCCCCCATCCCACACCCTCCTGGGCTCCTGCAACCAGACCTTGTGGTGCTGCCAGTGCTGGGAAAGGGAAAAAGCAAGCAATAATAATAATAAAGGGTTTGAATATTGTGCAGCTGAATGGGGCTGTGGCCCTCTGCCGAAATCTGCGAATGGAGCTACATATGAAGGAGCCCTTAATTAATTGACCAGCATCCAAATCGCGAGCAGAAAGAGGCTGGGGGGTGCTGTCTGCCGGCGTGTAATCACAGGCACATTGAGCTGTGTGTGTGCGAGGGCTGTGGGCAGGACTGGGATGGGGCCGGATCGGCTCCGGGGTGATGCTGGGGGTATACGGTCCCTTCTGGGGTGGCTTTGCTGGTGCAATGAGGTGCAGCCACGGAGATGGGGAATCTCTTGGGATGCCACTTCATGGTGCAGCATCCAGCCCACCTCTTCGCAAGCCCTTTCATACCTCTTCCAAAAGGCACTTTGTTGCACGGGGGACACACCCCGATACCGGCCGGGGGGCCCTTCCCGGCGCGGCCCCTCTCGTTGCAGCACCCGATCGGTGAGGAACGTAATTACTCTTGGAAAGGCAAATCCGTGCCGGCCTTGGCTGCTTGGTCGCGCTCCAAGGAAGACAGTGTTTCCTTGCAAAGTATGAGACCATGAATATTTTATGCCTGAGGAGGATATTTCTTTCAGGAGGTTGTTGCATGAATTATGGAAAAGTTGGGAGGAGAAGATGGGTGTTATTTTGACGGGGTTGGCTCCGTGGGGGAGGCTGCCCTGGTGCAACGGGGCTTTGCGTGCCCGGGGTCCCTTTCCCTGGGTGGGGGGCGAGGTCTGCCCCTCGCCCTCCACTGCAGCCTCAGGCAGGGGGTGCTGGAGGAGCCCTTCGTGCAAATCCATCCCAGTTTGGGGCAGTTTGCTTTCCAGCAGAGCAAGTTGGTGCATGTACAGTGAATGGGGCAATTTTTGCACGGCATTGGATGCAGGTCAAGAGCTTTAACTGCTGGCTTGGGGGCCTTTGAGAGGGGTACGGTGGCTGCCCCGGCTGCTTGGAGGGGAGAAGCAAGGCAATGGCAGTCTTGCTGGCCTGCTCCGTGCTCTCCTCCTTGCTTTCCCACATCTCCTGCATATCCTCGTGCCTGGCTGGGGGCTTGAGATGCCGATGCTCGGTGGTGGGCCCCTCCGGCATCCCGTGGCTTTCCAGCACTGGGCCCTCCCCGACGGCTCGGGGGCTGTTTCTGGCTGGGAGCTGGTGATGTGCTGCCCTCCTGTCAGCCCTGTCCTGCATCCTGGGCACTGCTGCTGCCCTGCTCCGGCAGGGCTGGTCGGGAAGGACGAGGGGATTAACCACCCGCACCATCAGTGGCTTTCACGTTAGTTAATATGTAAAGATTTTCCTCTAATTGTCCTGTTGGTGCAGGGGGAGTATGTGCTGTCTGGCCGTCACAGTTAATTTTACCACCAAATGTGCTCTCTCCTTCCTTTTTCTTCCTTTTTAATTTTTCTTTAAAGAAAGCATTTCCAGCTGCCCATGATCCCTGTGGGTGGAAAAACCCCTCCTGCATCCAGATGGAAAAGCAGCTGGAGCTGTCTGCCCTCCTCTCCCTGGGAAACCACCCCATGCCTGGGCTGGGGCTGTGTCCGTGTCCCTGGGGTGTTGCACTGGGGACAGGGGGACATCTCTGGCTTTGAAGAGAAAATTGGGGCGGGGGGGGAGAAAAGGAAGGTTGGTCCGGGGGAGCTGGGCAGCATGGCCGGGACCCCTGGCACCTCCGAGGCTACGTGGGGGGTGACTTCTGTGCCGTGCCAGGCTCTTGCTGCAAGATGAAGCTTTAAAAACAGGTTGGCAATAGAAGCCCCCACTCATTGCCCCCCAGCCCTGCTTCAAACGCAGGTGCAGGTGGCTTCTGCTTGGTGCAATATTTAGCCTAAAATACACGGCTGCGCTAATGACAGCAGCGTGGCCAGCGCTGCCGGCTTGTCAGGCAGCTCCGTGTCTCAGGTCCTGTCCTGCATCCCTCCAGGGCTTCACAACCCTCATCGGCTGCGCATCTTTGCCGTGGCAGCACGACAGCGGCTTCAGCCAAAGCGGCATCACCAGCGTCCCCAAGCTCCCGCAGGATGCGGGTTGATCTGAGCAGGGGTGTGATGAGCTTGAGCCATCTCTGCACCGGTTCAGGTGTAGGTCCTGTGGTCTCTGAAGCACCAGCAAAAAAAAGGTGCTGAAGGTGCACAACGAGAGATTTCCAATGTAGGATTGTGCCTTGGCTCTTCCTGTTTCTGTATTGTTTAGACCCAAAAGCTGGAGTAATCGCTTGCCCAAAATAGCCTCTGTCTGCTCAGCTGCGTCCCTGGGCCAGCGCCACGTGAGCCTGCGCTCTCCGACACAGAGCAACTCCTGCAAACCCATTAAATCTGTCACAGCTATTTCATTTTTAAGGACTGTTTAAAGGGTTTTAGCATTGAGGAGGGGCGGCTCGATGTCAGCGGGAGGCGAGAGCAGGAAGGTGCCGCGGGGCGTTTGCTGCCGCTCAGCATTAGCCAGAAAAGCATCGACGATGCTTTGTGCCGGGGCTGGATCCTGGGACGAGAAACCTGTCTTCTCCCTTTTCCCTTCTTTTCCCCATCAGCTTTCCCAGGAGGGGGGCAGCAGCTTGGGAGGGGAGGAGGGTTGGGTCCAGTTTCCAGTTTTCTTTGCCTCCGGGTGAGGTCTGGCATTTTGCTCAGCCGCGGATCCCAGTAGGGAGGAGGAAAAATTAAATCAATGTGTTTTGTCAAAGACTTTGTGTGTGTCCATGGACACTTTCTGTCTGGAGATGTCCCAGCCCGTCCCACACTGGTAGCGGGTAAAATAACTCTGAGCTTTTTGTGCCACCAGCTCGGCGGCTGCTCGTGTGTGAATCAGACCCAGCGAGTTCGGCACCGGCTCCTTTTCATCCTCCTTTATAAGCCATGGCTTCCCACCGGGGTGGGATCAACTCACCAGTTACGTTGAGTGGGTCAGACTGGAGAGCATGGCCAACAGCAGCCCTCGTGCTCACCAGCAAGCAGCAAAGCGGGGTGCGAGCCTGGGGTGCAAGGCTCCCGCATCCCCTCTCCCTTCCCAGCGCGGCCGTGCCGGAGCAGCAGCCGCAAGAGGGAGGCAGGACATCACCCAGAGGATGGAGCGGGCTGAGGAGGGAGCAGCGGGGTGGAAAACCCCCATTTGTGCGGGTTCTGGCTTTGTGGGGGCTCCCCAAGGAAGGGCTGCGAGCGCAGGGCTTGGCCCCGGAGGGGTATAACGTGGGGATACAAGTTATGGGTTGTGCAGGCAATAAATGCAGCCCAGGCGATGCTGGGAGTGCCAAACGGCTGCGAAGTGTGTGGTGAAGTGTCACGCTGTCCAGGCAACGTGTGCCGGACTAGTGCAGTTCTGTCACAAAACTGCCTTTCTTATTTAATCGAGCAAAACCCCCCACTGCTGGAGCCTCCGGTACCCCCTCACAAGGTCGGTGCTGGGGGCGAAGCCGCAGCTTTTCCTTGCCTGAGGTCTGAGCCAGGCTGGATCCATCAGTGCGCTGAGCTGTGCCAGCGTCTGCTCAGTGCCTGGGGTGTGATGTGGGTGCCGTGGGGCGGGTGCTGCCTCCTTGCCCGTACGCTTGCCGTTAGGTGGAAGCGTTGCAGAGGAGAAGAACGCTGGTGCTGCCCGACTCCGGCTCAGAGAGCAGCGAAAGCCAGGCACGAGTCCTTTGTCCTCCTGAAATACGGAGGCAGTGAGGTACAAAGGGGAATTTTTGGGCTGGATACATTCAGGAAAGAGGAATAAATCCCCGACAAGAGGCTTGGACATTGTGGCTGGAGGAGGTTTGGCCAGGGATGGGTATTGCCATGAAGCATCAGTGCCTGCTGCTGCCCTCGGCCGCTCACGGAGGAGCGGGGCCGGATCCCCAGCACTTGCTCCATCCCCTCAGTGCTGGCATGGGTTTTTTTTGGGAAAAGCCCACAAGCCCAGGGAAAGCTCCCCCTTGGTGAACTCCAGCAAAGAGGCAGGTGGGGGTCTGGCTGCTTGGCCTCAAACGGGGTCCTGCGGCAGCTGGCTGGGATGCAGGCGCCGGGCAGGGGCTGCAGGGAAGCCGCTGGTGGGGGCTTGGCAGCCCCCAGTGCGGGGAAGGGGCAGCTGGAGGGGCTGCCAGGGAGCTGGCATGGCCGCAGCAGCCTTCCTCCTGAGGAAGAGGAGGAGTTGTCGCTCACAGCCTGCAGCCGCATCATCCCTCTTTCATTGCTAATTCCTCCCTGCAAGCCCGGATGAGCTTTTTTTTCTCCCCATTTCTTTAAAATGCAACTCTTTCCATCGAAATCTGGTTAGTCATGAAGCGTATAATGAGTTTTATATATATTTAAAATGGTCTGACATTCGGCATCCCATTATCCTCACTCCTTGAGAGAAACATGGACTCAATGTGTGAATGTTGATCCAATAAGAACGCAGTCAGTACCATTTTCACTCTCTGAAATATCCATATCTATTACCCATATTCATGTGCTGTTTGTGTGTAGGAGTCTCTTTCTTGTGGAAAGAAATCCAAGGCTGTTTTTTTTTTTTTCCTTGGGCCTGTTATTTAGGTATTATTTTTGGGCAAGCCAAATTATTTTGTGGCTTGGTTTTATTTTGCAATTTTGTTTCTTCCTTCTTCCTTCAGTAAATCCCATCTCCAGCTCTAATTGCCCAAAACAGGAAAGCTTGGTGGCTTTTTGCAAGCAGCTCGTGTGATTTCTGCTGGCAAACAGCTGCGGGGAGCTGAGCCTGGGTCACCCCGCTCGATACCCAGCCCGAAACACCCTACAAACTTCCAGCAGAGCTTTTCCCATTCCCCATCCTCTGGCTGAGGCTCCTCGCTGCCTGACGCCAGTGAAAACCTTCCCTTTGCTGCAACCCCTCCTCAAGGAGCAGGACAAAAGTGTCGATGTGTTCTTCTTTCTTTCCTTTTCCCTCTCAAATCCTTCTCCTTCTCTTTTCTTGCAAACCAGCTTTTCGCTTCCTCCTGCGTCACTGGCACTGAGCAGGAGCCCTCGACCTGCTGGAGCCCGCGTCCCTTCGCTGCTGCTCCTCCCGGCCACGTTTCTCCCTCAGACAAGTGGGACACCAGAAAAACATCCTCAGCTCCCCCCCCCTACCCTGCAAACATATTTTTCTTTAAATACACATGAAAATAGCTCTTGCTGGGACTCCTGCATTTTAATTGTGTAGATATTACAGCTAATTACAGTTCTATTAATATTTCACTTTGAATTAAAGATTTATTTTCCCCACCCTTCCATCCAGGAGGGAATTAAATCGACACCGAAGGCAATTGCAGGTGCTGGAAATGTGACCCACAGATAAAAAGGGCCATGCGGGGTTCCCATGCCTGTGTCTCTTTGACGTGAGTGACCTGTGAAGAGGAAGGAGGTGGTGGTGGCTTGGCCATAAATTATTCAAAGCCCTTCTGCACAGCCGAGCCGGAGAGTCCAGTCCATAAGATGTGGTTTCATGTTTTCCTATATTAAAAAAAAATAAAATAAAAATTGCAAGCAGCATGTCTCCCTGGCGGTGCTTGGTGGCTGTAGCAGTGGACACGGTGACCTTCCTTGCTGGAGAGGGGCCAGGGCATTGGGAGGCTGGATGCTACGCGGCCGGAGCTGTGCCTGTCCAGGAGACAGCCGCGGGCTGAGCGGGCTCGGGGCATGGCAGAGCCCCGTGTTGGGGGTCTGTAGGTCCTGGAGGTTCAGGGAAAGGCTGCCAGTGGCCCTGGAGATGCTGGAGCACCCTCCAGTCCCTGGACGGACATGAACACGGAGCTGGGAATCGGCTCAGGGCGTACCCCTCCAAGCCTGCCTCTGGGATGGGAGAGGCAGCGACTTGTTTAGCTCCTCTTGTTCTGAGCCTGATGAAGTGGTATTGATCCTGCGGAGGATGGTACTGCATCCATTTGCTGATGGCATTGAACTCTCCTGGAGTGTTTGATCATGTTTTGACCCACGTCCCGAGGAGGAGCCCTGGCTGCAGCAGCAGTGACATTTGTGGGATTTGCTGAACCGCTCTTGGGGTAACCCCGCGCATGGGCTGCTTCCCCGGCAGCGCTGGGGCATCTCCCGTCTGTCCCCGAGCCCTCCCACCCGTCCCCCTCAGCCGCCACAGCGTGGCCTTTCCCATTGTGCCGGGGGAAGCTCGGCAGCGTCGGCCTGAGCTGGGTTTCCAAATGTTAATTGGGTTTTGACGTTCTCAGTGGTGACACAAGCGCTGATGATATTTTGGCTGCTGGCTGATGGCGGGGAGAGGCGTGTGAGAAGGGGAGACGTGCGGTCCGTGAGGCTAGGAAAAAAGAAGAGAGACTCTGCCAGCTGCAGCCATGGTGGCAGGAGCATCCCCAAATTCCTGGGACTCAGGTCCCCAAGAATGGGGGGGTTGGATGATGATTATTTTCCATCAGAGCCAGGGGAGCGGGGAGCACCAAGCATCCGTGGGCGAGCAGGCTGCCAGAGCAATTCAGGTGATGCTTCAGCCCAAATTTCTGCATAATTTAGCCCAGCCACCTTACCCCAGCAATTCCTCAGGACCTGGGCAAAGCAGAGCAGGCTGGCCTGGTGTCCTTGTGCTGGGGGGCACAGCCCTGCCCCGGTGCTGCAAGACCCCAGGCTGTGAGCGGGATGTCCTCTTTTCTCCTTGAAGGCAGAGCACATGTCTTCAAAATCCCCTGGGAGCCGAGGGCTTCACCTGACCCGGAGCAGAGAGCTTGACCTCAGGGTGCCTCCGAGAGCTGCTTCTGGCGAAGGAATTTGTGCCAGCTTATCCCGCAGTGTCTGGAGCCCCCTCAATCCTGGCTCGTGTGTGACCCACAAGCGTGGGCCACTGGCCTGTGCCTCTGGTGTGCCCTGAGGCTCTTCCGGGCTTGGGGCAGGGAAGGGGCTCCTCTCCTCCCAGGGGCTCGGTGGCCCTGGGCACCGATGGGCGCAGACCCCCCTCCTGCCCATGAATCCCTGCCCTACATCACGCCAGTTCAAATAGCCCCCACGGGTCACCAGGTGATCCCAGGTGTGGGACCTGGCTGGGTCCCGGGGGGCTCTCCCAACCCATTGCAGTGTTCCCACCGCTGCCCGTGGTGGGGACAATGTGGCTCCTCGACGGTCGGACCCCCCACCGGCTGCTCTGCCCCCTGCGCAGAAGGGCAAGGGCGAGTCCTCGCCCCCTGAGAGCTTTTTGGAAATACGTCGGGGACCCCCAAGACAGGCAGACGCTGGGTGAAAGCTGCTGCCCTGGAGCCCTGCTCGGGGACAGGAGGTTGCTCCTGGTGGGGCAGATCACAGCTAAGAGCGGGGCTGTCACCATCGTCCATCCTTGCGTCCCCTCCCCATCAGCCACAGTGCAGAGGTCCTTTTGGTTTGATTGCTGGCATCGGCGCTGGCACGGATGAGGGTTGCACGCCGTGTGTGCGTGTGGGGGGGGGGCTGGACGGGGCTGTCCCCCTCCCAGGGCTGCCTTTCCCTGCATCAGAGCAGAATAACAACGAGAACTGCTTCAGCTCTCGCTGTAAATGAAATCACTGCAACAGCCTGGTCTCTCTGCAGGAGATAGTGCTCTGGGCATGATCCCGTGAGCATCTGAATCCATGGGAATATTGCCACTTATTTTAATGGCAGAAGGGCGGCTGGCCAGCTTTTCAGGCGAGTGCATCTTGCTGGAGAGCACGTAGCTCCTTCAAAGGCCTGGCCAGGGCATTGCGCTGGGAGCCGGGCAGCCCGGAGTGCTTCTGGAAAACCATCTCGTCTCCAGCCCCCTAAACAGGATCTGGGTGACAGGGCTGCGATCGCCAGCGCCGAGCCCGTGGCAGCAGCACCTTCCTGCCCTGGACCTGGCTGATCCTGCACAAGGGCTGCTATTTTGCTATTCCAAGCAAGCAACACAAATCAGCCCTTAGGGCAGATGAGGCTGGAAATGCGGGATGGAAGGGCTGTGCTTTGCTTTTTAGTGCTCGGAGGGGCAGGTGGAGCTGCAGAGAGCCCCCCCGCAGCCAGGTCCCCCGCTCCGGGGTCCCTGCATGGGCTGGGTCCTCTCGCAGCCCCGGCGTGCAGGCAGGTGTACTCCCTAATCGCCCCGGTGACCGATTATCTCGCAGTCATTACCGTGATGGATCGGAGCAGTTAATGTGTCAATGGCCATTACTAGGGGGCTGTGTTTTCTCTGGATTAATGAATTGACACACCATGATGGGCTCCTCGGAGCTGCCGGGGCCTGGGGGGTGGTTTGATAGTGAAGGGAGGCGATGCACGAGCCGTGCACCACGGGGTGTTGGCATCATTTTATGGGAGGCTGAGGAGAAGGGTGATGGTTTGGAGCGAGGTGGCTCTGGTGAGAGCCTCCTCCCTTGCCCCTGCCCCGTGGAGCTGCTCCCACCGCGGGGAGGGGAAATTTGGGGGTGGCTGTTAGTGCACACAGTGGGAGCCGGAGCCTCTCAGCAGCCTGGCGCAGGGGACCCTTCCTGTGCCCACGCCATGCACCCAGCTCCTTGCAGGGTCCTGCAGGGCTCGGCAAAGGCTGGGGCGTTTGCACCCATGGGAGCTGTCGTGGGCCTTCGCTTCTGCAGATGCTGAAATGAGAGCATGCGACCTGCGGGAAGCTCTTTAGCACGGCGGGGTCTGGAGGCCCGGACGCCTGCCAGTCCTGCTGCTGCGTTCGCGGCCGGGATGATGGCTGTAGGTGACGGGCAGGGATAGACGGAAAGGACAAGTACAAGCAAAACGCGTCTCGATGCTCAGGACCAGGAGGGGAGAGATTCTGGGGACAGCGGGGCATGAGGGGGGCAGGTCCATCCCTCCTCCCGCCGGCCGGGGCTTTTGCAGCCCTTCGTGCCCGGTGCTGCTCGGCGGAGGGGGCGTGCGGGGCTGCTGCCGGCCCTCCCGCGCCGGCAGCCGGGGGCGGGTGCGGGGGTCCCCCGCCGCCTCCCCGCCGCGGTGCGCTAGTGCTTTAAAAGGCTGGCAAAGCCGGCGGCGGGCTTCCCAGCGCCTCTTCATGCAAAACTTCCCCGGCCCCGGCCCTCCTCCTCCTCCTCTTCCTCCTCCTTCTCCTCCTCCTCCTCCTCCTCCTCCTCGTCGCGGCTGCGGTGCGCGGAGCGCGGCGGGTCCCGCCCGGCTGCGGCTCGCTCGGCTGCCCGGGCCGGGGCCGGGGCTGGGGCCGGGGCCGGGGCTGGGGGGGCCGCGGGCCGCCCCCGCCGCTTGCCGCAGGGCCCCCCCGGGCTGCCCGCGCCCCGCCGGGGCCGCAGCCGGACCGCGGCACCGGGCACCGGGCAGCGGCCGCGGGCGGGGACGGGGTCGGCGGCGCCGCCAACTTCGCGCTGCCCGCGGGTAAGTGCGGGGCGGCGCGGGGGGGGGCGCGGAGCATCCCCGGGACGCCCGGTCCCCCCAGACCCTCCCGGCGGGGCCCCCTCCTCCCCCTCCCGCAGCCCCGCTGCTCCCCCCCCCAACGCTCCAGCAAATTTTCCGCCTTTCCTTCTTTTTTTCTGTTTTGTTAGGGGGGGCTGCGACAGCGGGGGCTGCAGCAGGGACCCCCCCGAGCCCCAGCCCGTCCCCCCCGGCTGCCCCCACCCTCCCGCGGCAGCTCCCCTCTCCCACACACCGCGTTGTTCACAGTTGTGGGGCTGCGGAGCGCTGCCCCTCGCCTCCCCGCAGCATCCCGCCGTGGGGGGGCACGGGGGGACACCCCCTCTGCCCCAGTCCCCAAGCCTGCCACCTTTGTCCCCAGAGGTGCCCATGGCCCCGGCGGGGGCTGCGGGAGGGGGCCGGGACGGGGTTCGGGGCAGGGGGCACCGGGCAGGGGCTGGTGGCCGTGGCCGAGCCGCAGGCGGGCGGCTGCCCTCGCCTCGCCGCAGCGGGCAGGGCCCGCAGAGCCCGCCGCAGGCAGGGCAGGGGGAGAGGCAGCCGGTGCTTTGCCCAGGTCAGTGGGGAAGGGGCTGCCCCTTGGCGCTCGGAGGGGCTTCGGGGGGGTAAGACCCTTCCCCGCAGCCGTGGAGGTGCCCCCGGTTCAGGGCAGGGAGCCCCGCTCCCTGTGCAGACACAGGCTCCCGGGTTTGTTTTCCTCTCCGGAGCGCTCTCCCACTCCTCGGAGCTTTTTGGGAGAGTGGATCTGCGTGGCTTCAGGAGCCGCTGGGGAAGTTGGCAGCCGTGGGAAAAAAACAGAGAACTCTCCCACCGCCTGCCTGGATGCAGCCCCGCCGCCCTCCTCCTCCTCCTGGTGTGATGAGTTTGCCGTGCTCTGCCAGCCGGGTTCTTTTTCTGTGGGCTGCTTCGGGTTTGGGGGGGATGCCCACTGCCTTCAGCGGCGGCTGCGACAGAGAGGCTGCGGAGTGAGTCATTGCCATCGCCGCTGCCGGGTGACCTGTGGCTCGGGGCTTGACGGGAGGGATGGCACGAAGCAGGGCTGGAGGGACCAGAGGAGCTCACCGGCACTGGCTGCTGGCCCGAGGCAGGGCCCGGGGAGGGAGGGAACTGAGCTGATCTGTTGAACGCAGTGAGGAGCTCAGGAAAATGCCAACAGAAGTGCCAAAAGAAAAAAAAAAGCTCATTTCCTTCCCTCCCTTCGCTCCCTGTACGCAGGGATTTATCCCCACCAGGGCAGCGGGCGGGGGGTGCAGGGGGACGTGCTGGGCAAGGCTCCAGCTGGGGGGAGAGCCGGGGGGAGACCCTGCTCCTCGTGACCTGCCGCTTCTGTGCCGAGAGCAGCGGTCCGATGGGACGTGCAGAGAGCCTGGCTGCTTCTGGCCAGCCTGGCTGAGCCGGGGGGATGCAGCGCTGGGGGCCGGGGCGAGGGTCTTTCCCAGGGTGGTGGGTCCCCACGGGCAGCAGCGGGCTCCGGCTGCCCCAGGCTGGGGGGCACAGGCGAGCGCATTTTGGGGAGGGCGGCAGGCGCTGGGCTGGTGGTGCTGAGCTGCACCCTGGGGTGTCGGGGCAGCTGAGGGGGAGCTTCAAGGGGGTTTTACAGCGGGAACCAAAGCTTGGGTGCAGCCGTGGTCTGGGCCCGCGTCCCGGTGGCCAGCATCGCCCTGTGGAGGAGCTTGCTGGCTCCCCGAAAAAGGGCGTCACGTGCTTCAACTTTGGCATCAGGCAGGAGGAGGATGGATTTGTCAGCTCAGCCACCCCCTTCCAGCTCTTCCCAGAAAGGCAACGGCTTGAAGATGTGGCAGGTCCTAATTATAACATATGCCAACCCGCTCCTGCCGCCCTCCCCGGCTTCGCGCCCGCTGCGGGCACCGTCTCTTCCTCTCGGGCTTTGCATCTAATGGAGGGGTTTCCTCTGCAGGGTGGTCCGGTTCCCTGTGCCCCTGTGCTGTGGATGGCCCTGCACAAAGCCCGGCTCAGGACAGGGATCTCTGCCCCCACCGGGGCTTTCCCAGGCTGGGTACGGACAGGGGCTCATGCTGCCAGATCTCAGTCTTGGGGCATAGGCGTGATGGGGAGCAGAAACACCGGGCAGTGCCGCAGGCACCGCTGGGGACCAGCAGTCAGCCTGCGCTCTTGCTCTGAGCCAGTGCTGTCCCAATTTGCAGAAGGTGATCAAAAATTAATTGCGGGATTTCGCTGCACGTGGCAGGACCGGGGATGAGCGCCGGCTCCTTCCCTCCCTCTGGCCTCTCCCAGCTGGAGCTCTGTGCGTTGGCTGCCGGCAGAGACCCCGCGCTGCCTCCCGCAAGGTGAGCTGCTGCGATCTCCGCTTGCTCCGCGGCCGGATCCTGCTCGCCTTCCCTTCGCCGCGCCATCCGATCCTTCAAAGAGAAGGATTAGCCCTGGCCTGCTTTGCAGCGGGGAGGGAGGGGGAAGGAGAGCGCTTGCCTGCAGTTAAGGAGATAGAGATATATATATCTCTCGTGATAAATATTCCCTGGGTCTGATCTGCGCCCAGTGGGAGCCTTTTTCTTTGGACTTCAGCATCCTTCAGGGGATGCTCCAGGGCAGCGAGGAGGGTCGCAATACCGGCTTTTCCCCCTGTGGGGCTCCAAGCCGGGCGCTGGCAGAACCCAGTTGCAGAGGGGTTGAGTCGGCACCCTGGCGCTGGGCTTGGGCTTGCGCAAGCGTTGCGATATCGCGTTGTGCATTGATTGAGGGATTGCTGGGGGGGGCCGCATCTTGGAGCGCGTCGGGTGGGTTTTGATGGTAAAATCTGGGGTCTCTGCTCACCGCTGCCTGCTGAGCCGCGGCCTTGCTTTTCCTCCGAGTGAACGCTGGGGTACTTGACCTGAATACTTAAGGTTTTGCTTGTCGAGAGAGAACTTCACCTGGCGTCCCTTCCTTCCGTGTCTAAATTCTGCTGTACTTCATGGAGCTTTTACAATTAAAAAAACCCAGGAGCCAAAGCGAAGTTCCCCGTAATCGCTTGCAAGTGGGGAAGAGTGAGCGTGCGCTAATTGGGATATTGTGCTGCGTGCCGGCTGGCCTCGCTTGCCGAAGGAATAGCAGGTGGGGAAAGAAACGGCCTTGATTTTCAAAAAGATGCTGGCGAGCTCGCGGCAGCCAGTGCGGCAGAAGCTGTCACAGCCCTCCCAGTGCCGGGGCCGGGCTAGGGAGGTCTCCTTGGTGGTGGGCTGATGGGCGGTCGGCTCCTCGGCCGGGGTCGTGCAGGTGAGTGCTGGGTGCAGCCTCTTGGCCGCTTATTCCTGCATCTCCTAGACCGCGTCACCAGTTCAGCCTTTGACTGGTTTAACAAGCCCCGATGCAACGGAGTGGGCTCGGTGCAAAACCAGTGAGTGCCTTCGCTCTGAACTGGAAACCAACAGGTCCTGCACTGCCGAAGGAGCCCGGTCCTGCTGCAGGCAGAGCTCTGTGGTCCGTGGGAGCAGGGTCTGCTCAGAGAGGGGTGGGATGCTCAGGCTGCCCTGCGATGAGCCCTGGCTGCCATCCGAATAACTCGCCTCTCGGTGTTGCCCGCTGCTGGCGGTGATAAAGCTGCGGTGATTAGTGCTTAGCCGGCACTTGGGTTGATGGCACATGAGATGTGAACTTGCCTGCCTGCAGCGGCATGGGCTCCACAGAGCTAATGGCAGTAAAATGACTTGGTTTTGACTGGGAGTCCTGCAGGGAGCAGAGCGAGGGAGAGAAATGGGCCGTTTCCTTCTTTATTTATTTATTTCCCCCCCAAAGGAAGTTTTTTATCGCTGCAAAACCCCGGTGTTGAGGGGCAGGTTGGGGGGCTCTTTGCCGTGCAGCTGCGATGGGCCAGGTCTCCTCTGGCCCCAGGGCTGGGGGTCAGGCTGGGAGGCCGCTCTCTCGGAGCGGTCGGTATGGTTTGGGGGTCCCTCTGGGCTGTTTGTTCCCGGGGCTGCGGCAGCACCGGGATGGCGAAGGGAAACTTTGCAAACAAAATCCAGGCGATGCGTGCAGGGGGGCTCCCACTGCCTCTCCTGGAGATGCACCAGCCCCAGGGAGCGACCACAACTGCTTGCCTTGGCTCCAGAGCCCTGGGGTGCAGACCCCTGCGACAGGACGGGCTGCCCGGCTCTGGGGCCGTGTGTCCGGTGCAGCCGGTGGCGATGCAGCCAGGGATGCATCCCAGCGCCCACGAGAACCTCTGGGCTCTGCGGGACGTGGTGAGCCCGGGTTGTGTCTCTGCAGCCCTGTGGGCGCTGGTGCAGCCCCAGCCGGTGCAATGCTTGCAGGGATGCATGGAAGGAGCCGTGGGAAGGAGCTGCAGCGATGAAGGCCGGGATGGTCGGTCCCTCCTCCTGGCACTGGAGATGGTTTTGCAGCCGGACTCGGCGTAGCGCAGGGGAGTTTTTAATCAGCGTTTGACTTCTGCCCAGCTGAGCCCTCGCCCTGCCCCGTCCAGGGGCCTCCGTGGACGGCGATGCCGGTGCGGCCGGTGGCTCGGTGGCACGGCCACCACTAGAGGGGGGCAGGATGCCACCGTGCAGGACCGGCCGCGTGTCCCGGGCGGCCGGGGCCCCGCGGGGCCGGGGCGCAGCCCGGAGCCGGCGCTGCCCGCGGCCCCTTGGCTCTCGCTGTTCCGGGGCGGCGGCGGCCCCGGCCCCCGCTTCTGCAGGCCTGGCCCCCGTGAGATCCGCCTGGCTCGGACCCGTGCCCGGGATCCGGGGATCTGCTCGCTTTGGTTGGTTCTTGTGCCGCTTTCTAGATGGCAGCTCCGGCTGTGGCACGGGGCGATGGAAAGGCTCGTTCCTCACCGATGATGTGCTTGTCGGACGCGGGAGGAAGCAGCATCGCTCCTTCCTTTGGCGTGGTGATGAAGGCCACGCTGGGCATTTATCCCGCCCCGTGCATTTCCACCCTCGGGGGTGCGTACCTGCACCTGACTTGTTGCAAATCTGTAAATGGTTTTCCCCCAGGGCGGTGCTGCTGCCGCGGAGCTGTGCAGACGGGGCAGGAGGGCAGCTCCGTCCCCTCGCTGCCTGTAGCAGGTGGGTAGGGCTGTTCCCTGCTCTGTGAGCATGTGCTGGAGGCAGGCGTCTCCCTCCAGATGTGCAGGACCTGGCCTCGCGGTGGAAGGGCTGCTTTGGGGAGGTGCAGGAGCTGGGCTCCCTGGGGATGCAGAGGCTGGTCCCACACCTTGGAGGAAGGATGGGTTTCCCTCCTTCTTGCCCTTGAGCTTTAAGGCCTGGGCTCCTGCTCGCCCAGCCCCATGTGCTGCCCACCCCTCCGGGCAGCACCCCAGGGCTGGGCGCATCCCTGGCACCAGGGGGACGAAGGTTTGGGCTGTGTGGGGAGCAGCGGCTTGTGTGCGGCCGTGGGGATGCCCGGGGCAGTGGAGGGGGACGGGAGGAAGGGGATGCTCATCTCCTGCCCCTTCCTAACGAGTGCTCAGGCCGTTTGCAGCACAGGCTCATCGGGTAATTCAGGCTGCATCTCCCCTAATGATTCAGCGAGGGATTCAAACCAGCTCTCCCCTCCCCTCCCCATTATTTGCGCTTTCTTCTTGCCTGCCGTGATATTTTTACCTTCAGTTCGTTCAGATTATATGATCAAAGGAGGCACAAAGGGGAGAGAACAGAGAGGAAAAAGCTTAAAAGAAGAAAGGGAGAGGCTGTGGGCTCTGGGGGCACTGCCAGCTCTGCGGGAGCTGCCGTGGGCTTGGAGATTTTTCCTGGGAGCGGGTCTGCATGGTGACCCATCGCACCTTCTCCGATAGGCAGAAATGTCGTGACTCCTGCGGTAGGATGCAAGAAATGACCTGATTTCAGCTGGCGTGGGGCTGCAGGGGGCGGCTGCGGCTTGAGCATCGCTGGGTCTCCCCATCATCTGCCTCCTTGCCACGGGCAGAGCCTGACCCGCTTCCAGGCGGCAGCAGGAGACACTTTACCTGGCTCTGCTCCTGCTGCCGATGCATGGGATGGTTCTTGCAAAGGAGATGGGACCGTACAGAAGGTTGATCCCTGTCTGTGATTCCCATCCGAGCGGGGCCGTGCTCATGGGAGGTTTCCCGACGGCTGGGCAGGCTGGGGTGAGTGTCGTGCCGCAGCACTCCCAAGCTCCTGCCTTTTGAAGCAAAGAGCTCGGCACTGGGTAATTCTGGTTGCTTAAAAGCCCCGGCTGTCAGAAACGCTTTGGAGATGGGCCTTCAAGTGGCTCCAACGGGCAGGGATGTGCATAATTTATGGAGGTGAGTTGAGGCAAGGGCCCTCCTGACTGGGGTGGCTGCGGAGCTGGGAACCTCCTCCGCGGTGTAAAGGGGCTCGGCATGGCTGCTCTGGCGGGCAGCACCCCTTGGGGCCAGCTGAGGATCTGGCCCGGCAGGCACGGGCTCGGATGCCGGGCTCTGCGCTTGAGCTGAGATTAATTTAAGGTGTTTCTTCGGTCTCGCTGTTGCAGCCCATCCTGCTTGGGGAATGCATTTGCCTGCTCGGCTCTCCTCTGCTTTTTGGTGCCTTGCATTAATCATGTGCTGCCCTCGCAGCATCCATCAGCGGCTGCTTGGAGACAGCAGGGACGGGCTGCAGGGGAGAGCCTTCCCCTAAAGGGGAAACTGAGGCAGGGGGCTGTGCTGCTTGGGCAGGCTGTCCTGCAGCGATCTCGGAGCCAAGACTGTGGCAGCAGCCTGTGCCCGCTCGAGGGGCTCTGTGGTGAAAGCAGAAGAGACACGGTGAGAGCCCAGGGGATTGTGGGAGGATGGAGAGAGGTCAGGCCCCCCGGGCTCCCCCCGGCTGCGAGCAGGAGGCTCCTGCAAGGGTGTGGGGCCAGGATGGAGGGGCTGGGATGGGCTGAGCCGGCACCTCTGAGATACGGTGTGGGCACCGGTGTGCTGGGGCAGCGGGGCGCGGCGGCACTTAGTAAGAGCGGGTGGGATTTTTCCACCTGGTGAAAGGACCAAATCTCACCCCATGCTGTTCGATGGTTAATGGGGACCCCAGGGACCCCCTGTGCTGCACTGCAGGGGAGGGCTGCTCTTCAATGGCTGCTTCTTGGGGGAGTGCAGCTGGTGATGCGAAATGCTCCCCTTGGGCTATGCTTGGTGCTGGAACTGGCAATGCCCCGTGACCCGTGGGGAGGTGTTAGCATGCGGGTCGGGATGCGGGTCGGGATGCAGCGTGCGTGCTTG
Source organism: Platalea leucorodia (assembly GCF_965183815.1). NCBI lineage: Eukaryota > Metazoa > Chordata > Aves > Pelecaniformes > Threskiornithidae > Platalea > Platalea leucorodia. The sequence continues at coordinate 678,851 of NC_138841.1, forward strand.
GCACAGCCTGTGGGCATCACCCAGGCACCGCTCCCAGTGCCGTCACCACCAGTTTTGCCCCCAGTTTCCCAAGGGACTGTTTGCTCCCTCCTTTCCCTGTGGGCACCGAGCTCGGGGTCCGAGGGCCTTTGCAGCCCCATGCTCTCGGCACACAGCTGACCGACCATCCTTGCCGCTTTTAATTTGAGCGGACCCTCGGGTTGCTTGCCTGGGGCAGCCAGAAAGCCAGACTCCTACCACGGCTCAGGCGAGCCCTCGGTGCTGTCGATATTTGCTGCTGGAAGCTGTCGATAACGGATGCTTGCAAGGAAGCAGCTGCTGGTTCAGAAATCAGTGGCCCGAAGGAAGAGCGGCGGGAGCAGCAATGCTTGCAGTAGCAATTCAGATCCATAACGCCGGGTTTTGTCAGTGCCTGGCCACGTCGGCTCTTGCTTAAGGCACAGATCAGCTCCCAGCCTGCTCGGTTTGCTGTGCAGCACTCGAGATGTGGGGACTCGCGGCGGGCGATTGAAAAACCTGTTGGGAAACAGCCCCCAGCTCCTTCGGCACCTCCCTTGCATGAGCTCAGTGGTGCAGGCGATGGGGGATGGCTCGTGTCCCTGACCCCTGCCAAGTGCCTGGCAGACGTGGGAGGAGGCTTGGCAAGATCTTCAGCCTCCGCTTGCTTTGCTGGGGACAGGAGCTTGTGTCTGGCTGGGCCATCGATGGGGACAAGGAAAGGGCGGGTGGGCGCAGTAGGGGATGCTCAGCAGAGGAGGGGACTCGCCACTCGATAGAGCGGCTGTTTAAGGAGCAGGTTTCTCCCCAGATCAGCTCAGAATTTAAATCAAGCTCAGCTTTAAGACAGCTCCTTGGTTCCTGTGCCTGGCTCTGCCCTGGGGCAGGAAGGATGCTCTAGGGCCGGTGGGGACCAGGGCTGCAGTGCATGTGGGGTTTGACCCTGTCTGAGCACCATCTCAGGGTCTGTCCTGCCCCAGCAGCTCCCTGAAGAGGGGACGGGATGGGACGGGTCCCGGGGCCTCCCTCCAGCCCTGGTCCCGCTCCTCAGGGCAGAGTGAGCCGGGGCCCCTGCACCGGCCCCTCCCTCTGGATGTGGTTTGGGCTGAGCCAAAGCTGCTGGCGTGAATCAAAAATCAAATTAATCCTGAATCCTTTTTTTGCAATAACCCCCAGTGCTAATTTCTGCTGGGCTCCCTGATAAAAGCTCGGAATAGCTGATGTCCTCTCCATCCTCCTGCTGAATTTTCTCTCTCTCTCTCCCTCCCTCCTGTCCGCCCCCCCCAAGGACTCCGGAGGAAGGACCCGAAGCTTTGCTTGGGCTCACGTCTCTGCTGCCGCCTCTTCTCCCCGGTGTAGCCATGCAGACCCCGGCACCCTCCTGCAGCCTGGCTGCCTGCTGCTGCCCAGGGACCGGCATCACCGACAGGAGCCGCTGACAGTGCTGCGAGCGGGAGCCCGCTGGGAGCCATGCCGCCTGCCCGCGCCAGCCTCGCTCCCTGACCACCGCCGGGTTTTGGGCCGTGAGCTCTGCCCCAGCACGGCTTTGGCGATGAGCGGGGGTTATTTTTGCATGGAGCATCTCTCCTTCTGCCTCCTCCTGAGTGCCTGGAGCTGGGGGTGGGCGCCCGGGGGTGCCGCCAAGCCCAAAGGCCAGGGCTACCCGCACATGAACTCCATCCGCATTGACGGGGACATCACGCTCGGGGGGCTCTTCCCCGTGCACGGCCGGGGCACAGAGGGCAAAGCCTGCGGGGAGCTGAAGAAGGAGAAGGGCATCCATCGCCTGGAGGCCATGCTCTTTGCCCTGGACCGCATCAACAACGACCCCGACCTGCTCCCTAACATCACCCTGGGCGCCCGCATCCTGGACACATGCTCGCGGGACACGCACGCCCTGGAGCAGTCGCTGACCTTCGTGCAAGCCCTCATCGAGAAGGACAGCACCGAGGTGCGCTGTGTCAACGGCGGTCCCCCCATCATCACCAAACCGGAGCGGGTGGTCGGCGTCATCGGCGCCTCGGGCAGCTCCGTCTCCATCATGGTGGCCAACATCCTGCGGCTCTTCAAGGTAGGGCTTGGCGAGGGTAAAAATAACCGCTCAGCAAAATCACCGCAGGTGTTTTTTGCAGTGTTTCTACACGCGTGCCTTTTCCTCCACGGCTGGGGGCAGGCAGGAGCCGGTGTCTTCAAAACCCTTCTCCTGCCTCCCCCGAGTCCCTGGGGATCCCTTCCTCCATCCCCCTCCAGTGACGACACTTTTAGCAGGAGGATTTTTATCTCTTCTCCCCCAGCTTCGTGGCGAGGGGGGCTGCTGATGCTCCTGGTGTCAGCGGGGCTGCGAGAGGGAGGTCGCCTTGCAGGGGCTGGATGGGGAGGTGGGCTAAGGGTGGGTGCAGGGTGGGATAACTCAGGCTGGAAGGGACCGTGGGGGGCTCAGCCCACCGCCCATGCCTACTGGGCCCGTCTCTGGGGTCAGACCAGGTTGCTCAGGGCTTGGTTGTGGTGGATCTTGAAAACCTCTGAGGCTGGAGACGGTCCAGCCTCCCTGGGAGCTCTCCGAGGGTTTCTGGGGTGCAGCCCTCGCCCCCCTCCCCGGCTGTTACTTGAGGGTCCTTGGCTGGTCTGTGGGAGCAGTGTCACCCGGGGGTCAGCCTGGGGGGACCCTGGATGTCCCACTCAGCACCCTGGGTGTAAGATACCCTTTGCCATCATATAAGACACGCTGGGCACCTCCCTGCCTGTGGCTGTCACCTATAGACTGACACTCTCGACTTGCCTGCCTGCGAGCAGCTGGTCGTTGGGAGCATTTCAGCAGAGACCACCCTGGCACCGGCTGTGGGGGATGGCTCGACAAGGGGGTGTGGGTTATACCCCCAAAATGCAAGGTCACACCTGAGCCAAATGGCTGGGGAGCCACAGGGTTGCTGCGTTCGCTGCTGGGATGGAGGCAGCTATCGCTGACGGGGTGCGAGGATGGCTAGGACGGGTCTGTGCTCCAGGCCAGGGGACATCAGCCAGGCTGGGGACACTTGTCCTGTGTCGCCAGCCCCTGGGCATGCAGGGGGGAACAGGGCACTCGGGGCTGTGGTGGGACGGGGGCTGGCTCTCCCTCCCGCTCTCCGTGCCAGCCGCAGGAAAGCTGAGGAGTGGATAATTACTTTCCCCCTCACTGTGCGTTTATTTATCTGCAGCAATGTCCCTGAGCTAGAGAGAGTGTTTGAACAAGGGCCCCCTCCGCAGAAATGACAGGGAGAAATGTAAATACTCCGCACAGCCAGCAGTGGTGGGAGCCCTGTGCTGCCCCCGGAGCGGGGTCCCAGCTCTGCCACCCCTCCCAGCACCCCGAACCCCCTCGGTTCCGCAGGGCTGATGCCGTTTTCCTTTTTCTCTTTCCCCCCTCCTCTTCCTCCGCCGGCCCGGCGTGCTGAGAGCGCCGGGTGCCCTCCTGGGAGGGCTGGAAGCTGTTGGCAAAGACGGAAAAAACAGATCGCTGATGGAGTTTGATTTTTCTGGGTCCCTTTTTTTAAAACATGTTAATGTTCCAGGCGACGAGTGAGAGGGCTATTCAATAATTAAAATAATATAAATTAGAGAGAGCGGGAGGAACTTAAAAGCTATTTGCCGAGACAAAAAAGATTGAATGCTCGCCTCGGCGAGGAGGAGGGAGGCAGGCAGCGGGAAGGGAGGCAGGAGAGTGACAGCTGGAGGAGTGGAGGGTACCTACTCCTTTCTAGGTTATTATTTTTTTTCTCCCCCTTCTCCAATTTTGATCCTTGGGCAAAGCAGCTGTGACCCGTGCAGGAAGGATGTCACTGAGCCCAGATGCACCCACGCCCCAGCCTGGCACCCAGGCACTGGTGCTGCCAGTGGCCTGGTGAGGGCACGTCTGGGGCCCTGGCTGTCCCCAGCAACTTTAAAATCCAGAGTTGATCTCAGCCCAACGTGACAGTGAGGAGGTGGGTAGAGGATGGAGACTTTGAAATCCCTGGGGGGGACGATGCAGGATGAGCTCAACCCTTCCTCAGCAGCAGTGAATCCCTGTGTGTGGGGACGGGGTGTGCACGCAGGCGGGCGCAGCGTGGGTGCGCTCCCCGGCGGTCCCCAGCGCAGGGACATTGTTCGCATGGGACGTGGGGTCTCACCCCGCCTTGCTGGGCACAGCCGTGTTCCTGCAGCAGCAGGAGGCTCGAGGAGGCTCTTCCCCACATCACGACTGTCCCCCGCCACGGCCGAGAGCTGCTGCCGCTCTTTGTTATTCAAATCGTGGGTTTATGGCAGGGACATGCTTAAAATGAAAATAAGGCAACTTCCATTTCACGTCGCTGCTGACCTTTAAGCGCGGGTGACTCTGCTCTGAGGTTCAGCAAAGCATTTGCCTTCCCGGGCTGCCTTTGCCCATTCCCTCGGGAATGAGACTTGCTGGAGCTCTGGCTCCTGCCATGGCATCATGGCATGAGGCGAGTACTGCTCACGTCCCCCTCAGCGCCTGTGCCAGGAGCCCTCGGCCCTGGGATGCTGGTGTAAAGCGCTGGGAGCCGAAACAGGGGGACACGCTCCCGATGCTGGGGAAGCACCGGGGATGCCTGCCCTGGACGGGGCTTGGTGCCGCCTCCCCACAGGCCGCTGGTGAGGGGGGATGCGTGGGGGCATTTCAAGTGCCCTCGAAGTACTTTGATTTTTAAATCGCTGAAGTGGTTCTCCGGGAGGGTTGTAGCACATCCAGGGAGCTGCACAGGCACAAAATCAATTAGAAAGTACGACAAGGCGAGGAGCAAGCAGCTTCCCCCCTGCCCGCCCCTGCGCCTGGGTGTGCGCTCACACCCGTGCACCCGCTGCAGGCAGGAGCCATCCCCTCCCTTTGCTGAGCCCCATTTCAGCCACGGCTCCGCTCACCCAGCTCCCTGCAGCGGTGGATGGGTTGCAGCAGGGCTGCATCTCACCATGCAAGTGCTGCAGAGCCCTCCCTGGGAGGGGGTCACAGCAGCCCCCCAGGTTATCCCCGGGAGCTTGGAGCAGCCCCATCTCTACCTCCGACCATACGCCTGGTGGAGGTGGCTGTTCCTGCATAGGGATGATGCTGTCCCCCTCCATGGTCTCTCACCCCACCCCACGCTCCCGTCCTGTGCATCCCACCCTGCTCCATCCCTGCTCCCCTCCTGCGCAGCCCACCAGCCCTCCCCCACTGGTGGCGAGCCTTGCCCCTCCCTGCCAGGGGTTTTGTTGCTCCCGCGCTACATAAATAAATAACGTGTCCTTCCTTAGATGCCACTGCCTAATTAAAGCTGTACATCAGTGGAACAACTTGCAGATGCGGCATCCTCTGTCCAAGCCGGTTTCATCACTCCTTGTAGCTCTGCCTGCAGAAAAACCTTCCCCCAGATCCCCGGGCTTGGCTCCGTGTGATAGCATCTCTCTGGCGTCACTGCAAGAGCTTTCTGGCACGCTCCAGCTCCTTCCCACCCCTTTCCGCTGGCTTTCCAGCCCCAGCTCTACCCGGTTTCTCCTGAACCACCACAGCCATGATGGTGTCAAAGGAACCAGCTCCGTCCCCTGCAAATGTGATTGCTGTGTCAGAGCCTGGGTGCATTTTTCAACCCCATCCAGAAGCACCTGGGACGTGATGGAGCTCAAGTGCTCAGCCGGGGTGAGGAGCATCCCTGGTGAGAGGATGGGCATGACACATGCGGGACGCTTTGAGGTGCTTGGTTTCTTCATGGCAGCGAGTGAAGCAGCTCTTTTTAGCACAGGAGTGTTGCACAGCATGAATAATTCACCTAATGGAGGACGCTGCCCGTTTTGTGCGCGGCGGGAGCCGGGTGCGCTCTGCACCTGCAGGCACGCGAGGTTTTGCTGCTCGGGGCTGGGTTGCTGCAGTTGCGTGGGGTGTGGAGCTGGATCGAGTCCCCGGTACTGAGCCCCCCAGGTTTGTGTGTGCTCCCTGCCGGGGGGATGCCCCAAGGCTTCGGGGGCAGTGGGATGGGGGGGATGCTGCATTCAGCACCACGCTTCCCCACTTAGTGGGTAAATAACCTTCATGAAGCCAGGAAGGTGGAAATTGTCTGGGGGACGCTCTGATTAATCACCCACTCTGCTCCTGCCACTTCATTTCCTTGTTCTTCACTGGGTTTATTAGAACAAATTGCAGCTGCCTGGCTCCCCTGGGCTGTCCCGGCCCCGCAGCCCCCGGCCTCAGTGCCCACGGCATGGCTCTGCGAGGAGGAGTGGGAGGCCGAAGGCGGAGGGGATGGCAGGTCTGGCAAGGAGCATGCCGAAGGGCAATGGCCATGGCTCTCTGCTTTGCTCTCAGCTGGGTTGGTTTCTTTTTGAAAAAGGGATGCAACTGCTCCCTGGCAGCGCTGGGGTTTTCTGCTGGAGCTGCCTGCCCGGTGCGGGAAACCAGGTCCGTGGGCAATTAAGAAAATGTTTTCTTTCTCATCATTGGTTTTACGTCTGCCTCCGGCACCCCCAGATGAGCCGTCTCCTTTTGGCGTAAGCCTGCACCAGGGCTGGCCGGGAGATCCTCCTGCAGCTGCTGCGCTTCCCGGTGCTTTATTTCTTGACAAGAGCCAGATTTATTGAAGGGAGTGATCAGCCCGTGCCCGGCCGGTGTCAGCCCCGGCGTTGGAGCTGCCTGATTTACACACTCAGTTTAACAGGTTGCGGCAAAGGAGCGGGCAGGTCGGGGAGTCCATTGCTCCCTGCCCCAAGCTGTGTCCCCTTGAGCGCGGCTGTCGTATCACTGCGGAACGGCTGGAGCTGGGAAATGGAGGAATTTGTTACCGGCTCCGTGTGTGTTGGTGCATTGCGATGCCTGAGCAATTTGCTTGCCCTGTCCTCATTTTCAGTTGGGGAAACTGAGGCACAGAGACCTGGTGAGCAACCCAGGGTCTGCGGGGTTCGGGGTCTTTATCACTCTCCAAGGAGATGCCGAGGGCTGGATTCTGTCTTGGCACTGGGCCAGACCCTGTGGCCCTGGGGACGGGGCAGCGGGCCAGGGGCTGCAGCTTGCTCTGCTCCGGTGAGAAGGTCTGACCATCCCCGCTCAGCCCCTCGCTCCTCCAGCCCCTGCGGTGCTTTACGCTCTCGCTAATTAAAAGCTGCTGTCCAAATGGCTCGATGATGGAAATTCTAATTAAATCAATTCCATCTTGTTGGTGAACCAGAGGTTTGCATAAGATATGCATGAAATTAATAATTATGGTTAGGGAATTAGCTGCTCCCGACCCTGTCTCTGGTGTGGGGGGACTGGTGCCAGGAGCAGTGGGGCCAGTGCAGGAGCCCCTTCTCGTGGGGCTGCTCCTGACCGCTGTGTGCGGCTCTGGCTGTGCAATGGCCCGTTTGTTTTTTTGGCTCCTTCCCTCCTGGCCACTCAGGCTGATGTTCAGATTGATGGTTTAAGCTGGAGCATTGCAGCCCCCAAGCCTTGGCTGGGGCCGTGCTGAAATCGCCGCCTTTGCCTAATTCTCCCTGATCTGGAGGGGATTCTGTCCACTGCCGGTGGAGAAAATGCCGCATCAGCTCGTAAGCCAGCGGCAATGAAATGGGTACGAAATCAAGGTGTGTTTGCGGTGCATTTGAGGTTGATCACACCAGTCCATTGTCCCGGGGGCCGAGGGGAGCGGGGTGGCACCCCCGACCCCGGCTCCTGCCTGCTCTCTTACCCTGAGGAACATTTCTTCAGGCTGGGGGTGCTTCTGGTTTTTGGTTCAAAATAAGGGAAGAAGGAGGTTTTTCCCCCTGCCCTGGGGTTACTCCTGAATCTTGATGGGACACGGGAGCCTTGGGGTGCAGGAGAGCTGGTCCCGCTGATTCCCCCCCCGTGGTATTTATCCCAGGCTGGCGATGAGCCAGGCAAGGTACCACCGGTGCCCAAATATGCAGCTGAGAGATGTTTCCAGCTCCCCCTCTCCACCACATCCTTCTTCTTTCTAAGAATCTTGAATTCCCTGCCTGCATTTTGCTTTTATGGACCTAAAAGGACTTTTGTCTTTTATCTGAGAAAATAGCTGGTGCCGGGAGTTGGGCTACTGTAGACCAGGAGATCAAAAAGGCAGAGGGGGAAAAAGGCAGAAGTCGTCTATGAAATGGTCATTTGGGAACTGGTATTTTATTTTCACTTCCACCCAAGGCAGAGGAGTGAGAGAGAAAAGCTCTTTGCATTTGTTTAGTAAAATACAGCTTCCAGTTCGTAGCCTGCAGATCAACAGGTATTTTCTAGGCTTCGTTTTCCAGCAGGGGTTCAAGCAGGATGGGCACCCGGGCATCTGCGCTTGGGCGGGATGCACAGTGTCACAGGGGAATAGCTGGGAAGTCTCCGTGCCAGTGCCCTGCTGAGGAGGCAGGGATCTATTTAACCTAAACCACCGTGCAGAGAAAAAGTCGTTGGGAAAGGATCCTCTGGAAAGGCAGGGTTGCGTTCCTGCCCCCGAATCTCCTTTGACATGGGCACTGCTGCTCTCCATGCCCGCTTGCCCTTGTCACAGGGCCGCGCTGCAGGCATCGCCTCCACCCCAAGCCCTGTGCCCACCCTTTGGCCAGCACCGCTGCAGGCGGGGAGGAGGCAAGGCGAGCAAGCACGGAGCAGCCCCCCCGTTCCCTCCCCAGGATGAATGATTGCCAGACGAGCGCCTCGCCTGCTGAGCGGAATTTTAATCGAGTCTCATGCACCGGCTCCCGGTCACAGATACCCAACGAGCAGATCACAGCCCCTCGGAAAGGAGCACAAAGCAGATTGTCACAGAGAGTAATCCTATTTGTGCTTTGATAAAGGTTCCTTCCTCTCCCACTCCTTCTCCATCTCTCCCTTTTCTCATCTTACATTTTGCAGGTAGGTAGAAGGGTGGCTGCTCCTTTCCAGGGGCCTCTTAGCATTCAGGTGGAGTCGTGCGTTTATAACACCGGTATCGCATTTAATAGAGAGAGAGAGAGAAGGGAGTGGAAGAGGGAAAAATAATGGAGAAACAAAGGAGAAACTGTGAGATGCAGCCTGGGAGCAGGAGCGGAGGAGGATGGGGTGGGCCGGGAGGGTTGGCAGACCCGGGTGGCTCCGGTGCAAGTGCCCCCGTCCTTGGTCTGCCGCTTCCCAGCTGTGCCCGCCGGGACGGGGGCTTCTCCCAGCCTCTGGACAGGGATGGCTTGGACGAGGTGTTGGGATGGGACAATACTGATATTTAACCAGGGAGCTGTGGTGGTGAAGCACCATCATTAAGAGGCAGGTACCAAAATTTCAGGCTCCCAGCAGGGTGGCTTAATCTTATAACACAAGCTAGGGACCTACAGACCCCAAACCTCTCCCCGTCCCCTCCAAGCTCACCCAGGTGTCTCTGCTACTGGGAATTGGCCAGTTGCTTAATGGGGAGTGGTGATGGGTGAGGCCAAAGGCAGTGTGAGCTGATCTGGGCATCCGGCACGCCCCAGGTGCCTGCTGAGCCCGGGGATTACTGGGATCCATTGCAGCCCTCTGTGGCTCCGGCAGCATTTGTGCTCCTGCAAGCGGTAATTACTGAATTATTCCTAAACTGGATTAGAGGGAGCAGGAGAGGGGGAAAGTCCTCTAAGAGCTGGGATTGCTGCTCTGCACCCGCTTGCCCCCGAGGCACGGGGAAGGTTGGGAGTGGTGGTACCCTGGGCTGTTCCTCCTCCGTTTGCTCTGTCCTGGCAGTAAAGCAGCATCTGCGGGAAGGCGAGAGGGCAGCGGGTGGCCGGACCCTTCCCCGGGCTGTGCCGGCTCCAGGTAGGGCTGCTGCTGTCTCTGCAGCCCTGTAGCCACAGTGAGGCTGTGCCATGGCAGCTGGCTGAGCTCCAGCCCCTGCGATTATATCGCTGTTGAATTTAAAACCTTGCCCAGGCTTTGGGCAGGGCTCTGCCAGCCCTCGCAATGTGCCAGGGAGGTGTCGGGCTGCGCCCGGGAGAGGTGTGCGGTACCCGTGGTACCTGGGTGTGGACGAGGGGACGATGGATGGGGCTGTCTGGGTATTCACTACGTCTTTGGTAGGGAGCTTCATTCTAGTGGGGAGAACCTGGGCTTGATAATTTAATAAGCCTTTTCCGTCTTTAATATAAATTAACATCTGTGGTGTGTTTTGGAGATGTCAAGTGCTGTGTAAGTGTTAAGCATCGCATGACCCTCTGGTGCTAAATCATTCTAATGTACTGTGCGAGGTGCAGCAGCTCTGGTTAATTTAAAGGGCTTATTTATGGCTTGGGTGGACAGGACCGGGTGGGGTGGGATCTGTCCTTCCTGGGGCAGGAAGCCAAAGGGAGACCTTAGCAGTGCTGTGCAGGGCAGGAGCATTTGGCCTCTCCCATTCTGGGCACATCCGATGCTCGGGAAACCCTTCTGGGGTCCTGCTGGGTGTCCCTGAGCTTCAGGTGGTCCCCGAGCCCCGACACCTCCAGGGGCCGGGCCAGCTGCGTGGCCAAGGCTTAGTACCTGCTTTGCCTGGGTGGTGATGATCCCCTTCGCCCAGGCAGCCCCCAGAGGCACCCACAGCTCTCGTTCTGGCCGGCACCTGGGGAGCACGGAGGGGAGATCAGAGTAGACAGGCAGGTGTGTTACGTGCAGAAATGAAAGCTGGGGATGCTCTGAACCTCTCCCCGCAAACCCCAGGGCTGCGCGGCTCCTTGGTGGACCTCGAAGGGACTTACTGGTGGCTGCTCTGCCCCGGGGCTGGTTTCTGTTCTTCCTCGGGAGATCCTGGAGCCCTTCGGACCTGCTGGGCTCTGCCCAGCCAGGCACTTGTGTGCGCAGAAATGTAAAGCAGCAGCTCTGTGCTTTCTGATGGTTTTATTTTCCCCCTTTCCAGACGTTGGGGGGGGGGTTTAGACTGGTCTGGAAGGTGCAGAGGAGCTGTGTGTCCCGGCACGGGTTGAGCTGGTTTTGTGTCTCCTGTACCCAATTATGGATGGAAATCATCAGATCAAAGCCTTTGGGTTGCCACCAAGACTCAGTAGAGCTGATCACCCTCCACTTCGTGGTCTCCCCTCCATGAGTTGCTGGTCCTGGGTGCTGTGGAGCATCCCATGTCTGTCTGGTGGCACGTGCTCCCAGCTGACCCATAGTCTTCCTTGGATTCCACCTCCCTCTCCTCCAGAGCAGGGCTTTGGGAGCATGGGCAAGGTGAGGGCATCACAGTGGGGTGGAGATCACCTCTTTCTCCTGATGCTTTGTCTTTCTCCAACCCAGATCCCCCAGATCAGCTATGCCTCCACCGCGCCGGACCTGAGCGACAACAGCCGCTATGACTTCTTCTCCCGCGTCGTCCCATCAGACACCTACCAGGCCCAAGCCATGGTGGACATCGTCAAAGCCCTCAAGTGGAACTATGTCTCCACCTTGGCCTCCGAGGGCAGCTATGGCGAAAGCGGCGTGGAGGCCTTCATCCAGAAGTCCAGGGAGGATGGTGAGTGTGTCTCCCCCAGGATGGGGGCTTGGCGTGGGCTTTGGAGCACCTGGGGCTGGAGGAGAAAAGGCAATGGATGGGAACGGAGGGATGCATCTGGTTGGGCTCCTTGGCCTGAGCTGAGATGTGGTTGCGGCGCATGAGCAAGGGTGGATGGCATGGTTTTGGGGACAATCCCAGGGCGGTGCGGGTTTTGGGGCTGCCTTGCTGATTGCAAGGACAGTGTGGTGTCCAGCAAGGATCTGAGCTCTCCAGCAAGGATCGGGACCAGCAATCCCAAGCTGCCTCTGCTCTGCAGGGCAGGCTGCTTTATTGCTGCCAGCTCCTTTCAGAAAGCACCTCGAGATCCCGTTCCCTGCTCACTGGGAGACCTCAGATCCAGTGGGCTGGTGGCTGCCGAGCTGGTCCAACCCCCTCCCTCCGCGGCTGAGCTGTGGCGCTGGGTGCGTTCCAGAAGAAAAGGCTTTTACAAATACTCCCAGGTTTTAACAGAAAATAAAGTTGGCACCAACGCGCGCTTCGCCCAATTTTAGTGGAATTATCCCCAAGGGCAGGTGCTTTAACTTGTCTATAGGCTTTGGACAGGCGGAAAGTCCGTGCTCAGCAAAACTCTTTGGGAGGATTTGTCTGGAGCCAGAAAGCGTTTTGCTGACGGGAGCGCTGGGATGCTTAGGGGATTAGCAGCCTCGGGAGCGGCGGAGGAGCTCGTAGGTACCCACTGGTGGCTGAGCGTCAGTCCCAGGACCGGCTGGTATGGTGAGGACCCCCGGGTGTTGCTTTCGTGGGTGCTGTTACCATGAGTCTGAAGCGGCCCTGAGACCCCGCAGAGGGACCGGCACAGCACTGGGGCCTCTCCTTGCTCTGGCACTGCTTCGCCTCCGCAGCATCGCGTGCACGGGGCGAGACGGGAGCTAAAGAGTGTTTTCTGAGGCAGTTAAAACCCTGCAGCGCACAGGCTGCTGCCTATTACTGGCTTAACTGTATCTCAATGGCACATTAAGTTCTGGCAAAATCGGTGGGACACCAGCCTATCTGGAGCTAGTCAAACTGTGTTATGGCCTTATAAATGGATAAAGGGAATAAAAACTTCTAGGTGACGAGCTCCTAATCAAAGCCCTATAAATAGGAACAGCGTTAATTCTGTCTCGCACGCGCGCCCTGGCACTGGGAACCGGCTGTGCTTTTAATATGCGGAGAAACCCATCTGGGGATTCAACCTGGAAATCTGCTCTTCAGGATTTTAACTTGAAAAGCAGAATATTTTCATGGGGCTGCAGTTTTGCAAGGAGGAGCGCATGGGGACGCTTCGGAGTAGGCGGGTGCAATGCTTGTTGTACGGCTGGGCACGGGGCATGCTGCCTGCGTGCCCCGCGGTGGGGATGCAGGTGTGAGCGGCGCCGGGGTGCCTGCGCTGAGCTGGGGCTGCGTCTGCACGCAGCCGGGCGCGACGGCGAGTTGCTGCAGGGGATGCATGGGGCTGCAGAGGGGAAGGTGCCCTCGGGCACACGGGGTGCCCGGCAGGCCTGGGGGAGCTGGATGGGGCGCCCCGCGGGATGGGTGCCCCATGGAAGGGCCGCAGGGCTGCGAGCCAAGGGCTGCCTTTATGGCTCTGTTAACGGCTTCACCGCTAACCCTGCCGGGGTTTGTAAGTGCTAACAGCAGCCCCATCTGGCTAGTGATGATAATGAGATTCTCATCTGACTACCGGAGGAATAAGGGAAAGCAGCCTTTCGTGGGGGCGAGGGGGGCGTTTTGCATTATCATAAGCATTTTTCCACCCAAAAAGGAGAGTTTCCTTGCCCACCTTGGGCTGTCAGGTCCTGCCCCGGGGGGTGGCCGGGACAGGGCTGATGGGACCACTGGGTGACACGGCAGGGTGACAGTAACACTGGGCTAAGCAGCTTTGTTAGCCCATGCCTGGCCCTGTTGTGCCCCTCTCCTGCAGCGAGCGCAGCTGGAGGACGCCCTCCTGCCCCATCCGTGGCTGCTGCTCCCCGGGGGGGTCCGGGTGCCGGGCTGCACGTGGCTGGGAGGGGCCGGTTGATGCACAGGCACGATTCAAACCCACACTCCTCCTCCATTAAGCACCAGTAAGGAGTGGTTGTCATGACTGGTGGTCCCACTGCAGCATGAGCACTTCTTCTTTGAGATACCTGCGGTTTACCACGAATTCCTATAACCAGACAGTTAATGATATGACGGCGTAATTGCAGAGTAAACGAGTGTACATGCAGTCGAAATGCACGCGTATTAATCCGGGGCTGAGGCAGTCCTGTAATTTGTGTATCCACATAACCCAACGATTATGTGCATTAGTGATAATTTAGTTATCAAAAAGCATAATTCCACTGTAATTGCGGTATAACAGCGGCATAAGTGCAGCCCATGCGTTATCAGCAGTAACGCTGCTTCCCTGCTCATGCTGCAGGAATACGTTTATTTGTAAGAGCCGTCATATATCAGTCCAAGTGCGGGGCCGCGGGGAAGCGGCTCTCCCTTGGGTGCCTGGGTGGGCTCCGAGCTGCTCCCTAAAGGAGGGAGCACCGGGGCCGGCCTCGCTGCTTTGCCCCTGGAAGGTAGCTCCGCAGCCATGAATAACGGTGGAGTTGGACCAAGAACGTGCTTTTTCTTTTTTTTTTCCTTTTCTTTTTTTATTTGAAAATCCCCCAGCCTTGCCTCCTGTGGCGGCAACTGCAAGGTTAGAGAAGAGCTGGGCTGTGCCTGCTTTGCCTTTCTGTCTTCCCCCATAACAGGGACAGCTCCGCTGACACCAAAAGGCTTTACAGCAGCACAGAGCTGCTGGGGATGGGTGAAGGATCCGTCCCCTTCTTTTACAGCCTGTTTGTATATGCTTGGCTCTCATTTGCACTTCTCCGGCAGCGTAAAGGGTCCTGCGATTTATTGCTGCTTCAAGGTGCCTCCAGCCTCTCAGAGTGCTGTAAAAGGGCTGCCGGTTGACTCAGGATCTGGCCTCTGCCTCGGGCTTGCCAGCAGTTACCCCCCACGCCGGGGTATTTATGCCAGGGGAAGGAGCCAGCCGACCCCGGGGTCAGGGTGAGCATCTCCCCGCGCTCCTCCCGAACAGCGCTCGCTTCATTTTTCATGCCAAGCCTGAGTCTTCAGAGTCCGTTTTCATTTCCATCAGGCAATAATACTCATTGCTGTAGTTAGCAGTTAGCATTCAAGCTGTTTGCTTTCTGATGCATTATCAACTTGACCTTCAGTTTCAATTTTTAGCAGAGCCTGACGTTAAAGCCTTCGCCGTCGCAGTGGAAAGCGTTTCTGCTCAAGGCACAAACTGATGCCCTCCGCTGGCGGGGGGAGAAGAACCTCGCCCCGGGGACAGGCTATTCCTGCAGCCGGGGCTGGCCCTGGGCCGCTGAGGCAGACTGACCTGGGAAGGCCGTTATATCTTATATTTTGCAATTACTCTGGCAATTATGCTGTTGGCCCCTGGCGATTGCTGGTGATTGCACATGGCTGGACAGCCCTTATTCACTAGAGTGAAGCTTTTTTAGGTGCAAAGATGTTATGTCTGTAAAGGATGAATTTCCTTGGGCCATATTTAAGTGTTTTAAGTGCTCCCCCAAAGCATCATGCCCCCCCAAAGCATCCTGCAAAGGCAGTGGGTGTCAGCTGCATTTACACCTTGACACTAAGGTGCAAGGCAGGGCCAGCAGCGGAGTGTCCCCAGTGTCCCCATCTTCATCTCCTCTTGCACAGCATCTCCCCATGACCCTGATCCGGGGCATCGTTTAGTGGACACACAGACCCGTCCCCAGCCCTTTGGCTCTGCGTGCGTTGACAGCTCCGCTGTCGCCGAGCTCTTGGAGATGAAGTATTAGATTTATGTTTATGTAATTTAGCTGGTGAGCGCAGCAAGTTATGCCGTGCGTCGTAATGTGCAGTGCTCGGTTTTGTGAAGAGGGTAATATTTCCAGTCAAACGCAAGACTCCTTAGTCATGTGTCTGGATCTGTTTTACACTGTCATTTCCCCCCTCTATTGTTTTATCCTTCACTGAGTTTTCTATATTTTTAGTTAAGAGGCTGATATATATCTGTGATGCATTTGTTCATCCCCATGTGACATTCATGGCTGTCTCTTTCTGGTTTTAACCAAGTTCATTACTTTTGGTTGATGCATCAGGATGTCACCCCCAAAAAGCCGCTCCCAAGTCTTAAGGCACAAACAAGCCTCGAATATGACTTTACAGCAGATTTGGCTATGCAGTCCTGGAGGCTGCTAATCCTGGTTATTTGCTGGCCTTGGGGATCATCCCATCCTGCACCCTGCGGATGCCGTCCCCATGGGACAGCTGGGAGGGATGGGAGGACGATGCTGGTGGGTACCTGCCCCTGGAGCTCCTCCCGCAACGCGTGCAGGAGTTAAAGCGAGTGACCTCCAGCCCCATGAGAGGAGGCGCGACGAGCGGTAGGGCAGAGCAGGGCTGGCGATCCAGCTCCCTTTCGTCCCCGAGGACGGCTGTTCTTGTGCAGTCAGCACTCAATTACCGCGGCGCACCGCAGGGCTGTTATTTGCTGCCGGCGTCTCAGCTCCCCAGCCAAATCCTCCCAGCTGGCACGGAGCTGGACGTTTTTTTGTGGCACGATGCCCAAAGCTCCGGGGTTTGGGTGAACCTTTTCCTGCAGGTGTTTTCTGGCCGCTAACACCGAGGGTGGTGGCACTTCTGTCCCCTCTGGGGCTCCAATGGAGCGCCTCTGAGCAGGCCCCGTCACAGCGTGGCTCAGGAAGGGTCCCTGGCACCCGCGGGTCAAAATCGTGGTTATACCCATCCCTGGAGCTTCTGTGCTGGTTTCTGTCATCCCACCCCCTGCCCAAAAATCAGCGCCAGCTCTTGCTGGATGTGGCACCTCTTTGTGCTGGACGGGGCAGCCAGAGGGACAGGTCTGGTCACCGAGGTTCTGCTGCCGTTGCCACTTTGGGTTCTGAAACTCTTACATGCTCCTCGGAGGCAGAAACCACATTTCCTGGGTTATTTTCCTATTTCTTTCCCCCCACTGCTTCTTTTCTTTTTGCCACTATCAGCACTGCGTACCCCAATACAGCCCAGCGTGCCTCAGTTTCCCCACCTAAAAACCTTCCCTGCCCTTGAGCTGTTTGCTGGTGGATGCAAAGTGTCCTGTGGGCTGGGACTGGGGAGAGCCAGAGCTTAACTGGGGCTGCTGGGCTGGGAAAACGCTCCCTCCAGTCTTGGGGCTTGCTCCGTTTGCTGGCTGCAATCTGCCTGTAAATAACGCTGCCCTCGCCTCTTAACTCTGCTCCTTGTTTTCGCGTCTCGCAGCGCTCCCCTTGTGCGATCGGGAGCGGGGCCGGACAAAGAGGAGCTATTAGTTGTGGTCAGGCTGGCGCGCGGGCTCTGGCTTGCGGCCCAAACCTGGGCTTTGGAGGCAGCCCGAGTTGATATCTTGCTCTTTAATGTTTTCGGTGTCTGTTTGGGGGTGCCCGCGGGCTGCCGACCTGGGCTGGTCGCACCAGGGAAATGCCGCCGGATCCGTGGAGCTCCCGGTGAGGTCCGGTCCCAGGGGGGCGAGATGGGAGATGCAGCCCTGGGATATCGGTGAAGCGACATCTTTGCTTTCAGGACTCAACTGGCACTTCAAGCCCCAGCTCCTGGAGTCATGTGATGGGTAGGGGCCTCTCCTGCAGAGGATATACTCAAGCCTCTGACTGCAGAACAATGCTCCCTTTGCAGAGCAGTAGATGGGGAAAAGACTGCAAAATCTTGCTATAAACCTTCCCCAAATCCCAGAGTCTCCTGGCTCTTCCCGGATCTGGGCTGGAGCAGGGTGAGGGGGAAGGAGATGCAGCCCAAGGCGCAGCTCGCCCGCAGAGGGGCTGCAGGAGCTGGGGGGCTTGACTCACCGGAGCCCCTGATTAGGTCTTTAGCAGAAGATCCTTCCCATGGGCACAGTCTGTGGTGTTATTACCTAAGTGAGAAACTTGGATTTTCTGCTCCCTGGCATCCCACCCAAGGCCCGAGGTTTGCACTGAAGACTTGCTTTTTTTCTCCTTCTTTTCCCCATTGCAAATTCATTAATTACTGATTTAGCCCAGCAATGCAGGCAGTTGAAAAGCAGGCGCAAATTGCTCAGATTCATAATGTCTGATGAGATTTCAAAACACTGAAAAGCAGCATTTGAGCCGCTTCCAGGGACGAGGAAGCCAGTTCCAGGGACGAGGCAGGCAGCAAGTGCCAGGAGCCTCCGGTGACGGGGACGTGTGATGCAGAGCCCAGGGCACACAAGGAGGGACCCGCCATCCCCACAGTGGGACCAGGCTGCAAAAACGCGGGGGTCAGGGAGCTGCCATCGCTCCCCGCTTTGTGTTCCCAGGAGGGAAGGGCCGAGATGCCCACCTTGCAGTGAAGTGCAGGAGTCTACGAGCTGAGACCTGGCTGCACCAGGGGATGCGTTGGGGCTGGTTTTGGGTGACAAAGGCAGGTTGGTGTCCCCAGGCACACCTGAGCTGGTAGCGGAGACGCTTTGCCAGTGGTGGGACTGGGACTTGGGGGATATCACAGCCTTCGCGCTGGGTAATCTGCGTATCGCTCTCATTAGGGATCCGCCACAACAAAGGAGGGATTAGAGCCGTGTGTGATGGGACCTGGCGCTGCCGTTCTCCCTCAGCTCGTGCTGTGGCACGGGGCCGCTTCCCCATCACACCGCTCTCCCCAGCCTGGCTCATGTGTACCCATAGGACGTGGGGAGCCTTTCCCAAATTGCAAAGCCACTTGTTGCTGCAGTGCTGAGGATAGACGAAGGGATGGGTGGGTGGACGGATGGATGGACGGACGGACGGACAGCCGGACAGATGGTGCAAACCCTCGCCCTGTGCAGGACATCCCGTGCTCCGTGATTAAACCAAAGCACACTGGTCCTGCGGTGGCACAGGAGCTTTGCCTCTGTGAGGCCACAGAGCCATGTCCCTAATGACTTCTCCTCTAATGAGTTGGTTCCTGGAGGCTTTGAAGTGACGTGAATAATGCATCCCGGGGCAGGGGAGCAGCCAACCGCTCGCCAATTAAGGCTCTGGGCTGGGGAATCTCATTTAAATATTTTGGGGTTAGGAAGGGGAGGCCAGGAGGATGCAGGGGAGCCGTGCAGGTGCTGCTTGCAGAAGCCGGGCTGTGCAGAGCCCGATCCCCTCCTCGGGGTGCCCAGGGCTGCCCAGGGAGCACGTCGTGGTGGAGGGGACATGCACATTGCTGTTCCCAGCACAGCTGAGCCAGGCCCCCCTTCTCCAACATGCTGGGCCCATGCTCACCCAGTGCTTCGCAGCCACCAGCTCTGCAGGGAGCGCTGGCAGAGCGCTCCCTGATTGATGGTGTACGTTAGCGACAGCAAAAGCTTATTATCTACCTGCAATCAAGAGGGCACTTCAGCGTCGCTCTTCCCGGAGCAGCTGCGCTCCCACTGAGCCCATAATGGTGGAGATTAAACCCTGACCTGTGTTTGACAACACGCGTTAACCCCACCTTAATGAGGAGAGTCCCCGAGGCCCCCGGCGAGCGGCTGCAGAGCCGCGGGGATGCCGGGGGAGGCTGAGATCCCGCCGGGCTGGGGGTGATGCCGGTGGGAAGGACATGGCCGTGTGCTTGAGAATGGTGCGGCCAGTGGTTTGCTCCCGGAGGGCTCTGGGACACGGTGTGCACTAACAAGGCTCTGGAAGGCTGAGGACACAGGCAGTCCAGTCCCAAAGCATATCAGACTAAGCACGCTGGGGCGTCCATCGTGCCTTGCTCAGGCGTCCCACATTTCCAAGTGGATAGATTTGGTTTAGAGTCTGATGCAGTTATGCCGTTGCAGCTCTGTGACAGCAGGTCGAGGGAGGGGATTCTCCCCCTCTGCTCTGCTCTGGTGAGACCCCACCAGCACTGCATCCAGCTCTGGGGCCCCCAGCGTAAGAAGGACACGGACCTGTTGGAGCCAGTCCAGAGGAGGGCCACAAGGATGATCAGAGGGCTGGAGCCCCTCTCCTATGAGGACAGGCTGGGAGAGTTGGGGTGGTTCAGCCTGGAGAAGAGAGGGCTCCGGGGAGACCTTAGAGCAGCCTTCCAGTGCCCGAAGGGGGCCCACAGGAAAGCTGGAGAGGGACTTTTACAAGGGAGCATAGTGATAGGACAAGGAGTAATGGCTTTAAACTGAAAGAGGGGAGATTTAGATTAGATATAAGGAAGAAATTCTTCACTCTGAGGGTGGTGAGGCACTGGACCAGGTTGCCCAGAGAAGCTGGGGATGCCCCATCCCTGGAAGTGTTCAAGGCCAGGTTGGATGGGGCTTGAGCAACCTGGTCTGGTGGAAGGTGTCCCTGCCCATGGCAGGGGGTTGGAACCAGGTGATCTTTAAGGTCCCGTCCAACCCCAACCATTCTATGATTCTATGATATGCTCACAGGCAAGCTTTGCACAGCTGGGATGGGTGCATGGGGCTGTTGGGTGGCACTGGGCGCAGACCCTTGCAGTTTTGCCCCTGGGGCCAAGGTGGGACTCAGGTGCAGAGACGTCCCTGCTGGCCTGGCTCTCCTGGCAGGAGGGTGGGTTGTTTGCCGGAGGACGAGCCCTGCGGCAAACCCTTCCCTTTGTAGAGCCGCTTTCACCGCATGGACTGGTTTTGCAGGGAGGTTTTCCCTCTTGCCCTGATGGGCATCTGTGCCAAGACCTACCTGGGTGGGACGGGGTGGCCACCACTTATTAACCGGGGTGGGTCGTTATGGCGAGCTCTGGCAGGCAGCAGAGAAAGGACTGCAAGTGGCAACGCCGGGTGCGCTTGGCCACCTCCTGTAATTACACCCCCACCATTTCACTCTCCCTGTCGGTCTCTGCTTCCCTGGATGCCGGCTGCTGAATATTTCATCCTTGGCTCTTCCCAGCAGCCTCCCGCGAAGCTGCTGGCTCTGCCACCGTGGGACCGGGATGCCACCGCTGCGGGGGCTCGGGCCAGGAGCCAAAAGCAGCTCCAGACCCTGGGACTGCAGCTCCAGGTCCCTGGCTGCTGCCCCAGCCCGCGGGAGGTTTGGGAATGGGTCCAAGCTGGGTTTTTTGCTGTTTCTTGCTATAAGCGCCCTGCATCCCGTGCTGCTGTCCGTCAGTGATGGCACGCGTGGGATCTTGTGGCTGAGCGTCCTTAAATTGGGTGCCTGTCTCCGAGCTGTCTCTGGCAGCTGGCTGTGGGATGCTGCCCCAGTCCTGGAGGCTTTCTCCACTATTCCTGCTCCTGTTTGGTCCTTTTCCAAAGCTGGGGGAGGAAAGGGGTCCCCATTACTCACCTCCTGCCTTCTCCCAGAGTCAGACCTTGGCCCAAGTTGGGGAGCGATGCTGTGCCATCCCGACGGAGGAGGGAGAGCGGCCGCCTCCTCCCCATCGCTGCCGCCTCCTCGCTTTGATTTCTTGCTTTAAAGGAGTGTTTTGACTAAATGTATTTTTGTGTGAAGACAGTAGGAGCATCACTTGGCAAATCCCCCTTTCCGCCGCGGCACCCGGGGGCCATGAATAATGCAAGTGCTGAGAGCCTGGGCTGCTGGAGGTGAGCGAAGCTGCCCTGAAACCCTCACCTCTGCCCACCCCAGCCACCTCCCCCTGACCCCCCGACCTCTTTTTTTCATTATTAAGACAATTTCATTAATTAAGAAGATAAAAATGTTAAGCAGTGTTGCCAGCATCAGTGCACGGGCTGGAGAAGGGTGCTGAGGGAATGCGGGGCTCCCAGACCCTCCGAGGGCTTTTAGCTGGCCTAGGTTTGTGTTATTTTTAAGCCTGGAGAGTCCTGATGAGCTGTAGTAAACTGTAGGGCACAGGCAGTGCAGCCAGGGGTTGCAGACATCTGTGTCCATCCTTGGGGCAGTTTTCTCCTGGCATCCAGCCACTTTTTTGGGTCCCCATCCCCGCTTTCCCTCCCGCTGGCCTGGCTGTGTCCCGCTCGCGTGCTCCGCGCTCTCCAGCCGCTGTGTTAAGAAGGTCCTCATTACGTCCTAATTGCCCGTATCCCTTTTTTGTTACATTCCTCGTTAGTTTGATTTAACGGAGCTGCCGAGTAACTTGGTCATTTCTGAATTGCCATCGATTTAGTCTCCTTTCTTATTTATTTATGGGCCTGTCTCCTCTGCCAGCCCCTCTTGCTGTGCATACGAGAAGACAGTCCCTGCTACAAGCTCATGCAAGGCCACTTGCTGCTCCTGCGGGGTTTATCCTCCCCCTGCGAGCTTGTGTTTGCTGAGCGTCCTCCCGGTCGGGGTCCCGTGTACCCCAGCAGCGCGGGCAGAGCTGGCATGGGACAGCCACCGGATCCTGGGGCTGCTCAAAGCCACGGCTTGGGGCGAGGGGAATAAAACGCGTAGGGAGGACCCCAGCGCAAAGGGGCGGCCTG
The DNA here is from genome assembly GCF_965183815.1 of Platalea leucorodia. Lineage (NCBI taxonomy): Eukaryota > Metazoa > Chordata > Aves > Pelecaniformes > Threskiornithidae > Platalea > Platalea leucorodia. The sequence continues at coordinate 700,637 of NC_138841.1, forward strand.
GGAAAGTCTCAAAGCTGGGTTTGCTCTGGCCGTGCTGGGAAGGGGCCGGTGCTGCAGCCGCCGCGCGCCTGCCCGGAACCCCCGTGTCCCTGTGCCACACGCTCATGGGCACCCACACGTGCAGGGGCACCCAACGTGGTGGGACACGCAGCGGTGCATACCTTCCCGCGCTCACAGGAGCCCGGAGCAGAGCACGGACAGCACGGGAGCCTCGTGGTGTTGGTGCTCGGTGGCACATGGGTGTGCACTTGTGCCAGCCCTGAGCTGTCACTTGCGTGTGCAGGCACCCGCCTGACTCTGTGCCGGGGCTTTTGGAAGGCTCTCGTGTTTGCAAACTGCTGCATTTGTTGGATTTTCTCCTTTTATTGCCATGGAAACTGTAATTAAGCTGCACCGGCTCCTTAGCTGGAGCTGCCGTCTCTGGCAGCGCAGCCGGTGCCACCCTGGCCTGGCTGGGGGCTCAGCGGTGACCGGGGCCGAGCACCCCCGGGCAGGGATGTGACGGCCCTGCCGGCGCTGCCTGCTGCTGCCCGTCTCGCCTGGCTGATCTGTCTGTCCGGGAGTCTGTTTATCCAACTCCCTCCTTTCCATCCATCTGGCTCCCCATATGGGAAGCAAACAGCAAATTGGCCCAATTTCTTACCATAGGAAAAAAAAAAACTTGAAAAAAGCCCTCTCTGTGGCTGGGCTGCGTGGGGCTGGGGTGGGCGATGCTTCCCCGGCCAGCGGGTATTTGCTGGGAGATGCTGTTATCCCCATCCATGCAACCTCCCTTGCTGCCTGCTCGGCACCCATCAGATCCCCCCTCTCTCTGTTGTTAGGCTGCAAAGGGCCAAATTACCCCAATTTTCCTCCAGCCCTGCAGGAGGGAGCGAACCTTCCTGTTCCAGAGGCCTCTGCTTGACTCTACTTTGGTGCCTGTCCCCGTCCCGTCCCGTCCTCCCCCTGCTCCTCTCCAGAGCCGTAAACTGGGAAATCCCATCCCGCAGCCGTGTGCTAATTACTCTGACCTTTGCTTAAGCGGCGATCTTTTAGTGACAGGCGAGGTATCAGCCGTGTCATTTACTATGCAAATTGAGACCATCAATTACATCCAGAAGGTCCCACAATGTCTAATTTTCTCTCCCATCTCTCTTTTTATTGGCATCTGCAAAAATGCAGGAGCAGGAGGGCTCTGGCTTTTCAGAGCTGGAGGCTGGGAGCCCAGCAGCCGTGTGTGGGGACTCTTCCAATTGCCAGCTTCCCCTTGTCTCTTTTAATTTTAATTAGCTGCTTTTGCAATTGCCCTGTGGAAAGCTGGGCTGGGAGCTCGGCCGGTGCCACAGGGATAGGAATAAAACCCTTTGCAGGCCCAGGCTGCTGTCTCGGGGGCGAAGGGCTTGTGCCAGGGCTGCAGCCCATCGTCTCCTCTTCCCACGGGCTGTTTTTGCCAGTATTTGACCATTGCATGTGCAGAGCCCTTTGCAAAACCCAGTCCTGGGCTGGGGAGGGGCTGGTGCCTGGAGCTGGCTGGAAAACACTCTCGGAGCTGCTGGGATGGGACCGTGTGTCCGTCGGGGGGACGGGCCGTGATGTGGCTGTGGCTCGAGACGACAGGCACTAAGAGGAGCGGGTGGAAGGCGGAGATGAGCTACAGAGATGCGGGATGGGAGCGAAGGTGGCACAGAAGAGCTGAGCTGTGAGGAAGAGGAGGGGTGAAGGCAGCGACCTGGGAGAGCAGGCATAAGGGGAGGGCTCGGGTACGTGTCCCGGGGGGCTGGGTGGTGGCCAGGGGGCTCGGGGGGCCGTGGGCTGCGGAGATGGCACGGTGCTGAGCCCCTCGCTGTGGCTGGGGTGCAGGTGAGCTGGGGAGACCCCTGGTTGCCTGTTGTGGGGCTGAGGAGCCCTGGGAGAGGGGCTGTCTCAGTGCTGGGGCTCTCTCTGCCGCAGGCGGGGTGTGCGTGGCTCAGTCCGTCAAGATCCCGCGGGAGCCCAAGCCGGGAGAGTTCGACAAGATCATCCGCCGCCTCCTGGAGACCTCCCACGCGCGGGCCGTCATCATCTTCGCTAACGAAGACGATATCAGGTGCGGAGGGGCCAGCCCGCCTGGGAGGGGAGGCTGGGGATGGGGAATGCACTTCAGGGACCCGCGCCAAGCCCGACATGTGCTCTATGCATGCTGCTGGCCGGGGTGTGGGATGCTAATGGCAGGAGCTGGGCACGGCAACAGGAGCTGACCATGCCTGCAGCATGCACACGTGTCTGCAATGTGGTGTAGATGTGTCTGCAACGTGGAGCCGATGTGCCTGCGTAGCTGGCTTTGCAGTGTAGCACGGATGTGCCTGCAATGGGAGAGGATGCACCTTGCAGCGTGGCACGGACGCGTCTGCAGCAGGGACGCACCAGAGCTGACTTCCGAGTGGCCGCCTGGCATGGTGCTGCCATCAAACCACAGCCACACACAGCTCAAAGGAGGAAAAATCCGCTTTCTGTTGGCTTCGGAAACCCCTGCTGTCGCAAGCCGTCTGCTTCACGCTACTCACGAGCTGGGTCAGAGCCGGCGTGGGGCCTCGCTGAGCACCGGCCGTGGCAGGATCCAGGCGCCGGTTCTGCTTCGCTGTGCGGCCTCAGCTCCCAGCATGGAAGAGGAATAGGTCTGGGGGGGCCTTTCAGGGACCCCCCCTTGCCACCTTGCCTGCCCGGCGGGGCTGGGGACGCAACCACGCTTCGAGGTGATGAGCTGCTCTGCGGGCAAAGAGACGTCTTGCAGCTCCTGTTGTTTACGGAGCAGAATGATTCACATGGAACTACCCCTGATTTCCTAAGTATCTAATTTATTAATCAGCAAACATTATGTAAATGTGGGTAAACTGCAATTTTAAATCAGTTTACATCAGATGTGCAAATGCTCCGAGTTTCTTTTTTCCTTCCTTAATAGAAATGTCTGCAAACCTGACATTTACGCGGGTGCGTGGTGAGAAACGGGGGATTTACCTCGCTGTGTAAATGGCAAGCCCCATTAACTGGGGTTTGTAAACATTTACCCATCCAAATAGGATTCCGTCCCGTGACCAGCGGTTTACGCACACCCACCTGGCACCGGGCAAGCGTGGGTTTAGCCCAGGCATGGAGACTGCCGTGATCCCGACCCTTGGGCCAGCTTGGGCTGTGGAGCCTGGAAGATGGTGTGCTGTCTCTCCCGAAATGTGCAGGGCCATGCTGCCGAGCAAGACGGTCCGGGGATGGTTGTTGCTTGAATTTCTGCCTGGCTCAGATTGGGTGTAAATCACTGATCTCACAGGAATGTCCTCGATTTGCCCTGGGGAGATCCTGCCCCGCACGGGACCGCGGGCAGCTGGAGATGCTGCTTGTGCTGGGAGCGGGACGTGGGCTTCGCTGACCTCCCTGCGGCGGGATGCGCCCGGAGCTCGGGGCAACCTGGGATGAGCACGAAGCAGCCGGCACGGCTCCCTGGCTGCTTGCTGGCCCCGCGGCTCCCAGAGCACGCCTGCCTCTTCCCGTCTTGTCTCCACTCTCAGCTCGTTTTGTATGGTTTTTTTCCTTACCACGCATTTCAAACACCATCTGGACTTGAAATGATCAGCTCCCGATGGCGGGGGGTGAGTCACAGGCCTGCCTCCTCGCTGCACGGGGAGACGGGGAGACAAAGCTGCCCTGGGCCCTGCTCCCACGGTGCTGGGGACCCACACAAGCGCCCGAGGGGACAGCGAGCCCTGGGGAAAAAAGAGCCCGGAGGGTCGGATCCGGGAAAGCTCCCGTCCGCCTACTCAGAATTTCTGAACTGGCTGGTGCCGGTGCAGCGTGCTAGCATGTGTGCGGCTGAGTGTCTGGCCACGGTGAGGGATGCTTGGCAGGACGGATGGCATCTCCAGCTCCCCACTGCTGCTCAGCTGCCCAGTTGAGCCTAGCAGAGCCCAGTTTAGCTCTAGCCTGGGCACTGGCAACACTGGCTGGCTTGCAGTGCTGATTGGAGCTGCAAGCACACATGCGCTCTCCAGTGCTGCTGCTTTTCCTGCTTGCTGTGGCATAACCTAATTCTTTTTTTCCCCTGATGTTGGGTAATTAAGGGGGACATACACATATGCCCCGTGCCAGGATCCCCGCTGCCATGGGGCCAGCCATGAAGCTGGTGCCCCGGCCCCGTGGTGCTGGCGAGCGCCAGCTCCTGTTGCTTCTCTCCGCAGAAGGGTGCTGGAGGCAGCCAAGAGGGCGAACCAGACGGGACACTTCATCTGGATGGGCTCGGACAGCTGGGGCTCCAAAATCTCCCCGGTCCTGCACCTGGAGGAGGTGGCCGAGGGCTCTGTCACCATCCTGCCCAAGCGGGTCTCTGTCAAAGGTAAGGGGCTGCGCTTGGTGGGTTCCTGCGGCTCCCCCCGGGCCGGCTGCCCCCCCCCCCCGACAGCATCTCCTTAACCGCAAGGTTTTGGCTATGAAAGCCTCTGTGTTTTGCAGTGGGTCTTCCCCGGGTTTTCCAGTCTGCAGTTTTGCCCGAGTGGCAGCTCGGACACAAACCCGCTGCACTCTTATGTGTCCCTAGACCCCGCCGCTCACCAGACCCTTCTTCCCCTCTGCCTGGGAAGTTTTGGGCCATGTTAAACATCTCTCTGCCATCCCAGAGGTTTATCCCCTCCGTCCCCTCTTCCCCGGGCAGGTTTCGACCGCTACTTCTCCAGCAGGACGCTGGACAACAACCGCCGAAACATCTGGTTTGCTGAGTTTTGGGAGGAAAATTTCCACTGCAAGCTGAGCCGGCACGCGCTGAAGAAGGGCAGCAGCATCAAGAAGTGCACCAGTAAGAGCTGTGGGGATGCTGTGGGCGAGCGGAGGCTCGTGGCTGTGTGTTGCTGTTCGCACGGGGTGCACAGGGACGTGTAGGCGATGGCAGAGAGCCCAGGGCAGGCGTTAGAAAAGTTTTGCTTGCTTTCCTCTTACGGCCTTTCAGCTCAGCCACATCCTTATTGCTCCAGAGCTGTCAACCCAGCTCAAGGCAGCTACGTGGCAATTATCGCTCTGTGTGTGGCAGTCTCGGTTGTGAGCAGGCTTTTTTTGGACTAAGCATCAAAGCCAGGTGGGAATTTGAGGAAGGCTGGAGAAACGCCGGTGCTTCTGCAGCGTGGGGAATGTGGGCGATGCGGGGCTGCTCGCCTGCGCGGGCGCTCGGGTGTCCGCTGGGCTGGTGATGGCGGCGGCTCGCTTAGTAGCGGACAGGAGCGTTGTACAAAAATGCTTCTGTGCATCCCGATGTGCTGCGTGTGACCAGGAGGCGTGTGGGGCCGGCTTGGTTTGTGTGTGTGCGGAGGCACAGTCCCCGTGCAAAGCTCCCAGGGCTGCTCCCTCTCATGCACGCTTCTTGCACATCTCCCTTCCCTTGGCCCCATCTTCTGTGGGTACAAAACCACCCAGATTTGGGGGATTTGGGGCTGAGTTCTGCATTGTTTTGCAGCATTTGGACAACTGCCTCTTTCTCATCGTGTGCTTGGCAGAAGCACCGTTGTCCCGTGCAAGGCATGAAGCCACCGGTGCATCCTTGCTCCGTCGCAAGCACCTCCTGTCTCACCTGAGCAGGATAAAAGCTGGGGTGGTTGTAGAGAAATGAGGCCAACTGATAGCGCAGGGTCAGGATCTGGCTCTTGCTTAGCCAGCACTGAGGCTGCAGCGTGCCCGTGCCTGCAGGGAGGGTGCTGCTGGGCACCCCACGGGAGGGTGCAGGGGTGCCCGCAGAGGAGGTGATTGCCCCGGGGCACGCCTGGCGTGGCGTTCTCCCGTGTCTCATTGCAAACTGCTTTGCTGACATGCCCTTTTGCCGCTCCAGGCAGGGACCCTTGTCCTGGCAGAGCCTGATCCCAGCCCCCCTCCTCACCCCGCACTGTGCATTTTTAGCCGTTGCCAGCTACAGGAGGCTCGCAGGGATTAATGCAGTAAACAAGGCAGCCAGGGGACCTGCCTCGCTGACAGCGCTGCTGCCGAAGTGATGGTTGGAGGCTCAAGGAGGTGACGTTTACTGAGAGATGGGAGAGATTTACTGCCTGCCTGGCACCGGCTGAAGACCGATAACGACACGGTGGCTCACGGGCTGCGACACGGCAGGACCTGGGGACTTCTGCACATCCCCCTGTCCCCTTGGGAGGGACGGCTGTGGAAGCCGTGGCGGGACGGCAGGCGGATGCACCTCGCCGTGCCTGGGACGTTCGATCATTAAGGGCTTTTTTTCCCTGCTTTCGCCGCTGCGGATGAGAGGGATGGTGCTTCCACATCCTCTCCCTTGCAGGCATTCCCCAAATGTTCAGCTGATGACTTGGGGACACCTCTCTGTCCTCACAAGGGCTTTCCAGTGCGGCAGCTTCCCCAAGCAGTCTTGTGCCTAATGCATAGGCGTGAGCTTGGTAAGCAGCAAGGGCATGCAAGAAAACTTGCCCGTGGCCATGGCCTTGGGCAGCTGAGAGCTCCTCATCTTTCCCAACTGCATCAAGAAATCCCCAGGAAATGCATGAGCAGGTCCTGCAAACCGCTGATCTCTTCATCTTCATAGTAATGTAGCATTTAAACAAGCAATATTTCAGGGCCAAGGTATTAGTGGAGGCAGCTGAAACCACGACATGGCAAATGTCCTAGGAACTGTCTTTAAATTATCTGAATTTGTCAGCAAATAAATTCTCTCTTGAACATTTGCTTGGCAGATAAACAGAGAGGGGAAATAACGCACGATGAAGCAAATAACCTGCCTGTGTGGTTCCATGAGCTCCTGTGCTTTGCACGGCTTATGCAAATGTCCTGTTTGGGGCTGTTTTATAGAGGGAATTGTACTGACTTTCCCCAGGAGCTTCACGTTTGGGCAGAGCCCAACATGCACAGAGAAATGCCAGCTTTGCTTGCTTTTGCATCCCAAAAACCAAACCGAAAGGTCCCACCACCGAACAGGACAGCTCATGGCTCTCATTCATGTATGGGGGAGCTGGGAGGAAGGTGAGGGGCAAGGGCTGGGGTGGACACCAGGTTTTGGGGTGATTCCTGCTGGCAGCTGCTCACATTATCCCCCAGACCAGCCCTAACACCCATCAGGGCCTGGCCATCCCTGGGCTGTCCTGCTGGGACCAGGATCAGGCTGGGACCAGGATCAGGCTGGGACCAGGATCGGGCTGGGACCAGGATCAGGCCAGCACCCGTCTCCCAGCTGCTTTTGCAGTAGGATCGCTTCCGCATCCTTCCCCACCTCCAAGCTCCCTCCGCCGGGCTGCGTCCCTGAGCTTCCCGGGTTGGGCAGGCGCCGGCGGGGGAGCTGGATAGGATCCTGCCGGCCGCAGCTTCGTTAATAATTCACACACGCGTGGATGCAGACAGGGAGGTGCAGGGGTGCTGCAAGTGGAGACAGAGGAGCTGATGGCAGCGCCAGGTTTGCCGGGCCGATGGGGTGGCAAGGGCAGGAGGACAGGGCACGGCTCGGGGCCACGTCCCCCCGCCTGGCACCCGCGGGGGCACCTCAGGATGCTCCCAGGCCCCACGGACTACTCGTTATCCAGAAGAGCTAATTAATGGCCTTCGTTTAGCAGGACTGGATGGTAACTCTGCGTTGGAGCGGGGCTGGGGATTTTGCTGTGCGCTCACCTCCGCCCAAGCGGGCTGCAGAGAGATGCAGAGCAGCAATGTGGGCGGGGGGGAGAGGAGCTTTTATTTGATTTTCCTTCTTTATTTGTGGCTCTTCATATTCTTTTCCCTTTCTGTTTTGCTTCTCTCCAGTCTCTTCTTAACATGGGGTTGTTTTTTTGTGGCACTGGCTGTTCCCCAGCACACCGGGCCCCAGCCAGGCCGGCGGGGGAGGATTTGCACTGCTCGCCTGGTGGTTAAGGTGGTAAAAGGCTCCCGTTGCCCAAGGCCGGGTCTGAGCAGGCAGGGGTGTCCCGGCAATGCCTCTGCTCGCCCTCCCTTCGGATCCACCGGCCGTCCAAACGGGCACTGCCAGCCTCACTGTGAGGGCAGCTCAAGCCCTCGTTGCAGAGGGATGTTTGCAGCGAGCATCCCTCATGGGGGGACAGTCCCTGCTCCCCGGATGGGCTCACCCAGCCCGAAAACGTGGCCATGGGTGCTGGGTGCTGCCAACACCCATGAGATTTGGATATTCAGAGAGGACACCATCCCCCAGCTCTCTGGAGCAGCACTGTGACTCATTTTGATTAACTCCTGCCGAAAGCCGGTGCCGGCGATGTGATGGGAATTGATGCTAATCCCGTCTCATGCACCACTTGAGAAGATATCTGCGTCCATCCTCCGAGGGGTGCCTGTGGAGGCTCATCATGCTCTTGAAAATTAATTATCAGCCCTGTAGAACGATGCACAACCCTGCTATTATAATCAGCGGGGTCACATCCTTTTTGCGGCCCTAATCTACCACGAGTTTGGTAGAGATTTATTGTCTCCATGTCAGGAACGAGCCTCAGCTTTCTGCTCCGCATTGCCCCCTCTGTGCATCAGCCTAATTCCCGTCTGCAAAAAGCAGCTGGGGCTTGGGGCGAGGTGCCCGACAGACAGCCCGGAGACGTCTGCTTATCTGCAACAGCTCAGCTTTGGCACCGGAGCCGGCTTCTCCCAGCGTGCTGGGCTGGCGATGCTCACTGCAAGCCAGAGGGATGTTTGGGAGGAAAATCCAGCCTCCGCCGCCTGTGTTATCACAGCAGGTTGTATTTCGCTTGCTGGGACCTGTGTGGGATTTGAGGTGCCTGCTAGGAAGCTGAGGAGCCGGGAAGGGACAAGTCCTGGGTCCCGTGTGTGCCCTGGGCTCGGCAGCCTCTGCGGGGCAGCAGGACGGTGCGGGGGGTGGCAGCGGGGCTGGGACATCCCCGCGGGCTCAGCTCCCCTGGACAGTCTATTACACCCTTTTTTTTTAATGGGTAATTATCTTGACAAGATAGAGTGGCTTGTCTGCACCTTGAGAGATGAATGCAGGGAAAGGCCCGAAGTTGAGGGAGAAGATTAATAGCCCTTGTCAATAAAGTGGAAGAAAGGATAACTTGACGGGTTTCACATGAGTAATCTCCACGTAGTCCAAAAGCATTTTTATAACTTTGAAGGATGGGCTATAAATTCACCTCCTTGATATCATCTTTTCTTGTTGGTCAGTTTGCTATCAATTTGCGTTAGTGTCTTGTCAGCGGCACGTTTCGCTCTCCGTCCCGGCGCAGGGACCTCTGGGCGCATGGCTCTCGGGGACGGCCCCGCTTAGCGGGGATTTGCTCCGCACCCAGTGCTGGCTTCGTCCCACCTTCCCGCAGCGGGGAGGGAGGGGATCAGCAGCCGCTGCTTGCCTGTGCCTTTTCTGTCCCTGGCTGCGCAGGCTGTGTCTCCTGGTCCCCTGCAGTCACCGTAAATCCCCACGTTGCATCAGAGCATCCGTGCACAGTGGAGCCAGAATTAATTCTGGACACCCTTGGATGGTTTTCTAGGATGCCTCTGCCTCTCCAGAGTATGAAGGCTGTGCCTTCGGCTCCCTGAGGAACCCTTCCTTCCCTTTTGCTGTTGCTGAAGGAGCTGTGGCCTGGCGGGGTGCCCGGCCACGCCGCAGAGGCAGTGGTGGAGGTGCAGAGGCCGTGGCTCTCTGACGTGGCATCGCCCCATGGGAGATGCTTTCTTAGCTGTAATTAACAGCATGCTACATTAATCAGTGTCTTTTGCTAAATGATTAACATGTTTCTAGTCCCATTAAGGGCGGTTATGACAGGAGAGGCAGGCAGCTGTCGCTGGTAATTACCAGATCCTTGCAGGATCCTGCAAGCCAGGATGGCCAGGGCGGCTGCAAAGGGCTGTGGGGTCAGCGGGGTGGGAGAGAGGCAGGGGTGACGAGGGGACCAGGGTGACAGTAGGTTTCGGGAGTGAGATGGAGGACGTGCAGCCAGTGATGGATACTGCCTGGGTGGCCCCTTGACGCCGCTGATAGAGACTGAGCCGGTGGGAGCTCCTGGCAAGATAGAGGAGGTCAGCCCGCGGGGGTGAGGACGGGAAGTCGATCACATCCCAGCCCGCATCCCGCTGGGGTCCGGGGGACCTGGGAGTATGGGGATGTCCCATGGCACTGGGATGTGACACCCCGAGAGCTCTTGGAAGTGCAGCCTAGGTGCCAGCACCCATATTTTCAGAAAGGCATTATAGGGAGGTTGGTTGGATATTTCCCCAGTTAGTGTGTTTTTTTGGCAGCACATCACCCTCCTCCTGCCCACAGAGGCAACCTCACATACCCCAAATCTTCCTGGCATGCCACTCGGAGGGGCTGGGGTGAGAGCCACAGTGTCCCCCCAGCTGTCCCTCCTGACCCCCCGGACAAGGGACACACAGGCGGTGGGAGGACTTTCAGCTGTCGGAGAGGCTCGAGCCCTGAGCCTTGGCAGTGCAGACACAGCCGATGCCTTGGGCTGGCACTGCAAAATGCATCTGCAATGTGGGGCTTGTTTTGGGAGGAGTTTGGTGGTGTTTGAGGTGCATTTCTGCCCTGCTGCTCCCTCCTGGGGCATGCCTAGGTAGCAGAAGCTTCCCGCTGGGAAAGAGCCACTCCGGCTGGCTGATGGGTTTGCAGTTTTGGGAATGGGGTTGGAGTTTCTGGCTGCTTCAGTCCTGGGGATGAGTGGATTTGTTTGTGAGGTTCGGCTGCAGCAGAAATATCCCTGCGGGGCACGGCTGGGACGGCAGGGAGATGGCAGCCCCACTTTACGTGTATCCGCAGACCGAGAGCGGATCGGCCAGGACTCCTCGTACGAGCAGGAGGGCAAGGTTCAGTTTGTCATCGACGCAGTCTACGCCATGGGGCACGCTCTGCACAACATGCACAAGAACCTCTGCCCCGGCAAGGTGGGGCTGTGCCCCAGGATGGACCCGGTGGACGGCATGGAGCTGCTCAAGTACATCCGCAACGTCAACTTCTCAGGTCTGTCTGTCCCCGGGGCGGTGGGGAGGAACGGCCCCGTGGGGCTGGGTGCCTCAGGTTGTCCCCCGCTGTGGGTCACACAGCAGCACCCATAAGTTGTTCGCGTTACCGTTTGGCACCTCATTGCAAATGCAGGGTACAAAGATGGGGTGGTTTTGCAGCAGATCGAGAGACGAGGAGGTCTGAGCTCACATCTCCTGGGAGCCTGGGGAGGGTAACCCGGCGGCCGTCCTGCCCTCACCCTGCTGCCCCGCGCTCCCAGCCTCCCCCCTCGCCCGCTCCCCCGCCGCCGCCTCATGTCGCGGCTGGCCGAGGTCCCGCTGAATCGCGCTGCTGTGTCCTTGTCTGTCTTCAGGTCTCTGCTGGAAATACATCTTTTCCTCTGCTCTATCTCCTTAATAAACATTTTCTGTCTTGTCCTCCTTATTACTTCTATTTATCTCCACTCTGTGATCTCCTCTGCAGTGTCTCTTTTATTTATTTTTCCCTCTTGCTTGATTTTTCTCTTCCTTCCTTTCATTAGTGTTTATCTGCACAGTTCACTTGATTTAACTTTAAAGCTGCTTTTTCCCCCTTTCTTAAAAGAAGCAGTAAACCGGCTGGTGTAACAGCGCTCGGTGCCTGGCATCACTCAGAGAGCTCCGGCTCCGGGGGGGGTCGGTGGGTCGATACCATAAGGTCCCACACCAGCTTGGGTTTGGGGTTGGTTTTCTTTTCCCCAATTGCTTCCTCCAGCCTGTGCCCGTGCTGGCATCATCCTGGCAGCTTGCGGCGCTCCCAGCAGTGAGAACCCCACGCCGAGGGGGAAGCATCGAACCAGAGCCCCCTTCGACACCGTCACCCAGGGCACCCCGTGCTGCTGCGTGCCGCGGGTGCTGAGCCCTCCCTCTCTCGCAGGCATTGCTGGGACTCCCGTGACGTTCAACGAGAACGGGGACGCGCCGGGGCGTTACGACATCTACCAGTACCAGATCAGGAACTCCACTCCTGAGTACAAAGTCATCGGGCAATGGACCGACCACCTCCACCTCAAAGTAAGGCCGGGGGCTGGCTGGTGCCTGTGGTGTGGCCGTGCACGGGCCGTGCCAAAGGGAAGGTCCTGCAGATTTCTCCTGCACCCATTGAGGCCACGTAGGGTGCAGCAAACCCGTCTGGGAGCCAGGGAGCCCATGGGTGCGAAGGTAGGCAGCCAAAGTTGGGGGGGGTCAGAGGGGAGGGTGTCCCCCGAGTACACGCTTGAGGTTCAGCCACGGTGACCCACCATCAGCGTGTGTGACCGTATCCCACGGGCTCTGGGCACCCGACTTTGCAGCTCTGATAAGGGAAGGAGAAGCCAGAACAGAGCAGAGGGGCTTTCCCAGGGAAGGAGGGACTTTGTTTTGGGTTTCTGGTGTTGAATCTTCCCAAAAGGCCAATGGAGAGCTTCACCTTCTCCCTGTCCCCATGCTGGGTAGGGCTGGGGTCCTTCATGGGATGTACTGATGGGGCGAGGGGCTGGATCTGGGCAACGCTGCCGCGAGCAGAGGTGGAGCATCCCCCCGTGCTCCAGGGATGCTTGGCAGATGCCCAGCAAGAGCATCAGTGGGGCTGGTGCCATCTCGCCCCACAGGTGGAGAGCATGCTGTGGCCGGGGGGTGGGAGCCAGCTCCCCAGCTCCATCTGCAGCCTGCCCTGCAAGCCGGGTGAGAGGAAGAAGTTGGTGAAGGGCATTCCCTGCTGCTGGCACTGCGAGCGCTGCGACGGCTACCAGTACCAGCTGGACGAGTTCCACTGCAAGCGGTGCCACTTCAACGAGCGGCCCAACGAGAACCACACCAGCTGCACCCCCATCCCCATCATCAAGCTGGAGTGGAGCTCACCCTGGGCAGTGGTGCCCGTCTTCATCGCCATCGTGGGCATCATCGCCACCCTCTTTGTGGTGGTCACCTTTGTGCGCTACAATGATACGCCCATCGTCAAGGCGTCAGGGCGGGAGCTGAGCTATGTCCTGCTGACAGGCATCTTCCTCTGCTACGCCACCACCTTCCTCATGATCGCCGAGCCCGACCTGAGCACGTGCTCCTTGCGACGCATCTTCCTCGGGCTCGGCATGAGCATCAGCTACGCCGCCCTGCTCACCAAGACCAACCGCATCTACCGCATCTTCGAGCAGGGCAAGAAGTCGGTGAGTGCCCCCCGGTTCATCAGCCCCGCGTCCCAGCTGGTCATCACCTTCAGCCTCATCTCGCTGCAGCTCGTGGGCGTCTGCATCTGGTTCATCGTGGACCCGTCCCACTCTGTCATTGACTACGAGGACCAGCGGACTACAAACCCCCACTTTGCCCGGGGCATCCTCAAATGTGACATTTCGGACCTCTCCCTCATCTGTTTGCTTGGATACAGCATGCTTCTCATGGTCACCTGCACTGTGTATGCTATTAAGACCCGCGGGGTCCCAGAGACCTTTAACGAAGCCAAACCCATCGGGTTCACCATGTACACTACTTGCATTGTGTGGTTAGCCTTCATCCCTATATTTTTTGGGACGTCGCAGTCAGCAGAAAAGGTAAGGGAGGGGAGAGGCCTGGCCTGGTGACCCTGTGGGCTGCAGGAAAGGGGGCTGAGAGAGGCTGACATGTCGTAAGCAAGGAAGGGTGCTTCTCTGCACTCCCGCTGGCGTGGGAATCATGGTGGGAAGTGTTGGTTTGCAAATCTCTTGCTCTACCGGGGAGCAGAGCCTGCCTCCAACCCCGTTTTCATTTTCCCGTTAATTGTGGGTTTCCTCACTCTTCCCTTCCTGGCTTTCCTGTTTCATTTTCTCCCTCTCCCTCTGGTTTTCTGTGCCCCGTTGGCCCCGCTGCCCCTCTCTGGCCAGGGCTGGGCAGGATGAGTCCCCAGGACAGCTCCAGGCCCCCAGTGTCATGAGCACCATTTCTGCATGGACAAGGTACCGAGCGCTGCCCAGCTGGCTCCTTTTCCCAGTGCTGAGTTAGTGATGGAGAATGGAGAGACGGACCTGCCCGCCAAGATCCCTGAGAACGGGAAGCAGCGGAGGGCAAGGGCGAAGGAGAGGGAGCAGAGCAGCCCCTCGGCGCATCCCCTCCCTTGCCGGGGCACGCGGCAGCTTGCGGCTTCTCACTCAATTACTGTTTCGCTGTGATTTTAATTAACACCTATGTGTTTGGCAACACGGCACCGATGACAAATTGCTCGGCTGAGCTGCGGCGGGCAGGGTGGCAGAGCTGCGGGGGGAGCAGGGAGGCTCCGTCTCGCTGAGGGGCTTGGGGAGCGAGCATCCACTGCGACTCTGAATGTGGCTGCACACAGTGCAGGTGAGGCCAGGCCAGGGAATCCCAGAGATGGATTTGTGCTGTGAAACAACCTGTCTGTCTGTCCTCCTCCCCGTCCTTGGCTCCTGGAGGGTGGTCCTGGTGCCGCTACCCACGGGACCGAGGCCAGCCCGGATGAAACTCCATGCTCAAGTGAGAGAGAGTGAGAACAAAGAAGAAAAATCTCATGAATGAGACCCAAATCCCCTTTGCCTGCCAGCCAAAACAAGAATCGCATTTATGTTAAATGCAAACAGCTCGCGCCTGCCAGCCTGGAGCTGCCTGTGACAAATAAACCTCAGTGTTGCTATTCCCTGGAAATCCCCGGGGTGACCCGCTGCCCGGCTTCCCTCTCTGGACCCACCACGACTGGGACAGTTTCCCCTGAGCGTGTCCCCCGTGCTGCTGAGCGCTGAAGACACAGGTTTTGGAAACACCGATTGCAAAAGGGCCTGGGGTGGTTTGCTGGGAAGGACCAGGAGATCTTTCGCTGCAGACACCAGCGTTTCACACGTGTCCTGGAGAGATGGCTCTGCTCCGAGCACGAAACCCCGGAGCTCGAGGAGGCCGGGTCTGCACAGGCTCCTTTAACCTTGGCTCAACCAAAAAGTCTCTACCAAGCCAGCCCGTGCTGGCTAGAAGTGTGAAGTAGAATTAAAGGAAATAAATGGAGCCTTCTGCAGCATTTCCATTTTGATGAGATGGCAGGGGAGATACTAACAAGAAAGCAGGTTTTTTAAGAAATTATTGCAAAACAAAAGCTCCTTTAAAGCCTCCTTAATGTGCTCGGCATACTGTGGGTAATAAAGATGGAAATGATAATGATTGTAGATTATGCGCAAGGTTGCTCACCTCTTCACTGCAGCTTGTCATGGGATAATTTAGGGCTGCCGAAAGCTGGCTGTCAAGCAGCAATTCGACAATAGGCTGTGCCTCACTTCGGGGGCTTGTAATGTGCAGGGCTTCTCTGTTATTAGGCTGCTAACAAGCTGATTAGAGGCGGAAAAAGTGATGTTCCCAACTCCCCTTGGACACAGCTCTCTCTCTCAAAGCCTGCTGCTGCCGTGGCGTCTGCTGAGCAATCCCAGGAGGGGTTTGTGGTGTTTCGGCTCGGCCATGCCGAGGGGTTTGTGGTGTTTCGGCTCAGCCGTGCGCAATGGGATGTGAGCCCCGAGTGTCTCCAGGCTGTGGCTGAAGGGCAATGGATGCACTTAAAGGGGCAGCCAGAGGAATGGGTTGCTCGTTACTGCCTCGATGGTTTGCAGTCTTGGGGAGAAAAAGGTCAAAAAGGTGTCGTTACGTAGCCTACACAGAGGATCTGGCTCCAAGCATGTCCCTGGGATGAAAACGAGGGGTGCTGGTGTTGGCATCACCCCGCGGTGGTGCTGGGGCTGCCCGGGACGCTTGGCAGGGCAACCCCAGGCCGCCGCGGGGAGGGATCCCCTCGCCTTCGCCCCGTTGCTGCCGGGACCGAGGCCCCGCTGGGCTCCGCGGAGGGCCAGCACACCTGGGAAAAGAAAAGCCAGGAGCATCGTCCAGGCCGTTGTTCTCCCCATCGAGCACGGCTGGAGTTTCACTCGAGTCCTGAGGATGCCACGGGGCAGACCCACACCTCCAAATGCCGCCCGGTGCCTCTGCCCCGACCCCGTCTGCGCCGGCGGCCAAGGCTGCCTCACAGTCTGGAGAAGCTGGATAAAAATCTCCATTTTTATTTTATTTTGCTTTACCTCGTGCCTCCAACTTTGCATGGAGGTGGCATCTTATTATAACAAGTCCCCCAAGCCTTTTCTCAAAAGAACCTCTTATCCCTGCCGATCCCAGCGGATTACAGAAATAGCAATAACAGAGGATTTAAAGAAAGAGACAATTTCCTGCACTGATAAGGCAGCAGCTGAACAGCGGTGTCATTGTCTGGTTCTCTGTTTATCACATTTGCTTTCAGTGAGGGAAAAGAGGGAGAGAAGAAGGAACGAGAAGGACCGTCCGGTGGTTTGTTTAGCAGCGCTGGATGAGGGTTGAGCTGGTTTTCCCTTCCCCGGCACCTGTGGTGGTGCAGGATCTCTCATAGCTGGGTCAGGCCTGGATTTAGAGGGGGGAATTCCCAATTAATGCCAGAGATTTGCTTTGGCACAAGCACAAGCTCTGCAGGGCTGTGCCTCGAGCCTGGGCTGCTCCCCCCAGGGCAGGGCGGGCTCATCCAGCCCTGGGGCAAGTCCGGGCACAGTGCTGGGCCTGGGGACTTGTGCTGGGTCATTTAGGGTTGCTGCGGTCCCTCGACGCAGCGTCATCGCCCTGAGTCAGAGACGGGCTGTGTTCTTTGATCCTGTCCACGAAGCAGCGGATGCTGCTGAACCGGGAGCCGTAACTTTTATAACTGCAGCGCACACCTCAGAGGGCTCGGGAGGAAGCTCAAGTGTCGTTAACGGAGGGGCAAAGTGGGGTCCTGGGTCGGAAACCAATTAAGAGAGTAGGAACCAAAAGCGTGAGAAATGGTCATTTTTTGATGTGGCAAAAGGTTAACTGTGCAGTGCTTTGTGGCTGCGTTTGGACTCCAGGCTAAAAATATTTCTCTCTGAGCTGAAAAAGGGCTTGCTGCGGCGTGATGCAAAGCTGTTGAGGTTCGCGTGGGCTGCAGAAAATGGGGCTGTTTCTGGCAAATGTATCATTAGGGTGAAGGTGGCCCTGCAAGACCCCAAAAGTGCTGCAGGGATTTGAGGAGGGCTAAGAGATGGGGGAGCGTGGGGATCCTGGATCTGGTGCTGCTGGGGCTGCCCAGGCTCTCGGCGGAGGGGAGTCCCCAGCAGCGCTGGGGGCCGGAGCCCCGACCCAGGCGTGCAGGGGGACGCGTGCATGGAGACGTCTTCTCTTAGCTCAAGCTCAGCTCCTCTCTCCCCCTTTGCCGAAACGCCTCCGAGTCCCGAGGCACGGGTGGGAGTCGCTGCAGAGGCAGGAAATATGGAAATTGCTGGATTGAAAAGTGAGGCTCCTCCGAAAGGCATCTGCCGAGGACCGGGAGGGCGGGCAGGCGGGGGAGCCGGGGAGGCGAAGGGCTGCTGAGCCTCAGCCGTGCCCCACGGGGCGTCGAGACAAGTTGTGCCCATCCCCGGGGCAGGGGTTGAGATGCCTGGAGTTGGTGTGCCAGTGCTGCCCTCATTCCCAGCAAGGCTGGTCCTTGCAGTCCAGGACACCTGCGGCATCGTCTGGAGAATTTCAGCAGGGAAAAAAAAAAAGGAAGAAAAAAAAGGAAAAAAAAAAAAAGAGCAGATATTCTGGCACAGAGATATGTTTTGACTTTCCTTGATGAAATGACATTTTTATTTCCAAAAACTGCCTAGATTGACTCTGCGTGCATATAGAGAGAAGGTGGAACAAACAAACCAGCGCATGTGACAGCACTAGGTTTTATTCTGGGGATAAATGAAAGTTTTTGGTTGACTCAGAACAAGCTTTGTTGCTTTTTTCCTTTTGGGTTGAGGTGCACTTTGGGACCTGTGCATTTTTTTCTGAAGCAGGAGAAGAGCGTGAAATGTTTCTTTGCATGGTCGCACCTGGGACCCGCAGGTCCTGGGTTGGGATGACAGCCCGGGCCAGGAGCTGTTGCTTCCCGCTGGCTCTCGCTCACGGGTCGGAGCTGCCTCTGTGCACCTTCTCCCAGGGGAGCCGTGTAGAGCCTCTGTGCTCAGCTTCTGTCCTTGCTCACCTTTTTGCTCTATTGAGTCCAGAAAGTGAGCCCCCAAGTTACGCATGTGCAGCTGGGGAGGTGGGGACCCCCTGCCCTCGCTGGCGTTGCAGCCCCTGGGCTTTCCCTGGCTCCTCCAGGTCCTGCCACCTTGCACAGCACCAAATCCCGTGCATGAAACAACGGCAGAAGAAACCCCAGACACCACGCTGTGACTGAGCCACGGGATAAAGTTCAGAAACTGCCTTAAGCCTCCTTCTAAAACCTTGTTAGCAACATGTGAAACAGCCCTGGCATCTGAGCACAGCTGGAAAAGAAAAAAAGGTGTGTGCAAAGGCACCCAAAGACCCCGAGCCCTCTCCCTGCTCAGCCTGGAGAGACCCAACGGGTGAGCTACGTGGTAGAGGAGAGGACGCTGGAGAGGACGGAGCCGGGGGCAGGGATGCTGATGGAGCAGGGATGCTCGTGGAAGGGCTTGCCCACCCGGCCTCCCGTGCTGCTCGGGGGCGAGAGGTGGGGATGGGCGGAGGGAGGGGGTCTCTTCGCTTCCTGTTGCTGCCTGCTTCAGATGCCCCCGGCTTGTGAGGAGCCTGCCAAACGCTTTCCATAGAAAAATGGATTATTCTACAGTCAGATTAATGGGCTTTCATTTTGCAAAACATCTGTCACTGTTAGTCCTGGACGGTGAGCGTGAAATTAGTTTTGACTGCAGAAAGGCAACGTCGGTGTGTAATATGTGACTTACATGACAACAGCTCAGGGAGCCAGCTGGGGAGTGGGAATTACCTGCTGAAGGGAGCTGGGGGAGCTGGGGGTGCCCCGGGCCGTGTCCTGGGCGTGGGCGTCCTTGCTGTGCCCATCACCGCAGCCCTGCGGCTGGTGGAGCACGCTGTGAGTGCTGGGGAGGAGGGGGGGAGTGAAGAGGGCGCGGGGGCTCCGTCTCTGGTGATGTTGTTGAGTTGGGGTGCTGGCAGGTTGCTGCCGGAGCGTGCACGAGTGCTGGGAGGGCTTGGCACAGCGAGGCTACGCCAGGGCCCCGAAATGCGGGGTCAGGGCACCAGCACAGCCTCCCCGTGTTCGTAGGTGGGGAAGCAGCAAAAGTGAGCTGAAGGCCTCTCGGGGTGCACCTTGGCCCATGCAACAAGTCGAGTCTGATGTTTAAGGTCGAATACTGCCAACATTTCCAACCCTGGTTCCCCACTCCTTCATTTAACCCCAACGTTTCCATGTTCCCCTGTTTCCTCTCCTCCTTTCCCAGCTGACCCTTCCTGGATCCTACAGAGCCGTGGTGGGTCTCAGCTCATGCCCTTGTGTCTTGCAGATGTACATCCAGACCACGACGCTCACCATCTCGGTGAGTCTGAGTGCCTCGGTGTCCCTGGGCATGCTCTACATGCCCAAGGTGTACATCATCCTCTTCCACCCGGAGCAGAACGTCCCCAAGCGCAAGCGGAGCCTCAAGGCGGTGGTGACAGCGGCCACCATGTCCAACAAGTTCTCTCAGAAGGGAGGTTTCCGCCCCAACGGAGAGGCCAAATCAGAGCTCTGCGAAAATCTGGAAACACAAGGTAATGTGGCTCCCCACAGGCTTGGGGAGCTGGTCCTGCTGGCGACCAACATGGTGCTGGGAAGCCCAAAGCCCTGGCTCGCCAGTGGGCGGTAGCCGTGTTGTCCTCCATGAGCGCAAGCAATGCCGGCAGCGCCGCTCCTTGGCAAAGGGACATCTCAGCTCCCTCCTGCCCCAAGGCTTGGCCCGCCATCCCCCAGGAGCGAGGGCAGCATGGGAAGGGATGCATCTCGCAGGCTGGGCGTCACTCTGCTCCCCGCCGTGCCCAGAGCCGCCCCGAGGAGGGAGGTGCACTCCGGTTATCTGCACTCCAGCCGGGGCACGAGCGGGGATTCCTGGCTCTCAGCGAGGGGACAGCATCATCGCCTTGCTGCGGGCAGGGGAGATTCCCCTTTCATTAATTTATTCCCACCCAAGAAACGCTGTTTTCCATTACCGCAGCTGAGACAGGACGTGTCCTGCCTCCCCCTGATTGGGACTGGTCCTGGCGCTCCCATCCCTCCGCAGGCCTGTTTGCCTTATCCCGTGGGGAATGCTGCTGGGCGGGTGGCAGGGGAAGTAACGCTGGAGAGGCGCTCATGCCGCTGCTGGGTGAGATGCCAGCCGGGGCACGTGGAAATCTGCTCCAACACCCGGAGAAGGATCCTAATGTCAGCCCACCCTGGGTGTCTGGAGCTGCTCCCGGGAAGGCTGACAGGGAAAGGGGTTTGCTGTCTGCCTGTGGGCTGTTCCCGGGGGCCAGGCTGGAGCTAAGGCTGACACAGGGACAGAGCCACCGGTCTCCCCTTGGAAGAGAGGCTGGGGGCTTGGGAAACCCTGGGAAAGCGGGTGTGTGCCTGTTCTCCGTTTCGGTTTCCAAAAACAGAGCCTTGCAGGAGGAAGAAATGGTTGGAGCCAATGCTGCTGGGGTCCTTTGAGAAGGGAAAGCCCATTTGGTCTAAATCTGAAGAAAACCTCGCAGAAATACAAATGTTCCTCATGTACCAGCAGAGTTTCTGGGTTCCAGCGTCAGTGGGATAGAGACCAAACAACATTTCCATGGAAAGCCATGATTGTCTTTGTAATCCCACGCTTGCTCTCTTTCCAGCCCGAGCTATTTAATATCCCTTGGCATCTCTGCATAACCTCCGTATCCACATCGCTCTGTGTATGGCTCTCGCTGGCGGTAGCTCAGTATGCGATGTCTCTCCGTAGGCAGTCTCTCTGCAGAATTGACTCTCTCATCTACCTGTCTGCATTGTGAAGGGCAGCTACACGGTCAGACCCCCCTCGCCGCCTGTGCCGGAGGTGGCTTTTATCAGCTGCTGGCGCAGATCCGTGTGGTCTGGGGTCCTATCCCAAGGCGGCAGTGGGTAGGGGGCCCTCTGCCACCCTCATTTTGTCTGTGCAAGAGATGCTCCATGCAAGGCTGGGGGCATCTGTGGGCTCCCCACAGTGAGAGCTTGCCGGGAGCACACCAGGCCTGTCCTGGGGACCCACCTGCTGCCAGACTCCCCACGGCATCGGTGTCACAGGCTGCAGTGCTGTGCATGCGGGCCCTTGTCTCCCTCCACCACGCGCGGCTCCCGGCCAGGGCTCTGCCAGCACAGAGGGCTGGTACTCCCTGTGCGGCAGGGCTGGGAGACCCAGGTGCGCTGAGCCCCTCGTCTGGGACCTGGACCCAAACATTTTCATATGCTCTCTGCTGTGCTGAGCATCCTTCTCCCCCACGGGACTCGCAGCGGGAGCCTCTGGGGATCGTGTGTGCCAGGAGCAGGGAGAGCTGAGCCTCCCGTCTGCCGCGTCTCCGGCTCCAGTGTGTCTGCATGGGGAATGCGGGAGCTCGGTGGGAATGGGGCTGGCAGCGCGGTCCCGAGGTGTGCCAAGGCGCGGAGCTGGGCACCGCACCAGTGCTGGGGGCAGGAGGCACGGTGGGGTTGTTGGTGCAGGGCCGAGGGGCCGTTTTTCACTCTGTCACTGGCAGGTCACGCATCCTTAAATAAACAACAGAACAAATAATTCACAGGGCTCTGATATGGGCATATTGGCTATGAAAACATTGCGGCTAACAAATAGCTCTGTCAACTCTAATTTCTTATGGCCTATCTAATTGTTATCTGGGAATATCAGTCTGAAATCTGCAGCAAGGTTCATTTGTCAGCGAGGCACCAAGACGGAGGGAGAGCTGCTGGGCGTCCCCTCTGCGCGGTGCCGTGGGGACGGTCTCCGCAGAGGACACGTTTGTGCTGCTCGTGGTGTCTCGGGCTTTGCTGTCTGCCCCAGTGCTTGTCTGTGTCCTTGCCTGGAGGGTGTCCGTGTGTTGGCTGAGCCCCACGGTACCTGGGGACCTCATGGTGGGATCTCCGCAGAGCATCGTGCCCAGCTGAAGTGCTGAGACACGCCAGGGCGTTGCAAGCTGCCACTTCCACCTCTCCCTGAGCGGTGGCTGCTGCTAAAAGCAAGTGACGTGCTGCAGCCTCCTCCGAGCCTGAAGACAGCGGTGCAGCCCTGTGGGGAGCGGGAGGATTTATTGCTGTCTGGCGTTTTCCTGGCTCTGGGCCTTGCTGCGGCTCCCCTGGTGTCAGTCTGGGACGCGTGGTGGCTTTGTAGCCATTGCTGCCTCCTCTCCTTGTGTGTTCAACCCCCTCCCGAGGGCCGGTGCGTCTGGGGAAGCTGGAAGGTGGCAGCAGCGTACGTGCTCTGCTCCTCCAGCACCCGAGCACGGGCACCGGGATCCTTGGTGAGGGACGCAGCCGGGCTGGCTGGCTTTGTGCCACGGGCTGCCGGCGCTGGCAGTGCCCCGCTGCTCACGGAGCGGTGTGCAGGGGTGCGGGGCACCCAGCTTGGACCCCAAGTTGTGCTCTTGCAGGGCTGGGGCAAGCTGAGCTTTTGGGAACGTGGAGCACCTGCGGGTTTGTCTGTAAGAAGGTGCTGAGGGAAGCAAACAGGAGCTGAGAACACATCCCCACAGCTCGTGTCAGGTGCTGGGGTCTCCCTTTGGGATGAGCTGTCTTTAGAGAGCCCCCAAGGGCTGCCGTGGGGCTCAGCCCCTCTGCCATGGCTCAGTGCCCTCGCAGGGAATGACCCTGAGCGCTGGCGCTGGCCGGAGCCATGAGCAAGCCCCGCGTCACGTCCCCGCCAGCATCTGCTGGCACGACAGTCAGGTCAGGGTGGTGGGACAGCAGCCAGAAAGGGGGGGTGGACTTCATTAATGATACATGTGAGCTTTGTCTCTCTTTCCAGCACTGGCTACCAAACAGACCTACGTCAGCTATAGCAACCACGCGATTTAGCTCCAGCGATCGCAATTGCCTGGCATAGAGGGAGGCTGGGGATGCCACGACGCGGGAGGGAGCCGAGTCGCATCGCTCGTCGCGGGACGCTGGAGGGGGAGCCGGACGGGACGGGGAGGTGGCGGGGGGGACACGCTCCTGGTGGGGCCGCTGGGCAGAGCTCCTGGGGAAGATGGTGATCAACAGCAGCAAAAAAACCCATAACGAAACAATAAAAATAAACCACCGACCACCGTGACAATGCATGCCTCCCCACGGAGGAAGAGGAACAGTTGAGCAGGGGGGACGTGGCGCGGGGAAGAGGTGACGGACTTCGGCAAGGCTTTGGGGTTTTTTTTTCTGTATCTTGGCAAAAAAAGAAGAGACCCAACATTTTCCCTTTTCTGGAATTTGTGAGATTGTTTGTGGTTGTGTAGAACCTTCTGTTTTCTCTTTCTTTTTTTTTTTTTAATCCTCCATTTTCTTTTGTTCCTGTCTTCCTCCGTCCCTCTTCACTCTCTCTCCCATATCCTACCAAATTCTATATGTTGCAAAAAGGAAAAATAAATAAAAATACATAAAATTTAAATAAAAAACAGACAACAAAATAAAATAAAATAAAACCTAGACTGTGTTCAAAGTGCTGATTTCTATAGGTGGTTAATTAATGTATGTGATGACCATATGGATTGAAATATGTCTGCTTTATGTACTGACCAGTCAAAAAAACAAAAACACACAAAAAAACAAAGTTCAGTGCCTGGATGTTTATGAATTATTCGATGACTGTGTAGAGCATGATCATTTTTATACGAGGAGATTTCTAATAAAAGACCATGGTTTTGCACTCAGCGTTTGCTGTCTTTTGGTGGCTGTTCGCTCCAGGCGGAGACGTGGTTTCGGCTGATGGGGAAGGTGTCGGGGGGCCAAGCGCTGGCTCGGTCCTTGCTCTCCAGGCCGTCCTGCTGCGAAGGGGGGTCCTTGCGAGGGGACGGGGCAGGGAGAGGAGAGCTCAGCATCCCCTGGCACCGCGCCCTTGGCCGCTGTAGCCTGCGCTGCCCCAGTGCCCAGGGCTGGGGCAGGATCTGGGCAAAAAGCGCTGATTCCTCCTCCTTTGCGCTCCGCCGTGGGCTGGGGCTGGAGGGATGGAGCTGAGAGGAAGGGATTTTCCAGGGTTATTTTTTTTCTTCACACCCGTCAGGGGCAGGGCCATCCCCTCCCCATCAGGGCCAGCCCGGGCTAATTAGGGAGTTAGCAGCTAATAAAAGCAGCTCTGCCCCCCCCAGTAGGGAGGGTTTCTCTTCCTGGCTCCAGCCTGGCCCCCGGGACGCAGCCTGGTGCGCAAGGTACGGGGCTGCTGGCAGAGCCTGGGGTTTGCCTGTTTTGGGGAGGTTTGGTGCGTTTGCTGCCCGTGTCTCTGCCCTGGGAAAGGCTGGTGGAACGGGGGGGCTGTGCTTGTTTACTGCTGGGCAAGGGGAGGATGGTCCAAGCTTGTCTTTCTTTTGGGGAGCAGGTGGGGAAGGGAGGCGGGGAGGGTGCTGCTGCCTGCCCCAGAGGTGGGGGGCTGCCTCCAGCTTTCGGGCAGGTTCTTGCTTTAGGTGCCCAGCGAAAGTGCTGGCGGTGGTGTCCCGACCTTGCAGAGGCAATGCGGGTGCCGGGATGTCTCCCCATCCCTTTGCATGGGTTCCTCCTGACCCAAAGGTGCCCATATATTCCCTTCTCTGAGCACGAGTGAAGTTACCCCTGCGTTTTGCACATCTCTAGACCTATTTGTGCATTAACCGCAGCTTGGCTCTCGCTCCGTGGGTCGCCCAGGCGGTGCGCCCTGGGGAGCGGTGGCCGCGGTGTGGCTCTGGGCACCGTGGGGAGCTTCACCTGTGGGTCAGTGGAGGGGGAAACGTGACTGTTCCCTGCCAGCACGGAGAGGACAGAGCACGGCTGGAAGGCAGGAGTTAGAAGAAATATAATGAAAAGCTTGAAACTTTGATAAGATCATACTTGTCAAAAGAGCTTCTCAGGAGAAAAAACCTGCTCCGTTCCCACCACATCCATCACTGTCGGATCGGATGTGAAATGCCGCCTGGTTCAGAGGGCTCCCAGAAAACCTGAGGTGATGTCTCTGGTGCTGTTTCTAGCTCTGAGATACTGCTCTGCTGTTTTTACAAGCAGCTTTCCACCCCAGACTCTGCCTGATAATGCCTGGAAAGGCTGATTTTACCTTAATTACAGCACCCCCTGCCTCCCCTGGCAGCACCCGTGAGGGATGCTCCGAGTCCTCGGGAGAGGTGGTGGCTGGGGACTGCGTGCTGCCACCGAGCAGATGAGCAGATCTCCCGGGCTCATCTCTCCTCTGATGGCCGGGCGGTTCTGCAGGGCACGGTTCCCGCGCCAGAGCTGGGTGGGCTGTGGGGAAGCGGAGGTAGCAAGGTGATCCACCTCGGCTGGTGCTTTCTACCCAGGCAGGACACGGCGAGCTCTGCTGATCCAGCTGCTCTGCTTCAGTAGCTGAATGAATTATTTTTTTCACGTGCAAATACTTCTTCAAGGTGTTGCTCTGTGTCTCTTGTCCTCAAACGTTCCTGACTTCACACCGCTCCCTGGCAGCGCAGCCAGCCCCGGAGCGCGTCGCGCCGGCTGACGAAGGGTGTGCGGGAGCGGGAGCGGGAGCTGTGCTGGGGCTGCTGGCAGCCAGCAACGCACAGTGGCTCCAAAAGCTCCTGCTGGCAGGAGGAGTGGTGGGGTGCGGGCCTCCCTGGCCAGGAGGGCACGTCCTAAAGGGGTGCCTTCGATGCTTGGTCGGGGAAGAAGTCACTTGGCTAAACTTCGAACGTGGTTTCAAGTAGATTCATGTTCCCCTCTTGCATCAGGCCCCATTTAAACACAATAGCTACCCTGATTTCTTGATGGATCTGGTGGAGTGTTAAATCAAGAGAGTCCTCATGTGAGTACTTATTTTGGTGTAAGTGTGCTTTACAGTGATTCAGTCTTATTCCTTACAGACTTTAGCTTAAATGATATAAAGATGCTCTTAAACAGATTTGCAAAATATTTGCACAAATCCAACCTCATTGGTCTCGAAACAGAATTTTAATTGGCCCCATTTTTTCTTGGCTAAAACCTACACTTACTGGCACCGTTCCTGTGCGCCGCTAAATAGACCTGTATCCCTCCCAGTGCTGGGTGCGCTTCGGCAGCAGATGCAGTGACCTCCGAACATGGCTGGTTAATTTTATATGGCATTTCATGATACAGTGCTGTTTAATTCTAGACGCTTATTTGATTATGAAAGCTAATTAAAAGGGAGCAGTCTATAAGCAATTGAGATGGATGCAGAGCGATGCGGATCTAGGCAGGCTCTGGTGCTGGTGTCTGCAGAGAGGCGAGAGCTGCTGCTGGGGCAGCTTGGAGAGCCAGCTGCTCTCTCTTAGGCTCGGCTTTCTGCTTTGCTTAATATTTTTGAGGGCAATTCTACTGCCTGTGGCTGAGCAGAAGAGCAGGTATGGAGCAGATGCTGTGTGATCGGCTGAGGGAATTCCTAGGGTTTTGTACTTTGTTTTTTTAAATAAGGCACCTGTCCCGAAATGGGTGCTGTTGTTTCTTCTCACCTCCCAAACAGCTTAAAAGCACTTGTCTGATTTTCCCCTTATTGCTGTGAAGAGTGGTTGAAGTTAAATAGCAATAATTGCCTGAGTTCCCTGAGTGGTTGACCTGCGTGTTTTTTACTTTTTCTGGGAATCTGAGAAGTGGGGGGGGGGGGGGGGGGCAGAAACCCTGGCTGGTGCCTTTTCTCTCCATCACCCGCTCCTATCTCCCCCCTCGTCGAGCTTTCTGTTGGCCTTAGCTGCTGTTCCCGATCCCCAGCTCCTCTCCTGAGCTCCCTTCTCCTTTGGGGTCCCTTTCTGCAGCACGGCGGGGGGCTGGAGCGGGGCCTGTGTGCGGGCTCATCTCCCCAGCCCCGTGCGGAGCGGCAGCAGCGTGGAGCCTGTCATTAACTCTCTTCTGTGAGAGGCAAATTACAGACTTCAGCGACACAATTAGGTCAGCTCGATAGGAAATGGAAAAAAAAAATAATTTCTCTGCGCATTTCTCAGTCTGCCCGCCGCCTCGTCCCTTGCTCCTCCGTAGCGTTGACTTGGGAAACATCGCTCCCCCGCCACCAGGTCTGGAGACCTCCTGTTGGAGCCACGGCAAAGCTCCTTAATAAGTGAATCTGGAGGAAGGGGGTGGAAAGAGCAGGGCTGGAGTAGAGAGTGGCTTGTTCCTTGCTCCGAGACAGGTCTCCATCCAGCTGCTCTCCCACAGGGAGACCAGAGGGTCCTGTCTTGGCCCCAGGGGAGCCGAGTGCTGCTCGGAGCAAGGTGCGACTTGCATTTAGAGCAGAAGGCAGCGAAGCCTGTGGCAGATGTTGTGGTTCCTTACCCGGTGGGGGACCAGCTCTGCAGCGAGCAAGTTGAGTTCATCTCTGCACTAGGAAGCATTTCTCCCAATGAGACCCGCTGCCAGCTGAAACCTTTGGCCTGGAGCAGCAGGACCTTGAACTTAATTTTCCTGGGCTGTGGGAAGCCAGTGAGAAGGATGGAGAGCTGGGATGAGCACATCAGTGCTGCTGAGGAGATGAGCGATGCCTCTGGGTGGTCTCAGGGGGGCGGCGGGTGCCCCAGAGGGAGGTGAAGCACCCCAGCCCTGCGGCTGGGGAAGGACCCGTGGCAGAGTGGAGCTGGACGTGCCGACGGCTTGGTTTCGCCTTGGCGAAGCGGTCCCTGCGGCTGGAGCCCGCAGCCGTGGACGGAGGCGCGCGTGGTGTGTATGCGAGGGCCTCTCCCCAGTGCCAATGTTCTCTTGTATGGCCAAGCGAGTCAATGGCAGATTGTGTTGAAATCTCACTTCAGCGGCGAAAGCTGCAATTAGCATTTAATGAAGCTTCTTGCTTTTATTTTTAGGTAACCTCCGATTCCCTGACTGTGTAATTTAGTCCTCCATTGCTTGGAGATAATTAAAGTATGTCACTATAATTTGCTTTTTTTAAAAGCCTGTAATTATGTTTTTATTGAGAATAAAAAAAGGGGGGGAGGGGGAAATGAAAACAATGTTAGGGGAGGAGAAGGCTTTGGATGGGAGAGGGGGATTTCTTCCAGCTTGAAGGCTTAGGAGATCTTTCCAGGATGCTGGGTGGACTGGGGACAGAGGAAGGGCTCCTTCTGTATCAGCACGGGTAACAGCAAGGTGCGGTGTTTCAAGTGGAGGTGTGAGAGCTTCGGGTGTCCGCGAGCCCTGATCGTGCCTGCACGTGGTTTAGCTGCAGCGTAACCGTGGCGTGTGCGTGGGCTGCATGAAGCACCAACGCTGCTTCCTCGGCTGCCTTGTTTGCAGTCTTCAGCATCGGTCTCCTTGCAGCGCCCTGGGAGAGGGGGACAGCCCTGCTCCCCCTGCACCCCAACCTGCAGGCCCTGGGGCAGCCCCGGAGGGGCTCAGCCTGGAGCAGAAGCTGAGGTCTCATCGCTGCAGCCTCCGCTCCCAATCCCACCCTGCCAAGCCTAGCAAACATCTGCGCACACGCTGGGTCTTCGTGTTTCAATTGCATCTGGCCTCTGTGACAAAACATGCTTTGCTGATGCAGGGCTATGTAGCTCACGCTGTATGTCCTCCCTGCACAATAACAAATTAATGGGGAGGAATTAAATGTATCCTCCCAGGCCTGGCAGGACTGTGCAGCCTTTGGGGGATGCTCCTTGCAGCTTGGGCTGTATTTGCATCTGTGAATGCTGCTGCTGGGTGTCAAACAACCGATGTCCCCCCGCGCTGCCTAAGGCTGAATGTGCCAGCCGGAGCGTCCCGCCTTGCTGCGGCCCGTGTGGCACCGCGCGTGGCCCTGGGCCAAGCGTTGCTCCTGGGCAGCCCAGCGAAGCTGCTTCCCTGCAAACTGGTCTGAAATGCGAGTGTGGCCATCGCAGGAGGAACTGCTCACCTACAATTCACAGCCTGGAAATTGGCTGTTGGAGGGAAGTTGAATAACGAATAAATTCAAGATAATTGATTGGCCTGTGGCCAGTTCACAGCCAGAGAGAGCTGGAATGAGCTGGATTGTTGGCTTTTTCTTTAAGTTATTCTCGCTCAAATTTTTGAGCGCTAAGAGGTTACATTTAGTTTAGAATATATTTAATTCATTAAAATGTTGATCTTCTCTGCTGCACAGTTCAGATCTGATCCCAGGCTTTATCCCTTATCTAAATGTAAAGGTTTCTTGCCAGAAATACAAAGTAGAAAAAAAATCTCACTGCTTAGGAAAAGCGACATGATGAAGGGAGCATGGACTGGACTGCGTTCCAGTGCTGGAAACCCACTGTGAGTTGAGCTGGCACCCTCACTGGCAGGTGCCCAGTTTTCTTCTTGCCCATGCTGGGATGCAGTCTTTAGGGGCTCTCGCCCCGTCCCACAGTGTTCAACGCATCCAAGTGCTGCAAGCAGCACCCCAGGGTCCCTGCAGCCAGCCCCTAACGCGGGGTGCTCGTACACTGGGACACTGTGAAATTTGGTGCAATCCCCTGCAAAAATTCTCTGTGGAGCTGTCTGCTCCTTATGGCGACAGGGCCAAAGTGACCCGTGAAAGTCTCTCTGATAGAGCAGTATCAGGTCAGGGGTTTATGTTCAAGCGTGTCCTCGGGCTGTGCATCCCCCCCAAGATACCTGCTCTCCAGGTGCCTGAACTGAATGGCACCGTGAGTAGGATCAGGCCCCCGCTACGCTTGCAGCACGTTCACTTCCCTCCTCGCTGTGCAGAAATCCCCCTCCCGAGCCGGGTGTCACACCACCCTCCTTGCAGAGCCTTTGTTATCTGCTGGGGATAACAAAGGGAAGGAACAGCACTTAAAACCCAATAAAACCCACACACCATCATCAGCTTTTGTACTGGTTGCTATGGGAACCCCATACATGCACCGGAAATGCTGGAGTATGCAAATGAGCTTCTTAATTAGTTCTCCTCAGTCTTTCATGCTCCTGGTGCAGCAATTTGATCATTAGATGAACATGCCACTTAATTATCGGCAGCTTAACCAAACACAAGCTGGGGTGACCTTTGGGGAGGGCAGGGTGTCTTGGGAGCTGGCTGGCGGCAGAGGGAAGACGAGGCCAGCGGCTGCACGGAGCGGGGAGTCTTCTCCAGCAGCTTTCGTACTGGCGGGAGCTGCCATATGGTTTCTGTTGCCTTCGGAGAGGAGCAACAAGGGAGGGTGGGTCTGGGTCTGCAGACTGCCCCAGCCTTCCCGGAGAGGGCTCCAGTTGCTGGGGGCTCAGCAGCGTGGTCGCGTGTGCTGGGATCGCGTGGTTAGCTTGAGCAGAAGGACCGAGCTCCTTGTCTTGCCGTGGGGCGGTGGTGGAGCGGAGGGCTGGCTGGAAAACCCAAGCCCTGAGCCATGGGGCAGGTTGCAGAGTTACCCTGGCTCTGCTGGCCTCGGGGACTGGGGTTGGACGTGTTGCCTCCAGCCCAGCGTGCTGGTTTTGCAGAGCCAGATGCCAGCCGGGTGCATGTGTGAGCTCTTGCTGTAAATGCTATGAGTTTTTCACCAAACAAGCTTCATTAATCGTCTAATAACCGGATTAATTAAGGACACTGAAAGTAAACAGCAAGAATGTAATTTGCCTCTGATTGCCATGTAATTGCAGGAGTATGGTCCTATTTGCATATGCAGAAAGTGTCACTGACAGAGGCACTGGGACCAAGAATAACAATTTATGGAGGGCAAATGTGCCCTTGGGGTGTCCGGACCCCTTCAGCCATACTCTTTGCTGCCTTTGGTCCTGCCTGCATGTGCTTTTCT
Source organism: Platalea leucorodia (assembly GCF_965183815.1). Lineage (NCBI taxonomy): Eukaryota > Metazoa > Chordata > Aves > Pelecaniformes > Threskiornithidae > Platalea > Platalea leucorodia. The sequence goes on from NC_138841.1 coordinate 731,168, forward strand.
CTGTGGTTCTCCGACTTCTTCCCGATTAGCCAACTCTCCTGCTAGTTGTGGAGCTTTCCGAGCTATTTGTTTAGGCAAACATTGATGCTCCAAGTAGACTGGCAGATCAGCTTGGGAACACTCTCCTGTGTTCTGCAAGACAGTGGAAATAGCTGAGAAGAAACCTTTCTAACCCTGCTAAGGGTTAGGACAGCCGGTTCTCCCTTTGACCCTGCGTACTTGGGACTCGGGGATTTTGGTCGTGCTTGGAAGAACTTTCCTGTGCAAGCCCCAGAGAGCTTCCAGTGCCGCAAGAGGAGACAGAGACCAAGAGGTGAACTTGGGGCATGCAGAGAGGAAAGCAGATGCTGTGCGCTTGGAGGCAGAGCCAGCGACTGAATCCCAGTCTGAGTCCCACACCATCTTGCGACTCTCACGTCCTCCACCCCTCGTCAGCTGGTCTTTTTTGCAGCACTTCTCTTTCCCTGCAAACGCAGACATCTGGATGGTGACTAATCTCCCAGCTCTCTGCCTCCCATTAGCCCTGGGTGAGCTTTCTTCTTGCTTTTGACCTTGTCAACACTAGATCCGGGCTGCTTGAGGGACGGGAGTATGTGGTGCTCTGCAAAGATGGCCACGCACTCCCTCCACGCCCAGGTGCACGTGCCCAGAGGGGGGAATTCGGAGGACTAATTCCATCTTGGAGAGCCCTAGGGTCATATTTTTCTGTCTCCCTGACAGGCACAACTTGGGGTAAACCTATAATGTGGAGGGACGTGACCTTTCAGGAACAGCCCAGAACATCTATAGCAGGCATGATTTCTAAGTGTATCCATGTTTTTTCCCATGGTGGCGATGAGGTCTGTATGCTCCCACTATTTCAGCTGCTTCTTTGTGTGTAGATGGACTTGGATTAAATCAGTGCACGTTGTTTGCTTGAGAAAGGCACCTGCTGCTCACTTGTGTGTCTCCACGCTCAAGTAGGATAAGAAGCGGTGAATACAATCCTTTGAGTAATTGTTTAGAAGAGAGCTTGCTGGCAAACTGGCTGGGGGGCCGGTTTGCCAGCAGAATGCTGGCAACGATATATGTGAAGGGGAATGGGGACTTGGGACCCCCCCACCTGTCTGCAGGCATCTTTCCCATCAACTGCTTGTTTCCTTGCAGCGTCTGAAGGTTTTGGGCCAGTTTCCCGTGGCTTTAAGTGCCATACCTGTCCCGAACAGCTGCCAAACTCCATTCATACAGACAGCGCTTTGTTTTCTTCTTCTGGAAACTTGAAACGTTTAGAAAGAAATTAAGTTTTCCCTTGAAATTCAGTGGGGAGAGGGGTGGAAGGAAGGTAGTCTTCTGTTTATTTTGCACTGCCTTTCTGTACGCTGCTATAAACAACCTGTCATCATATCTCCAGTGAAGCAGTTGAGCAGGCTCCCCAGGTGCCTGCGGTTGGTTCCTTGCCACGCAAGGTCTTGTTAGAGGTGGTGTTTGTTTCTGGTTAGCCATGGACTCCCTTTGAGCTTGAAGAGCAAGACGGGGAAATAGCAACAATTGTGATTAGGGCTTTATTTTGAACTTCCAAAATCTCTATTTCCTGCGGTGAGCAACATCCGAGAGCGGCTGGAGGCTGCACCCCACTAACGTTTTGCAGTGCAGTTTTCAAAGCGATAAACAAGGGAGGCAATCAGCCCCTCCTGAATATCAAGGGGATGTGGGTGGTGATGCCTGCCGTGCCTTTGAGACCTCTCCCGTTGTCAGCATGCTTTCTTCAGGAATTGAGGCCAACGTGAGGGCCCTGCCACTGCCATTGCCTGTTTTAAGCTGTACCTGAATGCCTTCAGACCTTCCCTACAACAACCTGGACCTCCTTCTGGAGCTGCAGTATCACTGCCTCTGTCTACGGTAAGCCAGTGCTGCTCAGTTTCGACAGCAAGCCTTTGCTCCCTCTGCATGTTGGCTCCTGAAGACCTTGAAACTTGTGAACATGAGTCAGTCATTAAGGCTCAACGTTGTTCTCGCAGATGTCTCCCCCACTACCATCCCTCCTTTCCTTGTGCATTAGAGTAGGTGTGAGGGATCTGCAAGAACTTGACCTTGAATAAATGTTGGTGAGCCCAAAAGGATGGACGTGTAGGCCTGTTACCGTGTCCTGGCTTGAGTGGTCTTCGGCTTTGAGGATACTGAGATTCTGATTTGATTCCCATGTCACCTTGGCATGGGCAATTCATCTTTCCCTGGTCTCGCTCTTTGAAATCTTTCTCTTTCCCAGTGGGCTCTGTATTCTGGTGCTGTTTTTCAAGGCTGGTGGGGAAGCTGCCTCTGGTCTGATTGTCAGTGCTGCTGCTTTTCTATTATTTTTCAGATGCCTTGTGTTTTTTGGGGAAAATAAAATTCCAAACCCCGCTCTGTGATTTTTCTCTTCTCTGTAATTAGATGTAGCAGTGATCAAAATATGTTGCATTACACTGCAAGCTTCTCCAGGCAGATGTTTCATCACCGGAGGAGAGATGACTTCATCCTTTACATTTGGGGAAAATTAAGAGAGGAAAAAAGAAAAAGGCGAAGGAGAATGTTGGATTTCCTGGTGTGTGAATACGTCTCACTAGGCTTCAGGGGAGGGATGTGTGAGAGAAGAACCAGGGCCAGGAGACAGAGGGAGGGCAGATTTTTTTTTTTTTATTAACCCTGCTGGCACTCAGATCTTGAGAAATGCACCCCTTGGTACTTTTTTTGCTGTAAAAACTGGGGACAGTGGCTGTGACCAACCTTGCTGCTTCCTTGCAGCCTCCCTTGAAGAAGGGGCTTTAGCACAAGGCAGGCTATTTGCTCCGCGTTTGACTTTCTGGGGGGCACGGAGCCCCTCAGCTGCTGCCACACCTCTACAGCTCTTATATACGAGCTTTCAGAGCAGCTGGGGAGGTTGCAAAGGTGGCATAAAGTCCGTTTTCTGTCCTTCAGCATCTGGAACTCGTTGGTGCGTGGTGCTTTGTGTTGACGGTAAGAACGGATTAATTCCCCAAATGTGACCAGTAGGGGCAGGTGGGGCAGAGGAAAAGATGTGAAAAGGCCTGGAAATGGCCCTTTGTTGGGGGGTGCCAGCACCAAACACCACCAGCTCCGGAGCAGAGGCTTGGGTTTGGCTGGGGAGAGGGTGAGCGTGCAGGGAAAACGAGTCTCTGTGCTGGGAACACCAAGCACAATTCCTCGAGCTCAGCTCAATAAGAGAGCCATCAAAAGTAAAAATGACAGCAATTCTGCAGTCAATATAATGTGGCTGCAGGTTAAATAAATAATGTTTGGATGATAATAATTGCAAAATGATACTATTTCATCCGCCACAAACATGTGGTTAAGCTCTCATTAGCTGAGACTACGGGCTTTGCAGGAAGCGCAGACTCTTTGAAAGCAGATCTCTTTGGATTATGGCGCTATAGAAATTCCTGGACTGCTTTTGCAAGTGTTTAATAATGCCTGTGAGTAAGTTTGCTCGTGGGATTGAGAGGACAATCGGAAAGGCTGGCACCCCAAAGTGAAGATGGATTTTTATTTATTAATTTGAAGTCTGCTTTTTTAGGTTCTCAGAGCTTCTGAAAAACTGAGTTTATAATTAATGGACTATATTATAGTCCTTGAGCTCTGTAGAAAAGAAAATGTGGTATATGTTCTTAAGCGTTTTTTACGTATAGGGTTTTTTACTTACAGGTATGTGTATACAGGCAAATCCAGCCACATCTAGCATAGTTTTGTCTGAACTTCAAGTTTCAGCAAAAAGCTGCTCTGTCCTGTCCCACCGCCTTCCTCCATGGCCACCTCTTGGTCCCTGTGAAGCCATCCTGGAGCAGCACTGTCTGTGCCCCCCAGGGAGGGTGCTCAACCCCAAACTGGGGAAACTGGTGTGCTCAGCACCTCACCAGACAGGGCTGATTTCAGACTTGGCTGCAATATTGATCCTCACTTAACATAGTAATGAGAATCTGCTTCCCTAATCAGTGAGGGAAAAAATCTTATTTTCTAGCTGCTAGAAGGAAATGAGGTTTGTTGAATCGTGTTGGATGTGGGGTGGTACGGAGGTGGGCGATGCTGGCTGGGCTTCGCTTTGGTCTTCTCGGTGTGGACAGGAGCCTGTTGTGATGGCTTGCGTCGCATGTCCTTCTCGTCTTGGCTTCTCTCGTACACCCTGATGTTTGGGGAGAGCCTCCGTCCTGCTCATCCCTAAGCCCAGCTTGGGTTTTTATGGTGAACCCCATCATTCATATTGCCGTCCCTGAACTGCCCAGGGCAAGTGATGGCTTTCCAGCCCTGTTGTGTTGCACAGACGTGGGGCAGTGACCATGCCAGCTCCTCAAAGCCCAGCCTTGCACCTCATCTTCCTCATCCAGTGCATCACTGAGGAGGAAAAAAAGCCTTATTCCCCCTCCGTTCCTGGTTCGGGCCTCCCAAAACGTGGGCGAGCGGCCTCTCCTCCCCTCCGCGGCTCTCCCCGGGCCGGGTGCATCGCCGGACCGTCTGGCTGACGGCAAATTGTTTTTTGATGGCTGACTCGGTATAACTGAACTCAATTTGCCTTTCAAAAGCAGCTAATAGTCGCATTAAAAAATCCATTTTCACTTGTGATTGAATTTGACGGCGGCTCAATCAATAAGCGAATGGAGTGTTTCACACGCTGTACTGAGCGGGCGTTACCACGGTAACGGTGTAAGTGAGCACGGCCGGGTGAATCCCCCCTCCAACGGGTGTCCCCCAGCCCTGTCCCCCGGCGAGGGGCTGCGCCGGGCAGGCGCCATGGCGGGAAGGGAGGCCCTCCTGGTCCTCGCAGCAGTGATGCCAGACAAAATTTTCTTCATCCTCCCCTTTTTCCACCGTGGAGGGGGATGAGGGCTTCGTTGGTGGCTGGGCGTGGCGGATGGCCAGGCCTTGTGAGGGGACGCGGCTGTTTTGTGGTGGTGCTGGCGCTGAGGGAATGGCGGCCTGGCACGGCCCTCAGCGTGGGCACCCGCACGTTCCCGCGCCTTTCCTTCCCGGACCTCTCGGATCCGGGGAGGAAGGCAGGAGGAGAGCGGCCAGAGCAGCTCTGGGGCAGCAGACGAGGGCGGCAGGGCTGGGAGCGGAGCCGGCAGCGAGCTGTCCTGAGGGGACGGGTTTTCTGGGGGGGGGAAGATAATGAAGTGAGGAAATGGAATTTTTTTTTTTTAATAGGGTTCATCCGCATTTGATGAAAAATGAACGTGGCACTTTGCTTCATGACAATCAGAGTGTTTCCTTTCAGCTATTGTTTGCGTTCCTCCTATTGTAGTATAAAACGAAAATGAAATGGTTCAGTCAGGAATTTTGCAATTGCGATTTTTTTTTTTCTTTCCCCTTTCCAAAGCGGTTTCCTGGGGGATTTTAATTAGAAACTCTCTCTCTGCATGCTCCACAGCAGCCCAGCTCCTCGCCGTCAATGCGGGGAAGCCTACCTGCACGCTGGCGCCGCAGCCATTTTGCTGGCGTGGAGCAGGGGAGCCCACCCGCGCGGTGCCACCTGCGGCTGCTGCCCGCCCGTCTTCGCCGCCTTCCTGCAGCCCCAGGGGGGTCCGCAGCGCGGAATGAATAAGCTGCTTCACAACATGTTGGTGTTTTCTCTGCGGGGAGTTTGCCTGAGGCTCCAGGATGCCGTTAGTTGCCTTATATTGCGTCTCTAAAGCACACGCAAACGACGCAATCCTGTCTTTGAGCTCATTTCCATAGATTGATCTGCACTAGAGGAAGGGAAAAAAAAAGGGTCTGTACTGAGTTTGAGCTAAAAGAAGAGGGAAACCAGGCACCCTGGGTTTAACTTGAGCTGGCAACTGGAGTTCACCCCTACTGAGGACTGAAGAGGGTTGAACTTTGGCTGCCCACCTGCGTTACGTCCGAGTCCTTTGCCTCCCCAGCTCGCTTTCCCCGCCGTCCCTGCCGCTGCCCCAGACCCGGGTGGTTTCTCAGGGCTGCCCTGGACCAGGGAGGGCTCTTGGCCCTGCCTGCCACGGCACTGCCGTCCTCACCTTTGCCTCCTTCGGGGCGTGCGCTGCGTCCCGTGGGGACCTGCAGAGCCGGCGCTCGGGGTGTGGGGCTGGGGCAGCTCGGCCTCGTCTCTCCTCTCCCGACACGCTGGAGGTCGTGGCGCGCTCGCTGAAGAAGGCAGGAGACTCTCCGAGTTTCCAGCCCTTTTGCTGAAGGCTCCTCTGCTCCTCACACAGGAAAGAAGCCATTTCCATTAATTTCACAGGCTGTTTCCACCACGTCTGTGTTTGCTGCTGCTGGTGGCTGAGGATGATTCTCTCTTCCCACGTTCGCAAGAAGAAACAAAACGTCTAACAATGGTGCCTGAGCAATCTGCAGAGCTCTGGAGGCAGCCTGGAGGGTCAGGGCTTTGTTTCCTGACAGGTACAGGGCTCCCCTAAACTGTAATTTCATTGTCACCGGGAGCTGACATCTCTTTGTTTTACATACTGGAAGGAACTGGCAACAGAGATGGTTTCAGTGTGCAGAGCGCTGCAGTCTCTTCCGCCTGAGAGAGCACAGCTCCGCTGCCCGGAGGAGCGGCTCCGGACGCGACAGGCCGGGCTTCGCTCCCTGCCTGGTGCCCTGTGGGCGACGAGAGACCCGGTCCCGCTTCTGACTCCTCCGCTCAGCGGCCTGAGCCAAACTGCTGTGCCCCCGCTTTGCCCCCATCCTCCCACCTAGGGCAAAGAGTCTCCCATTGTGCCTGCACCTCCCCAAAACGGGGTGATGGTACTGCAGGGAAATCAGAAGCAGTTGAGGGATGAAGTCGGACTCCTTGTCTACATCCACTCTGCAAGCAGGGATGCTGGCTCCTCTCCTGGGGTGCACAGGGGAGCTTCTGCGTGGCTCCCTGGATCGTGCCTGCTCAGAGTATTGATGGGCTGCCTGACCTTTTTGCTGGTAATCGGAAATCTTTCAAAGGCACCGCGTTGTCCCTGTGAAAAGGCAAACTGAATGGACTGGCGACTGCGCTGGCAAGATGTGTGTGGGGCTCCTGCGCTGCCTGCACAGACCTCTCGGGGAGATAAAGCAGCCACCCGACCCAGAGGAAACCTTGCCTGTGTCTATCTGAGCTTTTTGCTTTCAAAGCCATGCCGGGCCCTGCTAGAGAGCTCAGAGCGAAATGGTTTCTCGGTGCTCCTTTTTCCCAGATACAAAGCTGCCGAGGTGTAATAAGCTGAGGGGAAGGCGATAAGCTATTCGGTCAGCTCCGCGTGCTGCAGCAGCACGTGTGCTGTCATTAGCCTTTGGAAGCTGTATCTCATGTGAAAGTCACTTGGGAATGAATCGGCTGCCGGTGCAGCTCCTGTGGAGAGGTGGCTGTTGCATCTTGGTTTGTCTGGGCTTGGGAGCAGGGAGAGGATTAGAATTGCTATCGCAGCTAGACCCCCTCTGCGTGGCCAGGAACCCTCAGTGCTAAATGCTGTACCTAAAGCTGGGGATAGTCTTCATCCCAGAGATGAAGAAACAGAGGAGAAACGATCCTTTGGAGCAAATGAGATTAAATGATTTGTTTGAGTCGTGCAGAAGATACAGCAACGCTTGGGTGCTGTGCTTGAGGCGGTGATGGGAGCTCTGGGTTGAGGTTTACAATTTGTGATGAGGCTTAACAAGCATTGGCTGGAAGAGCTCAGAGGGAGAAAGCAGCGTCGCAGACAGTGCCAGTGTGGAGCCCTGAACTAAATCTAGTCAGACGGGGTTGTGTGACATTTTGGTCCAGGCCATCCCCGGCCAGAGGCTGTTAAAGCTGAGAACTGAGCCCAGGTCTGCTGAATCCACTTAAGGAAACTCCGCTCCTGGGTGTTGGTGTTCCCAGCGCTGCTGTCGAGCTCTGCACGGGATGGGCTTGCGTGACAAGGGATAAACCTTCCCCTGCTGCCAGCTGGCGTACCTCCATCACGGTCAGCCAGGACAGGGGACGTGTTTCCCGGTACAGGGGCTCCAGGAACTGTGGCTGTGGGTCCTGGTGTCGCCTGAACAGGAGGAGAACACCTATGGCCCACCTATGGTGTCAATACCGCAGCCGGTTGATTTGTGTTCGTTTACACGAGCAGCCCCAGATCGGAGTGGGCTTTGCGACTCAGTGTGTGAAATGACGTCCTGTCCTACATGGCTGTGCAGTTACTGCCAGATCTTTCCCATTTACAGTCGCATGGAGAAAAATTAAGTCATGAGACTAGCAATAGTACAGAAATAAATTAAAGAAATTAGCATGGAAGGAGCGGGAGGAGTTCAGGGCTGAGTTGGCATGATGACTAATCACAGATCAGTTGGTGCTGTCTGTGCGACAGGGAAGATGGCTTTGTGGCAGAGGGCTCTGTGCACGCCGATGTGGGGAAGCCTAGCGAAGGCCTGGGACGAGCTGCCAGTGAACCAGGAGGGCATTGATCCTGGAAGGCATTTTCCGTCCGTCTTCCTTACTGCTACCCTTTGCTTTGCACTTATCTATGTGCAAAAGGGCTTCTTGTCCATTAATAGAGCTTCCGAGAGAAATGAGGCACTTGTGATTGCATTCTGTCCATTTATCCTACTCTTTCTACCTCAGTAATCTTTTAACACATTAGCCAATTTGAACCGCGTTTGAGAAAAGAATCAAGGTCTTGGCGAAGTGCTATTTTGTAACTTAACTCAGTCTTTCTGTTGACTTTTGCTCCTTTTTTCGCTGCATGCTCCATTTACTCTTTCTCTATCCCTGATAAGGAGCAATAGAAAAAGAGGAGTCAATCACGGGGGTCGCTGGGACAGGGACAGTTTTCCTGTTCTAGAGTTGTTCTGCGGCCAGTATGAAGGAGTACAAGCTGCCTGCTGACATCCATGGCCATATCTCAAAGCAATTGATAACAAGGGGTCTGAGAAATAAGATAATCTAGAAATAAGGGTATTTTTTCCCTCCCTTGTCCTTTTTGCTTAGAGAGCCCTTACCTTGAGAATCACTGCCATAACCTTTGCAACTAAAAACTGCTGACACCTCCTCATCGAGCCGCCCTTGCCTTCTGCCCCCTGTTTGTAGGATGAATGCCTCACTCCACAGCCTCTTTCCCTGGAGTTGCAGCCTGTCCTTTTGCTAGCAGAGCCCTCCCCAAAACCCAGAGAAAAGTATATTTTTAGCAATTCCTCTAGGTCACCCCATCTGAGGAGGAAGAGATGTTGCTATGGATGTCTTATTCCTCTGTGGAACGCGGCAGTCCTTCAGCAAGCAGGGCGGAGATCGTGCCCGGCTCCCGAGGAGCAGCGTGCACGGAGACTCTGCTCCCTCCCGGTGTGCCCCGCTCGCAGGGACCCGCCAGGCTGTGGCAGGGATGTGAGCCGGTGACTCAAGACTTTGGCACCTGCCTCTTGCACAAACACTGACTGCACAGTGCCGCAGAGCTGCGCTGGGGCCGACAGATGATAAGACGTGCTTGGAAGGGAGACCTTGAAAGAGGTGGAAGACAGCAGGGCTGGTCGCCGGTCTCTCGCGAGGAAAGGTTTGCCAGCCCTGCTGTACCTGCAGGCCCTCCACCGCTGAGGCGGCTGTGCCCGAGAGCTCTTGCAGCCCTCCGACCCGCTGCTTGTTTGGCTTGGCCTTTTGCGGATTCTGTCCCTCGGGTTTTGTGAGAGCAGAGACGTTCTTTTGGGACAGGGCAAATCCTGATGCTGACTGATGTTTCTGGACAGCCAGATAGATCATGCTGCCTGTCAACTCTATTACCAAACACCAGCAAACTCGGAGACTTTTAGCTCTCTAAGGTCCTCCATAGACAGGAGACTTGCACATACATGTTTACCAGCTGTGTTAACAGCTCACCAGTTTAACTCCTGGCCTACTGCAGGGCTACGGAAACGCTTGGTGCTGGCGCCTGCTGCACTTTTACCTTCTGTTTTCTGCATAAGTGCTAGGAAAGGAGCTGAGATGCGCTGCCTTTTCAAGAGAAGAGGATGGAGGCAGTGTTTGTGCAGAGAGGACTGGCTGAGGCACTGTTCAGCGTGGCCTTGCAGCTCTAATTGTGCTGTTAATGGCAAGTTAGAGCAAATATTGCTAGGAACGTTTTCATTAAAACAAACGCGTGAGAATTTATCACTGTTACTAAATGCCTTAAAACATGCCTGGAGGAGGAGCGGGACGGGCAGCTTCCAAATGGAAGTGCTGGCATGTCACTAACCCAGCTGCTTGCTGCTGGCTGGGAGCATTGCAGGGGGCCATGCCACCACTTTAAGATGTTCTGTATTGCAGCCATGGTTGTTGGATCTGAATAGCTCTGAGCAATTCATGAAGCACCGTAACTGCGTGCCTGTGCTGTGTATAAGCGCTCCCCAGGGGGAGAAGTGTGTGTTTGAATGCCTTGTTTTGATATGGCATTGCTGCTGGTTTTTAGCATGCACAGAACCTCAGTCTGGGATCTGCCTTTGTATGAGGATCAAGAGAGATGAACCAGCCTCTTACGTGAGCTTCGGAAAATAGGCCAGCCTTTCCTTTGCCCTTTTTTTTGTGTCTGTGTGTATATATGTGGGAACGGATTGCTGTTATTTTTATTTACTATCTTTGGTTAAGCACCAGTCAAAGATCTGGTTCTTTTTTGCATGCCTCGTCCTAATTACATGGGCATGTTTGTTTTCTCTGAGAGGCTAAGGTCTGAAGCAATTTTCATCTGTGCCTTTGTTTTCCTCACCCTGCAATGCGAGAGATCTGAGCAGCTGTCTCGGGTGCTTTGCTCAAAGTGGAGAACAAGCTCTAGTGAGAAGGGCAACTGGAAAGAGGGATTAATTAACTTGGCCTTGGTTGGCCTTGTAAACAGGGGGAGAAATCTCTCTCACACTGCTTGTTGCTTATTTAGCTTGTAAGAAGCTGCCTGATCTCATGCTCAGTCTTAATCCAATGCACCTTCCCACAGAGCTAATTGCCAGTAATTTGCTTGCACATCTCTAGTGTCCTCCTCTTTGTGGCTGGCTTTACCAGCTGTTGACCAAGGTGATGGAGAAGTACGCTTTTCCTTTCTTTGGCTACAGAACAGACAGTAAAAGTCTGTTGGTGAAGTCCATTTATCTTGATAATCCCAGGAAGATACTTGTTTAAAACTGGGGAGAGGAAGACAGAGCAGAGGTGGTCGTGGAGAATGTCTCTCCTCTGCTCCCGATGTATTTACGGCGTGATCTAATTAAATGAAAGCTGGGTAGCTCAGATCCATTGATTTTCATCAGTGGCAACCTTGCTATGTTATCAGAAGTGAGTAATCCCTTCTCGGTAAAGCAGACATTGATAGATCAATAGGAGAGAACATGCTGTACCTCCTGGCAGCTCCATCAACCTTGGAGGGAGAGCTATCAAGGGCACCAGCATTCCTGTTCCCCTGCTTCCAAAGCTTCATCGCGTCCTTCCCTGCCGTTGCTGCACCCTGTCTTCTCCATCATTGCTGCACGCTGCTCATCAGCCCCCAGACTGAGATTCCTCGTCTCCCTAGGAGAAGTTCTGGCATTTCCTTCCTACCCCGTGGGACAATCTGCCATTAAAGTAATCTCCCTCTTGGTTTGGCTGTGCTGATTACTGTGTTAGATCTGTTATTTTGAAGGGCACAGCACAGGAGAGTGCCTTCTAGCTCAAACTTGGGCAGGCTTTAGAAGGCAGGTGCTTGGCTTTTTGGAGAAGACCCATGGATAAAAGGAGGGAGAGAAGTTAACCATGATGGGCCAAAGGTTCGGGACTGTGTTGGACCTGCCGCAGCACTGAGCTTCTGTTGCGTGAGACACTGGGTGGGCCGGGACCCCGAGGTCTGACCAGCGACAAGACTCTGGTAGCGCTGAAAGGCACCGATTCTGTGTGCGGTTTGAGCGTGTTCTGGCTTCCTCCTGGGAAACGGGAGTCTGAGAGACTGAGGCTGAAGGCTTGTAGGACAGGGAACTGAGATGGAGAGCTGATTGTGATTTTTAGTAAATAAACTGAAAAAGCATTTTTTTTTTTATCTAAAGATGGTAGTCAGCAGAAGTTTTTATGCCATTAAGCGCTAGATACGCAACTCGGCTGCAACAACGTGCAGTCAAAGCTCAAAGTAGGAGGCACTTGGGACAGAAAGGAAAGGCGGTGGGGTGAGAAGAATTAAAAACTATCAAGGCTGTTACAACCCCCTCTGAGCTCTGCTGTTGAGACTTCTGATAACATATTTGTTTTTGAAGATTTCACGCAATGCTGCTTCTGGCTGGGGAGTGAGAAGATGCTATGCTTGCTGCAAATTGTCTTGATAGAAAATAGTGGTACTAATCGCTTTGCCTATACATAATTTGGTGCCTAACACACCACTACAAATACTGTGATTACTCTTAACAGTCATATACTGTACATATAATTCGAGGGTGAATGTGGGAGCTGTCAAAGGAAACGTCTAGCCTGTGAATAGCTGAAGGTCACGTCAGTACGATGGTAACTCTTCCTCATATTTGCAGTTTGCTATGTGAAAGCAAATCCTCTGTGCCCGGAGGTCTTGATCCGTGTGGGACCAACAGGTAGGCAGGAAAAGGGAGAGCACGTGTGGCAGGAGCCCATGGGATGCGAGTGTCTGCTCCCATCCGTATTCGTCTGGGAGAAGCAAGGAGCCCGGTTTTGCCTGAGGAGATTTCAGCTGTGGTTTTCTAGTGGGGTGCGCTTGATCAGGTCCCGTAAGCGTGACGTAAGGACGGCGCCGCGCTCCTGCCTGGGTGGGTGCTGTTTCCCTGGCAGAGCACTGTCCCACCTTGCCTCTACGGTATGAGAGCGTGTCCTGAGCATGGGGAGCTGAAGCTTTCCCCTCGCTATGGGAGCAGAGGAGCAGTTGTCTGAGCCTCCCCTGGAATTAAAACATGACAAATAATCAGCTTTGCCTCACCTTGAGTTTATAGAAGACTGCGCGTGTCATATTCTGTGTGACGATGGGGCTTGCTGTCCCTATCCCACAATCTAGGTTTATTTTCTACCTAATATTCCTTCCTCTGTTCTTGGAACAGATTAATAAAATGCTGCAATCCAGGGGGTAGAGCCCTAAGAAGCATCAAAAACCCTACAACAAATAGCTCATGAGTGGTTCTTCTCTTGCACATCTTATCTTCCCGAATTAGACACAGAGAGACAATCAAAGTCAATGCCATGCTTATTGTAAAATCTTTACAGCGTGTCTCTGCAGAAGTTATAAGAGGAGTGTTGAGTTGTTCCCTGACTAAGTGAAATGTTTTTCCTTTGCTTTGAAGCTTGCCAGCTGGGACCCTGCAGCCGGTGGGACTCACTGGGACCGGTGCTGCTCGAGCAGGGGAAGTGCTGGCCACGCTCGCCTTACCACGCACAGCTCTTCCCCCTTAGCTTCTGCCTCTGAGAAACCTGGGAGAGACCAAATGTTACTCGTAAGCCTACAAATGCTCGGAATGAAAATCCAGTCTTTTGCCTTGACTTAGCTATCACTGAAAAATGAAGCTTTGGGAATGTACTTGATGCTTGGCGCCTGGAGAGCTGGAGGACTTCTTGGGAGGCGGGCGGCAAAGTAGGCTCCTGCTGGGACCGAGTCCTTGGTGTTTCTGGGTAGCAGAATCTGAAGGTTCAGTTCAAAAAACTGAGAAGCTCCAGCCTGGGCTCAGCACCTCGCTGTGAGGCATCGCGGTGGGGTGGAAGGAGGCAAGGGGAAAACACAGCACTGTGTGCGCGTGTGCAGAGCTTGACTGGACCTTCGAAACATTTCCCATGATGTGCATGGAGCCGTGATGAGGGAGAGACACCCCCACGCAGCCTGGCTGTCCCTCGCTCCCACGTGCGCTTTGCAGGAGAAGTTTCTCAGTGCTGAGGTGGTGCGTGCCGCGCTGGCTCCCCGCGGACCCCTCCGGTGCGTGCCGCGCTGGCTCCCCGCGGACCCCTCCGGTGCGTGCCGCGCTGGCTCCCCACGGACCCCTCCGGTGCGTGCCGCGCTGGCTCCCCGCGGACCCCTCCGGTGCGTGCCGCGCTGGCTCCCCGCGGACCCCTCCGGTGCGTGCCGCGCTGGCTCCCCGCGGACCCCTCCGGCCCCGCTGGCTGGCACAGGGCGGGATGCCTGGTAAAATAGTGCTCCTTCAGCATCGCGTGTGCTGGGCAAAGGTGAGATAAGGGAAGGGTGGATGTGGAGAGTGAGTAATTGGAGGCCAAGAGGCAAAAGTGTCTGACAGAACAGGATTGATTTGAAGCTTTTCACTGGAACGCTTGCAAAAAAATCAATGTTTATTCCCTGGACTTGAGAGTGTGTTTACTGTATTCAGCAGCTAGCATTAAAAGTGAATTCCAGCAATTGCAATTACAGCTTTCCCCTTCATTGCCATCTCCCCTCTCCCCCCGCCGTTCCCCACTCCCCCTCTCTTGCTGGCTGGCTTTCGTCATGTTTTGGAGCCTAAGGCAAAGCTAATGCAGTCAAACTGAAAGTGGTTTTATAAATTGTAAAGCCCACCTTCCCCCTTCCTTTTCTTTCCCTTGGGATCTTCTTTTCCTGAGCCCTGTCAAACTCGATTCAGCTCGGAGCCACGGAGGTGCAGGAGATCGCGAGGCGCTGAGCACGGCTCAGTAGCGAGGCAGCGGGCCAAGGCATGTTAGTCCTAATGCTCTCTGATAAGACCATTTGATTTCCTACTGCCTGATGGCAGAAGTCTTAAGCGCGGGGTTTCGGGGACGGGGCGGTGTGGGGAGGCGACGGGAGGGTGGTGGGGAGCTGGAGGAAGGAGGCTGTGCGGTGCCCGGGAGGGCACGCTGCCTGCCAGCCTGCGGCGTGGGGATCGCGCCCATCCTGCCCCGGCCCGGGCATCCCAGGCCTGGGTACGCCCAGCCCTTCTGCCCGGAGCTGCACAGGGTGCCCAGCACTCCCCATAAGCCCTTCTGACTGGTCCCAGTAGAGGGCACTGATGTCTGCACTCTGATCCTCTTCATTAACCTTTAATTAACATGCAGGTCCTGCACTGGTCCCAGCTCTGGACAGAGCGTGGAGGCAGTGGCTGTCCTCCCTGCCGCAGAGAGGCTGTGGCTAAAGCCTCGGGTGCCGGGATCGGTGCCGGTTCCCCAGGATCGGCTCCATATCATGGAGTCGTCCTGAAACAAAGGAAAGGTTTTTTTTTTTCTTTTTCTATTCTCTTTTTTAAATTTTCTTCTTTCCTGTGTGGATCGCAGCTGCAGAGGAGGGAGACGGAGCCTCCCCTGCCCTGTGCGCTACCGGAGCGGCTGCAAAGGCAGCTCTGCTGTGAGGGTGTTGGGGTTTGCTGGGGTAAGAAGTGGCGAGAGCTCAGCTTGACTTGCAGACCCCAGCCTGAGCTGGGGGTTGGGGGGCAAAATGCACTTGCTGTTGCTCGTGAACTGAGTGGTTTTGATCTGGAAGTTGCTGGTGGGGAAAATAAAATGTGGGAAATCAAGCATTCCTTGTTCCAGCTCTGCTTTCCTGACTGTAACGGTTGGGGTTTTTTTGGCGTGTGGTCCTGTGTGGAATAAGACAAGGGACCACTGACTGTATTCTGCCTGTGCTTTCTCTCTCTGTATTGATCTAGTCCGCTCTTCAGAGGAAGTGTTTCCAAAAGTGCATAAACCTGCTGCTTTTGGGTGTAACAGAAGCTTCTGATTTTGGTTTTTTAATGCTTCTGTCAGTTTAATCCAAAGGACCAAGCTGCTTCCCACCGAGCACGTGGGTTGCCACTTGCAGGGATTTCCAGGGTGTGCAGCCAAGACCCTGCTCAGCCCTTGTGCAAACCTGCCAGGAGAGGTGGTCTGCAGCTCTAATCCTTCTTCTGTGCGAGCCGCTTTTCTCTCCTCCCTGTGAAGCCAAGGGTTTGTCCGTCTCCCAGGGAGCGGGGTGGTGGTGGATGCCAGTAACGCCCGTACGCAGGCTCCGCGAGCGGTGTTGGTGCCAGGTTTTGCTCTGCTTGTTGCTCTGGATCTGGCAGAACCTCTAAGCTGGATTTTGCCTCGCCGCCTGTGATTCGGGTTGCAAAACTCCCAGCAGCGTCCAGTGCAGAAGAAAGTACTTTGCCAGCTGAACTCCTCACGTTCGAGTGCCTGGGTTTGTAAGTGCCTATGAGAGGACTGTTAAGCAGAGGCAGTATTTATCCAGCTCGCTTTGATAAACGCACTTCAGAAACTTCCCTCGTGAGCTCTTGCTTCTTGGCACTTGGCTGACCGCAGCCGCGTGGGGCTGGGCGGCCGACGGGAGCCCTTGGCTCCAGCCCTGCCTTTGCTGCGGACTGCCCGCACTTTCCGTCAAGTTGATCCGGCTCCGTTTTCCTCCGGTCCCATCTACTATATGTGTTCGGAATGGGAGTTGTTACTGGGAGCTGTCCTGGGCTCAAGGCCATGTACCCAGCTTTGGTAGCATCTCAGCATCTCCTAGCTGATCAGCAGAGATGTCCGAAGTGTGAGATAGTTGGATGCACATGGGCTCTCCTGGCCTCTGCTCCCTTCCTTGCACGTATGCCGTAGCTGAGAGCAGCACGGGGGGCTGTTGGCATGGCAGTGACGATCCACTGGGGCTTTTGGTGTGGGTTTGTGGTTTGTTTTTTTTTTTTTTTTTTTTTTCTTCCCCTCCTCCTTTTAAATTGGGAAGGAGGAGCTGCTCTGAAGACTGACAGCTGACCCAGCCAGGGATGGGTTCAGGGCATGTTGTCCCTCACTTGTAACTTGAAAAGTTAGGTGGGAAGAGGCTCTGGGCAAAAAAGGGGAGGCGGTGGTAGAAGGCCAGAGCGTGCTCCTGTGGCAGCTGGAGAAAGCGGTGGTGGCTGCGAGCAGCCCGTCCGCCCGGGGCAGCCTTTGGATGCGCAGCTTTCGGAAGCGTTCAGCCCCTTGAATTTGCTCGGGGTCCCGAGTGCTTTGCAAGATCTGGCACTTAATTCCAAACCCAGAGCTTGAGGGAAATGATTTTCCTCCTGATTTCGAGGGACATTGAGCTGGGGACTAGGAAATAGATTCTGATGGCCTGTCATGACAGAATTCTGTGCTCTGTTTTCCTTGGAGATGCTTTAGAGATGGAAAATTCATGCTGAGCTTTCGAATGAAGCCATTGTGCCTATTTGCATGTATAAAGCATTGAGCAGGACTGGGCTGGGGTTGCTGGCTGCAGACCCTTTTGCTCGGTCTAAATTGCTGGCACCGTGCACAGAAACAAACATTGTGTTGATCTTATATAAAGACAATAGCACGCAATTCCCCGGGTTGCTAGCGAAAGCAGCACGTGCTCCAGACCTTTCCACAGCAAGTCATGGGAGGTTTTGCTAAGTCAAAACCTGCTTTTCCCCGGCAGCGCGGTGCAGGAGTGTTTGTTTTCTTGAGTACCTAACTAAAGTTGCCACATTCAGCAAATGAATATTGACTTAAACGCAGTTGCTAAGACAAGACCCTAGCGAAGCTGAGGAATTCCTCTTCCAGCTGTTTGCAGAAGCAGGCGATGAGTATAGAGAAGGGGGAGCTGCTGCATGTGCCCTTTTCCACCGCTTTCCCTGGCTGTTTGTGAGCGGGGACAGAAGTGCCACCGTGGCCTGTCTGGCTCTCTGAGGCTGTGGCAAGAAAAATGCTGCATGAAAAAGTTTAAGCTGGGATAGCCCAGTGGTCAAATCCCCTTCCCGCTTGGAAGAAACATCTTCATTTGTCTTGAGAGGGGGGAAAAAACAGACAGCCTTGGGACTGGATTGCTCAGCCAGGGCAAAACTGGCCGTGCGTGGAGGCGGCTGCCTACCTGCCGCTGATCCTGCCCTCCCCGGGATGCTCCCGCTCCCTCCCGGAGAAGCTGTTTGGTGCCAGACAGCACACAGCAGACAGTCCCCAGAAGGGTCTGCTGAGCACGCATAAACATGATGCTTACTGGCTCTGGAATGGATCGGGGAGGGGTTTAGAGACTCGGAGCTCAGCTGCGTAGCTCGGAGATCCCCCTGCAAGTAAGCTATCCTCTTTGCTGACACCGGCTTTCTCTTCAGGTCATGCTACTCACCCTCTGGACCCCAAGATAAATCACTTCCTGCTGTAGTTACAGAAACGTATTTGTCCGTGATTAAGCAGTTTGGTGGTAGCTGAGCTCTGCCCGGTTGTGCTTTAATTAGGATAAAAGGGCCTCCTCTCTTCCTCCCGTAACTCTCTCTGGGCCTTCCACCAGGTCTGGCGGAGGCAAGTTACTGTTGGCTTGACCCACTGCTGACTTAAATGAGTTCATTCAATGCGGTGCAAGCTTTAGGACGTAAATGTGCTTTAATTATGCAGCCTAGTGTTTGTATTGGCTTGATTACCCCCGTCCCTGCTGGGCAGCAGGGTGGCCTGCCCCAGCTCTCCGCAGGTCACCTCTCCGGGAATGGAGGAGGGTATAGAATAGCTGACGGAGGTGAAGAAAGGATGGCCTGGAGCTTTGACGCACTGGCGAGCAGGGTGTGAGGCAAGGGAGGTTCATCCCTTCCCCATCAATTGTCCTGACAAGCTTGCGCAGGTCCCGTATGCAGACCCAAAGCAGCGAGGGAATTTGAGGATGCACGATCCCTGTGGACTCGATGGGAGCTGGTGTTCTGCCGAGGCTTGGGACCATGCCTGCGTTTTCTGTCTGCCAAGGCTGGTAACCGCACTGCCCGGCCTCCTGGGACGGTAGCATGTTGGGTAGAAGCTGTGAGGATGGCCAGGCCTGACCGGGGGGTGATGGGAAGGGCTGGGAATCAAAGATGGGTCCTTCTTTTGGCAAAACCGAGGAGTGGAAAGAGTCCCCTGAGAAGGTCTGTGTAAATGGAGCAAACCCAGCTCCTTTTGCGTGAGACTTCTCTGGCCTTCCCTGGGAGCAAACAGTCTCACAAGCAAGGAGAAAAACACCAATCTCCTGGTGTCAACAAGCCAATCTGAGTTTCTGTGCTTGTGCAGAGCATGTTCCCTTTAATGTCCCACGCTCCCCGATGGGAGCCTGGGGACGCTAATTGCTTGCGAAGGCTCTCTGAAGTGTTTTGCTTGGTGGATGTATTTGCGTGATCTCCAAGCAGTATTTTGTGAAAAGTGGCAATCCGTGTCGCCAGTGAACTGCCTGATTCATCACAAGTCGATGGCCGTTGGCCGCAGTACATGACCTGGAGACTGTCGGAGCCCGCAGCATCGGGGGAGAGGAGAGAACCGCTCTGGGTCAAGACGGGGAGGGAAGCTGTTAGAAACCGATGCTCAGGAGAGTCAAGAGAAAGCGTGGAGCTGTAGCGATCCCTCTGGGTCCGCTGGCTTTTATTTCTCTCTTTCCCCCTCTGTGCTGTTTGTTCAATGCGACACAGCTTTATGTGCAAAAGGGCCACCAACCTTGAGTTTTTTGTGTGTGTGCACCAGCCTGCAGCTCTGCATGAAGCTTCTTGGGGAAAACCCTCTGTGTAGGCTGGAGAGCCTCTGAGCTGGAGAAATGCAGACCTGGGTTGTGACCTGCTCCCAGCCTTTTCCCGAGGATGGCCGTGTACACTTTTTGCATATGTAACTGGGGTTTTGACAATGCAGTTGCAAGAGGTGGGTCTAAGACCACCGCCTCGGGGTATGTGGCACCTCTTCTGGGCAGAGGCTGGATAATTTAAACTGAAAGAAGCTGCTGGGACGAGCAGAAGAGTCATCCTCTGCATCTGTCTGGGAGGTGCGTCAAGGACTTCGGTGCTTTTGCAACTTATAGTTTACATCTGGCCGGTGCAGGCAGGTTTCCCTGGATTTCATTCTCCTGCAAAGCCATTTGACTTTTCTAGCTAATAAAATCTGTGTGATTTATTAGAAGGAAGTCTGTTGTTTTCCCTCCTCGCGTCTGTCCCTCCCCTCTCCCCTCTGGCCTGGACCAGAGCCCTCGGAGGGCTTCGCGAGCTGGGCTCCGCTGATGCGTGTGGGTTGCTCCCTCGTCGCGCTCCGTCCTTCCTCTGCAAAGCCCTGCTGCAGCGGGCTGAAGAGTTCGGACTGGCACAGGGCTGCGGGGTGCTGCGCGGCTCCCTGAGGTGTCCTCTCCCAGCCCGTTGTGGGAAGCCATGGACCTGGGCTGTAAAGACAGGAGAGGAGGAGAGATTGGATTAGCCCTGGTGAGTATAGCAGGGCAATGCCTCGTACTTGCTGGAACCCAGGGGAAATGCTTTAACCTCCCTAGCTCTTCAATTTTCCTTGCCCTGCGTGCTGGGCGTGAACTGTGCTGGGTGTGGGGGCAGGCTTTATCCAGCATTTGAAAAACTCTTGGGATTGGATTCTCAGCCTTTGGGGACAAGAAAGCCACTGTATAAAACCAGCCCTTTCTTGCTTTGTCAGTGTGGGCTCCTCCGTACCTGTGTCAGCCAGGTCTGGTGGCTGCAATTCGTTCATCCCGCTGGCCCTGCCAAGCCAGCCGTAGGTGCCAGCAGAGGAGCTGGCTCCCTGCGTGCCATCTGCAAAGCAGCCAGCGTAACTTGCCTTTGCGTGGCTGGATACCCATTACAGGTGGCTGAGGGGAGCCAACGAGATCAGCCTTTGGCTTTCAGATCCCAGCAGGAGCGCAGGGCTTGGGCAACAAGCCTTACGAATGCAGGAGGGTTTTAAAGCAAAGCTGATTTGGAATTGCCAGGGCAAGAATGCCCACGGTGGCTCTTGCAAAACCGATCCGCAAAGCTGGGCTGCTTTTGAACACCAATTAGTCAGTAGTGAAGCTGCTTTCATCCCCTGCAATGGTTTTTAGCAATTTGTGGTTCACTTCTAATTCATCCAAAGCCAGGAGTGTGTTTTCTGTATCCTAGCATGCCCTCTGAGTCAGGCTGGATTGCTGTGTGCTGCTGCTTCTCTGGGATTGGGAACTTTCTGTTTGCTCCCGGCTGATTGCACAGGACAGAAACCTCCCCAGTTCTGCACAACTGCATAGAGACCGCGGCCCTTTGCATGGGCTGCCTGGCTGCTGCGGATGCAGGGCTCTTGAGGATGGCTTGGAAACCAGTGGGAAGGTTGTTGCCCTTCCCCTTCCCTTTTATTTTCCTTTTTATTTGTACTAACAATTCTATTCCAGTGGTCCTAACAGCAAATAGGCCTTCTTAAACTGGAGCTATCCATGCTGGGGGGGGATGCACTTTTAATAGATGTGAAAGATGCTACAATCTAAACGGACAAGATGGGTAGACAAAGGGTAAGAGCAAAGCCGAGGGACAGCAGATCAGTGACAAACCCGGGACGTGACCCTGAACTGTGTCTCAAACCAGCTCTGCTTCCATCTCTGCCGTGGCCCAGATGCCAGCATAGAAATCTCTTGCCGATGCCTTGAATCTGGGGTTAAGCTGGCTTCCTCCTCCTCCTGCGGTTCTGGCCTCATTCAGTCGTACCCAGAAGAACCTTTTTAATAGTGCATGTGCCTCTGCTGCTGTGGCATGTTCACGCTGTCAGCAAGGCGAGAGTCCCTTTGGCTCTGGAGTAGAAAGAGACCTCATTTCGAGCGGGGCTGCAGGAGGTGGCTGCGTCGCCCGTGCCGTCCGCAAGCGCGCTCCTGCATCCTTCCCAGCTGCCGCCTCGACCGAGGGCCCCCAGCAGGGCCCTGCCTGGGGCCGCGGGCATTGGCAGCGCTGCCCTGCCGTGCCCAGGACCGGGGACGGGGCCAGCGTGTTCCCCGTTACCTAGCAGCTGTGGCATGCATCTTCGCTTTCCCCGCCAGCCCCTGGGCCTCCTCGTGTTCAGGGCTGGCGGGAGGGGATGGGACACATCGGTGTCTCGGCACAGGGAACGGGCGAGAGAAGGCAGAGCCGGTTCCCCCCTCTTGCTGGTGACAGCGGTAAAAGGAGGGGAGGTGAGAGCTGTCTTGCCCCCTCCCCAGGCAGAGCCCTGGCAGCAGCGCCCAGCCAGCCGGCGGGCAGAGCGCACGTCTCCGTGCTCCCCCTGCACGAACACCGACTTGATTTGCCATCCAAGGCCTGCCCTCAGAAAATACCCACCCTTTCCTCTGCTCTGAGCAGGCTCCAGCCTTGCTCCAGCTCCTGAGGGGTTTAAAAATGCTCTGCTCTCGCAGGGAGGGTCCCCGTGGTCCCAGCCCTGCTCGCGCCAGCGCGGGAGCTGCCGACCACGCCAGGGCACGGCGAGAGGATCCCATCTGTGCTCGGGTCGCGGCCTGGTGCTGGCTCTGTCCCTCCTGTCTCTCTGTTCCAGAGGATGTTAGAACTACACGTTAAATAACTTTGTCTTTGGCACCTCTCCCTTTTATTGGCTGTAAAATGGTGGCGGAGAGAATAGGTGGTTCTTTGCAAAAACAAAGCAGCACCCGAAGAGGGCCAATCACTGGAGGAACAAAGGCGCCTATAAATCTCCATACTGTGTTTAAATGGTGCAGGATTTTTTTAACGCCCCCCCCGCCCGATAAGGATTATATCGTAGCAGATGGGCAGCACAAACTGGAACATCAGGCACTGGAGAAGGGCAGGATTTTGTTAAACACCTCGAAGCTGAAGGCTATCGTAGTAGCTCTGTGATGGGTTTTTTTGGTTTGTGTGTGTTTGGGTTTTTTTTTTTCCCCTCAGGACTTGCCAAGCCTGGCGCGGCTGCCTGATGGGTGTGGGAGGGTGGAGGAGGAGATCTCTGGCAGGAGAAAGCCCATGTTGGGGCTCTGGCTGCGCCTGGGTCAGGAGGGTCCCCGCGCGCTGCGGGGCGCAGGCGCAGAGGCTATGGAGCGCGATGCTGCTCCTGCTCAGGGCGCAAGGTGATGGACCCCCCACCCCAGTTTTCCTTGGGATTGACGTTGGTGCCTGGCTTTTGTCTTACCTCTGCTCCTCCCTCCCCTGAAGCAGCAAAAGCCTGCTTTGTGCCTGTCGCTGCTGTCAGGCCGTTCAGAGCAGCCTTTCCAATTAGGCTCCTTGGCTGGCTCCGGGAGCCTCAAAGGGCTGCGTGCTTTCCTCATCGACCTCCGCTTCTGTTATGCCTCTGTGTCAGCCTGGTTTGGGACAAGAAAGACTCTAGATCGCTTATTATATATTAAGATGCCATACTGTGAATTTCTTTTTGAGGGGAGAGCGTTGGATGCCATGGTCTGCCCTGTCTGTGCTGAGGAAGCATCCTAGGCTATGGCTGGGGCAGGGTTAGGGCTGGCTTTGGGGTACCAAGGGCTGCAGATCCTGCGGCCTGATGCTCTCGGCACTGCTGGGGCCGGTCCTGTTCAGTTTAAACTTCTGGTTTTGTGGGGTTTTTTTTGTCATTGTTTTGTTTAATATGGAGCTGGGGGAGATGCCAAGCTGATGGCTGTCTCTGGCTATCTGTACCCTTTTCCTCCTGCCCATATGAACAGAGAAGTAACTTAAGGCTCAGGCTTATTATGAGAAAGAAGGTCAAATCCCTATTGTCCCAGGTGCGGGGAGGATGCAGAGCTCACACTCGGATGAGACAGGAGAGCAACCCGTGGGAGAGCAGCGCTAGCATCATCCTCGTCCTGCATGTGCGCAGGGGGTCAGGTGAATTTGGGGGCTGGGAGCAAGGCCAGCTTCTTCCCCCGCTGTTGGTCCTGCTCCCACAACTGCATGGGAGCCCTCAGCTGCGAGGAGCGGGTGGTTTGTCTCTGCTTTTTGGAGACTGTGGCTTTCAGCCAGTCCTTTTGGGTTAGAGTGAGCCCCAGGGGCCAAGGCGGTGGAAGTGGTATTGCCTTGTCTGTGTATCCATCATTGCCTGTAACCACCTCCTTCCCATCTTTTAGCTGCATGAAGCATCTGCCCTGAACCTGCCCGGTAAATCCCCAAACCCGGGTCTCTAGTTGTGGTTAGCCTCCTGCCCCACCTTCCCGCGACGTTTGCATTGCTGCAAGGGGCAGGCTGCCTTTCCAGCCAAGAGCCGGGTCGTCTCTGCGACCGCAGGGAACGGCAGCCAGGGACTGAAGCCACAAGTCCCCAGCAAATACAAAACAATGTATAAACATGTTTCAATGTCAAGTTTTTATAAAAAGTGGACTAAGAGATTAAGATGTTAATCTGCCTTGCAGGGAGCGACTCTATAAATCTTAGCTTGCATGTGCTCACAGAGCATTGCTAATCTCCATGCTGGATCCAGATCTCGCGTGCATGGACTGCTTGTTTGTGGAAACCTCTCTTTCTCCCAGCAGCGCGAGCTGGGGCTCAGCGAGCCCTCCTTGGGTTTAACATAGCTTCCCACTGACACAGAGCTCTGGGGTCTCCTTCCCCTTTTCAGACCCCTGTGCTGCCCTTTTACGTGCTCGTGGCCCCGTGGTTCGAGGACCCTGCTGGGAGCTGCGCTGGGGTCAGCAGACCCGTGGCTGATATCTGCCGTATCAGCAGACCCACAGCTGATACGAGACCCTGAGATCTTGTTGTTAGAAGATGCTCTGAATGCTGCAAGGATGGCAATGGCCGTTGAGAAGGACTTTGAAAGCAACTGCAGTGTTACTTTCTGCCGTGCTGGATTGCAGTGGTGGAAGGGATTTAGGAGCATCTGGAAATCTTATCCTTTGGCCTCTTTCTTGAGCATGCAGTAGTCGTATAAGGATTTGAGCTGCTTTGGCAAGAGATGATTTGATTCCCGGCTTTTCTTTCTTCCTCTCTGCTTGTTTTCTTCTCCTATAAGCATTCATCTAGAAATTCCCCTTGGCCAAGGTTGGATTGATGGCTCTGGGACAATCAGTTGTATTCTGCTGCTGTTAGTGGTTTTAAAGGCAGTAAAGTTGGGTCCTTGAAGTGCTGTCAGTAATCATTTTTATGGTGGTCAGATTGCTCATTAGCACACTTGTTTTCAGATATTTAAGCTGGAAAGAAATCTATAGTCCTTGCATTTTTAACTTGATAACCACTCAATAGAACAAATAGAGTTGGAAATTAGAGCAGAGCTGGACTGGAAGAAATAGTCCTGAACACTCACCTTTTACCCCCAAGATCTATGGAGACAAGAGCTTTGAGAACACAGCTTGAGGGCACACATATTTTCCCAGCCTACAGAGAGCTAATAATGGCTCAGGTTTACAGTGGTGATTAACCTGTAGGATGGTTGGGACCTGGAGGTAGCCCTAAAACAGGTACCTTGAAAGCTTCTGCTCTGAGTCTGGGAGAAAACCAAGGGCTGGATCAGAGCATCCATTTTCAGGTCACATACCAAAAGAAACAGCCCAAGAGGTCCGCAATGATGGTTCCCAGAACTTGGAGGCAACTGGCTGGAAAAAATCAGAGGCTGTGGTGCAGGAGTGGCTTTTCCTAAAGGCAGCGGCCTTGGCGGCGGGTTGGAAACTGCTGCGTGTCCTGGTATGCGGGGTGGGAGATGTCCTGGGGTACAGGGTGCTCTGTCCCAGAGCTGGGCACGGCAAAGCATCGGGATGAGTCAGTATTTCCCCCACCACACCTTCAGTTCAGGCAATAAAAGAGTAAAGGGCTGAGGGATTGTGTTGGGTTTTTTATTTTTTGTAAAGCATTTTGGGATTCAGTTGGAGGCAAGGTGCTGTGCAGATGCAAGCTCATTAGAAGACCATTATCATTATTTACCTGCTGTGTCTGTCTGTCTCTAAATAGCATTAGCTGTCCGCCTATTTATCCATGTTCCCCTCTTACCATTACAGTGGCAAAACACCAGTTTGCCCCATCTCCCAGCCCCTCTGCGCCTCCTCCTTCCCCATTTCCCGTGCCCAGCAACACTGGTCGTACTGGGCTGCGTGTTATGGGAGCCTGAGAGGCATGAAGCCAGGCTGTGCCCTGGGTTCAATCCCTCCTGGGCTGCAGGGGAAAATTCACATTATTTTTTGTCGAAGCCTTGCAACTCAATGGGTGCGACCAGGCGACGCGTGTTCCCCCTCGGCAGCCAGCCGTCGCCCGTGCCTGCGCGGCTCAGTGCCGCTCTCTGTAGTGTTGTGCTCGTGTTGCTCAGAGAAGATAATTAATATGAGGAGGCTAAAAATTTTGTCTTGCCCTTTTTACAGCCTCTAACCCTATTAGTCAGGCCATTTGGAGTCCGGGGAGGGTTGTTTCTTGCCAGAATAGATAGCAAATGCATTGAGTTCCATTATGTTGTTAATTAAAAGGAATAGAATAAAAAAAAAAAAAAAGAAGGGGAGGAGAAGAAGCAATGGCGTTGTCTGAAACTTTGGAAGGAAAATTAAGCCTCTTGGGTATTTTCCGCTAATGCATTCACGTGCATTGCCTTCGTGCTTTGTCCACACTGGGTTTTTTGCTCTTGAGCATCGCAAGTGCTTGTGTGTCCCACTGCCTCCCCCCCCGGGAGCCCCAAATATCCTGGCTGAAGCCCAGCATAGCGCAGCGCAGAGAGGCGGCGGGGCCGAGCACCAGCGGGCCCGGGGTTGCCCCAGAGGAGCCGAGGAGGCGGTGGCCAGCCCGGGGTTGGGGAGCCCAGCCCCAGAGCCGGGCAGCCGGAGGGGCCAGTGGCTGGTGCTGCGAGGGAGCCGTGTCCCCCCAGACATGAAGGCAGCGCCGTTAGGCTTTCATGAGCGCTATCGGTTGCCCAGAGCACTCAGCGCACTTACTCGTTTTGTAACACGGCCGCAGCCTGTGATGTGCCAGACGTGGCGTGTCTAAGAAGCCGGGCTGTTTCTTATCAGCCGTTCGCACTGTCTCAGAAGCCTTCTGCTAAGTGTCTTTTGTCCCCTAATAAACTGATAAGCTCCTGGTAATCCGCCGATCGCTGATAGGCAGGGCAGCCCTGCTCTCCTGCCTGCGCAGATAAGGCAGCTCTCTGCCAGCGGGCAGCGGGTGCCGGAGCAGCAGCCCCGGGCGCGGTGAGCCGCCCGCCAGCGGCAGGGCAAGGGTGGGCTCAGGGGAGCGTGGGGCCCGACCCAGCACCTCCCTGGCTTGTGCTCGGAGAGGGGATGGGACTTGGTTACAGAGCAATGAGGGGGGACTTGTGCAGCCCCTATCTTAGCCGGGCACGGGGGTTTTGCATCGCTTGGGCCGGTGGGCTTGTGTCCTGGGTCCGTCCCGCAGAGCACGGGCACAACCCACCCACCCGGAGCAGCTTCCCAGTCCGCTGCGAGCCCAGGAGCCTGCCGTGGGCCAGGGCATGGAGCCCCACCGACTGCCAGCGCCGCAGCGGCTTAGCAGAGGATAATTGAAAAGAAATGGAAGGAGGGAGGGAGCAAGGGAGAAAACACGCATTTTCTCCTCTCCCCTCGCTGTTACAACACTGTTTTGCTTGCTGCTGTCAGGAGATGGGCAGGAGGGAGCTGTGGAGCTGCTTTCAAGGTTAATTATCTGAGGTCTTCCCTTTGCATCCGAGCTGCTGCAGTACAAACAGCTCCCGTCCCAGGACTGCTGGCCACCTGGCATGTGCGGGGGCAAAACCATCTCCAGTCTTCCTGCAGCCAGAGCCAGCACGGAGCAGGGGGCTGAAACGCAGCATCGCTTCTCCCTGGGTACCCGTCCCGCTTCCCCGGGGCCAGCGCGCAGCCCCCAGTCTGCCTGGGGCATCGGAGGGTGCGGTGGGGGAAGCACCCGGCTCTGGCAAGGGCCCGCTGTGCCTTGTGTAGTCACACACGCACACATCAGCATCACTTAATTTGCCAGGCGATAGGGCGGAGGGAAAGGAGGTTTTCATTTCACTTTTTTGCCATCTTGTCGGCGTTCTCCTTGGGGCAGTTGATCTTTGGCCTGTTGCAGCCACAGCCCGTGTTTAGCAGAATCTGGGCTTGTTCTCCTTGTTTCTTACATGGAAAACAACTCATTAGCACAAGGTATGCTGGAGCCCTGGAGACTCTCCGATTCTCCTGCTTTTTTGCACAGCACAAGGATGGAGTGTCTTTCTCCTGGCACTGAGCAACGTTATGGGCTCACCTCTGTATCCTCCTCCTCCTCTGCTCACATGTTTCGGGGTTAACGCTGCCTGCTCCCTCTCTCTGATACAGGGTTTTGAGCTGGGGGCATAAAATCAAAAGTAGAATCAATTTTCCCCCTGCCTTCTCTCCTTAATTGTGTGCATTTATGTATCTGTTTGCTGCTGCTGGGGCGAATGGGCTCAGCCCAGCAACCTGCTGTGTGGGGATTGGAAATGAAGTATCAAGAAGATGCTGACAGCCTGCTCACGAAGGCTTGATCAATCAGTATGTAATAGAAAAATGGCTCTGGCTCCTAAAGGGAAAGGGAAGCAAAGGATTTGATTAAAAAGTAAGACAGAAGCTGGTTGGAGGGGACATCTCTTGGCGGCGGATGAATCGCAGGTAGTTACAGAGAGGGGTTTTGGCTTGAGAGCAAAGCCGGGGGAGTCACCCGCACCCTCGGGCCGAGGAGCCGCGTTGCACATCGCCGTGTCTGTCGTGGGTCTCGCTGCCCTTTTCCTGATGGGGATCTCGGGGTAGGAGAGGCAAAGCTGTGGGTGGGAGATTGCACAGGGGCTGTGGGCAGAGCCAGGGGTGGGTCTGCACCGCAGCAGAGCGGTGCTGCCTGCGCTGGACCCTGGGAGCAGGGCACGGGCATTTCAGCTGGGGAGCATCAAACCCATGGCCTGAATCCACTTGAAAAAGAGAGCAGTTGTACCCAGATGGCAAACCCCGGCATCCTGAGTTGGTGTTAGAGCCTGGCCGGGGGTCCCTGCTGCTGCCTCTTGGGATGGAGCTGCGCTGGGTGCCTCGCGCTGCAGGCAGAGGCTGGGTGCCGGCAGCCCGGTGCCTTCCCCGCTGGCATTTGATGTGGGCAAACAGGCACTAAATAATCGGCAGCCTATCGATCCAAGGTCACCCATGCCAAGGCGTGATCGATAGAAACGGACAGCTGAGTGGTTCCGTAATAAAGTGCCTCCACCTTAGTGGATTTGGGAGAGAGCAAGGGTATGGGAGATTAAATCCTCCTGCCATCGACAGCTCATCAAACAAAAGATATATTAGTGAAGAAAAAATATGCTTCCTGAGCCTTGATGGGAGGAATCGAGCCGCTGGGAACTGTTTGTGCTCTTCGGGGGAACATCAGCCAGGAGAGCAGCTCTGCTGCCTCCCACCACCCCGCTCCCAGCTCTGGCTGGCGGGGAGCTTCCCGAGCAGCAGCAAAGCCTTCGGGGGCTTGGAAGGGAGTAGGGAATCTGCAAAGGAATTTGCCATGGCTGCTGCTGCAGCCCAGCATGAGGCTGCCGGCCAAAGGGCTGGGTGCGGATCCGGCTGTGCCATGCTAAAACGCAGCCGCCATCGGGGCGCTTCCCAGCCCGGTGGGCGGTGATGGGCAGGAAAGGGCATCGCCCTGCGACCTGGCAGCGCCTGGGCTGCCCTGCAGCCCGCGGAGAGAGGGAAGCTGGGAAGCGCCAGGTTCCCAGCCGGTCCTGGGATCTGTGCCCATCCCCATGGGCGGAGGGAGGGGAAGGCAGCCTCTGGACGATGGTGAGGTCTGGTGGGATCAGGCTGCTGTGGTCTGAAGTGCACAAAATCCACATGCAGCATAGAAATGAAAGGTGTGGGGCTAGGTCCCAGGCTGCCCTGTCCAGCTCGTACCTGCTAACCCCCCTTGCCTGGCTGTAACCTGGCAGCAGGGCGGAGAGAAGGTGAATAACACCTAAACCCGTGCAGGCCCGGGGTGACAGCAGCCTCTGACATCTCCTCCACCTGTTTTTCAAGACAAACTTTCCGCTGTGATCCACACGCCGCTTTATTGAGCTCTATTTCCTCCAGTCTAACTACAGAAAGAAATTGGCAGCAAACGCTCTCGCGGGCAGCGTGGAACGGCAGCGGCCGGCTGTCAGGGCCCCTGGGGTTTTATTGCCCTGCCAAACACCTACATCATGGTGACATGTACATAATTACATATCTGACTGGGGAGGATGAAGCGCCCAGCACCTCCTAAACGTGTCAACATGATTTGAGAGGTTTGGGCTCTGCTGGTCTTCTCAAGCATTAGATTTTAGACTCCAATCACACGGGCATCCGGAGGATCAATAGCTGCACACCTTAAAGCAGCTGGCTGGAAGGTGAGGGACTGGGGCGCTGGGTGTCAGGGAGGACGATTAAGTTGATGGATGAGTTGGGTTTGGGGTTAGTCACTCTTCCTTCTTGCTGGGAAGAGGAAATCTTGTGGGCAGACTGAGTCTCAGCATCCCCATCCCACTTCCATCCCATCTCAGCAGTCAGGAGCTGCCTGCAGATGCTCCGTGACCCTCATTATGCAGCAGAGCATCTCCCAGATTCACCGGTAATCCCGTGTCTCGGATCCAGACACGCCACCTCATGCCGACAGCTAATAGCTGTTGGTAAGAGAAGCAAGCGCGCGCCGGCTGAGCTCCATCCGATGGCAAGCACAGGCGGCTGCTGGCCGTGCTGCCGGCATGGGGAGCATGGCGTCGCGGTGGGAGATGCTGCAGGGTGTCCTGTCTTTGGCTTGAGATTGACCAACGGCAGGGAGCAGATGGAGCTGCGATTTCAGGCCCTTGTGCGGGTTCCTGCTGGAGCTGTGCGGGACGGAGCTGCCCTCGCTGCGCGCTGTATGAGCGGCCCTTGGAACCCGGGGGGAGCTGGGGGTGATTCGTGTTATTGAGGCTGGGTGGGAGAAGGACAAAAATCAGAAAATTCATGAACAAAGCAAGTTGAGATTTGCACTGAGCTTTCTTGCGCTAAGCTTTGGGAATAACTGATTTGAGCTCTTATTGCAAAGAGCTGAGGTTCCTGGAGTTCTTGTCCCCTCCAGCTCAAACTCATGGCATTAGGCACATGGGACTTTCCAGTGGCTGATGAAAAGTTAATTCAAATATCCATTGATTACTCGTTAACCCTGCATGTTCTGCTTCGGGACAGCCCTGCTGTCAGCCCCTTCTCTTTCTCGCCCGGGGCAGCTCTCCTGCAGCAGGACCCCTTGGCCCCTTCCCCATCTCTGCACTTTCTCACCTCCCGTCTCTCAGGTGGGCAAAGAGCCGAATGTCCTCCGCGTCCCGCTCCGTCCTCCGCGTCCCGCTCCGTCCTCACCGTGTCCGCAGGGCCAGGGTCTCCCCTCCGCACCGGGGAAGGTTTGCGCTTGCTCGTGCGTGAGCCCCTGCGTGCTGGCGGGTTGTTCAGCCCAGCCCTTATCTCACCCCCTTCGTTTGATCTGACAAATTAATTTCCCCAAGGCGTAAGCTCTGCTTCGGCCCCGTGACCCTCCTGTCGTGTCTCACAAGCCGTCCCCGCGTCAGCCGGCGCCGAGGTTTGTGGCACCTGTCTGGGGCTCCCCTGCACGCTCCGCCAGCCCCAATTACACAGCGCGACTTAAGGGGAAAACACCTGCAAACAAATTGAATATTTCGAAGTGCAAATTGGTTTTTCAATTGCTCAAGATTTAAAGTGGCACTACTGCAAAATAACATTATTTTTAGGGCAGGTGTCTTTGGAATACAGATTTTTTTTTTTGGAGGGGGGTTGTCTTGGAGGAGCGCATTGTGCGGGGAGGGCGAGGGAGCTGGGAAGAGGCACGTGGCTTGGGTTATTTGGGGACGCCCAGTGAAACGCATTAAGTCTTTAGCTGGCTCCTGATGCTGTACAAGGAAGGCAGGTCCTGGGAGGCTGGTTGCACTGGGATGTCTTGGATTGCTGTCTGGAAACTGCTGGCGGGTGAATCTCACACCTGCACTACTGGCCTGATTTGCTTCCAGACCGATGCTCACGTCTCGGGGAAGGGAGGAAGCACGGTTCCCTGGCGCGAAACGAGCTGAGAAGGGCCTGTGCACGGCCTCTCTGCTGTCTGGGGGATGAGAGGATCCTCTGCTCTCGAGGGGGTGACCTTGGACCCGTACCTGATAGATACAAACTGATGGATGCCGGTGCTGCGGCTCCTGGCGAGGCTCTGAGCGGAGTTCAGCACCGCTCCAAACTTCCCCTTCTCTTCTGCGTGCTCTCCACCGTCTTCATTTCCACTAAATCACCTAAATCGGTTTCGCTCAGCGGTAGGAAAGCCATGTTTGGAATATAATGGTTGATCTTTTATGACATTTACCGCCACTCATGTCAGAGCGAGCGCCTGTTTAATTCACTTGTTGCTATGCCATCCGTCAATCGCTGTAAATGTTATAACAGCAGCCTGTCACCGGAGGGGTGTGCGCAGGGATGGGGGGGACGTCGGATGGGACCGAGAAATGATGTCCCACCTCTGAATTTTTTTGGGAGGGGGCATCCCTGTTTGACCAGCACTGTCGGGTCCCCTGTTGCTAATGCACCTGCCCCAGCACCGGGCTGGTGCAGCAAGCCTATTTATTTGTTTGCAGCTTATTTATTTGCTGTCTCGGCTGCTCTGCTGCTCGTCCCCCGCCCAGCAAACACCCCCCTCTTTTGGGGAGCGGGAGGCTTCTGACGAGATTTCAGGCGCTGAAAGTTTGCGTGGTTTGGTGGCAGTTTGCATCCCCAACAGCCCGTGTAACAGGGCCCAGCAGCAAAACAAATGAAGACAAAGGAGCCTTAGGTTTCACTTCTTGCCCTTTGCAAGAAATTATATTAATACATCTGCGAGCTTATGTAATAACAAAGATGAAATCCCAGTGACGCCTTGTTTGGGTGAAGGCGGGCTTGCAGGAGATGTTTGAGCTCGCTTTTCCTGCGAAGAGCCAGCATTTTGATTGATCTTTCAGCAAAGATATGAAAATGCACCAACTTTGTGTGACTCTTATTTTTTGTGGTGACATTTTGTATGGCTCCCGTGCGTGCTGGTGTAAAATAAATGACACGCGATGATTCCCACTGCACGTGGCTGTCACTCCGTGGGGTGATGCCGCTGGCATTATAAACACCCGCTTAAAGCTCAGCATCTCCTGCAGCACCAACTGCACTCGAATGCGGGTCCCGGCCGGCTGCCCGTGCCGAGCGAGCTGGGGCAGGGAGAAGCCCAGCGCGGGTGAAGGCAGGTGACCCGGGCTGGCAGCGGCACAAGCCGCAGGAGGCCGATCGGAGCAGGGTCCTGCTGCCAAAGGAGGTGTCGGAGCCCAGCGCGGCAGGTAAAAGCCCTGCGCCTTCCCCTCCTGGCTTCAACATGGAAAGCGTTTTAGATGCTCCTTTCCCCCCTGCACAGAGCTCCTTATTAATGACAACTTAATTAAAAGTTCATTAAATACTAATTGCCTCCAAACTCACATCTGTGCAGGTCTCTCTTGTGGCCTGGTGCCTTGGCTCCCTGGGTCCGCAGAGTGGCCCCGTCCCTCGGCGAGAGCTCTGGCTGCTGCCTGGGGATGGTGGGAAGCTCTTGGGTGAAAGCCTGGGGAAATCCTGCGGTTTGGGAGCCAACAAGCTCTCCCCTTCCTCCTCTGACCCTCACCGGTTTGAATTTGGCCCTGATAGGTCTCAGATTGCCTGTCTGTGAGTGAAATTTTCCTTCTCTCTGCTGCGGTGACACCGGCTCCTCCGGCCCCGCTTGGGTTTTATTCTCTTCTCCGTAGACGTGCTTAAAGGTGCTTGCCCGTGTTGGAGGCCGATGGGCAGCACGCTCGGTGAGCAGGGACGAGGCTCTTCCTATTAAACCATGGGAGCGCGGAGGCAGCTCCCGCCTCCCCCGTTGCTCCCCCATTACTGCCCTGTGTTTGCTGCTCCCCGCTCTGCCCTCCCGGGTGATGCTCGGCTCTGTCATCCCCACGATGCTGTCGCAGCTGTGAGCACGCAGAGGCGCGGGGCTGGGCGACGCAGGACCCCTGCGAACAAGGGGATGCTCAGCCCTGTGCTCCCACCGGGGTTGCATCTGCACCCCAAAAATCTCCTCTCACAGGGTCTTTGTGGGTCAGTGGCCAAGAGCTGAGCGATGCCCCTGGGATTCAGCCCCATGGGAGCTGCTCTGAAAGCAGCGGGAGCATCGCTGGGCCAGCTGCCAGGGCTGCTGGGCAAGCTCTGAGTCTGGCACGTCGCTTTTGGGGCAGGAGCAGGTGTTTCGTGCCCTTACAGATGTTTTGAGCAAGTGTCTGATGCTCACATCTGGGCTTTGAACCTGGAAGGCTGTTCTTGCTCACCGGCACCTCAGACGTGAGGCTGGCTTGGGAATGAGCTAACGAGTGTTTCTGCTTGGTTTGGGGGTCTCGGGTTTTGAACCTCTTTGAGCGATGGGCTCTCCTTTGCTCCCCAGTCCCAAGAGACAGGCTCGCCACCTCTTTCCAATGAAAGCCACGACCCTCGCCCCTTGCCTGAGGGTTCGCAGGTCAGCCGTGCCAAGGCAGAGCTGCCGGGCGGTGGCAGAGGGCACGGGGATGCTTTCATCCCCTCGACCCCGTCCGTGTGGGAAGGCACTGCGTTACGCCTGGCGTCCAGGGAGCTGGGATTTACCCTCCCGAGCTGCTGGTTTATGGGTGCTGAGTGTGCGGGGGGGGGGGCATTGCAGGGGAATAGAAGGGGAGGAGAGCATTTGTGGGAGCGAGGAAGCAATGGGCAGCCCGAGCAGGGGGACGTGGTGGGCTCCAGCCGGGCGAAGGGGGCTGCTGGAGCAAGTGCTCGTGGCTGATTCCCTAAACCCTGGAACATGAGGATTTATAATGGAAAGGCTGCCAGAGCAGGAGCCTAGCAGGGTGAATGGAGCTGCTCTAATGGATATTAAGTGATTTGCGAGCCTGCTGCTTGCAAACACAGCTGTAAATAGAACAAGAGGAGGGGGGAGCAGATGAAAAGAGGCTCAGGCTCTTTAGCGGTGTAGTGTGAAAAATGGGGAAAGGTTCCTGTGCAGGGCTCGGGCAGCGAGAGAAACAAAAGCCACGGCATCTATTTTCATATCTTTTATGTCTTCCTTGCACTTAATCTTGTTTAGCCCTGCAATTAAATTTTAAGACGCATAAGAGTGTTCGCTTACACACTTGGATTCTTCACAGATTGAATTATTTAATAGAGTGTGGAGCGGCTCCATGATCTCGGAGCTATGGCACCAAAGGCAGCCAAGCAGAAAATTAATAAACACTGCCTGCCGTCTCCGTGCCTCCGCGCTCCCCTCTGCCATCCTCCCTCTCCGGCACGCTCTCCTCCCGCCGGCCGCCCCTCTCCACCCCCTTCCCCGGCCTTTCCTCTGGGGTCTCCTCCTTCCCTCCCGCTGCTGCTTCCTCGGTGGGTTTTGCCATTCGTCCTCCCGCTCCCCCCTCCCCGGTGTCTGCGTTTCAGCCCTCGGTTGGGTCTGCGGGCTGCTCTGCCCGCGCATCCGTGGGCCGGAGGCACGGGCAGGGTGAGAGGGGACGCCCGGCCCACGCTGCTGCGGGCGGACAGGCTGCCTCGGGCGGGTGGGCTTGCTCGACCTCGTCCGTGCAGGAGCTGAGGTAGCTCGGTCCCCATCGGCCACGGCTTCGTCTGCGCTGGGGAAGCCCCTCCGCGGTGAGGGATGGGGCTGGCCTGCGCCGTTCTGCAATTGCATTCCTTGGCCTGAAAGAAATTGCATTTCAAATGCCGCTCTCTCCTCCCTCGCTCCCCAGCCACCAAAGTTGTTCTCCTCTCCCTTCCTCTCTTTTTTGGTAACCTTTCCAGGCAACAAATTGCAGGGGGCAATTATGCTGTGTGCTAAAGAGAGCATTAAGCCAGCCACAATTTCCGTAGAGGATGTTGCTCAGCAAACAGCAATACAGAAGCAGTCTATGAAATTCATCAAATTGCCTGTTGGATAAAGGCATACATTTACAGTGCACTTGGAGCCCTTGTGAATTATCTGAAGAGAAATCAGTTTGTTATTTCTTTTCCTTTTAAGTTCCCCTTTTTACAAGGAACCAAATGAAAAGGTTTGAAAATTGCTGCTAAAGAAGGGGTCTGGCCTCTCCTTCCTCGGAGACGCCGGCGGTTTCCCTCCATCAGTTCTTGGCAGGGATGTGCTTGGGGTTTTATGGCTTTTAATGCGAGTCTCCATCACTCTTTTCCGCAGAGCCTCCCCTCGCGGCTCCTGCCCTTCACGCTGCTCTTGCGACGGCTGTTGGACGTCGCGGTGGCGTTCCACGGGGCCACCCAGCGTGGGTGACTGCAAACGGAGGCGCCAGCAGGTTCAGCGGCGTGTGCCCACGGAGCTGAGCCGTCTCCGCACCCCGGCCCCGTGCCCAGCACCTTTGTGGGGTCACCGCCTGCGATCCCCAGCGCCGCTCTCCTCGTTTAGGGAGGTAGCTGCTAAGGAGCAGCCTTTCCTTCTCAATAGCCAAGGGGGGAAGCTTCCCGCAGGACTGAATCGAGATTATTTCTTGTCCTTTCTGGAGTATTTTTCTTTTTCTAAAAGCTGCTTTCCCCGCTCCTCCCTGAGGCTTTTTGGCAGGAGAGAGGGCGCGGGCGCAGAGCTGCGGGGTCGGGCAGCGATGCTTCCCGGCCCCGCCGCAGCGTGGAAATAGGTCTTGTGCAATTGAAATTCTGGAGAGAATAACAGGGACACAGCAGAGAAGCAGCTAAAACACCTCTCTAATTGCTAATCAATAAACTAAAGAAATGTTGCCCTGGCTGAAACCTGCTCCCAGGGAAAAAAATAAAAATCCACATGATTTGTTTCGTGATTGGAATGAGATTTTATTTGTCTGGCTTCTGGCTTGGCTTTCCTCTTTCTCTGTTCTTTGGGCCCCCCACCCCCATTACGCTCAGGTTTATGAAGTTATCACCCACTCCTCGGTTCAAAACCTCGCTGAGAAACTTTTGGCTCTGCAGACAGACCGACGCTAATCTTCTGTGTAATTGAATCATCATCGTGGATATTATTTGGCTGCGTTGAAGCAGTTCTGTTTCTCAAGTAATATTTTTATTAGTTTTTGGTGCGGTTGCGGGGTGGTTTTTTTTTTCCAGTAGTAATATTATTTCCTTGCTTTCAAATGCTCTCTACAGCGTAGCTCTTTATTGATGTGTTACGAGGATTTCTGTCTGTCTTAAAAAATGCCGTGCAGGCGTGAGGAGCTGTGAGCCCCCCGCTCTCTAGCAGAGGCTGCCGTCTCCCCAGGGGCGAGCAGCTAAGGGACATGACCAAGGAGACTTTGTCTGTGCTCAGCAGTCACCGGTCCCCCAGCCCACCAGTCTGCAGCTCCATCTGGGCTGGTCTGCAGCTCGGTGGGCTGATGGCCGGTCCCTGGGTGCTGGGTGGGGTTTCCTCCATCCTTTGGGGATGGGAAGGGATGCGCGGGGCTCCCCTGAGCCCGAGGGCTCTCTGCAGCCTGGGTAAACCTCTCCCAAAACACAGCTCCCATCCCAGGGAGGGATAATCTGGACACCAGCCCCGACGCTCCTGCCATCAGGGATTGCTCCTGGGGAAGAAGAGACCCTGGCTCAGCGCAGCGGGCTTTGACCCAGAGCTGCGTCACGGCGGGCGGGCGAGAGGAGCGGGGAAGGGGCCCGGCGAGGAGCGCGGGGCCGGGCTGAGCCGCTGCGGCTGCGGCGGGGATTTGTTGAATCCTGCGACTGCCTGAATTCGTTTCAGTTATTGGCAGCGCTTCTCTAAAGAACTAAATAAAGTAAAATAAATAAGGAAAGCAGAAGGCAATATAAAGCAGTTAGAGAGGATCAGTGGTGAACTGAATAATTCATTCAGGAGAGAAAAGGAGCTATTTGCTATGTCAGTCTTGTCTTGATTGTATTTATAGACAGGAACTTTTGACAAGGAAATTACTTGTAAATTCTTCTTTTTAGTTTTTTGGGTTTTTTCTTTTTTTTTTTTTGTCCCAGAAAATAACGAGCAGGAAGATTTCCTGCAGGTTATTTTTTTTTTTTTTCTTGTTTTTCTGAGGCAGTTTGATGGATTTCTGCAAAGAACCTGAAATCTTGTGACCTCACCCTGAGCCCAGGGGAAGCTGCTGCTTTGATGGAAACTGAGATAGCGGCAGCTGGGAACTCAGGAGGGAAAGGAGACAAAAATGTTCCTCTGAGCTTGCAAAAAGGGATGGAGGCCACGTGTTCGTATTTCATTAGCTGGGTTTTGGAGCAGGAGGGGTCCCTGTTTGCTGGTAGGTGGAAGTTGCTGCTCTGTTTGTGTCTCTTGAAAACGGAGATTTTGGGATGGGGGCTTTGCAGCAGCGTTGCTGGCGGCAGGAGGCTCCCGGCGGAGCACCCGAGCCAGCACCCGCCGCTGCCAGCGGGGCTCTGCCCGCGGTCCGGGTGCGCAGCAAAGGTGCTGGGGTGCGAAGGGGTGCTCGGGTGCCCGCGGCCCCGGGGATGCTGGCAGGGAGGAGGAGGAGCGGGCGAAGGGCAGCCGGGCCGGCCCAAACACCTCTGCAAGCACGGCTTCTCTCCTGCAAAGCTGCAGCCTGCCAGAAGTGTCGTCTTATTTTGGAAGACATCATTTGGAGTGAAAGATGGTTTGAAAAAAAATTAATCCTACGGAGTTCCTTTGGCAGAGAGAGACCCAGGGGCTTTAAAAGTTTATTTACAGCTCTCGTGCCTCATATTCGCTCTTCCCCTTGTTGAGAGATGAGGGACTTTTGGAATCGAACTCCACTTTTCCACCCTAAAAAGCGGCCCTGGAGTGAGCTCACAGAAAACCAGCCCAGGACAGACTCCGCCGAAACAGAAGCTCCAGTTCTGCTCTGAGCAGACGTTGTTGTAATTTGTTTTCCAAGCGGCGTTGGGGAAATGCGTGTTGTTTGCCGAACCTCCCATTTGCATTGAAGGGAAGTTATAATTTGAAGCATGAAATACTTGCGGCGAACTTCGTGTCTCTGCGAGTGCGCTGGTGCTCAGCCTCCTGTATAATTGAGTTGTTGTAATGAAGCCTGGGTTTGGTTCTTCAAGAAGGAATTTGTTTTGAAAAGAGACTCTCGACTTAATATAGATTTCATGCTATTTCCTAGTGCTTGCTGTCAGTGTTGTAGGTCTTCTGGGCCAATTTCTCCCTGGGGTAATTCCACCGAGGTCAAATGGTGCCGGGATGTGGCTCTCCGAGGAGCTCGGGGACGTAATAACCAGCGAGTGGTCCCTTGGCAGCAATCACAGCGCTGCGGAGGCTCTGAGCGCCGGCAGCACTGGCCGCAAACGGCGGCGTGCTGAGGTCTGACCCCGCAGGGCGCCGGGAGCTCGGCGATGCTGCCGTCTCCGCGGGACGGTGACGACCTGGGGTCCCCAAGGAAAACGGAGCCGGGGTTGTGTGTGTTCCTGCCTGGCGGAGCACGCTCTCGAGGCGGACGTAGGGCTGGGGAAAAGAAGAGTTTTCCCTGTTGTGTTGAAACGGGGGAAACATAGGGATGGAAGGGGCTGACCCTCCATTGCCTCCTTGCTAATGGACACAACACACCATCTCCAGCGGCTTTTTTGCTCTGCTGCTCTTCTGGGAAAGTCCCCCTCCTGTAGAGCTGGTGGTGAATTCTTCACAGGCTCCGTAACTCATTAGCATCTCTAAGCAAATGTAAAAGCAACAAGCAAACAAGCTCCCTTTCCTTCGTCTGTGCGTTTTGGTTTTAAATATTACGTTTCCAGGGATAAACGTTGGCAGCACTTGAAATAAGATGTATTAATTAATGAACGAAGCACTTAATTTAGGTTTAATAGGATAATCCTTTGCTGCATGTTACATAAATAGTAATTGAATATTAAGAATGCATTGAATGACAATTAACTACTGGGGAGAGATGCAGTTTATTGCATTCTTGTTAAATGCGTGGCCCCAGCCTGGGTCTCCAGTGTGGGAAAGCCGGATTCAAAGGCTTTGAAAGTCAATGCAGAAACTGCTCTGAAAAGTGTATGGAGTGCAGGGTGAGAAATTCAGGATTAGGCTTTTGTCCTTTACCGATCCATGGTCTGACCCGAAGCTCAGCTGAACAGGAGGGACCTCCTTGCGTTGACTTTGAGAGCAGCTGGATCGTTCACCAGGTGTAATCCAGCCATCATCCTCAACACACGCCTAGGATAACCAGCATCACCAGCGGGGGGATCGGCAGGTCTGGGGGCAGAGGGCTGCTTCAGTCCGTATCCAGAGCCATGGGGCTCTGCCATGGAGAGCTCAACAGCTTTGCCGGGTCTGGAAAGCACCAGGCCCAGCAAGGAGAGGGTGACTGGACGCTGGCGATGGGCAGGATGGTCCCTTGACATCTCTTCTTCGCTGCTTAGCCGGGGGAGAGCTTTCCCTGGGCGGTGTGTCCCTCGGCCCCTGCGTCGCCCCGATCTCCTCCTCACCCACCGACTGTAGCAACCATGGGAAATGCGGTCCTGCGTCCTCGCGCTCGGAGGGAAATCCACCACCTTCATTTTATTCTGGGATTTATTTATTGCCACTCGCTCCGTTACATGATTGCAAAGTGTGAGTGATAAAACCTTTAAATTACTTATAGCTCATCCTTGTTTAAGGGAATAATTAGTGTGCTTCTAAACAGGGAGCAATTCTTCACAATGGGAAATTTAATCTTTAAGGATATTTCCCCTGTAACTTATGCTACATAATTTAGCACTGATTACACAAGTATTTTATTCTGTTTAGCCCTAAAACTTTCCCTCCTTCCCACGCCAGTTTGCCTTGGCACTGCGGGCCGTCGCACGCTGCAGGTGCTGCAGCTCATGCTCAGGGGGCTTGGCGAGGGCTGGTCCAGCGACCCGTGGCAGGGCAGAGAAACAATACCTGGTCCGTCCGGTCCCCCGAGTTCTCCATTGATGGAGCAGCAGACCCCAAGATGCTCCCGCTGGCTGTATCCTGTGCTGTGCCCGCCACAGCAGCTGTGCCAGCTCCACCAAAACCCTAAATGTGTCTTCTCTCGGCTAAACCCTAGCCTGGCACGGGAAGTCAAGTCGATGACAGAGTTTCTCTAGCTCTTATTTTAATTATTTTTATCCCTGGCCAGAAAAACTGCCTCAACCCTCAGTCATTTGCCCGTGTCACTTCAGCCCGTCTGGGTGATTTATGCAGCCGAGGAGAGGGAGGTTATTTAGCTATTGTTTCAAAACCAGGTGCAGGGGAGCAGGGGGATGGAGACATATTTCATTTGTGATTCAGATCCTGCCAGCCGGGGGAAGCTGGGTGACAGGTAGGGAGAGCTGGTGTAATTCATCTCCTGGGCTGGGAGGAGCTGGAGCCCAAAAGCAAATCTTGTGGCAGGAGTTTGGAGCATCGCCGTTCCAGCTGGGGACGGTGGTTGGGCTGGCAGGAGGGGTTGGGGTGGCAGGAGGGGTGACAGCCCCGCAGCGGGGGGACCGAGCTGGGGGAGCCTCTGCCCCGAGCCGGCGCCGCTGTTCCTGCGTCAGGGCTGGGAGCAGGGGACTCAGCAGCTTTCTGCAGTCTGCGGCGAGGCAGAGCGCAGCGATTTCCAGTGCAACCCAGTTCTCCCTCTGTGTTAATTAAATGAGACAGGAACAC
Source organism: Platalea leucorodia (assembly GCF_965183815.1). Taxonomy (NCBI): domain Eukaryota; kingdom Metazoa; phylum Chordata; class Aves; order Pelecaniformes; family Threskiornithidae; genus Platalea; species Platalea leucorodia. Next base: position 772,169 of record NC_138841.1, read on the forward strand.
GGACCTGGCTTCTCTGAATAAGAAATCAGCTGGAAGGTGGCTCCTTTTCTGAGCCCTGCTGCTTCAGCAGCCGGACTGGGGGAGGCAGGAGGAAAAGAATATCCCTGGATTAAATGTAATGAAAATAAATACAACAGCTCTGCTAGCAGCAGACAGGGCCCGTTTAGGGAACAGCAAGTCCAGCTCATTCTTCAGGAGCTGTACCTTCTGCGCTGGCTCAGAGCCCGTTTGGTGGCTTTGCACAGTGTTTCGGGAGGTGCAGGAGCGATGCCTGGGAGGAAGGTGCGACAGCCTGGGAGACAATGACAGATGAAGTAATGCTTCACGAAGCTGGCATATGCTTGACGATGAGCCTGTTATGCTGGATGCTAAGTACCAAATGGTGATTAAACGGCGGTGGTGCAGAAGGAGGGGGGCGGAGGACGGAGAGTTTGACCTGTCAGACAGCTCCCAGAGTTGCACAGAGGTGTGGGGGCTTCACGGGTCCCTTTGGTCCTTGGTTTTGTTATACGCATGTTTTTGAATAGCCCAAGCAAACCAGGCATTTCCATAAATGCTAAAGTAAGAAAGTTGTTCTCCTAGGGTGCTCTCGCAGGTTTGGTTTCCTTAGCGTCCCGTAACGGCTGGCACAGGGTCCTTTCCGTGGCGGGGACACCAGGACCTGCCTTCTCTCCCCCATCACCGCTCCTACAAAACGTGCAAGAGCTGAGAGGTGACCAGGACAGGAGCCGAGCTGCCCCGAGCCCGGGCTGCGTGGCCAGTCCCTGCCCCGGCAGTTTTGCAGCAGGGAATTAGGACGTACCCGGGGCAGCCCCTTCCCCGGGTCATTAATGAGAGGTTTGCTCGGGTCCTGTCGTGATCTGCTGGACTCTGCTTAGCTGCACCCTGCCAGTGCTCTGGGCTGTTTACACGTAGGGATTTGATTTCGGGTCCATCTCTAGGCCTTGCAGTGTCTCATGGTGACATTTCCCTTGCTAAATATCAGAACAAGTATGTTTGAAAGCCAGAGCGAGGAAGGACAGAGTGAGAGATGCAGGGTGAAGGACGGGAAAGGGCTGGAGGAGAGGATTAGGGGAACAGTAATAGGAAGTGAAAGGAAAACAAAGTCCAAATCAGGCCCCATGGAGCAATAAATACCAGGATGGTTGGGTGGTCAGGCAAAGCTCCTGCAGAGGCTGTGGGATCATTTCAAAAAGCAATTAAATGCTTTCCTGGGGGAATCGGCTTACTGGAAAGAATGAGCCACTTTGGACCTTTTCCAGTCCCTGCTACCTTTAATAATTTCCCAGCAACCTGAGCCAGCTGGTGGCCAAAGGCAACAGCCAGGACGTCCGAGAGGAGTCGGGCAAAGTGGCGAAGCGTGGGGCTGCAAGCGGGCTGTTGGGTATCCCACAGCTCTGCGAGGACGGGGCGTTATGGGGAAACGCTGCAAGGGAGGAGCTCCCCCACCAATCTCTGCCTCGCTCCCCAAGTATCCCAAAACCCCAGACCCCGTGGTGTCCCGGCGATGACCAAGGCGACAGCGGCAAGTGGATGGAAGGTGCCGGCTCCCCCACGGCTCTGCAGCGGTTCCCGGTCCTGCAGGGAACGGTTGTGGGTTTTACTCTCCCCCTGCTGCGTTGGGACTAAGAGCCTGGTTCCCCACACCGCTGCGGGAGGGTAACTGGGGGAGATGGGCACTGTGAGCCCCTGCGCCCGTCGTACGGGTAGGCTGGAGGAATGTGGGGGTCGCTGCTCACGTACCCCTGGAGAAACCCAGCGTCGGCGAGGCTGGAGACCCTCGCTGTGCCCATGCGGCGCTTGCTGCAGGGTCCACGTTAGTGTTCGCTGCGTGTGATCGCTCTCCCCGTGCCTTCGCTGACCTGCGCAGGGCTGAGCCCTTCGGGTCTACGGGCTTGGTCCAGTGGCTCTGTGATACAGCAGTCGTGAACCAAACCCCAGGTTCTGGTCCCAGGGGTGTTGCTGGCCACAGACCTGCCCTTGCTATGAGATGCGGGTGTCTGTGCTTTCCCTGGCGTTTAGCCTGGTCACCTTTTTTTCCTTTTTTCTTTCTTTTCCGCTCCTATAGGAACAAAATATCTGAAAAGATCTCGGGAAATGTGAAAACAATAATTATTCACTTCAAAATAGCAGTTCTGGGACACCTGATCTCCCCATCTTGTCAGAAAATGAGGCTGTGGCAGACTGACACCTTTCACAACACAGAGCTCGGAGGGAAGCGGTCGGGCTGGGAAACGCGCCGTGTGCCGAGGCGACTCCTTCCTCCGTGCCGCGCTCGTGGCGGCTGCGCCCGCCCGGCTCCTCCAGAACGGCCCAGCTATGGCACCCTCTCCCCTCGGCCGCCACCGTGCCGGCTCCTCTGCCGAAACGCCGGGGCGGCGGCACGAGGCGCCGTGGGCCGCCCGCACCTGGGAGTCCCGGGGCTTCGATCGGAGCGGCTGTCGAGCAGCCAGGGAGACGTGCAGAAGGCAGCAGGCTTGAAGTGCAATTTGCATTTTAATAAAGAAAGTTGTATTTTTTCAGTAATTTGCATTTAAATCAACCGTGTTTCATAACTGAGCATCTCTCTTAAAGGGGCTCTCTGAGCTTTACCTAACTCAGGGGGAAGGTTAGAGGAGACTTTTGCTTATCCTGCTCAAACTGGGAGCTAATAATGTCACTTTTGCTCGCAGGTGGTACCTACTGGCCCTCACCCACGCGTTTCAGCCTGCTGGAGCATCCTCCCGTCCCCCCCGGTGCTGACGGCCTCTGAGCCGCCCTGGCACGAGCAGGCGGAGGCGAGGGGATTTGCCCGGGCACAGGAAAGGGGACCCGGTCAGCAGCCTAAGCAGAAGCGGGGTAGGTGCAGGCATGCCCAGACCTGGGGGAAACTGGGAAACACCAGCAGAGGGAAACGTTTGTAGTGCAGAGACTGTAAGGAAATTATAAATTTTTAAAACTGTTTTGGATGAGATGAAGTATTCCATTTTTAAGAAATTTGAAGCTTTTCTCCTTTCAACTCTTTTTTTTTTTTTTTTTTTGTACTAAAATCATTCATGCTGCAGCACAAAACCCAGGATCTTGAAAAGGGATGGCACTTCTGAAGGCAAACGAGGAGATGTTCTGTTCTGAGCGTGCTGGAAAGCCTCTCACCCTCCAAACGTAATGAACCTTTACTGCTGTTGTGAAGTTTCTATAAAAATCATTTTCCGATGCAAAACCCATTGCACTGGAGGCCTGTTCCGCTGGGTCTCCAGTGACGGAGCTGAAGTCACTCGGTGCTGCCGGTGCCCGTCCTGCCTCCCACGCCTGCCGCAGCGTCCCCTCCCCGTCGCCCGGGGATGCCGGGCCCCCTCGCACCCTGAGGAGAGCACGCTGCCTGGTGCCGTTCGCTTGTAGTCGCTTTTGTTTGCAGACAGTGAGTTTTCCATCAAAGCCGCTGCTGCCTTTCATCCCTGGGGAAAGCTGCCTGTGAGAACAGCCTTTTAACCACAGCTGGTTTAGGGGAGCGGGAGCCTTTCATGGTCCTGCTTTTATCTTGGGAGTGGGGCGGCTCTCCTTGTAGGACGTGGATTCGAGTGCTTGGAGAGGGAGTGATCGATGGGGTGGGGGCTTTGTCCTGACCCCTGGATGCTCCGGCCCTCGGTACCATGAAGATGGGCTGCAGCACCTTCATGCTCTTCCCTTTGGAGCAAGACCTGCCTGCGATGAGCTGCTGCTATTCGTTCATTGAAGGGCAGAAAGCTCAAACGTTGACTTTAATGTTTAATGCTTTTCAACGCGGTGAAAGCAGGGGGAGGAAGGGGATTGCTTCCTGTTCAAGCACCTCTGTTGGATGCCAGGGCGTTTAGGTGGGAGCGTTGTGGGCTAAATCCCACCGCAGTTGACCTCCCCACTGCAGAGCGAGCCACGCGCTCTCCAGGGAGGCGGGTTCCGAAGAGGGCTGGCCGGCGCGGCCGCCGAGCGCGGCACGGGTATCTCCTAGCATAACCTGCGCGGGGTCCGTTGCTGCCGACAACGCGGGCGCTAGCCGAGGAGCTGCAGGGTCCCTGTCCCGGCGGTGCTGGCCACGAGGATGTGACCTGGCTGCTCCCCACATGCTGCTGAGCCGGGGGACGCCGAGGTGCCACCGCGGCGCCGTGTCACCGCCGCTCCTTTCCATAAAGGATGGGAGAGCTGCGAAGGGGAGCTTGAGTAACAGTGGGTATAATTCAGGTTGATTTCTTCCCAGACTCTTCATTTGCTGAACGTGTCACCAGCCGTGTAGTATATGGGGTGTTTCGTATCAATTTTCTGCGATGCCAGGCCATAAATAAAGAAAATAAATGTTGCAACTGTTAATCAGTCGCTGCTCACCCAAATGAGTTCCCTATACGTTTTCCTGTTCTATAATTACTTGTCACCTATTGCTAGTTTGTAACTTTTCGGTCTGTGATTCTGTTAGGTGGCTTTTTCCCCTTCTTTTGACAGGCTTAATCTGTTAGTTGTGGGCTTGGTTTTTTTGGTTTTTGTGTTTGTTTGTTTGGTTTTTTTTTTTCCCCCCAGGTGGAGGGAGTTAAAAACCTATTGATTGGTGGCGGGGGTTTCCTATGGGTTAGGAGCTGAGGGGAGCCAGCCTCCAATCAGAGCTGTGTTTTTAATGTCTGGAACAAATACTCGATGATACCTGGCGCTGGCACTGTGCAATTCGTGCAAAGAGACTTCTTGCAAGTGTACGTTGATTTAAGCCTGGCATCGTTGCTGGGAGGTGGCCGCAGCGGTGCTGCAAAAACAAGAGCAGACGCTGAATACTCTCCCGTTTTTCTGCCTGTCTTGTTTTCTGCAGCTTTCCAATGCTCTGGGGATGCCCTGCCTTGCAGCACTCAGCTCACTGCCCTGGTCCGCGTTCCCCCCACGCTCCTCTCCTCTGGGATTTGGGTCGGTCGCCCTGTTTTGCAGGTGGGGAAGCGGAGGCAAGGAGCCTTGCTCGCTGCCGTCCTCTGCATCAGCTTCCCAGGCAGGAATCCTGACTGCCTGTCCGGCAAGCTGTGCCGGGAGGCAGAGGGAATCCCCCGTGAGCGATCGCTCCTGGTGAGGACTGCTTTAAAATAGATAAGTCTAATGGGCGAGAAACAGCTGTGAAAGCAAAGTGTAATTTTTCAGCCAGGCCCTCCAAGTGGGAAAAGAGAGCTAACTTCATCTCCCTTCCCCTTGCACCGAAAATAATTGTAATTTACACACCAAAGGGACGGATACGCTGGAACATCTTGTGGCAGGAAAGTATTAACTGCAGCTGTCACGTGGAGCCGCTGCAGGGACGGTGTGTTAGCGGGGAGGCTGCCGAGATGGATTTTTGGGGAAGAGCGCAGGGAAAAGAGCACAGGTTTGTGGCGAACGCGTCCCTCGTGCCTCTCCGGGCTGCCTGGCGGAGCTGCCTGCCGCACGCGGGGATGCCTTGCGGTTTATATCCATTGAAGCCTTCCCCTACGTTCATTTGCCTGGCAGCCTCTGCTTTCAAGGCAGAATAAAAGACTAAATTTCTAATGCAGTAAAGGATAAAACACAATGGGGAAGTCGGTCTGCTATACAGGAGGAATAATAGGTCTATTAGGTGAATACATTTTCTGTGCACCCAGCCAAAACGTTTCATTAAAACAACGGGGCTCCTCCCTCCCCTGCTAATAAATTAACCTCTGCGGAGGGGATGTATCTGCTGAAAGGATTCATTTTCCAAAGCGAAACACGAGCCTGCATCCCTCGCAGGGAGGGCTGCCTGGTCCTCCCCATCGGGGGAGAGCTTGGGTGCTGGCTGGAGCCCTCGGCACGGGGCGCTGGGCGCTGGGATGGAGGCTGGTCTCTGAGCCTACGGTAATTCACGTAGGCGGCTTCCTTCTTCATTTTCCCTCCTCCCCCCAGCTGAAGGCCTGTCCTTGGTTTCAGACAGTTGGGTACCTCTGGGGTCCAGCAGCAGCCCCAAGGCAGGAGCCTGCGGGACCGCAGAGCCCACCGAGCCCCCCGCCTGCCCTCTCCGGCCACCCAGCGGCAAGCCAGGACCGCGTCCTTCCTCCGGCAGTTTACAGTCTTGCAGGGTCTGAGGATGACAGATGTGGACTTGGGGCCTCTAGTGGGATTTGGAAGGACACAGTCCAAACATCCATCTGGCTGTGAGCTCGCCACCGCCACCCAGCCCTCAAAACGCCTCTGGGCCTTGGCACCTCTGAAAACAAGGCATTTTTGTGAAAGGCACGTGGGATGGAAAGTTGTTGTTTGTGTTCACAGAAGCTAGATATCAGATGCTCTGAGCTGTAAACCAGCCTCATCGCTCAGGGCAGCGCTGGCAGAGGGAGAAGGGGTTGCAAAAGCATCTTCTGAAAGGATTCAGGTAGCTTTCCCTGCCGGAGCGGCCGCTGCTGCGGGGATTTTGGTAGCCGAGCTTGATAGGGCAATTCCTCTTCCTTCCTGCACAGCCGGTCCCAGGGCTGCCCGCAGATCGCTGAACCCAAAGTGCGCAAACAAACCCAACCTCCTACAAGAGTTTCCGTCGGGGCTGTGCTAACGTTGCCGACGTCCCCGCGTGCCTGGGGACAGCAGCGGGCCACTCGCCTTTCGGGGGGCCCGGGGACCGAGTGGTTACGAATACAGACAAGGCTTTGCAGTGAGCAGACTCAGTCCAGTTGCTGAAAAGATCTTATTGCAAGTCTAGTGCAGCCTTACATTCCTCCACAAATTATTTATCAGGATAAATAATTATATATTAGGGCCATAGTGGATGCAAATGATTTAATTAATAATACACGCTTCAAGAGTAATTTGCAATTTAAAGTGCTGTATAAAAGCCTAGTATTAGCAATACTTATTTTTATTTATTAATTGCTGGCTCTCAAAATCTCCATGGTGAATTATTTCCCATCTTTTCAATTTTTAATTTATTTCTCTGGCTCTGGGGAGAGGAAAGGTGACCTTGCAGCGACCTTGTATGGAAGGTGGTGGACTGGGAGTCCCCGGCCCTGGTGCACCCTTGGCTGGGCTGTGGCTTGTTTGTTTGGCCTTTGTTGCTGGAGACTTGGGGATTAGGGCCTGTGATCTTATGAACAGTTTTTTCGCTTTGTTTAGCTTGTGCTTGTTACCTGGGAATGCCTTGCTGCTCTCTCAAACTGGGCATTTGGCTGATGTTTGGTGAAACTCTTTCCAAAATAGGGATGCGGTGCTTGTGCTGATTTCTTCAGCACAGCAAAAATGAACGCTGGGTGGGATTTACGGCCTCGGAAAGCCCGACCGTCTGCCTCGCAGCAAGCGCTGTGCCCCAAAAGCCCAGTCTCTGCTTCCCCTCCAGCTAACGTCTCCAGTGCACGGAGACCAGGACTCCAAACTCTGCCTTTCTGGTCTGGGAAGTGCAGTGCCCCTGGTGTTACATCCGCCTTCGCTGCTGGAAGGGGCTTGACTGGTTTTCCCATGGAAGCAGAAAGGTGCTGAGCACCAAGACAGCCTTGACGAGCTCAGGAGGGGCAGGAACGGGTGCCTTTCCCCTTCGAAAGGCGTCCTGGGAGCCGCGCTCTCTCCTGGCATCCCACCGAGCAGGATCCTGGGCAGGCTGCCGGGAGGCGCATGGCAGCTTTGCCCTCTTTCTGATGTTCAAGTGCTTCGTGGAACATACGAGTCCTGACACCTTGCTGCCTGTTTCTCAAAAGCCGGCAGAACCTGGTGGGCGCTCAGATCTGCGGCATATGGTGTGAGTCACTGCGAGTGCACCCAGCAAAAGCAGTCTCGGGGAAACGGGTCGGGGAGCGGAGGAGGAGGGAAGCTGTGCTGGTGCTGCCGGAGCCGTCCCGCTGGCAGCCGCCTCCGGGATGCAGTAACTCAGCCGGACGGGGAGTGCGAGGGGAGCCGCTTTGCGGGTTCCTCAGTGGGTCTGTCCAACGCCGTGCATCGCTTTAGCCATGGGGCTGCCGGGGCTTTGGCCAAGCCCTTGGGGTGGGAACCCACCTTGGTGATGGGTGCTGGCCACCGCTGCTGACCGGGTGCCAGGAGGTGCCGGCTGGTGCTGCTGCCTCCGAGTGCTGCAACGTCCCCCTGCCTGCAAGGGTGGCACCCGCAGTCGAGGGCTGTGTCTCTGCACATCCCACCCAAGGCTAGAGCAGCAGGCTGACCTGGCCTGCAAGCAGAGGGCAACCGAGACCCCAAAATGCCAGGTCCAGGCACACTCTGTGTCGTGAAGTCCCCTGGCCTCTGCAGCAATGCTCTGTGCAGGAGCCGTAGCTGCTGCGGTGCCGAGGATCAGTGCCGGCTCAGTGAGGGAGCGTGGTGGGATGGGGGACTGCCGGCGGGTTGGTGCTGAGCCGGTGGCGGCAACGCAGCTGCTGGCCCATCTGGCAAAGCAGCTGCCGGCGGGAGCTGGGGCTTTGCACGCAGGCGGCTGGAAATAGAAACCGGGGAGAGAGAAGGCACCCAGCGGCACAGGGCCGGCCGGGGAGCAGGGGCTCTGGCACTGGTGATGGGCTGACCAAGCTGGTGGCCGTGGGGGTGAGCAGAGGTGTGTGACCCCGGGACAAGCAACAGCAAAACCCTCCTGGGGCTTCGGTGGATCACAGGATACCTGGCTGCTTCTTGGTTTCTCTTAGGACCTTGCTGCAGCATGGGGGGATGCGATGCTCCGGGCAGGGTGATGGTGGGACCAGAAAGAGTCTTAGCAAACATGCGGCTTGGACCTGGGGCACAGTCGTGCTCTCAGCGCCGCGGGCTGGGGGAGCTGGCCTGCCCGAGCAGCACGTGGCAGGCTTAATTAGCCTGATCTGGGTGCATGGGTTAAATAGCCCTGCTCTGGGCTAAAGTGTTTTAATGCGGTTTCTGTGTTGGCAAGGAAAAAAATGGCATGTCCTTGTGTTTCCAAAGCCCCGGCAAGGACGCAGCTCTGCCACTTGTGCCCTGTCAGAGGCTAAAAGCCATCCCTTGCCAATAAAGATTTCCACGTGAGCGGGGTGCGGTGCTGCAGGTATCTCGGCACGGGCTCTGAAGCACGCAGAAAGCCTCGGGGAAACACACCGCGCGTGGTGCACAGTAACGGCCCCGCTCACTAGCGAGGATGTGGGAGCGGCCGCGGCGCCGGTGCCCGACGCCAGCCTGCTCCTCCCGACCCCTGCGTGGCTCCTTCCCCCGAGCTGCCGCGGTGCGTCGGGGCGCTTGTGCCGAACCACGGCGTGACGAGGGCGCCCGGCTCGTCTCCGTGGCGCGCGGGGAGAACATGGCAGGCGACAGGCCTGTCCAAGTGCTTGGGATTGGAGCCTGGCGCGTCGACGTTTTCATTTCGGACAGCCGCTCCTGCTCGTGGCCCTGGGGAGAGGGCTCGCCGGGAGCTGGGGCTGGCACGCTGTGGGCTGTCCCTGCTCCGCTGCCTGCGGGAGCACAGACAGGGCAGGACCTTTCCCTGAGCCGAGCCCCCGCGTTTCTCATAAACCCAGCTTTATCAGCTCCTGTCTTGCTGGGCAATTTTTTTCTTTTCATCTGGTGCTGCCAGCAGGTCCATTAATCCTCCAGCAGCTGAAGCATGGCGTGATTTTCCAGGCGGAGTTTGGTCTGGGTCATGAGGTCCCGATGGAGCCTGGAGGGATGGATCTGTCCAAGACCACCCGGACTCAGAGCTCCAAAAATCCAGAAACCGTCCCCAGCCATTTGTTGGGCAGTGGGGAAGATGATTCGCCTCCTGCCACCAGCCCAGCTGCTCTAGGGAGCTCAAGGAAAGTCTCTTTTTTAAAGTACGTTGGCTTTGTCCGTCCCAGCTGTGAAAGCTCGGATTTCTGTAGGGATTTGTCCTTTGCAGCCTGTCTTCTAGCAGCTGGGATCTCTTGGCTGAGTCCTCCTTGTAGTTCATCATCACAGGTATCATTTACCCTCCAAAGTCACGTCTTGTTTTAATCCGTCTTTACTATTCAGGCACGCCGCAGACTGCTCCCTCGATGGCAAAGAGTTATCCTTCTTAACGAGCAGGACTTGGGGGACACGGGAGAGCAGAGCAGCCCATTTCTCTTCATCACCACCAACAGATGAGAGCAAATCAGTTTTGCAACAACTTTAATAAATTGATTCAATTTGGTGAGCCAAAAAAAAAAAGAAAAAGAGGAAAAGATTAAAAAGTAAAGGAGGAAATAACATGGGATGCTCCCAGCAATCGTGGTGGATGGTAAATCTCTTCTTTATTACTCCTTTATTATTTCCAGAATCTGAAGTTTAAATAATTAAGCAGAATAAATGGTGGATGAATATTATTTTCAAGTTTTATTTATTGATTCTCAAAGGACAGATGTGCACAGAGACGCAGGCACAGAGGAAGCTAATTTCTCCAGTGGTGTAAATCAGGGCAGGATCATTAACATGAATGCCATTTAAAGGAGATTTACACTAGCTGAGCATCCAGCCTTCTAATTTTTGGAGGAAAATATGGAAGACTACATAGATTTTAATAATTTTTTGTTCTGTCTTCTGTGCAATTCATTTATTTTCCAATTTAAAAGCACATCAGGTTGGAGTTTTAGTGTTTTTTGTGTGTGTGTGTGTGTAATTTAAATACATTTGTTGACAGTGCTGCTCACTCTAAAGGTCTTTTCAGGAGTCTGAGACTGGAAAAGCTCCGGGTGCCTGTGGGTTTGTGCTCGCAGCATCTGCAAGGCCGGGGCTGGTACCCTGGAAGGCGAGGACGTGCTGTGCCGTGCAGCCGGCGCTGGACTCCCGATAGCCGCCGGTGCCACGAAACCCCGGGGGCTGCTGGAAGCCGGCCGGGGCTGGGAGCACCGGGGGTCTCGCCTGGGCAGGCTGCAACAGGCGCGGGCGTTTGCAGTGCCCAGGCGAGGATTTCCCAGGGCCAAAGGCTTAATTCCTGCTTAAGTCTGATATACGCCTTGTTCTTGATAATATCCACTTTAGCAGAGTATTTATTCTTTCAAAACGCAGATGAAACCCCAGCGCCTGGAGCGCTCCCCTCTGTGCAGTCCCGAGTCTGCCGCGGCGCCGGGCTCCCGAGGCACCAGCTTGTGTTTGGGGGGGGACATCTTGTCGTGCCTTCGCTGTTCTTAATTGCAGCTTCAGTCTCAGGTCGCCGCTGATCCGTCGCACGCCCAGGGAGGGTCTCGCTTTCCGCAGGAGATCTCCAGCACTGGGATATTTTTGGCAGGCAAAGGAGAAGGAGGTGGCGGCTGCTACAGCAAGAGCAACAGCGGCCTCGGAGAAGCAGAGGCATGCGAGCCGGTATTAACAGTGGGGCCAATTAAGGAGACCAGGACTGAAGTCAGCCTGACACCTGTAAGTAAATTAACCCAAAGGAAACAGGACGTTACATGAAATCTCTGCTACACGGGGAGCGTACGGATAAAGCAGCCCCGTGAGCAGATAAGTAGGTGGTTCCCTTCATTATCCAACCTTGCCTGTGTGTTAAGACCAATTAGGGCCCATCACCGGTGCGGTTGTAGCTGATGGTGGTGGGCGCCGGAGCGGCAAGCACTGTCGGTTTTCAGGATTCCCCAATTCAGCTCGCTCCGGGCCAGTTTCATCGTGCAAAGTCTCAGCACCGTGAGGAGGAGTTTCTCGTGCTTGAGAGAGTCCTGAAATCCAGACATCGGGAATGCGGGGCTGGGTGCACGGCTCCAGCTTTTATGGCTTCATTCTCCACTGATGAGCTTGGATGGGGTTGTGGGAAGTTATTTTGTTCCAGCAAGATGGGGAGAGCCTCAGGTGTCGGGAGCTTGGCTTGGGTCCCTTCTCATCTATTACCAGCCTGGAAATGAAAAATCTGGCTGTGATTTGTAGCGATCGCAATGGAGCAGAAAAGCTGTTGACACCTCCGATCCATCGCCGTTCACTTTATTTCTGTGCTCCCTGACAGGAGTGGCACCGGGTGCCTGGGGAGGGCGGGAGAGCCGGGGTGCGCGGCCTGGCCGGCTCCGCCAGCAGCGCGCGTGGCAGCGCGCCGTGGGGTTTGTTCCCGCAGACCGAAGAAAAACTAGGGAGTTTAGAAGATGTTTCGGAGGAGCGCCTGCAATTTGGGAACTGCCATCGCAGGGCGCATTTGCTACCAAATGAGGGGGGATCCACTATTGCCCTCGGAGACGTGTGGGTCTCGTTATCTGCCTGCCTGGGAAGCAGGCTGGAAAGCCAGGAGGATGGGCTGTATTCCTGTCTCTGCCAAAGTATGTCAAATTAATCTATCTAGCATCTTCTCTGCGAAAATTTTTGCCCAGCTTTAGAACGGGGACAGTCGTCACCTGCCTTTTTTAGAGGAGGTTTGTGTGTTTAAGAGGAACTGTGCGTGGGACTGAGTTTTGCTCCCACGCTTGCAGCAGGGGTGAGATTTGGTCCTTCAAAATGTCACTTGATAAACAACAAGTAATGATAAACACTTATTGTTCTCCCTTTTTTTCCCTCTGTGGGAGTAGATGATATTGCTAAGTGACCGAATACTCATTTGACCCTTGAAAATGCAAGAGTCATGTTTAATTCATGTCTTTTATTTATAGATTTGGGCTCCTCTGGTTTATCTCCTGCGCTCTGCGGCTGCGGAGCAGAGGGGGGGTGTTCGGGCAGAGCCTCTCTCGAGGAACAGCCTCCAGGACCACGCTGCGGCAGGAACGCGATCGGGTGCTGCGTCAGCTCCCTGCACGCCGATGAGGGCTTGAAGGAAAATAAATATGGGAGGCTTTGCAGCTGAACCGCGTGGATGTTTTTGCTGGAGCAACCACAGCTCGCTGCCCACCTGCCTGCCGTCAAATTAAGGGTTTGCCAGTGGTATCGGCGTCAGACAAGTCCCTCCAAGAGACCAACCCAGCAGGATGGGGAGGAAAGGAGCCACGGCTGCTGGTCCTTCACCCACCGGCCCCACGGTGTCCTGCTGACGCCAGGGGCTGAGCCTGAGGGTTTGAGCAAACCAGGCTGGGGGGGAAGCTCTGCCCCCGTGGCCCCAGTCCAGCAAAGCCCTGCAAGGAGCAGAGTGCAGCGCAGAGATGTGTGAAGCCAGGAGACCATCCATCAGATTAACGAGGACGTGATCCAAAAGCCACGTGTCAATGACAAAAATGACTGAGTGGCGCTGGACAGAACCGCGGCGGGCAGAGCGGGCTCTGGCGTGGCCGCTGGGATGAACGCTTGTCGTTAGCAGGGAAACGCAGTCCTGGGATGTGTGACCAGGGGCACCCCAGCAGAAGGCAGGGACATAATCCTTTCTCCCAGCACAGCACCGGTTAAACCGCTGTAATGCAGCTAGCTGTGGGCAAAGCGTCACTGAAAGGAAATGGAGAAGCAGCAAAGGAGGGAATTGCAGCCTGGAGGAAGATAAAGGGTTTAGAGAGGATGGGTGTGAAGAAAGCGATTAGAGGAAATTAAACATGGACAGGCTGGGGAGGGGGAATCTGGCCGAGCTGGTGCGAGGGCACATTGCAGAGCGGGGGAATTGCTCTCATCACTGAACTGTGCAGGCACTGGCAAGAAAGAACAGCATTAAATAGAGCAGGAGGCTTACGTGCGTCAAAGGCCGGGCAGGCCTGGCACTGGGACCAGTTCTGGGCTGAAACCAAGCAGCACAAGAGCAACGGGCTTGGAGGAGGCAGGCAAGATGTTAATTCCTGCCTGGCGAGGCCCTCACGTCTGCACTTCATGAAGAAGGAGCTTTTGGTAGAGCTCTTCTGCCTCTGTTTTTTCAACCTAGCGATTAAACATCCAGCGTGGACATGCCTCTTCTCTTGGATAAACCTCTTGCAAGAGACCGACAACCTGAGGCCTAATTAGTCGCCTTGAACTTGGCAGTTTCGTCAGCTGGGGAAATGCCGCGGGAGGTGGATGTGTGGTCCCCAGTGCTTTGCGCTGGCTTGAAGCTTGCCTTGCCCTGGGGTCTCTGAAGATGCTGGAGGACTGATCCTTGTGCTGAGGGCAGGGCTGGAGTCTGGGGAGGCGTGGGGGGCTCTCGCCTGTCCCAGCGGTGCTGTCAGATGCACGGGTGTTGCTTTGGTGCGGGAGAGGACAGATGGGCTCCCGGGCGCTCCGTAGCTCGCTGCTGCTCCTGGGAGGAGAACTCGCTTCCTAGAAATTGCTGCCGAGGTGCGGACAGAGGCAGCGTCACACCAGCGCTCGCCTTGGTCGCAGGCGGCTGTGCCGCGCCTCAAGAAGGATGGAGAACAACCAGGAGAGTTGAGAAGTTCAGCACAAGCCTTGCCCGAAAAGGATGCTGCTGGGAGGGGAAAGCGCCAGATCGTGGTTTGACCCCTGGTTCTCCTCTCCCACTGCCCCTTTTCTTCTTAAAAAAAATAGGAAGGAATTAAATCTCATCAGTGGCTTTTAAAAACCAACTGAAAATGTCCTTTATTAAATTACCACCCTATTGATCCAGCAGTCATCCGAAAGGGGATTGATTGAGGACTTAAACAGACGCACAGCCGGGCCAAACGTTAAATTAACGTGCATAAACGGGCAGTGGAGAAGCAATTTTCAGAGTAAGTCAAGCAAAAGATCAATCCTGTTTTGCATTCCATGCCAAAGTTGCTTCTGTATTTATTTTTATGTTATTTCATCTTTTTTTTCCCTGTCCCTCTTACGATAAGCATGTCGTTGAGAGGCAGCACTCAAAGCACAGCTCACTCCGCTCATGGAGCCAGCGCTCCCTTCCTTCGGGCCTCGGAGGGGAGGCGTTTGCAGAGGGGTCAGGGAAAGCCACGTCGTCCTGAAGGACTCGCACCCGAGGGTGCTTTTAGCAGTGTAAATCCCAGCTTCTCCATTAAACTCCTAGAGAAGGCAGGATGCAGCAGAAGACCTGTCGCCTGCTTTGCGTATTTGTGTGTCTGATGAACCTTGAGTTGCTCTTCCAAGTCTGGGGAAGATTTTTGGGGAAAAAAAACATTGTTTTTATTGATTGTTTCCTCCCACTTCTTCACCATATGGTAATTCCAGCTGGCTGCCAGGGGCAAAGCAACCGTGATGGATCTACAAATATTCAGCTTCGCTCTGGCCTTTCCTATGAATGCTCCAAAGAGAGCCTGCGGCCACGGCTAAAGCGTGGGCTAGAGAAAAGCACGTGAAGGCAAATCGCTGCTTTGTCTGGTCGCTCTGTGAGTAAACCACAAGAAATACTCCGGGTGTTTTTTTTTTCTCTAGACTTAGCAAAAATCCTGATACGAAATTCTGATCTCCGAAGGCCACCAGCCCAGCTCCCCTGAGCCGAGGGCTTCGCTCCTGGTCTCCCATAAGGCAGGGGTAGGTGGCATCACCCCATGCACGCAAAGGGGGTCGCCTGTGGTTTGAAGCAGTCTACGGAGAGCGCAGAGCCGGGCTGCGGAGCCGCGGCGCATGGGGAAGGCTGAGATACGGCGTTTCTTGGCTCCAGGCAGATCTGAACCACGGGCCCAGCGAGCCGGAGGTGCTGAGGTTTCCCTGTGCCTGATGCACCATCAGTGCAGACCCGCCGGGTCCTTCCCTGGAGAGCCAACGGGACTTCACAGCAGTGACACTGGGGACCTTGATCGTACTGCTGGACACACTGGGACAGAACTGGAGCCCAGTCCCCTGCTCGCTCAGCTTTTGCTAAGCAGTGGCTGAAACTCCTGCATCTCTGTCAAGCAGCAGAACGGGAATTTGCTGGGATGAGGAACGCTTGATCTACTGCACTTGGGGAATATGGGCTCAAAAACATCTGTGTGAGCTCTTCCACCTTCCCTTCACTCTTGCCTTTGTCCTCTGCTCCTCCTGGTTGGGTGCACATGGGGGCCCCAAGACCTCCATGGTTTGGGCACGTGGAGAAGGACGCTTTTCCCTCGCCGACCCGAAGCCGAGCGGTCTCCTCTGCCCCACCAGACTCGGCCGTCCCCTCGCGCTGCTGCTGCTCCGTGCGACAGCATGGCTTTGCGCGTCACCTCCTGCGGGAAGCGGGGGCCGCGTCGTGACCTGGCATCACCGGTGAGTCACCGCGGCAGATAGCCTCCCCTTTCCTTAACAGCATGGCCCTGGCGCTCGCAGCTCCTTCCCCAGCGCCGGCGGCGGGGAATGTGCTCAGAGCTAAAGCCATAATTAGCAGGAGCTGGTTGCAAAGGCTGGGACCGAGGGGCTTTTCCTGTCTGTTAGGTCTCGAGAAGCCTTTCATTATGGGGATGGAGAAGCGTTATTCCTCTTCCCCTTTGCACACTGCAGGATTTCCGCTCCCAGACAGGCTGTGCCGGTCGGAGAGCTGTGCCGTGCGGAGGGGTGAGGGTGCCCTAGGGTTCGCTCTCCTCCTCCTCCTCCCTGGGGAAACGTGGTCGGAGCCGCTCATGGCATGGGAAGGAGGGGGCAGGAGGAAGGGACAAGGGGGGCCATGGCGGGGACCGCGGGAGGAGAGCTGGAGGGATTCGTTCGGTCCGTATTTGTGCAGTCCAGTGACTTAAGAGCCAAAAAAGAGCCGGTGGAGGCAGCAGGAGCGCAGCCCCTCTCCCAGCTCTCGGGTGCAGGGAGGGTGAGCGGAGCGGGGGCTCGGGGGTCCCAACCCACCTCCCTCAGCCCGGGGGGAGCGGAGAGGACATGGAGCTGGCAGCTCCTTTCCCCTCTCTCGTCTGTGCAGTGCAGTCACTTTTGAGGAAGATAAATTATTGAATGGGTGAAATCTTCTGCGAAGAGTAATAAAAACATATCTTCAATTAGAACGTGCTGGGGCTTTTTACACCACCTGAATGGGAGCTGCTCCTGCGGTAGACAGGCACCTCTCGTCTCCTTTTCCTTTTCTTTTTTTTTTTTTTTTTTCTTTTTTTTTCTCTTTTTTTTTCTCCCCAGATTGTTGTTTCTCCCCTGCTCCAGAATAGGTGTGCAGGAATAGATCCGCACCCCAGCAGCAGGCAGGGGCCGTGCCAGCGGGGGGGAACGGATGATCTCTTTTAAACCAAGAACTGGTCAGCAGAGAAAAAGATTTTTTTTTTTTTTTTGTGCTTGTTTTTTAATTTTTAATAGCTCTGCTTTTTGGATTTTTGGAGCCAGTATTTTATTTTAGTGCATTACTTTGTCCCTGGTAGCACAGGCTGTAATTTAATGTGGTTCTGTGTTAATAAAAGAATATTCCTTCTTTCTCTCTCGCTTGTTCTTCCTTTGGTAATAATCAAATAAGTGGAGCATGTCATTAACGGGCTGCGAGCACCGGAGCGTGCCTGGGTGCGACGGGGCCCCCATCGCTGGAGCGATGGCTCGCTCCGGCCGGTGCTTGCATTCCTTCTCCTCTGTCTTTACAGCTGTCGGGTGGGTTTTCTCCCCGAGAGGTGCTCCCTGCAGCATTCCCACCGCTCCGGGACGGAGACGCTGAGTGCTTGGCTTTGCGGTCTGCTTCTTCACCACGCAGCTCTTGGGATTTATCCAGCGCCCTTCCAGCCGCCTTGGGCAGCCCGAGGCGCGGGACGGTGAGTGCTGGGGTGCCGGGTTAGATGCCGCCCATCGCCCAGCCTGGCAAAGGTTTCCCTTCCAAAGGGCGAACTCAGCAAAGCTCAGCCAGAGCAGCACCACAGCCCTTTTCTGACTGCAAATTTGGGGGGCAGGGGAAAGAAGTGATTTATATGTATAGTTGAGATTTTATTTGCATTTTAAATCACACTCTCTGCTAAACTAATGGACCCCCTATTTATAGATGACTCCAACATAAAGTGACTGCTAATTACTACAATTAATATAGCGTTAAAGGCTTGCGAGCCAACTCCACTGCAACTTGTATCGCCTACTCATTTTCAATTAAGGCACATTGACAAGTAAAATACGCAGTTATTAAGAGCAGAGCCCTGTTGTGTAATTACATTTTTCTAAGGTCATTAATCTCCTGCAATATTCAGTTTTGCACCCGATGGCCAGAGTGGGGGCAGCTTTGCGGGTCCGTCCCTCAGGGGACAGTGGTAGCATTTAGGGAAAGTAAAGAAAGGTGAGGGTTTTTTTTTCCCATTGTGGCCTCAGGCTGTGGGTGCACGTCCTTGGACGGGCATCCCTGGATGACCCATAGGACCATCGCGTCTGTGGCCAGCGGGTGCCCTGCTAAGCACACCATCCCTGCCGTGCTGCACCCCTGGGTGCGCTGGCTGCCTGCGAGATCTTTCTGCATCCTCATGGACGTAGGCTGAATCCTCACGTGAAGTCCGTGTACATTAGCTCAAGCCCCCCGCAGCACAGCACCGAGCCTCTCCTCCCTGGGTTCAAGCCTTGCTTTTTTGATGTTCTGTGCACTTTTTGGCCGAATGACAGTAAGGGTGCTACCAGCCATGCAGGGGGCAACTGCTCTGTAAAGCAAAAGGAGAATAAAGAAAGAAAAGTCAGTAGAAAAAGAGGCTTAACGGCAAACAAGCAAGCAAACACCCAGAGCAGCAAAGGAGCATCAGCTCCCTAATGCCTCCAGCAGCAGCTGGTGAAATCATGCGCAAAATATTGCAGCATTAGGGCACACGCGGCGACAAGGTGTAGTGCTGTGATTATAATAGACAGACACGGGCCTTTAACACTTTCAAGCTGATGCTTTGATTGACTGCTGGAGACTCAGTGCTGGCAAAGCAGCTGGAGCCGGCCGATTGCCGGCGCCTGCCTGCTGCGGGCAGCGGGGACGGAGGGCTGGGGAGGGGGCCTGGATGCGCTGCTCCCACCCATCTCATGGGTGCCCAAGAGCAAACACTGTTGAGCGGCTCCTCAGCCCTCTGCAGTAAAGTCCCTCGAAGGCTTTGCAGTTCTCGCCTGGTTTACAGGTGGTTTTTTTTGGTTTTCTCAGAGCTGAAGCTGCTTCTCTGAGCTCTGTCTCCTCCCTTTGGTCCGTGGTTTGGGCTTTGTTTCTGGACACCCTGGGATTCTGCATCTCCTCCGCCTCCCTGGGTGCTTTCTGAGCCAGAACTATTCTCCACGGCAGCTGCTCGTCTGTGGCTGGCCAGGTATTACAGCACTCTGCTGATTCCCATAACTCCAGGGTTTAAGCACCCGGCACGGCCCTTAGCACTGAACAGCAGTAAATCTCCAGGTCCTTGTTTGCCTCTGGCTTTATCGACAGCACGGAGGAACGGCCGGGGCCATGTGCGAGGAATGAAGATGTCTGAGGAGCTCTGCGCAGAGGGACGGCTGCAGCACGGGCTGTTTGTTTGGGCCTTGGGGCACCTTGCTGCTGCTCGCTGGAAGGGGATGGCTTCTGCCTCGGGTGGCAAGTGCAGGCGCAGGACCTCATCCAGCGCTTGCTCACCAGATGGGGGTTTTTGATGTTTAGATCCTTGCAAAAGGTGAACACAGTGGGCATTTGTAGGGACTGTGCTGTGGGGCAGGGCTACTGTAGGAACGAGGCTGGGCACTCTGGTGTCTCCCCTGCAGCCCCCTTCTTGCAGAGATGTCCCGCAGGAGCTGAGCGCGTGGCTCTCACCGCAGCTCACCAGAAGCTCCCCCAAACCCCGTGGCCCTTCCCGGCCGGCCGCCCCCCTCGCTCCCCATCCCCAGCGCGGTCCTGGTGTTTCTGCGGGCGGGAGCAGCCCAGCCGTGGGCACCGCGGGCTGTGGCCGTGGTGGCTGTGCTTCTCCACCGTGCCCTCTCGAGGCTGCAGTGAATTATGGATGAGCCAAGGAGGAGCAAGACAGGCCCGGCATTCACCGGGCTGGGACAGGCTGCTAGCTGTTGATTTGCCTGGCATTTTTCCTTCTGCAGGAATCCCCTAGCTCCCCTCTGTCCTGCCCATACACATAAGCACGTTTGCCGTTTCATAGACGGGAACGGGGTCCCTGCACGGGCTGTAGCGAAACAGGCTCTTGCTGAGATGGGGGGAGCCAGACCCGAGCCGGGGAGCAATGCCGCCCGGGAGCACCAGCACGGGCGAGGAGCAACGCGCCGATGGGAGCGACAGGGCAGGCAGCCCAGCCAGCAGACCCAGGAGAGGCAGGGTGCTCCATCCATCCCATCCCTCCTGGTCCTGTCCCTTCTCGCTGCTTTATAGTAGCTATGGATAAGGTTTACTTGGATTTATGGCACTTTTGAGGAGATTTCTACGAAGAGATGCCTTTTGCCCGCTAAATTACCACCATCCCTCTCTCCTCTCCCCAGGGCTCAGCTCCATGGCTTGACTGACACAAAAGCGTCCCAGCGTTGGCGACTGAGAGAGACAAACGAGCAATTTGCCAGGAAATTCTCCTTTGGGATTCCTCCTCTCTCCAGTCGGTTTAATTGGGTGAGCTCAGGGTGGCTTTAATTGCTGTGCTCAGTGTGCAGCTTCACCCCCTCCTCTCTTTTTTCCTCCAATCTTTCCCCTTCCCCCTCCCCCTTCCTGGCACCATTTATCTTCCTCCTCCTACAGCATCTCCCCTTCTTGTTTTTTCCCCAATATCTCTTGGAAATGGTGACAAGCTGAAAGCTGAAATGCAGTTCGAGTTCCTCATGGCTGACAGGTTCTTTAAGACTTTTGTGCTTCCCAGAGGGTGATGAACCGGCACAGAAACGCCTTGGATTCACCCGGGGGATTTGCGATGGCTGCGGCAGCGAGCGGCAAGGCTTCTGTTGCTGGTTGCATGCTGTTTGGTGAGGGTGGGGATGGCTGTGGGATGGGGGCTGTGTTTTCACACGAGCCGCCTTCGTGCCAGTGTGCTTTCCAGCCGGCACCTCCCAAATGTGTCCCAGCGTGGGCTGAGGTGGTAGAAGAGGCTGTAACAGCCCCGCGTGGGACTGGGAGCCCTCGGCGGTGGCTGGAGCCTGGAAGATGCTCCCTTACCCCTGCTCCTGCTTCCTAGTTGCTTTCAATGTTTTCAAGGGGTTGGAGACCACGTGGGGTCCGTAGTTGCCAGGTTTGGATATGGCAGCTGTGGTGCACAAACTACACCCACTTAGTTTGTCTCGGTTTTGCTTAGTCTCATCCCAGAATTACCTGCAGGGTGTTTTCAGGGTCAGATTCTCAGTGGCGTGAATCAGGAGCATCCTGGAGTGCTCCCTGGTACGTGAGGGTGATACGGCAAAGGGCTTGCCTGAACGGCTCTGGGGAGGGCTGCGAGGACAGGGGAGATGGAGACATTCGGAGTCCACCTCCCCCTCCTTCCTCCGTGGCCTGGGGTCCTTCTGCCTCTTACCAACATCTCCCTCCTCTCCCCTCTGCCTTCGCCAGAAGACCCCCGCTCGCCCAGCCCGGCTGCGGCTCTGCTGCCCACAAAGGCGAAGCTCATCGCTGGGGAGTTTGCAGTGCGTTTCAGTTCGGTGTCTGAATTTTATGTAGTGTTGGGAAACAAGAGGGAATAAGCAAACCCGCTCCCTGGCCAGCAAACACCAGATCTGTGCCTCACTCGTGGTCCCCAAGGACACAGCACAAGCATCCAAGCCGCACATGCAGCACTATGATGAATGACGGATAATTTAAAATGGCAGCTCAAGTCCAAATTCTGTTTGTAATAAATACATAAACTAGTTAAAAATAAATTGATTAGCCAAGGATATCCTCTTAACACTCTTTAAACTCTAACATCTGTTTGTAATAAATAATTCAACCGGTAGATATTAATGAGGAGGCCAGGCGCGGTGGAAGAGAAGGCTGCTCAGAAACTCCGCAGAGACGCGGGGCTGCCAAGAACCGCGAGCCGGAGGAGCGGCCGCAGCCCTGGCTCCGTGCTCTCCCGGGGGCTCGCCGCGCGCGGCAGCAACGCACGCGTCCGGCCGCGTCCCAGTCGACGCAGATACGATTGCGCAGGCGGGGAAGCTGCGCAGTCAGGCGCACGCGGGGTGACACACGTGTGCTTGGTGTGCACCCACCGCCCGCGTGCTCGCGCCCTGTGCCGGCACGGCCAGCCCACGCCGGGCACGGCACAGCCTGATCCTTGGGGGAGGCCGCGCGCAGCCCCAGCCTACGGGAGCCTGTGTCCCTGCGGCTTCATACGCGTATACGGCCCTGCAGGTTTGTATGCATGCACGGCCACGTGCAGACATCACGTTACGGAGCTTGTTGCACGTGCACGCTGTGGGCACACAGGCACACGCACAATTGGTGTGGAAGTTGCACACGTGTTTTCTGGCATATCCCTGTCCCGCTGCGGGATCCCAGGGTGCAAGCGGGTACCCAGCCTCCCTGCCCGGGCTGGCCGACCCCCCCGCCTTGCCTGCGGCAGCCCTGGCTGCGGGCAGCAGAACTGGCTGTCACAGGCTGATAATTGCTGGGTTTCTCCTTTTTTAATCAGTGCTAACAGCTGCTGTGCCCGATGCACAAGGGGCTGCTCCTGGCGCTCACGGTGAGCTGTCAGCCCAGGACCGTCTCCGGATCAGCTGCAGCAGCCAGCTGGAGTCGGGCCAAGGCTGAGAGTGAGTAGAGTGAGTAACGCACTGGGGGGAGCGGGGGGCACCGGCAGCTCCAGACGGGGGACAGGGATGAGGGATGGACCCACTGGTGCCCAGCAAGGCTGCTCGTGGTCCTCCAGCTGAGCCAGCGCTGACGGCATCGCTCTGTCTCTGGGAAGTTCAAATATTTCAGCGTGGATACATCAGGAGAGGCTGTCCAGCTTCCAGTTTAGCCAGTTCTGCACCAGTCTTGCAGGCAGAGGCAGAGCTGGATGGGGCCAGAGGCAGGCGAATGCCACAGCATCAGCCCAGGCGAGGAGCTGCGTGCAGGAGGGAAGGTGACGGGTGCCCTGGGACGCTCTGTCCTGCTGCAGGGGAGCAGGCGGGTGCCGATGGGCCGGGCCGGGCTGCAGGGCGCTGGGGCAGAGCTGCCTGCCGGGGTTAAGGGTCTGAATCGCTGCGGTAACGAATTGCTCAGTCTGACAGCTGGTTAGTCTGCTGGTTTTGCTGCTGTCCCACGGCTGTGCTGTGGCCATAGAGCCACGTCCTGGACAGCATCTCCTGGATCCCTCCCACGGGCTCAAATCCAATCTTGGTGTAAGTTGCTATTGCTC
Source organism: Platalea leucorodia (assembly GCF_965183815.1). Lineage (NCBI taxonomy): Eukaryota > Metazoa > Chordata > Aves > Pelecaniformes > Threskiornithidae > Platalea > Platalea leucorodia. The sequence continues at coordinate 794,971 of NC_138841.1, forward strand.
CCCATAGTCCCTGCTCCCACGGGCTCCAGCTGCTGCTGGCTTTCAGCTGAATTAGCAAGAACCAAGTTTTCTGCTCTAAAAACTTGGTTCAAAACACATTGCCCTTTCTCTCTCTAGCTAGAGGATAAGTTGCCCTGTGCAGAGGACATCCAAGGGCCGAGTGCTCTGCCATGGGCTGCGGGGACAGGACTTCCCCAGGCTGCCTCTTGGCGATGCAGTGGTGCTCGCACAGAGGTTTCCTTGGTGCACACGCGGACCTTGTTCAAACCTGGTCATCGCTGCACTGTGAGGCCACCCAAAACCAGCGCCAGCTGGGGCTGTTTATTGTTGCTGTGAAGTAGTGGCTGATGATTGCAGTGTTAATCAGGCTCTTTATGGCTCTCTGCGCAGCGACGCGCATGAAATATTTTGCCTCCCATATTTTCTGCTGTTCTTCTAGCTGCTCAGCTTCAGCCGTGGTGGCAGCCAGCAACCTCCCACGGGAGCAGGCCATCCCCGTCGCCTTGGGTGGCTTGTCCCCTGGCTGCCATCTCCCCCTGAGAGCAGCAAGGTCCTGCAGCAAGCGTGCACCAGCCCCAGACATGCCAGCATGCCTGTTTGATGGGGTAAGAGGGAGAGAAGAGGACCGGAGAAATGATTGAAGGGTCTTAATGCTGCCTGTGAACCTCTGGGGCGGACCCAGACCTGGGAGATGGTCGGGGGACAGCGTGGGCAGGAGGGAGATGGGCTTCATGCATGGTTGTCACCTCCTGTCCCCCAGGTGCGAGGCTGGTCTCTAACTCGATTCCCAGCCTGCCGCTTCCAAGCATCGGTCCCTGCTGCTCCATCCTCTGCCAAAACAGCTCCTGGGCTCCTGAGGCCGCGTGAGGTGCTCCTCCCATTAATCACCCCCTCCCATCGGTGTCTGCCCAGGAATTAAACTCATTTGTCACTGCTGCCCTGTTCCCACCCGCCCCTCTCCCAGCGTGCTTGTCTCGCAGGGCCGGCTGCTCGAGGCAGCCCCGCGGCCTCCGTGTCCCCATGTCCTCAGGCACCGCGGGCCTTATCCTGTCTCCGTCTGTGTAGAAACATCCTAGGGCATGCACGGAGCCATTTCTTCTGGCCCCCGCCTCTATAGCCCCATCATGAACTGGGACCCCCCAGAACTGGCTGTGTTCAGAGGCAGCCCCTGAGCCTGGCGCTTGCTGATGCCGATGCACCAGGGCTGAGCGAGGCTGAGATGACCCATCTGCTCCACCAAAACCCACCGGCAGGTGCCAACGAGCCTCTTATGTCCTCCCTTTCCTAGAGCTGAAGTGGGAATTTGGCCTGAGTCCGTGTCCCTTCCCTGCCCCAAGTGCCTCAGCCCCACGCGAAACCTCGCTCGCAGAGTACCAGGTTCCCTCCCAGCCTCCTCCATCCCGCCGTGCCGTGCTGCCTCGACACACTCGCTCAAACCCGCTCTGCCAGCCGCTCTCCGGCTTGCAGCACGGCCCCTGGGAACGTTCCCCTGGCAGCGAGCAAGAGCTGCTCGTTAATTAGCCTCCCGTTACTCCTGAGCATCCCCTGCAATAACACATAGCTCCTGCCTTTTAACTACCTACAAGTAATCACTCAGTCTCCAATAAAAAGGGAAGGAACAAGCCCCCGGTCGTGTTGTTAGCAATAATTTTCCTGGCTGTTAACCTGCTCCTGTACTCTTAATTTTTCCCTGCGAAGCCCCAGATGCGGTGGGGAAAGACGGGAGCCAAGCGCGGCTCCGATCCTGCCGCTGACTTGCTGCCAGCCGCCCATAGCCACATGTTTCGCAGTTCCTATTCCTCCCTCCCCGTCCCACGTGCTGATTTCAAGGGCATGGAGGGTGCATCCATGCGGGTCTGTGCAAGGGAGACTTCCCATTGCCGGGTGCTTAGGTCAGGCTACAAACGTCTATGAAAAAAGATGGAAAATGTGAATGACTGTGACTGAGTTTTTTGCATTAGTCCTAGAAATCCCGTATCGGCCTCGGAAGGGCAGTCGCTGCCCCTAAACATCTTATAGTGCAAGGAAAATACGGTCCTGTCTGAGATGTCAGCCTTGCCAGGCTGTTCCCAAGGAGCCGGCTGTTTTATTCTCTTGTTGCCTGTAAATCCCCGACACGCTTAAAGCCTCTCTCCTGATAGGGAGCCTAGCGCCTGAGCCCTGAATAAACCTGCTGAAACTCTCTGGCTTAGCGTGCCGAATGTAATGTTCTTAGCCAGCCTCATCGCGGCAAATCTCCATATTTCTCAGGGATAAATGCTCACCTCTCCTCTCTCTATCTTCTGCTTTATGACTGATTTTCCACCGCGGGTGCGTTGTCGGGCTGTAATTGCTGGAAGGATGCTGAAGCCACTAAAAAAGTCTCTCTGCTTCGCTGTACCCCCTCTCTTGCAGGGGGGTTGCACACCCAGCGTGGTTTGCAAACAGCTTTTTCTTTAACAGGAGAGGGTTTTGCAAAGAAAGCAGCTGGGGGAAGTACCCCTGAGCACCTTTCAGCTGGGCTGGCCCTGTCCGGCGGTGGGGACGGGAGGACACTGGTGAGGCTGGCAGCGAGTGACGGCTGCTGCGATCGCTGCACCGTGGGCACGGCGATGCTGAGCCGGGGAGTGGGATCTCCGCGGGCTCTGCCGTAGCTGTGAGCAGCCATCGGTGGTGGTGGGAAAGGCTGTCCTGGGTGGGCTGCTCTCCTCTGAGGTTCGTACCCAGGGTTTGGGATCACCTGAGCTGGCTCAGGCGGGAGCTGCTCAGTTTTACATTAATTCACCCGCATTGCTGGTGCTCCCTTTTGAATTTCAGATGCAAATGGAGCTGAAATCCCCACCCTGGCCCACGCCACTGCCTCTCTGGAGCTGTTACTGGTGCAGAAAACGAAACAGGACTCGAAAACCACGCACAACAGAGAGAAGGCTGCATCGAAGCAGGGCCAAGCCAAGCAAGGTCAGAGCCATCCCAGTCTTGAAAACATCTGGAGTTGTGCTGTAAAACAAGGTGCTGGGGCAGGGTATGTTTGAGGCTGTGTCAGCGCCCTGGGGCGGTCCCAAGAGAGCTGCCGGGCTGGCGTGGCACTGCCGGGGGCTAGCAGTGGGCTCCCTCCCGCTGCCTGGGGGCTCCTGCTGCTGCTGTTGGAGCTGTGGCTGCGGGCTGCGCTTGCCGAGGCTCCGCAGCGGCCCCGAGGAGCCAAGCATTCGCTCCTTGCTGGGCTGGAGATGCTGATGGCTCTCCAGCCCCATCTCGGTGCAGAGCATGGGTGGACAAGGGGAAAAGGAGATGGTGGAAGGGGAGAGACTGGGGAGCTGATGGGAGGAGGAGAGAGACAGGCAGGGATTGTTCCTAAAGCACTGGGGGTGGGGGTGGGTGAGGATGTAGATCACCAGAATTGGCGAGGGACAGGTCATAAAACAAAAATAAAAAGGTATTATAATTTATGATGCGCAGTAAAAATATCTTGGGAACTGGGTTATGAAGAAGAATTCATTCTCTCACCAACTCTGCATATCTTTAAAGATGATAAATGACATTCTGATTCTTCCTTATATCTGAGAGCTGGAAAATTCACTCCACCTTGGAGCTCTGTCCCGTCCCCTCCGTGCTCCTGCTGCTCCCCAGACGACAAGGGCTGCTGAGCCCCGGCCTGGCACGGTCACCCTGTGGGGAAGGCGTGGGTCCCCCAGACTTGGGCTGGGGACACCGCTCTTGGGGTGCTGTGCCTGGGGTGCCGCAGCAGAGCAGGCATCTGCCCACACAATGCACTGAGTTGTGTGCGGCCTCAGCATTGCATGTGTGCGTGTGTTACAGGGCTGCAGCCAGGACTGCTGCCACCGCTTTTGGGACTGTTTGTCCCTCCCATCCCCAGGTGCAGGTCCTCCTGCCCACCTTGAGTGGCTGCTGTTGTCCTTTGCATGGTGCAGATGGTGTCCGAGCGTCTTCAGATGCTGATCAGAGGAACCCCTGCATCGCTGTCCTGTGCAGAGTGCATGTTTGGGGTGGGGGGGAGAAATTCCCTTTATCACACAGAGCCATGTGGCCTTTGAACCCAGACCCTGAGCCAGAGGGAGAGGACAGCGAGGACAGGAGGACAGTGAGGACCACTGCCGGGGGCCATGTGCTGGGGCTGACCCCTCGTGCTGGCCCCGACTGCAGCCGGAGGAATTGGCCTCTACCCAGCTGAACGCTGCGGAGCGATGTGTAAGTGTGGATTAGTTGTTCACAAGGTGGATTTAAAGAGCTAGGAGAGGAGAACGAAGCCAAAACTTTCTTTAAACCGGCACAGGCAGCTTTGGCATCTCTTCCCTTCCCTCCCCTCTTCACAAAGCCAGCCCGCTGGGTTTCTTCTTTGATAAGAGCCCTTGATGCCTCCGTGCCTCCAGGCACTGAATAAAAGGCTTTAATTACCCACTGCCAGGAACCGGCAGCGCTGCTGACAGCGGGGAGGTGCCTCCTGCCCACACCTTGGGAAGGAAAAACTTCCTACAAAAGGAGCCATTCCCGTTGCCTGCGCAGAAGCCTCCGCTCCTCCGGCGGCTGCTCTGGACCCGGCGGGCAGAGCCCCTGTTGGCCCTCCGCTCCTCCGGACGCGTTTTCCAGGGAGGTGGTTTCCCTCTGCTCGCTCTCTTTCACCTCTCGAGCGCTTTCTTGTCCCCCCTGAAGGATGTGGCTGCAGCACAGCAGCTGGTGTGAGCTCCTTGCACGCCTGGGGCACGGGCTGCGGGCGGCCCTTCATGGTGGGCTTTCAAGGCACCATCCTACAAAGCCGCGCTGAGCCCGCCAGCACCGATGCCTCTGCCCGGTGATGGACACCAGACCTCTGCCCCCCGTGCTGCCTGCCCGGCGCAGCCCCGCTGCATGGCGCTTGCGGGCCGGCCGCGCAGCAATGCCTCCTGCTAACGGGTGGGCATCCCCACGGGAGGGTTTTCGGCAGGACAAGCGGGATGAGATGGAGCCCGCACCCTGCAACCGCAGCACCCCAAACTCTCTCGCTGCCCCGGCGCAGGGAATGGCAGGTCGCTCGTGCCTGGCGATGCAAACACTCAGGGGACTCCCGTCTTTCACCAAAAATTCCTATTAGAAAGGAGATAACAAATCTCATTTTTATCGCTCCAGCTGAGCGCTGCAAAGGTCAGGAGCTGTCGGCTGCCAGCTGGCCGATCCACCCGCGTGGGCTGGCTGCGAGGCTGGGCTTCATCGGCACCTGGAAATTTCCAGCCTTTCCCAGTCCCCTCAGCAGCGCAGTCAGCTCCTCCGCTGCCGGCGGGCCGGGAATGCCTCCCCAGGCTCCGGCTGCAGCCCCGCTGTGCGACGTGGTCCCCGGCCCTGCAGGGCAGAGCGGGGCTGGGAGCAAAGGCAATCGCTTCGAGCAGCAAATCCTCGCGGGGACCAACAAACCCCGCCGCTTCCAGGTGCCCTGGTCTCTCCTGGATCCCCTCCTCTGCTCATGGAAAACCTATTAAGCATAGAAGAGCCTCAAGTATTCCCCAAATGAGCCATTAACCAGGTCCTGGTAACAGGTGTTCCTTTAAAAAGGCCTCCGAAGCCTTCAGAAACAAGGGGAGCGGGAGTGCTTGGCTTTAATCATACACCAAAAGCAGATTCATTTTCACAGCGGGATGGCAAGCTGCCTCATCCGATAAAAACACACAATACCGCGGGGAGGTGCCTGCTCCGGTCCCAGCTGCAGCGGGACCGCGTGCCCAGCCAGCGCTCTGCCTTCCCCACTTGTAATTTCTTAATCTAGTTTCAGAATATTTTATTACTCCTGGCTCTCATCTACTTTTTGTTCGGCACGGCGCTCCTTCTTCCCTCCTCCCTTCTCGCTCCAATTAAATTATGTGCTGCAACCCATTGCTTTCGCCTGGGGCTGCTCCACCTTCTGCTCTGCCATCCCCTCCGTCTTGGCATGCGATGCCAGCCAGCGTGGCGTGCGCGGGGCTGGTGGGCAGAAAAAGGGGCTGTGTTGCACCCTCCAGGCCATGGTCCCCTGTGGGGATGCTCTTCTCTTGGGCATTTAAAACCGCGAGGGTCCCGGTGCTGTGCCTGCAGCCTGAGCCCTGCTCTGACGGGCGCCTTCACCCACCTTTGGGCTCCTTGTGCCAGCCTGAGCACCGGGGTGGGTTCAGCCCTGCCAAGGGAGTACTGTGGGCTGTCTGAAAGCAGAATTGGTGTTTTCTTAGTTGTATCAGAGAAACTGCTCCTTTCTCTGCAGTTCTTCTTTTAAAAAGTCTTTATTTCCAGGCAAGTGAAGGATGTGACAGCAGGAATGCCCCGCACCACCGCCCCTCCTGCTGCCCCGCTCTGCCGTCCCTGCCCCAAGGTCTTCGCGTGCCTTTGTCCATCTGTTCGCACCGAGGACGCTGTTGGGGACAGCCAGGGACGCTGCTGTGGCTGCGAGCTCAGCTGCTGATCAAGCACTCACCATCTTCGCCATCCCTCCCTGAGGGCTGCAGCCCCCCGAGCAGGGGGACCGATGTGGTGGGCCAGCTTGAGGTGCTCGTCCCGGCAATTACCGAAGTATCCGTGCCGCGGAGGGAAGATTTAGGGGCTGCAAGTGAAGAGGGGAGGGGGCTGGTCATGCCGGGAGGGTGGATTTGGGGTAGTTTATGCTCCTGCAAGGAGGTGGTGGAGCCAAACTGTCCTTTGAGCCCTGCATTTGAGGCTGTGTTGGCCCATCCGGGCTGTCCCAAATGGTATTGGCTGTGTTCACCATCTCCCAATAGCTGGGAGCCCATCCCCGAGGAGTCGTGGCTGGGCTCTGCTCCCCTCTGGCTGTGCGAAGGGGCTGGATGATGCCCCCGGGCCGCCCTCCCGTCCCCTGCAGCCGCCGTGCGGAGGTGGCACCGCTGCTCCCCGTCCCCACCGCGCTTCCACGCCGTTGCTTCGCTTCCGTGCGCGCTGATGTGCCGATCGATTCATCGATGGCTGCGCTGCGCTCCGGCCCCGCTGGCTCCAGCTGCAGAGAGCAAGGTGTTCCCAAACAGAGCAGCCCCAGGGAGAGCCCCTGCAGCTCCCTGCTCCCCTCTTGGGGCCGTGTCCCCATGGGGTGCAGCCCCTGGGGGCTGATTTCAGAGCCTGAGGCTGCCTTTGCACAGACGTTCTTAGGAAGCTGCCCAAACCCGCCCATCCCCGCAGCTCGTCGTAACCCCGGGGGTCCCGTCCCGGGCGCTGGAGCCCCTCCAATCAATGTTGAAGATGTGGAGCGGCCGAGGGGGGTGGCAGGGAGAGGATGCTGCGAGGCACCAGCTCGTTTTGGCACGAGCTCCTTGCAGCAGCCAAGGGGCTGCGGCCGCTTTTCTGCAGAGAAAAAAGGAGAATTTTCTGTGCTTTTATTAACGTGAATTTCAACTGAAGAAATGAGAGGAGCAAAGACACTCAGGGAGTTTGGCAGCTGAGCACGCTCCCTCCCTGCCTCCCGATGCCTTCTCAGCCACAGAGATTTGAGTACCTGATTTCATTTTGCTGCCACCAGTAAAACACACGTCCAAGGGGAATTGTGGGGCGGAGGGAGGGAGGGAAGAGAAGCATCACGAGCTGGGAACCAGCCCCAAAGTGGAGGGTGGGGACCAGTCCCATTGGTAACGGCTAAAGAGGGAGCGAGTAATAAACAGGGGTGGTGGATATTTGGCAAGATAAATGGTGCACAGAAAATATGCTTCTTGCAAACTTCGTGGGGATAAAAATGATTTAAAGAGACGCCGTCAAGATAAAAATCATATCTATTCAAGAACAAATCCTTACAAGTGTTATTAATAGTACCCGAGATTGTTACGCTGGGAAGGACTTTAAAATATTGTGTTTGCTTTTCGCTGTCAGCGCTGCCTGGTTTAATTCCTGCAGTGTGCTCGGCCGAAGAGCGCAACGATGCCTGGGCAGGTCGGCAGCAAGCGTTGGAGCGAAGGCGAGACAGCAGGGTCACGCAAGCCCTGGCCTTCCTGAATTCAACTCCTCGGCATCCTCGGGGACGTGGTTTTGGGGTGCAGACGCATTTCTCCACCCCGCGCTCCAGCTGTGAGCACCTCCTGCATCCCGAGCTGCCCTTGCACGGTGATGTTGAGGGCTGGGTAGAAGCAGTGGGTGCTTTGCTGTGTTGATCCTGATGCCGATGCTGCCGGACTCTTGCACAGAGCCTCTCCCCGCTGCACCCCATAACCGGAGTCAGGCTGGGGGAGACATCGGTGAAAGCCTGCAAGTGCTGGTGCCTTCCCTGCATCCCTTGGGAGGCTGCGCTCTGACTGCTGGATGAAAGGTTTCTCCGGCATCACAGACCTCCTCCCTGGGTGTTTAATTACAGGCTGTGATCCACTTGTCTCCTAAGCTGCTCTTCACCAACATCAAGGCGCTGCTTGCCTGGGTCCCCAGGCCCCGCTGGTCAGCGCGGGCAGGATCTGGGCCCCCATGGCTGCGGTTCCCCCTGCGGCGGCAGGGACGGGAGCGGAGCTGGGGGGGAGCGGGGCTGCCCCGAGCACCGCTGGGGCTGCCAGGTTGAGCACAGCAGCAGGCAGGCGGGCAGGGGGGACAGGCCGACAGCCCACCGTGCTCCGAAGCAGCAGAGGGGGGGTCCCTGCTGCCCCTTCGAATGGGCAGGTTTTCATGAAACTTGGCAATGGGGAAAACGGGGTCATCCCCAGCTGCTTCTGCTTCCCCCCAGCCCGGTGGCAGGGATGGCCACCTCCACAAGCCCGTTTGCAGCTCCAGACTTGGATGCAGCCCCTTCTCGGGGCTGGGACAGAGCACGGGGGTTGGAGGGATGTGATGAGGTTGAGTTTTGCTCGACACTCCCGCTCGCTTCTCCTGCCTCTTCCCAAAGACCCCAGACTTCCCCGTCTGCCTCCCTCTCCGCTGCTTAACTCCCCGCAGAGCTTCTCCTCCAGCCCAGCCTAAATCTCTCCATCTCTGCCACCCGTTAGTCCTTTCTGTGCACCCAGGGGACAGATTATAGCTTTCCTCTCCCGCAGCGCTCTTGCATCTTTGAAAATTGGGATCGTCTCTCCCCTCTATCTTCTTTGAACCGCTCAGCCTCGGCGCCCTCCAGCCCTGCCCGCAGTCTCGCTTTGCAGCCCCCCCGGTCCTTTCTGCTGCTCCCTCTGGGCTCCTTCCCAGCGCTTGACATCTTTCAGCCGCATGAAGATTCATTTTCGCTGCCTGGCCTGCCGGTATGCCGGGAAAAGGGGGATCGCTGCTGTATTTTAAGCTGACTGCTTTGAAAGCTATGAAAGCAGAACTGAGAATTTAATGGCATGTTAAATATACAGCTGATTGTTAGGTCCAATTCTGGTTTCAAAGCAAATATGGGCTTGGGAATTAAGGATGAAGATGAGTTTCACTACAAGGTAAATAAAAATTAACTGATGGTGATATAAATATACCCTCATATTAAAAGCAGGCATGTGTTTTTTGAAATACACTCAATTAGAGAAGCGAGAGTTTGGGGTTATTTTTATTAAAAGCTTCATAAACATGGCAAAATTTTGAGGACTTACAAACAATAAGAATACCCCCAGCTCCAATATCTAACTCTGGATGTTTATGACTGTTTAGTGCTCCTTGCATAAAATAAAAGCACTGCCACAAATTAAGGCAGTTGCTTTTGCTGCTTCTTGTCCCTGGTCTCTGCCAGTGGCTCTAAGCCCTGCCCGGGGGCGGGGAGGCAGCGAGGGACCCCGGGGTGTCCCTGGGGAGGGTGCCTGGCTCGCTGCATGCCGCGGGATGGAGAGCTGGCCCAGGCTGGGAAATGGGGTGGAATGGGGTGATGGCAGGAATTAATTAGGCAGGGCCGTCCCTCAGATGCAAGTCCCAGGCTGTGGGCGCAATTAAGCATCGCCCTTGATGATGCTCTCGCAGGGCCTATTTATTCTCGAGGGTGTTGGAGCGAGGACTGGCGCTTTCCAGCCAGCCCTGTGCTGGGGCTGGGCTGGGGCATTGCTGTTGCTGTAGCGCAAACGCGTGAAATAACAAAAATTGGCTAAACCAGCTTTTTACCAGCTCGATTTGCACTTTGCGTACGCAGCACTTCTGGAAACCTGCTCCTGGTTTGGGTACCGAAGCGGGAGCTGAGGACAACACAACCCGGCTCTGGCTCTCAGCGAGGAGGGCTCAGGGCTTGCAGGGTCTCGCCCGGCCGGAGGCTCTTTCTGCCGCTGCGTTCGGTCCAGAAAAACATCCCTAAAATGAGGCAGGAGGGAGAGAGAGAAAAGGAGAAGGAAAAGCTCCTGCTTCAGGGAACGCTCGCCTCTGATTGTTACCAAACTTCTTGCAAACACCAAACAACAAAGAAGTGAAACGCGGAGATAATTAAGGACGTAATTGTACACACACAACTGCTTAATTAAGCTTTTCCTCTTTAAACCTGACAGAATCTGCTTACAAGGTGCGAGCTGGAGGGGAGGCTGCCCATATGCTGGGCCATCTGCACCGCAGGCGGGGGAGGCGAGCCAGCCCCGTCGCCGCAGCCCGGGGAGGAGGAGGTTGCCCAAGAGCCGGGGAAGCGAGCATCGCGGCCCCGGATCCAGCCACGCGGGGCGGCTGTCCCTCGGTCCCTTGCGTGTGCCTGCCTGGGGTGGCACTGGCAGGCTGCCATCTCCTTTTTGCTGCTGAAAAGCACGGGGCCATCCCAGCTTCGAGCTCCTCTCCCTCTTTCCCCCTCACAGCATCCTCCTTCGTGGGCTGTGGGAGATGAGGACAAACAGACAGCGAAGATTAATAAGTGAAAGAAAAGGGGAGGGGACACCTGACCCAAGCTCCTTCTTTTTGAGATACAAATTAAGGTCATAATGCTGTTAGGAACATGATTCAGAGTTTATGAACATGTTATTTATATTGATTTATCCCCACAGCCCTCAACACTTCTTGAAAATAATTAGGGTTGACATTGCAAACACTAGAGCTAAATGTTGATATCATATAATGAAAATGGCATGCATTGGCTCTGCCTGGCAAACGCAGCGTGTTAAAGCAAATACCAACATCTGCAGATTGCACCCTGCGCGGCTCCTAACTCAGGCGCTGCAGCCGATCGTGGCACCCAGCAGGACACGTGGCCGTGGGATGGGGCACCCAAAATCCCCGGCCTGCGGCTCCGCTGCCTCCAGCCCCGCTCGGCCGCAGGAGCTGGGTGTCCAAGGGGCCGCGGCAGCCCCAGCGCCCCCGTCCCGGCTCCAGCACGGGGAGAGCCCCACGCTTCGTCGCACCCTGCATCCCTGCTGGGATGTGCAGCCCAGCCCTTCCACCCGAGGCTGCACTGCCTACGCAGACATCTCCATCAAGCATCACTGCTTTTTCTTTGCCATATAGTAGTTTTATTAAATCTTTTCCTTAACATGGTTTATAACAAGATAGGACACGTGTACCCAGGCTAGGAAGGTATATTATGGCCTAGCCTGGGGCCAGGATACACGGCTCCAGATTTAGCACACGTGCTCTCCCTATTAGGGCGATATTTGCTCGAGCTGCTGTTGAAGTGGCTCCCTGGGGACAGCCCATCTCCTCCAGCGATGGAGAGGGGCCGAGCTGCATCGGCTGTTCTCCTAACGCGGAGGATGCCCTCCCTCGAGCTGCTTGGGTACTTTTAGATAAAACCCCATCAGTTTGCCAGCCCAGGGATATCAGTTTCTTTCACCATCACTCTCAGCAACTGGTATCGTGCTGTAACTCAGCCCCGATGGAGGGGACACCGGCGTGTGCTTTGTCCCCGCGTCTGGGGTGTCACATCTCACTGTCCACCCTGTCCTGGGCTGAGGCCAGGGGTGAGAAGCCAGCCTGGGGGTCGCTGGGATGCCCGCGTCTGTAGGCAGCCCCACGGAGAGCAGCGCATGGGGACCGGAGATTCCAGCCCAGGCTTTGCACGGGGAAGCCGGCGGGATCAGGGGAGCAATTCAGTTAGGTGCCCAACAGGGCGAGGAAAAATGAGATGGGTCGCAGCTGCACCAGGGACACACTGGAAGAGGCAGAACCAGCGCGACGGGAAAGGGCAAGGCCTGGATCCTGGGAATATGCATCTTTAGCGGCAGTAAGAGGTAGCAGAGATGAAAGCCTGGCAGCTCCGCTTGCCTCCAAAAAACCAAGGAAAAGCCAGCATGAAACTGCCGGGGGGGGCACGAGGAAGGCAGGGAGCGGGGAAAGCCCAGCTGGGGGCTGGCAGCCCCAGGGGTGTGAGAAGGGGGATGAGCCCCAGGTGGGGTGATCTGGGGATTAGCAGTGGGCAGGGCACACCCGGGGCTTGGCCCTTGATAAAGGGCTGGTTGCCCCATGGGCAGGCTTTGCAGGGTGAGGAGCTGGTGAAGCTGTGCAGAGGCCCTGGGGCTAGCAGGATGCTCCTTTGGGCTTTGGGAGAGCCCATGTAGGACCTGCACAGCAGACCCCGGTGATGGGGTTTGGCCCTCGCCCCTTCTGCTGAGCCAAGGCTCTTTCTGCAGTTGGGGGCTGGGGTTCAGCATTTTGGTGCAAGCTGAGCTTGGCTCCAGAAGTCGGCTTTAATTACGTGCTGCGCTTGGTGCCGTCCCCGCGAGCTGTCGGCAGAGCCATTGCTCATCTCGCCCAGGTTAGCTGTGTCCCGCACGCGCCTGCTCTTATCTTACTGTTTATTGCTGTAAATTATTGAAGTCAGAAAGGCTGACTCAGCAATGGAGGCTGGAGGAAATTTTTACACATCTATCAAAGCAACGAGTCCCACTCCTGTCTGCGTTTATTGCTGGCTGTGTCACCTTGGGGTGGGCTCACCTCTGGGCTGAGACCGGCAGTGGTGGCTGCACAAGTGACTTGTGCCTCTCTGGGGATGCCCAAGGTGAGGCAAAACTGGGTGCACGGATTCAGCTCTGCAGCCGGCACCAGCCCATGCTGTGCCTTGCTGGATGCAGGGTGGGATGGGTCCAGAGCGGTGCCGGCAGCCCGGTGTGCCGGGGCCATGGGTGTGGATGCGCTGGGAAGCTGCAGTGGGTAACTCGGGGTGGGGTGTTGCAGCTGGGTGGGGAGAAGGGGTAAAACTTGGCATTATTTCTGCAAGAAGAGGGGAAAGCCTTGGCCTGCAAGGGGAGGTCTCTGCTGGAGACCCCCAGCATGGGTCAGGTTTGGGGGTGCTAGTGCCCTGAGACCGCTGAGAGCTCGGGCCTTAGCGTGTCAGGATTGGGGCTGCCCAGTACTTCGGGGAAATCATTTGTCTTGAGCCAGCTGCAAAAAATCCCTCATTGTCTTGGGGAAATGTGGCTTGTCCCCAGCACCACGGTGCCTGCCCTGTGCCGGTCCAATCCTGGCACCCACCCATGTGTTCCCATCATGGAAATGCCCTCCTCCGGGGATGCCATGGCCGGGGGGTCCCAGGGAGGGGCACGTTTTGTTTGTGTATTTGTTCTACTTTAATTTATTGAAGTGGTGTGGGGACCTGCTAACGAAGTGTTGAGGATGGATTGTGGCTGGCTTGTGTTACACAGGGCTCATAGCATAGTTAATTACCTTGGGAAGCTTGAATGCAATGAATACTTCATAAAGCAAAAGCCAACAGTGAATTATTCATTATCCATTTATCAGGGGCAGCTATGATAAACCCTCTGGGGCAGGGACTGAGCAGGGGCTCCCCTTCCCAGCCCTCCGCAGGCAGGGACCGCTCATCTTCCCCTTTGGTGTGGGACCCTGGGGGCAGAGACCCCACGGGGCTCCTCCGGGGAGGGATTTTGGGGGGAGCCTTGTTCCCTGAAGCATTGCTCAATTTGTTCAGTCATGCACTGAGCCACAGCAGGCACCTGAAAAATTCAGCAAAGGGCTGGGGAAGGGGGATTGGAGAAATAGCGAGGGAGCGGGGTCGGTCACCTTCCTGCAAGGGGAGAGCGGGACGAGTCATCCGCAGCGAAACGCCATGTGTTCCCCGAAGGGACGGGTGCTGCCCCCCCGAATTTGAATTCAAGGTGGCAGCTTGGCCGCTGCTGCGGGGGCACCCAGGCAGGCGAGGAGCCAAGCGCCAGGAGCAGAGGCATTTATACACACCTGGCTGGCTGATTTGCTTGACACAGCCTAACCGGGGAGAAATTAAGATCCATCCTGAACTCCGAATCATGCTTGAGGAGAGAAACCTGGGGAAAAGGAGCTGAGGTGGAAAGCTCAGACCATGGGTAAAGCGAAGGCCAGGACGGTCCGTAAACACCTGCGGGGTGCGGTGGCCGCATGGCTGGATGGGGACCGGGCTGTCGCAAGAAACAGGCTTTGCTGCCATCTACCTCCGCCGGGCTCCCCAGCAGCCGTGGGTGCTGCGGGTGCCGTGGGCCGCCGCTGCCGCCGTGCGCTGCGAGTGCTGCGGGTGCTGCCGCGTGCCGTGGGTGCTGCGGGTGCCGTGGGCGGCCCTGCTGGTCTTGGGAGTCCCAGAACATCCCAGCCGGAGACTGAAATGGTGCTGGGAGGCTGGCGGGGGGAGCGCTTCGGTTCCTCCTCTCCATCCCCCTGCTTCGGTCAGTCGTGGCTCTTGTAGCATCATCTTCCTCCGGCGTCAGCCCAAGGCCGCTCGCTCCCCTCCCGTGCGGGCTGTACCTGCCTCCCTGATCTCCGTGCTCGGGAGGATTTCATGGGGGAGAAAGAGCAAGGGGGGGACATTGCCTTGTCATCCCATTTCATCAAGCATCTGCTGCCAAGCGTCGTCTCCTGCCAGCGTGGCCTCGCAGGGCAGCAGGCTGTGCCAGGCGCGTTTTGGGGCTGCTCTGCCCCGAGCGCCAGCAGCGTCCAAAGCAAGATGTGGCTTCGCTCGAGCCCTGCCGGGCGCGGCAGCCTCCCCTGCCTGCACGCCCTGGGCACTCCTCTCCCCCTGCTTCCCTCCCTGCTCCCCATTTAATAAATTTTTTTGGCACAGGCAGGGCAGCCTATGCCGCACATCTGCATTGCACAGCTGGCAGGGCCGGTCTGGGTGCGATATTCCCCTACAACCTCTGGCCAAGCCTGTTCCCCGCTGTGCCTGATCCCGCTGGATGGAGATGCAGCAGCAGTGGGATGTCCCGGTCCTTTCCCTCCTGTGGCATTGACTCTGCTGCTGCATTTTAGTGCTTCTTCAGCACTGAGCTGATGGCAGTGCCCAGTTCAGGCCATCCCCCTGCTTTTTGTGCTCAATGTGTAGTTTTGTGTTATCCCCTGAAATCTGTGCTCCTGCTGATGTTCTCTAGACCTTAAAGAACACTTAACCACCTGTTAAATTATTTATACCTCTGAGGTTTTGTGCACTCGGGGCAGCTCGCAGACCTCCTGGCGAATTAACTAGAGCCATAAATCAAAGAGACATTGGAGAAATTTCCCATTGCTTGTGCTGATGGCGGCCTGGCCCCCGAAATGCCACTTGCAGGTTGGGAGCCGGGTGCTGCCACTTGCTGCTATTACTTGTTTAGGAGCTTGTTAAATTTAGAAGTTAAATAGACTCCAGGAAACAGATGAGACACACCAAGTGCCGGCTACAGGGGAAATTGGGTGGCTGTCACCCCCTAATACTGCTTCTTAAGGTAAGGTTTTTTCAGGCTTTGAGAAGCGCCACCATCAATCCAGTTGCGAGGACGGCTCCTGGGCTGCAGCAGGGTGTTGTGCCGTAGGGAATGGGGACAGCGATGCTGCCTGCTCGGTGGGTGGGAGACGGGATGGGGGCACCGCAGCAGCTTCACTTGCAGAAAGCGCAGGGGATGTGCCCGATGCAGAGGGGGGTAGCCTGACCCCCCTGAGGGGCTGTCAGCAATGCTGGGCATCTAAAAAGCTGATGGCTTTTACCTGTTGTCTTACGGGGATGGAGCAAGGTCTCTGCCATCCTTCTGCGATGCTCGAGCCACTGGGGAGGGCTGCCTGTGCTTCCAAGGGGTCCAGTGGCCGGCAGGCAGCAGCACTTTCTTCGTTTGACAAAGTGAGCCTTGTCCTGGGTGCCCCTGGCAGCTGCAGGAAGGGTTAGGGGTAAAAGGAGGTACAGGGAGGAGAAACCCAGCGAGGGATCGGGCTGCCAGCCTCGTGGCTGCTTTTCACTTAGGCACCAGAGCTGAGCTGAGGATGGGAATTCAGGCGGTCTCAGCAGGGCGGTGCGTTTGGTTTTGCACGGGAGGTTTTTGGACACATGCTGTAGCAGCAGCCCTGCTCAGGCATGCATGCAAAAGCTCTTCAGTAAGGCAAGGCAGGGGACAAGTCTTGGCTCTCTGATGTCTCTTTGCAGCATCATATAGAGTGAAATGTGTTTAGGAGCCACCTCCGGGCAGGGCCGCTCAGTAAACAAGCTGTCGAGCGGCGTTGCTGCGTCCACGGCAGGGCAGCAGAGATGCTACGGCGCCCGCAGAGCTGCACTGATGCCAAGCGACGCCCGTGGGGATCTCCACTGCAAGGACATTCCCATCTTGCTGAAAATCATACAGATTGCCCTGTGCCCCGAGGTCTGCAGCTCGCCTCATCTGGTGTCTGTGGTTTTATGGCTCTCTTTGTATGCTTTACGTTGCCTGTAAGCTACCGATGGCATTGCGGGTGGGAACTGGGGGCACCTCTCCCCTCCTGCTCCGTGCCCCCTGCAGAAGGGAGATGCATGGGCCTGGGTGTTTGGGGCAGCCTGGGTTTGCAGGAGGAGGCTGCTTGGCTACGGTGCTGCCGAGACACCATCCCCTGCCACCCCGGCCCTGCTGGCGTGGGCTCTCCATGTCCCCTCTGGGTGGGTGTGGGGTCTCCATTCGTAGCCCCTACCTCGACAATGCCTTTTCCCTTGGGTCCCCCGATTTCTCCCCATGCTGGAAGCCTTCTGCAGGGGTGGCAGACAGGCGTTTCACCCTTCCCGAAACATCAGGACTTTCTCTGCCATCGGCGTTTTTCCAGCAGAAGCCACCTGCATCACTTCTGCTCCCGAGCAGAAAGAAGCTGCCTCGGGAGACAGATTTCGCTGCTGACCACAGCTCAAATCACTTCTGTGACGGCTTTCCCTCCGCCATCAAACCCTCCTGCTCCCTCTGCACCACCTTGGTGAGATTTTAAGCACGATTTATCCTTATTCCCTTCCTGCATTAAACCTCAGGACAACCCAAGGTGCAGGGCAGTGCCTGGGCTGAGCCCAGCTCCACCCGCAGCACCGGGGTCCCGGGGACTGTGGGACCCCTCCTCCCCGTCGGGACTGGGGCAGTGTCCAGAGGGGACCCGATCTGCTGCCCTGACAAGCCCCAGCCCCCCCTTCCCTAGCAGATGAATTCATTTGGCTGTCGGCGTGATGATGCCGAGCTGCAGACAGGCCCCAGAGAGGGGGTTTCTCCCCTCCTGTGCTGCCCCAGCCCTTTGCAGCCTGACTGGCTTGGTCCTGCTGCTTATTCCCCATAGAAATGAGAATTTCAGTTTATCACTTCTGCCTGGCAGGCAGCAAGCCGCCAAGTGAGCGAGAAGGAGCCTGCAGCAGCCAGCCGGAGAGAGCTGGGAGAAAGCGCTAGGTAATAGAGGTATTTATTAAAGGAGGGAGGAAATTTATATGCTATTCCGGCTTCTTCAGCTCTCAGTCATCACCAAGGGGAGAGGAGGAGTGGGCAGCTTGCGCAGGAAATAGCCAGAAGTCTGTTTTCTGCCCATTTGTCAGTCTGATGAACAAGAAAAATATAGGCGGTCTTGATGAAGGAGAAATAGAGAGTCTGGAGGAGGCTGGCGCGCGTCTCCGTGGCTGTTCACAGCCAGGAGCAGCCCTGGACTCATGGGGAGCCACCCTGGGCCCCCCGGGCTGGGGGCTGCTGCCACGGTGGGGCTGGGGGGACCCAGAGCTCCCATGCTGGTGGCAGTGAGCTGTGAAGGGGATGCAGGGAGAGGGCAGGGGCGAGGAGGGGACGGACGGGGTGGGGAGGAGATGGGAGAAGGGGACATGGGGAGCAGTACAGGGGGTCTGGTGGGGACAGGCTGGAGGAGAGCCCTGGCAGCGGGATGGGGATGGACTCGGTGTCCGGAGCCACCACCGCAATCCATGCATCTTCCCTCAGCAAGGGCCCCCTGCCTGTTAGTTTACCTAAAGTGCTTGGCATCTACCAGAGCAGAGCACTAGGGAGTAAAAAACCCACGAAGTATTAAGTGCTAATAATTCCCTACTTTTATTTGCAGTTATCCACCTACATGAAAGAGGCTGGGTTTTTGCTGACACTTTCTTGCTGGGAGTTGAATGCTGCCTGAATCATCCATCCAGGGCCATTTGTTCATAAAAGTAAGGAATTGCTGTTTGAATCTTTTTATTGCTGCTAACGTGACGCAGGCAGCGGTGATGGATTCGGGGAGCCTTTGTACAGGCTGGGGATGTCCGTGCTGGGAAGTGGCGCAAATGTGGGTGCTCGTGCACCCTCCTGGGGGGTGCAAGCACTTCGTGGGTCTCCCTGGGCTCAGCCTCATGGAGGAGAGGTTGTTGGGGCTGTGCAATGTGCCCCTGCCACGTTGCCTGGCGCTGGCAGGGAGAAATCTTGGCCTCTCCCATGCTGTAGCCCCAACAGTTTTTCCCCTGAGGGGCAGCATCTGCCCATGGTACTGGGGTCCATGCACCCCGGAGAGGGGCTAGGGTGGGATTTGGACGCCCCGGCCCTGCGAGTGTGACAGCGCAGAGGGAAGGGGGCAGTTTTTTAATCTTATCTTGTTGTTTCCAGAGCTGCTGGCATGGCTGGACAAGGAGATGCTTTTCCTTTGGCAGAGACAAATAGACAGAGCCAGACCCTCCGGCATCCCGGCTGCCGCTTCTGCACTCAGACGTGATAAATACGTCCCAGGAGAAACCCCAGAAAGCAGCGTCCCAGCCTGAAGGGGATCAGCCCCGGGGCAGGATGAGTGCTGTACGGCATGGCACCGGGCCAGGACCCCTCTCAAACCTCGCACCCCACGCCTGTCCCTGTGCTTTGGTGCAGGACCTCAGTCTGTGCCCTGCAGCCGCAGGGACCCACGCAGCCACCGCGAGGCAAGGACCAGAGAACGGCCCCTTGCTGAGATCTCCCTCCTCATCCCTGCGGATGTCTCCAAATTAGGGATGTTATTAACTACAAGCTGCTTTTCCCCTGACTGCTGCTTGCACAAAAAATAACTGATTTAAAATGAATTGAGCCAATTACTGCAGTTTTCCTAAAACAGATGACGGCAATACTCGGATAAGGAGGAGCAATCCCAGCTGCAGCGGGGATAAGAGTTAGACACTGAAATGCCCTTTGGGCCTGGATTTCCAGATGTCTCGGTTTCCTGGCTAAGTCTGGCTGCTTTCCTCAATCACGTGTGAATGTAGGTGGCAGCAGGCAGGGGCTGCTGGGCAACCTCGGGCCAGCGGCGCTGGAGAAGGTGGCGGTACCTGCTCTGCGTGCAGTTATCTGCTGTGAGTGAGTGATGCTGGAATGATCCTTGCTGATTGCAAGCAAGCAGTGCCTGAAAACATCAACGTGTTTATGGAAAAAGTGGAAAGAAAGAACTGCTGAATGCTTTTCCAAGGGTGAGACCTTGGGGCTGGGTTTGGGGATCCCCCAGTTCCTTAGGGCTAGTGCACGTGGGGATTTCCCATATGGGAAAGGTGTGGGTTGTCCAAGGGCTCCTCCAGGGTAGCCCCTGCCCCAGGATATTTAACCGAATGGGTATTTCATAGATATGCCAAGCTGGTCTGCCGTGCCCGATCCAATCTGCATATGAAGTTCATCAAATTTTAAAGAACAAATAATTGTCACTGGATGTCTTGTCCTTGTAATATGAGGAGCTTTAATGAAAAGGAAACGTAATGAAGATGGATTAAAGCTTAACTGTGTGAAAATGAGTTAAGGAATCTTGAAATCAGGTTCCCATTTGTCTGCCTTTCCAGATCATGGGAAATATTGATTTACTTGCGCCAGCAGCAGCGCCAGCAGGGCAGGGTCCCAGCAGAGAGGGTGAGGAGCAGCGCGTGTGCCCCGGCTCCGCGGGGTGGGGACGGGCTGGGTCCTGCGCTGCTCCCCAGCAGTTTGCCACGGGGTCCGAGCCCTTGGCAGGTTTGGCCGGGGCACGCAGACGCCGCAGGCTGAGCCGAGGAAGAGGCTGGTTGTGCCTTCCTCACGCCAAGGGTGGAGAGCGGCTGCTGCCCAGGCTTGGGCTCGCTGGCTCCCCGGCTTGGCTGCAGCCCCCAGCCCTGGTTTCCCCCTGCCAGGAGGTGCCCCTGGACAGGACAGTCCCCTTCCATGCAGCCCACACAAAAGCCTTTAGAATTGAGACTAGATGAGCTGTTGCAAAATCAATTAGTGACAAACCCCTGTGGGCAAAGTGCGCAATTGTATCACTTCATTATGTTGCCATCTGAGCAGTAAAAATACACAGATATAAACGTATAAAACAATCTGAAACACTGGGTCAGAAATCCGGGCTCCTGCTGCTTCCCTCTTAGTCTCCTATTAAGTGATATATCTTCTGATTGCTTTTGTCAGCTCTCTAAATTTAATAACTGAACTAACCATCTTCTCCTATTGTTCGCATATAAATAAGTGTTCGATCGATAAAGAACATCTTTAAAAGCCCCTGGATTTGAAAAACGAAGGGAGCATGGCCTGGCGGGCAGTTGCAAGAAAATTATGGCTTCACACCTCCAAAAACCAGTGTTTAAAACAAGGAGGGGGGACAAAAAAGAAAACCTCTTCCATGAGATGCTTTCTGCTACTGAAAGGTTGAATCGATGAGGGCTAGATGAGGTTTTAGCTTTTGGTTGCAGGTTGTCTGGCTGCTGCGCTCCTTCCCTACCCCGGCCTGGCAGTTTTGGAGAAACCAGTGCTGCAACTTGGATGCTTTAATTTTTTGCAGGGATTCGTGCAAGGAGAGGTGAGCACCATCAGCTGCTGCCGCGGGGCCACCTCAGACAGAGGAGCTGGAGGCAGAAGCAGAGGGGTTGCTCTCTTGGCACAGGTCTATCTTTTTATACCCATCTGCAGCCTCAAGCCCAAATACAGCAGCTCCTCCTTTGCATTGTGGATGGCTTCAAGCTGCCTGCACCTCAGAGCATCGCTGGCCCACTGGGCTGAGGATCCTGTATCTGCACAGCCTGTCTGGGCAGCATCCACCTCGAGAAGGTTCCTTGCAGCAGGGTGGCTGCACCAAGGAGGTAAAGCTATTCTGCTGGAGAGAATTCCCTCTACAAAGCATCCCTGGGGCTGCAGGAGCGGGCAGGGTGCTCGTGACCTCTGCCAGCTTTGCAAACAGTGCTCACTCGTCCACTGCGGGCAGTGACACATCTGGCGAGGCAGCTGGCTGCTGAGCGCGGGCGGGGGCAGCCAGAAGGCATCGCTGCCGGCATCCGCCGCTGCCCCGTGAGCTGCGGCACCGCGGGGCCAGGGCTCGCTCTCCATCCCTCTCGCGCCTGTGGGAAATCCGGCTGCAAAGCCTCAGCCCACCCCGAGGTGGTCCCCGGCTCTCCGGAGCTCCCCGTTAGGGATCACGGGCTGCCATTATCCCCCTCCAGGGTCTGTTGCACCCTTCTGAACTCGTCCAGCGATGCTCTCGCCTATAACTGCAGCATTTAAAAAAAGAAAAAAAAAAGTTGGGGGGATACACAGCCAGGCAGCATGCTCTGTTCAGGGCGTGCGGTTATGGAGAGTTGTGTTCCCGTAATATATTGCACTCAGAAGTCTAGGGGGTGAGATCAGCAATGCCGAGGAGGCCTCCTTCGCACGCGGCGTGTTCAATCACTCGCTATAAAAAAGCCCCGGTGCCTCCGCTCCTCTGCTTCTCCCTCGCTTGAAAGAACAAAAGGAAATGGGCTTGTTGCTTTGTAGACGAAGGAAAGGAGGCTCCCGAGACCGGGGAGAGCGGGCCATGAATTATTCAGCGTAGCTGTCGGTGCAGGAGCCGTATCGAGACCCGCTTCTGCAGTGACCCCAGCATTGGGCCCTGGCCAAGATCCCCGAATCTGGATGGATGCAGGCGCAGTCCTGCTGGGCCCGAGGCAGGAGGGAGGCAGCGTCCTTCCCCCCTCCCCAGGGCACGGCTGCACTGGTGGCTTGGAGAAAAAGGGGGTTTTTATTCCTGCAGCCCCATCCCCGTGGTGAGCCTTGGGCTTCCCTCTGGTTTTGGTTGCTTTGGACCAAAAAAGGAGGAAAAACGGCTGAGAGGGGGCACGCGTGTGCTGAACGGGGAGGGTGGCGGGGAGCGAGAGCCCCGGCAGCGAATGCGCTCGGGATTGCTCTCCAGCCAGCTCGGTAACAAATTCACTGACACAGGGAACAATTTTTCCCTGACTCTGCCAATTCCTTAACGACGCTGACTTGAAGGGCCCCACGGGGAGAGGAGCTTGAACTCTGCAAAAAGCTCTCTGCTGAATCTTTATTTAAGGCTACGTGGGGGATGCTTAAATATTAAAGGCCGAAAAAATAATGGCTGGTGGTAGGCTGGGCAGCGAGGCCCATGGTACAAGCGGTGGCACCGGCTGCCCTCTGCCCCGTCTGTGCCTCTCTTTGCCTCTCGGCCCCTTTGGTGCTCTAGCTAACGGGGCTGTCACCTTGCTGGGGACGGTCACTGCTCTCCGCTCTGCGATCTAGGCTGGTCGAACCCACAGGTCCCCTTTCCATGGCTTTCAAGACAGCTCCGGGTTTGCGTCTCCAACAGCAGCGTCGCATTTTCTTGGCTAGACATCGGTGTCTTCTCAACGCAGCCCAAGAGAAAGGACAAGGACTGAGCATCTGTATTTTTCTCTGTGCTGCTTCTCTTTATTTCTTATTTTCTAATCCCTACTTCTTGACTGTAGAAGTCCTTGTGCTGACACGATATTATTTATTTATAAAATATGTACAGGGAAGTGCTCGGGTACCGGTCCCACCCTCCAAGGTTGGCCGTGCGTGTCCGGCCGGCAGCAGCGGAGGTAAAAGACGGTTTCTGTGCCTTGGAGTCGGGAGGAGGGGGAGAAAGGAAAGGGCTGAGAAAGATAGAGACTTCAAAGTATGTGAGCAAATATTTACAGGTTCCAAGACAAAAAAAAATATATCTACAGTGTTGTCTTGGGGATACAGGGAGTCGGGCTTGAAGCAAAGCCAGCTCCCAGCTCCATTTGTTATATTGATTTATAAAGACTAGGGGTATTGATTTCCATCGGCTGCGCTGGCAGCGGGGCGCGCGGCTCTGGTGAGCCCCAGGCTCAGGTGCTGGCAAGGGGCAGCCGGGGCCGCTCCCGCCGCGGGTCTGCGCTCTGGGGTTTTTGCAATGGCGCTTTGTCTGCACACTTAGTTTTTGCAAATGAGGGCTGAATGCTTCTGCGACACTCCCTTGAGCGCCAGGGAAGGGAGATGCTAGCAGGGAGCGTGTTTCAGAGCTGCAGGGAGGAAAATATTGCAGTTTGGGGTTTCCCGCTGGCTGCTGCTGTTTTAACACGATGTGAACAAAGCAGGAGGCTTTGCTGGTGCTTCGGGAGGTAGGGACAGTCCCCAAAAGCTGACCAGCTCCTGGGAGCTGGGGAAGGGACCTGGGCTCTCCTGCAAGGGGCTGTGTCAGGGTGGAAGAGCTCAGCGTGCGGCGTTTGCACCAGTGGGTGCAGGGGTGCCCCAGCGAGCGTGCCCAGGGCCGGGGGTCTGCGCATGGCGGGGAAGCTACCGCAGTACGTGCCCAGCTAACTGCTCGTGCAGGGGAGGGGGCCGGCGCGCAAGGGAGTGACTCCGCGAAATGAGACTGTGGATGCGTGGGTGCCTGTCTCGGGCCCCGAGCTCGGCCGGTCGCCCCAGTTCAAACTGTCCGTGGTCTATGCAGGTGATACTTGGCTGGAGGAGACGGAGGAGACCTCGGTCTTGCTCTGGGATACGGTGGAGGAGACTTCTTCATCCCCAAAGGGGTTCTTGCCACAGCAGATTGTGGTGATCATGCAGTTGCGGAACTGAAGGAGGGAGAGAAATGGAGACCGATGGCACTGGGGGCAGCGGGGACGTGCTGCCGTACTGAGAGCCGCCGACAGCCCCTGAGCTTGCTGCTCCCCCCCAGGCTGAGATGCAATCACTTATGCGGAGGGGCGAGGTGCCTGTGGTGACCCCAGGCGTGCTGGTGAGCCAAGGGCAGAGGCTCACCCTGCATGGCGAGGGGCGTCTCACCTGTTTGTTCATCAGGACGTAGATGATGGGGTTGTAGAGGGAGGAGCTCTTGGAGAAGAAGGCAGGCACTGCCATGAGCGTGGCGGTGAAGTCTGCTCCCTTGTTGGTGAAGATCCAGAATGCCACCACGGCGTAGGGCGTCCAGGCCAGCATAAACCCCAGCACCATGAGGATCACCATCCGCGTCACCTCCTTCTCGGCCTTCTGGGTCGTGGCTGACTCCTGCTGCTGGGCAGCTGCCTGTGGGCAGGGGGAGTGGTGAGCGGCACCCTGCGGCTTTCCACCCCCAGACCACCTCCCTTCTCCTGCCCGAGCCGCCCGCCCTGTCCCCATCCATCCCCTCCCAACGTTACCTCTCGGACTTTGCAAATGAGGCGCCCATAGGAGAAGAAAATGACCACGACTGGGATGATGAAGTGGATGACGAACATGTAGAGGACGTAGGACTCGTTGTGGTAGTCAGGGTTGTGGGTGTAGTAGTCGGGGCCGCAGGAACACTGCATCCCCTCCGGCATGTATCTGCCAGGGAGAAAGGTTAGGATCTTTGCCAGGACCCTCCCTGGGGACAACGGGAGGGGTTCAAACTGGGAACTGAATTCCCCAAGGATGGGAGATGCTCCATGTGTTTTGGGTGAGCTCCTCCCCAGCTTCTCCTCTGCACACCATGCACCCGGCCTCGCTGGCTCTGCAGCTCCTTCGGGGCCAGCAGCGAGCCGTGCTGACATGTTGTGCTTGGGCGCGTAGCATCGGTTTGTTGTGACACTCGCTCCCTCCCACGGGGAACGGGCTATTTATTTCCTTCCTACGTGGCTGAGCACCTGCCTGCCAGGAGCCACCTGCTCTCCCTCGGCGGATGGAGGGACGCTGAGTGGGGACGGGAGCCGCTGGCTTGGTGGGTCCAAGCTCTTGAGGGCTTTGTCCCCACTGCTGCACGGGATGGAGGGATGCACAGCCTGTGTCTGGAGGGGCCCTGGCTGGAAGGGATGCAGCTCAGGTCTGCTTGGGAGCCAAGGACCGGCTGCCTGGGCAGCGATCCCAGTTCAAGGCTGGAGAGGGACCATCTGGCTGTGCCTCATTGCAGGTGGATGGTAAAGGGACTTTGCTGCCCCAAAGCCACCTCTGGCACATGCCCAAAGGGCTGGTGGGGGCTTGCTGTGACCCCAGAGGACAGCTCTGCAGTGGGGTGTCAGGAGGGGCTGGACCTGCAGCATTAGAGAAATTTACCTCCATCTCCTCAGCTCCTCCCTGATGCTCCGGGTGGCCTTTGGCTGCTGCATCGGCTCCTGGCCAGGGAAGTGGGTGTGTGCAAGAGCCAGACATGGGCTTTAGCTGCCCAGAGGACACGCTCGCTGGAGCCTAGTGAGCAGCTTGTGGTGTGAGCAGCCAGCGTCGCCTCTGTTATTGTTGGGGGGCTGAAGTGTGCTGCGGTGCTGGGAGCAGGACAGATGGGCTCGTGGGGAGAGCGGGGCAGGGGTGATGGGAAAGGTGCTGCAGGGCTCCCAGGAGCAATGCTGCAGTGGCAGCATGTCAGCAAGGCCAGGTTTGCCTCTCCAGAGGAGCCTTGCCTGCTGACCTGGTCGTCCAAACGCTCTTTGTGGTCTGCAGAGAGAAATGGGTTCTCCACAGCGTGGGGGAGATGAGCCGTGCCTATCGAAGCCCCTCTTTCTCTGCAGAACAGAAGGGAGCACAAAGGGCTGTTGCGGCTGGGGATGCTGAGCCCGTGGCTGCCTTTGGTTAAGGGACACCATGCCATCGTGAGACTGACAGCTGAGGTCCCACTTCTGTTCTGACTCACCCCATTGCCTTTCTTGCCTGGAGCCCAGGGAGTTTCATGTCTGACCCACGAGTGCATCTCCTGTCCCACCGGGGCGTCTGCACAGCAGCTGGGGCTGCTGCTGAGCATCCTTCCACTCACCTGGACCAGCCGAAGAGGGGTGGCGCAGCACAGGAAAAGGCCATTACCCAGGTAAAAGCGATGCCCATCATGGCGTGGGTTGAGGAGAAGCGGAAGTTTCCCATGGGTTTGCAGACGACGATGTAGCGCTCTATGGCCAAGACAACCAGGGACCACAGGGCGACTTGGCCTGCGGGAGGGAGAGAAAGAGAGAGCGTACGGTGGTGGAAGAGCTCCTCTGGGCTTGATCTTCCCTTCATGGTCTCGTGGTTGCAGCAAAGAGCAGAGGGAAGCAAGGAGTTGGGGATCAGCAAGGGACAACCAGCATCCTGCTCACAACTGAGAATCTCCCGGCCGTAACGTGCAAAAGGTCTGGGAGCCGAGGGGAGCGTCTGTGCTGCAGCGGGATGCTGGTGATGGAGGAGGGGGATCATCGTGGGGCTTTTAATAATTTAAAAATCACGGGGGTGAATTCCACCTGGGCGCGAGGAAGCACAATTTCCGGCAAAGATGCCAGATGCGTTCAAACCTGTTGATGCCTTTAAATGTGTATTTCATGAGTCTTCCGCCAGTGCTGGATCAGGGGGAGGCGTACGGGGGAGGCTGTGTGGGTGGGCATGCGTGCACATGTATTTATAAGGGATAATTAAACTTCAGGGGATTGGGAGTGTTTAGTTGGTGCTGTAAGCCTGCTAATGCCCCCAGCTGTGATAATCTGCTGATAACTACACCCTGTGCTAGGATTCGCTGGAGACCTGCTGCTCACACAGTGGCTGCTTCCCATCAAACTTTCTTCCCTGTGAACAGGAGCCTCCTTGTTCTTTACTAGATACAAACACTGGAATGGCAAGTAATGCTGCCTGAAAGCCCGCAGGCTCGCTTGATCAGAAATGGTGCAGACCCAGATGATCTTCTGACCCTGAGACCAAGCCCTTGGCTTAGATCAGGACATTCAGCTTTGCTTTTGCCTGGCAGAATATCCATCTTTTTTTTTTTTTTTTTATTTTCCAGATCAGCATCATTGTGGGAAATTGCCCCATTTATGGGGAGAAAAGTGAAGTCCTTGCAGTGGCTCTGGATCTCTGCGGCAAGGATTAGCAGTTGTCAGATCCATCACGAGGTGTCATGTGGGCCCGGCTGGCTGCGTGGGCACGGGGTGCAAAATGAATCTTCCCTGTTTTGCACGGGGGCTTTCTGCAGGGCGAAGCGTTAGCAGCTCTCATGTCCCTGAGAAGCGAAACAAGGAGGCTCCCAAGGGCACCCAAATCAGGTGCAAGTGGGACAAGAGCTGAGCAATTGCTGCAAAGCCTGGGCCTGGTTTCCCTAGCTCTGTGCATCCCTGAATCCTCCTTCCCCTCCACGCTGCTGCTCTTCTCTTCTGGTTGAGAGCTGCCACGTCTTCCTTTTGCCCCTAGATAAGCTGTGACCCCTCTCCTTGTCTTGAACTCCTCCTCTCCATGCCCGTACCCGTTCTGTGGGGTCCCTCTCCCGAGTGGTCCCTCTCTCAAGGGATGTCTCTTCCCTCCCTGAGCCCTCCCAAATGCTTCACCTTTTCCCAAGAAAAGGCTTTTGGCAAAGATGCTTGACGTTGATTCAAGGACATGATGTGGTCGTCCCCAGCAGGTCTCTGCTAGCCGTGCAACTTTGGCATGAGACCCCCGAATGCCCACTGGGCAGTGTGGCCAGACGACTCCAGGCTTGATCCTGCAAGCCAGGACCCCTTCCTGGCATTCATTTCCTTGCAGCTGCCCTGCTAGTCGTGAGATGGGCACTTCCAGGCAGCAAGATCAAACTTGCCTAAATTTCTCTTTTTATCCCCATCTTTAAGCTGCAGGGAAGCAGCGCCTTGCATGGTGAGCTCTGCCCCATGCAACGAGCTGCAACACTGCAGTGGCATGTGATACGGCTTTCTGCATGGGAGGGATGCTGCATGCATCACAGCCATCCCAATAGCATGATGAAGGGGTGGAATTGGGCTCCTAAAGCCCTGAAGAAGCAAGATCACGCACTGCCAAGCCTGGCCCTTAGACCCAAGCTCTCACCCCGCAGCATTTACCTCCCAGCGTGGCGAAGAAGCCCTCCACAGCACAGCCGATGGGTCCGAAGACAAAGTAGCCGTTCCAGGCAGTGTAGAAGGTGACCGTGAAGCCGAAACAGGCCATGAAGAGGTCAGCCACCGCCAAGTTGACCAAGATGTAGTTGAGCGGCTGTCGGAGCTTCTTATGTTTGAAGGTGACCAGGAGGGTGAGGAGGTTGATGGGCAAACCAGTGGAGATGAGGAAGAAGATGTAGCAACACACGACGCGGTATTTCCAGGGCTCAGCTAGGTAGTACTGGGGGTACTCGAAGGGGCTTCGCACCACCCCTGTCTTGTTGGACATAGGCACGTAAAAATTGATACCTTCCGTCCCATTCATCCTGCCAATGGTATGGCAGCTGCTTTGCTTCCAAGGTTTTTTTTTTTTTTTTTTTTTTTTTTAAATCAAATGCTCTGGTTTTGTAATTAATTTTGCTTCAACCCCAATTATAAAAAAAAAAAAAAAGGAAGCTGCACCCCCTAATGTGGAAAAATACCCAACTGAAGGATTCCCCCCCAATCAAAAAAACAAATGAATTAATAAGAACAGCAGTAAATCCCGAGGGGACGGGAGGTGGTGCGCTGCCCTGCTCTGCATCGAGGGCTGGCGGTGCCCGCGTGCCAGGGGAGGTTTTATACCCTTCGGCCTCCTCGAGGGAGCGCGGGGGGAGGCTGGATTAGGGGCTCGGCTAACTTTGTATGACAAGGGCAACGGGATTGAGAGGGGTTGATGGTTTAAGCACCCTCTAAGCAGCCAGTTGGCCCCAAAACCTGCATTAAAGCGTATTAATTGCCATTAAGTGTTTAATATTGTTTAAGGAGTTGGGGGGAGGAAGGGATGGGGTGGGGAGCCCTTTGGAAGAGGGGCAATGGTAGGAGGAGCCGTGGTGAGTTGGGGAGCGGCTGCTTTGGGCGATTGATGGGGAAATGGGTCCGTGCTCGGGTCCACAGTGGGTCACAGCCTTTGGGGTGTCCCTGGGCAGCTGAAGGGCTCCGTGGGAGTGTTGGGGACTGGGGAGTGCCCAGCTCTGCCCCACTGACCTCGGGGAGGTCGCTGGGGGAAGACTGGACCGCGCTCTGTGGGTCTGAGCTGTTGGCTCAGCTCTGGCTGTTTGGCTGCTCTGTGCTTCGGGTGCCTGGTTCAGCCTGGGTGCTGCCTGATGTGGATATGTGTCCCCATCACAGAGCAAAACCGGGCTCTGCTAACGTGGCCAAGGGCCACCTCTGCGCAGGGAGAGGGGCAAAGGCAGAGGGGAAACCGCTTCCCATCCCAAAGGCTGCAATCTTGGTAAGCACAGCATTTTGGGGGCAGGTCTCTTGGCCGTATTACGCCCTGAGTCGTGCGCCCCGGTTGTGCTAGAATGCAAAGGACACCGAATTTCCTCTTCTTCCTTGCCTCCTCTCTGGGCTGAAGGATATATGTTATTCAGCTGATCCTCCAAGGATCTCTGGCAGGACAGGAGGGGGTACACCATCCAGCAGGGATGGATGTGGTGCAATCAGCCCTGCTACTCCCTGTCTCCCAGGGAGCTGGTGGTGAGCGTTTCCCACCCGAGCCTCCTCCCCATCCCAGCAAGTGGGACGCCAATCTGGATTGCAGCTTTGCAAGGACTGGCAGGGTTTAGGGAGGGTCCTTAGCCACAGCTCTCAAACCAGCCTGACAAAGCGTCACTACTTGCTGGAGAAGCAGCGCCTGAGTGCCCCAGGGGAGGGAAGGTAAAGCCTCAGCAATGCTGATGTCCTGAATTCCCTCCAGAGGCAGCGTAGAGAGACCAGCACCAGCCTGTAGCCACACTGGGAGAGCAAGTGGGATGGAAAGAAGCTTCTCCCAGTCTCTTAACACTCGGTGTGGGGTGTGGGATCCCCATCCCAGCGCACACGAGACTCTGAAACCCTTCTCAGCAGGGTCGGTGCCAGCTTGGAGCACCAATGCTCCATCTCATCCAAGCTCTTTCCCCATTTCTTCCTTCTGGGTCATGGGTGCTCCTTCTCCAGCAGACCTGCCTAAGGCGCCTTAGTGAAGCTCTTCCATTAATCTCTGACATCTGGTGGCGTTAATGGCCTTGATCTGTTAATGCCGTAAGCTGCTAGCCTCTTTCTCACTGCTGCCCTCCGCCAAGACAAGGTGGATGGAAAAAGTCGGCACTGTCTTGCTGGATGAATGAGGTCTTCTGCAAGACTGGAGTTTCTCAGAGCTAGAGGGCAGGAGCGGAAGGCTAAGGGGTGTGGGTGGGATGAATGATGTCCTAATTGCTGACCTGCTGATCCGTCTGCTCAGGTCCGAGAGGAGCAGAACTAGGATGTGGTGAGAGTAAGTGGGGTCACATCAGCCTCAGGTGCCCTGGGACAAGGACTCCCCGTGGGACGTCTGTGCGTCTCAGAAGGTATCTCGCTGCACGTCCTGCGAAACCGCCAGCCATGAGATTCCCAGTCCAGGTCCTCCTTGAGGGGAACAGTTTCTTGTGGAGAAGTCCCATGGCCTTACTTCTAATAAAGCTTTCCCTGGAGGTATTTCATGCCTCTCCTGGCCATACTCAGGCTTCTGGACCTACAAAAGTTGGGCACATTTTTCCAGAATTAGTTGAATATTAAAGGAGAACCCAGAAATGCTAATACACATAAACAGATGTGCATCTCAATTCCAGGGTGTCTCTCCCAACTTCCATGGTAGAAAGCAACTCTTTTCAGCTAAACGATTTCACTATGATGGTCTACCTTCAAAAGACTTGGACCTTGCTGTCAGTGCCAGCAGCATCTGAGAGCTCTGGTGCTTCTCCAAGGTTTTGTATACGAACACGGTTATCTCATGGGAAAGTTAATTTTCATCTCCCAGAAAGTAATTTTCGCCTCCCATCTCTGAGACTTTCTGCCACATCTTTGAGGTGTCCCATCTTCTCCTAAAGAGTAAAGAGTTGTACAAATGAAGCACAGCTATGGGGAGAAGAGGTGAAATGACAGCCTGGGTTGGGGGGGAAAGCACCTGCAGTATTTTTTGCACAGAGATTTTTTCCTTGGTCAGCGCAAACTGTCTCCACTCCCTCTTTCAGCTAAGCTGTGGTGCAACTTTGGCTTCATGCACGGTATCCAGAAACCTTTCATACAGAGGATTGCCAGCAACCGGACCAGGAGGACTTTCACCTGACCTTCAGCTAGATCTGGACCAGGACCTTTCCCCTTTTTGGGAGCTGAATACGGAGCAGGTAAGCCTGAGTTGCCTCTGTCGTGCTAACAGGGGTCTGTCCCTTCCCAGCTGTCCTCGTGGACTCAGCTTTCTCCCCCTGCGAGCTGAGGTCGGTGTTTCGGTCGATACCCCGAGGCTGGTGGATTTAGAGCTCTCCGCGGGTCAGCCGCAGCCGGAGCAATGCCGAAGGCCTCGAATAAACTCAGCGTAGGAAAATGACACCGGAGAGGATAGCTGGTTCCTCCAGGACGTGTCCTGAATGCAGCCTCGGTTCCCTCTGTGTCTCTGTCACAGAAATGGAAAGTGATGGCTTTAATTTGGTGTCTCTTAGCAGGGAAACTTTACGGGCTGTCTCCCAGAGAGCTCTCAATTGTTTTCTTTGCTGACACCACGACAAAGAAGGCAATAGTAAAATTCAGGTCCTGTTTAATGCGAGAGGAGAGGCTTGCTTTCTTTGTGTTTTTCCTTAAAAAAAGGAAGGGTTTTCTTCCTTCTTGCAGGTTTTTTCTGCTTTGCTAAGCTCCTTGAGATGAGATTGTCTCTTATTCATTGTTTGTCAGCACATTGCGTGACGGAGCCCTGAGCTGCTCTGGGCTTTCATGTCCTGTGTAAAGCAAGAAATTATAATTATAATCAAATAACCAACTTGCACTGAGCTGATACGGTTGGTTCGCTGGGCTGGAGCGACAGGCAGAGCAAACCAGGCGGATGTGCCGGGGGAGGTGGGCTTCCCGCAGCGGCCGGGAGCCCTTTGCGGTGCCGCTCCCCAGCCCCGTGCAAGGCTCTTCATTGCTGCTCGGGCAAGGGCATGGGAGCGACTTGCCCAAGGGCACACGGGGAATGATTTGCAAAGCGAGGTGCAGGGAAATGCAAAAGCCATAGGAATCAGTCATGAAGCAACCACCTGTGCTTAAATTCTGGTGATGGACTAATGCACAGGACCTTGAACCTTGGCCATGAGCACCAACGCTGAATGCAAAATGGTGCCGAGCTTGCTTTTGTGCTTTTGGCTGGTTTGGTAACGTGCTGCCCCAAATCTCCCTCCTGGAGGGGCTCGTTCCTCCCTCGTGGGCACTGCATACCGCGGTGCCTGCCGGTGCCCCCGGCTGCCCTGGGAAGACCTCGTTTCCCCGTATCAGATAGCAGCCACGCGTGGCCGCTGCGCTGAGCCGCTTACACCAGGCATGTGAGCTCCCTCGCCAGGAAAGGGGTTAAAGCAAGATAAAGCCGCAGCGTTATAGAGACCAGATGGAGGGGAAGAAAACCCTTTATCCTGTAATTGGATTCGTTCCCGGCGGCTCCCGGCGGAGGTGAGGCTGAGTGGAGCTGACAGGTCGTGATGGGCGAGGCGCTGCCAGCCGCCCCGTCCAAAGCAGGATGTGTGTGCACAAACTTGTAGATCAATCCATTAGAGTGGATCAAATAGATTTAAATGTGTGGCAGGGAGAAGGAGGACACAGATGTATTTACAATTCGGTTTGGTGGGCTGTTCCTCCCTCAGTGGGGATTAACTCGGCCGCGGCTGGTGGCTCGGAGGAGGCAGCCGTGCCCTTTGCCGGCAACCGCAACGCCGGGGCCAGCTGCCTGCTGCTCCTCCGGGCTTGCATGGTCGCATCCAGCCAGGACAAGGATCTGGTGCTGCAGAGGGAGGTTCTTTGTGCCAGGCCCTCCCTTCTTTTCCAAAAAATCAGGGTGCACAGAAGCCTGTCTCCTGCCTTGCTCGCAGCCCCCAAGGGGCTGCAGCTGCGGGCTTTGGGCAGGAGGAATCCCAGCTCCTCTTTTCTGTGCAGGTTCCCCATCACAGCTCCTTCTCCAGGCTGTCCCCACCAGCACAGCCTCACAGGGGCTGGCTGCACCAGAGCCAGAAGGCAGCTGGGAAGTGGGGAGAGCTTCACCACTGCCAACCTCATCTCATTTGCATGGTGTTCGCAAGCAAGCAGGCCCCTGTCACCTCCCAGGCTTTCCCTGCTGCTGCTGATCCAGGTAACATCCCTGCAAGCACCGTAGGATTTCCTTGGAGAGACAGAAAGTCTTTGGGACCTGTCATTTTCTTGCCAAGGAGCTGAGCAATCCCGGCTCAGCTGTGAACCTGCACCACTCCGTGTGGTGCTGTCAACACTTTTAACTAAGTGATAAACCAGGGCTGTAGCAGAGTAG
Source organism: Platalea leucorodia (assembly GCF_965183815.1). Taxonomy (NCBI): domain Eukaryota; kingdom Metazoa; phylum Chordata; class Aves; order Pelecaniformes; family Threskiornithidae; genus Platalea; species Platalea leucorodia. The sequence goes on from NC_138841.1 coordinate 828,258, forward strand.
GCAGGTTTGCAAGACAGTCTCACCGGCCACACAGCGCCACGGGACGAGCAGCCAGCAAACCCACGCAGCACAGGCACGTTTCTCTGTGTTAGCAGCTGGGCAAGGGAGCAAGCCGTCCTCTGAGGAGGGTGATGACCAATGCAAGGGAGAAGGTGCTGTCTGCTCCTGTGAGATCTTCCCGTTTTGCAAAACGCAGTCAAGCCCTTGCTGGCTTTTGTTCTGTTTGGTGGGCTATTGAGCCAGGTAGGTGTTAGGGAGGGGTTAACAGGGATTGCTGGGAGGCAGGGATCTGTGTCCAGCTCTTCTCTCCAAGCTCTGCTTTGCCCAACTAGTGGCAGCTGCTTAACTGCAAAGTCAGAGAGGCAAAAGAAAGGCTTTAATTTAATTCCAGAGGGATGCAAGAGCACAGCACCGCTGCCTTCGTTCCTCAGTGTCCAGCAGCGCCTGCCGTGGCCCAGCCCTGGGAACGGCTGAGCAGTCAGAAAAGGGGGCTTAGGCAAATAGAAATAATCCAGCTCTTTTATTTTTTAATTTGTAAATCTCATTTGAAGTTGAACCCTGTTGTTCCTGAGGGCCTTATTGTAGATGTTCGTAGCCCTCTGCAGCGATGCTTTATACACGCTGTTTCGTTTTGTCATAAGTGGGTCAATTTTTTTTTCATTTCCAGTGCAGAGCCCTTGGTTTTCTCTGTGGAAGCCTGGAGACTGCTGTGACATGGCCAGCTGGTTTATAATCTTTTGGGAAACAGTACAGAGGAAATTTGGGGTTTGTTTGCTTGTTTGCTGCTTCCCCGCAGGGCCTGGCGGGGCTGGCTGCTCGCTCCACCGTCCCTGCAGGACTGCGAACAGCCAGCCGGCTGTTCCAGCTCCCAGCAAAGCCACGTCCTGGTGGTACTTTGGGTCTCCCAGGGAGAACCCCTCGCGTCCCTGTCCTGGCCACACTCTCAGCCAGCTGAGGAGCCCCATCCCCTGTCTTTTGCCCCATTTTGAGGCCCCTGTTGCTCTTGGTGGCAGCTGGGTGTCCTGCATTGGAATTCGGTTTTGTCCTTTTCTTGCTGTCCCTGCTTTAAAGCCTTCTAGGGATTTGCTCCAGACCAAAAGTGTCCTTTCTCTCACTTTGCCCTTCATCCCGTAATTGGATTCATTTCTTCCATCCAGCCCACCCCGGGCTTCTCCCCATCCCTTTACATAACGACGCCGGCTCTGGGCTGTGCCAAGCCCCGGCGCTCGGGGCTTGACCTGCAGCCACCGAAACCAGCGGAGGGGTTCGCTCCGATTTCTCTTGCACATTGAGTCCCACGTTGGTACAACAACCCTTTTCTTTTGCAGTTCCCGCTCCCTCCCCGTCTCCTGCCTCTTCTCCTTTCCGCGTGCAACGCGTGCTCCCTCCAGCCTCTGCATTGCTCCTGCAGCGGTTGCAGCTCTGCGTGCACCCCTGAGCACGTGGTCCGACAGCACGAGAGGAGAGGTAAATGCAACAGCCCCGCACAGACGAGCAGAGCAATGTCAGGATTGTCTGGAAAAACGATTGATTTTTCCACTCCTTTCATTAATATTTATTCTCCTTAATTCCCAGTCTTTGCTGTGTAGCTCTCTAAAGCCTTTGTGGTTGAGAGGCTTTCACTGAGGTTGCTATTCATCACCTAAGCAAAATATCCATGGATTAAATGGGCATTCTATCAAATTTGAGTCCTGTGCTGGAATCAGACCTGCCTAGACAGGCCCAAATGTCTCTGCGGACCTTTCTGCTGCTGTCCGAGTTTTCCGTTTGGTTTTCCTGGCCCCGTGTCCCAGCCGGGATGGAGGTACTGCTGTGTTTCACTGATCACAGGTTTCTCCCGTGAGAAATGCTCACCAGCGAGCACGTTGACTTGCTCTGCGTGCTGTCTCTTTTTCGCCCTGAAGGCATCTGACCCTGTTTCCTTGTTGCCTTGCAGAATGAATTGGTGCCTTCAAAGTCTGAAAGGAGATAAAGCGGCCGCAAACTCTCCTCTCCTGTTGCAGATAAACTGCTATTAACTGCTGAGGGTTTCTGGAATGAGAAGGGTGACTCTCCATTGAAAGTGCTGATAAATCCTGGGCATCCAGCATAATCCAGTCCGCTGTATCAGGAAATCTCTTGGGAGCTGGCAGCAGTGAGCACAGCAATGCCTTTTTCATGCTACAGTTCTCCCATGGACGGATAATCTCCATGGACAACAACTGCAAATGCTGGAGGTTGGGTCCTGGCTGCTCTTACCTCCCCTTCTCGGCAAAACCACCGCTGCCTTCTGCGAGACAGGGCTTACCTGCAAACTTCATCTGCAACGGTGACCCCAGGACTGAATTTCGCATCCCGTGTGCGAGTAAGAATATCATACATCGGCCCCCTGCTGACTTGACAGTGCGAGCGGCCCTGCAAAGCAGCGATTTAATGCACTTCTCGGTGCCTTAGCATTTCGTCTTGCTATGCTTAACCTGATATATTGTTGTTTGATATGGGAACAGTAGGGGGGGTAAAAGGAGGTAATAAGAAAATAAAAGGTCAGTGGGTGCCTGGTGTGTGTAAAGGCTAAATTGCTCTTTCATCAAATCTAAAAAATATTCCCTGTGAGTGGGGTAGGGAGCTCCTTTTCTGAAATGCTAAGTGATTTCCCTGCCTGGGAGCCTCAGCCCAGGACCTGACCGATCAGGCGCAGGCAGGGCCTCCCGTCGGCTGCCCCGCGGGCCAAGCCCCGCGTCTGCCGCCTCCCGCGGCCGGGGCAGCTGGGTGCGAAGGGAGAGCAGCCGGCCGCAGCCCCTCGCCGCGCGCGAAACTGCAGTTTTCTACCGTTTCTACAAATATTCCTGAGCCTTCAAGTGAAAACCCGGTGGTTTGGATTTGAAAATCAAAATGGCAACAGATGAGATGCATCCCGTCTTGTTTTCTCACCTCCTCTCCTTCCTCTCCACTTGTTCCAGATCAGGGAGAGAATGGCAAAGGAGTGACCAAAAACGAAGAAAAACAAAGCAAGGAAAGATTTTTCTCTTGTTTGTTTTTTTCTTGTTTGAGAGACTAGGAAGCTTTTATAAGCACAGAAATACGTTTTATAAAAAAAGGGATTTTTTCTTTTTTTTTTTAGATTACGATGGAAGACAATTGTTATGGGATGCGACACTTTGGCCAGTGCCTGTCTCCTCCACCACTGGTAGAGAAGCTAAATCCATCCAGGCTATGGCCAGAAACATGGGCTTTCCTCTTGCTTTTTTGCCCTTCCGTCCTCCCATGGAGAAACTGAGGCAGCAGGCAGAAGTTCCAGGCGTCCCCGATTTTGGGGCGTCCGGGTCACCTCAGGCCTGCTTTCCAGAGAGGCTCTGGTGTCACGGGGGTGCAGCACCCCTTTGTCAGGCTTTAAATGCCTGTGGGAAGCTCTTGCAGGTGCGTTGCAGACCGGAGGAGCTCAGCGAGCTGCTGAGGAAGTAAATCGGCGTGACCCCTGGAGACGGGACTGCTGCCAAGCTGCGGCTCCCTCTGGGGTCTCTTGGAGATGTCGGTGCTGAGGAGCTACAGAGCATCGCCTTTGCAGGTAAAAGTGAGATCGCCGCCGCTGCAAGGCGAGCGGTGGGACGCTCCCTGCCCGCTGCTGCACATCCCGACCTCCGCCGCCTTCCCCGTGTCCGACCGGCACCTTAGCCGCAGCTCGCTGCTGTCAGCAAGGAGCGCCTCTCGTCTCTGGCTCGGCTGCAGAAAGCGGGCAGGGTGGGAGGGGGGAGAAACAACGCGAGACAAATTCCCCATTAATCTGAGAGATCATTATTTGCTGCTAGAACCAGGAGGGTGAACTGTTTTTGGGAATCAGCAGGAGTTAAATCCTTGCTATTGATTCTCGCCCAGCCCGGCCGCGCAGCCGTGAATTACTGTGAATTACACCGCGAGCAGCGGGGAGAAACCGAAGCGGGCGCCAGGCAAGCGTGGGGTCGGGAGGGGGAAGCCTGCACCCTTAAAATATTTATGCTGCAAATTAACGTGTGTTTTAAGCCTGTGATTCTTCAAATATTTATCTAGCGTTAATATTTTGAAAACTGCATTAAAATTTGCCACTGGTGCTTTATTTATTAGGAGAGTTTGGCAGCCACAGGCAGCAGCGCCTGCTAAATCTGTAATGTGTCCATGCAGAGACAGCAGCTGGAGGATGGAGCCTGGGCTGTGAGAAAGAGCTTTCTGCTCCTCCTTCCAAAGCAGGGAGCCTAAAATGAGCTCCTTACCCATGTCTGCTTCAGCTGTGGGAGTGCAGACCTTCCATTCAGCAGAGCATGTGCCATGTTTTTGACCCATCTGACTCCAAGCAAAAATAATTTCATGTGAGCGGGGTGAGACAGATATTCCCGTCGGCATCGGGAAGGGGAACTGGGGCTGGGGGACACAGCTTTGCCAAGCCTGATGGCTGCTGTGGGGCCGTGAGAGCAAACTGGACATGCACAAAGCCACGTCCTCCCTTCTCGTGTGTGCCAGCCCCGTCCAAGGAGGTGGTCGGGTATGGGAAGCGAGGGTGATTTGGCCCACCGCGGCTGTCAGGGCTAGTGCTATGGCTCTGAGGCTCACCCCGAAATTGGAAGCTTTGCTGGGGACACCCCAACGCCTGACCAGGACTCAGGCGGAGCGGCAGTGCGGGGTTTCATCCTTCAGGCTCTCCCCTCGCGCTCTCCGCCCGCTGTGTTAGCCTAGGGCTGAAATTCAGCTTCAGATCCACATTGGCTTCTATCTCCTGTTTTTTATGCAACCCGCTTGCCAAAATACCCCGAGCGCAGAGCGACTTGGAGGGAAAAGTACAGGACATGGAGACAAATGCTCAGTGTCACTGGCACAGGGAGCTCATTTTCCCTTGATTCCCTGACATTGCAATTGATGCACGGCTTAATGGACTTCGCTACCACTGCCAGTTTCCTCTGAAAATTACTCCCAATTATGGCAAACGTTTAACTTTAGGTATGAGCAGAACTGCAAGCAACTCCATTTTGTACATCATATTTTTGTTCAGCTTCTAACCTCTGCTGCAATTTTGCTTCATAAAACAAGGAGAGTTTCAGGGGGCCTGCAGATTGCAAATGGTTACGGGGACTGCAGCAGGACAGATTTTTTGCATTATAATGCTAGGGAGTGAGATTTCCAGCTGTGATTTTTATTTGCATTTATCCTCATTTTGCATTGGCAATGGCCAAAAGCTGCTTTTAGGGACCGGGCAAACCTAGAGCTAAAAGGTGCCTGTTGCTCCCACCCACGCTGGTGCTCCGCTGAAGAAGTCTTGGAGTCAGGCCCCTGATTTTCAGCTCTCCGTTGCCTTTCCTTTTTGAGTACTCTTGCATAATTAAGAGGAGAACCTGACAGACAGCATCCAACTAATACAGATATGATTGATTTTTGTCTTCCCTTTTTATTTTAAAGGTTGTCCTTTCCAATGCAGAAAGCTTCATGGCAGATGGATGGGAAACCTGCCAGCCAGCCACATTTTTGAGGTAAAAGGGGAGAAGACATGGGAAAGTTTAGTGCTTTGAAAAAGTGACCTTTCTTGGTAATTAATTTGTCACTTCCCAACACCATCTGCTGACTCGTCAGCTGCATCCATCATAACCATGCAAAAAATACTGGAAAAGTCAATTAAAATGAGAACCGGTGTCAAATGGGCTTCACACAGAGTCTTTAGCAAAGGGAGGGGGGGGAAATAACCTGTCGTGTAATGCCCTTTTCATCAACACACATACAGGAGGTCCCGGGGAGAAAAACTAGGGTGCCCTCTGGCAGTTTTACAGCCAGGACCACGCCGCTGGCTCTGGTGGGAAGCTGCAGGAACCGCCCGGGGATCTGGGGAGCATCGTGGTGACCGCCTCGTTCTTAAGGAGGGGTTTGGCCCAAATCGAGCGTCACTGACTGCGGTGACAGCAGCAAGTCCCTTGTGAGGACCAGCGTGCAGTGCAGCGTGCGTGTCGTATCGACTCGCTGCGATGGGGCTAGGTGAGAGAAGTCATTTTACAGGCTTGGGCAACAGCTCTTTTCCCCCTGTCTCCAGCAAATCCTCCAGTGCTCAGTTTTCAACCAGCCAGGCGGGAATGCCGCTGCACGCCCCTGCTACAACACCCTGCAAAGCCGTTTGATGCAGGAGGATTTCATTGCGTCCCCAACTTGTTTTTCTCCTCTTGCGTCTCGCCTGCTTTCGGCTGGTTGCTCTCAGGTTTCCTCGCACGTAGCCACCCGTCTGTGAGAAGCACCAGGACGTTTCTGGCCTGATCCCAAACCCTCCAGCATCAGAGCCTGTCTGATAGTCTTGGGAGACCAAAGATGAGATCTTACGCAAGCCACTTGCTCTCTCTGCACCGCGTTTGTCTGGAGACAGACGCTAGCACACAGTTTTGTGTCTCTGGGGGGGTTCCGTGTGTCCAGGACTGCGAGATGCTCAGTTATGATGGTAAAAGGGGCCACATGAAGACTCAAAATGGACAGATAAATCCCCCGGACTGCTTTGATATCTCCCCACTTGTCTGCTCACTTTATAAAGCTCTTTGGTGATAGATTTAGCATGTATAGTTTTATTTATTATTTTAATATTTAGCTCTAGAGCCTGCCGGGGGATTTATTACCTTAAATCTATGCTTTTTGTAATGCTGGTGGGTCAAACGTCATTCTGCGTTGTGTTTATTTTGTGGCAACATTGTTATTATTGTGATTTGTCCACGTTACAGTAGAAATATAATTAAGATATAGGCATCATTTTACTGCTGGTACCCTCACATCAAAAACACTTCATCCTGGAGGGCTCACGATCTAAAAAGACAAACTGAGAGAGAGGAATTTCTCCATCTTGGAGATGGGGAAACTGAGGCAGAGAGATCCCCTGTCCAGCGGTGGGACCCGCCGAGCACAGCTGCCGGCCTAAGGGCAGAAGCCTGGGGAGGGAGGAAAGGGGATCCTCCTGCAAACGAGAAGCTCTTCACAATCCAGTGCAGGTCACAACGGTTCCTCTCCGGCAAATCCGTTCCCGTGCACGCCAGGTTTGCCAGCTCTGCTGGAAGCGTGGGCACCTGCGCAGGTACGCGATTGCGCGTCGGAGCCTCTGCAGGTGTATCGGGGTGGGAAAGGCAGCAGGAGCACCCAGGCGTCAGAGCAGCAAGAGGAGGTCTGGCCGCCAGCAGCCCACGGCTGCGCTCGCCAGGCAGGGGCTTGCTCTCTGCTCCCATTTGCAAGCCGGGTGGAGTGGGCACTTCGTGGGTGCTCAGATAGGCGCCAGTGTTACCAGCACATGTTGGCTGCAGCGCAGAGAGCTCCGACAAGAAGGAGGAAACAAAATCGATGCTTAAACAAGGGGAAAGGTGTTTTCTGCTCATCCCCCATGGTGGGAACATCGATTCCGCCAGCTCCTGCCTCCCTGCTTGTTGTGAGCACCCAGCAGACGCTGAAGCGTGTTGCAGAGGCGCAGGCAGCCCTGGGTGCCCTCTGCACTCGGGGCTGCTTTGAACAGACAGAAAATGAGTCACAGGCAGTTCCTATTGACAGCACTGGTTTGATTTTTTTGGAAGACAGCTCGGTAGATAAATGTACTGTCTTGTCACTGTACTCACACCAGTGCCAGGTGGATGTTCACCCCTCCTGCCCCCAAAATTGGCATTTCGCCCCATTTTACGCAGGCATAAGCAGCGCTGGGCAATGCTGCACCCAGCCCCGTGCGAACGCAGTACTTCTTTGTTGGGCTGATGCTGAACTTGGGATCCTCCTGCTTTGTGCTTTCTCTTTGTAGCTGGGAAGCCAATTCACTAACAACAAAGTACATGTCTGCCTGGAGAGGCATTGAGCTAGAGATCTCAGGTCTGAAAGACACGTCCTGCTTACAAAATAAGGAAGAGGCATTCAGAAAAGATGTTTTTTGACTGGAGTAATGTGTGGGGGTGTTTCTCCAGGGGAAGAGGGAGCGGATCAATGCGCAAAGGGATAGTCAATAAGAGATGAAGGAGGTGACTGGGTTTATTTCTTTGTATACGGCAGTATTTTATTGCGGTGATAGAATAAATGAAAAGGCACAAAAGATTGATGCTACTGAGATAACACCGTCTTATCAGCACTTATGCATATCAACACGCTGTTTTACAAGAGGAGAGCCTGAGAAATCCTCTTCTGATCCCTGCAGCGAAGGGTACATCTGGCTGGGTCAGGCAGGGCGATGTCCCAGCGCAGCCGACGGCTCTGGCGGCCCAGCGAGGGTGGGCAGGGAGGGATGGCACCGCTGCAGCACCAAGGGAGAGGAGAGGGGCCACCGCCGCCTTCGCTGGCCGTCAGCCCTGCCCCGGCCTGGCACGCGGCGGAGGGATGTGACTGGTAATTGCTACGGAGAGGGAATATTTATTAACTTCCACTGGCCTTCGGTTCAATACTAGCTGATATTTATGGGAAATCTAATTTAGGGGTCAAATTTGACCTAACAATGTCTTTTCAATAACATCCAAACCAAGAGGTTTCTGAAACTAATTAAGGATCAGGCTCCAATCAGGTAGAGTAGTTAAGCTGTGGGACCAGACTTCATTAAATTCGTCCAGAGAGAATATTTTAATATTTAAAGAGAACATTTAATGTTTACGTAAGTCCTCTTCTGACGTGAAGTCGCTGTTAAATCACTTCAGAAGGTAGTTTTTAAAGCCCTTTATACTAGGCTCCGATGGAGCCGGGCTGGCAAATGCCCTTCCCAGCTCTCTTGGACCCAATGAGGCTTATTAAAAGATTCAGTCCATCAAGGCAGGCTTTCAGGGGTGAGGAATATGAAAACAAAATTTAACAAAACAGCTGTCTTAAGGTTTTTCTCTCTTACAGCATCACTCTGTCTTCCTCGCTGTCAGTGGGATTGATGGGAGTGTTTTGCTCTGGATGCGTGCGGGTCTTGAACCAGTACAGCTGGAGGGCTAAAGCTTGCAGAACAGAGGGAGTCTTTAACAGTCCTGAAGGGCTGGGCTTGAATCCTCTGGAGATATTGCTCAAGAACAAATCTGTTTACAGAAAGAGGTTTGAGAGGAGAATTGTCAGTCAAGACACTTCTATTCTCAGCTCAGGAGCAACTGGAAGAGTAAATATACCTCTAGTTAGCTGGTGGATAAATGAGATTGCAGCTGATGAAAAGCCAAAGGGATTTCTTGTCAAATGGTGCTATCACCCTGGTATCTTCTATCACCCTGGTATCTTCTTTGCTGTGTCGTTCAGACTCTCGTCATGGTTTCAAAGAAGGTGGTGGCCAGTTCGCTCCTGGTGTACGTGGTGGCTGTGCTGGCTGAACAGACCGAAGGCTTCGTGCCCTTTTTTACCCAGAACGACTTCTGGAAGATGCAGGTAACCCCAAGAACCGTACTGCAGGGGCTGGAGCCCTGAATAAAGCAGGAAAGGTGCTTCTTCCTCCCTTGTCCCTCAAGCTCTGCTAATTCGCACTGTGCCACTCTCGTCCCCATCGTCCACCCCTTCTCTTCAAACGAGATATTACAATACTGGCAGCCCCTCCCTCGTCCCAAGTCAAGGGCTATGGGAGAGGGCACAGACAACTTTTAAGATGTGAGACTAGAAAGGAAGAGCCTGGACTCCTTGACGTAAGAACTAAAAGACCTGTGTGGGTTATCATCTGCAGCTAGTGGGTCTCGTTTTCTTTCTGCCATGCTAGTGGCTGTAATTTTTATAGAGAAGCTGTAGCCTCCCATCACTGTACTGATGGGTCTTTTTGTTGTAACAAATAATTAACCATCCTCCAGATGGTTGTCACCTCTGGGATGTGCAGAGAGGAGAATGTTTTTTCTTTTGATGTGAAACTAATACTGTTGAAAGGTGTCAGGCAGGCAGCCTCAGAGACTGCATCTTCTAAAACACAGCCGAAGTGAGCTTCCCCCGCACAACACAACCCATTGATATTGGGGAGAAATCTTGTTTCCAAAACCTATCTGCTCACTGGATAGCAATTGCTTTTTGTGGGGAGTACAGTCATCCTTCAGCCTCCTTGAGGAAGATGATGGGGGCCCACGCACGGTCCCCAGATCGATCGTTCATACATCACAGCCCTTGTAGCCATGTGTCTGCTAGTGACTGAGGGTCTTCCAGATGTACGTGGGTGAAATCAGCCTCCAAAGGCTGCCTCCCCTCCTCTGAGCACATGTTCAAACCAAAGCCAGTGCACAGCAAGCAGTCAGTTTGACTCTGAGCACCGCCTTTGCTGCATTTTACATGTCCTGTCGTGTCTGTCATATCCCAAAGCAACTTTGGCTTTTCTCTTTGGGCTGGGAAGAAAGAGAGGGGCCTGAAGCCAACTTTAGCCCCATAAATGGGAAAGGGCTGACATTACAGACCTGCAAGAAACGCTGGTAATATGTAATAATCTGCACAGAGCTCTCCATTTGCAATGAAGCTGTGCAGGTTTTTATTAAACTTCATTGCCACTGCTACAGAACAGAACCAGGACCAGGCCTCTGGAATAGCTCTGTAAGGTCAGTATACTCGGCTACCGCAGCCTGCCGACAGTGCTGTCTTGCACAGATCACGGGAGCCGTCTACAGTGTCATGTTTGCCACAGACCTTTGCACACAATCCTGTAACCCAACCTTACACCCAGGAGTGCAGCCTCTGCTGCATGTCAGAATTACAGTCCCCGAGGCCATGCTGGCCACAGCTGATGGGTCCCTTCCCAGTGAGCTGTGGCCCTGGGGAAGGATGCTGCATGGGCTCCGGGCAGCGGTTAGACCTCCAGGCCCTCTGGTTTTGTGCCCAGCTCCGCAGGCTCCCGGCTGCTGGGCATCGCACTTGACATAGTGCAGAGCGGGTTTGGTACCCACACGACGCTGCATCCCAGCATCACTGCCCCGCTTGCTCTCTGCTGTGAAGATGCAGGAAAAGGAGAGGAGCAAAGGAGGGCAGGAGAAATCCCTGACCTCGCTGCAGCAGCAGGAAGAGGAAAGCTCCTCTGAGCAGTCCAGTGCAGGTGTCAACGAGGCCAAGGCCACCAGGTACATTGAACCATGCGACTCTAAGGAGCCCACGAGGACACACAGTAGCCCAAGAGTCAGCCCACAGGGCCTGGCTGCAGAGGAGTGTTCAGTGGTGCTGCACGAGAAGACAGCGGTGTGCTGCGGGAGCTCACAGTCCATGGAAAGCAATGCCACCCGTTTCCCGCCAGCCCTGCCGGGCAACTGAGCAAGGCTGCATCAGAGGAAGGTTCTGCCTCCACCCTAGAAATTATCTTGGACTTTCAGCAGCCTGGTGGCCCCTCAGAGCCGCCTGGCTTCTCCCTTAGAAAGGCAGAAACAACGTGAGGTCTGTCTTTGCCATTCAGTGCACACAAGCCAGCTGCAAGGCAGGAATTTGCAGCTCTGCTTCAGCTCTGGGTTTAACTTCTCTCGTCACTTTTTCACCCGGCTCCAGATTAGCTGCCTGGTGTCACCTCCAATCTCACAGTCCTCTGCACTGGCAAGGCCTTATTTATAAGCTTGGGCCCATACGGCCGCACCCCCCCAAAGTCTGTATACAGAGCAGAAAATTGTCAATTTTAGGGATTTAAGTACCAGTCTAAGCCCTCAAAGGCATGCTTACCTGGTTAGCCAAGTCTGAAAATTGTGCTTTTCCACCTGAATACAGGGAACTCTTTGCCCTGTCCGTGCAGCCGCTCCTGCGGGGAGCTCGGCCAGCCTCTCCGCCAGCAAAAGGAGCGCGTAGGTCCACCCCAAACTGCGGGACAGACTGAGCAGGACAGGCAGCGGGACTAGCCAGGCTGGAATTTGGCCAAGACGCAGGTTAATGTGCAACTACTCTTGCAAACGTGGTGCACCAACAGCCAATAATAGGATTTAAACAGCAAGGATTCACAGTTCAAAGCATTAAATAACTGGCACATCCCGGTGCCTAACACCCCCCCGCTGTAACCACAAGCCCTCCTGCGCCTCCAGCCATGACCGGAACAACTCTATTTACTTCGGGTACATCTGAGCCACAGCTGGCTCAAAGTCAGTCCGTCTGGAGGCAGGATGATGTCTCATCCTCAGTCTTTACTAAGGCAGGGTGCTTCACCAGCATCACTAAAGCTGATGGCTTGAAGGGACAAGGTGTGAGATAGTGGAGGATTATAAGGTTCAGAAATTATTTTCTTCTTTACAGTCTCTGTTGCCAGGAGGTACTTTTATCTCTGTTTCTGAGTCAGCCCATAGATGATCCAATGCATGAAAACTTTGGCACTCTGAACAGCACAAGATTGCATTGACTTTAAAATGTTGCTTTTCCCCGTATAAGGATCATCCTCTTCCCTTCAGCCCTAGACCCTCTACCGACTTGAGCAAGGTGGGGTCAAAGCAACCCAGCCTGCCTCCCTCTGCTCCCCTCAGCTGCTCCTCCTGACTTTTCTGGCTCTCTCCACAGCTAGCTGTTCCTGCCAAAGCCGGGATGTGGCTCGCCCCAAGGCAGCTGGAAAAATACCAAGATGTCCTGGAGAAACTGCTAGCAGAGATGTTACAGGACACCCCAGACGGTAGTGTCAGGAGGTTGATTTCTGCCTTGGGAATTCTGCCGTTACCTCCTCTCACCAGCTCATCATCACGGAGATATTTATATTCCTCAGAAGGGCTTTTGTGTCGTGTTTGCTCACTTTACAGAGTCCTCAGATACCCCACCTGCGCTCATGTACACGGTCTACTTCTGGGAAGGTTACTCCCTCTCTGAGGTGCTGTCTGTGCCCTAGAGCTGATATTGACTGTTCGCACCGCAACACTTCCCTGCAGCTCTCCTTGGCGCTGCTTCCCGCTTCCCTGCTCCTCCTCCCAAACAGTACTCAGTCTTCGGGGTGCAATTTCCAACAGCTTGTAACGCAAACTACACCTGCGAGGCAGCTCAGCCCCTGCAGCCAGACCTGAACGCCTTGCTCCCTGCACAGGGGCTTAACACTAACAACTACAGCAGCAATTAGCTGCACTTTGAGGTGTTGGGTGCCAACCAACCCAGCCCTGGGCTTTGCTCTTAGTGCACTGGAATTGCAAAAGGCAATACCAGGGGCAGTGTGGGATGCAGCTATTCCTGCCGGCAGAGCTGGGGGGTGGTGGAAGGGGGCTCGCTGGAGTTACCTCTGGACCTTTGTCCTGCCTGGGCTTACATGTCCCAAATAAGAGGGTCCCCTCTGTCCCTGTGGGAGCTGTTACTCTGGTTTGGCTGTGCCGATTTCACTTTGCCTTCCAGCTTTTTAGTTCGGGAGCTGAGGAGGAGGAAACAATATACAAAGCCTAGGAAAGAGTGAATGACAAATTTAAGGACACTTGTTCTTTCTTTTCTTTTTAGCTGACTGGTATCTGCAGAATCAGAAGAGCAAGCGACGTAGCTTGCTGAAGCTAAAAGACTCCACTTATGTAAACGAAATCCGTAAAAGAGATTAACAACAAAATCTGAGGTGAGATAATAAAATGCGCAGTATAATTAAATGGAGGATTTGTGTCTTCTTTTCTGCATGCCTCTTAGCCAGATGGCAAGCAGCAAGTGTGGGAAAGAAGAGAGGGAGGGTTTCCAGTTCTAGAGAACATCACCGTCCTTCGGAGAAGTGCAAAGCATGTTGCAAAGCCTGAGTAATTAATTTTTGTGGACTAATAAGTTTTATCCCTCCCTTTTGGCAACGAGGGAAACTGAGGCAAATATTTACCGTATCTCCTAGCCCAACTGGCGACATAAGTGTAGGATGAGGAGTGTTGGGTGGGGGACCCGGGTGTCCCTAAGCAGGCTCCCCGCTCTGGATGCGGGAGAGCACCCTCTCCCATGCTGCTGGGAGAAAGCAGGAGCCCTGATCTGCAGTGCCTACCTGTGCTCTTGACCCCCTCTTACTCACCCAGGCGATATAAATCTAAATGACATTGAGAGGAGCACCTCTCCCATAGCTACGACACGAACAGGCACAGCGTGTGTGAAACGAGGCAGAGCTCCGGCCTTATTTCTGCCTCTCAAACAAACCTAGAGGTGAAATCGTAATTCCACTTGAACATATTGCTCTCCATTTACATACCTTTGGCTTATTTTAGAGCTGCTCCTCTATATTGGCAGCAGGAAATCCAACATATGTAAAGTAAGGACAGATGAGATCAATGGTATGTATGTGACTATATCCAATTTCAATCCAATTTTATCCTCCCAACCTAACACAAATTCTGTTCTCACTGTGGCTCATTTGAATAGCTGTGTTTGTGCTAGAACAACACTCCTCGGCATGCTCTCTGCTGCAAGCCATCCCTTGGGAGAAAAGAAATCTCCCAATGTATAATGCAACATCCAGCACAGGGTGGATTCCAGCTCTAACGTTGGATTCAAAGGCGTACTCCTAGTCCATGGGCTGATCAGCTCAGTGGAACTCAAAGTTTGCAGGGATCATTGCTGAGGCAGGTTGAGCTATGAAATAACTATAAATGAGTCTGAGCGGTTGGAAGACAGAAAAGAATACATTCCATTAGGCTGAAAGTGAAAGCAACGGCCTGTGTTACTGGGCTACAGGAGCTCAGCCAGTGCAAATCAGTCTGCAGTGGAGTGATATCCATGGGAGATCCAGCATGGAAAGCACTGGAGGAGCTGCACCACATTTACACCAGTGTCCAGCAAGATCAGAGACAAGACTGTTTGCTTCAAAGGGGGCACTGTTGACACACTCCTTCTGAAAGACCCAAACCTTTACCCCAGGTTTAAATTTGCCCTGCCACAGGAAAACAAGGAGAGTTTTGCCCTGAAGGGCAAACTGCTCCTAAGAACCCTACGTAAGCTGCGCTGCAGGTCAGAGCTGTCTCTGTAGCATCCCTCTTGCCCAGCTCTTTCACTCAAGCCGTTTCCAGGGCTGACAGCTCCCCTGGGCCGTCCAGGAAGGGACGTTGCCCACTGACAGCAAGAAGGAAAGTGAACACGAGCCTCTTGGATTTGCTTCCTGGACCATTTCCCACCAGGGTGATGGTGGAGCTGATGCTGCAGAGACTTCCATAAGGAGATCCACAAATGTGACTGTGCAGGGATATCTCCCTCTACTATTACATTTTGACCCGGACAAGCTGCAGCAGCAAAGGTCTGCTTTTACCCTGGCCATCGGTTGTGCCAATGGCTCTTCCCAGTTGACCCAGCTATAAATGAGCTCAGGGCTGCACAGCTGGTTGCAACAGCAACCGTATGAACCCCCTGTCTTGTCCTGCAGCCACAACTGTGCTGTCCAGATAGGCACCAAAGTGCAAGGGGGGCTGCTGTTTTTGGAATTAAATTCCTTCCAGCCTCAGGGGCTTAAGTAATGGGAAAGAAGCAGATATTCTTCTGCTGGAAGGAGAAGATGGATGGACCCCAAGCATCCTCCCAGGCAGGGCTCCAACTGTCAGAGCTGTATCTCTTGTTAAGAAGCAAAATGGTCTCCAAGTCGCAGGACAGATCTGTATCCCCGGTGCCCTGGAAGGCTGCTTTGGCAGCCAGCAGCACCTAAGTCCACGCCTGCAAGCAAGTAGGAAGATCTCGCTGCTCCAGAAATTGAACAAGAGTTTGGTGGCAGGATGAGCAGCCAAAGAGTTGGGGGAAAGAGGCAGGGAAAGGAGAAGGAGAGAAAAGAATGAAATCAGCACTGACTTTCTAACCTCATAAGAAGCTCGGCAAGCTGAGGACATGACATACGATCGGGAGGATGAGAAGCGGTGTTCTTGGGTCACACCTGTGCTGCGGCTGTGAATGACAGGGTGCTAAACTGGCACGGCCGGCTTCCAAGTAAGATTTGACACTTCCCCTGGCGACATATGCGGGACCGTCGCCCAAATGCCATGGGATAAGAAGAGGGGGTGGGATGGCGGGGTTTTTCCAGCAGCCCCTCAGTCAGGGGTGGAAGGGTTCATCTGCTGCCCGTGCTTTTCGGGGTGCAGCACGCTCCCCTCTTCAGGCGCCTGATGAAGATGGTGCAGATGTATTTCTACCCCTCTGCTTACACCAGTCCTGTCTCGATACTTCAAGAGGAGAAGCAGACGGCACGGCACGCCTGCCTTTCCCATTCGATATCTGAGTCACTGCCAGCAGGCCTAAGGAAGCTTCTGGGCTAGCAGGGAAGGTGGAGGCTGTCCCCTCCTCGCTGTCCCATCTTCCCACATCCAGCTCAGGATATTTACAGCCAAGATATTCGAGAGCTGCACCGTGGGCTGGGAAACTGGCTTTTCACAGCCGAGCAGCTCTAAGCATCGCAGCCCATCTGCAGCATCAGCAGGCCTGTGCTCGCCCCAGCAGCCTTTGCTGCTGCCCAGAGCTGCGGGGATGACGAAGGGGCTGCAAAAAGCAGAAACTCCACCATCAGCCTCATCGTCGGCACTGTGGGCAGGGCGATGGGGACAAATAGGTGCTTGTCCATGGGGCTGCAGGCTGTCGTGTCTGACAGAGCGCTGTCTTCTCCTGCTGCCTTCTCTGTGCTGTCCAGGTACCTTCCAGGGAAGGCAGGGATGCTCCCAAGGGCTGTCTTGCCAGGGAGGAGGGGAGAGGGGTTGTGGATTTCTCTCCACAAAGAAGAGGCATCTGTTCCTGCTGAGCATTGGCACCGCCAGCCTCCCTTCTGCAAAGGAATCACAGCTTTTCCCAGCCCTCCAGTTCTCGAACGCCACTCCCATGTTCGCCACTCTGAAGGTCATGCAATGAGGCTGCTGGGCCAAACTCTGTCCTGGTGTAACTTCCCTGACATCCAGAAACACAAGAAGTTGAAGGGTTGGGGGTTTTTTTGTTGCTATTGTGTTTTTTCTCCAAAGCAAGAGGAGTTCACTTAATTTATGAGCTTGCATCAGCTCAGGCTTAGATGCCAGCATGCATCTGCATGTCTAGGCAGAGCTTCTCCAAACGGAAAGCTGTGAGCTTACAAAAGCTGTGTACTGAGAGCATGTTCTAATTCTGTGTTTACATTAGACACCGCTCCAAATTATTAGCTGTCAGTTGTGCTTTCCAGTTAGTGAGCAGGGGAGGCTCGGCTTAGCACGTTCACACTTCTCATCGGAACTGAGTATGCTCTTTTAATGGGCTCCCTGGCCCCTACTAAGTGTATATCTCTTGTTGCTAACCAGATTAACAAATCTCAGCATCTCGTTGCTGTTCTTGCATAAATCGGGAAGCGGGAGGCGAGCTTTGCCGGATGCCCTAAACAAAAAGGGCACGGCAGCAAAGTGAGCGTGGGTGGAGGGGTATCCCTAAGGAAGTTTTGATGCCATGAAGGCACAGTTTAGCATCCCCAGCAAGCGGCGGGGGTCCCGGAGCCCCCAGCTCCTGCTGTGTGCAGGGCCCGCTCCTGCGGGACCGCCGCGGTTCCGCCACTCCGGTATCGTGCGTCGATCATAAAAACGGCGATGCGCAGACAGCCCGCACGCATTCATCACTACTTTTTCATTATCTTTAATTAAATTCTGGTATTACGCCACAGTATTTCAGTCATTTTCATTACTTTCTTTATAGGCAGCAGCAAGAAAAAGCAATTACTGTACATCACTGCCTTGCCAAAATAAATTTTCAAGTCAGTGCTTGGTTTTGGGTTTTTAGGCTGCAAAGTATGCAAGGAACCTCCTTCCCCGGCAAATATCCCAAGGCCCCAGACCCCGGTCCTGCCGAAAGCGGTGGCAAAGCTCCAGCCCGCTTGACGGGTGCCAGTTACACGACTGTAACTTGGCAGCTATGAGAGGGATGAGCAGAACGTGTAGGGGGGTGGCAGGTGGCTGGGAAAGACACTTCTTTCTCCTTATAAATGTCCCTAAAAGTGTCAAAACATCGGTGTGGCTTGGCCGGAGGTGAGAGGTGCTCAACCCCCCTGCTTGCTGCTGAGCAGGGTCCCCCAGAGCGCTGGGGTGGTGACACTGGCCGGCCCCAGGTGCTGAAGCTGCTTTTGCCCTTCGCTTTCTCCACTTCTCCCCCTTTTCCCTCTCCTGAGACGAGCAACAGCTCCCGCCCGGCGCCATTCCCGCTCTGGGAGGGCCCCTGACCTCCCCGACATGGTGGAACCAGGGCCCCTGGTTGGACTCGATGTCAGGTTGGACTCGATGGTCTCAGGTCCTTCCCAACCTTAACGATTTATGATTCCATGATTCTATGACTCTATAACCCTGCCTTCACAAGACAGCGGGGGCGGTAGGCGGGAAGCAGCGCTTTCCCTCGACCTTCTCAATATGGCGCCCACGCTCCGCCTCCCTTCTCAAGATGGCGGCCGCATCCGCCCCGCGTTTGCCCTTCCCAAGATGGCCGCCCGAGTGGGTGCGGCGGGCCCCTCCCAAGATGGCGCCCGCGCTTCCCTGCTCGCAGGGCGCTTCCGGTGGGGCCTGGTGTCCGCGCCGCGGCCATGGCGGAGCTGACAGACGCGGAGCTCCGGAAGGAGCTGGTAGCGCTCGGCTACCGGCCGGGGCCCATCACCGCCACCACCCGCAAGGTCTACGTCAAGAAGCTGGGCTGCCTGCGGGCCGAGGTGGCGGCGGCCAGGCGCAGGGGCCGCGGCGCTCCACCGAGCCCGGCCCGCACCCCCACCAGGCCGCAGCAGGCCTCGCCCTCGCGGCAGCGCTCCGGCTTCAACCCCTCCGTCGGGGCCGCCTGCGACAGTGAGGAGGAGGAGGAGGAGGAGGAGGAGGAAGAGGATGAAGGGGGGCAACTGCCCGCGTCCCGCTGGGGGACGTCTGGGGAGGGTGGCGGGCTGTCCTGGGGGGACTCCCGGGGGTCCCCCCCGGGCCGGGGCGGAGGTCTCGGCGGCAGGGCCGAGGGAGGCCTGTCCCGGGACAGCTTTGGGGGGCTGAGCCCCTCGGCGCAGTGGGACACCTCTATACAGAGAAGTGGGGGATTTGGGGCCGGGCTGGGGGCGTCCCTGGGCGGGCTCGGGGGGCTGAGCTCCCCCCCGCGGTGGGACGCATCCACGGAGAGGAGTGGGGGGCTTGGGGCTGGCTCAGAGCCGTCCCTGGGTAGGTCTGGGGCGCTGAGCCCCGCGTCCCAGTGGGACACGTCGGCAGAGAGAAGCAGGGGGCTTGGCACTGGGCTGGGGGCGTCCCTGGATGGGTTTCGGGGGCCAAGCTCCGCGTCCCATTGGAGCACATTTACGGAGAGAAGTGAGGAGCTCAGCGCTGGGTCAGAGCCATCCCTGGATGGGTTTCGGGGCTCAGGCGCCTCGTTGCAGTGGGGCACGTCAACAGAGAGAAGTGGGGAGCTCGGCACTGGGTTGAGGCCGTCCCTGGACAGGTTTCGGGGGTCGAACTCCACATCCCAGTGGAGCACGTCTGCAGAGAGGAGTGGGGGGCTCGGCATCGGGGCTGCGTCGGGGACATCCCTGGATGGGGCTGGGGGGCTGAGCTCCACGTCCTCCTGGGGTACCTCCATAGGCAGGAGTGGGGGGCTCAGCTCCAAACCCCTTTCTGGCGATGAGAGCGGGGGTCTGAAGTACAGGAGCCTTTGGGGCACGTCGGGAGGAGGAACTGGGGGGCAGAGCTCCCGAGCTCCGTGGGAGACAGCAGGGGAAAGGAAGGGGCTTTTCTCCAACAGCTCGTGGAGGCGGGAAAGCGAGGTGACACCCAGCACCCACTGGGGCACCTCCATGGGACCTGGGGGGTTGAGTCACCAGTTTGGGAGAGGGAAAGAGGACTTGGCTTCCAGTGTTCGGAAGGAGGCAGACAGGGAGCTGCAGCCCGGCAGCCGAGGAGGGGGGTTGATCCGGCGGTTCCCGTGGAGGGCTACGAGCGATGCAGGGCTGGCCTCGGGGAGCCGGTGGGAAGCGTCGGGAGCAGGACAGGGAATAACCTCCCGCACTCACTTGTTGCGGTCAGCGCCCAAGCAGCAGACAGAAGGAAAAGGCAAAGGCCTCGAATACTACCTCTCCCAGTTCCTTTGCCTCGCCAGCTTTGTGCTGCTGATGATTTTTCTGGGCATCCTCATCGTGAAGATGGTTGGGTCAGGCTGGCTTGACAGGAGAGAGGACAACTGTACGTGCACTGGTTTAATCCTGTTTTTAAACTTCATTCTTCACCTTTCTTTACTGCTTTCCCTTTATTACTTCCATCGCCATCACGTTTATCATTCTCATTGCTGTAACCTGACATCTCTGCATCTGTCCCCATTTCCATCTCCCCTTGCCCATGGGAAACCTTGTTAGTCACGGAAAGTAAGTCAAGTGTGTGTTTTTTTTTCAAATGAGCTTGGCCTTCAGTTCTTCAAAACCATGGGTTTTATGGGGAGTGACATTCCTGCTAGGCCAAGGATGTATTTTATGATTGTCCATTGTGTAACATAACGTCTGTGTAATTGCCCATCGTGTGTTTTAATGTTAGCCTCTGCAAAGCACGGCCCTTCGTGGCCTTGATCCTGGCCACGTGAGAAGTACAGCGGTTGAACTGCTACTTCAGCACTTCAAACGTGGCAGAGCTTCGATGAGAAATGCAAAGGGGCTTCCCCGTCACCCAGTTTTTAAAGCAGAGTTCCCCAGCTAGAGCAGATGGAAATATTGCCCTTTCATGGCTTTGAACTGAAAGAAGAAGGGGTTTGGGGTGTGGTTGGGGAGGTGTGCGTCCTGAAACTTGGCACGCTGGGCCTGTAGGTGTTTGCGCACTTTGCATGGGCTGGGAAAGCTGTTTCTCAAACTCAGAATAAAACTGTCCAATGTCATTGCATTTCTGATGCACCCTTTTCAGCTTTGTTAGATATTTCAAAACCAGTGGTATTTTGAAGTGAGAAATCTTGCAGCACAGCTGCAAATTCTTTAAATTCTCAGGTAGTTGAGATTGCTAGAAAGTACTGCATGGTGGACTGGTGGCCGGTGTGTATCCGGTTGTCGGGGTGGGAGGGAGCTGTTAAACCAGAGGCCATAATCTGCAGAGCTAACAGCGCCAACTAAAATAAATCCTCTGCTTTTGCCTTGAGGAGGCTTGATTTAAATCCCTGTTATCACCGTGATATTTCAGGTGACCATGGTGTGCAGCGAATGGCATTACTAGATTGTAAAAGATCGGTGCAAAGCAGTGGGTAATAAAGGAGCGTGAAACATCTACTTAAACAGGAGCTGTTAAAACATTCAGACCCCGGTTTTTACTTTCCAGCTGAACAGGGTTCATCATTTGCACCCGTTTTGTTTTGCTTTCAGTGCTGCCTACCAAAGCAGCACTTCGAATGCGCTATTTGCATAGCAAGGTACTGCGTAGAGTGAGATTAAGAGTAGCAGAATCAGGCTTTAAAGTAGAGCCTTCTTTTAAAAAGATAATTACTTTCTTGATCAAAGCTCTTGTTTTGCAGCCAGCTAACTCGCCCTCCCCTTCTCTCTCATAGTTAATCTCTTGCCTGTGGATTGTGACAAAAGAACAGATGATGTAAGCATATATTTATTTATCTTCAAGTATTGTGGATAGGGGATTCTCACAGAAGAGTAATTATTCTAGGTAACTTCCACCAATATCAGTATCACTGTAAAATTATTATTTCTGTCATTTTACAGAAAAATTGTGAGTTGATGAGTTGGAATTAATGGGCCAGATTAAATTAGAACTGTATATGAGACTCCAAAAGATAAAAAATTAAATTCCTAATTATGTGAATCAATTTCTTTAATAGTTGTAACAGGAGCGATATTGGTTTGCAGTAAAGCTCTGTTCAGCTTCAGCAATGCAAGATTTAATCCAACTAATTCCCTGAACTCCATCATAAAGTGTTTGTACAGCCCTGTTTCTTTTATCATAACGTATTATTAGGAGAGAGGAAAATTTCGTATTGGATTCAGAGTTACGGTTGGTCTCCTGTGATGTTCTGGAGGCAAAGAATCCATCTGTGGTTGGTCGGGTGGGATGTCTGGTGGTGCCGTCTGGGCTATGGGCTGGGGGAGTCGGTGGCCCTTTTGGAGGATGCGCTAGCTCGCTTTTGATGCAGAAACTGCAGATCTTTGCTGCAGGTGTGTTTAATTTGAGCTAGTGGTGCATGACTGAGCCAAACGCCACTGCTGGTATTTTGGTTTGGTATTTTTAGCTAATCTGACCACTGTCCTGTTGCTGCCGGTCTGGTCATGTTTGTTACCTGTTTCTGACTTTCAGTTCTGTCAAGCTAAACAGAAGGACATAATAATGAACATACTGCACGAGCTGTATAACTACTTGTCCATACAAGCTGGTAAGTTCCAATTGTCATTATAAAACACTTATGAGCATTCAGCAAACTGCCTCTCCCAGCTGTCTGGACATTTTTAACCTCAGTTTGAAGAGAGGGGTTTATGGAACAGTCAGTTCCACTTGAAGAACTCTGAGAAAGTCAGGTAATAGAAAAATAGAAAAAGATGTGTTTATTTTTATTCTGAATAGTGCTTAGCTAATGCACTCATATCACTGTGCTCTTATGGAGTGGTCCTTATTTGCACTTGATATATTGGGAATTTGAGGTAGAAATATTCAGTTTTATGGTTCTTTTCTACCAGCATCTTGAAATTGTCTTCAAGACACTCAGAGCCAGTAAGTATAAGCTGATGTGTTCTTACAAATAAAGTTAATGTGACTTAAGAAATTGCCAGCTCTCTGCTGAAATGTGGCAGCTGATTATGTGAGTGCCTCTATTTTTTTCTTAGTGCAGAGTAGGACGGGCTCTCTTAGCTGAGGAGCTAACCGAGCACAGCAGTTCAACCAGTCTCTGCTATGTATGAGCAAATCTGGTCCATGACTAGTATTTTGTGATGGAGAAGGCTGCTAGAAATTCAGTGGATGAGTAGAAGCTTGTTCAGCAAGATGTATAACGGTGTTAATCAGTAAAAGTGCTCAAATTCTATTTTCTAGATCTCAGACCTCAACAAGGCTGAAGCCGTTACTTAAGCTTCACAGAATTTCTAAATCTTTTCAAATCAGACTTTGGCCCCTGCAGGATTTCCACTAGTTTTACGTAGTCTCTCAGCACAGTTTAGTCAACTTTGTGAAGGAAGATTTAGAAGATTTAGTTCCTCGCCAGGATTTCTCTGCCTGGGTAAAAGGCAGAGCTGCGATTTAGGCTCCTTAGGAGCATTTTGAATGCTAATCATTAACTCCAACACTGCAGTCTTTGATACCTGATGGAATGAGCCCCTCTGCAGGGCATTATGTCAGAGAGGTGGTTATGTACTCTGCAAGGGGGAGAAACGGTATTTTTTTCCCCTCATTCTGTGTTGAGTAGCTCACACGCCGAAGCATGAGGTTTGATTGCCCTTATCCAACCTATATGCAGTGGCTGAACGTTTTATTAATAGTCATAATCTTATCTGCCTACAGTATAAATCTTACCTTGCAATCATTTTGCCCAGAGCTATAGCCGATTTTAAAGGATAGCACTTCCAGACAGTTCAGTGTATTTCTGAACTGTTTGAGGGCTTTTTTTTCGAACCATTATTTCTATTTGACTTTTTTTTACCAGGTAATTTTGAATGTGGAAACCCTGAGAATCTGAAAAGCAAATGCATTTGGGTTAGTGAAGCAAAGGATCACGTGGTGGTGAGTAGGCTGTGAACAGCTATTGTTATAACATAGTGCTTAGTCTCTTATAAGGCAATAAATAATAGATACTAAAGCAATTCACCATCTGTTTTACTTCCTTATCCTGTTTTGATTCTTTCCCATATCTCTAGCTTCCCCTTTGGCCAGTCCTGTTCTCAGCAGTTCTTTTGAAAGTAATCTTCTCCTACATCTCTGATTCAGCCCCTGTAAATCTAACTTAATGGTTTGTTGTTTCACCATAGTCATCAGTCTTCTGAAACCAGAAATTTCCCTGGGTTGAGGGCTGGGCAGAAGAAGGATTTTTCTATACCCCAAAGTGTCAGAAGACAGACTGCTTTGATCTAGCATTCCATTTCTTTCATGGTAAACTGTCAGTAAGATTATGTTGTATTTAGTGGTTAGTCTTAACAGTCTGGGATAGTGTTATTTTACAGAGCGCTTCATACATCATCTACCATAGTCAGAAGACTTTAGTCCAGGCAGACCTTCAGATTTAGTTCTCCTTCCTCCAGTTTGCAGAATTATGATTAGAATTAACCTAGGGACAGACCGTATAGAATGAATTCTCCCCCTACTGTAATGAAATAATGTTATTCAGTATTTTAAATGAATGGAGGACTAATCTTCTTATGGATTCTTTTGAACAGAATATAACCGGTAGTTCCCCACAGAAGTTTGAAGCTGCCTTGCACTGGATACTAAACACTAACAAGGATTTAGGAATATGGTAAGTGGAAGCCCACTGTGTCAAAGTTCTGTTTCTCGATGTTGGCTGATACGTAATTTGACATCCTCTGTGGTGGGCCCCAAAAGCTCCCATGCCTTGTTAGATTTCATAAGATAATCTGGAATTGGCTTTGTCAGTGCTTGCTAGGCAAGCTTCCAAATGAAAAGTACAGCCCTGCAGCAAAAATTGGCAACTGAGCTCATTCCTTGGAGGCCTGTTTCTCCAGCCTTTGCGCTGGGGGACATTGTGTTCACAAATGCAGATGAGGCGTAAATCTGAGGTCAGGGCTGCTTATGGCTATCCAGTTATGTTGTGCTTCCTGCAAGGTTTAGGAGTGGTGGTCCTGGTGTCCTGCCCACGGTCCTGCGACTACTGTTCTCGTTAGACTCGCCCATATGCTCACTTTTCCCAAGATACCTTTTCTTCAGTGCAGTTACTGTAGACAGAGCTTCAGTATTGTGTGGAGCTGCATCCTTTGACCAAGAGGTTTATTGGACAGTAGGTAACATCACCCATGCTTTGGGATCCTTTGAGCAAGTCCCGATGAGGAAGAGAGGAAAATGGATTGTTGAATGGGATCTTTTCTTCAGTGTCAGTTGCCTTTTTGGCAGAACACCCAATACGTGTTAAAATGGATGGTCTGACTATGTAGGGTGTTGGTCGGTCATCGATGGGGCTTTTTGCTCTTGGGTTTCTCGGCTAGCAGTCTCTTCAGTGCATGAGAAATAGCAGAAATACTAGGTTTTTTTCAGGTAAAAAAATACATCGTTCAGGCCATAACCTAACGAAAGACTGTATCCAGAGTCCGCAGACATTATTATCTTCCTCTGGGAAGTGTGGGCTGCCTCCAGTCTGTGTTAACTCTGAAGTCTAACATTTGTTTGCATTTTAACATTGCTAAATGTATCTCTGATTAAATGAATTGTAACAGTAGTAACGCTGGAGCTGGTGGGCATAGCTTGTATGAATTCCCACTGCTCGATTTTCTCTAAAACATTTCTGCAGCTGCTGCTGTGATCTAGGGATCAGACAGTATCTACTGCTTTGATTATTGGTGTGTGGCAAATTCCCAGGACAGGACACAGTTTCCTTAGTGGCAGGTTTGGATTCGTCGGTGGGCTGGGATCCAGAGTTTTCAAATTCATATTTTTATACAGGAGCACTGCTCATGTCAGGAGCTGTGTGATACAATATACTCCCATTTTTTTATTTTCATAATTAGCAACTCTGCCGGCTGTTTGCCGAATGGATCCACTTTCACGAACTCTGCATAGCGTGCAGAATGAGTGTTCAGCATGCTTAAAAACCTGCGGGTGGCATTTTTAGCAAACACTACGTGAGATTATTTTTCTAGGTGCTAGTCTGAGAGGCAGAACTGAAAATGAGCTCTGCACTGGGTGATTCTGCTGCATATTTTAAATATTTTCATGGAATTTGGATTGTAAATAAGACAAGGGGGTGGGAAACAACTGTGTGTCTCCAGCTACTGTAGAATGCAGTAACCAAATACAAGCTGTCAGCAGTTTGTGAGCTGTGCACTAGTAAATTGAGAGAATGTCTTTGTCTAATAGGTTATTCATTGCAAACCTAGAATGAATTAGTAGCTTAAAAAATAAAATCCCCTTTAGTCCAATTCCTCTGAATCTGATCGTTCTCACTTGGATTACTTGATGCCTGTTGGCTACGAGTATCTAATAAGGAAACCGCATCAGTGTAGATCTGTATATAAAGAAGTGAGTTAAAAGCGTATCGGATAGCACAGCAGGTGTGTAGAAGTGATTTTGCAGGAGGACGTGTTATCGATTTTGCCGTGAATGCTTTCCGAGGGTGTGTCTGTTTCTCGCTGCAGATACAGTTGATGCGTTGTCACTTTTCTAGCTAAACTGTTTATGCTCATCTGTACTGAGGAAAACAGCACAACCTCCATGGACATTCGCAGTCTCCCTCAGCTGCTCTCTCTGCAATTGCTGATGAGTGACTCAGTAAACATTTCCATTTCTCTGTGCTGGGAGGTGGGAATCCAATTTAAAGTTTAATCTTCTGCACGCTGAGAGGTGCTGTCAGAGCGTCTGCAGAGGGAGACTTTGGTTTACCAGTGGGAGTTCCAGCCCTGCTGCCTTTTCTAAAGCCATATCCATTCCTTGCTAAGCAGCCAGTCCCAAAATGTTCTGGAAAGACAAGCTGCAAGGATGTTGTTGTATTTTCTGTGTGGTGTACAGAACGAGTTACTGCATCTGCAGTCTGTTTGTTCTCCCTGTCTTGATTAAAGACTGCAGTTGGAGTGTCTGCTTTCTTCTGTGAAGATTTTCTGCCTCTTCCCATCAGGTTGAAAGGCAGAGACCTTTCGGAACCAGTTACCAAAGTGGAGGAAGTGTTCTGTCTCGAATCGGCCCATCCTCAGATGGGGCTCGGCTGCCGTTTCCGTCGGGCAGTGGTCACTGCCATTATGAACCTTTTCCTGTTTTTCTGGAGTAAGTCGTCGGTGTTCGTAATCAGCTTCTCCCCTTGCTAGCTGTAGAGATGAACCTCTGCACGCACACATGTTCTGCCAGCTGTATGAAATTACTAACAGAGGTGAAATAAATCTGCTGATGAGTTAATTTCTAATTAACCTTTGTTCTGGCAGCAGAGGGAGACCTGTAGACCTGCTCTTGTGCTGTGAGTGCCTAACACTTACTTTAAATCAGCAAGCTGATTAGCTATCTGGGTATTCCTCAAGTACTCATTACTGCGGTCTGCAAAATAACTATGTTAACCTACCTAAAAGATTCGGTTTTTCTTTCTTTTCTTGCACTAAGCTGCAAACTCTTCCAGCCTCTTTAATAATGACTTGTAGCATTTCAGTGTTAGAGGTTTTATTGGAATAGTCTGTCATGCCCCAGCTGAGACAGAGGTCTTACTGAGCGAGGTGATAACGAGAGATGAGTGTTGACTAGAAGAGTTTATAATCTAGCCAGACAAGGTGGGGGTGAAAGGGGGTAGTTATGTTTATTGTAGAGACCGAGATACTAAAGTTAGCTCATGTCATAACGGGGGCATTTGTCAGTGCTAAACCTTCAATATAGATCTCCTGAATTTCGGGCTGGCGCTGGAGCCCCAGGCTTTATTTCCTTATCAAGCAGCTATCTTCAGAGCAGTGGAGCTTGACAGTCTTCCTAAGTGATTATTGTGGGGGAGGCCTCTAGCAAAGAGATAGCTCTGGGACTTGGAGAATTGAAGCCCTGTGGTTGTGCTGAGGTTTCTGGTGTGGGGGAAAAAGAACTCCGTGATGAGGCCTTCCGACCACCCCTTCCCACATGCATGCGTGCTCTTCTGCTGCAGGTCTTGTCAGTACCAAGGCTTTTGTGGGGCGCAGCTGCACTGGTGAACAAAATGAATTGCTTGGATTCAGTGCCAAGCAGCCTGGGGTAGCAGGGAATAAAAGCTGCCTCTGGGGAGAGTCAGTGTCAGAAATAAAACTGCTAGCATCCAGCAAGGACACGTCTGTCAGTTATTGAATTCTGTTTGTTTTTATTCTTCTAGGTCTGATAACTCTTTGGGGGATCCTGATCTTCCTTAGGTATCGCTGGCGGAAGATGGAGGAAGAGGAACAAGCCATGTATGAAATGGTGAAGAAGATCATAGGTAGAATCCAGTAGCTGTGTAAATGCAAGTAGCCCTGTTGTTCTCTCTGCAATGTTGAGGTCTCTCACTGTTTTATCCTCCCGCCCTCCAGCTGTCGTCCAGGACCACTATAAGGAATGGGAACGGAATTTGGAACGTTACCCCTATGTCGGCATTTTCCACGTTCGGGACAGCCTCATCCCTCCGCAAAGCAGGTGAGCTGAATCTTACTCATTAAGGAGGGCTGTCAGCATGGTGTTATTCAGCTCGGCTAAAAACCGCAGTTGCGGGGCAATGGAGCATGAGCAGACAATTGATGGGAAGCTGGACTGCAAGAAGAGTCTGTCTGGCCTTTCAGTTTATAAAGGATTTTGACATAATTCAGGCTATGTCTTAACCTGCTGCAGATTAATGTGACAGTCCTGGAGCTGATATTTTCTGCGGTCACACAGGTGTATTGTCATTGTTCTATCAAACAGTAATTGGATTTTGTTTTGCTTGGACATGGAGCATCTGATTTTCTCTCCTTCATCTAATCTGTGTGGGATGCTATCCTCTTTCTCAGCCGTCGTACCTTATTCTCCAGACAGCTGCTGTGCTTTTCAGAACAAACCTTCCCACGAGTTGAATAGGGTATTGGTCTCTTCTGAAGTGGTTGTGTATGTTGCTGCCTGGAAAGTTACCAGTTTGAGTTGGGCAGCTTTGAAAGGGAGATCTAGTGAGATGGCTGGTCTTGATGCTTATTCAAAAAGGAACTGTGGTTGAGATAGTTCCTCCATGGGTGGTGGGGCCGAGGGCTGCAGCCTGGTTCTCGGTGGTTTATGTGCCACTTGCTCCATCTCTGCAGGAATGTTTCTTGTGTTTTGGTTAAATGGAGCTACTTTGTTCTCCTGACAGCACAGAAAGCTGCGTGTGCTGCAAAGTCTTAAACACGCTCACCGTTTATCAGTCATGATACCAACAGTAGGTAAAAGGAGTTATTTCAGCTGTTTTGAACCAGTCTCTGTGTGTGTGGTGCCCAGAATCACTAGGCTCTGGTTCAAAACAGGTGAGCTTCAGCTCGTCCTCCCTGGTCCGAGATCTCTCTGCATGCAGGAAGGGTGAGGGCAATTTGCTAATCGAGTCCCTTCACAATATGCGTTGAGCTTGGAATCCAGAGCAGTCATCAGTTACTGGTACTGACAGAGGGTCTTGTCTTCCCGCCCCAGGCAGGACCTGTGTTTCATGTCCTGGCCTGAAGTCGCTTCTAAACCAGAATTCTGGTTTAATCTCCTGTACTGTCTGCACAGGGAACAGGAGGCAGCTAGCAGTAGCTTGATCAGCAGCCACGATTGCTGCAAGCAGGAAGGCGCAATGAGGATATGATTCTAATTTATTTTCTTTTTGTGGCTGTTTCTTGCAGAAAAAAAATGAAGCGGGTCTGGGAGAGAGCTGTGGACTTTCTGGCTTCAAATGAGTCACGGATTCAGACAGAGTCGCACAGAGTAGCAGGGGAAGACATGCTTGTGTGGAGATGGACTCAGCCTTCTTATGTCTCGGACTCAGAGCACTGAAGAGGAGCAGAAGTTGAGCAACTGTTGATAAGGACCTCTGCAAGGGGACAGTCCCTTCTCTGGTGGTGGGAAAGAGCAGGTCACGGTCTTAATCTCCTAGGGTTGGGGATTGCACGTATCTGTTTGCTCTTCTTTCTGAAAATCTTCACACACAAAAATTCAGGGCAATAATGTTGGCTTGAAAAGAAGATGCGCTTGAGCTGGTGGGAAGCTAGAATTGCACCAAAGTTAGCCTTCCAGCAGATATCTGGCTTCCGTAGGCAAGCAAACCTAGAACAACTTTTTAAAAAGAAAAAAAAATGCATACGTAATATCGAGGGACTTAGGATCTCTCAGACAAAGGTTAAGTGTTTAAAATTTGACCTCAATTCTGCAAAGGCCGACTGGTGGTAACGTCCATCAGGGAATGTGTTCAAAGAAGATTAACATTTCCCATGGAAACATTAGGGTGGCAGTTAAGATGCATTTTGTTAAAATTTGTTTTTATCAGTACAAAGGCAGTGATGAAAGCACTTGGTGCTTCCTAACGAGGAAAATGTTTGTGTCAGCTTCACCCGTTAAAAATGGGGGAGAGGGGGAAAAGTCAGGTGAAGGTAGTCCTAGAGGGAGGGCAGTCTGACGTGCCTTGGTGGTTTGGGCTGGGTTGGGTGGGGTGGAGGAGTGGTTGTAACCCTGCTATACTTTTTACGTCTGCAGTCTGTGTGCTTTATGGTTTCTGGGGGGTGGGGGGAATTTGGGTGGAAAATAAAGGATATAGGAAGCGTCCAAAAGCGCTTTCTTGTGGCTACAGCCAAAGGGACTGCTTCGTGGGCTATTAAAGAGCAGCTTCGGAAAGGCTATTAGGGCTGAATGTGCGTGTTTATCCTGGGCAGCTGCAATGTGTGTGCTGTGTGTCAGAGCAGAGGCGTACCGTGCGTGGGGTGCCAGTGCAGGGATTGCCGAGTCGATGCTCCTGCAGCCTCACAACAGGTACCAGGAGCAGCGATCAATCCTCTGTTCGTGCTGCAGGCATGGTATTTTGTATCTATAATCATTTGGTTACTTACGTTTCTTTTTATGTCCAGCAAATGAGTGTTTGTTTCAAAGAAAATAGCACCAGTGTGTGGCAGTTTAGGCTAGGCAGAGATACTGCTAATCTGCTCTTCCCAAAATTGTGAAACAGCTGTCCAGCTCACCACTAAGGCAGCAGGGACCAAATTCATTTCTGGCATAAGCTAGCAAAGCCTGCAGAGAGAAGCCAGCGTTGATTTGAACCCGTGCAACCAGTGGATGTTGTCCTCCGTAGCATCACGGGTACAGCGTGAATGCTTGCATTCATCGCTGGCGCTGGATGCTCGGCGAGCTTCCTCGGCAGGCTCTGGGCTGGCTGAGGCCGGCCCTCGAAGCCCTGCTCCCCGCTTTGCAGGCTGGCGGTGCCGCGCACCCGGTGGGTTCCTTGTGCCAGTCCCTGCTCACCTCCCGGTATGAAGTCTGCGCTTCTCCACCCCGCTGCTGGCTCTGGCGGGGCTTTGGCAGCCCCGAGGCTGCTGCAGAAGGCCTGCAGGGACTCCCTACGTGCCTCCTGCTCGTGGTCATCGACCACAGTGAGTGGAGAGAGCAGATTTCTCCAGGAACAAAACACGGGGAGGTCTTTCCCATTAAATGGGAAATATCCTGCGTGGAGTTGACTCTTACCCCATATTTTCTTTTTGGTTGCCAAGGTAGGGTGTTTGAACAGACGGGGGGACTCAACAGCTGTCTTCAAGACAGTGACCGGCTTCTTCCACTGTTAATAAAGTAGGGGATAAAGGGAAGGCAGCTTTGATTCTTCTAAAGTGTTGTAACAAGATCATCACTGCTGCCGTAGAAATTTTTACAAACACCGGTGCCTATGTTCTTAAGCCTTTTTAAAATATTTATGGGGTTTGGGTTAGCTTTTTTTAACCGTCCAAATCCAGAAGCGAAGAGTCAGGCATTGCAGTTATCTTTTTGTATTAAACTTGGTTTTGTAGAATAAATTTCACTGGCTTGGTGCTGTTTATTATATGTTCAATTTAGCTCTGTAAATCAATATATAAAATAAATTTATTACAAATAATGTGTTACCTTTATTTTTATTGAGGAGTCACAGATTGTTCCAAGTGCTTTTGCTCAGGCAGATCAAATATATCCTGCTCCGGGGAGCTCACGGTTTCTAAGAATAAGACTGAAGATGGCACGGGGATTGCATGACAGCCTAACGAGACAACATGGATCCTTGTGACACTCAGTGATCGCGGCGCAATAGCCGGCAGTCTCAAGTGTTTGGTTGCAAATTAAATCTCTGTTTTGGGAATAGTTGGCATTAAGCAGAGGTGTGTATGAAAAGCAGTTAGCTTGTTTAGCTGCATTTCGAAGAGATTGACAGCTTGGAGGGTTGTGAAGCTGTAAATATTAGCTTAGCAGGCTGATCAGTATTCCTGCGGCCCGTGGTAAAGCGGTTATTTAAAGCAGGGAACGGGATGGTGCAATAAGTCTGGGAGCGGAGCGAGGGTGCCTCAGGCTCCGCGTGTTTTGCACTTGTGCTCCGAAAGGCAGATCCCTCGCACGCTGGGTGTCCGAAGGCAACGGCCGCTGCAGAAAGTCTTGACTCTGGTCCCAGCTGCTGGTGCTGGGTGTGGTGGCATCCTCGGGCCGCGGCTCGCGGTTCGCTCGGGCCGCGGTGTGACGTGCCGGGGGATGGCACAGGAAGGCTGGGGAGTGATGAGGGTGCTGGGTGCAGTGCCGGGCTGGGATGGGTGTCCCTTCCTGCCCTTGCTGCCAGGCTGTTGCTTGTCACTGGACACATCGCTTCCCTCCTTGTGTCCCAAGGGTTGATACGCTTTAAGTGAGGCTATTACAAAGCACTGTAAGAGGGGGGATATTTGTGTCAAGGAAAAAGGCAAAAAGTCAAGTCTTGGACTATTTACCAGATCCCCAAGGTTTCCCAGGTTGCCTGGTGAGTGGAAGACACACAAGCACATCTTGATGGCCAGTCTGAGTCATCTTCAGGGTCCTTTTCCTTGAGTGTTTTCAATGCCTCTCTCACCTGAGTGTCAGTGACTCAGGACGTGCTGCCGCAAGTTTCGGCCTCTTCAAAGTCTTCTCCCAAAGGCAGGAGTAGTCCGTGAATCACCGTTGTGTAACTGCTGTGGACACGGTTGACTCACTCGTGTTTGGTTAGAGAAATGCTTAATGAACCTCATCATGTAGGTCTGGGCGACAAAGAGGGAGATTTCCACCGGCACGGAAGGAGGTCGGCTCTGCGGCTGCCGTGGAAGTCGGTGGGAGCTGGGACCTCCTCTCTGGCGTTGAGCTGTTGCTAAGGTATGGGAACAAAAGGGAAGCAAGGCTAAAGCTCTCCTCTGAACCCGCATCCCTGCTCAGATGCTTCTACCCAATCTAGGTTGCTAAGCTACAGCTGAAATATGTTCAAGGTTAGGAAATAGTCTTCAGTGTGGTGTAATTACATGTGCCAGAGGATGTTTGCTTTCAGTGAAGCTGCCATGATGTTTTCTGCGATAGTCTTCCCCTCGTGTCCCTTCTTTCATTTGCTATCTTGAGAGCGGAGCAGACTTGTGTCATGCCACGCTCGCTGCCAAGCTCCTGCTTGCTCTGTACAAACTGTTGGTCGTTTCTGTGGTGCTAGCAGTTTTCCCAGAACCCCGGGCCCATTCAAAGAAGAGGGAACGGCTGGGTTCATCCCCTGCCCCGCTCTCCTTACAACTTGCATTCGCTCAACCAGAGTTGCTAACGTCCCCCTCCCACTTTCGTGCAAAGTATTAAGTTTCTATAAATAAATGCTCCAACGGTGGGCTGATAAAGCCATCACATCCCCTTACTGTCAGGAAGGAAAATATGTACCAACAAGGAATCTAAAATAAAATTTGCCCTTTATCTTTTCATTTCCTGCTTCCATTTAAAGCTTTTCACATTAAATGTTTTGTCTCCTGCTGACATGACAGCTGATGCTGTGCCTTATTTATGGGGCGCAGAGGCAGGGCGCTCTGCCAGTTCTCCTGGAAAGATCAGCGTGAATCGGAGAAGAAGCAGCACGGCCAGCGCGTCCTGCCCGCAGGTGCCTCCCTCGGGCACGGCCCCTGTCCGAAGCAATCGCTCCCCAACGCCTCCCCCGGGATTTCACCGTGACTCCATTCGACCTTTAAAGAACGGCCTCCAGGTAGGTGTTGCAAAGGGGTTTGTGCAGTTAACGAACGGCCCCTCGCTACGGCGGAGCGCCAGGCGCGAGTCCTGCCCCCGCGCCCCTCGGGGGCTGCCAGCAGCCGCAGAGCAGAAGCCAGCGCGGGGCCGGACTCTGCGCTAACCTCACAGTAGCACGTTATTTTCGTAGGAACACTTCGGTAAGGCTGGTGAGGTCTGATGCAAAGCCCACGGGTGTCTTTGAATGGCGCTCCAAGACAAGGAGACCCCCCGTGGGTTGATGAAACCTCGCTTGGCTTCGAGCTCATCTCGCCCAGGGGCAGAGCGTGGGCTCTGCGCCGCGGGAGCCCCCCGTGCTGCCCCTTCCCTGGGTCCTGGCAGAGCCGCGGCTCCCCGGGGACGCGCTCCTGGGTGGCAGGAGGACACCGGCGCCTCTGCTGACCTCCCCTCTGACCGAGGAGAACGCCTGCCCGGTCTCGCTTCGCGGCGACCTGCAGTAGCGCCAGGTTCAGTGTTTACATCGCTGCTCCAAAACAGCTCCCAGCATCCAAACAGCAACAGCTGAGGAAAACACCCTGGGGTGGCGAGGAGCTGCTGGCCGGGAGCAGGGCTGGGCTCGTGGGGTGCAGCTGAGGCACCTCCACATAAACCAGCCCAGAAACGGGGCCGGGGGGTTCCCTGTGCTCCCTCCAGGAGGGCAGCTCCTGCTTTGCTCCCAGCGGGGTCCCAAAGGTGCCGCCAGCAGCAGGGACACCTCGACAAGGGGTTACGTCTCTTTGCCAGCCAGCGGGTGAGGCTCCAGCGCCCGCCAGCAGCACGAAGGGCGTTTCCATCCCGGGGCTGGCGCAGGGCAAGGGAGGGACCCAGCCTGGCTGCCTGGCCCGGGGCCCCCGCTGTCCTGGCGTCACCGTGCCACAGCCGCAGCTCCCGTCTGGCACCGCTGCCTGTCCGGAGAGAGAGAGAACAGAACAGCAGCACATACCGAGGATGGTCCGAAGTCTTTTGAGATACAAAGCAAAAAACCTGTGCTGTTGGCGCCTGTGCAGGAAGGGAAAGGATGGGCTCAGCACAACAGAGCTGCCGCCGGCTCCCTGCGTGTCCTCAGCGGTTTGTGTTGGTCTTTAGTTGCTTTTTCTTTCATGTCCAAGGCAGCCTCAGTCACGCGGTTTCACTGCAGCTCTCCTGCAGCTATAAATGTGGTCCTTTAACATGAGAAGGGCCGCGCACAGGTCGTGTCAGGATGGGGCTCGGTGGTGCTGGGGTCACCCGCGAGCTGGGGACCAGGCAGCCCTGGCTCGCTCCAGCCTTGGCCCCCGCTGTTATTAATGGGAGCGTGCCCACCCTGCCCCGAGCCTGTGCCGCGCTTGGAGAGGCTTGGAGTCGGGACTGAGGCTGCAGCTTGCAGGCTAGCCAAGGGTAATAATATCTTTGTGCCCATAATTAGTTCCTAATTAGCATAGTTTTAATATGAGACAGAGTTGCTCTCCCCTTAGAGTGCTCTGCTTTTTACAAGAGGCTGAGTAATTGCCTCTGCGGCTCTGCAGCCGTTCGGCAGCGGCAATCCGCCCTGCTGCCTGCGCGGGGACCCCGCCGCTGCTGACGGGCTCCGGCTCGGGCATCCTCCGTGCACTTGTTTTAATGGAGCGATAACTGCAAAGGACGCGTCTCCCGGCCCGGCAATACGCCTGACATAAAAATGAGATTGCTTCAATTAACACCTGCTTTAAAAATACATGTGATATCCAGCAGGACGGGCTTCTGCAAAGGAGAAAGGTGCGTGTTGGTGGCGTGCTGCAGCAGCCGGACACCCGTGCGGGGCTCCCTGGGGCCACAGGGCAAACCTGGGTGCTCGGTTCTGCCTCTGCCTGAGCCCCAGGGCCCCCCCAGCACGGTCCCAGCCCCCTCCTACCAGCTCAGTGATGATTCAGTTTAAAGCCTGACGTGTTTGGGGGTTGCACGCTGGCTTGGCTTCTCTTTTCGGGGGCTTTTGCAGCGATGTGCTGTAGTGCGTGAAGGTGAGAATAAGGGATGCCAGGACTCGCTGCTTGCCCGTGCCACCCTCGTGGCGGGCACGGCGAGGGGGAGCGGGCTTGGAGACCTGCCCTGCCCCTCTGTCCTGGAAAAGGAGGAGGAGATGCCAAGACCAGCCCAAGCCGGGGGATGGGAGAAGCAGATGCTGGGAACCAGCATGTCCCTGCTGCTGGGCTGGCCCGTGATGCTGAGCCATGGCCCACGGGCACCCCGTCCTGCGGTGCTGAGCCCTTTCCAGACACACAGGGGAGCCAGCTGGTGCCTGCAGCGATCCCCCCTGGCTTCCTGGAGGGCGAGAGGTGCTTCAGCCCTGGGAGAGCTCTGGGCTGTCCCCCCTGTCTCAGGAGAGCCAGGGCTTTTGGTGCTGAGCCCTGTCTAGGTGAGCCCAGCAGGGACCATAGCCCGGGTGGGATGGAGAAGGCAGCAGCTGGCTCCAGGTCTGTACCAGCATCCCCAGCTGCGACCGCAGCCCCAGGTCCGGGCTGGCCCTTCTTCGCATCGCTGCGCCCTTTAATGGCACCTAAACCCACCCAAACCCTCCGTCGCTCACTGGGGTTATGTTATCGAGCGTGAGTTCTCCGCAGCCCCACGGCAGCGACGCTTAAGGATCACCTATAGCTCAGCCGTTCAGCCGAGGGATGCGATCGGGGCTGATGTTGTGGTGAGGGGGACGCAGCGGGGAAGGGGAAGACGGGAGCCTGCTCCCCACGGCTGAGCGAGGTGCCCTGGCTGGAACGGTCGCTCAGCCTCCCCCAGCCCCGTCTGTTTTATTCCCGACCTCTCCTTTCCCTTGGCCTCCGGCTGCTCCGGTGCTGTCGCAGTGCAGGTGATGCCGAGCAGAGCCAAACTGTGGTCGGGGGACGTTTCACCCCATCGCTGGAAGTGGAGAGGTGCCTTAGGGGAGCCTACACCCTCAATTTTTGATGCCTCCATTGCGTTTTGCTGAGATTGGCCGATGGATGCAGAAGAAAGGGGAGCTACAAAGAAGATGGAGACTCCCTTTTTACAAGGAGTCCCGCGGTGAGGACAAGGGGTAATGGGTACAAGTTACTCCCAGGGAGATTCTGATGGGACACGAGAGGTAAATTTTTCACAATGAGAACAGCCAACCACTGGAATAATCTCCCCAGGGAAGGGGTTGGCTCCGCTACACTGAACACGTTTAAGACTCAGCTGGACAGGGTGCTGGGCCATCTCGTCTAGATTGTGCTGGAAAGGTTGGACCAGATGATCCTTGAGGTGCCTTCCCACCTGGGATTCTGGGATTCTGTGAAGTTGTTGGCAGGGGATGCCCCGCGGCCGGCCTTGCAGAGCGCCCAGGTCAGCTATTTTCCTTCAGAAACCAAGCTTTAAAAAAAAAAAAAAAGCAAAGCACTTTCCTGAGCTAAAATACCAGCATAAAGCAGAGTGAAGTCAGGGCTTGGGTATCAGGGTCTGTGTTTCAATCTTCTCTTTAATCTCTGCCTCTGTCCCCGACCGTCAGTTCGATCCCTCCGGTCTTCGTGAGCCTGTTTTCTCCCCACCAGTTAGCAAGAATTACCACATCCATCAATCGTTATCTCAACAGGAGATTTTCTTCTCAACCTCCCGCCGTTTGGCTGCAGAGCCCTCCCAGCGCCTTCCCCGTCGCAGCCTGCGGGGCCCCGTCGTGGGCACCCGTTTGTTAACGTCCTCAAGTTACTGTTGGGCTCTGGTCTGGTCCGGGACTGGGGGATGAGAGCGGGCACCACCCCCTGCTTCTCCTGCGGGATGCTCGGACAGCGTGTGCGGTGTGATCTCCTAAATAATACGTGGGTCCTGTCTTCTTGGGATGCATGGGGCTGGCATGGGCTGGCACGGCATGTCCAGAGCACGCCTGCCCTGGGCACATGCTGGGGAGGACACCGGGCAGTGGGTGTTCGGAGGGGGCCGGGGGCACACGCTGTCCTTGAGTCACTGGAGGAGAATTCGGCCCTGGCAGGACGCTCCCTGGGACTTTTCCATTCCCCCACCGGTCCCAAAGCGCCGGGTGTCGTTTTTCCCCGCACGAGGCTGTTGGCAGGGTTGGGGCTGGGCGGCTGCGGGCTCCGCTCCCTGTTCCACTCCCCTGCCGCACAGCTTCGGGCAAACCCTGGTCTCGCCCCATGCCTTGCCCTCCTTGCCATAAACAGCTTTTCTTTGCCAAACCCCTTTAGCGCAGCGGTTGGGTCTGTCCCGCAGCACCCCGGCTCCTCTCGCCACCTCCCTCCCGCGATCGCAGCCCCTCTGCCCCGTCCTCCCCTGCATCGCCCCGGCGTGGTTTCCCCACGCGAGGAGCAAAGAGCCGGTGGGTTTCTTTGCTGGGAGCTCCGTGAAGCTGGCGCCCGTCCCGCTCCCACCGCCGGCCCCCTGCCCTCTCCCTGCCAGGGAGCAGCCGGGCTCCCAGCCCGCTCCCGCGGGGAGGTGGTGAACACCGGTGGGGCTTGTGCAGGTGGGACGGTGGAAAACAGACCGGAAAAAAGCAACACTTGTTTTCCTGGAGAGACGATTGCACAAGGGAGCCGGAGCGTGGGCACGCTTTCTGGAAAGCCTCGCTCACGGCCGGCCCCTTCTCCCCTTAACCCTCTCACACACGCGGCTTTGTTTTCCTTTAACACCCAAGGGTGTCTCTCCCCCCTTTAAAGCTCAGCTGTCAGCTGGGCATTCCAGGCGCTTGTCAGCACCAGCGATGGCAGTCAGGTGATGGCCCAAATGTCCACGGGCTCCCCCCGCTCCCTCATTTCTCGTACTCGAGCCGCACCGAGAAGCAGCGAGAAACCCAGCCCAGGCAGCACCCCGAGCCCACGCTTGCCGCCGAGCCCAGACCGGCCACGCACGCCCAGCAGGTGAGGTCCAGGGAGGCTTCTGCATCAGCACCGGCCGCCCTCCAGGGCACGATGATTTTGGAGAGCGAGTGGGGTATTATTAGGCAGGCTCCGAGCACAGCCGTGGCTTGCGGGAAGGGACGGGAGCGAGGGGGAGCCGGCACCCGGAGGTGCAAACCTCTGGAGCAACCCGGGGTCTGCAAAAAATGAGCCTGGTGGCTTGCGGTTCTCCATCGCGCTTGTGGCATCACCAGAAAGTGCAGGGATGCTCAGCAAATGGGCAGATGGTGTTTGGTGGTGTGAAAGGCAGAAATCAGGCAGGGGGGCGAGGAGACCTGTCCCCTTTCCTGCGGGACGTGGTGGCACTGTGTCCCCCCATCCCATGGCACTGCTGGCAGCCCTGCGCTCCCTACCGCGGTCCAAGGGCAGGTTCCCGTGTCCCGCCGGGAAGCCCAGCCCTCGCCAGCCCCGCTGCCGCCCCGCACCGTCCCCCGATGCCCGTGCCAGCCCCGGGGCCGGGCGGGGGCTGTCGGCCGCCTGCCAGCCCCAGGTAACGCCACTCCCATCCCTCCCCACCGATCCTGCTGCTTCCCGCAAAGCAGCCAAATAAATCCTTCAGCGCAGCCAACTGAATCTTTGCATCGCCTTCGCGAGGGACGTGGGGACCAGTCATCAGCTTTATGAACATCATTTTCTTTCAGGAAAGCAAACGAAAGATACAAGAGCTGCGGGTTTCTGCACGTAAGGATTTATGGCAGGATGGTTAGAGCTGGGTTTCTTGCCAAGAGCTGAGCTTTTCGCTCCCGGCATGGTGCTGCCCTGCACCTATTTCTGACTTTGGCTATAGTCAAGGGAAGAGCAGGAAAGGCAGATTTGAAGGCTCATTGAGGGCTGCAGCCGCTTGCCTGCCCCAGCAAACAGCCTGAGTCTGCTTCGAGCCCTGCGGGGATGGGTGCTGAGCTGGAACCGGCAGGATTTTCCGTATGGCCAAGGAGTTGCGGAGCCTGGAGGCACGAGGCCAAAGACCGAAGGGAAATAGGGCAACCGGGCTTTGCCCGCGCCTTGCCCTCGGGCCTGGCTGGTGCTCAGTGCAGGAGCTGGCTTTGAATCCAGGTCAGCTCCGCTACCAAGAGCTACGGCCATGCGGATCTCTTCAAATTAACAGCTACATTATTTTCTTGCCTTTTGATAAAGCAAAAAAAAAATTAGCAGCACCCTACAGCGCTTGAAACCCGACTTCGCAGCAGGGTTTGGGATGCTCCGGGGAGCCGGGTCCCCCAGAGGTGAAGGTGCTGACCGCAATATGTAACACTAGGGACGTGGTCCCGTGCTGACAGAGCACTTGTTTTCAAAGTGATTTTGCTTTTTAATATTCCAGAATATTTCTGCTTACAAGGCATGGGCTTTCTGCTAGGGCCAGCCTGTCTGCGTTTTGCCCCCAGACTCGGAGCCACAACGTTTCTGCTTGGGATGGGATGGAGTAGGCACAAATTAAAGATTAGAGAATTTAGTCGGCTTGATTTATTTTGGCGGCGTTTACAGTTGGGAATAAATAACCTGTTTAGCTCAGGCGCTTCTGACATTTAGCCCTAAGTGAGAGCAGGGCGGGGGTAGCGGTGCCCCCAGAAGCCTGGGCTCGTGCTGCCGGCAGCGCCGTGGTCCGGCGGTGCCGATCAGCCTGGCCGGTCCTCGGCGCACGCGGGTGGCCCTCGCAGCGCGAGCCCGCCGCAGGCCAGCGACGCTGCCACGCGCCGAGGGCCGCCGGCGCGCCCGCACGCAGCGGGGAGCAGCGCCGGGGCGGTGCCTGTTCGCGGGGGCTTTCGAGTATCTCGCGGTTTCTTTCTGGCGAGGGGAGTTCTCTATACGGAGAATTATTTCCCTTCCCCAGTATTTTCTGACTCATCTTCATCTGCAGTGCCTGGGATGCTTTTTTTTTTTATTTAGCTAGAGGAAAAATATTCAAGGTTCCTGGTTTTGTTTTTGAGGATACAGATTTATCTGTAATTCCATGTATTTTTAGCGACGTGAATATCTTTTGGCATTCGTGATAACTTGAGCCGGCAGAAGTGATTTATTTCAGGAGTATCTTGTTTCAGAGGAGCTCAGAGCAGCTCAGTAAGTGTTTGCGGTAACATTTATCTGCTCCGAATGGACGAGCTGCTTCAGAACAAAAACTAAATGAAAAAGCCCCTTTCTCTTACTGCAAATATCGCTCCAAGTTTTGCTTAAGAGAAAACAATAAAAGCCTTATCGAATTGTGGGGTTTTTTTCCCCCAGCTCTTCACAATGTCAAGGTTGCCAGAATTGTGTGTTGTGTCAGCCGAGTTTCAGCCTTGGACCGTCTCTGAAGCAATAAATACCGGATTGAAGGCATGTTGCGCTCTCTGCTCCAAAGAGCGTTATGACAAATCCGCTTGCTTTTGGCTTTTCTCCTTTTTTTTCAAGGAGGGGAGGAGGGGGGAAAAAAGCCCACAAGAAACCTACAGCTTTCAAGGGAGAAATCCTCTTTAAAAGTTGCCGCAACTTAACAAAACGCTAAATGCTTTTATTAACGTCTAGAAAGGCTCTGAGGAGCTGCTTTCTTCCCCGGCTGAAAAGCTCTCATGGCTTTGTTCCCTCCGCGCTGGTACAGGCTGTAATTGCAGAGTAGAAATCCCCCTCCAAAGCGTGCGCTGACGAAGGAACAGAGAAACGGGGGGAAAAATCCCACCTTGGGGGAAGGTAAAGGAGCTGCTCCGTGTGTTTGGGAGGGAGGAGTGTTCCTTCTCCCGTCTCTGCCTTCAGCCCACTTCAGCCCACTCCTCCAGGCAAAAAACAAAGCAGGCCCCTGCGCCGAGGGCCTGTCTGTTCGGTGGTTTAATTGCAGCAGGAGGAGCGCGGAGGGGAGCTGCAGCAGCAGCGCTTTGCCTCTTGGCTGCAGGAGGAGGAACGTGCTGCGTTTCAGTGGTTAAAGCTCCCAGCTCGGGCCGCGAGTGCTGGCGCCGAGGAAAGGCCGAGCCTGCCCTCCCTGCAGGGAGCCAGGAGCAGCCTGGCCGCCGGCTGCCCGCCATGGGAAGCTCCAGGGTTATTCCCGGTGTGCGCAGGCGGTACCACCATCCCTCGGCCATTCGGAGCCTCCCGGGCAGGGCGCGGGTGATGGTGCTGCCCTGGTCCCAGCAAGGCTTGGGGCTGGCCGAAGCGGTGTCGCTTGCACCCACCAACGCATCCCGGAGGCTTTGGTAGAGAGAAGGACCTTCCATAGACATGATTATCTACTGCACTGGGTAAAAATCGGATGCGGAACTCCCCACGTTTGGCTGAAGTTGGAGGAACAAGGACAAAGTCACCTGTGCTGACAGGGGCAGGCGAACCGGGGCTCTGCACGCCCCTTTTTGAGGGCTGCGGGAACACGGACCAGTCCTCAAAAGGATGATTTGTTTTTTCCTGGCCTTTTCAGTTTGTGTTCTGGAGTGCCTTCCTCCGATTTTCTGCCTCGATGCTATGAAGCCAGACTGCTTCTCCGGTGTGAATAGCAGCTCAGCTGTCTTTTTGCCTTCCTCAGTGGCTATGGGGTTCCCCTGCCCGATGCCCACCAGAGCAAGCGCCAGCCATGGGCTTCTTGCAAAGACTGGAGTGAAGGGGTGGGTGTTGCTGGGTGCTTCCAGAAAGCAGGGCAGCACAGCACAGATGTGATCCCTGCCCGT
Source organism: Platalea leucorodia (assembly GCF_965183815.1). Classification (NCBI taxonomy): domain Eukaryota; kingdom Metazoa; phylum Chordata; class Aves; order Pelecaniformes; family Threskiornithidae; genus Platalea; species Platalea leucorodia. The sequence goes on from NC_138841.1 coordinate 870,252, forward strand.
GCTTTTCCTGCCTTACTGTTTGAGAGCCAGGACTCGTTGCTGTCAAAACCAAGGAGGAATTTCTCTCGGGGGCTAGAATCAGGACCAGATCTGCTGCTGGGTGCTGCCCCGGGCTGCGGCAGAGGGCAGGGCTGGAGAGCGCGGGGAGCTGGTGCTGGGGTGCGAACCGACTCTGTGCTGCTTTGACACGTCCTCGTGTTAGCACAGGGGAAGAAACACTCCTGCGAATGCTCTGGTGTTAAATGACAGGGAATGTTCCGAGCTGAGGTTTCTTCAGAAGGTGCAGAAGATGTTGGTGACCCCATCAGCAGTGTTAAGAGGCAAGGGACTGCCCAGGGAGGTGAGCTTGCAGAGGCTTTATTAATAAACCTCCTTTGCAAGGAATGTCCTAGCTTGGAAAGATTAAGACCATCATTAACACTGTCTCGTAAGGCAAACTGAGGCTGTTTCACAGCAAGGGGTGTCATTAATACGGCGTATTAATAACCTGGCATTACCGGTCCAAGGAACGCCCTGATCCAGCTGGTTTGACGAGGCCACCGCATTAACTTGATAGCTCTTCTCGATCATTCCCCTCTGTTTCTATTGCCCCCAACAAGTCTAAATTGGGTCTTTTCTGGACTCTGTGTTTCAGGCTGGGGCTCCCTGCCAGTCCCTGGGCACCTAAAGATCTCATCCCGCCCGGCTGCGCCCTCGGTGCCCGGCCCCGGCTGCGGCGCAGGCTGCCGGCGGGCGGCACGGGGGCACGCGAGGCCAGGCTGAGCTCCCGGCCCCGCCGGGATGCCGGCACCGATGGCGGCTTTGCGGTGGCTCGTCCCTGTTTCTCACGCTCCCCCATACCTTCTGTTTTGCAGACACCATCGGTGAAAACCCAGAGCGGGTGTCAGCTGGCCCAGCGCAGCATGTCCCAAAGCCTGCTTCCGATCCCCCTGCGCTGCTGCTAAAGGGGAGCGAGCCCCGCTCCGCCTTTCGCCCAGCACCATGGTGGGGCAGAGCCCCCTGGACCCCAGCGAGAGCAGGACCGCCGTCCTCCTGGAGCCCTTCGTCCATCAGGTGGGCGGCCACATGAGCATGATGAAGTACGACGAGCACACGGTCTGCAAGCCCTTGGTCTCGCAGGAGCTGAGCTTCTATGAGTCGCTGCCCTTGGCCATGAGGCAGTTCACGCCCCAGTACAAAGGTAAGGGGAGATGCTGGGGATGAGCTAAGGGCTGGCAGCGTTGTCACCAGGATTAGTCCTGAGACTGGGAGAAGGGGCAGCGCGGTCGGGCTGGGTCTGAGCTGTGGAGCCCCGTCACTCGTGCAGGTTTTGTTGAGCAAGGATGCCTCCCGGGTGAGTGTGCACAGGAGCAGGCCTGTGAGGCTGGGAGGGTTTCCTGGGTCGCTGTGGCTGGCAGGAGTCTCTGATGGCTAATAACGGTTGAGTGCTGGCTGATGGCACCAGGAGATCCTCCCGTCCGGCCATCAACTTGCTGCCATGGTTGGCCTTGGTAACACAGGGGACTCCCGTTCGGTCAAATAGGGCTGAAATCGGTCTGTTCTTGAGGGGGACAGGCATGAGAAGGTGGAGGCTGAGTGTGAACACGAGGGTGCCTTTGCACCACGTGCGTGGCCCCATTGCTCCAGGACTTGGTTTTGGAGGAGGTGAAGGTTTGTGTCAGAGGCAGAGAAGCCGGTGAGGGCAAGCAAAGGCTCAGGGCTGGCACTAGCATGAGCTGGGGGAGAGATGGTCCTTGGGGCCAGCATGAAACACCGAGCCTGAAAAACCAGCCCAGGGACGTATCCGGCATCACTTTTGCTGGGTACTCCACCTTAGCCAAGCCCTGCTCCCCCCCGCGCTCCTGTAAGCACTGGTCCCTGCAAAACCAGAGGCACAGACTTCTGAAAAATGAAATCCAGGCAGCCGTCCTGCCCCAAGCGAGACCTTCCCAAGACAGGGCAGAGCCTCCCGCCCGCCCCTCCGCGCCGTGCCCGCCACTGCCCCGTCCCCCTTCGCCATCCCTGCCCCTGACTCTCCGTGCCCTGAACCACTTTCCCAGCTGAATTGCTCAGCTCAGCTATTGAAAATCAGCTCTTGGTGTCTGTGGGGGTCCTAGCATTTTTTAAAGCCATCCTCCCTCCCTCCCTTTCTTATTCCCTCACTATTTCTGCTTTTACTGCCAGACTTGAGCTGCTCATAAAGCTCCTGACCCTGGATTTTTGCGAGAGGCGAGAAGCTCAGCTGTCACGTAAAAACTTAAAATATCTTTTGGTCCTTCAGCGTTACAGAAAAGAGCTCGAAGCGTCAACCGCGGTTGCGGTGCGCTTCCAATCCAATCTCTCCCTTTCCCAGAAAGTCAGGGGCCTTCGTAGATTTATGGGACGAGATTAAAAAGATGCTTAAAAAAGAAAACAAGTCTTCCTCTAAGCAATTTCTTTAGCAGGGGCCAGGGTTCGGTGCTGGAGAGCTGGGCCCTGCTCTGTCTCTCTAATAAAGATGTTAAGCAGTCCCAGCTTATCAGTTCAGGGGTGGCCTGGTTATTAATACCTTTTTGTCTGTTTTTTCTCTTCTATTGCAAGTCCCAGTGAGTTTTGTGATGAGGGGTAATTAAATAGCAATTCTTCTCCAATTTGGCGTTGGGCACAGACATTTTTTATTCTGCTTGTAACTGTCCCAGCCCTGAATGCCAGGCGAATTAAAGAGGTGGAACATTTTCCCACGAGGGTGACGGGAGGGGATAAGCATCAGGGGAAATAATGCTGAGGTCTTCATCATCCGCTCACACGTGTCCATGTTCCTCATCTCTATTCTTAGGCTGCGGCGGGGGACGGCTCGGGGACCATTATGTAATGATGACATTATGTGCAATATTGATCAAATGTCATCATTCAAATCTAGCACCGCGTCGGCTGCTTAAAAAATGTCTGCCGCTCACAGAGCCGTCTCAGGCAGGTGGTGGCCTCGGGGCCGGCTTTCCCCCCACCAACCCCTTGCAAACCTCTGCCTGCCCCGAGCTGAGCTTGCAAGGGGATGCTGGACTTGTTTTCGAGCCCAGTCTTGCTCAGATTCCTATTGCACGTGGCAGTAAATAAATGCACTTGTAAATTTAAAAATAAATCCCCGAGGGTAGAGCTACAGAGCAAAACACTCCTGAGGATCCCTGGGATGCCACTAGCATGGTGACAGCACCCGTAAATACCCGCTGGCTGCCTCGCCGGCTTGGGACAGGGGGGGGATTGCAGTTTTGGTGACACTAAAATGCCAGCACAGAGTACCTAAATACACCTTTGCTCCCAGATGGATCTTGTCTTATTGCAGCAAAAGAAAAGGTCGGTAGCCGTGTGTTATAGATCTGGTTTGCACGGGTAGGTGACTTGCAGGACACATGCAAAACCCGTACGGAAGCACACCAGGAAACAAAAGTATTTTTCAGGCTGAGACGTAGGTTTATGAAGGCAGAGTTTTCAGCTGGAAGGAGTGAGAGGATCACATTCCCTTGCAATTTAACGGCTCATTCTTGCCTTTGAAAATCTCCCCATTAATTTTCATATTAATGTAAGATACTTAAGAACTCTTAGTTTCATGCTATATATAACGTTTTTAGGGCCAGATTGTCAGCACTATGTAAATCAGCACAGCCCCATTGACTTGCAGATATGTAATTGGGACAGTTTTTAAGGTTACAGGCTGCTATAGCACTGTAACTGAGGCGTAGCGCTAGATTTGGAATCGAGGACTCCGTTCGCCTCATAGTGACTTTTTAAAAATAAAAAGGCTTTGATTTAGGCAAAAGATACACTGCCTTTTTTCCTGCCTACCTCCCCTGAAAATTCAAAGCAGGCATCCGAGCTGATAGGAATTTCACTTGCTCTCAGTTATTCGTAATATGGATTTTTTACAAACGGGTCTCAGCGAAGGATCAGCTGGGTAACGCTGGAGCCTGAGGAGGACAGAGCTCCCTGTGCTCACCACGACCATGAGCAAAGGACTAAGCTAGCTAAAAATATTACTTACCCCCTAATTAAGGTTTCCAGCCCCCTTAGCAAAGCAGCCTGTGTGCATTCCTCCCCCATTTCAGTACAAAATTAGCTGATTTAACCGAGCCTGCCATGGCACGCTGTTTGGATTAATGCTGATTTTACAGCAGAAGGGAACAGAAGCGGTTGTGGTGCCTGAGCGTACGGAGAGGCTGTACGGAGGGCGGGAGGGGAGCGCATCCGAATACAGCTGGAGCTGCAGGGTTACGGGGTGCAGCACCTGGGGCGGGATGGGCACCCCGACTCTAACGGAGGTGGCCGGTGGCTGCAGACGCACCGGGCTCCTGCAATTCAGGCAGAGAAAACCTCCCTCAGTCAGCAAAACTCAGCCGGCAGGACTCGGCGCACGCACGGAGAGGGCGAAGCCTTCTGTCTGTGTTTACTTACTATAATCTCACTTGAAATGAAGAGAAGGGAGTTTGCATATTTACTTGCTTTGGCAAATTTGCTTGGGAGAACAGAGCTCACTTGTTTGTTAAGCTGCCGAAATGCATCTCCCTGCAGCGCCCAGGTGAGGGTACCCTGGGGAGAGCTGGATAAACCCCAGCTCCACGTCTTGCTAACTGGGGGGTGTCCTTCAGTGACGAGTTTTGCTGGTCCAACAGCCTTGACCGTCCTCTTTTGGGTCTGCCTTCCTGCAGCTAGACTTGAAAGCAGCGGGGTACGGCTCACGCGGCTGGCATCCCCTCGGAGACCCAAAGGGCGATGCTCTAAAAATGCCTCTGCTGCCTTGAGAGGCTCAGACAGCCCTGACAGAGGGCGGCAGGAGCAGGACTGCGGTTATCAGCCTTTCCCAGAAAGGTCAGAGCCGTCTGGTACGCGAGCCATGGCCGTCCCTGCCCTGTCATTTGAGACGCGGAGGCAGCCGTCCCCATGCCAGGGATGGGCTGAGACTGGGCTAAATATGTGATGGGCTGAATGGCATTTGAGCCCTGTGAGTCCCATTAGAGTCAGGGGAAATTGCAATGCTAAAATACACGATGTTTTAAGCACTTACAGTGGAAAGCAATAATCCCCGTCCACAGCCATGTTCCTCCTTGTGCATGAACACCCGACACGTGAGGGTCCGCTCCCCCCGTCGCCTGTTTGGGTGCTGGTCCTTGGCGCTTGAGGAAGGACGGGACCGTGACAATGTGCAGGCATCACGTACGCAGGCAGCGCTGCCAGCCCTTGCACCTGCCTCTGCCTTGCTCCTGGGGCTCTCCAGCTAAAGGAGGCAGTTGGCGTGCTGGTTGTCTTTGGAAAATTCCTGGTCCCCAACCCTGCCTTTGCTTCCTGCCAATGAAAAGCATTCCCAACCTTGCCGTTGTCGTAAAAAGTGAGACCTAAATCCCTTGTCATAAATGAGCCAGGAGCTCCGGGTCCAAGGCGGGGTCTGTGCTGGGTCACTTGCGGCATAGCAGAGCCCGGAGGGACAGAGGACAAAGGAACATGGTGTTCAGGGGAGGCGGGTTTCGAGCCAAGCCTTGAGGGGAAGGATCATTAGCAAAGCCTGTGGCTGTTTTCCAGGGTGCCAGGCTAATGGTGTTTATTGGGCCTCAAATCAGAGGGGGATCAGTGCGAGAGGCCACCAAAGTACAAGGAGGCAGCCGCCCTGCTAAGCGCCAGCCCTCTGGGGAAGGCAGGACCACCTCGGGCTGGTGCAGACGGTGACCAAGCCTGTACAGTAACCCACGGCTTGATCTCATTCCGGTTTGGTTTTCCCCCTTTTTGTCCAGGCATCGTTTCCGTGCACCTCAAAAAGGACAGCCTGGGCAACCTGACCCTGATCGCCAGCCCCAGCCTGCAGACGGAGAGCTGCGGCCGGCTGGACAACGCCATCGGCGACTCCTCGGTGACGATATGGCACAAATGCAAGTGGGCTGCCAGCACCGGCACTGGCAGCGAGCACGCACTTGTCAAGTGGAGTCACACGCAGCTCACCAAGACCTTCAAAGACAGGTAAGGGTCTGCTGCTCCCTGCAAACGTCCTCCTGGTCCTCGCCTGCCACTTCGGGTAGGGTCTAACTGGGGTGGTTTTGGTGGCACAACTCCTGCTTTAAGGCAAAGTGAGCAAAAGCAACGCCCAGCCAAGGCGAAGAAAAGCAAAGCCCAGCTTGGTGGCTTCATGGTTGATCTCTTCCCCGGCTTGTGGATGGAGCGGGGCAGATTTGGCTATCGCTGAGATGCTGTTCCTCCAATATGTGCCTCAAACTCTGCTTGAAACCTGCTTCCTCGGAGCGCAGCATGTTCCGAAAGGAGGAGAGGCCCCATGAGAACAGCCCCCAGCACACAGCACGTAACCAGCCCGAAGCAGCAGCCTCGAGGCGGTTCGGTCCTGTCCTCGTCCCAGGGGAGAGCTGTCTCTGAAAGGCATCGCAGTGCTTGCAAGCACACCGCGACCTTAGGGCTTGCAGAGGCTTTTGGCAAGACATCCTTCATCTCAAACTGGTTCAGAAAAGACCCAGGTCAGCTATGACTGAAGGGTGCAATATTGCTATCGTGAAACCACTGCCCTCGGTGTGATGTTTTTTGGATGAGCGAGACCAAGGAATGACCCTCCAAGGGGAACAAATCCCCTCGTCGCTCCATCCCTCCCTCCCTCCCTCCCCTCCTCGCAGCCAGCCCCTCTGAACTGAGAATCGCTCCTGTTGTTGGACAATTTGCCTGTGTTGTGCCCGTTAGGTGGATAAATAGAGATTCCTGGTCACTGGCACTATGAATGGCGCTTTTCATAGGAGCCAAGCACACTTTGAAATGATAATGAAAGAAAATATTGGCACCCAGCAATAGCTGGCTTTCTGAAAATTACTTTTACAGAGTAACAAAGGATCTCCGCAGGTTGGACGGGATGAATATGTTTCCTTTGAGAGTCCCTGAAAATTTACCTTATCAAGTTTGAGGCTCTACAAAAGAGGAGGGGAGGGAATATTCTCTTCCGGAGCTTCTAAACCGAAGATGTTCTTTTGTGTGTTTTGTCTAGCTGCCCGGGGAAGGTGCTATTGAGGACAGACCTCCAGTACCGCACGGATTCGCTCTTGGAAGATGCAAACCGTAACCAGCCAGAAAGAAACAGCTACAACCCCTGGGGACTGCACTGTCACAGGCAGCACCTGAACCGCATGTCCTCCAAGCATAATGAGAACAAACTTCATCGTATCCTTTCTCCTCTCTCCCCTCGGGCATAGTCTTGGCTACAAATAACAGCTCGTGATCCATGTATGTTTTATTGCAGGGGGTATACCTCCCTGCTCTGCCCAGATTATACAGAATATAGTTGCTCTGTTATCTTCTCCCACTGTTCAGTTGGACTAGATGATCATTGTAGGTCCCTTCCAACTGAAATATTCTATTCTATTCTAAAAAAAAAAAATAAGAAAAAGGAAAAAACACTTCCCATAAAGGGTACTCAGCATAAGTGAAGGGTCCCCTTGGCATACATTTAAAAACACAACTATATAGGAATTAGCAGCTGCCTCGCCTTTTATTTTCCTATTACACTTCATTACCCACCAGTCATGTGAGTAATACAGTTTAACAACTTCTCCCACACCCACTGGAGTGAGTACAGCACCGAGGCAAGGTGTCGGATCGACAGCCCAGGGCTATCGTGTCACTGGAGAATGGAGCTGGTGGTGCTTTAATTGGTAGGACTGTACTACAGTAAATTAACTGCAACTGGCAGCAAGGGGCCTATAGCAATGACATGTTGGTAAAATTGGCTCAGAAAGTCTCATTACAGTTGTGAGCTATTACAGAAAGCGCCAGCAGTTGCTCTGATTTAAGACCTCTTTCAATTAGAATTTAAAAGTATTGGGTTTCCCTTAACTCATGTTCAGAGTTTCTATTGCTTGAAAATGTGGTATCAAAATACAGCTATCCCTGCATCCTGGACTTAAAGATGGGAACCCGGCAGCATGGCGACGATGCCTCGGAGGAGAAGAAAGCCCGGCACATCAAGAAGTGTGAACAAAGCACCTCTGCGTCTCTGGGCGTTCGCATCTGTGGGATGCAGGTAAGACGCGGCCTCGCTCCTTTTGGTGTTTGCCCGACACACGGCTTGAAACCAAGCTGCAGATCTAAAGGGACGCTTTCCTTTGCTGGTGTAAATTGAAGCGGTTTCATTCCTGTACCCCTCCAAATACTGGCCGCTCGGCTGTGTGTCCTGTGCTCAAACAGGAGAGGATGCTAGGGAAGAGTACAGAATACGGCACATATAGGGTAACCCTTGCCCATGTCCCCTCTTTGCCTTCTGGAGATTTGGCTGCTTTCACAAGCGGTGGCTGCAAAAGCACCACCCCACACCACTGCCACCAGTATGAGCAGCTGGAACCAGTTTACCCCAGCTGAGAATCTACCTGTACATGAACACAGATTCTCCTCTCACGCTCAGTTCTTGGCTGCTGCACAAAAAAGAAAAACAAAAAAGCATCCCTTGCCCCGCTCATGCCTTCGCAGAGCTGTCTCATCCTGTCGCCGCAAGAGCGAGGGGTTTATTTTGTGCTAAATATTATGGTTCCTCTTGCTCAAAATCGCTGCCCTTCTTCCCAGAAACCGAAACCACGCATTTGCTTCACTCACACTTCTCAAGCAGGTTTCAAAATGTTGTTCTGCTGTGCCTGAAGGATAATTACGACAACGATGATTATAAAGCGCGTATATAGCAGCGTAAACACTGGTGTCAAAACCTGTGTCCTGTTCTGGTCTCTGACGTCCTTCTGTTGAGCAGATTATCCCTTAAATGACAACTGGCGTGTGAGCTAATTCTAAATTCACGCCCTCATTTCTTACTCAGTGTTACCAGAGCCTCACATACAAATTTCTGTCTACATCTTGTCTCTCTGTGTTTAAGAAAGCAAGATTATTGCTACCCGTGCGTTACGTATTGCAAGAAGGTACAAAGCTGGGGTATTCCTGTACCGCTGCAAACTCCTGCCATAGCCAGAGGGAAAATGCTGTAAATCACTAGTGACGCGGCTATGACTTACAGCTCTTTGGGTTTCACAAAGGGGTAATTTATAGCAGTACAACAAGAATCCGCGCTAGCGGTTTAAATTGAATAGTTTAAATCACCAGAAAAGACAGGAGGTGGGATCCAGCGAGAAGCCTGCAGCACATTGCCGGCGTTGCTAGCTATTGCTAGGCTGCAGAGGATTTGTGTCCCGTTTCAGCTTGGGTCTGAACTTTTACATTAGGGTGAAATCTAGAGCTCTGGAAGAACTGAACAACTGAATCTGGACCGTTGCTCTCTTTCCTCCAGGTTTACCAAGCGGACACTGGCCATTTTCTCTGCAAAGATAAGTATTACGGCAGGAAACTCTCACCGGAGGGATTCAGGCAAACCTTGCGCCAGTTCCTCTGCAACGGTAACCACCTCCGAACGGATCTCCTGGAGCCCATCGTCCTGCGACTAAAAGCTCTGCTGTCTGTCATTAGGAAGCAAAGCTCTTACAGGTTCTACTCCAGCTCACTTCTCATCATTTATGACGGCCAGGAGCACAAGGAGAACACGGCACCCTTGGAGAATCACCTTCGCTTCCAAAAAACAAACTGCACCGCCTCACATGGCACTAATCACTCCAGAGTCGACGTCCGCATGATAGACTTTGCCCACACCACTTTTAAAGGCTCCAAATGCAATCACACCACGTACGACGGGCCAGACCACGGCTATATTTTTGGCCTGGAGAATCTCATCAAAATCCTCCAGAATATCTCGGAAGGAAAATGACGAGTTCTGTGCAATAGCCTGGATTGCTAGTGACCGATAGCCCTGAAAGGTACCGCGTTGGGTCAGTTGTACGGGACCCTCACAGCTGCTGGATGCCACGTGCGCCGTTTGGAACGAGAGCACGGACAGCTTGCTAGGAAAGTGCAAAAAACGCTACGTGCCATTACTGAACTCAAGCGTAAAAAGTAAAGAGCCGAAAGAACCTGTTCTGTCTGCAATCAATCAGAAGATTTATTCTCCTTTCTTGTTTTACTGCTGTCCTCGATTTATTTGTGAGCCAAAAGAAAGCATTACTTGAAAGAGTCTTAATGATAAAATAGGACCTGCTCACCTCCACACTCACGAAGCCAAGCGGGCTGAGGAGACATTGCGCATGTGAGTGAGACCGTTAAAACGAGCTGGCAGGCCCGAGCAGATTGCGGCACTGCTTTCAACTCGCGCTCAGTGCTACGGGCTGAACGCCAAGACACAGGCGGGAGGGGAAATCGCACGCCCTGACATTCACGGTCCACGTGCCCAGCGCCGCGAGACGGGCGGGCGCTCCCCGTGCAGCGCGGGCCTCGAAACACAGGCGCGCGAGACGCTGCGGGGGTTCTGCGCCGCTTCAGGCGTCAAAGCCGGGGGACCTCAGACCAAGACCTGGCCCTTGCGAAGGTTTCACGTCCCTGCGGGATTAGGACAGGCCACGTTTCAGAGACTTTCTAAGCAAGGGGCTCCGCAGGGGCTGGAAGTATGGGAATGCAATGATTCTGTCAGTTATCCGTCACGGAAAACATTCACATCACGGTATTTTTGCTTAAAAAAAAGAAAAAAAAAGAAAAAAAAGTGTGACATTGAGTCAGGGACTAGATATTAAAGGTCACCTAGAAATTCTTTGATACAAATATTGTGTGTGTGTTTGGAAGAGACAATAACAGAAGACTCAAAATAATGTTTACAGCTTTTGTGGACAGATTTTATTATTACAGAACAAACAATTCCTTCCTGCATGGTGTGGGAAACCTGAAAGAGAAATCCTTACACAAGGAATAGAGCTACAGAACCCCATTACTGGGGACTGGGGATATAAATAAAATTGTCTAAGTAACTCTCACCTGTTGCCCATCTCTTTTTCACTTCCACAGCACCCTTAAGTTACGTTATCTTTTGTTTAGGGCTGTATGCTTTGAAGAGAGCCGTTATTTCCACAGGTTTAAACACTAGATCTCAAGGGAGACCCCTTCACTTGCATTTTACTGCATACATCTGGTGAATTGCTACAATTTATAGCTGGAAAATTTAAGTCATCTGGCTCAGCTGCATATTTAACTTGGCCTGAAGTCCATCTGGGAAGACCTCATTATTTAGTGGATATTGCTCACGGTGTTGCCTATTTCTTGCCCGCAAACTCAGATGACTATAAAAAAAAAAGCCACAAACACCGCTTCAGTAGCGAAAGGGCTGAGTCACCCATTGTCCTGGCTCGCACGCGTGCACCCGCGGCCCCGGGATCCGTGCTCGTTGTGGCTGGTAACGGCTCCGCGGACGGGGTTACGCGGAGCCACCTCAGCGCCGCTGCTGGGCCTCTTGCTGGACGCGCACACGGGGACGCCGGGCCTGGACGGGGGAAGGAGAAGGGTCCAAGCGCGAGGCAGGCAGCTGAGCACGCGCCAGACCCTCGCCAGCAGAGCGCAGCCCCCTCGGCTGCACGCCTCGCCTGCCACCGCTCCTGGAAAGGCCACGGCAAGCCGTGGCTCGCACGGTGATGGAAGGCATCCCGCTGCGATGGAAGGCATCCCGCTGCCTCCCTTGTCGCCCCTTACACACGAGCACGTACTTATCGAGTATTTAACCCTTTGCCTGCCAAGAGGAGCTCTGAGCCAGTGTACAACCCTAGGTACTCCACGTAGCGAAGGGGGAAGGCAGGCCCGACGTTCCCGGTTTCACAGCGGCCAGACGCCGAGCGCTAAGGCAGCCGTTACGGGCCGCGCTGACGGCTGCCCGGCCCGGGCACCTGCAGCACCGCAGGAGCGCGGCCCCTTTGCACAAAGCGGCCTGGGCAGCAGCCGAGCGGGCAAAGCCCGGCCGCTCACCAGCCGCCGTGCGGAGACAGGGCGCCGGCCGCCAGCCCCGCCGTGCGCGGCGCGCTGACGGGCAGCAGCGCCGCTGCCTAGGCCTCGGCCTTTCCGCGGCCTGCGGGCGCAGCAGCGGCCTGCGGGGCTCCCCGGCCGCCCTCCCAGCCCGCACCGAAACCCGGGGCGGGCGGCGGGGGCGGCCCCGGGACCCCGCGGGGCCGCGCTGGGGGCAGCGCTGGGGGCCGCGCCCGCCGCCGCCCGCCGCCGCGCAGGCGCGGCCCCGCCGCCGCCCTCCCGCCTGCCGTAGGTCACGTGACCCGCCCATGGCTCGCGCCGCCGGCAGCGATGGCGGCCACCAGGTACCGGCGGTTCCTGAAGCTCTGCGAGGAGTGGCCGGTGGAGGAGACGAAGCGGCAGCGGGACCTGGGCGTCTTCCTGCGGCAGCGGGTGGCGCAGGCCTTCCGTGAGGGGGAGAACACGCAGGTGAGGGCGGGGGGCTGGCCCGGCGGCGGCGGGGGGGCGAGGCGGGGCCCGGGCCGCGGAGGCGCCTCTTTCCTCCCGGCCTGCGGCGGCGGAGGGGCCGGGGGCGGTTTAACGGTCTGCCTGAGGCGGCTGCGGCGGCTTTTGGGCACAAACCTCGGGAGTTTGGTGCTGACATCGGGGTTTCTTCCCGTGGCGCCTCGGAGCTCGCTGGGTTGCAGCTGAGGAGAAGGTTGTGGGGCACCGGCGGCGACCCGAGCCTCCCTCGGGTCTCCTCAGAGCCTCCCTGGGGCCCGGGGCAGGCCGGGGTGTGAGCACTGCTCGCCTCTGAAACACAGGCCTGGGGCAGCCCCAGTCGGCCCCGTCGCTTGTGCCTCGCCTAGGCCACGCTGTGGTTTATACCCGGCTCTTGCACCGCTTACACTGTGTGCTCTGGAGAACCCGTTCCCGTGGTTATGGAAGCGGGATACAAAACACTCTGAATTTGTCAGCACTGTGCTGGAATCTAGTTAATTAGTGTGTCTTGCTTGCCATGATGAGTAGCCAGGGATCAGGTTAGGAAAGCTAAAGCCCTGATAGAATTAAATCTGGCCAGGGACGTCAAGAGCAAGAAGAAAAGCTTCTATAGGTATGTTGGTGCTGAAGAGTAGGGAAAATGCAGGCCCTCTCCGGGAGGAAATGGGAGACCTGGTTACCTGGGCTATGGAGAAGGCTGAGGTACTCAAGGACTTTTTTGCCTCAGTCTTCACCAGCAAGTGCTCGAGCCACGCTGCTCAAGTCGCAGAAGGCAAAGGCAGGGACTGGGAGAATGAAGAGCCACCTGCCGTAGGAGAAGATTGGGTTCAAGACCATCTAAGGAACCTGAAGGTGCACAAGTCCATGGGCTGCATCCGCAGGTGCTGAGGGAGCTGGTGGATGAAGTTGCTAAGCCACTCTCCATCATATTTGAGAAGTTGTGGCAGTCTGGTGTAGTTCCCACTGGCTGGAAAAGGGAAAACATAACCCCCATTTCTAAACAGAGAAAAAAGGAAGACGTGGGGAACTACAGGCCAGTCAGTCTCGCCTCTGTGCCAGACAAGATCATGGAGCAGATCCTCCTGGAAGCTATGCTAAGGCACATGGAAAATAAGGAGGTGACTGGTGACAGCCAATGCGGCTTCACTAAGGGCAAATCGCACCTGACAAATTTGGTGGCCTTCTACGACGGGGTTACAGCGTTGGTGGATAAGGGAAGAGCAACTGACATCATCTACCCGGACTTGTGCAAAGCATTTGACACTGTCCTGCACGACTTCCTTGTCTCTAAATTGGAGAGACAGGGATTCGACGGCTGGACCACTCGGTGGATAAGGAATTGGCTGGATGGTCGCACTCAAGAGTTACGGTCAATGGCTCGATGTCCAAGTGGAGACCAGCGACGAGTGGCGTTCCTCAGGGGTCGGTATGGGGACCGGCGCTGTTTATCGTCTTTGTTGGTGACGTGGACAGTGGGATTGAGTGCACCCTCAGCAAGTTCACCGATGACACCAAGCTGTGTGATGCGGTCGACGCTCTGGAGGGAAGGGAGGCCATCCAGAGGGACCTTGACAGGCTGGAGAGGTGGGCCCGTGCGAACCTCATGAAGGTCAACAAGGCCAAGTGCAAGGTCCTGCACATGGGTCGCGGCAATCCCGAGCACAAACACGGGCTGGGCGGACCTGGGAAGGACCTGAGAAGGACCTGGGGGTGTTGGTTGATGAGAAGCTCAGCATGACCCAGCAATGTGCACTTGCAGCCCAGAAAGCCAACCGTGTCCTGGGCTACATCAAAAGCAGCGTGGCCAGCAGGGCGAGGGAGGTGATTCTCCCCCTCTGCTCTGCTCTGGTGAGACCCCACCAGCACTGCATCCAGCTCTGGGGCCCCCAGCGTAAGAAGGACACGGACCTGTTGGAGCCAGTCCAGAGGAGGGCCACAAGGATGATCAGAGGGCTGGAGCCCCTCTCCTATGAGGACAGGCTGGGAGAGTTGGGGTGGTTCAGCCTGGAGAAGAGAGGGCTCCGGGGAGACCTTAGAGCAGCCTTCCAGTGCCTGAAGGGGGCCCACAGGAAAGCTGGAGAGGGACTTTTTACAAGGGAGTATAGTGATAGGGCTGCAGACCACTATAGGCTTGGAGGTGGTGCTGTGGAATGTAAATGTGGCCTTTCTTAGCATAAAAACATTGTTCCCGATATGTGTTTTCTACTTCAAGGGGCCATTATAGGCACCTCATTCTATATTGGTCACCAGAACAGTCTGCAGCAGACATTTCGGGAAGTGCTTATTGCTTTTTCATATGCTCAGGACAGCTGAATATGCTGCACCAATGGGCTACAAGATCCCAAAGCTGCCACTCAGCGTGGAAAATCTAAATTGATGCCTGTAGCACTAGTGTCAATTTGTATGTATAAAGGCTTAATACAGCACAGGGAAGCGTACTGGCAGACAGCAGGAGGAGCGCGTGAGAAAAGAACCAGAACCGTAAAGGATTCTTTATCAGTCTAATGTCTGTTTTATTCACACGGAGTAAGATTTGCTGATTTTACGGGGGCGAGGGGGATACTGTTTCTGCTACCCATTTAATAGCTATTTCTGCTATCATTACTAAAACATTAGCAGGGTCATTTGAAATGTGACGGCAAGGTACGTTAAGCTGAAGATCACCTGCAGTGTGATGGTGCTTACTCTTGACAGTCTGTCTGTCCCTATATCCTTTCTCCTGCAGCAGCCATCACCTACCGAATAAGGAGAGCCTTTCCTTAGTTTTCCTGGTTTGTGCAGAGGAGGCATTACCCGCCTTGTGCTGAACCTGTGCCAGCGGCCCAAGGACAGATGAGCCGTGTTATTTCATCCTGACATGTTTCTGTTGATGCTATTCTTATTCATGTATCCGTTTTAATCATTTATGTTTGATGTCATCGAGCAGCAATGCAGCGTTCCAATCGAGTTGGCCCCCATTGTAAAACAGAAAAACAAGTTGACGTGCCATCCACTGCTGAGTGGGTGGCTCTGGGAGGCAGATGCACCTGTCCGAGGCACCTAGCAGAGGTTTAGGTATTAGCAGAATCTTTCCAACTTACTCGACCAAAATAGAAATCCATTTACCCTTCACAAGCTGTTCGGTGTCTTTCATGCTGCTTTTCCCTAATCAATTATAAACTATTTTTAGCCTGCACCGGGATTTTCTAACTTCCATCCTAGTACGTTATCCTATTTGATTCTTTAGAATAAAACAGGCGGCAAAACTGGCCTTTGAGCAAGAAGTCTTGCAGATTTCGCAGCAGTGGCCACTAAATGTGAGAAGAAAACTCTCCAGCAGTATTCTCATTAACTGTGTATTCACAGTAGATCTGTCAGATCTTTTCGAGCAGAGTTTAAGGTCAGTTCTGGAAATCATGTGCCTCGTTATTCTTGTAGGCCACGCTGGTGAGAAGTGGAAGGGAAAGAAAATGATCTGCGTTCTGGAGCAGCATCATAGGGGTCACCAGCATCCCACGTTCCACTGAGAAGTCACCTAAGCTGCTCCTTGACTGTCCGTCTCGCAAGCCTTGAAACGAGGTGGATTTTGCTATGGAGGTTTAAAATCAGACTTGTGTGATACTGTTATCCCTTTGCAGATTGCTGACCCTGAGACCTGTGACCGAATGTACGAGAGCTTAGTCAGAATCCACACCAACTACTACAAAAACAAGGTGAGCTATGGCATTAGCCATCGTGCCTCTCTTAGGGGGTGAGTCACCACCTGCTGCAGTTGGCTGCCTCATCCCAGCAGGGTTTCTGGGAATATGTGGCAGACAAGTGAGCGGGCAGGTGGATGCAGCACTGCCTGGTGCCTTTGGTCACTCCGGGAAAGCTGCAGCCGTCTTGGCCTCCGTGCCATGTGTGAACAATGCAGACGATGGTTCTTGGTATGCATGAACAGAAGTCTTAGAGCTTGACTGAAAATGAGCTCAGACTCTACTGTATGGTGACATTATGTTCTAATGCACATAAAGTAACATCTTTTCTCTCTCTTCTCTCACCTACTTGCTCGCTTGTGAAGTATCCACGCCTGAAAGACACAAGCTTCACTGGACTGACAGTAGAAGACTGCAAGATGATACTAGCAACAGGTACTAATACTGTGTTGGTTTGCAAATAAGTCAGTGCAGGAGATAAGGTACCTTCTAGTCTTTGTGGTGGTCACTGCATCACTTCTACTAAACACCTGTGACTGAAGGTCAGAACGGGACTGCTGTGCAAGTATATTAGGATGTTTAATGAGGAGTAAGTTCAGGAGTAATTGAGGAGATCTTCAGTAACCTCTCGGGGCAAAAAGTCGATTGTATTTAGCACTGGGCAGGAACAGCAAAGGGTTTGCAAGGGCTCTTTGAGATCGGATAGCAGGAGCTGTGAAAGAAATACACGTTTGCGACATCATTCCAAAAATTCTCAGCTTGTGTTTCACTGTGTTCAAATTCCCTTCAGTATCTCTCCTTTTGTATTAGACTTTGAGAGAAAACAGGGTACCACGATGCAGAAATACTCTCAGTCAGATCATTTATTAAGTGCAGCGTGGGAAGCTAGTGCAGTTTTGTTCTGCTCCAGTTCCTAACTTTGATTGCAGTGCGTGGAAACTGAATATTAGTTGTTAGTGATAAGGGACTCCCCGCACAATTGATTGGAAGGAAAACAAACTTGCCCCAGGCCCTGAAATAGAAATTCATTAAGATGAAAAGTCAAAAAAGGAAAATATATGTAAGGCAAAGCTTTTATAAGAGGGCTTTCATTCCTTTGTTTTTCTGATTTTCTTCCTCTTTCCCCATCTCTCTCTCCCCCTTCTCCTTTTGCAGACATTCTGAAACAGATGGAAGACATGAAAAAAGGGACATGGAAAAAACTGCGAGAAAAGTTTTCTGCCAAGAAACCTGAAGAGGACTCGAAGTGATAGGCTAACTCCCAGATTCTCCACTGTATATATTTCTAAAGCACTGTATGTTGCCATGATGAATAAAACCATTTATTCCTCTTAGCAACAGGATTTTTGTTCAGGCCTACACCTTACACCCTTCACTTTTAGTGTCCCCTCTTTTTTTCCTGAAAAATCTAGGACATCATAGCTTAACACATCTGAGCTGAAACGGTATTGGAGCAGTGTAGTGTAGAAGAACGAACTTTGTGGTGGTTGTTAGACCAAATCCTTTGTGTTACAAGAAATGGAGCAGCCGGGCGATGCACAGAGCACGTTCGCTTGTGAAGATAACAATAGTGATGATGTCGCTGTGCTTGTGTTTCTGTGTGGTAGCACTGGTAACAGTGAAATTGAGGGAGGGATAACTTCAGTAATCACATTTATTTTTCTTTTGGGAAGACATAAGAGAGGGCTGAGGGTGAGTTTTCCGTGGTGACAGTGAAGCAATGTACGAGTTGAATTGAGATTTCAGTGAAATGCTGCAGTGGTTTGCTGCTGCTCCAGCTGTGTGCAGATTTCCCTCGGCGTCAAGAAGAGGTTGTGTATGGGTTACTGCGTGTCTGAGGGGTAAAGAAAGATAGGTTTTAATGACATGTTGGTATATAGGGCCATGAACAAATTTCAAGTGTGATTGGCCATTGCTGTGGCCTATTTTTATTCCTTTTTAAAGCTTTAATGCTTGCATTAGTGTCTGCTCTTGGGAGACAGAGGCACAGGACTGGAGCTGGGGTGGCTACAGCACTGCTTGGCTTGGGAAGGGTGCGTGTCTGGAACACGGCTATGCCAGGACTCTGCTTGGCTCCCGGCAGCGCCAACAGCTGCTCCTTTTTATGTGTTTGAACAGTTTTCCTGGCAAGTAGTGAAAGAATTTGAAACTTTGCAGCAGGCTCTAATCCAAAGCTTCAGCAACCAAGGCTGGTGTTCGAGGTAGTTCCTCATGGTAGCATTCGTCTTCATCTTCTGACTGAAGCATTGTACTACATTTTAAAGTTTAACATCTGGAGCGGAGAGCGTTAGGTTGTGGAGCACCTTGGGTAATAGAGCCCTGGTTTGGCTGCAGGTCTCTGCATCGTTCTGTATTTCTATTTGTAACAGCCACATTACATACCAGAGTGCACAGGAAGTTTAAGTTTTTATTATAACATGATCTTGTATTTAATTTAGTTAAGGCAATTTACACTTTAGTTCTTAAGTAACAATAATAAAAAAAAAAAAAAAAGTAAAACATTACACCAGAGATGAAACTAAAACACAGGACACCCCTTCACAGTGAACTCCTGTAAACCTGCAGTCTCCTACTACTACCGCCCAGATACTCTTGGTCCACAGAAGGCAAGAGACTAGTTCGCACTAGTACAAGCTTGGCTACTCCTCCTCTGGTGAGTTAAATTAACAAATCCATCTCCTTGAGTTTAGCTCCTCTTTACTGCACCACACTGATGAACAGAATTCTGTAAATGGAGAGGGATCAGCACGGAGCAGGTACAGCAAATACGATGGCTGGTTTGCAAAGATCCACAGATACTAGTGCCACTCTTGGAATAAGTTAAATATTGCAGCCCTACAGCTAGTTACACTACACCCGAGGTGGAGGCCATCAGAATGTAGCGCATGGAGATAAAGATACAACCCTCCACATTTGCAAAATAAAAGAGTTATTGCAATGAGGAATACAAGTATTGTATAATTTATCTTCCTACAAGGGCATTAGAGTAACGTGTGGGTCCAGGTATCGTGAGGAATCCTGGCCAGTCCCTGGTTCCTGAATTGCTTACAAGTGCTCTAAGGAAAATGTTGCCTGCGAAGCCCTTCTGCACGGTCCGTCGCTCTCCGACAGGGATGTCCATGCATGGAACCCAGGCATAAGCAGCCTCGTTAGCTGATACATGTGTGTAGTCCCTCGGTAGGTGAAGCCAATGCTTCTGCTCCGTCTCAGTGGTTCATGGTATTCTGGACATCCACAAACCCCATCCTCTGTCTGCGCTTCCGTTGCTCTGTCATCTAGAGGTCAAGCAAGGACACGAGTGAGGCAGGGACCCGGGCCTCCTTTCTGTTCACTAATGTGCTCCTCCGGCCGGCGACTGGCCAGGCTGCTTTAAGCATCTGCCAGAAAACCCCCTAAGCTGGACTCCAGCTGATGGGGAAGTAAAGTATCAAAAAAGCACTTGTCCCCAGTGTCCCTGACCCCCCCAAAAGAGCTGCGGGAGCCCTTTGCTTTGTATCTGAAGTTGTACTGGCTTGGGCCGGTTCTGCCTCCCGTTCCTTGCCCCAGGCTCTATTTTGGCAAGGACAGCTAGTTTCTCCAGTCAGGTGTTCCTTGAGTGTTCCTGTTTTAAAAAGTGTTCAGTACCTGTTCCTTCAGCTCATTCAGCTGGGAGGTTAGATGGGACACCAGCTTCATCGTGGTATTGAGTTTGTCTTGAAGATTTCGGATCTCATTCTGTTCCCCTTCCCCTTCGTTGCTGACCAGCGACATGGCGCGCATGCGGGGGAACCAGTCAAGGTTCTTATTCTGGAATGGAGAAAGGGAGGTGGAGAGGGGGTGAGGAGGGACGAGACCTGGTGGGATTTAACGGGAAGCCTGCCCGTGCTTAGGGAGTAAAGAAATTCTCAAAGGCCGGGGTTGTCTTGGTCTTTGCAAGTTTTCCACGAATAGTCCATTTCCAGCTCTTTTTTCTTACAGCCTTCTGGGCTCAAGTTCAGAAGTTTTTCTTTTCTAAATTTCCTTTCCCTCCCTTCTCGCCTTGAAATCACCTTGAAGTCACACACTCTACTGCTCGGTTCTGCCCTCGGTTCAATCCTTAAATACACAGTACAAAACATCAAATAGACAATGTGGTGTTGGCTGAGCTTGCAAAGTGGAAATAACCAGCTAAGAACAACATTATTAAATGTCCTCCAAAAGCTCCTTCTCAAAACCGCTTTTCTTTGGCAAGCCCGTTGTTCTCAAACATTTCCCCGGGGTGGGCAGGCTGCAATAGCAAAGCGCTGCCCTGAGAGGACCCGTACCTTTATCATCTGTGCCACGTAACTCTCCGGCCCGGTGTAGTCCGTCTTGTTCTTCACTCGCACCAGCACTATGAAGTACAAGTAGTTCCACATGTTGTGCTCGTATGTAATGTGCTCCTCGAAGGACACCGTCTTGTTGTCAAACTTGTCCCTTTCGAGTCCTGGGAAAGGCGGTCGAGAACGGAGGAGGTGGAGGGAGGAGAAGGCACGAAGTGAGCACGCAAACGAACGGGAAAGGAAGTACAGATAATTGCATCCTCTCCCAGGTGTGACTTTCAAGAAGTGCTTTTAATAATTAGTTGGCATTTAGCACACAACAAGCATCCAAAACAGGGACAATAACCCAGTTGTGGATTCAGGAGGCTTCTATTTAAAGTACTACTAGTTATGCTTCCTGCCTGTCTGTCTAAAAGCACCCAGTGGATCTTTTAAGAGAAAAACAGCTAAACTTACTAGGTTTTTCCCTTTTTTTGGATGCCTTCCTACGACTGAAAGTATTCCAGAACATTTTCTGTATTTTATTTCCTTAGTAATGTGGTGGGTTTTTTCCACTGGCTAAGCGATGGTCTCAGGAGTGATAGATGCACAGCAACAAGAACTCCACAACGTGGAGTTTCAGTTTAACACCTCATTAACAGAAGGCGAGGAACAATACAGACAATTTCCCCTCTCAGTTTGTGTCCTTGTTTAAGCCTCTCGCGCTGCAGTGACCCATCGGTGAACAGATTACATTTTGCTGTGCACCAAATGAAAACCAGAAGCCAGCTGAAACCCCTCAGCCTGAGGGGAGAGGAGCTTTGGGGCAATTCCCGTGCACCGGGGTCCCAGCGCTCACCGCATATGAAACAGGTGGTCTTCAGTATCTCTTCCTTCTTTTGCTTCTCGCTCCTCAGATCAGCAAAAGTGTCAATAATGACCCCAAAGATGAGGTTAAGGACGATGATAATGACAATGAAGAAGAAGAGGAGGTCGTAGACAACTCGGGCAGGAAACAAGGACTCCTGTCATGGACGAAAGGGATAAACGTGTCTCTCGTGCTCCTCTCCTCGAGCCACGCCAGCCGTGCTGCCTCGCCACACGGGCCACGGGCTGAGGGTACCAGGCAAGGGGGAGTAACGGGGACGTGGCAGGGGAAGGGAGGCGGAAAGCACTGGAGGACAGTGTCGGGGAGAGAGCTGGAAGCGTCACAGCTTCCAGGGAGGGAGGGCAGCCGCAGAGCGGTACGTGCCGCAGGACTTGGCAGGAAAAAGGGGGCCTGCTGCTGCCCAAACTCACATCCTTCGATGGCTTCCGCAGAATGTCACCCACGCCCCCGCCGTTCCTCAGGCCGTGGTTCAGGACAGTGACGATGCACATGAGCAGCGTGTCGCAGGCGCGTTCCCACTGGTCCGCGTCTCTTTCTAGAGCACCGGAGGGGGAAAGAAAAGCAAAAAGCCAGAGCATAGACAGGGCAGAGGCACCAGACCATTGCAAAAAACCCAGAGCTGCGGGGATGACTCTTGCTGCAGTGATGCAGTGGCAAATCTGGGAGCAGACGCTCGTTGTGGATCTCCCAACCAGCAACTTCCCAGCAGCTTCCCCAGCTTGCTTCTTGCTGTGGAGGTGTTTGGCTGAGCGCTCCTGAAGCCCCCACTTTCTTTATGACTAAATTGAATCTACTTCAACATTTCTCATGCCAGGGTCAGCGCAAAATTTACAGGCGTCTTGCCTAATATGTGCCAGAAAGTGGGCTGTGTGTTTCCATCTTTGAAAAGCCAGGATTTTTCTGCGCTCACTGACAAACCAGGCAGCCGGCCTCCTCTGCCGCTAACAGAGCTGACCTTTCTAATGAGCTCACTTACCTTCCAAGGCAGTGGGCACAGCAGAGCAGCTAATTTCATCACCACTGCATGACTCCATGAAGGTCTTCATGTTCCTGTGCATCCCCAAGGGGTCATCTGCAAGTAAAAGAGACCACAGCCTTGTCAGAGCATCAGCTTGCCTTAGCAAAGCTCTTTGCTGCTGGCATGGGCACTTCTCAACTGCCTCTTCTTGTAGCTTTCAAGCTTTTTGAAAAAAAAGTTGCTTTGCATTCTCCTAGCCTTTTCTAGGCTTCGAATCTTTTGCTCAAGTTTCAGTAAGACCACTACAGTGCTAAAAGTTCATTTGTAGCTGTCCAGCCCTTCTCTGCAATCACTCCGAGCCCCAAAACCCTGCTCCGCGCAGCAGAAGGTCCCGAAGTCAGCACAGGCAGCTGTCTTCTCTGCCACCCCCCCAAACCAGTGCTACAAGGAGTTTGCACCAAGGGTATAAAGCCCATGATGCACACACGCACACACACACCCCCCGTGCGTGCTTTTGCAGCGGGGAGGGAGCAGGGCCTCATGCAATGGTCCAGCTGCAGAAGGGGACCCACGCTCTGCCTGCCCCCCCAGCCCAAGCACCGCAGCCCGCGAGGGCAAGGGCTGGACAACCTTTGGCTTTGCTGTCCGGCAGCCGGTCCACCTCCAGGATGAAGTCATCCTTCAGGAACAGGAAGCCCACGATGGAGAAGAGGTAGACGAGGATGAGGGCCAGGAGGGCGGTCAGCAGGATGGAGCGCCCGTTCCGCGTCACGCTTTTGATGACATTAAACAAGGTCTCCTCACGGTAGATCAAGTCAAACAGCTGAAAGGACCCAGGAGCAAAGAAATGCTGCGGGGTGCTTCTCTCGATAATGCCTGGCCTACCTACATCCCCTTTTATCCTGAGATCTGGGCTCACTCAGCAGACCTTGACTAACTTTCACATTTAAGTTTCCCAGCTTATTGTAGGGAAACAGAGAAGCATGAAGTGACTTCTGCGCAGCGGGAGAGCCAAGAATAGGACACAGGCACCCTGCCTCTGCCCTCACCGGCTCACGTTGTCTCCCAGCTGACCCAGATAAAGTACACAGTAGAGATTAGAAAAAGAGAGAGAGCAAAAGACCAGGAGAGAGACAGTAATAGACACTGTCGGAAGGCAGAAAGATCAGCCTACGCGAAGATTAGAGCCCAGTGAATTGTTCTCACTGCTGTTATCAATCAGCCCCTGGAAGGTGTCACAGGAACCTTCTAGCTTCTAACGGGGCAGACCGGCTACCTCTGTGCCCCAAGCATCTGCATGTACTGTACCAGGATGCTGTAGAAGAGTTCGTGCACAAAGAGTCCCAGGACGCTTGTCAGGATGTAGCCAACGTGGTAAAGAAATTCCACATCCATGATCATGGCCTTGTAGCCTCGGATGAAGGTCCCGCGATTGCCCACGAAGCTCACCACAAACACGATCTTGTTGGCCAGCTGGGGAGCAACCAGAAATGGGAGGGAGTGGAGTCTGCTGCACTTTACGGATGCAGAACAGCCTCCTGTGCCATGGGCTGCTACGCTGTTTTTTCCAGCACATGGAGAACTTACATTGAGAGTTCCCAGTATGTTCAGAGTGAGTCCAATCCCCAAGTAATAAATCGATCGCAAGATCAGTGCCACGAGGAGCGGTCTGACACCGTAGCGCTTAGTAAACAAGGCCATGATGGAGAAGCAGATCAGAATCCAGAAAAGCAGCGAGATCAGGGGGGAATCCAGCAGTCCTGGGAAGAGAAGACCCACAGCAATTAAATGACACGACATTAAATGCATGCTGCCAATCGGACGCTGTGCTGCTGTCCGGACTGTCCAGAAAAACTAATGTGCTGATTATCAGAGGGAAGGAAGAGAGAAATTATGCTTGACTGCAAAGACTAGTATTGACTAAGATGGTTCCTACTGATACATTTTTCTAACATCTTTCATCCGAGATCTCACAACCGCTGTAAATGATGGAGGCTTTGCCTGCCAGCAGGTACAGATTCTGTCATTGCTTCCTCCATTTTACAAACAGGGAAAGCGCAGCCCAGGGAGAAGAGACTTTTCCCTAAGAAGGAAGGAGCGGGAGGGCTGGCAACTGAAATCTTGACTCAATCCCTTCCTTTGACCAGCAGAAAGGACTTGGGGCTCTAGGAGTCAAAAGAAGACTGGGGGCGGGGGGAGTACAGGTAAGGGAACCAGTTTTCCTGTTTTTCTTCCACCTCGAGGAGCAGCAGATGCTGGGGCACTTACCCATGGAAGTGGCTTCAACATAGGGGTAGAAGAAAGCAATGATTATGTTGATGAAGACAGCCAGGTTGAAGGAAATGCTTCCCCAGAGCGTCATTCTGCGGGAGAACCAGTACATCAGCGGCATGCCTGGAGGGAGAGGAGGCAGACACACAAATCTCAGCCAGCCTCGTGCCAGCCGGGGAAGGCTTTGTCCTCCCAGACCTCCGAAGGGCTCGGCTCAGTACGGCTACCAGGCCCGGAGGGACCCTTGCCTCCCACTTCCTTCCAAACATTAATCAAAGCTCCCTCCTCATCTGCTGAAACAGGAGCGCAAGTTCAAAACTTTACTGCTCACATTTCTTGGCTTCTCGGCCCTTTGACCTGCTCTGGCACCTTGGAATCAGATCAGCTCCGTCCCCCTCCTCACCCTCCTCCCCATCTCCCACCTCCTACAGCCTCGCCACTCACGTCCTTCAAAACAGCAGCATCCTTGTGTTTTCAGCGCTGGTGCTCGGTCCCAGAGGGGACTGGCCAGCAATTTCCCATCCATACTGGAAACTTGTTTCCTGCCGAATTCCTAAGATAGTTTTGATTGGATCTGCAAGTGTTTTCAGAGCTGCTACACTACTCCTTAGCTGCATCGCAGTGTTTATAGTGTGAGCCTTTATCGAGCTCCTGTTCTTTTCAGCCAGGATTTCCATCCTGATGCAGCCCTGAAAGCACCTAAGCAGGTCTGCAGGGTGCAGAGAAACAGGTTTTACTTCCCGTATGTAGCTGCTAGATCGTGCTTAGGAGAAGGCAACTGAAAACAAATGGAGAGAAGGCTTTCCAGGGAAAACACCTGCAGCTGCAGTCCCAGGGAATGTGCTGTAAGATGCATTTCAGGCTGCCAAGGAACTGCACTAACAGGCATGGAGGAAACACCCACCCCGGATCTTGATTAACTTCCCTTCCCTGCAAACTGCCGAGCCTGTTGTGCTCTACAGAGCGAGGGGCACAAGGAGCTCGGAGATGTGATTTCCAGGCTGCTGCCAGGGTTTGCAGCCCTTTCGAAGCAGGGCTGCCTCCCAGTTTCACCACAGGGGCTATTCGAAGTGCCCGTGCTGGCCGGGGCGCCCGAAGGGAAGGTCTGGTTTGCCCTTACTGCGCAGTTTCTTCTGCCATTCCATCTCGTTGTGGAGGAAGGACGACTGGTCGAAGAAATCACTGACTTTGCTGCCCTGCTCGTCCTGCTCCGTGGTGGTGAAGAGGCGGTACTTGGTCTCCTTGGTGAGGAACTCACAGATGCCAGGCACGGGGAAGATGATCTGCTCCATGCTCCGGTCCAGGCGCACAATCTGCAGGAAGCAGGGCGAAGGGGATGGTGCCCTCAGATCCTGCCACGCTCTGGGTTCCTCTTTCCTAGACCCAGCTGTGCCTTCGCCTCCTCCCTCCCACTCCACTGGGATCCGAGTATCACCGGCCACTCGCCTAACACTACAAACAGACCCAGCAAAGGCAGCCCCGGCTGCGTGGAGGAAAGCTGAGAGTGCCTGAACCCTTGCTGGCCCATCTGCAGGGAGATCCATGCCGACAGGCAAGGATGGGGCTGCTGAATCGGCTGCATCCCCACTGCTGCTGGGAGAAAAAGGAGCTCACGGGCTCTGCTAACGCCTCCAGCTCTCTGCAGAGCAAAAGGCCCATCTGCTGCTTGCCGGCACAGGGATGGGAAGGCTCCCAGGCAAGAGGCAGCTGGAGCACACGTGGGATTCACCGGCCATGTGCATACTGGCAACCCAACAGCTAACAGGTCTTGCCTCAATTTGGGACGTGTGTTTCTCATAATATGCCAGCGGGTCCTCCTCTTCCTCCTGGACCGGGGCCGTCGACTTCAGCATCTGCGTCAGCTGCTTGTTATTGAGGCTGAGCTGGGATGTGAGGAGAGGCAGAGAGGATGAGAGCGGCCTCAGCCGGGGGAGTCAGGTCTAACTCTGCACTGACAACAGCGTTCCTCAAAATCTACCAAAGCTGATGAGGTTTCAGGGAAAAGCAAATGAATTAAAGCTTCCTAAAGGGGTACGAGCTCTCCCTGAGGTGACAGACATTCAATTCCCTGCAATAATTACATCCAAATGCTGCTAATCCACAAATTACAAATCAATGTCCATAAAACCCCAGGGAAATCATATTACTGCTGAATCTCATTCAGGATCTAAGGTACATAGGCAAGAAATGACAGCAAAGGACTCAGCCCTTCCTTTTCTGAAGGGAAGGGGAGAAAGCGGGCACCAGCAGGACCCCGCCAGGGCCACCAGCCCGCGCCTGCCACGAGCTGGATGTCACCCTCCGGCTGAGCCCCACCAACGCGGCTCTCCGCAGCTTGGGGCACGTGCACGGACTTGTAGTTTTGGCTCCAAAGGGCACTGAGAGGTCTGTCTGTCTTTAGCCCCCCTGGGGAATACCAAACCCCATCAAATCTTAAACAAGAAAACCCAGGGTGGCTCAGCAAGTGTGGGAGACTCTTTGCAGTCTCCGGTCAGGGTTAGGGTGGCGTGCGGGGGCTCTGCCGCCGTGCCCGAGGCCCCTCCATACCATGGACGAGATACCCTCCTCCTCCTCCTCCTGGATTCGCTTCACCGGCTTCAGGAGCTGCTGCAGAGACCGGTTGTGTCGGGACAGCTGGAAGAGGGACAGCGAGAGCCGGGTGAGCACGGGCTGGCGAGCGGCCACCGGTGCACATGGGAGCGGGACACGGGGTGCACAGGGGAGCGGGGCGGCTGGCAAGCCCGGGGGCTGGCTTTTCACAGGAGGCAAGAGCACATTTCCGAGCCATGCCTCCCCAGGGAGGCCAGCCTGGCTGGAGGAAATGCAAATAAATAGACAAAAATGTACAAATCGGTGAGTGGGAGCCCGGCACGGCACAGGGAGCCCAGCCTGGCAGGGACCCTGCTGTGACAGCTCAGTACCTGCAGCGCCAGTATATAAATGTTGTGGCCGACTTCCCGGGGGGAAACCTCGGCGTTTTCACACTCCTCCTCCTGCAGATAGGCCTTCTTAATCACGTCGACCTGGAAGGCAGCAGAGGGACAGTGAGCTTCTCCCCCTCTCCTTGCTGGTTCCCCTCCTCTGGCCACGAATGGCTCTGGGGGAACCATTAGGCAAGGATGCTGGGGCAGAGGGCAGTGACCAGCAGCGTGGCAGCCGAGCCACAGGCAACGGCCGGGGGAGGCTGGGGGCTCCGCGGGGGGAGGCTGGGGGTGTTTCACTGCCGGCCCTTACCAGTTCCTGCGGGCGGAGGCTGATGAGGATCCGCTCAGCGTTTTCGCTGTCGTGTCTGCTCTCCATGAGGGCCAAGAGGAGCTTGGAGGCATTGTCCTGGCGAGGAGAAGCTCTTGCTGAGGGAATCTGTGCCCGGCCGCTGCCCAGGGCCTTGGGGCAGGCAGAAACCCCCCGGTCAGCTGTAACTCCCCCGCGCTAGAGGCATCTGAGCCTCACACGGGGAAGAGGCACCAGCCCTGTCCCACCAAGCCCAGATGCTCCCACACTCAAGGACCTGACGCATGCAGAGTCCCCGCTACAGCGGCCACCTCGCCCCACAGCACAGCCCACGGCCGCGGCAGCAAGCCCAGGCAGGGGTGCACACCCGCGTGCCCCCGCCCCAGGCTCTGCCTACCTTCAGCTGCAGGACCAGGTCCATCCGGTACTTGCAGAGGGGGCTGATGTCGTTAAGGATGAGGGCTGTGATGATGTCAATCCCATTGGACTCGTGGGTCACGATGCAGCTCTGGGGAGCAACGCAACGTGTTATCCCGTGGATGCTGCCAGTCCTCCCAGCTTCACCCTCCAACACAGCTCAGGTCTGAAACAGTGCCCTGCCTACAGCGCTGACCCTGCCCGATTACCCCAGGAGCCCCACACCCCCTGGAAAGGGCACCGTTTGCACCACTGTATTATTTAACTCCCATTTGCATGACCACGTTAGCTAGCCAAGCAGTAGCTCATAACCCATGCAGCAGCCCTGTGCACCCTGGCATCCTCTGCTGCCCATGTTCTGCTCCTGTTCACACCCTGAAACCAAGAGCTGGCCCCGTCCCTGCTTTCCCACACATCCCCCCAAATCCTCCCTTGGGCATCCCTGATCAGCAGCGAAACGCCCAGGCGCGCTGGGAACGACCCGGACCTGCGGGGATGCCCACAGACCTGGTTCTCGTGGCAGGGCCCTTGGCAGTACTCGGTCAGGGTCTCCAGGGTCTGGGTGATGAGGGCCACGTTGTACTCGTTGATGTAGAGGCCCAGCAGCCCCAGCCCCCCCGTGGTGCTGCCACACATGATGTCGAGGAACTGCAGCGTCTCGCACACCAGGTTGTAGTTGGTCTTGTTGTTCTGGCACCGGAGGAAGTTCTGTCGAGCAAAGCCTGGAGTTACGGGGCTGAGCGGCATCACTCGCATGGGGGGGGCAGTCCCGATCCCCCTCCCACCACCCCCTCCAGCTGCAGTTTGATGGAGAATTGGCCTGGGCACGTACAGACCCTGTAACGTATGGGCATCCGAGAGCAGCACTCAGTCCCACGGACACAGTCGTGCCGTGAACAGCTCCTTCCACAACACCAAAAGCTATCCATAAGGGACGGTGCATTTACAGAAGGGGAAACTGAGGCACAGAATGGCCGGTGCAATGCCTTTATGGAGCCAATGAGGGCAGAGCCCAGTCTTCCCACACCCAGTCCCACGGCTGCCCTGGGCCCCAGCCCTAGCAGCCCCATAACCAACCTGCAGGTCCCGGTTGTGGTTCTCGCAGAGCAGTTGCAGGAATCGCAGGATAGGCTCCATGATCAGGACCGTCACCCCCATTTCGTTGTTCTGACCCTGCTCCCCGGTGTCGTGGCCCTTCCGAAACCCAACAGCCATCGGGTATCGGGAGGGGGTGCCGGGCATCACGAAGGTGTCTCCTCGTCCTAGAGGGCAATCCAACCCCGTTAGCATCGGGCTATCCAGCGAGACAGACATCGGCTCTACCAAGGGGACACAGCCCCGTACCTTTGGTGCCAGGGTCAGGCTCGTCTTTGTCCTCACGAGGCTTGTTCCCAATGTCACTCATGTTCACAGACACCGTAGACTTGGTCTCCTGCTGCGCCTTCTTCATCCGGTCGTGCAAAACTTTGAAGAACTTCTCAGACTTCTTGTCACTTGTCATGAGGTTGTAAAAGGATTTCTGGGAGGAGGGAGGACAGCCGTTCAAGTCTCCATCATGGGGTCCAAAGTGTCCCTGCCTGCCCCTCTGGTTTGGTAGCCTCTGGCACTCAAGACCTCGTCTGAGAGAACCTGGCGAGCAGGTTTATTTCCATGCGACAGCCCTGGACATCGCAGTCCTCTTGGATTTACAGGGGTGGATCATCCCCTGCCGCTGTGCTCTCCTTTACCCTAAGCAGGGTTAGGGACAGAGCAAGCAGCGATTACAGCAGCTTCAGGCCTGGAACCCTACCGGGCTTTGCATGTGCAGTTAATTTATCGGCTTCCCTGTGATAAAGGATTCAAGATAACCCAGGAGCTGCAGCCCTGAGCCATTTGAGCAGTACCGGCAGAGGGCATCAGCATTACTCCAGAAACAACCTGCAACAACCTGCCCCTTCCACAGCATCCAGCCCTCCAGCTCCATCCAGCCACCGAGCTGGAAAACTCAAACCCAGACAGATTTCTGCTATTCCTCCTCTGGACGGCCAGCAAACACATGCAACCAAACGGGATTTTGGCAAAGTCTGCTGCCCCGCACCCACGTCTTCCAAGCGCTGGGACAGGCACCCTGCACACATCAAGCCCTGGCTGCCCAAGCCCCCCGGGACTGGCGCCCACCGCGCAGCCGGGGCTCAGCACCTGGATCTCGGTGTTGCCTCCGTCCAGCAGCCGGATGGCAAGCAGGATGCTCTCTTGGAAGATCTTCTCGTTCTTGGTGTTCATGATGAGATCAGCCACCAACTTGGTGGCCCCTTCTCGGTCCAGCCGGCACTGGACAGCAGCAATGGCAGACCAGTCCTGGTCTTGGCCTGCACAAGAGGACACAGATGGATGTGATGCTGTGGTAGTGCAGGAGCACAAGCACAGCGAAATCACTGCCGGGGCATCTCAGTCCCATCCCTTCACCTCCCCAAATCCTTTACTCCCATGGAGGTGGGGACATGGCAACCAGCTGCAGACCTGATCCCATCATGGCCCGGGAGCTGGGAATTCGAGGTGTGTGTGAGCAGCACAGAGAGACAGGGAAGGCGCAGGAGAGGGGCACTCACCTCCCCCGGCAGCATCCATGATTTCCCCTTTGGAGCCGGACTTCTTGTTCTGCAGGTAATTGTTCAGGAGCATTTTCCGCAGCAGGTTGCCCTGCCAAGACAAATAAACGTCATGAGTCTCCCAACGCCAGGGCCAGCGCTAGAGCAGAATGAGGCTGAGCGCCCTTGGGCTGCAGCGGGGAGAGCACTGACAGCCTGGGAAGCGGGGGCTGCACAGACAAGGAGCAGGGCTGAGGACGTGCCGTGGGACCATGGTGCTCACCCTCTCGCCGTACTTGTTCCTCTTCACCAGCATCTGCTGCAGCGTCCTCAGCACCTTGATGCACAGCTTCTCCTCCGTCTCCATGAGGTCCTTGGTGTGCTGCACCAGCCTGGCAAGGCAGAGCCACCGTCACACAGCCGAGAGGGACAAGGGGGTCCCTGAGGGCACCATTCCCACCATCCCTCCAGGCCGCAGGCACACACTGGGATGTACAACCCACAAAGAATGACGGTCACCAGCCCTTTCCATCACTCCCAGCAATCCCTGGGCAATTGCAAAGCATCCTCACTTGGACAGGAAACCTCCGCTCTCGCATCGCTGAAACGCCTCTGTCCCCTCCATGAAAAGCAGCTCTGGCCGGTGGAGGACATCCACCAGGACAGACAGCTCAGCCTCCACCAGTGGTTTCAAGCGATCCTCCAGGGCGTTGATGATGTCCTACAAGTCACAGCACACACCTTTAGGGCCAATGCATGCCTAGGAGACACGAGCATGGGAGAGGGACCCCTGCAACGCCAGTGCCTTCCCGCTATCATGCACCGATCCATGCCACTGCTGCCTCCCTGCCCCATACCTGCAGCTTCTCTATGATATTCTTGTAGTCCCACTGGTTGGGGGTGGTGGAGACACGGGGGAAGGTCCGTGTGGCTGTCTTGTAGTTGGACGTATTCCTCTGCACAGTGTTGGTGGAGCTGCTGTTGAGCAGGGAGCTGACATGGGCGTCCAGGTCCATGGGCAGCGCGATGGAGCGGCTCTTGGCTGCAGGGGACAGAGCCGGGGTTGGGGACAGCCATGACCCATCGACTGGGTCCCACCCACTGCCTTGGGCCGGGCACCCCTTCACCAGCTCTTCATTTGCAGCAGAGGTGATTTAGGTTAAATACAAGAGTAAACTCCTCCAGGCTAGTGAGGGGTGGAGTATTTCCACCCATCCCTCCCCACTGCAGCACAACAGTGCCCACAGCCCCCCCAGCCCAACCTAGGATGGAAAGAGGCACCACCTCCAGTTTTTGGTTGGGAAAGCCCAGCATGGAGATGTTGTAAGCACCCTGCCTTAAATTACAAAGGGAAATCCCCACCCAGCCTTGAACCACCGAGCAATCCTTTCCACATGGTGACTCAGCGCTAACAATCCTTGTCCCAAGTCACGAGTCCGGCAGCCACAAGGAGGCTGAGGGCAAAGTCCTGGCGGGGGAAAACCACCACAAATGCTGGCTTTGTCTCCAGGCCCTTCACCAGCAGGGACACACCAGGGATCTCCCAGCCAAGCCCAGGCTTCGGTTATTCCCACGCCACCCGGCTCACGCCTGGAGATGTAGCTCAAGAAAAGCACATCCCAGAGCCAAACCTCGCCATTCCCAGCCAGCAGCCTCTTGCCAGGGCACGCTGCCAAGACCCGCAGCAGGGACGATGGCTCTTGCTCGCTGCCGGAGCAGAGGCAGCCTAGGGTGGCTGCATCCTCCTGGTCAGCGGGGAACAGAGCATCACTGGCGCGGCTCCTTACCGACCATGGCCAGCGTGCGGATGCAGGCTTCCACCGAGCTCTTGTGCTGCTGCTGCAGCCAGGGGCACTCCAGCAGCCTCATGGTGGACTGGAGAAGCTGCACCACAATGGTCTGGTGGGTCTGAAGGAGAGAGCAGGCAGGTATGTATCAGTGCAAGGTGTGTCCAGATCTTGTTTTGGGGGCTCGATGAGCTGCTTTCCTTCCCCAGCCACGGCCTGTCCACGCAGCACCTTATTACCTGCAGCGAGGTGCTGTTCTCTGAGAAGGGGGAGCTGAAGAACGCATTGATGGTGTCCAGCACCACCGTCAGCACGTACTTCTCCAGCGTAGGGTCTGGCAGGCGTTTCTCTCGCTTCTTGCACATCTGTGAGAAGGGAGGATGCTGAGGGTACCAGGGCGAGGTGAGCACGCATCCTGGCCAGATGCTGCTGGCACGCAGCGCTGCTGGGACCTGGCTGAGCTGAAGGATGTGGCCGGTGACACGGCTCCTGGGTCTACGCCAGAGAGCCCTGACTGCTCCCAGCCCCTAGTGTGGCAGCTACACAAGTCCCCATGGTGCCCATGCCCCATGTCTGGCCCCCCAGGCTTCGAGGGAGCCTCGGTGACACCAACCTGTCCCCATCTGATACAGCAGCCATTGCTGCTGTGTCGCTCCCACCCAACCCTCCCCACGCACCTGGGCCATGTCCAGGGTGAAGTTCTCAAAGAGAGTCCAGATGTGGTTGCTGGTGTAGATCTCCTTCATCTCCACCTCCGTGTCCACGTAGCAGTGGTTGACAAAGTTCACGTAGGCCATCTTCACCTGCCAGGGAGAGGGAGGGGGGCACAGGCACCATCAGGAGAAGGCAATCAGTGCAAAGCCACTGGCACCCTCCTCACTGGGCACCCCGTACCTCCGTGATGCAATCCTCATGTGTCACCACCCGCACCACATCCTCTAAGGGCAGCAGGGACGTGCACTTAATCTCTGTGTAGACGTTCTTGCCCTCGGCGCAGGCAGCCAGCAAGTCCACCAGCGAGATGTGGTACATCAGCGGGCTATTCTCCTCCACCCCATCCCTGGCCGCTGTCATCATCTCCAGGAGGGTGGCCAGTGAAGCCTTGTCATTGTAGAAAACCACCACGTCGTCCCCAGCATTGGTGAGCTGCAAGGAAGGGTCAGTGGTCACTGCTCTGGAGAAGGAGGGTCAGAAACCTTGCAAGGTAGAAAACTGTGTCCTCTGCAGCGGGGCGAGGAGAGGCAGCAGCCGGTGAAGCGTGAAAGGGCCGTGCATTTACAGGGAAAAGCAGGCATTTGCAGTGCAACCAAAAAAATCACAGCTTGTAGGACTCCAAAATGGTTATTGGCTCTTGGACCTTGCATTAAGCTCCAGGAGATGCTTCCTACTCCAGGAAGAAGCCAGCATGGCCGGGAAGGCTCTTCCTCAAGGAAGAGGCCAACCATGCACCTCCCAGGAGCCGTGCCCTGCTACACCCCACACTCAGGCCCCTCAGGCTGAGGGGGAGAGGTGCTCACCTCGGTCATGATCATGTCCTGGCACTTCTTGACGTACTTGCCCTCGGCCTTGATGATGGTGTGTAGGAAGTCGAGGTACTGCACGTGGCGGCCGTGGGTGGCCACGCAGTGGATGAAGTGCTGCGGCACCGTCTCGTTGATCTCCGAGCAGAGCTGGTAGTTGTTGAGGAAGATGTGCTGCATCGTCTCAGCCTCCAGGAGCTGCGGCACCAGGGGAGCCGAGTGAGGCCGGGGAGCTGCCAGGAACAGCCTCCCCTCCTGCCCCGTCCCCTCCTCTCCCAGGGTCTCCTCCTGGCTTTTGCATCTCGCTCTCAGCCCCAGGAGCGGTACTGAAGTCTCTCCCCATGACCGCCCGTCGGTCCCCTCTCCTTACCCCCGGGGTCAGGAACAGGTTGAGGTGTTTGTGCAGCAGGGCCTGGTTTTCCTGATTGCCAGCACAAAACTTCTGCAGGAACTGGTGGGTGAATTTCAGGATCTCCATCATCTTGGCATCACCCTGAGGAAAGGCAGAGAAGTGAAATACCCAGAGCTGGCGAGGGATGGAGAGCAGCAGCAGGCTGCTGCCCCTCGTGCCCTGCCCAGCTGCAGGACCCAGCCACACAGGGGGGTCCCCGCATCCCCCACCCCTTGCCCTGGGCACTTCAGGACCAGCCTGCTTCTGCCCACCCACCTTCTCATAAGGGATCTGCAGCAGATCCAGCATCACTTTGTGAGCATCCATGTTCTTCAGAAGGCGCTGCTGCTTCTTGCGCACTTGCTCTCCGACCCCGCACATCTTATTCAGCCGCTCCAGGATCTGGGAGGAGAAGGACCACGGCAGAGGGGAACTGAGCCTGGGAGCCCATCAGGATGGCCACCAGCACTGGGAGCTTGCTTGCAATCCAGATATGCCCTCCATAAAACCAGGCGCTCCCTGCATCGTTCGCAAACCTTGGCACCCCGCTCAGAAATCCTCCTTGCAGTGCTGTGCAGAGAGCCCTTGTCCCATCACCAACCCTCTCCCCTCCAGTCCCCCCAGCACAAGGCTCACTCACGAGCCCTGGGGATGTAACAGGGCTCCTCCTTGTGCTGAGCTGGCAGGAACGAGCCCTGGCTTGGACTCATTTCTACCGAACTACATGAGAGCTTGGAAATCCCCCCCATGATTTCACCCTTTTCCTTCTGGCTGGTGCCCCCGTGCCAGCCCAGGCCAGGCAGACATGGCTGGCCGTGCCTCCGGGAACAGCCCTGGGGCCAGGATTCGGTCTCACTTACCCCCTTGACTATCTGATAGTTCTCGCTGCTCTTCTCTCCCGGAGCAATGACCTCTTCGTCGGCACCATGCTGCAAGGGGACAGAAACAGCACCGGGGTCCCACTGCACCTCCCCAAAGCCTGGGGCATAACTACACACTGCAGGACCCTCCCCGACCCTCCTCTTCCAGGGAGAGGGGTGCACGGCCCATCGAGAGGCGTTAGGTGCTGGACTGAAGCGAGCTGCACCTCTGCCTCCCACTCACCTCCCACCCCGGTTCCCAGGGTCTTGCTCAGGGCTCTCACCTCTTTCTTCTCCTTCTTGTTCCCCTCCACTGTGCTGTCCCCTTTGCTGCTGCCCTTCTTGTCCACCCAGAGCTCTGATTTCTCCACCATAGTGCGGAGTTTGTCCAGCTCTGACTTGATCACCTTGTAGTTCTCGACATCCTGGGCTGAGATCAGGAGCTGAACCTGCAGCGACATTCCCAGGGGTTTCCAGTTTGGGGTACGAACCCCATTCCCCTCCTCTTCCAGACCTCCAGCCCAAGGAAAGGGGCCGGGACCCATCCCATGTCCTGCACCCATGACCACTTGCGGGCTTAGAGGTGCTCCAGAGCAGCATCCCACCAGGGTTACCTGTTTGAAGGTGTGCAAGACCTCCTGCCTCTGGCTGAAGTGCTTGAAGAGGAGCTGCAGGGAGCCGGAGATGAGTGGCGGGTAGTCGTGCATCGTCAGGTGGATCAGCACCCGCAGAAACATCCTCCCTCCCTCGTCATCCACCTCTAACATGCTGCTCGTCTTCCTGAAGCCGGGACGAAAGCGCTTGGTGTTAGCAGCCACGTGGGAGCTTGCGTGCACTCAGTCACCCCTTGGGGCTGATGCGGCCAGCTGCATTAGCCCTTAGAGCCTCATCTTCCTCATCACCTGCAGCTTTCAGCCTCGGCAGTATGGACAGGAGAGGAAGAGCCCTATGGCCAGGCTAACTATGCACCGGAGGGGGCAGGGACTCACCCCACACCGAACATGGCTTCTGCGTGCTCGCCGATCCGGTCCAGGTTCATGGCTGCAGCTGAAGGGAGAGGAAAGGGAGATGAAAGGGGCGGCCAGCGTGACCCCCGGGCATTGGCAGAAACCCACAGGAACCAACCCAGCTCCCTGGCCCCTGCTCCGAGCATCCACGACGGACACAGGACACCTCATCCCATCTGCACAAACTCCAGTCCCCCCCATGCTCCCTGCCAGCAGCAGCGGTGGGTGGAGAGCTGCTGGAGCTGTCACCTCCGTCGCCCATGTGTCCCCAGCCTGGGGGGTTTTGCTGAGTTGAAGCTGTACCAGGAGCAAAGTGGAAGAGTTACTTGTGGAGTCAAAGGCTGGAGCCGTCCCGTCGGCTGCGCTGTCCTGCATGGGGTAGACTTCCACAAACTCTTTCTTGAAGACGGAAAGCAGGTAGGAAATCCTGTAGTCCAGCCGCACGTTCAGGATGAACTGGCAGCGGCAGAGAAGAAGAAATCAAAAGTGAGTGCCCTCTTCATGCCAGCTGTCTCTGTATCAGAAACCTATGTCTTCCCCTCACCACCCCGTCCCATGGGTCCCACCCGCAGTTCCACAATGCTTCTACCTCCCCACCGGCTCCAACCTGCAAGATCTCCAAGATCTTCAGCTTGGTCTCCATCACCACAATGTTCTCGTTCTCAATGCTCCTCCCTCTGTCCACTTGCTCCGGGGCAGACCCAGCACTGAGGCTTGGAGGGCTGAAGATGGACTGTTTCCTGCTCAGCACCATGGTGGACATCATCTGCCCCACGCCCTGGATCGACCTCCGCACGTTCTTTCCTACAGAGGCAGCCACAGTGGGCAAAGGTAAGGCAGATGGAAAGGGAGTTGGCAGAGGACCAATGGAAGGACCCACTTAGACTGCAAAACGCTGTAGATATTAATCAGAGAACGAGTAGGAGAGACTGGCCATCTCTCTGGCATGGCCAAGGGCTCAACACCTCCTGTCTCCCAGTGCAGACCCAGCCAAAGGTTCCATGTCAGCAAACCAGCGGCTTGTTTTCTTGCAGCTAAAACTGGAAAGCACTGGGCAGACCACAGAAAACACCCTCCCATAGGGCTATGCCTGGTTATGGAGCAGGGACTCACCCGTCACCTCGTCGTTGTAGACTGCCTGCATCATCAGCTGGGGGTTTTGGACGCAGTCGATGATGCCAAGCAGCGTCCGCGTCAGGCGCAGCAGCTCGCTGAAGCTGTAGAAGCCGAAGTAGATGAGGTTGTGGGCAAGGCTGACAACCTGGGGAAGGACAAAGCAACTCCAGACCCTGCCGAGCTCGGGGCTGAGCAGGACAGACAGACATGGGGGAGAGAGATGCCAGCGCGGCCACCCTCGTTGCAGAGGCAGCTGCAGCCAAACCGTGCTGCATCCTGCAACGTGCCGGTGACATCGGCAGGTCTCGCACCTCGAAGGTGAGCTTGTTCTTCTCCTCGTTGGCGAAGGGCACCGCCTCGCTCACCACGTTGTTGAGGTAGTCCTCCACGAACTCCATGGTGCTTGCAAACTTGTTCTTCTTGTCATCGCGCGAGACGTTGAGGTTGGAGTCATAGCTGCGAGGGGAGATGGTGGGGGTGAGCCGAATGGCAGCGAGTCTCCTCGCACCGAGCTTGGAAGGAGCACTGTCCAGGCAGCTGCTGAGCCATCACGGCCAGAAGCAATGCTCGTGACTGATGGAGCCTGCTTCCTTCTGAAGGCTGAGACCTGCCAAATTCACTCCACAAATGCTCCCCTCCCAGTCCCTGCTAAAGCCAAGCCAGTCCCCACACAGGATGGCATCTGCCATCCCACCTCCTGCCCTGTCCCTCAAAGCCGCTGTGAGCCCCAACGTGTCTCACTCTTTGATGGTGATGGCTGTGGGGATCTCGGTCCAGAGCCGTGCAAACTTCACGGGCATCACCAGCTCCTGGGGGTCCCTGTCCACGTGCACGTGTAACATGAGGTGGCAGAAGGAGGCTCGGAGATCGAAGGGCAGCATCTCGTCTGCCATGCAGAGGAAGATCAGGTCCACACCCAGCTGCTGGGAGATCTCCTTGATGGCCAAGTACTGGCGATCCAGGCACATGCGGGCAAAGAGCTTCAGCTGGTACCTGCCCAGGGTCGAGGGGGAGAGGGAGTGAGTATGTGCAACCCTTGTGTCTTCACATGGGGAGCAGATGCCGTGGGATCACCACCTGTAGTAGCTGAGGACGTTCTCGTCATGGGCATTGCCAGCCCGGGCCTCCTGTGCCAGCTGCCGGATGCTTTTCTCGTGGTGGTCGTTGTTCTTGTCCGTCCAGGTGAGCCAGACCTCCTCCTCCGAGTACTCGATGCTCAGGTACTCGTGGGTCTGGGACATCTCCTTCACTGGCCTCAGCCTAGGGCAGAGAAGGGGTAAAACTGGAGATGCTCCCGCAGAGCGGGAGCGGCTGCACCTCAAGGGGCGACGGGGCTTTTACCAGGGCACCGTGGGAGCTGGTGGAAGGCAGGGCCAGGCACCAAATCCTGATCATGGAAAACCTCTCCCCTTGGCTACTCACTCGGTTTTGATGAGGATATCGCTGTTCTTCGGGTCCAGCACGCACTTGCAGATCAGCTCCTGGGTGACGGGGATGGCAATGTGGTTGGACACGCACAGGTCCGAGAGGTAGTCCAAAAACCTACAGAGCAGAGACAGCTCGCTGTGAAAGCGGGTCCCCGGGGGCTCTTTGCACCTCTGACTGAGGCACGTCCCACCCATCACGCAGCACAAAGCCCTTTGGGACGGGGCCTTTCTGGACACGCACCGTGGCTCGCGGTTCTTGCGCACCAGGCTGACGAAGGTCTCCACCTCGGTCTTCGTGATGTGCTTCTCCAGCAGCTTGCGGTTGTTGTGCAGCAGGGCCGTGATGGTGTCCTCGGCCAGGATGTCGTAGCCGATCTGAGACTGCATCATGCCGAACTGCTTGGCAATGTGCTCCTGGAGCGGGCAGAGAGGCGGTGAGCACAGGGGGCTGCGTGTCGGGGTCTGCCAATGCCCCCTGCCCCACCGAGGCCTCAGCAGCCCCCCAGGGCTTTGCAACACGTGGTGGGATGGGGGCTCCCCCCGTCACCCCTCAGGCACCTGGTTCTTGCGATAGTCCTCTTGGGAGTGCCGGAGCACGCGGTAGCACAGCCGAAACATGTACTGGTAGGGAGCGTTTTTCTGGTCCGACAGCTCTTCCAGCCGCACCAGGGGCCCTTCCCCACCCTTGTCCTTGAAGGGGGCTTTCAGGATCCCAAAGATCTGTCCAAAAGCAGAGATGGTAAGTGCTGTGTCCCCCTCCACACCGTCACCCCCATGCATGGCTGGACACCAGCCGTGCTTGCCAGGAGGGCTTGGTGCATCACGGGGGCATGAGCTGGAGACCAGCTACACCTCCTCCACGGGCGTTTCCAGATCCCTGGACTCCAACGTGGCCCTGGGCAGCGCAGGACATCCCTGCAGGACCTCAGCCTTGCTCGGATGCAGGGCCCCGGGGCCACTCACCTGCTTCAGGATGTTCTGCTCCCGCATCAGCTTCTGCCGCTCACGGTTGGGCTTGGTGACCACAATGTCCAGCACGTTCTGGCCATTGTTGGGGACGTCGCTGACGAAAAACACCAAGTCCTCCAGCAGCTGGATCACGAACCTGCAAAGGGGCACGGTGCGAGGGGGGCGGTGGGACGCTCCGGTTGGGGGGGGCTGCTCAGCCACCCCACGCCGTCCACCCAAACTCGGGCCCCTGCAATGGTGCCGGCACATTTTGGAGGACCAAAGAGCCCACCTTCAAGGTTCAAAACAGCACCAGGGAAGCTGCTGGCCAATCCTCCCCTCCCTGCTAGAGGTTAACGGCTGCCCTGAAGCAAGAGGTTTTACAACCCCTATGGTTCCTAAGGAAACTATATGTGCCAGGGTAAAAGCCAGGGGCCTTTGCTCATGATTCATGCCAGGGATTTTGCATTTAACGCCTCTGCCCATGTAGTCACCTTTGCGGGACCCGCGGGGGGTGGGCTGCCAGGGCGGGAGCAGCTCGCTCTGTCCCACAGGGGATCTGTGTTTGCTCAGGAAGCACCAAGAACCCACCCACCTAAAAATAACACGGTGACTAACCCTGCTGCCCCTATCGTGGGGCCATCTCTCAGCCCCTTGGATATTTTTCTAGCAGCAAAGGAGGGGCCGGAGCGGGGCTGCGGCGTTATCTGGTTTCCTCGCCAGACTCCTGGGAGGAGCAGGCGTGGATTTGGGTTGTGGGCAGGAAAGCAAGACAGCACTGGCACCAAGACCCAGGCAGGGGCCTCATCCTGCAGCAGTGCTGGAGAGCCCTTGGGGCAGCCCAGCGCGGCCCCATCTCCCAGGGGAAATGACTTTTTACCTCCGGTCATTCTGGCTCAGAAAACCTTCGTTCATCTTCTCCACCACGCTGGCCAGCATCGAGCTGGCATCGTTAGCAAAGTCCAGGTCCCGGATCTCAGACACAGGCACGGAGACGATGGCGAAAGCTTCTTTGTCTTCTTTGGTGGGGCACGTGCCCAGCTGGGAGGGAACGGGAAGCAGCATCACACAGACAGGGCAATGCCAAGCATGTCCCCACCATCTGCCACCAAGCCAAGTGAAGTCAGTGACCCAGTTCGTCCCCATTGGAAGGGCTGGGGTGGGCTCTAGGTTACTGGGATGGGCTCTAGGCTGATGTCCAGCCACCCCTTGGATCATCAGGGTATTTCAGTCCCTGGGTAAAGCCTGGGTGCTGGGTGGGAAGGAGCACGCTAAGAGCTATTGGGGCACAGGGGACAAATCCACGCACGAGAGGAGGGAGCGGGGCCGTACCATGAGGCGGATGGGCCTCTCCTCATCGATGTCAATGGGCACGTTGGTGCTCTGGATCCAGGTGTTGGTGCAGAGGTGGCGCAGCCTCACGTAGGAGTTCCTGCAAATGGCACAGCGTCCTGGTGAGTGATCCCCGCACGGACACACCAGCACCCACCGCTTCTCCCAACACCCGGCAAAACTCCCCCAGGAACAGACTTGCCAAGATTTCACACCACGCAATTAAGCCTCCCTTCTTTATTTCAATCCCTCCACGGCAATGCATGCTCACATACCGCGGGACGAAGGAGTCCGTCTTCTGCAGCGTGGTAGGGTCCAGCTCGAAGAGGGAGGCGATGTCATTGCCGTGGGGCACGGCCACCAGCCGGTATTTGATCTTCTCCCCCGTGTTCCTGCGGCTGGCGCGGCTGCTGCCCCCCTGCACCAGGGAAAGCGGTTTTGAGCCCGGCGCAGGGCAGCCGCCCTGCTGAGCCCAGCCTCCCTGCGCGCCTGGCATCGGAGGAGACACGCAGCGGCTACGCTCAGAGCAGAAGCTTTTGCTCGGATGCTGGGCTGAGCCTCGCAGAGCGGAGACGCATGAGGGGCTGCAAGAGCGCAAGCGCAGCGTGATGCACCTGAGCTACAAGGCCACCCCTTCTCCAAATCTCACCAACAGCAAAGAGAAAAAACCCCCTGAAAGTCCAAATCTCTCTCTACCAGCACTTCCCCATGGCCTGGGGAGCCAGCATGCACTGGGATCCCTCCAACAGATTTCGGCAGGATCCTCTCGCAAGCGGGACATAGGGATGCTACTCTACAGCGCGAGGCGTGGGGATGCTCTGCTGGGCAGCGGGACCCGGCGGCACGGCGCGGGCACTGTCCCCGCAGCGGGCTCTGGTTCAGGGCATGTCCCTGCTTTCAGGCAGAGTCTAAGAGACGGCGTGGTTTCAGGCAGCGGCAGCAGCATTTCTGCTAGCGAGGCTGCACACAGCTCACCGTGGGTGCTGCTTTGGGCTCAGCCACGTCTCCTTTATAACTTGGGTTTTCCTGAAAAGTTAAAGAGGGAGATGAAAGACAGCTATCAGTCCTCCCACTCAGTCCCTCCAAACCCTGAGCACAGGGTGTTATCTCTATTCCTGCCTTCCTCAATCACATCGCAGAGAGATGAAACCGGCCCAGCTGGGGCTGGAAGACGTGACCCGTACCCAGTGCACAGTGCTCCGTCCCCGAGGAGCGGGACGGGGTGAGCCCCGGCGAGCAGACCCGGGGCTCCACGCCGCAGCAAGACGAGCTCTTGCTGCAAATCCCTGGAGGCCCCAGGCTGAGGTCTCAGCGAGCAACACAAGCCAGGCAGAAGCAGCCTGGGATGGGGAGCATTCTGTGATCTTCTTTCCTCTGCAGATGTCACCTGAGTGGCTTTTGGCTTAAAGCAGCCATTTCAGAGCCCCAGTATTTGCTATTTTCCATCCTGCCAGTGGTGGAAGGGGCCCTGGGGGCTGCCTTTGCCTTCTCCAGCTAGGGAGCACCTTTGACACACAGTGCACCACGATCCCCCCCGGTACATCCCTGCTCCCCCGGCAGCAGGGTGTAACACTGTCCTTCCCTTGGTCCTGGCAGCTCATTTGTGTCACATAAACCATGTTATCTAAGTGCAGAAACCTCTTTGTGCCTCTGTCAGGAGGCCTTAAGCTGGCCTTAAATGGGAGGAAAAAAATTTGGTAAATGATGTTTCCAGGCCCAGATTTTGCCCACACCCTCCCCAGGCAAGGACAGCCCTGGATGCTGCTGTGGACCAGAGGATGAGGATGGGCAAAACCTGACCAGGAAGAGTTAAACGCAGGATGAATTATCTCCCACTTCCATCCTACCAGGAGATCGTGCTGGTACAGTTGCTTGGCCCGGAGTGAGCAAAATAGAGGAAAACCCCGGCCATCCCCTCCTGCCCCCCTGGGCCAGAAGAGGAGAGAGCCAGGAACAGCAATTTTGGCAAGTGAACCCCTGCACTGTGGGGCGGGGGATTTCAGGGGGAAAGCCTAGCCCTGCAAACGGGCAAATGACGATGACGCTCACAGCCCCGGTGCCAATGCCTCCTGCGAGCAAGGAGGAGCCGCAGAGGCCCAGGGCAGGACGGCTCCGAAAGCAAACTGGAGCGGGGCCAGAGGCAATCCTGGGCATCGTGCTCTAAGGGCAGGCGGGCACTGCCTTTGCAAGGGCTGGTACCAGCCTCTCGAGGGCAGGGCAGGTCTCTGCGTCCCTCTGCTTGCCCCCTTACCTCCGCTGCCAGGTAGTTGCCTGTGGCGAGGTGCTTGAAGCGGTACAAGCCGTTCCAGTGCCCGGCTCCCCCTCGGCACGGGTCGTGGTGGACCACCTGGGAGAAGCAGAGGAGAGAGCTCAGCCGCTGGCGCGCGGGGCTGCGGGGAGCCAGGATGCTGTTCCTGCCTCCGAGCCTCCGCTGACCCCAGGCAAACACTGGTGATAAGAGCCCCATCCTATCTCAAAGGTGGCCACGAGCAAATATACTCGGGGCGCAGAGCTTAGACAGACACCGGTGCCCATCCACCAACAGCCGCAGTTCCCGGTGCTCTCATGGAGCTTGAGCCTTGCGCTGGCTTTCACCAGGGCGGCCAGGCTACCAGAGGTGGAAGTTTATAGAAATAACCATTGCTTCTAGCACCACTGCTCCCAGTGAAAGTGCAGCAACCACAGAGGTACCCCGAAAGCCCAGGGACACGCGCTCCATCCCCTCCCCGCTCACCTCCACCTCCCACAGGGCGTTGGAGCTGGTGGCCGAGGTGGCCGACTGCCTCAGGGTGGTGCGGAGGAAGACGTGCAGCTTGCCTTTGTACTCGTCACAGGTGAGAAACTTCTCCTGCTCGGCGTGGAAGAGCCTCACCACGTCCCCCTGGACCAGGACATGGTAGTGAGACCCAGGGACGTGGCTCTCCTACAAGCTGACGTATCTCCTCCTGTGACCCCCCCCTACCCTGCAAGGGGATGGGATTCCCTCCCTACATGGTCCAGAGCAGAGCACAGCTCCCAGCCACGGCACGGCAGGACCACGGGAGCCCGGCCATCACAGGGCACCACCAGTTCTTCCAGTCCTACCTACCTGAGCTGTGCTAAAACCTGCCTCTAGCAGCAGAAATGCTCCTCCAAACCCCGGGGAGGGCATCTTGCATGGGCACGGGGCACCCTGCACTCCGCAATGCCATCACTCCATTTACTCTTACAAGCCACTTCTCTCTGCTTCCCCTTCCTGGGCTGTAAAATGGGTGCAAACCCCCCACTTTACACCCCTGGAGGGGGCAGAGGCTCCGCTCACCAAGGCATTAACGCCCCGGGAAGGAGGATGCGGTGGATGCGGGAAGCCAGGGATAAGTGCGGCGCCTGGGGACGAGGGTCTGTAAGATCATAACAATCAATATCCATCCAGCTGCTTCCTGGAGGACCTCAGCCCCGAACAATGGCTCCGCGGGGAAAGTTCCTTTCCCAGGCAACAGCCAGCCCTGCTCCACAGCTAAACAGCCGAAAATTGCCCTCGCAGCTAGGAGCCACTGCTGGCACTACGTGTGCCTCGCATTGTCCTCGAGAGCCAATTTAATACAATAAGGCAGAGGGTAATTTCATGCCCCCTGGGTACCTGCTGCCAGGAGATACTAAAATATCCAACCCTAGCTTGCGGTTAAGTTCTCCAAGTGGTAAATTCTAGAAATCAAGGTCCTCAAGGCAGGCTCTCTGCTCTGCCCTTGTCACGCAGCCAAACGGCTGCTCACACGTCCTGTCCCCGCAGGGGAGCGGGGCTGGGTCCCCGGAGCCCCCCGCATCCCCCCGCGGCCCCGGCGGCTGGCGGCAGCCGGACCTCCTTCCTCACCCCTTTCAGCACTTCCTCCATGTGGTCGCAGAACTGCATGAAAA
The DNA here is from genome assembly GCF_965183815.1 of Platalea leucorodia. NCBI lineage: Eukaryota > Metazoa > Chordata > Aves > Pelecaniformes > Threskiornithidae > Platalea > Platalea leucorodia. The sequence continues at coordinate 915,079 of NC_138841.1, forward strand.
GGTTGATTTTCCAGCTGGTGTTACAATTGACTGAGTTCACCTACGGAGCAAGAGAGCGAGGTCATGATCCCTGGCACAAGGGAAAAACGGAAGAAAAAGGAAAAAAAAAAAAAACAGGCAAGCCCTAACAGCCAGACCCTGCAGAGGCAGCCCAGCCCCCCGTACCTCCTTGCAGCCGGCGTTGTCAGCAAGCTCGTAGTTGCTGGCGTGCAGCGGCTGCCCGGCGTTGACGGGGTTCAGGATGACTTTGTCTCCCACGACTACCTGGGGAGCAAAATGGGAAAGGAGGGAGCGAGGATGAGACCGGGCGCCCGGCGGGGAGGCGAGCCCTGGCAGGCAGCACACACGGTGCTTTCTGCACAGCTTAATTTAGGGACTTTTTGGCCCTGTACTCACGTTATCTCCATTGCTCCTCAGCTTCCAGAAGGGCTGGATGAAGAGCCAGGATCCCTCATTGCCGGTGGCATCCAGCGTCACCCGCATGGCGTTTTTCTCGAGCAGGGCTGGCAGCCGCTTGTTCACCGTCAGGTACTTGTTGCTCTTCATGTGGAGGAGCTGGAAAGGCGAACGTCAGGGTGAGCCCCCCAGAGGTCCCCAGGCCTGGTCGCACCCAGGAGCGATCCCGCGAGCCCCTTCCCAGCAGCTGCCTGACTGGCGTGTGCTGGATCTGTGCATCTCCCCCCAAAACCCATCGGCCGAGCACGGAGGAGGGGAAAGCGAGCGCCCGTACCTGGATGACGCTGCCGTACTTCACCACGTCGCCATGCACTTTCTTGTTCTCTGTGTCGTTCTGCTTCTGCTCCATCTGGGCTGCATGCTGAATGCCGAAAGAAGAGCTGAGTGTAGCAGCACCCTCCTCACTCCCCTGGAGCCAAAGGGGCCACCTGCACCCTCAGCTATGGGGAGGACGGGACAGGCTGGGATGCAGTGTCAGCATCCCTCTGTCCCCAAACAACGCCGTCCATAGCTATAATATGGTCCTCAGCATCCGAGAGCTCAGGCCGGGATCCTGGTGTGGCCCTGAGCACCTGTATGAGGTCCATGCAAGCTTTAAACCGAGAACTTAAAAATTAGGACAGGGACAAAATGGCACCGAAATTCCCCCCCAAACCCCAGCAGGTCTTATGGGGCAGCACCAAACGGGGACTCTGCATGGGGCAGGCTGGGGCAATGCACCCATCTCAGCTCTGCTGCAGCAGGGCCGGGGGCTCCCGGCAGCACCGAGACGAAAGAGCAAAAGGCCCCGTGCCGGCAGTGCCGTGCCCGGAGATGGCTGCAGGTCCAGACCTGCTGCAGCGGATGCTGGCCAAGACGCCTCAGGAATGGATTGCTCAGCACCACTTGCAGCCCCTCTCTCCAAAACCACAGACATTTTCTGCACGGTGGCTCTGGCAGCCGGAGGAGCGATGTCGATGTACGTGGAGCAAGGCAGGAACTTGCTCCCGCAGCGGATCCGTCTGGGAACGGCGAGGGTGCGCCGACAGCCCTGGCACCAGCCCAGGCACAGCCCGGGCAGCACCAACCCAGTGCTCCCCTGCAGCTGGGATGGGAAACGGCAGCGAGGGATGGAGCTGGGAGAGCATCCACCCGTTCCCATCCTGCTTTCACCCCCTTTTGCTTGAGAGCAGAAGGAATTGGGAAACACAGCTGGAATGATGGCTCCACACCCTGCAGGAGGATGGGGGCAAATGGTCCGTGAGTGCCCACGCAGGCGATGCCGGGGCTTTGAACGTGCCTGGCACCCATTGTGGCAGTACAAACCCTTTGCTCTTTCGAATGTTGCCAGCACTTTAGTTAACTCTCCGTCCCCACACAGCTCTGGGTGCCACCCAGGGGACGTCAGCCCCGCGGCGGTGCCTGCTGCCATCAGGAAAACAAAGATGCTGCCAAGAAATCCCGCACTGATGGGGAGCTGGGAGTTTAACAACAACCCCATGGAGCAACATGGCTCCAGCAAGAGATCCAGCACCGCAGCGTGTCCTAGATCTGTGTCCAGATCTGAGCTCCTCCCTTCCCGAAAACCAGTGGGGCCAGGAGTAGGAAGCCTCTGCCCCGAGCAGGCAAGCCCACGGGGGCTGACGTTCCCAGCACATCCCTTGGATGGGACAGGCTCTGTCCCCAAGCCACAGTGGGATGGGGTGTCAGGGATGCACACAGGGGTGGGCAGCCCCGGAGGGTGCAGGGAGGATGGGGAGACACGAGCAGAGCAGGAGGAAAGCCTCCATGGCATGTCTGCACTGCATCTGGCTGCACCTACAATTAGTCAGCCGAGAAAACGCCGAGCCTTAAACCCACTTAAAAACAACGGCACAAGAGCACAAGCTTGGAAAGGCAACCGTGGGCATTGCGGACGGCTGGGCAGGGATCCTCCGCTTGAGACCCGGGCTGCTTCTCCTTCAGGAAATTATCTCCATGGGTTGGAAGATGTTTTCAGCCTGCGGGGGACACTGATAAATCGCAGCCTGGAGTCCAGCATCCTGCCAGGACGTCCAGGGGCTTCGCGGCAGCACGGGCAGCGTTCTGCAGAGCTCCCTCCCTGCCCAGCCTCCTCCAGCGCTCGGCTCCGGATGCACGGCAGCATTTGCCAAAAGGGCAACACGAGGAGCAGCGGAAAGGAGCAAGGAAATGACAGAATCTCTTTAAGACAAATCTTAACCAAGGTGCAATCAATCAGGCTCAGAAATGAGCCTCTCTGTCCAGTTGTGGCCAGTACAGCTGTCGACATTACAAGTTACAGTCTAACCGGAGCAGGAAAATAGTGTTTCCACACACCAGCGGCCACGTACGGCTGGACACGGCAGGAGGCACCGACCCTGTCCTGGCATCTCTGAACCACGCCGGGATGCCCTGTCCAGACACTGCATCAGACCTCGCTCCCCAAAGGCAAAACTGGGGGACCCGTGGGGCTGGGGCTGGGCTTGAAGCCTGACGAGATGATTTAATGAATCCCTCCTGAGCTTTGGTTTTCTGAATCATCCTCGGGGCCTTGCCAGCTGTCTGAGCCGATTATGCAATGTTTGACATGGGCCTTTTCCAAACCTCATGGAAGTCAACAGGAGCCTTTCTCTTCCCCAGCCCTTTGGAGCAGGTCCTGGCCGCAGCAGCTCCCTCCTCCGCGCCAGGCACCCCTGGGTGCTGCGGGGGGTGCGGGGCTGTGCTCCCAGAGCACCTCTCCCTGCTCTGCCATGGGCTCCTCTGCAAGAGGAGCATCAGAAGGGCTGAGACAGCAAAGGCTGGGCACGGCGGCGAGGGTGGAAAGGCAGGTGGATGCCACCTCTCATCCCAAAAGCGGTATTGCTATCTTTCCTTCCTCTCCCCGCCTGCTCAGTCCCCTGGATCCTTCTCTGCAGGTCTTGCCTGGGACATCTCCCTTGCACTGGGAGCAACAAAATCACCTGCGGCTCCTTGGTCGCTGCTGTATTCACTCTGCTGTGCCGCGGCACGGACCGAGCCTGGCCCCGCCACGCTGCCCAGGGCTCCCCGCTGCACCGAGGGCACACGTGCAGGCACGGCGCGAAAGCTCCATCAGGAGCCTGTGGCAGCAGCCAAGGTTCAATTGCATCTCATAAGAACCCCAGGCTGCACCGCACGTCCCTGGGGCCAGTCCGTCGGGGACTGCCACCCTCAGTCCTGCAGGCGCCAGCGCAAAGCGCTGACAGACCTCCTATCTCAACCCCCTTATTAGCCATCGTATGCCATGAGTAATTAAGAGCTGACAGCTACAGGAGCCGTTCCTCTAGAAAAGGTGGCTGTGGGTAACGGGGAGGGCGGTGGGACAGGAGACAACAGAGCCGAGCAGAGGGGTACTGAGTACAGCAAAACCCAGGGCAGGCCCTGGTCTCCCACGCAGGCTGTTCTCAGGGAAGCAAAACATATCACGATTTGCACGGTGAGAGGTTTGGATGTCATCACCCAACCAGCCCATGGGGACTGTCCAGCCCGGCGAGGACGGTCCCTCGCACCCACTCCCTGCCCCGGGGAGCCCCGCTCACCTGGAGCTTCTGCAGCAGCACCACGTCCGCGATCTTCTCCTTGTCCTGCTTGGTTTGCTTGGCCTTCCAGTACTGCTTCTGGGCAGAGTAGCGGTTCATGGGACATACTTTGAAGAGGCAATCTGGGAGGAGAGGGAGGCAAGCATGAGGCTGCAGCAGCCACACAGTCGCCAGCCACCAGTGTGTCCCCAGCAGGGCCAACGTCACCGATGCTCCCCATCACTGGGAGATGGTCCTCCTAACCCACAACAACCCAGTCTGGGGGTCCAAGGGAGACCTGGCCAGGACTGGTGGAGGGTCACGTCACCTTGTATTAGCTGGTGGACTAGTTTCAAATCAGAGTAAATAATGAGTCCAGGAGTGACTCCACTTCTTGGACTCGCCATTAGAAGTGTTCCCATCAGAAACGGCTGTGCAATTTGGGAAGGAAAACTTCGGGGGGAGAAAAAGTACTGATGAAGCCCAGCTGCACCAAAGGAGGAGAGGATCCCGCCAGGAGGGAGGGAGGGAGGGAGGCCGGCAGGACGCGGGCGCCGTGAGACCGGGATGTGAGCAGACGTCTCCACATCTCCCTTGTCACCCTGCCCAGCGGACACCCCGAGCCAGCAGGACCGCGGGTTGCTGCCCCACGACGGCCGTGCCGTCGGGATACACCGGTTTTGCAAACAGGCTGCTGTTCTCCCGTGACTGCTCACGGGGAGCCTCAATTACCAGTGCTGGAAGCTATGAGCAACCGCTCCTAAAATCTGTATGTCAACAGCTCCATTTCGAGTCCTAAAAGCAACACTTTGGGGACCTGAAGGGCACAGGTTTGCATCCCAGCTCCCCCAAACACTTGTGGCGTATCCATGCTCTGCAGATTGCCCCAATTTGCCTGTTTCTCCCCAGGCTGCTGCAGTCAGGATGGGGAGTGGGAACTGCAGACACCCAGGTCCAGGCTTTGGGAACTGAAGCACGAGAGCAGATCTCTGGAGAAGAGGAGGCACTTACATCTCCCAAAGCCTCATTCCGGGCTGGAAGCTGCACAGGGCGAGGGCAGGAAGGGCTCTGCAGCCCAAATCGCCCTAATGAAGCCTGAAATAGCAGCCCAGAAACTTCAGACACAAAAAGAAAAAAATCACTTCCATCTCTGGCCCCGGTCCCGAGTCGCTGGCAAGCACGTATTTATTTACCTGGGAGTGACGAACAAACAAGTGCAGAGCACAGTTCTCACCGGCTCGGGCTGCTGGGAAGAGGCCAAGTTTCACATTTCGCCTTACAGGTCTATTTGCTAATGGCATATCCCGTGCCAAGGAGGCCGTGACGCCAGGCTTTTAATCGGGGACTGAGTGTAGCTGCTGCAATGCCTGGCTGCCTTCTCCCACTGCCTCCGAGCAGGGCTACAGAAGCACTTGGGCCACCTGCAGCACCTGAAATCGTTTTCATTAAATTGCTAATTAGGCTGCAAAAGGACTGGGTAGAAAGTAGAAACTAGGGGGGAGTTAAAAAAAAACAAACATCATAGCTATTAAGAGATAGGTGCAAATCAAACCCCTGGCTCCAGGCACGCCCTGCCCAGAGGGGCTGCCTGACATCCCTGTCTCAGTACTAAGCCTTGTTTTGCAAGGAGGGAAACTGAGGCACAGTCATTTGCTCACAGAAAGTCTACAGCAAAGCTTGTGTTGGAAGCCAGAGAGTTTGGCACCCAGGCCTAAGCACCGACAATTTTTTGCAGGATGGATGGTGGGTGGAAAAGAGGGAAGCCAAGGAAAGCTCCCACATCAGCACCGCTCGGTGAGAGCAACCCAGCAGAGCGATGCCCGGCCGACCTGCCACGGCCCGGCACGGCGATGCCCGGCCGACCTGCCACGGCCCGGCCTGGCGATGCCCGGCCGACCTGCCACGGCCCGGCACAGCCACGGAGGCCAAACCTCCTGCGAACCGCGGGGGGAAGCAGGGCATTTCGGGCAGCAGCACAGCCGGGGGTCTCGCTGCCCGCTCGCCTTGCAGCCACCGTGGCGCCTGCTCAGGGCAGGATTGAAGCACTTTATTTGCTTTTTTCCCCTGACGTGCCTGAACGCAGGGCTGGGAAGAGCCTTGGGGGGGAAAGAAACCACAAAAAAAAAAAAGGCAAATAACTGAGAGGTGCCAGGCGTCTCTCAGAGAGCCGAGCCCCGGTGCGATGCAGACAGCCGAGCTGCGCGTCCCTTGCCGCAGGGACAGGCTCCCGGGTGGGTTTTGGCATTTCCAAAAAGCCATTGAGACCGGACTCCGGGAGAAGGGTCCCGTTTCCTCCCCGGGAAGCCGAGCCGGGCCCCGGCGCGACCCGCGTGCGCCTCACCGCAGCGCAGGATAGGGCAGGGTCCAGCCACAGGATATGGGGACAGCAACAGCACATGAAAATCCTCTTAAGCCTCTTGCTGCTGCTGCAGGGGAAAGCAGCAGCCTGTTGTTTTTACCTCCCTCGCAGTGATAGCTATCGAGAAGGCAGACTGCTACTTTTCCGGCCATTAAAACAAGCGCCTGGATATCCTGATAGGGTTTGCATGGAGCAGGGCTGAGTCTAGACCAGACTTTTGCCTGGAAAAGAGATTCGACACCCACCCATGTCCAGGCAGGGAGACGGTGCGGCTGCTGGGACACGGCTTGCAGCGGCCACCCCGCGCCTGCTTCCAGCTCTTCCCATCCAACTCCAGGTGAAAGTCCAGCAATGTCTGGGCGTGGGACGGCTCCCCAGGCTGCACGACTCCGGGGAGCTGTTGGATGGCTCATTAATTAGCCCCACGCACAAATTAGTGGCAATGGCTCCCATGGAGAGGCAAGTCGCTGCTCGGGTGGGACCGCATGGGGAAGGGTGCTGCATGGCACTCCGCTGTGGGATGTTAAAGCCACCCTGAGAAAGGGGTGGAGGCACAAAGCAAAGTGGGGAACCAATATTTTTAACGATTTTTTTTAAAGAGAGCCTAGAATTACAGTAGCTGGGATGAAAAGAATGGCTGCCCCACACCAGTCCCCAAATCCAACAACGCAATCACCAGTTTGGGGAAATTTCACAGCTCTATGTACCCTCCCCAGCTATATGCTCCATGCACCGGGCGCTCAAACCCAACCGGGACGCTCTCTGGGACACGGCCCTTCACTGCCTTTTGCAGCATGCCGAGCACGTGGGCAGCCAGGCAGAAATCCAGCGTTTCCCAGGCGGACACAGTGCAGGGCAGAGACGCGATGCCCCGGGCTGGGCGTTTGCTCCCTGGGGAGCCCGAGGGTGGAGGGCTCCTCACCGGCCGGCCCCAGGGCTTGCAACGGGGGAAGCGGGAGGCACGATCCGCTTTTCCCAGCAGCCTGTCCTGGCTTCTCCAGACCGTTTCCACAGGCCAGGAGCCGCCCCAGCTTCCACTGACTCATCCCCTTTTCCGCCTGGACCTGGCTGCTCCTGCCTGCTCCTGCCCACTCCCGCCCGGGGCTGCCCCTTGCCCAAATGGGAAATAACGAGCGCAGCTCCGAGCCCCGGAGGAGACGAGCGGCCCAAAACGTGATGGCAGAGGACAGATCGGGATTTACCGTCTCGCCCTAAGCCCTGCCTGCCTCGTAAATGGGTGGCTTAATCCCCCGGCTCTCTCTGAGGTGCAGCCAAGCAGAGCAGATGTAATTAGTGCCGAGTGCTGACAGGCTCGCCTTAAATACTTTGCCTGTTGCCCCTCTGTCTGTCCCCTCCTGTCCCTGGCTCCTGGCATCCCTCGGGATGCATTTTGCGATGGTCAGACCCACCCTCGCAGAGGATGGTTCCCAGCCACTGCTGCTCCTTAGGGCTGGGCTACGGGGTCCTAAGGACCATCCCGCTATGGAGGTTGTTCCAACAAATGCATAAATGTCCCCAGAGGCAAACAGAGGAGGGCAACTCGTTTGGCCAAGCCACAGAAACAAGGCTATGGCGGCTGACCAAGAACCCCCCCGGGCTCCTCTGCAAAGGACAAGCAGCACCCCCCAGCCCCCGGCTAGCTGGGACAGCCGGGACCCCGGTCCCCATCCCTGGCATGGATGCTCGGGGCCAGCATCGTCCCCGAGGCTGCTCACGGCAGTGACGGAGCTGCCCCCGCCCGGCCCCAGTCTCACCTCGAAACTTCTTGGGTGGGTTGTCCAGGTCACCAGCAGCGGGCTCCACCACGCACCGATCGTCCACCAGCCTGCGCGGGGACAAAAGCGGGAGCAGGGTGTCAGCAACAACGAGACGACAGCGGGACCCGAGCGAGCAGAGCGGCTTCGCCACAAACCACAGCACTGCGAGGGCAGACACGCCACCATCACCTGGCCCCAAGAGACAACATCAAAAGCTGTGTCTCCTATTTCCCACCCGTTTGCACGCTATAAATATTTAGCATAACACTCAGTTCCTGGAGCAAGCAGCTGCTCCTGGGTGCTTGCTCAAAACACATCGGCCCTTGTTTGCCACCACTCGCCGTTTCTTTCACGTGCGTTTTTCATCCCGGTCCCTTGGGGCAAACAGCAGCAGATAGGAAACAACACTTCGTGTCGGGTCAGCCGCGCTCCTGGGCCTTTGCTCAGCGACCCATGCAGGAGGCTCTGACGCCCGCGTCCTGCCGGAGCGAATCCTGCCTTGCCCAGCTCCTGGCTGAGCCGGATCCACCCCCGGCACGGTGCACTGGCTGCGGCGTTATTTCACTGTTAATCTGGCAAAAATGTGACGAGTTCGACTTTCATTCAGTGATTCTCCTCCGGCTGGGAGCTCACCCCACCGGGACGCAGAGGGTGCAGCTGCTGCAGATGGAAGCGGCAGGGGCCCACCAAAACCAGTTATTAATTATTATCTGATCAGAGGTGGTGGCTCTGCCCATCAGATGCAAAGGGCTTTGTGTCTTCTCCCTGCCCACCTCCTTGTTTTCCCAGTGTTGAGCAAAATCCTGCAGGTTTGGCCTCAGGTGCCAAGGACCGATTTCAGGATGGATGGGATGTTGCTTTTCAAAGTTACCGAGCACAGTGAAGTATAAGCTGGCACGAGGTTCTGCTCAGCCCCCAAAGTGCGGAGGGACGAGCATTGCCCAAGGGGCTGGTGGTGCCGGGGCCACCCAGAGCTCATCAGCACGGCCCCGCGAGGCTTCCAAGGGAACTCGGAGCTCCAGCGAGACAGGCTGTACCCGCTCGCCCGCTTCCTCCCAGTCCCTGGGAAGCGATGCACCAAGAGAAACTACGCTCCTGCCCCGGGCGAGGAAGTGAGAAGCGTGTCCCCACCTGCGGAGGCTGAATTCAGGCAACCGGTGAGCGTGCGAGTGGATGCAGGAATGCACCCACGTCGCCATCGCAGGCGGGAGCGTCCATCGCAGGGGCAGCTCTGTCCCTGCGACAGGAGGGAAGACGCAGCCTGGAGAAATGAGGCACATGCATGTGGCACGGCAGCAAAGGGCACGGCGGAGCCCGTCCTGCCCCCTCCGCTCCCCAAGGGACTCTCAAGCCCCCCAACAAACCAAACAGCCAAAACGTTGCTGGGGATGGACATGCTGCGCTGGAAAGAGTTGGCAAAAGCGACAGATACCCCGTTCGCAGATCCAGCCTCCTTCCCCCAGACCAGCCGCTCCCTGGAGGAGGGGAAAATTCCTTTCAATGGCTCGGCAGAGAGGAATTTGGCCTCCACGCTGACCGACTGGGACCCCGGGGACCCCAGCACTGCTGCGTCCTTGGCAGCGGGGGCGAGGGCTGGCCGGGTGCTCTGAACACCCAGCGCCGCTACCGCCCTGCCACCAGCCCCTGCTCTCTTTAAAGCTCCCCAGGGCTGGGGGAGGTTAACGTTAGATTTCAAATAAAGACAGGAAAGCAATTTCTCTAACGCTTTTGGTGGCAGCAGAAGCTTAAAAACAATTAGCAAAGAGCTAGAAGATTGTAAAAAAAATCCCAAACCCACAAGGTTCCTGTAACCGCACGGTGCGCTGGTTGCCGGACAGGGCTGCCTTGGCTTTGCAAACACTGGTGGTCAGCAGCGCGGGGGGTTGTGGGCTCCTGACCGGGGGCTGCCCAAACACAACGCCTTTTCCATCGGCCATGACGGCAGGGAAGGAGTCGGGCGCGTTCCCAAGCTCCTGCGGCGCACGGAGCCTCGGGAGGGCAGGGAAAGAGGTAAAGAGGGGAAAAACCAGAAGAGCAGAAGCAGCTGCGGAGAGGGGCTGTATCACACGTCTCACCTCGCAGGAGACATGCAAAGCCTCAGCCCAGCCCCGGTGCCACGCGTAGGCAGTTTTGGTTTCTATTACTATTATTTTGATTGGGGACAGGGAGGAACAAACACTTTCAAGGAGCCTGGGAGTGAAGACCACCGAGAGCTGAGCTCCGACCAACCCACGGGTCAGGCTCCTGGAGTGAAGGCACATGCCCAGCTCTCTTCAGTGCCTATAAAAGCAGAGGGCCCAATCCATCTGTGTGCTTTAAAAAATAAAACCCCTCCACTGCCATGGCTCGGGGTCTCCGAGGAAGCGCCTGCCCTGCCTGGCCCATTTTCAGTGCCAAAGCAAACAGCACAGGAGCCTCCCACCCACACTGCCCTGCCTGCAGCATTCGCCTGCCGCTTCCCCGTGCCCGGCATTACTGCTCCACCAGGCAGGATTAGAGATAGTGACCTGCCAGGCTGGAAGTCTTAATTAGTTAATGATATCAAGGCAGTTGCAGCATCTTTAATCCTAGGATTACATGCTCTGCAAGAATGCAAAGTGTTATTTTTTTTAAATTGATACTCTGGACTAACATTTTTCAGTTAAAAATTGCTGAAAATAAAAGGATTCTGACAGGGTGGACATGAGTCACCTGGGCGACTGCTGGGGCCAGGACACGCTTCCACTAATAACCGGCATTACCGCAGCGGGATGGGGCAAATCGAAGCTCCCTCGGCTATTACAGCAGCAGGGACGCGCGGGCGCTCGCTGCCACGCCGAGCTGCGGCGAGGATGCCGGGCACGTGGAGGGCGACTTTCATTTCTCAGGTGTTAATGAGAAAATGGGATGTAGGTGTCCGAGCACCTGGAGGAAGATCCTGAGCAGAGCGGCAGGCTGGATGCTCTGATGAAAACTTCACGCTTTGCCTTCTCAAGTTCCCCCCAGGGAGCACGAGGGACCGGATCCTGTGCACCGACGAGCCTGCTGCCCGCAGCCCAGCAAAGCGCGGGCGAGTATCTGGTTAGCTTTAAGCCGTGCAAGTCATCGCCGGGGTTCCAGTGGGGCTTTCTGAGTGCTTTAAAATATCGAGCACAAAGTGATTCCCTGGCCTGGGGCCAGCGCGCTTGGCCTCGTGCAAGGCAGAGCCTTCGTCGGAGGTCAGGGGAAAAGCAGCTCGTCCGGCGCTGCAATCCGCGGCGGTCGGACACCCCGAGCCTCCCCGGGGACAGCGGCCGGCTGGGGCTGACGTGGAGGCGCCGCTCCCGCAACGGGAGCCTGGCCTGGGGAAGAGGAGGGAGTCTTCCCTGGCCACGATGCCGAGGGGAGCGCCGGCACGCCGCGGTCCAGGGGTGCGCGGGGAAGGAGTGCTCTGAGAGAAGGGGAGCCTCAACCCAGGCAAAAGCCCACCAACCCCTGGAGGTGAGGAAGAGGATGAGGAGGAGGAGAGCTCGCTGTTGGGCATGGGACCAGGTCAGCCCCTCTGGCTCAGGGTGCAGGATGGGCACTGAGCCCACAGGAAGGAATAAAAATAAAGTGAGTGAACACAGGGCAGCCACAAAAATGCAGCTTTTCCCCCGCTGTCCCAGTGCCGGGAGGAGGAAGCCGCTCTTGGCCTCGCGTGCTTCTCCGCCCCGCAGAGACGAGTTCGTCCTGACCCGGCAGAGCTGGAGTTACCCTTTAACCAGCTGCTTTTCCCTGAACTGCTCCACCCTGCAAATCCACCTGCAATCACAATTACAGCTATCAAAGGTGTTATTTCACCTTAAACTGCCGTTCAGGCAGGTTTGCCACTGGCCCTTCCCCTCTGCAAGCCCACAGCGCCGGTCCCCGAGCCCCTGGCGGGTGCTGGGAGCCCCGGGGATGGCGGGGACGGGGCAGCACATCCCCCTGCCAAGCACAGGCACCTGCAGTGCATTTCTGCTCCTCTCTGGCTCTGGCCATTTGGTGCTGGCTTATCAGGGACACCAGATAAGATGGGGACACTCATGACAGCGGTGTCTCCCAGGGCTCGCAGCATCACCCCATCCATCATGCTGGAGCAGGAACCAAATCAAGGACTCCAAGCTCCTTTCCCTGCTTGGCCACCGGTTTGCTTTGCCTGGATGATCCCCACAGGACATCCCACATCAGCGGCTGTTCCCCCCATCCCAGACGCAGTCCCAAACGTTCCCTCTCCCCAGGCACAGATCTCCCAGGAGTTACCAGCCACAGGCCCTAAGCAGCAGAGCAGCTGCACATACGAGCTCCCCGTGGTGCGGTGCCATGCTCTGGCGAAGCTGCTGCTCAGTGCCAACCCCACATCCTTGACCCGTGCGGCTGCTTTTGTCCCAAACTGTTTCAAGCTGCCATTTCCTCAGACACCTTTAAGTTGCAGGAGCAAAGCCACAGCGAAGTTGAGCAGCTCTGCAGAGCCCTTCCCCACCTCCCGGCTGGGAGAAGGCACGAATCGAGCCAAGAGGGAAGACCAAACCACCCTCGGGTCCCTGCATCTCACAAACTTCTCCTGGGCACCTTCCCATGTCCCCAAAACCACTTGTGGCATCTCCAGTGCACCCATCCCGCCCCCCATCTCCCCCAAGGGACCGTGTCGCTGCCAGGGCGCCGAGCAGCACAGCCGCGGGATGCGACCAGCAGCGCGGCTGCCCTCAGCCCCGTTCCCCCGACACCTCAGGGCGCTGCTGCTTTCCAGCGGCCAGCTCTCGCCCTGCCTTCCCGTGCGACTTCTTAGGCAACCTCCTCCTTTTGGGCTGTCTTTAGCATTTTAGCTAGTTTGGGTATTTTGGCTCAGTGTTCCCCCACCTAGCCCAGCACATGAGCACACAGGATTACTCCCCACCCTTCGGCGGGATGTTTTTCCTCCTTAAGAGCAAACACCCACTGCCGAGAGGGTGCGCGGGAGGAATGGTTTGTGCCTGGCGGCCTTCGACAGTGCAACTGGGGGGACTGGGAGCAGAGGAGGCTCAGCGGGGGGCTGTGAGACTCCCCTCACCTCCGCCACCAACCCCCTCCATCATCCTCAGCAAGTTCCCTGTACAAAAGGAGGAAAGCACTTCAAAAAAATAAAATAAATAGAATAAAATAAAATAAAATAATAAATTGGGACTTAGTGTTAATAAGGGGCCTGATTCTGCTTCCTTGCTGCTGTTCAAGGCACCCCGCTGGCCGTGGGACACCTGTCTGACGAGGGAAGTTCAGAGCTGTCCGAGTGGCCGGTCCAGCCCCCAGGGACCCCCATGCACCCGGCTCAAGGTGAAGCTCCTGCTTTCGTGGCGGAGCTGCTAAGAGCCTGGCAAGCTCCTGCAAACGATGGCACCCGGTCCCTCTGAAGGCAAGGGCGGTGAGAGCAGCCAGTGCCCCGTGCGCTGGCTCAGTCCTGGACGAGACCCTTCCTGGCCCGCGTCCCTGCGGACCAGGGCAGGGCTTCACCCTGTCACTGGAGCGGCAGCGCTCCCAGACCCGCTGCTTCTGGGCCAGACACCACCAGGGACAAAGCACTGGGGTTAATGGCTTTAACGCGAAGTGCGAGCAGCAGCAGAGCCAGGCAGGAGGAAGCATCCCCCGCAGGCGCCTGTCTCCTTCCCCGCGCTCTTGGCAGAGCCCCTTCCCCGTCCTCAGCCTCTCCAGGTATTTTGCAAGCGCGGCCGCAGAGGAGCTCGCCGCAAGCTGCTCCAAACTCCACTGCGCCTCTCGCCAGTGGTGCATCCCGAGCACAGACGGACAGAGCCCTTTGTGTCCCGCAGCACTGCCTGTAAGCACCACCGGGTTGGTGTTGAGTTGACGTTCACACCCGCATCAGCCAGGACACCCCGGAGACCCCAGCAGCGCTCTCAGGAGGAGCTCGCTGCCCTGCCGGGATGCTGGCACAGGGATGTCACAGCACCGGGGTACATCCCTTAATGTGACGCTTGTGACCAGCACCTGGAGACGCTCCATATCATCCCACATAAACAGAGGATCCCACTGCAGACCCTCAGCGATCCCACACCCAAAACCACCCCTCCTGCCCACCGTGAGGAAGGACGGAGGGAATGCTTCTGGCAGGGTGCTCAGCCGCGCACACAGCGCCCGGCATGGGGCTGGCAGAGCTATTTCCCTTGCAAATGAGCTAAATAAGGTGCCAAGCTGTGGCAGGAGGGATAGGGAGAAGCACTCTCAGTGAGTCACCCAGTCCCTTATCGCAGGAGTGATTTAAGGTGTGGTTGGGTCTCCCAGGTCGCCAGGCGTAAAAAAAACAATTTCAGAGGGCGGGAAACAACCCGGAGAAAGCAGAACCTCGGGAAAGTGGGACTGCCCAGCAAAAGCCACATTGGGGCCTGGGAGAAGAGGCTCTCCAAGCAAGCCCCGCTTTTCAGATGCTTATAAGTAAGTCTAGAGAAGGACCCGGCAAAAAGGGGGACGTGGGAGCCAGAGCTGCAAAGGGATCAGAGCTCCAGAGAGTCCAAACACCTCTTATTCCAGCTCCCGGTGAGCCACTGGGATGGGCTGCGTGGGCTAATAACCAGTGTCGGGTCCCAGCAGAGCCTCCTCCGGACCTGATTTCACAGACAGGCTGGAAGCATGCTCAGCACTGAGCTGCCGAGGCTGCAGCCCCTGCCCTGGGACACTGGCAGAGCGGGCCAGGCACGAGACCTCTCCAAAAAGGACCTTGGGGACATCCTCCCACCCGTCCAGGGAGGGCTGGGCGCAGCCAGGCTGCACGCTGCATGTGCAGGACCATCTGCCCAACACCGTGTAGTTGCATGGACAGGGATTTTGTGCCCAGGTCTGCACCCAGTTGCACCCAGCAGCCCGTTTCTGGGCAGCATGCCGCAGCCAGTTGGAGGAAGGCTTTGGTGGGCATTAACCCAGAGGCTGCACGTGCCCAGCGGTGGGTGCACGAACACGTGTAGGCGAAGGTATGTACGTCTCCGGTTATACATAGGCATGTGGGAGCAAGTGCATTCATCGCAGATTATAGAGCCGGGCAGCTCCTGCCCCAGGAATCCCATCCAAGTCAGCATTCCTGGCTGAGCTCAGCCTCTCCTACATGCAGCGTGGGGCAGGCGCGCTGGCACAGACCCACGTCCGCCCGCTTGGGGCTGCAGGCAAGATTTGGGTCCCTGCTTCGGGGAAAAAGCCCACCCGTGCCCGGGGGCATCCAACAGCCCCGCCAGAGCCCTCACCACGGCGGGGACACAGCCTCTCCCTGTGCCGCAGGGCAAACGCTCCGGCGGGATGGGGCAGCCAGCGGATGGAGAAGGGCATCTCTGAAGGTCTTGGCCTGGCTTTGCCCGGGTGCTGCTTTAGCAGCACCGCTGGCTTGCACGGAAAGAGTGTGGACAGTGTCAACTGCTCTCCGCTCATGTCCCCAGGTCGGGCTGCGAGAACCCCTCGCCCATGCTGACACGTCCAGGGGGCTGCACGAAGTTGGCTCAGCCTGGACCCGGCAGTGCCCTCATCCCCCCAGCCCTGAGCAGCACTTGGTGGCCACGGGCACCCGCGTCTTGGTGACCCTGCAGTGATTCCCGCTGACCACCGGGTCTGTGGGACCCCAAAGGGGACAGCGAGAGCCATCGCTGCCTGTCCCAGGGGACGGCAGCCTCCAGCCACAGCGGACAGGGCTGGAGGGACCGCGGCTGCCCGAGCCATCCCGCTCGGCCACACACCCAGCCCCCTCCTAACCCCACCAACCCCTCACGCTGCTTAAGCCCGTTTCATCTCCCCCAGCCCCTCACGGCGGGGAAAGAGCTTCTGGCCCCGGCTGCGGAGCGGGTGGGCTGCCGGGTCCCTCCAGGGCCGCATCCTGCCCCTGGCAGCGACTGGAGCCGGAGGGGAGCCCGGAGGCACACAGCCTCCCCTCCCCAGCACCCGCACCCATCCTTGCTGCAGCACCCCGACCTCCCCGGCCGCTTTTCCCGCCGGGCTGGGGCTCCGGCCCCGCACCACCGTCCCGTCCCGTCCCGTCCCGCCCCGCCACGGTGGCGGGCTGCCCCGGGACGCGGCTGGCCGGGCACGGCAGGGTCTCACTCACCCCAAAGTGCTGATGAAGCCATTGACGGAGCCCTCGGCGTACAGGGAGACGATGTCCCCGATGTGCAGGAAACTTGACATCTCGGTCATGGTTGCCCTCGGCTCGGCGCGGCGCCGCTTCGCCTCGAAGTCCCCTCCCCGTGCCCAAATCCACGGCGGGGCGAGCGGCGCGGGGGGCCCTGCTGCGGGGGTGGCCGCAGCCCCGCTCCCTGCCCGCGGCCGGAGCCCCGCGCACGGCTCCTACATGTGCCGTGCGGGCAAGGGCCGGGGCGCCGGCAGCCGGCGTGCGGCGAGGAGGAGGAGGCGGCGCGGGGGGATGAAGCTCCGCTCGAGGTTTGCACGAGAGCTGCCCGCTGCCCGCGCCCCGCCGCCGCACGGGTTTGTACCTGCAGCCAATGGAGAGCGACCAGGAAGTCCCGCTCCGCGCAGCATGCAAATGTTTTTGGCCTGGGAGGGGAACCGGAGCCGCCGGGGGGGGGGGATGCCCAAAAGGAGGCCCCACCCCCGCTCCCGCCTCCGCCCCGGGGGGGCCGCGCACCCCTGCCCCCGAGCGGCCCCCCCCCGGCCGGGGTGCCCGCCCCGTCGGGGTCCCCGCAGCTTGCTCCCCTCGCCTGGGAAGGCACCGGGCGCTTTCTGGGAGCCACGGGGGTGGCGGGCGGTCCCCCCGCGGCGCCCGGGCCCAGCCACGCTCGGGGTCCGCCAGCCGAAGCGAGCGGCCGCTGCAGCTGGGCTGTACCCCCCCCCCCGAGCCCCCTCCCGGGCGTTGGCAGAGGGAAACTGAGGCCCCCGGCCCCTGCAAGCAGCCCCCGGCCCACCCAGCCGCTCTCCTGCCACCCCAGGTCCTGCTCTCGCCCTTGCTCTGTGCTTTGCAGCGGGATCAGGCACCAGGAGCCGCAGCCCTCCGTCCCTGTCCCCGCTCCTGCACCCCGAGGGCCGCCCCGGGCCAGCGCTTCCCCCGGCCCGGGGATCCCGCACCACCTGCGGCCAGGCCAGGCGAGGAGCGGGCGGCTCTCGCTGGCTTGTTCTGCCCCAGGCCAGCACTGGTGGCTTCCTGCAGCCCAGCTGCCTCCTGCCAGCGTGCCGCTCCCCAGCTGGACCAGTTCGTACCCGCTTCACCTCTCGCCACCTCTGTCCCCCTCCCGCCCCATCGCCCAAACCCTCCCCTCCTCAGTGCACGAGCTTTCCCCCTGCACCCCCAAACCGGGGTGACGCTCCAGCCACCAGCCCCGGCCAACGCGATGGTGCCACAGGGCTCCCCCAGCACCCAACCCGCCCAGCACCACCAGGAGCTGCGAGCAGGAAGGACCCCCCCCCCCCCCCCCCCCAAGCCCACCCGGTCCCTGCAGCCCATAAGGAGCCTTTCTGCAGCCAACCCCACTCCGCAGGGCTGGGCGAGCAGTGTTGTAGCACTGGCGGAAAAGGACCACGTCCTCAGAGCATCTTCTGGACAGCACGAGCGCCCTAGTTCCTCACTTTAATTAAAACTTGCCTGCTGTAAAAACAATATCAGAAGGAAAAAAAAAAAAAAAGCATGATGCTTTTCTCGTTTATTTCCCTCCTGTCCTCTTTTCTCGCAAACAAACACACAGGTTTCAGGAATATAAACCTTGCCCTAAATAATGAATTTTTTTTTCCACTAGGAAACGGACAGGTCCCCTGGCAGGACAAAGGGAAAAAAATTAGTGCAATTCCTCCGGGGGAGATGCGAATTCAGGTCCATCAGGATTAGCTGCGTTTTCAGCACAGGACAAATTTAGAAGCCTTTATCTCAGGGCAACAGAGGGGGAAAAGAGAAGATCATAAGAAAAAAAACTTGCTGCTGTTAAAAGCAAATGAAGGTTTCACAACAGGAGCTCAAAGAAAGCCCCCAAGGAGTCAAAGACCAAAACTTTGTGCACAGATCAGCCACTTTGATCTAAGGCACAAGCAGCCTCTCAGCCGAGGGGCACCGCAGCGTGCCCATGCTGGTGCCCACACCGCTCCCACCGGCCTCGCTGGGCACGGCCGGGCCAGACACCACCTCTCCCAGCCTGGCCCAAACTGGGCTCCCCACGCACCCGTCCTCCCTCGTCCCCCAGGAACGGCTCATGTTTGCAGAGCACTTGGCAGTAAAAATCATTTGGAAGTGCGAAAAACCCCATCGCACTAAACAAACAGGCGTCGGGCCTGGTTTCTCCCACCCGGGAGAACGGGGAGCAGCAAGACAAAGCCCCTGGAAGCCTCCTTCCCGTCCCACGGCAGGAGGCAGCCTCCTGCCTGCCCTCGGGGTGGTGGACACCGCGTCCAGCCCGTGCTCGGGGCTGAACGTCCCAGCTCAGCTCAGTTCTCACATGGGGAATCCAAAATGTTTCAGGGGTGCACCCCTGCCTGCCCTGCTCCCTGGGGATGGTGGCACCACGTCTCCATGTCTCCAAATCCTCCCTGGATGGAGCTGAGATGGACGAAACCCTCCGCATCCTCCAGCCCCTGGCCGAGCGGCTGGAACACGACTGCTCTGTCCCTGTGGTGGGCACGAATAGGGACCCCCGGCATCTGCCACCCGAGCTGTGCCAGCACACAGGCAGCAGCACGGACCGGTGGCTTCTGGGAGAAAAAAAAGTGCATTTCTCCTGCGGCTCCATCGCTCTCCGCTGCCCTCGGTGTAGCTCTGACCACACTGAGCCATCACACTGCCCACCCTGCGTGTCCTGACTCTGCACAGGTCTCTGGGCTGCTCCCAGCCCACAGGGACATTTTATGCTCAGGCTCAGACCTCAAAATACTGTGAGGCGCTGCAAAGAGTCTGCAGCCCTCAGGTGAGCGGGCAGCCCCGGCCGTGGGGATGCTCACAGGCGCACGCAGCGGGGCGGCCACCTCGCTGTGCCAGCGCTCGCTCCCCCAGGCCCCGGGGAGATAGAGGAGTTAAAAATAAGAGCGTTTCCTTCCTTACCCCCTACTTTAAGCCATGTGATAAATAAAAACTGGGAGTTTCTGCCTCCCGGAGAGGAAGCGGCTGCGGAGAGGCAGCCGGTGAGTCAGTCCAGCAGCAGTCATCCCCATCCCTAAGGCACAGCCTCCATCTCTGGTGGGGTCAGAGCCACATTCCTTTCACATGTTGAAATTGCTCCTTTGCGGGCAGCTGCTCAAACTGCAGGGCCACCTCCCTTCCCCGGTCCCCCAGCCCTGTCCGCAGGATGCTCCTTTGGGAAAAGCTCCCCTCTACCTGCACGCCCTTCCACGACGGCCCTTGGCAGCGAGCGCTCACCGACGTGGGATGGCGTTGGCTTCCCAACCATGCCACAACCCTCCGACAGGTCAGCCAGGATCGTAGCCCCCCAGGGCTGGACAGGAGGCCACCTGGAGCCCAAGTTTGTCCAGGCGCTTTGGGAACAAATATAGCACTGATAGAGAGGATGGTGAGCAGGGATGCTGGCTGGGGAGGCAGATGGGTTAGCGGTACCCGAGCAGCATCCCTGCACTCTGCCAGGTCCCCATCTGGCTTTTGCATGGGTCTCCTCGGGCAGCCAAAATCAAGGCCGGGAACTCAAGGGTGAAGCCACTTGGAAGAAGAAAGCGAAAAACAACTGTAGCCTCCTTTGTTCGAGGAGGAGGAAGGGAGACACTCGGTCCCTTGTGTGCGAGCAGAGCAGGGAGCAGGAAGGCTCTGCTGACAGATGCGCATAAGAGGGGGATTCTTCGGCCAGGAGGCGAGTTTGCCCCCTCGTCTCGCTGGCTCCGGGTGCGCCCTGACCCCGCTGCTGCCCACGGGTGCAACACAAAGGCTGTGCGGGCTCTGTATGGCGCCTTTCACACTGCTGCACCATCCTCCCGCCCCAGCCACCCCGCAGAGAGCTGCAGCTTTGGGCCAGGACCGACCCCAGGCTACAGCTGTCAAAAAAAATGGGGTTGTTTCAACCTTGTTTCTCTTTCTGGGTGAGGATTTCAGAGCCCAGAGTAACTACCGCTGAAAAAAATTTGCTCCTTTGGTGCAGAAGATGCTATGTGCATCTGCAGTGATGAGGGTTAGACCCCAAAACTGATTTGCTTGAGCTACAAACCCAAACCTCCTCCCCAGCAGCCCTTTGAAAGGCGACCCAAGGTCTGCCAGGGCAGGGCTGAAACCCCCTCGGGTGACTTCATTAACCGAGGAGACAAGGGCCGGTTCCCTCCTGCCTGTCCCATCTGTGCCTCCGCTCACGCCTGGCCGTCTCCGACTGTGGCTGTGCCAACGGTCTCACGGGAGCAGCCACGCTCCCCCAAAATAGCTCTCAGACTGGATGACTTTGGCCCACATCCTCAAAGGTATTGAGGCTCCGGGTTACCTCGGAGAACCTGAGCCTCCGTCCCCGCAGGGGTGGCAGGAGATGGCCTGGGAAGGAGAAGACACTGGTGCACATGTGGACCCCTCGGACCGACCCTCACTGTGCACAGGAGGGTGCCCACACACTGGTCTCACCTCGAGAAGACAAAGAGGAGGAGGCCATAGGAAAATAGGGCAAAATAGAGCAATTCCTCCAGTCCCACCCTTGCTCCTTGCCCACCCTCCTGCCCCCATGCCCAAGCCCGCGGGTGGGTGCATCCCGCCCCGAGGATGGGCAGGGTGAGCAGCGGGAGCCGAGAAGAGGGGGAGGACCCCCCGCTCCCGCCCGCCCGCCCTCCCCGAGAAGGGTTAAGCGACGCTCGCATCGAAGACACTTTGTACTTGGATTTAAAAATACAGCCAATGCCCCGGTGGCTCAGCTCCGTGCAAGTTGCAGGTATATTTCCACACTTGAGCCAATAACCTTCCCCGAGGGAAATTTAGGCTTTTTATGATTAAAAGGGGAAAAAATAATAGTGGGGAATTAAATATAGTACAGAACGAGAGAACAATTAGCAGTTGCCGTTAGCGACACCAGGCCAAGTTTGGGACAAACGCCGCAGTTGTCTGGAGAACAGCAGGGCTGGGGACAGGCACCGGCGCGGGCGGGTGACACGGGAATCAGCCGGGTGCTCGGGGCAGGGAGCGACTCTGGGTCCTCGGCAGATGGCCCTCGGGAGCCCGCGCCCGGCACAGCCCAGACCCACGCGAGCAGCCTGTCGGGACTGGCCACACCTCATGGGCATGATTTTTCTCTACCTTCACTTTATCAAAAGCAAATGGAAGTGTTTGCACAGGCTTGTAGCTTCCCTAATAAGCAAACAGGTTAATTGTGGGGTAAAGCAGGGGCTGGGACTGCCAGCCGTAGCCTTGCCATGGGCCAGGATGGCAGCCAGCAGCAGGGGCAGAGCAAGCGAGGGAAGAGCCCCGTTCCCCATCCCTTCTGGTGCGTTGCCCAAGAGATCTTGCATTGCACAACCCTCCCTGGCCCCGCGGCTGGCCATCCGCTGCCCCGCGCATTGCCGACTGCCCGTGTGCCGCTACCATCCAAACTCCTCCACAGTTGCACAAGCATTTTGCTCCAAATCAGCTGATTTGTTGCCCACTACAGTCATGCCCATGTGAGGGCATCACTAATAGCTTTGCTGGCTCATCTCCGAGGGCACACACTAATTTACATTCCAGGCCAAGCCTCCCGTTATTTCCCCAAGCCCTCCTGGCTCCTGCACATCAGGGCAGGGACACGGACTGGACTGCCTCGCACGGTCCCCATCAGTGGGCAGGTTTTCAAGAGCAGCCAGCAGCTCCAGAGCAACCCTGAGCACTGCTGGAATCAGATCACACCAGTGTCTCAGCCCCTGAAGAAATCCAGAGGGATCCGCTGCAAACCAGGCTCCAGCACAGAGGAGCCAGCAGCACAGCCTCTTCTTTCAATAGCTCTTTTGGAGATGGATTACCACGCCAAGCAGCATTTCCTCTGCCTCCAAGCGGGCCACGCAGGCCCTCTTGCCTGGCTTGCGGTCAACACGCAGCGATGAATGAACAACACATCTTATCGGAGAGTGGACGGAAAATGCACTCCAGCTACAGCCCGGGACGGGCACGCTGCCCACCTCCGCGTGCTGCCGGCAGCAGGATGGGCTCCAGCTCCATCCCGCCGCCCCCGAGCTAGGGACCGGGATGCTCAGGGTGCACGAGTGCACACAGTCCAGCTCCTCTTGGGGTGGGCCTGGTCTGAAGGGCGCAGGGACATGTGGGCACGTCACGGAGAGAAGGGACAGAGCGCAGAGGGGCTGGCTTCCCACTGCAGACCTGTCCTTCCCTGGCCTCCATTTCTCCCTGTAAAGTTTCATATAAAATGGCTGATCTGAGGTTCTTCCCTCCTCCCTGGCTTTTTGAGACAAGTCAGTGCCAATCAGCCTAATTACAGTCTTCGCTGAGATAACCACATGCTTTCCTGCTGAATGACAGGCTGGGTTACCATGTGGCTCAGGGCCAGGACCAGCTGCCTCCCCGTCTGGGCCAGGCCACCGCCTCCGTCACACTGGTCACGTCCCCGAGGGATGGTGGGGACAAGCAGACGCTGCTCCCCTTCAGCGAGGGCGTGCTGAGAACGGGAGCGTGCAGGCAGCCCGGCCGCCGCAGCCCGCGCTTGCCGTTGGTTTTATGGGCGCCCTTAATGTGACACTGAAAGGAAACGGGCGGCGAGCGCGGCCGAGCTGCTGCATGGGTGTTACGGCTCCGAGATCAAAGGAGATGCTCGGGGCGAGCTGGGCGATGCTGCAGCGCAGGCAGCTGGGCGCCCCACGGGAGGGGGGGGGTCCCACGCTGTGCTGTACCCCCACCCCAGCACTGGGAGCGAGGCGTGCCCCGGCACCCAGCACAGCCGGCTGGCACCTCAAATTGGGGACCGGCTACAGCGCAGGACGCTGGGAGAGCTTCTGTGCGTGCAGCACGGCAAGGGCTGGCTCTGCAAGTGGGGTCCCCCTGCGCTGCTGGGGGGCTCCCCGCTGGGTCAGAGCACCCCATCACGGGGGGGACACGGGGACCCCAGCCACGGGCTCTGTGCGGGGAGGCGAGCGTGGGGAGCAGGGGGCTGCATGCGAACAGAGCAAAACCCGGCCCGGGGCAGCAGAAAACCCGCAGCAGGAGCACGGGAGGGGACCGGCTGCCGGGACCGGGCGGACGGGGACGCCCTCAGAGGCAGCCAGCACCCAAGTTACCAGCCCGGGCTGCAAAACGCATTTTTGCTTTCATCCCAGGGGAGCTCTGCGCTCCCTCCCTCTGCTCTCAGACAAGCCCGGTGCAGGACGGGGAGCAGCTCTGCAGGCTGACACCGCTCTCGCATGCGCCCCGCTGCAGCAAATCCCAAAGGCACCGGCTGCTGAGCAAAGCCCCCGGGGTGAGTACTCACGGTGCAGGACCCGCCGTGGTCAGGCAGCACAGAGCCCACCGGCCCCAGAGCTGCACCGGCCCAGGCTGCCAGGAGGAAATTCCCACCCCCAGTCCCATGGGAAATACCCCCCCCCCCCGGCTCCCTCCCCTTTAAAGGCTCCCCATCCACCGCTGCAATTAAAGGGCCAGGGTGGGCTCCCTTGGGTGTTGCTGGACCAGAGAATCGGGCCCTCAGCTTCTTCCTGCTTAAAATTGGCTCAGCGAAGAGAGAAGGGAAAGATGGGGCGTGCAGCAGCGGCGCCTCGTCAGACACGTGTCCAGCCTCATGGGACGGATGTCCCAGGTGAGGGACATCCTTGCTCCCAAACCCATCTCATCGTGCTGGACGGTGAAGAGCGGCTGGATGCAAACCCCAGCAGCAATCATCAGCTTTGCGGTGGACAAACCCGCGCAGTGGGGCCACAAGCTGCTGGGGAGGAAACGGCCCCGGCAGCACCGGGAGGACTGATAATAACCGGCCTGAGATCTGATTTCAAGGGACCGGCCGCATCCAGTTCTGAGAAGAACGCTTGCTGGGTGTGATCAAGGGAGCGCCGGGCTCAGCAAGGGCAGGAGAAAGTTGGCTGCTCTGCCGGCTTCTAGCCCGGCCCGGCCGCATGCATCGGTCCAGCCCGAGCTCCCGCAGCAGGATACGTGCAGAAGCAGCGCTGAGGGACCCAGACGCCCTTGCGTCCCGGAGATCGGCGCGCACCTCCTCGGGATGAGTCACGCTGTGCCAGGGCGGTTCGTTAGGCAGCTTCCACCAGCACAGAGGAATGCATTGAACAAAGACCCAAAATCCCTGTTTGTTGTAGAGGGAAGAGTTAGTCATGCTTGTGCTCCACGCTGCTGAGTCACCCAGCAGCCACGGGGCCATGGGATAAGGGACGGGAGAGGGTGGGAGCGACTGTTTGCTGACTTCACACGTAAATCGATCAGGAGGTTGTGACGATGCCATAAACCAAGACAGTCACAAGCTGAGAGGGAAGAGGGAGAGCTGGGCAGAGTTTATAGCTGTTAAAGAAAAGAAAAAAGGAACCATAGAGGTATTTTATTTGCAGGACCAGAACTGGCTTTAAAAATTATAGGTAACATAATATTGCATTTTATATACCACCAACAGACCCGAAAGCTCTTTCATATGCTGCGGCAGACGCAGCTCCTTCCTGCCTGATTCAGAGCAGCTGCTGGGCCACGATTTCTGAAGGCATCAGCATCTCGGCTGGGGCTGGGGACGGGCAGCGGGAGCTGCGCAGCTGATGAAACCCACCCGGGCTGGCCGGGAGCAATGCTGGGTAGCGCGGCTCAGGAACGGCCCGCGCAGAGGCAGGATGCAATCGCCGTGCTGGACTTTTAAATTGGGACACAAAGCATGTTCGTGCTTGTAAAGCGGAGTTTTCTTTATCATGGATGCTAGCTTGACATCTAGCATTTAATTTTAACACCAAAGGCTCGAGTCTCCAATGACTGATGTTTCCTTTGATCAAAATCACGGCTCTGGCGAGCAAGATGCGCCGGCGCTGCTGGGAGGGTGAGCAGCACGCAGCCGCTTCGCAGCGCCTGGCCCCGGCCCCGCGCGGGACGCGCTCGCTGGAAATGCTGCATTGGGGTTCTCCGGTGGGCTCGGGCCATCGCTTGTTGTTCCTTGTCCCGGCTAGGAGCGACCCTGGGGCTCTGCCGGCAGCCTGCTGGGGTTTCCCCGGGTCTCTGCGGCTTTCTGCCATTGCACAAGCCCAAGGCATCCCTCTGGGAGGGCTATGGGTGGGTGCAAACAGAAAACAGGCGTATCTGTAGCCTACATCCACAAAGGGATTTGAATCGTTCCTAAATGTAAAGCAGGAATTCTATCTGCTTGTAAAAGTAGCCCTTGCTGCC
Organism: Platalea leucorodia; assembly: GCF_965183815.1. Lineage (NCBI taxonomy): Eukaryota > Metazoa > Chordata > Aves > Pelecaniformes > Threskiornithidae > Platalea > Platalea leucorodia. Next base: position 940,363 of record NC_138841.1, read on the forward strand.
GTTGTGGATGAGGCAGGAGAACTGCTCAGCCCATGACACGAGAATTTCCTACCCACGGCCGTCTCGGCCGCTTGCCTCCGGAGCTTGAATCAGTTCTCTCATTTGATGCACAAGTCGGAGGATTTCCTTGAAAATAGAGCCTTTGTTTGGCAAACATTTCTCCCGTCTGTTCTGGGGCTGTAAGCGCTCTTTGTTGATGAAACGACAATCTCCTCCTCAGCCAGCGCGGTGCCATCGGCGGAGAGGGAGGACTTTTGGGGCCCGGCTGAATTGCCAGGGACGGGTCGTGCCCGTGCAGGCGCCCTGCGCGGAGGAAGTGCTCTGTCTGTCAGAGAACAGGTTTGTTTTTTAAAAAATACCAGGCTACATCCTTAGCGGTTTCAAATTTGGGGCACAGATTGTCGAGCTGTTCTGCGATTTTAGAGCACCTGAAATAATGGGATCTTAGGCTGGAGGCGATCTCCTAGAACCTCCCAGCCACCATCATAATACAAATGGGTCGTAATAAAAAATAAATTAGTGTGAGTCCACAGAAGCCAGCAGAGCTCTATCCCTTTCACAGGCTGAGGATCCAGATGAATATTTCATTTAAAATATTCTATTACGTTGGCTCATATCATTGTAATATCTGTGTGTCTCACATTTGTAATGCAACTTTACAACAGCTTTGCGAGACCTGGAAATCTCAGACTGAAAATTATTTCAGGCACCGGCCATCCATTTCACCGCGTGCTGGCGCAGCATCCTGCCCAAAGGAGTCCACGACTAGGGCTTCGGGGCGTGCTGAAGATGCAGAACAAGCAGAGCAGGACCATGCCTCTCGGGACAAGGTCGCACCGAAGCGCAGGACGATGCAGGAAACGGGACGGAGCCTCCCCGTGCCAGGGCGGCCCCACCGGCCCGTCCGCCTCCGCAGCGGGGACAGCCGCAGCCGTTAGAGCGCTCCAGCCCTGGATCGTCATCTTCTATCAGCTCATGGGAAGACAACGAGGTTTGCAGAGGCTTTTCTGCCTCACGGGGTTTGTGGGCAGCCTCGCTTGCTCTAGCACCACATCAGTGTTTGTAAACAACCTTCTTAAAATACATTGAGCAGGATGTGGGAGCATCACGTGAAGGCGCAGCTTCTTGTCAAGGCAACAGGCCCGACTCTGCCCTCAAAGGGCAGAGCAGAATAACTCACCCAGCTCATTTCCAGCAGCCTGCCCCGAACACCGCCAAGGACGGCTCCGCGCAGGCGTCCCCACTTCCCACCTACGCAGCGGGAACCGCGCAGGGACAAGGACCGCGCTGACCAGGGATGCTCGGATGCTGTGGAAATGACTTGCTGCCTCTGCCAGACCTAATTTAGCAGACGACACCAGCTGCTTCCCAAAGAGGTGCACATAACCCTGAAACGAGCTGCTATGAAATGACTCAGCCAAGGCAAACCCTTCCTCCTAACACCTCCTTGTGCTGGTGTTTGACATATGACCTGGCAGAGGGAGATTGCTAATAATACCGACATTTTATATAGCGCTTTTCTTCGGGAAATCTCAGACGGTTTTACACAGAAGTCAGGTCTATTTGGAGCTCAAGGCTTCTAAGGATGTGTCAAGGACAGAGAGTTTTGGTACCCAGGAAGGCAACATGGGAAGAGTCTATTGCCAGGACAGATCTGCTAAACCAATCTAGCAAGAAAGCAATGATGGCTGTGGTTAATTCGCCATTGATAGGGTCCAGAGTAAACACCCCAGAGATGATCAGGGAGGGAGTTCTCTCTTTCACAGCCATGCTTGCAGGTTGGCCAGCAGAGTTTAGATGCTACAGCCCCATTTTGTGATATGCCCCAGAGACTGGCGGGAGCACAAGATGGCTGTGAGAGCATCGCATGCTGTGCCAGGCCGGGAGCCCCGTCCTACTGCAGGAGGACCGAGCTCTGGCACTGCAGCCAAAGCAGGTGCCCAACCCTCGGGAAAGTCCGGGGAGGGAACCAGCGAGGACTCACGCGCTGGGGACCGCTCAGAAATAGCCCCGAGCCACGCAGAGGAACGCCTGGGGAGAGCTGGTGCGTACACTGCAGGCTTTGTCCCGGGCAGGTCGGCTGGGTGTGTGCTTCCTGGCATACAATTCCCAGATTAGCAGGAGCCGGGCTGCCAGCAGCTCCTCCAGCCCGGCCGTGAATGAGCCGCTCGGGGCTGGGAACCGCTGCCGAGGTCAGCGGTTCAGCTCGGGGCGGAGGCAGGGGATGGGACGAGGCGAGGATGCGGGGATGGGACATCTCCTTCCATGCACCCGAGGGAAAATGAAGGGGCAGGGGGGCACTTCTCCACCCCCGGGGCCAGGACCCCCCAACCCCTCTCTGATACCTCGCCAAGAGGCTGGCTTTGCTTTTCAGCCCCAGGGGACAGAGACCACCACTGGTCAAACTAGACAAGGCAATCTCACCGCTTCTTTTGCAGCAAGGCAGAGACCTGTCTCTTTCTACCCCGAAATTAATAAATAAAAACCTTAAAAGCCACAGAGAATAACTAATGTGGAAAACATGAAAAAGCTGGAGGGTGGAAGGGCTGGGAAAGTAGAAAAAGTAATTCAGCACAGAACTGTTTAATAAGGGAAAGTGAATAATCAGAGGGAGAAGTGAGAACAATTTATTCACACTAAACGCTTAATTAAAAAAAAAAAAATTTCAAACCAAAGCCAGGCCGTGCCAGCCAGTGGGGTGAGGCTCACGGGTCCTTCGCAAGGAACAGGAAAGGAGAAAGCAAAAAGGGAAGCACAGTATGTTCATTAAAGAGAAACGTAGGGGAAAGAGGAGGAAAAAGCTGGAGCTAAGGATCTCTTTGGGACAGGCCTAAGCCCGGCTGATACCGGGGTGGGGAGCGAAGAGGAAGCATCGATCTCTGCCTCAGGAGGGCTGCCGATGCGGGGTGCTCCGTCGGGGGCTGCTCCCCACCTCTCCCTGGAGCTGGATCTAGGGAGGGAAAGGGATGCACCTCAGGGACTGAAGCGGCCGACGCAGAGCGGCACTGCCTGCCCCCAGCCCTGCTGCGTGCTCCCACCGCCTGATGGGGCACCTGGCACTGCCCCGTGCCCCACAACGGGCCTGGCCCTTCCCTTCCCTTCCCTTCCCTTCCCTTCCCTTCCCTTCCCTTCCCTTCCCTTCCCTTCCCTTCCCTTCCCTTCAGCCGCTGGGCAGCGCGGGGCCCTGGGGCACGGGGCCTGGGCACCTCCAGCATCTCCCTACGAGAGCAGGACCCACGCCGGCACATTGCAACCATTAGCACGAAGCCAGGCTGCTCCAGCACCCCACTGGTGCCCGGCCGCTTGCATCCCTCCAGCCTCCAGCCCCATTTGCTGCCTCAGAGAAGCTGGACCCCAGGGACTCCCGGCCGACTGCGGCTCCGGGAGCTGCGCCAGCCATGCCCCTGCCTTTATCTGCCTGTGAAGAGCATGCTTATGAATCGGCGTCTGTTTGCAGACACCCCCTCAGAGGCTGAAAGCAGCTACTGTGCGGGCTCTCGGGATCAGACCCGCACCCTGGAGCTCATGGCAGAGGGCTGCAGACAGAGCAGCATCCCTGTTAAACTCGGTGCTTTCCTAAATGCTGAAAGTCTGCGCCTGCCCACACACTGCAGAGTGAGGTGGCTGCAGAGAGCTGAGCACGGAAGAAAAAAAAATTAACCAAGCAAACAACTCGGTAAAACTCCTGGCCCGCATGGCGTGAGACAAAGAAACCGCCTCCACGCTCCATTTTCCAATGGTATTTTGGAGTTTCCCACCCCTCTGTTGCAGCTACTCAAGACAAGACAAGGCATCTGGGCTTTGCACCAGGGAGAAGACGGGATTCTGCAAAGCGATGCCAACGCACAGGTGCCCGGTGGGCAGCGAGGGCGGGCAGCGAGGGCGGGCAGCCCCCCGGCACCCCCTTCCCACCTCCCGGCCGCGCTTTTCCTGTGCCTGGAGCGGAGGAAGTCACTTTTTCCTCTCTCCGGGGCTGCCCCTGCCTTCGGGAGGAGCGTGCTGGTGTTCAGCTGCCCGGCTCACACCAGCGAGCAGCGATAACCAGCACGCGGATCTGCCTTCGCAGAGCCAGGCTTGGAAACTCCCCGCCTTTCCTCCGCGTGGGGACGGAGGGTTCCCTAGCCAGGTGCCTGGTACTGCCCCGAGCCCTTGTCAGCCCGGATTTCAGAGGCGTTTAGAAGTATGCCACTGATCCATGGGGTGCTTTGGAGGGGAGGAGTTGGTATGCAATCTCCTGGATGAAAAGGGAAACTGAGGCAGGGAGTGCACAGCCAGTCTACTCAAATGGGAGACTTAAAACTGGGCTCATTTAATAAATAACCTCACCAAAACATGCTGGGTTTTCTGCAGAAGCCACCAGCTTTTCTAAAATGGATTTATGGACCTGACACTGTGCAATTTTAAGCATATTGGCCCACGTGCCTTGCCCATGTCCCACAATGGCTTGGTGGAGGAGACAGAAATAAGCTGTGGCCACAGTGCACCGTGGTGGCACACGGTGCCAAGAGAGATGTCCCACCTCAGCGCACCGATGGCGTTTTTCTCTTCCAGACTGACCTCAGCCTTTTCCAGGGGTTCCTGCTCCACTTGCTCCCACCTGTACCCAGCTTCTCCCAACGCAGCCAGTGGTTTCTCCTGCTCCGTCTTCAGGAAACCTCGGTTAGAGAAAGAAACCCATCAGAGGGACAGACACCCCGAGTACCACAGCAAATTGGAACAACACTCTCAACGTGTTCTGACAGCCAGGAACCGACCCCAGACGCTGACCGCTTGGCCACATCATCCCAGGCCCGCAGGACCTTATCAGCGGGCTGTGCCAAGGTCCCTGCCTGCAGAGCGGTCTCTGCCACGCGTGAGCGCTCCGGGCTGGCACGCCAGGGATCCCAGAGGCTTCGCAGGGTGCTCGCAGGAGCCCTGGGCTTCAGGACTCACACCCGGGATGGGACGGGTTAGCTTTCTTACCTGGGTAGGAAAAACACCTGGGAGACCACGGTGTGCCTCCCAGAGGGAAGGGATGGGAGCTCTGTTATTTGAAATATTTCAGATCCGGTGGGCAAAGCTGGAGGGAATGGCCTGGGCAGAACAATTCTGTGCTGGCACAAAGGTGAAAAGGAGGGAGGCCTGGGAGCCCCTGCCCTCCCCTCTCGCTGGGAGCCCGCACAATGGCACTCAGCCCCCACACAGATTTATCAGCCCTCTGACAGATGCTTGCAGTCACAGACCGCCCCCCCCTTCCCATATTTACACAACAGATTATCAGAAGGTGTATTTATAAGTTATTTTGTCCTAAACAGATTATAGCTTGACAGCTCTTCCAATGCCTGAAAAACACAAGCTGGCTTACGCTGGCTTCTCTGGACACGGCAAACAGACGGTTTGATTAACGTCCAACATGCTCCAATAGCTATTATAGGAACAAGGCCTGGGTCTGTTGTGGGTTTTTTAATCAATTTGATAAATCTGGTGCACGTGAGGAGCGCTTTGCCTGAAGCCTCATATTCTCTCTTGATCCAGAGCCCAGAGGCAGCACAGCGGCGACAAACGCGGCGTGCAGCCACCCGTGGCGCGGGCACGGCGGCTGTGCTCCGCGGGATGCTGGGGCACCGCCACCGCCCGCATCCTCCCACCCTGCCCGGCTGGCAGGGGCGCCTCGCCTCCTCCGGCAGCCCCACAGGGAACCAGGAGGACGCTGTGGATAAAACCTGATGAACAACAGGGGTTCTGCTCTTCCTTTTCCCATCGCGATTGCTCTCCGTACCACAGCATCCCTGGAGAGCTGTCACACCCTGCCGAGCCGGGGGCTGCGGAGCCAGGGGAGCCGGACCAGCTTCCTCCTGCGGGGAGCAGCGGGTGGCCCAGCTGCAGGGCAGCAAGGGGCGCAGGGAGCAACTCGCCCTGAGTCACAGCCTCCGGCCAGTTCAGCAAGGCCGCAGCGAGCCGGACGGGGCCGTGGGGGCCTGCGCACGCTGCTGGCACCGCCGCCGGGGGCCCCTGCACAACCCACGGCCACCCGCGCCCCTGCAGCAGGGGCAGGAGCCCTGCACTCGCCAAGGGCTTGCGGGAGGCGAGCCGGCCCACTCGGGGCGGCCAAACCTGCAGGCTGAGGGAAAACCTTCGGCCCCTGCAGAGGTGGTCCTCGGCGCGCCCCATCCTCCCGTCCCCGCTGTCCCCTGCTCGCCGCAGCCCGGACCCGGGCGTGGGGCAGGGAGCCGGGGCGGCCGTGCCCCGGGCTGGGCTCCCCGGCTCGGCTCGGCTCGGCTCGGTTGGAAGCCGGCGAGTGCCACCTGGTGCTCGGAGGAGCCCTCGCTCCCCGCACCCCGCCCGAGGCCGCAGGGCGCTCACCTCTGCGCCGGCCCCGCCGCGGGGGCCGCGGGGCTGCCAGCGGCCGCGGGCCGGGCTGGCTGCTCTCGGCTTCCCGGCCCCGTCGGCCTTCCCGGGGCATGGGGCTGCAGCGGGAACCAAAAAGAAAAAGATGTCAGAGTTGACAGAATGTCTCTGTGCAACAGCTCGAGTCCGATGCCACCCTAATTCCAGCAGCTGATCTTGAAAAACACCTCTACCTCTTCTTCCCTTCCCCCCCGCCCCCCCTGCCAGTTTATCATCCAGAGACCTCAGAGCGCTTCGTGCAGTTGAGTAGATGTCTCCCGGCACGGATGGGAAACTGAGGCAAGCGGGGCAAAGGTTGGCCCCGGGCCACACGGGGAGCGAGCGACAAAACCCAGCGGACACCTGGGCTCCAGGCTCCCACGCCCTAACCGGTAACTTGGCTCCTGTCTCCCGTATTTCGCCAGGCAGCGGCAGGATCTGTAGCGTGGTTATGCTGTACAGAAAGGAAATCTATTAAAAAACTAACTTTAACAGCTCCAGGCAGCTACCCCAAGGTGTTACAACACCGCCCCGGAGTCCCTCTTCGCTGTCTGGAACAAAATACTCACCATTTCTCAAGGAGCTGATTTAATGCGCTGCGCCATCCAGCAGAGAGGGGGCCTAATTTGTCTTATATCTACATGCTGCACCGTTCACACCCCACACCCAGGCTCCGGCAGAACGCTTTATTAAACCACCAACCTGTCCGCCACCCCAGCTGCTTCCTGCAGCCCCGCCAGGTCCTGCGTCTGCCTCAGCGCCTCGCAGAGCCCTGACCGAGCAGCCGGAGTCTCTGCTCTGCCGCAGATTTGTTTCTCTGCTGCAAACCTGCCCTGTTTGTGTTGGCTGGGTTGCAGACACTCATCCTGCTCCATCCATGGCCTCCTCTGGGCTCGCTCAAGCTGTCTGGGGAAATCACCAGCATCCCTGACCCTCCCCTCCTCTCAGATGGAGACCTAGTCTGCAAGGGCATCCCTTATTCTACTTTGGATTGACGTGTTAGGGAGATCCAGGAGCTATTAAGACAGAATTGCTAGGGATGGCAAGATAATTTCACACATATAGGTTGTTCCAGGGCTGCTGGGTAACCAGTTACCCCAATTAAACAACCATAGTCACAGTGGAGGTCTATAAGAAGACCGGGAAGGGAATCCCAAAGGCCTGGCTCTTGCCACTATCCCTATTTCACTCCATCCATCCCATCTCAGCAAACATCCCAGCACCATGTGTTGCCCATCACTGACCAGCAGCATCCTGAGACCATTCCCTGCTCAGCTGGAAGGGACCACGGAGGTGCAGAAGAACTTCAAAGACACCGCTGAGAGCCCACGGCCTCTGACGCGGTAATGCCTCGGCAGTGCCAGGGATGAGTTTTAGCATCCCCCATGCTAATCTATCCCTATGCCTCTTCTAAGGCCTGAGGGCACTTAGATCTGCCTGCAGGCAGATCCTTCTCAGGAGCGATCACCGCCTTCGCCCCATGCTCCATGTCCTTTCACCAACCTTATGCGAAGTCCATCGATGCCTGCTCATGTTGAAGAGCCTGGTCCACTGGGACAGCTCTGCTTTCGGGGATCCTGCACCCTCATCTGCTGTTTAAAACAAGCCCAAAGAAAACAGTGACTCCCCAGAGCCGTCACCTCCCTTCCTGCACGTGGTCCTCGGCACAGCAATCAAACGTGCCCCAGTGGAGTCTCTGAAAGAGGATATCGTGCCAGGTCCAGATCCTCTCGTACCAGCAAAGCAAACGGACTTAGTGCCAGGCACGCTGGGCATTGGGTTCAGTGGGCAACTGGCTGAAGTGCCCCAGCCCCTTGCAGCTGCTGGACAATTTTCAGTGCTCTCTGCCCTGGCCCTTGGGTACTCCCTGCAGCGATCCGACCGCCCCGCCATCCCCCTGGCTGGTCTTCTCCAACCTGCAGCTTTGATGCCAACATTTAGCCAGCAGACAGCGTGCAGCACTGGCCCCAAGGCTCTCCCAGCAGACTGGGAGAAGGGCTACCAGTCATTCTGCAGGACTTCTCCCACCAACCAGCTGCCCCAGGCAGCCTTCGAGTCCTCAGGGATGAGGGGGGGATTTCCTTGCCCTCCGAGCCATCCTCTCACCTTTCAGGAGCTGCTCCTTCTCCCATTCAGCATCAAAGTCCACAAAAAGCATCAGCTCGGTAACATCTTCACCATCAGCACCCACACCTTGAAGGAGCCCGTTCCTGGAGGCAAAGCACAGTTAGGTGTGTTCAAACAGCGGCCGGCAGGACCAGCAGCGCAATTTCTGACCCTCTAGCAGCAACACTAACACAGCTGGATCTGGTTGCATCCTCGTCAGCAGCCCAGAGAGGACAAGGACAGCAAAGGGCTGTAACTGGGGTTTCTGATGGGTGCCACGGTCCATCCAGAGCTGCCTGGGGACCTCTGGGGACCTGGGCTGGGAAGAGGAGCGCAGGCAGCGGTGGGAATGGAGCCTGCCTGCTGTGGATGCAGGACGCCCCGAAGCTGTGTGGGTTCTGGAAGCCAGCTGCAGCCTTACTGGAAACACTGGGCTCATTTGAATGTTTTAAGGAAATAAGGGGAAAAGTGGGTTTTATAAAATCCAAACGAGCAGCCTTCTGCAAAACACCGGCTGCTCGGGATCTGCCAAGACCGATGCAGCCAAGCGGGCTTCTCCCTGTCCCTCTAGGCCATGGCTGTCTATGAGGACATGCTCCCTCGAGAGGGACACTGGGCTGGGCCTTTGGCCCCATGTCACCCTCCACCCCAATGCTTACATCTCCAGAGCTTTGTCACCAAAAGCTTCTGGCATGGCTGTCCCCTCCTCGCTGGCCACCCCGCTGCCTGCACACTGCCGGGCTGGGCTGCCGGCAGGAGCGTCCACCACATCACCGGCCACCGCCAGCTCCGTCTCGCTGGTGCTCAACAACAGGCAGCTTCTGCTCGTGCTGCTCCCCAGCGAGCCGGTGAGGCTGAGCCCCGCCAGCTCCCCCAGGAGCGGCTCCGTGCTCTCCCCCTCGGCACCCTCCCAGGGCTCCCAGCACGGGTGCTGCTGGCCTGCCAGCTGCCCGGGGCTGCTGCAGCCCCCAACGGCGCCCAGCTCTTGCCCCTCCGCTCTGGGCTCCGGTGTCCCCCGCGTGCTTGGCGGGAGCCCGAAGAGACTCCTGAGGAGCTGGAGCAGGGAGGGACGGCTGGGAGCCTGGGCGGCCGTGGGGGCATCCATCGGTGCCAGCGCCGGGAGCGGGGCTGCGGGGTTGGCCGGTGGCTCAACGGCTCAGTACTGGATTTGAATCAAACGGCCCCAAACCACCCGGAACCCAGAGCTGCAGCACTGAGGCAGTGACAGGGGTCTGAAACAAGACTGGGGGGGCGCAGGATGGCACCCAGGGGGGAGAAGGATGCAAAACCCAGGGCTGGGAGGGGAGCACAGACCAAGCACAACTCAGGGCTGGGGGAGAAGGGGAGCCCCAAGAGGTGAAACCTCCCTTCCACCCACAGCGACTCATTCTTGCAGCATCCCCACCTCTGCCATGGTTTGACCTAGCCCCGAATTTTCGCACCTGCAAGGGAGGGTGGGAGGAAGGGGGAAGGCTCATGAAAACGCACACGAACTCCTCCAGAGCGCAGCACCATGGCCAAAGACGAGAACATAAAAAATTACTACTTCCGCAGGCAGCAGCAGAGCAAACAGCTTTTAAAAGCAGAGTCTGCGTTTGCCATCGCAATGCAATTCATTCATGACAATAATGGCAGGAACCGAAACAGCAGCAAACTCCTTTCCCAAATTCAGGCACATTTCCAGTGCCTGTTTTCCCAGGTCCACAGTCTCAGGCAGGGGATTTTCCCTGCAATGTTCCGTGTTTGACAGAGCCGTGCTGGAGCTGCGGTGACACCGGCATAAAGCTGTTCTCGCTAACGTAACGTATCCCTCACGGAGGCACGCTGGTAGGAGTTCAGCTTTGCTAGGAGTTTCTCGGGCTGGCTCTGCCAGTGTCTGCTCACCCTTGGCTCAGGTAGTTCACAAGCTGCTGGCTGCAAGAAGGCATTTTTTCCCCAGAAAAACTAATCTAAAACTGCCATGTCATCATGACTGGTTGAAACTGAGATTCTCCCACCCTCCAGCTGCACCCTCCTCTTTCCTTTCGTCCGCTGTCACCGGGCTCGGGTGGCCGGCGCAGGGCGCGCCTGCAGCGAAGCACAGGCCGCAGTCGTCCTCACCGCAAAGTGTGTTTTCACGTCAGCCCCTGCTCTGGCTGGCACCGGGGGGGGCTGGGGATGCACAGCCGAGCGCAGCCCCCTTCCCAGCAGCACCACAGATTTAGACTACACCAACAACCTGGTGAAACCACATCCTAAAATGCCACGTGAATCCTGAAACCAGGGGCACCTTCTCTGCGGCTGCCGTGCATTTCTTATTTACACCAGCAAATATATCTCTTTATTTATACCAGCAAATATATCTCTTTATTTACAGCAGCAAAAGGGGCTGCCGGTGGAAGCGGGGAACATTTCACATCGGCATCAGCGATGGCAAAGCCAGTGCGGCACAGGCGGCTGGGAATTTCTTCCCTATTGCCTCAACATCTTAAAACCACTGCAACAGCAAGGCAGGCCGCCTCCGCACCAGCAGAGCCACACGCAGGATTTAGACCACTCATCAAATGATCACCTAAATACTCGCTTGCCACTGTCATGTCTTCATGTCCAGGTGGGCCGCTCCCATACCAGAGCTGGTGCTTCCGAACCAGTTTCCCTTCATCCCTGGTGCCCCCCCTCTTTAACGCTCTCCAGCAGCCGTTTGCAGACACATCGCGACGTGCGGCCCTGCCGCCCGCCCGCAGCTCAGTCCCCGCAAGCTCCTTGCTGCACTTGCTGCGGACACAGAGGAGTTGTCCAAGCCTCCTGCACAGCTTATTTGCCACAACTTTTGCTGCTTAATGTGATTAGAAGCAGTGACGAATATCACACAGCTGGTGCTCTCCCGGTACCACTTTCCCAGCCCATTTTCTACAGCCGTGCCACAGAGGTGTTACGCAATGTCTTTGAGGTGGAAGAGGAGTGGTTGGCAAAAAGGAAGAAGGATTTTAGATGAAATTCCCTTTTGCAAAACTTCTCACCAACGCTGCTGTCTAACGAGGTAATACTAAGGGCTGCTAAACCTGAAACGGTGGTGAGACTCAGGGACAGCCCAGACTGCCGTAACGTGGCAGAGAGAAGCGGAGGATTCATCCTGCAGCAGCCAGCACACCCCGCTGAGCCTGTGCCGGTGAGCAGCCTAAAACCCGGGCACACATCACGCAGGCTGTGCACAAGAACAGCCACCGCGCAGGTCAGCAGGGGCACCGGGACAGCCCAGAGGCAGCGACATCCAGGCCCAAACAGCCACCATTGCTACACTCGCCACCAAAACTCACCCAAGGCTCAGTGTGGAACTAAGGTTGGTGATGGGACCTTGAGTCCCCCAGGACCGTGAGTCACTCTGCGAGCCCACGCTGGGAAGAAGGCAGACCCCTTGCTACCAGGCTGATGGGCACGGTCCCCATTAGCTGATTCCTCACCTTCCTCTGCTCCATGATTAATCTTGCCCCACCGAAAGCCATCTCTGGCCAGCGCACATCTCTCTTGGTCCCTGGCCCCCGCAGTCACTGCGGGCATCCTTTGCCTCGCCTTCCACCACCTGCTTTTCACTGGTGTCGATGCAGCTGCCACCCTCAGAAAGGTCTGCCGAGGCCATGGCCCCAGCAGCCCGCACCTCCGAGGGGAGAGGGCGTCTCTGGAGCCGGAGCAGGGCTCTCTGCACCAGGGGCCCATTTTCCCTGGAAAAGCTCAACCGAGAAGTCAAGGATTCAAAAATCTCCCTGTTTGGCTCTGCGTAGGGAGCATCCCACAGGGCATGCCGTCCCAGGGCGCGAACAGTGCTCCTACCACTGCACAGACAGGTAATTTGATAATTAGCAGTCAGGCATTTATACTGGCCCCAAACCTCTGCTTATCTGGCATTTTTCAGCACAGTGAAGTCCTTGGCAGCCTCCCAGGGAGCAAGGGGAGGAGAAGCAGCTGGGGCAGCTTGCTGAGCCGAGAGCCACCTCCCGGGAAGCTGTTTTGCTCTCCAGCGTGAATCATGCCCTTTCCTCCAGCTACTGCGATTTTTCCTGATCTCGGTGGATATCAGATTTCCTAAGTCGCTTGGTGTGAGCCACTTCTGCCACCACCAACTTTTCTTCTGGCGGATCAACACAGAAGTTTCCTACTAGAAACCAGAAATGCTCTAACGATGACTTTAACGGGCTCCTGGTCCTACCTGCCGAGGGACCTGACAGAGGGCAAATCAACCGTGCTAAGAAGCTGCAGCCTTAATAAAAAGGTCGGGAAAAGTCACTGGAGAGCCCACAGAGAAGCTGGCGGCTCCCGGGGAAGGCGGCGGGCAGGGCGCCGGGATGCGCGGTGCCATCCCCGCACCGCTGGGCCCGGCGCGGCGGCCCCCAGCCCTGCTCGCAGCGCAGCCGCGGCCAGGCGGTGCCCCAGCCTCCCCCCGGGCCCCCCGGGGAGCCCCTCTGCCCCTGGGGGAGCCCCTCTGCCCCCCGGGGAGCCCCGAGCCCCCGCCACCGCCGTGCCCGGAGCCGCGCCGCGCCGCTTTCCCACGCTCCGGGCGGGGAAGGCGCCTCTAGAGGGAGCTGAGCCCTGCCCGGCTCCGCTCGGCATCTATGGTCCGGGGCTGGGTTTCTTTCTTTTTTTTTTTTTTCTCTCTCCTTTTCCCTCCTCCTCCCCGGCCCTGCTCGCTTCCTTCCCCCGCGCCGCGCTCCGGGGAGGAGGCAGGAAGGGAGGCGGCGGGGATGGAGCAGCTCCCCGCCGGGATGCCTTAGCTCCCCGGGACACCCCGGCCCGCCTGCTCCCCGCCGGGACGCGGTGAGTGGCGGGGGGACCCCCCCGGGGACCCCCCAGCCTCCCCCGGGACGGGCGATCTTTATTCACCGGGCCCGGTCCGGCGGTGCCGAGGCTGCGGTGAGGCGGGGAGGGATGCGGCGGGGGCCCCGGGGTGCCGGTGGCTCCGGGGGAGCCCGGCAAGGCGGGGGCGGGGGGCAGAGCCGCGGGGCCTCGTCCTGAACCGCCCGCTGAACGCGGTTACAGTGCGCGGTGGTACTTGAGCGAGCAGCACGCCGGTGCGTGCAGCAGCTGGGCCAGGGCTGAAAGGTCTCGCTCTGAGCTGACCGGTGCCCCGAAGAGGGAATATTGCCTCTTCTAATAGTATTTTCTCCAGCTGGGGTCTTTGCCCCCCTGGCGAGGCCACGGCGGTGACAGCCGCACCCGGCATCCCCGTGCCAGCGCTCAGGGTAGGGGTTCAGGGTAGACAGGGTTGCGTGAGCTGTTGGTGGGAAAGGTGGTGCCGCGCCGAGGAGCGGGGTGACGTCCGCTTCACCCCGCTCTGGGCTGTGACCTCAGACACGGGCATGGCACGTGTGGCCTTGCAGGCTTGCCTGCACAGCTGCCTGCACCGCTTCCCGCCCAGCAGCGCCAGGGACCGCCGGGACGTGGGCGCACGGGGCTGTGGGGGTCCCTGGCTGCAATGGCTGCATCTGCTGGGGCTCGTGGGCCAGCGGGTGCCATGCTGGGCGGGTAACCACCAGACGGGGCAAACTCGCCCATTTGCTCTTCTAGGCCAGGCTGGGAGGAGCGGGGCTGATTCCGCGCTGCCCGGGCAGGGATGCAGCAGGGCTCAGGAGTCCTGCGGGATCGCTGGCCTGGAGAGGGTTAGCTGCCCTGCACGCTGCATGATGGAATCACTCCCATGCACAGGCGCAGGGCCAGACCTGCAAAATGCTCGTCCCAGAGGATGCTCCACGTGTTTCCTGGAACAGGATCCTCGTAACATGTCGAGGGGTGACTCCAGAGCCCCATAGCCGGGCTTGTTCGCAGGGATTATGGCTGCTCCTGCAGATCCTCTCGCCTCCTGCAGCTTGCAACTCTGCCTCTCTCTCTGGGCCAGTCCCACCATCTTCCTGGCACCCAGGCGCTTCCCTTTGGAGATAAGCTGGGAGCAATGGTGAGCGTGTCATGAGGACAGGCAGGAAATGTGTCAGAGACCTTTAAGCAAAGGAGATGAGGGTGAAATGAGAAACAGTTGAGGCAAAGGTCTTTTTTTTTTATTACGGAAGCCTGGCAGGTTCCAGGAAGGCTCGGTCTTTGCATGGCATGTGCTCATTTGTAAAGATAAGACTCCTGTGCCATCTTGGAAGTGTTGCTAAATCCACATCCTAGGTGCTGCCTGCTGCCTTTAACCCTTTGTGGCCTCCACGAGCAAAAAGTCAGCCCCTCCCTGCTCTCTTCCAGCACGATATTCTCATAACAAAGGGGAACGGGGCAAATCAAAGGGGCATTGGGCTGGGAAGCAGGAGGAATGCAGGCAGCAGCACTCTTGATACTGGAGAGGATGCTTGGAGGCACTTTGACCCCAGCAGAGACTGGCAGTGAGCTATCTTGGGCGTTCACTTGGTTTGCAGGAGCTGGAGTTTAGGGTCCTCCCCAGGGAGCAGGTTGGGGACCGGCAGCGTGCTGCCGGGGCCGTAGCTGCCGGTCCCAGATGTGCATGTGTGCAAAAGGGCTGTAGTGTCTCGTGTTGCAAGAGAAGAAAGCGCTGCAAGAAACTATATTGAGAAGGAAACTGAAAATGAAAGTTCCTCTTAAATGATGGCGGCAGTCGCAGCCTGCCACTTCCTAAGGGTTTGCCAGACGGCAAATGTGAAGCATCATGAGCTATCTGCTCCTCGGGCACTGGACTCCTGTGCTCACCCGCCATCCTTCATACTGAGCAGTCAGGTCTGCACCAGAAATTCCCTCTTGGGTGAGGTCTGGGTCAGAGGCAGTGGGCTGATGTGAAACAACCGGTTGCACCTATAGAGCAAACCATAAAAGCTCCCGAGGCAGCTGAACTCTTTGGCTGAATGCGTCCGCATCCTCCCCAGCGCTCAGTGCAGCCTCGGCTTCTAGCAGCACGAAGTACGGTAGAAATTCATACTGCTTCGCTTACCCACGAGCTCCGGAGAGCTGCTCGGAGTCCGGCTTGCTTCCCCTTCCAAGGCGGGCTGCAGCTGTAGCCTTGCTAAGCGCCTGAGGAGGGGCTGGGGACGGCAGCGGGGGAGGCGTGGGAGGGTTTGAGGGTTTCCCCTGTGGAGAAGGGGACGGGGGCACGTTCGTCTGCTCCAAGCGCTCCCCGAGCTGCCTCCACCGTGTCCCAGGGCAGAGGAGAGCAAGGAGAGGAGCAGCTCTGGAGCCCGGGTCTCTGCTGATCTGGGCAAGTGGCAGCCAGCTCTCCTCCCAACTTTACCCTCAGTCCCGACTGTGGATCCTCATCGTGTTTTCAGCTTTTCCTTGGATGGGGATGTTTAAGGTTGGGGAGGAAAAGGGAAATCCTGTCCTCGGAGGCACGTAGGAAAAAACAGCATCTCCATCTGTGTGTCAGTGTGGCTCAGGCTCCCTGAACGCCGCTATACGGATACACGATGGCTTTCGAAGCCAGGCTGATAAGCTTTGCGTTTCCAGGCCCCCGTCCCCACCTTGACTGCAGGCTGTACTTCACATTACTGCTTATGGTCTCAATTTATTTTTTCTTCTGAATAATCTTCGCTGTGAGGTTGTAAGCTTGGACCATGTGTTGCACTTCCGATCTTAAAATAGCTGGCTGTTTATCCATAACCAGCACTTTTTAAAATTTTTGCCCAGGATACAGTTTAAACTACTGGGTGTTGATGTGCCTTCATGAATTTAGACCTGGTGCAAATCAGAAACCCCCCCAGTTTAGCCCTGCAGAAGCCTGGCCTGGGAACATGTGCTGGCATGCCACACAACAGGCTAGGACCTGCAGCGATCTCTCCCCAACCCCGACGGTAACGGCGTGGCCTCGCTTCCTTCTCTGCAAAAACCAGGGGCGAGGTCAGTGCGATGAGCAGAGTGGTAAAGGAGCTGCGACGAGCCCTAACCTACAGGTCTGGGCGCAGGATACCTGCGAAGTTCGGGGGCAGTGTGAGCTGTGCACTCGTTCTCATTTAATTTTCTTATTCCGAGAGGAGCTCAGAAGACATAAAGAACAGGGGGGATTAAAGCGTCTGGATATAGGAAAACAGAGACCTCATCTCTTGTAGAAGGTGTGGAAAACAAGTCGGAGGTCTCGCCAGGCGCAGTCGGCACTGTCGCTGCGGCTCTGCGCGGGAGCCGCGGCAGCTCGGTGCGGTCACGGGTTGCTTTGCTCTTGCCGCGCTCCGAACCGTCGTGGCTGCAGGTCGGGGTACCCGCGGAGCCCCACGGCTCAGCTCCCGGGCACGTTCTCCGGGCGCACCGGGGAGTCGTGGAGCCCTTTGTGCTGTGATTTTTGCTTTCACCCCAGCGTGAAGCCGCTGCAGATGCTGCTGTTGTCTGGCTGAGCAAGAGCCAGTGCAGCCCGTGGCACTTGCTGAGCGGGTCAGAGGATAGCTGGCAGGCTTCCAGCAAGGGTGGGGAGGTGGCGCGGTGGGGTGGGGAGCTGGGTGACTTTCCTCTTCTGGCCTATGACTGCAAACACGTTACTGTGAGGAGTCAGGAAGAGAGGAGCAATCTAGCCAGGGACTTGGTGTGGCCAGGAATCGGGGAGCGAGCGTGCGGGAAGGGAGGAGCCAGGTCGCTGGCGGGGATAAAAGCCGGCAGCATCGCTCCTCTGAGCGCTTGGCTCAGCCAAAGGGGCTTCCTAAGGCTGGCCCGGGAGGCGCGCGGGGGAACAGGGGCCGCGAGGCTCCAGCCTCCCGGCTGGCTGCTCGTAACCCGCTTCACTTACTGTCTCTCGTCATTCCAGGTAAAGCTGATACTCCCAAGCATCTCTCTGCAATGGCCTCAGGGAACGACGGTGACCCACCGAGGGCCCACGAGCGCCGGGGAAGCAACGGGCACCGGCTGCCACAAGAGCTCAATTCAGGTAAAAAGTTGCTGTGATATTCAGGGGAGGAAGCATTTTCAACCCATTCTTTTTTTTTTTCTTTTCCTTGCTGTGTTTCTTTGAAAAGAAAGGATTTTTCATACCTCCAGGGCCCTTTGCAAGACTGGGATAACAAATCAGTTCCGTAAGGCTGTGCTGAATTGAACTGGGAGAGCACATGCTCAATGCTGTTCGGAGACGCTTGGCACTGGATTAGTGCGGTGGGCAGCAAGGGGGGCTTGAACGGCACGGAGAAGGCAGCGTGCAGGGAGCTGCAGGAGCGGGGTTCGCTGGAGCTCTGTGCTGCCAGGCCGAGGCAGGCATAGCGGGGTGCCGCAGGGCAGATCGCCCCGGCTGGCTGCGAGACGTACGGCTGGGCCCTGCTGCCGTTTACTTTCCCTTCCCTGAGCACAAGAGAGCGAAAGGTCCTTGGTGTTTAAAACGCACAGAAAAACACGCCTTGCTGAGCAGCGCCTGGTCTCAAGCAGTTGGGTTCAGTCTTGCTGCATCGGCTGCTGGATGAAATCAGGTCTCCAGTGTGCCTTGGCATAGCAGCGATGAAAAGTTACAGCTCACCGGCATTCAGGAGCGGTTCAGTCCGTTGCTCGTGTGCGCCGAGCCCAGCAGACTGTGTAACTGTGTTTCACACTAATAGGTGAAACTGGGAACGGGGCTGAAAGGAACCCAGGAAAAACCTCAGCTCCCATTTCATCCCAAGGTGACAAAATGATGCTGCACAGAAAGCTGTTAAACACCGGTGACTTCTTAACCTGTTTTGCAGGTAGACTTATAAATAAGGCTGAGTCACTGCAGCTCTGTCAATAATGGAGATGAGAAGCTATAGCTAACTGTTATGTATTTGAGCTCAAATCCAGCTCAGAGCTGTTTTATTGGCCTGATCGTGTTAGTTATACTCTGGCATTGCTTGGGCTGCTCTCCATCTCGGAGTACCGTTTGTGCTAGGTCCTGCATGAACGCACTGGAGGAAAACATACCCCGTCCTTCCCTTACCAAAGTCTACAAGGTATGAAAATAAATAAATAAGAGGCGTTGTTTACGTATGCTGATTTCCTGTTGAGGCCAATGAGATGCTGATGTGAAAACCGGTTCAGGATCAGGCCCTGAACTCCAACCACGCTGTTGTGCAGTCAGGCTTCCTGCGCGCCTGCGAGTGCTTGCTGGCAGCACCGGCATCCCTCTGCTTCCCAAAGCTCAGCGGGGTCCCTCTGGAATTCGGAGGGGGGATCTCTGCACGCCCCTTCGGCAGAAGCCTCGTGGACTCCAGTGGCAGCAGAAATGTGCAGCTTCCACCAACACGTGCTATGGGATTACAGGGTGGAAGAAGGCTTTTGTCAACAGGTATGGAGCCTGGGTTTCATTTTGGGCTCACTTGCTCTGTTTGTTTATCTTTGGATACGGTAGGGACTGAAGAGATTTATCTGCTGCTTAAGGATTTGCTTGAGCATCGTTCTGAGCCCCTGTTTTACCAGCCGCTGCTTAGGGCACGGACAAGATGCTGCTGGTTTTGTCTAGCTTGGGTGGCAGTTTGCACTCGTGGTGTTTTTAGGGCATTGTAGATGAGGGCAGGAGCTTCATACTCCTGGCTGTACGTGATGAAGAGGAGGAGCAACTTAGCTCATGAAGAGTCATGCAAAGGGGAGCAAACATTGCAGAAGGAGGGGCGAGAGGCCCAGCACCAACAGTGCTGAGCTGAGCTCAGGAAACAGGGCTCATACTTCAGAAAATTAACCTTGCCCTCCTTCAGTTCTCATCCGTAACATGGGGGTGGCAGTGCCTCCCCCTTCGGACGTGCTGCCAGGGTACGCACACAGCTTCGGGAACGGTTTGGATACGTGGCGGCTCAGATCTGGGGGACACGCCGTGGACGGGGCTCTCCTCACGCTTGCAGGTAACCATGCCAAACGGGGCTCAGCTCCCCTACGCTGCAGAGGGGCTGGGCCGCGCGATGAAAGTATCGTTTGCGTGGTCCCAGTTAGCTCCCGTGTGGCCCGTGTTAGCCGGAACGCCAAGGCGCTTGCTTTGTTGAGAAGCGTGATGTGCTGCTGTACCCACTTATTACTACGGGGGAAAGGGAGCGAGCTTTGATGCAAGCCTCTGCAAGGATGTCCAAGGTGTCAGGGTTGTGCACGGAAAGCCCAGCCGCCCTGACTCGGTTTGAAGTCTCTCTTCCTCAGATTACCTGGGCTTTCCCATCTGCCTCTGTGTGTTTAATAACATAACATAACAACCTAGAGAGGTGTGAGGTTTGGTCCTTGGTTATTTGTCTTAGCTCCGGACCTGACGTTGCATGTGAAGCAAGTCATGAACCGATAAATAGTTGCTTAGGGACGTTAGTCATGCGTCCGTGAGCGTCTCTGTGTCTTCATCTCCAAGACCACCTGCAAAATGAGGAGGAAAAATGTGACCTGCCTGTTTAAGCCTGGGTTCTCATGCATTCTGTAGAGCAACCAAACTCATTTAAACATGCTTTTCTCTTGTCTGGTGCCCATGCAGTTCCTATCTCCAGCACAGACAGAGAGTACTGGACTTCCCTGTTGAACTGCACCTCCCGTCGCTATGTCATGTCCATTTTTAAAGCAAAAAACCAAATCATCCTTCTGATGGCTGTGCTGGGAAATAACTGCTCAGGAATTGCCTCGTGACTCCTTTGTTCTGGCCCGCAAAGGATGCCCCAAAAAATCTTTTATGAAAAACTTGGTGGGGCAGAGGGAGATGAATCGCCAGAGCCGAGATGCCCACCCGCCTCGGGGCACCCCGCTGAGCCCTGGGCCCAGCCTGCCTTTGCAGTTCAGCGGATTAGCAAACACGGGACAGATCTCAGCTTGGGCAGCAAAGTACCAGAGCAAAACCTTGCTGCAGCGCCCAGCCCCTGCTGCAGGCCTGGACTCTGGGTGTGTTGGTGGGACACCACTGAACGGAAGAATTAAAGCAGATTTCTTGAGACCAGTCCAGAATCTGGACCAGAGAATCTCCCTTACTGACAGATTCATTTCTATCTTAAATCCAAGGCTGTTTGCCCATTAGCTCTGCAGGGAGGCTGTTTGAGAATATTGCTCCTCGTTTGGGTGGGAAGATTATTTGTTCTAAAGAGCAGATAAGGGGAAGGGCTTTGTGCCGCGCAGATGCCTCTGGGGACGGCCGTTTTCCATTTCCCTGTCTAGAAGCCCTGCTCTCAGGTGCAAGCTGTGCAGGATTATGCCAGCACGGTGCAGCGTCAGGTTGATCCGCCTCTGATCCCGGATGGCGTTGCTGTTGACAGGCGATAGGTTTCACAAGGGGCTGATTGCCCGATGGAAGCTAACCCAAATCCATTAACGCAGATACTGCTCATCCCATACCTGAATTGCAACTACCATGAGGTGGAGTCAGGCTTCCCCTCAAGGCAGAAATCTGCAGGGACCATTTTGGTTCCCCGGAGCTGTCTTCTCCCTTTGGAGCCAGTTGCCGTTCCAGACTGGGTATCTCCCTCTGTGCAAACAGATGCCCCTCTTTGTGTAGTTACTGCCCGGCTCTTGAGCTCAAAAGGGACGCTGCCAGGCTGCGTCTGTCATTATTACAGTCTGTAGCAGGGCCATTTAAGTTAGTTGTAACAAGGTCCGATGGACAACTTTGGTGAGACCTGCCAGTTTTTACCATAGCGCAGCTGCTCCGCAGGAGGCAGGAACGGGGAGGAACAAAGGATCTTGCACAGAAATGCAGCCGTTGCATGGCTGAGACGGCTGGGGTCTGGTCAACGTTGTCTGCGGTGTGGATCCAGGCAGGAGGCGGGGGGAGGTCTGCTCTAGATGCTGAGCGTGCGCTGGGGACCGAGGGCGACAGGGTCGCTGCTTCCCGCAGGTCCTCCCGGGCAGCGTGGGGCTTCGCAGCAGCCTGTGAGCCCCTAACACGGCCCCGGTGATCCCACAGGGAGCCCACACATCCCAGAGGAGCTCCAGACTGCTCTTCTCCTCTCTGCTGCTGGTGCTGGGAGTCCACAAGGCAAATCTCAATCCAGATCGTCTTCCTTTGAGCGGGAGAGACCCAGAGGTGGTCCCAGTGGGTGCTGTGGGGTAACCCCTGGGGGGAAAAGATGTACGTTCTCCTGTCCTTGTGTTCCTAAAAATAGCGCCCGCGGTAATTAAAACCAGGGATTTTTTTGGTACACTTACTTCCTCTCTAGTGCTGGCAGCGTGTTTACCCTGCTTCTCGCTGAAACTGTGAGTCAGTCGGTTTCGTTTTCTGGCTCTCGGTGGAGCGGTCACTGGCTCCCTAAGGTGGGATCTGTTTGCCGCCAAATAAACCCATTCCTGCAAAACAAAAACCAGTCCGCTGAAAACACAGCGGCCAGGGCTTGTCACTTCCCTTCACCTTTATTTACCCAACCCGAACTCGGTGTAACCTGAGTCTCTGCAGGACAGGTCCTCTCCCGTCCCCACACCCCATCCAGGGCTGGGCCCATCTCCCCGGAGCATCGCGCAGGCCACGTAGATGTGACCAGCCGGAAAAAACTCTGTGAGGAGCGGTGCGGCGTGCTTTGGAGACTTGGGTACGGGGTTTTACGGAGCAGTGTTGCCAGGACAGCTGTGTCCGCCAGGCCAGATCCTCACGTCCCAGCCCTGGGACATTGCTCGGGCAGGAGCATCTCTGCATTGGAAATGCAATTTCCAGTGGCCAGTGAACTGCATGACCAGTCTGGTGGGTGGATATACTGGGATGCTGGGAAAGGGCTTTAGCTGGGTTGGCTGCAGCGAGCTGCGCTGCTGCTAGACAGCGTTGCTGGTGCAGATGTGCTGCTGCACGTCACCAGCACGCTTTGCAGGACGAGCACCTGAAGCCACGGGTCTGCAGGGTCCTGCGCTTCTGGCGTTCCCCCAGGTGGCTCATTTACCTGGGCTTTGCACCTCGTTTAATGTCTGTGAATCTCCACCCTGAACGGTGACACCCTGTCAAAGGAGCAGGGCTCTGATCCGTCCACACCATTTCTGTCCTGTACAAATCTTGCATCTTAGAAAAGAAACTGGGAAGAACTGTGTTACCGGGACCTCAGGGCCAGCTCCCCCCGAGCCCTGCGGGGTGATTTAGCTGGGCTGCCGGCTGTTTGGGAGCCGGTGCTCTGGCCCGGATTGCTTCTCAAGGCAGCCAAAACCGAGCTCTAATCAAAGACATCCCGTGACAGACCGGGTGCTTTCCCCAGGAGCAACGTAACACGTGTGATAAGGTATCGGTCACCATGGTGCCTATGGGACAGAAACGCCTCGCCGGGGGCTCCCTGCTCCGGAGGGGGCAGGCCCTGGCCACGTCCAGACCCTTGCTCTTCCCCGAGCAGCGTGGGCACGGGGGACGCGCGTGCGGGTCTCGACCTCGAGCCGTTTGCAGACGGGCGTGCGCCTGTCGCCACCGGTTGTTTCTGACTCGCTTCCTGCCCACGCAGAGCCGGGTCGGTTTTCGCGCGCTGTCGGGGCCGGGTGACAACGCACGGGCGCGTTCCCCCGCTGAACCCTGAATACGCGGCGCGCCGAGCCCTGCTTGTTTACGGGAGCAGGGGAAGGAAGCTGCAGCACCCAAACCCAGCCCCAGCCTCCCCCCACAACCGCCCCAGCTCGCCCCCCGCCCCGCCGCAGCCTCCCGCTCGCCGTGCGATGGGCTTATTGCTTCCACGGGTATTTGTTAGCAAAGCAGGGGATTTGGGGGCCCGCTCTCGCTCGGTGGCAATGGGTGTGCTGGAGCAGCAGCAGGCATTCCGTCCAACCTTAGCTCCTGGCTGCTCATCTGCTTTCGAGCGCAGGACGGGGAGTCGCCTCTCTGGGCTACGGTTTGCAAGTTATTCAAAAGCTCCTCTCCGTTCTGTTCCTGCCAGCAGCCCATGCAGAAGTTGCAAACCCTGCCCTGGCGTTGCCGCTGCTGGGCTGACGGGTGTAGGTGAGACCGGTGATGTGTGATTGAATCAGCAAGGAATTATACTAAAATGACCAATTTAACTTTTGCTCACCCCATCATTGCTGATGCCATGCAAGGGCACGATCACTGGTGACACTGAAAACCAAGATTGTTTGCTGAGGGTTGATGGGCAGCACTAAACTGAGCTTTGCCTCCAGGTTGGGTTTGGATCCGAGATTCCTGAACTTGTTTGTGCTGAGCAAAGCCCTTCACTGCGAGGTGCTGTCACGGGGGGAGAGCTGCCAAGCACAAGCACTTCAGCGTCTGGGTGGTGTTGTGACAGTCCCGTCGCTGTCGCCAAAAATGGATTCAAAAGGTGGGCTTGTGCCCCTAAGAACAAAGACTGGCTTCAAAATTAGTTTTCTGAGAACTAATTTATGCTGGATTCTTTTTGCTTGATTGCAAAAGGCCAGTGTTAATACAAACAGCACAAATTCAGGTTGAAAATGAAGGAATAGTCTCTTTCCAACTTGGGAAAGGGGGGAGAGGAGCTTCTCCCTTGACTTTTCTTCCTCTTGTCTCTCTCTCAGAAGCTGAGGTGGCAAAGGAGACGGAGGAGGTGTTTCGGAGCTATGCCTTCTACCGCTACCAACAGGAGAGGGAGGAGAGAGGGGATGAAGTACCCGTGGACCCAGAGATTGTGGAGATCCAGCAGGAGCTGGGCAGGTAAAACCCTGATACCAACCGTATGCACGTCCCTCAACCCCATCCCGAGCCAGGCTCCTTTACAGACCCACCCCTTGGTCCTGCTTACCGGTCTCGCTGGGAAGGCAGACCCATCCATAATGCTGTCTTCCCCCTGGGCAGCACCGGGAGCCTGGTGGGAAGGCGCCTGGCCATCATCGGTGACGACATTAACGAGCGGTACGACGCGGAGTTTCGCTACATGCTGAAATCCTTGCAGCCCACCAAGGAGAACGCCTATGAGTACTTCACCAGAATAGCCTCCAGGTAAGGCCTCCGGCTCCCTCGGCGTGGGCTGGACGCCTTCTGCTGGAGGAGATCAGGGAAGGAAAGGTCGGTCGGGGTGCAATGCATGGGTTAAAGCCTTGCCCCCACCCCAGGGCAGCCGCCCCCCGGCTCTGCCCCAGCACACGCGCTCCGTCAGTCCCAGCTTCACCCGCTGTCCCTGGGTTGAGCTCCCAGCAAGCTCACCGTGACGGTTCCTGCGTTTTCTGCCTGCCTGCTCTTGCTCCTGCGCACTGTTTGGACAGTCTTCACCTGACAGTCATCTCAGTCCTTGCGCAAGCTGAGCGGGGTCAGAAAGTTTGGGGGACGCGCCTGGGAAGCGTGGCCCGTGCATCGGTAGCCAAATGAATGTCCCAGCTCCCATTCAGGGGCGCGACCAGCCCTGGACTAAGGCAGACCTGCTGCTGGTCCCGCTGCCGCTAGCTTGGCAGCTGGGAAGTCCCGATGGGTCAAGGTTTCCAGAGGCATAGAGCAAACGCAGCTGCAGGCTGTGGGGAGGGGCAGGTACTCGCTGCCCTTGGCGTGGTCCGCATGGAACAGGATCAGACTAACTCAGGATGGGGGATGCTCTGCAGGCTTGCAGAGCCTGCAGCCATCTCGTGCAGGCGATGCACGCCCAAGCTCTCCCACTCAAAGCACAGCAGCAGGGTGAAGAGTGAAGACAAACACCCGGACAACTTTTTGCCCTGATTGCCTGAGGTACAGGCTTGGATCGAGGTGGCCATCAAGGGGTTCAGTCCTCACCCCTCTCTGTCTGTAGGGAAACCAAGACACTGTGCACGTTAAATGGTTTGCCCAGGGTCACGCAAAAGACCTCTGGCAGAGGCAGGAGAGAAGCCGGGGTCTTTGGGGTCCCAGGCTCCTGTCGCTCCTCCGAGCGCGCCTGGCTCCAGCGCAGCCCCGTCCCCGTGCGCCCTCCGCTCGGTGTTTGTTGTCTAACCGCCTCTCTTCTGTCCTCTTCCTGCTCCCCTCTCCTTGGGAAGCCATGCTGCGCTGTTTTCACCGCTTTGCCAGCCTGAGGCGGTTAACGCACCGCAAACAGGTAAATTAACCTCTGTCCCTCTCTTTGTGCTACCTGTTTCTCTGTTCCTTCCCGGGCTCCAGCTTCCCTCTCCCTCTGCAACCGGCACGGTGGCAGCTCCACGCCAAGGCTCTGTGGAGAAGACAGTTCCCTTCGGCTGTGCAGACAGGGGCCACCAGGAACAGGGTACAAGATTAAAACACGGGGCCTGAGTCTACTCTTTTTATTTTTTTTCCTTTTTTTCCTTCTTGCTTGCATTGCTGGAAACCAGGAAAAACACCTTCAAAAACTGGTCTAGATAAATCAGTGCCAAACCTGCAGGCAGCGATACAGTTTGCCCACAGCAACCAAGACCAGGATGGGGAGCAGTAGGCATTGACCAGGCACACATTGGAGCCCCCCCGCCCTTGGCAGTGTCACTGCAAGGCAAGATCAGATCAGGTTTTCGTCTTGGAGGGGTTTGCCTATGCAGGAAAAGGGAAAATCCTGTTCTAACACGCTTGGTGCTTCGATATATTTAAACTTCCTCACCTGCAGGCACAAGCAGGGGATGCTTTGGGACAAGTGGGTGGTAGCTCCTGCTCCTGGCTGCGTGTGTAGCAGCTGCTGAGCTTGCTGCAGCCTGCAGCCTGACGGCTTAAGCCGCCCCCAATTCCAGCTTACCTTGTTTAAAAACCTTGCCCATGAAAACACAGGACCTACGGGCAGCTGATGTGCCCTGTGTTCGGGTGGAGACCCAAGGGAAAGGGAGGCCGGGCAGAAAGGTGGCAGGCCACCCACCGCCATCCCAAAGCTTCCACTTTAGCAATTCAGAGCCTGTAGCTGTGTAGACAGGATTTGGAAATGTCCTTTTCCCTAGGACATCCCTAACCCCCCTGGCTGAGGCAAACAGCGGTTGTGCCCGAGACCGCGTTTGTTCTGCTCTGAAAGCACATCCTGGTTGTAGGAGGCCATGTGTCGCTTAACCACAAAGCGACTGCGTTGTCTGCGCAGCTGGGATGCGCCTCAAGGAGCAGCGCGGCATCCCCAGCCCCGCTCTGCAGCCGGCGCTGCTCGAGAGCCCGTGGCCGGGGGTGCGGAGGCTGGGGAGGTCCAAGCCAGCTGTGGCAGTGATTGAACCAGACCATCGGCTTTGTTTCAGCTTGTTCGAGAGCGGCATTAACTGGGGCCGGGTGATTGCGCTGCTGGGCTTTGGCTACCGCATGGCCATCCACGTCTACCAGCACGGCATAACGGGTTTCCTCCGCCGGATCGCCCACTTTGTTGCAGAGTTCATGCTCCGGAACCGCATCGCCCGGTGGATCGCCCAGCAGGGAGGATGGGTGAGCCAGCGGGAGCGCGGGGCGGTCCCGGGGGGATTCGGGGCGAGGGGAGGCGGCCGTGCTCTGGCCGGTGAAAGGCGCAGCCTGGGGACGATGGCACTGCTGAGGCTGGCGGGGTCACCCGGGCGCAGGCAGAGCAGCAGCCTGGCCCAGGCAGATCTAACGTGCTCTGGTTATTCTCTGTTTCCCGTTAGGTGGCTGCACTCGAGCTGGACAATGTTTACATGAAGTACATGCTGGTGGTGGTGGCCCTGGTCATGGTGGGGCATTTAGTGGTACGACGCTTCTTCAGGCCCTGACTGACGTGGGGGCAGAGGCTGGGGGGGTCCGGCCAAGCTCTCTCTCAAATCTCTGCTCTGCATTGACGTCTCCCAAGAAAGGGGGGATTCAAGGAACCTCTGAGAGAGAGAGAGCAGCTTGGACCTGTGACCCTCCCGCTGCAGGGCCCAGGGTCTCTGCCATCCATGGAGACACCACCAGGAGCTATGGAGAGAAGCAGTTGGGGGGGCGGGGGGGAGGTTCAACTTTGCTGTCCGTTTTACGCCTCGCTTAGCTGCTGAGGACAGAGCATCACCGTCACACTCCTAGCACGCAGCAGTGAGGCAGAACAGGCTCCTCTGGAGTCAAGTCTGGAGGAACGACCGCGTTGTAACAACGCCAGTGTGCGTGTGTGAGCACACGGGTCTTGTCCACCCCGCGGGGCGGGTGCAGAGCTCCCCGTTCGCTAACGGCTCTAGCCCAGACCATGCCTGCATTTGAAGAGGGATTGCAGCCTTGGTTGCTGCGATTGTCTGTAAGTCACTGGAGGGGCAAGCCACCATTAGAAAGCCCGTGTGGGGCTTGCTTTCACCTTCCCTCTCTTCCTGAGCACAAGTCCTTGAGCCTTCTCTTCAACAAGCATCCCTACCCCTTTTTTAAGGAAATGTGCTGGCTACCTGTCACCTGGCGGTCGACGGTAACATCTGGCAGTGCTGGCAGGCAGGCTTCCCCTGCCGCAGCCTGAGCCTGGAGACCTGCAGCTCTCCCGTGGCTGATGCAGGAGCTGGGGTGCAGCCTCACAGCCCTTCGTGAGCTTTAAGGCTGCGTGCCAGCAGAGCTAGGAAGCACGAGCAGGTTTCCAAACACTAAAAAGCTGTGGGGTGACTAGTGGTCAGCGTAGGCAGCCTGCCTGCCTGCCTGCCCTCCAGTTCTCCTGGGGGCTTCCATTCAGTAGACTTGGATGCTGGCAAAGGAGCAGCCCAAGTGAGACCCGTTGGTCTCCCTTGCTCTCAGTGGGAGGCACTGGAGTTGCATCCCATCCCTGCATCAGCTCTTTGCCTTCTGAGCCCAGCTGGGCAGGACGGTGCAGGCATGCCCTGGTTGAGTGCAAGGCTGCAGTGTTTTATAGCTGCCCAGGCAGCAGGGCCCAGCGTCTTTGGGAAGTGACTTCACCTTGTTCCATTCACGACTAATGCCTGGGCATGACTTTTGGGGGAGGGAGGGAAGCAGGCTCCACTCTCCCATCCGAAATCTTTCTGAATTTTTGCAAAATAGGGGGAGAGTCCCAGTGTGGACCGCATGGTTTAGCTCTGTTCGTTTTACTCCAGGTGACTCCGTAAGGCTTGAAACTGTGACTGGCCCTGTCTGAGCCAAACTCACCCTATTTCTGCATCACCCATCTCAGGTCAGCCAGCTGGGGAGGGAGCCGGAGGGACCTCGGGGGCAGGAGATGAGCAGCGGTCCTGTGTCTGGGCTCCTCTCCTAATGCAGGCAGAGCCCTTCTGGGCTGGAGCCTGGGGCAACGGGAGTGGCAAAATTGTAGCCCAAAGGGGCTGAGCCCTCCTGCCCTCTGGGGCCTCTCCACGATGGCTGGAGCAGGGAACTTGCCTGGTACTGGTACTGCTACTGCAAAACGGGCTGGCTGACCGCAGCCGGCAGCGCTCCGACTTGTCTCCGTGGCACGGGGATCCCCGAACCAGGGCAGAGCCCGGCTCGCCTGCAGCCCTGCCTGGTGTCACCTTCTGCAGCAGCCACCGCGCGAGCCCAGGGAGGCTCAGAGGGAGCCCGGGAGCAGCCCCTCTGCCCCGCTGTAACAACGGCGTTCCCGACAGACAGCTGTCTAACCTGGTTTTAAAACCCTCCAGTATTGCCTCCCCGTTTCCCTGATTCCTACCTTAATCTTTACCTTCAGATAGATTTTTTTTTTTCCTCAATGCCTACCCCTTGCTGCAGTTTAAGCTTGTTACTACACGTCCTGTCCAAGCAGAGACAGGACACCTTATATCCTTTTCTTTGCAGCTGCAGAGGCTTAGCAGGACCAGACACACTTAAGTCCCTCATGTTCCTGCCTCTTTTACCATAAGAATAGCAAACCTTTCAGCCTGTTTCCATATCAGGGTCTTTCTGTGCTTATCATTTTGACCCTGACTGTTTCTGCAGTATCCCTTTCCCTGGTGGAGTGCCCTGGACTGTGCTTAATAGAAAGGCATTAAAATATTTGCTATAATATCCCTCTTCTATATATCTCTGGCTTGGTTGCTTTATTTATCTGTGCTGAGCAGCACAGCTCTCCAGGGGACGGTCCCGCTCGGGTTTTGTGGCCGTGCTGCTCTCTCGGCAGCTGAACGCCCACCTGGCTCATCTGTCCCCTTGCAAGCGTATTTCTTTGCATTTATCCACACACAACTTCATTTACCATCGCGCCACCCGTTCACCCGCCTTGAGCAGATCTCGAGATTTCCTCAAGACCGCCAGACTCTTACCTGGTGGGAACCAGTCTAACCAACTTAAGCATCATCTGCAGTTTCCCACCCGCACACCTTACCTTCTTTTCTGGGTGAAAACACCACCAGATGGAGCCTTTTTGCCACAACGAAAATGAACTGCTAATTGTTATTTTCCTTTTCTCTTAATCAGCCACGTTATTGACGTGTCACTGTCCTCTAGGCTGGTTCTCTGGTTTGGTTGTGTCTCCAGCAGGACTTTTTCAGAGGATCTTGGGAAAAAAAAACAGTATATCCGCTTTTATTCACTACTTCACCGACACACTCCAAGAACTCTAACAGATTGGAGAAAACTTTTGCTCGTACAAAAAACCGTGCTGCTTGTAATTTATTCTCATCTTCTCAATAAGGTGTTTCACCTTGCAAACCAAATTCAGCTGTAAGGCCAGCAGACTTCAAGTAAAGAACAGTTCTCAGCTTTATGGCAGATGATCAAGCCTTAGCAAAGTCTGCGATACCAGGACAGAGAAGGGAACTTTTAAAATAGGTGCTGTAGCAAAGGAAATGTTCCATTTTATCTGTTTTCTCAGGGGATTTGCAGGGAGGATTGTCTCAGGATACCAGCATATTGTCTCCCTCTGCTCTCACCTCTCCCAGCCTTCCTGGCACTGGTTACCAAGTGGAAAAACGCTTGAACTGGGACTGTGGATGGGGGACTGGTCTGTAGTACTGTGTCCTGTCACTGGATGGCAACAGCACCGCAGGCACAGCCACCCGGGGGCTGGCTCCAGGGCAGGGGGCTGAGCCCAGGGGAGGGGACCCCCTTCCAGGTCCCCTCTTTGTCCAGGCGACCTCGGTGTCCATCAGCTGTGGTCTGCACACCCGAGCTGTGGGGCGCACCGTGCTCTGACCAGTAGCAAAGGCAGGCATCACTGGTTTGTACTGGACTGCTGTTGGGGAAAGGACGAGTGCCTTAGGGGGCAGGAGGAGGCTCAAGCAGGGCTGGATTTGCTGGGCTCAGAGCAGACCCAGGTGAGGCGGCTTGGCCTCCCCAGAAGCTGAAGCGCTTTGCAGGGTCGGTGGGCGCTCTCTAGAGAGCCGCAGCGGGTATCTACCTCGAAGCCCCACTCGGCAGAGTTTGGGCAGGGGGCCTGGACAAGGGACCACGGCCACCTTGACTACACGCAGAAGGCTTTTGCTCTGGGACTGGCAGTGCCAGGAGCCATTTTTACACAAAAGGACGTCTCTGCTGTAGAAATAAGAGCTCTAAATAAAACTATGTTCTTAGAATAGCCCAAACTTCCCTTAAAGGGCTGAATCAGCCAGTTTATTCTGCAGGGATAAAGCCCTTATCAACTACAATATTTTTTAACCAGTATGAACTTCATTTAAGCACCAGCCCCGCCACATACTGCACCTTGTAGGAAAGCAAGCCCGTCTAATGCACTGAGCAGCAGGCTCTCCCTGCTGCCACCTCCCCAGCCACCCTGGTGCTGCTGGGGGGGACTGCCCGGGGCTTTGGCTTCTTCCCCTGGTGAGCAAGGGAAACGAAGGTGGGAAACTCCCAACGGGAAAATGAAGGCAGAGGGTGAGGAGAAGGCTCTGCTATGGCTGTTCCCAAGGAGAGGATTGTTCACCGGATCATTTGGGTTGGAAGGAAAGCCTCACCCCGACTCAAAGCAAGGCTCCCTAGATCGCTGCAGCCTTTGGTGGACAGCTGCTGAGCAAGCATGCCGTTTTTCTAGCATCAGACACCCAAGCTGGGGTCGCATCTGAGGAAGGACTGGTTCTGTGATGCTTACAACTTAGCTGGACCCACTGGTACCAGTGCCTGCCTGGCCTGCTCACTCCTAGACTGGGAAAGGAGGGGAACCAAAGAAAGGCTTGTACTATTCCCTTCTCCACCCAGCCCCAGGACCAACAGATGGGACGGTTTCAGCATCACAGTGCCCAGCGAAGGCTGAGGCGCACCCCAGAAGTAGCAGAGAGGGGCGCAGGCTGTCCGGGCAGCGGTGCCCGCCCGCGGGGCTGGAGGAGCCGCACGGGGATGCAAGTCAGGGCAGCTGATCGCAGCGAGGCCACGCGCTCTGCGCCGTGGCTCCTTGTGCCTCTCTCTGCCGGCTCCCCGCAGAGCGAGGGGTGCAGGGAGGAAAGGGGGGTTCCTTTTGGTGGGGATTTCTTCATGCAAGAGGCTACCCCAGGAGAGATGTTAAGGGAACATAGCACAGGCAGTTGTCCAGACAGAAAACTCTTAGTGCAAGCAGAAGCGTGTGTGTGCAGGAGGGTGGGCAGAAGCATTTCATTCAGAAGGTTATAATGGGCGCATAGAAAAAGGGGGGAGAGTCTGAAGGAAGGGACTCATTTACTGAGCCTATCTGAGAGCATTTTTTACTCCCACGCTCTCCCAGCTCTTTCCTTCTGGATGGAGGAATCTGCCCGAGCTATTTGC
Organism: Platalea leucorodia; assembly: GCF_965183815.1. NCBI lineage: Eukaryota > Metazoa > Chordata > Aves > Pelecaniformes > Threskiornithidae > Platalea > Platalea leucorodia. The sequence continues at coordinate 972,056 of NC_138841.1, forward strand.
TTGCCAGAACCACGTCTCCCTCCTGGCCATACCTCACGCTGCCAGTCAAACCCCGAGCCATCCCTGCCCAACAGCGGGCGCAGCAGGGTTCGGGCTGGCGGGGGCCAGCGCTGCCCCAGAGACACCAGTCTCTTCACGCTCAGGACTGGTGGCAGCCTTCTGTGAAGCTCTGTGTGATGGGTTTTACACATATACTTGAAACCACACTATCACTATTAATTCTGGTTCTTCCTTTCCTTTTTCACAGTATCAAAGCGCGCGGTCTTCCACACAGCTCCTTCCCCAGCTCCCTTCTCCGGCCCTCCGGGAAGCCCCAGTCTCTCCCAGCACTGCAGGAAGGGGACGGGGCATATGATGGAGCAACAAAGCATGCTTTGCACTGATCTGGAGGGGAGGGACTGGTAAACACCTCTCCTTTCCAGGGTGGGGAGGAGAGGAGGACCACAGGTTGTCCCATAGCAGCAGGGAGATGGGGAACGAGCTCTGTCTGCAGGCCAGCCTTTCCCCGGCACAGGTCATCTTTAAATAGCAGGCAAAAGGCTGTGTGGAACACGGTGGGTTGCTTTTACCTGAAAAAAACATTTCTTTCACAAATATTCTGTTTCAAAATGATGTAATATATATGTGTGAAAATAAAAATGGTACATGCAGTGCAAACTTCTCCTGGCTGTGTTAAGGGTTTTCTTCCAGAAGCTGGACGCCTTTGCAGGGTGCTCTGGGTAGCTCTTGGGTGCATTAGAGGTTCCCCTGCGCAAACTTGCACAAGCTATTTAGCCTCAGTTGCCTCATTCTTTAGGGATACCAGGACTTCTTACACTTTTTCTAGCATGAAGAACTACATAGGGAGAGAAATCTGCCACTGAAGCTTGCTGTGCCATCGCTGAGAAATAGTGCCTTCACAGCAGATGCTGCAGGGCTGAAGAAGAGGCCACTGTGGTGATCTGCTGTCTGATCAGCTGCTTGGCCTGCCCAGAAGGTTAAGGATCTTATCTCTGGTGTGTCCACACGTCCCTAGCAGGAAACAATAAGGATAGGAAATTGCAAAGGAAAAATCCATTACAGAGGAGGACAACAGGATTCTCAACTATCATAAAACACTCCAGCAAGCAAAAGGGAAATTTTCTTATCAGGAAAGCCCTACACATACAAGATGGGGAGATGCTACCACTTTCCTGTATAGGGATGACAGCAATACCTCCTGCTAGCTAACAACTCCAGCTGACTGCACAGAGAAGTCGCATTGCTAAGCGGAACTAGGGTTGGCACAAAGATGGGAAACTGGGGCTCCTGCGACAGTCTCTGTCCTGGGCCACCTTTCCCCAGTGCCAGCCCAGATCCCCAGGCTATGCCACATTCATCTGCTCTCTTTTCACATGCCAAGGCAGGACACGAGCTTGTACCAAGCTGCCCTCGATTGATCCCTTTCCTGCACTGCTCTCCTTTGCTCAGAGCCAAACCTGGCTGCTTACCTGACTTTTCACCCCTTGCAGAGCCAGGCTGGACACCAGCTTCCACCAGCCATTCCTACCGGCAGCGCAGAGCTCCAGCAGCAGCTGCAATGGGTAAAGAGGCAGGTGATGTTAGGGGGACAGGGTGCTTTAACACCACTGGGTGGGGTGTGGCAGCTGGGCCTGTGTGCTTTGTTAATGAGCAGTCTCACTAATGAGCATGGACACGCCCCACCTGTGCTAATGGCCCCACCTGCAGCCACTTCTGCTGATGCCTTCCCACCTCCAGCACCCATCACTACAGCCCTCACTTTTGGGGCTGGGAGAAGCCTCCCCTTGGAGCCCCAGTCTCTTGGTCACTGGTTGTGGTGGGACGCACTGAGCCCAGGGCAGCCCCCGGTGACTGCGGTGGGGCAGGGGAGATGTCGTCTCCATCCGTCCTTGCCGATGACCATGGAGCATCCTTCCAGTTCCCGTCCCCACCCTCGATGTGTCTGCTGTTCTGGTGGAGACGGGGGGGCAGTGGCAGGGCTCACGGTTCCTGTGGGGCTCTGCGGCGCAGCAGAGGTGGCCTCACAACGGGGGTGGCCCTGCCTCGTCAGCCTGCAGAGCCGCACGGCTGTCACCGTTCAGCCAGCTGAGCTGAACGCGAGTGACTGCGCAGCTCCCATCCGCTGCTCTGTCCCATCCCACGTCATTGCAAACAAGTCCGTCTGTCCAGCAGAGCAGTGACAGCTTCATGCCATTACCCTTCACGCACCCTGGGTGCCTGGATTTGCAATTTCTACCTCTAAATGCCAGGCAGTTAAAATGAGGGAGGAGAGATGGAGGGCGGGATGCCTGCCAGGACGGTCTGGGACCAGAAGGTGCCGGAGGGTCTGAACCCAGGCCATGCCCATTTTCTGCAGAATTAATCCCGCGGAATGTGTATGGGAGTGCTGGGAGAAGGAGAGGAGATGAAGGCTCTGGTAACAAATTGCTGTAGAAAGAGTGGGGGCTCAGGCTTTCCACGCAATCAGCCAGTAGCAGATTAAGCATCAGAATCTAAATAAATATTTACCCTCTAGTTCCTGGTCTCTATAAATAGCCGTATGACACAGTTGCCAGTTGGTACTTTGGGATCACTGCAGTGAGATTCGAGCGAGATGAGAGTATTCCCAGTCACGCAAGCTGGCGCGTACCTGGCTGACCCGATGCTCTGCACACAAAAGCACGCTGCTGAAGCTCTGTCCCGCGCTGTTGCTGCCTCTCCATGCAAGTAAAGGTTAAACCTGAGCAAAAGATAAATGTCCCTAATTAGAGAGCCAGCTGATCCTGTAATCCACTTTGTGTCCTGCCCCAAAACCAGATCAAGCTCCTAATTAAATTACCAAAAAAAAAAATTAAGGCCACAATATTATTGAAGTCTTTGCCTTTGGCCATTCAAATAGAATTGACCCTAAACCAGAATCCAAGATCTGGTAGCGATCTAGATCTAGATCTGGTATTTGAGACAAGTACCTCATCCCTAAAACTGGGTCAAACTCTGAGCCAACCCCGCGGTTTGCAGAAATGAAGGGTTTTCTAGTTAACTTGCAGGACAGGAGATGAGAGTGGGCAGGAGCTGGGAAACCTCACTTGTTTTTATCAGCTTAATTTTTTTTAATAAAAATGGTTCGCTCCCAGGCAGGTTCCCTTCATGTGGCATGCGTTTGGAGACTGTCAGCCCCTGGCTCAGATCCAGCACGCCGCCGTCACCGTGTCAGGGACGCGCTTCCTCCCGAGGGCCTGCTCACAGCCACTCCTCTCGCGGCATTTCCACCGCCGCTGTCCGGGATCCCACGTGGGACCTGGCTGCGTGGACGCAACCGAGCTGGAGGAAGCAGACTTTGATCCCGCAGCCGAAAGGGGACCACGTGCAGCAGTAAAACCCCACGACCGCACGAATGGGCACCAGCACCTCTGGCAGCAGGAGGGCCTTTGTGGCAGCGCGGCGGGGGTAGCTTGCAGCAAACAGCTTACGAAGCCAGGGGGTTTTTCCATCCTGTGAACTGGCAGCCAGAGGCGTGGATTCTTCTCCAATTCACTCCTTATTCCCAGATCTCCCTGACTTTCCCTGAACGATCTCCATGAATCGCAGTGGTCTGGGCAAATTCAAGAGAAGACAGCCCTGGAGGTGCGTCCATCCGTTACGCCATGGGACGGGACGAGCTCGTTCCAGCAGACATGGCCGTTCTGACGTGTACGCAGCTGGGCTCTGCTCGGCTTCCCTGGCAGCCGCACAGCTTTCTGGATCAAAGCTGGAGTCTGTCCAGGTATCAAGAGCTCTGGCAGAGCGATTTCATGTCTGCACTCAATATACCATTTAGACACACCCTTATCATCCGATGGCTGTGGGGAATACTGCAGTAATTCAATGCCCTTGGATGGATCACTGTTGTAAAAGGAGGAATCTCTTCTATTAAAGTTAGAAGACCTGATTCAGCACAAAGCAAGCAATAAATTCCATTTTCTACTTACAGCAGTCATCGAAGGAGACCAAACCGTAACACTGTCTTTATGCAAGTCGCATTTCTAATTCAGGACTCCTTCTCTCCAAAAATGCCCTCACATTTGCTTGAACCACGTCTCTGCCCGTCAACTTGTTCACCAGAATAGTCCAGGGAAGTGCCCTGGCATTTACCATGTGCTGATTGTGCTCCTCTGGGGGGATTTACACCCGTGATTTAGGTGGGGTTGTTCTACATTTACTCTGCAGAACCTGGACCAAAGGTCAGAAAGCTGAAACTGGATGAGGTCTACATGGCTCCGATGACACCCGCTTTGAACTCTCTGGCAGCACACAAGGAGCACAAGATGTTTCACAACCCTTTCTTCCTTGCGGTCGTCTTGCAAAAATCTGTAGCTAAACAATGGCAACACATGCAATGACCACCGCTCAGCTGCATTTCCTTAAAAATAAAGCAATCCTACCAGCGAGGCACCAAGCAGCAGCGCTTTGCCAAGGCAGCAGGGCAGCTTTCTAAGAAGAAACGAGTCATTTTTAGCAGCTGGCACACGTGCGTGAGGGAAAGGCAGACCCATAAAGGCAGCACAATTCTGGCACTCTACAGCTTGTTCTGACTTTGAGCCTTGCCTTTAAAGCAATTCACAGATGCTCATTGTGTTATTTGCAAGCAGTGTCACTCCTGCTGCATCCCCGTCTTTGTTACTCCCTGATGCAGGTGTTGTCGGGGGAAAACGGCGCTGAGCATCGTTCCCAGCAGAAGCGCTGTGCTCCGTCCCTTCCAGGCTTTGCAGCTGGCAACTCCTCTGCTGCTGAATGGAAAAACCAGGCCGCTGCGGAGGCTTCTGCTGTGACGAGATAGTGTGGGCCACCACGCCGGGGCAAAGCCACCGCAGTAGGAACCACCCCAGCTGCGGAGGAGCGGACCTTCAAAGCCGCCGGAGAAGGGCGTCGGGAACGGGCGCTGTCATCCGCGTGCTGTCCCCGCCGGGGAGGTGCTCGGGTGGGGAGCATCTGCTCTTGGCGACTGGCTGCAGCCTTCGGCAGAGGGTGCTGCAAGGGGCAATATTCACTTTACTGACACATCTCTGCATCTGGGAGAAAAACAAAGAAAAAAAGACAGGCTTGTAACGACTCGCTAACAGAAAAACCAAGCGGAGGTCCTAAATAACACCAAGGTTAGAGCTGTTAACTCAAGAAAAGGATGCGCACTTCAGAACAAATAAATGAAAAAACCCAACATTTGTCACATCTTCCAAATGTTGCGGTTTCTCTTCCTTTAATAATACCTTGGTTTTCTGCAGAATCTTTACCTTTATTTTCCCTTTGCTGGGAATTCCCTCTGGACCCTGCATTCTTTCACTTTTTCACTTTCTATTTCTGTTATGACTGAAGAAACACAGAAGAAAAACATAGTTTTTCTCCTAACAAAAACTTCCTGAAGCATTGTTTTGATACATTTTGACAGATTCACAGTTCTCAGAAAAAATATTTAGACGAAAAAGAAACAATCGCTGAAGCTTTCCCCCCCAGTGAAAAGGGCATTTCCATTAAAGGAACAACAACAGGACTTTGATGGAAGTTTCTCAGCCAATCTAATCTTGGCCTGAACTGAAAAAAAAGTCAATAAATGCAGATTTAGAGGTAATGTTACCTCCCAGGTCATGTGGAAACCTTGAATTAATAAATCAAGGTGGAAATCTTCCACGGAAAATCCAAGGCAGCTGGTCCCTTTCTTCTTCATCGTCACCAGCAGTCAAAGCCTCGCAGGCTGGCTGATGCCTTCCTCCTCCCCGGGCAGCGCTGGCTTCCAGCCCTGTGCTTCCTGAGCCCCGGCCTCGGCCGCCCCCCGCCCCTGGAGGAGCCCCGGGGAAGGACCCCGGCCTCCGCTCGCCGCCGGCTCGGCAGCGCCGCGCCAGCGGCAGGGGAAGGCGGTTACGAACCCGAGCCAGGCGGCACGCGGGAAAGGGCTGTGCCAGGAATGGGGCATCCAGTCTGCTGGAGTTCACCTCTCCGTGCCTGTTGCTGGCGCTTGTCTTACTTTCCCAGTTCGCTATCTGAATCACCCGGCTGGGGAAACATCCGAGAACTTTTCCTATAGTTGCAGAAAACACAGCTAAGGGTCCAGAGGTCATCTGCTGGTTTTTCAAGGCCTCGGGGAGGTACGGCTGCCCCTCAGCTTCTGGCTTTCCTCTGAAAGTACCGGCGGGGAAAGCCTCTCCCCGGTGTTTTCAGCACTGGCGACCATCCCGGCCTCACTGCAAAGCCTTGCCTGGCTGGGAGCCTGCGCCGGTGCAATTTAGGGCACATCAGCACATGAAAGTGAACTCAATTTAAGTGAGAGCATCGCTAGAAACTGCAATAGCTTTTCTCAATTAACTCTGCATGTAGGAAAGACCTTGAAACGCATTTTAAACTGCTATATTAAGGCGTTATAAAATCCTTTGTGAACACTATTATTCTGGCTCACTTTAAACCCGATACCCCAATCTGACATTAATACAGGGGTTGCATCATGACTCAGTAAGATGTAACTTATCAGCTGAGTTGGGATAGCACTTAACCCACTGCAATACAACACCCTGCCAGTGACTTTCCACCATTTCTGCAGCTTTTTTCTTCTGATGCGAGGGCTGAGTCCTCGGGACAAAGCGCCAGCCGCCTGCGCATCCCCCGCTGCCACCCTCGCGGGCCGGGAGCCCCGCATCCCGCCGTGCACCTCGCAGCAGGCGGGGACGACGGGGCACGGCGCGGTCGGGGATACCAGAGTTACGTGCTCGCTGATTTGACTGCTGCGGGTCAAAACTAGTGCTAGCAAGTGCTCTAGTAAAGCAGGTATTACTGGTCACGGTAGCTGAAGGCAAAATATTTTATGTCACATTAGTGCTGGGCTGGGTCTGTGCCCGCGGTTAATTAAAGCGGCTCAGCTAAACAGTGGTAATTTGTTAAGCTGCATAACTTAATTGCTTGCAATCATCTGCCTGTCCCCGTACTAAGCTACTCCTAACATGAAAGAAGGCGTTGAACTGCGTCCGTTAAAATTTCTTCTTTTGGCGACGGAGGTGCAACTTCTGCAGGCAGATAAGACCGAACCATTCCCCGAGGGTTATCCCGTGCGGGCAGCCCTGCACGCCAGCCCCACCAGCTCTGCTACTGACAAACAGCAGCCCTATGCGAAGCCCCGATATTCAAAATTTAGCTCGAACCTCAGCCTGCGCCTTGGGCTCCCGGCTGGCCGCCGACAGAGCCCTGCGGGATGCGGACCCAGCCGCGGGAGAGCCCGGCGAGCCCCCGCGGGCGGCGGCAGGGAGCTGGGGAGCGCCCGGGCCTCCCTGCGGGCCCCGAGAAACCAAGGGCTGAGCCCTGAGAAATGGAGGAGCCTTTTCTGCTCTTCATCCCACAACAGAGTCTGTTCCTGATCAGCCGCAATCGGCCCGGCCCGAGGAAGGATCTCCTGCCTTACAGAAGAGCCAGCGCCCCGTGCATCCAGGCGCAGCAGCGTCCTGCAGGCGGTACATCTTACCACACTGAAAACTGGACTTCAGTCCTAAGAAAGATCTGTTTTGAAATTCCCTCTGGTGGAGAGAGGGTGGAAATTCAAGCTGCGGGGTTCAGCTCACCGAGCGATCCCCGTCCAAGTCTTGAGGGGCTGCGAGCTCTTGCGCTGCCCCGCTCAGGGCCACCGCACAGAAAACAAACAAGCGACAAGCTGGACATTCCTGTCTTATTTCATACTATCCGGAATTTTTATTTCAACATAACTGAAAACTTTTGAAGACAAGGTTTTATTCATTAGAAATAAAACTACGGGATTTTTTTTTTTTAGTGGCTTTTCTTACTGAAAAATGAAACATGTTATTTTGCAATGTCAAGGCCGGCAGGTTTGAGCTGTTCAGAGGATGGCGAATGCCATGAAGTTTCCTTCCCGGCCACCGCCGCGTCCTTCGCGGCAGCTCAGCGAGCGCGCTCGCGCTCTGGCGGCGGCAGGCAACCCAGGACGCCGTTCCTGCCGCGGTAAATCAGAGGAGCTCCGCTGCCTTCTGAGCAGCGCTGCAGATTTATGCCAGGAGCTGACCCGGCGTCTCTATTTTCAAAACTAGGGCAGATTGAAATATGCTGTTTTTCAATAATATATTCAGGTTAACAGGGCTTTTATATTTGGGCAATTAATCTTGCATAGACCGAGAACCTCTCGGGACAATGTGCAAAGGTTGCTAAGAAGAGGAAAACAAACACAGTTGTGTAACTCGGTTCTCCCATGTCTTTCCTTTCATGAAAACACATAGCAGTGATACGGCTCTTGTCTGAAAGCCAGCAGTAATATTACTTTAATAATCAGAAGCATACCAAGACATAGCATCGAAATGATTTTACTAAGAGGTAGTATTGCCTCATCTTGTATTACTGTAAAAGGATCCAAACCAGAAATATTGAGACACAAATCTGTGGTAACAGAGGAAAACCGATCTTGTGCTGGGGAAAGTCTTTCCGGTTCATTGCGGGACCGCTGCCCGCCGCGGCGCGGGCCCACGCGAGGGCGGGAGGCCCGGGCAGGCACACGCGCTTCTCTCCGCGTGCTCGTGCTCGTGCTAGATTTAAAGTCGCTCTGGGTCCCCGTGCGGACCCCTGGTCAGTGCCACCAAAGGCTCTTCCCAAACCTGATCCTCGTCTCTCTGTGCTCCCGCTCGCTGTCTCTTCTGCCCATCTGCCCAGCAGCCCTGCCGCCACCTGCCAGCATCTTCAGCTTCATCACTACCTAATAAACACCCTAACAGATGCGATTCGGGAGTCCAGACCGGGGAGATGGACCGCATCGTCTTGCTTAGGAAACACGTCTGCCCGGGCCATGGCATCCAGCCTGCTGTAATCCACTTCGGGCAGATCTGGTACATATTATCCCATTTTTCCATGTACCTCCCTGTCTTCCCTTCTCCCTTTCTTTGCTCTAAAGCTCGAGTAAGGCTGATACACAACTTTTAGGCCTGTAATTGCCTCTGCTATTTTTTCCCTCTTTGCATCTGCTATTCCCCAGTCAGGCAGCGTCATCCCCAGCTTCACAGATGTACCGAGATCCTTGTGATTTGACCTTGGGAGTTTTTAATTCTTCCAGCATATTAGACTCTCAAATGGCCGGGGAATACAACCGCTATCTGCCAAGCAAACCAGTAATCGTGGTTTTGTGCTCAAGCCCAGGCAAGGGAATACCACCAAGTAAAAACTGCTGGAGTGCTGCTTGCTGACCGCGTCGCCAAAGCCCGGGGAAGGCAACGCCACCAGAGCCTGCACGGGGGCTGGCTGCGATGGAAACCATTCGGTCGCCCAGAGTAGCCGCATCGTTGCATGACAGAAGTTTCCAATCGCAAATAGCAACAGCCTGGGAGAGGATGTGCAGCTGGCTACTGCTTGATTAATGCGTGCGGCATCTGTTATTTCAGAGTGGCAATTACACTATATAAACACACCACTGCAGTAGCAGTGCATTGATTTATGCTAGCTGAAAATCTGTCCCTTTACACCGTTTTTTTTTTCTTTTTTCTCCTCCCACAAAAAATAATTTCCTTCTGAGCCCAGTAAAACAGAAGATCTCATTGGTTCTATGTTATAACAGTAATATTGCATTCTGCTAGGAACCAGTGATTCTGCCTCTGGCCATGAAATTCAGGTAATGACCCATAACTGAAGTAAATTAGTGTTTAATTTCCCATCCCTTGCAGACAGCTTGCTAATGGAAATTGATTTCTAGCTTTTTTCTTTTTCATTTAACATGCTTGTGTAATGTCTTCATTTTAGATTCAAGCGGTTTCCAGTGAGCCTTAGCCAAAAGGCCAGCGGACAGGCGCCCACCGAAAGCAGCCGGCTGATCAGTGCTGTGTTAAGCGGTGCGTGGGGGCCGCGCGGCAGGGACAGCCCCCTGCCCGCAGCGGGCTCCTCCTGTCCCGCGCTCGCACCCCGGGACGCGCTCTGCCACAGATCCTCGCGTGGAGTAAATCGGCAGAGCTCTCACCACGTAACGCGCACAGAGGTCCTGCAGTTACGGACCTGATCCCTTACGCACAAGCTCTTGTACAATTACCCCGTTCATTTGTACGTGACACGCTTTAATTTATAGGTTCGCATGCCCAGTGCGCTCCCGGACAGAGAAAAGGGTTCTTCTCGCTCCCGTGCAGCCACCCTCTGGCCTACAGGTGAGACGCTTGCCCTCAAACAAGCCAAGAACCTCAGATGTCCCATCGCGGTGCTGCCTGGACCCAGAAGCCAGTCCTGCCCTCCCCGGAGTTGCTCAACCACCACCGAATCCCCTGTAATTCTTGCCCGACCCTGGGCTCTCTTGTGTAATCTGATAGAGCCACCGGCGCAGGCACACACACCCTTTTCCTGCTATTTAGGTAAAACTCAGCCAACAATTTCTTCACTGTATAGCAGCACCAGCATCAGCGACAGAAGCTGGCCTTGGATGTCCAACCCTTTTTCTTTGCGAGGGAGAGAAAGGCAGTAAGAGGCGGTAAGGTTTTTTACAGCTCCTACCCTGTTAAGTTATAAGAGCTGCGAGACAAAATGAGGTTTTATAACAGCCTTGTGTTATTTCCAGCCCTCGGTTACTTCTGCAGTCTATCAGGTTGGTCTGGCAGCTGCGAAGGAGCTGGGAGGAGGGAAAAATCTACTTTTCCCATTTCGCTTTTCTGAAGCGCTATGGAGGAACCAGAACTCAGCTGGTGCTGTTTTACACTTTAAAAGCAGGACCAACAGCTATTATTTTTCTCAGCGTTCGGTTGATTTTCTGGTTCCATAGACACTTTAATAGCGCTATAAATTGTCTGGTAAAGGAATTGTTAGTTAGAGATGGCGTCTGGGGTATTTGTTCCTTATTGGTGCGTAAATTGGCTCGTACTGCTGGCGTGCGTTTCTGAAGATGAACGCTTTGTGGCATGATGATAATAATAACAATTAGCATAGGATATAGCAAAGCGTTAATTGTGAATTAAAATCCCGACCAGAGATGCCTGTGCAGATCAGTCCTCTCCTCGTGCTCCCCCTTCTCTGACCAGTGCTCGGAGCAGGGACGTTTCCCTGGGCGAGGGAGTTTTCTGTGCCTGCTTCTCTCTCCTTGCATTGCTAAAACCCAATCTTTCCCGAGCGCATTTGCTCAGGTACATTTTGCATTTCTGCTGATGGCACAAAACTGCCGTGCTCCTGGCGAATCCTATGTGTTATCGCCGATGAATGCTAATTTGGGTTTAATTCCTTAATGGATCAAAAGGGAAGGCGAATCTAGAGACCGAAGGAAGGGGGACAGCAGACCCGCAGGCTCAGAGCCCTGCAGAGAGTAATGGCAGGGGAAGATACGGGACAGAGAATGAAGTGCTAGATGTTATCCTTATCACAGCTGTCTTGTGTGGGAGCACAGTGTAATTACTAAAGCGAAGGTTCCTTCCTCTTATGCAAGAGGAAGACTGTGAGCAAATTAAGAAACGACTCTCGTGCCTCCGCTTACCTGCTCACAGAGGTGGGAGTCCCCCTCTGCCTGCTAGGACTGCAGGGGGATTACACAAGGTTCATTGAGCGCTTAAAGCTTGCCGTAAGGATGTTGCCTTGTTACAGACCTCATTTAAAATATAAATCCATGGTGAAAAATTAGATGAAGTCGGAATGGATGGGGTTTTCTGGGCACGATCTGTCTGTGCTTTCATATTCAGAATTGCGTGCAGAGGAGAGATAACAGCTCTGCTGAGACGCGTGGTCTCCGTGAACGCACATTAACGTTTGTACGCTGTCTGACTTGGGCATTCGGAGGAGGAATGATAAAAGTAACTGCAGTCTTGTCTTCTAAGAATATAACCGCCTTAGCTGAACCCTGCCACATGAATATTGCAAGAAGCCATGAAATAGCAGGGGGACCCACTTTGCTGGGTAGATCAAGGGGAAAAACGTAACCGTGACAGAACAGTTGCCCCTGTTGCAGAGACGGGCAGAGGGGAGCCAGCAGCAGAGCTGAATGCAATGTTCGGTATTTACCTTCTGCCTTGGAGACTAAAGTGGAAAATGGGCAATTAGAGAAAAAGCTTGAAAGATCAAAGTAGGAAAAAATATCCTTTTAAAGTTATGCTCAAGTATTGTTTTTAACTTACAGCAGGCAAAAGGCTACTTCAAGCCACCAAGGAAGGATGTGGGCTTATACTGTTGGTTTTACTGTCCTGCCTCATGTCGGAGGTTTCCTTGGGTGGTTCATTAATCGCAAAGAAATACCTGTTTGGTATGAGAAGCTGAAAAAACCCTCATGGTGTCCACCCCGCAAAATATTCCCTGTTGCTTGGACCGTCCTGTACACTGGCATGGGGTAAGTTCTGCATCCCGCTGCCTCTCTCGTCCTGCTGTTTCTGATAGACAGAAGAGCAGTCATTTCAAACGCTTGCACTTGCTTTTGGGACATCCCTCGTACCCAGCCCAGCAAGGCACGTCAGGTACGCTTATGCCCAGCAGATGAAGTTCAGCCTGAGCCAAGTTCTGGGCTGAGCTGCTCAGATTCACACTGCAGGCAACGCTTTTGGCCAGGACACAGCCCATGCTCAGCTTTGTAAACAAACACTAAAGCCAGCCGCTGCCCTGGGGAAGTCGTCCGAGCCACGCAGGTAGAGACAGGCGATGGCTTTGAGAGCAGCGGGGGACACGGGTGCAGCTGCCGTGCAAACACGACTGTCCTGCAAAGCCCTGCTGCGAAACAATCCTACATGAAAAGACTTGGTCTGTATTAGGGATTTATTCGCTGCAAAACACTGATGTGTTTCTCTCTTCTCAGCTATGCTTCCTACCTGATATGGAACGACCTGGGCGGCTGCAGCAGCAAAGCTATCGTCCCGCTTGGCCTCTACGGGGCTCAGCTGGCCTTGAACTGGGCTTGGCCTCCCTCCTTCTTCGGTGCACGGAACCTGAAGATGGTAATGTATCCGGCCATCCATTCGTCTGCTGGAGGCTTGTTTGCCGGCGTCCCCGCCACATGGGTTTGGGGGTGGTTTGGGGGTTTTCTGACTAGCGCGATGCAACTGGAAAGAGAGCTGCAAGAAGAGCTTTTGCTCAGATATAGCTCACGCCGCACCTGGTTCCAGACAATGGTATCAGTCCCTTCCACCCCTCGCCCTGCCGCTGCCAGCAGATAGCCCGCCCGCGCAGAGCAGGGCGGGAGACCGGGGCTCAGTAGCCCAGCTGCTGCCCCGGCGAGTTAAGGAGCCGGGGTCAGAGATAAGTGCCGCGGCAGTCCCACCCTGCGCCCGCCGGCAGCGGAGTTCGCGTCCCTGCGGGGGCACCGCAGCGGCGAGCGGCGCGGTGAGCGGGCGCCCGGCGCTGTGCGCTGCTGGGGGTGCGCGCGAGGGTGCGGCACGGCAGAGGTGGCGTGTGCCGTCTTCCAAAAGTGCTTACCTGAGGTGCCGAGGCCCGAAGGTGACAGAGGCGCAGAGTGGGGCTTCTGTTTCCATCTGAATTTTGCCACTCTATGGACGAAAGGTACATTTAGAAAGTCTGTTAAGTGGTAATAGCTATCCGTACTAACACAGGCACGTTTCTGATCTGTCTGCATTGGCGTTGTCGGCAGAAGAGGGCACTGATCATCATAAACGGTGTGTTAATCTGCAGAACTCGATAATGAACAAAAAAAATTAAAATAAGTCTTGGCTCCTGGTGTGATACATTCAGATCTCCCTGATGGGAGTTCAGAGCCAAGGTCCTGGGGTTTAGGATCCCGCTAGGTGACTTTTCAGTGCTCAACCTCCCCCGTTCCCACTCCACCTCCCCACCTTTGGTAGGACGGGTCATAGTCGTGCTGGGGAAGGCTGCTGCGCGTTCCCGGGCGTGAGCACCTCCGTCCTTGTCTTCTCTCTGCTGCAGGCACTGATCGACATCCTCTGCTTGGACGGCCTGGTGATAGGCACCATCTGCTCCTGGTACCGCATTAACACGGTGGCAACGCTGCTGATGGTGCCGTACCTGGGCTGGCTGGCCATGGCCACTTGTCTCACAATCCGCATCTGGAAGGACAACCCCGAGCAAAAACCAGGAAAGAGTGAATAAAGCAGGACCGAAATGAAGGTGTTTTGTGAAACTAAACTGCTGATGTGAACCAAGAGCTAATAATTTGGCGGATTCCTTCTGGGACAGGCATGAGAGCGTGCCTCCTCCTCCCACCTTCGTCATGGTTGTGTAAAAGAAAGGTCTGCACCGTGCGCCCGGGTGCTCCTTTAAAGTAACCGTGCGTCCTTTTAACCTGGGAACTCTTTTCTCCAGCACTGTTGAGTTTGGGGCTACAGCTGTATGGTGACCTGAATGCTATCAGGTGAAATTCCATTAGCCAAATTAGGATCTCATGATCCCAGCGTAGTTCAGAGTATCGATCCTGGACACCCCTCGAAACTGCCACCGTTTCCCTAGAGAGCAGAACTGGTTCACACACGCGGTAAATCCCATCTCCTCTTCTGGGACCAAACAAAAATGCCCTTCACTCACACGCACCGATTTTTAAGAACTTACTTGATTTTTTGCTATTTGCGCTGTTGCTTCATTTTCGTGTATCACCTGGTTTGTGCTTTATATCATTAACTTTTTATCTGTCAGCTACTGAGCAAGCAGTAATCTGTCTTGTTCTGCTCGTGAAAGGAGACCGGGCACTTTGACTTCTATTTGTGGAGTATCACGCTTCTTGAGTTTCATGCTCCGAGATAAAGCAGCAATGATTAGAATGCAAATGCTTCTCCCACGAGGAAATTTCTCTCCTCCACCTCTGTGTGCTATTCCTCATCAGAAAAGCGAACATGAGTGCCTTTGGAAAAATACTTTAATTTTTTTTTTTTTTTAAGTACAGAAACACAAGGCCTTTGTAAAATTTAAGACCTTGCTCGCACTGCCTTGCAGGTTGTAATTATATGACTGGCGAGAAGCTCCCCGCCAAGTCTCTCAGGTGCAGTACAGGTATCTCAGCCCAGAGTCTTTCCCGTCCTGAATACTATTAATCGGGACAGGTTAAAATACAAGTAGTTCCAGAGAAACGGGACCACGCCATGACAGAATCGGACACAAAGGGTGCATGGACGAGTCCTTGTCCATCCTTTCTTCTGGCCCTTGCCTTTGATAGATCTGAACCTTAGATATTGCTGTAAACAGAGAATATTTACTCTTATTTTTTAATTGATAGAAGCAATGTATGTGAAGAAAAGCGGTAGGTGGATCTTCTTTCTGGCAGGGGACTGTAGGTTGAGGAGGGTGGGTATACTTGCAAAGGGTGGGGGTAGGAGGGCTTAGCTGGGGATGTAAAATAAATTGTATTTGCTTTTAATAAAACCAAGCCACTTTTGTTTGGAGAATAAATAAATCCAAGTTATTTTTGTTTTACTGGTTTGGCACTAGGTTTGCAAAAGCTGGGGGGATCCTGTCTGGAGGCCAGGGCTTGTGCTCTGGCTCCAAAGGGCAGGGGATCGGCAGCAAGGCTCTGCAGGGCTCGGGCGGCCGGACTCATTCCCGGCTGCCCGTTAGGAGTAACCGGGCTGTGTGGGTTTCGAGCCTAAAGGTCCCAAAGGTTCCTTCAGCCGGGGCACCTGCACAGCGGAGACGTGCTCGCCTGGGGACGCATGGCGGGGCAGGCTCCTCCGTCCCGCCTCACCCAGGCTCCGAGGTCAGGAAGGTAGCCCTTGGCTCTGGGGTCCCTCCTGGGTCCCGTCAAGCCTGGTTCTGAGAGATGCTGAGTGGCCCCGGGTCCAGCTCCTGTAAACGGCAGAGCTGGGTGCTCAGCGGGACTGAAAGCTGGGGCCGAGAGAAACAAATACCAGTAGCTGAGAGCAGTTGAAATTTGTAGCACCTTTCTAAAATTTGGTCATACATCTTGTTCTGTCATTTCGATCCCATCCATTATTTTTCCCTTCTAGCTGCAGGACACCTTTATACAGGACTGCTGCTGCAAGCAGATTGCTGTAACCTCCCGAGTACAAGCTGCATAAGAACAGGCCATTGAATAGCTGTGGCTGTAAGCAGGAGTAGGACTATAAAGCATGAGCACTGCGAGCGGCACTAGAAAGATCATGAGCTACTTAAAAAAAAAATCCTATATATTTCAGGGCTTTATATAACTGTGTGTACCACTGAGCTTATTTACAGTGATGCCTTGTCTGTGTCTTCCAGAAAGCCACATGCCAAAGGACAGGAAGACATAAATTATTTCTTCCTAAAAAGAAGCTTATATCTGGGCTGGAGATTCAGTCCAGGGGAGCTAAGAATGACTTAGGGCACCTGAACATCGTTAGGCCTGTCCTTTCCTGGCCCGCGGCACAGCCCCAGCAGAGCGATGAGCAGAGCCGCCTGGGGAAGCCAGGAGGGATGCAGCACGGCCTTACTGCGCGCTCTGCTTTCGGAAGGGGGAAAAGTAGTATTTAAATCACATTTGGGTTGGTAAGTGACTCTAGATCTGGCTCAGACCTGCAACGTTTTAATAGCATTTCCAAATTAATACATGGATACATATTTGGCCAGCTTTCATAAATTAGTCCTCTTTCCCTTTCTACCCATTTTTTTCTGCAGGTAAAGGAATGTCTGGAATCAGGAGTAACAGATTTCTTAGATCTTTTTGCGTTTGCCCCCCCGTTCTCCCAGTCGGGGTGACAGGCTGGCTTGTTCTTGTCTCCACTGCAGTTCCTTCCAGTCCGCCTGTACGTGCACCAACAGCTCCTCTTTGCTCCTCTTTGCTCTTGCAGGCAGCAAAAATAGCAAATGTTCCTACATGTAATATACATAATAGCTTGAAATCAATTGACAAAGTTAAATTCAGCAAAGCACCCTCTTGTATTAATATTTAAAGCATCATTTAGTATATTTGCTATCTAAACAGATACACTAAAACCCCTTGCGTAAAAATAACTTTAATGACATTTCAAAGTCAGCCATCTAGAAAATACCTTGGTTGTAGTGTGCCGTGCAGACCTAAAGCAGCCTCTGCCTTTGCGGATCTGGAGGGGCCCCGGTTCCCATGAGCGCTGCGTAACGGGGCTCACGCCACGGCGGGGAGAAGCACGTGGCCACGCAGCCCTCGTCCGGACCCGTCCCTGTGTTACAGACAGACCAAAGGGAAGAGGGAAAAACCAAAACAGAGAGGTGCCAGAAATTCAAAGCACGGTTAGGAACCGGGCTGGCTGGAATCAGGGAAATCTTGCCTCTGAGTGAGAAAGGGGATTCCACCCGCGGTCCGCTGTGCGTGAGCTCGGGGCTCTGCTCCCTGCCGCACCCCACCTTCCCAGGGGCCCTTTTCCCAGGGATCCCGAAGGAGCACGGGGGAGTTTTGCTCGTGCCAGCATTAACCAGGCGGCAGGCAGGCTGGATCACCTCAGCAGGCACGCAAGGTGCCTGCCCGGCCCCCCCAAAATTAGCTTATGGAATGGATACCACGTCCCACCCAGCGTCAGGAACATTCGTAACCCACGACGGGACGCGCCGCGGTCTACGTGATTCAAGCAGTGACTCAGACAAAGGCCGTGCATTCGTGACAGCTTTCATGGGGTCGTGGCATTTAGAGAGAAGAGCCACCTCTCAGGTCACCGTGCCTGATGATGATCCCTCTCTTCAAACCTCAGCCAGTCTTTCCAGAAAGGCCTGTTTGATATCAAACTGATCGTTACACTTCATCTTAGCCCAAAGGGCACATCCCCGGCTGCTGGACCCACAATATTTGTGCATAAAGAAAATCTCTCTGCCTTTCAGTCCAGCCTCTTTTCCGAAGCCTTGTCTCATTCAATAATTTACCAGCTGTTCCAGAAAACACTCTGGCTTCAGCAGTAAGGAACTTTAACTGATTTGCTGATGTCTGGAGCTTTGTTAAAACATAGAGTCAAATGCTAGAGAGGATTTGCTGCTGCGTGCATGTAAACTTCAGAGGGCTGACTACGGGCCAGCAGCTCTCCCCACCGCCCCGTCGTTAGCACAGAGTATAAATTCCTGTGGCTTCGGGCACCTGCAGCGTGGCTGGGGCTGGCCTCCCCCTTCGGCCGCTCCCAGTAAAACCGCGGCAGAAGCCCGGCGGGAAGGCGGCTGTGCCGCTCGGAGCTGTCGTTAACTTCCAGTTGGGCTTTGAATTAATCGGACAGCCGGCAGCGCCTGCCAACAAAACAGGCTCCGTCCCGGCTCTGCAGCGGCGGGGTAATGGGTGTGCGAGGGCTGGGGATCGCGGGCCGGGGAGGCACCGGCTTCAGCTGTGAAGATAAGGCAGGCGAGGAGCTGAGAGCATCGCTTATCTCTGCCTGCACCGCGGCCCGTGTCAGCTCTGCTGGGGGGAGCAGGGCGGGACGTGGGCACCGCCCGGGTCCAGCCCGTGGGCCGCTGCGGCAGCCGACACCAGCGTTTCTTGCCCCTTCTTTTAGATCTGGGCGTTGTGGTCCTGCGGCGGGAGGAGAGGGACAGGTGAGAGCCTCCAGGAGCCGAGGGAAGGAAAGCTGCCTCTGCACATCACTGTCAGAGTGTTTATTTATTTATCAGGTAACGGTAGTTACAGCTGGAAAAAGCAGGAGGGGGATTGCTGCCAGACAGAGTATCTAGGGAGATGTTCCGTTAGTGCCACCAGCTGTCCCCGGAATAGAGAGCGCGGCTCAGCCATGACTCACGCAGCCAGTGTCTTATTTCACTCTCGCATCTATCCAAAACTGTTCCTCCAGCCCGAGAATGCAATAAAAGCCTCCGTTTCCTGGCAAGGGCTTCGGCAGCCAGGTCTCTCCTGCTGCCCCTTTGCGACCAGGAAAGGAAAAGCCATTTCAACTTCAGGAAAGTAACTCCTGCTGCAGTTAGAGCAACAGCGGGCGACCTGCCTGGGAGACAGGTCAAGGCGATACCGTACTCCCTATGTGAGATAATTACTTAAGATGGGGAAAATGTCATCAGATTGTTCAGAGATGCCTCTAAAGTCAGTGGAGAAACTCCTCTGGACTTGGATGGATGCAGGATCAGACCTTAATATCCAATACTGCAGCAAAGCCAGAAAGCTTCTCCTAGAAAAGGCTGTCATCTTAGCCGTGCCTTGCTAGCAGCCGTCTTTGCTGGCGGCGTTCCCACGCAGACAGCTCTTCAAATCTTGCTGCAGGTTGGGGTCTCTGAGGTCTGCTCCTCCCCATTACTCCATCTCGCTCTGCTCAGGTGTTCGGGCCTCGATGCCCCGACACAGTGAAGCCAGACCTTTTAAAACAGAGGGAGACAGACTGCCAGGTGTTGCGGGACACATCTGTCAGGGGATGGAGAAGGGGGTCGGGCAGGAAACCACAGCCTGGGTTTGTGCCGCTGAGACGGAGCCGGCTCGACGGCCGATGCCGTGGCTGCGGCGCAGGGCTGTGGTCACTCCGTCGGAGGCGTCCCCACACGCGAGGCGCAGGCGCCGACGAGGATAACCTACGGAGGAAGAGCCCGCACCTACCGACGGCGCCCTGCGTGCTGGGTGCGGGGAGAGGCCCGGGGCTCTGCTGGGACGAGCACGGATTAGCCCCGGCCGTGGGGGAGCGAGCGCGGAGAGGCACGGGGCCGATGCCCGCTCTCCCTGGGCAAGACCTGACGTGCGTGCGTGCGGATCTCTTGCGCCTCTTCGGTGGCCGAACAGCGATTCCGCTGTGCAGGGCTCTCTGAGCGGAACGAAATTCATAGTCAACTAAATAAACCATTACATCAGTGGGGAGAGCGGCAGGGTGGAGGGAAGCCTCAATAAAAGTGCTGGTTGGCGAGTGCAATGATTTTAGGTAACCGAAGTGCCATGGGGAGCTCCTTACGCGAGGCCAGGCGCAGCCCTGGCACCTCTCAGCACCCGTGCCCTAGCTCCTTCTCTGAACTAGCTGATGGAAAAATACTTCCCTCGCTGGCTTCAGTCATTGGGCCCATGCACGCCCGCTCTTGTACGCACGTGGGCACTTCGGGGGAGCTCGGGTCGCTTAAAAGCCACCGAACAAAGTCGATCAAAGCTTTGATTCCTATGGCTCCAACGCAAAATGTCAGACTGACAGCAACTCGGTGGCGTCCCTTTGTATTTTTGGCGCCGGCAGGCGCTGCGGGGGGGGATCATGACTGTTTGGTGCACTGCCCTAGATGGAGCTGCGAAGCAGCTGGGGAAGGGCGGGATAGAGGCAGAGTCGCAGTGCCGCATTCCCGAGATTAGATTAGAGCTCAGCCCTGAACCCTGCGGAGGGGCCAGGCCAGTGAAAGCTAAAGGCTGCGGGAAAGATGGGATGCTAGCCGTCAAGAGCTTCCAAAAATAAAGAGAAGTGGGTCAGAAGGACTGAAGAGGGGCTGGAACGCTTCGTTAAAGTATAAGGGTGAGAAGGAAACAAGCTGTCACTCATTAAGAGAGGATTCCCATCCCCAAAACCACTGCCTGAAATGTCAAAGGTGAGAGCAACCAGACAGCGGAGTTGGAATTTGAGCATAGTTACCATGCGAGAGGAAAAACACTGCACCTGCCCCGCAGGAAAGTATTTTAAGCTTAAAAATAAATAAAATTCTGCACCATGAAAATGAAAGCTATACGTTCCACGGATAGGATGTCTTGGAACTTGTCAAGTCCTTGATTGCGCTGTTGTCACAACACTCTCCGTGCCAGCTGTGTCAGTCATCGCATAAACAACTTCTCGTCACCAGCAAACAGTGTGGGAGGAAAGGGGGGTGCCGTGTCCCCAGAACGCTGCGTTTCGGCGATGGTACTAATGAAAAGCTACCAGGATACCGTAGCACAGAAAGGCAGGCTGTTGTTAGCAAGGGGGCTTGAAAGAGTAGCCAGAATAAATTATCTGTGATAATATATTATTTATTATCTACGATAAAATTATCTGCCCAATGGCATAAAGTTATTTCACTTTGTGATAGTGCAGACCCCTCTAAAGTTGCAAAGAGCTGACTACAACAGTATCTCGAGACTGAGTTTGGCCTGAAAGCAGGGATTCACACCTATTTAATTCCTACGGAATACAATTTATCCTCCTCAAACCAAGAGCGGGTTTTCCTCTCAGTACAGGCTGAATACTCAATCCAAGATAGCTTAATATTTCATGTTTATCCAAATCTTGATGATGGTGGGTTCTGAACCAAGTGCAGAACCCAAGATACTGGGGACGTGATTTCCAATACGCTTTGGCCAAAACAGGAGTCCTGCGCAGCGGCACGTTTTCCAGGTCCTTTCACCCTCGTGGCACAGCAGGATTAGCCTCTGAGAAAAGTCTTACTCAGGTTTTCATTCGGCTTGGCTCACATGGGATTTATACAAACTTTAAATGATTTAAATTTAGAGTGAGAAATTGGAAGAATTTCACATAATCCTGAAGAAAAAAAAAAGATACACCCCCCCCAACCCAAACATATAAAACTCTTTTTAGCGCTCATGTGAAAGCTACATCACCCCCGAGTATCCTTCTTTACCACAGCCTCGTCAAGAAATCTGCTTGATACGATGCCAAGCAAACCAAACATCCCAACTCCTGTCAATAAAGTCTTCATAGTCCGTCTCATTTCCCTTTGTATGGAAGGCAGATTCCGCACCCACACTCATTCAGGCAAATCCCAGTAAGCACCTTACCAGAACGTCTCCAGTACCCTGTCCTCGGCGCGCTGCCGGCACCGGTCCGTTGTCACTGCATACCCCCCGCGCCTCCACCGCAGGCTCTCGTCTGCCCGACGCCTTGGCTCCAGCGCGATCCCTCGTTCAACACCTGCACCTCCGCGGCAGCAAAGGTGAAAGAAACAAAGAAATACTGCAAGAATCACTAAGCCCAGCAGTTTGCAAAAGCTTGTCCTCGCCTAGCCGTGGTATCACCCCCAGTGTGCTGGGCACTTTGCAAACATTCAGGCAACGGAGAGAAAAAATACAGAGCGATGGGCAGCTGCTCAGCACGTGCACTTGGAACTGCCCTGCACCAGAAACGCTGCCCCACTGTGCGTTACAAGGCTGACTTTAAAGTATCTGGGAGAAGGTTCTGGTTTGCATTTACACCAGTACGACCTGACACCGGCTTCAACAAGCCAGATTTCATCCCGCTTAGCTCCTGTTTTCAGTGTCCCTGCACGGACGAGCAGGGTGGAAGGCAAGGTAGGTCTCCTGCTGCTCTGGGCACCCCTGCTGCCGTGCTCCAGGTGGCCCACGAGGCCAAATCCACCACCAGTGGGGATTTTTCAGCAACCCAAATGGGGACTGCCCCTTTCCCCTCTTGTCTGAGCCAAAACACTGGTCCTTCAAGGTCAGCAATAAAATAAACTGGCAAAAGGTAGATGGAGAAGCTGCCAGCTCTGCATCTTGCCAGCTATCTGTCACGCTAATGGATAAATGGATACTTATGCTTCCAGGATTTTCCATCCATTGCTTAACCCGCCCACGGTGAAGTCGTCACTTAATTTTAAATTAAAAGGGGAGCAAGAGGGATTGTTAAAAAGACCTAGAGAAAGCAAGGGAAGGAGACGACATCTGAGAGCCCTGGGTCATCCTACCCCATCCAGCCGCTACCGCTGCTGCTTTGTTCCATATTTAGCTCCTGACAACTGTGCCGAGGGCAGGAACTCCCAGCTCCGGTTTTCCCTCCTCCCTCTGCTGTCTCCTCTCCCTTAGAGCTCTCAGAGATTGCTCTTTCTTTTTCCCAGTGGCCATAACTCAATTCCCCAATACTCAAGAAGATGGCAGAAAAGCAGGAGGAGCCCAGCAACACCCAGAACGGCGAACCTGACAACGCAGAAGAGGGCGAGGAAAAAAAGAAGAAGAAGTTGAAGCGGGAAGACCTGCCACCATTTGAAATTGTGACAGGGTAAGAGGTTTAGATATAAATATGAGGGTGCAAGAGAGCGAAGTGGGGATGTTCAAAGGTCTCTGCCTCGGCTCTTACGTTGGGTAATTAGAGAGGGTATCTCCAGCCAGTGCCCTTCTGAGCGTTCTTAAACAACCTAAGCGTGGCTTTCCTTGTGGTGGGACTTTGCTAAAAGTTTCACTGAGGTTTACAGGGGCTGGATTCGCACCGGGCGGGCAGGCAGATCTGTGCTCGATGCAAGCAGGAGTGTTTCTGCGGTGCTGAGGGCCTCCCGGCAGCGCGAGCCGTCCCGCGGACGGCGGTGGGACCGCTCGCCTGATGGTATCAGGAAGGCGGGCACCGGCCCTTGATGAGCGCTGAACATTGATCTCTTGGTGTGATCAATGCCTCTTGTCTGAAAGTTTCTCTATCTGTGGATTAGGAAAAATACCCCTGCTACGGTTGCTTTGCTTTATGCAGCTAAGGGACAGGTTTCTCAAGAGAGCTAAAAGTGCCCATTTTCAAGGGCTCCAGACCCACAGCTGGAACCTGACTTTCAGAAAAGCCTAACTCGCAGAAAGGCACCAAAACAATCGGCAGTTTTCAAGACAGCGAAGCGGCGAGCAGCTCCTTTTGCTCTGGTGAGGCTGGCCTTTGGAAGAGGCAGATATAACGGAGATCTAGGCAGCTGAACTCTCAAACACAATGGACAGCTGCAACTAGAAAAAACCTGTGTAATCGGTTGTCTCTAAGCATTAGAAAATGCTCGTTGTAGCAGGAGCAAGATGCCCTACGTAGTTCTTCCCTCTGGTCTCCCTTAGCAGTCACCAAGGCAGCGTTCCCAGCGTGTAAACCAAAACCACGATTTCTGCCAGCTGCTTGAATGTAAAGCTGGGGCCAGGCTCTTAAAATCCCGCTTGGAACCCTTATGCACGTGACGGTCACTGGTAAGAAAGATTAAAAACAACTGAAAAAATGTGGCTGGCATTTCTGAAAGCGATGCATGAGGCAGGACAGCACCTGTGTCTGATCTCACACAGCCGGGTTACATCCCTGCACAGGGGTGAAAAAACCATTTTCTTCTTAAAACATGCCTGCTCTGAAAAATCGCTTCTTGGGCTGGGGTTGTTCACAGCCTTTGGTCTCTGTCACACACAATCGCAGAAATGACACCTCTCTGCTAGAGCAGGGACTTTTAAGAAAAGCACATCCCTCTGCTAGAAACGGAGCTAAGACACCAAAAGTTGTTTATATAAGCTACTGAACACACATGGTGCCAACTTCTAGACACTTAAGACATGCACTAAAATGAATCTCAATGAGGAAATGGGGTTTTTCAGCCTTAGAGCAGTCAACTTGCAATTAGAAATCTTCAAACTTCCTTGCTAACCCCAAAGACCTGGATAGGAATTGGTTTGCCAATCGGGGATGAAAAATACTTGCTCAGTGTCATCCTGCAATGAAATTATTTGCTGAAATGACAAGGGCGTTGCAGAATTTGACAGGATTTTCCGCTCCGGCACGGCGGCAGCGAGAACGCGAGGGACGACACCAGGGCGAGAGCGGCCCGCGATGCAGGGAAGCCTCCCGTTACCGCCTGTGCTATCGACACACGCTAAGCCGGTACCAGCCGAGTTTTACATTCTACACGCTGATACCAAGCAAGGCAGGAGTTCACGTTTCTGAAATGAAAGTAGTCAGACGTTCAGTGAGGGACCACAGAGCTGTCAGTATGTGAGTATTTATTACCGTCCTCATCACATATTTGGAAAGTGCTTATAAATATCTGGTGAATTCCTGCAGGAATCATGACCAAACCTCCTCCGATTATTAAGTTATGACTAACAGGCTGGCTACCAAAGGTAAGAATGAGGAAGCAGAGCAGAAATCCTAAAGCACCCTGAAAGAGGTACAGAAAAATCCAGCAATTTTTACTTTCATTTTAAGAAGCAGCCTGTGCCTCAACCTGGTACGATCACGGTTTGGATTCTTCTAATTATTTACAACTTTTCAGCCAATAAAGCCAGTTATGTGAATTATGAGAAAACACATAACTGCAATTGTGGAAGCACTTAAATTCAATTACAGTGCAGCTCAGTTTTAGCCCTTGGATTAGGGGCATCTTAAGACACACAGACGAGTTTTCAAGCTGTTGCTTATATCTCTAAGGAGTCTGGCTTACACAAAAAATACCAGGAACCTAATCGCTCTGTTTAAGAATATTAACTCTTTTTTTGTCAACATTTGGGTCGACACAGTCCTGGGTAAATATAAGCCCCATCTGTGTACCTCTCATGACATTTAAGTAGACACATTTATTTACGCTTTCCCCAGGGTGTAAATGAGGCTCCTTTTAGCAGTGATAAATCCTTGGTTCCTGTTACAGTTGATCATTACAGACTTTCTATAATCAATGAGCCCAGCATGAGTGTGTGTGTTTGTGAAGAGTTGTCAAAGAGCAAGCAAAAGGACACTGTTTTATCAGCTCAAATAACCCAAGACCATAGTATAAATAGTCACCGAACAAATATTTAAATCTAAAGAACATGTCCTGCTAGTTTACAGCATCTTTTAGGTAATCCCACATTTTTATTCTCTCATTAGAAGTTCTGCTTCTCTTCTCCTCCCCAGCATGCGACCGCACTGGGGCCATGCTGGGCAGCCGCTGCGGTCTCCAGCCTACCTCATTTCAGCAGACTCAAAAGCACGTTGCCTGTTCGGTCCAGTACCATTTGTACAGATTGAGGTTTCCGCCTCAATGGGTAAAAGAGGGATAATATTAACACTTGCACACCTCCCATCATTCAAACATGGGAAAATAGGCTTGCCAAGAATTCCTCATTTACTCCGGAACAGTCAGGACGCTATTCAAGGCTAAACCTGAGCTTCCAAAGAAGTTGGCTTAGTTTTTTGTAGTAGACAACACAGCTATGTCAGGGATGTATTTTGATGCTCAGCTGTTTGGAAGGAGTTTTAATCTACCCAAACAAACAATACAGTTGCGATACTTCACTTTGCAGTAAGTTACGAGGGTCATCTGCCAAGCACGCTGTAACTCAAAGGTGAGCTTGTGCAGCACACGGCATTTGCGTCTGTCTGCACCTTACGGTACACGTGGTTTGTTCTTGCCCGTTCTTCCACTGCTGAACCGCTCGCTCCAGGCCTTTCCCCTACTCCGAGGACCAGGGGCACCTTTCCCAAATCCCCGCTGCTGGGAAGAGTCGCATAGCAAGGACTCAGCTAAGCCCTGTCAGGACAGAAGTTTACAATTCACACTTGTGCCGAAACGGCCTCCCTGCTCGGGTTTACGTGGGATTAAGCGGATTCTCGCTAGCTAGCACGCACGGCTCATTGGTTGCCTGCCTGTCCGTGATCAGCAAATTTTCCAAGCTCTCAGCCAGCTACTGACAGACTTGGAAAATGCCCTTCGCTTTGTTTATATTCTTTATCGGAAACTTGTTAATTACGCCGCTGCACAGTCCGTGTTGCTAGGAGGACAGATTTAGGTGAACATCCCAGCTAATCTTAGACAGACGCCGCGATGATAAGCAATAAAATCCGTCTGGAAGGCCTGACTAAATACCCCGCTGAGTCAGTGCATCCTGGAACAGATCGCTGCCGTTCACCAAAACATAGAGACTCAACCTCGTCACCGATGTAAGCGCTTTGCAGTCAAGAGAGTTAAATCAGGAAGGAACTTCCATGTGATTCTGATGTGCTACATTTAAATATATGATGTTATTTTAAAACAACTGACAGTGGCCTTACGAACTTAGCTCTGAAACAAGGCAATGGGTGGCTTATGCCAGACCCAACATAGCCGGACTTCAAAGAAATCATTAATTAAAGAATCATTAAATCATTAACCAAAAAACCATTCATTATCTAGGATATAAAGCAGGAAAAGCGCTATTCTTGGAAGCATGTGAATTGTTTTTGTCTCAAAGAACAAGAGAAAGGACTTCAGGGAATAAGAGGCACTATGCTAAAGCCTGGTAGTACTCTTTAATAAAATCAGTGGAATCTTGCAATTCGTCTTAAAGAAAACGACACTCCCTCTAACAGGTAACTTTAAATCATCTAACCTAAGGGAACAGAGGTCAAAACGCTACGACAAGGAAGCTAAAGCAGGCTTTCAGGGTAGTTCAGAGCTTGTGCGAGCCAGTGCGAGTTTCCCTTACCCAGGCTTGTGCAAACTCTCGATGCAAACCAGAGAACCACAAACAAAATCATACCAAACCAGCACGATTTATTTGCTCATTAATCAACATAAAAGTCTGTATCCACACTACTGCTTCCCATCCCTCATTAATACAGTGCCAGCTAAGACAGTAATAGCAGGGACGGCTCCCAAACAGGCTTTTCTATTAAGTCCCGTCTTGTGCAGATCTCATCAAAGTAGAATTGAACAATGTAAGGGTTTAATTATATCGTTTAAGCAGCAGCTGAAAACCTGCTTCTAGTAAAACTTCTGAAGCCAAACTTGTACTCTAAACTTCCACTGTCGCGAATCAACGATATGTGAAAAGAACGACGGTGGTCTGTGCCTGACAGCAACGGCAGATATTCCCCGTGCAGACGCAGTTCTATGAACACGAGCGTTCCTGCTCCTACCTCCTGTTGCATTTGGAAGATTAACGGTCTCCCTCTCTCAGGGCAAAGTACAACTGTGCCAACCCAACCGCATCAACTCGCACACCATTTGGCTGGTATAGTACGCTGCTCTTCCAAGTGAAGCTGTTCATCTGTAAAATCATGCTGTTGGGAAATCCAAAACAGAGGTGGGAACTATAACTCCAGGCCTTTTACTGCGAATCTGTGTAGCAGACCCAAACGGACCCTAGACACCACTGTAGCATCATAAAAAATTAAATAGAGAGGGTGTTCTTTTATGTTTTAACTTTCCCAAAAGCCAAAAATGCCACAGGACTTTGGCAGCCAGAAAATTCTTGGCTGCATTACAAGAAGTATGGAATATACACACACCAAAGAGACATTTCTGAAACTTTGTAAGTGGAATTAAACATTTATGGAAAATTGTATTTAAACTTTTAAAATAACTCAGCTGAAGAAGCTTGACAATAGCTATAATTTACTCTGAGTTATGTATTTAGACAGCAAAGAATTTCCAATTCCTATCTAAGCACAAAGCCATTTGCTCACAGTACATAGTGTAATATTTGCAGCCGGGTATTACATGAAGAACTCCTGTTCCCTGGTCTTTCTGTTCAAACATTCCTGCTCCAGTCCCCCTGATCCGCACAGAATTTCATGCTGTTTGGGGTGTTTCATGCAGTCCTAGCAAAGCCTTGTCCGTTGCGCTCTACAGAAAGACATCCATTAATTTTGAAAGGCATCAGATCCAGCTCTTCATGAACAGTCCTTATTCCTGACCTGCAACCATCCCGCATTTTCGCCGTGGCCCATACCGGCACTTCCCACTAGCGAACCGAGAGCACGTTCGCTCGTGGTTCCCACGTTACTAAGCGAGCATAAAACATACTGATTTCCATCCTCTGCACTCTTTTCCATACCCTTCGCTTCCACTGTCCCTGGAGACATCTTGTGAGATGTTGCATCGCAAATCGCTCTTTCCTCTCAGCAGAACGACACTTTGCCACTTACTCCTGCAGCCTCGTTGCTCTCCCCAATTAAAATTTCCAAGAGCCTGAGAATCTCTGCTGACCTTTGCGGGGTGTACCCCCTGGAGAGGCCTGACGTTATAGTCTGACTATAGATGAGACAGGGATGAATGAGACACTTACTGTTTTACAAAGATTCGTTATTGCCTCGCTGGGAATATCAAGGTTATAGGTCCACCTAAAGCTCAGATGAGAGGAGTACAACATGCCAGAAGATTACTAGTGTGTAATAAATGAAATGTTGTGTTACTACTTTTCGTTATTTCACGTTGGCTTTGGCTGCTCTGTGCAGTCTTTGCTCCCATCCTTTGTAGCATTTAGCAGGTCACAGGCATGTTGGTCGCAGTATCTTTTTCATCTTTCCACCTACCACCCTTCAAGCTCCAGCTCTTGTAGTGATGTCCTCCGCGGAGAGATGCTACGGGGGGCAATCGGGAAAGCCTGGCACTCCATCAGAAAGTAACAGGTCCCATGAGATGATGCAGCTTTCCTTTTTCTCCTCTTCAGTCAGCAATGCATAAAAGCTATATGCAGCATTTTACGGGACTTATTTTACCTTCCCTAAATAACAGCAGACTACCTTCTTTGAGTGAAAGAGGACCGCAAACACATTACCCACTGCGATGATTCACTTTGGATTATGCTCATTTAGAGACCCAGAATGGGAGAGATGCACAACATTAAAAAAATGTATCTGAAGTTTATCAGTAGTGTCCATGAGACAGCTATCAAATTTCAGTGGGAAATACACTTTTTCATAGCAAAGTTAGATTTGATCTCAGATATTTTATTAAACCAAAGTCACAACATAATCGTACTGAATATTAGTATTCAACTGATACTGGAAGAGTAAAACTAGAACACGTAAAAACTGCAACTAGTCAGTCACGCTTGCCTCTGCTCAGAGGAAATCCAGCCTGCAAAAGCACGGGGGGTAAAACGTTAATTAGCAATGCCAGGGTTATCATCCTGACAATTTAGGACGACAGGTCCTGCAGCTGAACATTGCAACACCACACTGAAAGAACTGTATTAATGGCCTAGCAAACAGTAGAACGCTTCAGTCTACAAGTGCATTAAGACTGGGAAAACGCCAATTACTGTCCCTCCTTACCAACAGTAAATATCATAGTCTCAAGAAACAGATTTCAGAAGCAAGTTCCTCTTCAAACACCTCAATGCAGACACCAGAAATTCCCAGTACAAGTTTGTTAAAATTAAGTGAAAAAGACTAGGTAGTGAGAACGGGCCTGGAAGCCTCAGCACACAGCAAAACTAGCTGTCTTGTAATTTTCAATGTATTTTTATCCTGCTATTAAAAGGCATCTCCTTTTAATACACGGAGAAATACAGCCATCATAGATGCAGTGACTTGTCCAAGATCACACAGGAACTAAACCGATGCTGTAACCCTTTACTATCTGCCTCTGAGATGCTTCTCTCCTCTCCACTCTTTATAGGGAGCGCCTCCCAGCCATATTTTTCAAATTCCAGTTCAGGAACGTGGAATACAGCTCAGGCAGGAACAAAACCTTCCTGTGTTACGTCGTCGAGACCCAAGGCAAAGAGTCAGTGACTTCTCGGGGTTACCTGGAAGACGAGCATGCAGCCGCCCATGCAGAAATGGCTTTCTTCAACACAATTTTACCAAAGTGTGAATCAAGCCTCCGCTACAACATCACCTGGTACGTCTCCTCCAGCCCCTGCGTGACCTGCGCCGATCGGATAACCGAGACCCTAAAGAAGAACAAGAACCTGCGTCTGACAATCATGGTAGGGCGTCTCTTCATGTGGGAAGACCCAGAAATGCAGGCTGCCCTGAAAAAAATGAAGTCGGCTGGCTGCAAGCTGAGGATTATGAAGCCTCAAGACTTTGAGTATGTCTGGCAGAACTTTGTGGAGCAGGAGGAAGGAGAGGAAGCAAAGGCTTTCGTGCCATGGGAGGACATTCAAGAGAACTTCCACTATTACGAGGAAAAGTTGGCAGAGATTTTGCACTGAAGCTCACGTGAGTGAGGATTTCCACTTGGTCACCCAGCTCCTTGTATCAGTATCACAGACTCCTCTTTTTTCTTCGGGTTGTTAAAGGCGAAACCCAGAGCCAATTTCAGTCACTGTTACTGTCGTACGTCCCTGGCCGGGTTTGCCTGCACCTGAATACTGAAAATAATCCTAGGCAGTAACTTACCCCTTCAAGGGTAGTAACGCTGCAGTGGGCTCCTCCACAGCAGACAGGCAAGGGCTTTAGAGCTTTTTCTTTTTCCTCTCAGACTAAACACCTCCAGGAATAAAGAACAAAAAGGCACCAGGGTCACTAGGTGCAACAAGAACACCGCATTGTTCCCCACGTGCATGATATTCAGGACACATGCGGAAACAGTGAGAGGAATGTAGAGAAGAGGGGATTTCCCCCACCCCCCAAAGTCTAGCCCTCCAGAAAAAAACCCAACCACTGAAGGAAATCGCAGTTACAATTGCAGAATTCCCTTTTTTTTTTTTTAAGGGGTACTAAAGAGTCACCTATTTAAGCCATAAAACACGAAAGCCTTTGAAGCTTCTAACACGTCTCTCTTTCTCCTTACCCAGGAGCAATTCAGAAAAGATCTGTGAAGAGAGATGCGACAGACGTGGACATCTGGGACGCTCCTGCTTTCCAAAGCTTTGATTCCAGCAGGATGGAGTGTCAGCTTCTGGAAGGCTCGGCCCTGACGGACTACAAATACATATACAACACAGATCTTCGGTGTTTGGGATTTTTTGGTTTATTGTGTTCCTCTCCCCCCGCCCCAAACCAACCCGTGCCGCCCCTGCTGACAGGAGAGCCGAAGGCAGCATACTGCGCGGCTAAAGCCTTGAAGGAAACGGAGGGCAGTGGCCCTACAGGAAAGGCTGCAGCCCTCGCACGCTGGGACTCCTTTATGAGAAAAGATCTTAGAACAAAGCTGCCAATTAGATAAATGCATTTAGAAAGTACATACTTCATAAATGTTAAAGAGAAAGGAATTTAAGATGAAAAAAAGGGTTTCTTCCTGTCCTCCTCAATAATCAGAGCTGTGATTTAAATTAGGGCTAACGGGTCTATTCTACATTATGATGGAGCCCTAAGTACTTGATTTCCGATACATCAAATACCTTCTCCCCTTGTTCAATGATGTTTGTGATATAAAACTGGGAAAAGCAAAGTGAAATAAAATTGGAATCACTGCAAAAGCTAAAGCACTGTTTATTCCTTCTTCTCTATTTGCAAGAGGTCCTAAATCTAATCTGACAAGTAAGACATCCTGGGACAGCCACGTATGAAATATTTCGTAGCTGAAGTGCGGCATGATGAGAAGGGAGAATCACTATATGCCAAAAAATTTCAAGAGTACATACAGGCGGGCGGGAGAGAGCGAGAATATGCGCGTATCGCTTCCCGTAGCAAGCAAGGCAGAGACCAAACACGGGGCACAGGGACGCTCATCAGCTCAGAAACCTGGCCAGAGGAGGGGGGTTCGTCACGCTGGTGCCTCCTGCACTGTCACAGGCTGGAAGGGTGCTACACACACACACACGCGCACGCAGACAGACAGACACAGACACACACACAGACACAGAGCTGCGGGCCGCACCCATCTCTTACTTCAGTCAACTGCGCTAAATTCTGGCATACATTTTCAAGGCAGAAAAACCAAGCAGGCATGAGAACACCTTTGTGGAGCCGCTGCGGATTTCATTGCTTTGCCACTAGATTTAAAAACCAAACATAAATATGCGTAAGGACTACATCAATGAGCAGTCCTGATGTCCACTCCCGATCAGCTAATACTCCAAGTTCCTATTTGTCGGAGTTTATTTTTTTTTCAGTTGTGTATTTAGCTACAGCAATTATCCACCAAAACCAAGTTTACAAAGGATGGTCAACAAACATGAGAGTAATAATATGAAGCTCTAAAAGACACAAACAGGATTTGCAGATCTGCATCAGCAAAGAAACCGCACAATACAGATTAACCCACAACGCTCAGAACAGAAAACGCTCCACCCATTCAACTCATACTGAAAACCAATTAGGAACCCTATGGTATGCCAAAAACTTCTCAACTGTTCTGTCCCATCTTTTAGCTTTATTAAGTGTATCTGGCATTTTTCTGGGCATTCAGTATGAGAGAAGTCAAAAAGCTTTGTTATTACGGGAGGGTGGGGAAAACCAAGCAAAGGGAATGCAGAGCAGGTGACAGTTCTTCAGTACTGGAACCAGACTTCCAAAAATCCAGTGTTTACCAGTGGCCCGATGAACTAAGCTGTTACTGATTGCTTTTGCTATTGGTGACATCAAACACCAAACTACATAGAACAGCTAAACTACAAATGCAGTAAGAAAGAAACATCAGAAACAAGCCTTAAACTCTCGACTATGACTTTTTACAGCACATCAGTCATTCACTTGCGTGGATTCTCAGAAAACTGAGTTCTGCAGACTATGCCAATTACACAGGATAAAATGCACCCACGAGGTGTCTGTACACATCTCCGGCATTCCCCTTCACACCCAGCTTTCCTCCAGAACCCAGCCGCAACGCAAACAGACACAGGTATGTTTTTCAAAAGGACCGTGCTCTGAGCTGACAGCAGAGTACTGAAGAGCTATTTATTTAACGTTGACAGCATGATTCTTAGCGAGTACAATCTCATAAAAAATAGTATTTGTTGCCAGAAGGCAGAAATTAAATTTTTAATCCTGTAACGAACAGAGTAAGTAAACTGTATGCCAGATATGAACATTGCAAAACTTTAAAAAAAAAAAAAAAAGGTGACAGGGCTCCACAGCTCATCATTACCAACCGTAACTACAAACCAACAAATGCCGAAGCAACAGACAGCTCCAATTTCACTCTGCGCAGGAACTGTCAGCTTTAAGTAGAAACTCTAGTGCAGGCAGGTGCTCCGTGGAGGACCAGTGACATCTGGTGGCTTGCTGGGACAGACCAGGAACCCCCCACGGGTTACCGCAACACCCCTGCCTTCTTCACAGCCTCCCTGAACACTACATCCCGAATTAGCTGCTCTGGAGCTTTCTGTTGTTGTTGTTGTTAAAAGCCACTGCCACTGCCAACACAGGAGTGAGCTACGCTCAGACGAAGAATGTGCTCAGCATGCAGTTTCCCCCCTGATCGCTTAACAGGTTTCCACTCCTGAAAGCAAGGGAAATGGGGCTCTCTTTAAACTCTTTTGCTCACAGAGTGTAAACTGTGATCTTGATATCTGTGTCTTCAAACACCTCCCCAAGTATTGCTGAAACTTTATTCCAATCCAGGCCGTCAAGTCCACATCCAATCCTGGAAAATAAGACATCGCAACAGCTGTAATGGCCTCTTTTAGAGCACACTATGAACAACTAGCCCTTCCAGCAGCTACGATCTTATGTGGCACTAACTCAGCTCACCATAAATCAACATAATGCAGTTACACTAAGGAAACCGAGCCTGTATGTTTTGCCATCATTTAAACGCTCTGGGAAATGCAAATTTCATTTATGCAATTGAACAGAAGAGTTGAATAGAAGTGAAGCGGATACTTGAACTCTTATTTCACGGCAGGGGATCAGCTCTCAAACAGCCTTCCACACAAGAAACGCCAAAGTATCTACACTGCAGTAACTCATTTTCTTACCTAGGCATGGAAATGTCAGTAACTCCATTGTTTAGACAGTGAGCTTTCATGGCTTCTAAGCTCTTTCGCATAGTCTCATATGTTGGTTTGTGAGAAACTTTCTTCTTCGTAATCTAAGTATAAATGTAAAAGGTCAGTTGTGCCTTCGGTATGATCACTGCACACTTTTTTTTAAAAAACGCATTCCACTACACTCTGAAACCCCACACCCAGACTGGCTACAGTGAAGATGTGCTGGTTTTGGCTGGGGTAGAGTTAATTTTCTTCGCAGTAGCCAGTATGAGGCTATGTTTCAGATTTGTGCTGTAAACAGTGTTGGTAACACAGCTATGTTTTCGTTCCTGCTGAGCCGCGCTTACACAGAGCCAAGGCTTTTTCTGCTCCTCACCCCACCAGCGAGGAGGCTGGGGGGCACAAGGAGTGGGGAGGGGACGCGGCTGGGACAGCTGCCCCCAGCTGCCCAAAGGGACATCCCACACCGTATGGCGCTGTGCTCAGCGCAGGAAGCTGGGGGAAGAAGGAGGAAGGGGGGAGCATTCAGAGTGATGGCGTTTGTCTTCCCAAGTCACCGTTGGTGTAATGGAGCCCTGCTTTCCCAGAGATGGCTGAGCACCTGCCTGCCGATGTTTTGCTTTGCTTGCGTGCGTGGCTTTTGCTTTACCTATTAAGCTGTCTTTATCTCAACCCATGAGTTTTCTCACTTTTACTCTTCCAATTCTCTCCCCCATCCCACCGGGGGGGAGTGAGCGAGTGGCTGGATGGGGCTTAGTTGCCAGCTGGGGTTAAACCACGACAGAAGGGAAAAAGAACTATGTTCCACAGCTTAAAATTGTATAATTTAACAGCTAGTTTTGTCAATTTAAAGTTTAAATATACATACACAAGAGAGCTTGGCTTCTCCTCAACTAGCAGTCTTTGAGTAACACATCTCACACTTCTTATTTAGAAGAGCATACTCGAAAAACCCACAACTATTAAAGCCCCCATCATCATATCTAATACGGTTTAGTTACAGGGAAGCGCCTGAGTAACATCCCACTCTTACCAAGTAGTAAATGTATCGGTCCTCTCTTTGGAGAACCGCCACCTCTCCAGTCTTCTTTTCTGAAGCGAAGAAATGAAGAAGGTATTTTTAAAACACTTACACTCTGCTCCGTAATCCCCCCCGCACCCCAAGTAGCTTGGAATACCCTTACTGCTGGAAATCAAGGTTTTCCCTTCAGCTCCTGCATGTCCACCCCACGCGCATCACTCACGTTGATCCAACAGCTCTTGTACGCCTCCAAACTTTTTCTTAAAAAGAACAGCTATGCCTGCACCCATGCGACAGTCCTCGCTGATGCAGTGAGCCAAGGCGTCCGTCTGGGGGCATGAGAAAAGGTCCCCCTTGACACACTTGATCTGGAAAACACCACAAACAGAAGGGTAAATAAAAATAAGCCGAGTGCTGTCTCATATAAGAGAATACTCAGGTGACAGGGAACTCGGCAAGGCTGTACAGTAATGAGCGTAAGGCATCGAGTTTAAGATGCAGTTCACAAGTAAATGAGCTGGCATGAATTATGATCCCAACATACAGGTAACTACCTTTTCTACAAGGCCAGTTATGAGCATCACGTGCCAGCTCAGCAGTTAATTTTACAGTATCAACGCTTAAGAAGGAAAATTATGTAATAGAGCACAGCAGGATTAGTGCACACCTTCAGCGCACCATCAGCGTGCCAGCACTGGACATCCCCAGACATTCAGTCGAGCCCGTACGCTCTGTGCTGTTGCGCAATATCCGCACCACTGACATAACCACAAAAGCACAAGGAATTTAGCAGTATCAGCCCCTTCCCTCCAGAAAGCTACAGGGTACAGCCAGCTGCCATGTTACGAGGGGGACGGGAAGGCCTCTTTACAGAGACACGCATCGCAGCAGTAGCCCAGATAACCCATTTTCTACGCACTCTCTCCTCCTGATCCTTGGAGAAGTGGGTGGCCATGGTAACGCGGGCTATGGTGAAGACTCCCGCAGCTGGAAAGATGACAGAGAGAAAAAGAGAGTTATTAGGAATCCCAAGCTAGGCAATAAGCTGGTGTGCCAGAAGGTGCAAGGCTAAGCCTACTTTATCTACGGGACAGCTGGGACAATCAAGACGCCCCCAGAAAGCAGCAAAGGGGGAGGCCAGCACCCCCGGCAGTGTGGCGCAAGCTTTCCTGCTGCACCCCGCAGCCCCGGCCCGTGAGCTGCGAGCAGGCCCCAGTCCAGGGTCACCCCACAGCCGGCACCCAGGGGCCTGCCATCCTCCTCCAAGTCACCCCTGCCCCTCCAGGAAACCCCTCGGCAGGCCACACCCGCGGTGTGCAGAAGGATCCGCCGGGCCGGGGCCTGCGGCAGGGAGAGCCGCGCCAGCGCTGCCCACATCGGCCGGCCCGCCCCGCCTCCGCGGCGCCCTCAGCGGCACACGGACATGGCCGCCGCCGCCGCGCGCCTCTCTAGGCGGGCCGGAGGACCGCCCTCTCTATGATACTCACCGAGAACATTCCGCGGGCCGACCCGCCCTCGCCACGGCGCATGCGCAAGGCGCTCGGAGGCGGAGCCTGGCGGAAGGGGGCGGAGCCTCAGCCGGCGCTTGCGCGTGGCGGCGCGCCGCGCCTGGTGCGCAGGCGCAGTCGCCGCGGCTGGGCGGGGCGCGGGGGGGCGGGGCCCGGCGCCCAGGGCCGCGGCGAGGGAGGCGGGGCCACCGGGGCGGGCGCCGCCGCGCGCCTGCGCCGCCCGCGCCCGCCCCCTCCCCTGCCTTTGTTCGGGGTTGGGCGCCATTTTGCGCGGCGGCTGAGTGGAGGCGCTGATTGGGTTTCGGGGACCGGTAGCGGAGCCAATCAGCGCGGGACCCGAACCGGGGGAGCGAGGCACGGTGAGTGCGAGCAGCCAATATGGAGCCCCCGAGCGCCGGCCCCAGCGCCGGGATTGGCGGGGCCGAGTGGCCAGTCAGGAGGCCGCGCGCAGGGCCGGGGCCGGCCGGCCGGGCGCCGGGGGCGGCGAGGGGCCGCGGCCCGGCTCCTCCGGGGAGGGGGGGGCGCACCGGGAGGAGCGGGCCCGGGGCGGGGCGCGCCGGGGGGGGCGGCCGCGGGGCCGCGGGCGGCAGCGGCGGAGGAGGAGGAGAAGGCGCGGCCGCGGCCGGGGCCGCTGAGGGGAGGCGCGCGGCGGGCCCGGCCTCCCCCGGCGGGGCCAGGCCTTGCCCGTGCGGGGCCGCTGGGACGGGAGGCGGCAGGGCCCCGCCCTCCGCCGGCCGGGCGGGGGGAGCGGAGCGGGCGAGCCTCCCCGCCGGCCCTGCTGACGGAGGGGCCGCGGGGAGCCCGGGCCGCCCCTCCTCCTCCCCCCCCTCCTCCTCCCCGCCGTGCCCGGGGGAGGTGCGGGGAGGCCGCCGCGGGCGGGTCGCTGCCCCCCTTCCCCGGCGCTGCCACCCGGCGGCGGAGCGGGCGCAGGCCGCCCCTCCCGCCTGCCCGGAGCCCACCTGGGCGCCAAATGTCGGCGGCCACGTGCTCCTCCGTGAGGAGAAGCCGCCCCGTTGGCGGGGCGCGGCCTGCGCTGCCCGCCGGCAGCCACCCCGCGCCTGGGGCTTGCTGCAGCGCAATAAAGGCGTCCCCGGGTGGCCTCCGTGACTTGCACGGGGGATGAGGAGGTGGGAAGCAGGACCTGGGTACCGCGTGTGGTGTTCGGCCCAACGGGGGGAGGTGAGATGGCGGCCCGTCTGCTGTTCAGGTAAATCCCGCCTTTGGCTTGGCGTGGGTGTCTGCCCTCGGCCGGCGTCCCTGGAGGACCGCGATCACCGGGCAGATGGACGGGCTCTGCCCTGGAAGCTTCTGCCAATTCAGGAACGTTGCTTCAGGGTGCAACGCGTTTTAAAATACTGCTTTCAAGCTAACTCAAGTCCCAGCACAGTTGATCACACTAGTTAGTTCTTGGCACAGCCTCTTTGCCAAGAAAACTGTTGTTGATGCAGCTCCTGTAGCCTCATACGTATAGGAACGTATAGAGCTGGAACACTGAGTCCTTTTCGCCGCGGACAGGGGCCTAGCGAGGAGGAGCCAAGCGCTGAGACCAGCTGTGGGAGGAGCAAGCCATTGAAGCAGATCACTGATCTTTAAAATTTGTTATAGTAACGCTGGTGCTCTGTGTTTTAACGAAGGGAATCAAGTAATCCCTTGGAGGACGACGATCCAGCACATGTAAAGTCTTCTAACTTTGGCTAGCCACGGCTGGTGCAGAGTTAGGCCTACAATGCTGCTAATATTTTAAGTAAACAAGACAGGGGCTTGATACGGGGTCTGCGGAGAAGCATTCCCAAGTAGAGGTACGCCTGTGCTTGATTCTTGGTTGTGGCGTTAAGGAAGCCAGAGAACTTGGCAAATACAGTTTACTGGCATCCTCTGCTTGCTGTTGAAATATTCCCTGAAGAATGAAATGTGGGAGCTGTTCTCTGACAGGCCCACAGGCACTTAGGGCAGAAATAAAGTATGCAGTGCGAAATTGAAATGAGGACCTTGGTAGGCAGTATCATCTTCAGAAAGGATATTTCTCATTTTATTCTGGCAGGCTGTGAAAAACTGTTACTAAATGGGCCAAGGATAGAGTTAAAATTGCAGTAAAATGTAGTGCCTTTCAGTGCTGTGACTCAGATCATCTTTGTGATCTCCAGGGTTAGCGTCATTATGTCCTTATTCTGAAAAAAAAGATCTGGTGGGGACTGAGAAGGTTCTTACATGATTATGGCTGAGTGTTCTGCCCCGTGGCGAGCATGCTTCTGGTCTGTCATGATGCGCACTGGTTAATCGTTTATTTTTGTAGGTAAGCGACATTTGGTGTTAACGTGCAAGAAAACAGCAAAATGTAAAATCACTGCCTGTTTTCTTAGGTCACGGTGAGGAGTAAGTTGATGAAAAAATGAAGTGTTCTTAGGATAAATGCAAGACTGAAGTACAAGGGATGTTTCAAAGTTAAAGAGCAGGAAGCGTGAGAGGTATCACGACAGGAGTAACCACAGCAACAGTTACAGTTTAAGTTGTGAGTAAATTTTGTGTGCATTTCTTTGAAAACTGAAGGGGGCTGGGTTTTTGTTGCTTTAGACTTCAAAGATGAAAGTTATAGGCTGCTTTTTCACTAACGTAGCAGGTACTTGTTCAGTCATAGCATAAATCAAATACCTCATTAAAAGGAATAGTAAGAATTCTTCCCGTGTTGATCAACTGAGAAGAGATGTGAGGGAGAAGGAGGTAATGGAACTAAGGATTTTATTTCAACAGCGTGTTCTTCATATGTGTAGGCAAGGGTCCAAGAACTGAGAGGCAGTAAAAGGCTGGAAGCAGTGAGAAGTCTGCTGGCTATTTTCAAAATGTATGAAAGTAGGAAGAGAAGAAAGAGATGGGGAGGGAGTGCTGCGTAGTTGGGGAAGGAGAGACAGTTTCACTTAGCTTTGTAGAATTCTTGAAATGTAGTTTGGTTTTACACCTCAACTTTGTGAGTTTTTTTTAGTGCTAACACCCCTCTCCTCTACCAGTATGCAGTGTAGGCAACTGTCTAGCCCAGAACACGCAGACTCGAGGGGTAAAACAGGAAGAGAAACAGGATCGTAGCTACTATTTGATTCACTGAAGATAACGACAGAATTGAGACTGAGAAACTTTTGCTTCTCAGTCAAGTTACATGTGCTTGAAATTACAATTCTAGTTTTGTTGCTCAATGAAAGTAAGGTGACGTTATGAAAGAGGTAGGTCCTTGATTAAACAACGGCTCTTTGTGTGGTTCTGACCTCAGTGTCAGCAGATGGTTTGCTTCTCAGCTATTGCAAGACAGTGCTAATCTTCAAACCTTGGGACAATAACCACGTGCTTTTTTAACTTGTCTCGCCAGATACGCAGGCTGAGGTGTGCCTTTTGCCGTATTGGAACTGAAGCGCTATGGAGCAGTACACAGCGAATAGTAACAGTTCCACCGAGCAGATCGTTGTGCAGGCTGGACAGATTCAGCAACAGGTATGGAAGGTGATAATGGGTGAGCTGGCATTGCCAGTGCCGAGTTACAAATCTGTCTGTGCTTTTCAGAGTTTCACAGAACCAGCAAGATGCTTCATGATGCTGTCTGCATATGTGCTTACCTGCTTCTGTCACCTGATCGGTGGTCAGTGATCTGACTTGATGTGAAGTCAGAGTAAATATGTTTTAAAAAAATACTTATTATTAAATTAATAGAATTGCAGGTATACAAGCTACCAAATTTCAGTGTAGGTAGGGAGTTTGCAAACTGGTAGTGACATGAGGAAAGTAACAAATCCTCTCTGGAAGTGGAGGAAACAGAATATTAATATAAACAGTTGTCCACAAGGAACAGTGTAGATTCCTCCCAAAATTGAAATAGGTTTTGTTCAAGCCCATAGAGGCTTTCTCCAGCTTTCTCAAAAGAAGTATTTATTGAGATCCTTTGGATCAAAATGCACACACGGTACAGGAATTGCAACAAACCGTGTAGCTTTGGATGAATTCATCCATTCCAGAAAGAAGTGTCTAGTTCATGTTATAACGTGCAGATGAGGAGGGCTGGGGTTTTTAAGGGCTTACAGAATTTTACATCTGAATGGGTGAAGCTTAACAGTAGTAATGCATTTTCAGATGAGCTGTTTATGTTTGTTCTAGTTCAAGGCAAGAGGAGTTTCTTAGTTTGTCATGCAAATGAATGAGCCGCTGGATTATGTTTTTAGTGAGATACACTTTGCTTTGTCAGCAGCCTATTTGAGTGTTTGATAGCGGGGACCAGCTTTTTCCATTGAACTTAGTTGAAGTTGACTTTTTGAGTCAGAACAAGATTGTACTTGAGGTTAAAAAATTATATATTAATAATCATCAAAAATACCTGCTTCCAGCAGGTAACCAAAGATATCTTTGGTTTTATTGACACTTTGTTGGTAAAAAGGAGCTAAAAACAGGTTTCATTTTTAGTACATGCTCTTAAAGCCTGTGTTGTATTTGACATGAAATGTTTTTCTAAAATAGAATTTTTTAACAGGCCTGTTGTAGTACAGCTTTTGGTAGAGAGATGTCCTTCATCTCCCAAATGCTAACACAGTTAACACAGATTATTTTGGGAGTCTTACTAAAGAGGCTAAAGATAGAAAAGGCTTTTAGATTTAACTGCTCTTGCAACCTCTCAAGATTGTCCTTCAAGGTCAGTGCTGGGAAGACATCAATGCAGGGGTGACATAGACAAAGCTTAGACTGTAGTCATCTGTGCTGCTGTTCTGCACAGAACAGAATTTATGGCCTTTATTGCAGCTAACACGTCTGATGAAAATCTGGAATCCCTTCACAGTGAGAGACCTGGGCAGTGAAAGGAAACATTAATCAGAAATGTAGAAGTCTAAAACACTGAAGCTGAGAGTTTAAATTCTGCAAAATAATCTCTCGTGTTCTTTGAAAGTGATTTTTGTTTGGGAGATTGAAGCCTGTCAGAATCGTATGCAGTCTTGACGGTATTCCATTCTTAGGTTTGCTAAACATATTCATGTTCCTTATGTTCCAAGAGCAGTGTGTATGAATTTTAAATTCACCCTCTTCCAGCAAAGTGTCGTTGTCTCTTGTCAGAGCTGTGCGTTTCCATGTTTCAAGCTATTCCTGTTCCTATTCCCAGCAGCAGGGTGGTGTCACTGCTGTCCAGTTGCAGACTGAGGCCCAGGTGGCATCCGCCTCAGGCCAGCAAGTCCAGACCCTCCAGGTAGTGGTGATCTCTCTAATTGTGTTTGTGAGCACTGCATGACTTTCACCATCGCCACATATCTAATGCTGTGTTTTTTCCAGGGTTTGAAACAGGAACATTTGTTAGCGGTAGTATCTGTGCCTTATGCTAGCTGTAGGGTTTTCTCTGAAGAGCTTATTTCCATGAAGAGCCAAGATGATAGCTTTTCATTGGATCTCAGGTGCATGCCAGAAACCCTGATGCATGCATGAATTCCTGCTGCTGTAATTCTGAAAGTGAATAGTGATTGAAATGGGACTTAAAAGGAAAAAACACCAAGATGAGAAAGTAACAGTCAAGAGAGATAACCCAGAGATTTCCTGTAGTTTCAGGGAGATTGGATTTCTGATCTGCACTGTGAGCAGTTCTGTGTCTTCACTACATGAAAGACAGACAGAGAGGTGGTGGATGACCATGAGCTGGAAGAGTGAAACCTTCATCTGTGATTAAAAAGGGCACCTGGGGACAATATTGGCCTCTTGGTTTGAGAGATCTGAGTTCTTATTTACGTGGGAACAACCCAGGGAAACCCAGGAGAAGTGTGTATCCTAACAGTAAATACATCACAGAGTGGGAAGAAATGCAAGGTTATTTCAAACCCTGATTTGTTTCAATGTGAAGTATTTTCTGTCTTGCAAACTTCATTTCGTTAGCTCACGTAGGAGGCTTTTAGAGGAGCTGATAAACCCTGGATAGCTGTAGCAGTTCAGTAGTGCATTTTTCACTCAGTATTTTCGTTTTGTTTGTTTTTTAATTCTTCAGAGGAGGAGAGTTGCAGGAGGCTAGGATGGTCTTGCCAGGTGCAAAGTTGAACACAGCATTTTTTATGTTCAGAGTTAAAATATGAAAAGCTGGCTGACTTGAATTGCTTGGGTCACTGTGGCCTCCTGGTCGTTGTTATGTGCCCCCCCCCCCCCCCCCCTTTTTTTTTTTCCCTGGCTTGCTCTAATACATTAACAAGAATCCTGGAATGTATAATTTTTCTTTCTGCTTATTGGATATTGTACTGCTGACTGTGCTTCTCTGTGGCTGACAAGAGCATGCTTATCTCTCTTTCTCTGTTCTAATTCCAAACAAGTACTACTGATTTTTGATAGGGACTTGTACGCGATAGGTACAAGGTTGAGGAACAGAAGGGTGTCGCGAGGGTATTGGGTGACTCGTAGAGTCGCAATATTCTATGTAGGGCATTGATCACTGATGTACCACGGTGGTGGTTTCCATAGATGTGTTAGCATATCATTCGCTAAGGTATTTGAGCTATGCAAAGTCAAGCTTTTTTTAGGTAGTTCGGTCTGTGCTGAAAATCTGTACTGGTGGTTAGTCTGGTGGTGTGCGGTGGTTGAAGAGCGAGCGTTCGCTGTGGCGTATTCTTGGAACTTACAGGGCGAAGACTGAAGAACTCGGTGACTTTTTATCATGTGTTGCTCTTGTTTCTAAACAACTCAGAGCGTGGTAAAGAGTGATTACCTAGTTCATAAGCCTCATTTCACATTTAAGCCGTGGAGGTATGGTATTTTCAAAGATACATTTTGGGGAGTTCAGGGACTTAGGGGTAAGGGTGTTTAAACAGAGAGGTTTTCCCCTTGCTTTGCTTTTCATTGGCCTTTTTCCTAGTGACCATAGACACACCTGGTCCAAGAGTCCAGAGACTCTTATGCCGAATTATAAATCCGCTGTAAGCCTTGTTGGGCCAAGAAGTGGCTGCTGCTCATTTTCTTTCACTCTTCCTTACTGAACTACATTTTATGTTGCTATAATTTCAGTTAATAACCATGAAAATATTATCTAAGAACATCACATGCTAATATCGGTTAGGAAATGGAAATGTAAGCATGTAGTTGGATAGAGTAGAAGCTACCTCAGAATCTGTCTGCCAGGATGCCTT
The DNA here is from genome assembly GCF_965183815.1 of Platalea leucorodia. Classification (NCBI taxonomy): domain Eukaryota; kingdom Metazoa; phylum Chordata; class Aves; order Pelecaniformes; family Threskiornithidae; genus Platalea; species Platalea leucorodia. Next base: position 1,015,697 of record NC_138841.1, read on the forward strand.
ATTTAGAGCTTTTTCTCATTAGGAACCCCAATTAAAGATTAGTAACAGTGATGTGGATAATGCCGTTTCTTTTATTACACTTTGCTCTCGGGCTGTGCATGAAGATAGTTATTGTGCCTGGAAAATTTAGCCATGCTTTCCATGCTTTATTGCAATTAGACTTGCAAGTTTTGGTTAGCCTGCAACAGAAAAAGATAATTTACTACATCCAGTAGCACATAATGGAAAAAGTTTCAGAAACTAAAGATATTTGGTGCTGATTAGGAACCCAGGTTAGTGGCTGTTGCTCGGGTTCTCTGGTCACTGCATTAAAATAGGTAAGCATGTAGCCCCCTGTGGTAGCCGCTTCAGCTTCTGGCTTCACCTCACCAGGCTTTTTCATTGTTCTGTTTGTTTTTTCTCCCGTGTCCTAGGTCCAGGGTCAACCACTAATGGTACAAGTAAGCGGCGGTCAGCTGATCACATCGACCGGCCAGCCGATCATGGTGCAGGCTGTGCCTGGGGGTCAGGGCCAGACAATCATGCAAGTCCCGGTTTCTGGAACACAGGGACTGCAGCAGGTGAGATAACCCTGATTTTATTTAAGATAAATTGCGGAGCATGAACTGTGACGTTCTCACCTCGTCAGATAGTACGTTTGCCTCGGCGCCAATAAAATAAGCTGGGCAAAGACGGTTGTTCTCCAGCTATGGATCTGGCAGTGAGCTGCGTGTTAAGAATGCAATGAAAAGTCTTTGTGTATTTGATTTTTGTATTTTATGGGATGGTGCAAACCTTTTAAATGAAGTCCACTGAAATACAGCTGGAGTTGGTTTGGGGTTTGTTTGGTTGTTTTTTTTCTTATTTTTATTTTAACTGGCCCTTGCAGTACAGTTGGTGATCTGGTGTCTACTCAATTTATGGCTCAGAAAGAGAATTTTTTTTTTTTTTTAATTTAAGAAAGCTTCTTGAAAATAACTCCTGTGCTTGAGTTCTTCCAATATGTGATGGCTGAAGGTGAATGTAAATGTTTCCAATGCACAGAAGGTAATACTGTAGAAAGTACAGAAGATGGATTTTATTAGAAGCAATTATTTTGAAATATTTTTCTAAAAGACAGTTTTTAAATTTAAACGGGTGCTTGAAGTGCGTTCCTCAAAAGCAAAGGGAAGAACTGTAACAGTGACATAATGAAAGCGTTCTAGTGATTTGAGAATGAGATTCAGGAATCAAGTTCAGCACAGGCCAGGAAGGCACACATGGTGTCTTGGTGTTTTGAGAGGTTTATTTAGTGTTTATTTAAAATTTCTTTGGTTGAAAACCAATATATTTTGTGCTAGGTTTTTCACAGTCTGGTTGCTGGAGGAAAATCCGTAACTGGGTTTTTAAGCACAAGCTACAAACCACATCCCAGTTCCTCTCTTCTAATGTGAGAAATGTTCCACGTTGGTGGAAAGACTTCTCTGCAAAGCTGAGGACAACTTTTATGTATATCCAGGAGTACTTCTGTATGCTGGATAATTTACACTCTACAGATATCTTGAATCTCAGTCGTCTTTTTTTTTCCTTCACCTGAGTATTACTATTCCTAGTTTCATGTGAATAATTTGTTTCTTTTGACCGTTTTATTGTGTAAGTAGTGGCGAACTGCTAGGGCACAATGACACGAGCATGTTATGTTTCCTCTGTTCTGTATGGTAGTGACTGCTGTGTCACAGGGAGGAATAAATTGAAACTCTTCATTTTAAAGTGGAAAAAGAGAAGAATCAGTGCTTTCTTTTTCTTTGCAACAGTCAATCATCCTCAGAGATGATTTGGTAATGCTGAGGCCAAGGAGGGAGAAATAAGAGGCGTAGTTAATGTTCCTTTCTGACTCTTTCTTCCACAGATTCAGTTGGTCCAGCCAGGTCAGATTCAGATTCAAGGTGGGCAGGCTGTGCAGGTACAGGGGCAGCAGGGCCAGACCCAGCAGATCATTATACAGCAGCCACAGACTGCAGTTACTGCTGGCCAGACACAGGTAACTGCACCAGCATGAAAGGGTTTTCTTGAGAGAAATAGGAAGAGAAATTTGACAAATGACTTAAGGTGTGGTTAAGTAAAAAAGGGAAAAAAAAAAAAAAAACAAACCCAAGGAATTATTAATGTTGAGGAGAACTTGAGAATACATTTCATATTTTTGTAGTGTTTTCATACATAACTCTGGGGCAGAATAAACAGATTGCATGTTTTTATCCATTGTGTTTCTGTATTTTATTGGCTCATGGTTGTTTTTGTCTGTTAGTTGAAACTTGAAAACATGAAGTATTGCTAATTTCATACTTGCGCCATTTTGTGAAGTCTAGTCATACCTGGGGTTTCTGCCGATTCTTTTGTTTAGGACCAAAATTAAATTTCTGAGCAGAATAGTTCTTCCTTTAACATATTCATAGGGAGGCAGGAAACCTAGAAGTTGTTTCTTTCAATATTAAATACTACACTGTTAGGAAAAGTATATGTGCTTTAGGTATTTTATCTACAATTCAATTGGTTTGTGCTCCATCCTATTTCTTGATGCTGGTAACAAAGCAAAAGAAATAGATGCCTGAAACACCTTAAGCACCATGTGTTAATTCAGGAATTGTAAAATTTGAAAAATAAGCAGTTTGTAAAGTTATTGTGTTCTTTGTTTTCTTTAGACCCAGCAACAAATAGCAGTTCAAGGACAACAGGTAGCACAAGCTGCTGAAGGCCAGACCATAGTCTATCAGCCAGTTAATGCTGATGGAACCATTCTCCAACAAGGTATGAGCTTTGGTGTGAAAAGTGTCCGGACTTCTTAATCTCTCTTTGCTAGGTTTTTATTGCCTTGTAATTATTGTCCAAGAAAATACTGAGTTGCAATGCTAGTAGTGCTGTGGTACGAACTGTTGGCGTAGGGAATGGAAGAAGAGATGTTTGTTTTATACGAGAATTCAGCTTGTGGTTCGTTCCCCAGAAAAATAAAATACAGCTCTTTTCTTTGGCAAGGGCTATTAGAATAGGAACGCTTAAGTTTGCTTTTACACCTTAGAGTAGATGATATCTTGTCTGACGCTGGCATTACAGTGCAGGTAGAAATGGAAAAAATAGGAAGTGTGAGGACCAGGTGATGGGGTTTAGTTAATGACTTGCAATGCTTTTCTAAATCTTTTTGCGTGTTATAGAAGGATGAATGAGTGAAAAACAGAAGTGGGACTAATGGTGTTCCCTTCTTTTTGTGTGCGTGTTTTTGGGTTTTTTTTTTTCTTTTTTTCTTTTGTGTTTTATTTTCTTAAAGTTACAGTCCCTGTTACAGGCATGATCACCATTCCAGCAGCCAGTTTGGCTGGAGCCCAAATTGTCCAAACGGGAGCCAACACCAATACAACCAGTAGTGGACAAGGGACTGTGACAGTGACCCTGCCAGTGGCTGGAAATGTTGTCAATTCAGGTGGAATGGTTATGGTATGTGTTTAACTTTCCATTGATCTTTTTAAAGGTTAAGGTTTAAGATGTCTTAACACTAAGTGTTGTCTGACCTTCAGGTCACCTTAATGCGGTCCATCTTCTCGGTAGCTACCATTAATTTAAAGTTTAAACACCGTAAGTTTTCAGTTTTAATGGCCTGTGTCCTATTGTGATCTGTGTATTCTGTACTTTCTTTTTCCCACAGCGGACTATTGAGATGAGAAATCTAGAAACTGAAATTCAAAATAAGCTGTTAACTGATAAGTAGAGGTTTAAAAATATTGAATCAACTATTGCTTTGCTTGAGAATCCCTTAGTATTTGTTTTTCTGATTCATAAGAGAGCTTTTCCTGCCAATTCTTACTTCCTTGTAGTGTGATGCCTTTTAACGTGAATTTCAGTTTGTCCCCACTAGATGTCAGCAGCTCTACAAGTAATAGTTGCTTAAGAAATGCTCTGAAATTATCATATAAATTAAATAAATTATAACCAAAAAGAAAGGGAAGCAATAACTGTATCCTTAGTTGTACAAGAAGCAGTAACGTGGTCATAGAATTGTATATTGAATTGAAATTTTACCATTATCAGAAAAAAAAAAACACAAAGCAGAACTGATGTGTAATTGATTTGTTTGAGTTTGTTCTGCAGTTTGAGAACAACTTTATTACTCCTTTCAATTTAAGTAAGTGCGTTATTTGAACAAAACCTAAACACTTTCCATTTTAACTTTTTTTTTAATTACTTTTTTGCATTCACTGTGTGTTCTGAGCTGCAAGTACTAAAAACGTACTCTTCTCTGCGCAGATGGTACCTGGAGCTGGGTCAGTACCAGCCATCCAGAGAATACCTTTGCCTGGAGCAGAAATGCTGGAAGAAGAGCCCCTCTATGTAAATGCCAAGCAGTATCACCGGATCCTTAAGAGGAGGCAGGCACGTGCTAAGCTTGAAGCAGAGGGAAAAATTCCCAAAGAAAGAAGGGTGAGAACATAACTCAGATCTAATACAGGGTTGCTCTCTGAGAAAGGCACAGAAACCACCTGTGCTGGAAAATGAGGACTGGAATCTTGGTGTTCTTCACTTTTTTTTTGTTTGTTTGTTTTGGGTTTTTTGTTTGTTTTTGTTTTTTTTCCTAAGCTACATTAGAGTAATTTTTTTTTAAGTCCCTTGGTGGCAGTCCTGCTCCCTTTGCATGCTTTTAATTGTTGAATCTGTATGTAGCTGTATTGCATACAGGCATTTACTGTAAACCCTCTGTCTTCGGGAGGGGGAAGGATGGGGACTGGGTAGGCTTCTCTAGCGGTCAGGAATTTCCCCTACTGAAAGTACTGAACTAGAAGTAGGCTGGCCTCTCATTAACCTCCTTCGTACTGGTGCAGAAATACTTGCATGAGTCTCGGCATCGTCATGCCATGGCCAGGAAGCGGGGAGAAGGTGGACGTTTCTTCTCACCAAAGGAAAAAGACAGCCCTCATATGCAGGTCAGTAGGATTTTGTCTGTTCTTTGGACAGCTGCCACTTTCCGTTCTTCAGAATACACTTTAGAGGTGTCTTTGTGATGATTTGTTTGTTCTTTTTTGCGCTAGGCTGCTGACCTTTGTCCCTCTCTGCCTTTGAATTTATGTTTCAGGCATTCTAAAGAAACCTTCTGTCTCGCTTCTTGTAGAGAGCAAGTGTTTGTTTGCCTTGAGTAATTGAATTATAGTAATATTGATAGAAATGTATTCACTTTGTTTTATAAACAGAGAATGCTTGTATTTGTTTGTCCTAAGAAATACAGTCTTTGCAGCCTTTCTGGTTGGTTACCAGAAGTATTTTTTTAGGACATGAATTAAAGGTAGAGACAGCTTGTCTTACATGGAAAATTAAAAAAATGTCAATATCTGATCCTTAGCTGCACATTGATTTACATTAAAAGAGCGAGACAGGTTTTCAAAGGAGGGGACACAACAGAGTAGAATTAGCAAATTCTGTTGTTGATGAGTGCTTTACAGCAGTCCTGTGGCTTTAGCGGAAGAATATTTCCGATGCTGAAGTGGAATCCTTCCCAAATACTAGACCACTACTAGGTCTTCCCTATTACCAGAAACAACACATTACTAGGAACTGTTAGGATTTATAGCTCCCATTCTCTTACAATGGCCTGTAAAACCCAGGAAAAATGGCATGTTTGGAGATCAAGGGAGGGTCAGGAGGATCTCGTCTTGGTAGAGTTGTGCGTGATTCTCTGCTGTTAAGGCAGAATGTTAAAGTTACAATTATGTATTTTGAATCTGTAGGATCCAACCCAGGCCAATGAAGAAGCAATGACACAGATGATCAGAGTCTCCTAACCACTGCTCAAGGAAAAAAAAAAATAACTGAATAGAATTCCCGTCCCTTCTGCAAGTCTGTCCTACCTTTCCAGTGCATCAAGTGAGTCTTTCAGTGGGACAATCGCCATATCACAGCCTATCCTTTTCTACAGAACGAGCACCACGTTTTCAGTATGTGGTCAAGATTTTAACTGCGGTTGACTCAACAAATAGAAACTTAACGACTTTCTTGGTATACTCTTCTGACCCAGCACAGGGATTTCAGAGTCTGACTGCTCATGCCTTTTTTTTTTCTTTTGCATTAAGATTGGCCATGGGTGAGAGTGTGCCACTGACTCAGTGATCAGCAATAACGCTGGCATGCTGAAGCAGGGCCAGCAAAGACCTCTTGGAGTTACGGCCCTCCTGTACAGAGACAGAATCCAGTTTATAGCAACCAGCACTGAGGTGGCTACACCATAATACTTTGTTTTCCCAGCAGAGACTTGTTATTTACGTCCACTCCTTACACCTTTGGACTTTATTGTCAACTGGACTGTTCCCTGTTGTTGCATCTGCACTTCTGAAACTGGCAGAAACTGAAGGGGGTTCTTTTAAGTTCCACCTTGTAAAATATGTGAACATCAAGCTCTTCTCTGGGAAAGGTTCAGCCATCCAGTCACAACGGTAGAAGTATTTCAAGATTATTACAGGACTTGATATGTCGTGTATCTGTTCCAAGAAGTAAGAGGGGAGAGGGTGATGTGGGGATAAGGATTTAAACAGTAAAAGCAATCTCTTGGTGTTTTTTGGTATGTTTGTTGCCTGTGGTTGTTGCTTTGGAAGAAAAGTGGATGCTAGTACAAAAGGATTAAAGCTTCTAAATGAGTCTCTTCCAAAGGGTTTCTTTTTTTGATCTTCCTTCTAACTTGCCAGTGCAGTGCATGGTTCCTCCAAAAGACATAAAATCTGCAATCTCAGAGTGCTGGCACTTGACGGTGTTTGTGACAGTGTTTCTTGATGTCTGTTCTAAATCAGTTCTACAATTCTCTCGGGCTACACAGAGTGAGGGATTGTTTCGTGACAGCAGAATTGTAGGGCAATTCAACTCAGCTCATCCTGATGTAACTGAATGACTGTTGAAGAACAAATGAAGGCAGATATTGATGAACCTTGTGGGCTTTTTATAGACTATCCTCTTTAAATTAAAAAAAAAAAAAGTGGCACTTAATGAAGGAGGAGTACTTAGATTTTAAAAAAAGGATTTTTTTCATGACCTATAGCTGGCTTCTGGCTGAGTATCTCGACAAAACAGATCTTTATCTTTAATTCCGTAGCTCATTACAGATTTTAAGCTTGCTCCATTCTTACTGATTTGAAATTTGGGGATGGAAGCTGTAGTTCGTAAGCATTTTAACCGGTGATGCTTGCATCTTTCCATGCCTGTCTCCTCCCGTCTTGAATGACTTTTACAGGCTCTCTGGGTATCACCTGCATGCTATAGTCCCATCTCTTCCGATTTTTGTGTTTTGCAAAATGCAAAACTGCATCATGGCAGTTAAGCATGGGATTGGAAATACTGCCAGGCGTTGTTATTGAGGGAGGCGATTATGAACCTGAATAGGTAAGGTAGCAAAGCGTGCGGCGTTTTTGAGGAAAGCATCCAAGGATGGGAGAGACTGGTTTAAATTCAGTGAACTCTGTTTTCAAGTGACCAAAAAAAAGTAAATGAAACTTGAAAAAAATACAACCCATATTATCTCCCTCTTATGTTTTTCCCATTACATTACTAAAGCTTATGACTAAATGAAAAATGGAGGACAAATTAGCAAGTTGTAGAAGACTGGGAGGATACAAAAAGACAGAGCCTTGAAAATTCTATTTACTTTGGATAAAAGAGAAAAATACTAGACCTAAGAGTATGAGAAGATGGGAAGGAATGCAAGAGGAGGGAGCAGAAACGTGGAGAAATGTTAGCTTGTACACTGCTAGCAGGCAATTTTGGAGGAAGAATATGCGTGTCTAGATACTACGGAGGACAATGTTTAGATCAGCCATCTGGGGAGGTACAAAGCTGGTGAAAGAACAAAGAAGAAATGCAAATTTGGTATTTGTAGTTAGACAGCTGGATTTTCTAAATGGAGTTCAGTTCATTTTCTTTCTGAATTTTTCAGTTCCATGTTCTTGCCCTTACCACAGCTGACATGGTGAACCGAAGCTGGGAAGGAAACTGTTTGACACCTGCAGCTATGGGAGGAGATGGCCTCATTCTTGACATGCAAATGAATTCTCTTTCTTTTGATTTTTGTCTTAAATTATATTAGTAATCTAACGCTCTGCTCACAAATCTTACTTTAGGATTTTTTTCTAATGATTCAAAAGGCATTTGTTTACCTCCATTGCATTGATGGCATCTGCGGTGCCTTCGGTTGCTTCCGCCTTAAAATACTTGGCCAGTTAGAGCATGGTGCTTATTTTCTTCAGTTGGCAACTATGAAAGCCTCACCTAGCATTTCTTGTGAGGTCACCCATTTCAGGAAATATGTAGCTCTCTCTTACTGAAGGAATAACAGATTTGCTTTAGTTGAATCTGCAGCATTATTGTAAATATTTTTTTAGATCATCTGTACATTTTGTCAGTGGAATATTCATGTGCTGGAGGAGTATTTCTGTGCTGGAGTAAGACAGTCTCTCCATAACGTTTCTGCTCTTCAACCGATGGCTAATCTCTGGAGAACCCCCTCTGAGAGTTGGAAGTTAGGGAAGCGAGATTATTGCTCTGACATAGGTATTTTTTTTAATGAGTAATTACTTCTTTTCTTAAAGAACTTGTAATCTTCAAAACAGCTAGAACTTTTTTTCCCAATAAGCCCTTCATATATAGGTTCTCTGATCCGTTGTTGTAGAATGTGTATTAAGATCTATGGATTTGTGTTATATAGGAAGTCTTACCGTTAATACTTTAAATAGTGATGTGAAAGCCTGAGTGCTACTGTCATATTTTTCATTTGCTTTGGGTTATGTGTATTCACTTCTAAAAGTAGTGTTTGCTTGGTGAGATTGGAGTTGTCGGTCAACACCATGTTACCAAAAAGTCTCCTTTCTTTTCCTGGGTAAATTTGTTAAATTGGAGACGTCATCAAGTTCAAACCTCTCTAGTAATTAAATGAGACTTCTTTGTGGATTGGCTGCACTTGAGCAAAAACTCCACTTTGGGAGTGCATAAAAGAGTGGATGAGGATAAAAGAAGAGGCTCGGGGAGAACGAGAAACGTGGCCGATTGACCCAGAGAGCACTGGAGCAGCGAACCGATCAAAAACCAGTTTTATATGAGTGTAAAGAATGGGATGTGGAAAATGGTCCTCGAGTGATGCTAAATGGCTTTAAGGCCTTGCATGTTAAAAAGGGGGGGGAGAAGATCTTTGTGAATGGGTGTGGGAGGGTACCGAGATTAACGTAATGTAAGGCAAAGTTTGTATATAGTTAAAAGTTTATAATTTTTTTTATATGATGCATTTTTTCAAGTGTATTTTGGTCTTTAATAGATGCAATTGTAAGTACTGTGTACACTATCCAGCTAATAAAAATTTATAAACCAAGAACAAGCTTTGGCTCTGTTTTTCAGACCTTGTGCTCTTTTCCGTCAAGTGGCAGCGGTGACAGGGAGCGGTGAGGGCTGGCGGCGGTTTTGGCACCGCTCAGAAACACCTAGGCAGCCAGTGAGCTTTCCTGCCCTCCACGAGAGCAGGGAGGAGAAGGGGTCAGCTCTGCCTCCGCCCTGGGCGATGGCTGGGTGCCCCTGCTGCACGTCTGCCCCGTGGGGAAGCGCCCGCACATCTTGGTGTTCGGCTTCCCCTCCATCCCCGTCCTGCCATCTTGCTGCCTGAGGGGACTGCGCTGCCCGCCTGGCTGCTGCTGAGTGCTGGAAGCTGATTGGCTGAGGGAAGCTGGGGTGTCCAACCGTGGGTGCTCATTGGATGGGTGTTGCTCTGGGACACCTCTGATTGGCTGGTGAAGAGGGCCTCCATCTTGCCCTGCTGCTCTTCCTCACAGGCTGGGGTGGTGCCTCAAGATGGCCGGGTTTGAGGAAGGGCTGCAGGGAGGACGGCAGGAGGCCTTGCCTCAGCTCTGAGGGAGGCTGCTGTGACGCTCCCGGAGTTGGGAAATGGCCTCACTGAGCTGGGGGAGGGAAGGAAGGCAGCTTCGAGCTGGCCAGTGTTGCTTTTGTGTGTCCTTCGAGTGTGGGGAAAATGTTCGGTGAGTCTGGACTGGGAGGAAACGATGCACAGCAATTACTGTTTGAAAGAGACATTACCGTTCTAGTCATTAAGGGAAATACGCCTAACAGTCACACTATGTCCCTTCCATAGCTAGCCAGCCCCTGGATATCTGTTGGCATAATGCTCAGCGTGCCTCAGTGACATTTCGGTCTCTTTGCATGCTTGCTGCAGGATTCATTACATTGAATAATTATCCCTGAAAGGCCGTGCAGAAGCATCTCGTGATTCTGCAGAAGCTGCCCTGGGGCACAGGGAGTGCCCTGGGGGTGCAGCAGTGGAAGCTGTACAGGGTTGCATAAGTGTAAGGGGCGACAACCCAACTTCATGTTACCCAAATGCTCCTCTTTCTAAGACATTTGTTCCTTTCTATTCTCGGTTACCTTCCAGGAAGGCACTTTCTTCTCGTCCCCAGATTCGCAAGTATCATGTCATTATCGTTTTTGGCCAAATGTGACTGGATGGACACCCTTAGAAAGAGCTTATTTCTTGTGTTTTGGCACAAAAGGAACTTTTAGGAGGATTGGACGGGCTTTGAAAGGTTTAAGAGAGAGTTTCCATGTCTGCCTGCTAATCCCTCTCAGGCATGCGGTTTCTTCCACGCGTGCTGCTCAGGATCTCTCAGCAGTATTGTAACTTAAACGTGCACTACGATAACATAAATACTTTTATCAAGGCTGAGGTCCCGCACTGGTAGGTCATCTTTGTGTGGTATCCAGTAGTTGTATGTTATAGTATTGTTGAAACAGTTCCTGTGTATGTTTACAGTGTGCAAAGCTCTCTGGGTTAAAAGCAGTCATTTAAAAAAGAAAAACATTATGTTCTGCCTATTTTTTTTTCCTGTGTTCTCGGGGTAGGCACTCTTTTAGAAGGGATACACTGAACTTCGCCGGTGTTTGTAGCTGTATGCTATGTTCTTGAAAGAACAGTGGTCACTACTGCAGTTCTGGGGGCCTGGTTTTGCCCTCGCTGGTGCAAAAGCATCTCTGCTAGCAGAGGTTGAAGCACATGTGAATATCACTAGCTGGCAACAAACAGAACGAAAAAGGCAAGTTTTACCCCGAACACTATTATGTTTCTTTCTGCTGCACTGGATGCCTTAATGGTGTTTTCCAAGTGAACCAACTGTGAGTGACATCTTTACACTATCCCTAAAACTTGAATGAGTTTGTATTTAGCCACACTGAAGTGGTGCCAGAGCTCCAATGGAAAACTGGGGTGTACTTCTAATGCCAGTTGTGATAGGGCGTAACCACACCACCCGTGTTAACTGTCTAAATGAGGGGGTATGGTGTCCTCACAAGCGAGACAGAAGTTCTTCCAGCAGGCAGTTTGGAGCATCCAGTTAGGTCCTGCTGTTTGGAAATACCTTCTGAAGATGCCTCCTTCCCTCTGCTGAAGGTCCGGGATCTGGCCTGCTAAGTGAGACGCCGTTACGTGCTGCAAAGCCCCACAGGCTGGCAGTCGGAGTGGGTCCTGAAGAAAGCTGGCCTGGTTTTCAGCTCTGCAATCGTGATGAAATGCAGAAATGCTGGAAGTGTGATTGTTGGCAAATAGAGCAGAATAAATCCTCAAGGACCTCACAGCTGAAGATCCTTGAATGCAGAAGAGCACCAAGGGCAGTGGCCCAAGGGAGTAAGCAGGGATTGTAGTCCTGGAGGGAATGCCCTCAGCACATAACATGTTATCTGGTTACAAAGCCACTCGGATATTGATTTTTACAGCTTTTTTGCTTTACTCTTAATTTGAAATTCTTTTCAGTTCCCTAACAAGAACAGGAGCAGACTAATTTAAAGCAATCCCTCACTTTGCAGAGAAGTTTCTCCGTCTGCTAATCTTGGGCTAGTCACGGTTGCCAGGATCTCGTCCTTTATTGCTCAGTTTTCCTTTCTGGTAATCATGATTTTGCAATTGCTGGGCATGGGCGAGAAGTAAGGCAGGAAGTTGAGAACAATTGAAGAGGTATTCTAAAGTGAATAGAATGAATAAAATTTTGTATTAATAATGCGAATAGGGTTGGTAAGTGCTGGGTTTTCTCTTTCTTAAGGTTCTTCGTGCAATGACACTTTGCTGATTCTTTGTATTTGGAGGAGTTAGAGGCAATCGTTGTTCCAAAAACATTTTCATATTTCAGTTACTTCCAGAGGAAGAGGAAAGGTATGAATGAGCCAGCTTTGTTTTGTCTAGCGGGAGACTCCTTGGTCTCTGTAGTTTTCTGCTCAAGCAGTATATCCAAAATTCAGTTTACTTTCCCGTTTTGCTTTCTGTGGGGCTTTCAAGACATGGAGCAGAACTGTAGGGTTTACACAGTGGCTAATAAAGCATCATCCTTTTCATCTCTGTCTTTTGATCAAATCTCCATGGCTTCTTATGCATACGGCAAATTTTACCCAATTTGCAAAACTGCTACGGGAAAGTGCTTAGATGGCATAGTACTATGATGACTGTAGCAGAATCTCTAGAGTATAATTTATAATTTATTATATGATTGTTATGTTCTTACAGTACACTTAGGGCAAGAGCTCTTTGCAGTGAACAGGAGGTAACAGATGAAGGTGCCCAGCCATTAGTCATATGGATATTCATTTATTCCCTCTTAGAGATGAAAATGGTCCTCTTAGCGTTTACTGCTTTTGAAGTGAGACAAAGAAACAAATAACTATTTCAGCTTAGGCTGCAGAGAATGTTGAGATTTAGAGTGAGTTTTAACTAGCCGTCCTGTGGAAGGACGGACGAGATGTCTGGAGGCACTGGAACGGAACATGTTGACTGATAGCCTCAGTTTCAGAAAAAACTCCTGTCTGCTCACATCCCGCCAGCTGTGCCCTGCCCATCTGATATGCCCCGTTCCTAGAATGCCGCAACTTTATTTCCTGCTACCATCAAATGCAAGATAAGGTGGGAGGACGTGTGAGACAGCCAGATAACGGGTCTACACCACTATTCAACAGCCGATACAGAACTAGGTCACTAACTAGCTGCCTCCGTCAGGCTTATCTGAAGGCATGGCCAGGTTTGTAATGTCCCAGCTGTCCAGAGGCTGCTCGTACATAAGTTAGACCATTCCTGAATGTGGTTCCACAGCTAAGCGTAACAGAAGTAGATTGGATGGGCTGCTGATGCTTTCCAACCTTAACTACCAAACATGCCAGTCTAAACCTGGTCTTATGGTAATTCTTCCTTCATTGTAGGTGGTTTAGGTTATTAGCAAATCTTCGTCATTTGCACAGAAGGAAAATACCCGTAAGATGTTAAAAATGTAGAAAGATTTGAGAATATTTCTTACGTCTTTATTTTAAATCAGGCAGTAACATATTTACATTTTGTGACAGAGGACTGATGCTGTCCATAGAGAGAAACTGTCCCTAGAAACACCCTCAAATTCATCATATGATAGCAGATCATCTTCAGCTTTGTAGGCAGAAAGAACTGTATAGCAGTAAGCCTCTCTCTTAAGTTAGTTATTTAACTGCTATTACTTCAGGATCTGAGGCCCCCAGAATTTTCACTGTATATGGCGTTGCACCCAGATGAGGAATTCGGGCATACAAAGTTTTAGGTGCTTTCAAAGAGTCGAACAGGCTACGTAAGGAGTGGAAGCTGTGTATTGGAGCTATTATGTTAACCATTCGTCTTCCCTGTTGTGTATCATCTCAGACCTTAATGGTATGGTTCCCACACTGACACTTCTGACATCTCAAAAATGACCCAAAGCACAAAGGTGTCAGTCATTGATTCTTTCCAGAGTTGGTCAGCGCAGTGATGACAGAGAAAGAAAAAAAGGAAATAACGGTATGCGAGAACAGAAAATGGGAAGTTGGGACAGGAAGCGAAGAATGCAATCTTGCAAGCCTGTTTAGGAAGCCAGAAATTGATTCTTTAGCTATGTTTTTTTCTAGCTTTATTTTCAGAGAATTTGCAATAGAGGGACAAAATAATCTCATATACTGGCAAAAAGCCTGCTATCATGTAGCCACATCAGACTAGTCGACAGAATCTCCTTCTTCTCTCCCCACTCTCCCTCTCCCCCCTCCCTCAGAATGGTACAAGCACTCACAGGCGGAGCGGAGTTTCTATGATTCATGGACATTTCTCTGCCTTTCCACGCTCCTTTCTTCCCGTGCCACCCAGTACCTATGTTGGAGTCTTCTTGCAATCTTAATACCAAAAAATTAAAGCCATTTTTGTGTCATATTCAGCATCCTCGGGCCCAACATTAATAAAAAACAAGCACAAAAGCCAAGGAAATACAAAGTTATTTCTTTGTAAAAATAAATAAATATATCACTTTGTAAATTCTGCACCCATGTATTCAAGCTGAAGACATTTTATACTATAACACAGACAAATATTTTTCAACAAGACCCTTGCTTACTAAAACATGTCAAGTGCACTACTCCTCTCTCTGAAGTCCATGAAACAACTCGTATGTTTAAAACAAAGGAGATTCTTCAGCACTCTGCTGGCTTGGATCTTACCAGAGTGGGCAGTAATTAACATTTTGTGTATGATTACTTAAGTGAGCTGTTGAAGTTGAAAGTCTAAAAGGAAGCATCGTGTTTCCATATCTCACAGCCCTTTGTCGACCATAGCACTCTATCAGTTGCTCCCAGAGAGAACCAGTTTCCTGTGTTTGGGGTTACAGCTGCCTGGCATTTAAAAATAGAGCAATTTGGAAAAAGCAAATATACCATAGCCTTCCACTAGATTTGCTTGCCAATAGCTGAATTGTGATGCTGTGCTGTTAGAAAAGTGCAGTTATTCTTTCAGGGAAAGTTTGTGCATCCATGTGCTTCATCCTTTCAGTTGCTTTCTGCCTCGCACCCCGTGTGTATCCAGCTTCAGCAACTGGTTACAAATGGGTTGTTTCTACGCGCAGGTCAGCAAAATTCTGCAAATAAGCCCAAGGCTTTGTGCTGCTTTGTTTAGGTGGACCCGTTTTTCTCTTTTCCGTTCCAGAATCTGGAGCTGTGGCTGTGAAGGTAACAGTAGCGTATTCCACAGACCCTGAGGAAACTGAGTTGCCTGGTGGTTCTTGAGCGTGGAAGAAAACTTCTGGTGAAGGCTGTATGTTGACATATATAACATCTCCAGGCTTCGTGTGAGGTTGGTGCCTTATGACAGCATATATTGTATTACCATTCAGTTCCCCATCTGGCATTCTACTTCCTTTGTTTCTTCCGTCCTTCTGAGAAACCACAACGAATGAGAAATTAAAAAGAAATTCAGCATTTTTTGCTTTGAATATTAGTCTTAGTTCATCTACAGCCACAAATATTTTCTCCTCGTATCATGAAATTGGGGAAGAGGAGAGGGGATGCATGGGAAAAGGGAATGCGTGCTCAGAGAAGTTTAGAAAACTTCTCTTACACAAAACTCTGCTTTCTCAGATTTAGGTGACTAGTTAGAATGGTGCAGCAACAGTTAACACACTAAATATTTAGGGCGATTGGAAGTAGCAAAGTTTTCCTTTGATGAGAACTTTTGGTGATGCTACTGAGGATTCAAGGCCAGTTAATTATCAAAATTATATATTTGTGATTACATTATTTTTCTGAGTACTATAAACAAAAATATGCAGAAGGGCTATGACTTACTCAAATAACCAGTTAGGTTGTGTCTGCTTTGCAACAAGATGTCAGACAATCAACAAATACAGCCAGCTGGCTTTAGTCTGCTAGCTGAGCGGATGCTGCGCATCCACTGTAGGAGGCATGGTACTGCGCGCTTTATAACCCCCGTGAGCGGCGAACACAGAGCCAGTGTCTCTGCACGACAGAGGTCGAACAAAGCACCAGGAATGGGGGAGTTCTGGTGATGTCTTACCTGCAGTGCTGCTTGCCTGAAAGAAGGATGTCTGCCAAAGTCCATCCCTTTTCCTGCCATGAAGGACAGAATCTCCTTTGAGTGCAAAACCACACCTTTACCTTTTCATTTTAAAAATCACTACTCCCACTATCCCTTCCCTGCGATTTAACTCGCATCTTGCGTTTCACACTCAGCTCCGTCTCATTGCCTCCCTGGACAATGATTGCTATGAACAGACCTTCCTTACACTCAGGGTGGGGGGACGACAAGCTGTAGGGGCAGGAAAACTAGACAAGAGGATTAGGGAGCTTTACCTGCCCTTTTCCTTCTGATGTAAGTGGTGATGAGGAGTATGACGGTAGCAATCAGAGCAGTTGTAGGCAGGAAGGAACTCAGCACCGTGAGAGCATAGAGAGTCCTGCAGGGAAAAGCATGATATCTCCATTACTATTTACAGCACCAGAGGTGACTAGGTTAATTTGGGAGGGGATTTTGTGTGTTTGAAAATGGATTATGGTTCCAGGATAAAAATTCAGCATGCGAATATTACCCCTGCTGTCTCTAAACAAGCATGGTTCCTTGAGGTCAGTACTGATCTACAGCCACAGAGGATCCATCCCAGCTGTATTTTCTTTGGCACTTGGCAAGCCTGGGGAATACTCAGGAGCCTGAATTCTCTTCCTGCAGTCATGTGCAGTGCTACCAGAGTTCAAAGGCATCCCTCATCAGGATGCAGTAGCCCTTCTCATGGTCTGTCTTTGATCAGGATCATTAATAGGGTCACCTTTGATCAGGCCTGGTAATAACTCTCGTCTGACATGCTGTGTTGTTTAGCTGGGATTGATTTTAGGCTGGTCTGCCTGTACAAAAGGCAGAGTCATTGTAGCATTGCATGGGCCATATAGTTGTCCCTTTTCAGCGAGGTAGAAAGGATGAACACAGTCAAACTGAGCACCTTCAGTAGAGGCCTCACCTAGTGCTCCTGAAACTGATAGCAACCTTCTACAGCCTTTCATGGGACTTGGGGAGGTTGGACCAAACTCTGCAGGGGAGAAGGGGAAGCCTGTTTGTGTGTGTACGATTGCGCGTGCACGATTGTGCGTGGACGTGCTTCAGTGGTTTGTCACACCACTCCTCAAATCCTGCAGTGCATCCCAAATGCTATACTTAGAGTCTGGGAGTCTTTGTTTTTTACCTCTGATCCTTATTGCTGTCATCTCTGGGGTTGGCAACATCCCCCTTCTTAGTGGGAAATGAAATGGTGTCTAAATCTGCATCCTGATTCCAATTTTCCCCTTGGAAAAAAAACAAGAGCAAATGATTTTCCCACATCAATCCATCCCTGGTGACTTTTTCTCACGCTAAAAAATCCTGCTTTGCAGGTTTGTAGAATGGTTCAGAGTTACTGCTTGCTTGTTAGCTATGAAATTGTGAAGCTGCACAAGAATACTCGTCCTGTGCTATTTACCAGTAAGAGAAGATGTATTAATGCAGCTGAATCACTGGAATGGGATCAACCAGTTCCTCAGGAAAGAGCTAGGAGTTTTGTTTAGGTTGTTGGATAGTACCTGTTATCAGTGTATCTAAATGAAAATACCAACTGTAGGCCCAGCCAGAGAGCTGGTAGTAAGTCGCTGGTAGGGCAAGAACAGACATACTGTGATTCCAGTTTTCTTCCCTTTGGGTTGTGGTCCTCTGGTGTGGTGTTTTTTCATTCTTGCAAAATATTTGATACTTGATTGCATGATGCCTTGGAAAACCTACTTATTCAATGATTATATCATGTGCAGAGGGACAAATGAGATTTGGTTTCTGCTTTCCTTACAAGTTTGGGTCCTGTGACAGATCAAAGGGAAAGGACAGCTCCTGCAGCAGACAAGTTTTGTAGAAGGTATAGGTCAGCCATGAAAATTCATACCATTTTAGAGAATTATATGAAGAGTGAATTGCTTATTTGGACACTTGAATGCTGTTAGAAAAGAAGCATCTTAGGAAAAAGATGCATCACGTGATTCCCGTACACATTTTTCAGTCACATCAGAAAAATCAAAGAATAGCTTCCACTAAGTATCTTCTGTTTTTCTGCCTCCTGCGCTGGCTAAACGCAGAAAAAGAAGTAAAGTGTTAAAACAAATACAGAGGTTTACTAATGAGCAGTGGCAAAGAGATGAACTCAGGTAGAAATGCAAGCAAAGATTCAGATTGCTTGGAGTCTGTTCCGTCTGCTGATATAAATGTAAAATTTCATTAGTCGATGAAGCCAAGCCAGACTTCCCCCACCAGTTGGCTGCAATTTGTTTATACCATTAGTATGTATCAAAAATCTGTCTAAAAAAAAGAAATTCAGGAATTGTCTATGTCTCAGGAAATTTCCAGGCTCAGAAGAGAGCTCTTTAACATTGACCTGTAATCTTTCTTGTCAAGTGGTACGAAATTGCTGACTTTTAGAAGATCATTAATTCTTTGATTAACTCACCCAAAACTTGCAGCACGATCCCATTCAGTAGTTTGTTTCTGCCCTGGAAACGGCTCTCAAGATGATATTCTCCTGAGTCATTAAGTCGGAGCTTTTTCAGCCACACTAATCATTTTCCATGAGAAGTCATTCATCATTTCAGTCCTTCCTACTTTAACAATACTTTGATCAGAGTTACCTCTGATAAGAGGTTGACATCTAATTCGGGACACCATTTTGCACCAAATAAACCGCTGAAGTTTCCTGATTTGGCTATCACAGAATAGGAGCCATGGAGGGACAGGGAGTTCCTTTTTTTTTTTTTTTTTTGCAAATAGCCTTACAGGTTCTAAAGAAAATAGAGTGGCGATTCATTAGAGGGAGAAAAGACAGGGAAAAACAATGCCCATGGTAGTGTACATCTCACCCAACAAAGGAGCAGAGCTAACATCAGCACAAAGAGAACTTGCAGAAGACAAGGAAATAACCAGCCCCAGTCTGAGGACGGTGGTCACTGGAGATGAGGTTGGGGTGGCAAATGGGAAGTTTGGATTACTGCTGCCCTTTCTGAACACGGGCTGTATCGGGCTCCAGGGCTGTTATTGCTGTCAAACTCCCCAGGTGCTGGGGTGTGGAGCCACCTCATCATATTTCTTATGCCTCATACATGTGTTCAAGGTTAAGATGGTGTTGCTCCATCTCACAAGTTTTCTGTGTGAGTTATCAAAGCTTTTCTGTGTGCATCGTTTCTGTGACTGTAAAAACGCTTTTAACAGAATGGAAAATTTTGTGCAAAAGCAAGTATTGTTTTTTTAGCTTTCATCAACTTACTTTAAATATTTCTGTCCCAAACCCATTTATTTTTGATTAGTATAATCCTACAAAATTGTATTAATGGTTTTTGATGGCAGTCTGTAAAATATTGATTTTTTTTTTTTCCTTTGAAACTTTTTGATTTCATACAGCAAAAATAATTTCCTGGGCACTTCTGCCTCTAGATACATATAGGTACATACTGTGATTCTATGTTCTATAATAGGGTTTTACCCTGTCCTTGATAACCTCTAGTGGGGTCTCTGTGTCTAGATACACTGTGTTTTGCAGTGAAACAAAAATGGAAATGACACATCATTCTTGATTTATTTTGGCTGTCTCCCACCCAGTGCACTGTTGACCTCATAGCTCACCCTCAGGTGAAACCACCATCTCTATTCTTTGCAGCAGAATATTCTTCAGATCACCCCACCCCCCACACTGATACGTGCCAGAATTCTCTCTTCGAAGTGCTGTCATGATCACAGAAAACCCGCCACGGCCTCAGTCTATCAGGCCAACCGAATGATGCAGTGCAGGTTAATCCTTTCTTTTAAAGGGGAGCTCAAGGCTAAGACTAGACAAGGTTTTTCTGACAGCTCCTTGCACCAAAATTTCTTCTCATGCAAATTCTTGTGCACATCATATGAGCAGTTAGCTCTGAAGGACTCTCCCTCTGTATGCAGGAAAACTTGCGTGTCCTCTCCTGCCATGCATGATCCTTCCAAAGAAAGACGAAAATAGCGCTACAACTAGTCACAGCTTAGTATGCTGGTTTTTCTTACGTTATGCCACGGGGACTCTCACGCTGGGCCTCTGAGAAGAGTGACTTAACTCTGCAGGTTTGCCTAAATAAACATCTATGCTTATCCTTAGTGCCACTACCCTTTTTCCATTGTTATTCCTATTGTTCCTCTCTGTGGACTCGGTATTTATTTGCAGTAAGAAAGCAAACAGCAGCTAGCCTGTCTACGACACTGCTCATGATACCTGATCCATGATGATCCATCGGGAGAGAGCAACAAACACAGATTTTCCTCCCCACGTGCTAGGTGATTTCAGACTGAGGACTTTGCGATAGTGGGAGAGGAAGGTCTCAGAAGGGCAAAGATTGCCAGATGTCCCACCATGAAGTTCAGTTTCTGAACAAAATACAGAACTACTATAAACAAAAATGAGAACCCAAAAGCTTGTATAATTAAAATAAGCAAATTTCAGGCTGAACGTTTCCTCCCCTCATTGACTTCTGGGAATCTCATTCTGTGCCTGGCTATAGACGGCCTGAACAAAAAGTGCTCAGGCAAATAACAGTGTGCAATGCGTGCAACAGCACAGAGAGCATCCTGTTCCTAGGAGAAATGAGAGTCTCTGAGCCTTACCTGCTAGTGCCAGCAAGAGCAGCAGGGCTGGAAAACCTCCCATCCTGAAGTAGGAAGTGGTTTAGGGCATAGAGGAAAAATTGTAGCCCAGAGCTTTTTATCACTGAGAAATTCTCTGTTGCAGAGGAAGCTAACTTGCTCTGTCACTTGCAGTCGTCTGCTGCCTAGAGTGATGATGCCAGTTTGGAATTGCTGAGAATATCTTTTAACCACAATCTTAATATTACTTCTTGGGTGGGAAGGCTGCATAATGTTTACTGGCTGCTTTTTCGCTTTGAATGTAGTGTTGTCTAGATAGCCATATTTAGCAATCAGGCTGCGTGGCTGTGCCCCGGCATCACAGAGGCAGCAGATGGCCCTGCCTGAGGTCTCTCAACAGGTTGGAGCTGGAA
The DNA here is from genome assembly GCF_965183815.1 of Platalea leucorodia. Classification (NCBI taxonomy): domain Eukaryota; kingdom Metazoa; phylum Chordata; class Aves; order Pelecaniformes; family Threskiornithidae; genus Platalea; species Platalea leucorodia. The sequence continues at coordinate 1,036,559 of NC_138841.1, forward strand.
CTAGGACCCAGATCTCCTGGTTAGAGCTGCGATTCCCTCGCACATCTAGCTGGACACCACAGTACCACCCGGGAATACTGAAGCTAGGTTTGTGTTAGTAGTGCTGCAGTGGTGTGCGACTGTGTACGGGCTAGTTTACCCTCTGGAAATAGAGGAAATTAGTTCAGACGGAGCACAACCATGCATAGCCTGATCTGGGTTGGGGATCTGAGCTGATGTTTCTGCATGGTGCTAAAGGGAGCTGGCTGGATGAGCCAACCTGCTCGGCTGGCTGAGAGCATTTCTGTACATTATAAACACACCAGCATGTTCTAAGTGTTACCTCTTCTCTGGGTGATGTATTGTGATCTGGTGTACTCCAGCTCTTTATCATGAATCCACACTAAGTCAGATAATCAATTTGATTTTATTTAGTTTTTGCAGGCAGTGCAGGGAAAAGAAGTGTGAATGCCCTTGGGTTTGGGGTCTTCCTGGGAGAGCTAAATGCAGCTTCACTTTGGGGAGTGATGAACAATGATCACATGTTGGTAACATCCCCTTGAGAGGGCAGAAAAAATACAAGGAGAAATGCAGAGAGACAGTTCATTCTTTGTTTGCAAAATCATTTGAGAAATGAGGAAGCAGGCTCAGAGCTGCGTGTAGGCTTCACAACCCTTTCTGTTATGTTCTGCAGTTCCTTACGCCTTTCCACAGTGACTGTTCACCAAGGAGCCACACTGTCCAAGGCAATTTTTGGGAGCTAGTCTTCATCACCTTGGAAAGACAGACTCTCTCACCTGGCACTGCTCTGAGATGACATGCAGTTGGCGGGTCTCAGTTCAGACCCTGGGGGAATGATCCTGGGGATGAATGTCTGGCATAACTCTGGTGGCGTGGTGCAGCTGCTGGCAGTGACTGGAGATGACAGCAGAGCATTGCATTGCCAAAAGCGTGTCAAAAGCTTCAGTCTTTAGAGAGTGGAATCTCAGTTAAAAAGCTGATTTCTAGCCAACTAATAATATTAGCTTTCAATACAAAGCATCTAGTTCTGGTTATATTTCATGCTTTTGGGGGAAGCATTTGAGCATTTTGTAGAGACGTGTAGGACACCTTGAAAAAAGCTGTTAGTTCTTTAACACTGACCTTCAATGAATCAGAAGTTTCTTGGAGATCTGAGACAGAACCATGTCTTGCCATTTTTACATTATGCGGATGTGTTTGTGAGTTGCTCGACACATGGTCGTTGAGATGTGTTACTGGAACTTCTCTTTATGTTCACTGGTGTATCTGTAGTTTTATTTATAACAAAGCATTTGCCAGTAGCTGTATAGAGCAGAAAAGTTTTTTCTGGCCTAGCAATGAGCTGGGGGCAAACTGAGCAGAGCTTTCTCACCTTTGCCATGCCTGGGGAAGCTTCTCTGCACATAGATAAGTCTGTGCTGGATCACTTGACAGAAAGACGTCGTATTCCTCCTTTCCCCCTGGCCCTCGATCCCATCCTTTTCCATTAGGTTCAGATGTTACTGGCAGCATCTTTTCAGTTCAGTTGTGTTGGAAAACGTTGGTCAGCACCAACGAGAGGAGGCGGTAGATGGTGACATTCCCTCTCTGGAGTGATAGGTTCATCAATACCTATGTTTAGTAGGCGAGCCTTTTCTTACGGCAGGTGGCAAAGCTTTGCCTGCAAATGCTTGACGTTCATCTCCCTGTGGATTCCCTTCGGTTTAGCCCTAAGCGGTGCTCTCCCAGGTTGGGCTGATTGCGTCATGCACGAGGTCACCAGTGAAAGGGAGGAACTGCTGCTCATTCAAGTTTGGGTTCTTCTGCTGTGTTTCTCTGTTCTTCCTGCTGTTGCCAATGATGAAGATCAGCACAGCCACCATGAACTTAGTAACCAGGAATCCAGCAATCATATAGAAGACAGTGAAATCAGCTTCAGGAGGGATGCTATGGGGAACCATAAATACAACAATAAAGCTTAGCCATGAAGGGGTGGTTCAACCTTTAAAGAAACTCTTGTAGTGTACAACGTGAAGATGGTAACTTCTCCTGCAACAGGCAATCCCTGCCTGTGCACAACAGAGCCTGGGAGGCTAGAACAACTATAATGGGTTTGAACTGCAAGACCTCACATACGGATAAATTGTGATCTGCAGGAGTTGTTTTGCTTGGCACTGAGGCACAACATTCTCTGGATTAGGAGAAAGCTGCTCTTTAGAAACCACACAGCAGCTCTGAGAATTGTCCTGGATTAGGAAGAGGTAGAGAATATGCCTGTGGTGATATTCCTCTTAGCTTCAAATGGGGTTGCTGATGCTAATCTGCCTTAGTCCTAGGAATACTACAGATCACAGCATGAGGAGTTTTATGGCTTACCTGGAGATGCTCTGCACAGCACTAGGCTCCTCTGGCATTTGGGTCTCCAGGACAGCTGATGATAGAAACAGAACAGTTTAGTCTGCAGATGTTTCTGGGTGATATTCATTGGTGTCACCAACACCAGTGCCCCAGCTAGGCATAGATAACCAAGGTGAGACTGGGCACTGGGCTGCGTGCTAGGAGATTAATCTGGGTACCAATAAGGGGATGATGTGTTAGATGTCCTGTAACAGTGAGGTCATGTTGCTGTAAATCAGGAACTAAAAAGAGGCAATGAAACACAGTACCTCCTTAGAGTAAGACAAAGGTAGATGTTTACTAAAGCGAGGCCTTGGCATCTGCAGACACACGCGAAATTTAAGTAGGCACTCAGGAACTCATGGAGCTCGGAGCCCAGGACATACCTGGCAGCACTTCCACTTGCACCTTCCTTAAGCTGTTTGTTTTCCCCAGGTACTCAGTTTTGCACTGGTACAACCCAGCATCCTGCTTCTTGAGTCGCTTCATGGTCACTGTCAGGACCCCTTCACGGACATTGTCACTGATGGCGGTGGTGCCATTCCTGTTCTTCAGGAATGGCAGCCAGAAGCGTCGGGCGCTCACCACGTGCTGGCACTTGGTCTCGTCGATCTGCTTGCACCAGCTCTTTTCTCTCCACCGCTGCTGCCAGGGGTTGTAGGTGCAGTTGACAGAAATGGTGCCCCCCTCCACTCCGTACACCACAGTCACGTTCTCTACAGCGCAGGATGCTAGGAGAGAAGGAGGAGGTGGTGAGCCAAGTCTGTTCGATATCTATCCCTTACCGCTATGTTTATGCTAAACGTCATTTTCCTCTTTTACAACTCTAGTGACGGCTGCTGTCAACTGTAGGGCTGTCACCTGTCTGCTTCCCCCATGAAAGATACAGTGTGCTCAGCCTCAGAGTCTTGGTTCAGACTGTCTTGAAATATGTCCGTAGGGATCCCTCTGACTGGTGTGTTACTTGGCTCTTGCCAGGCAGCTATTCTTGGGGCGGGGACTGAGGGAAGGAGGAGGTATCCACTTCATTAATATTTGCAGATTTTCTGAAGCTCAGGAAATTTTGGTCCTTGCCTTCCCTTCTGGCGCTGTGGTGACTGCTCCGGATTGCAGTCTGAAGCTCAACCACGTCACACTTTCTGTAATCTTTGGGCTCCCGCCCAGTAAGGGGAAGCAGTTTGACAGCATGATTAGGGGATTAAATATAAACTTGTATTTTCCTCTGGTCCTGAGGAGCAGGAAGCTGGGCATTCAAGTAGATCGAGTTAGCATCAGGCAAGCTGTCTTGATTTTTAAAAGCTTTCTTTACAAGGCAGCTCATAAAAACATAGCTTGACCCAATAATGACAAATTGTTTCTGTGTAACTTGTCAGACTGGGCTTGCTGTTACACCCCTGCTTTGCAACATCCGCCCTGCTTACCTGCATACAGCTGCAGCAAGGCAGCTTGCTTCAGGCTTTGGCTTTGAGCTCGGCCCTGCCACATACGTTCATAGTTGCAGATTTGGCTCTGGAGTACCTCTGCTGCAGAAAAGGTCCTTTGCAGTAAATGCCCGTGAAGTTTATCCCCATTTTAAGGCTCTTTATACAGCCAGAGAGAAGGAACACAGCCCTGGAAAATGCTAGAATCAAAGTGACGCCTACAAACCAGTGTCCAACCAGCTGTTTAGGAGGTTACTTCTCAATCCCACTCCTAATTTCTAAAACCAGGGGTTTAGCAATTTTTTTCACCCAATCTTTTAGTATTCTACCAATTTTAATCATGTTGACAACTGGTCTTTGGCTGCTTGCCTTTTTTTTTTGCCTTAGTTCCTTATTTCTAATTTCCATTCCTCTTTATGGTAGGCAAAGGCAGAAGGGATAGTCTGAGCTATTAATACTTCCAGAGAGAAGTGCAGTGTGGTATTTGTGGAAATCTGTATTTCCAGTGAAAAAAATCGGAGGCTAGTGCCTTCTGTGAAACCACAAGTAAGGATGAAACAGAAGTAAATTAAAAAAAATAAGCTTTTGTGAGGACTTTGTGCTGGCTGAGCCTTTTAATAACACTTCTTACAATAATTTCAACCATTCTGAATGAATGTAAACTTAAATAACTGAAGGTCTTTCAGGCTTGACTACAAGAAGGCATAAAAATGGATCTGTGCTCTCCAAGTATCTAACACCTACAAGTCTTTATTCTGATACGTTGCTCCAGTCGGTTGTTCCAGTCAAGGCTTACCTCACCCCATCTCCAGACCAGTTCAGTCCTGTGCAATCCCTCTAAGCATTTTAACTCCCTCTCCTGTTTCTGGTGTGGACCCCTCCTCGCCCACAGTTCTGCCCCTTCAGTTTCTGGAACGGCCCCAGGATTTTGGTTTTGGGTTTGTTTTAAATAGAAAGAGCATTGCAAAAAATCTTTTGATCAGAATCATGACATTTGAAGATCTGCTGATGCCCCTGTGGAAAACTTTGTGTCATTATCTTTTTGCCAATTCTGCTGACAGATCATTTACTATTTGTGTTCCTCCTCCCTTGTTGTGTGCTACTGAAAAAAGTATAGTGGACTTTTTTCCAAACTCATTCAGATTTTTGAGACAGGTTTCTGTGCTCCCAAAGCCTGAATCTGTTGCCTTTCTGTGCACTGCTGCAAGTATCGGATCTCCAAAGTGTGACTGGAGAGAGAAGGCTGCCAGCTGGGAGTGCCAGCCTTGTCCTGTGCCTCGTTTCTCATTTCAGACGAGCATTGCTTTCCAAGCCAATAACAGTCAAGTGCCCAAGATTTCAGAAATGCCCCCTTCATTGAGTTTTATTTTCCTCCTCTTGAACTCTAGCTGCTGCAGTTTACATTCAAAGCCCTACAAATGCAAACAAATAGGATTTTGCAATGTCACATTTCATTCTGAGAGGGCACACAAGACCTCTGTCAGCAGTGTTTCCTGTCCTGACTCCAAAGGATCCCTGTGAGAAAAGCTGAGCACTTGGATCACCGCTGGCCCTTCGTTAAATTAAGGGAAAAGAACAGACTCCAAGGAAGAAGTCTGACATCCGTGCAATATAATTGGGGAGGAAGAGTAGAGTGCAGAACACACTGCGGTGCTCCAGGTTCCCTCTGCTTGCACTGCATTGGACCTTGCCATGTACAGACAGGCAGTGCGACTCTTTATCCATAATAACTGTTTGTATTGGTCTTCCGAAGAACCGCATGCTGCAACGAAGATGCCTTTGCATCCAGAAAAAGCTACTGTGTTTCAAGACCTGCGCAGTCTTTTCCCGTAGCATTGTCAGTAATCTCATACGAGGTGCAGGTAAAGACTAAGTTTTGCACCAATCCTTTACCCTGTCTGTTAACTGAAACCCAAGGCCGTGTACGCTTTCTTACCTGACAAGAAGACCAAGAAGATAAGGTGCATGAGCTTCTCCATGTCAGTTGAGCAGAGAAGGGGACAAGAGAGGAGTCTGGAGACAAGTGAAAAGGGCTCTTGCCCAAGAGTAGCTTGCTTTTCCCCCCTCCTTGCTCTGCCGGAAGGAATGAGCACAGGAACTTGGCATCTTTTTCGTCCTGCATATTGAGCAATTCACCAGGGACGGGCATTTCTCTCGTGGGCTGAAAATTCAGGCATCAGCATTGCCCACTCACAGCCACAATTTAGTCTAGACAGCCTGAAAGAGAGCATCATGTGATGGCCTGAAGCCATGGTACTGGCAGTCCCTCTCCGCTCAGCCACCGCGCCTGTCCACCAGAGCAGGCTTTACATGCAAGCTTTGCACGGGGTGAATTTCTGGAAAGCCGAAAAGGAAAGGGTGGCTCTCATCGAGACTCTGCAGGTAGCTCAGTCAGCATCGCGAGGGTGCAGGGAGGGCAAGGGCGTAATCTTGGGGTTTATCTTCAGGGGAAAGGAGGTTTAGAAGAGCCTATGCATGAAGCATTCCTACTTAACATGCAACTGAGGACAGGAAGACAAGACCACTGTGCTGGGTGAAGCTGTGAGGTGCTTTAGATGAGCAAAACAGACATCTTCATTGTGTGCCTAGCAGAAAGGATGTAAGGTGAAGGGAGGGGGGCATTGATTCAGAGCCAGTCACACTACTGCGCCACACTGATGCAGTAGTTCAGGACTGCAGTTAGGAAGCCTCCTATAGCGTTACCAAACTGGTAGGCTGTGGATGGGTTGCTGGTTTTTCTTTTTTGAATTTATTTACTTGGAGATCTTCCATGCAAGCACGAATAGACCCTGGCTTCTTAACTTGCGTGCTTATCTGCTTCTTAACAGGCAGATAAACCTGCAGGTCTATCTATTCATAAATGTGCCTTCTTTTTCTTTCCTCTAATTAGTGTTTAAGAAAATGGTACCTTACTGTATCCAAAAATTCTCTGTGAGGCTTACTGATTGCAGTCTTTGTTCATTCTCACTCCAGTGAGCACAAATCTGGATTCTCTTTGATCAGCAGCTGTCTCCCTGAGAATGTCTCTCTTGAGCTCAATTGTTTTCTACTATTACTCTTCCACTGTTTGACCCAGCGTAACTGACTGCACACATAGCAAATAGTTAGGGGAATCTTGGGCTGAATGAACCATTTCCAGAACCATTTTCCTTTTCTTTCTGTCATTTCAGGTTAAACATGTCAACTCTGAAAATCTCAAAAAATAGATCAGCTTCCCTGCTGCAGCTATAGCAAGAGATGGATGTGGCTGGCTTGTGAATAGGGAGTGGTTCAGGCCCCTTTAATTTGCCACCTCTCTGCAGAGCTTGGTGCAGCCAAATAAAGCACCAGGGGTTTTGGTCTTTTGGAGAAACTGAGCTGAGCCCCAGCAAACTCGTTTCATATTGCTCACCACATGACTGCTGTAAAGGCAGCAAATGTGTCATATGGAGTATCACCTTCCAAGGCCCTGGTGAGCTTTCCCATAAAACTGCACATGCATTTCTGCTCTCCTGTGACTTTAGAAGAAGCCACAAAAGCTTGCTTTCTATGGTGTAGCCAAAAAAATAAAAGGTGCTGGAAGTAGGCGTGCTGGTTTGTATTGGTCTTCCAAAGAACTTCGAAAGGACCTGCTGCACTGGTGAACAGGCTGGGAAGAGCTGTTTAAAGTACAGCACAGTGCTGCAAAAGAACGGAGCTACGTCTGAGACTAGCTGGGTAGTGATTGCTGAAGAATGCAAAGATGCCTCATAACAATGAAGGCAAGAGACCAAGCGCATTGGAAAAACACGTTTGAGAGTTGACGGTGTGATTATCCAGGGTAGCAGGGTTTGATGAGGTCCCAGCCAGTCTAGTGTTCCTGTGGCAGCTCTTGGGAATTGCCAGCCTGCATCATAGCTGCACTAGAGATCCATAAATACATGGTGTGTCTGACTTACTTGGACATTTACATCTGTAAATAATCCACTCTTAATTACCATTGTGTCTCTTCTGTTATATCAGCTGATGTTGAGACCAGCCCTCTTACGCTCATACTTCTTCCTCTCTTCTCTGTGTCACACTTCCTGCAGCTTCTTCGCACAGCCTAGCAGTTCCTTGCTCTGTGCTACAGACCTTCCTCACGCCTCTCTCTGGGCTCGTCCTTGCAGTTAGCACAGCAAGCAAAAAACATCCCAGTGCCCTGTCCACTCCTCTAATGCAATACCACATGGTGTTCCCTTCTTTCCTTTCTCCAGAAATACTCGATTTTGGTTCTCCCTGCTTGTCTTGATTCCACACTGCCTTGGTTCAAGCAGCCAGTCTGTGTGTTCTTGGGGAACAGAGGGTGCAAGACAGCAGGCCAGCCAGAAGCTGTTGAACAAAGTAAGGGCCTTTGATTAGGAGGTGGTGAAAGGATGGGGCAGTCTGCACAAGCTACCCATGGGAAGCCATGCCTGTAACTTCAGATTTCAGCTGCTACTTCATTGTGTTTTCGGTGTACAGGCCTCAAAGACTGCATAAATATGCTGTGGCTGTGGGTGGCCCTGAGAGCAAATTCAGCCCTCAAGCATGGAAATAATGGAGTTGTCCAGAGGGTACAGTGTTGGAGGCTCTTGCTAGTGCAAGCACAGCAGCCACACTGAATCCATCCCACAACCCTCCGTGCTCCGTAAAGGGACGCTTGTACATGCGCTCGAAGTGACATCACCTTCATTCCCTCCTACCCCCAAACTCCAGCGTGCACGCTCTATTTCTCGATCTGAAGCTAAACATTTAGCTTTAGTTTGAAAGCCTCTTACCATCTTACTTCTTACCTAAGCAGACTGATAAATTTAGGTTACAGGGGAATTTGCACTAAGTCTCAAAAGGTGTACGTAGTACTTAGATGCACCATTGTTTTGTAGCTACAAGGCCTTCTGGTGCTCAGATTCATGCAGCACAATCCTCAGTTTGCACAGTTTGCAATACAGCATATCATCGTGTTGCAATACACCCTCAAGCTATTTGCCTTCAGGTTGGTGCTGGTTCTGCTAATTCCTATAACCCAGTGCTCGTGTCCCCCACCCATGACGTGGCAAATGAACCCGGTCACAGCAAGGTTAGAGTTTTATCCCTGCAGCACTGGAATGAGTTTGCTTGGCCATAGTAGCTGAACCCTTAGGAGTGGGATAGAGTTTCTACCAGTGAACATAGAGTTGAAATACCAAACCCATCCACGTCCAGATGAATATTGCTCTTTTTCAAAAGGTCAGTCCTCAACACCTGCCTCGCCAAAAGAATCTGTGTTTTAATGGAATTGAAGAAGGCAGATGTGCAAGGGATCCTGAGAATTACCCAGCACCTCTGTCTGACCTGAGAGAATCTGTGCACTTGTGGCAAAATTTTCTACTGGCCGCTAATAGGAGGAAGGTCTTAAAATGCATAGGCAACATACACATGGCAGCAAAACCTTAGATCTTTTCCCCGTGTCCATCCACACACCTTCTACTCCCCATTCCCACTTTGTATTCCAGTTCTTTTCTCCCATTCTTTTCTGGATTGTTTTGGGATTCTGTGTTTCATCCTTTGTCATTCGTCGGTAACTGCTTGAGTTCAATGATAGCGTATTCCACATTTTCATCTTCGGGTTTCCTGTGAGTCTGAATTTGTTCAACATTGCAGTAGAGAGGATCCTCAGGGCTGGGTCGAGATTTGAAGTTCAGGGTAACATATTTTAGGTCTTTGCTGTCATCCTTGGGACTTTCCATTCTTTCAGTGCTGTCAAGCTATGAAAAGAAAGGGAAAATGCTTGTTAACATGATTCAGTGCCAGGCCACAGCTGTTACCAAAAGAACAAGATTTTCCCAGGAGGAAAGGAGAAGCCATGTAAAAACTTACCTTTGGTCACAACAGAGGTGGAAGAACAGAAAGCTCTTTCCTTTATCCCCTCTCCTTGATACAGGTTACAACCTCATCATCTAACCTTGGTTTCTAGTCTGAGTAATTTCACAGAGATTACTAGAATTTCCTCCACTGTGGTTTTTTCCTACTGGACTTTCCTTCCTTACATTAATTACCCCCTCTCTCTCCACCTGGGAACATTCCTCTCTCTAGTGACATTAAATACCATTTCCCCTCCTGCTCACAACCAAAAACGGGCGCCGAGGCCCTCATCAGATGGGTCAGCCTCACAGACTATTGGTAAGGGATTCAGGTACCGTATGGGAAATCTATCGTTCTCCTTACCTGTGATGTGTCCTCTGGTTTGTCATAGGTGTCCTCTGCTTGGCTGGTACCTTTGGAAACAGTCAAAATCAGAGGTTTTAGAAGTAGAGAAGTCCATGAAATGCCTGGGCATTGCCTGTGCTTCAGGAGTTTTGGGGAAGGCTGTGGGATTGCCCAGTGATAGAAGCAATGGGTGTGCCAGTGGGCCCCATCTACCCTGAATCTGATGAGCACATTGCTCTCACTTTAATTCTCCTCTAACATGTTAGGAGGTGTCCTGTGCAGAGTCTGGAGGAACACGCGTTTGACTTATTGGGAGAGGAGATCACGGCAAGGAGCCTGCCTTGAGGCTTCCCAGGCTGCACCTGCCTTATCTCCTCCAGGGCACTGAGTTGGGAATAAGCTCGCCTGGAGTGGCAAAGAGATGGCCAGAGACGGCCCTGTTTAGTACAGACTAGAACACAAGGCATCACCAGTCTCCACATACCTCTTCTCTTCTGCTGCTTGCGCCGCCTGACGCACAGCGTTACCAAGCCGATAAGTGCCAGGATGAACATGATGCTCAGGATCACAGAGAGCAGGACAGAGATGTTTACTTTTGACCTGAAGCCAGGAGAGCAAAGGAGTTACCAGTGTTAGATGGTAGCACAGCATGATGCTGGCACAGCCCGTTACCAAACAGTGACCAAAAAAAGGGACAGGAATAGCTTTTATGCACTAGCTTTTATGCACTTGGAAGCAGGGTCTGGTTCTCCTGCAGCAATGCTATCTTGATTTTTCTACCTGGGTGTGCCTTCTGAGCTTTTCCTAAACTACTCTCTGGGTTTTAAAAACAAGCCGCTGTTCAAAGTTCAGAGCACAATTCCAGGATCTCTGGAGTAGGTACTGCCTTTTCCTCCTGTGTTTTGCTGCACCTGCTGCGCTGGAGCTGATGTATGATTGTACTCTTAGGTGCTGCTGTAGTGTTGATGACAGCAGATGTCCAAAGGGGAAAAAAATCCCTTACATTTAACAGCCTGGTAAATGGAAGGATAAAGTAGCAGCCAAGGACTGTTTCATTGTTAAATATTTGTGGACAGGAGTGAGACAGAAAGGCTTAGGGGCAGAATCTGGGAGCTTCTATTGCTGCAAAGAGCATGGCCCAAAGAGATAAGGATAAAAAAGTAGATAAGCATGTGCATTCCAGAAAGCTGTGACTTGATTTTATCAGTCTGCTTCTTCCTTTGTAATTACACTCTGGGCAGGAGCTGGAAGAGGAGGGGCCATCTTTGGTAAGGACGCCTGTCATATCTAATTCCTCTGTAAGCAGGAGTCTTCAGAATGCCGAGGGGCTGCCTGCCCCAGGAAGACAGGCGTACTGCGGATGAGACACTGAGAACTGCTGTCTGTGTTCAAGCTCAGAGACTTTCTCGAGGCCTTATGTGTCTGGGACAGGATCTTTGCAGCCACGTGCATTTCTTTCGCCGTGTGTGGTGAAATCACAGTTTTTCTATTATTTTCTGCTTGCTCCTTTCTAGTCTGAGAAATGCTTTTTCTTTGCCCCCTAACATCACGGCTTCCTAGTCACTTTTTGGTGAAGGACTTTCTCAAGTAGTTTTGCGTCTGTGAGATTAAAATTAGACTGGCAAATTCCCTCTTACTTGTTTGCTGCTAAAAGAAGGGGATTCTTTTGTCACCGAGGGAAAGAGAAGAGAGACCCTGCCCTTTTCTCCCCTCTAGTGTTCAGACGGGCCTGTGCTGCCCCTTTCAGCTGGCAGCAAGGGACAGCTCAACTGGTTTGTTTTATTTCTTCCTCGCTATTGATAGTTGTTTCAGTGGAGTTAGAGGGAATCATTGGAGAAGTGGAAGAAAAGATGTTTGGTGTTTCACCTGCAAGTAAAATACATTCAGAGAAAGGATGGACCTTTGTCAGTGACAGGAGACAAAGCAAAACAGAACGGCCGGTCAAGTGTCGAGCTGCCGAGGTGGTGTATTGACAGTAATGTCTCTACAGACACCACTGGAGTGATTTTAAATACAGGGGAAACAATACGAGACACTGAGAACTGCTGTCTGTGTTCAAGCTCAGAGGCTTTCTCGAGGCCTTACCTCGGTGCTGGGGTGTTGTCCAAAGGGGTTGATTGACTTGTGCCTGCACTACCTGGCAACGTTGTTCCAGCCGATGCTGCAATCCCAAACACGAAGAGAAGAATGATCACTACTGGGATGCTTTGCCTTTACCAGCTAGATTTCCCTGCCGTTGCTACATGGCTGCAAACCCGCTCCCGCTGTGACACGCAGCACAGACAAGCGCCCGGGCTGTAAGCTGTGTCATCAAGACTTGCTGGCAGCAGGCGAAGCAACGTAAGGGTCAGAACGTGGGAGGGAGGCGCCAGGAGCTCAGCTCAGCCCCGCTCTGCTCTGCGTGTACCCACCCCGAGGCACGGCAGAAGGAGGTGCTATAGGTGCCAGCAGACATGCTCTATGGCAAAGGTCTCCAGGTAGCAATGACGTACTTAACCGCTCTGCGCTGAAGCAGGCAGAGGCTTGTGAAAACTGAGCAGAGAGCATGGTCTGTGAAGGACTCGGCTGTAACAATTGCTTCCAGGACTGTTTCTGGCCCAGGGGAGGTTGTGCGTGCAGGAGCTCGATCGCTGAGAGACTGCATTCGGTCCCCCGTGTTAGCGGTTTCGCCTGGAGAATTATGCCGTCCCCTCTCATCGTCTGCATTGCCATATCCCTTCAGAGCTGCTCTGCCAAATTCCAGACAGACGGCAGCACGCTGCCGGTCTGCCACAATCAGGTGCCTAAGCGTTAGCACTTAGGGTTAAAACATCATGCTGGAAGAAAGCCTACAAGTCACAGATCTTTAAAATACGGGTCTAAAGGTTGTCCTCTCGGCAACCAAGTGGGAAGGTCTTAACGGTCTTTGAAAGCCAAGGGATGAGCTGCCGTAAAGGGGCAGAACTGCTATCACGAGAACGACTGACAGAAGCACCTCTGTGAAAACCACTGAAGCTGCTCTCAGGTGAAGGAGAAGCAATACAGCCCGTGCGTGTGGTTCAGTTCTGATGCCTGCTGCCCTTCCATAGCATGGGTGGTGTGAGAAGGTACAATGCTGTAGGGTTTGGGCCGGCAAACGCATGCGGATGTGACGTGGGAGGTGGTGTAAGCTGGGCAGTGCAGAGACTAGGGGGAGGGAGTAGGAAAGAGAGTCCGGAATCTACAACCAACCATGTTTCCCTACAGGTCAGTACTCACCCTCAGAAATATTGAGCGTAACCTCCACCATTCGGAAAAGATGAAGCTGTTCATAAAGCGCACACCAGTACACGCCGGCGTCCTCTGCCTCCAGCTTCTCCATGGTGATGGTGACAATCCCCTGCTGGGTGTCGTCCTGGATCGTGACGCGGCCTTGCTGAGCTGTCCTGAGGTACCCTGAGTGCTTCCCATTCGTGCGGACCAGTAGGGTACATGCTTTCCCAAGTCCCTCTTTGCACCAGGCTTTCCTCACAGCCCCATAGTCTGAGACGCTGTACAGACACCGGACAGAGACATTGCCCGACTCCTTGGCTGTGTACTGTTGGGTCCCTGGAAAACACCCGGCACGTTTGGTGAGATCCCAAAGCAGGCACAGTGGCACCCCTTCCCCATCCCTGGAATACAGGCTGTGGGCTGAATGCTCCCTGGATGTCCGTCTGCCTCCAGGCACGAGGAGCAGAAGGGGACTGGAGCCAGATTACTCGTGCAGAGGTGAGTCTCAAATTGGGTGGGGTCCTGTCCCCTTCCTTTGGTTCCCCCAGGGACCACATGCTGACAGGCGCTCAGCCTGTAGGGTCGGGGAGGCGAGGACCAGGGAGGGGTGGCAGCTGCGGGGCCAGAGCAGGAGCAATGCCTGGCAGTGGGGGAGGCCTCCAGCAGCGCCCAGCGTGGGCCAGCCGAGTGCCGAGCTGGGGAAGCTGCCCCCGGAGCCCCTGGATCGGCCCTGCGGGAAGCAGTTGTGAAGAGCGGCCCCACTTGCGGGAGCTCATGGGAACCTCCCCCGAGTCTCTGCTGGCAGCAGACAGAGCGTGAAGGGCCAGGCTGTGGCTCCACAGGCCCAAGGGGCAGCCGCCAGCGTGTCCGCCAGAGAGACAGGCAGGCGGGGAGAGATGGGCGGCAGCTGTGCGGCGGCAGCGCTGGGCTTCTCTGTGGCGTGGCGCAGGACGGGAGGGAGAACAAGCAGGGGAGGTGGGCTGAAATCTGCCAACGTCCCCACTTGGCTGCCAGTAGGTACTCACTCTTGGCCACAGAGAGCCTGACCTCCATCATCCGGGCGAGACCAAGGCTACTGTAGAGCGCACACCAGTACACGCCAGTGTCCTGGGCCTGCAGCTTCTGCATGGTGATGGTGACAGTCCTCTGCTGGCTGTCGTCCTGGATCATCGTTCTGTCTTCCAGAGCTTTGCTGCTATGCCGTGTTGAAGGGTATTCTGTCCTCACCACAACCGTACATGTAGTCGGACTTTCTCTTCGACACCAGGCTTTTGCCCCTGTGCTGTACCGCAGCGTGCTGTACGGGCACTGCACAGAGAGACTGTCCAGCTCCTGCTTGCGCAACTCTGCAAAACAGCACTTGTGGTCACTGACCCGCGAGCAGCGGGCACACGGGCATCCGCCCCCCGGCCCGAGCTGGGCACCTGGGCCAGCCTCTGCCCTGGGCAGCTCCCTCATGGACGGCCCGCCAGTCAGGGCAGGGGTGAGGCAGGGCAGGACAAGAGGGAGGCGAGAGCCTGCAGGGCCAGCCGGGTCTGTGGGGCTCCTTCACACCGTGCCTGTGCGAGCGGGGAAGGTGGGGAGCGAGGGTGGGGGCTGTGGGGGCCGGGGGCAGCCGCTCCGCTGTGTGGGAGAGGGGGACGGAGCGGGGGAAGGAATGACGTTGCTTTCTGACAAGACTTGGGTTTGTGTGGGGAAAAAGGTACTCACCCTTGAAAACATTCAGTGAGATCTCCTTTAGTGGGTGATACCTGTCATCGTAGGAAAGGTAAGCACAGACGTATGTGCCCGAGTCCTCTGCCTGGAGGTTGGTCATGGTGATGGACACGGTCCTGTTCGTGGGGTCATCCTCTATTGTAACTTTCCCATTTGTGGCCTTGGTTTTGTACAGGTATTGTGTTGTCTCCACTAAGACATCGAATTCTCGATCTGTCACGCGGCCCCAGGCTTTCCGCAGCGGGTAGTCAGCCTGTGGTGTGTAAGGACACTGGATATAGAGAGTGCTTCCTTCCGATCGGCTCTCCTCAGCGCCAGTTCTTTGGGCATGGAGACCTGTAAATACCAGATGTGGTGAGGGAGAGGGGAGCTGACGCAGGGCTGCCCGCCGCCTCCCGACGGACCTGGGGAAACTCTGCCTCCGACCTTCCTCCGTGGGCACTTGTGGCTGGAGGAGCTCCGAAACCCGAGATCCATTCCCCTGCTAAATTCACCCGCTTGGAAACGGGAAGGTTGATTTCTGGTGAGCAGTGTTGAGATTTGAGCTGGGACCGC
Source organism: Platalea leucorodia (assembly GCF_965183815.1). Lineage (NCBI taxonomy): Eukaryota > Metazoa > Chordata > Aves > Pelecaniformes > Threskiornithidae > Platalea > Platalea leucorodia. The sequence continues at coordinate 1,052,023 of NC_138841.1, forward strand.
AACTGTGATTTAACACCCGGCATCTTTGATTTCAAACCCGCAGAGATGTGGGTGCAGAGGCGTTGGACCTTGAACCCCAAATGGAGCCGTGCGTGGCGCAGTGTTTGGAGCTGCCCCCGCAGCCCGCCCCGTTGTTACGGCCCCTTGCCGCAGGCGAAATGGAGACCAACCCCTCCCCGCGCAGGGGTGGCAGTGGTGGGGCTCAGCCGCCCCTCAGGAGCCGGGTGGCCGTCTGTAGGGGGTGTGGGGATGGGACAGAGGGAAGCAGCAAGGGCAGCGTGCGTGCTGGGGATGAAATGCTCGGCCCGTGGCTGGGCCTGAGCTTGCCCCCAGCAGCCTGCCGCTGCTCCGTGCCGCATCCTCCGAGGACGCCCAGCGACCCGGGGCGCGAGGCCGTGCAGGGTGCGGGGCCGTCCCGGCACCCCCACGTAGGCAGTCCCTGCTCCGAAGGGTTTATCCGTTGGCCCTGAGAGAGCCTGGTGAGGAGCTGGTGGAAAGACAGTGATTGCGGGGGGAGATGCAGAGAGTGGGGCAGAGGGGCGAGGCCCACCTAGGGGCAGCTCTGCCGAGAGCGGTCTGTGCCGGACAGAGGGTGCAGAGCGCTCTGCACACACAGCCCGCGTGGGTCGGGCACTGAGAGACGAACAAGCCTTTGCAGAAGGAAACAAGGAGCTGGCCGCCGTCCTGCCTCGATTCCCCAACCTGCCACATGCTGAAAGCTTTGTGCTTTCTGCTGGGACGGCAGGGAGGCCCCCGGAGAGCTCTGTCCTGGCCCAGGGCTGCCCTCGGAGGAGCCGAGCGGGGCCAGGCAGCGTGATGGGAAGTGCTGACTGGGGGAGGCGCGGGGGCTGCTTGGGAGGCCGCGGCTCTCTGCTCCCCGGGTGCTTTGGCCCGAGAGCCCGGAGGAGCCAGATGTGCGGTGGGGGGCACTGGGGCTGCCCCTTCCCTCCCCATCCCTGCCGCGAGCTGCCCAGCTCAGAGTCCGGCCGGTGTTGGATTCCCCCGCACTGTGGAGCTCCGCGGGCAGCGGGAGGTGGGGAAGGGTGTCCCCTCCGCTGGGTGCGTGGGAAGCCTGGGGCACGCCCAGCCCTTCTCTTACCTGGGAGGCAGAGCGGCAGCAGGAGGAGGACTCCCAGCTCCATGGCCATCCTCAGGCCCCGGGAAGGGGCATTGCTGGGGGCTGCCCAACGCGTCCCGCTCAAAAGCGTCTGCCTTGTGAGCCCTCCTGCATCACAGTGACGCTGCTGGAGGAAGTGCCTGAGGTCTTGCTGTCCCACGGAAATCCTTCACCACGTTTTGCAACGCGACTGATATGAAGATAATTTCAGGGTGCATTTGGGGAAGCGGCTGAGAGCAGAGCTCGGCCCGTCCTGATGGCCAAGGCCCTTTGCTGCTCTCACCTGGCCGTTGTCGCGCCCTGCCCTCACACCAGCGGGGCACTCCTTTGGCTGTCCCGAGCCACGGGAGATGGAGCAGGACCTTTGCCCTGGCCTAGCCTTCTCTCTGGGCTCCCAAGGTGTCCCCTCCCCAGCCCCTCGCTGCAAAGTCTCCTCAAAGCCAGGGTGGCGATGCGTCCAGGGCTGTGTCCGCACGGAGCCTCCCGCGGGCCGTGCCGTTTGTGATGCCCGACCTCCGCCACCCCAGCCAGTCCCCTTGTGCCCTGTGCTCTGTCGTGGTGCCTCGTGGTGCCCACCCGCAGCGTGCCCAGCTGGAGAAACCAGACCAGAACCTTTTGGCTGTCGCACATTTTATTTACCGTGGGGCAACCTTGCAGAGCCCTGGTGCAGGGGCCCGTGGGGAAGCCGAGAAGGTTTGCCGATCTCTGTGGGAAGTGCGGGTGCTGCGGGGTGAGACCCTGCTCTGCTGCAGGGGCTGCTCCCAGGTGGGACCTGGCAATACAGGAGTGCTGGTGGCAGAGCCCAGCCCGGCTGCCAGGCCCGCTCCCAGCAGCGGATGGTGCCCATGGGCTCCTCCCAGCCTGCCTCTCTCCTCTGCTGGTCAAAAGGAGATGAGGAGGTGAGGCTGCTGGCTGGGCTGGAGATGGGAAGAGTAGAAGGAGGAGGAGGAGGAAAGAGAGTATTAATGAAGAGGCGATAGGAAGCTGGTTTTTCCCTCTCTCAAAGTCCCTTTTGCCTTTGCCCTATTACATGCAGGAAGATGTTTAAGGGCTGGCCTCAGGTGAGGCTGGCAGGGTGGCAGCGGGTGGTAGGTTGTGCTCTGGCTTGCTGGAGGAGACTTCTTCGACCTGGGGCATGGAGCTGCTTTTGGCACAGGGTGTCACGTGAGCTCTTCTCAACTTTCTCCTCTCCTGCCCTGGACGGGAAGAGGGAAAAGTCTTTCATGAGATGTCTGTTAGCCTGGATGTGTTCATACTTCAGTCCAGCAAGGGGAAAAGAAGGCTAATGTTTCCTGACGGGGTAAACACTCACTGTGCCCTGCAGAATTATAGGAACTTCGGGAACCAGGGACGAATTGACTGGTCATGCAAACTGCCCCCTGAGCCTTGTGAAAGGGAGGCTTAATGTATTTGGAGATATTTAGGCTGTGGGAGAGGTTTCTTCGCTTAAGCAAAATGTTTCCTTCTGAGTAATATCGGGAGGGAAATTCACACCAGAGTGGTTGGTGCTGAGCAACAGAGGGGGAGAAGCTAATACCCTGCCTGCTTTTAGACTGTGTGGGATTTAACTGCGCCGCGGTATAAAGTGATGTGATGTGTCGGCCCTACCAGCCAAGAGTGGTGTAGTGGAAGGAGCTGCTTCTGGGAAATTCAAGAGACACAGGGAAAAAGAGGGGAAACGTGCCTCTATATAGCACAGGGTTTTTTCCCCAAGCCTCTTTACCCCTCTCTTCCTTTTCTTATCACTGTGCTCAAGGGCAGCGTCTCAGGGTGCCTGTTGGTGTCTGTGTCCTGTCTTACTCTATTTCATTGCTTCTCCGAACAGGATTCAATTACATGAGCTTGCCCCAGTGGAAAAGCTTTGGTGAGATGGGACTTGTTCTGGTTTTGGCTAAAAGCCCACATGACTTGCATCCCCACCAGGCAGGTGGTTCCCCTTGTGGGGATGGCTTGCTCTTTTGCACTGTGGTTTTGCTGCTTACTGTTATCTAGATGCCTTCGCTGTGGAGTTCCTCTTCCTCCTTCTCGTGAGGAACACTAGGATCACTATTGCCAGGATCTTGTTGGTCACAATACCAATGACAAGCCAAAGGATGATCTGCAAGCTAGAAGAAAAGAAAAAAATATACAAAAACCCCAAACCAAAACAAATTAAACCCCCCCCAAGAGCAGCAGAACTGAGCCAGAGAGGCGGAGGGGTTCCCCAAGAAGGGTAAGGATTTCATAGAACATGAGTGCTTGCTTTCTTCATCCGTAAGGGGAATCCAGCAGGAATTATTATTTAAGGGAGACTCAAATGAGGAAGGTAAAAAGGAAGGTGAATCTGTCCCAGGCATAATTCTACAGATGGCAGTTTAGCATTATGAAAGACTTAGCTTTGCAAACCATGGGGAGCTGGATACTACAGATTGTTTTTGAGATATCTTCCCCACATAGAAAACTCCTGAAAGGAGCAAATTTAACAGTTACAATCAAGAAAGAAGACAGAGAAACGGAAAGAGCACAGAGATTTTTACACAGAATGCAAGATGTGTGAAGACTCGTTGCTCCATGGTATCACGATGCAAGGAGGATGGAAGAAGACGTTAGCTATGCCATAAATAAAGCAAAAGAGCTACAGATCCTCCTGTTTCAGAGGCCCAGGTTGCCAGCAAGGATCAAGAGATTTTTCTTTTTCCAGTTGGAATTTATTACATCCCAAATTTTGGGGTTTTTCCCCTTTGTTTTCATCTTAGGAGGCGGTACAGAGATACCCAGCCGTATCCTCCATCTGGCAATGTGTCTGGGACAGGATCTTTGCAGCCACGTGCATTTCTTTCGCCGTGTGTGGTGAAATCACAGTTTTTCTATTATTTTCTGCTTGCTCCTTTCTAGTCTGAGAAATGCTTTTTCTTTGCCCCCTAACATCACGGCTTCCTAGTCACTTTTTGGTGAAGGACTTTCTCAAGTAGTTTTGCGTCTGTGAGATTAAAATTAGACTGGCAAATTCCCTCTTACTTGTTTGCTGCTAAAAGAAGGGGATTCTTTTGTCACCGAGGGAAAGAGAAGAGAGACCCTGCCCTTTTCTCCCCTCTAGTGTTCAGACGGGCCTGTGCTGCCCCTTTCAGCTGGCAGCAAGGGACAGCTCAACTGGTTTGTTTTATTTCTTCCTCGCTATTGATAGTTGTTTCAGTGGAGTTAGAGGGAATCATTGGAGAAGTGGAAGAAAAGATGTTTGGTGTTTCACCTGCAAGTAAAATACATTCAGAGAAAGGATGGACCTTTGTCAGTGACAGGAGACAAAGCAAAACAGAACGGCCGGTCAAGTGTCGAGCTGCCGAGGTGGTGTATTGACAGTAATGTCTCTACAGACACCACTGGAGTGATTTTAAATACAGGGGAAACAATACGAGACACTGAGAACTGCTGTCTGTGTTCAAGCTCAGAGACTTTCTCGAGGCCTTACCTCGGTGCTGGGGTGTTGTCCAACGGGGTTGATTGACTTGTGCCTGCAGTACCTGGCAACGTTGTTCCAGCCGATGCTGCAATCCCAAACACGAAGAGAAGAATGATCACTACTGGGATGCTTTGCCTTTACCAGCTAGGTTTCCCTGCCGTTGCTACATGGCTGCAAACCCGCTCCCGCTGTGACACGCAGCACAGACAAGCGCCCGGGCTGTAAGCTGTGTCATCAAGACTTGCTGGCAGCAGGCGAAGCAACGTAAGGGTCAGAACGTGGGAGGGAGGCGCCAGGAGCTCAGCTCAGCCCCGCTCTGCTCTGCGTGTACCCACCCCGAGGCACGGCAGAAGGAGGTGCTATAGGTGCCAGCAGACATGCTCTATGGCAAAGGTCTCCAGGTAGCAATGACGTACTTAACCGCTCTGCGCTGAAGCAGGCAGAGGCTTGTGAAAACTGAGCAGAGAGCATGGTCTGTGAAGGACTCGGCTGTAACAATTGCTTCCAGGACTGTTTCTGGCCCAGGGGAGGTTGTGCGTGCAGGAGCTCGATCGCTGAGAGACTGCATTCGGTCCCCCGTGTTAGCGGTTTCGCCTGGAGAATTATGCCGTCCCCTCTCATCGTCTGCATTGCCATATCCCTTCAGAGCTGCTCTGCCAAATTCCAGACAGACGGCAGCACGCTGCTGGTCTGCCACAATCAGGTGCCTAAGCGTTAGCACTTAGGGTTAAAACATCATGCTGGAAGAAAGCCTACAAGTCACAGATCTTTAAAATACGGGTCTAAAGGTTGTCCTCTCGGCAACCAAGTGGGAAGGTCTTAACGGTCTTTGAAAGCCGAGGGATGAGCTGCCGTAAAGGGGCAGAACTGCTATCACGAGAACGACTGACAGAAGCACCTCTGTGAAAACCACTGAAGCTGCTCTCAGGTGAAGGAGAAGCAATACAGCCCGTGCGTGTGGTTCAGTTCTGATGCCTGCTGCCCTTCCATAGCATGGGTGGTGTGGAAGGTACAATGCTGTAGGGTTTGGGCCGGCAAACGCATGCGGATGTGACGTGGGAGGTGGTGTAAGCTGGGCAGTGCAGAGACTAGGGGGAGGGAGTAGGAAAGAGAGTCCGGAATCTACAACCAACCATGTTTCCCTACAGGTCAGTACTCACCCTCAGAAATATTGAGCGTAACCTCCACCATTCGGAAAAGATGAAGCTGTTCATAAAGCGCACACCAGTACACGCCGGCGTCCTCTGCCTCCAGCTTCTCCATGGTGATGGTGACAATCCCCTGCTGGGTGTCGTCCTGGATCGTGACGCGGCCTTGCTGAGCTGTCCTGAGGTACCCTGAGTGCTTCCCATTCGTGCGGACCAGTAGGGTACATGCTTTCCCAAGTCCCTCTTTGCACCAGGCTTTCCTCACAGCCCCATAGTCTGAGACGCTGTACAGACACCGGACAGAGACATTGCCTGACTCCTTGGCTGTGTACTGTTGGGTCCCTGGAAAACACCCGGCACGTTTGGTGAGATCCCAAAGCAGGCACAGTGGCACCCCTTCCCCATCCCTGGAATACAGGCTGTGGGCTGAATGCTCCCTGGATGTCCGTCTGCCTCCAGGCACGAGGAGCAGAAGGGGACTGGAGCCAGATTACTTGTGCAGAGGTGAGTCTCAAATTGGGTGGGGTCCTGTCCCCTTCCTTTGGTTCCCCCAGGGACCACATGCTGACAGGCGCTCAGCCTGTAGGGTCGGGGAGGCGAGGACCAGGGAGGGGTGGCAGCTGCGGGGCCAGAGCAGGAGCAATGCCTGGCAGTGGGGGAGGCCTCCAGCAGCGCCCAGCGTGGGCCAGCCGAGTGCCGAGCTGGGGAAGCTGCCCCCGGAGCCCCTGGATCGGCCCTGCGGGAAGCAGTTGTGAAGAGCAGCCCCACTTGCGGGAGCTCATGGGAACCTCCCCCGAGTCTCTGCTGGCAGCAGACAGAGCGTGAAGGGCCAGGCTGTGGCTCCACAGGCCCAAGGGGCAGCCGCCAGCGTGTCCGCCAGAGAGACAGGCAGGCAGGGAGAGATGGGCGGCAGCTGTGCGGCGGCAGCGCTGGGCTTCTCCGTGGCGTGGCGCAGGACGGGAGGGAGAACAAGCAGGGGAGGTGGGCTGAAATCTGCCAACGTCCCCACTTGGCTGCCAGTAGGTACTCACTCTTGGCCACAGAGAGCCTGACCTCCATCATCCGGGTGGGACCAAGGCTACTGTAGAGCGCACACCAGTACACGCCGGTGTCCTGGGCCTGCAGCTTCTGCATGGTGATGGTGACAGTCCTCTGCTGGCTGTCGTCCTGGATCAACGTTCTGTATTCCAGAGCTTTGCTGCTACGCCGTGTTGAAGGGTATTCTGTCCTCACCACAACCGTACATTTAGTCGGACTTTCTCTTCGACACCAGGCTTTTGCCCCTGTGCTGTACCGCAGCGTGCTGTACGGGCACTGCACAGAGAGACTGTCCAGCTCCTGCTTGCGCAACTCTGCAAAACAGCACTTGTGGTCACTGACCCGCGAGCAGCGGGCACACGGGCATCCGCCCCCCGGCCCGAGCTGGGCACCTGGGCCAGCCTCTGCCCTGGGCAGCTCCCTCATGGACGGCCCGCCAGTCAGGGCAGGGGTGAGGCAGGGCAGGACAAGAGGGAGGCGAGAGCCTGCAGGGCCAGCCGGGTCTGTGGGGCTCCTTCACACCGTGCCTGTGCGAGCGGGGAAGGTGGGGAGCGAGGCTGGGGAGGGTGGGGGCTGTGGGGGCCGGGGGCAGCCGCTCCGCTGTGTGGGAGAGGGGGACGGAGCGGGGGAAGGAATGACGTTGCTTTCTGACAAGACTTGGGTTTGTGTGGGGAAAAAGGTACTCACCCTTGAAAACATTCAGTGAGATCTCCTTTAGTGGGTAATACCTGTCATCGTAGGAAAGGTGAGCACAGACGTATGTGCCCGAGTCCTCTGCCTGGAGGTTGGTCATGGTGATGGACACGGTCCTGTTCGTGGGGTCATCCTCTATTGTAACTTTCCCCTTTGTGGCCTTGGTTTTGTACAGGTATTGTGTTGTCTCCACTACGACATCGAAGTCTCGATCTGTCATGCGGCCCCAGGCTTTCCGCAGCGGGTAGTCAGCCTGTGGTGTGTAAGGACACTGGATATAGAGAGTGCTTCCTTCCGATCGGCTCTCCTCAGCGCCGGTTCTTTGGGCATGGAGACCTGTAAATACCAGATGTGGTGAGGGAGAGGGGAGCTGACGCAGGGCTGCCCGCCGCCTCCCGACGGACCTGGGGAAACTCTGCCTCCGACCTTCCTCCGTGGGCACTTGTGGCTGGAGGAGCTCCGAAACCCGAGATCCATTCCCCTGCTAAATTCACCCGCTTGGAAACGGGAAGGTTGATTTCTGGTGAGCAGTGTTGAGATTTGAGCTGGGACCGCAACTGTGATTTAACACCCGGCGTCTTTGATTTCAAACCCGCAGAGATGTGGGTGCAGAGGCGTTGGACCTTGAACCCCAAATGGAGCCGTGCGTGGCGCAGTGTTTGGAGCTGCCCCCGCAGCCCGCCCCGTTGTTACGGCCCCTTGCCGCAGGCGAAATGGAGACCAACCCCTCCCCGCGCAGGGGTGGCAGTGGTGGGGCTCAGCCGCCCCTCAGGAGCCGGGTGGCCGTCTGTAGGGGGTGTGGGGATGGGACAGAGGGAAGCAGCAAGGGCAGCGTGCGTGCTGGGGATGAAATGCTCGGCCCGTGGCTGGGCCTGAGCTTGCCCCCAGCAGCCTGCCGCTGCTCCGTGCCGCATCCTCCGAGGACGCCCAGCGACCCGGGGCGCGAGGCCGTGCAGGGTGCGGGGCCGTCCCGGCACCCCCACGTAGGCAGTCCCTGCTCCGAAGGGTTTATCCGTTGGCCCTGAGAGAGCCTGGTGAGGAGCTGGTGGAAAGACAGTGATTGCGGGGGGAGATGCAGAGAGTGGGGCAGAGGGGCGAGGCCCACCTAGGGGCAGCTCTGCCGAGAGCGGTCTGTGCCGGACAGAGGGTGCAGAGCGCTCTGCACACACAGCCCGCGTGGGTCGGGCACTGAGAGACGAACAAGCCTTTGCAGAAGGAAACAAGGAGCTGGCCGCCGTCCTGCCTCGATTCCCCAACCTGCCACATGCTGAAAGCTTTGTGCTTTCTGCTGGGACGGCAGGGAGGCCCCCGGAGAGCTCTGTCCTGGCCCAGGGCTGCCCTCGGAGGAGCCGAGCGGGGCCAGGCAGCGTGATGGGAAGTGCTGACTGGGGGAGGCGCGGGGGCTGCTTGGGAGGCCGCGGCTCTCTGCTCCCCGGGTGCTTTGGCCCGAGAGCCCGGAGGAGCCAGATGTGCGGTGGGGGGCACTGGGGCTGCCCCTTCCCTCCCCATCCCTGCCGCGAGCTGCCCAGCTCAGAGTCCGGCCGGTGTTGGATTCCCCCGCACTGTGGAGCTCCGCGGGCAGCGGGAGGTGGGGAAGGGTGTCCCCTCCGCTGGGTGCGTGGGAAGCCTGGGGCACGCCCAGCCCTTCTCTTACCTGGGAGGCAGAGCGGCAGCAGGAGGAGGACTCCCAGCTCCATGGCCATCCTCAGGCCCCGGGAAGGGGCATTGCTGGGGGCTGCCCAACGCGTCCCGCTCAAAAGCGTCTGCCTTGTGAGCCCTCCTGCATCACAGTGACGCTGCTGGAGGAAGTGCCTGAGGTCTTGCTGTCCCACGGAAATCCTTCACCACGTTTTGCAACGCGACTGATATGAAGATAATTTCAGGGTGCATTTGGGGAAGCGGCTGAGAGCAGAGCTCGGCCCGTCCTGATGGCCAAGGCCCTTTGCTGCTCTCACCTGGCCGTTGTCGCGCCCTGCCCTCACACCAGCGGGGCACTCCTTTGGCTGTCCCGAGCCACGGGAGATGGAGCAGGACCTTTGCCCTGGCCTAGCCTTCTCTCTGGGCTCCCAAGGTGTCCCCTCCCCAGCCCCTCGCTGCAAAGTCTCCTCAAAGCCAGGGTGGCGATGCGTCCAGGGCTGTGTCCGCACGGAGCCTCCCGCGGGCCGTGCCGTTTGTGATGCCCGACCTCCGCCACCCCAGCCAGTCCCCTTGTGCCCTGTGCTCTGTCGTGGTGCCTCGTGGTGCCCACCCGCAGCGTGCCCAGCTGGAGAAACCAGACCAGAACCTTTTGGCTGTCGCACATTACACAGTTGTGTCTTCATAGGCACAACTGAAGTGATTTTAAGTATAGGAGAAATAATGCAAATATTGAAATAATCCATTCAAAGCAGCTCCTGACTTTACTGAGCCTTGACTTACTGTGAAAACGGACAGCTAAACACAGCTCCCTGGCTCTCCATGTGCTTTTGGTTCCCCAGTGTGATTCAGGGACTGGAGATGAGGGGGTGAGGGAACTTGGAGTCAGGAGCAGCCTAGTAGGTAAAATGAACTGCGGAGTACAGAGAGCAGAGAATGGGTGGAGCAGGTGGGGCAGCAAGCCTGGGAAGTGAGTTCTTCTGCAAGGAAAATGAGGAGGAAGGAGTTTCTCCAATTTAAAAGAAAAAAAAAAAAGATACCTATGAAAACAGCCAGCTTCATCTCCTTTGTTGGGAAGAGGTGAGAGTCATCATTAAGAGCACACCAGTACGCCCCAGTGTCTTGTACTGTGAGCTTCTCCGTGGTAATGCTGAGAACTCCCCTCTGGGTGTCATCACTTCTGCTGCATCTTCCTTTCTGAGTGCTATTCTCGTTCCGCCTGCCCGTCTGTTCTGTCCTGACCGGCACAGCTCGCTCTTCCCCGGTTGTCTCTTTGCACTGGGCTTTCTGCACAGCCTTGTAATCTTGCACGTTGTACGGGCGCTCAGCAGAGAGGCTGCATCTCCCTAGCTCCATACCCTCGGCTTTCTGGAAAGGCTCAAACTGGTTAGTAAAGTCCAGACAAAATGTCCAATTACATCGGTTTCCCACAATTAGAATAAGCACAATATTGTAATCTGATTCACAAGCATTTTAGCTACAGGAGGGTCAAATTGAACTGGGATGCTGAATAAAAAATAAATATCCAAAATATTCTGTCCTTCTGAAGAAATTTTAGAATAATATAATCATGTCCCCAAACAAAGCAAAGCTTGTAACAGAAACATCAGGAGTCTTTGCTCTGAATTTGTCAGCTGAGTTGGTGATCAGAGAAAAACAGCGAAGACAGAGAAAGATCTGAGGCACCTTATGTACAAGAAATTACTAAAACAACTTTTTGCCTGGAAAGGAAACGACAGCAGTGGTATTACAAAAGTCTCTCAAATCAGGAATAGCAGGGAGAGAGAGAAAGGGAGCAATAACTCACTGTCTGTTCTAAGATGCAAGTCACTAGTTAGGAGACAAGGAGAAAAGGAAATTCTCCACGCATGCATCGAGTGTGGAGCTCACTACCACAGCTTGTTCATACACCAAAGGTTTTTATGTGTCAGCAGACGGAGTAGATGAATTAAAGAGGAAAAAAGAATTTAGCCATTGCTATTATAACAAAAATATCCTCTCCAGAAAATCACTGGAGGCTGGGAGAGTATTCTGGAGAGCTGTTCCTATGTGCTTCTCTGGTTTTATACTCCTTCCTAATTACCTGCTTCGGCCAGTGTTGGAGACCTTTGGGCTGACCTACTACGGCTATTCGTATGATTCCTCAGTAACCTGGGAGAAGGTAATCCAAACCACTGAAAAGGTAAGCAGAGAAAGTGAGGCAGAAATCTACAAAATGCCCCACACTTTCCTTGAAAAGAAATACTCACTCTTGGAAACAGCTTAATCTCAATTATTTGGGTAAAACGAGAACACGTGCGCTGCGCACACCAGTACACTCCTGAGTCTTCAACTTGCGGCTTCTGCGTTGTGACAGTGATTGTCCCCTTCTGGTTGCCATCAAGCATAGTGCTTCTCTCCGAATGAACCTTGTTCGGGTATGCTGGTAGGTGGTAATCGGTGCTGACCAAGATATCCCATTTATCTTTATCTTTCCTTCAGCACCAGGCTTTCCCTGTAGCGTTGTAGTTCTGGACGTTACAGGGACATACAATAGAGAGACTCTTCAGCTCCACAGCAGAGTGGTATCGGACAACTGCAGAACATACGAACCACTGTATAAATCCCAGCTAAGAGCCACGATGACACATCTGTGAATGACTTATCCACTATGGGATAAAGCCTTCACAGGTGAAATCCAGAGCCTGGCTTCTGCTGAGACCTCGATCCTGCGTACCTCACACACCGCCTGCTCCCCGCTTCTCCCACAACAACTTATTTTCCTACAGTGCCCCAAGTTCTGACAGGACGAAGCTGCTGGATTTAGGTATAGGAGCAACTTTAAGATACAAGCGCTCCGTCTCTCCTTTCCTGTTACCACCATCACAGCAGAGCTGGGAGAATCTCATCAGTGTTCACAGCTGAGCAGCCTCAGCCCATTACCAAATGAGTTGGTATAAAACCGCTGATAGAGGCAGTCATTCCTTTTTTCAAACTTTGTGGAAGAATCTAGCAAGCTAGGAGCTGCTGAGTAAATTCTTAGGCTGTCTTATCTCAGGTTGTGCGGGGGAAAAAAAGCCTTTGGCAAAAATATTTGAGAGAACATAAAATTGAGGTAAGCCTTAAAGTAGCTTGTCCTTTTTTTACAGAAATGGAGAAAAAGGAGACTAATGTAACAAACTTTAATAGCATTTGTTTGAATTCTTGGTCTGAGGAGTGTGTGATCCAGCAATAAGGTAACAGAAGGTTGGGGAGAAGGGGAGTCTGGGGAACGTTCAGATGCTTCTCCCAGGTTTCATGGTTATTTGTCACGTGCGTAGATTTTATAGCCATTATTTTTGTGCTGTTTGCCTGTTCATCAGTACAAACCTTGCAGTAAAAAAGACAGAACAAGGGTAGGGAAACGGACTGTAAGAGAGCGGGCGGCAGAGCATTGGCAGTGTTTCTCGTGGCGTGGGTCTGTCCGTGCCCCGCGCAGTGTCACGAGTTGTGCCAGAGGATGAAGCGCCAGGCGGGCAGAGGGGATGCTCTTGTGTCAGTGCTGGCTTATGAACATTTCCTTGTTCAAGAGGCTGTGACGTGCTCATACCCGTATTTTCCAAATTTCCAGTACTTAGTTCTCTCCACTGAAAAAGAAGGGAAGGAATGTTGTATTTCAGCATCCCTCTGTGTTGCTAATGGGAAAATGGGACCTTTTCCTTATTCCAAATTCCTTTTTTACTGTATTGTAAAGGATAATACAAATTTACTTTAAGTAAAAAATTTGATCATTCACAGAAAGCAAATATATTTTTGGGTTAAAAATCACAAATTTGCCCTAAAGTATAGTTTTCCTCAACCAAAGCTTGCTGACTGTCTATGAGGATCTGGTGTAGAAACTGTTCGTTGTCTTGTAGTGTTGGGGGACTCCTTGGTTTTAGTTTGTCCTGCTTGAGAGCGTGAGTCAGAAACAGTCCCTTAAAAAACAAAGAAATCGTGCGGTGTGGCTTGGTGCCGGATCCGCTGTAGCTCTGCACAAGCTCTTGTGATGGCTGGAGGGTTGGGTGTGTGTACCGGGGAGAAAGGGAGGGATCAGGCGGGAAACCGTGGTCGTCAAAAGGTGAGGAGATTCTCCAGCTTAGTACTGTGCTCAGGGACAGATCTTTTCATATCTATTCAAGCTTTGCGTCTAGAGATACGCTGAGCACAAATATATATGGAATTATGTTCCCTCTATGGAATAGTTAACAGGCCTGAGCTGGCTCTGCGGAGGCTTCGAAAGACCGAGTATATAAAAGGTTTGGTAAGGGAACAGAAGACTATGTCAGTCGTGTGTGATAGTAAATCTGCACTGGTCGTTCCTGGGGGCTGCTGAAATAGTATTACGCTGCTGTCGTTTGGATGATCCCAGCTCCAAAATTATTAGCAAGTCTTTTATGTACATTTGTTTCCTTGCTGCCTCCCAAAGACTCTCCTTTTCCTTGACAGAGGTTTTCAGAGGGATCCTTCCCTTCAGCGTTGCTTTTTGTGCTGCATCAAAGGTGCAGGGCTCTGTGCACTCAGCCTGGTGTGCCGCAGTACCTGGGATTCTGCATCTTAATAACGACTCCTAAGAGGCATTTAACAGCCACAAAACAAATGCTTGAAGGCCTTCCTATCTTGAGTCACACAGATTCAGCCTGTCCTTAAGTAGTTGTGATTTCTATTAAACATTGCACATGCAGAGAAGGAATCGGTGCCAGGACAGTTGTCCCTTGAGCCAGTGACCACGTGTCCTTTCGGGGAGTGGCGGAGCTGGGCCAGGCAGCGCCCGGGGATGTGCTGTCTGCACGACACCCTTATACCTGCTCTCGAAGAGGAAACTGTGCCCAGAGTGACATGGCTTATGGTCCTGGAGAAGCCAGAATCTCCAGGTAACAGGAACCAGAGCTGGTCCATCTCCTTTCGTAGCAGTGCAGAGAATTTCTCCATCTGAAAAGAAACTTGCTCTGGTGGTAGAAACTTTTGGAAAATTCCTTTCCTAATGCTGGAATATCATGCATTGTACAGGACCTTAGACAAATGCAAGAGAAACACTGTGCCTGAGCTCCCCTTGCCTCTGGTACTGCCTCACCCCTTCTCTTACCTGAAAAACAGAAGAACAGAAGCAGGAGGACCCTGCTCCATGCCTGTCTTGGAGCCAAGAGAAAGGGCACCACTGGAGGCAGATCAGAGGATCAGTAGATGTCTTCTCCCTGTACCCTCCTCTCCCACACTGGTACTGCTGGAGGATGTGCCTGTGCTTAGTGGCTTACTGCTTGGCACAGAAATCCTTCACTGCTGTTTTGCAACCAAATTCGTGCTTCAATAATTGAATTGACCATATCAACAGAGCTTGGCCGCTTCAGAAGACACAGATGTATTAGGCAGAATTCAAGGAGAAGCTGTTTTCTTCTCCCCCTTGCATCAACAGAAGCCACGCTTCACCACCTTGGTACGCTTTCAGTGTTGTCCCTGAAAGACCCCGTGACACTCCCACTAGCAACATCGTTAAAATTGGCCAGCCCTTGGCCTCAGGAAAATGGAGAAATGTTTCTGTTTTTAGAGGCACGTGAACTTCCACGCGGCTGATTGTGAACCTGGGTGCCTCGCAGGCCTGGGTTCAACCCCAGTGGAGGCGAGGGAAGGAGAAAGACGTGGGGTGGTGCGATGCCACATCCCTGTATTTGTGCATCCGCTGGGCAGAGCTAACAGAGGGAATGGGCAACGGCTTCTGTAGCTTTTCCCCTCCTTTCCCTTGGCCTCCCCAGGGAACTCTGCCTCCTGGAAATCAGGACGAAGCCAGCTCTCCTCAAGGCGAGCAAAGGCACCTGTGGAAACCTCCAGTTCAATCACCAAGCCACAATGCGTGCATCGTAGCCACGACCAGAGTCTCCTTTTAGGGATGGCTGGCACAGCTCTGGGGTGGGCTCACTCATGGCTCTTCCACAGCTGGCTCTAACTTAAACGGCCGCTTTGGAAAGCACAAGCGGTGGCAGGTCGTCTTTGTCTTGACTCCATGCTTTCTTGGCCTTACCCTTGTTACAGCTCCAGGATGCTGGAGAAGGACTGTCCTTCCACGCTGCTCCCAGACACCTCGTGCTTGCCGTGCGGGGGAACATGTCCCTAGGCAGCAGGGCTGGGCAGAGTCCCTTCTGCCTCCCTTTGAAATCCCTGTGCCCTTCTCTGCCCTTCAAGGCAGTGACAGTGAAGAAGTATAATGGCAGTAAATTCCTCTGCCTCCCCACCAGCCGATGTGCTCGCAGGGGTTTCCCCTGGGCCAGTACCTAGCTGCCTCGCTCCACCAGAGCAGTGCAGAAAGACTGTAGTGACACCCTTGCTGGAAATAATTTCCAATTATATGAATAAGCAGCTTATTAACAGTACATTCTGGCTAATCATTTTGTGCTAGATATCTTCGCATTGTCTTGTCCCCAAATCCCTCTCTCATCAGGCGCTTGATGCTCAATAACAAGAAGGGGGAATGCACTCGTTCTCTTATGAACAAGTCCCAAGAGTCCGCAATTAGTTCAGTTTCTGCAACTGGTTGCCTACAAACTGAGCCAAGAACTGTGCTGCATTGCAATGCCGCGTCCTTTCCCACAGCATCTGCATTTGCCGTGTCCGCTGGAGGTCCTGTCTTTGAGGAGAGAAGCTCTCTGGGCAGGACAGGTCATGAAGAGATGTCCGTCCAGGGGCTAGTATGTTGGTCACTAAGGAACAGCAAGGAAGCAATGAAGTTGGTCCTTTTGCTGCATCTCTGACAGAGGATCAATGTGGCTTTTAATTATAGCATCACAGAAAACAAGATGAATGTTATCTCAGGAGGTCACTTAATCTAGCCCCGTGACACACAGTAGGATCAGCTCTTTCGATGTAATTTCTAAAGATCTCTGTTGCACTAGTTTAGGTTGCAGCCCTCTCCCGGTGACCTGTTCCAGTGCTGCACCATCCTTGTTTGAAGGCTTCTCCTAATATCTGACATCCCGGCTATTTAAAGGCCTCGCTCCCTTTTGTGTCCGCTCTGAACTTACTCCCTTTCCCTTGCTTCGGATGCAGTGACGCCTGCCGTGCCTCCCCTGTCTTTCCACTCCAGACTAACCGTCCCCAAGTCTTTTACTTTTCCCTCCTAGGTTGTGTTTCTGACAGCTTGGATCACTTTTTCCCTCTTCTCTGAACTCCCTCATCAATCCACCCCTTTTCTGCCTATCTACTTGGAGTCCCCAAAGCCCCCTGAAGTTTCTTTTGAGCTTTTCATCCAATCAGGGATGAAACCAGACGTTCTCTGTTGCCTTCCGTAGGAATTCTTGCTTCCCACTGACGTACTCTCCCGACCGTGAAATCCACAGGAACCTCTTTGGATTAGACACCCCTTCAAATGTCAGCGGCCTTAGGGGGCCTTCCCCGCTCCGGGTTTACCTGCGCCGTACGCGGGCCCTTGCTGAGCACCGCGGCAGGACCCGGCGGCGGGGTCCCGGCGGGCGCGGGCGGGGCTGGCTCCGGCCGCTAGGGGGCGGGGGAGGACCGGGAATGGGGCGGGGGGGGGGCTGCGGGGGGGGGGGGGGTCTGTAGGAGGGGGCGTCTGTAGGAGGGGGCTTCCCAGGCGGGGCGGGGGTCTTCGGCAGCCAGGTGCCATCGCTGCTCGCAAGCAGCCGGCCGGCTGCCTAGAGCTCGGCACCGCGGTGAAATGCTGGCCTTCGCAGCGCCTTCGCGGTATTCCCCGTGTTTTGCAATGAAAACGGAGCGCTCGGCTAGCGGAGCGCGCAGCGGCCAAAGCCCGGGGCGTCCCGCTGCAGGCAGGTGCCCGGGCACGGCAGTTTGTCACTCCTCTGGCTCCAGGAGGCAAGTGCCCATGTGAGCCCATCCTGTGCGTGCTGCAAAGGTTTTAGAGAAGCTGTGTATCCGTGCCTCACCCTGCAGCGTGCCCTGAGAGAGATCTGGAACAGGCAGCAAAGACCCTTCTTCCCAAAATTGTAAGCAGGCTGCAGTCCTAAGGCCTTATCTGGCAGACGATGGAGCCTGCCAGACCCTTCCTGGGGGCGTCCCCACCAGTGGCTGCTTCAGCAGAGCAACACAAACCAGTCCTTCACCCTCATCCAGGCCTGATGCTCCGCAGGGATGCGGGGCAGCGGCGAACTGATGCTAAATAACTGAGAAAGGGGGACGCTGGGATAAGGGAGAAGGTGGGGGCTTGTCTCAGAACAAGGTGGTGGAAGATGGCTCAGAGAAACGGCTGTTGCAGTGAGAGCAGGAGCACGGCCGGGGGAGGCAGGCAGAGCCGGGGCCGGAGGGGCTGGACGTGTGCGAGCCGGGGCCGCTGGGCACGCGGGACAGGCGCTCTGTAAGCAGGACATGGGCCATGGGCTCGGCTCGCCTCTAAAGGAGAAGAGGCCCCACAGCAGCAGCTTAGCGAGAGGCCTGGTGTTTGGTCTGTTCCACATCAATGGGGCGTCCAGCTGTGGCTGAGGATGAAAGCAAGCGAGAGAGAGAGGATTAAAGGCTCCCAGGGTCTCCTTTAACCCGCCTAAGACTCGCCGAGAGGGCAGTGTGTGGCTTCAGGAAGGCTTCTTCATATGGAAAATATTATGTGAGGGAGAGAAAGAGAAGGGGGAAGGGAAGAGGGAGCGAGGGAGACTTCTGTCCAGAGAGCGCCGGGGGAAGACTGATCACAAAGAGCATTTTGGAGGCTCAGACCCAGCCCAAGGAGAAAGTGCCGAGTTCTGCCGTACCCGAGAGGGCGGTGGGGCACAGGTGTGATGAGTTTGGGAGGCCTGCAGACGGGACAGAGCGCGCGAGGTCCAAATGTGCTAGGAGCTCATAGCAGCAGAAAAACGAAGGGATGAAAGAAGAGGGGAAGTGGAGAAGGGGAGAGAGGAGGCTGGCAAAAGGGAGGAGAAAGGAGAGAAATGGAGGGGGAGGTGGTGAAAGGCGGAATGAGGGACATGGAGGAAAGCGAGAGGTGGTGAAAGGCCGGCTGCCTGCTCCATTGTGTTATTAACCAGGTCGCCAGGTGGAAGCGCCCTGCGCAGCCCTCCCGGCCGCCTCCTACCCCGCCAGCCTCCTCCCAGGAATGCTTCTGATGGGGAACAAATTGCTAACAGAAGTGAGACATTTTGCACTGAATGCGAGCAAGTTTCCAGTGAAAGGTTTCCTGTCAGCGGGTTGGGACCGGAGGGTGTGGAGCCCCTCTGCCTGCTCTGGCAGAATAATCCTGCGAGTTAACACGAAGCGTTGGTTATAGCGCAGGATAAAGGACCTGAGGCTGGGCTTTCCTGCCTTCTGTTTTGGCTGCCACCGTTTGGCTGCTTTCATTCACCGCTATTTTCTGCTTCACCCGCGTGTGGCATTCCTGGTCTCATTAGCCCTTCCTCCGCTCCCCCGGCCACCCCCCGCTGCTGAGATCTCCCGAGTATTCACAGGCTTCCACTCTACTTTCCTCCTTGATTTATACTGTTGAACTGAATGACCTTCCTTGACCTCATTTTCATGACAGTGTGAGCACACACATCAGCACTCAGCGAACGGCAAAAATAGTCCCTCCTTTGCAGTCCTGCCCTGAGCTGCAAGGACGCGAACTCCCCCGTCGCACGGGGGTAGGTTCGGTGTGTGCTCACACGCTGCAGGTGGGCGCCCGTCACCTGGATCTGCAGCACTCCCTTGCACACTAGAGCCCACGGAAGATGTGGAAGGTGCCGGCTAAAGAACGCTGATCTGTGTATCTTTGCGCACGCGGGCGGTGTTAAGCTGAGCTGGTGTGCGTGCACAAGCAGTATGCAGGAAAATACTCCTGTGTCTTTCACTCTATGGACATCCATGCAGAACCTTTCCCTCCTCTATCACCTATGTTTTGAGGGAGCTCACAGATACATATGGTCTGTCCCTGTGAGAAATGCATACGAACACCATCTCTCCTTTCTATCTAGGTTGCTGTGTTCTTGGTCATCGCTGCAGTAGCTGACAACTTGCTAGATGGGCCAGAGAAGCCAAAACACAGAGCTGGGAGACGTGCACTGACTCCCTGGTATGGACACACTTGCAAGGTGAGGGAATTTCTAGTACCACAAATATCCTGGTGCCCTGTGACTCCTGATGGAGTAAGTGGGTTTTAACAGGAGAGAGAAGGGATCGCTTCTGCCTCCTCCCTAGAAAACACATAGCTGAGTCTCTGCTCCTGGATCCGAGGAATTTCAGACAAAAGTCTGATGCTCTTAAGTGTAAGAGGAGCAGCCAACCCAAGGGGGCTGCTGGGTATCGGAACAGCGAGTCGGCTATGATCCTGTTTGCCATGCTGCAGCTGCACCCCACCCAGACCCCACCCTGACATCCCAAAGCTGAGTGTCTTCCACGTTCTTTCTGAATAGTTAGCAGAGCAGCTTTGCCCCCTTCCCTAGCCCAGTGGTACATAAATCCCTTTGTCCCCTAGTCTGGAAATCTGCCTTCCTGTCCCTCCCTTCCCTGCCTTCCTGGGAAGTCAGCGTGGACATGGTGCTGCCGGCTTGCCTGTCTGAGCTGCTTAGTTAAGAATAATAAACAAACTCCTAAATGGAAGGATATTCTTTAAACCTGCCTTGTGCTGCCTGCCAGGGAATGCAGGCAGCAAAGCCCACCTCCTGTCCCCCTCCAGCCAGAGCTCCAGGCTCTCCTGAAACCTGATCTCCTTTGCTGTGGAGCTGCACCATGGCCTCTGTGTGCACCTTCCCCCCTGACCCTGTCTGGATTCTCCTGTCCTTTTCCTGACACACACCCAACCCGCACATGCTCCCGCTCCGACACACGTGTACCACAGAGCGGCACGCAGTGGCACTGCCACATCTGGACTTGTGGAAGCAGAGGCACGCTATGCCCACTGCGCAGATGGGCATGTAGCGGATTTACACACGTGTCCGTGCCCACCCCTTCACGTGGGTATACACAAACACGCTGTGAAAAGTGATGCAAACGCCCACCGTGCCAACAACTAGAGGTGCTCACCCCTTTGGGAAACCCACCTAGGCAGTGTATGCAGATCGGAGGCAGAAATGCTCCAAAAAGTTCACGGACACATGGAAGTAGTGCCCACGCAGCCCCAGACACGAAAACCAGCGTGGCACCAGCTCCGCAAGTAAGCGGCAACCTCGTATCACAGCGTAACAGCAGAGCATACCCAATAGCAGGCTCACCGATCAACCCAGCCAGCGTGTGTCCTGATGTCTCTCGCGCTCACCTCCTTTTGCGCAGGCGTCCATCCATCTCTCTCGCTATTTTTCTCGCTTTCCTCTCGTATATGTGCACTCTCCCTTCACTCTCACACATCCCAGCTTTCCTATGTATACCTGCTGGGCCATTCTCCCATTCCCTGGAGGTTTACCTCTCGGACAAGGATATGCTACACCCACCAACCTTTCTTGTGCTCGAAATGCAGACCTTGCTGTACCCATCTGTTTTGCTTTCATACACTCTCTGCTCTTCGCAGCTTCTCTGACACAGCTATGTCTTTCCCCTTCTCTCCGTGTTGCTCGTGCACCTTTTATTTAGGCACACAGGCATCTTCTCCCACCTTCTCCTGCTCATTCCCCCCTTCCAGCTCACACAGCTTCCCAGCTTTCCTTCTCTGTGGCCCATTTTCCTCATGCCAGCATTCACAGCTAGCAGGAAGAGGATGTCAGTTAGAGGCTAAGCAGTCCCTGGGACCCTCTGGCCCTGCCACACTTTTCAACCCACTTCTCATTTTTCTTCTTCTCTTTTTGTAATTTATTGTTTTCGGCTCCCTTCCTCCTCAGTGCCAGCTAAGGGGAGCTCATCTCCTTGCCTCTTCTCTCTGTTTTCATCTTAAGAGAAAGGGAAAAACCCATTTTGCTCTTTCCCCAGCTCCAATTCCCCTTCCACCCCCACACCCTCCCACCCCCCTTCCCAGCCCTGAAACCTTTTCCTGATAGTGTTGCTGTAACTGTTCAATTAAACGAGCAATTACAAAATCAATCAAACCGAAACGTGTGCTGTGCGCTGAGGGGGGACCAACTGCAGAGTGGGGACGTCGCCTGAGCCTGTCCCAGCCTGAAGGCAGCTCAGCTCACAGCTCAGCTGAAATTGTCTCGTTTGATGGTGAGACGTTGCTCTGAGGACAGGTACTCTGCTTCTGCAGGGTCAGGCTCTGCGGTGTAAAGCCAGCATCCCTAGTTTCACACCACCTGCAAACTTCCCCTACCTGAGAAAATCCTGGCAAAGCTGTTGGCATTAACCATGGCCTTTGGTTTGAATGGGCCGGTAAGAGGGTGCCCGTTGGAACGGGTCATTGGGGATGCTCAGATGAGGGTGGTTTCTGCAGCCATAGGAAGGAAGGGAAGCGATGAGGTGAAAATGGTAAACCCAAGCACAGGTCTTGCTGTGGAATTCCACGGGGTTACGCCTGCTGACTGCCTCTCCCCTTTTGTGTGTATGTTTCTGCTCCAGCTACACACTTAACGCGTCGAATCAGCGTGTGCCGTGGCTCTCTGCCACTCGCTACTCTTCTCACCAGGTGACACTCACGCCGTCTTACTCCCCACTCTCCGTGTCTCCTCAGAACTACAGTCATGATTTTCACTGCAGGAATTCCCTTTTGACACCTGCAGCCCTCTTGGTGCTGTCATAAGCAAGCAGCTAGACTGTCCCTGAGACAAAGGCACAAATCCTTCCAAACTGGCCACAAACAAGAAACGATGAGCTGGAAAACAGGTTGGATTAAGAGGAAAATGTGCAAAGCAGATGAGTTCTTGTTCATATGTGGTGAATCATGGCAGCTTTACAGTGGCATGAGGAAGCCAGCTTTAGCATATGATGTTTCCCAAGGAGACCCGGATCCTGCTCTTGGTTGCACCAGGGAAAACCCATCACTGTCTCATCCCTTGAAAGGCTGAGGCAAACTGATGAGAATTGAGGACCAGAGAGCTTAATGGAAAGGATGGGAAGGCTTGCTTGTCTTCTTGTGAGCAACATCCATGAAAGGAACACCTTCCAACAGCCCTTTGCCCTAGGACCATCCATTTGGGCTGCCAGGAGCACACCTTCGTCTTGCTGGTGAGTTCTCGTCCTGCTCTTAGAGGAAGACTTCCCTCCAGATTTAAGGGAAGCGGGATTGGAGCTATTTAATGAGGAGCTCTTATCCCAGACTCGACCCTGATTTTGCACAGTCAGACAACCAGCATCCCAAACGCTTATCATTCCTTTAAGAGCAGAAATCTGGCAAGTTTCCTAGGGCAGGAGTCCAGTTTGGCTTTAATTTTTAGTGAGCAATACTTAACGCCTGGTTGCCCTGCAGGTCCCGTGGAAACACGGGACTGTGGTGACATACTTCCTAACGCAGCAGGAGGTACGCAAAGCAGTCTGCAAGGATGCTTTAATGAGGTCCCCCATCCCCGTTTTGTTTAGTTTGGTCACACCCCGATTTACCAGTTTTATATCTATTAAAATGTTGAAGATAAGCACCAATACACAACTGCTGCTTTACCCCTGTTCCGACGTTCCCCGTGGCTGCCCGTGACATGCCGTGCTGTTGCAAAGCTCTTCTCTTTCCCCACCCACCTGGAAATGAGAGAGTGAAGAGGGCTGGAAAGGGAGAAAATTTGGCAAGGGGAGCAGTGGGGGTAGGTTGGTTTTTATGCCACTTGTCTTGCTGGGGGTGGTATCTTGGATTGTACTGATACCATTTAGGGTCTTTGTATAAATCTAAATAAATAAGCGTATGTTTCAAAGCACGTTAAAGTCTATGGTACCAGCCCAGCTGCACGGCCCTCGTGCGGGCAGTGCAAGTCTCTGCGAGCGCTACTCAGTCCGGACTGCTTTGATCTCCTCCTGTGACCTGGGGAGCTCCCTGAGGCGGTGTCCTTTGGCTCTCAGGCCTAGAAAGATTTTAGCTTGTGACTTTGAGGAGGAGACAGGCTGGTGCTCTCCCTGCCAGCCTTCGGTTAGAAGGACCAGCTGCAGAGCCCAAAGGAGATTCCCATTTTTCTTGGTGGGTTTGGGACCCAAGCATCTGGGAGAGGACCCATTTACGGGAAAGATCTAAAAGGCCAAAGAGGGACAGGGAGGGACATTATTCTGCAACCTTTTTGTCCAAAAGCTACAAATCTCTCGCCCACGGCTCTGCCTGTCCCTTGGCTCCCCCTTCTCGCCGAGTGCGTGCACTCGTGTGTGGGAAACAGCTCGGCCCGTGCCCCTGCCAGACGTACGGCAGGGCCATTAGTCGAGCCACATATGGGAAGGAGCAGGTTACAATTTGCTGATTAGGAGGGAGGAAAACCCAACTGGCTCCTTGGAGGACAAGCCCCCTGCAGCAAACAAAGGCTACAAGGAGGCTGCTGGTGCGCGAGCCCTCCCAGTTGCTCCAGTTCGTTGAGGCGTTTGCTGGGGCTTGATGGAGGTGGATGAACAGACCTGACCACACTCTCACTTGGCGTCTGCCAGGTGGGGAAACTGCTGCCTCCGATGAATTGACTCCTGATTTATGAAGGGCTCACTCCTGACTTGCAGTGAGATGAACAGTAGGGAAATTTGGCCCCTGCTCCCTGCTTAGGGGAACGCGTTGCTTGCTCTCAGAGCTGAACCCGCTGCACACATGCTTACAGACCCCGGTCTGGCATTTCTGCAGCCCCCAGGCTCCCCCGGCTCTGCTAACGCGCTTCGGGGCCTGATCCTGTCGAGGCAGTCCTGGGCGAGGGAGGTGCTGCTGCAGCGCAGCCGATCCGACCCGCTTTGGTGCAACGGCACGTGCTCGTGGTGCTGCAGGGCACCACGCGGGTGGCACCCTGCAAAAGCCTTTGGTCATGTCCAGCCCTCTGTTTGCCATCTATATTTGGGAAAAAAAATGATTTGGAATTGTTTGTTTGTGGCTCCTTGGAAACCCCCCTTAAGAAATGACTTCTTTTGTTTGGTTACTCGGGAAAAATATTTTCCCCTCCTTCTTCCACTATTTTGAAACATTAAAAAACCGAAGGCTTTAAAGAGCCCGAGAATATCCAGGACAGACTGTCAACAGCAGCCTCTGGATCCTTCCTCACGGCTCAGTGCTTGCCTTGGTCTTCGTCTCTTCCAGACACTCTGCTCCACCTTCTTGTAAATTCTGACAATGAAAACACTGTTTAAATGTCCTCGAAGTTTCTCTTTCCATTGAAAAAGGGGATTTATTCTTTTTTTTTTAATCAGAATTAATGTGATTCTAATGTGTTCCTTTTGATCTTCAGGGGATTTTTTACACTGATGATCCCTAATTTTGAAATGATTTTTTTTTGTTTTAATTGTTTTAAAAAGCTTTAGTGAAGGGGGAAAAAAATCCATCCTACTTCTTTGGCACATCTTTAACCTTTAAGTACCTCCGGAAAAAAAATATTTAAAATATATTATACATTTTTAAACAGGGTGCTTTTGACAGGTCAGTTTCAAACCTCTCTCTCTTTCCTTGCGCTGTGTTGGAATAAGACAATTTTGCAGCTTGGATTTTTTTGACAGTTAAATTGCAATGTAGGCAGAGGGTGGAATAGGGATCCTGTCTCTTTAACTCTCTAACTAGACAAAGACTTTTCCCCTTTGAGAGCTGAGCCCGGGATCAGAACTGTCAGATGATCGCGTAGCACTTGGGAGAGTTTGCAAAGTCATAATTATATCTTTTAACCTGTCTTGCTCTTTGCAAAAGAAAGGTCCTATTATATTGAAATGAGATTATTAGCCATCAAATACTTTCTTTCTTGGGATTCTTCTTCTTTAAAAAAAATTCAAATACCTTAACTACTTTGCAATTGAATTTTTATAAGATTTACTTTTCACTAAATAAATGTTCTATAGCAGCTATTTTTTAAAGTATTTTTAAAAGGGTGTTTTCAATATGCAGATGCAAAAAAATCAGACTAAATGTCTGAAATGTCACCTGTATAATTAAAGGAAGGTAAAGTTTCAGAGCTCAGTTCAGGGGTTTTTTTTCTCCCTGGCTTGGTTGGTGAGCTTCACTATTCAAAAACCCTGCTGCTTTTCCTGATTTCATTGCCAAAAATATTTTTTTTCCTGAAACCCAATCATTTTCAACCTTCCCTTTTCTCTTTTTTTTCCTGTGTCTTTTCTTCTTCCCCAAACATGAAAAAAATGAAAATGAAACCCCAAATAACTGGAGAGGTGTGGTTTTGTATTTTTTTTTTAAATCCCCACAATTAAAATCACTGCGCTGCAGTGTCAATATGTGCTTTAACAAAAGGTGACGACTGCATTACAGCAATCAGGGTAACACCAAAAAGCAAAGTAAAATATGATATCAAATTCAAGTAAGAGCCTCTTTAAACTAGCTCATCCGAGTACCAGTCGGCAAAATAGTTACACCCAGGCCTAATGTGAAACTTGAGATTAGTCCCAGGTTACATAAACAATAAATATTTAGCACGTGTTTAAATATCTAGCTGAATAAGGATTGAAATGAATAAAAAATAGTTGAAATCCGTGAACAATCTGGGCCTGATCCAAAGACCTCTGAAGTCAGCGGAGGCTCCTTCCACCTGCTACAAAAGCTTTGGCTCAAGCACCCCTTTGTTGGAAGTGACTGGTCACTTTAATCGAATGATTAAAGTGCTGTCATTTATAGCTCTATAATTCAGACTGTGTCAGCCTTTCCATTATAAACTCTCTTTCTTTTCAAGGGTGGGTTATGTCTTGGCCATAAAAATTCATTCCGAGATTAAATTCGGCATGTTTCGATCTAACAAAGGAATCGTTCCTTGTGCAGACAAAACTCCCATTAAACTGCCAGGAGGTCACAACTGGTTTACATTTTTTTAAGGGATTAGATGCATTTAAATTTTTAAAAATGCTCTGTCGAGTAGGCAGGGCCCAATCCTGCAGCGCTCTCGATCATGGGAGTCACTTTACCAGTGTGAGTAGTTTAAGATGATGGGGACTATTGCCACGAGTAAAGTTACTCGTATGCGTACGTGTTTGCTAACGCCGCAGTCTGGTCTGTGTTTGGTGCGCACCTTCAGGAAGGTCTCAGTTGCATGCTGTCGTATTGCACATATATTTTCTGTTGACTATATGCTTCTTTTTTTTTAATACCAAAGACTAAGAATAAAGGCCGTTATTTAATACACGTTTTCTTAACCTTCTCAAAAAGATGTCTCAGTCATAATGAAAGCCAGGAGACTGGCAGATCAAAAGAACCTCCCTGATGTTAAATAAGGCCCCGATTCTGAATGAGACCCACCTGGGGAAACTTTGTTCATGAAGAACCTCAGGACAGGAACGTTAGGAAATTCGTTGAGCTGCGCTTTATATAAACCTGAGCACCTGCTGAATGTTAAGCACATGTTTTCTATATCTCTAGAACCTCCCCATGCTCCTGTTGCTTTGGTATTGAAACACCTCCCTGTCGTACCTGTTTTTAATAGTCACAACCCTATTACAAACTAAAGATTTCCCCCCCCCGGTTTACAGGACAGATGCAGTGCCTTCAAGGAAACTACCTGACACGGTACCAGCAGGCGTTCTCTGTCCGTCCACCTTTCAGTTCCCATTCTCATGCCAACGCTGCAACACCAGCTACCTCTAAGTTCAAGGTAGGAGCAAATGTCTGGTTTTACTTCTGCGTTTGTGCCCTTATATTTCTTGTCCAACTGGATGACTCAAGAGGAAAGAGTGGCAGATATTCATATAGTAGCTCAATCAGCTACCTTTAATTGTCCATGTGTGCTAGAGGGCCAGGCAGGTAAAACTAGAGAGCCAGTTCAACCTGTGTAAATTGGCAGTGTCCCCTTGACTCGCTGGAGCAGCTCCAGTTTACACCGCTGAGGATCTGACTTGGAATTTCAAGGCTTTTCAGTCACCATCATAAATATCTCTTCTTTTTCTTGGCAATGAAATAATCTATAGAGTAGTTCCAAAAAATTAAAAGAAGTTGTTGGCAGATGTGTCTATTAGTTTGAGCTGGAGATTTTGGGCTTTTTTGAGACTTGAGCTCAGACTCCGGGTAGCATGGAGGCTTCTTAATGTCCACAGTAGCTTTACCTTTGGCTGTGCAGTCAGCTGAGCTGTCCCGGGAGGAAGGTGCTTTGTTTCCCTGGGTTGATTGTAGACAGGCTTAAACGAGAGACCCTGGAAATATGTAATAAGAGGAATTCAAAAGCTACCCCTTGTCTCACTGACAAGCAGTGCTGGTGAGTCCATACAGAGTCCACTCAAGTCAGTACCTTTGTTCCAGCTTTTGACAGAGATGGTGCGTGGCTTACGGAACATAAGCAGTAGAGGATGTCTCATTTTGCGTATATGAAACATGGAAAATAGCGCCTTTCTCAGCTGCAGATTCCTATGGAAAACGTTCTCAGCCTTCCGGGAGTAAAATTCCTCTGCGGGGCAGGAGGTGTTGTGCCTTTGGAAGCCCTGCAAAGTCAGGCCTGTCATTGCAATGGAAGGAGATTGGGGTTGGCGCCTCCGTGGGCGTGAGTGTAAACATCCAGCTGGGTGTGCCAACCAGAACGTGCCCTGGCTTTGTTATTGCTAAGGCTTAAACTTTCTCCCGAGTGATTATCGACGTGCTTGCAGTTCCGGGGGACGTGGAAATTGGCTTGTTTACTCTAATTTGGCAACAGCGAGCTGTCAGCCCTTTGAGGCACTGGAGTACTTCCTTGAAGCCAAGAGTTGCTGTTCAGCAACTTTGCAGAGCAGACTTGAGGAGAAACTGAGCCTATATTTTGGACAGAAAACGGAGATCTCAATTGGCGTAGCTCACCTCACCCGTACCCCATGCGTTTCTTCCTGCTGATCCTCCCATTGCTGTCAGCAGCCTGTGCTCAAACTCACCAATGCCAGCACAAATCAAGGTGAAAGGCTGTGTAAATTCCTGATCAGAGCTTAAATAGCCCAGATTTTTTAATTTGGTCCTGGGACTCGTTCAGGAAAAACGTCAAAGCCTTCTGCTCCGTTATTTGTGCTGAGCTAAAAATAACTTTGGGGGCCCCACCTTAACTGAACACACTCCCTTGAAAACAGAGCAGTACACAAATTCCCATGCACTGGCTCTCAGATTTCTGGCAGCCAGAAGCCAAAGTCATCAGAAGGTAGAAAACCGTCACTCTTTGTGGTGTCACCCTTCCTGATAGACATCAGTGAGTCTGCTGGAACGCAGCAAGCCACAGCTCCACCACACGGAGGGAGGACGTGCTTTATTTCCAGCTGGACATCGCCAAGCCTTCAGTCCGAGCCACTGATGCAGTAACTAACGCTGTCGATGTCTTAACACCAGTGTAAAGAAAAAGCACTTCACAGCAGAGGAGCTGCCTGCTGTATTGGCTTTTTCTTCTAATAATAGTGCAAAATCTGAGCTAGGAGTCTGGGCAGCGCCTTGACAGCTCGTCTGCCTGCTCTCCAGGCAGCCTTCCAGGGGGGCTGCCCGCTCGAGCCAGTCATGGGTCACTGTTCCCGGCTGAATGTACGTTATCAGAGGAGATGCTGCTCTTGTCCTCCGCGTCCTTTGTCCGTGGGCAGACACATCCTTGGGAATTGTACTGTGTTATGGTCCTGAAAATGTATTTGCAGTCTGTTCTCCTCGTCAGGTCTCTGTGATGACCTGGAGGAGATTGTTGGTGGGCTGTCCAGCTACCCAACCAAATTTATGTGTGCACCTGTAAACACCTTGTCCTTGATCCCTGCCACGGTGGTGAAATGGGCTGGAATGGCATTGGCCAGCGCCAGAGACCGGTGCAGGCAGGACTTCTGTTGGTGGGGCCTTTTCAGTCAGTGCTGACTTCCCAAGTTTGCTGAGCGGAGCATTTCTCCTAAAGCAGCTCCACTTCTCCCTCCTGGCAAGCCAGCCCCGTCACCCGCAGACACTCGGCGCTTCACGGGCTGGATCAATGCACGGTTGTTACAGAAACACATTAAACTGCCCCAGGCTGGGTCTCTCTTTTTTTGTTGTGGGTTGTGTTCCCCCCCCCCCCCCGCCCTTTTTCAGCCTTTAACAAAACCCCCGGAGATCTGAGTGAAAACAGAAAGAATAAGAAAACAAATTCTATCATAATTTTTGTCAAGGGTAGAGAAATAATTTCCCAGCCTGCTCTACTCCTTCACAGCCCCAGAAAGGTTTTACGAGCTGAAGCAATCAGTCTCTCAGGAGGTGCTTGAGAGGAAAAGGGAGACCGGGAAGGCAGGGCCGTGTTCCCATCTGGCGTACAGCAGCAGCGTTTCAGCCGGGGGAAGCCGAGCGCTTTCCCCGGCCGTGGACTGCGCCAGCTGACCCCAGCCTGTGGCAAACCTCTTACATCAATGTCAGGGAGCTGACACCTGGCTCCTCGCTGTGGTGACCATTCCGGGGGACTGAATACATCTTGATTCCATATTTTGATTTTACAGGCCCTGCACAATAATCACCTCTTAATTCACCCTCCCGCCCTCCCTCCTCTCTTCTCTCTCTGCTGAGGAACAGCAGACGGGAGATTTCATGTGCCATAAATATTTAGATTGTGCCTGTGTGTTTATAACACTTGCTGAGAGTGTAACTGGAGCAGCTCACGCTCGGCAGCAACACCTGATGCTAGGGAAAGTTTTCCATCACCTCATATGGACCAAAGAGCTGTGCGCCGCCAGCCGACCACGCACCAGGGACCAGTAGCTGTGCTGTCCCTGCCCCTTCCTCCCCTGCCCCGCCGGTGAATAATAACGACAATAACGATACGGACGTGCTTTCATGTCCCTTAGGAGCTGCTGCTCTAAAGGACCCTGGAAAAAAGCTGTGGCTGGGATTGAATGGAAACTTTCTGCAGCATTACCATGGGTATATGGCACGGGGGAAGCACGTCCCCTACGTGACCCATAGGTTCTAGGCCACGCGTGCTAGGAGGTCCATGGTGCTTGCCTGTGTCTTGGCCTCTCCAACATGGCCCGAGTGTCTTAATTGCATGGCACGGTTGCCTTTAAGAAGATGGAACATCTAATGCAGGAGCTTTTTAAGAGTAGGTTAGACCTCAGGAAGGACGGTAAAGCCGAGCTTTACTTTGGGAGCACAAGAAGAGTCCAGCTGAGGTTCTAGGCCCTCTTCCATAGCTGCCTGGATCAGGCCAAGCTGGGCTGTGCCGGTCGCCCTGCTTGTCCGCGGAGAGGGCAGAGGCAAACCGGGCTCTCCAGCTCTCCCTTGCGGAGCAGCAATCCTGCACGGGCACACGGCCGTGACTCAGCCCCGCTGCTTGCGCACAGCGGTCAGCCCTGCGCTTTCCAGAGCATCGGGTCTCTTAAGTGTTATGGAATTTTTTGTGCTTTAATAAATGTGTTTTTACTAATGTTTCTTTAGGGGAAAATATTTTTCTTTTGTTTCTCTGCGTAGCCTCTTTAGGACTTTCTGTGGAAGTGAAGCCAACAGGACTAGCTTTGGCTCTTTTTTCCCTGTCCTGTGCTTTTTTCCCTTTCTTTTTTTCGAGAGGGAATAAATCTCTGGTTTTAGTCCCTTCCCTTGCTCCTATTCCACTTACCTGCTGGGTTCTCTGTGCTGTGGCTTTAGAAAGAGGAGTAATGACTCACTCGCAAACTTAAGAAGGATTTTCCTCCCTGGGCAGGTAGGATTTGATACCTGTCTACTGTGGGCATTGCTCAAACCTTTTTCCTGCAGCCTTTAATGCTTGTCACCGTCAGAGGTAAGACATTACAAGAGATGGGCTGTAAGTGATGTCCAGTTTGGTAACTGTTGGGTTCTTTAAAGACTGGTCTTTACCACCAATGGTAAATTTTTAATTTGGTGCAGCGAGGACTGGAACTAAGAAGGAAAAAAGAGAGAGAACCCTTCCTCATCTTGTTTTAGAATCAGTGGATGGAGAGGAAACATAAGCTCAATTTTATGTGGATTATAAGGCACCTATAAAGAAAGTCATATGAACTGAGACACTTGGCTCTGTTACCCTAATGATACCTATGGAACAATATGTGAAACCTATTACACTATTCTGGATATATGCGTGTATATATATATTTATATATATGTACAGAGAATGAGAGAGACGAAATATGGGGCCTTTATTTTTATTGGCTTCTGCAAAGAATAAATTACACAGCAAGGGCAAGGTTAAATTATTGTAAATGTCTGTATGAAAGGCATCACTTAATTATTAACAGTCCACTACAAATAAAAGGTACATATGCTAAAATGGCCTGACCTGCTGGATTGTGGGGTTTTGTTTAAAATTGTTGGTGAGGCCCACAGCTGACTTGTTCTCTGTCAGACAGGCTGGAAAAAGAGGCAGGGTAAGATTTCATTGCAGAGTGGCTTATATCCCTCTCTACCAGATGTCAAGTGAATGCCTAGAAAATGGATAAGGGGAAGGTGGGGGCTTTCTGAAAGCAGGGACAAACCACTGTGAGGAATAGAGGACATGTCAGACCTCCCGGATGGATGGGGAAAGAGGGAAACTCCAAGAAGTGAGTGGTGTAACTCACTGTAAAGCGTGACTTACAATCGCTCTCTCTTATGACTTACCCGCAAAGGATAAGTCCACCAAGGATATGAGTTTCTTAAAGCGGGGTTCTTCACCCTCTCCCAGTTAGGAAAAGGTTGGAACCCCTTTAAAGAGCTGGTTAGCCCCCGTGTCCTGTGGACCTGCTATGTGTGTTGCCAGGACTGGGAGAGGCACAAAGTGAGCAATAAAACCAGGTGCTCCATGTTTCTGTTTGTGGAAAGAGAAGATGAGGTATTGGCTCAAGCTGTTTCAGCTCTTGGTTTTATTGCTGGAGGCTCACGAGCTGGCCACCAGCGATGGATGTTGCTTTAGTTAGGGCAACCTAACAAGAAAGCTGAGGCTGAGGCTGCCATGGCACTGCCACTTGCTGTGGCTGGTCCAAACATCATGCCTCTCCAGACGGGTATTGGGCTCGCTGGCTCTGGCAGTTGCTGTGTTAATAGGAGTAGGAAGGTGAAGCTTTCGGGACCCTTGTGCAATATTTGTATGCTTTAAACAATCTTTCGATACACACGGTACTGCTTTACTCTTAGTTTTTATTTCAACAATATCTCTGAACAAGTAGCACCATAGGGCAGAGCCACCTTCTCTGAGAGACCTTCCCTCCCATCCACAGCTAAGGCTGACTCCTGTCCAAGACTCCTGTCAAAGGCAGCTTGAACGTACGAACAGGGCATCTTCCTATTTGCATCCACTTAAATTTGCAGAGCTTTTCAATCCTGGCCCCTGGAGGCCTTTGGGTTGCACCTGAGGAGTCTGCAAAAGGTAACTCAAAGAGAAAACCATCCCAGGATGGAATTTCCAGAGGGAAACTTGGAGACTTGAACAAGTTGGAGGAAAAAAAAAGGCTAAAAATCCGCCAGTCTATATGAATGAAAGAACTCAGTGGAAAGCTCTCCCTTTCACTCCCTTACAAAATTAAAACTGCTTTTGGCAAGGCAGGAGACGTCTCTGCGATTTCACGTTCAGCTGCAAGGCCAGACGGAATCCCTTGGAGCGGCTGGGCTGACCTCCTGCGCGCGGCCAGCCAGGGGTTTCCACCCGCTGCTCCCGCGCGCTCCACGCAGCCCTGGTGGAGGTAGGTCATTGTCTCTTAGGGAGAGACAGCCAGTCTGGCTTGGGGGATCCCAAACAATTTGAGAATTCGCTGCCTCTGCCCCCCTTGGTAAGCTCTTCCAAAGGCTAGATGTGCCAACACCACCATTTGCTCATACGGAAAAACAGGATGGCTAAGAAAATGCTCAGTGTGAGCTTGATCCTGATGGATTTTAATGCAGTTTGGCACCTGAGGAGAAGGGACAGAGAGGAGGAGCCCAAATCATCACTGTCCAGTGGTCCCTGCACCCATCTGCAAGTGCGCTGCAAAGCATCCCTACCCTTGTCTTCGGCACTTAGATTTAGTAAAGCCACATCACGTTATTGTACTGTGCTTTTACAGCGGCCTTCTCATCTGCTGTCCTCTGTGTCAGTGAGACATATTTGCAAAATGTTCATCTCTTCTTCCATATTACTAAAACTCTGATCAGAGGCTGCATCTCTGCCTCCTGCTTTCTCTTCATCCACTTGACTTTGGCTGCTCTCGGCAGGAACACGCATGAAGGCTGCTCAGCATGTGCTGCATGGCCTTGCTCTCGTTCCAAGGCTCAGGTTTGTGTAGAAGGTGTTGAAGAAATTGCTCCAGAAAAATTGAATTTTGGTGCACTTTCTCATCACATCAGACTTCTCTTCTGCATGACGGCTTGAAAGCATGAACCTTGAGTGGCTGGGGAAATTTCAAGTCTAGGTGAAGACTAGTTGGATGGAATTAGTGACAGGTAAACTCTCTGTTCTACACGATTCGTTGGGTCCTATCTCTGTATTTTACCTTTGTGAGAGTCTGATGTTTTCCCATAAAGCCCTTGATGACAGTGGGAGCAAGAAAATACTTAACCCGCTGCTTCTTTTTGTTTTGGTCACATATGAAAGAAGAGCAGAGCGCTTTCACTCTACTTGCAGACAGGAACAGAATTCCTCGCTGAGAAAACCTGACTCCACAGGAGGTATGTCTCAGAACAAGGGGAAAAGCGTGTCGTGACCATGCAAGCCAGCAGTAGCACAGCCCGCTACAGACCCCATGGGCTGCTGAGAATCTCTATCATTCACATCTTATGAACTGGTTTGGCGCATCTCCAAAGGACATTGGCAGCTGTTCAAGGCCTCGCAAGGTGCTGAACATGCTGACGTTCCTGTTGTCTCCAACATGCGCCTGCGTGCGGGGATGGATTACCCGAGCTTGCCTGTGGGACTGGGACTGGGATTTGGCTGGGCTGGGATGTATCGATGGTTAGCTAGAACTACAGGTGAAGGTTTTGTAAGGTGGCTTTTGTGAGTTGCAGCTGTATCCCCGACTGCAGTAGCTTCTCGTCATTGATTACGGTTGCCACTGGTAGCTGCAGCGGTGGACGGCCGGGGGTAAGGCTACGGCACAAGTGTCAGGACTGTCGATGAGATCGATGTAGACGAGGGCAGGGATGGAGACGTGTTGTTGAAAGGCGCTTGTGTGGAGAGGTGTGACAGGCGGTGAGTGGGAAACGGTGACGTTTGCTGCCTGGGGCTGTGGCTGCAAGGGGTGAATGGCTGCTGGTCTGAACTGGGCATGCTGTCGTAGGGTGTGTGATATTTTTGTTTCTTCTTGGGGTTGTGAATAGGTGAGAAGGGCCGATGGCTGATGAGGAACAGAACAAGCGAGGGAGCTGGGGGGAAGCAGCCACCTCAAGCTGGGGGCAGGCTGCGAGGAGCCCTGGGAGAGGAGGGCCTTCTCCCAGGGGCAAGAGCGGGGCAGGGCACGGGGCGGGAGAGAGCGAGTCCGCGAGCGTGCTCGGAGCACGCGGAGTCACGCACGCCGGTCTCTCGGTCCTGAAAGGAGCTGTGAGCGGGGATAAAATGTCCTGGTAGCAGCCAGTGGCTATAAAATCCAGGGTCTAAACGAAAGGGAAAAAGTGACAAGGGGAAAAGCAAGGTCGGCCCCACCTTGCGGGGTCTGCTCTGGAATGTGTTTGCGCTCCGGGGTGTGCAGTGCCGGAGAGCGCCTTAGCAGCGGTGTTGAGTTAGTAACACGAACCCTACACAAATACCTCCGGGGCAGACAGGTCCATTTCAGGCTGTGTTTATTTAATAAAGAGCCAGTGGAGTAACTGCAATTTCATTGTCAATTTACTAATGCGTTACAGTTATGTTTCTTAACCTCATTGTTTGGGCTCAGGAGCTTGCAGTGCCTGGCCAAAACTTTCCTTTTTTCTTCCCCTTATTCCCCCCCTCGAGTGTAAAACACATTTTATTATGACTAGAATGTCTTCTATTTATCAAAAACTGGAATTAAAACCCTCAACTCCCCCCTTCCATGCACATATCCAACTTGGCGACAGGTCGGTTTATTAACCTCCTAAAAGCCTCGCTCGCCTTTTTTCTGTTCTTTCTTTAAGCAAAGAAAAAAACCACGCACGTTCGCGCACACGCTGACACACACGTTCACACACACACATGCGCGTTTTAAAAGTTCATCTGGGAAGAACACAATGGAAACTCTGGCTGGAAGGAGAGTGAGCTGTGCGTCTTTGTGGTCTGGGAAGTCTGACTACGGCCTCCTACTCTTTTGGATGGAAATCTGGGTTTGAAACACGCTTGCACGTTCTCAGTAAAAAAAAAAAACAAAACACACAACCCCTCCCCAGTGCTGAATTGGAAAGAGAAATGAGCTTTTGGATGAAGATGGAGAGGGGCTGTCAGAGCGGCTGCTGAGGAGTTGTTTGGGGCTTGAGTCTCAGCAGGGCCTTGCTGCAGCAGGGAGATGGAGATGGGGTGGAGAGCAGGGGGGTTGCTTTCAGCCGAGGTTTGGTAGATCCCCTGGTCCCACACAGGTTTATTTTCCCAGAGGGTCCCTGCAGGAGAGGACTTTCCACCTCTCAAAGCTGTGAGAAGAGCCTTGGGTCCATCGAGACTGACTTCAGGAAAAAGAAACTCCGTTTCTCTCCGTAACAGCTCCTGTTGCAGCCGGCTTCATGGCCGGGCTGCAAATAGGAAGGGAGGTTTTCAGTGGGTGCAGGTCGGTGTGGCCCCAGTGAAGGCTCCATTACACAATCGATGATCTGGCTAGATAACCACCCTTTTGCGTGCAGGCACCAGGTTTTTATTTCAATCTGTTGGTTTGTCCCCAAAGAATTTAGGTATGCTGGAAGGAAACGGGGGGTCAGATCCTGTGGAAATGGTTTGAGAACTGTGACGAACTGCGAGAAGCTCCCTTGGTTCCCTCCCTTTCCCCTCTGGGTGCTCCTGCGGGACACGCGCACCTCTGGACGGTTCTCCAGCCTCAGTCAACGTGTCCCAGCCCTACTCTGGGGTTTGTTCATCTCTCCGACACTTCTGGGCAGTTCTGGCCTCTCAACAGGCTCTTGCCCCGTAGATGCAGGCTGATCTTGGTATAGCGGGGTTGGGAGGGGGCAGAGGTGGGACGTGGGAGCCGGGGTGGGAAGCTCGGCCCCAGACAGGACACAGGGACCTTCTGGCGTTCCCACCCAGGCAGTATTTTTGCTGTGCAATGCCAAAAGCTTCCCTACCCCACTGTTGACAGGGACTGGGTTGTTTCGGGGAGCAGCTGTATTTGCGGGTGCATCTTGTGTCTGTCTGCGTGTGTCTCTACATATCTGTCCATAAGACGGGTGGCGTTCGATAGGCCAAGCTCAGCCTGTCTGCTGTCTGATTATTTGGCTGCCTCAAAGCACCAACTCAAATTTGGGGTTTTCACATTCTGCCCAGAATACTCTAGATTTTGCTCACTTAAACAAAATGCTCCCGACGCTGTGCGTTTCAGACGGCGTATCTACGCGTTAACTTCTCAGCTGCTGGTTTTACCAGGAGGTTGCTGGTTTTACCAGGAGGTTGCTGGTTTTAACAGGAGGTTTGTCTCTCCTGCTCCCGCACGCAAGCCAACGTTTTAGCACGGGGCTTTCCCCACATCTTGCTTTGAAGGTATCCGAAGGCCAAATGCACCGCAGGCAGCTGTAGCGCCCTGCCCTGCCCAGCCTCTGCCGTGACCGAGAAGAACCGCGCTGTCTGCTCGGTGAAAGGATCTGATTCAGCCCTCGATGCCAGACGAGCGGTCAGGCCCCTCCACAGCACAGGCTACCGGTCGTGACAAATTACATGGGTTGGCTTCAGAAGGGAGCTGAGAACTGGCCCCGCTCGCCTCGCCCCGAGGCTTTGAAGCCGCACTGGAACCACACCTCTGGCTGGAGGAGGCTCTTTGGCTGCTGAGCGGCCTCCAGCCCGACAGCAAATTCGGAGCGGAGAGATCGCTGGGCTTGTTCTGTAATTAGAAGGAAGATTTCTGCTAATCTCCCTCTAAATGAGGGTCTAATTCCTAGAGCAGAAACTTGTCAGCTGCTTGTTAACAGCCTCTCGGACCCACGCTCACGTGGCCTTCGTTATTTTTAGGAGCGTTTTCAGTTGTGCCTTTCTGGTTTGGAACAGAAGCGTAAACTTTGCTTAAATGTAGGCTCGTGTCTGTTCGCGCTAGCCGTGTTAATAATACACTGCTTAAATCAGATGGTTCGAGAAAGAAATACAGCAGCAGTGGTAGTGGGGGACATTTAATATTGAATTTGCCTTTTTTTTTTTTTTAAATGTGGAAACTTTTAGACACAATCCCGGCCCTGTGTTTAAGTCATTAAAACATCTTTAAGCATTTTCTGGTTTTAGTTTTCTTAGCAGCAGTCCTCTTCCTGGAATGTATTTTATTTTTCTTTTAAGTTGATGAAAAAAAAAAAAAAACCTGCCCCTTGCATTTCCAGGCGATTTTTTAAGGGGAGTGAGGAGAGGGAGGGCTAGGGGAGGCGGAGGAGGTTGTGAGATGAGGAAAGTGAGAGAACAGGGCCCTTTCTGTGTTTTATTTCTAATCCGCAGGAATCCATTTTAGCCTTTTATGGCTGTTGCACTTGCTGACAGGATTTACATTCTCCGTATGTTATCTGAAACATCACAATCTGTGGCTGTGGGATTGTTTCATGCCTGGGTTAAAAACACGCCAGTGCTTCTGGGAGGCTACGGGGAGGTAGACAGGGAGCGAGGCAAGAGCAGGGAGGGAAAGAGAAAGCTTTTTTAAAAAGGAAAAAAAAAAGTGGGAAAGAAAGAGCTAAGCACTTTGCAGGAGCTGCTGTTGGCAGAGTTCACGCCCCAGACAAGCTGATGTTTAAGTGAACCAGGGAGGGTATTACGATCCCTTTGATTCCGGCGGTGTTGCCGCGCAGTTCTGGTCTAGAAAAGCAGCTACAGAAAAAACCACCCTCTTCTGACTCTCTGAAGCCCCTCCATGCCGGGCGTCTGTCGAGCCACATCGCTCGCTGGTCCTGGTGCCCAGGGGAGGCTCGGCGCCCATCACGGCTCGGTGCGAGCGGCCTCCGTCCGTACAGGACCGTGCAGGCTCCACACAGGCGCCGGGGTTGGGAGGGAGAGGCTCTGCTTTGCTCTGTACCGGCAACAGCAGCGCTCCGATGCTGTGGTGATGTGCAGAGAGATGGATGACTGGGTACGTAGATTTTCTTCTGGCCTATGTATCGAGAGGTCCTTGAAAAAATCTTGATTTTTAAGAGCCTCTTTGGAAGAAACCAAAGAAGCTGCCATTAAAATTCTGACTTTGCCAGGTGTTCGTCAAGAAAAGAGTGAACAGTGAGAATGTGATGGCTGTTTTCCAACAGCTACAAACGTTGTTGTGCCAATCCAGGGCATCTGTCAAAGGACCCCGCATCTTCAGAGAAGGCCAAGCCTCTGTCGTCTCAAACACGCATCCCTCAGTCTGTCTTAGCCTGGATACCCAAAAAAATCACTTATCTCTTTTTAGTGTCTTGGCTGTTCTCCGTTGGCTGTACGGGTCCTGCAGTTCACTCGGATATTCCCCACTAAGTTAGCAGATGCGTCTCTGAATACACAAGAAGGTGCCATTCGACATAGTTGGTTTTCTGATCATGACCAAACTCTAAGCTCTTAAGGTAGGGACTTCGGGTTTTTAATAACTCACGGGAGAACCCAGGGAAAATTGTAAGTTTTATGGAGTCTAGAGAATATTTTTAAAGGATTTAGATGTCTGGAAAAAGTGTCTTAGGAGGCTTAACTGCTTTTCAGTGGAAAAAAAATATTAACAAATATTCTTATTTCTTTGTTAGTCCCTTCCGGAGCAGAACGCAGGCACGTGTTCTGGGAAGGTCTGTGATCGGGAGGCTGTGGGCCAAATCCCGAATGAGCACAAGGCAGCACAGCCCCATGTAAGGTGGGCTGGGGCTTGGTCCCATGTGTTTGATAGGGTGAAAGCACCGTAATCACTAGAGCTTTGAGAGATTATTCTTTTTGGGGTGGCGTAAAACTCCCTGGGCTGTAAAAAGCTGCATGTTTGAGAATCAGCAACATTATCTCGGATCCTAATCTAAGCAAAGGGGGATTTAGGCTTGCTAGTCTCTTGCTTGTAGCCCCTCTGTGCTCCGTGCCACGTTATCCATTTAGTGGGGATGAAGTCCTGCTCTCCAGGAGGCACTGGAGGTGAACCGTAGCTGGGCATCAGCTGGGGCTTTCTGCCGAAGTGGGAGGTGGTTTCAGGTTGGTCTCCGGTATCCGAGCTCTGAAAATGCAGGTATTTCCAGCGCGGGTAATTGTGCAGCACGCTCCAGACACGTTGCTGAGCATGTTTGGTGCATGCTCCATCCGAGAAACAGCACGAGCCTGCTTGCACGTGTCTGCGGGGCCACGTGCTCTTTCTGCCCCGCGCGGGGAGCGTGCTCGGGCCATGGCAGATGCGCAGGGCAGGGCTTGGCCCATGCTTGCGTGCGTCTGTGTGCGTTGCCAGCGTCGTACGCACAGATCCCTTCCTGATCGCAAGTTTGATCTGGAATTCGCCCCCTACCTCCCGAGTAGGCAGCAGCCCCTGCCCTTGCAGGTCCCGTCCTCCCCAGGCAGCCAGCGTGGTGGGGTTAGCGGCGCGGTTACCGCATCCCTCAGCAAAGCCCCCGTCACCGCCCATCGCGCCCCGCAGTAAATCAGCCGGCAGGCAGCGCGGCCCACCGCACCCTCCGCGCACACCGCGGACCCTGGCAGAGCCTCTGCCCCCCGTCGCCTCCTGTCTGCCCTTCGCTGGAGGAGTTAGGTTTCTCTCCCCATCCCTGTGAGTGAAAGAACCCACCTGTGTCGGCAGGGCCTGTTTTGGATTCCTGGGAAACTTTAACCTCTATTAATACCACTAAATTATTTCTTCATATGGCAAAGTACTTATGTAAACCGATCTCTTCCCGCCTTCCCCTCCTGACTTGGAGGAGGCAGGCACTCTCGCTCAGATGGATCTACCTGCTCTCAGGGGGCTTTCAAACCCTCCACATTCCTCTGCGGCACTGCTTTTTGTTGCAGAAGGACGTGCGTGTGCTGGAAGCGAGCACGTGATGGGAAAAGGGGGAGAGAAAGAAGAAGGAAGGGAGGAGTGAGATCACCAAAATAATTGGCTTGGAGGCCTCTGGAGCGGCATCAGGTTGTGGCGTACATTTGTCTGTCTCTCCGTCGAGTTTCACTGAGCTGATGTCTGACTCAGACCTCCCCAGAGCTGGAGTAAATTAGGAGTAGGCTCGCTGGGGTCAAGTGGGCTTAGTTGTCATTTACACCGACACCTCTTTTTATATCATGCCAGCTTCCAGCATTGCCAGACTGGTGTGAAGGGACCTTCATGTAAATGAGAACCAGGCCCATGAGGTTATTTTTACCAGTGGCAGCACCAGATATTCCCAGCCGCAAGCATTCAGAAATTGTGAAATCATGGGACTATCCTGAAATTCCTCAGATTTGATCATTATTCTTTCATTTGTTTGGGGGGGCTTACGGCTTCTGTCCTTGGCTGCAAAGGCTAAAAATGTGCCTTTTAAATAGGAACAAACGAGCGAAAGACAAAATGTGTCATGAAATCACGGGACTCCAGCAGATGGGGCTCAAAGAAAAGAATGCCAAAATAGCTGCAAACTGACAGTGCTGCCTGGTGGCATTCAGGGCAGGATCAAACCTTTCCCGTGTGGCAGGACGTTTCACCGGCGATTCCGCCTTCCTCCCGGCTGTCACCTGCTGATAGTTCACTGGTTTCAGACTTGTACAACGAAGTCGCAGCTCTCGGGGCTTTGCTAAAGCGAGCAGCCCTGAGACCCAGGAACGGGTTCCGGCTCCAGCTACTAGGCATCCAAAGATGGCTCTTAACCTGGTGGAAAGCCCACAGTCGCAAATAATCTAGTACACTTGCAAAATACATCAGCTTTTCAAACCCAATAGCAGAACAAGTTGGAAAAAGAGGAGTGAAAAGTTCTGCAGTGTTTTACCCCGTGCTCCTTCAATCGATGTTTTGTTTGGGTTTGGGGGTTTTTTTGCAGGCAGAGCTGAGATTTGAAATTCCACTTGAGTCTGGAAATTCAAAATCCATTTTCCCCTTCTGCAGTCACTCTTTCTGCATAGCCGAGGAAAAGGAACTTGTGAAAACTTTTTACTTTAGATTAGCACCAGGTTGGAAGTCAGCTTTTGGTCAGCTCGTGCAGTTCATCGGAGAAGAGGTAAACCTCTGCGCCCCCCTAGTTCAGCTGCGTAGGACTTTCTGTCCGTGCTCTCATTGAATTAGACTCATGTAAGGCAACTAACACCGCACATGTTAAAGTAATGTTAGAATATGAGGCGTCTCTCTTAGCCCCCCAATGGGTGGTAACATGCAGTAGTGCACAATTAGTGCAAAAATACGGGATTTTGAGTAGGAAGGTCAGCTGTGTTGCCTGGACTTGACCTGCTGCTTGGCAGAGGGTTCATTGCCAGTGTCCACAGGCTTTAGGACTATGGGGTAAATCTGATCTTGGCACTATCTTTTAGTAATGCAAAAAGCTGGCGGATGCTCTTATTTTAGTTTGTATGCTTGATTTCAATTGAATGAAAAACGCGACTCAAACCAGAACCACTCTGTCTTTTGCCTTTTTTTTCCAAATCTACCGAAATCATTTTCTGTTCCCACGCTGTTGTATCTCCTACCAACAAGGCTTCGCTCAGTCAAAAGGTGATGAAAATGGTCCATGCGTTGTCCAGTTATCGAGCTCTATGCAACGCATCTCATCCTCCACTGGCTCGCCAGCCTGACCCAGCAAACAAAGGGCAGTACGTTTTTGAGAGTGGGCTGGAGGAAAGCGAGGAACCACCATCATTACATGTGGGAAACGAAGACCAATGTGTCTGTCCAAGAGTGACCAAGTCATCATAAGTTTGATACAAACTCAGATCAAAAGTGCTGGAATTTGAAAGCCTCTGACCTCAGCACAGGGAAAAACTGGGCTCTTGGGGCCTTGGCTTTATCAGACAGGGCTTCTTCCTTGCCTGCCTTGCCCGTTTTTGCTGCTGAGCTCTCCTGGCTTAGCGCTCTCCTCTGGCTCTCAGGCGCCAAGCACAGCGGGTACCAGATTGCAGCTGAAGCTGTGAGATGACACCATGAGAAGAGGCTGGATCCGAGCATCCCCGCTGTCCCGCCAGCCCAGACGCCGTTCAGATCTCTGCCTGTGACTGCTCCGGCGAGGGATGGTTACGCGCTGGAGCTGGCTGCCCCGGGAACTAGTGACTCGTGTGACTCGTGGCGGCTTGGGATTGAGACTGCCTTTCTGGAAGGGGTATTTTAGTCAATGCAGGGTATTGGGTTAAGTCTGGACAAATCGAGACACGGGAATTACTGAGTAAAACATCCTGGCCTGTCTTCTACAGGAGGTCATCTAGATGATCTGTTTGTCCCTTCTGGCCTTTAAATCTACTAATCTATTTTCCCTTCCAGGAAATATAACTATATTCTGAGAACAACAGCCCTTTAGGAAAGAAAAAAGAAAAAAGAAAGCAAGCATGCCTTTGAAAAACAACAGCAAAGAAAAAAACCCTTCAACTATAAAATAAACTAAGGTACAAGGTGCAATTAACAATGCACAAACAGCAGAGCCTGGAATGTAAATTGTATTTAAATAGGGCTGTGAAGAATGTTTCAGTCCCCTAAATGGCTTCTCTCTCCTGCTGCCTTGAACCTCCAATCAAGCCCTGCCTGGGAGTAATTTGGTGCTGGAAATTGT
Source organism: Platalea leucorodia (assembly GCF_965183815.1). Lineage (NCBI taxonomy): Eukaryota > Metazoa > Chordata > Aves > Pelecaniformes > Threskiornithidae > Platalea > Platalea leucorodia. The sequence goes on from NC_138841.1 coordinate 1,094,619, forward strand.
TGCCACACGAACAGCTGAAGGCTGGCAGGGTCACCGGCCCCCCGTGTCACACCCTGTCATTTTAGATTAAGATATGCAAAGGCGACACGGCTGCGAACTTTCCCTTTGCTGCTGTGGCTGCGTCCATCCCCTTGGCTGTAATGAGAGGAAGGCGTAATTGGAGTCAACTGCTTGATTATGATAATTGCTACTGTCTGGGGGAGGAAACAGTTGAGTCCTGGAGCTTGATCCATGCTGCACCTTTTGGGTGATTGCTGTCTGGTCGCCAGCAGATGGGCCTGGCAGAAAGCATCCTTTCTGGCCCCACTTTGGCCTCTTGACCTCTGCTTGACCACTTGTTGACTCCACGATTTCAGGCAGGGTCACGGGGTTTTCTAGTTGTTCTCTGCTTCCCACCAGAGGATTGGTCCTGAAGGATTTATCCCCTAAGAGGGAAAAGGCCTTTTAAAATTTATCCCCAGCTCTTCACAGCGACACAAGTGGGAGATGAGGTGCCATATATTTCCCACTGGGATATTTATCGCTTTCATTGTATGTCTCAGCAACAATCTGTGGGAAATACCTCCAGGAAGCTTGGCTGGTCAATCTGTCATACCCTGCCTATTTTCATTTGCTGAGAGCAAAGATGGTCCTGGAGGTCAAGGCACTAGGATGGGAACAAGGAGACAGGCGCTCGAATTTCAGAGCTTCCAGCAAACCTTAATGCGATCTTGTCCGAGTTACTTCGTCTGTCTCCTTGCATTGGTGCCCCTTTGAGAAACAGAGACGGCCCCTTCTCTGCATTAGTTTGTTTATTAATGCTTTTAAACGGCCTCGAGATCCTGAGATATCAAAGGGAGGATCTCGCAGTTAGGGTGTGAACCTGAGGGAAACACCGTTGTTCTCCCAAATCCACCACAGGCTTGGGCAAGTCTCTCAGGCTGGGAGCCTCGGAGCAATCTGCAGTTTCAGTGGGAGTTAAACGCTTAAATATCCCTGGGAAGCTTGGCTATAAGCTCCACGTGCAGCAACTTCCCCTCGGTACGGGGAGCCAGTAACCCTGCCCAGCAGTGGTGTGAGCACAGAGGCATGTGAAAGCCTCACATCACGTATGCAATTAAGGTGGCAAGAGGCGTATTGTCAGTTCATGGCTGTTATTTATTAATATCAACCTTCAGTGCAATGCTCAACTCTAGCTGTGAAGCAATAAGCACAGCCAGAGCAACAATAGTAAATAGCCAACAAAGTAGTTGGGTAATTGTTTCCTTGGTATCTTAAAAGTTTAAGAAGATTTTTTTTTAAATGTTCATGTTCCAAAGTATGGAGGGGAAGGCCCTGCTTGCATAAAGGGAGAGATTTAAAAATCATCAAGAATGGAAAAGAGCAGAGCTGCAGGCGATGCCGTGGGTTTTGCGTTCTGCTCCCAGGCACGGAGGTACGCCCCGCTAGCAGCCAGCTGCGAGGGGCCGGGGCTGCCGCGAGCCCACGCTGGCGCTGCCCAGGGAGGCCTCTGGGAGCCTTCTGCAGCCTGTCCCCTCCCTGAGGGGTGCTGGGCAGTCGGCGGCGTGGGCAGTTGGCTCTCCCATTCTGGCAAGTTTAGAGCATGAGCCCGTTTGGATGAGCGTGAATTTTTCTTTTTTATGAATGAGGCGTCTCTCCGCGCAGTCCCCACGGGCTCTGTGTCAGCGAGCCGCTCTGCTGAGCGTACCAGGCTGTTTGTTCTGTGTGGTGCACAGCCCGCGTATTTTAGGGTCAGGCAGAGGAGGATCCTTTTGCAGTTTGATAAGAGAGGAGGAAGTTTAACGTGCTTTCCAGGGTAGATTAAGAATCTCTGTAGACTGTAGGTATGCAACAGTGTTAGCCCGTGGAGCAGAGATCTCTGGGCGAAGGGGTGGCAGTTATGATAAACCAGCTACCTGGATTTCCTTAACAGAATACTGTGCTAAAACGTCATTCAGCAATCGAGTGCTCTAAATAAGCGTGTGACAACGTTTGCAAGGCAGCCAGCTTTTCTTAGGCTGTAGGTCAGAAAGAGACTAATGCAGCCGCCTGGCCTCCCACGGCCGGAGACTAAAAGCCAAATGGTTCTCCCCCCAGACCAGATGTGGGGCTGAGCTGGAGTATTGGCCCCTAGCAGGATGCCCACCTGAAGATCTGGGACCTGTAGGTTAGACTACCTTTCTGCATAGCTGCTACTTCCACAAAAAATAGTTAAGCCACCTTGGAAGCAGATGTGTTAACTTAAACCTGCAGAAGAGCATTTGCTGTGAACTCGGGCTCCTCTCGGTGGAGGCAGTACCTCTGTCTGGCCTGAATGAACACCGGTGGTTGCTTCTAGTGCGTCTGAAGACTTGTGTGCATCCTAGGAAATGCCTTGCCAGGTCGAACACACAAGATCAAAGTCAATTCAGGCTTGAGTTAGAGCTAGCACCCTTTCCACCAGAAAAGATTCATGGGGTTTTACTCATTCGCTACTATGGCCTTTTTTTGGGATTGCTTTGAAACATGGAATGGCCAGTGGGAAGCTGGGCTCCGCCTGCCCGTGGTGCGATCTGCAGAAGTGCCAGCCCCAGCTGCGTCAGGGGAGGGTGCTCACGCACTCGTAGCACTTAGGGCAATGATTCGGGACCCTGTGACTGAGGTCTGCGACACGATTGAGTCTATTGATTTATGGGATAACCAGTCTTTTGGGAGAGTTTCTTCCTAATCTCCATTAGTTAGAGATTGCCTCATCCTTTGCAGCAAGGAATTTTGCATCCCTTTCCTCTATAAGCTTTCTTTTCTCAGACTTTATCCCTATGATTCTGGGTTTCAGGTTCTTATTTCAATTTCCGTGGGTTTTTTCCTTTATGTTTTTTCCAACTCCACTGAACCCCAGCCTCAGGAATATCTTGGGGAATAAGCAGAATAAGGTCTGCAGGTGAACTCTGCTTCTATATATAGGTATAGATCCTTTTGACAGCTTTATTTTACTTCACCAAAAATTGCCAAAATACACTCAGAGCCTCTTCTCTCACTACATTTTCATTTTAAATAGGAAACGCCAAAGGCAGCTGACAAAAACCTCTTCTCATATACTTCCAATTTTATTTTACCAAATTCTGAGTCATCATTTGCTGCCAGCAATTCCACCTCTTTTATCTGGGAGCTGGTGACACCGCTGTTGCTGCTTTGATGGAGCTGCAGGTGTGGGGTTAGGAGCAGGACGTGGAAATGAAGGCTCCAGGGCCCAGCGTCCTGCCAGATCGCAAGTGGAGGCTGCAAAACCCTGGCTGTATTTCGCGGGGAGCTGCTGAGAAGCTGCTCTCCGGAAGCTGGTTTGTCACGCGAGCGGCTTTTGCAGAGCTTGCTGGCGGTTCCCCAGCGCCAGGGTGCCGGAGAGAGGAGCCCTTTCCTAGGGAGAGCGCGATACCCCGTGGCCGAGCTGCTCTTGCTGTGCTGGTCAGGGCCTGGGGACCGCCAGCACCCTCCGAGCTGAGGGCTGACCCCTGGGACCCCTCGCGTGTGCCGGGCTGCCCGGTCCCTGCCGCTGTGCGTCATGCAAATGAAGCCATGACCTCAAGCGAGAGGCAGGTCAAAACACGGGGCGCTCGGGAGCGTGGTGGCCGTAGTGGGATGGATGCAGAAATCGTCATTTCTCATGGCCGCTACAGGGCGTGGGAGTCTGAAAACTGTTACCTAGGAGTTAGTAAAAGATGTGCTTTTCTTGAACTTTCTTTACAAGTGCTAAAGCAAACCTTGGGCTTGGGGATGTTACTTTTCTTCCTTCTTTGATCACAAGTCAAACGTAAAGAAAGATTTTCACAAAACTTTAGCGCTCAGAAAACATTGCCTCGCTTCCCTGGTGATGCTGAAGAAGTAAAGAAAAAGCCCCGTGTCCCCGACCACCCCCTTCCCCAGCCCCGCTCAGCTCCAGGGCTGAGTCTCACCGGGGGAGGGAAGAAGCACCTTGCTTGGCAGCTGCAGCGGGCTGCTTTGGGAAACGTGGTCTGGCGGCTCTGCCTTCACCTGCAGGGTGGTTTTGAGGCAAATGAGCTTTCAGCACCCGTTTCCCTTCGAAGCTGGCGGTGAAGATGGCAGGCCTCCTCTGAAATACTTGGAGCTCTGTGACTGCAAAATGCTGCCTAAGAGCAGGTTGTTGCTGCTGCCCTGGGGCAAACGGGGAGCCGGGCTCCGTATCACAGCCCTGTTTCTTTCTCTGCGCCTACTGCAACATCTAATGGGTTGGGGGGATGTGGTGTTCTCCATTAATTAAAATCCTAGCTCAGGAGGAGATTTAAGCTTGCTGTTATCCTAGTATTCAGTGGTTAGGTGCTGAAAGTGCTGGTGTGGTGCCGGCAGCAGTTTGGGGCCACGGTTGCCTCGTGGCTGGGAAAGCCGGGGCGAGGCCGGGTGCCAGCACAGCCTGTCTGGAGAGGCGCTGCTTTAATGCAGGCAGGTGCTAAGCCGAGGCGCTTTAAAGAAGCTTTACCTAAATCCTAGTCAGAGGTGGACACCTAACTTCCCCAGCCGGCTTTGATGTGCCGACGGAGGCCTCTTGCTTGAGCTGCGGCGCTTGCTGCTCTGCGATGTTTATCCGGAGCTGCCTCCTGCGTCTGAATCGGGGAGGGAAAGGAGGCACAGGCACCGAGCGGGGAGGCGCGGGCGGCGCCCGGCTCGCCTGAGTCCCGGACCAGGCTTAACCCGCGGCCCACCGTGCCATCCCGCAAGTCGCCCTCAGCTCCCGGAGCCCGAGGCGGGAGGGGCATCACCTCCATCTCCCGCTGGCAGCCCTGGCCTCCGCGCGTGCCTGGCGTGAGGGGAGAGGCCTTGCGCCGGGGTGGCGGAGGTTAGATGTCTTCTGAGCATCGGATTAAAAAAGATGGGGGGGAGGATGCATTTTTTTTTTAAAAAGAGCAAAAAAGAAACAGTAAACGCATCAAATAATAATAAAAACCCACCCTTTTCTTTGAGCCTGAATGTATGCTGGTGCAGTGCTTAGGGGATTAATCTCTTAAAAAATAAGTGCCATGTGAGTAGACAGGCAGTGATTAAGGTTTTAACTGATCAGTCTGCGTCTGACAGTGAACCAGCTATTATCTTAACGGAATCAAACGAACATTCAGAGCCTCCGCTCAGCCCCAAACATGAAAGGAGATGTCATCTGCTGGCAGTTGGCAAGCCGCAGGGGAAGGGAGAGAGAGAGAGAAAGGAGGGAAGGAAAGCAAAACAAGGGTGAGAAAAAGGGGGAAAGGGAGGCACAGCCAGGGAAAGGAGGGGAGGGGAAAGAGGGAGAAGGAGTAAGGAAGGATGGAGGTGTAAATAAAGGGAAGCAGCAGAGAGAAAAGATAAAAGGAAGGGAGAACAGCAGAGGCTTGAAAAAGTGCGGAAGTCTGCTCTGCTTTTACGTTTCCTTCCTACTTTCCTAAATGGTTTGGAACCTGTTCCCCGAGCAAGCTGGGCCTTTGGCAGCCCTCTCCAACCCTTGCCCTGGCTTTTCCCACACTGGCTGTCGCGCTCGCCGCCAAGGTCTCCTCTAAACCAGGGAGGTCTAGCACTCTTGAACCTGAGGTCAAAAACAAGAGGGAGGAAAAGAATGGCCTTCAGGCCAGAGGAAGAAACCAGGGCAACCGAGCTCTTAACGTGATAAAAGGGCTTTATCTCAAAGCACTTAAACAAAACACACAAGCCTGAGAGAAGAGGCTCTGTCAAGTATCCGCCAGGGCCATAGGGGAGATTGCAAATCCCTGCGGGACAGAGGGGCTCTTTCTTTACACTGTGCAGGCCCTGGAGCTGGGGCCGTGCAGGTGATGGGCGCTGGGGAAGGGAGCGCAGGAGGGATTTACCTTGGCCGGAGGCTGGCAGCCAGTGTCGAGATGACAGTAATTCATGGGAGCTGCTTAACCACAGATCAGAGGGGAGCAGCCTGGAAGTGAGCGGCTATTAAAGAAAAGATCAAGGGCAGAGGGAGCACGAAGCGGGTCTGGAGAGGGGCAGGGGGAAGAGGAGGCAAGGAGACATCCAGGAGCGGGTGGACACAGTCCCATTCCCTCCTTTGGGGGTTTAGTGTAAATCAGTGTCATCCCTCTGCAGTCAGTGGATTGATGCAGTTTACAGGAGCAGCGCTCTGCAAAATCAGGAGCCAGGCTGGCCTCAGGGACAGAGCATTTTCCCCTGGGACGTGTTGGGAGACTTCAACGGAGCAGTTGCAGTTTCCAGTGCCGGGGAATGTGGGCTGGAGCAGGGAGAGGCTGCCTGGCAGAGAAGCGGCAGCTGCCTGGTCGTGTTTGCATGGTCAGTTCACATCAAGGGGGACAGCAGGATTTATGGGCTCGAGGGCAGAGAAGTAGCTTGGGCTGGAGGAGGACTGGAGATCCGAAACAACAGGGGCTTGTGAGCCCCGGGGGCTGCAGTCGGTGGAGTAGGACGGCACGGCTGGGAGATGACCGAGACCGAACAGCCGAGGGTGTAGGCTAAGGAGTGAGGAGCCCCGAGGAGGCCTGGAGCTTGCTGGCCTCTTCTAAAAGATTACAGGCAGGATGTTGCCACAGAGAGGAGGACAGGTCTCTGGGTTGTTTCCTAATGCATGGGAAGGGAAGGGGAGTTATACATGCTGGAGAAAGGCAAACATCTTGCAGCAGAGCTGAAGGTCCCCGTCCCAGAGAGGCGGCAGTGCCTGCCGTCCCCCGGACTTGCAGCCCGAGGGCCCCAAAGATGCGCTCTGCAGCAGCTGGCCTCTGGCACAGCTCCACCTTTACGGGCAGCCCAATGCCGCTGACATAAAGGCTTAAAGGCTCAGAGGCAGTGCCCTGCCTTGCCCTGCCGGGAGACCCCACCACCCCGAGGATCTCCAGGCTGCAAATCCCACCTGTTGATCCACTTTTCAGCTCAACTCCTTCTGGTACCCTGCTCCAAAAGGACAGGCTGTTTCCTAGGGCTGATTTTCTCCCTCATCCCTTTGGGACTCAGCCCTGTCCCTCCACATTTCTCACTGAAAGAGCTGTGATGCTTTGTGCCAGAAATCCCCTCTTTTCGGGGAGATGTCCTGCTCTGGCCTGGGGTGCTGCTCTCCACCTGCCTGCTGGGCTCCCCTCCTTATTCTGTGGGCTTTGGCAAGTGGCACGTCCTCAGCCCCACCAGTGGGGCCCAGCATACTTGCTGGGGCCGCATATGGCTCCCAGTGGAGACAGGTGACCCCAGGCATCCTTCCCCACAGATGCCCCTTGGCCCATGCCTGCGCTGCCCGCAGGCCGATGAGGACCTGCCGCGGCTCGGTGAATCGCAGCACACTGAGAACCGCAAGGAGCCGCCCCGCTATGAATTTCCCTCGGTGCAGACACTGCTGCCAGGCTGTTATTCCTCCGTGCTCTCCCTCCTGACTCCATCTGTCTGCATGGTGCTACCGCTCCATGCCAAGAGGGCTACAGGACCGCCAGGGTCACGACTGCCCCATTACGGGGCGAGATTTATCATTGGCAGGTGTGCTCCGGGATGGTATATTATCCAGGATTATGAACTGTAACAGGATAATCTCTCTAATGTAATTCAAGCTCTCGACATGGCTTATGGCTCCTTAATGTACCTCAGACTGAAGAATTACAAGAACATTTTCCCCCCTCCCTACCTTGTCAGCTCCTAAATGATTTAGGCAATCGCCTGAAGCCAGATCTTGGCCTCCAGTCATAACTCAGAGCAGTTCAGTAAATATGATGGGGAAGGAGTTTTCCTGGCTTTGCTCTTTCTTCCTTCCACTGCGCTCAGCCCTCGCTTAGCCAGGGAATGAGCGGGGAGAGCTGGGGCACGCGGCCCTGCCCGCACCTCCCCGCCGTCCCGCGGGCTTCCTCTGCTCCTGCCCTCAGCTTTCAGCATGAACTGCTGCCCTGCAAACCCTTGAGGGCAGGGCACGGCGCGCCCTGGGAGACACGGGACATTCAGTAGATGCTTTTTTGGGAGGATTGTGCCTTGGGTAACCCTGGGGTTGTCCCCCTTAGAGCATCGCCTCTCCCCAGTGCACCAGCGGCCGCGTCAGCAGCACAGTGTCCAAGGCAGGTAAGCAGTGCCTGCGAGAGCTTTTCCCCGCGAGCAAGGCAAGTCCCCTTGCCTGTGCCTGGGACACGGCACTAAGCCGCCTTTAGCAGCAAAGGGCACCTTCCCAAGGTCTCTGCAGCATCCCTGAGAGATGAGACCCTCCTCTGTGCAGACTGGCAGGATGAGATCTCTGCTATCACTACAAGACAGATCTCCAGCCACCTGAAGGAGCTTCCAACCCCCCCCCCCCGCCCCGTTCTTGGAAGCTTCTCCAAGACAGAGCCTCATAAATCTCGCCTCCCAAGCCCCTCAGGCGGCCCGTTGTCTACATCCTCTCCATCTTTCTTTTCCCCACCACGAGGCACTGGGAGACAGACGGGTAATGCCGAGAGCCCGAGGTGGGAGGCAGGAGACCCCGTCCTTTCTGCCCTGCCGTGCCACGCACCTGCTGTCACCTCGGTGGCATCTGGGGGTGCCTCTGCCTCCCTTGTGTTGTGGGGTCTCCTGAGGGGGACAGCGTGGCTTAGAGGGGCCGTCCCGGATCCTCCGGGGGCTCCTGCAATACAAGTGATCAATAGCAACCGGCCCCTCTCAAACACTGGGAACCAGTGCAGCCGCCCGCTGGATTCCCTTTTGGGTAACTCGGCAATTAGCGGTTTGGTATAAAATCACCCGGTGGAGGCAGTTATTTGTGTGGATGTCCAGGCTTGCTCCGTGCCCTCCTGCTAAGCCAAGAGGAAGCTTTCCCATCTTTTATATAATTGGCTTTTAATTCTACCTCTCTGTTCATTGCTTTGACTTAATGGTGGGGCTTGTGGTGCTGATTTTAAGTGGAGTCGGGTTCATTCCCGTGGATGAGGTTCAAGGTGTAAAGCATGGGAAAGACGAGCAATTAGAACAGCACCGTGAAGGGCTCCGTCTCAGAAATCTTCCGGGCCGGGGCTGCGCCGAGGAGGTGGGGAGCAGCAGGAGACCGGTCCAGCGCTTGCTGGGACCCGCCGGAGCCCTCCTCTGAAGCCCCTGTCCGCCGGTCACCCCTTCTCTTGCTCCTCGGGGCTCCCCCGGTGTCCCGCCAGCAGCAGGGGGGCTCAGTCCCACCGTACCTCCTCCTGCAGCTGTCTCGGTGGCCCCAATGACAAAGTAAAGTTTGTAAACCCGGCGGGAGGAAAGAAAGCAAAAGAGGAGAAAAAAGCAGAGATTAAGAACAGGAACTGCAGGGATACAGCTTCCACCCGGCAACCGACTTAAAGTAAACATCAGATATGCAGAGCGGGGCCGGGAGCCCGCCGCGACTTGGAAAAAAAGTGATATATATCCTTTAGCATTACCGGTTTTAGGCCAGACGTGGCCTGGTTACCTGTTGCTAATGGGAGCGTGGCAGATGTGTGAAGTGCTGAGCAATGGCTGGAGGGGGAAGGAAAAGGGGAATGTGCAAAAAGGAGGAAGGGGAAGACGGCGATAACGCAGGGAGGAGAGAGCGGGTGGAGATGCAGCGTCAAGCGGGTGAGCAAAGGAATAGCTGAGCTGCTCCTCGGGGGAGAGGATGGGGATTTCCCTGTAAGCAGGTCCCTCCCCGGCCCCGCGGGGTCCTGCCCAGAGCCTCAGCAAGGTCCAGCAGGTCTGCCAAGGCCCACCTCTGCGCAGGGGCTCGCACGATGCAGATGTGCGTGTCCTGCTGCTGCTGTGACCGCCAGTGGCCGGGGCCTGCCCGGGGACCGGTCAGTGCCCGCGTCGGGCTGTGCGCCCGCGTCGGGCTGTGCGCCCACGCAGGTGGACATCCCCGGGGCAGCTGCTGGAGCTGCTCGGAGGGGTGAGGTCTGCAGTGCCCCCACCTCAGGCTCCCACGGGCTCAGGAGAGGAAAATAACCCTGGAGAGATGGAAAGCAAAGGAATGAAAGAGAAAAGGAGGGAGATGAAGTGCTTCAAAGGGAAGCAGCCAGCTGGCTGTGCTCGCTGGGCAGGGGACGCGAGGCTGGCTCTGTGACTCCTCCAAAGGACAAGTCCGGGAGCTGCGGGCGCCTGAGCAGAGGCCAGAGGAGAGGCAACAAGAAAGCAGAGTGTCCTCTAGAAATCTGGAGCAGTGCGTGCGGTGTTGAAGCGTGACGCCCTTCCTGATCCCCAGCCTGCTGATCCCCAGCCTGCGGGCAGGGCACCAGCCAGGGAGCTCCAGGCAGCTGTATTTACTGTTGCTATTTGTTGTCGCCCTGGCAGCCTCCGCAATGTGAATTTTCTGTGTCACTGGCTGAGAGGATTCCAGGCAGGTTTTTGATAATGTGGTTTTTTGTAAACCAGGGGAGGAGAGGGGGGAAAGAAGCCACAGGCTAGAAAACTGCTCGGCCCAGAGCTTTTAACTCCTTCGTCGCCAAATGTGCTTGGCTGGAGTTTGTGGCTAAAGCATCAGAGGGTTTTGCTGGAGATCTGGATGCAGCTGCCTGTTTTCCCTGCCTGCAGCGGGAGCAGGGCAGCGAGGGAGCTCGAGTGCTGTAGGAGAGATGTGCCAGCCCGGCCGGCCCCCGAGCACTTGTGCACACACTTCCAGTTCGGGGAGCAGGGCAGGATTTTTGCACAAGATGCTGTAGGGGATCCTTAGGGCCTGTAGGGATCTGTAGGGATCCCTGAATGATGCCCAGTGGAGGGGTTTAAAGAAGGAGGGGTTCAGGGCTTTCCCCGTGGGCCTGACAACAGCTCGGGGAGAAGGATTTGGTGTGTGGGCCAAACAGGGACTGGTACAGGTTGGGCACGGCTTTCAACCAGCACCCGCAAACGTGGCATTTCCACTATGCTGTCCTTCACAGCAACGTCAGCCCACCCTTTACTTCCCAGCGTCAAGAAATTAAGCCCCAGGTGTCCTTCGGCAGGTCCCCACAGCCCTGCCCGCTTACCCGGCTTCCTCCCCGCGACCCACACATATCTCGTCCCCACCCGCTGCTCGGGATGCGTGCGCCGAATCACCCCGTGCCTCAGTTTCCCCTCCTGTAAAAGGGGGAGAAAGCTGAGAAAGCGCCAGCAGAAAGCAGTGCCCATCTCGTGACATCGGTCCTCAGGGGGTGGCCAGAGGCAGTGCCACCGTGGTCCGGGCAGGTACCCACCTGGCACACGCTCCTCGCCAGGCCCGCAGCGAGGAGGCTGCATCCCCACAGTCTGGAGCCTGAGGCTCTTGCCACTTGAAAGCCAGACAAGAGATTGCAGAGGGTTTGATCTCGCCATAAACAAACTCGAAATCCAAGTGTAATCTTCTCCTCCTTTGTTTTCAGGCAAACAGAGCAGCAGCATCTGTCCCCTCCCTGCACTGCTGCCAGATCTCTCAACACACGGTGAAAAGCAGCACCAGAATCCGTTCTTTCTTCCTTTCTTTCTTTCTTTTTTCTTTCCTTTTTGTCTGGTTTATGCTCTGGATAATTAGTGTATCACGGAGAGATAGTGTGGGGGGACAGGAAGGAAAAGCTGTTTATACAGTGAAGTAACTGGCAAAGCATCTTCAGACCTGTCTCTGCTTCCCAGGTGGCACCTCCGGCTTAACCGCTTCCTTCCTGTGACTGGGAAGGGGGATCTCTGCCAGCCTTTGCCATCTCCTCCCAAAACACTTCCTCGGATTAACCCTTCGCTCGCTCCCCCAGAGGAGAAAGGGGGAGTTTGCTTCTTGTCTGGTACCTAATTTCTAAGCACACATTGCCAGAGGAGGGGGCGGCGACCCCAGGCCCTTGCATGGAACAAAGAATGAAGCCTTAAATCCGTGTGATCAGGCAAACATGGGGCTTTTCAGCCCTGTGTTTCTAGTTTTTGCAGCCGGCAGCGCTCCCCTGGGGTCCCTCTGGTCAGCCTTGGTCCCCTTAGGAACGGGGGAACTGAGGCACCAAATTGTACAGCAAAGCAGCGCTAGGGACCAGCTCCAGCACAGCTTCCCTCTAAAAACTCGTCAGCTTTAGCGCCTTCCTCAAACCACATCAGAAGCTGCCGGTCACCTTTGCTTTCCCAGCGGCAGTCCCTCAGCTTTAACACTTCTCTCACCCGGGCAGGAGCGGCTGTGTGAGCCGACCTGATTGACACATGATTGACAGAGCCAATTAGCCAAACTAAGCCAGCTGCATTCAACTTGGTCCTCCAGAAGGCTGGAGGAGGAGGGGAGAAGCAGAGGGGAGGCCAGAATCCAATTCCTCTCCCATCAGGCGTGATTGCTGTTTTTGTTTTATTCTCAGCCTTTTTTTAGATGTCTTGGAGACGCTGCATCTCGTTTCCTGGACGCCATTCAAATCGTGCTCACCAGCTTCCCGCTCGGTGTCAGAGTGTGAGGGGGTTGTCATTACCTGGGCACGTTTTCCCAGCTCTGGGATTTCCCAGGTAAAACAGGGAACTCCTCATGCCGTAACATGTTCCAGATGAAAGTGCGATTCAGGGAAGAGAGGCAGCCCCCTCCGTGCACCCGGGCACGGAGTGTGGCGCAAAGGGGTGCGAGAGGCGGGCAGGGCCCTGGCGGGTCGGTCGCAGAGGCGGGCAGGGAGCTGGCTGGGCTCTCTTTTCTCTCCTGCTTGTCCCCTTGGCGTGGGGAGCCGGTGGCGGTTTGAGAAGAAGCAGGTCAAGGAGGCTTGGTTGGGAGAAGGAAGGCCGGGAACACGCAGTCACAATAAGGACAGGCTGTGCATGGAGTTTGTCTCTCTGGAGATCTGGGTTTCTTCTTTCTCAATGTTTTTTGACTCATTTCCTCAGCTCGCAGTCAGATATTTACTTAACCTTGCAACTGCGCTGCACGGGGAATGCCAAGTTTGGGGGCTGCAAGCGCTCTCCCTGCTGCCGTGTTTATACATGGAGGCTCACACGCTCTGCACACTCGCACGTGCGGGCATGAGCGGCCCTTGGGTGCACACGCGCTTGTGCACGGGGGCCACACGCTCATCGGTGTGCATGCAGAGACGGCTCCCTGTGCGTGGCAGGGCTCCAGTGGGCAGCGAGGCACAGGCACCTCCAGCATTTCAGTATCCGTCACGCTCCGTACTGGCACAGGCACTGCTGCGACAGACCCATCGCACGTGCCGCAGACAGAGTTGGCCATCCCAAGCCCACGTGATGCAGGAGACAAATCTCTCTATGTATTTTGTGCCCCTGGACCCAAATCCTTGCATACCCATCAGGTGTACCGTGCACATAAATGATCCCAGGCTGACTGCGTGTGTTTTTGCCCAAGCATAGAGCAGCCAGTGCGTGGATTTTAGTCACCTCTGTTGTGCTGTGGACAAGCCCAACAAGGCTGGGACACTGCAAAGTGAGGCAGCCCGCTCCAGGGGTCACGCTTTCGCCAAGAGCCGTGTTGGAGTGGGCCAGGCCCGTCTGTGACCTGCTGTTCAGGCTTCTTCCTTCCCAGCTGTTTTCCCCAGCTCGGAGGTTGCCATGCTCCCTCAAAGACTGCCTTGTGCTGAGTTTCTGGGACCCAAAGCCCCTTTTATCGGCATAGAGTCAGCCCTCGCTGACCACCACCAAGGTCTGGACAGATCCCAAAGCCTTACAGATTGTGACCACTGTTGAAAGGGTTCATTTCTTCCCCTAATGAGATGCAGCCCTCGCTGGGGGCACTGCAGCATCTGTTTAGCAGCTCATAGCAGCCAGGCATAACAATTTGGTCGAGGGATAGAGAGGAAGGCGGTTTCAGCCAGGCCAGGGGGTTCACACGGCTCTTCCTGCAACACTTCTCCAGCTTCTGCAATAGCTGGAGCCGGCCAAGAGATCCCATCCAAGCAGCCTTCAGGAACAGTGACACTTGGACGGGGTCAGCGCAGATGGGGTGGAGAAAGCCGCAGCGAGCAGAGGGCTGCGGCCCGGCCAGAGTGCACCGGGGAGGGCCCTGACTCAGGGGAGAGCATCCAGCTTCGTCACCCAGACCGCTGCCTGCAGCGCCGCGAGCCGCCTCCTCGGGCCCAGCAGCTTTCACCTGCACCAGCCGAGAACAAACAGCTGAAATCTACTGGAGGGAGGCCACGAGCACATCGCACAGCCTGCCTGACATGCCAGAGAGCCTCCTCCTCCTCCCCGCAGCCCGGAGCGACCGCGGCCAGCTGATGGCAGAGGCTTCCCAAGGGCAGGGAGCGGGCAGGAGCCAGGAGCAGGCAAGGAGCGCCCGTGTGCCAGGCAGGACGCGCTCCTGTGTGCCTCCAGCTGGGACAGGCGAACACAGGGGCCCCTGCACAACGCCACCGGCACACGGAAACTCACGGGGAGCTTCTTTGCAATCGATTTTTGCCCCAGCTAAGCGCACATGAAAAAGTCATTCAAGAAGCCACTTGAAAACAGTCTCTCGCTCTTACATGTCCGCACACACTCAGGGTGTCAAATGATTTTGAATCAGCCAAGAAAGGTCTGATCAGTATTAGATGGATGGAAAGAATCCGGCTGACTTAGTGAGCTTTGGATCCAGCCCTGAGCTATTAGGAAGTAGCTATCAAACCTTGAAGCAGGCAGCTGAGAGAAGTGAAACTCTACCCAGGTGTTAGAGATCCTTAAACGGGGAAGGAATTTTTCTTCCCCTTGGCCCTGGAACAACAACAATAGTACTTTTTTTTCTTAAAGCCTATTTCTGAACAAAGCAGGCAGGCAATTATCATCATCCTCATCACTGTTATCTGAAGCTGTCTGACGTCAGCAGCGGTCACTTTGCCAAGGGACCGCAGCCTCCAGCCTCTGCCAGCAGCTCTCACCCACCCAACCCCGGCTGCTGCAGGGCGCTGGTCCGCCGGGGCAGTTTCACAACGGAGTTGCAGAAAGCGGCGATGCCGAATGCACCATACAGCCGCGTGTTCGCCAAGGGGACCCGTGGGGCAAGATTTTAAAGCGAGTACGGCAGAGAAGGAGGAAACTGGCAATAGTCCTGGAAATTTAAAGCCCTTTCACTGCCCAGTGCTTTAAAATAAGAAGCATTTGTGATAAATTAATGAATTAATATTGTTCTGCCTCCCTAAGTCATCTCACTCGCTCTCTCTCTCTCTCTGGGGAGAGAAACCATATAAGTACCTCAATGGATAAACACAACTCCCAGCCTTGCCGATACTGCCTCACCGCTTGTCCTCGCCCCAGCTGCCTAACAGCGAGGGGAGTGTAATTCCCCTAATTCCCTTGATCCCAGTAACACGTCCCGGGAGGGTCTGTGGCTGCCAGGGAGGTTCCTGCACCACGTTACGGCTTCGCTGGCTTGTGCAGGTCCTTCCCGGAACCCGCCTTCCCGGCTCGAGCGTTTCTGGGAATGAGGTCCCAGGGCTGTTGGTTTGGGGAGCCTGCCAGGATGGTGGGGATTTGGGGGAAATGCACGGGGCCCCTGCTTTGGTTAACCCCTTCCCCACCGGCGACAGGTTCGGAAGCTACCACGGGGACGGGCCCCAGCTCTCCAGGGCGGCTCTGGCGAGGTGCGATGGGCGGCACCTCGCGCTGCACCACGAGCCCCAGGAATGAGTGTCTCGGCCTCGAGCATCCCCCCTCTCCGTGTCTACCGGGAGACGATGCTTCCTTGGGTCTCTGGTGGAAAAAGGGAGTGAGGGAAGAAATTTCGAGCCAGCGCAAGGCAGCAAAAGCCAAGTCGGAGCCTCGCAAATCTCCGGCCCATGCCTCATGGGTTAAGCGAGCCGAGAGGGCTGTGTGTGCTAAGGTCAACACAGGCTGCACCTGCCCACAGGCTCCTGTGCGCGGCAGCACAATTGATGGCTTGTTCCTTTCATAAGTGCCGTTGGAGCGCGGTGCCCAGGCCCCGAGCCAGCCTGCTGATCACATAAAATATTATTTGTGTTTAAAAATTCCAGTAATTGACTATGCACCGGTTTTTTCCAAGCCTTCTGCCAAGGGCAGTAAAATCAAAATCCGTCCCAGGTTATTTTCATCATGCAAATTCCCATTTCTGTAAACAGGAGTAAAGCGGCAAGACCCACGGCTTGCAGCCGCTAGGCTGGGCCGGCAGCCAGCGTGTGGCGGGGAGCGCGCCGGGGCCGGGGCTCGGCGGGAGGCCGGCCGGGCAGGGGGAGACGGGCTGGGAGCGGGCAGCGGTGCAAGGTGCAGCCGCCGAGAGCTGCCCTGGCTGGAGCCCTCCCTGCCCCGGGGGAGCGGGAAAGGGGGGATGCGGGGCTTGCTGTCCCCTCGTCCCCTCCTAGGACAGCCTACGTCTTCCGCTCCTCTTGTCCCCTCCCTCTGTGAGATCTTTCTCCTGGGATGCTCGCTGGAGCCCAGCTCCTCTCCTTGCCCTGCGGCTGACTCCTAGCTCACACCAGCTGCTCAGCGCCAGGTCTTGGGATGCTCTAATCTTAGGCAGGGATCTGCCCAGTCCTCACCTCTCATATATCAACGCAGCCTGGAAGAAGGGAGTGTGCTTTAGACAGGAACTCGGCATTTCCTGATGGAAACCCCCTTTCGGGCTGTGTGGAAACAGAGGCATCCATAGACGGTGCGCGGCGGGTTTTGGCTGGGTTGCTCGGGAAGGCTGCCCCGCTGGGTGCACCCGCGCCGATCCCAGGGCCGGCGGCCTGGGCGGTGATGGGGGGGGGGAAGTGCTGCTTAGCCACAGCGGGGCAAGGCTGGATCCCCCCAGCCTCCCCCCTCCCCAGCTCCAGCACTGGTTTCTCACACAGCTGACGTGAGGCACAGAAACCCAGTGAGAGCCATCGGGGCTGGCACAGACCCCGGCGGCAGGGGGCTCTGGGGATGCTTTGTTGATGGTTCGCAGCCATCCGTGGCCACTGCAAGAACCGCGGTGTAATGAGAGATGTCCCAAACCAGGACACCAGCCCTAAACCCTCAGGGGAAGCCTCTTTAGCTTAACGGAGCGTTTCAGGGCAGGACTGGCAGAACGGTGCTCTCCAGGCTCTGGGAAATGAGGGGTAGGTCTGTAGGGGATCCCAGGTATTTGACTGCAGTTTCTAGACTTTGAGGTTTCGAGGCCAGGGCTAGGAAGAGGTCTGGAAAGCAATAGAAAGCATTACCAAAAAAACCCCAGAACTTCTGAAGCTGCATTAGAGAGAGTAACAAGCTCTAACTCTGCGCCTTGGGGCATGCACCAGCATGGACGGGCTGAGGTTAGGGCGAACGGCTAGATGAATTACCCCATTCTCGCTCATTATGAGACCTCTTTGTACCCGTTTTGGAAACGTGTGGGAACAGCTGAGGTTCGGGGTGGGACACTGGGCCACACAAGCCCCTGACCTACTTGGAAATGGCAGTTTTGTTCCTATGGGCCTTTTGGTTTTGCACACATAAGCAAAGATGACATTTTATCCTCTTTAAGGAGAGGGGCGGGAGACCTCGCTAAGAATTCACATCTGTTTTGGAAACAAGTCAACGCAGGAAAACTACCCACATGGAGAAGTAATGTGGTTTTGATTGTATTGCACTCTATAGAAAGTAGTGCACACATATTAAACTATATTAGACAGTATAATAATAGCTTACAGTTAGTCTGCCTTTCATCTGGATGTGCTTCACAAACGTCACATAGATGCAGAAGCCTCTTTCACTGCCACTGAGATGCAGCCACCTCTGTTGCGTCTCTGCAGATGTGGATCAGCACAGCAGCCTCAGACAACCATCCACCCAGAGATGCTTGTCAGGGTGCAGGGAAGCTGGGCTTTGGGATCCGAAAGGTTCCTAGCCCCGCACGCCCGAGGTTTAACAGCCAGGGAACGGTAAAATCTAAAAATGAATGGCTGAATAAGGACTACAGGGAGGCAACTGCATTATGTTTTATTTTAAGGTGATCCCTGCAGTCTAAATCTTGGCTAATTACTTTGGCTCCATCTTAAATGTTGCATGATTAATAGATATGGATATGTGTTTAACTAAAACCTATCACGTTTGAAGGGAATAATAACAATAATAAGTTTCTCCATCCATTGAGATCCAGACCACTTATAATAATTAAAATTGCATGACACTGCCAGTGAGGGTCTTGAGCTAGTTTCCAGCTACCCAGGTAATCCTGTTCTGCCTCCCTTTATTGCTCCAGGGATCTCAAGCGGATACTGGCATGTTATTTTATTTTTCCCTTGTCCTCCTGGACCGCTGCGTTGTTCTGTAACACAGCCGACAGCTTCTGTCCTGCGGCATGGTCGGTGAAGCACTTTTTGATGTATTTGGTGCAAAGAGGCCAGTCACAGAGGAGCGGGATCCCCACCAACGGCCAAGCGCCGTGGGGATGGCGCGGGGTGCGTGCGCTCCGAATCCCTCCGGGAGCGGCGGCAGCAGAGGGGGCGAAAATGCTGCTCCAGGAGCATGTCCAGCTCCGCTTGAGCTCTGCCCGCTGGGCCCTTCTTTGGTCAGGGTCCCACTCATCACTTACGTGACTCGTTCATGGCAGAGGAGATGACTGCCCGCCCGTGTTGTTTATACGACGGCAGTGACTAACAGGCTCAGCTCGGCAATTGCAGGAGGCTTTGTACAAACAAGGAGATGAGAGGCAGAGGGGAGGGACCGGGGTTTGAAATACCGGCTGTAAACACAACACGTTTCAAGTAAAGACAACTTGCAGCAGGGTGATCCAAACTAACAAATGTTGCAAGAGCGGAGCAACAGGGAGGGCGACGCATGCCCGTGTGCCGGCGCGGAGCTGAGCTTTCACAATAAATGATTAAAGCATGGTTCAGATCCCGTCAAATGGAACGGTGCTAATCTAATCACAATCCATCTGGCACTGCCACATCTGTCCCAACACCTCCACCTCTTCATTTTCAATCAGCCTTAAATAGTACATAATTATTAATGTCTACCCGCCTGTCAGACGGCGCGGGGGATTCACTTATCTCTCAAGATCGGCTAAGGCAAGACACTGATATCGATGGATCTAGCGCCAGGCTCGGAGGGCAATAAGCCTTTTGCCCTTGGTCCCAGTCCTCCCTCGGGCACTGTGGCTGCGGGGACGGGAGGGGAGATTCGTGCACAGACCCTCGGAGCCGGCACCGGCCGGGGACGTGGCAGCAGGCAGCAGCCGGCGACCCGCTCACCGGCGTCGCTTCTCTCCATCACCTCTCGCTCGCAGCAGCAGGCCAGGGTGGGTGTCTTGGGCCGGGGGGGCCCTGCTTGCTGGGGCCCCGGCGTGCTGGGCGCTGCGCGGCTGCTCGGTGCAACACGGGTGAGCTGGGAGGGAAAACCTCACAGGGACTGAGACCGTTTACCTAAAACTTGGTGGATTGCTTTTCTCAAATCCAGAGCTTGCTGGCGTTCACAGAGGCTGTTGCAATAGGTTTTTTCGGCTCTTCCAAGAAACAAGCCAACACCAAAGCCCCAGCTGCAAACACGTCCTGTGCCTTGGCTAAAACCTGGACTCAGACCTTTCCGTGTGGGCTCTTCGCAGCTCTGGCCCCCACGGACCCGCCAAACTAAGCAGCCCAACATCTTACCAATCCTTAGGATTTTTATTGTGAGTCTCCCAAAATCCAGAGATGTTTAAAGCCTCAGGAATCGTGTGGTTATGTGAAAATCTCCTCTCTTTCCTTTTTTATAAAAAAAATATTTTCTTGTCCTTGTGGCTGAGATAAAGCTCAAAAATATGAACTGGAGCAATGTGAAACCCAGAAAGTAAACAGTGGTTTTTCTTGATGATTTTTAAGCTCGCTGCCTCAGGTGGGGGAGACGTGAGCCGTGATTTCCTAATGGTCAGGATTAAAGCCCTACTTCTGCACAGATCAAGCAGTCAGGACCAAGCCTCTGTCCCAACCCAAATATCTGCCGCGCTGCAGCCGCTGAGCTCAGCTAAGCCAAAGGCAGGGAGAGGAGAGCTGGATGGCAAAGCTCAAAAACAGCCTTACGAAAGTAGAGCCGAGAGCCAAGAGCAAATACCTTGTGAAAATTGAGTGAGCCACCCCTGGATGTTTACAGAATAAGTTACCAAATAACCAGTGTCTTGGGGATATCTGGTGAGCCCTTGAAACAAATATTCATTTTTTTGATCAGCACGATCGATCTGCAGCTGGCGCTCGGTGCTTAGGTGGATTTGGAGGTTGAAAGACACTCCGTCGCAGTTCACAGTTTGTTCACAGACAAATCCTGCTGTTTTGTTTGTTTGCGGGCCTTTCTTCTCGGAAAGAGCCTGCTCAGCACGCCCAGGTGAGAAAGCTGCTTTCACACCGCTCTGGGCATTTAAAGCAGGGGAGTTAAAGGCAGATCTGATGGAGGGGAGAGCTGAGCTGTAACAAGAAGTGCTCCTCTCCTCTCCATTCGGCGCAGGAGAGGCTGTTTCCATAGGGCTTGCAAAGGCGAAGACAAGGGGTGCAAATTGCTCCGTGGTGCAGTGATGGAGGAGTCCAACCCGAGCTCCAGTGAGGTGGAGGAGATGAGTAAAAGACCCATCTGTTCCCCAGGTCTTCGCCAACTCCGCCAGCTTCCTTAGAGACCCAAAACCAGGACCTGGGTCAGACAAGGGGCCAGGCTCTTGGATCTGGAGTTTGGGTGTTGAAGGGGGTGACAGCAGTTTGCTCTGGTCTGGGTCTATCCCGGCTTGCCAGCAAATGTTGGCCCATGGACTGGTTTGCTTCAAAAATAAGAATAAATCAATGGCTTCTCTTGGCTCGGATGCAAAAGCTTGGGAAACGGCCGTGATTTATAGGCCTCTGGTTGGTTGGAGTTTCAGGCTTCCTTGAAGTCTGGGGGAAACTGTGGAGGATGCAAGGAAGGAAGGAAAAAACCAAACCCTAGCTGACTGAAACCAATGGAGACGTAACTCAGGCGTGGGCCCTGTGCTCCAGTCGTGGGTCCTTCCTGGCATCCCCAGGCATCGGGGCTGACTTTTGGGGCAGTTTTGCTCCCCACCCTAGAAAGGTGCCCGTGAAGGGGGAAAGAGCGTTGCTCTGCAGGAAGCTTCACTGGGTTTTGGGTACAAACGTGGCCGCAGGGTGTAAAGCAGCGGCTGTCCCCAGCTGCAAGGGAAACCTTCCTAGGCTCCTCGTCCGCCCTGCCGCTAAAGTCAGCCTTGCCGGGCTCTGAACGCCTGCCCTCGCCCCGCTGGCGGTGCGCTCTCGGCCCCGGCACATCTCCGCGCCGCGCAGGGGCCGGGCCCGGGCCAGCATCGGCGGGGAGCGGCTGGGGCTGCCGCCGCGGCGCCCCCTCCCCTTGCCGCTCCCTTCCCGGGGCACAGCCGCACAGGCGCCGTCCGCGGCGGCGCAAGCAGGAGCCGGGGCCCCTTGCCGTCGCCTCCCGGGGAGGCGCAGGACAGGGCCGGGGGAGAAGGGAGACCCCTCGTGCCGCCGAGGCCGCGGCGGGAGGCGGCGTGGCCCCTTGGCGACTGCGCGGGAGCTGCCGTGGCCGTGGCCACCGCAGCAGAGCGAGGGGATGGGGCGCGGGGCAGGGAGGCCTGGCCGGGGTCCGCGGGCAGGGCCGGGGTCCGCGGGCAGGGCCGGGCCGGGGCCCCTCGGCGGGCAGGGCCGGGGCCGGGGTCCCTCGGCGGGCAGGGCCGGGCCCGGGCCGGGGCCCCTCGGCGGGCAGGGCAGGGCCGGGGTCCGCGGGCAGGGCCGGGGCCGGGCCAGGCCGGGGTCCGCAGGCAGGGCCGGGCCCGGGCCGGGGCAGGGCGGCCCGCAGCCGGCAGAGGGCAGGGTGCAGCCCCGCCGCGCCCCCGCCTGCCCCCGGCCCGCCGCTCTTCCCCCCTTTCTCCTTCTTTCTTCCGCTTTATTGTCTCGATCATCTCTGGACACTGGTTTCGCTTTGATCTCCGGAAACTTTGGCATCGCTCCGAAAAAATATATGTATATATTAGGAATAAAAAAAAAAGGAGAAGAAGAGAAAAGCCGAGCCTTTGTTCCCCACAGCTGTTGTCATGCTGTAGCAAATCTCCGCACAGGTATTAAACGCTTACCATTGATCAAACAGCCGGTGGTCCAGCGTTACCGGCACGGACCCACCGAAGCCGGGTTATCTACACTAGAAATAATTTGGTTCCTGAGGTCTTGCTTGAGTTAAAGAGAAAAAAGCCAAAAGCAGAGAGTGGCAGGGAGGAGAGGTGGCAGAGCTGCCGTCTGCCCAGACAGCACCGAGGGACCGGGGACAGGCGCCACGGGGATGGCGCGGGCCAGGACCCAAGCTCTGTCCAGGCAGGCACGAGGCCGTGAGCAGGGCTGCAGCGCCCTGCGGTGCCACGGGGCCCTGGGGTGTGGCTTCCCTGCTTCCCCCCCGTGGGTACCCCGAAAACACGCAGTCCTCTAAGCTTCCCCATCATCCCCAGCCTTGCAGCTCCCACAGTCCCATTGCCCTGGGGCTGGGAGATCAGAAGGCTGTGCCAAGGGACCTGCCTGGCCTGGGACATCCCACTGAGGACACGGAGGGACACCCACTGCTGGCCAAAGACTGAGAGCATCCTTCCCTCCTCCAGGGCGATGGGCAAGGAGCAGATGTCGGGGGAGCCAGGGACAGCGGGAGAGGGACCGGGGTGGCACAAGGCAGAGCTCTGCCTGCTGCTCCTGCCCGCTCTGCCCGCGGGACCCTCCCTCGCTCCTGGCCACAGGCACCGTCCCAGGGCTGCCCCTCGCTGCGGCGATGAAATGAAGCACAGTGGGTACAGGAGCAAAGTCAGGGGGAGAGGCTGGGGCATCGTCTGGCTCCCACATGTGCCGAGGTTGTTAGGAAGATTTATAGAGGAGAATGCGAGGCTTTTTCTTTTTGGCTTTATAATAATACATTAGGCTTTTAACCTCTGACCGGGGAGCTCTGGAAAGGGGATGATCCAGGCAGCATCGGGCGGCTCCCAGCTCTGTGGGGAAGGGGAGCGGGTGGGGAAAGGTCCCCCCGGTTGGGCACAGCCGCCGCCGCGGGGGCCGGGACGCGGGGCCGGAGGGGTTAACGCGGCGCGGAGGAATGTGAGAGTTTAGCGAGAGGCGTCGGCTGTCTTGAGGTCACCTGTGAGGGATTAGCTGGGCAGGCAGACAGTTGTTGTTTGAGGACTGTCTGAGGCCGGGGAAGGGGTGGCGGTGGGCCGGGGATGGAGAGTGGGGTGCCTCAGGGGCGGCGGGGAGCACCGTGGCCCCGCGGGTGGGATCTTCCTGTCCTACTGTGCTGCTATCAGATGCATTTGTGAAAGCCCCACTGTAAACTGGCTGTCTTTTCTGCTAAAGAAATAAATCCATCACCAGTGGGAAGGGGAGGAACGGGAACGGGGCGGGGGGGAAGGTGGGGTATCCCCACAAGCCTGGCTGCAGCACGCCAAACCCTGCCAGACCCCAGGTGGGCAGCAGAGATGCCGAGGAGGAGCTGAAATGCTGCAGGCATGGCCAGGACCCATCAGGGCTGCCCACATGTGGGCTCCCTCCACGGCAGGGACCACCAGAGAGCTCACCCCAGTGAGGACCACGAGATCAGCCGGTCCTTGCTGGTGGGTTCCCAAGTGGAGCCTTGGCTCTGCTGACTCCCCAGCAAAACCCCCTTTTCACCGCACTGGGCTGAGCCTTCACGCCCCACGTTTGTACGTGTGTCTGAGCTTGCGCCCGCAAATAGGCCTGCTGGAACCACAAAATAAGAGCGGTGAACAAGAGTGAGATGTCCGTGCGGACTCGCAGCCCGGACCGACTGGTTCAGGAGCTTTGAATGAGAACGGACACGTCCATCTAAGGCTGCACCATGGCACCCAGCACCTCCCAAGTGTTTCAGCCCCAAAACAGCAGTAATTTCTCCTGTACCTCCGAGCCTGGAGAAAAAAACCACCATGATTCATTGCTGGGTTGACTGGCGTGTTCGTGTTTGTGGGGGCTGCAAGGGTGGACCGGGCGTGTGTGGGTGTGTGGTCCGGCCGGGCAGAGACGAGCCTGCAAGGGCAGCAGGGAGGAATCACTGCGTTCAGCTCTGAGCATGACCGAGCTGAGGTGTTACACGCCTTCACATCGCCAAAACTGATTCAAAGGCTCGGCTGGGACTACGGTGCCTGCCTCATTGCTGCTGGATCCTGACTCCCTGTGAAACCTTGCTCCCCCACCACTTTGTCCCCTGCCCCTGGCTTTGCCCTCTCTGAGGCAGGGTCAGGATATCCCTACTCCTTCCCAATGGCTTGGGATTCGAATCAACTCATGATTTTTTGCTGTACCTATTGCTGCAATATCTGGTGTGCCTCTGTGGATGAAAGGTATTATATGAGGATAAATTCTTAATCATCACAATAATCAATCATTCTTTACCTATAATTTAGTTGAAATTAATCCAG
Organism: Platalea leucorodia; assembly: GCF_965183815.1. Lineage (NCBI taxonomy): Eukaryota > Metazoa > Chordata > Aves > Pelecaniformes > Threskiornithidae > Platalea > Platalea leucorodia. The sequence continues at coordinate 1,118,737 of NC_138841.1, forward strand.
CAGACGAGCAGAGGGCCAAATGGTAATCTGTGTCCTGGGTGTCTTTATTGACTGGGAAGGCGAGCATCTTCCATTAAAATAAAGAGGAAAGCTTGAAAAAGTGCACTCAGAAGTTTTCCGTCTTAAAAGGGAGAAAATAAAAAAAGAAAAACCCCACAGAATAAACACGTTATACTTTAAAAAAACCTCATGATTTTTCAAGTCGGTCTCCGGGTTTGGGCTAGATCTGACTCATGGTTTTAAATGCTGAAGGGAGGGTACGGAGCTATAATAAGTCGGGAACACCCAGTGCTTACCTGCAGGAGGTTTATCCTTGTGGTTTATTTAAATAAAGGAGCCCAAGTTGCATTTCAGGGCTTGCAGTTGCCCTTACGCGTTGGGCTTACATCAAGGAGACCTCTCTTTTGCGGAGCGCTAAGCAGGTTTGGTGATAAACCAGGAGGCCGCGTGGCTGTCCTGCCCAAACTCTGATTGAGAAACCTAATGCAAAGAGAGGTTCCCTGGGGCTAAGGGATGCTTTTATTGCGCCAGCACTGTAATAAAACACAAAATAAAACAATTTTATTGAAATTAAAATGTAAATGGAAGATTTGTCTTGTGCCTCCATCCCCGCCCCCAGCTGGATCCGTGTCTGGTGGCAGGTCGAAATCCCAGCTCCGTCCGTGTTTCCCCGGGCTCCAGACCCGGGTCTGGGTACTGCACTGAATCCGCCTCTTCTTCCATTGCACGTCACGAGCACTTGCCTGCGCTGCCCAGCTGGTCCCAGCCCACCGCGGAGCCGGGCGCTGCATGGCCGCGCCGGAGGGGAGAGGCTCTGCCCCGCACAATTCCCGACCTGGGCCAGGGAAGGGTGAGGGGAGGGAGAGGGCTCCTGCTTCCCGCGGAGCTGAGCCACGCAGGGAAGGAATAAATTGCTCGGAGTTTCCCGCTGGGGGATATGCGTAGCGCTCAACTTTAATCTGCTTATGCTCCTCCTGTAGTCAATGAATAGGGAGAGGTTTTTTCCGAAGGCAATGCAGAGCGCCCAAGGGACCGGGAGAGGGTGGCACGGCGGGTCTGGGGGCTGTGCCAGCGGCTGGATGCAGGGACAACCCGAGCAGACCCGCTCCTGACTCGTCCTGCCCAGCTCTGCCCCCCAGCACGGCTCCTTTCCAACCCGTCCTGACAGCGCAAAGCAGCCGACAGGGCAAATCCCCGAGGGGGCGAGGGCCCTCGCAGGGTGGCACCGTCCTGCTCGTGGTTTGTGGCAGCCAGCGCAGGTCCCCGGGGCCGAGGGCGTCTCACCAAGAGGTGCTCTCATCCCGGGCAGATGCACAGGCTTCAGGGGAAATCCCTGTTCACACTGGTGCTCGTGCGGTCAGAGCCAACCCTGCGCACCTCTGGGAAGGGACCTGCTTTGCCCAGGTCCGTCTCAGGGCTGGTGGCAGCAGGAGCCACCCGCTCCTGCACCCCAAAGAGCACCCACCCCCCCGGCAGCGGTGGCAGGGCTCTCCCTGGCCAAATGCATCCCAGCTGCTGGCTGAAGGAAACATTCCCTGAGCCGGTGGAAGGTTTCTGGTAGCGACCAAGGGACAGGATACTAAAACAGGAAAAAATTAACATGTAAGAAAACATAGCTGCACCTGAAGCAACAGAGGCAAAGGGAGTCAATGCAATTCCCTCAATGCCAGAAAGGAACTGTAAGGCAGGGGAACAGGCTGGTGCCCCCCTCCCTCCCTCCGCTCCCGCTAACTCCTATTTCAAAGGCAGACAAACAACACACTGTACTGTGTGGCATCTCCACTCTTAAATCTTCCTGTCTTCGGGTTCGTGTAACGTGAGCCGGCAGGGCAGGATCTGACCCTCTCGCCGAGCCGTCCGGGGCACAGCCTCGGCTCTGGTGAGAAATCCCCCAGTTGGATCTCCCAAAGCCCCCGAACAAGCCGAAACATGTCCTCCCGGGAGAGGCAGCTGGCCCAAAGCACTGCTGCAGCCTCTGATCCTCGGGCTTTGGGTGCAAACCTCGCAGGCACCTGCACGGCGAGGGGCGATGCTGGCACAGGAGCAGGCGAGAACTGCCCCGTTTCGCAGCCCGGCTGGCTGCACGGGGCCGGGCGCTGCGCCCACCCACCTCCCAGGGAAAGATGCTCTCTGTCACCCCCTGCCATTTAGCTCCGCTGCACCTTGTTTATTTGGTCTCCGCTCAGAGGTGGCAGCCCAAAAGCGTGCGTCTCCCCAGCCATTTGTCTCCCCATGGCGGACTTGAGAAAGAAGGGGGCAAAGCTGAACCTGTGTTTCTGCGCTGGGGGATAAATCATGGCTCCGTGGCGCCCCGTGGGTCGGCCCGGTCCGAGGCTGGAGGGAGCAGTGAGGAGCAGTCCCAGCACACCGCCGTTTTACCTCCTTGCTTCGGCCACCCACAAAAAGTGGGGATGGGAAGGGGTCAGCAGGCACCCACCCGGGCAGACACCCCCCGACTCCCACGGTGCCCCCAAAGGGCGGCGCGGCGCAGCCCCCCGCTGCCCTCGCTGTCCCTGGGACCGGCGTGCTGGGGGTTGGTCTTTGCTTGCCCTTTGCATTGCGGTGGTCTTGCAAAGGGAGGCGAAGCCGTCGGCTGGAGGCGGCTCTGGCTGGAGCGGGCTGAGACTCCACGGCCCAACGCCTTGGAAGTCATCTCCTGCCGTGGGCCAAGTGCTGCAGGGAGGCTGTGCTGATGGTTGTGCTTTGCCTTTCTTTCTCTCTTTTTTCCCTCTTGCTTTCTTTCTTTCTTTCTTTCTTTCGCAAAAAGACATAATCTCTCTCTCCCACTCTCGCTTGCTCTCGCTCTGTGAGAGCTGATGCAGTTAATTGGAGCTTCTTGTAAGTGAACATTAACACAGGCAGAGCCAAGAAGACGTCTTGGCAGCAAAATATCATTATCAGTTCTTGAGCTCCAGCCAAAATCCCCTTGCGGTCAAAACACAATTCTTTAAACTAAACAATTAAAGATTTGTGCAAGTGTTGCTGCCATGAGTTATCAAGGACGGGGAGGGGCTGCTGGGTGCCCGTGTCAGCGGCAGTTAACAGTCCTGCTCCCTGGCAGGGAGGCAGGTGACCGGCTGGAGCCTCCGTCGGCGTGGAGGCACGGGGAAGGGGCCCTGGGAAAAACCTCCGCCGTGGTCGCGTCACGCATGGGCTAAGGGGCTAAGGGGCTAACGGCCCACGGCAGCCACGGGGCTCATCCACGCTGCGCCGCCGGGCACCAAGCTCTCCTCCTCCCGGTGATGTGTTTTTGTTCTTCCTCGTCTTTCTTCCACCCTCGGTGGAAAGTGACTTCTAGCTTTAGTGGGAGTTTCTGTCAGAACAAAAAGCGAAATCTCCAGGTTTTCAGCAGTTTGTCAAAAAATACACATAAACCCTGTCTCCTTTCCTAAATGACAAAATATCTTTTTCTGCAAGGGCTGTTTCCCATGTTTGTGCACTCAAAAACACATAAAAATGAAAGCAAATTTTTTATTGTTATTTTAGTCGTCGTCTTTTCCCCCAAGCACAAAAAGATAGCATTTCCCAACTCGATTTAGCTGCTGAAGAGAAGAGTTTGGGAATTCACGCTTTCCCCTCACAGCACAAAGAAAGAAAAGCATTGCATCCTCCAGAAACCTTTTCTCCAGGTTAGGCCCTCATTTCAGCCTGGTGCAACAAGGGAATTAATCAGTGACAAGGGATCAGTTTAGACAAATTCAAGTTCGGACAGGAGCCCGCGGTGTCGGGAGTGACTGAAGTACGCCAGGCACAGAGCTGCACGTCTGGGTTCGGGCGAGTCTGCCGCTGCAGGCCGTAAAACGCAAGTGGCAGATGAGCGGTGGGACGGGAAGGAGAAGAATTAAACGTCGTGAGACGTGGCCAGGTGGGAGAGGCGCCGTCCCTGGCTGCAGCCAGGCAAGCTGCAGCCGGTTAATGGAGGAAATGCTGCTGATTGTCGCAGGGGTAGGGAAGGGTGTGCACGAGGGGGGAAATTTTAAAGAGATGCAGAAATATTCCCAGTTAATAAAATATCCCCTGTTCGGCGTCGAAGTTAATGTTGCAGGCCTCGGGTGAAACTGGGTCCCCGGGGTGGGCGAAGCGGGAGCTGCTTCCCCTTCGCACCGGGAGGACAGGGTGCTCGGTGCCGCGGGTGTCCCCAAAACACAGAACCGGGGGGATGAATCGAGGCTGAGGCCTGAGAGTTCACATGTCTTGAAAGAGGGGGGATTAGCCTCTTGCCAGCCTCGGGACTGATTTCCACCACATTGGACATTCTTGTTATCCACATAAATGTCCAAACTATGTTTTAATCCTGCCAAGCTCTTGAGACCTTGTGGCAAAGAGCTCCAAGGGCTGGAACAAATTCCCTGGGTCAGGATTATTTGCTCCTGAGGCTTCTCCTCATCCTCCAAGTGCCCTGTCCATCAGCTGCCCAAGTTTGTCATCTTTTCCTGAGTGATGCCGATATCTTCCATATGTCATCTCCTGTCTGCATCTCTCTTCCTATCCCTTCTCCCTGCTCACGTAAGGATTTGTTCCCCTTGCTTCCTTCTGCCCTTACAGCAGGACCCAACCCAGGCAGGGCGAAGAGATTCCAGTGCTGCCTCAGAGAACCAGACTTTCCTCTATTTTCTTCTCCTCTGAAAGCTGCTTTTTTCCCTCCTATCCCTATTCCTTTCCCCAGTCTCCTGCCCACCCCTTCATCATTCTCCTGCCATCCCTCTTTGCTGCTAACTCACCAAAACAAGTGTAGGGCTGGTGGTACGATGTCATTCCTAGGTATAGGAGCTAATACGAAATAATAGATAAAATATTGACTGGTTTAGAGGCAGAAGGTGTGGAAACCCAGCTCTCTGTATCTCTTATCACAACAGCAATAAAAGGCGGTACGTTTTTAACCAGTGCATGCTCAGGGGTTTTTGAGGACAAACGTTCAGCAAGATGGAAAAAAACTGAACCAACACATGGATACCCGAACCTGCCAGCACCTGTACGTAATAGCAATGCCATCAGGCATCCTAAAGCTCATCTGTTGGGGTTTAGGTACATCTGTAATTGTTGTAGATGAAGATGAAGCTTCTGTGATGAGAAGATTAGCCAGCGTGTTGCTGCTAAGTGATTTTTAGGTCTGGCCAGTGCTGAGCTGGGGCTTGGGGCTTGCCGATGCAGCGCGAGGCTCCTGCCAGCCTCTGCTCGCCTGTGCTGGGCAGGATCCTTGGGGGAGGATGGATGTGTCCGCATCCAAGGAAAGAAAAAGCAGCCCTGCTGTGTTGTTAGCTGCTGCGCTGTCTGGGTCAGCTTTCCCCAGCCTCTCGCGCTGTCGCCCAGCTGAGTTGTTCAGATTCGCGTGCTGGTACCCGGTCGCAGCACCTCGCTCCCTGTAAAATCGGCCTTCGGTTAGCAGCAAAGCGCGAGCCCTCTGCCTGCCCCACCAAAGTCCAAATCCTGCCTTGCAAAACCGGCCGCATTCATGCAACATGAAACCGCCCGCCGCTGAACTCTCTCAACCCAATGTTCCTGCTCACGGGACTGCACAAATCCCAGAGAGCCGGGTCACGCGCTGGCTGCCCTGCCCAGGCGGAGGGGAGCCGGCACGCACCGCGGCCAGGGCCGAGGAGGGGTGGGAAAGGAACGCTGCGCTTGGGAGCTACCCGTCCCCCTTGTCCAGGGCAGGGTGCGGCTGGGGCGTGTTTGGGAGCAGAGCAAGGGCCATCGCTTCCCACGTGTGCAGAGTCCCAGCTTGGAGCATGTTGCCCCTGGGACGAGGAGCAAACTCTGCTGCCGTGATACCGCACAAAACCCCGGCAGGAACCCCAGGGCCACTCCGTTCCTTCAGGCTGAAGTAAATACGAATTTGTGCTGTGGGACCGATCCCTTCACCCAGGGGAAAGCCGCTTAGAGGAGAGCTCATCGCACTTGTGTGAGATTAGATGGGGAAAACGTGCAAAAGGGGAGAAGGCCCCCGACGCAGCGATGCACGAGGCTGTGTCCGAGCAGGGCTCCCTCTTGCCGGGCACAGCTCCTCTGAGCCGTCACTCGTCCCCAGCAACATGCAGCCCATGTACCTGGCTCAGCTGCACCCCCTGAGCTTTAACCCCGTGCCTGGCTGCACCGAGAGCCACGTATCAAATGTATTTTCTCCTTTCCACTAAATGGCTAGCTGTGGCAGGCCGCAGAGGCCCCCTCGGCGCTTCCTGGGGACAGTCCCGTTGCCACCTGTTCCTATGGAGAAGGCTTTTTATCACAAACACTTGGTAAACAGCTGCCGCCGGAGCCCCTTTCTGCCTGCCCCGCGTTTATTCGGAGAAAGTCAATAAGGAAAAACAAACATTCCTCGTCCTTGTGCACACACATCCCTGGGCCACCGCAGCGCTGGCCTGCTGTGCGTGGCAGAGCGGGGGCTCCCAGATGGTGCCCGAAGCCAGGGCCGCCGGGCACGGCCCCGAGCCGTGCTTTGGGGCAGCTGGGAAGCAAAGGAGGACGCACCGCCTTTGCAAGGGGATTTTCCCTTTGCCTTCCCCAGCGTGGGGGCACATCCCCGGTAGCGAGTCCAGCAGGGTCAGACATGAAACTCAGACCTCATGGGCTCTGCCTCGCAAAGGGGCTTCTTTCCAGCGAGCTCTGGAGGTTGCACAGTTGAGGTTTGAATCCCCCCATCGCCCTCGCTCACGCAGGCGCCCGATCCCTTCCCGCTCCCACGTGCGCTTCCCCGAGGCAGGGGGAGAGGACGAGGGCAGACAGGATCCCCCATTGCGACAAGCGCTTGCAGAGCCGGAGCCAGGAATTAACATGCTCAGGCTGTAATTAGGGCTTCAGCACTGTGACACCTTTACAAGTGTCTTTATTTAAAAGCAGGTAAATTGGAGGCTTCTAGGTTGGGTACGTTAGCGGGGGGAGATGGAGGTGATGATGGTGGGGAAGGGATGAGACAGGAGTGAATTATTTTTAGTGGCATCCTTGTGCTGTGACAGGTTGACCGTGGCCTGGGTGATGGGTGGCGATGCAGACACTTGAAGGAAGTTGGTTGGACTCAGAGGGAAGAGAGAGCATTTGTGTAGGTCCTACGTCTGTCCGTCTGTCGAAACGGCTGTATGGGAGAGCAGGGAAAGGGGGTGAAGCCGTGTGGGTCTGAACCCCCCACTGAGTACCAAGGCCCATTGCCTGCCCCGTTCAATCCACCCGCTTCTGCCAGCACAGTTTAGCCTCTGCCTTCTTCACCGGCGACCAGGTGACGTTGGCTGCAGCAGGCTGGGAAGCAACCCCACAAGCGGGGCTGGAGCAGGAGCAGGGCAGGGCAGGGGCCACGGGGAGCTGGCGGCAGGGACCGAGCCTCCCGCCGCCCCTGCAGCATCGCTGCCCGCGAGCTGCGGGCATCCCTCCTGCTGGCCCCGCCGCTCGGAACCTGCCAGCCCGGCTGGTCAGAGACGCAACTTCAACATTTGGGTCCAGATGGTAACACCGGCAGCCTCAAAGTTCAGGGATATTCAGATCTAGACCAATCTCTAGGCCTTTTTTTTTTTTTTTTTGACAGCTGCTGCCTCTACTTTAGGCAAGGACATTAGCGCCGAGAGGAAAAAAAATTTGATTTTAATGCAAGCCCCAGTAATCAGCTATTTGTGATGGAATTTTATCTGTCCTGGTCTCTAAGGGATGAGAAGCAAGCAGAGAGGAAAGAAGGGTCAGAAATTAGTATGCAGAAATATCTGATCAGCCAAAGTAATTTTCTTTAATAATCGTATTCATACTGGCTGCTCTCCGCTCACTAGAAGAATTAAGTATTTAATAGTAATATATTTCATCTGGCAGCAGTTCCGTTTCGTTAGGAGCTGTGATGCCTCGCCGGGGTGGGGGTGGGCAGGGGAGGCAGCGGTAGGAGGGCCCCGGCGCGGGGCGACCTGCCGGGGGAACAAAGCTGCCTGGCGCGCCGGCATCGGGTCCCGGGGGGCCGCCGGGCTCTGCAGCCCTCCCCGCTGCCCAGCACCCATCGGGGAGAGCCAGCTGCTGCGGCGTGGCGCAGGGTGAGCTCGTTAGGGAGCTATAATTAAAGAGGAGCGCGCTTCTCTTGCAAGGGGAGGCGAGGTGTCGGGACCTGCCGGCGCGGACGTGGGAGGAAGGAGCTGTGCGCCGCCATGGACCGTCGATGTGTTTCACGTTGGGCCCCATGTCAGAAATCCTGTGCTGCATCCTCTGGGCTGTGCAACACAGGAGGTCACACCAGAGAGACAGCAGGTTTCTCCGTGGCCTTAAAACCTATGGTTCTGTAATTGCCAGGAGATACACTAATTATTATTATTGGCAACCATTCAGGAAAGTGTTTAAACGCATGCTTAACTTAAGCATGTCCGTAAGTCCCATTGACTCTAATGGGACTTAACTACATGCCTAAATGCTGCCCTGAACACTGATGTTTTCCCAAATCAGTGATTATTCACAGCAGTCCCACAGTAAACGCGAGAGCCCCCCAGGCACCGTGCAGCCCGGATCTGTCCGGGGGCCTGCATGTCCCCTGCGGCCACCCAGCGCGACATGCAGCCGCTTCTCGCCCGAGAGGTCAGCAGCGTCGCCTCCAGCGCCCGGGCCGGAGGAGAGGGACCCTGTGGCAGCAGCACATCTGCACCTCTGGAAGGGCAGGCTTGTCCTCCCAGCGGCCGGACGGATGAAGGCGCAGGGGAACGCGTCCCTGCTTGTCGTCCTCAGCCCCATGCCTCCATTGGGGCTCCAAAGCAAGGGAGTGGGGTCATCTGCTCCGTGCCAGCCCTGGCCCCAGCACCCGCCGGGATCTGCACATGTCGGGGGGGTTGGGTGAGAAATACCATGGAGAAATTAATCCATATTTGCTCAGAAAAGAGACAGAGAGAGAGAAATTCAAATCTGAGTTGAAATCCTCTCTGTTCTGTTAAAAGCACATGATATAAACAGATGGAAAGTGATGCTGGCAATTCAGACCACTCAATAGTCTGGCATGAAATACCTATGTGTTAACCGGGCGGTTCTCCAGGCACGGGGAAAGGAGGCAGACAGGGACTTCAGGGTGCCTTGGCAGAACAGTGACTTGGGGATAAACTGCCTTGGAAAGGGGGGAGAGGCACTCTTACGGGCCAGACTCTTCCAGAAATAACAACAGCAAAACAGGATCACAAACCCTCGTATTGTTGTTGCTTTCTGGACTAATTACAAGCAAAATATCAATGGCAAAGCGCACGTGTATTGAATGGTTCAAGCTGGTGCACAAGGGGACAGACCTATTCTCTTCCTTTCTTTCTCTCCAAAAGTTTTGTACTTTATTTTCCCAAATATGCTAGGCTGAAGAAACCAGCACACCTTCCCCTTTGCTCCCCCCTCTGTCTCACTTCTGTCCACCCCAGGTCCTGCGTTCGCTCCGGTGACGTGGTCTCTGCAGCAAGACGAAAAGCTGAGGTGCAAAAAACGAGCGGCTCAATCGAGCTTGCAAATGCCAGAAAATATTGTTCAGTTGAAAAAAGATCTAGTGAACTGGGACTTGGCTCTTGTGATAAATACACTGCGGTGTGGGAATAGTGAGTAAATAAATAGCGTAGCAGGGGATTAGACTTGTGTCATGGCAAAAATAGTGAACATTAGGGGTGTGAAAGTTCCGAAGTGGTGGAAAAACTCCAGTGCTGACAACGGTGGGCTGCCGCTACTGAGCAGGACAGGTGGTTTAGACTGCAGAGCTCTGGTGACGGTGCATTTTGGGTTTTGCACGGTGGTATGGGTTTGCCCAGGACACAGACCCCCTCCTTTGAGGGGCAGGGAAACAACTGTGAAACAGTTTGGGGTTCCAGGTGCTCGTTCGCGTCTGGCCAAACCTTGCTCTCTCCTCCTCCTCCCGAATGACTGCTCAGACAGACCCTGTGTGTGGGTGAGGGAGGACGGGTGTCTGTCTGCACACCCTGTCCTCCCGTCTGCACTGCGCCTGGTCCCCAGGTCACCCAGCTGGGTGGCATGCTGTGCCCACGAGAACGGTCACAGCTCAGTGCATACAACCCAGGATGCACCGAGCCGGGGGGGATGCGGGGCCACCCGGCCAGCTCCCACCAAACCCCTGAGTTATCCGTTATCCAGCAGCGCCCCGTGATGCCGGGCCCCTCCGGTGGGCAGCGGGTGCTGGCTCCCGCCTGCCCCCCAGCTCCTTTCCCCCGCACCACGGCCTCCTGCACCCCGCTGCCACCAGCTCGCCTCGCCTCGGCGCTCCAGCACTTCGGGGATGCCGGCGGCACAAAAAGAGCAAGCTCTGAACACTGCTGCTCTGGCAAACGCCCGTGCCAGCGGTCCAGCTCCCGGCGAGCACCCTTGTCCCTCTCGGAGCCGGTGACCCCGGACATCCGTCCCACGCGCGTCTCCCCTCCTTCCTCCCCTCCTTCCCCGTCCTCCTCCTCTCCAAAGCGCGGTCTGCAGAGCGCGTGTTTGTGAGCTCACAGGGAACGGCGGGACACGGGCCTTTCTCTCGGCTCTAATGAAACCCTTTAATCATATTCAAATAGGTTACTGTTCAGGGGGAAAATAGAAATATGGATTTGATAGCAATAAATTTCCCTGGCTGGCTAAGCCCAGTTCTTAATTGTCCTGTCCCAGGGCTCGCACATTTCATTGTTCGTTAGGTGCTTAAGTCCCTGCTCTCATTTTGTGGCGGTGACATTACCGCTGATGGCTCTAATACTCTCATAATTTGAAAGGGGATTTGCATGATAGAACGCAGAGTATTAAAAGAAAAAGAAAAAAGGAGAGTTAAAAAAAAAAAAAAGGAGGGAGGGGGCGAAGAAGGAGTGTGCGGGGGGGCAGGGGAGCGGATTCAGCTTTCACTTAAAAAAAAAGTCACTTTCTTCAAAGTCAAATCATTGTTTTCATTAAAGTGAAAAAAAAAAGTGTCTCTTCTGCACAGTCAGTCCGGCCTGGCGCTGGTATTATCCTTATTGTTGCTAATGGTTATTAATTATTATTATCCTGCTACACAGAGCACTGCGGACGTGATGTCCCCAATGTCCTTGGGACAAAGAGAAAAAAAAAGCAGGGTGTCCGAGCCGGGGCAGGCTCCTGGCAGCCGGTGGTGTGAAGCGAGAGGGGTTTTGCCATCGCCTCCGGTGCGCCGGTGTTTTGGCAGGAGCCGTGGCAGGCCTCCGCTGCCAACCGGGGTCTCCGTCTCAGCAGCTGTTTTATTCTGGTGCCTTGACGTGCGCTGCCCCGCCGCCAGCGACTGCCCACGTTTTGGGTCAAGGCGTTATTTGGATAGAAAACACAAAATGAAAACCGGGTCGCCCTGCTGCCTTTATCCCCAAACTTCGGTTACTGTTTAGAGACGAGCCCAAATAAGTCATTGTTCCTCGATGCCCGGAGAGACTCAGACCTGCGTGCGGGTCCCACCGCTCCCAGCGGAGCCGGGTCGGGTTCTGCACCGCCACCTCCGAGGGGCTGGAAACCAGACCCGGCTTCAGAGCTGAATTTTCCCAGTCACTGGCTTTTAAAGCCGGGAAGAACCATTATGATCATCCGAGCTGCAAGTACCAGACCCCCTCAGCACCTGGGGTGTCAGAAATCCTGATGTGGATTTTATAGTGGCAAACCCATCTCTGCAGAAAAAGAGGGACACGAGTCTCCAGGCTGTCGTTTCGCAACATAAAGATTGGGGGGAGCAGCGATTTCTGCCTCTGTTGCTGGCAGAGAGAGCCCCCGGGCCAACGTAGCACCTCTACGCTGTTGATACTGTCGTTATTAACGGGAATAGTGCCCTGTTGTGGTTATATCTCCCTTCGGTTCGGCTGGCTAGTTTTGCGCTGCCATGAAGACATTTATCCCAACTCTTGACAGCAACTCAGTTGTTAATTTCCTGAAAAAAATCTCAAATCTCTTTTGAGGGATTTTGCTTTTCCCCTCGCTGGCTGGTTAAGGGGGAAAAGAAACGCACCTACATCAGAGACCAGAAAGACTTCCCTTGAACACGCCAGAAATCGCCCAGCCTTTCCCGAGCCGGAGCTGCCTCCACCTGTATTTATGGAGCGAGCGCTCGCCAAGCTAAATCACAGCCACGTCACCCAGCTCAGGTCCGGCTTTGGACCGGCACCAGTCCACAGGCCACCAACTAACTGGCCACGTCCATGGCTGCGGCGTGTCTTGAAAGAGGGCTTGTGCTTGCTGACGCATCTCCAGCTGCCCTTTCCCTCCCCGTCTCACTCACGTAAGAGAAATGCGTAGAGAGAATCTGCAACCAAAAATTAGCCCTGGGGTAAAAATTCCTTTTTTCACTCTTTATATGGAGACCACAGTTTTATTCTGTAGTTGGTCTGAAATTGAACGCCGGTGCATGGACGCACGCTGCAATGTTCCTGTGCTCCAGCGCACAGGAGTCTATGGGAAGGCTTTTATCCGTCAGCTGTTTGTTCTCTAACAATAAAGTGGTGGTTGGAAATGTATTAATTATTATTATAGTGTCTGAGGCTTGCGCAGAGATCATATTTTGGCTGCTGTTCTCTTATCAAGCGATTTAGCATCATTCAAGGTGAGAAGGGCCCAGTGAGTGAAAATCAGCCCAGGTCTATTGATCTCAGCAGAACCGGAGTCATTTACCCTGGCTTGGGATGCTGCTTTCACACCTGCCATCCTCGCTTTTCCCTGGAACTCCGTCGTGGTCCAGCCCAGGCTGTGCAGAGACGTCGGCAAAGCCCCAGCCCGTGCATCCAGATGCCTTCCTGATTTCTCCGCATTTGCACGTAGGCTCTTTCCAGGCTTGTTTCTGTGGAGGGGATCCTCCAGCAGTTCATGGAGCTAATTTTAGCCCCAGAGCCACACACTAAACTCCCTCCCACAACATCAGGTATTTACCAGCTGAATTCACCATCTGGGAGGCACCGAGGTCCCCCCCTCTCACCGAGGGCTTCCACAGGACAGGGCTCCCATCCCAGGGAGGAGCGTTGCTGTGCCTGCTCACTCCAAGACTATTCACCTCCCATTCCCGGGAATTTCACCATCCCTAACGCCCATGGGAAGGAGCCCAAAGGGCTCACAAAGAGCAGAGATTTCTATTTGTGTGGCTGCAACCCGCAGACACTCGGACGGGCTCGGCACTCAGCCTTCATCCTCGCAAGGAGTGCCTGGTCGAATTCCCAGATTCGGACGGATTTTGCCAGCCCTGTCCAAGCTGTTTGCTCTGCCCTTGCTACCAACAAATCCTCTGGCAAAAGCATGCCCGGGCTTCCCTGCCTTGCTCACCCCAGGCCTGGAGCAAGAGACGGGGATTAGCCACAAGCAAACCCAGCGTGCAGAGGGAGCTCAAAACCTGCCGGAGAGGCGCAGCGCGCCGGCGGGGCCGCGGGCGCCCTGCCCTTGGCGGGGAGAGGGATCTGAAGGCAGCACGTGCGCCGGTGGATGTCTGAGTCCAGAGAGACCCCTGAGGGCGCGAAGGAGCCAGTTAGCGGTGCGGTGAAGGAAGGATCCCGGTCAAAAGAGGATCATCTCATCTCTCTTCTATTCTATTTTCATCACCGCAGTATTGGACCACTTCCCACTAACATATTTACCCAGCGAGGTGACTACCATCTGTCTCCTCTTTATTAAAATACTCCAGGATTTTCCCCCATGAGTCGTTGTCCTTGGGAATAGGAAGAAAGGATGTCAGCGAGCTGGAGGGAGGACTGGGAAGTGGGTCATACCCTTCAGGAGCGCTCTCAGCCCCTCCAAACTGGGGCACGCTGCGAGTCCGGGGACACGGCGCTGTTTGGACTCGGCTGCGCGACTGATCCCGGGGCATTTTTTTGCCTAAAGCAGCCATTTCAAACGGTGCCGTGTGCGCTGCCAGCCCCCACCGTGCAGCAACTTGTTCCCCGATTACGTCACCCTGCATAAAAGGGAATTATTCAGACCTTCGTTTCAGCTGAAACAATACTGCAAATTAGCTAAACATGTGCTCCGCTCCCCACCCGCCCCCCTCCCGCCCATCTTCCAAGGAACAAGGCCTGCCTGGTGCAGGTTGAAATAAGACCTGCTCTGAGGTTCAGGGGATTAAGTCACTGAAGCCGATTTTGCGGAGTTTAGAAAAACGCCCATTTCCTTTGGAACAAAAAAAAAAAAAAGGGGCCTTGAAACAGGCCCCACCGCCGTGGTGGGTGCAGCAGCCGCCGTGCACCATCGCCCGCGGCGCTGGGCTCTGCTGCCGGCGCCCTGCCCGGCCGGGCACGGCTGGGCCCTGCAGCCTCTTTGCACCCCTGCTGCTGCCCCGTGCCCCCTTGCCTCGAAACCTCCACGCTTTGCTAGCTGGGGTCTGGCTGGCGGTTGCCTGCACCACCAAAGCCTCAGCAGCCTCCGCCACCAAGGAGGTGGCCATGCCCTTGCGTTGCCACCCCGGGGCCCTGTGCAGCTCCCGAGGGGTCCCCACCAGCCCCGAATTGTCCCCGGTGCAGCGGAGCCGCATCCCCACCCTCAGCCCGCTCTCGGGTCGATGGTGGGACATGGGACATCTCCCAGTACGTCTTCCACCGCCGCCATCCCGAGCCCCGCTCACCCCGAGAAAGCGCCAGAGCCAAAGTGGAGCTTAAATATTTTTGTTCTCTCATTCACTTAGGGATGGGGGGAGGAATGAAGGGGGGAGAAGGGAGAAGAAGGGGAGGGGGACAAAGGGGGTTTAATAGGCTCCAGTGACAGCACAATGTCCACATTGGGAAAAGATTAATGACGAAAATTAATCGCATGACCTTTCTTTCGAGGAGCTGGAGGTGAGGCGAGCCATTAAAGCCTCTTATGTTGTAATTAACGTTTGAGGGGAGAAAAGACTGGCTTTAGAATGGATGTGATCATTTAATTAGGGTTATGCGTCAGTGCCACAACAGGTTCAGAGAAGTCATAATTTAACTATAGCTTTAAATTACACAGTCAGAACGTGGATGGCAGGGTTTAATGGCAGGGAAGCGCTGCCACCGAGGAGTAGGAAAAACAATTAAATAAACACCTCAAATGGGAGAAGGAGAGGGGAGACGGCCGTGGAGGCGAGGAGGGCGTCCTGGGCAGGGAAGTCACAGCTTGGGTTTGTTGGAAAGGGAATCCTGTTAAACCAGAGCAGGACAGACCTCGAGCCGCCGCCGGACAGCTGTACGCCATCAGCCTCACGCGTCCTCACCGATCGAGGTTTCCAAGGCAGTGGGGTCTCTTCCTCAGCCCGGTATTAACCCACCAGCCCTGATTTCCCCTTCTTTCACCCCGGCGGACACAGGTTGTAATGGGATTCACGTCGGGGCGCTGCGGCCCAACACGCTGTCTCGGCAGCACCTGGTATTTGATGCTTCTGTGCAAGGCACAAGGCACCTTGCAATCAACACCACTGAGCAAAAGCAACTTATCTTTACAAATATAAGATTTTAGAAAAAAGGTCAGGATTTCTCTTTCAGGAGAAGAATTCACAAAAAGTCCAGAGAAATGCCTGGTTTTCCCTTCACCTAAGCAGAAACGGCTGCTCTGCCGCAGAAAGCAGCTCCTTTCGGTCCGCGAACGGGGAGCGAGGCGCTGCTCGCAGCCGCGCCGGGGTGCGCGGCATGGCCGCGGCACCGCGTCCCGCTGGGCTCTCCTGGGAGGGTGGGTTGGAAAGGGAGAAGTTGGATTGCGTTTGACTTTGGCGCAGGGAACAGGTCTAACAGCTACTCGGTGCGGCGCGGGCGGGCGTGTATGTTAGAGGAGGTGAAGGTGGATGTGTAGAGTCTTGGAAAATTATATGTGAGGAATGAGTGTCATGATCAAGTGCTGCATATTGGATGGATTATTAAGGTTCAAAATTAAAACATATACAATATTGCCGATGCCAAGAGCTCTCTAATCATAAATCAGTTCCCCTGACCCCTTCATAATCATGAGATTGCCCTAAAGAGCATGAGATTTTACATAATAATAAATGTTAAAGGGTTTTTTTTTAATTGGCCTTCTGGTTTTTTGAGCCTGCAGTGGTCACATTTTCAGACTCTTCTTCGCAATCAGAAGGATGGTTTATTTGTTTTTTAGTGAAGGTGGAGTTTTTTCTGTAACGCTGTACCTTTGTGAAATTATGCTTTAGGAAAAAAAGGCCCATTTCTCGTGAGCCCCTTCTTTGCCAACACCGCAAACAGAGGTGAGGAAGCTGAAACTCCGAGGTCTCGGTGCCGACGCTGAAGTCCCTGCGTGGCGCAGGCTGGGGAGCGCCCCAGGACACGGCGGGTCAAATCCTGTGGATCAGAGCTCCTTCACCTCCGGGTAAATCACAAACAACTCTGCTGCCTTCAGCAGAGGCAGAAATCTGGCGTAAATAGTTCTCTGAATCTAACCAGCTGCTTGAAATTAGTCTGGTACTCCTGCTAAAAGGGAAGAAATTTTTACATTCTCCTTTCCTTTCATCATTCGCTTTGGTTTTCCTCTTGCTTTCGCTCGCCGAGGGACCGTTCTTACTGATGTGCGCCTTTCGCTTTGCTTTGTATCTGCTTTGCCTTTCACTGAAGGTCCTGCTGGCCTCCCACCGTGCCACCAGGCTTGGGCTGCGAACCCTTGCTTCTCTTTGGGGAGAGTCCCTGAAATTCTTACAGCAGATAAAAATTGTGAAGGAAACCCCCAAACGCTAGCACATTATTAACACAAGCTCTGCAAAACCCTTGCCCTCCTGGCACACAGGGTCTGAGCGCCTCTGGCTGCACCCGTGCTGCCGCAGGCGACACAGGGCAGCTGTGTGCCACCACCACTGTCACCGACAGCTTCTGCACTGCTCTCCGCAAGAGCGAGATCAGGTCTTTGCATTCTAATCCTGTTGGTGTTTTACTCTCAAATGAGGGTGAGCAGTAACGAAAGGGAAAGGAGGGTGCACAACGTCCCCCCCCGCACTTTGCCCGCTTGCTCTCAGCAGGAGGGACTCCAGGCTGCGCTGGGTGCAGTCACTGCACCTATTTCTGTGCAAAATGCTGAATTTTGCACCCTCTCGGCATTTTTGCAAGACCTGCCCTGGGGCAGGGAGCGTTCACTTCCATCACGCTGCAGAGCTGCATTTCGGTGCCCTCTCCCGCGGTCGCGCACCACGGCAAGCACGGCCACGCTCCGGCTCACCGCGGTGGGAGCCGGGGGATGCCGCCAGCCCGCCGGGACGGCAGCTCGTGTCCTGGGGCTGGCGGGAGGAGAGCATCCCGCCTTCAGGAAGGCTCAGCAGCGGGTGGCTGCGTTTGCTCCGCAGCCACTGCCGTTTCTGCGCCTCCGGTTCAGCAAAGTGCATAAGCACCTGCTTAACTCAGAGAGGGGGGTGAAGTCCATCCCTGCTTAGCAAAGCACTTGAGACAAAGTGCTTCGCTAAATCTAAGCCAAATGCAATTCTGGGCTGCATAAACAGAGGTATCCACTTGTCAGCGAGGCTGTGCACATGCCAAAGTACCTGCTCCCAAACGGCCCCGTGAACCAGGCCCCTGCCTTGCCCAGCTCTGCGCCTCTTCGCTGAGCAGCACGCGATGCGAGCCAAACAGCCCCCAAATCCTAGCCAGCAGCAGTGACCCGACCGTATCCAAAATCCCTAAAGCTTTAGATTTGGGGGAATGAATGCTCAGATCGCTTCTGGACTGAGCTGTGCTCACTTCTGGACTGAGTTTTGGAAAAAACAAGCCATCTCCCAGCTCTGCCTGTCTGCAGTCTTTACGCGTGCACCAAGCCTTCCTGAGGACAAGGTCGCTGTGCCCGGCCCGCGCAGGACTGCTCGTGCGGCCAGGGCGTCATTTCTGCTCTCACAGGGGGTCAGACCCAGCACATGCAGACAGGACAGGGTGGGCTATTTTCCTATGGGATAAAAATGAAAATATTTACCATTTTTCTGACAGTACTGCTAGAGAGATACAGAATAAATAACAAACAGGTCTGCTCCGGAGCAAAGGGTGCCTAATTTACCTGGTTACTCTGTACGCAGCTGGGGTATTTGCACGCTCAGGCGTGGAGGGGGATAGAAATGCGCAAGGGGATCTCAAGCCCGTTGCCCGTTTCATCCCACACCCTCACACCATTGCAGTCAAAGCAATTGCCTGATTTCCTCCTGAACACCTGTCTCTGCACGAAAGCCTGGGATTTGGGGCGAACCAAGGGCAAAAAAATGCATCCGTCGCTCCAAGCCCACGTGATGGCAAGGCCGGCCCTGGGGACGTGTCGGGACCCCCGTCGCGGCTGCCCTGGGCCCTGCCCTCCCCGCTGAGCGTGGTGGCCCACGTGCCGTCGTGCAGAAGCCCCGTCAATCCCGGCTGCCGACTGCCCCATAAACCCCAGTGCCCTCGAAAGAGAGAAAAAAATGGAAATGACTTCTCTCCTTCACGGAGGTCTCGTGGCCTTAAAACTTAATAGTCTCTCAAATGCCGTAATGCAAGAGGGGACTTTTATGGACTCGACAAGGGATAATATTATTAAGGTGTGTTATTATATTAATTCCAATATTTCATGAGATGGGGCGGGGGCAGAGGGTGAGGAATAAAACCTTTCGCTGGGGAGTTCTGGGTTGTCTTATCCCTCCCCAGGGATGCGCAGAGGGGTCAGTGACGGCTGCCGGGCTCCTCGGGTGGCAATGCCACTGTCACCAAGCGCCTTCCCCCCCTCTTCTCCCCGTCCCTTGTCCCCAGGCAGACGTCGAGGGCCCTGGTGGGAGGTGCGGCCCCAGGGTGGCTCTCCACCTCTGAAGCATGAGAGGTTTGGAGGGGACAGCTGGGCAAAGCTGCCTAATGAGCAGCAACTGAAAGCTTGTGCCACCGTCGATGGGGAGCAGACGGAGAGGGCTTGGGAAGGAGCGACTTCTGCTGTGCTGGGAGGAGCCGTGGCTGGATCCAGGGATGTCCTGGGGAGGGCAAAGATTGCACCGGTTTTCTTGTTGGTGCTCAGCTCTGGCTGCCCCTAACCCAGCTCTGAGAGCCGGGATGTTGGCTCTGCACGACTGCGGCCATGCTCGTGGTGCTGCAGGACACCCTGGTGTAAGCACGGCACTGGCTCGGCGTGCGGCTCCCCGGACCTCTGCTCGTGGGCCAGGCGGCAATGCGGTACCCTGTGCCCAGGAACCGTGGCTGGCACAGCTCTGGAAGGATGGAGAGTGCTTTTCTGCACTGAAATCCCTTGAGGAAGGCCTCACCAACTGCAACGGTTTGCCGGAGGGGGCAAGCAAACATCCAGAGATCTCCCTGTCCAGTCATCTCCACCAGGAGCAGAGGCACAGGCAGTCCCAGCGATCTTCCATCACCCCATCCACTAAATGCCTTCCCTGTCCAAACAAGCGCCACTCGATTCTTTCCTTTCCTAATCCCATCTCCTTCTCCTTCTTTCTGTATTTCCCTCTTCCCTTCTTTTTCCCTCTTTCTACTTCTCCTTACCTCTCCAAGCCAAAGCGCCTGCTGGGATTTTGGAGTCCAGCCACTGCCCAGCTTTCACCGTGTGTGGGCAACACCAAACAAACAGACTGTAAATAAAATACCCTCTCTCTCACACACACACATATTTTCTCCATTACCTCCGCTAATACTGTCTTTCTTCCATCTTGAGTTCAATGTTGTTTTTTGTCTCTCCCAAACCCCTCCTCCTCCTCCCTGCAATTTATTCCAGCTGTGAAAACCTTTCTGCCATCCCCTCTGCCACACGGGCGGATAGGTGAGTGGCAGCGAGAGAAGCCCCTCTAAGCCACTGTGGCTAATCTATCCCACATGTGCGACTTGGCGGGCGTCCCGCGCCGGAGCCCGGCCGGACTGCGCGGCTCCTGCTGAAAGCAGCCTGGCCCTTCACGGGCTCCGGCCCAGACGCTTCCCTCCCTGCGCTGGCGGAGAGCAGCACCGGCGACGGAACGGGCCGTCGGGGTCTTTTTTTCCTGCATCCTCTTGTGCCCGGTTTGACGGTGTGGCCTGGGCCAAAGGGGCGAGGTGGAAGCCTGCGGGGAGGAAGGGGCACCACGAGGAGGACTGGAGAGGACAAGCCATGAGCACATCTAAATATCTGACGTCCCTGTGCTGGGCTGGAGGGTGCCATGAAGCCCATCTTTGCTCATCTCCATACCTTTAGGTAACACTTTCCGTTTCAACATCAACCTGTTGGGAAACAGGTACCACCCTCCCCGCTGACTGCTGGGGAAGCAGCACTGCACCAGTTGGGGTGCCTTGTCCCCGATCCCACCCTGAGCCCTTCGCAGGGCTGAGGGAAGAGTTTGGCTTTCGCGTGCTCTGGAACCACACACGAATTCCCCCTCCACGAGCTGGGAAAGGGACCCAGGAGCCCTGACGTCCCAGCTGGATGCACTAAACTGTTCAGCTCTAACATGTTTGGATCCCTCTGTGGCTGATGGAGACAAAACCGAAGTAAACCCCGCGCATTATTCCAGTCCCATGACGCTGTATTAGTCAATAACACATCCTCGTTCATAAGCACGGGCATGCATAAAAAGATCAGATCATCAAATCCTTCCATCTCTCTGTTGTGTTTTTTTTTTTTTTTTTCATAAATACATATTGAGGCTTTTGGAAAACAGAAATGAGAAGCGTGTTTGGCAGTTGGCAGAACTCTGTGCGGAAGCCAAAGCGCCGTCCCGCCTGCCAGATCTATTTGTCTATCACTCGGAGCTGCCAGTCAAGGCAACGCCGCGGCACCCAGGGGACGGCTGACAGCAGGAGCCCTGGAGGCTTGGTGGGGGAAGAGCCTCGCTAAACCTTTAAAGACCACTTTATTTAACAGATAGCTTTAGTTAAGCAGTGGTTCCTGCTGGGCTATTTTCCTGGCTTCCCTGTGGTCTCAACACCAAGCGAATAGACAGGAATTTCCCATCGCAGCCCGGGGATGTGGCAAGAGCAGAGGTATAACCCTCCCTTTCAGGCAGGTTTGAGGCAGAAGCGGGACGTGCCCGTTGTCCTACAGTGCTAATTGCCATCCTCGATGTGGCCGCGAGGCTCTCTGGAAGTTGTGTCTGTCTGACCGTGTGGCTTGGGCTGATTTTGGGCCGATGAGGATCTTTACATGCCCCTTTGCCCCACTCTTCTCCATCCCAGGCAGCTTTTCCTTGCCCGAGCTGTGCTCCCACCCACACTTGGAAATAGGAGAGGCCTTGGGGAGGCCGTGTCCTCCTGGTGACACCAGCTCAACCTGGAGACCCAGAGAAATAAGCACAGCTGAGGATGCCTATCCAAAATCAAGCGACCACTGGCTCTTCACTCATCTTCCACCGCTGAGACGGAGCCTCCTGCGAAAACCACATCCACACATGTGCACGCACCACCGCTGCAACATCTGCGGGGCGTGCGCCCCGCCACCCTCGGATGACAAGTTCTCTCTGATTGCCCAAGAAGAAAGCGGGGCAGAGCAATCAGTCAATCCACCCGTGAACCACGCTTTTCTCACCTGCCTCTCACCTTGCTATCAGGGCTGCAAATGCAAAAAGAAACCTGAGTCTGTTGGAGGACTAACGTGCGGGTGAGCTCCATTGCACCGTGATGAATTGGTTAGCTGCAGTGTTCGTGTGTTTTTAAATAAAGATTTTAGAAAGGCAGGAACCTGTAAAACAAATAAATAGGAGCTCTTCTTAGCGAATCTGTGTCTGATGCAGAGCAGAGGATTGCTGTGCTAAAAGAAAGCCGCGTTTCTTAAATGAAGTGCATACTCGGGCCGTGCATTGCTCAGACACACCAGCGAGGTCCTGACTCCTCCAAAGTGAACATCTGCTCAATAAATGTTGTCTCCCACCTGATGGAAGCAGTTGAGTAAAGGTGTGGATTTGTTCCAGATGGGGAGCGTAGGTGCCATCGTCTGAATTCAAACCAAAAATCTACATGTTGAGCCCTGCTGAAGGGATCATCTTCCTCCCTGCTCCCGCCGCTTCCAAGCAGGAGGCAATGCCGAAAATGAAAGAGAGAGTGCGATGTGAAGGTGCAAGGATAAAGCACCGGCCTCTGCTCTCCTCCCCTGCCTCCCGTGCCTCTTCCCCGCTCTCCTTCTCCCCCTGGCCCTGTCTCGCTTTGCACGACCAAAATGGGGTGGCCAGGTCCTTCCTCTGCGCTTGGCCCTTTGTGGGGACCTCCCTGCTCGTTTCAAAGAGCAAAAGATTTGACCGCAAGATGGAAATCCCACTGTCCAGAGGAAAACAGCTGATGCAAAGGTAAAGCCCCGTTAGCACTTGTGCAAGGCTTGGGCCTCAGGTGAGGGGGAGCAGGGGCAGGGAAAGGGCCCCGGGCGACGGAGGAGCGGCGAGGGTGCAGTAAGCCCAGGAGGGGAGCAGACCTGTCCTGCGCAGCTCCTGGGGTATCGACTGCTGGGACATGGAGGTGGGGAGAAGAAAGGAGAGTAATGGCCCTGGATTTCCCCCAGATGTGTGGCGGGCCCACATGATTGATGGCATCTGTCTTTTGCTTTATTAAACTTCTGCAGCCATGTTCAGCCAGGGATTTGCAAGCGGCTTAATGAGTATTAGGGAGGAATCTCCTGGCAGGACGGGGAGATTTCAGGGGTTTGCTGAGCCACTGGCAGGAAATGTCCTGCGCAATGCGGCATGTCCTGCAGGACAGGGGCCGGGACACCGGGAGCAAAGGGAAGGGCGGAGGGCTGATGCCTGCAGGGATGCATTGCTGGAGGTCGTTACCGCAGCCTGCAGCAACGGGACCGGCTGCTCCGGGTCCGGAGACGGGCGATCGCGAGGGGAGCCAGCACCAGGCTGGGCGGAGGGCAGGTGCTGTCTGAGGAAAACACCCTGGCGCACAAACGGGCCAGGACATCGGCAAGAATTGATGACAGCAGCCTTGGCTGGCTCTCTAGGTCCTGAGTCCGAATGCAGAGCTCAGCTAGGAACATCCCAAGTGACAGCTCACTGGTGTGGCTGGGGACAAGTTGGCGTGACAGTCGTTTTTCCGTGGGGCTCAAAAGGCATTTTGAGAGACAAGCTAACGCAGAACCTGAGGTCTGGACTCAGCCCCGTCCCGGTCTCTGCTCTGGGTCAGGCCTTGCCTTCGCACAGGCCCGGCTGCGCAGCCCTTCCTCCTCTTTTCCCCTCTGACGGGGATTTCGGGCTGCCCGGACCTCCCGCCGGCTGCCTGCTCTTCCCAGCGAGAGCAGATGTACCTGCACACGCGTGCATGCGTGTACGTACATATACAGAAGTAATGTTTGTGTGTATCTATATGCAGAGTGGGGAAGACTGACACAGAACTTTGAGTCTGCAAACATTTGCAAATTAAAAGCCTATTAAGTATAGAAGTTTCCCAGCGGCAGAGGAACATGGTGCCCTCCCGGTGCCCCCCCGACCCAGGAGATCACTCCAGGAT
The DNA here is from genome assembly GCF_965183815.1 of Platalea leucorodia. Lineage (NCBI taxonomy): Eukaryota > Metazoa > Chordata > Aves > Pelecaniformes > Threskiornithidae > Platalea > Platalea leucorodia. Next base: position 1,141,971 of record NC_138841.1, read on the forward strand.
GGTTCCAGGTTGATCTCCGTCATGTTGCATGAACCACCATGAGAGGCACCAGCTGCACAGCCACCGGTGCTGTGCTAGTGCAAGGCCACGGAAAAAGCTTCCCTTTGCTCTGCCCTGAGCCCTCAAAACACGCAGCGCCTTGGTCTTCTGCCAGACCCCACCACCCTCCAGGTTACCTGCCCTTCTTTCAGTTATTGCGGCCCCTTTCTGCATCACTGTGAAGCCTTTTTTGATGGAGGACACCCCTGACCATGCTGCGGTATGAAACGCTTTGCTTTTTCCTCTGCCAGCCTCTCCTTTAATCCCTTACCTACGTCACTCCCCGGCTCCATCCACGCCCTCTCCGCCCTGGGCACGTCACCATCACAAGTCTCTGCACAAGCTCAGGCCTCTGACGCACAAACAGCATTTTGAAATGAAATCAGTTTGGTTTCTTTCCATTCAAATCCTGATTTTCACTTTTGGGGGGTTGGGGTTTTTTTTTGCTTAAACCGTCTACCTTGGCCACAGCACCTTGACACTTCTTTTTGCGTTTTAAAAGAAAGCTGTGAGTCTTGGGTACCGCTTCCACAGCGTTAATTTTAAAGGGTTTCCAAAGAACTTTTAAAAACATAAAGAAAGGGGATTTCAGGAGAAAGTCGCCCCAGAGCAGCAGGTTCCCGGCCGTTCGCACGGTGCCGTGCCGGGGCTGGCCGCGGAGGCGATTCCCCCGCCAAGGCCGGACCCGGGGAACCAAACCCCGGAGCTCCAGCCCAGCCCCGCTCGGGAACGTGGCCTCTGGCCTCCCGGCCCTCCTTCCTCGCCATGGCCTCCGCGCTCCCTCCTTCCCCCGGAGCCTCCCCCTCCCTGCCTCCTCTCCAGCTCGGTTGTTTTTCTTATTTTAATTTTTTTTTTTTTCCAGGGATTTTTTTTTTTTGGTGCCTCTCTTTGTCAGAATTAGTCAGGGCTGAACTGCCTCCACTCCCCAAGGAGACCCTATTTCACCCTGCCTAAAGTTCACCGCCTTGTCAAACCGAGCTAATCTCCTGCCGGGGAAGGAAAAAGGCTCATTTCAAACTGCTGCACATTCGGGGAGCGGCTGGGGGAGGAGGAGGTCTTCCTGGCTCCAGCCTGAAAAGACCCCGGACAATAATACCCCTTTTGTTCTAGGACAGTGGGAGGGGGCTCGGCGGTAGGAATGAAAGATGGGGGATATTAAAGGAGCAGGTGAAAGACATGCGTCTTCAGCAGTCACAGATAAGAGCCGACCCCCTTCTAATCTGACTGAAGCTTATTATCTTACTGCCACAGTCATTACTATTAATATTAAATACGAAAAAAGAAAACTGCATGAGACAACAACCTTAGAGAGGCTGCTTTAAAGCATCGGCAGACGCGGAGGTAAAGCCGGTGGCTTGGGCCAGATTCGCAGCCGGGGTAGAGGAGGCGTTTCTCCGGGGATGCTCCGCCAGTTTGGCTGGCTGCAAGTTGTCCCTTTGGGCCAAAGCGTTTGATGCAACCAAACTACCTGTGCCGAAGGCTCTTTTCTTACTTTTCTTAGCAGAAAGCAGCAAACCCAGGGTTTCTTGGCATACACGGGGCGTGTAAGGTAGCAGAGGAGCGGGAGCTGGGGAATGCCTTGCTGGGACTCTTCGGGGGGGCTTTGCTGGATGAGGCCGGGGGCTGGCAGCTGGGCTTAGCGGCATCTCCCCCAGCTGAGATGTTTTATGAGGGAGGCCAGAAAGGAGGGAGCAGTGCCTGCACAGCCTGGCACAGCACAGCAGAGGGAAGGGGGGCAACCGGGCACGTGGAGAACCTCGCTCCCCATTCCCCCCCACACGTGCCCTCTCTGCTCACCGAGCATCTCGCCAGACCTCGCTCAGCCAGGGGCGGCTAACTCCCCGCCGTGTCGCCGGGCTGCCTGGGGAGAAGGTGGCTCCGAGCCCCACCGTGACTCGGTCTCGGAGTGTCCCCCACCTCCGTCCCTGCCACAGGTGGCCTTGGGAAAAGCACTTGGCGGCTCTTTGTCCCCTTTCCCCCTCTGCGAAGGTTTCCTTTGTTCCAATTAGTCCGTAGGCTCTCCAGGGCGAGGGATCCTCCTGTTTGCACAGCGTTCGCCCCAGCAGCCCCGCGCTGCCTCTGTAAATACCAGCCGTGCGGCGCAGACGGCAGCCGGGCGCTCCGGAGGTCCCTCTCCCACCAGGAGCCCTGGCTGAGCAGGAGGGGAAGCAATTCCCCTCCCAGCACGGCAGAGAGGAGCTTCCCAGCTGAGCAGAGGGCTTATTTTTGCCGTAATTTGACAGACCCTCTTTCTGGGGCACTGATGCTTTTTGTGCATGGAGGGGAATGGGTGGATTTGGGAACTGGGCTACTTATTCTCCATGTCAGGGGGTTACCAAATGTCAACTGAGCATCCCTTTTGCACCAGCCCAAGGGGCGACGCTCCGAGCCTGGCTCAGGGACTGGGCTCCTCTCCCACGTAGGGCCAAATTCACTTCCCGAAGCTCCCAATGAGCGCAGCCCCTCCTGCCCAAACCCTGCTGAGCCAGGGGCCAGCGAAGGTGGGTCCGAGCGGGCTCTTTGTGCGGCAGCTGGAGCACAAGCAGGCGGCTTCGCTGGCACAGTCGGGATGTTTGCTCTCCCCGCTGACCTCTCCCGTCCACCTCCTGCCCTCCCTCGGCAGCTCCTCCGCAGCGCGGCGGGGGGGCAGCGGGGACGGACCGCGGCTCCTGCCAGATGTGGGGGCTTTCCCTGACGGGAAGCTTCAGGGGGGCCTTCGCTACCCTGGGGAAGGGATGCCGATGGCCGGGCAATGGTGCCGCGGCTCGCGGCGCTTGCTGGACTATCATTTATTAACCACGCTGGGGCAGGAGGTACCGAGGGGGTTTGCCCGCTGATTTGGGGAGGGAGCTGGGGGCCATAGCCCCCTGCCTAGCGCTGATGTTGCAGTGGACCCTGAGTGTGAGGATGCAAAAGGATCGGAGCCGAGCTCCTGGCATGGCCATGCCTCTGGGGAAACGCAGCCCACTCCACGTAGGAAGGGGCCGGTACGTTCAGGCCCTTCATCCAAGGGCTCACGGGTCCGATCCCGAACCCCACCAACCTCATTGCAACAAAAGGGCCTCTGAAAGGCCAGCCGGGGCCCTTCCCCGCCGGCTGCACCTGCGCGAGGCGGGCAGAGCTGGGCGCCGCGTCCGGCAGCCGTTCCCAGGGCGCCGGGGCTGCCCGACGCGGTGGGAGAGCTCCTGCCCGGCTGAGGCACCGAGGAGGAATGTTTGCAGCGGCCTCCTTCCCCTACAGTAAACATGAACGGATGACCCCGGAGCGACATGCTAGGGTTGAAATAGTCTGTCTGTGCACTGGAGAGCCGTGGGAATGCAGCGGCGGTTACGTCACGCCGGGGAGACGGCGTGGCCTCGGGGACCGCGGGCGCAGCCGTGGCCTCCGCGAGTCGGGGCTGGGGGGGTCTCTGGTCCGGCCGTGCCCTGGGCAGCAAACGCGTGCAAGCCGCCAGACCTTGTCTTTGCAAGGAGAAAAAGATAATGTGATTATTTATTATCAGCAGCTGGCTAGGATATATTGAATTGACAATTGCTAAGCTTGTGGCAGGGTGCTGAGACGCGTTAGCTGAGTTACATCAAAATATCCAACATCTACAGCAGGCAGAATTCGGCAGGATACGTAAGGGAACGGCAGTATGGCTTTCTTGTTTCTGTCTAAGTCAAGCTGCTAAGAAATGGGAAAAATCCCTGCAGGGAAATAGCTCAAAGCCTTGCAAAAGTTTGCTAGGATGGAGCAAAATGGGAAAGGCCTGTTCTTCGAGCTAACGGGCAGGTCCAGAAAGCAACAAATCAGGGCTCCTTCTGTTGAACTTTAATATCGTTTTGTGGGCTTTAAGAGGGCTGCTCCGGGAGCCCAAAGGCCTCTGCGCGGCTCTTCACCCTTTGCACCCAAGGCAGACGGCCGCAGCCGTGCTCTGAAGGCGGCAGGAGCCTGGGGGGCTGCATGCAGGGGGTGACAGGGTGGTGGCGTGCCCACACCGTGCACCAGGGCACGCCGCCCGCGCGGGCCGGTTTACCTCCCCTTTGGGTCCAGAAATAAGAAGTGAGGACTCAGCCCCACGTGAGGGAGGGAGCCTGCAGCTTGCCACCCTGTGAACAGAGGCTGACGCCTCCGAAAAGAAAAGGCCGGGCTGTTATCACTTGTAACTCCTGCTTCAACCAGCTTAACTCCGTTATATGACTTTGCCCTCCTGGAGAAAATTCATCATATTAATGTTATGGGCCCCACACTTAATACATAAGTATTAAGTACTAAATACCTGCGGACACTGGCTCTGCATGCGGCACATCTGCCCCGAGCGGGCAGGGGTGACCCCATGGGTCTTAGTAAGTCAGATGGGGAAGGGTGACTTGTTGCTTAGCTTCAGACTAATGCACGTTTTCATAAAATGAGTCCATTGAAGCAGGGTGGAGGCCATAACAATATCGTGCATGCCGGCAATTTTCCACTCCTGTTTTTCAAAGCTAGGTACGTTTTTTTTGCTCTAGACAGCCTGAATGTGCTGTTCCTTATCTAATCTTGTATTGATGTGTCTGTTAGACAAGGTATGCGGCATGTGTCACTTCTGAATACCGGCATTCAGGACCAGCAAGCTGCTCTGGATAAGCTATTAATATTTTTGCATTTTGCACTGCACAAGGCTTTTTCCTTGCGGATCTTAAAGCACTCAGTTAGTTAGTTAGTTAGTTCATTATTCTTCCAGTTTATAAAACAGTAATAAGTAGTGTCTATAGAGACAAGCCAGCCTTTGACACGCACATGAAACCACATCAAGTCGAGGGAAACGACGGCAATACCATACATATAACAATAGCAGAGAACCAGACAGCCCCAAAAATAAACCTAATTCCCCACGCTGCATTAAGCGTTGCCTGATAATGTTCAGCTCGAAACAGGCAGGACACCCTGCAGTTCATGAGATGTAGGCTATTTCGGTTTTAACAAATATTAATTAAGCCTCTGAGGATGGATATTTGTTGTATCTTTTGCTCTTGACACAACAAACATAATCTGAGGAAGCTACAAAAGCAGACAAATAACTGTGTTTACTAAATACGTGCAAATACCCCGGCCCAGCTGGATACAGGGGTGTTTCACCCTCCTCTCCTGCGAAGGCTGTGCCCGGCGCACTGCTGTCCTGGTGATGGCAACAGCCCAATTTCCAAGAGAAACCGGGCTTTGCTCCGTACCTGTAATTGAACACTGGGACGAGACAAACCAGCCTCCTCCCCGGGAGCCCCGATCCCCTCAGCCTTTGGGCAACACAGCTGCGGCAGCCAAAATTTTTCCAACTCAAGAGCCTGAATTTGGGCTCACAAATCCGTATTTAAGCGGCTGAACAAGAATCCTGCGGAGCCCGTAACTGCGGGGAGGACGGCGGGGTGCTGTGGTTAATGCTGTGGCTGTTATCGTCGCCAGCCCCCAGCCAGGGGCTCGGGCGCTTTACAGCTGGTCGGAAGGAAGAGCCTCTTCTCCGAGGACAGCGAAATCGGCCTCTGTAATGGGTTGTAGGAGCTGGGGGCGTGGAGGATAGCGGGCAGACATATGTACGTACTCATATTTGCACCGCAGTAGGTCAGGAAACGGGGTTTTTCTCTACTGAAAACGTGGGCTTTTTTCGGGGGAGAAGACAAACCAGTCTCAGAGCTGGCCCGAAACGCAGCGGCAGGAGGGATGCAGCCCGGACCCCGCGCTCTGAATTTCCCAGGGTGACCACTGCCTTTTTGGAAGGGAAGGGACGGGGGGCCCTGGCCCTGGTATGGTTTGGGTTTCAATGAAAAGTTGAACGACTCCTGGGAAAAAGGCGCATTTCACACGCAGAAGCCCTCGCCACCCGTATTGGCGTGGGAGAAAACCAATTTTCCATTGAAACCCCGCTCCGAGGCGGTTTCTAGCCGAGGGCAGGTTTGTACGCACGGCCCTCTTGGGCCGTATGAACTCAAACTTTTCCAGCCTGGGGGCTGGCTCTGGGCAGACACGTCTGGGTTTGGGCAGCTGAAGCGGTACCCTGGCTTTCGGAGGAACCGGGGCCGCGAATCCCGGCGGTGCTGGACCCGTTCAGGCGGGCTGGCACCGACCCTGGCGGCTTTGTGTGCCTGGGTGGCACCGGGGCGGGACCCAGCCCGTTGTCCCTAGCGGCTGTGCCACCGGATTTTCTAGCCGATCCCAGCAAAAAAAAAAAGGGGGCAAAAAAAAAAAAAGCAGGAGGGGGCAGGGAAGGTGGAATTAATAAAAGAACGGGATTAAAAAAAGAAGGGAGAAGAAAGTTTTATGAAAAAAAGAAGAGAAAAAGGAGAAGTAGCTTCACAAAGTGACACTTAATTCAAAGCTTTTACTTTGGCTTTTCCACCTCTGAAGCATGAAAGCAGCTAAATTAGCAAAACAGAAGTAAACTGTTGACTGCTTCATTGCAGGATTAAGTGTGATAAATGGAGGTTTTGTTCAGCCTCTGTCCAGATGTTGTGTCTACGCTGGGTGTTTTTTTTTCTTTTTTTTCTTCTTCTTCTTCTTCTTTTTTTTTTACATTCTTGGCCTAAGGCCCATATATATTTTGGATACTGCAGGGAGTATATAATATCATTGGAAAATGATGTGGTCTGGTAACCTTTTAAATAACATTTCCTCCCGCCTCTCTTTTCTAATAGTTTGTTTTTCTTTCCATGTTTTCCTTTTATTGGGGGGAAATTTTTTTTGGAAATTAATGAGGCCAAAGTTTTAAAACAAACAAAACAAACAACCCCCCCAAACAAACCAAAGCAAAAAAACACACAATTTCCCTCCCCATTTAGGGGGGGAAAAAGAGTTAAGGGACTTGTAAGGGCGCAGGCTAAGGATGTGTTTGGGACTTTTTTTTTTTTCCTGTCTAGAAAACCTTCCTGATTATTTTTTAACATTCCCAGTGCACTTGGCCCAGAAGCCAGGCTGCGTTTGGGACAGCAATTTCAGCTCCTTGCTGTGTTTGCATTGTCAGAGCCCCCCGACCCCAAAAGCATTTTTTTTTGCCTCGCAGGTCATGAATGGGAAGTACCTGTCGCTCCTGGCAGCGCCGGGCGGCGGAGGCCGATGGCTGGCCTTTCCCGAGTCTCAAACGACAGCATCCAGCAGGGACTCGGACCTCTCCATTTTAAGCAAAACAAGCCGGGGAAGGTGGCGAGGGCAGGGCCCGCAGAGCTGCGCAGCCGTGGGGCGGCCGTCCCGGTGGCACCGCCAAAGGGGATGAGGTTGCCAGCCCTTTCCCCGTGGCCGGGCAGCGTTCCCCGGGATTTGAGCATCCCCCCCCAAAAAGAGCAAAGCCGTATTTTTGCATCTCCGCCGCGCTGTGTGTTTTGCAAGCGGCCGGGTGCTGCCGGGAGCCGCTATACCCCGCCACTGCGGCTTCTCGCCTGGGGACAGCACTGCAGCTCCCCGCTCACCTCCCGTGCTCCCCATGGGGCTCCCGGTTTTTTTTCCAGAGTCCACCTTAAAATCCCATCTCGGCGGTGGCTGTGCCTCCCTTGGCTCAGCCTGGCTTCGGGAGATGAGCCCGGCCCAGGCTAAAATTGTGCTATTGACTCAGCCGCTGGCAGCGGGCTGCGAGGCGGCACACCACTTCAAGGCAGTTAAAAGAGCATTTGGGGTCTCGCCGCCATGGAGGAAGGACCACGCCGGTTTAACCCTGCGAGGGCAGAGCCCTGGGGGTGACGCCCTCTCCCTTGGCTGTGCTGTGGGCGAAGAGGCATGAATAGGGGAGCAGCAAGGATGGTAACGAGGGGCACCCACATGGGTTGGTTTAACCCCTTTATACCTGCCGGCGTGGGTTCACCGCGGGGGGAGTTCGGGGAGGACAAAAGGAGGGTGTTCACCACCCAAACATGGGGCTTTCCCCCTTGGAGCAGGGCCTGGATGTCAGCACCTACATTACTTAGGACTAGATTTGCAGTGACTTTAACAGCCCTTATCGCTTCCCACTCTGCGGTGCAAGGTGAAGGGCAAACCCACTGGCTCTGTCCAGCTTGGTGCTGGGGCTCTTGTGACTGTAAACCTCTGGGAAGGGATGGGGAAGCATCCCTGGGGCAGTGCCATGGGACGGCCGGCACGGAAACCCGCCGTGGCTCTCGGATGCTGCCCCGGTCGAGGCACAGAGCCCAAGTGCCCCCTTCCCAGGACGGCCGGGCTGTCCTGGCGTTGCTGCCGGCTCTGGCCGGCTGTGCCGTTGGGTCCGCTCCGGGCTGCAACGGGACAGGTCCCCACTTCCCGGCACGGCCCCGTGTCCTGTGTGTTTTGTTTTTTCCAGGGTGACATTAAACAAACCAAACCCAAAGGAAAAAAAAAAAAAAAAAAAGGTGAGAATTTCAGCAGATAAAAACGCAAAGCGGCAGCCGTTCGCAGCAGTAAACACCTTGGAAAGTCGCTCTCAATTTTTCTCCCCACCACCACCTCCCTGCCTCCCCTCCTCTCCCTCTCCTTCCCTCTCTCTCTTAAGGTAGCAGCGTGGGAGCTTTGCCAAAACACTGCGGTCCCATGGGGAAGCTTTCCTCTCACTGAAAGAGCCCTTGCGCCTGCCAGCCCAATTAAAACAACGTGAAAGGAAAGCAGCATCTGGAATTGCGCTGCCTCTCACAGCCAAGTCACAATTGTTTAGTCTGAAAGTCGTTTCAGGGAGAGCGGGGCTGGCTGGCTGCGCAGTGGCCCCCACATCTGGATTTGCGGCTAGACAGCCTCTTTGGCTGCAGTCCTGTGTGCATGTGCATTTTTAACTTTAGGATATGCTGACAAGTTAAGAAGTCAGAAAGTCAGTCACAGTAACAGCCTCCGCGGCCCCTTCCTCCCTCCGCCCCTTTCTAACACACACACGCAGTTGACTAAATACAATTTTCTGACATCCTTTCATCTGGAGAGAGTTTCTTCCCTTTCCAGCCTGCAGCTCGGGTCCCCGATGAGTTATTTGAGCTGAGCCAACATATGTGAACAAAAAGTCTTCTCTTCGGTTTATGCTCAAGGGCCCGTCTGTGCTACCCACGTTTCGCCGGCAGCGGGGCTCCGTCCCGCTCGCGCCGCGGCTGCCCCGCGCGGGGACCGTCACGGTCCCCTTGCTGCTACCCGCCGGGGACGGGCTGCCCCGGGGGGTTTGCTCGTCGCCAGCCGTGGGCCGCTGACGGTGATGTGATAGGGGCCGGTACGTGCCTGGGGTTGAGCTGCCCGTCAGGGCGTGCATCCCGACGGGGAGGGCAGGAGTGTGCACAAAAATGAGCTACCGATCTCAAGCGGCGCCGCGGGAGCGCTTCCAAGTCAGCCTCGCCATGTTTTGGCCAAAGCTTTTGCCTGCATTTATTTTTTTCCTCCGAAGCCCTGGCTGTGGCTGAGATGTCAGGGTGTTGGTGATTCACACGGCAGGCAGGATCCCCAAAAAATGGGATGGGGAGGGCAAATCTGAGCTTTTATAGACACAGCTCAGAAAAGGCCACTGACCACGCTGCCATTCCCAGCTTGCGTTTCGTCACACGGTGCCCAGAAACACCCCCAGCCCCCAGCAGTGCGGTTTTGCCTTCCCGGGAGCCAGGGCAAGCAGCAAACAGAGCGGGGATGGCCCAGGAGCCGATGCCCGGGCAGCACCGAGGCAGCCGCCGTGCCGGCGTGGTCCAGCCACCGTGGTGAACCCTGCTCGCCAAAACGCTGCCAGGTGAACCCATCGGGATGGGTGCACATCCCACCCTCCCGCAGGACCAGGACAGCAGCGAGAGGCTTCAGAGAAAGCCCTTTTTACAACGAACGACTTCCCTCCGAGCTACCAGCAACATCAGCACGACCGAGCTAGCAGCCTCTTGCCTGGCTCCCGCTTACGTCCCCCGCTTTGCCCGGCCGTGCTTTCAGCGTTCGCCTGCGCGCTGCGTCGGAGCCGTAAACCGGCGATAAAATAAGGGAAAGTTTCCATTTGAAGGGAGGTGGTTGTTACGGGCTGGGGGCCCCCGCTGCCACCTGGACCCGTTCTGGGCTCTGCTCTCAGACCCACGCCAACCACACAAAGGCTGCTCCACGTTACGGCCACGAGTTTTCAAAAGTGGCTCCTGATTTCGGGGCTGAGCACAGTTAGGGTTTGGTGCAGAGATCCCGAGCACCCCGGGCTCGCGGATTCCCGTGGAGAAACACCTACGCGCCCCATTAAAGCAAATGCCGTACATCCAGGGTCTGTAAAGCCCGGGGGCAACGTTCCAAGGTTTCCCCCCTGGGAAAGCAGCTTTTTGCTTTTTTCCCTTGGCTTCCACGCAGAGCTGAGCTTATCCTGCCCCTCAGCCCAGGGCCAGGCCACGTTGCTTGGCCTTTGCTCAGCCCAGGTTGACCAGCGCCCAGAAGCGGGGCTCCCCCCTGCGCTAGAACCAGGGCTGGGGGATCCCGGGGAGCAGCCGGCTCCCTGAGCCCCCCGGGATCTGGGGCGAGCCGTTGTGCGCCGCTGGACGGCTGCTTTTCCCGCTGCCCTTCCGCACGCGCTCCCGGCAGCGTCCCGCGCTGCCCGCGCCTCTGCCCCGTGTGCGCAGCAGCGTCACTACCAAACTGGTTTAGCAGCTCTGCAGGGCGAGTTATGTTGTTTCGAAAGGCTCCCAAATACGTGTTGTTCGCAAAGCTCTCCTGTATAAATAAATACCAGCATTTCTCTCCTGACCTTTGCTCTTTTGCCGGGTTTCTCCTAAATGCAGAGCATACGAAACCGCCTTTTATCCCCAGAGAAGCCCAAATCACCCTGTCTCCGTGCCTCTGGGTGCATGGTGGTGCAGAGAGACATCTGGGAACTGTCTTCTTCATCCTCCTCCCTCCCGGCAGCCGCGGGCCTTGGGCTCACGGGAGACCCAGAGGCATCTGAGTTTCTCTTGCCTTGAGCTGAGGGGCCAGAGGAGGGATGGAAAAGCCGTGCCATCAATGCCAGCATTCACAAATCCCATGTGAGGCCTCCGGCTTATTCTGAGACGGGCTGAAAACCCATGCCACGATGCTGTAAGGGCTGTCCCCAATAAATTTGTTGGGGTTTTCTTTATTTGTCTGCTGCTTTCCAGGCCTGCCAGAGTAGTGAGGTCGTGTCTCCACGTGGGGCTGGATGACCAGAGCTTTTGCAATTTTATCAGGACTCTCATGGTAGCCAGTGTTTACTCTGAACCCTGTTGTGTGGCTTTGTTCGCTGCAGCTTGCTAAAGCCCTGGGAGATGTAGGGAGCTAGAGAGCCACAGGGGAGAAAAAATATTCGTATGGCAATAAAAGAAAATAAAACCTTTAGGAACCTAGACCTGATTGCAGCCTTCTCCCTGCAAGGCCTGCATCACTGGTTGCTGATTTTTGGCAGTGCAGGAGCAGACCCTCGTCCTCGGGCTGTGTGGCAGAGACCCCAAGGATACCGGCTGACGGAGCATCGCCTGCGCCGGCTCCGAGCTCTCACCCACCCCGTGGTTGTTCTTGCCATTGGAAAGCAGTGCCTGCCATCGATAACTCCCTGACTGATGGCTGGGTAAACTCGCCTTGTTTACCAATGTGGGTGTCATACTGACAACAAACAGGTCTCTACCTGAGTGTGTCATAAGCGAGGGAGGACGGTAAATAAGAAATGACACGTAATGCTGCAAAGCCTGGGGCTGCTGGAAACAAGGGAACAGATTCCTCCTCTGCGTGGCACGTTGCAGCAGAAGCAAATCGAAGGCTCGGTCATCTCCTTGGGAAACGCTGGAGAAAACGACGTAAACTTCTTGAAAAAAAGGAGAAAGAATCTTTTACCTTTGTCACTAGACAGCAGGGTCGTTGGGGCAGGGACCATCTGTACTCAGAGTTTGCCCAGCACACAGGGGCACTGTGGCAGGGCTGCTGAGGCAGCTCCACGGGCACGATGCACCCGGCCAGACGGCACTGCCCTGGGGCAGAGGCACCTTGTGCAAAACCCCTTGGAGCAGTCCCGGTGCCGTAGCTGCTGGCAATGGACGGTGACCTGGGACACCCAAGCCGGCTGGCCAAGGTCCCCCCTGTACCCGGGGCCGTGGCGGGAGCCTGGATCACGCCTCGCCACATCCTCTGCCGCGCCGCATCCAACGAGCGGTAATTACTGCCGTGCCGGAATCTCCTCATTACACTGCTGTGGGTGCCAGGCAAACCATGGCTTTGGTGAAATTAGCCTGGGCGTCAGCAGAAAGCCCATCAAAGCCTCACCGAAGCAGCTGTCCTGGACACACACGGGTACAAATGAGGACAGAAAATGCCCCTTCTCCTGCCAGCTGCCCCGGCCGTGGTGCCGGGAGCCAGCGCGCAGGCTGCCAGGTCTGCTTCCCCCCTTCCCCAGGCATCTCCGAGCACATCCCGCTGCATCCAGCCTTCCTGCTCCACCGCCCCCAGCCCTTCCCGCTGGCAGGACCCCGGGGGACAGCGCTGAGCCCCCGCATGCTGCTCCTCTCCCTGCACCGCGGGGGCTCTTCTGCTGCTTGCAGAGGGGGCAGGAGGACCGGTGGCTCCCAGGCATGAAACCATCCCCGGGGGGATCCCTGGCTGATGCTGCCAGGCCTCAGGAGGCTTCAGCTCTGCCCACTGCAGACCAGTTTGACAAACCCTCCCAGCCTGTGCGAGGACCTCTGGATTTGGCTGGAACCTGGAGCAGTCACTGCGAAGCCACGGGTGAGAGGCAAAAGGCCCCAGTTAAAATCAAGGTGTGATTTCTAAGCACTGTGGGCAAATGCTCTTCCCACTAAATGGTTCAGCTCCTCCAAAAGCACTTTCAGTCTGTCTTTTCCCATTTCTTCTTCTCATGTTGGAGTCAGAAGTAGCAGATCAGCCTTACTCAAAGCAGGACCATCTAGTATTTAAACTCGGGTCCAGTTCCTCCCATTTACTTCCCAAGTGTCCTTGAGCACATCATTTCCCTCTGCCTCAGGTTTCCCACCTGTGAAATGGGGCTGAAAACACACCGAGACAATATAAAGTGCCTCCGGCTGAGCAGACGTCCTCGCTGCTCTGGCAGTAACTCTGACGTCTCTCGGTTTTTGCCCGTGGTTTAATGAAACCTGCTCTGCGAAGCGATCGGCGTGACGGCGGCGTGCCCCGTGGAGGTGTTGAGCTGTCTGTCACGGGTGCTGCTGAGAGCTGCTAGAAATATATAATCTCAGGGAGTCCCGCACCGATTGCTGGGCTGAAAAATTTCATGGGAATAATGTCTGCCACGGGATAGCAACATGGGATGCTGGAGCCACGGACCGGAGACGCTGAGCGTGACACTAACAAGGACGAAACTTTTCATTCACTCCTCCCTGCCCGGTCCCCTCCACCCGTGCCACACACACACACGCGCACGCATGAACATACGGAGTTTCTGGGTTTATTTTATATTTTTCCTCGTAAAGATTTGTGTCCATGCTGCTCTCGTATCAAAGCCAGCAGTGGCCCCTAGGATAAACATGCGGTCAGAAGACAGAAAACTCCAAGCTAAAACACTATTCGTTTCACCCATAGCAGCATAAACTGAGAGGCTTTTAAGAAGGGCGAATGGTTTTCAGTAAATCTCTCATATCAGCAGAAACCTTTGAAAGAGTTTGTTTAAAGGCTGTGGAGATAAACAGCCCGGCCAAGTGTTTGTTTAAGACGTATGTACTCTGTGTCGACTGGTAGGCTGGTATTTATATCGAGGGGGGGAAAGGAGGGCGAGGATCTTTTTGACCCTTTGCGAGCTATGGCTGCGTGCGCTGGGGTGCTGGGGGCCGGGGCTGGGCGCCGGGCAGGACCCCGGGCCGCGGCTGGGGGCAGAGCCGGGCGGGCGAGGGTGCGCGAGGGCTCTGGGCGAGCGTCGGCGTTTCTCTGCTGCGCAGAGGTCCTGGCTGAGATCGCCGCGCCAGGCACCGGGTAGATAAATGTCTGGTGAGGGATTCCCTGCCCTGCACAGCTTGCAAGCCAAATAAGCCCCACGGAGGGAAGGGGAGGGAGGAAGGATGCACAGCCCCGGGAAGCAGAGGGGCCAAGCTCAGCCCAGATTGCCCTTGGCCGTGCGTCAGCCCGGGGCTGACATGGGAGCTCAAAGTCATCGCCTGAGCCCCGCGCCGTGCCTTCAGCTGCAGCTGGAAACGGCCTTTCGGCAGCTTAGCAAAAGGCGAGTTGAATAAAGGTGTGTTGTATTTCAAGTGACATTGGCTGTAGGGCAATAGAGCTAGAGGTGGTTGGCAGCGTGCCGGCACGTCCCCGCCACGGTGGTCCCCGAGACGGGACCGTCCTGGGAGAACTGAGGGGACAGAGGCCCTCGCACCGGCCCGGAGGAGCCGCAGCGCCAGGCTGCGGAGGTGCCTTCCTCCCGTCTTGCTTTCAGCCACGGCCGGCCCCGTGCAGCTCCGAGCGCCAGCTTTGCCTGCGGTCCCTCCGAGCCGCGCACGCCCCGGCGCCGCAGCTCAGCACCTGCGGGGTCCCGCAGCGGGGCCCCTCCTGCACGCCGGCATGGGAGAGGCTCGGGGGGTCGGCCTGCCCTCGCCTGCCGGCCGGAGAGCGCTCCGGCAAAGAGGGGAGCGGAGACTTTCCTGGCGACAGGCCGGTTCTGTCACCTTCCCTTTCAGACCTGCCCCTGTAAATCATCTGGATGGCTTTTCCCCCCCTAAACTAAACAAAACGTGGATGCTTCGCAGCCTGGCTCTGGGAAGGAGGCGCAGTCAGAAGGGACCTGCTCTAGATTTACCCTTGTGTAACAAGGAGCAGAATTTGGCCTGTTTCCTGGACGGGGAGGGCATGCGATATCCATCGGCTGAGCTGGGCACGTGAATAACGCTTATAGCATCTTCCCTCGACCTGAGGGATCCCACAAGCACATATGCACTCGGTGCTCCTTCTGCCACTTCTAGGACAGATCCTGGGGTCAGGATCAGCGTCCTACACACCTGGGACGTGGGAAGTGAAGGGACAGTGCTGCAAACAGCTGACTCTGTCAGGTGGAAATTAAACGCTGAGAGCTCAGCTGGTTTAAATCAGCATCTTAGCACTGGTGCCGCTGGAGTAGCACCAATTCACGCGGGCTGATTTGGCCCAGAGTGTTTTGAAATCCAGCCAATGCTTGCAGCTTCCACCCGGGCAGCCCGGGGGCACCTGGATAAAAGGGGCTCGGTCTCGATGCTGTGTTTCCCTGGGAAGAGGGAGCCCCTCTCCCCGCAGCGGGATCCGTGCCGCCGCGGCAGCAGCGTGTTGGCACCGTGGTCCACGACTCCTCGTGTTGGTGGGCGAGGTTTGGGCGCAAATCAGGGGAGCGTTCGCTCTGGAAGGTGAGTCTTGACTTAGGTAGCGAGTCCGGTTGTATGTGATGTTTTATAGCAGAAAAGTACACGGGCTGCTCTGCTAGCTTGCTGTGTTTTGAGTATTCAAGCTGTTGGGGCCCCAAGCTCCTGCCGTCGTCATATCGATTCATAATCAGTGCAAATCCCACAATTTAAAAAGAAAATTCTCTCTGCAGATAAAAAAGAAACTTTTTTAATTAGCATGAGCTGGTGTTTGGAAGGAAAAAAAACCTTTGAACTGACTGAGGGCTTTGTTTACAGAAAATCAGATGATCCTGTTTTGAGCTTTTAAAACTGTTGTCATATTTTTAAGTGTTAGAGGCACTAAATGTTCTCCAAACAAATCTGTTCAGAACTGCCCCCCCCATTTCTGAACCGCACAGATGAGATGCTCTCAGCCTGCTCCTCTTTCCTTACTTCTACTCTGAAAAGATTGCTAAAGCTGACCTGCTTTTGAAATGTTTCAATTTGGCCAAACCCAGCAATTTTTGTTGTATTTACCCTCATTACTCATTGAACTGCCTGTGCAGCTCACCTGGCTACTGAAGCACCTCAAAGTTTGTTATGGAAATCCTCATTTTAGTCCTACCACAAGCACTAACACTGAAGACAAGTTTGGGGCGAGTGCCCGACGCCGCTCTGCCGCAGCCTGGAGCCTGCGCTGCCTGGGGAGGGTGGCCGGGGCCTGGGGTCTCTCGCAGGTGGCACCCACACCTCCCGCTCTTCTCTTCTTTTAAGTTTCATTATGGAAAAGATTGTGACCTCCCTCGGTCACATATTGCAGAACTTCGTGCAAAGTTTTCCCTATCCTAAAACCGCAAGCGAAGCCCTTTTCTGCTCCCGCTGCACTGGGGATGTGGAGAGCGGTTGATCCCCGTCCTCATCACAGCAACCTTTTATACTGTAAGGCCGTTATCATCTGCCCTCCTTAGCCTTCTCCGGGCTAGACTAAACAGACGCGGCTCCTCCAATCTCTCCTCATGGGTCATGTTTTCCAAACCTCTTATCATTGCTTCTCTGCTTGTCTTTGAACTCCCTCCAGTTCGCCGATCTCCCCCCCGACAGACGGCACGGGCTGGGTACCCGGCCGAGCCCTGCGCGGAGCGAAGCCCCGCGGCATCCCTGGAGCATCCCCGTGCACCCTGCTGCAGGCTCTCTTCCTCCGTCTGCACTAGGCAATTCGTTGGTTCATACTGAGCTTGCGATCAAATATAAATCTTAAATAAACTCTTCATTGCACTGCTGGCTCCCCAGCCTTTCACAAAAAAGTTATAGTTCAGCTTTTTGCTTCTCGTTCCCTGTCCTTTGGCCTGACCGCAGCTCATTAGGTCGCTCATTCCTTTTATCGAGGTGGTTTTGCGTGCCAGTCCTGTCCCCCCAAATGGCAGCCCCTCTCCAGGGTGCTCCCGCAGGCATTGCACGTGTACTCGCTGCGTGCAGCCTAACTTAGCACCGAAAATATTAACCAGGCCTGGGCTGGGGACAACCCCTCCTGCCCCAGCCCTGAAAAAGCCCTTTCGGTTCGATAGCGAGCTGCTGATAACCCCTAGTGTGGTTTCCCACCCAGCTGTGCCCCCGCAGGGGGATGATTTCATCTCGAGACCATGTTACCTTTATTTGCTCAGGAGAATCCCGGGGAGGCTGCACCAGAGCCTGCCTGCAGTCGGCCTGCGCCGCGTCTGCCGCTCTCCCCGGTCCGGCCAGGCCAGCCGCCTCGGCGCAGAGAGAAATTGCCTTGGCGCAGTATTCCAGACAAACCCATCTCCTCGCCGTTATCTTTTAGCTCCTTACAAATTGATTGCTTAATAATCTATTTGTGTATTTTTCTGAGTATCAATTTATTCTGACTAATGCCCCCCCCTTAATCATAGATGTTATGATTGTCTTTTCCAGTCCTCTGGGGATTCGCTATCTGAGTTCCTGTAGATGCAAACCAATGGGTCAGAGAGGGCTTTGGTCCCTCCTTATGTACGAGAGGGAGCCCCGGAGGTTTCTCCGAGCCCGTCCCTACTTGGGCATGTCCCACTTGGAGCGGTGACAGCGTCTGAGGGGCAGTTTGTCACCCCCCAGCCTTGGGGCTCTGCGGGGGAGCCACCAGGTCAGGCGGGGCGACGGCAGCTGGGGAGGCAGGGGCTGCGCTCGGCTTCGGTGCGGTGACGCTGCTCCTGCGGAGGGACGGGGATGCGCCAGCCTTGCTCGCAGCAGACCCTTTTGCAAGGCAGTCTCACTTCTGCTCTTCGCCATGCCCATCGCCTCGCTGCGTAGCATGAAAGCAAATTCTGAGGAAACCGCTTTCTGTGCTTGGTGGGAATTTGGAGCTTCTCGGTTCTTTTTCCAGCCCATAAAACGCCCATTCCCCTCCCTGGCTTGGTTCTCCTCCACCCCCTTCTAATTTCTGTGCAAAGGAAAGCCCTGTGTGAGATAGATACTGATTTAAAACCCAGAAGCCAATACTTTTCTTTTCAAACCTCGGCATTTCATCTTTCCTCTAAGAAGGAAGGAAGCCCCTTTTGTTGAGTACACAGCCTGTAATTTCCCTGTCAGATCCTAGCAGCAGGTCAGTGTTGTGACTGACTGAGTGAGGATCGCTCCCTTAAGGGTAATTACACTAAATTTCCTTTTGAAGGACAGCTTTCTCTGGATATGATACAAGGAACCCACTTTTTTCCATTCACTTAAATTCATGAATTCAGCGGCTGTCACCAAGCGCGCGGCAGTCGGGGACTTACGCCCCTTCCAGCTCCGAGGCGAAGCCCGAGGAGGTGGCGATGGGGACACGTGGCAGAGCCCCCACCGCGCTGAGCTGGGACGGACCACGCTGGGGACGGGAGCCCCTCGTGGGTGAGGATGGAGGAGGGCTGCGGAGCCATCTGGGATTTCTCTGCCCACCTCCGCGCCTCATCGTGCTGCTCTTCCCTCCCTTCCACCTGGGTGGCATCGCAAGGCTTCATCCATCACTCCCTGGCATCGCGGTTGCTCCTGTGGGCTCACCCACCATGTGTCCAGGAGTCACTCATCAACAACAAACAGTTAAAAGGAAGAAAATAGGCTGGAAATATCAATGCACTTTGGTAACAATAAACCCTGCTTTTAATTTATGCTAATATGTAGGGTTGTGGTGACAGTAAGAACAAAATTACAGAGTGGCTTTCTAGCTGGTAATTATCCCTCCATTTTCGTTGCTCGGGAAGATGGACACACAATTATGCTCTCTTGCTGTATATTAATACGGATTCTTGACATCTTCAGCAGACCTGGAGCTGTCATCGGGCTTTTTGTCTACTTTAATTGAAAATTAATGGTTACTGTGTTACCACGGAAACCGTGGCAATGGACGCCAATAGCGCTCACATATCAAACAGGCACTGGTGGCATTGTCTGTCCGTGTTGACCTTGAAAGTTAAAAGAAAAACTTAAATTATAAAAAAAAAAAAGGGGAGAGGGGTAGGAAAGAAGGAAAACCCTTGAAAACAGAGGGTTGGATATGGCGCATCAAGGGGAGGGGAGAAGGGAAAGAGGGATGCGAAGAAAAAACTTGGTGCCTTTTGTATCTCGACAGGGAAAAAGAGGGAGCTTCGACATGAGAGAGTCGGAGTGGCAAAGCGGAGAAGATGTCTGAGTGCATAAACCATGCGAGTGTCGCGTGAGCAGCTCCAGGGCTGCGCGGGGCTCCGCGTCCTTGAGCCGCTGTGCGAGCCAGGGGTGCGTGCGGGGCCCTCGGTGCCGGCGACAAAAATCACGGGAAGGAGCCCCGAGGAGCGGAGGGGGTGGGCAGGCTGGGGAGAAAGTTAATGGTCTGTACGGAGATAAGAGAGAAGGGGGGGCAGGCAAGAAAGAGGGAGAGAAACAGGCTGAAGGGAAGGGAGTCCAGATTTGCTTTGACTGGAAATATTGCCTGGGCGGTGGATGGTTGCAGAGCCCGTGGATTAAAGCAGCCCCCACCGGTGCTCTGGAGAGTGTTCTGGGCCTGCCTCCGCTGCGGGCACGGGGGTCCCTGCAGCCCCCCTCCCCCAGAGATAAGAGCGGGGGGCGCGTGGGGGGACCCTGCTCCGGCGCCTGGGGCCGCTCGGCTGCGGGGAGGGCTGGCACCAGCCCTGAGCCCAGCCAGGGACCCTCAGCCTCCTCTCTCTGGGTCAGAAGGGAGTGGGACTTCTTGGAAATGTAATTTTAGGTGAGTTTTGCTTTCCCCAGCATCAAACTTTCCCTGTCTCCTCTCTCCCCCAGCACCCGGGGAAATGCAGCAGCCCCTGCCCGTTGGGGGCTGCTCCGTGCCCTCTGGCAGGGCTGCAGCGGCGGGAGGAGGACCCCAAAGCAGCCCCTGGAAAGGTGGGCCTCCAGCTCCGCTTGCCAGGGCGCAAAGACCGGGCAGATCCTTTCCCCGGGGGAACGATAGGGGAAGCAGAGTGAAGTTGTGACACTGGGTGACAAGTGGCTGGGTCTCTTCTTGGTGACATGGTGCAAGGCAAAGCAGGGGACAGGCAGCAGCTGTGGGGAGTGGGGTGCTCGCTGCCTGCAGTGGGTCCCAGTTTCCTGCACCTAAATGAGCTGCATAATTGGCCTGGCTTTTTCTCCTTCTTTCTTGCTCTCCTTGAGGTTCCCATGACCCGTGGTCCTGCTTTTAGCAGGGCCTGGAGCATGGGGAGGGGCAGCTGCTCCGCTTTCCCATGCACAATAAAATGCCACCTTAGGGCAAAGGGATTTGCAGCTGGTAGGAAAGTTGTCACCACCCCGGTGTGCCTGCTGCCCCTGCCTGGGAGGAAGGCGGGGATGTCCCTGCCCAGAAGCACTGCGGAGAATGGAAGTGGGAGCAGTTTGGTGAGGAAGCGAAACTGAAATCTCGGAAACCCCTGAGAAAAGGCAGATATTCCCCGGCACCCACAGCTGCTCGGTGCTGCTTAATGCATCTTCCCATGGGACAGCGTTTGGTCCGCCCGGCCTCTCCCTGCTGCCACCGGTCCAGCTGCGCCAGGGGCAGCAGAACGTGCCCGCCGCGTCCTCGCAGACATCTCCGGATGCAGCGCGGAGGTGAACCCCGGCCTCTTCAGGAAGGCGATCGGGGGCCTTTTAAAGCTGGGAGCCCGTCCTCCTCCCGAGCAAACAAGAAGACAAACACAGCGGAGGCGTGCCTGAAAGCCAGAGTCTTTTTTCATTTTCCCCGCATCCCTGATCCCAACCTTAATCCCCGCTCTGAATCCTGTCAGCCCGGCTGTTCTAGCACTGACATTGCTGCAGGCATCTTCTCCGCTGCCTTCCCTCAGATCTGCCTCCTCCTGGGATGTCTAAAGAGGACTCCGAGATTTCTGTGTTACTGGATGATTCGCTCCGTGCCCTCCAGCAAAGCGCCGGGGCTCCCCGGGGGAGGACGCAGGCGGAGGGGGGACGGGGTTGCGATGCCGTGGATGCTCCAGCGCGGCAGCGGGGGCTCGGGGCCGGCGTGCGGCGGCTGCAGGCTCTGGCCGTCTCACAGGGGTCAGCCAAAAGCCAGAGCAAAAGGTGGGCAGGGAAGGGGTGCTGCTGCCTCGTGCTGGTGCCCGGTGGTGGAGGTGAAACCGTTACCCCAGGACAGCGTATACCAATTCTGCTGTCAGGCTGTTACAGTGATGATGCACTGGAGTATTTTGCCCAACCGGCCATCGATCGGAGGCTGAGAATGCTCGGCAATAGACACATCACCGGGCCAGGGGCTGCCGTGGGAGAGCGGCTCTGGAGGAGCCGTGGGCCTCTCCCCTCGCCCACCCACGCAGCCGGCCTCGGTGTCAGCAAGCCCCCGGCCTGGCTGGGGTGGGGATAAACCACGGGAGAGCAAAGGGGCTTCTCTGGGGTGGGTTTCCCAGCCCTGTGTTCAGAGGGGTGGGTGCCACCAGCCCTCACCCCTATTTGTGTGATGCTGGGAGCAGATGCTCCTGGCGATGGTGCAGAGGCCTGGGCTAAGCCTGTCTTGCTTTAACCCGCTGAGATGGGGGAAGGAAAGGAAAAACGTCTGTAGGCTGGAATCTTCTTGCTCAGCTACGTCCAGTTGCAGCAAGAGCACGGGGCCCCAATTGCTGCAGGGTTTGGGGGTTTCTGCCTCTGCACCCACACAGCTTGGGTGGCACCAAATCCCGGATCCAAACACCCCCGGGTGGGTGGAAAACCAAGATGTTCCATGACTGCGAGTCGCAGGCCCCTCGTTCAGGCAGGTTTCCTCAATCATCCAGCCAAGCTGAGCTGCACGCTCCCCAGCAGGCATTCCCCTCGCCTTTGGAAGGGATGGCGATTTCTCACGGCCGCCCTCGGGCTCGGCGGCCCCGTCCCCACTCCCCATCGGCTCCTGGTGGGGAAGCAGCGGAGTAGGACCGAGGCTGGCAGCCCCTGGGACCCCGGGTGTTGTAAGCCCCCAGGATACCCCAAGCACCAACCCGTTGTGCCTCGCGGGAAGGAGAGGAGCAGTGTCTTAAGGACCTTCAAGCTGGGAAAAAGGCAGAGCTCAGTGAGAGGGTCACGGGTAGGGTCTGCCCCACCACTGGCACCTGGGGAGCCTGGGGAGAGGGTCTGTCCCCCTGCCAAGCCCACCTGGGGCGGCTGGCAGAGCCCCGGGCACCGGCACCCTCTCTCCATACTTTAATCGCCGTTGCTGCATGCGTCTGAGCGGGTGTCGGTGCAGCGGCATAAAGCTTTTACTGTGTTTTATGTGGGCACTTGGAATATGGGCTGCGGGTGTTTTTTTTTTATTCTGTATGTGGGGACTTTAATAGTACATGTTTGGATTTTATTAGCCTGCGTACGTGGGTTTTATGACAGGAAAGGTGGGCATTTTAATGAACTGCTCAAGACACAGGAACAAGAATGGAAAGACATTTTCAATGGCCCTTTAATAAATAACAAAGAACCCATCCACTTAAATGTTGTAAGCAATAAAAAATATGTGTATATTGTTGAGCATACATAGTTCCTCTGAAGTTAAAATCCATTATTAACCTAAGAAGCTAACTGTGCCCACTACCCAGACAGGAATATTTTTGCTTTTGGGGTTGCCGACGCGCGATGCGGGAGGCCGGGAGGCCTTCTGCGCGCGGGCAGGACGGGGCAGCGCCAGCGCGGGTCCTGGCGACGGAGCGGAGGCGGTGGAGGGGCTGCCTCTGCCCACCACGCTCTTCGGAGCAGCCCAGCAGCGTGGTGAGGCTGGAGAGGTTCATCTCTGAGCGCCGCTGTGCTGCACGGCAAGTCCCGGGATGTCAAGAGGAAAGAACTGTCTATCCAGGGCCATAAAGGCATTTTCTCCCCTGGGAAATTCCCCTCGCTGCACCGCTCCAGCCCTGCCCTCTGCTCTCCCCTCCTGCCCGCCGGCAGGGAGGTGGGCGAGGGCAGAGCACCCGGGGGGCTACGGGCTGCTGCGGCTGCCGCCGTGCCCCGGGGATGCTCTGCGAGCTGCCCGCCCGGTGCCAAGGCGGTTGCATGGCTGAGCAAGCCCCGTGCCAAATTTGAGTGCTGTCTTTTGGCTTAAGTTCTCCTGTTTTTTTGAACACCCACGGATGAACATAAAGTGGGCTACAAACCCGGCCGAATCCTGCAGTAACCCGACGCGGGGCGGGGGGAGGGCTGGATTCCTGCAAGAGCCTGAAAATATCTTTCTTTTTTGAAATGTTTGTATAGCATGACTTGGCCGATTTACCTCATAATATCTCACGTTGGCCTAAAGCCGAGGGCATTAGCGAAACTGTGAGCCAGATAAATGATTCTAGTGCTTTTTCTTCTCCGTATCTGCTGTTACAATAAAAAAGGGCCTTTTCCATCCAGCTGCCCTCCCGTTAACCCAGGCGGTGCCGGGCCGGGCAGCAGGACCGCGGGCAGCGCGGAGGCGGAGGGGCGCGCGGAGGCGAAGGCAGCCGGCAGGAGCAGGGCCGGGTGTTTGCACAGCCAGGAGTGGAAAAAGCCATGGAGAGGCTTTGTGCTTCCTGGCACGGCCGCCGTCCAGCGTAGCTGCGGAGGTGGGGGCTGGAAACCCGGAGACGCGAGATCTATGCCTAGAAACGTTACCCGGAGGGAGGTGGTTTGATATTCCCATGCGATTGCGTTCGATACGGTTCCCGGCTGATGGACATCTCCAGAGGCTGCAGACTCCCTCCAGATGCCATCTAGGTGGTCTCCAGGATGGCATCTGCACCAGTGTTCAATACGGGGGCGAGAGGATTTGGGGTTCGTCACCTCCTGGCTGATGCGACTCACAGCAGGAGGTGGCACCGGTGAAGAGGTGGCACGTCCCACCTTGGCCAGAAGAGTCCCCTGGGGCCGCCGGAGCTGATGGGGGAAGCATCCATGACTCCTTTGCTTAGCGCAAGCCCCCTCTGCGCCGAGAGGGGTGTAACAAGGCACGTCGAAACCGCCGGTGCCGCACAGCAAAGGTTTGGTTTACAGAGGCAAAGGGGCTTTAATATGAAATAACCCCAATTAACCTGCAACAAATTCCCAGCTCTTATTTTTTGATGCTTGCAGTGAGAGGAGCAGGACCTGGAGGCCTGAGGAGGGGGTTTGGGCTGCTTGTGGAAGGCTGTAAAAATTGCTGGGGCCGGAGGGGGGTCAGGGGAACCAGCGGGGTCCGTCTTCCCCCAGGCTCCAGCTCAAGCCCTGCAGTGAGAGCTCGCTGTGACCTGAAGCAAGAAGATACTGATTTTACTCAGTTAAATTGCTTTTAAAAAGGACAACTCCATCAACACTAAAAGTGTTCAGACATTCAGCATACGGATTAGACTTGGAGCTGGGGTGTTTTGCTGGGACGTGGTGGCTCCAGTCCGGGTAACAGCTTGCTTTTCAGCGTCTGGGTGAATTTGAGCACATTTTGGGCAATGGTCTGGCTGGCGGGACCTCACCTCTGGGACCTGGAGGATGCTGCGGCAGCCGGTGAAACGCCCGTCTCATGCCAAACCAGTCGCTGCTGGCTATCGCTAGAGCAGACGTAGGAACCGGCGAAGCAAAGCGCTGTCTGTGCAAATGCCCGTGTAACGCGTGTGCACGCGCGCGTGCGCAGGGCTGGGGAGCAGAGGATGACCTCCCTTTCAGGCACGCTGGGATTATTACGCACAAAACCTCCGGAGAAGTGGTTTTCAGAGGTTTTAAAAAGTGATCAGCCATATGAGGAGGTGTGTTCGCTAAATTTAGTTGAGGTAATTCAAACACAGCACAGGCTTTGGGGTTCTGGTTGTAGGGATTAGGTATCGTAGCTAACATCGCGTACGCGCTGTGATCACGCACTCGGTAGCGGGACGCGGAGCCCGTCGAAGGCAGGCGGAGCGATGGGCCGGTGGGTCTCGTTTCAGGAGGTCTGTGTGCGGGAGGTGCGATTCTCAGTGCTGCTGCAGGACAAAGGGCCACGTTCGGCCCCGGCGCAGCTCTCCCAAAGCCCACGCAGTGCATGGGGCAGGGGTGTCGGTAACCGGTGCCAGTCGGGCTCTTACAGCCGCCCAACCGCTGCCGCGTCTGCGCTCGGGCGCTCGATTTGGCCTCTGGGAATTACGGCACAATTAATTGCCAGTTTCCTCGGCAATGGGATCGTGCTCTGGAGCGAGCCCAAATGCCGGATCGGGATGAGCCGAGCTCGCCGGCACACCCCGTTTGGACCGGGCTAGGTGCGCACCTCCCCGAACGTTGGTGACCTCATGCCGCAGACATGGATGAGGTCACTCGGATAATTGCTCTCCCAAAACGATGTATCTTGTGGGAAGAGGATGTTATGAAGCCGGAGAACTTGCTAGGGCAAAAAATACATTGCACGCCCCTGGCCGAGAGCGCTCCGAGGGGAAGCTCGTCAGCGGAGCATGCCAAGACCTCCGAACAATAGGCTGCAGGCTCCGGGGGCATGGCAGGAGAAGAGAGACCGGCAGCGAGATGTGGCGCTGGGGGAAGCCGGGGGCTGATGGCAGCAGGAAGGTGTGCGGTACCTGGCGGGGAGGGAGAGGGGCCTTGCAAGGACCTGCCCTCCCCAGGGCAGGCGCGGCGGGCGGCAGAGCTGGGGATGCACGCCGAGCTCTCCCCGGCGCCGACCCGGGCTGCGCAGCGCTCTCCGAGTGCTTTTCCTTGGGGGAAGAGCCGCGCTCATCTGAGATCTCCTCCTTCGCCTGCCGGGCTGCCTCCTTCCCCCTGGTTAAAACTCGGCCTCTGCCGCTCCAGGACAGATCAGTGCCGATGCCTGGGGGTGCGCAGGGTGCTCGGCTCCGCCACTGCAGGTTCGCTGCCTGGATGAAACCTCTGCAGCACCGAGCCTCGGTTTCCCTACCTGCAGAAGGGCAGGAGCGATGCTCTATTCCCCTTGCAAAGCGCTCAGAGAGCCTCGCTTGCAAAAATGTCCCAGTTATCACCCATCTGACCCCCCCTTCCCTTGCCAGGGAAAGCTCCGATATCTTTTATCCCCTGGTATAAAGTTGCTCCGCTCTCCTCGCAGACCTCGCTCGGGCTGCTGTCCCGTCGCCAGCCTGTTTTCAGCTGCTGCTTCTCCCCGCAGCCCCTTGACAGGTACTTGAAAAGAAGCTGAGAACAGTCCTATCAAACCTGAGCAGTTACTCGGACAAGCCAGACTTTAAGGAGACTGAATATGAGCGAGTTTCACAGGAAAACAAACAGAAATACTTTTGTCACTGCACCAGAAAAAAAAAAAAAAAAGAAAAGCGGGGGGAAAAAAATAGCCGCTCTATGGAAAAAATCAACTCTTTCCTGAATAAAGCAGAAAAAAATGCTGCTGTATTGAGCTGTGACATATGGTTACACAAATAGAAACCACAGAGGGGAAAATCATGTTTTCTCTTTCATTATTTATCACTCTCTAACTGTCTCCAGCTGGGTGAGTAAACAGCCTCATTGGGCTGTAATGAGAACAGCCTGCTGCCACTGTGCTCCGGGCTGCCGGAGCCCGATGGTGCGCGGCGCGTGTGCGAGCCGGCGTGCGAGCGTGCGAGCGGCGTGCGACACGCCGGCCGCCGCCTTGCAAGGGAGGCCGGGCCCCCGCCTCGCCCCACTGCCCCTCGGGCCTCGCGGCCTCGCCGCCAGCGCCGGGCGTCCGGCGGGATGCGGGCACGCGGCCCCGGCACCCGCAGCATCCTCCCCTTGGCAAGCGCTAACTAGGTGCAGGCTCGGCGTTAAATTAAGCGGGCTGCTCCCGGTTATTGTTCAGGGGAATTATGTGCCCAATTTCCCCCCTGAGCCGCGTTGCAAATTGACTCCTAAGTGTCCCGTGAAATGGCTGCATAATTTGCGCATTTGAGAAGCGGTGGCAGGAACGTGTGTGTGAGCCGGGTGCTTTGCTTCGCATCCTTCTCCACCTCACGCGGTTTTTAGCCAGTTTTATTTCCAGCTTTCGCCCACCCCGTGGCTCTCGCGGGGTTTAATTGCGGGGTCCGTGGGCTCTGCCACTCTCTGAATGCATTTTTCTTCCCGTCCCATCTTCAGCGGCTCCAGAAAGTGAAGTTTGGCAGCTCTCGCCTCTCTGGGGACCAGAGGTCCCTTCCCACACCCCGAGCCCTGATCCATCCCCAGGAGCCCCAGCGAGGAGCCTCTGCGGATGCACGGCAGCTGGCCCCCGGCTCCCGAATCCCACTGCATTTTCCCATTTGCTTTACTGGGGGGATCAGACTCTAAGATTCAGATCCCCCTGATTAGGGCAGGCTTTGGATTAGGCGCTGAATTAGGTCAGGGTATGGGATATTCCAGCCTCGCAGTTGCTTCCGTGTTTCCCTCCTGCGTTTTTCCTGGGGCACGGCTGAACTCCAGCCTCCCTGGCCAACACGCAGCTCCTGCACATGAACCGAAGGGCGAGTTATACCCGCGCCATGGCCACGGCCACCACGGCCCAGCTTCCAGCAGCCCCTGTCCCTCCCTGGGCCTCGGACCCAGCACCCAGCACCCAGCGCAGGACCCCCGGGAAGGTGCAGCCATCGCGGGCGCCGCGTAGCACCGAGGCGCCGCGTCCTTCTGAGCCTTTCGGGGGGAGAAAGGTCTTAGCTAAGAGCCAGAAAGTCCTTGAGCATCAACAGCAGTGACGAGTGATTTCCCATGAAGATTAACCCATTTCTCAAGTCAGGAGCCGCAGCCATCCCCTCTGCGCCGAGTGGCGTTTTGAGCGGATCCGAGTCCTTCTGACAAATGAAAAACTATTAGTAAATGGAAGCATTTTTAATGAAAACTAACCCAATTTTGAATGCCACTTCTCCTCCCACCTCAGCAATAGTCTGTGCCAGAGTTGGAGTGAAATTAGGTCGTTGTTGAACAAAGGTCATGAAAGAACATGAAAAGCTTTTCAATGGGAAACCCCAGTTTTTATGGCTTTTTGTGGAAATCCCCTCCCAAATAAAGTTATAAATAGAGTGACAAAAAAGCGCATGGAGCAAATCATCCCTGGATCTA
This sequence comes from Platalea leucorodia, assembly GCF_965183815.1. NCBI lineage: Eukaryota > Metazoa > Chordata > Aves > Pelecaniformes > Threskiornithidae > Platalea > Platalea leucorodia. The sequence continues at coordinate 1,169,624 of NC_138841.1, forward strand.
CCCAGTATGCCCAGTTGGGTGCTGTTAAAAAATCCATCTTGAACTGCAAATTTCACCCCTTCGAACTTGCAGTGAGTTTTGGGATGAAAAAGAAAAGAACCTGGCGAGAACCTGACTTTTTCTCCTACTGAATCTTTGCCTGCTTCCAGCCTGGCCACTGCTGCCCTCCCGCAGGACGGGGGTTTGGGTGCACGTCCCCAGGGAGCTGGGAGCGCAGGGCCGGGGGCCGGGAGGGCTCGGCTGCGCCTCTGATTCAGCCCAGCGCAGAAGCACGTGCTCCCACCCCGTCGACCTAGCACTTCAACGCCCGCCTTGCTGAATCAAAGCCCTCTTGCAGTAAATACTCCCTTAGCTTTCACAATCGCCATCTGATGATCTAATCCTTGCCCGTTTCCCTGGGAAGGGATTGCAGAGGCAGCTCCTTTCTGCAGAAAACCAGTGCGGATGAGTGCCAGATTTGGAATCACTGGGAAACATTTACAAATAAGTAAAGAAAAGTGAAAGCTTGGGCTTAGGCTTGCTCGGGAATGTTTTCCAAAGTGCAGAGGAGGGTTGAGGGGGCTCCTGTAGGATTAGGGCCCCCCAGTGCCCACTCAAGCACAGACGAGGTGTGCGCGACTGGAGCAGCAGCCTGAGAAACGTCCATCTTTGGTTTTGGGAATGAGCTGGGGGACAAGGAGGCCCGATCCTGCGACAGGGGCGGCTCTGAGCCGCTGTTTGACGTGATTTTTAAGGTTCCTGTGCCTGTGTCCATACACACACGTGTCCGCAAATGCAAAACTTGGTGCGTATTTTCCCCTCACTCTTTAAGAGAAGTTTGCTCTGGATTGCATCTGGTTTGGGCGGTTGCTCAAGGTGCTGGTGGCGACTTCCCCGTCTGGTCTTGCAGGACTTTGCACTCCTGCCGCTGCCCATCCCTGGTCCCACGTGTGCCGGATTCAAAGCCCTGCTGCCATCCCATCCCCATCCGTGGCACCTCTGCAGGGGCCGGGGCGCAGCGAGCACAGCCACGGGCTGCATGAGGGCTCGTGGCACGTGTCCCCGTTGTCCCCGAGCTCACGGGAGCTGCTCTGTGGCCCCGGCTGGGCTCCCGGGCTGGCGTCGGACCCAGTGATGCTGCAGCACCGTTACACTGGAGCGAGGCGGCGGCGGAGCCCTCGATGGGGGAAGTGGCGCAAGAAGCCGAACTCCGGCCCCAGACAAAGCACTTCTGTGCTCCCGCCGGAGCGCGAGCGGGGATGGCTTCTGCCGCCCGCTTTTGGGGGCTGCTTCCCTCTTCTTCCATGTCCTCTCCCACTGCTGGAGCATTAAACAGGCCAGAGCCTGCCCTCCAGAGCCTGCCTCCAAACCCACATTTCCATCCGAGCGCATGGCAACCTCGGCACCGGCTGCTTCACCGCCTTTCCCTCTCCTCCTCCTCCCGGCCGCGCCGTTAGCATCCTTCCCGTGTCAATTTTAATGAATTGTCATCAGACCAAAGTAATCACCAGTCAGCAAAACTTAATTTTACAAAAAGACAAAAAGAGGCTTCGCTCTAATTGATGGAAAATTGGTCGTTTCTTGTCAGGTTATTGTTCATTTCCCGCCCGCTAATGACTCCGCTCCCGCCAGCCGTGCCCGGCCCGGGAGCCCGGCGAGCATCACGGCCGCCCCGCGGAGCGGCCCCAGCAGCTCTCGCCCTAAGCGGAGCCGTTAGGAAACCTGAGATGAAGAGGAATATTTTCCTTAATAAACTTTCAAAAGGCAATGCCATGGAAACTTCAAAAAGCAGCGAGGAAGAGCGACGATGTCCTGCCTGGCAGCTCCGGAGGGAGCGGCAGGAGCGATGGGAAGCACTCGGCTGTTTTCATCACGGCACACAAGCAAGCAAACAGCGTCGATAAGAGAGAGCCGATTACGTTTTTGGATGCCTTTCTGTTTTAATCACCCAAGATGAGAGCCAGGTAAACAAGGCTGGAGCCCTGGTGCAAATCTGGCAGAGCTTTGCTGGGTTTGTGGACTCGGGCATCAGAACTGGCTGTTAATGGGCCTTGAACCAGCTGCTGTCACTTTATCACAATGTTCTTAGGATGGGGAAAAAAAGATGGATAATTTTCTTTCCCTTCAAATATTGGCAGCCCAAAGGAAAACAGACCTGCCCCACGCTCCCCCAGCCACCGTGATTTACGGCTCATATTGCAGCGGTGCCCAGGGACCCTGGCCTGGTCCCACCTTGTTCGGTGTCGTCTAAACGCACCCGTGGAGTCACATCCCTGGTGCGAGGCAGCCCCCAGCCTCCCCGTGCCGCTCCATGGGCTTGGTCTACACAGGCTATTACGGTAATTTGATAAGCCAGTTCTTCGTGATATGAATCTTCGCCTTCGTTAAAGGGAGGAAAAAAAAAACCCATTGCATTTTGATGGCTCACAGGGACAGTTCATTAAGCAATCAACTCTTTTAATGAAATATTTCTTTGTTAAAATATTCATTGATCTGCCGCGGTTTTGCATGGAGAAAGGGAAGGACCGTGTCCCAAATGCTTTTCTGTTGAGTCTTCCCAAGCACACACTTAAAACAGCGGGTTGTGCCCCAGCATTGCCAACACGGCAACTCCCGCATCGGCCCCCGGCAGGCACCCCGGGGGAGCCCGGCCAGAAACGGGGAGCTCGGGCTGTCCAGGTGTTCTTCCCTGCCGTTACCACACCGTTATGCCTACCGATGGCTGAGGTTCTGCACACCAGCTCTGGGTCTTCTTTGGAGGAAGCAACGGGGGGATGTCGGGGTCAGCTCTGGTCCGGCTTGGGCAAAGCGGTTTGTGCCGCGGTGGCCGGGTGCCACGGGGGGACGTCGTGGCAGAGACAGGGAAAGCGGGGCCAAGAGTGAGCAGAAACGGGCAACCGCGGAGCGGGCAGAGCCGGCGGCAGTGGGCAGCGTGGGAAGAGGGGGGTCCCAAAGGGAGGGGCTGGTTCTCCCGGCCGGGTGCAAGGGGACAGGGGACCCCTTTGCCCCCGTGGGGCAGCGCAGCAATGGTTGGTTTACATCCCGCAGGGATTTGGCCAGATGCTCTGGCCCCAGCGTAAGAGCAAGGAGGGGGGAGCTCAGAGAGCCAGGATGGAGAGCATTGGCAGAAGAAGAAAGAGGAGGGAAAAAAAAATGTATCAAAGAGTGAGAAATGAACAACTGCAGACAAAGCGCCGAATCTGGCCTCCCCCCTCCTTTCTCAAACCTTACACCATGAGTAATCCCCGCCGCTCGGCACCGTGACGACTCAGACAAGTAGTCACGGCGTGCGGGTAAGCATCTCCCCGAAGGAAACAATGCAGACAAACACGGTGAGTGGTGAATGCAGACGTCCTGCTCTGGATGAGTAACGTTATTTGAAAAGCAGATAAACGAAAAAAAAGAGAAGAGGGGAAAGGAAAAAAAAAAAACCCAAACCACGGCACATGCCAGTGGGGAGAGAGGAGCCAGGTGTCCTGTGTCTCGGTGTGCTGGTGGCACGGCACGGCACGGCACGGCACAGCACAGCACGGCACGTGGGCTTCCGCGCGGGGGGTACGGCTCCGTCGGGGATGCCACGGCGCCCCGCAGCAGGGCGATCTGCAGCCCCTCCGCTCGCAGGCTCCTTCCTCTCGCGCTTTGAGGCTTCGCAGCCCGCCCCGAGGCTCTGCAGGCACGGAGGAAAATTGGTCACTGTCTGGAGACCCCCCACGCCACAGCCTCTTCTCCGTGTGTGGGAGCAGCACGCCCAGGCGCCGGCGTTTTCGCCTTTCCGCTGTCTCTCCTTTGCCCGTTAGCTTCAGCTCACTAAAGCCCAGCTGAGCCCGGTCTGTCTGACCCTCCTCCGTCTGTGCGAGTAGGGGAAACTGAGGCACGGCACAGCTGCAGGCCAGCGGGGCTGCAGAGCCCCTGCCCGGGCTCTGAGGCGGTGCCTGGGGTGCTGCACCCCCTGCAACCTTTCCCCCCACGTCCCCCCTCTGCGTGCGGCTCCAAAGCAGAGCCGCCAGCGCCCGCAGGTGTCAGGATCCCCCTCCCCAGGGGCTGCTCGCCTGGGGAGACGCCGCGGGGCTTCTGGCCGAGGGCAGCGGGGGCACGCCGGCCGGGGCGGGAGGCAGCGATGCCGGGCCCCGGGCAGAGAGCAGCCTGTCGCTTTAAAAGGGAACCAGGAGCCTCTCATCACTTACAGTAACTCGGTGCATCATTTCTTTGCCTTACGCAAGAGGCGAGCGGGGTCCAAGAGCTCGGCGTCGGCCGCGGTCCCGCCAGCACGTCCGGGCAAAGCCGGATTCCTCCGGGTGCTCGGTGGCCTGCGAGCGTGGGCTGAGCGGGGTGTGCGGCCACGCCGGCATCCTCCCGCGAGGGCTCTGGGGGTCTCCTTGGGACCCCCGCCTTCGCCAGCCCCGTGCTGGCTGTGGATGCAGCGCCCAGCGCTGGGGGTTTATCCTGGGGAGGACGGATCCTGCACCCTTCTCCGCTCGCCCGCTGGTCGGTGGGTCCTGTGGTGGTGCCCGGGAGGGCAGCAGGGTGCGAACGCTGCCGCGATGAGCCCCGGGGTGCTTCGGCCCCGACCCCGGGGCGGCGAGGGAGCGGGGTGGAGCGCTGGGCTCCGGGTGCTGCCGGGCAGCGCAGCTTCACAGGGTGCTGCAAGAACTGCATGAAATGGCTGGTGTATTTTGGGTGGAAAAACAGCTTTTTTGTGCATCTGCTGAAACTCGCACCTTGGAATGGACGGGAATTTGGGGCTTAGCTGTGTCAATGCACAGCTCCCTCCCCAAAACGCTACTCTGGAAGGGAAAAAGTAACTTTCTTCCCTTGTTCTCCCTATTTTCCCATTCCCGATTTTCTTCTTTCTCTTCTTTCCATCTGTTTTTTTTCTTTATTTTGCCTTGAAAGGAGGGAGAGAATCCGAGACGAGGCAGGAAGCAGAGGAGTTCAGGGGACTTGTTCACATCATCAAATACAGACTGTTCAAACAGGCATCTTTAGAAAAGTCAGGTTTTCTTCTCGAAGTTACTCATCCCATAGAAGAAAAAACAGAAACCAAAGGAGATGTTCTCCGCCACCCATTTGCCAGAAATGGCCAACCCAGGACCTGGGGCAAACGGGCTCTGGATGCGGCTCTGCGAGGACTCTCCTGGAAGGGCGAGGATGCTGCCCGCTTCGGAGCTGCTTTGCCTTGAGTGGGATTTGGGACAAACCCAAAGGGACCTTCTCCATGGAAGATTTCAGCTTTCTGTCAACCTTACAGCAAACTGAGAATTTTTCCATTCCAGGTAACCACGGGATCGAAAACCTTTGGCTGAAAATTTTCACTTTTTAAAGGTTTTCAATATTCTGGTTAGAAGAGCAGATACTTTCTAGAGGAGGAAAAAAAATCAACTTTGCCAGGAGAAAGAGTTTCCCACAGATAGGAGTTTGGGGATCGATCGCAGAGGCGTAGGAGGGCGAGGGTGAGCATCAGGCCTGGAAGAGCTGGAACGTGTGACTTTCCTCGAAGGGACGAAGGACGCCACGGCTGGGACCCGCCGCTGACGCCCGGTCCGCCCGCCGCCTCTCGCAGGGCTTTATAACCAGGCATTATGCAAAATGTTTAATCCACGAGCTATAAATCCTGCTGCCTCCGTTATACCCTTTTGGAGGTGATACGCGCCCGAAGCTTTGCCTGTTGCAGAATAAAGGAAGTTTTTCCCTTACTTTTTTCCTTCTCTCTCATCTGGGAGTTCAGCGCCGGAGCGCAAGCACCGGTGGTCCCTCCTGCTGTCGCTCCCCTGGGCCTCGCCCGGCCCCGCAGCACCCCCGCCGGCCCCGCGGCCATCGGCTCCCCAGGAGCGAGGTGGCCTGACGGAGCAGGGACGTGCAAGGTGCCGTACGAAACCCCGACCAAAGCCCGGCCAAGCCGTGTCTCCTCACCCAGATTCCGGCTCACTCCTGGTTTTTTTCCTGGCTGACACAGATGAACAAAGAGGGATCGCTGGGCCACGCTCAATTCACAAACTCCCCTTGGTGGAAGGCTGCCCACGTCTTTTTGTGCAAATCCTTCCCGCTCAGATGCTATTTGATGTCTTCAAAGGGGCTATTCTTACATTGAGAAAAGAGGGCAAGCGCAGGTTTGACGAGGCTCGTCACTCAAAGCTATTTTTCACTCAGAAGAGTGCCAGTTTGGGATTAAAAAAATATATTCTGTTTTTCATAGGCTGATATTTGGGTGAACAACTCATAAAGTCAGAACACTGGGTATTAGCGTAGAAATTTGGGCAGACGAATGGGAAAACAGCTTTTGTGTATCTGGGAGGGAAATAAAACTCCTTGAACCCACAAAAAATGCCCGAAGAGCATCGTCTCAGCCGAGCCCTGGGCAGGCAGCGACTTGCGGTGCCTCCGTCCGGCTGCTGCGGGCCCAGGCGACCTCTGGCAGCGCCGGCGGGGCAGGGGAGGCAGCGGATCTCTGCCGTGGGGAGCAACCCCATCGCACCGGGCTCAGAGCTGCCAAATCTCCACGGGTTTGCAACGTGCCAGGAGGGATCTGGCCTGAGCTGGGGGGAATCGAAGCCGCTCCACTTCCCACGGGGTACCCAGCCCTGGAGTGGGTCGGGGCGTCCCATAGCTCCGAATCCCGAGCACAGAAAGGGCTCCCCACGCTTCCTCCCTTTCTAACATCTTTAAAATTTTTCTTTTGAGCAAATAAATAGCTAAATAAAGGAAAAAATGCCTTCACAACAGTGGCTGCAGGGTCCCAGGAGAGCGCCCATGGACGATGCTCAGCCAGCCCCGGCTGCGGGTCCAAGGCGTCGCCCGGTCGCCTTCCCGCGGCCGCCGGTGGAGGCTGGAGGACGGCCGGGAGGGGAGGGAGGGCTTTGCCACGCCGTGGATGCCAGGCTGGTGTTTGCGGGGTGCGGAGCATCGCGCTGCCCACCTGCCCGGCTCGCAGAGGGCTCCTGCCCTGCCCGGGGCTGCCTGCACCGGGTCCCACCCTTGCAGAAAAACGCCTGCCTGCGATGGAGAAAACGCCATCGAAGCCAGGGAGCACGGAGACGGCTGGCTGGAGGTTTGTGCATCTGGTTTTTCATTGCAAGGGAGAGGGGAAAGCTGTCCCTCCCCGAAGGAAAGCGTGCTGGCAAGAAGCGGAGCCCTCCCCTGCCCGCAGCGCCGGGGCTGGTGCACCGCGCTTCCGAGAAACGGGTCCTGGGGGGCCTCTTCCAAGAAAGTCAGCTCCTGCCACCGGGACCTGATTCTGCAGAAGTGGGTGTGCAGCAACCACTCATCCGATGGGAGCCCCAGAGCTGCCCAAAAGCAAGCTGAGCCCTCCAGAAAATCCCAGGCCTCCAAAAGGGTTGGGTTAAGACCTGGGTTTAAGGCTAGGCACAGCCTAGGAGCCAGTCCAGTGCTCGCAGTGCTCCCAGCCAGCCCTGCCCTCGCCCTTCTCGTTTGTCCCCTCGAGGGAAGATTTTTGGGGAGGAAAAACTGATGGGTTTCCTGGGATCTTTGCTAGGGCCACCAGAGCTTGTACCTGGGGGGGGAGCCAGCTTTTCCATCGTACAGAAATTCCCGGATACAGACTTTTCATTGAAGAAAAGATTATTTTTTTGAAAACAGTTTTCCTGTAAAAAATGAAATTATAGGAAAAAGAATCCAGGTGAGTTGAAATACTTTTCATTCCAGTTTCACCTTTTAAAACTAATTTATCTGTCCATAAAATGGAAATGTCAAAAAAGCTACTTTTGAAGAAAAAAAAGGAGAGCATAGAGTGATCTCACTTTGGTGCTATTGAAACGCGCTGGCTTCGACACTTAGCGAAAAACTTTATTTCACTCCTTCCACGTGAGAGCTGGGCCACCCGTCCCCAGCCCGCGCAGGTCCCTGCGGCCGGTGGGACCGTCGCCTCCCAGCCTGCTGCTCCCAGCCAGCCTCAGCGCCAGGCCGGGCGCCGAGCCCTCCTCCGCAGCCTCTGCTCAGAGGTGGCCCCAGCGCCTGGGCGACCGTTTGGGTCCAGCATCTGGGCGATGGTTTGGGTCCAGCATCTGCAGGGAGGTTTGGGCCCCCCATCCAGAAGATGTCTGGGTCCAGCATCCTGGTGCTGGTTGGGGTCCAGCACCCTGACGCGGGCTCTGCTCCCCCAAGGGCTCTGGGACCCTCTCCCTGCCGGTGGGACGGGATGTCGGGGTGTAACAGAGCCGGGCTGGGGGGCTGCTGGTGTCACCAGCGCGGTGCCTTGCTGTTCCCATCTGTAAAATGGGGTCAGTGGCTCTGCCCCGGCTCTGCCCCGTGCACATCGCAGACGGAGGCGATCCCCCCCCCAGCACCCCCAGCCGCCCGCTCCCCCGTGCCTCAGTTTCCCTCCCGCGCCCCCCCGCCCAGCCCCGGGGCATCGCTTTGCCCCGGGGACCAAACGCGGCAGCAGAACCCAATTAGCGCAGGCGTTAATGAGCAAAAGGCGGAGGGGGAGAGGCGAAGAGCCCGGGGCACGTCGCCCTGGGGTGGGGGGGTGCAGAGGGTGGGGACGCCTCCCCCCCACCCCAAAATAAAAGGGCGGGCGGGGGGTGCGTGCCCCCCCCCCCGCCGGCCTGGGCAGGGGGAGGAGGCGGGGGGGGCGGGCGGGGAAAGCGGCTGCACCTGCTTTAGAGGAACTATGGTAGGGCGGCCGGCGCCCGCCCCGCGCCGCCGCGCCCGCGCCGCCGCCGCCGCCGCGCCGAGCCGGACCTGAGCGCGGCGCGCACGGCCCCGGCCCGGCCCCGGGCTGCCCGCGCTCCGCTCGGCCCGGCGCCGCCCAGCAGCCGCAGCAGGGCGCCAGGGGCGGCGGCGCCGGTGCCCGGGAGCCCCCCGCCATGCCGAGCCGCTCCTGAGCTCGCAGCCCCGCCGCGGCCGCCCCGTCGAAGTTTGGGGAAGGTGCGGGGGGGTGGAGGGGGGGAGAGGCGGCGCGGCCGCATGCCCGCCGCGGACCCCGGCGCTCGGCGCGACCAGGTGGGTGAGCGCGGAGCGGAGCGGGGCCGGGCGGGGGGGTCCCCGCGTCTCCCCGCTGCGCGCCGCGGGGGTGTGCGCTGCCCCCGCCGCAGCTGCTGCCGGCGCGGGGGGGGTCGGGACGGGCCCCGGCCCCGGCCCGCGGCAGGTGTGGGGCGGGCGGGGGGCGCCGGCCCTGCCTCCCCGTCCCCCCCCCCCCGAGCGCGGCGGCTCCGTGCCCCCGCGCCCGGCCGCGCCGCGCTCGGAAGTTTGTTGCGGCGCCCGGACAAAGGGCGCGGGGCCGGGGGCTCGGCGGGGCGGGGGGCGCGGGGCCGGGGCGCGGTGCGCACCGCGGGGGGGGGTCCCAGTGCGTGCGGGTCCCCGCTGCGCCCCCGGCTCGGCGCGCCCGGGGCAGCCCCGGCGGCGGAGGGGCGCGGGGGTCTCGGCCGCCCCCCGAGGCGGTTCCGGGGAGGGGGGAGCAGCCCCGGCGGGGGCGGGGGGGGGGGGCGTCGGCCCCCGGGAAACTCGCGCTGCCGCCGCGGAGCCGCGCTGCCGGTGCCGGATCCGGACCCGCCTCTGCCCCGCGCCCCGGGGGCTTCGCCCCGGGGGCAGCGCGGCCGCCCCGGCCCCTTCCTTGGGGCTCCCGCTTCCCCCCACCTTCCCTCTCCCCCCGGCAGTGTTGCTTTACCTCCAGCTGCGCGGGGGCTCGGGTGGGTTTTTCCCCCCGTTCCCCCCCCTCGCATTTTAACTCAGCCCCGGCCCCGCCGCTCGGTGCCCGGCAGCGGCCCGGCGGCTGCGGTTGCCTCCTGCGCGAGAAAGCAGTAAGTCAGCCCCAAGTTTTGAGATTTCTGGGAGAAGCAGCCACCGCCGTCAACCTGCAGCCAGACCGGCCGTCGCTCCAGCAGCGTCCTGGGAAATCCGCGGTGACTAAAATAATAACCCCGAGCGCAAGGTGAGGGGAGAGGAGGACAAATGCACGGCTTCGGATGGAGCTGGAGGATATTCCCAAGAAATTCCCGCAGGTTTGGATTGCGGAGGGGGGGTTACGGCAGCCGGCTGCGCGGCGAAGCCCTGCCCCGCGTTTCGCCCGTGCCTGCGTTTCACCCGGTTGCAAAGTTTGCGAGGTTTCGGTGTGCCTTTGTTCGGAAGGGGAGCGAGGCTGGGGGGGTTTCCAGGGTTTTGGGGGGGGTCTTTATAACCTCGCCGCGATGCCCGCTGCCTGCGGGAGGTCTCGGCAGGCTGGCAGGGACCCTGCCGGCAGCGGCTACTAATAATATCAGCAATAATAATGTGTTTGGAAAGAGTTTTTATTACGGAGCTGTCGTCTTCTGGGAGTTCAGAAATTCCCGGGCAAATATCGTTTAACAAAGCTGGCGGCGGTCGCCGGGAGCCCCGGATCAGCCTCTTTCATCCCGTTCCCAGCCCGGTGCCTGCCTTCGTTGCGAGATGCTCTCCCAGCCCCGGCGCTGGCAAAGTTGGGATATTTCTATTCTTCCCTGATCCATCTCCCCCGTCTGTGGGATAAACAAACGCGCCTCTGTCTCTTGTCCCCTCTCCCCCTCTCTCCCGCTAAAAAAGAAAGGCACTTCAGAAAGTGCTGCGTTAGCAGCAGATTGCTCTGAATATTTCTTTTGGTGGTAGGAAATCTGTTTTGAGTTGGCAGGCGCGTTTCGAAGGTGTGTATAGGAGAGAACAAGTGGAGTGGAATTGGTTTTTCTTTTTCCATTTGGGAGTGATTTTTTTTTTTTCTTTCCCCTTGAAAAAAAAAAAATAAGCGCAGGGCTGTCTCTCTCCCTCTCTCCCCTCCTGTGCACTTTTAAATACAAATAAAAATGTGCGTAGGGGAAAGCAGGAATAATTCACAGGCATCTGCGAACGCCACTTTGCTCGGAGTAGTGGTCGGGAAGCGCCCGCTTTGAAAACTTGTGCTGGGATTTTTTTGCTATTCTTAATATAGTCCTAGAGGAATTTGTGTCCAAATTCCTCCCCAGCATCGCTCGTCGGCTTCAGGCGGCTCTCCCATCCCCGTCGCTCTGCCGGGAGCCCGCGCTAGCCGGGGATTTGCCTTTTACCACGCTCAGAACCAACTTCGCATCGGATTAAGACCTCACTTTTCCGCAAGCATTGTAAAGCTGTGGGGCATACAATAAAAATGTTATTAGTTTCTGTATTAAAAGGTTGGGTTGTTTTTAACCCAAACCAGAAGTAGGATTTACTTTTACAAATTTCTTCTTGTGTGTTAAAAATTTACACGAGAAACGTGTTATGCTGGAGAACAGGCATTTGATGTTAAATCAACCCAACATGTGTCTTGCGCAGGCGGTGTGACCCCGGTCCCCCTGTGTTTGCGTGGACGTGTTCCCTTTCATGCCTCCCCGTATTCCCAATTAAATGTAGTGAAGTCTCAGGCTCTTGTGAAATCTAACTCTTAATTTTTTTTATTTTTTTTTTTTTTTAATTCCCACCCCACCTTAAAGTCCATTGAAAAATCCAACAAGCCCTCAGGGGTGGGTGGATGGAGAAAATAATCAGATTTGGAAAATTTACCCTATTCCCCTGCGTTTTCTTTTTTTTTTTTTTTTTTTTTTTTTTTGTCCCCCCCGTCCAGGTCGCTGAAATCAAACCGGGGAGGGAGCTGCGGGAGGGAGAAGGGCCAGGGTTCCCCTGCGGAGCTTCGTCAGGGCCGGGAAGCCCGGGTGGCTCCCGCCTTTCTGCGGCCCTTTGTGGGGCCGGGGCCGGGGGCGAGGCGGGGGAGAGCCTTCCCCACCCTCTGCCTCAAGTAATGGGCAGGAGCTGCTCTTCCGAGATGCTCCCCGTTTTTTATGTTGTTTTTTTTTAATTTTTAATTTTAATTTATTAGTTGTTGCGTGGTTTTTGTCGGGGTTCCCCCACCCCAGCCTCCTCTCGCTGGGGTGTTTGGCCTGGGGACGGGGATGCTTCCGCTCCGAGCGCGGGTCGAGCATCGCTCCCGTGATAAAAGCCAAACCGCTCCGAGAAACCGGCCCCGTCGCGCAGCGCGAAGTTGGGCTCGGTGGAAGGGGAGAAGCGCGGGAGAACAGGATCGGCGTGGAAAATCCCCCCCCGTGACCTGTGCGGCCCGGGACGCGTCGCCTGGTGGGTGCCCCCCGCTCGCCGGTTCGGGGCAGGGGCGAGGGCGGGATGCGATGGAGGACGCCCGGGCGAGGGAGGGCTGGGACTTCGCCTGCCGGGGGGGCGGAAGGCTGAGCAAACAGAGCGAAATGAAATAAAACGGATTAAAGTTGCTGCTGGGGGGAGGGGGGAGGCGGGGAGGGGGCTGATACTCAGACCCAAAAAAAAAAAAATATAAAAAATAGCTGTGAACGCCGTGTCCAGCCCCGGTCACCTCCCTGCCCGGCCGTGGGGTTTACGTCCTCGTTGGAAAGGGAAGAGCAGGGTGCGTTTAAAAAAAAAAAAAAAAAAAATCTGTGCAATGTATAAAACCAAGTGACACTAAAATATCTACTCCGGGCCCTCGCCCTTTCTCTCCTAATAACCCGGCAGGAATGCGAGTGCACTCAGTTGTGAAGTTGCTGCCCGGAGAGCCCGGCAGCTTTTCTTTTCTGCCGCTGGAGAGGGGGATGCTTTGAGTCTGCTGCTGTTTGTGTCTCGCTGTGGGGCTGGGGGAAAGGGGGGTGGCAAGGCGCTGGCTTTCAGGTTTTTCTCTCCTTTTATTTTATTTTTTTTCCCCCCCCTTTCCTCTTTTCTTGTTGGTCTGGCGGGGAGGGTGGAAGGGGGGAGCGAGGCCGGAGGAGGAGAGGTGCGGTGCTGGGTTTGCCTTTGTAGCAGCAAGGTGGGGGGCGAGCTGTGCCCCCGGCCGGCAGCGGGGCTCATTCTTCCAACCGGAGAAAGGCGGGAGAGCCCAGAGGTCCCCGGCTTTGCTTTTGCTCCTTTAAAAGTAATACACGTTTATGGCGTCACGTTTCCCACTGCAGAGTGGGGTTTGGTAGCCTGAAGTATTTGGGGAAATTCTCTTATTTATGGAAGGGAGAGCTGGGGCGGTTTTTCCCCTTCCTCACGGTGGTTTTGAAGCCCAGGAGAGCCCCGGGTTGTGGCTGGCAGGCGGTTTGCGGAGGTCTCGTGGGGATGCTCCCCACCGCTCGCACCCCAGCATCTCCCCAGCTGCGTGGGGGGGTCCCACCTCCTCCTCGGGAGCGATCCTGGGTTCATCCTCTGCTCTGCACGGGGGCTCCCGAAATGACCCTGCCGCTGCCTCGGCGTCACCTGCCGCTTCTGGAAGTGGAAACTTGAAATTTCCTGTCCCGTCCTCTTTGATTTCCAGCTCCTCCGGCGCGGCCGCGGGCTTACGCGGGGCAGGGGAGGTCAGCGAGGTCCTGCCCCGGGAGGGACGCGCCGTGGGCATCTTCCCCGCAGAGGGGCGAGCGCTGCGTTAGCAGGAGAGGGAGGGGAAAAGGGGAAAATAAAACTGCAAATGCACTTGGAAACCCGTCGTTCGCCTCGGAAGATGTACGAAATGCTCCGCGTGCCGCTTCTGGAGACCTCGATGCACCTGAGAGAAGGGCAGGGGTAGCTGCTTGCTTGAAAATAAAGCCAGGGGCTGTGACCTCCGTCCGGCAGTGAGTTGCCGTCCGGCTCGCGGCCGGGTCGGGCTGGCCCTGCTCGTCCCTCCGGGCGGCCGCGGGGGCTTTGGCCAGTGAAGCTCGCTCCTCCGCCAGCTGATGGGAGAGCGGTGTGGGGAAGGACTCGCACCCATTTTGTCATCTTGCAAAACCTTCACCCTCCCCCTGCTCGCTGTGCTGCACCTTTTAAAGTCAAATATAACTTGCAGGTCAGGATGGGGCTGGGCACAGCTTGAAAAACATCCTAATTTTTTTTTTATCCCTGCTGCAAGTGTTTGTTGTATAAAATACAGCAAAGATGCTGCTTGAGGGCTTTTTTTAAACTTTTCCTAATTTAAACCCCTTTTGGCAATCGTATAGGCAAGTCTCTATGCTAAAACATGTTGCTGATAATCAGGCTGCCCGTCACCAAACTGTGCTTGCAAGTGGAACAGCATCAGGGAAGGGGAAGAATTAAGAGGCAGAAGCAGCGGAGGAGGAGAGCTGCTCCCTTCGGAGGTCAGCAATGCGATGCTGCGGAGGAAAATGCAACCCGTCTGTCCGCCACGTTTTATTTTGTAAAGATCCTGCTGGAGGAGAGATTAGATCTGGGGACGGAGCTGGAGGGAAGTCATTAAGGGATTACGATGCCGCGGGCGCGGGGCTGTAGCGGGACCTGGATACCCAGGCAAAGGAGCCCTGCCTGTGCGAAGCACTTGGCACCGGGAGTCGGGATCTGCTCTGCTGGTGGTTTTTTTTTTTTTTTTTAAAGGAAAAAAAAAAAAAAAAGCCTGTGTTTGCAGTCCGCTCTGCCGAGCGGTTAGCACGGGTAAAGCAAGCTGGTGTCGGCGTTCGCCGGCCCCAGGCGACACTTGCCGCCCGGCTCTCGTGCCCTGGCAAGTTAGCAAAAAGTCTCTTGCGGCGTGTTCTGGTGGAAATCCTCCCCCTGCGCCGCCGTCGATGGGTCCAGTTTAGCAGCAAAAACATGCTTATTTTTTAGCAAAATGGGGAGTGGAGTGTGGCTGTGGGAGGAAATTTCTGCTGGTCCCGACGGCTCGGCTCTGCCGGGGGCTCCTGCGGGTGTTTATCAGAAGCGAAAGGTGCAGTAATAAAACTTTTTTTTGGAAGAGTACTTTCAAAACCATGGAAAGGTGCAAAACAAAAAAAAAATCTTTTTAAGGTACTAGAGGAGGAGAAAAAAAAAAAATCCCGTGGGGGGCCCCGGTTTGGAGCTGATTTGGAAGCTGTTTATTCTGCCTCATTGGCAAACCCCCTCCACGTGACCGGCTTCGGTGGGGAGCTGGCACCGGCCGGCCGGGAAACCGCGGAGGGGACCGGGGAGCGCCGGGATGGTCCTGGGGCTGCGGGGAGCAGGGGAGCTACAGGCCCCTGGGGAGGAGGAGGAGGAAGACCCCGACCCCCGCGCGATGGGTACGTGCTCCCTGCGTGTTGTGCGGGCTGTTTGGCAGCTCGGGGAGATGCCGTCCCCAGGGGGGTGTTTTTGCTCGGGCACCGATGCTCCCGTTTAAACAAACACAGGGATCGGCCGGGATGAGCCGCTCGCCCGGAGCGGGTGGTGTTGAAACAACTTATTTCAACACACCTTTGCCAGGTCGCTGGCGGAGCTGGGTTTATCTGGTGGGATTTAACTGCGCCGAGGCTAATAAAGGCATAAAACAGCAATGGTGCCGTCCGGGGCAGCGAGCGCTTCCCGCGCACTTGGGCAGGGCGAGCCGCGCATCGCGCCGCAGAGTCGCCTCGGGGGCCAGGAGCCGTCGAAGCCCAGACCCCGAACCCTCCGGCCGTTTGCTTTCTTCCTCCGAGTCTCAGTTTATTCCACAAGCCATAGATTTTAGGTGAGTGCGTTCTTCTTGTCTGCTTATTGTGAATCTGCGAGTCGGGGACTGTCCTTTATCTGTTCGCCTGTAGCGAGATCTGGACGGGGACCGCCTAGGAGAAGCTGTCATGGGCTTGGTAAAAGATGTCTTCAGCCTTAGAAGAGAGGGACAGCGGAGGAAGACTCGAGGTCGGTTGCTTAATGCAAAATGTAAGGCCAGAACCTATGCTCCTGAGCAAAGGATGAGCTGGGATCCCATCTACCCAGGGACGTCCCCTCCTCCTGGTGGCCCCTCGGCTTTGGTTTTCTGCCTACAGGTTGTCCACTGCGGCCCATTAGTGGGAATGCGTTTGCCCAGTGACTTTCTTGCCAGTGCTTCTTGGCCCGGGGGGACGGCTCGCTCGTGTGCTGGAGCTTGCGCGGGGCTCCTGGCTCGGCTGGGTGCCACCCGTGACGTGCCGGGGTCACGGCGCGTCGGTTGGGTTGGCCACCGCGGGATGGGGTTTCTGGCACGGGCGATCCCGCTCTGGCCGCGCGGTCCTGGGTGCTGCTGGGAGGATGCTCCTGGCTGCAGGACTGTCCCCAAACCACACTGGGACATGAGGCTTCGGGGACACCTTGGCTCCCAGCTTGCTCGATGGCTTCACCCCCAGCTCCTGGGGGATGGAAATGCCCGGCCGGGATGGCAGGGGACGTCTCGCTGCCTCCCGGGGCAGGGGCAAGGTGCCCTGGAGCTGTTAGGGCTTGGGGTGGTCACGAGGGTGTTGGAGGAGCCACCCCCGGGCAGGGGCGATGACTTATGGCAAGGAATACCTGGCAGAGATGAAGTTTCTTGTTGAGCATTGGGAGTTTTTGGCTGAACTGGACCAGAGTTTGGACAGGAGCGGTGGGCAGAGACCTTGGGCTGGGGAGGGAAAATCCCTCTCCCCTGACCTGGGGCTTCCCGTACGGTGTTGTGTCCCCTCTGGCTGCCACTTGCCAGGCCGTGTCCTGGCAGCCACCTTGCCACGGAGCTGCGCGGCACCGGGAGCGCTTTCGCAAGGGCTGCGTTGGCTTTTGGGCTGCTCCGGCTGGAGAAGCGCACCCCACAACTTGCTGCTCTTGGGCATGGTGTGGAAGCAGTGCGGGATCTCGGTGCCTTGAACAAAACCAAAAGGCCATTTAGCAACTCACAATTTTGTTTTGTTTTGTTTTGGACTTCTCTCCCCTTCTCCCAGGGGAGCTCCGTGCACCTGGCGAGGGGCCAGCGCTGCCGAGCATCCCGTGGCCCCGCATCCCTGGCCCGGCTCCCAGCTGGGAGAGAGGCAGGAGGAGGTGGCGAGGAGCTTTCTGCCACCGAGAGGGTTTCCCGGTGGGTGGCCGTCACCCAGCGGGCTGGGTCCTTCCTCCAGAGTCCAAAGTCCCCCAGCCGATCCCTCCTGGATGCGGCCAGACCTGATGGTGGGAGGGAAATTCCCCGGAGCACAGGGTAACTCAGATCTGGAATACAAATACGGCACCATTGGGCCTATTAAAAAACGGAAGGAGGAGAGAAAATAAAGGGGGGCGGTGGGAGGGAGGGAGGGAGTCCCATAGCTTCTGTGGCAGGAAATGTGGATTTTGAAAATGTGCTGTGCCAGGCGTAGCTGCAAAACCCCCTTGCTTTGCTGAGATGGATTCGGGTGGGGCAAAGCTGTGCTTCCATAAAGCGCCATCTCCAGCTTCGCCCTTCTCTGGGGTTGTTTCCGAAGTATTTACGCTTTCTCCTTTTACCCCCCCAACCCACTTTCCCCACAGCGAAGTTGCTTCCAGACCAGAGCAGTGCCACGTTTATTCTGCATTTCTGCAGCGGGGTCCCGGCGGGACGTGGTTTGTTTTGGTCTCCCCCTCCCCATCTCCTGCTCGTGTTGCTGTGCCCTGCGCTTGGCTTCGGCTCTGCCGGGAGTGGGGTTTGGGGAGCCAGGCTGCGACTGCTCCGCCTGGCACAGATGTTCACTCTTAATAAATTAAAACCTCAAAATCGACATGATTTCTCATTTGGAAAACAAAAGGGGCGTTTGTCCCCTGCTGTGCGGGTAAATCCGGGGCTGGAGCGAGGCGGAGGAGGGTGCTGCTGTGCGTCCCATTGCTCCCAATTTGTCTCAGCCTCTCGGCACCCGGGGTCTGAAGCACTCGTGCCTTGCTCCTGCCCCCCAGCAGGGCCTGTTCCCATCCCTCCGACCCCCCGGCACGGGGCGGGGTGGGTTTGTAGGGTGCTGCTGGCAGCAGGGTCTGGGTTTGACAGCGGAGCCGTTGCTGCTGCGTGCAGGTGCGAGGCAAGGAGTGGGTGAAGGAGAGGAACGGGCAGGCTGGGATGCACGGGGCCAGATCCTGCACCCGTGCGAACCTGACTGGGGTCAGAGCTGCCCTGGTTTCCCCAGCAGACCCCAGTGGGTGGGGGTGGAACCGCCGAAAGCACGCTGAGCCCTGGGAGAGGCTCTGAAGCCGCCTGCGTGGGGGGGTGCTGGGGTCCCCTCTGTCCTTGGAGCTGGGCTCGGTCGCCTTCTGGGAAGGGCTCAAGATCAGGCGTTCCCCTCGAGCGCCTGCAGACCTCTGCAGATCCTGCGTTACAGCAGCGGGGGTTCGGGCCGTGTTTGTGCATATCACACCCGGCTGATGGAGGCCCCGGGGATTGCTTGGGAGGGTTGGGGGACGCGCAGCGGGGAGAGAAGAGGTCCCTGACGTGCACCGGGGCAGGGGGACCTGGATGTGGTTTTCTTCGCTTTCTGGCCCCTCTGCGCAGGGTTTCTGGCCTGGGCACGGACACGGGGGCTGCAGAGCGTGGGGCATCGCTGCTGTGTACAGGGTGGGCCAGCCCCCAAGTGCTTGTCCAGCCTGCAGAGGCGACTATGCAGTCTCGGGAAAAATCTCCCCAGATCTGGGGTTTGTTGTCTGTGTTGGGGAGGGGAGATGCCCAGTCATCGCGCTCTTGAGAGAAACAGGTAAAGGAAAATGTCCCAAACTCCGTCCCGGCGAGGGGTGGGAGCGTAAGCGTGCTGGAGAGATCCCGGTAAGGGATTTCTGGCTGCGCCGCTCCCGCGGCGCGACACGAGGTTCATTTCATCCCTCTCTTGCCGTAGCGACAGGTGGAAGATTTGTGCTGAAATTTGGGTCCGAGTTTCCCCGGCTGCTCTGCTCGCCCTGGCAGCAGCGTTCGTGCTGCGGGGACCAGCCCGGCTCCTTGTAACGGGACGGATCCCCGGGGCTGGGCTCTGCCTGCCCCGAAGGGCGCTCGGGACTCTCCGGATGCGGCGGGCAGGTCGGGGTCGGCACGGCTCTATTCAGGTTATTCATGCTTCTCCTTTTAAAGCAGGATTTTATTTATACCTAGCGTGGCAGAGTCTGCTTTTAGGGCCTGTTTCAAAATCCCTTGAAGTCTTTCCCTTGATGCCGGCGGGCTCGAGCCCTGAACAAATGTTCTTTTCCTTGGGAAGTGGAGCCGCGGCTCCAAATCTGGGTCAGACTTCAGGGTTGTCGGAGGAGCCCCGTCAGCGCATCAAATGCCGCCGTGTTCCCGCACCGCACAGGTACCGCACCGGTGCCGATGCTGGCATCACCAGCTGTGTGGCTGGGCGAAAGCAGTGCGGGAATGGTTTCCCCTGGGCTATAGAGCTGGTGGTTTTAAAATAGTCTCTGATGAAAAGGCCGGTCCATTTAGAAATGCAATGAGATGAAGTTTAACAGGCGAGGGGGCTCATTTGAGGATCGATGCTGGCTTTGGGGAAGGTCGGTGCCATCTGGTCACTCGTATCCCTGCCGTACCGGAGCAGTGGGTGCCGCGGTAGGGAGCGTTGGTGCCACTGAATTTCCAGCTGTAGATTTGGGCTGCTGCAGGAGGAGATGGCAGCCGTGCCCGTCCGTCTGGGAGAGGGATGGAGGGACAGACCCCTGGCCTCTGCCCTCAGAGGGGTCGTGCATCTCCTTTCATTGCAGGATTGCTCCTTCCCAACGGCGGCGGCGGCGATCTCCGCTGGTCCTTGCTGTTGCAGATACAAATGCTCTGGAAATTCCCTGGGGCTGGGAATGAGCAGGGAGTTGCTCGTTTTAGCCAGAGGTTTAAAATAATAATTGGTGTTTTAAAATTCCTGGCAGTGGGCAGGAGCCATCATCTGCGTTGGGGCTGGCCGGGGGCATGGGTCTGGGGGTGCTGGTGCGGGCAGGTACGGGGGGCTCGTGGACCGGGCAGGGAGGTGGGTCGTGTCCCTGGGGGAGCTGGTGACCCAGACTGCGTCTGCTTTGTGACCTGCCTGATGCTATATCCCAGTGTCATTGCCTGCCCTCGCCGTGATGTGATGATTTTTGGTCCGGGGGGAAGGGGGACGTCCCCTGGGTTGGCGGCCGGTGACGGACCCTGTGGCGCTGTGTCTTATAGCCGGTGATCGCGGAGCGCTCGCTGCCCGCCCGGGGGGATGCGCTTTGGGGACGGGGGAGAGGGCTGCCTGCGACCCTGTCTCAGCGGGAGATGCAGAAAGATGATGTGACCTGATTGCGGAGGAGCGGTGCCGGCGGGGAGCCCGGGCTGTGGTGCAGCTGCAGTGGGGCTCGCGCCGAAGCTTCCCGCGTGTGCACCCAGTCCGAGGTGGGCACCCTCGCCTGCGACCCCGTGCAAGGGCCCGTGCACACCCGCAGCTACACGGAGCCCTGGGATGGGGGTTTCTGGGTTCCCCAGTAAAGAAAGCAGCTTGCGATGCCCGAGCTGCTGCTGGGGTGCCTTGCTGCGGTTCCCATCAGCTGGCAGTGAGCCCTCCCCGGGCAGGGGAGCACGTCGGGAGCCAGCTGGGTACCGGGTACCTCGAGCCCCTTTCTGCCCCAGCACCCATGGGTGCTCGCAGGGCCCTCGGGACTTGGCAGCCAAGAGCTGCGGGCCTGGGTGAGGTGCGGGGTGTTACAGCTTGCAATCGGTGAATCATAAACTAATATTTTGAAGAATGAGGATTATTTTTAAGAGGGGTGGAGAGGGGAAAACCCCACGGTTTTTCAACTGTGCTTTGCAATGAGGATATGCCCAACACCACGTTAACGGTAATAATCCCCCGGGTTTGCATGGTGCTGGCTGTCCCACGCCAGTGGGAAGGCGCCGGTGGCTCCCTTGGCCGCTGCAGCACGGCCGCTCCTGGCCTGGAGCACCAGCAGCCGCCTGCGTGCTGCTCTTGGGTGTCGTGGCACCCTGAAGCTGGGCTTGTTCGGGGATCTTGCTGTTCTCAGGAGGAAGCATCGCCCGCTGCTGGGGATGAGCAGGGATTTGGGAGGTGCAGATCACCTTGATTCACTTCGTCCTCCCATAGCTCTGTCCCAATTCATAAAGCAGGGATGTGCTGCCTGCATTCAGGAAGATGTTGCGTCCCGATGTGCGGTCTGGTAAGGGCTGAGCTCTGGGGATGCACAGGGCTCAGGAGCCTGGATGGGTCGGCATGACCTGGGGATGCCGTGGGTGACACCAAAGTGATGCTGTGGGGCCAGATCACCTGCCCGTGTTGCCGGCCTGGCAGCAGTCCAGGGGGGTGCTGAAGCCGCGGAGGTGTGCTGCCATCCCGCCGGGAACGGAGGGGAGAAGCTCTCGCTGCATCCGCAGCCGTGGGTGCGCCGGGCAAAGCGTCGCCCTCCCGGACGCCCCGGTGAAGGGTGCTGAGGGGGATGCTGTCCCTGGGAAGAGGACGTGATGGCTGTACGTGGCTCATCCAGGTCACACGGAGAAGGAGCACGGGGGACCCTGGCGATCTGTTGGCTTCAGCACAGGGTCTGCATGGGGAAACACTTCCCCCGGCCGGAGGGATGCTCCGAGCCTCTCTGCTGAGCCTTGCCCTCTTCCCAAGCACCCGAAAAGTTAAATGCACCGTCCCGATCCCCTGTGCGGGTCATTCCCAGTGCAAGACCCCGGGACAGACCAGCCTGAGCACGCTCCTTCCCAGCCTTTAAGAAAGCACTGGAGAAATTGCTCGTGTTATTCCGGTCGCTGCTCTAAGCGGAGATGTTGGGGCTGTCGGGAGCCGTGTTCGTCTTCAGGGCTTCGGTTTGCTCCGCGCGGGTGCTGAGGCCGCCGTGGGGGTGTCGGGTGCCCAGGCAGACCGGGAGACATCGGCTCCGTGCGATGTGGAGCTGAGCTGTGCAGAAATAAAATCAGGAAGGTTGTTTGAAAGTGCCGAGACCGGCTCTGGCGGTGGCTGCGAGACGGAGGCGGCCTCGGGTCATGCTTGCCTCTGATTTGGATGCAAAAAAAACGGACTTCAGACCAGGAGTTCGAAAATGCCCAAGGATAGTTCTCCCCCCCATCGCCTTTTTTCTTCTCCCTCCTCGTGAGCAGCATAATTTCTCGATGGAACCCAGGCTTCTTCCTGCATAGAAATGGGATTTGCCGTGGAAAGCATCAACGTGCAGCAGGGAGCGCATTAAATAGAGCGTTTTCTGGATGAATTTTTGCACAAACTTGATGGAGTCTGGGAAAACTTGCAGCATCTGAGTTCCTCCCTCCTGTTCGATAGGTACCGTGACTTTTTTTCCCTTCCCTCTGGATTATTTAAAGGCCAGAAGAGACTTTTAGCAACCTCCAGTCTGACGTCGTGCAAACTCGGCTGGGAAATTTCGCTCGGGATCCGGCACGGAGCAAGCGCACCGGGGCTCGTGTCCCAGCGCTGCATCCCTCGGGGCCGGAGGCATCACTCACGCCGATGGCCCCGCCATCGCTCCTCATCCTGGTCCGGTTTGTCCCTGCCCTGCTCCGGGTCACTTTTTTTCTTCCCTGGTTCTGCCCTCGCCCTTTGCAGCCTCCCCTTGAAGGGCCAGGGCCGGGGGAGCTCCTGCAGCTTGGTTTTGGTTTTATTTAAGAGCTTCCCCCATAAACACACCCTTGCTGGGAGCCTTCCTCCGCCCCGGCACTGCCTTTACCATTCCCAGGGCTGCCGGGTGCCGGTGCCACGGGGCAGCGGGCACCTTTCTCCTGGGCAAGTCGGGATGCTTCCCTGTGGCCCTCCTCTTCCTTGGCTTGCGTGGGGCGATGCCCTTCATGGCTCTGTCCGAGAGGAAGAGCCCTCCTCTTCCTCAGGTGCCCGAGGCTCCAGTAGACGGGTGCCTCGATGGGGGACACGCGTGAGCGTGGGACCGTGTTGAGGCTGTCTGGGTTCAGAAGGGATGGAGGTGATTTTGCGTGTGCGTGGTGTGGTGCGTGGGCAAGGCGCGTTGCGTGTGCCCCGGGTGGGCTCGGGGCTCCGCCACCAGTGGGGTGCTGCAGCAGAAAGGCTGGATGAGACGTGCACCGTGGGCGCGTATCCCTGCTGCGTGTGTTGCTGATGGGGTAAAAAATAATTATGTGAGCCGGGTGTTGGGCACGTGGGCAGAGACTTAAACCCGAGTCGGGATTTACAGGAGATGCTGGAGGAGCCTTTGCAAAACGCTGGTGCGGCGCCGGCCGCGTCCCGGCAGCTGGCGGGGACGGACCTGGCCGCTGGCGCTGGGCTGCGGAGCGATGCCTGCGAGCCTCGCTGGGGCTGCGGGCTGGGCAGCGGCGCGGGCGCGCACAAGCGTGCCTGTGGGTGTGCGCAAGCGTGTGTTTGTGCACAAGTGTGCGTGTGTGCTCACAAGCGTGTGTTTGTGCACGATGTGCGTGTGTGCGCGCAAGCGTGGGTGTGCACACGCGTGCACCGCGGTCCGTGCTGCTGTGCTGGTCCCGGCAACCGCTGCCCTTGGGCTCGGGCGCCGCTTTGGCTGCGGATGCGTCCCACACCACACCAGCGATGGGAGGTGCTTTTAATTATTTTAATAGGATGGGGGGGCGTGTTTGTGCTGAAAATCCCCCGTATCTGAAAATCCGCGTCCCATGTGGAAGTGCAGAGCGGCTCTTGACAGCGAGTTGTGCGTGTTGGGAAATCACACGTTCTTCCTTCTGGTGGTTTTTTTTGTTTTTTTTTTTTTTTTTCCTGGGAGTTTGGAGTATTTTTTTGTTCCTTATGAATTTTTTTCCCCACCCTATTCATTATCATTTTTGTTAATTAGATTGTGATAGGGAATGGTCTCTATTCAAAAGAAAAACCTCTGAGAGATGTTTTTACAAGTGCGTGCGCGTTTCGGGGCGGGGGGGGAGAGCAAAGATGCTTGAAAGAAATAATTTTAAAAATAATTTCTTCATAAAGCTCTTTAAAAAGAAAAAACCCAGGTCCCCTTCCCCCACCGCGGCCACCTCCCCTCAGCCCCCCCTAATTAAACGATTTGAATTTTCACGTTAACCGCTTGGTGCTTCCTCGGCGCCTCAGATGATTAGAAAGGGATATTCATTTATGCCTTTTAAACGCCGCCCCGATTAAAATCAGAGAGATTTTTTCCTTCATCAAAATCTAACATCCTTGAAAAATTAATTTGATGCCTCTTGTTATCAATTAATTGAATCTCGTTGGGAGAGAGGCTTGTACGGCGGGTGGTTGGAGCTGGCCCTTCTGTTCTTAGTTGCTTTCCCCCCTCTCTTCTCCCTTCTGCTGCTGCTTCCAAACACTGTGACATTATAAAACTCTGCCTTTTTTTTTTTATATTATTTTTACTCATCTCATAAAATAAAATAAATGAATAAAACTTGGTCTCTCTTCCCACCCTCCTCCCCCATTCCCTTGAGTTCCTCTTGTATGAAAGACCCTTTTTTTTCTTCCTTTCTCTCATCCCTCTTTCCTATAACTTCCGAGGCAGGGGGAGAGAAAGAAAGTTGGGGCTTTAGCAATTTCTCGGCGTAGCAAAGCGGCCAGGGTCCGTCTTTCTTCCTTTCTTTAATGGGGGATATTGGATATTTCATTTGAAT
The DNA here is from genome assembly GCF_965183815.1 of Platalea leucorodia. NCBI lineage: Eukaryota > Metazoa > Chordata > Aves > Pelecaniformes > Threskiornithidae > Platalea > Platalea leucorodia. Next base: position 1,193,745 of record NC_138841.1, read on the forward strand.
CTCCCTCTTTTCAATTAAAAGTGCACAGCTCCTTCTCTTAAAGCCGCTCTATTCTCCTCCTCTGTCTCGGCAGCCGGAGAAGCGATTTTCCTTTCTTTAATATTTCAACTCTTCCCCCGAGACGGGCTGCCTGCGTTTTTTTTTAATAGACTTTTTCTTCCTCTATTAAACTTTTCCAATCTTCATCCCTTTATTTTTTTTCCTTCCCACCTCTTTAAACAAAAAAAAAAAGAGAGGAAAAGTTATAAAATTTAAAGAACTGGGTCATTCAGGAAGTTATTGAAATAACTTAAAAAATAGGCGTTCGCTTCATTTTTACTCTCCTTGGAGTGAACCTACCTGGTTACTTTGAGATGCGGACTCTCCCTGGTGCCCGTTTGTTTGCGTCCCCCCGTGAATTTGGGGCTGGAGGTTCTGGGGGAGCGTGGCGATGGCGGCCCCGTCCGGGCGCGGGGAGGTGGGTTTGTTTTCTCCGAAGAACGACTCTGTGCCAGGCACTCGCCGATGCTCGCGGGGTGCTGGGGTGGGGGGGGCGGGTGGGGGTGTTTTCTCCCTGGGCTCCCCACGGCCGGTGGGGGATGGATCCCCCCGGTCCGGTGCCCTGGGCCAGCGGCGCGGGCGTCCCCCCGTGCCACGTGCTGTCCCATCCCGTCGCGGCGAGGGGGTTTTGTGCCAAGCTGCGTTTGGGGTCCCACAGGTGAGAGATGCCGTTGCCTGCTTCCAGCCCTGCCTGCCCTCACCTGGGTGCCTCCTCTGCTCCCGTGTGGATTTTGGGGGTGCTCTGCGGGGGGCTGGGGAGCGGGGGAGACCCATGGGCGCAGGGGGCTGTGGGGCTGTGTCGGCGCTTCGGGATGTTTTTCCTTTGAATTCCCGTTTGGAACCTGTTGGGCAGAAGGAAAGCAAGTTTTTTGGGGGATGAGAAGTTGGGGTCTGCGTTAACCTCCCTCCCTGCTGCCAGGGCCGGATCCTGGCACCCCAGCGGCAGGCGTAGCTCCACGGGCGCTTCCCCAAGCTCGGGCTTTGCGCCCCAGCCTTGCTCACTGCAGCCTGCATCTGCCGGGGCAGGGATGCTGGACCTGCACCCCGACCCGCCGCGATGCTTCGGCACGCAGCGGTCAACCACGCCGGGTGCAGGCCGCCGGCACCCGCCCCGCCGGCACCCGCCGAGGGTGCTGCCCCGCTCGGGTGCCCCGGGCCCACAGGTGCCGCTCCCGAGCAGCGAGGCGGGAGCCCCCGTGCACCACGTCACTATTTAATTAGACGTCCCTGATTAACAAAACTTGGCGTTCGGCTTCCTCCTGCCCTCATCTTTCCTGGCTCCGAATCAATGGCTTTGATATGCTAATTAGGGAGTAATTTAATTTCAAAAGGCCGCAATTAACAAGGGTGTTGTGGACATGCTGTAGTTAAGCAGCGTAATCTAATTTGCATTAGTAACAAGCAGGGACTAATTAGAAGCTTAATTAGACACTTAGACGGCTCTTGTGTTTACTTTCTTAATGAGATGGAGTGGGGCTCTTTTTTTTAATCTTTTCAAGAGCGCAGCGAGGGAAGCGCAGGATGGAGCTGGATGGAGCAGCGGCCCGGGCGCGCGGCACGTGCCCGGCACCGGCCTCGGCAGCCGCCCGGCACCGGCCCAGCCCGCCTCCGGCCAGCCCCGCATCCGCGCCGGAAGGGATTTTATTTTCCTTGAAGCTTGGCAGGGAACGGGAGACGTGCCAGCCGGCCAGCCAGCCATCGGCGTCTCCGGGGATGCCGCGTGTCCCCGTGCAGGATGGCTCGCTGGGGTGGGCACGGGGCCGCGGGATCTCCCGTGGGGTTGGCTACGGTCGGGGTGTCTTCGCTGCTGCGTGGGTGCGAGCTCCGGAGAGCAAAGGGTGCTCCGAGGGAGACGTGTTTCGGAGAGGCAGGTGGGCTCGCCAGGACCCGAGCAGGAGTAGTGCCGTGTGCTGCTGACCGGCACAGTGCGGTCCCGGCAGCTTCCCCGGTGGTGATGCTCACACTTCCAGTTGCGCTCCTGGCTCTTCGAGTGAGCCGACCCAGGTTTTTGGGGAGCAAAACCTCACTGTAGTTGTTCTCACTTGGTTTCTGTGTAGCGGCAAATGCTCCCCGTTGCCTGATGGTCGCCGGTGCCTGTGAGCATGGCCGGGGCGGTGAAGGCGTCGCGGCGGGCAGGTGAGGAGAGCTGCAGGGGGTAAAGGTCTGGCGCCTGGGGGTTGGTTCTTCCCAAAGAAGTTGCTGGAAGCGAGATGAAAGTGGGAGATGAAAGTGCCCAGAGGTGAGATTCCATTAAAGCGGTGCCCAGGCTTAGCCAGTCCTTGGTTCCTTAAATCTCTTCTAATTTACAGTAATGCTCTAGATTCGGTTCAGCTCCCCCAGACTTTTATTTTAATCCCCTTTCCACATTTCCATGTGTTTATGTGTTAATTAAAGGGTAAAAAGCCACTCTCGAGCAATCCCGGCTGCTGCTTCTCTTCAAGCCAAAGCCTTTTAAGATTAGCGAGCCACTTCCTAAAGCCTCGCCGGATCCGGACAGGCAGGTTGCTCAACTTTCCATAGCTCGGAGCAGATCCAGTGCCTGGGATCGAGCCTCCCTGAGCCCTCGTCTCCTCCCAGCTGTGCAGAGGAGCATCCCGCAGGACTTCCGACGGCTTTGGGGGGGTTTGCTCAGTCCGTGCTCCTGCATCTTCTGCCGGTACCCACAGAAGAGGCTGCCGGCACGCCTGGCTCCTGCTGCCGGAGGGAGAGCCCTCGCCGTGCCGCGGGGCAGCCCCCTGCTCCCCTCCGGGTCTTGGCGAGGCTGGAGCTGGGAGGAAGGATCTGGAAAACTGCTTTGGGGCTGGGATGCAGTGGGAAGGGTGGAAAAAGCGTCTGGAGCATTGCAGTAACGGTTTGCTCATAAATGCGTAGTGTCACCTGTGCTGTCCCTTGCAAAACGCGGTTTGGCGCCGGGGACTTGCTCGGCTCGCAGAGACGTGGTGGGGAGCATTTCCCCACCAGTGTTCCCAGTGTTCATCCTCATCCCCCCAGGTGCTGGTTTTGAGCTGGGGGTGCTCCTTGGGTTTGCATCTGGGGAAACGGAGGCCAAGGGGCCCCCGCTGGCGTGGGGATGGGGACGGGGGCTCGAGGACAGGGACCCGCTGGCAGCGGGGAGGAGGCACCGCGACGCTGGGTCTGCATGTGGCCCCGGTCCTGCCGGCAGCCCACGAAGGGCAGCCCAAAGTTATGGAGCCCCCGAGGACCGCGGTATTGAGGATATTTAAAAATAGGAGAAGCGGCTAAAATAGGCGTTCAGGCAATTGCTTCTGTGGAGCTCGTGGTCTTGGCTGGACCTGTTTCTGCGGGTCCCGGGGGCTGAGCAGTGCTATTTCATTTTCACGTCCGTGGAGCTGAATCGGGTGGAGAAGTGGCATCGCTTTGGGTGGGTCTGGATGCCCCAAAATCCGTTGGGAACTTTGGGGGAGAAATGGCTCTGTGAATGCTTTGTCTCCTGTTCCTAAAGACCCCACGTCCTTTGGTGCAAATCTTTGCTTCGGCTCCACCGGCTCGCTCGCCTCCGCGTTCGTCCATCCCTTTCTGCTGGGGCTCGGAAGGGCTCCGTGGCGATGCCGGGCTCCGTGGCGATGCCGGGTTGCATGGCGATGCCGGCCTCCGCGGCGCGGCACACACGTGGTGCTCCCGCGAGACCCCGGGGAGCGTGGCACACGCGTGTTGGGCACACGTGCGCGGTGCGGGAGCCCTGTCCGACCGCCGGGCCAGCTGATCCGCACCCTCCCTCGCAGGGAGGCTCTGGGCATCCATCAGTCTGTTAATTGCGCTAATTAGAGAGTGTGGAGGTGTTAATTGGAAAGCCCTGGTATCGTGCCTGTTTGGGGGGGTGTCAATAAAAATGAATTGATGACTTGGCATGGCGCGTGCACTTTACAGGTTAGCGGCAAGTCAGGGGATGTCAAGGAAATGTTACTGCTCGGATGAAGCAATTGTTAATTAAAATGCAACAGTAATTAATATACTCTCATTGCCATATGGTCCTGCTAAAGGCAGGGGGATTCTTTACTGCATCTGTAATTCTGTTTCCTTTTCTTTGTCCTGCAAAAGGTGTTCATTTAAGTAAAATGGGGGAAAAAAGGCAGAGTGCTTATTCAGTGAAGGGATTTTGAGTCTGAAAGGGTAATTAGCGATCGTTGCTCCTTGCCCTTAGAGGGGTCTCCTCTCCTCCCCTCCCCTTTCGAGCAAGCCGTCCTTTCCTGCTTTATCTGGGTGTCCTGTCTTCTGCGATGGCTGTGCAGACAGGGTCTCTGCCTTTACGCCTGGGGGGAAGGTCTGATCCTGATTAGACCCTCTGGATACTAGTGTGTGGAGAATCCCCAAAATACTGGATGTGTTTGAACTAAAATAGATGAAAAGCTGGAGCTGGGATGCTGCAGAGCCCTCCCGTCTGTGTGCAGGGACGCACGTGTGCTTCAGCACTCGCAGCCGCTCATGCAGCTGGGTTTCACTCTCCCCAACGCGGCTTCAGCCGTCCCGGATCAGCCCTGGCTGGAAAGGCACTCATTCCTAATTTAAATCGACTTTATAACGTTGCAGACACTGCCTTCTTTTTTTTTTTCTTTAAGTTTTTGTAAAACTTTTATATGAATGGAAATATTTTCATTATTATTATTATTACATTCTTTTATTACTTCCCTTGCAGTGTTGGGAACCCAGACAGCACACCAGCATCCCAGTAGGGTTTGCGAACGGGAAGTCGAGTTTTACTAGACTTGGAGAGGGAACCCGGCTGGCCCGGTGTCCCGGCTGCGGGGATCACCCGGCTGGACCCCAGCGCCGCTCATCTGCTCCAGCGTCCTGCCTCTGGCAGGGGCCGGGGCCGGCGGAGCGAGCCCACGGTTACAGCTCCTCCTAATTCCCAATAGTTAAGCTTCAATTTGTGCCCCGAAGCCAGGAAAGTTTTATATCCTTCCCAAAAACTTTTTTTTTTTTTTCCTTTTTTAATACTTCCTGTTGTAACTCTGGATATTCTTGCTCTCCGTATAAAAGTCAAATCCCGTCTTGAATCCTGCCGAGTTTCTGGCCGTGGTGATGCCTTGTGACTGCTGGACACGGGCAGAGCCCGGCTTTCCCCACGGGGCCGCTCGCCTGGTCGAAACGCGGGGCAGGCGGCGGAGTTTTGGAAGGAAAACAAGAAGAGTCACAGCAATAATTTCATATTTCTGCAGGCTCTTGTTTGACATCTGTGGGGGGAAGGAGCAAATGTAGGTGTGTTCTTTCTTCCAGCTTTTTTGCTCCTAATGCAGCATCTGTAGGTGAGCACCCCATCCTTTCCCGATCCCTTCTCGGGAAGCTGCTCCGACCGCGCCGTGCTCTCACCCCGGCTCCTCCACTTCCAACAAAACCAGAGCCCAGTAATCCCATTACCCTCGAGCTCTCCGCAGCCAGCGGTGTGCCACCCTGCGCGGGTTTGGTAGTGCCAGGACGGCGGGAGGGAGCCGGCAGCTCCACATGGGAATTAATGTCAGTCATATACCCTGCGGAAATGACTTTTGAAATGCATATAATCTCAAACATGCAAATGAGAAGCTTGCTTCACCCTGTTTAATATGAATGATCAGCTTCTGAATAGCTATTATTACACGCCACATTTCAGCAATTATGTTGTTCGCGGTTTGTCTTTCTGTCTTTTGGGGCGGGGGGTGAAGACGGGGGGAAAAAAGAGAAGAAAAAGGGAGAAACAGTATTTCTTCTCCCCATCCTCTTTCTTTATTCCCCTCCTGTTTCAAACTCGCTGGCCGGCTGCAAGTGGTGGTGGGTGAACGCCGATCCCGCTCCGGCACCCGCCGGTGGGCAAGGAGCCGGGGCGGATGAGATAAAACCCCGTGTCCTCCGCTTTTCCGCAGAGCGAAGTGTGCGTGGGGAAGGAGGGAGCCGCTCGGCTCCAGTGGGGCTCCCTGCGCCCCGGCCCGCTCCGTGCCGGTGTCGGGGCTGGATGTGGCCCTGGGGGCTCAGCGGCCGCTGGCTGGAGCGGCAGGGTTCGATGCTGGATGCGGTGCTGGCTTTCCCTCCGGTGCCAGCCCAGATTCCAGGAGTTTCCCCCAGAAAGGGGACCCTCGGGTTCACAGCTAACAACCTGCCCGCTCATCCAACTGAGCAAAGTGTCTTCGTCTTGTCGCTTCGAAGCCAAGCCCTGTAACTCCTTGGGAGTCCCTCCCCTAACCCACCTGCCGTAATGAAAATAGCATTTAAGACCGGCTGGGGGTAAGGGGTGCACTTAACACCCAGCTCTGCTGCAGCTGGCCGTGCACTGGGATGCGAGCGGCTTTTCCAGCCTGCGGCTCTCCCGGTGCCCGGTGGTTTCCCCCAGCTCGGCGTGGTGGCTCAGGAGTTTGCACTGGCCGAACGGAGCTCCGGCCGGCCGCCCCGAGGCTGCCAGCATCCCACCGCTCTGCTCCTGGGATGGCTGCAGCGTGCACGGGCACCCTCGCCACCGCGAGACCTGCTGCCGCGACCTTGGGGCGGTTCTGCCCTTGTGCCCCGGGTGCCGATGGGCAGGGAGGGTTTACAGGGATAACACCCATCCGCCGAGGCGAAGCGTTGCACTGTTGCCTTGCAGAGGGAAGCCTGTAGTTGCATGAAACGAAGTGCAAGAGCTGCAAAACGCAGGGTTTTCTGCGGGGCTGAAAATGCGGCGGGTGTTGTAGCCCCTGCACCCTGTGTTGAAGGGCAAAGCGCCTGGCTTGGTCCTGCGAGGGCGTCCGAGGGGTACGGCAGGAGGAGGGGGTGCACGGAGGCATCTGGGAGAAAGGCAGGATTTTCCGACTGGTGCTTTCTGGAGCGCTGCCGTGCTCTCGTTTTGCCGTGTCCCAGCTCCGCGGTACCTTTGGGCTTCCTCCACCTGATGGCAAATGGTCTGCCAGGTGGTTTTTCCTGCTGGGAAGTGCTGGTTTGCTGGGAGCTGAAGCGTGTTGTGGAAACGTGTCAACTTTCTTGAGATTTTCACGGTGAACTATGCGGTGCAGGCTCCACGTGCTTGGTTTGCAGCGTCGCTGAAACTTCTACTCTGCCGTCTCCAGCATCCCGAAATGAAATATTCTGGGATTCTGTGAAAAATGCCCAGATTCCTGGGGTTTTATGTCTTGCATCAGGCTGGGAGAAAGCTGAAAACATGGTGTTTTCCTAAGGGACAGGTTGCACTTGCTTTGCCCCAGCACTGCATGGGGCCAGCAGCGCGTTCATGGCAGCTCACACTGCTGCACGTTTATTTTTTGGAGTAAATTGAACGCAGCTAAAACTGGCCGGGGTTTGACGTCCCATCCCTGCGTCTCCCTGCCGGACCTCGCAGGGATCGGAGATGGGGCAGGCGGAGGTGGGGATGCCGACCAGGGATTTCAGACTCTCTTCTCAGCCTCTGCTCTCTCCTCCTCCTCCTCAGGTCCTGCTAGCAAGTCATGATGGTTGAATCTGCCTCGGAGACGATACGGTCCACTCCCTCCGGCCAAAACGGGGTCAGCAGCCTCAGCAACCAGCCCGATGGCGGCGGGGGCGGCGCAGGCGGCGGCGGAGGGGGCGGAGGGCGCGAAGGAGCTGCGAGCGGGGAGGCCAACGGCGAGATGAGCCCCGTGGAGCTCCTGCACTTCCAGCAGCAGCAGGTAGGAGGGACGCCCCGCTTCCTTCCCTTCCCTGCCTTACGCAAGGCAACGTGGAACTGGGTCCTTCGAGGATTTGGGTTTGGGGGCAAACACCTGGTTTTACCCTCCCCTTGTCCCCGGCGCTGGCCCAGGAGATGGGTTGCACCGGACTTGGGCGTCCCTGTTGAAGCTGGGGTGCAAGTGCTGCCTCAGAAAGCAGGTGCCTGTCCTTTGGGGTGCACATCCCTCGGGAGACGGAGCCCATCCGTCCGCGCGGCTCGTGGGCTGGTGCCTGCTGCCCCAGAGACGGCTGCGTTTTGCGGGAGGTCCTGCCTGCGCCGGTGGGGTCTGCCGGCTCTGTCCCCCGTCGGTGTGGGGAAGGTGGTGCAGGAAAAGGCGGGCTGTAAGAGCAAAGACCTGTTGGCTGTGAAATAAGGAGCAGGTTTTCTCCGAGTCTGTATTTGGGTATCCAGGTGGGTGACCAGAGGTGGTCCCCCGTTCTCTGGGGCTCCTGGTGCCTTCAGCTGAAGAATTAACCTCACGCGCGTGGCCAAAACCACGTGTGGCTGTGACATGTGCGTGCAACAGCTCTGTCCTTGAGCACACGCGTGTGCACCTCGGGGAGCCCGTGCACGGGAGCTGCGTGGCACACGCCTCCCCTTGCACCGTGCGCGCCCGGGCTGCTGTGGGGAGGGGGGGACGCGTGTGCGTGCCTGCAGGTTACCTTTCAAAACAAACTTTGGAGAAAACATAAATTTTCCTCCTCGGATACTAAATAAGGCAATGATCCCTGCCTCGTATGGAGATCGCCTCCCTGAGCCATAAATTCCAGCGTGAAAGCTGTAAAAAATTGCTGTGTCTGATACTTTAGTAGTGAGTGCTGTAAATCCATTACCTGAATAACAGCCGTTTCTCACGCAGTTAAGCCCCTGTTCCCCGATCTGAAGGGTAATCATGCGTGTAATGCTGCTGCGAGTCACCCCTGCCGAAGGAGCCGCCGCTCGCTCCCCTCCCCGCGCCGGGGACAGCCCCGAATTCCGCTGCGCGGCAGCCGGAGCTGGGGGGAATAGGAGATGCTCGTTCCTGCACGGCTGAAACGGTGCAGCTTGGAGGGTGGGCAGCTGTGAAACGGGGTTCTCTCCTCTGGAAAATAAGGAAGAAAGGGGCTTTTGCAATGTGTGTGCTGCTGGCTCATCCCTGTGGGTGCTGCTCCCTGAGCTCAGCCGGTAAATCCTGCCCTGCCCAAGGCACGGCCGATGTTTAATTTCACCCTTTTGCATTTCTTCTTTCGGATTCCCGGTGTAATTACCCTGGGAAAGTCACCGGCACGTGGAATTATTAAGGCAGAGGTTTTGGTAAACTTCCAAAAACAAATGACATCTGCAATGACAGCACCTTGGGGGGAGAAAAAAAAACCATCCCGAGGACTATCAATCTTCATGCTTCAGGGAACAGGCTGAGCACCAGCTGGGGTCAGGAATAAATGTCCCCATATAGAGAGTTTTGCGCAATTAGGTGCTTCATGAAGGCTTTGCAGCATTCTCGGGAGCATCCAGCGTTCGCCCCTTGTCGCAGGCAGGCTCCCGGACCACTGGGCTGTTCCCGTCTGACAGCTCCTCCGTCCCGGCCCCGCCGCAGCTCCTGAAATGTCGGCACTCAATCCTTGTTCTTATTTAACTATATGAAATCCCCAAGAAACATTAGGAAGCCTGGAGGGGTGGGAAACCATCACTCAACCACCCCGCCTAGGCTTGAAGGGCCACCAGTGGCTTAAAACTCCTTGCCCGTAGGGGTTTGCTTGGCGATGCAGCTCCCCAGGGGCGCGTGCTCTGCCCTCGCGCTCGGCTGGTGTTGCACCTTTTGGCAAAACGAGCTCGTTTTGACCTTCTTCGGTGCCCACAGTCTCTCTGCTTTCACCCTTTCGAAAGGGTGAAGCCAGACAGCTCTTGGGGCTTGTTTGGGCTGTGGGGACTTCTCAGGTTAAAACTCCTCTCTGAGGATGCTGCCCGGAGGTGAGTGCCCCGGGTGGGAGCTTGCGGGGAGGAGCGCGTATCGGAGGGTGCTCGGGGACCCCCGAGGCTGTTGTGTGGCCAGGCCAGGGGCTGCCAGCCGCAGCACCGGCTCCGCTCCACTGCAGAGCGCAGCTTTCTGTCGCCGTCCTCGGCTGCGCCCAGTTGGTGTGTCCGTCCAGATCCATGCAACTTCAGAGCATCCCGTGGTCCAGAGAGCCTGGAGGGAGAGCGGGAGCCTGGCGGGATGGGGTGGGGAAAGGGCATCCCCCTCCTCGGTGGGGCTGGAGCATCCCCTTCCCCTCCCCTCCCTCCCTCCCTCTCCCCCCAGCCCAGGGGACAGCGTTCGGGTTAAATCCCTGGATTTCAATGGTGGGATTCGGCTGAAAAGCTTGAATAGCGCACGCCCGCATTGTGCCGGGGTTGGCGGAGGGGAGAGGTCGGCCGGGGGCATGGGAGGGCTGCCCGCCGGCCGGGGTCTCCCACCGCCGTTGCTGTGGGAACGTGGCGAGACCTCCAGCGCGCTGACATCCTCTAACCGGGCTCCAAAGGGCCCCGCCGCCTTGGCGCATTAATGAGTTTTTAACATGGGGGCCGGCCCCTCGCCCCCCCGCCACGCCGGCCCCCGGTAATCCTCGGCGGAGGAAGGCTGGGCAGGAAACGGGGGCAGCGGGGCGATGGGGTGTCACAGCCCTGCGATGAGAGGAGGGTGGGGATGCTCCGACTCGGGTGTCGGGGTGCAGGGCTGCACCCCACGGGAGCGGCGGGGGAGACCCAGGGGTGGGCATCGCAGGGGGCTGCCGTGCCGAGCGGGGGCTGCTGTCCGGTGATTCGGGTGTCTCCAAGCTTTCCTTGAATTCCTGCAAAAAATCTGGGGTCTCCGAGTCTCAGCTCGGAGCCGGGGTTTAGAGCTGTGGGGTGCAGAGAGGCTGGGTCTCGGGGGTTGTTGCGGTTTTGGGGTGCAGGGGATGGTGGGGTGCGAGCTTGGAGGTGCTCGGAGCAGGGATGTCCTGGGGGAATCACGGGGAAGGTCCCCGAGCCTGGCAGCCATACAGTAGCTCTTTCCAACTTGCAATCCCATGGAAAAGGAGCCATCTGGAAAATCCAGCTGCTCTAGCATTGCTTGGTGGTTTTTTATTATGCAAAAAAAAAAAAAAGTTGCAGTTTATTGCAGACACATGTCAAAGAAATGTTAAGTTATTGAACAAAAATAAGACTTTTTAAAAAAATAAAAAGTAAATTGGACTTTTTTGGTAGTTAAAGAAGGGTGTGGATGGGGGGAGGAGAGGCACTTCTCTGCCGTAGGAAAGATACCGTTCCATAAAGCATGTGATCACATCTCAAATATATTGTGTAATCCGCTATTATTAGGGTATTTAAGATAAAAATGAGACCGGAGCACTTAAGTGAAACTCATCTCTCTATTAGGTTCCTTGATTTATATTTCATATTTTACTGAGTACAAGTGCAGGAGGGGTTTTTTTCCCTTTTTTTCTTTTTTTTTCCATGGGGTGGGATTGTCGGGAGCTTGTTCCTTGTGTTCTTCATTAGTGGAAATGGGTTTAACCCCTCGCCTGCGAGGATTGAGGAGTCAAGAGTGGAGGAATAAAGTCCAGAGGCATTAGAGTGTGCAGCGAAAGGGAGAACAGCTGGGGCCGAGAGGGAGGCACAGCCGGTTGTAAAAAGGACTTTTTTTTTTCCCCCCTGTGAAGAATTGTGTCGTTTTTGTTAATTTTGATCTCTTTGAGCCATTTGGTTCTGGTTAAGCAGGACCGGGGCTGGGCTGGGTGGAAGTGCTTCTCAATATGGCATCATTTACCGTTAATATCCATCTAAAAATATCCCTGTGTGTGTTGTTTTAATAGCTCTAATTCTGGAATGTGACGATGTCATTTTTATGAGGTTAGTGTAAAAAATCTTCTTTTTTTTAACATTTTTTCATCCCTTCCCAACCTCTTTCTACCCTCCAAAAGGAACGGAGGGAAAAGGGAAGATACAGACTCCCTTTATAGATCCCCTTTCTGCCCCCTTCCTTGCAAAATTCTTGGTTTAATATCATTTTTAGGGTGGTTTTTCTCTCATTGGAGGCTACAACCCCATGCAAAGCTTTGATCCCATCCAGGTGGAAAACCCCTGGGGTATTTTCGGGCAGCGGTTCCCCTCGCGGGCCGGGTCAGCCCGCTCCCCCCGTGCGGCAGGCAGCCGGCGCGCTGCTTTTGGCTCTGGCAGCTGGAGCGTCCGGGCACCGCTAGGCGTAATTAAAAAGTACACCCTCGTAAAATGAAATACCTGGTAGAATAAGGCAGTTTAAAAATACCCTAGTCAGGATTTTCCATTGCACTGTTTGATTTTTGGGAGGCCCAGGCTTGTGTTTTTAGAAAGACCCATGGATGCCTCCATCCTCGCCAAACTTTGTTGAACTTCTTGACCTGTTTCTTCCCAGTTTGACCAGGCAACGGGAGGCCTTGGAGAGGCTCAGCTCGGGCAGGTTTTGTGGGGAAAAAGGCGGCCAGGCAGGGCTGCGGGTTAGCGTAGGGGCTGAAGTGTGAGTCAGCCATCCCAAATGGGATGGGAGCCGCCGTCTCTTCTCCCTGGGCTCGTCCATCGCTGGGGACAGATGGGACCTGGCGTTCCCCATGGGAGAAAGTGAGTGTTGTGCTGTTTTGTGGTGTTTGCCATGGGGAAGGCAGCCAGAAGCTGGCCCTCCTGCCATCCTGGGATGCCGCCGCCATGTACGGGTGGAGGTGTGGAGTCCCACTGGCCGGAGCACCAGCCTTTGGGGGAGGAATTCATGGTAATCCCCGGGTACGCTGGGTGGAAGCTGGGATGAGGGGCTGCTTCCCCGCTGGAGCGTGAGATGCTTTTGCCTGAAGTCAGGTGGAGAATCCAGCCTGGGTTTATCCAGTGAACTGGAGGGATTCGGTGTCTCCAGGGAGAGGGGAGCATCCCCACGGGCCGGGTGCCCCGGAGCCCCCTTCCGCGGCGGGGAAGCCTCTGCTGCCGCGGGAGCAGCTCGGAGCGGTCCTGGCAGGGTGTGTGCTGTCTGGACAGAGCCTTCGCCATGCCTGGGATTCATCCCAGGCATGGTTTATTTATTGACCCGCTCCCCATCCCAGCACACACCTTCCAGCGGTTCTCCCTGCAAAACGTTGGTGTGTTATTTGCCCCCACGCAGCCTGAGGTAGTCGTGGGCCACCCCCAGCACAGTCCGGGTCACCATCGTCTTCCTCAGCCCTGAAACGTGTTGCTGCTTCTGCTCTTGGGGAGGACAAAGCCAACCGTTCAGCATCAGCTCTTGACGTAAGTGTCTGAGACATTACAAACTTTTTTATGGGATAATTTGCTGATCAAAGGGAGCCATCCAGGAGCATGATGAATTTGACACAACCCATTCGTTCCTAATTACGGGTAACGTGCTAATGACTCTTGAATAACACCGTGCGGCAGGATACAATTTTTTAAAAAAATCATTTTTTCTCTGGTTCACAGAGCCGGGAGGTGAAAGCCCATCCACTCCTACGGGGGAGACTTTCTTCCTTCTGCTCTCCCTCCTCCTCGGCCCTAAGGAGAGGTGGTGGTGACGCCTTCCCTGCGCATCCCTACGGAAAGGCTTTACCCCCCAGCACCGGGGCTGGTCCTCCTGCCCTGTGGGGTGAGGGTGACAAATGCAGATAACGCGGGGCTCTGCACCCCAAAATTCACTTCTCGGGGCTCCACCTGCCTTGTGCCGCCATGCAACAGGTTTGCAGACCCGGGCGCTGCCAGGCAGAGCATCCTTCATTTGCAGGCTGAGCTGAACTTGGGCTTAAGTGGAAATCGCTGCCGGGTGGTGGGGAAGGAGGGAGGGGGCAGCTCCGGGGCGCTGGCGGAGAGGCCCCTGTGTGCAATTGTAAGGCCATGTCATTTTTTTTCCTGTAAATCTTGTAATTTCGTGCTTCAGAGCACAACAAAGTGAGAGAGCCAGCGGGGAGTGAATTAAATTCCCCCCTGAGGCGGCGCGAGGTGGGCGGCCAGCAGCGGGGCTGAGCCAGCCGGGCGCTGGGGACTCGGTGGCACCCGCGGGCCAGCCAGCATTTGGGTTTAGAAAGAGAGATTCTGGGAGAAGTCCTGCCTAGCGCTTTGCCTGGGTGCTGGCATTATGTCTCCTCTGTTTCTCCCCTCTTTGCGGTATTTCCCATACCTGCTGCACTGATTTTTGTTGGGCTGGGGCAGGGACCCGCCTCACCGGCTCACCTCTGGGAGAGGGTCCTTACAAACACCGGGGGAGTTTCACGTGGTACAGGTGGAGAAACCGGATCCGTGCAAACCTCTGTCAAACGGACACGTGGAAAAATAGATAAAGCTCGGGCACCCCGGTGTGCACACGTGGGGTGCGGCCAGTGGTCTGGCACCCGTCCGTGGGGGGGTGCCTGGGACCCGCCGGCTGCGCCGCACGCTGGGGCTGAGCAGCTGTCAATTGAATTCCTCCACCCTTGGCTTTTAACTGGAATTACTGTTTTCATTTCAAAAAGTAATTAAAATATCAGACCTTGAGCTGTCATAACTGTCACATGGTTTTTGTGTTCACATTACCGATGCACATCTATTACTGTTAATAACAGGGAAATAACATGCCCGCAGAGAAGCGTGCCTTGCGCCGGGGCTGCGTCGACTCTGGGACTTGGACCACGGGTCTGTACCATCAGTGATTCCCAGCGGCACATTGCCCTGTTTGTCCTGAAGGATTTTATTTTTTAATCGGTTGGATGAAGTGAGTTTGCAAGTTAGTGGTCATGCAGTGTTTGAGCATCCCCAGCAGCTGGCCGGGGAGGCGCGGGGAGAGGCGGTGGGCACGGGGCACTCTGGGTGCTGTTGGGTTTGATTCCCGTGTGAAGAAATGATATTTTCGTAAATAAAGCAGGCAGGGCTGTGGCTGCTAAACCCTCTGCACACAGCCTCTGGCTTCAGCAGCAACCTTAAAATTACCTCTCATTTTGTAAATGCACTTGTAACGCCTGTTCACGTGCAAGGAGCGGGTCGGAAGGCTTTTATTCGCAGAAAAAACAGTGGTGGTGCAGCTCGGACATCCTTTGCTCTGAATCCGTCCTGTGCGCTCAACCCTGCAGAGAGGAGCACGTAAATGGGACCTTTTGGTTAAAACGCAGGTAGTGAGTCTTCATGGATGCTCTGTTGAGCAACTGTTTAAGGGTGCTGTGGGTGCTCCGTGGTTCGCAGAGGTTAAATAAACAGTGAGTGGACTGGAGCGGTGTGTTAAGGTGCATCCACACTACGGGCGATGCCACGCCGGTTTGCAAGCGGATTTGGCAGGGAGGGATGGAGAGGCGGTGCGCGGGCTGGGGGCTTTCTTCTTTATAGCTGGAAATGCGGAGAATTAACAAGCGGCCCTTTCTCGGGGCGTGCGGCCGCCTCCTGGAAGCCGGGGCGGTGATTTACGGCCGGGGTGATGACAACCGGGGGAACCCGCGTGCCGCTGGCGGCACCGCCGAGCCGGGCTCTGACCCCGCGCCGGGCCCTAATGCAAACCTGTCCTGCGGGCAGGGCTACAATGACTTGGTTGTTCAGAAATGTACTGAAGAAGAAGAAAAAAATTCTTTAAAAGCAAAAATAAGGAGTGTATGAGGAAGCGGGTCTGGGAGCAGCAGCTGGCTACCGCAGGGTTGTTTTCATTAGGGCTTTATTCCCTCTCCTGGCTCTCAGCTCCTGAATGAAGCTCCTTTTTTCGGCTTGCACGCACGCCGGTGCTCGTCCTCGGCCATGCTCGCCTGTGGCCAGCCAGCTCTTCTGCCAGCTCGCGCTTGCTCCTCTCGCCTCCTTGTCTCTTTGCAGGATTTTCCTTAATTTCACCTACTTTCTTCAGCTGCCGACGCTGCTGTGCGCGGCTTGCTCACGGTTGCTTGTGCCTGCATGTGTTTCCACAAGTGTTTTTTATCAATTTGTGTTGGTTTCTCCCACTTTTGCCTGTTGTGCGACTTCCCGGCAAGACACCTTCGTCCCTGCAAACAAGTTAAGGAAACCCATAACTCTTTCTAGGCAAACACCCACAAAAAAAAGTGGGTTTCATCTTGGTCACTTGTGCGAGTTGCTAAACTCCTTCTGCATCACCATAAACTCTGTGCGGACGCATTCATGGGTTATTAATTCAGGGTGTAATCCTGCACTTGGCCTGACCCGAATCTGGGTGGTGACTGGGACTTTTTGTTGCTTCAGCGTGACATTCAGATGTAAAATTAAATATACACGGTAGCTTTAGACACAGGGGATGTCCGCTGCGGGAGAAATGTAGTGGTGGCTCTGTGCAAGGGTGGAATAAATCAGCCGGGAGACAGCCCCTCCGCCGGGCCTGCGGTCGGGTGCTGGTTGCGCCGGGGCTTGGGGAGGCTGGGGATGACCCCCGTGAAAACCTGCTAGAGGCATGAAGGTGCTGGAGCGGGTGACTTGCTGAAGATGGGGCGGAGGTTTTTGGAAGAGGATGGGATTGCCCCCAGGTCCCCGTGGCCCTCCGTGGCTCCAGGGGGTAGGGGGAGCGGTGGTCTGTAATGGGATGTGCTGGTCGTACTGGTGTGGCAGGAGGGAGCATCGGGGAGCGCTGCCCTCCTCGTGCATCGCTCGCACCCCAGGAATCAAACGCACGGAGAACCAGTCCGGCCGCCGCCGTGTCTGGGCACTGCTCCGGGGAGCTGGAGGGGGAGCGTGCCCGGAGGAGGGAGGAGGAAGAGGGCACCCTTCCTCCTGCCCACCCTGCTGTGTCTCTCTTGCAGGCTCTCCAGGTGGCACGCCAGTTCCTGCTGCAGCAGGCCACGGGGCTGAGCTCCCCCAGCAGCAATGAGGGCAAGCAGCCGGCGGTGCAGGTGAGCCCCGAGGACGTGTGTGTGTGTCCCCATCGCCCCCTCTTTGGGAAGGGCTCAGCTACAAACTGGGAGAGTGCACGTGCAAACACGTCGCCTCCGTCTTTGGGGTGACCAGAGCACACCAGGAGCCCCCAAAGGGTTAAATCCCCTGTAAACCTCCAGAAAATTGTTGGAGGTTTGTGGTCCCCATTGGATGCTGCTGTGGTGGGAAAGGGCACGGGAGGGAAGGGCTGGCTCTGGGAAGAGAGAGTCACCGTGTGCCACCATACCTTGGCAGGGCATTTCGGATAGGGCGGTGCAGAGTTTCCCAGGGTTGGGGCACCCCAGGATTGATGCTGGGTGCTGTGAGCGGGGCGCAGGTGCTGGATAAGGGACAGTCCTTTGGGGCTGGAGCCAGGGCAGGTCCTCCAGCGTGGGACAGCCGCTGGGACGGGATGAAGGCCCATCTGCGGTGGGGTTTTGTGGCACTGGCAGGAAAATGGGGCTTTGGGTAGGCGCAGCACCCTTGGGTGGCATCCTGCTCCTGTAGGGGAGGGGGGACCTCCCCTGCTGCCCTCCTCCACCAAAGGAGGAGAGGAAGAAGAGGGGTGTGAACCCGGAGAGGGAGGGAGGCAGAAAGAAGCAAAGCCCAAGCGATGGAAAGTGACAATTTAAATAGCTGTGCGGAGGGGCTCTCCCTTCAGGCTAATTAAATTTATCGGAGAACAGCAGGTTACCTTATTAGAGCCACGTGGGTTTAATTAACAAAGGAAAGTAATTAGCACAAGCGCTCTCAGGGCTGGAGGTCCTGCCTATGCCGGGCTGAGCCGGCACGGTGGCGGGTGGGCGGCGAGAGCCGGGGCTGGGACAGGCAATCGCCGGCTCCTCTCCCGGCTTGGCGAGCCGGGGCACGGCTTAACCTCAGCTGGCAGCAAGTGCCGTCCCGGTGCTGCCGGTACCGGGGTGGGCTCACAGGGGCCGAAGGAGCCCGGAGCCCCCGGCTGCCCCACCGGGCCGGGAAGCAGCAGCCGGGTACGAGCAGCGGGAATTAGTCAGGGCTTCTGCGGCACAAACAGGCAGCTTTTTCCAGTGGTGCTCGCAGGAAGGAAATGCAGTCACTGCATGGAAAATGTCTGCGAAGGACAAAGGCAGCAAGGGTGAAGTCAGATTCCGGTAACCGGTGCCTCACTCCCCTCCGTGGGTGCCCGTCCCTGCCTGCGCTTCTCCTGCCTGCGCTTCTGCTGCCCATCCCTTGCTGCTCCCTCTGCCGCTTCCCCCGGCTGCGATGCACGCGCGCTTCGCTTGCTTGCTGCTTGCTTAACATCCCGTTCCCCCCTGCTCTGCCGCTTTCTCTCGCCTCCCCTCCCTGCCCATCTGGCCAGCGGCTTTGCCGGAGTGAACTGGATCTGCTTTCCTCTCCCCTCCTCCCTTTTTGTGTTGCAAAAGGACTTGTGAAAGTTGTAGACGTGAGTCAGAAATAGCTCATAACTCAGCAGTGACCGGCCTCTTCCTCCCCGCCCCGCCGGCCCGGCCAGCAGCTGGAGCGGGATCTGACCGAGGGGAGATAGAGGATTAAGCAGACTCCTTTGAAAGGAAGTTTATCTAACGGCAGAGTGGTGTGGATGAGACTGGCCAGGACGGCTGGAGGAGGAGGAGGAGGAAGGCTGGGTCCCAGCGCAGCAGCCCCTGGCTGGGGAGGGAAGGGGGGAGCGCAGCAGGACCGGGGGGTTCATTGCGGTTGTTGGGACCCGGGGTGCCCTCGGTTCGCCATCCCAGACCCCCACGGGCTTCGCCTGCAGGGACGCAGCTGCACCGCGGTCCCCTGGGGCTGCGGACTGGATTTCCACATCGCTTGGGTATTTCGGGGAGAAGCTGTTTCAGTGGCCTCCCCTCGGCTCTCCGCCGGCCGGCTCCCAGCCCCCAGTCCCAGGTAGCGAGCAGGAGGGTCCCCGCGTCGGCGGTGGGAGCAGGAGCCCCCGCACCCAGGAGCGCTTGCGTTCGCAGCAAGCGGCTCCCTGCCACCTTGCTGACAGGGACAGGACGTTTATGGGGCGCCAAGCCAGCGGGAATATTAACGACAGTCAGCGACGGTGTGCTCTTAAACAAGGAGCTGCTGGGCTCGATAGGGATCTTAGGGCTTTTTTTTTTTTTTTTTTTTTTTGGAGTATGAACCCTCTCCCCCCAGATGCCTGGAGGTGTAGCTGTGCATGGAGAGCCTCACAGCTGACACTCGAATTATAGCTGCATCTAAAAAAAATGCCAAAAAAACCCCACCCTGAAACATTTTAAAATGGTTTTATTTCTTTGCAACTTTAAAACTCTTAGAAACTTGGCAGATACTGACAAAGTGTTGCATTTGAGGGCTTTTGCTGCAGATGGTCTGCAGGGCGCTCCTCTCCTGTGCGAGGCTGGTCGGGAGCAGCGGATCCCCCCGGGATCCTGCCGCCATGGGAGATGCTGCTGGTATCCCGTAAAGCCCGTGGTACGAGGTGCTGGAGCGCATTTGGAAAGGGAGCACCCTGTGGTTTTGGTGCCGGGGCATTTCTGGCTTGGAGGCACCGCTGAATCACAGGGTGCCCTTTTTGGGGTCCCTTTCCCAGTGCAGCCCCTGGAGCCGGGGGTCTCCCAGCCTCTGGCGGGAGCAACTTGCTGAGGTTAAAAAGCCTCTGAAATGGGAGAGGGGCTGAAGGGCGCTGAGGGAAGGGGAGAGGAGTTTGGTGCAAACTGCGGGAAATTGCTTTTCTTTTGTCTGCTGCGGCGGGGAGGGCAGCGGAGCGGAAAAGTGTATTTTGTTGATTTGAAACTTGAGTGAAATGGGTAATGAAGACAGATCAATACCAGCCCTTCTGCGTTCCCTCTCCAGGAAAAAATACAGCAGCCCGTCCATCTCGGCTCGCGCGGCGCTAGATTTTTCCATTTGAACTTGCAGCACCACCGTCCGTCCCCGCCGCTCCCCCTCCTCCTTCCCGGAGCCCCCGCCTCTGCCAGCCCGTAGCCCCTTTCCACCGCCGCCATCCCGCTCCGCCGTCCCCGCCGCCGCGACGGCAGCAGCGGCACTTTGGGTTAACAGGGGAGCAAAGGAGTCCCTTCAGTCCCTGCGGGATTCATCGGCGTGACGAGCCGTGCCAGCACCCCGTGCCCACAGAGGAGACGTGGCCCCCGGGGATCCTGCCCAGGCGATGCTCGGGGGCAGCGGCTCAGCCCCAGCCGCAGCAGGGCCGTGCCGAGCCGAGGAAGGGGCTGCCAGGCAGCGAGCGCTCCAGCGTGCCAGTGCCTCTGCCGCGAGCGTCCCCCCCATCCCTTTCAACTTTTAGTGACTTGCAGCCCAATTATGCGCGATTAGTGCCTCCCCGGCGGGGCTCGCTGCGCTAACGAGGATGCACGTTGGGTTGAACATGCAGGGGATTGATTCCTCCTTTTCTTTGCGTGCAGCTGAACACCAGAGGCTTGTTGTCCTCCACGCAGCTACGCCGGCACCCGCTCGCCTGCTCACCCCGTGCTGCTGCCCTCCTCCTGCCACCACCACCTGGGGCAGTTACTCCTTTGGTGCTAAGGCTGTTCCAAGTATTCATAAAATAATGCTGCAGCCTCAAAACCCAGCCTGGCACATGGAGCTGGAGCTCCCTTGCTGACCTGGGTTTGGTTTCTCCTCTGACCCGGGGTAGATTTTGGTCTGTCGTCTCTGTCCCATCATGGTAAGGTCCAGACACAGCGTGGTGTGAGCGGAGGGGGGGTAGAGCAGTGTTTGGGTGGCCCTGTGCCACCCATCGGGGTCTATAAACCATGGCTGGGGTTACGCCGATGTGAGTGGCATCACTGCCTGGCCCCGGGCGTTTGAAGCTCCTGCAGACGGTCTGAGCCAGCTGAATCTCGGAGCTCGCCCGGGGATGCTGAGCGCAGGAGGGGATGCGTGGATGTGCCTGCGCGCTTTGGCTGGGCTCTAAGTGAGAGGTTTGCTCTCCTCCAGCTGCAGCGGCGAGAAGTGGGTGCTCTAGAGGAGATTTGCTCATCCCCTGCCCCTAAAAACCGTAGACCCGAAGCTGCTCTTGGTGGTGGTTGTTTCCCCGCTTCTGTTCCTGGCTCCTGTCCTCCCTCGCCAACCTCCCCGATTTGTTTCTGTTGGTTTTGGAATTGAAAAGGCTGTTCAAAAAAAAAAGAACAGCACAAACATGTTTGCTGTTGTTTCTAATTGGGAATTAAAACCTGAGATTAGATCAGAAACAAGGATGTGCAGCGCCTTGGGCTCTGCGGGAAGCATCGAACACCCCAGGTAGCTGGCGGGCACCCACCCCAGGGAGAGGCTTGCTCATCCCGACCGCCCCAGAGCCCCCCGGGGTCAGCGGGGATGCAGGGGGACGAGGTCTGGGCTGCGCCCGCCCTGGCACGGGAGCTCGAACGCGTGGTTTTAGATGCGGACCTGGAGATGCTCCTTCCCATAGTGGTGGCAGCGTGCTGCGCCCGGCTCCCCGGGGACACGGCGGCTCCTGCGGCAACCTCCCGGCATGGGTGACGGCACGGCTGGGAGGTGAAGGTCGGTGCAGGGATGCTTGGAGCCTGAGCAAACCGCGGGCTTGCTCACACTCCCCGGGCTGATGGGGGATGTCCCGGCTCCGCGCTGCGCCAAGCCAGCTGTCTCAGGGGTCAGGAGGGCGGCCGTCCCTCTGATGGCAGCCTCGCCGCGCTGAGCGCCAAGACCGGCCGTCGGGCTGTGGCTTTCCCTGCTCTGCCTCGTGGCTGAGAGTTGCAATCTGCTTCCCGTAAAAAAAAAAAAAAAAATTCTAAGAAAAATTTGAATAAAAGCCTTGCTCCCCCATCCTGCTGCGTTACGCCCAGCCAAATCCTGTTTCGCTCAGCCAGCTTTGGCAGAGTTGCTCTGTGCTTACGCCGAGCGCTGAGTTTCCCGTGTAATACCCGTCTCGTTTTCCACTCCCTGCCTGATGATCCGCGTACGCCCCATCCTCTGGCACGGAGGGATTACAACCGGGAAAATCATCCCCTCGAGATCCCGCTCGCCGGTCGGAGCCGTGGTGCTGGGGCTTGCTGGGAGGCAGCCGGAGCTGTTAGTAAGCAGTTTTGCGGAGTGGCAGCTGGCCAAGCAGTGAGTCAAACCCTTCCTGACTTGGAGTCTGGCAGATGCCAGCTCGTGACGCGCCGGCCGGGGACCAGCCGCTGCCGCGGGGCTGGCTGCTGGGACCTGCTTCCCGAGGGATTTGCTGGGTGCAGCGCGACCGCTGTGTGCAAGGACGGTCCCCGGCTGATCTGGTGCCTGGGGAGGGACTTTGCTGCTGGGTGGAGGGGATGGAGAGGAGGCAGCGGGTGCTGCTAACCCCTTGTATCCCCCGTGCCGCTCTGCTTGGTGCCCTTTGGGTCTCGTTTGTGCTGTTGACTGCCTGGATCCGAGCTTTCGAGGCGACCATTGCCCAAAGCCCCTCTGTTATCCGGGGATGCCAAGCTGGCTTCGTCCCCTGCCGTGGGGGAGCTTGCACGCCGGCGGTCACCGAGTGCCGTGGCTGTGGGTGAAGGGGCTGAACCGCCCTCCTCGGCGTCCCGGGGGGCCACGCCGTGCCGTCCCCCTCCCCGTTAGCAGATCAGCTGCTGGCGGGTGCCCCCGTGGGGCTCTCAGCCAGGCTGGGGGCAGACGTTGCCATCCCCATCTCGTTTTGCCGGGGCAGCAGCTGTCACCGTCCCCGACAGAGGCAGCTGGGGCTGTCACCGGAGCCCGGGGCAGAGAACCGCAGCACCGCGGTTTGCCGCCCTGCGCCGGGGTCGAGCCAGCCGCTGGCGGCAGCGCTGCAGCCGCCCCGGCACCTGGCACGCGTGATGAATGGCCGCAGCGGGAGCAAAACTTGCTGTATATGGGAATTTCCCCTTTTACTAGAGAAAGTTCCTGCCCTCCCTGGAAACCTTAGCCGGGAGGGAGATGTTTTCCACATTGGGGGGAAATTCTTTGTGCAGCTTCGGCACCCGTCAGGGCTCGGGGAGGCAGCGAAGCCTGGACGCCCCTCGCAAGAGCCGGCACCAGTTCACCCCATTCACACCTCAGCCCCTCGTGAAGCCGCCGCCATTTCCCCGTGTCAGCTCCGCATCCAAGCGCAGAAGAAAAAAGCCATTTAATGCAGACAAAGGTTGTATGAAAATATAATTCTGCTTTTGTTAGCAGCCATCAAACTCTAAAAAGCGTCACTTTTGTTTTCTTGTAACATTGTGAAAACCTCGTGTCGGATCGAGAGCTGGGGCCCTCTCGACTGATCGCCTCTCCTTTGTGTTTTTAGATTATAGGGGCAATTAGTGTTGTCAAAACCTCTGGCAATTCTCTTTGCTCTTGACAGGGTGTCAGTCCGCTGGGCGAGAAATGGAAGGTGTTATAACTCTCCGGTAATTAGGATGCCTCCGATTTGAAAATGCCAGCAAACGTGTACGAGAGGCCGCACAGCGGCGGTGGGGGCGGGGAGACCGCCCGGATGGGGGATGTGGATGAGCAATTAATTAGGGGCTCTCATTCCGAGCACGTTGCCAGCTGATGAATTGGCAAAGGGAAATTAGCAGGATGCTTAGCTCCCAGCAAGCGGGCGCGCACCCCGCTCGCTCTCGTCTTGCCGTCCTTGCGAGCTTCCCTCCTTCCCAGATGTTCGCCGAGGGCTTTGCACAGCTGTCTGCGAGCACCTGACCGCCCAAACGGCAGCTTTTCACCGGTGTCGGGTCCGCGGAGGGTGCTTGGGGTTCTCCTGGCTCTCCGTCAGGCACCGGTGGGTGCCAGAGCCCTTGCAGGGCTTTGCCGCTCTTGGCCGGGGATGCTCCTGCATCCTCCTGCGCCCTCCGCCGCCAGCCAAGCCAGCGCAGTCGAAGGCGCCCCAGCAGCAGCCCCTGGGTGTGAACACGCAGCAATTAATCAATAACTCTGACACGAAGGCGGCTGCGGGGGGGATCACCAGCGACAAATGAAACTCTGCCCGCTTGCGACGCCTCCCTCCAGCAAAATGCCTGAGTAAACAGATAAGCCTTTGCAATCTCCCTTGAAGGTCAGCGTGCTCCAGCCCGGCCGGACACCCGCCATGGACGGGAGGGACTGTGCGGGGCCGGCCCTCGGGTAGCATCCCCGCTCCGTGCCCTGTCGGGGTGGCTGGAGCGGGGAGGCAGCCCCCAGGGTGGGCAGCAGGTCCGGACCAGGAGCGTGGCCATCGCTCGGGGTCCTGGGCAGGAGGGGCTGGCGCGCACCGGGTTCTCGTTTGGACTTTGCTGGGTGATTTGAAGCCGGTTGCCTTGTTTCTCTGTGCTTTGGTCTCTGAGGTCAGAGCCTTGGGAAGGGCTTTGGGCTGGTGGGATCAGCGGAGGGCTGGGACAAGGCAGCTCTTGATGGTGGTGGTTGGGAAGGCAGCGTTGCTCCACCTGAGCAGGAGTGGCGGGGCTGGGATCCATCACCGACACCTTCTCCGGCGCTTTGCTGTGGGGGTGTGGACCAGTGTTATGATAACCAAAGGCAGGGGTTGGCAGGTTTTCTTAGTCCTCTCTCCACTTGGCATGGTAATTATGTGAGTTACTGGTGTCAACTGGAGGTAAAGCTTTGATGTGTTATGGAAAACCTGGTAACCTCTTCCTCCGTGCTCTGCTTTACAAAGTTATTTGGGTGATTGGTATCTTCCCCGCTTCCCTTGGTGTTTCCCTCCTCCCTGCATCCTCCGGGACCCCGAGGGAAGGAGCGGTGCCCGGAACCTTTCCCGTGCTCGCAGGAGGGGAGGGAGCTGTGGTTTGGAGGTGCCTGCCCATGTGCCGCTGGCTCCTCTCGATGCCCAATGCCCCAGCTAAACTGCATTTAAAGAAGACCCTGCGGGCAGAGAGCATCCTGCCCTCGGGGTGGGGGGAGCTTGTGGTTTAGGAAGCTTTGCCCCGGTGCCAGCTGCACCGCGGGGCATCTCCCTGCCATCGGCATGTCCCCAGCAGTGGCCTTGGCATGCCAGGACAGACTGGTGGCCAAGGGCTTCACCTGAAGGTGACGTAGGGATGGGGGACACGGAGGATGCCCCGGGAGAGCCTGGGGGGTGGGAGGCACTCGCAGGCTGTTGGCATTTGGGGAGGGTTTTCCAGGGTTGGAATTGGGAGTGGTGACGTGTCCTTCTTCTCCGCAGGTCCCCGTGTCCGTGGCCATGATGTCCCCGCAGATGATCACGCCGCAGCAGATGCAGCAGATCCTCTCGCCGCCCCAGCTTCAGGCCCTCCTGCAGCAGCAGCAGGCGATAATGCTGCAACAGGTAACGCGGGTCCTGGGCTGGCTGTGTGTCGGCCCGGTCTGGCCGAGCGATTTCCCACCGGTGCTCGTGAATGCTGGAGCTGGTTGGGGGCAGGCAGATGGGTCCTTTCCTCCTTGGGCTTCTGTGTTCCCCCCATATTTCCTTGGGGATTCCCAGCATGTCCAGCACCAAGGGATGAAAAGAGCTGCAGGTGCTATCAGTGCTGGCAAAGCTGGATGCTGCTGCCCTGAGTCAGGGTCTCAAAGCCCAGAAAGCTCCTGCACGAGGGCTGGTTTGGGGCTGCCCAGCTCTTGGGGAGCGCTGGGCTCGGGGTGGGCGCTCTTGGCTGGACGGACCCCGAGCAGAGCCCCCGCGGCCGCTGCCTGGGCGTTGGGGCAGGTGCCTGGGTCCGGCTCCAGACCTGAGCGCATGGGTTTGTTTCTCATGGCCCCGCTCGGCTTTTCCGGAGCGCTCCGTCAAATGTGAAACGGACGGGGAGGGAAGAAAAAGGAGGAGAAGAAAAAAAAAACAAACCTCAACTCCAGAACAAAACAGGTCTGCTTGGGTAAACAGCTCCCCCCGGCAGGAGGGAGAGAAGGAGAGATCCCACAAGCATCCTCCACACCCTTCCTCCTGCCTCCAGTACCTGTTTACTCCAAACAGGCTGATAAGGATTCAAGGTTGGCCCCAGGGAAAGAACAAAGGGTAAACACTACCCTGGGTGGGTCCTTCTCCGAGCCTCTTTGGAGCCGGATAAAGAAACACGTTTGACTGCAAATTAAACAACCCAGGCCGGAATAGCTCACATTCTCCACCAGAAGAAAACCAAACATCACACCTCTCACCCCTGACCCAATGTTCCCGCAGCCGCGCTCGACCATGTTGCAGAGACCTGGCTTTGATTGGCTTTTGGGTAAACACCCAGGCTTTCCAAACCTGTTCGCCGACAGAAAAAGCAAAGTTGCTGCTGTCAGCGCTGTCAGCCCTGAGCTGATAAAGGCTTCCCGGCATCCAAAGGGGCATTCCTGAGCCGCCGCCGTCGCCCCTGCGCGGGGGTACGGGCCGGCTGGGAGGGGGCCGCCGGGTCTCGCTGACCTCCCCGTGCCTCCAGCCCCTCCTGCGCGCAGCAAATCCATCACCAACAGTTTATTTAGGGGCCGGGGCGAGAGCTGGTGTCAACACTGGCAGGTCCCAGTCCTGGCTCCTGCAGACTGGGACCCTCTCCAGTGGCTCATCACGGGGCTAGGGTGTTTTTCTCTGTTTTACTGGCCCAGCAAAACCCTGTTTTGACTGGGGTGCTGTGCGGAGCCGGGTTGCCTGGGCTTTCCCATGGTGCCCGTGAAGGGGGATGCAGGTCTGAGCCCCTGGCGCTCACGGGGTCGCACCGGCTGGACCAGAGGCCGCGGCTGCTCCCAGCCCCTTCCCAGCCAGGAGCGCCCCAGCTCTCGCCAAGGGTGTTTTGGGGTCCCACCATGCTGAAAATGGGGTTTCTCTGCTGCTGAAACACTGGGTTAGGTGCCAGAGTGCCTGGGCCCCCTTCTCTCAAGGGGGTTGCCCGCCTCCTGGTGTTTCATATCCCCCCATTGCACAGCCCCCCCAGGACAGCTGCAAAATCCCCGGGATGCACAGGAATTACTGAGCCGGGGCGGGGTTGCGACCCTCCTTCCTGGGGCCCGGCAAGGCTGAGGCTCCCGGACCGGCCGGTGGCAGAAAGCCAGGGCAACCGGTTGGCATTAAAAAACAGTAGGTTTGCACTGGTGGTGTTTGGGGATTTTACTTGCTGTGGGGATCCAGAGCCCTTAGGAGCACATGCCCAAGGCTGCTTCTGCAGCTGTGACTCCTTCAGCGGGTGCTTTTCCTCTTAAGCAGCAGCCAAGAGCCTGCCCTGACGGCGTGGTGCCAGGAGCTGGCATGGCTGTGGCAAAGCCTGGTGCTGGGCACGGGGTAGTGCTGGGCAGGGAGACGCGAGCAGGGTGTTTCTGCTGCTAATCCGGGCTGCTCTCTCCCCTCCCGTCCCTGCCTCCCTCCCAGTTGCAGGAATACTACAAGAAGCAACAGGAGCAGCTTCACCTGCAGCTATTGACACAGCAGCAAGCCGGAAAGCAGCAACCCAAAGAGGTGAGCTCACACAGATGGGTTCTGGGCCATCAGATCTGGCAGCAAATAAAAGGGGGACCAGCACAAAACAAGGTGTGCGTGAATCCCAGCACCCAGGGCAGCCGGCTGGGAGCCAGCAGGGACGGGACACGGGGGCATCCTGCTCCTGGGGGGTGCTGGGACGGCTGGTCCGGGCGCTGGGGGTTCCTTTTCCTCCTCCCTATCTGCGATCTGGCACGTGCACCGAGCTGCGTCGTTCTCAGCGCCGAGCCCTTGTTGGCGCATCTAGAAACTATGGGGCGGGTGCGGGGAGCGGTGCAGTCGGCGGGTGTGGGCAGGCAGCTCCGGCGGAGCTGAGGGACCCTCCCCAGCGGGAGGGGCAGGTCGCTGCCCCCCGGGACAGAGCGAGGGCTCCCCAAATCCTCCTCGCGGTGCAGGGCAGGGGAGGCTCGGCTCAGCCCCTGCCTGACGCGCTGGCCCTGCCCTGGGCAGGCTCTCGGCACGGCTCGGGTCGGGCAGCCCACTCCTGATTGAGCTGGCACAGCAGCACCCTGGCAAGTAGGCAGGCAGGAACCCAAAGCAGGGCTTTTCCTGCCAGGAAAGGCGGTTCTGCAGAACCCAAGTGCTGCGTGAAATAGCAGCGATGCCAGCAAAGGACTTTTCCAATGGGAGACGCTCAGGCAGGGGATGCTGCCAGCCCCCTGTGAGCCGGTCGGCAGCGGTGGGCCCTTTGCTGGGGAGGTGGTTGCATGGTGGAGAAGTGTTTCTGCGGGTGTGATTGCATCAGTCTTGTATAACTCCCTTTACCGGACAGGTTTTACTGTCTTTTCCCATAGTAACGCACTCGGAGGTGTTGCGGCTGTATCAGCAATGCTCGGGTTTGGGGATGTGCTGGTCGCACGGAGGCTGGGGGTCAACCGCTCCCTTCCTTTTCCTTATCTATTTTTGCCCCCCTCTCTGTCCCCAGGTTGGTGTGCATGGCCCCCATCGGGGGTATTTTGCATTGTGCATGCTGCTGTGTGTCTGGCATCACTGCCCTCTCTATCGCGCAGCCTTCCTTAGGCTCCTGGCTGAACCCCTCCGTCCCTGTCCCGGCCGAGCGTCAGCAGCAAGCAGGGGAATGGGGTGCTGGGGCTGTTCGTTGCAATCACCCCTCCTGAAATCCAGCACCCCGACTTACACTCAGCAATTCTCAGCACTTAAAAATTTAGCTTTCTTTTGAGGAAGAAAGTGTTTAAGCCCGGAGCGCGCATTGGGGTGGCTGCAGCGGGGGCTCGACGGCAAAGCATGTGCCAGCACTGGGGGAATAGGGCGGCTCGAGCGGCTCGGGTCGAGCCGGCACCCACTCGAGCCTTCAATAGACTTTGACCTGGGCTTTCATTGCGGGATGTTGGCGTATTTACGCAGCGTGTGCGGGGTCAGGCTTTATCGGAGCCATCTCCAGGAGCTGGAGTAGCTGCTCGTGCTCCAGGAACGGGGGAGGCATAAATCTGAGCTTCCTCAAGGACTTTCCTCTTGGCCGTGGCGATGTTATGTTGCAGCAACGAGTGGGGATATAATTAAGCTCTAACAAAGGGCTTGCGTAGTGGGCTGATGGTTTAAAAAGCGCAGGCTAACTTTTAATTAAATGGTACAGAGGAGACGAGAAATTTATCCACTAAGAAAGTCTGACTGGCCGGCGGGGGGGAAGGAGCGTTAGATGCTGCTTAAGGGGTGCGTGTCCAGTTCCCGGCACCATCACCACCCCATGGCCAGGAAAAA
The DNA here is from genome assembly GCF_965183815.1 of Platalea leucorodia. Classification (NCBI taxonomy): domain Eukaryota; kingdom Metazoa; phylum Chordata; class Aves; order Pelecaniformes; family Threskiornithidae; genus Platalea; species Platalea leucorodia. Next base: position 1,222,289 of record NC_138841.1, read on the forward strand.
CAGCGAGAGGGTCCCCACGAGTGGATGCCGTAGTGTTTCCCCTCCCCAAAACCCCCGGCCGGGCTTTGTGGGGTCAGCTTCACCCCGTGATTTTGGGCAGCTGCTATTAATAAAGCCTGCGTTCGGCAGCAGCGTGTGCCTGCTGGGAACGGCGATGCCGTTGCTTCCCCCGACGGCACGGGAATAGCTGGCGTGTCTGGGATGCCGCCACAGAGCCGCTCTTGGCCGGCATCGTCTCCTTCATGGAAATCCATGGCGGTATTTAATTACGGCCCCACTGCAAGGTTTGTAAACCGAGCGCTTTCTGCTTTCCCTCTGCTTGATTTCAAGGACTCGCCTCGGTGTAATTGTAAGTCAGCGGCTCGTCTGCGAGCGCAGAGGGGGATCAGCAGGTGGGAACGGCTTTGTGCCGCCACCGCTGCCGCGCCGGGAGCAGGTAGCAGCCTCTCGTGGAGGAGCGGCTCAGATCTCCCCAGGAGGAGCGGCGCGGCTGGAGGTCCCCCGGCGGGCGCGGGGAAGGGGAGAGCAGGGGAAGGGGAGTGCGGAGGATGGAAACGTGTCGGAAGCGCCTGTCGGCAGCATCCTGTCCCAGAGGATGCGGGGGGTGCTTTGTGTCCGCGGTCTGCGAGGAGCTGCGCCGTGGCGGGGGGGTGTGAGGAAGGGGATGAGCGAGGCAGCTGATGCATCCTGCTGGGATGGGGCTGAGCTGCAGCACATCCCAGCCCGTCCTGGAGCCTTTTCCTGCGTTAGGGTGTAAGGGTGAACCCCAGCAGCACCCTGGGCACGGCGGGGGCAGTGAGGAGCTGCGGTGCAGGGCTCAGATGGCTCCGGGCCCCTCGTCCTCGTGGCAAGCAGCAGCGAAGCCGGTGTCTGCAGTTCTGCTCTTTCCCCGGCCACTTTGCCTCTCCAAGCCCATCTGCTGCAAGTGGTGCCTGGGCGCGGAGACCCTGATATCGCCCGGGCGCGAGGCCAGAGGGTCTCCGTGTGCCCCCAGAGCCGATGGCGGGGGCTGTCCCTCTCCTGAGGCTGGCGGGGCAGGGGAGGGGGGTGGCGCGGGGGGCTGCCTGCTGCCTAACCTCGGTGTCAGCTTAATGAACTGCTCCTGTCAGTCCCGCGTGTCACGCCAAAACTCCTCCTGATGTGCTCATAAATCAAAGTGACGGCAGCTCTTACCCCGGTAGCTGCACCCAGTCATCTGCGTCTAATGTACGCCGAGCACAAGCGATGCTCCGGACCCCGAGCCCCCACGCTGGGACGAGAGGCAGGACCGGGATGGGGGGCTGTGGGGCCAGATGCAGGATTTGGCCCTAACACAGACCCAGCTCCTCCGGCAGGCGCAGGGCTGTCCCCTCTGGGAGGGACTCAGCCGCGTTTGGCAGGCTGGGGCTTGCCGAGGGGAGAGGAGCTGAGCGAAGCTCATACGGCGATGGCCGGGAAGAGAGGTTTTCAATAAGGCTGGGGCTGAAATTCAGGCTCGTGCTGCCCTGCCTTCTCCAGGACAGGCTCTTGACTCAGAACCCCCAGGCTGGTGGGTGCCACTGGGTAGGTCCACGTGTGGGTGCACCTCTTCACCCGTCGCACTCAGTGGGTTGGAGCCCGTGCAGTTTGTTGGCTCTGCCACGCAGCGGGTGCTCTCCAGGGACTGGCGAAGTGGCTTCCCCAGAGAGAAGTGGTCCGTGTTTTGGCTTAGCCTGGGCATTTGTGCATCCGCTGGGAACCAGGACTCGTATTCCCAGGGCTGGCCCCTGTGTTCGTGGTCTGGTGAAGCTGGAAGGATGCACACATGGGTTTGAAGCACGGGAAGGTGCAGGTTCAACGTGGACAGCGTCGTCCCTGCCAGAACCACACTTGGGTCGGGGCTGCCCGGTCCCCCGGGGCTCGGGGGGGTTCTGACTCCGCCGGCTGCAGCTCCGGGCAGGCCGGGTCGGGAGACCCCAGCCGGGCTACGCGTCACAGGCGACGTGCCCTGGGGATCCTCCTGACTTCATCCGCTCCCAGTTTCCTCCTGCTCCGCAGCCTGGAAGTGCCGTGAATGAGGCTCTGTTTGCGAAGAGCCCGGGCTTGCCCCGGGCCCCCGGGGAGGGCGTCGGCGGAGCTGGGAAGAGGAGAAGCCCGTCCCGTCCGTCCCAGCTGCCGTTTCTAACCAAGGCGAGGACATGCGTGTCCATTCCACGCGGTGGCAGAGCTTCCCCTCGCAGGGGACAGGGACACCGTGGGGGACAGTGCTGCCTGTGTTAAGGCCCTCGGGCACACAGCCTGGTCCTGCCTGTTTTCCTCCATCATGGTCCTACGGTCCGTGGTCTCCTCCGGTCCCGTGGCCTGAGGCCTTCCTGGCTCAGCACCTTGCTCAGAAGCGAGGGTGAGCACAGGGATTTCTTGTCACTGAGCAGAAATCCCTTTGATTTGTGCCTTTATCTTCAAGCGTCAGAGGTGCAGGACTGAGGCAAAGCCAGAGAGGGTCTGGACCTGACTCTGGGGGGACAATTCTGCCGTGGCCAAGAGGTGGACAGGACAGGGAGGAGTCCGCACATCCCTCTGAGGCTGAGAAACCAGATTTAAACTCTCTCTGTGCCCTAGACAGGACTCTCAGTCATGCCTGATGTTGCAGACCGCAGGGATTTTGCAGGGCGGTGCCTGGAGCCCATCCTCACCCTCCATTTCACAAAGCCACGGCCGAGCATCAGGAGCATCTGCAGGGGACCGCCTGGATCCCGCGGGGCCCGGGGCGCTGCTTCGGGTACAGCAGCACGTGCTGATTGCAAACGAAGCCGTGAAGTGGCTTTGCCCCAGAGTCTGTCTGCTGTTCCCTGTTGAGCAGAGCATGAGATGCAGCCTCGGGGATGATGGAGAGAGCGAGGTGGGGCTGTGCCAGCTCCCTGGGATCCCCGGCACACCGGAGGCCTAAATCCCTGCGATGCTCAGACCCAGCCAGAAGATAAAAAGGACGTTTCCTGTTGCAAAGCTCTTGCGCTCCTTAGTAAGAACATGGACATGAAAATACTTCTTTTTGGGCCAAGCGATGGGGCTGCGAAGTGCCCCCGCTCACGAGTGCGGCGAGATCGGGGGGAAGCGCTTTAGCACGGGCTTGGCCGGTGTGCTCCGCCGAGGCGGGGGCTCGCTCTCCGAGAGCGGCCCCAGCCCTTTTCTTGCTCAGGATAACGGAGCTGCCGTGGAGGAGCCGGGCTGCCGCTGGGGCTGGTTGGCGCGGCACAGCCGGCTCGCTGCCTGCCAGCCCGGCTCCTTGCAACCTGCAAACAACGTCTGCGCAAACAGAGGGGTTCAAGGGGTTACGGAGACGGCTGCCCCGCTAATGAGGCCGGGCAGGCCGGGGGCAGCTCCCCTCTCGTGGCCGGCTTGGATTAGCAGCTGCCTGTCCCCATCCCTAATTGAATTCTCTCCCCTTCAGTTAATTCTCATGGATTTCTTGGTGCCTCCCTGGGGACCGCCCTGCCTAACTAGTTTAGGGCTGGCTACGCTGGTCAGAGCGTAGCCAGCGCCTGGGGATGGGTGGGAGAGTCACCTACCTGGGGGATGCTCGTGGCTGGGGTGGGGGCACCGGGGCTGGTGCCTGGGGGCTGGGAGCGCTGGGCAGCTGGTTCCCTGCAGACGGTTGTTTTCTGCCTCCCACCAAGGAGGGGCTCATAATGGTCATTTTTGGTAAATAGGGACCATTTCCCTGCTTAAAGAATGGTGTTATGCATCTGGGCAGTCTTAGGACGCCTTTTGGGTGCTGGGAGCCCCTTTCCTTCAGTGATGCTTGGTGCCCGCAGGAGCTCGCCCTGCGGCTGAGCCTCCCCGCGTGGGACCCCACGGCTCGGTTTTGTGGGTTTGCCCATCTTGCAGGCAGAGCTGGGTCTCTGCTCTGAGAAAGCTGCCAGCTCTGCTTGCTCCCTCTCTTTTCAGTGCTTTATTTTTCCCTTCCCCTTTCCTTTTCTTCTCCTCCTCTTCCGATAGATCAAAGCCTCCGTCCGGCTCAGCCACAAGCTGAGCGGGCACAGCGGCCTGGCAGCAGGATGGAGGCATGCACGGCCGCGGTGCCGCCGCCGCGGGCATCCCTCGCGAACACCGCTGGGCCCCTGCCTCCCCTGCGAGGCTTCTGCTGCGAGGCTGGAAATAACGCGCTTTGATTTCTCCCTTTTGTCTCCTGGCAGCCGTTAGGGAACAAGCAGCTGGCCTTCCAGCAGCAGCTCCTGCAGATGCAGCAGCTCCAGCAGCAGCACCTGTTAAACCTGCAGCGCCAGGGGCTGGTGAGCCTCCCGCCGGGGCAGGGCACCGTGCCCCTGCAGACCCTGCCCCAAGGTAAGGACCCCTGCCCGGGCTGGGGGGGCCCCCACGGCTGCAGCTTCTCCCTGCAGCGAGGGAGCGCTGGGAGTGGGGCTGGGGAGCGGGCTGGTGGCGTTGCTTTTTCTAATGCGCCCATCTAAAGTTTGGGGCCTGATTGCATTAACGGCTGGAGTAGACTGGGAGAGTTTGAGGTGGGTTGTGTGCAGGATTGGGCCCCCAGCTTCCTTTTGCAGAGGGGTGCAGGGAGCCAGGGTCTCCTCCCCTCTGGGAGGGCTCCGCGGGCGCTGTGGGCGGCTTGTTTTGGGCTTCCCGATGGGGCTGTGCCCGGCTTTGGGTGATGATTTCCCAGTGCACGGTCCGTGCTGGGCTGCCTGAGCTTCAGGGAGCCAAGCTGCGCCAGCTGGGCGGGGAGGGAGCCCGTGGGGTCCCAAGCCAGCCTGGTGCATGGGTGCCAGTGGGTGCTGCTCCTTCTCCCTGCTGATGGCGGGCGCTTTCTCTCTGTGCCGTAGCTGTGTGCCCCTCGGACCTCCAGCAGCTCTGGAAGGAGGTCACGGCCGCCCAGCCCGTCGAGGACAGCATTAAGCAAGAAGGTCTCGACCTCACCACCAACACCTCCAACTCTACCTCGTTTTCGGCCGCCAAGGTCTCGCCTCCCATTTCCCATCACCCTCTGCCCAATGGACAGAGCACCATGCACACGCCGAGAAGGGACAGGTATTGCTGGGTCGGGCCCTGGCGCTTCGTGGGTTTTGCTGTGGGGCTGGCAACAGGGTTGGGAGGGCTGGGGGGTTTCTGCCCACCCCATAAACAAGTCCTAGCGCTATTTTGCTGTGCCCATGGAGGGCAGGAGCCATTGCTATGGGGTCTCCCTTGGGTCCCCGAGGGCTGGCCCTGTGCACGGGAACGCCGGAGCATCACGGCTGCCCCGTCTGACAGTCCCTTTCTGTCCTCTGCAGCTCTTCCCACGAAGAGACCCCCAGCTCCCACCCGCTCTACGGCCACGGAGAGTGCAAGTGGCCTGGCTGCGAAACCCTCTGTGAGGACTTGGGACAGTTTGTCAAGTAAGTGCTCCCTTTTTTGGGGGAGGTTTTCCTGGAGGAGGGGAGAGCCCGTGCTCTTGAGCCGGGACAGCATGGGGCTGGCAGAAATGGGTCCCAACACCCCAAAGTCTGCGCAGAGCCGGGGGGCCCCATGCAAAAGGAGAAGACAGCAGAGATTGCAGCCAGAGGAGAAGAGACCCAGTGCAGCGGGCAGGAGCGGGCAGGAGCAGGCAGCAGGCGAGGGGAGTTCGCAGCTCCCCTCCTGGGGGGCGAGAGGAGGGGAGGAAGCAGATGGCGGCGCGGCAGCCCGCTGACACCGCTTGTGGGCTCCAGCGCTGACTGATTAACTCCGCTGTCGAAGAGCCCTCTGCTAGCGTCAGGGTCAAACAAATTGTTTTCACGCTTCGTCAGAGGTTTACTTAATTAGTTCATTTGCAATTAGATCTCTTTGTAGCCAGGATTTTTAGCAAAGACATCAGAAGGAACTGACGGGCTTGCTTGCTCCTTCCCCCCTGCCTCTCTGGCTGGCTGCTCGGCGCGGTGGCCGAGACACACTGGTGCGCGCTTCGCTCCCCATTGGCAAGATTTTGGGTTTTTACAAACTGATCCCATCCACTGCCCTGCACTCAGGGCCAGCTCTGGTGGGAGCATCCCTCAGGCTGCACCGGCCTCCTCATTCCCAGGGAGGGAGCTGGGCAGAGGCCTTGCACAGGAGGATGAGGAGGTGCGAAGGCAGCCTGGGGAGGCGGGGGTAGCATTGCCTGGTGGCGATTCAGTGAGTGAATGAGTCAGGCTCCTGCCTCTCTGGGCATGTTTACGTGGCACGGGGCAGATAGGCAAGCTCTGGTTTGGAAGCTGGAGCTGGGGTTGGCAGGGGATGCCCGGGCTGGGTCGTGGTGCTGGGAGAGCCTTGCTGTGCCGGCCGGGGCTGTAGGGTCCCTGCGCGCTGCGTCCCACCTGCCTGGCCCCCTGAGCACACCTAGTGCTGGCAGGAGCGAGCTTCCCGGGGGGGCGGCCTCCCCGACAGTGCTAGTGAAGTGTTTCTGTCCCCTCTGCCAACGTGAGCATGTGTCGGGGTGTGGGACAGACAGATGGAAAACTTCCAGCTCCCAAAGGCTGAGCCCAGCTGCAGCATGGACCTTGCTTTGAGTCTGGGCACCGGCTTCGAGCCTCCTCTGAGCATCACCTCCATGGAGTAGCTCAGAAAGCCTCAGCCTTGGGGTGGAAAGGGGCAGTGCGTCCTTTGAGCAGTGGTTTATAAAAGCCTGTGAGGGTTGGTGGGAGATGTCTCCATTCCTGCTCAGCACAGCCTAGGCTCTCGATAGCTTTTTCCCTGGAGAAGCAGCCATGCCCTTGGTCTGCTGTGCGGGGAGAGGAGCGGGCGGCGTGGTCCAGCCGCAGCCCTGCGGAGCGGGGCTCAGCCGCCAGCGGGGTTTGCTCACATACAGGCTTGGCAGCTGGTCCCAGTTACCTAACTTGTTTTTGCAAGTTGGGGCTGGAAGTCTCTCGCAAACAGCCGGGTGAGACTCCCGCTGTCTTCCGCATCCAGACCGAGGGTAGATACTCCTGAGGCACCTTCTCCTGGGCTGTCTCAGCAGAAATATCTCAGTCTTGGTCCTGGAGAGCGTTGGACCATGGCTCTGGGACAGCTGTGCATTTCCCAGCATCAGATGCCACCTTTTGGGGTGTTCCCGGGGTGGCCCTGGTACAGCTTGCCCTGCTGCCCAGCATCCCCCCTCCAACCTGTCCCCTGCTCCGGTGAGGAGCCCCCAGGTTTGCACCCAACCCAGCAAGGACGTGGCCTGGCCATGCGACGTCTGCGGGGCTGGCTGCGTCCCCAGGCTGCTGCTTTGCTGGATCCAGGGGCAAGGACCCCCACAAGGCGATGCTGGGATGTCCCTGGCTGCAGCAAGTGGCGTCCCCGTCACCGGGTGCTTGTCTCTGCCAGGCGCCCTTCCCCTCCCCGAGAAGGAGGGAGAGCGGCGAGGACCAAAGGTCCTTGTGCTTTATAAACATAAAGTGCCGTATAAACACAAGGCATGAAAGCGGTAGGATGAGAAGCACCCTGGAAATGTCACCTTCTGCCTTCGAGGGTTTCCTTAGAGGGTGTAAGTAAACCTCCATAATGCCGCCTTTGTCCTGAAAACCTGCTCCTCAGGCCCTCCTGGGTGCCTCCTGCCAGCAGCCTTCTCAAGGACTTTCCATCAACCAGTGGCTGTTCCTAAACACCGCGGGGCTGCCAGGGGCAGGGCTGGTTGTCCGCTGCCACCCTCCAGCCCGGATTTGGGGAGGAGGCACAGCCCAGTTTGCTCGGCCGCCTTCGTGCCTCGCTTTCCCTTCTGCTCGTCGTGCTTTGGGCAGCAGTGCCGGAACGTCCCCGGCACGGGCAGCGCCTCGCGGACATCCCCGGGCGTTGCTGCAGTACAGGCGGTTTGCAGGTCGGGGCTGATCCCAGGTGTGGCCCTGGCAGGGGGGCTGCATTTCGGGCACGTCCAGGCGTAAACCCCCGTGTTCTTCTCCCCAGACACCTCAATACAGAACATGCACTTGATGACCGAAGCACGGCCCAGTGTCGAGTCCAGATGCAAGTGGTACAGCAGCTGGAAATACAGGTGGGTACCGCCCCGGCCTCGAAGGATGTGCATTTAAAAAGCTGTCTCCTTTCCAACTCGGCGTGCCGTGACTTGGCTGCTCTCTGCAGGAGGGAAGTAGCGAGGTTGGGGACCAGTCTAGCAAGATAACTAGCTGCCCCAGTGTCACGGGGGCTCATTTTAAGCATCCTTCCCAAATAGCGGTGCTGCCCCTGGCCAGGCAACGGTCCTGATGGGGATCAAGATCTGGAGGACCCTCCAGCTGATTCGCCCTCCAATACCAGCATCCCTGCACAGCTATGGTGGGGCTGGGGAAAGGGACAAGCTGTCTCTCCCGCCCAAAGCGTCCCTGCGGGCACGAGGAGCTGCCACAGACCTGGAAGGCCCGTGCTGCCTGGGGGGTGCGCGCCCACAGGCGGGACCTGAGCTCTGCCCCAGCCCTGGTGCCCAGCCCTGCCGCCGCAGCGAGAGCCACGGGGCTGCTGGGCTCTTTGGAAATCAGGCCACTTATTTCGGTGGCTGAGCGTGGTCTTTGGAGCCCAACTTCGGGGTGCTATTTTTGGAAAGCCAGTTCTTTAAATAGTGCCTTTACCAGCATCTCCGACTCCCTGATGTGCCGTGCGTAATTCGGTTAATAGAGAAGGGAGGGGAAAAAAATGGGAGGAAAACGAGGGTTTTCATCTTGGGACTTGAACGCCATCGGGGGGGAAGGCGGGACGGGGCAGGGGTCTCTGTCAGAGGGTCGCTCACCGAGACCCCCATGGCATGACAGCGCCTGGCTGTTCAGCCAGGGGCTGGCCGGAGCTCAAAGCGGTTTGTGCCCATCGCAGTGCACGGTGATGGGTACCATCGCGGGGGATGCCAGCCCTGGGGGCAGCGGGCCACGATGTGCGGCAGCCACGGCAGCCTCCAGCCCAGAGTTACACTAACAGGGGCTGCGGGGTCGGGGGGACGCAGCAAAACCGTCCCTGGGCGGGGAGGCTGCAAAGCCGCCCGGGCGAAGCCGTGCAATCGCGTCCTCTCCCTCGCTAAAGCGAGAGGGTGAAAGCAATTACTGGGGCTTAAAGAGGGGAGGGAAAGGAAGGGGGGGGAAAAAAAGCTGATAGGCGAGCAGAAAGCTGCGTGCGCAGAGAGGAGAACCTGCCACCGGAGCTACCAATTATAAAGTTTTCAGCGCGGAGCTCCCGCTGTGCTGGCGGAGAGCGTCTGCATCACGAGGGGAGACCTGTCAGCTCTAATGAGCACCACGACAGCGAGAAAGCATCCGAGCTGCTCAAAACTTGCAGCAAACTCCACTCTGGCTCCTGCCTTTAACTCCTTCCTTGCCTGGCTCCGGTGCCTGCCCGGGGAGGGGGCTCGGCTGGGGGGGAGACGGCGGCACGCAGGGACACGGCCAAGGCCTGAGCTTGAGGGGTCACGGTGGAAAGGGAAGGCGACAGGAAGAGAGCGGGTGTCAGATCCCATCGCCTCCGCTGGGCTCAAAATCTCTCCTGGTGCCACAGTGAATATTTCACCCTTCTCTGCACTCCGGGGAGTAAACAGGCGGGAGCGCGCAATTAAAGCGATGTTGCGCGTCCGGGTGGATGGATGGATGGACGGAGGGGTGGGTAGATGGACAGGGAGCTGCTGGTGAGCGGGAGGCAGCAGAGGCTGGAGGAGGGCGAAGGGGATGGGGATGGCTGGCACCGGGGCGTGGGGACCAGAGCACCCGGAGAGCGAGGGCTGCGGTGGGTGGCCAGGACGGGGCCGTGGTGGTGGATGGCAGCCTGAGGGCATGAGAAATGCCTCTGTTTCACCATAGATTTTTCATCTGGCCACACATGCGGAGCTGGAGCAGCGGCGGCCCCCGTGCCCCTTGCGATGGGTGCCAAAGCCCCCTGCAGAGCCACGGTCCCGCTGGGGCTCTCGGGAGGGCTCGGCATCGGGCAGGAGGTGGCTCTCGGGACGCTGGAGGATGCTGCCTGCCCAGAGCCAGGGCTGGGGGCTCGGTGGGCAGATCCTCCAGGCCGTGGGCACCTCCGCGAGGGTCTGCTGGCGCTACCTGACCATCTCCCTTCTGCTTCTTGCCTCCCACAGCTGGCAAAGGAGAGCGAGCGTCTCCAAGCAATGATGGCCCATCTTCACATGAGACCTTCAGAGCCAAAGCCTTTCAGCCAGCCTGTAAGCGTGCATCCCCCTCCTGCCCTCGTGCGTCCCTGCAGCCACCCTCTCTCCTGCGCTTTCCCCTTGCCGCTGGCTGCCGTCCCCTCCCTGCCCTGAGCATGGTCACCGCGGCCCTGCGCGGCCTAGCGGGATGGGCTGCCCGGGACGGGCATGCCCTGACTCCGCTCTGGCACATGTGCTCTTGTGCTGGTGCAAGGCATCAGGCAGGAGTGAAAGGCAGCGTGCGTCAGCGTGTTGTGCTGCTCCGCCAGCTCAGACGTGCAGTGGTTGCATCCCATCCCGCGGTTGCATCCCATCCCATCCCATGGTTGCATCCCGTCCCGCGGTTGCATCCCATCCCATCCCGTGGTTGCATCCCGTCCCGCGGTTGCATCCCATCCCATCCCATCCCGTGGTTGCATCCCGTCCTGCGGTTGCATCCCATCCCATCCCATGGTTGCATCCCGTCCCGCGGTTGCATCCCATCCCATCCCGTGGTTGCATCCCGTCCTGCGGTTGCATCCCATCCCATCCCATGGTTGCATCCCGTCCTGCGGTTGCATCCCATCCCATCCCGTGGTTGCATCCCGTCCTGCGGTTGCATCCCATCCCATCCCATCCCGTGGTTGCATCCCGTCCTGCGGTTGCATCCCATCCCATCCCATGGTTGCATCCCGTCCCGCAGTTGCATCCCATCCCCACCGAGCCCAGCAAGCCTCCCCCCTGCAAGCCCTTTGCTGCCCACTTTGCGGCGTGAGCCGGCTCAGGGCCTGCCGAGCTGCCGGTGTGCCGGGGGCTCTCCCAGCCCCTGCCTTCCCCACGCCGGTACCCAACCGCCCGCCCTCCCTCCCGCCTGTCCGTGCAGCTGAACCTGGTCTCCAGTGCCACCCTCTCCAAGAGCACTTCCGACACGTTCCCCGATGGTTTACCTCATCCCCCCACCTCCGCCACGGCGCCCATCACCCCCCTGCGGCAGGGCCCCTCCGTCATCAGCTCTTCCACTTTACACAACGTGGGACCCATCCGCAGGAGAAACTCGGAGAAGTTCTGCACCCCAATATCTTCAGGTGAGCTCTGGGATGGGGCTCAGCACCCTCTGTCACGCGGTCCCCGGGTCCCAAAGTGGGTTCCTTCACCCCCTGCCCCCCCATTTCTTGTCCCCCCTCCAGAACTTGCACAGAATCATGAGTTTTACAAAAATGCAGATGTCCGGCCGCCCTTCACGTACGCCTCGCTCATCCGGCAGGTGAGTGGCTCCCCGCGCCGTGGGGTTCAGCTTTGCACCCCAAGACCTGCCTGCAGAGCGCCTCGGGCAAAGCCACGCTCTCCCCCACTTCCTCAGTCCTGGGGGAGCCCCCACACCCGCTGAACCCCCATTTCTGCCCCTCGTGCCTCGCCACGGTATGGGCATCGAACCTGGCCAGGGCGTTGCGAGTGATGCTCTTGTCCCCTCTCTGGTTTCCCAGGCCATCCTGGAGACCCCCGACAGGCAGCTAACGTTGAACGAAATCTATAACTGGTTCACGCGGATGTTTGCCTACTTCCGGAGGAACACGGCCACCTGGAAGGTGAGAGCAGCCCCGCTCGGCGCCGCGGGGCTCGCCCCATCCCACCCGGGGCTGCCTGCTGCGGGAGGTGCTCCGGCTTGTCTGGGCACCTGTGGTAAAGGACCAGTTCATTGCACAGATCTGAGGTGGTGCCGGAAATTATTTTGTGGATAAATCCCACATTTTTCCCCCCAAAAATGCATCCCTGGTCTCTGGGGACACATTGTCCATGCAGCAGGATACGGCAAAGGGCTGCGCTGTAGAAACCCGGGGCTTCCTGCAGAGCTGGGGCTGGAGCGGAGCCGGGAGAAGGGCAGAGAAGAGAGCGAGACACTTGAAATAGCTTGAAATAGCAAAGAAGGTTAATGATAACCCGGGGGCGGGCGGCACGCTGCGAGCAGGAGATGCCGCAGCCGGGCTGCGAGAGGCAGCGGCCGGGTCTCGGCAGCGGCCGGGGATGCGAGTGCTGGTCCGTGGGGACGGGGAGGGCGGTGGTGGCTGGGGGGCCGTTGGCGAGCAGGAGCACCCGTGGCTCCGCTGCAAGCCCCCGAACGGGTGCCTGTGCCCGTCGGCTCCCCACGCCTGGTGCACGGTGCTGCATGGGCAGGCACTGGGGAAAGTTTTGGCAGCGAGGAACCATTTGTTACTGGCCTGGGCTGATGCGTGTGAATTTTGGGGCAGTGTCCTGGGGCAGCACCCGGGCGCTGGGGCTGCTCCTGCCTCGGTTATTTAGAAATCACCGAATCCGAGAGAAGTGAGAAAACACATCTCGGAGGAAAGGAGTGGTTGTGAGAAGGAGCGGTTATTGCCCCGGCCAGGAAGGATTTATTTATTGTTTCCTGCTGCATGTATTTACTAAGACACAGCTTTGTCCTACTCAGGGTCACAAGCAGCAAAGTGGCAGAGGGAGACTAACACTTAAAAAAAAAAAAATTAGAATAAGTGAGGTGCAAGCGAGACGGTGCATTTTGACAGGGTTAAGGGAGGAATTGGTTGTTCTGGAGCCCGGGTCCCCGTGCGTTGCTGCTGCAGATCAGAGCTGACCGCAGCAGGGGTTTGCTTCTCTGCAGCAAACTTTGGGTGAATAATGGGCGTTTTGGCACCAGAGTGCTACAGGTGGCCCCGGCTTCGGCACAGACCATCCCGGTCATCCCCGTGCGTCCAGTGGGGAGGAGGGTGGTGGGAAGGAGCAGGGCAGGAGCAGTCAGAGGTGCCTGGGCCATTTTTGGTGCTGGCCGTGGCCCTGCGTCAGTCTGGAGTCCCCCTCACGGCACGCGTGCAGCACTGCAGGCCGGCGCCGCGCAGCGCGGGGAGCATCGCATCGCTGGCGCATCGCTGGCCCCGCCGCTGCTGCCCCGGCCAGGCCCGCGGGGACGCCCCCGGCTTTGGGGAGAGGGTGGGAGCGGATGGGGAGCGTCGGGGCGGAGAGCCCGGTGCGGCCGGCGCTGCTGCCAGGACGGGGTCTCGCCGTGGGGCAGAGCAAGGTCCGTCTGGGGCAGCGTTTCCCCGCTCCGTGCCTCCATTTCCCCGCCTGCGGAATGAGATCGTGGCAGGTGAAAATGGCTTTTTCCTTCCCTTTCACGAGCTAAAAGGAAGAATGTTTTGGGGTTTTTTTCTTTGCAGCTCCCCTGCACCCCATGTTACCCAAGGGCAGATGTCTCGGAGAGGGGCATCCCCCAGCCCTTCTGGTTCCCTTTTTGCTGCTCTTTATTTTTTCCTGTTCCACCACCAAAAGGGATGGCAGGGAATTAAAAAGAGCTGGTGGGGGGATGATTCCCTTCGCAACTTTGTGTCCAAGGCCAGGCTGCTTTTGAAGGAGGGGGATACACAGGAAAAAATAATGTATTTCCGCTCCTGGGAAAACCAGTGTTTCTGCTGCAGCTTCTCCCTCGTCTCCTGCCTCAGCTGCCCCCCGGGATGGGTGGGCAAGGTGGGTGCCAAGGTGGGTACCCCGTCCCCACGGCGGGGCAGAGCCGCGGTGCGGCGTGGGGGCCCACGGGGAGACCCCCGGCACGGCACGGGGAGCGGGGCTGGGGGCGTAAAGCAAACATCATTAGAAAAGACAAAGATGAGAGGCAAACAGAGCAGCCAGGTCTGGCGCTGAACAAATACTCTGTCAAAATACAAAAGCCACGTTAGGATGAGGCAGGGACGCCCCAGCACCAGGCGGGAGGATTCCCATGTCGGGGGTCTCGCCTGGCACCTCCTCCGTGTCCCGGGGCACCCTGCCCGACACCCCGCACTGGCAGCGGGGCATCCCAGGCTCCGGCGATGCTGAATCGCATCCAGCCCGGTGCCAGGATTTATTTTATCTCCCCTTTTGCCTTTGCAAACATGTACCCACCAGTGCCTGGAAGCAGGGGGCTGTCACAGCGGGGAGAGGGGGGATGCGGGCGCTGCTGGACTGGGGCTGCATCTCCACGTGCAGGAAAGGTTTCGGCTTTGCCACGCTTCTTGCCTTTAATCAGGGCTTTGTTTGGACGAGGAGTCCCCTGCGCGCACAGGAAGGAGGAAGGGGAGCGCGGGGCAGGATCCGGCCCCGGCGAGGGGAGGACGTCCTGTGTTTGCTCGCCAGGGGACAGGGGTTCAAGGGCAGCGGCTGACCCGGCCCTGGCCGGACTTCAGACCCCTGGGCGCAGGCAGGGAGTGGGGTATTTGCAGAGACGGTGCAAGGGCAGAGCGAGGGCCGGGGGCTCATCCCGCTCCCTCCCTGGCCCGGGGGCACAGCGGTGTCTGGGGTCCCCGTGGGATTTCCAGCTCCCCAGGACGTCTGTGTGTGCGGTGCTGAGTGCGGCCGGGCCCTCCTCTCCGGGCGATGCCAGCACGGGCTCTGAGGACCAGGGATGCCTCGGCCCCCGGGGCAGGGCATGTCCCAGATGGAGCGTATGCCTTTGGGTGGGAGCGGCGGTGGCACCGGCTGGGACCCGGCTCTGCGCCGCACCAAGCATCACCGGAGGAGCCGGGCTGGCTGCCGACCAGCGGGTTCCTGGTGCGACCCAGGCATTCCCGGTTCCCCCCGAAAAACCACATCAAACAGCACCAACTGTGCCTGAATCTCATTCCCCAGGAACCGGCTCCTGGGAGCCGCTTGCAAAGTTTCCCCTTTGGGCTGGCTTTGCCAAACAGCGAGAGCAGCAGGAGCCTGCCCGTCCCCACGGTGTGCCACCGTTCGAGCCGGCTCTCGCCGGGGCCATGGCGGCAGCACCGGGCACGATGGCGCGGCCGGGGACGCCGGGGCGGACAGCGGGCGGTGGGCGCAGGGCAGCGGCCAGAGGATGGATGGATGGATGGAGGACGAGGGAAGGAGCCCAGCTTTGTTTGGTTTTGTCCTTAAATTAAAAAGAAAAGGGGGGACAGTGCGATTTGATGAGTTTCTGGGAACTCTAACACTTTCCAGCGCGGGGGGGTTCAGTCCTTGTGTCTCCTTTTGCCTTGTTGTGTTGGCCGGCTCCTTTGTTTATACAGCCCCCGTTCGACCTTTTAAATTGCTGTTAATGTTTTAGCGTAACGAATTAGTCTCTCATCACGAATCAGGACTCGAAATAAAAAAAAAAAAAAATATAAAAAAACCCTCCGAGGCCAACTTCCTGAAATTGGGGTCATTCTCATTTGCAAGGCAGAGAATCTGAGAACCTTAATGCAAGGAAATTTATTCAAAGGCAGAGCCCCGGCGTGATTAGGCCCTTTGTAATTATAGCTCGGAGAGATTCCACTCCAGCCTCCTGCCTCCCTCATGGATTAGCAAGTGAGTCGGAAAAATACACAGGATTTAATTAGAGGCAAATTAAAATTGGTAATGAAATAGGGGCAGTAGCAAATGGCAGGGAGTTGGAAGGGGAAAAGGGAGCTGGTATCTCTCGGGGCTGCGCTGTCTGCCTACGTGTGTGTCTCTTTATTTTACATTTAGAAGAAGAAAGGGAGGGAAAGGACCAAAAAGGGAGGAGAGGGGGGGAGAAAAAGAAAGGAAAAGATTAGCTGGCTTTACCGAGCATCGCCGAGCGAGCTGCAGCGGAGAGGGTGGCTCTGCTCCCGGCTCCTTGCTGGTGTGACTGGTCGTCCCTTGTCCCACGCTGTCCCCATCTTCCTCGGCGTCCGGCCAGGGCCCGTGAAGTGGGTGGTGTCCCACCTGCGCCTCGGGGGCTCGGCTCCCAAACCCTCTCGGTGCTGATGGGGTGAGCGAGCATTTGCAGCATCCCCGGGTGGCTTTGCAGAGCGTTTGGCTGCAGACACGCCGAGCGTGGCCGGGGCAGCCCCGAGCTGTGGGGACCCGCAGGGGCTGGGCGAGGAGGAGGATGGGGAGGAAGAGGTGGGGTCCGGGCGGCGGGGCGAGGGCCGTACCGCTGAGCTCTCCTGCCCGCTCTGCCCACAGAACGCCGTCCGCCACAACCTGAGCCTGCACAAGTGCTTCGTGCGCGTGGAGAACGTCAAGGGAGCCGTCTGGACCGTCGACGAGCACGAGTACCAAAAGCGAAGGCCACCAAAGATGACAGGGTGGGTCCTCCTCTCCCGCAGGACGCAGCCCGGGAGCTGCACTCGCGCCCCCTCCGCTGCCGAACTCCCGGTCCCCGGGCCGGGAGCGCTCAGCCGTGCATCATTCTGCTTTCTCTCTTTCTGCAGGAGTCCGACTTTAGTCAAAAACATGATTTCAGGACTCGGTTACGGAGCACTTAATGCAAGTTACCAGGTAAGGCCGCAGTCCCGTCCCTGGCAGGGATGCAGGGGCGCTAAACCTTCCCAACTCGGCAGTCCCGTTTTCTATCGCAGTCTCGCATCCTCCTTGCCTTGAACTGCTGCTGCTTTCTGTTGCAGGCTGCGCTGGCAGAGAGCAGCTTCCCGCTGCTGAACAGCCCCACCATGATCAACACCAGCTCCGCCAGCGGCATGCTGCACGTGGGCCACGACGACGTGAGCAGCACCGTGGAGCAGGTCAACAGCAACGGCAGCAACAGCCCGCGCCTGTCCCCGCAGCAGTACAGGTCAGCCTGGCTGGGGACGAGGGACGGTGCCGGTGGGTGTTACTGGGGTTTGGAGCTAAGGGACAGTGGCACTACGGGCACCGGGAGCTGCTCGTTGCCTCCTGTGGCTCCTGTCCCCCCGGGCAAGGCACAGCGTGGGGATGGAGGGGGTTTGGACTGAGCTTCGTGGGGTTGTGGCCAGTGGGAGCGGCTGCCCGAGGCTGAAGGCTTCCCTCCCCGCAGCCATCCAGTGCACGTGAAGGAGGAACCCGCCGAGGCGGAGGACGACAGCAGACCCGTCTCGCTGATGGCCACCACCAACCAGAATGTGACAATTCCCGACGACAGGGACCTGGAGGAGGAGCTGCCGGTGGAAGACTTGTCCTAAGGACCCCTTCCTCCTCCCCACCGAGGGGCAAACCCTCCCCACCCTCCTGGCTGGAGACCAAGCGATGGCTCCCACCTCCCCAAGGTGACCTTTGGCGTTAACCTGTTTTTTAAAGGCACTTCCACAAAGCAAAAGGGTTTCCTTGGTTCAACAACCTGTTGCTGACGGCGCGTCCTTCCCGCTCCCCACTGCCCGCGCCGCAGCCCCAGTGACTGACCGACCCCTGCCGCGGGGGACGTCCCGCGACACGAGAGGCAAAAACCCGAGAGCTGGACTTTTTCTCCCCTCCTCCCTTGGTTAGTGACTGGTGAACGAGGATGGTAGGTTGTTTCTGTCCGAAATGGTCCCTCCTTCCTTCCCTGTGCACGGTGGGCACGGGGAGGGCACCTCCGTCCCCTCTTCCCCTGTGGTGCTCTGCCGCCCGCGATGCTCGAGCCTCCGCCAGCGACCGCCCCGGGGAGGGAAGGCAACGGCAGGAACCCACTGTCGTCTCTCCGTCCCCCAGTGGGTTTTGCACTAGGAGGGACCGTGGACCCTGCCCACGAGCTGCCTCCACCCAGCTTTGGGGGAAGAAACAGCAGAAATGGGAGCGAGTCCTCTGCCGTGGTCTGGACGTCGGGCTTGCACCGTTGTCTCGCGGCTGGGGAAGGACGAGGACCGGCGCGTTGGTGGGACCGCGTCCCCTTTGCCTCGTCGCCTCCAGCAGGTTGCTAAACTGCCTGGCAAGCGGAGCAGCCCGCCCCGGGTTGGCCACCCTCCCCGAGCCCCCCGGGCCCCGCTGGTGGGGGGGTGGCACCCAGCAGTGATGACCGTCCCCAGCCGACCGCCAGCGCCGGGCAGCGAGGACGCAGCTCCCCGCTTCCTTCTCGACGTCGGCTGCAGTGGGTGACACCTCTCCCAGCCCACACGGGGACGGCCGGTGGCCCGACTTCCACTTCAGGGAAAGGCTCCTGGTCCCCTCCGCGCGCGGTTCCTCCTCCGAAGCCGGGGCAGGGTCTTTGAGGCTGGGCAATGGTGTGGGGAGGCAGCATCCATCGCCGCCGAGCTTCCTCCTGGGGGGCACCCGCAGAGGAGCTGGTGCAGGCAGAGCCCAGCAGCGAGCCACGGCTCGGCCGTCCTGCTGGTAGCAAAGCCGACCCCGGTGAAACCCCGTGGCGGCCGAACCTGGCCGTGGCCGGCGAGCCGAGCCTGCTGCCACCAGGGCTCTCGCTTTCATCTTTTCTTTTCGTTATCCTTTTGTGTGCGTGTGCATCCAGATGGAGAGATACCAAAAGATTTCTAGAGACAGAAGGTCCGTAGTTCAGGTGAACAGATGGTATTAATGCCAAAAAAAAAAAAAAAAAAGAAATATTAATAATAATGAGAACAACACAACCAAACACCCCTCTTCTCCCTGCTTTTTCTTTCTGTGGTGGTGATGTGGGTACCCGGCGCCGGGCTCCTCCCGGCCGGCAGCCACAGCCTCCCCAGTGCCCCGTGCTGGCCTCGGGGACCAGCACTTTCCTTGGGGACCAGCACCTTCCCTGGCATGGCCAGGCCGGCACTGGCCGTCCTGGCACGCAGCAGGGTCTCGGGGGAGTTGCTCTGATGGACATGGAGCTGCTCTCATTTTTGAGCCCAGCTCCGGGCTCTCCCGAAGCGACCCTGCGCGCTGCTCCGTCCCTCCCTGTCCCTGCTGCCCCGCGGTGAGGCATTGGCGGTGGCGGCTGCGTCACTGCCCCAGCTCATGGCCCCCAGCTCTGTGCCGGGGTCCTGGCACCGGTACCCCGGGAGCTGCGTTTTGGGTTGAAAAGGCAACGCACAGCTGTGGGTCGTGGGGGGCTGTGCTTGTTCATCCCCGTGCATCACCTCTGTGACATCCCCAAGGGGCTCTTGGCCCTGTGGCATGTGTCCCCAGGGTGAGCCCACACCTCAGATCACCCTTTTTGCTGCCTGCTGCATCCTCGATACCCAAGTGGCTGCAGAGACCTGGCTCCCCCCTGCAGCCATCGGTGAGGCTGAGCGAAACCCCCCAGCCTTGTTCCCCGGAGCCCCCCGGCACCCTCGGGGGATGCTGAGACCCTCGGGGAGCAGCAGCCGCCCGGGGGGAGGCACAGCCCGGTGGGGCTGTTACCGGGGGTCACCAGCATCCCCGCGGCCGCTGTTGCAAAGGGGCCTTTTCCCCTTCCTGAAAACCCAGAAAATCCTGCAAAAGCCGCCCTCCCCAGCCCCACGGGTGGGCGGCCGCCGCGGTGCGTGGGTGCTCGCCGCGCGGTGCCGCACGGCGCCGCGGCGGCCTTCACTAGGTGTCTCCACTCGACCCGTGTTTCTCCCCGCGCCGCCGCCTCGCTCCCTCGCTGCTGCCAAAGTACGAGGGCCAGGAGGTTTGCCAGGCCGCCCGCTTCCCCTCGCCCTCCGGCCTCTCCTGGCTCGTCCCCGCCACCGCTGGCTCCCACCCGGGCTCTGCCGGACACCAAAGACCCTGCCCGGGCTGGGGGGCACGAACCGAACCCCATCTCCTCTAAAGGAGCTGCGAGGCCAGAGGCACTGCGTATTTTCCCTGCCTGCTTTCCTTTTTTTTTTTTTCCTTTTTCTTTTCAGTCTTTTGATTTTAAGTTATTGTTTTAAACAAGTTTACAGCTGCCACGGGCGGGTGTTGCGGGAGGGAGGCCGGCGTCGCACGTTGCTGCTTTACTCGTACGAAGGAGCAGGGGGGGCGGATGGGGTTCACCCTCGGCAGGGGATCGCCCGTCTCCATCCAGGCTTTTGGGTTTTTGGTTCCCATCTCCCCGGCGGGGGACAATTGTGCCTCTTTATGGTAGTGCCAGCACCCAGTGTCACCCCTCGTGCTGCTCCGGCGTGTCTGGGACACCCCAGTGTCCCTGGGGAGGAAATGGCCTGGCCTCATCCTGGTGCATTCATCTTTTCCAGGGAGGGGGAGGCTTTGCAGCCCGATGGGTGCGGGCACGGCTGGTGCCGCAGGCGCTCGGGAGCTCGCATGGGTGCCGGGAGCCGCTGCAGCGGAGGGCGGTGGGTGCTGCCGGCCCCGGCTCCCACCCGCCGCCGGGGCTGTTTTGCTGGTGGGTCCTTGCCCGCATCCGCGGGGCTGTGCGTGGGTTCAGACCCCCTTGCTGTTTTTCTGCGGGGTGTTTCAGGAGCGGCTCCCCTTCGTTTGCTCTTCCTGGCTCCTTTCGCCTCCCCTTCCTCACGCTCTTCAATTTTTTAGCGACTCTGCAAGCCCCTGTTATTTTGCATATGGTTGAGGCAAAATCCAAGGGGGTCCAGGCACGAAGCGCGCCCGGCGTTGGCGAGCCCTCCAGCACCCGCTGTGGCTCCTGCTCGGGGTGTGATATTTTTTTTAAGCTTTTCCAGAGGTACAGACATCCCCGAAATGCCTCCCAGAGCCGGGCGAGCCACGTGCCTCCAGATCCCCCCAGGTCCAGCCAAAATCCCCGTGCACCATCACGCCATCACCCCCAGGCCCCGCGAGGACAACCTGGCGCCCTCCCCTCCGTGCCGTATATTCCTATAGGTCGTTAGCCGCCATCCTGGCTCCGAAAAGCACTATATATATTATATATATATAAATAAATATATAAATATAAAGGAGTTTTTTTCTTTAAACACGTGCACAGGTTTGGCAAGTCCTGTGGCTCCAGGTGATGCCTCTTCCCCGGCCGTTGGTGAAACGGGAATCACGGTGGGTGATTTCACGGGACACGTGCCCGCTTTGATACTCAGGGGTAAATTTAATCTATTCTCTTACCCCCACCCAGCCCAGCCGCCGCTGCAGGGTCCCATCCGAAGCCAGGTACCGCGGCCCCTCCCAGCCTCGCCCACCCCCACCCCTCTGGTTTATTTTTTGCTAGTTTGAATTTTACAGAATTCTGCGTGTCTTACCTCAAACACACGCCGGAGGCGAGGAGGGGAGAGGAGGGCTGAAGGACCAAACGCAATGTGTGGCAGAATTGTATGTCTGTATATATTGAGATATATATATACTGGGTTTAAACTTACCAACACGAATTGTTCTTTTTGTTTCTCCTGGATTTTTTTTGGTTTATTTCCCGTTTCTTTGCCCCGGGGCAGTTCTGCGAGGGGAAGGTATGGGCACCGCACTGTAAGTAAAGGCATTTTTCTGGTATCTCCCACTGAAGGAATTACTCAGTTTTCCATGTTTTTTTTTCCCCAATGATTTTTTTTCCCCTGAATAGCTAGAATGGGTAGAGCCAGGGGAGGGCTGGAAACCAGTGCTCGAAGGGAAGGGGTGCTGGTAGCACTGGGGGGCTGCTGGGGAGGCCAGCAGAGGCAAAGGGAAAGCAGCAGCTGAACCTGCATTAAACCAAAGGGTTTCTTTGCTTTGTTTACACGCCTGGCCAGCCCCACCGCCCAAGAGGATCTCCCTGGGTCTAGGTTTTTGTCCTGGAAGCATTGGGGAAGGGAGGGACAGGCCAGAGCCGGGGGCTTGGGGACCCTCCGCTCCCCGGAGCTGCCCGCGATGGCCCCGGAGGGACCCAGGGGGGTGCCGGGGGCATCCCCATCCCCGGCTGCTCCGGGGAAGCGCCAGCCCTGCCACAACCTTTTCCTTTTCCCCCCTTTTTTCTTCCCCATCCTCTTTGGCGCTGGGTGGGAAGGTGATGCTGGGGAGGTGGGAGAGGTCCGAGGGGGCCGGAGGGTGGCGGGGAGGGGGGATGTGTATAAAACGGCCCTTTCTCTCCCGCCGCCGCCTTCGCTGCGCATCCCTCGTGCTGTATAAAGGAAATAGCATTGCTGTGTATTTGTACTCTGAACTTCCGTGTGTCTGCTTTGGCAGACGGTAAACCCTTGTACAGTAGATCTAGCTGCATGTAATCTGTATGGACAATGGCATTATAAAATGCAATAAAATAAATTACCTATCATGCTGCTGTGCTGGCTGCTTTGTTATGATTATTGATAAAAAAAATCTGCATTTTTAATCCTCGTAGGCTCTTCAGCAGCAAGGGAGCGATGGTCAGCCTGGGCACCGGAGGGGAGAGAAGTGACTTGCTCTGCTCTGTCGGGGCTGGGGGGCGGCAGCAGCCCTGGTAATTTAGGTCCCTATATTTATTCCTTACCAGCTCGCTCCTTCCAGCACCACCGCGTGATCCCGGGGGAACGGGCTGAAACCTGCTTCGGGTGGGCTTGTGGAGCTGGCCAGCCTCGGGGTCGCATCCTGCCCG
Source organism: Platalea leucorodia (assembly GCF_965183815.1). Classification (NCBI taxonomy): domain Eukaryota; kingdom Metazoa; phylum Chordata; class Aves; order Pelecaniformes; family Threskiornithidae; genus Platalea; species Platalea leucorodia. Next base: position 1,244,416 of record NC_138841.1, read on the forward strand.
CGGGGTGCTTGCTGCTGCTGCTGCTGGTGTCGCAGCAGCGGAGCCCCACGCCTGCCGGTGCTGGGAGCTGTACGGTGGCGGTGCTGGGAGCTGTACGGTGGCGGTGCTGGGAGCCGTACAGTCGTCGTAAGCTGCCAAACCCAGAGGTTTTTGTTGCCAGCACCCACCAACGCTGTAGAGCTGCCTTCGCTGATGGGGAGCTGGGAGATGCTCGGGTTTTTCTGCGAGTTCAAGCCCCGGGGCAGAGGCAGGGAGAGGGGACCCGGCAGCACCCACCCAGCGCCCGTGACATCCCCGGGCTCCCTGCATCGCGGAAACCTGGGAAGCGCCTGAAGCTCCCGGGATGTGCTGATTGCAGGGCAGAGCCCTGCCAGCCCTCCGCAGCACCGGCGCGTGCTGACGGGTGCCTGCGGATGGGATGGGATGGGATGGGATGGGATGGGATGGGATGGGATGGGGTGGGGTGGGGTGGGGCGGGGCGGGATGGGGTGGGATGGGATGGGATGGGGCGGCAGTGGCTCCTGGAAAAGCGCAATGGCAGCTCAGATGGGAGCGTCCCTCCTCTTCCTCACCAAACAGCCCCTGCTCCACCCTGGTGAGGTGGGAAGGGTTTTCCCAAAAGCTGAGGCGAAGGTGAGCTGCTGGATATTCACTGGACTTAACCGCAGTAGGAGATCTAAAATACAAAAGAAAAACAGCAATAATTAAGAAGTTAATCATTAGCAAGTAAGAGAGCTTTTGCCACTGCCCTTCGGGATTTTTTCTCCTACCTCTTCTTTTTTTTATTTTTTTAAGACCAGTTCTGCAGTGAAGCTCCTCCGCCGCATGTTTAACACATCCACGTCTGTGTTCCTCAGAGGCCTCTTAATCCAGCAGCAGCAGCGGTGCCCGCCAGCGCCCGCGCTCCCTCGCACCGCAGAGCCCCGGGCAGCCGGGCCCACGGCACCCAGCGCCGCCGAGCCCGCGGCTGGGCCCTGGCGGCAGCCCGGTGCTCCCCGGCACGACGGCAAGCGAGGAGGCAGCTTCCCGGCGGCTCGGCACCATCAGCCAGAGGACGGGAGGTTTATCCAGAAGCGCTCGGTGCTCATCGAGGCTCTGAAAGCAGGGCCAGGTTTGCAGCCTTGATATCTGCTCCTTAAAAACAGAAAGTGAGGTTTTGGCACTCCCCTCGGGGAATCGACTTCCCGGGGCACCGGGGCTTTGCCATCAGGAACTTTTGGCTCTTGCATTACTTTTGTTCCTGCATGTCCTCGCTCCGAGTCCCGGCCAGAGCTGCAGCAACTCGGGGGACGGGGACGGGGCTGGGGCTGGGAGCAGCTCTCAGCCACCGCTGCGGCCCCCAGCCGCCTCGCAGCCCCGCGCTTCGCAGCCCAGCGAAATGGCTGGCTCCCATCTGTGTCTGGCCCCTGCCAATATTAATAGACTGTTATATCCCCTTTCCCTCCACTGCTCCGGCTCGGCCAAACTTGCTTAATCTTTTTTCCAGTGGCCCTTCTCCAGGGCTCTTTGAACCGTGGCCAGCTCGCCGGTGGCTTCCTGGGGCGCGCTGAACGTGCCTCCGCCGGCCCCTCGCCGCCCGGCGCGGGCCTGAGCCAGCACCCATGGGTGCACGGGCCATGAAGAGAGGCCAGTGTCCCTGTCCCCACCGGCTCCCCAGCTCCCACGGGGAGGGCGCGGGGGCTCAGGGCTGGGCGCAGGCTGCCGATCGCTCGGGGGAGCATGTGGCTTTGATTGATTTAACACTTGGAGAAAGAGCTTTTAACTTTTAAACTAGAAACTTTTTTTCCCTTTCTTTTTTTTTTGCTACGGACATGAAAGCTTTCTTGGTTTGATTGCTAAACCAGTATGTGGATGGGGGAAGAGACTGGGACCAGCCACCCCCTTCCCTCGGCTCCTGGGTGCGGAGCAACTCCATGCGCCCAGCAAATGGTGGCAGGAGGCACCCACCCCTCTCCTCCTCTTCCCTCCTGGGTGCTCCAGAGCGTGCATCCAGGAGAATGCCACCCTTCCCGCCCGCTAGCTCGATGCTTTGCCCCACGTCGGTGGGAGTTTCGCACACCCCTGAAGCACGGCACGGGGTTTGCTGCCGGGAGCGGAGCCCCTGACCGGGGGCGAGTCGCTGCCTCGGGTGCACACAGCCGGCACAGCTTCCAGACAGTTAAAAAGAACAAAAAAGGAGGGGGTGCTTTTGGTTGTTTTGTTTTTTTTTTTTTTTAAATGAGCATTAAGGAATTGCAGCTGGGGCCAGGAAGGGATGCGGCCAAAGCGTTCTTGCTCTGGGATCCGTTCCCCTCCCTGAGCCGCTGATGTCTCAGGGGTCTCTGGTCCGTGTGGCTGTATCCCGCCCAGACCAGGGCTGAGAAGGGGTCCCAAAATGGTGCAGGCGGGCGGGGGGCACACACAGAGCCCTCAGCTCTGCAATGGCCACCCACCCATGGGCCACGAGCGGGTTTGCTCCCTGCTTTAGTCTCCCTTCTGCACCCATTTTGCTTCTCTGGTTTGTTCGTGGGGCCGGAGGCTGCTGCGGGAGGGGCAGCGCCTGGGGGTCCCAGCCCACCCTCTGCCCCGGGGCTGCTGGCCGGGCGTAGACAAGTTCCTGTAAGAACAGACCTTGAGTGTACTTTGACTGCATGCGGCTGATTTATTTTTCTCATGCCACTCAGGCAGCGATGTGTTCCCTGCAGAGAGACCGTGGCTGATTTCATACCAGCATCGCATCGCGTCCGGAGCAAGGCACAAGCTGTGACGTGCTGCGGCCCGGGGCTGCGAGCCCCCTGCACCGGGGTCTCAGAAAGAGGCGGGAAGAATAATTGTGGCTTTAGCAGCTGGGAAGGAACAGACCAGCAATGGGGGAGCGGGCACTGGCTGGGTGTAAGCGCCCGCTTTTGCCACCCCAGCCTCTCCGAAAGCCCCGGCTCGTACCCAGCCGTGCAGATACCTGGAACATCAACCCCAGGCCTGCCGGTCCCCGGCACAGGACGGAAGGGAGGGCAAGGGGGACCTTGTTGGTGAGCACCAGCACACCACGTCGCTGAGTGTGAGTGTGAGCGCACCGCGTCGCTGAGTGTGAGTGTGAGCGCATTGCGTCACTGAGTGTGAGTGTGAGCGCACCGCGTCGCTGAGTGTGAGTGTGAGCACATTGCGTCACTGAGTGTGAGTGTGAGCGCATCGTGTCGCTGAGTGTGAGTGTGAGCGCATCGCGTCGCTGAGTGTGAGTGTGAGCGCACCGCGTCACTGAGTGTGAGTGTGAGCACACCGCGTCGCTGAGTGTGAGTGTGAGCGCATTGCGTCACTGAGTGTGAGTGTGAGCGCACCGCGTCGCTGAGTGTGAGTGTGAGCACATTGCGTCACTGAGTGTGAGTGTGAGCGCACCGCGTCGCTGAGTGTGAGTGTGAGCGCATCGTGTCGCTGAGTGTGAGTGTGAGCACATTGCGTCACTGAGTGTGAGTGTGAGCGCACCGCGTCGCTGAGTGTGAGTGTGAGCGCACCGCGTCGCTGAGTGTGAGTGTGAGCGCATCGTGTCGCTGAGTGTGAGTGTGAGCGCATTGCGTCACTGAGTGTGAGCGCACCGCGTCGCTGAGTGTGAGTGTGAGCACATTGCGTCACTGAGTGTGAGTGTGAGCGCACCGCGTCGCTGAGTGTGAGTGTGAGCGCACCGCGTCGCTGAGTGTGAGTGTGAGCGCATCGCGTCACTGAGTGTGAGTGTGAGCGCATCGTGTCGCTGAGTGTGAGTGTGAGCACATTGCGTCACTGAGTGTGAGTGTGAGCGCACCGCGTCGCTGAGTGTGAGTGTGAGCGCACCGCGTCGCTGAGTGTGAGTGTGAGCGCATCGCGTCACTGAGTGTGAGTGTGAGCGCATCGTGTCGCTGAGTGTGAGTGTGAGCACACCGCATCGCTGCCCGCGGCAAGGTCTGGCTGCCTGCGGTGCCCCGGGGGTGGCGGGGAGCCCCGGCACGGCCCCAGCCAGGGCAGCCAAAGCAGGCAGTCGCCCCCACCCCAAAGCCAAATCTGCTTTTGCTGGCCCAGAAGCGTGCTCAGCGCGAGCCCCAGCGCAGCAGCAGGGAGAAATGCCGGCCCTGGCCCCGCGCAGGGACGGTGCTGCTGTCACCATCCCCGTCCCCTCCTCAGCGACGCACGTCTTCATGCCTCAGTTTCCTCCCTCGCAAAAGGCGGCGGTGATGCTCAGCCCCCTGCCTGGCTCACCCCCAGCACCGGGGCCGGCGAGCCCCAGCCGCGGACCCCAGCGGTGGCCCGGGAGCGGCCGTGGGGGCTGCCCCGACGTGCGCGGCGCGATGCCCCGCGGCCGCTCCAGTGCCTCTGCCCCCAGTAACAGCGCTCGCACACGGACCCCCGGGGACGGAGCGTGGCGCGGAGGGGAGGGGGAAGGCTTTAATTTTTCCATCTTCAAAAGATGAATGTTCATGGGGCCCCCCCCGTTTTTTTTTTTTTAAAATGTCCATTTCCTTCTTTTTTTTTTTTTATTATTTACAGAAATAGCTCGTGACTCATCAAAATCTTTTAGCAGAAAATCTAAAACAGTGGGGTCATTCACTGGGAACCCAGCGCCGCTCCTCCCCCCGCCCGCGTCGCACAGCAGCCTTTGAGAAGGGTATTTTGTTTAGAGATTTTGTGTGCGCCCAGCGACTGTAATTATGCTAGACAGATCGGGGGGTTATGGCTTGGACCCTAAGCAAACACGGCTCAGTCTGCACAGCCCGGCTCTGTGCTGAGCCACGGCCGAAATCTACGGTCCCATTCATGGCAGGTTAACCGCACGCTGCGGCTTGGGGCTGGGGTTTTTTGTTTGGTTTTGGATTGCATGCATTTTCTCCTAGTTATTTATTTTTCTTTCGAAACTGCAAAGGGTTCGCTGAGGGATAAATGCCGGGAATGTTGCAAAACCCCCTTTGAACTGCAAAATCGAGGCTTAGTGCTAAATCCTCACCGGAGTGGGGAAGGTCAGGGAGGTTTTTTCAGCCGGTTTGAATCTCTGCCCCCCCCGGCCCAGGCGCTGGGGAGCTTTGGGGTGCGGGGCAGCAGCGGAGCCGGGGGGATGGGGCGCAGACCCCGCTCCCGCCGAGGAGCCCGAGGCGCAGCCGGGAGCTGGGAGGACTCGGGTGGATTTACTTTGGCAGCAGCGGAGCTCGGCGCGGTGGCCGATGCCAGGGTTTGTGAATGTGGGTCAGCGCAGTCACACACCTACAGAAATGGCCTTGTTTTCCAAAATACAGCCGGCTCCCCCAGTGTTCTTGGGGTGCAGCGGTCCCGGGTGCATCACCGGATCAATCCCGGTGCAACCACTGCAGGGTTAACTCGTACACTGCAGGGTGCCCCCAGCCCCTCTCCTGCCCGCCCCAGCACCCTGCTAAAACTGCTCGGGGGGAGTTTTCTTTAGAGGGGACAACGCTTCAGGGAAAAAAAAAAAACTTTTTTTTGTGGAAAACACTCTTGCCAGCATGCTGTGTACTTGGCGTCACTGAGCAAATCGTAATCCCCGCGAGAGACCTCGCCGGACTCGTTCGCACCTTCGTGCTTGCCTCCATCCCTGGAGCTTTCCAGTCCAGGGCCGAGGCCGGAGCCCCCGCGGGACCACCGTGCCCAGGGGCCAGCAGGCCCGCAGCGAGGGAGGGCGGTGGAGGCTGGCTCATTGCTGTTGGGCAACAGTGATGCAAAGCGGCGGCATGGTTTTTTCCAGGGCCCTTCGTGGGAGCGCGGCGGCAGGGCCGGCGGAGCCGCTCGCCCAGCCGGATGCTGCCGGTGACGGATGCTGCCGGTGACGTGCTCGAACCACCCCTGCGATGCAGCGCGCTAAGGAGAGGTCGGGAAAGGCTGGGCCCTGGCTGCCCTCGGTTTGCGCTTGCCAAATTTCGCCTCCTGCGTCTGAATGAACGTGGGATGCGGCAGGAGAGAAACCCCAATGGGAGGAGGCAGCAGGGAGGCGGCGGGGGACGGCGGAGGAGGGCTAAGCTCGGGGTTAGGGCAGCAGAACGCAGGCCCGCTGTCAGCCATCATCGTGCTGTGCCGATGGGATGTATCCTGCCCAGGCCGGCAGGGAGGGGGCAGAGCCCTGGGGCACCGGGAGCAGGTACGGGGGAAGCATTTTGCCTTACAGCAAAGGGATATGGGTGGCGAAAGAAAGGAGGGCGCAGACTTACTTCGCAAGGTTGGATCCTGCCTTTGGCTTCGGTGTAATCCCTTTCATTCGGAGGGGGAGCGGTGCTGTGCCTCTGAGGCCAGGGGTGTCCCCGCTCGGGGCGCAGGATGCTCAGCGGGGCGGCCACAGGGCAGGCAGCACCATGGCCCCCGTGGTGCTGCGGGTGAAGCCCTGCTGCTCATCGGCACCCAAACCCCCGCAAAGCACTGTCCTGCGTGGCGCAGCTCCCGCCATGCCCGGGTGGCTACCAGCCCAGGTGGCTACCAGCCCGGGCACCCCTGCAGCCGCCGTGGGGAGCCCCTTTCCCCCTCCAAGGCCAGGGCTGCGCAGCGGGGAGATCCTGGGCCACCAAAGTTGTGACTCAGCTTCCCAAGCACTCTTTAATTTTTTTTTTGTGGGTTATCAGGCCAAGCTGTCAGCACAGAGGAAAAGTGCTGCTAATCCCCAGCCGGCTGCGCGGCCTCACGGCCAGAGCCGAGCACGTGGCACCCGGGTTCTCGGCTCCGTCCTCCCCCAGGCAGAGCATCACCCGCCCGGGCAGCCGCCCTGCTCCTTCCCCCCAGGTCCAAGGCAATCCCAGGCCTGCTCGGTCTTCCTTGCGTCAAGCACCTTTGTCCAGTGGGGCCACGTCCCTCGGGGCCGCCCGGGAGGAGCGCGGGTGCGCCTGCCCCGGCGGGGCCTGGCTCACGGGTGTCTGAGCAGGTAAACAGGGAGGAATGCGCGGCAGCAGCGCGTGGGGCTGGCGTGTTCCCGGTGTGACTCACAGACACTGCCTCAGAGGCCGGCGATGCCGGCACACCCCGCGGCCCCGCTCGCCGTCACCAGCACGGCCGGCTCCGCGCTTGGGCGCTGCTGTAATGAACCCTTGTGGAAAGCTGGCTGGGTGCTGCTGGGGCTGCGGCCAGCGGAGCCGCGTCAGGTGAAGGAAGTGACCCAGCCACTGGCTCCTGGCGGGGTGACCTGCGCCGCGGTGGCCCCCCGGGGACGGGGCGTCACGGTGTCAGGCGGTGCTTCGCCCTCGGTAACAGCAATGCGCAGAGAAAGGCTCTCCGCGGCAGGAGCGCTGCAGCTGGGAAAGGGGGTGCGTGGCCCTGCATGGTGCTGCGCCCCTCGCTGCGCTCCCCCGCTGCGCCCCATGCACCCACTGCTGCCCAGGCAGGGAGCACTCGGGGCTCTGTCCCTGTCGGGGTCCCTGTTTTCCCACCCTGCCAAGCAGAACCGTGATGGGCAGCGCCCGGCACAGCGGCGTGGGCAGGATGGTGCTGGCTGGCTCTCGGGAGGACGCGGCTCCAGCAGCAGGATTTTAGGGCCGCTGTAGGGTGCAGGCGGGAATGCTCCTCCTGGAAGGATTATCTAAAAGGCACAAACCATAGTGACAAGTCGGCTTGAAAACAGACCGATTCTTGAGGTCTTGCACGACCCTCTCCATCTCCCTGGCTTCGGGCTGGAGCTTTCAGAAAGACCCTGAGCACGCCGGGTCCCTCCAGTCCCGCTGCGCGCCCCAGGCTGCCTCGTTTCCCCCTCCCGACCCACGTCCTTTACGTGTGGCCGCGGCGGTGACGGCTCCGCGCCTTCCCCTTATCCCTCGCCACAGTAAATGCGGCACCACCGCGCAGGAGAGACCCGACGGCAGCAGGGTTACGGCAGCAGCAGGCAGGAAAGAAGCGGGACCTGGGGCGTCACCGGGGCTGTCCTGCGGATTCAGCCCTGCTCTGGGAACCCGGAGCCGTAGCTCTGGATTGCAAAATGGAGCTGTCGCCCAGAGCCCCGGCGTGTCCGGGAAGCGGTGGCCCCCGGCCCCGTGCCGCAGGCTGGTTCAGCTCCAGGCTCACGCTGGCGGCCGCGTGGCTCCAGCCGAGTCCCGGAGCAACTGCAGCCTCTTTTTGTACACTTTGCAATGCTGGGCTTTTTAAAGGCAGGAAAACACAGCAGCGTTATAAAAAAAACACTTTGAAAATGTCCCGCCGGGTCCTACATGACGGTCTGCACGAGGACGAATCCTCGTGGGGGCCCTGCAGGGACACAGCGCCGAGCAAACGCGGCGAACCCCGGGCTGGCCCACTGGGGAAGCGCTGCTACTGCTTGAAACCTCGGTTTCACGCCGTCGCTCTCGGGGCTGATGATGGCAGCGATGCCGTCACCTCTGATCCCGGCACCTCCCGGCATCGCCCCAAGGAGCCGAACCTCATTTACCAGTTGGGGAAACTGAGGCAGGGAGGGGTGGGGAGGCAGAGGCTCTCCTGAGGAGGTGCCAGCAGAGTCAGGACAGAAGCACCCTCTTTGCTTCCCCGCCCGGGTGCGGAGCGGCCCGGCTGGAGCGCCCACCCCAGGGTCCCGCACACGGCTTTGCCGCAGGGCGGGGGGAGTTTCGCAGGCCCACTGATCCCCACTGCCCCCCCAGGCTTTGGGGGGCGAAAGCCAACGCTGAGCCCAAAGCGCAGCAAAGCTGCGACACGGCAGTCCCGAGGCTGGCCCTGGGAGCCAAGCAACCCCTGCCTGCCCTGCGCCTCTCCCCTCCCCGGCTCTGCTCCATCCCCCGACAGAAACTTTTCCTCCCCTCCCGCCCCGCGGTGTTTGTTTGTGCTCGCAGCCTTTTTTTAAAGTTTTTTTTTAAGGAATTGGGAGGGAAAAAAAAAAAAAAAAACCACCACCAACCAAGCCCAGCCCCAGCCCCGCGGCCCCGACCGGCTCGTTATAGGTCGCCGGAGCGGCGGGGCCGGGCGGCGGGCGGTGGGCGCTGCCGGCGCTGCTGGCGGCGGGGCCGGGGATGCGCGGCGGGGGCGGGCGCGGGGCTGAGCCGAGGCGCGGCGGCCGCCGGGGCCCCAGGTGAGCGCGGCGCCGGGCCGGGGCCGGGGCCGGGGCCGGGGCGGCCCGCAGTGGCCCGCAGTGGCCCGCAGTCAGCCCGCTCTCCCCGCCGCGGCCGCCGCGCCCCTCTCCGATGTCCCAGGCCGGCAGCCACCGGCCGAGCCGCCCGGAGCCCCGCCGAGCCGAGCCGGTCCCGCCGCCAGGTACCGGGGGGCGGCTGCCGGGGGGCGCCCGGCTGGGGGGTGAGGGGGTGCCGGGGGGGGTGCGCGGCTCCGGGGGTGCGCAGCTCCGGGGGTGCCCGTGTGGGTGGGGGGTGCATGGCCGGGGGGTGTTTGGGTGGGTGGGGGGTGCCCGGCTGGGGGGTGTTTGGGTGGGGGGGGGTGCCCGGCTGGGGGGTGCCCCGCGGGGGGTGCATCGCTGGAGACGGTGCGTGTGCATGGAGCGGGTGGCGCGGAGCGTGTGTGCGTGGCTGGGGAGGTGTGGGTGGGCAGCAGAGGGGTGCGTGCGTGTGTGTGAGTGCACGGCTGGGGGTGCGTGGTGGCGTGTGCGTGTGTGCGGGGCCGGGGGGTGGATGCCGGGGGGGGCTCGGTGCGTGCTCGGCTGGGGGGGGTGCGTGGTTCCGTGTGTGTGCGGGGCCGGGGGGTGCCCGAGGGCGCGTGCGGGGCTGTGCACAGCCGAGCGGGTGCGGGGCGGGCGCGGGGCGGGCGCAGCGGCTGCCCGCGGCCCGCGGGAGGTGGCAGCGCGAACTCGGCAGCGGTTGCTGCGGCTCGGCCAAGCGCGGCGGCAGCGGGGTGCGGGGCCGGCGCAAGCTGGAGGGGTTGAAAGCCCCCCGAGGGCCGGGGCGGGGGGCGGCGGGGCCCCTTCCCCACCCCGCGGGGACGCCCTGGGGTGCTTGGGCGGGATGCGGGGGGCAGGATCAGGCCGTGGAGAAGCGGATGGAAAAGTTTTGGGGATCCTCGCTTTCTCTGTGGGGCAAAACTGAGCCCCTGGAGTTGCCCAGGCGGTGTGGCGGCTCTGCCCGGGCGCGGGGACCCGTGCCGGTGTCCCGCGGTGGTCGGGCCCTGCCAAGGTTCACGTGCGGAAACCGCATTAAAAGTCCCGATGTGAGAAAAAACATGCCGGAGCAGGAAGCTGACGGCGAGAGGTGGAACACCCCGATGTGTACGTACGCTGTCAGAGCAGACACAAAAGGGGCCAAATCCACCCCGGGACCGGCTCCCTGCGTGCTCCGAACGCGGCTGCCAGGCGGGAGGCTGAGCGGGCAGGAGCTGTGCCGCGGGAGCGCCGGGCACGGTGATGCACAGAGACCGAGCTTAGCACAGCTGGATCTCTCCCCGTGTTGGCTTTGGCCCGGAGCACGGCTGGGCCCAGGTTTCGGAGAATACATCCTCTTGTTCTCTTCCCCCTGCTTTTCCAGCTGGATGCTGCAGGCTCCGCTTCCCGGCTGAACTCTTACGCTGCTTTGTGCTGCAGCCGTGTCCCGGGGCCGAGGCAGCTGCAGGGGCTGTGCGGAGCTTATTTCTCTGGATTTTCTTCCATTTGCTTTCCTCTCCAGGTGGGAAACAGTAAACTGTTAATGCATGGACCTAGTGCAAAAAAGCTTTTACATGGGAACTTGCCACCAGCCTGGGTTGGGGGAGCGCTGTGCACCAGCTCCTGTAAGAATGAGTGTGGGTTGTTTTAAAAAGTAGTTTAGAAGTCAGTTAAATGCGTTGGAAAAAAAAGGCCTTCCAGCTTTTCTGTGTTCCTGGCCGCTGGCCACGCAGGAGCGGTGTGTAGGTAGAGCATGGTTCAGCCTCCCGGTGGTACTGGTGTCCTGAGCAGGAGCGGTGGGACCCGGCCGAGGGGGGCAGCGTCTGGGAGCCCGGGGGCATCCGTGAGCGCCTGATGTGGGATGCCCATGGTGGAGGGGTGTCGCCTCCATCCCAAACCAGCCCCAAACCCACCCTCCTCTTCCCCAGCTCCTCCTGGAGGGGAGCGTGGACCCGGGGTGGGCGAACCCGAGCAGAGCTGGACCAAATTCGCCTCCTTTAGACCCCCCTTTTGCAGCGTGCAAAGCCGGGGGGGCAAAGGGGTCTCCAAGACACCCTCAATTTCCATCTGCCCAGGCTCCAGGGGCCAAATTTCATGCTGAGAGACTCCCCCGTCCTGTCTCAGAGAGCAGCTTTCTGGTTGCACGTCTTGAGCTTTGAATTCTTGCTCACAAAACTTTTCTTTCTTTCTTTCTTTTTGTTTTTTTGGTGAGCAATGAATGGACAGGGTCCGGTTTTGTCTTCTGTGCTCGTTTGGCCTCGTGACGTTTCGGTGCAGAGCCATTATCGCTTGGGCCGCGTCCAGGGGCTCTGTCACGCACCACGGAGCCTGGGAATTTTTGCTCGACTCCCTTTCCTATGCTTTGCAAATTAGACCAGATAATTTGGTAATGCTGAAGCCTGTGAAATAAACGGGGAAGCTGAGGTGCCCGAGTGGTTTGGCTCACATTAGTGTGTCGTGGGCAGGGTCGGGTTGGCATTGCCGTGCTTGGTCCTGTTTCCCAGCCTGAGACGAAGCCCTTTTCCCAGAGTTTGTTCCTTGGCATCTCTGGAGATGGGCCCGGTGCCATCGCAGCCTCCTCCTGCCCGGGAGGGACGGGCACGTTGCAGACCAAACCCTTGAAATAGCCACAGGTAGTTTGCAGAGGAGCCTCGGAGAGAAGAGGCAATTGTCTGCCTGTGTGGAGTACCTGGGGTGTATTTTTTTTTCCTGAGGAATTAGCAGAAAACAGGAGAAAAACAGAAAGCCCTTTGGCTGATGAGATTATTTTTGTCCTTCCTTACCTTCATGGGGAGGAAGAGGAGGGGGAACAGGGATGGCGGGAGGGGGCTTTCCTTGTGGGAAGCAAACCCATATAAAGATGCTTGAGGCAAATCCATCTCCAGAAGAAAAACCTTTCCCTCGGGTTCGACTCTGCTCACTCCCACCTCCCTTCTTTCCCTTCCCAGCAGGACATCTGCTGCGTGGGGCCACCGCCGCGTCCCCCTCCGTGTCCCCTCGCCGTCTCTGTGGCCCGTGTCTGCGTCCCGGCTTGGCCGCAGGCGCTGGCAGCTCGGCGGCTCTTTGCTTGGAGCCGGGACGCTCACGCACACGCGCTTTTTTTCCTTTAATTCTTTCTGCCTGTTCCCAAGGAGTTTGCCCCGAGGTGCGACAGCAGGCAGAAAGCTGTTGTGTGCTGCAGCCCCAACAACGCAGCCTGCAGAGCTGCGAGTGGCTCTGCTCCGCTCGCCCAAAGTACCGGGGTCCGGCTGCCTGCACGAGGGTGCTGCCACCCCGCTTGGGGTCCTGAGCACCCACGGATGCCCCGAGCTGGGGAGACTGGGCAGGAGTCGGTGCCACCATCCCTCGGGCACCCATTACTGGGACTCTGTCCTGCCCTGGGAGGGGGGCAGAAACAAAGGCAACCCCCTCCAAGGTCAAAATAAAAGGGTCTTTGCTTGTCTTAGCACTGGTTTTAGTGAAACTAGTTGCAGGTTGCACACAGACATCCTGTAAGTGCAAAGGAGCAGGGGAAAAAAAAAAGCCCTAAAATAAGCAAAAATTATTATTTTTTTCCCCCCAGATAAAGACTTTTTGCACCAAAAGATTCATTTCTGGGTTTCTTTCAAAGTTTTTCATCTGCTCATGAAAATGCTTCATTTTTTTCTTTTCTTTAAACAACAACAACAAAACTCCAAAAAAAAAAAAAAAGGCAGATTTCTGGCTTTTTTCAAATGTTGCTGGTTTTGAGCAAAACAAAGCAGGCCCTTCGGGGCTGTGCCGCTTGCCACCCCGGCGTCCCGCTCCCGCCCCAGCTCCTTATTGAATTTCCTTGGAAAGCGCCTGCTCGAGTCTATTAGTTGCAGAAACCCAAGCTGTCCTCCGGGTGTTTGCTGTAGTTTTCCTGATTTTTCCCAGAGCTCCGCCTCGCTTGGGCCGTGCCCGGTGCGGCCTCCTGCGGGACGGGCACCGGGAGCCCCCCGGGGCTGCGGGTTTGGCGTGGGATGGAGCCACGTTGGTCCTTCCCGGTGCCAGCAGCCCCTTCCCGCGTCCCCCCCGGTGCTGCGCTCGGGCTGTGCTGCTGGAAGTGAGCTATTGCAGAGCAGCAGGGATCGGGTAACGGGTCTTTTTTTCCCCGAATCCCAATCTTCAGGCTTTGCCCACTGCAGCCGCGTGCAGGCACGCTTTTGCCCATCTCCATTTGACCTTCAGGTGGGCTTTGACAGCCCCGTTGAACTTGATATTTGACCTGGGGGGGAAGGTCCCCCGCCTCGCTCCGGTGCCGTCCCGCTGTCTTTCCACAGGTGCGTCCCCGGCTCTGCGACAGGGCAGATCAGGGAGCGGGCTGTACCTTCGGGAAGCGCTTTCACCCCAGTCCCATCCTTTTTTTGGGGTGCTCCCCATGGGTGCACAGGAGGCTCCCAGTGCCGGCTCCTTCCCCTGGTGCGGGCGGCCGTGCCCCGGGCAGGATGGTGCTCACCCGGTTTGGCTGCTTTCGGTGCCAGGGCTGGGCTGCTGGCGCGGCGCGTCCCCCGCAGCGGCTGTGCCTTCGCATCGCGAGGAAGCAGGTCGACTCGCTGACTCCAGAGCAATTACTTGCTCCACCCGAATGGCTTCATCGTTGGCCGGCCTCGCCGCCTTCCTTCAGCGAGCAGGCATGCTGCTGCCCCGCAAGCCGTGCCCCGACCTTTGCAGAAGAGCTGCTTTTCACCTCGCCCCGGCCCCGTCGGGCCACGCCGCAGCTCCTCCAAAGCTGCTTTGGGGTCTGCGCTTAGGAGGAACCCCAACCTAGCGAGCGTGCACGCCAGTGGGAAGTTGAGCACCAGGACTGCCAGGTTTTGGGCTCCATCTCCGTAGGATGTTGCTCTGGGCAAATCCCTTTTACGTGCCTCAGTTTCCCCGCCGGGCCGAGCAGTGATACGGTTCTGTTCACAGCAGCTTGGAGCTGCGGCTGGGCTAATATAAAAACATGGAGATCGGGTAATGCATGATGGGCACTGGCTTAAAACTGTACGCTGGGTAGATCTCAGGATGAAAGGTGCTGTATAAGTGCAAATTATTATGCTTGTTAATAATGATGTCCACCAGCTCACATTTATCTGCTCTTCAATTAACTTTTTTTAAGGACTCTTAGCAGGTTAGAAAGACACAAATTTTCCCTGGCAGAACCTGTGCTGGTTTGACCCCGTAAGGTTACGCAATTACTGTACTGGCATGGTCCTTAATTAGACTCTCCATAATTTTCCCCAGCACAGCCATGTGGCTCCTTGCTCTGTAATTCCCAGAATCTCCTTGGATCCGATAGGCATCGCGTTAGCCGCTTTCCAGGCTTCAAGGGTAATTGCTTGTCCTTAAGGACACCCGAGATGTCGCAGGATCTCCTCCTGCATCCTTCCTCCGTGCCAGGCCCCCGTGGCACGGGGGTTTCGCATCCCTCTGGCCAGCACGGGGGTTAGCCTGCACCGGGGAGCGCCGAGCCGCCACCGTGCTCCTCAAACTCAAGGGAAGTTGACTCAGCCCCAGGCTGGGTCTTTGGCCCTTTGTTTTTCCCCATCATTTTTCTCCACTCCTTGGCCCCGCGGCACGTTTGGGATGTTATACGTTGCTCTTTGGTTTAGGCAGAGCCCAGGCCTGACGCCGGGAGATGGGCTGGAGCTGGAAGCAGAAACCTGGTCCTGCTGGGTCTGCTTTGTGTCCTGGGGCAAGTTGCGTTGTCCCTTGTCTCTGGTTTAGGCTTAGAGATTGCTTCTTCCCTTGCACCTGCAGCTGCAGTCCTGAATGCTGCCTTAATATATGTACGTTAAATATATTCTTACTGCGTAAGGAATAGCTCCTCAGCATTGCTGCCGTGACAGAGGCGCATGCTTCTTGCAGTGATTTTATTTCTTATCCTCCCTGAAACCCCTTCTTGAGGCTGATCCCCACCGCCCCGGCGTCCTCGCTCTCAGGTAGGAGCAATTCTTCCATGAGCGTTGCTTTGTGCCTCCTTTGCAGGAGGCCGTTGGGTCAGCGAGGACCTTTGGGTGATGGGATTAGTAGGGACACCTTGGCACCGGGTCTGCACCTCAAACCTGGAGTTGGGGTTTTGTCGCCGGAGGAGCTTTCAGCCGAGGTTGAACGCAGAACGCGGATGGCCTGGAGAGACGCTGGCCCTGGCCCGCCTGGCCGGCCCGAAATTCCTCCCTTCCTACCCACCCAACGGCTATAAATAACAAATAATAACAACTCCCAGGCTGGCAAGCTATTTGGGGTTTTGTGGGTTTTTTTGCTTTGTTTTGCTTTTTTGCATTTAGGAAGTAACTTTTCATAGAAACCAGTATGGTTTTGACCGGATTGCTCATTGTCCCAGAAGCGAACTGTTTATCCGAAGCATTGCCCAGGTGAGCAGCGAGGCGCCGGGGCAGACGCTTTCCGGGAGGGGAGCAAAGCTGTGCTGGATGCGTCCCGGGCGCGCTCAGGAGCTCTGGGCATTTCTGCTCCTGCCCCTCCCGCCCTCCTTTTCCTTTCCCTTAATATCATAGAACCTGAAAATGCTTCAGTGCATTAATTTCAGACTGAATGTAAATAAGCCATTTGGATTTTTCCCAGTTGAGCAAACTTTCAAACCAGAATTTTGCTTTCCTCTCCTCCAGCCTGGCTCGTGGGATTGGAAGGATTTGCTTCAGTGCCGTCTCTTCTGCACTTGAAACCACTTAATCAAGCTCTAAAATATCCCTTGAATAGGTCAGACAGGCACCTGATTGGGCCAGGCAGCCTGTGTGGGGAAACCGAGAGAGATTACACACTCATTTTATCTGCATAAAACAGATTAGAAAGCTCCCAAACTAAATACTGCTGCAAGGTAGCGTGTTGTTAATGGCAAATGCCTCGCTAGACTGTCTCTGTTTGTGTCTCCATCCAACATTATCTTGTCCCTGAGCAGCCATTCCTGAGGGATTAACGGGAGAGAGAAGGGGGACGGGAGGCTCTCCTGAGCAGCTCCACGTCGGCAGGAGTCGCGCCCCACGGCGTTAGGTTTGGGTGCTCTTCAGGTCCGGAGGAGCTCAGATGTGGATCCAGATGTGTCGAGACCCTTCGCCCTCCCTTTTGCAACGGGTACGACACCGCCTAAATCCAAGCACGCCGCCTGCGAAAGAGGCAGGGTTGCTTCTGAGCTCCCTGGTCCAAGCCTGTCTTTAGCTGCTCGGTGTTGGAGGCGTTTTTCCCTCCCGTGCTGCCCGTCGCTGGCCTGCAGCCGCGTGTGGGGCAGCGGTGACGGGTAGGTGCCACGCTGGTGGGGTGTCCATCCACCTCCCGCCACCAGATTTCTTCCTCTTGAGCCAAAGGCACTTGGATAGAAGAGGGGCAGATAAATCGGAGATCCCGAGCAGCCAGGCAGATCATCTCTTGTGTTACGCTACAGCTCAGGAAAGCTGAGCAGGAGCCGTGGGACAACCTGGGTGGCTTTGACCCAGAAGTGTGGCTCCAGCTTTGCCTCTTCCCACATCCTCCGTGCCTTCCCAGCTGGGGGCCTGGGCACCACAGCAGCTGCAGAGAAGGAAACCCGCAGGTCCCTGCGAGCCGTGAGATGCTGTGGCCGTGCTGCCTGCGGCGCCGCTCCTGTTTGTGCTGCCGGAGCCGCTCTGCCCCGTCCCGCTCGGCGCGGCCGGGCGCTCTCCCCAGCTGCTGACGCTGCTCTTGCCTTTTGTTTGGCCAGCTTTTCGGGGATGGGTCAGCTCAGTCCTGCAAGCTCATCGGGAATTAAGCACGCCTCCCACCCAAAGCACAAACGCTTTTTCCCCTAATCAGGACAACGTCTGGTGCTTGCCCCAGAAGCTCCTGCAGACACCGGTGATGCAAAGTGGGTCCTTCCCACAGCCAGGGCTCCCGGAGGGACGTTTTATACGTTTGACTTCGCAGGAGTATTACAAGATACTCGGTTAAAGCTGATGAAACCTTATGGCTTCTTTCTATCTTTCCTCTCCTCCCTCCTTTTTTCTCAAATCTCGCAGTGCTTGGTGGACTTTGGAGCTCAGGGATGTCTTGGGGCTTTTACGATGGGTGGATTTGGACTTTGTAAATGGGGAGAACAGTCAGAAAACCTGACCTGTGTACATCTCCCGGGCTTGGCAACCAGGAGGCAAAGAAAGCAGCTCCACGTCTATCGGCTTTCTAATCTGTTGTACCTTACGGCAGCGCTGTGATTTACTGAAGCCTGGCTTATTATTTTTAAATGCCTTATTATCTCTGTTCTCATAAGCAAAACATGTGAGCCGCTCTCCCTGTGCCACGGTACTGTCATTTCTCCCTTGTATTTTACAAAAGGTGGTGCAGAATGGGGGAGCGGAGGCCTGGACTCATCCCAGGCTGTTTCTCCGCCACGCGATGAGCGTTTGCCCTGGCCGGGAAGGGGCTGGGGGTGCAGCTGCTGCGGGGGGCAGGCGGGGAGGGGGATGGAGGTCCCATCCCGAGGGCTGGCTCTCCTTAGGGCTTTGTCTGCGTTTTGCCCGGGCTTGTGGTTGCTTTTAAACCTGGGAGATTTAGGTTGAGCCTGGTCTTGTCCTGGCAATAGCAAGGGAGGGAAGGAGCCAGTCCCTGCCCTGGTGGCAGCAGGGACAGGGCACCCCCGGGGTGGCCTCACCTTGCGGAGGACCCCTGCCAGACCCCAGTGATGGGGGGACAGAGCTGCTTCTCCCCATGCCTCTTTACCTGCTCACCCTCTCTGCTCAGCTTTAGTGGTTTGGGGAGCAGCAAACCCTCTCCGGGGGATTTGTGCCCCAAGGCGAGTGTTTGGAGGAGCGATGAGGGCACGCAGCCAAGGGGCGAGGGGTTATCTTCTGCACGGGACCCCTGCGGAGCCGCACGTGCGTGCGGGTGCCCGTCCTGGTCTGCAGGAGGTGCCCAGCAGTGCCAGGCCGAGCAGCCTGAGCACCCCTGCGGGGGTGTTTAAAGAGGAGGGGGAGCCGGGCAGCTGCAGCATGAGCCTGTGCCCCAGCGGCTCTGCCAGTGCGGGGCGTCCGTCTGTCCATCTCTCCCTGTGCCATGAGGGGTGATGCCTCTTCCTTGGGTGCATTTTGCCAGGCTTGTTTGGGAGCTGCAGTGCTCGTGCATGCCCAGCGCACGAGCATTTCCCTGTGCATTCCCACTGCATTTCCCGGTGGGTCGGAAGGTGCCTGGGAGGTGCCCAGCCCCAGCAAACCGGCAGCGCGGGCAGGGGGCTGTGGGGCAGGGGCCTGCAGGGTTTGTGCTGAGCCCACGCGTGTCCGGCTGCCCCAGCCCTGCCCCGGGGTCAGGCTGCGACCACGGGGGCAGACACAGCCCTTCTCCATCCCATTCCCAGGGGATGCCATGCACCTGGGGGTCAGCGCCATCCGTACGCTCCCCGCGGACGTGCAGCAACAGGGAAGCGATGCTGTATAAAGCAGGGAAGGACCAGCTTACCCAAATTTCTTTCCTGACTATGTTTGTCTCTCTTCTGGCCAGCTTGTTCCAGTGGGAGTTAATTTAATTGCCGTCTTCCTCCCTGCATGGCTGCGGTTGTGTGTGAGACCTCTTGTTGTGCAGGGTAATTATATGGGTGAAGTGGACATGGCAAAAACGAGCCTTGTCTCCGTCGCTGGCAGACCAGCACTCTCGCCGTCCATACGGCCCAGTGCCGCTGCTTTGTCCCAGAGCTCAGGGTCTAAACAGACCGTCCCTGTCCCCAGCCCCTCGGGAGCGGGCACGGCGGGGGCAAGGGATGTGATGGAGGCAGCGCAGGGTGGCCATGGCAGAGGCAGGGGCAGCTGGAGCTCCCCCTGTGCACAGAGCAGCTGCCAGCCCTTCTCCCGCTGCAGCACCTGATTTTCCAGCTCTTTTTCCCAGTGTAAATCACTTGCTGCAGAGGGGAGCACTGACCTCGGGGGTGAGAGCAGGGCAGGGGACCTGGTGATGCTGGGGCTGCTCTGGGCAACCCCAAAGTCTTGGCTGGTGATTTTTAAGCCTTGAGCACACTCTGGGCATCTCATAGCAGAAACCGGAGCCGCTGCCCAGCTACGCCGGTGCCCGACGGCTCGGATCCCTTCCTGGGAACCGCATGGGAGCTGCACCCTCTGCGCTCTGGAGCGGGCGCCTCTGACTCAGGGCTTCGTCCAGAGCTCCTCAGTCATGGGCCTTTCAGCTCTGGCTTTAACAGGCTTTAGATCAGGCACTGACTAAACGCTGCAGGTCTGACTCAGGCTGGTCCAGGTTGGGACATGACAGAGGACGTGGATGCAGCAACATGTGGTTATTATTCACCTATACACCACGCCTGTGCGCAAATACCTATAGGTAGATGACAGCCTGCTCTCTTCTCTCTGTTTTGCCCTGGGCTTTCACAGGGGCATGGGAATGAGTTTTCTCCTTTCTGGGGCCTGCATGCTCCCACTTCATTTGGGATTTGGAGCCAACGTTGCTGTGCAAAATTCAGCTGGAGCTGCTGAATTTCGCTTGTTGAGCCCCCAAATCACCCTGCCTGCGGGAGCATCCTGCAGGAGAGCCACGAGCAGGGCTCTGCGTCGGGATGAGCTGTCCTTCCCAGCAAACCCCCTGTCGCAGGAGCTCCGTGCCCCGGGCTGGAGCAGCATCCTGCGGAGAGTGGAGCGGACGGTCCTGTGGGGAAACTGAGGCAGGTGGAGGAGCATGTGGGGCGCAGTGGGGCTGGGAGCCGAGTGAGCATCGCTCCAGGCTGGTTGCAGCACGTCCAGGCTCCTGCCGACCCCGGGGTGCGGATGGGCCCTCTGCCTCCCTTGTAGGGCCTCTTGTTACAGTCCCTATAATTATACGCGTGAGGTCTGCCTGCCTTCCTCCCCGGCCCCTGCTTGTAGGACCTCTTGTTATATTGAGTATAATGAAGCGTCCAAGGTCTCTCTTCCCCCCACCCGCCCTTGCCTGCCTGTGTGTAGGACCTCTTGTTATAGCCAGGGAAATTATGGGTCTCTGGTCTCCCTCCCTTTGCCCAAGCTATAATTTAGTTTTATATAAAGTGCGGTCCAGCCCCTGTTGTGCAAGCAGTTGCTATTCCGGGTCCTGGGGAGAGGGATGGAGCGGCAAGAAGGGGGCTCGCGGTGGGTGGGGGAGCGTAGCATCGCACCGAGCACCCTGCAGCCCCCCCAGGCACCCGCAGCCCCCCGGACCCCCCGCCGTGGGGGGAAGCCGGCCCCCAGCCCGCAGTGCTGGCTCTGCGGGAGGTGGTTATGCCTTCTCCTCGCTGGGTTTCTGCGAGGGGGTGTGTGGCACTGGGGTTTATCCCCACAGGGAATAACGCGGCTCTCATTTTGGGTTTTGCTTGCCCCATCGAGGAGGTCTTGCAGGGGCTGCTCCTGTCCCAGAGCAAGCAGGAACGCGAGGGGAGGTGGCAGCTGGCTCCCGCAGGGAAGACAGTGGCCCTTTCATGGGAAGGGGGATGAAAAAATCCAGCTTGAACCGCTGAGTGTAACCAGATCCCCTGGCTTTTTACAGAAGGAATGCGGGAGCTCGGGAAGGTTTTTGGGAGGGTGCTGCCGAACCGCTGGCGTTGCAGCGGGGTGAGCGGCTGCAGAGTGGCCAGCCCCGATGCCCATCCCCAGCAGCCCCAAATCCCTCGCAGTGCTCCAGCTCTCCCCCCACTGTGTACTCAGGGCCGCAGAAGCAACAGGGGCAGCTGGATTTGGCTCATGCCCGAAATCAGAGTCCCAAAACACCGACCCGTGCCGTTTGCAGCGGCTGGGGATGTGCTGCGGGTTGCTGTGGGGTTGGGTGACTGGGGTCTCTGCCCGCGGCACGGTGCACCCCAGGGTGCTCAGCTCCAACCCCGTTTCTCTTGCAGAGGCGGGTGAGACCTCGCACCCTTCACCGAGGCAGACGCCAGCGGCACCCTCGGCAGAGCCCCGGCCGCCCACCCACTCCCCTGCCAGTCCCGCAGCACCGAAGAAGGAGAAACCCCTGGAAGATGACGAGTCCCGAAAAGTCCTGACGAAGGGCCCCCGGGCCGAGCTCGCAGGCGCTCCCGGAGCTGTGACATGTGAGTGTTTCCCTCCGCAGCGGCATGTGCAGCTCCGGACACCGCCGGGTGCCCATGCTTCGGGCCGCTGCTGTCTCATCAGTAACAGGGCTCATTAAAAAGGTGGGCAGCTGTGGTGGGAAGCCGTCTCCTCCTCGCTCTGCTCTTCCCCACATCAAAGCAAAAGGCTTTAACCGAGCTGAGTCACTGGGAGCCGGGGAAAGTGAAGGGCGGCATCCAGCAGCGCCGCGATGCCTCTTGCTGCCCTCGTCCTTGGGAGCAGCTGGAGGCAGAGCAGGAGGAGGGTGGGCGGCTGGAGGAGCTCCCGGTTGTGTTGGGGTCCTGCTGGGATGCCGTGGTGGGAAGAGGGACTGGCCCCTGCGGGAAGGAGCTGGCTGCTGGATGGAGCATCCCCCAAAGCCACAGCGGGAGAGGGGAGAGCCCCCGGCAGAGCGGGCTCTGTGGTCACAGCCACAGGAGGGGAGTGCAGCAGCCGTTTGCTGGAGCAAAGGGAGATGCCTCCCCTTGGGACAGCTCTTGCCTTGGCCTGTCCAGGGCAAGGGTGAGGCTGGTGCAAAGCCTGAACGAGCAGGGGACGGGACGGGCTGTGTGCACTGAGGATCTGGTTTTGCTGGAGGCAGTGGTGAAGCCAAGCAGCACCTCCCCATTTCTGCTGCTGCAGCCCTGCCGGTCCCCCCACCGTGAGAAATACCGGGGTGAGGTAGGAGCAGAGGTGGGGGCCGGGGTGCCCTTGCTCCATTTCCCATTGCAGGGGCAGGAGGGCAGAGCTGGCAGACGTGGGAGACCGGGGGCCAGGCTCTCCCGGAGCCCCGCCGTCCGTCCTTTCCCTGGCCCCCAGCCTGGATCCGAGGGTTTTGCTCCCAGGCTGCCCCTTACGCACACAGCCGTTCCCCTTTTGTTGGATGCGAGCGTGCAGCTTTCCCTTCCAAGGGGCGTAAAGTGGATGGATGCTTCCCAACGGGGAGAGGGAGGGTGGGAACAAGCTTGCAGACTTCGAGGAGTGGGCAGGCGGGGAGGGGAGGGGACGGCGAACTCCGGGCGCTCCTGACGGCGTACGTGGAGCGAGGAGAGCGCACGTTTCCTCAACCAGAGCTCGAGCCCTTGCAAAGCATCTGGGAGCTGGGCCGGCTGCCCACAGACATTCTGCACCTCTGAGTCACGCTGCAGCCTGCTGCACCCTGCATGGCGCGGCCCCGCGCAGCCCCCTCCCCAGCCCACCCCCCGGGCAGCCGCCCCACGGCCCCGAGGCTGGGAGGAACATGGCCGCCCGCATCTGGGCTTGCCTGGGTGCTGGCTGCAGGGAACCCCCCCTTCCCCTCTCCTCCCTGGGAAATGAGGTTCAGCTCCCTGTGGAGCATCGCCTCCGGCATCCCTTGCTGTGCAGCCCGCTCCTCGCAGTGCATCCTCCCGCTGCTGTAATGGGGGGGGTCACCATTGCTTGTGGGGGGCAAATCCCCCCCTTCGACAGTACCTGGGTGCACAGTTAGGGTGACGGTGGCATTTTCGTGCCAGTCTGGCACATGCAAGGTCAGGAGGCACCGGGCAGCAAGGGGCTGTCGAGTGTAGGGTCGTGTCCTTCGCCAGCATTGCCGGGCTCAGCTCCCCCGAGGCTCAGCGCTGCTGCCGAAGCCTGCCCTGGTTCTTAGCCAGTCTTCTGGCAGTTGGGGAGCAGCCGAAGCGGGGATTGTGGGTTCGGGGCTCTGGGTGTTGAGTTTCAGGCAAGAGGAGCAGACTCCGCTCAGGCGGCCACGACGTGCCAGTTTGTGCAAGCCCTGGTAGCGGCTCGGGAAGACGACTTTTGGCAGAGCCGGTGGCTGGGGGGTCACAGCGGGGCCAGGACCACTGCGGTCTGGGCATCTGTCCGCCGAGCCCCGACGATGCCGCCATGGCGAACCTGAGCTGAGCCAGCACCGCGGCTGTGCCGGTGAGCATCGTCACGGGTGTGAAACACAAACTGAACATCCAGGAGGGGTTTGGTCGTTGAAGAGGCGAAGGCAGGCGCTTTTTCCCCCAAAACCCTGGTTTCCCACCCTGGTGCTGGTGGATGGATGGGGGGGGGGGCTGTTGGGTGGGCTGCTCCACCTAAGCCTCGGGTTGAAGATGTCTGTTTTAGAAGAGCTTTGGGCCCCTGTGAGTTGAAGGCTCTCCTAAAAAATGGAAGCTATTTTTCCTAACGTGGAGGGGGGGATTACTGGCTGCCTCTCCCTGCCACTCGCTGGAGCCGGAGCGTGATTTTGATTTACAAACAGTTTAATCTGAGGAATGCAGCGAAATGGAGAACGCCAAAGTGAGCGCGTTGCATGCTGCTGCAAACCTCCGGAGAAACCCAGCACTCAAAGCTGCAGAGTATTTGCTGCCGTCGGACGCTGCCGGGCCGGGCCGGGCTGCGCGGGTCCCTGCAGGCTCGGCCCCTGCCCGCCGTGGCTCTGGGCAGCCCTGGGGCACCGCGGTCACCCTCCAGCTCGGTGCACGCACTCGGGCGCAGGCAGTGATGGGCACTGGAGAAGGGTGCACGTGAAGCCAGCTCTCCCCAGGAGTTTTTTTTTGAGGGGGTTACATATCCCATTTTGTCCAAGACCTGTTTTCCATTTTGCCTTTCTGCCCTTCTCCCACCCCTCCTGCTTCCAGCCCGCTCTTCCCGCTCAGCTCCGGTTATTCTGAGTTCCCTTCCCAGCGCGCGTCAGAGACGCAGCGTTTCACCCGAGCACCCGGTTCAGTTTCCTCCGCGGTCTGAGCCCCGCTCAGTCGGGCTGAGCCGGGCACTGGGTCCCTGCACTTGTGTTTTTTTAACCTCCACCTATTTTTTGTGCTGGCGAGGGCGGGTGCAGGACAGAGACGGTCTGTGCCCCCTCCGCCGTGTCGGCCTCCCCATGGCCACCCCACACAGAAAGCAGCTCCTGTTCCCCGGCGGCTGGAGGTGCCTTTGCCCTCGAGCCTCTCGCCTGAATCATCCCTTGTTTACTGCCATGGGAGAGGAAAATCAAAGTTTGGCCAAAGCACCATCAGGCAGGATTTTATTTGTGGCTTTTATTGGTGTTGCTGTGGCGGGGGATGGATGCTCCAGCCCCCCTTCCTTGTGCTGGGTTCCCAGTCCTCTCCCCCACCACAGAAGGACGGTGTGGGGACGCGGTGCCGGGCAGGAGCGAAGGGCTGAGCCGCGCCGCTGGCTGCGGCAGCATCCCGGCGGGGCGCGGGGCCGCCGGCCTCTCTCACGGCCGCAGCGCGCAAGGGCTGGAGGGAGGCGCAGACAGAGCAGATATTTATTTTCCTCCTCCTGCAGAAAAGTTCAGCCAGAGGCTGGGGAGCCCTTTAATTAAGCAGCCAATTCGCGCGGTCCTGGGGAGATGAGCAGCCCGGCTCTCCGGTGGCCCTTCATCTTTTCTGGCTTTATGGAGGGCGATGGGGGTGGCCTGGAGCTCCCTCTGGCAGCGCCGTGGCCTGGGCTCGTGGGACAGTGGCTCGTGGAACGGTGGCTCTCAGCTGGAAGCAGCCACAGGCTCTTCTCTTCCCCACTCGGCACGAGGCGAGCGCGTCTCTGCATCCACTCTGGTTGGACTCGGTGGCTTCATCCCTCCTGCCCGTGCCAGCAGTGCTGGGACCCCGGGGGACCTCCTCCTCCAGGTCGTCTGCTGAGTTTTGGCAGTTGCAGCATGTCCTTCACGACAAGTCTTTATTTCTTGCTCTTTTTTCATCCCCTCCTCTCCCTGGAGCCTACCTCCTTCCCTCCAGCTGTCCCTTCTGCAGCTCCTTTTCCACCTCCATCCTCTTGGACCATGCATCTGTTAGCATCACTTCACCCCACCCACGAGGCCGCCCCGTGTCCACCTGGGGACCAGGCTCCCGTGCGGTGGCAGGGGACCGGGCACGAGTTTCTCGCCCGGCGGAGCGCTGCAGGGGGCTCGGGGGCCGGTGGGGTAACGCGCTGCTCTCCCCCCAGGCCAGCCCCAGGTGCGAGCAGCCCTGCAGCCCCCCAGCCCCTGCACCCAGCTGCTGCAGAACGGAGCCGGGCGGGGGCCGGATCCAGGCGGTGCCAACGGGGAGGCGGGGAACGGGGTCTTCCGCCCCCTCCCCAGCACCCAGAAGCCCCACCGAAAGCTGCAGTCGCACCACTCCATCAACAGCCAGAGCAGCAAGAAGAGCAAGGGCAGCTCCAAGTCGGCCTCTTCCCACATCCCTATTGAGGCGCAAGAAGGTACTGGCTCTCCCCGGGGCGGGTCCTTTTCCAGCCACTCCTCCAACCCCACATCCCTTGGGGTCTCCCGTGTAGCATCCTTCCAGCCCACCGGGACCCCCGGATCTGGGTGCCAGCCGAGCTCCCCTGCTGGGAGCCTTCTGCAGGGTGGGTGCTGAGCAGGCTCATCTCATGTCCTCCAAAATTGGTCTTTCTTGGGGTCTGGGCATGTCCCAAGCAGCAGGGTCAGTCCCCAGGCATTGAGGGAGGCCCCAGGAGCAGTACTTGGCTCCCAGCCCCTCTTCCCATCCCTTCCATTAATTCCCAAGGGAGGATTTCCACCCTTTCGGGGCTGAGCATCCATCCGTCAGGCACTGCGTCACCCAGCCTGGCTGTGGGTGCCAGCGTCCCCCTCCCTGCCACTCTCTGGCCATTCCTCCGCAGACTGCTGCGTCCACTGCATCCTCTCCTGCCTCTTCTGCGAGTTCCTGACCCTCTGCAACATCGTGCTGGACTGTGCCACCTGCGGCTCCTGCACCTCCGAGGACTCCTGCATCTGCTGCTGCTGCTGCAACTCGGGCGAGTGCGCGGACTGCGACCTGCCCTGCGACATGGACTGCGGCATCATCGACGCCTGCTGCGAGTCGGCCGACTGCCTGGAGATCTGCATGGAGTGCTGCGGGCTCTGCTTCTCCTCCTGAGGGGCTGCGCTCGGCCGGGGGGACCAGGAGCGGGTCCCCCCCAGGCTCTCCCACAGCAGCCAAGGGTCCAGCCGGTCCCTGAGCCAGTGTGAAACGCCAAAAGACGGAGCCTGGCGAAGGAGGAGAGCGATATCCCCCCATTGCAAACCTCATCCTCGGAGCCGGTGAGCCAGGCTCGGTCCTGCCTGGGGAAGGGTGAATCCGTAGGGCCGCGGGGGCTCCGGGGACAGCCGCCATCCCGTCACGCTCTACCTCTTCCCTGCACCAGGCTGGTTTGCCGAGGATCACGGGAGCCTCCTGCCACCTGAGCCGAGAGCAGGAGCACCCGCCCCGTGCCCCGCAGAGCCGCAGGTGCCACCCCGGGGTCCCTGCGTTGGGGACAGCCGCTGCCAGCGCCGGGGCTGCCCCAGGACAGCGCTCTGGTTTACACGGGGGTGGCACAGAGCACCCTCCCGCCCCGGACACCTCCAGGGCTGTGTGCAGTACAGAGCCTTGCTCCCCGCCGGGAGCCCACCGGGCACCGGGAGGTGCCGAAGCCTTTAGCCAGGCTGCGAGGTCCCGTGCTGTGGGACGCATCCTGCCAGCCCCTCCTCGGTGCTGAGATCGGCAGCCAAGTGCAATACACACAGCCGGCTCCCCTCCCTGCTGCGCTGACCGAGAAGCTTTTCCTTCGCCGGTCCCCGCAGCGGGGCTGCAGCCAGGGGCCAGGGCAGCCGTCCCGGCTGGGGAGAGCCCGGAGCCGTGCCAAGCTGTGACGGACCCCGCGTGTGTCGCGGGGGGGCGGTGGGGCAGGGTGGCGTGGTTGGTGCCAAATGACCCCCAGCAGTCGTTGGCCGCATCCCGCCACCCCGGGGACAGGGCTCGTGGCTGGGGGGGTTGGAAAATGCCCCATTGAAGGGCTGGGGAGAAGGGGAGGGAAGTGTCACGGTATTTTATTTTTTTTGTCCCTTTGGTTTGTTACTGTAAATAAAGGTCTGTCTTCATTTCTGACCGACAGCTGCTGCATCGCATGCTCCGCAGGGCGCTCCCAGGGGAGAGCCGCTAGCAGCCGCACCACGTCCCCCATCCCTGTGCCTGCACCCCCCATCCTGCTCGCAGCCGCAGGCACGGGGCCGGGGGGCTGGCGCAGAGGCCGCGGGGCTCCTCTGACCTTGGGGGCATGGGATGGCTCAGTGGCAGCCCCAGGGTGCTCCTGCTTTGGTCCTTGTGCCGGGAGGGGAGATGCGAGAGGACTCCCTGTCCTTCGCTCTGGGGAATGGGTCGCGGTCCTGGTGTCCCGCAGGCTGGCGCTGGCTCCCTGCCACGCTCCTGCAGCCGTGGGACAAACCCTGGTCCCGTTGCACCACCGTCCCCTGCTCCTCCCGGGGCTCTGCCCTGCAGTGGGACCCCAGCAGAGAACTTCTGTCTGTCCCGGGGCCACGACTTCCCTAAAGGAGAGCATAAATGGTGCAAGTGCCCGGCTGCAGGGCTGGGGTGGGCACAGGCTGCCCAGGGTTGGCGTGAGGCTGTGGGAGCTGGCAGCCCTCTGATTTCGGGTGGCCTGGGCGCTCCTGCTGCTGCCCACTGCCTGCCACCCCTGCCGTGGGACCACCGACCCTGCCGTGCCGTGCCGTGCCATGCCGTGCCATGCTGTGCCATGCAGGTAAGGGACCACAGCCCCCCCCCCCCCCGAGTCTCGCTGCCCCTTGGGGGGCTCAGCCGTCTCGGCAAGGCTGCTGCCTGGGCTGAAGTTGAACGAGGAGGGAAAAATACTTAAAAACCGAGGCCAAATGGGTCAGTTGGTCACGGCGACACAGGCTGGTTTGGGATCTGGGCTGTCTGCCCTCCAGTGCTGCCGCTCAGCCGTGAAACCTATTTTTAGTGGTGAGTTAAAGGCGGTCAGAACCGGGTACAGTGCAAGTGCATGGAGGGGAAGAGGATGGTACGGGCAGCCTTCCCCCAGCCCATGCGTGGCGGGGAGGGCTTGGGGCAGTGGATCGGGGCTTTCAGCCCTCACAGCTGCCCCAGCTGTGCCCCGGAGCAGGGAGCCGGGCAGGGGATGCACATCGCTGCCCACCCTGGGACGGACGGGACCGGGGCCCCAGCCAGCGCTCGCAGGGTTGGTGGAAGCTTTTCCATGGGCCCTGGCTGGGGCTCTGCTCCAAACCCTTTGCATCCTTGGCAAGGAGAGACGGAGGCGCTGGCCTTCCCCAGCCTGGCCTCACTTGTGGTGCTAATTAGGGAGGTTGGAGCTGGCAGAGCTGCTCTCCCCGCAAGCCGGGGTAACGAGCGCTGCCGGAGTCGCTTAATGGGGAACAGATTCCCCCCGCGCGGGAGGGCCCTGCAGGCTGGCCGTGCCGTGCGTGCTTGTGTCCTGGCGTGCTCCCCCTCACCTCTCCCCCATTTTGCTTCTGCATCAGATGCCCTGTGAACGCTGCTCCCAAGGGACCAGGTCCCCTCGCAGCAGCTCTGTCCACCCGCTGCGGCTTGAAACTCACCGGCAAAGCAGAGCGGGGAGGTGGGGAGCAGAGCCGGGCTCTTCGCAGCGCATGATGTACTGCTGAATGTATGTGATATCCACGCCTACGGATGTACTTTAGCGATGGCTGCCTTCAAAAATACAAATAAAATAGCAGTTGCCGGTGCAGGGCTACCAAAAGTGCAGCTCAGCCCTGCAGAGTGATGCTCTGCAAAGCTGCCCTCGGAGAAGTCCCACCTTCTCCACCAGCTCCTTGGGGCTGGACGCTGGCAGGGGCAAAGCCAGAGTTTTTCAGCCCCTACCCCAAGCCTGGGGCACATTCGCTGCCCTGAGCAGTGCTGGCTGCTCTGCTCACATCCCGGCGCTCCTGAAAATCAGAGGGATGGCTCTGGGATGTGGGAATGATGGACCAGAGCAGGGAATGACAGACCACAACAACTCGAGTTCCTGGAAAGGATTCGAAAAGCAAAGTTCAAGCCTTCCTCTGGATGCAAGCTGATGCTGGCCAGCCACTTTGCAAACCACTGGGGAAGGCAAGAGTTAAACCCTCCTGCCTGGGAATTAATTAACAACAGATGTGCTCGGTTTTAACTAATTACTCTCCTGCCAGCACTTGGTTTTTACAGCTCTCAGAGCCCGGAGCTGTAGCCCCGTGCCCATGTGGCTGCTGGCCCCACAGGCTGGGCCATGCTGGGCACCCTGGGCTCGGCTGCCCTCCTTCCCTGGCCCCTCGCTTGGTGTCTTAAGTGAAACAATTCAATGAAGCCGGTTAAAATACATTAAATGGTCCAGTTGCCTAAATCAGCGTTGCTCCGTTGTTGCTGTTAAAGCAGCTTAGTGGCCAGGTCCCCCCGGAGCGACACACGTCTGCCTCCCCGGGATGGGCAGTGCATCGCTGCTGCTCGGCCGATGCTCTCTGCTGGCGATTCGTTATGGATGGGGCATGGGGTCTGTCAATGGTGGGAGCTGATTGTCTGATTGCTAATAGACTGCCAGGGCCGCGTCTGTGCTGCTGGGCTCCCATGCTGAGCATGTCTAGAGATGCAGCCAGCGTATAGCGAGATGTACACCACCAGGCTTGGAAACTATGCAGGAGCCGTGGCAGGCAGGTGGGAAACCCTCCTGCTTCGGGGCTGGCTCGCCCCATGGCCCTGAGGCTTCTGGGCACCCTCTGTCCCCATGTGCTGCGGGCAGCAGGAGGATGCTCTATGGTCTGAGCCCTGCGTCTGAGCAGCTGGGACGTGCCTCTGCTCCTTCGGTGGGGAACTGCTTTCAACAGCCCGAGCTATTTCTGTCCACAATCACAATCAATAAAGCAAGAGAGAGGATTTTTTATTTTCCACTCCAAATACTTTCTTCATCCTGTTTCCTCCCAGTTCACACGGCGGACTGGGGAGCACTCCAGCAAGGAGGCCCACGAAGCCGTCTCCTCCTCCTCCTCCTCACCACCGGTGCAGTCCCCTGCTCCCGCTCCCGCTCCTGCTCTTGCCCCGCGCTCCCAGCCCGGTGCAACCCTGCCCGTCCCTTCCAATTCCCTGCAGTCGAAGGGACAGGTTTTGCTGGGGGGGGGTGAGAGAAAGGCATTGCACATGTGCGCGCGTACACACACACACACACACACGCAAGAAAACACTTTCAGAGCCAAAGGGGAAAAAATAAAACTAGGTCCTTGGAAGACACAGCGGCTCATGTAATCCCAGGTTCTGCTGGGGTGCCTGCGCACAGCACGGCGATGGGGGGACGGGCCGAGGGGAGACGACTGCAGTCTATTAAACTTCCTTTGAGAACCTGCCAGACTGACAACAGCTGGAAGGAATTAGCATTTCAGGTCCACCAGCTCCTCTCCTTGCTTTCACCCTGCCCCAAAAACCAGCTTGAGGCCACAGGCCCAGCAGCATCACTTTTTCCCACTCCTTGGCGTCCGACAGTATCTGGTCCGAGCTGATTTCTTCTTTGATCCTGAACCTGCCAGAAGTGTGAGCATCTGATGACGGAAAAATCCCAGTGCCTGTGCCGGCACAAGCACCCGTTTGGGTCCCTTGTGTCCTAGAGGGTCAGGACCAAGGCGGGGTGTCCCAGCGGCAGGGCAAGGTGGCTTCAAGCCATCTCGCACCTCTCAGCCCCCTGCACAAGCGGCAGCACTGTCAAGCAGGGAAAAAAATACCCAGGCTGCCAACGGCTGCCCCTCAGGGCAGCACGGCCGCCCTGCCTGCGTGCAAGATGCAGGGAAGGGTTTGGCGGCTGGTGAAACCCCACCAGCTGCCAGCAAGCCCGTGCTCGCTGTCACTTCTGGGTGTCCTCGTGCTGTGCGTGTACCCGTGCCAGGGGGAGGCTGGGAGCTGCCCGTCCCCTGATTATGGGGACTGCGCCATGCCGAGGGGGTGATGCCAGCCTGGCACCCCATTCCTCTCGCTCCGTGCAGCTGGAGCTTGGCAGGAGCTGGGTGGGACGGCTGCATGCTGCTGTCGCCAGCAGAGATTACACAGAAAGTTATCGTGTCGCAAGGGAAGGGGGGTGCAGAAGCTGTCTGAGCTTGGCGATAGCTGAAGCAGTGCAGAATTGGCAAAAGCCGGAGGGTTTCGCTGCCAAACGGCAATCTGCCTGAAAGCGCCGACTCCTCCAGCCAGCCTTGGAGGCTGGGACCCAAGCGGAGACCATATATCCCCACGTTCTGCCTTGCTACCAAGTTGGAGAAGGAAAATGCAGAAATGCTCTTGTTAACCCTCTCCTGGGTGTCTGGGGAGGAGCGGAGCGAAGCCGAGCAGCCCAGTGAGCCCCTCGCCCTTATGCACTGCCAGAGACCCGGGCAAAGAGCGCAGGCAAGGGCTTTGCCCCCAGAGAAACACCAAGACACAAGGGACAAAGCCAGGATGCGTGGCACAGCTGGACCCGCGGGCCCTGGGGTTCGTATACACTTACATATACTCATAGGCACATACATCCAGGGAGCTCGGTTTAATGCAACCCTGAAGGCAGAGAAGCATGGTCGAAGCCCAGCCACGCGAGAGCCAGATGGGCACACAGCCCCGTCTCACCCCAGTGGGTTTTTTTCCCTTGCCCAAGCGCATCCCGCAGCTCAGCATCACCGCGGGCTCCAGCCGAAGGGGGCTCTGCCCGGGCAGTGCCGGGGCTCAGGGCAGAGCCGGCGGTGGAAGGAGCGGGTCGATCAGGGAGCAGATGACTTTTCCAGCATCGGAGAGGTTAGGAAAACAAGAGGGAGAAACAACCACTTCAGAGGGGCTGCTGGTGGGCTCGGTGTGTGGTCCTGGGGCAGGCACGGCAGCGCCGGGCTGGGGCACGCCTGGGCTGGGGCATGGGAAGGCCGGATCCTGTCCCAGCAGCACTGCGCTCTCACGCATCACCACTACCAGGACTAATCACATCTACTGGGCTCCTACCCACAAGCCACCCATTGGGTGCTGGGTCCTCTCTGAGTGCAGAGCCGGGCCCTGAACCAGGAAACATCACTAATAAAACTGAGTGACTTTATTTTTTGTTTTAATAACATTTTCTACACCTTCAACACACAGTCCTGCCAACCAAGAGACAGGGCTTCATCCCTCATCTCCCTTACTTCATCCAAGGAGCTGATACGAACCCCATCGGCTCAAGCATCACCTTTTTTTCCTGCTATTAAAAGCTGCAGCCGTTGCATGGGTGGCTTTTGAGTGTCACCTCGTCCCTCTTGGCCATGCGATGCCAAGGGCTGGTGCACGATGCCGAGGGCTGGTGCACGATGCCGAGGCCCCGAGCCGCCCTGCCGGCACAGGGATACCTGCCTTGCAGAGCAAGCAGACGCTTTTCCGTGCAGCTCGTCAGGAAGAGGTGCCTCATAAACCCAAATAGTGATTTCCTGCTGCAGTCGGTGGGAGTTGTTTTCTTTAAAAACGCAGCTGAAACCGGAGAGGAGATGGAGTTAGCTTAAATATCTGGGAGCTGGGGAGTTTGCTGTGTGTGAGACAGCGCCAGCAGCCAACACACACACACATGTGCATGCACCCGCCAGGGATGCCAACATTTGCAAGCCATTAACAGGAATATTTTGGGAGGAAAATTCGGCCCTACCTTTAACCCCACACAGAAACGCGCCGGACGGCCCCGGTGAGTTATAGAGTGAAAAAAGTGGCACCATTTTTCTTTTAAGACCAAAGCACTTGTCCCTGCTAAGTAGGGAAAGTTGGCACACGTTGCGCACACGTGCGTGACGGCAAACAGACCTTCACCTCCCACGCATTAATTCACTCCTATTTACATGCTGGGGCTCCTGCTCCCCCCGCCCCGCTTCCCCGCGCGCAGATGCGGTGGTGGAGGTGACCGGAGCGCTCCTGTTTCCTCCGTATAAACGTGTGCGTGTGTGCGACAGACCCTGCTGTGGGCTGTATCGCCTGGCTGACTCTGTGTGTGTGTGTGTGTGTGTGTGTGTGCGCGCGCGCGCGCGTGTGTGTGTGTGCATGTGTGTGTGTGTGCACATACACGCATATAGGCATACATGTATATAGACACACATACATGTATATATATTTTTTTTATGCATTCGGTTGTTTGCATATGTACTTCTCTATACCCACCCCAGCGGTACTGTCCGCATTATCTTGTTGTTGCAGGCTTCGCGGGCTCTGGTTTCGCTTGCCTGTGGGTGGGTTTCCCCTTGGCGCCGGGATGCCCTGTGCCGGGGCTGGGTTTCCCGTGGAAAGCTGAACCTCCCGCCCGATTGCCAGGGCTCAGCAGCCCCTCAGCAACCCGGGAGCCATCCCCTGCGCTGCCATTTGGTGTTAATCATTTGCTGGCACTGCCGATGCTGGAGGGATGCTGGTGGCTCCCAGCAGGTCCAAGCTCCATTTCCACCCAAGCCCCATTGATTTCCAAGCTCGTTAGTGCCTCAGCTTGTTCCATGGCAATGGGCAATGAAGGATTTTTTTATTTAAGGCTCTGTGTTTTAAAGTATATTGAGTCCTCAGCACCGCTGGGTGTCTGTGCCTTAGTGTCTCTGCCTGCAAAGGGGAGATACGCCTCTAACGTGCCTGGCTTGGTTATTTTGCTCAGGATTTTGGCAGCACGGAGAGAGCTCTCACAACATCCACTGCGCTGAGCACGCAGCCCCTCGGCTCGGCTGGGACCCGGAGGCTCAGCCCTGCTGGCGATCACCCGGCTAACCTCACGCCTCGCGTGTGCTGCCTTCCAGCCGCCTTTTATCTCCTTGCAATAAAGCGAATCCCGGGGGTAGCGAGCGCTGCCGCGCTGGTTGTGCTCAGCCTCCTCCCGGGCCTCCCGCCCGAGCCAGGGAGCCGCTCTCCCCTCGCCGCGCGTCAGCCGGGCAGCGAAGCCGCTCAGAAAGGGCTTCCAGACGTTGCAAGCAGCCGGCTCCCTCCTGCAGCCCGGAGGAGCTGGGGCACACGAGCCCTGGGCCCGTTCCCCGCGTCCCCCCCGAGCCCCAGAGCAGAGGCTGCCCCTTGCACCCAGCTCGGCCGCTCTCGGCAACGGCAGGTTGGCTTTTGGGCAGCCCGGCCGGAGCACAGCCCTTTCCCGTACGCACCGGCGCCTGTCGACGCCAGATTGCCCAAGGTGTGAAGTTCTTTGGATGCTCCCACCTGGCTAATCCAAAATCGCAGCGATTTAAGGCAATTTTATTGGCATGCTGCTGCCCTCTAGTGAAGGGATGACCAGCCATCCCAGTCTCCCTGCCACCCTCGCACTGGGCCCAGGTGCCCGACAGCGGTCAGTCCTCGAGCCCCTGGTTTGTTCCTTGAGTGGAAAATCAAGACACAGCATTCTGGTTTTATTGCAGAACTGCTCAGCATCTGCTCCTCTCAGTGACATCCAAAGACACCCATTGCGTTAGCAAAGATTTTACACAACTTGACCTGAAGCAGTTTCTAGTCTAAAAGAACCAAGCCAAAGAAGAAATCATTGTAAGGGAGATTAAGAGGGATGTCGGAGGCTGCACTGGCAGCAGAAGCGCTGGTGGGCTCGGGCCACCCCATGGAGATGTGCCCTGGCTCCGCTGCGGCAGTGTCACCCCACCGAGCAGGGGGTCTCCGGGCCGCTCTGCTCTGAGGTGGGTTTTGCTGCAGGGCCTGGGGGCCGGGGACCAGCCAGGTGCTCGGCATCAGCAGTGGTGATGGCGATGGAAGGAGAAACCTCCCAGCAGCGAATCCCCTGGTGAGAGATGGTGATGGGAACCACCTGCACAGGGGCCGGGGTATAAAAGGCTCTCGGCAAGGCAGAGCTCCCTTTGCTGGGACCAGTAGGATGAGCTCTGTGGTGAGCGGCCAAGGTAAGTACGTGCTCTGCTTCCCCCGGTGAAAAGCAGGGGAAGGAGGTTGGGGCAACCCCGGGCCAGCGATGGGAGGTGGGGAAGCCGATTCCCTCCGTGCCCCGGATCACCCTGCCCTTGTGCAGGGCTGCACGTGCTGTGCTGAAGAGACAGCTGGCTTCTGCAATTTTGGGGTTGAATCTTTCTGCTTATAGCCCTCTGCCCAAAAGCCCCGATGCTTTCTTTTTTTGCACTGAGTAGCTTTCCCTTCCCAGCTGGGTTTTGCTCTTCTCTGAGTCCTAGGGCTCCCCTGTAGCATTTGAGTTAAAATAAACTGCTTTCTGAAGGCTGTGCTGGGGCTTGGTGACAGCCAGGTTCCTATGGTAGCTGTTGGCTCTGCTTTTCCCTGAAAACTGGCAGCCAGTGGAAAGGCCAGGGGGTCCCCGGGTGCCCCTCGCAGCCCTGCCCGTGGGCTGTGTTGCCAGAGGACCTTGATCCCGGGGTGTTTCCAAAGCAATAGGTATTTGGGGCTCCACTCTCCGCGCTGGTGTGGGGGACCACGCCAGCTCCCCACAAACCCCAGCTCAGCATCCTCCGTCCCTTTGTCTCGCTCCAAAGGGCCGAGCAGTCGTGCAGTGACCACGCTGCTGCTGCCTGCAGTGGTGGCTGCGGTTCAGAGGATTCATTTTTACACGGCATTTTACAAGTCTCCAGTCAGGATAGCCCAGTGCACGCCACAGCCGCTGTTATTCCCATTTACTGGGGTGCAGAGCAAGGCTGGCCTTGTGGGTACAGCACCTAACGGTAGAGAAGAGGGTTAGCTCTTGTTTCACATTGCTTAGCTATCAAGTGGGAATGAAAATCCCCCTCCCCTTTCTCTCCAGCCTCTTTGGATTGCAAATCCCAGCCCCACAGAGCGCCCGGCACAGCACCTCTCCGATACCCCAGTGCACAGGCCGCCGGCTGCGCGGGGAGGACAGCGGGGCCGGGAGGGGACCCCGCTCTGCGTCCCCATCCCGCAGCCGGTCTGCGGGACCGGCCCGTGCCGCCTCGCAGCGTCCCTGCAGCCTCCTCACCGAGAGCGAACGCTTGCCCGGGGGGGAGGAAGCAAACGATGGAGGTCAACATCTAAATCCCGGGCAGTATTCCTTGGTTGTAAATGGGAGCTGTTGTGACCACAGCACTTAGAATCACAGAATTGTTAAGGTTGGAAAAGACCTTTAAGATCATCAAATCCAACCGTTAACCCAGCACTGCCGAGGCCACCACTAACCCATGTCCCTCAGCACCACATCTCCGTGGCTTTTAAATCCCTCCAGGGATGGGGACTCAGCCCCTGCCCTGGGCAGCCTGGGCCAGGGCCTGACAGCCCTTTTGGCAAAGAAATTTTTCCTAATATCCAACCTAAACCTGCCCTGGTGCAGCTTGAGGCTGTTTCCTCTCGTCCTATCCCTTGTTACTTGGGAGAAGAGACCGACCCCCACCTCGTTAAAATCTCCTTCCAGGCAGTTGTAGAGAGCGATAAGGTCTCCCCTTAAATAGCCCCTTGATTATTTTTCTGCTTCAAAAGTTTCGAGCAGCCTTGCAGCAGGCTGCCTGGCAGGCCACCTCTGGATCTGTCCCCCAGCAGCACATCTGGGGTCAAGGCACCTCTGTGCCGGCCGTAAGCCCCTCTGGACTCATCCTCCCGGGATGAGTATCGATACCCTTGCCTAAGGGAGAGGACCACAACCACCCCTCGCTCCTCAGGATGGCACCAACACTTAATACAACTGCTCTAATCCCAGTCGGTGCCCTGCAGAAACAGCTGTGCCTCGGCAGGGACGCGCTGGGCGCGAAGCAGGGCCTGGTGCGAGCTGTGACCCTCCCCGCCCGGTGCCCCTTCGTCCCTTTGGGTGGCTCCGCTCGGCGCTTGCTGAGCGTGCGTAACGCGTCCGCGCAGCAACGTCCCGTAAAGTTTGCGCTGTTCCAGGTTGCGGTTTATGTCCCCTCGGTTTTATGTTTACATTGAGTTATTTTCAATAAAGGTTTTTTATTGTCTGAACTATTTCATGTTCAATAAAGGTTGTTATTGATGATGGTTCAATATAGCATCATAAAAATTGCACGTGGCAGAAACATAATGAAATGCCCTTTCACGACAGCGTTGCACAAAGTGAAAAAAAAAAAAAAACCCTGGATAAATTCTCACTTAATAAAACCTCTTGCACAGATGGAGGAAACTCTCACAAACATGTAATGTTTCACCACTTTTTTTCTCCTAGGAGTGGGCTATCCCGTGCCCGTGGCAGCCGGCTGGGTGCGGGCACAGCTCCTCGGGGGTCTCCTCCCAGCTGGATGCAGGTGACAGAGAAGCCAAATTGGGGGCTCTGACTTTCTGCCCCATGGAGACAGTTTTGCTGAGCCGCAGACCAGGTTTTCTACCTTTCCTCCTGCGTGGCTTTTAGACAGCACGAGGCAGCCGCCTCTGATGGCCACCACTAACCCGTGCAAAATGGAAAAAAGCGACCGCCCGGTGCAGAAAGCCGCCCCGCAGAAGTGCCGGAGCCCCTCAGCGAGCCTTTGCCCTCCCCTTTCTGGGGGCTACTGCAGAGCATTCACCAGTACCTGCATGCAACGCCAAGGGATGCCCAGCAGCAGCAGCTTCGCCCCCCTCTATGTGGCTCACAGCAGCAGCTAATGGCGAGGCTTCAGGCGCCCGCGGCCTCCCCGGCTGGCGAGGCGGCAGCGGGGACGTGGTCCCGCGCTGGAGGTAAGGGCAGGCTCCCCGGGGTCAGTGCTCGCTGCTCTCTCCTGCCCTGAGCTGCTGGGCTCTGGGTGGAGCAGACCGAGGTCCCTCCAGAAGCTTAGCGAGAGCAGAGGATTGGCCCCTGAACTGGAAAAGAAAGAGAAACCTGTCACCGTGGTGCCCAGCGTGCTCGTCCAGCTCGGTGGCACCAGGCGTCGGAGGGCGAAGGCTTGGCAGCGGCAACAAGAGCACCTTGAAGGAAGGTGGGAGCTGCCAGCCCTGGTTGGCATCTCCTGCTCCCGGAGCCTCATCTGCTCTTAAAATGCTTCAGAGGGAGATGCCAGCAAAGGCAGCTGGGCTCATCTGCTTCCCTGCCTGCAGCGCTGCCAGCCCAACCCTGACCTGTGCAAGCCTAAAGCCCGAGGTTCTTCATCCTTCCCAGCCCTCTCCCTTTTCCCTACCCGAGCTAGGGCTATCCCCACCTGCACAAACACAAAAGAAAATAAATATGCTGATGGGACATAAACCCATGTGCACCGGGGGTTAAAGAGGGACTTCTGCAACGCAGCTATTCTGCAGCTGTCCCAGCTGGAGGTGGTTGCTTTAAGTTATCTGGGCACCTAGTGCCAGCCGGGCTGGGCGAGAGGACGGGGGAGGCGGGTGGCTGACCTCCTGGTGGCATGGTGAGTGTCCCACCGTGCCCGGTGGGCAGGGAACAGGCAAACTCTTCAGCAGCCCCGGAAACCGTAACGTTTCTAAGCCGCGGCAGGGAAACGGGCAGCCGCTGCTCTTGCTCTGCTCTGTGGCGAATCCCTGCTGCTTTTAGCCCAGCCGAGGCAAGCGGCGCCCGGGCTGACGCGGGCCGGGGCGCGGAGCTGAGCTGGCCCCTTCTGTCTGCAGAAACGCCGGGGCCCTAGGGAAAGGGGAGGAATAAATAAAAGTTGGCTGTTAGTTGGTACCAGCCTCGAGGACGTCTCCTCCCTGCGGAAGAGCTTGGAGGTGTGGGGTAATGAATAAAAGTAAGGTGAAAAAAAAAAAAAGAATCTATCAGGTTCTTCTTTTGCCAGTATCCCCGAGTACAAAAGAAAAACCCCTGTCCCTCTGTCCCCTCACTTGCCCTCTACAGATGCACATGCAAAATCTAATTAAAATTTAGCAGAAGAGAAAAAAAAAATGACACAGGGTTTTTAGTTTTAAAAAAAGAGAGAGAGAAAGAAAGAAGATCCTTAACAAAGGCCATAATATTAACAGGGCTGATTCGTCAGCCGCTACCTGATAATATAGAGTTGAGCGAGCTTTATTAATGTTGGAAGCCTTGGCTCTTTGTTAATTACGGGCTTTGCTAATGATTTGGAATATTGGCCGGTTCTGGGGGATGTTGATGAATAGAGACCTCGCCAAGATTTATTCCTAATTATCTCATTTGTCTCCCTCCATTACTTTTTATGGCTGAAATTTATGGAGCTATTACCAGGGACCTCGCCACAGCTCTGAGATGATTTGGGAGAAGAGAGATGTTTAATAATAATAACAATAATAATAATAATAAAAAGCTAGATTAATAGGAAGCCGATTATGCGGCGGCGGGCGGCGGGGGCCGTTCCTGGGTGACCCTCGGTCCCGGAGGCGCCTGGTCCCCAGCGCTCCCCTCGAGCCTCTGTGTCCCCGGGAGGGAGCAGTGTCCTTGCCCAGCAGTCGGGGACACCTGGAGATGCTGAAAGAGCTGTTGGGAAATTCCTCCTGGCACCTGTAAGAGTTGGGAAACTCCTTTCGGAGGAGACGGCAGAAATCCAGCAGGTTTTTCATGCGTGGCTTCTCCCCGCAGCCATCCCCGTCCTGGCCTCCTCCCTGCCCTCCGGATGATGCCCCTGAGCCGCTGCGGCTGCACCGTCACGCTCTGGCTCCTGGTGCAACCCAAGAGCTGAAGTTAGTGACAACGCCAACACCCCAAAAGCACCCCAGGGGCGTTCGTCTGACCCCCGCTGTTCCCATTTCCCCACTCATCCCACCAAAATAATTCCATGCTTTAATACCTGATACCTCGGGCCATTCATGAAGGGGCTTTGCCGTGGCCGTGGCAATAACAAGTCACGTCTGCCACCGCACCAGGGCCGCACCAGGAAAGCCGAGGGGCTTCCCAGCAACCCAGCGCTTCCCTCCCACCCCATGCCGGGGCCCGGGCTGACGCCCAGCCCACCATCCTTTAATTATCATGCAAAGCAATTATTTTTCTCAGTTGCGCTGGGGACTAATTCTCCCCCAAAGTCTCCCAGTAAACATTTTCCCAGTACTATCAAATTTGCCACACAAAGGAGAGCTGGGCTGCAGCTTATCTCCGTGGAGTATTATTCCCCTATCTTCCAGCGTGTAAACCTACTCTCGTCCCGATAAGAGGCCTCACACAAAAGATCAAAGGCAGCAAGACTCTTACGGAGAGAAGGGTTTTCTTCTTTTTTTTTTTTCTTTTTTTAGTGTTATTATAAATTTGCAGATCCAGAAGAAGCTGCATTCCCGCCCAGTAATACAGATTAAAATAATTACCCGCAGCTGGTTTCATTAGCCAAGAGGAAAAAAATATTAGCATTAGCGATCTGGGGAACCCCAAATTACAGCGTCCCTCGTGGGTGCTTTGCTGTGTGGATGTGTCCTGCAACAGGGCCGGGGACAGGAGCGTCCCAGCAGCCCGTCCCAGGCACGGGACGAGCGCGAGCACTGCCACCGCACACCCGGATTTGGGGAGAATTTCCCATTGAGGAATTGTGCCCAAGCAGGATTTTCTAGATTTATCTGGGATTTGGGGCTGTTTGTGAGGTGCCTGGGGGCTCCAGCACGTGTCCCTGTCACAGGCATCGATGGCTGCGGGGCACCGGTGGTTTGCCCAGAGCACCAGCACCCCGTGCCTGCGCAGCCGGGCCCCCCCGGCCCCTACACCCCGCAGAGAGAGGGGTGCTCCCGCTGCAACGCTAGCCACTTGTCAGCCTGACTCACATCAGGCAGCTTCTGCAAAAAATATATTAGGGAAAAGAGGAAAACATATTGCAATTGCCGAAACAAAATACATCAGTGTTTGGTTTGGGGTTTTTCTTAAATCATGTGGTTTTCCTCCGTGCGTTGAAAGGGGAAGGGGCTGTAAAGCTCACCCTGCTTTTTGATAGCCAACATAACCGGCACAACATGCTTTGGCTGGGGTTAAACAAAGCGTTCCGGTGGACCCACAGCACTCTCCCCGAAGTCCAGGGGTTTTTTTCTCCCTCCCTCCTAATTTTGGCTGCCGAGCCAAAAACAGACGGGCCAGCACGCAGCCACCTCTGCCCCACGGCGCGTCCCTGCCAGCCCCATCCCCAGCGCGTCCCCCGCAACTCACGGATGCTCTGAGCCCCTTTACGCTTTCTGGGTGCTGCAAAAGGGACTTGACACCCATTTTTTTCCCTTCTTTTGCACCTAGATGAAGGCTGGTGCAATGAAAACCAGGGCTGCCCGGAAGCTGAGTGAGCTCTTTCCTCCTCTGGGTCGGGAGGAGGATGGAGAGCGATTGCCATGGCCACTTCTGGTTAGAAATACCGGGGCGATGCTCGGAGAGGACAGCGGTGGGGATGGATGGGATGGAACACAGGGCACCCAGCCCTCCTGCCCCAGCACAGCCCCAGGGCTCTCCGCTTAAACCCACCTTCCCTGCACCCCGCAGACCCCGACAAGGCCCCACGGGACCCAGAGGGTGCTCAGACCCCTCTGCCCCCGTTTTGTCCTCCGGAGCCGGGCTCTGGCGCGGCGATGCCGGCTGGCACCAGCTCAGGATCGGGCTCCAAGCACAGGAGCGAGAGCACCCCCTTCCCACCCGAGCTGCAGCCCGTCAACACAGATGGCAAAATCTAAATGTTATGATAAGGTATTTCTCCCAAATTTCCATCTTAATAGAATTACGAGCCTGTAATTACCCTACAAGCCTGAAAACCTGCCGGAATCCCAATTAGGAATCTGAGGACATAATTGGCCCCTAATTAGAAAGATTTGTCAAATGCGAACAATTTTCTCACCTCTTCATTTTTTTTTCTTTTCTTTTCCTCCTCTTTTCCCCCTGGTGAAAATACGGATATTTTCTTTTCCCCTCCGCCTCTTTCCCCATAAACAGGGGCTGCAATCTCCCAGCTGCACTGCGCTCCGCATTGTGCTCCTTCAGGCTCCTGGGAAAGGCGAACTCCGCAGCAGCTGTTAAGCCATTTTTTTATATTTCCTGGAAAACTGCACTATTAAAAAAAAAAAAAAAAGAAAGGGAGAAAGGGAGAGGCCTGCAAAACTGTAGCCTTGGGGTTTTGACTTGGCTCCCGCTGCAAGGATGGGCACCGGTGGGCTGGCCAGGGCGGCGCGGCTGCTGCCCGAGCAGCTTTGAGGGCAGGGGGATGCGGAGAAGGCGGTGGGTGCTGGGCCCAGCTTGCCGTGGTACAGGGCATCGCCCCGTGGCTGCGATCCCCAGTGGGATCCCCCGTTTCGGGGAGGACGGGCCCTCACCCCTGCAAAGCAGGCAGCCAAGTGAAACCCTGGGGGGTTTGGGGCTGAGGAGGACCCGTTTAAGAGAAGGCTTTGCTGCCCCACGATGAGATGCTCCCATCG
Source organism: Platalea leucorodia (assembly GCF_965183815.1). NCBI lineage: Eukaryota > Metazoa > Chordata > Aves > Pelecaniformes > Threskiornithidae > Platalea > Platalea leucorodia. The sequence goes on from NC_138841.1 coordinate 1,286,307, forward strand.
CCTGCTGTCTGGCAGGAGAGATGGAGCAAGGCAAGAAAACCAGAAAAACCAAAGGAATAAAGGGAGCAAGTGGGCAGACTCGCCAGAAGGGAAAAAAATGCTTCTTTGGGGAAGGTTAAGCACGTGGCCGCAGAGCAGGGGATCACGGAACCCAGCACAGCGCAAAGGGTCTGCATCACCCGTCCTGCGGGGCCCCAGGAGGAGCGGCAGCACACCGGGGCTGGGGGGGCCTGGGGCCACGGGGGCACGACTGCCCGAGCCGGTGGAGCGGGTTAAAGCGCTGCTGGCACGGGGGTCAGCACCCTTGGCCGCTGCCCGGGGCCACAGCGGCTTGTCCTGGTGAGGCTGCGCTGCCGGGATGGAGCTGCAGGAAAGGGGCTGGTGAGGGGCTTCACGGGGACGTCTCCAGGTGGAGGGTGTGCTGCATCACCAACATCCCCAACACGTGTGCCTGCACCCGTATCCCTGTCCCCCTGCCCCAGCTGGAGCCACACGCCATCCCAGTGCCATGTGCTGGGAGCGCAACCACCCCCCTGGGCCAGGTTCCACAGCCTCCCCCCTCCTCTTCCTCCTCCTCCTCCCACCAGAGGCTCTTTAGTTAAAAGCGACAACAGGAGGGGAGGGATGGGGGGAAGCCTGGTTTTCCTAATTAACAATTAGCACAGAGTGTGCTGCTAATTATGTGGTTCCATGTAATTAAGAAGCTAATTAGTGCAGTGTCAATTAAGATTTAATTAGTACCCTTGTCAAAAATACTTGAAAGCACAGTTTATATGCAAGTACTTCAATATTTCAATGGTCATGATCTCCCCAACGCGGGGAGCGCCTGCTTGCCAGCCCTCGTCGGAGCCTGCTAACAGCTCTCCCGAGTTTATTGATATTGTCCTTTAAAACGCTGTCGCGTGTATCTCTGTAACAAGACGCTTGTATTGATTCTGCAGGCAGCCGGTGCTGGCGACGTGGCAGAGCTTTGCTTCCCACCGGGACGGGGCTCACGGTGGCCACCGGCATCCCCAGGGCTGTGCCGGGCAGGCGTGAAGCCTCCCTTGCCCGGGCCACCCGTCACGGTGCCGGCAACACCAGCACCTGCAGGGCCCCGGTGCTGGGAGCACGGGGCTGTCGGGGCTTGCTTCAGCCTCAGCCACCTCCGAGCAGCTCTGGGCAACCCTCTGCTGCCCAAGCCCCCGCACAGGCAGCTTCCCCGCCTCCAGGGAGCTCCCAGGCTCTCTTAAAAGCAAGCATGCAACACCCACAGCGGTGGTATTTTGTGCACCCAAATGCTTTTATTCTCATATCACCCCTGCTCTCTCCAAAGACGACAATGCTTTGCCTGTGGGCACATCAGTGCCCAGAGCTAAACCTACGTCCTTCCAGTCCAGAAAATAGTGGAGCAGCTGGACCACAGCGCGCGTCCCCAAAGGGACACCTCAGACCAGCGCTGGCCGTGCTGCTCAGCGGGGCAGTGCCCAAAGCTGCCGCTTCACCGAGCTCCAGCCCCTCCTGCCAGAAGACGGGACAGCAAAGGGTCCCAAAAAGCCCCAGGGAGCTGAAGGCTGGTGATGGCGGAGCAAGAAGGAGATGCGAGGGAAGGATGGGGAGGGCCAGGGTGAATCATTTCCAGCCCAACACCCATAGCAGCATCCCTGCAGCGCAGAGAAAAACCTCCCTCGGTCTGGGCTCGGCCCTGGCGAGGGGTCCCCCGGCTGCCCGCGGTGCTCCCGGGCTCCTGCCTCCGCTGCTCCTGCCTTGCCATCGCCCAGGAATTTCTCATGTCAGGGAGGGCGTGGGCCGAGGCAGGAGGAGGAAAGGAAGAAATATGTCGAGGGCTCTCAAGGCTTCAAGAGGCACAAAAACAAAAACCCACCTACACAAACAAACCAGGGAAATTCTCCGCAGTTTGTAAATCATCCTCTGCAAGCAGCTTGAAGGCTCCCAAGCCCAGAGACGCAAGGAAAAGAGCCAGCCACTCGCTGCTTTTCGACTGGAAGGCGCGGGGCTGCTTGCAGGGAGCAAGCTCGGATGTGCCATGACAGCGGCTGGGAAGGGAAACGGCTTCCCAAACTCACCCCCGGCTTCCACGCGCCGCCGGGAGCCATCCCAGGCCGGGCACAGGAGCTGCTCTGTGTCCCGTTCTCCTCCAGCAACGCCCTGCCCTCGCCCCGGGCACTTTCCCGTGTGTAAATCCACCCTGAGCGCACACACACCCCGGGGCTTGCAAACTCCTCCAAAGCCACGCACTTCACCAGTGCCAGCAAATTAAAGCCCGGCTCGCTTGGGAAGCGGCTTGCCGCATGTTTTGGGTCTTACCTATAGATTTTATGCGCTGTGGGAACGCACGCCTGGCTCGGTCGAGGACCAGGTTGCTGCACCAAGCACTAACCAGTCCCAAAGAGGATCGGAGCAGGAGCCCTCTCCCGCAGCACACCCAACGGCCCCATCGGCCACACGGACACCTGGGGCTTTGGCGTTTTCACCGACCATCCCGCCCCTTGCTGAGCGGGTATTGCCAAGAAACGAACAACTCGAGCATGGACAGGAAGGTTTATGGTCTCAAGGAGGCCTGGGAGCGGGGCGGTCCACAGAATAACCTCCCTAGACAGATAAAAACCTTCAGAAAGCCGGTTTGTGCTTTTTGAAGCAATGCCCAGTCCTCTGAGCGCTGCACTTGAGCAAAACCCAGCTCAGGACGTGGCGCTGAGTCCCAAACGTACGTGCGCAGTGCTTGACTGCAAAAAGACTCCTCGAAACGGCAGGTCCCGAGCGGCTCCTCATGCCAGGACGGGAAAGCCTCGTCCCACTTGGCCTAATCCCCAGGCACAGCGTGTTGGAGGTAGCATCCCTGCGCCGGGCCAAGGGACCGGGCTGGAGCCCGAAGGAGCTGGCACGGAGCATCACCGGGAGATGGACCATTTCCCCGCCGCACTGCAGGGTGCAGCTCCTGCCCGGGTGACAGCGGTTGGTTTTACAGCCCAGGGAGCAACAGGGGCTGGACTCTTGCCTCCGCACCGATTGTCTCTCTGCGGGAAGCTTTCGGCCGTACCTCGAACAGCTGAAAAACCCCCGAGGGACTAAAATAGGGTCAGGACAATCCCCCACGGATGAAATCAGATGGAAAGGAAGCAAAGACCAGGACAGCAGCAGAGTCAGAGAGCTGGGGGGCTCCCAGTAGCAGCCACGGGAGGGGACCCCCCATCTGCTCCCCAGGCAGAGCCGGCACCTTGCGTTTCGGGGGCTGGCACGGACGGACCCCGTGTCGCCCGGTGGCTCTGAGCAGGGCTGTCCCACGTGCTCAGGCCCCGCAGGTCTTTGCCGTCCCGCCCTGGGCACGCTGCCGCAGCCCCGGCTGTGAGGAGGCAGAGGGGGACGTGTGGGTTCATCACCCTGTTTTAAAGGGGAGAAGAGGAGCCGGGAGGCAGAGCAGCCCATCGCGGAGCAGCCGCAGCCAGCCCGCCTCCCGGCCAGAGCCGAGCCCAGCAAAGCCACCGCTCCAGAGCCGCACGGACAGAGGGATGAGGAGTCTGGGGAGCACGAAGGAAGCACAGGAGGTGCTGGGATTTTTCCCCCATCCTTCCCTTCTCCCTCCCCCCCGCCTTGTACGCGGCTGAGCCGCCTGCTCTCCCACAACGGCTGCCAAAATACAGCGAGACAGGGTATAATTACAGACACTTACTGCGGCCATTACACCACCAGCACGGTCTGCGCAAAGTGACACACGACCCGTCAACTCCTTATTCACGCCATTAAGGGGACTCATTAGCATCTTCGCTCAGAAGCAAAATTACCCTCACTGCTCATTTCAAGATGTCATAAATTTTAATTTAGGACCCAAAGATAGCACAATGGGAGCGAGCTGGCTCTCTCCGGCAGTCGCTGGCTGGCTGAGGGAGGTGGTGGGAGGGAGGTGGTGGTGTTGGAGGGGGGAGGAAAGAGAAATGAAAGGGCTGGTTTGATAAAAGATGGTGGGGTTTCAAGGAGCGGAGATGGGGAAGGAGGGAAGAGCAGACATGCCCAAAGGCCTGGCAAGTGCTCTGCCCCGTTGGAGGCAATGGAGGAGGAGGGAGCCTGCTGAGGGACGAGCGCTTCCCTGGGAGGAGTGGGAGAACAGGGGCTGTGCCGGACCCTGCCAGGGCACGGCGTACAGCAGACCCCGAGTTCTGAGCCACCAGCACAGCCCAGCATCACAGCTTGGTCCTTCCGAATCCCCTTCCCCAGGAGACTGCCCTGACACAGCAGCATCACCCCGGGCTCTGCTGGGAGACCACCCCAGCCGCCCAGAGGGCTCCAGCCCCGGCTCCCGGGATGGAATGCGGAGACCAGAGGGACAGAAACCCAGGGAGGTGATGCTGCAGAGAACAAATCCCTGCGTGAGGATGCTCTTCGTGCCCGTGACGCACACTTTGCTTTAGCAGCACGTTAACGGTAGATACAAACCGTCTCAAGCAATCCCATTACCGCCACTCCGTATGTTACCACTCGTCAGCCGAGCGGCGAGAGGAGCGGTGGGAGCGCTCAATCCATGGGGCTCGGCTCAGCCCCCGGAGCCCGAGTCACCCCCCCGGCTGCCCAGCTTCATATCTTGGACCTGCTGGGCCGGGACGCCTGCAGCCTGTGGCTCAGCAGAAGAGTGGGGATGTGCTGTAGCCTCCCACAAAAAGGTTGCTTTTATGCTAGAGTACAAGTAGCTGTCGGAACCGCGCTTGCATGGGGCACGCGGGACATCACAGAGCAGCTTCCAGCCCATCTCCCCTGCGGCCAAGCCCCGATGACCTCCCTGCGCTCTCCCTGCTGGGTTTGCGGTACCCTACCCGTGCCGGGAGACGCCGCTGCGAGGGCGGCCGCGGGCACCCTTTCCCTCCCACCCAGCCCGTGGGTGCCTGCTTAAACCTTTGCGATGAAGGCGAGACACCTCCTCCCCCCCCTTCCCTGCGAACTCTGCCAGGACCAAACACAATTACAAACCTCTTAAACTTTACCAGCTACCAGGCTCCATGATTAATGAGTTCAAATATCTTTAAAAAACAGGGGGGGGAAAAGAATCAGAAGAAAAGCAGCTCCAATTACAGGCGGCTGAGGGACTCTGGCCCACTCCTGTGCTATAAGAACATATATCCAGAAAGGTTATGTTAATTTTTAATGTACAAGACTGTAATTAATTTCTGGGGCTGGCTGGATTAGCAGAGAGTGTAAATTCCAGCCTCAGCTCAGGCTGCAGATAAACCAACACCGCTGAGGGCTGGGGCCGCGGGGCTCCCCAGGGCCGGGAGCAGCACCGCGCCGAGGCCACGGCTCTCGGTGGCTCCTGGGGACACCGCGTCCCCACGCCCGGACCCGGCAAGAGCCCCTTCGCCAGCCCCGGGGCACGGCGCTGGTGGCACCAGGGATGGGGTTGCCACAGGGCGTCTGGTCACCCTGCCCCAAGTGTGGCATTCGAGATGCTAAAGCATCCAAAGATGCTTTGGAAAGGTAAAAATACAAAATAATCCCTCCAACGGCCTTTGGGGAGACTGCAAGGAAAGGGTCTGGGCCCGGCAGGCAGGGATCATGTGGCCTGGAAATACAGTAAGTTTTTAAAGGAAAGAAAAGGCTCCATTATTCTCCCATTAAACTCTCCCCGGCTCTCCCCCTCTCTCCCTTCCCTCTGTCAGTCTTTCGTTCGCTCACCGACTTCCCCCAGCCTCTCCGAAGACAGATCGTTCCCTTAATCACTCTGGAAAAGAACCCCAAGCCGATATAATATTATAATTAATTAATTCACTAAAAAGGTATTAAATTTCTTTTCCCCCCTGTGGATATTATCTGAATTCATTGACCTTTAGAAAAATCACCCTCTAATTGTAACCAGGTTCAAGTGCATTTCCAGCCTGTCCCTTTTACATTAATAATATCTTCCAGGACTCCACTATGCTGCTTAAATATTGTATAAATTTCACTGCCCCCTCAAAAACGGAGAGAGAGAAAGGCATGAAATGAAAACTGTGAGCTGATTAAACCAGCTCTGGAGTGTGGGGGAAGAGGTAAAAGGACTCCACGGTGGCCTAGGAGACGGACCAACCCACAGCGGGACCCCGAAGCGGCTCGGGACGAGGAATCCCGCATCCCCGAGGTTCCTGTGATCCCAGCTGGGAGGAAAATCCCAGGACCTCAGGACCGGGATGCGGGGGGGCTCCCAGGCAGAGCATCCTTGGGAAAGCAAACTGCCAAGCACTTTGGGGTGCAGCTTGTGGGGAGAAGGGGTCTCAGCACGTCCCCGGCGGCGACTTTGGGGTGTCTGCGTGGCACAGCTCGTGCGAGAGGACTGGGTTTCCAGAGGGGTTTCTAAACACCGAGACAAACGGGGCACTGCTCGTCCCAGCCTGGCCCCGCCTGGGGTCCCAGCACCTCCACGGCCCCAGGACCGCTGCTCCCCGCATTTCTGTTGCTGCAGCCACTGCTCTTTTCATTCCCGGTGCCTGCTGTCCCCTTTTCTGGTTGCAGGGACAGGGCTCTGCTGCTCCGATCTCAGCAAGACCATGCTCGAACGAGAAGCCAGCCAGCAATTGCTCCAGCATCCGGCACTGTAAATTCAGTGTCAGGCATGGAAAATCCAGCTGGGCGGCTGCTGTCGAGTCTATCGGGTATCCCGGGCCAAAGCTGCCGCTGGCAGAAGGCCCAGCCCTGCCAGGGCCAGCGGAGCGGGGCCATTTGGCTCCGGCGGAGACTTGGGGGTGCAAATTCCTGCTGCTCTGCCCACCGCTCGGGAGGCAGAGCTCAGCCTCTCCCCGCGCCCCAGCTCATCTCGGCCAAATCCGGCACGCGGGGCCGTGCGCAGCCAGCCGGGAGCCGGGGTTTTGCTCCACGGGGCTTGAGCCCGGAGAGTTTGCATCCCATGAGGAAGGGGCTGCTCCAGCATCACTGCTCTGCACGAGCTGCAGCCAGGGCCAGGTCACCTCCCCTGTGTCAGCCTTTGCATCCTGACCTGGATGGTGGGGAAACTGAGGCACGGACCTTCTCCATGAGGGGAAGGTCCCTCTACCTCGCATCTCATTTTCCTCTTCCCAGGGCTTTTTTCCAGCACACCTCTACCCCTCTTCACAACCAGCAAGCCACCGTCCTTCAGCCCCAGCTCTCCTGGCCCTTGGTTTACAGCACACGGCCGCTCCTGCCGAGGCACCAGAAATCCTAACAGCCATCAAACCGTCTGCAGGGGCTCCATGCGCGGCCCAAAGGCCTCCCCAACCCCGCAGCTTTAAAAAGCCGCTGATGGAAAAACAACAGGCCAAACGCATCCAGGGAGTAACCCTTCCAAGCCAGGGACTCACCCAGGGACCAACCTAGCCCCTTCTCCTTGGAACCGATTTCTGGACAGGCATCAGAGGTTTTCCAGTCTCTCCCTCTATTACATGCAAAGATTTACTTGCAAAGAGCTGCTTCTGTTTCTCGAAGCCAAGGCAGCCGTGCTGCCTATTCCCCCACCTGAAAAAGCCATCCCTTCCTCCTGACCTCATCCCAACTGTTGCCACAACAACCCCCGGCACATCACGGGCGGAGGATGGGGCTTCAGGTGGGGAAGGAGCAGCAGGAGCAGCCGAGGCGAGAGCCAGAAAGGAAATGAAGGGAGACGGGGAGAAGGAAAACTCAGCAACAGCCCAGCACCGAGACAGAGGATGGCTTCCAGACCGCAGGTCTGGTTGGTCCCACAGCAGGGGTGCCGTGGAGCCGTGCGAGGTGCCCGGGGAGCCCAAGGCTTGGGGTGGAGCAGGGGAAGCCCCTTGAGCCATCTCCCCCTCCTCTCGCTGCCTCCGCACTGCTCTTTGTGCTGGTCTCCGGGGAAGGGCTGCCTCGCTCGGCTGAGCATCTCGCTCCAGAGGTGCTGAGGGCTGGCTTGGCTAGTGCTCGTTCCTTCTCGCTTCAGGATCAAGCCCATCTTATGTTATAGTAAAGTATTTTTTCCCCTCCCCAAGAAATTTTTTTGTAGAAAATTCTCTGGGACTTGAGAAACAACTTGCCGACAGCGTTTGTGAGGTGGATTGGAGACACGTCTGTACGGCGGTACCCAAAGGACGGTGCTGGGGCGGTCACAGCTCTCTTTACGCACATCTCTGTTTTCAGACAAGTCCAGTCTGACAAAAACCCAACAGAACCGAACCCAGCCCTGACCCCTTTTGCACGGAGCAGCCCACGGGGACGCGGCTGCGTCCTCCCGGCGAGCGCGGCCCAGCCTCGCGGCACTGCGCGTCAGAGGGCTGCCACCCTGTCCCAGCCGGGCGCGGGCCCTTGCCCTGCGCTCGTCACCCCCAGCCTGCGGCCCCTCTGCCCTTCGCCAGCCCAGCTCGCCGTCCAGCCTCTCCCCTTTCCCAGCCTCTCCTGCCACTTCAGGCCCGGGGAGATTAAAAACTCCGCCAGTCGGTTTGCTGGAGGCGCTGAGCGCGCGGGCCGCAGAGCGCAGCGGCTGCTCAGCACCTCTGCCCGCCAGCCCCTTTGGTTTTAACCCCCCTGCGTTTCCCAAAGGCAGCTCAAAGAGGGGGACGGGGCAGCGGCTGAGAGCACAAGCGGGAGATGCTCTCGCTGGCAGCGGGCACCAGCCCCAGTCCAACGCGCCGCGTTAAGGTTGGACGCGATGATCTTAAAGGTCTTTTGCAACCTAAGCGACTCTGTGAGCTCTCGGGGACCGGCAGAGCCCAGCATCAGCCGCCGGGGAGAGCTGTGTTGGTACGGGGGGGTCCTGCACCCCGCGGCGCGGGCAGCCGGGGACGCGCATCGGCGGCCGGGCGAGGCCGGGCCGGTTCCCCCGCCGGAGCCCCGGGCTCTCCGGCAACGGTCTGGCTCTCTCTTGTGGCTGCTCAGCCCCGGTGCAGCCTCGCTGCTCGCCCCCGCCCCGGGCGCCCGGTGCGCGCAGGGCACGGCGCCGCCTCCGCCCGCCCCGGGACGCGCCCCCCCCCCCCCCCCCCGAAAAGCCGCGGCGCTGCGCGGGGCAGCGGGGACACAGCGCCCCAGGCCAGCGGTGCCACGGGGGGGGGACGGAGGCGAGGACCCCCCCCCCCGGTGCGGAGCCCCCCAAAGTCCCCCCGGGGCGATGGCGAAGGGCCGGGAGCGGCCGTGACCCCGCCGCCCGGTCCCCGCCCCGCCGCTCCCTCCGTCCCCGCAGGCAGAGCCCGGCCGCAGCTCGTCACACCCGCCGCGGCCCCAGCCAGCGCTCCCTCCCTTTTATATCCCACTTGGAGCCTTGACACCGGTTTTTTTTTTCCGTGGGTGGCTCACAGGCTGTAATTAAGAGCCCTTCTCTCCCGCCTGCCCCAGCTCCCGTCTCCAGCAGCTGCTGTTTAAGCGAAGGAAACCCCCTTTCGTCCTCTCTCTCCTTTATAATTTTTTTTTTTCCTCCCTTCCGAACATAAAGGGATGACAGTGCTCCAAGCCAGGGTCTTTTGCATTTCTGAGTTGGTTCTGTTAATTGGAAGGAGGGTTAAGAATCTGCAAGGTCGTTTCAATCTACATCTGACCTTCAGAGTAATCCTCTATGCCAACACCAGAGCATGTCATTAAAATGAGGCCCTCTACCATATCCCGGCATCCCTTTATTCTCTCCTTGTGCACATTAATTGCTCATAAGTTGATTTGATCTCCCTATTCTGCAAGAAGTAAATTGCCCTCTTATTTTGCCATTTTCATCCTGTTTTCTTAATTAGGCCCTTAAAAATCTCTAGGGCCTCAGCCGGGCCGCAGGCCTCATCCTGGGAATAAATTTTGATCTCAGCCTGATAAAGAGTGAGCAAACCCGGAGATTGAACAATGTCATTCTCCCCCCGCCCTCCCCTCCGCGCTATTCTCTTGACATGAAAAGGCTATCAGTTTTTCTCTGTGTTAATATAGGAAATAATTCACACTTCAGGCGTTGTTCTCTATTTAGTGTTCACACTCCCCAGATAAATCAAATCAGGGATTTTTTTTTTTTTTTGAAGTGTCTGAAACTACTTACTCTTTCTCCCCCCCAGCGTCCTCGCTCGCTCTTTTCCCCTCCTTCTTCTTTTAATAAAGTTTCCAAGATTAGCCCCTGTGATTTTCCATCCTGGGAAGTCTATTTTAAGGTGGATTTTCTTTTTTTTTTTTTTCTTCCTTGCGTGTGTGTTTAACGCCATCACGGAGGGGAGCAGGGGGCAGCAGGGACCTGGCACGTGGCTCCGCAGGCAGAGGAGCGCAGGCAGGGTCTGCAAATGTGGTATGCGACGAGTTTTGCCAGGCTCAGCCCCAGCCCCACAGGGCAGCGGGAGCCTTTGCAAGCCTATTTTTCCCCTCGCTTGCACTGGGCAGGAGGGTCCCGAGCCCGCAGCAGGTTGGCAAACAGGAGGCGGGGAATACCCTGCCCCAAAGCCTGCCTGTGCCAGGGGCCGGGCTCCCAGAGGGGTTTTGCAGCACCCGGGGTGATGCTAAGCCAGCCCCAGCAGCGAGGAGGGGGCAGCGAAGCCCCCGCGCAGCCCCACGCCGGCTCCAGGGGCCACCCAATGGGTAGGAAACGCACCTGAGCTCCTGGGACGGCTCCCCCATCGCTCTCCCCCATCGCGGACCAGGACAGCCACCGCAAACCAGCACCGCACTCAGCCCCAGGGACACAGCTCCTGCCAGCTCAGCTCTCTGGGGCCTTGGGACTATTATTAATTAAGGGGCCAAGCCTGGTTCCAATTAAGCAATCAGCAGATGGGTCAGCACCTCACAAGTCCCAGCTGTGCTCAGCACCGGGAGCTGTGGACCTCCCCGAAGCACCCGGCTGCGGGGCTGGCACCCAGAGGGACGGGACGGGACGGGACGGGGGGAGCCTGAACACCCCAAACCAGCCTGGGACCGGCTGAATGACAGCAACGTCAGTGCTTCCCCCCTCCGACCGAGCCAGGCTTTCCTGCAAAAGAACCCAAAAACCCAGTCCCCAAGCAGCCCCCGAATGCAGGGCAGCTCCCCGGCGAGACGGGGACGCTGCTGCAGCCCAACCTTCGTCACAGCCTTGGCATCGCCTCCGGGTGCTTCAAGCTCCAGGACCCTCCCTCCCCTGGGAAGAGAAGAAACGGCCCACGCTGCAACACTCCGGGTTGTTGTAAATAAATATATTTTAATGATTTTTCTTCCATTCCAGTTCATTCTTTTATACATTTATTTATAAAACAGTAGTAAAATTTTTTAATCAGAGCACAGTGCATTAAAAAAAGAAAAGAAAAATAAAACAAACAAAAAACCCCCAGAAGATTAAAAAAAAAATAATCCACAACAGTTTACTCATAGCCAGGGAAGACGCCACATCTTGCGCTGAGCAGGGGACGGTCCTCTGCCCGCCGGTGCCAGGAGCGGGCGCGGAGCGGGCACGCACCCCAGCCAGCCCCGCACGTGCCACGGACCACCAGCAAGAGCCCAGCAGAACCACCTTACAGCCACGATAACCCCAAGCGTCCAGGGGCTCCGTGTGCCTGCCCTGAGGCACCCACGCAGACCCCTGGATGCCCGCAGACCCGCAGATCCCCCACGCCTGTGGGTACTCGGCACGGCGTACGGGGTGCCGCCGCCCCGCCGGGGGGATTCTTCTCTTTCCAGGCACTAATGGCAGCGCACGAAGGATGCCAAGGCCTCCTGGGAACACGTGGGGTGAAGCAGCCCCAAACCCGCCAGCACACATCCCAGTGCCCGGTGTCCCCTCTGCTCCCCTCCCTGCAGCCCCGCAGGGCAGCAGCCAGCCCCTGCCCTGCCCAGCGCTCCAGGACACCCCCGACATGGCCTCCCGCCTCCTTTCCCCCTCTCCTCCCCACCTTCTGCACTTCCCCACACCCTCACGACAGGCACCTCTCCAGGGGGGCACCGGGGCCGTCCCCCACCTCGCAATCCCAAATCCAGCCACGATGGAGCAAACTTGTCCCTGCTTGGCTGCGCTTCCCCCTCGCGGTCCCAATCCCATGACATCCCCCATCCTTGGTCCAGGATGGGGTGCACCCAGTGACCCCCATCCCCGCATGGGCTCCCGTACATCCAGCCCCAGCTCCCACGGCCCGGGGGGTGACGCTGAGCTATAGTGTGGGATCACAGAGGGGTCTCCTCGCCCAAGCCTTCCCCGTGCTCCCCTTCGGGCTCTACAACAAATTCGTGCAGTATTTTCGCTGTGAAGAGCATCCCCCTCCCCTGCCCAGCTCCCTCCCCGCCACCAGCCAGGCTGAGAAGGCAGAAGATGATGCGGAGCCCAGAGCAGCTCCCCATCACCGAGCTGTCCTGGCTGGGGAACCAGCTGGCAACGCTGGGAAGAGAAATAAACCCCACAAGTCAAAGGCAGAGAGCGGCGTTTGGCAGAGGTTTGGCAATCGGTACAAACCATCCCCTGGTCCCCGGCCAGAGCCTGGGCCTCCACGCCCAGATGTGGGGCAGGACATCTGCTTTCAACAAGTATCCCCAAAAAAAAGTGTAAAAACCCTTCATCCTTCCAGCTGAAGGGCCACAGCTTGGCGTTACGGGGCAGAGGCACCTCTGCAGGGATGTCTCGAGGGAGGCTGAAGGTCGCCTGGCACCATGCAGCCCTTGTCCAGAGGCCAGCGAGGCTTTGGGGTGGTGGGTGCTGCCAGACCCCGAAGGGGGTCCCCCTGCAAGGTGGGGGTCACAGCGGAGGGTTGACCGAGCATCAAACACCCCATCCTGGCCTTTTGGGAAGCTCTCAATGTTGACCCAAATTGGTAGCCTCAGACCCAGCTCACTCGGACAACACCCGCTGCGCCCCGTGAATTAACTTGCTCCAATTAAGCACCTCTTCTCCCTCCAGCCCTGCGACCCGCAGAGGCAGCGGGTGCTCCGAGGAAGGAGGAACTGTGAAGGACGTGGCACCGGGAAGCATCTGCGGGGCTCGGAGGCCACTGCTAGGGAAGACTCGTTGGGGATGTGAGCTCCCAGAGCGGGGCGGCAAGGAGGCAGCAAGCCAGACAAAAAGCTCTGAGCATCGTCCCGCTCCTCTCCTCCCAGGGACTCGGTGGCTCCTGCCCGCCCTGGCTCTGGGCCAGCACCCTGGGGAAGGGGGACAGTCCGGGAGGGTTTCGCTGAAAGGCAAAGCAGCCGAGATCACGCTCCTGGGCTGGGGAATCTGCAGTCAGGCCAATGCCACGGCAAGCCAAGAAGGTCCGCTCCAGCTCCTGGCAAAAAAAAAAGCTTGCGAAAGACAGGGCGGTACCCGGCGAGCCTTGATCCGAGACCCCCATTGCATAGAGAAAAGGTACTCCTACGTAGACTCAAGTGCGTGGCAGGACGGGCTCCTCCTGCGAGAAGAGTGCCCTGTAACTTCACTAACCAAACTTGAAGGTCCAGTCTTCGCCCCCAGCGTCGGAGCAGCTCCTCGTCACAGCATGTCTGTATCCTCCATGCTGAAGCTGCTCCGGCGACTGCTGGCCTTGGAGGCCTCCGGGGACATGGCCGAGAACAAGGGGTCGGAGGCCAGAGGCAGCATGGTGTCCTGCATCAGCATCAAGTCCAGCTCCTTCTTGGATAGGGATGGGAAGGAAGCGCTGTGGCCAGGCTCCAGGCTGTCCGGGAAGCCCCGGGAGCCGTCGTCAAAGCTCAGGCTGTGGGTAAAGTCCAGCTGGTGGTAGGGAGACTGGGGTGGTGGAGGCAGCGCCGGCTGCGGCTGTGACTCGGGGTCTGGGGGTGGCAGCAGCGGCTCCAGCGTCCCCTCGTCCCCGCCGGCTTCTTGCTTGACCACCTGCTGAGCCAGCTCGGCCACGTTGACGCCCGAGGGCGAGGAGGTGGGCAGCCCGTGGACGCGTGCCTGCATCTCCAGCTCCTGCCAACAGAGCACAGGAGGCCTTTGGTGGGGACATCGCGCACGGAGACATGGCACAGGGGCATCCACGGAGGTGGCAGGGACAGAAGGACCGAGCTCATAGGGAAGGAGCCCGTGGAAGAGGTGAAGGGTGGAAAATGGTGACGAATGCAAAGCTCAACAACACTCGCTGTGGTGACCTGAGCCTCAGACGTCTGGTTTGTCTGAAGACTTTGTTCCTGGTGACTTGACAGCCCTAAGGGGGAGGAGAGCCCCTGCCCGTCCCCTCGGTGGGGCAGGAGTGAGCTGCTCGGGGGGCTGGAGCAGAGCGGAGGGAGGGAAGAGCACAGGGAAGCTCACCTGGATGCGGAGCAGCAGCTGCTTATTCGTCATCTCCAGACGCCGTGAGTGGTTCTCCAGGTCTCGTGACCTCTGCAAGTCCTTCTGCATCCTCTTGATGTAGTCCACAGACGCCTTCAGGATTGTCCCTTTGTTCCAGCGCACGTCTCTGCCGTGCAGGATGGAAAAAGAGATTGCCACCTGCGTGCCAGCAACGTGCCTCACCCCTGCTCCACCAAAAAGCCCCTCTGCAAGTATCGCCTGCCACGGGACCGAGCGTCGAGCAAGCCCACGAGACCCACAGTTATCCCAGCCCCGCAGAAACCACTGATACGTACAGGTCGTTGGCCTTGGGGATCAGCATCCCCAACTCTTTGATGCGGTCGTTGATGTTAAACCTTCGCCGTCTCTCGACTGCAGGGAGAGAAGAGAGGGAAGGCGGTGAGGAGGCAGCAAGAGCAGGAGAGGCTCAGTGTCCCGCAGACCCCACTGGCCATGCTGCTGCTCCCGGCTCGTGGGGCTGGGAGCCTCCGTCGTGCCCTGGCCAGGCCCTCCAGAGTCAGGGGGCTCAGGGTGAGAAACCTCTGGGGCCAACCCTTCGGCACCTTGCTCCTGTCCATCGCCCCGGCTGCTCTGACCTTCCCCCAGTGCTGACGAGAAGGACAACGGGGCGTCTCCTGCACCGGAGACATTTTGCAGAGCCAGCAGAAAGAGGGAGCCACGGCAGGGGGCTGTGGGGGTGCTTCCTGAGGGCCAGATGGGATGGGAAGGGGGACCCAGCTCGGAGAGAGGGGAACGAGGATGGAGAGCAGTGAGGAAAGGGCTGCAGGGGTGGGAGAGGGAAAGCTGTGCCACCCGCGGGCAGCCAGCGCCAAACTCACTCAGGTTGTGATTGTCTTTCTTCTGGCGCTCTTTTGCCAGGGCTCGGCTCTCAGCATCTGCAACGGAGACCCACGATGTCACCCGGAGGAGACGAGGCTGCATCTCGCCCCGCGAGCATCCCGGGCTGGCGGTGGAGCGCCCCAGCATCCCCCAGACCCTCCTCCCCACCCATGGGGACAGGGCACCCCGGCCGGCTTTGATGCTCGCCATCACCGCCGGCTCCCCGCCAGCTCTGGGGCCAGGGACGTACCTGTCAGCTCTCTCTTCTGGGTGAGGTCGGCGGGGCAGGAGCTGCTGGTGACACCTACGAGAGAGGCCGTCACCTGGGGGTCCCCGCTATAGACATTCATGTGACTGCTGGACATCGGCAGCTGAAAACCAGAGGGACAGGCGGGTTAGCTCCATCCAGGGCCATGGGACCGGGGTTCAAGCCCAGCTGCTTGGCCTCTGGGATGCGAGTGTGTAGCCCAGGAAGGTGTAATTGTAAATAACTATAATCAGAGTAGCAAAGAAAACAGGACTTCAAAGGGCACAGCTGATCCCCTCCCATGGCCGGCCTCTAAAATAGGGCAGATGAATCGCATCCGAGAAGGGCCCGGCAGGATGAATCCCACTGGGAGGCGCAAGCTGGCACACAGATCCAACCCAGGAGACGGGGCCACTCCGAGCAAGCTTCTGGCTGGGAAACCTCTCCCAGCACCAACGTCCCCCTGCGCTGCAGCGGCCGCTTGGTCCCTCCCCACACCCCTCTCCCGCCCTTCCAGCTTTGTATGGGGCTCCCAACCGTCTTTAAAGAGGAGAAGAAGCTGAAGAACTGGCTCTCGCAGTTGCAGAAGGGAGCTCTCGCTGCTTCCCTTCCCCCAGGTCCCCAGGGACACGGTCCCAGGGCTGAGGCTGGGTTGGGCTGGCACCTGGGCATCGCTGCAGGGATGTGGCAGAAGGACACGTCCCCTCTGTGCCACCTCCATCCCCAGCACGCATGGGGCTGCGGGACCCCCAGGCCACCCTCCCTCCCGCAGCCTGGGGTCTGATCTCTTCCTAACGTGCATCAGAGACTCACTGTGTTGGGCATGTGGACTTCAGGGTTGATGTAGCCCAAAACGTCATCCAGGCGCATGATGTCATCGATGACCTCATCGAACTGAAAGGGAAAGGTGTAAGGTGCCAATGGGCTTCTCTGCCCTTTCCAGCACCTTTGCCTTCCGCAGCAGCTCGGTGGCACCTCCTCACCTCCCGCTCGGGGTTGGAGCCGATGTTGAGCATGGCCATGGGGCTGTTGGGCGCACTGTTGCCCGCCGAGGAGGACATGACGTGGCTGGGTCGGATGCCAGGGGACGCGGCAGGGGGTGGCTTGGGAGAGTGGCTGACGGGGCTGACGTGGGCAGCAAACTTGTTCCCGTAGGTTTCGGAGAGATAAGCCTGAACCTTCTTGTCCCGCGACTTCTGCAGGTGGTACGTGGTGGGGTTCTCCAGGTAGGACTGGACCTGCAAGCAGACAAACCATCAGGGATCTCCCGCGCCCCCTCGGCCCCGGGGCAGGGGGGACACCCCCGGCACCGTACCTTGAGGACCTCTCCGGGCACGGGCGGTGGGGACTGGTAGGGGACGGGGGTGTTGATGGCCGGGGTGGAGGCCACCGGCATGCGCTGCTGCTGCATGTAGTTCATCATCATCTGCTGCTGCACGCGCTCCCTCTCGGCCTCCTGCTGCGCTTGCTGCTTCATCAGCTCCATCCGCAGGCCGATGCGGGACGCCATGGTGCTCCGAGGGGGTGGGACACGGGCGCCCACCGGGCACAGAGGTGACCCTGAGAGGAGGACACGGCACATCAGGAACAGCCTATTTCGCAGCAGGGAAACTGAGGCACGGGGAGGGAGCAGACATCCTGGAGCACCCGTACCAGCCGGTGACTAAGCCAGGACGATCGCCCCAGCGCCAGACGGATGGGTCTGCCCTCCTGCCACAGCTCCCCGCCGTGCCACCGCTCTCCCCGGGGACAGCCGGGACACCTTGGGGAGGACGGGGAGGGCAGGGAGCAGCCGGGACCCCGCGCCCAGCCAGCCTGGACTCACGTACCACCCGGTTCAGCTGGAGCGTGCTTTGAGCCACCAACTTCCAAAACACCGGAGCAAAGCCAGAAGGGCCGGGAAAAGCCAGAGGCCGGGAGCAGAGCGAAAGGGAAAGAGAAAGCAAGGGAAGAGCAGGAAGAAAATGCCAGCGGGTGCCAGGAGCTGGAGGCAGGGTTTAACCCTCAGCCCGGCTGCCCCGAAACCTCAGCTCCAGCGCGGGATGAACAACGCGGCTTCTGTGCGGGGCCGGCACGCGAGCACGGAGGCGGGGGGGAGGCGTGCGAGGCCCCCGCACCGCACAGACCAGCCCTTGTTCCCCCGTACAAAGGGGACGGCGGCCCGTGGAGGGGCGGGAGAGGCCGCCGGGGCGAGGGGAGCTGCCCTGGCCGGGCTCTCCGGGGCACGACGATGGCTCTCCACGGGGCTGGTTTCCCACGTGGGGCTGGGATGGGGATGCGGGAGATGCTGTGCGGGATGGGGGTCTGGACCACAGCATCCGCAGGGCAGGAGGTAAAGCAGAGCACAGAGCCCAAAGCAAACGCTGCCAGGGAACAGGCGGGAGCCAAACACCCGGGGTTTGCTCTGTGGCACCATAACCAGACAAATCTGGAGGGTTTTGCTATTTAAATATAATGCATAATTGCAGACAAAGGGGCCACAGTGGATACAACACACCGGGGTTTCGGCGAGGCATCTGATACACAGTGCCACGCGATATCCTAAGGGGGAAATTAAATCAAGCCAGCATGGACAGAAATACGATTACATGGATCAAGAGCCAGCTATTGAACAGCAAGAGGAAGGTAATTAATTAGACATGGTGGCCTGTCTAAAGGGGGATGGGAGAAGAGCAGCCTGGGACAGTTATCAATCGGAGCTTCGTTAAGACGGCTGCCGCAAACGGCCTTAGAGCAGGGAACAGGGGGATGTTTGAGACAAGCAACAGCAGAGCCCTGGGAAAGGACCCAGCGACGCCAGGGACTTATCCGTGCACAGTGGATAAAACAAGGCTGAAGGGGGATAAATCAGAGCCGAGGCACAGGAGGGATGTAATAGCCCCAAATATTGAGCTCAGGGTGAGAGGAAAAGCCTCCAAGAGCTGTGAGGAGATGGGATGAGCCATCGTGGCATGGAGGGACTGGCCGTGCTCTGCAAACCCCACTGGGGCCGCACAGCCGGGGCGCGGCCAGGGCGGGAAGGGGGAGAGGCGCTGGGGCCGCACGAGACAGACGTTTTCGGGGGGCTTCCAGCACCAGGGGAGAGTGGGAAGAGGATTTCAAGCCGCGCATGGGAAACTTTGCAGTCAGCCCCCGTGTTTGCAAGCAAGCAGCCACCCACGGCCCTACAGAGCACCGTGAGCAGGGCTGAGCGTGCCCCGTGGGTGGCTGCACGGGGACCCCGGCTCAACGGTGCGGGGTGGGGGGACAGGACGGGGAGGAGGAGGAGGAAACCGGGGTGGCCGGGATCTCCGGCACTGGGGAAACCCAGTTTCAAGGGTGAGGACGGAACTGCCTCGCTGCAGAGCCGGGGGGATCCGGGCTCTTCTCCGAAGGGCAGCCGGTACGTGGGGGCAGGACGGCGTCATGTGAGGCATGCCGAGGTGTAGCCACCCAAATCACGGCACCCACTCAGCCCCGCTGGCCCCGGTCCCACCACCCTGCCTGGCTGCAGGATCCCCCCAGCTGCCCCTTTATAAGAAACGGGGGTGGGGGAAGCCAAAAGCGCTGCCCTCTCCCCCTGGGAAACTCCCGAGAAGGGGAGCTGCCGAGGGTGAGGATGGGGAAGGGTGGCCAGAGCCGGGCCCGATAAGGGGAGGGGAGAAATCAGGTCAGGTTTAAAATAACCTGCTTGGTTCTGCTTGGCTTCCCCCCGCCCCCCGAAACACTGAGCAGCTTCTGCTTTCGCTCTGAGTCAGCCCCGGCGGGAGGGCGGTGGGCGGGAGGGCGGCAGCCGGCGGTGGGAAAGGATGGGGACCCGGCCCGTGCCACAGTGCAGGCACCCCACCCCCGGGACGCGTCCCGCCATCCCTTGGTCCAGGGGGCAGAAATAAAGCACATGGGACAGCGGCTCCATCTGGGATGCCTGGGAAGGTGAAAGATGTTAGCATCCCAGAAAAAGCACACCCAGCGGCTCGCCCGCTGAGCCGGAGCCGTCCCCATCCCAGGGGCAGCCCCAGCTTGGTCCCCGCCTGGAGGGGAGCCCAGCGAGGGTCCGTCCCAGTGCACGGGCAGCAGCTTGCCTGGCTCCAAGCAGGCAGCACGGCCGGCCAGGGCATGCCCGGGCATTGGGTTTCCTGGCGGGCGCTGCCAGGGCACCTGCTGGGGACATGTCCCCATCGGTCACGGAGAGGGAAGAGCAGAGGAGGGGAGGGAGGAAGGTGGTGGGAGGCCCAGGGTGGCTGATGGAGCAACTGGAAAGGGATGGAGAGGGAAAAGAGGGGCTGAAGGGCGGGAAGGTAGGAGGGAGCAGGGAAAGGGTGGACGGCCCCAGCAGCTCTCCACACCCCGACTCCACCTTTCCTGTCTGGAGAGCGGGGACTGGTGGCAGGGGGGACACAGGGTGGCTCTTCCATGCCTGGAGCAGCCGGTACCCAGGTGGGCCCTCGACCCCCTGCCCATACCACAGGGTGCACTGCCCAGCGCCGACCATCGGCAGGAGAAGCCGCAGAGCCGGGCTGATCCTGACCCCCGCCGCAGCCCCCAGCTCTGCGGGGCAGCCCAAAGCACCGGCCCGTCGAGCCAGGAAGACAGGGAAAAGGGAGTGATTTCCCAAAGGAAACTCTTCTTGTGCTCCAAAAACAGAGACCCTGCCCCTGCCTCCTTGGAGCGGGGGAAAAAGCTAATCCCACTTTGCTGCAGGATCGCATCCTAAGCCAGAGCCGCGGGCTCCATCAGCGCCTGGGGGCTGTCCAGGCACCAGCCGTGCTCCGCCGCTGCACACCAGACCCACCGCTGGGACAGCGCGCAGGGCCGGAGCCAGGGAATTAATCTCCCTTCAAAATATCTCTGCTGCTATTTAGCGACACGGTTATTTCTGGACCTTTCTTGCTTTTCTTCTGGGGGTGTTATTTCATCAAGAGCCCAACGCACTCCCCCCGCACCAGGGCGGCACTTGGGGGTGGCTCCAGCCGGAGAATCGCCAGTGGCACGAGAGCTGCCCTGACCCTTGCTTGTCCCCCGCAGGACTTTGCACGGCCCTGAGCTGTCCCCTGTCCCCACGGGAGCCCAGCGCCACTGCAACCCAGGCTGTGACAGCCGGCGGCGCGGGGCTGGCTGCTCAGCAACCGCCGGTACTTTCTGGAGTGACATCAGGTGCTGCTCCGCAACGCGCGGGGCCGGGCTGCTGCTGGACCCGCTGCAGAGCGCTGGCGTGGGGCACCCGGTGCCACCCCGAAGGGAGAAAACACCCGGAGCCGCAGCACCGTCCCCGCACCCACGCGGCACCCCACCGCCTCCTCCCCGAGCGCATCGCTGCGCCCAGGTGTGGGTTAGAAATAAAAGCTGCCCTGAAGAAATAAAAGCTGCCGTGAGGCAGTTTCCAGATTTAGCCCCTGCGAAATACAGGGGGATCGCGTTACCCTCCCTGGGCAGCCCGCAGGGAAGCAGCGCCCACGCTGCCCATCCTGCCTGCAACGTAGGAGCACACACACACACTCTGCAAATGCAACGCATCGCCTGCCCACCCCTCCGAAAGCTGGAGGGAGAAGAGGGGAGCGATGCCCCGCTCAGCCCCGGAGATGGAGCTGAGAAGCCCCCAACTCGTTGCACCAAGGAGCCGCCTGCCCAGCCCCGCTCCCTCGCCTGTGGTTATTTCCCGGTCGATCGTGGCCGTTTATGAGTGGAAAAATCAATCGGCAGCTTGAGCCAGGAGCGGGGACCCCTGGGGAAGGAGGGGAGCCAGGCAGGGGCCGTGCCGCCCACCCGCCCGCCGCTCTGGGCCGCTTCATTGATAACCGAGAGGGCAGCGAAAGGAAAGGGAGAAGAAAGAAGTGAAAACAGCTCCGCTTCTTGCTACTGGCAGCAAGCGTCCGCCGAGCCTTCCTTCCTCGTTTTTCATTTTCAAATACTGCGTGGGGGCAGAGCCGCAGGGGCGGCGAGCGAGGGAGCCCAGCGCACCCCAGCCCGGGCAGGGCGAAGCACCCGCTGCCGTTTCGGCGCAGGCAGCGGCTGGCTGGGTCCGGGCAGCTGGGAGCCCAGCGGTGTTTGCTCCGCACCGAGTTTTGCTCCAACAGCACTGAGCTGCCACCCCACCGGGCACCCGCAAAGCCACCCCATGGGTGCCCGCAGCCCAGGGACGGGCTCCGCTGCCACCTCGCTGCGTGGGGAAGGGGGACGACGGGGCAGGGGTTACCTGGGCGCGGGACGGCGGGGCCAGGGGGTTCTCCGGGCACCGGGGCCAGCAATTCGCAGCTCCTCCGTGCTCCTCGCTGGGGCCAGCCCGGCTCCTGCGCTGGCCCTGCGTTTCCTCATTTTCAGGACCCTGCTTTTAACGCAGCAGCAGCCACGCGGGGTGCAGGGGGGGGAAGTTGCAAAAAACCTCCAAACCTGCTTGTTTTTCTCACTGCAACACAGGAGTTAGCAATCGAGCTGAGAAAAGGCACAGCAAAAATAGATGCAGCCACTGCCGCCGGGCGATCCAGGGTGCCAGAGCCCAGGCTGGGTCTGCCCCACGGCGTCCCCTCGGGAGCTGCCGGCAGAGCGGCTGCAGTGCTGCCTCTGGTGACATCCCTGCCTGAAAATACACCGAGGGACAAAAGCTGTCCCTTGTCCCTCCAGGGGACGTGGCAGGCAGGGATCCCGCACCCTCTGCGTGCCTGGAGCGGGTGCAGAGCAAGCACCAGCATCACACATCCGGATCTGGCCCCGCAGGCTGCCAGGCAGCACGTGGGGTCCCTCCGGCACCCACAGCTGGTCCCCACCAGGTCGGCGATACCAGTGCCGGCCAGCACCAGCCAGCCTGGCGATGGCAAAGCCAGGGAACGACAAGGATGCCTGGGTGCCGCCCCATGCAGCTGGCACAGTGCCGGGGACCCCCCCATGCCCCCGTTGTGCAAAGCCGCTTTGCACCATCTCCCCTTTGCAGCCGTGCGGGGTGTGCCACCGTCCCACGAGGGCACCGCGGCACCTCCCCGTGCACCCTGAGCAGACCGAGCTCCCCTGCTCCCCCCTGGGGAAGCCCCCCTGGGCCGGGCCGGCGAGCCGCTGCCGTGCCACCCCGCCAGCAACGCGGCTGGCACCCATCCGCTCCCGCGCAGCTGGGACCAGCCCCGCAGCCTCTCCCTCAGGGCACTCGCCCTGACTTGGCAAGGCCACCACAGGGGTGATTTATGCCGTGCCAGCGTACCCGCGGTGTCAGGAGTCAGGTAACACCGGCAGCCAGTGGGAAGAAGGCCGGGGTCCTTCATCTTCATCGGCACGCAGAGGAGCGCAGTGCCGCAGCTGGCAGCCCCAGAAAGGGGTCCGACCAGGGCATTAGGAAGGGATTCCTCATCACAAGGGTGGCCAAACCCTGGCAGCGGAGCAACGTCCATCCTTGGAGACCCCGATCTAATGCCAACATTGGCCATGCTTGGGGCTGGACCAGAGGCTCCAGAGGTCCCGTCCAGCCTACGCCCCTCTGGGATGAGGATGGGGCGGCGGGAAAGGGAGGGGAGCAGCCCCGTTTCCAACCCCAGAGAGCAACAGTGCCCTCCCCATCACCCGCCCAGCAGGCAGGAGGTGGGTCAGGCAGGAGATGGGTCAGGCAGGTGGATGGCCAGAGCCACCCCAGCCCCGTCCAGAGGCGCCTTCCCCGCGCAGCGAGCACGCAGCCCTGAAAGGGAGAAGGAGAAGGCGGAGGGACTTGGCAAATAAAAGCCGGGGTCAGTTGACAACACCAGCGAGAGACTGAGTCACCAGGACTGTTTTTAGCCCCGGCATCTCAGAAACGTGGACCGTGGCGTTGTTAACAGGCGCTTGGGTCAGAGGCCAAATGTTTTCCCTTCCATGCATTAAATACCGCTCCTGGAAGCGGCCCAGGTATCCAGCACAGTAAAAACATTAACACAAGTCTTGTATGACAGCAGGACCCCAGCTAACGTGGTCCCCAAACTGCCCAGGTAAGCTCGCCTCGCGTCAGGGACCTGGTGGAGGGAAAAGCATCAGTGCCTGGGTACCAAGAGCCAGGGCTGAGTGTCCCTGGTCACGGTGTCACCCCTGGGGCAGAATAAATGGGGTCCCTAAAAAAGCCCCCTGGTTCTGGTGGTGCCAAGGGATAGCCGTGAGAGCCCACCTGTGCGTGGCAGCTGTTACGAGGCTAATAACACACAGCCCGGCTCCGACAGCTCTCCTTCACCCCAAAAAGCCCCTCTGCCCCGTGTGGCACAGCTGGGGGACGGCACGCACGCCGTCACACCGGCCAGGCACCGCGGGAGGAGGCTGGCACCCGCGGGCCAGATCCGGGTGCAGCTCCCGGCACAGGGCTGGGGGAGGCAGAAGGACCCCTGGGACCCCACCACACTGGGGCCAGACCCTGGCTCCGCGGTCGCTCCAAACTGGAGCAAAAGCCTTTCCTGCAGGCTGGCTGGTGCGGTGCAGGAGCCCTGATTGAAACATCACTGTCCAACCGACTGCCCAGGGAATTCACAGCCCGCCAGCGCAAACAGCCCGAGCCGACAAGTTCCTGCCCTCCCCTCCCGCCCCCTGCCCGACAGCGGCAATTAAAAATAAAAGTGTTAACAGGCAGAAGGACGTTCCTCGGGCGAGGACGAGCCAACGGCAGCACAGTGGCCGGGGACGCGCCGGGGCTGAGTGATTAATCAGCCCCGTATCGTGTCTGCCTTTCAGCGGGGAGGCGAGGAGAGGAGCGGGGTGACCTTGGAGGGGCCTTGGCCACGCCGGCGGGGAAGGACGCGCGGCCGCACCGCGTCCCGCTCACCTCGGCAAAGGTCGCGCGCTCCCAAGCGCACGGGAGAGGGCTGGGAGCGGGGCCCCGCGTGCAACCCCCGGCCAAAGAGCAAACCCCGTCCCGCTCCAACACGGGCTGTCTCCAAACAACTTGGGTGTTGGTGGTTTTTTTTAAATAACTGCATAAATGAGCAATAAGGGGAACCGGCAGAACAGCACCATCCCTGGCCCCCAGCCTGGTTCCAGCCGGGCAGATGCAACACACCTCAGTGCTGGGGTTTAGAGGCACCGCGTGCCCCAAAATCCTAGAAACTGCCCTGGAAAGTGGGGACACTCAGCAAAACCAGCCCTTGAGGTCCACGCGCCCCAAGTTCATGGTGCCACTTGCCACGAGCAGAAGGCGCGAGGTGACAGCGGCCGCCCCGTGTCCCCCCCCTCTGCCGGAGGCGCTCCCAGCGCCGCCCCCATCCCTCCTCCCTCCCTCCCGCCGCGGCCCCATGCTGCTGGAAGGAGGTAATATTTATAAATACGCCGCGTCCAGCCCCCAGCGCCCGGCCAGGAAGGTTCTCAGAAGGCGGATTTCATGTAACCGTACCGCGGCCAGCAGCCCCAGCGCCGTGGCCGCCCCATCCATGGGAGCCGCAGCTGTTCCCCGGCCCCAAGAATAAACAAGTTAGGGACAGCCTGTGACTTGTCCTCCCAAACAGCCCCAGGGCTCTCCCCGCCACCGTCCCGGCCCCGGCAGCACCTCTCGTGTCCAGGGGAGCACCCAGCCATCGCCGCTTACCCGCAGAGGGGAGGTTTCTCCTCTCCCCTCCTTTCCCCCAGGCTCCGTCCGGCGCTTTCCTGCTCCGTGAAGGTCAAACTCAGCTCTCGGGAGCCCCCGCTGCCAATCCAGCCCCTGCCCTGGCACCGTGCCGGTACAACCGGGTCAGGTCCTCGCTACGGGTGCTGCCGCCTCCCCGGCATGAGTTATGCCGGTTTGACCATGAAGGAGCCCAGAGGTTTTTCCCACCAGGCTGGGCTTTCTCCAGGCGAGATCTTTGCCTGCCCTGAGCCTGGAGCGGTCCCCGAGGAGCGGCGGCGGGGCCGAGAGCGGCACCCACCCTGCTGCAGATAAGGCGGGAGCTGCAGCCAGCGCCGAGCCCGCTGGCACCCAACCGCTGCTCCTCCCGTGGGGTTTGCAAGCCGGGAGCGGGGAAATGCTCCCTGTGTGCTGGGTGGCTGCAGACCCCGCTCCGCCGGCCCAACACCACTGCAGCCTCGTTTCCTCCTAAAAATTCCCCATCCCATGCAATTCCCCAAAAATCTGGGGGAAACAGCCCGGGTGAAAGCCAGATCTGCTGCCCTCGCTTGCCCCTGAGGCTCCAAAACCTTCCCTGCCCATCCCCAAGCTCAGCCACTGCCACCAAGATGTCCCAGCCCGGATCCTGCGCCGGGGAGCACCCGCAGCCCCTCCGCTGGCTCCCGATGCCGCGCGGCGGGGTCCGAAGGTGCCCAGGTCGGGTGCCCCCTCGGCCCTGCTGATTTTGGCACCTGGGCGCTACCGCAGCAGCTGCACAAACTGCGCTGGAGGTTCAGCCGCGCGCTGAAAGGAGAATTTACAACTGAAGCAGAGTCCCTGAATAACGCTGTGCCAGGCGGAGGGGAAGGGACTGAGCCGGGGCGGGGTGATGGGAAACCTTCGGCTTCGCAACTGTTTATACAAGTAAATCACTTTCATTAATAGCATGCATGTATGCGAAGGAAAAAGAGGGATGTAACCGGCAGGGAAGGATGTTGCCTGAGTGTTTCAGGTTTAGCCGGACCGAAAGTTGCACCAATTTAACTAAAGGAGGGGATTTAAGCAGATGGCAGGGTGTGGGGAGTTTGTTTGGAGTTGAATGCACTTGTAGGAAGGGTGACAAAACCCCGTAGCAATTCTTAGAAATCTTGTTAAAAATGAGATGGCACAGCCTCCTTGCAAAGACTGTAGGACCGCGGGGCCGGGGTGGGCCGTGTCACCGAAAGACTTTGAACCCTCCCCAAATGACCCCGTCCAGGAGAACCCACCCGCTGCAAATCCGCCAGGCTGCACCGCCGTGCTTGTCCCCATGCTCCCGCTCCCAGCCCCATAGCACCTACCTCCCCGAAACACCTCCTGAACTGCCCGCCGTGCCTCCGGGGACGGAGCATCCCCCCCTCCCCGGGGGGCTGCAGAGCTCTGCCTCTGTCCTACAGACCTACAGCACAACGCGAGCTGCCGGCGGCCAGGATCCGGCCCCATGCCATCCTCTGGTCCCCCCGCCGCCGCGGCACACCAGGCTGCTTCTGGCGAGGTCCTTCCAGGCAGGCACCCTGCAGCCCCGCTCGCCTCTGTCGCTCGGGGCTCAGTCCTCGTGTGCTCTTCCTCCGCCCGCAGGGAAATCGTGTGGTTTCTTTACTCTTTTTTTTGCAATTTAATATTTATAGCTTTGGTCCGCTGCCTGTTTGTTCAGCAGAAAGCAAGGGGGAAGACGTTTGGAGAAGGAGCGGCTTCTTTAAAGACGGCTGTCAGCATCAGCTGGAGAGGAGCAGGGCCGCATGGGTGCCGGGATCACGCCCGTCATTCCTGGTTTTCTCAGCAATGCGCTGCCTCCGCCTCCAGCCAAGGCGTGGGTCTCCCCTGAAGGCAAGGAGCAGGAACCGGAGCCCATCCTGGGCTCGGCCTCCTGCATCCCGGGGCTGACCATGTCGTGGGACCCTGCGTGCATGCAAATCCACACGGAAAACCCGCTCTGACCGAAACGCAAGTGCCAGGCACAAACCCTGCGGCGGCGCGCAACCTTGCAGTGAATCAGGGGGAACCATCAGCGCTCTTTCTGGACATACCCGGGGGGGGGGGGGGGGGAAGATGAGCAGATATTTCCTGTCTGCGTGTTCAAGAAGAGATCGTCCTTTTCGTCCCTCCAAGCGTTACACCACCAGCGCCTTCCCCGGCTTCAGCTGCGAGGGCGACAACGGCCGTGGCTCGCCCCGGGAATCACCGGCTGCGGGGGGGATGCACCCCGGCCATCTCCACACCGGCACCGCACGGCTCGGCAAAGCCCAAACTGCTGCATCCCCCGGGCTCGCGGTGGTGATGCTACCGCAGAAAGGCCACCATGGGACGCCCATAGCGCTGGAGTCGGGACGGCACAGCGCGGTGGCAGGCACGCGTCGCACCTCCGGGCAGCCTCTGCTCTTTTACGGGGCTGTAAAACACCCAGCACTGGCTCCTGCGGCCGCGAAGCGCCCTGCACATCTCCCACAGCAAAGCGAAGGTCGGGGAAGCCGTCACAAAACGGCTGCCACGGGTCAACGCCGGTGCGGGCTGTGGCCACGGGATGCCACGACGCTGCCCCGGGGACGTGCCAGCGACGCGGTGCCACTGCCAGGCTGCAGTGCCTGCGCCAATGACCCTGCTGCATCAAGTTGAGCCTGGCAAGTTGCTTCCCCCCGGCCCGGTTCCTCTTTGACCGGCACGCGGGACAACCCCACGCAGGGCAGTTACGAAATGGCTCCCTTGCAGTGGGTGCAGCTCGAGGTCCCCCCCCAAAAAACCAAACCACAAACTGCAGCTGTCCCCAGGGACGGCACCCGGAGGTGATGGGGACGTGCCATGCCCAGCGCCGGGAGAGCTCCGTCCCTCCCCGCCATCCACCCGCACGCCCCAGGAAAGGAGGGAGAAACGGCGATCCAGGGCTGAGAGCCCCCCGTGCCAACGCAACATCAGTACCCCCGCACCCCCCCAGCACCCCGCAGCACGGGGAGGGCCGCAGGGAGCCAGGAGGGCATTTCTCACCCCGGTACGTGTGCTTTTGGGAGGGGGCCCCCCCAGCATGGCCCCCCCAGCCCCATTCCCCTGCAGTGGCTGTTTCTCTCCCCGCAGGGCTGTGCTGCTCGGGCTCCGGGGCCACCCCACCCTCAGCACTGGAAATGTCCCCCTGCTCCGATGATTCATCACTTTGCCGCTGCGCACACAGGGCTCTTCCCTTTCCCCACAGCATCGCCGAACACCGGCAAACGGGGAAACCTCGTCACGGCAAAGGCGGTGGCAGGGCACGGGGGGGACCAGGAACACACGTGCCGTAAACTCGGCGCCGCGGAGCGTGGAAAAAGAAATAAAAGACCTGGCTGGGATCACAACCTCCATCCCAAACACCCGGATGCTGGAGTCGCCCTGTTGCCGCCAGCCCCACCCCAGAGCGGTTTCCTACTGATAAGGGCGGGAGGCAAAGCCAGCATCCCTCGGGAGGCAAGGCCAGCATCCCTCGGAAAACATGCCGGCTCCCCTCCACGCACTGCGGGGTCAGCACGTGCCGCTCGCAGCCGCCCGCCGCGGCCACCGGCGCCCACCCCTAGAGCCTAAATCTGGTGGTTTCTCATCCCCAGCAGCCCAATTCCCGAACACCCACCAGCCCCGGCACAGTTGCCCCGCCGGATCCCCCGGCAGCAGGTAAGCGCAGGCTCAGCCACCACCAGCACCCGCAGCAGGGAGAAACCAGCCCCGCTCCCTCCTCCGGCCGGAGGAGCAGCCGTGCATGAAGCCAAGCAAACATGGCAGGGGAAACTAAAGGGGGGGGGGGGGAATCCCCCAAACTCCGCACCTTCGCTGCCTACTCGACTCGCTGCTGTTACATAAAAAAAAAAAATCACAAACTTCCCCCATGCCCCAAGGGCCGGGAACGCGCAGAAGCACTGCGATTCCTGGAAACAGGCCCTGCTTGTCCCAGGGCTTGCACGGGCTTATTTATTTATCTTAGAAGAGCACAACAATAACCACCATATTTTCTCTCTTTTTCTTTTTTTTTTTTTTTAAGGAAATTTCCCCATCATCTGACTCACTGGGGCTTCAGAGGACACGGGCAGGAGGGCTGGTGTAATCCTTCCTGCTTCGCAATTAATTCATGAATATAATTAATCGGCGGCTGTAGGTTAAGTGCAGCCCCCTCCTACGCCCCTGCCGAACTCCTGCTGCCCCGCAGGAGCAAGCTGCAGGCTGGGGGGGGGGGGGCTCTTGGTGACCCCCTAAAAGCTGTGTGGGGTACCCCAACTCTTCCCCTGCCTTCTGCAGACCCCAAAAGCAGCAGGGCTGGGGGGCGGCCAGCTCGCCGGGGGGGACCCACTCTCCTGCCCCCCGGGCCGGGCGGGATTTGCACCCTGTCCCGGGGGGGGATGCACGGAAACCCCCGAGCAAAGCCAGCGCTCCGGCTGTCAGCACCGAGGGCTGGAGCATCCGTGCCTCAGTTTCCCCACGCGTGGGGTGAAGGGTGCGGGGGGGGTTACGCTGGCAAAGGCGACTCGAGCAAGTCCCCTCCGGCTGCCGGGGGGCTCGCAGCCCCGGGGACCCTCGGCCTCTCGGCGGAGACCCCCGGCCCGAGCCCGGGAGCAGCCGCAGCCCCGGCCCGGCTGGAGCCTCCTGCAAGCGGGGGCCGCTCCCGGCGGGGGGGGGGGGGGGGGGGGGGGGCGTTCTTATTTACAGCAAAAGAGAGGGGGGGGAAAAAAAAAAAAGCAACAACCCCGCGGCTGCGGGGTCAAAGCGGGATGGGGCAGCACCCCCCCACCCCCAAAGCGGGCTCCGAGCCGAGGGGACCCCGCTGCACCGCTGCCCCCCCCGGTACCCGCGGTACCCCCGGTGCCCCCCGCCCCGCTGCACTCACCCGGCGGCGGCGGGGCAGAGGGGAACGCCAAGGGGGAACGAAGCGGCGCGGCCCGGCTCGGCTCGGCTCGGCTCGGCTCGGCTCGGCTCGGCTCGGCCCGGCCCGGCTCGGCTCGGCCCGGCCCGGCTCGGCTCGGCCCGGCCCGGCCCCGCCGCTCCCGCGCCGAGGGAGGGCAGCACTGCCCGCCCTGCCCGGCCCGGCGCGGCACGGCCCGGCCCGCTCCGCCGCGCCGCACGCCGGGAGCTGTAGTCCGCAGCGGGCAGGGCTGCCCGCGCCTGCCGGGACTTGTAGTCCCCCGCCCCGGCCACGGCGGGCGTGCGGGTTAGGTGCTTTCCTCCCCAAAACCGGGGGTTGCCACACCCGGAGCGGGCCGAGAGGGCGGGTGCCGGGGGCGGGGGTGAAGGCAGGGCTGTGCCCGGGTCGTGTAGTCCCTTGCGGGGGCGGCGTGCAGCTCCTTGCACTGGGGTCATGCGGCTCCTTGCACCAGGATCATGCAGCTCCTTTCACTGGAGTTGTGCAGGTCCTTGCACCAGGATCATGCAGCTTCTTGCACTGGAGTCATGCAGGTCCTTGCACCGGCGCCGTACAGCTCCTTGCACCGGGATCATGCAGCTCCTTGCACCAGCGCCATGCGGCTCCTTGCACCAGGGTTTTACAGCTCCTTGCAGCGGGGTCGCACAGCTTGCTGCAGCCGTGGAGGGGGAGCGGTGACTGCAGACGTGCAGGGTGGCGGGGAGCAGCAGCAGCCTGTGCCCGCTCGAGGCCCGGGGGTGTCTGGGCCCCTCCAGATGGGACCCTCGGGGCCTGGCAGCTGCGGGGGGAACTGGCGGGGCGAGCGGAGCTTTCACTGCGAGGTGAACCCCCTGGGTACTGGGGGTGGCAGCGGGAGGGAGCGGGGGGGGCCCTGCCCTGCCGGAGGCAGCAAGCCCCGCTGCACCCCGAGTCCCCAGGGCACAGCATGACCCTGCCACCGGCCGCCCATGACCGCAGGACGGCATTTCCCTCTCCGTGGCTGGGAGCTCCCCGCTCCGCAGGACCCGCCGTGGCGGATTTGGCTGGAAACAGCAGATTTGATGGGTGGTCACATGCCCCGGTGGGGTGACCGTCATCTGACCGGGAGATGGGTGTCAGACAACGGGCGATGGGCCCTTCAGCGCTGCGGCCCCGTGCATCGCCCCGGGCTGGACCCCGAGGACCAGCACTGGCCCGATCCGTCCGATGCTGCATCCATCAGCTCCTCTTGGGGGGATCCAGGCACCCCAAGCCTTGGTCGCATCTGCGTCCCAGGCACGCCACCCCCTTCCTTCTCATCGCCCGTCCTTCGAGGCTGCAGCAATGAAGAGATTACCCCTCGAAAACAAAACCAGGGCGTTTTCCTCAGCCTGAGTGTCCTTGCATGACACTTTTTAATCCCTAATTTATTTGCAAATACGTGTGGGCAATTCCCCCAAACGTAATGAACTGAGAGCTGTTCACACACAGCTCCTTTCTCTGCGCATCCTGCTCTGAACTGGTTTCTGCAGCCTCCGGCTACCGCACCGGCTCAGCCCTGGGGTCCCTGAGCCGTGGCTGAGCACATGGTGCAGCCTGAATTTCTCCCAGTCATCCCAGTTTCCCAGCCAGCCGCAGCAGGGATCCGGGTCCCAATCAAAAAGGCGACCCCAAATTTGTCATCGCTGCAAATTCAAAGGCTCCGTGCACACCTGAAACTCTCAGCCCAGGCAACGACTGGAAACCTCGAGCATGAACTCAGACTTTGTTGTTTTATTAAGAAGAGCTGTGCCAGGTCCTGCTCAGCCGCAGCCGGATGAGACACGAGGCAGTTGTTAGATTTGCAGCCCTTTATTCACTACAGGGGATTTGGAGAGTACTCATCACCGTGCACGGGTCCAGGAGAGGATAAGGTGTTGCAGGAACAAATTATCCCGCGGGCGGTGCTCAGCATCCCTAGGCTGACAGGGCAAAGCCAACTCTGTTGTTGGCCATGTCGAAGATGGAGTAATACTGCCGGAGGAAGAGGTTGCCCAGGATCCAGAGCGGCTGGCCGCTGTCGGAGGGCACGTACGTGCTCTCGACCCCAACGGTGCAGATGCCATTGTTCTGTCGGGGGAAAAGGAGCAGATTTCAGTGCCAGTGAGGAGCACGGGGGGTTGTCCTGCCCATTCCTTCACGGCTGCTTTGGCTGGGAGCAGGATTAGACCCTCCCTACAGTCACGTACGGGCGTGCGAAAGCACCGTGAAATCGGCTGCTGGAAATATGGCACTCAGGCTGCTGGAAGCCTCTGTGTTTGAAAAGAAACTCTGACTTTCTCCTGGGCAAAACCGCCCTATGGTGGGAAACGCATGTTGGGCATGATAAAATCACACCTACGTTTAAGACATAGATGGAGGGAGGCAGCGGTAACTGGGTTCCACTGACGGCAAAGTAGAGGGTGGGCATGCTCGGGACGCTGCTGCAGTCGACGAGGAACTGCAAAAGAAGCAAAGAGGGGCAGAGGGGTCAGGACCCCGGGGCTGGGCACCGTCCCTCCTCCGGCCGTAACCCCGGCCGCGCTCCCTAAGGGCCAGCACAGCTCTGACTGTGGCAGGGCTGTGCTGACCCGGGTTTATCACGTTTGGAAGAATTGTTTTTGTTTTACGCCACTGCAAGGGGAGACAGACCACGGCAGCGTTGTTTCAGATGAGATGTGTTGCTCCAGAGACGCCAGGAGCCCTCCATGGCTCCGCGTTACCGCCCAGATGCATCCTCATCCCACGGCATCGGCCCCCCGTGTGTGCGGGGCATCCTTCCCACCTACCCCATAGTCATTCTCCTCCGCACCCAGCGCCTGCAGGAAGGCTGACATGAATTGTCCTGGGATGGTCAGCAGGAACGTCCCGGTGTCCATGATGCCGTGACAGCCTTGGCTGCACCAGCCGGTGGGTGACAGCCCGATGGAGAACCTGGGGAGAGCAGCAGAAAAGGCAGCAGAAAAGGCTCCCCCCCCCAGACCCACTCCGAGCCGCGGTGCAGCACTTACTCCTCAATACCGATCTTCCAGTACAATTCCTGGACCACGGGAGCCCATAAAACCTCCCCGGAGTACAGCTGGGGGTCAGCCCCTCCGAGGATGACTTCCCCGCCGTAACTATATGTCGGGTTGCTGGAAAGACAGAAAATTAAATCCCAAATCAGGCAGGCTGCTCAGCAGAAAGCGGTGTAGCATACGGGTGCTCGGGGAGAACGTGTGGATGGAGTGAATGAAGAAAAAGACGGATCCAGGCTGTGTTGATGCAAGAGAGAGACCCGCTGTCAGAGGTCCCACCGTGAGTAATAGAAGCTGAAGACGGGGTCGGTGAGCAGGCTCTGCTCCAGCATGTTCTGCACCAGCGTGTTGTAACCACCGATGCCAACGCCCGGGTAAGCCATGCCCAAAATCCCATCGAAGTCCAGGTAGTAAAAGGGTCTGCTGGGCTCCGCCAGGCTCAGGCCGAACTCCTGGCTCCTGATGACGATGTTCTGGATCTGGAGGGAGAGGAAAGATGCTGGGAGATGTCGGTGGCTCGGACATCCCCCGTGACAGCAACCTCCCAGGGAGCTTCTGGGGAGAGGCAGGGGTGGCCAGGAGGGTCAGGAAGGTAAATCTGCACTGAGAGGTGCTGAGCTCTTCCCCGTCACAGATGGGAGATGGAGTCGGAGCAGCCTGGCTTATAGTCTTTGTTCCATCACCCTTATTATTTCATAAAAATACCCACAAAAACAGTTTGCTTCAGTTAAATTAGTTTAAAATCACACTTTCACTGTGTGCAAGTCTCACAACAGAACATTTCTTATGTCCTGTAATGACAAAGCTCAGCCATCAGCGTAAAAAGCAAATACTTATGGCCAAAGGTATCCCTTAGCCCAAAGCAGTGATGAAGAGCCCAGAGGACTCAGACTGAGTTTGTTTGCAGATCCCAGTCTCCGAGTAAATTTATGCTGACACGCCATAAACTCTACACGGGAGATTCGGGCACTAATACCCAAAATAAGGGGTCACTTTAAGCTACCCCCTACATTTTTAACCAAATTGACCAGCTCACAACTGCAGTCGCTTCTTGCCCTGATTGCAGCAACGCATCGGAAGCGTGTGGCATCAGAGGTCACTTACTGTCACGGTGTCGTACCCTAACACCACCAGCAGGTCACCGAACCCGTAGCTCAGGGTGTAGTTCACTCCGATGCCCGAGAAGGTGGACGACAGGCTGGGGTTGAACCTGGCGTGATTTGCTGCACGGAGAGAAGGCCACAGCCGCCGGGTCACATCCTGCCCTCGGTTCAGCATCCCTGTCCCCACACGGGCAGAAATCCCCAGCCAGCGGCTTCACAGGGAAGGGGCCGTCCAAAACCAGCCCCGCCGGCGTCACCGAGCAGAGAGCAAACCCCATCGGCTCTCACTGATTTCCCTCTCGTAGCACCAGTGCGCAAGGGATGGCCGGGAGCGCCGATGGGGGGGATCCCCAGCACCGCTGGGTCTCCCGAGGGATGCTCACCGCAGGCTGGAGTCCGGCAGTAGGTGGAGGGCACCCACAGGTTGGCAGAGCCGGTGTCGAAGAGCACCAGGAAATTTTGCGGGGGGGTCCCGATGCTGATCTCCCCGAAGTAGAAGGACTGCGAACAAGAGCGCGGGCAGATTTCTGTTTCTGCCTGGTTTTTTGGAATGAGACTTTCCAGTTCTCTGCCCTCTGCTAGCTGTGAAACCCAAACCATTCAGGCGCTGTAGGAAGGGCTCGTAGTCCCTGCGTGCAGCCAGGGCAGCTAAAGCACAGAAAGGGGGAATGATTTGCCTACGATATAACGAAGTCAGCATCAAGGCCAGGAGTAGTAATCTGCCCTATAACCATCAAAATCTGCTTTTTCTGAGAAGGGAAATCAATTCAGGATGAGACGTGCTGCCTCCTGCCTTCGTCTCCCAACATCACCCAGCCCTGGGAGCCGGGCTACAAAGACAGCAGAACTCCTGCCCGTGCCCAGCCCAGCCCCTGGACTTGTGAGCAGGGAGGGAGCCGAGCCACCCGCTGCGGAGCTTCCAGCCAGAGGAGGGGGGCAGCCCCAAAAAGCGGAGCTGGGTGGCTCAGAAGGCAAAGCTTTAGTACTTACATCCAGGTAGTTCGTTAGTGGTTCGTAAGCCACCGCGTAACTGAGCTGGTATTTCCTACCGGGGTCCCCTCTGAGTTGCTTCAGGAACCCCTCCGGCACCCCCTTCTCTCTCATCACCTCCAGCACGGACCTGCCTTTCCTCAGGGGGATCCTGCGCGGGACGGAGGCGGCAGCGAGACGCTGCGTGGGCGGGTGGCCCCATCCACGTGTGCACCCCCATGTGCCGAGGGCGAGCCCCGCTCCGCGGCCGGACCCGACACCCTCGCACCCATCCCAGCCCCGGGGCTCACCTCACCATCCCCTCCCCGAGCCCGAGGCAGAGCAGGGCCAGCACCAGCCACCGCATGGCAGCCGGTCGTGGTGGCTCCATGGCGGCTCCTGCACCACCTCGGCCGGGGCAGGGTGTATATAGCCGGGAGCGGTGCCCAGCCCCTGCCTCTATCGCTGCACCCACCTAACGCCAACGCTTGCGGTGTGTTTATTGCTGCAGCCGCCCTGATTTTGCCTCCTTACCTGATCTTCGGGCGCTAACGCATTGGCCAGTACCTCTGATACCGAGACCAAATATGTAACATCTGATAAAAAGCAAAATTCTGTTGTTATCAAGAAGTTAAGGTATTTTCTCTTGCCTTTAGTACCGGCTTGATCTTTCCAGAGAACAAAGGCAAAACACACCCTTTACAGCAAATGGAAACTTATGATCCTGGTGTTCCTCTTTTCACCCATCCAGGCAGCCAAGGAAGTGCCCCAGGCCGGCAGTATTTCTTCCATCCAAGTCTACACACTGGGTTACGTCCAATTCCCTCAACACATCCAGCAGGAACAGCCGGGGTGGTTTTTCAGCCCATCTCCAAGCCTCCCGGGAACCAGCACGTACCCCCAAAATCTCTCTCTTTCCAGACATTTGTCCTTTTGTCATCCTGCCCCTTCTGCCCTCCAGCTCTGCTAGTGCCCCCGAAGAGGCTGAGATAGGGGCTAGAAACTGCTCGGTATAGCAGCCCTGAAAGACCTAACGGGCCTTTCCCTGCCCAGTTACAACCGCTCAGCCATCTCCAAAAGACGCTTTGATCTGCTGCTGTTTGCTCTCCGGGTCAGCGTTACGCCGAGGACGCTCGGGTCGCACGTCTGGTGCGTTAGAGGTGCTGTCCCCCGCAGGCTTTGAGTCCTGCTGGCCGTGCCCAGGCTGGAGAGGTGCAGGGCAGTGTGTGTTAGGCATTCGTTTGCAGGGGATTTTTAGTCCTGGGAGACCCTTTCCTCCCCCTGGGAGGGTGCTACCAGCCAGGCAGCCCTGCCAGTCCCTGCCCGGTCACTGAGGACCCATCCTGGCATCTGGTACCCTGAGGGTGCTGCTCAGCCTTGTAGTCCAAAGCCTGGGCACTCACCGCCTGCAGAACTTCTGCCATGTGCTGCCGGGGAAAGGCGATTGTCCCCACGTCCCCATCAGCCTGGCAGCCTCATCTGTGCTGGCCAGCGGCCTCATCTCCCGTGGAAAACCTGAGGAGACAGACATGGGGCTGTTCTTCTGTGCAAAGCCGGACCGAAAGCCCGAGGCTGCTCGGGCCCCTCAGCCTGGGGGACGCGGCGCTGGGCCACCCCACCGTAACCACGCGCTTTAAGGCGTATTGCTTCGAGCACCCGCCACACGCCGTGGTTCTGCTTCCATTTCCCCGGGACCAAAATCTTCGTCCGGATCTGAATTTGTCCCACGGGGGTCACCCGCAGAAGCACCCCAGGAGCGGGCAGAAGGGGGGTCAGCGCGGCTCTCCCCGGGTCGGGCAGGAGCAGCCCCGCTGCCCTTTGCTGTGGGGCACTTCCAGCTCCCCAGTCCCCGCTGACAGTGGGGATGGAGCCCAGCAGAGCCTTGCTGCTCCCATCCGAGCTGTCGGCGTTGGACCGGTGCTTCGAGCCTGTGGTGGCTCAGAAAACCCCCGGCACCCCCTCTTCCTCCTCCATCGCATCCTGATGGATCTCTCTTTGCTCCGATGGATTCTGCAGGGAGCAAAGGGAAGAGCAAAGACCAGCAGGGACGCGGTCAGCCATTGCCCGTCCCTTCCTGCCACCGCTGCTGCCAGAGCAGCTTCAGCTCTCAGAAACCTCCCCATTTTATAGGGGAGGAGAAATGCCCTTCCCTGCTACACGCACCTACGTAATCTCTGTCTCGCTGCGCTCAACCCATGCCAATATTTTGACACAAAGCACAGAGGAGTTTGTGTCCTTTCTCTGGTGGAATGACAGAGCTATCAATATATCTGATAATGAGCTCCCATGATAAAGAGCTTCTAAGAAACAAGTTTGGATCCCGGGAAAGAGCGGTGTTACACGAGCCTCCCCCAGCCAAGGTGCTCCCTGTCCCTTTTGGCCACAGACCGTGATTCCCCATACTCCAGCTGTGGTTTTACCTGACTGAATAGCCCCGCTTCAGGATTTAGGAGTCATTTGGATGTCATGGCTAACCTCATCTGGCCTCATATTCCCACTCTGACTTAACCACAGGACTTTGTTAAACCTTATCCAGCTGCAAGGAAGATTAGTGGCTTCCCGCGTGCACCTCTGACGAGGTTTCCCGACGCCCAGCAAGAGGGACGGAGGTGGGGACCGCCCCGCGCCACAGCTTTGTCCTGGGCTGGACGGAGCCATCGGTTCAGCCCTGCAAGTACCAGCAGCAGCGAGAGACAGGACAGCGTGTCCCGCAGCCGCTCCGAGGTCACCACAAACTGCAAGCGAAGCAATGTCCACCGCTGCCGGCTAACTCTGTATTTGCCTGAGTAGGTGCTGGTGAGCGTCCCCCTGAAGCGACTTCATGCAGCCCGGCAGCAAGCGGCGGCTGGAGGATGATGAAGCCGTCCCGCTCCGTTAGGGACTCGCACGGCGTTCCCAGACACGCCCAGCACCTGATGGCACAGAGCAGAACTGGTTTTTTGGGGAACCCCTTGGGGAACTCCTGTCCCTGGGGCTCTGGTTGGTGTTTAAGACCAAGCCCAGTGACCTTTTGCTGTCCCAGTCCCCTGCACCGCAGCCTGGTGCGTGGTGCTTCTCGCCTGCAAAGCAAAGCCCTTGCAGGACTCAGGGTCAGGACCCTTGTTCTGGGCTTGTCCCTCCCTGAGGGAAGGAGGACAAGCGGGGTGCAGGCAGGCCCAAAGGCAGTAGCTGGGATCTGGGGGACGGCAGCTGCCTGCTTTCCAACGCCCAAAGTCTGCAGCCCCCCGCTGAGTCGCACGAGCCTTGCAGAGGGGACGGGGCTGGGCTGGGGGACACCTTCACAGCAAGGGCTCGGAAGCCGGGCTGCACCGTCTGCAGGAGCTACCCCGGGCACCAGCGTGGGGAAGGACTGGTCGCTGCCGTCCCTGCACCCCTTGGGCTGTGAGCTGAGCTGCAGCTCGGAGGCTGCTGCATTCATCAGAGCCACCCCCAGCCCAATAATTCACTACAAAAGGCTGAGACTCAGTCCCACAGCCGTTAGGAGTCGACAGCATGCCATACCCCTTTGCAAGAAACATAAATACGTTGACTTTAGATTTGAAGCAGCCCAGGGACAGCTTCCCCACTGCTTTCCCCATGCTGACTCTGCGGAAATCTGCCTAGGAGTTTATCACGGCGCTTATCTTGCTGGAGAAAGAGCGGCTGAGACACACAACCCATCAGTCTGTGCTCAGTCACTCAACAAACTCAGAAGGTCAGAGATGATTTGCGATCTTGGGTTTTATTTGCAACAGGAGACTGTGAGAACACACCTCCACAGAAGTCTCGGAGGGACAGGGAGCCATGCAGGCAGTAAAGGAACATAAAGGTCCATAGGAAACCCATGGTGCTCCAGCAATGCCGGCTAAGGCGTGTTTGGCCAGGAGATGGGCTGGATTTTGCTGCTCCACTCCCCTACGCCGATGGGGCAAAGCCAATACGGTTGTTGGCCATGTCAAAGACGGTGTAATACTCCTTGAGGAAGACGTCACCCAAGATCCAGAGCGGCTGCCCGTTCTGGGAAGGCAGGTAGGTGACCTCAATCCCAAGGGTGCAGTAGCCGTTGTTCTGTAAGGGGGGGAATAACGGGAGTCAGAGCCTCAAACAAGCACCAGGACCCTGCCAGCTGGGCTGCAGGGAGGGAGAGCGTCGCTGCTTGTCAAGAAGCACCAGGTCCTTTCCTGGCCCTCAAGGACTCAGCGGGATGAAGCTGCTCAGCTAATACGTACGTTCGAGACGTAGGCAGAGGGGTAGAGTGGGAGCTGGGCTCCGTTGATGACAAAGGTGATGGGGGGCATGTTCTGGACCTGATTGCAGTCAACTGCATACTGCGGAGAGAGGGTGAAGAGGAGGTTATGGCTGGAACAGCACCGACTGTGAGAGGAGAGATACCCTGCTAAGTGGGGGTAACACACACTT
The DNA here is from genome assembly GCF_965183815.1 of Platalea leucorodia. NCBI lineage: Eukaryota > Metazoa > Chordata > Aves > Pelecaniformes > Threskiornithidae > Platalea > Platalea leucorodia. The sequence continues at coordinate 1,325,381 of NC_138841.1, forward strand.
TAGCCCCTGGCAGTGCCACGTCACTGCCCTGACATGCCTGCAGCACCATGTTTTCTAGATGCCACGTGAGTTTTGCAGGATCTGGTCAAGCCCATGGCTTCTGGCTGACTTGCAAGCCTCCCCGCAGCTCCACCTGCACCTCCAGAGCGTCCCCTGCACTTACACCGTAGCTGGTCTCCTGGGCACCCAGGGCCTGAAGGAAGCTGCTCAGGTACTGCTGGGGCACCGTCACCTGGAACGTCCCTGTGTCCACGATGGCCTGGCAGCCCTGGCTGCACCAGCCCGTCGCCGACTGCCCGATAGCAAACCTGAGAGGAGAATGGGGAGAAGGACGTCACTTTAAGCACCCACTGGCAACTAAACCTATCTCAGCTGGATCTATAAGGCTGGGATGCTCTGAAATGCAGTGCCTAGCCCCTGCCTGGAGCCCACGCCTGCTGCAATAGCTGCAGCTTCATCTGGAGAACAGCCGAAATGCCCTCATGCCGTGAGCTGCCCGGGAGGATCATGCCCATCAGGCACAAACGCAACTCACTCATTAAGCGTGACCTGCCAGTAAAGCTCCTGGGTCACCGGTGCCCATGCAATGTCTCCATAGAAGAACTGATTGTCAACTCCGCCGAGAATGAGCTCTCCCCCATAGTTGTAGGTGGGCTGACTGCAAAAACACAGAGTTACAGCAGCAGAAATTGGTAAATCGGTGCGAAATGCATGAGCTAGCGAGGGACAAATTCACAAGGAATCTGCATGGGGACAGGTAGAGGGACACCAGTGCACACTGGATGTGCAGAGGGCCCTGGCAGATTTTTACCGAGAGAAGTAGAAGCTGAAGACGGGCTGGGTGAGCTGGTTCTGCTGCAGCATGCCCTGCAGCACGGTGGGCGTCCCTCCCACCGCCAGCGAGGGGTAGGCCATTCCCAGGATCCCATCAAAATCAGCATAGTAGAAAGGCTGGGCTGGCTCGTTGCTGCTGAGCCCGAACTCCTGGTTTGTGACCACGATGCTCTGGATCTGGAGGGGAAGGGGACGCCAGGTCAGCCTGCGCGCTTAGGCAAACCCGAGCGGCCATCGGATGGGATGACTCCGAAAGCCCAAAGAGCACACTGCAAGGTCACAGCTGGTGAAAACGTCACCAGGCAGCTGGGAAAATTAGCAGGAATTGGGTTAAAACAAAGTAAAAACCCAGCTGGGTAACTGACAGCGGCAATAACCACTTTATATTGGTCCTGCCCGTCTCAGGCCCTGGTTTGCCCAAGTCCTGGCTACACGAGATGTGAGATCTGCCCTTAGGCTGTCCCCCAGGCTCCTTCCATCAGGGCCCCCAGCTGGTGCTGGGGACACAGCGCCCAGGCAGCCAAGGAGGGCGCAGGGGGCACTTACCGTCACCGTGTCGTAGCCCAGCACCACCGTGAGGGCCCCGCTGCCGTAGGAGATGGTGTAGGACTGGCCGTTGTAGACAAAGCTGGAGGAGTCGCTGGGATTGAACTTCGCGTGATTCACTGCGTGAGAGAGAAGAGGGCAACGCTCCTGGGCACGCGCTCGCCTGGCCCCGGTGGGATTTCACCACCGGTCGCTCTGCTGGGGTAACGCCTGGGAAAGCGGCTCCCCTGGCAGAGAGCGAGTCGCGAAGAGAGGAAGGGGCTGTTCCTCTTCCTCGCGGTTATCTCGAAGGCAGGGTTTGCATCCCAGTCTTGCCCGCATCCCTCTCACGGGAGCAGCTGTTGTGGTCACAGCCACACCAGCTACCCAGCCTGAGCAAAGCCAGCAGCAGTTAAATCCCCATCGCTCTCCCACCGGCAGCGAGTTACGTCGGGTGAGCTCTGCGGGGAGCAGGACAAGAGCTCCGCGATTCAGAGCTTTGCTCTTCCCTCCGCCTGGCCACGAAAGGTCAGGCACAGCCACTGAGATTTCTGTGCTCTGGGGACACCCACGGCAGCCGCAGTGACGTGGCCATCCTCGTTCGCCAGGCACGTAAGGGCAGAGGGCTCTGTATTTCCCAAGGAAGGCACCAGCTGGTACCGGGGAGCAGCTATCCCAGAGCAGCGTGCCGGGATCATTTTTGGTCTGGCACCGCGATTTCCCCGGCGCGATCGGACCACGCTGTGCTGCTGGGGGAGCCCCGTGCAACGCGGCCGCAGTACTCACTGCACGCCGACGTCTGGCAGTAGGTGGAGGGCACCCACAGGTTGGAGGAGCCGGTGTCGAAGAGCACCAAGAAGTTTTGCGGGGGGGTCCCGATGCTGATCTCCCCGAAGTAGGAGGACTGCAGGCGAGATGGGGTACCTCCGTTGGCCGCAGGGTCAGGGACAGACCAGGCTTTCGCCTCCCAGCCCCGCCCCGGCATCCCAGCACCTGGCAGGGTGCCGGGGAATGCCAGGCTCACTCTTGCAAATAACAAAGCAGGCAGGACCAGACCGAACTCTCACCCTGCTTTTTCTCCCCAAAGATGTAATATTAAATATTTATTTTGTTATGCCTTTTGTTACATACAGGAAAACATTGCTTTTCATTGCTGGGGGAAAGCTTTTCTAAAGTCTAAAACAGAAGCTTAAAAAAGAGTGGAAAATACCCAGTCTCCCGCTCCTGGAGGCTCGGGGGTCAAGGGATGGCTCCGGCAGAGGGGAAGGGCAGCGTGGTGCGCGGCCAGGCAGCGAGAGGGGAGCCCGGGGTACTCACATCCAGGTGGCTGGTTATCGGCTCGTTCACAACATAGTCCTCGCTGAAGCGGTATTTCTTAGCTGGGTCATATTTAATTTTCTTCAGGTAGTCCTCCAGCACTCCGGCCTCCCTCATTTTCTCCCGTATAGACTTGGTTTTCTTCAGTTTGATTCTGCACAGAGAAAAAAACAAAAAGAGAAACAGAATACAGCAGGAAATCAGGAAGATTTGGGCATTTTCAAACGATCGATTCTCCGGACTCCTTTGAGCCCTGCCACGCCGGGAGCCCTCCGCTCGCTGCCTTGCACATCCCAGGGGCTGCCCTGCCGGGAGGGATGCAGCCTGGGCCAGGACCGCGACGGTCCGTGGAGGGGCAGGAGCCACCCCGGTCCGACGCGGGCAGCATCCCCGGGGACGCGGCGCAGCCCGCGCAGTCACAGCCGCCGCCGGTCTCTTATCTGCCCTCCTCCTGCCGCAGCGGCTGCTGCAGGACACCCACCTCACCAGGCCCTCCGAGAGCTGCAGACACACCAGGGCGAGGACGAGCCACTTCATGGTTGCAGGAGTTGTCCACTGATCTGCACGCACCCTCTCGGAGACAGCAGCAGATGGGCTGAGCTGCCCGAACTCCCCGGTTTTATACTGGGAAGCAGTGACCCCCCCTTATCTGCTGACCTCCTTTTTCCATTACCACCACACACACCCCCAGCTTCAAGGGTTTCTTTGTATTTTGGGCCACAAGGATTTTGAGGAGTTTGTGTCCTTAGCGAGGCGCACAGGTGAGAATAGAGCAACACGCCTCTTCGATAGCAAGATCAAAGGGTTACCATCCGATAAGAGGGCAGCTCCTATCGCAGCAGAGACGAGTGACCCAAGCGCCCCGTGGTGGGGCGTTATCTCCGTTCGTTAAAACCTTTTCCAACCTTTTCCCAAAACAAAGGCGCTCGCAGCTCTTGGCGCAGGATGAAAACGCATCGGACTTTTGTCTGCCATTCTTCCGCCCAGCCGCCCGCCCGCGGGGACCTTCTGGCGCGGAGGAGGGATGGCTGCTGGCCTGGAAGCTTTGCCAGGGCATGGGCAAGGAGCTGGAGGCGGCTGCTCCGCTCCCCCGTCCCAGGGGCTCCCTGAGCCCACGAGGTTTCTTCTCCTGCGTCCTCGCAGGGGGTTTCCAGCGCTGCTCTGCCTTCTGCTCCGTCCTTCTCCACCTCTTCATCAGCCTCCCAGTCCTTCGCCATCCTCTCCTCCAGGTACGGCTGGTTTCCATATGTCGTACACCTCAATCCTGCTTCTGCTCTGATAGAATCTTGGACAGAAATCACATATTTTTCCTTTTTTTTTTTAATTTTGTGGAACGACTGATTCCCTTTCCATCCCGCGTTCGGGGGCGGGTGCTGTGCCTCCTGCATGGGGAGCCCTAACCCACCCGCGGAGGAAGCCCTCGGGGCCGGCCAAGCCGCAGCTCCTCACACCAGCCCAGAAAGCCGGGAAATTTCTTGTTTGCTTTTTTTTCTCTGAAAAATAGAGAACCACAAACACAGACCTCCCAAACTGCCAACAAACACCCAAACAGACCAAAATGTTTTCAGTTATAACCTAAATATTTTCTAGCAAAAGGATCAAGATGGTTTCGGTTATAACCTAAACATCTTCTAGCAAATGGACCAAAACGTTTTCAGTTAGACCCTAAATATTTTCTAGACCCCCTCTGGCCCCGCTTGCATCCCCGCTCCCAGCGGCCCGGCCCTTCCAGCGGAAACCGCGCTCTCCATCGCCCGCCGATAGCCCGGCGTCGCTATCGCCGCGCTTATCCTGTGTCAACGCTCGGCGCAGATTTCGTTCCCTCGGGAGCACCGGGGAGTGCGTGTCCTTTGCTGGATATTGAGACTATAATAAAGCAATTATCTTGTTTGCTAGCAGGATTGATAGAAAGATCAACTTATTAAGATTGGATAAAAAGCAAATTCTGGCTGAAAGCAAAGAGCAGTTATCAAAACGTCAATATACCGAGTGTTATCTGCAGGTCCCCACAGGGACTCAGCCTCGCCAAAAGACAAAGGAATAAGGTGCCCTCTACAGCACACAAAAAACGCATTCTACTTTTGGCGCTTCTTGACCCAAAGTTAGACAGCACTTGTTTGCCTCGGCATTTATTCTAATGGGAATCAAGGACTTACAGTGTCTCACATCAGAGATCCCGTCTCCCTGCGCGGAGCAGGGCTCGGCGGGCAGCACGCTCCCGTGCCGCTGCGAGGCAGGGCTTCTCCTCGGGGCCAGGCTCCGGGCATTTCTCCCCCTTCGCCTTCAGTTTCTTTTCTGCGGTGGTGCCGCGGCCCAGCCCAGGGAACCCCATCTTCTCCCAGACGAGTACGGATCCCCTTCGCATCCCACGGCCAGCTCCGCCACCTCTCCGGGGACACCGCGGCAGGGCAAAGCCAGCCCTGGCCGTCCAGAGGGCTTAAGCACTTCCAACGTGAGCCAACAAATCCTGTTAACCCCACAGCCGCTGCAGAGGTGGGCACCACCTCCCAAAAGCCGGTAGCTCTCGACGGAGCTTTTCGCAGGATTAGAAATGGGCTCTAAAGTGGGATCCAGCCTCCCCCACGACCCAGAGACCTCTCCTGCCCGCAGACCCCACTCCCAGAGCCGTCAGGGGACAGAAACCTTTTCAAAAACATTGCCAGCACCCTGAATTTCCCGGTCTGCTCGAGGCTCGGCTCTACCCGTGCCAAAAACACAGAGAAGTGACTGGTCCCAGCTCCAGGATAATTTACCACCCCGGTTCCTCCGCCTCTGCCCCAGACACAAGCTTTTGCTCTTTACCTCAACAAACGGTAGCACAGAACTTAATAAACATGAATATGGGACCGCCAGGAGCTGCCCCGGTCATTAAAGCCCGTCGCTGTCGCAAGCACCGTGTCAGCTAAAACCCTTCCTGAAGGTGCCGAATCCCATCCGAGTTAATGCCTTGATAATTTAAACAGTCTCGCTCCATGTCATTAATTTAAAATAGCTATATACACTTTGCCTGGAGCACAGTTGCTCTCTGCTTGGGTTCTCCAACCAAGGCAAGCTGTTGGTGGGGCACGGGGGTGCCCGAAGCAGCTGTGTTTATGCACGGCGCACAAGCACACGTATCCTTTACTCAGCGCTGCACGAGCTGGTTTCAGCGTTTTATTTCCAAAACAGAGATTATAGTACACAGATGAACAGCTTCCATCCAGGTTGATATAAACAGCCCTCCTTTCCTACGCAACCACGAGAACGGCTCCTGAAACAAACAGCTAGGCTGCAGGCCTAACAGTGAAATCCCCAAACCAGGGCAAGGATCAGCCACCTCGTGGTGATCTTCTCGGGCGGGCAGTTTCCGAGGAGACCTCGGTCGCCCTGCTCCGTCCCAGAGCCCAGGCTGATGCTGGAGCTCTGCATCCCCTCCTCATACACCCCAAAAGGGTCCCCACCTCCCTGCACCAGCGCCCACTCACGCACCTGAAGTTCAGAAATGCGCCCATCATGGGATTTTCCTACGATGCTACGGACTATCCTGAAAACTCCAAGTCAAATACCGGTGGCAAATGCCATGCTATTTTCAAGCTATATTCAACTTCTTTTTGATAGGGCTATCAAAGCCTCCCTAGAAAGGGAAATGAAAAATGTTTCATTGCGTTTTCCTGGGATGAGATGGAAATAACAGCATGGGTTTATCATCAGTTGTGTTATCATCTCCCCTGTTTCCTTTCCAGTTCTTACCTCCAGCATTTTAGAAAGTCAGGGAACGACCCTGAAGGAAAGAAACACACGGGTTTAGGTTGGAAAGACAGCGCACATGAAGGCACGGGTGGCCCTGTTGGCTGTTCTTAAGTCAATTCCTGCTGGGGAAGAGTTTTCAGGGGGAATTTTATAAGCCAAGGAATTAAACTGTGCACGCTACCGCACGATCAGCTCTCATTTGCTGTAGCGTTTGGAAAAACAAACAAACCAACTCCTTGCACAGAGCGATGGCAGAGAACCCGTGGGAAGGCCCGGTGCCTAGAGCAGCGCAGCACAGCCGGGAGGAGCGAAGCCACATCTCGTCCAACATTGGCAAAAGCGCCTCATTCCCACCAGACCCAAATTCCACCACTCCAGCCTATTAGCTTGAATTACCCATGGTGGAAACAGCACGTCTTAAAGGACGGGTACTCCAGAGACGACGAATATTCTTGCTGCGTCCGACCTGCATCCATAGCACATCAGTTTGCAGGGCAACTTCATGATTTCCTCCTGATGCTCAGCTCAATGGAAATCTGGTCTACACCCTCATGGCCAACTGTCGGCAACGGCTTTGCCCCAAAGAGTCACCATGAGAGAGTCGGTGGCTTCGGAGCCTCAGCTCCTGTATCACAGGGGCCAGAGAACCTCATCCAAACATTTGTGTGAGTTCAGCTTCCAGCTCAAACAAGCAGCACGCGGAATCGTCCTGCAGAGGCGTCCCCATGGGGCACCAGCCAACAGAGAGGGAAAGGCGTCTGTGTCTGCATACACGTTTCTTCATTTATTTTTAAGCCTATCGCAGTGGGACTAGCCAGCTGGAAGGCAACCATTGCTCCAGGTAGAACAGGTAAGGACACAGCCATTATTCCTTCAGGGGAGGGAGGCCTGGAAAACAAAGGTTGCAAGAAGTCCGGCTTGAATTGCGTGAGGACAACTGGTGATTGCTGGCCTGGCTTTCAATTTTAAATACAAAGTAAAGCTCACTTTGAAATGTGACAGTTGTCTCTTTGCACCAGACACAAAAGACAGGACCACCGGCTCATCATCATGTTCCATTTATTCTGTATACATTCGCAGTGCACGTTAACGTAAGACACGAGCACTCCTCGGGTCACGCAGCACTGCTGCCGTCCTTCACCTGCGAGGTTACCCCCGCAGAGGTCTAAAGCGGGACGGGATGGATATCCAGCGACGTGGCCTGAAGAAGCAATCACACAGCAAGATGCACCCCTCTGGGCAGAGCAACTGCATCCCCGGCGGCCAGAGCCCCCGAGGCACCTTTGGTTTTCTGCCACGTCAGAAGTGTTCAGTATCAAAGACACCAGAACCAGTAACAACAAGGAGAATCGCATGGGAGAGGAGCTTGAGATAACACAGATGCATCTGGGCCTTTCAACTGTAAAATCACAGTCACTTATGGAAGAAAACCAAATTAGATCCCTTCCTTACAATTAGCCTTTTCCATACCCTGGCCTGTAATTGCCAACTTCAAAGCTCTCAGGATCTCCACTAACGTATTCACCTTTGGTCCTGTTCGGTAACAGGAATCTAAACCTGTTCTGCTGCCTGCGCACGGCATTTCAAGACGAGCCAAGTTTGGGGGAAAGACAAACTTCCCAGAAGGACAGATGGCAGCCCTCCCAGAAGCTGAATTTAGGCAATGCGTTCATTAACGATCATTCCTTAATGATACTTCACAGTCAAGATGCCAGCCGGGAGGGCCGAGCAGCCTCACGTGGAGGGACAGAGGAAAGACTGGGAGAAAACGGCTGAGAGAACAGGCAGCTGTAATACCAAGCCCTGCTTTGGTTTTTGCCCCAGTGAACAGCACGGCTTAGGTAATAAAAATAACAACACTTCAGTAACAACTAACACATTCGAGTCTCTGTGCAGAAATATTGCTCCTGCAATCCTCACAATCCAGCCTCTCCTTTGCCGTCCTCTCCCTGTAAGGCAAGTACGGCTCACGGATACTCCAGCCTCCCTCCCGAGGGGGAAAAGCAGGCACGTGAAATGGGTCGCGAAGAAAAAACACATCAAAAAACCTTCCCACGCTGAAAGACAACGGAGCGCCCGGAGAAGCTATATTCCTACCAAGAGGTTCTTAGGAAAGGGAAGGGTAAAAGATCTATTTATGCATTCACCAGGGAAGAAATATCAGGGGAAGAAGTCTGATGGATTAACTCAAAACCCAAACAAGAACCACTTAAAAAGGTTAAGACAGCCAAGATCTCTCTGCCTGGCACATGGCTGCTTACCAAGTCATCCCTCGCACTTCAGTCTCACGAGCAGAGGAAGGAGACCGGCGGAGACGCGACACCGTCCCCCGCGGGGCCACGCAGACCTGCTCCGCGGCGAGGTACGGCACCGACAGCTAAGCTGGTGCTGCCGGGTCTTCGCCGTTACCCAGGATAGCTGCGCTTTGCTGCCTTTTCTTCAGAGCCAAAGAAAGTCTCAGCAAACGCAACAGCTGACTGAGCGCAGCTCCTTTGTCCAAGTTACCAACTCCCAGACAAAACATCGAGGCGAACCATCTGCCTCGCAGAAGCAAGCTTGGGGGAGCAAGGGATCTCACAGCTTCGACTCCGCTTCGGGGACCAACTCCAGCGCGGGTTTCGGATGTACACGCGCTCATTCCTTTCCTCCTGGTCAACCGCGCGGCATCGGTTGGACGCACAGAGCCCTGGGTGAATCCTTCTTAGCTCAAAACCAGATTTGTGGCTGCAGCCACAAAGGGTGAGGTATTCTGCTCCATGGAGGTGATCGCTGGGGGGGATATTCCCGGCTTGAAGGGATAGCAGGAATCGCTGGGTATCCCTAGTTTAGTTTCCCATCCAAGTAAGCATGCGCATGTGTATTAGTGTGCATCCACTGGGAAAGTCCAGCGAACTTGCACGTAAGGCTCAAAGCAAAATCTGCGAGACCCGTCTTTACAAGGTGCCGTAAAGATACAACATACCGCACAAAGATAACTTTCAGCCCAAAGAAAACCGTAACAAGGAAAGACGCCAGGGTTATCCGGAGGGATCCCTCCTGCCCGTCACCCAAAGCACAGAACTGAAGGAATGAGAAGATGCCAACCCCGATGTCCTCCTCGCCCTTCGACCCGATACTGGTTTCTCCTCCAAAACCGTTTCAGTCGTGGCCACTAGAGGAAGCTGCAACACTGGCGAGCGCCGCTCGCGCTGCAACAGGGAGAAATCCAAAATAGTGACATTGCTGCTCCCGTGCCCCAAGAGCCACCGCCTCGGCGGCCAACCACCACTCCGGTCTCTCCTCGCACTTTCACACCACCTGAAAAATTCAATATTAAGAGGTTTTGAAAGGGTCCTGGCTACTTAATGCGGACATTGCTCTTGCGGAGTTTTCCAGAAAAGCAAAAAAGCGAGAAAATCACTGGGACGTGAACCCAATGTGCACCCTGAAAGCCATAAAGGACAACCGTTTTCCTGGCTGCCTGCACGGCGTTTCCCATTTAATTGCTTAAACATTAAACAACCCACTGCAAACAATGAGCTGCGACCGGCTTTTCATTCCCGAAGCTTTCTGGGGAGCTCGCAATACCAGCCGAGCGGAGCCTGCTGAGCCAGCAGAGCTGCTCCCCGGCCCGCGGCCGCCAGCGGGGACACAACGGGACGTGAAGCAGAGGACGTGCAGGAAGGCACCCGCCGACCACTGCGCACTGAGCGCGGCAGACGCAGCCGGCATCAGCTCTACGTTTTCTCATCTTTAAGGCCAAGGAAATTCCTCTCCTCCTTCTTTGAATGGGTGCAGCATGCTCCGGTATAAACGGGACGAGGGATGCCGTTGGGGAACGGCGATAACCTATCTGCTGCGTGCGCACACACGCAGCTACGGCGCAGCGGCCTCCTTGTCACTGCCGCTTCCAGCGGCCTGGGGAGGGAGGGGAGCATCAGGTTCACCAAAGAGGTGAGGGAGGCACGAGCCGGACAACCCAGTTCGTCTGGAGGACGTGGAAGTCGGCAGTTCAAAGGCCAAAGCCAGCTTTCCCAAAGCGAAGCTAATCCAGAGCCACCTAAACGGGATTGCAGCCGGGGCTGGCTGGGAGCCCAGCCTTTCCGAGGAAGCCCCAGCAGCGGCGTGCTTTCCCCGATCCCCGGAGCTCGCGGTCTCTGCAGACCCTCGCCCCAGCCTCGTCCCACCCGTGGGGGACGCGGCCGGGCTGGCGGCCACAGGCAGCCCCCAAGCAGCAGCCCCAGGCCTCGGCTGCTTTCTCCTGCCACCCAACAGCATCTCCCCGTGCATTTAACCAACCTGCAAACCGCCCGCGCGGGTGGGAAAGGGCCCTCACCTCTTCCTCCGTGACTGTAAAACATTTCATCCTTTCTCCCCTGGCTGAGGGGAAGAGGGGAAGAAGCATTTTGCATTTCTCAGCTCAGGCAGTGGAAAGGCAGGTTCAGAGGGAGGCTCCCAGAGCACTGCCCGTGCTGCCACGTGGGAGTTACTAGTGCTGTCCCAGAGGGCGACACTTACAGCTTAGAAACTCTTTATTTAAATAGTTTATTTAAAGCTTAACGCAGTTAACTTTTATATGTGTGTGTGTGTATATATATATATATATATAAAAACAATTTCTTCTCTCACTTCCCTAAATGAAAGCTAGATTTAGGGGGCTACATTACTTGCCTTTTTTTTTTTTTCCTTCAAATAAAGTCATTTTGTATACATACAAAAATATATTACTTGAGTTTCCTTTCAGTTATAGAGCACACAAGGGTTGGGGTGGAGAAAAGAATGGAAGACAAGCACAAGGACTTCCAAAAAAAAGGAAAAAACAGTGATTTTAAGCATGTGATGCACTTTGAAATTCGAGTGCAACAGCAAGCCAAGAAATCCACGTTCTGCCGACACAAGCATGGCACTACTCACACTTTTATCACTTTTTCTGCACTGCATGGCAGATGTCCTTGCTCCCGAAAGGGTCACATTTCAATATGACATTACAGCACCAAAACCAAAAAGGCTGAAATTCAAAAATCTGGAAATGAAGTTTCTGGAGCTCCGAAGCAGGTTGCAGCTGGACGATCGGGTTCTCTCCTCTTTCACACCGGACGCTCAGCGACTTCGACATCGGAACACGTTAGGGACACGGAGAACACAGCAAGGCTCGGCAGCGTTGCTGCTGGCAGCGGGACGTGTCGCGGAGCGCTGGATCTCTCAACTCCTGTCCCAGGGAGGAAGGTGAAGGACACAGACAGCAGGAAGGTGGGACTCGAGTCACCCAGCGCTCACTGAAACAGCTTGCAACGGCAGAGAGGGAGCCAGGGAGAGATCGAGCTGCAGCGCATCACCATGCGGAGAGGGGTGGTGGAGCAGCCTGCAACGGGAGAGGAGCAGAGACCCCACACAGGACCTCACACACCGGCCTGACAGCTCAGCTTAGACTCAGCCCTGGTGTCAAGAGAAAAATCCACATCAAAGGCCACAAATTTACCCGAAAGCCGAAATTTAGCCCTTCCAAGTCCGTAGTCGTAGGAAACAAACTGCACATTCACTCAAAACACCGATCAAATATTTCTCATGGACCCAGCCAGGCCCGTGGGCGTAGGCAACGACTCCGATACAACTCCAGGCTCGGCTGCCTGGCAGCTCCGCTCATGCTCCCACGTCTCCCGTACCATTTCCCACCCACCCTGTGTCAGTCCCAGTTAAAAAACTTTTGATTCACAGCTGCTCTTTTCCCCAACCGCAGCTCAGCAAAGCCACCAGCCTCTTCCGAGATCCGTCCCCCAGACAGAAGCAGCGAGCCACAGCGAGTACGTGTATCATACTGGCACCGGTTTTGGCAATTACCGCTGGGATGCAAAAGAACATTTAATAAATAAATAAGTAAACAAATAAATAAATCAACACCACTTCTGAACAGCCACCAAAAAGAACCCTTAAAAATCAAAACAGGGTACAGTACAATTGAAGTTTTCTATACCAAACCTCAAATCTCTCTCACAGTTGCGGTCTTCCCCTCCTCTTTTAAAGCAGGGTCTCTTCAGGAAATCAGGTTTATGTGATCACAGTGTCTGTGCCCATAGCTGTCTGTCCTCCTCTATTAATTTCTAGAGTTGCCCAATTTAAATCAAATCTGAGAAAGGGACAGATGTATTAAAAGCTTCTATGAGCTTCAAGAAAATAGGAGAAAGGAGCGAGTTGAGGGGGAAAAGACCGCAGCATGAGTTCCCAAGTCATCGGGGATCAGTGAGACCCCAAGGCAAAACCTGACTTTGGAGTGGCCCGGCTGCAGAGCTCGCCTGGAGTCGCAAGGCGTGAAATCCATGGGACATGGCCTTGATTTGCAGTGGAGCTCCTAAAGCAACTCGCTTTTGGAGAGACGCCTCCACCACGCTACTGCCCTGCCCCTGCAGCCAGGCTGCTGGCACTGCTGACGGAGCTGCCAGGCAATCAGGAGAGCTAACCCCATCCGAGGCCGTATCCACGGTGCCGGTACTATTGCTGGCACCTCCTGCCCCTCTCGCCAGAAATTTAACCTTCAAACAGCACCGTCAAATATCCCACAAGGCTTTAAAAACGAACTACATGGGAGAGACGGAGAGGGGAAGACGGACAGACAGACTAGCCTTAACATCAGCTGTAGGAGCCATCCTGTAACACCAGGTAATGGGGTAAACAGGGAAGCAGAAGGCAATGGCGAATGGAAGTCACACCGGGCCATACACTGAAGGGCGGGTACCGAAGCCACGACACAGCGCTTGCGCTTGGCGTTCCCCCTTACAGAGGCAGGTCAGTGCTGTTATGTCGAGTTTTCCGCGAAGTCCCATCATCTCTCGGCAGGGCCCTTTGCAAACTGGACATGGCCGCTGTCTTTTTTAGGTCAATGACCGCGTAGGAGTCCGTCCGGCGGGCTTCGTGGCTGGCAGGAGGTGGGACACAGGGGACCGGTGGGTTCTGATGTCCCTTGCGCGGCTCAGCCTCCAGCTCCACCTGGATGTAGTTGAGTTGCCGCGGCTGCTCTGGACGGGGCCGGGGGAAGTCGAAGCTGAAGACGCTGGGCACGCAGCCGCGACGAGGCTTTGGCAGGAAGCCGCTGCGCCGCTGGCCGCTGCCCCCGTGCAGCGCGGTGTTCTCCGAGTTCATGTAGTTCTGCAGGGGATCTTCTTCACCAGCCTCGGAGTAGCCGTTGGGGGAAGGCGTCAGCACGTCCCCGGCACCCGCGTCCTCCTCGCCCCGCCGGAGGGGCTGGCACTCCCACACCGGGGGCAGCGACGGCAAGTTCTCATAGTGCAGCAACGCCGTTCTGCGATGGGAGCAGCCGGGTAAGCCCGCGTCCTCCCGGGTGAGTTTCAAGCGCCCGCCTCGACAGAGAGAGGAGGTGCTGGGGGGCAGCAAGCCGTTGACGTTCTCGTAGACGCACTGGGGTGAAGGGCACTCCTCCTCGCACTCGTTGTTGTTGTTGTTGGGGGGGCAGAAGGGCGTCCTGCACTCCCGGTGGTGCCGACAGACGCGTCTGTAGTTGGACGCGGGACCTAACACGAACTTAACCTCCCCTGGCTGCAGAAAGACCTGGGGATTGCGGTCTTCGAGGGAGCAGCTGTGGTTCCTATGGGGGAAAGGAGGGTGGACTTCAGGCAAGGAGTGCATACAATGTCGGCCCCTCAGCTCCTGATCACCATTGGCCGTGTTGACGTAGGTGTGGGACTGCAAGGAGAGAAGCAGAGGGACAGTGAAAGGAGAAGAGAAGAGAAGAGACAAGAGTAAAGCAGCTGTCAGCAGCCGAGAAACCAACAGGAATGGAAAATGCTTCAGGGCTAATGAAGCAGGGGGAAATGAAAGAATTTCAGGAGTTGAAAATACTTTGGGAAGCCAAACACAAAAGCCATTTCTGGATTTGTGGGCTGAAGGAGAGACAAAAAGGAGCCCAACTGCAGAAGATACACATCATCTGTTTCACGCCTGATGCATATGGCACAGAACAAAAAGCAAAGCGACGTGCAAAATATTTCCTTGAGTGGCTTACACTGGCAATACTGCAGCACTCACACCTACCTAGGCTTCTCCAATAACGGTTGAGACAAGCTGGATTTTGTAGGGAAAATTCTTAAATTCTAAAACTGAGAACAAAGAGCTGAACATCAAAAATAAAAATAAAAATAATCTGAACTTGGGTGTGCATCTGCACATCAGTTTAGGGGCTGCAGTAGGAGCTGACAGGTAGGGCGGTATGACTGGGACTCAGTGCTGCTGTTAAGTAATTGCCACGCAAATCCTAGTGGTTAAGGAAACCGACTCCGTCGGCTTGACAGAGTGCCTATTCTATTGACGTATCGGAGAGCAGAAGTCTCCAAGAGCAAAATGAAGCAAAAGAGGAAAAAAAAGGATGACGAGGTATGAGGATCCCCTGAGCTTTGCTAGAGTGACAGAAACCCAGAATTGCACAGGACTGCTAGCAAAGCAAGCTGCTCGTTCATTGCTTGCAAAGAGCAGAATTTAGGACCTCCAGGTTTACCTGCTCGTCAGGCCCAATAAGGGCATGAGTAGAGTCTTCACCCACAGATGAATGCCTCAGGCTGCCCACGGAGGGGTGGCGGGCTGCGGAGTATGATAGGGTTTCTCCAGGGAAGCTGTGAAATCCATTGGGAAATCCTGGGACAGTGTACCCCAGACCTGGGAGAGAATCAAGACAGACAAGCGCTAGAGCATCGGTTTGGTATAAAATAGAGTTGACTTCATTTTCGCAGTAAGCTGGCCTCTTAACTGTACCCTGTAAGTCAGAATCAGCCTGTCTGGGCAAGATCCCCACGATGAAGTACCTAGCATAAATACAAGGGCTAGGCCCTCTTGTTTAAATCGATTTAAGTCACTCCTAATGGAGACAGGAATTCAGCAAATCCAAATTCTTCCAGATGTGGTTTCCTCTAGGAACCACTTGATCCTTGTAGATGCTACTCAAAAAGGGCACTTGGCAGCGATCCAGATGAAAACCAACGGAAGGGTGACAACTCGGTTGACTATTTGAAGGGATTTTGTTGCTGTTTCCATGGAAACAAAATCCCACATCGCAGACAAGGGGGGGCCTAAAATAAACATGCTGCACGGGGCACACGTGGACATAAAGACACGGGTCAGCAGCGAGGCAGCGCATGGGAGAGACCCACAGGCAGTTTCACACAAGCGATTGCGGACATCGCCCACGTCTCTGCATTCCCCCCTCTTCTCTCTGAGCACTGAAGGAGCCTTACTGTTGGGTGCCTGGGGGGTCCGGGAGAGCTCCCGCTCCGTGGGGTGACTGTTCCTGGTGATGACAACAGGCTCTTCCACTACGTTGATACTGTTACACTGCATCAGGTCCTGAAGCAGATTAAAGATCTCCTCGGCTCTGGAACACTTGAAGGCAAAAATCCCTGCACAGTAACGAAGAGGAGGGTCAGAAAAGCGAGAACGCAATCCTGCTTTAACAAGAGTATATGTAATTCCCGGCTCCAAATGAACAGGCAATTTTGATTTCTTTTGCTGTGTTTAACACAATCAACCCCTGCAACCCACAGCCACAGGAGAACAACCAACAACTCGGTGAATTATTGCAGCAACAGAAACACAACGCCGTGACTGCCATCTGACCAAAGGGTGCGTTATTACAAGAAAAACAGCGAGCAACCCAGTTATCTTAAGACGATCAATCCCACGTGAGCAGAGGTGCGAAAGGGACAGGCTAACCGGTCTTGTTTCATCTCTAATCTTCTCTTTTAACTCACTTGGCACCCAGTCCGGTTCTCATTACCAGGGGAAAGTCCACCCAGTGACTACTGTAAGCTGAACTGGGCCCTGTGGAGTGTGCACGTGAGGGAGGGACAAGAACGTCATATTTAAAAAATGTATGGAATTAAACAGTGTCTCCCCAAACGAGCAGCCCAAACCAGAGCTGGTGCGTGCAGAGCCAACCAATCCCAAGCTGGCACGCACACACACGCACAAAAGCCATAGCAACGAGAACGGCATGGCAACAACGGCTGCTACCCCAAAGAGTACAGTTTTAAATGTTCTGGCCAAAAAAAATAGCTATATCTGCCTTATATAAGGTGGGGAGCAGCATCAGGAAGGAGTCCTCCAAATAAAATTAACTAAGCAGAAAGAAATCCTACAAGGAAGGGAGAAAACTCATCAAAACACAACGCCATCCCTCTCATTTCTGTCTGCTTTAAGACTGATGAGTAAGTATGTGTCTGCTAAAAATTTTGTAATATATGAAGAGCAAATGGCTCTGCTTTATCCCCGCTACCTGGACCTAAATAAAAAACCAAAACACACAGGGCACCCATCTAATCACTGCATCCTGCAAAAGGCAAAACAGAAACCGAAGACAAGCAGCTCCCATCGCTGGCAACTGATAAGCACATGACTCCAGGAGAGGAAAACCCCTCTTACATAAATATTAAAAAGGAGCATACGGCACTACAGATTTGCACAGTGCTTTGCACAGACACTGAACAGTCACGCGGAGTCCTTTTGGATACGAAGGAGTTTACAAACACATTAATAGAATGAGGAAACAAACTTTTTTTTCCCGGGGATGCAGATGCCAAGAAAATGTTCGGCTCTTTAAAAGCAAGAGAGACAGACTGGTAAGGAACCGACAGGCACCATTGTAAAACTGGAGTCTATTCCCAGCATTGCTGATGACTTGGCATGTACTCCCGGGTGACTCACTTCCCTTCTCTGTGCACAGCATCTCCATGCATAAAATCAGTAAAACGTAAAACTCCTTTCCCTCTACGTTACAAGGTGCTGCCAGACACAAAATGCAAGGCATTAAGTAGAACTAGCACTACCCAAGGCAGAGCGAATGCAGAGAAAATGAAACGTGCTCCAACAACTATTGCTACTGACGTGCATTCGGCAGCTCCGGGGAATAAGCAAACCCTAAAGAGGGACCTGCAAAAAGGTGCAGGCGATGCCCTTAAGCTTTATCCCTGGAGTTAAAAAATGCTTAATAAAGCTTCAGTCTTGCAAAAAGCACTTTCTAGCTCCTAAGGAAAGAAGTCCAGCAACCTCTCCTACCAGAGCTGTGCATCATTCGGTACCGAAGCTCAGAGCTGACAGTGTAACTAACATCCTCTCTGACATTAAATACGCCCCGTCCAATGCTCAAGCCTGCTTCACCAATTACCTCATGAGCGTCGCTGCACTAGCAAAATGAGACCATTAGATTTATGCCCAGGTCCTGAGCCACAACGTTGTTCTCATTAGTGTTTTAATCAGGAGTATTAACTGTATGTGCATGCACACTCCGGTATTCTGGGGGAAGAGAGGCTGCAAAAGATGTAGGAATTTGGGAGGACACAAGCATCGTCTCACTCCGGCTGCCAGGGAACAGAAACCTGAGCGTTCCTTCCTCCGGGAACCTCCACACTCACCCTGCCCCGTCTGGCAGCGACGACCGCTCTCGAAGGAGAAGAGGTTGGAGTCATAGCCGTAGCGGCGCAAGCAGAGGTAGGGCCACCTGACAGCATCTCGCTTGTGAGTGTGCAAGATGAGCTCCGTCTGTGTCAGCTCCATAATCCCAGATCCCAGCTCGTTACCTTCATCGTCCACGTTTGTTACCTGCAGAGGCCACAGAGCCCACATCAGGAAACTCAGTGCATTGGTACCAAAAAAACCCCACCCACGAAGATACTGTTATTCCCATGGATTCCCCTTTCATTTACTGAGATGCCTTTTCTCTGCTGAGAGCATGAATTCATTGCTGGCAGAAGGCGCCAAGCCGGCAGCCCTGGAGACTGTGTGCTTGGCAGTTCAGCTGATGTGTCTCAACACAGACACTGGAACACAGCCCTGAGCAATAAAAGGTTTCTCTCCAGTTCCCCATTTCCTTGCTCGGCTGAATCTCAGTGCAGAGGCAATTTCTACTGCAAATACAAACATATTTGCAGCAGAGTTGCTTATGGAAAGGAAAAAAAAAAAAAAAAACCAGCAAACCAAAACAGTAACATATTTGCAAATCTTATCAAGCAAGAGCAGAGGTTTTCTTCCCTTTCCTGCCTGGAGTCCAATCCATGCTGGGCTTTGCTAGTAGTTGGCGCTGTGACAGGCTCTCTGATGGGGATGAAGGTGCAATACTTACCTTAAATTTGGTGGGATGGCTGTCTGGGATGCTGTCTCTGCACAGACAACTGCAGCAGCTCCCCATGACGTCAGCGTAAGAGGTAATCCCTGGGGAGAGGGCACAAACCTGAGGACAATCATGTTTTCAGACCAACTCCTCCCACCCCCTCCAAACACGCAGCAGTTACAGCCCGCATCCTCCTCGATCCCCCTGCACGTGGCCCAGTGGGTTTGGATCGCAAACTCTTCAGTGTGTTCCTCGTTTACAGGACACCATACAATATAAGGCCAATTAAAAACAGCAGCTTTCTTACCATTAGGCAATTGTTGGATTTGTTCGGAGGAGTGAGAAGGAATTCCCACTACTGTCCCTCTATCTCCTTCGGGACTTCATGGTAAGCAGGTGTCAGAGGCACCTAAAACACAAGGGAAACTGTCCCATCTTCCGTCTGACAAGGAGAACATAATTAAACAAATTAAAAAAACAGAGAAGATTAAAAAGCGGGGGGGTTGTGACTGAAGTTCCCTTCAAATATCACAAGGAAGGCAGGTGCACTTTTTTTTTTAATTAACTACCTGCATTTATATGAATATAGAAAATAATTCTGCACAGACCACTCCTGCAATTTCTGAAAAAATATACAGTCTACAGCTAAAAAACCTAAAAATAAGAGATATTTTACTTCTCGGCTTTGGGATCCTACACAACAGTGGGGTTTATCAGAGCTACAGTAGTGCAAATAAAACACTTAACACTGAATGGCCAAGAGCAGTGAGGATATGAGGAATTACACGCATCGGCTGCTTAGGAATGTGAAGGCACCTTCACTCGATGGAAGGTCCTCAGGGGTCAGGGAACCAGCAGCCTTTAAAGCAAGTGAACACAACAGCTCTTCTACTTTGGGCTACGAAAAGTAACAAATACCAGAAAACATAAAGACTCGGCTATCTGACAACAGTCAGCAAGTGCAAGGAGTTGCAGGCACTAGTAGTGAGAAATCCTGCTGTCTTTGATGCGAACTTAAAGGACTCCACATCCACTCCAGGGCAGGGGATTCAGCAGCAGATAACACGAGAGGTTGCCATGTTTTCTTTGGCAAGAACAGCTAACAATCTCTCCATCTGAGGCGTGAGAGAATAAAGCCATATGGATAACCAGCCTGGCACTAGAGCAGTAAATAAAATGAAAAGGCTATTGGAAACCTCGCACTCTGCCATGCCAGTGTCTGCCTCACCGGTTGCTCCAAATTAAACAATGAATCAGAGTTGCATCTCTGTGCAAAACCACGTTGCAGAGCTGCCCTCAGGCTCCTCTGCAGCTCAGAGCGGTGCGGAGGGACGGAGAAGAGCCGGCAGTGAGCTGACCAAGGGGTCCCATTTCATTTTTTTACAGTAAAACAGAACCTAAATTACCTTCCACTGCAACCCCATGCCTTAGCTTTGGCCCCTGAAGAATCCCCTACCACTTCCTAACCCTGTGAAGTCCCCCAGAAGAGGAATGCCTCCTTTTGAGCAAGCTGGAGGAGCTCGGGCACAAACCAAGCCGGCTGCCGCCTGCCCTCTTGCCCATGCCCGTCACCCCTAACAGTAACAACACCACACGCTCCCTGTTCAACACCACAGCCTGCTCAAGCCATCCTATTTGTTCATCTAGACTCAGTATGGATTTACTCCCCACTGACCTTACAGGCTTTGATCAATAATTTAGCAACAGATCCCTCTCTGTTTCATCTGATCTGGTCACTAGGGGCCTTGTCCTCTACTGTCTCTGCTCTCCCACTCCCATCTCATCAATTCCCTCAGCAAAAAACAATCACCTTGTAGAAAACATGTTACCTTTGCTCCCTCTTTCTTCTTTATTCCTCTCTCCCTCTGGTGCTCCCTCCACCCGCGTCGGTCTAACCTGCGAGGGGGTTAGGCTGAAGTACCATTGCCTATCCTGAACAGTTATTATGGTCAGAACTGAACAAACAAGAAAAAAACCATTGTGAGATCCCTGAACACTCCCTCGGGGCTTCCCACTACTCCTCGCTGTTGAATATTTTAGTGGCATCCCTTTCACGCAGACACCGAGACTCCCAAGGCTCCCGTCTCTTGCTCGGCGCTTTCGACACGCACCTTTCCGAGGGTTGCCTGCCCGTTCATAGCTTTAACGAGCTGAACCACGCCAACAGTACGATACGCTTCCCCGTGAGCAAGAGCACGTGCCTCCTAAGGCCAGCGGCCCCATCCTCCCCTCCAGGCTCCCCACCTCCCAGGACCCAAGGCTAAATCCTCCTCGGCGCCTTCGCAGCCCTCCTCGGCCCGGTCCCCAGACCACAGCTCACCTCTCGCCGGGTCGCTCGCTCCCCTCCCAACCCCTCTGCTCCCACACAGGCTCCGTCCGTGCCCCCAGCCTGCAGCAGCCCCTTCACACTCCTCCAAGCCACTCTCCTAAACCCGGCACTGCAGACGAGGGTCCACCTCATCCCAACGGACCAGGGCACCCCGGCACCACCGGGACCCCCGCGAGGGCCCTGTGCAGGGGCACGCATGGCCCCGCACCGCCCCACCCGTGACAGGCAGCCCCGGGCCCACTGCCCCCGCCAGCGTGGGAGGGAGGAGAGGGGCTGCAGGGGGGCACCTCCAGGGCAAGTGGGGCCGCTGGCGAGGGGAAGGGGCCGGCGGGAGGAGGCAGGGGCCTGCACAGCCCGAGGGGCCGGGGGCCGTGAGGAGGGGGCGAGGCCCGGGGGTGACGGGGGGGCTGGGGAGTGCGGAGGGGGTGCGAGGGGACAGCGGGGGGCACGGCGGGGAGCGGGGAGAGGGGGCGGGAGGGAGGCGGGGGGCAACGCGGGCCGCGGGGGCAGAGGCCCGGGCCGAGGCGCGGTGCCGGTGCCGGGGGAAGGCCCGGGCGCGGGTCGGTACCTGAGGCGCTGCCCAGCTCCGCCGTCCGGGAGCTGAGGCCCGGGCCCCCGCTGCCGGCCGGCCCCCGTCCCGGCCCGTCCCCTGCCCGGCCCGCCGGGTCCGGGCTCGGGCTCGGGGACCGGGTGCGGGTCCGGCCCCGCCAGCGCCGCGTCCCCCAGCCCGGGCCGGGCCCGCCGGGAACAGCGAGTCCGCCGGCCGCCGCCTAGAGCGTCTCGGGCTGGGAGGACCCGGACAGGCAGGAGCGCGGCCGCCAGGGGGCGCGCTGGCTCCGCGCTGGCTCCGCGGGGGCGGGGCCAGGGAGGGGGCGTGGTGGCGGAGGGGGCGGGGCCAGGGCAGGGCGGGGGGGCGGGGGTCCCGGGGCAGGAGGGGGCTGGGGGGGGCAGAGGGACAGGAGGTTTTATGGGGGGGGTCAGTGGAGGGGGATTGGGGGGGTCTGGGGTGGGGGGATGCTGGGGGGGGTCAGTGAAAGGGGATTGGGGGGGTCTGGGGCAGGAGGGGGTGCTGGGGGGTCAGTGGAGGGGGATTGGGGGGTCTGGGGTGGGGGGATGCTCGGGGGGGGTCAGTGGAGGGGGATTGGGGGGGTCTGGGGTGGGGGGATGCTGGGGGGGGTCAGTGAAAGGGGATTGGGGGGGTCTGGGGCAGGAGGGGGTGCTGGGGGGTCAGTGGAGGGGGATTGGGGGGTCTGGGGTGGGGGGATGCTCGGGGGGGGTCAGTGGAGGGGGATTGGGGGGGTCTGGGGTGGGGGGATGCTGGGGGGGGTCAGTGAAAGGGGATTGGGGGGGTCTGGGGCAGGAGGGGGTGCTGGGGGGTCAGTGGAGGGGGATTGGGGGGTCTGGGGTGGGGGGATGCTCGGGGGGGGGTCAGTGGAGGGGGATTGGGGGGGTCTGGGGCAGGAGGGGGTGCTGGGGGGTCAGTGGAGGGGGATTGGGGGGTCTGGGGTGGGGGGATGCTCGGGGGGGGTCAGTGGAGGGGGATTGGGGGGGTCTGGGGCAGAAGGGGGTGCTGGGGGTGCGCTCTGCACCCAGCCGCCCCCATTCACAGCATCCCTGCGCACTGCCCGCCCCAGTTATACCAGTATCAGCGCACTAAACCAGCACGGTCGATGGCAGCTCGGTGCTGGGGTCCCGCAGGCGGCTGCACCCCCGGGCCACCTCGACGGGCGCCCGATTGCTCGCGGTTGGGCTGCGCGGGGTCCCGACGCAGCCCCGGCGCTCCTGGTGTCATGTGCTAAATAATAACGCCCGCAGCCGGCGTTTGGCCTCGGACGAGGCACGGCTTCCCGGCGGGAAGGCGGGGGGCTGCGGGAGGGCTCCGGGCCCGCGCGAGGGGCTGCCCTGCACGTGGGACGAGAGGGAGGGCACCAGGAGAGTTTGGCTGGGCTGCAGATGTTACAGTTGTCATTTTTACCCTCGCAATTTTTACAATTGCGATTTTTACAATTGCAATCTCTCTGCGATTACAATCCCGCCCGCGCTGTTACGGCGCGGAGCTGTCGGATGTCGCCCGTGGCTTCGGAGGGGCAGCGGGGGCTGCCGGCTCCTCGGCCGCAACACGTGAGCGCTCCCGGTCTGCTCCAGCGCCGAGTCGCGTGGCTGCAGCCCTGCCCGTTCCACGGGGACGCTGCCGGCCGCACGCCGGTCGCTCCGCGGTGTTTTGGCGGCAGGGAAGCCCGTCGGGCCAGCGTCCTGCCCGTCACACGTGCGGGCTCGCCTGCGCCCGTGGGGGACCTCGTGGCGTTTCCAGGGCGGTGGCTTCGGTGCAGCGGCGGCCGGTCCCACCTCAGAAAGCCCCGAGTGACCCATTTGTCGAGCCCGAGTCCCTGTGCCCGGCTGGTCTCCTAACGAGGACTTTGCCCATTAATCTTTCCGGCGTGCGGAGGGACGGCGTGCGTGGGGAGCGCAGGCAGCAGCCGCTCCGCAGCTGGGCTGGGAGCTGGCAGCGGGCAGGAGGGGGCCCACCACCGCCCGGTGGTACAAAGTCCATAGCAGCAAACCAGCCTCCCACCAAAGCCAAACAGCGGATTAACCTCCCTGGCGCAGATCCGAGACCTTAAAGGGTCCCTGGGGAATTGCAGCGCTGGCTCTGCAGCCGGCTGGGACCCCGCTGCGGGGAAGCGGAGACTCGCCTGCCCCTTCTCCTTTTCCTCCTGCTTTCCCTGCCTGGGTAATTTTGCAGAGATGTAAACCACCAGTGAGCAGTGTGACAACCCGTGCACCAACACGGCTCTGCACGGCCTCTCCCAGCAGTGCCACCGGCTTGCCGTGGAGGCCGGCCACCTCCTCTGACAAATTCCCATCACTGTACAGATTTAGACTGCGGTCCTGACCCTGGTCCCAGGGACCTACATAATGCACGAGCCGCCTGCGCCCCTTGGGGCTCCCAACGGAGCCCCCAAACAAGAGGCAGCTCCTGCGCAGCAAGGTGCTCGGACCACGCGGGGCTGCTCCAGCCCCTGCAGATGCGGGGTTTGGTGGATGCTGTGTCTGTGCCCATCCCCAGAGCCGCATCAGCAGGCAGGAAAATCTTATGGCATGCGAGAAATACACAGAAATACAACAAAGACGCTCTGCCTTGAGTCAGAGGCTCTGATAAATTTTACCCTGACTCTTGCCCGAGTGCTTGCCGAAGCCTCCAAATGGCTTTTAGGAGACTCGTCAGGTGTTCGGGACTTGGGAAAACTGGGACATCCTGACTTGCCTCTGGCTAACTCCTTTGTGAGAGCCCAGCCAAAGTTTCTCCACCTCTAAATTGGGGTGTAATGACACTTCCCCTCTTTCATGAAGCTTCGACTCTTTCTGATCTAGGTAGGAAAATAAATCACTGCGTGGATCATAAAAACCATCAAAACGGCAACCTGGGGTGAACTGAGCCGCAGATGGAGGGAAGGGCGCGGACGCTCGGAAAATGAGAGGCAGCGAGAAAAACAGATGTCATCTCCAGCTCTTTCCCCTGTAGGGTTAATATACACCCCCTCCGCCACCCTTTGCTCTTCCCCTCCCTGCCTGCCGCTGCGATTCCCTGCCATTGGCTGTCTCTGTAGGTTTAGGCTAAAAAGCCTGTAATTAGGACCCCGGCTGACACAGATCCAGTTTCCTGGGCAGGCAGATTAAAAAAAAAAAAGAGAGAGAGAGAGAGGAAAAAAAAAAAATTGTTTCCCTGACTGAGCTTGGATGTTTTCCTTTCGCTTTGCGAAGTTTTCCCTGCTCAGCCTCCACTCGCTCACCTCCCCCGGAGCCGGGCGGGACGGCGGCGGCCGGAGCGGGGCTGGAGCGGCCGGCGGAGCCCGGAGCGGCGGCCCCCGGGTGCCGGGCGGCGGGGAAGGGGCAGGTAGGTGAGGCTGGAAGGGTTTCCCGGGGCCGGTTCTCCGAGCTACGAGCTGAGCTGGAGCGGGGGGAGAAGGCGCTTGGGAGCCGGGGGGCACCGGGGAGCCCCCGTCCGGGAAGCGCTGCAAGGGGAAGGGGAGGCGAAGGACGGGAGAGGGAGGGTTTTTTGGCTGTTCTTCTCTGGGAGAAATACACGGGGGGAGCAGAATGGTATCGCTGCCCCCGCGGTCTTTGTTTTTGGGAAAACGTCCGCTGAGAGCAGGACACGGCGCCTGCTGCATCGCGCCAGGCTCTGCCACCCCGGCCACCGCCAGAGCGGGCAGGAGCCCGGGCACGGGGCCGGTGGGCTGCCCGGCTCCCGCGGCCAGCCGGGCTCTCCGGGAAGGGCTGTTGGCTCCGCCGTCCCTCCTGCGCCCAGGCTTTAGGCGGGAATGGGGTGTTTTGGGGTTGGCGATGGAGCTTTCCGCTGGAGGTGGCCGGACCCTGTCACACCCCGACGTGCCGGGATGAAATCCGGTGGCCGCAGGGGTGAGGTGGGGCGGTGGGTCTCGGTTCGTACCCGCGGATGTACGAATGGCTGCGTTACAGCAGGTTGATGGGTTACTGCTCCCCGCCGAGCCGGGGCAGCCGCCCGCGCCTGCACTCTCAGGGTGGGGGAAAACCCACTAAGAAATCCCTTTGCAGCACTGGCACATCCCCCTGTGAGCTACAGGCCACAGCATTGGCCACGGTCCCCTCCGGTGACACGGAGAACATGGTGCCATATGGCAGAGCAGGATGCTGAGACCCCCCCATCATCTGGGGGGCTGCGCTGACCCTGTCCCTCCACGCTGCGGGCCCATGGGACGGCTGTACCCAGCCAGCGGCACCCAAGCGTTGCTCCACCTCACGCCATCCCAGGTCCAAAAGCCACCGCGGGCTCCTTCACGAGACAGGCTCCAGCTCGGGCAGCACGGCAGGACTAGCTGCTCCGGCTCGCCCTGCCAGACCTCAGCTTATCTCGCCCCAGAAGAGATGCATCTTTGTTGCTCTGCATCTTTATTTCCACGTACCTTCATTGCAGCTGTGTTGACAGGAGCTCAAGCAAAAACAGGTTATCCTGTGGGTGAGGTGGCGAATACAGAGCTCTGCCTCTGAAAGCTGCCAGTGCTTTTGGGTGCTTGAAAGGGGATCTGGTCTTTTTGGTGACGGTGAGCTGCTGGGTTTCCTCGGAGTTGTGGAGCTGGGGAGCGTTTGGTGCTTCTGAAAAATAGGCTAGAGGGGTCCGAAAGTGGGTCTTCTGAGATGGAAAAGTGACTTTAGAAAACCAAAGGCTGTGGCAGAGATGCGGATCAGCCCCTGCCCATGCCAGGAACAGGGAGCCTGCGCTGAATGCGAATGGGCCGGGGTGGCTGCACTGCAAGTTAATGGGTGACCTTGGCGGGAGAGGGATGGGAGCCCGCACCCGCTCCCACAGCCAGCTGGAGACAGGGGCTGCTCCCGGGGAGCCAAAGAGGATTAATATTCCCATGAATTTTAGCCCCTTGCACCCAGGGAGCTGCGACTGCTTTGCAAAGGGCTGCAGCTACTGTGGGAAACGTGCTCGGAGCAGGAAGGGGAATCCTGCGGGGCCACTGCGCCAGGCAGTGCCAGCACCGGGACCGGAGCCTGGATGGCCGCTTGCAGCCTGGCAAACACCAAAAGGCTGTGAGCAGGCAGGGGACCATGGCAGGGAGATTGCCCATCCTTCGGGGAGCACAAGGGAGCTGAGCCATCGCAGTCTGGAGGAGCTCCCGCGGGCAGGACAAGAGGCTTTTAAAGCACAGGCAAATGACAGCCAGTGGCACGCAGCCTGCCCGACTGGTCCCTCGCACGTCCCTTCTGGGGCGACGCACCTCCAGCGCTCGGCTCTGCGCTGGCAGGGAGAGCGGCTCCCCAAAGTGCCCGCCTGCCATCTCCCCCGGTGCCTGGTCCGGGCTCTCCTGTCCCTGTTTTTGAGGGCAGGGGCAGGCAGGGAGCATCCCTGTATCCCTTTTGCAGGCCAGCAGGGAAGAGCAATAGCAGGACTGCCTGGAGGCGGCGAGGGAGGGCACGGCGAGGGAGGGCAGGAAGGAAGAGGGGACAGGGATGGGGAGCAGAGGAGCCGGACCTGTTGGGGCTGCCTGGCTCCTTAGCATGGGAGGCGCATACCACTGTCATTGTCTGGGGCTAATTACAGGGACTTGCCTACAGCCCAGACGGCTGCCAGCCGGCGTAATCACATCAAACCGGGCTGGGCTGGGCTCTCCAGCGCAGCCCCATGGATTCACAGCAGCCAGGAGCCCTGCCCTCTCCGCTTTCTCCCAGCATCACCCCACTGGGCTCCCTGCTGAGGGCCCTGGGACGAGGTGCCCTGTGCACCCTGCCGCAGTGCTGGGGCCGTGCGGGGACCACCGGCTCTGCTGAGTCCGCGGAGCATCGGAGGGGTCTAATTACAGCAAAGCCCCAACAGATTAGACAAATGCAGCTTGGAGGCTTAGTAAGCCAAGCACAGCCCGGGACCGCCATCTGCCTCCCACGGGGAGGGAAGAGCAGGGACACGTATTACCCAAACAAGGCAGCAGCAGCGCTGGGGCCGGTCACCAAGCCCACAGAGGTCCCCACTCAGCACCCCCAGGGACACGTGCGATCCTCCTGCACAGCTCTAGAGCCAAGGCTGGTTACTGGCCCAACACCAGTGGTGGGACGGTGGTCCTTCACCAAGTCAGCAAGGCCAGGGCTCTCTTTGGGCTGCAGATGATTTCACCCCTGTGCAGGTCCTAGAGCTGAGCACAGCTTTAAAAGCACCACGCAACCAGCCCTGCAGTCTTTCTGGGCTAACCCCCGGGCTGGCAGACCCCAAGCCCCAGGAAAGAGCAAGCAGCCCTTTTGTTTTCTCCCGCTGATTAGCCAAATTTGCGGTGTTAATCATTGACCCAGGTGCATGGCAGGGAAACCTGAGCTGCCTGGGCTGATCCCACCGGCTCCCAGCTGCAGAGGTGGCCACATTTGGGTGCAACATGCCGGCATCCCAAGGTGCCGCATAGGAAGGGGCTGGTGCGGTGCGGGGAGCACCCTGGGAGCAGGGGCTGAGCCGGGGGTGTGGAAGCGGTTCAGTGGGAGCAGTGGGGACGTGGCTGCTGGTGCTGGCCAGGACGGCCCTGGCAGCGTGGGCAGGGGGATAAACCAGATGTGCAGAAGTACCAGCCCAGTGCGGAGCAGTGAACTGGTCCTCATGGTGGCAGTGATGCAGGAGGACCAAGGTGCGTGGCTGGGGGGTTACCACCCCTCAACCCTCAGCCTGGGCCCGTGTCAAGCCGCTTGCTGTATAAAACACTTTCCAGAGCAGCTGATCAGTCCACGGTGGGCCAGGCACGGGGTGAATCCAGGGCTGTCCTGGGGTCGTTTGGTTGCAGCACCTGGACTTGCCCCCGGCGCAGTGGCTCAGCTCCATCCCACCCGCATCCCACCCTGGCTTCCCAAAGCGCGGGCAGAGGGCGTCGGGCTCTGGGCCGGCGTCCAGGGAGCCCCAGGAGCCACTGCATCGCCATCTCGCCTTTGTTTTGGAAAGCCAGGCCAGGAAGGAAGCGAGCGGTGAAAAGCGCCATGTGGGGAGGAGGGGACGGACCGGACGGGTTTCCACTGCGTAACCATTAGCCAGGCGAGGTGGTGGTGGCTGGGCGAGCCGGCCGCCCAGGCAGGAACAGCCGCTCAGGGCAGAACAATAGCAGCCCGAGGGGAATAAATTATTTTCCACTGAATTGGGCTAGACCTCAGTCTCCTCCCACTGCCCTGCTCAGGGACCGGCCACTAGACCGGGGATTAGCCGTGCCAGCAAAGGACTGGCGGCAGCCAGGGAAAATCTCCTGCTGTGGGTGAGTGAACGGCTGCTGCCATTTCCCAAAACCTGTTTCAGCTTGAGCACAGGCACCCGGGGTCTTCCCTGCCCAGCTTCAACCCATCACCATCCCGTCAGCGCCTACCGCTTGGAGGACAAAGCCCCAGCCCTGCCGAGCATCCGTGCCCTCAGCGTGGGTTTGCTTATAACCCCGCAGAGAAAGGGGCAGCCCCCAAAAGCCCTTGGACTTCTGCAGGGGTTCAGCCAAGGTCGAGGTCGTGGCGGTGCTGAGCATCATCCCGGCTGGACCTGCCCAGGGGTCCCTCCCCGGGACGAGGGGCTGCTCGTCCTGCCATGGCGCGGAGAAGGTCCACGCTGGGCTGGCGGGATGATACGTGTCCTGGGGCTGGGCCCCTGCTCCCTGCCTCGCCGAGGGTCTCACCAGCTCTGATCCTCTCTCCCCAGCTCATGTCCCTGCCGAGCCCTGCATGGCCCCAGCGAGAGGAGCCACCCCCCTGCGGCACCGCCACCGGCCTCCCGCCAGCCTCGTCCGACAGCGACTCCGGCTGTGCCCTGGAAGAGTACCCGGAGCCCCCCGCGGACCCCGCGCCCCCCGAGGTGGGCAGCACCCCGGCTCTCGCGGGGCTCCCTTTGCTCCCTGCTCCCCCCAGCCCTGCGGGTGCCAGCCACGGGCGGTACCCGCAGCCCAGCACACCCAGCCCTGGGATGAAATGCACATTTTAGCAACCTCAAGCAATGCAGCTTAATCCCCCTAAAAATCTGCTTGTGTTTCTCTCTCCCGCGCGCCATCCCAAGGTCCCGGCGTGCTTTGGCACCCGCTCGCCGCAGCCTGCCTCTCCCGCCGACAGGATCCGGCTCCGCACCAGAGCCCTCCTGCAGCAGCTGCCTCCTCAGGACTGCGATGTAAGACACGTATCTGTTGGGTGCTGCCCACCCTGGGCTTCACCCACTGCGCGTCCCCTCACCTCCGCCTCCCCATGCAGGAGCGGTACTGCCCCGACCTTGCGGAGGAGGAGAGGAGGCAGCTACGAGCGTTCAGCGCCCGACGGAGACGGGAGGCCCTGGGGCAGGGGCTGGCATGTCCCGTGCCAGGTCCCTGCCATGGCTGTCCCTGCAAGAAGGTGAGGTGTCCCCTCCCCTGGCACTAGGCAGCACCCATTCCCCAGGGGGGACCCGTCCCCAGAAGCCAGCCTGACCCCAAACCCCGCGTCCCTCTGCCTTGCAGTGTGGCAGGAGGCTGAACAAAGGGGACCCAGGGATTTCGGCATCTCGGCTGGGGGACCAGTTCTGGCACCCGTCCTGCTTCTCCTGCCACTTCTGCCACCAGCCCCTGGTGGACCTCATCTACTTCCAGCAGGACGGGAGGATCTACTGCGGCCGGCACCATGCCGAGCTCTTCCGACCCCGCTGTGCCTCCTGCGACCAGGTGGGTGCCGGGCAGGGGAGAGGCTTTTACCTCCCTTTTGCTGCTGTTAAAAGCTCCTGTGCTTGGCCGGGGGCTGCAAATGCAGCAAGAGCCACTGATGGGCAGGAGGAAAGGTTCCTTCCTGAGCCTTGCAGAGAGCCCCGTGCCCGTGCCAAGGCACAGGGACTCCTCCTTTCTCCTTGGCACAGCAAAGCATCCTCCAGGCTATGGGTTTTCTAGCTGGGTGCTTAGAGGATGGGTCGTTTTCCCTGCTCCAGCTGATCTTCATGGAGGAGTGCATCGAGGCGGAGGGCCGGCGCTGGCACCTGGAGCACTTCTGCTGCCTGGAGTGCAACGTGCCCCTGCGCGGGCAGCGCTACGTGATGAAGAGCGGCCGGCCCTGCTGCTGCGGCTGCTTCGAGAGCCTCTTCGCTGAGCCGTGCCAGGCCTGCGGGGACCCCATCGGTATGGCCCCCGTCTCCCCTTCCTTGGGGCAGGGCACAGCGGGGCTTCCCTGCCCGGGCAGGTGGGACGTGGGCTGGGAGGGCTGCGGAGCCAGAGCCCCGCGGCTCGCTGCGGAGGATGGGTTTTGGCACACGGCGGTGGGAAGAGCCTCCCCTTCATCCGCGGTTGCCCCTCAGGTGCCGACAGCGAGGAGGCCACCCACCAAGGGCTGCACTGGCATGCCCGAGCCGCCTGCTTCTGCTGCAGCCTCTGCCGAAAGCCGCTGCACGGGCAGCCCCTCACCTCCCGCCGCGGCCGGCTCTTCTGCTCCGAGACCTGCAGCCTGGGACGGGACGCATCCTCCACCGCCTCCGACTCCTCCGACTCAGCTTTCGCCTCGGCCCCGTCCCCCGACTCGACGCCCCTCTCCCGAGCCGGCCCCGCCGGCAGGACCGCGCCGGGGACGGGCAGCACCTCGGCACTCGGGGACTGCAGGCAGCGGGTGGAAGGGGCAGGTAGGGATCCTGCTGCTCCGCTTGCTACATGGCGGGAGGGGAGCGGGAGGAAAACCAGGCTCTGCTCAGCCCCTGGCTACTTTATGGGGAACATCGCACGGGTGCAGCCCAACCCAGGGCTGGAGCAGCGGCGACGAGCCCCCAGCCCACCTCCCGCAGGAGGGCGAGCGCTGGCAGCTGGGGTTTGGTACCACGACCAAGGCAGCCCTGGCTGCGTGAGGGGCTGTGGCAAGGCAGGCTCAGCTTTCCCCGTCCTCACTGATCCCTGCTTTCCTTCTTCCAGAGGCGTTTCTGGATCAGGCCTCCGTGCATCCAGCATTCAGGAGCCTGGAGGACTGCGGAGCAGCTGCTAAGGAGCGGAGCAGGGATGCTGCGCACGCAGGGATGCTGGGACCACCGGCCAGACACCCCTCTGGCAGCCAGCCCAGTGCAGGGGGTCCCAATGGGCCTGGAGGCCCCAACCACCCGGTTTTGGGGGGCCCTGACCCCCGAACACCCGCAGGCAATGGAAACCCACACTTTCGAGCGGGCACAGCCCCTGCCCGACACAGCGTGCAGCCGGAGGACATTGACCTGCAGGACATCACGGAGGAGGATGACTCCTGGTGTCCCACCTGCTCTTCATCTTCGGACTCGGACGAAGAGGGTTTCTTCTTCGGGAAGCCCATCCCCAAGCCGGGGATGAGTTCCCTGGGCAGGGAGCCCGTGGGGAGGGCTGGGGGCAGGACGGCGAAGCCACGGGGCAGCAGCAAGCACTGCAGCGTGTCCTAGCAGCGGGGACTGGGGGTCCTCGACCAGCACTGCTGTCCTGCCAGCCCCTGCCGGGTCCTGCCAGCCCCTGCCATGGTCTCAACACGCTCCAGGCACGTTTTGGATGCGGCCCAAGGCTGGTGGGGAGAAGCTGCTGGGATCCTTCCCCCCGGCAGCCGCTGGCAAAGCACAGCCTGCAATTCCTGCCAGCCTCTCCCACAATTAGGAACAGGTAAAGCAGGTAGGGAGCTGAGAGCCGGCAGCTCGCACCAGGGCTCCCATCTCCGACGAGGCGGCAGCGCTGGAGAGCGGCCGCGCACAGGGGAGGGCGGACGGGTGCTTAAGACAAGGGCAGCTGCCTGCATCGCCCCGCTGCGGGGCTGCTGCTGGGGACCCATGGGGACAGGAGGGGTGCTGGGCACCAGGGCTGGATCCTTCCCGGGGACACCTCCTTGAAGGATGACCGCCACTGCCAGATGCTCTCCATCCCTGGTGGCACCCTGTCCCCCTGCCACCATGGGGAGGGGACGAGGGGGGCAGCTCTGCTGCTGCCGCTGACGATGCTCCAATAAAGTTCAGCTGAAATCTGAACGCAGGAGAGCCACCACACATCTGCCCCATTCCTCCCCGCCCCAGGGTCACTGCGGCACTGACCATGCCACCAGAGCAGCGTGATCCCCAGGGGTGGCCCCTGCCCTCTGCCACAGCCGGGGGCCCCACGGTGGGTTCACTGCGGGACCCCTACCTCACCTGCCCCAGGAGAGCAGGGCCAGAGCGACGGCAGAGCAAGGGCTGCAAAGATCACAGCTGGTTTATTTTTAGATTTAAAACGAAGAACAACCCCTGGGGTTTTGGGGCACATCCCTGTGAAGCAGGAATGGAGCAAGGAGCTGGGGTGGAGGGGAGCTCCCCACAGCCACTCTCCCTCCCACCACCCTCCAGTAAAACCAGCTCCCCCTTTTACTGCACATACACGTCTGGGCAGGGCTAAAACTAAGCACCCCCCTCCTCCATCTCCAAGAGAGATGGTGGGATGGCGCCAACACATCCATACCACCTTGCCCCAAGGGCTCAGCACCATCACCAGCACCCCAATGCACTGGAACGGCCCCCCATCACTCCCCAGCCCCGGCTGGCAGTAGGGGGTGTCCAGCCGCTCCCCCCGCTCCCCCCTCAGCGGCTGAGGGTGGCCGAGTCGTAGCTGTTGATGAAGTCCTCCAGCTCCTGGAGGTGATGGATCCGGCCCTGGCGGAGGTTGGCCCTCAGCGCCAGCCCCAGCGCCGCCTCCATGGAGGGCTCCTTCTGCAGCAGCATCGTGGCCACCACCGCGATGGTCAGGCTGAACTGCTGGTACGACTGCAGGGGAGCAGCATGGGGTCAGCATGGGGCATCCCAAAACCTCCCTTGGCCAGGGGCCACCGGGACTCACCAGCTCGATCTCCTCCTTCCTGGCGAGGACGGCGGCGGAGCGGAGGTCCGTGCTGGGCGGGGAGGACATCGGGAGCATGGAGCAAAGCTGGCGCTGGCCGCCCACAGCCTGGGCAGTGGAAAAGGCGAGGAAGGGTCAGATGCTTCGAAGGGGAGAGGGACTGGGCAAGGCTGGGGCCAAACTGGGGCTGCTGGCACCAATTGCCAGCCAGGAACTGGTCACCCTCTGGGGGGACCCGCTGGGACCCTGGCTCCCCAGGGTGCTCGTTTGCCACCCTTCCCTCGGGTGCGGAAGCCCCTTGCCCCATCCCAACCCCAGCCCTGGCAGCATCGCTGCCGAGAGCCCCGCCAGCAGATTTCTCTTCCCCCTCAGGCAGTAATTAAGCCACTCTGCAACGCTCTCGTTTGCTTCGTTAAAGCTCGAGTCCCAGGGTCGTTCACGCTCCAGCACACTCTCAAGCCTCTAGTTATGTTTTTGGCCTTTCTCCCAGCTGTCCCCCGTTTATCGGCATCTCCGGTGCAGCCGGCACCGGGGCTGACACGGGCTCTGCCTCCAGACAAAGCAGCGCTTTAACCCCAGCCCGTAATCCTGCAAGCGGGGAGGCCGGAGGGATCCCACTGCTCCTGGGCTATGGCAGCATCCCGGAGCCCAGGGCACCCGCCCTGCGTGGGGACGCCTCAGGGTGAGCGCGGGGGAGCGGAGGCACCCTGACCCCGTACCGGCTCTGTCTCACCGGCCCCAGGAAGGTGCTGGGACCCTGGTGAGGTCTCTGGTGCGGTGCGGATATCGGAGCAAGCCTGGCTGGGCTGTGCGGCAGGCTCTGCGGCAGCTCCTGATGGGACCTGTGAGGTTTTGGATGGCTGAAGGACACCTAGAAGCTGTGGGAGAGAAAGTGGCTGGGGAAGGAAGGCAGCGGCCGTGCAGGAGCGGGGGAGCCAGCGCTGCCAGCACGCCCCTGCCCGCAGCAGCGGCCTCGGTGGGCTCGCCCCGGGGCGGGACGTGCCATGGAGCTGCCCACCACGCTCCTACACCCACCCCATCGCAGGCAGCTTCTGCCTCGGCTTCTCCAGCTCCACTTGGCTGATGCTGCCGTCCCTGGGAACACGGGCAGAGCTCAGCACCCACCTCTCCAGCGGAGCTGGCTGCCGTGCGGACCCTCTTGGCAGGCTCCGGAGGGGCTGCTGGACCGTGGGGACGTGACCTGCCACCTGTGCCAGCCTCAGGGACGCTTTGGCTGCACGGCTCTACCTGTGCAAAGCATTACAGATGCATTGCAGAGCCTATGGCGAGGGCTGGCAACGCCACGCGGGCAAGGGGAAAAACGAGGTTTGCAAAGAGGATTGCAAGCTCCCACCTCCCCCCGGGGACTGCTTTTAGGAGGGCAGAGGAGACGCATTAGCTCGTACCTCCAGGTGCTCCTCCGTCCTGGCAGAGCTCTCCGCCGGCGGCGCCGGCTCTGTTTCCAAAGCAGAGGGGCCCTGGCCGTGGCTGCCTGCAGGTTTCTGCCTGGCTCCTGGCTTGACCTGGGGACACGCAACGGCATGAAACCGGGCCACATCTGGCCCGGGGAGAAGAGCTGGGGGACAGGATAATGCTAAAACCCAAAGGAAACCACGGGGCTTTGCAGCCCCAGAGAAGAGTCAGGAAAATGCCTGTGCCTGGCAAAGAGGCAGCGAGGCGAAGAGCCAAAGGGCTGGATGAGAGAGAAGGGAGATGTTACACTGGCCGAAGAGACCCCCGAGCCGGGCACCCCCAGGGGTGCGAGCAGCCCTGCCTGCCCCCAGGAGAGGGGTGCTCTCCTACCGGCGTCGCTCCTGCTGCCGGCTCCGTGGCCTCTGCTGCAGCCTGGGGATCAGTGGCCGGGCTCTTCTGAGGGGTGCCGGCCGATCGGGGGGGCTCCGGGACCTTCCTGCTCACCGCCGGCGGGCTCTGGGGGAAACCATGCTGGTTGGGGGCACGGCAGCACCGTGCAGGGCTCAGACCATGCAAACTCGTGTCACTGCTGGGTGCTGGGATCAGGGGGGTAAAAACACACAACCTGAGCCGTCCGCTCCTTGCTCTGCGCACCACCTTGGAAGGACATAAGTGGCTGGGGAGGATCAGGGTGCCGCCGCTCTTTTTTGATCCGGGGGCCGCGGCCGGGCCGCTGGCTTGTCCCAGAGAGGGAAGGAGAGGACCTGGAGGATGGCTGATTCCCTGCAGAGCGAGAAACACAACGGGAGTGACTCCTCTCTCTGCCCGAGGAGACGCTGGCAAGCACCAAGGAGACGCTGGCAAGCATGGCGTGGGGCCCCTCGCAGCCCCGGCAGCCGGGACAGGGTCGGCACAAACCTCTGGAGGGCCAGGGACACGGGACGCGCTGGACCAAGGTTAACTCTCGGTGGCCACGGTGAGGGCGTCGGCAGCGTTTCCCACCCAGGCCACGATAGCCCCAGGACAGGCGGTCATCCTGGAAGCCACCTCGCTCCCTGCAGTGGCAAAGGCAGCCCCGGGGCGGGGATTTAGGCTGGAAGGGGTCTCTGGTGCAAACCCCCCACCCTGAGCAGGGCCAGCTTCAACGCTGCATCACCCCTTGGCTGTGCACCGGGGCAGAGCCCGGCCCCCGCGCCCCTGCTCGCCACCCCGCAGCTGCACGGACCCCCGCGCCCCTCGCCCTCGCCACGGGCACCCACTCTGGCAGGCTGGCGGGGGGCCGGGGTGGGTGCCGCTCCTCGTCGGGGAACTCAAGCCAGGCAAAGCAGCCGGGGCCGGGCAGCGGCGGCTCCTGCGGGGAAGGGGGTGGATTTTAGACACGGAGCAGGACAGGGGATGTTGTGACTGCAGATCAGAGAAGCTGGGCTGCCGCTGCTCCCAGCACCATGCAGGGAAACCTGTCCCCGTGCACTGTCCTTGTCACAAGGCAGCGAATGGCTCCTGCCACTTCACCCGATCCCTGCCCTCGGTCCTGCGGGTGCTGCCACCCCCCAAGCCCACCACCCCCTCACCGGGTGCCAGGCCTCCCCCAAGAAGTCCCCAGGTCCTCGGTTGTCTTCTCTGTCATCCCAAGGGTGCGGTGGGGGACAGTCGCGGGGTGCCCATCTCCTGTCCTCCTCGGTCCAGGGGAAGTCGGCAGGGCCAGGGAAGGGTCTGGGGTCCCAGAGACCGGGCTGCAATGGCAAATCACTGCCGGTGAGGATGGTGGCACGCTGCGGGTAGCCACGCAGCTGCCACCCCCCCCAGCCCACCACCCCCTCACCGAGCGCCAGCCCTCTTCGAAGCAGTCCTCCGGTCCTCGGCCGTCTCCTCCATTGTCCCAGGGGGGCGGCGGGGGACACTCGTGGGGTGCCCATCTCCTGTCCTCCTCGTTCCCATGGAAGTCAGCAGGGCCAGGGAAGGGTCTGGGGTCCCAGGGACAGGGCTGCAACAGCAAATCACTGCCGGTGAGGACGGCAGCTCGCTGGGGTGTTCCGGTTTTGCTGTGGTTCCTCTTACCTGCCACAGCCCTCGGCTCTTTCTGCTTCTCCTGCTCCCAGGGGAGCCCCGGTTTTGGCCACCCCGGATTTGTAGGTGAACCCCGACAGTGCCGCCTCCCCTCGCTGAATGGCTGCTCATCCCGGCCCCTGCCCTCTTACCGGCCGCCATCTGCCCCTGCCTCTCCCGTGCTGGTGCTCCCAGGGTGGCTCGTCCCAGACGTCCTGGGGCCCGCGAGCGTGGGGCGGTGGTGGTCCTGCCTGCCACGGACCGGGCTGTGGAGAGGGCACAGGGAGCCGAAAGCAGGATTAGACCCTCACCTTCGCCCTTGCACCAGCTGGATGCTGAGCCGGGACAGGGAGCCAGGAGCCTGTCCGCCTTCCTCTCCTGGCCAAGGTCCCAGACGATTCCCAATTCTTCCCCCTACCCCAGCGATGCTCTCCTGGCTCCTCGGCATCCCGAGCAATGGAGCAGCGGGCACCCATCCTTGCCCCATAAAGCTCCTCCGCTCCCAGCCACACCGGCAGCTCCAGCTGCGTGGCAGCAGGAGGGCTGCAAAACCACCTACCTCCCTGGGGAAGCCCCTCCTGCAGCCCAGCGGTGAGAACATCTCGCCAAAAGCTCGTCCTGGCCCTGGTCCCAGTGAGGAAAGGGCCCCTGGGAGGTCAGCACCCAGCTGCAAAGGGAGAGGCGAGGGTGAGCACGTCCCACGGGACGTCACTGCCGGCTCGAGGACGGCTGCCAGCCAGGTGCCACCTGCAGCGCTCCCGGCTCCGCTGAGCCCGAGCGTTGGGTCACCTCCAGAGCCACATGGCATCGCCGCCAGCGAGGACCTGCAGGAGATGGGTGAGCTGGGGGCCACACGGACCCGCTCCCCATCCCAGGAGGGGACACGGGTCCTGGCAATGCCGGGGCAGCTCCCTCGGCACCGGGTACCCACGCACCCTGCCCGAAGCGGCTCCCCTTGCCCGCCCGAGCCTCCGCTTGCTCGCAGCCACGTTGCAATCGCCCTGTGCAAACTGCACAGGTCACAGCACCCAGCAGCACCACCCCGCTATTGTCCCGCGGGATCCCGGCCGAGCCGCGCTCCCTCCCTGGCACCGGAGCAGGACAAGTCGCCCGCCGGGTGCCCCGGGCCAGCCCGGCACTGAGCAGGGTGCCAGCCCCACTCCAGGCTGCGTCCCTGCCCGTCGCTGCTCCCACGGGCAGCCCGGCGTGGGCACGCTTTGGGCTCCCTGGGGGGGCAAAGGGGCATTTCCCAGGCTCCCTGGGGTCACCCTCGGCGGCTGCCCCACCGCTGGGCCGGTCGGAGACCAGGGCTTATCGCGAGGGATGCAGCCCCAGCGAGCAGGGGATGCTCTGACCCCAGCCCGGCACTGGGCTCCCAGAGCCACCAGTTAA
This sequence comes from Platalea leucorodia, assembly GCF_965183815.1. Lineage (NCBI taxonomy): Eukaryota > Metazoa > Chordata > Aves > Pelecaniformes > Threskiornithidae > Platalea > Platalea leucorodia. Next base: position 1,363,338 of record NC_138841.1, read on the forward strand.
CGCTCGCAGCCTCACCCAGGCTGGCAGGAGTTAATGGCAGCGCAGGCACCACCCTTTGTCTCACAGGGCAGCAGGGACCACGCTAGGGCAGCAGGGAGAGCAAAAGAACGAAAATAACACTTTTGTCCCCAAAGCGAGGTTTTACCTGGCGGGTCGGTCCCAGGCGGCCCCGGCGAGCGGCTGGCCCGCCCCGAGGGTGCAGCTCCGAGGGTGCAGCCCCGAGGGTGCAGCCCCGAGGGTGCAGCCCCGAGGGTGCCGGCCGGGGACCCCGCGCCCCAGCCCCGCTCCCGGCGGCCCCTCGCCCCCGGGGCTACCGGATCCCCCACCCCCCGCCCTGGCTGCGTGCAAACCAATAGCGAGCGGACGCTGATGGCAGCCAGGTGCTAATTCCCCCCCAGGGAGCTCCCTGGGAGCCCTCCAGAGCACTTGACTTCCCTTCCTTGAAAGCCAGGCTGCAAATACCCCCAGGAGCTTTTACTCCAGTTTGCAGAGCGTCTCCTTACGCCGATTCCAGCTGCTGAGAATAAAGACTCGCTAACAGGGGAGCACAGACGGGGCAGACCCCCCCACTCCCCGAGGGGTGCACAGACCCCAGGCAGCAGCTCTTCTCAAACCAGCCTCCGATAAGCAGGGACGGCCAAATTCCTCCGGTTATCTGAGATCCCTCAGCAAACCTGGTTTAAAGCAGAGTTTGATGCAAGACCTGCAAACTCTGCAGCACATCAGCCTCTGGGTGCAGCCCCTGTTCCTGCTCCGTCCCACCTCTGCCACTGCACCGTGCAAGGGGCGACCCCGCATCCCCAGGGCACAGAGCAGCAGTGCAAGGGGGGACCCCGCATCCCCAGGGCACAGAGCAGCCGTGCAAGGGGGGACCCCGCATCCCCAGGGCACAGAGAAGCCGTGCAAGGGGGGACCCCGCATCCCCAGGGCACAGAGCAGCCGTGCAAGGGGGGACCCCGCATCCCCAGGGCACAGAGCAGCCGTGCAAGGGGGGACCCCGCATCCCCAGGGCACAGAGCAGCCGTGCAAGGGGAGGCCCCGCATCCCCAGGGCACAGAGCAGCCGTGCAAGGGGGGACCCCGCATCCCCAGGGCACAGAGCAGCCGTGCAAGGGGGGACCTCGCATCCCCAGGGCACAGAGCAGCCGTGCAAGGGGGGACCTCGCATCCCCAGGGCACAGAGCAGCCGTGCAAGCCCACACCCCCCAGCACCTGCCTCCATCCAGCTCCAGCATCACCTGGATGAGCCACATGGTCCCCAGGATGCTCCCAGCCTTGTGCTGGGGGGTTTGGGGGAACAGGACCCCCTAGGGCCATGGCACAGGGATGTGGGGATGAGGAGGGGAAGGGGAAGGGGGAGATGAGGGTCCAAGAGAGCGCGGTGGCCCCGGCAGGACAGGCCCAGCAGGAAGGGACGCTGCCATCACACCCACCTTTGCTGACGCCGGGAGGCCGAGGAGCAGCGTGCCCAGCGCCCCGCTCGCGGGGCACGGCTGGCTCCAGCACTGGGGCAGCTGGGAGGCTGCGGCTCAGTGCCGCCGGGCTCGCCCAGAGCGGCTCCAGGCCGACGTGCCGCTGAAGTCGCCCGTGTCCGTTCACCCTCTAGCACCGCAGCTGGGTTTGAGCCCTGCTCGCAGCATCGCCACCCCCCAGCAGCCCCGGGGTCGGAGCCCGCTGCGGCTCAGAGGGTTTCCCAAGCCCGCTGCTGGTCCGACACATCTCCTCCTGCGGCAGCCAGGCACTGGGCACCTCTGCCCGGCACCTACAGCGTCTCCTCCTCCCTGCTTCCCTGCGTTCCCACGGGGAATGGCACTCCCAGGAGTTGGTTAGCAACAGCCAGATGTGTTAGTACAAGGTACAGGCATCTCGCCCGGCCCCGCGATGCGACGCATCACCTTCCCGATGCTTAATGAACATCTGCATCGTGTCAGGGTCTGACAGCAGCGGGAGGTTTTGCTGGGGGCTGGGAACGCTTTGATAACAAGCTGGTTTGAACTGGTCTGCCCAGCAATGCAAACTTCTGCATCAACACGGAGTGTGAAGACGAGTTTGCGACCTTGCAGGAACGTGGGAGGAGATAAAGGAGAACAGGGAGGCTCGGGGTGAGCTCGCTGCTGCCAAATGTTAGCAATGGAGGAGATAAAAGGGAAAGCCCAAAGTCTGAGGTGGAGTAAAATCCTTCAAAGACGGCAAACAAGCAGTGCTCTTCGCAGGGACGGGGCAGCCCGTGGCTGCCACGCTGGGAGCAACGCTGCTCCCACCGGGCAGATAACACACAGCTTCCCAGCTGGTCGGTTAATTATAGTCTCTAATAGCTATAAATCAATTAACCAACTGGGTGGATCAATTAGCTCTTTGAGATTTGGGAAAGGAATACAGCAGCAGGGACAAACGTGGCTGGAGCCAGGCTGGCCGGTGCCGCGGCACGTCCCCCTCGACCCCACGGCTGGTGCACGGCTTCTCACCAGAGCCTGGCTTGTGGCCTGGGTGTCCCCAAAGGGGAGGGTGATGGGCTCTCAGGGAGCAGGGAAACAGGAGTAATAGGAGAGCTATGCCACTTGCGAGCAATTCTGTGTAAGGATAAGCCATACTGATCTAACATCTTTGTGTAAAGCTCTAATTAAACTCCAGCCCTGTGGCCAGTTCTCATTCCACAAAGGATCCTTAAAAGAACCTGCCCGTCCCCGTGTGACGGACGCGCTCGACCCCTTCACCAGGCCGGCGCTGGTTTGGTGCCGGCTCCCACAGAGGTAAAGCCCTGAGCCGTAGCCGGGCCGCGAACAACTCGTGTTTCGATCTGGTCTCTGAAAACCCTCAAAGGAGCAGCGCGACTCATTTATCGAGGAACAAAGAAAGTCGTGGGTACAAGGAACCTCCTGCATACCTTTTCTATCGCATGCAATTTGACTGCAAGCCAACCGCTTTATCCTATAAATGACAGCCTCAGTGAGCTCTCCCTGCTCGGCAGCGTGGCGGCGACCTCCCCTGGAGCTGGGACCCCCCAAGGTTGCTCCCCGAGGCAGAGGGACCCTTTACCAACGGCAGAGCTTTGGTAAGCGACCGATATCGCGCACAACCTTGTAGTACCGTAACTCTGATTTTGCCTTGGTAACTTTGATCACACGCTGAACTGATGCTGCTGAAACATTATATAAACTTTGCATGCACAATCCCTTAGGCATAAACCCTTGTCCAAGCCTGAGACTAAGCCTGGACCTAGCCGCACCTAAGCTCCGTCAGGAGTTTAGAAAGCAAGGGGGTCTGCTCTGAACCCCGGGGCTCAGCGGGAGGGTCTTCCTCACTCTTTGCATCCCTGGTCTCTCTGTGAATCCGTCTGACTCCACGTAACTCACTTTTCCGTTGTATGATTCTTCCCTGCAGCAATTAATAGAGTGAACCTTGCCATCGAGCTTTGTGAAGTTATTAAACCCACTTTTGCCAATACTTTTGTCGGCGATTCTTTCAGCGATCCAAATCACCCACTCGTGACACCCCGCAGCATCGGCTGACGCGCAGCGCGCCCCAAAAGGCGCAAACCGCGCCGGGCTTGGGGCACCGCAGCGAACGCCAGCGTGATCGAGCAGATCTCAGTCCCAGAAGCTGCTTTTTCCAGGCACGGGAGCTCGGGCGCAGGAGAAGGCGCGGGGTGGAGGCCCCGTCTCGGTGCACCCGTCTGGTCCCAGCTCGCCCAGCGAACGCCCTGTCCGGCCGGTAACTGGCCGTCACGGTGACCCCGGCTGCTCCGTCCCGGGCCATTTGATGTGGAACCACATGGGCACGGTAATCTATCATCTGCTGCCAAAGAGGGGAAACTGAGGCAGGGACGGCGGCAGCGCCAGCGAGGCCAGCGCCAGGGCCCCGAGGAAAGGCGACGGACGCCCCGGGCAGCGGCAGGGCAGGGTGCCCGGCAGTGGGCGGGCGAAGGGCGCCGATGAAGGCAGCTCTGCTGTCGGGAAGCGCCCTCCTGCTGGAAAGCGGCACCTCCCGGGAAGGCGGCGGTGCCTGGGGCGGCAGAGAGATTTTTTTTCCCCAAAAAGCTGCACAGGCTGGGGGGGGTGGTGGTGCTGGGGGGGGGTGAGTGGTGCTGGGGGTGGTGGTGGTGCGGGGGGGGGTGGTGGTGCGGGGGGGGGTGGTGGTGCGGGGGGGGGTGGTGGTGCTGGGGGGGGGGGGAGTGGTGCTGGGGGCGGGTGGTGGTGCTGGGGGCGGGGAGTGGTGCTGGGGGGGGGGAGTGGTGCTGGGGGGGGGTGGTGGTGCTGGGGGGGGGTGGTGGTGCTGGGGGGCGGGGGGCAGGGAAAGGCCCCGCGTGCAGCAGCTCCCGGCGGGGAGGGCGGTTCGGGATCTGCAAACCGGGGCGAAGGCGGAGGACGGGGCGGCAGGGAAAGGGAGGATCCGGGAAGAAGGAGCAGAAGCAGGGCGCGGGCGCGGGCGCTGCGCGAACGCCACGGCTGCAAGAGCGCCCTGCCCTGCGGCGCGGCCGCTGCTCGGTGCTGAGCGCGGGTCCCCGGGCTGCAGCGGCGCGCGTGGCAACCGGACCCGGCGCCTGCGGCTGCCGCGCTCGGAGCCGGCCGGGGCCGCGGCCGGAGCGAGGCAGGGCCCGCGCGCCGCCCCGGGCGCTCCCGCCCGCCCCGCAGCAGCCGCCCCCCCCCGGCGCCGCGCAATCCCCGCTCCCGGGAGCCGCGGTCCCTCCGCGCGGGGCGCAGCCGGGGCGGCGGGGGGCGCGCGGGGCTCCTCGGAGCGGGCAGCACCGGTTACGCCCGGCCCGAGCAGCGCAGGGGCGCGCAAGGTGCAGACTCCCCCCCGCTCCCCGCCTCGCGCCGGCAGCCGCGGGGAGCCACGCGCTCCCTGCAAGGTTGCCCGGGGGCCGCGCGCCGCCGCCGCGCGCCGGAAGTGACGGCATCTCGCGGCGACGGAGCGGGGCGAGGCGAGGAGGCGGCATGGCGGCGGCGGCGGCGGCGGCGGCGGCGGGGCCGGGAGGGCCGGGGCCGGCGCCGCAGGGGCTGCGGGGGTGGCTGCGGAGCGCCTACCGCTTCGCCACCGACCGGAACGACTTCCGCAGGTCGGTGCCGCGGGGCGGAGGGCGGGAGCGGGCCCCGGCGCCCGAGCCAGCGCTGGCCGTTTCTCTTTCAGGAACCTGCTGGTCAACCTGGGGCTCTTCGCCGCTGGAGTCTGGGTCGCCCGGAACCTGACGGACATCGACCTGATGGCCCCGCAGCCCGGCCCGTAGCGGCGGTGAGTCCTCGGGGCCCGGCCGGGAGCCGCCGCGCTGGGCGGTAAAGCCTGGGCCCGGGATCCCCTGTGCTGGGCACTGGTGAGGCCGCCCCTCGAATGCTGTGCTCAGCGCTGGGCCCCGCACCCCACGGCGGCCATGGAGGGGCTGGAGCGTGGCCAGAGCAGGGCAGCGAGGCTGGGGCAGGGGCTGGAGCACAAGGCTGGGGAGGAGCGGCTGGGGGAGCTGGGGGGGCTCAGCCTGGAGAAGAGGAGGCTGAGGGGAGCCCTCATCGCTCTCTGCAACGGCCTGAAAGGAGGCTGGAGCCGGGGGGGTCGGTCTCTGCTCCCCAGGAACAAGCGATGGGACGAGAGGGAACGGCCTCAAGCTGCGCCAGGGCAAGGTTGGGTTGGGTATTCAGGAAAACTTCTTCACCCGAAAGGGCTGTCGGGGCCTGGCCCAGGCTGCCCAGGGCAGGGGCTGAGTCCCCGTCCCTGGGGGGATTTAAAAGCCAGGGAGATGTGGTGCTGAGGGACATGGGTTAGGGGTGGGCTTGGCAGTGCTGGGTTAACAGTGGGACTTGATGATCTTAAAGGTCTTTTCCAACCTCAATGATTCTGTATCGGTGACCCAGCTGTGGTGAGCACGGGTGTGCACCCCCCGAGGGTGTCGGGGCTCCCCCCAGCAAGGGGACATCACCGTGCGAGGTCATCAAATAAAAGATAACGAGGTACGAGAGGGACTGAACCCTGAGCGCACTCTGGCACGGGAGGACCGAAGCCTAAAGCAATCTCATTTATACAGAGAGTTGCAAAGCTGTGGTAAATTGCCGTATGCCAGCAGACTGGAGACAGCCTTGTCTAACATCGCTTAATTGCTGACCTAGGAAAGAAACGGAGCTGCAAGGGAGAGGAGCTCGCCCCCCCGCACACGAGGACCAGAAGAGATGCGTTTCGCCGTTACGCGTTCACGGGAGTACGTTCTGTTCTCCTGCTCTGCAGAGCTGCTGCTCGCACTTCAAAGCCGTCTCGCTTGAAGCGGTGACAAGGGGGGGGAAAAGCTTTTTAAGTGTGAGAGGGAGAATTTATCTTCCGTTCATTCTGCAAGGCACAACGAGAATAGTTGTCTCAAGGATGTGAAGCCATTGTGCGTGGAATTTTCTTCTGTACCCCCATCTAGATGTTTATTAAAGTATGTAGAATAATGACATAACCCACTGGAATTTCGTTTTTTTAATAAGAAACTTCAGCTTACAAAAACAAGGTGTAAAAAGAGTAAAGATTTACAAAAAAAATCATAAAAACATGATTTATATTTCACACCCGAAAGAAAGGAACAAGTCCAGTCCTGGGTTGTAAGCAGGACCCATCAGCTACGTATTCAAAGGAAAAACAAAACCGTGACAAGCCCTAGGTAAACTCCAACCCCCAGGTTTCCTGGGTAACGTCCGGGTGAGATAAAGCTGGGCCACGGACTGAACAGGAACGACGCCTGTGTGTGGGAAGAAGCCGCCGTTTGGTGTTGCATAGCATTTTAGTGCCCTGGACTGAGACCCCAGCCTGCCGTTACCAGCTCTGCAGTCCAGCTGTGGGTGGTGCGGCTGCCCGGGGACAGTGAAAGCACCGCGCGAGGCTGACGTGGGAGCCGCGGCGGGGATTTACTCCGGTCGGTTCCACGACAGCTCCCCGAAGATGCTGTCTGTAGCGCGGAATGGCTTCCCAGCCCTGAGCGTTATGGCAGTAGGACTGCAACGTGGCTTCAGATTCTTTGGACGGTTACGCACGGGTTTTTAGTTTAAGACATTCTTCTGAAGTAGCGCTGCCCCCACATTTGTGACCGAGAACTGCCCCCTTACCTGCCCCAGAGAGAAACTCATTCCGCTACCGATACAGATTCTTAAAAACGCTGTTTTCAAAGCGGGTACTTTAACATCCTGTAAAGAAATGAGGTTCTTTTGAAGTACAGATAATCCAAGTTATGCAGAAACAGTTTCTGCAGGAAAAGGGGATTAATTAGAACATTAAGCCATTTTATAGTTAATCTTAGTTTTGATTTAGAACACGCTAATCTCCTCCTGAGGCCTGGGTTCAGGCAGGGGGCAGTTCACGCAGTTAAGGACGTAAGGCTGCCCTAGGTGACTGACTGGGTGTTGTCTTAACAAACCTTGACTAAAATAAAAGCTGCCGACCCCGCGATTAGGAGCGGTGCTTCTGGTGCGCTCGCACCGAGCCGCGAGACAGCTGGACAGATCGCCAGAAACACTCAAGTCATTAATTGGATTCTCTTGTCACTTGCTGCTGCCTGGGAGCGTCCTTGAAGCAAAGGCAGTCCCGTTCACGAGCACAGCACGGCATACATCAGCTTAAGTCATTAGTGACGCAAGTACCAGAGACCTGAAGCAGAAACCGGAGGCGGGTCTGACTTAAAGCCCCCCCAGAAGTCACGGAAAAACCAGGAGACCCAGCCAAGCTCCAGCCTGGCTCCTCACCCAAGAAAGCAGCGCAATGTTTCGCTCCTGTTTCCCGAGAGCTGCCAGGGCGTTTCATAGTGAGGGAAAACTGCTCATCTATCCAGCCTCTGCCAACAGCACCCTTCCAGCAACCTTAACTTAGAGCGGGATTAACTTTTTTAAAGTGCTGAAGATTAGCTTTAATTCTGCCCTTACTCAAGTCAAGAGCGAAGCTTCCAGGCGTAAGCAGAAGCAGCCTCCCCCCGGCAGCATCCTGCCCAAGCCCATCACACCTGAAGGGGGCTTGCCCGGGCAGCATTCCTCCCGGAGAAGCTGTCTGAAGTTTCTAAGCTGTGTTTAAGTTTCTTTTATGGAAAGGCAGACTGTAAAAAAAGGTTTGACTGGAAACGAACTTATCCACTTGTTCCTTTCCTGTAAACTGCTCATTAGATGTATAGAAGGCTGTGGCTTCAAGAGTTTGTGACTGCTTAACCAAAGCTGAAGTTAAGCAGGGAAAAAATAGGACCTAATTCTCTTTTACATGGGCTTTAGGTTGCCAGTGGTAAGTTACCGTAGTTTACACATCTGATAAACTAGGTGAAAACTTGGTTTTCACATGGAAATATGTGGTTCCTCTTGTAGCAGTAGAAAATAGCCTTAAGGGCCAGGCCTGCTAACGTCATTTAATAAACATAAGGAGAGCGAAGATGACACTCGCTACGAAAACGCCATTCCTAAATCAGAGGCGTGGGGTTACGCAGCCCAAACGCTACGCTAACTGCGAAAGAGAAGGAGCCTCAGGTGTTTATCCTCATTTCCCAGCTACCGATTCCGTTCAGCGGCGCACCACGAGCCTGCGGTGACGTTACGCACGTGCGTAGCTCTAGCCCGCCCGTGCTGTCGTACATTCTCTAACCTTGTCTGACCACCAACGCGGCGCGGATTCGTACTAACGCAGCTGTAGCAGTACAAGTTATCCCCATGGTACGGATACGGTTATCTGAGGAAATAAGGCTAGCCTGAGCACTTGACACAACCCTGCCCGCGGTGAAGGGATGTGGTTATTCCTCTTTAGCAAGAGCAACATTCAGAAGCCCTGCGCTCCCATAAAGACACAGAAAGCGGCTGCAAAGCAGGAACAGAAACGAGAGGAGGCCTTTAGATGCCACCAAGTCCCAGTTTGACAAGTCAGGGTGCAGCGCTTCAGCACGGGGAAAAAACCAAATTCACCACCTGCCACCTCTATTGGAAGTACGTTATCAAGAGTAAAAATGACAAATCAAATTAGGTAAAGTCATCAACCGTATCATCTCCCTTCTCGCCTCCAGTTATGCAAAGCATTTACAGTGACGTGGGGTTTAAGTGGGCAGCTCCTTTATAAAACTTGAGAATTTGGGGTACTGTTCCTTAGGAACTGTAATATCTAATGGAGAAGCACCATTCGTTCTGCCAGTGTGAGGTTACTGATCAGAGAAAGGTTTTGCCGCGCAAGGAGTGGGAACTCGCTGCCAACGAGACTGCATCTGGATGTTGTTAACGCCTCTGCCCGCACAACACGCACTCCTCTGGCACCCAAGGTCCCCTTATCGGACGCTTCCTGTCTCTTCTAAACTTAGATCACAGCTTGTTGCTGCGGTCGGCTTGGCTTGCTTTTTACTGGCTTCGCTCATCCCAACTCCTTCCCTACCCCCAGCCTGCACAAAATCAGTAGTACGGCAGTTCAGGAAGGACCCTAAGGGTGCAGCACCTCGCTGTAACTGCAGCGCGTTCTGTGTCGCGCACAAGCTTCAGCACAATAAATAGTTAACAGTGGTTAAAGTCAGTCGTGGGCCCATTGGGCTGGTCTCCCCCGCCCCCCCCTTTGGAAATGTACATTGCAAAGCTCATTTTTAAGACTTAAGAACTCTTTTGAAAGTATTTTGGCCCACCACCCTTTAAACAAGTGGAACCCATGCACGCACGCACAAAAGAAAAATCAGTACAACAGAAGGAGCGGCCTAGAGGCGCACCCCTAAAATCAACTAAGACAAGAATCACTAGCTGGTGCAGGCAACTAACCTATGCAGCTTTTGATCATTTAAACATGTGGTTTTACCAATTTAGAAGCTTGCTAGAATGCTTCACATTCCCATCTGCAATAAAGAGGTATCAATATTAATGTAATAGACACCAAGAAACCCACTGAATTGAGGTTTTATATTCCCATAGGCAATAAATGCTCAACCGAAGTCCATCCTATCTGATCTCAAACCCGCTGAAGGGATTAGATGCACACAAAAAGGCAGTGTTCAGAGCCGGTGCTTGGGTTTTACTATTTACTTTGAGTAAGGGACACTCGGCCACCTTACGCGACTGTATCGATTGCGTATTAAATTTACGCAAGCATCGCCACAGCACGCTTTTGCTCACGCGTGGAAGTATTTGCTGGGCTGCCAAGAGGAAACCTGTGCAAACGCTGCCATGACAGTGGGAACTGCATTTTTTTCTTTTCTAAACTAGCAATTACCATTAGGTTTGTAACAGAAGGTGCTTCCCAAAGCCACTCTACCAAAAGCCCCACTGGAGTTTTTAATCCTTGCTCTGTGCCACATGCTCTGGCAGATGTCAACTTACTGACCTGACTGGAGGGGCCTGGATGACATAAGAGAATCTAAGGAGCCAAATCTAATCCACCTTTGAACAAGCTGCTATTTGAATTATTACAAATACAGAGATTTCAAACACGTAACACTAAAACGCTAGCTTCTGAGCTTGCTGGGAAGCTTCATTCGCATACAGATATGAGATGTAAAAGTGTCAGTGATACTGAGGACTTGTGAAACCACACGAATCTCTCTGCTGCTTCACTCAGGAGGGGGGAATTCACGACTTATTTCCCATCGTTTCTGTCCCATGCAAAATGTTACTGGATACAAGGCACCAAATCTAAGGAATCGCACAAAACTAGCTCGCAGGACTGTACTGGCAGGTAAAACTCATCTCCCTGTCTCTTGCTCACATAGTTCTCATTCTGCAGCACCACTGCCTTCCACGGCAGCTCGTCCCGGGGGGCTCTGGCAACGGCCAGAGGTTTCAGTAGTCTCTCTCACTGGGATGCAATTAAGCATATTCAGGCCTGAGGACGTTACAATCAATAAAAGTTTCTGAATTACCACCACGACAATATTTATGCTAGAAGCTTTGCCTTCTAAAAGCAAAAACCCCTCCTGATAGCGAATCCATAGGACACACAATGTTTTTACCATTTCCAATTTTATTCTTACACTCAAAAAACCATCTGCAAGTCCCTAAGTAAGTGGGGGTGGTACCGTCACCCAGAAAATCTGACGTCAAGCATTTAATACGCATTATTCCATTTGCTACCTCACATTAACAACTTCAAAGCCAGAGCAGAGCATTGTTCTGATCAGAACTAGTGGGGAAGAAAATTGTTTTTTCAGGGCTCTGCAGAGAAACTGTTTTTGCAGTATGCATAGTTTAACTCGGGAACACAGACAGTAAAGGGATAAAATAAAGGCAAACTTATGTAACGAACTTGCTAGTGGAATAAAGGTAGCTCAAATAAAGTGTTTTCCAACAACGACAGCAGATGCTGTATCATACCTGGCCATCAATACATTAAGATTCTTCATTCTTAAAAACATAAAATTAAGGAATGCCAATTTACTTACAAGTTGAATGGAAGAAGGATATGCTGGGAACAGTTCTGTCCCAGAGGCTTCATACTCACGAGGCGGACAGTGGCTTCCTACGCCTTCAGACAACAACCTGCAAGGTGCCAAGAACCTCACGCTTGCTCTGAGCGCCTCTCGAGGCAACTGACTCCTTGCTGCAAGACTGGAACCCCAGTACGGGAATCCCACCACGCAGAGAAACCACTTCTGCTCCCAGCTGTACCAAAATAAAGGGGTTTATGTTGCAGACACTTAGCTGGCAACTCACAGCTGTGACCACTGAACTCCACGCATGAGTTAAGCCACATCATCTGCCTGTGTATTTGCAAAAGCAGAGCCTAAACCTGGAATTATTCTAAACACACAACAGTTTATTAGCAGGATTTGAAGCCGTACCGTTAAAGGAGGGACAGAGTTTGCTTTACAGGCTGCCCTTTGTCAGGCATGTGCTTAAGTGGGCTTCACTGTAACCGCAAGTAGTATTTTCATCTTACTGATGTAGAGAGGTAACTTCTAATCAGAATTTCTGGCAAGCAGGACACTATAAAACAGTGTCCACCATGGAGGGAGCACTGGGCTATGCTTACATAAAGAAGCCTGCAGTAGACAAATATAAACCAAACAGCATAAAAAATGCTATACGCTATCGCTTCCAAATAAAAGCTAAATATTACAGAAACCTCACAGTGTTGGAAAAAGCAAGTTTATTTACTTTGAAGTATAATTCATTCCTTCCCTATCAGGGCAATCATTTTTCTGACTGCAGTACCTCCACATCTCAGCACGACGAGGCTAACACACATGGAGAGGCCACTAATGCCAAAAGATGTCACCAGCAAATGCTACAAAATCTGCTTGGGCAATCAGCCGCAGCCACAGCTACAGGTACGCTCCCAGCTCCCCTCTGCAACCTACGCGATTCACGTGACAACCGTCCTACTACCTGAATTCAAACATTAATGCAAAACACTCAGTCAAAAGATGAGCATTCACATAGCAAAGAGTCTCGGCTCACGGCAGTAACAACTAACGCAGCATTATGGTTTGCCTTTCTATCGAATTTTTATACGAACAGGGCCAGCGTGGCTAGGGGATTCAGAAAGTGAATGCACCGTAGTAAACCGTGACTGTCACTTAGGAGAATATAATCCTCTTAAAGGGCGGACGGGCCTGGAAGGACAGATGCGTGGGAAAAACACCAGTTCTCCCTTCCACCTCTTAGATTAAAAAGGCAACGTTAAGCACTATTTTTCCTTTCGTTTTCCTTTTCAGACACACAGTCTTCACAGAGCACATGTTTTGCTCCAGAAAAGAATCCATCACGTATCTGATAATCACAAGCACTTGATTTTCCTTCTTTCAGGAATGTCAACTTCTACCTGTGCCGAACCCAACTCAGCTTCCCCTGCAATCAGCAGTCACGTTTACTTTTATTGGATCTCAGCTTGGCCTACTGCATTTTTATTAATTTTATTTACTGGTAGCACAAAAAATCCCCTACCTAGTAAATACACAGATATGCAGACATTCATAAGAAATCCTTCCAGACCCTGCTACGTTTAGAGAACCAAAATGAAAACTTTTTAATCAGTTCCCATAGGACCATTTCAAACTGTCTCATCTCCAAAAAGATAACAGCATAGGATCTCAAAATTATACTTAACTGTCAAAAAGACAGGTTTTGTAGGCTCAAAAAGCAGCACGTTGCTCAGACATACAAGAAATGGGAAACTTTAAGGACAGAGGAGACCTAGCGCGACACCGTGCTCTGACAGAATAAAAGTTTCTTGTTTGCTGTGCTCAGCTCTGCGTGGCTGAAGCGATTAACAGCAGCCGAAGTAAGAGAGGCCAATTTGCCCATAGGACAGGAGCTGAAAAGTCACAGCAGTAGCAAAGAGAGGAATGGTATTTGGGGAACTCACCTCTTCACCCCTTCCAACAACAAGGTAGGGCTGTCAGCGTGTCTGATGGGCAAACGCTGACAAGAATAGAAGGAGAAGAGGGAGGAAGAGAAACAGACTTTCAGAACTTCTCTGCCTGAAAACGGAACCAATTTTTTTTTTGAAGAACCTTATATTTTAGATTACTTCACCTTTAACCACTTTAAAAAACCCCCAAACAATCAAGATCGAAAGACGTCATGTCTCTTTGCAGTTACATATTCAGATTTGATTAAAACATGAAATGTGAACAGCCAAACCCCAAATTATAAAAACACCTGAGGTGCAACAGCAGGCTGAGAAGTGACTATAAGTAGTCAACTAAGGCCCTATGTTTCTCATAGAATTCTAAAATCAAGATGATTACAGATACAGAGATTTATAGCCTTTCCAACTCAACATGGAGTTTAACTACATTCCTTCCCTTTATGTCCCAGCAGAAATAAAGACTTCACAGGCTGAATCTGCGCACTACTCCTGCGCAACCTCGCTACCTTCGGTTACTCTGGGCCTCGCGCGACAACCGCAATTCATGAATATTTCCATTACAGAAGCGGCAACAGAAGCTAGCTCTGCCTCCCGCCGTTGTGGTGTTACCACCACCCCGTTCCCCTGAGGAAAACAAGCCACACTTGTAAAAAAGTGCCAGTTTGCCAGTGTAAGATGCCTCCGCGCTCCATGCTTCTGCTGTCACAGCTGCGCGAGCCAGGGCTCAGGCTTCTTTCTAAACCTGGTCAACAAAGTTATGCCAGCAGAAGCCTGTAGCATAGGCTTTGTTTTCGCTGCCACTGTAAACAGATTGACACACAGCTACATTCCTGTTTTATCACAGGGTTTTGTTTTTAAACACACTTTCTCCAGAGCAGAACTGTTTTAAAATCACATTCCTAGTGAATTTAGCTGCCAATTCAGTTCAGCCCAGAGAATAAACCACCAAGTGTGCACGCAGCCCCAGTAACACTGAGAAAGAGCTGCCGACAAAGCTTGCCAGCCATGCGTTTGCCCTCAACTGATGGCAAAGAAATTGGTATCACAGAGATAGCCGAGGCCTGGGGGAATATTTTCTCTGGCAGAAGAACGTTGAACATTTCTCCAGCAAGAACGGCTCTCAGGGCAGTCAATTCCATTTATCCAACAACCGTTCAAATAAATACCTGGGTGACTGTGTGATTCAAACCCTGGAAATCTGAATGGCAATTGAAGGTGAGGGTACTATACCTGTTCCTTCTGGAGTTTTATCAGCACTACTAGGTTCTGATGCGTTTTGAAGCCAGTTGAACGCTTCTATTTCCTGGTTGTGCTCATTTGTTACACGCCTTATGCAATTCCTTTTTGATACGAGACGAATGATATAGAGCATCAAACTTTCTCATTTCATTTTGTGAGCGTAATTTAACAACAAGATGCTTTAAAAACAAGATTCTGACTACAATCTTACGTGTCAGAATTGCACAGGTCGATACGCTTTTCCAGACCCTGGGCGGCAAACATCGTGATCTGATCCCCTTCCTGCAGCGAGCTTTTTTTCCTACAAAGAGGAAAGATGTGAACGCCAATGGTTTAAAAAAAAAAAGCTGAGACTGTTGATTGAGTTACAGAGCTCCCCATCATGGGAATGTCAGTCTTCTGTCCTTATCACTATTTTTGGACGGCACCTGAGCTTGGAGTTGTTTTTCTGAGATTCTTGCTTTGTCCTGCACTGTTCTTTGAGTGTAAAAAAGAATGTAGGCCTGGGTTTTGCACACCTCCTCCACGCTACATACATTCAGTTTGGAGTCATTGCAGTGGACCCAAAAACCTAGGAATCGAAGTCAGAAAGAGGACATTAGTAAGGGAGGCATGATTCCTCCTGAATGCATGTTGGAACTGTTCATAGGAAACATCCACAGAGAAAAAGGGCAATGTAGGAGAAAAGGCATCTCTGTCTTTTCCTCCACAGATGCTTTGGAAAGGAGTTTAATTTGGAAAACATTCTGATCATTTCTGTGCTGTTAACAGAGTTTAGAAATACCAAATCATAAATTTACCCAATTGTGTATTACAGCCCAAAAACTCAATTAGGAAAATAAAAATTCCCTGGCGATAGCCAATTTGTACCTCTTTCTCCACAAGTCAGAAGGCAGAGTCAATACTAATTCAGCTGCAGAGAGAGACTGCTGGAAATTCACAAAAACCCTGCGGATGTTATTCATGAATAGTTCCTGTCCAGTTTCAAAACACTTTCTGTTTATCTCATCATCCCAAGGATACTGAGAAAAGACACCCAGCTGGAGCAGCTCCACGGAGTTACATCGCATGAGAAAATGAAGCATTCATGCTGTTAACAGCAAGCAATAAAAGGCATCCCGAAGGGCCGCAAAGCAAAGAGCAGCAATCTGTGGCTTTATGCAAAAAAAAAAAAAAAAAACCCACCCAAACAAAAAAAGAAAACAACTAGCAATACCTTCTGGGAAACAAACTACCGAATGTCAGGAAACTTGACTCCAAACACCTTTGATCATAAAGCTTTACAACGCGCTACGTCTATGGAATAAAGCACGAGTTTCTTGAATTTGTTTCCCCCGTAATAAGGCACACGCACCTCCCTCTGTGTTGTAGCAATATGCTGTGTAGTGTCCTGAGCCAAACCCTTTCCCGTGATGCATCACCACAGCGGAGAGGTCATAGACAAAGGTCTCTTTGTCAAGAGAGGAGAGAGAGTCCCTGCAGCAGTAAGGTTCCATGTTTAATACCTGGTCAAAGAGGACATGGACCCCAATCTTCTCACGGTGATTACGTTCAGACCACCTGCAAACACAAGGGCACGAATCAAAGACTCGGGATCCTGCTTCTCGACAGTGGTACGGGGCTGCGGGAAGATGCACACAAAAGTAGCCACTGCTAAACAACTCTGAAGGGCTTTCTGTGCTAGGGTCAAGTAGGCGTCATACAAATTTTTCCTTCTGTTTTCGCTCTAACATCTACCACAGTCACCTTCTGCATACAGCTGATTCTGTCATTGACGCCCATTTATTATAGTTAGAATATTGTTGAGACTTGCAACAGCCAAGCACAAAGCAAGCCAAACAGCACTTAAAATACTCAGGTATATAAATACAAAAACAGCACACCTCAACTGCCTGTGCTAACCATTTTAGAAATTTCGTAATATTTTGAACTTTGTCTGCTATGTTTTAGTCAACACGTAAATACGCAATATTAGCATTTAACTATCACGGGCTTCCAGCTTCAACAAATCAATCCATTAGTTCATCCATCTCTCAGCCACTGTTTCAAGTTGTCTGCAAACTCAGACAAACACCGTTGAGTACAATGCAAGGAAATCAGTATTAACATTTACAAAACATTACGTTGTGTGTATAGTAGAAAACATGGTACAAACAGGCTACCGATGGTAATGCAAGTAGTACTCTGAGAGGGTAACCCGCATCTGGTTTGGGTAAAACGTTTATACACATGTGTAGAGAGAAGTTAGGGGCCCCCACTAATCGCTGCTTTCCAAAAAGACAGAGGCAAGTGGCTCGCCGGACACCGTGCAGTGTGCCCCACTCACCTGAATCGCTTAAGGTGCAGTCGGAGGACCTGAGGTAGTCTGTAGATCATTAACTGCTTTTTAGCTTCACTCAGAACAAGAGGTTTAGGAGAAGACTTTCGCCGTTTGCCTACACAACAACAACAACAAAAAAAATCAAGGCAAAGACTGTTAGAATGTAGTTAATTTTCAGAAGGGGAAAAGAGCACATCCTGAACTCTTTTTCTTCCAGTAGCAGCAGTCCAGCTCACACGCACTCAGGACAGACACGCAGGTAAACATTTCTTACGAGTCCCTTCACAGAGCAGGAACTTCTCTAGAATCAAAACTTAGGCGTTTAAAAATACTTAAACTTTTTCACTTTCGTGATGCTCGTAATCACACAATCCGTTATCACCGTCAAGCTGCTCATGCTGACATTTTGCTCTGAGAAATACACCAGAAATATTAAGGCAGAGCTAGTGCCAAAGACATCTAGGGCTGCGGCAGCTTCAACAGGTCAACTACCAGCCTACAAATACTATTTGACACGGTATTCTGTCTACTACTTTGATCCTCTTACACCACTAGAGTAAGGCTTGTAGTGGCAAGCTTCACTAGCTCAAGGATATTAACCCAAGTCAGAGGAAAATGCTTCCAGCAAGGTTCCACCTCTTGCAGGGTTTCTGCCTGCCCAAGAACAGAAAACAACCTCTGAACCAAAACCGGAGAAGAGGGGAAAAGGGAAAAATCACTCTTCCCCGTGATTACTCTTTCCAGGACACTGAACATACGACCACACCAGGAGGAAGACAGGTGGCTTTCAGAGCTTCCAATGAGAAATGTACCTGTTAATTAGATTTCTGCACCTCACCGCACCGGTTCAGAACAGATGGGTTGCTCCTCCTCCATCACGTCTGACAAGCAGTGCCCCCAATAGTTTTTGGCACCTAGACGCAGGCTCGTTGCCTTTCCCTGACTTTTTTCAGCTGGTTAATGTTTCCTTAGCCATTTAACTCTGAAGTAACTGTTAAAATGCGGGCCTTCCCAAAGAATCAAAGAAAACAGAATTAAGATGAAGCTGTACTCATCCATATCGACGCTTTGTGAACATTATTTGTGAATCAGGATCTGTTTGAATTATATTTGGCTTTGTTTCAAGAACACCTAGTCAACGATTATTTCCTAATGCTTTGTGAAGATGTTTGGTAACAGATTTGCAAGTTGATGGAGAAGAGATCTCTACAAACACTTGCTACTTCAGCTGCTTAGTTGCAATGTAAGTCAAATTATTGGCATTTTCCTCCCAAGGGGATGAACATTTGCTATAAATACCTGCATGAAAAAAATTTCAAATCCAGCTTATCAGAGTAGCTGAGCTGCATGATTATACACAAGGCTAAAATTATTTTCAGGCATATAATGACCTTACACTCAGACCTACTACAGGAAAGCAGAAGTCATCTTCTAGCTGAGCGCAGCAAAACACGTGCATTCATATAACAGGTAATACATTAACCTGAGGCTCCCAGAATAATGTCAGTTCATTGCTTCTTGACAAAATGCCTACAGAGATGGAAACTCTAACCTGGCAGCAGACCTTGAGAACGCTGCATTTGTGACTTCTGGCCAAAGGATTCAATCAAGAACAAGCAGCATATAGATGACTTGTTATAAAAGCTTTCCTGCCACGCAGAGATGAGCAAACCATAGGTGATAAAGTTCCTTTTTTTGTCTCTAAATCCAACGCCTTTCCCCCCCCCCAAATTCTCGAAGTTGCCTTCCCCTCCCCCTCCAACACAAGCAGCAAGAGCAGTTCTGAACAGGGTCGTATTAAACCCTTAGTAAATTGTACTGCTGAACGGCAGAGGTGGGAGAAGAACGACATCTTGGTTCCAAAGCGGGGCCCAAAGGAGCAGAAGCTATGAAGAGGAGGAAACAGAACAGCATGAGCAGCGAGGAAGAACAGTTTTCATATACATATAGGCCACGATACATGTTTTCAGACACACATCAGAAACCTCACACTCGGAAAACAAGACAGATCAGTAGGATCCGACTTACTGTTGCATTGGTCGCACGCGTATATCCTCCCTTCCAGAGCTTCGGTCTCGGTGAACTTGGCCAACATTTCTGTCAGCATGCACTCTGTCTGATTAACAGGGACGATCCCTTTCTCGATAGAGTGATAGCGCTCGGGGAATTCCAGGGAAAGATCCCAAAAGGGCTCAACGGTGTTGGATTTGTAGTTGCATGTTATGCAGGTGACCTGGGAATGAAATGCGTATACACAAACGAAGTTACGTACGGGTACACCTGCAGCCTGGCATTTACGTTCACTTCTAAAGAGCAAGTTTATGCCCAAAAGGCAGTGCAGTTTCACAGACATAAAGATGATCTGTGAGTCAAGAGAAACGCTCCTTATTTCCAGTCTGCAAGCTGTCTATTTTGAGCAGATAATTTAAAATACTTTCTCAATTCTCAAAAAAATGGAGACAATTCACCTTTATGGGGTTTGCTTCCCCAGATAAACACCGTTACAGGTATAATACCAATTCACAGCTGGGTAACAAGCACCTTGGATCTGTTTTCTACTACAAAAAGTACACGTCAGCGTTTATCATGCAGTCTTCCTTCCGCATTTTCTCTACTTTCCTTGCATATTTCAAAGTGTGTAATTCCTTTAATGTTTCACCTGCTAACTAAATAAAAATTATTCATGAATGGAGCATGAAAGGACAAATTTCAGATGCATTTGCTTTCTTATGTCACCCCAGAGTATTATAAATAAGAACAGCAGAAAAGTTTTCAATTAAACTCAGAGGCAGCAAGTGAGAACAGGAGGAGGTAACAAGAGCAGAAGGCAGGTCTGGCCAGCCCGCGCACTCCTGCGAGAGCCATCCACCAGAAAGCGACTCCCAGCCTTGCAGCTTCATGCACTGAAGGCACCGGTAACTTCAAGATGGATTCGTAGCTAGCAGACAGGGAAGGAAGTCTTCTGTGCGTAGAGGGGTTTGAAATTAAATACAGTACACGTACGCAAGAGTTACATAAGTAGAATAAATAGCTCGGCAAGTTATTTATAGTGTATCATAGTAGCAGATGAGTTACGCTGATCTGTGAACAGCTTCACGCTGTTAACGGAGACCTACCGCTGAATCTAGAACATGCACCAGCTTCCAGAGTCAAGAGACAACTGAACAGCGAGCTTTTAGTTCAGAAGTCCACAAGCAGTTCACGTGCTGCAGAGATGATTCAAATGAACCATGACTTCAAGCATCCTTTCCCTGAAAAGCCAAAAGCTTTGACTTGAAAAGTACACCTTTTAATCTTTAACGTGCACGTAAGTTCTTATGAGCGGTAAGCTCAGGAAGACTGGCACTGAGAAGGACGATATAAAAGTAATGAGAACGCACACATATAATACGCTTCATGGTCTGATCTTGCAAACCCTTGAGTGTCAAGTTATGCACACGTTTCATTTCTCCTGCAAAGCAAAGGTAGTTGAGGACTTTCAAAACACACTGAGCTCTCAGGGTCTGCCTTGTGGGGAATAATACGTTTCAGACAAGGGAACGGCACAGGAATAAGAGAGCGAGCACCACGACAGGCACTTTCAGCTCCTACAGAAACGTATGCTAAGCATGCTCAGTATCTCAAGATGACTTTCATATGCCTGCCAAAAAAAAAAACCTGTCACAGAGAGCTTATTCTTTATAGCACAAGATGACTGCCTCCTCTGTCCTTCATCATATTCTTTCTAGCCACGGAAAGAAAACCAGGAAGGGACAAAACAAATTACAAAGACACTTTAAAAACATGGTAAAAACTGAAAACTAAGGGCTCAGAACTTCGGTATTGGGCAGGCTTCATTCTGAAGCGGCAAAAGTCAACTGAATTTACAATACGCGTGACAAGTATCGAAAATGCTGACGACCCGCACAGCAACCCAACAGATTTCTTTCTCGGGAGGCACTCCTAACCAATTCCTCCTCCTTATCCGGTGGTTCCTCAAGAAACAGAGCCTTTGCTCCTCGGTGTGAATGGCTCCAATGGATTTCTGTGCAAAAGTAGGTGCGTACCTGACTAAGCAACTGCCCGTGAAAAATGGTGTTCACCACCTTCAGGACCTGCTTGGTGAGCTTCCTCTGTGAGAAAGGGATAAGGATCCTGCGTTTTGTTCCTTCCGACTCCAGCTCCTGCTGTACTTTATCCAGCAACTCGCAGAGAAATTCCTGAGCGTCCTGCTGATCGTAACCTCGAAACGCCGGGATCAGGCTCCACACAGAGTGCAGCATGGCAAAGGGCGACACGAGCGCCCACTTGCCAGACCACATCACTCGGAAGAGGGTGTGCAATTCGTGACAGAGGGAGATGTGCTTTGAACTTGGTTCCTTGGGCTGTATTAGTTCTAAACTCCTGCTTATTGAGGAGCCACCATTTAAGCCAGCTGGCAAGCTCTGCGTGCCATATGATCCCACTTTGTCAGTCTTCCCTGACTCATTAGCAGCAGACCCATTTGCCAATTTGCCAGGCATCCTAGACTTCCCATTCACAGTTTTGGCTAAGAGTTCTTCTGTTTCACAGAGATCAAGTGTCAAAAAACATTCTCTAAATTTCTGGAGGTGACTTAGCACTTGCAGAATAGAGTTCATATAACATGTGTTTCCCAGGTTCCTTAGACCCGTTACCCCGGGAGTCATCAGAGGCTTACGCCGGATGGAATAAAACTGTTTGAATCTGCTGCTCTGCATCTGCCTTGAGGTAGGGGAAGCGGTCGCCACCTCCCTGAATTTCCTTGGAATCAAGTTCTCTCTGTGCACGTGAGACAACAGCCTCGCGCTCTTCCTCGGAGGAGTGTTTGCCAGCTCCTCCAGGAGTTGTCTCTTCATCTCCTGCCGCCGCTGCCTAGCTGCCTCCTTCTTTTTCTCCAGCTCCTCCATTTGTTTCTTTTGTTTTAATTTTAGCTGGCCTCTAGAGCTCTTATCAAACCAGGTCCGCAGCGCCTTCGCAAGCAAGGACTGGCGCCTGTGCCAGAGAGCTGTAAGCATCTGAGATTGTCCCTGAGGGCTCCTTTGATGGCTGCACATGTCCTCTCCCAAAGCCATTGATCGCAATGTCCTGCCACTTCTCGTTGACGGATCATGTTTTTGACTTTTAATTGCCGACAGAGAACTTCTCAGCAATTTCAAATCACCCTCCGGGTTATCATTCAAGACGTAATCTTCACAAAGGTAACAAAAGACATACAGATCATTAACTTCCATTGCCAACGGATGCCTGGTTTCTTCAAAGTGTTTAAGTGCATGCTCCTCGATGTACCTCCCGCAGGCCACGTGGGAGCACTTCAGACAAGCCCAGAGAGATTCGGTTGTCTGGCAGTCCACGCAGTGCCACTTCTGGGGGTTCAGGATAGAGTGGTCCTGGGCGAGTCGTAGCCGCCCAACATGTTTGCATCTATCCATGTCTTACAGAAGTCTTCGCTGCTTTGACCTTGGAAGGCAAAAAAACAGAAAGAAAAGAATCTTAGAGCCGCTATACGTATTTAAAATGATCTCTTTTGTAGCGGCTGTAAAGACCTATAAAAATACAGATGTCGCGTCTTGTCAATCCCAACCGCAGTTTTCCCTCAACCGACTACGTAATTTCTGCACGCGGTTTTTTTTAAACGCAGTTTTTAGTACTAGCAAAAGATATTGGATTGACAAGGTCTACAGAATAAAACTGTCTATCTGTCTGCTAAGGACAGCCCAGACAGCTGCCAGCACACCTTACCCAACCTGAATGGCTCGCTTCCAAGGAGAAAAAGATTAATTCAGTCCACACACACATTTGATCTTTAGCTGCCCTCTTGAAATTGATACATACAAAATGAATTTGGAATTGGAATGCATGTCATCAGGAACTACACTGAGGTTACCAACTTCTTGCAGAAGCCACAAAAATATCAGATAATTGTCATAACCAGAGCATTTGCAAGTCTGCAGACTTTACATTCTACCCTCGAATTCTCTGGTTTCCCACAGCCTCCCAAACGTTTTAATGTTTAAAAAAAATCAGCAGGGAAAAAAAAAATTAAATGTGTAACACCATGCTATAGTAAACCTAAAGGAACATCTGCGTGCGTACATGTTTGCATGAGCACACATAAACAGAAAAAGCAACTGATTTACTAAATTACTACATTGTAGGTGAAGAGAAATCAAAGCAGGGATACCAGAAGGCACAAAAAGCTTTCACTCCGTGTCCTGCGTCCATATGTTTTATAAAAGATACTCAGCCATACAAAGAGCACAACTAAAACACTGCGTGCCAGTGCTGTGGTTTCTTTTGTACAGCCCCTCCGACGCTGCGATCCCGCGGAAAGCGCCCGGGCCCGCTCGCACGCCCTACTCACGGAGTCATGTTTAAACATCCTTTCCTCCGCGACGCAGCATCCAGGGCCCGGAACATCCCCATTTCAGCCAAAGGAGTCTTGGCGGTTCTTCGAGAATTTAATTACTACTTAAGTCTTCATTGTAAGGCAGCACAGCTTCAAAGCCCTAGAGAGAGAATATTCTTGTGATGCACATAAACAAACTACGAACGCTGGCAGGTTGCTTTTGAACACGATTAATCCCCTCAGTGCAAGAGCTACTGCGGAGAACACATTTATTACGCAGACCGGAATTATCTGTAAGTCAAAGCATGAACGCACCTAGGAACCCAAATACTTGGATGTTAAGAAATGTCACATGGAAGAGGTACTCTGGAATTTCATTTTTCTGCTTTCATTTTCTGATAATGTATAAATCTGCTGATCACATGTAGCCTCTTCATCGTAAGTCTTTTGTAGTGGGTGACCCAACATATGGCAGAGAAAAAATGCGAGCAAAAAAACCTGAGCAAAAACGTGCACCTCCTGTGATCACTTCAATTTTGGCTGCCTCGATAACTTGGTGAAAGACGGGGGGAGGAGATGGGGAAAAATTAAAAAAAACCCAAAAACAAAACAAAACAAAAACCCTGCCCTGAATTAAATCTCATTTCTAGATGATTTTTCAAACAATAAAAACGAAGTAATGAATAGTTGCAAAGTGTGAACAGCAACAAAATAAGAACTACAGAGGAAAGAAAAATAGGAAAAACCTGCCTTTTGCCAAAGGCAGAAAAGATTGTAAAAACGTATCTGTTGTAATAATCCAAGAAAGACTAAATTAACTTGCTTACGCATCTACGACTGCAGCACTTCAATGCGATACGAAGTAGTGATAGGAGGGACAGCCGTAATATGCACACAGTGGTTACAGATGTCACGGGGAGTGTCAGGTCTGGCATACAGAATATCTAGTTAAAAAAAAATCATTTTACGAGGGGCAAAGTTTAATATAACGAAGGCCACGGCACGCTTTCCCAAAGCTTTAAGATAGGTATTGAACAGTTGCCTCGATTGCTATGCAGAAAACCTACCTGACCAGGCTAAGAAAATATATTTTTACTGGTCCCTGAATTATGCAAATTTACTTTAATTACTATCTTTTTCCAGTGACACTGCTGCTAAAGATGGAATCTGTTAACGAAAAATCAAAGCTTTTCTATTCTTTAACTCTTCTCGACTTCAGATTAAAGCACAAGTGGCCACTTCAGAATTCATCTCCACGGAATGATTCTGCAGTGTCTAACTAACCATTTTAGTCATTTGTTTAAAATAGTTCAAAAATCTGCTACACCTCTCCTTTGGGCTGCGCTCCTTCGCTCACAAATCGCAGGACCTGGAAAGACACTTTTGGAAATCCTGCCTAAACAAAGGACTGATTTGGGCTCCTCTTTCCAAGTTGGAAACATCCCTTCCCACCTTCTTCCCCGACCTTTTTCCCCCTCCCTTTCTTCTTTATTTTTCTGCTCAGGTCTTGATAGAAAATTGTGGAATAATCCTGTCTAGCCTTGGTGAGACCAAGCGGCATAGATTCCAGCTTGAAAGAGTATAGACACTATGGTAACATTGACAGCCTTCATTTACATAAAAGAATACTAATTATGTTGTATCATCAACATCTGTGATTCTGCTCACTGCCATATGCGACAGTGTTGGGAATTTAACCCTTGAGTCTCACCAGCGTATCCGAGATTTGTACCGCGTAACAAAAACCAGGCCTTATAAATACAATTTCCTAGAGACCGATTAAGCAGCCGCCAAGTGCGGTCGCTCACCAGCGCTGCAAGGTCTCAGGACACGAGATTCTCAAAGAACACTGAATTTATCCTCCATTTCCAAGGAAAAAAAACCAATGCTGATATGTTGCTAGTTTCAGCTGGGTAACAGGCTACAAGGAAATCAATCACACACCAGATACAGTGCATTAAAGAATCATGTTTAACAATGAAGTAGGCTGTCAGTATATAAATTATAAGCCTTTTGTCAACTGCTTTTGCTTTTCCTGTGTGGGCCAGCAAGATTTCCTGTTCGAAAAAGGGAAGAGATTTTAACAGCGTTGGTCAGTTAACAACGCAGCTTTGTTACACCTTAATTCAGTAATTCTCAGCACAAAAGCACCTTTGATGCCGCACGTGATATTCCCCACCTGTTTCTCTTTAGGTATCTATGGCTAGATACTTCCCTTGCAAATCTAAGCCCTGATACCATATACATTCGGCTGCTCTGCAAGTTAGAAATAAACGGTGTTTATTTAACCCAAACCACTTAAATGATACGTCTTTTCGACTTCCTCAAATAAAAGCTGCTTTTCGTCGGTGTGGTTTTCACGTCAAAGCTGAGGAGGCAGAGCAGGCTGCCGGAGCATCTGCAGCGCTGGCGACGGCGCGCAGCGGGCTCGCTTTCCGTGCACCTGGCTGCTGCCGCGCACCGCGCTTAAGGGTTTCTTCTTCACGTTAAAGATGCCTCTTACCGACTCACGTTTTTGACCCCTTCCACGAAAAAATAAAAATTTAAATTGGTTCTCTCGCAGCGTGCAACACACGTACTAAAGGCAGCTGGAGCGTCTGCAGGTTCAGCCCTGCCATCCCACACGCTAACAGACTACTGAACAAGTCACTGAAAGACACGCACACGACTAAGAACAAAATTTGTTCCTCTCTTTTACACAGGTAAACAAACAGCTTGCCGCAACCTACTAGCAAGAACAAAAAGAACACGCTAACAGGAGAAATTACAAAGCTATGATTAAAGGAAAACACAAAGATGAGTCAGAACTTGCAAACAGTTGCACAAGGGGAAAAACAAACCTTGCAAAGATTACAGAGCTGGAGCTATTTCAGATATTGCACCAACTGAACACAAATTTATGTGGTTGATGTGACAGCCTAGGACAAGCCATGAGGACCAGGACAGTTTAACGATGGAGAATTAACACCTTAAGGGCTTGCAAACAAACAAACAGAGCTCTTCTCTTTCCAATTACAGTATATCAGGTTTATTTCTTGGTTTTACAGTTTTTTTCCATCACGGTAGATCTCATTTTAAGAAATATCTATAAACTCGTCCTTTCTCACCTACTTAGACCGTTTCTTTTCCAGATAAGGGGTGGGGGAAGGAAAAGAGGGGAGGAGGAACAACCGAGTTGCTCTGCATGGAGAAGAAGTACCAGAAGACGTGTGAAGCTGCATTGCAATACAACTAAAGATGAGTTAAAACTGAAATAAAATAATAAGAAATAAAAGGAAAATAAGGACACTGGTTTAGCCAGTAATGTTTTAGAGACAATTTGAAAAATTCTCACCTTGCAAATCACTTATAATATTTAAACACTGGGTCAAACCCTACTTTCTTTTCTTGCATGGCTCATAATCCTGGAAAAACTTATGGCAAGCTTCAAGAACCAAACGCAGCAGAAACAATTTGGCTCTCGACCCTAAAAGAGTGTTAAAATAAAACACATGACTTTATTACGTTTCTTTGTACCTTTGTTACACATTTGGAAACTGATTAAAGACATCTGTACAGATCTGTTGACACTAGCTACTTTCTTTTTCTAAATAAATGGGCACGAAGCAAAAAGAAAAGTTGAGGGATCAGGAAAGGTGCTAGATATTTAGCCTTGGAAACTAGATGCATCTGTCATTTGTCCAAGAGTGGATTCCAGAAGGAATAAGAGTCTTCACTACTGACACAAACTCCTTTGGCCGCAGTCTGGAAATCGTCTCTAAGGACAGGTGGGAAGCTCAGCCTGCACGATTCCTTCCTTCCTTCATCCATCCCTCTCCCGGGAGCGGCAAAGGTGAAACCCAGCAGCGTTTCACCCGTCCGTCGGGAACTGGGACTGCATTAAATAAAACACGTTTGCCTTTTTTTTTTTCCTCCTTCTTCTCATTTTGTTTTAAAACACTGTAGGAAAAAAATACCCTTAGATATTCTTGGTTTCCATCAAAACTACATATCCTACACAAATATACTGCATTTGATCAAACAGGCTTAAAAAGCTTGGATGCAAAAAACCAAGCACCGTCCACTCTCCCCCCAATAAACAATTTTTTACGTGCGACGCTAGAGTAGAATTTCTAGCCTGCTGCCAATACTCAAAAATGCAAATAAGGAGATATCAGAGAGAATATACACCTAAAAATCGCATACAACTACTCAAAAACTTTATTCCTCCGATTATTTTAACCTACCCGTTTGCGAGGAACCAATTATTCAACCAGATGTCTAATGAAAACATGTAATCTGAGCTGCGCGGAAGATGGCGAAAAAAATTTCCTGCTCAAGACATTCATGTTCCTCTGCTAGCAAGAGGCATCCACGTACATACTCACAGCAAAATCCTGTATTTGCTTCTCAAAGCCACTCGCAATGACACTTTTTCAAACAGAAAAACTCGTGTAATTGATATTCCATTCGAGAAAAGGAATTGCTGCATGAATGTCACCGCCACATCACCTGAGCAGGTATCCTCTGTCCTTACAGAGTCACTGCACGGTCCAGAACTGCTCACGCAGTAACCAGAGCAAGGGAAACGTGCAAGGAGCTCTCCTGGATTCTCCTTCTCCAATGAGCCATCGGCTTGCCCGGGCAGGAATGGGCTTCTCCCTTTACTCCTCTAGCTCCAACCCTGCTGGTTTTAGACTTTCCAATTGCATCTCCAAGGAGTAACAACAGCCCTAGAGATTTTTTCAATTATTCTGAAAGCATATTTTCTTGAAAATTGTCGGCTTTATATCCTACAATTGCTGGATCCTCTCTATCCAGGATGACATACTATCAGGTTAGTTACAGGCAAATTAACACAGCTGACAAAGAAAAAAAAAAAAAAAAGGGAAAATACACGAGGAAGAGTTACAGATGATTCAGGATCCAGCGTTTCTTTGAAAAGACAAGCAAAGCAATGAATTAAGTAGCTGCTGTGAATGCATGAATAAACCACAACTTAAACGACAGACAGACAAGCAGACAGGAGACTTGAGCTGTGACAGCAGAAGTGGAGACTGACCCCACCTCCCTCCCGGCCAGCCCACTCCTCCAGCATCAACCTCCTCACCTACCCGGAGCCCTGAACCACAGAAATCCTCCGCCTGAACCCAAAGCTTACCAAATTCCGTAGCATCCCACCCGCGCCTGCCTGGAAGGCGGCCCCGTGCCCTACGGGAGCCAGGACGAGCTCAGAGGAGCTCAGCCGGTTTCAGTCGTACAGGCGCTGGAGGACCCCGCGCTCCCCACCACGCTGTTCAACGCTGAAGCTATAATCACAAGGGAGCTTGATGAAAATGTGACTTTCCTGCCAACTTCCACAGCGAGTTCTGTTTTATTAACTCCTTTAAGTTAATTATAACTATGTCAATGTTAAACTGTTTCTGGGAGCTCACACTGTGCTGTAAAAATTTCCTCCAGGCTCAAACCCAGAATCTGGGGAATCAGTTTTCAAAGAAATATTCAGTCATTGCAAAAAGAAAAAAACAAGCCAACCCAAAAATCCCAAAGCACTCAAAAGCACGAAGATTGAGAAAATCCTGTTTCCTGCACTGGCATCCTCGGTGCGAGTAAACACGACTTCTGCAGGATTTGCTCTCTGAATCATCTTGGGAAGCTGAAGCTGGCGGATACTGGTCCATATCTGATTTGAGAGCACCACAAAGGGCACAGACACTACGATGCATTGAGCACAATTAGCTTCACACATTTCATACTCCACAGCAAGAACAACAAAGCTTCAGGGGGCTCCAACTTGTCGCTAACACCGACCCACCTGCAAAAATTGGTCACCCTCCCTATGGAGTTCACGTAGATTTAGGGGGATAACTGACAGAAGATAAGCATTTGCTTCACGTTTTGCATCAACTGACAGATGTAAATGTCCCAAACTTTCCAAATCAGAGACATTAAGAACCCACTACCACAATACACTGCACATAAAACCTGCCAAACACCAGGCAGCTACAAGTAGTGCATATACATATATATACACACACACATATATATACACGTATATATATAAAAACCATTTACAGGTACTATCGTTTAACAATCCAACCACCAAGTTGATCAGACAAATTGCTAAAGCTGAATCCAGTGCTCAGGGAACGGAGCCCCAGGGAAGAAGCAAGGATGAATACACTTCTCTTCTTCCCAAAACTCTGGAATTTTGAGTACTTTAGAAAAAAAAGTTTTAATGTCTCTGAGACCGTTTTAAATATGACTGGCGTACATAAATCTAAGGCCTCTCGTAAACTGAAACGTGCTGTTAACCTGTCTATACTGATCAAGACTGAAAAGAAAGCAAAATGTTCCCCAGTCCCCATTCCAGGCTAGTCAGTGCCTGGAACAGATAAAATAACTTCTGCCTTTTTTGCTCTTACACTTATTGTGCTTGGTGAACTGGTTCAGCTATACCACCCAAAACAACCTTCCTGCAGATACACACTCTCTTTACCAGAGAGGATTGCTGGCAAACTCTTAAGAAATCAAAGTTAGTAAAACCACCGAAATCCTTTTGTTTGGTTAGAACAAATTTATGACTAAAACAAATGACTTCACGCTGCCTGCGTCCTAAAAGAGCAATAATTCATACTTTATAAAGGCCAACAACTAGTTGCAAATGTGCCTGTGTCTTCTACCCACATTCCTTCCTGATGAAGATCCTCTTCAACTAGAGACAGCTCAGCATTCACTAGGAACAGATCCGGCAGTTGGTTGGAAAATAATCACGGAAAGGCAAAGAGGAGGTGAATTTCTTCAGCTCACAAAGCATTTTAGTACAGCCCTCCTTAGAAACTAGCTATGCTGTTATTTACACTGCCATTCAAATTCCCCAGCCGTACAAGTTTAAACCTGAAAGTTTTTAAAATCCAAACTATTTTGAAGATGAAGTATGAATATTCTTATTAAACCAAACTCACACTGTTTCCTGTGTAGGGCAAGAGATGAATAAAAATAAGTGACTAAAACCTCAGGTAATGCCCCCAGCTACCTGTATTTTCAATTTTCACCTTTTGAACTTAGCTTTAAGAATAGCTTTTCAACGTGTAAGACAACCAATACTATTTATTCTTTAGGGTCACCGTAAAACAAACAAACAAAAAAGATACATGTCCTACAGGTCCCTGAAAATGTGGGAAGTTACTACATAATGGCCCTGGATGTTAAAAAGCATCATTAAAATGCTATATACTTCTTACCTCGTGGCTTTCTGGAAGTTAATGTTTCTTCATTTATTGCAACACATAAAATCCCCCCACCCCTTTCTTTTCATAGGTTTCTGAGGTTTTATTTTTGGTTTGGCTTTTTGAAGCGTTAATAAGCTGGGAAACACGATACGGATACACTGTATAGAAGAGGCACTCGCTTTACATTAGAACAATTCCCAGTATTTCCTCTAGTCCTAGCGAACCAGTCCAAAAGGGAAAGAGTCAATGCAGTAATTCCACTGGTACTTACAGTTGTAGAAGCCTGAAGCAATTACAGCAAATACATACAATCTGAATTACCAGAATCAAACATGAAAAAATGTTTTGCATTAGAACAGCCTGAAAGTAGATGCTAACTGCCCAATATAACGTCATAATATCACTTTACGAGCCAAGCAACCAGCTTTATAGAACCCATGAATTCCTAACAAATTCTATTTATTTCCTTAATTTTGACATCATCAGAGCGTGACATGCCATAGCATTTTAAAGTTTCCTACATGTTTGCCCCCAAACATCGCTCCTGAAAAACCTCTCTGCCAGAGCAGGCAATAACGGAGCTTTAACGGATGCAGAATCAGCGGCGCCGACTCCAAGTCAACAGAGCTACGCCAATTTTCACTATTGGGAAATTCAGTTTTTTACGCCCCGCCATCCCCAAACTGTCGGGATTCATACCAAAACTGGTGTCTCTTTGCTTCCTTCCACGCTTACCACTGCCCAGCTGGGCAAGCGTTCCCGTTCGGCGAGACTGCTCGAACGGGCAGAGTACGTGCTTACGCATCGACGGGTCAGGACCTGCGCACAAGTGAACACGGCAGCTTAAGAATAATTAACAAGGTACAAGTTAAACAAAACAGGCCATGTTATATTTCAACGTGGCCTAACAAAGCAGGAATAGAGGAGGTAAACAGGCACGTCCCCACTTTCCCTACCTCATTATTCCTTTTCATCATGGCCTACTACAATGCAGCCAAAAAGCTACATTTTTCAGAATGCAGAAAGCATTATTTCTTTTGACCGTGCTCTTTAAACATTATTTTTCACATTCCGCGTATATCTCATTTATCACCAATCGTCACGTAAACAATACATTCAGAGTTGAGGTTCACAGCAATAGTTCAGACGTTATATATTACAAATATTAAAACGCACACACTCGACCTGTGATAGGGAAAATTCTACTCAATTTCCACCCGCCTTCACAATAACATCAATAAAATTAAACGTAACTTTCCACTACTGGCAAGGCAAAGAGCTTCCTTCGCAAGGTCAGAACCGGTTACGTTTTGACCTATAGCACCTTGCTCCGTTCCCCCATCGTTTGCAAAAATGGATTACTTTTGTGTCAAAAGACAGGCAATTTTAATAAAACAAACCAAACCGAAAGCCCTTCGTTGCACAGGTACGAGGCGAAGTTTTGCAGCTCCAGCACATCAGAGGATCCTCTCGGTGCTGCTCAGGCACACAAAAGTGACGGCTGCAGCAGAGATCAATTTAACAGCCCTGGTATTCAGCAGCAGACTAACAGCCTCTTCGAGAATCTCTTTGTGATAGACACAAAGACGGATTATACCAGAGAGTGAACACTTGGTAAGTTATGGGTAGTCCTCTGCTGTTCTTCCTCCCCCATTTTAATTCATATTCATCTTGGCAAAATCTTAGACAGACTATTAACTAATCTAAAACAACATCACAGCTGATACAACACATAAAGCAATCAGTCAAATGAACATGTCAGTGCCATCTACTGAAGCAATAAAGAACAAGACAACCCCAGCAGGCTGTGGCTTATTATCTTCACAGCCATAATGAATAGGCAAATAGTATTAAATATAAGTACAGTATTCCGCAGTCACATTTCGCTACGCTTTAAGCAGAAAAGGTGCCTCCGATATGTTTGAGGAACAGAGATTACAACAAGAGGAAAATAACGAAGGGTTTCAGCACACCTCTCCATCATTTTCTGTTCCTTCCCTTGCCAATCAACTACTATTAGGTCTTTTAAAACCCCAAGCGAGTGAAACAGAACAGCATAGAAAATTTTCTATGCGCTTTAATAAATGCTGTTAACTGGTAAATGGAGTAAATCATAGTGTCCAATTTATTCAAATGCAGCAAGGCCTTCTATTTTTTTATTTGTCTAACCAATAAAAACCGGACGACAGCCCAAGACGCTCAACAGTGTTTTCTGGTGCAGCATCCGTAAGCACGCCCACGTCCCTGTACGGCAGGCTGCTGCCGCGTCCTCAGCTCCAGAAGCACCGAAGGATCTGACCCAGCCTTCACTGGGACCGCTGGGCTCGGCCAAGGTCTTCTCCGTTCTCTCGTCAACAAAGAATTAGAGAGATTTACAGGTCCTCTCGCTCTGCTCAACTGATGTGCCTGTTCTGTGCTTGGGGGAAAAAAGAAATCTATACAGCACACCCTCCTCTCGCTAGGTGTGCAAAAGGAGACCTAAAGTGGCGTTAATAAAAGTAAGTGTATTTGCAGTCTCAACCTTCCCTCCGTCCAGCCTGCCAGCTGACACACGAGGTCTGAGCCTCTGTTTTCTGGTACATAAGGAACAATTTCACTTGCTCAAATGCACTTCCCCCCCCCCCGATGGAATTATTCCTAATTTGCATACTATGAATCCTGTTCTGGCTGAAATCCTTTCCTATAAATTACAGGCAACATCCGAGTAGTGCCTTTGTCCTCACCACAAGACGTCGAGGTAACAGAACAAGGTAGGAAACGGGAACCCGATTTGCAAAATACCAGGTTGTTAATCTTCTTTAAGAATTGAAGATCAGCTGAGGCCGATTCTATAGCATCTGTTATTTTAATAAATTATCCTACTAAGAGGTTAGAGTTCATCACATCGTCTTGAGATGAAACGACAACAGGACAAGGCAAGGAAAAAGGGAGGGGAGAATCTGGGTTTGATGCCACGATCCAGTGCCTCAAAAAGCTGTTCCTAATATCCTGTTTATTATAAAACGGGAAGGTTTTATCTTCCTTATTCACTGACTCACTCATTTCCACAGTCCAAACCGGCAGGTCGGGCAGCCGTGCTACCGAACCATCCTGAAAAGTTCAGAAACAGAGCAGTGCAAATTTCAAAGCAGAATTTTTCAGCCTACCTTTGAAAAACACTATTTTCACTCTCTATCATGAATACTGCATTTTCTCAAAATAAACGGACTCTTGTGAGAAGGATCTTCATCCTTGCTCTCATTCAGGTGAATTAACTATTCTTAGTTAAATAGATTTGCTTCTAGTCTTAGTCTGATGACAGATTAACTCATGACTGGTAGGATTATAGACTTACCTCTGGAACTAAATCACTTTTGAATCTGAGTTATAGCTATTAGTTCTTTAAAGCTTAGCTGAACAGCTTTTAGTACCTCCTTTGTATTTTTGAAAGAATGATTAAACATCATTAAATCCAAGCTAAGGGCTCCTTCTCACAACTCAGTGAATAAACAGTTAGCTGATTTAACTTAAAAAACCAAACCAAAAAAACCAGCGGAGTTTTACATGGATTTTTTCAGAATAATTAATAGTATTCTAAGTCTAGAATACTTGTCCTTAAAATCAAAACATGTTTTTCATGTTTGTGTGGTTTTTAAGCACACAAAACAACTTTGTTCTCCTTGGAGAGAAACAGCTCTGCAGATCCACCTGCCCCTCCGTACCCGGCGCGGCGCTTCTGGTCCCGTACATTTCTCCAGCTGCAGAAAACACGACCGATTCTGCGGAGACGGGCAGTGAACTCTCCCGTACAGCAACCAGCCGGTGACTCCTCTCCACTGAGGACATCAAGCACACATTTAAGTCTGGCTTGTTTTTACATGAAATATTCCAAATATGACACCAAAAATTCCCATGCCATCAGCAAACGCTTTCACTATATGCCAACAAAGTAACGTAGAAGAAGGCACTAAGCAGGTATCTCGAGAGCCACCCTTTCAACGTCCTCCTCCTCCTGACATTGCCTTCGGCAGCATTAGTAAGGAAAGCCAGGAGCAGTCTTTCCCCATACTTCTGTATCTTGGCAGAGGATGGAGACATTTAGCCATCGCTCTCTCCGTTTAATTAGAAGTTGGCCAGCTTGGTCCAACGAGCTGCCTTAATTCATTGCTTTTGCCTTCTACATTTCCATGAGCGGAGGCACGGATGGGACAGCGAGGAGAGAAAAAGTTTCCCCTAAAAAGCAAAAATAAAACCACCCTGTAACTACTAAGAAAGGTCAGTAGATGGAAGAGCCAGAGGCATCGCTCCACCAAGAGCACGATGCCGAAATTGCATGGTTGAGTTGCACCCTGACAGCTACAGGCAGCAGATCTCGGGCTCCGGCCCCAGCAGCCAGCCACTGATCTACGGCCCCATCAGACAACGGGGTTTTCTTTTTAAGTAACACACAATCCGTGTTTCGGTTAACTCATCGTTAAGTATCCCTCTGGCTCATACTAAGCCAGCCGCAATCTCTGAATTAGAGCGTATCACTTTTCACTGTTTGTTAACGACTGGAAAACCCCTAAGCATCCAAAAGCGGATCGCGTTGTCCACTTCTAGCAACGCATCTACAGATACAGGCACACACACAAATACATAGACATATAGTCTGCTTAAATCGATCCTTAGATCTCCCCCTCCACCCAAAAAACCCACCAACTATTGTCAAGTATAAAAACCCCACAGTGAACAAAAATGCAAACCCCAATTAGTCCAAAAAGACATTAGCTCCTCATCTGACTGCGTTACAGAATCCTGCAGGGGCGGGAGGGGAGGCATTCGTGCTGCCCTGCATTTGCTAAAGTTTAGTGTCTGACAAAGTTATTTGTTCTGATAGACTACAGTTCAGTATTTATGCAGATAATGTTCAAGCTAGAAGTCAGCCACAAATCTCTATCATTTTCTTAATACACAAGGCACTTGTTATTCAGCTGGAACACATTTAATATACAACATAATGTGAAATCCTAAACTATCTAAAATTAGCGGGTAAAGTTAGCTTCATCACCAGGCGAGAGACGAACCGGGTCCCATCACACCAAAAGAAAGGATTTGATATAAAACACAGTTTTGCTGTTTGAATAAAGGGAAAGCACATTTGTCACAAACTTATTGGAAGAGAGTCAGGCTGAGAGACACTGATCCCTTCCAGGACAGCGGGGAACAAAGCCGCAGCAGCACAGAAACACAAGCCAGCACGGACTGCCCTTCTTAGGATCCTCTTTTGATATTTCTAGCTAAAAGCTACTTATCACTTCATCTGCATACCCACCTAGCCAGGCTGCAAAGACCCTCCTTCCGCACCGTTTTTATTTAAAGTTCAAAACCTTGAATTGTCTTCAGAGGCTTTTCATAGCATGAGAGAGAGGGACAGAATGTAATTATAGGACAGTATTTCTTAATCAAATCTAAGCCGCCCACTGAAAGTGAATGGGAAAATATGGTTGCAAGGCAATGCTTCTCAATCAAGTGGACGGATTTGCCTTTCAGAGTGAATAAGGGAATGGAGCTGTGGTCACCATTTCTTAATCAGCTCAGCTGATGTCCTATAGAAGGTCTCAATGGAGGAACACAGCTGTGGCCCATAACTCTTGACTTGATCTTCCATGGTTTGACTGAAAAGACTGAAAAGAACATAAATGCACTAAAGCTTTTCTCCATTAAATTGGTTCTTTCAAAACCGCCACTGGCTTCACCCAGAGGGGGGAAAAAAAAAAAGTTTCTTTTTCAGTATGCTTGGTTGGAGGTTGAGTGTAAAAGTTTTCGTGATGCATACTACACACCGAAGTACACTATAACAGACCAAACCATTATTTTCTTTTAAAGACCAAGATGGAGCATGTTACTTAGTAATTCCAGCCTTCCGTAGGGATGCCTGTGTCTGAGTACGTGGTTTTCGCTTTGGCTAAAGCGCCCTTCTGCACTTCAGTTAGCAAAGTTACAAAACATTGAAAAAGCATCTCCTTAGTCAGGATTTTTTTTTAAAAGAGTACATTTGTCATGACTGACACGTTACACAAGACACATTTCAAACGCACTCATACTAACTTTGAGCTGTCATATCTGCGTATTCCAGTTTTCTGTCTTCATCTGAAAATGCAGCTGAATTACGCGGCCAAGGCAGCGAGACAAGAACGCGAGTGTGCGCACCGTGGGGAGGAACCAGGGAAAAAGCTGCTGGTTTTCAGAGAGCTGCCTGTATTTTTCTTCTGCTTTCTCAGGAAAGTTCTTAAGAGGACAGACTTCTCAGGGAATTACACTACAATTACCTAATTAAAGGAACTTCTCTAGTGAGCCTTCTTTAAAAATATCTCAAGTTATGCCCCAATAAGTTTGCCGTTTTCTGAGAGATTTCACACTGATCTTTGTAATGTATTGGAGGTGTAATAGTTAATGTGCACTTGTTACCATCTTATAAGCAAAAAGCTAATTAACACTTAACACAAAGCAGACAAGTT
This sequence comes from Platalea leucorodia, assembly GCF_965183815.1. Lineage (NCBI taxonomy): Eukaryota > Metazoa > Chordata > Aves > Pelecaniformes > Threskiornithidae > Platalea > Platalea leucorodia. The sequence goes on from NC_138841.1 coordinate 1,400,189, forward strand.
TATTTTTTTTCTACCTATCTTACGTCCATTAAAGATACTAATTCACTTCCTAACACTGTAGCAAAAAATAAAGGTTTTTTTTCCCTTCAAAACCAAGAGAATGCAGTGTAATAGAGTGCGCATTTTAATTTGCATTTTTCTCAATGCACTACGAATTACTGCAAACATACAAATAACTCGCTTTCGACCACTTTGAAATTATTTCCCTACGACACTGGCAAGGGACAGAATCTCCACCTCCATTTTTACCTTCTCTCCCCTCACTCCCACTTTAATCTTTTTGTTTCAGTGGTGTGTTATAGCTGCTCCATAGCTCTGCTGCCAGTTACGTGATGAAGCCTGCATGCTGGGGCTGTAATTCAATGGCTCGCAAGCCACATACGACTTAACAGCCTCGCATGAGCCATCTTTGATCTAAAGTCTAATAAAAACAAAAGTGAAGAGCATTAGCGTCGGAATACATGGAGATAAGAACAAACAACCGAGACGTTCTGATCTATAAATCAGATTTTAAAACGGTAGTGGTTTCTGTTAAACAATTTGTTGAATTTGCTTGGTACACACCAAAGCAATGATTCGTTAAGGGTTTCGTGCTAACGAGGATGGTCTTCCATTCACGGACGTTGAAGGGGGGGGCTTTTTTCTATACAACCTACCCGCATCAACTCAACAGCCTGTTCATTGTGGTTAAGTGTTTAGGAAAGGTGAAGTGTTTATACATTGAGCAATTAACAACAGGCTGCTGAGACAAGAACATCTCCTAAGGTTTCATTCCCCAAAGGAAAAAAAAAAAAACCACCCAAAAACAAAACACCACCAAAACCAACCCTTGATGAAATATTCAAGATGAAAACCACAAAGGTTGTTAAGCAAAGTGAGAAACTTCCAGCGTCTCTCATCCGCTGGAGAGGATTCCTGCACGGAAAATAAAGGATCGGGGGGATCTTTCGGAGCACGTCCCACCGCGGTGCTCAGGGCACGCGGGCGCTAGAGCCACCCCATCGTCCTTTCCCCCATTCGATCTGAACGGCTGCACCCAGCTACAGGCAAAGTTTTCAAACAACTTGTCTTAGCATCTCTCCATTAGTTTCTAACGAACGATTGTAAAACAAAAACCTTAGTTTTGTTTTGACTCAGAGCTGAGGTCAACTTCAGAAACCCTTTCACACTTCCCCAAAGCAAAAAATGCGTGTGAAGGAATTCACACGTACCTTATAAGACAGAAGCTGAATTTCGTAGTATTTCCATTTGTTAGCTATTCTAAATCTATCCCCTAACATCTCCTAAGGGCTGAGAAAACACTAAATTTCACTTTATGAGTCCCAGCAGAAGTCCTAAGAAATTTCTGTATAAAAATGCTAACGAAAGAAAAAAAAAAAGGCCAATAAAAACAGGATCTTAAAAGACATATTCAGTAATTTACACCACCTTTGCCACTACAGAAAGTGCTTCTTGCCACTCGTTCTTAAGCGCCGAGATAAAACAGTAACTACTTTTCAAAAAACCCAATTAACAAGTAAGTGTGTTTTAGCACTGAAGAAAACAACCTGCAACCTCTGATGTGGACAGAGCTGCAAACAAGCAAGCACCAAGCGAAGGATTACGATCAGCCGCAAGAAATCCACTGCAGCAAGGAACGGCACTCAGGGCTTTCACACCCAGAAGCAGAGAGGCGATGCACCACGCTAAACCTGCCCTTTTTTTCCATCAGCAGCGTTCCCATGATTAACAGTACAACAGACGAGAGAGAGATCCTTTGCTCTTCCCTTCGAGTTTACCAATCCAAATACCAATCAGACCAAGCGCTGTTTCATTTTGCAAGCCGCAGCACATGAGGCTGATTCACAATTTCTCCATTCTTACAGGCCTCCAGCGCGCCTTGTCAACCGCAGGGCTTTGTACCACATGCGATCTGGATCTCCGCAGGAACTGCGGCGACAGATTCTTTACTAACGATCTTTGGACACGCAACAGCTAAATAAATCCCCAATTTTGACTCGCTAGCTGTAACACTCTATAAACCGTTGCATATGTGACTATTGTTAAGCCTTGCTCCTGAATAAGCAAAATTCTTCGTAACAAACAGAACTTGCACAAGACCGAGAACTATTCCAGACCTGAAAAGCTGCCAACTTCAAAACGCCCTTTTCACTTGAAGTCAGCTCATATTAATAGGAAGAATGATTAGGGGAAAAATACGCAAGCGTTTACCATTTGCAGCCTCGTGTTTGAAAGCACGCCTAGCTCGGAGACATCAAATGCTGCTCATGTTTGGCACATAATTTTCAAATATTTGCACCTAGAGTATTTTCAAAGCAATTAAAAACAACACCAAATGCTTTTGTTGCCCTCTCCTTTTTTTTTTTTTTTAACATCATATCAACATATCTGACAATTGTTAAACAACAGCAACCCCCAAGCGCTGCTGCCAAAGGCAGAGAAGCAGAAACTCAGCGCAAACCCCAGCACCACATTTACTGCTGGCTGCAGACAGGGTGCGGCTCCAGACGCTCCTGTTAGACCGACACTCGTTTAATCCCAGGGCAAGTTTAATCCCCAGCGTTCACACACAGTTTTTATATTCACAATTTCACCGATTTACCCGCTCTCACCCTCCCCGCTCCTGCAGCTCCTTCTCCCGTCCTCGTTCTCACGTCCCAGCCGCGCGTTTGCTTTTCTCCAGCAACGGCTCAGATCTCTTCTCCACCAACAGCCCCCTTCCTCCCCCTCCCCGACACCTTATTTTTGCCTCCAATCCCACCTCCCTCTCATCCCCTTTAATCTGGTCCCTATTTTTTGCCTTGCCTTCGCCCCAGAACGACTGACGCTCCTTCGGGAGCAGCTCCCGCCGAAGTCGGTCAGAGTTTTGCCCGGGCCGAGGACGCAGCAGCGCCTATCGCATCTTTCACCGCACGCTCCGCAGCTTCCAGCCAGCATCTCCCCTGAAGCAGCAGGACATAACAGGACCAAATTTTGCAACATTTCACACCAGACGAGCTCAGCGACTTCAAGAGCTCGCGGCACCTTTCCCTGACTAAAAGCACAAGCGTAGCTCTGGAAAGTAAAGACGCTTTTTTTCCCTCCCCTGATGTATTTCAAAATAACGGGGCGCTTTCATCACGCCTGTCGCTGTGGGCCCGCTGGCTGCACCCGGAGACGCGGGGCGGCTCCGACCCCGCACCGCGCTGCCCCTGCCCGCCTGGGAGCCGCGCCCGAGCCGCGCCGCTGCGGGACGCTGGGCAGGGACCCGGCCCCCGCTGCCCCCACCCCGGCGTCAACTTCAGCCGGGCGCCGTGGCGGCGGGCGGGCAACACACGAAACCCGCCGCTTTTTTTTTTTTTTTTTATTTCCCCTCTAAAAAATACAAATCCGCACCGATTTCCCCCATTTCTCTGCCCCCCCCCCGCGCGCAGGACGGGGGAGTTTTTACCCCCCCGCGGCGGGACGCGGCCCCCGCGCTGCCCCCCCCGGCCGGCAGGGGGCGGTAGAGCCCCCGTGAGGCCCCGCCGGGAGGGGCCGGTACCGGAGGGGGGGTTGCGGGGGGGGGGCTCTGGCGGCCCCCGCGCCTCAACAAAGGGAAAGTTGCGGAGCCGCCGAGGCCGGCGCGGGGCTCCCGCCCGCAGACAAAGGCGGCGGCCGCCGGGGCTGGGGAGGGGGGGCCGCCTCAGCACCCCCCCCCCTCCCCCCGCGCCCCCCAACCGCACCGGTGGCGGGGGGCGGCACCGGGGACCCCTCAGCACCCTCCTCACAGCGGGGTGCCCCCCCCCAGCCCCCCGCCCCTCTGCCCCCCCCCGCCCTCACGGGGGGGTCGCGGCCTCCCCCCCCCCCCGCGCCTTTATTTACCGCCATCATCAGCACGCGCGAGCTGTCACCCAGCGCGAGACACCCCAACCGCCGCCGGCCACGCCCCCTCCCCGCCCATTGGCCGCCCGCCGCGCCCCGCCCCGCCCCGCCGTTGGCTGGGGAGCACGCCACACAGCGCTCCCGCCTTCCCCATTCCGCGCCGCCGCTTACGCCAATTCCGTAGAGCGGAGCCCGGCGCTAACGGCGCGGCTGGGGCACCGACGGGCGCCGTTTGCGCAGCCTACGTCGCGGCAGAGAGAGTCCTGGCGGAGCTTACGTACTCTGCGTAGCCGTTCGGGAGAGCTCCTCAATGGCTTACGGTGGAGCAGCGGGAGGGCAGCGCCGAGGGGCGGGGACTGCCCGGGCCCGGCCCCGGACGGTGACGTACCGGGCTTTGTGAATCCCAGGCTGAAGTTTGGTTGAGTCACAGGAGGGTAAATAAGGATGTTTCGGAGACAAAGAGACTCTTAAAGGGGCAGCGCGGGAGGTGGCGCGTTCCCGCGGGGCCCCTGAGGTGGCTGTGTGGGGTGGGAGATACCCCACAGGGCCCCTGAGGTGACGGGGTGCCTGAGGCGACGGGGGGCACCCCACAGGGTCCCTGAAGTGCTGGGGGGGGCACCCCACAGGGCCCCTGAGGTGACAGGGTGCCTGAGGTGATTGGGGGGCACCCCACAGGGCCCCTGAGGTGACACGGGGCATCCCACAGGGCCCCTAAAGTGACAGGGGGACCCCTGAGGTGACAGGCACCCCACGGGGCCAGACAGCACTGATGGCACACGGACAAGGGCCCACGAGCCATACCGGCCTTTGCCAGAGGTCACTCAAGGCCCCTAGGTCGCACGCTCATTGCCGCAGTGCAGGAGCCATGAGGGGATGGACATGGGTTTTGTCAGAGACAAAGGGACGTCAGCACGGGAGAAGCCTGTCCCCAGCAAGGGACAGCCACACTCGGGAGCCACCCGCACCCACTGGGACAACTCACTTTTTTTGCAGCCTGCAGGAGGTACCGTCGGGGACCTGCCAGGGAGCGTCGAGTCCTGCTCTCTGGGCGGCACTGAGCAGAGGCAAAGCTGCAAACAAGCAGTCGTGGACCGCACAGCACTGGTGACACGAAGCACAGGTCAGCGGTGTCACAGACACGATTCCTTTCCACAGGGACAAAGTGTTCCCCGCTCATCTTCTCCCAGTAAGTTTTGAGGCAAAGCACTGCAATTTACTGCAACAGGTGGGAGCCTGCTTTCTTCTGCCACGGCGCAAGGACGCTCCACAGCCTTGTGGTCTCCTTGCGAGCTCCTTCACCAGCAGCCTTCCCACAGATTCCACTTCCTGGGAGCTTCGTCGCCCTTTCTCTACACCTTCCCTTTCTGACCAGTGTCTGCTCTGTTTTGAACCCACACCTGCACAGAAATCCACAGTCACACACCTCTCAACTCTTCATTCCAGCTCGCCACTGGAATTAGCCCTCAGTCTGTAATGTCTGCTAAGAATTAAAACTGAAGATTAACGAGGCCCTTATGTCCTCACTCTCTTTGTAAAGCTTAGCAGGGTACAGCTGCTGTGTAAGTACTTCCTCATAAAAAATGCCACAGCACAAAACGGAACAGAAGTCCACAGTATCCCCAGGGCAGCAGCAAGTCTCGGGTTCTCTCTGCCACTGAAGTGCTGGTGACTCTGGCAACATCACCCAGCCTCTACTTAGAGCAAGGAGGGGGAAAGCTGTAACGCTGCAAGGGAGAGACCCACGTCCCCGAGATCCCCAGTCCCCTCTAGGTCAGGCAAAACTCACAGAAAGCAGCAACATTGCCAGTGATTTTTGAGGTGCAGAAGCAGAAAAAAGGGCCCACAGTGGTGCAGGCCTACAGCTTGGCAGCCTCTCCCTCTAGATCTTGCATTCTCTGAGAAAACACTGGGGAGCAACAGGAAAACAACCTTCCAGACCATGCCTTGACAGGCAAAATTAGGGTGGTTTTCAATTACACTGGCTCAATCCATTAATGTAACACAACTGAAAGCCCCCTGAAGACTTGTTAAGATGCAGACTAGCATGTTCGAAGCCACGTTAACCTGCCGTACCGGTGCTGGGGGGGCAGAACGAGGGGGATTACTGCAGCTAATAAGACGGAAAAACAGTCATTTTGTCCATCATGAACGTAAAAGTCCTCAGAGTAAAAGCAGCCGCTCATGTGGGGCAGCCGATCCCCTCGTTCACAGAATGCAGTCACAGCAACAGACGTTTTTGCTGAGACATAAAGGGCTGAATCCTACCCGTCCTCACACACGTGGAAACCTCCTGACGTCAATGGCTGTAATGGTGTAATTGAAGGCAGAACGTAGCTCAAGGGGTCCCATTTTATTACTCTAGGAACAGTACAATGTATTAATAAGAGCACAGAAGTCCCCAGAGATTCCAGCACACATTTTATGTTTTTAAGACATGTGACCAGAGTTTTGACATCTCTGGTTACAGAACGCATCTTTTGGGAATTAATAAAGCATTAGCAACATTCAGCATGACTAATCTGATCATTAAAAGGTTTTTTTTTTTAACCTTAAGACTTAAAATGGGAAACAGGACAGAAATAACTACCCTTACAAAGAGTACAGTTTGTTTTCGTAAGTTTTCCCAGCCACGCTTAACTACGTGGAACGACAGCAGGTCAGATTCTCACTGAATTTTCACCGCTGAAAATTAATAGTCCCAGTGAAGTCAGTGCACATGTCATGAACTTGAGCTAAGGGTTGCAAAAATTCAGTATATCCAGCATGTTGGAATTTCTAACACACTTATGGTACATTATGCCATTTATTATGACTCATTAACCAGACCTTTCTGGACCCAGTGCTGATTAAATTTATTAAATTCCCACACTAAACAGCTCTAGGCACTCTAACAGTTAATTAGGCTTACAGGTATAAAAGATCATCACAAAGAAGTCACAGCTAAATAACTAGTTCTCCACCAGCCAGAAAATCAAGTAACAAAACAGCTTCTTTCCCCCCCACTGCTTCAGAAGGAAAAAACCTATTTACGAGAAATCTATTTCTGTTTTACTCGCTCTTCAGACTCTTCCAGGCCCACGTATTGGCAAGGAACCAACAGTATTTTCTGACAGCAAGACGCACGCTGCTTCTTCACGAGGAACCCGCTGCCCTTCTTGCAAATCTCCCCTCCTAAAAGCATCCTTAGACCCTCTCTGCACCCGCCCTTTGTGTCGGGTCACGGGCCGCGGAGCTGGCGCCCTGCTGCGCACAGCCTCCCCAGGAACCACGAAGGAAGCTGAGCGCGAAGGGTGGTGGCTGAACGAGGGTGCTGCTGCTCATTCGAAGATGGAGCAGGGAGGAAAGAAAAAAAACCTGACAGCTACGAGCCAGACAGATACTGAACATGTGAAACCAAGGGGAGGGATAGCTCAAAAGGGATCTAATTTCCCTGCTTTTCCTGCTGTAAAAATAAATCACTACTAAAAAAAAAAAATATTCAAGTGATATCATATAGTTAAGTCTTATAATAAATTTTTGCCTCTTATTCCCCAAATCCTTCCTTACTCCGTTAAATCTGCTGAAGTCAACAGGATTTCTCAAATGAGAAATGGTGTGCAGGGACAGGACGTTTATTACCCACCTTTCCAACAACGAGAGAACGCGGTTGGTATTCTCTTTGAACACATGAGAGGGCTCCTGCCGGGCTTATTTATTTATTTATCGCAAGGCTTCATCGGTATCATCTGAGAGGTAGGAGATTTTAATGCTCCCATCAGATATAAAAGATGAAGGCAAGCTAAGAACATACCCATAATAGGAATGCAAGAATTCCTGTAGATTTTGCCACAGGGAAATTAGTTTGCTTCAGGGGTATAAAGCTCTTGGACCAAATCAAAGATAAAACTCTGCTGAAGAATTGTCTCCATGCAACAGAAAATTTCAAAAGCTGTAAATAAACAATACAAACCAGCACAACGCTTGCTGTGCAGAAAGACTCCATCTCCTCACAAAATACAGCTTTTTATTTTGATGAAAAATAACAAGACTTTCACGTGGATATTAAAAAAATAACTTTTTTTAAAAAATCTCTCACGTAGCTGTTTGCAGTCAAGGAAACTCTGCCCTTGCATGCATTTGGCTGGGATTTCTCCTTGTCCCTCCTCCTGCCGACGAACAGCAATCCCCTGCGCGAAGCACTGTGCCAAGAACCATCAGAGCCACGGGCCCGATCCCAGACACGCTCAAAAACACGGAGGAGGACAACAAGAAACACGCATAACGTTCAAGAACTTTGCTTTGAAAGAGGGCAAAGAGATTGAGAAGAAAAAAAAAAACCTTGGAGTCCTGATCCAGACGGGCTGGCAGAAAAGGGGAGGCGGTGGCTCTAACCCGGGCTCCAGGGAGCCCCTTCATCGGATCCCCGCTACGGGCACCTGCTGCTGCTTGCGGATCTTGTTGAACAGCTCCATGTACTGAACCATCGTGTCCGCAGGGCTGTAGATGCTGTCGTGCTTGGTGCCGAACACGGAGGGGATTCCGGGAGCGTGGTTCCCCATGAAGCTCTGCATGAACTCCATGAGCAGGTTCCAGCAGTCGTTGGCTATCACGCAGGGACAGTACTCCACCTGGCAACAGAAACCACAGCCCTGAAGCTGGCGGCAGGGGCAATCACCACGCAGGAGGCAACGCGCCTTCCTCTCTCTGCCTTGCTAGAGCAGGAATGCTTTTCGTAAAAACATCTGAGACTATTTAGCGTATAACAAGGACGGACAGATATAAATGAACAGGAGATGCTGGGAACGTGCAAGTAACCCCTTCAAAAGGGAAGGGGAGGCAAAATGTACCCTGCAAGGGCACTGCTTTATTAAATCCCCAGTAGTGGAGGTCTTGGGACGTTGGGTCAAACGCCACATTAATGTTACCCCATCCAAAACCAAACTTCATTCCCACATGCTGGTAGGTCGATGACTCGTGTGGCTGTGACATCTCTCAGGAGTGTAACGGGAAAAGCCTTGGGACTTGAGGACTTGAAGCTACTGGTGTTGTGCATCGGGACTTTAAGCAGCTTTTTAGTTTGATGGCATCCCTTCAGGGTTTTGGTTATTGACACTTCAACGACAGGCTTTCGACAGGATTTCGAGCCCCAAAGTACCCGCCTGAATTAAACCTTGTTGTGAAAAGGAGATAAACACCCCTCCTGCTGCACACCTGAACGCACAGAGTACAACCCCCCAGCAAGGAGCAATACACTCGAGACACGGAAGGGACGGGGGATTTCCCTGTCTGTAGTTGTATTTCGTACCCTTCAGAGACGACTCTTACCTCCACAGATATCCCACGGGCACTGGGCCCCATCGTAACCGTGCCCACCTTCACCAAGAAGTCACAGTACTGGTAGCGGGTGCCCCGGCTCTCGATCTTGTTCGCCTTGGCGTTTTGGAAGAAGCCTTTCAGCTTCACCATAAGGATATCAAAGTTGGCGTCTGCTATGAGGCAGGGCCCGTTCTCAAAGAGAGCGAAGCAGCTGAGGGGATACTCGGAGTTGTGCATCACGTACATCAGCTTGCCTGTCTGCCCTGAAATAAGAGCAAGGGTATCTGGGCTGTGAACCCAACGCTCCTGCGCTTGTAGGTGCTTTACAGAAGCGTCTGGTTTTTCCTTTGCTTTAATTCCGGGGTCCTTGTACCACCCCCACATGCTTTGTGTTATCTGGCTGTTCAGTATTGTTTGGACGGTATTGTTCGGACTGCATGTCCTTCTTCGGATTTAAATTAAAGGGGAAAAAAATCTTGTGGCCTAAGGATAATACGCCAGCACGACTGAGGGACCAGCGGGTGAGCTGGACGCGAGATCCCCCGCAGACCGGGGCGGGGGCCAGCAAAGAGCACCCACCTCCCATCCCGACCGCGGGGCTGGGCACCCGCCGGCCGCCCTCTGCCCCGCGCCGCTGGAGGAAGGCTGGGCTTCGCCTCTCCTCGCCCTCACCCGCCGGCCCCGCAGGGGAAGGAGGTGCTGGGACGCGCTCTGGGAAACGGGGGGTCCCGAGAGGACGCGCCTGGCTTGCGCCACGCTTTAAAAGCTGGAAAAAATTCTCATTTATCCACATAGGTCAAAAAAGCCTTTCCATGCATGTGGCCGTGCAAGTTCCAGCTGCAGAAAAAGCAGCAAAAAGCTGCGCTGGCAGCTTCAACCGGATCGGCCCGGGCAAATGGCTGGGCAGAGCCCTGAGGCTGCAGGGGCTCCGGGCTGACCTCTGCGGCCACAGAGCCGCCGCGGCCACGGGCGCATCGCGGCCACGGGCGCATCGGCGCTTTTAAATGATGTGAAAATCCAGGCGTTCAGGAGAAAGAACGGGGCGGGAGCAGCCACGCCGCACCTTTCGGCTACCGTCTCGGGCCGTGCTATGCCAAGTGCGATGTCTGTGGAATCCGGGATCCTCCGAGCGCATCCCCTGGAAGCGGCTGGGTCATCTCGGGCCCCGGGCGCCCAGAGCCGCTCCCCACCGCAGGCAGAGCAGGCAGCTGCTGCCAGACTTGCGCCCATCCTCTCCAGAGGGAAACGCGGCCTCCGGAGCAACTCAGACAGAAGCGGCGGGTTAAAAACCTTCACGGAAAAACGCGCCGACAGCAGAGAGCCCCGGCGCGGCCGCTCGAGCGGGAGCCCTCCAGGCAGGGCAACGCCGGGGTGCGCGGGGACGGGGGAAACGGCGCCGGGGACGGGGGAAACGGCGCAGCCGGGCGTTCGCTACCGGGCGGCCCCGGCCCCAGCCCCAGCCCCGGCCCCGGCCCCGGCCCCGGCCGGCGCCTCCCGCCGCCCTCCCCCGGAGCACGGCCCGGGCCGCTCCTTCTCCCGGGGCCGAGGGTCAGGGCCCGCGGCGGCGGCGCTCCGCAGGCAGCGCGGTGCCCGCTCGTTCCCCCACGGCGGTGAAATAAAACGCTAACGATCAAACGGGCACGGCCTGCGGGAAGAGCCTCGGCCCCCCGGGGCCGGGCAAGGCCTCGCCGCAGCAGGCCGGTCCCGCGGGACACCGTGCCGTCCCCGCGGCCGGGCCTCGCCAGAGCCCCCCCGGCGCCGGGTGAAGGAGCCGGCAGCGGCACCGGGGGAAGAGGCGGCTCCGGGCCGGCCGAGCGCAGCCTCCCGCGGCCCCGCCGGCCCCGGGCCCGCCCCGGCACCGACCTTGGCTGCCGATGGCGGCGGCGGCGGTGTGGTAGGTCTCGCAGTCCACGCAGAAGGTGCCCTGCTTCTCCGCCCCCAGCGCCTCCAGCTTCCGCGTCAGGATCTCCACCGTCTGCTGCAGGCTCTTCCCCTCCGCCACCGGCACCTGCGCCACGCTGCAACCGGGACGGCGAGTCAGAGACCCGCCGGCGCCCACCGCACCGCAGCGGGCCCGGCCGGCGGCTCCCCGCGGCTCCCCCCGGGCCGCAGCCCCCCGCCGTTACCAGGTGACCCCCATGCTGCTGCCGCCGGGACGGCGCCGCCGCCGCCGGAAGGGGCGGGACCGTAAGACGCCGGAACCGGAAGGCGCCCCAACCGGAAGGGGCGGAGCCGAGGCGCACGCGCGGCCGGTGGCGGAGCGGCGGCAGCTCCCGTCAGGCCCCGCCGCCATGCCCAAGGCCCGGCGGCCGCGGGGCTCCGGCCCCGGCTCCGGCCCCGGCCCCGCGTTGCCGCTGGCCGAGCAGATCCTGCAGGAGGCGGCGCCGCGGCCCACGGCGCGGGGGAAGCGGCGCGGCGGGCAGGCGGAGGAGGGCGGCGGCGAGGGCTATGTGGACGCGCGGCTCTCCCGGCGCATCCTGCAGCAGGCGCGGCGGCAGCAGGAGGAGCTGGAGGCCGAGCACGGCCCTGGCGCGCCCGCCGCCCCCAGGCAGCGCGGCACGGCGCTGGGTGAGCCCCCGGCCCGCCCCCGCCCGGCCCCGGGCGTCGAGGGTGCGAGGCCCCGGGCTGAGCCAGCGCCGCTCCCCCGCAGGCCCGGCCGTGCGCGGCCCCGGCTCCGACTCGGAGGAGGAGGAGGATGAGGAGTGGCCCTCGCTGGAGAAGGCGGCGGCGGCGGCGGGACGGAGCGGGGAGTACTGCGGGGAGGTGGCGGTGGACCCCGAGGACGAGAAGGCCATCGAGATGTTCATGAACAAGAACCCGCCGCTGAGGTGAGGGGGCGGCGGGAGAGCGGGAGAGCGGGCCGGGGCGGCAGCGACGCCCCCCCTGACTCGCCTCCCGCCCCGGCCCCAGGCGCACGCTGGCGGACATCATCATGGAGAAGATCACGGAGAAGCAGACGGAGGTGGAGACGGCGCTGTCGGAGGTGTCGGGCTGCCCCATGCCCCAGCTCGATCCCCGCGTCCTGGAGGTCTACAGGGGCGTCAGGGAGGTAAGGCCGAAGCAGCTCTGCCACGCTGAGCCCACAGCCACCCCCTCCGTGCCCTCTCTCCCCGCTGCCTCCCTCCTCGCCCCGAGCGGGCAGCTCTGCGTGCTGACTGCACCTTGCGCAGTATCGGTCACTGGAGGGCCCAGAGGGTTTCTGAGGGACGATCTCCTGAGCGCCGTGCTTGGGCTGGTCCTGGGCCCGTCTTCTCGTGGGACCTGGGATGGTCCTTTCGTACCAGAGCTGCGAAGGGAGGGGAACGCTTTCTCGCGGTTATGAGACAAGTCCCGCAGCCCTGCTGTCCGTGCCCGTGTGTCACGGCCTGGCCCGTGTCCGTGTCTTTTAAGGTGCTGTCCAAATACAGGAGTGGGAAACTCCCCAAGGCGTTTAAAATCATCCCTGCCCTGTCCAACTGGGAGCAGATCCTCTACATCACAGAGCCAGAGGCCTGGACAGCAGCTGCCATGTACCAAGCCACCAGGTAGGCGCATCTCTGGGAGATGCCGACGTGGCATTTTTTAGCTCTTTCTTTCCATAACTGGAACCAGATTTACGAAACACCGGCCTGTCCCCGCTCGGCCTCCTTCCTCCACACCCCGCTTTGTGCTTTGCTTTCCCCAGGATATTTTCATCCAACCTGAAGGAGAGGATGGCCCAGCGGTTCTACAACCTGGTGCTGCTGCCGCGCGTCAGGGACGACATCGCCGAGTACAAGCGCCTCAACTTCCACCTCTACATGGCTTTGAAGAAGGCTCTGTTCAAGCCGGCAGCCTGGTTCAAAGGTGGGGGCTCCCTGCAGCGCTGCCGTTGGTACCCGGGAGCCTCTCCCCAGCCGGGAAGCCGAGCGGGGGCACGTTGCCCACCGCTGCCCAGCGCGGCACCACGCTGTCCCCCGCCTGGCGCGGCCCCGGGGCGCAGCGGGGCGGAGGAGATGCGAGAGAGACGCAGGGAGTCCCCTCGGGGACGAGGCGGCTTCCGAACCCCCGGGGCCCATTTGTGGCGATCAGGGCGATGAGTGCCACAGGCTTACGCAGGCGCTGCCGGCGCGTGCGGGCAGGCGTTTGGGTTCTTGTGGAGGTTGATGGCGGGTTACGAACTGTCTCGGGTCTGATCTCGGTCTCGTTGGGCAACCTGCGGGCGTTCGGGGCAACCTGCGGGGCAGGGAGGTGCTGCGAGCGCTGTAACGGCGGCCGGGGGAGGAGCTGCCATCTCCTGGGGGCAGATGTGTCCGGGGATGGGAGAAGGGGCTCAGCCCCCGGCTCTGCCTGCTGCGATTAGGGCAGGCGCTGCCTGACTCTTCCCTCCCGCAGGGATCCTCATCCCCCTGTGCGAGTCGGGGACCTGCACGCTGCGGGAGGCCATCATCATCGGCAGCATCCTCACCAAGTGCTCCATCCCCGTCCTCCACTCCAGGTAACGCGCTGGGGGCTGCGGAGGGGGGAGGTTCTCCTTCAGGGCCACCGGTGCAACGCCTCCGATCCGTCCCTCGGCCTCTCCGGCATCTCGGAGGTGGGGGCGTTCGCTCAGCTCCCTCCGGGGCCGAGATTCAGGGCTCCGCGCTGGGTTTGTCATCGTTGGGTCTGGCCGCCTGCCGCCCCGCGGCTGCCGCCTGCCCTGCCCTCACCTCGGTGCTCCCTCCGTCCCCGCAGCGCGGCCATGCTGAAGATCGCCGAGATGCAGTACAGCGGCGCCAACAGCATCTTCCTCCGGCTGCTCATCGACAAGAAGTACGCCCTGCCCTTCCGCGTGGTGGATGCCCTCGTCTTCCACTTCCTGGCCTTCCGCACGGACCAGCGGGTCCTGCCCGTGCTGTGGCACCAGAGCTTCCTGGCCTTCGCCCAGCGCTACAAGGAGGACCTCTCCTCGGAGCAGAAGGAGGCTTTGCTGGAGCTGCTCAAGTTCCACAGCCACCCGCAGATCTCGCCGGAGATCCGGAGGGAGCTGGCGAACTCCAAGACGCGGGACGTGGAGGGGCAGGAGCCCGCGGCCATGGAGTGAGCAGGGAGAGGCAGGGAAGAGCTGCAGCCCGCCCTGCTCCCGGGACGCTGCTGGATGCAGCTGGGAGCCCGGTGCGTGAGCGGAGGCGTGGGGAGCGCCCGCCCCGGATCCCGCTGCTCCGGGGGCCGGCTGGGCCCGTGGAGCTGGACCGCGCTCCCGGTCCCCGCCGGGAGCCTGCCGCCACCCGCGCCCGGGAGGGCTGGGCCCTTCCTCTGTCGGAAAATAAAACTCGAGCCGTGTCCCTCAGCCGGGGTGGTTCTGCCCCGCAGCCTGCGCGGTCCTGCCCCGTCCCCACCCCGTCCTGGCCCCAGCAGGTGGCAGAGCAAAGCCGCCAGCCCCGGGCTTCTGGCAGAGCTGGAGCCTGGCTGCGCTGCGAAGGGAGAAGGGGCCCCTCGCACCCCCTCCTCCCGCCCTGCGCGGCTGGGCAAAGGGGGGGGCAGGGCCGGGACCCCCAGGCGCTTCCCAGAGCCCAAATCTGCTCTCAGGGGGAAAAACGCTCCTGGTGGTGCACGAGGGCTCCCCGCGGGCTTGGTTGTCACCGGGCGGAGCTGCGGAGCTGCCGCTGGCCGGCAGCGGGGCCGGAGCTGGGTCGCCACGGGGAGTGGGTGCGTGGCCCACCTCCAGAATGCCCGTCCCCGCCCCAGGCATCTGCCTGCAACCCGGCTGCGCCGCTACTCGCAGGGCTGGTGAAGCCCCGGGGCCGCTGTCCTCGCCCGGCCATCGAGGCCACGTGCCCGGCCTGCTCGTGGCAACCTGCCCACGCATGCGTGCCACCTCCGCTGGAAAACCCCGTGGGGGCTTTTCCTCCCGCACCGCGCTTACCCTGGGGAGGTGCCGACGGCGCCGCTGCGATGCCGCGGGGTTTGCGCGTTGCAAATACCCGGCCTCGCCCCTGAAACCAGCGCGAAGTCCCGCTGGTGCGGCCCACGGAGAAAAGCCCCTGCGGCGGCCGGCCGCGCCGAGGACAGCTGCTTCCTGCCGCCGCTTCCCTCGAGAGCCGGCACCTTCTCCCGTGCCAGCGGCGGCGGGAGCAGAAGCCACGTGAAGCGAAGCGGCACGCCGAGCCCGGCCGCCCGCGCTGGTTGCGCACCGCAGCGCCTTTTCCTTGGCTCCCCGATTTTATCTCCTTTCCTTAAAGAAGCCAGAAGCTGATGAGCGTGAGAGATAGCCCGGGCTGGCGCAGCGCATCCAGCGCGCTCTCACCGCCCTGCAGCACCGCCCGAGCGGCTTCAAAGCTGCCGGGGGCGTGAAGCCGCTGCCTCCGCTCCCGCGGCCGCCGTGCAGGCGGGCACCGTGCCCGCAGGAAGGCGTTCGGGTTGCGCGTTCATCCGCCGCCAGCCCTGCGGCGTCTCCCCTCCGCGCCTCGGCGGGGCTGGTGGCGTCCTGCCCGCCCGCGCCCCGCTCCGCCGCGGGGCTGGGGCCTCCGGAGCAGCCGCGGGGTCCCCCAGCCGCCGGCTCCCACCCCCGCGGTTCGGGGCAGCGGCCGGAGCTCCGCGAGGGAGCAGGAGCCCAAGGCCTTCCCCGGGCGGCCCAAGGCGAGCGCGGAGCGGATCGCAAAGGGAAACCCTGAAGCCCTCGTACTCATTTAAAATACTTTATTGCAACATTATCGGTCCTTTGATTCTCCCAGCAGCGGGACTCTTGCATGTGAACACCAAACCAGTTTACTCTTAAATTAAAACTCATTTATATATAAAAAAAATTTTTTTCTTCTTGTACAGAGAGGCTCTGGGCGCCCGCGGCCCTCCCGCTAGCAGGAGGCGGCGGCAGATGGCTCTTCGTGACCAGGCAGGCTAGCGGAAGAACAGCAGCCCCCTCTTTTTCCACCTGATAAGACTTTTGTTTCTAGCGGCATCCAAAAAGGCAGATTTCTCCCTCCTTTTCCGCGTCCCCCACGGGAGGACGACAGCCACAGACCTACGCGTCCAGAGGCCACCAAGCAGCAACAGTCTCCCTCCCGTCCCTGCAGCGTCCCCCTGGCTTCTCCTGGTTAATACGATTCTACTATATAATGGTTTTCTTTTCGAAAAGCAGCATTATTTTTTTTTAAAACACTTTTTATAAAAACTAACAGACAGGATCAACAACAACAATACAAAAATGCAATAATTGCTTTTCAACTCAAGTGCGCGGCAAATTTCCCACCCGCTGAGGCGAGAGCTCGGACCCACGGGGGGATCCGTGCACCGCAGCCCCTCCCGACCGCCGTCCGGGAGCCCTGCCGCGGAGGGCAGACGCGTTTCAGACCATAGCAGCACATTCACATGTATTAAATCCTAGTCCGATGTCTAAGCTACCTAAAAACCCAACCAGCTTCCGAGTGAGAGTCTCCCATTGCCCAGGGAGCTGGGGAGGGGACGAAGGGAGAAGGCACTCTTTGGGAAGGAGAGGAGACCGGCACCCAGGCCCCACACCAAGGAGCCGCAGTCTTCCTCCCTCCCCTTTTCCCAGCAGTTAACAATAAATTAAGCAGCCTCAGTGGGGCGGCGGGAAGCCAAGGGGATCGCGCCCGCACCTCGCCCAGGAGGCCGCTCCCCGAGGCGAGGACTTCTGCTGTCCGCGCAGCCGGGGAGCGCGGCCCCCACGCAAGCCGAAAACCCGCAAATCCCAAATCTAACAGCAACAAGAAACAAGCCACACGTTTCCCCTCCAAGCAGAAGCAGCCACGCCGCCCCCGGCAGCCCCAGCAATCTGGCACGAAGCGGCTGGCACCGAGGGGCCAACGAGCACCGGCTCCCTCCTCCCGGCCACGCGCCCCTCGCGAGCCAGGCGGGCCCGCGGCACCCCGGCCCGCGGAGGGAGCGGGCGTTAGGAGGCTTTTGGTCACGCAGGCCAGGGTAAGGGCTCGCTATCCACGACCGACGGCCCGCGCGGGGCTGGAAGTCGTCACGGTAAACACCCCCGAGGAGACGGCAAACGGCGGCCAGCCAGGCTACGAGGAACACCAACCGAGAAACATTTTACAACTTCGTTTTGGGTCCTGCTCCCCCTCCCCAGCTCTTCTGCCCTGCCACCACGAAAACGGTCGCTTCACCCCGGCCACCCGCAGAAGCCGACGGGCAGCGTCGAGCTCCGCCAGCCCGGCCGCCCGCTCCGACAGACGAGCGCGGGTCCTGCTCTGCGCTCCCGGCGAGCGGAACAAATCCTCAGCGGGCGTCCGGCGGAGGGGGCCGACGGACGGACGGGTGGGTGGGATGCAGCGACCTTTCGGTGTCCAGGGCGAGGGCCTGCTGCGGCGGGGCCGGGCGGCTCTCGGGAAGGGGAGGCTGGTCACAGGTTGATGTCCGTGACGTCTGTGGGCGTGCCGGTGGGCTGGCTGGCCGGGTAAGCAGCAGTCTTGGTGGCCCGGTATTCCTGTTGGGTTTGGGACGCCTGTTTCAGGCTCTCGGCTAAGGCTGCCTCAATCTGCTCCTGACAGGCTTTCAGGCAGTCCTGCGGGAGAGGGAGCGAGACAAGAGGCCTCAGTTCGCTGCTGCTCAGCGGTGGGAGCCTTACAAATAGCTCTGAGCAGCTGCTGGGCTACGTCTCTGGCCCCTGGAGTACATAAACGCACAAGACAAAGACGCCTTTTTCCGACAAGGGGCATCTCCAGCCCGTCTGTGCTTTAGGCCCCTCCCCAGGAGAAGCCCCACGCTCTGGTTGTCTTCTCCCCACCTCCCTGCTTGGCCACGTTCTCGAGGAACAGACGTTGTGCCCATCAGAGCTTCCCAAAGCAGCCGGGCTTGCGCCTGGACGCAGCGTGCGATTTCAGCGGCGCGGCAGTCAGCTGCCGCTGACGACCAAGAGGCTGGAGCAGAGCAGCTCTGCGCTGGCCGGCATCGACCGTTCCAACCCAGACTTCCCAGATCCACGAGCGACGGCCGGCGCACAGCCGCCACGGGCGCACGCAGGGACCTCGGGGCCCCGGGTCTCCCGGAGCTCGGCGTGGTCCTGCATCTCTGCGGTCACCCACCCGCTGCAGAGACTCTGCCTCCTCCCGTCCCTGCCCACGTCCGAGCCAGGACAAGGCGAATCCCTGCTGGGTGCCGCGGCGGACGCACGCTGCATCGCTTTGGGGATCTTGAAGGCAGCCGGACCCAGCCCTCCCAGACCCCCCCAGCCACGTGTTCCCTATGCTACGCGCCATCGATGCCGAGTCGTTACAAGAACGATGCTGTGGCCACAGAGCTTCTCGCAAGGCTTTCCCCCTCCTGCTCCCCCGGGGGAGCCCCGCTGACTCACCCGCACCTCCCCGGGGCCCAGGGAGCCCAGGGCTGGGGGACGCAGCAGCCCCGCAAACAGAAAGGCGCAGGGGACTGCAAGCAGTGACACATCACTTGTAAGGAAAGCAAACCCCGCTCCGTTTTCTCCCCACACAAGCTGTAACCAGAGGAGGAAACTCCTCCACTTTGACACCAGAGCACCGTGACGCACCGAGAGCGGCGTCGCCAGCGGGCGCACCCCAGCCCGGCTCCTACACCGCGTCTCGGCTCGCACCGAGGGGTAAGAGGTGGCATTTCGCACCTCGCGGCCGGAGCCGAGCTGGACGCTGCGGGGCCGCACACGCCCGCTGGATATTGTCACACACCGAAATCTCTTACCAGGAATCCGCTGCCGGTTCTTAGAAACTGACAGAGGATGTGGGGAGCGAAAATAGCAACGCCCACCTCCCCGTCCCCAGGCCGCTTCCCGTCAGTGGCAGCGCAGCCTCCCGCCCGCCCGCAGCCCCGGGGCAAGCTCGCTGCAGGGCCTCGCACCACGGCCAGCCCGGCCCCGCGCTCTCCGCAACCAGGCTCTCTGCCGGCAATTTTGGCAGAGATGCTAAAAGCTGGCTTGGCCACAGGCAGCCAGGCTCCTTCGCCGGCTGGCCAAGCCTCGGGGGCTGCCTGGGCGACAGCTCAGCTCGCCCCAGCCAGCATGCAATGTGCTCCGCAGGGCAGCCACGCCGTGGGGCCCTGGTTCAGATGCTCAGACGCTCAGACTGGTCCTGCTCAGTGCGGGACAAGGACTGATCCAAAGCGGCTCCAAGCTGCGCCCAAAGCGCTGGCACGGCCAGCAAGGAGCCGGCCTCAGCGCAGCAGCGCAGGTCCCACCAGCCGCAGAGCCGGCACAGCCCTGCGCCGCCGGGTAGCAGAGGTGAGCTGGGCTCCGTTTCGGCTCCCCTCCCTCGCCGGTGCCCTCCCTGCTTCCCACCTGTTCCCTCCACCAGCCCCGACCCAGAGCAGGTTTCAGCCCCTGCCCCATTCACCGCAGCAGCTTGAGAGCAGCTGGCTGCACTGATTCACTCTTTAAAAAGGCTCCGGCTAACAAATAAAAAAAAAAAAAGGAAAGCTGCACAAATAGATCAGGACGGCCTCCTGCCCCGTCCCCTCCCTGCCGGGACAAAGCCTGGTCGCAGCCTCCCACCCGCCGTGGCACCGGCACCTCTTCCAATTCCCGGCGCTGCTGTCAGGGGACTGTAACTAACCCCGCGCCCGGCTGCCGGCATTAGCGCTCGGGCAGAAGAAAAGATCAAAAGGGGCCCTGGCAGGAGAAAGGCTCCCGATTGCTTCACCGCAGCAGGAGCGACCTGGAAACAGGGGGCCCGACGGGGTGCCCCTTGCCCATTCGAAGGGCAGTGGCGGGGCAGGCAGATGCCCCCCGCCACCCTGACGTCCCCAGCAAAGCCGCTGTGCCAGCGTCCTGAAACGCTTTGTGCCCCCGGCCCCCTTCCCTCCCGAGCCTGGGCACCTGCAACCAGACACCGGCGGAGGTTAGCAGATGCGGAGCCCGGCTTCTCCCTCTGCCCCATCCCACCTCGTCAACCGATCCCACCAACACCTGCCCGCGCGGGGAACAGACGCTCCCCTTTGTGCTGCTTTTCAAAGGCTCCCGAGCTCGCCCCGCTCTGCGCAGGCAGCGCTGGGGGCCAGGAGCCGACTGCAGCCACAGGACTGACCAAGGGTGCTGTGTTTAGAGATGCTCACTCATCGCTAGGCACTCCTCAAACCAAGGTCAGCATCGCTATGAACGGCCTGATTTCCTCTCCGTCGAAGAACGAGCAGCAGAAAGAGGAAGGGTTTCCACCAGATCCAGCAGCAAAACCACTTTGCTGTTCCCCCTGAACACTCACCACCTCCGTGCCAGTGATGCTGGCCAGCAGCTCGGTGATCGCCTCGCCGGTGAAATCATTCACGGAGACCGTCAGGCCGTGGATCGCCGCTCCGATACTGCCGGTCGCAATCATGGAGGGGGGGTACATGGCAAAAGTGTAGTCTAGAGCCAGGACAGGGACACAAGGGGCAAAAGGAAGCAGCCGTTAGCAAGGATGCGCATGGCAAGTTCTTGGGACTCTGGTTTCCCTGGAAGACTAGAGAGGGCCAGGCAGAGGGGTCTCTCCGGCTTAGTGGGGAGAAAGGGGGGTGAAGCGACAGGGAACAGGCTGAGCATCAGAGCAGCAAGCTTCGTGAAGCTATTTCTCTGGGCCTGTCTCACCAAAAGAAGCTCTGAAGATGAGGTTGCTCTAGTGACTTAGAGCGAGGCTGATGAAAGCTCAGATTCAACCCGGCCTTACCCCGGACGCCCTCCCGCAGTCGTAGCCTGCGCAGCAAGAGGCGGTTTGCTCTTTCCTGGCATCTTCCAGGCACCCACTAAGAGCCGCCCGCACCATTATCCCACTTTGTCAGGGATAGAAAACATGCCATGGAGCAGCCAAAGGCTCTGATTTGTATGAAGGCAGGCGTTCAGCTCCCCAGAAAGGCAGGGCGTTGGAGACCAGCCCCAGGTTGCCCAGCAAGCCTGACTCAAGCCCAGGCTACCCTGCTCGCAGTGGCCGGCCCACCCTTCCCACCCTCCCGTCGGGTGGCTCCAGCGGGAGCGGGCACCCACCTGTGGCACACAGGGCGATGAAGGTCTGTGCGTGTTTCTTCACCAGCTCCATCTTGTCCTCAGGCAGTGGGAGGTGATGGAGGATGTGAGCCAGGAAATCATTCGCTATCACTGAGACCAGGTCCCACTTTAGCTGCTCCAGGACTAGAACCTCCCAATCCTGCAGAGTCAGACAGACAGACAGCACGTTATTCAGCAGGGCAGGAACACTCACCAGATTCAAGGGCAGATAAGGCCAGTGCTTGGGGAAGGGCCAGTAAAACAGTACAATCCATGAGACAGGGAAGAAAAGAGGGAATGTCCCTGCTCTGCGACTATGGCACAAACCCAGCCTTGAGCTGTTGCAAAGCCTGGAGTAAAGATCAGAAGCAGCAGCATAAATCTGGTTTCTTCTTTCCAAGGTGCAGTTGGATTAGCCTTCGACACTCCTCTGCTTTGCAAGGTTGCTGCAACAGCCCACATAGGAAAACCAGAGCAAGGAGCGGTAGGCGCACCATTCCCATATTCCTTCTCCATTCCCTACAGGAGAGGCCGATGTCCAGGCTCCCAGGAGCAGTCCAGCCTGGGGCTAACACCATCACAGCAAAGGGAACACAGCAGCTCACCTCTCCGTGTGCCCCTTGGAGCCGGCCAGTGCACCGACTCGTGGCTCCTTGGCCACGGAGCCGCCGGCGGCAATAGCTGCTCTGCAGCCAGCCGAAGCACGGGAAGGTGGGGGGAACACGGCTGAGCTTTCCAGACAGCCCAGGCTCCTGCGTGAGATCTCCAATCCCTACGGAGCCCAGGGGCTGTCACCGGGTGCTGAGGTCTTCAGCCCAACAAACACCGGGCACGCAGCCCCACGGAGGAGGTCCCAGCCTGGGCAGCAGCAGGTTGGCAGAACCTCCCCTACTCATGACGCCTCTTCTCTGCCAAGAGAGCCTCCAGCCGCGCTCAACAGGGCATCCCCAGCAGCTTCTCGGGGGAAGAGACCCTGGACAGCCACGCTAACGCCCTGCTCTCCCACTGACATACCAGCCACGGCTCACCCGTGCTTCCCAGGCACACGCCAGGTGCCTGCTGATGTCTCCGTCCCACGTTGTGGTGCTCTAAGGATCTAACGGAGATTTCTGCAATATCTCTGTAATCCGCACGCTGGGGAGCAGATGGCGGGAAGGCCGGGTGCCCCCCGCGGATTTCAGCTGGAGCCTGGGCTGCTCCTCTCATCTGCTCAGCCTCTCGCAGGCTCTTGCAGCTCGGGGCGTTAGTCCTAATGCCAACAAGAAAACCAAAGCGCAGAGCAGCCACGAGCAAGCACTTGGCAGCGTCACCACCCAGCAAGTCCTGCAGCGGTTTGGTACCAAAGCACTCCTCCGGCAAGGTATAAGCACGGCGAGCCCCACGATCAGAGCCTCAGCACAGAATTCGGGACCCCTGCATTCAGTTCCTTGCTCTGCCATCAGTGTCAAGGTCTACGTGACTTCGCTAGAATAGCGGCTGAATCAAAGTCAGAGGCCACACACATACTGGTCTCACTGGGCTTTGATGTTACGTCTGGGTATGCCTACGCCACCGACACAGCAGCCTCGGGAGAGGCGAGAGCGGCGTCTTCCTAGGATCGTTTCCCTTCCCATCCCAGCAGGAATGTCACGGGCAGCCCACACCCAGCCGCCCCAGCTTCTCTGCCGGTCCCAATTCCCCCACGTCCCGAGCCACAATGAAAACTTCTGGCCTCCAATTTCTTTCATCCTCCGGATCAGCAGCAAATCTGGTTTTGGCAACAGGGTCCAGGTACGCCAGAAGGGCCGCAGAAGATGCCCCCTTGTCCCCGCTCCCTGCTAGTGGAGGGGGGTGACGGTGGCCCTGAAAATGCGCTGGGAAAGGAAAACACCCTGCAGGAGCTGAAGCTCCTGGTTTGGAAGGACGGAGCTGAATTGGGATTTGTATCAGATATCTCCATTTCAGGGCCTAGTCCTACCCAGCAGAATATCTATTCTTTTTCCAAGTAGTCTAGGATTACAAGGTCAGTGCTGCCCACAGACGTGCCAAAGGGCTGCCAGAACAGATGGATTTGAAGAAGTGAGATTTTTCATAAGGGCAAATCTTCATTTTCTCTCTCTCTCTTTTTTTTTTTTTTTTTTAAACCCACTCTTTCCCCTTACACAACAATACCAGTTTGGAGTTGCTTAAATGAGCAGCATTGCTCAACCTGCTCCAAATCCCCCATGAGGCCAAACACGCCGTTTGCCATTTCTCAGCCTGCACTTTTCCAACCAGAAAGCGGAGCTTTGCTAGCGCACGCTCGCTAGTCTCCCATATGGATGGCCAGCCTGCTAGCCTTCCTATATTTTTAAGCCAAATCCATGGGATAAAAGCAAGAGGAAACTTCGCAATGAGCTCCAGAGCCTGCGATCAGCCCAGGTCACCGAAGGTGCCTGGTTCAGCTGGGGGATTGGAACAGAGGGGAGAGATCAGGCTTGGGTAAAAGAAGAAAAAACGGGTAGTGCTGGCCACGGGTTAAACTGCAGGAACACAGCAAGGTGACACAAGGGAAGAGCCGCTGGAGATGGGGAACTCTGTGCCTTGTCCCTACCTGTCGCTCGTCTGGAACCCACCAAGGGCAGCAGGCTGGGAACGCCGGCTGCTTGCTCGTGCAGGAGCCCACTTTCTTGGGAAGGGGCGCAGGCCAGTGCCGACACCTTCGGCAGTCACTGCCCCGAGGGCGAGAGGCCGAGGCAGCTCCAGCCTGAGCTCTCCACCGAGCTGGGAGCACGGCCCTTTTGCAGACCCAGGGAGAAGGTCAAAAGCAGGACCCAGAGATCGCTGCTTGTGAAGCAAACCCAAAAGGGGTCACTACACCCGAGAGGGGAGCTCCTGAGCACAGGGGGGACACCAGCCCAGCATCACCAGTGGCACATGATGTCCCCGCTGGTGTGGCAGACAGCTTGTCCCTGCTGGGACACGTTTTGTCCTAAAAAGATCCAGGGTGCAAGTCAGCTCAGCTGTCAGACCTCACCTGGGACAAGCTGGCTCCTGCCACACCGGGACTGATCCAGGACAACAGCCTGTCGGTTTGCAATGCACAAAATCAGCTCTTTTCCAGCTACTACAGAGCTTCATCCTCTTCTTAAAACCCTCGTTGTTACAAAAGGCCTGATCCCGAGACCCAGCCGGCACTCGAGATGCCAGCTGAAGGCGACAGGCGCCAAGGACTGTCACCAGCTCACAGGATTTAGCTCAGGGCAGCCTCTCTCCTGCCAAACCACCCTGCTCCTCGCTTCTCTCCTGCTAACCCTGGGGACTTCCCGCTCTCAGAGCAGCATGTCAGAATCTCTGAATCACTTTATCTGTGGAAGAAGCAGAACAAAAGGCTGCAAGAGATAGGCAAGCAGGTTTGCGACAACAGCACCACTCAGTATAGCAAACATCCTTTTCCTGGCATTTTGTTTTGCACCTAATTGAATCAGTCTCTGCCTGGCTAATGAAAGAGAGGAAGAAAGTGGAAAATGTTCCTTTGTTTCTCCAGCCTGCGGAGCCCACCCTCCTCTTGGAAGGGCTGCAAGCTGCCAGCGCTGCCCACCGAGCACCCCGTCGCTGGGAATGCATCGGGTCCCCCTTCTGCAAGATCCCCCAGGGCAGAGGTCCCCATGCCTGGCCAGCGTCTCTAGGGCTGGGAAGCGCACAGGAGCTGAGCTTCCCCTCTGCAAGCTTGCTCCCTTCATCTCTCCTGGCTGCATCCCACAAGAAAGAGGGGGAGAAGGAAGGAAAGCAGCTCTGGTTTCCCATTGCCCCCCCGACCAGGTGATCGCAGAGCACAGTCCTGTTGCAGTGAAACAGCCTCCAGCCCCTGGCTGCCGCCTCTGCGCCCTCTCACTAAGACAGACCCGACTCACAAGCAGAGACTGTTTTGCTCAATTTACAGCTCTGCAAACACAGACTGGGATGTGACGGTCACACCAGCTTCTCTCCTTTTCATGCAGCGACAGTCGCTCTGCACATCAAGCTCTACCCTCAGCACCACCCACACACCCGCTGTGCCTACAAGGGGTCTGTGGAAACCTCTCTGGCCAGGCTGCACAGGGAGCAGAGCCCAGCTCCTCTCTGCAGCAGCCCTGTCTGCAGGAGAAAAGGAAGTTGCGCTCGATTTTGTCACTCAAGTTGATAAGGTACCATTTTACATTGTCACAGAGCTGATGAGACACCAGCGAAGCGGGAGTGGGCTGCGCTCCGTTGTGCTCACGAGCTGACTCAAAAAGAGGGTGGAAAGAGCTGCTGATGTTGCTGTTGGCCACCCACCCTACCCAGCAGCTGAGACACCGCTACAGAAATGAGCGGCCATGAAAGTCCATTTGCAAATAGGAAATCTGGGGCAAACGTTTGTTTCCACCCCCCGACCAGAGCGCACGAGTGGATGTCAAGGGTAAAGGTGCCAACTTCAGAAGCAGAAACGGCCCCATCTATCCGACCCATGCAACAAGCAGAAGGTAAAACAGTAACACACAGGCATGTCTTCTGGAAAGTCAATGCTCCATCACAAGTGAACATCTCTCTACTCAGCCGTTCTCTCTCTTATTTTCACTCCTCATTGCCTGCTGTCACTGCTGCTCCCTTCATTATCGACCTATGGCTTGATCCTGCTTACGCTCTTTGCTAGGAAATACCTGGCAATGGGCAAAACCGACCTTAGGTCAGGGATTGCAGAGGCAAGCCAATGGATTAGGAGGAAACCAGGCAGATGAAGGTGACCTACGACTGCTCTCCCCAGCCTTCAAGCAGCTGAATACCCTGAAGGTATTCACCCTAAAGGCCAGAAAAGCCTTTATTAAAAAAAAAAAAAAAGAAAGAAAAAAGAAAGGTAGGTTAGATAACGCCCTTGACGGAAATCCAACTTCCTCCAAATGGACAAGTCCCTTGTTGCATCATTTCCTTCTCTCTAGAATAACTTCATCAAGATTTTGTTTCCAATGTGTCCTTTCTAAACCACTGAGCTGGTGCCAAGCATCCCGGCAAGAGAAGGAAGCAAACCTACTGGGAAAGTGAGCCGGCTTCCTCCAAAAGGCCGGGGAGGACACGCTGGAAGCTGAAATGGCACCGATCCACGAGAAGAGGCCAGGATGCACCATTGTCCAAACCTTGATGGAGAAGCTCCCCTTCCCCTCCCCACCCTCTTCCACTGCAAGATTGTGAAAGAGAAGCAACATTACCACGATTAGCACAGAGGAGGAAAACAGCAGCTCGCCCTGGTTTTGTAATCAGGGTATTAACTCTTGTCAGGTCCCAAAGCGATGACAAATCCTTCACGTATCTTCAGACGTTACCTCCACTCCCCTTTTCAGCGGAGAGCAATGGGAGACTGGAGCAGGACCTGCTCCAAACAGGGTTAAACGCTGACCGAAAGCAAGCCTTGCGGTGGGCAGGGAAAGGTGATCACCAGACCACGGGCTACAGAGCATCTCCTGCCCAGGCACCTGCAAATGCCTCAGCACCTCTCCTTAAGGGCTGTGGCTGCTTTGCAATGCCTTCTGCTCAGCCCTTTGGCTAGCACTGATTACCAGGAATAAACCCCTGCACTGCTGAGGTTTAGGTGGGGTGAGAGGGGGTAAGAGGAAAGGGATCCTATTTGCCTGAAAAAGCTATCTTTGGCTATCCCAGGAAAGGACTTTTGACCCCCAAAATGAAGCCATTCTTGTCCACCTCAACTGCATATGGATTCCAGAGCACAACGATGAGGGAGATCTGTGCCAGCCATCCGGCTGTGCCTCCTGTTGCGCTGAGAGCAACCCAGGATCCTGGTGGGAAAAACGTACCGGGAAGAACCCCAGTACCGAGCCCTGCACAATCAGGAGTGAGCAACAGGCGGCAGACAGCGCTTTCCTCCTCCATCTCCACCCCAGTGCTGCCAGGAGGAGGGAGAAGGGAAGACGAACATTGTGGCGCTGCTTAGCCACAGCTTCCTGCTGACAAACCTCTGGGGGGAAGAAATAAAAAAGACTCTGAGCGAGGAGGCATTAGCATTTGAGCGCAAGAGGGAAGGAAAGCCTCCAGGGATGTTGCACATGCTCTGCCCGCGACCCACCTGCACATCTCCTAACTGTTCTCCTTTGGAAGGAGCCTGCTACAAACACAGCTCAAGATTCAACTGAAAAAAGCAAATCCTCACCAAGGTTAAATCACCAAATAAATCAGAATGAAACACAGCTGGGATCCATGGCAGATATGCACAAGGTGCCCAGCCAGACCAACTCCTTGCAGGCCAAGGTCCACGCTGCAGAAATCACCAGAATTTGCTGTGACAATCTCCCCTAGTCTGCAGGGGTGATGACAGGACCCCCTGTAAAGTCTGAGAGGGAAACGGAGGTGAAGCATGGCAGTAAGTTCACCCTCCTGCAGCCCATGCTCCTGTTGGACAGAGAGCTCATCCATCACTCCGAAAGGACACAATCCCACACTGGCCCACAACGTGCATTCTGATCAGCTTCGTGCTCCTGAGGGCATGGAGAGCACTGTCCGTGCTTTGACGCCTGCTCGCCTACAAGACGACTGTTGGGCACCTTCCGCTCGGCTTGTTGGCTCTGCAACAAACAGAGGCAACTTCTGCTGGCCCAGCAGAAAAGTGAATGCAAACCAACTCCCGTTCCCCCTGCCTTTTTTTCCAGCTAAATGTTAACCCCTCATTATCACAGGGCCAACAGGAACCCTCCCGTTACAGGCTGGGATTAGCTTCACGTGATGGATCCCAGGCCTGGGAAGATACCCATGCAGAATCCAGCACTGGATGAGAAGCTCCGCTCAAGGATGAAGCTTTACCGACAAAGCAGGAGAAAGCTTTCGCACACAGAGATTTTGTCAGCCCCCCGCAGCAGGATGCCGCAGCATGACCACAGCTCAGCATCCAGAGAAGCAACGAGCACTTGTTTCCTCTGTGCATCCCCATCCCTCACCACTATTCGTGGTGATGATCCACACGCTTTTTTCCATAAGTGCTACTTAAGGCAACAACCACCCACAAGTGACTACCGGGAGAGAGGTATGGAGGTGAGGGGATTTTCCCCAGCCTTCACTGGCACTTGGAAAAACCACGTTCATACTCGAGTTCCCCGGTTACCAGCACTGCCTTCCGATTCACACCTGAAAGTTTTGTGGGTTCACTCCCCACCCTGGGGATAAATCACACTCAGATCATCTCACCCACCCCAGCCCAAAAATATAGATATTTAATAAGGCGATGACTAACCCTGAGAAATTCTCGTAGGCAAACCGTCTCCAGGGATGTTGGTTACTCGAAGCGAGGTGGCCGTTTCCTCCCGAGAGCTCTGATCTACCAGCACGGAAGGCCCCCAAGAAAAGGGGTTCTCCAATTTCCTCCCCCATTGGCGAAGCTGAACACAGAGGTTTGGATCTTTGCTTTGAACTTTTATCAGACATGAAAATGCTTTGCCTTTCAAAGCCTCCACAGCTTCTGCCTGAGCGGACGATGGGAGAGGCAAAGCAGCCCTGCTTTAACTCAAGGGCACGGAGCAGGACCTGGGCAGCAGCACGGTCCCGCTCACTTCCATCACCTCGGCAGCTGTGTCACCCTCGACGGCACAACCCGGCCAGCTGGATGCCAGGTCAGAAAAGCTCCCACCCATTTTGCTGGTTAACTCTCCACTTAAAGCTTCATTTTTCCTACTGGTGTGGAAACGCTTCTCCCATGTCATGCCCCTTTGCAGCCGGGGCAAGTCAGAGCCACATGCCCCAGCGGGCTCGCGCCCCGCCGGCTGCGCAGACAGGAGCCTTTGTTCTTCAGAGCCGCCACTCGAGAGCGACCCAGCGCCTGGCCGCGAGCTGAGCATGGCAGCTCCGCGCTGGCAACGCGTGCTTAAGGCACAAGGAACTTTATAACCTGGAGGTGACAATTCTGCTTCCCACAACAGGGAGGATGGAAAGGACTCCGCCAACAGACATCGCACCCACCGGGGCAAGGAGGAGAGAAGGTTGGCTGGGGAACGCAGAGGCAGGCGAAGAAATGGGAGAAAGAGAACAGGAGGAGACATGGAGGCAGGTATGCTGCCAAGCAGCAGGACACAGGAGATAAGAGAGCTGGGGAGGAAGTGGAGGGCTCTTTGAGATAGGGGTGGTTACCAGGAGCTGCTGAGGCGTGATGGAGTTGTCTGTGTAAATGCAGAGTTTCTCCACGGTCAGGGGCATGGTTTCTCGCAGCTTGGAAGCCAGGAGCATGCAGACCGCCCCCAGAAGCTGCAAGTGATTTTTCCGCATGGAGACCGATGACAGGTAGCGATCCACGTAATTCATGGCCAAGGGGAAGACCTCTTCTTCGCACTTCTGCTCCTCGCACACCTGACAAAACCCAATTACAAAAACAAAAAAAATAAAAGGAAGTTTTAATCAGCACAGGACTCCCCAGATCCTGCCTGCACCGCAGCTTCAAAGCTTCTGGTCATGATGGTGCTTCACACTTATCTCCAGGGCTTTGAAGGCACCTCGGTGCTAAGGAGTAAAATAGCTGCAGGCGTTAAGCCTACGACTGCGGTGGGATTACACCAGCAACAACTCTGACCGACGCCTTAAGGCTTCATCTTCCTGTGGAAAGCTGCAGAACTTATTCGTGCACTCTTTCCACCTACATGTAAGTTAAGACCAGAATTGCTTTATCGGGCCCCTTTTTGGGGACGTCTCCAGCCAGCTGTACAGCAAAGCTGCCGTTTTCTGCTCTGTGGGGACTGGGGACCTCTGGAGAAAAGGAGCAGTTCCAGCATATCTCCAGCTGGAGACCTACTAGTGCAGGACCCACAGCCACTGCTGGCAATTCCACCTGAAGTGGTCCAGGGACACGAGAAGAATCGATGGCAGAGCCCAAATCAATGGTTGAGTCCGACAGCCTTCTTCCTCCCTCAGCCACACTCGTACCACAGCCACGAACAGAATCCAGGAGCTCTGAGTTTCAGTCCTCTCCTCTTATCTCTCAACCAGTATCAAAACACTGGTCATACTTAACTTCCTTCTTTCAACACAACCATAAAAATATTGAGGTTTCTCCTCATACAGCAGCAAACGCCACCATTCTCCTTCCAGCAGCGACTGCCTCCCCCTGCACAGGCGGCCGCAGCAGCGGGGACACCGGCGGGCACGGGCACGGCAACTGCCAAGTGTCATCCGCTGCTTGACTGCCTTTAGGGCTTCATGGGAACAGGCTCCAAAGCAGCATTTATCTAACTGCCCTTCTCAGAAAGCGAATTGCAGAAACAGAACAATAATAGCAGGGAAAAAAAAAAAAGAAAACCCCAACTTTAAAAAGCAAGACGTTCATTATTTCTTTTGACAGAAGCAGGCAGCGTCTTGCAACAGCAGCCGGGTGGAGCGCAGGCAGGCTCCATCCCAACATCATTTGTCCTTTGCAGAATCTGTTCTTTCTCTATTGAGACCGTTCACTCTGATCATCTCATGAAGAGGCCCATGAGATTTCCCCCACTGAACTGCATCCCGCAGAGGGCCGCATTCATTTTTAATTTAGGGAAGTAAATGGTAGTGATATTATTTTCCCCCTTTAACCAGGCGTTTTCAGCCCCATTCAGGAAACGCAAGCCTCCGGCCTGCCGGGTGCAGGGCTGAGCCCTCTGCCCGGGAGCTTTGGGGAGCGGGGTGCCAACGCGGGGTCCGGCGGCAGCGCACCCCCAGGGCGGGGGGAGCACAGGCTGCGGCTTCGGGGGGGTCTGCTCCTCCCGCACGGGCAATCACATCCCCTAGCACGGCCAGAGATGCCGCCCCGCTGCAGACTGCCTTCCCCCCCCGCCTCCGGACCCTCCATGCGCAGCCCCCTCCTCCCCACCGGCACAGCCCCCCCCCATACCGGAGACCCGGCGCGTACCAAGCCCCGGGGCTCCAGGGCTTTCCCGTCCCCCGCACCCCTGCACAAGGCGACCTCACCGCACCCCGCCAGCGAAGGGGGCCCGGGGGCTCCCGTCCTGCACTCCCCGCCGCCGCAGCTCCCCGCGGCGGGGCAGGAGCGGGCACGCCTGCGAGCGCGGCCGGCGGGCGAGGCGCAGCGCCGGCGGCCGGGCAGGGAGCCGGGGCGGCGGCGGGAGGTCGCGTACCTCCAGCATCCAGAAGGCCAGCATCCTGCGCATGTAGGGCTTGATCTCCCGCTGCACGCAGTGGAAGTAGGAGACGCTGGGGCTGTAGCGCTCCTCCAGCCGCAGCAGGTTCTGCAGCACCCGCCGGTCCCCCAGCAGCTGCGGGTCGCGCCCGGCGCGGGGCACGCGGGGCACGGTTTCCACGCACAGCAGCTCCATGGGCGCGGGCAGGGCGGTGCGGTGCGGGCAGGGCAGGCAAGGAGCGGGCAGGGAGCGGGCAGGGACCGGGCAGGGACCCCGGCGGCTCCGCTGCAGCCGCCGCGGGACGCCGGGAACTGGCCGCGCTCCCGGGGGCGGGGCCGCCGCCCACCCCGGCCCGTCCCGCCGAGCCCGCGCGGCCCAGGCGCGCCGAGGGGCGGGGCCGCCGCCCGCCGCCCGCCAATCCACGGGCCGAGCGGCAGCGACGCGCCGAAACCGGGCGCTGACCACGCCCCCGGGGGCGGGGCGAGAGGCGCGCCGGCGGGCTGGCAGCACGTGGGGCGGCCGCGGGGCGCCGCTGCCATGTTGGGGGGGGGGGGGGTGCACCGGGACCGGCCGCCCCCCGGTCTCGCCCCGTCCCCGGGTCTTGCCCCGTCCCCCCGCTGCGGCACCGGCGACCGCAGGTTTCCCCCGGTGCCCGCTTCGGCGCCCGGGGCCGCTCGCCGGGGCCGAGCTCCCTGCAGGCCAGCCTTGCTGCAGAGCGACAGTCCCGGCGTTTGCAGGGAGGCTTCTGTCAACCCAATCTTTGCAAATATCTAAGCGTTATTTTTTCAGCATTTAGTCCTATACCTTTGTGTGTGTGTGTGTGACCGAAGTCCTTCAAGACTATGGAAATAATCAGCTGCGTGCACGCTTGGAGCCGGTCCCCGCCGAGCCTGCTGTCCTCCAGAAGTTACCCTCCTGCTACCACTGGTGCAGCTCCATGGGAGATAGCAACCTCAGTGTCTGCCGAGATAAGGGGTTGTCAGGCTTGGCTGGTTTTTCAGAATAATTAACAATTGTCTGGAAATACCTTTGCAAATTGTACACCGAGTGGCTACTTACTCTAGGAATTTTAAAGTCTTCTGAATAAGTTTGCACTGTGCTTCCACTGCGTAGAATTTGCTCTGCACCGGTGCCTGACTCTGCTTCCAGTTCACCCAGCAGTAATTGCTTTCTGGTGTGGAAGGTTGAAGACAACGGGCTGTAATTCTGGCCACGTTGCTCTCTGATGTTCGTTACTGGCTACGAAAACTGAGATGTCTTGACCTTGCTAGTGCCCATGGGAAGGGTCAGAAAACAGTGTAAGATGTACAACACATTCTGATCGGAAGGGGAGCGGATTGCCTTCAAGCTTGCAAATTAAAAGCTCCTCACTGAGTTGAGCGAATTAGCCCAGGAGGTCCAGTTTTTTATTTTTACCCAATGCGGGTTGCGAAGGCAACGTGCCGGAATGGGATGACCTGCCTGCGTAAGCCTCTTCGCCAGCGGGATGGTGCCAATCCGTGGCGTTTGCAGCAGCCATTGCAACCAAATGATTATAATCACCAGCATGAGAGGTGGGAGATACGTTCCAGACCCCCAGCGTCCCTCGCGCTGCCAGGTTACTTCATTCCCTGCCGGTTCTGGCTGCCCTGCCCTCTGAAACGAGGCACCCCAGCCGCAGGCGCCCCCGTAACACTTCGTTGCGCAGGGCAGGATATTCCACTGTACGGTGCGGGGTTGCTGGGCTGAGAGCATGACACAGGGGCTCGGAGGGAGACGAGCCCAAATTCAACCCACAGCAATAACCCCTATCTGCAGTCCTGGGGAGAAAGCTGCTCGTGTTCAGAAGGGAACGGAGCAATGGAATTTGTAGAAATTGAGGACTTTCGGGATGCGGTATCGTACAAAGAGGGCTCAGCTGGAACACCTCTGAGCAGTTCTGCTGGAGTTTTCCTCAAAAACACACTTGTATGTATTTTTCAGCTAAGGAGCAAAGAACCAAAGGAGTTTGCGGCGGAGTGATTGGCCAAAATAGCTACTCGCCCCACACAAGTCACTTCTGTGTGTGCCGATTTGACACATTTAGTACTTTCCTTGTATTTTCAGTCATCTAAAAAGAGCCTTTTAATGAAGAACAAACATATGAAGTTAATAAGCGTAAGTAAAACAAGGCTGAAGTCTTTGTTCTCCCTGCTCAGGATTTTTTTTTGTGTTGAAAATGAAAAACATCTTTTTGATCAGAGGTTTAGAGGTTCCAAATACTACTCATGACAGTGAACACAAAGATCACATACATAACACACATTTCACACGCTGGAATCCCATTTCTGCACTTGTACAGATGGCTTTCATTTTCTGCAAGGTATACGATACATTGCAAATTTTTAATGACGCCATCAGCGTTGATTTGTTGTGCTGAATGCCCCGAGAACATCATACAGCGCGGTGATGCGGAACTGGGGAAAAGAAAGGGGGAGAGAATTGGATCAATCCCATCCCTGCCTTATAACGAAAAAGAGGAATTTTTGTAGGTGAGATGAGATTCCCAAATCCCTTTCCCAACTAACTTTCTTTCACCTTAGAAATAAATCTTCTGGTGGTGTGGGCAAGAAATATTTGAGGAATCTATGGGAGAGATTTCTGTGGACCAGTCAGCTGGTTTTAATCCGGGACGACCCCCCCCGCTCCACTCCCCCACTCGTTCATTGTGAGCAGCATCCCCCGTTTGTGCAGGGGAAGAGAAGGGCCCCATGTCCCACATTTTTAGCAAAAATAGACAGCAGCTATTTTCTTTAGTCAGGCGAAGGGAAACCACAGCACTGGGTTCTTGGTCCTTCTGGTTTCTGGGCTGTGCCTTTTGAAATTGAAAGTTTCAGGCCCTTTCCCAGACTTCATGGTCTTCCTCCTGTTTCCCAGCGTCTGCGCGGCGGTTCTGACCCAGCCCGTTCAGCGGGAGCTGGGCTCGGTGGCAACCGTGGGCCACAGGACACGGAGGGGGAAAATGAAGCCTGTTGCATAAGAAAGTGTTCCTTCCAGATGATGACTTGGCAAAACTGATGCCTCTGCAAGCCACATTATCAGGCTAGAAAGGCAAATTACAGACTGCAGGCGTCCTAAAAAGCCTATTGTGTGGGTGTGCGGAGGGAAAAGAGAAAATTCCAGGAAAACCAAATTTTGGTCACTGTTGTCCATAGATAGTCAGCTTCCTGGCTTTGGCAAGAGAGAGCACAGCAATATTAAAAAAGGAAATTCCTTCAAAGTAAAAATTAAAAAACCTGATGGCCTCCAGACTTCCAGGATCTCGAACCAGCAATGTTATTCTTTGCTGAATCATAAAGGGCGCTCATTTTTTTGGTATGTTGATGATGAATTAAAAAGAGTGACCGGCAGCTGGAGCTTTTAAAGGGGCAATGCAGAGGCAGGTCTGATTGCGATGGGCAGCTGGTGTCACGCGTGGGCTTGGAGCGAGGCTAATGCCATTTATCGGGATGGCCGTTCAGCAGGGGCATGCCCGTAAGCTCTTTGCCGCAGAAAGTTTTTATCTACGTCACTTTGCACCAGCAGTGGGCCTGGCCCCGAAGGCTGTCAACAAGCATGGTCAGAACCTTTTCTACACTGGTTTCTGTGTCTTCTATTTTATATCTACCTTCTGTCCAATTTTGATCTACCAAGAGCTAAGCCATCTTCTTCCTTGGTCATACTGCAACTACAAGTGTCATCAGTAACATCAAAATGAAACTGCTTAACATACATGAAGGACTTGAAAACCCAATCCAATGAGCAAATAACTATATAATTTGCTGTAGGAAATCCCCAAAATAAAATGAAAAACAGGTACCATTATGTGCATGTGTGAGAAAGAGTGAAGAC
This sequence comes from Platalea leucorodia, assembly GCF_965183815.1. NCBI lineage: Eukaryota > Metazoa > Chordata > Aves > Pelecaniformes > Threskiornithidae > Platalea > Platalea leucorodia. The sequence continues at coordinate 1,435,139 of NC_138841.1, forward strand.
AGTATTTCACACTTTCTGGTTTGAGGATTTCAAAGCACTTCAAACATCCTAACCTGTTATATTTCACATCCAGTTTTCCCTAAAGCGGAGAGATATTGCAACTATTCCCAGCAGGAAGGAACAAGGGCTCTGGCACGCAAGGGCTAGGAAAGCGTGCCACGGCAGTTTGGTGTCACGGTCCGTGCTTGCCAGAAGTCCCTGCTGCTTTAGAAGGAGACGGCCCAGTTTACGGTCCATCATACGCACTTAAACTGCTGATAAAGGTGACCGGTGCGAGCAGGTCAGGCCGCGGGGCGCAGCAGCCGAGCAGATCGCCGCGGGGACGCAGCACGACGGCGCGTCGCAGATGTTTGCTCTAGCGCACGTGAATCAGAGCCCGCAGGCACGGGGAGCCGAGGCATCTTCCCGCTCGTTCGGCCGTTCCCTGGTCCAGCGGGCAGGAGAGCTGAGGATTTCCTGGTCTCGGTCCCATGCTTAAACACAAGACTGCTCTCTCCCTCCCTAGCTGGCTCTCTCTCCTTTCTCACATCTTATTCATTCTTAACTTCGAAAAAATGCTTTCACTGAATTGAAGGGAAGTTTGGTTGAGTACGAGTTTAACATTTGACCCAGGGGACGTGTTTCCTAATATCTTTCCCATTACTGGCAACCACTGCATTCCCTTTCCTCTGACTTGGTCAGACTTTTGAGTACAACTAATTAGTTTGGAGTGATATCATCCGAATACTGAACCTCAGCAATGCTTAGATATATCCAGTCATAATATACATGAGAATTCTGAAGAAGAAAGCTTGCTGCTTCAAAGGTCAAAGTATAGCTTTTTCATTGACTTAAATCCCCTTATTGGAGCGGCTTTTGGTACAGTTTGGACCAATTGTCTATTTAAACAAAAATAAAAGTGTGACTGTTGGTACTGTTGGGGTTTACCCTATATCCATCACTTCTGTGTCCGAGCGTGCCTGTTCCTGGGAGATATATCAATTTAATGACAGGAGTTCCTTAACCAAGGAGACAAACGGTTGGATGTAGGGAAGCCCTTCGCTTCGGTGGCTTCCAGAACAGAACAAAGAAGTGACTGGAAAGAGGTACGAATGGATGAAGAGAGAGAAATTTGTAAACAAGCACTTAGCAAGCAATTCACTACATCTTCTGGCAAATCATTTAGGAGAAAATTTCCAGAAGTGGCTATGGCTTTGGAGTGTCTCCATTTCAGAGCAGCTGGGCCAGATTTGACTCCAGTGGAGCCAGCCCAGTTTGCCTCAGCTAACAATTTAGGCCAACAGAGATTTAAATGTAGTTTCACCTGACTTCTTATGAAAAGTATTAGAACAAGTTTGCCTTCATCTGTCATTTTAGCAGCTGTTTTCTGCCTTAGTTCCCTTTTCCTAACAAAATCTAAAATTAAGTCACATTTTCATTGACTCAAACTCACACCGTAGTGAGCCATCCCCAGGTGAATGTTCGGTTTTGCTCCCAAATCAGGCATTTTAGAAACCAGCCAAATTCAGCTGGTAATAATAGAAAGAAAGACCATAGAAAAAAATGCAAAGCTGAAACCAATCAATTTCAGAAAGCAAACTGGGCTTGGAAAGCCCCCAGTTGTGATATATTTAGTTCATTTCAGGGGATTATCTGTGGTTGCCAATTATGCAAATTGTTAAAAAATACTGCCCTGAAATTTTACATATAAAATACATCTTTTTTACAACACCCTTCCCTTGTCCATCCTTCCTGCCTTTTCCTGCCCTGCCCTGACTTGATCTTGTTGCCTACGTCTTGTGCACCCTATTCGGCAGATTAGATGCATTTGGGTTTTTCTAAGAATTTTTGGTTGCATGATATTTTTCATTTGATGTGGCAAGCCCGGTGCCTAGCGCCTGGTTGCCAACGCAAACTGGCAGTCAGCGAGTCAGAGCCAGCTCAAGGCTTCTCAGCAGTGCAGGCAGAGAGGGAATTTGCCACGGCTGTACTGCAGCAAGGATCCGTCCTGCCTGAGGAAGCGATGAGGAAGGGGGGTCTGGCCCAGCTGGAACAGGAGCAGGGAGAAAGGAAAATCCTTGAAAGCTGGGCTTAGTGCTCCTGCTGCAAGAAGTTGAGTCTGCTATGGGATGAGGCCGTTTGCAGCACCGCAAGCCTGCGTCCCTGCCGTTCGCTGCGTGGTAGCACCCAGCCACGTTTCCCAGGACCCCACAAAGCAAAGCAGGCAGCAAAATCATGGCAGTAGGGCTGGAGCCAGCCAGCACTCCTGAGGAATGGGGCGTGATAGACTGGGCACCGGACCGGCAGGCAGGATGGCTGGGTTTTAATCTTGGCTTGGCCAGGTGGTAAATAGGAATGGAGACTGGGCAGGTCTCTGCCCAAGTCTGGACTAGGAGCATCGTTCCCTTTACAGGAGCAGAGGGGATCACGTCAGGACAGGGTGGAGGGTGGGCTCGGAGCGGGGTGCTACCCTGCTGCCGGCGTTGCAGTGGAAGCACTGCGGGACCGAGCGCTGGGGTGCTGGCAATGGGCAGGCAGGAATCTCATCAGATCAGTCGAGTCTGTGCTAGATTCGGTTCCTCGGAGGGAGGGAGGGCCATGCTGTGTGCATGCGAGTGTTTTGGGGGGTAGAAAGCAAGCGATTGATACCTCACTGACTTCCCCCACTTGTGGTGCACCTGCCTTGCTGTTACCTTCCAGCACGGGCTGAGCATACGCTACAAGGGCTTTGAACTAGAGGCAGACCTTGCAGGCGAGAAGCCTTTACCATGAGCTTGCTGGCTGCACTCGCTTCACCCTGGTGTAACTGAAAGGAAACATCTTGTACCAACCCCACAGCAGCCAGAATAGGCCTACGCAGCCAGCGGGCACCGAGCTGAGCCGCTCTCACGTCCAGCCCCGCAGCTGCGTCTGTGCCTGGCAGACCCTCCGCTCTGCCGCCCCAGGGACCGTCCCCAAGCCCACCCTCTTTGCTGCTAACCTGGCTTTACCACATTAAGCCCACACACGCGTAGCATACGTGACCTCCCCCACCTAGGCAGCGAAGTCGTACGCTCATCCCTCCAGTTCAAACTGCAAAGCCAAAGAAGGAAAATTTTAAGGATCTACAAGCCACAGTGATTAAGTACCGGCGAGGAGGAACGTCACACCCTTGTGTTAATACATGGAAATAAAATACAATCCACGCAGCAGCACAGCCATCGTTCAGATAACCTGCAGCTTTGAAGACAAGTCTCCTTCTCTAAGTATTAGACTGTGCTCCCCGAACACCTTTCCCTGAAGGCACAAACGTCACTGTGTTTCTTGTGACTGTCACAGCCAGGTACCTCTGTATATCCCAACAGATGTACAGAGATCAAATTCACCGACATGCTAGCATCCGTAATAAAATACGGATGCATTTCTCCCAGCAGTTCTGGTAGCTGTATATTATCTACGTATGCTTCTGCATTCATGTCATCAATAATTACTGCCATTAACAACATGCTAATGAGATACACTCTGTGAACGCACACACATCACTGGGCAAGTAGTATTCCCACTGTATTTAGGCAGATTTTGGTGGAGCGGTTCCAGCAGTCGCCCGATATGTTAACCATTTCTTCCAACACTAGCCTACTGCTTTGCATTTGCTCTGAGCCTTACAGTGTAGGAGTTGCTGCTCCTGCCTGCCCACTCTGCCCTCTCCCAGTATCACAGCAGTGAAGAAGATGCCTTCTGAGACATCGTAAGCTGAAATCAGTAGTGGTTTATATGGCTGGCTGAGTTAGAAAAAATGGTGTTGTGTCCTATTCAGCTATTCCTACTAGAGAGCCAGGCTTCAGCCACCCCAACTAGACCTGCTGCAAAAGCAAGTCTGCAGCTTACGCTCCTGCCCTGTACGTGTGAGCAGAAACACCATCCTCCCGCTTGACTACAAGAGCCTGAGCAGAAGGGAATGAGATCTACTGCAGTGCAACACCAGAGTCAGCCTCCTACCAGGATATTGCCTGTAGCAATTAAAATATGAACTTCCTTCCCACTGCAAACTGACAAACAAAGGGGTTCCTGCAATCAGGCATGAGTGCTTCTGAGTTTATTTTTGTAGCTCTTCAGCATTATTTATAAGGTGAGCTGGCGGACCATGTCCCCAAAACAAGTCTTAACGTCTGGACAGTGAACAGCCTGCTGCGGGTGTTAGGGGCTGGGCCAGACCTATTTCAGGGGTGGAAGACCTGAAATCCAGCTGGATGTGCTCTACTCTGGGTGGCTGCTGACACAGGGATGAACAAAGAACCCTCTGTTACTACCAGTATTTTGAAAGTGCACAATATAAGCCACTAGGAAAGGAGAAAAGATGAGGGGGTGGCAGTGCTTCGTACACCTGCAAAGGAATGCAGGAGCATCCCCGCTTACCGATGAGGAAACTGGGGCACCGAAACGTTTGCTCATCACTCCCCGGCAGATGGATGCCAGGTCTAGACAGGGAGCCTGCGATTTCCAGGTCCCAGCGTGGTGTGCTGTCTGCCCAAGCCAGGGCTCAGAGCTGGCCCCGTCGCAATCGAAGAGGTCGCGTGCCCAACGTCAGCACCACGTCCCGCTCAGGCGTGCTCTGGTGTGCCTGGTGTTGGTGAGGCAGCTCTCTCCCCCAGGCACCGCTCCGCTCCCTTGCACATACTTTCCACTGCTCTGTGACGTAGGGCTGTACAGATGCTGAGCAGTCACTCCTCCCTGGGTGATTTTCCACAGCCCAGCAAACAAGGGGACCTTGCAACTGTTGGCTCCTCTTCCCCTCTTTGGTGGGGCAGACTCCCTGCTGCACGGCCACCCTGCCAGTCCCCGTCCAGGCTCAGAGCAATGATAAGTGCAGAGCTGCTGAACAGCCCCGTCGTCGCAGCCACTGATTATCTGCACAGCTCGGGTCAGGCAGTAAGGAGAGCAGGGCTTGCCAGGCCTACTAGGAACTGTCACCACCATAAAAACATCCCCTCCTTCCTAGCGTACCTGAGCCAAAGCCCATCGCAAGCAGCTGAAGGATGCTGGCCCAGCAGCTCTAGAAGCAGCTGGAGATGCTGGAACTGGAGATGCTGTTTTGGACCCGTAAGGTGTTACACGGCCAGATAAACGGCTGTCATGGGGGCACGGCAGGGGTTATCGAGCAGTGCCAGGGGATGTGACCTCTCCGGGAAGCCATGGTCCTTGCCTGCTGAAAGCTATGAGGGAATCAGGAGCATGTGACGGACGAACACATGAGGAACGTGGGGACAAGGACACGCAGGTCATCACGGCCCGGTGGGTGCAGCGGTGTTAGCTTTGCTGTTCCTTGACCTGGAATGCCCCTGCCTTTGTTCTGCAAGCGTGACTTTGGAACAGCGATCTCTGGAGTCTCTCCTTTGGATTTTCCTTCTGTGTTTTGGACCAGCCTGGTCCCCTGGCCAAGCTGAACTTGCTAACGTGGCCCTAGGGAGAGGAAAAGGAGAGATACACCTCTACCACCCAGCACCCCAGGGGAGAACTGAATGGGTGGGGAGCTGCAAACAGCAAGTGGGGGAAGCATGCAGGGAACTGGGCAAAGCAAGGAAGATGAACAGCACTGCTCTGCTCATCCCGTGACGAATGCGTGAGGCTCAGCTGGCAAGGCGACGGGAGGAGAGGGCTGGTCACATTCAGCCAAGAACTTTCATTTCCCAGGCTGAGCTCTGAGCGGTGCACACGATGGAAAGTAGAGTCACTTGTTTCTCCTCCCACCTGAGCTCCAGGGGTTTCTTGCATTCAGAAAAGGCAAACGTCAAATTGGCACGAGATTTTGACTTCTCAGCCCAGGCTGAGACAGAAACTGGGAAGATGCATGCATGCTTAGAGAGCCAGAAAGAAAAGGGAGGACAAGGAGAGAAAAATAAAAGCTAGATCAAGGGCTGAATTTTCAAAGGCACTCAGCAGACAGCAAATCTTTTTGTTCTCAAGGCAGTGGTGGAAGAAGCAGGGTCTGGATTATTCTCAGTGAAAGCTGAGCTTTTTTAGAAACCTGCCCCCTCCCCTCCCATGCCTATGATGAAGATTGCAGAGTCGAGATCGGTTTGATTTAAAGGTATGATCCTGTGATCGTGGATGTAATGCACAGTTCTGGGTGCCTGAACAGAAGCTGCAAGAGACTCATTGCCCGCCTTAAAGCGGCCATCTGGGAACGCATGCCAAGCCCAGCGGGCTCTGAAGCGACGTGGCCATCGTCTTCTGGAGGACCTGGCCTCTCAGCTACAGGCTGCACTGCATGAGCACCACTGTCTTGCCCTTTTTGGCAGCTGACAGACCTTGTAGTGCAAAATGTGAGTGTAAAGCCACAGGGGCTGGCCGAGCCAGCCTTTCGATAATGGTCTGAAAATTTGGGAGAGTCAAGCAGCACAGCAGCTAGTTCCTGGGAAACAGTGCCTGATGAGTTCAGCTCCTGTCTTGACCTCATTGAGGCTGGGGAGTAGCGTCAGCGTGCAGCTGCCTCCGAGAGTTACCAAAAGACTCCAGGTCAGCTGGGATCTTGCCTTTTCCTTGCCAGAAAAGAACAAACTCTTAATAGCTACAGAGGAGGAAAGAACAGGAGGCCCTAGAGGGATGTAAACAAGTTGGAGGTGATGGGAGATGACAGTTAGACCTCACTGCTACTTAAATTGTATGCTCTGTAATTCAAGGGCCTTAGCCAAGGAAACTGGAGTTACCACCAGTGCTGTGAGGAAACGGCTACTGAAAGAGGACTCTCCTCCCTGCCTGATGATGGGAACAGCCTCTTGGTTGATGCTGGGGTTGCGCCCTGAGGCATGAGAGAAGAGAAAGCAAGACCTTCCCTCAGGACTGGCTTGGGAAGGATCTTTCCTCCGCACTGGCTGTGCCCAGCAAATACACAAGCAATGAGGAGACCCTGGGAGTTTCCCCCAGCCCTTGCCAGCAGTGCCCCACCGAGGCCCAAGGTCCCCCCGTGAAATCTGTCGGCTCGCCTGGAGCTGCTGAAGGGCATCAGTGCATCGCTCGCTATTTTGGACGGAGCCCCTTTCCCCTGGTCACGCTCCAGGGCAGAAGAGCTGTACGCACATTTGCAGTTACCACTTGGCTGCCGGGTTCAAGATGCAGCTGTTTGGTCACTCGAGGGTCTCACCAGTCCCCTGCCAGCCCCGCAGGGTTAGCAGGAGCTCCCTCGTACCTAGGCAAGGATCAGGCGATGTGTTACTGCATAGAGCACCGCCGAATACGGAAGGGCTTAATTTTTGAACAAAAGCTGTGACCAGCTTCAGTGGAGCCAGGAGCAGATTCCACTTGGAAAAAAAACCCCTTTCTGCTGGCAACTGTAGTGAAAGGAATGAGATCTGGGTCTTCTTAGCAAACTGCTGGGCCTGGGAGTGCTTGAAAGGTTTCCTAGAGACAACAGTGCAGTGCATGGAAATGTTTTCCATTTGCAACAGCAGTCCTACGTCGTTCTTCTCAGCGCACCAACCTAAGCATGACCTTTTGGGCTCTGACAGCTAACAACCAGTCCTGGCTCCTGCCACTTCCTTTTGAGCCTACAATGCCAACTTCTTGTGATTCCTAAGCAAGATTACAAGCCAGAAAGGGCTTGGATATTCTCCGGGTATCAAGACTATCTTGTGTTCTAAAATGCATGAGAGGAGATGCTAAACTACATGCTTCAGAGTCAACACCAATAACGGTTCTTGCAAATTATCCCTAGTCTACTTGTGCAGGGTTCTTCTGCCTTCCTCTGAGTCAGCTAATACTGGCTAGAGAGGAGACGGTTAAATGAGCCTTAGGTTTCATCAGCACAGCAATTTCTATTTTCTAGTATCTTAACAAGTTTCCCAGAGAATGAGGAGCATTATTCCCTTCACCCAGATAATATGATGTACAATAAAACCCCATGTAATAAATGTTCACAGTGAAAAGAAAAAGTACGTATTGGAAAGAGCCGGGAAGTGTCAGGCTTGGGGGTTAATTTCCTAGCTCTTTTCTGCCTTGCTCGGTAGCCTGGGCAGACCACTTAGCTGCTCCATGCCTCAGTTTCCCTCCAGCCCAATGAGATAACGGAGGCACATAAGTCTCCATTGAATTCAGTGGAACTGCTGCCAGACGCTCCAGAGCGCAGACGTGCAAGTGGAACTCCGGCAAATGCATTTATTCTGCACTTACCTGGCACTAAGCCTACTCCATTCGTATTTAGGTGATTAATCATTAATGATGTTCATTTATTAATGGTGTTGAAGGCCTTCAAGATGGTAGAAAATGCCCAGGTGAAAGATGCTACAAGATTATGTCTTTAACTCTATAAACATGTAAGCAAAGGATTTAATTCTCCCTGAAAATGACACTGTGCAATGGAATGGCTGGATTGGACCCTTGGAAAGGGACCTAGTAATTAACCTGGTGTAAATTAATCAGCTTCAGTTAGGATTTAGAGACTTTAATAGCCGAGTGCTAGCTTTTATAGCGACGACTCCCAGAACGTACTTTGAAGTGGCCTGCCTGCTTGAAGTGGTACAAGCTCCAGGACTCGGGAACCAACAGCTATTATTTGCCTTACGAGGGGTACAAAAGCACCCCTCACCCCGAGATCTGGGCCTTCTGGGCCCCGAGGCACACAAGGAGACACCGAGGAGGTGCCAGCCTCGCTAGATAAGGTGGGCAAAGGAGCGGCATGAGAACCCGACTGCGTAGGGAGAGCAAGGAGAGCCTGGGATCTGGTTTCCTGGGTGAAACCGCTGAAGCCCGGGCTGCTGCCGAAGGGGCTGTCCCGCTCTCGCCCCCGCCCGATGCCAGTCCTCCTGCCTTCCTTGCACGGAGGCTGGTCTTTGTGCTCGCTGCCCTGTTCTGACCGGGTTAACTTCTGCCAGATCAGGGACAAGACCTGGCTGGCTGCAAAGCTGCGGTACCGAATGGGCAAGCACAGACAGGAAAGCCGTGCCCAGGAGAGACTGAGAGATTTAGGTCGGCTTTGTCTCAGAATCAGGTGGGCTTCTCCATTTGCTCCATCCAGATACAAGCTTTACTCTTTTCACCACGCAAAGGATATTGTGGTGGCAAAACCATTTAAGTATATTTAAATTAGTACATATGTAAATAAACCATGTTAATGTAAAGTATGACCATATTTGTATAAGAGCATCTACTGCTCTAAATATGCTGGCAAATCAACCTCCCACAGCTCAGGAACCATTTACCCTGGGGAAGCACGGACTAGACCTACATCTTCTGGGCCCCAGTGGTTACCAGGGCAGGCAGCCATTCTGGGGAGCAGACAGATATGCTGCATAAGTGACACCTGTAATAAAGGAAATGCTCATTACTACGTGAAACACACAAACCAAGACTACTGCAATTAATTAAAAAAAGAAATCAGAGCTGGGTCACTACAGCCTAAATATAAAAGAGGGGGAAAAAAAAAAACAAACAACAATCTGGGGAAAAAATAATAATATTCTCAAGGCCCCACAAAGATAACCATCACAGGCTACACCCCAGCTGACCCCAAGTCACCCTGGTACATGGCTACTGAAAGTGCAACTCCTCAGCTGGCAGGGTGGGGCTGCCAGCATCTGCACCGGGCATCCATCCCTCCGCCCGCCACCGCGGCAGCTGGAAACAGCTCGAGAGAAAGAGAAGCCTCAGCAAAACAAGAAACTTTAGAGGATGTTTTTCTCTAAAGAGGCTGGGAAAGTGTTTGATTTTTCTACCTGAAAATAAATATATACATACGTTATATTCTGCCCAGTTAACCTCTCTTCTTGTTTACCTCGAGGTCATGCTGTACTGCCTGTCCTTTGTGGAGTGGAAGAAGCAGGATTTGGCTGTGATACCATAAAGGGGAATTTTTACTGAAGCTGCTGGACATAAACACACCCTGTGGTCCTCTCTGTCTGTCCAGGCCCCATCGCTGCAGCCCAGGCTTACCGCAATGGGTCTCCCTACGCTGCGGCACGGACTGGAGCTGGGCAGGAAACATTTTTCCCATCCCACAAAAATCTTCCTGTTCTGCATCAGGATGAACCCAAGACCTTTCAGCACTTCTAGCCTTGTTTTCTAAAGAAACAAGCCATACACAATCCTGCTGCATGTGTCTGTCCTCCCTTTCCCATAAATTCTTAATTCTTTGGCCAATTTCAACCAAGTCTGACTGATTTGATCAGGTAAAGGTACCAACACTGTTACATTCCCACAAGTCTCATATAAGCAGGCAGCTCAGGAGAAGAGACACCCAAATCACATTTCCACTGACAAATAGAGTCAGTCCTTCACAGACACCAGATAACACACACAAGAGCTTCAGTTTTGCTGGAAACCAGCCGTGCCTGGCCTTGCTGCTCACGGTAATAGTGTCTGGAAAGCTCTTAGACCCTGTGGCATGACCTGGGAGGACAAAGCTCAAGTCCAAGACTTGCTTCCTCCTGGCCACGATTCTCAGTCTGTGCCCAAAGGGGCGGCTACAGCCAGGGCAGCGGGGCCAGCCTTTCTCTCATCCTGATATCCTTCCAAGCACATAAAGAAAATCAGCATTTTCTTCCAAATGTTTGCACTGGGGAGTTTCAGCCAGCTGCAGTCCAGGTACAGCGAGCAGAGGGGTGGGCTGCTCACCACCGCCCGCGGCTGGCGGAGCAGGGCTGGGTTTTGCACAGAGCGGGGCACTGATCGTCGTCGGCTCTTCTCCGGCATCCACCCTTCAGCAGCAAGACACTCGCAAAGGCTACAAACACTCCCTTGACCCTTTGGCAAAGCCCCTCCTGCTCCCCAGACCAGGGCACTGCCCCACAACATCACACGCGGCCTGCCATTTCACCACGCTTTGCAGAGGAGACTTCCCTTATTTATTTTTTCTGTCTTCACTGCCACCTCGCAGGTCATTACCAGATCTTTGCAGATGGTGCCTCAATGCCTAATCATGCATCCCAGCTTTGCATGGGATGGAGGCCACCTGGAGGGTGGCCCTGGAGGCCACCCTGCAACACACATCCATGCCAGAAAGGTCAGAGATAAGCAAAAGGTCCTTTTGTGCTCCCCTCTCCCTGCCTGGGTTTCTTAGAATCTAGCTGCCCTCAAAAAGAGAAAGACGACAAAAAACTGCACGGGTACAGTGACTGATAGCGCCTCAGTAAGCCCCTGGCACTGGCTTTTCATGCCCAGGCAAGAGGGAGAGGTTGCCCTAAGGTGTTGGCAGGCTCATATCCCTACGCACAGAGAAGACTAAGGGCAGCAAGGTCGGGGAAAGAGCTGATTGCACTTTGAGAGGTAGCCGCACAATCAAAATTGCAGGCCAAGCAGGCGATCAGCTTGCATAGGAAGATATGTACAGAGACACGAGAATCCACTTGTGGCCTCCAAGAGGTAGAGATGCGTTGCACTAGTGCGCTTCAACTGCTGCAACCTGCAGGCTGGCAGGCAAGTCTACGAACGAAAGGAGCATTTAAAGAGGGCGGGATTCATGCAGGCGCTGAGAGCAAGCACAAAGCCTCAGACTTACCTCCACAGCCCAAGCTGAGGTTGGTGATGGGTAACAGGGATGGGCACTGAGCACTGAGCTAGTGTCTAGGCTAAGGCAGAGGAAAATCCATGGTGATTATCAGCTCTGAGCTGGGGAGGGGCGGTCATCAGGGAGCCAGCACTGGAAGGGTCTGCAAACTGATTGCTGAACTGAGCGAAAATAACCTCCTGCTTTTAATCAGTGATAAGTTAGTAGGTACTTTGATGGTGGATGGAGAAGTAAGATCATACGTACTGAATCACATCTCCCTAGGCCTGCGTATTTTAAAGTGTGCTTAACTTTATTTCCATCACAGCTGCTGCGATTTTTGCTCCCAGCTTAGGCCAATAATGACAGCTTTGGAAAATCCCATCACTGCGGTTTAACAATGATGAATTAGTTAATACCTGCAAAGTGCTTTGATGGTGTGGATTTCTCAAGCAGGCAGTGCAAATACTGCTGCTGCTTCTGGATGAAGAAAACACATGGGATACAGGTTTAGCTTACAACTGGAACAAAACAGAGGTCCCTGCCAGTTGTACCGCCCGACCCCTTCCCCTCTCACTAAGAGTGGAGGTGAGGAGCACGGATGTTTGTGCTCATCCCTGCAGGGCTGAGGTTCTGCGTGACCCTCAGCAAAGGGACCCCAGGCACCGTGCCTCAGTTTCCCCTTCTGTAGTACTTTGAGGCTGATGGAAGGAGACATTCACAGAACTCAGCATTTCTTTTTTACAATTCTTGCATTTTGTGGCCTTTTTTTTTTTTTTTAAAAATTCTTGACTGGTCATATAAATACCAGCTGCCCAAGGCTATAGTGCAGAAAGTCAAAGGCGTATGTCTTTGATTTATGAGGCCTCCATTCAGCTCAGTTTGCCTCCCCCTGTAGTTCCCATGGGAAAAGTTGCTCTTCACTTCCTATCCAAAATCTCTTGTATGGTATGGCTGGGAGCTGTAAGACAACCACCTCTTTCTGCCCTTGCTACAATTTTCTCAGAAAAGTGAGCTGGACATGCTGCTTCTCCCTTCTGCTGTGCTGAATTTGTTGAAGAAACAAAGGTACCAGCTTAACAAGAAATGCAGGCAGTATGGTTTTGCTTAATAAGGGGGTGACCAGGTTAAAAATCTTGGTTATCCAACCTAACGCACAATGCGGAGGAGGAAATCAGCATGTATAAACACCGATGGAGAACATCCTACCTGCACAGAGCACCCCACCGCTGTATACAACCGCTATGCCACAACCTACCGAAACACGGAAATATCCAGCCCCCTTCTGCTCCCAGGAGAAAGGCTGGTGCCAAAGCCAAAGGCTGGGATAGGACTCAGGAGAGCTCATTCAGGCCCAAAAGCACATGTGACAAGTCTCTGCCCTAGTCTTTTTGCTTTAAAATGGACACAATACCTGTTGCTTTGGCCCCCTACACTCCCCCAGTAAATCCCTCCTGCCTTGTTGCCTGTATGCACAGTGCTTTGCAGAGCCATGCTGCTGGGGCCTGGGGCTATTGCAGCAAGGGAATTTCATTAACCTCCAATACTAATATTTGCACTTTTTTGTCTCCACAGGGAAAAGCCTTTTTTTTGTAGAGACTCCTCAGTCTCCTGCCAGGGCAGCTCCCTTCTCCTACAGCTGTGCTCTCCCCTGTGTCACTGTCCCCTGCTACTGGGTAGTTCTGAAGTGATGCCAAGTGTCTGCACGAATTGCTTCAGGACAGAGATTAGGATCTATCTGAAAGAGGGGAGACACATTCATCTAAAAGTGTCAGCTATTACTGTGAACACATCAACCAGAGACACCAGAAACACTAACTACACGCCCTGGAAACTCCTACTTGGGTCAGTAGATTTACTCAGCTCGGTATAACAATTTGATGTCCATGGAAGCTGTAGATCTTTCATTTTCAGGCATACCCTGCTTGAGCTTACTGTTGGTCTTAATTAGCTAATAAACTGTAAACCAGGAACCAGCACATCTGTCCTGAACCTGACAGGGCTCTCCTCCTAGATGGGCTTAGGAGATGCTGTAAGACAAAGACCAGACTCCTATATTCCACAGTTAGAGCCATCAAAATCCGGGATGATTCCTTCCCTGATGCGAGCAAGAGAGCGCTCAGCCCCCGCACACCCAAGAGCGGGAAGGTTAGCCTATGATTAATGATGGCAGGGCTGCAGGGTGCCATTCCCATGTGCCAGCAGCTGAGACAGCAAGACACAAAAGGCTTAAAGACAGGGCCAATGTTTGCCATGGCTTATACCCTTGAGACCCCACTGATTTCAGTGGGCTCCCATGTGCAACATGAGGCAGCTCTCAGCCCATTCAGCCCAACAATATGCAAACTTATTTTTACCACCATTACCTGACAAATATGTTAAAAGTATGCGTAAGTGTTTGTTTACTTCCTGCACAGTAAAAGTTAAGAAGGAGAAAATAGATGCTCAGCAACGATCTCTGCTCACCTGCAGAGATTGATGGTTGGATGCACAGCTGAAAACGACAGTGGTGCCCTAAAGACAGACTAGTTTCCACTCCCCATCTCTTGCCACTTCTTGCACCTGCAGATCTGGCTCAGCCAAGCCCTTGCAGGCACAGCAAGGTGCCTAAGGAAGATGTGTCTGGTTGCACACGTGGATGATGCTTTGAGCTAAACCTGCAAACCACTGCTTTGGAGCAGAGAGAGCATTGAGAGCAGCGACTATGCTGGCGGTCCTCAGCCACCAAAGAGGTTTGCTGTATTTAGGACCACTCTGCGTCCTGTGTTTAACCCTTCGGCTTTGCAAGTTGACACTTTCAAAGAGCTTTAACAGTTGCATCAGAGTTGAAAAACAACTGCAAGTGAGGCAGAAAATAAATGTGGCACAAGACCTTTGAAGAGAGACAGTAGCATGCACATTACACAACGTATCTCAGCAGTAGCTTCCCTGCACAGCTACCAGCACCTAAGATTTTTCCAGTTCTGGTGCTCCATTAGCTGTTTGCGTGTCAGCGGCACCGCGATGCCGGGCAGGGCTGAGGCTCCCCTCTGCTGAACTCCCCGCTCGCTCGGACGCCGTGCGTGATTTGGGGCAATATTGGGATTGCATCCTTCCCTGCACTGATGACGCCGTGCGACGCAGGGCGAGCGACCCATGCATCTGTACCCCAGCAGGCTAAGGCTAGAGAGGTGGCCTGAGCAGCCACCGCCGGCTCTCTCCTGTGCAAGATAACAGAAAAACGCTGAGATAGTTTCTGGGTAAAGATGAGAAGCGTCACCTCCCCAGCTGAAGAATTTGGGGAAATCTCTGCAAAATCTGAGACTTTCTGGGGTATTTCCAATGGAGAGGCTGACCCAGGCTCTGCTTGTCAATGCAACTAAATACATCAGACAAAAAAAAAAAAAAAGGGCAGACCTCCCATCTTTATTTATTTATTTATTTTCTGGCTCAGGCTAGAAATCTAAACAGGGCTGGTTTGAAAGGTACTTTCCATAAGCCTCGAGTCCATCTGTGCTTGCCTGGGCCCAGCTCCCCCGTAAAACATGTGTGTGTAGAAACCCAAGCTGTCCTGAAGAGTGCAAGTCCCTGAATATTTGAGTTTAGGACAGACTGATTTCAAGTGAAAAGCCCTTGCAAGAGAAAGCCCCGGCCGCATATGGAAAGGAACAACACGAATTGTGCAAATGACTCCTGGGTTAGAGCAAGCACATTTACGTACGTCCGCGTGAAGTGGGGGACCTGCTCCACTCTGCCAGCAAAATGCCTCCCAGAGGCAAGGCTGCTGTGGCTGCAAGAAGTGCAGGATGGAGCGCTCTGCACAGGGCTACGTTGCTCCTCACCTCTCATGATGGTGATACAGGTGGTATTAGGCTACAGGCCCACAACAGAGCGGATTTGGCCTCGTCCGACTTTGGAGTTCAGGCACCAGCGCAGGTCTCAGCGCCTGGGCATTACAGGCAGAGGCACAAACAGTTATTTTGCTGCATTGCACAAGGAGTTTGACACAGGCCGCTAGCCATGGAGAGCTGAACCCTGCGCACAGGCGAGATCAGACCAACGACGCTGCAGCGAGCAACCAGGAGCAGGTTGCACATGCAGCGTGGCTGGCCTGTGGTCTGATGCAAAGAATAAAACAGGACCCTTTATCTCGCTGAACTCTGGGGCTGTTCCCTACCCTTAATCTCCCATTTGCCCAAGCTGTGGTTCTTGCATTGCCAGCGCACTGGTTACCGCAAATAAATGCAAGGGCACGGGACAGAAGGACAAGGCAGCACTCCTGCACCAGCCTTCCTGCACCAGCTCCGACTTCTGCTCTCAAATAGGAAGTTGATAAAAACCTCACTTGGTTGCAGAAAGAAAATCAGATTTCAAAACCACTGTCAAAAGGGCTCCAAAGCCTAGCAGGAGTCCTGGCATTAACCCTTCCCAGAAGGCAGGCCTCTTCCCAGCTGCACCTGGGGCCGTGGAGCGGCTGGGGCTGACACCAGATACCCTGGTCGTGCCTTGCTCAGCTCTTTGGGGGCTTTTTTTTTTTCCCAAGCTGTTGCTTACATTCTCTTGTAACGTTGCTTTTATCTTGGGACCTATCACATGTCAAATCTGCTTTCATCAATAATCAGATTGAGGCGTGGAGGGGAGGGAGGAAAGGGGGGCGGTTAGGAAAAACTGCTGTCTCAGTTAACGTGCTCACCCACTGCAAAAGATGAGCAGAGGGGGAAAAAGAAACGCAGTGCTAGGCTGGATGGCAAAACCCGTCACCCTCTCAGCAAAACACCTGGCTCCTGGTGGGAAGACCAGCTCCTCGCTGACTGCATGGCCTTCCCCAATTCGGGGTTCCCGCCCCAAAATCCTGATTCCGAGGGGCTCCTCACAGAAGAGCCAAGTTTAACCTCCCTTTTGGGCCTTGTGTATTTTCCACCCAGCTGGGACATTTCTGCTTGCCAGCCTAGCTGAGAATCACTTCTGCAGCTGGGAACAGACACAGTGACCTACATGGCTGTACCCTGCCAGCCGAGGGCTAGAGAGGTGCAGTTCAGCAGGGGAGCCACTGATCCAGGCTCAAGAAACCACCCAGCACACAGGACATCCCAGAGAACTGACACCTTGCCTTTGCCTAGAGGATTAACACCGCCATGGCTCTTTGCAGACTGTATGAAAAAGATCTGGCCTGGGAGCTTCAGTTTGGGAAGTCGCAATTTTAGCATCCTTCCCACTAGATATGGAAAATGCCACTAGAAGAGGGCAGTTTTCAACTTTTTTTTTTTCCCCCACTCCTTTGCTGCCTTGGACTAGAAAGATGGTGCTCACCCTGATGCTGAGGGGCAGAGCAAAAAGGACTGCAGCAGCCAGAACACGAGGACCACCAGATCAGCTGGCTGTTCTCCACACACAAGCCGCTCCTGCTGCTTAAGCAGGCAATCTTTAATACACAATTAGAGAGCAACCTTCTCTCAGAGGGAAGAGATTTCCTTTTTTCTGGGAGGCAGATGAGACATCAATTTGTCTCACCTCTCCACACACATCATGCTGCTGCAAAAGCCCCTTTGGAAGCCTCCTGCTGTGCAATGAATCCCCACGAGCCCTCCCTGCCAGCCCTGGCCCCTTTGCAATATGCCCGTCATGCTTTCACTCCACCCAGATGTAGGTTGCAGAAAACCTTTGCAAAAGGTCCCAGCCATCTGACTTTCCACCCAGGCAGGATCTGGGCAACTCGCTTCCCCCTGCGCCCTCACCGCCGGCCGTGGATTTCCTGGCCCTGCCGCATGCGCAGCCTGGCCCAGACCGGGGCACGCTGGCGGGGGGGAAGCAGGTGCTCTGTGTTTCTCACCTCTTTCCCCTCCTTTCTCTCTGCGTCCTATATCAGTCTGTGATTAAATCGAGCCTGTTTAACCGCCACAGCCAGATGTGGGGACCCCCTTCATTTGTTATAGCAAAAAGTAAGAAAAAAAGAAAAGAAACAAAATCACATGTGGTGACAGTTGTCTGCACGTGAAACGTGGCCTGTACACCTCTGTATACCCTGAAGCTGCAGGATCTTTGCTTGGGCCGTGGGAACTCAATTTATCAGGCCTTCAGAGACCCAGTCTTAAATATTTACCCCAAAATAGACCCTGCTGTCGGTGAGGCTGAGGAAATGCCTGCTCTACCAGACTCCGCATGCCCTCCCATACAACCCTCCCTCTGAAGTCAGTGCAGGTCTCAGTCCTCTTTGCCCAAGGAGCCTTCTCCAGCACAGACCCGTTCTTCCCCATCTCCATGGACCAATATAAGTCTTGCTGCCCTCAGTCTCAGAGATCTCCTTCCCTCCAGCCAAACTAGGCAGTTTCACAGCCACAGCAAACTTGTTCTACATCTGCCCCTGGAGCAGCTTCCCTTGCTCCCAGCCCAAGGACCTTCTCTGCCACACAAGCGTGTCACCCTGAGCTCCAGCAAATACCCTCTCCGTTACGCTTCAGTAGGTGTCCATTGCCACCATCCCTGGGAAGATCAGTTCTTGGGGTGACACCAGCATCCTCTCGGCTTGATGGAGGTCCTCACAGACAGACCCAAGTGACACACAGTCATGCTCTGAGGAAAACTTTGTCCAGGGAGTATGGTCCAGGGTCAACAGTTTCTAGCCACAAACATTTTTTTTTCACTCTATTTTTTTGCCTCTTCAAAATTGCATTTCCTAGGACAGAGAATCCTCTGGGATTTCCCAGCCCACCATCACTAGGTGGGACCCTCAAGGGGACCAAGGCTACAAGTCCCTAGGGCGTTGCACAACGGAGGGTCAGCGAGCAGAGCCAAACCAGAAACTCTGCCAGGGCAAGTTAACAGAGGTTACAGAGAAAACTTCAGACTTAGGGAGGAAGAGACAGAGACACGAGGGAGGAAGGGAGGGAGGAGGAAGGAAGGGAGATGATATCCGTCCCCATACCCAGAGCAGGGAGGTGAACAGACAGAATAAGCAGCGAAGCCTATCATTGCCTCCCAGCTGGTGTGGATCCCCGGAGACGGGCTGCGGGTCACAGCCCGTTGGGGATAGGGCTGTCGTCCATGTGAAGCTTTATCAGTGGCTGTTTCTTCATTCTTTCTGTCTTGCTCCAAACTCTCGATTTCCAAAAAGGGTGGGAGATGTCACAGAATCAGCAGCACATCCTGAACAGCTGCTGCCACCCTCTATCTCTGCCTCACCCCTTGTGTCGCACCGCTGCTTCTGAAGGCCCCAGAGAAACAAAGTGCTCTGCCCGGCTAACCGGGAGGGCCTGAGGAGTGACACTGCACCGCAAGCCCGGAGGACTGCGGGTGTCTGGTGGGATTCGGTTTCGGGTTCCCATTAGGTCTGACCGATTCAAGGCTTCCATAGACTAACAGCCTTTGGGTCAGGCTCCCGGGGAAAGAGCCATGTGGAGAAAACTGAAGTTTTCCCAGCTCAGGTTTATCCCATGACATGATCTAGAGCCCCCTTTTCCTCCCAAGGCAGGGAGAACAGGTGAGAGAGGGCAGAGAGTTTTTCCAACACCCAAGGCTTCTCATGGAGCAACTAGCGTGAAGACGGCCTGGCTACACCTCCTGCCTGGGCAACGGGATTCTTCCATGGCCGCGGGTAGGAGGAGGAGGTGTGTACAGACACGGCTGGCCAGGTCTCTCCACCCATTTGCCCAAAGACACTTAAGCATCTAATTCCAGTTTGAATATGCCTCCGTGCTGGCAAAGGAAGCACTTTTTGATGGGTGTATGATTTTTAGAGACACTAAGCAACACAGCTCCTTCTGAAATCAAGAAAGGCCATAAAAGAGCCAGCTTCTTCGGGGTGCGGGGCAGTCCTTGAAAGAAAAGTAATGCTATTCAAGTAATTTAACAAACCTTCCTCTCCTCATCCTCCCAACAGCCTATTTCAGGATTTCTTCCCAAGAAGCCTCCCTTTTCCCTGAAGATCCTTTTTTGAGCACAGATGAATAAACTTCGGGCTTTGTTCTTAGGAAGAATCTTTTATCAGGTTCTTGCCCTGATAGCGGCAATTTTCATTTCATCTGAAAATGGGGACGGGGAGCTGGATTTGATCAAACAAGAATCAGTCCAAACCCAAGCTCTAAACTCAGCTTGAACTTGTTGAGAAGGTCCAATAAGTTCACAGAAGTTTCTACATTTAATCCATTGCTACTGCTTCTGTATTTCCAGGATCCCACTGGGAAGAAAAAAGTGACTTTCATCAAACTCCAAGCTCAAATTTACAGATACAGGCATTTGCTCAAAGTGCTTTGCTAAGAAACACCAGTATTCTTGAAATGACAGATTCAATGGGCAAGTAAAGGTGACAGCAGTCCCTCTCAAGCCCATTATTTTCACCCACTCTTGTAACAGTAAGCAGCTGCCTAACTTTGCAGCTCTTCCAGTCAAGTCTGATGGTTCTTAAGCTATTTCCCCCCACTTGATTTTAAAGATGGGGAAAAAACAAGCACAGAAAGGGAAGCGTCTTGTTATATACAAAGACCAACAGCAGAGCCAGAAGCAGGCCCTCTAAGGCTGGTGTTCTGGTCATTGCACCCCAGCAGCAGACAAAAGTTTGCAACACGTCACCCATCACCGTGGGAAGCATCTCCAAAAGCTAGTAAACCCCCTCAGTCCAACCTGGGAGAATTTTAGCAAGCCACGTCCATGCAAAAGACCCAGCTGAGGCACATGGGCTCTACAGAATCCATCCAAACAGCTTCCCCGTCCTTTGGAAATAGGTAGAGCTCAAAAAAGGACCTCAAGCCCAGCTGGGATAAGCAACATCACACAACCACAGCTCAGAAGAATTTTCCAAACTTTCGTATGCTTCTGCTCTGAAGCAGAGCCAGTTCAGCCCACTCACAGCACAGCCCATGATCTGCTGCAGGAATTACTCATGCTGGCCCTGGATGCTCCCTGCCAGGGGAAACATGGGCAGCTTTGCCCTGCTCCGATAGAGGAGCTACCCACAGCCCATCCTGGGGAGCTGAGGTGTCCCACCACCCCAGCCCAATCCCTGGGCCCGCGCATGGAGGGGCAGGATTCCTTCCCCCACCCCTGCCCTGAAAAGACAACACCCACCGTGTGGTTTCCTGAAACGATAGCGATATTTGTCAAAGACAGCAGTAAGAAACCCAAATGTGGTAAGTGGCCTCTTCTGAGTTGAGAGCTGCTGGTGCTCGTGCTCCAGGGTAAGGCTGTCACCCTGCGGGGCCAGCAGCAACACCTTACTCTTTGCAAAATATCAAAGGCACACGCAATGCAGCTCTGGCTCGGAGCAGAGATGGTTTCATCTGGCAAGCTGTTAGCCACAGGGGGAAGTGTGCAAAAAACATGCAGGAGACAGACCTTGTCCTGGCCTAGCTTTAATGCTGACATCTGCTTTACAAGAAAGATGGTGCCCACCTTGCTGTGCAGTGCTTCCTCTGACAGCCTGAAGGCCTGATCCTCTGAAGACAACATTTAAAAGTCAGGCAGACACTTGAGGTGGGGAATGGGCTCATGACCCAAGGCAAAATATGCCAAATGGGGATACAGGGGTCAGCAAATGGATAATTCTGGTTTTGCTGCACTTACACATTGCATTTGCCTCTTCTTGGTCAAGGATGAATGAGGAGGACTCAAGATTTGAGAAAGTTTGGGGTCAGAGATACGGCTCTGACTCTGATCGATCCATGCTAGAGACGAGGCAGAGACAATGTGCCTCTTCTCCCAGAGACCTTCTAGATGGTTTTAAGGGTCCCCAATACCCAGACCATCATCATCCCTTGACAAGGCAGGAGAGAAGCTGGGCCAGGCAAGTACTGGCTCTCTGCTGAACATGCCATTGACTCTCCCTGACACCAGTGGGGGTATTTTGATTTACAGCATCCCTGATACCAAAGGACTGCATCAGCAGCTGTTACATCCAGCATCTGGTGCGTCCAAAGCAGCTGCAAACAGTTTGCCCAAAGCAAGGATGGGAAGCCAGAATGACAGCTTGCAGATAAGACTGGGCAGAGAACTTGTTATCCTCTCCAGTGCCAGAGGGAAGGTGAGGACCATTCGCACTGTCTGTAAGAATCTGCACCAGGAAGCGTCCCCTAAACCCGCAGTGTTCCTCTGCCTGTTCTCTCAGCAAACCCCAACATCTGCCATTCCTCAGAAAATAAAGTTCACTTCTAACTGGTGGCACAAAAGCAGACTTAATCCAACTCCTCATCACCTTTGGACCCTAAAGCTTCAGGCAAACAGAGGGAACAGAATGGAGAAGAACATCCACTGAGTCACCGATGAGGCAGAACGAGCTGACCAGAGATCTGCAATAGTTCTTGGCAGCAGAGGCTCTGGACAGCCTGGAGGTGTGGGTTTACATGCTTGGTGGATTAGACATGGCACTGACTCAGAAACATAGCTATGAGCTGGTGGAATGGTAAGGAACAGTTTTTACATCAGCTGAATAGTGTTGAAATAAAAGGCCCAGCAAATATCAATCACCCCAGGCCTGCTTTAGGCAGCGAAGATGCTCTGACATTCCAGTTTGGCCAAACAGAGCTCCTGGGACCTCCCTGATGTTGCAAGTTCATCCTTAAGGAGCAAAACTTGCAAAAGGAGACATTGGGTGGGGAAAGCCTGCCTGAGTGACAGGGGAGGAGAGCCAGGGACCCTTCGGGGTCCAATTCCAGCATGGACGCTGCTATATAGTGTAACCTCGGAAGGGATACTAGCTCTGACTGCCTGCTCAGGAGCTGGCTATAAACACCTCATTTCTGTGTCTAGCTCAGCAGCCTGCAGACGAACTACAGCATTATCATCTGGAAAGACAGTCAGTCTCGATTTGGAGCCGTGACATGTCTGGGAGCGTACTGCACCCTTGAGGAGCCCAATTACCTCCCCTAAGAAGAGATGCATCTTATTTCCTGTTCCAGCTGTGCTGACCTGCGCTTCCAGCACCTGGATCTTGTTATGACTCTGTAGATCAAAGAGCCCTCTACCACCAGACACCTTCTCCCCTTGTGGTTATTTATAGGTTTGACTAAACAGCTTCAAGCTTTGCTCTGAAAAACTCCACGGCTGGAATGCCTAACTCGCATATTGAGACTCGCATTTTGCATTCTGGAAACTCTTCTCCACCCTCTGTGCACGTTACGTCTTTTTGAAAGGTGAATGTAAATTCCAGATGTGACCCCTCATCACTCTCCAGAGAGCTCACCCCCATCCCCACACCTCGCTACGAGCCCAGGCAGGGCAGTCCTTTCTGCCAAGGCACCAGCCTCCGCTACCAAATAACAAAACCAGCAAGAAATCGGCAAGGGTTGCACTTCAAGAGGCTTTAATTAACACACATGTATATTGCCAACAATAACACCACCGCTGTTTCAGAGAGGAGGATAACAACACTAACAAACAAACAATATTTCTCAAAATAGTAAATAAAATAATAAAAAACACTAGCAGCAACATGGCTTTAAGCAGTCTGCATCTGAGTTTTTATTTCTGCAAGGCATAAGCCAATGTCATTAGGAAAAACCCCCGCATTCTCAGATGCGCAGTTTATTCCCTCCAGCAGCAGCTTCCTCCGCATATCAAGCGTTTGTCACTGTTAAACTGCATGACAAAACCCCTCAGATCTGGTCAGTCAGGAATTTGGGGGGTTCATAGGAGCTTTTCAGCAGCAAATGGGTGGAGGGAGGATTTTGGTGACATCCTGACACCTAAGGGGTGTAAGGGTCTGAATTAATTCACCGTTGGCTATTTTGGCTTCTGAATTAAGTTGCTCAGAAGTAAGGACACGTTGGTCACGACATGCCCTCTGGTGGCAGCGGGGCCGGGGTGGCTTGGGGCAGACCCAGGGACAGCAGCACCATGCAGGTGGCAGCTGCCTCCTTTCGGGGCTGGGTGCTGCAAGGAACCCGCAGCAGCTCCATCCTTTGCTCTGGGCCTGTCCAAGGCACGTCTCTCCGGCAAGCCAGAGGCACAATCACATTTAAGAGCACAAAGGGACATTAGATCACTTGGCCTGGCTTCTTAACACGTGCTGCAGAATTTCACCCCTACGTTGAGCTCAGTAATTTCCATCTGACTAAGCACCTCTCTCAAAGTTATGATTTGAAAACATCAAGGTCAGCCAGCCAGCCTTCTGCAGGCTCTTCTGCTACACTGAGCACCTCCCAGGCTCAAAAAAATTACAAAGCCTTGGGCTTTCCCTACCCAAAGAGCCCAGAGTCGTCAGTTCCCATTATTCTTCTCAAATACGAATTTCAACAAGCTTTACAGCTTCCCCTCCGGGATTGTACACATCAGGGTAACTATTCAGCTGTATCTCAACAAGGTTAATATTCTTCTTGTCTGGGGTCACACAACTATTTAGCGTCAACAGACCTGGGAATCCTAACTCCTACCGCTTGTTTCAAATAATCTGCATGCAATTCAGAGTAAAAACACATGAACCTTTTTCCTTTCTCAGTTTGACACCAATGTGAAAGTGGTTTTTGTTGTTGCTAAAAATGGGAAACAAGAGGAAATGTTCCAATCTTTGGGAAAACACAACATGCCCAGGAAGGCACACAGACTATCGCCATCCTGCATTTTTTCGTTTTGCTGCCAGATGACCGATTTCACAGCACTCCAGAGGAAACTGGCACATTAAACTGGCAAATTCTTCCAGTGGCAGTGTCATTTCCCCACTTCACACGGGCTCCGAAATAAAGATGCCGCGCTCCACCTATGGACACAAACTGCCAGCACGGGTCTGCTTCCAAATGCCATCCCTTTCAAACTGGAACCCTGGCAACATCTTTTAGCATGGCACTGAAGCGCTCCTTTTTCGCTAGTCCCCTCTTGTCTCGGCTGGCTAGTCTCCTCTAGTGGCTGCTAGCAGCTACTTCAGAGCAGCCGGTACTTCAGAGACATGCCAGGAACTCTTAAATCACTGAGTAACTGAGCCTTTATGGAAGTTTTTTATTCCCACCCCCCCAGTCAGAGGGGAGCTATGCCTAAGGGAAGAATTACGTACCCACACCACAAAGAGGGATGTTGTACCCATAGTTTTAGGACTGTCTGCAAATCTGTGGACTAGTGGATTTCTGCCAGGCTCTGGATACTCTGCTCGCGATGAGTCCAACGTGGACTGCACTGCTCTGGGAAGAGCTTTCCAAGGGTACTGCACCACCACCAAGAATATTTTAATGTCAGATGCTGCTTTTTATCAGCTCTGAAAGCATCTCGCAAGGAATGCCAGTACTTACAGATGGGAAAATGAAGTGCAGAGGAGCAGAGACTTGCCTATGGTTACTCAGCAGGCTGGCTGCAGAGCCAGGACCAAAGCCCAGAATAATACAATGCATTGCCCCACTAACCACAGCACCCAGCCTGCCCTAGCATCCCCCACTGCAGGACTTCCCCCGCCACCCCCTTCCCAAACCAAAGCCCCTGGAGTGCTAAGAGCTAGAGACTTCAACAGCTTTATTTTCTGAAATTTGTCTCTGAAGTTCTGGGAAGGAGGAAAGAAGAATATTCCCAAGAGAGTAAAGAACAGGCAGCACAGGGCTGTGAAGTACTCTTATTTACACAATAGCTCCCACACACGAATAAATCCGGTAATGCAGTACACACAAGGAAAGAATCAGCAAAAGGCATCAAATGCAGAGGGGCATGCACAAGCCAGGCCAAACAGCTCAGCCAGAGCAGGAAATAAATTCTTATGCTGGAATTTCAGCAGCCTCATTTGCAGCAACCCATCTCTGTGGAGGGAGCTCACAGCAGGAGGCAGCGGGTGCCAGGGGAGCACTGAAGAGTTGTGGCTGCTGGCCTGGAGGAGCAGACACCCCAAGGAAGGAGGCAGCACACACACACGAGTGGTGGACCCTGCCTGGGTGCAGATGCTTGTGTGACACTGATGGAAGGCACTGCACTGGCCTTGCCTCTGTCCTGGCAGGCAGATTCTTCAGCTGCAGAAGGAGCTTGTGCCTGGGGGAAACTCCTTGAAGCCCGCCTGGGCTAGGAGAGCTGGTGCACAGCCCAGCTACTGGTGTCCTTTTGCTCTTGACCACTGTGGGGACAGTTATTTCCAGCCTGAATTGTCCTGTTGGGCATCCGATCGCTGATGGGAATACGGGCTACCTTAGGCAAGGCTCCCTCAGCAATGCTCAGGTGGGAGCTGGGCATTTCAGAAAGACTTGAAATAACTAGCTGGGAATTACTGATGGATGTGTGGGGTCTGAAATCTTGCCTCTGCAGGGCTCCTTCTTTCCTACAAAAACTGGAGGAAGAAAGGCTGTGCTCATGTTCTCACTACCTGCTCAGCCTCTCCATTTTCCGACTCCCAGAAAGATGCTCCAGGTCTGCTCAGGAAGACACTGGATGCCCTCCATCCATATGGACAGAAACAAGCATTGCACAGAAAAAAATTTAAGTCAACTGGGGCAGAGAGAAGCTGTGTGGCTGTACAGATCAGCGGTTAATTCTCCAGAGCAGGAGAAGGGTGCTGGGTCTCAGTCTGTATTCTTCAGGATTGTCTGTGTTTTACATGAAGCAGTTACATACATAAACACTCCTGAAGGCAAGTGCTGTAAATAACAGGCTGAAAAGTGACATTACAAAGTACCGGAGACAAGAGACAAAGACAACTGTCCTCATGCAATAAACCAACCAGGAGTTATGGATCAATTATGTGCTGCTTTTGTATTGCAGCCCTCACAATCTCAGTAAGATAACTCAGCTAAATAACACCCTCATCCTCCTCACTGCACAGATGAGGGAGTGAAAGAGAGACTTAGTAGCAGAGATAAGAGCAGACTGAGTCCTGACCTGCACGCATCTCAAACACGTGCATGCTACGCCCTCACTCTGCACTGGGCCCCTGCCCAATCTCTCTTCTGCCTGAAAGATTTCAGGATCTAGCGCCACACCACTAATCACCATTTATTTTTCTTTTTTCCCTTGCTGAGTGTGATGGCTGGCATATTATACTATGAAGAGGAAATGCTGCCTTACTTAGTACTCTGATGCACACAACATTCATCAGCAAAAGCACCTGTCCGCACTTGCTTCCCCATTTACTCATCCCCTACGTTGGCTACAAGATCAACTTGTAAATTGGTTAAATTAACTTGATGGCAAGCTGAGACCGAGGGGCACAACACTTCCCGTGGTACCATGCGTAGTACCAACCAGTCTGAAACTCCCCCGGCGCTCCTACAGACATTTCTGGCTCAACTCAAGCCTGTCTTTGCAGCACCAGCACTACACCGATGTTTTCAGTCCAGACCTGCCAGCATTCACTCCCCTTCTCGTCTGAACAATTGGGGTCTGACACTTCTCGAGAGTCACCCAGCAAATTGCAATCGATCAACGTTAAGCGCTCACATTTCCCCTCTTTTAGCTTCATCTGCGATGTCAGCTTACTCACTAGCGTGTAGACCTCCACAAGTTCCTCAGCTGAAACAACAAGGCTTCAGCATCTCTCTCTTTTCATAACATGCTAGGGGGCCGAGAGCCTGCCCCACCTCCACTGCAAAGCCCTGGCAGAGACAGACATCCCTGCCGAGGGACGGCAAAGCGGCTGCCTCGCAGACTGGCAGAACGCTGACACCCTGGGAATTCACAGACAAACTGCAGCAAGATCCCCCAGCACCGACCCCCTCACTCACAGCCATTTCAAGGTACTTTTAATATCTTCGGCACAATTATACTCCACCAGCCCTCTGCCAACTGCTTTGCTTGTCCCTGACCACATAAGGCATAAGATTGCCCTCTCTATCACGTTTTCAGTCTCTGAAACGATGTTGCCTCCTACCTTTGATGATCAAGAAACTTGCTTCTGCAGGCGTGTTTGCTTTGAACAATCCAGCCTCCACCTTCCTCTGCCTCCTCGCTTTCCCTATCTGTTAACAGATTTTGCTGCTGTTGTTGTTGAAAAGCCAGCAGCGTGTGGAAGCTGGGTTGCCATCCAAACCAAATGCGACCAGGACCTTTAATTTCCAGCGTGGCAGCTGTTGTTTACATCACTTTTTTTTCCCCTCTCACATGCAGTAATTGGTTCTCACAATGTTCTTGCTCTCCCACACATGTACTTCAACAGGAAGCGAGGGGTGGGAGTTGTAGTGTGGGGGTTTCCTGTTCTGTCTTTCTGAAACACTTAACCGACAGCAAAGCTTTGATCAAAAGATCTAAGCGCACACGCTGGTACACCGAGTTTCAGCTAAGAGTACGTATTTCTTACAACAGGAAAACCCTAAGGGCTCCCATGGTTACAGGGTTGCTGGCACACCGCCGGTACTTTGCGAGCCGTTTTGGTAAATCGTTTCCTGACGGGAAGGCCGGCCGTTCTGCGAGCGCCAGCCTCTCCGCGGGGCTTCGCCGTCCCGGTTGCCCTGCGGGGGCAGGGTGAGGGCTCTGCCCCAGGGGCCCGGACAAGACGTGGAAAGCCACAAGCTTCAGCACTCCTCGGGAGGGGAAGGAGCCGCTGCTTCGGGCCTCGGAACCGGCCGGGCCGCACCTCAGCGCCCCGCCCCGCTGCCTCACGGCTGCAGCCGGCGCTCGGAGCCCGCGTACCAGACCGGCACCCGCCTCCCGCCGGCGGGCAGGGGAGCGCCCGGGGGACCCCCCCCCTGCCGCGGGCACGCCGCTGGGGGCGGGCAGCGGTGCGGTGCGGGCAGCGGTGCGGGCAGCGGCAGCCCCCGCCCCCCCCAAATCCCAGAATGCCCCGCGCGCGCCGCAACGCGCGCACACGCCCCCCGCCGCCGCACCTGGCGCATGCGCACAGCTCCCTATGGCTCCAAGATGGCCGACACAGCGTCCGGCGGCTCCGGCACGGTAACGGCGGCTCTTCCCCGGGACGCGGGGCTGTTGTGGGGGGCGTCTCCCGCGGGGGCCGGGCGGAACGGCGGCGGCCTAGTCCTCCCATGGCGCTGAGGCGCCTGCGGCCTGCCCGGGGGGCTTGGAGGCGGAGGCTGAAAGGAAGGAGGCGCTGATTGGCCGAATGGCCGGAGGGAGGCGGGGCTGGGCAGCGGGGCTTGATTGGCTCAAGTCCTTCCGCTCGGATTGGCCGGCGGAGGGGGCAGGGAGGCGGGGCTGCCCGCGGGGCGGGTTTTTTAAAGGGGCCGCGCCCCAAAGGGCGCGTTGGGTGGTGCCTGCAGCACCGTGTCTATGTGTATGTATGTATGTATGTATGCATGTATGTATGTGTGTGTGTGTGTGTGTAGATGTATATGTATAGATCAGTGTGTATGTATGTGGGTATGTATGTATATGTATGTGGGTGTAGATGTATATGTATAGATCTGTGTGTATGTGCATAGATGTATATGTATAGGTCTGTGTGTGTATATGTATATGTATGAGTGTGTGGATGTATATGTATAGATCTGTGTGTGTATGTGTGTGCAGATGTATGTGTATAGATCTCTGTGCGTGTGTATGTATGTATGTGTGTGTAGATGTATATAGATCTGTGTATGCATAGATGTATATGTATAGATTTGTGTGTGTATGTATATGTGTGTGTATATGTATATGTATATGTAGAGATCTGTGTGTATGTATATATGTGTGTGTAGATGTATATAGATCTGTGTGTGTGTGCGTAGATGTATATGTATAGATCTGTGTGTGTAGATGTATATAGATCTCTGTGTATGTGTGTAGATGTATATGTATAGATCTGTGTGCGTGTATGTATATGTGTGTGTGTGTAGATGTATATAGATCTGTGTGTGCGTGTGTAGATGTACGTGTATAGGTCTGCGTGTGTGTATGTATGTGTGTATGCATATGCACATGTGTACGTACGTGTGCGTGCGGGCAGTGGGGGACTGCCTGCAGCCCGCCGGCCCGTCACGGAGCCCCTCCAGGGCAGCGCCCGCAGCCCGGGGGCCCGGGGCCGGGTCCGTGCCCTCGCCCTTCCCGGTCCCCGCTCCCGGGGCCGGCGGGGCTCTGGCCTCGCCGCACCCCCGCGCTCTGCCGGTGGCTTCATGTCGGGACGGGGGTCTGTGTCCGCAGAGGTCGGGCAGCAAGCACGCAAGCACGCCGGCGGATAACTACTACCTGGCTCGGAGGAGGACTCTGCAGGTGGTGGTCAGCTCCTTGCTCACCGAAGCCGGCTTCGAGAGCGCTGAAAAGGCGGCGGTGGAGACGCTGACGGAGATGTTACAGAGCTGTGAGTGTCCGGCTTTGTGAGCGTCCAGCAAAGGCACAGCGATCCCCTGAAGTTTCTCGTTTCTCTGTTTTCAGATTGGCCTTCCCTCTTTCTTTTTTTTTTCCCATTTTTGTTATTTTGTGTTAATGATGTTAGCAAAAGGGGAAGGCTAGGCGGTGGCTAGAGCACAGCCCTGCAGTCGCTTCCTTCTGTGAGCGCGAGCTGTTTGTCCAAACTCAGAAGTACTTACTTATCTCACTCAGTGAGTACTCGTTAGATACTCATTAGGTAACCTAATAAGCTCCACATACTGAGATACTGCCAGGCTAAATAGAGAAATAACAAAGTTCCAGACATCTGGTTAGTTAAGGCTGTAGAAGCTCCTGTGTTTGGCAGCTCTCCTCCTGCTCTTCTGGGGGATGTGCCTAGGATGTCAGCTTACATATTTTTCTGAAATCAAGAGGTGATTAGGTTTTGTATTTTTTCATGCCTGTGATGCAGATTTGCCTTTTGCATTTGTGGAAGACATCTGACTCTCTGATCTTTAGCGTCTCCATACTTTGCACATGCTTTAATTTTAAATATGCAGGCTGTAAGAGACTGGATTCCAGGAGGTATTTTCCATTCCTTGCTAAATTTGCTAAAAATTCAGGTCTCTGAAGCCAGGGTTGGGCTGATACACGTGTGGTCACTATCTGAATTGAATATGTGGTGCTGGGTTTTTTTCCCTCCAGATATTTCTGAAATTGGAAGGAGCGCAAAGTCCTACTGTGAACATACAGCCAGAACCCAGCCTACGCTCTCCGATATCATGGTTACTCTAGTAGAAATGGGTGAGTAGTTGACCGGTCCCACTAATTCCAGCTGCCTGCATTGCAGAGGATTTGGGTGTGCTGCGTTGGTAGGAAAATCTGTCCCCGATGTTTCTGGTGTTTGTGTGACGCCCACTGTTCTGGGCCTCGTGCAGGCACTCGGATATCACTGCTGTGGATGCAGTATGAATATGCACAGAGTGTGTGATTTTCTTCCTCATGTAATTTGGAGCCCTTGGAAAAAATCTGAAGAAGCCTAAGAGAAGGGATTTTTGACAGGAAAAACTCTTGGTGTGATTTCTGTTTCCTCTTTTCTGTTTCAGGGTTCAATGTTGAAACGCTTCCTGCGTATGCCAAGCGGTCCCAGCGGATGGTCATCACTGCCCGTATGTGGGAAATCCTTTCTCTTCTTATGCAGGAATTCTTATTCGGCATTCCTCTCTGCTGGCATCCAGAGAGCTCCTGCTTTTCTGGTGGATGATGCAGTCCAGTGCTCCTGGAAGCGCAGTTTGTGTTAAGGATTCCTGTAATGACTGTGTAAGAGGTGAAGGAGGGCACCCTCTGCCCAAGTTGCCTTTGCTTCAGCATCCTCGTTACACATGAGAATCCTCAAGATGGTTTTGTTCTCCTTGCGTAGGAGAGAGGCGTCGAGTAACCCTTGTTCCCTTTTGGGATGCCAAACGCAATCGGAAATTATTGCTCGTGGGATGTGCTCTGTCCCTTTTATAGGACCTGGAGACATGGGTCACAGCTCCGTGTAAGCTAGCACCTTATCCCTAACGCTTGGCAGAATGTAGCTGGCTGATTTGTGTGTGTTTTTTTAACTGTAGCGCCTGTGACAAACCAGCCCGTGACTCCCAAAGCCCTGACAGCTGGACAGAACAAGCCACATCCATCCCACATTCCTGGCCATTTCCCTGAGTTTCCAGATCCTCACACTTACATCAAGACACCAGTGAGTGAAAAAAGACGTCTGTGCCATTTGGGGTCTGTCTGAAGTCAATGACACCAGGAGTGGTGTATAAATATTTTTACTGCAGTGCTGGTACTGTTTATCCAAAACATTGTTTCTCCTGGCTTAATATGTCGCTTGTTGTTTGCGAGTTGCCCTTGCTATAGATTTTGGGCTGATTGACATCTGTAGCTGCCTGAAAATCTGTGCATGTTGAAGGTCCGTGCCTGCCTGTAGCCTCTGCATCCTAGTAGTGCTTTGCACTTCAGCTGTCCGCATTGCATCCACTAACGGTGGTGGTTTTTTTCCTCCTTGCTCCACAGACATACCGGGAGCCTGTATCTGATTATCAGGTCCTACGGGAAAAGGCAGCATCTCAACGGCGCGATGTAGAAAGAGCTCTCACACGTTTCATGGCTAAGACGGGAGAAACGCAGAGCCTCTTCAAAGATGACGTTAGCACGTTCCCATGTGAGTTACCTAGGTCACTTCGTGCTGTAAATGACGGCTGTCTAACTGAGCATGCACTCCGTTAGAGTTCTTGCTACTGCAGGAGGTGAGCACTGAAGGATCACATTGTGTTTGCCCTTCCAAGGCACTGGAAGGCCGGGAAATGAGGGATTTTCTATTTAAAATGGGGACGAAAAACAGAATCAAAGCCAAATGGTAGGCTTCCACCCTCACCAAAGGCTCCCTTTCTTCTGCTGGTAGGGAAGGCCTTGGCTGATAGGCGCTAAATTCAAAGCTCATCCCAATCCTGTCTCCACCCCTCTGTAACTTTTGAACAAGTAATTTCTTCTCTCTTATATTTTTGTGGTAGGCAGTGGAGGTTTTCCTGTTTCTCTGTCTGCAAAGAAGTGATGAGAATTCCTCCCTTCCCAAGGCTCACTGACAGCACAGATCTCAGCGTTACCTTAAGGGGGACTAGGTGATGCTTCAGCCTGTGAGATAATTGAACTTTTATGGAGGTCTGGAAGGATTTTTTGTGTTAGTATAATGCTGTGTCCTTGGCTGGAAACATAAAGGGGCCTCAGAAAATAGGAAATTAGAGACTGCCACCTTTTAGGGACAGCAGATTTCATTCCTGATTCCTGGGAGCAGCAGGAAAAGAGTGCATGTGTTTAAAACCAGGACCAGTGAAAGTGTTTGGTCTCTAAGTAATTGGTTAGCTTGTGCTTCGTAATCTCCGAGTTGAGGAGTCTTTTCCCAGCTGGCTGACTGTGTCCTTCTCCTTGACCCTAGTGATTGCTGCCAGGCCTTTCACCGTACCCTACCTGACAGCTCTTCTCCCCTCTGAGCTGGAAATGCAGCAAATGGAAGAAACAGATTCATCGGAGCAAGACGACCAGACAGACACCGAGAACCTCCCCCTGCACATGAGCACGGTACGCCCAGCCTGAGAGATCAAGGTCTCTTGGGCCCGACTTTCTTAAACTTACGAAACCTGGTTCTTCGCCTGTCTTCCTTGCAGCTGGGCGGAGTGGGTGGGAAATGGCAGTGGGTTACGTTTTACCCAGTGTAAATGACTAAACATTGTCATGGTTCTCTAACTTTCTGCAGGGTGCAATGCAAAATGAGGTTGGATCACGAGCTTTCAGCACAACCTTCATTTCAGTGTTAGGGGAGAGAGGATTGTCCTAGAATCCTGCTGTTCCCAAAGGGGATCTTCTTGTGTTAGAAATCAGGAGTCCTCCCCTCCAATGCCGCCCCTTGTGTGCTGCTGTTTATCTTGGCCGTTGATTGTCTGTTTTGCCCATAGGTTATGTGGTTTGAACTTCTAAGCCTTGTTTAGCCTAACTTCGGTTGTTTATGCTTTTTTTTTTTTTTTTTTTTTTTTTTTAATGTGGCAGGATGATTCAGGACCTGAAAAGGAGAATGCTTCAGTGTTACAGCAGAACACCTCCCTGTCAGGCAGTCGGAACGGGGAGGAAAATGTGATAGACAATCCCTACCTCCGCCCAGTGAAAAAGCCCAAGATCCGCAGAAAGAAGTGAGGTGTAGCCAGCTGGCTGCTCAGAGGAAGAGAAACCCGGGGGTTCACCTCCGCTGCTGTGGGTGAGAGGCATGGAGCACGACAGGAGAGGCAATCCGGCTGAGTGGCAGCAGCAGAAGAATGGTCTCTCTCTGCCTAGCAAACTACACTCTCATCCTGGTTTGTGATGCTCCCTCTTTGCCCTCTGCTCTCCTGCTGACTTGGAACGGTCAATGGTCAGTTGCCTTAAAAGCGTTGAAGGCCACCGGGTTACAGATGGGAATTGTCTCCTTTACTTTGGTTTGTTCTCATGTCGGCAGGATTTAGTCTCTGAAGAGACGGGGGACACAAAGGTTCTTGCTGCTCGGTGCTTCCCAGCAGGGTCTACAGAATACAAAGGCATAATTCGTTTGTGGCTCTCTGGCAGGCTAGAAAAGAAACTTCTGCAATCAACCTTGCCTGGCCTTATGATCTAAGGAGCATGTATTAACAGAGACAGAAGAATCCCAGAGAGGTTTCTTTCTTTGTATTCTTGTCAGGTAAAAGCAAACAGACTTTTCTTTTATAAACTAAAGGCATCTGATGTGTTGGTAAGAGAGTGAAGTGTAAATACAGAGCTCAG
This sequence comes from Platalea leucorodia, assembly GCF_965183815.1. Taxonomy (NCBI): domain Eukaryota; kingdom Metazoa; phylum Chordata; class Aves; order Pelecaniformes; family Threskiornithidae; genus Platalea; species Platalea leucorodia. The sequence continues at coordinate 1,469,004 of NC_138841.1, forward strand.
ATGGCATTTTATTCTCACTTTTCTGACTGCAGCTGCACTTCTAACTTAAAAGCGCTAAGTGTGGTGTTTACCCTGTTCTGCTTTGAGATTATTTTTTAGCAGTATGAGTGGCAAGATTTCACAGCTGCTGCAGGCTATTTTTCAGTTCTATTGTTAGTTTCAACACAGCACAACTCCTTTGAGAGTTCACGCCTTCACCAGCTGTTTTGAAAGATGCTGTGCTGAAAAACATGGATTAAGGAATAAAGCTGTATTGATTGCCATCCGCAAGGCCATGCTATTGATCGCACTTTTTTATTTTGTCCATTCTCAAATACGGGCTTTTATCAACAGAAGTTGCTCTTTTTTTCCCCCCTTTATTTCCCCAGAGCAGAAGACTTTATTTCAGCGGTGAAAATGACTGGTGATGGAAGTATTGTAGCTGCTAGCTGGTTCTGGAGGGCTTTGCTTTAATCTGCATTCGGCCTTTACTTAGGCAAAATATGGGTTAAATTTCTTTGAGAAAAGACTCCTGTAGTTTGGTCCGGTCTCCCAAGCATCTCTTCTGGGTAAAAATGTGGTGCTGGGAGAGGCAGCAAAGACTGCCTGCTGCAGACTGCCAGGCAGGCATGGCTTCCTAGAGTAGTAGCCAAGTGCAAGAAATCTGTTGCAGTCACTGGGCAGATCAGAGTTATGTGTGTACACGTTCACCTCTGCTTAGTTAAGGCATCCTCCTCGGCCTCCCTCTTCCCCTGTCACCCAGGGAGGAGGAAGATAAAAAGGAGCAATTGTTTCAGTGAGAACGGAGGTGAATTTGAACAAATTCACAACAATTTGACATGACATCTCTAGCAAAAAAGTCTTGCATGTGCCATTGTCACTTCAGCTGGTGCCTTGGTTGTACAGAGTAACAAATGTACAGAGACATTGTGTATGTATGTATATATAAAAATTTATATCTTTTTTTACTTGGATTAAGCATTTTTCGCAATGAGAAAATCCCTCGCTGGATAGGGGAAAAATGTAGAATGAAAATAGTCATTTTTATGTTCATAATAAAAGAAATTTTATGTCCTGCAAGCAAAACTGGCTGAGTCCTTAAAGTTTCAGGAGTGGAAAAGCACCTGAATGGAGCCTGAGTGTGTGCTCAGTGGGGTCTACAAGCGGTGGGAAGTCTTGTCCTTCCCTCTGCATCTCTGCCTTTCTCTGCAGCAACACTCGATAACTGAGAACATTGGGAATTTCCCAACAAAAACTTTGGTTCATTAGAAATGTGTTCAGTGACGACAAAGTGCTTTTTGAAATACCATCGGTTTTGCAAAAACTTTAGTAGAAGGTTTCTGCAATCACAGGTGGAACATGTGGTTGAGGACTCCAGAAGTCATAGGTACTGCTTACTTTCTTTTACATCTTCTTTTCCACGTGTATTTTTCCCCTGATTAGAAAACCAAGACAGGTGGAGGTGAAGTACGCAGTATCAGCCATGAATACAAAGGTGAAGCCTTAAACAGCCATAAACCCCAGGTCTTGGGAGAGTACAATTTCCAGTGAGTCATGGCCCCTCCTTCAAAAGATTGCACCAAAAGGGGCAACGGCGGATTGGCAAGTAACATCCCTCTTTGGCAGCTGCAACTGCAAAGCAGGCTCTTGCGGTCGGAAGGGAAGGGGCCGGCGTGCCTAGAAAAGACAGGTTGTGAGCAGCTGTCGTGCCTATCTGAGAGCACTCGAAGACCGAAAGTTGGAAACTGGAGGAATGCGTTTTGGGTTTGTCGCTGAAATTGGGCTACAGGTGAAATTTGCTACGGAAACAGCTAAACTGACCCAGAAAATTTGAAAGCCTGCATTGTGAGTAGTAGCTATACCGAGAATAAATGCTGCCTGCTCTTAGTTTTCCCCTGAGATTGAATCAAGCTTGCGATCAGACAGAGAAGTTGTAAACATTTATAGAAATCCCTAGGGTCTGAGTTGTACATTACAGAAATAACTGATGATGAATACCAGCACCTTTCTGTTTCAGCCTGAATTTATTTTTGTGGCCAGATTCTTAATTAGCAGCATGTTGCTTGCTTCTTGCTTCAGAAGATCTTCCTCATGTCAGTAGGGAAAAAGCTCGTAATGCAAATGTTCGTCTTGGAGGCCACCTGCACCGTACCTGAGGGCAGCGCAGCGCGGGTGGCTGTGCTGCGTACACCCCCGTGTTTCTCAGCTCTCCTCAGGCTGTGGGTGAAGCCCTGGGCCCGGCCTGGAGCATCTGCTGGAGATGAGGAGATGGTGGCCCTCTAGCTGCATTCATTTGGCTCCTCTCTGGTGCCAGCAAGGGCTGGATTTTGGGGAGAAAAGTCCCCCGCGGCCATGTCGGGGAGGATGAGGTGAAGTGTTACCATGGCGACCCCGAGAAAGTGGCCGCCAGCCCTGCCTGGGCCAAGGGGCTGAGGGAAGCAGGGCTGAGGGGTGCTGTGCGCGGGACTCAGCGGCACCCCAACACCCGCAGAGGCAGCAGACACCTGGCACGATACCAGGTAAGCACAACGAGCGGCAAGAAATGCCTCTTTTTGAAATGGTTTTATTTGGAAAGGCTGGGTAGCGCAGATGAATGTCTCCACGCGTGGGCGGGAAGCGGAGGCGAGGCCTGAGCTGCCCGGCTGGGAGGGGAGGACGTGTGGCGGCGGCCCTGGCTCCTCAGCTGTAGTATAAACTCAGGTAGGCCACTCGGTCCCGGTGCTTCCTGAATTCTCTGTCTATGGTCAGCTAAAAGACAACCATTATCCGTTAGATATTAGCAATGACAATTGCTTCAGAAAAGCGCGGGAATATGTGATGGCGTCGAGAACCTCAACCTATGTTTTAAATCAGAAAGGTCTTCTTTTCAGCAGAGCTACACAGGGAAGTCTCTGCTCTGGTACTCTCGCTTTGTGGATGGAAACTTCCACAGCAGATTTCTTAACAGAAGTTTGTTTTGAAGGACTGTAACTGTTTTTGCAAACCAGCATTTTCTGATAGAAAATCGCTTTGTATCTTGTGCCCCAGGCTAGTAGAGCCACGTACCCAGCAGGCCAGTGAGGAAAGGATGACAAAACATAGTGCAAATGCGTTGAAGTAATCATACGATTTCCTTTGTCAGAAGCATTAAGCCAGCAATAACATCCCCTTAGCCCTGTCCTTACCTTCTGTACCTCCATTTTTAGCATCCTCTTTGCTGGCATTGGCACTAAAGACCAGTCTGGAGACCCAAACTTCATTGGCCAAGTGATTTTTTTGTGCAATGGTTTGTCTGCTTCGTAAGTTCCGGGTCTAAAGAAAACAAGCGCAAAAGATCTCATTTCTGGAGCTGGTGTATGGTGTTTGTAATACCAGAATTTACCAGCCCTACCTCGATCCGTGGGAGAAATGCATGTTGTGGTATTCTAGTCATCATGCTAAGTTAAAGACTAAAGCAGGGGAGCTTTGTGAAGATCAAAAATCGTTACTGGGAACTCAGTTACCTATCTCCCATTTGTGTCTTGGTATTTCTCTCTGCTAGTCCTCCTGCTTATTGTTAAAAGCGTAAGAAAATGAGTTACATCATTACCCAGGGAAAAATTCTTTGTCTGAAGGCTTATCTGGAAATCGTGGTGTCTTAATGGAAAATGGAGCATAGGCAGGCTGGCATTTTCTCTCTTCCTTCCAGAATGACTGGTACGTTGCTGGGCCAGGAGTCGCAGTCTGCAAAAGATAAAATTTCTGTACAGAAGATTTTGTTCTGCAAACCGTTCCTACATGCTCTGATCAGCAGCCAGCTGGGCGTTACAGACCTGCTGTTCGATCGCATGCTTTGGCTACTCTGATAGTGTAAAAAAATCAGAACAAGTCAATTATGCACTCCCTACTCCTTACCCAGTGTGTCCTGTGATGTCTCTCCTAATGTAATGTTACCCTAGAGAAGTTGGGCCAGAAAACAATAACGTGTTTGTTCAGGTAGTCTAGCTGAGCTCCCTCCTTCATTTTGCCTCAATGTGTACGTTTACGTGTGTGTGTGTGATACAAAGGAATGTGTATATACAAATGCATGTGTTGATGTTGCCAGAGCTCAGATGATCAGTCATCGGTCTCCAGGCTCAACACCTCCCACTAGACGATGTGTAAGGAGATCTGTAGCTACCGTATATATTAAGTTGGAGGCAGCCCCAGCAAATGTGATCAAAACTGATAGTCTATGTTCGGAACAGCCTACAAATTCTTGCAAAGCTGCAGCTCTGATGCTTTGAAGTGTGCTTTTCTTACCTGTGGCTCTGGTATGAAACGCTGGGCTGTTCTCGCTCCTATCACATAGCCTTTCTTGCTCAGCGGCTTGTTTTCCAAAGAGTATCTGAGGCTGCTTCTCTGCGATTCAAAAGCAGAAGTGTCTTACTGACATTTTTAAGACACCATTTGCATCAGGGGAGGGGCAGAAGTAGATGAGCAGCAGACGTTATTCCTATTAATTCCTCTAATTTCTCAGTAATGTAGAGCACTAGGGCAGCTGGAGCTTTGAGGGCTGGTGCGTTTGGAAGGGAAGGGGAATTTCTTTTTCTAGGTATATGTGGAGACCTTGTACAATGGGTTTGCAGGGCAGGAGTGGGGGACTCTGTGTCTGGCTGGCCATGGTCCCATTGCTCTTGTACTGTGTGTCTTCTGTGAAGGAAAAGCTCTGAGCATGAAAACTGGACACCTTACCTCTTGACTCAGGTAATAGCCTGGCCCAAGCGAAGGGTCTCCCCTGATGGCTATCAGCTGGATTCCCAGCCTGTCTGGGGCGTGGTGGAGAGGGAACATTTTCCGCTCTTGACGTGACCCAAATGAGATCTGCTTCTGAACATCTGTGAGACCAGGAGAAAGAAATGCCACCAGTGTGACAAACCCACACGGAGGTCACCACTTGCTGCTTTTTTTCCTTAAGTGTCTGCTGCTCCCTGCCTGAGGCCAACCATCCCTTTATCTCCCAGGAATTTCCCCTGACCCTGCATATTTGTGCGGGGTCGGCCCTTTGGATGCCTGTTCCCTCCTGCCACAAAAGCTTCTTTTTCCCCAGCCTGAGCAAAGAGCAGCCTAACAGCCCGGTTGTGGGGAAGGTTGCTGGGGAAGCCCGACGCCAGCGAGGAGCTGCGAAGGAAAGCCCTTGTGCCCGCAGCCCCCCGGGTGCACGCACCTCGCACGGCTCACCTCTCGGCTCCCACTCGGCTGCCATGCTGCCCTGCCAGGCGTCAGGACGCGTGTGTACTCCAGTTGCTATAGCCACGGAGCAGGGGGTGCTGGAGGGAATGCTGGCGATGGCAGCGTCTGAAGGGTGGAGGGAAAAGACAAGGATTAATATCGTCCCTGTGGATTGCGCTGTGCTGGCTCCTACTCCAAGGAACTGCTGTTTACACAGTTTAATTCTTTAATTCCTGTTGAGGTGATGTGAAGGTGAATTTCGAGTAGGTCACCCAGACTTGGTTGAATGGGAGCCTGGAAAACACCCTCAAAGTTGCCCATGTCACAGACTGGCACTGAAGCCACTGACCTGCTTGTTCCAGAGAGGTTGTTTTGTTCTCGCTGCCCTTGCTCTGGAGGTTAGGCAGGTCACTGTGGAAGGCTGGACTGGGGAGAAAGGTAAAGGTCAATGCAATGGCGCCGCGTGTTTTGGCGAGCCCTACCCTAGCCCTTATCTGGATGCAGAGGCACGGGTATCGGTCTCCTGGTACAGGGAGATTGGAGCCGACAGCCGATAGAGGCATTTGTGCTGCTGGCAGCGTTACGCCAGCCAGCGTCCACGTTAGCGATGCAGAGACGTGTATCAGGTGGATGGGCCCTTGGCTGGGTCTATGTATATGAAAGATCCGGCTTTGGATTTCCATGTGAAGCGAGGCTGCAAAGATGCTGTTGAGCTAGCTGAAACGCATTCCGGGTTTATTTTTGGATGTGAGAAGCTGTGTGATTTTGCCAGAAATCACCTGGGGAGAGCTATGCCTGTTCTGGGCTGCTGATCTGATGTTCCTCACTGCAGGCAGGCAACTTAGTACGGCCAGGGAGACGTGTTGCAGGATTTACCTGCTGTTAGGCTCTGTGTATGGAGATCCATGATGACCCTACGTTCTGAGAGGGGTCTGTGTTTGCCTGTGTACTACAGCCACAAGCACCTAAAAGCTTACTGGTTTTCCAGCTCCCTCTCTGCTTCTCAAAGAGAGACTGCTTCTGAAAAAATTATTCGTGGCCAATGAAGGTAAGGGAAAAGAGTCTGCCAACAGTCTGCAGATTCTTGCAAAGCAGTGGCTTTGCTTCTTTGAGACTTGCTTTTCGTACCTGTGGGTCTGGTAAGAAACACTGGGCTGCTGTTGCGAGGAGCTGCTGCTCACACACTGTAAGTCAGTAGGGGAGAGGGAAGCAGCGTAGAGGCTGTGCTGTCAGGACCCTTCTCTGTGACCTCTGGTGTGGCACGGCCTGATGTGCCCTGGGGTCTGCTCTCGGTCTTTTTCCCTGTGCCTGGCTGTCCAGGTAGGGCAGTGAGAAACCCCTGGAAAGTGCCATGCCGGAATTACGTCCAGCTTGTGCCTTCAGGCCCTTCCCTGAGCACGCGTGTGAGTATCGTGAGAGCATCAGGGAGCCTCAAAATACGAAGAGCGAGATGAGTTGAAACAGTGAGGATTGTTACTTTTGCAGAACGCTTTATTTAATCATTCTTATTTCATGCAGTTAGATCAGAGGGGTCTGTTAGATGTAATTAATAGCATTGGTATCTTCATGGCCAGTTGCAGCAGGAGCAGCTGGTATCAAAGACGAGGCCGGCCTGGCAGCTCTGCATGAAGGTTTCACCATTAACGCAGTTGTAGAAGCTGCTCTTGCTGGTTGGATCTGCATAGACGCCGTTGGCCTTGCCAGCACAGAAACCGCTCCCACCAGAGCCACCAGTATTGCTACCTGAGGCCCCGCTCCCACTTCCACTTCCTTGGTTAGGAGCTTCAGTGACTGGAGGATTGGGCTGAGCCGGAGGCACACAGTCTGAAAGAAAAGCAGGAAAGGGCTTGGGTTTGTGTTGTCTCTCAGCCCTCCCCTCCCTCCACAGGCCCTTTAGTGGCGGGGTCAGCTATTAAAGTGTGCTGCCCCACAGGCTGGCCGGGTTCACAGCAGGCCTTCGAAACATCTGGACCCAGGTCCAAGTTACAATCTCCCTCTTTTGTCCCAGTGGCTGTAGAGTGCAGGGATCTTTCCTGGGCAATCTCTAGTTGTGGCTTCCACAGAAGGTCTTTACCCACCAAGGCTCCAGAGTCCACGGGTCTCTGAAGCCCTGCATCAGCAGCGAGCTAGGGAGTCACCTTCAAGAAGCAAATGATCCTCGAGCTACTCACCGCCATTTTGCAGACCGAGACCGTTCTTCAGGGTGGTGATCAGGGGATATTTGCCTTCCTTGCAGAAAGTGCCAGTGAAGTCATCCATATCAAGGGCCCAAACCATAGCACCTCCATAATTGTTCTTCTTCAGCCAGTCAAGCTGTTCAGTGCCAGGGCAGAAATCCCAATGAGTTCAGGGACCTGCTACCGTGGAAGGCCTCCTGCCTTACTATTGGCACAGCCACACATCCCACCATACCTTGATGTTGAAGCTCTTGATATTGTCATAGCCAACCCATTCGTTGCCTTTGTAGGCGTAGGGCACGTCCTGGGGGGCATCCCAAGCCTGGGTGGCTCCAGAGCCCAGGAACGTGCAGATCTAGGAAAAAAGGGGAGAGAGGGAGAAGTTAGCAAGTGTCCTACAAAAAAGGGCAGCTGGCATCTTCCACGGGTGCGTGGGTTAAAACTTCCTTGCTGGGTAGTTTGAAGGGTGTTTGTGTTCTTGGTGGCCTGGCTGTGTAGGAGCACACATACCTCGTAGTAAGCCAAGAATCCAGCCTGCTTTGTGTAAGGTCCAGCTGGCCCAGGTCCTGATGTTGGTGCCCCAACAGCAGTGTCAGATGGGTTTTGGAGGTTGAAGCTGTGTCCATAGGTTGGGAATCCAACAAGGAGCTTCTCAGCTGGGGCACCATTGTTCTTCCAATAGTTCATAGCATAGTCCTGTAAAAAAAACACCACCACACAGCCTGTGCCAGGATCTGTAGGCAGGAGGATGACTCCTTAAACTTCTGATCACTGGTGTCACAATAATCATGTGTGACACGGTCTCAGAAAATATACTTACGACATTGAAGTAGACGAGGTCCCCAGTGTCAGCTGCGCCTTTGTACAGAGGGCTGTTCTCCCCAGTGTGTCCATCCCAGGAGCCGTGGAAGTCGTACGTCATCACATGGAAGTAGTCCAAGTACCTGTGGAGAACATTGCTTGCGTCTGTCTCCTGGCCTGCTCAGTCACCCCGACCCCATTGTCCCTTTAGTGCTGGCCGTTTACCCCACCACCTCCCTGGCCATGTCCCCACCGTCTGCAAGTCTGGGTTCTTCAAGGCTTGTTTTGAGCTGGCCTTGTAAGTGTGGGAGCCAATTCTCTCCTCCAGCGGAGGGAGGCAGAGGTCAAGGCAGAGTGGCAATTGCACCGGTATTCTGGGAACGGAGACATGCTCTGCGATGACTTTGAGCAGCCCGTTGCTACACTTTGCTTTCCCAAAGTGTCCCCTTTCCCACCAAACAAGCACCACTCCCATAGTGTTCTTGCCTGATGCCAAAGAGTAGGGCCCCCACATGCGATGCGCTTGGTTTCTGGCAGATAATGGCAGAGTTTCCCTTGACCGCTTGAAGGAAGAGCACTTAGGTCACAGAAACGCTACCTGCGGGTTTGGTACTCACCTTCCGAGCTCAGCAATCTGGTAGCCAGCCTGGATGTTGGAAAGTCCTGCAGCAACAGCCGCGGTGAGCATGAGACGGGGCTTGTTGACCTGCTTGGCTTCCTGCTCAAAGGCTGCCAGCATTTCCTGAGGGATGCCAAGAAACAGCTCTCACCGTGGACTCTCTGGGCTGAGGCTTCGCAGGCAGAGCCGTGCAGAGCAGAGGGCTTGCCCAAAACCTTTTCTTGGAGCCTACCTTAACGAGGACAGTAAAGAGGGTCTTGTCCTGGGATGGGCTGCCCCTGGACCCAGGGTATTCCCAGTCAATGTCCAGCCCGTCAAATTGATACTGGCGCAGGAATTTGATGACGGACCTGATGAAGGTCTGGCGGTTCTCGGGCGTGGAAACCATTGTGGAGAACCTAGGAAGCGGAGCAGGACAGAGTTGGGGTTTGGTTGGTGCCTCTTCCCCCCTCCCTCTCCCCTTCCAGGGTGCCGTTAGGGGAAGGAGATGGTTTGAACTTACTTGGCTGTCCCGAAATTCCATCCTCCGATCGCCAGGAGGGTCTTCAGGTTTCCATTCCTGCAAAGGGAGGAACAGGAGCGTATTTCACTACAAGCAACGGCTTGGTCTTGCCAATTTCTACCATTATTACACAACAGACCAACATAAAGCACAGTGCTCTTGCTCTTCTTGAAAGCACCTGGTGCAGCTGCCTTTGCGGGCCCTGATCCCTTGGTGTGAAACCCGAAGAGCAAGTCCGGAGCGCACCGAGTCGCTGTCACCATCCTCAGAGCACCGGTGCTGGCAGCCTGCCCTGCCCTGCCCTGCCCTCCCTTTCCCTCCCCGTCACCGTCTGCCTCTTCTCCTTGGCGTCCCTCAACGGGGGATTGCGCTGCTGTTGTGCAGAGAACAGATGCTGAATAACGGGGTAGGACTTGAGAGGGAGAACAAGTGATGCCCTTTGCTCTCGGTACGTACTGGTTCTTCAAGCCGTTGAAGGATTTGTAAAGGGTCTCGTCGTTCCATTCGTAAGTTGTGATCTCATTGTTGGACATCCCAGCAAAGGCGTAGATCAGATGGTCGCACAGGCATGGGTCGATGTTGTCTGGCATGAATTTTCCCAGGCCAGGCCTATACTGGGCCCAGTTGGTGAAGTAACATGACAGCACATAGGCGGTGCCTGCAGAGAAGCAGAGGAGAGGCGGTCAGGAGAGAAAAGAGCAGAGAGCCAGCCATTCAGGCATCTGCACTTTAGCTTGAGCCTGCCATGCTTCGCCAAGCTTTTGTCTTCCGAGACCCCATCGCTGTGTGCCTGCCTGCCTCTCCTTCCTCCCCCACGGCTAGTAAGAGAATTAGCTAGTAAGTCTGTTGCAGTTGCCTGTATGGGCCAACACTGAGAAGGCTTTGGTGGAGTTGTTTTGGGGCAGAAAGCACATACCTATCTGGGCGTTCAGCAGGAGGGCCAGACCTTTAAAGAAAAAAGTGTGGGATTAGTCTTCATTCTGAGGGAAGCGGAGACTGAGACAAAGAAGTCGCGTTTCGTCAAAAGCCGGATCTGAACTCGCTTGAGATTGTTGTGTTGTCTTGAAGAAACGCACAAGAATCTGGTTCCTCAAGCACAGGGCAGCTGAGCGTTGGTATGGAAGTTCACAAAGCACTTTTCAATTTCAATGAGCAACGAATTCTATCAATTTTTAAAGCCTAAAATATCCACACAAGCAGTACTGAAAAATATAACTATGCCTCCTGAAAGTCATTGCTGTATCTTTTCTCTTCACAGGAGAGTGAAACGTCTTTAACTCCAAAAACCTCTTGTGTAACCACCCGGTATAGCGAAACATCCACAAATACTCATCGTAAAGGCGGAGGAAGAAGGTATGAAGCAGGACTTACCGGTAAGCAGAACGAGCTTGGCCATCTTTGTGCTGGAGGAACTGCGTGCAGCCTCTTTCTTGCTTATATACGCTTCTCCCGTTTCATGCAAATCTTGTATCAACAAAGATGCACAAACGTTATGAAACTTGGTAGAGGTCAGGCTCACAAAAACTGATACCAGTACCATGGGCCTTAGCACTCCAACCGGAGCCACCGCTGTTATCAGGCTGTGCCATGTCACGGTGCCGCAAGAACGGTGGAAGAACAAATGTAGATGGCTTTTCTTCTTTGGGATTTTGTTTGCTGGTGATTACGCAGTGATAGACAGCGGAAGCGCTCACCTTGCGCTGTCATTGGGTCTGCCCGGCGGTGGTAGGCACTGCCAAACCACAGGTGGATTACAAGGGTTTTGCCTCCTTGGCTGGGGCAGCCAGCGAGGCAGGGCTGAGTCGGGCTTAGGCTCACAGCAATGGGCTTTGCGGAGGGCACAGGAGCCGGGCTCGCTTGCCGTAGGCAAGCTGTCTGTCGGGATGCGGGGGGCTTTGTGCTCTGGGCTGTCTCTTGCCCACACCAGGGGAGTGTGTTGTGACTGCAGGGAAGTGGAGAGAGTTTCCTGGTGTCCCGTGAGTAGAGGAAAACCAACTCGGCTTCTGCCAAGCCCTTCTCCCACTTGCAAAGGTAATTTCCTTCAGGGAGCAGCATTATTTCTTGGAGGTCAAGCTCAAGGAGAGGGAGCCCAGGGACAGAGCATCAGGCAGATTGCATTTCCTCCCACACTTATTCCCTCCTCTTTCTGATCAGCTCTTTCCCAAACGGAGAGACCTCTGTGTTGCCAAGCATTCATGTCGTGCCTTAGCTTTCTGTGACGCTCCATAGGGAGAAATTACCCGCATCGCTTTTCTTCTAACAAGCTTGCCTCATGTGGTTGGTGCCAGGATGCAGTGTCTTTCTTCTAAGCATATCTGAATGGAATTTTTTCCATTCAATACCTGCTGTTTTCCCCAAAGACCTTAGCCATCCTGGCCTTGCTAACCTGGGTGTACGCGAGCCATTGCTTCAGAGAGGTTGTTTTGTTCTCGCTGCCCTTGCTCTGGAGGTTAGGCAGGTCACTGTGGAAGGCTGGACTGGGGAGAAAGGTAAAGGTCAATGCAATGGCGCCGCGTGTTTTGGCGAGCCCTACCCTAGCCCTTATCTGGATGCAGAGGCACGGGTATCGGTCTCCTGGTACAGGGAGACTGGAGCCGACAGCCAATAGAGGAGGAGGAGGTAATGTCCTTTTCTGAAGAGGAAAAGGGTAATGTTTGGAGGGAAGGCATAGAGGTAAGCTCTTTGTGCCAGCTTGCTAAATTTTTCCTTCTGCACTTGGGAGAGTCATTTCATCCTCTGCTTAAATTCTCTTTAATGGGCTGGAAAAAAAACAGCTGTGCATGAAAGAAATCACGACGATTAAATTTTTAGTGTAAAGCCCTTTAAGGGTGTTAAATATGATCTGGCACTATGGTAAAACCTGATAAACTCATTCAAACCCATGCTCTACACTTGGCTGCGCAGTGCTTTCTGATATGCTCTGAGAGGTCTGTATGAGCTAGAAGGGTTAACCTCCTCAGAAATCAGCATGCTCTCTCACTTAGCACACAGTACAGCCTTGTCTGATACTAGCAGCATTAGTTTTCATCTCTTTCATTTTTATCAGCTAGCCTCATAAAAAATTCTCACTCGCAAAGATTCATCTAATTCCATGAATTAAACGAAGGAAGAAATTGAGTTAAAGGAAGAAGTTTCCCTGCACATGCAGCTTCTTGTTTTGCAATTAAGTGCACCTTGAAAGCACTGCAGGAGGCAAAATGAAAGCAAAATAAAAATATGAGCAGGTAATTTAACTAAGGAGATCATCTTCCTCCTGCTTTACAAGAGTCTTGTGGCTGGGTACTATCAGCAATTAAAATACCCAACAGTAGGTGTCAATGTTGCTTGCTCTTCCCAACCGTGCAGATGGAGTGCTTTTCCAGCAGTTTTCTGACAACGCTTCAAGAAGAAATGTGGCTGCAGGCCAGAAAGCTTAGGTGCTGCTCCTCTTTGTTTAATCACAAATAGAGATCTGAGATTAGCAGCACGTTTTTTGCACTTTCAAATAGAAATGGAGTGCTTCATTCTTGCTGTAGAAAAATAACCAGGATAAAGGCTAAACTTTGTTCAGTTCATTTCTCCAGAGCTGTATAACCTACATAAGACATGACCACCTTAGAGTGAAAGAGGAGCTATTAAACACATCTGTCCAAAAACTAGCCTAACCTTGCAACCTGTCAGGACGCCTATTAAGACATTAGTCATTTTGTTGATATGCCCAGGAATCGCATCCCTATAGAAGGGCATCCCTGTGCCTTGGCAGGGTACTGATAAATCTATGCTTTTTGGCTCTCTCAAACGTTTACGTCACCTGTTTATATCTCTAACAAAGAATTTAGGCTCACTTTCTGTTTCTTCCGCCTTTCCTTACCAGCGTAGTAAGTATTTATTGCAGGGGAAAATGGGCTTGGGTAGTCAGTTCAAAGATAGAAACTTAATTTCCCTGGGTCGATGTTATGTGTGTGCAGTCTTTGTAACATGCCCGGTTTTATTCAAGTGGCTTTGGGTGAAGCAGGCCTAAGTTGTGTGTGGCCTTGGCATATGTCCCTTATTAATCTGCTAGGAAAAGGAGATTTCGAACCATCTCTGATGTGTTTGTGGTTCCCAAACCTTTCCTTTCTATTGGGCACTGTTTTGGTGTGGAGCAAACCCTTCTTTTCACACTGGCAAAACATGAGACAAAGCAGTCACACGAGATTGTTCACTCCAGTGATAAATGTTACATCCTGACAGCAGTTCAGCAGGTTCTCCTAATAACTGCCTGGTTTTGCTCAAAGCTCTATATACTTGATAAGCATTTTATCATGAAGATCAGAGCAATCTTATCTACTCCTTCCTGGCAAACTACATCTAAATGCAGCCATCTCCTTCCTGGACACAGTAAGCAGCTTCAGACTCCTACCCAACGCTTGATCCTTTTGGAGTTCAGCTCTGCTCCAGGGCCTGTGAAGCAGAAGGCACCTCTGCCAGCACCTGTCAGTGGGCTATACCACAGCCCTGCCCAAAGTGGGCTGTGTCAAATATCAAACCTTTGGGAGCAGCAAAAAGCAAGCAGAACAAAATCAACAATCCCTTTGTACATAAATGCCTGCAGCAAGAAGTAACCCTTTATTTTCGCTTTGCTAAAAGTGAGAGAGCTTTTGTGCCATGATCAGGACAGCTTGACTCAATGGTGGTTTTATTTCTTAGCTTTTACCTTGCCATCTTGGGAAAAGTTTCCCTGCCTGACTTGGCTTAAAATCTAAGGGAGGAGTATTAACAGATCACTGACTACTACTTTGAGTTGTGTTGCTTCCAATGCCCAGTCTGGGAGGTGTTAGGAGATAACCCGTTCTCCTCCTCTTGCTTTGGTTTCTGCTTTAGAGAGGAATGGTGGAGTTTCTTCCTTTCAAAAATGGGCTGAAAGATATCAGGAGTCTGGTCGTCCTGGACCTAAGGGAATGACTGGGAACATCTTTACCTCAGCTTTAATGTTCTGCATATCCTGAGGTTGGAGTTGAGCTGGAGGCAGGGGAAGGAATAGACTCTGCAAGCTGAAACTCGATTAGGCATGCATGGAGCAGGTTTGAAGAGACCTATCTGGGTCTCCTAGCAAGAGCGTTGGTGATATTGCTGGTCTCTCAATGGCTTAACAACTTTTAATAGCTGAGCTCTATTTGGGTGCTGCTGACCTTGGAAAACTGTCCCACTCTCTTCAGGAGTCTAACAGAGAATTAAGAAAATATGGCCACAGTGTCAGTGGCCAAATGTGTCAAAATCTGGCTCCACATCCAGTTGGGTATGTATACGCTTGCTTAAGTTACTGCCACTATAATCTGATGCCTGTAAATGGAGTCCTGAAATAGGATAGGAGTAGGATCTCTCCTACCTTCCAGTCACGTAACCCTTAGACGTGTCCCTCACTGTGCAGCACACCGAGCTGATGGTGGCTGGTGTAACAGTATCTGCGCAAAGAGGAGATGGCTGGAACACCTACGGGGCTGGCATCTGCTCAGCTGCCTGACCGAGAGCTTTGAGAGTCGTTTGGGAGCTGTCCTGGTCTGAATCCCTTTCTGTTCTTCTAAACAGTTCATTTGGTGTAGCTGAAAGACTCAAGTTGCTGCTGCCATGAGAACCCCCCTGTGGGAAGCCCAGGCTGAAGAGCCATCACTGCTACCTGCAGTGTAATGTGGTCTATCCAGGAGCACATGATGCGCAGGAAATGTCTGGCATCTGTTCTTGTTCGGATTCACAGCAAGAAATTAGTAGCTTTAAAGCTCCTCAGATTCCCTCCTCCAAAAGGTAATCGCACCATGGAGGTCTTGGGCAGGGACTTCGTGAAGACAGGCGTTCAGGGCACTTTGCCTATATAGAACAGCCAGGAGAGACTCATACCTCTTTGATTCTTAAGACACCGGTTCATTTGCCTAAAGGCCTCTATTTTTAAGCCTGCTTTCCCCAGTACTAACTCCTTGTTACAAAGGCTGGATCTGTTCTGCTTCATGCCATCTTCCTCTGGCGTTTGATTTCCCTTCTCTCCATAGCTCATTGAGTGGAACTAAAGAACTGCTGATTTTCAGATACCAACCATTCCCTGCCTCCCGGGGGAAATTCTTGCCTTCTGCATGTACATTCCCAGAAATATCATCTCTGACTCACTCTGATTACGAAATGCTGCAGCCATTTCCCCAGCTGCTTCTACAGAGTGTCATCGTTTATTCACCTTTTGTCCCCAGGTATATGTTATAAGGACTTAGAAGAGTTCTTTTCATGAGGAATTTGATGCAGTACTGCAATCGCCCATTGCATATTCTTTCCTTGCAGCACATCTTTCATCTTTCCTTACTCTCTGTTGGCACTAAACTGCTATAATTAGGTGCTGTAAACAAATCTCAAGCTTCTCTGATGTTGTGAAACACTCAAACCTGATTTCTGACCATCCTGTTCCTCAAATAAACCTTGACTCTGCACTGCAGGCATCTTACTAACATTCCCCGGTGATCAGGATTGGGGCAATGCGTTCACCAGCTCTCTGTGGTGGTGGTGAACCCCAGTGAACGGGGTGCTCTCTGCGCCTAGGAATGGGCTGCAGATCCTTCCACCTTGTATCCAAGCGTTAGCCCCAAGAATTATTTCCTGGTCTGTCAGCAAGTGAGAACAGGCCTTCGAAAGGGGGCATGCGTGCATAGGATACAGCTTCACAAATTGCTCGCTTGCACATAAATAGCTGTGCCCAAATGCAGGTGTGTGCAGGTGGGCAAAACATACTGCAAAAAGGTTATACATGCATGAACGAACATGCACATGGGTGTTATTTTAGCTGAGAATGAAGAATGCTTTGTTTCAGCTGCTCTGGATTTTTCTTTCCATTCTCTATTTTTATGCACCTTATGTCACATGCAAATTTTTTATAGTCTGATCTTTTAAAAATTGGATTTATTAAAGCGTATAATCTTCAAAAATCCACTTAAGATTGATAATGCATATTAGAACCTAAACTATAATAATCTATTATTTAGAAAAATATCAGCACCAAGCATGCAGATCTTGAACTTCTTACAGTCGGGATTCAAAGTGGCGGGTTCAATCAGGCTGCTCCATGTAACAGGACCGGTTTTCCCCATCCATCTCACCCCAACAATCCCCATTATCTGCGAGGGAAGAGCCAGACGCCCTGGATTGCGAGCTGAGACTAGCTGAGAGTACTGGGTGCTAATCCATCACTGAGGGCTGCAGCCGTCACCCAGCCGGGCACTGACGTACGGCCATCGTCTTCCAGTTGCATCCACTGTTCATGAGGCCTCGTCGTTCCCAGACAGCAGGGCTACCGGAACTTCCTTTTGGGCTTGTCCTTTTTCCTCTGAACCCTTCAGAGGAGGCTCTGCCCCCACAACAGCATCCCAGCTCATCTAATTACTTACTAAGCTCTTTTTCTGGTTAGCCGACATCTGCCCATTTCCAATTAATCCTCGTTCCCAAGCTCAATAACCTGAGCCATCTGTATAGGTAAGAGAGATAAGCTTCCCATTAAACATTTACAGGACATAACAAGAGGGCATTGAAGCGCGGGTTGCTGAGACAACCCAGGCGGGCGGGAGGAGCTGACCCCGCGCTCCAGCTGCCACGCTGGAATCGAACGAGAAAAATATATGGGCCTAAAAACGTATGTGGACCATCACGCACCCCAAAAGGGTACGCACTCCTCTCGCTCGCCGCCGTGAACGTTCTTGCTACATTAGCATGATAAAGGCTTTTAAAATAATTCAATAGGTTTGGGCCCTAGAAGTTCTAGCGACCAAATAGCCTTTAAATAAAACATTCATTACTTCGGCAGCAGCTCTAGGTGCCCATTAACCTCAAATGCTTAAAACAGCTCAGAAGTCAGCCTGTTCCCCCCGTTCAGCTTTCCTGAACGGCGTGAAACTTGTCTGTAATTCTGGGTAGAGACATTGGCTTTGTCCCCATACTTCATCGTGTCCTGCCCTTGTTTTGAACGAACACTTTTGTTTCAAAATCCTGCTAGGATGGGGTTTTATCTCGCGGAGCCCCTCCGTCCTTTTCCCCGTTCAAGGTTTCCACCTCTGGGGCAGCACAGAGAACAAGATCCTTTGCCACTATATCCCATTCCCTCACCAGCCATGAGTGCCAACAGAGGGGGGAAGTCTTGCCTAAAAACCTTCATGAAAACCAAGGAGTCTCAGGAATGAAGCCAGGGCATTGACAACTTTTGAAGCGTGTCTCAAGATCGGGGGTGAGGGTTGGCAGATAATCGCTTTCAAGGGTGTAAAGAGTTTAAGGGGCCGCAAAGAGGGAGACGGTGACTCCTCTGCTCCCTCGGCGCCAAGGCCGAGCAGAAGCAACCGGGGCAGAGCGCTTCTGAGCTGTCAGTGAGCTTCTCCAAGGCGCGGGGGCCGGGGGGCCTCGGGGGACCTGGGGGCCTCGGGGGACCAGGGGGCCTCGGTGGCACAGGCACCGGGCTGGCCCCGGCGCGGTAATTCCCCTGCGGAGCCACGGCGGGGCGCCACCGGCCCCGCCACGGCCCCGGCCCCGCCACCGGCCCCGCCACGGCCCCGGCCCCCGCCGCCCCCGGGCGTGCGGCCCCGCCGGGCCTGCAATCGGATCCGCGCACTGCAAACTGATCCTGGCTGCCAGCTGGCCTGACGCGAAATCCAGGGCAGGCACATCCAGGGTAGGAACGCTGAGGGTGTACACACATGGAGGGTGTAGGTACATCGAGGGTTACACATGGAGGGTGTACACACATGGAGGGTGTACGTACATCGAGGGTGTACACATGGAGGGGGTACACACATCGGGGGTGTACACATGGAGGGGGTACACACATCATCGAGAGCGTACACACGTGGAGGGTGTACACACATGGAGGGTGTACATACATGGAGAGTGTACGCATGGAGGGCGTACACACATCGGGGGTGTACACACATGGAGGGCGTACACACGTGGAGGGGGTACACATCAAGGGAATGCACGTTGTGGTCTTAAGCCTGGGTCCGAACCGGCAGCACGGGTACCTCTGTGCTGGCTGGCAAGTTGCTGCTTGTGTAAAGTTAGTCTGGAGCTGGCTTGGGGGGGGAGATGATCCTCCTCCACGTGGGGTCCGAGCTGCTGGTGTACTGAACACACAGGCCTACGCCAGCACCCTTGAAAAAGCACCTACTTCTGTTAAGCTAATGGCTACAGGAGGCTCCTGTCCCCAGTACTGGCCAGTCAAGACCACACATCTGCATTAGTAACTTCTTCCCTCCGATGGTGTAGGCTCTCACCCTGATTATCTCAACCGCTCGGAGCCTGAGCTTCAATTGCAAGGGGATGTGCTGATCTGCGAGCTGTGCTGTGCGAAGCTGCTTGCTTTGTGCAGGTGCTCTGCTGTTTGGAGTGGGGTGCTGAGAAGCAGAGACCTGGTGAGGTTTGTAGTGCTGTCAGCAGGCCGTGGGCGAGCCGGTGTGTCCTGGGGACAGGAGGCTGGGTGCCTCGTCAGGGTAGGTTGCTTCCAGCTTGGTGTGCTCTCGACTTTTGCTTGCAATGTAGGAGTTGTACTTCAGTCCAGGAACTGAAACACCGAGTGCAGCCTGCTGTCTGCCTGGTCGTATCTAAAGACAGACTGAATTTCACAAGCCCCAGTCTGTGCTGGCTGGTGTCACTCAGAGCAGATTCAGCAAATAATTCTGAATATTGCAGACATGAGAGAAAACCCGGGTAGGCTGAGGATTGTGGCTAACTTGAAAGCAGTAAAAGTGAAATCCATCAAAGAGACTACCAATTACTTACTTCACTCAGGGACACGCTGCAGGGAGGGAAGCACTGGGTTTCTAGCGTGTGAATACATTTCTGCTCAGCGCCCGCATGCTGGCCAGCCTGTTCAGTGGGGCGTGGGAGTGGGGAAGCTGGAGTAAGGGCATTGTCCTGAGCTTAATCTTGTATTCATACCTTTCAGTATGGGGACTCTCCTGGGGCTGATCTAGGGCAAAGGGAGCCTTGAAAGGCTGCCGGGGTTGTTTGGGAGCTGGAAGAGGGAGTGGAAGTAGAAGCATCTGTATAATCATCTCTTGAAACAGCAGTCATTTCTCCTCATTGATCAGACACGGTGAGGGGGCGTGTGAAGGGGCTTCCCTTCAATTTGCTGACCCTTTATTTCACCCGCAGGGAAGGGAACACACCCTTGTCCCGTCCCTGGCTGGGACACAGGCACCTCTCTGCGCACACCCGAGATGCTCTCTGTGCCTCTCTTCCTCTCCTCCCTAAGTTACAGGCGGGATGTGGTCACCCTTTCAAGCACCCAGGCACCCTAAACATGCTTCTCACCGGGAGCCCTTTGTTGTCACGCCAATCTCTATAAAAACTTTAAAATCTGCCGGTGCCCACCGCAATACCGCAAGCCCTGGCACTCCGGGCAGCGACGCAGTAGGCTCCGGGGACTGTTACCCTGCTTTGTTCCCAGGGGAAGCAGCATGCGGGCTTTCCTTCTTTGGAAGCGTGGCTCTGCTCCACGTCCCCGCTTGGCTCTGCCCTCGGTGCGGAGGGTTTAACTGTGCTGCGTGCCTGTCTCCTACGTCACATGTTTTTAAGAAGCTCTTGCCAGCTTCCCGCTGCGGAGCTGATCCTGCTGACGTCTGCAGAGCAGGCCACGTCAGGCACGGCCGGGAAGGGAAACGCAGTCCTTTTTTGGGTGCAGACTAAAGCAAAGTCTATTGGCCTGAGCAGAGAGGAGGGCTGAGATTCAGGAGCAGCTGGGCTCTGTTAGTAATTTAGCACTAAGAGCTTAAACAATACCCAGGATAAACACACTCCAGGACTGGCAGACCTCCCTCTTTTTCTCAGCTCAGCACAATATTTTCCTTTCTCTTTTAAAAATGTCACTGCTGATAATTAATTTGAGTGGAATGCTTTTCCAGAGTTATATTTAGATTTTCTTCCCCGACAGCACTCCCCCATTCCAGCTTCTCTGATGCAGCTGTATCGCTGTGTGTTTTGAAATGGAAACGGTCATTTGCCTTCCACAAAACTTAGCAGTTTCACGTCCCAAGGCAGCACCTGAACTGGGGCACTTTCAGGGGTTCAAAAACGCCGTGTTTGTGGAGAAAGAGAACTGGGGAGCAAAGCAGAACTGCTCCGTTCCTCCAGCTTCACTCTGGGGGCTTTCAAGTGCCTGGAAAAGGGGGGACAAAACAGCCCTGGATGAGAGCACGCTCAAAGCGGCGTGTTGTTCAGAGTAGGTTATATATATGCGCACATATTTGGAAATTTGGACAGTTTACAACAAGTCTTTAAGGTAGGCTTAAGTCAAATCCCCACCTGACTGGTCCAGCTTCTGGGAAAACCCCAAGCTAGACGCAAAATCCATAGCAGGCACCTTTCCGCAGCGCACACGTCCTACCTGCCTGGCAAGGCTTTGCTTTCTCTGCCTTCCCTGCAGCTCTGGCATGGCTGCACGCTGCGAAGTTCCTCCTTTCATGTGGGTGGTTGTGAGATAAGACGGCTCTGTTCTGCGCCTACGTGGCGTAGTTTAAAAAAAAAAATCAGGCTACCAAGGTTACAGAGCTGTGAGGAGGAGATAGTTAATCTGAGAACAGCTTTCTACCCTTGCATAAACACTCCAGAATTAAGGACAATTACAGCGCTGCCACTGTGGGATACGCTGCTCAGCTGGAAAGTCCCTGTACCCCCCCAGCCCAGCCTGACCCCGGGGCTTCCCAGCGCTCCCTGGCTCAGGAGCGTGTTGCCATAAGCGAGGGTCACACCCCAGGTCTCTCATCTTATCAGAGCGGCGGTGGAAACCTGTTCAGCGGGGTCACAGAGCGAGACTCGAAGTGGGTCCATCAGGAATACTTCTGTTTTTCTCATGTTGGTCAAGACGTGGTCAGAATCTCTTCTGTCCCGTGTGTGATGCCTTTCTTTGCATAGTTAAAGCTGCATAAAGTGTAATTAGGCAGCCCCATATAATTAAGGCAATTATGTAAGGTAAGCACCCCACAGAGTAATTGTGGCCAATTTTTAGCATACCCAGGGGCACTTATAGGGCCCAAGGTGGCCCTTCAAATGATTTACCTGCTCACATGTCTCTAAAGCACTCATCTTAGGTGTGTCTTAAGTGACATCTTTGAAGTGGACATTATTGTTCTGCTCCTGCTGAGACACAGCTGGCTGGAGAAGTGCTCTTTTTTTCTTCCTTCTCGCAAAAAAAGAGGAGTTTCATATCTTGTTTCTGTTCTGAAGCAGACTGAAACGGAGACTCTGGATGTGAGTGACCCAGATTCAGATGTGACCTGCCAGAAGAAGGGCTTGACTTCCAGAGCCGTCACTCCACAGAGGGAGCGTGGGTTGCTCTGGGCAGAGGCTCGCTTGCTTGGTATCTTCCTCTCTTGCTTTTTGATGAGAAATTCCAGCCTGGTTCTGAGAAATCTTCTCAACAAAATGGTGCTGACATGAAAAAAATTCCTTGAAGTGTTTTGTTTGTAGTGGAAGGATACGTCAGGTCTCCTGCAAATGAGGTTCATCCTTTAGATCCTGTTCTCTTGAGACAAAAGGCAGCTCTCTGCTTTCTTCTACCCTTTTGCTGGGTTCCTAAAAGCCATCTTGTCTCTTCCCTGCCTGAAGATTGACCTCTGCTCAAGCAGCAAAATGCCTGAAGCAAGCCAGATCCTAATCTGCATCTCAGCTCTAAATCTGGAGTCATTCCGTCCTCATCCAGAGAAATAAGAGCCAGTTTCTGGCTACGATAACTGAGCATCAGCACCAATCCTGATACAGAAGGCAGAGAGTCACCTGAGCACTAGGAAGGGCAGTCTTAAGATCCAGAGGCTGTGGGAAGTGGTAGGTTGGACAAAATCGCGTCATTGCCCACCCCCGCTAGCCAGGAAGGGCCCTTCGTGCCCTGTGCTGTCTGTGCTTGGAGGAGGGGGCATCATCAGCACAAAGGATCTTGTCTTGGAGTCAGCAGAGCTGCCCACAGGGCACCTGTGCTCTTTGGCTGGACCAGATCCTCCTCTAGCTTGCCAGCAGCACGTAGGTGTACATCTGGGACGTTCCCTAACGCCTATGTTCCAGTCTGCGCAGAGCTCAGGCCTTCCCTTTCTGACAGTAAAGCTGGGAGAGCTCTGTGAACCAGTGCTGGGATGCGGCGGGGGGCGAGGAAAGGCTGAGTATCAGCCTGCGGTGCTACAGCACCCCGCTCCCTCCGGCTCGCCAGGCCTGGCGTTCTGCTGTGCTGGTGTCCGTCCAAGGGAGCTCCAGGAAAGTCACTGCATGTAAGGATTTTGGTAGCTGCTAAGATGTTTAAAATCACAGTGGGTCTTCCACCCTCTCCCCACCCCAAAACACACATCAACATCCAAAACCGAAATTCGATCTTATTCTTTATTCTTTTTCTCTGCTTCTTTTGGCTGACTCCTTTGTTTCAGACCTTAACATGGATTTGCAGAGCCAGTTAATGTTTTCCGTTTTCTTCTTAGCAATAACCTTTTTTTAATTAAAAGCTCACCCTTTGCAGGAAGGAAAGAAAAGCTTCAAACCTGAGAAGACTTGTGATGAGATCTCAAGGGTTGGCAACTTTGAGCTGGAATTTGTAATGGTGGAACAGTTTGAGCACAATGTGGCCTTGCTAGAAAGAGGGAAAACAGCCATTTATGGCAGACAAATGTGTACAGTTGCCAAGCAAGGGCCCTCCTAGGCTCTGGAGCAGGCAGGGTGAAGGCGCATGAGTTATTATTAGCTGCTTTGTACGGTCAAGAGGGCCTTCAGTTGCCTGGTCCCTGCAAAAGCTGCTTCACTCAGGAGTACTCTTGAGAATGAAGGAGTGGAAGGCAGGAATTTGAGACCCTTTTAAGGTCTGTTTACTCTTCCAGCCTCCGCAGATTTCAAGGGCATGTATATGAGGCAAATCTGAAATGGTTATCGTGGTGAGAGCTGCAGGCACAGGAGGGAGCGGAGATCCCTGGAGCCCCGTCAGTGGGGACTAATGGGTCACATGGGAATGTCTTCCTGCTCCACCGGGCCATTTCCATACCAAGTGTCCGTGTTCCGGGTTGAGAACGGCCCCTCTGCAGGGACCATAAGAAAACAGTCCTGGGTCTTGTGTTTTCATATGGCTGGTTGCTACAGGGAAACTGGAAGGCGATTTTCCCCTCCCTTCCCCTCTTGCGCAGTGTTTTCCGTGGGCAGACCTTCACGGCAGCATTCATCCTCTTTCTAGCAGGGGGTTGCCTCACAGCTACATTCCCAGCTCCTTCCACTCATTAGAGATGCACCTTTTCAGGTTCGTAAGTCCCCAGGTGCTTTTATAATGGGAAGTGAGCCTCCATGCGCATCAGGAAACTGAGGCACATACTGAGAAAAAGCAAGTTGCTTTTGCAAATACAGAGCAGGCGGGTGCCAGCAGCAGGATCAACCCCATCTGTTTGTTGAGCTGCTTTTCAGGCCAGCGGGGAGGAACGCGATCCTAAGCACACACAGCAGAGCTGGATAGTAAGGGGTTTCAACCTGACTTCATGCCTTGAGATGGGTAGAAGGGATGTAGTTGGCTTTTGGACTCTGGGAGCTTCTAACAGGCTGCATCAGGGTGGAAAACCTTGATAGATGTCCACAGAGTCCCGTACTGGAGGTCGCAGGAGCATGGAGCTATAACTTCTTGTTTTACACTGCCATAACATCTCCAATGCTGAGATCCAGATTTCCTAAATGCTGGTGATCTCAGACACTGTTTTGGGCAGCTCTTAAACCATGAATGTTAACTTTCAAATCTTGGGTTACCCAACAAGATTTTGCATCCAGAGCTGAGTTGGTCAGGGTGAGCAGACAGCTAGAACCGTAGGCAGAAGACCTTCACCGCAGAGCTGCTGTGCCTCTGCGTGGCTCTGACACAGCCCATTGGGCTCATCGGGTACCGGAGCTGCTGGGGACGCTGCGAACAAAAGATGGATGACCTGGTGGTTAGGAATCTGAGTTTTGGGGGACATCCCAGTTCAATTCCTGGCTCCATCACAAACCGCTGGCCTGCCCCAGGCATGCCATTCTGCTTTCCCATGACTCAGTTTTCCTTCTGGGACGGAAGAAAAGGAAAAAGTAGCACCCTACTTTGTGGGCTAACTTTGGGGGATAGCTATATTAAAGACACTTCAGTCTTGCAGACCTTGGGACACCCCGTGCAGGTGGGGGTGAGTTGCGGAGTTGAGGGGCCCACGCTGCCCAGGCAGGATGGTGCTGGCTGTGATGGGAAGCAGCAGGATGGTGCTGGCTGTGACGGGAAGCAGCAGGATGCATCCTGCTCTAACAGAGGGGCTCTGATCCCTGCCTGGCACCTCTGTCCCCTTCCCCAGCCTGTGCCGATGCCTCGGCTGCTGGCAGATTGGGTCGCGCTTTCCCAGCTGGGAGGAAGGTTTCCTGGCAGCGCCCCGTGTGTAATTCACTCGGCGTGGCCGCAGCCAAGGCTCCGCACAGGAAGGGGAAAGTGGGTTATTGTTGCTATTGTTTTTCCCAACCTCCTTTTGTTTTCTAAGGAATGTGGCTGCAAAGCCCTGCTGCAAAGGCTGTCCTGAGCGTCCTGCTCTGACGGCAGGTCTTCCTTGGGGCTGCTGCGCCCAACGGGGGAATTATGCCAGCAAGAGAGCTGCACGTTGTTTCTTCTACAACCGAGTAGCTATTCCCCTTGTGACCCAGCTCACCCCACTCTCCATCCTCCCATGCACTGTGGCTATCGCAGATCTTCAGCGTCTCCTTTGCACAGCCTTTTCCTCCGTCACCTCATGGGGAGCAGTGTCCATGCGCTGGATCTCCAGTCGTTGTTCTTGGCATGTCTTAGCCACCGTGTTTGTGTTTTTGGTGCCTGCTCAAATTCCAGAGGGGCTGAGAGATCCCAGACGGCTTCACTGACCTCCCTGTGGGAGACAGGGACATAGCTGTCTGGGGTGGGAGTGGGACCGTCCCTGCCATTACTGGTGGGTGGGGTGGAGCAGGGCTGGGGTATAACTGGGCTCCCAAAAGCATTAATTATAGTGTGAGCTGGTGATGAGCGTGTGGAGGGCGATCACTCTAAGGAGCTCTGGGGAATGCTGGTCAGCAGGGATGGACTGAAGCAGCCTGGCCAGGGTGGCTGGTCTCTCGGGACCATCTGTGCTGCTGTCTTCGCTCTAGCAGAGTCCTTGGGGCCAGGTCTTTGGCCATCACGTCCCTGGTGTACCTCAGGGCAGCCTCCTAGAGACTATTTCCAGGATATTGATGTTATGTTTAGCTTAAGCAGGTTTAAATGTGCCTGTTTCCTTCCAAACCTAGCTTCTACATGAGGCTCCTGGGTTTTTGTAAAGCGAGACCAAAGTCCTGAGCAGAAATTGAGCAATAGATCAAGGCCTTGGACGGGCACCAAGGTCTGACCTGAAAATGGCTCAGGAATCCAGCCCCCACCTTGTCTCCTCAAATGTACACAGATAAAATCATGACTCTCTTAATTCCTCTAAATACAAGTGGAAAAATGCCCCCAGAGACTCTGCTAAAGCCTTGGTTGTTGCTGAATTGCAGAAATATGAAGAGAGAGGTTATGTGCTGCTTCTGTGAGTAATAGATGTGGCTCTAACCTGAAATTTGGGACCCAAACCCAGATGAACTCTGTGTGCAATCCAAAGCCATGCCTAAACCCAGATTTTGGAGTAAATGACCCCTACTTAACTAACTAACCAACTCCCTCCCTGGTTGCACACACCCTGGCAGCGCAGGGCGAGTTCCAGCTCTGAAGCCAGATATCTGTTTGGCTCTGGCCTCCCTGACTTTCTTGAATAACAAAAGTTTCTGTGGGACTTCTGCAACAGACAGAGTGAAGAAAACCACATCTGCTTCCTCTGCTGGAGCCTGCAAGCCAGCAAGCAAACGTGTGAATGCTGGTACTCAGTCTGTCTTTGATGCCCAACTGGCCTTTGGTGTCAGCTACAAAGGAGCTGTGTTCTGGCTGGGGAGAGCAGCTGGTCGCATGTGAAACTGCGGATAGCGGGGAGGTTTGCAAAGCACTGGAGGGTGGATGTGTGTGGTAGACCCCGCGCCTGCCTCCCCCTGCCCAGGTGCAGCACCCCACCAAAACCCAATTAGCCGGCTTTGCCAGGGAGGGCGAGGAAGCCTTGGGAACAGCCTAGAGCAGTCCTGCAGAGTCCAGCTGCTACCCAGGAGGTATCTCTCCAAGCAGGGATCAGCCTGCCTCTTGGGAAAGGGCACCACCCAGATCTTGTAGGGTGTTGCCCCGCTTTATCTGGGCCGCCTTTGTGCACTAATTGATGTTTGCAGCGGTTGGGAGGTTCGCTGGGCTCTGGGAAGCTCTGGGTTCTTTCATATTTGTGGGTGTAGCCTGAGAAGAACCCCAAGGACCTTCTCCCAGTGTCCCTTCTCTCCCACGCTGGAGCCTGGACCATCCGCACGCTGCAGCTCTCGCTGGCTGAAGACAAAAGTCCCCCCGTGGATTTGCAGTCTGGGCATATAGAGGCCATGGGGGGAGGGATGGATTGGGCAGAGCTTTGTCAGTATGGCAACTATAGATTATGCGTGACATAATCTGTGCTGTGGAGTTGAGCTGGGGACCAAGAAGAGGGCTGGTGGGGAGGGAGAGGAGGCGAAGCCGGGTCCATCTGGCCAGACCCATAGCCTGTGATGGTAATGAGATTCTGGAGTTAGCCTTAACCAGGTCAGCTTGCCATAAACGAGACTGACTGGTGTAACCGTGCTGGAGTAGGCCAAAATCTGGAAGTCCTAGAGCTACTTGTCTTCTCTTTTGCTAAGCAGCACCTGCTACACTAGGGCTTTGAAGTCTGTATGGGACTGGCTTCATCTCTTCGCTCTTGTGGGAAAACACAGAACTTCCCAGAAAGATCCCATTTTCTGTTTGACACTGTATGTCCTCTAAAACCCTCAAGCAAAGGACACTGTGGTGGCAGCTCAGGTCTCTGATGCTGTAATAGGAATTGCTTTAATCTGTAACTCTCTCCTGCTCTTCTCCTCCAAAGTGTGGGTAACTCAGCTGCTCTTCACAGGCTTTCAAAAAACGCCTTCAAGCCCAGCAGAGATCCCCACTCAGTGCTGAGATGTCAGGCGGCTCTGAACAGGGTCAGTAAATTCACTTACCAGCTGCCACAGCAACAGTGCTTTTGGTGCTCTTGCCCTTATTTTTTGCCAGGGATTGGGGTTGCTATGGCGCTGCAACACGTTACCCTGCAGTAATGCTTTAGAAGCAATAAACGCCGATTTCGGCAATGTGCGGCTTTGGCAGCTCGTCACAGCGTTGCTCCCTGGCTGAGCTGGAGTTTGCAGACGAGTCACATTCTCACCACCTAAAAAATCCTGTCTTGTGGTTTCAGCCAGAGGTTTGGTTTTGTTTTTTTTTTTAAACTTCTCATTTCTGAGAAAAGAAAAATCCCTTTTTCGTAGCATGGCTGCATGTCAGCGAAGTGTGAAATCCCTACATATAACCCTCCAGCCTCCCTTAGAAGGAAAGGTGTGAGATAGACCCCAGGAGGGAGGTTTGCCCGGGAAGCGCTGGCGGGGGGGGGAGCGCTGGCCCCTCGCCCCCCCAGGCCGCAGCACCCGGGCAGCGCAGCTCGCGGGAGGGCCCTGTACTTTGCCTCTGCTCTGTGGCTTGGAACAAGACACAGCATCTCTCAGGCCTCCCTTTCCTGCTGTCCTGGTTGTCTGTCTGCCCCACGTTAGACCGTAACTCCTCAGCTGATGGGGTTGTTGACGTGTGTCTTTGTGGTGCTGAGGATTTGGCTCCGGTGTCCTGTGTTGTCGGTGGGTTTGTCACCAGCGTGAGCGGTGGGTTTACCTGTTCCCAGTTGTGGGGAGGGAAATCATGTTCTGACTGGAGCCGGTATTTATTTGGGGACTTTCTAGAGGGGAAAAGAGCAGAGCCCGGGTAGGCAGACCCACCCCGGGGTGCTGCGATAAGGGAGAATTACCGAGGGGCGATTGGCCTCTGTGCACATCTGTGCCTCACCCGTGCTGTTCCCCTGGCGCTGGAGGCGAGGACGGGGGGAAGGTGTCATCGCCAAGGGCTGCCGAGGGGGTGGAGCAGGACAAGGGGCTGTCCAGGGGCACGTCTCACTGCAGTGCCTTACTCCCGGAGTCCTGCTGCTCCTCGCTCCGTTTCTGAGACAGAGACGGGGCTCTGGACTCTCTTTATCTCATAAACTAACAAGCCTGTTCCAGGCTTTGCAGCTGACAACTTTCTCTGGACCTGACTGTGCAAACACCTCCATCCCCACACTGCTCTGGGGCTGCTGCCTCGGTGAGCACGGCGCTGGGCCTTTCCCGTTCTCCCCTTTCTACCCTCTCAAGCTTTGTTCGACAGGAACAGAGGTAGGCGGAGGCAGTGGCATCCTGCAAAGGGGATGTGGAAAAAAACAATAACCAAATGCAAAGAACAGGAAACCATCTCTGAAATCAGCGTGAGGTCATCTACACACCTTCCCCAACGAGGCAGCTTGATGAGGAACTGTAGGCTGAGGCTGCGTCTCTAGCTGATAATTCTGAGCTTTGAACAAATGTCTTCTTACACAAGACGCTGGTCAACATGGGTTCAGCAAGAAGCTAGTAAGGCCAAGGAGAAAACCCCAGACTGCACTGAAGGCAGCTGGAGCCAGCGGGTGCTCAGCACCGTTGGAAAACTAGGTCTAAAGTCCTAAGGAGTCTGAAGAAAAAGCAATGCTTTCTGCTTGTGGCTCCCTTGAGTACAGCAATGTTTGCTTCCTAAAATACTTCTGAGCAGATGTGACATTCGCAGTGGGTCAGATAGGTTGTTTTCCATGAGGAAACACGGCGTGCCGTAAGGAAAGTGGATCAGAGGGAGGTTGTTCTGTGAAAGACGGCTTCTAGGAACTACGTGGTCCCTCGCTGAAGCCCTGGGCTTGGGCTACAAAAGCTGCCATGTTCACACGCTGTGGGGAAAAGCATCCAGCTCTCAGTCCACATACAAATCTGCTCAGAAGCGGAGGGGAATATCTAAAGGTTCCTGATAGTCCGCAGCTGAAACTGCCCGGACGTGCCCAAGCTGCGTCCTGACACGTCCTGTCCACAAACGCCAAGGCGGTGGGAGCTGGCGTGGGGAGTCAGGCTACGGCGACCCGGACCGAACAAAGGGCCAAGCTGACAAAAGACATTCAGGCACCAAAGCGGGCGGCGAGGTGCTTAGCAAAGCCCCGCACCATGGAGTCATGCGGGACGATAAGCTTCCAGGAGCTTGGCCCGCCTAGGAGATGCTACGTGCTTGTTCTGAGCGTGGCCTAGACTGCCGGGGATCGATACGTGCTGTGGAACATGGTCTGATCTAGCAGCTAACAGGCTAAAGAGCCTTTGTTTTCCGTCCATGGGCTCCCTCTCCCCCCCAGTTGCATTTCACACGGTTCAGTCACAGTCTTATTTCACAACTGTGTGTTTTGAAAGGACTTATTAGCTCTAAGTGTAGGCTGGGCTTAAAACTCTTGCTTTATTGTTTACCCTGCCTGCTAGGCCTGTTTCTGGGGTCAGACCCAGGTTACCAATTACAGCTGTGATTAAACGTACTAGCCCAGCTTACCCCGGGCTTTTTTCCCCTTAAATTCCCAGTGATTGTGCTTAACTGGTGTTAGCAACCAGGTGGCTGCTGGCACTGCCGTCACGATTGTCTGTGCCTTCTCCGGCAGAGCCAGATAATGAGATTTGAACCGGGCCAAATGTCTATTCTTTTTCCAGTTCAGAACTGTTCCCAGAGATTTTTTTCAAGTTTTTTTTTCTTAATGTAAAGAAAGCCAGCACTTGGCTTCCCAAATCTACATAGAGAACCTTAAAATCCTTCTCAAATACTAGGGTAAGGGGGAGGGACCCACGCGGGCAAAGTGACAGCTGATTTAGCGATCTGTGGGACGTCTAATAAGGAGGATTTGAATGTTAATTCTGTGTAACTATTTCGCCGCTGATAACAGGGGGTGTGAATTCACACTGTGGCTGTTTGACTGGCAGCTGACTCCAATGGTATTCGAGGACAGCTTGAAATTGTTTTGTGTGTCTCGTGCCTTACGAACTTCAGCCCAGCAGACTAAAAAAGGTGTCATCACCCCCAAAAAACGTAACAAGTCACAGTGTAGCGTGGGAACAGTTGCCTTTGAGGTATACATAAAACACCGCGAGCTGCTGATTCTTGAAAAGCGTAACTGTGTGAGCAGCTTGGTCTGCCCATGCTGAGTTTTAACCCTTGATTGAAAGCCAAATGTTCCCCTTTTATTGTAAAATTGCCAGCTCAACTGGTTTTGAACCTCATTTGGATAAACAGGGCCAGAGTGTTTGAAAGCCTATCTGAACTTCTAATTCCTGTCAAACCAGTTACAAATCTAGTCTGGCCGATTGCTATGGAGAGGTTTGTTGGGTTGGTTTTTTTTTTTTTATAATTGAAATCTAAATGCTCTCAGCCATTTCCAGCTAAACACAGGGCGGAAACTAATCTAGCCAGAACAGCATTAAAACCAGCTTTAACTCCTCTTTTTCAAATGAATTTTATTTTCTAATTGTTTGTTTACTCTGTAACTCCTCAAAGCAATTTGAAAGCATGTATTAAGTCTTATACCCTGTCTTTAAGACTGCAGTCTTCTTGTAACAGGGCCAGAAATTATGGGCCCATAACCCGCTTAGAGGTCCTTGAGCTCCACAGGAAATCTCTTATTGGAAGGGCTTAACGAAGACAATCTGATTTTGGAGCCCAGGGCCTGTGTCAGACCATATGAACATACACAGGACAAAGGCCCTAAGCTGTGCGAAGGGAGCCTTTAGAATCACGATGATTAAGAATAAATGGAGGATCTGAATGTGCAGAATGGTGCCACGGCTTACTTCATCCACTTGCGGAGCAGGGGGGACCAGGGGAACCTGCTTGCCAAGGTTAGGTCATCAGCGGCACTTAACGAACACTGTTAGCCCTAATGGCAAATAAACCTGCACTTGCTATTAGTGCTATTCTTGGCAGGCCGGAGGACAGGAGACCTCTTGTTACAATTATTGTCCAGTGACTCAGGACGGGATGATACCATCCAAGTACTTTTTAATGTGATCCTTCTGTTGGATGGGGGGAACGAGCCCTTTTCCCCGCTCTCAGCTTGTCTGGTTAGATTGCAAGCTCTGCTCAAGCCTCCTGTGCTTTCCTACAGTAGAGAAGTTGAGGGTTTATTTTTGCTTTGGCTTTGACTGAGATATATCTAGAAAAGTATCTTCTGCCAGGATGGTTTTGCTTGCTTCCTAATTTCCCGCTGCTTATGCCTGCACCCACGCGCCGCGAGCGCGTCTGCGGGCTGACAGCGCAGGTGTGTTTGAAGTGCCGACGCTGTGCGTGGACAGGCTCGCGCTCCGTGTTTATGCAGCCTCTTCCAGGGGCCTCTGGCTGCTGCTGCAGGAGAAATAACCTCCCCCGGCATGGTGCTGTGCTCTGCCTTTCGCATGCACCCGTGTGCTTTCATGTGTGTTGCTGACTTAAAAAAAAAAAAAAAAGTCCTTAGACTTTAATCCTCGGGTTTATTTCAAAGCTTACAAAGGCAAATCTGGTTTATAGCAAGAGATTTGCTTGATTCCTGCGGATGAATGGAGTGGCAGATGGAGCGGGGAGGGGAGGACTCGGGGACCCCTTGGCTCCATCTTCCTGCTTGACCCTCCTCCTGTGCCTGCTGCCCAAAGCGCTTTCTTTTACGCTGTGCAGAACACAAAATGGGGATGGTACAGACCTCTGCTTTGCGCAGTATCTGTTATATCCACCTCTTCGATGATTTCAAGAGCTATTTTCTTACTCTTTGCTCTGGCTTGCCGGTTACACATTGCTACATAGCCATCGTCTCGTGCTTCGGAAGGCGTGAAATCCCATGTATAGTGTGCGCACGTAGGAATGACAGAGGTGCGAATAAAATGAGCTGCAGACTCTGGAAGCAAAAGGCCTCAAAAAATCCTATTACACCCATGAGTCACGGGAAATAATTGGAGTTTTGAGACCTGCCATCTAAAGAGGTGCTGGAAAGCCTCCCCCCGACCTGCCGCACACAATCCCCTCTTTGAGGGGCCGGGAGGGGGGTGCCCTCGCCACCCCTTGCCACGAGCAGCGCCCGAGCGGGACAGGACCCCGAGCGGTTCGATAAGAGCCGCGATAAGGTGGAGCCGCGCTGGCGGGCTGCGTGCCGGCAGGCGCACGCTCCTCCTTATCGCGGAGCGCCGCGGCGAAAGCGCTGTGCCAGCGACGGGAGCGGCACTGTGGGAACCGGCGATGGCTCGGCCTCCGCGGGGCTGCTCCTCGGGCAGAGGCAAACCCAGATGATCTAATTCCCTGCCTCGGTTTTCTCCAGCTGCACCCACTGCTTGTGGAGATGCCAAATGAGGCCCCGGCCATAGCAGGAGAAGGCGTTTTCGCTGGGGATCCCATCAGAGCTGTGGCTTCAGATCCTCCCCCGGTGCACGCCAAGGGAGGCATCTGGGGCTGCGAGACAATGGCTCGAAACAATCCTGGTTCTCTGCCAGGGAATATTCATTCAGAAATCCCATCCTGTTTTGATACTAACTCTCTCATGGTTGATCAAAGCAAAGGCAAGAAAAGAGCTTGGCCTCCTACTGCTGCTTTAGCTTCGGGCCAGTTTCAGCAGAAGCTGGGCGAGTGCCTTCATCCTGGGCAGCGTGGCTGGCAGCCGGGCCAGCTGGTGCAGCTCCCTGTTTTGTGGTGGCTTTAAGGTGCTGCTTGCATCTTACAAAGCATCAGGGCCGTGCACCGCTTGCACCGGTTCTCCTCTCCCCTGCTGCTGGGCTGGACGGAGGCAACCGAGGACGCTTGGTTCTGCTCCATGCTTGCCTTGGCTTGCTCTCCCTGCTCCGTGATCGAACACGTCCTCTGCGCTGCAGCCACCTCCTCCTGGATCCCGCTCTTCCTCCAGCCAAAAGCCAGGCTGGGGGGAGGCACCGAGCCCTGGGGCGTCTGCCCTTGCTCCGCACCGCAAACGCTCCTCAGGCGGCGAGATGAAAGCGGTTATTGTCGCGTTCCCCCCCCCCCCGGCTCCCTCACCTGTCCGGGACAGGGCAGGTGATGGCAAGTTCTTCCTGCACGCTTCAGGGATCTCTGGAAAGGATTTGGCCTTGTCCAGGGAACAAGGGTCTGTGATGTGTCTGGGGGAAGGAAATTTGGTGATGGAAACTGGCTGGGGAGAGGAGACCAGACCCCCCCGTGTAGGGGGCCAGACCCCATCCCGTACCGAAGCCAGGAGGGCAGGAAGGGCCAGGCATCGGGGCTGGGTGATGGTCGGTGACTGATCCCTGCCATTCCAGGTCAGCAGAAACGCTGCTCCACCGCCGCCGCCGCGGCCCCGCCGCCGATCCAGCGCCCAACGCCCGTGCTGGGCCCATGCCCCGGCAGGGGCGCGCAGGACCCCGGGGCCAGCGGCTGTCGGGAGCCCCTTCCCCCCGCACCAGCTCCCGTCGGCGCCGTGCCTCCAGGCCGTTGCGGGTTCGGTGAGTGCCTTGCCTTCGCTTCACCCCCCCGAGGCGTCGTGGTCGTTGGTGGAAGCGGCCATGAACCCACCCGCTGGGGGGGGCTGGAACCCCGACCCTGGCGGTACCGGTGCTCCCCGGAGACCCGCCCCAGGAACCCGGGAGCAGCCGGGGGGCCCCGGCACCGGCTTCCCCCGGGGCGGCGCAGGGCAGCCGGGCCGATCCGGGATCCGCGGCGGGTTTCCACACCCGGGGAGCCCTTGCCCTGCCCCGCCCCGCTGCCCCCGCGACCGCCACCTCCCGTGGGTCCCCTCGAGCACCGGCAGCTGCCGGGGACCCCCGATCCCCCCCCCTCCCCCCGACACCCGGAGCCCGCGGGGGCCGCGGCCCGGAGCAGGGGGGTGCGGAGGCTGGGGTGGGCCGCGCCCCGGCCCCCGCCTCCTCCTCCTCCTCCCCCCCCAGGTCAGCCCCAAAAATAGCCCTCCGGTAACTCCCCCCCCGCGCCCCATTGTCATCGCGGCGGCGGCGACGTCACTCCTTCCACCGCGCTGAGGTCAGGCGCTATTAGCATACCGCGCCGCTCGGCCAATGGGCGCCGCCGCGCCGATGACGCCTCCCCGGGCCGCGCTACTTAAGGGCGGCGCGGAGCCGGCGGCGCAGACGGAGCCGAGCCGGTGGCGGTGCCGCAGCCAGCGCCGTTCCCCCGCCGCCGCCCGGGAGCCCAGCATGAGCCAGCGCCAGAGCCAGCGCCGCGGCGGCCCGCGGGCCGAGATGGCGCCCGAGATCGCCGCCGCCGTGGGCTTCGTCTCCAGCCTGTTGCGGACGCGGGGCTGCGTCAGCGAGCAGCAGCTGCAGGTCTTCAGCGGGGCGCTGCGGGAGGCGCTCGCAGGTGAGGCGCGGCCCGGGGAAGAGGTCAGCTTCGCGGGGAGGAAGGTCCCGCGTGAAAGCCCGCTCGTGTCCGTCCTCTTCCTCTCCCCCTCGGGGCCGGGCGGCCGCTGGTGTCCTTCCCGGGTGCCCCCTGTGTTGCTCCCAGGACCTGGTGTCCTTCCCGGGTGCCCCCTGTGTTGCTCCCAGGACCTGGTGTCCTTCCCGGGTGCCCCCTGTGTTGCTCCCAGGACCTGGTGTCCTTCCCGGGTGCCCCCTGTGTTGCTCCCAGGACCTGGTGTCCTTCCCGGGTGCCCCCTGTGTTGCTCCCAGGACCTGGTGTCCTTCCCGGGTGCCCCCTGTGTTGCTCCCAGGACCTGGTGTCCCTCTATGGGTGCCCACCCGTGTACTCTTGGGCTGGGCACCCATCTGTGTCCTTCCCTGACACCCAGCTGTGTCCTCCTTGATGCCAGATTCCTATTTGTTGCCCTTGCCTGGGTGCCCACCCGTGTCCCTGTGGTGACAGGCAGGCATCTGTGCCTCCCTAGGCACCCACCTGTGTCCCTGTGGCACAGGCAAACAGCTGCCTCAACCCGGAAAGGCAGCAGATCCCCTGCCTAGTCTCTGTTGAGGGCTTTGTGCAGCCCATCTGCTTGAAGCCCTCCCTGCTGGGGCTTGATACAGATGATCCAAAGCTAGTCTGTGTGCCCCGTCCCCTGGCAAGAAGTGCTCAGCCCTGTGTTGGGGGGTTTGGTGCTCCCCTCCCTGTGAGGAAGGCTGGGGCTTAGTCCTAACTGGGTGGTTCAAGGGTCTCCTCCCAGCCTAACGCAGCCTTGTCTTATCAGCTCTAAGAAAGGATGGTTTGTTTGCTGCTGTGCTGCGATAAAGGGTAGCGACATGCCCCGTACTTAGAGAATGACCTGGATGTTACTCCCTGACTGTGGAGTTTTGTTGTTGGCGATACGGTATCTGCCTTGACCACCCCGGCGGTCGGGATGAGAAGGTGTTGGGTGCCGTCACTGCAGCCCCTGTGGCACTGTCCTGCCTGGGCTTTCTGGGACCCGAAGAGCTGCGCTCCTGTGCCTTGGAGCAAGCAGCGGCTGAGTAGTCGAGCGCTCGGCTCTGGAGCCTCCGTCTGATGGAGGCAGCCGAAGGAGGACTCGGTTTCCTCCGCCTACAGCGAGGTGTGGGACCCCCTCGGGACTGCAGCAGGACGCAGACCTCACAGCTGCTGCACGCCTGCTCACCGCTCTTCCCTTCTCGCTTCCCTTGCAGAGCACTACAAACACCACTGGTTTCCTGAGAAACCATTCAAAGGCTCTGGGTATCGCTGCATCCGGATCAATCACAAAATGGACCCCATTATCAGCAAAGCAGCTAGCCAGATCGGACTCAGCGTACCGCAGCTCTACCAGCTCCTGCCCAGCGAGCTCACGCTCTGGGTGGATCCCTACGAGGTCTCGTACCGCATCGGTGAGGACGGCTCCATCTGTGTCTTATACGAAGCGACTGCAACGAAACCTGTGAGCTCCTATGGGATGCTTACCTGTAAGAACCAGATGATGTTAGGTCGCACCAGCCCTTCCAAAAACTACATCATGACTGTCTCCAGCTAAATACTCCTCTTGTCCGTACACTGCCAAGACACAGGCTACTGTATACCTCACCTGAGGATCTATTTTTAAGATGAAGAGCTATTTATATTTTTTAAAAAAATCCAAGAAAATCCAAAATTAAAATATTGGGCACCGCTTTGAACAGAAGCGGTGTTCTAGGTGCCTTTTTTAAAGCTGTTGCAAGCTTATGAGTTTTTATTATGAAGCCGATATCTACCTAATTAGTGTTGGATGGCAATTTTGGGCTGGCTTGCTCACTTGGGCAGCTTGGAATGCAGGAAGAGGGGGAAGAGCCGGGCTGGGAAGCGTGGCTTGGTGGTGGGAGATGTCTGTGTCACCTTCTTGCCATCCTGGTACCCAGCAGTATTGCTGTATTGCCAAGTATGGCAATACTGTCGGAGAAGGGATGAAGGAGTTGCTGTCATTCCTCCACTACTTTCTTCGCTCCCCAGCTGATCTGATCTCTCTGGGGCCTGGATACAGCGTTTGGGGGAACCTTGCCTCAGGGCTGGGTGATGCTGGGGACACTGGGATCTTGCACATCTCCTCTGGACCCACTTGCTCTGAGTGTTGCAGCTCTGCTCTGCCCCATGCCCAGCACAAAGCGAGGGGGAGCCTGGCCTTTCTCCAACCCCTCCATCTCTCCCATCTGCTGCTGGACTGAAGGGGCCACATAGGTATTGGTGCCCTGCGAATGGAGCAAGACAGAGGTGTGCTGGGGGTCAGGCTGGGCAGAGAAGGTCCCCGAGGTGAATATTGCAGCTACTGTGGTGGCACTGGAGTCCTGTTTGTTCCTGGTGCTCCCCAGTACCTGGCTATCGCCCGCTGCTTGCTGCACGCTGAGCAGGGTGCTCCGGACCCTGAAACCAGCACTGAAGAGCTGTGAATTACAAAAGCCTTTCTGCTATGTGTGGCTTAGACATCAGCCCATGACCTGCTCTTGTGGCCTCTCTGTGCTCCAAGAGTGGAGCCTGGCCTCTTCCTTGCAAAAGTTGCCTAATCCAGTGCTGATGCCTTGCCGTGTCACTTCTCCGGAAGAGCTGAAGCAACTCGCCTTGTGCCATAGAGGTTGGTGTGTGGGAACCCTCTTTGCCCTGTCTCTTAAAATCAGAAGTAGTGGGGGGGGTCTCTTCCCCCTGTGTGTGGGATGCTCAGATGCTTTGGTGTCCTAACGTTGCTTTTAAAGTCCCAGCACTTCTTCCCTCTCTTCCTCCTCTGGGTGACCAGCACGTGGCTGTCCCTGGGAGCTGTCTCCACTGATACCTTGGTAAGGGGCATCGCTTGGTTCTGATCTCTTGGTACATAACTGTTTTGCACAATTAATGCCTCATCCTGTGCTCTGTCTATTCAAGCAAAACTGCTCTTGGAGTCCCAGTGGTACTTGTATTCAGGGAGACTTTGCCCAAGCGTTGTTCAGGATTTGGCCCTTAAACTGCTCTGGCTAACTACAAATGGGGTGGGAGCTGAAAGTGCTGCCCCGAGAACTTTACCTGCCTGTCGGGAATGAGCCTTTAGCAGGATGTTGTATGGCCGATGCCTCTTTACTCACCAGCTGGTGCTCCCCCAGGGATCCTGGGAGAAGCGATTGAAAAAGCAGGGCATTGACATGGCTGTTTGTAATGAACCTTCCCAGATCTGTGTCTCAGCACACTTTTTTTACCTTCTTTTCTGACCTGGCAGCTGACTGGCATAACCAGAGTTGTTCTTGCCCGGCCTTTGATGAATCAAGTTCTCAGACATTTGTGCAATATATTTCCAAATCTTGGGTGCTCTGGGAGAGGAAGGAAACCTCCCATCTACCACAGTTTTTAGCTTGCTTTTTTTATATATCTAAAAAAAAAAAATCAGCAGAGCTCCCCAACTCTGACTACTAATGTGGAAAAGTAAGTTCAGATTTTTGTAAGCTTCAAATCATGAGTTCCAGAACTGGAAAACCAGCCTCAATTCTTAGATCCTTTTAAAATGTCAAGTGGTGAGTTATTTGTCCTTGAACAGTAATAGCAGACTGCGGCTCTGAAGTTGCATCACTTCCCTCTGCATTTTCTCATGTCAGCAAAGCGGAAGCTGAAATGAAGCACTGGGGCTTTTCCCTCGGTGAACTTGTGCAATAGGTGACCTCACCGAGAGGGGAGTACTTGGGAACTTCCAAAAAGCAAATTCCCTTTTCGAGGAAAAGGGATCTCGGTGCTTTTCGGAGTCCTCACTTCACCTGCTTACGTGGAAAGCCCATGATGAGAACTGCATCCGGGCTGAGCAGCGTTAGCTTTGCTGGGCTCCTTGGCTGGATGTGGAGTCTCCTGAAGGCTGGTACTTCCTCGGGTTGTAATTTGTCAAGATCAAAGCAGTCCTAAGATCTACCCCCGCTTTTACTTCGTTCCCTCCCTCTTACCAGAAAAGTTTTTCAGGAACAACAGCCCACACCAAAGGAATACGCTATAATTGCTGTTAACGTGCCCCCACTTCCAGAACCAAAATAGCCAAGTCTCATTCTTTTTGTCCCTGCTGTGGAGGAGTCCAATGTTAAAGGTGTCTGGTTTTAGCTTCAAAACCAAGCAAACTTGGGTATAATCCATTTCTCTTTTGTAGCTGGTTACACGTAAAAGCTGTGAATTAGCGTGCTCTGTTGCCTTCTGCCTACAAGCCTGATAGTCGACTGCAGAGCGGAATGGTGTGTTAAGACAGTGTATTTGAGGGGTTTCTTGTCTTTTTTTTTTTTAACAAGCTGGACTGTTGAACGGGACCTGCTTTTTGTATTTGGTGAAAATGGTAGAAAGTTTGTAAGCTACACTTGGAGGAGGGAGTGGATGGTTACTAATTGTATAGTAGTGTTTTTATATACGGAATGTACAGATCCTTTGACAGATGTATGCTTTTGTTACTTTAATAAAAATGTAGCAGTATAAATGAGCCTCATTTTCTTCCTGGGAACTGTTGGATGCTTGCAAAGAGGGTGAGGGTTGGGATTGCAGCCGAAATCCCACACTGCAAATGCTGTGGGCTTGGTTAAAGTCTGGATGACTGCTAATATCCAGCTGTGTCAAGGAGGAGGTTTAGAAAAAAGCTGCTTAGTCAACATGCTGACTCAAACCCTGCCCCTCTGAACCTGAGGAATTAAGGCTGGGAATTGGCCTGGTGACTCACGCGGGGCTGTGGGCGTCCTGCCCTCCTCCCCCAGGGCTTCTGGCTTGGGCAGCGCGGGATTTACTCGGTGCAGGGTTGTGGAAGTCCTGTGTTCTGCCAGGGCATGAAGGTGTTACGTCGTCGACTGCCCCATCTCTTACCCCACCCTAGGAATGGCATAAACAAAGTCTTGGAGAGAAGCGATTAACGATGGGAGCCAGGCACGGGGCAGTTCCCGGTTCTGCCTCCGCTGGCCTTCCTGGGGTGACCGAGCCCGCGGAGGAGGAAGGGTGAGAGATCACGGGGCTGAAACGTTCAGGTATGCGGAGGATGCTCTGGGCCTCTCATGATAAAGGCAGGCCTCTCGTGATAAATGCAGACCTGTCATGATAAAGGTTGATTGACTGGATATCCTGTTGTGGCTCTGTCAAGAGACCGGTGACTGCCGCAGGGAGCCGTAACCCTGCTCCCTGGGCTGGGGGCGTCCCGCTCGTGTTTAACCCCCATCTGCACCCACCTTCAAGCTGACCTGATTCAAGGACCTCAGCTACACCGGCCCGTGCTAGTTTCAGGCCAAAACTCTATTTTTATGGAGTTGAGGAGGGCTTGGGTCGCAGCCTGCGGGGTCCTCACGACCCACCCCAACCTGCTCCCTCCTGGAGCGGAGATGCCAAGGGGGGGCACAGGCCCGGTCCCCCCGCTCTCCCCGACGGGGCCGAGCTGCTTCCTCCCCTCCTGCTTTTATCGTAACGTGCCACCTCCCAGAGGAAAGCAATTTGCGGGCCGATTTTCATGCTCTGTCAAAGCCACTCCTTTTTGAACTCATCCCTTCATTAGTTTCCATAAACACACTCAAATTGCTGCTGCTTGTGAAACAGGGCTGTCGGGGAGGAATGGGTGTCCCGTCCAGCTGCTGATTAGCTCGGGAGTCATCCCGGTTCAAAGGCTTGGTGAAGTCAGATGATGGCAGCCTTCCTCCCTCTGGCTTGTCCGGATCCGTGTGGTCCGTCTGGACCTGCGTGCCGTGCTCCGTGGCCCATTTTCAGGCTGGCACAGTCCGTGCCACGACCAGCCTGGCGTGGTCCTGCGTGCTGTGGCCTGTGGCTGGCGTTTGGGCCAGCAGGCAGAGCCAAGATCAGCTAAAATTGGAGTTGCTCGTAGCCCAGATAAAAATACGGCTCTTACGCCATGGAGTGTCCAGTGAGGAGTCAACGCTACCTGCGCCGCAACCAGATCCCCGCCAGCCTTTTAATAGGTGACTCATCTGCTATTTTTATTTTGCTTGTCACTTTTCTTCTGGTAGGATCGGGCTACCTGGCGTGCAGGCTGGGTTAGCTTGGGGGTGCATCTTTATCTGCCCCCCCAAGCCCTTTCTCGGCCTTTTGATGCTGAGCCGCAGCTCTCAGCACCTTTTCTCATTGCGAGACCCCAGGGCACAGGATCAGCTCGGGCACAGGAGGGAGTGCGGAGGCACAGGCTGGGCAGGGAAGTGCCCGATTCAAGGAGCCTGGGTCAAATCTTGTCCTCTGTAATCAGAGATCGGAGTGTTGCGTAAACGAGCATTTGCCTTTGACACGTCCTCGGTGAGAGCCCGGCCCTTTGCCCGGCAGACCTGCCTGCACGCCTGCCTGCATCCCGGCACCCCGCCGGAGAGGTCAGCTCTGCCGGCAGAGCGGGGTCCAGGACCGAAACCCAGAGTGTCCCGATGTGTGCGACACCCGCCGAGAAACGAGTTACCCCCCGCAAAAACCCCGCTGCCGGGAGGGAGGGCAGCACGGGTGATGCTGGCGCTCAGGGGAAAACGCTTTCCTCCCGTCCCAGCAGCCTGGAAGGGCGTTTAATGCCTATTTAGGGTAAAAAGGTGCGTGGGCTTTCATGTCCCGTCCCCCGCTATCCGCGCAAGGCTTCCCAGCTGCAGGCGTGCTGTAGCAGTGCTGTCAGTCCTTCCTCACGGGAGCTGGGCCGGTTTTGGGGGCTGCTCTGTTGGGGAAACGCAGTTGTGCAAAGCCCAAATCAGCCACGAGGAACGTCCTGACCCAGCAGCCACAACCAGGCCCCCCCCGGTCCGCGAGGATGTTTTGGGTGACTCACGGCAAAACGTTTGTTAGATTTTTTTGTGTGTTTGTGTGCTCCTCTTTCCTGGGGTCCCTTTAGCAGAAATTGGGTGTTTCTCGGTTCTAAGTTATCAGAAAAGCAACATCAGCAGTTAGGATGCGAAACTGCTCGTTGGGGTTATTTCTGCCCTTCCCACAGCAGCCAGACCTCATCCCCCGCCAGTCCCGCTATTACCGTCCCTGTCTTGAAGCGCTTTTGCCCCTGCCCACCCCGAAGCTGGGAAGAGAGCTGGGCCCCTTCGAAACGTGGCAAATGGGACGGGTTGCTCAGACGGGAAAAAGGTGACGGGGGCCGGGGTGGCAGCCGGGGCTCTGGGCTCTCCCTTGTTTGCCTCTGCAGCTGGAGGAAGGACAGAAGCGAAACCGGCTGCCGCCGAGCCTCCTCCCCGCACCAGCACGTTTGTGCAGGGCTCGGCCGCCGCCAGGTGCTTCCTGCCCTCTCTATTTGCCGACGGGGCGATGGGAAGCGACCGGCTACTTCGGCTCAGCCGAGGCCAATCAGGCACTCGCAGGGGCGCAGCCGCGCACGCCTGTATCTGGGGAGACGCAGCCGGCAGCGCCCAGCCCCAGCCCCGGGAAGAGGGGGAGGCGCGGGCCCCGGGGTGCTCCGTCGCCCCGATGATCTTCCCAGGATCTGCCGGAGCCGTAGAAACTCTGCAATCACATGGCCCGGCAACGGGAAGATGGTTTGCGGGGTTTGGAGGGGTTGGTGCTGCGCCAAGCTCATGGCGCTTTGGGCCGCAGCCCTCCGGCAGGCTCCGGCATCACCACTGCTTGCACCGGCAATCTCCGGCATCGCCACTGTTCACACCGGCAATCTCCGGCATTGCCAGCGTTTGCTGCCGTGGTGGAGCCCCCACACAAGCCCTGCCTCCAGCTGCGCACACCGCAGGGCTGAGCCAAGCCCTTCCCCGAGCCCCCGGGGCATGGGCAGACATCGGGTCCGGGGTCCGGGTTGGCTCGTGGGCTCCTGTTGGTTTGGGCCCCTTGGCCGGGGTGGCAGAGGGATTCCTGGCTGGGGACCGTGCTCCCTGCCTGCCCTTCCTCCTGGCAGACCTTCCTCTCCCTCCTCTTCCCTCCTCCAGCTCTCTGGCCTCCCTTCGCATCTGCCCAGCGGCCCCAGCCGGACCCTGAGCTCTCCCTGGCCAGACATCGAGCCCTCCGCAGCCACGACCCATCCTGGCTCAGCTTGTGCATCCCCGAGCACCCCGACAGCCTTGCACACAGCCGGGCCCCCAAACCAGCGTGAAGGGGAACGCACCGCTCTGCCTTTCCAATCCCTGCTAAAAACTGAACCACCCGGTGGAAAAAAAAAAACAACCTTCCTTCCTCCAAAAAGGTCACGGGCAGATGCGAGCGCGTGTGCCGCAGCCGCCGCTCGCCCACTCGCCGCCCCCCCGCGCGGCGCAGTAACCGCCTCGGCGCTCGCGGCTTGCTGTGCTTGGAGGGGCTCCAGCAGCAGATGGGGCAGGCTGCGGCACTGCTTAATGCTAACTTGTAATGAAAAAAATTCCCCCCAAAGAACCGCAAAACCTGCCGGCAGGCTCAGCCCCAGCCCTGTCTCCGCTCCCTGCCTGCTCGCTTCCTCCCGTGCCAGCTTTCGGGCGGGAGCGCGCACAGAGCGGGTCCGGCGCAGACCTCTGCTTCATTAAAAATTACAGCGGGGAGGGAGAGGGGAAGGGGGTCCCCAATGGGGAGCGGGGGGCTGCTGCTGGTGCCCCGAGAGCAGGCACGGCCCTCGGCCCTGGAAGGGGTCACCCCCACCGAGGGGAGCAGCTCGAATGGGACAAAAGTGGGGTCTGGGCAGGGACAGCCTGCGCTGGCCCTGCAGTGGGTCCCCACGTCTCCCTGCTCCTGGGGCATCACCGAGGGGCTCGGGGGTCCTGGGGGCCGGCCCACCCCGTGTCCCCCCCTGCAAGCGCCTGGGCGAGCGGCTACGAGGCTGGGGCAGATGGGGAGGGGAGAGGAGCCCCTTTCAGCTGCTTTTTTATTTTCCAGCAAGCATCCCAAGGGGAGAGCCGTCCCCATCGCCATCCCCATCCCCACCCCGGCCCCTCCGCAGCGGCTGCTCCCCGGCGCGGGGGCCAGCTCCGACGCTCTCATTTACGACCTGTTGGGGGATAAAAGGGGTTTGTTGGCGGCAGCGAGCAACTGGTGCGCGGGGACAACTGCTGCCATCTGTCTGGTGGGGCGGTGGGGGGGCCGTGGCGGGGCCGGGGCCAAGCCGGGGCCGGGGTTTTGTTTCTCCTTTCATGCACCACTAAACTTTGCACCTTTTGTTTCCCAGAGAAGGGCTGAGAGTCGGGAAGAAAAGAGGCCTCTGCGCCGCACGGGTCGGGGCAGAGCTCGCTCGGCTTGCCAGCGGGCTTGCGTACGATTCTTATTAAATATTATAATAGTAATTATTGTTATTTGAGGAGTCTGTTGGTGTTGGGCAACCCGGTGCTGAACCCCCTCCGTCCTCCCCCCGCCGTGCCGTCCCCACGCCGCACCCTGCCAGCTCGCCGGGCAGAGCGAGGTGCCCCAACATGCTCCGTGCTGGCGGGGTGCGTCCCTCCAGGACCCGAGGCTGCCTCGCCACGCAGCAACGGCATGCCCTGCCATCTCCGAGGGATGCCGTGCCCCCGTCCCCAAGGGGTGCCATGCCCCCGTCCCCAAGGGGTGCCATGCCCCTGTCCCCAAGGGGTGCTGTGCCCCCGTCCCCAAGGGGTGCTGTGCCCCTGTCCCCAAGGGGTGCCATGCCCCCGTCCCCAAGGGGTGCTGTGCCCCCGTCCCCAAGGGGTGCTGTGCCCCTGTCCCCAAGGGGTGCTGTGCCCCCGTCCCCAAGTGGTGCTGTGCCCCTGTCCCCAAGGGGTGCCGTGCCCCCGTCCCCAAGGGGTGCTGTGCCCCCGTCCCCAAGTGGTGCTGTGCCCCTGTCCCCAAGGGGTGCTGTGGCCCCATCCCTGAGGGACACCATGCCCCTTGTCCCCAGGTGATGCCATGCCCCGTCCCTGGGCAGTTGCCGTGCCCTGGCAGTAGCAGCAAGGCGAGGGCAGGGCCCAGGCAGCCGGGGCGGTGGGAGCAGCCGG
This sequence comes from Platalea leucorodia, assembly GCF_965183815.1. Taxonomy (NCBI): domain Eukaryota; kingdom Metazoa; phylum Chordata; class Aves; order Pelecaniformes; family Threskiornithidae; genus Platalea; species Platalea leucorodia. The sequence continues at coordinate 1,513,456 of NC_138841.1, forward strand.
AGGCTGCGGTCGCTGCCCCGGGGCAGTTTGTGCTTCCTGGTGGAGCCCTGTCTGTCTCTGGGACGGGAGCGCAGAGCCCGGGGCAGGCTGTAGCCGGGCGGGCGGGCGAGTCTCACCAGCTGCCTGGGTTTTGTTCAGGGCTGGGAGCCGCTTGCTTTGCTCATCATCTGCTTTCCGCTGAGCCGCGTCTCCGGGCCCAGCCTGGAGCTGGCAGCGGGGATGAGCCCTGCGTGCCCCGGGGAGCGCGTCTCCCAGCTCCGGGGAGTGCCGCAGGAGGGAGGGGGGCTCGTGGGGCTCCCTGCTCCACCACATCTCCGCACCGGTGGCACCGACCCAGGAGTGTCTTGTGGGCCAAGCTTTGCCTGTGGCTGCTACCGCTACGGAGCAGTCCCTGCCAGCCTCACGTAGCAAGGCAGAAGGAGAAGGATTTACGGGTGATGCTGGGGTCTGCGCCCCAGGACCCGCCAGCTCGTGTTGGGATGCGTCAGGGCATCCCTCCGGGGTCAGTACCTGCCCCGGCCCCTCTGCAAAGGCCGCTCGTCCTGCGGGCGTCCCTGCGCCTGGCACAGCGGTGCCCGGCCCCGCGGGGAAGGGGCAGCTCTGGGTGTTGCTGCTGCGGGGACACAACACCACCTGCGTGAATGCAACACCCGTGTGAATGCAACACCCGCTCCTTTGGGGAACCGCTGGGAAATGTCTTACTGGGAACCAGCTGCAGGCAACAATATCCCTAAGCCCTGCGCGTCCCCGGCGTTCCCAGCTGCCAGGCAAAGGGCGAGGCCCATTTTCCCTCTGACAATGCCCTTTTACCGGGGACTTTATTTCTATTATAGCACCGGATAAAACAGAAAAGGGGAAGGACGGGTCTGGAGCGGAGCAGCTGCCCTTGCTGATGCATTCGCTGCTTTGTTGCGAGTTTCAGGTCTGGATGGGGCTGAGACGCCGGCCGCGGTGCTCCCGCAAAGCGCGAGGGCTCGTCGCCCCGCTCCCGGCCCCGCGGGGGGCTGCGGAGGGACCGGCTGGGATCTGCCCCGGAAAATTCCCCTCTGTTCGCTCAGCACAGGCTGTGGCACCGCTTCGGGGCTCAGCCCAGGGATGCAGAGGCTGCCGGGGGTCTCTGCTGAGCTCTGCCCGCGTGCAGGGCGCTGAGCTTTCCTCTTTCTTCCTTTTCCCCTTTGCAGTGACTTTGGTGATGGGGTTCAGCTCCAGCCCCAAGGCCGCGCTCCTGGATCCGACCGATGGCTGTGGTGTCAGAGCAGCGCAGCCCCTCTCAGCGCTGACCCAAAAACCCGCTGGGGTGGGAGGATGGAGGGGAGCAATGCTGAGCCTGTCCCCTCCAAACGCAGACCCCCGAGAGCGAGCCAGCCGGCACGGAGAGCCCCCATGGCCGTGCCAGCCCCCAGCAGCTTTAAGGCTGGCAGCAGGCACTGCTGGGGGGGCTGGGGGCCGCGGCAGGGCCGGGGCGCGGGGTCCACGCTGCCTTTGGAAGCAGAGACAAAGCCCGTCTTGATATTTACGGCACGTGCAGCGGGAGCGCGGGGCGCGCGGGCTGCGGGACAGATGGCGAGTGAAACAAAAGGGAGGCAAGAATGGGAGCTGAACAGATTGGGAATTTCCTGCCCGTCCCTCTCCCCCGTGCCCAAACACTGCTGGGGGCGTGCGGGGAGCGGGACCGCCTTTCCCCAGTGGTCCCCCCCCAAAACGTTTGGTCCCCTGGGGGGGGACTGACCCTCACAAGCTGCTCTAGCCCCCAAGCCACGCATCCTGCTGGAGCCGGGTGGAGAGACCCAAAATCCCAAGCACCGAAATCCCATCTCCATTTTACTCCTGACGTGGAGCTGCGAGAGCAGGACCCCTGCCCCGTTCCTCCAAGCCTCAGTCTGCTCCTCTGTGAAATGGGACCCTGGCGCGTCCCCGAGCGATGCCGGGGAGGCGAGGGGTCCCGGCGATCTCCACCGGCGCCATGCCGGGCCCCTCCCCAGCGTCTTTTCCTGCTGCCTCTGCAGTTTTCTTATCTCTTCCCAGCAACGTCGCAGCTGCCGCAGGCCAGATCCAAACAGCTTATTAATAATCAACTTTTATTGCTCGTCACATTGCGAGCACGTCTGCAGATGGCCAGGCGTGGCGGTGGCAGCCGTGACCTGGCCACCCATCCTTTTGTCCTCGCAGCTCCTCCGCTCAATAAACGTTTTAGGTTAAGTCCGAGAAGAATTGAGCAAAGGGAAGCGCCGAAGGACGTGACGCCGGGTTACGCTTCCCCGAGCCGTGACTCACGCCGGCTCTGCGAACGCTCGCACGCCGAATTTGAAGCACAGGGACGGCGCCGTGCCCGGAGCTGACGTCCCTTGGCGGGGGTGGCTCTGCCCACCCCGGGCTCCTCCAGCCACGTTCGGGTCAGATGCGGTGCCTGCTGCCTCGTTGCTTTCTTGTGTACTTTGCCAAAGGAAAATATTTTGAGGGATTGTTTTTAAACACAAATCTTGCGCTTCCTGGGGAAACATCCTCCTAAGGGATGTTTGCAAACAGCCCGGGAAGCGTTTGTGTTGATGGATGTGGGGAAAAAAAAGCGAGGAGGGGAAGAGAATCTGGGGCAGAGGCTGGAAAGAAGCGGAGATGAAATCCGGGGGTTTTCAGGGGAGCTCTGGGGAAATCCTGCCTGGCCCCGCGGCGCACCCCGCGGGAGCTGCTGGGGTTTGGGGTCTCGCGGAGGGCCAGCCCCACGGCGGGTGCCCAGGTCCAACGCCCGTGGCCTGAGCCCCTCTGCGGCCATGGGGTGACGGCGGGGGGCAGCGGGCCTGGCAGGAGCAGCGGGGTGTCTCTGAGTCCCACCCAAGGAGCGTCCCCGGGGGGAGCCCCCAGTCCGGCTGTGGCTCTGGGGGGCTGCAGCCGCTGGTGCCTCCTGCAGCAGCCCCGCAAAGCCCCTGCGCTCAGAGCCCACCTCCGGGGGCTGGGGAGCTATTCCTGGCTTGGTTTGGGGGTCCCCCTCCTTTAGGCTTCTCTGTGGACCTGGACAAAGCCCTGCACTCCCCCCCCCCCCCCCCCCCCCGGTGGGATACGGGCAGCGGGGGCCCCCGGCCCGGCACCTCCGCCCAACAACAGGAGGAGGAGGAGGATGGGGATGAGGCCAAGCCCCCATCCCTGCTACCCCCACCACAGCAACAAGGCGGTGATTGGGCGCCCCTGGGCTCGCCCAGGGCCAATGGGGTCTCCCCTTTTTTTTTTGGGGAGGGGGGCAAGAAGGGCAGCGCGTTGCCCCCCCCCCGCGGGATGCAGGGGCGCTGCCCCAGCTGCTGTGAATCAGCGATCGCGGGCGCCCTGCGCGGATAAAGCAGCTGCGGGCAGCGGGGGCGGGCGGCTGCTTCTCCTGGGTTTTGCCCTCCCGCCGGTCCCCCCGGAGGGGAGGGGAGGGGCTGGGGCCTCCCTCCGGGCGCCCCCTGCACCCCCAGCCCCCCCGGCCCTTTGGATCCCGCAGGCTGGTGCTGATTTGGGACGGGGCGCGGGTGCTCCGAGGCAAAGCCCTGACCCGGGAGCACGGAGCGGGGTGCGCGGGGAGCAGCGCGGTGCTCGGCCCGGTTGTGGGGGGATCCTGCAAACGTCCCCCCTGCTGCTTTTGAAGAGCATGGAGACATGGCGTGGGCTCCGGGGCTCGTAGTCCCGTCCCTGTCCCCCTCCGGCCTGGCCTGCGGGATGCTGCTGCAGGGAGGAGGAGGATGAGGATGAGGATGAGCCGTGGCACTTGGCCTGGGGGCTGATGGCAGAAAGATCCGAGCCGGTCCCAGATGCCAACAGGCACCTGTGTTGGAGCCGACCGGCTGCGTCTCCACCGAGGTTTGGGGCATCCTCCCTCTCCGCAGACCCCGCTGCCCCCGCTGCCAGCCTTTGAGGGAGCCCAGCATGAGCATCACTCGCCTCTCGCGCTCTCAGAAGGGGCAGGTTTGCCTCCCTCCGAGCCCCCTTTTCCCTGCGTGGCGCTGGGTTTCACCCTGTGCCTCAGCCCAGCCTTGCCTAAGAAAGTACTGGCTGTGGTGGGCCCCACTGGGCGCAGGGCAGCTCCCCAACCTGGGTGCTGCTCTCTGGGGCGGTGGCCTTGGGGAAGGAAAGCCAGGGCCACCCTTCCAGCCTGGACAGGACCCCGTGTGACGGGCAACGCCGACAGCTGGTGACAGCCCTGGGGTCCTCGGCCAGCTGGGCGTGCAGTGGGGTCCCCGGGGTTCGGGGTCCGGGTGCCTCCAGGAGGATTTGCATCTCCGTGGGGAGCGGGGCTTGGCTGGGGGGGGTCACGGTGAGGATGCCCACGTCCCTTTGCTGCCCTGGGGTGTAGGAGGGGATGGGGAAGGGGGTGAAGCGGGGTCATCTTGCCTCTCCTCCCGCCCGGCTTCTGCAAGAGCCTTGGCTGGAGCGGGGGGGCTGCCCCTGGCCAGGGCTGGGGACCAGGGCTGTTTGGGGAAGGCCAGGGGGGGCACTCACCTCCTGCCCCCCACGCAGCGCCCGCAGGCTCTGCCTCCCCAGCTGGCACCAGCCTAGAGCCAAGCGAGCCCCCAGTGTGCTGGGGAGAGGCCCGCAGGCTGGGAATGGCGCTTTCTGTCCAGCTCCTGATCTGTAAAAATCCAGCCCATGTGAAATTCTTTTTAAGCATCCTCCAGCCTAGCTGTTAAAAATAAGCAAGGCTGAAGACTGGAGAATATGAAAGCTTCCGGAAAATACCGCCTGGAAGTGCTGTGCCGGTGGCACCGCCATCCCTTCCCTTCCCTCTCTCAGCTGTCACTTTCCCGTGTGTATTTTTTTCGTTCTATAAATGTCCTTGCACGGACCCCAGCTGGGCTGTGCTGGAGCGGCAGCTCCTCGGTGCGGGGAAGGCGGCGTATGCACGTCGTGTCCGGTACAGCCGCTAGACGGCAAATCCAGCCCGGGTTATGGCTGCAGAAAGCTGCTCTGCAAGAGGGGAGGCTGCAGCGCGCAGAGCAGCCCAGGCCCTGGGCTCTGCCTTTGGGAGTCCTCAGACACCTCTCGTGCAGTTACAGAAAGGGCTTTATTCGTCGGTATGATATCTACAGTTCATGCGTTGGTGATAGCACAGGTTTTTTTGGGTTTTTGTTTCTATAGTGTTAGCATGCAGTTTAAATGCGGAGGGTCTGGATGACCTCTTCAGCTTTGCAGGTCATCTCCAAAGCTCAGCTGCCCCTTTGGTTCTCAAACTAAACCGTCCAAGCAACCAAGTTGGGTGGTTTTGGCTTTTGGCAAATTCAAACGTGCTGCAGATGCACGGGGCACTGCGATTTTTTTTTTTTTTTTTTCTTTTTTAAATAGGAGACCCCGGTCGCCCGGGCAGGGCGGGCGCTCGGAGCCCGGTGGGTGGGTGGGATGGAGCTGGGCGTGCAGGGGCTCCCCGGGCAGCCGGGAGCTGCCCCATCCCTCGCTCCTGCCCTGAGCCACTGGTCTGGGAGGCAGATGTGAGGCTCCCTTGGCCACGGCCGTGAGCAGGCTGTTTCCCAGGGTGTTTCTCTCTAACCTAAGCAGCTGACAGCCGCTCGGCAGTGGCAGGAAAGGTTTCTCTCCCATTAGCTCTATCTCTGGAGCAGGAGGCTGATGGAAGGGGGAAAAATTGGAGGGGCAAGAGTGAGTTTGCTCTTCCCCCATCCCAGACTGAGGGATGCTGGCAGCCAGGAAATCTTTAACCCTTTACTCGTGTAGCTCCCAGCCTCCCGGCGCCCGCTGGCACCTGGCCCCGGGGGAGTCGCCTGAGATCTGCCGGTTCTGCAGGACCCACACCTGAAACCCCCCCGCTGGGGTCAGGAGCTCAGTGCTGTGCTTCGGAGGTGGGATGAGCTCTGCCCCGTCCCCGCTGCATCCCACCCAAAACCAGGGGAGAAGGTGAATGGGGGTGCAGCGCTCTGGGGGTGGCTGTGGTGGGGTCAGAGGGGGAACCTTGCTGGGACCTGTCCCACCCTGCGTGGCCGGAGAGCCGGGAAGAGGGAGCGTTTGGGGACGAATGGATCCTGCCCGCCCGTGTGGGCTGGTGTCGGAGCACCCTTATTGCACTATTGCGGAAGCCAAGTCAAACTGTCAAGCTGCGTTAAGACGGGGGCGAGTGTCTCCCCGGGAACGGGGGAGCCAAGTCCTGAGGCTGGGGAGGGGGCCGGGCGGGCGCCGGGCTAGATCTCGATGATGGTGGCACGCCGCAGGCACAGCGGGGCGTCGGGGGGCACCGCGTTTCGCTTGATCTCGTTCCCATCGAGCCGCAGGACCTGGAGCCTGGAGTAGTTCATGACGTCCACCACGGTGCAGAAGCTGCTGATGGAGAACTCTGCGGGGGGAGAGGAGAGAGCTGAGCCCCGGCTCGATCTAGCGTGCGTGATGTGAGTGCTCTTGGGGAGCCATGTGGGAATGTCACGGGGGGCTGCTCTGGAGATGGGTCTGTGGGTACTGACCTCTGAGAGCTGGTTTATGCTAAGATGGGCAGGAAAATAATGACTCCCCCTCCCAAATCGCCAATTATTCCTGCAAATTTGGAGTTGATACCCTCTGCTCTTAAGCTAAAAGAGGAACTGATGCAGTCCTAAGGAGCCTGTGAGTTTGTGCCTGTTCCAGGGTTTGGAAGCGGCGGCAGCGCCCGCCCTCGGCTGCCTTTGCCCAGCCTGGCTGGAGCGCTCGTAGGGAAAAAGCCAGGTGGAGTTAGGTGAAACATTGCTTTTTATGGGGAATTGCCTTTGCAGCCTCCTTTGTGAGGCTTCATACGCTGCAGCCCCCGGCTCCCCCGGCCACCGCGGGACTGCCCCGGCAGCGTGTCCGGGAGGGAGGACATCCCTGTCCCTGTCCCCATCCCACGCCTGCGGACACCCCCTTCCCCTTCCTCTGCCACCCGCCGCTGCCAGCACCAGGCAGGGCAACTCCGGGCCAGCCCGGGCTGGGCTTGGAGAGAGGAGATGGAACAGACTCCAAACATTTTGTGCAGAATTTGGGGGAGAAGCGAGCGACTAGAGGGCAGCAAAGCTCCAGGCCGGGACGCTGCCGGGGAAGGCAGCGGGGTGCTGGGGGACCCCCGCGCCCACAGGCCGGGGGCTTGGGGGGCTGCCAGCCCTGCGGTGTGCGGGGAGGCAAGCGGGGGCCTCCCGGGGTGGCTGGAGCGGCGCGACCCCGGCCCTGGTGCCCCATGGGTGGGACGTGCCCCCCAGAGAGGTTGGTGCTGGGTGCCCGGACCCGCAGCCCCTCGCTCCTGGGGAGGCTTTAAAGGTCAGCGGCAAAACCTGCAGCTGGAGGAAAAACTGCTGCGAAGCCTGAACGGCTCCGCGGTGGTTTCATGGCATTTGTGGGCAGACGTTAACAGCTACCAATTTTGAAAGCAAACATTTGGGAATCTGTTCTTGTTTTTGTGTTTCTGTCGGTTCCCCGGCGCGGGGTTGTGTGTTTTCTCTGCAACAGCTGATGCCTGCGCTGCCACAGCCCCGGCCCCATCCCAGCCTTGCGCAGGGGCTCCAGCTCCGCTCCGGGAGGGTCCTGCCCCCAGGGCCTGGCAGGTGAGAGGAGCACGCCTGGATTTTTCCAGGAGATTGCTTGGTTTGTTTTTTTTTCTGGCTTATTTTTATAAATAGCAGCCTCAGAACAATCTGTTCCTTTTATTTATTTGCGTATTAAGTGGAGTGAATTTTAGTCCTGGCAGAAGATGCTGCATTGATGGCTCTAATAACTAAGGGCTCCCGTCTGTCCCAGCCCCAGCAGGGATGTGCCCCGCGGCTGCAGACCACGACCCTTGGGGGGCTTTGGGGGCGCGGGCTGTGCCGGTGCCCTGTGCCGGTGCCCTGCGAGGCAGGCAGGGAGGGAGGGAGGTGGGCAGAAGGGGCTGGAGAAGGGGGCTGCGCTGGCCCGGAGCGCCGCAGACCCCTGGGCACCGCGGGGTACGTCCCTGTCCCCTGCCTTAGCGCTGGCCAGGGTGATGCGTGTTCCCACGTGCGGTGACCGTGGCTGTGGGGACCCTCACCTCTGTCCACTCCGTGGGTGATCTGTGTGCAATGCCGGACTAAAGCTGCAGTCCCCTCCCCAGGTTGTGCATCAGCTTCTACCGAGAGCTGGTTCCTGGCATCTCTAACCAGAAGATGCTCAGGCTTCTGGTAAATGCTCAGTAAAACCAGTGCAATCGCACCGTGGATCACACAGGAGCATTCAGAGCGGGGACCTTCTCGGCTCCAGATGTGCTGGGACACAACGAGCCCTATTCCTGACTTGCTCAGGGCCACCTAGAAGTCTCCCAGATTCCAGCTTCCTGCTCAAACCATTACCCCAGGTGCTCTCCCACAGGGAGGCACGGGTTCTGCGTCCCCATCTCCCCATCCCGCTATTGCACCACCATCCCCTGTACCACTGCACTTTGGTTGACGCGTTTCTGCTCACCGTTGATTTGGTTCCCTTGCAGGTAGAGGTTCTCGAGGTTGGTGTTGACCCGGGGGATCTTCTGGAGCCTGTTGTAAGAGAGGTCCAGCTCGAGGATGCTGCTGCTGTTGAAAGTGTTGGTAGAGAGACCCTGATTTGTCAGGCTGTTGTGGGACATCCGTACATAGAGCAGCTTGGGAGAGACCTTGAAGTAGTCATCAGGGATGGTGTTGATGTAGTTGTACTCTAGGTAGAGCTGTTCCAAAGCCATTGGGAGCCCATCAGGGACTTTCCTGAGGTGGTTGTAGCTCAGATCAGCAAGGATCAAGGACTTGAGCCCTTTGAGGGATGCTCCCATCTCAAAAATGTAATTGTGGCTGAGGTACAGGGCTGTGAGGTTCTCCAGACCCTCCAGGGCGTTGGAGGGGACCTTGGAGATCTGATTGTAAGACAAGTGGAGCTCTCTCAGGGACCGGGGCAAGGGGCTGGGCATCTTGGTTAGGTTGTTGTTGTTCATGTACAACCTCTCCAGGCTTTTGAGCTTGGCAAAGACCCTCTTGCCCATCTTCTCACTGCTGATCTGGTTGTTGTGCAGTGCGAGCCATTCCAGATCCGTGGCATTGTCAAAAGCTCCCTCTTGGATGGCGGCGATCTGGTTGTTCTGGAAGTAGACGTATTTCATCCGGGAAGGCACGAAGGGCAGGTACCTCAGGTTACGGGTGTCACAGTACATGGCTGATGAGAAGTTAGGGGGGCAATCACACTCTTGGGGACATTGCCAGGAAGGGGCTTGCTGAGGTTCGGGGCCGGGCTCTGCCTCCGTGTCTGGAGCTGGGAGGTAAGAGTACACGTAAGGGGTGTTCTCATCCTCATAGTAGGGCATGTAGTTATAGGAGGACATACGGGACTGCCGCATGTAGTACTGTAACCAAGCCATGTCTTCTTCTTCATTGTACTGGCCCAGGGAAGCTCCACAGAGCCCAGCGATGATCAGGACGGTGGCCCAACGCATGGTGCTGATGCTGGAGGGACCTGGTGGGGGAAGAGATGGGGGGAAACCATCAGCAGTGGCAGGTCTGATGAAAGGGCTAGAGGCAGGCGAGCTGCGCCCCGTGGCCTGGGAATCCAGCGGGGCTGGATGTGGTTGCAGCCCTGCCTGGGGCTGGTGGCACTTGGCAGCAGAGCTGGAGAAGCCAGGGACGTGAGTGAATCCTACCCAAAAAAATGCGACTGCAGACGTGTCCCCTGTTCACAGCTACCTGATCTTCCCCCTTTTCACCTCAGGCCTGCTAGAAACCTCCATCCCAGTGGATATTTGCTTGCAAAATCTTTACTTATGGGTATTTCTGTTACTACTGAGTAGCGGATGGAGATACGGGCACATGGTCTGAATTTGCATGAGGACACGCAGCTCTGTCCCGAGGCTCCCGGGATTCGCCTGCGCTGGCTCTGCCCGGGAGGGAGGAGAAGGGACTCGGCTGCTCTCCGGCCAAGCGGAGGAGAGCGGTAGCTGCGAGAACAGGTTGATGGAGCTCAAGGCAATTTTCGAGGGAGCTATATTTATGCTATACTCGCTGCCGACATGATTCGCTGTGGGTTTCATCCAGCTCTCCCTTCCCCCACAGAAACGCAGGATGCTGCTGCTGCTCGGGGCTGATGTAAATCCTGGTAAACAAGTTCTGGCTTATTTTTGAAATGAAACGGCTTTCAAGCTTAGATTTCCTGAGCTCACCCCCGAAAAGGGGTAGCATCCGCCAGCCCCTGGAGGCCAGCGTGACCAGCGAGAGAAGGAGCCATCACCAGACCTAGCGCTTGGACTCTGCTTGTGAAATTCAGCCTGCGGAGGGCTGACATCCAGAAGAGAGCAGGGCAGAGGGCTCAGAGCAAGGCAAACCTGTCCCCAGCCCCTTGGCTTGGCATGGGCTTCGCAGCCACCCCGCGCCCAGGGCAGCGTGCTGGCACGCCCCGGTGCTGGCGGCAGGAGGACTCCAGCTACGGCCGCTCATCCTGACTCCTCGTCTCGGTGCTAAAGGAGCAGGCAGAGCGGCCTGGAGCGAGGCAGCTTGAAATGCCTCCAGGAAATACACGGGGCCGCGCTGTTCGGAGAGGGAGCGGAGTCGCTCCTGCCTGCTGGCTCCTATAGACGTGGCTGGGAGCGCAGAGCTGTGGGGCTGCTGGTGCATCGCTGCCAGCTCCGCTCCGGCAGCCGTGGCGTGGGCAATGCGCAAGCACGGGCCAGTGTCCCTCCTTGCCGTGCCAGGGGTGGCCGTGGGGTCACCAGATGAAAGCTCGCCGTGTCTACAGCGAGAAGGGGGTGCCTCGCCTGGCAGACAAAGAGGGCACAGTTTGCTCCGAGGCAGCGGCTGCCCTGCCACCGAGGCACCCTGGCAGGCTGCTCGCGCTGGAAGAAAAGAGGGATTGAGATGGTGGCAGGCGGGCATGGCTCCCTCGCTTTCTCCTTCTCTCCCTCCTTCCCCCTCCGCGTGCTCGTGCAGCCGAGGGGCAGATGCGACGTGGTCCTCCGGGATGCTGTGTGCAACGGGGGAGCTTGGCAGTCGCAGAGGAGTTTCTTCTCCTCCTCCCGCCTGCTCCCGGGCACTCTGCCTGCTGAAATACCAGAGCCGCCCTGCTCTGCGCAGGGGCTTCTCCACCCATGCCGAGCTGCTTGGCAGCCCCTTCCCAGGGGGCCCCTCTGTGCAGGGCAGGACCGGTCCGTGGGCTCCCTCCACCTTTTCTAGTGCCCCCCTTCAACACACTGGTAACCCCGGAGCCTGTCCTCAGCAGACACCGCTGCCCCCCGCTTTGTTCGAAGGTTGCTTCTCCCCTCCCCAGTGGGCTTCAGCCCTGGCTTTGGGGTGGGATCTGAGCTGAGTGTGCCGGCCACGAGATCCGTGTCATCTGCTGGGGCCCGTGCTCCTGTGCCAGAGGCTGCCGGGCTGTGGGGTCAGCTCCTCGCCCCGAGAGGGAGCAGGTTTTGGAGCGAGGGGCTTCACGGTCTGTGGCCATCCATGGACTTGGCCCATCGCTGCTGTGCCGGGCGTGAAACCAGCTCCCCCTTCCCCTGCACCCCGGCCGATGGGACGGGCAGAGCTGGGATGGGCAGGGGGGCAGCGAGCAGGCACTGCCCGCACCTGGGTGTCGGTGGCTGTAGGTGGCCAGCTCTGGCCAAGTGGGCAAGGAGCTGCCAGAGGGGCAAGAGACGGGGGTAGCAGGAGATGGCTTCCCCACCGCAGCGGCTTGGGAGCGCTGGCTTTCAAGCTGTGCCACCCGTGTCGCTGGCATGTGCTTTGCGTGGCAGCCGCCCGTCTGCCGAGGCAAGGGTATGGAAATCAGGTTTTAAAAAAAAAAAAAAAAAAATCATAATAAATATAGAGATGGACTTACCAAGCTAAGAGCCTTCTTTCCAAAGCCTCGCTGCTCTTCTCTGGGATCTCCCGTGTGTCAAGCAGCATGTGAGTGTGTCTCCCGATTTGCAAAGGTTGGTGCCCGCCCTAGATCCCAGATCAAATATTGTGCTTGCAGGTCACGGGCTCGGCAGGTTTTTTTGGGGAGTGACCTCCCAGCAGCAGCCAGTTTGCAGGAGAGACTGAAGAGACCCTAATGCTGCCTGGCGTTATAAATAACCTGCTTTTTCTGTCCTCCCTCTCTCTCTCTCTCTCTCTCCCGTCTTTTCTCATAGGAGTGTTGGCACTTTTCAGGCTCTCTCTGTTTAACGAGTTAGTGGAATCGGGGATGTTGTTTTTAAAAGGGCTGTTGTTAGGTCTCCTGCGTTTCTCATCAGGAAGCGATGAGGAGGCCTCTGGCCAGATTAAAAAATATCTGATTTTGAGGCGCTGAGGATGCGATCCTTGGGGAGAAGCGAGAAAGTATCTTTAACTTTTGCAGTACCAGGGGAAGAGACGTTAGTGCCTGCTCCGACTGCAGCCTGGGCTTCTTCCCCAGGAAGCCTCAGTTTATGCAGTCCTGCTATTAAATATTTGGGATAAACATTTCCATGAACGATAAGGCTGCAGCATCCAAGGTAAATAAATTGCCTACCAAAGGGCCACTGTGACAGCAGGAATTTGTCTTCAGCTTGGCAGGAGAGAGATGCCAAGCTGGCGTTTCTGCAGGCTGTGTCCATCCACCCAGGACGGGGGTGTCCCCCCGCGGCTGCCCTGGGGTGGGAGCGGGGGGACGGGGCAGGGGAGCCTGTGCCCAGGGTGACCCGCGGGCGGGCAGAGACCCGGGGGCTCGCAGCTCTCCCTGCCACGAGGCTCAGCGCCTCCCGCTGCCAGCCTTGCCCTGGGGGGCCCTGCAAAGCGGGGGAGCGGCGGGTGCTGTCAGAGCCCCCCCAGTCCCCATCCTGGCTCTCTGTGCACTTCAACTTTGGAGACAGCTCTTCCAGGGCTGTCGAAGCATTTCCTCCATCAAGGAAAGGAAAGGAGGAGCCCCGACCGCCCATCGCCGTCCCAGCAGCACGCCCAGGTCCTCCCAGGAGCCTGGAATTACTTAGTGAAGCTCAGCAGGTGCCAGACTCCCTCCAGGCTTGCTTTTTCCTTGCTTTCCATCGAAATTTCCCAGCCAAAACATTCTCTTCCCCTGGGGAGCCTTGCAAAGATCCTTATCGCTCCGGGGTCCTTGTTGTAAGGAGGAGGAATGTGCGGGGTGGTTGGCAGCCGGGGTTGCGAGGGACACGCTGTACAGTGGGGACTTTGCCAGAAAGCCGGTCTATTTGGGAAGGAAGAGTGTGCCTGGAAAGCACAGCTCGCTGTACCGCAGCATGGGGCTGGGATTTGCAAGGAGAGAGAGGATTCAGAGAAAGCCTTGCCTTTGAGTGGGAAAAGAGGATGGGGGGGGATAGCGCTGCCTAAAAGGAGGCAAAGCCCTAGTAAAGCGGGGTGCAGGCTTTCATTCGGCTGGTAGCATCTCTTCTTCCCCGTTGAGCACTGCTGTGGCAGCTTGCAGCGGCGCGGGGCAGCTGGAGAAGGGCTCTCACCACGGGCAGGGAGGTGGTTCGAGGCTCTGGGCTGATGCGGAGAATGACCCCGCTTGGAGGGATTTGTTCCCACTGCCAGGGAGCTCAGTTCCAGGGAAAATGGTGGGGAGGGTGGTGGCAGCCAGTAACATCTGCTGCTCGGCTGGTGTCAACCAGCATCACATCTCTGGCAGCTCGAGGTGTCCTGGTGGCCAGCAGCTCGGAGGCTTTCGCAGGGCTTGGATGTTGTTCTGGAAAAGCAGATTGTCCCCAGCTAGGTTAGATAAGGAGCGTGGTCTCTCCGCCTTCTGAAGGTAAGGATATTCATGACTCGGGAGCTGCAGCCGCTGGGGTCGGGCGCCCACTGTGGGTGCCGGGGCTGGTGGTGCCCCGGGGATGCTGAGGAGCCCCCGCCGCGTGAGCTGGCTCCGCATGGTGCCATTCCCCATGGCCACATCCCACTTTCCCAGCCTAAACCAGAAAATAACGACATGCTTAAACTCTGTTCGTATGCTCCCCACAGCCACCAGGACTTTCTGCTGAATCTCATGCTGACCAGTTTAGGAGTATCGCAGGGAGGTGAAAATTTACCGTCTAAAGAAGCACATATGTCTTTTTTTTCTCCACCCAACCTTGAAATCTCGTGCTCCAGGTGGCCAGCATCTCCCGCGCCCCTAGCAGGCCTCTCTGGCTTGGTCTGTTTGCCTGGCGTGAGGCGGGCACTGATAAGAGCTCGGTGCTACTGCTCATTTCAGGCCAATGCAAAACAGCTCCTCTCGGTTCCCAAGTGACTTCCATGAAACTTTGTCAACATCTCCTCCTATAAACACCTCTTCCCTATTGCTGACGGTTCAAAGCAAGCCCTGAACTGGTGACAGGAGCTGGGAACAAGCTGTCCTGCTTGCTCGAAGCCAATGGTCCCTATCGCTGCATAATCTCATCCGGAGCAGTCGCTCCAACGGTTGCAGTCTGCATCTCATCAGGGCCAGACAGATAGCTGCGTTGGTTTGCTTTGGTTTTCTAAACCAAACTGATGTGAACAGTGTCTGTTTTGGTTGGGTTTGTTCCAGTTGTTTTGATCAAATGCTTTTGAGCTTTGTATCTGAAACCACCGAATCTGGCGCGGAGTTTGCCTTTAATTTGCAAAACCTGCCCTCGGAGCCGGGAGCGCTGTCTTCTCTGCAGATGGATGCAAGTTTGTCAGGGTGCTTTTGGCACGGGGACCGAATGCTTCACAGCATAACAAAGAAACAAAACTCTCTGATGCTTGTGCTAAGGCTAAAGCTCGTTCTGCCTGGATGAAGGGGAACTGTTAAACGTACCGCGGGCATCCAAAAACAGCGCCTGTCAGAAGCACGGCTACTTCTGAGCAGCTTCCCTTTTTACTCATGGAAATGTTATTTCTGCCTCTTCCACATTTCCAAGAAGTTTCAGCTCTGCTGGAGCTGTTGGCTGCTCTGTCCTCCCACTCATGCTATTTTTCTTTAATTTCCATGGCCCTCCTTGTCCCGCTGGGCTCAGGGTGCTCGAAGACAGGGCTGCTTGTGTAGCAGTCGCACCATGCCCTGCCCTGGCTGCCTGGCAGGTCCTGCACGTCCCTGCCTAGACCTTGCCTTTAAAGGCAGATCCCTGAAGGGTGAAGGCCCCAGCTGCTCTTTTAAGGGACTCCAGTGACAAGAGTCCAAGTAGGAGCCGAGGAGACCTTGTCCCTCGGCATCTCCAACCTTGCTCAGGCAGGGTGGGTGGAAACGTGTGGGGCATCGCTGCAGAGCCTGCGTGGTGGAGGGACCTGTGAAGCCACGATCCAGAGCCCCTTCTTTGCATCAGGCCTCCTGACCAGGCTCGTGCTGCAAACACCTGAGCAGAACGGCTCTGGAGCCAGACCTTGGAGGTCCGTGGCTCCCAGGTTTGCATGGTCTTTCTGGATATTTGCAACCAAATCTCCTCTTCCTCGCTAGTCCTGGCTCTTTCCAGCCGCTGTAAAACCCAGGGAGCTCTCATGCGGGCACTGGCAGCGAGTGCCCTTCTCCAGGTATCTCTGCATCTCTCCATCCCTCCGTGCCGTGCAGGGAACCCTCCCCTTTCTCTAACAGTGCTCCGGAGCGAGAGCGCTGGTGTCTGCGGGGCTGCTTGGGCTCCCCTGGGCCTGGGGGAGCAGCCCCATGGCTTTCGGAGCGGTTATCGTCTCCGACGGCCCCCCCAGGACTGTGCTGCTCCTTGTCAAAGGGCTCTGCCAAAACCAACCTCACCTGGAAGCCCCCACCCACTTTCCGAGGAGGGCTGCAGTACGAGCGGGCAGGGGAAAGGCAGGCAGGGAAATGGAGTAGCTGCGGTGCGGGGAGGTCCTGGGGGTGCAGGCAGTGGGTTTGGGGGGAGCAGGGAGCGGCGGGTCCCTTTGGGCTCAGCCTCGGCCGAGCCAAGTGGAGGGAACATGTTCAACATCTGGCAAATGCCTGCACCGGGCGGCTGCAGCCTCCTCTCCAAAAACGCAAAGGTCAGCGTGGAAGGGCAAGGCGAATCCTCCCTCGACCTCCCTTCTCACCCCGGCCTCCTTTTTCCCTTTTTTCTTTTTTAGTGATACATTCTTCAGCCCAAACAACATTCTTGAATCGAGATTTGAGGCAATCTGGAGGGAGTCGGTCACTTGGAGACGGCGCGACTGCCGAGCGAGCCCCAGGGCTCTGCTGGAAACTCTGACTCGGGCGCGGGCTGTCGGGGCGATGCTCTCGCCGTGGCTCCCATCTGTCAGCGTGGTCCGATGCTCCCGGGGCTCCTGGGGTCACCCTGTTTCCATGGGAGGTGCTTCAAAGCTTCCCTTGCGTGCAGCGAGCTGCAAGGGCTCAGCCCAGGCTTTCCCTGGCTGGAAATGGGATGACAAGCAGCCCTCGGCTGGGAATCCTTGCCCGCTGTCTGCTCCCCTCCTCTCCCTCCCGCGGGATACTCGGCGTTGTGAAATCGGTGGCCGGCTGCAGCCCCGCTCGCTCGCTCGCGTCCCACGCCCCAGCCCCAGCTGCTCCGCGCCATGGGGCTCCGAAAAAGAGCCTTCACCGGTGAGGTGCCTTGGCACCAACAATAAGGGGGGTGCTGCTCCCAGCCCCCACCCACGTCCCCTTGCCGCTGCTCTGTCCCCCGCCCTGGACACGCTACCTGGACCCGGTGCCACCCCCGAGTGACGCCCACCTTTGCACTGTGCAGAGCAGCCCCGCAGCCCCCGTCCTCCTCGTCCATCCCATCGATGGAGCGGGGCCGGGCTGTGCAGTAGCCACAAGCAGCTCCTGTTTGCCTCCAGGTCTCTTCGGGGAGCACAGGGGAGGGAGAGCAAACCCCAAATTGCCCGTTACCCTCCCCAGCTGCTGACTTGGCGCGGCCACCAGCGCTGGGAAATGCTAGTTTGGCTGGGGAAGGCTTTGCCCCGTCGCACCGTAATTACAGGCTGCCTTTGGGGCTCTGGAGCCTCATGTAATAACTCCCTGGTCTCTTGGGGTCTGCGGGTTGTTATGGGGTGGACTCAACCCTCCCAGCACCCGGACCCAGACATGTCCCTGCAGCCCATCCCACAGCTCCCAGCCCCACAGATGTGGCTCTGGGTACCCAATGGTCTCAGCGTGTGTGCTCTCTTCCCCCTCCCTGCAAACGCAAGACGCTGGATTTCTTAAATCACCGTCTACAGGCTCCGGTGCCTCTCCCCTTGCAGCGTGGCTGGTGCCCTGGGCTGCACTGGGAGACAAGGAGGGTCAGAGCTTGTTACAAGCACTGTAAAATCTGTTTGAAAAAGTTAAGTGCTTAATTTGGAACAGAGCTGGAAATTATGAAGCATTTCCTCATCCCGTCACTCCCTCGCCTGTCCCTGGATGTATGTTTTTCACTGCTAACATCTCCGTGGCTAACGGAGGCTGGTTATGAGCATGCAGTGAAATACCTTTGAGAGCCTCCGGGTTTTGCAGAGGAGCCAGGAGAGCAGTTTGCACAAGATGAGCCAAGTGCAAATCCACTCGGGAGGACAGCGAGGGAGCCGCCAGCTGCAGAGATCACAAAGTCCCATCAGGTGTCACAGGCTCTGCTGCCGCCGCCGTGACTTATTGCCTGTGCCCAGGCTTGTGATGCAGATGTTCGCCCACAGCTGTGTGGGTATCGCTCGGTTCTGCCTGTGGGTATCACATGGTGCCGGGACCAAACCTGGCAGGATGCTGACATCTTCCCAGCCCCGTTTGTGGCACTGCCATACCCCAATCTGCAGCAGCCTGGCACAGAACCTGCCCCTGCTCCCCAGGGTGATGGGTGTCCAAACCCAGAGCCCCTGCGCTCGGCCATCGCAGGGCAGAGCAGCTCCACTGGGATGGGGCAGCAGCTCCCAGCCCCTTGCCAGACCTTAGGAGGAGACAGGGGCTTGGGAAGCCCCAGGACATTTGCCGGTGGTGATTGCTCTGTGCTTTGAGGCTGAGCAAGGTGCCCCGCTGGGACCCGGCTGCCTCTCCCCTTCTCTCCCCACCGTAGCATCAAGGTAGCTCCAAAGGCTGCCAGGCGCTGGCTGCAGCTGTCCAAGGAGCAGAAGGAAAAAACGCAGCATTTCCTTGCTCAGAGCCTTCAATTCATGTTTTCAAAGGCCCTTTGAACGCTTGGCTCCTCTCCGAAGCCTCCCAGCTCTCCTGAACAAACAGCAGGAGGGAACAGGTTCATTCCAGCCCATTGACTGAGGCTCCTGGATGGGGAAAATCTCACGTCATGTTTCCTACGAGCAGGGAGCCTCGGAGCCCTCTTGCAAAGCGCTGAACCCAAGGGCCCCATCCCTGCCTGTCCCCAAAGCTGCTCCCAGCCCTGTCCCCCAGCCCCAGGTCTCTCCTCTCCAGCTTTGAGGGCTTGGTGCGGATCTCCCCCCCTTCCTCCTCCTCCTCCTCCTCCGCGGTAAACTTGGTACCCAAACCTCTCTGCAAACAGGGTTGCAGACACACCAGGAGCCAAATATAAACCCATGTAGAGATTAATAAATTATAACCAGCAGTCTGAGCTGCATCAGGCAGCAAACAAGGAGAGGGTCCTGGTGCACAGAGCCCTGCTGCTGGGGGTCCCTCCCGGCTCAGGGGGACCACTGGAGAGGAGCAGGGCGAACGTCCCCTGTCCCGGGGTGCCTTTAAAACCGCACATCTGTCACTGCTGTCAAACGATGCTCACAGTCTTAAAGCACAGCCTCCCAAATCTACTGCCCTGTGAGTGAAATGCAGCCAGCTCTGGGGTGGGGGTGGCAGTGCTGGGGGGGGAAGGCAGGGCCTGATCCTGTCCCCCCGTGCCCTCTGCAGCTGGGTGCAGCCCCGCAGCCCCGTGGTGGGCGCCCGAGCCCGGCTGTCGCGTGGTGTGATCAGCCCTTCCCCAGGGCCTCGTGGTTCCCCCCAGCTTCCCAGATCCCCCCTGCTCTGGGAAGGTCACGGCACCGAACTCCCCTCCCAAATGGTGCATGGGCTGTTTTTCTCTCTAAAGCATCTGAAATATGAAAAAAATAAAAAGAATAGTGAAACATCAGCTGCCTGGGAAACCCATTAGCGCTCCTGCCTGCTCCTGCCACCTGGCTTCCCGCGCTAGCAAACAAATCAAAACGTCCCACTGCCTGGAGCCTCTTCGCCTTGGCATCGTTTCGGCCGAAGCAGAGCTAAGCCCTGCCAGGGGCCACTGCAGCGAACCTCTGCCCTCCTCTGCCCTGGCTCCCGTCGCCACGCTCAGGCCTTCTTCCGAGCTGCAAACACTCCTCCAGATTAAAGGCAGGCATGGTTTTCTTTTTTAAGAAAAAAAAGGCTTTGGAGATAAACAGGAGCAAGAAGCAGGGCGTGGGCGTTCTCTGCTTTCGCTGCTGTTCAGCTGAATTGAGCTGTTTGGGGGAAACTTGGGGTCCTGGCAGCGCCTTCGCAATTTAGGGAGATAAAAAGAGCATCTAGAAGGAGGCGGCGTTGGAGGGACAGGACCATCCTCTTGGGTTCGAGGTGGTGATGCCCCTCCCTGCCATGCCCGGGGCTCTGGGGTGCATCCCTGGAGCCCTCTCCGCCTTTCCCCCCGGAGGGTGGGCGCTGGGATGTGCATAATCCCCTGGACACGATGCTGCGGCCCCGTGGAGCGGGGACAGGCAGGGGCCGGGGCTGCCGAGGGTCCGTGGGCAGACGCAGCAGAGCTGGGGGTGGGCTGGGTGCTGCAGAGCTCACGCGGGTGCTGTCAGCCCGTGAGCAATAATTAGCGATGATCAAAGCGGCTTCTTCCCGACAGCCCCCAACACGGGTGCCTGGAAATCTCAGCGAGTGTTGCGCCTACCGGCAGGGAGAAAACAACACCCGCTCCTGCCTGCGGGCAAGTGCCTTGTGCAGGCAGATGTCTGCTGGGGTTGAGCTGCTCCCAGGACCCCCAGCACCAGTGGGGTGAATTTTGGGGGGCTGGGGGTGAGCGTCCCTGTGGGCAGAGCTGTGTGTGCGTCGCTGGTGTGCAGGGCACGGGGGCTCCGCTCCCAGCCTGGCAGCGACCAGGTCTCCGTTGCTGCATCTCTGCAAGTCAAGAAGAGAGAGTTAAGGTGAATAAGGAGGAGTCTGGCAGCTCCTCGGGGACTGGAACAGGCTGGGAAATGTGATGGTGCAGCTGCTGAGCTACCCCTGCCTGGGATTCGGCCCCTCCTGCACGGAGCTGGGGTTGTCCCACAGCCAGGGCACCCTGCCGCCGGCTCCCTCCCGGGTTATCGCAGCAGAGCGTGTCGCTGCCCAGCGCTGGCTCTAACCCCTGCACTGGAGCCAGAGGCTGGCAGACCTCTGCTCCGTGCCCCGGCCTGCCTTTCCCTCCTCCTCGGAGCCCGCAGCGGGAGGGCTGGATGAGCCGTGCCTCGGCCACGCTACATGTGGTTTGATAAATTCTTGCTTTGTTTTTGTTCGATTTCCGCTGGCGCTCTCCGAGGACAGTGTGTGCGGGCTGATCGGAGCGGGGACGGCTGCCAGCTGCCTCCTCTCCATCATCCCCAGCCGAGGCACCAGTGGCTTCTCCTCCTGCCCTCGGGGTGCCCGTTCGCGCTGGGAGAAGCTGTTGACAGGACTCAGCTCCTCTCCCCGATGCCGCTGGCTGCAGCGGCTCCGTGGGTGTGCGAGATGCCCCCACGCTCTGCTCCGCAGAAACAAGCAGGAATCCATGGCAAACCCTGCCCAGCGCTCCCGGCCTCCTCCCAGCCCCAGCCTGCCGAGAGGGGCATCTGGAAAAGCCCTGTTCTCCCCCAAACTGGTCCCAGCAATTTCCCCGCTCACCCCCGACCCCCTCCACTTGCTCAGGGCTTGCACCTCGGCTGCATCCCCACCTGCATGGCTCCCCCAGCCCCCTGGGTGGTTTTCTCCCCCCTTCTCCTCTCGGTCCTTCCCTCTGGAATTGCACAACAGAGCACATTGTGTCTGCAGAGCGCCGGGACCTCTCCCTGGCTCTCGGGCTCAGTTTTGTCTCTGCCTTCAGAGAGGGAAGCTGCTGCCATGCTGAGCCCGATGGCCGGCCCTGGCTGCTGCGGGACCGTGGGGACCGTGCAGCAGGAGTGGGGAAAAGGGGGACATTTGGTACCTCCAGCCCGGAGGGGAAGGGATGAACCTGAGCCACGGGTCTGGTTTTGGGGGTGCTCTCCGTGCTCCCACCGCGTGCCCCCTTGGCTGTCTGCAGGCACCCGTCCTCCTGGCCGTCAGGCACAAGCAAGCGGGGCGAGCATCCCGCCGTGTCAGGGACGCAGGGCAGCCCCGGGGGCGGGAAAGCGCGGGGGTGCTCCTGTATTTCCCTGGGAAGAGCCGGGCTGGTTGCGGCTCAGCCCCAAGCGTGGCCTTTGCTGCCCACTTCGAGGGAGGGGTGGGGAGGAAAGGGGGTGCCTGAAGCGGGGCCAAGCTAAATACGGGGCTGGGAGGTAGGTGGGCTGTTAGTCCCCAAGAGTAACCTCAGGGAAAACAGCTCCTGCTATAAGGATTTCCTTCCTTTATTATTTTTTTTTGGAGATTGCTCCAGCTCCTGCTCTCCCTGCCGACAGCCAGCTCCCTCCCGGCCGGCACCGCGCTGGAGGGAGGGGTTGGCTGCCTGCGGCTTTCTCCCTTTTCCCTGCAAGACCGAGATGCTGATGTGTAAGCTCTGGGTCTCTTTGGCTCCCCAGGTCCTCCATGGCTGAAGCAGCGGCCGCGGGGAGGAGGCAGCCAGGAAGCCGCCCCTATAGACGCCGCTCTACTCCTCCAGGCTCCTGCACATACATTTCCACTGCTGTCTGCCTGCGCTGGAGCGGGAACGTGCGACTCCGAAGCAGCGCGGGGATTAATGGGCTGTAAGGAACAGGGTGGCTCTCGCCGTGCCGTCCCTGTCCTGGCCGGCAGCGGGTGCAGCCCCGGCACAGCCGAGCCCCCGCTGCCCCGAGCCAGCTCCGCTCCAGCAGCGCCTCCGAAATATCCCGGCTCAAAGCAATTTTACAACAAGCCTTCACTTCCAGGGAGTCTGACCTTTCCATTAATAAATCAGCTGTGTTATTGAACGTATGAATAATACATGATCACACCCAGCCCTGCGCTAAGCTCTGTGTGTAAAATTTAATTAATCCTCTCACGTAACGCCCCCGAGGGCTGGTGATGAATGGTTACGCACAGCTCTGGCTGCCAGTGGTACCCGGCGATGGCTCCGGGGCATCCCGGCCGCAGCAGCCGCATCCCGGTCACCCCAGAGGGGTTTCCCTCCAGCAATTTTTTTGGATGTTTCTTTCTCTGGGTGTTTTAAAGGGGAAAATTCCCCTTTGCTATGGAGCTGCTGGAGGAAACCCCGGCAGCATCCTCTCACCGAGCATTTCCTCTGGGAAATAACATCAGCTTTTTCTTTCCCCGACCTTTTCCTGCTGTGGCTGTTAATAATGTGAAATCCTAAGTAAATGTCTCCATTCAGGTGTGTTTAACAGCAAACCATGAGCAAATACTGTCACCGCCGGTGCAATCTCCAGGAGACCCCCGGGTATTTAAAAGGGGACCAGCCCCAAAGACGGCCTTGATCCCAGCAGGGTCCTTCCCTCCAGCTGCGGCGTGGGAGGGGTGGGAACGTGTTTGCTTGTTTTTAAACTCAACAAAAGCGTTGACCCCATGGACGGTGCCAGGGAGGGTGTTGCTTTGCCTGCGGGGGCCACGCTGGTTGCTCCCAGGCTTTGCCGCTGCCCACCGCTCCTCACTCCCCTGTTTAACCTCGCAAGCGCTGGGGGTACGGAGGCGGCTTCTGCAGCGGCTGCCTTGGCTCTGCCCCCGAGTCAACGGGCCGGGGGTCTTGCAGGGGAAACCGCAGCAGCCCAGGGTTAATTAGCAAGCAGCGCAACGAGGTCTGGTAGTGATTACACGCACCCTTCGCCAGGAAGCAGCTGCAGACTGACGTGGCCGGTGCATGGGGGGGCTGAGCCCCTCCTGCCCTCCAGCAGACCCCCGGCTCAGCGCCCTGCCTGGCGCCCTGCAGCCCAAGCGGGACGGCACCCGCTGCCCCACGCCGCGGGGCTGCCCGGGGCCACGGGTGCCAGCGGGAGGGTCTGGGTGGGCAGCGCGTGCGTGGCCGGAGCCGGGGGGGCTTCGTGTGGGGGGAGCCCGGGTCCTGGGGGCTGCAGGGGCACCCAGCCCCAGCTGCGCCCCGCGGCTCTGCCGGCTCTGCCAAGGGTGCTGCGCGGTGCCGGAGATGGCAGCCAGCTGCCGCGCTCTCCCTCTAGCGGACACGGCCCGTGGGTGGGCGGGGGAGTGGGGCCCCACTCAGCTCCCTGCGCCTGGTGCTCCCCGGGGGGGGATGTGCCGTGGGCTCTTGGGCACATCGGCGTGGGCGCTGGGGATGCGGCCGCTGTCCCTGCTGCCGGCTGGCTTTGGATGCGACGGCGTGGCTGTGAGAGGATGGAGCGCTTCCCGGGCGGCCGTCGCTGCCGGGAGAAGGGATGTGGTGTCACGGGGAAGAGGACGGGATCACGCAGGGACTCCGGGGTGGGTTTCAGAGCTGGCGTAAGCTGGCACCAGTCCCTCCGACATGGGGAAAGCTCTGCCTGCTCCCACCAGCAGAGGAGCCGGCCCCTGGTCGCTACCTCTCCCCACCTGAGCACGCAATATTTCAGCGAATGTGCCGAAAAATAAACACGTTTCCTTATAGCTCCATATGCACAAATGTTACCCTTGGCTGCATGCGAGGGGCCGGCCGCTCCGGGACTGAAGGGGCTTTTGTTGGGGAAATGTCTGCAAGAATAATTTGAAAACTCCATCTAGGTTTCTCTTCCTGCCTCCTTCTCCCAACCTCTCCCTGGCTGGCAAAGATGATCCTGGGGGATTCACAGCTCTGCCCCACGGCTGCAGCCTGCACGGCTCAGGGAGCATCCACCTTCGCTGGGGCAACCACCGGGGCCCGAGCCCCTGTGCTGCAAGCTCCTTCCCAGCTTTTCTCCCTGCTCCCTGTGGGCTGTGTACGCCCTGGGCTTCCTCCTCTCTCCCTCCCAGCCCTCCCAATTAAATGTTTCCGAGGGAGGTTGTCTTGAAGTGTCTGCAGCTTCAGAAATCCCCGGCAGGTTGCCTCTGAGGAGCGGTTTCAAAGGCTTTAACCGCTCTCTGATATTGGCTCCGCGCCGCTGCCGGGAGCTGCTGTAGCTCCGGGGTGGCTGCACGCAGCAAGCGGGACCTGGGGATGGGGACGACATGGCCCGAGGCACCGCTGTCCCCAGGTTTATACAAAATGTCGGGGTCAGGGTCACCAAAGCTCCCAGCCCTTCGTGCATGGCTTGAGCCCTGGGTGCGGCTTTCTGCAGACAACCAGGACAGGGCTGGAGGCAGCCCAGTATGGAAACATCGCTTGTTTGCATCCGTAGCTACGGCTATTTTCTTCAATAGCCAACAGCTACGTAAGGAGGAGTTTGATTTCATACGTCAGGATGGTGTCTGATGGAAAGAAACCGGGCGGTAGCTGGGCGGGTGTGTGAGCGATGCCGGAGCGATGGGGAACGTTCAGCCTTGAATTTGGGAGCTCTGACTTGGTGTGTGAGGCTCATGGTTTGCTGGGCCAGCGGCTGCCTGCTCAGACAGGAGTTAAAAGAAATGCAGGCTGTGAAGCTGCTGCTCAGGATGGTCCCTCCTGGGCCCTGGGGACAATTTCCAGCCGCCGAGCAAAAGGATGGTGCCAGCCCAGCAGCGGCTCAGCAGATGGTCCAAGGAGCCACCGGGCTGGGATGTCCTGCCGCCCATCCCGGCCGTGGTGGGACAGCTCTGGCGCGGGGTCCGAGGGACGCAGGGCTGCCTGATGCCGCCGGGACAAGGCCCCAGGCTCCCGGACGGAGGGGACAGGCACTTCCCGGCGCGGCCACCAGATGTGCATTTCATTCCGATTTAAACAGATATTCACTGTGAGACCATAAAGCCGTGAACTGCCCTGGGACGCGTTTCCAGGGCTATTCCCCAGCCTCTTCCCCTGCACTGCCACCATCTCCAGCCACCAAGCCCTTCCCTTGCTGTTTAATTGCCTCGCTTAGTCAATGCAAATGAGTTATGAGCCATGAATGGTCTCTGATCCCGGTGCAAATCCCTGTAAAACATGCAGCTGGAAAAACTCTTCCCCAGCCTTTGGCTGGTTTTCCTCGCGTGTTTGCAGAAGCACGTGCTGCTCACCTCCCGGAGGCAGGCTGTACCTGCCGGGGGTGGTGTCCGTTTGTCCGCAGGGCGCCGGCAATCCCACCCACAACATGTCCTGCACTGGGGTGGCTGGCTCAGCTCCCCGGGAGCGTCGGAGGGCACGACTCAGGGCACCAGGTGCCCCCATCAGCTAGAAAATCATCAGGGCTTTTCCTTTGGTGCTGTCCTCAGAGCAGCATGGCTCTGCCCTGATCTGCCTCCCCGCCGATGTCCTCGCCTTCCACGCCTGCCCTGAGCCGCGGGTGCTGCACGGTCCGGTCCCTGCACTCCTCCCTGGGCATGTTTTTAATAACCCCGTTTTTGTATTTGTTTTTTTGTGTATTGCCTCTGTCCTGCACGCAGCCCCGGCTCACGTTTGGCAGGTTGGCTGGGCTTGAACACCCCCAACTGTCAACGCTGAGCTGTATCAATATTAATTTCCAGTCCCACACGAAACCTACTGAGCCCTGGTGGCACATTTGCAAGACTTAACCCTTTGGGGGTTTATTGAATGGTTCCTCGTTGCAAATGTCAGGGAGGTTGGTTGTGAAACATGAACAATTTCCTCGGAGGACAACAGCTGGATCTATTGATGTGGCCATCCACCCATCCATCCGTCTGTCCATCCATGCACCCATCCATCTGTCCATCCACCCAGCCGTCCATCCACCCATCCATCCCTCCATCCATCCATCCATGCACCCATCCATCTGTCCATCCACCCAGCCGTCCATCCACCCATCCATCCCTCCATCCATCCACCCATGCACCCATCCATCTGTCCATCCACCCAGCCATCCATCCACCCATCCATCCCTCCATCCATCCACCCGTGCACCCATCCATCTGTCCATCCACGCACCCGTCCATCCACCCACCCACCCATCCATCCATCCACCCATCCACCCATCCATCTACCCACCCATCCACACATGCACCCATCCATCCGTCCATCCACCCATCCATCCGCCCCCCCCCCAAGCATCCCCGCTGCCCCCCAAGTGCAGCAGGAAGGTAAGGGGTGAGGAGGGAGGTGGGGCCACACGGAGGTGATGGCGAGCTGCGGGATGCGCCTGTCGGGTGCTGGGGATGGGCGAGGGGAGCGAGGGGCCGGGGGGGCGAGCACGGCGGGGCCGCGGCCGTGCTGCGTGTGCCAGTGCAGCCGCCGGGGTTGCTGGCAGGGGCCGGGCTGCTGGCGAGACGCAGCTGGATGGCTGCACTTTTTTCCAGGCCTGTGTCTCAGTTTCTCTTTATTTTATGTGTTTTTATTTCCTATTAAAAGCACGCTGTCTCATTTCCTCCGTGAAAAACAAGGCTCTTTCAGCGAGATGAATTCCTCCAGCTCCAGCAATGCCCCAGCCTGCACTGAAAAATAAACAGGCTGTGCGGGACGCAGCCACCTTCTCCCCACATCCCTTGCTGCCCCACGTCCCCCGCTGCCGGTGCTGGGGTCGGCTCAGGGCAGAGATGCCGAATCCCCTCCCCAGGGGCAGACGGACGGCGCTGCTGCAGGCATCCATCGGGCCAGCGCCGTTTGCTGCCCCGTGCCTCCCCTTCCCTCCCAGGAACCTTCCTTGTTTCGGGCAGGGTTTGGTGGCGGCTAGACGAGGAGGAATAAGTGACACTTTTCCAGGCTGCTGTGTCCCCTTGCCATGTTGGGAAGATGCTGGGGGCTGCAGGAAAGAGCCTGGAGCCCTCTCAGCCCCCCGGCATCTGCAACCCTCTACCCGCAGGAGGGACCCCGGAGGCTGCAGGAGCAGCTACCAGAGCATCTGCCTCAGCTGGAAGCAGCGGCGCAGATGCCTTCGAGATGAAAACACTTCCTCTGCCGCTCCACCTCCACCTGACATTTGGGAAAGCAGAGCTGCGGCTCCCTGGAGCTTTCCGGCTCTCTTAATTGGAGCCATTACACACGCTGCTCATCGTGCCGAAAGGCGTCAAGCGGTGGCGTGGGGCAGCGCTGGCTCCGGGAGGGAGCCTGGAGAGGAGCCGTCCCGGGCTGTTGTCCGGGGAACCGGGTGTTTATCCCAGCCGCAGCGCGGACCAGACCCGGGCGGGTTGTCTGCAGCCCAGGACACGGCTGGCCTGCTGGGGGACCGGCTCCGTGGGTGCACTGAGTTGGTGGGTCCTCGGTGCCCGTTTCTGATGGGTACCACGGGCTGCGTCACCCGAGCGAGAGGCCTCTGGGCGAGGGGTGAGCGCTTTGTGCAGTTGACCTCTTGCAACAAGCCAGCCCTTGCAGGGCAGAGCTGAGCTGCCTGGCGCTGGAGCACAGCCCGGCCGCCTTCCCCGAGCCCGAACACCCCGGGGTGGTGCCTCTGCGGGGGCAGCCCTGCCTGCCCTGCCGGTCCCCGCATCGGCTGCAGCTCAGCTCCAACAGAGACCCCCCAGCTGCAGATTTCCACCATTTTGAGGTTAATCTTTTTTTTTTTGGCTGTGCTGCAATTTAGCATCCACCCTTGTGAGCAGAAGGCAGTCTTTCGATGGTGCTGTTACAGTGGGAAGATGTTGGGGCAGCGATGCCCCCCGGGGCAGCGGCTCTGCCCTCCAGAGCTGCCTGTGCTTTGCTCTGGCTCAGCTCCAGCCCGTCCCTCCATGGCAAACACGGCGGTGGGCACGGCTGGAGGACGGCAGCTTCTGGGAAGGCTCCTGACAGCTGATTTTACAGCGTTGGCAGCTCGGTTCGGCCTTCCATCCGCTTCTGCTTCAATCAAAATAAATGTGCAATATTAAAGTATCAGAGCCGAACTCCCCAGGCAGAGAGAAACAGAAAGCCGTTTATTTTCCAGCCCTGAGCTATGTATTTATTATGAAATGTTGGTGCTTGTCGGGGTGGAAGGCCTGGCAGGGCTCTGCAGCCGCAGCTCGCCAGCCACGGTGCACGCCGGGACAGGGCGAGCACCTCCGGCCAGATCCTGCCCATGCCCGGCTCCTCGGGGACAGGCTGCAGGCTGAGGTGGCCACCGCAGGGACTGTCCCTTAAGAAGGAAAATAAGAAAGGGAAGAAATGAGATGAGGCTGAGGCGCGTTGCTTTGACAACTTCCCAAGGTTTCCTTTGGAGGCTGAGGGCCATGGGAACAAACTCTCCCTGGGGACGGGGCTTCCTGGCACAAGGCGTGATGCTGGGGGAGGGCAGGGGGCCAGGGAGGGTAGCAAGGGGCTGGGAAAAGCGATGTGAGCTGCCAGCACGTCAGGCTGAGGTCTGACCCATCAAAGGAAAGGCGCAGCGATACCCGGAGCTGGCATTGCCTGCGAACACCCGACCTCCGAGCAATGTCTCGGGTCTTCCCAGGTGCAGGGTGAGAAGCAGCTGTAATTACTGAGTGCAAGCGATTGCATTAGCTGGGGAGTTATTAAATGCCCTGAGCTGTGAGCAGCAGCTCGGTTACTTCTGGATGGAGGTATGAATGTTTGCACCTTCAGCCAGCAATTCCAGCCAGTTTTCAAGCCTGGGGGAACTGCAGAGGCATCGGGAGGTGAGCCAGCAAAGGTCACGCTTTCCACGCCACGCTGGTGCTGTGTTGGGAGCTGAGGACACGCGGGCCTGTGGTGAACGGCATCAGGTGGGGTTTGGTGTTGTGCACAGAGGTTTTTAGCCGTGGCCGGCAGATGTTCGGGGTTCATGGACTTGAATTTGCTGTGGAAATGTTTGTGTCTTCATCTGAGGATTTTCAGGACTCTGCAAGTCAGAGAAGATTGAAAGTGCAGGTCCGGTGGTGGTCCACGGGGACCGGCTGTGTTTACTGGGCTCGGGGAGCTCTCTGGATGAGGGAGGAAATAACACATGCACAAAATCCTCCGAGGATGCAGAACTGGGAGGATTTGCAAATACCAGAGCGGACAGAGAGGTTAGAAAAATCTGCAGGAAACACAAAGGCCCAATTCGGAAAATGCAAAGCAAATCCATCTGGAGGGGACCGGGGAATGGCAGCGGCACGTTGCGGGTGCTGTGAGCTCCTCGGGGCCGCGGCTCTGGGAAAGGCATTCAGGAGGTGCCTGCTCAAGTGCCCCTCTCTTTTAGGAAGAGGCTAGAGGGGCTCTGTCAGCTTTAATCCCTGCTAGCCCGACTGTCCACACAGCTTGGCTTCTGGCTGAGCAAGCAGCCAGGTTTTTGGCAACGCCAAGCTCTCCGTAAGACCCGCGAGCGGCGGCTGGCAGGAGCCCTTCGAGCTGACCCGGGTCTCTGGCCGCAGCCTCGTGCTTTTGCAGCCGCTTTATCCCACGGGCGCCAGCTGGGGTTGCAATCCCCAGGCTGAAAATGCTCCCTTCGGCTGCGGGGTGCCGTCCCCAGGCTCCCAGCCCAGCCCCAGGGCCGCAAAGGCACCTCGCTGGCACCGCAGGGGTGCAGCGATTGCTGCCCGTCGGTCGCTGTCTCTTTGCTAAATTGCTGTTGCTGTCCTGAAGCGCAAAGGCAGCGCGAGGGGCAGGGAGTATGAATAACGATCGTGCAGCGAAGTGCTGCAGGGAAATAATTTCAGCTCTTGGCGGTGGGGTCTAGCGGGGGGGACCTGCTCTCGCGCTGACACCCCCGGGAAAAATCCTGATTAACTTTGGATGTGCTGTGTGAGGCGCCGCACGGCTCCGCTCCTGCGCTTTCTGATGTGTCACCCCTTCCACTGCCCCACGAAGCCAGCGGGGCTCAGCGCTGGTCCCCGGCCCCCTGCGGAGTCCCCGGTTCATCCCTGGTTCATGTGCAGAGACCCCTGTCCCTGCTGCTGCTCTGCCAGCGCCGGGGTGGTGCCGGCGGTCAGGGTGGTTTCATGGTGTGCCTGGACCAGCTCCATCCCGTTGGGCAGCCCCCGGGGAAGCGTCCCCGCGCGTGGGGCGGCCCGAACATCACCCGGGGCAGTGGGAGTGGGGAAGCTTTATGCAGCGTGGAGGCTGCGGGAGGATTAAAGGCAGATTGATTGGGCCTTAATAGCTCTGCCATAAATTCCTTCTCCAAATGCTGTTTGAGAGCAGCGAAACCCCGGTGTTCCCAGAGCTCCCTTGCTTATTAAACAACCTAATGAAGTGATTTGATTAAATGCAGGGAAGTCTTTCTGGCTGCCCTGGTGCTTTGTAGCAACCTGAGATTATTGAAACTGTTACTTGGGAGATGCCATGCTTTAAGATGCGCCGCCTTGACTATAGATCATTTCTGATTTTGCAGTGGCTAATTGCTGTGGTTGCTGCTTGTTACGGCTCGTGGGAGCGCGGGAGAGCCCCAGGCGTGTGCCCCAATGCCCAGCCAAGGCACCGGGCTCGAAACCAGCGATGCAAACGGCTGTGCCCCTCTGCCTCGCGAGGCTCGCAGCTCAGGGGTTAAGCGACTTTGTGGAAAATAAGATCCAGAGCCGTCAGCAGGGTTTCTCCTATAGAAATGCTGCCATTCAGGCCTGAGCTGCAACCGCAGAGCGGAGAGTGATGGATATCCCGGGAGGAGCGAGGGAGATGAAAGGGAGCGGGGCGAGCACCGACTGCGGAGGCTCTGGCACCGGCCACCGCTCTGCGTTCAACAGGAACCGGCACCAAGTGGGATGGGCAGCTGCTGCCAGGGGCTCCTCTAATACCAGTAATTAATAGCAACGGTAGTAAAAAGAGCTGGTGAGTTTAAGAGGGAGAAGAGGGGAGTCCAGGCTGCGGAGGGAGAGTGGGAAGGAGCAGCATGAGTAACAGACATAAAAAGAGAGGAGGCAATGTGACCTCTGCAGATACACAAATTACTCAGCTCCTTCTGGCTGCATCAAAGATTTTCTGACTCACCAGCCTGGGGATTTAACCCCTGGATCTCGGGCTGCGCTGGCAGGCGGCTGGTGGGATGCAGGGAGGAGGCTGCTCCGGCTCCTCGACCGTGCGGGAGCGTGGCAGGGGGCTGCCAGGAGCCCCCCATCCTCTTCGAGGTGAGGAAGGCTCCAAGTGCTGCCCAGACTTTGGGGGGCACAGTGGGTTTGCACGGGGACCCCAGGACTGAAGAGGTGGAGGGATGAGGTCCATCCCTTCCAGCCGCCTGCAGTGCCAGCTCCCAAATCCTGCAAACGTGCCTCGCTCGCTCCCTCTCCTCCCTCCCCAGAGCCTTGGGAGCTACCTTGGGTTCAGGGAGCAACCGAGAATCTGCCCTCACAGATCCTGCATGCAAAGCTCCAGAAAATCCCCTGTTTTAGCCCAGCCCCAGCTTTGCCTTCCACATCCTCGGCCCCGCTGGTGGGCAGAGGACCAGCCTGGGAGCTGGGGATGGGGGGGCTCAGGTGCAGCTCTCCCTCCTTGAAGGGGTTAAACTCTCCCAGGCTCGGGGTTGTTGTTCCCTTACACCCGTCTGGGGGAATAATTAGAACCAGGCTGCTGCTGAGCAGAGCTACTTGGTTGGAGAGTGACTGAACTGCTTCACCCCTCGCTGAACCTGGCCTGAAAAGATGGGGAAGAGCCCGAGATGCCGATGGGCATCGGCGCCTGTCGCCCTGTTCCGAGGGCAGGTCTGGAGGGGCACCAGCGCAGGAAAGTTTCTGCTCCCTCTCACCCCAGATCACCTGAAAAAACAGGAAAGGAAAGAGGAGAAAGATATTCCAGCAAAGGAGGGAAAACAGCTGCAGGAGGCAACGTAAAGGCTGTGCCCATGGAGCTGTGCCAGGGACGGGCTGGGAGCGAGTGGGGAGAGACGGGGCGATAAGGGATGGAGCTCGGCTAGGTGGAAAATACAGGAGGAGCTTGATTTATTTGCTGTTTCCCTTCATCTCCTTTGCTTCCAATTTTCATCATAGTTTGTGAAGAGTTTATCTTGAAGCTTGTGCAATGACTGGACCGGCTCCATGCAGAAACAGACTCGGAGCAAAACCACCGCCAGCAAAACAAACCTGGAGCCCGACCTGGGCTGTGATTGATAATCTTGACTATCGGGGCCTCTGGAGTTTGTTTAAACCAAGCTGGGATTTTCACCAAGACAACTTTCATTATGAGATTTCCTGTGCTGCCAGGAGAGGCAGAAAACTCGTCACAGCAGCCTCTCCCCGTGTGTTGCCTTTTCCATTTCTGGGCCTTGGTTGATCTCTGTTTAAAAGAAGAGTGAGAGCAGTGGCTGGAGCTGGACAGGAATGGGGGTTTCAGTTTTGCTGGAAAGGCCCCATGTTCTGCTTTTTTTTTTTTCTCACTCCAAAATAATACACAAACAAAAATAAGATGTTTCCCGTAAAACAGAACTGTTGGAAAAATCTCCCTTGGAGTTGAAGGAAACTTTTTTTTTCAATACAATCAAAATATTTCACTCCTATTTTTACCTGCAGTAAAGCCCTTAATGGGAAATTGAGACTGTTTTTAGGGATGTGATTTTACCCGCACTTGATAGTTTTTGCAGTGCTCGGCTCCCTGGAGCGATGCGTGCCGGGAGCTGCGGGGTCTCGGGGTGCTCGGCCAACCTCTGTCCCCTGGAAGCTGCCCCGTTTCGAGGCGGAGGCCGGGGCTGAAGGAGGGGAACCGAGGGCTGTTACCCAGCGCCTCTTCCCGCTTTCCCCCTTTGCTGCCGGGGCGCTGCCAGCTCGTGCCCCCGAAACGGGAGCGGTGAGCCCCAGGGTCCCAGAGCTCCTGGTGCTGCTGCCTCTACGTGGGAGATGCTGAACCCCCCATCCAGGGTGGAGTTAGGTGCCCACCTCCCCTTGCGAATGGCTGAACCGATTTCTGCTCCATCCCTTAGCACAACGAGCTCTTTGCACAACGGAGCCTCAAATATCTGGGTGATGAGTGGCCAGGCGAAGCCAGGGGAAGGGCTGGGTGATGAGTCCATGTTCTGGATGATTCCCAGCTCTACCAAGCTTGGGGATGATCCCGGGTTAATTACAGCCCTGCTCTTCCCGGGGCTGGAAGGCAAGTGTTTATGGGGAGAGGGGTGTGAGGATACAGCCCTTGGAGGACCGCTCCTGGAATGGTTTTGGAAATCTGATGCTGCCTCCGATGCTTTCCTGCCCAAAGGCTGACCCATGTGCAGCGACCGCGAGCAAGAGTTAACTCTTCCCTGCAAGTGCTGTGCGTCCCGCTGCAGGGCACGGGAGGGGGCTGGATTCGCCCCCTGCTCCTGGCTGGACATGCAGGGTGCTTGGGCATGGCCAAATGTCAGAATGAAACAACCCGGCTCAGGGAAGGGGGAAAACCCCACCAGGCATTTCTTGGGGAGGGAAGAGACCTGTTTCCCGTGGGATCTTTATTCCTTGAAAGAAGCTGAGAGGAGAAAATGGAGCATCTGCTTGCAAAGGGGAAAGCAGGAGAAAGGATGCTGGGTAGAGCAATGGTTTTTGGTTTCATGATGAGAGCAAGGGAGGCAGAAAGGGTCAGGGACTGGCCACTGCAGCCTGAGCGTGTCTGAGCAGCCCCAACGCCGCTGCAAATGTGGCCGTGGGTCTGGAGGGAGGGGGTAGCTCAGCAGGAGGGGCGAGGGCAGACCCTGGGGGCTGAGGGTGTCCGGGTGTGGGACAGCACGGATGGAGGCTCGGTGGGGTGGGATGCGGTGCTGCCCGGGGCAGGGGCAGGCAGCTCTGCCAGCCGGGCGGGACCTGGGCAGCCAGGCTTGTGACGCAGGACCCGGGCGAGGAGCTGCGGAGGGACGGGTGCCTGCAGGGCTCTGGCGCAAAGGTTAGGCACAGATGGATTAAGTCAAAGCCCCTGGCAGCTCCTAGCAGTTAGAAAAATGAGCTGAATTTATAGCTGTAATATTTGGAGCAGTTTCTGAACATCTCTGGGGTTTTCACAGAGGCCTGTTTTCTGCTCACACGCTGCCAAGCCATATAGGCAAATCTGCACCGGCTGTAACATGCTATAATGTAATGGGGCCACAGAGTTTACTCCCCAGATCAGGCCTGTGCGTCCATCGCCCCTGGTCCCCCCAGCCCATCTGTGCTCTCTGGTTTCGCCTCCCCATCACGCACGGAGGAGGACACTAGCGCGGGGACCTTGGGGACCGCCGCCACCCCGTGCTGCTGGGAGCAGCTCACACACCCCGTGCTCGGTGCGGTCTCCATGTAGGAGATCTCCCCACCGAAGGCGTACGGCTCCGTCTCCAGCTCGGGACATCTCAAGTGCTTTTTGTGGCTGTGGCTGAAGTGCTTTTGGAGGTGACGGTCCCTTGGGCTGGGGTTTCCCTGGGGACAGCTGAGTGGGCTGCTGCAGGAGCTCCCATAGCTGAAGGGACAGCGTTGTTTCCACCAGGGTGATGCACTGTTATAGCAGCTTGCTGTAGAAGTTTCTCCATGGTGTTTCACTTTTGCATAGGAGGAGAATATTTATTAATAAAAAAAGAGCAATTACGAGGCTCTCCCCAACCATCCCTTCTCCAGTGGGGGCTGCTGGCCAGGACGAGGATGGCTTTACCATAGAGGTCCATTAGCCCTAAATAGCAGCACCCCAATTAATTTCTGGGATGGAGCAGCCCCTGGGGTGTGCCCTGTCCCTGGTGGGGCAGGGGGAGCAGTCGGGCTCCCGAGGCAGTTGATGTCATGCGAGGAAAGCGCCCGGCTGGCTCCTGCCTTTGCAGAGGAAAAATACTGGACCAGGAGGAGGAGGGAAGGTTGAAGGCCAAACCCAAGGGAGGACCAGACACGACCTAGGTGTTTCCATTGCAAACAGCAGCTCGGCGGCGAAGCCCAGACGGTGCGAGGGAGGTGATGGAGGCCATCGGCTTGGGGCTCCGCTGCGCAGCCGCAGGGCTCAGGGGCACCTGCGTGGGGGGCACCCCCTGCTTCCACCCCCGCAGGGGCTGCCCAGGGGCACAGCCAGCCCCGGCCAGCAGCGACGGCCGTGTGGCACCCAGGAAGGCAGGGCAGATGTCCGTGGCAGCCTGGTGGCTCCTTCTGCGTTCCCAAGGCCTTTTGGATTGTCCAAGTCTTTGTCTTCATCGACTCCTGCCACGCCAATGCCCCCATCTCCCTATGTGTGGGTAGTCCTTTATGTATTTTATTATGTATTTATTTAAAACCATACTAAACCCTTGGCCTGAGCGGCATCTTGTGGTGATGGGTCCCACTGGCTAATTGTGCGTTCGGCTCAAAATATTTGCTTTCATGGTTTCCAGTCGCTTCATTTGGAGTTTCATTGAATCACCCCCTTGTTCTTGTTTTAACCAACACTGGCAGCTGACACAAGAAGCCTTCCACCATTGAAAGTGCTGTCGTGGCTGGAGGAAGCCTCTCCAGCGCAGTACCCCCCATCCCTGCTGCCAGCGTGGTCTGAAGCGTGCTGTGCCTGGCTGAGCCCGTGGGAGACATGCCGAGGGGCTGCAGCTACCTCGTGTCCCATGTGAACAGTGAGAAGGAGGGGGGAAAGCTGTCCTCTCTTTTACTAAAAGCTAAATAAAGTGTGGCTGCTGGTGGGCAGCCAGCTGCAGAGCTTGGGGTGCCAGCGCGGGGCCATCTGCAAAGCGCTGCAAGAGAGCAAGAAGCGAGCGAAGCATCGCAGGGAGCGCGCGGGGCCGCGGTACGGCGTGTGCTCCCGTGGGGCAGGCCGGGCTGTGCGTGGGGCTCGGGGTGCAGGTGGTCCCCTCCCTGTGTTGGGGGGCACCGGGGAGCTCCCATGCGGGGCAGGATGGGGGGGTCACCCTTGGTGTCTTGTCCTCTTGCCATGGGAAGGGCAGAGTGGGTGCAAAGTGGGTCCCCGGATCGGCACCGTTTATCCCTGGGGGTAAATTGCTCCCCTGAGGATTTAAGGGGTCTGTAGGTGGAACAAATGGGGTGGCAGGGAGGTGGCAAAGGCCATCCCAGCCCTGCTCCAGCTGCAGCCCCTGGCTGGGAGGTGATGGATGTGCAGGGTCCCCTCCCCAGGGGCTTGGGGGGGCTGGCAGGGGCTCCCCCGCTGCCGGCCGTGCTGGGGACGGGGCAGCGGCTCTTCGTGCTGGGGCGAGGGAAACCACCAGCCAGGAAACCTCCTTCACTCAGCTCCAAAATGTTTTGTTCCCAGCGTGATGTTCTGCTAAACCCGGCACCGATAGGAACTGGTTCAGTGACAGGGCAAACTGCTGGAGCTAATAAGGAGCAGGGAGAGGACCTCCTCGCTTTCCAAGGGCTGCAGCAAAGCGGCCAGCACTGGGAGAGCTCAACGTGCTGGAGCCTTGCAGGGTTTCTTGCAGACCCCGGGGGAGGGTGGGTGCAGGGGGCCGCCTTCTTGCTCCCAGATTGGTTCCCTGGGCATGTGCCTCAGTTTCCCTTCTGCAAAGCAGGCAGCAGAGCGCTGGAGGCAGCTTTGGGATCAGCAGTGGGATGTGGCCCCTGAGATGGAGCAGCGTTACTGGGGGAGGCTGCAAGTAACCGCTTCCTAGAGAACAGCCCCACGGCGACACACAAGGCCTGGGAGCCTCCCTGGGGAGCTTGGAATCACTTTTGTCTTTGCTTATTTAAAATGTCAGCCCTGATATTGCAGGAGCAGAGAGACAGGATTTTTCATAGCTGTACCGTGCCTGGAGCTGCCCAGCTGGGGAATAACAGGGGGGCTGTTTTCCCTGGGGGTCCCAGTGGCAAGAAGCCAGTCTGGGTGTCACCGGGCTCTGCTGCCTCCAAGCCCGGGGGCTGCAGCCCAGCAGAGAGGGCAGGGGCTGTGCTGGGGGGACCCCAGGGGAAGGAGGGGCCCCCCGGTTCCCGCACCGCTGCCCTGCGCAGGCACGGTTCCCAGGGCCCGCGGTGATGCTCGGCCCCCGGTGCTGCGGCTGCGAGCTGATGTGCTCAGCAGCCCTCGGCCCCGCTGCCAAGAGCTAATAAGCGCCTGCTCAGCCTTGCCGGGGAAAAAAAAAAAAAAAAGGGGGGGTTTTGGACTTCTCTCCCTCAGAGAAATGAGTTGGATGATTTAATCCCTGAGAAATGTGAGGTTTGATGAATTCTGTATCCCCTCCCTGCACTTAAAGCAGCCACAAGAACAGCACAGGAGATGGGAGGTGGGGTAGGAAGGGGCTGGGGGGATGCAGGGAGGGTGGGGGGCTCAGGGGCCGTGGCACAGGGAGTGGAGCCGGTAGCCACGCTACAGCCACTGCTGGGGCCAGGGCCTGTCCTGCTGTCACCCCGTCTGTGACAGGCAGCGGGGACGGGGTCCCCACGTGCCACGATGCCAGTTGCCACTGCGGGGCTGCTCCCTGTTGCAGAGAGCTTGCACTCCCTCCCTCCACTTTGTCTTTTGCTGCGCAGGGACCAAGGCTCCTCCAGGCTGTCCCAGCAATGAGTTTGCTGAGTCTCAGCCCTTCTTGGAAGGACTGCTCCTTCCCTATGGGGGGGACCATTCCTTCCAGTTTGGCCTCTTTCCTGGGAGGATGGGGATGATGGAGTGGGTGCCATCAGGCTGGGGAGGGGGTGGGCGAGGGCGGTGTGCTCTGTGCCAGGGATGCAGACAAGCCTCGGGGCTGGGATGTGAGCGCTCTCAGACTGGTGTGCGTGTGTCGGCCCCTCTGTGCCAAGGCTGAAAAGGAATAAAAATAAAAGCTTTGCATGACTTTGGAAATGCTATGGGTTGTCTAAACAGAAAGGGCAGCTGGCTCCATGGCCCTGCAAGCGCAGAGCTCCCTGCTGCCTCAGTTTCCCCTGCGGATGATGGGGATGCGGATCCCCCTTTCTCCCCTCCCCACATCCTCTGCTCAGACTGTGATGGGGGGCAGGACCGGCCGCCGGCCGTGCCTGGCTCCGGGCAGGAGCCGCTGGGACCATCCTGATTTAAGCTGTCTTGTGGCACTTGCTGGCTCCTCACGCAGTGTCACGTCTCTGGCAAGACCCGAGCGGAAAGGGGTTTATGGCTGCGGGCGGGCAGCTGAGGCGCTGCGGTGGGGTTCGTGTTCCTCTGCTGCGTCTGCACCAGGAGCCAGCGCTGAGGGCGAGCGGCTCACGGGTGTTTTCCATTCCCTAACCCTTCCCTGGCTGCCGCAGCGCCTGGGCTCGGGCACCCAACGCATGAGGCTTTCCTCCAGGGGAGATTTGCCCATAGGTTTAATGACCAAAGCAGCAGCTGTGCTCAAAACAGGGTTTATTTCTTGTTTTTCCTCTCTTTTCTCTTAAACACCTGGCTGGGGCAGAGGTCAGCTGCCTTTTCAGCTGCATTTCTTACTTGGGAGCGAGTGCAGCTTGTTCTGTCCAGCCTGGGCCCGTCTGTCCATCTGTGCTGGTGAAGCTGCGTGTCCTGGTCCACGGGGGTTTTGCTCCCCAGTTCAAGCAGTGTGAGATGCTCAGGGATGGATGGAGAGGCCAGGCCGCACCCGGGAAGAAGGGGCAGGTATTTGGGATGAGCATATCTGCACGGGAGGGATGCAGGCCACCTCCTCCTCTCCCCTCCCTCCCTCGCTGTGTGCTGGGGTGACCAAAGTGACACAAACACCCTCCCCGGGCAAGCACCGAGCTGCACCCACACGTCCTCGTGCCTCTGGAGTGCTTTGGGCTGGGGGCTGCTTTGTTCAGGGAGGGCTTCGAGCACCTTCCATGCATCCCCTCAGCAGCTGCCACGCTCACAGAGCACGTTCCCAGGTGTTCCCAGATGTTTGCTGGAGATGGAAGCGTGGGCATGGAGCCGGCACGCTCTGCCCCTGCCCCACGTGCAGCCGGGGGGAGGAAGCACACCACGCAGCATCTCAGCAACGTGAGAGCGGGATCCATGCATTACAAAGCAACATACTTTTCCCCTTCGCTCACTTCCCCCTCCAGAGCTTTGCTCGGAGCCAAGCGTTTCTCCCAGGCTCACGGTGACGCTCTCTGGCTCTTGTGTGCGGAGGCTGCTGGGAGCTCCCCCCGGGGCGGAGGGGGCTGCAGCCCGGGGCTGGGACGGGCAGGAGCCTGTGCCCGGCTCCCGGTGAGGTTTGGGGGAAAGCGAGTGTAATTTTCCAGGCCGGTGGCCACCCATTGCCAGTGGCAACACCCTGCGGAGGGGGCGGCACGCAGAGCCCCCGGAGAGCCGTGGCTCCCCCGAAGGGCAGCGCAGCACCCTCCCATCACAGTCCCAGGGGAATGGGTCCATCCCAAACCGCTAGCCATCATTTTGGGGGCACCTCTGGGCTCCCCTTCTCCCTGCTCAGTGGCTCCTTCCCACGACACCGGTGGCTGCTGATGGAGAGCACGGCTGGCTTGCGAGGCTTCGCTGCCAAACGCCTGAGATGTGGTGTTTTGCACAGAGCACACGCTGCTCTGACCAAGTGGCCGTGGGGACATCTCAGCTTTCCTGCTCCTTTTTTTTTTCCCCCCTTTTCTGAAATTGAATTTTTTAGCTCTCCGAAGGGAGTTTTAAGATCTGGCTGTCAGAAAGCACCGCTGTGCCGTAAATCATCTGTGTTTTTACAGCACCGAGCAGTGGAGGCTCGGCTTGGGACGGGGTGGCTGATGCTGGGATAACATAAAGAATAAGCATCTCCCTCTGGCCAAAAAACCATTTTAAGCTGCTACTCCTGAGGAGGCCAGGCTGTGGTGTGGGGAAGGTGAGCCTGCTTTGAGGACAGCCCTTTGCTCGGCTGCGTTTGAGAAGCCTCCTGTGCTGCCTTGCTCTGCAAAATTCCCCTTCTTGAAACCCCTGGGGCTGTGACATCCCCTGGGGCTGTCCCCTCCGTGTCGGGCCGGGGGAACGGAGATGCTGCGGTAGCTCGAGCTGCAGATGGCCGGGGAAGTCGGTGTGATGAGGCTCAGGGAGGGACCTCCTGCCAGGGGAAGGGGCTGCTTCCTTCAACCGCGCCTGATGCGAGCCGCTCGCACGCACGAGCCCCCCGACGCGGTGCACGAGGGGTCTGACTGGGATGGATGGGGAGGACGAGGGATGCGGGTGCTCGCTGTGTCTACTAACATTTCCCAGCTGGAGACGATGGAGCCACTGGTTATAATGGGGTTTTTTTGCTCATGTCCTCCCCTTAAACCCTCTGCTGCCCTTGTCCGTGTTTCCTCATTTGGGGTGTCTGCACGGCTGCAGTCGACTCCCTGCCGGGATGGCCGGAGTGACCGGGGCATGGCCGGGTGCCGAAACCTCGCTGTGCCTGATGAGCTGGTGGGACGCAGCCTCCGGGCTCGCTGGGGACCACATTCCTCTGTGTTTACCCGCTCGATGGCCGTCCCTCGTGTTGCCCTTGGTCGAGACAGGCCGTTTCTCGCAGCCCTGGCTCTGTCTCCCGGTGCTTTCACGCTCAAACATTTCCTCTCCTACCTCCGCCAGACCAAAGCGGTATTTCTGTTACAGAACAAATGGGCCATGGCCGGGAAAGGGGAGAAACCAAAGGGACGTGGCATCAGGGGACCGGGATGACCGGGATGCTGCTAGCCCACAGCAGGGGCACTGAAAGCGGGATCTCCCCAAGCCCACAAGAGCTGTGAGAACAGGTTTGCTCCATGGCCACCCTCCATCATCCCCTTTGCCTGCAAGAGCGGGGCCAGATTCTGCTCCAGACGTAGAATAAACCGAGCGCTTGGTGCCCAGAGCCACGTTCAAGGCTGCAGCCTGTTGCGTCTTAAAAATTTAAAAGGACGTCTTTGAAGGTTGATTCGAAACTTGGACACTGAAAGAAATTCCTGCAGGAAGAAAATTCAACAAACAAAGTCCCTTGGCTGAGAGCAAAATTTATACTCACCAGATTTGCTGAAGGTTTTCGTGCTTCCCAGCAAT
Organism: Platalea leucorodia; assembly: GCF_965183815.1. Lineage (NCBI taxonomy): Eukaryota > Metazoa > Chordata > Aves > Pelecaniformes > Threskiornithidae > Platalea > Platalea leucorodia. The sequence continues at coordinate 1,553,957 of NC_138841.1, forward strand.
GGGAGCCGTGTCAGCAGCTCCGCAGGTCGGACAGCGTGGTGGACGAGGTCTGGGATATGAAAGCTTTCCATGCCTGGTACTGCAGGGTGGCTTTTGTGCAATTGCCCCATTCGGTGCCTCAGTTTCCCCCTTTCAGTGCCCAGCTGAGTATCTGTTAAAAAATATCTGTTTTCATGGTGAAAAAACCATGAAACATGTCCCCGTGGATTTAGGCACTTTTGATTAGTTTTTAAAGCAATTGGCCTGAATCTCCAAACGGCGTATTCTTTCCCTATTGATTCTGATCCTTCTCCAGCTGGCAAACACATATCTCCATCTTCAGCCTTTGTTTAAACAACGTGAAATACCGATGTGGTTTCTCTCCGTTCCTTTTCCTGGCTTGCACTCGAGCTACCTGCTGGTTCTTAGGCACCCGAGTGCCCTGGCTCGCTGCAGGGCGAGGGCCGTGCCCCTGGACCGTCCTGCTCCCGGCAGGCAGCGAGCAGCGCTCAGCGGCAGTACGCCGGTTTGGGGGGAAGGGGAAGGGCGTTGTGTTGGGAACAAATATATTTAAGGATTGTGGGGAGCCCGGGGCAAAATGGGGGAGTTCAGCGGGTGGGAACTTTGGGGGAGGCTCTGATTTTGGCTGTTTGAACCTGCTGTTGGTAGCCACCATCAGGGGAGGGTGGGGGTGCAGGATTGGACCCTCCTGGAGGGCTGCCAGGCTCCGGTAAGGTTTGGACTGGGTTTTCAGTGGGCCAAAGCAGCTCAGGTTTCCTGGCCCCTGCTGCAGATCAGCTTGGCTGGAGAGGACCCCTGAATCCCATGTCTCAGGGATGCCCGGGACGGGGATGCTTGCAGGAGGGAGATCCTCGTGGCCGCTGTGCCCCCCTGGGACTCCTCGCTCACGCCTGGGCTGTGTCTGAGAGCTGTGAACATGCAACAGGTCCCAGGCCGCCTCTGAGCTCCTCGGAGCAGAGATGTCCACCCTGAGCATCCCCGAACGCGCAGGGACATCCCCTGCCCCAGCAGGGACCCGGGAGCCCCGGGGGTCCCTGGGCCGCGTCCCCTCGGTGCACAGCAGTTTGCCAGCCCGGGACCCAGCTGAGGCTCCATGCAAAACCCAGTGGCCCCACGCCCGTGGCCCGCTCAGCTGCACAGCACCGCCGCGGCTCCCCTCCTTTCTCGTTATTAAGTGCCATCAGGATTTAAATTAAAGCTTATCACCAGCTGGGAGCGAATGAACCCTGCATCATGTTTTATGGTGCCATCTGCCAGGCAGGAGCAGAGACCCCAGCACAGGGCTGGCTGCCTTCAGCGGGGATGGGGGGCAGCCGGCAGTGACTCTGTCGGTGGGGGCCCCGGGTGGGACAGCCCTGGGGACAGGCTGCCGGTGACACTGCTCTGCACCCTCGTTGCGATTCAGCCGTGTCGCTGGAAAGCGCCGTCCCAAACGCGCGCTGCTGGAACAGGGGCCGTGGCAAGGGAAGGGCTTATTGAAATTATTAATTAGCTTTGTTTTTAAACACAGGCTCCGAGCAGCCTCCGCAGCAGAAGGAATTGTTATTAAACGCCAGCCCTCCGGCAGGCAGGCCATGTGTGCGCAGCAGAGCCCGCAGCGCTTGGCTGCCAGATAAAGACGTTATTGTTGTCATCGTGCCTCCGTCCCAGCCCTCCGCCTCCCGCACTCCCACCCACCCTCGGCCAGCGGCTCCCAGGAACAAAACCCCCGCGCTCGGCCGAGGCTCACTCCTGGCCGTGCCGAGAGGAGGAGGAGGAGGAGGCGGAGGAGGGAGACAGACAGCCAGAGAGAAACTTGTCTTGGGGATTAATAAGAGGCAGGAGGAGGGAGAGGTGCACACAGGTAAGCTGTGGGCAGGTGCTTTCCCCCAGGCTCTTCTCGCCTCCCTCCGACCCAGGACGCTGCACTGGTCCACGATGCTCCTGCCCTCGCCAGCCTCCCTTACATGCAAAGCAGCATCTGCTCTTCCTTTTTGTTTCTCTCCTCTTGTTGGTTTTTCTGTTCTTCAGCAGCTGGAGTCTTTGTTCCTTCCTTTTTCTCTCTTTGCAAGAGTTTTTCTCAGCGTGGGGCTGGGGTGGAGGGGGGGTACTTGGGGCTGCAAAGTCAGAGGGAAGTCCCGTGTGTGATAGCGTTGCAGCTGCTGCCAGTCGCTTTCTGCGGGGGTGGGCGAGGACCCCCTTGTGCCCCCCCGCCCCGACCCGTGCCCTCGCACCCTCGCAACCCCACGCCCGCTCGGCTCTGGCTCTGCAGCCGGGGAGGCAGAGCTGGGGGGGCCGGGGGGCTGCACAGCCCCAGCCGTGCCCAGGGCCGTCCCCTGCCTCGGGAAGCAGCAGGGAAAGCAAGGATGGGGAGAGGCTGAGAGGGGCGCAGACACCTCAGGAGCCAGGACCCTCCGGTAGCACCGGGTCACCGTGCCGTCCCCGCGCTCAGCACGGGCTCCTTGTTTCCAGCCGGATCTGCAGAAGGGCTGGGGAAACGGCCGGGGCTGGGGGTCTGCGGGGGGCTGCTCCCATGGGAGGGGGGCTGGGCGAGCCCCCCGCCCCTGCACCGGAGCGGGGAGTTTCCCTGCCCTGCGGAGGGGACCAGCATCGCGCCGCTTTGAGAGCGAGGTGGGAGAGAGCGGCTGAACAGCACCTCAGCCGCAATTTTCAGCAAGCTGGTTTTCTGCCCGAAATTTAGGTGGTAAAACCCAGCTCTCCTGCCCGTGCCTGGATCATGTAGCCCATTCCCAGGGCGTGTAACACCACTTTTGCTGCCTCGGTCACCGAGATTCGAGCCAGCTCTGCTCCAGGCAGCGGAGAGGGGCAGCCCCCTCCCTGCACCCCACCGTGGGGCGAGCTGCCGTGGGGGTCCCGTGGGGAGCCGGCTCTTTGTCTCTGCTCCGGCAGAGGCAGGAGGTGATGGGAGGCAGCGACAGGGCAGCGATGTTTGCTGAAGTCCTGCGGAAAGGATTTCGTTGTGTGGAAGAGACTCATCCCAAACCTGCCCTTCCCTGCCTGTTTGAGAGTTTTAGGAAAAGCATCTACAGGGCAGAAAGGGGAAATTCGTCCCCTTGGCAGCTGAACGCAAAGCATGTCGCACATGAGGGCTTGGAAACTTTCCCGGGAGCCTGCGATCGTGGGCCTTCCTTATGTGGTGCTCGGCCGATGGCATCCCGCAAGCTGCCGGAGCTGCCTCCCGGGAAGCACCCTTTCCTCGGCCAGCCCGGGACAGGCGGCGCGGAGCAGAAATGCAGGGTGCTGGGTGTCCCTGCTTCCCTGGGGAAAGGGGGGGGGAGCGGCTGAGTGTTTTCACCTGGGAAGAGAAAAAAGTGCAGCGGTGGGAGGTTTCCTCTGCCGTCGGGAAGAGGCTGGAGGGGAGGGATGAGGCAGCAGCAGCTGATAAGGCATCAGAGCAGTTTCCCACCCTTAGAGAAAGCAGAGCCCGGGCGAGGTATCTGCTTGGAGGGGAGCAGGGCGTGTGTGGGGAGCGGGGCCGGGCTGCGATCCCTCTGGCAACACTTTCTCCCACGATTTGCTTTTGTCTGTGTCCAGCCAGTTCCTCCGTGTGTGGCAGAGATCTGCGGGAGGGCTGAGCCGGGAGCAGCCCCGGGAAGGGTCCGGACACGCAGCGAGGGAGGCGGAGGAGGGAGGAATTGCTGACACGGAGAAGGCAGCGGAAAGGTGTTTTCTGCCAGGGCTGCCTTCCCACGGGCCCTGCTGTGGGAGGAGGCTGCCGGAGGGAGCAGCGAACGCGACAAGCCTTTCGCAACGAGTCTGGTGACTGTGGGACAGTGAGGAAATGCTGCTGGCATGCAGAGGGATGCAGGAGCCGTGCATTGCCGTCCCTGCGTCTTGCAGTCCTAGGGCTGAGCCCAAAAGTGTTGTTCAAGAGCCTGGGAGCGTGTCCAGGCTGCTCTCCGGCAGGGTCTCCTGGGACACCCGTCCCCTGCATGGCCGCAGCGCCATCCCTGCGAGAAGAAACGCAGCGGGGCCGAGCCCCTGCGGCTGCCTCGGCCCTGTGCTGGCCCCGGCCCCGGCCAAGCGGCTGCCTGCGGCTCCGCTTCTCGCTGGGAAAGTGCTGGGAAAGGGCGAGGGAAGAGCGAGTTGTCGCATCAGGGCTCTGCTCCCCGGGGGAGCCTGCGGGCGCCTGGGTGACAGCGTGTCTGCCCTCCCCTCCGAGCACAGGCTTGCACTGTATTTAGCCCTTTTCCACCATTCCCAGCTCTCCAGCGCCGCTGGATAAAGAGCTCCCTGTTTCGGTTACAGTTGATCAGACCCAGGCTCTTGCAGAGACACGAATGGGCTGCTGCAGTGGTTGGACACGAGGGAAGCTAATGGGAGCTTTGCTGGCTCCTTTCGGTTATTTTTAGCTTGCCCTCCTTGTTCTGCTCCAACACGCAGGTTCCCAGGCTGGGCGGGGGCATTTTTCCAGCCTGGGGGCTGCAGGGATGATGGGAATTGGGGGTCCCAGTGGAAAAGCTGTGAAGGGAGCTAGCAGGGTTACGGGCAACAGGCTGGAAAGGATCCCTGGCCCAGCCATCTAGTCTTTCCCCTCTCCTCCCAAAGTTAAAAGCTCCCTTTATCCCTCCCAGCCCCTCCAGGGGAGCAGGGATCCCCGATGCATCGGTGATAACTATGCAGGGCCAGCTGCTGCTCTCTGCATGTCTAACTGCTGCAAGGGGAGGCAGGGAGGGCAGGAGGCACCCAAGGGAGAGCAGCAGGACCCCTGCCCGTGGCAAATCCTCCCCTGACCTTTACATAGCTCGCTCTTGCCCCAGAGGTTGTGATTTTTGCCTGCCCTTGGCACCAGTCGCGGGGCTGGCAGTGAGCACTGCTTGGGCACTGCGGGTTAGGGAGATGCAGCGGAGATAAACTATTTGGAAAGCAAACACCAGTGGCATTTGGGGCTGGAATTTCCAGCTGTTGTGCTGAATTTTTGTCAATTGTAATGGGATGACTGAGGGAGCAGCTGCCTCTTTCTGGGAAAAACCCCGGGCTGGCATCTGTTGGGTGCCTTGGTCTTGTACCCAGGCCAAGCTGCTCAGCCCAGCCCGCAGCTCAGGAGGTGTCAGAACTGTTTTTGTCCATGAATCGAGCCTTTTCTCCAGACCAGGCGGTTGGTTTCCTGAATGCATTCATTGCTTCACGATTTAACTTTATTCCAGTTGCATGGATTCCTTGTGGGTGCCCAGGATCCGAGCTGTCCTGCGCGCCAGGGCGAGGTGGGAAAGGTCGAGAGGAGGCATTTGCAGAGCAGGCGCTGTGCCGTGGCTCTGGCCGCGGATTCGGCAGCCAGTGCTCGTGCAGAATCAGGGTGTGGGATTTTGAAATCTGGCTTCTTGCATTTACGCCAGTAAATTCAACTGCATGAAACTGGATGGAGAACAGACTGCCGACTGTGCTGGGTCCAGGGAGAGCTGGCTTTGAACCTTCCAGCGTGTTGGAGGCAATTGTAAAGCTTGTGGTGGCCTCAGGCTTGTTGCAAAAAGCCCGGCTGCGGCCCTGTTGAGGATGTTATTCTGGATGCAGGGCTGTTGCGGGGACTGCTGGCTGTGAGCTGGTTTCTGGCAGATTGCTTGGCAGTGGGTCCTGCTTTCCCCGAGAGGGCTGGGGAGCGGCGGGCAGAGCCTCCGCGGGGAGCTGCAGCTTTGCAGGGAGAGGCTGGTGGGGACCGATGGCAGAGAAAGGCCACGGCAGCGCTGGCTCTGCCTGGCTGCGATGGCAGAGGGGCTGTGGCAGTCCCCATGGGGACGTGGCAGCGGGTTGCAGGCAGCACAGCGTATAAAAGGGGCTGCATCTACCTCCTGACACTTTCCTTCTGTGCTGACAAATGCCACATGATGCTGCCGCGCTCCAGCCTGAATTTCTGGCTTGATATTTCTGCTATATGCCGAGTTCCTAAACATCTGCAGCGTTAAAGCCTCATGCGGAGGGGATGGCACAGGCTGTGTGGGGCCAGGGTGTTCCTGGAAGGGCTGAGAGCTCAGGCAGCTCCCGAGACCCACGGGGCAACAGCTCTGCCCTGTCCCCCACCCTCCCTGTGACGCTGCCCGGGGTGGCCCGAGCTGAGCATCGCTCCGTGAGGAGGGAGCCGAACGCCTGGATCGCAGCATGTACTGGCTGGAATATCGTGTCCCGGCTGCCTCCTCGCTCTGCAACGGGCCAAACGCAGACCTCAGCCCCCGCCGCTCCCCCGAGCGTTGTGGGTGTTAAAATCCAGGTCTGAGTTTTGGAGCTGAGGCAAAATCCCATGGAAAGGTCTGGGACAAGGTGGGGGGGAGAGCCACGTGCAGGGAGGGACGTGGCTGGGAAAGGAGCGGGGTGCTGCGGAGCCAGGGAGGGGACTGCACGTAGAGCAGCTCTCTGTCACGAATTTGTCCATTCTCTGCAGCCCGCCGTTGAATCTGAACTCTCACAACACAGAAGCACGCACGTACATCCCCAAAGGGGACTCGCTGCAGCGCTGCTGAGCTGAATGTCTGGCAGCATTCGGCCCCGCTGCTCTTCCCCTGTTCCTCCCTTCCCCCAGCGAGATGCCAGAGCTCTGATTGAAAACAGCAGGCATGTGAGGCTTGTAGGGTTAAACAGAGCCAGATGGGAGTGGAGTGCGGCAAAAAGGAAAGTAACAGGCTGGGCCTGGAGGGGGGGTGAGAACAGGATCTTTTCTTGGAGAAAGAGCCATTACTTGGAAAGAATCAATTACTTGGAGCCCCAGGAATGCGTGGGATCGCTTCAAAGGGAGCCGGGCTGGCAAAGCTCTGGGACCAGTGGCCCATGGAGGGGCCCTAGGGGCATCCCTGGGTGGGATGTGGACCCGGTGGGAAGCTGTAAGCAAAAGGGGCTACCCCAGCAGCATTGGCCTGTGCCGCTTGCTCGTCAGATGAGGGCTGGGCACATTTCCCTGCTGCTGCCCGAAGGCACATGCGATGTTTGCAGCTCCCACCGGGCGCGATGGGCTGAGCGGGGCTGGCTGCGCCCGCGGTGCCACTGACCCCAGGCGTGACGGCGGCGTGCGCACCGGCAAGCTGCAAGCTCAACTCCGTCGTGTTGCATGGGAGAGCGCGATGAGCCGGGAGAGCCTGATTTCTCTCCAGCATCAGCATCACCAGCTTCAGCATCACCAAGGCTTCTGCCTCCACGCTCCCATCCGGCAGCACTGGCTCCCACGGCAGATGCTCTGTTTCCCCAGGAGATCCATCTTCCTCTGAGTCTCCTCATCTTCCTCCCCGTCTTCCTCCCTGTCTCATCTCACTTGATTCTTTTTTCCCACCCTGCTTCTGCCGAGCTCCTCCATCTGCCTCGCCGTGCATCCAGCTCGGCTCTGTTCCTGCTGGGGTGACAAATGCCGCTGGGAAAAGCCTGGCGAACACCCCGAGGTATCTGCCCAGGAAGCCCACAGCCTGGCCTGCTCCAGCTGGCCCCGGCAAGTGTCGGAGCATCCAAAGCACCTTCTGCATGGGGCTTTCTGGGGAGCTTGTCTGCAACAAGCTGGATCCCTCCATCCTCCAAGCATCGGCTGGAGAGCTACCAGCAAGAGTCTTGCAGGGATGATTGCTGCTGTTCCAGGCAGCAGCAGGGAGGGCAGAGATGGGACAGGCAGCCTTCACGGGCTTGGTAACGACCCAGAGGGAGAGGGGGTTTGTACAGGGTGTTGGGCTGGTGTCCAGGAGAGGCCCTCTGGCTAGGGGCAAGCAGAGACCTCGCCTGATCCCTCCAGACCTCCCACTTCTACTGGGACTCTCCCCAAATAACAATCCCAGCCCAGCACCCTGCAGTGGGACGAGAGGTGATGGATCGGTTATTTGGGCAGCACAGGGAGCTGTACAGCTAAACACCTTTGGTATCGCCCATGCGTAATCTTGCAAATGGCCTTTTTATCACACAGCCTTGAAAATGGGCTGTCCTGCATTAAATCCTTGTCCCTGAAGCACAGGACCATCCATCTTTGCTGCTCCACTGGCTGCTGCTGGCCTCCCGATACTGTTGCTCAGCCAATTTCCTACTGAATCATTGATTTTTTGGCTCAAGTGCAAAATTAAGCCTAATCCATCAAGGCCTCTGAAGGGGCAATCCATCCTTCGGCGAGAGGGCACAGCGGTGTTGGGACTCCCGGGGCGGTCCAGGCTCTGCGAGGCAGCGCTGGGGGTGATGTGCGAAAAAAGCCCAAACCAAATGTAAAAAACCCGACACCCCCCCCCCCCCGAATGGCATAAAGCTGAGCCAGAGAGGGGATCTCAGTGACTCACGCTCTAGAGAGGGGTTGGATTTAAAGATAACTTCCAAGGGGAAGGAGAGAAAATAGCAGGTTATTGGCAGGGATGTGGGGTAAATTCCCGCCTGTCAGAGACTGCAGTGATGGGGGAGATGGGAGATGATGCGGTACCTAAATCGGGTGCTTCCTAACCCACCTCTTCTTGGTGCCTCCCTCAGGGAAACATCTGGACCATGAAGGTGGCCTTCAGATTGCTTCTCCCGCTTGTTCTTGTGCTGATCTCGGAGGTGAGCGGGCAGCGGAGGAAGCCTCCCCGGAAACCCACCCGCCCACCTCCCGAGCTCGTCGAGCCCGTCGAGCCCACAGAGCTGCCTCCGCCCCTGCCGCCGGGCCCCCCCTCCATCTTCCCCGACTGCCCCCGAGAATGCTACTGCCCCCCAGACTTCCCCTCCGCCCTCTACTGTGACAGCCGCAACCTGCGGAAGGTCCCCATCATCCCGTCCCGCATCCACTACCTCTACCTCCAGAACAACTTCATCGATGACCTCCCGGAGGAGTCCTTCAGGAACGCCACGGGCCTGAAATGGGTCAACCTAGACAACAATCGCATCCGGAAGGTGGACAGGCGGGTCCTGGAGAAGCTGGAAAACCTCATCTTCCTCTACATGGAGAAGAACCAGCTCAAGGAGGTGCCTGCCTTCCTGCCACCCAACCTGGAGCAGCTGCGTCTGAGCAGGAACCAGATCTCCAAGATCCCTGCTGGTGTCTTCAACAAGCTGGAGAACCTGGTGCTCTTGGACCTGCACCACAACAAGCTAAGCGATGGGGTCTTCAACAAAAACACCTTCAAGGGACTCAAGAACCTCATGCAACTCAACCTCGCCCACAACATCCTGAGGAAAATGCCCCCCGGGGTGCCCAGTGCCATCCACCAGCTCTTCCTGGACAGGAACAACATTGAAGACATCCCCAGTGACTACTTCAAGGAGTTCCCCAACCTGGCGTTCATCCGGCTCAACTACAACCAGATCTCTGACAAGGGGCTGCCCAAGAACTCCTTCAACCTCACCAACTTGCTGGTGTTGCACCTGGCCCACAACAAGCTCACCAACGTCCCTTTCATCAGCCCCAAGCTGGAGCACCTCTACCTGAATAACAACTCCATTGAAAGTGAGTTGCGCTGGCCGGTCGGGAGGCCACGGCGAGGTCTGGGGGGGAACGGGCGGGCTTGGGGATGGCACGTGTTTCGTTGAAAAAGGGCATTTTTCACCCAGTGGGATGTGAACTCTTCAAAGGGGGATGCAGTGGTGAGATGAGCTGGGGGCTCTTTGTAGGTGAACAAGGCCCTAAGAGGGATGGATTCGCAGGTGGGGAAGGATGGCCTGAGGATTAGGGTGGTAGCTGAGGAGCAGGGCTAAATTCCCCCCAGTGCTGCAGGGCTTTTCTTGTTCATTGTCATGGGCAGCTCTTCTTTGGGGCCACCTGCCATCTAAATAGTTACTTCCCCAGCAGGGCTCAGAAATAGGGATATTTAAAAAGGAGAGTCTGTGCACATATTTCAAGAACAGATGCCAAATACGCAGTCAAGATGGTTAGAAATAACCCAGCTTAGCTCTCGAGCTGAGCCTTGAAGAGGAAGGAACAGGGAGAACAAGGCTGTGATGGAGGTTGCCTTGGCAAACCAGCCGGGGCAGTTTCACACCGTTGCAGGCAAAGCACTGCAGTTTCATGGGAGAGGTGCTGGCCTGTGAAATGTGTAAACATAGCTAGCACATTTGAGAAGAAGACAGAGACCCATTCCTGGTCACCCCAGATGTTTCTGCTATTAGAGGTCCAGCAACCTGCTGTCCTTGCTATCCGCGGGGAAGCAAGAATGCGGCGCTCCTGCCAGAAACCCTCCACGTGCACCGGGAAAAGCGTGCTGGGCTCTTCTGTTTCTGGCTGCAGTGGGGTGCATGGGGGCTGCAGGACCCACCCAGGGCATTACTGGCCTGCGAAGCAGCCGCCGAGCAGGACGCTGGTCCCCACAAGTGGTGTGACACAAGCACTTCCCTGCCGCGGTGTTTATTGTGCAGTGGTGGTGCGTGGCTTTGCATGTGAGGGTGGTCCACTGCCAAAGAGGGGCTGTAAAATCACAGAGCAGCGTTAGCGGGCCAGCTCCTGCCCAAACAGGGCACTGAAATGAGCCAGGCAGGGACGAGCAAGAAAGCTGCTCTTTGCAGGCAAGCCCTAATAGCGTTATGGGATGTGATGCCAAGGAGAGGGACAAAACCCTCACAAAGCCACATCCCTTCTCTCAGGGGGTCACCGGAGTTGGTTGCCAGGACATAATGACGCAGTGATGAGCGTCTGGTTCAAATGCCAGTTAATCTGTATTTTATTTAAACACCACCAAGCTGGAGCCAAGGGGGACCTTGGGGCAAAGGTGGGGACCGCTGCTGGCTCCAGACACACCGGTACCCAGGTCGTGCCAGGGCTTTCCATGGAGAGACGCCCGCGTGGCCGTGCACATCACGTCCCAGCTCTTTTTTTGCCTATTTTACCCAGCTTTTATAAGGTTTCAGTCCCTGAAGTTGGGTAACAACATAAGGATCGCCCAGTTTATTTTCCATAACGCAGGCCCCAGGGTGGGGAGAAACACGTGGAAATCCAGAAGCGAGCAACGAGCCGGTTATTGACGTTATCTTCAGCGTAACGGTGCTGCAGCATGTTTCCTTGATGTTTTCTTTGAAGGCTTAGGGCTGGCTCGGCAGGTTTCATGTTTGAAATAATCCCTTTTCTCTCTCAAATGACACTGCATCCGTTACTGTGCTTTGGCTGAACGTGACCTACTTCATTTCTGAACAAAAGCAAGATTTTCCTCTCGCTGGGGCCGCGCCGTCTTCTGGGGGAGGCTGGGGATTCTCCCCCTCAGTAGCAAAGCAACCCCATTCTGGGGTTCGACAGGCAGGCAGGCAGGGAGGGGGGTCTCTAGCATCCCTCTCTGTCTCCCTTTCCTCTAACCTGCAGCCCGCTTTTCCTCTTGTCCCTGCAGAAATCAACGGGACGCAGATCTGCCCCACCTCGCTGATGTCCATCCAGGACTTCTCCCCCTCCGACCTGGACAGCGTACCGCGGCTCCGGTACCTGCGGCTGGACGGGAACCTCCTGAAGCCCCCCATCCCCTTGGACCTGATGATGTGTTTCCGCCTCCTGCAGTCCGTGGTTTTCTAGCCCTGCCCAGCAGCACACCTCTCCCAGGACTTGGCTTTGCACAGAGACTCGACCCCCATCGGTGTTTGACACGTGGGACCCTCTTTGCCTCCCTCTCCCCCTGCTCACACCCCATCTCCATCCCTCTTGCCTTTCCCCCTTTCCTCCCCGCAGCGGCCGTGGACACGTGCAGCATGTGCATCCTTGGGTACCGCTGTCTGCAGGACAGCACCGTGTCGCAGCAGCCGTCCCAGGTCACAGCATCAGCCCGGGGTGGCTGCCACGCTCACCCCAGCTCCCTGCCTGTGGGCTCTGCCTTCTCTGCCCTCTCCCCAGGCCAGCCCTGGAGCTGGCTCTGTCTCTGCCCTTCCACCCGGCAGAGTTTCAGGAGGTTGGATTCGGTTCTAGCCAAAAGCATCTCCGGATGGAGCTGACGAGGGAGCCCAGGGGCCACCTCGCTGCAGGACTTGGGCCATATCATTGCTCTGGGTGGCTGCACCCGGAGAGCCTGCGATGTCCCTGGGGAAAAATCCCCAGTGACAGAGGTGGAGCAGGGATGCCCTGGGCTGGTGCGCTGAGGGTGCAGATGGCCACCCCAGAGCCTGGGGGCTCAGGGTGATGCCAGCCTGGCGAATGGGTGTTGGGTGGCTGGGGAGCAGGATGCGTGCAGGAGGAGGGCGGCTGGGTCTGGCGCTGGCCGGCAGGACCGGCAACGACACCTCGTGGCCAGAGCCACGTCCCAGGGCCCCGGGCGAGGGACACGCTCCTCTCGCCTGGGCCCTCCTGGGGGGCTTCGGCCTTGGCTCCGCATCGCTCTCCAGGCCAAGGGGCTTACTCCCTCATGGTGGTGTGAATCTGGCAGGAGGGAGTAGGGAGGGCATCCAGCCCCTGCAGCCGGAGCTGGGCTCTCCTGCTCCCTGTGTGTGTTGCACCCTCCCCACAGCAAAACACCGTGCACCCTCCTTTGCAACACCAGCCCCCTCCCCAGCTTTCATCCCCCCCCGGCAGCATCAGTCCCCGGTGCCGCAGCCCCCTCCCAGCATCCTGCATCCCGCCGCCCCGTGCCGCGGAGATGCAGAGCTCGGCGCGTCGGCCGCCCTCCGCTGCTTCCAGCCAAACCCTGCCCTCCCCGGCGCAGGCAGGACCCAAAGCCTGCGGGACCCCGATGCCAACAACCTGCCCTGGGCACGGGAGCCCCCGGGGCAGAGCAGAGCCAGCTGCTCTGCGGCGATGCCAGCAGGACGCTTGTCCCCGTATTTAGGCACCTGGGGCCAGCTGCTGACGTGGGTGTAAACCCGGGCTCTGCCAGGGCCGGGTTGACCCGTGAGATCTCTGCTCTGCTCTCACGGTCCCTCTGCCCTCCTGCCTTGGCTCCCACCTCCTGGAAGTTTTACTCTCAGTTGCTTTCTTGAACCAAACACACATGACTGGTTTTGCCTTATTTTTTTATAGAAAAAAGGAAAGAAAAAGAAAAGGGGAGAATTACTCTTTCGGATAAAGCTATTTTTTATTCCTCCTCCCTGTTTTGACATGTATCGCTTCCCTCTTTGATAGCTGTACCTGCATATATAGGGTGTCTGGGTTTAGGGGGTATTATTCTCTTTTTTTTCTTCCTGATTCTCAGGATTTAGATTTAAGGCCGAGCATTAGAGGAAAAAAAAATCCAATTGAAATAAGCATTAAAGCAATAGACTAAAGAAACCAGCCGTTACCTCCTTTGTGTTCAGCCACCAAAGCTGACGCTCCTCCGAGACGGGCACGGACGGGCACCGTGTCCGCTCCCTGGGAATGGGCCAGGGATGCTCCCCGCAGCCGGGGCACGCACCAGCGACCCTGCGAGCTGGGTGCTCCCCCTTCCCAGCCCTGGAAGGTTCATTAACCCCCCGCGCTAATTCAAGCTTGTTTTTTCATGAGAAAAGTCTCTTCTCCAAATCTTCCTCCAGTGGGCTTTATTGGGTTTGACAGGTTTCAACCTTAAACCCGGAGACCCTATGTATATATTTATATATAATGTGTATATATACTGGTAGACTGTACAGATATATCTAGAGACATATGTAGTTCTCGACTGATTTCAACTTAATGGTATTTTCACTCCTACTCTCCGCAGCAGTGAAAATAAAATGATTCACAAGGGACCCAGAGCCGCGGTCGGACCTGCCTCTCTCTCATCCATCCTCATCTTCCTCACTGCACGGGAGCTGCCGCTTCATTCAGGAGCAGATTTCCTCTGTTGCGGTCAACTTTTGCAACAGTGGGAGCTCGGGAGACCCCGGGGGGTTGCTTGTGCTGTGCCCTGCTGGAACCGATGCTGGGCTGGACCCCCAAGCAGCGCCAGCACGCCTGCAGAGCGGCAGTGGGCAGGCTGTGGAGCATGTGCCTGTCTTAACGAGCACCTCTGCTAATTAAGAGAGCCTGACCTCGGCTGCGGGTCCCAGGGCCGTGGCTGCAGCTGATGGGTGTTATTGTCCCCGCAAGCCGGCTGGGAGAAGCCGATAGCTGCACGCACTGCGTGTCAGGGCAGGTTGCGCGAACTCGGGCTGAGCTGCGCTCACGTCACCTTCGTGCTCCCAGGGAAGCTGGACGAACGTCCCCAGGGTGAGTTTGCCCCGGGGGGCAGCACGGAGGGGCCCCAGGGCGTGCGTGGGGGCAGCCGGCAGGGAGGCGTCTCTCCCACCCACAGCAATGAGCCCGGATCCATCCCCAGGGCTGCGGTCGTGCGGGGTGCGCGCGTGTTTTCACACGAGCAGAACGGGTGTAGGCAGCGACTCATCCTTCTGCCCATCGCTGCAGCTTCAAAAATCTCCTCTTGCTGCTGCTCTCCCCACGTGAATCATGAGCGGAGAGGGAGGACGGCTGTGGGCGCGGGTGCGAACGCATGGGCTGCGGCGTGGGGCTGCTCACGGGAGCGTGCACGCTGGCGGGAGGGGGATGCGTGTGTGTGTGCAGAGCAGGCGCAGGCAGCCAGCTCCCTGTATGTTTTTGTGCTGGAGAATAAAATCTCCGTATTTTGTGATCGGGGCATGAATCATGCACCCCCGGGTGTGCATTCACTCCCTGCCTCCCCAGGCATGTCAGCTCTGGCTCCCGGGGGAGCTGAGCACTGCAAAAGCAGGGGGCTCATTTCTTCTCTCTGCAAACAGCCGCCGTGCTGCCCTGGGACTGGGACCTGGGCCGGCGGCGTGGGAAGCTCTCCCCTCGCCGCGCGTGTCGTGGGGTCACGGGGAAGGCTGGAAACCCCTCGTTGGTGGAGGCTGAGTGGGGCTGCTGGGGTGGGCACGGCAGGGCTCCCCAGCACGATCTGTGCTGATCTTCCCAGTGCTGGGGAGGGAGCCGTGGGCCCACTGGGCAGCAGCTGGATATGGCGAGAGGCAGTTTGGAGCGGGATGAGTTACTGCTCAAATCAAGCCCCCTTGCCGCTGGGGACCCCCCACCCCACTTGTAGGTGCCTGAGCAGGGACCCCTCCTGCTGGGAGGGTTTGCACCGACCCTTCAGGCGATGCCATCCATGCAGGCGTTCGCTGCGGCTGCTGAGCTGCCGCTGCCTCTGGGGACAAGGGAAGAAGTGGGCACCAGGATGGACACCGGCTCCTTCTCTAAGGCAGCAAAACAGCCGCCCCGGGGCCCCCACTGCCCCAGGGACCCCACTGTCCCGGGGCCCCCTGCCAGCCCCAGCCCAGCCCAGGCTTTTGCTTTGCAGCAGTTTCTACCATGCTGGGCTGCCGGGCAGGACCTGCCCCCTCATCATCCCCACAGCTGGAGCAGAAGGTGCCATCCGAAGGCCAGGTCCCCCGCAGCCGCGCTGGACCAAAGCCCCCGCTCCCTGGGGCGGGACGGACTCAGCCGCTGACCCTGGGCAAGCGCCTGCAGCCCCTCCAAGGAGCGGAGGCACCGGGTCAGCTGTAACGCCCTCCCCAGCTGCCACATCGCCTCCGTCACGGTGGCTGCCGAGCCGCCTAATGAGGGGCTTAACGAAGCTTAGCGGCGGCCCTTTGCTCCGCTCCGTGCGGAGCGGGGCTGGGGCTGCCCTGGCAGGGGGACGCTGGGGGCGAGGGGGCTGCGGGTGCGTGGACAAGGCCCATGCCCGCTGGTGGGGGGCTGCCAGGGTGTCCCTGCCTGCCCAGCGAGCACCGGCAGATGGGTGCGCCGTCTCGGGTGGGTGAGCGCGTGGGCTGCGATCTGCCTGCGAGAAAGAAGAACATTTTTACGGCAGTGGGTGGCTGTGTGTGCACAAGGCTGCCCAGCGCCGCGAGGAGCCCGTCGGGCTGTCCTGCGCACTCTGCCCGTCCTGGGGTGTCCCAACCCCACAGGACACGTCCCTGGCAATGACATCCCCCCTCCAGAGGATGAAGCAGGGCCACAGCCCCCCCGAGCTGAGCCCTGGGGGGGGGGGGTATCAAGCAGCCCCCTGCCCCAGGGCACATGGGTGCACATAGGGGGAGATGGGGGATGTCCCCCATCCTACCCCAGTGGGGGGAGCAGCGCTGTCCCCCCCCCATCCACGTCAGCTCCCCCTCCCCACCCACCCCCCACGTTTCCAAAGCAACAGTGTGCAGAGGGGCGAGCGGCGCTGAGCCTCGCAGGAGGCGAGGGGGGCGGGCGAGCCGAATCTCACCAGCCATCTGGCTGCTGGGGTGGGCCTGTGCAGACCCCCGAAACCCTGGGGAGCAGCAGGTCCCCCCACACCCTCCCCAGGGCTGGGATGCTCACTGCACCCCGGGGTCCCACCCAATCGAAACCCGGATCAGCAAGGGGGGCTGCGCCTGGTGCTTTGCCATTCCTGCATCCCTGGGGACCGCCACAGCTGGAAATCGCTCTGTGGCTTGGCAGGACCTGGGCTTGTTGGGGCAGGGACGGAGCTGGCTCTGCCCAGAGCTGTGTCCCCCCATCATCCATGGGGACAGCAGGGCAGGGAGCACAGCATGCTCCCCGTCCCGTCCCATCCCGTCCCCCAGCCCCAGACACAAGCCTGGGCTGTTGGAGGACAGCCACCGCTGGGGCTGGCTCACCCCCGAGGACAATATAATGTCCCAGTGGGGGGCTGCCAGCTTGACTGGCCGCATCCTGCCTCTCCCCTCGGCAGCAGCCGTGCCAGGCCCCTCTCTGCAGCCCCCCCTCCTCTCCATGCATTAAAAGCCCAGCAGCCCTTCCTCAGCCAGTGCACCCGCCCCCGGCAGGAGAACAGGGCTCTCCCACGCCGACGAGGAGGGGAAAGGGGGTACGTCCATGCCATCTTCTTTCTGCTCCTCCAGCACCGAGCAGAGCCCTGCGGGGCTGGGGAGAGCTGCAGGGCTGGGAGGGTCGGGAGCCGGCAGCTTATGCGGGGTCTCCCTGCACTCGTAAAGGTTTGGTCTGTGGGAAACGGGCAGAAATCGGGGAGCAGCATCCTCAGCCTGGGGTGCAAAAACTCTGGGCTGGGTCATTGCTTTTGCATTTGGTTTGGGAGAGATGTGTGGGAGGCTGCCGGGTGCTGGGCCCCTCCGCCTGCTCTGCTGTGGGTGCACAGGTGGGCGAGCAGCCCGTTGGGTGGGTGATGCTGCAGCACAGGGTGCACGGTGGGTGCTGGGGACCCATGCGCAGGAGCTGGCTTCGGGTGGGAGCAAGCTCCCTTTAGGAATGGACCCTGGTGGGTTTGGGTGGGGGGCTGCCAGGCGCACCCTGCCCGGGCTGCAGAGCCAGGGGGTCCCCATGCAGGCAGCCCCTGTGCTCAGGGTCGAGTCACAGGTACCCTGTGGCCACCGGTCCCCCCGGCGCTGGCTTGCCCGGGATGCTGGAGGCTGAGAAACATCTCAGACCTGGGTGCAGGAGCAAGGGGGACTGAAGGGGAGAGCAGCGGAGTGCCAGGACTCCTGCGGTCATTTCTGCTTGGCTGCTGGGTTTATTGGGCCAGCAACAGCTTCACCCACTGCTTTGAGGGGCCGGAGCAGGACCCCAACCCCCTCATCTGCTCCTGACCCCCTCACCGCCTCCTCGGGGCTGGGAAAGCCGGGAAGCGAGGGCAGCCCGGCACGGGCACGGGGCCTCTCCTGCACAGCCGCCCAGCCGAGCGTGAAATGGGCTGAAAAGAAAAGGGACGGCGTAATGTTCCCGGGGCCGGGGGTGAAGGCCTGGCATCCCCCGCGGTGGCCACAGTCCCCAGCACGGCTGCCGAGCGGGGCTGGCTGCGGACGGCATGCCGGTCCTGCCTTCCCGTCCCTCTTTGCTTTCACTGCTTTGCAACCATTTCAGGGCACCTGGCCTCATCCTGCCTGCATTGCTGACCCTGTCGGAGCCCCGTGCCCCCCAGGACCATGGTCCCCAGTGCTGCCCTTGGAGCGGTGACCCCGGCTGGGTGCAGGATGCGGACCCTGGCCTGGCTGGGCATCGCCAGCCTGTGTCTGGGGGCAGCTTGGGCTGCCCCAGCCAAGGAGGAGAGGAGGAAGGCAGAGAAGCCAAAAGCTGATCTTGCACTCTATGAAAACCTGGACCTGGACAACTACGACCTGACGTTGGACAACTATGGGGAGATCCTTGACCCGAGCAACTATGAGGAGCCCTACGACTACGGTGACCTTGCTCCAAAGGTGAGGGGGACGCAGGAGAGCACCCGGCGTGCAGGGCAGGTCTTCCCTGGGTGCATCCCGAGAAAGGGGCTTGGTCCAAGGGATGGACGGGGCACAGCTGGAGAACCAGCCTCTGGCACAAGCCTACGAGCCCTGGTGGCTCTTCCACCACTCTTGCCGGTGGCAGGAAAGGCTTTACCTGACCCCAACCTCCACCGGCCTCTTTGTCCCCTGCCAGCGCCTGCCCAGAGCATCGCTGCGGGAAGCCAGGACCTGAGCCTTCCTGCATCCCTCTGGGCAAACAGGGAGGGGGTTCTGAAACCCTGAGCTGGGAGAGCTCTCCAAGGACGAGCTGGCTTTTCAATAAGACCGACCCAGTGCCCTTGACCCCTTGACCAGTGCCTCCTGTGCTGGAGGGGAGTGGGAGGACTCGCTCGGCCGCCCCAGCCCTTACGCCCAGGCTGTGTTTGCAGATCGAGGTTGGCACCCTGGCTCCTCGCCCCAAGGACCCCACGGCTCTCCCAGACCTGGGCGCCACAGCTGAAACCCCAAAGCTGCAGCCTCCGACCACCGCCGGCCCCGTCCGCCCAGCGCCCGTCCCCCCGCAGGGTGAGTGCGGACCCCTGGGTGCAGCACAAAGGTGCAGCCAGGGGGGTTTGGTTCCCGTGGGATGCAGCCACATGTCCCAGGGGTGGCGGGGCTGCTGCTCTGCAGAAAAGGGAGCAAATCCTTTTGCCACCAGCAGACAGGAGCAGTTATTTGCTCTGCCCGGGGTGTTGGGGGTGCATCTTATCACACAGCAGGCAGGAGGGTTGCAGCGAGACATTTCTGGGAAACAAGAGCTCCAGCAAAGCAGCAACATTTTAATGAGCAGAGGCATTGCGACAGTCGGACAGAGTAGCAATTAGGTTAGTGACAATTAAAATCCTGTAGCGAGGGATAAATATCTTTATTCATTTTCTGTCACTCTGGACTGGGACAAATTAAGTAGGAGGCAAAGGGAAATTGTTGCCTTGCTGCTTTGAACTCCCCCACTAATGGATGCCGAGTCTCGCGGGCACTGGGGGAGAGGAGAGGGAGCACATGCATGGGGGGACACGGCTTTACCCCTCCTGCCGCCCCTGCCCGCCGTGCCGGGACCCTACGCAGCCGAGACAGATGTTTTGCTCGATGCGAAACTGTTTTCTTTTGTTCTGTTTCCTTCTGTGGAAAAACTAAGGGGGCCAAGTGAGCCCTGGGTGTAACGCTGCTGTGTTTGGCAACCTTACGTCCCCCCCTCTCCTGCGGGAGGGATTTGGCCCTGAGCAGCTTCATGTATTAGCAGCTCTTTTGGCTGGGAGTTTCTGGCCCTTCCCTTGGTGAGGTGCCCTGGGCTGTTTTGCTGATGAAGGTGCTGGGGCTGTGACAGCTCTGGTGCTAAAGACTTCGTGTACCCACAGCATGAGCAGGGGTGGGCACGTCCTCCCATCTCCCTGCATGCTGGGGTGCTTTGGGGGGGTCAGGGGAGCCGCGCCGTGCCGTGCCGTGCCAAGGGTTGCCTCTGCAGCCCCAGGCCTGCCCAGCTGCCTGCTCTGCCTGTGCATCGGCACCTCCGTCTACTGCGACGATGCCGACCTGGAGCACATCCCCCCGCTGCCGCCCGAGACCACCTACCTCTACGCCCGCTTCAACCGCATCGGCGCCGTCCGGGCCAGCGATTTCACAGGGCTGAGTACGTTGAGGCAAGGGAAGGGCCAAGCTCCGCAATGGGGCACGGGGGGGAATAAGCGGTTCTGCGTGAGTCCCTGCTCATCTCCTCCCTCCTCTCCCACCAGAGAAGCTGAAGCGAATAGACCTGACCAGCAATTTCATCTCCTGGGCGGACGTGGACGCCTTCCGCCTGCTCCCCAGCCTGCAGGAGCTCATCCTGCCCGAGAACAGGCTGACGGCGCTGCCCGAGCTGCCCCGCAGCATCGTCCGCCTGGATGCCCGTCTCAACAGGATCCCCAGCACCGGCCTCCGGCCCGAAGCTTTCCGGGTGGGTGCTGGGGCTGCCCAGCACCCAGTGGATGAATCCAGGCTGGTTTTAGCCCAAACCTGTCATGCTAAGGGGTAACAGGGATGGTGCAGAGGGCCGGAATGGGGCTGGGAGCAGGGAGCTTCATCTCTCCCCTCTTCCTGCAGGACCTGAAGCAGCTGCAGTTTCTCCATCTGTCCGATAACCAGCTGGAATATATCCCGGTGCCCCTGCCCGAGAGCCTGCGCTCCCTGCACCTCCAGGTGAGACGAGCCTGGACCCAGGCTTGTCTGTACCCAAGTCTAGCAGAGCCCACCACCACCTCCTCCTCTTCCTCCTCCTCCCCATCCCTTTGAATCTGATTTTGCCCTTTGCCTCCCTGGCCAGAACAACAACATCCAGACCATGCATGAGGACACATTCTGCGACAGCCAAGACCACAGCCAGATCCGCAGGGCGCTGGAGGACATTCGCCTCGACGGCAACCCCATCAACCTCAGCCTCTTCCCCAATGCCTATTTCTGCCTGCCCCGCCTGCCCATGGGCCGCTTCTTCTGAGCAACACGGCCCCAGTGCTGGGAAGCAAGGGCGAGCATTCCCGGACCCACCGTGCCCCCACCCCAGACCCCCTCGGACCCTGCTGCCCCATGGAAAATGTGGGGTTAAGGCAGATGCACTTAACCCCGCTGTGAGCTGAGCCTCTGTGTAGGGGTGAACTCGGTTCTGGGGCAAACGGAGCAGGGGATGGGAAGCTCTAATAAAATGAAGACTTTAAAAATGCATTCAGTGTCTTGTTCTCAGCCCCACTGTGTCTGCTTTCAGGGTTTACTGGACAGGGATCGGGAGTTGCATCGCTCCAGAGAGGCGATGCTTTGGCCACATCAGGTTTGACCTGGGTGATCAGGCTGTCCCCTCGGCCGTCCCCAGGTCCATCAGGCTGGGCTGTGTGGCTCTGGAGGAGTGTTGCACACCCAGATGTGAGCTGGGGCCACAGCTGGCCTGTCCTCATGTGCTCCGAAAGAGGATGCAATAGGAAACCTCAGCACAGGGCAACCGGAGTCCTCCATCACCTCACCGCAGACCCGCTGCAGTGCCGTGGCCCCTGCTCCGCAGGGACCCTGACCCCCACTGGGACTGGGAGCTGCCCTGGCACCAAGTGGGGTCTCCAGCGTGAGCTCTACCCGGAGGGGGAGCGTCCCCGCGTTTGGGTCTGCTTCAGCTGCAGAGAACGGCTGGAGCAGCACCGGAGCTTGCAAGCCGAACGGCCCCGGGTCCAGCAGGGAAGAATCGCTCAGAGATAATTAAAATATCTTGTACCATCCCAGCTTTCAACACCCAAAAAGAGCTGCCCAGTGGTGAGATATTTTAAATATAATGTATTCATCCTCTATATTTTTATACACATGTAACAAACACGCATACCGTGAGAGGGATGACACATCCCTGGAGAATCCAAAATCCTGAACTGAAACCACTGAGCTCAGCCCACATCCTCCAGGCCCGGGGAGGAAAACTAAGGCGGCTGGAGAAAACCTCGCAAGAAGATCCAGCTTCTCATCCACGGGCACGCTGCAAACGCCGCTGGGCGCTCGTGCCTGCAAGCCTGCCTCCTTGGCACAGTACGGGCACGAGCGTGCCGGCAGCTGGTGGCACGGAGCGTGTGTGTGTGCGCTCCACTTCTCTCCTCTTGCCTTTCTTTTCCATGCAAAACCCAGCTTACACACGGATTATGTTGATGCAAAAGCCAGGGCCCTTCGTAAATGGGAATTCAGAGCCATCCCAGCCTTTCCTTTCAGGCTAGATCTAAAATGCCAGGATTTGTTACCGCTGTTGTCATGTCATCCTTGAAAGAGCTGTATCTCTCTCTATCCCCCTGTCTCTCCGCCTTCCCCATCCATCCTTCTGACACCTTCGCACTGTCCTTTACCCCCGGTTATCTCGTCTGCTCCCCTGGGATGAGCGATCGCTGCGAGCCCGGCTCGGCTCCAGCAGGATGGAGTTGGCCAAGGGCTCCCAACGGCGAGCCCCGGTCCTTCGCGTTCATCCCACTAGATGGCAAGGCAGAGTGTTTGGAAACGCCTGACCTTAACTTCGGACTGCAAACTCACTCTGCTGTTTGCCTCCCTTCTGGGGTGGCTTTGTCGTCTCACGGGCATGCCCACGCAGCTGGGGAATAGCCCAGGTGCTCGGTGTTGGCAGAGGAAGGATTAAAAGGAGCTGAGAGGGGAGAGAAGGGTTTGCTTTGTGGGGGAAGAGAGCAAGGTAGGTGGAGGGATGTCTCTGAGGGAGATGGGGCTGCTGGCTTTGCAGAAACCAAACTTTTCTAAGAGCAATGGGGTGGCTCTGGGGGGGCTTTGCTGGGGGGAGCTGAGGCTCAGCAGTGCTGTCTTGTCTCGCCTGGCTCTCAGGTCCCCCCGCAGCCCTGGGGAGGAGGGAGTGGGCTGGGGCAGCAGGTCGTCATCTTCCCCGGAGGGGGCTGGGCTGGGGCTGTCTTTGGGAGGGGGCTGCTGGGGGCTCCGCTCTGCCCTTCTGCCCGTGCAGTTATGAACCGTGCTCTCGTGTCCTTGCTGCTGCCAAGGTGGGGAAAGGACCCGGCGCCTGTCTTAGCAGTATCGTGTAGGGAACAGCAACCCCCTTCTGCCGCTGGCCCCGCAGCCCTCACCCACCCTGCTGCCGTGCCTCATCCCTCCATGGGGGCCAGCTGCCCCCCGGCTCCCCCCGAGCACCCTGGAGTGGTGGGATGGATCCTGCCCTGCAGCCAGAGTGGAGGCATAGAGCCTTCCCCGGGGCTGGAGATGGCAGTGGGCGTCAGAGGGGCTCTGCTGAGCCCTCCTGCCAGCAGGACAGCCCTGCTCCAGCTCAGCCTGGCTCGGCAGAGTGTCCGAGACCCAGCCACCCCTCTGCTGCCCTTGCTGCCCACCGCCCTGTCTGCCTTCGGCTGTGGCCGGGCAGCTGGGAGTCCTGGCTCCTCTCCAGCCCCCGGTGTCTGCAGCTCTGCCCAGCTGATGCCGCTGCTTGTGCCGCTCCCCAGGGGCAGGGTCACCGCCTGGCCTTGGGACCTGCCTGCGTTTTAAGCCACTTCTGCTGCAGAGGCTTTACAGGGCTGCGCAGCCTGTCCCGTGCATATATGCATGCAAGGGACTGTGCATCTCTGCTGAGGTACACATGCTGCTTCTGCCAGCCTGCACGGGCACCGGCTCAGCCCGGCTCAGGGGGCCAGCAGGCAGCAGAGGAGCAGACCCAGGCGGCAGCAGGGGAGGGAGACGAGCAGCCGGAGAGAGGAATTAGCGCAGGGCCCGTGTTAGAAGCCATGAGCTGGATCTGTGCAAAGGCAAATCGTCGCTCTGATCTCGGGAGTGTTTGCTGAGTAACAGCAGGAGCTGCGGGGCTTCAAAGTAGTCTGTGATGGGAAACGGTGGCAGCCCCACTGCTGGAGACAGTTGAACGATGCGGGGTGGGGGGAGCACCAGGAGCAGTCCTGGTCAGAGGGGATGGATGAGACGAGTGGATGCTCCCAGACTGTTTTGTACACGCAAGGAGCTGCGTCCCCCTCGGTACAGGGTGTGCAGGGATGGACAGGGAGGACCAGACTAACTCCAGGGACAAAGCTCCATCCCCTCGTCCCCTCTGGCTGGATCCGCAGCTGCCCTCTCCCCGGGCACACAGCAGGCTCTGCAGCAGCCAAGCCGAGGGCTCGTGTCCTCCCTGTCCCTCTCGTTCCCCTCCATCCCTCCTCCCTCACCCAGAGACCGTCTCCCTGTGTAATTCATGCAGCTCTCCTCCCTCCGTCTCTCTGCCGCTCAAGGTCACCTTCCTCGCCTGGGCTGGATTTTCACATATTGATTGCTTGGCTCCAACAGCCGACTTCTCGGTGAGCTCCCGATCTCACGCCAGCTCAGCATCTTGCCACTCTCTGGGAGAAGCATCTCCATATGGGCCCCCCTCCTCCTCCATCCTGCCCTCCCCCTCCACGCTCTCCTCCCAGCCCCGGCCGTGCATCATTAACCGGCACCAAAACAGAGACAGAAAAGTCTTCAAGCCCTGGAGAGCAGCAGCCTTCTCCCTCCTCTGCCTCTCTGACTCCTGGGGAGCATGCCCTGAGCACGCTCCTTCCCTCGGGTTGATTTAGGAGGAGCTGGGACAGCATGTGCCATCCTTGCAGGGACTCAGCGTGCTGCTACGCCTGTCCGTGAGCTGCCTCCATCCTCTGCTCAGGCTTCCACCCGCAAGCCCTCATCCCCAGTGGGAAAGGAGCTCCTCTCCCATCACCATGCCCATCCCTTTTCCTGCTCCCTCCTCCTTGCCCGGATTTCTTCTCTGCTCTCCTCCCACCAGCATGACCTGGACCTCCCTGTGCCACACTGAGCCATGTCCCTTGGCCACCACCTGGGGACAGAGCCATCCTTGCCCAGCTTCTCAGCCAGGGCAGCCCAGGCAGCTTACTGCGGCGTTGTGGGGCCAGGTCAGAGGCAGAGTGCTGGTGGCTGGGGTAGGGACTCGAAACAGGGATCAGAGCAGCAGGAGGAGGAGGAGGACAGAGGCTCTGAGCCCTCCTGGGACTCAGGCAAGCTGGGAAGAGGCCACTGAGATAACACAGGTCTCCCTGTCTGGGACAGTGGCCATGTCTGTGCCAGCCCTGTCCCCTGCCCATGCCCAGGGCAAGCAACCGGTGGATTTATTGGCCAAGTGCAAAATCAATGGCAGGATGGAAAAAGGCCACTGAACTGTGGATGCTGACAAGCTGCTGGCCTCCTCCAGGCTAGAAATCACCCTTAAACGCTGCTGGGGAGGAAGTGCTGTGGCCCAGCTTGCTCAGCGAGCGAGGCAGGGATGATAACAGCTTTATTTATAGCACTTAACTGGCTGTTGGCTCAAGGCACCGATTTCTGCTTAGTGTGCGATCGTTTAGGGCGGCTGTTTGTGCAGCTCACGGCTGGAGCGCTCGCGCAGCCCCGCCAAAGCCGTCGGCGGGCTCCCGCTGCCCGGCATCGGGGCAGGGCTTTGCCTGGTTCAATGTGTCCCACTCCCTGTCCCCAACCCAGGCAACTGGCCGGGGACCTGGCTCCCCCAGAAACTCATTTTCCTGCCTATATTTATACAGCATCTCATCTGGAGAAATCCTGATCGGTGCCTTACTGTCCGAGAGGTTGTACATCCCTAACGCTAATGGAGTAATTAATAGCGGCTGCCCGGGGAGACTTGTGTTGCTGCTCGGTTTCCAGATCCGTCCTTTTTTTCTGAAGGATCCCAGTGCTGGGGTTCGTTAGATGGGAGCTGCAAGGGCTCTGGAGATGAAAGCACTGTTCATGAATTTTCACTGGGGTGCAGACAGCTGCCTGGGCCCCTTCAGGGAAACTCGACAATGGAAATAGCGGGGGGGAACCTGCTTGGGCTTTTCCTTTCCTCATTTTCCACCTCACCACTGGAAAAAGGAGGAGGAAAAACCCCACAAAAGGAAGAGAAAGAAGAAAACATATTCTTTCCCTCTTCACATCTCCCTCCCCCCAAATTGTGAATGTTTAGCATTTAAATAACCTGTAGAAAATCAGCCCCCTCCCTGCAGCACACTGGGTCTCCCAAGGGCTGGGGGTGCCTGCAGCACCCCGGGGCTTTCCCGGCTCTCCACCTGCTCCGGAGCAAGCGGGACTCCTTGCCATGAGCTGCGCCGGGATGGGAGATGCGACCAGGATACAGCTATTATTAGCAATGTTGCGTGAGGTCTTGTCAACAGGAGCCCTGACGCCTGGGAAAGGCTCTGCGACGGGAGGCACGTGGCCTCCGGGAGGGGGGCACCCCCACCTTAACCCAGTTCCTGCGGAGGGAAGAGCTCAGAGGGGCCTGGTTTGGGGTGGGGGGGCTGCGGGGAGGCTGGGGTGATGGAGCTGAGGCGGGGGGGTCTCTGCTGGAAGCACCCAGGGAGATGCAGCTGGTCTGGAGGATGCTTGAGCCGGTGGCATGTGAGCTGGTGGCCCTGTTGCAGCCAGGAGTGACAGTGTCACCTCCTTGGGGGGGGTGAAAGCTGCTTGGTGTCTCCCCAAAGTGGGGGCATTTCCACCCCGATGCTGCTCCCAGCCTAGGGGCACCCGGATCCTCCCCCCCCCAGCAGCCCTGGCCTGTTGCTGCGGAGGGAAGAGTTTCTCCAGCATTTCCAAGGTGACTCTGTTCCTGCACCGTCTCCCGTCCGCCGCCTGAGCACGCCAAACTGTCTGACCGGGGAGGTATGATGAAATGGAGAAAAATGCCAGTAAGTATGGCTCGGCCATGCTGCCAGCCAGGCTTTTCCAGGGCTGCCGGGACAAGGACCAGCGTCCTGCTGGGCATGGGGGTCTCCCCCACCAGGGATTCATTCCCCAGCTCAGGGCTTCCCCACTCCTGGCTTTAGATTTTTTTTTTTTTTTTAATTGATCTGAAGTCAAACTCTTTCAAGCATGGACTGGGTGGCCACGTGTTGGTTTAGGGGTGATGCACCCCTAAGGAGGAGCTTGGCGTGGCAGCAGCCAGCGTGTTGGTGTGCCACGGACCCCGAGCGGGAGGAGGGGAGCCGAGCTTGGCATGCCTGATTGATCGCCGTCTTCTAAAATAACCAGCCGGAGCCTGGATCTTCCGTTTCTGTAGGATGTGGAAAACCTGGAGAGGGGGAAGAGAGAAACAGCTTTGAGAGAGCGAGTGCAAGTATTGCTAATTTATGATCAGAGAAATATATGTTTGAGTTTGAAGACTGCAGGGAAAGGACCTGGTGTTCAGCCGATGATAAATCTGGTTTATCAGGGGGTTGTGAAAAGGCTTCCCCACAGGGCAAATTGCGGGAACGCAGAACATAATTACCCCAAATTCCAATTTGAGTAATTATTTGTACCTACCTGTCACTCCCCTGGTGCTTTCAGCTGGATGGAGAGGTTTTGCTTTTCCTCGCCTCTCTGCTTAAGAGCCAGAGCCATTGTGCAGCACCGCTGGGCTCCCTGAAGCGCGGGGCCAGCCCTGCCCGTGGGACGGCGCTTACCTGCAAGGCTTTGGGGCTCGCTGCTCTCCCAGCCCACCCTGAGAACTGCCCTTTTTCCATGGCTGCTGGGTGGGGGCTGGCAGATGTGGCTTTCTGCAACCACATTTGCACCCAGGCAGGGAGGAGGCAGGTGGACCAGGGCGGGGGGATTTGGGTGGCCGCTTCCCAGGATGTCCTTGCCCTTGCAAAGAGGGCAGCACCCCCTTGGGTAGTGGGGACCCATGGGGAGAGCCCATGCACAGGGCCAGGCGGTTGACTTTTTTCCCTGTGACCTGGGATGGGTGGCACGTGGCAGAGGTGCCGGGGGCTGGAGGGACGCTGGCTGCGGGGGATGCCCGGCCCTGCGCCCACTCTCCCCGGCCCCCTGGGCTCTGCGCCGTGGCGGTGAGGTAATCGAGGGTTTTACTGCAGTGGGCCGTGGATAGCTTTTCTAAGCATCGTCTCCTGATGCTTCGCCGAAGAGCCAGACAGGCTACAGGGCACATTAGGAATCGATGCACATCACAAATGGATTGCCTGCGCTCTCTCCTCTACCTCTCCGTGCTCTCCGGCTGCCTCTGTGCTTGCTCCCTCCCCAGCGTGGCCAGGGCTGCCCTGTGCCAGCTCTGCCCTCCCAGTGTCACCCCGGTCCCACCAGGATGGACCATCAGCTCCAGGTGAAGCAGCCGGGCTGCACCCCCTTGCCTCCCCCCCCGGGGACTCGCCGCAGACAGGCGCTGCGGACGGAGTGGGTGACAAGCGTCTGCACAGGCCAGCCAAGCGGAGAGAAAAAAATGACCCCGGCGAGAGCAGGGATGGGCTCTGCATCTCAAGTGGCTCCCTGGGAGATGCCAGACCAGGGATGTGAGGACCAGGGACCCGTCGCCTCCCAGAGCCTCCCTCTGCGGAGGGGGAAGTAACGGCGGTGATGGCACAGCGAGTTCAACTGCAGAAGGTAGAAGCATTTGGAAAAGCGATTGCTCTCCCCGCAGCGGTGCGGAGCAGCTCATGGGGGAACAGCCCAGGAGCGGGCTTTTCCCTTGTGGGAGTTTTCTCCAGCTCCACCAACAGTTTATTCTGATTTACCCCCTTGCTGATGAAAGGAGAATTGGATCCAAAAAGGGCTCTGAAATGTGCCGGTCATGCACCCAAACCTGCGGCTGCCAGCCCCGGTCCCTCTCACCCCCAGCTCCGAGCACTCATAGCAAAGAGGGGGTGAGATCTCCATAGCTGAGGGAAACTGAGGCACAGAGCGTCCTGGTTTCAGCTGGGATAGAGTTAATTTTCCTCTTGGTAGCCGGTACGGGGCTGTGTTTCGGGCTCAGGATGAGAACACTGTCGATGGCACACTGATGCTTGGTTCTGGCTAAGCAGCGCTAAGCTGTTGCTAAGTAGGCACCAAGCGCCGCTCGCACCGGTCGGGGGCTTTTCAGCCTCCCCTGCTCCGCCGGGGGCACGGGGAGCTGGGGGGGGCACAGCCGGGGGGGCTGGCCCCGACCGGCCCGGGGCTGTGCCGTGCCCTATGGCCTCAGGCCCAGTATAGAAACTGGGGAAGAAGGGGGGACATTGGGCGCGATGGCGTTTGTCTTCCCCAGTCCCCGTTACGCGCGATGGAGCCCTGCTCTCCTGGGGGTGGCTGAGCGCCTGGCGCCCATGGGAAGGAGGGAACGAATTCCTTGGTTTGCTTTGCTTGCGTGCACGGTTTTTGCTTTGCCTATTTAACTGTTCTAATTTATTTTACTTCAATTATTAAACTGTTCTTATCTCAACCCACGAGTTTTCTCCCTTTCACCCTTCCGATTCTCTCCCCCATCCCACCGGGGGGGAGTGAGCGAGCGGCTGCGCGGTGCTTAGTTGCCAGCTGGGGTTAAACCACGACACAGAGTGAAAGGAGCCTTTCCCAAGGACCCAGTGAGCCGTGGGACAGGGCATTGATCCCTCGCACACCTCTGCGGCCTCAGTTTCCCCCCAACCAGGAAATCACCCACCTTGAACTGTGGCTCAGCACAGCCCTGCACGGGGATTTGGGGATGCCGGGGTCCTCCATGGCAGGAGGGGAGCAAGGATGGGGGTGACCTGGGTCAGGGTCCCATTCAGCATCTTAAATGCTCTTTTGTCTGCTCAAATGCAAGTTATTCCATTTCCCTGCGAACCTCCTGCCTGAATCCTGACTGCCCTGGGTCTGCTGAAGAGACAGAGGACACGTGCTGGTGGCTGGGGACAGAGGGACTCCTTGGATGGACGGACAGGGCTGCAGCGGGGCATCTCTTAGGTAAGCAGGTGGAGAAGGAGAGGCAGAGGGACCTGCTGGTCTCCAGCGGATCATTAGGTGGCTTTGCTAAGAGGCCAACTGGGCTGGGAAAGGCAGCAAACCTGGGTTTGCTGTTCCCCGGCCGGCTGCTCCGCACGCTGCTGCCGGCACCGCGCGTGGCGATGCCCGGACCTGGCGGGTGCTCACGTGGCTCCGCTGATAAAACTTGCATGAGGACATGCGCAAAAATCGATGGTTGTGCTTATGAATTAATGATCGCTGAGCTGATTGATGCAGCCTGCCCCGTGCATGCTGTATTGCTAATGAACACCAGCAGTGGGAGCGCGGGAAGGGCCAGCGACGTACTGCTGCAGCGCCTTCTGCATCTCTGTTTATTCATGTTTTAAATATATTTATTTTGCATTTGCTCCCAGAGCTACTTGAAGCAGAGAGCAGGTGATTTCCATGACAGGGCCCTGGCTGTGCATGCTGCGGGGAGGGGGCTGCTGCTTTCTGAGGAGGGGGGACATTGGAAAGGGCCGATGGCTCTCACCTCCGTGCTGGAAGGGGTTGAATCAGAGGCAGGCTCCATAAATATGTATGTGGGTAATTTCTAATCGAACACCACAGCTCTTGGTGCTGGCATGTGTCACTCCCGTGGCATTATCGCTGCAATTAGAGCTTTTTCCCACAATTGCATAAGAACCTCTCGGTGACTCACCGGGTTTGGGGGGAGAGAGGCGAGCGGCGGCTCGGAGGCGGCCGGCTGCGCCTGCGTGCGTGTGAGGTGTGAAAATCAGCCGCTCAGGTGCTCCGTGGTTTGCAACTTGCTCCCGAGCAAACCTCGCTCCCAGCCGCTTGCAGCTCCGCTGCCCTCCCCGACGTCGCCGCCAGCACCCTGCTTTGGGGACACTCGGCCGTCCCCCCACCAGCGAGCTCCCGTCCACCCAGCATCGCCTTCTGCCAGGGGGTTATTTGTGTCCTTATCGTGGGTCTGTTTGCGCGTTAATGACCCTTTGGCGCCAATAATAGCAGGTTTCAGATACCTGATTAAAACCGCTGCCGTGTCAGAATCAATAAGCATTGGCGGCCGAGACCATAATAAGTATAATAATCCCCATTAGGGTAACAAATGGGGGGAGAGTGCAGGGCTGCTGATATGGTAATGCCATGGATCTGCCTGCACCGGCTGGAGCCGCAGCACCCTCCCGTCAGCGGCAGGGACCGTGGCGCTCTCAGCGTTGCCGTCCCCGGCATCGGCAGAGCCCCCGCTTCTGGCTGCTGTGACTCCTCGTGTGCTCCGGCTTGGAAATTTGGCTTTGCGGTGTTAATTATTGGGTCTTTGGAAATGTGTGTGACTGGCGTCCCCAGCGTGGGAGGGAGCCAGGGCTCGGTGCAGCCAGGGGAATTGCTTATCCTGCCCCAAAGCTTAAAGAAAATTTAAAGACTGAGATTATCGAGCAGGGGAAATTCCTGCTCTGACCCATCCTGCCGATTTGTCTTGCAGAGATGGAGTGTGGCGAGGGCCGTGAGGGAGGGGAATGCCAGTGACATTAAAATAGCTGCCTAGGAAAGAAATAAAAATCAATATGTAATTGTGGCCCCATCGATCCGTGGCTCCGCCGCTGCGGCTCTCCGCTGTGCTTGGATCAGTTTTCACGGCTGCAGATGAGAGAGTCCCAGCAGCTGGGGGTTTTAAATGATGCCAAACAGTTTTCAGGTGAAAACTATAGCATTTTTCCTTAAATAAACTCAAAATAGAGTAGCAGCTGTGGGGGCGGGGGACTGGAGCAGCCACGGGGCTGGGCACACTCTTCACGGGAGGGATGCTCGTGCCTCTCTGCTGGGACTTCCCTGAGAAGCCGGAGCGATGCTCCCTGCCCGCGGCGGCTGCTTGGTCACCTCCGGCACCCAAGAAGCACCTCCAGCACCCAAAAAGCTGCTGGCCGAGCCCTGCTGCGAGTCCATGGCCACGGAGATGCCCCCAGCGACGGGGCACGGCGTGATGGGGCTCGGGGGGCTGTGCACGTTTTGGGGGCAATATCTAACCGCGCGCCCTGGGAACGAGACCAGTCCCAGGCAGAACAGATTGGTAACTTTCAGACAAATTGTTTTTGCTCAAAAAATGGAGGTTTGTTGAAACGCAGCGTGTTTGTAGAAAAACATTGGTTTCAACAGATTTCTGTTTCAACATGTTTTTTAGAAGAAAGAGGAAAGCTTTCCAAATTGTCAAAAGACCCCAGTTGAACACTTTCTCAGCAGAGCATAATCCATTTCTCAGCTCCAAATTACTTTTCATTTTGCAATGTAAGTAAACGTATTGCAAAATCCCCTTTTGAAAGGGGGCTGAAATCCTAGTGAAATGGTCGGGGAGGATCTCGGCAACAGACTGGGATTAACTTGTTCGAGCCCAGAGTCTGGATTTTCAAACCACGTCCTTTTTCCTTTCTTTTCAATGATGGTTTTTCATCCCGCTGCAGGATGGTTAACACCAGCAATTCCTTCCTGGTGTGGAAATTGCTTCATCTACAGGCACCAAATATTACAGGCTGGCAGGGGACCCTAAGTGGGGACAGAATAGCTCACTTTTGTGCTGGTTTTCCCTGATTTACCCTACCTCTGCAGCACTTTTACTGGCCTCAGTCAGGGAGAGGATGCTGGTGGCTGGTCTGGTCCACTGCAGGCGTTTCTCCCGTACCAACGGGCGATGTTTTGTGGCCAAACCGCTGGAAGATCTTGTTGTCACACTGACCCAGCAATAATTCCCTGCAATGGGGCATGGGATGACATCTTGGATAGGGACCACCTCCATCCATACAAGTCTGCGTCTTATCCGAGCCAGTGCAATTGCAGGTTGGAAATGCAGCCTCTGGCGTGGGGAGCCCAGGGCACGCTGAGAGCACTGGCACCACGGTGATTTCCCTTGGGAACATTGCGGGAGCTGAGAGCAATGCTCTCCGCTTGCCGGGGAAGTTGGGAGGCCTCATCTGCATGCACAATAGAATAAAATATGCAAACGTGCGATCTATTCTGTTTATTAAACTGGCATCTCCATAGATTTTGCGCTCTTCTCCACCCTCTATGTATTAATCAAACTAATAACTTAATTCCAGATTTTAGTTTTCCCAGAGAGGAAGGGGAGCCCAGTCCGCCGGCTGCGCCCGGCTGAGAGGGATGCTGGGGCAGAGCGAGGGCTCCCTAAATTCGCAGTGGGATGCAGGCAGAGCCGCAGGGATGCAAGAGGATCTGGAGAAATCTCTGGTTTGGTTCTGGACCCAAAGAACTCTTCCAAAGAGTTCTGCCCAGGGCAGTGGTTGAGTCCCCATCCCTGGAGGTATTTAAAAGGTGTGTAGATGTGGCACTTATGGACACGGTTTAGTGGTGGACTTGGCAGTGTAAGGTTTACAGTTGGACTCGATCTTAAAGGTCTTTTCCAACCTAAATGATTCTGTGATTCTAAAGCAGCCCCCTCCTCCCCTGCACAAGCTTTTCCAGGCACAAGAGGGGTTTGGGTTGGGGAAGACAGGGTGGAGATGGGCCTGGACCCCCAAACAGCATCAGGTTCCCAATGGAAGTTGCATTAATGGCTCAACTCGACTTAACGAAATGGTGGCTGCGTTGGTGAGCGGCCAAAATCTGACCTCCTTTTCTCTTTGTTATATCTGCTTGCAGATCTCATGCAACTCTTTAATCAAATGTTTCAATGCCTCCATAGAGCTGGAAAGGATTCAGAGAATGTGGCTGGGTTGTTTGCAAACTTCTTCAGGCTCCAAGTGTGCTCCAAGCTTTCCTTTTTTCAAGAAAAAAGGGAATCAAAGCCAGCGGCCAGGCTCAGAGGTGTTTGGACTGGGTCCTGGCTGGAGCGGCGCAGGGATTAGCAGCAAAGCCCAGGGGCACGGGGAAGGGGGCATCGCCTCCTTGCTGAGCCTGGGGGCACTCGGAGCCCGCGAGGGTGTGCGGCCAGGGCTGGGCCCTTTGTAGCTGACCTAGGGCTGGGGTTTGGTGTCCACACGGACTCCGGTGGCTTTGGGTCTGGTGCCTCCCTTGCAATCAAATAGAAACCTGAAATTATAACAAGCCCATAAATGCATCTGGTAGAGTCTATGATGGGTTGGCAGTGGGATATCCAGTTCCCAGCTGGGGAAAGTTTGAGGAGGGTGGAGGGATGCAGGGAAGAGCCAGGAGCTATTTCAGCTCCCTGTGCCACCCCCTTCCTCCTGCTGCTCCAGCTCGAGTGCTAACAAATGCTTTGCGGGGAGCTGTGCCAGCGATGCTCGGAGCATGCAGCACGAGAGCAGAGCGGATCCTCGCCCTGCCCTGCACAGGGAAATCCCTTTGATGCTGAAGTGGCTGCAGGGGGAAGGAAGAGGAGTGGGCACGAACGCATTCTGCTCGGAGCGACGGGCTGGTTCATTGAGCAGAGCCCTGGCAGGCTCCGCCACGTCCTTCTGCTGCTTTTCAGTGATAGCTGTCGGATTTGATAATTGCAGCAGGCTGGCTTTCCGCCTCCTCGCTGGAAAAGCGCTGTCTTGCTCCATACCTCCGTGCACCCACAGCGAGATGGGTCTCCTACGGCCGGTGCCAGCTGGGGGAGGAGGGCTGATGCCTCCATATCCTCAGGGGCAAGGAAGGGAGTCTGATGTTGGAGGATAAACCCTGGAGTGGGGTAGAGATGCTCAGTGCTTGGGATGCAGCTGGAAGAAGGGGCAGAGTCTATTATAGACAAACCCCAGGGTTGTGCTCCCTGTTGTCCCCTTCCTCCTGCCTTCGCAGAGCGAGGGGAAGCGCTGGCAACCTGGCAAGGCTCAGGTGGCCTCTGGTAGTCGTGGGGGTATTTTCCGGTGGCGGGGAGAGTCTGGGCAGTGATGCTGAGGCTGTTCGGTGTTGTCATCCGTGACGCAGATGTGTCACCGTCCCCCGGGGTCCCCGTGTAACAGCTTGCGCCAGCTCCTGCCGTAACGACAGTCTCTGTCTCCACAAGCGCAGGCACCTGGGGCAGGAGCGTCTGTGCCTGCAGTGGGAAGCTGGCCACCAGCCCTGGCTGCTCTGGGAAGGGCTGCGGTCACGTCCTGGGGATCGAAATCCCTGCCTGGTCCCGAAGGGCTCAGGGGAGGTGGGGGAGGACACGCTGGCTCTGCCTTCCCCCTTAGACACCCCCCTGGCAGCACGAAATTAGACGCTGAAAGCACAGGAATTTGGTGCTGGTGCAAAGCTTGCTTCTCCCTGGGTTTTGCTGGGGCTGCCTGCAGATGGACAGCCCTGCCGGCAGCTCCGGGATGGAGGCAAGGGAGCAATCTGGGGGAGCAGAAAAACCAGGGCCTGTCACCTTTCCCAGATCGTCCTGGGAAATCTGGGGGGAGAAACATGGAGCCAGGGTTAAAACCCTGGACCAGGTCTCAGCAGTCGGAGCATCTGCTCCCGCTCCAGCACAACCCACGCTGCAACCTGGGGCAAATCCCATCACCTTCCCTGCCCTGAGCCCTCCCATCGTACGCGTGCGTGTCCGTGCAGGAGCAAACACCCAGGGACACCCGCAATCGCCTCCTGGCACTTTTGTGCTGAATCTGCTCGCCAGGGACCGATCCAGGCGCCTCCGGCCCCAAACGCCAGCGCGGGTTTTTGCTGGGGAGGGCAACGGCTCTGCCGCGGCCGGCGGGATGCTGCTCCCCTCTGCCGCGGCTCTGTCCCCGTCTCCCAGGCCCTTCTCTCTCCCAGGTACCCCCCCAAACCCGCCGAGCTGAAAAACCCACCACATCTTGGTCCTCATCATTTCTCGAGCCCAGTTTGTTGCCAGGGGTTTCCCCAGAGACCTCGCTCCTGCCTTTCCCCGGCAGCCTCCCTGCAAAAACACTTTCCTAAGAACTCTGGAATAAAAAAAGAAAGAAGAAACAGCCCCCTTGTTCTGCTGCGATGAACTGGCTCTTTTTCCAGTCACAAGGGCGAGCTGAAGCAAAACTTTCCATACTGAACAGGAACAGAAAGAGAGAGGGAGAAGTAACGAACCTTCCTTTAAAAAAAATTTTAAAACCCAAGAAACCGCCCCCCAACAAAACACCAAAGCCAGCAAACCCAAGCGCTGTCTCTCCCCCATCTCCCTCCTTTTTGAAACAAGCCAGCGAGTTTGCAGAAGTGCGTTTTAAGCAGGAGCAGATGCCGGCGTTCCTCGGGCCGGGAGGAGCGAGCCGAGCCCAGGAGGGATGCGGAGATAGAAAACAGATTGCAGCAAATATTTGTGTATTTAATTGCTGTGCGGGACGGCGGTGCGAGGGGTGCTGGGAGCCAGCTCTCGTGCATTTGGTGCCTTGAGATACGGGTGTTTAAGGGGTTTTATTGCCTTGGTGTGCAAGAGTTTCCTGGCTTGCTTGCTTCAGGGGCCGGAGAGCCAGAAATGTGGTTTAAAAGCTGAAGGTCCCCGTGAAGCCTCGGGACGCCGGGCGCTGGGGCTGTGGGGAAACACCGACTGGGAGAGGCGGGTATCAGGTGCTGCCTTTTGGGCCGGGAAATCGGCTGAGAGCTGCCAGCGGAGCTGTGGTCTGAAGCTTTGCAGACGTTTGGATCCAGGGCTTTTTGGGTCCCGCTCACCCTTTGCTCGATCAGCGGCAAGCGTGCCCGGAGGCGGGTGCCCGCAGGATGCCAGGCAGTGATCTCTGCTGCCCGGAAAGTGGTGGCCCTGGTTATCGGCAGCACTGTTTCTTGCATCGCCGTTGGAACCAGAGGTCACGACAAATCGAGGTCCGCACGGGGGAAGGCTCTGGATGCAGATGGGGATGACGGTCCCCATCCCGCAGCGCTGGCTCTCCAGGCACCATCGAAGCGACGAGACGGTCGCCCGGGGAAGAGCTTCTCCAGAGCACCCTGCAGAGCTATGAAGAGCCCTCAGTGTCTCAGCCCTGTTTTTTAGGATTTATCCTTGATCCGTGAATTCGCTGGGTCTGGTACTGATGTGCCCATTAACAGTATCAAAAAAAAAATGCAAAGAAGTCAAATTGAGGCCACCTTGCTGCTTAACATAAAAACAGCTCCAACAGCCCAACGCCAGCGTCTGCCCATCGCCGCTGCTGCTCTCTAGATACCGCTGGGGTCCTCAGCCCGGAGAAACGCCCTGAGAAACTCAGTAAGTCTGAGCAAGGGAAAAGGGGTCAGAAGGAAAATTGGGCCGTACGAGGAGTGCCGGTGTCCTGGCATGCCGGGATAGCGGTGAGAGGCTGGCAGAGCACCGGGCTGTCTGGACCTGCCTGGCTTTCTCCGGTGTCCATCGGCTTTTGCGATGAACCTGTTCCTCCCAAAATCTCAGCTACAGGTTCCTCCCATTAGCAATGCCCTCCATCCTGCTTCTGCTAAATGATTCATTCCGAACACTCTCGTTATTGCTCCCATTAGTCACGCTGATATGAATTCTTCTTTGACAAAACGCTATATGTTTCTCATCAACTCCGCATGGCCCCGATGACTCGTGTCCTTAAAACCCCATCCAAATGATGTGACTTTTCCGCGCTCCCCCCACCCAGTAAATTAAAAATGATGCACCTGCTTTTGCTTTTTAGCATGAAGGGGAAAAGAAATAAGCAGGGTAAGAGCGGCCATGCCTCTCCTGGCTTGTCCCCGAGGGCTCCAGGAGCTGGGTGACCCCGGCTGCGCCATCAGCGGAGGCGGAGGGGCTGGATCCCAGCCTCCCAGTGCCGAAGCCTTCGGGATGGCTTTAGGAAGCAGCACACGGTGTGATGAGATAGTCTGGTTCGAGATGCTCGTTTCAAAAGTTACCCAAAAACGCAGTCCTGGAAGAAACAGTCTCCTTTGAAAGTTAGTATCTGGCTGCATCGCTCTTTGCCCTCTGCAAGGGACCGGCTTGGGATGCAAGCGGCAGCAAGCGGGGCTCCTGCACCCCAGCCCGTCTCCTCCGGGGGTTTCAGTCTCGCTGGGCCCGGGGGGCTTTGGCTGAGGGTATGGAGGGAGTCTCGCTGGGCGCAGCCTTGCACGTTAACACCGGCTGGTTCCCCGGCTCGGCCGGAGCGGTGGGCACGCAGCCGCCCTCCTCCAGCCTCCTGGAGCGGGTCCCAGCCCTGCAGCGCAGGCAGCTCCGGGGACAACAGCGACAGCCTTAAAAGGGGTGACAAGAGCAGCAGCCTGGCTCTCGTGTGACCGGCTGAGGCTCAGGAGGAGCACCACGCCGGGAGGAGAGGCAGGGACACTCCAAGAGTGACAATTCCCCAAGAATTTCCCCCTTTCAGCATCTGTTTCCCAGCATCGGCATCACAGGCCGGCTTGGGGGCATCTCCCCTGCTCAAAGCCGGACAACGTTACCTGTGCGGAGCAGGGACGATGCTGCTGTCCCCAGCCACCGCAGCTCTGCCGTCACTCGCAGAGCAGGGAAATGTCCTGGCTGCGATACCAGCACCAGGCAGCAGCCGCCTAAAATACTCCCGCCAGCTTTCTCAGGAAGGTTAGATGTTGTTTGCAGAGATGATGTGGGAAAGATGAAAATCCCCGCTCCCCTTGAGGTGACCCTCCCCTGGGGAAGCAGCGCTCGCTGGGAGCCGACTTCTGTCGTTTCTGGAAAGCAGTGCTTTGAGCAAACTATTTATAAACTGAGTTTGCTTTAACTCCTGAAATTGAGCCATAACTTCAGACAAACAGGAAAAAAAAAGAAAAAAGAGATGCAGGCAAATAAATGCAGGCAAAAATAAATGTACAGGCAGCCTAAATTTGCAAAGCGACTAGTGATTCTGGGAGGGCTCTGGGTTTGGAGGCATCTGCAATGGGGCTGGTAAAGGGTCTTCTCAAAAGGCTTCCAGTGGCCCAGGGGGCTGAGGACCAGTGGTGGCACGACCCGTGGGATGGGGATTTTGCCCAGCTGCCCAACACCACGACCGCTCCCCAACCAAAATCTTGCTGATATTTAAGCCCTGCATCGCCTCTGCTCCCCCGTAATCACCACAGCGGGAAATGCCAGCCAGCGTGACCTTCCTCGGCGCGCTCTGCGGATTCGTGCGGGGGATTTATGACCCGCATCACTCGGGTTTTTACAGGCTCGTTTGTCACCACGGCCTGAAACGCCAGCAGGGTCGGGCGATGCCGCCCAGCCCATGCCGTGTGCCGCGGGGCACGGCCAGGATGCACAGGCTGCCCCATGGTGCTCCTGCATCCCGTGATGCTCCTGCATCCGCATGGCACCAAGGGCTCGTTTCAGGCTGGCGGATGGATGACACCTCCCTTTCCTATCAGACCACCTTTTTTATTTTAAGCCTTTCTTCCAGCTCGTGCTGCTGTGGGACTCGCTGGCACGTGCCCGCCCGCGGTGTCCCTGCGTCTCCCTCCCGCCCGTCCCCGTTCCCCCACCGGAACCCCCAGCCCACCCCTAAACGCATTCATCTATTTCTGCTGCGGGAGAGAGCGGCTTCGGGAAACAGGTCCATAAATCACCGGCAACGCTTGGAAATAAAAATCATTATTGTGATGAATGGGGTTTTATTTCTCTTTTAAGAAGAGGGATCATGAAAGACCGGGGCAGGGGAGAGTGGGGAAGAGGAGGTGTTGCATTTTCTGTTTTTGCCTAGTTAAGGGGAATAAAGCTGATTGCATGAGAGCTGTTTGAAGAGAGAGGGGAAGAAATGAGTGTTTGCTGCGTATCCCTTGCTGGGGATGGAGGAAACGGGAGCGTGTGTGAAGGCTTCCCATATGACCCTGCATTAGTAGGATAACATATTGCACTGCTCAGGGTCAGAGAGGTTGTCCTGGCCATGGCGCGGTGCTTGGTGGTGTACAGACCCACAACAAACGCTGTCCCTGGCTCAGTCTGTGGGTAATTTTCTGCTGGGCCCACCAGCATCTGCAGCACCTGCATCCCCCAGCACCCGCATCCCCAGCACCCACCTCCCGCAGCACCCACCTCCCAGCATCAGCTCCTGCTGGCACCGCGGGCACCGTGGGCTTGGGGAGCAGCTCCCGCAGCCAAGGGGAAGCTTTGCACAGAATGACTTCAGGATTTGGCCCCAGGCTCGCGGGGATGGGAGCTTGTATTAATTAAGCAGCAATGATCTGTCACAGGGCATTTCCTGGGGATTAATGACTGGCTGGGAGGAGTTAATGACTTGAGATGAATCCAAAAATCCCATTTACCCCAACTGGTGCTGAGTCCCAGCACACACTTCATGCCAAGGTCAGCACCACCATTTTAAGGCAATTTTTAAAATTATTATTAAGAAGAATAATAAAGTGTTGGAGATGGATTCTCCTTCCTGCCACGGCGATGCAGCTCGATTGCCGCGGGCAGGCTCTCGAGGAGAATGGATGCCCTTCATATTAAGCCAGTGTATCAAATGGAAAGAGCATCCCTCTCCCTCAGCCCCGCGGGAGCCCTGCCCCGGCTCTCCCAGCACCTCCCGGGACAGGAGGGTGTCGGGGCTGGCGTCCTCGGCCTCTGCTTGCAGTTTCCAGCTGCACCAGGATGGCGATGCTCAGAAATGCAGGTTTTAAAGGCAAGAGGAGCTGTCGGGCAGAAGGCAACCTGTCGCAGCGTTGTGCCCAGAGTCGATCAGGATCCGGCCTCTCAGCAATTATCTCTGATAAATGTTTTAGGGTTGTCATGGCAATGAAAGAGCCCGGCTAATCCTTGGGTTTCCTTTCTTCAAAGGGAAGAAAGTTTGCATACCTGGCGGCAGGTGCGAGCAGCCCGGCGGGATGCTCGGTCTCTGCGCTGCCAGCCTCCCACGCGTGCACACACACGCACACGCTGGAGTAAATGCAACCCGAATCCGGCCCGAGGAGGGGGAGAGCACCTCGCTTCTGGGCTCCGTTGCCACTTGACAGTGGGCGATCCGGCTGCATGGGGCTGCAGGGCCCATCCTGCCCTTTGTGATCACTGGTTATTTGCACTACACCCCTGCCTGCATCCCTGCCCTCCCCATCACGGGTGGGGACGATCGAGTGCAGCACCGGGGCCAAGCTCTGGATGCTCCCCTGGGCTCTGAGCGTACCGCAAACAGGGATGCAGCTTGCGGGTGGATGCAGCCAAAGTGATGCTCGGGGAAAGGTGATCCAAAATACACCCTGCCCAAACATCTGCTATCAGTGGAAACCAGACCCTGGGCAAGTCCTGCCCGTGGCCTTCCCCCCCGCCCCAGACCCGGCACGAGCAGGCGGCAATGTCGTGGGCACCGTGGCGAAGAGCATCCAGCCCAGCGAGCATCGCTGTCTCCTGGCCAAGGGGATGTCTCCAGCCAGGTAGCTCCTCTCTCTCCAAAGCCCAAAGGGAACTCAGTACTTTGTGAGCAAGCGGGGACTGTCCCTCGCCTCGGCGGGAGCAGCACTCGTCCCCTAAACCCTTCTGGAAACTCAGCACCACTCCCCTGCTGCAGCCGGGAGCCTCTTCAGCTCCTGAGCTGCTTATCCCACTCTCGCTCTTATTACTGGGAAGTTTTATAGCCACTCACTGTTTGTGATTAATCATTTTGTTTTAATTGCCGCTCCTCTGGCTGGCAGAGGCTCAGCAGGGATTTTATGCCTCTTGGCTGCTTCCCCCAGGTATGTTCCAGGACTGGCCGATTGCGAAGCACCGAGCCGGAGCAGCCCCGTGACAGCGGGCGCCCCAGTTCAGTGGGGTGCGGGTTTGGGTGGTGCTGTGCCCCCGACATCGGCTCATGAGCAGCACCCCGATGGAGGCCCTATGTGATAATGAGCTCCCTCAATAACACAGCCAAATGTGCAGTAGCAGCAGCTCTCCCCGGGGACCGTGGGCTGCAGCAAGGGATGGGGGGGACTGGGGATGCTCTGCACCTCCCCGGTGCTCCCCATGGATGCTGACATCCTTCTGCCGGAGGCTGGAAGCAGGCAGAGGAGGGGTGAGACACGGGAACTGTTAGATATCCTTCGGTGGTGTTTCTGCACACAACTGGAACGAAATGCAAGCAGCAGCTTCAGTAGGGAAATAAGAAACACGCAGGCTGGAGCGTGCCCAAGGCAGGGTGGGATGCCCCTGCCTCTGCAAACAATGTGGCGCTGGGGTGCTCCCAGGCTCGAGCTGGTCACAGCTCCACGCCGCTCTTTTGTGGGAAACGATGGCATTTGAAAATGTGATTTTGATTCAAACAATGCTCAGGGTGTGCTCATCAGCTGGGAACCCAGCAGAGCTGCTGGCACCCCGAGGACGGCCCGACGTACTCCCCTTAGGGGCCTGCCCGGTGCTCTCCCGGCGGGTGACGCTGGCCGGCTGCACGCGTGTCGTGCCGGGCCCCATCCCGCCGGGCAGGAAGGAGCCAGAGGGGCAGAGATGACTTTGGCCAGTGCCCTGATGAGCTGCAGCCCCTGTAACCATGGCTTGGGCATCCAGAGCACATGACGAGCATCCTCCAAGTGTCCGGCATGCTGCTGCTTCTCCTGCCTTTCCCAAACCGCTGCTGGCAGGAGATGAGCCGGGATGTCTGTCCTCTCCTTGCAGGCAGCTCAGACCCCTGCCCAGCCCGCCAGCTCTGTGGGACCAGCCCAGAGATGGGAACAGTGGAAATCTTCACCTTGTCCAGCCTTGGGAGTGTGGGGATCAGCGTCCCTGCAGATCCCACTCAAAGCAAGCCTTGGGGACGAGGACGTGCTGCGAGCCCGGAGCAGTGCTGCCGGGAGTGACTCCGCGTCCAAAGCAGCAAATCCAGGGAGCAGTGGAAAACATGTGAGTGTGGAAACCAGGCAGCAAATTTAAGTTTGCAGCAAGAAGTCACAGCATTGCCTCCATCCCAGCGAGGCTTCGCCTGGCTCGAGTGGCCTCTTGCTTCCTGGAAGAGTTTTCATGGGAATTAAAATGATTTAGCCCAGGACACTACTGCCAGAGCTGCCTGCACCTT
The DNA here is from genome assembly GCF_965183815.1 of Platalea leucorodia. Lineage (NCBI taxonomy): Eukaryota > Metazoa > Chordata > Aves > Pelecaniformes > Threskiornithidae > Platalea > Platalea leucorodia. Next base: position 1,595,941 of record NC_138841.1, read on the forward strand.
GCCTGCACTTTCATGCTGAATAATTGAAAGCTCATGCAATGGCCACAAATATTTAATAGCTTGTTCATCAAAAATTTACCCTTGTTAAAGCCGTCATTTTAGATGTCTGACAAGGCTGGAGAAAAGGCAGCGGGGAGGCGCAGAGGGGCAGCGAGGAGGGGATGCTCAGGCCAGAGGGAGCCGTAAAGGATCGTGAATTAGGGGATGCCACGGCCCCACGGGCAGCTGGGCTGGGCAGGGGGCTGCCCCGGTGATGGGGCCCTCCTCACCGAGCGTGGAGGGATCAAAAGGCATCTGAGCGCGGCGATGCCACCATCTCACGCTCACCACCTCCATCTGCTCTGCTGCAACATCCCCTGCCCTGGGGAGGGCATTGCATGAACTCAGCCACTTCAGTTAATTCCCCATCCCTTGTTCCTGGCCCGAAACCATCCCAGGGCCCTCCGGGACCTGACACGGTGTGGGATGCACCCCGATGGCACTGGTGGCCGGTGCCTGGGCTGGGTGCAGCCCCTTGCAGCGCTGGCACGGCCATGGCACGGGGCTGGGTGCGAGGGCAGCTCAGCTGCACACACTCTGATCACTTTTTTCCTCGGCTGCCAAGCAGGCAGCAGGGATGGCTCGGAGGCCTGGAGCCTCCACAGCCACCGGCAGCGATGGCAGAAAGAGATATAAAAGGCCGTCCTACTTAACAGGGTTTATATAAGGAGGCGTCTCCATGGCAGGATGGGAAAACAGACGGATATTGGAAGCGATGCTTTGAACATTGTCTTCGCAGGGGCATCCCTGCTGATGGGTGAGGTGGCACCTGGAACCCACTGCGGCATGTGGGGGTCCCAGCCACCCCCTGCTGTGTCCCCACCGTGTCCCCTCCACGGCCCCACTGTGTCCCCACCGCAGGAGCAGCCCAGGAGGGGGTCCCCGGACAGGGCTGCCCTTCTGCTGGGGGTGCACAGCGCAGCCAACTCCTTTCCCTCCCACCTGCTCTCCCAGAGCCTTCTCATCTCTAATTAACACTCTCGTTAATTAATTTATTTAATGGCCTCTTTGCCTTCAGCTCATACAGTGCTGTGACCAGCAGGTCAGTCTTTGCTGCTGGATTCAGGGGTGCTGAGCAGAGGTGCTGAGCAGAGGTGCTGTACTGACCGCAGGTGATGCGCTGCCGGGGGGTGGGGATGGGGGCTGCGCGTGGGCTCTCACCCGAGCACCCTGCACGGGGTGCCCAGCAGACACGAGGGTTCAGGCTCTGCTGGAGCCCCCGCTGCCCCTTCCCTGCCCGGCCCCCAGTGACCCGGACTGGAAGCAAGCTGGGAGAGAGCAGCACCTCCGCCAGCGCTGCCGCCCGCAGCGTGCGGTGCCGGCAGGTTCGCTCCCCTTATGGAAAGGCATGTCGTGAGCAGGCTCGCAGATGTGTTTATTCCCGTCAGCCCTTGGCCGGTGGCAGGGAGCAGGATTAGTCGGTGAGGAGCAGGCACCTGCTGCCAAGTTCCCTCGAGAGGCGCACGGAGCTGGGCACGGGTGGCCCTGTGCCACTGAAAATAGCTGCTTGGGGTTTGGGGGGGCCCCGTTTGCAGAGGGTGAGGGGTGGATGCTCTGTGTTGGCTGAGCCCTGCATCGGGGTCTGTGCCGTGGCAGGATGGGTGCCTCCCCCCTCCCAGGGACCTGCTGCTCCTGGGAGGAGCAGAGCTCCGCAACCACAGAGGCTGCAAATTAAAGTGAGGAAAAGGAAAGAGAAATCCCCATAATCACAGGGCTCTGGAGCGGAGGCTTTGGGAGATGCACCAGATTTCCGTGCAGCTTGGCTCCTCCAACAGCCAGCCGCGGGTCGTGGCACCGTCCCAGCTCGGGGCAGGGGAGCTGCAAATGCTCAGAAGCACTGGTAAGGCAACAGTTGTGAGAGGGCATCCTCTGAAGGGGGACGGGGCAGGTTTGGGGGTGCACGAGTGGCAGGCAGAGCACGGAGCTCTGCTGGAGACCTGGCACCGAGCTGCCCTGAGTCCCGAGCGCTGCCTTTGCTTAGGTGCAGGCTCTGCCAGCCCCCGGATCTTCCCAAACGGGCTGCGGGGGATGCTCGGAAGTGCTCGGTCTAATTAAAAGCTGGCTGACGTGGCCGGCAGCCGCCAGTGGAAAAGCAGGTTAATGTCCTGGTGGCCTCCAGGCTGGCTGAGGCACCGGGCCAGGGAAGGCAGCGGGCGGGCAAGGCTGCAGCAGACCTCGTTCCTTCAGCCTCCGTGAGCCTGGCATGAAAGCAGAGCTGAGCCTGAATGCTTATTCATTATCATAATTCATTATTATTATTCATCAGGTGGCTCTCTCCTCCAGCGGTAGCATGAGTACATGTGCACCTTGCACGCTGCCTCTGCCCATCCTTCGTCCCCCCATCCGCGGGGCATCCACAGACGCCGCACCAGCCACCTTTCTGGCCATGCAGCCATCTGTCTGGCCAGGCACTCGTCTTTCTGTCCCTCCACATCCATCACTGCTCACTTCTGTCTTATGCCCAACTGTCTTCATTATTCAGTGCTTTCCTTGCACCATCTATTTATCCATCTCGCTCGCCGCCCATCCGCCTGCCCAGGTGCTGGCTTGGGGGGGTGTGGGGGACGCTGCTTCCCTGTCCGGGTGCTCTCCTGAGCTTTCTCCGGGGTATCCTTGCTGTCCCCAGCTGCCTCATCAGCTGCCAGACAGAAGCAGCAAATAACCCTCCTTCGGAGCTCCCCTAAGGACTGGTGACTGACTGCAGAGCCCATCTGCCCTCAGGCGATCGGCTCAGCCCTGTCCTGGCTCATGGTGGTGGGGAAGCCTTTGGATGTCGATGAGCTGCTGGGGGAAACGCAGTCTTGTGAGGCCAGGCTTGGAGCTGCTGCCTTAGTGGGGACAGATTTCCACATAAGAGCAGGGCCAAGAGCCACCAAGTGCTTTTCACAGAGCCCGTCACTGGGGCACTGGGCACCGGTCACTCGGCCTTGAGTCGAACCAGTCCCCAGGAGAGCTGGAACTGGTCGGTTTTCCCCAGCCTGAGTCACCCGAGCTTCCCCTGTCAACCAGCAATAAACAGCTACTCCTGCTTAGAAGTTGCGTCCCAGTTTCTCTTGCTGTTTACAGTCATCCACCTTCAAGGGTTTGCTTTGCTTTGCTTTGCTCCATTTTTTAATGTAATTTCACCAGCCATTAGCCCAAAATGCAGCTCAACTCCTCTGCCGCTTAACACATTTTTTTTCCTAAGCGTCTTCATCTGAGAAACTGTGGAGCTGCTTCAGTAGCAAAGGTACAGAGGGCTCCGGCCCCTCGCCGTCACCTGGCAGTGGTGGAGGGTGGTGCATCACCGAAACAGCCTGATTATGGTCAAACTGCTGCAAAACAGCCGTGACGGCATCCTTGAGCCGCTGGGAGCCTTGAGCTGCTGCTCCCTGGCCCCCGGGAATGGCCCTGCGGCTTTTTCACCTGCAGACTGGTGATTTCCCAGGTGGATCTGGGTGCAGGGGGGTTAATTTGTTTCCATGCAGATTGTATTAGGAGGGAAAATTAAATGCTGAGGCACAGAAACACTTTCACTTCCCTTAAAGCTAATAATAGCACCCAACGCTTTCAGCGGTGACTGCAGCCAAGAGGCTCCCCTGCGGTGCGGGAGAGGAGGGCGGTGGGGAGCTGGGGAAACTGAGGCATGGAAGACCTTAACCTGGTTTAAGGCGGGGTTAGGAAAGGGCTTGTGCTCTTCTTACCCCCTGTGTCACCCTGCTGTCTCCTGTGAGGCTGGCGATGCCAATGATGGGGGACGTTCCCTGTCCTTGCCCGACGCTGGTTACCCGAGCTGAGCCCACTGATTTCCCAGGTCTGCAGAGCGCCTGCGGCGTGGGGGAAAACCCTGTGACCGGTGGGAAGTCTGGGAGAAAGCGGGGTTCCTGCACCCCCATGCTGGCCCTGGGCAGAGCATGCTCCCAAAGGCTTGCTGATACCTGGAGATGAGTCAAAACAGCTAGTTCGGAGTAACCGCTCTGGAAGGGCTGTTTCAGTCCCAGCTGCTCTCGGGGCTTGGACGTGGTGACGAGGAGCGGGCAGCCGGGGACGCGGGACTGGGGTAAGCTGGGACACTGGCTCTGCATCACGCTGGGTGAAGCTCCTCGGTCTGCAGCGACAGCCCCTGGGGCTGGCAGCATCCCGAGCAGCATCTCTGCAGCACTCCCAGCACCGAGCAAAAAGAAAAAAAACCTAAACCCGGCTTGTCCCAAAGCCAGGAGCTTTGTGCTGGAAGCCACCAGCCTCCGCTGTCCCCTGGCCAGGTACAGAGGCGTTACCGCCGTTCTGATGCTCTCTCCGTTCCTACGAACTGATTAGCCACTCCGCTGCCTCCTTTTCCAAACAAATCATCTGCGATATCTAGTCACTAATGAATGACTCCAGCAATTAATTGCAGGGGTAAGTCCACTCCTAATTAGGAACAGATTTAGGGAACGAGCACTAGGAGAGCTCTTTGGCTGTTGGTTGCTTCTAGTTGAGCATGGACTGGGGATTACAGTCTGTGGGGCTTTTTAATTAATAATTGAGGAGTTGATTAAGGCTGAGTTAGCGCACCGGAGGAAGCGGGCTCGGCATGAGGGCAAGTCATGGAGCTGGAGGTGCTGCTGCGGTTCGTGTCGGCGGCGTTGGCCAAGGAGCTGGGCTGGATCCAGCCTGGCTGAGAGCCCTTTTGCTGCCAGAGGAGGAGGTGCGAAGGTGGCCGGGAGCTGCGGGGTGCCCGGCTGGGCAGGTCTGGCTCTGCTGGGGAGCTGGAGCAAGGCTCCCCCGGCACCTGGGTGTGCGGCTTTTGCCGGCTGCTTCTCAGACTCCCAAAATGTGCTCGAGTGTCTGAATTTTCCACCGTGTTATCCGACTGGCACCTGGGGGGGTAACGCGTCTGTCCCTTTTGGATGTTTGAGTGCTTCAGGCTGGGGTGCTGGACGCCTGCCCGTCCCCTTGGGTGACACCTTCTCCTCTGCAGCTCGTGCTGCTGCTCCTGGCTCACCCTGACAAATCCCAGGGAAGGGGGCTTGCTGCATCCCTCCCTGCTCCCCAGCCGCTCTCGTGCTGTGTCTCTGGAGCCCGTCCTCAGCAGAGCCGTGCCTGTAACGCTGGAGCCAGCCCCTGCCACTGTGGTGGGCTGTGGTTTGTATCGTGCTGTGCCCAGGGCCGGCTTCCCTTCCCTGGGGACCCCCGATGACCCACGTCTGAGCTGGGCGCAGGGGAATGAGGCGCTTGTCCTTGCGAGTCTCCTGTGCTGGTACATGCTCGGAGCAAAACCACGCGAGCCTCCTGCTCGGAGGCAATATTACAATGCCAGAGATGATGCTCATCCTCTGAGGGCAGTCAGTTCAGGGCAGATGATGCTAAGAGACAGCTGGGGAAAAAAAAAAAAAGGCAAAACAAACACCCAGGAGAAGAAACGGTCATGGACTGGGCAAGTTTCCGTTAGCGCTGCAGAACGATCGGTCACTGGAAAATCTTAGTACGGAGCAAGAGGGAAGGAACCAGCTTCTGCTTTCTGATAGCGGTTCCTGCCGCAGCCCCCGGAGCAGAGGGTGTGTGAGGGAGCGAGTTAGTCATCGCGGGCAGATAGTGCCGCCGGCACCACCGGCCTCTCCAGCCGCCGCGCAGCCCTTTCCCTTTAAAGGCATTGCCTGAATTACGCTACCGGCGAGGCTGCGCTTCGCCTGGCTCCATTGCCCAACGCTGCGATGCTGTTTGTCAGCTGATAATGAATGATAAAAAGCATCTGATCTGTCCAAAAACTGGGCACCGATCTCCCGGGCTGCTGGAGGGAGTCATCGCGGTCCTGTGGCCTCTTTGGCTCCTTTTGGTTCGCTCTAGGATTTGGGTTGAAAGCCACATTCCCAATCCCCGCACGGGTCAGCTGTGGGAGGAAAAGGCTGATCGCTGGGGCTGCGGGCAGGGATGGACGGGAGGAAGGAAATTAGTCAGAGGGGGACCAGGACAAAGGATAAATGATGGGGCTGTGAGTCCGGCAGGGCTGGAGGGCTCAAGCCTTCCCAGGGCCTCCTCGGCAGCACACAGGCACCTTTGCCTCCTCCCCAGCCCTGCTGCAGCCACCTCTTTGCCTCGTTTCGTCCTGCGGCTGGGTTTGCATGGGGAGCGTAGAGCCCACGCGTGCCGCGGTGGTGGACCCGAGGGACCGCATCAGTCCTTTGCCTCCTCCCCGTCTGCTCACGGTGTTGCCCGCAGCTCGTGACTGAAAGGAGAGTCTATTCTTCAGACCCAATGCCTGGGTGATGATATCTGCAGCCAATTTCCAGCTCGGCAGAGCAGAACAACTTCTGTTGAGCTCGGTAAAGAGTGCAAAGGCTCCGCTCCCCAAAGGTTACGCTCCCGTGCAGACAATTGCAGGCACTTGGCTCGTGTCTTCCTCTGCAAACCATGGACTTAATGTATTTACAAATATGCGTACAAAGCTCCGCAGCTGCCAGACCACACAGCACACAGCCCTGGCAACTGCCGCGCCAGTCAGCCGAGCACACGAGCGTCCTGCCTGCGGGCTTGCGTCCTGCCTCGGAGCACCTTGCTCGGATACGTGCACCCTTAAACATAGATACGTGCACCCTTAAACATAGAAACATGCATCCCGGTCCTGCAGAGCCGCCTGCAGCTTCACCCCCCGGCCTGTCTGCTGCAGCATCCCCCGGCTGGGGTGCAGCGGTGCATCCCTGGGCTCGGGCCCAGGGAGGGATGCTCACTCACCCTCCTGCCTGCACTCCCTGTTGCCTTCCCTCCCTGAAGCAAATGCTGGGTTTTTGCTGGGAGCTGTGCCCTGGACTCATACATACACATCCTTTATGTATGCAATGTGTCACACATGACCCGGGTTCACCGTGAGCTGCCGGGGACACCGCCGGCTGGCGAGGCCAGCCCAGCCCTTGGCCTCCGTTAGCTAATTGCTCCTCGGGAACCCGGGATGTGCCAGCCTTTGGGCCTCCCAGCATCACTCAGCGTGCTTTATCACCGCCTGTCATGTCCCCTATGGAGCAAACTGGAGCTGGCAGAGAAAAAAGGGAAGGAAGAAAACATATTGGTGCCACTGGAAATTAAGGGCAGGTTCACACGTCACAGCTGAGGAGCGGATCAGCTGCCGCAGAAGTCAGCAGGGAAATAAGTTGCTGGCGTCACCGCTGATGTGAGACACATGCACGTCTTGCAGAAGAGATACATCTGTGCCATATTTTCAGCACAAGCTATTCCAGCTCACGTATTAGTATTAGGCATCGCAGTGTTAGGTTTGTCGGCATTTGGGATTCGAGGTAATTCTGCACCCCACCTTCTGCCCCGGGGCTGGCTGCGTTGCGGGGTCTTGCACTTAGCAGAAGGCGGTGGTGGCCAGGAGGCTGGGTCTGGTTTGGAGGGAGCAGAGCCTCTGGCATCCTCGTGGCTTTGGGGGCCCTGGTGCACAGGCTGGGGTGCCCCCCCGACGGCGCTGCTCACTCACACGGCTGCCGGTCGAGGTCCAGGCGAGGCATTTAGAGCCTGACCATCGCCAGTGCCGTGTGTCAGGGCAGTGCCTTGCACGACAGGCGGGCAGGAGCCCCTCGTCGCCTTTCCAAACGAGGCAGGGATCTGCCTTTCCAAGTCCGGTGTGCCTGGATGCCGAGCCAGGGCTTGGTGTCGGCAGGGCTGTAGAGACAAGGTCTGCTCTCAGCTTGGTGGGGACGCGCGAGATGGGGCCAGGGAAGGTGCCCTTGCCCTTACAGTGGCTGTCACCCAAATATCCAGCTCCCCCAGCACGCCCCATTGGGTGTCCCATGCTTTGGCTGCTTTCCATTTAATCTCCACCCTTTTGCCCGGTGCAGCAGAGAAGGTCACGGCTCCAGCCAGCCCCGGCCCTGCTGCTGGCTCTCCTTTCTTCAGTGATTTGCAGATGCCATGAGCTTCATCTCTCCCTGTCATGACTCATTTCTTTCTGACTGAGGCTTTAATTTTTAAAGAGGCACTCTTAGGCGTAGAGGTTTTAATACCTACAGAGGTTCCCAGCAGGTGCCATTGAGCTTTTCCAATCAGTGTGGATGGGGATACGGGAGGGGAGATGGCCGGGTGGCCCTGATGGCTGGTGGCCCCGAGCAGCACTCCAGTTGCACCAGGGACCATGCTGGGACAGATACATGGCAGATGGAGACCCGGCTTGGAGCTGGGAACAGGGGTCCCGGGCTGCCTGCAGGATTGTCCCTCTGCTCAGCCCGCGGAGGAAGAAGGCAGAGAGGATGGGGATGTCCTCGCCGTTGCAAAGTGCCTGGGGTGGCTGGGAAGCACTAGCTGAGAGCTGCGAGGGAAAGACAAAACGTTTTGGCCTCGGGAGGAGGCCCTGGTCCTGCCACACACCACGGTTTCTGATAAGCCACAGCCTCCCACGCTGGCTTCGGTCGGCTCCAGGGACGGAGCAGTTTGTGGAGGGTGGGGAATGGCTCCAGCTGCATAAACGGCCTTGACCTCCCTCAGCTCCAGCTCTGCTGATGCTCCCCTGGGAGGAGATGAAGCTGCCTCCGGGCAAGCGTTTGCTCTCTGCCAGGGAGCCAGTGGGTTTGCTGTCCCAGGCTTGGCACAGCCATCGAGGGTGGCGTTTGCTGGAGGGCTGGTTCCCCGCTCCCTTCCCACCAGGGCAAAGAGGGGCAGGAGGCGAGAGAGGGGGCGAGGTGCAGCGAGCCCAGCACCTGGGGCTGTTTGCTCCGCTTTGGATAGCGGAGCCTGTTTGGGTAGCGAGAGGAGGGCTCGCCAGCTGGTGTTTGCTTTGTGACTGCCAGGGTGTGAGGTGCGCTGGTGTTATCCTGCTCCCCGGGCTGCAGCGGCAGCCACGGCCTCTCCTGCACTGGGATCCTGCCCACCAGCAGCTGGGAGAAGAGTTTACGGGGTGCAGCGTGCCTGCGGGACACCGCCGGTCACCCCCTCCCGCAGCCCCGGCGTGGAGGGGGATTGTGCCCGAGCCCCTGGACCAGCACCCGCAGAGGAGAGCCCGTGCACGGGGTTGTTCACGCCGTGCCGGGGCCACGGGAGGCAGGACCTGCACTGACTCGGGCTGTAAAGCGCAGCCCCGGCAAGGAGCCAGCGTGATCCCAGCCGGGAGCATTTCCAGCCCCACCTGTGGGGTTTCTTGGGATTTTCCCAGTAAGTATTTGCACCCTGTGTTTCCAGAGGAACTGACGGTGCCTGTCCCAGACCCGGCACGCTGCCCGCGGCACAGGTGGGTCATCATCACCAAGTCACATTTGCACCCTCCGGAGCAAACCTGAAACCGCCCGTCCCCGGCACCCAGGGACCCCCCCGCGTCGCTCCGGCCGTGGGTGTGGGCATGTGCTCCTCGAGAAAAGTTTCTCCTCCGTTTATGTGATTAATTCCTCCCTCCCACCACGGACGCCCGCAATCGCATCTATATCCGTGGCTCCCCACTCCTCCTCGCCTGTAGAATATTTATAATCCCCTACATTAGGGCTCTTCTTCTTTCTCCTCGCCTTTTTTCTTCTTTTATGCCTTCCACCCGGGCTCCCCAGCTCTGCTGAGCCATGCCGCACCAGGAGCTGCTTCATTTTAATATAACTCAGCGAGAGGAGAAGCTGTGAGGAATAATTTAGATTTTGCTCAGGGAATGCAATGCTTTTTTTAATTGCAGTCATCTGCAGCTTCTTAGCAATGTATTATTGATGGTTATTATTCAAATAAAATAGTCGTTTCTTTTTGTTTTCCTGTGGACGCAGTTGCCAGTGTTTACGGTTTTCCCTTCTCCCTCTTTCTCGGTTTTGGGAAGAGGTCACCTTTTCATCTTCTACTTTTTCAACCCACTTTCGCCACCTCTCTCCCCCTCACGGTGGGTGTTTGGAGGGGCTGAGCTCGCACGGTGACACGGTGACCCGCGGCTGCTCTCCCTGGGCTTTCACCAGTGCTTTGGGCTCCAAAAGCAGGTTTTTGGGAGCAGCGGGGCGAGCCGGGCTGGAGGGAAGCACCTTCCTTTTGGAGGGCTGCTCCTGACCCCGCAGCGTTACGCAGGGGCAGTGAGAGGGCACAAGTGCCCCCCAGAAAGGGGCTGCTGGGGTTAACCCTGCCTTTGCAGCGGTGTCCCCATCCCTGCTGCGTCCTGGTACCACGGCCCCGCACGGGCTCTGCAGCATCGCCGTGCTGGGTACCACAGCGCCCGGGCTGGGACCAGCAGCATCTCCAGCCCCGGGGAAGAGGCCTCCAGCACCAGCCTGGCTTTTTCCCCCCCGTCTCTAGAAGGAAGGCACCAAAGTAGGACTCGGGAGCCCGGGCACTCCTCCGCCTCCCCAGCTCCAGGACTGACAGCTTGCGAAGGATGGGAGAGCGGCTCTCCCGTGCTGTCACTTCTCTCTCCTCTCTTTCAGCACTACCCACCGCGTTGTCACTCCCGGCAGCAGGGACTTTCCTCAGTCCCACTAAGGTCCCGGAGGTGTTACCGTGATGCAAACACCGAGTACAAGGTTCCTCCTTGATGTGAGGAATGAAACGAGGTCAGAACTGGAGGGAAAAATGTTCATTTTGAGATGGAGCTGAGGATCTAGCTATTTCCCTCTGACTCCCTCCAGAGGGGACCGGGGGGGTCCCCCAGATCTCAAGGGGGGACATTTGCGTTGCCCCAACCGCAGGGTGCCCTGGTGGGTGCTCCACGGAGAAGGAAGGAGCTCCACCGTGCCAGCAGCCCTGGGGAGGCTTCAGCGCATCCCCGCGACACGGCGTCCCCCTCACCCTGCCCACGGCTGCCTGGGAAGAAGCAGCTCAGAGGCTCTTCCTCAGCTGTTACAAATATTAGGGGTTTAATAGCAGGCACTAATAGATTTAGAGCCTGTCGTGGCTCCAGCTCCGAATGGGAACGTGTAGGGGTGGGGAAAGGAAAAGCGGCGTCAGTCACAGGGCTCCCAGGGAAAACACAGCGTGGCTGTCAGCTCACAGGCAGTTCGGTGACAAATTCCTTAGGTGAGTGAACAATTTTGTCTCCTAATTACATTCATAAAGCAAAACTGGGCCCAAATCCCTCCTCTTCTGTTTTGCTCTTTATTTCCAGCCCCCCTCCCTCAATGAAGTAGCTGCTTAATTAGAAATTAACAGGGCTGTTAGGGTAATTGAGAGCAGAAATGGCCTAGGAGAGGTTTATTCATGGCAAGATGGCTCTGGGATTTTTCTGGGGCTGCAAAGCCATGGGGAGCTGCCCCGGAGCAAGGGGAAAGCCCAGAACCAAGTGAGGCAAAGCAGGCAAAGAGCAGAGAGGGGAATTGGCGTGGGCACGAGGGGACCCTTCCCACCGGCAGCACCCAGGCTGCTCTCCTTGCCCTGGGCACGAGTCTGAGCCTTGCAAAATCTGTGGGCGCTGAAGCTCAGCAGCGCTCAGGGCTGAGCAGAGAGGGAAAAGGGGAAAAAGAGGCAGAAAAAAGAAACCCCAAACCCTTTCTGGACCAGTCCTGCACGGCTGCGGGCATCACCTGGGAGCATCTCACCAACCCTGCCTCCCCGCCGGGCCCCTGCCCTGCCCCGCCGAGGCGCCCTCGGAGCAGCGGGACCCCGGCAGCCCCTGCCATTTCCAACCGAGCCTCTCCCGCGGCAGCGATCGCGGGTTTATTTATCCCTGAGCACTGCAAGTCGAATCGCTGGCACTCTCTCTCCCTATATTTAGCCTTTGAATGGAGAGAGGTTTTACAGACGCCCGGCTCTGCCTGGTGCTTAAGAGTCAGTCAGTGTTTCCATTAGAAATCCTGGGGGTCCAATCCTGCTCTCTGCTAGCCGGCACCATGACAAAAATCTTCCCCGTTGATTCCAGCGGAGCGATGCTGGATTTATACCCACGGGGATGAGATCAGGATCTGGCCTTGGGTTTTGATGGGTTTGTAACTTGGCTGATACAACTTGGCTGATTCAATTCATTTTGGGCTAAAACTCCACCTACAAGTTCCCAGCCTGGGAGACATTAAAGGCAAATTATTACGAAGTTTCATACTGGTTTTAAAGGGAAATCATCAGCTAAGCCTGATTTTTACAGAGGAACCTCGTGGACTGATCTTTTTGTATTTTGGGGTTATTTATTTTATGTTGCTGCTGGTTTCTTTTAGGCCAGGGTCTGCTGTCTGCTTTGCTTACAGAGCACCCAGCAGAAAAGCACTTGGAAAAGAAAAGAGGTTCCAAAATACGGATAACGGCTGAGGTTCCCGTCACAGCAGGGCTCCCCGCAGGGTTTAGGTCCCTGACCGTGGGCTCCGATGCTGCTGGTCACTGTGGGAGTCTTTGCTCCTTTTCCGAAGCAGCCAAAAGATGCCTCCCGGGCTGGGACGGGGCCCCGGCTCCTCTCCTGGCGCAGCCCTGCCTGCGTGCAACGGGCGTCGAGCGCAAAGTGTCGGCAGGGAGGGGAGGGCAGCGAGGAGCACCCGTCCGTGCATCCCTCCCGCGGCCGGGGCGCAGAGCGTGACCTCTCCCGGCCGCATCCCAGCCGTGAAAGCCGATGTGCTCCCTGCAGCCGCGTGCCCGGTGCGGAGCCAGAGCCGGTTCTGGGCGGACGAAAGGGAAGAAATGAATATCCAGCCATCATCCAAGGCGAACGAGGAGGCCAAAGGCACAAGCACAAAGCCGCGGAGCAGCCCTGCAGAGACTTGCCAGCAGGATCCAGCGTCTCCCTCGGAGCTCGCCTGTAAGCGCCTGCCAAGAGCCAAACGAGAAGCAGCCTGTCCCCACGGCCACCCCATGGCTGCAGCAGCCGGAGCCCCGGCTGATCCTGGGATCCTGGGAGGTCCCTTCCTGCAGCTCGGGGCTGGCCGCGTGGGAGACGCGTGGGGAGCTTTGCTGGCTCAAGGTTTGCTCCCTTCTGCCTCCTCTTCTGGGTGCAGAAGGGCAGAGCATCCTCTGTCCCCCCGGCAGAGCAGTGTGGGGACACCCCTGTCACCTCTCCAGGGACAGCAAAGCCTCGTGTCTCCCAACAGCAGGACGGGGAGAGCGGGTGGCCCTGTGACGAACGGGCTGGAGCAGGAGGGGTGGCACCGGCCAGCAGAGCAGAGGCGCGACCCCGGGAAGCAGGGGCTCAGGAAGGGTCTCCAGAGCAGGCTTAGCTCAGCATCAGCCATGGGCCCCTACGACCCCAAAATACTCCGCAACGGAGCTTTTCCCTTGCTCTGCCCCACTTTGCTGCGGTGCGTGGGGACACGTCGGTGCGAGCGGGGTCCGGCTGCTCGCTCAGAGGCGATGGTCCCGCTCCCGCTCCCGCTTCAGCCAGGCTTTTGACTTTTCCTCCATGTGCTTTTCCCTAAATATAAAATGGAAGGGGCTTTCAGCTCGGTGTTTATGGTTGCTCTCGCTGCAATGGGAACACACCAGGCAGGAGCTGCTCGGTACCAGCTCTGTAATTGCAGGCTGCCACTGGATGGGAAGCATGTTTTTCAAACAGATTTTGGCTAGTTCCTTCAACGGCAAGTGCCCGGGCTGTAAAATCTGCCTTTCCCCATTTCAGCCGAAGCCCAAGGAGGCTGCAAATTCTCAGCATTTCTGAGAGGCGAATTGCCCTGTTAACAACAGGTTCCCCGAGGCAGGAAGGATGATTTCCTTTCAGGAGTCCAAATCCAGATGGTCAAAGATTCCTTCCAAGCCCAGAAAACCTGTTTTAAAAGGCTATTATGTCTCAATAGCAGTTTTGCATCCCAGCCCACTGGAAGCACTGTCTGCCGTCTGCACCGCCATCTATTTTCCAGGCTCTTTCGCAGTCACCTAGACCCGATGCGGTCAGCGCCGTTGGCTTTTTATTTTGCTGGAGGGGGAGCCGGGCACCAGCTAAAAGCCGTGTGTTTATTCCCACTTTCTGTGGTGGACGAGCCGTGGAGTCAAGAAATGGAAGATGCCTGAGCTTGCTCTGAGATACAAGGTTTGCTCTTGTAGTGAGGGTCTCAGGCCCTGAAGTCTTTTACGTAAAGGAGGAATAATCCCATCTAACTCCCCAGGAAAATGCCAAGGACCCCACCACTGAAGATGAACAAGGCGTTACCGGCCCAGGCCCCTTTTCTCCTCCCCGCTGCAGAGCACAGGAGCAGGCTGATGCCTTCTGCGCTGCGAACTACTGACAGGAGGCAGAGACTTTATTACATCCAACACCGGCAGCTCTGAAGTCATTCAGTTGACTTCAACTAACTGCCCCTGCACCAAAACTGCCCAGGCACCAAAACTGCACCGCAACCAGCTCACCCGAGCGGGCAGGTCCGCTCCCGACAGCCGAGTGGATGCGATTTTACCAGCACAGGTTTTGAATAGCGGCTCCGCAAGCACGGGGAGGAATTCCCCCGGCAAAGGGCCCAAAGCCTTTGCTGGGGGCTCGGGCTTGGCTCTCCCGGCGTAACCTGCCTCCTGCAGCACCGCGTTGCCCTGGGACTGCTCAGGAATGCAAAATTATTGAGGTGCAGGCCCTCAAGGGGGGAAAAAAAACGTTACAAGCACTAATTAGGGCTTGTGCGTGCACAGATGTTCCACTGGTTTAACTTGAACCGGGTTGCGTGCCCAAACGTGGGGATATGGACGGGATCAAGGCTGATTTAAGGTTGCCTACACCCAGCATTGCTGCACCGATGCCGCGCTGCGCTGTCAGTCCAACCACGGCGTTTCACAGGCTTCAGGCGCGTTTCAAGGAAGATTTTTCTCCTGCTTGCTTCTAAAAAAGGGTGAGGGTCGGGTCGGGCCGGGTGAAGGGGCAGCTGTTTGTGCTCAGCAGCTCAAAGAGCGCGCGTACCCCTCCCAAGCGGTGCCGTCACCCCCGGGGACGGCCACTCTCAGGGGACGGCCGAGGACCGTGCCTCGTGGTGTGCACATGCATGGTTTGCAGGGCTGGGCACACCCCAATGGGCACACGCCAGCCCCAGGTGATCAACCACAGTGCCCATGAGGAACCCCAAAACCACAGTGCCCATGAGGAACCCCAAAACCACAGTGCCCATGAGGAACCCCAGTTTTGCCGCCCTTCACAGTGCTCTGATCTGCTTTCCCCGTGCCCAGAGTGGGGAGGGCTGTGTGCATGAGGTTACCCTCACTTCTTGGGGTACCCGCACTGCCCTGGGTGGGGGGGGTCCTCGCTGCTTGGGGGTGCATGCACCTCACTGCCGTGGGGAGGGTCCCACGCCGCCCAGAGGGGTCACACTGCAGTGCCGTGGGGGGGTCCCACGCTGGCTGAGGGGTGCATGCACAGGGGGTCCCCATGCTGCCCGGGGGTGCACGCACGGTTCTGCCCGGGGGGGACCCCATACTCCCCAGGGGTGCACGCACAGTTCTTCTGGGGGGGACCCCACGCTGCCCGGGGGTGCACGCACGGTTCTGCCCGGGGGGACCGCACGCTGCCCAGGGGTGCACGCACGGTTCTGCCCGGGGGGACCCCATGCTGCCCGGGGGTGCACGCACAGTTCTGCTGGGGGGGACCCCACACTCCCCAGGGGTGCACGCACGGTTCTGCCCGGGGGAACCCCATGCTGCCCGGGGGTGCACACACAGTTCTGCTGGGGGGGACCCCACACTCCCCAGGGGTGCACGCACGGTTCTGCCCGGGGGGACCCCACGCTGCCCGGGGGTGCACGCACGGTTCTGCCCGGGGGGGACCCCACGCTGCCCGGGGGTGCACGCACGGTTCTGCCCGGGGGGGACCCCACGCTGCCCGGGGGTGCACGCACGGTTCTGCCCGGGGGGGACCCCACGCTGCCCGGGGGTGCACGCACAGTTCTTCTGGGGGGGACCCCACTGCCCGGGGGTGCACGCACGGTTCTCCCCGGGGCGGGGGATCCAGACCTCGCCCGCTCCCTCCCGTCCCCCTTAAGCAGCCGACGGGGCGGGCCGCCACCTTAAGAGAGCCCCTCCCACGGCGGGCTGGGGCGAGCCTTGCTAGGCTCGGCTCAGCTCGGCACGGGTTGCCATGACAAGCATTTTCTCCCGCTAGCTCCGGGACCGCTCCGCCGCCGCGCGTCCCCCCGTCCCATGGCCCGCCGCGGGGGCTCCGCCGCCAGCCGGGCGCCGCGGGGGCCGAGCCGGTGAGTGCGTGGAGGGGGGACGCGAGTGGGGTGCGGGTGGGGGGTCCTGTGGGTGCCTCTCGGTGTTGGGAGCACGGGTGGGCGAAAGCGCCGCGTCCACCGCCCTACCCGCGGCGCGGGTGGGGCGGTGGACGCGGCGCTTTCGCCCACCCCAGTCCCTCCCAGTATGCAGCACTGGGGTGCTGTACCCAGGTGCAGCAGGTGGGATGGGGGGGGGGAGGGGGGCTTGGCGTGGCACCCCCCCAGCCGGTCCCGCTGCAGCCGGGTGGGTGGGATGCCCACGGACCCTCCGCTGTCGTGCGTGGGGGTCTTTGAGGCGTGCAGCCCCCCCGGGCGTTTGGGGTGGGACCCCGCTCCGGTCGTATCCTGCAACTTGTTGCCTGCAATTTGGGGGGGGGGGGGGGGGAGGCGGCGTGGGGCTCCCGGTCTCGCGTGTTATTGGAGGGCAGCGTGTTGTGGCACTGCAAGGGGGGGTCAGGATGCGACCACCCTGGGTCGGGCTCCGGCTGGCCGGTGCCTCCATCCATCCCAGGCCACGCTGCAGCTTGGCACTGGTGCCGGAGGGAAGGGCAGAGGCAGCGCAGGCAGGGAGGGACGGGGAGGGGGGGAGCGCTTTGCGGCAGCCCAAGGACAGACCGGGGAAGGTGCTGCGTGGGTGGCTTTCCCCATCCGTGGGGCAGGAGGGGTGCTGCTCCCCGCCTGGAGCCGGGCGAGGTGCGGCTGGAGGGGGGCGACCCGGGCAGGGGGGCGTGGGGCCGGACCCGGGCACAGGGGCGGGATGGGGGGGGAGGGGGAGGCTGCCTGCTGCTTGCCCACGCCACGGCCAGGCACGTCCCCCCTCCTGCCTGCACCAACCCAGCTGATCAAATCCACAGCAGAAAACAGGAGGAATTGGGGATAAAAAAAAAAAAAAAAAGCAAAGCAGGGCGGCTCTGGCCCACATGGCCAGCAGGCAGGAGCCTCTTCTGCCTCCAGCGCTCCTGCCTGCATCCCAGCCCTGCCTGCACCCTGGCTCCGGAGCCTCCCAGCATCCGCTCCGCTGCCCGGCCTGGCTCGGCGGGCAGGGGCCGGGGTCGTGCCCCAGGGGGAGACCCCGCGGTGGGGCGGGCGTGGGGCTGGGTGCTCCCTGCCCCCTTCCCCGGAGGCCAGCAGAGACCTTGAGAGGGGAGGGAGCGAGGAGGGACAATAGGTTATTGTGCTCTTATCTCTGGAGACCTGAGGCTGGGTGGGGGTTTGGATTGCAAATCCCAAACCAGTGCAGCCTGTTTCTGCCCGTGGACTGGCGGCCGTGGACAGGCAGCGTGGCTGCGACCCGGGGGCAGCGAGCTGGGGCGGAGGTGAGTGCTCAGAGCTCCCCATGGGGTGCCCAGAGCTGCCCTGGGGCTGGGGGCACCGTTCCGCGCCCCCGCCCCGAGTGGGCACGATGCTTCTGCTCTTGGCTGCTCCGGCAGGCAGGGTTTGTGCCGGCTGCCTGCGCTCTGCCTGCCTCCAGACAGTGCCCTCAATCTTTCGCTTCCTTGAGCGCTGAAACGCACCTAAATTATTTAATCATGAGCCAGAGAAGCTGACGCCCCTGCGCTCCGCCAGCCCCACCCCGCAGCGGTGTGGGGATCCCCTCCCGGCTGGGGGTCCTGCGGGCTGCCCCCTCGGGTCACCCTCCCTGCGAAATCCCCCCGTCCCCTCGGGATGGCATGGGCTGGGCGCTGGGGGCCGGGGTGGCTGCAGGTGCCCCCCGGCCCTGGGTAGCGGCAGGCTCTCCCAGGCTGAACGGAGGCAGCTGGGTGGCCTGGGAGGCCTCCCAAAAGCTGTGTGCCCTTTGATTCCCCCAGCCTGTTGGGAGCGGTTGACTCAGATGTGTGGGGTTTCTGCCCTGTGCCAAGGTGCCCGGGACGGGACGGTGGGATGGGGCCAGCAGAGCTGGGAAGCACCCAGGGCAGCGAGGCAGAGCTTCCCCATGCCTCCGGAGCCCAGCCCCTCGGGGTGCAGGCTCCATCCCACCCTTGCCGGCGGTGGGGCCATGGGTGCTGCCCTGGGAGCGTCCTCGAGCGAGAGGACGCGCAGGGACCTCTGCAAAGCCTTGGCTCCTTCCCCGCAGGAGAGGAGCTGGCTGGCGCTGGGGAGGTGGAGCAAGCGCTGCAGGTAGAGGCTTGAGAGGGCGAAGGGTGTTGTTGGGTGGTGGTTGGTTGGTTTTTTTTTTTTGTTTTTTTTTTCGGTTGAGATGGTGACGGAGGGAATTCCCTGCGCCGGCTCGCGTGCCGTGGGTCCTGCTCTCGCGGCACTCTGCATGCGGAGGATCTCTTGCCATTAGTGTGCGCCGCTGCCGGCTGGAGCGTCACCAAGGCTTGCGCCCGAGGAGCTGGGACCTGCCGTGCTGGGGTCCCCCCGGGGCAGCCGGCGGTGGGGCAGGGCAGGGTGAGCCCCGGGGTGGCACAGGTCCTTGGGCAGGGTGAGTAAGAGCAGGGAGGGACTGCTGCTCCTCTCCGCTATTGTTTTGCAGTAGAAAGCGCCGGGGTGGAGCTGTGCCTGGAGTTCCCCCTCTTCCCCAAGGCCTTCCCAGGCTGCCTGCGCTGGGAGATGATCCTGCTCCTTCCCTGCCCGCACCTCGCAGGGACTGCGGGTTCCCTACACGC
This sequence comes from Platalea leucorodia, assembly GCF_965183815.1. Lineage (NCBI taxonomy): Eukaryota > Metazoa > Chordata > Aves > Pelecaniformes > Threskiornithidae > Platalea > Platalea leucorodia. The sequence goes on from NC_138841.1 coordinate 1,614,584, forward strand.
TCCCTGCTCCTCTCTTGGCTCTTTTCTTTCTTTTTTTCCTTTTTTCCCCCCTCCGCTAGGCCACGAGCGGAGTTTGCCCGCAGTGGCCGCAGACGCCTGTTGTTGCAGCAGCGCTGGAAGGAGCCCGCAGGGGCTTGGGGGATGCGAGGAGCCCGGCGCTGAGCAGCAGCTCTGCAGCAGGGGCTCGCTGCCGATGCCTGGTTGCTGCTGCTCCCCGCATCTGCTGCTCCCCGCGGCAGGGCCCGGGGAAGGGCTGGCCACTGCTCCGGCTTCCTCCTTGCCCAGGGCCCCTCCTCGCCCAGGGCCCCTCCCTGCCGGGGAAGGCTGCGCCGTGCTTGGCAAATCACTGCTGCTCTCTGGGAGCCGGAGGAAAACCTGGTTAAAGCCCCAGCGAGCCGTGGGGTGGGGACCCCGCTCTGCTCCGGGCGCAGCTGTGCCAGAGATGCGCTCGCTGCGGCAGGGACCGGCCTTGGGGAGCGGGATGCAGCGATGCTCGGTGTGACCATGGCAATGGGATGCAGATCCTTACCCTGGGGGGGGGAGGGTGGGGGGTGGCCGCTGCAGTGCAAAGAGGTGCCACCTCCTTGGTGTTCCCCAGCTCCAGTGTCTCGCTGGGGACTGCTGGGAGCGGATCCAGGCAGGGTGAGGGATGCTGTTGGCTGCCTGGAGCCCTCCTGGTCAGGATGGATGGAGGCAGCGATGTCATTTCTATCGTACAGGTGGAGATCCGGTGCACAGAGGGGGAAATAAATCGGGCTGGGTGAGCTGGGAATTTGAACCCATCCCTCTCACCCTCGTGCTGTGCCCAGGAGGGAATAAGGACTCATCCCATGGTGATGGAGATGCTCCTGGGGGAAGCAGCTTTGATGGGGAGAGGGTGGTGCACCTCTCCCCAGCCTCCCTCCTCTCAAAATCGGTGTATGCAAAGGCCTCCCGTGAGGAGCAGTGACCGGCTGGAGGAGAGGGACAGGCGGGTGACAGCACCCTGCCCCTCTGCCCAGTGGTGGCCAGCCCAGAGCTCCCTGCTGGCTTTCCCAGTCACACTGGGACAGGGACCGTGTTTTGGGGTGCGGGCCCAACCTTGGGGTCCCTCGATGCAGCTGGCCATGGGAGCCACGTTCCCTGCCACCTCCTGCCAGCGCTTTCTGAGGCCGGACTAATGAAACATCTGACTTTGATGTTTTAATTAGTTGCTTTTGGCTTTAATGCAGAGGGATAATAGAGTTTCCATGGACTTATAAAACCTGCCCCTCTATTTGTTCATTAGAAAAAGGAAAGGAAAAAATAAAAGGCAAGTGAACCCTGCATAGAGAAAGCAAGCAAATGCTTGAGACGTGCGGAGCACATGACAACCCGCTGGTGTGTCACCCACCTGGATGGTGACTCTTTTAATGCACTAATTAAGCAACTTAGATCCTCGGAGAGCTCTCTGTGAGTAACAGATGAGTTTGGTGTCCTCCTGCATTTGTGAGCTTCTGGGAGAGGTCTCGGATTTAAACATGGGAAGCTGATGCACAGTGACATGGCCCTGGGGGGTCGGGAATCGGGGCCACGGGAGTCCTGGCTGGGAGCATCCCTCTGCCCGCACCACCTCGGCAGCGAAGCGAGGGGCTGGCCCCGCTCTCGCAAGCGTGGACAGGCCACCGGTGCCCTGGCAGATGGAGAGGGAGGTGGGGACCCTGGCGCGGGCGTGGGGTGGGATGCCGAGTGCTCCTGGGCTGGCTCCCTGGGACGTCTGTGCTTCTGCATCGTGGCATCCAGTCCTGAACGCCGTACGGACCGAGAGGGGCCAGGCTGGGGAGGGGGCACCGCGCAGCCGTGACACCGGCCCTGCATACAGCCCTCTGCCAAAATCCTGCGGCTAACTCGCTTCGGAGCGAGGGCCGGGGCATGGGAAGGATCATCCCGTCGGGCAGTGCCAAGGGCTGGCTCAGGAGAGCTCCTTGCCTCGGCAAGCCCTCCCTCCCCGCAGCACGAGGGGCTGTCGGTGAGCCCATGGGGACACGCCGGGCCCCTAATGCAGGGATTAGGGCAGTCCCCCGCACCCCCTGCCCATCGCGGGCACCCGAGCCGGGGCACGGCAGGTCCCCAATGTGGGGACTCCTCGCCAGGGCGGCAGGAGCCAAGTCGAGGGTTTGGCCAGTTGTCCGTGTTTTATGCTGACGGGGAAACTTTTGCTTCTACGCTTCCATGGCAGGGATGAGTCGGCAGCTGGGCTGAGCCGAGGCGCTGGCAGCCAAAGGAGCCGAGCGCTGCTGCGGCTGCCGGGGGCGAGTCTCCATCTCCCCCTTTTTTTTATTTTAGGCAGTATCCCTGCATTTTCCCCCTGCTAAAGCAGCCGGGGTCTGCGCGGAGCAGCGAGCTGCTGGTGTGCCTGGGCAGAGTGCAGCGCGTAGGAGTCCCTACCCGGAAGAGTTTGTCCGACGGGGACGGGGAGGGAGGAATCCGATCCCTCCTTTTCCCAGGCTGGGATCCCAGTGCACTTCGCTTCCCGTGGCCCCGGCTGGCTCCCCGCTTCCGAGCCCCCTGCGCAGGTCTGGCCTCCTGCTCCGTCCCGGCTGGCAGGGGAGGGCTCTGCGCCGCTGATCCTGCGACTCCTCCGCCGCTGCTGACATCTCCTCTTTGTCTCAGGCACAGAAAGGTCAGCCCTGCCTAACTCGCCGCGGTCCGTTAAGGAGCCGTAAATAAGCCAGATCCGTCTGCCGTGGGGCCGTGGCAGCTGCCGGCTCCTGCGCTGATCCCAGCATCCTCCTCCTCTGTGGGCAGAGGAAGGATTGGTGCTTGGGGAGGGATTGGACTGTCGGTGATGCCAGCCGGGGGACAAATCCAGTGCTGCAGAGCCTGGGGGGGCTGCGGGCCGGGCTGAGGCCCGAGGCACTCGCTTCAGCAGTGGCAGCAGTAAAAGCAGCGCGCCCCGTGCCAAGGGCGAGAGCCGGGAGGGCTGCTCGCGGGCTCCTGCCTTCCCCAGCCTAAAAATAAGCCGCTGGCCCTCACGGTGCTGCCTCTGCTCCCACCGGGGGGGCCGGGGGTGGGCAGGGGGCGAAGCCGGGCCGGAGGGGACCACGGGGGAGCTCAGCCCTGCACTGCGGTGGCAGAGCCTGCCTGGGACTTGGTGTGACCTTTGCTCTTTGAGCATCGGATCCAGTGATCGGGTTTTCAGGTCCAGGCTCGGATTTCGGGCAGAAGGTGTCTGATTTTCAGCGTGGTTTCCCAAGATGCTAATTAAGGACCCTGCTGCCGCAGCTAGAGCTTTACTGTCCCTTCTCTGCTCCTCGCTTGCCTGGGAGGTGCCGATCGCCCCGGCCAGCCCCGTGACGTGCCCTCGGCTTTTTTCTTCTCGCCCTTTGTTCCTGCTTGGAAATGCTGATGCTTTGTCTCTCTCTGCTTCAGCCCTCCCAGAGGCTTAGTGGCACGGCATCGCGGCGCTCCGGCTCTTCATCTCTCTTCCCACCTTCTCACCAGCTACTTAAAAGTAACCCCAGGTTGCTCAAGCACTCGGCTGCTGCGGGCAGATCTCAGGCTGCACGGATGCTTTTTCACTGGTGGTGGGAGCTGCTCTCTTGCTTGTGCCATCTCGCAGGCTGTCACTGCTGCAGGCAGCCAAGGGACGTGAGGACGAGGGAGAAGATGGCTGGGTCCTCGAGTGTCTTCCCATCTCATCTCCTTTCTGCAGGCTGAGCGCCCGCCTTATCGTTGGCTCTGCAGGCTGAGCCGGGCTGGACCCCAGGGGAGGCGGCTGGCTCCAGGCGTGATCTGCTGGCCGTGAAATTCGGGGCAGGGCGTCTCGTTTGCTGCGTGAGGCTCCCAGATGAGCGTGGCACCTGTACAGCCTGCCTGCCAGTCCCGCGCGCCGGGAGAGCCGCCCCAGCGCCGGCTGCATACAAAACCGTGCCGTGACATATCGCCGCAGCTGGCAGGCGGCAGCGCGCGGTGCCGAGCTTCCCCGGGGTTCCCAGCCCAGCGCCGCCCGCTCCAGAGGGGCTTTCTGCCGGCGCTGGGCTTTCCCGTGGGCACGTGGCTGTGCCGGGAGCACGGATCCGGCGTGGCCTCTGTGATGGAGACAGCCTGGGGGTGACCCAGGCTGGGAGGGAGCTCATGCTCCAGCGTGAACCTGAGTTAAATATTATTCCTGCCTCTGGAGCAGGGAGGCTGGTGCAAGGAGGGGGAGATTGGTGCAAGGAGGGGATTGCAGGGAAACGAGGGCAGGCTGGATTTGTGGCAGTCGGTAAAGGCAGGCTGGCGATGGAGGAGCCTGAAGCGCCGGTGGGATGGGCTGCCAGGCTGTCGCAAGGCTTGAATTGTACCTCGCGAGGGTCGCGTCGCTTGTGACAGCCCCGCTGCTACAGAACGGGAGGAAAGCTGTAATAACAACCCGCCTCTACGCATTACTCAGTGCAGGGGATTTATCCCGCGTGCGGGCAGAGCTGGCAGAGAGGCCTGACTGCATTTGCCTGGGGACGCTGGGGGAAGCGAGGGTGAATCAGCCGCGGGGAGCCGGGACCAGAAACTTGGCTTGGCTGCGGAGAAGCTGAAAGCGCGGCTGATCTTTCCTGGGTGTCCCGGTGCAGACGTGGCTGTGAGTCACCGCATCCTGCTCGGGAAAGTGCGGGGACCCGAAACTTTGATCGGAGCAGCTGTGCAGGGCGCTGGTGGCCCCAGGGATGGGTCCCCAGTGGGTCCCACTGTGCCCACCCTGTTCGCCCGTGGGAGTGGGGCTCTGCTTATCACCCAGGGACGCGTCTCTGGAGCCGCGGGGCCCTTCTCGTGGCAGAAACTCCCGTGTCCTGGCTCGAGCTATGAAAGTGTGAAGCTCCACAGCCTGCATTTTCCAGTGTGACGAGTGCCAGCTATTTTTAGTTGTCCAAATTACGCTTGCCTAAATGATGTCTTTTGAGGTTTATTTGAGGGAGGAAGCCTGAAGTGGTGTTATTTCCCAAGTGACGAATTGCTCTTAAATCTGACCCCTAATGGACTGTCTAAAAACGAAGGGAAGGACCAAAACAGCTGACTGCGTTTGGGCAGCGTGTCCTCCCCGGAGAGCTGCAGGGCACCTGGGGGTGTTTCCCGAGTGAGCAGGAGATCTCCTGGGGGAAGGAGAAAGCAAGCAGCCAAGCCCCGCTCACCTCCCCGTGGGGAAAAAACCAGCAGCATAACCTCATCCCGCTACCTGCTTCGGCATCCCCAGGGATATGCTGCGCCCCCGGGAGCCGGCCTTGCGAACGCCCGTCTGCTCTGCGGAGTATTAAATCCGCGGGCTGCTCTTCCCAGGGCAGCTTGAATTACTCGGCGTGTGCTGGGTGCCAAACGCAGCTGATCGCGGCTCCCAGAGGAGACGGCTGCTTTGCCTGCTGCGGGAGGAGGCTGGAGCCGTGGGTCGGGGTGCTGAGGTGTTGCTCTGTAGGTGCCTGTTTTGGGGGAGGCTCGTCCGGGGGTGATGGAGAGGTGGCTGCCCTGGTACCCAGCACATGCTCGAGGGCTGGGTGCAGCTGGTCCCCTGGGTGCAGCTGGTCCCTGGGGTGCAGCCACAGGCCAGGCTCTGGTAAGCCAAAATCCTTCCGCAACGTGCTCCGGCTCCATGTCTGCTGCTAAATTCTGTTGTGCTAACTCCTGACCCGCTGCCTTTCATCTCTTTCCATTCGTTGCTTCTCTTCTTGGTGGTGTTTTCCCACTCTTTCCATCTCTCCCCATCCGTGCCAGCCATCTGCGGACACACTCATCGTCTGTGCGCCTGGTCTCACCTCGCTGGGCGCCAACTCGGGCATCTCGCACTGCCTTTACCCTGGGGCTCAGTGCAGGAATGGCCTCTCTTCCCCTTCCCTTCCCTTCCCTGCAGCATCTGGGTGTTTCTCTGCAGGGCAGCAGCCGGGGGATCCTCTTGCTCCTGCAGTTGAACGTGAAATGCATCAAATCGTTGCAAGATGTTGCAGAGCGGGCTTCTGCAGCACGGGGGGGGGACTTGTGCTGCGTGCAGGTGTCCTGCGCTCTCCGCGGGCAGATGCAGCCTGGAGCGAGGAGGCTGGAGGTGTTTCCTGCCCTGCCTGGCACTTCCATTCAGGGGACTGTCCCTTTTCCCTTTGGAAAGGACAATGAGGGATCCTCCCTTCCTCCTCCCGCTCCTCCGGACGCAGCTGCCTGCAGAGACCGGCCTCGCTGTTTTTCAGCCCCCAAGACCTCGCTGTGCTCCGTCCCCGCTCGAGGTGATCGGTTTGGGCAGAGTATCGCCAAGAAGGGACCCAGAAAAGCAGGCAGAGAGGGGAGGGCCTTCCCCAAATCTCAGCCTCCTCGCCCTGGGCCCCTCTCTGGCTGCCTCCCCTCGAGGGGCTGCGTGGGAGCAGGGTGCTCCCCGGGCAGAACAAGCCCAGGTGGTGCTGGGGGACCCCAAATAGTGCTGGGGGACCCCGAACCGAGCAGGCTGCCCTGGCAGGGAGACTTGCTTTTGCATTTCCACTGTCCTTGTTTTGCAGAGAGCAAAAACGCCTGCCCGACCCTGCCTGGGGTGAGAGGATGGTGCAAAAGGCTGATGGAGAGGATGATGAAGGACCGCGCTAGTGCGGGCAGCTGCCCCTGTGTGCGTGGGGCAGCCAGGAAAGCGTGGGGGCAGAGAAGAGGGGCCAGAGCCGTGGGAGCGGAGGCGATTACAGCATGCCGAGTAGGATGCCCAGGGCAGGAGGAGGGGGAATCCTGTCCACGCAAAACCCCAGGCGCTAGGTGGGTTTTGCGTTTTTCCGCCTGGATGGCGAGCAGGCTCGTCGCAGGTAGTGTGTCCCCCAGGCACGGGCCAGTGCCTCCCATACCCCAGTACCAGCCCGGCGCTGGGCTCGGGTGTCACTGGGGAGCTGCTGGGAGCCCGGTTGCAATGCTGGCCGCTCGCTTTATTCCCCGTGGATCGCCTTGCTCCGTCCGTCTGCCTGCTGTGCTGCTTACTGCCAATGAAACGCCCCTAACACCCGGATTGCGGCAGTAATCTCTGCCCTATCGCTGCTAAAGCTGCTATTATCCCCAGATTAGCGCTGGTGCTTAGATACCCACCTGTATAAATGCCGGTGATAGGCAGGGACTGTTGTAAAGCCTCCCACAGCTCCTGTGCCTCCAGGTCCAGCCAGTACAAAGTGGCTGGTGTCCGGCAGTCACCTCGGGTGACCCCGGCACCATGCCGGGCTCGGCTGTGCCATCCAGGGCTGGTTTCTTCCCCTTGCTTGGTGGCCGGGCAGAGGCTGCAGGGCTTTGGGGCTGGCTCTGCGCTAGCAGGGGGCATTGCTCTTTGGGGTGGGGGTGCCGGGCAGTGTAAGCCCCCCCATGCAGCGGGGTGTCCTTGTCCCCATTGCATCTTGTCCCAGCTCTGCAGCGAGTGCCTCTGCTTGAAGTAGAGCTCAACCCAAGCCTGGGACTCTCGGCATCGTTGCAGGTGCAACAGCAGGGTTTTTTGGGGGGAACGACCTGCAGGCTGCCCTCCTCCTGCCCCGTGAGGTGCGATTTATGGGCACGAAGGACGTGTGCAGTGGCAAAGCCTGGGGTGTGGGTCAGTGCCGGCGGGGCTGGAAGGCACCATCCCACCCGGAGGGATGCAGGAGGTGGGAGCCTCGCCAGCGACTTCGCACTGGCACTTGAGGAAAGGGATATCCCAGTTTCTCTGGGTTACTGGTGCAGCTGGGAGCTGCTGGGGCGTTGCCCGAAGCACAGGGGGAGGGAGTGCGTGCGTGGGGTTCGAGACGCTGCATAAACAGGATGGCAGGTCAGGACGGTGCTGGGCGCCCCGGGCGCAAGGGCGTGTGCCTGCGTGGGGAGCGCGGAGGTGGGGACGGGCACTGGGAATGGTGGTGCCCGGTGCGCCGGGGCTCCGCTGCCGGATCGGGGTGGCGGTGGCACAGCAGGAGGTCCGGTTCTGAGGTGCAGAGGACCATCCTGGTCCCCAGCCGCCGTCGGGAGTGGAGCACACGGCGCCCGTGAGGATGTCGGTGATGGTGCTGCCGCCGGCACCGAGCCATGCAGCAAACCCTGCAGCGGGGGGTTAAGCCAGCCTCTCCGCGAGGGCTCAGCCTAGGTAGGGCGACTTTTAAATATATCGGCACTTAATTAAAACACGTTAACGGTTTTCAAATGCATTGACACCCAGTGCAGGCCGAGGACCTAATAACGCCGGGAATGTGTTAGCTGGCTGTGGATTACCTTGGGGCTGTGGCTGGTGCCCGTGGGAAGTGCAGCTCTAACAAAGAGGCTTTGAAGAGCAGATTGGGTGCGTGTTTTCGCCGGCCAGCCCTGCGGGCCTCCCCCTGCACCCTCCTGCCCTGGGCGGGCTGCGGATGCTGGGGAAGGGGGTGCCCCCGAAGCACCGGGGCGGTGGGATGCAGCCACGTGTGGGTGGGAGAGGCAGGGCTGGCGCGTCGAAGTGGGGCGAGGACTGGGTGCTGCGTGGGTCGCCCGGGATGGGTGCCCCCTCTCCTGCAGCCTCTCCCCCGCCGCAGCATCTGGCTCCTGCACCGTGCCGCTCTCCCTGGCATTTCACATCCCCCAGCCCTGTTCCTGCGTCTGCAGCTTGACTTTAGTATTTATTTTTCAAGCAGATTCCTGCTATTAAATAACCGGTTTGCCAGCCGCAGGACGCACGGGGCGGTGGGGAAGGGGGAGCGGGGACCCTGGGAGCCTCGCGGGGGGCCGGGGGTGTATATGCACCCTCCCGCGGCATTCTGCCTTATCCCAGCAACTGGCTCAGATTAGCTTTTCCTTCCCCTGCCCCTCCCCGTGCTCTCTTGGCCCATCTGGCTCCCTCCTCTTATTTATTGGTACATATTTTCCAGGCTCTGATTTGCCTCTTCTGCAAAGCTGCCGCTCTGCCCAGATTTGATCTCCCGATGATATCACGGGGCTTTGCTCTGCAAGGGTCTAATTTGGTGCCCAGGATGCAGGCTTTCTTCCCTCGTATAAATATTGCCTTTTGGTCTTCTGTGTCTCTCCCGCTCTCCCTCCCTCCCTTTAATTAGACTTCTTACTGCATGGAACAGTTTGCAGTTATATATGGAAAACAGCCTACACTTTCCCAGGAGCGGGGCATGTCGGGAAGGGAAACGGCGAGCAGCCGGCGCGCTCTCCCTGGGAGCGCGTGTGTTTTTCCTATCGCAGACACACTTTTGCCGGCTTTATTTTTTAACCCTTTGGGGCGGGGAGGGGGCTCACAGCCCCCCCGGTTGCTTACTCTTCCCCTTTGCCTGGAAAATCCCCTCTCTGCTTGGACTTTTAAATGGAAAAATATGGATTTGCCACCGGCATGGTCTGGCACGAGGGATACCTGCTAGCCAGGATCGGAAAAGTTATCTGGTGCCCGGCACGCCGTTGGTCTGGGATGTGATCTGGAGCAGGACTGCGCGGGAGCCCTCGGAGCTGAGACGGTCAGGAGCTGTGGGTGCCGGACTCCCGGGTCCAGGGGCACCCATCCCCTCTCCCTTTCCCGCGTGGGGAGAGCGGCAGGAGGGGCGTCCCTGTCCCCAGCCCTTCACCGTGTCCCCAGCGCTGCTGCCAGCCTCAGGGTCAGGATCTGACCATCCCTCCTGCTGTCCCAGCCCGCTGCCGGCGGCTGTGGGGCAGCTGGACTTGCCGGGGTTCCCCTCCGGTGCATCCCCGCTTTGGAGGATCCCCTGCTCACTGGGCGGGCCGTGCAACCCAGCACGCCACCAAGTTTCCCTGTGGTGTCAAACAAGCTCTCCTTCCTCTGCCTCAGTTTCCCTTGCTGTGAATGAGAGGGTAACTTTTTATTATTACTGCTATTTTGTTTTTTGCACGGGCTTTTTCTCTTCGTCAAGCGGGGCAGGAGGAGGCAGCTCATCGCGGTGCTCCGGCAGAGGAGGTTGGTGCTGCGCTCATCCAGGTGCCTCCATGGGGCTGGGGGCACCGTGGGGCACCCCGAGACCCAAGGGCTCAACCTCTGCTCCCGGCTTCCAGAAGCAGCAGATGCTTCTCCCGGCCGCTGCTGGGAGGAAGTGACGGGACCTATTTTAAGCCCCCTGGGGATCTTCAGGGTAGGAATCCCCTGTCCCTGTGTAATACTGCTAAAAATATCATGGCTGTACCCATGTGTCCTGGCCGATAGCGCTTTCGTTCTTGGGTGTTGTTTTGCTTGTGAGACTCTCTCGTGCTCCGTAGGTCGGCTCTTGCCTGCTGGTTTTTACTTTATTTTAAGCTAAGCTGTTCCTTTGCTTCCTGAATAGGATGTAGAAAGGTGGGAGTCAGGACTGCTGGGATCTCCTCCCTGCTCAGGGGCTGGGAGTGGGCTGATGCTGTGCTCAGGAGTGTCGTTGCCTCCGTTTCCCCATCGGTGTAAGGTGGAGGGCTGTGCAGGGAGCCAAGTTCTGCGCCCGCCGGAGAGCGCCTGCACCCGGTGCTCGTGGGCTGCCCCATCCGATGGGCATCCACGGGCGCCGGAGCAGTGGGGATGGCTGAACGCACCAGGGCCGGGCTGAGCCGCCCGAAGCACCGCTGCCTCTCCCCTTGCTGCCCCGGGTGGCACGGTGCTGGGCTGGCAGCGAGGGCTGCGGGTGAGCTGGGTCCGGCTCGGCTCTGCCTGAGCTCCTGCCAAAGTGCCGGCGTCCTCCGGCTGCGCCTCTGCCCTGGGAGCAGCTCCTGAGGTCTCTGGAGCAGAGAGCACCCATCCCTGAAGCAGGGCTCTCTGCTCCCCCATCTTGCTTTCGGCACAAGTCCTTGGTTTTAATCCTGTCCTCGTGGCCCATGCCCTCTCCTCCAGCTGCCTGGCCCGTGCGGACGGCTCCTCCCAGCCATGCTCTGTGCATCAGCACTTCTGCTCCGCAGGGGCCGGCGGCCTCCCCGCGCCCCTGTGCCACGCGGGAGCTGGGTGAGGCTGTGCGGGGACGGAGCGTCCGCCTGGGGATGGGACCCCCGGCTGCCCACCTGCCCCGACGGGATCGTCGGGTGTCATCTCCCTTCTGCAGCGGGGCACCAAGACTGACGGGCATCCAGGCATGCCGGGAACCGGGAGGATCCAGATCAGTCTGAGCGCAGGGCTGGGACGCGACCGTTGCTCGCCGTCCGTCCCAGGAGCGGCCCAGCCGGGGCGGTGGTGCTGCAGGAGGAGTTTGAGAGACGAAGCCACCGCAGAGCCCCAGGCCTCGTTTGCTGCCTTATTTCTATCATCAATTCCTGCTCCCCTGTTTCGAGTCAGCTGAATCCCAAACCTTTCCCTGTGTTGCTTTGGACTTGCTTGTTTGCTGTAGGCTGTAAGACGGCACTAAGACAAGCCCAGGACCGGGTCCGTGGTGGGGCTGAAGTCCCGGAGAAGAGGTTGACCCCTGTGAGCGGTGAGGCCGTGGGGGGCAGCCTGGTGGGAGCTGTCTGCCCCGGACCCCTCCCCACCGGGGCATTGCAAAACAGATTCAACCGGAGGGGAAAAAAAAAGAGCTGGAGTAAAGAGTTGCCCAGTACGGGCCAGCTGGTGCCTTATCGCCCAGCGGGTGCCCGGTGCCCGCTGTGCTCCGTGAGGAACCTGTTTCCCGGTGCCGAGTGGGAGGGAGAAGGGGCGGACGAAGCCTCGTGCCGGGGTCCAGCGCAGACCCCCGGTCCGGCAGCACCGGGCGCCCTGGGGCTCTGCAACGCGCCAGCTCACCCTGCACCGGCCGCCTCGGCGAGGTGCCCGGCGCTGGCGGAGGGGCAGCGGGAGGGATGCTGAGCTCCTCTGGAGGCTGAAGGCTCGAGGGCTGCAGGTATTTGCTGGTGCAGAAGGGGCTGGGGTTTGCTTTCTGCATACTTCTGCATTCCGCCACCGGCTGCGCTACCTTGTAAAGCACAAAAGAATAATGAGAGGAGCTGGGGTGATTTAGTGCAGGCGCCGGGAGAGAAATACCAAGGCCTTAGATGGAAACATTCCCCTTGACAGCTCGCCTGGAGACTCCCTCCTTTCTCTTTTTTTCCACCCCCCCCTGAAATTCCTGGGCCGCTGCACCCTGCAGCATGGGGAAGCCCAGGGGTGCGGGCAGATTCCTGAGGCCCCGGCACAGAGGCTCTGGTGGCTGCGCCGGTGGCTTTTGCACGTGGGTGCGTCATGCCAGGGCTCGGGCAGCGGGAGCCAGGGGCTGTCCTGGCCCCTGGGCTGGCAGCGGGCTCGGGGCGGCGGGTTTTGGGGAGCTGTGTCATGGATTGCTGCATCCGTGCTTGTTCCACACCTCCGCGGCGCGCCCAGTGCTCTCCTGCCTCCAGCCTCTTCCCTGCCTTTTGCAAGAGCTAATTGCTGCCTTGGGCATGCAGAAAAACCCAACAGTTTTCCTACCTTCGTTAACAGGAGGCAAAATACAAGCAAAAATGGAGCCACGGCAGCTGTAATTAGTGGGCTGATGGCAGCTGCTCGCATTCCCCGTGGAGTGGCCAGCAAAGGGAGATGCACTTTTGGAGAGGGTTGCCTCTGCCTGCCTTTCACTTGTGCCTTCCCTGTAGCCTTGGCCCCTGGGGCGTGTCTCGGAGCCGCCATCCTTCTTTGTGGTCCCCACAGCCCGGTGGGAGGCAGAAGAGGAGGAGGAGGAGGATGGTGCGATGGTGTGATGCTGCTCGGGGCGGGATGATGCTCTGGTTTCTTCCCCATCCATGGTCGCTTCAGCGCCGGCATTCATGAATTGTGCACCCTGCATGGGGCCGAGTGCGCAAACCCAGCCAGGGAGCGACAGCCTGTTTGGGGACGTGAGCCCTGACTTGTGCCCTCGCACGTGGCAGCCCTCGGTGCACGCACTGGCACCCGCTGTGCGCACAGCGCACGCCACGCGCGCTAGCTGCGCTCTTGGCAACCTGAGCGAGCGCTCGCCTCGCTCCCGTCAGCGGGGAAGCATGTGCCTCGGCGGAGGTGTGTGGGAGAAATACTACGGGCTCTGCTGTCCGTGGGCTGGTGCAATTCATGCTCCGGCGGCAGGGGAGGGCGGGGAGCTGGGGCTGATGGCGGTGACATCTTGGGGCCAGCAGCTCCTTCCCGCGCCTCTGACAACGCCTGTCGCTCCGAGCCAGGGCCGGTGACAGCGTTACACGTTGCCTACGGTAACTGGGTGCTTTTTGTGTGTGTGTGTGTGTGTGTGTGTGTGTGTGTGTCCCCACCCTCGTGTCACCTCCGGCGTCCCAGCTCGCAGACGGTGAGGTGCGTAGGAGTCGGCACCGCGTGGGAGTTCGGGAATTTTAACTTGCTGCGTTGCGGAGCTGCCGCTGCGCCTGCGGGGCCGGCGGTTCCCCCCGCGGGGACGCAGGAGAAGATGCTGCCTTTCCCCGGGTGCTGCCGCGGGGGCTGCCGGTGGGGTAGCATAGGAGAAGCCCTGAGCTCCTCCTGATCCCGCAGCGAATTTCCACTGAAGTTGGTGTTTGTGTAGTGAAAACGCCAGTTCCTGGGCCGCAGCATCGGCCTCGCGCTCTGGACTCAGTCACTCTGTACCGTGACTCGGTTTCCCCTGGCACGGCATCGCGGCCGCCAAGCTCTGCCGGGGCTGTGCGAGGCCCCAGCACTTCCTGGGCGTTTTGCCTGACTCCTTTTCCAGCTGCAGTGCCCTGGGGGGCACGTTTAGTCCCCCCACTCTTGCAAGATGAAGGCTGGGAGCTTCTTCCCCCGCTGTGTTGCAAGGGAAAGGAGAGGGTCTCGCAGTCACTGGGGTCTCGCCATCTCAGGATTTTGGCTCTTGTGTTTACCCATCCTCATGTGCAGCACCCTGGGGCGCGGCAGCTGCGGGGTGGGTGTCGCTGGGGGTTTCCCACTGGCGGGCGCTGGGGTGGCCCCACTGGGGAGGGCAATGCCGCGGTCCCCCACCCCGGGGTGCGGCGCAGCCCGCCCCGAGGCAGCGTGCTCCGCCAAGGAAGCGGATGCTGCGGTGGGAGGAGGCGCCGGCGAGGAGGCAACGTCCCGTGGGCGACGCAGGTGCCTGCCCAGGGGAGCCCCGGCGGGGATGGTGTCTGCTCTCGGCACCCAGGGCCTGGGGGAAGGAGCAAGGAGAGGTGGATGCCAGTGTTACTGGGGGAAGAGGGACAGATCCTGCTCCCTCGCTGCACGGGTGCTGGTGCAGGGTGCCGTGAGTGGAGCACGTGCCTGCAGAAGTCTGTCCGGGGTGTTTCAGGCTGGCCTTGCTCCCCCTTGCCTCTTCCTTCCCCTGCTCGGGGCATGGCACCTCTCCTTGCCGCCGGGGTGGAGGGTGCCTGTTCCAGCACCGTGGCCTTTGCCGCTCGCTCTAACGGCTGCGATCCTGCACCTCCTCCCTCCTTGGCTGGGGGAAGCGCTTGGTCCCCAGGGTGAAAATCCCCCCCAGGATGCACCAAGGGGCTGTGGGCTGCACCCCTGCGCCTCGGGAACCGGCCCTGGCCCTCCGGAGCCTGCGGTTTGCTGCCGTGAGTCATCGTCTCAGCTCTTTCCACCCACCTCTCTCCCGAGGAGGTGATAACACCCGGTAGCTCACGGGGTGCCCTCTCTGGGTGTCCTGCCTGGGGCACCCCGGCCGCCCAGCACGGGAGGGGTTAAGCGTGCGGCCGGCGAGCGGGGAAGGCTTTGCCATGGGTGTTGCTGGGAACAAGCAAGCATGCACACTGCCATCTGCACATTGCGATTTGGTGAGTGTGCAGGGGAGGGGCCCCCATCCCCGGCCCCGGGGGTGCCGCAGCCCCCCTGCTTCATGGGGAGGGGTGGGGGCTCTGCCACAGGGCAGGAGGCGGGGGGTGCTGAGGGGGGCTGCGCTGCTGCTGCTGCTGAAAATCCACCGAGCTTTGGTGTCCTCGTGGCCTGGGGACCGCTGCTTGTTCCGTGTCACCCTGGGCACCTCGCTTCATCTCGGCCATGCCTCCGCCATGGGAGACAGAGGCACTTCAGCCCCGGCAGGCACCGGGGTGGGGAGCTGCACCCCTCCCTGTGCCTGCCAACAGCAGCATCTGCCCACGGCTCTCGTCCGGTCTCTGTCGAAACCGGGCAGGGTGTGTTGTGCAGTGGTCCCGATACGGACACCCCGGTCCAGGGAGCCCCGCATGCTCCCCGGTGTCTCCCTGCACGCTTGCTCCTTCCCCGCTGCGAGGGGCTGCAGCAGTTGCCTGGTGGGGTCCCTTCACCTCCCAAAACACCCTCCACCAGCAGCAGGGCTTAACATGTCTCTCCTGGCAATTTTCTGGGCAGATGCAGCCACTCCGGTGACTTTTTGGCTCCCTCTCCCATTAGAGCATCGCTCCCACGTGGGACCACGGCTCCCAGGAGCCACGGCGGGCGCTGAGCGACGGTGGGGTCCGTGCAGTGGGAGGGAGAGCCGGGAGAGCTGCGCAGTCTCTCCCAGGACACTTCCCAGCAAGCAGGCGGTGAAAGGTGCTTCAGGCCCGTTTTTCTGCTTTAGTTGGCTACTTTGGGTTTTGGAGCCTGTGCGCCCGTCTGGAGAGTCGGTCTGTCTGTGCAGCTGCGCTCCAGGGCTCAGCACAGCTTCCCCACTGGGGATGGAGCTTGGCTTTTAATTTCCAAAGAGAAAAAGCTTAAACCTAGGCCAGTAAGGGCAATTTGGGGGTTTGGGGTTTTTTTTCCTCCCTCCTTGGAAACGTAAACAGCATCCCTGACAGCTTTACATTGAGTTTGCCATGGCAACCTACAGCAGCCGAGTGCTTCCAACACCCCGTCCCCAAAGCAGGAGAGGCGATGAAGGCCGGCGGGTGCTGCCCGAGGGGCAGCGTGTGGGGCTGGATGCGGGCAGCCTCTGTACCGGTGCAGCCGGGCAGGTGCTTGGGGAAGGTGATAAACTTTGATCCAACCGGCCTGCGGTTTGCTCGGTGGGCCTGATCCTGCCTGGCTGAGCTGCGCCGCCAGCCTGGCGGGGCTGGGGGCTCTGGGCAGGGGAGGCGGCGGCTGGTGTTGCTCCTTCTCGGCACAGTGCTTTCCGCCCTGGATGGCGAGAGGTGCCCAGGCTGGAGCGATGTGCGGGGGGAGCTGAGCTGGGGCACAGATTTCCCCCTCCTTCATGGGTTAAAAAAAGAATCTGAGCTTGGTCAGGGCTTGCTCCGTCTCTGGTCATCAGACGGGGTGGTGCTCAGGTCTGCCTGCCAGGGTCCGGACCGAGTGTGCCGAGCTGAGCAGGGAGGATTCCTGCTCTTGCCCGCTGGCCCAGCAACGGCGGCTCAGGCAGCAGCTGCGGGCTGGCGTGTGCCGGGCTGCTGGTGCCGTGGGCTGTGCCGCCAGCATCGCAGCAAGACCGCTCGTGGCTTGGCTGAAGGTGTCACGTGTGACATGTCCAGCTGATTTTTTTTGTTTGCTTGTTTTTTTTTTTTTTTTTCCTTGTCCCTCTCTGAGCAGCCCCCTTTCCTCTCCCCCATAGTTAAAAGCCAGCAGGTCTCTTTCCCTGTGGCAGCACTGCTCCGCTGCCCGGGGCAGGCACACGCAGCGGGCCGCTCCGGCCCCGGCGCTGGCCTGCGGCCGCTCTCCCCAGCCAGGACGGAGGTGTAGTGCAGCCGTTTATTATTCTGGGCAGGTTTGTCTGCAGCACCACATCGGCTTCGCCGCTCCTCGCCAGCCGCTCCCTCCTTCCCGGAGCGTGCACTCTCCTTCCCCCAGCTCACACCCGGCCACAGGTCAAGAGGGTCCGTGTCCTTCGCCACTGCCACCCCCAAACTCCTCCTTGCCTGCAGGTCCCCGTGTGCGGTGCGGGGATGCTGTCTGGGAGGTGACGCAGCGCTGCCAGCGGCTCGGGGTCCCGTGCAGCTGGTTCCTGCGCAGCGCAGTCGGGCTCCTGCTCGGACTCTCCCACCTGGGCTGTGTTTTCTTGCCCTACGTGCCAAGGGCACCCTCAGGGAGCACTTCTTCCTCTCCAGTGCCTGGAGGCTCTGGAAATGAATTATTAGAGTCAGGGACAGCCTGCTGAATGCTGCTGGAGTCATTAGGAGCTGGTTAGAGCGCTAGCTGGTAGGGAAGCCTGAGCACAGCTCTCCGCTTGTCTGGGACGGATCCTTCCCAGCCTGGCCAAGGAGTGCGGGAGCCTGTCCTGTGCCAGCGGGATGGGGCAGAGACGGGCCAGGAACGGGTCTGTGACCCGGCCCTGTGACCCGGCCGATGCTCTGACCCCAAACTGGGGCTGGAGGAGGATGCTCCAAGCAGGTGGCAGGAGCCTTCCCCCGCCATGGTCCCTCCTTTCTTCTTGACCAGCAGAGCGAGTCCCCGGGGCCAGCGCTGCTGGAGGGAAGGAGCCTCGCGGCTGGGCACGGGCTGGTGATGATCGGTGCCCCGTGGGCTCCTTCAGGGGTAATTACAGACTAGGCCATTACAGTATTAATTAACTGTCTTTCTTTTAACCTCTGAGCTCTCCTCAGAAGATGTTAGTTGCTATGAAAGAGGAAAAAATTAGTGTGTTGAGATGGGGGGAATTATCTTCTTTTCTCTTGATCAGCAGGAGTCTGCTTAATTGGTCCTGCCATCTCCTACCTCGCTGCCAGCAGCTTTCATGCCTTTAAATGATAGATGAGCTGCAGGGTGACCGGGCTGGGCATGGGCAAGGATGCTGGTGCCCCAGCTGGTGCTGGTGATCTCTGCTTTACGGGGCAGCAGCAACGCTCTGCCCCGAGGGTGCAAGTTTGGGTGCCCCAGGAGCCCCAGTGCTGTGGGGGGAGCAGGTCTGTGTGCTCCTCGTCCCTTTGCTGGCTGCAGCTGGTGGACAGGACCCTCCCGTGGCGGTGGCATCGCTGGTGTCCCCGAGGTTCGGTTGGTGCGTGTTGCCTCCTGATAACGCCAGCAGCCACCCTGGGTGTTGCGGGGGGGGGGGGGGGGGGGGGGGGGGAGCTGCTCGCGGGGGCCAGGCCCCGGATCAGCTGTGCAGGGAGGGGTTTGCTTTTTGGGGGTCTTGCTGGCCCAGGGGTTGCAAAGCCAGCGCGAGCGGGACTGGAATTGGGGTCATTTGCTGCAGGGTGGTGCTGGGATGGCCCTGTGATGGTCTGGTGCCCGCCTGTTGGGTTCGCGAGGGCTGGTGCATCCCGTGTGCTCCCGGGACGCAGCAATGGGTGTTTTCCCTCCTTCCTCCCATTCTCGTCTGGCTGCTTGGCTTCTCTGGCCGCTTGCTCTGCTGCTTCTGGTCCTCTGCTTCAGTGTGGATGCTGCCTTAATGGCCATTCCCCTTTTGTTATTCATTTATATTGCTCTAGGAAAGGCTTTATTTTCTCTCCATAAAGAGCCTCCCTTGCAGGCTCTTTGCCTCTGTAGTGCCTGAGAGGTGTCTGGGAGCATCGCTGCTGGCGCCTGAGCTTGGGAGCAGAGCTGGAGGCTGCCTTGGGCGAAAGAAAGCCCTTCCCCTCTGGCCTGTGCTGCTCCGCCTGCTCCCTCCGTGTCCCCAGCGCTCGTCCTCTCTGCCCGGGATGCCAGCGGGGAACCCCAAGCCCCTGGGGAAGGGGGGAGCTGCGGGATGCTCGTGGTGGTCCCTGCCTGGCCGCAGCACTCGGGTCTGGCTGGTTGAAGCTGTTTTGCCCTCGCTGGCAGGGCGCAGGTGCAACCTGGCTGGCAGCAGTTCAGGGCTTTGTGAGCCGAGGCTGAGAGCTCGCTTGCTGCCTTCGAGGGGACGGCACGAGAGCTTGCAAGAAGAGTACAGAGGACTTCCCGAGACACAGCCTGGAAAGGTGTCATTAATGTAAAAGCCTCTTCATTTTAGAGAAATGTGTGGGTTTTAGTAGCTTCTCTGGCTCCTGCTGAATCTCTCAGCTGATTACAAGTCTGCTGGGTGCTGCGAGCCCCTTTCCGTCGGTGCCAGCTAGCTCAGCGGGATGCTTCTGCTTACCTGTTGGCAGTGCGGTGAGCCGGCGCTCCTGCCCCGGGACGGCAGCCTGCGGAGGAAGCAGCTGTTTTCCACTGCCGAGATGTATTTTTAAACCAAACTGAATGGGAGCGTTTTTCTGGGCTGGGCAGCTGGGGGTTGAGCGAAGAACCACCTGGGCGCCCTTCCTGCCCGGCCCCGCGCGCTGCCGGAGCTGCTGCCGCCGGTTTTCCCCGCGGCGTGGCCGAGTGCCTGTGAAACACCCCGGTCCATGCTGAGCCCGTCTGAGCTCCCCGCAAGGTCAACTTCTGCTCGTCCAGGTTTTTTGGTCAAATCATGCTGACCCCCAGGGCCAGGTGAACAAGCCGGTGCCTCCAAACCACGGTATTTCTGGTGGGTGCCCACCTTCGGGTGCTGTTGCTTCTGCTTGCCCGTCCCGTGGAGCGCGTGCATTTATTAGCAGACCTTCTAATGCCGGTATTTTTGTTTCCCATCCTTGTTTTTGCAGCTCCAGTTGCTGTGGTATCCAGGGAGCCCTCCTCCTTCTGCGGGAGATGCACGCTGGTCGTTGCTAAGGTCGCCTCCGCGGTAACATGCACATCCTGTTTACACCTTTATCCGGAGAAGTTGGGCTCGGTTAGAGGCACCCGCTTCACCTGGGCAGCCCCCACGGAAGGGACCGCACCGAGCATCCCCCCGCCGGACCCTCAAGGGAGGGTGCTGCAGGAGCCGCGAGCCGGCGTTGCTGCCGCCGTGCCGGCAAGATGACGAACAACGTGGCCGACCACCACCCCGGGAACTCGGTTGCCGAAGGCAACCATGAGGGGGACTTTGGTTGCTCCGTGGTGGAGCTTAGGAACCTCATGGAGCTGAGGAGTGCCGAGGCGGTCGCCCGGCTCAATGACTCCTACGGCGGCGTGCAGAATGTCTGCAAGAGGCTGAAGACGTCGCCAGTTGAAGGTAAGTGGCCGTCCTGTGGTCTGCAAGGTGGGACCACCCGCTCGGCTCCGGCCGGTGCCTCGGGGCTGGAGCCGTGCAAGGCTCAAGCTGGTGGCTGGAGAGCGGTGGCTCAAATAACTGTCCTGTGGCTGAGCTCGAAGCGTGGTCCCATTGCACCGGGCATCCACCGCGAGCCTCGTGGGCGACGGCTCCCTGCATCTTAATAAAATGATCATTTAAAGTAGAGAAGGAAGAAAAAGAAAGAGAAGCATCTTCCTTGGGGTTTCCCCCGAGGCGTAGCCCGGAGCCCCGCGTCCCCTGGGAGGACGGAGCGGAGGCGGGATGCGGGCAGGGGTGAGGAGCTGGCGGGGTATTAGAGGGGCGCGGGGGGGCTCCTCTCCGCAGCCCGGCTGCTGCCCCGCGGGTCGGCGCCGGCCTTTCCCCTGTTTAATAATTTACAGTGCTAATGGCAGGGCTGCGTGGGGTGCGGGTGAAGGAGAGTGTAAAGGTTGGAGCGTGCCTGGGGAGGTGGCCGGGCTGCGTGCAGCTCATTCGCAGGGTGTTAGCATCTCAGCCAAGGGACGGGCAATGCATCCCCAAAGGGGTTCGCTGCTGGGGACGGGGAGATGCACGTGGGCTTCCCTCGGATCTGCAGGGCTTCTTGAGCAGCTGTGGAAGCATAAAACCTGGCTGGGTGCTTCTGAGCATCACAGGTTTGAGCAGAGGCAGTGAAGCTTATCTGCGGGTGCCAGGTCACTTTTGGGAGGCTTTGGTGGAAGGATGTCACCTCTCCTCGCCGTGGTCCGGGCTGGCCTTTCCAGGCCCCCGTATCGCGGGGTAGGCGCTGGGGTCCCGGCGTGGGGTAGCTGCAGGTGTCTTTGCACGATGCTGCACCCCTTCTTTGGCATTAGAAGGGGTACAGGGGGGAGAGGCCCCCTGCTTACAACAGCGAGGGTTTACCTGGGGCTGGGAACAGCACTGGCAGGATGCGGCCCCGCGGTGGCTGTGTGGGATGGGGATGTGGCTGCGCCTCGGCTCTGAAAACTTGCGGGTTATTATTAGTGCCGTAAGCTGGGGATTAGCGTGTTTCCCAGCTGTGAGTGGGACCGGGAAGGGGAGACAATATCGGGATGTCATTAGAGAAGGGGGGGACTCCCGGTGGAAATACCAAGTCCAGGTCGCAAAACAATGTGCTTGGCCCTGCCAAACTGGGAGTGCGCTCCTTTGGGGGTGGGAGGGGAGGGGAGGGGGGGAAGCGAACCCGAAAGGCTCTGCCTTGGCCTGGCGGCTCTTGCCGAGGGTGAGGCGAAGGGCTGCCCTTCGATCCCGAGCACTGCTTCCAGGCACTGGCTGGCATCGCTGTATCCCCTGCCCCCAGCGTATCCCTGCCTCACCCTCTTGCTCTGGAGGTGAGCTTTGTTGCCCGTCCCAAACCCCATCCTGTTCAGCACAGAGAGCAAAGAAAGGTTAGTTCCTACAAGTTGGGGTTTTTAGGAAGAGCGAAAGCCCAAGGCAGCCTGCGGCACCTTTGTCTGATCCCATCGGAGCGGGGCGTTTGGCTTCTGCTGTGCCGGGGCTGCCTCTCCATGTGTCTGCCACGGCATGACACCGCCACGGTGCCACAATGCGGGAAACCCCGGCAGGTCGGGAAGCCGCAAGCCGTGAGCGCGTCCCCTGCCTCGACACGTCCGTGGGCAAAGCCTGGGCAATGGGGAGTGGGGTCCTCGGGGGGCTGCTCGCCCCAGGCAGTGCAGCGCAGGTGAGCTCGGGTTGTGTGTGCAGGTGGGATGCCCCAGCCGGGGTTTAGTGAGAGATATGCAACCTGGGGAACGCCAGCTACGTCTTGGCATGTGTGGTGTGGGGCTTTTTCCCTCTGGGAAGCCCTTTGCAGAGAGCTGGGGCTGACTCAGACTTGACCCCGAGCACCCCTCTGCCTGCAAACCCCTCCCGAGCTGGCCCTGCCCGGCCAAAGCTTGGGAGCTTCGCTGGACCCATGGGGACGAGATGGGGCACTGCTGCGCGTGCGGGCACCGGGTGCACGTCCCAGCCCCACGTTGCAATAGGCAACCCCGTGCAGATGGCTGTGCCCGGGCCCGTGCTCGTTATCCCTCTGCTCGTTATCCCGCTGGGGTGGTGCGCAGCTCCCGCCCCGTGCGGCAGGGAGCGTGTGGCCGTGTGCTTTTCCTGGGTGCCGCGGGAGGAGGCTGCTGGCAAGCAGCGCCTGCTGGGGAGTCCCCCAGACCTCCTGCCCTGCCCTAAAATACGGCAGCCCGCTGCAGGCAGTGTCTGGAGCGGTTTGATCCCATCTGGGTGTGTGCAGCTCCTGCCCCTCGGTGCTGCTGCTCTGCCCTCCGTGCTGCAGCGCTGGCTGTCCTCGGTCAAGCCTGGCACTGTCCCCGCGGGGCAGATGCTGGCCACAGTCCCCCGGGGGCTGCCCTCACCCCGAGGGGTCCCTTGGGTGGTTTGTCCTCGTAGGGTGGGATCTCTCTGCAGTAGTGCTTGTTCAGGGGGTGTCTGGCCGGCAGCGGTGTGGGGTTCCACTGGGACCTGCTGCTCCGGCTCCTGCCTTAAAAGGTGTCGCTGGACCCCAGCCCCTTAGGGCTGAGGAGCTCGGTGATGGGGTGGCTCGCTGCTGGTGCTGGCTTTCCACCTCCTCCATCAGCCCCGTCCCCGAGCCAGGTCGGACAGGGTGGGAAGAGGAGTGGGGCGGTGGCAGCGGCAGCGAAGCACAGGCGGCTTCGGTGAGTCACCGATTAGAGCGTCTCCCTTCCCGGTCTCCCCTGGGTGACGAGTGTCAGCAAACACCGCCCTGACTCACCCGCCGGTGGTAGCGGCTCCCGGAGCTGCTGTCTCCTTCCCAAGCCGGGGCGAGGAGCCTGCTCCTGGGGCTCCTTGCGTGAAGGCTTTGCTACCCAAAAGCAGCTTTCCGGGGCTGCGGTGCCTCCCCTCCGATCAGGGACCAGTGACTGCACAGGGGTTTTGTTCTCCTGCTGTCACTTGTGGCCTCCTTCCAAAATTTCCAATCCACTCCACCACTAATCGGTCTTTCCCAGGCCCCGCAGTGGCCCCGTCCAGGAGGGATTTGCTGGTAGCCCAGACCTGCAGTGCATGCCTGGAGTACATGCCCAAGGCTTCTGCTCTCTACAACCTTCCCTGTGTCAGCACAGATAAATTGAAAGCCCCCCCTCCTCCCCAATTGCCCCAGGAGGGTGGGGGGCAGCTCTGGGGGCAGCTCCGTGGGTGGGAGATGGGCTTTGGAGGAGCCACGTGTGCAACCTCCCCCACCGCGTGGCAGCATCCCGCATCCTCGTGCAGGAGCGCGTGTGTGCCCGGCACGCCTGCCCACGGTGCACGCCGTGCCTCCCTGGCCCCGGCGCCGGCATGAGTCAAGCCGTGGCGGTTAGCCATATTTTCCATCCATCCCGTTGGAGACATCATTGGGCAGGAAGCATTCCCGCATGGGTTGGGCTCGGGGAGGCCGGGAGATCCCAGGATCCTGCCGCCCTGTCATGGCTGGGTGGGGACGCCCGGGCTGCTCTGCCAGCGCATCCCCTCCCTGCAGCCGCGGGGTGTAGTCGCAGCAGAAAGGGGGATGCGTGGCGGGGGAATGGGATTCATCCTGCCGCTTCTTCCCGGCTGGGATGCAACAGAGCTGGTGGGGAGGCCTCCCCTGAGTGGGAGGGCTTGGTGTCCCCCCGGGAGGGCATCGCTGCCAGGCTGCTCCAGGCACCGGGAGGTGCCCAGGGCCAGCACAGCCGCCTGCTCGGTGCCTCTCGGGAGCTGGCAGCAGCCCCACGGGCCATCTTAAGGTGGAAAGCAGGGGGGCTCAGCACCAGGCTCGGTTAAGGTGGTGCTGGGCTGGGGAAGCTGCTCTACCTTGCACCCCATCAGCTTTTTAATGGCTTTAATGCCCCTTTCCTCACTCCCACCACCACTTTTCAGCAGCAGGAGCAGCCCTGTGTCTCCTCCACCAGCTCTCCGCGGGAGCTGGCCTGGCCGCACTGCCCCAGCCCCTGCGGTCGTGACGCATCCGTGGGGCTCGGCCGAGCTCGGAGACGCTCCTGCTGCGCCAAGTCGCTCTCTGCGGCGGCTGCTCCTCCGAGCTGGCAGGAGAGAGGGATCAGGTGGCTCCGACAGCTCCGGGCGCCGCTCACGGTGCCAGATTTACGGCTAATTTGATGCAGCATGTAAACAAGCTGGCCAGTGCCAACTGGCATTAACTGGCACTCGGGCGCTTTGCGAGGCTGCAGCACCAGGGAGAGGCGGCTCGGCGTGCTCGCCCCGGCACGCTCTCCTGCCCGCGGCTCCGGCAGCGTCCTGCCCCGCCGGCTGGGTGTCCCCTGCCTCGTGGGTGATGGGAGCAAAGCCCTGCCTTGGCTTCCCCTGCCTGCACCTCATGACCCTCGTGCAAGCGTGGAGCTGCTCCTTACGGGGGTCCCACCGGTGCTGGTGGGGGACAGCGGTGGGGTTTGCCCTCATCTCCGTCTGCCCCCTCTCCAGGCCTGTCCGGGAACCCGACTGACCTAGAGAAGAGGCGGCAGGTCTTCGGCCAGAACTTCATTCCTCCCAAAAAGGCCAAGACGTTCCTGCAGTTAGTGTGGGAGGCGCTCCAGGACGTCACGCTGATCATCTTGGAAATCGCAGCCATAATCTCCCTGGGCCTGTCCTTCTACCACCCTCCAGGCGGTGACAATGAACGTGAGTCCCTGGGGTCCCTGCGGCGTGGTGGGGTGCTCGGTGGGGAAGCCATGTGAGCCGCCGTGCCCAGCCGTGCGGGAGCAGGGCTTTGGGACAGGTGCTGTCTCTGGAAGGTCACTCCGTGGGTCCCTCCACCCTGGTGCAGATGGAGCAGGGAGCTACTTCTGCTCACCCTTTTGGTGGTGGCTTCTCCCCATCCTTGGCGTGGTCCCATCCACGTCCAGGGACCTGCACTGATGGACATGTCTGGGCACAGCTGTCACCACAACGTGGCTCAGAGCTGCTCCTTGCTGCTCGCCCAAAAGATGCTCAGAGACCAAGGGGTCCATCTAGTCTGGTGGCTTCCCAAGGCCCATGGGGCTTCTCTTTTGGTTTGGGCATGGAGGGACAAGGCTGTCTGTCCCCTGGGACCTCCCCCTGCCCAGGGAGTGCTGCTCCCAGCCGTGACACCCCATGTGTGGCTGAGCAGCAGCGTCGGGCGAGTGTTTCCTCCCCAGTCCTGGATCTCTGTACGGTTGGAGGAGTGGAGCAGGGGCAGGGATCTGGAGGTGCAGGGAGACGGCGACTCGCTCGAGGGTCACGCAGTGGAGGGAGCGCTGGGTGCGGAACTGGGAATAGAAGCCAGTTGTCCTGGCTTTCTCAGCCCAACCTCTGCCAAAAATGAAAAATGAAAAAGGTGGGGGAGGAACACAAATGCCTCCAGGGATGTAAAAACCTTCTGAGAGCAGGGGAAGCCCTTGGACCAGCTCAGGGCGGAGGAGGGAGGAGTCTTCTAGGCTCTGCTCATGTTACTCGGGGGAAAGCGAGCGTCTCGTTGTGCAAACGAGTTTTCCCCTCCGACTGCAGTGTGCGGCCAGTCGACGGGCGGTGTGGAGGACGAGGGCGAGTCGCAGGCCGGCTGGATCGAGGGGGCGGCTATCTTGTTTTCGGTGATCATCGTGGTGCTGGTGACCGCCTTCAACGACTGGAGCAAGGAGAAGCAATTCCGGGGCCTCCAGAGCCGCATCGAGCAGGAGCAGAAGTTCACGGTCATCCGCAAGGGGCAGGTGATTCAGATCCCAGTGGCCGAGATCGTGGTGGGAGACATCGCGCAGATCAAGTATGGTGAGTGGAGGCGGCGGTGGCTGGGGTCTGTCCCTCCACCTCGGGAGCCTTGGTGGTTGCTCCTCTCTGCTTTGCCAGCCCGTTTGCCTTGAGGGGAAGTGTGGCTCCTCCAGTTACTCCATTTTGCAGCTTGCTGTGGCCAGGAGCAATGGGAGATGCTCCGCTGACCTTGCTGCTTGCTGGCACAAGGCTCTGCACACAGCTTTGGGTTGCTTTAGCGACCTGCTGGTCCCAAAAATGATTCATTCTCACAACCGTGTCCTTCTTGGTGAAAATCTCCTTAGCAAGGAGGAACATCTTCTTAGCAAGGAGGTGTAGCCCTTGGGCTAAACCAGGTCCTGCTCCTTGTTTGCCAGGGGGGAATGCTCATCCCATGCAGCTCCCATCAGGAAAGAGATTGGTCCAACATGGTGTTCATTTTCACACAGGGCTCTTTCCTTCCTCGGTGGGTGGATGATGGGATTGCGTAAGGGTCTGGATGTATCAGGAGGCTTTGGGAAGGATGTGGTGTTGATTCAGTAAAACCAGAGGGGGGAAGCACTGTCTGATTGAGCAGACATCCTCACAACGAATGCTTTTGTGCATCGGTGAAGATTTTGGAGCCATTGGATATCATTTTATAATACCCATCTGTTGCTGCTCCTCCCTCTAGATTTGGTCCTCTGAGTCCCTTTGGTGACACACGAAGCCCCCTCCTGGGAGGGTCAGGCAGGGGTGAGCTGCGGCCGGCCGGGCTGGGGCTGACCCCCCGCTTTGCTCCTCTCCTAGGTGATCTCTTGCCAGCAGACGGGATCCTGATCCAGGGCAATGACCTCAAAATAGATGAGAGCTCGCTGACCGGGGAGTCAGACCAAGTCAAGAAATCGCTGGATAAAGACCCCATGCTGCTGTCGGGTGAGGATCCCGGGCAGCTCTTGGGTGGTCGGTGCAGGGCTGGGCTGGGTTTGTGACCGCTCCAGGGTCCTGCGTCCCGGTGTTGGGGAGGAGATGGGAACGGCGTGCCCGTGTCCTGTCTCACCGTGGCCTTCCTGCTGTGCCAGGTACCCACGTGATGGAGGGCTCCGGCAGGATGGTGGTGACTGCCGTGGGTATCAACTCCCAGACGGGAATCATCTTCACTCTCTTGGGTGCAGGAGAAGGAGACGAGGAAAAGAAGGTGAAGAAAGGTAAGGAGAGCCACTGAAACTGCTTTTTTCCTCCTTTTGCCTTTCTCCCTTTCCTGGGAAGCATCCACCGGTGTGCAACAAGCTACACCCACATCCGTGGGACGCAGCTGTGTGTTAGTGCCCGTGACCCAGGCAGGTACGGTGAGACCTCGAGGCGGCGGGGGGGCATCCCTGCCTGCTGCCCCTTCGCCCGCAGTGTGGGGATCGTGCTGCCTGAGGAAAGCCCCCCGTCCACCCAGACCTCCGCTCGCCAGCTCTTTCGGACACGGCTCCAGCTCTCTCTTCTCCAGCCGGCCGCAGCCGGGAGTTGCAGGGTGGGGGGGCAGAGGCTCAGAGGGAAAAGCGGCCGGTAGCGATGCCCCGCGGTGCCGTGGCGCGGTGCTCATTGCCCGCCCCGTGGTGGGAAGGTGAGTCCTGGTTGTCCGCAGGATGTTAGTAGCCCACCCAGCACCCTGAGGACTTTGCTGAAGATCTCTGCTGGCGTCCCCTGAGCTCCCAGGGGAAGGAGGCAAAGCGCAGCGGATGGCAAGAGGGAGAGGAGGGGTTGCGTGCTGGGGTTGGAGGGTAGGAGAGCAGCCAGGCGGGCTGAGGTGTTCCTGATCATGCTGGGACTCGAATGCTTTCCTGCCTCAGCTCTCACATCTTGCTGCTTATTCCCCTGCTCTGTGCCAGCTCTGATACCAGCTTTAAAGCCAGTATGGGTGCAAGCCAGGCTTGGGAAGCCCCTGCTCTCCCCCGTGTCGCTGCATCCCTGTACAGCAGGTCTGGGCTCACTGGGAGCAGCCACGAGGTGCGAGGTGCTGGCAGGAGGGAGCTGCCGGCTGGCATCGCTGGCTGCGCAGGCGTTCCCGCGCCGGGGAGCCCTTCCCGGGAGGCGATGCCACGCGGGGAGAGGCTTGCCGGGCCTCTCCTGGCAGCCGTTCTGGCTCTGGGCCGCGTGTGCGCTGGGTTTCTCCAGCTCCGCTCGCCTGGGGCAGGCGGCTGCTCGCGTCGCTGGGGTTCAGTGGCTGTGGAGCTCTTGGGGCTTAGCTGCCAGCTTGGAGGTGGGAGTACGGGGTGAGACGTGGGAGCAGCGCTGCTGTTGGAGCTCAGCAGCAGCTTGCCAGGTGCCCGGGCACGGCACTCGGTGTTTTGCCAGCCCCCAGACTCTGTCGCTCAGCCCCACAGCAGACCTGGCTCTGTGCCTTGCAGCCCTCGATTTGGGAGCAAAGCGGGGCAGGGGGCTTCACCAGCTCATCCCCCTCCGTGGTGCTGGGGGGTGATGGGAGGAAGCTGTATAAACCCCATATCGCACGAGGCTTGTTTAGATTGCAGCAGCCCTGTGCTCCCCGTGTTGCGGAGGCACGTTGAGGACCCCTGCGTGTGGACCTTGCCCACCTCAGAGACGGGGGGCAGAGCCCCCGCTATGGGGACGGTGCTGCCCACGGCAGGGGACACGTCTGTGCCTGCTGGGTGGATCCACTTGTGCCCAACGGCAGCGGGAGGCAGGGAGCGCCGGCGCTCAGTATCTGCTGCACGGGGGTTGAGCTCCGCTTATGGTTTCTTCTCCCCAAGGGTCTGAGCCACCACTGGCACCCTTTGAAGCACTGACAGGGGCTGTAGCGGGTGCTGTGCAGGTGGGGAAGTCTGAAGCCTTGGGGATTGGGGTGCCTGGGGGAGTCAGGGAGCTCCAGAGCCTCCCCGGTGCCGCGAGCTGTGGACCAAGGCACGCGTGGTGTCCGGAGGGCGACCGCAGGGTGCTGAGCCTTGCACGCAGATGCCGCTGGAGCGGTGCACGGTCCCTTGGAGCAGGGCCGACCCCAGGCTGTCCCATCAGCTGGACATTGAACGTGGGTCCATGTGCTCAGCCCTCCACCCTTTCTCTCTTTGAACAGGTAAAAAAACCGGAGCCCCTGAAAATCGCAACAAAGGTAACCAGCCTCTCCATCCTTTGAACCAGCACCACACTAACTACCGAGCATTCCTCCTTCCTTCCTTCCTTCCTTCTTCTCATCAGTCTGTGCTCTTTGCTGCTCCGGCGGGACTCTCGCCTCGTTGTCCTGGGAGAGGGTGCAACGGTCCCGCGGCCGGTGGCGCCGGCACGGCATCGCGGTGCCCTCTGGCACCCCACCCCGGGGCTGTGCGTAGCTGGGATGGGGCTGGCCGGCTTCCCCTGTGGCCACCTTGCCCCTGGGTGGGGCAAGCCTTTGTGCAGGGAGGACAGGGCTCTTCCAGCAGCCCAGACCACTGGCAGAGCATCCCTTTCTCGGGGCAAATCTCATCCATGTTGACACGAGCTGCAGCTGTGAGCTGGTGGCTCTGAAGCCCTTGCGCTCCCCAGAAGCAGTCCCTTTGTGGGGTTTGTGTTTGGGCACGGCTGGGGGAGAGACATGGGTCCCCTCATGCCGTTCCTGGGATGAAACGTCCCACGGGGCCTGGCCAGCGCGACGGTTGCACCCTCTCCTCCCATGGCCTCGACTCCGTGAGCGTCTCCTCACCAGTGTTTCTCACACTGTTCTTTGCAGGCTGTGGAGGAAGCCCATTTCTGCACCTCTCTCTCCACCTCTCTCTCTCTCTTTCTCTCTCCTCTCAGCAGTTTGAGTTTCCCTCCTTCCCGTCAGACTGTGTCCGGGTGCTTGTTTTGTCCGTGTCGGGTTTGTCGTAACCGTGGAGGTGTCGGATGTGGAGCTGCCCTGAGCTCCGGGGTGTCTCGAGCCATCGAGCGGCGACAGCCGGGAGGGGACAGGTCCTGGGGCGGCTGCAGGCAGCTATGGGGCCACCGCTGCTCCTCCAGCCCCGACAGCTGAGGCAGAGCCTCTTGGGGGGCTTCCCACCCTCTTCCCTTCCCATCCTTCTCCAAAACTTCCAGCTGACCTGGGGCTCCCTGGTGCAGACCTTCAGCTGGACTAGACCAATTATAGCAGCTGAAAGCCTGGCTGTCTCGGGTGCTAAAGATGTGATGGATGGCTCAGGGCTGGGATTCAAGGAGCTGGCTCACTCCTCTTCAAACTCCATCGAATTTCTAACCATCCCCCTCCATCTCACCCCCCCAGTCGCTCCCCTGGCAAGTGATTCCTGCCGAGCTGCCCACGGGCACTGCAGAGGCGGCACCGAGTGGGAGCGGGGCGCAGAGCAGAGGGGCTCATCGGGGACGGGGGGGACCGGAGCCTCTCTGGGGTCAGCCCAAAGCGCTCCCCATCTGCCACGGGGTGTAAAGCAGCCCGCAGGCGAGGCTGGAAGAGACCTGCCTCCACCCCAAAGCCTGGCCAGAGGGTTTCTTGCAGCGCTGCCTTAGAGGTGTGACCGGTGCAGGGGTCACATCGCCAGTGTCAGCTCTGAGGATCCTTTATCCGTGGGGCAGGGGTAGACGGCAGAAAACTGCCCCGTAGAGAGGTGGCAGGGCCCCGGGACACGAGGTTTCCATGTGCTCGGATGCGTGTGTCGTCGGGAATGGTTCTTGTTCTGGGTTTTCTCTCTCTCCCACCACCATCTTTCTCAGTGGTGTCCTACAGGTTTTCCCGGTCTCTCTCCTATTCACACGTGGTGTCTTATTTTGCCCTGGGCTGTAGCTAAAACTCAGGATGGTGTGGCCTTAGAGATCCAGCCCCTGAAGAGCCAGGAAGGGGTGGAAAATGAGGAGAAGGAGAAGAAGAAGGTGAAGGTGCCCAAGAAAGAGAAGTCCGTGCTGCAAGGGAAGCTCACACGCCTGGCGGTCCAGATCGGGAAGGCGGGTGAGTGGCGGTGGCCCGACACGAGCTGTCACCCCAGAGCCTTGCTGGAAGTAGCGCGGGGAGAAAGGGCTGTCCCCTTCCCCCGTGTCCCCTCACCTGCCGCTCTCCCTCTCCTCCCAGGGCTGATCATGTCGGCCATCACGGTCATCATCTTGGTGCTGTACTTCGTGATCGACACGTTTGGGGTGCAGGGGCGGCCCTGGCTGGCAGAGTGCACCCCCATTTACATCCAATATTTCGTCAAGTTCTTCATCATCGGTGTCACCGTGTTGGTGGTGGCTGTGCCTGAAGGGCTCCCGCTGGCGGTCACCATCTCCCTGGCTTACTCCGTGAAGGTGAGACCACGATGCAGTGGGGTTGCTGGGGGCATGATGGGGACATTCATGCTTTTGGTTCTGACCTTCCTGGTCATGGTGCCTGTTGCAGAAAATGATGAAGGACAACAACCTCGTGAGACACCTGGATGCGTGTGAGACCATGGGCAATGCCACCGCCATCTGCTCGGACAAGACGGGCACGCTCACCATGAACCGCATGACTGTGGTACAGGCCTACGTCGGGGACACCCACTACCGCCAGATCCCCGACCCTGAAGCCATCCTGCCCAAGATCCTGGACCTCATAGTCAACGGTGTCGCCATCAACTCCGCCTACACATCCAAGATTCTGGTGAGTTGGAGAACCACAACCTCGTGTCCTCTGGCCTTCCCACTGTCAGCCATCCCTGCAGCTCCCATCCTGCCGTACCCAGGTTTGGCATTGCTTTTCCTTTCCTTTTTCCTCTCCAGCCACCCGAGAAGGAAGGGGGGCTACCCCGGCAAGTGGGGAACAAGACCGAGTGCGCCCTGCTGGGTTTCGTGCTGGACCTGAAGCAGGATTACCAGGCTGTGCGGAACGAAGTGCCGGAGGAGAAGCTCTACAAGGTCTACACCTTCAACTCGGTGCGCAAGTCCATGAGCACGGTGCTGAAGAATGGCAACGGCGGCTTCCGCATGTACAGCAAGGGAGCCTCCGAGATCATCCTCCGCAAGTAACCGTCCTCCCCCGCTGCGCCAGTCCTCTCCCTGTCCCGTGGGCTTTAGGCTCCCGATGCGCTGTGGAGCTGTTTTGGAGGGCTGCGGGGTGAAGGGTGCCGGGCCGCTGTGCAGCGGGGAGGTGACTATCGGGAGGTGCTGCTGTGCAGAGGGTTTGACTCTCTTAGGGTGGCTTTGGTAAAGCTGTAGGGAGCTGTGGCTAAGGGGGATGCCCCCGTTTTGCAGATGGGGAACCTGGGTGACAGGGGGAGCGGATCGCTGAGCCGGCAGCTCGTGCCATCGCCGGTCTCCCTCACCCTTCATCCTGGTCCTGCGTTAGGTGCACCAGGATCCTGGACAAGAACGGAGACCCTCGGGTGTTCAAGGTGAAGGACCGGGATGAGATGGTGAAGAAGGTGATAGAGCCCATGGCCTGCCACGGGCTGCGGACCATCTGCCTGGCTTTCCGTGACTTCCCCGCTGACGCCGAGCCGGACTGGGACAGCGAGAACGAGATCCTGTCTGACCTGACCTGCATCGCTGTGGTCGGGATAGAGGACCCTGTGCGGCCAGAGGTACCGAATCCCAGCTCTACCCTGGCTGTCCTCTGCCCCAGCCCCGTTCCTGGGCCAGGAGCCCCTTTCCCAGCTGCTCAGGACCATCAGCCCCTTAAGAAAGCCCAAGCAGCTCCTCTGCATCCATCCCTGAAGTGCCCCATGCTACCAGCTCCCTGCTGCTGGCATTTCTCTCCCATACCTGGACAAAATGACCTGGTGGCAGGGTGTTTCCACCCAAACTTTCCCCCCGGCTGCTACCAGGGGTCTGTGCACAAGCCAGGCTGGTTCCACATGCAGTTGAAAGGTGCATGGAGCCACCACGGAGGGGTGACAGAGGGGCGATGGAGAGGGGCAGGGCTGATTTAGCTGGTTCCTCCCTCCCAGCTTGCTGTCCCCCTCTACCTCCTCCGCAGGGGTGACGTGCAGGCAGCTGGGCTAATGCAATAAGCCCTCTGATACCTGCCTCTTGATTACATTTTGGAGCTTGCCCCTGTACTCCTGCCTTGCTTGCATCTTTCCTGATTAGATGTTCAAGTATCTGGGTCTGGGAATTGCATTACAGATGCCCTGTCTGCGCCGGCTCTGGAGGCCGTTGATTCAATTTGCTAATTTCTCACTAATATCCTCTTCCCCCACCGCTCCATAATAGATAAACCTATTAGTGCAGCAACGTGCTGCCGGAGCGGTGCAAGGGGGCGGCCAAAATGCCCCGGTTGTGATGGATCACCGGGCCGTGGCTTGGCGCCCGGCACCGCAGCATGACGGGGAGGAGGCAGTGAGGTTGCCTTCCCCTTGGGGCAAGGGCTGGAAGATCTCCGGCTGTCTGTGCTGGAGGAGCTGCTCCGGACATGCACACGAGTCTGGCTGGAGCCATCGCGAGGGCAGGAGGCTGCGGTGCAGGAGCAGCCGGCAGCGAGCAGGGGCAGGCATCCTCTCCGGTCCCTGGTGGCTTCTCCCTGCACCCCAGGGATAAATGGCTGGGCTGGTTCGGGGGGGGGAGTTTTCGGTCCAGCATCTCATCCCCAGTGTGAGCACCGAGCTGAGCTGCTGGTGGATGAAGTGGGCTGCTGGTCCGTGACCCCACTGGGGCCCTTTCCAGATCCTTTTAGGCAGAATGGGAGAGGAGCTGCCGGGCTCCCAGGATACCCAGTGCCGAACCCGAGCGCTCTGCCCTGCCCTGCCTGTCCTCCCCCAACTCTGTCCCCATCCCCCAGGTGCCGGACGCCATCCTGAAGTGCCAGCGTGCAGGGATCACCGTCCGGATGGTGACGGGGGACAACATCAACACCGCCCGCGCCATCGCCACCAAGTGCGGCATCCTGCTGCCAGGGGAGGACTTCTTGTGCCTGGAGGGGAAGGAGTTCAACCGGCTCATCCGCAACGAGAAGGGAGAGGTGGGAGAGCAGCCCCTGGGTCCAGCTCTGCAGTGGGTGTGGGTGGCCTCTCCGACAGCCCCAGCAGTGTAAGGCACTGAATCCCACTGGGTTTTCCTCCTCTCCTTGGATAAATGCAGCCGGTCCCTCCGCTTGCCGGGATCCTCAGCCAGCGCAGCCGCAGGGGCGTATGGGGGCTCGGAGGCGAAGGCGCTGCCCCGGTTGGGGTTTGCTCTCCGGTGGGGCAGAAGGTTTCTGGGGGGTCCCTACCCCTTCTCACGTGTGCCTTGTCCTGCAGGTGGAACAGGAGCAGCTGGATAAGATCTGGCCCAAGCTGCGTGTGCTGGCCCGCTCCTCCCCGACAGATAAGCACACGCTCGTGAAAGGTGAGTGCCCGCCAGCTGCCTCGGCTGCTGCCTCTCACCAAAGCGTCTCCTTCTGCTCTGCCCGGGGGCTTCTGCAGCGTGATCTGTGCTGGGAGCCTGCCCTTGGGGCTTATTTTCTCTGAACTGCTTGTCTCCGTTTCAGGAATTATCGACAGCACTGTTGGTGACCAGAGGCAGGTTGTGGCCGTGACCGGGGACGGGACCAACGATGGCCCAGCTTTGAAGAAAGCTGACGTTGGGTTTGCCATGGTACGGACGGGCGGTGGGTTCTCCCCAGGGGTGGCCCTCGCTCTCCGGGGTGAGAAACTAATGGCACACTTGGTTATTCTCAACACTTAAATTATCTCTGGACTGGTGAAACTCTCCTCCAAATCTACAGGATGGCTTAAAAAGAAAAAAAGAAATCTTCTTTGGAGGTTTGATTTAATTCTCATGAACTTTATAGGACTGTTAGCGAAAGACTGATGGGAAGCAGTCCTCTGAGAGCCCGGCTCAGGGCCGGGCTCCTCTGGCCCAGCCGGGGGGCCCGTGTCCAGCTGACGGTGACACGGTGCTTGCAGAGCACCCACGGCAGGGTCCTGCCTGGCCCCGGGCTCTGAAACCCATCAGTTTTAATGGGTTTCCTGTGAATTGTTTAAGTTTAGGTAGGTGAAAGGAGCCAGGTGCTGAGCGGAGCCTTATGAGCCCATGTAGGGAGCTTTAAGCAAATGAGAAAATTTTTGGGAGCAGGGTTTTTTAGGAAGGTGTTAAATATCCAAGTGCAATTCTGGAGCCTTTAGGACAAACAGCAGAAGGTAGTCTGTCTTCTCTTGGGGACGGTACGGTGGGGCTCCCTGCCCCCATGTGCAGGATCAGGCCCTGGCCAGGCACGGGGCTTTGCTGGGGGCCAGGCACGGGGCTGCGCTGCCCTTGGGTCTCCGGAGAGCGGGGATCGAAGGGCATGGGGGGACCTTGGGCTGGTCTGCCCAGCTCGCTCCGGAGCTCGTGCCCTGCGACAGCCGGGGGTTCCCGGCTGAGATGGGTCTTGCAAATCGCAAGAGAGCTTCTCTGGGAAAGCACCAGGGAACCTGCTCGTTAAGTTCAATGCATTTGATTACTACAAAGCGAGCGCCTCTGTGTGCTGGCGGTGAGAAATGCAGCGAGCCCAGCTCCTGCAGAGCAAACTGTGTCCGGCTGAGATGCTGCAGGTGATTTTTGGGAGGCTGTGGGCAGCCCTGCTCGCTGCGGGGCTGCCGTCCACCTGCGACGGGGCAGAAGGCACCAGGAAGGCGCCGGGGCTTCGGGCTGCTGAGCTCTCCCTCTCATTTGGGGGTCCCAGCCCTCGCTTGCAGCAGAGGTGCCCAGCCAGGGATCCCCGTGTTCCCTGGCGTGAGGAGGAAGCCCTTTCCCAGCCTTGCTGTGCTGTGGCCCCTGGCTGGGGCGGTCAGTGGCAGGCTGCAAAGCTGCCGCTGGCTCAGAGCCCCGCTCTGGAGCCGAGCCGGTGTCTGTCCTTGAAGGCTTCGCTGCTTTGGAGCCTCCTCTCTCTCGGGTGCGTTGGTGCAGCTGCAGCAGGACTCGCTGTCAAACGCAGGCCTGGCACTGGCTCTGGTGGATTTTTCTCTCGGGGCTGTTTCTGGGAAGAGGCGAAGCCGAACAGACTGCAAGCGTGGAGCTCGCCCCGTGACTCACCCCATCGCTTTCTCCCTGGTCCTCAAGGGCATCGCAGGCACGGATGTGGCAAAGGAGGCTTCGGACATCATCCTGACGGATGACAACTTCACCAGCATCGTCAAGGCGGTGATGTGGGGACGCAACGTCTACGACAGCATCTCCAAGTTCCTGCAGTTCCAGCTGACCGTTAACGTCGTGGCCGTCATCGTGGCCTTCACGGGCGCCTGCATCACGCAGGTACGGGGCCGCTGGGCTCCGCAGGAGGAGAGCGGGGGCTTCTGCGAAACAGGGAGTGAAGAGAGGGTGATTTTGGTGGCGTGACGTGTTCTCCCCGCTCTCTCTGCAGGACTCTCCCCTGAAGGCTGTCCAGATGCTGTGGGTGAACCTGATCATGGACACCTTCGCCTCCTTAGCCCTGGCCACGGAGCCCCCGTCCGAGTCCCTGCTGCTGCGCAAGCCATATGGCCGCAACAAGCCGCTCATCTCCCGCACCATGATGAAGAACATCCTGGGGCACGCGGTGTACCAGCTAACTATCATTTTCACGCTGCTTTTTGCGGGTGAGCTGTGAGGCCCCGAGAAACGGCGGGGGGGAAGGAAAGGGGCAGAGTCCCAGCACCGCCTCGTGAGCTGCCTTTCTGCGCCAGTGTTGGGGACCCCACGTTGGCCAGGACAGAGCTTATTTAATGGCTGGGAAGTGGAGGGGCGTTAAGGGAGAGGGTTTATATCGAGGGTGTGGGTCTGCTCAAGACCTCGCTGGGTGCAGAGACAGTTTTAGCCAGGGCAGCAGGTTTTCAACATTTTTAAGGAAATAAGGGTTCAGTGGGGCTCCAGCTGGGTCAAGGCATATTCAGCAAGAGCCTGGGATCCTAATTCCACCTCCACCATTGCAGAGCAGAAGTAAGGAGCGGGATCTCATCTTCTCCTCTCTTCCCTGTCCTTCCCCATCCCCTCCCCAAAACCCCCTTGTCTGCTTAGGGGAGAAGTTTTTTGACATCGACAGTGGCCGGAACGCCCCGCTCCACTCCCCACCCACCGAGCACTACACCATCGTCTTCAACACCTTTGTCATGATGCAGTTGTTCAATGAGATCAACGCGCGCAAGATCCACGGGGAGAGGAACGTCTTCGAGTCCATCTACCGCAACCCTATCTTCTGCACGGTGGTGCTGGGGACGTTCGCAGCTCAGGTGAGGCTGCGGGAACAGCGTGGGAATAAAATGGTGGGGCTGGGAGGGGACCATGCCACGGGCAGGACCTGTGTCTGCTGCAGTCACTGCCCACAGCTCTGTCCTGTCCCCTTATTCTACTCCAGCAGCTTCTTGGTGACACCAAACCTGAATATTGGGGTCTAGAGTGCTTTGGGAGATGCCAGGGCCCGCCAGCCAGCGTGCCTCTGGTGTCCTGTAAAGCTGTAGCCTAGATGTGAGGTCCTTGCTCATCTTGTGATCCCAGAGGGGGGGGGAAAGACGTGTGGCCCTAGGGAACCTTTCCATCCCGTGGCTGTGCCACGCAGCCCTTGGAGTTCCCAGTGCGTGACTTGTTCTCTCCTGTGCTGTAGATCATCATTGTGGAGTTTGGTGGGAAGCCGTTCAGCTGCTCTGGGCTCACCCTGAGCCAGTGGTTCTGGTGTATTTTTATCGGAGTGGGAGAGCTCCTCTGGGGCCAGGTAAGAGCCAGTCTGAAAAAACATACCACGTGCCTCCACGCACGGCGTGCTCGCAGCCCAGCCTGCCTCGCCCTTCCCGCTGCCTTGCTGCCCTCGTTCTTCCCAGTATTTATTCAAGGCAGCTTTGGAAGGCGGCGATGCTCCATCCCAGTACCACGCCAGCAGTGAGGAGAGGAGGTTGCTAATCTTCTCCTCGTTCCCGTGCTGCTTGCAGTGGGGCACATCCAGCGGTGGCATGTCTCGGCTGCATCCTGGCGTCTCTCAGCTGAGGCCTGGCAGCTCGCTGCAGGAATGCTCCCCCTTGGTCAAGGCTGGCGGTGGGGCCCGTGCTGCCACAGCCTGCATGCTAAGGAACTGCTCTCTCCCTGCCTCTCCCCAGCTGATCTGCACTGTCCCAACCAGCCACCTGAAGTTCCTGAAGGAAGCTGGCCATGGCATCACCAAGGAGGAGATCCCAGAGGAGGAGCTGCCTGAAGACGTGGATGAGATCGACCACGCTGAGATGGAGCTGCGGCGCGGGCAGATCCTGTGGTTCCGGGGTCTCAACAGGATACAGACGCAGGTACCGCAGGGCAGCGGGTGCTGCGGGGCTCTTCCTTCTCTCTCTCTTTCTTTCTCTCTTTCTCTCCAGGGGCTCTGTCTGGAAAGAGGCGACCGCTGCCGCTCGGAGGATGCCATCGCCTCCTGGGCTAGACTTCTCCCACCACCTGTGCCTTTCTGGGTCTGCCCTGGTTGGGGAACCAGGACAGCCTGGCTTTCGGGGACAGCTCGGGGCAGGGGGAGGCACCAGTCTGTTCTGATGCAGAGCGCAGCATCTTGCAGCTCGAGGCCAGGCTGGTCTGCAGGAGGCTGGATGCGCTGCCGATGGGCACCTTGCGCGGCAGAGGAGGGGGCTCAGAAGCTGCAGGGGGGCCACGGAGCCACCCGGGCTCTTACTGGCTTGTGCAGCGGGTCAGTGTTGAAGCTGCTCTCGGTCGCTGCTGGGACACCGTTCCCAGCGGGATAAATGCCCGGGAGGGATCTGCCTGTGCGAGACCCTCTCTGGTCTCGCTCCTCTGCCGCTCCCTGTCCTTCCCGACGGCCCTTTGGCCAAGGGCTCTTGCCACCCCTCCCTGCCAGCTCTCCAGGCTCCTTGCCTGGAGCTCTTGGCCCCGCAGCACAGAAAGGGAAGAGAATTTATCTGTTAATATGGTTTTTACATCAGCTGTTTCTCCCTGACTCAGTTTTTCCTGAAAGGGTGTTTTTAACCCAGACTGCTGGCTGGGCAGGGCAGGGAGAGCTCCCTGCAGCGAGGTCTCTGCCCCTCGTCTTTCCTTGAGGCCTGGGCAGAGCTGCCCCATGGAGGAAAGCTGTAGGTCCCAGCAGCCCCTGGCATTCAGGGCTGCTTTGTTATCCTTCGTTCCTCCTCCTCCGGCCCTCCGACGAATAGAGATAACCAAAATGGCCCAGACACAGGGACTGGAGCGGGCACAGCAGCCGTGTCGTGCCATGTTAACTTTGCTTCTCCTCTGTGAGACGTTGCCTTGATGGTTTCAAGGTGAGGTTCAGCCTTGTTCCCTGCCCGTTGTGAGCGGTGAGGGGCGGCCGGGCTCTTCTGGGGGCCAGGGCGGCGCTGGTCGCCGGCGCTGCGGCGGGCTGAGCTGCCGGCTCGGTCTGGCTCACGCGTATGAAAGATGTGCTAGGAGCACCAGGCTGTTTCAGAAGTGGTCCAGACGTGTTGGAGGCCTGGTAGGTATGAACGGCAGCAGTCCCAGCGGCCAGGCATGCTGCTGCGGCCGAGCCCGGAGCCTCCGACGCATCTCCCTGCAGCTGTGGTGGACCTGGGCTGAAACGAGCTTTTGGTCTTGCAACATGAAAAACACTCCTGGACGTTGGCACGTCCTGGAGCCTCTTTAGGGACTCCTTTCCTGGCTGGGGTGCCCTGCCTGTCGAGCAGAGCAGCTGGCAGGTCCAACACGAGCGTCTTGAGGGCTTCTGTCCCCAGTCGGTGTGAATTGAGAGCACAGGGCTCTTCCCCGCGGGCCAGCCTGGTGCGCTGGGGAAAAGAGGGTCCCTCCGTGGAGGGAGATCACACTGCAGTGTGTAAAACACCTCCAGGGTGGAGTAGAGCTGCACTTGGGTCTGGAGGAGGCGTCCCCTCCCGAGGAGCTGTGCAGGCGAGCTGGGGCGGCGCAGGGCTGTGCGCTCTGCCCGCGGGCTGGCTGGCGCGGGGCTGGCGGCAGTCGGGCTGCAAAGTGTCCGGGAAGCCACGGTGGCACCCGGATGCTGCGCGGTTCCTCCGGCCTCGGTGTGCGTCCACAGAGCAACCGTGGCCCACCACCGCCGAGGGTGCTTCCTTGCTGCATCCCTGCCAGCTCTGCTTCTGAGCCCTGTGCAGAGCCGTGAGCCTGCGACAGGGGCTGTGAAACGTCTTCCAGCACGGCCGGTGGCCGTGGGAGCTGCGGACCCGTGGTGTGTCCCAGGATTCGGCCCCCCAGCTGTACATCCCATGGGGCTGAGGGACCAGAAACCCTTTCCCAGTGCAGTTTTCTGGACCACCAGCTTCCAGCTTGCACCTCTGCCCATCCTCTCTCTTTCTCTGCTCCTCCTGCAGATTGTCGGGATAACCCGAGGTGTCTCCTCTATTGCTCCCTCCCACTGCAGTCTCCTTCTTGGTGGTGGGATAAACCCTGCCCCTCTCGCGCCTGTGGGAGCGGGGCAGAGGCTGGCGGCCGACCTCTCCTCTGCTCCCAGAAACACCAGCCGAACCCGGCGCGGGTTTACGGGAGCGGGGGGCGGGGGGCTCTCTCCTCCCTCCTCCCCACCTCTCCATCCTCCTTCTTCCTTCCTGTCCGTGTGTCTGCCCAACCTCCCTGCTCCCCTCCATCCCCAACCCCTCTCCCTGTCTCTGGCCGGGGCGACGCTATCTCACTCTCTGGTTCTTTGCAGATGGACGTAGTTTACACATTCCAGACCGGCGCCTCCTCTTTGCAGGGAGCCCTCAGGAGACAGCCTTCCATCGTGAGCCAGCACCACGATGTAAAAAATGTTTCTAGCCCAACCCATGTAGCTCTTTCCTCCGTCAATTCCACTCCCACCACTTCTGCTGTTGCTGCTGCTGCTGCATCTCCTCCTGCGGGCAGTGAGTGATAGTCTATTACAATGCATGACTTCTAATAACCACAGAGAGCACCTGCACCAACCTAACCCAGCCTGTTCTCTCTCCCTCTAAACCTTGACTCGCACACTGATTTCCAAAATGAAGGATGGGGCGGGAGAGTGTTTAAAAAAAATAGTTTTTATGCTGTTGCATCTTTAACAAGTTTACAATACTTCCTGGTCCTTCCCCCCCATTCCTTGTGCTTCCTCCATTTTTACCTCTTCTCCTCCTTTGCAGGACTGACGTATGAGTCCACCCTCCTGAGGGGTGCAAAAATTGGCAGTTCTTGTTAAAAGAACCATGTGTTCATGAGCAACTAAAAGCATTGCTGTGAAAAGGGCACGCTGCGCCCAAAAGCTGCTATTTCTTTCCGATGTGGCTCTGCCCAGCCCCAGGATGCCCGGGAGGGCAGGGATGGGCAGAGGCGTTGCTTTACCAAAGCTGTAAATCTGTTTGGAGGCAGAGTGGCCGCTCGGACCTTCCCGCAGCGGTTAGCGTGCTGCTGGGGTCGGCTGAGCTGCGGTAACGGGCCGCTGCATGCTCTCGGCCTCTTGCACGCGTGTGAGAAGGTGTGTTTGTTCCTGCCTCGGTTGGGAGCCTGGACGGTGCGTGAGAGCAGCCGGTTACCGTGGCTCAGCTGGCCGGCGGTGACGCACCGGAGCTGCTCGGAGCCGCTCACCTGCAGCTCAGCCCGCTGTTTCAGAGCTGGCTTTGTAAGCAAGCAGCCTCCCCTGTCCCGCCTGTGAACGTGCATGCTGTGCGAGACAGAGCTGAGCGAGCCCACGCACGTAAGCGTGCCCTTTGCTGCCCTGGAGCTCTGCGGGGACAGCACGGGGCTCCGCGAGTCCCCTGTCGTAGCCAGAGCATCGCTGCCCCAGTGCAGCGGCTCATCGGTGCCTGGCTTGTTCTGCACACGCTGGTTCTCAGTGTATGCAGAGACACGCGACTCTCTGCATGCAAACGGAGATGGAAAACACGGCCCTGCTGAACATCAGTGGCAAAGCTGGATCCTGGATCTAGCTGTGGGTTTCCAGACCAAAGAAAAGCCGTCTCTGGTGCAGTGCCCCTCTCCGTGTTCGTTGTGAGCTGCGTATACGGGCTTGTGAGCACGTGAGCGTGAATTCTCTCTGCAGGGCTGCGCCAGGCTATGAGTAGGTAGTGTATCTTTCCCAGATAATTGGCTTTTTTATTGCACAGTCATTTTCCGTGTTCTCCTCTTATTAAAGAAATACCCTTGGTGACTTTTTGAATAGCTTTCAGTCTCCACTGTTTACGCACTGTGGGAGAGAAG
This sequence comes from Platalea leucorodia, assembly GCF_965183815.1. Classification (NCBI taxonomy): domain Eukaryota; kingdom Metazoa; phylum Chordata; class Aves; order Pelecaniformes; family Threskiornithidae; genus Platalea; species Platalea leucorodia. The sequence continues at coordinate 1,655,989 of NC_138841.1, forward strand.
AGAGAATTTCTGATAATTTTGTTTTCTCTCTATTTAGCTGACACTTATGCTTGAATTTTATTTTGTTTAACCCCAGTGTTTCCGAAGCAGCGCAGCTGCCTTCTGTTCCCGACTGCATCTGTGCACCATCAAGGCTTTCTAATGAGAAGAAAACCTGCTTAGAGGGGTCTCAGGGTAGCGGGCTTGGGTGGACAAGACCAAAATGGAGGGTTTTTTGCAGTCTCTGGATTACTGTTCTCCCTGATTTGCAGCAAGGGAATAGATAACTTGCATAGCTTGTGCCCTTCCAGGCAGCAAACAACTTTACCAGAAGCTAACCCAGGTCACTAAGTCTTCCCTCTGTTTTCTGCCTAGACTTCTCTCTGTTTCCCTCTGCCGCTTCCCTTCCCTCTCTCCCAAAGCTCCACTTCCCTCCGTACGGATTCACGGTGGCCCTTGCCTTCCACTGCGCTGCTGTGGGATGAGTTCTCCGGGGCTGGCCCGCGGCAGCCCCTCCTGCCCCCGCTGGGGCGAGGGAGGAGAGGGAGGTCTCGGGGATGGCCCTCGGAGATGGTTTGCAGAGCTGAGCTGGTCTCCCGTGGGGGTTTTGCCCTGGTTTGAGGGAGCTGGGCAAAACGAGCCAGGGGTCAGTGGTGGAGCCGATGCTGGCGTCGTGCAGAAGATGTCATTTCCATCTCCCTGCGAGCAGTGGGGTTTGCCCAGCCCGTTGCGGTGCTGCAGTGATGGTGTGAAATGAGAATAAATTCCAAGCTTGCGGGTTATGCAGGTTGCAAAGGTTTTGGGTGGAGAGGAGGCATGAGCCCGACGACGGGCAGGGAGGGAGGTGGGCTTTCAGCCTGGCTGGGCAGGATTTCATTTTTGTTTGTGCTGCCTGGCTCATTCAAAACACATTTCCTTGCTGTTACGTTCCTTTGACAAGGGAACAGCTGGATTAATTTCACAGCAGTTGCTGGCCAAGATGGTTAAATCAAAGTAAGAAAATCTGAGGAATGCTGCAGCAGAAGCTTATTGGTAGAGCTGAAGGCAGTGATGTGGTAGAAAGGGTCTGGACTCACCAGTGCTTGAGGTGGTGGGGCAGGGAGGGCTTCTGTGAAGCTACTCCTACCTCTGAGCTTGCACTAGACTGACCGCCTCGTTGCTTTGGCAGTCACCTCGGCTCTCGATAGCTTGTTCGCATTGGTTATACTTGGTTTACTCAGTTTTGCAGACTGCATTTTAGGAGTCAGTGCTTTTGTCGGTGCTTGCAGTTGCTGTTCTCAAGATGTTGATGATGTGGCAGGTTATCAGTCTGGGCAGAAGGTGGCCTGCTTGGTGGTCTCCCTTGTCCTGTGCATTCACACTAAACACTGAATTTATCCAGGATCTTACTGTGGTTGTAGTGCAGCAAACACAGCTCTGAATTTCTGTTCCCAGCTACATAAACTTTCCATTTTCGCAGGCCAGCTGGTGCTGCAGCATCATGGGGGGTACCTGGCCCACGCTCACCTCCTCGTGGGTGTCTGTCATCCAGCTCGTGTGTGCGCGCCGGTCCGTGTGTGCGTGCGAGAGCTGGCTTGTTTGTTCCTAGCCGGGATGTGCTGAGCCTGTGCCGGGGGATGCCACGCTGCTGCCCCGTGTGGTGCAGCACCATCTTTCTGAGCCAGATGGAGAGTGGACTTGGAAGGGCATCCCTCGCGAGAGGGGAACCCTGGAACATCTTGCAGGTAAAATCTCCAGGGTTCCAGGCATGAGATTCTTCTTTAACTTCTCTGGTCTGGTTTTGTGAGTGCTGTTTGTGCTGAGACCAAAGATCCCTAGGAGGCTCTCGCTGGCTGTGCTGGTTGGTGACTTCCCTCCTCGCCTGCCCGGGTACCGGACCGAGGTGGACAGTTTAACCCGGCTCATCTCACCAGGAAGGGGGGTGTCGTCTCTGTTCACCCACCAGATCTGCAGCCCATTCGCAAAGAAGTGGCAGCACACACGTGTCTTTATTTGCCCCATCAGCTTGCAAGGGGATATCTGCATCGTTCTCCCTCCAGCAGCTCTGCACGCTCTCCGCTCCCTCGTCCAGCAGCTGAGTGACGGGGAGGCTCTCCAGGGTGTAGCACAGGGATGCTGTGGAGGAGCACCCCTTTTGTGGGATCCATGGCTCTCCTCCCTGTTGTGCCCCAGCTTCAGTCCATGGTAACACCATGAGAGCAGGCAGGGGCCATGGGTGGGGACTGGGTTCCTCGGGTGCTGGGAGCAGGTGAAGGTAGCTCGTGAGCAGCAACGCTGCTTCCATGGGGCAGGAGATAGAGCAGGACGACTGGCACTGCTACGAGGAGGGGTTACCGACTTCCCTGCTGCACCCAGCGTTGCTGAACAAAGTCTTACAGTGCTTTGGGGGCAGTTCCTTCGGAGAGGAGGAGCTGAGCAGACCTCCTGGTCCCAGATGAACTCTGCTTAACAGAGCAAAGACTTCTATTGCTTCCGTAAAGCATGAGAGCTTGCGCAAGATGCTTGATCCCTGCTGACAACTTTTGTCAGTAGCTTCCTCCTCTATAAAGGGAAGAGACAGCCCAGTTCCCGGGTGACTGGGAGGGTGCTGGTGTGACCTGCTGCAGCGGGACAGGGGGCCTCTGGAGAGAGGCAGCGTGCTGGCTCTGGCCTGAAAGAGTCAGCGGAGAGAGCATCGGCGTAAGACGCAGCGGAGCAACCCGAGGGATGCTCGGGAGGGCACGGTGTGGTGGGTAGCTCTCGGCTTTGCAGTAAAATGCAAAGCCATGTGTGTGATTTCACCAGGTCCTCTAAGGCTTGGGAGACCTTCAGCTGCTTGGTGCATTGGCTCTGCTTCAAAAGCCCACTTATTGCATTGCTCTCCTTCAGTTTATGCCTTTTGACATCATCTGAGCGATTATAGTCCTGACTCATCCACGAGAGCTGGAGCGCTCTGCCGCACCCGAGGTGCACATGTTGGTTGTCTGACGCATGCCAGCGTCTGCACGTCGCTGCCTCGCGGGCGCCAGGGCGAGTGCGAGAGCAGCACCGGGGCAGAGAGGTCTGCTGCAGCCCCACCGCGCCGCCGCCTCCTGCCCCTCCGTTCGCTGCATCTGACACTGGTCGCCCATGCGACCGAGCAACTGGGACTTGGCTGCAAGGGAGGGCAAGAGCTGGAAGAGTTCAAGGCTGGATTTCCAGTGAATCCACTGCTAGCCACCATCCCAGCTTGTTTCCAGACCTCTCCTTTCCAGTGCAACAGAGGTAGCAGAGCCATACCCTGGTTGTCCAAACTGGGCTCTGGACCTCCTGCTTGTAGTGTGCTGAGCCTGGCTTTTGGTGGTGCTGACCGCCTGTGCGTTTCACAGGAGCGGTGCCTGGCCAGGCTTTCTAGCAAAGTTTGGGGTTGTTTTTTCGTGCAGAGCATCCAAAAGAATTAGCTGCCTTTGGAAACCGCTGGGTCTTCTTCAGCGTGTCGGTGTAGGGAAGGATCCACAGCTCCAGCCCGGGACCCAGGTGGCAGCTGTGTGGGGAAACTTGCACAGATCGGGCTTCCTTCTTGCATGTTTAGCTGGGTCCGGTTTTACTGGTCATGGCACCCACTTGGACCTACTGCTTCACGTGGGCTTGAAAAGTTTGTGACGCCTTTTTAAAGCCCGTTCCTTTCTATAGGTCTAAAAATGAAATAGAACAAACACATCGCTCCCACAGTAGAGTTTTTTGCCTTGAAGTGAACCCACTGTTTGTCTAACCCACCTCTTTTTTGAGTTGTAGTTCCACTTTTTTGTCCTCGTTTATACACACAGATACGCGTGCGCACACATAATGACAACTAATGCATTTTGGCTTCCATTCATTCGAAGTGATCTGTTTTTTTTGAGTTTTTTTGTGTCTTTTCTTGCAGCTTCTGAAGTCGCCCCATAGTCGGTTGATTCCCCATCACACACCTAGTGCCTGAGTCTGATCCATGTTGGCCCTCCTAGTTCACCATAGATCTCTCATTTTGACTTAGCTGTCTGTTCAGTGGTGGTGACTGTTGTTGTCGTGCTTTTTGTTTTATTGTGTCTCTATTATTTATTTTTGCTTTCTCCTGGGAGCTCTGGCCTCTCGTAGCCACTACTAACCCCTCTTTTGTTTATTCCCCACGCTCCTCGCCTCCCGGCAGATCAAAGTGGTGAATGCGTTCCGTAGCTCCTTGTACGAAGGCCTCGAGAAACCTGAATCCAGAAGCTCCATCCATAACTTCATGACTCACCCAGAGTTCATCCTGGAGGAAGACGAGCCTCGAACACCATTCCTTGACGGCGCTGAAGACGACCCTGAGACTGACGGACTCAAAAAGCGAGGTGGGGGTAGCCTGGGTGGATCTACATCCCTCAACAGAAATAACAATGCAGTGGACAGCGATCAAGCTGAGGTCACCGTCCCGGAGCCCGAAAGCCCCTTACACAGCTTGGAGACATCGGTTTGACCTTAGAACTTCGAAGCCCCCCTCCTCCTCCACCTTCGCCCCTCGCCCTGTGTGATGTTGGCACCAGTAACTGATCACACACTGCGGTCACTTCGTGTCAAACTGCTCATACGTATATCATTTTGGTGTTTTATTTTTGGGGGTTTTTGTTTCTGTTTTTGTTTTTTTTTATTTTTTACCATTATTTAGCAGTGGGAACCAGAGTACCACGATGCTGGGTGTCGGGAGAGAGGCTAAGCCAAAATTGTGCATCTCCATCCCTAATTTTCCGTGGTACTCGCCCAAGTGAAGCAGCCAGGTTATTCCCTCTCGGAGAGTTGGGCTCCATGTGTCTGTAGGGGGTTTTCACTTTGAAAAATGCATGTTCGAAGAAAGTTCAAATTGTTGTAGTCTTACATGCACGCTCGCAGCCTGAGGGCTGGGGTGCACTTGTGACTTTATTTTTTTTCCACTTGTGGTTTTTAGGGTTTTCTTCTGATGTTGGGGTTTTTTTTCTTTGCTTGTGGGATTTGCCCCCAGTAACTTCACAGTGGGAAGTGGGGGAGTTAGCACTCTAGTGTGAAAATTTAAAAATAAACAAAAAAACCCAGCCAGGGGGAAGGTGTTTACTCACAGGCTGATAGATACAGGGATGTACACCAGTCTTCCACCTTGAAAAATGGTACCTAGCCCTTACAGTTCCTCCTCTGTGTGTGCACGCACACTTTTCTCTCTGTTTCCAAAGCAGTAATTGGTAGACAAGGAACGAAGGTGACTTGGCTGTAACCTTGCTGGATGTCAAAGATTCTGATTTTTCTACAAAGCAAGGTGGAGGTGAACTGGCAGTGGAAGGGTGGTGAAGAAAAACCCCATGGTTGTGAGAAACGGGGCTCCTTCCTGGGGAGTCTTAAGAGATGCCTCTCTTCTGCTCTTGAACAGCTGTGAAACTTTTGGCGAGAGCCTTGCAAAGGTTTAACGGCTCCTGCCGTCAAGAGCAGAGGGACTTGTGCCCGTTCTGGCTTCTCCGTGCTGTTGGGTGAGATAATCCTTCAGCCTTGGAGTACGAGCTCCGGTTAACCGCTGAGGAACCCCAGAGGATGCTCCAGCCGTGCCCACCAGCTCTGCGCATCGCTGCCAAAGCGTTAGCAGGCTGAACGGAGAACAAGCATCGGGTTATTGACAGCACAGTGGGTCAACTCCTAGATCACGGAGGGGATGGGTCAGGTTGTCTCTTTAGCCGGTGGAAGGGAGGGAGGCTCCACAGCCGATGGGAGGACCCTTGATTTCCATAGGACTTCTGTAGCCGATTTGCCAGTGGAGGCAATTCCTCGCAGAGGCGGCAGGTCGGTTGGTCGGCTGCAGGTCGTCCAGAGGAGGTGCTGCATGGAGGCTTTGCCTCACTTGCTGCTTTTTCGAAGGTCGTCTCTTCACCCTGTGTGTCCTGCCTCACCTTGGTCTCTTGTAACCATTTGGTGAGAGTCCTAGTTTTTTGGAGCAGAGCCCCCAGGTGTCCTGGGCAAGTTGGCTCTGAACTGACCCTCTTGTGAAGCCACGGGACTGAGCAGGAGGCAGGAGTTTGCTTTGCTTGGGCTTAGTTCCTTCCCCATGGGCTCTTGCTGGTGCACCCCTGGTTACTGGCCGCAGGCAGGCAGGGCTGGAGGGAGCTCTGCTGCCTTCTCTTCTTTGTCCTCTTTGGCTTGGTTGGAAGCAGAGAGAACCTGGTTGTAACTGGCTGTACAACGTCATCGTCTTTGCCCAGCCTCCGTCCCTGGAAGCAGAGAGGTTTTAGCGAGAGGGTGGGCTGGCTGGTTTCTTCTTTTCTTTCCTTTAAGAACGCACAGCAGAATCTCCCGTGCCTTCTCCGAGCACTGCCTGCAGCACCGCCTGCCACGCGAGGGCCCAGTACTTTGCCAAGAAATAAGTGTTCCTTAAACGACAACACAAACCAAGTGTCTTTGTTTTGTTTCCAGCCCAGCACCGACTCGTCCCTTCCTTGGGGCGGGAGGGGGGAAGGACGAGGTCGCCCCATTCCTGCCCCAGGTAGCTGAGGAAAGGTCCTTCTCCCAGGTCTCCTGCCTCGGTGCTGGCAAAGGGGGTGAAGGCTGGGCTCCGTACACTGCCAACAGCAAGAAGAAATTGCCACCACTGCCCATCTCAATTGCAAATTCAGTGTCAAGCTCCTTGCCTGCGCAGAAAAACCCATCGCCATCCTCCCCGTTCCCTCCTCACGCCAGCTGAAAAAATGTTGGGCAGGACCGGGGGGCTCTTGGGTTACCCACGAGGGGGGACAGGGGAGACAAAAGGGGTGGTCGTGGGGTTTGGTTCTGTACTAAAGGTGACATTGCTTAAAAGATCACTTTTTCTATTTTAAATACTTAGGAAAAAAGAGAAGGATGAAAATATGGTGTTCTTACAAGCTTACATAAATATTTATTAAATACTTGGGGGGGATACACCGATTTTTCTTTTTTCTTTTGATATTTTTTTATTACCTCAGACCTGTTTTAAAAGAAAAGACTTAAAGCAAGAAAAACCAACACAAAGCCAACTTTGGAGGCTCTCAAAGTCACTCCCAGAAATCTGTGACTGGCAGGTTGCCACAAGGGTCTGGTTGTTCTTCAGTTGATATATTTTTGTTGTTCTAGTTTCCATATTAGGAGGGGGAGAAATAATTATATATAAATATTATGCAAAAAAATATAGTTTTCTTTAGATCAGAAACTGATATTTTTACGTCAGCCATATGTATTTTGTTTAAAGAAAAAAAAAAAATATCTCGAGTCCCGCGTCTGCAGCGGCGTGTGACTGTGTGACGGCAGTTCCAAGTGACAGGTAATTAATTCCGTGTATCAGCGATCGGATGCCAGTCAGCTTCCTTTTCTCTGAGCAGCCATCTTTATACTAGACGTTAGTTGGATGACACAAATGTTTTTTTTATATAAATTATGTTGGTATGGCTGGTTGCTTAAAGTATAAACGTTTATTGTGCGTACATCTTTTCTGTAAAGTATTTTTTTTCTATTTAGTTTCAGTGATATACTGGCAGCAGATGACTATTGGGTTAAGTTATTGAGGACATTACAAAAGAGTTGGGGGAGATTGGTGCTCTACGCTGAAAGGCATGGTCGGCGGCACGAACTTCTGCGGACTCTCTGCAACATGCCTTGAAAGAGGGGGAGATAAATATATATATTTTTTTTTTTTTTTTTGCTTTGTTTGAACTGCCACGAGTGTGCACGGGGGAGAGCGCCATGCCAGACAGGAACCGAAGTCATACCCTGTGATATGTGTTAACTTGCCTTGGAATGCTTTGTTATTAAAACACTCTGAACATAATTTTGCATCCAGTTCTTAATAACAGTAGGGTCTCTGGTGGTGGTGGTGGTTTTCTGTTAAATAAATTGGCAGATTGGTACCAAAGACATTACACCACGTCCTGTGTGCATTGCTGAACAGGCATTTTTAGGCATTTGCATTATGTGATAAGGTTTCCTTTGATTTGCACAGGGGTTATACTTAATTTTCAAAGGTTTTGTGCAATAAGCTTTGAGGAAAATTTTGAAACAATCTCAAGAAGGAAAAAAACTAAACCAAATTTTAGCATGGGCAGCCTTTGGCTTTCCCCAGCCGAGGAGTCGATGTCCTGTAGTGCTTAGCCCCTTTAGAAACACTTCTCGGGGCGCCATGATGTTGGGGTGAATGGAAAAGCCCCATCCCAGATCCGGGGAGGGCGTCTCCAAGATGCCATTGCCAACTCCTGCTGCCCTCCGCGACTGCAGGGACCAAGCACCTCACAGAAGAGTCCCTGCAGGCTTTTGTACCTCTCGGGGGAAGGACGCATGTACCTGCCTGCCATCGCTCCTCACTGCTGGGTCCAGCTCCTACAAGTTCATCAACCCGTGCAGCACGCAACGTGTAAAACGCTCTCCTGCAAGCCCAGCTCTCCCCGGCGGGGCACTGCGAGATGGGGGTACTGCTCCCCCCGTCCTGCCCCCACCAGCGAGGCTGTGGGGCAACGCCGGCGTCTTTCTTGGCCCCTGGCTGCTCCTCTCCAGCCTCTCTCTGCCAAGACTGTCCCCTGCCACCGAGACGGGCTGATGTCTGGCTGCCCCGCCTCCGATACCCTCCTGCTCAACAAAAACAGAGTTTTCATTCAGCAAAGCCCATGGCTAAAACTGCCTTTAGTTTATTTCCTCCCCTTAAATAAATATATATATATACAGTATTAAACCAACATTTGTGTGTGTATATATATTTATCCAATGCTCTCGCAACAAAACTTTCTTTTGAAGAGGGCACGCAGATCTGAGTTTTTCTTTTCCAGTAACTAAGTATAATAAGCACTGGTATTTTTGTATAAAAACAGAAAAATACAAAACAAAAGACTGAATATTATGTGGTATGCATGACATTAAAAAAAAAAAAATGGTGGTTTCAAAGCAATATGTACCCTGGTGTGTTTGCCATATCCTAGAGTCCAGCTTAAAGTGCACCTGATCTGTATTGCATTTTGATATTAATCTCTATGTACAATGTTTTGCATGTAATTTATATGGTTCTTGGGAGAAAAAAATTTTGAATGAATTGTCAGTTGGCTTCTTCTGAGAAAACAGACTCCAAGCAGAGATAATACTCGAAGTGGAAGCGGACGAGTGGTTGAGGGGTGGGAAAGGGGGTACATAGCAAAAAAATAAAGTGTGCTGGGGGTGGGGGAGAAGGGTAATGGTTTTGAATCAATAAAGCTTTGGCTGTTGAGCTGAAACAATGCACAAGTGCATCCAGAGAATAAAATGTGCCCACATGTAACTGTGACGTCCTCAGTGTGTCCACCAGCTTGTGAAATCAATCCCGCATCCTCTCCTAGCGCTGGATGAATGGCCGGGCTTCCCGTCGGAGCGTGACAGCGGGGCTTGCGGGGTGGAAAGAGGGATGGGGATGGAAAGCAAGCCCACCACTACAGAAGCACCACTTAGTCAGCGGGGGCTTTGCCTCAGCGTAAGCCTCGCTATTGAGAGGCAGGGGCTGGCTGGTTGCGCCCAGCACTGCGTCTCAAGCACGGCTTCTTCCATCTCGAAGCAAAGTCCAGAATGGGCTGTCAGATGCCCTCCAAACCAGCGATCCCGGGCTCTGTGTCCAGCTGCCCTTGAGCAAACATCCCCCCTTGTCCCCTTGACCGAGGCCGTGTCTGCCGTGCCTCTACGGCGATGCACGGCGAGGCGATGATCTGGCTTTGAGCCATGTCCTGCCTCTGTACCGAGACTATTTTGCCTCCATAGAGGCACTTTTCTCAGACAAGAAGGACAACGGGAAATAAAAGCAACTGGCCTCTGAAATACTCTCATTCCCAAGCAGGTTGATTGCACCGGAGCTGTTTAACTCCCTGGCTTCAGGGGAGAGGCTGTTCCTTCTCTGTCTTTAATAACTCCAGGGCCAAGCCATGATGAAGATCAAGCTGGGCGAGGCTGTCCATGAGAAAGTTCAATCTAAAACTTCTCAGCCGAGCGTCTGACCCTTGGAGCTGATGCCAAGTGATAGGAACAGGGCGTAAAAGCTTTACTGTGCAGCGTCGCCCTCTTTCCTGCTTTCTTGGGGAGGTGTCTGACAGCGTCCTCCAGCTCTTAATTAAACCGAACAGCCACAACTGCTTCTTTTTTTAAACCTAGCCCAGGCTGGATGCAAAGAAAGAAACAAATCACAGGGCTTTTAGTCATTTAATGGGGAAAATGGCTGTGCCCGCGCAGTACTGGGGCTGGCCCCAGCTCTCCCCGAGGATGGGCACTGCTCCCGCTGCCGAGGGGGCTGTTTACCGCTGCCGCAGGGCCAAGCCGGGGAAAGCGGGACACCGGCCCACGGGGACGGAGAGGAGAAAAGCAGAGGGAGGCAGGTTTAGGTCTGTGATCTGCCATGGAGCCTCATCAGGCCCACGCTGCCCTGAGAGAGAAACGGCTGCTCCCCAGAACACCCCAGCCAGGCCCAGGCCTCCCTCCCTGGGGCGCAGCACGGCCCGAGGCCCCGGGGCAAGCGCCTGCAGGCCGGGAAACGGGGTTAAAAAATGTAAAATAACCTCCAGCTTAGAAAGCGTAACCCTGAAGCGGCAGCCGGCAGCGTGAGGGAGAGGACGGCCGCCTCGGCCCAGCACCGTGGCAGGCCGGGCCGCGCACCCTGACAAGAAGGCGGGCGCGGGGCACCGCGGCCGGGGCGGAGGTGCAGGGGAAGGGGGCACTCTCCTGTTCGCCCCACGACGAAGGGCTTTGGCCGCGGTTAGAGGCGCTGGCGGGGCGCCGCGGAGGAGGAAAGGGCAGAAAATGCGCCCGCCCGGCTTTGTTTACCGGCCCCGCCCGCCCCGCTTTTGTCGCTCCGGTGGGCGGTGGTGCCAGCGCGGAGCCCCGCCCCCGCCGGTTTCAACGGGCGGAAGTGTGGCCTGGTGAAGCCGTTCCGCCCGCCATCTTGGCAACGGGCGAGCTGAGGTTGCCCGTATGTTAGGCGCCATCTTTGAGGCTGGCAGCGGGGAAGGCGACGGCCTGAGCGGTGGCCCCGGCGGATCGAGGCGACGCGGCGGCGGCAGCGGCGGTCCCCAGGGGTTCGGTAAAGTCCCTGCTCGCCGGTAACTAGAGCCGTTCGTAGACCGCAGGGGCGGGGGAATGGCCTCTCGCCAGGCCCGGGTCCCCTCCGCTGCCCTCAGGGGAAGCAGGCCGCGTCCCCCGCGTCCGGCGGGGCGGGCGGCCCAGGCCGCGTCCCCGAGCCCTCCCCAGCGGGGTGTCCGTACCCACCGGGGCGGCGGAGGCCGCTGGGGTCCCCGGGGCAGTGCGGGCCCTCCGGGAGCGGGGGGGGGTGCGGTGTTCTCCCCGCCCTCGGCGCCCCGGGACTTTAGCGAGGGGGAGCCGCTTCCCCGCGGCCCGAGGTAGGCCCGAGGTCCCCTCTCCCCGCGGTCACAGGGCCGCAGCTCTCCCGTTCCCCACCCCTGCCCTTCCCTCGGCTGTTAGCCCTTCTGTAGGGCTTGGCTGCCGGCTCTTCCCTGCGTCCCCGTGTCCCGTCCCCGTCCCGGTGGTCTCCCGGGGAAATGGAGTCCTTGGGCAGGCTCTGGAGAGGTTCGGTTGGGCAAATGGAAGATCCCCGGGGCAGGTGTCTGATGAGTATACGTTATTTTCAGTTAAAATCTTGTGCCTTCCTTTTGTAGCAATGCGTATAAGGGGCGTGCTGTAATGTAGTCATCTGACAAATTGCTCCTGCGTTCCCCAAAGGAGCTGCCTTCAGGATCTGACTAACTCTGGATGCACCCGGTTGTCATCTTAATTTCTCCTTTAGGTTGTTTAAAACAACCCGATTGGGTGACGTTTGTTTTTGTTTCTTAAGAATTGGATCCAAGAGGTTTCTGTTTTACATTGATGTTTATAATGAAAGTGCAGAAGTGATTTTTGCTGTTGCGGGGATCAGTATGTGGAGCCTACAGATTGTTCCCAGAACCGGTGCTTTGGGGTGCACGCTGCACTCGGAGATTGAGCTCTGGGCCATACTTTCAAAATAAAACGCTGCGTTATTTGATTGTAAAAAAGGAGATCTCCTGGGGATAGGGGATTTTGAAATGATACCAGAACCACCGCTGTGGCACGTGGTTGAATTGGACACACATTAAGCTGATCAGGCTGAACAGATAGGCTGAATTTGTTGCTGGGTGGCCAGGTGTTCCAGGAGGAGAGCTAGGCTGGAGAAAACTTCCTCTTGCTGTTGCTTCTCATCTAAAATGGCACCCTTCCAAATGGCTGCTTCCAGGAGAGATTGACTCTTTTTGAGATTTTATAAAACATTTCAGTGAGGAAGATGAATTGTCATAGTAAATTGCTGCCAGGCCCCGGCGTTGATTTCAGAAATAGAAAAAGAATGAGTGTCTTTTCTTTAAGTACGCCTGTCTCACTCAAGAGTAGATGTAGCAGCTTTAGCAGTCCCCTTAGTTTGGAATTGGTTCCCGATGCCCGTTCGGACATTGAGGAGGAAAAGCTGGTAGACAGAATGATAGAGGAGAGCCACCCACTAAAAATATAGGCAAGAAGGGGTTATGCATTAAGGGAAAGCCACTCCATAGAAAATCAGTGCTATCTGAAAATTTGTTAAGGATTTGGGACGTGCAGATACTGCTATGCCTGTGTGTGCTGCGGCCATGCCTGTTGCCACTGAGCAAGATGGAGAGACCTTCTTTGTTGAACGCGGTATGTTAAAGCATCCACTGTTGCCTGGAAGAAGAGCAAAGGCTTGCATTGTGTGGAACTTCGGATCTGTGGTTCACCTGCTGTGCCCCATCCAGCATATGGTTAAAAAAAAAAAAAAAAAAAAAAAAAAAGAAGAAAAAAAATCAACTGTGGCAAGCCAGGTACTCACCTGGGGACACTGACTCTTCGGTGATGTCCCCAAGCAGAGCGTTGTGTACGCTGGGCCGGGGCTGACAGCCAGGTGTCTCGGCTGTCAGCGCTGTCGGGAGGGTGAATACGCCTGTTGCATGTCTGTGCCGACCGTCTCCCCAGACAGCAGTTTTAGCAGTGGGAGTTTGACGTGTGTTCTCAGCTCTTACATCGGCAGTGGCAGTGTGGCAGAGCCGGCGGGCTGTTTTTTCAGCTGGAAGAGGAGGAGTGGACTGCAGATGTGCCCGGGTAAACGAGAGCTGTCAAAGAGATTTGCCGTAGATGTGGGTCGTACCAGTGTAGCTGCTGCAGCAGTAGTGGATCCTGGGGCATCTGGAGAAGATAGTTTTTCTTCGTGAAAGCAATACTATCAACAGCCTTTTGATGGCAGAAATTAGGACAAACACATCTGTTGTCTGGAACTTCTTAGCTGACCTTTGGTATACCTGCCACACTCCTTGCAATATTTAAAAAGCGCGTTGGGCAGGGCAGGGCAGGGACTCGCCTTGGCACTTCCATGTTGCAGCAACACTTGCAGACCACGCGTCCTGCACACTGGGCCAGGACCTAAATCTGATGGTGCTGTCGGTAACCTGAAGCTCAGGAAGCACTTCTGGATTTTTCTACTGTTCCACGTGAATTTTTGCCCCATGAAGGTTTTGAGCTATTTTTCTTCAACTTAGGCTTAGAGCCAGTTGTGGTTTAACATCTCCAAGCTTGGGTGTTCCTGTTCCATCTTTGCCAACTGAGCAGGTGCTTGGTAGGAGAAAGGACATAAATCTTAACCATGGGACTCGGGCTCAACTACACCCTGCTGTGAAGAAACTCAGGTATGAGAACTTAAATAACAGATAAACAGAGCTATTATAAAATTGATTACTGAGGACACTTTTTTTCAATGCCAACCTATTAGAAGTTCATACAGATTTGGCACTACGCAGTCAGTTCCCATCTATAACATGACTATGCAGCATTGTAAAAGAAAAATTTTTCATAGCTTCGGAGAAAGCACAACACAAAAATACGCATTTAACTGTTGGTACGTGGACCTTGAACAAACCATGGACTACTTGACAGCGATGGCCCAAGGATCTTTTGATACACTGCACCAGCACAAGTCTGTTTAGAAAACAGGCTGCTCCCTCCCACTGGCTTTGCTAAAACTTCTGCAGTAGGAAGCGTCCTGTAAGAACCAAATTAGCAAATTGATGTGTGGCTTTCCCTTAATCCCCGCACCCCTGGCTTTCCAGCTTCCGACAACACTGCCAGCGCTGTGTACACAGTGCTAGGTGCCAGCTGCCATGTTTTATATATATTTTTTTTTTAATTAATGATTCAGGACTTGGAGCACATGAGCACTGAGAACAGGTGAGCAGGTGCTTAAGAGATTTGCTTGCTCCTTCCCCTGAGGCCCATCAAATTCTTCAGGAGCTCCAGCATTCAAACTATTTTCCCCAGGATCACTTGAAGCAGGAAATAGCTGCTCAGTGAACCTCTCTCTATCTTTTATATGTTAAAGTGACTTTAAAACAACAGAAGGTGGAGCAGCATCCCCCTGGGAGGGAGAATGGGACTATTCACAGCTCATTTCAGTGGTCCCAGATGTCTGATGGGTGCAAGATTCTTGGCCTGCAGGTGGAGGCCAGTGGAGAACTGCGGTTCTTAATCAAGTGCTGCCATCGGTCATGTCCTTCTGGCTTTGCAGAGCACGTGGGAAGAATTTCAAATCAAAGGTGTCACTGTCACTCTTGAACTGCGAGATGGGTGAAATATCTTAGGCTTGCAACTGATTTTCTGTGGAGCGGTGCGCTCAGATCTGAGTGCTTTGTCTTGGCCGCTTTTCTAGATCCCTGCTTTAAAGGTTGCTTTGAAGAATTCCTTTTCCTGCGTCTTGATGGGTCAAGCTAAAGAGAAATCTGTACCGAAGCAGTGTCTGATCTGATGAGTGCTTCAGTACAGGGTTATTCTTTGACAGTTGCAGAAACACCAGGCCCTTTCAGGAGCAGATTGATTTGCCTCTCATATTAAGGAAAAATGTCCTAATTCAGGTCTCTGAAGTGGCACATCTTCAAGTAGCTCCAGCCAGCAAGGGGCAGCTGTGCCTTATGGCTGTGGTAACTCACGGCTCTGACTCTCATCGATCATGAAGAAAGGTGACCTCGACGCGCTGGCGGAGGAAGCCGAGACGATCATCTGCTTTAACCTTTGCCTTCTTGGCTGGCAACCTTGCAGTCTTTGCTCTGAGCAGGTCTTGAGTGCCGTAACCCCTATTCTCAGAACGTGTCCCCAGTCCAGGTTTAGACAGCATGTAACAGCTAGATGGATTAAAACAAATGTAAAGACTAGAAATTACGACTATTCTGCTTCAGCTTTGGACAACGTAGCTTTAGATTTTCATACGGAGAATAAGATGCGTTAGCAAGAGGTTCTGTGCTTCAGACGACACGAAGGTGTGTGGTTTACGTACGGATCGTAACGCGCTGTCCCGTGTGTAATTTGTGACACCTAGCGCACTGCGCGTTCGGCCGGGGGAGCGCGGTAGCGGGCAGGTAAATCGGCAGCGGCCGTTCTGCAGCTGGGGTGACGCTGACCGATTGAAAAGGGGGGTTAGACCGTGGAGTGCCTGGTGCTCTCCCTTCCGTGTCATCTTACTGTCCTAACAAACAGGGCTGTTAAGCATCTTTAATATTTTTGCAAGAAAGGAAAGGCACAAAGCAGACCAGCAAGAGAGGCTCTCCAAGTGCTTTATAACCAAAAAGTACCCATAGGTAGGTGCAATAATACTTCTCTCAGGCATCTGTTGGAGTGCAAAAAACTTTTGTTCCCTTCTTGCTCTTCAGTACAGGGCAAAGGCAGGTCAGCAAGCTGGAAAATCAGACCAGGGAGTAGGACTGTTTCTTCAGTACCAAGAAAGACAAGCTTGTAAAACAAACTAGACAGACTTCCACTGTACTATTTATCTTCCCTTAGCAAAGGTAAGGTTTATGGCACTTGTTGGCTTGTTTTTCCTGGCCCCTAGCTACTGCAGCTGTAAATATTTATTTATTTATTTATTTTTACAAAATTAATTCAAAATCTTGTAAAATAAAAACTTTACTAGAGTTGTGGAGAAAAACAAAGTGTTTAAAATTCTTATCAACTTCCATTAGAGACCTGCTGAGTGCACCAGAGTTACTCACTTTTATCCAGGCTTTCAGGGGTTAGTTCGGCTGGTTTCTGTTTAGCACTCAGATTGCCATGTTAACTGATACTGGTTTTAAAAAAAAAAAAAAGTTTTTGAGTTAACCTTTTTTAAAATGAAAGGATTTTTATGGAGTTTAGAACTATGAGGGGGTTTTTTTCGGGTTTTTATTTTGTTTTGTTTTAAAGTTTTGCTTTTTTCCCATTCCTTAAACAATCCATTCCAATTCTGAACAGCTTTTGAAGCCCGCTCAGGAATAGGGAAGCCTACAAGCAAAATGCTGAGCTGCTTGGGCGTTCCAGAGAGCTAAATCTGAGGGGATTTCTTTTCTTTTTTTTTTTTTTTTTCCCCGCCATGGTGGTGGCTGTAGTAATGTTGCATTATACAGGTGTCTCTCGCTTCCTAGGGCAAAGCGCCTTCTTCTAGACCATGAATTCCTTCCGATTTGTGTTTGAATGCCTCTGCTCAGCGAAGCAGTGGTCCTTCATTGCCATCTGTTCAAGCTTGTGCAAACTGCAAAAATCGTGCTTGAAATTTAATTTAACTATCAATGGTATTGGTAACACATTTGGGAAAATGTTTCTTGTCAAAATTCTACGTGAAGGAGCACCAGTAATTTTTAGAAGTAGATGCATAGGAATCCGTATGACACAAAGTCTGTTTTTGAAGGTGCTAAAGGTCAAAAGTGAATAGTCGCATTGGTACTGAAGAAGGGAAAAAAACCTTGCCCTTAACTACTGTTTTTATTCCCTTTGTCAAGAGTCAAAAAAACAATAACTAATATGAGAACCCAACTTTTCCTCTCTTTATTTTAGATTTGGGAAAATTCCCTGCCAAAAAAAAAATATCCTGGAAAATTCACTAGTGTTTGTGTGAGTAAAAGGTTCCAACCTTTTATTATTAATTTGTTAGAACTATTTCATTCAGTTTTGTCCAAAAGAGTCAGAAATACTTTGCACAGAAATGTGCAGCATTTTAATGAAAGGGGTCAGAATCACTTTAATTTGAACTTTATCTGGTCTGGTTGCAGGTTTTATGCCATTTAGTATCTTTAAAAAATAAAGAATCAAAGTATCTGACTTCACATAAAGAAAACCAAACTGCTTGTGGCTAAATAAAATCGGTTTCAGCTCTGGTGGCACCAAAACAATCATAAGCTGTTGAATTGGACCTAAGCCATCTTTTCAAACCTTCTGTGATCTTGCAGCACTGGATAATGATGGATATATGGATTAGGGATCAGCATGTGATGGCTAACTTCTAGTATTTGCTCTGATGTAAAAAGAAAACAAATTGTTTCCTAAAATCAAAATAATTCAAAATTGGTGGTATCATGCAGCCATGCCACTTGCAAAGCGAGCATTTCCCTGCCTCTCAAAGCTTGCTGTATCCTTGATCTGCTGTCTTCCTGCTGTTAATTGATTGCAACTCCGCGTGTCTGATCAGGGCTAAAAGTTGTTCTCGATCCGGATCGTACAACATATACTGTGCACGCTTGTGTGTATAGGTATGTTCATACTGTATGCATGTACATACGTACGCATATTTGTGTGCTGGCCCCAAAATCACTCATGTTATAAAGCATCTGCCTTGAAGGCATATTCATCAAAATATTATGTAGATCTTTCATTTTTGCCAGTTCCCTCAAAATGAGAGACTTTTTATGCAGTCTTCTATGGCAAATAGCCAAATTTTCTAATTTTTACTGTCGCTCTTGCTGACTTTATTATCACTCACTCTTGCTGTGTGTATAAACACATATGTGTATGTATATACATATTTGTGTATTTATACGCACAAGTATGTTTTTTTTGCTGTACAGGTAATAAAGATGGGGGAAGGTTTTTGTGTTTTCTTAATAGGTGAAGAGATCTTGAAGACCAGAAATTGCAACTTACTGAATTTTAAGTTTAAAAAAAAAAAAAAAAAAAAAAAAAAAAAATTGTCCGGCTGTGGAAGATGGATCCTCATTTTTGCAGCCACTTTGAATCACAAGTTCATCTTTAAATGCACTGGGGTTTTTTGTTGGTGGTTTTTTTTGGTTTTTTGGTTTTTTTTTTTTTGAAGAGCTAACTAACCCTGGCTGTCTCCAGTCTGACAGTATTCAAATGGACTTGCTTCCTCCATTAGTTGTAAGATGTTTAAAAGCACATCCTATGTTTGAATTGTGGATGAGAGGTTCCCTTGGCAATGTGAGGAGGAAAATTCTTTCTACCCCTTTATTATTAATTCACGGATTCAGTGTTGGTTCGGCCTACAGGAGAAGTTAACTGGAAGTCTTTGAAGATCAGTATCTTTGCTGAAGTTGTCCAGGTAGGTGAACTTGAAGATCCATGGTGATTGGAAAATAATGTTTAATATGTCAATGTATTTTATAGAAATTATTAGTACCCACAGTTAATTGTTGACTGATAATTCAAATGTATGACTGGTTTTTTAAGAAGTGACTCTCTTGTGGGCCTTACAGTAGTTTTTCTGTGCTCCAAGGCATGTAACTGTTGCTAAGGACACGGAAGAGAACGCTTGCTGACAAAACCCATGCGGTTTTACAGAAGTTTGACTTAGTGTTGGGATAGTTTTTGTGACCAGCTGATTTCAAGACATTGCCCCCCTCGAGAGACTAATTTGATTAACAGAAAGCGGCTGTAACAATGCTTATTACTTAATTATTTTTAACTTTTACCTTTCCTTAGGGTTACTTTTAAAAAGAAGATTTCACTGATCAAGCCAGTAGAAGACTTTCAGTCCAAGAAAGAGTGAAGCCAGCTCTTGCCAAGAGTGGAGGAAGTCCCTGTTGAGTGAACGCTTAGAACCTGAGCTTATTCTAAGAATTTGCCCATTATGTCTAACCAAGGAGATGACTGCTACTTCTATTTCTATTCCACATGTAACAAGGTATGTTTGGATTTCTTTTGCTTTGGGTTTTTTTTTCCTTTTTATTTTTTAAGAGAGGAGGGGGAAGAGTGGGAGGAGACGTACAGATTTCTGGTAACTTAATAAGCAGTTCGATTCTGCTTCCAGTTCTAATAGATGGGTGTTTTTTTAGGCTGTACTATTTTATTTTCCTTTTTGTTCATTTCCTTTTGATTACAGGGAGACAGCTGTTCCTTCCGCCACTGTGAAGCTGCTCTGGGGAATGAAACGGTCTGCACTCTCTGGCAGGAGGGTCGCTGTTTCAGGAATATCTGCAGATTCAGGCACATGGAAATCGATGTGAGTGTTTGCCAAAAGATGGGTTCTCAAGCTAAATCACTGAAAGCATTTTTCATTGCTGTAGGGGGACTGAACATCCTTTTATGTGATAGATTTACTTGCTATAAAACGATACTGGTTTCTGTTACTGGGAGGGGGATGGGAGGAAGTTGGGGGAAGAAAAATCAATGTCTTGGGTATATCTCAGCAAGAAAATTTTGTATTAGGTGCTGACATTATTTTCTTAACAGAGGCAAAAGCAACCACATTGATCAGACTGCCTAAATGTGCTGGAGCAGGGTGGTAGTAAACAGACTGCACCAGCCTCCGGAGGGCTGGGCTTGGTAATGGCCTAGCAGGTCTCTTCGGTCCTGGATTTCTGCAGATGACGTTGCTCTGACCTCTCGGGATCGTAAAGGGTGGGGAGAGAAAAGATGGGAAGGAACTAAGGTTCTGCAAGCTGAGTTCAGATAAATTTAAATTTAACCTAGGCAATTTAAAACATTTTTCCCTCTGAGTAGTCCCAAATTGTATTAGTTTAACCCGCCTTTAATTGATGTGTGAGAGTACCTGGCTTCTCAAACTGAGTGACAGGAAAGCTAGATAATACGTAGTTGTTACAGCTTACACAAACTTTGTGTATATGTCCTGAAATACTTTATTTTAGTGATAAATTGACCTTTGGAATGATGTTTCAGCACTGCACTGCGATAGTCCTGTCTCTGGTGTGATGTGAAACTTATGTCTCTTTGCAAATCTAAGGCGAGCTTTTATTTCTTTCTGTCTTCAGAAAAAACGCAGTGAGATTCCTTGCTACTGGGAGAATCAGCCAGTAGGCTGTCAAAAAGCCAACTGTGCTTTTCATCACACAAAAGGACGTTACGTTGATGGACTCTTCTTACCGCCAAGCAAAAGTGAGTTTCTTAAGTCCTTTAAGTATTGAATAATTAATTTTGAATATTACTTATGAGCGGGTACAATACCGTAGAAGACATCAAGTAACTGTTCCTTTATGAGTACAGGGAGAAGTCTGTGGTCATAGACTCTCAGCTAAATGGAATGTAATTCTGGTATTTAATTTTTTCTTTCATGCTCAGCTTCTCTGTGCTTTGTGTGATTGTTGCCTTTCAGGTTGCTTTCCCCTCATTTAATCCTTTCTGGGTGGTAGGACGGTGAGATTTGTGTGTGAAGGGAAGCCGTTGTTCATAGTGTAACCAGGGGTGGGGAATAGGAGGCTCTAAATTCAGTAGCCAGGTGGGTTATCTACCTTATCTACCGTATCTACGCAGTGAGTGCAGCATTGAGGTTGAAGTTTTAAATGGCAAAATTACAAATGATCCTTCTCTTCCTTTAGCTACGCTTCCAAGTCCACCTGAGTCTGCAGAAGATGATGTGAAAATGGCTCAGATGTCCCTGCAGCAAAACAAACTTTCTGTCCAGTCCAATCCCTCTCCGCAGCTGAGGGGGGTGATGAAAGTGGAAAACTCTGAGAACGTCCCAAGTCCTACACATCCTCCAGTTGTAATCAATGCTGCAGATGATGATGAAGATGATGATGGTGAGCATTTTTTTTACTTCTTGAAGGCATTTCTACTCTAAGTGGTTGGCTGTATAAATCACAGGCTACCTGAATTGTTTAGTGCTTAATGCTAGAGACGAGAGTCTGGAGTCCTAAATGTTTTTTTCCCTGTATAGCTCTTTTAGTTATGAGTTCATCAGGTCAATATAGCTGTTTAAAAAAATCCTTCTAGAAACATTTGTTTGTGTTTGTGGTTAAGAATACAAACAGAATATGAAACATGGACTGAATTGTCATTGTATGAGCTACATAAGCATGACAGTCTTGTCTAATCCCTACTGCATAACTGACCAGGTTTCTTTTTGCCTTTCAGACCAGCTTTCTGAAGAAGGAGATGAAACTAAAACACCTGTCCAGCAACCAACTACAGAAGCCCATAACGGATTGCGGATCATTTCCACTAGGAAATCCAATGCTAATACAAAACAAGGTATTCTAACAGCTGTAGTAGGATGGATTGGAAGGAGAATTTGACAAAAATTAACTCAAAAGCAGTATGTTCTAAAAATACAATAGAACATAGGGTAGCCAGGTGGAGTCCGTTATTTCCATGAGCTCATTCCTCTCTCATACTGTCCTGTGTCCCTTGGGTCAGACAGGTAAACTCCTCCTTGTTTACTTTTGTAGAACAAAATAGAGCCAGAAAGTGGAGTTTAAATGCCTGCAAATGTGTCCTTTCAAACATTGTGGAAAGCCATGTCTAATGACAGAGGAATCTAATATCCTGTAGAGGGATTAAAATGTTTAAAACTATAGCTTTTACCCTGAAGGGTGGGAGGAGGGGGGAAGAAAGATGCCAATTGCTTACCAAAATACCATCCGTTCTATGGCTTTTTTTACTTGTGGGGAGTGTTGACAGGGCTTATTTGAAATACTTTGGAAAGATTCTGAGCTGTAAGAAGCTTGAGGATCTGTGCTCTTCAACATGTGCCTTTAAGCCTCAATTTCATTAACCGTTTTGTGTTTTCAGATGACAATTTAAATTTTGGAATAAAAACGCTTGAAGAAATCAAATTGAAGAAACTAAAGGAAAAAACAAAAAAACAAGGTGATGAGTTAACGTCCCTTACTTTCCTATCCTTCTGCCTTCTCTTCACCTTCATCTTTTTTTTTTCCTTCCTTTTGATAATACCTGCATAGCTGGCTGTGCATCAGTGAATGCAATTATTTGCAAAAAAAGTGCAAAAAAACTTCTGTATAGGGTTCAGACTGGGAGGTGACTGCAGCTGAGAGCTGCTGGAGGGCCAGACTTCCATGTTCAGCTGGGGGCCTTGAGCTACTTTGGCAGGCAACCTGTTTTCTTAAACTCAAACAGCTGGTATTCTAGATTGAAATTCCAAGGGCAAATCAGAGGGAAACTGCTCATCTCTCTTATTTACATGCATTGGTGGTTGTATGTTTGACAGTAATGAATAACTAATGGTTTTGGATTTCGTGATAGTTCTTCTGTTTTGGTTGGTTGGTTTTTTTTCCTAAACATCCTTATGTTTTTTGCTTGCTCTGATCAGAAGGTCCTTCAGGAGTTTCTGTTCATCCGTTCCAATCTTGGCCTATTCCTGTGCCAGAAAAGGAAAATGTCCGGACAGTCGTGAGAACTGTGACTCTGTCTACAAAGCAAGGTAATAGTGAATACTCCTGTTTCCATTTCATGGCTCCTAAACTGGAAGGTTAAGTAATAATTAAGATAATTCAGACATGTTAGTCTGCTGGTGCTGCCTTTTCTAATTAAAACCATGCTTTTATGCTGAAAGTCCCTGGTTGTATTGGAAAGATACGGCATTTGTAGGTGCTCAGTTTGTTGTATTGCAATAAAAGATCCAAGAAGTGTTTATCGGCCTGACATTAAGCCATAGCTAATCATGTATTACCACCATCCTACAGACTCTCGAATGGCCTTAAGTTGACTTTTGTGTTCCTGAAGTTGAGTGAGATTTGTGAATGAGCTGATGTGTTGACAGCGTGTGACAGAATTAGTGTTTGGGTTAAGTGCGGTAGCAGCAGAGAGAGAGGCTAATGTCAAAACACATGTAGGTACGCAAATAAGGGGATAACTGAAAAGCGGGAGTAAAGAAAAGGAAGACCTGTAGAAGGGGGTCTTATACAAGTAGCCCATTTTTGAAGCATTGAAGAGGCTGATGGGGGTGGTTGTGGACAGTAGTGTGATACGAGTCTGTGTATAAATGGGGGTGTTTACATCTGCACAAATTCCTTTTAAAGGCAAAAAATGTGTAGAAGGACTTCTACTCAGAGTCGTTCGTTTATGTGGTTTGGCTACCAAAATAGCATCTTTTCTGGGGACATGGGCTAGGACGGTGCTTTTACCGAGTACTGGTTTCTGTGCGCTAAGGAGATTATTCTTTGGTTTAGGGGAAGAGCCTGTGATTCGACTGAACCTTGCCGAGAGACTGGGAAAACGGAAAGCCTCCATAGGTAAGAGCTTTTTGAGTGCCCTCATCTAAACATGACTGTATTTAAGGGTATTTTTGCTGTATGCAGGAGGAAAATACATTTTGGCGGAGATCTGTATTGACTGCAGAAATGGCAAATTTTGTTAGCAACTGAAAGGCAAATTAAGAAAATATACCGGGAAGAATTGAAGTTTGTGGCTGACTGTTCCAAAATCCTCCTCCAGAGAAATGTTCTTAAAGTATTCCTTGTTTTCTCTCTTTCTGAAGCTGGTAAAAGCGTCCTTCCACTAAAGCGCAACCTTGCTGAAAGGCTGGGGAAGAAGATAGAGATTCTGGAGAATGCTGACAAAGCACCAAAGAGAGGTACAGCTACCAGACAGACATTTGATGCACAGATTTTCTATTTAGGTTTTCTGTTTGTTCTTTCTTCTAATGATTCTTTTTGCTGTTGGTTGAGGGCTCAAGGTAACTTTGAATCCCACTGAAGTGATCTCCTGTCTCATTTCGAAATGTGAACACAAAACTGAGATTCATGCAGTCTCCCTAACTTTCTCTGTTCTGTCTTGCAGTTCAAGTCCCCAAGTCACTGAAGGAGAGGCTAGGATTGCCCTCTGAACAGGCCAGTACGGAGACAGGTAATAACTGGATATTAAATATGATGGGTTTGTGTCGCAGCTCTCTCTGGATAGCACTGGTTTTCAAAATACAAGTGGCTTAAAGGAGGAGGAGAATATTATGCAGAATGATACTGTCCTAAGATGCATTCTTGGGAACACTCAAACTTAGTTTTCCTTAGTATTGTCACAAATTTTGGAGATTTTAAGTATTGTTGGACTCTCTTTAAATGTTGGTGCTTCTCTTTTTTTTGACGATGACAGAGAAGGCTGCTAAGCCAACAGGAGAGATCCATGTGAAAACACTGGAGGAAATTCGTCTTGAGAGAGCTAATCAGAGACGAGGAGAACCTCAA
Source organism: Platalea leucorodia (assembly GCF_965183815.1). Lineage (NCBI taxonomy): Eukaryota > Metazoa > Chordata > Aves > Pelecaniformes > Threskiornithidae > Platalea > Platalea leucorodia. The sequence goes on from NC_138841.1 coordinate 1,680,120, forward strand.
CCAAAACCCCAGACTGAAGGACGTTGTAAAACAGAAGATCCCCCCTCGGGGGCAAGACCTTCCCCTGCAGTTCGCATCAAAGCTTTCTCAGGAGCCCTGGCTGAAAAAAAACACAAGCGATTGGAAGAAGAGAAGCAAAAAACAGAAGAGTTTCCTACCAAGACAAAAGTTGAGAGTGAGCCCAAGAAGCAGAGCGTGCTTGCTCTGCCTGTGCCCAGCAAAGTGCAGCTGGCAGAGCCGGCAGGCAAAGCCAAGCCAGCAGGAGAAGTGCGTATTAAAACCTTGGAAGAAATCAAGCAGGAGAAAGCTCTGCGGATGCAGCAGAGTGGAGAAAATGTGCCGACTCCACCAGCACAACCTGAAGCTGCCCCGCCAGGGAGGAGATTGTTACGGATCACAAAGCTAACAGGTAATAAGATGATTTGGTACCTGCCCTGGTGAAGTGCTTCCCCTGTCAAGCAAATTCAGTTTGCTCAGGATTCGCTTTGCTTTTTCCTTCTATGTATACTAGAGGATAAAAGTTTAAGGCTACGAAGTCAAAAGGCAAGAAAGTGCTAGAATATGCAGCCATATTATTTTCCATGGATTACATGATATTTTTCTGTATTTCCCACTGGAAAATTCATTCGTTGAGGAACTTTGTAGTCTAATTTCTCTCTTCTGTTTTTTTTTCTGCCATCTGTTTGTGGTATGGGATCTTTCCTGCGCTGAATCCAAGTTTACCTTCCTCTTTGGCATATGTGTTGTTTAACTTAGTTATTGATGTGTATTTAACTTGGTTATTGATGTATACGTGCTTGCAAAGCATGTATCACCCTCTTAATGTGAGGGCCAGTCTTTGTCAAATATGACAGCATTAAAGATCTTGTCGCTAGGATTATATAAGCCATGTAAAAAGAGATGGTGCGATGGAGGGGAAGAGCTCGAATGGCGCATGGATTGCCATGAAACCAAAGAGGTTTCTTTATTTCTGCTGTTGACAAAATGATTTTTTTCTTGTTTTAAAGCACCTGGAAGAGAAGAAAAGAAGATAGTGGAACTGAACAAGCCTTCTCCCAAAGCTGTCTCTGCACCTGCAGAGGTGAGTCCTTTGGGAGGACATACATACATTCATACCACTTTTGATAAATTTTGTTATGTTTTGTTTGTAACTTGCTGCATGCTCCCAGTTTGAGTGTGTTCCTACCTTTCCGCATTTGGTGAGCGCTGCAGCGAAGTCGTAAGTCCTGTCACTTTCAGTAGAGTTTCCAGACAGCATTGTAATCCTCGAGCTTTGAATTAATCTGATTATGCCTGAAAATGAATAAGAAACCCTATTAGCACCAGATAAAATCTGCGAGGTTAATGTGGAGGGAATGTTTTTGTTCTCGGTGACTTTATCTGTCAGACTTGAAGGATATCTTAAAATCCTGAGGTAAGTATTTCAATAGAAAAGGCGAGAGCTTTGTGTTAGAGGAAATCAGTCTGTCAGTGAAAGCTGTATTGGGGATCTTGTATGACTTTCTTTTGCTTAAAAAGAATGGAATAGATTACAGCTAGAGTCTTCTGCTCTATTAAAGCAGCTTGCTGTGCTGGGAATTGCAGGCTTTTGAATCAGTATTTCCATAGCAGAGCATGGATCTTGTTACAGGCAACATTTTATGGAAAAAATGTCAGATCTGAAGGGTATTAACAGGCTCTGTTCCACATGGAGCCATTTGGGAGGGATTGCCACTCAGATTTTCTTAATGAAATCTCCGTAGATTTTGTCCTATACAGTCCTCTTCTTTCGTTTCTTTCTAGTCCTCTGATCAGAGTGCAACTAATTCTAAAGTTCAAGTGAAGAGCCTTGAAGAGATAATGAGGGAGAAGCGGCAACTGAAGCAACGCCAAGAAGAGAAGCTTCAGAAGGAAGCAGTTGCTGTGCTATCTCCTGCTGAAAAAGCAGTCAAGGATAAAACTCCAGACTCAGGGAGTCCTGAATCCACCGTGGTTTCGGGGCCAGCTTATCAACTGGCAAAGAGGATGTTGGTGAAATCTGCGGAAGATGGGGTTGAAAGCCCAGGAAAGGATGCTGCTGTATCACCAGGGAAACAGGCAGCTCAGCTTCTGGAACGGAAAGCTAAAAGTAAGTGTTGACACTATGCTAAGGAATTACTTTAGGTCAGGTTTTGAAAGAAAGGCAGAAGATGACGATTTGCACGTTATAACTCTGGCTTTTCGTAGCTTCTTTGTGCCTTTTTATGGCTTGTTGGTAATCAGAGTTTACTATGTGGAAAATACTGCTGAGAATCTGGGAAATGGCAGTGTAATTGTGCTGGCCAAATATATTTAACTAGAAGGATTATGGGACTGGTAAGAGAAGCCTTTTTTTTTTTTTTTTTTTTTTTCCTGAGGCAGAACAGGACTGTATCAGTTCTCTCTTCCTTTTACTCTAGCCAAATCTAAGGTGTGCCTGAAGCCTTCGGATGGGAAAGCCACCTCCCCCACAAAGCAGACACTGAAACGTAAGGCAGCTGAGAGTCATCCCTCTGCTGTGGCGGCTGTCAAACCTTTGAGTACCACCGGTGGTGACACGAAGGAGCCTTCAGCTAAAAAAGCAGCTGTGGTAAGGACGGTGGCTGAGGCAGTGCGTCCCTAGTAAAATTTATCCCCAAGTTTTACCCTCCTCTTGAAGAAGAGATGGAAAACTGAAATGTTCTACAGGTCTCTGCTCCCTTTTAAGTCCAGAATTGGTCTACAGGATGGTTGTAGTACCTTTCTGCTTTTTATTAGATGAATGGCAGCGTTTACGTAATACTCTGCTGTGGTTTCTCTGTGGTGTGAAGGATTTTAATGCTGTCTGTTAATGCTGTGTTCTTAAAAAAGACACAAGGTCATTAGTAACCTTCAAGTGAATACTGACCTTTCCTCAGGAGTGCCCTGGTTCTGTATTTTGGTTAAGGCTCAGCAACGCCAGAGGAGAAGCAGTGGAGGAAGAGTCTACTAAGAAGTCTTTTACCTGTGTATCACAAAAACTGTCTTGCTTCTTCCTAGGCTGTTGTTCCTGCTCTGCCAGAGGACAGCCTGGCATCCATACCTGGGAGGGAAAAACCCAAAACCAGGTAACAACCACGACTTGTTCTTTTTCTTGATCAGTGTGTCTTTCGTGTGAAACGTAGTATTTTTTCACATGTGGAAAAACTAGAGTTTTGAGATAATTAATGCCAAGATCCCCCAAAGGAACAAGTCATCTGAAATATTTTTCTAGCAGCTAGCAGGAATGCTTATTTAGATTCTTTTCTTAAAATGCTGCAAGTTGGCACAGCTTTTCAGTGACTTCTTGGGTTTTCTGAATGCCTGCAGAGGTTGACTTCTTAAGCTTTTTACAGTCACATTAGTAAAGGTGGCAAAGTGTCTCTGGCTACAGAAATTGAACTTTCTTTGCCAGACCCCAGATGCTCTGTCTTCAGATAAATCCCCAAACTGAAAAACATACCTGCTGATACATTGGACTCTGAAAGTAGCCCCAGGTTAATTGAATAACAATCCCTGTGTAAGGTCGAGGTGTAGGAGGGATTAACTACAGTTTTAAGAGCTGGTTTGCAGAAAACCTCTCTCTGGTTAAGGAATGTCATACACTGATTTGCTCTCTTTCGTGTTCTTCCAAGTCCTGAACTGCATATTGGAAGCCAGGCAGACTCTGTGCCACAGTCGGAGGTCTCAAGCTCAACTTCAACTTCTTCACAAGTAGCGGTAAAGACGCGCCGGTTGAGCTCCACAGGGGCTGGGAAAGCACCCTTATCTGTAGAAGATGACTTTGAGAAGCTTATTTGGGAAATCTCAGGAGGCAAACTGGAAGCAGAAATTGACCTGGACCCAGGGAAGGACGAGGATGACCTCCTCCTGGAACTTTCTGAAATGATTGACAGCTGAACTGCATAGGCTTAAGGGTTAAAAAAAAAAAAAAAAAATTAAAACTCTGTATTTTGTTGGATACCCGGAGGTGATCCTTTTTCTAGCTGAGGCTTTGCAACGAGTCTTAAAGCACAGTTGAACTGGTAGAAATTGGCAGTATCTGCACTCAGTTGTCCTAAATTTCCCTGCTGGTCAGAGTCAAGGTCCTGTGCGTCCATCCTGTAACTATCGGTGGCTACCGTCGACATTAAGAGGACAAAGCACTTGTTGATTTCGGGACGGAGACGTGCCCATCTACAAACTGTGGTGGTTGTGAACTGATCTACTGATTCAGTGATGCTCTGAAGGCTTAAACTTAAAGCTTCTTCCTTCCTCCCCCTTGGCACAACTCAACGTTCAGCACGTTTCAAAGCTTTGGTATTCTGATTTCTCGGACAGTTGATCTCTAAAGCCTGGAGTTACTATGTCAACTCTTGAGTTTTATTTATGTATGCTACCATTTTGACTTTCATCTTTTAGGGTAACTTAATGAAAATGTCGGGGTGGGAGGGAGCAGAACAATTCCTCTAGTGTTTTGGACCAAACATGCTGCCAAGGGTGGCGGTGGGGGTCAGTCCATCCAGCCTTACTTTGAATTATCAGGGATGATACAATATCGGTGTGAAAGCAGCAGCTCTACAGTACAGCTAGAATACCCCCCTCCCCTCTTGTTGTACTGTACCAAAGCTTGGGGGGGTTGGTGCTTTTGGCTGATGGGAACAGGGTTCTGGGGTGGGCAGTCAGGATTCCTCTCGTAGTCTGCAGTAAATTGGCAAACTGAGAATTGGTTTAAGTGCCTCTGGGTTCCAAGAATCGCTCCCCCGAGCTCAGATGAGCTGCTGGCTCATCTTCTACCGGGAAGCGACGGCTGCTCGGACTCGTCTTCAAACACCATCGGCTTTATCCGACCTCCCGCCGGCCGTGCGGCACCGTCGTCGGCACCGACCCAGGGGCAAGCGTGTGCCCAGGCCAGCGAGCTTGGAACCCGGTACTGCCGCAGGACCAACGGTGCTCTCCTTGGGCACGCCCCGGGAGCCTCCCTTTGGTCTCCCCTGCATCCCGCCCCGCTGCGGCTTGAGCTGCGCGTAGGAGTGCGTGCCGAGGCAGGACTGGAGTTCCTGGTCTGCCGCGGGTGCCTACCCCCAGTCCGAATTTGTGACCCTGCAGAAAATAGCTGAGAAGGGGGTGCATCGCGTACCCTGCCACCAGCGATCGTTTTCCCCAGCAGATATATTTTGAATTATTATTTTAAATTTTTTGAAGAACTTTAGTCTCTTCCCGCTCTCATTTGCGAAGCCGTAGGGGCCCTCAGGCATTTGCTGCTGGCACAGGAAAAAAATCAGTTGAGTTGGTTGTAAATACTTTCTCTTTGGAAGAATACACTTGTGTGCTTTGATAATCCACTGTGATGTCTTAGTTCCTAGAGGAGAAGTTTGAAACCAAAATTTAGAAAACTGCTGTTCCCGGCTCCGGAAGGGTCGCCCAGCCCCTTTATCCCACCGAAGGACTTTCTCCCGGTGAGGCTTCGGCCGGCGTCGGCCGCTTGCGCGCAGACGGGAGCGAGGAAGAGCCCGGCGAGGAAGGCTTCCCCCTCCCCGCTTCCCTCCTCCTGCTCTGTCGCCAGCCTTCGTCAGCCCGGGCGCTGTCGGTGGGCCGGGATTTGCCGTACGCCGTGGTTTCTGTAAATATTTTATTCCTCCATTTTATATTTGTATTCTATTTAAGGTATTGTATTAAACGTAGTCTGGCCGCCTCCGCCTTCACCGGTAGTTGAACTGTTCCACATGACAGCCGTTAACAGTGTTTTTAAATAAACCTGGCATAGGAGAGGTGTCGGTGCGTGGTCTGTCTGTCCCTGGGGGTGTCGGTGCGTGGTCTGTCTGTCCCTGGGGGTGCCACCCCGGCGGGGAGCAGTAGAGACGGCGGTCCTCCCAGCTTCCTAGAGCGGCCGGGCCCGCCGGTATCCCAGAGCTCTTTGCGCGCTCCCGCCGTGCTTAGCGGCTTCCGGCGGCGCGGGCGGCGGGAGCGTGTGCCGGGCGGCGGCAGCAGCAGCAGCCATGGCGTACCGCGGGCAGGGCCAGAAGGTGCAGAAGGTGATGGTGCAGCCCATCGTATCCTTCCTGAGGCGGGGCGGCCTCGTCTGGGAGCCGCGGGGAGGGCGGGCGGGGCGCGGGGCCTGGCGCGGGGGAGCGGGCGGGAGGGAGCTGCGGTGCCGGCCCCTGAGGCGCCGGAGGGCCCCGAGGGCCGCGTCTCTCCCCCCCAGGACTCGTTGCCGTGCTGCGTCCTTAACGCTCCGCTCCAGAACCTGATCTTCCGCTACCTGCAGAACGTGAGTACCGCGGCCGGGCGAGGGGGGCGGCCCCGTGCCTCTTGCAGCGGCGGGTGGCCCCGGTGGGGACCGGGCCCCGCACCGGATGGGTGCTGCGCAGTTTTTAATTCGGGTTTTGAAGCCAGTTTCTGTTGAACTGAAGAACTTGCTGTCGTCCGGATACGTGAGAAGAACAGCTAGTTCCGAGTTCAGCGTTTCCTTCTCACGTTAAGGAATTCCCTCTGTAACAGGCGTTTGATCTTGCAGCCCGGTGTGCGGGGATATTTTCTGTGACAGTGCTAAAATCTGTGTCACGTAAGAATAGCCTGTGAGGAGGTTTCTGTTACACGGCCTGATACAGAATGGGACAAATCCATAAATGTTAATACGGACTCTGAACTTAATGAACTATTTCCAAGTGCTGGTAGTCATTACTGTCTGCTATGGCAATACCAAGGAAAAAACCAGCACCTTTCTCTCAAGTTGCAAGGCAAAAACTGAAACGTTGGTCTAGTTTTCTAAATAAATTTATTTAAATAAAGTCTGAATTAGAACTCAGTGAGGAAATGGCCTCAAGCTGCGCCAGGGAAGGTTTAGATTGGGTATTAGGAAAAACTTCTTCCCCCAAAGAGTTCTCGGGCACTGGCCCAGGCTGCCCAGGGCAGGGGCTGAGTCCCCACCCCTGGAGGGATTTAAAAGCCGGGGAGATGTGGTGCTGAGGGACATGGGTTAGTGGTGGCCTTGGCAGTGCTGGGTTAACGGTTGGACTCGATGATCTTAAAGGTTTTCTTCCAACCTAAACAGTTTTATGATTCTATGTTTATTAATGAGCACATAAAGTATTTACAACGTAGCATAATACCTTAAAAACACCCGAGGCCATAACTGAAACCACGTGGGAGAGTTTCCCCTCTGAGCGCCGCAGAGCTGTAGTGGCCGTGGGCAGCCCGGAGCGCTTAATGCGTAGGAGAGGACAAAGTTGCTTGGAGTGTTTATGTTCCTGTTTTGCTCTCCTCCTCCACCGGTCTGCAGAGGTCCAGGATCCAGGTGTGGCTCTATGAGCAAGTGAACATGCGGATAGAAGGCTGCATCATTGTGAGTATCAGGGTGTCCCCTTGTTGTTATTTTGATTGTTTCGGGGTTTTTTCAGGTTCGTAAGATTATTTCTTCCTGTCAAGAAGAACTAGCATGGAGGGGTGGTGGAAATACTTCATGTCTCTCCAGTGAATAGGCTTAATTGCCCAGCCCACGTCAGCACAGCTGATGATAGTTTGTGTCGTTGTTGCTGAAGTTTAGAGTGGGGGACTTGGCTCACTGACTGCTTTTGTTGCTGATTTTTAGGGCTTTGATGAATATATGAACTTGGTGCTGGACGACGCAGAGGAGATTCACTCCAAAACAAAATCCAGGAAACAGCTGGGTATGTCAGTATGTTTGTGTAAGCTGTGCGACGGCTGAAACCTGGCTGCGTGAGCCTTCCGAATAGCAACGCTTTAAAGTACAAAACGCATAAAGAGAGCGTTGAGTTCGAAGTACGGTGAGCAGATGCTGGCTAGATCTCGGTTCCTGCTGTTTGTTGAGCTGGTGGCGGTGTTGAATGTGTGTTGAATGTGTAGGAGAATCTGCCTGAGACTGATTTTTGCCTTCCAAACGTGTGTAATGCCGTACGGACAGCAAATCCATACGTACGGACAGCAAATCCATACGTACGGACAGCACCGTACGGACTGCACCGCGCCTTCCTGCAGCCAGGGTGGCTGGAGGGGTCCAGTCAGGCTCCTCTCAGCCTAACGCAGGCGGCCCCGAGCGCTTCTGACAGTTGCTGTGTCATCTCCGAGTCGAAGCAGGAGCCGTCGAAGTGGCGGTAGTTAATATTTACCACCTGCTGGTGAGGATGAAGAGCAGTCTGTGACAAGTGACAGGTTCGGGCCCTTAGTGGGGGGACAGAGTGCTGTTCGAACACCGAGCGCTGGAGTGGAGATTGTGTCTGAATCGTTGTAGTGTGGGTTGTGAGTGCGGGCCCCGCACCACCGCGCGTGCAGTCCTGGAGTGCAGCCAGCTGGGAAGGGGCTCTCTGTTACTGATGAAAACCCGGCCAGCTGCCGTGTGGGCGTCTTCTCGCAAGCACCTTTGCCCTTGTGAAGAGTTTTCTGAAAACATGAGGTTATCATCAGAGCCTGGGAGCTCTCTAATCCCCCGTTTCCTTTCTCTGTGTTGCAGGTCGGATCATGTTAAAAGGGGACAATATCACTCTGCTACAAAGTGTTTCTAACTAGGATTTGTTGTTCTTCGCCTAGAACAGTGGCTGTGGTGCTTCGGAGCGAATACAGTGCTAGTAGGAGCCCTAGACAGGCAGTTACGCGTAACGGGGGTCGCATGCAGATTTGAAAACTGCGCGTTCCTTTGTGCGAATAATTTTTTTTTTTTGTAGTTTGAAGCGGTGCACAATGTATTTCGTAAATAAACATTTTTCACATTAACTGTAAATGTAAATCTGCTTGCTTTCAGTCTCGTGCCCTTCTGTGAGTAGAGAAGGGGGAGAAATGTATTCAGAGTGATTTTCAGCGTGGATCTGCGTAGTCTCTGATAAATATCAGCGCCTTCTGGAGCGTTACGTCTGCGTAAGGTGGGCTCCTTCAGGACACGGGGGCGGCTTGCGGTCCCTGAGCTTGCGTGGCTCCAGCGAGGGACTTGGGGCTGTGGCACGGTAACCAACGGGTACAAACTGCACCGGGAGGCGTGCTTGTAACTAAGGTTTACCTTCAGGTCAGAGAAGCGGAGAGGGCAGTTGGTTTGGATTAAATCTCTCTAATTTCTTGCTGCTTTGGGCAGAGTCTCTAACTGTGGCACTGGTAAATAAGTTGGGATATCAGACGGATCAGTTGTGCTTTTATCATGTTGGTTGTTTATTATTATTATTATTATTATTATTATTATTATTATTATTATTATTATCCTCCTCCGTTTGAGGATCTGGCTGTTCTATTTAAGTTTCCACAAGAGACGTGCGTTGCTTATCACGTCAACAAAAGATAAGTTCCCGAGCTTACTTGGGACTATCAGTCCCCTCTGCTGCTTTCTGATGTAAAGAAAGAGAAAAAAGAAAGTTTGGGCTGTAATTGTAAGTCACAGACTAAGATGATGTGGATGGAGAGAAATGAATCTTGGTCCACAGGCTGCACTAGAAATCATTTAATAAGCTTTCAGTATTTCAAAACTTAAATTTGTGTATTATCTTAAGCATGAAAATTAATAAATTGAAGGTAGAAGGACTTCTTGCTTCAAAGGGTAAAAATACACGAGTCTTCTGGCAGAGATCATCCGGCGTCTGCCATCCCAGGAAGTCCTGCGTCGGGAGAATCGCAGCAGACGTTCGTGGTGAGAAGCTTTTGCGAGGCAGCGTGACGTGCTGCAGCGGCTGAGGCAGCTCCAGCAGTACAGCCTGCTCCCGGGCTCGGTAGGTTTGCGTTTGTGCTCACCAGCTGCAGAGCCCTTTCGACACGGAGTAAACAGAAATCACCTCCCAGTCTCATTTAGTAACAGAAGTCCTCACCAGAAGCCAGCGCATACGGAATAAAACAGTGTTGTAAGAAGTGGCCTGCATCTGCTTTCCATTTTGTCCTTGCCGTACCCGGTGAGGCTTTCGGGGGAGGCAGGAACGAGTTGCCACGGTCAGTGGTTCGGGTGTCGCAATAACGGGGGGTTGTGATGCTGTAAAATTCACCTGCCTGCGTCTCTTCGTTGTCACAGACAGATGATGGCCTTGAGACTCTAAAAACGCACTCTCTTCCAAGTAATTTTGAAGTAACTTTGAAGCAATCACTTCTCTTTCCAGGTGTTTGCAACTTTTTACTAATAGTGTGTGTTTAGAAAGAGGTTATTTAACGGGATCTGTTGCATCATATTGCTTGGCTCCAGTTTATCCAGGGCCACTGAAATAAAACTGGCTCGGAGCCTCCAAGGGTCTGTCCTTCCGCTTTGCACATGGCTGGCGAGCGGCTGCTTTTTGGGAAGAATTGGACATTAGGAGAAATAGCTCATCCTTATCAGCCGTGCTGCTGCCAGCTCCAAATTGTGCACTTCGAGACACCGTAATGCCTCCTAAAGCTCCTCTGCTCTTTGATATTATCAAATTAGCGCGAATGAACGTCAATATTGGAGTAGGTTGATGATGGGAGGAAGGAAGTCCAGGCTAATCAGCTCTGAAGCATCTCGTGATAAGGTACCAAAATAGGCAGCAATTATGTGCGTGGGGGAGCTGCAGGAGACGAGGAGAAGCTCCCCAGAAGGAAGCCGTGACAACGGCAGAAAGGCTGCAGGAGAGTGCGGGCGCCTGTGGATGTCCAGGAGGAAACACAGCCCCATTGTCTGAGGAGCGCCCGGCCACGGAGCGCTGTGGTCCAAGAACAGAGCTTCTAGGCATTACCAGCACATAGCCGGGGCACAAAAACAATTCTGGCTTTGCCGAACTGGCTTCCCAAGAAGCACTTGTCTGTCCTCATAAAAACCACAGGGCTGACTCATCTAAACGCTTGCTGATTTTTTAACCCCGAATCCTTCCAGCTTCCTGAGCGTTTCCAAGCTGCAGGCAGCAAGAAGGTAACGTCCATGAGCCGCGGGAACCCGGCGGTGCCAGAATGGGACCCAAACTGGCTGCAAAAGAGTGTGGTAGACAGAAGGGGGTGCTGCGGGCTCGGCCAGCTCCCCCTGCCCCTCCAGCGAAGTGTCATAAGCCTCCGCAGGAACACACAGTTCCCCAGCATTCAAGCAGCTTTATTGGCTCCCAAACAACCTGGAAGAAAGCAAACTGGGCTGTCTGGTGCGGGGCTGCTCGCAAACGGTGCGGCGGCCGGACAGGGTGCCTGGATCTCCCGGGCACCAGCACCTTCCCCGGCTCCTCCGCAGCCTGGGGTGTCCTGCTCCAGGAGGGGATGAGGAGCAGAAGGCTCTGATTTTGGCTGAGCAAGAGGCAGTGAGGAGGAGCAAGGTAGAGTGAACGCTTACAACTGGGCTCTGTCTTTAGAAAACCCCGGGCGCTTGGGTTTCTGCTGCCTGGAAGCCGCTTGCGTTCGCTTTTGCAAATTGTACTTTTTCATAAGGCGCAAATTCCTCTCCCTCCAGCGCGGGGCTGGGGGGAGCGGGGTGGGTCGGGGGGGTGCCGGTAAAGGCTCCTTTTGAAGAAGATGCCTTGAGGTGGCGTTATTAGAAGTGCCCCGGCGTGCTGGATTATTGCAGCGCGATGTCATGTTGTGGCGCAAATACCACGCTGCAGTGTTCACCCATCTCTAGGAAACAAAGTGCCTATGGTGGGGTTTGCCAGAGAAAGTTTTCTTACTGCTACCAGCGCTCAGATATCTGTCACAACCGAAAATCGAGCTGACGGTAGTTTTAGATACCATCTCCCCGTACCTGAATGTCTGTTCTGTAGAAATAGAGCTCGCTCTTTCTTAAAAAGCGAGTGACTGAGACCTGCTTCTGCACGAATGATGGCACAGCTTGCAGACGGCAGAGCTCTCTACCGTGCGGCGTTTCGGTTTGAGACCGTCGCGCTGATGGTGGCGGGCAGATGAGAGCCCGCTCAGATCCAGGTGGGGCTCTGCAGTGTTTGATTTTTTTCTTTCTTAGAAGTGTTAGCACCTTCAACAGCACTGGAAGGTGCTTTGAGTAAATATTTGTCCCTTTTCTCTGCCTGTGGCTTTGGGGTTCTGGGAAAAAGGCTGCATTTCTTCCCTTTTGCACTTGGGAATTGCTTGCCCTGGCCCAGCCCAGTCCTTTTGCGGGATGAGACTCTCCGTGCTTGTGAAAGAGCCCCCCGAGGGGGGAGGCAGAGTGGTCCTGCCTTTCCAGAGGGGAGCAGTTTCTCTGTGGTTCTTTGGTAGCACGCAATGATTTATAGGACAATTTTATATATGCTTGAACCTAAACCTCTGCGCCAGCCAGCTGCCTGCAGGTTGCTGCCCTTCCTGGCTCTGCAAGGCATCGTTGCGCTTTTGCTCAGGCTCCGTGGGATGCGGTGGGCTCCGTCCTCGGGCGGGACGGGGGTCTGTGTTGGCAGGACACCGCAAACAGGAGCAGACGCCCTGCGTCGCCCCTGGCTGCTTGCTGAGCTTGGGCTGCCTCCAGCATTCCCTGTCTCTTCAGGCCTGCAGCCTTCTGAGTGTCTGTAAAATAAGTGAACAGGGAGAGGGGATGTGTAGCTGCGTGGGCTGTACAAGGGGAGAATCGCCTTTCCCTCCGGCACGCTCTGCCACCACCCTTGATCCCACACAGCTCCCTTCTCCCGAAGCCTCACCACCTCGTGCTTCAGTGCACATTATCTGGGAACTTATTTCAAGTGCTGGTATGTTTTAAGGATTGTGTGCCTAAAAATAATAGTATCAAACAGACAACAGTGGAAGGTCAAGGACTCAAACGGCTTAGAAGCTGTCCCCTTAGGGCAGCATCTGAATATGGAAAACTTGTGTGGAGGGTAGAGGCAGGCGCTGGGGGAGAGCAGCCTTAACGCGCTGTAACGCTTTCCGAAATTCCCTGCCTGTTCTTGTTCCAGTCCCACATGGGGATGGAACCGTTTGGGGTTGTTTTTGCCGTTTTTCTCTCCCTGGGCAATAAAACTGGTCCCCTCTTTGGCTGAAGACGGGGTTGGTACCCATGACAAGCGGATAGGGTGCCGTGGGGAGAGGAGTTTGCTGGGCAGCCATTGTGCCCTCCTTCCCCCAAAGCCCTTGCAGAAGGGCTCTCGTCGCACACAATGTCAAAAACTGGCTCCAGCAGGTTTTGTTCGTGGCAGTACCCTCCGTTGGCAGCCCACACACAAGGTGCCCAGCATGGCTGCCCCCCCGTCGTGCCTTTTCACATTCATACCCACCAGGGGCATCATTACTATTGTTTGTAACATCTCTTGGAAAAATGAGTCATGGGCATTTTGCCTGCCCTCAGCGGGGAAACTCTGCCACATTAGCAGCAGCAACGCCCGCCCCCCGCGCCGCTGCCTCGCATACCAGCAGGCCCCTCCGTGCAAGGAGCCGGCCTTGCCTCCCTGAAGTTGCTCCGTGTTACTGCTTTTCTTGCCAGCGGTAACCTGGGCTTCGGGGAGGGTGGTGTCCCCCGATTCCCCATGCACAAAAGCCTGGATGGAGTTCAGCTCAAGGTGGTGTAGCAAACGCCGTCACCCTAAAGACAACCCTGTTCCCGCAGGTTGTCTTCCCTCCTGTGCCTTGAGCTGCAGTATTTAAGCCCAATTTTCCTGCACTTGACTTTGGGCCCTGTTCCCACCCAGCACAGCGTCCCGGTGGGTAATGTTTTCTGGGCTTCTCCCACAACGATACCATTTTGTCTGATAGAGATCGTCATTTACAGCTCTGCTCCGTGGGGCAGGCTGTCACCTAACTGCAGGATTTGGGGTATGGACGCAGTAAAACAAAGCCACGAGATAGCTTCAGGTTTGGGCAGTTCATTTTGCTCACACGCGAGTATTTATTGCCACCCAGGATGCTCGGGTCCTATTCCAGGTTTTGCCTGTCTCACCAGAAAAGGCGTATGAGATCAGGTTTGCAGGAGGATTTGCCGTACTGCAAGGGCCAGAGCTTCAAAAGCAGGCTGAGCTTTCCTGCGGGTCCAGCCCTGATTCTGGCTGCTGCTTTTCAGCATTTTGCCTTATCTGCTATTCTTCAATCTCTTGTCTGTGAAATAGGAGCAATATCTAATAGTCCCCTGGGGGGGCGATGGCTGATGGAGTGGTGTGATGTCCTCAGCTGAGTGGAACAGCGCTGCACCGACCTGCTGTCTCTGTGGCTCTCCTGCTGCCAGGCAATCTGGTTCGTAAATAAATCTGAGTTTTCCGGGGACGCTTCTCTCCTTCCCTGTGCTCCCCGTTGGGTGGGTTAAGAGTTAAGGGGACTGTTCAGGTGGTCGTTTTTCACCTCGTAAACTGAGCTAGAAGTAGGCCAGGTCCAGCTGGTGAGGGATCTTATAGGGTTGCCAGACCTCAGTTGCGTTTTGTACGTTAAGATGCTACAAAATAGAGGGGAAGTTGGACCAGGCGCCGTACCCCGAGCATTTCACCCGGACACCGGGGTCCCCCGCTGCCCAGGGACGCCCAGCGAGCCCGACCGCGGCTCGTGTCGGTGGCACCTGCGGAGCCGCTCTCTGCCCCTCGAGCGCTCGTCACCCTGCGGAGCCCCGGGCTGCTCGCGGGGCCCCTCCGCCGTGCCGGGGGCAGGTGTCGGGGGGACGGGAGGGCAGCGCCAACGGGAGCTGCGCTTCGGTGGAGATGGGCTGTCGAGTTAGCAGTGCGGCAGGTACCGAGCATCCGCTCTTGAAAAGGCTTTGTTCTCAGCTGGGGCACGGCAGACCGTACTGCACCGCTGCCTCCTCCCCGAAGTACAGTGTTTTGGAGCCCATCCCTTTATCGTAAATCAACAACAGAGCTAATATTCATATCGAGGAAGTGAGATAATATCAGAGCCCAAGGTGGGCTCCGAAGTGGGTGCGTGAGACATGCACAAGTTGGAGGGGAGAGGGAAAGGGGGGCTGCGGTAGGAGCTCTTTATCTGAGAGGAAATTGCACTATTCAAGGGGGGGAGAGCGGCTGCGTGGCTATATGTGTGTGCGCGCACAGTTGTGTAAATAACACTTGCCAGGAGCATGAAAGAGCCCCCGGTGCAGGACAGGCTTGCTGCCAGCGCCAGGGGTCGGGTCGGCGTGTGGCAAACGCAGGCTGATCCGTGCGCACCCGGGCTGGGTCCGGCCCCGATGGCGACCGGTCACTGCCACCTCCCTGGGCTGGCAGCCTGAGAGGGCCAGAGCGAGTCCCCGGGGGGCTCAGGGGATCACGGCAGAAGCAGCCAAAGCGGCGTCAGAGCTCCCGGAGCCATGGGCTGCGGTCCCCAGGGGCCGGGTACCCTTGGTACCCAGCGTGCTGGACCTCTGCGTGCTGCGGCCGGGCTCCCCGAGGGAGGAAACGTCCCCTTGCTCCACGGCGGGGACACGAGGCCCCGGGGAGCAGAGGGATTTGGTTAGAGGCAGGCAGTGCAGCAGTGCCAAGATCCCCTGTCTCTTATCACACCTTACCTGTTTTTCCCAAATAGCTTCTATTGATCCCCAAACAAATCCCTCGGTGCTTTTTCCAGAAATTAATCTTTGAGGCATTTGAAAGGCAAGGTCCACCCTCATCTTCTGATTAGAAGCAGTGGGAATTCCCAGGACTAAAACATAAACAAACCAACCCAGGTTGAATGTATACCTTTATTAGCTGCCGTTGCTTCCCTCTCTTTGAAAAACCCGAAACCTGTTATTTGTTCTTGGGAAGCCGAGCTTGGTCTGGGGCTACCGACGGCCTGAGCTGGGCTTTTCACCCTTCCGAGGGTGACGAGCCCGGGGGGTCGCTGGTGGCCGGGCAGCACCAAGGTGCGTTTGGGCAGTGGGGAAGGATGGGGGGCGGCTGAGCTGAGCCCAGACCTCGTGCAGCCCCTCAGCCCTCCGGCGAGCGGGCTGCGGTCCAGGGGGCCGGGGGAGCGATGGGGGGCCGGGCCGCGCAAGCCAGCTCTTCCAGCCTGTCTGGGACCGCTCTGCGGGTTATCCAGGAGGGTGGTCGGACCCCGGGGGAGCAGGACTCCGCGGCGTCTGAGCCCAGCTCCCTGCGTGGTGGCGGGGCATGGCAGCGAAGCTGTCCCAGGCTGACTGAGTTTCTGCGGGGTGGGTGTCCCCTTCCCCCCGCTGAGCTTGCCAGCGCTGCTTTGCCAGGCCCCAGACCCCTCCTGGGGCTCAGCCTGGGCCCCGGACCCCTCCTGGGGCTCAGCCTGGGCTCCCTGGATGAGTTACTCCCTTCCCCAGCTGCTGTGAGCAGCCTCAGGCTGAAAGGGTGTCTCTGGGGAGAGCATATCTCTTTCCTGCTCCATCAATCTCCCAGCCCACCTCCGGCACCGCCTGATGAGCCGGGGCAGCGGCAGGCTCCCGAGGGCTCAGCTGTGGGCTGGAGATGGCTCCCTGCTCCTTCCCCCTCCCCCAGCTTTTGCATAGCACCCAGATTTATTTTTACATAGGAAGGAGTGATGCAAATAAGTCCTGGGCCTGGGGTGCCGCACAAACAGTGAAGGGAGGACCCAGGGCCTCGTGGTCCTTTCCCAAGTCCCTTCGATGGTCCCAAGTACCTTTTCCTTGGTACTGATGGAGAAGTCGGGCTCTGCAGCGGCTAACAGCAAACGCCCCTTGCTCTGCGTCCCTGGGGGATGTCGGTCTTTAGGGGATGCTGTGCGATGAGAGGAGGCAGCAAAAACGTAGGGATGTTGCAAGGCGGCCACGGTGCTCGTCCTGCGGGTACGGCGAAGGGAGCGCCAGCAAATGGCGCTGGGAAGGCAGCGGGGCCGCAGCCCCGTCCAGCGCGGCCGGAGCCTGGGCACCTCCCTGGGCTGCGGGCCAGCAGCAGCGCAGCAGCTCCGTCCTGCTCTGCTGCAGAGGTGGGCGGCTCCTGGCGGCGGATGGGGCTTGGGCTCCCACCGTAAATGCCGGGTGGGATTTTCCCCCTCGCCCTGGCACAGGTTTGCTGGAGTCCGCAGGGATGGAGACAGCAACCTCAGCCCCTGCGGGCTGAACCCTCCCTGCTCTCGCCCCATCTCCGTGGGGCGTGGGGGTTTCTCTGCGTGCTCCCCGCTCGGATGGGTGGTCCCGGCACCTCCGCCAGTGCTGTGCCGGGCCGTGCCCTGGCCTGCGCGGGCACAGGCGGGTGTAGCGTGCCGTGCCTTTTTAGGAAGGGTGGTGGGGAGGGGGTGGGGAAGGAAACATGCCTGCCTCGTTATTTAGTGTCCCACACACGGAGCCTGCCTGGCCCTCGGGAAACCTCCATCCACTGCGCGGCTGGGATCTGCAGCGAAAGCAAACAATGGGATCCCCAGAGACAACAATGCCCCATTGTCCTTTGAAGCCATAACAATGAAACAATAGACCACAGTCTGCTCCCTTTATTCCCAGGCACGCCCCCCCGCAGCCCCATCCCGCGGCCCCGGGGCCGTCTGCGTTCGGGGCTCACGCCATCCCCGAGGAGCCGCCGCTCGCTGCCCCCAGCCCGTCCCGCACGCTCCCATCCCTCGTTTGCGGGGTGAGTCTCGGGGGTCCCCGTGGCCTCCCCGTCCACGCGGGTTGTGCCTGAGAGGAGGAGGAGGTGGCTTCTAGCGGGCTTTGATCCTCGGGGTTTCATCAGCGGGAGGGACGGAGAAGTCCCGTTAGGTCATGCGCTCCGTGCCCCGGAGAACAGCGGGGCTTTGTTGTCTCCGGGGATGGCCGCTTGTCAGCTCTCGCCGTCACGGCACTCCCCGAAGGTTTCCTGGTGTATCCTCCTCCTCGTGGCGTTAGAAACAACCCCCGTGGCTGTGCCTACCCTGGTTGCTGCAGACACCCCCAAATGTCCTCCTGGGGAGGAGGCGGGAGGGGATGGAGGCAGGAGGAGGGGAGGGGGTGCGAGGGGACCCCACCATCCTGCAGGAGCTGGCGCACCTTGGGGACCTTTGAGCTGCTTTCCAGACACCTCTGCTTTCTTCCCTCTGCCTCCTGGCTGCACCCAGCCATCCCCAAGGATCAAGCCCTCGGCTCTCTTCGCTTCCCTGTGGTCCCCAGAAGCTGCCGGGGCTGTCTCAGAGCAGAGGGGTGAATCCCCTCCCTGCTTTGCCAGATGGGCTGCAGCAGCCCTGGGCACTGGTGGCTGGGGGGGCCCACCCCGGCGCCCCGAGGGGCCCTCTCCGAGGGCACCCGGTCACCATGCAGCATGGGGGAGATGCTGGGGGGGCACTGGGCAGCGGGAACGCTGCTGTGAGGCAGCCTTGGTGTTTCCTGCCATTGGAGACCCTCCTCGTCCCTTCACTGGCTCCCGAAAGACAGGGACAGGGGAGAGCCAAGGTTGTCGTTAGCTGGGGACTGCCAGGGCCAGGGCTTGGATCTGGTGTGGATCAGGGCTCAGATCCCCATCCTGGCTCTGGGAGTCAGAGCAGGCGGCGCGCTGGCCCTGGGCACCTCTCCGTGCCTCTGCTGGCCCTGGGCACCTCTCTGTGCCTTTGCTGGCCCTGGGCACCTCTCCGTGCCTCTGCTGGCCCTGGGCACCTCTCCGTGCCTCTGCTGGCCCTGGGCACCTCTCTGTGCCTTTGCTGGCCCTGGGCACCTCTCCGTGCCTCTGCTGGCCCTGGGCACCTCTCCGTGCCTCTGCTGGCCCTGGGCACCTCTCTGTGCCTCTGCTGGCCCTGGGCACCTCTCCGTGCCTCTGCTTCCCCAGCCGTGCCCGTGGCTGTAGCACATGGCCACCATCGTGCCTGCATCAGCATCCTTGGCTCATCTGGGAGCAGGGCAGCAGTGAATCGGGGTCCGATTTGTCCTTTTCCCGGTGCTCGTTTGTCACAAAGGGAGAGGGGAACCCGGTGCCGGGCTCGGGGACACCACGGGGACCCTGGTCTCCCCAAAGGCCACCGCCAGCCTCCTCCTGCACCCCGTGGGAGCTCCCGGAGGCCCCCGCTCCTCCCGATTACCTATGGGCAGCCAAACCCACCTGAATAGGTAATGAATGGAGGAGAGAAAAGAGCCCGGAGTACATTGTGTTTCCAACAGGCCGGGAACAATTGCTAAATACAAATCACACAGAGAAAAGGGAGAGAGAGAGAGACAAAAGAAAGAACCCCAGCACAAAGGAGAGGAATGAAATGGTAAGTAAAGTCAAACAAAAAGGAGCCGGGCTGAGACAAAAGAAGGGAACAATATCCCCGAGGCAATAGGCTCCTGAACAATGGGGACAGTGACAGCGGCACAAAGGCACACTGTTTGCAAGTAGACGTTATCTCACACAGCCACTGGCAGGCCTGGCCCTGGCGCTTCTATTTTCAGGGATGCTTTTGTGCTGCACTGAACAATATTCCTTGCATGGCTGCAGATAGAGAGATGAGGGGGGTTTGGTTCTTTTTTTTTGCCTTCCCGGTGCCAGCTCTGTAATAAAAACAGGTTCAGCCCTTCGGAGAGCGAGGGGGTGGGTGGGCAGAGCCAGCCGAGCTGACCCAGCGATGCCAGGGACGGTGCAGCTTGCCTGGCGGATGAGCATCGGCTGATGCCACCTCCTGCAAGGGCCAGGCGGGGCTGGCACCCCAGCCCCGAGCCTTGCATTCGGCCAGCTGCACTTGCAGGCCTGAAACCAGAACCAGGCAAACCAGAAAGATGGCTTTTCCCAGCTGCTTTTGTTTCGAGCGCTCAAGTTTTGAACCTCTGAAGCATGCGGGCAGGGACAGAGGTGCCCGCTGGGCTGAGATAAACCGCGGGTGCTGGCAGAGGTGCCCGGCTGCTGCCCGGCACGGCTCCCTGCCATCCCCGCACACCCGTCCCCTGCTCCGGGGCCACGGGGGAGCCACCCAGCCCCGATGAGTAGAGGCGACGGCACGGTTTGGAGGGGTTAATCTGCAGGTCACGGCTCTGCCGTGCTCGGACACCGCAGTCCGCCGGAGCGGTCTGCCTGCCCTGGGCGAGACTGTCCCCGGCCGATCCAGCCTCTTCTGCCAACCACCAGCTTTTTGCACAGCCTGGAGCCCAGGAAAGGGTGGGCAGGCGGCTTCCCTTTTCGCTTGGGGTTGGCAGGAGCTGCCACGGCGAACGGGGCCGGGGCAGGCCGGGGCTCTGCTCTGCGCCCTCTCCCGCCTCCTGCTTGCGCAGGTTGCCGGTCCGTTGCTGTCCCAGCATCCCGCATCCTCGGCTGGCGTAAATCAGCGGTGGCCCCTTGGGATGTGCCGTGGGAGCTGGTGCGTGGCTGCTCCCATCAGACAGGCTTTTCTAGCCCGCGATGGAGACCTTGTTTGCTCTGCCTGCGATGGTTCGTGGGCTCTGGTGGAGCTGGAGCAGGTTTTGTCCAGCTCTTGCCTGGAAAACCCTCCTTCGGAGCCTTCCCAGTTGTCTCCCGATGTCTGGTCCTGCCTGGCAATGGGCTGGCTGTGTTGCGAGCCCGGGGCCACGCTAACGCGGCTACACGCCAGCGCATTCGCCAACAGCGTGGGGTTATCATTGCAGGGCACGTTATCAAAGCACCCCGTCTGCAGCACCTGGATGCTTTCTGATCCAGCTGGACCCGTCCGTTTGGGCAGGGAGGGATGTTCCCGCAAGGCACCCGGCCCTTCCTGGAGCTCCCGGCGTGCTCGTGCCCTTTTCCCCTCTGGTCCCGCACTTGGAAAGCCATCCCTCCTACACCGCCCCGCTGCGAGCTGCCACAAGCCGTGGGGACGTCACCCTGTTACCCTAAGTGACTTGGGAGAGGAGAAATCAGGGTGTTGTGAAGACAGAGTCAAGGATGCCCCGTATCGGTGCCGATCTCCTGAGACACCCAGTTTTAGCAGATGGGTTTAGCTCTCACTTGAAAAGCTGCATTTCTGATATCGATCACGTTATCTGAGGGTGCATCCTGTTGCTAAGTTTGGCTGCTTCCTCCGCTCAACAGCTGTTGTGCAGCTACAGCTGCTTTAAACCTGCGCGGCGGGGACGGCCTGCGTCGCGGGGGGGTTTGGTGCTCGTAAAAATGGATCCCGGGTTTCGTGGGACCGTGGTGAGCAGGAGCGATGCAACGGCTCGGAGGTGCCGCGGTGAGCAGGGTTGCATCCTGCCCTTTCCTGCCCGGCCAGTGAATCGTGGCACGACCAGGCGCTGAGGACATGGTGCTGGGGGGAATATTTGGGGCACTAAATCAAAGCAAAGCGGCAGCGTCTTACATTGAAGTTGTTCTCAGGAAAACGGTTCCCTAATCCTGACCGCCCGGTATCTGATTTTGCGGTTGTGTTTTTACACGTGCTCTGAGCTGTGTCTCGAGGTGCAAAGCGAGCACAGGAACAGTCGCTCTCCCCAGGTTAAAGCCCTCGTACCCTCTGTGGCTTGCCGGAGTAGCAGCCCCGTGGTCCGCGTCCTGCCCTGCCTGCGGCAGGAGCTTGGCCAGGCCAAACCCTTTGCAAGTCCCCGTTTCCGAAGGGTGCGTTGGCCCCGCTGTGCGATGGGTACCAGCAAAAATCGCCAACCCCGGGGATTTTAACCCCCTCTGCCCATCCCGGGGCAGCAGCTCTGCCCTCGCCCCTTGCTCTGGCACTGGGTCGCCGGCTCCCCCAGGCTCTGCCACGCCGGGGAGTCCCCAGTCTCCGCGTTTCGAATACCGGGAGGCAGGCTGATGCTCTTTGGTCCTCTTGGGAGAGGCGAGCGCAGCAGCCCGCTCCTCCTGGCTCCGGGCAGCCCTTTCCGAGCATCGCCCAGCCCTCGCTCACCCAGCCCGTGCAGCCTCTGCTCATCCTCTGCCTGCCTGCCTCTGTCAGGAATTTCTCTCTTCTCCCAAGCCTGGTGGGCAAAACCAAGCCTGGCTCTTTCTGATATAATTTTGCGAAGTTGGAGCTCTTTGCTGCAATTAGCTGGTATTTAAACCCTCGCTAACCCTTAACATCCTAATGACAATAATAATGATGCTCCACATGTCCTGCAGTGCCACGCATCTAAAGATTACACTGGCTAATTAATTAAGCCCCGACCCCCCCTACTTTCCTCACTGAGGAGAAGAAATCGCTAAGAGTCTCTTAAGAAAGGACATAAAGGCAGGGAAATCCAGGCACCAAAACAAGACAAATGGGGATTTGAAGACAATCCGGGCCGGGCCCATGTGACCCGAGGAGTGGACCAGGCAGGAGAAAGGATAAAAATGCCAAGCACAGAGCGGCGAGAGAAAACAACCGCCAGCTTAAAAACCCGGGGAAAGAAAAGCACCAAGATGAAGGGAGTGACAAAGCATCAAAGGGAAGAGAAACCAAAGGCGTCGGAACAAAGGACAAGCTGGAACAAAGGACCAAAGAGGGGAGAACAAAAGCACTAAATAGAAAACAAAGGCAGGGGACAAGAAAAGCCCCTCTGTCGGGGCTGAGCTGGAGGGTCCCGGCCCGGCGGGAGGTGGGTGGCACTGGCGGTGCTGCGGGTCCCCGCCGGAGCCGGGCTGGCGGAGGGCGCCGGAGCCTGGGAGCGGAGGCCGCGGGAGCCCAGTTTCGCCTTTGAATCGGAGGCGATGGGCTCGGCCCCCCGGTGCCCTGCCGTCTCGGAGGCTGCATGGAGGCCAGCAGCATCCTCCGGCCGCGGCCCCCTCCAGTCCCGCTGTGTGGTCCGGCCATCCCCTCCCTCCCCATGCCTCTCTCCGGCGCAGCCTGCCCAGCATCACCCCTCTGCGCTCCCCTGCCGCAGACACCCCGACGCAGCCCCCTGCCCCGTCTGCCCTGGCCCCGCGGCGTGGGGACGGCCGGGGACGCTGCCAGCCTGCCTGCGGCCTCCCCACCCCGTGGCTTTCCCTTAGGAGAGGAGCCGGCGGCCGGTGCTGCCTGTGTGGCTAGCCTGGTCCAGCCTGCTGGGCTGCGCTCCGGGGAGGACGATTTGCATCGCCTGGATGAAAAACAACAGCGGCATTCAGGTTGGGAATAGAGAGTTACAGAGATGCGATGCCGCTTTGTTTCCTCTCCCCGTCGAATCCCTCTTTGGAGCTGAAAGTCCCTGGCCGGGTTGTTGGCAGGCACGGGTCCGGCCGTGTTACGTGTGCCGCCTCGCGGGGGGATGCGGCGGGTACCCCCGGGCTCGGGCAGCCGGCGCGGGGTGAGGAGGGTGGCGGTGGACGGGAGCCCCGCCGGAGCCGGGGTGCTGGCAGCCGCAGCTGCAGCAGGCGCTCCGCTCTGCCCGGGGTGCTTTGGCTGCTTGTAGCTGCGATGGTTTTGGAAGCGGTGGGTGATTTCAGCGTCTTTTGGAGGTGCCAATCTGGCAGGCTCTCGGGCAGCCGGAGAACCACACAGCGAGAGCCAGGGGCTTTCTGAAAATCCCCCTCCAGACCC
Organism: Platalea leucorodia; assembly: GCF_965183815.1. NCBI lineage: Eukaryota > Metazoa > Chordata > Aves > Pelecaniformes > Threskiornithidae > Platalea > Platalea leucorodia. Next base: position 1,703,187 of record NC_138841.1, read on the forward strand.
AAAACGTGGCCCCGGTCCCGGGTCTGTTCTCCATCACCCGCCCTGGCCGCACACCTTCCCCAGGAGCTGGGTGGTGGCAGCTCTCCGTGTCCTGCCTGCAGGCAGCGCTGGCCAAAGCCACCGTCCTCCACCGGCCCATCGCCCTCGGCAGGAGGGGGCCGGGGCCGGGGGATGCAGGATTTTAGCAGCGTGTCCAAACGCTCGCAGCCGCAGCGTCGTGTGCTGTGCCCGCCACAGGGACCGTTTGGGTTCTTTCTAAATGTTCTGCCCAGGTATTTCTGCTCAGGCACCAGCTGGAGTTCACCTGCGACTCCAGCCCATGCCACCCAGCTCTGCTTTCCTGCAGAATCATTATTTGCTCGATTTTACTTTGCTTTTCGGTGGAGCTCTCTCTGAGCATTGGCTAAGAACTGAGCTGCTCCAAGTGCGCTCCCCATAGAGCAATCCTGGAACATCTTGGTTTTATTATGCCCAGATTAGAGCCTGTTAGGCTGCGGGTGGACTCGCTCGCACAGCCCCGACTCCCTGCAGTAGCCAGGCACTGCCAGTGCCTGGGAGGAAGGCAGCACGGAGCTCCCAGCCGCTGGAAACGCCTCTGAAGTGGCCAGGATAAATTGTGGTGTTTGGGTGGAAATAACTGGTAGGTTAATTCCTGGAGCTCACCCACCACCCTGCTAGGAGCCCACGAGGGCAGGCGCCGGGCGGGGAGCAGGGGGAGAAGCTGCTGGCTCGGGGAGGGTTGGGGATGTGCTGCTTTGGCAGCGATCGTCCCCCAGTGCCCATGGCCCAGCCGTGTTCCCACCCTGAGCCCCAAAACCAGGGGGGCCGGGCAGGCAGGGACCGCAGGAGCTCTGCCGGGGAGGCAGACGCAGGGACAGGCAGCACCTGAGGGTGCGAGACCGTCGCGACAAGCTGCCCGTCGCCTGGGGGTGCGGAGGGCTGGGTGAGGCGGGTCGCCGGCGGAGCCCTGCCGCTGGCCCTTGGCGTGCCGCGTCCCTCAGCCCTACGGACCACGAGAGCCGGATACAACGGGGTGAACTGAGGACAGCCCCAGAGCTGCCGCGGCTCCAGAAGGTTTGAACTTCTCCGTTAGCATTGTCCTATCAGCTTGGGTTTAATGGGCTGCAGATGTCTGTCTGTCTGCCCGTGCGGGACCACAGTGTGTGCGCCTGGTACGGCTCCCTGGGAGCTGGTTCTCGCCGTGCAGCCGGGGATGCGGTGCTGGCCTTGTCGGGGCACGTCCAGCCTTGGAGCCTCTTGGCCGGGGGCTTGTCACTGGGTCTGCTGGGTTGCAAGGGACCCTTTTGGGTCCCTCTGCTCGCTCCACCAGTCTGGCACAGCTCCTCCTTTCCGAAAAGAGCCGCCCCATGGCAGCGCAGGACTCGACTTGCAGATGGGGACGCCCTCATCCCGCATGCACGGGGGGATGGCGAGACGCATGAGGCAGGTCTGGAGGCGGGAGCTGGGGAAGGCTTGGACCCCATCATCTCCCCGGTCCACGGATGGCCAAGGCTCCCAAGCTGCCGCGTGGCAGCGACCTCATGGGCAGCGGCAGCGCCTTCATCCCCATCTTCCCTACGTTTTCACAGGCAGCACGTGAGGCGGGGAGCCAGGGGGGCAGCTGGCAGGACCCACGTAGCTTGCTCCCCGTTAGCAATCGCTTTGCAGCTTTCCCAGGCTGGTGAGGAGCAAAGCACATGCCCATTTCCAAACAATGGGCCCGCTTCCGCGCAGGAAGCAAGGTCGGATTTGTTCTCCCTGCTTTGCCCCCTCCGGCCAGTTATAAAGGGGCCAAGCCATTGTCTGAACCATTTCCATGACTCAGTCACCAGTATCCTGCGATCGGGAGGCCGGGACTCGCAGCCAGCACAAAGCAGGAGGCACGGCTCCTGCGGCCAGCGGCACCGCAGGCTCCGCAGCAGGGTGGGGGGCTTGGGAAAAGGAAGGCGAGCGCTGGCTGTGCCTTTTCCCTCCATGCCCCCTGCGCTGGCGGCAGCGGGATCTTTGCCCCATCAGCTTTCCTGGTCCCTCCAGCCATTGTCCCGGCTTCCTTCTGCTGAGGGAAGCAGAAAGCCGGGGAGGGATTGCAGGGTGGGAGCAGCCCTGGTTGCTCGCCCGGCAGGTAGGGAGGGATGGAGCAGGAGCTGAGCGGGCCCCGTGTGAGCCCCTCGGAAAGGACAGGGACTGTGTACCATCGTGTCCGTCCTGACACCTCGCGCCCATGGTCCTGGGGCTGCCTCACAGTGAGGTGGAGAGAAGGAGACGCAGGTGGAGCTGGTGTGGCTCCAAGCAGGACATGGGGAGGAGCAGAGCCGCGGTGGGGCCCATGGGTGCATGGGTGGTGACACCTGCGGATGGGCAATTGGGCTACCACCTCCAGGCAGCCATCTGAGAGGTGATGCCGGACCCAGGGGACCGCAGTGTGGCCAGCACCTGGGGGGACCTGCCAGGCACGGGGCAGGGAAGGCCACCATGGCCACCACGGCCACCACGGCCACCGGGAATGGGGAGGAAGGAAAGGAAAGTGAAAGTCCGTGGCTGCTGCTCCGGCCTGGCTGTTGCTATGACGACCCGAACAAAGCTCCCGCTCCCTTTTTTTGGCTCAGTTGTGCGGGTCCTCGGCCCCTTTGTTAATTGTTTCCCTGTCCAGTTTGGGGGATGCGCCTCCCGCCTCCTCCTGCCCCCGGAGCGGCTCGGGGGGCCTCGCTGGGGCAGCCGCAGCCCCAGGAGCACGCGGAGGTCGCCGTGGGCTCGCCTGCGCGCTCGGCGCTCGCTCGGCCGCCGATAACCGTCTCCCTCCCGTGACCTCTCGGGTTCTTCTCCCAAGCCGGGGGGTGGGAGCGTTGGCAGCCGGCAGAGAGGGACCGGTGGCTTTGGTGGGCGCAGGAGGCTGCCTGCACTGCCCGTGCATGGGATGGCACTGGGGGCAGCCAGGCCCCCCAGCCGGGGATGGGGCTTCAGAGGGGCTGGGGGGGCTGGCTGGTGCATCCTGCACTGCGGCAGGTTCAGTAATTGCTGCATGGCCCCAGAAATGCTGTGTCCTCTCGGGGCCTCGGTTTCTCCATCTGTGAAATGGGAACATGTATCACTGAGCTCCTTTACCTTTCAGGGTCTGTGGGCGCAGCCCACTCGCTGCCTTTGGCTCCTAAACACTGTTGTGCTTCGTGTTTAATCCTCTGGGTGAAGATGCCAGATGGGAAACTCTCCCAGATAACTTCTTGCCTGGCTCTGCCCAGCTCCGCGCATTCCTGTGTGCTGGGCACAGAGCAAGGGGGGGCTGTGTGTTGGGGTGGATGTGGGGTGCAGGTGCCCGAGCCCCTCCAGAAACCCCATGTTCCCCGTTACTGCGTGGTGGCTGGGGGAGCCGGGGGTCCTGGGAGCCCGAGCTCTCGTCTTCTGCTCCTGGGACTGGGCGAAAACAGTGTTTGGAAAAAAAATTCCCATGGAAGAAAATGAGGGTGTGGGGGAGGAAACGGCTTCGAGTCAATGGGAATTTTCCCCGTTGGTAAAACATAAACAGTTCTCTTTCAATGTTGACATAACATTTTAAAGATTTCATTATACAAAAAAGACTGTTTGTCAACATTTGTTTGTCCAAACCAACCCCCTCGCTCTCCAGCTGGAGCACCGTTCTGCTCCAAATTAAGCGTTTTTTTCCTTCGGGAAGGTGGGTGACGGCATTCCCGGCAGAGGCGGCGGTGGGATGCGGGCCGTGGGGTGCTGGGTGCGGGGCACGGGGTGGGCTCCTCAGCGGCCGAGGGCAGCAAAGGCCCTGCCAGGGCCCCGCTTCCCTGTTGGTACACCGGATTATCTGCTCCAACAGCACAAGCGTGCGGTCCCCCGGTCCAGGAACGCTGTCTGTCTGTCTGTCTGTCTGTCCGTCCGGCTGGAGGGCGGCTGGCTGCCCGCTGCCCTCCCTGCTCCCTGCCAACGTTGTCTCCCAGATCCGTGGTGGTCTTGTGGCTCTGGGCTGGTTGTGGTGGGCTGGGCAAAGGAGCAACAACTGGGGGTGATGGGGGGAAGCCGGGCTTTGGGGTCTGTCCCTTGGGCTGCCGTGGTTTTGGGACTCCCCGGCGCTGCAGGCTGTGCCCCCTGCACGCCAGGCACCCTGCCAGGGCAGGGCCGGTCCCTGCGGGGGTGCCGGGGGGTCCCGGGCTGCCTCCCAGGACTCCCCCGAGGCGTGCCTCCGTCTTTGGGGGTGTCTCGGCCCCGCCACGGGGCTCCAGGGCAGAGGGTGGGAGCGGCCCGGGGGCTCCCGCGGTGTCACGCGTGGGTCCCCCGGCGGGGCAGGGGGTCCCGAGGGGAGGGGACGGGGCAGAGGGGCCGCCCCGGAGCCGGCTGCTGGCTGGCTGGACCGGTGTCCCTCCTCCTCCTCCTCCTCCTCCTTCCCTCCCCCTCCTCCTCCTCCTCCTCGCTCCCTCTCTCCGCCCGGCGCCGGGGCAGCTCCCACCGGAGGCGCTGGGGACATGGAGCGGACCTGAGCCGGGCGCGGCGGCGGAGCCCGCACCGGCAGCGGCGGCAGCACCGGCAGCGGCGGCGGGGACCGGGGCGCAGCGCTGCAGCGCGGCGGAGCCGTGAGTGCGGCCGGGGGCACGGCCCGGGGCGGGGGGCACGGGCATTGCCCGGGGGGGGGGCACCGACACGGCCCCGGGGCGGCGAGCATCACCCCGGGGCGGCGAGCGTCCTCCGAGGGTGGCGAGCATCCTCTCGGGCCGCGGTCCCCGACTCCGGCTAGGCTGAGCGGGGCTGGGGGGGCCGCCTGGCAGGACCCCCCCCAGCCCCTTTGCTTAAACAGCAGAAGGAAAAAGGGGAAGGGGGGGTGCAGGGCCCGTCCCCCGCACAGCCCCGTCCCCGCTGCAAAGTTCAGGGGCTGCAAACTCTCCTCCGAGAGCCCCCCCGCGCCGGCAGCCGTGCGGGGCGAGGGAGAGCCGGCAGGCAAGGGGTTAAACCATAGACGACACCCCTCCCCCCCGACCTGGCTACCAGGGGTCGCGCCGCTGAAGCCCCCTCCCGGGACCCCCGTGCCAGCCCCCCGGGAAGGTTGCTCGCCCCGTCCCGCTGGTCCCCGCGGCTCCCGGCGGGACCCGGCCCCGGTCCCGGGCACCCAGCCCCGGCCCCCGCTGGCTGCTCCGGGTCGGGGATGCGGGGGCAGCGGGGCCATGGGCTGGCAGCCCCCCCAGGCACGGCACTGGGGGTCACAGCACGGACAGACAGTGTGCAGGGACAGACAGCCGCGCTGGGCCAGCACAGACAGGCACCGCGGGCCAGCCCAGGCGGGCAGAGGGCCCGGTTGCCATTCCCGGCACACGCGGGTCCCCGCAGGGCTCGGGGCCGGTTGTGGGTGTTGGTGACTCTGCGGCGCCCAGGGGTCGGGGTCCCCATCCCTCGTCCCCCGCTGCGCCATGGGGCGGGTGGGACGCTCCTGGGCCCCGCCGGGCATCGCCCACCGCCTTCTCGAGGGGCGCTCGGTGGGCAGAGGGGGTCTCATTGCTCCAGCCTGCCCCGGGGAGCCGCCTCCCCGCAGGACCATCTCCGCTGGGAAGCAGACGCGGGGTCCGGGCAGGAAAACTTGCCAGCGGTGCCACGCACGGACGTTTGTCTGTCCAAGAGGGGCTGGGGCTGTTCTAACAAACCGCGGTGACAGCATCGCCATAACGCGCCACCAGAGAGAGGGTTTGGGACCGGGGTCAGCACCAAACTCTGCCGCTTGCCGAGACCTCGGGGGGGATGAACCTTGTCACTGAGATTACGTCTCCCCCAGCAGCCGTGGCGGGTCCTGCTCGCGTCTCCCACCCGTCCTGGACAGATTTGGGTCTCTGGAGGCTGAAGCTGCTGCACAGCGGAGCCCTCCCGGTAGCGGGGTTTGTGCCGGGGCCGTCGGGCAGCCCCACGGTGCTGTGCCGGGGCCGTGGGTGCGACCGCGGGGGGCTTGGGGGATTTCACCCCATGGGTGCTGGGAGAGCTCGGCTCAGGGAGCAGCAGGGCGGGCGAGGGAGCGCAGCCCCTGCACAGAGCTGGGCGCTCGCCCCCGGGGACCTCCGCAGTTAAACACCGACAAAGTTGGTGGCGGAAGAGAGAAAGGGAGAGCTGCGTCGCCTGGCGAGCCGCGAAGGAGAGGTTTTCGTCTGAAATGCGCAAATAAATACAAAGCTTTGCTTCTTTCCACCTCTGCCTAATGATTTCCAGTGTTTTATGCAGGGGTTTCGGTGCCAGTGAGGGATGCTGCCCAGGAAAAATTACAGACCGTGGCCGCATATTGTTCGAGTCTCAGTTACATCTTGTGAGGTACATTCAGCACGGAAAACACTTGACTTCCAAAGCAAATCTGGAGTAATAGATTTTAGGAGTGAAAAAGGACCATTAGCTCAGCTAATGTGATTTTCTCCATAGCACAGACCAGATAATATCACTCAGTTACTCTCCTATTGAGCCAATAACTCGTGTTTGTAATTCATGCAATTTCCTTTTAGTTCAATTTAATTTTGCACAGAATCCATTCTGTTGACACTGATACAGTACTTTTTTTTCTTTTTTTTTTTTTTTGAAAGCCTGCGATTTCAGAGGCTTTGTGTTAAAAATAGCTGCTGTCCTTTGACAAACGTGGGCAGGCTAAGGACAGTTTTCTAAATCATTTGCGAGTGACACATTTTTACCAGCATCTCCCTTCGTGCTGTTTATTTGTTGCGCCCACGAGTGGCAGAGCCGCTGCCGGGGCTCGCCCTTGGCACCGCAGCTGGCATCTGATGCAGGAGGCAAAGTCCCTTCGGAGCAGAGTAATAGGTAGGAGCAGAGATCCCAAATTTTTAAAAATCCGTTTTCCTCTCTGACGCGAAGCTCTCCCTGCAGTCGGGCAGCTCACCTCCTCCGGCATGCCCGTGTTGCTTTTTTTACCCCTGCCAAATTGGAGCACCCAACCCGCCCCCCCCGCAAAGTCCTTCTGATGAGCAAAGTTTGTTCCAGCCAGGGTGCAAGATGTCCCGGGGGGAATAGCTGGGCTTTTTGTCTCCCTGCCGAAAGGTCCATTTTCCGTGGGGGTGCCGGGGGTGCCGTGCCCTGGCATGCAAGGCCGTCGGGAAGATGGAGCAGGTCGTAAACTTGTTATGTGCTAGAGGGGTTTTGATTTCGTTCATGGGATGCAGAGGAAGGCTCCTCTCCATGCAGGGAACACAGAAGCACAGTAAATCTAGTCTTTCAGTGGGTTTATTTTTATATTCGGTACTTGCTGGTGGGCTCCCCGGGGCGCTTGCCCGAGCCTGCCGCTCTCGCTGCCCGTCGCCTTCCTGGAGCCGAGACGCGCTGGGGCCGAGCAGCCATTACGCACCCTGCGAGCAGGCCGGGGGCCGGGGGCCACGGGTGGCTCTGGGACCCGGTAGCAGCGTCCTTTGCACTCCCCAGGTGAGCGTTTAGGGCTGGTTCGGGGGGAGATGGCGGGGCTGCGTGCCTGCTGCCGCCGGGGCTGCAGCGTGCCGCAGGCGGGCTGGGGCGCGGGTCCGAGCTGCGTCCCCGGACAGAGCATCCTCGGGGCCCTGCAGGTGCTGGAAGTTTGCTGGCGAGCAGGAGGGGTGGCAGAGCGAATCCCTGTGGGATACGGGGGGCTGTGCAGTGACCAGCACGGGACGCTCGGCTCGCTGCCCGGGGAGCCGGGTCACCGCTGCTGTCCCCAGCCCTCCCGTGTGCCCGGCGCAGCCACGGCTGCTCGGGGATCCCGCCCGTTCCCCGGCGTTCGATGAAACCAAACCAACTTTGAAGGATTTTGGCGTGGTGCAGGCGTCGCAGCAGTGCTGGTGGCTCTGCTTTTGGGGGTCCCACACTGCAGACCCAGCAGACTGGGGGGCTCGGGGACCCTCGGGGCTGGCAGAGCAGCAGCCCAGCCCGTCAGCCCACGGCCCGTGGCTGCTTGCCGTCCCGCACGAGCGGGCGCGGAGTGCAGTGAGCCCCGCTTTGTCTGCCCGCCGTGAAGCCGCGTTCCTGCTTGCTCCAGCTTTATCCCATTGTACACACTTACCGCGGGTTTGTGTCGGGCCGGCTTTGTGCGTGCACGTGTAATTGCAGAAATCAGAAAAGCTTTTATTACCGAAGCGACAACCTTTAACAGACGGCTGCGACTGACTGTAGGGATGCACTGTCGGTGCAGCTCTGCTCTGCTTTTACACCCTGAAAGTTTCCAGCCAGGCTGATAAAATGCGTACTGCTTATTTTCCTTAAAAAAAGCATTTATTTAAAAAAAAAAAAATCCACTTGCAGGCAGGGCAGTTGCTACCTACAGCCTGCGATGCCGTGGAGAAAGCCCGCTGGCCTCTTTTGTTCTCTCCTGCGGCCGCGCTGCTGAACGTAGCATCGCTACAAACTGGGAACTAGTAATGAAATATTTTCATTTTCCCTCAGCTAGAAAATACCGACGGGTCAAAGCTGGCTCTTTTTGTGCATCTGACAGCAGCCTGGTCTGGCAGCGGGGCCGATGGGGGAGTTGTGCTCGGCGGGAGGGAGAGCCCAGAAAGAGGGGCAGCCCCGGGGTCGGGCGTTCCCCGGCTGGGGGTCCCTTGCAGCATCCCGGCCACCCCTGACCAGCCGGGGCTGGGCTCTCCTGGGCTCTGCTGCTTTATTTTTCACAAACTGCATAGAGGTTTTGGTTTCATTGCACTGTGCGGAGGAAGATTTGAGCCACTCAGAAGTTTTGCATGAGGCATCGCTAATTGCCACCCCGTTTTAAGCCAGTAAAGCACAGGCAAAAGGGAAATAAATTAGTGCAGCTTATGATGGTTCTGCTGAAAAATATCTCGGTGCCTTTAGCCCATCCTGCGCCTTTTGAGGAGTAACTTCAGCAGCCAAATCGGCTACCGGGGCAGAGCTGCCGCTGGCCCGGCCGTGCCCCGGGGGCTCCCCGCGGCTGGGTGCCGGGCTGAGAAGTGCGTGGGCTCCTCCAGCGCGAGGAAAGTTGGCAGGGTCCAAGGCATCAACTTTTGGAAAATTTTCTGCTGCTTGGAAGCCCTCCCTCCCTCGCACTCCGTGTCCACCTGCTCCAGGACCACATGTCCCAAGCTGGAACCGCTCCAGCCCCGAACAAGGGCCCTTGGTCTGCCCAGTCCCACCAGTGCCGAGCTGGGGGCGGCTCGGAGGAGGGCGGCTGGGGAGGCGCGGGGGGCACGGCTGGCCCTGCGGGGCCCTGGCTCACATCAGAAACGCCCCGGCCGCTTGGGTGGGTCAGTAAAAATTACGAGCGGGGGATGCAGCGGCTGAATCTGCCTCAACAAAGCGTTTCCCCGTGTGTGCTGGGGCACACGGTTGAAGTGGAGGGCAGCATTAGGGGCACTGCTGAAGCGGCCTCGTCCCCCTCGCCTCCAAGCACCCAGCAGCACCTCGGACCCCAAATGGCTCTGCAGCTGCTTTTAGCTCAGAAGTGTTGGTTTTCAAGGGGAAAGCTACTTTTGTGAACGTCGTACTGGAGGGAAGCTCCCTTCCCTGCCTTCTTGCCCCGCTTCTGCTTGCAGCCCTTCAGCTGAAGAATGCAAATTGGGAGATGGATCTGAAATATTTGAAATTCTGCCTCTCCATAATTTAATGCTCCATTACCACCCAGGCCTGCTCGAGGCATGTGACCGTTATAAAAGATGCAGTCTGGTGGCGGCGGGGGCCGGCAGCCTCCCCCCACGTACGCCCGGGAGCCTGATCGGAGAGGAGCAAGATAATGGGGCTCATCATTAAAGCCGCCTGGAAGACCCCTGCGAGCACCCACTAGCCCAGGCCAAAATCTGCTGGCCTGAGTTATTATTTTTTAATTCTGCCTGGTGAAGGCAGCTCGTGGCAGTTCATTGTCTGTTGGGAGGAAAGAGGATAAGATTATAAATTAAATATCGCAAAGAGAATTAAAAGAACGTGGGGCAGCAGTGAGCCCAGTGGGGGTATTTGATCCTCTTTGCCCATGCAAAATGGGGTTATCGTGAGCTGGGCTGAGCCAGAGCCTAACAGGAGAAGGAAGAGAAGATGTAGAAGCAGGTAGACAGAAATACCCGACGGCGTTGCCAGCACCACACGGCAGCTTCTGCTGCCGCCGCGGTGCTGGGGCTGCCGCCGGGGGCCCATGGCTCTGCCGGGTGAGAGCCAGAAATCGAAACTCTTCGGACATGAAAGTCAACCTGGGTGCCTGGATGGCTGTGGGTTTGCAGTGAGCAGCCCTCATCCCCCGTACTCGTCCTCCCTTGTTCTGGCTGGGTGTTGATAGCACAGAGCGGCTCCGGTTTGCAGCCTTGCTCAGAGCCTGCAAACCCACTTGTTTGAAAGAGCTGAGCGAGGTGATGGTGCGGGTTGTGCTGCAGCGGACGTGCCAGGGTGTGCAGAGCCGGCAGTCCTGGGCTTGCACGTCTGCTCTGCTCCCCACGCCGGCTGGCGAGGCCACTGGGGAGCCAGGCCCCCCGTGCTGGGCAGCCTACGTCCCTCCTGCCACCACCCCGTGGCTGGCGGGGTGCTTTGTCCCCATCGTGTCCCTGCGGGATGCAGAGAGGAGAAGCAGCTCGAGGTGGGGAGAGGACAGGACCGAGGTCTGCAAAGAGGCAGTGCACAGCTCATCCCCGCTGTCCTGACACTGGGGACACGGGGGTGCCTGAGGCCACTGCAGCAGAAATGGGGGACCACGCAGAGCTGGGACAAAGCCCACAGGGCAGGGCGAGCGTGGCTGCAGGGATGAGGGGTGTGTGCCCAGGTGGGCCACCTCCGAGCGGGGCAGGAGGGTCCCCCCCAGCCGCCCCTCTGCTTCACTTAAAACCGAGCTGATGTGGGAAGGGGTTAGAAAACCCTCTGCCCTGGCCCAGGGTGGTGGCCCTGCCTGCTGCCTGCCTGCCTGCCTGCCTGCCCACGAGGGCGTAGGGGAATGCCAGAGCCTGGCTTATCTTTTGTCTGGAACAATAGAGGGCTTGGCCCTATTGTTCTACCTTGCACGCCCAGCCGGAAAGCCAGTCCCCTGGGGCAGGGGCTGCAGGAGGGGATTTATGGGCAGGGACGGGCAGGGCTGGCAGGGGCTGCAGGAGGGGATTTACGGGCAGGGCTGGCAGGGCTGGCAGGGCCATCCTCGCCAATCCGTGCTGCGTGGCCCCGCGTGGGCGCTGCCACCCGTGGGCAGCTCTGCAGGTGAATTCCCGAGCGGGAGAGGCGGTTGTTTGGGACCTTTCCTGCTCATTTTTCTTGCTGTGACCCAGGGATTTCAGGAGCTGGAGGGTGAATGTGGGGATGGTCCCCAGGGCACGGCTACCCCATGGCAGGCTGGAGCACCCATCCTGCCTGCGTGGGTGCAGCATGGGCAGAGGCAGAGCAGTGTCTGCCTTTCTTGGAGGCTCTGGGGCTGTGATTTGGGGCTCCAGGTGCAACACTTTGGGCTTCTGGTGCCCAGTCCTTCCTGCTGCGTTGCCTCAGGTCTGTGGGTCCGTCCTGGGAACTGGCTTGGGGAACACACATTTTTGCAGGGGGACGGTTGTGCCTGTGTGTGTTTTCAAGCAAGGCTGGGTACCGGGGGCTGGGTACTGATGTGGCTCTTGGTGCAAGTGGCACAGCCCAGGGGAGCACGCAGCAGGAGCCGTGCGAGTGCTTGAAGCCAGCGCTGCCCGTGAGCGCCTCGGGCTGCAAACCACGGCCCCGCGGTCCCTTACAGCCCTCCTCCTGCCTTCATTTAGGGAGGCAAAGCGAGGCTGACCCGACCCCACGCGTGACTTTGCCAGGGCGCTGTGAAACGCCTCCCGTCCCTCTCATCCTCCCCGCGCTGCCTGAGACCCCCCCCACGGCACGCAAGCGGTGCGTGGCGCAGCGGGGTGCGTGTGCCTGCCTGCGTCTGCCTGTGCAGGCAGAGCAACTGTGCCTGCCCACAGCTCCGCTGAGCCGTGCAGGGGAGCACGCCGGGACACGGCACGTGGCGGCAGGAGCTGCCAAAGCCCCTCGCTGGAGGGAGCGGGCTTCGGGACCCCAGGGAGATCGGGATTTGGGGAGGGGGGGACAGGTGCCACTGGGCACAAAGAGCCCCTTGTGCGCTGGCATGTGCTGCGGGACGCAGGGAGCCCCGCGCTGGCTGGGGGCAACTGGACACCCCCTTGCAAACGGGGAGGGCCGACAGCTTCTTGCTGGAGCGCCTCAGCCCTCGTCTGTGCTGTGTTTTTGTTGTGTAATGAAAACTATCCTGGCGGGTCAGTAAAAGCTTGTTTCCAAATTTCTCTGCTCCCCCGGAGGAGAGGAGGCAGGCCAGGAGCCGCTGCACGACCAGGATTTCACGGGCTTTAGTTCCTCTGAAGCAAGAGGGGAGAGGAGGGGTGAGGTGTGAACCCAGCCTTGCAGGACGGTCGTGGTTTGGAGGGTCGCTGCTGCTGGATCCCTTGGGTCCTGCAATGGGACGGGTGGTGGGGTGTCCCCCACCCCCCAGAGCCCGAGCCCTCTCCCTGAGCCGAAATCATGGTAGTGATAAAAATGGCATGAACCAGACTCCTGCTCCTCCTCTTGCCAACGTGAGACCTGCCCAGTTAACGTGACCACCGGCCCCGGGAGGCGATGCCGGTCGTGAGCCCCATTGCTGCTGCTGCAGGATGCTCTGGCTCGGGGGTGCAGAGCCACGGGGACTGAGCTACCTCCCGAGCCGTGAACGCGGGAGCCTGTATCTGCACCCTAAATCAGGGGTAACACCATCAAAGTGACTGCGGCTTACACTAATAAGGGGGAGAAGTCAGGCCGAAAGGGTTTTCCTTGGGGGTCTTCATCCAGACTCAGCCAGCCATGACTCTTCTGAGCCGAAGCACAGCAGGAGCGGAGTCAGGGTTGCCATTAGTAGGGGTGTGATGGTTTGGGGCAGATGATGGACAGCTCCTGGCACTGAGCACCCGTCCTTCAGGCTGCCTTTTCTTTCAGAGGGAGGTTGACGATGGCCCCGGCGGCTCCTGGGGCAGCTCCCAGCATGCCAGCAAAAAAAATCTGTTGTCGAAATGTCAACGGCCCCAGCAGCTGGAGCTCCCCCAGCCCCGAACTTGGGCAGCAGCTGGGGAGGGCGAAGTGGCTCCGCAGAGGCTTTGTACCTCTGTATCCAAGCTCGCGACAGCTTGGCCACAGGGACCTGTTTGCTGCAGCTCAGGATCCCCAGCAAAGGGACCCCGAAGGTTTCCGGGGCGCTGCCGGCTGCGGGGCGTGGGGCGCTGCGGGCGGAAGCACGGCCCCATGGTTTTCGGCTGCCATCATGGGCTCGGGTGCTGTGTGTGAGAGGTGCCGGGACTGGCTCTGAGCATCCTCAGCGCTCACGTGTGTGCCTGGCTCACCCGAGGAAACATGAGTGCAAGCAAGGTGGGATGGACCCCCCCAAAAAGGGTCCCCCCAAAAAAGAGCCCCCCCCAAAGCCTGGGGGTGGCTGGAAAAATAATGACGGTAGTGAAAGGTATAAAATGCCACAAGAAGCTCAAGGAGGGTAGGGGGTGACGGCCACCAGCCAATGCCATGGGATGCCATTGGGATGGACCACAGGGCTGTGCCGAAATAGCACCAGGTCCTGCGTGCCACAAACGTCACCCGTGGGTCCCTCGTGGCGCCGTGCATGGAAAAAGGGCTCGGAAAGCCCTGCCCTGCCTGCAGCCCCAGCCCGGGAGGCGCAGGGCAGATCACTGCCGAGGCGAGTGAGCCCCGTGTCTTTTTTTTTTTTCTAAGCAGGAGAGGAAAAGGGTCAGATGTCTTCGCCCCTCCGTCATGCGATAGGAAAGTATTGTTTACGAAGCAGCCGAGTCAAACGTGCCCTCCGCTCTGCCTGGAAACGCTGAGTGAGTGAAATTACACAAAAACGACACCGAGATTGGCCTCCCCGATAAGCCCGAGGGCCGCTTTTGGGTGAGGGGAGGACAGAAACTGCGAAGAAAAGGAGGGAGACTGCTAACCGCGCTCCCTTGCCGTGCCGTGCCGGCCTCGCTGCGCCGTCCTGCCGGGGCTGGGTGAGTTGTCCCTGTCCTTTGCCTCCTGGCTCTGGTGGCCTCCTGCTATAGGGCTGGGGATTCTTTATTTGCTCTGAGTTTGTTGATGTTTTAAATGTCTCTCCCATGGTTGATTGATGCAAATCGGTTGACGTGGGGAGTGGGGTGATGGAACAAGCCGCTGCCTGTGCTGGGGTGGTGGGAGGGGGTTTGGGAGCAGCCCCAAGGGCCCCCGCCGGGTCCCAGGGACCTGGCCGCTCCCCTGGCCACCCGCCACCCCGGGGACTGTCGGCCGCTGCCGGCATCGGTGGGACCATGGGCCTGATCCAGCCCCCCCGGGTGCTGCGTGTGAAGGCTCAGCACCCACGAGCCGGCCAGGCTCTGCTGCCATTTTTTTGCATCCAGGCAAAGCCTTGCGCGAAGGAGGAAACCTGTTTTAAAAATTATTTCTAATGCAGAAAAAATGAAAGAAAGAGTAAATACCTGTTCTTGCTTCCCCTGCATCTTCCCTGGTTAACATGCTGTGATATTTCTGTGTTTCATTGGCTTGTAATGCCGGGGAAGAAAGGAGGGGCAGGGGAGAGGGATGCAATAAGGAGGTCTCTGAAAATATGAAGATCGTGGGGTTTGCACTTTTCCCTGGAGTATTTAGACCTGCAGGGAAGGGAAGGTTCTTCTTGCAGCACTTCTCCCCGGCTGCCCCTGCCCGCGCCGCCGCCCGGACCCGAGCGGAGCGCTCGCCTCTGCCGAGCACCCCCTTCTCCCGCTGCGCACGCCTGCACCCTCCGGGGCTGCCAGGCCTTTCCTTAAAGATGCTTTCAACCACATAACCTTCCCTGGACAAAAACCCATCTGCCTGCAAAGCCGGAGACAGTGCAAGGAGATTTTTCCTTATTGGTACGCCTTATTGAGTGGAAGAAAAAAAAAAAACAAACCATCCTGCAGACTGTCTAGTCTTGAGGCCAGGAAACGGGAATGACCAGCGCAGTCCCCGGCCATCACGTGGGCTGTCGCTGGGATTGTTCCCGCGCCTTCTTCCTCTGGGCTTTGCATGGTTTTAAATAATTCCAACGCGATGGAGTTTCCTCCGCTTCCCTGATGAGATCATTCCCCGTCTAATAAATCTCGCGGCCAGGAAGTTCCACCTGAGGTTCAGTTTAATTTTTCCCCTACTTAAAACCCTCCTATCACTCATCCCAGTAAAGGAAAAATGTGTTTGGGTCGTGGCTGTGAAGGCGGTGGACCTGCGCCAGTTTACACCCGGGGAAGGATCCAGCCGCCTCTTTGTATTTGATTTCGTTATTTGGATAGTTAGAAAACTACTGGCTGGTTTTTGTCTGCATCCTCATGCCGCCGGGCTCTCGAGAGGCGGCATCCCTGGATTTTGGGTTGCGGAGGCACAGCCGGGCGACGGAGGGGGTTCCCAGCAAAGCCCTCGTGCTGGGGGGCAGCATGGCAGGCAGCGGCTGAGTAATCCTTCACGCCAAGACAGGAAAGCGTTTTGCAGCGCTGTGTCCCTCTGCCATCTCATAAGAAACCAGAGCAAGGTGACAAAAACCCCCTCAAAGCACTGTGAAACCGGAGTTAGCGGTAAGCTGGAAATTGTTAGTAAGAGGGGGCATCAGGAGGCTGGGACGTGGCCCAGTTAAAATGTGTGCCAGGCTGGATCAAATGGACCCGTGTACCCGTAGGGAATATGTTGTGCTTGTCTCATCGTTATCACGGGAGGCCTCGGTTTCCCGTTCCCAGCTGGAGCATCCCGCCTGTCCAGGCTCCATCACCGCCTCCTCGGGTCCGGCCGGTGCCGAGGCAGAGGACAGCCCTGCGCTGCAGGGACGGGGCAGGGCGCAAACGCCGAGGGGGCGAGGTGGATTTTGGCAACTGGGGTTATTCCACGAGACTCAGAAAAGCAGGAGCTGAGTCTCTGAGGAGAAAGCGGCCCTCTAAGGACTCCATCTGCTGTAGCTTAGTGCTCGCACGAGCCATCGGCCGGTGCCCGGAGACAACCTCCCCGGAGCTGGGATCTCCTGGTGTGCGTAGGCGATGGAGGACATTTAGCCGTCCTGTTAAGCAGCCCAGATCCTCTTCTTCCTGCTGCCACAGCCTGAGAACTCATCTTTTTTCTCCCTGTCTTGCAAGTGTTCACTTAAGTGAATTTAGTGATTAATACAGGTTATTTTCTCTCTCTCCTCAAGTTTTGAATAGCAGGATTGATTCAATTTCCCCTTGAACCTCCGAAGGGCTTCTCTGCTGGCATGCATCAGAGAGATATGCATTTCATTAGCAGTCCTGGATATGGCCCGGAGGCCTTTGAAGAAGGCAGGTTGGGTTTTTTTGGATAGAATTAGTAAATGCCATGCTAGCTGGTTGTAATTGCTTTAGGGTTAAATCTTCCAAGTGCTGTGCGGTAATAGGAGACCTGCGTTGCTGCTTTTCATCTTAGCAGATGGAGAATTGATGCTCCCCCCCGCAAAGAGCCGTAACGTGGCAGTGCTGAGGCTGCGGCAATAGGAACTCTTCCAGGAGCGAAGGGGGCGATATCCCCGCGGGGGACGCCAGGACGGGGTCCCACGCCTGGCTGGAGAGGGGACAGAGGGGACCCGGGTGGAAGGTGGGGTGCTCGGGGCGGCACATGCAGAGGGGTGGCCCCCTGCTCCTTCCTGTGCCGGCCGTTCCCGGGAGTTTCCGTGATGCCGATGCTCTCACCGTAGCATCACCGCTTTGCTCTGACCCTGTAGAGATGTTTCCGGAGGCCATTATCCTTCGGGGGAGAGAAATTGCCTTCAGGGAACTGCTGGTGCCTGGAAGTTGGACAAAGACCAGTCTGTTTTGTGTGGACAGTGGGAAATCCCAGCTCCTGCTGACGCCAGAGCTTTTCCCATGGGACCCCAAGTCTTGCCAGGACGGAGAGGGGCAGTTGGGGTCTGGAGGTCTCTCTGGGGTGGTGAAGCAGCCATCGGCTATCGCTGGGCAGGACGTGCCTGGCAGCTCACGTCGGCATCATCCTGCCCGTGGCAGGGCTTAGCATGCAGGTGCCAGCTTGCTGCCCAGGTCTGCGCTTGCTGCTGCCCCTCTGTGCCCCGGGGCATTACCCTCCCCAAATGCCCCCCCACCGCCAAAGATCTCCCTTCTCGGCGTCGATTTTGCAGCTTTTCCGGCAACCTGAGCTCTCGGCAGCCTTCTGGGGCAGAGGGAGGTTGTGGCTTTCCGCGGGAGCGCCGCTGACAGGTAAGATGTTAAAAACACAGCGTCTGAGGATACATAAAGTGCTGGCTCGTGCTCCCCCAAATGCAGAGTGTTTCCGTTGCTGCGGCACCCTGGTTTGCGGGGCAGCACGGGTGGGTGCGCGCCCGTGACGCAGCCCCGCGGGGCAACACGTGTCCTGCGAGTGCCGCTGCTCCGAGCGGCTGCCGCCCCCCAGGGACACGTGGAGCTGCGGCTCTCACGTGGTGACAGCATTTCTGGGGCTGAACACGTTCAGCATCCAGATGTCTTCTGGGTGTAAAACCTGCTTTTTCAGAAGCGGTAAACCCTGAGGTCTTACACTTTCTGCCCCGTTTCACCTGCAGTGTGTAGCCAATGTGCTGGCATCCCCCTCCATCCACAGCTGGGGGTGGCAGAGCCCGCAGCCCCCGCAGCCGCCTGCTTTCCCCTTCCCAGGGAATAACCTGCCGTCACGGGATGCTCCGCATCCCTGGGGGATGATGGCAGCCGTGAACTTCCCCCGGCCGGGGCCATTTGCCGTGGCTGTCCCTGGCCATCCCTGCCCGGGCACGGCGGAGGAAGCCATCCATTCTTTTATGTGCGAAGGCACGCCGGGCGGAAACGGTTGGAAACAGCCCCGAAAGGACATTCCAAGTCTGGCAGGAAAGTGGCCCTCTCATCTGGCAGGAGACGGGCTATTGTCTGTCCCGGTGGCCGGCCGGGATTCCTCGGACCCTGCTTAGAAGAAGAAAACGTCCGTGTGTGTCTTATTTTTTCCTCTGCTCGCTCTCTCCCTCGAGGGGGTGCCGGGGGCTGCACGTGGCTGGTGCGTGCATGGTGGTGGTGTTGCGCCGCCCCGGCTCTTGTCGGCGTTGCTGTGTTTGCGCGTACGGTGTTTTCCCTCTCGGGTGTTTGCCCTGTGTGTTGCTCCCCGGCTGGGTCGGTTACGTGGGCCGCGGAGGCAGGATGCGGCCACGGGGTGAGTGGCCACGTGTTGCTCGGATGGGTGGGTTCGTTTCAGGGTGGCTGGGTACCACGCTGCGCTCCTGGAGGGAGCCGTAACCCATGAACTGACAGCTTTCTGCTGGAATTGGGGAGAGAGAGGAAACCAAGAGCCCCAGGAGCCTCCCCTGCTGCCCTGGTCAACCTGATGGGCAGGCGGGGGCAAGGGCAGCCCATAAACCTGGGTGTTGGGCTGCCCCCGACGACTGCTGGCCACTCTCCCCGAGTCCCCCTTCTGCGGGGGCCCTTTGCACCGCAGTCCCCTGGGGTGGGCTCAGCCCCCAGTCGAGGGGCAGGATCAGCCCGGAGGCAGGCGCGCTGCGGCACGGGGCAGGGCTGCGGCACCATTCCCGCACTCGCGTCCTCTCCCAGGACCGGCGAAGGCGGCCGTGCCGCGGTGCCGCTGCCCCGCGCGGAGCAGCGCTGTGGCTCTTCCTCGTGCCCTGGCGGTGCGGGAGACTTTGTGTGTTCGTGGCTTTCTGGCCTCCTGCGCTCGCCGGTGTTTTTGCAAAGAGCTTAGGTTTCATGGAACCTCAGCTCCTGCAGACAGCCCCGCTGCCTTCGGGCAGTCTCCCTCCAGCCACCCTGTGAGCAGAAACCCTTTTCTTAGGACTACAGGCAGGATCTGCTGCGGGATGAAAGCCTGGTCCAGCCGGCACCACACCTTTGCCGGGGCAGCTTTTCGTCTTTTCTTCCCCTTAGTGCTCTGTGCCAGTGGGACGATGCTGGCAGCAAAGCCAGAGCCTGCACAAGCGACCGGGAGGAGGCTCTGGGTGCTGGGGGTTCTCGGCACCGCGCCAGCGCTCCCCGAGCTGCTGCGGTGCCGGGCAGGGTGGGGGCTTGCTGGCACCTCGGCCCCCCCAGCCTTTCGAGCTGTTCTGCTGCAGCACAAACGGGGCAGATAGGATCGGCCGGCGGGCAGGAAGGGTGGCACGGCCACGCGGAGAATTGCAGGACATGCCGTTCGGGGGTACGAATGGAGAAAGAAAAGCCGTTGCCATCCCGAAAATCTCAGCCTTGCCGGGCTGGAGTTTGGAGGCAAGGTGAGCACATTGATGCCTGCACAGTACGGGCATTTTAGGGCTTCAGTGCTTGTGAGATGAGCCCCCCTCGTGCTCCCCAAAACGCCGCGCCGGGGGAAGCAGCCCCATGGCTCCCTGGTCCCTTACCGAGGCCTCGTGGCTCCCCGGCAGGTCCGTTTTGGCCCTCCAAGCTGGCACTTCGCATCCCAACGCCGTTCCCTCCCCTCCCCTCCGCCCTGCATTAAATGGGAAACATTAAAGGGAAGATCTGTGACGCTCCCGGTGCCAAGGCAATTGTTCCCGGCCCTATTGTCTGCACCGGCAGCCCCGAGCCCAGCACCTGAGCCCGCAGCACAGGGCTGCCGGGAGCCAGCCCCGTGACAAGATAACGGCGCCGTTTTCTCCTTTTTCTTCTCTCAATTTTTTTTTTTTTTTTTTGTTCGGCAAACCATATAATAAATCCACAATGAGGCCCCTTTCAAACAGACCCCTATTAAAGTACCGGCCCCATTTTAGGAGTAAACTTCCAGTGGCACGGGGAGGTTAGGTACAATAGAAATGTGACCTGCCGGAGGAGTGGGACGTTGCTTTTGTGCGTGTCTCAGACCAAAGGTATGGAAGGTATCGCCCTGTGCTGCAGCATTGCTGCTGCCGCCCCATTGCCTGGGCACGCGGGCAGCATCCCAGCCGCAGGGAGGGAGGGAGGGATCCTTCTGGCAGGGATGCACTGAGCGGGGGTTTTTGCCTTTAAAAAACCAAAAAGCTGGAAGGAGGGAGTGGCTGTGCACCCACACCTGCAGGTCCCGAGTTAGGAAGGCACCCAGGGCAAGGTGCTGCAGCTGCCGTGCATTCGTGCCTCAGTTTCCCCACCTGTAGCACATCAAGAGCACGGGCTCTGGGGCAGCCTCGCAGGGCAAATCCTGCTTCGGTGGAGCTGGCAGAGCCGTGGGCACGGCTTCCCGCTGGCTGCCTGCCACCGCCGCGCCGCTGCCAAGCGTGTCCCGTTCCTCCCCGGCCGAGGCGTGTCGAAGGCAGGCGATGGGTTTTTCGGGTGGGCGCTGGCCGTGCCCAGGTCGCCCTCCTTGCCGCCGGGCTGGCCAAGGTGAGCCGGGGGCAGGAAGGGGCGACGCGGGCGGTGCCGCAGGATGCGGCAGATAGCGGGTGATGCCGATGGCGGGAGGAAGCCCGCCGGCCCGGCCAGCGCGATGGTTTGTTCAGCGGAGGGCAAGGGAACTGAGATTAAAAAAAGCCCCGCTAAGATCAGAAAGGCTGGCGCGCACAGTGCCCTATTGTGGAGCTGTCACACTTCCCTTTACTTTATTGCTTTTGTCCAACACCCTATTGTTCCACTTCCTTTTGTCCCCTATTCACAGCCCTGGCTTTTCATTACCCAGCCGGCCTTGTTGTTTTCGTTTCTTTTGTTTGAAGTTCCTGAGAGGAAGGTTTTATTTTCAGCGGTTTGATTAATTCGCAGCTTGAGCTGGGCTTTGTTTGTTATGTAATTGCGGCCCGAGTCGGCAGCCCCGGCTCAGCCCCGGCTCAGCCCCCCGCCCCAGCGCGCACCCCCAGCCCTGATTTCGGGGGGTCCCGATGAGCCATCGGGGTGCGGGGAGGCGAGAGGGAGCAGAGCTCGGGGGGTTCCAGTTGTGGGGTGCCAGAGCCCGGGCAGGGTGCTCTCCCCATCCCACCACGACCCCTTCCCACCTCGGCAGCCCCTGTGGTCCCGGATCCTGGCTCCTGGCAGTGGCCGGTGTAAATCCCTTCCTTAACAGCCTCCTTTTCCCATTATTCCTGCCTGAAAGGCGACCTTTGGGAGGGTAATATTTGTTCCCATTCTTGCTGTGCAGCGTGAGGGTCGGTGGCCCCGAGAAGGCAAATCCCTGCGAGCACGGCTGCGGGCAGGCGCTGCCCCTTGCGCACCGCTGATCCCTTTGCGGTGAAGGCTCGGCGAGCTCCCGGCTGCCCGGCACTCGCCCAGGGATGCGGTCCCTGCAGCCCTGGTGCTGGCTGTGACACGTCGTTTGGGGCAGATCCCATTGAAAATACTGGCTCTGGCCGTGCTTGCGGTGCCCTGGGGTTATACAGCTCGTCCCCCATAACAGCTCACGGTCACTTCTGCGGTGCCCAGCCGAGTGGCTGGCAGCACTGGGAGCTGGACCGGCACCCATGGCCATGCTGGTGAAGCCGAGGAGAGCCGTCCCCCAGGGCTGGCCCCTTGTCCTGGCTGCGGCTCAGCCGGTCCCAGCTCCGCGCCATGCCTGGGACTCCCGGAGGAGCGATTCTGGTGGCCGTCCCAGCCATTGTTCGGCGGGGCCAGGATTTCCATTTCCCGTCGGAGCGGGAAACCTGCCTGCCGCCCCGCCAGCTTTCTAGGCACGGCTCCTGGGGCAGCGCGGGGGGGTTGAGAGCCGGGGACCCCTGGGGTGCTGCCTCGGGTCTGGCACGGGTCTCCGTTGCGGTGAGCCTTGGGTTGCTCTCTGCCAGGCTGCTGGATGAAGCGCACGTGCTCATATTGGCCCTAAATCCCACACTTCTAGGTGGGCTTTTTTTGGGACCAGGAGAAAAAAAAGGCGTATTGGGCTTGTTTCCCTCAGAGCTTCTGGCCATTGATCCCTAAATTTGCTAAAACCCAAGCTCAAGAAGCCAGGAACAAGGGCTCAGCTTCACCAAGCCATGGCAAAAGGCGAGACCATTGCCCCTAGAAAACCAGCAGCACGGGGCACCCCAGTATGGGGCAGGGCTGGGAAAAGGGGTGCCCGTGGTCGGGGGTGCCCCATGGCTCCGCTGATGGCCCTCTCCCCCCCTAGGATGTCCATGAGGAGCCCTGTTTCTTCCCACCTGGAGCTCGATGGAGCGGGCAGCATGGTGAACTGCACCATCAAGACGGAGGAGAAGAAGGAGGGCGGCTACGAGTCCCCGCCGGGGGCTGCCCCCAGCACCGAGCCCCGTCCCCACGACCCGCCGGGGCCACCGCCGAGGGAGGGCACCGACCCCCAGGCCCTGCCGCAGGTGGGTCCCACGGCTGTGACAAGCACTGGTCCTGGCTGGGTCCCGCCGGGCTGGCAGAGCATTGAGGCCGTCCCCGCTCCGGACCTGGGCTCCGGCCCCTGGCAGAGGGGGGTGGTTGTTTCCCTGAAGGGTTTTTCCTCATCCCGAGGAAACGAAGCTGAAACCTGAGGCTCCCCAAGGCTTTCTGGCTGTTGTTGCTGCTCTCAGGTCAGCTCTGGGATTTGAGTGCTTTGCTTTTGGCGTGGAGCTCCCCGTGCCCACCTCCAGATGAGCTCTGTCCCTTCAGCCTCCTTTTTAATTGCTCGTGGGTTTTCTCTCCCCCTGACCAGCAGCCTCAGCCCTCCCATTCCCCGCACTGCCTCCTGCGGGGGCCGGGGCTCAGAGAAGCCAGGCAGTCTAAATAAATAGTAGAAAACTCCAGCAAACAAGTCTTTGTGGCATGAAGAGCATGAGAGAGTAATGCTGTATGTGTCGCAGGAGTCCCGCTCGCCCGCCAGCGATGCGCTGGAGCCCCGGCGCTCTGCCTTCGAGCCGGCCGTCAGCGGCCAGGAGAAGCTGGACTTCAACAGGAACTTGAAGGAGGGTAAGAAAGGTTTCTGAGTGGCCCCTGGGACCACCCCCTGCTGCCTTCGGGCCCCTCGTTGTTTTTGCAAAGCTGTGGGATGGGAAGAGCCACCCCGCGCCATGGCGCACAGCCTAGGGCTGTGCTCACCTGGCTGTCCCCTCCTTCCCATTGCTTTGCTGACCCCGGTGCCTGCCGGCGTGGACAGTGATGCCAACCATCGAGAAATTACTGTCCAGTGACTGGAAGGAGCGGCTGCTGGGCCGAAACACCGCCGAGTCCAAGGAAGTGAAAGGTGAGGTCTCCTCCCAGCCACCCACCTCCGCTGGCCTCCCTCCTGCGCCCCGGGCCCGGGCCGCCTGGGCGGGAAGCACGGCATTTCCGTGGAGGGGAGATGTGCCTGCGAGTGTGTGCGTTTCATAGGGATTTGTACATTTTTAACCAAAACATTACTTTGATTTTTTTGGGGGGGGTGAGCATCCCTGATGAAAGCTTGCCTCTGACTGCACAGAGGGGATGGTTCAGCACATGGGGGTCTTTATCCCCGCCACGCGTTAGCCAGCCCCTGGCTAACCAGCAGCATCACCCATCGCCCATAACCCATCACCCATCGCAGCATAACCCATCGCCCACCAGCACCCAGTGGTGGTGGTGATGCTCCCCAAGCCTCTGACCCACAGCCGCTCGGTTTCTTCCAGGAACCCAGGAGAGCCTGGCGGAGAAGGAGCTGCAGTTACTTGTCATGATCAACCAGCTGTCCACGCTGCGGGACCAGCTCCTGACGGCCCACTCGGAGCAGAAGAACATGGCCGCGATGCTCTTCGAGAAGCAGCAGCAGCAGATGGAGCTGGCACGGCAGCAGCAAGAGCAGGTGGGCCCGGGTCCCTGTGGGCAGCCCGCTTGGGGGAAGCATCTGCCGGGGACCGTCCGTCCCTTCGGGGATCCCTTTGGGATCTGCTGGCTGCGGGTGCAGGACCAGGACAGGGTCCCCCGGGAGTGGTGGGGAGGTGGCTTTGGCGTCGGGGGGCAATGGGACTTCGTCTGTCCAGAAACCCTCCCGTTTTCTGTGCCCATCCCAAAGACTCCCTGTCTTGCTCCCTGGTGCCAGGAAGATGAGGGTCAAAGGAGATGGGAATTGCACTCCTTAAAATAATTAAACCACACTGGGTCCTTCCTGGCTGTGCTCTCTTTGCTCTTGGGACACTTACTCTTCCTCTCTGGTGGCCCATGCGGTGCTAAGGGCAGGGGTGACACCCCCTGGCATCCCCGGTGTGGGGGTGACACCGTCCCTCCCAGCCTGTTTCTCTCCCCATGCCCCGGGAGGGGGCTCAGGGGCAGCTCGGCCACCCCCTGCCTGCCCTCCCCACGGCCCTCGGGACCCTCCACAGACCCCTTCTCTCCGTGTTGCCGGTGTTGGGCAGCTCGTGCCGGGCCATAGCCCCGCTGGGGCCAGCTCAGCGCTGCCACTGATGCCGCTGAGCCCCGCTGTCTCCCCTCTGCCAGATCGCCAAGCAGCAGCAGCAGCTCATCCAGCAGCAGCACAAAATCAACCTGCTGCAGCAACAGATCCAGGTAAAGGCCGAGGACACCTCCCCGTGTCCCCCTTCCCGTGCTGGGTGATTGCAGCCCCCTCGTGCGCCGGGCTCGTGTCCCCTCCCAGGGCCAGGCAAGGGGACGGCACCTGCCTGCAGTGTCCTGCAGCGGTTATCTGGTCTCTGCTTCTCTCCCCCTCTTCCCTCCAGCAGGTCAACATGCCCTACGTCATGATTCCTGCCTTCACCCCCAGCCACCAGCCTCTCCCTGTCACTCCCGACTCCCAGTTAGCGCTGCCCATCCAGCCCATCCCCTGCAAACCAGGTGAGCGGGGTCCCCTGGGACTGCCCCAGCCCTGCGGGGTGGCCTTGTCCCCCAACCCCTCTCCCTCTCCTCCCCGCAGTGGATTACCCGGTGCAGCTGCTGCACAGCCCCCCTCCTCCCACGCTGAAGAGACCCGCTGGCTCGGGCCACCTCCAGATGCAGGTACAGCCCCAGAGCACCTCCATCCCCTGGAGCGGGGTGCTGCGGGGGCTGCGCTTCACCCTCCCTCCCCTCTGCCGCAGGAGACCTCGCAGCCGCTGAACCTGACGGCCAAACCCAAAGGTTCTGACCTCCCCAGTGCCTCCAGCTCGCCCAGTTTGAAGATGAGCGGCTGCCAGTCCCTCACACCGAGTCACGGGGCCAGCAGGGACCTGCAGACCAGCCCGTCCAACCTGCCTCTGGGTGGGTTCCCAAGTGCCTTCACTGGTCCCATGCCCTCTCCTGGCCACCTCCCAGAGACAGGGGACATCTCTGCTCCCTGGGGTGGCCTGGGTGGGCACCTGCTGCTCTGTGCCACCCCCTGGGGCACGCAGTTGCGATTGCTGGGGTGGGATGGGGTCTGCGGGGTGTCGGAGGAGTGGGCGCTGGCACTGATGGGTGCCCGTGCCGGTGTCCTGCCAGGGTTCCTGGGCGAAGGCGATGCCATCACCAAAGCCATCCAGGACGCGCGGCAGCTGCTGCACGGCCACAGCGGGACCATGGAGGGATCGCTGAGCAACTCCTACCGCAAGGTGAGGGATCCCGCCGGGTCGTTGCCGTCCCCCTCTCCGACCCCGCTGTTGGCGGCCAGAGCCGGGTCTCCGTCCACGGGCAGGCTCCCTGGCTTGGAGCTGGTTCCTGACTCTCCCGCAGGACCACGTTGGGATTGATTCTTCCCCAGTGAAGGAGCGGATGGAGGAGACCCCTGCCCACCGGCTGGACGAGGCTCTGTTGACCTGTGAGATGGACGGTAAGGACGGCTGAGAGCACCGCGGTGTGACCCCCCCGCCTGCTCCTTCCTCTGGCTCCTGACCTCGGCCGGGGTTTCCCTTGCAGGCTCACGGCACTTCCCCGAGTCCAGGAACAACAACCACATCAAGCGGCCCATGAACGCCTTCATGGTGTGGGCGAAGGACGAGAGGAGGAAGATTTTGCAGGCCTTCCCGGACATGCACAACTCCAGCATCAGCAAGATCCTGGGTGAGTGCTGGGGATGGCGGCACGGAGCTGGGCCAGGATGATGCTGACCCTGTTGTAGCATCGTGGGCCTCATCCAGCCAATGTCTCGCACCCCCCTGACAGCAGCGGTCCTGCTACAGCTCTCGGTCACACCAGCCCTACCCCACGGCCATGTCGCTATTAAAAGCAAGCGATGTGGTCACCAGCGAGCCTGCCCAAAGGGCCAGCAGTGAGCGTGCAGCGGCGCAACGCAGCTGCGCCATGGGTTACCTCCGACGCCCGCACCTCGCTCTGCCATGGACTCGTTTTAGCAGCTCTGCTCGTTAAAGAAAAAAAAAAGAAACAACCGCCAAGCTTTTCCCTTTGAAGGAGCACGTGGGCAGCATCTGCTCCGTTTACCTCTCATGACCACGGGGGCCGGGGGGGGTCCAGGAGCAGGTGCTCTGTGGTGAGCTGCTTGCTGTCGAGGTAGATGTCCGTGGCTTTAAATAGCTGCCCAGGGAGCCAGAGCCGCTCGCTGCTCGAGGGGTGCAAATTTAGCAAGTGGATACCTGCAGACGGATGAGTGGGCCAGAGCAGGTATGCACCCAGGTGGGGGGTTCGGTTCCAGTGTGCTCTCCTGCTCCTGGAAACGTGGATCCGAGCCGGTGCGAGGGACCAAGCGCATGGGGAAGGAGCCGGTGGAGGACGCCTGAGCGCTGTGGGCAAGGGGCTTGCATGCCTCCGTGCCTTGGTGTACCTGGGCCCCCGGCCGTGGTGCAGGGGTGGGAGGTGGAGCTCCCTGGGGTGAGGGGCACCCAGGAAAGGGGCACACGGGGACTCACGGGAGGATTGAGGTGATGGGGGGTGCCTCTGGAGGTCGCCAGCCCAAAGCCCAGCCCAAAGCCCGGCTAGCTCCACAGTCCCCTCAGGATGCTCAGGGCTGTGTCCTGTTGACTGATGAGCATCTCCAAGGATGTTGAGGATCTCCAAGCATCTCCAGCTTGTCCTCGCTCCCAAACTGGATGCTTGTCCAGCTGCAGCCTCCCAGGTGCTGAGCTGAGGGGATTAATCCCTTCTCTCTGCCAGCCTGGCCTCGAGCCCCTCTCCAAGCCCAGCAGCCTTTGTGCTGTGCCCTGCTTTGCCCTCCTGCCTGGGGTGCTGGCAGCGATGACAATAAAGGTCAGCCAGTGGGGGAATGTGAGTCACACGCCAGCACAGCCTATTTTAGCTGCAGCACCTGCTCGCCATACCTTGGAGAGGATCGAAAGCCGTGGCCCAAGAGGTGCCCGGGGAAGGTCAGGGCTGGGGACCTGTTCCCGGTGTGCCCAGAGGGCTGGCTGCCCTCTGCGGCACGGGGCTCCCACCGCTGCAGCCGCTCTCGCCAGCTGTGTGCAAATTCAGTTCGCACAGGGGACGGTATGAGCATCACTTAACTCTGGCAATGGCTATCCTAGCCAGGAGCTGGCGTGGGTTCCATCACAGCGGGCAGGGGGTAAGCATGCTCCGCGGCTCCTCTCTGCACAGGCTCCCGGTGGAAATCCATGACGAACCAGGAGAAGCAGCCCTACTACGAGGAGCAAGCCCGGCTGAGCCGGCAGCACCTGGAGAAATACCCCGACTATAAGTACAAGCCCCGACCCAAACGCACCTGCATCGTGGAGGGGAAGCGGCTGCGCGTGGGCGAGTACAAGGCACTGATGAGGAACCGGCGGCAGGACGCCAGGCAGGGCTACTTGATAGGGTAACGCGCCCCTTGCTCTCGTCCGAGGGGGCTCGCCGAGGTGCCCGCGGGCTGGGTGCCCCGGGAGGCAGGGAGAGCACCTCGATGCCCCGGCCGGTGATTGCATTCCCCTGTCCCGCAGGCCCCAGGGCAGCCAGATGCCCCCCGCCTCCTCGGACGTGCTGTACCAGCGGCCGGTGGGCATGCAGCTGACGCCCCCCCTGATGGAGCACTACCTGCCCCGCAGCATGGACCCCAGCATGCCCGTCATCGTCAACACGCGCAGCCTCAAGGAGGGTGACGGCGGGGATGATGGGCACTCGGTGGCCGACGGTGAGATGTACCGCTACAGCGAGGAGGAGGACTCGGAGGGCGAGGACAAGAGCGATGGCGAGCTGGTGGTGCTGACGGACTGAGGGGGCCCGGGCGGGCGGCGGGTGGGGGTGGCGGGGCTGGCTGCCACCAGGAAAGAGGCCAGAGCATCCCCCGATGGGATGGGGCTCGGCCGAGGGGCTCGGCGGGAGCAGAGCAGAGCTGCTGCACTGGCAAGCAGGAGTCACTGCTGCTTGCCGGCAAATGGGTCCCCCGAAGGTGGGCATCCCAGTGTTTTGGGTGGGGGTGCTTCCCAGTGGTGTGACGAGCAGTGGTGTGTGCTGCATGGGGCCATGGCCGGGACGCGCTGACCCCGCTGGGCAAGCTGGCGAGGGCTGGCTCAGCCTTGCTGCGGTGGCGGGGGCATGGGGGGCTGAGCTGGCCCAGGGATGTGGGTGCCATGGCTGCTGAGCTGTCACCCACCTGCAGCCCCCCCAGGAGTTACCTGAGGGTATTGGGGTGTGGGAAAACCTCCAGAGCATCTCCCAGCCCTCCAGCACCCACGGGTCCCTTGCAGAGAGCCTCACCTGCAGCCGCCAGCCCCCGCTGCCGCGGACACAGGATGGGGACAGGCTTGTCCCTCGCTCAGCCCCGCCTGACCTCCCCGCCGTGTTTCCCACTCGGTCTTTAGAGCCTGCCAGCAAATTCCCATGGAGCCAATTTTAGCTCTCGCCTGGCCCAAGTACCAGCCAAGGGCTCCGAGGAGCCCTTTATGCTCCTGACAGCTCTGGCCCACTTTGTAAATAAAGTGGGTGCCTGTTCCCTGGCTGTGCCGTTACCCCGGCCCTCCGCCGTTACCCCGGCCCTCCGCCAGCCCCTGCCCCGGGCACGGCCGGGCACAAGCCCCGGCTGCGGTGGGTATGTGCCCCGTCCGTCCCTGGGCAGCTCTCCCTCCTGCACCCCGGCTCTGCGAGCCGCAGGCCCCACCTGTGATCTGCATCGTGAAAACGACAGCAGGAGAGAAAAATAGCAGCAATTAAAAAAAACAAAAAAGAAATAATTAAAAAAACCCCACAACCTTGCTCCGGTCAGAGCCCGGCCCAGGGGTGTTTGGGGTCCAGTGTGGCTGTGCGGCCGGCTGTGCGTGCACGGTGGCTGGCTGTGCGTACGCGGTGTCCAGTTGTGCACGCACAGTGTCCGGCTGAGCGCAGAGTCCGTGCACCGCCCTGTGGCAACAGCCAGAAACAGGCACCGCAGCTCGGGCTGCAGCCACAGCCTGGCCTCCAGCCTGGCACCGCGGGGACCTTGCCGGGGTGCAGAAGGAGCCGTGGCCGCCCGGGCTCCAGGCTGCAGCGGGGGGACGAGCCCTGCAACGGGGGCTTTGCAGCGGACCCGTGCGCTCAGCCCCAGGGTGGGGGTCCGGAGCAGCGGCTCTGCAGCATCGGGGCCCGGTGCTGCTCCCCTGCACCCCGCAGGGCTGCAGTCAGGCCGTTGTTTATCCAAGGGAGGGTGCTGCCTCCTCACCCACCCAGCAAACGCCTCTCTCCTCTCTTGCCCTTGTCAGTGCTTTATTTATTCCCCGTGCTGCTCTGGCAGGGGCCGGGGTCCCTGGGGAAGGGGTGCCGGCTCCCGGGGTGGGATGGGCTGTGCTGCAGAGGGGGCTGGAAGCAGATGCGCCCTGCAAAGATGCAGCTCTTCCTCTTTTTTTTTTTTTTTTTTTTTTTTTTTAAAGACTGTAAATATAGATAGAGCTTTATTTTGTTAATAAGACAATGAGTAACTTAACCTGTATATTTCACATACTTGTTTACAATTGTCCCCCCACCCCTTGGCACAATAAAGGTGACTTTTTGGAGCAGAGATCTGGGTCTGGACTTTGCCAGGCTGGGGTCTGGGCGAGCCGAGGGCTGGGCGGGCAGCTCTCACCCCAGGCAGACAGGGCATAGTTGGGGGGTGCCTGTCTCCCCGCTTCCTGAGGCTCTTGCTCCCTGCCATGTTTTACTCGTGCTGTTTCTTAGCTCTTTCTCCTGCCCTGTCCATCCGCGGTGCGTCCCGAGCGGCTCCCCTCTCCTTCCCACCTCTCACCTGTGTTTTCTTGCGGTCTCGTCCCACGTGGCAGCAGGTTTGGGGCTCAGCCTCTTCCACCCAGTGCCCGCTGCAGCCAAGTGCTCCAACCTGCCCTTGCCAGAACCGGAGCCCAGCAGGGCCTCGGGGGGCCGCGCTGAAGATGTGGGGTCAGCGCTGCAGAAGGCTGGTTTAAACCACAGGGCATCGCTCGGACAAGGCCAATCCTCGGCAGTCGCTGCCTGCAGGGAAGGGGCAGCAAGCGCTGCGTGCAAACACCCGAAGGGAGGTCAGGAGCATGGAGGGCCATCAGCAGCCCACCCTGGGAGGAGAGACCTCCACCAGCACCTCCAGCTGCAGAAGGGCCGAGTGCACCCCCAGGTCCCAGGGATGCTGTCCCTGCTCCGGCACCAGTCTGCACCAGTCCCCACAGATTCGCCATCCCCCATTTCCAGCTACCAGCAGCTTTTATTTTGCACCAAAACGAACACCAGATGCAACAACAGTCTCGGTTCTTGCTGTGCGGGACAGGTTCCTGTGCCCATGTGGAGGGGACGGCCACCTTGTCCCCACACCACTCGCTGAGCAGCCAAGGCAGGGGCGGAGGGGGCTGATCCCATACTCCAGCCAATGCACCACCACTGTCACGAGCTAGGCAGTGCTCAGCAGGCCAGCATCACCCTCGCAGAGCCTGTGGTGGGGGAGCAGCCAAGTGCCGACGGGATGAAGCTGTGTGCAGCTCATGGAGCAGGGTGGCTTCATTCAACCTCCTGCCAGGGGGTCCCACGCAGGGACACAGCCAAGAGAGGAGCACAGGGATGGTGCCCATGCGAGGGGCAGGATCGACCCCCCCAGCCCTGGGGGAGATGGGGAAGGCAGAGCTGGGAGCCCCCTGCTCCGGCAGCACAGGATGCTGAGGGAAGCCATGGTGGGAGCAGGGAGCTAATGGGAGTCTGGGAGACCACCGCCGTCGGGAAAAGCAGAGCCGGCCATGGGCTGAGCACATTGCAGGGGGTGCAGGCACCCAGTGCTCACCAGCAAAAGCCTGCTGGTCCCAAGCCTGTGTGGCTCACAGCTGTCGCTGCCCCTTGCCCCTTTGCACGATCTGAGCCGGAGCACAGCAGCACCCACCCCTCGTGGAAAAGGGTCCCAAGCCCAGGATCAATACCGACCCAAGAAAGGTGCTGGTTTGGGGGTGGGAGCCCACGTGGCACCGAGCAGACAGGGCAAGAGGGGACAGAGGGAGCAGCAAAGGCAACGGGCACGGTGTGTGCTTTGGGCAGCTAAAGCAACTGGGCAGCTCTGGGGGCTCCTGAGCAGACGGGGGGGACCCGTTTCCCCCCTCGGGGACAGCACAGAGGGAGCAAACGGGGTGCCAGGCCAAGCAGCAGTAGTGCCAGCAAAGCACGGACCTGCCAGGCACCGGGGCCGAGCCAGGGCTCGGCCTTAAGGCGATGGTAAGGCTTCCTTGCGTAGGCAGGGGCCACTCCGAGGCCGTGGTCCTCTCTAGCATCTCATGGTCCAGTCTCAGGTATGTCCAGGGTCTCCTTTAATCGGTGGCTGGGTCAGAGCTCCTCTCCTCCCTCTTCCCACCATCAGGACCTGCCCTCGCCCCCAGCTGGGTGGGGAAGGGGCGAGGGGGATGCGAGGGCTGTGGACGCAGCAAGGACAAAATAGCTCAGGGTCTCACAGGCTGGAGATGCTATTTAGAGATCTGCAGGGCTGTGACCACCGGCTTCATCTTGAAGTACTGTTTAAACCTTAGCTTTGCATATCTGCCGAGAGAGGAGAGAGGGACAGACGTGAGACGCTCGTGCCCCAGCCCTGTGTCCCCTGGCCACAGAGGATCCCTCCAGGACGGAGGGACCATTGGGATCCTCTTGCTCCAGTCATTTAACACTGAACTGCACTGGGAGCAAACGCCACCCCAGCCCCGGCGGACTCACCTTAAGAAGTTAAAGTCTATGGTAGAGTATTTATCCTGGATCAGGCCCCAGCACGCCCAGAGGAAATGGGATGCCTGCGACAGACAAAACAGGGATTGGAAATGGGCACGGAGCATCCCTGCCCGCGGGACGAGTCGCTCACGCCTCTCCTGGCCGGGTCCCAGAAGTCCCGCAGCTGTGACGACAGGACACGGGGTGGCAGCCAGCTGGGGCTGGCCCACACGGGTGTTTTTATATCCTGGTCCCAGCCCGGGCAAGGGATGCCAGCAGGAAGGATGCTAAACAGAAACACAACATGATCAGGGTACCGGCCTCTGCCTTCGCAGCCGGGATGTCCCTCCTGGCAGCTCCAGCCAGGAAACCAGCCGAGATTTTGCCCTAAGTTTCCAGAAAGTTGGCTCTGCCTGCCCATGGCATTTACCAAAGAGGATTTCCTCATGCTCAGCTGCACCCAGGGTCTGCCTGGCCTCTCTGAAGAGATGCCCAAGGCCACAGCTATCAGAGACATGCTGCCCCTTGGCACGTCTTGGTGGGAGGGCAGGTGGCCAGCGCTGTCTTTGACCTTGCCCAGGGGTTCAGTGCCTCTGAAGTGCAGCCGGGCTCTTCAGGGCAGCCCCCTGCCCCAGGTGCCCCCAAACCCCCAGGCTGGTACCTGCACCCCTGTTCTTGCCAGCCGAGCTGCAGCACGAAGCCCCGGCTCACCCGAGAGCAGAGGAAAACCCATCCCATGGGCAGCCCTCAGGAGAGGCCAGCTCCTTCCCACCTCCACTCACCAAAGAAAACTTGTTCACTTGCACGTAGAGAGCCTCCAGCTCCTCCTCGGACACCCCCGTGCCTCCTTGGTCCCCTTGGGTGAGCTGCTTGTAGGCCTGCAGGTAGGAGTGCAGCCACTGCAGCTGGGTCTCCTTGCTGGGGTAGAGGCGGTAATCCACCTCCTTCACGCCTGCGAGGGGAGCCGGGGTCAGCGATGCCCAAGGGGCAGGAGAGCGAACGGGAGGGATTCTCCAGGGCAAAGCAGCGTGACCACGGGGCTCTCCCTGCGCATGACCGGGTGAGCAAACCCCTGCAGCTCCAGGCTTGCACAAGCCAGGGATCAACCCGCTGATTCGAGGCACGCACCCAGCCCTCGCGTGGTTAAGAGCTGGGCTCGTGCAGGCATTGCATCGCCGCGGCAGCCAGGCTGCTCACCGCCGGCAGCACAGCGCCCAGCGCCAGCAGAGACCCTCCCTTGCACATCGCTCTAACCCCAGGCAGCCCGAGGAGGAGCTGCCCCATTTCCCACCATGGGACTGGGGATGCAACTTGCCTCCTCCATCCCCAGCAACGGGGAGACCCTGGGGCAGCTGCTGCAACTGGGGGGGACCTTTGGTGCCACGGAGAGGAGCCCGACTCACCCGCAAACTCATTAAAGTGGTTTCCAATGTCGAAAGCCTGGTAGTTGTAGCCAGTGTACTCGTAGTCTATGAAGCGAACGTGCTCTGCGGAGGCAAAGGCAGGGGCTGTGAGAGGGGCTGGAGATGGAGCGCCAGCCCCTGGGGAGGTGGGCAAGGGACAGACCCCTCCGCGGGGCGTGCGAAGCTGCTGCCACGAACCTTGCGTCCCGTCATAGATGATGTTCTTGCAGAGCAGGTCGTTGTGGCAAAGCACGATGGGGGACCCCAGCTGGGAGAGCGTTTCCTTCATCCAGGCCAGCTCGTGTTCAAGCACCTCCAGGCTGGGCACATCCTGCTGGAGGCTGGGGAAGGGGACGGGGTGGAATCACTGGTGCTCACGGGGAACCTCCCTCGGGGGCGGAGGGGCAGCGCTGCCCCTCGCTTCCCTCCGTGCATGTTGTAAAGGAACTCATCAGTGACGCACAGCGAGGGCTAACGAGGCCATTTTTGGTGGGGAGGTTAGGTTTGGCTTGGATGTCCTCCGGCATGCTGCGTGGTACCCAGGGTGCCTGGCAGATGCCACGGTGCAGCCTCAGCCCTTCCCTGCTCCCCACGAACACCCGCATCCATCCCCAAATTCACCCAACCAGCCACCGAGCCCCCCAGCGCTCACTCCCAAAG
The DNA here is from genome assembly GCF_965183815.1 of Platalea leucorodia. Taxonomy (NCBI): domain Eukaryota; kingdom Metazoa; phylum Chordata; class Aves; order Pelecaniformes; family Threskiornithidae; genus Platalea; species Platalea leucorodia. The sequence goes on from NC_138841.1 coordinate 1,736,995, forward strand.
CACCCGACTAACCCCCAGGCAACGGGAAGTTTTTGGACCCTGCCAGGGTGCGTACCCTCTCATTAAGCTTCAATGCCAAGAAGAGAGCCCGTTAATGATTACCTAATTGGCTGCACTGAAGGCACAGGCTTGGGTAAAGTCTGCCTGCAGAGTGGCGAGTGCTGAGAAAAGCCCGTGTCCTGCCACTGCTGCTCAGCGAACAGGTTAATTATTTGCTTGCCTTCAGGTTCATTCACCTCTGCCACCTCTTGGGGCTGCCTGCATCCTTCCCAGACACCCCAGCACTCACCCAGTGTGAACCCAGGCTCCCAGAAATGGGATGAACTGGTTTGAAGTGGGAACTGGCTGCTTTAATTTATACTGGGTTTCTAGCATCCCCTCCAACATCAGCTCAACCTTGCTGCTCAGATCCCTGCTGTAAGTAGGGCTTGAGCTTCAGCTTATTCTAGGGAGGGCTTAAAATGCAGGTTAGATTTGCAGGGAGGAGGAGGAGGTGGATTATTACAGCAAGTGGGAGTCTCTGGCTCAGGCCAGATCCTGCCTGGGTGCTGTACCAACACAACCCAGAGCTGTCTCTGCTCTAACACTGCTCCCGGACTGGCGGGAGGGAAGGTGCTGAAGGGTGCACAGAGATGCCTCCATCCCAGCTGCTCTTGGGGGCCTGGCAGAGGGATCGTGATCCAGAAGCGGCCGCGTGGCCGGATCCAGCCCCGACACCATCCCCAGCCCCACTCACCAGCCCTAGAGTCCTGCAGAGGCTTTACCTGGGAACCGGGGCTCTTTCCCCCGGTCCCGCACAGGGAAGACTTAGAGACGGGTGGGCAGCGGATGCCCAAGCCAGAGCCTGGCTCTTTGGGATCCCTCTGCCTTTACCTGGGGTTGGATACCTTTGGGCTGAGATCCGTCTTCACAAGGGTGAGGTATTTGTGCAGCTTCTGCCAGAGGATGGGCTTGGGGAGGCTCCCGTTGGCGTGGATGGCGTGTACCCGGGCCATCTCCTGGGCCACCAGCCTGGAAGGAAACACGGATGCGCGGGTGAGAGGTGGGCGTGCAGCAGCATCCCCGAGGGGAGTGCTCCTCAAAACCAGCCTTGAGACATCGCCAGAGGAGCTCCCTGAAAGCCATGTTTAAAAATGCAGGGTCAGCACAGCTGAAACTCCCCTCCACTTCAGCTGCGAGCCTCTGAAGCATTTCAAGACCCTGTCTGGGTCAAAAGCAGCATTCACCTTTCCAGGGCAAGTTCAGATAAAAGCCGTGCTTCTCATGCAATCTCTCTTCACCAAAAACTAATGCTTTAAAAACGTGGTGATGAGCCCGGCTGCAGTTTGGCCCACTTATCCCCCAGCACCACCCAGGTTTGTGCACATCAGTGACGCTCAAGCACCGGTCTGGAGCAAAGGCAGCGACGGAGAAAGCTGGAAACACGGAGCAAAGCCCTCACCGGTTTCCCCATCCCACATTCCCTCCCCGGACCTGCAGACCTGAAGATGTGGGGGTCTCGCACGTGGTCGGGCCCCAGCGCGATGCCCGGCAGGAACTGGTAGCAGAGCCCGTTCTGGAAGGCGCAGTAGAGGTCGGGGGCGCAGCCGTGGGCACGCAGCACCTGGAAGTTCCTCAGCTCCGTCTCCCGGTCCACGAACAGCTCCGTCTTCCTGCCATAGACACGGACCAGCACCGCGTCCGCCATGCCCTCCTCCGTGTAGCAGGCCACGAGCTTGTTGGTGATGCCATCGGTGAAGAGCTGGAGAGGGAGAGGGGTGGCAGAGCTGATGTCTGTACATCCCTGCCATGCCAGCCGGGCACGGGGGAAACACCCTTCCCACCAGCAGACCCCAGGGAAAAGCAACGTGGCAAAGGCAGTAACGGGCAATGGGCAAAAGAAAGCACAAAGCAACAGTGCCCACAGCAGCCAGGAAAGCTCCCATGGCACGAGTTTGCAAGGCCTTGAGGCTCAGGCGTGACGTGGGCTCTGCACGGGGCCACAGGCACGAGGCTTCAGCTGCACCGAGCTGGCGGTTTGGGTGGAAAACCTGCCACTGTTCACCTGGGATCAGCTCAGGCCAGATGTGCTGTGAGCACGCTCGGCACCCGAGCAGCCCCGGGAATCGCTCCCAAAAAAAATCAGTGCAAATCTTTTGGCACAAAATGGAAAGAAAATAAAAAAAACCCAGCAAACAACACGGAGCAAACACCACCACCCCATCTCCTCCTCCCGACCCTCCCCGCGGGGCCGGGTCGCTGATAGGCAGGGATGTCTCTGCTGGGGACGTCTCGTGTCACTGCTCTGATGGCTCCTCACAGATGGAAAGAGAGTTTTGTTCTCCCGTCGCCCCGGCTTGGCCGCCTGCCCGCGCACATGCAGGGGCTGCCGCTGCCGCCCGCGCCGGGCTCCTCTCCCCATCCCGTGGCGATTTCAGTCGCCTCCGGTGCGCTGAGGGGTTTGGGTCTCCATCGCCCCACAGGAGACCCCTGCCCCAGCATCCCCCACACAGGCAGGATGCTCAGCCCCGCTCAGCACCGAGGCTGAGCGTGCTGGGGTGCCGCTGCGCCCCAGGAGAGCGATTTCTTTATCCCCTGTGGGTTCGGGGAGCCGGAGCAGGTGTGATGCTGGCGGAGCGGGAGGGGGGCGAGGGCACGTGCTGCGGCAGCAGCGGTGCTCGGGGGTGGGACAGCTAATTTTAGACATCCCACTCAGCAACTCTCGCTCCTATATAGGGTGCCTATATATAGGGCTCCCCATGCAGCCACCCGAGGGAAATTCAAAGCACTGGAATGAGACACCCGAAGTTAGACGGCGGTAACACCCCTCGCTGCACAGCTGGCTGGTGTTGGATTCGGGGCGAGCACAGCGGGTGGCGAGCCGGGTGCCACGTCCCCTCGGGCTGCTGCCCCTTGGCTGCGTCGGGGCAAGCTGAACCTTCTCAAGCAACCGAGCTGCTTTTCCCAGGCCAGATAATCTGTGTTGCCATGCTCAGCTCTCTCCTCTCCTTGTCCTGCCAGGCCCCAGAGGCCAGAAATTCAGCAAGCGAAAGGTGTCATGGCCCATCCACGCAGGAGACCTTGCGCACTGGGGCCGGTGCCCTCCATCAGCCACAAGCACATCAGCTGCAGGTGAACGGCTCCACGTCAAGATGCACAGCGCTGCCTCGCCTGCTAAGTCCTCACGCTGCTTTGTTTTGCTGCTCGACAGCCCAGTCAGCCCCTTCCAGCAGGTTTAACGGGATTACTGAGCCTTATCCCCCCTGAATTCCAGGCCGCTAACTTTGGAGACTCACACGTGGTTCGTCAGCAACCTGCACGCAGGGGCTCGCCTGGTTTGGAGGCAGCAGCTCCTCCAGCTCCCGAGCGTGGCTGCCTGGGGGATGCCCGGTGCTATTCCTTATGGATCCAAAGTGCAGTCAGCTATCAGCAGGGCCACAGCGCTGCCACCAGCCCAAATCCTTCCCTGCTGTGGCTGCATGACGGCAAGGAGTGGGGGAAAGCGAGTGTGCCTCCACAGCAGGAGCCTTGCGGCAATTAAACGCGAAGCGAGACCCAAGCCCTGTGCAAAGATGCTGAAGCGAAGCAGCTCCATCCGACATCCCAGTGCTGCGCCTGCCAGGAGACCCCTCGGCACCCCCGAAGCACGGCCGCGTTGGCTGCCTCCCCGCACAGGCACCCCCAGCGCCGCTCGCCAGCCCCGGAGGCGGCCGGCAGCCCGGGGCCGGACTGCAGCAGGGCACCTTGTTGCCAAAGTCGGGTTAAAAAAGTCCAGCCATGCCAGAGTCCTCACACGGGTTTGGCTCCACATCGCTGCTGCTCTTCTTATCACCAGATGAGGGATGGAGGAGTGCCTGCTTCCCTGATAGCGTGGCTGGCTGACTCACCGATACCGCCTGTGCCTTCTCGGTATGGAGATGCTGCTGCCCAGGGACAGAGCTTAGAGGAGGAGGAGTGGGAGCCCTGGAAAGCGGGCACAACCTGGAGCACAGGGGGCTGAAGACCCCAGCAAGCAGAGGGCAATCAGGGGAGGCCGAGCACCCAGGCCCTTCCTCCCCATCTTCCACACCCTGCCCCAAGCGCTGGGAGATGTTTTTCGGTGTCACCGGCGCAGCCTGGTACAGCCCCTGCCAGCAGCTGTGCACCGACACCGTGCAACGAGGTGGTGTGAACCGGGCACCGCTCCAGTGCGCGGAGGAAAGCGAACAGGAACGCTAATAGGAACCAGCTGGGGACCAGCGCACTGCTCCAATCCCCTCCCGAACAGCTCTTGCAAGAGCAGCTCAGGGAAATGCAACTGGAGGTTCCCCCCCCAACTCCTAAGGGTTTCTTTGCCTTTTTTTTTTTTTTTTTTTTTTTTAATTAAAAACACACACACGCACACACAAGCTGCTGTTGAACACTGACCCCCTCCGATGCCTGCAGAAAGCCTGGATACCAGAGAGCCGGGTCCTTCCCAAACAACCATTGCCACCGAGGTCCGTGCTCGGTGCTGCACAGAGCCCGGGACGTTTCCTGCTCCTACAACTCCCCGCTCCGAGGAACTCGAGCTCCGCGCTTCCTGCCTATTGCCATCTGCCCTTTCATATGTATTTTCCTGCAGCTTCTTGTATTTAATCACACTTGGCTATTAATATATTTTTAACGACACTCCAGGCATACGGGAAGCCTGTGCCTTCAGAGGACAGGCATACACACGTATGTATGTTTAAGTGCACCCAGCTCCGCCACCTCCACGCTGCCGTGCCCATCGCCAGGAGCCCGGTGAGGGCACAGACACCACCAGCCTCGCTTTTCCACCCGAGCCCCGGCTGCCCTGGGCAGAGGTGAGGAGGGGGAAAGGGACTCCCACGCCAGCCCCCGCAGCAAAGCCCTGCCAGCTCCGGACAGCCAAGCCCCGTCCCGTGCAAGGAGCCCAGCGTTGAATCCCAGCTCCCATCCGAACCTGCGCTCAGCCCATGCGACCTGGCAAAGGTGCAAACCCACGAGTAACCCAAGCGAGACCTGCCCCCGGGAGCAGCTACTCCTGCGGGCAGGGGCCTGGCAGCACCGGGTGCAGGCAGGGGTGCAGCACCTGCAGGAGAGGCTCTGGGGGCACCGGCAGTGCAGGCTGCTGCCCCAGCATCCCCCCAGCCTTCACCCACCCTGGCAGCCTCGGGGGACCCTGGGGACACGCTCGCATTCGCAGTCAGCGCTCAGTGACTGCCCGAGGGGTCCCCAAAGCCTGCGGGGGGGTGGTGTCACACCCCAGTCATGCTCGGCGAGTGGAGGGGAGAACCGGGGGTGGGGGGACAGGACGATGGTACCCTCCTCGGCAGGTCCTATAGCCCCCCCCCGGCGGGTCCTGCAGTCACCCTCACGTCGACCTTATAGCCCCCCCAGAGTGAGCTCTACAGCTGCCCCAGGGCGGGCCCTATAGCACCGCGGGGTGAGCCCCGCAGCCCCCCTCGGGCGGACCCTACAGCCCCCCCGGCTGGGCTCTGCACCCCCCGGCCGCTCCCCGGGGGGGTCCCCGCAGGCTCCCCCCGGCCGGGGCGTACCTTGGTCTTCACCCTCGCCGGCTCCCAGCCGGGTCTCAGCTCCCGCATGAGCCGCAGCGCCCCGGGCAGCACATCGCCCTCATCCACCGCAACGCCGAGCTGGGGCACGGCGGGGGTCCCGCCGCCACCCCGCTCCCAGCCCGGGCAGTCGGGGCAGCGGCCGGGCGGTACGGCCATCCCCAGCTCGGCTCTCCCGGAGCCGCGGCCCATGTGCCGGGGGCTGCCGCGGGGCCGGCGGCCGCGGGGAGGAGCCGCCCGCCGTTGGGAAGCCATGAGTCACCGGCCCGCCTCCCGCCGCCCGCCTCCCGCCGCCGCGCCCGCCCGCATTGTGAGGTCAGCGGGACCCGCACCGGGACCGCGCCGGGACCGCACCGGGACCGCACCGGGACCCCCCGGCAGCCGCACCGGGGCCGCACCGGGACCCCCCCGGGACCCGCACCGGGACCCGCACCGGGACCCCCCCGGGACCCCCCCGGGACCCCCCCGGCAGCCGCACCGGGACCGCACCGGGACCGCACCGGGACCCCCCCGGGACCGCACCGGGACCCGCACCGGGACCCCCCCCCCCCCCCCCCCCGCACCGCACCTGCTGCCGGTGCCCTCCGCCCGCATCCCGCCTCTCTCCACCCCCTTCTCCATCCCCGGACCCCCTCAGCCATCTCTGCTCCGCAGAGCCCCCCCCCCCCCCCCCCCATCTCTTTGGGGGCTGGGATGCACCCGCAGCATCCTAGGCTCCAAGAAGGACATATCCCCTCTGCACCAGCCTCTCCAGCCCCGCCACCAGCTCACCCACCCAGCACTGACCCCCACAAGGGATTTACAGGTGGGCTGGAGAGAGGGTTGATAGTCAAAGGTAGAGCACGACTCGCCCCTTGGCACAGCCCCCCGCTGACACCGCTCCAGCCCGGCTTCGTTATCAGAGGAAATAACAACTGCACATGGCTCGGAGCGGAGAATGCCCCGTCCAAAGTTTACAGCTGGCTGTGGCTGAAAACAGTTAAATGGACCATGGAGACTTGGGGAAAATCATTCAAGGAAGGGGAAAAAAAATAAACCAGCCAGTTCCCTGCATTTCTAAATATAGAGCGAGCTCTGTCAGTTTTAATAGGACGGTCATAATAGCTCCCGCCGCTTTGCTGGGCTGAGCGTGGCCTAATTGCTCGCCCGTAACAATCAGGAGCGTTAACACGGGGCAGTTGCGGGGTAGCGGTGCCGCAGCCAGGACTGCGCAGCAGCCACCGGGAAATTGCCCTGGCCCAGGCGATTAGAGGTGTTAATAGGCTGGCTTAAGGGGCCCAGCAGCAGCACCGCCAGCAGCCCAGGCATTTTGCCCTCCCGCTGCTTCAAACAACTGTGCTGAATAGGAACAGAACTGGATCCACAAAAACATCCTATTTTAGACCAGCCTGACCACTTTCCAGCTGAGGGCTATAGGCAGAAGCCATCGTGGGAGCTTAAGTCACCTGGTGCTTTTTCAAGCTCCGATCCACTCGAGTCTTCTCCAGACCAGAACCTTTGCGGTGTAGAATTGAGCAGAGGAGGCTTAGTTATTTCCAACAGGAGAGTTTCTCTGCGGCAGGAAGGAAGGGTAGAAGCTTGCCAGCATCTCTGTGCGGCCAGAAGGCTGCGGAGAGGCCAGGCTGTAGCTCCAGCGCTGACCTGTGCAGATATCCCCATGCCGGGGGGCTCTGGGCAGCTCTGCCCTCCCTCCCGTGCCCTCCCTGCCTGTGCTGCCGCTGCTTCCCAGCCCCTGGGGTCTTCCCATGCTGATGAGCCGCTGCCTGCAGTGCCCGGGCGTGCTCAGGAAACGCTGGATGAGAGCAAGATACGCTGACCGCTGGGGCCCCTTCCCTCCACCCCCCGGCCCCAAAGAGCCGTGGCCACCACTCTCCTCGCCCCCGTGTTGGAGGTGATGGATCAGCGCTGCAGAAGGCGATGGCAAGAAACAAGTAACATCGTTGGGTGCCTTGAACTTCCCATCCCTGGAGACCCAGGGTTGTGCATCCCAACTTTAAGAGGTTTAAATGCTAGACAGCTGCAGGGAGCCTCCCAGGAGGGACAAACATCCGCTTGGCCACATCCTCTCTGCTGTAAGGCTGCTCCGCGGGGCAGGGGACGAGGGGCCGTGCTGGGAGGGAGGGCTGGCCAGCAGAGCGGAGCCTGCTGCCTGCCTGGCTGGAAAGGTCAGGCAGAAGCAGCCATTTCGGTGCTGGCAGGAACATGGCTCTCCCGAACATCCCTGCAGCCTGCGAGGCCGCTCGTGTCAGCCTGTGCTTCGGGCAGCACTGGGAATTCATCAGCAGTCATCACTGGTGGCAGAAACGAGGACGAGAAGCTTCTGCGAGCGACTGCGCTCAGATGGTGGCTTGCTCCAGGCTCTGCTCCACAAGCCCAAGCATCGTGCTCTGCTGTACCGGCACATTTCCCGGGGCTCGGCTGCGGAGCACGGCAGTCACAGCACCTGAGCTGGTCGAACTGGAGATGAGAGCGTGTTGCAAATCACTTGGCATCGGGCAGTGCTTGGATTCACAGCTGCTGGGCTGTAACTTGAAGCACCGCAGCCCTCCCGCAGAACTGGAAACACCAGCCTCCGGCTGGGAGCACTGGTCTGCCCCTCCTGCAGGGCCAGCCAGCGCGGGGCTCGCAGCTCCAGCGCGCTCCCGCTGAGCATCTCCGCACACGGCCAGGACCGAGGCAAGCCTCTGGGTGTTAGCTGGAGCCAACGTGGCAATGAAAACAGATCCAGGCACTGGGGCAGCAAGAGCTGCCTTCCTGGCGGGGCAGAGTCAGCCACCCTTAATCAGACCTGCAAGCACCTTCCCCTCCCCAAAGAGCAGCAAAGCCAGGGCTGTCCCTGTCCCTCTGTCCCCGGGGTGCGACCAGTGGTCCTGAGCCCCCCGCGGGAAGGCAGGTCGAGGCACGGGCACCCACACAGCAGATCAGCTCCTGCAGAAAAGGCTTGTTTGCAAAGACCCCGATTTGCCTACACGTGGGTGCTGTGGCACTAGCTGGGAGGGTGTTTCAGTCTTATGAAACAGGGAAGGACATAAATGTAGTGGTGGATCTTAGCAGAGGAATACTTGTTGTCCAGTTCTCTTTATAAAAAGTGTCTGATCTCTCCCCTCTGCAAGAATAAGCATCCACTCAGTGTCCTGTTGCTCTGAGATTGTTTAATATCAAAGTCATGGAGAGGGGTAGGGTTAACATCAGCTAAAATGGTCATCAAACACAGCCAGATTATTTTTCTCCCATTCAAAGAATAACACAAATGGTAACAGATCATCCCTTCTCGGTCTCTCTGCAACCTGCGAGCACCTCCACGCCAGCAGCGAGCCACTGCATGCCAGTTGTACCATCGCACGTCACCCAAAAAGTCCCTGGAGGTGCAACTCCAGACACAGGATCCCGCTTTGGTTTCCAGACTGAACACGCTCGCTAGAAGATGCATTTAAGGCTCAGTTCTCCCCAGCAGCAGAGACTCTCGGGAAACAGAGCGGGGGTTTTGGAGTGGGAGAAGGCGAGGTTTTGCAGTTGCTTCAGTAAGGAGAGGAGGTGGCTGAGCTGTAAGGAAACGCTGTTCTCGGTTGCACTTCAAATCGGTTCTTCTCGGTGGTGCTTCCAGGCTGGTTCCCCCGTCCCTCTCCTTGGCTTCCCCAGCCCTCAGCGGGCCGTGGCAAAGCCGATGCGGTTGTTGTGCCGGTCGAATTTGGTGTAGTAGTGCCCGATGAAGCTGGCGCCCAGGATCCAGAGGGGACCAGCCGGGGGTGGGATGTCCAGCCCAGAGAAAGCCACCACGCAGACGTCCTCTCCATACTGGGATTGCTGCAAAGACGAGGAGACCCACGCGGTGCTGGAGGTGCCGGGAGGGAGATCTCTACTGCAGCGTGCCCGAGGAAGGGCTGCGATCCCCAGCTCAACACCCTCTGCTTGGCCTCCACGTTCCTGCCTCCAGGAAGGGGGATGCCTGCCTGTCTCTGCTCTTTGCTGCTCACCCCAAATCTCCCCAAAACCACCCAAGGAAGCAGCGACAGGTTGGTCTGCCTCATCTGGACACCTCTGCCGAATAGGAGGGTTTGGGGAAAAACAAGAAGCATCCTTCTGGGCTCATCTCAGCTGCTTTAGGGGAGCCAGGAGGGTGCAGGATGGTCCAGGAGAGCTGCACCCCGAGATGCACCACTCTCCCCAGCAGACGCACCCAGGCTATGGGAGAGCTGCCCTCCCGCCCCGCACGGAGGGACGCAGCTTACCCGGAGGACGTAGGCTGAGCCGCCGAGCATGTAGGCCTTCCCACCCAGGTGGAAGGAGATGTTGGGCAGCTGAGGGACTCGGTCGCAGTCCACCACGTACTGCGGGAAGGGGAGACAGCGCTGAGCCCGTTTGCTGGGGGAGGGATGGGCTGGGGTACAGGCAGCAAGGGGGCAGGGACACGGAGCGGGGCAGAGGGGGTTTGCTCACCTCTCCTTCGGTCATTTCTGCTGCCCCGATAGCTTTCATCAGCACGGAGATGGGGCCGGCTGGGCCCGTGATGTAGGATGCTCCCGTGTCGACAGCCACCGAGCAGCCTTCCTTGCAGAACAGCATTTCGGCCCCTACGGACACCCTGGGGCGGGAGGGGAGAGGGGTGACCCTGAGTCCCCCACGGTAGCTGCAGCTCGGCTCCCAGGGCTGTGCGTGCCCATGGGCGAGCGTGCCACAGCTTTGTCCAGGGAACACCGGCCACGCCGAGCATGTGCTGCTCCCGGTGCCTCCGCGGTACAGGCTCTCCAGGCGCGCCAGCAACCCTCCCTTCAAGCTTCTCGAATGTGAACGCTAAGCTTCATCATGTGTGGTTTTTATTTTTTTTAAATTAAACAAAGCAGAATTGTTTCAGTGCCTCACGCTCCTTCTGCAGGACTAAAGGGGGTTAAACTCTTCCACTGCAGCTTCCAAGTTGAATCAGCCCACGGTGCCACCCCCTCTGCATTCCCCAGCTCTGCTCCGGGCTCCTTGCTGAGCACAGAGATGCAACTCTCTGCTGGAGGAACCGACCCCGCTCCCCTCCAGGGGGGAAAGCACCCACCAGCAGCACCCAGTGAACACATGCCTCCGGGGACCACCTTCCCCAGCACCCAGCAAGCTTCTCCCAGGCCCACCCTCGCACGCCCGGGGAGGTTTGCAGGATGCGGCCGGCGCGGGGCAGAGGCGCTCCCTGGCCTCACCCCTTCATGCTGATCTGCCAGTAGCCGCTCTTGCTGACGTTCAGGTAGTGGAAGTCCCCGGTGTAGTAGGCTGGGTCGGTGCCTCCGAGGATTATTTCTCCCCCGGGTTTCAGAGGAGCATTCCTAGGGTGCAAAACACAGTGGAGTGATTCCCCCTCGGCTGCTGTCCCTGAAAAACCGGGGAGAAGGGACCAGCCCCAGCCGTGAGGCTCTGCTGACCCGGTTAGCAGCGGCAGAGAGCAAGATGGAGCAGAAAAAACCCCAAGTTAGTGCACAGGGTGCAAGAGCCCGCAGGAGAGGGGTGCCACATGCTGAGGTCTCCGAGCAGGTCGGTGCTGGCTCCTGCGCGGGGCGGGCGCGCTGGCAGAGCCCGGCGCGGGGCTGATGAGGCTGTGAGCTCCCACGGGCCAGTGCCCAGCTGCCAGCGCAGGGCTGGGCTCGCCTGGGGCTGGCAGCGGGGTGTGCTGCCCGGCCGCGGGGCGCGCGGGTGACTGTTAGTGGGTGCTGTCTCGAGAGCGCTCGTGCTTTTCGTCTTCTTACTTCGAAGCTCTGCAAAGAGAGAGATGCTCCATAAGCCTGCGGTCCGAGCGCGGCTGTGTCCCCGGGGGTGCCAAGGGGACCCAAGCAGCACTTGGACCTTGGACGAGGCTGCAGTTGCAGCCAGCATCATTAGGCTTTGTTTGTTATTGGTGGCTCCACCTTTAGTTGAGGTAAAGAGCTACCATGCCTGCTTTAAGTGTGCGTTTCTGGGTCTGTTTGTCACTGCACATTGCCAGGCTGCTGTACCTGGGGCTGGGGGGGAGTCCTGGGGCGGGGGACGGCATTCCTGCTCTGCCAGCACGGGCCCTCCCGCCGCTCCTGCGGGTTTGCGTGCTGCTGGGAGGAGGGATGCTGGGGCACAACAGTTTGGGGCAAGAAATGAAAGGAGGTTTGGCTGCTAGTGCAGGTTTTTCTTCAATAGATTTTTGGTTTGTTTTTTTTTTTTTTAATTTTGCTTGTAGATGAAACACTAAATCCGCTCCCGGCTGTGGTTGCTCCAGCCCCGCTAGCAGAGCTGGCAACTTTGTGCAATCCGACAGTGACAAATGAGCGGGGAGCAGCCGCTCCCAGCCTCGGCACTCTCCACCCAGCAGCTCCAGATAAGCACCCACCTGGCTCTGCCTCTTGTGCTGCCTCATTCCACCCCAGCTCCTCCAGGCATCCTCCATGTGCCCGGGCCCTCCACCCCACCCCAGGCCCCGCAGCCCCAGCCCCAGCTCTTTCCCAATCCTGAGATGCAAACCCAGCACCGCCATGGTTGCAATGCCCGTGCCCTGCAAAATAAACACCTCCCCAGCCCCGGCACCGGCTCCCCACCAGACCCACCGGCTGTAGTAGACGGAAAACACGTCCTCCTTGAGGATCTGCTGGGAGAGGATCCGGTCGAAGACGGGGGTGATGCCATCGATGGCCTGGCTGGGGTAGCCCATCCCCAGCACCCCGTCAAACCTGGCAAAGATGAAGGGGAAGGCAGGCAGCACCGTCGCCTCGGCGAAGACCTGGATGATGGGGATGTCTGATACCTGGGGAAGGGCACAAGTGTCCTTGCAGGGAGCTGGGGGGCTAAATCTCCTAAAGAGCCACCCGTACTCTTGGGTAACTGGGGATGCTCTTGTGGGGGAGCAGAGCCACGCGTGGGCATCTGCTCGCTGAGCCAGCAGCTCCAGATCTGCGAATCCAGGGCGCGCACTCACCATGACGATGTCCTGGCTGAGGAAGCCCTTGACGCTTCCCGTTCCGTAGCGGATAGCGAAGCCCGTGCCATTGGCTATGTACGTTCGTGACTTGGAGGAGTCGTAGCGGCTGTGGGAAACTGGGGAGAGGGAGAAGGCGCATCAAAGAAAGTGAGGGAGGTGATGGCAGGACCGGCTAAGGGTCTCTGCTTCCCCAGCCTCCGCGGGATGATGAACCCACCCTGTGCCAGTGCCAGGGGACCGGCAGCAGCAGACGCCGCTGTGCAAAGGTAAACCCACCCCAGCCCACTCTGAGCAGCCCTCGAGACGGAGGGACATGCCGCCGTACTCACCGCAGGCGCTGTAGAGGGGGGAGCACTTGTAGGACGGCACCCACAGGTTGGCCGAGCCCGTGTCGAAGACCACCTTGAAGGTCTGCGCGGGGGTACCGATGCTGATCTCGCCGAAATACTGGGTCTGGAAGGGGCACGGCAGTGGGGAGCATCACTGGGGTCACGGCTCAGAGAGGAGAGGGGGCTCACGCAGACGTGAGCGCAGCGAGCGCACCGTGGGGTGCAGCGAGTGGGACTTGCGGGGTGCGGGGCCGTGTTGGGGTGACGAGCCCCCACGCAGGCAGAGACTTACGTCCAGGTAGTTAGTGAGGAGGGTGGGAGCCGTCCCGTTTCTGGGGCCGGCCACGCCGCTGCGTCTGCTCTGTCTCAGCTCAGGGAAGACGTCGGACACCTTCACGCCCATCTCCTGCAGCGTCTGGCGGATGGAGGGCATCCTCCGCAGCGCGATCCTGCGGGGGGGCGGGCAGGGCTGGGGGGCCGGGAGCACCCAGGGACCCGCAGGAGCCCCCCCCCAGCTCCCTGCCACCCCCAGCACTCCCGCTTTGGGAACTCCAGCCGGGTGGCTCTAGATGGCAGCAGCTCCCCGCAGCACCCGTGGGGCTGCCAGCCGGGCCGCGGTGGGAGCCGCTCCCGCGGCCCCGCCAGCCCCACACCGGCCCCAGGGGGGGGGAGCACCGCGGCCCACCCGGGGCAGGGACCCCACGGGGGCTGGCTGCTGCAGGAGGCATCTCCCGACACCGGGCAGCCACCCCTGGGCTGAGCCCGGCCCCGCGCTCGGCTCCTTTGCTTTGCAAGTGAAACGCTTCCTCTTGGCCTCCTTGGTTATGTGGGAGCCGGGGTGCTGCTGCGCCGTGCGGTGCTCAAGGGGAGAGAGGGAGAGGAGCGAGGAAGAGCGGGTGTGCTGAAAAAAGGAGGTGGGAGGGGGTTTCCCAGCACGGCTGCAGCAGGAGGAGAGCCCTTCGGTCCTCAGCACCACCCCGAGCACCCAAAACCAAGGGGAGACAGCAAGACCCACAACATCGTGGGCCGCCTGCAACATGCACGCCTGCTACCTCTGCAAAGCCTGGGCTGGCGAGGGGAAGAAGCTGGCACCCCAGGTCACGGCCAAGACCACCAGATACCGCTGCACCCTCCTGCTGTGTCCTGCCGGCATCGCGCTCTCCCAGGGCAGCCGCCTCCTTTGCCAACAGCTTCGTTGCATCCCAAAGGGGAGGATGCTTTTATAGCCTGGGTTTCTGCATCCGTGTGGGTTTCTCCTCCCCGCCGGCCGGGGGAGGGCCGGGGATCCCGCGGGCAGCACTGAGGGCAGGTAGCTGGATGCTGACCGTGATGGCCCCCGCGGAGGGTGGCACAGCCGGGAGAGCCCCGTGCCCGGCGGGCACAGCTGACAAGCGTGGCTGGCAAGGGGAGCTGCGAACCCACGCTCCCCGCAGTTAACAGCATTGCTACGTGTCAGCGCCCGGCCATCGCTGCCACGGCGTGTGCGGGGCACGGGCCAAATGCCTGCTGGTGTCAGTCAGGAGAGCTGGCGGGTGGTGCCGACGCAGGTGGGGGTGGCTCAGGTCTAGATGGCAGTCTGGCCAAGGCGATGTCCCTGAGGTCCGTGCTGCAGAGGAATGGGGTTTTCCCCAAAGGTCTGGGGGTGGGAACAGCAAAGGGCCCTCAGCCACAGCCCCCTCGGCCACGCAGACACCAACCGCGAACCCACCGGACCCCGCTGCCCTTATGGGGGCTGCTCTGAGCACAGCGAGGGGGAAAATCCCTCCCCGCTCTGTTAAACCAGCGAGGGAGCCGAGCCTTAATGCAGAGCCTGGGGCAGAGAACAGCTAAACTCATTGCAGTTGTTACATATGATATTAGATCAAGGTACAAGTGTCCACAGCCTGGCCAGGCACACGGCGGTTGGGAGGAGCGGTCTGTTCTCCACCTTGTACAAGCAGAGCGCAGAGGAGCCCAGCCGGACTCTGGGTGCCCGAGCTGCTGTGCCCAGCCCTGCCCTGCGTTTCAGAAGGGAGATGCCGCTCAAAATCCTCAGCGTGGGCTGCAGGGGACTCCTTCGTACAAGGTGCATCGCTGGCCCCCGGCTCACACGCGGCCGTGTCTCCCCAAGCAGTGCCCAGCCCAGGGGGGTGGGTGCCGGATCAGGCCCCGTGGCTCCCAGCCCAGCGCTTGGCCCCAGGGAACCTCGGTGGGAAATGACTGTAAAGGCAATAAAAACGTTCTCGGAAGAAACCTGATGACACGCTTGCCCCTGCCTCGAAACCCCCAGCTGCGCAATCACACTGGAGCACTCCTGTTGTGGATGGGATTTGTTTAGGGCACTGCTGTCACCCTTGTCTTGGGGACACCGGTGCTGGGGGGTGAGAGGACACCCCACAAGCTACAGACAGCTCCCCTCCAAACCCGGGGCTTTAACGCCTCTTTCCTCTGTGGGATTTTGGCTGCGGTGCTTGGAGCCAGGGGAAGGCTGACCTCGGCGGGCACCGAGGCTCTGCCCCGCGGGTTGCAGCCCCGCTCCCCCGGCCCTGACGTCTTTTCCCACGCTGAGCCCCAGCGCTGCGTCACTCGGGGAAGCCTCGTGCCCCGGCACAGGTTGCAGCGAGGTGCAGAGGTCAGGAGGCAGCAGCCCGGTCCAGGAGCTGCAGCGATGCGAGAGAGCGCCTGGCAGGGAGCCACCGGACATAAATCCCCTTCCCGGGCATCCCGCGGGCTCTGCCTGCTTTGCCAAGCCCCGTTCCCCAAAGGAGAGGCCGGGGCTGCAGTGTGACTTCAAAGGCAGAGGGCCACGTCAGCCGGGGGAGGGTGGTCCCAGGATGTGGGGCCATGGGGCTCTGGCGTTTCCAGCTCCCCTTTGACCCAAGGCCAAGGGGAGGCACGTCTGCGGGAGCCCTGAGGAGCGTTAGATGCTCTGGGCATGGCTTTCCCCTAGGAGGACAGACAGACTCCCCTCCCGAGGGGCAGCCAGAGCGGGATGCAGCTGGGAAGGGCGGAGGGCTGCGGGTACCAGGGAAGGGGCAACGCCAGCCCGCTCCGGTCCCGGAGGAAGACAGCCCTTCCCTGCCAAGGGGATGGCATCACAGCCCCCTCGGAAGGGAAACCAAGGCATAAACAGGCAAAACCAACTTACCCAAGCCCGTCAGAGAACTGAGGCCTGTTGCCTTGCTGCGGCCAGTGCTAGCCCTGAGGCTGACCTGCCTCGCTGGTGGCACCAGGGCTCCAGGATGCCCCTCAGCACAGGGCTCCTTCCCCTGCGCAAGGGAAACCCCCGCAAGGCACTTCCCAGTCACCAGCAGGGATGAGCAGCTGGTGCATGGGAGCAGCGATGGAGAGACCTGACGCGAGGCTTTAAATAACCTGCAAAGGGTGCGTTTGTGCACAGGGTTAGAGGAACCAGGGGAGCGGCAAGGAGCATCGCTCTGCCGGCTCGAAGGGCCGGAGCTGTGCCGGGAGCCAGGCTCTGCAGGGCAGCGCGGGAAGGACGGCCACAGGGACATCAGCCGGCTCTGGAACCACGCTGATTTTATCCCCAGCCCTCCAGGAGACCCAGACCTGCAGGGAGGATGCTTAACTCTTCCCACACAGCCTCAAAGCATCAGGCAGCTCTAAGCAAAGCATCACTTAACCTGAATTTGCAGCGACTGAAGGTAGCAGGCCACCAGGCAAGGCTGCAACCTCCCTGCTCGATTCGTGCGCTGCTGCGGGAAACCTGCTGCAGTTTGCTGCAAAGGGCTGGGGTTTCGTACAATTATGTATCCTACAAAGAGCAGCTCATCTGGAAATAGCAGGGGAATGCTCTTAAGTTATTTCCCCGCCTACTTTCAAGGAGTGAAACGATTGAGCTAAGAGTAAATTCAAGGAAAATGCTTTCCAGAGAGAAACAAATGCTTTCCTGCAAGATAAATGTGTTCCTCTCTAGTGTTGGGCTGAACAAGCACATTTCTTAAAATACAATTTGAAATATTAAGTCCTTCCCTCTCTAAATAGAATCATTAGGAAGTTTTACTGAATAGCCTTATTTCTTGAGGGACCTTTTAAAACAGTAAAAAAGGTAGATGCATTTCTGTCCTTCCCACACATTTCACACGCTTTTTAGTTCATGGGTTTGTTGCTAGTAAAAACACACAAGGCTTGTGAGGATCCTTGTTCCGGATGACCGAAAAGCTCAAGCACAAAAGCAACTTTTGGGAAGGACTTAGAGGAGGCTCTGGATGGCACCGACACCGGGGGAATTCGGCCATTGACGTCAGCGGAGCCAGGGTTTCACCCAAAGTGCTTGCTTAAAACCAGAACTGCTCTGGCAGGGCACATTGAAATCACAATTTACTGAACCAGAGGGAAAACATTCCCCTGCAATAAGCTCCAGAAACGCAGGCTCGGGCTCGCTGCTGCCTGCTCCGTCCCGGGGCAGCTCACAGCGGTTCCCCGGTCACTCCGGGGCTGGATGGGAAGC
Organism: Platalea leucorodia; assembly: GCF_965183815.1. Lineage (NCBI taxonomy): Eukaryota > Metazoa > Chordata > Aves > Pelecaniformes > Threskiornithidae > Platalea > Platalea leucorodia. The sequence continues at coordinate 1,754,227 of NC_138841.1, forward strand.
ATCCCCGCTGCCACCCAGGGATGATGCTCCATCCCGGCTTGATTTTCCTAGCAGGGTGAAGTGATGGGGGCTCACACCCTGCTCATCCACGCTTGCTGCCGTGGGGATGGGGGTGTTAAACAGGGGCAATCACACCAGCCTGCATGGGATGTCTCTAGGACCACTTCTCTTTCTCCTGGCGAAGCCCTGAAGATGAACCTTGGCCAGAAAAGGTTGCTCTACAGCCCCGGTTTTCAGCTGGGGTGAAGCAAAGACAGGAATTGCAGCTAGGCACTAGGGAGGCCACGGCTCTTGCTTACCTGTGTGATGTCCAAGCCCAGGCTTCCTCTCCCATCCCTCCTCCGCAAGCAGCTGCCCAGCTCTTGCTCTGCTCCAAACCCCTCTGCTTTATCATCAAAGCTGGCCCTGATAGCAGCAGGACTGAACCCATCTCTACCTTCCTCCTGCCCACAGCCAAGCTCATGCTAGGAGCTCATTTTTCCCCCCCCTCTTGAAAGCCTCCCACTGCAATCTGTGCTCAAAGTAAAGGCACCATCTCAAAAGCAGCAGCAAGGAGCAGCTCCCCCAAGCCAGACCTCCCAGGGACACAAAGCAACCCCACTGAGCCTCAGGGGGGCTGCCCTGATTTATACCTGCTGGGAGCTCCTCCTCTGTAACCAGGGCTCAGCCTGGCTGCTGGGCTGGGGTTTGGGTGCCCAAATGAGTTTCCCCCCTGCAGCTGAGCTGGCAGAGCAGCTCCCAGCTCCGCTTCCACCTGGTGCAAACCCACTGCAAACCTGGGCACCGGAGCAGTACCTGCTAAGTGCCAAGGGGCGCTGCCACCAGCTCAATCGGGCTGCGCTTCAATCAAGAGGGAACAGGTTTAACTCAAACTCATTAATTAATTCTTGCAAGTTAAGAAGGGTATCTGCACAGGGACTGGCTTTGATGTGATTGCCTTGGTTTAATTAAACTCCTGCTTGCACCCAGCTTCCCAAGTGCTCATAGAAACCTGGCTCGCATCCATTCAGCTTGTGTCTCTGATCGCGCAGACCCGCTGAGTTATCCAACCAGTTCTCCGGCAGTGCTGGCTGTGCTCCTGGGGAGAGGAGTTTCTGCAGCCCGAACAACATAACTCCTTTAAAATCATCTGACGTTAAGCTAGGAGAGCCCCACACTGTCCTCAGGTTCCTGCCTGCCGTGAAGGTCTCCCTGCGAGCAGCCGGCCCCTCGCACGGGGGGATGCTCGTCCTCCAGAGCATCCAGCAGCACCGGTCCTGCCTCGAGCAGGGTTTAAAAACACCTGATGTACCTGGGCCTGAATGGTTCTTGTGGCCAAATCAGCTGCAGAGAGGACACAGAGGGGACCTGGTGGGCAATGCGATGTGATGAGCCCCCAGCAGCTGGCCAAAACAGCCACTTTCTGTCCCTACAGAAACACGCTGGAAAGCAGCAGCTTCCCATCGCCCTCCCAGAAGGTGCGCGGGGGCTGGAAGGATGCGCGGCAGATGAAAAGGCACTGGGAATGCCAGTGGATGGGGCTGGATCCCTCTCCGGGCCGTGAGCCGCAGATCTCGGCAGGCTCCCCCGGAGCGGTGCAGGCATCCGGGTCGCAGGTAGGCAGCCAGCCCCCCCCAGCACCCAGTGCTGGAGATGTTCCCCTGGCTCAAACCCTGGCAGAGCTGTCCTGGTGCCCACCACCGCCGTAGCTCCAGGCAGCAGCCAGCGGGTCCAGCTCTGCTCCCCCCTGGCCGCATCCCGCAGGAAGCAGGTCTATGGGAAATGCGAGTCCTGGCCCATTGCTCAGAGATACCAGCACTGTAACTCTGTGTCTTTGCTCCAGCCCCCGCTCCCACCCCAGCATCTCTCAATTAATTAATAACCCCAGATGTCATTTGCTTTTTCATGGTCGCTGAATTTGAACAGGGTAATTTACTCTCCTCCGATCAGGTCATGAAATGTTAATGTGGTTTAATGGGTGTTTTCCTAACCTCCCCTGCCCTCTCCCGCGGCTCCCCGGGCTCTGCTCTCCACAGCCCACATCCCCAAGGGATGCATGGGAAGGCAGTGCCACGGCCACTGCCTGCGAGCCAGGGCTGCCCGCACTGGCCTCGGCCCGTGGCCAGGGCAGCCAGGGCCATGGCCACTGAAAGGTCCCCGTGCCATCTCCAGACCTGGCCATGGGAAGGTGCCCGTGCCACCTCCAGCCATGGCCATGGGAAGGTCCCTGTGCCACCTCCAGCCATGGCCATGGGAAGGTCCCTGTGCCACCTCCAGCCATGGCCATGATGCCTCTTGATGACACCAAGAGGAGCCAAGGCTGGAGCAAGCCCTGAGCCACAGGAAAGGAGCACAGTCAGAGTTTGGTCTCAGACACCCTTTTTAATTAAATCTTTCGACAGGGGAAGACAAAAAGTATGAAATAACGCTAATAATTCCAGAAGCCTGTCTGGCACAGCCTCTGGTCCCCGGAGCCTCTCTCAGAAGCTGCTCACAGGAGCCCCACGGGGCAGCAAGGCACCGTCCCCACAGCAGGGGTGGCTCTGGCTGGCGCTGAGGGTCCCGGGGCCAAGAGAGGCAACAGCTCACTGCAGGGGAGCCGGACCCAGGGCTCACTCGCGCTGTCCCATCTCCAGCGATTCGGCTCATCTCACAGGTCACACCATGGAGCTGCTGTCTCCCATCTTCTGCAAGAGCTGCAACAGGGACAGATCCTGATTAGCAGTAAAATTCTCCAGTGCATCCTCAGGGGGCTGCGGCGAGACCACCGTGACCTTCCCTGGCTGGTCCCAACCACGGTGATCGGGATTGATATCACCCGGGGACTGCAAACCCCAAAGGTCACATCTGCCCAGGAGAACCGTGCCCAGCGCCCTGCTCACCTTGCTCAGCAAGGGGATGTTTGCCAGCGAGCCCAAAAACCCAAAAGCCACTGGGAAAAAACTCCTGTACAGAAACAAAAGTCTCTGTTATCCCCATGCCAGGATTTCGCCAGGATGGGAGCAGCGGGGTCTCTGCTCGGGGCTGCAGGGCATGAGGCTTGCCCAGCTCCCGCTCGCCAGCCCGGGGCACCCATGCCACGCCGGGGAGCCGGGTGCTGTGGGACGGACCCGAAGAGGTTGATGAAGCCGTAAGCCTCCAGCAGCATGCCCAGGAGGGGCCACCGCATGAGGACGATGAGGACCCCCCCAAGGAAGAAGCTGGTGCCCTTCAGCTTTGGCCGCTGGAAGAAGAAGGTGAAGGTCCTCCTGAAGCCGATGATGAAGACCAAGCCGGAGAGGAAGAGGATCTGGGAGGATGAAGGGGAGCAGGTCAGGGAAGCCCTGCCCAGATGGACCCTTTGCTCCATCCTGGGCATCAGCGCCTGCTGCGGGGAGCCCCAGCCCCACCGTACTCACGTTCCCGAAGGCCAGAAGCACTGAGTCAAAGTACAAGAGCATCCCAAAAAAGACGAAGAAGAGGCCGAAGCCAACCAGTCCCACGCCGATCCCTGCGGAGGGTGGGAGGAGGGCTGAGACGGGGGCTCGGGCACGCAGCTCAGGCCCCACCTTGGGCTGCGGTTGCTCTCCTCGGCACCTCTCTGACCCGTTCCCTCCCAGAAGTGTACTTTGGATTTGTCTCCAAAGCTTAGAAACAGCCTTTCCATCTGCCTAAGCCTTGGGGAGACTGTCAGGTGCCCAAGAAACTCCTCTGGGCTGCCAGATAAAGAATAAACCACAAATTAAAAATGAACGGGAAGGTTGTCTCCAGCATTTTTCTGAACAGTGGCACGAAGGGTGTCTGTGCAGGCAGCCGGTGGGAGAGGCTGGCAATGCTCTCTGGATGAGCTGGGCACCTCCCCAGTTGCTGTTCCCGATGCAGACCTGGAGCAGAGGGTGAGGGCAAACCTGGCTCTGCAGTGCCCGCGGTGCTGGTCCCCATACAGAGCCCTGCCTGCTCCCCGCATCCCGGCAGGGCTCCTGCCGCATCCCCCAGCCCAGGATGGGGCTTCCCATTGCACCCTCTCCCTGCCACGATGACTCCAGGCAGCAGCTTCCAGCCCCGGCTTGGCACTGTGGAGCATCCCCACGGTGCGCCCTGGTCCCACGGGGCCAGGCATCGCCGCCGGGACACGGCCACCCCAGCCCGCCCGCCCACTTACGCTGGAAGTCGGTCAGAGACACCATCTTGCCGGCGGCGGGGCTGGGCGAGGGCGGCTGCCCTTCCACGTGCCTCCCCAGCAGTGACCCTTGGAAAGGCCTTTAGTCCCCACGTCATCCTGCAAATCATTAACGGCCCCGCAGTGCCTGCCCCGCACCAGCAGCACCTCCTTCGGGCGGGACGCGGTGGCCGGGCATCGCTGCAGGGTGACACAGAGGGGCTGGTGGCCACGGCTCCCTGCCTGGTCCTGCTCTCCCTGCGCCAGCCTGCATGGCCTCCCTGGGAAGGGATGGCTTGGAGCAATCCCCAAAACAGGGGGATGCAGGTGGCTGTGGCGTCCCTTGGGGTGTCTGAGTGGTACCTGGGGCACCGCGAGCCCCGCACGGCGCTGGGTACTGCATGCACAGCTCCCCGCAGCATCGTCGCTGGTGCATGGCGCGGGGCAGGGACCGTCCCAGCTCACAGCCAGGCTGCCCCGCGGGAGAGGGGAGCTTTGGCACCCGCCGTGCCCCAGCCCCATCCAAGGCCTGGCCCCCGGGGTTTGCTGCCCGCTGCAGGGCCGATGGCTCGGCCAGACCTGCTGCCTGTGGCCGATGCAGGGTCCCTGCATGGCACGTGCCACCCCTGGGCCACCTCAGAGGGACCTCTACCCCCGTGTCCCTCGGGAAAGCCCGCAGGGACCAGCTCTGCACATTTACAAACCAGCCACTTTCATTCCTTGGCTTTATACAAACTTGCCAGGTACAAATGTGGTGTTTTTAGTCCTCCAAGAGGGCTGGCTACTGAGCAGCTACAGCTAAAATAAACTCACTGGGAAAATACCCCCCCAGAACAGGGAGAGGAAGGAGAAGGTGCCACCAGCCCTGGAGCGAGCTACGGGCAAGGCGAGACCCTTCCCGAATGGTTGAAATGCTGTAGCCATTCGTCCACTGCCTCTTCGGTCTAATATTAAAGTGTTATCTGAGGTCACCGCTAGACAAAAGGCACCGACACCTTGTTGTTTCTTAGATACTTTTATTTCTCTAACACTAGCAAAAAAACCCAGAAAACAAATGCCTCCCTTCCCACCCTCCCCAGTGCATAAATAGATTTCCTCCCAATGCAAATTCTTTCTTGGTTACAAGTCACTGGTATATGAAGTGTTATGAAAAATAATAACCAAAATAAAATTAAGTTTTTTTAAAAAAAAAACCAACAAAATAATGACCACCGGGTTCCACAATAGGGCAGCCATGGGGTCCCGGTGCAGCGGGCTGCACTCACACCTTGGGGAAGGCTCAGCCCCGGCCACCGCGGCACGGCTGAGCCAGGGCTCACCGGCAGCTTTGGGCACGCCAGGGGCAGGAGCACCGGGATGCTCCTTGTCCCCTCCGGCCCCCAGAGATGGGAGGAATTGCTGCCTATGGGTCTACGTGCCCCCTGGGCTCCCCGCCGGGCAGCACGGCCTCTGCGTGGGCCACAGCCGTGCACCACGGGCCCGGCACGGCCCCGGCGGTGTCCCCGCAGCCGGTGTAAGCGGGGTCTGCCCCGGTTACACGAGCTGGGGAGCCCGCCCCGGCCGCCACGCCGCTGCGCTCGGGGACAGGGAAATAAACGCATCATCTCTTAAAACTTACAGTCTCTTTATATTTTATTTTAAATAAATTTGCTTTTAATAAAAGCAGAAAAAATATATATATTTTAAATAGGTTTTTTTTCTTTTTTTTTTTTTTCTCTGATAAATTGGCAAAGAATCTGCTTTTGTAACTCATTGGCAGGGCTGGTGCCAACAACCCTGCGGAGAGAGAGATTAGCACAAAACAGTACCTCCCAGAAAAGAAGAGAAAAACAAATATAGATATATATTATAAATGTATAATTTCCATAAAACATATATTAAGGCATGTAATAGCAAAATAAAGGGCCAGCTTTATGAGCTAAGAGGGCTGCGGGAGGCTCGGGAGCGGAGCAGGACTCGGGGCTCCTGGGATCCTACCAGTATTGCTAAGATGGGGTGCGCGGGGGGCGATGGGATGGAGGGGGGGCGCACGGCAGGGGTCCTGGTGGGTGTCAGGATGAGGCCAGTAGGGAAACAGCTGCAGGATGGATGGTCTCTAGCTCCTCACTCCATCTGCCTTGTCCACCCCAGCCCCGTGGCGGCAGCCCTGCCAACCGCACAGCCTCCCGTGGGATTCCACTTTTCCAGGTGGAACCAGCTTTTTTCCTCCCTCCAGAAAGCTAAAGAAAAGGGTTAACTGCTACAGGAAAACCAAACAAACGGAAGGGTCTGGAGTGCAATGGCAAGGTCTTGGGGTGAGACACGGTGCCAGATTTTCAGAGGGGCAGAGACAGAGGTAACGGCAGGATGGGGGAGCAACCGGGGCGCTGCGCCCTGCCCCGAGGGCGAGCCCCACTGCTGCCGCACGGCCCCAAGCCCCTTCCCCTTCTCGTCACCGTCCCCATCCACCGCAGAGGGATCCCTGCCGAGCCCGCGGCTTCGCCATCCCACCTCGCACCCCAGCTCCCCGCACCGCTCCTCTGCTCCTGTGCAACGTCCCCATCCCTGCCCAGACCTCCTGCTCCGTGCCAGCAGCACACCAGTGCCCCGGCAGCCCTCGTACCACTCCGATCCTGAGCACATCGCTCCACAGGCACCTCCGTGTCCTCCCCCCAGTCCCATCTCCATCCACCCTGTCCCCAACACAGCTCCTTCTTCCTCCTGCTGAGCCACCAGCGCGAGGAGCGATGGGACAGGCCAGGCTCCGCTGGTTACTACTCCCAGCCAGACGGATGCTAACAGCAGGTTCAGGGCACAGGGAGGAAAGAGGAGCCCAAGGAGCAGAGATGGAGCATCCAGGTCCAGTGTAAGGTGGAGGCACCATCCATGGTGGGGACTGGATGGTCTCCACCCAGAAGAGCCCCTTCACAGACCTCTGGGAGACCAATGCATCAGCACAGGGAGCCCAGGGAGTCCTACGCTCCCCCAGGGCCGCCCCAGCAGGGAGACGGCCGCTGTGCCGGGGGCTGCTGCTGCAGATGCCCCTGCCTGGCCGTCCACACAAGCCTGACGCCCAGGACACCGCCGATCTGTCTCTGCGCCAGCTGGCAGCCTGGGGGCTCCTCGGGGACCACGCTCCAGCAGACAACCTCCCGGCACCCGCACCTCTCCTCCGGGACGGCGCAGAGCAGCTGGTGCTGTCGGCGATGCATCTCCCCACTCGGCTATGCCGGGTGGTCTCGCCGTTGGTGGGAGGGAAAGGGGTCCGGGAGAACCAAAAACGATGGCGAGAGGTTCGGTGTCGTGTCAGGGCGCTAAAATGTGGCCCCGTGGAACTTGATGGTGCCGGCAGCAGCCAGGGCTTGAGCTGGAGGGAGAGGAGAGCGGGGCTGAGCTGCGCGTAGGGTGGCCGGTGGTGGGGCAGCCCCTGTGCCCACCTCACAGCCCCCTCCTGCCCTGCTCGGAGGAAAACCTAGCGCAGATTCAGCTCTAGGCCCCCAGCTGCCTGTGGGAAATCTCCAACCGAGCAGGGGGACGCTGCGTCCCCCCCAGTTTGCAGCCACCAGTTTGCAGATGTGCCAGGGCAGGCGTCCCCCAGAGCCTGGCCCTGAGACCAGCCCCCGTTTTGCTCCGTGTGTGGGCCCCCCCTGCCCACAGCAGCCTGCCAAACCCTCCTGCCCACACTGGGGTCCCTGGCTGACCCAGCCCAGGGGCTTCGCCTTGGAGGACACTTGTGCTTGGTCCATGGGAGGAGACGGGGCTGACGTGGCTCGGGAGACGTTAGGTGGAGCAAGCAGCGATGGACAGACACCGGGCGCAGAAGCAGCTCCCCCCGCCCGGCCCCCCATGATGGAGAGAGGATGGGATGAAGTACGAGAGAAGAGGTGCTTACTTCATGGCTCAGACACGCATAAAATGGCTGTTGTCGGCGACCCGGGATGTTTCAGACGAGAGGGGGTTGGTCGGTGGAGTCGGGGAGGCTGGGGAGGTGGGAGGGCTTGGGGTAGCGCATTGAGCTGGAAACGAGAAATGGGAGAAGGGCGTGAAGAACACAAGCTGCCGGCAGCGGCGAGGGGAAGGCAGCGACCCAGCGAGAGGTTAGCGGAGGGGAGGAAACAGAGAGGAAGGAAGGGGGGAAGCAAGCGCGGTCAGGACAAACAGCCACAGCGGCGCCCGGCCGCGGCGCGCACACGTGAGCTCCCCGCAGGGCTCCTCATGGACAAGGCACGGCTGCCACCACGCTCGCTCGGGCACGGCGTGCCACTGCGTGCTGTGCGGCCAGGCGCTCCCATCCTGCAGCCTCGCCAACGCTTCTGACAAGGTGCCAAAACCTGCGCCCGGCCGAAGAGGCTGCTCCATCCCACGGTGCTCGGCGCTGCCACAGGGGAGGGCAGCCCCAGGCACTGCAGGCAGGGTGCCGGCAGCTGCCGGCATCACCAGGCTAGCTCTCCCACTGCACAGGGATGCCCTGCGCCAGGACCGATGCAGACTGCTCTCCTGCCTGTGTCAGCCCCTTGCTCTTGCTGCCTGTCCAACCCATCAGCTGGTCCTGTGTCCAACCTGCCCGATCTGCCCTGCCCTCACCCCTCCTGCCCGCTTGGCACGTAACACTACCTGCAGTCCGCTCTCCCGCAGGACTGGCGACTCTGACCCTCCGTGCCCGCCCCACGCCTTACCTGAGAGCATGCGGCCCCGGCGGGAGGCCTCGGCAGCCAGCGCGCACGAGATCTCTATCCTCTTCTCCTGCTCCTGCAGCTGGGTCTCAGGGTCCTGGGGGGTGTCCACCTCCCCCTCGCCCAGAGGGATGACGTTCTGCAGGCTGCGCAGAGCACCCGGCGTCAGCACCCGTGCCTGGCCCCAGCGGGATGGACCCCGCGGGGATGGCCAGGGAAGGGGTGCAGGCGGGTGGCAGGGTGCACCCCGCAACAGCCAGCATGGGTGCGGGCATGGGCACAACAGCCTCACCTGGATTTGGCAATGAGGGTCTTGATCCTTTCCACCTTCTTCTGCTTCTCCTTCATCTCTTCGGGGCTGAGCGGCGTGTCTGGCTCCAGCTCGACGTACCGCTCGGGGATGACGACTTTGTCCGGTGTGGAGAGCTGGGCATAGCGGCAAGGGCTGAGCCAAGCACCAGCACTGGGGACCCATCCCCGCGCCAGCACCCACCTGCCCCGCTTGCCCCCAGCTCCCAGCACCAGTCTGGGCACCGCCAGTGGCTCCAGGATCCTGAGCGATGCAGGAGGACGGATCGACCCCCCGGTGCAGGGTGCGGAGGGAGGGACGCCCCATGCCCAGGCTGCCAGCTCCCCCAGGACAGCCCGTCCTCACCTCCTTGTTGATGTCCACATCATAGTGCTGCGGCTCCAGCTCCATCTTGCGCAGCCGAGCGATCTCCTCCTGGGGCGTCTCGTAGACCTTGCCAGGGTCGTCGGAGCGCAGTGCTGCCTCCAGGTCGGAGATGTCCACCTCGTGGATGCTGCGGTGCCGGCGCACCTGTGAGGGACCCCAGCCCCGCTGAGACCCCCGGAATGGCACACTGTCCCCTGCTGCAGCAGCCACCCCCTTCCCCAGCCCCCAGTGTCCCCTCTGCTGCGTCGGGGACCTCAGGCGCTCTGCAAAGCAAAGGCCAGTTTGCCCCAGCCCCGCGGCCAGTGCAGGGACTCACCACCTTGTAGGAGGTGGGTGCCTTTGTGCCGGGGGTGTCGGGCTGCTGGGTGCTGGGGAGCTGCAGGCTGCGTCGCTTCTCCTTCATCGAGCCGCTCTGGTGGCGCTTCATGCGGTCGATCTGCTCCTCCACGCTCATCTTCACCTTCGTCTCGTTGGCGAACACAGCGCTCTTCGGTCTCTCCTGGGGAGAGCCCAGCCCCACGGTCACGCACCCCTGCCTGCAGCAGGGTCCGGCCCCATCACCCAGTGCTGCAGCCCTCTGGGATGGGGCTGCTCAGCCTGCTCCTGGGGTGGGGGGAAGGTGCCGAAAGAGCCCAGGGGGTCCCGAGGAGCTCGATGCTGAGATGTGGAGCCATGCAGGGATGGGCTCCCCTGTGCGCTGCCCCAGCTCTGCAGGCTGAGATGCAGCCCCACTTTGCTAGCCAAGCCCCACCACCCTGGCCCCCAGCCCCTCGACACAAGCCCTACCCCAGAGCTGAGCCCGTTGGCCATGCCGCCGGTTCTCCTCCTTGGCACGCCGGCCGCAGGCACCACCTCCTCCTCCGCCGGAGACTTGGTCCTGGGGGGGACGATGCCCACTGCGGAGCAAAACAAAACACCAGGCTGAACCCCCCCGGGGACGAAGGGCAGGGTCCCAGCAAGATGCCGGGTGTTCCTGGCAAGCGTGGGGATCCCGCTGGAGTGGGACCCGCCGACCCCGGTGCCGTACCCTTGTTGAGAGCCGCTTGCTTCTCCGCCTCCTGCTCCTGCCGGCTCTGCGGGAGCCCCTCGGTGAGGGGCCCGGGGGGGGCCGGTCGCTGCGACTCTTTCTTGCTCTGCTCGAAGCTTGGCTTGGGCTGCGGGGGAAAGCAGGTCCTTGGTGAGCCCCTGTCCTGCCCGGGGGCCATGCTCTGCCTGGGAACAGACCCACTGCTCTCCGCAGCCACAGGGTGACATACGGCCCACAGACACACTCCCAGGAGTGGACGGACACACAGACACCAGCCAGGTGGTACCAATGCACCCCAAACATGTGGGGAGAGGGGCTGGCAGAGCTCTGCAGCTCTCTCCCCTGCTACATCCCAGCCCACTGGGCCTGGGCATCGATCGCTCTCCCCATAGGACAGGGTCCTGCGTGGGAAAAGCTTCCTTCAGGGGTGACGATCCCGCCACGGCTCGGAGGTGGCAGCTGGGAGCTCCAGGACGGGGACACCCTGCCTCTGCTGAGCTCCAACAAGATCTCGTGCCTGCAAGAGGGGACAGGGTCCCATGGGGGCAGAAGTCAGGGCAGACACTGTGCAGCAGCGGAGAACAAGCAGAGGGCCGTTTTTGGGGTCCTTCCCTCCCTGCATCCCCTGGGCACAGCCTGCCCAGGGCCCGGGCACTGGTGCCACGGTGCTGGTACAGTGGAGGGGTACGGCAACAAGCTGAGGAGCCCAATGTGCCCCCCTCAACTGCCCTGTGCTTTTCATAGAGATCGCGCATCCCGACACCCCTTACACCCTGTGGATCAGCACGCAGCCATGACTGCGGTACCCTGCAGCTGCACGGCTGTGGGAGATGCCACTTGTGCTCACAGTGGGGTCTGTAGCCCTTCCCAACTCGGCACGGCCGCTGCCTTGCAGTGCCAGCCCCCGCGTGCACTCATCCTGACCCCCTGGCCGCAAGGATGCTTGTGTCTCCTGGTGCCCAAACCTGGCCCCTTCCCCCGGCGGGAGCACGGCCGAGGCATTACCAGCAGTTCCCAAATCCTGGTTTCCCCTGGGTGGGCAGGAGTTGGGGGGGTCACCCCCATCGGCAGAGCTTGCCAGTACTGCATGGTGGGGAGCGGTGCCGCAGAAGGACAGCGAGAGAGGCGAGGGCAGAGGAAAGCAGAGGGGCTGATACCGGGGGCTGCAGCAGCTTCGGGGGCTGCCCAGGAGGAGCCAGTCCCCGTCCTGAGTGAGCGCAGCGGGTGCTGTGCGTGGGTGCAGGGGACCTGGTGGGGACAGGAGGGCCACGGCGAGGCTGCCGGGGGAACGCTGCCCATTGCTCCCCTTGGAGAGGGCAGGTACGAGCCACACGCTGCTGTCCGCTAACCGAGTGCCACCTCCATGCTGTCCCTGTCCCCGCTGCCAGGGCAGAGGGCGGGCAGCCCTCCCGCCCGTCTCGTCCCAGCCCCTGCCAGCTAACGTCTCGGGGAGGAAGAGGACGGGGCCGCTGCTGCAGGGCTGCTCTGGAGAGGTTTCGGTACCTGTCCCCTTTTCGCCTCGCTGCCTTGCTGCCAGGAAGGGGAGGTGGGGTACGGCCAGAGGCGGCTCTCGCCGGGGAGCGGAGGAACGGTCGGAGGAGACTCCAGGGGTACGTAGGACTTGGGGAGGGGAGGTCGAGGTGGGCCTGGTTCCTGGGGTGGAGAGGAGCGTGAGGCGTGAGAGCAGAGACACTGAGAGCCGGGAAGGAAGAGAGTTAGAAAAAGATTGAGACAACACACAGTGGAAGCGTCGAGCCAAGGAAAGGAGGAGGGAGAGCAGCCGGCCACCGCTCCCGGGGCCCCGTGGTCTCCGTGTCTCTCCATGCGGAGAGGACAGCGCTTCCCGCCTCCTGCGCTGCCCTTGCTGCTGCACGTCCCCCCAGGGCAGCGGGGCCAGGCAGCGCCGGGGGGCTGCCCAGGCGAGGGGCTCCCCACCTTGGGGCTGGCAGCCCCCAGGAGACATTGGCATTGCCTCTGCGCAGCCAGGTGGGGCTGGGGAGTCCCCAAATCCCACCCTAAACTTCACGTGGATGAAGGTCAGACCAGCACTGCTGGACCCCGAGCAAGGGCAGCGAGAGGGGTCTGTGGTGGCAGCAGGAGCTGGTCCTGAAGCCAAAGGCTGGAGCTGAGCAACTCTCAGCCTTCAGGGCTGCTTGATGCAGGAGCCCAAAGGCTGCGAAGCCCAGCCACAGCCCCTGTGAGGACCCCGATGTCACCGGGGGACAGCACAGCCCATGCATGTGGCCAAAACGGTGCCCCAGGCAGAGCCACGAGGAAACCCAGCCACGCTCTGTGCCCGGTGGGTGCCCACCCGTCCCCTGAGAGCGAGGGCTTGGACCAGCCTGCGAGCCAGGCTGGGGACCCGATGGTGGCAAAGGACTCCCTAGGGACGCCCTGGCCCACTCACCTCGCCGGGTCCTGGCTTGGTGGGAGAGCCCTGGGAGCCAGAGACGAGGGAGAAGGGGCTGAGGGGGCTGGTGAGGCTGGCCGAGCTCAGGGGGCTGGCGGGGCTGTTGGAGCTGTACGTCCCCGAGGGGCCAATGGCCACTGCAGAGAAAAGCAGAAATAAGTGCGTGCACCAGGGCCTCCACCTCCCTGCATGGGCGCTGCCGTGTGCATCATGGCAGCCCAGGCACCGGGGATGCCCCAAGCTGTGGCACGCTGGGGTTGGTGCTGTGCGAGGGCACGGATGGACCCTGCTCACCTCTGTGCTTGGCAGTGTCCGTGCCGCGGGATGGGTTGTTCTTCCTCAGCCCCTCCATCACATCCTGGATCCGCCAGATCTCCTTCTGGATCTGCCGGTTGAGCATTTCGTTCTGGAAGGCAGAAAAGGCAGTGGTCAGAGTGGTTCCCACCACTGCCAGCCCCACTGCACCCCAGCCCCGCTGCACCCCAGCCCCGAGCGGAGCCGTGGGACCCACGGGCGCTCAGCTGAGGCAGACACAGCCCAGGGGGGGTTTGAGCCATCAGGCCCACGGCTCGTCTCCTGCCAGCAGCCATCTCTCCGCTCTCCCAGGTGCCCGCCGCAGGCTGGGGGGAGCTGACGGAGCCCCAGCAGCACAGGGAGCGCTGGGCTGCAGCCCCTCGATGGCACCCAGGTGCCCACGGTTCCTCAGCCCCTCTGCCCTTGCCCAAAGCTGGACACTGAGGGCTGAGCACGGAGCACCCACTTGCAAACCGGCTCTTTGGGGGGAGCGGAGGGCTGAAGGAAACAGGGGGTTTCCACCTCCATGGGGATGGCGGGGGGACCCCGGGACTGGCAGAGGGACCCTGGGACTGGTGGGGTCCTGCTCACCTGGATGTCCAGGTTCAGCTGCTCCCAGAGGTCGTCGTGCAGGGCGGACACCTCGCTCTCCAGGCTCTCGTACTCAGCAGTGCTATTCGCCAAGGCCTGTGGGGGAAAGGTGGGTGGGTTAGGGGGTCTTTGGCAGGTTTCTCCCCCAGCTGGCAGCAGCCCTGGCCAGCGCAGCATGGGAACACCCAGGAAAGCACGAGGACGCTGCACCCAACACAACCCACCCTGAGCCACGGAGGGGCTGGCGGTGGGGCTGTGCCCCAGCCAGGCTGTGCCCGTGGGAGCGCCCGGTGCCGAGGGCACAGCAGCGCAGGGCAGCCAGAGATGGAAGCAGGAGCTGAAATGGCTCTGGGCACGTTTGCCAGCTCAGCACCACGAGGGTTAATTTGCTTTGTCCCCAGCGAGGGACTTTGGCTCCTCTGGGACCTCAGCCAGCCAAGGGGATTTCCCTTCTCTTTTTTTTACAGGAAGGGAGAAAAGGGGTCACGGCGGGTGGGGGAGACAGTCCCAGCGGCTGCTCGGGGCTGGTGGGACGGGGACCGCAGCGGAGGGGGAGCCGGTTACCGTGCTGGCCTGCGACAGCTCGACACGGATGTTGATGAGCTGGTTCTGGAGCGATTCCTTCTTGTGCAGCAGCTTCTCCGGGTAGGCAGGCTGGCTCCCGAACATCTCCAGCTCCTGGTGCGTCCCCATCAGGGCACTCTCCAGGCTCTCCTGGAGCGGACAGGAGGAAGATGCAGCCATGAGAGCCCAGCCAGTGCAGGAGCTGCAGTCCCCCTCCTTAACAGGCCATTAACGCACGGGGAGTCCCGGGACCATGGCATGGCCAGGACATCTCCTCCAGCTCAGAAAATCCCTGCTGAGCTGTCCCCAAGACAGCAGGACATGTCGCTTCCTCGCCACGAAGGTGCTGCCTGGGCACGGCCATGACCACGCAGCCAGGTTCGTCCCCGGATGGCCGCCTGAGCTGCCCACCACGTACCTTCTCTGCTCGGAGCTGCTGCACCAGCCTCTCCTGCTCCCGCAGCACCTTGTTCTGCTCACAGAGCTTCCCCAGCAGCTTCTGTCCCCAGGAGGGAAAGAGAAAGGGAGGAGAGGATGAGAGCCCAGCGATGGGGTGTGCGGGGTGTACCCGTGCAAATGCCTCTGTGCTCAGCCGGGAGACGGGATGCAGCCAGGACATGGCCCATGGGGTTGGCTTGATGGGACAACACATGGCCCTGGGGAGGGTTTCCAGCCCGCTGCTCTCATTGCAGGGACCTCATCCCCGGCCAGGGTGACACGGGCCAAACCTGGACTTGGGGCAAGACCAAGCAGCTAAGCTCAGCGGAGGATTTAATCCCCGAGCAGCACACACCGCACTTGGGGCAGCACCAGGTCCCACCCGGCTGTGCAGGAGCACTTGGGGACAGCAGACCTGCTGCGGGGGACGGGGACAACAGCATGGGGCAGAGGAGGGACACACAGGACAGATGTTTGCTCTTACATCGGTGTCTTGCTCGCTTATCTTGTAGGCGTGCAGCGTCTCCCTGTAGGCCTCCGGGAAAGGCGTCACCTGCAAGCAGAGCGTGGGGTGAGCCCGGCTCCGGAGCCCCTGGGGAAGGTGAGGCAGCTCCCAGCCCCTCTCCCAGCCCCGGGAGCGGGGAGTGAGAGGCGAGAGCCGAGTCTCCGGAGGCGGCGGGTGCTCCCCGCAGCCGGCACAGCCGGGCAGACGCAGCCATGGGTCGGGAGGCAGCAGGTGCCGCAGGCAGCGCGGGATGTCGGGGCTGGAGCTCTCACCCTGGCCAAGCCCGGTGGCTTGGATGAACGCACAGCCTCCCTCCCCGTTCCCAGCCCCAGTGCCCATGGCTGGGCGAGCCACGGGAATTAGCCGTCTCCGCAGGACGCCAGGAGCTGAGTTAAAGAGAGGCCTCGTGAATCATTAACTGCCTGGCGTATAACTGCCACCATTTCACAGGCAGGGAAACAAAGGCAGAAAGATTAAGCTGTAATCCCACTTAGCAGAGTGGAAACACCTATAAATCAGCAGGTCCATCAGGGCCTGTTTACCATCCGGCTTCTCTGTGAGTCATTTTCCTTTCCTGGAAATCTAAATTACTAATGGGACCTCAACAATTAAATGCCTCCAAGATCTTGAGATGAAAGGCATAAGATAGGAAGAAGGGGATCATTATTGCTAGAAAGCAAGACGCTACTTTAGAGCCATTTAAAACTATAGGACAATGCAAATAGACCTGAACCTGGGAAATGCCCAGCACTGGAGGCAGAGCCTGGCAGACGGCGATGCTGCTGCCTCCAGGCAGGGAGCCCGGCCAGCGCAAGCATCTCAACACCTCCAGCTTCGTCCTCCAGCACGTCCCCGCTCCCCGCGCACAGCAGATGGGAACAGGCACCTTCCCTTCATTGGAAAACCCCAGCGATCGCCCGGTCGCTGCAGGCTCGCGCAGCCGGGAGATGCCCTGGGCGGATGGCGGGGCCCCACGGCCCCCTGCCCGGGGCTGGCAGCACGATGGGCTGTGGGTTGCAGTGCACCTGGAGACACGTTCCTGGGTGACGGGAGCTGCCTGTGCTTGGAGGTGCAGCCCAACATCAGCAGGGACATCCTGATGCTTTTGCAGCCCTCTCCAGGCAGGGAACAGAACGAGCCAGAGCCTCAGGGGCTGAAAGGCTGTTTTCCCTCTCTGTTAGGGGAATTATTGCTCTGGTTTAAGAGCCTTGGGCTGGATTCCTGTCTTTAAGTCATCCCACGCCTTCTCCTTGCCTCATCAACACACGATGGCAAACAGAGGGTGAGCAAAGCACCCGAGTCCAGCCCAAACGAGGATGAGTTCCAGACCACTGCATCCCTACCTTGTGCTCTCAGCACAAGGATTTACTGGGTTTTAATGGCTCATGGATGGATTAGCAAAGCCTGTGATGGACTAGCAGGTCACCGAGAGCGTGATGTGCCGGAGCTGCATGGATGCTGGAGTCTGCATGAGTGGAAATGGCAGGAGGTGACCTCAGGGATGAAGCGCGGGGCGGCTGGCGTGGCTGCCATGCACGAGCCATGTGCGGCCCGGCGGCCGGAGGCTTACTTGCATGTAGAGCTGAGCCCTAGGGGAGGAGGTCTCCACCATCCTGTTCACCATACTGATCAGGGTTTCGCTCTCGCTCATCTGCGGCAGACAGGGAAGGAAAGTTCAGAGGTCAGCAGAGATGGGCTCGCGTGCTGCGGTGCTCGGGTGCCGTCGGAGCAGCGGCGCGGCTCAGTCCAGGAGCCCTCAGGGCATCGGGCTGCAAGATGCCACCTCCAAGAGATGTCCCAGGGGCTCAAGCCACAAGGCGACAGCTGCCCCAGGCTGCTGCTGCTCCATTTTGTGCAGTCAAGAGCGTCCTGGGCTGGTTGCACGCCCTGAAAACTTTGTTGAGGGGAAGACACAGATAAAACCGAGCCAGCCCCGAGCTGGGCGCCAGCAAACCGCACACACAGACACAAGCTTGCACAGAGACTCCACGGCTGCAACGCACAGTGTGGTCCCAGCGGACAGACAGACGGGCCCCCCTCCTCGTGCTGACAAACGGCTCGGTGCCCTGCCCTTGTGGCGGAGCCGGGGCTGGGATGGCCCCGCTCAAAGCGCAGACGAGCTCCAGGCACAGGGGAAGGTGACGGAAGCCTGGGGCTGGGGACAGCAGCGTCCCCCTCTCCAGTCCAGCAGCCTCAAGCAGCAGAGCCAGCTGGGAACAGGGTGCTCCCGTGGCGATGGCACATCGCGGCCATGCTGCCCAGCAGGGCAAGGGTGCGACGGTGCTCAGCATGCCTGTACCTCCCCAGAGCTGCAGCCGGCCGGCAGCGCTGCCCCGGGCTGTGCCGAGCCCTCCAGGGGAGCGGGACAGACCCCAGCCCCGGGGCCTATTCGCAGCCCTGCAACCCAAAGGGTTTTGCTGCTCTCACTGCTGCCAGGACGTGCAGCCGGCAATGGCCGCAGGGTCCCTCAGTACCGTGCAGTGGAGCCGCTTAAATCAGCGGCACCGGAGCTTCACCGCTGCCTTTGCCTGCAGAAATGCTGCAGGAGCCCGCAGCCCAGAGCGGACGATGCAAGGAAACGTGCCCCTGCGGCCACGACCCTCGAGGTCCAAGGGGCAACGGCAATTTAAGCACAAACCAGGGACGAAACACCGACTGGGGCAGGTCAGCAAGGTGGGGTGCAGCCGAGGGAGCCATCCCCACAACCGGACAAACAAGGAGAGAGAAAATAAAGAAGCAAGCTGTTTGAAAAGAGATACTTGACAGCGTCACTCCGAATTAGTCTCTCCAGAGGTCAGCAGGAGAGGAGGAGGAGATGCAGAGCCTTTTTAGGGAGTGTTTTAAAGAGCCTCGGAGAGCGAGCATTGCTGCCGACGGCTGTGAAATAATCCAGAGAGCTTTTATTGCAGCGAGTGCTCCTGCCTGTCCTTGGCTCTGCTCCAAGGCAGACACAGATCTTGGCGATTACTGCACCGATGGAGATTTGCAGACTAATGAGATTGTCTCTGGAGCAGCTCCCTTAGTGCAAGCCTGGCTTTTGCAGGCGAGCGCCGGGGCTGCAGCACTGGCCGACACCTCCTGTCCCTGGCTTTGACTTCAGCCTGTGCCTGCCGTTTCCACCCCACCAGTCCCAGGGGTCTCTCCCGGCCAGATTGCCCCCACCCCGCTCCTGGGATGAAGTCAGTTCACAGCTTTCCTCCAAACACCCCCTGCCATGCAAAAACCTGGGAGCTGCTGCTTTGGTGTCAGTCCCAGCGGGTGCCTCACCCCAGCCCTGCATCAAGCCTCCCGCCTTCGAGGAGGAACAGGGCCAGCGCGTCACCGCAACCACCTCGCACCCCGCCGGCTCCCCACGGCTCGTCCGGCCGCCCCCGGCACGGGGGGCACCAGCCGCAGGACCCTGCAGCAGCCCGGCTCGCACCAATGCCGGAGGCACTGCTGGGCATGGGGATGTGCCGTCCAGCACGGCCGCGCTGGCACCACGCACCGGTGTCCTGCGCTGCCCCGAGCCAGCGCGGTGCAGAGCGACCTGGTGCGGGTTTCAGAGCTGGCTGCACCCCGGGAGCAGCTCCCCGAGGCCCCGGGCACGTGGGAAGCTGCCCTGGCTCCCCCCAGGACCCCCCACCACCTCCAGCACACCACACAGAAGGCACTGTCAGGGGGATTTTTCTGCCAAGCAATGAGTGACCCTACAGACGGGAAGGATGGAAGAAGCAAACCAAAGACAACTCGTGCTGCTTTAATGCCAAGAAGGGTGAGGATGGATGTTAGGGGAAGAGATGCTGCGCTGGACGGGAAGGGGACGCCGCAGGGGACAGGGCACACGGGGACGTAAGCAGTGTGAGGCTTGCAGCCAGCTCTGCCTACCTGCTGGTCCAAATACTCTAGGTTTCTTTGCAACTGAAGGTCTAAAAGTTCATCCTACCAGGAGCCAGCAGGCATGCGGCAAGAAACGAACACACAAAACATATAAAAGAAGAAGCAAAGCAGTTAGGTGAGGGCTACGGAAATGCCAAGACCTCTCGGCCGGGGAAGTGAGGCACCTCCCTGGCACAGAGCCGGGAGAGCTGCTGGGATGTGCCCTGCGGGAGACCCGCTCTCCTCCCGGCTAACGGTGCCTGGGAAGAGGTACGGCCCTTTCCCTGCGTCTCTGGCTAGCGAGGATGGATGGCAGCGTGGGTGGCTTATGGTAACTCGTGCTTCTCTCTCCTCCAATGACGGGTCCTGCCCTATGGTTTTGGGACCGCGCTCTGTGGGGGGATCTCCCGGTCTCACCCCACCGGCTCCAACCCCTCAGCGCTCCGAGGGGAAACACAACGCAGGAAAAAGCAGCAGCTGTAGCCAGAAGAGAGGAAGCAGGAGGGGGAGAGGTGCAGGGTGTGCGCCAGCCTCAGCCCCGTCCTTGCCGGGGACCGCCCAGGGGGTGACGAGCCCGGCCCAGCATCGCAGGGCGTATGGGGGTCCCAGGGTGTCCCACTGCCCCTGTGACCTGGGGCAGGAACCGGGGGTCTTTCCACAAGGACTTCCTTCGGGCATGGCCGGGAGGGACCAGAGACACCAGTAAAAGGACCTGCGGTCCCGACCTGCCCCAGAGCAGCCCAGCTCTGACCCAAAAAGCTGCCCCTGGAGCGGAGCCGTTCCTCCTCAGCTGTCCGAGCAAGGAGCCCCTGAGCTGGCCCACCTCCCCGAGGGGCTCTGTGCACGCCCGTCCGCCGGGGCTCAGCCCCTCGGCGCCAGCAGCGTACGTACCATCTTGTCATGGACGGTGGGGGATGCCGGGTAGTGGTACGGATACATTCCCACAGGGATGGGCCGTCTGTCGCCCAGATAGTCGTACTGAGAAGAGAGGAGACCCCCCACCCCAAAACCAGAGACACGTGAGAGGTGTGCGAGAGGCCAGAAAGCATGTGCAAGGGCAGACCCCGGCCCTGCAGCAGGGTCAGCCCCGGCTTTGGGGCACGCAGCAGCGCGACAGGGACACCAGCACTCCCTGCTCCGGAGCACAACACTCGTGGTGGCCCTGAGCACCCCTGGGCTCCCATCCCATCCCCTCCTGCCCCATCTCTCCAGGCTCGCAGCAGCGCAGGAGCAGCCAGGAGGGAACAACCGCAACCTGGACAGCTTTGCAGGATGGCAAGGAGGGACCTAAAGCCATCAGCTGCTGCAAGCCTGGCATTTTGAGGCCAGGCTTTACATGCAGAGGGGACAGGCTGTGCTGCAGCATCCCTGCCCTGACGTCCCCAGCGAGGGTCCCCCTCCAACCCCGTGCACCCTGAGCGCTGACGGGCATTTACCTTTGGAGAACTGATGGATCGTCTCATCATGAAGGTGGCGGGGTCGGCGTAAATCTCCTCTCCCCGGGGCGGCAGCCGCTCGAAGCGGGCGCTGGGCGAGCGGACCGGGGAGTATACCCGCGCCCGGCTGTAGGATCCCTGGCTGGGCGAGCGGGGCACGGAGCGGGAGCGGGGCTGCAGTGACATCCGTCGCAGAGAGCCCGAGGCTGCATCCACCTCGTCCAAGTAGGTCGGCTGCCTCCCTGGACCCGGCAGCCAGAGCGGGACATCTTGCCGGCCGAAACCGGGGTGCTCCTTCCAGTCACGGAGCTGGTAGGTGCCACCGTTGCGGAAGGAGTGCCGCTTGTCCTCCAGCGCCCAGGGTGGGCTCACCCGCTCGTAGGCGGGCATGGAGCAGATGCTGTCGGGGCGCACCCCGGGCGGGTAGTACTGGTAGTCCTCAGGGTACTGGGGTGAGTAGGGGGAATAGTAGTCGGGCACTCGGCGAGACACAGGGTAAAACCTGGTGGGGCTGGAGGGGAAGAGAGCTGTGAGAGCCAGGCTGGCGGCCAGGCGGTGCCCGGCCCCTCGCTCCGCAGCCGGGGGTCCCGGTGGGTGAGGACAGCCTTAGAGCAGGCAGCTCTGACACCAGCACCCAGAGAGCTGGCTGGCTGGCATCCCTCCTCCCCGGGACCCCGTGGTGGCCTCCCCTCCAAAATCCACCCTGCTCAGCTTTTCAGGGTGTCCCACGCACAGCTCGGAGCTGGCATGTGGGGACAGCCCAGAAAGGAGATTTTCTGACCCCAGGAGGGGATAAAGCAGCTGAGAAGGGGAAAAACATTCCCAGAGCATCACCTGAGGGACAGCCCTGGAGAAAAGGAGCAGGACCCTCCTCTGCCCCCGGCCAGCCCCCCGCCGCCCTCACCTCCGCAGCTCCTCGGGGGGCACGGCCCCCCGGCGCGAGTTCACCCACTGCTGCAGCTGCGTCATCGAGCTCTTGCGCTGGGCGATCTTCTCGGGGTTGGTGCGGGGGGCAAAGCCCCGGCGGTGGGCCACGCTCTCCCCGTCGGGCGGGGGGTATGCGGTGCTGCCGGGGCGGCTGGGTGACGAGTACGGCCAGCCGTTGGGCTGGGGCGGCCGCTCCACGCTCGCCGGCACCCGGGGTGCCTCGGGGTATGGACTGCCGGGCTCTGAGGGCATCTCCTGCCCAGTGATGCCGTTGGCTTTGGCCAAGGGCTCCTTCTTGCTCTCCGTCCTCTCTGACTTCCTCTCGATCTTCTCCGAGCCACGGCCGTCACCTTCTCCCCGGGTCTTGGTGTCGGGGTCGGCTTTGGGGTGCTCGCGGTGGGCGGCATTGCGGTGGTGGTGGTGGTGTTTGCTGGGGGGGATGTTTTCAGAGTCTGGCTTCTCGTGCCTGGAGGGTGCCGAGACAGGAGAGAGGGTTACCTTCCCTTTGCAACGCCCCTGGCACGGCCGGTGACGTCCCGTCCCTCCCTCAGCCTTGGGGGGCCAATGCTCCCCCAGCTCCATTCTCCAGAGGGACCCTCACGCTCCCAGGAGGTCCCTGGTCACGATGCACAGCCCCTCCACCCCATCTCCAAGAAACCAGGGGAGAGGGGTGGCACGGGGAGATAGCGGGCACTGACCTCTGAGTCGGGGGGATCTGCACCCGGGCGGCTTCGCCCATGGCTTGGATCCAGGACTCCTGCTCCTCCGTGTTCTCGGCGCTGAAGAAGTAGGTCCGGATGCCAGCATGCTCGGCCTGGGGAGACAGGGACTGCTCGTTACTCGCTGGCATCTCCTCCACCCAGCACACCGTCACCTGCAGGGAGGCAGAGAAGCGGGGAGAGAGACAGACAGGAGGGTGAGAGCTCCATTTCCACCCTGGCACGAGGTCCTGCCGCAGCAGGAGAAGCCAGGCACGGTCCTTCCCTCCCCTGCCTGAGCCTCACGGCCACATGCACCCTCGGCGGCACCGAGCGGGAGGAAGGCTCTGCGGGCAGAGCCAGCGCCAGCCCTCATCCCCTCGCAGGGGATCCCCCGGGGCCACGAGTCCCCTGCGGTCACCCCCAGCGACGCTCGGGACCAGCCCTCCCCAGGGCCCCGCGCCGGAGGAGCAGCACCCCGGCGCAAAGGCTGCTGCACCCAGCGCTGAGCGGGTCCCCGCGGGGCGCAGGGGGCAGGCAAAGGACACGTCCCAGCGAGAGCGGCAGTGCCAGATGGAGCATTATCCTTCATGCAGGGTTAGGGGGAAGGTGGCTTCTGGGCCCAGACAACATTTTAGGGGAAAAAGGTTCGCTTCTGGTCCAGGATGTTGGTGCCCACTCTCCACCCCACGCTGGAAGGCAGGTCTGGCTATTCAGGGCCTTTTCGAAGCTTCCACCTTCCCCCTCTCTGGAAAGGGACGGGAGGCAGCGAGGAGGAAGGAAAGGGAGAAAGCAGGAGGTTTCTCCCCCTGAACGATGGGAAATGGGGTTCTGATTAAAACCCTCCCTCGGGTTTCCATCTTCCCCTTCCCCAGAGCACGCAGCCGCCGTGCCCAGCTGCGGGGTCACCTCCTGCAACCCCCATGCACTCCTGCCTCTAACAGCTCTGCAGCCAGAGCAAAAGTTCAAACCAAACCGATTCCTCCCCTGGATTAGTGCGAGCGGGGTGAGCGGAGCATGCTGGCAAGCCTGCGGGTCCCTCACCCTTCTGCATGCATCAGAAACACAAGAAGGTACTACCTAGGTGGTGGCTGGGTGCTGGCGTGGTGGACGGGCATGAAGAGAGACCGCCTGTCCGGGGATCCTCACCCACGGAGAGAGGAGGAAACACAGACAAGGGTCAAGCTGCAGCGTGGCAGGAGCGCGGGTGCTGCACCACAGACCTCTCCCAGCCGTCAGGACCCTCTCTACCCTTCTCCGAACAAAGCCATCCCCCAAAACTCTCGTGTGCAGACGGAGAGGCAGGGACGCGCCTGCAGAGCTCAGTTCGCGGGCAGCGGCTTTGCAAGGCTCTTTCCCCACCAGTGTCACAAGCCAAGAGACGCTTCAACACCCCCAGGCCACTTCTCTGCTCTCACCTGCAGAAGCTGCAGGCAGAGACACCTCGCCGGCTGCCAGCACCAGCACAGGCACATGGGAGAGCCCATGCTGCCACTTGCCAGTGCTCACCCTTAAACCGTGCTCAGCCGCAGCTTAAATGCAGGTTTAAAAGGAGGCAGCTACAAAAATCCATCCCTTAGATTGGAAAAACTCTGCGGCAGTGCCCTGCGGGGACCCCAGGCGCCGGCTCCTGCCGTGCTCACGGGCAGGAAGGTGCACGCTGGGTTTCTGCACAAGTGTACACGAGTGCAAGCCAGCCCGTGCATCGGTCCGTCACCAAGCGAGTGCTAACGCAACCCTCCCAGGGACCATGGGCAGCACGAGCAGCTGTGCCAGTTGAAGGTGCACAGTGATGCCGACAAGTGCTGCGCGGTGCCGGGGAAGCTCAGCCCCTGCTCTGAGCGAGGGACAGCCAAGGTCTGCTGCCGGGGACGGGCGCGGGAAAGCCCCGGCTGCAGCAGCCGCCCTCCGCCTCTCGCTGCTCTGCTTTCCAACACCCGCTGCTCTGCTTTCCAACACCCACGGCAGCGCAGGCTGACGAGCAGCAACTCATTACAGGCTACCCCCTTGCAATTACATTTCCATTTGCACACCAGTCAAAACAGGCTAAAAAACAAAGAGGAGTTGGGGACACCTCTCTAGGTCTGGCTCCGGGAGCGCTGCCGAGAAGCGCCGCAGCAGCCGGCAGGGACAGGCTGGCCGGGAGCAGCGATGCAGAGGGGAAAGCGGGACACGGAGAGGGCTGAGAGCATCGCCGGCGAGGGCAGCGCTGCTGCTCCCCTGCACCCAGCACCTCCCCGGGCTGGGGAGCAGCGGTGCACCCCAAGGGGCAGAGCCCAGGAGCAGCTCAGGCCTGGGGTGGGTGATGACCTTGGAGAGGCTGCTTTGCCCCGTGCGTGCCTCAGTTTCCCAGGCAGAAGGCACATCCGCGCAGGGTATCCCCGGAGGTTACTGCAGTCACCCCTCTCCCCAGCTGGCTCCA
Source organism: Platalea leucorodia (assembly GCF_965183815.1). NCBI lineage: Eukaryota > Metazoa > Chordata > Aves > Pelecaniformes > Threskiornithidae > Platalea > Platalea leucorodia. The sequence goes on from NC_138841.1 coordinate 1,778,842, forward strand.
TGCCCCGTCACCAAAAAAGCAAGAAGAGGGAGCAGCAGGGACCCTGCGAGCATCACCGCCACCCCAGCGCTGTCCCGGTGCTCCGTCCCCTCCAAGCCCCGGCACAACCACGCACTGACCTTGAACGTGTGCTTCCTGCTGATGTTGTCAGAGGGCTGCACGGCCGCCACGCGGAAGCTGAGGAGGGGGATGCTGCCCAGGATGCTCTCCTCCTTCTCGTCTGGTGGGCAAACGCAGGGGTTACACGCACGGAGGGGCTGGGAGCCCCGGCTGCCCGCCAGCAAAGACCCACGAGCTGCTGTGGGGACACGGGCCCATCGCTCCTTCCCGTGGCAGCCCACCTGTGGGAAACCGCTGCCTGCCTGTTGCTCCCCGGCAGCTCTGTGCAGCTCGGCTGGGCTCGCACAACAGCCTGCTCAATTATTCATGCCCGCCCTGGGCTGCGCTGCCAGGGCTGAGCCCAGCGAGCTGCCAGGGAAGGCGCCCGCATTAACCCCTCGGGTCCCCGATGTGGCAAATGCCCGCACAAAGGGGTGCTGTGCACGGCCACCGCTCCCCGGCGGGCTGTCACTGCACGGCCACCGCTCCCCGGCGGGCTGTCACCCCCAGACCCCACCAAAACCTGCTCTGAGCCTGGTAACGGCCCGGGTTCACATGGAGGCACCTGGCTGGTGGCCGCCAGGTCCTGCCAGGGGGGACAAGCTGCCGGGGGCACCTGAGGCAGGTACTCGCTGCCGTACCTTTGTAGTAGAAAAGGCAGCGATCCACCAGCACGAACCAGCGCTTGTTCCACTGCTTCACCCCCGAGCTGGCCTGCGAGAGAGGGGCAGTGAGAGCAGCACCCACCCGGGGAGGGGGTGCTGCCGCAGGCGGCCGGGAAGGGGAGGGATGGCACAGCCCCAGGGGGGCACCGGCACGGCGGGGGCTCGGGTACCTGCTTGTAGAGCCAGCCGCTTTTCGTCACGGCGGCGTTGGGGTTCCTCTTCATGGAATTGGAGCGCTTCCCGAAGGCGATGCCCTTGCGGGAGGAGCGTGAAGCCTGCAGAGGGGGAGAGGAGCCGCTCAGTCCCCGGGGGGGCCCCCGGCACCCCGTCTCTGCTGCCGCCTGCCGTGCCGCACGGCTCTGGGCACCCACCCGGCCTCCGGCGCGCTCCGGGGGCACCTCCGACACCATGGTGTGGTTGGAGGGCTCGCTGGTGATGGTCGCCGGTCGCTTGCCGCCCGCTTTGCTTGACATGTCCAAGGTCAGTCTGCGGCACAGGAGGAGAGCTGAGTCAGCAGAGCTGTGTTTCTCCACCCCGCAGGAGCTGGTCCCCAGCATCCCTGCCCCGGGCACCGGCCCCCCATGCCCCAGCCCACCTTCGTCCCCCACCACAACCCACTCCCAGGCCCTGAAACCGGGGGAGTCAGAAGCCAACCTACTTTTGCAAGTCAAGTCTTGAGTTGTCCTCGGGGACCTGTCCCGTCACTGGGTGCAGGAACGTGTTCCGCCTTTCATTGTGGCTGTGGGAGACAACGGCGGGGCGGTGGTTAGCATCTCCCATCCCCGTAACCCTTTGCCTTTGGCACCACATTTGCTGCTCCAGCCCCAGCGTTTCGCTGTCCCACCCCTGCCGCGGTGCCGGGGCTGGCTCCCTGCGCCCGGCCCCGAGCATCGCCCTCCCCTACGCCCCCGCTGACCCCACGCTTCAGATCTGCTCAGCACATTTCATCGGCGTTTCCCAGAAAGTGCTTGCCTCACTGGGAGCTGAAACGAGGTCTCTGGTGGCCGAGCCCTCGTTCCTCCTGCGGGACACATCCCCGACATTACCAGAAACCCCACTCCCGCCCTCAGAAGTCACTGCAGAAGCAGCGGCAGCGATGGCCCATCCTGGGCTGTGCCAGCAGCGACGTCCCCAACGTCACATCCTCCCCTTCGGCTCGCTGCTTTTAGAGCCATTTGCCAAAACACCTTGAGTCAGGCTAAGAGAAGGGTCACCTGGCCACGCAGGGCTGTGCACCACACAGACCCCGACCACCAGCCCAGGACGCACCAGCAGAAGCTGTTGCAGCTGGATCAGGCCCAGCTCGGCCCCAGCCCTGGTGCTGCTTCGGCGATGCTGGGGTGCAGCCAAAGGCGGCCGCTGCCGGCGGTGCAGGACTCCCTGGCAGCGCCGGGAGGAAGGAGGCAGGGCTCCTGCCGGGCTCGGCTGGCAGCGTCTGCCGTGTCCCTGCCCTGTCCCGCAGAGCCGGTATTGCCAGGCACCCCGGCACCTCGCTGCTCCGGCTGGGGAATCTGCTCACATGCTGCTTCCCGGGGGCCCTCGCTGCCGGAGCTGTGTCAGGAGGAAAGGACAAGGAGCACCCGCAGGTTCAGGGCTCCATCCCGGGAAGTTTGCCTTGGACCCCTTCCCTGTGACAGCCCTCCTTCCCAAAGCTGCCAGGCACCAGGACACGGGTGCCCCCAGCCACCCGCGAAGCCAACGCGCCAACAGCCCGGAACGCTGTTGAACTTCTGCGTGTCAGCAAAACAGGGGAAGTTTGAGCAAGAAAACGCAGCTGCCAAGACCATCCCATCCATACACGCTTCACCCCGAACCTGGGCTCCAGCCAGGCTCTGAAGATATTAACTGCTTTCTGTCCAAAAAAGCCTCACCAAGAGCTGCTCCCCCTTGCAGGTCCCATCCTGCGCCCTGCTGCGGATCTGCTCTCCTCCGCCAGCCCTCCCCCTCGCTTGGGGTCACCTTAAAAACCTGGGCAATGTGTATGCACCCCGCAACGAGGGGCAGCGCTCGCTCCCCAAGCCCCCCCAGCACCGGGCTTTTCTGTGCCACGACTGACACGAGTTATCCGCCGAGAGAGCCTGCCCAGCCCACACTCCCACAGCAGCGAAGGGGATTTCTGTCACCCAGGGCTGGAGCCGCTCCTGGACCGTTTGCCCCCGGCAGGTGACTTTGGAGGGGCACAACGCGGCGGTGCCGGGGCAGGTGCCGGGCCCCCTGTGATGCTGACACATGGGGAGGGCGCAAAATGCCGAGCGAGCAGCACCCCGACTGCCCCAGCACTGGAAAGAGGGGGCTGCTGGGACCTGTCAGCGTGCCCGAATCCCAGCCGGGGACGTCCCCCCAACCCTGCTTGCAACCCCACGCCACAGCAGGTTTCTGTTCCAGCAGGCTGGATTCTCCCCCCGCCCCGCCGCCAAGCCCAGGGCACCCACCCTGCTTTGCAGCCCCCACGGCTCCTCCTGGCACCCACCCCGGCGCCTCTCCCCACCCCCTCCCAAGTCTGCCCCCACCCCCAGGCATGGAAAGACCCCGGGAACAGCCGGGGAGCCTCCTTAAACCACCCCCTGGCAGCGGCTCCCTCGGCTGACCCCGCTCCAGAAACTCCCGAGTTCACATCGCCTCCCAAGCACTGCAATGCAGCAGCCACTGCCCGGGCTGAGGGTCCCCCACCACCGCCTGCCCATGGCCCCCGCCAGCCCACCCCGGGGTCCTACCTCACTCGCCGGTCTGCCCGAAACTTCAGCATGGTGCCAGAGGCCTTCCCAGCTCAGCGCTGGCTCCCGGCTCCCACCATGGCAGCGGTGGGCACAGCGAGCCCCGTGCCGCCTGCTGCCACACTACGAAGCGATGGCACGTGCCATGGGGGCAGCAGCCCCACGCGGGCAGGGGGATGCCGGCAGCGGGCGAAGGGTCTCACTGTCTTCTCCCAAGCGTCCCAGTCCCTCGAGCCCTGCGCCGGTGGCATTGGCGTTCCCGGTGGCAGTGCTCTCGCGGATGCCGGCGGCTCCGGTGCAGCCGGGGCTGGCGAGCCCCGGTGTGCGGCAGCCAGCCGGCAGGCGACGGGGACAAACAGCTCCCGCTCGCGTCCCCGCGCAGAGGAGAGGCGAAGGGCAGCGCTGCACACGCCGCCTCCCCCAGCCCAGGTGCAGTGCCGGGGAGCCGCTGGCGGCAGGCGAAGGGCGAGGGGGGCAAGATGGGGGGCTCCGGGCCCCCCCACCCTGGCAGGGCAGCGGTGCGCGGGGGGCTGCTGCCCAGGAAGGGGGGGGTGTCGCGGCGAGCGAGGCAGCTGCGCCGCGATGAGCTCTGTCGCTGCCCTGGATTCACCGGCTGCATCCCTTCCCCCTGCTTCTGTCCCCAAACCGTCCCCGCTCCCCGCCCCGCACCGCCATCCCTTCCCCAGGTCGCACCAGGAAAAAATCCCGGGGAGCAGGATGGGCAGGAGCACTGAGCACCGAACAACCCAGCAGCGGCGGGGGGGGACGGGACCCTGCAGGGCATCCAGCAACGGGGCTTCAGCACCCCCGAAAGTCTGGGGAGCCCTTTGCACCCCAGCAGGTTAAGAAAGGGAGCAGGATTTGGGGTGACCCACCCTCTGCCCGGGCACTTGGAAAGCAAATGCAAATACATCGGGACTGTTATGATAATGGGAGGGAGGGAAGGCAGCGCTGACATTTCAAAGAAACCTCCAAAGAAGGAAGCGGAGCACAGAAAGCCAGCTGGCCTCCATCATGCCACGTCCCCGCTCCGCCAGCACCCCAGGACCACCTCAGGACACCACACGCCCGGCCAGCCCGCGGTGCTGCTCAGCCCGGCCTCTCCCGGCCATGGCATCATTCACCTGCTCCTCCCAAAAACCGGTGCCCTGAAGTTACAGCTATGCCAGTCGGTCAGCGAGCTGGGTCGGCACCAGCGCCCGGCTCAGGGACGCTCCCGCTGCTCCTCGGCTGGCACAAGCGGTCCCTGCCAGGAGGGTGGTGGGGAATAGCCAGGGACGGGAACCATGTCCTCAGTGCAGGCAGAGGATGTGCCAACGCAGCGGCGTTACCACTCCCAAACCAACTAAATCCACCCCTTTAGGGCACCCTGGGCCAGAGCTGCTCTCTGGGCACGGAGGAGCCAAGCGGTGCGGCCGCTGCCCTCCTTGCTGGCACGCTGCTGGCCACCAGCCACAGGGCCAGACGCGCGTGCACGGAAAAACCTGCCCACCACAGCACCCACGGGCAACACCAGCCTCGTGCCTGCGTCCGCACCGCTGGCAGACCCACGGGCGCTGGCTGTCCCCACGTCCCCGCAGCCGCGACTCACCCGCTCCGCAATCACCGCCGCCCTCCGCAGCGAAGCAGCTGGGGGTCAAGGTCCCCCAACATCCCGCGGGTGCGTGGCTCCCGCCCTCCACTGTGCAACAAAGATGATGCTCACCCGGTGGCGGGGCTGCCACGGAGGAAGGGGAGCCGCCAGCCGAAGCTGTGGCCCCTTTTGGGGACGGCAGCCCCGGGGACGCGCGCCAGGAGCAGGAAAGGCGGCTCCTGGGCAAGCCGGACACTGCAGGTAGGAGCCACAGAGTCCGCCCGCAGCCGCACCGGAGGCACCGTTCCCCGCAATGTGGGGCTTTCACCCCCCCGTCACCCCCGTTCAGTGGCACAGGGGGCTGCACCGGGCTCAGGTGCTGCTCTGGGAGCCTTTAACCCGGGTACAACCCCGGCTTTGCCAGCCCGGAGCAGGCGCTCTTCTCCCTGCACCAGCTGGGCTCTTTCACAGTCATTAGTAGCCGGGGGTGGGCAGGGACACGCCATCCTCCGCGGCCGATCGAGCGGACACGCGTCAGGGCTCCGAACAGCAGCTCAGGGGTGGGGGGCTCCTGCGGACCTCCCAGGAGAGCCACGGGGGAGAGGAGCTGGTCCTTTTTCTTGGGGTAAATATCAAAGAAAATCCCTCTAAACCTTCTCTTGCTTTTTCATAAAGGTAAGGAGCAAGAGAAGGGAATAAATGCAATAACTGAAGAACAAAACTTTCACTCAATGCTGCTTTTCTTCTTCCCCAAAGCTGAAGTTTGTTGAGAGCAGGAGGACAACCCGCCAGGCTCCCCCTGCCCTTCCACAGCCCGGGAAGGTCACGGCTTTCCAGCTCTTGCAAACCCCAAATCACAGCTGGGGCACATCCCCAAGCAAAGCCCGAGGACCCCCACAGTCACCGGCACGGTGCGTGGGTGCCACCCCCCACCCACATCGCCCTGCGGTGTGCGCCGGAGCAGCACCGGGTGCAACCTGGCTGTGCCAGAGCAGCAGCAGGCAGGAGGGCAGGGGGGTGGGCTGCTTTATAGCCGCTCTCGGCTGCAGCTGAGGGTGCGAGAGCGTTAACGCCGCCCCAGCTGGGATGGAGCAGGTGAAATGGTGACAGGAGGGAGCGATTTCCCAGCACCAGCCCACGCTGGGGCTCGGTGCATCCAGGGTGCTGGCAGCCAGCTCCGGGGGAGCGGGCGTGGGGAGCAGGGAGCTCCCAGCACGCCTCGCAGTGGGGCAAAGCGCCGGAGGGTGATGCCAGCCATGCTCCAGCTGGGCAGGACTCCTGGCTCGCTCCTCGTCAGACACGGGGCCGGTGGGATGGAAAAAGCCCGCTGAGGGCTGGTGTGGGGCGCGTGGGGAGTCCTCTCCAAGAGCAGACAGCAAGAACAGCTCGGCTAGCTGGACACAGCCAAGCAGCCCCCAAAACCCCCCAGCGCGCGGCAGACGTCAGCTAATGGGAACCATTCCCACGCCACAGCCCTCCCCGGGGCATCGGGGCTCCTGGCTGCTATCTGGCGACTGCGAGGGCAGCGAGCGGGCGGGAGGAAGGGAGGCGCAGGCTCACCGCCCAGGCGCTGGAGCCTGCCAAGCCCTAAATCCAGAGCAGAGCAGCCGGGCAGGGGGGCTACGGGAGCCCGACCACCCCCTCCCCACCGGCCCTGCCCAGGCTGCGCCGGCCGGGGTGCGATGCCGGAGCCCCTCCGAGCGCTCGCCACAGGCTAACACCGTCCCTCCAGCTCCCAGGCTGGCTGCGTGCCACGGGGACCCAACCGCCTTGTCCTCCCACGCCCCAACCCGAATTTCAGCTCCGGCAGGCGCCTCGCCGCCCCCAGCGCCCCGGCCCCGCGGGGTCTCGGCTGGGACGGAGGGGTTACCATCGCGGCTGCTGGGCTCTGTCCCCCTGGGACCGTGGCAGGCAGCAGCAGGAGGAAGAGGAGGCAGGCGGCCAAGGCTGCCTGCAACTCCCCTCCAAAGCGATAATGAAAACCCTTCGTCTGGAGGTTTTACCCGTGTTCTCGGGGCGAGCATCCAGGCAGCTCCCAAGCAAGGGGCTTGCGTGGCCACCAGCCAAACACGCCCTGTGTGTTGGCCTCCTTCCTCTGTTTTTCTAGCCCTTTCTTCACCTCTCCCCCTCCTCCTGAGCCACATCCCTCTCCTCCGACCGAAACCCTTGAAAACTCTTTTCTCCCAGTTGACTGCAGCGCTCAGCACCCATGGGAAGGGATGCGGGGTCACCCTGTCACCCGCCGCCCCTGCCAGGGGCCTGGCAGAGAAAATCCACGCTCAGACAAGCAAGTGCAAACTGCCGAGTCCCATCTTGCCAGGGGCGCCCGGGGCAGGAGCAAATGCATTATAAAGCACTAATAAACCGGACCCTCCAGCCCGCGGGGCCGTCCCGCTTGGCGCAGGGGGTGCAGGGGGCTCGGCTCTGCCCCGGGGAGCCAGCGCAGCGCATGCTCGAGATGCAATAGGGGGAAAAAAAAAAAAGAAAATTTAAATTAAATTCTGCAGGCGCAGCGCGAGCGGGTCTGGCGGAGTCACTGCAGCCAGGGGACGAGTGCCAGCAGCTCGGCTGCTCCAGCGTCTCCGTGCGGGGCCATCTCCAGCTCCGGCTCTCTGCCGAGCGAGGCCCCGGGCTGCTCCATCGCTGCAGCTACTTCAACCCCCGTTGGATGACTCAAGCAGGAAAAAATAAAAGCTACCCCTGTGCACTCTCCACGCCCTCGGCAGGGCTGAGCCGGCCGCGGGGCATCCTGTGCCAGCCCCGGCCCTGGCCAAAAGCCTGGGCCACAACCCAGTGGGAAATGCTGCTCGGCGTTCCCAAATTGCCCTGGACTTACAAGAGTTATGTGCCAGCCCTGGGAGAGGGCAGCAAAAAGAGAAAAGGTTGCAGGGGAAGAGGAGATGGAGGCAAAGGCGGGATGGAGAGCTGCAAGAAACTCCCCCAAGCCTGGCTGGGCACCGCCACGGGCCCGTCAGAGCTGACCGGCAGCCCTGGAAATCCCAGCGCCTGCCGGACTTGCAGCGAGATAAGCCTTTGGGAAGAAAGCAGCTTGTGGGCACTCGAAAACCAGACCTCGGTGCGGAGCCGCACGCTGAGAGCTGAGGTTTCCCTCCGGCCCATCCCCGCAGTGCTGCCGGCTGGCTGGCTCCCGCAGCTCCCAGCACAGCAGGGACCGGCAGCCGGTTCTCCTCCATAACCTCATCCCTGTCCTAATCCCGGCCCCGCCATCCAGCTGAGCAAGCGTTTCCGGCACCGCGTCCATCAGGGCCGGGGGCCAGGAGGCAGCGCAGCCCTCCGTGCTAACGAAACCAGGCTCCCGCGCACGCACAGCCTCCTCCTGTGCCCGGCTGGGTGCCGGCACGGGGGCACAGCCGAGCAGCGCCCGCGCCCCTGACCACGGTGCCCCTGACGACGGTGCCCCTGACCACGGTGCCCGCAGGCATGCTCCTGTCGTGCTCCCCCTCCAGCGCAGCTGCTTCTGGGGTTAATTTGGCTTCTTGCCCTTGTCCGTGCCGGGTGCTGCTACGACGCAGCCCCGGGAGGGAGGGTGCCGGTTTGAGCACCCATCCCTCTGCCACCTCACCCCTGTGACAAACTGCGCACGTCAGCTGCCATCATGCATCACGATGGCCAGGCAGGGAGCACCCTGGCTCACCGCCCACCACCGATGCCGGTGAGAGCCTCCCCGGAGCAAGCAGCCTCTGCCCGGAGAGCTTTGCCCCATCCAAACCACCTCGGGAGGGTTTCGGTGCGAGAGGCTGCAGCCAGTGAGCACCGCGGCCAGGCCAGGCTTTACCACCCGCTTCTGCAAGCTCGACATCAACCCTGCGAGTCCCCACGGGACCCTTGCTGGGAGGGAAGGCAGAAAAGCCTGAGCTGGATCCGGCTGGGAAGCAGCAGGCCTGCTGTGCCGGGCTTGCCGAGCCAGGGCAAAGTCCTTGGCAAGGGCGGACAGCAGCTCCCACGCACCCACAACCCGCACGCAACGTCACCACCGCCACGCAGCCGGGCTGGCTCAGGAGCAGCAGTGGCCCTGAGTAGGGACATCCCGGCTGGCCAGAGTCCACAGGGATGGAGAGTGGGAGAAGCCCCCGCTGTCCTCGGCACGGCAGAGCGGGATGGCCGGGAGCAGGGGGAAGTCAGGGGATTTCCAGAGAACAAAGCAGCTGCTGGCAGCCAGCATCGCCGGTGGCGGGGAGGGCGAGTCCCCCACTCCCGCTCCAGCTGGGGTCGGGGAAAAGCACAAAAAGCACCGACAGTTTGTGTTTTATCTCCCTGGCAACCCCGGCTCCGTCACAGGCATGGCCCACAGGGGCGGCCCGGCCAAACCACGCTGCTGCGGGAGACGGAGAGCTCGGCGCAGGCAGAGCAGCGTCCCATATGCACGGGGTGATATTTGGGGAGTGTCACAGCGGTGTGACAGGGTGGGCCAGGACCCGGGGCAGAGCAGGTCACGGGCCATGCCATGGCAGTGCTGAGCGCGTGTCCCTGCTTTAACCACGTCGCTCCATCGCCCCTTCTTGGGGACAGAGCCCAAACCCCATGCGCACGGGATCGCCAGGATCCCCGAGCCACCGTGCCCACAGGGGACAGAGCAGTCTCACAGCAGCTGGCAGCTCTCCTGTGGCATCACCGGCCAAGCATTCTTACCCATACCCCTCCAGGGGACCAGCAGGGATGAAATCAGTCATGGACAGATGGAAATGCAGACCGCGGGGCGAGGGGCCGGGGCGGGAGGCTGCCGGCACAGCGAGCCGGACTCCAGCAGACGCCAAGATGCACGGGGCACCAGCATGGGTGAGTGGGCATGGGACATCCAGAGCGTTTATTGGATCAGGATGCAATCCTTCAGCCTCTCCCCCCGCACTCTGCAGCCTCCCACAAACCTGGAACAGTTGCGGGGCTGCAGACCTTCTCCCTCCCTCGGCCCGGCACTGGGGCCGCAGGGGGCCGGCGTGGCAGGGCCACGGCTCGTGGCTGGGCTTGGTGCTGGGGGGGACAGAGGTGCTTGGGCAGCTGCAACACCTCTGCCAAAGGTGATCCACTAATGCAGCCTCCGAGCCGCAAGCTGGACCCAGACCTGGAGGGTTTAAACCTCTCGCTAGGCTCTTTAAGGAACCACTTCCAGTGGGCAGAAATACCTGTCCTAAGCAATCGCTGGAACGAGGCATCAAAACAAAGCCGGCCCCAACCCCTCCCCAGCCTGGTCAGGTCAGGAGCGGGGATTATGGCAGCGCACTGGGAAAATCCTGCTGGGACAAATCCTCGGCACCTGCTTAACCCATCGCACACGATAATCACACCGGCATCCCAACGGCGACGGGCACCTTCCCTGCTGCGCACCGCGCCTGCCAGATTTCCAGCTACGCCCGTCGCTGTGCCGGCCGCCCTCGGGTCCCCGGCTGCTCTCGGCCACCTCCAGGCACCGGCCAGACAATGGCCCACGTGTGCCATGGCCGGGCTCCATGCCGACGCTGCACGCACACACACACGCACGCACTCACCGGTGCCACTGCGCATCCCCTCCGTCCGCGCCGCTTGCCAAGCCGGTGGCTCTCGTGCGGCCAGGGTAGATGATTTTCTTCCAAGCCCACGGAGACCGTCACTGGTATCAATCATTAACAGCCACCGCAGCTGCCAGCAGCCTTAACCCCCTCGGCACCGTGCCGCTGCGGGATGAGCATGGGAAGGCATCCTTTGCTTGCACTGAAAGGCCCTTTAACGGCACCGCGGTGCGGCAGGCCACTGCAGCCCAAACCGCCGGGGATGCAAAGGGGTTTCCAAGCGGCTCCGCACACCCCATGCACCCGCAGCCGTTCCCACAGTATCATGTCTCTATGCACCCCAAACCGCTCCCGCGGCAGCACGGGCCCTGGGAGCAGCCCTGCACATCCCCATGCAGCCCTGCACATCCCCATGCAGCCCCGAGGGCTGTATCCTGCCTCTGCATCCAGCCGAGCCATAAGCAGCTCAGCCACGGGGAAGCCCCAATCTCCTCCACCCTCGGGGGCAGTGGGCAGCGGCCATCCCCGGGGGGCCGAGCCCCACAGCCCTCTGCCCCCCGAGGAGCGGGACAGCGCGGCAGGGCAGGGGGCTGCTCCCCCCCGGCTGCCCGCAGAGGCAGGAGGCAGGTCCATCCCCTCCTCGCTGCGGGAGCCAGGGCAGGATGGGATCTCTTGGCTCAGGGGTCCCAGAGCTCGCCCTCCGCGCAGCTTTTCCAAGGAACATCAATGGCTGTAACTTTATCCGAGCGTGTTTACAACCCAGCCGCGGCTCTTGGCTCCCTCGGCCGTACCGGGGGCCGGCTCGGCTCCCGAGGCTGCTGCTCAGCTGGCGCGTGGTGCTGCCAGCGCCCTGATGCCAGGGTCTCCCGCACGCCGCGGTGCCATCGGGATCACCGCTGCGTGCATCCCCATGGAGAGGAGGCACAGGCACCCGGAGCTGGAGGAGGAGCACAGAGGCTGTTCCTATGTCTGCGGTCTGGAAAGCAGATGGACAGATGTCCCCGTCCCCCACTGGCTGCAGTGCCGGTACGTTACCCAACCTGCTAAGGGGTTGAATGATTAACCTCCAGCCGTGCCATCGCCAGGAGCCGGGAGAGCCCTGCTCTGCCCATGCACAGTCCCGGGGCACAACGGCACCTGGGGAGCAAACCCCTATCCCCCCTGGCCCCAAGCCCAGCCGTTGTCACCGGCCCCCGCTGTCCCAGGAGCATCCCGTGTCACGCTCCGGAGCAGGGACACGTCCAGCTTGGCCAGCCCGGGGCAGCCGCCACATCCCCCTGCAGAGGGGCACAGAAGGGGCTCAGCTCCCGTTCCCGTCCCAGCTCCCATGGGTCTGGAGGTACTCACAGCCCGCGCCGCCCCGCTGGCACCGCAGCCCAGCTCCGGCTTTCGGACACCGACGCGCAGCGAATTTTGCCTTCTCCAGCCCCAGCCGCGGCCCCGGGGGCGTCCGGGCTGCGACTGCTCATAAATAGCCTTGGACAAACATCTGCACGGCACCACCCCGCGCAGGCTGGAAAGCGGAGGGCTGCTGTGGGGATGGTTTTAATCATGATATAAGACCATCAAATGGCTAAATAAACCACAGACGGGAGTGAGCTGTAAATAAGCACAGACACAGCGGCTGATAAGACCCACCGGCAGCGGGGCTCGGCTCCCCGCGCCCACACAGCTTTTGAATTTCCCATTCCCCACACCCACGCAGGACACAAAGCCACAAGCTCCTTGCAAACACCCTGAGTTGGGAGCACTCGGAGGGCGCAGGGCCCGGATCAGGGTGCAGCGATGCTCCGGTGCAGGGTGCCTCTGCTCCTGGCAGTGGGTCCTGGGGCTCTGCACAGCCGGGCACTGCTATTCCCGCTTGCCTCCAAGCCCACCGGGACAGGGAGCGGAGCGAGCCCCAGCCTGGGCTCGATCAGCCACGGCAGGTTGTACCGCTCCCTGCAGAGGCTCTTGATTGTTTTTGTCTAAATTACCAATTTTCCACTGTCGGATCTGCCACAGACTGCTCTCACTCCAGTACTTCAGCAGAGTGCGCTCATACGGATGAAAAATAAAGTCATAAATGCAGCACCCCAGGGTGCGGGGGCACAACACAGCGCGTTGCTCTGCTAACACCGCCGTTGCCAGCCTGCACGGCATGGCAGCCACCGCGGGACCCCGGCAGAGCGCTGCCGGCACGCTTCCCGCGGGCGTTTGGGTTCAGGGAGGCTCTGGGTTAGGGGGTTGTGGCAGCTCTGGCTCTGCCCCAGCTCACGAGCTTCACCGTGCCGCTGCCAGCCCTCCAAGTGACTCATCAGCTGCTCTGCGCCCCGACCTCCCACAGTCAAGTCCCAACGCATTCGGCACATTCCTGGCATAGCCCGCTGTGCCGTGCCGTGCCGGCACGGAGCCCCACACCTGCCGGAGCAGTGAGACTGGGTGGAGGCCAGCGGCACGCTTGGGTCTCTGCAGAGTTTCATGCATCCCCAGGCTTCATCATGGTCTGCTGACCAAGATGGCCCAGCGTGGCCACGTGTGCCTGTGGGGATTTGCCCCCGGGCGGGAGCAGCTCAGCTCTGCCTCCCGTGCCGCACTGAAGCTGGCCCGGCCAGGGCTGTCATCGCGGGCAGCCTGTCATCCTCCTCAGCGGCACGAGTGCTGTCCCGGTTGCCTTCCTCGTGCAATGCCACACTTCCCTTACGTCAGCATGGGTGTGATGGCAGTATATGGAGAAACTCTCCATTTTTAGATCTGATCCTGTACCTTCACAGGCCTCAGAACAGCTTGTAATCGAGCTGTGATGCAACAGTGCACGCGTCTCGGTTGTGCAAGTGCATTGCACCAAATAGCTCCCAAGGACGGGGCAGGCACCGGCTCGGGGCAGCTCGGGGCTGGCCGAGGCTCTCCGACCCTGCAGCCGTCTGCAGCGCGTCCCACAGCCCCGCAGCGCAGCTCGTGATCACAGTGTGGGTGCCAGCGGGTGCAACGTGTGGAGCAGCCAAAAGCGCTCCCGAGTGCCCGGGAAGAGCCACCACGGCAGGGATCTGCCATGGGCAGGAGCCGAGCCTGGCACCCACCGATGCCTCTGGTTCCTCCTGGCCCCAGCACCGACAGCCCCCAGCCCCGGAGCCACCCGCACCACCGGCCTCTGTGTACAAACAGAGCGGGAACCAAAGGTCCCCCAAACCGGGAGGTTTGTTTTTAAGCAAACACACCAAACCAAACACGCACAGGCCCCCCCAGACCCCAGGCACAGGCTCAGGATCTGCTGCCTTTGTAGAGCTTGCCTCCACCTCTGGCAGCGGTGCCATCCCGGCGTGGGGCATCCCTGGTGGGGGGAACCGCAGCCGACCCCCCCGAGCCCCGTGCCGAGCTGACGCAGCCAGAACGGGTCTCCGGGGGCAGAGATAAATCAGCGTGTCAGGGCTCTCTGCACCAGATCCCAGTGGTCCCGTAAACCGCAGCTGACCAAGGTGCTGGCCCCCGCTGCCGAGCTCGGAGCGGCTCTGCACCAGGACGTGGGTGCTGGGGAGCTGGGCATTCCCTGTGGCCCTGGGGGATCTGCCAGCTCCCCCCTCCAGCACAGCCGTCCTGGGGCACAGCCTCCAGCGGGCAGGTCAGGCTGGACGCCGTCCGGTTCCTACGAATGCCTGCTATCTGCAGGTGCTTGCCATATCAAGCCATTAGCCTCCTCCACCAGCCATTAAACACTCAGCCCAGCCATTAGCCCCAGTGCCAGGATGGGCGCAGCAATTCCCTCGCTGCCCTCGGATGGGATGGCCCTGATTTTATTGCTCTCTCCAGCCCACCACACCCTGGTGTGGCAGGGCCGCGGCCGGGGCAGACGGGCACAGCTTCCCGGTGAATCACTGGTCCTTCCCAGCTTCCCAACCGTGTCCTAATTAGTGCACGAAGCCGAGAGCAGCCCTGGGGGGCAGCTGCAGGGGAAAAGCAAGGAATTTGCCAGGGAAAGAGCAGAGGGAGCTGCAAACCTTCCGCACCCCTCCAGACCGGACCCTCAGAGTCTCCCAGGGTGGTGCAAAGCCAGCACGGGGACAGGGCATGCCTCTGTGCCACCCAACAGCCCTCGTCTTGTTCCCCGTCCCCCTCCCGGCAGCCACCTCCGCAACAGTGCAAACGCCGCGAGCGAGTTTAGTAGCACGGCGTCGGCTCTGCAGAACGAGATCTTCCCCTGAATGAAGTTTAGTCACCGTGGGATGTTTCCAATTGGAAATCAGGACAGTTCCAGGCTGAACGCACGCCAGCTTTCCACTTCCCAGAAATCCCATTTGCAAGCGAGCCTGTTGCCGGTTCCCCCTTCTCCCCCAGCATCACGTAAGTAAACACCGCCCCAGCCCTCCCTCTGCCGCGGCGGGGAGATGCAGCCTGCGGGCTCCGGCTGCAGCCCAGCCAGCCCGGCCACGCAGCCTCCGGCCCCGGCCCCGCGTCCGCTGCCATGCCCGGGGAGGGAAGCCGGCAGGACGGGAGGCGCTGGGCCGGGCTGGAGCTGGGCCAGTCCCAGCCCGGCGAGGGCCCTTGGCGATGCCTTTGCCGCCGGCGGCGCAGGCTGGATGAGCCCTTTGCCGACACACCTGCGCGCAGCGTCCCCCCGAGGATACTCGCGGGCAGCCGGGACGAGGGAGCTGCATCAGGGTTAGTCGCGGGAAGCAAGCGCGGTGGCTGCCCGCTACAAGGAACTAGCTTGCTTGGCGCTGGGAAGAGCCGGGGGCTTGTGCCGAGTTTTCAGAGGCCAGAGGTGGGCTGGATACCCATGGGAAGAGCAGTCGGGTGCCAGAGAGGTGGGAGATCGGTTTGCCAGGTACCTGCGGCACGGTGGCTCCTGCTTTCCTGTGGGTTTGGGTCAGGGGAGAATTCTCCACATGCATGGAGACCAGTGTCCCCAGCCCAGTCTGGCCCAAAAGTCACTGGGAATCAAGGGGGTGGACAAGGGAGAGTAATCACAAAGCTCAACTCCTTAGGAAACCAGTAAGTGGAAAAAAGCCAGCCATGCACCTGACTTGCCCCGATGCGTTCTCCCTCCCCGTACGTCTCCCGGCCCCAGCAGGACAGAGCAGGCACCGCGCAGGGAGCACAGAGGTGACATCCCCGCTCTGTGCTACACTGGGCATCGCCAGAAGCTGCTAAAGGTCCCTCCTTGTCACAAATCAATTAGTGGCCCTGCAGCACTGGGATGGAGTGAAGGACAGCTGCCGGGAGGAGGGAGCGCTTTGCTCCGGACCAGAGCCCGGTTCTTTGCCCGCCATCGCTGGAGCAATAGGGAGGGAGGAGCAGGATAGTGCCAGGGCCAGACTCAGCTACGAGCCCACCGCCCTGTCAGCGCTGGAGAGAGGTGGGGAGATCGCTCCCATTTCCCAGGCATCCTTGCAGATGGCTGGGAGCAATGGGATGGAAACCACAGCCATCCCACGCTACAGGCCAGAGAAGAGCCACAACAGCCACCCGCTGCTGCCAGCTGCCGAACAGGGGCTGCAGCACCCGCCTCTGCCCGGTGCTGGAGCATCCTCTGGTGCTTGCAGGGTGCTGGCATCACCCTCTCTCTCGCTGCTCTGCAAGACGGCAGCAGCTTGGCTGGAGGGTCTGGCTCCGGGAAAGCAGAGGGAAGCATGGCAGGGTACAGCAGAGGCTATAGCAGGGTACAGCAGAGCGTTGCTTTAAAAAAAGCCGTTCTTAAAACATCCCTTTAAACAGAACAAAGCAGGCGATGCAGCTGGGTCTCTCCCCCAGGAGGAGAGGTGATTTTAAGCAGCACTTCCAGGAGATCGTAGCATGATTCCCCAGCCAGCTCAGCTAAGGGCAGGGACGGCGGCAGCCCCAGGCTTCAGAGCCAGCCCATGGCACAGGGCACCGGCACAACCCCTCCCAGCCAAGAACCACCGGGTGGGCAGGATCCCACCCCACATCCCGGCTGGAAGCAGAGCTGTGTGTACGAGCTTGGGTGCCTCTGCCCCACTCCCAGCCCTGCCAGCCTTATCGTGCTGCCACACCTTCCATTTAGCTCCCTGCAAGGAGTTTAACCCCTGGGAGAGCGCAGCCGGGCTTTCCTGTGCGCCATGCCCGTGCCCGTGCCCGGTGGGATGCGCTGCTCGCCTGTGGGCACGGTGCAAATGCCTCCAGCCTGCTGACACCCAGGGCTGCGCCCACGAGCCCCTCTCCTCGTGAGCCCTTGCCCCAGGAGCAGCCCTGCAGCCGTCCTCCAGCAGAGCCCGACTCGCTGGCTGCCCCAGCGCAGCGCAAACCCCTCCAGCATCTCCATCCCCTTCGCTCCAGCCCTGGGGGCTCTTCCTCCATCCCCCTGGGTCCCCCTTGTCCCTGCCATGGGCCAGGCTGCAAGAGCAGAGCACCCACAGCCGGCACAGCCTACCTGCTCGCTGGGTGCTGCCGGGGCCATGCCGTGGGGAGGGCTGTGGGCTCGGTGCCAAGGCGGGGAGCCCCGGGCCGGTGGGAAAGGGGGAGAAGCGTCGGCCGCCTCCGAGAGCCACCAGGTCCGAGCGCGGCAGGGACGGCCCGGCTGATAAACGAGGTCTGAAATCTGAAACTGCAGGTTGGCTCCTTCCTATATAAACAGGCGCTCGCACACACGCGCACACACACACCCCCGTGCGCGCCGGCTCTCACGCCACTCCCGCTGCTCCCGGCCACGCCAGGCACCCGCCAGCCCTCCACCGGGATGGCCACGCCGCCCAGCCGGCGGCCACCGCTGCCTGAGCCCCTTGCTGCCGGTCCTGGCCCCGAACGCGCTGGCACTGGCTCAAAGCGAAGCCTGACGCTGGTTTATATCATGCTTCAGATGTGTTTTCATTCCCCAGACAGCTCTGGCTCTGCCTCCGGGCAGTGGGAGCGGGATCCGTGCTTTGGGAAAGGAGCAGGGACCCACCGGCGGGCACCGGCCGGGCACCACCTGCCTGGGTGCTAAAAACAGCAATATGGGAAGACCAAATAGTGTCTTTTTTAACCTCATAAAATGGGTCAGAGGGACTCAGCACCATGCTGGATCATCTGATGGGGTGCCTGCGGTCACAGACAGTTTTGGTCCCCCTCGCCCAGCAGTGACGGGCAGCGATGCCGTGGTGATGACCCAGGGTGGTGGGTGCTCGTCACCGTCCCTGCCGAGCAGCGCACGCAGCTGAGCCCCTCCGCTCGCCAAGGCCATGGTGGCCAACAGCCAGAGTGTCGCTGTGCCGTGCCACCACGGGGACTTCCTCATGCCAGCGCCGCCATGGCCGCGCTTCCTCCAGCGGGAGGAAACACTCAAGAAGACAAAACCCTGCCCTGTTTTTCCCAATTCTCCAGGCTTACCTACAGCCCGGAACCGGGGCGGCCACATACCACGGCTGCTTGCTTCACCCCGGCTCCAGCCCGCGGGGCGAGCGGGGCCATGCGCTGCGCCCTGTTCGGGGACGCGGGGCCGGTCCGGAGCATTTCCCAATGGAAATGGGGAGTCCCAAAACTGCTTCGCCCGCTGGGGGTGAAGCCGCTTTGTGGCACAGAGGGGGTCTCGGTGGGCACGTCCACGAGGAGCTCGCCACTGCACAGCTGCATGTGGCATCTCTGTGCTGGGGAGCTCAGTGCTGAGAAGGGGCAGCTCGCATCTGGGGGCTGCCGGCTCTGCATGAGCACAGCCCGGGGTCTCCCTGTGCTCCTGGAGCTGGATCCGGCCGAGGCGTCTCCATCTGGGATGCAATGAGCTCCACAGTGCTCTGAGCCAGCTCCCCACCCCGGTTGCACAAGCGGCCCCGGGGCGCTGCCGGGCAGTGCACAAACAATAACAGCCTGTTTACGAGCAGGCAGCACGAGGCCCCGGCTGCGGGCAGGGCATCGCCCCAGCCACCTGCCTCCGGAGCTGTTATCGCCCCGCCTGATCGCGGGGAGGAAGAGCGGGAGACGCGCCGAGCCCCGGCCCGGCTGCCCGCGGCTCCCCGGGCACCCTCTGCCGTTCATTCCCCCTGGGGCTGCCACCGGAGCCACACCGAAACACCACCGCAGCACGAGGACCCTTCCCGGCACAGGCACCGGCACGGCAGGTCTGCCCCGTGCACCACCCTGACCCCCAGAATCTTGCAAAGGCACTTTGGAAGAGTAAATTTGCCTTCACAGAGACTGGATTGACCGGGCGCGAGGGGGATGAGATGGCCTCGGGTGGGGATTTCCTCCCCAGGGCCACCCCGCGGGACTTCGGCCCCACGGCGGGTCCTCCTGCCCCGCCGGGACAGCACCCACCGTGCCCCGCAAGCAGCCCTGTCGCCGGGCAGCACTTCTGCACGAACATCTCCCCTCTCCAGCTCCTCCAGTGCACACCGACATGGCCCAGCAGCACCCAAAATTGTCTTCTTCCAGCAAGCCATAAATCCACTGGGAACAGAGCAGAGACCACCAGCAAGGTCCGGGGCTCCTGCCGGCACAGGCTGACATTTTGGGGGTTGGGGAGAGAAGCTGGGGACCCCTCCTCAGGTATTTTGAATACACCACTTCTACTTAAGCAGCTACATGAGCTCACTGCCATCTTCTTGGCCTAAAAATGGGTTTTTGCACTTTCTTTTGCTTCAAGAGAAGAAGGGACGGGGTCGAACCTGACATGCAGCTCCCAGCCCCGGTTTCTGCACCATCCAAAGGCGCATCCTCCACCCGCCGGCGGGAGCGCGGCAGCCGTGGGGGCTGCTTCGTGCTCCCCCCCCGGCACAGCGAGGTGCTGGGGAGCCGAGACAGCAGGACCCCGCACCGGTGCCCCCACCCCGAGGGGGGGGACTTGGCCCCCACGGTGCATCCCTGCTGCCCACCCGCGCCGGGGCCCGGAGCATCGCTCCCCGCCGCCAACCGGCGCCTGAACCCAAGGTCCTGCTTATCTGCAGCACAAGCATGTCTGGTGATAAGCCCAGCGCAGGAGGGATAAGATAAGGCCCCGCGCAGCCTCGCTGCTATCACAAGCCCTTCCTCCGGCGCTGCGCCCCAAGGCTGAGGGGTGCTGCACCACCGAAGCCCCCCCCAGCACGCACACAACCTCTCGCTGTGAGGAGCTTTAAAAGATTCATTACGTTCACACACAACAGTTGCTTGTTGTTTCCGAATCAGACAATCCGCTTGATTCAGGGCAGAGGGGGTGGGAAAAAAAAGAAACAAAAACCACACATCAAATCAAACAATTTGTCTGGGGAAACCTGGCAGCGAAGGCGGGGGGGTGACGGGGAGGGGAGAGGCGCACGCAACCCGATGGCATCAGGCTCGCAATAAAAACCGGAATTGTTCATCATTGCTGCTCAGCCGACCTGAAAGAAGAGACGCTGCCGAGGAAAACAAACCCACAGGACGCGAGCGTGGGGCACGTGGACTTCACCCGGGGCAAGCACACACACCTGAGCCTTCCTCGGACGGCTTCTCCTCCTCCTCACCGCCTCTCACCGCATCACCCCTGCCCGCGCTGCCCAGAACCGGGGCTGAGCATCCCTCGCAGGGCCACGCCACATCCCAGGGCGGGAGGATGCAAACCCCCCCGGGGAAAGGGGGAGAGCGGCTCTTGGGGCCACCCCAAAAGATGGGCTCTCCCCGGCGCCCACCCATACCCAGCCCCTTCCCCCCCCCCAGCTCAGCGCCAGCCGCGCCTGGGCATGGCGAGGGAGGAGGCGGGGTGGATTGGCACGCTGGGTCCCATTCCCAGGATCGACAAAGGGGATCTGCCAGCGCGTGGGCACCCCCACCTCCGGCAGAGCCGGCCTGGCCTTTAAAATAGGAGGATTGAGGGAAAAAAAAGACCAAAACAACCCCCCCCCCATGCATGTTTGCCTCCCAGCATCCGTGCCAGGCTATTAATACCCGGCACTCCCTGTTCCGGCTGCGGGGTGGGGGGGTTTAAATGGGACCGGAGGGAAACGGCCCCGCAGGGTGGGAGGAAGGGAGGGGAGCCCCCTCCTCACCCAGCGGCACCGGGGGGGACATGGGGCCAGGATGGGGTGGCTCTTGCCCTAGGGCAATGTGGGAGCAGGGCACGGTGGCCA
Organism: Platalea leucorodia; assembly: GCF_965183815.1. NCBI lineage: Eukaryota > Metazoa > Chordata > Aves > Pelecaniformes > Threskiornithidae > Platalea > Platalea leucorodia. The sequence goes on from NC_138841.1 coordinate 1,799,386, forward strand.
CAGGTCGGGCAAGCCGGACCCTGCCAGCGGGGTGGCCGTGCCAGCGGGGTGGCCGTGCCAGCGGGGACAAGCGGGGGCGAGGCAGAGGAAATCCCCAAAGGGCCCTGGAGGCAGCGGGACGGGTGCCAGGAGGGAGTGAAAGGCAGTGCTGATAGACACCGGGGCAGCCTGCCAGGGGACATGCCAGCTCCCAGTGCCCCCAGTGCCACCCGCTGGAAGGAGCAGAGCGGGAGGGGGGTGAGCGCAGAGGAGAGCCCTCTTTCAGGACATCCTGCCCCAAAGCTCTCCATCCCGCTCCCGGGAGGAGTGGAGCCAGCGTTGACCCCACGGGCAGGCACCCACCCACCCCGGCACCCTGCAGAGGAGGACGGGGCTCGGGGTGCGATGCCGGGGGGCTGCAGGGAGCGGCCCAGGGCGGGGGAAGTCCTTTTAAGTGCAGCCCCGCCGCAGGATTGCTCTCTCATTACAAAGCAATTACAGACTAATTATATGATGGTAACACCCAAACCCCGATCAGGAAATGGGACTGCTGGGTGCCAGATAGTGCACGCGTGCACAGGCGCACACACACGCACGCTCACCCCACGAAACCTCAGGAGCTCTCTGGAGCGGAGACAGGACCCATCAGAGGGAGGCATCTGGCTGGAGAGAGGACCCCGGCTCAAATCCCCTCTATGCTGGCTCTGTGCCTCAGTTTCCCCACTTGTGGCTGGGCATCCCGCTCCCAGCCATTGCCCTGCCCCAAAAGCACGGACCGCGGCTCTGCCTCGGCGAGGAGCATCCCCGTCCCACCAGCCCCATCTCGCCGCCCTCCCCTGGCCTCACGCTGGCAGCGGGATGCTGCCGCCAAGCCCTGGTCCCACCGGGCTGGGAGCTGGGGTCTGTGCCACCCCACTGACCACGAGCACCCTCCCGGGAGCCGGAGCAGCCCCGAGAGCCCGCTCCCAGCAGGGCCAGGGCTACGGTGGCACCCAGATTGGGGCCACCCTGCCACCCCAGGGACTGGGCAGCCCTGCTCTCGGCCACCCCAAACCCGCCGTGAGCATGGGCCCAGGACAGCTCCTAACAGCAGGTGAACTTTAACCGCATAAATAACATTCCTGTTGGCCCGCCGCCGGCACAGCCCTTATCTGCGGAGGGCTAGCGCAGGCCTGTCCGCAGCCCGGAGAGGCCACCGGCCCTATCGCCATGCCCAAGGACGCCAGGGAAGGGGACAACTCGCCGGGAGCGTGCGGGGCCAGCGGTCACAGGCAGGAGCTGGACCCTCCCCACTGGCACCCCGTGCTCTGCTACATCCCCCCGTGGCACCGCGAGCCCGTCCCGGGCTGCCCACTGCCCGGGACCCTCGGGGACAGGGGGGACGTTTTGCCACGGGAGCCTCCTGCGACGGCAGCAGGGGACAAGGTCACGCCAATAACAGATTGCAGCTAGCAGGGAGGAGATGCAGGGAGGACGGGGACAGGATGCGAAGAAGCAGCGCTGGTGGCTGGTGAAGGGCCTGGCATCTCCGGGCACACAGGGAGAGATGGGAAACGAGCTCTTTCCTCCCCTCTGGGAACTCATCACCACGATTACAACCGAGTGTTGGAGCCCAGAGGCCCTGCAGTTTGCACATAGCTCTCAAAACCCTCATCTCCCTGACAAGCAGGCGAGCAGCCGGCAGCCAGAGCCGGAGCTCCGGGTGGCCCCCGCGAAAGGTCACTGCATTTGCACATTCACAAAACATGCATTTGGGGGGAAAAAAAAAAAAAGGGAAAAAAAAAAATCCCGTGCTCACACAGCAGATCAGGCAAACGCGCTGCGGGAAGATCAGCACGGCGGAGAAGCGGGCGAACAGCAGCCCACCCTGCCCCAGCCCAGGGTGCCCCCAGCCCCCAGCACCCCAGACTTGGCAGGCTGGCACCATGCAATTGGCTTTAAAATAATCAGACACAGGCGAAACCAGCAGATTTATATCTCCTGATTTGCTTTCTCTTTCTGGGCCCTGAGGGTGCAATCGCATTTTCAAATTCTCTGGAAGAATAAAGGCTAGAAAATTAGTTTCATTGCATCAAGCAGATGGCCGGGGCTTTGGGGGACCTCCCGCCCCCCGAGCATCCCCCTGCAAGGGGGGGCAGAGCTGAGCACCCCGCCAGGGCTGCAGGGCCCTGGGGTGCAGGTCCCGGCCGTGGGACCCCCGCAGCCAGCCTGGCCCCGAGGACGGCTGCGCAGGGGGACACGGGGACAAGTGACAGTGACTCCAGGGACCGGGGATGGGGGTGAAAAGGGAGAGCGGGAGCCTGGAGCAGGAGCTGAGCCGCCTCCGGCCGCGCTCGCGGCGGGTCGGGGATGCTAAAGCCGCATGAGCTGCTCTCTCCAGCACGGCTGGAAACAGGCAGCGTTGTCTCGCTGCCCCACGCACCCTGGCCTCATCCTGCACCCATCCGCCGGGCCCCAAGGAGCACACAACACCCACGCCACCAAATCACCCGAGGGTTTTACATGGCTGGAAGTGAATCCCTGCAGAGCCGGGGGGGTTCACCTCCCACAACCACAGCGAGAGGCAGAGATCGCGGTGAAGGAGGGGAGGCTGGGCTGAGCCCCCGGCACAAGCAACCTGCAGCCGGGCTCGCCCTCGTCAGCCCCACCTGCGCCAGCAGAGCCCTTTGAACCCCGCCGGCTCTGGGCTGTAATTAGTCCTCGCCCGCCGGATCACAGGCACCGCACCACTCACCCGCCGGCTGTGGCTCAGCGCCCGCCACGGAGGGGCCGGGACCTCCCACCCCAGCTGGGTCCCTCCAATCCCTCCCGGGTGCCTGGCCCAGAGCGGGAGGCTGCTGGGGGCAATGCCAGTGGGATGGAGTTTTTAAGTTTCTCCCCACCCCAGCCTGGGATGCTGTGCCCAGCGCTGGCTCTGCCGCAGGCACACACACCCCATCCTCAGCCAGCGCCGAGCACGGTCCCCCCGGGGGCCCAGCACCCCAGGAAGGGTGCTGAGCCCGGTGCTGAGCCCGGCACCACTGCATCGCCCAGGTGTGCAGCAGTTCCGCCGCTGGGGCGCCCGGCCGGTGCCCCGGGAAATGGTGAGCACGGGGCTCGCTGTGCCGGCTGGTGCAGAACCGGCCGAGCAGGGCTGGGAGGCGGCCGGTGCCGCCAGCGCTGCCAGACTGGTCTTGGCTGTTCTGCCGGGCGCCAGCCACGGACGGGAGCCCGACCCACGGCACATCATCCCCCGGGTCTCTGGGGCAGGAGTGGCACTCCCGCCCCAGCTGCATCTGGAGAGGCAGCTCCTGCTCAGCCCGGCCCCAGCCGAGCCCGGTGATGCCGGTGCCGGTGCCCCCACCGCACGGTAGAGGCAGTCAGCAGCCATACGCCTATTGCCAACGTGGTGCTGGGATGGCCCTTACCTGGCTGCCAGCAGCCGGTGCGAGGCTCCAGGCCCCGGCAGCACCGAGCTGCCTGTGCTGCCTGCACTGCCGAAGCGGCCGCGCTGCTGCTGCCGGCGGTTATGTAAGGAAGCCTCGGAGACGAGCGCTGGCTCCAAGTCCCCGGCGACTGCAGGCAGGCGGAGAGGAACAACAGCCTCTCGCTGCTCGGCAGGCACGCGCGGCCCCGCCGGCGGTGGCAGCGGGAGGAAGATGGGTGCCGGAGCGGTGCGTGGTGGGAGGACGCGGGAGGATGCTCTCTGCTCGGTCACCGGGCGAGCCGCGGGGCCAAGCCCCAGTCCTCAACCCCAGTCCCTGAGGGGCCGGGGACACTGCGAGAAGGGGGAGGGATGGTACCTGGCGAGGGGAGACGGTGGCAGTGGAGGGGGCCGCCCGAGCCCCGCGTTGGCCGGATCCTGCCTCCCTGCTCCGCGAACAAAGGGCTGCGCTGCGAAGGCTCTGGTGGCCACTTAATCACCAGCGGGACGCGGGGGCTCGGAGCAGCTGAGCTGCCACCCGCGTCCCGCAGAGCAAGGACGGGAACGGCTCTGCTTTAAATGGTCAGAGGAGCATCAAGCGGCTCTTTTGAGACCTGGCGTGGTGGGGATGCGGGGTGGTGGAAGAAAACCCCAAGCTGCCCCAGTCTGCCAGGCTGGAGCAGTGGGGCAGGCAGCGGGGCAGGCAGCGGGGCAGGCAGCGGGGCAGGCAGGGAGATGGGCCAGCGGGACACGGCGCAGGGGGATCACCGACATGGTACAGGGGGACCACAAACATGGCACAAGGGGATCACCGACACAGTGCAGGGGGATCACCAACACGGCACAAGGGGATCACCAACACAGTGCAGGGGGATCACCGACACGGCACAAGGGGATCACCAACACGGCACAAGGGGATCACTGACATGGCACAAGGGGATCACCAACAGAGTGCAGGGGGATCACCGACATGGCACAAGGGGATCACTGACACGGCACAAGGGGATCACTGACACGGCACAAGGGGATCACCAACACAGTGCAGGGGGATCACCAACACGGCACAAGGGGATCACCAACACGGTACAAGGGGATCACCAACACAGCACAAGGGGATCACCAACACAGCACAAGGGGATCACCAACACAGTGCAGGGGGATCACCGACACGGCACAAGGGGATCACCAACACGGCACAAGGGGATCACCAACACAGCGCAGGGCGTTTGTGACAGGATGCCAGGCACACACAAAAGCCGTCTCATTATCCCCTAATTAGTGCCTTGCCATCTCCTGCAATTAACACCCATGCAAGCGGCTGTTGTTGAGGTAAACAGAGGGTTAGAAGCACCCTAGAGAGACGGGGGGGCCCTGGCAGGGTGCAGACCACCCATGGTCGCGCACCGAGGAGCAGGTGGCCCCGGTGCTGAGCCCGGGAGGGTCCGACCCACCTTCCCGAGCCCCTCGGCTGCTCCGGGGGAGCCTGCAGGGCCGGGCAGGGTGCGATCGCCCTCGCTGCAAGGCTGCCCCGCACCTTGCAGAGAGCAGGACGGCAGCAGCGGGACCTTGCGAGGCCGGTGGCACTGCCCAGAGCATCCCGGGGAGCGGGACATCGCCCAGCACCCCGCGGCAGGGAGCACCCGTGCTCCGCAGGGAGACGAGAGGCTTTCTCCCGAGCTCGGCCCGTGACTTGGGAGCGGCCGGGGCTGGACTCCAACCTGCGGGTCCTGCCGCGGAGGTGGCCCAGCCACACGCCCTCCTGCCCAGCACACGCTGGCACGGCGTTTAGTCACAAGTCCTCTCCTTCAGAAACATCAAAGGAAAGCAATCGCCCAGGTCTTAAATGGCCTTTCTCCAGCTGACCCAGAAACATGGATCAAGAGCTGTCTCATCCCTTAATTGAGAAGTTGGTGACTTTGAATCTTTATTAAAGAGCTTTGGTGAATTCACAGATTAAGGGCACAACCGGCCACTGGGATCATCCAACCTGATCCCCCGCATACCACAGCCGGAGCAGCCCTCGCCGGGCTCTCGCCGGGCTCTTTGCGCTGCTGCAGAGTAAAAACAGAAATAAAACCAGAACCGCGCTGGAAATCAGGAGGGCCCCAACCTGCCTGCACATAAACAACCCGTTTCTAGGACTTTTTTTCCAGCTTCAGATGCTGGAAGGAGCGGGCAGTGCTGGGGGGTGGGAGTGCATGTGCCCCCTCCCTCCCTCTCCCTGCAGGTCGCCTCTGCCTTCCCGTCCGTCCCTCGTCCCGTGCCGGGGGATGCTCTCCAGCAGTGCCACGAAATCAGGGGGGTTTGCGGAGAGGAGGGCTGGCAGGGCACAGGGCACCCCCTCCCCGCGCCGCGGTGCTGCCCGTAGGGCGGTGGGAAGGGGGCTGCGCGGAGCAGGGCTTCCCCGGGCGGGTGCGGAGCTGCCAGATCCCAGGGAAAAACGAGGCTAAAGAGGAGACGGCACATTCCTCAATGTAGTATTTCTGCCTGCTGCGGATTATCGTGTTTCAAGCTAAGGAAAACAGAAGGGGGGGATGCTACTACAAATGCCTGAGAGAGCGGAGCAGCTAAAGAGCTGCGCTTTCCCCTCCAGCGAGCAAAGACAGGCAGGAGAAATCCCCAGCCCAGCTGATTCCCAGGGGCACAGATGGAGCAGAAAACAACCCAAGACCCTGCCCAGCTGCCGAGGGTTCAGGCGGCCCCAGCAGCCTCGAGGGGGATTAAGCCCCATGCTGCCCATCTGGGTTGGTGTTTGCACCCAACGCCAGGCCTGGCCGCAGAGCAGCAGCGCAGCGGCATGCACGGGTGTGCACACACACGCACACACACACGCCGGGGCACGGCGAGCCACGGCCGGCAGACACGGTGATGCTGGTGCATCTTCCCCGTGGTGGGGAGCTGGCATGGCTGCCGGCACCCTCGCAGCAGCCAGCACCTGGTGCAGTCGCTTCATCCCGGCAGCGCCAGGCGTGGAGCTCATCCTCCTGCCTGCTCCTGCCCGTCCCTCCTCTCCCTCGTCCCGCCAGCCCGGTGGCTGCTCCCGCTGGTTTCTATGGGAACTCAGCAGGAAAACATGGTTTCCAGCAAGGCCAGCGCCGGCCCCAGCAGCCCAAACCCAGGCGGTGAGCTCCCCCATCCCAGGGTCTGCCGGGGGTCCCCTGCACCTGGCCTTGCCAGGAGGGCAGGGACCCCTCACCACAGCCCCTCGCCCCGAGGGGACAGCCAGGGACGTGGGCAGGGTGATGGGTTGCTTGGAGCCAGGATGGTGCTGGTGGCCCGGTGCAGCGGGATGGGTGCCACGGCCGCCAGGCTCCCCAGCGTGGGCTGGGGGTGCTGGGGCTGCTCCCCCCAGGCAGGCTCCAGCCGCGGCAGCCAGAGACCGGCCAGAGGGGACAGCTTTGCGCTCGCCATGTGATTTTTAGCAGACGCTCAAGAATTTTAATGCCTTGGCCACCCCCTCCCCAGGAGTCTTAATCCTGGCTCTGGCTCCCCGAGGGACTGGTTCAGGGTGGGCGACGGGGCCGAGTGTCCCTCAGCCATGGCTCCTGCCAGGCGGAGGAGGGAAGGAGGCTCCCTCGGGGCCGTGCGGGGAAGCCTCGTCCTCTCCCGGTGGAGTGAAGTGGACAAGAGGGACCAGTGCAGATCGGAGCGGGACTGGAGCTCTCCTTCCCCGCGAGGAAATGCCAGCAGGGTTCAGGGGAAGGAATCAGAGCGGCTGCATGCAGAGACACAGCCCAGCGTGTGTGCATGTGTGTGCACACGCATGTGCATGGCTGTGCAGCATGGGATGAGCCATACTGGGAGTGATGGTGTGGGGAGCAGCGGCCCCAGCTCCCGCGCTGCGCTCAGCCCCGGGGATGCATGGCAGGATGCACAGCGGGATGCACAGCGGGATGCACAGCGGGATGCAGACGCTCTTGACGTGGAGAAGTGGGAGAAACCACCGGGTGCTGCTGATTCCCAGCTGCAGAGCAGCACGCAGCGCCGCAAACAGCCTCGCCTGCCTGGGAGGACGTCTCCCCCAGCAAATGCCACCCTGGTCCCTTCCGGGCCCGTTCCCTGGCAGGCCTGCCTGCACCCCTGTGCACCCCGGGATGGCCATGCGCCCCCTCCCCGCTGCAGCTTCCCTCCCGCCTCCCCGCATGGAGGGATTACACAGCTGCTCCAGCAGCCATCTGGAGGGGGGAGCCGGCCCCCCGCACCCAAGGGACCGCGGCGCACGTCACGGGTGGGATGGCGGGGCCAGGCGGTATGGATCGAACCGTGCAGACGGGACTCGGCCCTCCCGCGCCACAGCACAGCCCTCGTAGGATGGCAAAGACCCTGCAAAGAGGTGATGGAGGGGCTGGACCTCCCTCCGCAGAGGGGCACCGCGCCTGGAGCTGGGGTCCCCACCAAGTCCTGGGGCAGGATGGCCCACAGCGGCCAGTCCAGCCCCTGCTGCTGGGGTTTAACAGACTTGTGGCGTATTTAATGTGCCCCATCATGTGATGAATCAGACCCTGTTCCCTCAGATCTAACAGCGGCGCAACAAAGCTGCGATTGACTGCTCAGGGTAGCGGCTGTGGCTCACGCGCCGTCTCCGGCACCGCCAGACACCTCGATGCAGGGGGGGCCAGGCAAGCACAGCATCTCGCAGGCGGCGCATCCCCGAGGTGGTTCGCTCTTGCTCTCTGCCGAGGAGGGGGAGGCTGCCTCTCCGCTAACAAGCAGGCAGCGAGACGGGAGCCACGAAGCCCATGGAAGCGCTCGGATCCCTGGGAAGCGCCAGACGACATCTCGGGCTCCATCCATCACAGCCTGTCCTGGCTGCGACCTCAGCAGAGCGCCAGCCACAGGGACCAGCAGGGCTGGGGGGTCTGGCCCACCCGAGCCCCTGGTCACGATCACGGGGGTCTGGGGGTGCTGAGCCAGGGCTCCAAAAGCCGGGTCTCTCCCTAAGCCCACCTGTGCGCAGAGTCGGGTCCGAAGCTGGGGGACCCCAGCCCGCAGCCGCGGGGTCCGGGGACGCGAGCCAGCACGTAGCACACAAACAGACGCGGGGACAGCTCAGGGGTCCCCACGTCTCACCGAAAGCGTGGCGGGGGCGGGGGGGGTGCAGGGGCAGCCTGGCCCCCGGCTCCTCGGGCAGCCGGGAGGTGCTGGTCCCCGCAGCGCACCCTGCGCTGGCCATGGGGTGCGCTCAGGGCGCCCCCCCCGGCTGGAGCACAGGTCCCCCCCGGGAAAGCCCCCCCTGCACGGCTCGCTCCCCTCCCGCCTGCCCCATGGCACACCTCCCCGATGGGGGGATGCTCCGCCGCCCCCCGCAGCGCCCGGGAGGAGGAGGAGGAGGAGGAGGAGGAGGAGGAGGAGGAGGAAGGCAGCCGCGCCGGGGACACTCACCGTGCGGGGCGGGCAGCGGCCGGGGTCCCCCCGCTGCCTACGGGCGCAGCATCCTCCCGGGCAGCCCCAGCCCGAGCCGCAGCCGCAGCCGGAGCCGGAGCCGGAGCCGGAGCCGCAGCCGGAGCCGGAGCCGGAGCTGGGCATGCTCGGGGGCCGCCGAGCGGCACGTGATGCCGGGCTGGCACCGAGCACGGCGGGGGGGCCGCGGCTGCCGCCCCCGCCCCGCCGCCCCCCGCGCTGTCCCCCCCCGGCATCGCCCCGGGGAGCGGCGGGACCGCACCGCCCTCCCCCAGCATCACTCGGGGGGAGCCGCGGCCGGGCTGCGCCCCCCTGCAGCGCTTGGGGGGGGGGGGGGGGGCTGGACCACCCCGCCCCCCCCGCATCCCTGGGGGAGCAGCCGGGACCGTGCTGCCAGCCTGAAGCCCTTGGGGGGCTGCAGCCGCATCCCCCCGCATCCCAGCATCAGGGGGACAGCCCGGAGCGCGCTCCCCCCGCATCCCGCATCCCTCCGGGGTGGGGAGCCCAGCCCTTCCCAGGCAGGCCCATGGGAGCCGCGGCAGCGGGTCAGGCAGCACCCCCGGGCTCTGCACCCCGGCAGGGAGAGGATGCAGCACCCGGAGGACGGGCAGAAAAACAGCTCAACAACCACAGCTTGTCCTCTGGAGCACAAAGGCCACCGCTCCGTCCCCCGGGCCGTGCCAAGGGCCAGCGATGGCTCAGGCCGGGCTGGCAGGACCCTTCCCCAGCCCTGCTCAGGCCCCCAGCCCTGGCCCGGTGGCAGGGTGACTCCCGGTCTGCAGAGCCGGGCGCTCGCAGGGGCGCTGGGGAGCTGCAAACTCCAGCCCTACAGCAATGGCACCGTGCCCTGATCTATGGCACTGCCCTACTTCTGCCTGCCAGAGCTGCCAGGCAGCATGGCCGGCACCCTGCCTGCACCCAGCCCGCACCACCCCGCAGCACACAGGAACCCTTCATCCTCCGCGGCCGAGCTGGCATGGGGAGGGACACGGGCTCTCCAGGAAGGAAAAACCAGCGGCTGCCTTTGATCCTGTAACCCCCCGTTAGCCACAGGCATCAGGGGCTGGGGAGGGGGCTGGCTTTCACTGGATGCTCTGCATCCTGCATCGCTCCCTCCCTCCCCTCCCTCCCCGCCAGCCCGCAGCAGAGGGACCCCCGCATCCCCAGGGTTACACGCTGTGCCCGCGGGTCGTTCCCTCTCCAGGGTCGCTGTCCCCAGCCATTCCCCTGCTCCGCGGGCAGTGGGGACCCGCTGGGGTGGCTCCACACCCCACTGCCCTCCTGCTGCCCAGGAGAGCCCTGGGAGCTGCAAAACAGCCCAGGAGGCCCCTGAGCAGCTGGGGAGCTGCGCTGCTCTCGGGGAGCCCCCAGCCTAGCCAGGCAGCCCTAAGCACCAGCCGCGCGTGCACCCCGGCCAGGCTGGGGCCGGTTGTTCCCTACCCCGTTGCACAGACAAGAGGTGCGTGGTGCTGCCACATCGGCTCCCAGCCGCATCTCAGCCCGAAGGCACAGACACAGCGGGGCCTTTTCTTCTGCAGGCAGAGAGCTGGAGACAGGAGTGGGGTGGAAAAGAGCCCTTTTGCTCACGGTGCTTCCCCGCAGTGCAGCAGAGGCGGGAGGGTGCCCAGCATCGCAGGGAGCCAGCAGGCGAGCGGGCCCCTTCTCCGCAGCTGGGCCCTGCACACGTGTGCAGCAACGTGCAGGGCATGCACCGCTGCGCCAGCCTCAATGCCACCTTGTGGGTGCTGTCGCAAAGGCAGGAGCCAGCGCAGGCCATGGCAGCCAGGGCTGGGGGGAGCAGCTCCCGGTCAGAGCCCCCCACCTCCAGCCCCGACCCTCTCCTTGCTCAGCCGCGGCATTCCCAGCTGGCATGGTGCACAGGGAACCACGAGCACGGATAATATGGTGGGCACACAGCAACAGCTGACTGCGGGGGAAGCCGGTCCCTGCCATGCAGAAGCATTGCAGACGTGCTGCAGGCACGCAGCTCAAACCTGACCGGGAGGTTCACCACCGCAGCCCTCGCCCAGCAAGCCCCACTCCCGGCGATGTCTGCACGACTCAAACACGGGGCTGATTCAAGGCCACCTTGGTTCTGCTCAACAGATTAGACCGGATAATCCCGGCGCTTTGCTCCAGCCCTCAGCCCACCTTGGGATCTTTGCTCTCGCCGGGTTTATTGCCGTCTGAGCACACAGAGAAAACTCCGTGCGTGCCAGATAGGGACGGGCTCAAAGATCACGTCTGAAACACCCTCACCCAGCAGGGCCTGGAGCCCCACGCGAGGCGAGGTGAGGCGGCGGCGGCAGCCTGCAGCTCAGCCTGTCTAGACACCAACATCACCCCGCCAGGGTCCCGGTTCCTGGACTGGAGGCAGGGAGGGGGCACGAGGCGATGGGAAACAACCCGCTGGGATGAACCGAGGCTCTCGGAGCAACGCCTCGGGCCAGATCCTCACCAAGTTACGCTCCTGCTGCATTCACCCCACAGCGCACAGCCAGCTCTGCACTGCATGCCCCGGGAAGTGCCTGCCCCGGGGACCCTTAGCACCACTGAGCGTCCTCCCACAAGGGCTGGGTGCTGCAGGGCCCTGGAGAAAGTCCCTGCTGGGCTCCAGGGGACCTTTCCCGAGGGCTGGCGCAGGGCGGGGGGCTGGCTGGCTCTCCCACGCCACCCCGGAGCTCCCAGAGCCCTCAGAAGAGACATTTGCATCTGAAACGGTAACTTGGCACAGGAGCTCCCTGGCGAGATTCGCCTGTCCCAGCAGCGCCGGTTGCAGGATCCAGATGCAGGATATAGCCCGGAGCTGGGTCTGGTCCCTGCTAACAGGGACCGCCACGGCCACGCAGGGACAGGTAACTCCAGCCCGGCCTCGCTGTGCTGTGCTGGCACAGGCTTTAGCCCCCTGCTAAAGCTCGCCGTGCCCGAGTAGGCAGGGCTCGCTCACCGCAGCATCCAAGCAGCCTCTGAGACATGGCCCCGCGCATGTCTACCAAACCCAACGCGCTGCTTTCTCCCTCGCCAGCGGCAGCTCCGGGTTTGTTCAGCTGCTGGGACCGCGGGACCACCACAGCCACGTCCACAGCAGCGTGGGACGAGCCACAGCGGGGCCGTGGGCACCCAGCCGCCCGCCCAAGCCCAACACGCACCAGCAGCACAGACCCCAGCCCCGTCCTCTAGCAACTGCTGCGCTCCAAAGCCTCCCAGACTGCATCTTTCCTGCCCTGGTCCTCCACGAGGCTGGAGGACAGCAGCTCGCGCTGCACTCGCAAGCATTTTGGTAGCAGCTGCCTCTGGGCAGAGACGAGCCCAGGGAGCAGCATCCTCCGAGGGTGCAATGGCACTCGCGAGCAGGAGGCAGAAGCTTCTCCCCCCCGGTCCCTGCTCACTTACTTGATGAAGTAGAAGCCCCCGTGCAGTGTGGTGTCCACCTCCCAGCCTCGGGGCAGCCCTGGAAGGACAGGGCAGAAGCAGCGGTCACCCTCCCTCGCCCTGCGCAGCCCCTGCCCTCCCCACCGGTGCCCTGCTGCGGGCTGTGGTGTTGCACCGGAGCAGAGCGCTTGCCCGAAGGATCTGCTGCTGGATGGTCAGCAATGCCCCGTGTTGCACCGAGGCCCCACTTCACCAGGAGGCAACTGCAGAGACCGCCCTCGCAGGAGGCAGCACTGGAGAAGGGCAGGAGCGCACGGGCAGGGAGCCGTGGGACGATCACGACACTCGTGGGGTGCTGCGTCCTGCTGCGGTCGGCTCTCATACACTCAAACCACATTTTTAAAGCAGCTTGGGTGCCCTCCCCATCAGTGACAGGTCTCAGACACCGCAGGGAGTCTCTCTGTGGAAGGGAACTCTTAAAAGCCCCCCGAGAACACCTCTCCAGCTAGAAACCCCGTGCCTGAGAGATGCAGCATCGCCTCGTGCATCGTTCGAAGTCCCCCGACCCTCCCCAGCTGCAAGGCAGCTCCTGCTCGCTCAGCTTTTTGGGTCTCCTTTGCATTTCTGGAGGATTTCAGTCCACACCTCCAGGTTCTGGTCAGTGTCCGGGGAGGGCAGAGAGCAAACGCGGAGACGCGGGAGCCGACCCTTACCGGCGCAGGAGAAGTGCCCGCTCTGGATGGAGTAGCCTGTGCCGGGGTGCACCCAGCTCGTGGACTTGGTCTCATCGCTGCAAAAGACAAGGAGTGGGGCTGTCAGCACCCGCGGGGCCCGGGGAGCCCCTTCCCACCGCCGGGGAGGGGTCCCTGCAGCACAGGTGACTTTTCCAGCCAAAGGAATGGAAGGACGGGACTTTAGGGAAAGAGGGGAACAGCTTCCATCAGGCTGGGACAGCGGTGAGCCCCAAGGAGAGAGAAGTGGGGGGAAAGGAGAGATGACCGCGTGTGATAGGAAAGCAGCCGGACGCAGAGGCTTGCAGCAGGGCGCACCCCCTGTTCCCAGCCCAGACTAAGCCCCCCACCCCCTGTAGCCCCCCGCCATGCACCCAGCTGCCCCCGCACCCCAGCTTGAACCCCATCCCCGCGGCGGCCCCCACTCCGTGCGAGCTGCCAGGCAGGACCGTACTTGATGAAGAAGACGCGCCCGTCCCCGCAGACGCCGTAGGTCCACCTGCCCGGCAGGTCCAGCCAGTCGATGTCATCCGCCATGGGGGCGGCGGCGGGGGGCTCGGGCGCAGAGCAGCCCCGCGCTGCGAGGAGGGACGGTGCCCGGCTCGGGAGGTGCCGAACAACTCCCGCTCCCCCCGGGAGCAAACACTTGCTCAGCTCAGACCTTCCACCCCGACTCTGTTTGCTGCAAATAACCAAGGAGGGAGGGAAAAAAAAATCCCAACCAAACCCATCGGCTTAACCCTCTCGGAGCCGGGCTGCCACCCCGCCTGCGAGACGGGGTTCAGAGGGCATCCTCCCAGCACCGCGGCATGGCTCTCCAAATGACTCTTCGGGGCTAGCCCGTCACAGCTTCCTCCGCTGCCTACTCAGTGTAATTACCGTCAATTAACTCGGGGTGAGTAATTATGGAGTTGTTACTTCCCTCTCCTGTTCATTTTAAACAATGTCAAATTCTTCTCCCCGTCTGATCTCGCAGCCAAGCCGAGGCAGTATGTAGGGCACCCTGATGATTATCTGCAGCGCTCTCCGAGCTGCCCAATGGGTATTTTCTCTCTGCTTGTTCTTAGCCGTCAATTAAATGTCTTTTAAGGGGAAAGGTGGGGTCTGGGAGGCACCTGGGCTGGGTGGCTGTGAAGGAGGCAATTGCCCTCGTGTCTCGGCGGCGCCTTCGCAAAGCTTCTCATGGCACAAGGAGAAAGATGCTGGTTCAGGAGAGGCCCGAGAGGTGGAAAGGAGGGAGCTGGTCCCCGAAGCGGGGAGGAAGGGGCCTGCCCTGCCGAGCTTCAGTGCAGTCCCCACATCAGAGCAGTTCTCTGTCATGATTTGGGGAAACCAGTTCACCCGAAGCCTCGGGAAGGCTCTTCCTATGGTTCTTTGAACCACTGGGTAGGAAAACATGTCTGGTTAGTCCCAGTGAGTCCATCAGGAGAGCATCCGATGGGACCCCGGCGTAGCACAGAGCGATGCCACGGTCCTGGGCATCGGTTCACCTGGGGAAGCTCCATTTCGTGGGAGAAATGCTTGGCTGCAAACCATGGGCCAAGCTCACGTCCTGCCTGTGCCGTGGACGCGGCCTGAGGAGCCCACAGGCGAGGACGTGCTCAGACCCCCACGCTTGCAGCCCCGGGGGGGCTCGGAGCACAGCTCCCCAGGGTTACGTTGTACGTTGGCTTTCTGAAAGATTGGGCTTTTTGCCTGGGTTCGGGCTGACGGGATAGCGTTACGCCGCGCCTGCCTGCCCCAGTCAGGTTACGGTCACGCCGGGGCGGCTGGGGAATTGCCACCCTTATCACGTTACCATCTGTGAACCCGGCTGCAGCGCTAAACATCAATCACCGCCCGATTAACGACCACGGGAACTCCCGGGGCTTTGATGCTGCGATGCGCCCCGAGATTGGGGAGGTCAGGGCATGACCCCGAGGGAGGCAGCTCTGCCTCCCCTGCTCCGCTCGGCCTCCGCCGCCACGCAGGGGCTGCACGCCGGGGCCAAACCCCAGCGAAGAAATCCCGGAGCTTAATGCTCGTGGCCGAACCTCGGGAGCGCGCGAGCAGCTCGGTGCGGTGGTGCTTCAACCCGGGCAAACTCCACCTGGGAGCCAGGACATGCCACCCCTCACCTAAAATAGGCATCCGTGGGCAAAGCTGCCGTGTTAAACTGTTTCCATCGTGGTTTTTGGGGGGGGAATCCCCACGGCCAGCCCTGGCCGAGAGATGGCTTGTGGCATGCACTGGCTCAAGGCAGAAATAGTTTTATAAAGTCAAACGCGGCAAGAGGTCTGTTCCTAAGCTGCCCTAATCCTATTCCAGCACTGGGGGAGGCACTGCGGGGATAACCACGGCGCTCCTGGAAACGACGGGTCCCCCGGGGCACCCTGCCTCCGCAGCCGGGGTTCTCTTTACCGGGAGCGGGCTGTAACCTGGGGCACGGCTCGCGCGCGCTGTTACTCCTCAGCACAAACATTTCGGGGAGCCGGGTCTGCAAGCGGCTCCAGACACCGCTCCCGAGGCTCCTCCGGAGATCTCCCCATCGTACAGCTTTCAGGACGGAGCTTTCGAAACCGATGCCAATTTATTTATACAGACGTGAAACAGAAACCTTAAGAGAAGCAGAAGCGAACGAGGCCGCCCTGCAGTCCCAGGGTTCGGAGCCCCCTGTGCATGGCTCTCACCTTCCAGCCCCGGGCAAAACCTCTCCGTTACCGTTACCGCAGCGTTATTCTCACACTACCTCGAGGGTACGCGGGATCAGGGTCCACGCCAGATAAGCTCAGCTGAGCCTAAAAGATTTCCTTCCTTCCCTAGGACCTCCCAGGGAGGGATGCGCTTCCCTCGCCACACGTGCTCTCAGGTCCCCCTCGCTCGTCCCTGGCAATGCCAGGGGACGGACTCACCAGACGCCAGCACCAGAAAGGCGAAGGAGCTGGGGCAGCCCCCGGGGTAAACAACGCGGAGGTCCTTGGAGGGCTTTGCAGGACCTTCAGCCAAGAATCCCAAGCAGCTCCAGGCTCTCTCCTGCCAGGTACATGAATCAACTTTTATTGCTTTCCACAAGAGAATTTTTTTCTCCTATTTCGTTATATCTTAATCCAATGGAAATTCAAAGGGGAAATACCAGCGGGGCTTTTTGTTTTCATTTAGTTTAAAATCCTTTTAAAAGCTCCTTGTTTGCAGCCACCCAGGTTAGGAAGGAAGGGGACAGCAAGCAGGCACACACCCAGGTTTTCTTCGCAAAACCACCCATATTCAGTGTTTCTGCTGGCGGTCCCACGGAGGCTCCCACAGCATCGGGCACCACCACCTCTGCCCCGTGCACCGTGTCCTTCCTTTAGCGGGGACACGGGGGGACGGGGAAGCCACGGGTCTCCCACGGGACCATGCTGAGAGCAGAAGCCCACCAGCGGGGAAATGGATTTACATCAGGACCGGGCACAGGGAGGAGATGGAGCCGCTCAGCCGATGTATTTGCTATAGCAAAAACCAGTCCCAGCACATCAGCCATCCTCTGGAGACGCACGGCCACTGGCAATTCCAGCAGCACCAGGCACCCTTGTTTGTGAGACGCTGGTTTGGGCAGAAGGATTTCGCTTGCCGACGTGCCAGGAGCAGCGCGGCACCACAGTCCCCACGGAGCAGCCACCGGCAGCCACCTCCTCCTCCATCCGCGCAGCGCCCAGCCTTCGCTTCGAGCCACGCCGGGACCACACGGAGAACAAAAGGCAAAGCACGCGGAACAGGGCTGCGCCGGGTGAGCACCGGCGTGACACAGGCACCGCCGCGGCGGAGCTGCGGTCCCCGGCTGCCCGACGCCCGGCTCCCAGCCCAGCGTGGGTGACCTGCCCCGCCGAGAGAGGCGAAGGAAGGCGGAGGGTTTCCTGCGCGGAGCCCTCGTGGGTCAGGCGTCAGGAATGCCACAAAACCGGGCGTCTCTGCACGGACGGGGTGGTTATCGCCCTTGCCCCACATTCGCCCGTCCTGCCCTGATGCTCGCTCCAGAGCAAGGCGGCGGAGCATCGGGCCACCGCGGAGGGGTGGGTGGGAGCGGGCTCCGCAGGGGGGACAGCCAGGGACCCACTCGGCCAGGAGCACCTTGGGGTGGCCCCGGCAGCGTTCCGGCTGCGAGTCCCGCGCTGCCGTACGGTTCTGGCACCATCTCCTGGACAAAAGCTTCCCCAGAAACAAGACCAGCAATGCAGCGGCAGAGCGAGTCGGCCGGGCGCTCCCACCGGACCCAGCCTGATGCACCCCGAGATGCACGTTGTGCCCCTTCCCCGCCCGTTAACACGCAGCGGTCTGCAGTCTGCCCCCCGTGACTTCACGCTGTTATCTCCTCCCTCCGTTACTCCAGACGCGGCCCAGCCAGCTGCTCAAAGGCCCCACCTGGGAGCCAGGCTGGGACGCGATGGCCATCGCACCACCGCGCTTTGCGATACCGGGGCAGACAGGAGCACCCCGCTCCCTCTTGGCTTTCCCAGCTCGAGCACGGGGACCAGCAATCACCTCAAGCGAGAGGGAGTTGCTAAGCAAAAAGCCTAATTGCTCCATGTTCTTTATGTCTGGTTGTAAACTGCTTGTAATTTGATAGATGGTGCCAGGGAAGGCCGCCGTCGGAGCGCTGCGGGGTGCAGCTCAGCGGATCCTACCGGGCTGGTACGCTGGAGCCCAGACACCCAGATTGCAAGCAGATGTTTAACAGCCTTTTATCACCCATCTGGGTAACACATTTACCACCAGGCGCAGCAGCCCCCCGCTCCCACCTCCACCCCAGAACTCCAAACCCGTGTACACCTCGTTACCATAGCTCCCACCGGCCGGCACGGGAGGAGGCATGGAAGGGTGCCAGCCTAACATCCCCCCCAGTTCTACAAGTGAAATCTTTTTAACCTGCTCCTGCTTCCCCTTCGCCAGAAGCCTTGCTTAACTTCAGATCTGGCCTAAATTATCTCAGCAACCTGAAACAGCAAGCCTAAAACAAGAAGCCTGGTGCAGGAGAAGGGGAGAAGGTGCCGAATCCAACTGCCCCCGCTGGGTCTTTGTTTCTCCTCGGCACAAAGTCCCTGCGAGAGACCGGGGACCGGATCCCGGCTGCTGGCAGCCGCAGGCCGCTCTTTGCATGCAAAGGGGCTGCAGCGGTAGCTGATTTCTGTTCCTGAGGAGGCGCCTGGCGAGGGGGAAGGAGGCCAGCCGGCGTTTGCCACGGGGCAAGGAGCGGCTCGCGCCGGGTGCCGCGCAGCAGCGGGGTGGGAAGAGCGGCTCCAGAGCGATGTTGAACACGCTGCTCCCATGACACAGACCTCCACAGACCCATCGAGCGTCAAAGCCCTGTTCTCCCGGCAGGACCTTTCTTTGCTCTGCTCTTCGAGTTCTTCTTTGTGGCAGCTATCTTCCCTAAAGACAGGCTTTCAGACTGAGCTTAAGACAGCACCATCCAGAGCTGTCCAGACCGTATCCGTGACAAAGACAGCAGGAACTTATCTTCAGCAGCTTCGTTTTACAGCTGGCGGGCTCACGCAAACCAGGTTTGTCCCTGGAACCAGTAAACCGTGCTGAGAAAGAGCTCCTTTCCCCCAGCCGCTTCAAAGCTCCGAGTCCAACCTGCCGGAGCTGGGCACCCCAAACCGCGCGTTTCTACAGGCAGGGCTTTGGTTGGATTTGGGTTGTTTTCTTCGGGAAGCAAGACACCTAGTGATTGCAGGAGGAAGAATGGAGAAGACAGTTCACGTGCTTGCGTGCCAGCCTGAAAACAACAGGCAGGCGAGGAAAGCAATGAAGATCCCACGTGCTCCTACCGCCGGGGCGGCTACGAAGCAGCCAGGGTTTGATTGCTAGCAGCCTCACCGCGAGGGGCAGATGGATGCCTCCCGCTAAGGGGCTCTAAGGCTTTAGACCCTCACGACTAATGGACAGCTTTTACCAGACTGCATCTCCCCCCCGCCACCGCAAACAAACCCTGGCTTACAGCCGAGTTACAGCCCGTCAGGCCGAGGCCGCGCGGCTGGAAGGCCGCGGGCTCTCCCTGGAGCCGCGATCACGGCGTGGTTCACTGCGTCGCTGCCTTCTCCTGCCTGCCGGTCTCAGAAGAAACTTGCTTTTGTGGGACCAAACCAGCTCCGCAGCAATATTAATTTGCAAATGGCATTTTAGTGGCTGCAGTCAGTAGCGACTACAAAAATAGCAGCTTATTTACTCCCCGTGCGCTTTGCTGACAAACAAGTTCTTAAGTCCCGTGGAGAAGAGACAGCTACCAGAGCAACAATTCAACTGTAAGACAGATAAATTGTCAGCTAAACTCCAACTGCAGACCTCGGTGCCGATAGAATAAAGAAATCCCAGCGGGATTTCTACACTCCAGATGGCATCTGGATGCACTGCCGGATACAGAGCAGCTTTCGTTGAGCACAAACGGCGTTTCCTTAAGCCACCTCGCTGATTGCAATGCTCGCTTTGAAGGCAGGTTTTAGAGCCAGCAGAACAGGTGAATAGGACTTTTAAAAACCACTGCGGTTCGTAATTATTACGTTCGCTGTGTTCGGCTTTGCTCACTATTTCAAACAGAACGTTGCGGGAAGTTCAGACAACGTTTTTCCTTGCCTAATCCAGCAGTTTTCTACCCATTGCACTCTTACAGACACAAACGCTGCTCAGTGGTGGCTTAGAGATGCCCCGAGAAGATGCAAGCACAGGGAGAAACACGGCCTGTGCTGCAAGGCAGGAGCAAATAGTACATAGCACCATCCCCGTCCTGAGCTCTAAGCGGCACTTTTCTTCAAGGAATAAACTAAACGACGAGTAACTTGAAAGCTCTCCCCCCAAAACGTCGCTCTAGAAGAGGTGTGACCAACCCACGGCCCTTGAAATCGTTCCAGAGGTTCCTACGCCATCACCACGTCACACGCGGAGCGGAGCTACCGGTGACACTCATCACCAGCATCGCCAGTATCGCCGCTCATCACCAGTATCGCTGCTCTGGAGCAAGTTCGTCAGCAGGGCTTTGGCGGAGGCCAAAATCCTCACGCCCAGCCAGGCCAGCCTCGCTTCCCAGCACGCTCCTGGGAACCCCCGAAAAGCCGGTTTGCGCCTGCAGACCACCCCAGGCCCCTTCACCCCGTAAGGCCGAGATACAAAGCCCGGGTCTCGCTGCCGCCCGGGTCTGCGCCCGCTGCCAGCCTCCTCCTTCCCGCCCAGCGAGGAGCCGCCGACCCCACCGGCCCCCGCCCAGGGGCGCAGCGCCCCGGAGAGCACCCAGCTCCTGCAAGGCACTCCGGCTTCGCCCTCGGGGAAGGGTGCCAAAACCACGGCATTCCCTAGTCTGAAAAACAGAGGGATAGATGCAGCTTTACACAACAGAAGAATCCTTCATTATTAAAAACAAAAAATCCTTCATTAAAAAAAAGTACTTAAAAAATAATCACTTTTAATTATGCTGGACAATGCCGTGCAGGATTAAGCACCACTGGGTGTTGCCACCTCTCGTGGCTCCTGAGCTCTGTACCAAACATTTTACTCCAATTCATCGAAAGGAACACGGGCACAAGTAACTCCCTGCCTCTGTGCTGCTGTTGGCTGGGGCATGTGGCTCTGATTTGGCTTTGTGCTGGAAACGGTGCCGAGGACGCCGGGATGCTGCAGTTCCTGCTGAGCAGGGCTGACACGGAGCCAAGGCCTTTTCTGCTCCTCACCCACCCCAGCAGCGAGCAGGCTGGGGGGCACAAGAGGCTGGGACAGCCGAGCCCGACTGGCCACGGGGCTATCCCATGCTGTACGGCGTCACGCTCGGCGTGTAACGCTGGGGGAAGAAGGAAGGGAGGGAATCGGAGAAAGATCCGATGTCTGGCACCTTCGAGTCTCACAAGGTGACGCCTCAAATTTGTTCCAGTGCAAAGCCTGAAAATACTTCAAAGAAACCCTGAAACACCTTCAAAACCATGCAGTGTTGCAACGTAAAGTTACACCAACCAGTCAGCAAACCAAAACCAACTCTCAATGCTTCAATTCGGGCAACAAAACGTTAACATCCCTGCTTACACCGAGCCAGCCCCTCATTCGACTACAAGTAACTGCACTTGCACACTGTATTTTAGCTTAAAAGCTTCACCCGTACGAGGAGCCCTTACCATCACAGTTACCCGTTCAGAAGGAAACTCAGCGGAGAGCGCCTGCTTCTAAATTACCATAACCTCCTCCGAAACACCAAACGTGATAAAGCCCACTCAATATTCTCATAAAGCTAAGCACGCGGGCACGAATCGTGCCTTCGCAGTTACCTGATGTCTCCCGTAAGTTCTTCCAAAGAAACCAGTTTGGCATTATCTTGCAAATATCTTTATTACAATTCACAGATTAGTTCTGAATAGTTTTATTATGTACAGAAATATAACTTTAGATATAAAAACCCAACAAACTCGACACAAATCAATTAAAATCTGTATAAAGCCAATGTTGAAGGTTTTCTAACTTTCTCTAAATTATACAAAAATAAAATCTGATAATTACAGTTTTGATTTAAAGTTCAACAAGTGTTATTTTTACTTCTCACTCAAAGCACTTAGACATGTACACACCTTGTATGAGCACTTTAAGATACGTTACAGGGAAAATGGTGACAACCAAGGTTAGCTTGCTTTTCAGGTGATGGTTACGGTGACGAATTTAGTGTTGATTTCCTATCACCTTACACTGGATACTTGAAAAACGTGAGGTTGGAGAGGGGGAGACGCTTCCCCAAGCAGGTATGTTTCAGTGAGAATCAGCAGTGTTACAACAGAGCGCTTGACGCACTGCAGGTTGGAAAAAAATCATTTCTCCCATGTTAGAAGCACTTTGGAAGTAGCCGGTTTTAATCTAGTTTACATCCAATTTGTCAATTCCGTTCGTTTCCAGCTGTAGCCTTTTCCAAGCCTCTGCAAACAGCGGATCGGTATTTGCAGGTGTTAATTCACACCACTCTAAAGCTTCTTACAAGCACCAGTAAACCAAGTGAGTTGTCCAGAGTAACAGAAGCACCAACGAGTTCTCCAAAATCGAAGAAACTAGGAGAGTCACGGAAAAATCACTATAGTATATTTTACCAAGAGCAACGAACAGCATTTTTACTTATTAGTCACACTTGGACCGTAAGTCAACAAATTTTCTATTGCAATTCTACATTTATCATCCTGCAAGCTTTTTCCTAAACCAAAAAGCAGAACGCCTGGGATCAAATACGATACAGGAAAATGAACTCCTAAAAATTAAAAGTTATTTCACAGGATTTGAGGCCATGATTAGAATTACGATTTCACAACTAAAATTAGCTTTTGTAGGAAAGGAGAAGCCAATATTTTTTTATGCCATGGGGATGAAAAATGACATTGCTGCATTGCTTCCAAGAAACCAGTCTGTAGGGCTGCTGGAGTTTCCTCTGTATTTTAAGTTTACACGACAACTCTACTGTAGTTCACAGTTAACCCTCTGAATTTCCTAACTGTAGCACTTCCAACTTGTAGCAGAGAAATTTTTAAATTCAAGGAACACACTTCATGCAACAAGAATAAAGTATAAACCCAAAAACTCTGAAATTTTTGAAAATTAAAAGTAATGGCCAAAAAGATGGCACGATAAAGCAGAAAATTCAGTAAAGCTCTGTGAAGCTCTTCTGTATCTGTAATTTTCTTTCACACTAAAAATGGAAGTCATTAATGAGCTGACAAATCTGAAGTGTTTTTAGGTTTCTCCCTTAAAAAAGGGAAGCAAGTCTATCAGCTGAACGAACCAAGGAGCAAATATTTTATTCGCGCAACTTCGTGCAAACAGATACGAATTCTTTGACGTTTGCTATTTATTCCATTGCATGACCCCATACCTGCTCGGGTAACGGCCACACAACATCCTTCAGGTCCAAACACATATCCAAATGGTGCTGCTTTTTATTTTTACTGAAACAACAATTAAACATTTTAAGTTAGGAACATAAATAAGGAGTGTCTTCCTTCCACCGAGGACCTCAACTTTCAGACCCCAAACGTGAAATGTTATATTGGTACCAGATGAACAAAAGTGCAGACGCAGAGAGGTATTAATACTGGCTTTTGGTAAAGAACACAGCGATTTGTAGCCTTGGATTTCAGTAAGTCAAAGATAATTCCCCTTACAATTACCAGAACAAGCATATTGGATACAAGAAATATGAAGAATTCTTCACTTCAATCCATCTTCAGAAAGCAGAATCAATTACGGCAAAGTTACTCTAAGATTGACTAAAGAACCAGGGCCTAGTCCCCTTTGCGTGGCTACCTAAATTCAAACTATCAGCCACAGCCTTGATACATACCTTGAAGCTTTAATTATTGATCAGGATGAGGCCTTTTATTGCCCTGAAAGCAAGGAGGTTTGGTGCACAAGCAGCCAACACCCTTCGGAACAGTACTGGGTAAAGGTATTATTTAAATAAAGACAAACCAAAGGGCTTGTAGTGCACCAGAGTTCCCCTGAATCCCCCAGTGTGCTAGACTGAAATATTAAGACAGCAAAGCGTTACATCAGCACTCAAACATAGATTACATGCAAAACTGGGATCTTAAAAGGAAGGAATAAACGATCTGCTTTGCACAGTAAAGTTAACATTATTAGCTAACAAAATTTGAGACTTTTGTACAAGTTAGAGAAAATGGAGAACCACAAGAAAGTAGCATGTACCTCTAGAAACTTTAAATCAAAACTGCAATAACTAGGTTCTGAGCCCCATAAATATTTCCTTCAAAATAGGTTTTGCTTTTTCAAAGTGCAAAAATCCAACTTAATAGTCACCACTTCTCAACATACGGCAGACAAGGCATTTTTGGAATGGATTTAACCTAAAGCAGTCCGTTTCTCAAGTGTTACTTAAAAGGAATGCAATTATACCACCCTTACCCTTGATGATACTCAAAAGGTTTTGTCTGGATATCAAAATGGGACACACAGCTGTATTTGTTGGCTGAATATTGAACTGGGAAAAAAGTGTAAAAATCCCATTTCGCTCCCCATTTCAAAATAGCACATGCAGCTGCCACTTCTTGTTTTGACGTTCATGAGTGCTTCGGGTCGCACAACTACCAGGTCTTTTAAGGTGCTAGAAGAGATCAATCCTCTTGTAGTAGGTTTCTTGGAGTCTATTAAATACTCTTTGTCTATGCTCTGTTGTGAAGCAGTACCCTATGGCTTCTTCTGTTTCTTGGATACGTTTCTGGAACCTGCATCCATCTCGTGCAAGCTCTTCCCAGGGTCCTTTACGATCCTCCTCGCCGCTTATGTAATACTCAGTAACTTTTTCAAGGAAGGTTACCTGGAAAAGACAAGTCATTTAGTAAGGCATTAGCCAAACACTCATGCAAAAGGTGCTTAATATCTATTTGCACATGTGGTTTTTGTTTTTTTTTTAAAAACAGAAGCTATTAAATGCCTAAAAATAGTAAAAATCCTCAGATACGCTACCTGCACATGCTACATCTCTGCACCACCTAGGCCAGAGTATATTTCACGCCTCAGCTTTAAAAGCAACCAGTTGCTGACCTCTCCCTCTACCAAAAGTAACTCTCAAACTACTACAGAGTTTCTAAACCGCAGCCTAAGGGGCCTCTTTAGGCTGAGGGCAGATCACACCGTGTTCCCGGTGAAATTCCACCCCCCTGAGCTCAGCACCGGGTTATAACCTCACACGGATAAGGTTCAAGCAGGTTACTCAGCAGGACATGCCAGGACACTCACTCAAGGCTAGAAATATGCTACCAGCCAACATCTCCGATTACTGAAGCTTACATAATACAAATTGAGGAAGAATCATTGTTCTGTAGAGTAAGTAATCATGTGAGTCAGCTCGTACTTCAGCACCAGGAAAAGAAATCACACTACGCTACATATAAGGAAGCAACACTCATCACTACGGGAACGAAACAAACCCATCTATTTAGAGCTGGTATCAAATTCCAGCGTATTTAAGTCATGCAACGAAAGTCACAGTCGCAGCACTTTAAAATACATACGAAAACTTTCACTCTCTGCTATTTTTAAGAACTATTAAGCTATTTTAAGAAAAGAAAGAAACTTATAGGCTCAGATCTAAATTTGACAGTATTTAGACTATTACTATACTAAGGATTTAAGTCTTTCTGTTATCAAGCGATAAGAAAAGGACAGACTATTTCAGGCTCCTACTGAATTGTGCATTGCTTTTAATTTAGCTACACAAAAGGCACAAAACTGCAGGACAAACTAACTGTCAGCACCCGTCAGCTCTCAGCCTAGGACCAATTCTTGAAGACAAGCCAAACACTGTCGTTACAGACGACTCCCCTGGATTTGCTGCGGGACAGCTACTTAGGGAAGGTCAGGACAAAACGTGGGGAGGTACAAAAAACTTCCTCCTGCATTCCTATGTTTTATTAACACAGAACTCTAGTTTCACACCCAGTTCGTGCTAACACAACGAGGAGCGTAGAGTGAGATTGCATTTTGTGGTAGAGCCATCTTCCAGCCCTCACAGAAGACATGAAGGTAACAGTTATGGAAGAGGTGACCTACAGGAATAATCAGCAGTTGAGGATACAGAGCCACAAGAGACCACCTGAAAGCAACCTCTGGAAGTCATCTAATTCCAGTGCAGCGATCCCAAATTACTGCCGAGTTGCCTGTGAAAGCAGGGGCATCAGACCCCACAGGTCCTCGCACAGTGCCAATGCACTGCTCACTCGTAAGTGAAACAAAACGTGCCCAGGTTTTATGACTTTACAAACGTGAATATTGCTGCTCTTTGATTGCAGGATGCCAGGTAGGAAACAGCCTTCAGCAGGATGAATGACTTGAAGATTTCCCGGGAACAGCTCGATCACTGCTGGGCAATCTGCTCTGTTTTGCAGACAGGTCTAATTAAGGATCTGCTCTCCAGCACACGGAGCTGTTACATCAGCCTGCCCCTTTGTGAGTTCCTACCTTACATCCTTTTTACATCAGTCCAAGCCACCCTTGGGCACAATTACTGCATTTTGTAACATCGTGCTAAATATTGCGTCTAGATCATCGTTCTTTCACCATGTCAATAGATTACACAGAGTCACACAACACATTAGTCAAGAAATGACTACCGTTAAGTCTACATCCCTGACACGCAGCAAGATTTTAGGTGACAGCAGTATGAACTTACAGCGGGGCTCACCAGAGCATTTCCGACAGATGCGGTCAGTTACAAAGGACCCCTTGCAGAAACTGTTTATTTTCAATTTAGATTAAAACATAATAGTTTATCCTCTGTGAGCCATTAAAGGCCACTTGCCCTAGCAAAAACAGGTACAAAGTTACCTCCAAGTCAAGCTTTTGATTAAAAAAGCAAACAAATCTCTGGCTGCAAGAAGGCTAAAGCAAGCATTATGCAACTTTTCTATTTTGATAACTTGTTACACCAGCCTATTACCCTGGGACTCGGTGTCACAACTCACACAAATGTCTGAAGTATCACGCAGGACTCAGACATTATGCCTGAAAAGCCATCCTGTACATCTGTAGCATCATAAAACTCATGAGAAGACGAATTTGTTTATTACTATTTACCTGAATCCTAGCACATGTATACAAAGTTTTTTAATGCACTAATTCGTCATAAACACATCACACTTCCAGTTAGTGCTCAAAAGCCCAGTTCCAGATTACATACTTTTAATAAACGACCGCTGAATTGTAATAGTCTCTTAAATGGAAATGGGAGTATCGCTATACTCTCTATTGAGCCTTCAGCGGCTTACTGGAGCACGTTAACCCACAGCAGAAGAGTTCTTCCTACTCCAAAAGACGTCTGTAACTCAAGCAGGCTTCTCACAAGTCCTAAAATGTTTACAACGCTTTAAGTCCCGATTACACTATGTGCACGCAAAGGTCCTAAAACACTTCATCAACACCATTCATAACAGAAACGGGTATTTTCCAGAGGAAAAACTTAAGTCACAGTTCTCATATGTTTCCCTGATGACAAGAACTACGTCACAATGCAAATATGGAACGAAAACTACATCTTAAAAGGAAAATCTAACTAACTTCAAGTCTAGAAAAGAAATTTAAAGACATTATCTGTCCCGTGCCACTGAATTATGAAATCTACCATCACGTGCAAAGGAT
Organism: Platalea leucorodia; assembly: GCF_965183815.1. Classification (NCBI taxonomy): domain Eukaryota; kingdom Metazoa; phylum Chordata; class Aves; order Pelecaniformes; family Threskiornithidae; genus Platalea; species Platalea leucorodia. The sequence continues at coordinate 1,826,389 of NC_138841.1, forward strand.
GAGGCACACTCATTTCAGTCAAATAATTAGAGCATAAGCTCACAGGGGCATGATCTGCCTACCGCTGTGGCTGGAATCCTGGCACAAGTGACCTCACCCACTTGGCGCAAGGCGGGTTTTGTTGTTTGCGTTTTTTTGTTGTTGTTTGTTTGTTTAAGCATCCCCAAAACACAAAAACATAAACGAAGTATATACCTTTTTCCGCTTGGTACTTCTACATTTCTCACCAGAAAGAACGTCGTGCTGCACAAAGTCAGTGACCCCACAGTTATGTTTTTCCAACTGCACCCGACAGACAGTTAAGTGACTGCGCTCAGAAGCGACCAAACTCGACCTCTCGGCTCCTTCTAAACCAGGCGTCCCTTTTTTCTCTGCTGTTTGAAAGGCTGCCTTGAAGTTTAAAGGATTATATGGATCATCTGAGGTACAGAAGGAGTTCCAAAGTTTCAAGTTTTCTTCCTCATCCACACTGCTACAGTCCCAGTCGTCCTCCTCTTCAGAACTAGGAGGAGGAGAGCCTGAAGACTCCTCTGCCCATGAAGAATCTTCCTCCTCCTCTTCCTCCTCCTCCCCATCCAACATATCCCTTCCCGGATCGCTGGAAGATGTCTGAATGGTGGCTGTGAAGTTCTGAGGGTTGTACGGATCCAAACTGTAGAAGGAATTCCAGAGATGAAGCCTCTCCCCGTCCTGGCTACCAGTGTCTGAATCCGAGGGGAGCCCTTCGCTGTCAAACCCATCATCGTCATCATCCCACTCTTCCTCGTCATCTGCACTCTCCTCCCCACTGGAAGCTCCCCCTATGATATAGTCTATTAATTTATTCGCACAGGCGGGTCTGGTCGAAACTGGAAGCTTTTGCTCTGTTTCGGAGTCCTCGTCGGCCTCCTCGGTCAAGGCTTCCCCCTCAGGTGCCCCCTTCTCCGCTGAGCCCCTTATCCCCTCCTGCTCCAAGGGATCACCTCCAGGTTGTCTCCCCGGGTCGCTCGGCTCCTCGGGCCACTTCAGCTCCCCGGCATCGCCCCGCTGCTCCCGCCGTCGCCCTACCTCTTCTTGACAAACACCCTTGTGCTGCTGCTGCTCCTCCTCCAGGCTGTGATAGCCGTGGTCCGGGTCTGGCACGGCCAGGCCACTGCTCGCCAAATGCCACCGCTGGAGAAAGGCCAAGCGCTTGCTGCGGACGAACTCAGCCTCCGGCAAACCGCCCCGGGCGGGGCAGCCTCGCCAGGCCTCGGCGGGGACCTCGGCTCGCAGGGGCTGGGGCAGATGGCTCTTGCCGGAGCAGCAGGCCTGGCCCTGCTCCGGGCCCAGCACGTAGAAGTGCACTTGCGGTACCAGGCTCCGCACCAGCCCGCTTCCCCAGAGGCCGGCCGGCGGCTCCGCGCCGCCTTCTCGCCCCTTCTCCAGGGGCTCCTCCGGCCTCGGCAGCGTCTCCTCGGCCCAGTCCAGCGAGGCGGCCGGCTCCGACAGCAGCAGCAGCGGCGGGGGGCCCTTGGCGGGCGGCTGCCCGGCGGCGGGGCAGAGGGCACCGCTCAGCGCGGGGCCGGGCAGCAGCCGCTGCAGCAAAGCGGGCAGCGGGGAGAGGAGCTGCGACATCAGCCGCAGCCAAGAGAAGGGCGGGCTCGCCTGGGGCGAGGCGCCGGCGGGGGCCGCGCTGGGCCCGGCCAGCTTAGGCCAGGCCGCGGCGAAGCCCAGCCGGGCCCGCCCCAGGCCGGGGCCTTCCCGACCGCTCGGCTCCATGAGCGGCGGCGGGCAGAGGAGGCTCCTCAGCGTTCCCAGCGTTGCGGTCGGGCTTGCGGAGCGGCGCTCCGTCGAGGGGCTGCGGGACGGCGGGCGACAGCGGCGGCGGGCGGCTTCCCTCGGGTACTCGGCTCCATCCTGCTGCGGGCGGCGGCACAAAATGGCGGCGCGGGGGCGAGCGCAGCGCCTCAGCCCTCCCGCCGCCACCGCCCGGGGGCGGGGCCCGCCCGGGCGCAGGCGCCTGCCCGCCTCCGCAGCGTCACGGCGCTCCGCCGCCGCCCATTGGGCACCGCCGCGGCGGAGGCCCCGCCCCTCCCTCCGCCCGGGGATTGCATCAGCCAGAGGGCGGCGGGCGCCAGCGCGCCCCCTGGCGGCGCGGCGGGGCGCGGCGGGGGGGGGGGCGGCGAGGGCGGGCAGGGGCCCGGTAGCCACCGGCTTCGTGGGGGCGCTCCAGCCGGCTGCCCACCCCCCGTTAGCCTTCATCAGGCGGCTGTGGGTGCGTTTCGTCAGTCCACGGGGAAGGGGAATGTCCCCGTCAGTCCACGGGGAAGGGGAATGTCCCCAATAGTCCACGGGGAATTTCACCAGTCCGTGGGAAATTTTGCCAGCCCACGGGGGAATTTTGCCAGTCTACGGGGAATAATGATGGCCGAGAGACGAGGTGGAAGGGGCCAGGGTCCCTGTGGGTGCCAATAGCACGGTGCCCGGGGACTGAGGGAGCCAGGTCCCCGTCCCCCCCAGGACTTGGCCTCCTGGGATCTGCTGCGGGCAGAGGTACAGGCAGAGGTGCAGGCAGAGGTGCAGGCAGGGCCCACGCACCACCCCGTGCGTTTCATCTCCTTTATTTTCACGCCACCGTGTTACAGGCAGGTGGGTCCCGACCGCGGGAGGGGGCCAGCGCCAGCAGCCCCAGCGCCGGCGGGGCCAGGCTACTCCCCCCTTTCCACCTCCCGCTAGATACAATATTTAAAACTTTTAATATAAAGGTTAAGTTCATTATTCTCGATCCTGAGAAACATTTCGTCCGTTTACGGAGCTCTCGCTGTAAACAAAGCACCACAGGCACCAAGCCCGCACCCCTGTGCAGGCGTCCCCGGCTCCGGGGCCGGATGGCAGACGAGGAGATGGATGTCCCCGCCGGCATGGGGACGGGAAGGGTGGCCGGTGGTCCCCTTCCCGCGGCGTTCGGGGGGTCAGCCGCGTGGGGCCGGCTCCACGCACGGCCCCGCCACACCGCTCTCCTTTGGGAGCGAATTCCCTGGGATGGGAATTGCCCAGATCCAGGCAGGCAGCTCCTGGCTGGAGACAGACCCCGGGCTCCACGGGTACACGCACCCCCAGCCCACAGCGAACCTCCGCGACGCCTCCCCTCTCCTCTCCGCCCCGGTGCCCGGCCGCACGCTACTCATTATTAAAAAAAATTAAAATACAGATATCCCAAAGGAAGAAATACCCGCCCGAAGCACCCCACCGGTCCTCCCTACCCCTCCCTCCCCGCGTTGCTCCCTTGACACAAGGTAAACTTAAAAAAGAAGACGCCTGCGGCCTGCCGTGGGTGCCCGGTCCCTACGGGCACATCCCAGGGCGGGCAGAGCCGCGGCGGCGGTGCCGTGGGTCCCCAGCCCCGGCGGTGGGACCTCAGAGGGTGCCGTGGCCGCGGGATCCCAGGGCGAACCAGCCCATCTTCTCCTGCGCCAGGTCGAGGTCCCGCAGGCGGATGCCGACCTCCCCGAGGAGGATGTTCTCCCAGAAGCCTTCCTCGCTCAGCACGCTCAGGCGCAGCTCCCGCTGCTGCAGGTCCCCCCTGGGGATCCCGTCGTAGACCAGCTGCAGGGCAGAATGGGGCAGACCCTCAGCCACGGCCCCCCCGAGCCCCCCCGGCCCCAGCCCCACCCCACGTACCATCTCGTTGTAGGTGGGGTTGCAGGTTTTTCGGGCCACTTTGGTTTTCCTCTTGGTGGTTTTTTGGGGGTCGGGCAGCAGGTAGGTCTTGACGTAGGGGTCAGGGTCATTGCCATCCTGCAGCAGCGGCTGTGGGGCAGAGCGGGGGGCACCCCGTGAGCCCGGCAGCGGGGCAGACCCCCACCCTGCCACCGCTGGGCGCCGCGCACCTACCAGCCCCCGGATGTGCATCACCATGATGAAGAGCTTGTTGTTCTTGTAGGAGATGGAGAGCTTCACCTCCCCGCCGACCTTCCCCAGGGGCCGAGCCCACGTGGCATCTGGAGAGGAGAAGAGGGGCACGGGTGGGACGGGAGCCCCCCGCCATCGCCCCGCGCGGTGCCAGCCGGCTGCCAGCACTGCCGCCAGTCCCCCTACCTGCTGGCTTCGGGGTCGGGTTGGTGCCAGCTGCCTTCTCGTCCCGTGGCAGGGGGTGGAAGAAGGTGTAGATGAGGTCACACTGTGGGGCGAGGAGGTGACATTAGCGGTGACGGTGGTGACCATGTCCCTCGCCATTCGGGACCGGTGCACGGTGCACGTGCTGATGCTTTATGTGGTGCATTGGCCCCCGAGCACTTTCCCACCTCGCTGGCATCCCCGGCACCATCCCCACCTCTCGGGAAGCAGCAGCCCCCCCTCCGCCCCGCTGGGACCCCCCCAGCTCCGCACCTCCGCCACCTCGGGGGCCGCGTGGATGAGGTGCCAGATGTAGCCGTTCAACTCCTCCTTCCGCCGCTCGGCCACCGCTTCACCCCGCGACCGCCCGATGACGAACCTGCTGGGGAAGCTGTGGGGACGGACACTCAGCAAAGCCCTGGGGCGGCGGGGAGCCCCGGGGGCCTGGCGGGGGTCTGCGGGGGTACCTGGGCAGCAGCGAGGAGGGGAAGAGGAGGCGCAGCTTGTTGTGCAGCTCCTGGAATTCTTCGAAGGTGCGGTGCACGAAGGCCACCTCACCTGGGCTCTCCCGCTGCACCTTCACTACGTAGGTCTGCGGGGAGACGGGGCTGCGATGTGGGATGGGGACCGCAGGGTGCCCCGAGCCCGTACGGGGCCGGGAAGGAGCACTGGGACAGAACTGCCCGCGTAGTCCCTTTGCCTGTCCCCAACCGTCCCCACTCACGTAGCCCTTGCTGGGGTTGAAGACCCTCTCGTGGCGGCAGAGGAAGACATCGCGGATCCGGCCGGACGTCTTGATGGTGTGCGCGCGGGGGGCGAAGGAGAGGGTCGGGCGGACGTCGGAGCCCGTGAACTTCATCTGCGCCAGGTTGTGGATGAAGAAGTTGAGCTTGGTGGCCACACTGCCCAGGCTGGACTCGATCAACCTGCAACAAGGCCACCACGTGTTCAGCACAGAGGAGCCTGTCAGCGTGGCAAGCCGGTGCCCGCGTCTCCCTCCATGGGCTCCCTCCATCCTCTCCTGCCCCATCACCCACCCGTGTCCTCTACCTGGTGAAGTAGGTGGTGGCATCGGCATCAGAGTCCTGTGGCCTCAGGGCATCGTAGACGTATTTGAGGTCCTCCAGGTCGGAGAGCTCGGGGATGCCACAGGACAGCATCTGGGAGGCAAGGCAGGGGGTGAGGGCAGGCGGCGGCAGGAGGACCCCTCTGCCGCGCCTGGGGGGGACGGGCGTGCGGCCCCCCGGCTCTCACCAGCCCCAGCAGGTTGAGGAAGAGGTGGGTGTGCTTGCGGATCAGGTTGTAGGCCTGGCAGCACAGGTCGACGAAGTCATGGAAGCGGCTGGAGGGCTTGTCCCCCCCGTTGATGACATACGCCATGTCCGAAGTGAAGACGAACGGCGCTCGGTCCCTGCACCGGGAGGGACAGACAGTGAGCACGGCTGGGGGCCACCCGCCACCGGGACGAGGAGAGGGGGCTTCACCCACGAAATCGCCCTACAGGGATGAGCCCAGACAAGAGGGAAGGGGACGCCATAGCAATTTCTCACCTCTTGATGTTGCCGAACATCTGTGCGTGGCCCAGGAACCTGCCAAAATCGATGTGAAACATGTGGCCGGTGGTCTTGAGCATGATGTTGTCATTGTGCCGGTCGCAGATCCCCAGCACGTAGGTGGCCACGCAGCAGCCGGCGCAGGAGTAGATGAAGTTTTCCACAGCCTGGGAGGAAGGAGGGAGGGAAGGAGCAACCAGGCGTGGAGAAAGGCTGGACACCTTGGGAAGCCAGGGGTCTCATCCCTGGAGAGGGGGGCACGAGGAGTGGGGACCCTGCCAGGCTCCTCCTCACCTTCTCGTACTCATCCTCCTCAGGGTTGTGTTTCTGCAGCCAGTCTGCCAGCGGCCGGTCTTTGAAGGAGCCTGTCACGCCATGCTCCACCTGGATTTTGCGTAGGGTCTCGGCGTTGGGGATCATCTCCACCATGCCTGGCAGCCGAGACAGCAGGGTGAGACCCATCCATCCCACCTGGGGGGCACCAAGACCCCAGCCCCCCTTTGCCACCAACCCAGCCGCTCCCCAGCCATCACCGTTGAGTGACAGCCTGCAAAGCCACGCTCCTACAGACGGGCTGGTGGGATCAGACCCAAAGGTGGATCACAGCTACCCACAGCAGCTCCTCTCTAGCAGAGCCCCAGGACCTCCTGTGCCATCACCAGCCCGAGAGCATCGTGACCTGGGGCCCATTGCCACCGGGGGACACCCGATGCCGGGTTACCTCGTCCGCGGCCGGTGGAGAAGCAGCGGAAGATGACCATGCGCATGTCCAGCCCCTCCTGCACCCAGATCTTGTTCATGATCCGGATCATCTGCAGCGTCAGCATGTCCTGCCGCAGGTCGTCGCCGCACTGAGAGCCACAGCGGGGGAACCATCAGAGCCGGGGGGCGGCGGGGGCAAAGCCAAGCCAGCCCCACATGCGCTGGGGCAGCCGTGCCAGGGGTTTGGGCATCGCTGGGAGGACAGGCTCACCTTGAAGATGACTCGGATGTTTTCCCCAAGGGGATCAACATTCTGGAAGGAGAGCTTCAGGGGGACAGCGTTGGAGTTGAAATAGGAGCAGTCCTGCCAGGGGGAGGAAGGTGCAGCCCGTCAGGGTGAGCCGGGTGCGGGTACAGGAGCCCCCCGATGCCCCGGCTCCGGCACTCACCTGGGGCACGATCCCCTTCACCAGCAGGCTGGGGCTGAGCGGCAGCCGGCACGACCCGTTTGCGTTGAAGAACTGCTTCACGTCCTTCAGCCCCTCGCGGAGGATGCCCTGTGGGGTGGGCATGGGACGGGGGGCTGAGACAGAGCCCAGCACCCCCTGCACCCCCCCCCACCGCCCCGGCACCCACCTGGCGTGCGGACGGGGCGGCATCCCGCACTTGCTGGGCCAGCCTGGCCAGCGTGTTGACGAGCAGGCACTGCCGGTCAAACTCCTCCCGCAGCCCCTTCCCGCAGCAGCAGAGCAGCGCTGCCAGCAGGTACTGGTAGCGGATGCTGAACTGGGAGTCCTTGAGGCCGTCCTTCAGCAGCCTGCTCGGAGCAGGGGCACACAGGGTCAGGCGAGCCCCAGGGTCCCCCCCGCCGCTCCCAGCCCCCCCAAACCCACCAGAAAAAGTAGTGGGTGATCTTCAGGTCGCAGATCGCTCGCTTCATAAGGAAGCGCACCAGCGGGCTATCCAGGTAGCACTCGTACTTCAGAGCCTGGAGGGGGGACAGTTTTGGGGCACAGCGGGACCAGCGTGCACCCCATGCCACGTCCCCGTCCTGGCATGCACCCCATGCCACATCCCGGTCCCACCACACACCTGGACCAGCTGGGGCAGGTAGTCCAGCAGCTCGGTGTCGGAGATGGAGTCAATCCACTGCACGGCTGTCCTCCTCACCTCCTGGTCCGGGAACCTGCAGCCGGGACAGGCGTCACGGGGACAGCATCCTCAGCATCCCCCCCACCATTCCCACGCTGTCCTCTCCCTGCCTGCATGGGGAGGGCAGCGGTGCCCGAGCACGCATCCCTCTGGCACCCGCAGCCCACTGGTGGCTTACGTGGCATGCAGGAGCCCCAGGGCATCTTGGTGGCTCATGTGGGTCCACTGGCTGAGCAGGGCGTAGATATCGGGCAGGCAGGCCCACTCCCAGCTGGGTGCGCTAGCCAGCAGCATGGGCAGCGCGCCGGGCGCCGCGTGGCAGTAGTAGCGCTTCTCCCACAGCCGCTTGCGGTCGGCGTCCATCAGCCTACGGCAGTGGGGAGACGGGGAGCCCGGCTCAGGCTCGGGGCAAGGGAGGGGATGGCATGGATGGGATGGGGTTGGCAGGTTGGGGATGGGGCACCCTGCTCCTCGAGGGACAGCCAGGATCCGAGCACCCATGCACAGAGGTGACGGAGCTGCTGCAGGGATGACCCGGCTGTCCCCCTGCCCGGGGACCCCCAAGCCGGCCGGGCTGGCCATGCACCCCAGGCATTTTGCAAGGAGCGTCAGCACCGTCCTGCGCAGCAGATCCCGGCGCAGCTGCCGACACCTGATCCTCCCGTTTATAGCCAGCGCCGGAGGAGTCCAGCCGGCTCGGCCGTGCTGGGCTGGAGAAGGGGCCGGGCAGCTGTCCCCGCTGAGGGGGGCACGTGGCTGGAGAGACCCTCCCCAGCAAGGGGCAGCCGGGGAGGGCAGAGCGCAGGAGGACCGACGACGGGCAGCTGCAGGCAGGCAGCTCTGCCAAACGCCACGCTCCAGCTTCATCCCCAGCCGCCGGCAACCAGAGGCAGGGTCAGGCCCCCCGATCCCCCCTGTGCATGCCGGGGCAGTGCTGGGGAAGCTCAGCAGGGTCCCCCTGGCAGGGTGATGCCATGTCCCCACCCCAGGCTGCTTACCAGTAGAGCGATTTCTTTTGCATTGCCTCTCGCAGCTTGCGCTGGTCCTCCTCCCCCAGGCTGCCGAACTCGTACTTGGGGCTGAATTCGGCTGCCGGTGGGCTGGTGAACTTCACCTCAAAGGCGGAGGTAGGGAAGTCGATCTGGGGCAGAGGCAGGGGGTAAGCGGGGGCCACGTGCATGTGTGTCCCCGCCCGGGACCCCCTGCCGCTGGGACGCACCTGGAGGATGACGCTGTCAGGCTGGTTGAAGTTGGGGGCACTTGACCTGGCTCTGGAGTTGTCCTGGGTCGCCGGCCACAAGCCCAGGAGCTTTCGCCCGCAGGTCAGGACCCTGGAGGAGAAGGCGGGGTGAGAGCCCAGCACTGGGGGCTGCTCTGATGGGGCAGGAGGGTGGCACCACGCAGTGATGCTGTCCCCAGGCTGAGCCAAGGCGCTGGGGACCCTCCTGCCCCACTCTGGGGATGCTGGCACGGTCCCTCGCCATGCCAATCGTGGCAGGACACCCCACGTACTGCCTGAAGTTGAAGAGCGGGGTGGTCACCCAGCCCAAGGCCTCGGGGACCCGCCGCTGCTTGTTGGCGTCAGAGGAGCTCCCTGGGGGTGGGACGGGCACGGCGAAGAGTGTGACGCTGAGCAGCGTCTCCCGTGGCAGACGGTTCACCTGGACAGGGAAGCAGATCCTGCAAGAGAGCAGCCAGCGGCTCAGCCATGCCGGGGACGGGCGCTGCCAGCGCCCCGCGGCACCAGCCAGCCCCCCGCCTTGGGATGCCAAGCATGCCCTGGGACAGCCCAGCCCAACAAACGCCTTTGCTGCTGGCACCGGGGGTGCCACGTGCCCCCCGGCGCAGGACGGAGGTCCCGCATCATGGGCAGACACCCCGTGGGAGACAGCTGGGTTTGGGGAGAGATGGCCGCTCGTGTACCCCCATCCTCTCCCAGCACCAGGGATCCCTGCTGCTCTCTGTCCTGGGAAGGTGACCGCGGGGCAGGGGGGCCGCCATGGGGGACCCCCACCGCACACTGACCTCGTCCCGTGGCCAGGGGGGGCTGTGCGGGACCCCGGGGCTGAGGCTCCTCTCCGACGCTCCTGGGGAGCCCAGGGCGGCAGCTACATCCCACCCATGGGTGGGCAGGGGCAGGGGATTGCCCCACGGAGGGGACCGGCCCGACTCTGCTCCCTGCCGTCCCGCCGGCCGCTCGGCCCCTGTCCTTGGGGGGCACCAGCGCCTTCTAAAATTATTCTCTTCCCATCCCCACCTCCCCGGGCTGCTGCGAATGCCAGGCGTGGCGAGGGCTCGGCACAGCCTCCCTGCCTGCTCCCAGGGCTATTTTTGGAGCAGATCCCCTTTCCCGGGTGCAAACACACGGGTCCGGGGAGGGCAGGGCTGGCGCCGGGGCCGGTGCTATTCCCGGGGATGACACAAGAGCTTCCAACACCCAAAAACTGGGGAGAGGCGCAGAGAGGAGCCGCTGGAGCAGGGGAGGAGGCGGCGGCAGCAGGCGAAGGCACCAGGCACCCCCTGCCTGCCCCGTGGATGGGGTGCTGACTTACTGCTGGTCCCATATGATGAGGTGGAAGAGGTATTTGAAGACGTGGGCCTTCCTGGTGAGCAGGGGGCTGCACAGCTCCTTGCCGCCATGGCTGAGGGAGCAGGAGAGGTAGAAATCTTCATAGCTGCAAGGGGAGCAGAGGGAGCCGTGAGCCAGGGGGGCTTTGCCTGGGGCAGGGGAGCCGGCACCCGTGGGTTCACCCTGCCATGGGGCAAACCCCACACCAGCGGGGTGGGGAGGATGGAGGTGCTGCCCCTCGGTGCCTTCCCCAGGCTGGGCTTGGGAAGGGGGCTGCTCCAGGGAGGGGGCGCAGAGCCGGGAGCCCCCGTCCCCATCACCATATGCCACCGTGCATACCATCACACGGGGGGCTGCCGAGGGGGCCCTGCCATGTGGCAGGTGCCGAGTGACAATCCGGGGAGGGCTGCGGGGCGCCGGAGGTCAGGGGATGCCGGCATTTCCCAGGCTACCCGCTTTGTTCGGAGCCAGTCACCAGGGGGAATACATTAAGGACAGGACAAAGGCGAGGGGTCCCCGGCGGGGCGGCTGCTGCTGGCGCCGCTGCCTCGCATGCCCTCCCCGCGGCGGGCTCCTGCCGCCCGCCCAGACCCCCGCCGTCCCCCCGCGCGGGGCCGAAAGCGGGTACGGGCACCGAGGCACCTAACAAAGGAGCATGCCGCCGATGTGGGGCGAGGGCAGCCCGGCCCCGCTGCACCAGGGCCATCTGTCACATCCCCAGGGTGACGGTGAGCCCAGGAGAGATGCTGCAGCCCCAGGGATTCGTGGGGTTGGGATGGGAGAGCACGGCAGAGCCCATCCCACCCGCTCGCACCCAGAGGGTCCGGCATCAGCTGGCTCTGAGCATCCCTCATCGCCCGTCGAGCACCAGCATCCCCATATTCCTGCCCTTTGGGAGGCTTGGAGTGGATTAGCTCTTATTCCCTCCATGCCTGCTGAATATCTGGGACAAGGACACACTCCTCAGCCACCCAGGAGAGGGACACCCCTGCTATGCTGTATTTAACACAGGTGTGAGCCCCAGGACGGGCAGGCAGAGGCTGAGCAAGGTCCAGGCAGCTGCCCTTACCTGGCAGCCCAGGTGATGGGGATGCGGTGGGTGGCGTAGACGGTGAAGGAGAGCGGGCAGGAGAGCAGGCGAGCCTCCTGCGCCACGCCGTGCTCCCGGCTCCCGTGCACGGCCGTCTGGAAGTCGGCATTGAAGGTGCTGCAGTAGAGCTCAACCAGGTTGAGGATGGCGGCCGTCAGGCTCTCCACGATCCTCTCTGAAGGGGAGGTGGGAGAGGGGTGAGACAGGGCGGCTGCCGGCCCCGCTGCCCCCGTGACACCCCTCTGGGCTGGGGTCGGGATGCTGGAGGGACCCCGGGGCCGGACCCCGGGCAGGTTTCCCCTGGGACAAAGCGGGTGAGAGGGAGAATTTCAGGCTTCCCATTTTGCTGAGTTCATGGGGAAGAACAACAACCATCGCCTCCAGAAACCCTCTTTTCTTAACCAGAACGGTTTCAAACACATTTTTGGCCTTAATAATTGAGGGGGAGGGGTTTGAAGATTAAAAGCACCGAGAACTTGAGCCCAGAAGGGGAGGAGGAGAACAGAAATACCTCGATTTTCCCTCTTGGCCAGAACATTTGGATCCTGTTGAGGAAAAAAAAAGAAACCACAAGAGCAAGATCAGAATCAGCCCCACGCTGTCAGCGGGGAGCAGCTCGCCAAGCCAGCCGCTTTACGTAACCCGGCCGGGCTCCTCGGCTGCCGGAGCAGGCAGCGCGGCCAGGCAGCTGCCTGCTCCCAGCTATTGAGGAATTTTCCACGTGGTACAGCGGGAGGAAGGAGGGAAAGAATTCAGATGTGAAAATGTGCTTCTCCTCTGCACCTCCCGGCCGAGCCCCCCGGTCCCGCATCCCCCAGGGACCGGCCCCCCGTGCCCACCGCTTACCTTCTGGATTTTGGGCTGCATGCGGGAGGGGCAGGGGGGCATCTGGTTGAGGGCTGCCGTGATCTCCTGGGACTCCACGGCGGCCAGGGCGTTGCAGATGGCCATGACCGACTGGATCACCCGCTCCGCCTTCAGCGGGAAGTCTCCCTGGAGGGCAGACGGGCGGCTGACGCAGGACCCCCGGGCAGCCGAGGGGGCAGGGGCTGCTCCCCGCAGCCCACAGACCATGCACGGGGAGGTGCACCAGCCCATGCCTCAGTTTCCCCTACTTTCATGGCCTTTCCCCTTCTCTGATGCATCCTTAGAGGCCCATAACAAAAAGGGGAGAAAGTCTGCAGCAAATAAGACAAGGTGGCCCTAAAAATGCCCCCTCCATCCCTGGTGCTCACCTCGGCGGCCAGGAAAGCATCCACCTCGTTGTGGAAGGTGTCGAAGAGGAGACTCAGGGCCTGCCTAGGGGACAGAGAGCAGAGCTCAGCGCTGGCCAGGCGGGCACCCGGCACGGGGGGCCGGTCCCGCCGTGTCCCCCCTACCTGCTGATGGTCTGCTTGATGGGTCTCTCCTGCAGGTGGATGTAGTGGTTGAGGGTGGAGGGGCTCTGGTCATCGTTTGCCTGGAGATGGAGAGATGCTGTGGCATAGCTCGGCTGCGTGCGGGTGCTCCCGCAGCAGGGAGGTGGCACGGGCATCCCCGCGCTGCCCCACACACCCGGGCACCCACCGTCCGGGCCAGGTCGCTGCGCACCCCCTTCCTCTTCATCAGCTGCAGGCGGATGTCGATGTCGAACTTCCTGCAGTGCTGGATGTACTCGTGGCTGCCCAGCGCGTGCTTGCTGCGGGGACAGACACGGCATGCTGAGCCCGCGGCCCCTCTCCAGCCCATGCGACACCCTGCAATTCACCCCGGGATTCCCCATCCCAGTGCCCCGCGGCCAGGCAGCGTTGGCTGGGGCTCGGCTGCGGCCAGCTTGCCTGCAAACGGACGTTCATGGCACCGGGTTGCTCGCGCTAGGAAACCTGAAGAATAAGCTATTGTTTTCCCTTCTTCCCCTGCGCCCTCCAAAAAGCCGTGCCCAGCCCAGCTGGCGCGACGGAGCTGGGAGCGGGCACGGAGGAACCCGTCGTGCCTGAACCTGCCCGCCGATGCGTGGGAAGCAGAGTGTGGACGTGAGGAGCCGGAGGATGCTCCAGCTGACAGCGGGACTGGGGTGAACCCGCAGAGCTCGCCGTCCAGACCTGCTTTCTTTGCCGGCTGTGGGGCAGAACGAGCGGATTCAGCCCTGGCCAGCGCGGCACAGCCACGGGCACGGTGCCGAGGGGGTGCGGGAAGCTCCGGGCAGGATGGAGCTGCAATGGCAGGATGCGGTGGGGCAGGAACACGGAGTCCGATCGGCGCGTGGCCACCGGTGCCGTGTCCTGCCCCGTGGCCGGGGGACGGGGAGGAGGCGCGTGGGGAAGGCGCCGCGGGAAGCCTTGCCCGCAGGCAGCTGCACAGGCAGCAACGCGCCCACGGGCCGGCACCCTGCGCACCCCTGCCCGGTCCTGCCTCCCCCCACGCCCTGCAAAAGCAAACGGGCAGCAAGTGACGGCAGCTCAGGCTGGTTTGCAGAGCTCAAGGGCCCGACCGGCTCCGCACAGAGGGTTTTGGCACTTCCAGCATCTCCTCCGCTGGGGGAAGACGTGGAAAGAAAAGATTGGCGACAAAAGGGCTTTATGTCCCAGGGCTTTCTCAAAGGTCCTTTGAGGGCCCTGGAAGATACGGCAGTGCCTGCCCGCACCGGCTCCTGGGGTAATGCTCGCAGGGGACAGGCTGTCCCGCTCCGTGCCCAGGATACCATTCCCTGCCAGAAAAGCAGGAGGTTCATCCCTTTGGGAGATATCCCCCAAGGTGGCTGGATCCATCCTACAGCTGGGTGCTCCCTGGCAGCCCTGAGCCACCCACAGCAGAGGTTTGCTGTATAGGTCGGATGTATGGGAGTGCTGCTGTACCCATGGCTAGTTAGCAGCTTGCACCACTGCTGCATGCAAGCACGCATGCACACACACGCACACACGTGCACACACATGCGCTGGGCTGCTCGGCAGCAGGAGGGCTCAGCACCGATGGGAATAACCCCTTCAGGTGGCCGTGCCGGGCAGCCAGGAGCAGAGGCTGGGCTCCGCTCGCCCTCCGCACGGGTGCCGCGCAGGCTCTCCCGGGCTGAGCAATTCCCAGCCGCCCCTTTAGGGCCTAAACCGGCAGCTCCTGGAGACCGTGGCAAAGCTACCGCAGATTTCCCATGGCAGGGCCAGGCCCAGGGCAGCTCTCCAGCAGCAGGAGCTGGCTCGCTGCACCGATCCGCCGGGAAGGACGGCATGTGCCTGTGCATGCATGGCTGTTGCATTTTCTGCAGAGAGCTCTCCCGAGCCGTCAGACCCCAAAACCCCTATGGTAACACAGCCTTCCTCTGGGAAAGGCAGCAAGGGAGGGCAGGAGGGATCTGCGCAGGTCTCGGTCCCCATCACCCATTCCCGGCTCTGCAGCCGAGGGAGCCCACCTGATGCTCCCGTGCCCCCCACACCCACTGCCCCCCAACATGTCCCTTTTCCACCTTCTGCAATTAAAACAGCGGGCTGGCAGAAGCCGGGCTCGGCCGCTCCGCTCAGTGACACGGCTGTTATTAATACTCCTCCAAAGAGGTTTTTTGGCAGCTCCCTGGTTTTCAGGCCTTTCTCCAGGCACGCGGGGGTCAGCGTGACAGACACCCTGCCACCGGGAAAGATGCTTCCAACATGCTGCTTTTGGCAGGAGCATCGCCGCGGCTCGGGAGGCAGGAAACGGAGCGGAGAGGCTCCCGCTGCGCGCGCCGGGATCAGCCCTGACCATCCATCACACCCGGCCGAGGCCACGCACCGGGCAGGCACGGCCGAGCGCGTGAGCCCCGGGATGCCTGGGTTGTGTCGTGTCCCCCACCCCCAACACTCACTTCTGCAAGAACTCCTCCAAGCCACAGATCTTGAGCACAAAGTCCTCGACGTCGATGGTGTGCAGCTCATCGTGCGTGTAGCACAGCGCCTGGTAGATGAGCAGGTCCACGGTGGAGGAGCCTGTGGGGAGAGGGAGCAGCGTCCTGAGCCCCGGGGATGGTGGGACCCCCCCCAGATCCTCCACCCAGGTGTTGCTGGGGTCTTGTCCCTGCTTTGCATCACCCCGGGTCCCCCCCGATTGCTGCAAGGGGGGACGGGCAAGCGGCTGCGCAGCACGGGACACTTACAGTCGCAGGTGAAGGTGAGGGGCTCCCGCAGGCTGTCACACACCACCGTCACCTTCAGGCTGACGCCGTGGCCCAGCTGCTCGGGGCTGAGGTTGACAGCGCTCCACACCAAGCCGGTGAGGGAATAATCCTTGGTGCTATAGCCGGACCGCAGCCTGGGGAGGCAGGGACAGGTCAGAGATGCTGCCCTGCTTTGGGGTTTGCCCCACCCTCCAAAAAAACGCCAGTTTGGGGGCATTTTGCAGTGGGATGCTCCAGGCTCGGGGTGCACCGAGAGCCCCGGGAAGGGCTCGGGCACGGCCGGGTACTCACACATCCAGCATGTGGCAGAAAGCAGCCACCTCCTCATCCCGCTCCTCGGAGACTTCGAAGAGCTCATAGCCGTTGGCGAAGGAGTGCGGCCGGGGGGCAACCTACGGGGCAGAGCACGAGCCCATCAGCCAGCTGCAGTGTCCCCGGGGGCTCCAGCCCACCGCCCGCCCGGGACGGGGTTTGCCGGATCCTCCCCATTAGAGCACTGGGCACCGAGAGCCTTTGCTCACCCCGGCGTTGCTGCGGCTGGGGCAAAGGCAGCTCTGCGGTGGCACCGGGGGGACATGGTCCAGGAGAGGAGGGGTTTGGGCCAGGCAGGCACCAGCTGCAGGACACATCACCCACCTCTGCCCCGGCACCTTCCCCACGGCTGGGAGAAGGGAGACCCAAGGTCTCGCTGCCCCCAGGTCTCGCTGCCCCCAGCCCCTGCCCACCAAACTGGCCATTTCCAGGCGGTTTCCAAAAGCCCCAGTGGGGAGATTCCCCAGCAGAGACAAGGGATGGGCAGAGGTGGACCCGAGGATGCCACAGGATGGGCAGGGACCGTCCCCGGGCCACCGGGGTGTTGCAGCAGAGCCCTGCCCGTGCCCGGCCCTGCACGCCGCTCTCCCGCCGCGGTGCCGGGGCAGGCGGCACCGCCGTGCCAGGCTCCCCCCGCGCGTGGGGGTCCCTGGGCCTCCATCGCTCTTTCACAGCGCACAATGGCCCCACTGTCAGAGCAATTAACCCAGCCAACAGCTAACGGGAGGCAGAGAACACAGCAGCCGCTAAAGACAATTTTAATGCTCTTTTACAATTACTTTCTGGCACCAAGAAAGCTGAGAGTGACTTACGTAGCCCCCGCCGGCGGTCCCCGGCTGCATCCCTTGCTCCCCGGAGAGGCGGCACCCCACGAGGAAGGCAACTTCTCCAGTTATTTATCTCCTCCTCTTGCTGGAGGCGGGATGAGCCGCACCAGAGCCGGGGCTCTGCCCCTGCAATGGGCACCGGCGGGGACAAGGGACCTGGCAGCCCCGGGAGGGAGACAGCAGCAGCGCCAGCAGCCCCCCAACGCCTCTGTGTGCAGAGGGGAGGTATCCTGCTCACTGCTCGACGGAGGGAAGAAGGGAGCAGGGATCGGAAAGGACGTTGCGAGCCGAACAGGAAAGCGATCGCCCGGCTCTCGGGAGGAGACTCCTGACTCTTTCCGGAGGATCTTGCGATATTTTGCAAGCTGGCGGGACACCAGCCCGCTGCAAACCACCTGCAGCGTGGCCTCCAGAGACAGCGGCGCTTGCATCCCTGGCGTGACAGCTCCAGGGCGCTCGTGTGCCGAGCCAGCCACGGGGCCGGGCACTGCCTGTGCCTCCTGGGGGCACTGGGCTTTGGCCGTGGGGTGACAGCGATGGCGAGGGTGCCATCCGAGGCTGCAGGCAGCCCCAGCGGTGTCTGGGCACGAGGGTGCGGAGAGGAGGCAGTGCTCGGGATGGCTGCGCATGGAGCATCCCGCCTGCTCGGCAGCAGCAGGATGATGACCAGGTGGGACTTGCCCTTCTGCTTGGCTTCCCGACCCCAGTTCACCGGCCCTGGAGGGTTTTGGCCATGACTACGTGATCCTGCGCCCCTCGGGGAGATGTGCAATCTGGAAAGGTCTTATTAACCCCCAGGGATGGTGTCTCAGGTTGCGGATGCCTCCGATCGTGATGCACAAACAAGACTCTGAGGAGCCCCAGTGATGGGACAAATAAAACCAACCCGGAGCAAAGGAAACGCAGCAAAGCCACAGGCGCCCACGGCCCCGTTCACACCCCGGCGCTGCATTTCCACCTCTCCCCTGCACCTCGACTCCACCCCAGCCCCACTTCCAAGACAGGGAGAGAAAAGCCTCTTACCGGGTCGATGGAGATCCTGTGGTTCTTGTTCGGTGCCAGATTCTTCCGGTTGCCAAAGCGGGAGACGTATGTCCGTGGTGGGACCTGGGGGGGCATGGTCTTGCTCCGTGCCACCGGCTTGCCGCTTGATTCCTTCTCGAAGATGCTCCTGCCCTCCTTCCAGCCGCGGGCAGCTTCCCGCAGCACCTCCGACTCGTAGGTGGACTTCAGGTTGAGGCAGGTGATGGCGTCGTTGATGCCGTCGTAGTCGGCGATGCCGTAGGGGTCCTCCTCGGAGATGCGGCGGCCGAGCAGCTTGCCGTGAGCCCGCTCATGGGCTGCCGAGAACATGTTGATGTCCCTGGGCTGGGGTCCTTTGGAGGATGGGGGGGATCCCTTCCCCGAGTGCTGGCTCCCCTCGGGGGAGCTCCAGAGGGGATGCCGGGGGGGCAGCGGGGGTGGCGAGAGCTTTTTGGGGGAGCCGCTGCTGCCGTCATTCGGCGAGGTGCCGTTGAGCGGCTCCCCGAGGAAGTCCCCCCCCGAGCCCTCGAAGATGTACAGGTAGTCCTCGGCCAGGGGTCTCTTCAGCCAGGGCTGGGGGTCCGGCCGGGGGGGGCTGGGGTCGGGGGGGGGTCCGGGCGCGGGGGGACCCTCGGGTGCCACCGGGACGTTGTAGCTGAGCGTGGGGTCAGAGCCGGAGAGGCCACGTGCCGCTTTGATGCCGTCGCAGCCGTTCCTCTCGGCGGGGTCATCCCAGGAGATGAGGGGCCGGTCTCCCCGCTGCTTGGCCCGGCTCTCCTCCTTGTCCTGCCGCAGGCGGGAGAGCGCGTCGTACTCCATCTGCAGCGCCTCCGCCAGCGCCAGCTCCTTCCGGCTGATGCCCACCGACTCCAGCGACTTCCAGTGCTCCCCATTGCCGCGCGTGGCGGACATCGCTCTGGGGACCAGGACCTCTTCCTCCCGGGCTCAGGCGTCAGGAGAAAGGCATGCTGCACCGCCGGCCACCTGGGCAGAGGGGAAAGGCAAGGGTTAACGGCTGGGCAGGCAAGGGTTGTGGTACAGCCCTTCCTCTCTGCGATGGAAAAAAGGAAACGTTTTCAGCACTGTGACAGGTTAAAGATTTTGCTGCTGCTGCCCGCCCCCCCAGAACCCCATGGCCACCAGGCAGGCAGGGCAGGCAGGGCAGGCAGGGCTGGTTGGCCCCGCAGCAGCTGCTGGGGCTATTGCTGGAGCCCGACGTATTTCCCCGAGGACAAAATAAGAGCAGAGCGGGGAGGGCAGTGGGGCCAGTGTCTGCAGCTGGGGCTGACTCAACCTGCAAGCCCGCTGCCACAGGGAGCCTGCCCCAGCACGGGCTTCGCAGTGGTGCCGATGCTCCGGCGGCGTGCCTAGGACACGGCTCTGAGCTGCCTTGCTCATCTCAGAACCATCGCAGCTTTGAGAAAAAGACAGCCTCTGCCAGCAAAACTAGGGCTTTTTGAAGCAGAAGGGAAAAGATGAGAGAGAAGGGCAGGAAGGGACAAGACAGGGTGCTGCCCCTCGCCCCCGCCGTGCCCGCGGGGAAGAGGATACTTGGTTTGCAGAAGCCAGGGCAGCGAGGCACCAGCCTCCCGTGGCTGGTCCCGAGGGTTTTACCCGGCAGCACGCTGCTCTCTCCCTTTCTGAGGGCCGCAGCATCCCGTCCCCAAACCCCGTTTCAGCAGAGGGAACCATGCACGGCCCAGGACAGCCAGGAGCGCCTGCTGCTCCCCGGCTCCCATTGCTGTTCCCCAGCACCGACCAGCCTGGGCTGCTTCAGCAAGCAAGAAACGGGGGCACGGTGATGGGGACCCCACCACCGGCAGCCCCAGCCCCCTCGAACGGACCCGCGGGTCCCTCCGAGCCTCTCCGCAGCGCCTGGCGCTGCACAGCCTCCGAACCCAGCTTTTTGCAGCATCCAGCTGCATGAGCAGAGAGGCGAAACAGCCGGACTGGAAACCGCTCCCTGGCCCCCGACCAAAACCCATGGAGGGCGGTGACCGCAGCGGGGGCTCTGCTCTGCCCAGCCAGCACCACGCTCCCCAGGGAAGGATGTTTCA
Source organism: Platalea leucorodia (assembly GCF_965183815.1). NCBI lineage: Eukaryota > Metazoa > Chordata > Aves > Pelecaniformes > Threskiornithidae > Platalea > Platalea leucorodia. The sequence continues at coordinate 1,845,871 of NC_138841.1, forward strand.
TCTCCTCTTCCCTTCCTAGGAAAATAAATAACGAAGTGGATGTTAAACAGAAGAGTGGAGCGAGCCCAAAGCCCCTGGAGACGGCCGGCACTCAAAATCTCTAGAGCTGCGAGGCAGCTGAGTGTTTTCGGGCTCTGGCCAGGGCTGGCTCACGAGCCTCAGCACGGGGAGGACAAGGGACCTCTGCCGCCCAGGGCTCTCCTCTGCCCCACACCGCTCGTTCTGCACCGCGCAGGGCTCTGGCCGATGCTCTGATTGAGGGCGAAAGGGTGCAATCGCCCCTTCCCGGGGGTTGCAAGCGTCTTTGCTGGAAAGTGTTGCTGGGGGCTGTGGGCATCGCTGAACCTGGGGACCTTCCTTCAGTGCCCGTGGCGGGGGGAGCAGGGAGAGGACTGTCAGACCCTGCCGCTGCCTGCTCTGACCCCCAGCGATGGAGGAGCCCATCAGGCACCACACGTGCGCCCCACATCCCCCCCCATGGCACGGGGCGACCACCTCCAGTCTGGGCTATGCCAGTGACCACCCTCCTCTGGCACACAGCACCGGCGGAGCATCACCATCGCCTCCAGGCTGGTCCCCGCCATCCCCTGCCAGCCCGGTCGCTCATCGCCCGCGGCAGCCCCCCCAGACACGCCACCCCCTCCCCGCCCGTCCTGACCCTGGGGCCGTGCAGGACCAGATGGCTGCTAATTAGCCCAGCCCAGGCTTCGCCTGCTGCAAACGCATTTCCTGGGAGCCCCTCACTGGCATGGGTCCCTTCTCGGCCCCCCAACACCAGGCTGGCCGGGCACCTCACTCAACCAGCTGCTTTGTGCTTTCTACCTGGAAAAATGGCTTCAGAGGGGGGACAGGTTGTAAGCATTCCCTTCCCTGGCATTTTGGACCCTGCCGGGAGCTGTGGGCTTTTCCCAGAAAAATAGAAATCCCAAAAGCTGGCAGTCCTGGGCTTCTGGAAGCTGAACAAAGAAAACCTGCTTTTAACCCAAAAGCAATAAAATCAAACCGATTTTTGTGGCTGACAAAGCCACAAACCCATTCTCGTCTCCAAGTGAAGCATCTGCATCTTGCTGACGTTTTGAGGAGAAAAACACTCCCGCCTGGTCGAGCCGAGGCTCCCGCGTGTGCCGGGGGGATGCAGCCGGATCCGCACCGGGGCAGGACAGCAAACCCGGTCCTGCCTTCGCCGCGAGCCAGGTCGGCACTGTCAGGGCGGCTGGGCCACGGGGATGGGGAGGCAGGCTCAGCCCGCACCGGGCATGGCAACCCTGCGGGGCCAACATCAGCCAGAGAAAAGCCATGCAGGAGGGGGCTGCATGTAACCCGGGGGACGTCACTTTGGCTGGGGACACCATGAGCATCACCGAGCAGGCCGCTCGGCCCCTTCCTTCCCGCCGGCACGGCAGCCGGACCAAGGCGATGCAAACCCACATGGAAAACCCAAACCCAAACCCGAACTCTCCTGATGCTCAACCAGCACCTCCCGCTGCAGGCTCCGGCTCCTGGGGGTTTGGTGCGCGGCTGCCTGCGTTTCCACCGAGTGCCTCTCTCCCCCCAGCAGCCTGTTACAAAAATTACCCGGGACCGCAAGCCATGGGTTGGGTCTCAGCATGGGAGCTCCCGAGGCGGGAGCCGAATTCCAGAGGAGCAGAGACAAGCAGATTTTTTCCTCTTTAAAATACTACTACTAATAACATAGGGATAATTTTCTGACTTTAAATTTCCTGGCATTTGCCATGGTCACGTCAGCCTCAGGAGACCCGTCCAGCTTGGGATCCCACCTTTCAGAGAAATGCTTTGCTGTGCTGAGTTACTGCGGCTGCAGCACATGGCTCGGCTGGAGGCACACAGGAGGGAAAACCACTTGTTCACTGGAAACCCTTTGCCCTAAGCCCTGAATTATGGTTTAACACAATTTTCTGCACACTCTGCACCAGCACGGCCCTGTAAGGGAGATTGCAGCCTTGCAGGGAGCCATGCACAGGCACCACATCCCTCGTGGAACCACCAGCAACCGCTGCTCTGCTCTGCGCGGCTGCGCCAGCAGAGCGGAGGGACATTTCCCCACTGATGCACTGCCCAGGTGCACGAAGCCAACCTCCTCCTGGGGACAGCCCTCGAGAACATCAGGGCTGAGACCAAAGGGCAGCAAAACCAGCTCCAAATCCTCTTTCAGGAACCTCTTGCATTTTTAAATGTGATTTCAGAGCGTCTGCTGGTTGCAGCACGGCCCCTCGTCCAGCTCCCAGTGTCAGCACCCTGCCTGCCAGCTCCGCACGCCCTGGGGCACCCTCCCAGGATGGGAAGGAAGGGGAGGCTTGGGGTGAGGCTTTCACGCCTGCATGCCAGCAGATCCCGCAGAGTTTATTTTTCAAATACCAAACCAGTCGATCCACCCAGAAGCAGCCCAGCCCAACCGCAGTGGTCAGCTCCCCCCGCCGAGGGCTCGGGCTCCGTTAGCACCCTCAAAACCCCTTCACACCAGCCGGTCCCGCTCTGCGGTGGCTCTCGGGGACAGACTTTCTGCAGGGCTTTGGGGCGGAGGATGCGTGGGCTTTCCCCGTCCCCGCACCCAGCATCGGTGGGACAGGGAGGGATGATCCCAGCCCTGGTGCAAAGAGCAGAGCATCAGGTTGGGAGGAGGGCGAGGAGGACTGGGGCAGGCTGGGGGGGACCCAGGGCGGCTCAGCACCGTCTGCAGCCACCCCGTGCCCGCCCCTGCTCCTGGCAGCTGAGCAGCACCTGCCCGGTGTGGGGAGGGACGAGGGAAGCCGAGCAGAAAACAGTCCTACGGGATCCCACGGCGGAGTGAACGCCGCAGCCAGCCCTGCCTCCCCGCGCCTGGGGACGGGAGCCCGGGACGGAGCCGCCGTGGCCGGCGAGGGCTCGCTGCGCACCCCCGGCTCTCCCCATCCCTCCCTTCCCCCTCGCAGGCAGCTGCGTTGGGAGCAGATAGAAATGTCCGAAGCATCTGGGAAGACATCAAACATCTGAGGGCGAGGAAGCAAAGCAAGCCCTGGAGGGGCACCTCCCCGGGTGTGGGAGCCGGGGATGGAGGTTATGCCTATCAGGGGAGACAATTCACACCCATTTATAATCTGGCGGAGGGAGGAGCGGCCGTGAGAAGGATAAAGCACCAGCCTTCACCTCTGGGGTTGAGGGTCCATCCATCCATCCTGCCGCTCCCGCTGAACAGGGCGAGCCGCTGCGTTCCCAGCCGCCGGCATGGCCCCTGCCTGGGCGGGAGGATGGCAGGGGCGTCCCTGCCTTGGGGACACGGAGCCTGCTCCTGGCTGCGTCCCCAGCCACATGCCATCGCTCCAGCTGCGAGTCACAGCACAACGTGGGGTGACAAAGCTCCCCAGACACTCCGGACCCCGGGGTCGCCCTCCGGCAGCGGGGATGCTGCTACATCTGCGAGGCAGAGCCAGCCCCTCGTCCCATGCAGCTCGTGGCACGGCGGGGGCAGCTTCCCAGGGCCCTCTACCAGCTCCAGCACCCCCAGAGCAGGTGGGACCCAGCTCCCCCCGCTCCAGAAGAAAGTCCCTGGTCTCAATTCTCCTCTTCCCCTCCAAAATGGGAGGGAAACGAGGCGTTTGGGGACCTCCCAGGCAACGTCAGGACCAAGGAAAGCCCTTTGGGTGGGTCTCCAGGTGGTGTTTCGACACACCAAAATGCAGGATTTTCAACCCAGTTTGGAACTGGAGCTCCAGAAAGGGAACCTGGTCTCAAAGGTCATTGAAAAATGAAACCGAAAGCCAGAGTGTTTCATTCCTGGAGCCACACTCAGCACTGCCGAAACGCCACCCGTCAACCCAAAACCCAGCAAAACTAATGCTCCAGAAGCGCTCGCAGTGAAAACAGCGTGATTCCCCTCCAAAACCGATCCCGACAGACGTTTTCAGACAACTCTGTTTGCTTTTCCCAGTTTACAGGCAAAAAGCCGAACTCCAAAAGCCGAGGGGCTGCGCTCCCGGGAGCCGACCGGCCGGTTTCCAGAGGGGGTCTGGAGCTCCCCCGGGAGCAGTCCCCGGCATTTCTCGGCAGGGCGGTAGGAAGGGCCCGGAGCTCATCCCTGTCCCCCAGGATTCAGCCCCGTGGCCGGGGTCCCTGCACCAGGCTCTAGCCCAGCTTCACTCCCCAGGAGCCGCCCTCGCCGCGGGCTGGGCACGAAGGACACGGCTCCTTCCACGCACCCCGCAGCCTCCCATCGCCGGGGCAGACCTGCAGCACTCGCCACTGCAACGTGGAGACCTGCAGGACCCAGCCAGTTCGTTATGGGCAGCAAAATAAAGCCCAGCAGCTGCCATCCCACACACACCAGGCTGAGCAAACACCTTGAGAACAACCAGTGCCACTCGCTTCCAACCTGTTGCCTTACGGCAGGAGGAGTTTCTTCCTCTTCAAGCCGATACGTCTCCTATTAATAGCAGAGCAAAGTCCAGTCCAGTCCAAGCTCTCCGGAGGAGGCAGGATGTGAAGCCGGCCAATGCCAAAGGCTCCTCCACCATTTTTCTACGTATTTCCACCCCTGGGAGGAAATCCTGCCCCGGGAAGATGGGTCGGGTTTGGGATGGGAAAGCCCCCAACTCGGGGTGGCCGAAGGAGGGAGCTCTGCAGAGGAACCACCCAGAGCCCCGCGCGGTGGGAGCCGAGTCCGCAGTGGGGACAGCGGAGGGGACAACGGGGCGTCCCAGCCAGGTGCGGGGCAGGAGGTGGCGTGGGTGGGGGCTGCCAGAGCCCCCCTTTGCAGTGAGGTGCGTCAGCCACATGCTCGGCTGCACTGGAAATGCTGAACCTCGCGCAGCACCTGCGAAGCGATGAGGGCATGGGGAAGAGCGAGGGTGGGACCCTTCCGCAAAGCCACCCACCGCTGCATCCTCCCCGGCGTTGCCACACGGCAGCTCCGGGCCCCAGAGCAGCTCTGACGACGGGGCCAAGACACCCCCAGGGCACGCCCGCAGTCGGACTTTCCAAATTACTCAACCCTCGCTGCTCCAGCGCCCAGCGCCCACCCCCAGGGCCAGGTTTGCTCGGTGCTCGGCGGCCCCGGGGGATGCTGGCGGTCAGGCTTTCCCCAGCACGGCAGCTCTGGCACTCGGTTCCTATGCAAATCTTGGCTTCCTCCACGGCGAGCGCCCGGCGCAGCGTGGCTGACTGTGCGACGGTGCGGGTGTACGTGCACCCAGCTGCACACCGGCCTGCCGGCAGCGATCCTGCGTGCACAGCCTGCACGGGGGCTCAGCTAGGCAAGGAGGGGCCGCAGCCCTAGATATACTCGGGACAGCTGAGCGATGTAAAGCACGGCACCTCCCCGGCCTCGGCGCATCCCGCTGCACCAGCACCCAGGGGAAGAGTCCCGCCTGCACGGCAGAGCTGGGATGGGCTGGCAAGTGGCAGCGTGCCACCCTCCCTGCCCGTGCTGCCCTCTGCCCCGCAGCCCAGCGGCCTGGGCGAGCCCCAGGGGACGGATCCTGCTGCCGTGATTGCTGCTGTGTCCATGCCACGTGCTCCGCAGGGCTGTTCCCCACTGCCACGGGGCTCTCCCCGACCCAGACGCTCCCGCAGCTGAACCGGTGGGGTGCACTGAGGACAGGCAGCAGCCGGGGTGCACCCCTCTGCCCCCAGCACCCTGTTGGGGTGCAGGGGGCCTGGCTGGCCCCATGCTGCACACCAGACCCAGCCCAGTCTGCAATGGGAACCAACTCCTTAGGCTGCTCAGCCTGCAGGATTTACATGCCGTGGAGAGAGGCGCAGCCCAAGGACACACCACAGACACAGGCCGGACACACACAGCTCCTCCGGAGCACCCGACACGCAGGGAAACGCCTCACTCGGGACAGGGCCGTGGATGCTGCTGCTGCTACAACCCCGGTGGTCCCTTCCCACGGCTCAGGACCGCGGGAACCCCGGCCTCACCAGCACCCCTGCCCCGCGGCCCGGGGTGCCGGCGTGCGCCGGCTGCGCACACATCCTTAGCATGCATCCAGGCAACGCTTGCACACGCACAGAGCACCTACTTACACTGCAGCACGCGAGGAGGGCTGGCGCCCGGCTGCATGGCTGCTGGGCTGGGCAGGCGGCTCCTTTCGGCCCCCGGCAGCGGCGCGGATCCTCTCCCCGACCTCGCTTCGCTTGGTATTTAGGAGGGTGCTCCCAAGGCGAGGTGGGGCAGCGCCTCGCCGGGGCAGTTGGCCCGGGAGAGCCGGGTGCCCCGTTTGCCAGGCAGGTTTCCCTCACCCCACAGCTCCCCGCTGCCCCGTCCCTCCCGCTTTGGGAGGAAAAGATTGATTTTTTTGATCACGGTGGTGCTAGTTCACTCCGACCCAGATCCTGTGAACGATTGCATTCGTGCTTGGCCTTATGCACACGAATAGCTGTGGTTAAGTCAATATATCTCCTTCGCTTAGGGGTAATAGCTCGCATATCTCTGGAGTTTACTGTTAAATACACGCATGAGCATTTCTGCGAGTTCAGGATCCAGAGCAGGGCACCGCAGGAGCAGAGGGAGCATCGCAGCTCGCTGCAGCACGCCCAGCATCCTCAGAAGGGCTTTCTGCCCCCACGCACCGCACCTAGAGCCCACGCCTGCACCGTGGCTTTGCTGGGACGAGCTGACCCTTCCCGGCCGCACACGGGAGCTGGCTTGTCCCTGTCCCTGTCCCTGTCCCCATCCCTGTCCCGGCGGGGGGACCCTGACATGATGGGGAAGAGCAGAAACCCCAGCCCTGCCTCTCTACTTTGCTGACGGGCAACTTTGCAATTTGACGGGGACCGGTTCATTGTTCTGCTCCTAAAAGCAACGCAACTTTGCGCCCCGCGCCCGCTGCGGGAGAGCGGACCCCGCTCGGCGGCCGGGGGTGCAGCGCCCGCCCCCCCCGCGCCGGGGCTTGGGGGGGTTTCGGTCCTGGAAAAACACAAGGCTGGGCTGGAGCTTCGGGAAGCGACTCGCAGCACCCCGTGCGCGCCCCGATGGAGCTCCCACCTCTCCTCCCAGGAGGTGAAATAGTTATATACAGAGGTATATAATTTTTTTTTTTTTTTTAAGGGGAAAAACCCGGAACGAGGCGCTCATTGGAGGAGCCGGCCTGCTCCCACCGCCCGGCCCCCCGCACCCGCCGGGGCTGCCCGCTCCCCCCGGGGCGCAGCCCTACCTGCTCCGAGCGGGCTGCGGCGGCGGCGGCGGCGGGGCCGGGCCGGGCGGGGGCCGGGCGGCGGCGGGGCCGCGCCGCGGCGGCGGCGGCGGGAGGAGGAGGAGGAGGAGGAGGAGGAGAGGAGGAGGAGGAGAGGAGGAGGAGAGGGAGGGAGCACGGCGGCGGCGGACAATGGAGGGGCGCAGCGCGGCGCGGGGCCATCTCCCGGCGGCCCGCCGCATTGCACGGCGCCGCGGGCCGGGGGCGAGGCGGGGCTGGCCCCCCCCGAGCACCCGGGGCCACCCCCGGCTTCCCCCTCCGTGTCCCCGGGACGCTCCCGGCTCCCCCCCGGGGTGCCCTCCGCGTCCCCCCGTCCCGCATCCCCGCATCCCGCTGCTGGCCGGGCGGCCGGCGGGCGATGAGCCGCTCCTGCTCCTCCGCCCGGGCCGCAGCGCCGGCCCCCTCCACCTCCCCAAAACGCTGCAGCCCCATCCTCGGGGGCAGCGCTGGGGTCCCCATCAGCACCCGCCTCCCGCTGCTTCCCACGGGGCCGGTACCTCCGGGGGTGTGGGTGCCCCTCTGTGCCCCTCTGGGGGGCTGCAGGAGGGTGCTGAGACCCCCCCGAAGCACCGGGGTGCTCTGACTGGTCCCCGGAGCCCCCAGGTTGGTGGGAAGGCGCTCCCACCCGCAGCAGCCAGCCCCCGAGCTCCGGGGAGAGCAGGGGCAGGAGCGGCTGCACAAACACATTGTGGGCAACAGATGCGCTGGAGCCATCGCAGCGGTAGCCGTAATTTGTTTTTGCAAGCAGCTGGCCCTGCCAGGCTCTCGCAGGCAGGGGTAATATTCACCTCCGAAACGCCAGCGCTGCGCTGGAGAGCGGCGAGCCGCGCTGGGAGGGCTGCGGGTCGCAGCCCAGCCGGCCGCCGCGCCTGTGGTTTGGGTTTAGTGGTGACACGGTATGGTCCCAGCCTCCCTGCTTCCTTCCAGATCCCCAGGAGACGGGAGGACGGAGGCTGCTGCGGGATTCACCGCGCCGTGCGGGGGGAAGCCAGGGCTCGAGGGTCCCCCGCTGCGGCTGGGCACCCCCAGGCCCCATCTCCCACCAGGCCCTGACGGAAAAATGGCCCCAAGCAGCACCGCAGCCGCCTGCAGAACCCCACGGGCTGCACCCGCCCTCTGACAGCAATCGTCACCCACGGTGTGGGGACAAGCTGCGAGCTGTGGGTCGGCTGGAGGAGCCCCGCTAATGAAACAGGCCCCGGTACCCCCCGGTACCCCCCGCCCTGGGACGGAGCGTTCCCATTCCCCGCGCTTCCCCCCGCCGCGCGTTGCCCGGTTCCCCCGGGATCACCCCGGGTTTCTCCATCCCAGCTGCGCCCCCCGCGCGGAGCTTTGCTGGGGGGAGGCGGGCGGGCCCCCAGGGCCGGCGGTGGGGAGCCCCCGCTTCCTCCGCAGGGCACCCCGGCCCCGCAGCCCCCCGCGGCCGGGATGGGGGGCGGGATCCCCCCCCCGGTTTATCGGTACCCCGGGCTGCGCGATGGCCGCGGCAGTGCCCAGGGGGCCCGAGGGTCCGCGGGGACGGGGGCTGCAGGCAGGGGGGGGTGCAGGCAGGCCAGTGCAGGCAGCGCGATGTACAGGCAGAGCAGGCAGCAGTGTCAGAGCCCGGATAGCTCAGTCGGTAGAGCATCAGACTTTTAATCTGAGGGTCCAGGGTTCAAGTCCCTGTTCGGGCGAGTAATCTTTTTCCCTTTCTCCTGATTTTTTTTTTCCCCTCAAAAGCCTTTTGCAGCCGCGGCAGGAGCGGCTCCTCCCGCCGGGGGGTCCCGGCTGCGCCCCCGGACGATCCTGGCAGGGAAATGGAAAAAAAAAAACAAAAAAACTGAGGAGTGGAGGAAAAAAAGTGACTCCGCCCGAACAGGGACTTGAACCCTGGACCCTCAGATTAAAAGTCTGATGCTCTACCGACTGAGCTATCCGGGCTCTGTGCGAGCAGTTCCTGGGCCGCTGCTATCACCGCGCGCAGGGAGCGGGGAGCGCGGTGCTGGGACCGCGCAGGCGGGGGGGCTGCACCGGGCCGGGAGGAGGCACCGGAGGGCGCGTACAGGGCCAGGGAGGGGGCGCAACCCTGTACCGGCCGGGTAGAGCGAGGCACGGGAGGGCTTGCTTCGGGCTGGAGGAGGGGGAGTGCAGCTCTGTGCCTTACGAAGCGGTGCCGGCCGGGGGGGGGCTCGCACCGGGCCAGGGGGGGGCTCGCACCGGGCCGGGGGACGGCGAGCTCCCTCTCACAGCTCGGTCCTCCACCGCGGGGGGGCGGGCGCGCCCCCCGCGCAGCGCTGCCGTCCTCTCTAGGCGCAGCTTCCGGCGCGCTCCCGCCGGCGCAGCCATGTTGCCTGCGAGGGGAAGTGGCGGCCCGGAGCCCCGCTAAGATGGAGGAGAGGAGCCCTCGGGGGGCGTAGGGGGCCCCCCCTACCCTACCCCACCCCCCCGACCCCGGGCTGCGGGGCGACCTGAGGCCCATGGAGCAGCGATAGGGTGAGCGCCGGGGCTCGGGGGCGCAGCGCTCCGGTGCCGAGCAGGCCGGGCCGGGGGAAGCGGGGAGGGCGGCGGGGGCCGGGGTGGAGGCGGCCGAGGAGCGGTGGGGGCCCGGGGGCTCGGCAGAAGGCGGTGCCGGGGGGAGCGGGAGCCCCGCACCCGGCTGCTGGCAGCGGGGGCTGCCCCTGGGCACCCGCAGCCGGAGGAGCGGGTTCTGCTTGAAAATTATCTTCATGGGCAGCACAAAATAAAAAAGAAGAAATCAAATGTCAAAACCCAGTTCCAGCCCCTCCCGTTGGACGGAAGAAACCGCGTTTCGGCAGCATCGTCCCGCTTCCTCGGGTGGAAGCGCAGCCGGGGCTCTGCTCCGGGAGCTGGGCCGCTGCCGCTCAGAAACACGCTTCCAAACTTTAGTATTAGTCTCATTATATTTCCTGCCGAACACTTTTAAGGACATTTTGCTGTTGTCTGACAGCTTGCGGTGTGCAGTTAGCTGCTGCTTACACCATCCGCGCCAGTAATAAAAGGAGACACGACAAGTGTTCCTGCATTATCGCATCTTTTCCAGAGCACGCTGTTTGCTTCCTAATCTTTTGCATACCTAACGGTGATCTACAGCACTGAAAACTTTGTCAGCATTTAGAGTAAAAGTTTCAGAGAAATGCGATAAGAGCAGAGCGCTGGCCGGCACCGCCTGCTGCCATGTGTCACCTTTCACACCATGCTTTTAACTTGAGATGCTGCCATGCTTTTCCAGGGCAGAACGCTGCCAGAGGCTCCGCAGTTTAACACTTGGAAGTAGCTGCTCTGCTGAGTGCGGCATTACCAACGAGGAAGCATTTTCAGGGAGGGATTAATAGCTCAAAGATCAGATGTGTGAAGTTTCACGCTTATTAAACAGCTGGACTTTAAAAGCCGATCGCTAGTTTCTAGGCTGATCAGTTCTGACACGTCATGTTCGGGGCAGTGCAGAACTGAGGGCTGTTACAAAAACTCGCACTTCTTTCTGCTCTGGTGTTTGTTCATTTAATGCTCCCCAGCAGCCCCAAGTTACCGCATTGCCAGCGGAGGTGGCCCTGCTCCAAGCAGGGCAGCGTCAACTGTTTCTGCCGGGTAGGTGAGGTGCCGAGCACTGCCCTCCCTTGCACCTACTGCTAGGAGACTGCGCGGGAAACGTGCTGCTTGAAAAGGGTTAAAATTCACATCCCAAGCGCCTGCTTCTTCAGAAGCGTGCTCTGGACTTTGCGTGGCAAACAGACATGTAATAGGACTTTGAATGAATGCCTATATCTTTAGCAGCTCTGTCGGGAGTAGAGCAAAAGCACCTGGATGTTCAGCCATACGCAGACTCCTAAGTGAAACATCACGCAGCTAGTCCTGCTGAAGATGTGATTAAAATAAGGGCTTTTCTCATTTTTCACTGATGCAAAAAATAGGTGCTTACTAGCTTCAGTTTGACTCATAAGTTCTAAAGTGCTTGGCTCAACACTAAAGAGAAAGAAATGTACAGCTCAACTGTAGATTTCTGTGACGGGAACAGTCATCACGGTCACTTCAGGGTATTATATAGCCCTTAGCTGGTGAAGCAGCTTATTGTCATGGTCTAACTACTTCTTGCTCCATGGTTGAATGTGTTAAAATAGTGATATTGATTTGACATTCCCTTAAGGAAGTATCTGCTATGGGGAAAAGCGACCCCAAGAAAAGCCCAATTTCATCTGTTAAAATAGCGGTAAATGGAAACAAGGGTGTGCGCGGTGGGGTGGAAGCGCTGCCCCGTTCCAGACATCACCAGCAACACACGCTGTCAGCAGCAGCTGACCTGGGGAGATCCGCAGAGCAATTTGCCAGTGCACCTTTTCCGATTGAAACGTCAGTTTTGTTTTTGCCCTTACTTAACATGTTTTGCAATAAAGAGAGTGTTGCATAACATTTGTATCTGTTAACTACTAACATTTATCAAAGGTTAGCTAATTTTGGTGTATTACTGGCAGACCTCTGGGAAGCGGCACGCAGTTTGTGGCAGAGGCATCATGTCAGCAACAAAACTCCTGTCAGGTGACATTCAGAATGAAAACGTTTTTGTATTAGCAGATCTGGATTTTACTCCAGAGCAGTTACCAAAAAGGCACTTTTTACAAACCAGTGTTTCAGCTAAATATTCAAAATAGCAGCCCTGCCTTTTGTTGCCATAAGTAATGCATTGACGGAGTTCTCCGTAGTGAAGTTGGGCTTTTCTCTGGATACTTTTCCTAGCAGAGGATATTTTTCCTGATTGAATGCCAAGTCAATACCAAAGCAATGAATTAGAGCACTTAACTGAGCACAGGACAGCAAAAATGGAAGTCAAGCAGTCTATAAAGCGTGAAATCTGTTAAATCGTGTAATTCACAGCCCACTTTTCTCTCCTCCTGCTGCCGCTCCCCAGCCAGAGCCCCAGATAAGCAGCCAACACTTGCAAGGTCTCATGGAGTAAAATCGTGACAAGGCAGCACTTGTTGGGAGGTGGCAGCAGAAGGGCAACTTTGATGTTTCCTTGGCTGGCATCGTGCAGCTCTCAAAGGACGCGTATGAACGTGTTGGGAACACGGTGATGTGATCAGGTGAAAGGTACGGCCCAGAGAAAGGCAGCAGCCCTCTGACAGCATTGATGGAGTAAGGATGCGGTGAGGCGTGGTTTACAGGGAGGAGTAACACGAGATCGGTGGGCAGAAGGACTCGCTGGCGTGAACACTCACAGGGACTCACCCTGATGGGGACAAACCTAATTAGCTCCGACTCAGTTGTCAGATTAGTGCTTGTTTAAAGCCTCCCCTCCAGGGCTGCTCTCTACATGATGCTGTACATGAGACTGCCAGTTTGTTTTCAGTAGAAATTTTGCTTTATTTGAAAGCCTGAAAAAGGGTGATGCTAACTGAGGGCGAGACTTAAACATCAGACCTTAACCCACTGTTGAAGTAAGCCATTACAGAGTCCACCGAAACAATAACGTCTAGTTTGCACTCCCTGCTGTATTTTCACTTTGCACAAAAGTCAGAAACCGTATTATTTCCTTAAAAGAAGGAGATTTTAAAACAAAAACCGAACTTGAATTAGAAGTTTAGCTTCAACTTTTCAGACACTGCCATCAAGAAAAGTCCATGCACCCTATGCTTGCACTCTCCTGGGTCTGTTAAGATCTTTTGTCTCAAGCCTTTCCTTCTGCGAGCATCAAAAGCTGTGGTCTAGTGGGGTTTTGGATCTCTTAAGACTGGGAACTTGTATTCACAAAACAGGCAGATGACTTGTTCCTATAGTGTGCATGACCATATAAAGTGTTCAAGTGGAAAAAATGGTTAGTTCATGACTCCTTCATGATTCATGGTTTCCTCCAAGTCATTACTCTGGTCCAGTGTCATTTTCTTATATATGTAGCTCCAAAGCTATAGAGGGAAGCAGCAGTGAGTCCGCTGGTGCTTTGTTCAGTTGGCTGCAAACTTCCAGGGTTGCGAGGGAAAATATTTGGCATAAAATAGGTGGGAAAGTAGAGTTGCAGGGGAAAGTTAAATAGGGCTCTCTGAGCAAAAAGCTTCTCAGTTCTCTAGGAATTTCCACCATTCGTTTCGGGCCAGCCTGTGTACAGAGGGTGGTAACACAAGTGATATTTTCTGTCTTGGCAGGACAACGACTGGTGGCTGCCTCCATAAATCTTGTGGGTGTCTGCAGCCTAGACATGTTTTAGAGCTTTCATACTTGGGAAGATAGCATTCAGTAATCCCAAGATTAATTTCTAATTGAAGCAAGTTAGTATTGCTAAGACTCAAACTTCCTAAAAATACAATTTATCTGTAAAGACTGGAGGCAAGGCACTAACTTGCCTGCCTGTCTCTAATAAAACCAGTACTGAAACAGTTAAAGTGATCTTTAGTTGACTCTTAACCCAGGGGTGGCAGAGCCCCTTTCCAGGAATGGGGGGTGGAGAGGAAATCCACGGCTCTCTCCTGTTTTGTCCGTTTTTCACACCAACTTAAGCTCTTATCAGAAGCCGATGTATTTAGTGACTCCCTTTCCTGACTAGATGAGTTGGAGGCAGGAGCGGTTTTTGAAAGAGCGACTCAGAGCCCAGAGCATCAGCGGGAGCACAGCCAGAGGTGGCAGAGCTCCTGGGGAGGCTTCACCGAGCAGCCAGGGCTGCTGGAGCTGCTCTCCTGCGCAAGGACCCGCAGACTCCTCTTGGCAGGAGCAGAGGGGCTGCCTGGGGAACGGAGACAGCGGCCGGCCCATCCTGGTGATACTCCTTACAGCAGGGAAGGTCAAGGCTGGTAAGTTAGGCTGCAGCTGGTACAAAGTACAGCTCAGCTTGTAAAGGATCCTCTGGGCAGTTTGTGTTGCAACGTGCTTGGCGTTATCAAGTAGAAACCTTAGTTAAAATTTAAGACGCTGATAACGTGGAAGTGGTTTTAACTGTTTTAAGTCACTTATTTTGAGTTACTACCTACATCTTCTCACTATCGATGCTATTTACAAAACTTGAATATTTGATATGCTTTAATCGAGCTTTTCCTAAATATTTAGAGATATGTTTGATCTTTGGGAATTATTTTATTCCTGATAGTGTCTTCAGAGAAAAGTAATGCTATAAGAACTATCAGAAGCCTCCAACAACGTCACTGTAAGTCCCTTTTAATAGATGGGGCAGGGGAGGGATAGGAGTTGAATGGTTACCAGCAGGCAGTAACTTGAATTGGTGCTAAAGCTCAGATTTTTGTCATTACTGAGGTTTCTGCAGTGCCTGCTAGATAGATGTTCAGCCTGTTTTGTCTACATCTAAAATGTTTGGTTACATTCCTCAGGCATAAGTCTGGTTATTTTGCTAGTATTCACTTTTTAATGTGGCTAATCATACTGGCTCACATTCTTTATAACTGATGTAGTAATAGCATTCATTTACTATATCTGGAAAATGCTGTGAAAGACAATTTAGATATTGCTTTGAAAGTTTTTTGGCTCCGCATTTTCAAATCTAATTTAAATTACTGCATGGATTAAAAGTTGACACTTCTTCCAGATTCTACACAGTAGAAACTTGCCCAAAGTTGCATCTATGTAGGCAAATTCAGGAGCCAGTCTTTTTACTTCATCTCATGCTCTAGCCTTAAGTTTACCACCGTGGCAGTTGCAGGGCTTGTTTTGGTATTGCCTGCAGAAGTACAACTAAATTCACATGGAAATGGAGATTTTATTGTAACTAGGTCCAGGGACACACAACAGTTTTACAGGTATATTGGTCTGAGCTTTAGTGCTGAGACTAAGAGGTCAAGACTCAAGTTCCTTCTCCAGCAGGTTCAAGTTACCTTTTTCCAGTGGCTAGTTAATTTATACCATCCTTTCTCTTTAAATATAAAGAAGTTTTCAAACCTGTTGCATGGGGTAGATTAGGCTGGATTGTGCTGTGAACATGAGTCATTACAGATCATTCTGCATATGAAGCCGTGCTCCTTGGGTGGGTACTGAGCTGATAGGGCTTGACAAATTCAAATAGCTGCAGGACTTCCCCTTTTGTTCCTTTCCAGGAAAGGATCATTTCACCTGCTCGCCCATCAATGCTGTTAAAACTGTTAATTTATAGCCTTCATCCAGTCATTTGGGGTGAAGGCTGTAGCAGCTTTAGCAAGTTTTCAGCTCTTGGAAAAGCAGGTGGGGAATGTGTTAATCGTTGCCATCAGCAGTGACTACTCCTCCTTTTGGGCAGTTGCCAAACTGGGGGGCTGCTGCCTTGTGAAGATTTCCATTGTGGTTGATTGTGACTCAGATTCTGTTTCCCTACCTCTGACTCAAGGATTTCACCATATTAAGAATTTGCCATGGGCCTGATGGAGACTGGCAGGTCCCCAGGTTCCTCACCACGTTGTGCGACTCCTAGAGACGGGCAGGGTCAAAGCATGCTCAGTGCCTCAGCAAATCCATCCCAGTTGTTCCCACACAGCTGTTGGTCAGGCACTGGGCAGCTGGATGCAGCTTGGGTAGGACAAAGCGGATCAGTTTGGACAGAGCAGGTGAGGGGCACAGTACCATTAGCATTCTACAGCAGTCATTTAAGATATGCATGCAGGGCTAATTTTAAACACTGGTTTCCTGAAGCTTCTAAAGAGTGGAAGTGGTTAAACTCAAGACCAGGTTTCTCAGCTTAACTGGTGCATGAACCTTCTCATTTATAGGTTTGTGCTATAAACAGCTGATCACTACCACAATGACCTCTCCAGCCTCTGCCCAGCATCCAGCAGCTGAGAATGCCCACAGAATCACACTGGGACAAGTTAACCAGGTAATTATCTCTCCCACTTATCTTCACTGCTTTCTCCTCACTGAAGCAGTCATTTCTTCCATCAAATCAAAGCTCTCTGAGTACATTTAAGAAGAATTTAGCCTAATGGAGTAGGGCTTTTATCCTGAGGAGTCGCATTAGCTTTCACTGTCAGATCAATGATTTATGAACATTTTAAAGGGGGAGGAGGAGGAGGGGAAAAGCAATTAAAACTGGCAACACAAGAAATTGTATAATGCGTGTTTTTGTGCTGTACTTGAAGTATTCCACGTACAGCATTCCTCCTAGTGCTGGACTATTTCTGACAGTTGTATTGGAGCTTTGTAACCTCGCACACTGAACTTTGTCTAGCCAGTAATCATCCCCGTGCCTTTTTGGAGGCAGCTTTGGTAAGTATCGAACATGTAGTGCTCACGTTATTGACTCTCCCTAGAGCGTCCCTGGAACAAGAGGCAGTTGTAGCTGCGAGCCAAGGCCAGCGGGGCAGGTGTGTGGTTTGAGTATGGCTCAACACCATGTTGCCAGCCAGAGAAGAGAAGTTTGCAAACAACAACAGTAGAAATCTGGTCTAAAAGTCAGGAGGGTTTCTGCAAGAGAGGCATCCAACCTTCCCGAGGCATCCAACCTTCCCAAGCCCATTAATTGGAAAAAGTGTCTCCACAATATGAGGGGATGTGGTAGGAGTGGAAATAAGCCGAAAGGAAGTTGAGAGATCCTCCCATTTGAGGCTTAATTTAGAACCCATTTGAGGCTTAATTTAGAAGCTCTGAAATGTAGCCAAGTCCTGTGCAGAATTGATGTATATGGTTATTTATTCAACTCACTCTGCATGAAAAAATAAGTAAATAGACTCTGATATTAGTAGCAAAATATTGATTGTCAACACTCAGTGTTCGAGGCAGTGCAGAATAAACACTTCCATTTTGGCCATGCAGTGGTAGCTAAGGGCCCATTTCAAAATGATCAAGCTAACTACGTTACTTCTTTCATCAGAAAGAGATGTATAAGAAGTGACTTCAAAACCCATTTGAGAGTGGTCATTAGAGAAATGAATGAATGTAAACACATAATTTTATCTTATTAAAAACCATGTGCTGATACAAGCACTTATTTCAGTTGTGCTGAGCTTTTTTCTAGTGAAAAAGCTGTTCTTGAGAAAGAGACTTGGTGCTGGACACGAGCTGTTCTGTTTGAGCTTGAAAATGCATCTAACAAACACAATAATGAGAAAACAGGCAGACCAGGCACATTCACAGGAGATGGTTCTTTTACAATATTAGAAAACAGGGGAACAAATACCTTGCCAAGATACTGTCAGATAGCTGAGTGGCAAATGACATTCGTGACAAGCAACCCAAACCCGTTCTTACCTTGTGCAGGAACGCGGCGCTGCAGCTCGGGCTGTCTCTCGGGGAGGTGGTGCAGAGCTGCAAGCAGGCTCTGCTCCTTGGGAAAGGAAGCAGGGATTGCAATTGCATTTATAGAGGCAGGAAGGAGGGGTGGGTATGAGGCCCAGGTGAACCCACCTAACATTGAGAGGTAAGGGCCATTCCTGCCTAGCATGGGTTACATGCCGTGAGAAAGCATAAGCCTTGTCAAAGGGGAAACAGCAAGGGACACAGCATGCTGAGGACTGGACTTTCTGTGCTGTGACAGGTTGAAATATCTTGCTGTATTAGCATCTGATAGACAAGGAGAACAGAGGAAGAGATTCAGTGTGGGAAATGTGCATTAGTATACAATATTGTACACAATCGTGTAACATTCAGAGAACAGCGAGGGCTTTCTGATGTTTTTAGGGAACACAAGGCATCAGATCATGTGGTGGCACTCTGCTAGGAATTGTTGAAATTCTTGTGGAGCAGATGAAGTAGCAGCATGGGGGGAAGTAGCTATTTAAAACTTGCTACTGTTTTATATAGCATCATCTGTCTCATCTGCTACTCAAAGCTGCTTGGGCGTGTGGGTGAAACCTAAAGGGGTTGTGCAGCAGGTGCATCGTTCCCAGAGTGCTTTATATTTTATATAATAAAGGTTTTGGTTGATGAGTGAGAT
This sequence comes from Platalea leucorodia, assembly GCF_965183815.1. NCBI lineage: Eukaryota > Metazoa > Chordata > Aves > Pelecaniformes > Threskiornithidae > Platalea > Platalea leucorodia. The sequence continues at coordinate 1,863,892 of NC_138841.1, forward strand.
CCACAGAAAATACAGGCTCTGATCCTTGCTGTTAATTAACCACACCTTGTGTTTAATGCAGTCTTATTATTATGTGCCTATTCATGGATCCTAATAAATACATACTCCCTGAGGTCTGTAGGGAGCAGACCCTTTTTGTTCACTGCACTAATTGAGAAAAATTCAGGCATGCTGCTCTTGAAGTGGCAATCTGAATGCACCATCATTGCTCCTAAAGGTATGACTCAGTACATTTGGTTAGTCGCTGCCCGGGACTCCATACCAAGGGCCTGAGTTTCCAATCACACAGGATGAATGACATCAAAGTTAATGGGACAATGTGAGTGATTTAGAGCTGGCTGCCCAAATTCCTTGGCTTTTTTTGTCTTGCACTTGAGTCAGAATGATTGTGCTGATTTTCAGTCCTTCTAACTTCTTTTTAAGCGATTGTCCAGGCAGATTACTTGTAAAAAAGAATACCAGCCTTCGGCAGGTTGGCCTGAGGCAAGCAGCCTTTCCCCAGACCTCCAGCTCATACCACGATTGTCAGCTCTGTGCTGGGTGTGAGTCTTACACAGGTTGACTGGGGCAACTGGGTTTGTTAGCGGTGGTACGCAGGCGTGCGTGCCAGGGTGACGGAGCTTTCTCTCAGCAGGGCGCTGCTTCGTGTCGTTCAAACAAAACTGCTTTGTGTTTTAGGTGCGACCCAAACTGCCGCTTCTGAAGATTCTGCAGGCTGCAGGCGCCCAAGGTGAAACCTTCACACTGAAGGAGGTGGGCTCAGTTTCTAGGCACTGAAACTGTGCTGTCCCTGGTTCTCTGGGAGATGGCTCTTTGTGGGGAAGGGACGGGGCTGGCTATTCATTTTTCTATACTTTGAAGCCCTAGCTGCAAAATCGGGATACCTTACCCGTAGGGCTGTTGTGATTTGGTTGGTCATAAATTGTCTTGAGAGCCCCCGGAGGAAATGGAATAGGAGTGTGAAATAGTAAAGAAAATTATTTACCCTGGAAAATCAGAAACCTCTTTAGAGAAAGGAAAGATGGGATAGCCACATTCCTGAGAGCATGTAGGAGATTCTGTTCGATTGTCTTGCTCTCTGCTCAGTGCATGAAAGCCTTAAAAATTGAATTCTACTTGATATTTTTTTTTAACTTTCCTTCAAAATGGCTTGTCAGCTAAACCTAAGAGACCCTGTGAATTCATTTATTTTAAGATTAAAATGCAATATGTGTACAAGATTAAAAAAATGACACTGACTGTGATTTACAAGAGTGTCCTGTCTGCAAAGAATTAAATGCAGTGGTTTTTCATTATGAATGTGTCAAATATTCCTGCAGAGCCCTGTGACTTATTTTAAACACTTATGCATTTAAATAACTTATTTAGCTTCTAAAAATTTTTGCAAAAACAAATTGAATGGTTTAAATGGGGGGAGTTGAGTATTAAATGCAGGTTACTTGTACAGATTAACATTTTAACTCAGTTAAGTCAGGTTTTTTGCAGTGAGTGGAGTACTGTTGACAACTTTTTGGTGCCACTGTCACTCAGGAGGGTCACTTGGGTGGGTAATGGGGGGTGGAACCTGCCTATATTATGCTTAACTTTGCCTTCTCCTCTTGTACTCCAGATTCCTCACTGTAGCTGGCAGCATCCGCTAGCTCTCAGAGGGTGCTCCCTCTCCGTCCTTCTTTGGGATACTAATGCACTTATTTTTGCATCTTGCAGGCTGTCTCCTGAGGGACAGCACTGTAACTTGTGGTCATCCTTTAGTAATAGCGTATATCCAGGGGATACCTTCTGCCTCCTCCCCACCCATCTCCTCCTCTTCTTCACGCTGAGTTGAACAGCAGCAGTCTCCCTCTGCACCTTGCACTGAGGGAGATTGCCCAGATAAAAGTGTTGTCACCCATGTCGTGTTTCGTTTTAATGTGAGGTAGCATTTTACTTCTGTTTATCCACCTTCAAATCAGTTTTCCTTTTTGTCAAGGTTTAATAGTTACAAACTTTATAACTATGGTAAAGCATAACTCTCCCTTGGTTGGGAGGTGGCGACGAATTGCAGATGTGCACAATAAGCAGGTACTGTTTGATTCACACTCTATAGGATAGCAGGAGGCAAGTGTCATAAACTACAGCAAATATCCAGGGTCTTTGGTGGTTTGGTTTCAACTGCAGATGTGGCTAATGGTGTTATGTATCCACAGGTTATGCATTACCTAGGACAGTATATAATGGTGAGGCAGCTCTATGACAAAAGACAGCAGCACATGGTCTATTGTGGAGGAGATCAGCTAGGAGAACTGCTGGGACTGGAGAGCTTCTCTGTAAAAGATCCAAGGTAGGAAAACGTGACCTTTAACGTATGTTGTATCATAGACGTTGCTGAGAGAGGAGACTCTTGGTCTCGCTCTTTCTGTTCACTGTCACAGAAACCTCCCTGAACACCAAGGGCCCTGCCCGGTGGCTTATTGGTAATGCATTTGAAAAGTCTGAGTTTAGCTCCTTTGTTCTGAAGAGCCATTTCTGAATGGTCCAGGCAGTGAGCTGCATGAGGTGACATCTTTTCCCCCTTTTATTTCTGCATGCTTCTCAGGCCCTTGATCTCACATTTAAGCAAAAATCTGCATCCTTCAGTTGTTCTGAGCTAGACTTCTCTGTAGCAAGCGTTTAGGAGTGCCCCCCCCCCCGCAGTTTCCAGTGTCTCTCTGGATAATAAAAGAGAATTTCTGTCCCTGGTTTAAAAGGGACAGAATGCTGCTTGGCTTTGCGAGTACACTCAACCGTCGCCTTCTTTCCCACAGCCCAGTCTATGACATGTTGAAACGGAACCTGACTTCTGCTGCAATGGCAGGTAGGTTTGTCACAGTATGGGCAAGTATATTCAATATAGTGTTGATGTAACTTGGGTAAGTAATGATATTCAGAAAAGAGAAATGTTTCTGAAGTTGGAACAAACTGCTAATGAAGGCTTTGACAAGACAGTCTCTTTGAGTATGTGTCTTTTCTGTGTGTCCGCCATCAGTAGCTGTGATACGGAATCAGTTAGCTCTTTTGAGTACCGTGGCTGCCTGTGACCAATGGCCAAACCTTGGAGCAGCAGACACTCTGTCTGGAACCACACTGACAGAGCTAAATGCTGCGGATGTACAAATCAACGTGGCTAAAGTATCCCACCCGAATCATTATTGATTTCTCAGTCTTTTCTCAGTTTCATAGCATGCTGCAACTTCTTGCTCTCACCTTGTTTTATACTTTCATTGTCTTGAGACTGAATGTCAGAGTGCTGGAAACTCAGCCTAATTCTGCAAGCCAAAGAGGTCTGGACTTTAATCAAACACTTGAACCTTTAAAGGTCACTGTTACTTTCCCAGCTCATAAGAGAAATCAAATCTATCTATATCAGAAGTCCCTCAGTCATAAATTAGAATTTATTCTTAAACTAATCTCGGCTGATGGCTTCCTTGCAGCCAGTTTCCTTTGTACGGCTGGTAATCTTAATTTGAAAAAAAAACTTCTGATGAAACTACAAGTGTGCAGATCATGAGGGAGCTGCACCAGGAGAGCTGTGGAGTTTTCCTGGGGTCTCTAAGTAGATAATATGGACTTAGTTCTTCCTAAGGGCTTGGTCTGTTTTTGCACACATACATAAAAGCTCGTGGAAATTTAGAAACTGAGAAAACATGGCCCTGACCTGCTTAGTCCTCTGCTTTGAGCCATATATTGGTGCCTCTGAGGTCCCCCTCCTTTCTCTTATTTATATAGAAGAATCTTCCTGAGCGGACTCTCCTCTAAACACGTTGCCTACAGAGTGACTGTGTGAGTGCTGTTTGGCTCGCTGGTGATGCCCTGGCCTCTTCCCTATAGGCAGTGTATGTGGAGAGGAAAGGATCCCAGCGAAACACCCTCTCCTCTGCTGCCCTGTCCCCTTCTCCGTGGTGTGTGCCTGTGCCTGCGTGCGTGTGGCTGCGTGTGCCTGTGTGGTCCTCTCATGGTGTAACTATTTTTAAACCTGCCAAAGGAAACGCTGTTCCTTTAGGGAGATGATCGCTGAGTTATACCGCCGTGACTGCTTGTGTATGTGTGTGCCTATAAAACGAAACAAGCTTGGCAGACCAGACCTTCGACGAATACATAGGAAGGATGACTCTAGGTATTGTTTTTCCTTCATCACAACATAGGAATAACTAGAAGTGCCATAGGGCTTAAAGAGGTCTTCATGTTTCATGTTTTGTAATAGCTGCTTGTATTCATTAGCCAAATCAGTGCTTATCAGCACATCATTTTGCAGATTATCTCGGCCACTTCTTTTAAGTACGCTTGTAGAAAGAAAAGTGACTGCTGTACATCTCGAGAATAAAGACCAAGCTCTCACATAATGCCCTTTATCAGATGGTGTCCTTACTTGGCTACCTTTCACTCTGAGCATGGCTCACAGGAGGTGTATTTAGGAATACCTCACTTTAAGGACATCTTGTATAGTATATGTTGGCTTCAGAAAAGGAAGCCTTCCAATAAGTGGAGTGTCTTTTCATACAGTGTTTAAGGCTAGTTTGCATTATTTATAAAGTGTCAGCAGGGTAAGTCTTCACCTCTTCTAATGCCCCTGCAGAGCCAGAGCAATTATGGATGAGCCAGTTGGCTTCTGTTTTCCTTCAGGTATTAAATAATCCGTGACTGCAGAAGCTGTAGGGTGATGGAAGGGACGAAAGGAAAGCTGAACTAGTGCACGGAAGGCAAAGAGTATGGGATAGAGCCATGTCATTACGTGGTCCTGTGTTTTGGCCCATTTTACAGACCACTTTGTGGTCCACTTTTCGGCCTATAGCAGCAGTTTTCAGTGTCTTCATATCAGTGCCATGATTCGTGGCGTGAATCGGACTGTTCATGCCTGCCTGGCATTCAGCAGGGAATTTCTGTGCTGAATTGAAAGAGGAGCAAGCAGGAGCCATCCTTGCATCTTTTGTTCTCTAGCAAGTCATTCTGTTTAAAGGGTAGACTTCCTAAGTGCAGCTTTCCTATTATGTAGAAAGATTTCTGTTCATGTGATTGTTCTTGTTATTTAGGTTGGCCTTTTAATTAACTCTTGGGGCCAGCATAATCGTCTGGATTAAACTGTGTTATGGATGTGTACACAGTTACCCAGGAAGGAGCTTGCTGTGCATGGCATTTTCCCTTCTTCAGTCTAGTCACCGTTCTTCGTGCCCACACCCTTTAAGAAGGACATTTTTCCTGTCTCAGCATATGCTGAAAGAGATGGTGTCCTCAGGTATTTATAAAAACCTTACTCTTCTGTGTTCCCCTTCTTCAGCGTGGAGCTGACCCAGCCCTCAAGTGAGAGTCCCCACCCTCTGCTGTTGCTCTGGGTTTCTGCCTCCATGCAGACCTCTTGCGTGAAGGACCTAGAACTTGTGATGGGAGGACAGCCAGGAGGAAGAAGAATAGTTTTTCACATTGGGAAGAAGGTTCTTACATGCTGTGAGGTTTCATCAGGCTTCATCTCTGAGGAGGCACAGACTCACGATTCCATAGGCTAAAGCCTCCGTATGCACCTGGCAAAGCCTAGGGAATACTGGAGTAACGCCTCCCTAGGAAATGGCCAGGTCTCTAAGGAAGAAAGGGTTCTGTTTCTCTTAAAGGGCTACTTAGAGGTCTGCCAAGCCTGGCTCGTTGGTTGCTTGCTGAAGACCCTCTGTGTTGTGAGAATGGTTATTACCAGGGAAGGTTTTTTCTTTTGTTTTACCTGCCATCTAGATGCTGCACAGAATCTCGCAAAGGAACAGAGCGTCGATAAGCCAAGCCAAGACCAGCTGAAGGTAAACCCACTGCCTGGTGGTTTCTTTTGTTGTACAGAGTGCCCCTTCTCTGTACCTGTGCATGGTGGACTGCCAGAACTTTGTGCTGCTTGGCTGCCAGGTCCTCACCTTCCTGAAAAGTTCTTGGAGTCCACAGAGCAGGGACAGAGTGACCCTTCTCTGTTCTCTTCATAACAGAGTACCAGTCTCTGAGCGCGTTTCTCTGGGGTGTAGCACTTCTAGTCCTCAGTTCCTCCAGCGCGCTCTGTATTTTCATGTCTTTCCCGCCTTCTCTCCCATCCCCTCTCTGAGTAGGAATTGCCAAATAATTAAGCTTTCTAAAATGTGTGAACAAGTTTTGTGTTTAGTAGGATTGTTTTCAGAAGCTTTCAGGCAGAATCTGAAACCTAGGAAAAATCTTTGCCCATTCAAAGTTGTTTCCAGGTGTAGTTTGGGGTTAAGGTAGTCTGAGCCGGGAGGTGTCTGTTCACACTGGGGGCCAGAGAGTCACAAAGATCACCGTATTACTGCATTAGAGATGGCAACTTTTGGACTTTTGCCAATCTTAAGATTTTTCCTAGGTTGCAAGTATATTGTTTGTGCTGATTACAGATGCATTAGCCTTCTTAAAGGGTTAATAGTGTGTAGTTTTTGTTCAGAAACTTTTATTTCTCATCATAACTTCTCGGTCTTGTGCTGCAGCTGGTGACTCGGAATGGAAGTGCTACATCCCCTTGTCCCTGTAAGCTCTGGTGGACTAACATCTGTTTTTTCCTTCCTTCATGCAGTTCAGCCAGCAAGAAGGTTCTGACACTGCCATCATGGAGGGTGAAAGCAATGCTTCTGCTTTGTCTACCTCAGAGCAAAAATGTGAGAATTATGAAGGTGAGTGCCAGCTTTTCCGCAGTAACACAATGCGTGCAAGCTCTTCTGCTCCTTCTCCAGTGTGCCACGCTGAGCTCTGCATCAGCAAAATGCTGGAGGAGGGTGTTGGGAGACTAATAAAAACCTGTTGTGGAATATAATCTTTAAAAATCATCGGTTTATGCTAAAGATTGAGAGAACCGCAAATGTTCGCCAGAGGTATTTTATGATAGACGTGTTTTCTAGCTTGGATATGTGTCTCATAAATAAACAAACACTTTGAATAAAATGGCAGGTTGAGCCCCAAAAGCACATCTATCACTAAACAATGCCATGAAAAATCTTACAGACCTTGCTGAAGGGTATTTTAAATGCTGAAATTATACTCGTATCTATTTATCTTCTCAAGGGACTCTCTCCTCTGATTACATAGAACACAGCCCGAGCCGTCTGCAGTCATTACCTGCAAACCAATCAGGGAACTGAATAACAATGGAAGTTTTTTTCTGTCCAGCTTAAGTGTAATACAGCTCCTTCATATTTAGATATTTCCTTTGTTTTAATATCTGGGGATTTCTTGCCGGTTCACTCATACGGATTTCTGATGTTACGGGAGCAATTTTCCTGTTTTTCTACTTTCTATTCTCATGTCGTTCTCACATCAAGGAACCTAATTTGTAAACCCAAATCTTCTTTGCAAGTGTGGGTATTTCCAGATGAAATGAGAGTGGTAGATATTTTCCTGGCTGCATGTACAAAAGAGGTAGAAACAGTCCTTGTCTGTGCCTTTGAAACTCTTGGCACTGAACAGAGAGAGATTCAAGGTTATCTTGAAATTCAGACCGCCGAGTTTAGGATCATAGACTAAACTGCATGTGCTAAAAAGGAGGCTGAAGCATGGGGTTATGGAGGATGGATTCTTACCTTCCTGCTTCCTATTTTAAACCTGGTTTGGGAATTCAGGAGCTCCCATCCCTGGAAGTTTGAACTAAACTCAAACCAGTTCTTTCTGCATCTTAAGTCACTCAAGAAATTTACTCGGTGTTGACTTGGTTAGAGCTCCGAAAGAAGCGTTTGCGTTTCTGTATTGAGTCTTAAAAGTAAGGTAAAGCTAAAGAGAACCTGTACCGTTCTAGAGACCCTGGGAACACTGGGATGCTTCTCTGACCTCTGATGGCTGTGCAGTGACTATTTTGCCAGGTTCGCTCGGGCAGATACACGAGTACAGCTGTGCGGCAGATCTAACATCCCAGTACACTCATACGAACCCCAAAGCTCTTAGCAGTAACTGGCTGTAAGAAGGAGCAAGAAAGATTTCTAAAATCGGATGGGGCCAAATTTTTCTCTGCTAGTCTCTTAAGTAATGTAGGTGTGGCATGACTTAGATTCTACTTGGCTCTTACAGACAAAGACTTAATAGAAAACCTCTCTAAAAGCAAGAAGCCTAAACTGGACCTAGTGTTTGAGGAATGGGATGTAGCTGGTCTTCCATGGTGGTTTTTAGGCAACCTCAGAAGCAATTACAAGTCCAGAAGTAATGGATCAACAGATATTCAGACTAACCAGGTGTGTAGACGTTTTAAATAGGTGCGCTGTATTCTCTTCCTCTCCTCTTTTGGGTTCCAAGTAAATAAAATATTCTTGTTCTTTCTTTCCCCTTCCCACTCCAGGATTTTCAGCCTCTCCCTTGTGTGTTCCTGTCCCAGCCTTTCACATCAGGTGGTTGGTTACCTTTAGTGTTCTTAAATAAAGTAGGCGCTCTCTGAAGGCTGTGTTCAGCCGTTGGAGGTCCTTCTGCACTCCGGAGCATTGGTTGTATTTCAGGAGTTGCCCCTCTTCTGGGTTGAAAGCTGTTACGCGGTGCGGATGGCTGTAGCGTGGTGGCCAGCTGCTGTATGGCCAGCTAGCGAGGGGAGTGAGCATAGTGCTGCTTGCAAAAGGGGTGTCTTGGGAGAGCCGCGAGCGGCCCCTTGCTCTCCAGGGGTGACTGGAGAAGCTGCCCAGGGCTGAGAAGGCTGTTAGTGAGGAAGAGGGGAGAGGCGTTCGCTGTGGTGATGGCTGCGGTGCTGGTACTCCTGCTGCTGCTAACCTGCGCTCTAAGTGGTCTCTCCTGTTTCTTTTCCAACAGGACATAGACACTGCCGTTGTTTCGGATACTACTGATGACTTGTGGTTCCTCAACGAATGCCCGTCGGATCAGAGCAGTGCTGCAGTCAAGGTGGAAACGGTTGACTGCGAGGAAGTGAAAGAAGGTGACAAAAAGGTACCTCTTCAAACAGCCACAGTGCATGTGTTCCACAGGCTGGCCTTGTTCCATTGATCTCGTGGTGCTGTGCTGATTTTGGAGGAGTTAGATCTATAACCATCCAGAGTTTAAACTGTTTAGAAAAGGCTGTCACCATTCCATCCATGGGGTGAGGAGCTTTCCTGTATAGTCAATCTGCTTGGGTTTTGGTTTAAATGTGTGTATTTTCAAGGCACAGAATTAATTTAAAATTAATTAAAACTCTGGCAGCAACTTTACTGTGTTTCTAGCCAATATCTGCAAGACTAATAAATGAAAAGACTTGAGGAACGTCTCAGTTTACATTGTGGTAGCATTCAGTGTAAGGTCGGCTGGCCTGAGTCTGCGAGCTGAGGGGGTAGGGAGATTGGTCACAAGAGTAGTTAATCAAATATGTGTTAAAAGGCTTGAGTTCAGTATTTCTTCCATGGAAACTAGTAGGACCGCTCAGGTGCGTATGTGTTTGTATTTGTACGATTGTCGTATGCATCAGAGAGAGATATGAGTAGACCGCAGGCAAATATGACTGTAAACCAGCCCAGCAACAGTTATCATCATTCTGGAATAAATACAGGACATAAAATGGCTTTTCATTCACTTCTCGAAATGGCTTAATTCTCATGGTGATGATGTAGTCATCTTAGTTTTGGTGTACAGTGCCAGGCACATCACAAATACAGATTACTGTGCCCCTCTAACAACACGTCCACTCTTTCCAGGTGACTGAGGATGCATGTTTGCATGACCTTGAGGATTCTCAATGCTTAAGTGATGACACAGATACAGAAGCTACTTCTGAGGTAGGCATCCTTTAGGTCAGCGTTCCTTGCTTGGAGTGTGCTGCGGTCCTAGCTGTAGTTGGAAAAACTCATCCTACAGCTACTACTGGTTGTGGTAGGAGAAGCTGATTCTTGTATGCATTTCAAAGGCCAAAAAAGGCAAAAAATCAAGCCAAAAAAGCTTTTTTATAACCTACGTGAAAGAATGTAGAGAAGTTGGCTTGACCTGGTCTGGTTTGTTTTGGATAGGGCTCTGTTAAGCTCTGAACTGGCTGGGCATTGAGCCCTGGCAGCCCGTGAGCGCTCCGACCCACCCGCTCCAAAGACACCAAGTGTCTCTCCTGGCCACAGCGCAGTCCTGGAACTGATGTGATTTCGGCCACTTGTTGTGGCAGTGTGAGAGAATTTATACGTGCTCTAGCCAGGAGGGGTTTTTGACTAGGAGCTTAGGGTCCTTGCTTCTACGTTGTTCGTCCCTTTTGTGCAGGGTAAGGTGGTGTCAGCATGGGCAGCCACTGGCTTTTTACTCATGGTTTAACTGGTGCCTTCACACACCCAGGAAGTGAATGAAGATTAGGCTCTCAGTTTCCAGCATGGTCAGTCTAATGCTGTATGAAGTTAGTATTAACAATATCCATGAGTGTTTTAATAAGGTTAATTCTGTATTGTCCTCTGAAAGGAAATCTGGAGTACAGTCCTTGGCAGAGATTCAGAAATCTAAAGCAGGCACTTTGTAACCACTGAAGTGCTCATACTCAAAAAAAGCTTGGTAGTGGAAATTTCTGTGTCAGGATCAGGGTTCCGCTGAGCCCTGGGTGTCCAGGCCAGCTCTGAAGCTGTCACTTGTTTTGTGGTAATCTCTGGGATGAGAAGATTCTCGTTTCACCCCATTTTTCTCAGATACTTGAATGGCCTTTGTCAGGAGGAGAGCCTGCGTACCTGCTGGCGTAATGTCTTTGCCCTTGCAGTGCCTCTCTAAGGACAGACCACAGCTCTTTTCCCTGTTTAAATGAAAAAAGAAGGTGGAAAGAGAGAATAAGCAGTAATTACTGGGTTGTCACCCCTCCCCACTACCCCATTCCTCTTCTGAATTCCCTCATGATATATCTTGAGGGACATCAAGTTTGCGTTCTCTTATCTGCCCTTTTTTTCTCCCAGTTCTGCAGGCTGCCGTTTGAAGTTTTGTTGTAAGTCAGCAAAAGTGTATCACGATCCTCTTTGCAGCTGATGGCACCAAAATTTTTTAGCATTATTTTTTAGACTCGGCATGCTTGACAAATTGGGATGTCCCTGGCGTTGGACAGCTGAGTCATAGCTCTGAACTTGGGCAGCTCTTGCCCTTGCTATTGTGGGGTAATCAAGCAAGCTGCTATTAGTTCTGCAGATTCAACAGATGCTAAAGTCATTAGTGAGTCTGGGAAATATATTCCTGACTGATTCCAGGAGCTCTACCCTTGAATTTAGAGCGAGATACTGAAAATTCAATAAACTGCACAGCTTGAGAACATTGTATTCTTCCAGAGTGCTGAAGGCTGGGAGGAAGGAAGGACAGATTTTAATGCTTAAGGGATCTGCATCAGGAGAATGCACAGGGGTAGTAAAATTCTCTTTAGGCTTTCTGAGGTGCTGATAATCAAACTAGCGATCATGCATTCGCAAGCTTATACGAGGTAATAAATGTCCTTTTTTTGATGAAGCTCCTTTGCTGCTTTTCCTATGTAGAGGAAACAAGTCGTACGCAAGAATACACTAACTTGCTGCTGTTTTTGTCTGCCTCAATCATTCCTCAGGACTGTTGGCAATGCACCAAATGCAAGAAATTTAACTCTCCAGGAAAACGGTACTGTTACCGCTGTTGGGCCTTACGGAAAGACTGGTATTCAGATTGTCCCAAACTGGCTCATTCTCTTTCTCTGTCCAGCATTGATGCTATGCAAAACAAAAATGACGATGACGGGATAGATGTCCCGGACTGCCGAAGGACTATTTCTGCTCCAGTTGGCCAACCCAAAGACCTCTACATGGTAGAAAACAAGTCACGTGTAGATCCCTGCAGCTCTATTGAGTCTTTGGATTTGGCACAAGAATGTGAAAGCAAGGAGTCTCTGTTGCATTTCACTGAGCATAAAAAGGAGGAAGAAATACAGTCTTTAGAGAGTATAAAAAAATTACTGAATCCTTGTTTCTTATGCCATCACAGACCACGGGATGGGAATATTGTCCATGGAAGGACTGCTCACCTTGTGGCCTGTTTCAAGTGTGCAAAGATGCTGAAGAAAAAGAGATCACCTTGCCCAGTGTGCAGGAAAGAGATTGAGATGGTGATCAGGATCTTTATGGGGTAGTTGTGCCAGTTCAGGCCTTCTCCACCAAAAGAGAACACAGAGATTTTCTTGCACTCGCACAAACCCTAACTTCAGAGCTTAGCCGGTAAATACCAAAGAGAATTAAGGCTCAAATCTGACCAAGAACACTGAGGAATTCTCTGCATTAAATGAAGCATCATCCACTCTTCGACGTCCATTTAAATTAAAGCCCATAGGGAGCAGAGAGTGACCAGCACGTTGGTATCGGTGCCCTAGCTTTGAAATTGTCTACATTTTCTAATTTCAGCTCCGTGGTGTCACTGGTATTCTCTGTTCTGACAACTGGTCCTTGCAGAAAACAGGTTTTGGAAGGAGTTATAACTTTGGCTTTTGGAGTGTTCTCCAGTAAGTCAAACCCTGTGCAATGCCTCCTAAGGGGGGACTCTGCCTCTGAGCTATATATATGCAGGGGTGGGAAAGGGGGTGGGAGGGAAGGGTAGACCAAGGTGTTTGCAATTTAGATAAGCCATTTCTCCAAGGATCAGTTCTCCCGAGGGCAGTAAGAAGTAAATAATCTGGTTTCTGAATTTTTTTTTTTGTTTCATGTAGGTTTGTTAGGGAAGGTGAAGGTCCTCTTGCTCCCAGACTTGGAATAAGTCCTCCCAAACGTTTAATCTGTAGCTATCTCAGGTCACATATCAGATGGCAAAAGAATACCTTGCTTTGTTATTTGATCTTTTAATTTCTATTGATTCTTTTTTTCATTTAAATAGTTCTTTGTCGTCTCGCAAGGCTTTGATGAAGCCTGTCCAGCATTAGCTCAGAATCTGGTCTGCCAGCTGGATTAGTGTTAAGTTAGAACGGCTCTGGGCGTGTTTTGGGATGTTCTCATAGCTCTGTGCTTACAGCACCATTACAGCTTCTACCTGCCTCGTCTCATCAGGCCAGTCTGGATAGAAGATGCTCACTTTAGAGTGCGATGTGGCTTCAGAGACAGGGTATGGGCCTTTGAGGGAAGAAAAAATAATTCCTGTAAGGCACCGATTGCAGCTGGTTAGTCTATGGGCTGTGCTTGGTGTTAGTTTTTTTAATTTTCTCCTCTGATTTTCTTTCCCTATGATTTAACGCCTCAAATCTGTTTGCAGCATTTACGTCGTCCCTCAGAGCTGTGCATCGTTGCTCTACTGTTAAAACTCAGCTAGAACTTGCAGTTTAAAAACGTCTAACCCGTTTCTGAGCTCATATCCTAGAGCGTGCTCGGATCTTCCTCAGCCTTCCCGTTCTCCGGGGCTTTGGAGGGCCTGCGTCATGCAGCTGTAGCAACAGTGCCTTCACCTTTCAGGTACACAGGCATTTGAATTCAGTACAGTGTGTCGAATAAACCCTCTTTTGTCATCTGCTGTATAATTCCCTCTGATCTATGAAGTACACCCGAAGCCAGAAAAAAAAAAGAGAAGATAGTGCTCGTACCTCGATGCTTCTCTAGGCTGTTTCCCCCTCGTTTCCCACGCTCCTCGCGCTGGTCCAGCCCCAGCAGGTCAGGCGTGCCGCGGGAGGCCCCAGACCCTGCCCAGCAGAAGGTCCCAGCGAACGGCGATGTCAAAGTTGTTGTTTCTCTGCAAAGATACCAGAGTAGGTGCTATATGCAGTCACTGCCTATCACTGCCAAAAGTCAGGTCTACTTTGTATTTTGCATAGTATTGTGATTATTTCTATATGTTGGCTATAATTTAGACTATTATTGTTGGCTGTTATTTACAGTTGTATTTTAAAAATCGGAGGATAACCGTCTGGTATTTTGGTGCACTATGTGTAAGTCCATGGGAATCAATCCACATGGAAAAGCTGATTTACTGCTTCCTTAACTAGAAGGCTGTTAAATTGCTGGTGATGCACTTTAATCATGCTAAGCTCAGCAGCATCTGTCTGGAATACAGAAGGGAGTTCCCGCCAGGTAGTTTCTTCCCTTTTCAGGTAGTTTCTTCTTTTAAGGGTCTCGGGCTCAGCAGGGTGCGTTGTGGCACTTTGTGGCACTTCTGAATACTGTGAATTCCCCCTCGCCCCGATTGCTTCCAAGAACTAAATGTTTTGCTAAAAGCAGTTTTATGGAATTGTTCAGATCTGGCCACACTGAAAAGCGTGTAATTTGTGTTGACAAAAAAAAAAAAAAAAGGTCAGGAGAGTTTCCAGTAACGGGGTTGAATATCCCTCCCAAAATCCTACTGAGATCTGTATGCAGCTTCCACTCGTAAGTGACAATTAATTGTCGTCAGTGTGGCAGTTTGTGATAAAAAGCAAATCTGCAGGATAACTTTCAGTGTAACAATCTTTGTATCTGTGACTTCTTGTTCAGTACAACCACAGTGTTTACAACATGCATTTGTCAAGTTCTGAATTTTTTTTTTGACTGAAATAGTTAGTGGACATAAGGTATCGCTATGTTACAGTCGATTATCCTTCCTATAGAAGAATAAGCTATTGCAGTGCAAGCACGTTGTGCGTAGCTGTAACTGCCCAGGCTGCGGCTGGGGCTTGGAGGGGGGGAGTTTTGGTGTAGGAGAAGGATGTTTTATTGCTTTAACTTAAGTCTGAGTCTAAATAAGTAGGAATTTACCAAGAACTGCTCTTCTGACGCTCTTTAGGAAGTGCAGACTTGCGGTATGGCTTGAGGAACTAGCTCAAAGCACTCGGCTACAATGCTTAGGTTGCGGTGCAGGCGGTGCTATTACTTTCCTCTTCTACAGACGCAGCAGTTAATGTGGAGCCCTAACTCAGAAACCTGGCTTTTGGAGGAGCTGAGCATTTACCTGAGACGGCTGCGAACTCGGGTTCTCTGACGACGCCATTGGTGTCTCGTAGCGGATGGCAGTTCTCTCTGAGTGGTTTTACTATGAAGTGCAATATGAGAGAAGGGGTCCGTAGTAATCGTTAGCAGTCATTGCTGCCCATCTGTTAGGAGAAGCGTTGAGCGCAGCTGTCTTCTGATGCCCAGATTAGAAAGGTTTCTCTGTTTCACTACTTTTTTCTTCAGTGACACTGGTTGCTGTTCCTCAGGAACCTGCTGAAGTCTCACTGGCACAAGTGTCCTGTAGGTCAGGTTTTCATTTACTAGATCCCTCAGCTTTTCAGCCAGAAGTTTTGGCACCAGTTATCCCCAGAACCAGCAGATTTCTTACTTTGGTGGGTATTTAAATACAGCATGGGAACCACGAGTCTCACAGCTGTGTAGTGCCGTTCAGCACACGGTCGTGCTCTGCAGCGTGACGCTGTGCGCGTACCTAAGCTCTCTGTATCGGCAGCCAGAGGTACACGCTTTGCATTTGCTCCTGGAAGTCTTTCCAGGTGAAGCGCCTCTTCTCAGTTACTGTCAGTGACTTTTCTTCAGCTCTCTCTTCAAAAATCTCAGTGTCCCTCCTCCGCTGAGATGTGTTATCGAGCCAATTTAGCCTAAACAAAGCCGCTACATGAATTACAAAGATCCTTTGGAGCAACACCCCAGAGTGCTTATTTCTCTGAACGGCGGGGGTTTCCACAAAGACAGCTATGAACTTTCTGCCCGTGTTATATATTTATTATGGTGCATGACTGTGATGGAGACGATAATGCAGCTTGCCAGGGTCTGCTCCATCCTTCTGCATCCAACACAGATTGTATCTGCTACTGGGAAGCTCTCCTTCCAGAGAAAAAGTGGCTGTCGGACAAATGGAAGTGGAAATGGAGTGGAAACCGAGTGTCTCAAAACCCATTGGGGTAGCTTGCTTTTGCCTGCTCCCACTCTGCCCGTTCTGAGCTTCATCTTCCAGTCCTGGAAGAAAAAGCAAAATGCTCTCACTAGAGGCCTTCAGTGAAGGCTGACCATTTTGGAAGATGCCGTGATGAAGCGATTGAAGGAAGAGCCAGGGCACTGCTCTCCATTCTGTCTTTGTCCGTAAGCTGAGCAAGGAACTTCTTGGCTCCCGTGCATGCTCTTTGGACACCTGGACACCAGCAAGCAGCATCAGGATCCTTGAAAAGGAGGCACTGCGAGGCTGTGCTATCAAGATACGAAAGCCACGAGTTATACGGAGGTGGTAAACTGTATTTGGAATAGCTCCAAAGGACAGATGACCTTCGGACAGCAGCGTTCCTGTTCTGGAAATCCTTCTTGCTTGTCTGTCCACAATGGCTGGAATTTTGCTTGCTCCTTTGAAAACAAGCGAGACCCCTGCTTGTGACTACGTGGTCCTGTCCGGCCAGCAGAACCATCGGCCACAAGCTGGGTTACACATCCCATCAGCTTGCTCGCCGCACCTTATGATGATCCGTAAGGCAGCTGTTGTGATTGCAGTCCTGGTTTTCTGTACCATTTTACCCCGGTGATGTGCAGTCGCTGCCCGCACGTCCGTGGGGACGCCCTGTGCCTGCCGCGCTGAGCAGATGCTCCAAGAAGATGCAGCCCCCTGAATTTGGTGATGCTCCTCAGAGTCTCCGACTCCTACAACACGTAACCGCGTCCGTGATCAGCCTGAGGAGATAGACGAAGAAGGCAGGAACATGTTGTGCCTCTGCAAAGATAAAGACTTGCTGTTCTGGAAAGAGTGATTTCCTGCTGGATCTCCCCAGCACCCTTCCCTGCAGCCCCTTGTTTCCAGAGATATTTTTCGTGTTTAGAAAAACTCCGCGTCTCAGTGTACACCTACACAGTCACTGCAGTAACAAGCAGGAGCGCTTACTAAACAACATCTGTGTGTTTGCACTACTTAAAAAAGGCATGTATCACAAAATTGATGGCCTGGTTTTTTGTGTCCTGTGCGTAATGAATTTAATTAAATTGAGCGCATTCTATGATAACGTAGGTTTATTTTTTCATTTGTACTGCGTTTCGGGGAAAACCTTTAAGTAAAGGCCTGTTACCAGTTAAGCAGCCTGTGATCTTCTGTGTGCCCGTTTGCGGGGGGGGAGAGACCCCATCCCTCCCAGGATGCGCCCACCCTGCGCGGAGGGGAGGCCATAGCACGAACGCATGTGCTTGCAAAAGCCAGCAGGAACGGCAGCAGGGGAACGGCTTAGCCTTCATCTCCAGAGCCAGCCTGAAAAAGTACTTGCCGTGGTGTTTTTAAGCTGGTTCCCCGGTCCCGTTGCCACCAAGAGCTGTAGCCACTCCAGGTTCCCAGGAGGGGCAACCACGGCGTCGTTTGCTTGTGGTGGTGCCAGGAGGTTACTGAGCCCTTCTCCAGCTGTCCTTGCCACTGCTGGCCCCGTCCGTGCCGCTGCTGGCCCCGTCCGTGCCGCTGCTGGCCCCGCGTGTGGGATGGATGGAAGCAGCCCTGGCCCAGGCGGCGAGCAGAGCTCACTAGAGGGCACCCGCCGGCCGTGCGTGGCACCGAGCGGGGTGCTGGCAGGTGCCTTCCAGCCCTCCTCGCCTCCGCCCGTACGTATGAGCCTTTGCGGCTGGCACGAGTGGGTTGCAGCGAGGGACAGGGGTCCCGTGGCTGGGCTTTGCCTTTCCCTATGCGCCTCTTGGTTCACGGTGCTGGTGGAGAGCAGCAGGCTGCAGGTGATCGGGAGGAAAACAGATGAGCACACGCCGCTCTTTTGTGTTGTAAACTAGCCCCACACATGCCCAGCCGTGATTTATCACTAGTTGCTTGCCAAGGAGATGCTGCTTCATAATGAAGAGCATCTTGATTGCTTTGTAGGAGAACAATAAAGCTCCACCTCTGGCGTCAGAACAGAACCAGAGCTGGTTCCCCATCCCTGACAGGAGGATACCTGCTGGCAGAGGGCAGAGCTGCTTGTATTTAGGCCCTGCCCGTTCCCTGCCTGCGTTCCCACGAGCAGGCCCAGGTAGGGCTGGGGTCCAGGACCGGCTGTTGGCAGGCGGCTGGGTTGCACCCAGCAGCCGCTTCCATTCCGTCCTGCAGCAGCTACGAGAGCAGCAATGAGACTTGCTGGTAACCTCTGCCTCTCTTAACCCTGCAGGGAAGTTTCTGGCTCTGCCCCTGCAGTCCTCTGTCTGCGTAACCTTTCCTTGCACCCTGCCGACAAACCCAGCCTGTCCCACCGTGCACAGGAGCTGCGCGAAGCAGAGCATCTGCGCCCGTCCCGTTTGCCCGGGGCTGCGCTGCCGAGGCCCCGCGCCCTCGCTCTGCCCGCTGCAGGCAAAACGAATCCTCCCGGCTCTAACAGAGAAGGTGTTGGAGCAAGGTGGGGTTGCTCACCTCCGAGCTGGACTTCTTAACGGGGGAGGCTGGCCAGAGGGCTGCTGGAGGGAGCTGGCTGTTCATCTCGTACGGGAAGCGGCAGCGTTTCATCTTCCTTGCAGGTCCAGCCACGATGTGTTTCTGTGGGGAAGAAATACTATTCTGTACCTTAGAAAAGAAAGGATCCTTTTTTGCCAGCGCCTGCCGAGTAGCCAGAGCTGGGTATCCCAGCCCTGCTCAGCTTCTGCCCTCGGACGTCCCCCACCTCACCGTGCCTCTTTTTCCTCTCCTCTTTTGTAGGAGAGTGATTATTTTGGGGCAGCGTTTGTGGCACTCCCAAACTCCCTTAGGCAGCCGCAGGAGCACCCTCCAACACCGGCGCTCGTCGGCCTGTTGCTGGGAGCCAGCGGCACTTCTTCCTCCTCCGCCTGCGGGTAACGGCAGAATCCGGCCCACTGAAAATAAAACACTCTCACTTCCTCCAAACGCCCTCCCCAGAATTGTCACTGACCCCAAATGTCGACATCGGGGAAAATAAAAGCTCTTTGAAACCCAGTCTTTCTGATGGGAGCCACGCTGCTGCTGTCCCAGCCACCGGCACAGGCGGGGAGACCCCCGGGTCTCTTTGGGGTCCCCAGCTGGAGCTTATGGGGTGAAAACCTCGCCAGCAAAGCGGGCTCAGCACCGCAGCTGTGAGATGCCACTGCACAAAAGCCAGGCTGGTTTTAAGAAAAAAAAATGACATTTTTTCTTGTAGCAGCTAAAGCCTCATTAATTTGAAGATTGAAACAGCCACACAATTGGAAAGGGGCATCACGGTCCCAGCAGCGGGAAGAACCAGCGGGAGAGCCCGAGTCGCCGGGGCCTGGGGAAGCGGAGGGAAGCGCTGCGGGGGCCGAGCCGTCTCCGGCACAAAGGATGGGGGCTCTGGGATCCGCACACACCGTTTGTTTCTGGAGAGGCAGGCCAGCCGCTCGGCGCTTCGCCTCCGCCACTCTGTTGACCGAGACGGCAGCGCTCACCCCGGAGCAGGGCCCTGCGCCGCACCAGAGACGTCCCCGCACCGCAGCATCCTCCGGTGCGGCCAACGGTAAATCGGGAAGGATTATTCACTGGAGTGATTTGGTGAGATGCTTTACATGGCATGTAAATGTTTGCATATTGCTTTGAGCATGGGAACAGCTTTACAAGTGCTAGCTATTGTTATTGTGCTTTGCAACCCATGTTTCCTTAAAATCAATATCGCAAAGAAGAACGTGTGAGCAAGCTAGTTATCTTGCTACAATCCTCTTACTATTGCCATTAGCAGAGAGGATTGTAACCCACGCTGGCGCAGCCCTTCGAGCTCCGGGTGTTACTCTCATTTGGTACAAAGCAGCGCTTCATCACGAGAGAGCACCCGTCCGCTGCCCCTCGCTTACAAAACTGTGTTTTCTGCTCATACCGAGAAATGCAACACGTTGCAGTTAGGCCTTTAAACTGTACCCCCCCGCGAACAACTGGATGCACAGAGAATGCATTGCTCTGGCTGAAAACACAAGCCCACAAACATCTCGCCATCAGTCAGCCGTGCTCCGGCAGAGCAGGCTCCGCACCCCTCGCTGTCGCCCCTGCGCTCCGCGGAAGGGGCCGGGGGTTGCGGCCACTCGGCGACCCGAAGCGGGATTAACGGTGGAAACTTTCGGGTATCCTCCCCGGCCCCGATTCTGCCCGTGCTTCCAAGTCCCGCTTGCTCCCCGCGTCCTTGGGTAGGTGCTTTGGGCTTTATCCAGCAAGCTGGGAAGCGCGGGGGGTGCCGCTGGGCGCCCGC
Organism: Platalea leucorodia; assembly: GCF_965183815.1. Taxonomy (NCBI): domain Eukaryota; kingdom Metazoa; phylum Chordata; class Aves; order Pelecaniformes; family Threskiornithidae; genus Platalea; species Platalea leucorodia. The sequence goes on from NC_138841.1 coordinate 1,883,891, forward strand.
TCTCCGTGGAGGGATGGGCGCAGCCTCTGCGAGGGGCTTTCCCCCCCTGCCATAGTGCTGAGCAGAGCCCCCGGCTGCAAACTCTCTTTTTCGGGTTTCCCATTTGTTTTCTCACCCCGCCGCCCCTCGCGGGTGCCCGGGGCGGCCCCTGGATGCCAGGGCAGAAAGCTGGTGCTGGTGCCGGCCGCGGCTGCTCTCCCAGCGCTCCCGCACGCTGGGCTCAGCTGCCTGGAGGAAGCCGTTTATTCCTGCCTTTGCTGGAAGGGGATATTTTATTTATCTCCTCGGTGACTTGATCTGGATTTAATGTTCTATAGGTGCCACTTTTATCTGTCTTCTCCTCCCTTTCCCTTAACCTTGTTTGTGGAATCACTGTGCCCAAATTAAATATTTACTGTTTTCCCTGTACTGGTGAGCCTCCCAGTTCCCTTCCACCTTCAATTAAAGATTTACTAGGTGGGCATCAGCACTTCTGCAAGGCCAACAAACCAGCCCCCCTCCTTCGATTTCGAAGTGCTTCGCTACCCCAGCTCAGCCCAGCAATGAGCTCTGACCTCACGCCGCGGCGCCCGGCTTCCCCCGTGCCGGGCCGAGCCCCAAAGCGGCAGGGCGCCAGGAGCAGGACAGGCCAACGCCTGGCCCTGGGGGGTCTCCGGCTGCCCCCAGGGTGCTGGGTGGCTTGGGGGGGCTGGGGACAGCCCTATGGCAGGGACATGGTGGTGCTGGGCTGCACCGGGTCGGGCGCCGCTCCCACCGCGGCCCTGGTCCCTTCGAGAGCCGGAGGGGAGGGGTCTGCCAGGCAGCGCTGGTACCCATCCTCGGGCAGGGCAGCTTACTGCAAAACAGTAATCTCATCACTCTGCTGTAATGTTTATAATTAACCAACTTTTTAGATCAATATTTTATTGGGAAGGTTGCTGGGGTAATTCACGCTTTGAGCATCTTCCCTCCGTGTGAGTGAAGCCTGGGCTATTAGGAATAATGAACTTTTCGCTAGTTACCTTTAGTGAACTAATAAATTTTTCATGCTAGCTGGAAATGTAATAATGGAAATTTAGTCGGTGACCTCAAAACTTACAGAAAAAGGTGAGGGAAGCGGACGGGGCCAGGCAGCAGGAGCAGAGTGGCAGCAGGAGCTCGGTGGCACAGCAGGCGAACGAAGCCCAGCCCGGGCGGCTTTGGCAGCAGGGATGCGGCGATGCCGGGGAAGGAGCCGCAGGACCCGCAGCCCCACGCGTGCACCGCGCTCAGCACCACTGCGCTCACGCAGCTGCTCGGCAGAGAGCGAGAGAAGAGCAGGATTCGCAGGCGAGCCCCCGAGCCGAGCCCCCATCAGCTCCTGGCCCTGCGGCGGCTGCTGGGCGCCGCAGCAACGCACGCTGCTTTTCATTGCCAATCGGGAGGGAAAACGCTTTTACCCCCCTGTTTTTCCCCCACCACTGCGGGCTTTTTGGGAAGAGCCCAGGGCCCGGCATCGCCAGCCGCTCCCCCCGCCTTGCCAGCGGCCGAGCGGCTGTCAGGGACCTGCATTATTCATCTGCTCGGTAACATTTACTGGGATCTAGTGTTTAATAACTGTCACTCTAATATATCTTTTCTTAATCCCCTCAGATCTGTAGCTGTGGCAATTTTAAATATTTATCAACAGAGTTTGTGTGTTCACTGTTAAGGTTGCAATTTTCTTGTAATTAAAGATTTACAAGACACTGCTCAAGATTTAGAAAGAATTGGCAAAGATCAAAGCTGTTTGGTATTCACGCTAGAAATCACCAGCCCTCCGGAGGTTTTCCGCAGGACCCCGGCACAGGGGACGGTGCAGACCCCCCTTTATATTTGGTTATTTTTGCTGTTGCTTTTAACCGTTTTTGCTGGCTCTCATCGCAGAGGTGGGAGCTTTTGCCCCCCTCCGTGTCTCCCCATATCTTGCTGGCACAGCTGCGTCCCTGCCAAAACCTTGTATTCCTCGGGGCCGCATCCAGCCCGGGGAGAGCCCCCGGCCACGAGCCGCTTCGAGAAGGACCCTGCTCACCCCGCGACGGCCCCGCTGGTTCCTGCGCTCGCCACCGCCGAGCTGGGCTCTGCCTTGTTATTCCCTATTAATATGCACTCCCCATCAGCGCGAGCCCTGCCTGCCTTTCTCTCCTCCCGGCTCTCTGCCCATTTAGCCCCATGCAAATCCAAAATCAATTCTTCCCCTTCCCCCACCTAATTAAGCTTTAATACGGTTCCAGGATGACTCGGTAGCAGCGAGGGTACCGGGGTGCCCCAGGCATCCCGCTGGCAGCAGACCCCAGGATGGGAGCAGGGTGCTCTGCCCCTTGCTGCCGCTTGCCCTGGGGTGGCCACAGCCTCCCGCACCCTCGTTTGCTGTGGGGTCAGACCCCGAACACCCCAAAGTGCCACCCGGGTGCACACCAGTTTCTTAATTAATTATTTAAGCCTGCGTGGCACAGGCAGCACGAGCAGACCCGGTGACCCGCAGCGAGCACCCGGCTCTCACCAGCACCCGCAGCATCCGTGGTCCATTGGCACCACTGACGTCTCCTGTGCTGCTGCTGCTGCGCATCCCCGAGTCCTCGCTCCTCCAGAGACCCCCTGCGCTGCGGGACAAATTCAACAGCATCCTCAACAGCATCCCCAGCCCTCGGGAGAGGAGCCAGTGCTGGGAAGGGAGCTAGGCTTCCCAAAATACTGCCCGGCGGAGAGGGAAGGCGAGAGCTGCGAGCAGCCGGCCGGGCTGGGGAAGCAGGCAGGGCAGCTGATTGCAAACCAGCCCCCGCAGAGGTCAGCACTTTTCTAGCCTCAAACGGCTCCAAACTGACCTCGTGCCACCCCTCCTGCCCCGCTGCTTTCCATCAGCCTGATTTCAGCCTCAATTGCCCACTTGAGCACAGCTGAATCCATTTACTCGGGCCGGCCGGGCTGCTCTGGCAGGGGGCAGGGGCTGCTGCAGCTCGGAAAGGCTGGAAAAGGCAACGGGAAACAAATGAGCTGCAATCATTTCTCCTCCGCGACTCCTGCCTTCGCTGCTTCCTTTCTTAGGTGACTTCGGGATGGAAAGGCCAAAGAAGCGCTTGTCTTCTGACCCCAGCGTGTGCTTGGAAGGGGAAAAGGGAGCAAGGACCGTAAGTCACTGAGCGGCTCCCTGCCTCAGTTTCCCCACCTGCAGATCAGCGGTAAAGGAGGGGGGTGGAGAAGTGATGAAGCGTTTGGAAGGAGAGCTGCTTGCTGTGGAGATTGACAGCTAGATTTTCCTAAAGGTTTTGAAAGCTGCACCTGCTTCATCATAATGGCATCATACATATGGATAACACCACTGACATTTCCCAGGGAGGTCGGGTGTTTTAATTTAAATCATTTTTGAGGAAGTGCTGGAGAGAGGAGGAGAGGCCTGCTTTGATTCTCTAACAAACTAATAAATATGTGCCTGTCGCGCTCCTCCCAGAGCCTGGAGCCTTTGGTGCAGGCAGGCAGGCAGACAGGCAGGCAGCCCCGCTGCCCAGTGATGGGCGCTGAGAACGGGGCACCTCCACCGCGGGGCTCTGCAAAAGAAGGACACGATGATGGAGCCACTCCAAAAATCAGTTTTATTAGATGCTTAAAATAGAGCCTGGCACGCAATGTTCTCGGTTGGCTTTGTCGAGAGAAGCTCAGTTGCATACGAGATCCACGATGCTGTTTGCACTGAGAAAGAGGAGGAGGGGTAGAGGGCAGAAGAAGCAGAAATGAGGACTTTTACTGCTCTCCTCAAAGTGAAGGTAATAAAAAAAAAAAAAAAAGGAGAAATTAAACCTGACAAACAGCTAAGGAAGAGTGGTTTACGGGAGAGAAACCAGTGCCCGGGGGTGAGACCTGACGGGGCGGGCTGGAGGAGAAGCATTTCCCGAGCAAGCCTTTGACAGCCCCGGTGGACGGAGCGGGAGGACCGGGGGTGACGGAGGCCACCCCTGCTCGCCTCCCCCGCCGCGACGGGCGCCCCGGCACCTCGGCCCGGCTGGCAGCAGCCAGGAGCCGTGTCAGGTGTTGGCGAGGGTCTCTTGGGCTGGAGAAATTCGGGAGCCTCTTCACTAGAGTGTGTCTGTGAGAGCTGCATCCCTGCCTGGTGCTCGGAAACGGAGGCTGCTGTCCTCCGCTGCCGGTAAAGCTGCTTCAGTGGTTAATTACTGCTGCTGCTTAAAAAAACCCAACATCTTGTTTCTAATTTGAGTTGCCCTGGCTCTTGCCATGCCTTTGGGGGGCAGATTAAAGAGCCCTCGAGTCGAGAGCATCCTGGATCAGATGCTCCTTTCCCCTTTTCTGAAGCATCTCTGGTTCCTGCCACATCCTTGCTCTCTGGGCTGGGAGCTGAGACCCTGCAGAGCGAGCCCGCCTCGGGGGGCTGCTCCCCCTTGAAGGGAGCTTAAGATGCAATTAGGTTTTGCTGTGCCTAAAAAGCCCCGTTCCCCCTGCCTGGCACCCAAAATAACCCTCGTGTGCACCGGCGAAGCCTCCCCAGGTGCGGAACCCAGCCTCCAGGCAGGGGCTGAGCTGTAGGTCCCCGTCACGAGCCCTGTAAAACTTCGCAGCCGCTCCAATTCGCCCGGGGAGGTTCGCTTCTGGCCGGATACCTCCTGATGAGGGGCGTGAGCATCGCTCCCCTGTGCGGGGGGCTCGGTGCCGCGGGGAGGGCGGCAGCCGGGGCTGCTCCCCCAGCAACCCGTGCTGGACGCCGCGGGGTGCGGAGGGCGAAACGCCGCGGGGCTGGCGGGAGGCCCTGGCTCGCCCCTGCCGCCCCCAGCGAGGGCCGGCCGTAACTCAGCCGCCTGCTCTGCAAGAGGAAGGGTCCCCGAGCAGAGGGGACCTCGTCCCCCTGGATGACGGGGGTCGGTGCTGGTGAGGCTCTGCCCGCAGCTGCGCCGGCTCCGTGTGCCCCATCCAGGCTTGGGCACGGGGGACAGGGAAGAGTTTACGGAGCATTTCCTCCAGCACGGTGCCAAGGAAAAGCTGGCTGGTGCTTTAATAATAAATAACAGCAGCAATAAATAGTGCACGAGGCACCCACGGTGCTCTCCGCTGATGTCCTCGGAGGACGGGAGGGGATGGGAGTGGTTCACAGCAAAGCTCCTGTTGTGGGGCACCGGGGGTGACCTGGCCGACCCCTCCCGGGGGGAGCCTGGGCTGGAGCCCCCACCCGGGGACGCCGGGTGCGGGGGACCCTCTGGGAAATGCCTCTGGCAGCGGCGGGTGCCTCTCTGAATGCACTGCACAGAGCTCCTCGGGTCGCTCCGGTTTCAAAGGAAATCAAATTAATTGCATGTATCTTGGATTTTAATCTCTGGTTTGCAGGCGTCGCTTGTAGACGAGAGCAGCCAATTCAGGCAGCGGCTGAACCTTCACCTCCCGTCCCAGCACGGCGGCAGCAGCCACGATAACCGTGATCAAAGAGGCTTTTTCTCTACACCTACAAAATTACAGCCCTTAAGGGGCTCGGGCTTTGCTTTGTTTGGGGACTGATGATGGTTTTTGCAGGGCCGGGGATGGCGGAGGGGACAGGAGACGCAGGCGCTGCCTGGGGCTCAGCCCACGCGTCGCAGGATGAGCAGGATTAAATCAGGGATGCATTTACACCGGGGAAATTTCTCAGCAACTATTTCCACATATTCCAGCACCAATTTAGCTGAACCACAGGGAATATATTTTGCATTTACGTTTCCCCACTGTACAAAAGGCAGCAGAGAAAGGCTGTTTCAGGCCCAGAGTCTGCAAACACCGACGGCTGCACACCTGAGTGGAGCCGGCGGGGCTGGGGCTCCGCAGCCGAATATTCAAAGCGGATCGCGACTCTAATTCAGCAAAGTGTTTAAGCCTGCACTTAACTTTCAGCTTGTGCTTAGGGCCCCTGGAGATCTCGCTGGGTCCTGAACACATGCTGCAGTGCCTTGGTGAGCAGCGATGGTGTGCTGAACGGGGACTGGGGAGAGCCATTACCCTCTGAAATAATTACCCGGCGAAGGCGCAGAAGCCGTTTCGCGTGCCTGGCTGAGCGTGGAGCTTATCCAGCGGGGAACCATCTCGCCTTGGCTGGAAGATGAATGAGGAGTTCAAACAGCTTTTTACTGTGTCAAGGTTTTCTGGTCCCTTCAAAGCTCCGTGCACGCAGCAATTGCGCTGGCACAACCGGCTTTGCCCGAGGGGCACCACGTCTGCATGGAGACACTATCTCCTGGGGTACCCGCACCCCATCATCAGCCCTCCAGGTCTGGCTGGGATGCTTTTTCTTGGTCTTTCCTGTGGAAGGACCCCCAGGCGAGGTGCTGACAGGGCTCTGGATGCACCCATGCCCACACCACGGGCTGCACCGGGGTCTCTTGGGGCCCTGTGTGTGTTGGTAAAGGCACGTTTTGTTTAGGGTTGCAGTTAAACCGCCCCCAAACCGCTTACCTCTAACAAGCAGGGATTAGGTTTAGGCCCAAGCAAAGGGATGGCTTGTTCACGTTAACCAGGGAGGGGACCATCGCCGGGAGCATCCGTGCCAGTCGGGTGGGAGGGGAAGGGCTCCTCCAAGCCTCACTGATTCGGCTTCACCGCATCCCTTGGTTTGGCACAACCCGGGGGCACTGGTGCTGCCCACTGCTCCCTTTCATTTGCAATTTTATTTGCTTATCAGAGACAGAAGCAGCAACAGCCCAGGAGAGCAGGTTTTGCATCCCCCGCTTCACCTCCCGCCACGCGCACAGCGATGCCCAGGGTGCGCCGGGGCCGTCCCGCGCCGGGGCCGTGCCGCAGAGCCCCCCAGCATCTGAAGCAAGGGGTTCCTACCATGAAGCCCTCCAGCTGCACGCCAGTATACAAAGGATTTCCTTTTTTTTTTTTTCCTCCATTTTTTTTTAAATACAAAAACAGAAAAGCAAGAACTTCCTCCTCCCCCTTTTCTTCCCATTTTTCCTTTTCTTTTTTAACATTATCCATAAAAGTTTACAAAATAGCCTTGAGATTACGCTTGCGGGATACGGGATCTAATCAACTCTGGCAGAGGCTGGCCAGCCCCGCAGGGATGCCAATTAAGAGATGTGTCAGCATCGTCATTTCTGTTTCTTTTGCCCAAAGTCCCCTCCTTTCCCCTCTCCTTCCCTCCGGCCGACGGCAGCGAGCAAACAACAGGGCAGCGGGAAGGCGCTGGGGGTGGGTTTGTGGCTGATTATCTGAGTGCTCCAAAAAAAAAAACCAAACAACCCAAAAAAGAAACAAAAAAGAACATGTATCCCAAAGGGAAAGGCCTTTTTTTGTATTTCCAAAACAGGGACTGTCCAGCGACAGAGCTGACACCGCTGGGGTGTCTCATGGTGCCAGGGGAACATGGGGAAGGAGTGATCTGCTGATCATCCGTATGGCTCTTCGACCGCTCGGGGCATCGTCCCCCTCGGGCTCGGGCCCCTCCGAGCCCTCCCAGCTCCCAGCGGGTGCTTTCAGGAGCCACGCACAGATCCAGACCCTACGCACGGATCCAGACCCTGCCAGGACCACGAAAAGGCTCTGCAAGCCCCGTGGCCAGCTCTGCTCCTCTCCAGCTGCCACGGCGCTTCGACTCTTTGTCAAGTTCATGAAATTCTTTTTTTTTTTTTTTTTGTTCAGTTTTGTAGTTTAGTTATTTTTTTTGGTAAAAAATAGTTTCTCCCTCCCCACCCCAAACCACCCCACCCCACAGTCAGCCCTACCAGTGCCTCAGCCTTCAGCAGTCCAGGGGGGCTGCTTGCACCTCCACGGCCAGGAGCTGCCCCCCACGCTGCCCCCGGGCCCAGGGCTGGCCGAGGGGGGGATAGACCACACGCACGGCCGTGGCACCCCGCAGCAGCTCCCCCCCGACGCTGTAGCGAGCTACGAGGCTGGCAGCAAGGAGCAGGAGACAGAGGACCAGCACCGTCAGGAGGCTCTGCCTGCCCTCCAGGAGCCGGTAGCGGTGGGCAGCCTCTTTAGTCCTGGCGTTGACGCAAGCCACCTTGGCCTGCAAGTCTACAAAGGCCACGTGGAGGCAAGCCCAGTACTCCGTGTCCTGGTGGAGCCGGGTGATGTTGTACGTGTGGGTCCCCATTGGGATCCGGGCCACATTGGTCATGTCCAAGTTGGAGCTAAGCAAGAAGCTGGACCAGGTGAGGTTGGAGGAGATGGTGTTGAGATGCGGCTTCCAGGCAACCAGGATGTGGTAGGCCTGGACATCTGCCACCACCAGCTCCAGGCTGTCCTCACTGAGCGGGAAGGAGTGGTTGACCATCATGCTCACGCTCTTGGTATCTGCCCCGAGGAGGTTGTGAGCCACGCAGGTGTACAGCCCGGCCTCCCGAGCTGAGATCCCATGAATCTCCAGCGTCCCTTCAGGGTGCACCTTGTACCTCCCATCTTCCGTGTAGGGGATCAGCTTCACCCCCAAAGGGGTGACCCAGTAGATCTCCGGGTCTGGCTCTGCCAGAGCTCGGCAATGCAAGGAGACATTGTCACCATCCGCCACCTCTAAGTGGGAGGGGAAGCTCTTGGTGGAGATGAGAGGCAGGCACCGGTCCGTCATCTCCCGGAAGGGGACATCCCGAATGTGCCTCCTCTTGAGGTCGGGGGGCTCGGCACACAGCGTGGACTGGGGTTCAATGAAGCGGATGTGGTTTTCCGTGCTGTTGACCCAACGGATGACGCAGTCGCAGCGGATGGGGTTGCTGTGGATGCTGATCTCCTGCAGGTTGGGCAAGGACTCGACCGTCTGCTTATGCAAGGCACTTAGGGCGTTGTTGTTGAGCATGAGGGTTTCCAGTTGGGGAAGGTGGTGGAATGCGTTGGGGTGGATAAAGGACAGCTTGGGGTTGTTGGTCACGTCTAGCTTGGTCAGCTCGGGGAGGTTGATCAAGGCAAACTGGTCTATGGACACCAGCTCCTCCATGTTGTTGAGCCCCAGCTCTTTGAGGTGCAGCATGTTCGTGAAGTCGCTTTGCTTGACCCTCTGCAATGGGTTTTTGTTCAGATCCAGGAACTTGAGGCCAGGAACTTGCTGCAGCGCCCGCTTGGGGACATTCACGAGCTTGTTGTCGTAGAAAGAGAGGCTCTCCAGGCTCCGCAGCCCTTCCAGCGCATAGTCCGAGATCTCCCTCAAGTTCATCCCAGCCAAAACCAGACTCCGCAGATTTGACAGGGGCCTGAAATTCATATCCAAGATCGCGTCCACCCTGTTGCCTCCGATCATGAGGATCTCCAGGCTGGGGAGCATCTGGAACCAGCGACTGTCAACCGTCCTCAGCAGGTTGGAGTTGAGGTGGAGGCGCAGCAGGCTGCCGAGGCCAGAGAAGGCGTGGGGAGCGATCCTGCGGAGCTGGTTGTGGTTCAGGTAGAGCTCCTGCAGGTTGCCCAGTCCGGGAAAGCTGCCATCAGGCAGCTCAGCCAGCTGGTTCTCCTCCAGGTGCAGGCTGAGCAGCTGGGGCATGCTCTTCAGGCCAAAGTCCCAGACATCGGAGAAGCTGTTCTGCGACAGGTCCAGCTCCGAGAGGTTTCTGAGATAGTCCAGCTCACTCTGCTCAAGCCTGGCGATATTGTTGCTTTGCAAGAGCAGGGTCTGGGTCCCCTCTGGCAGGTCTTCTGGCACGGCAGAGATGAACAAGTCATTGCAGTCCACCGTGGCAGCCTCCCGGTACACCGAGCGGGGCGTATACCACGGCCTGATCTGGCAGACGCACTGCGGGGGGCATTTGACCTTCCAGGGCACGATGGGGATGGCGGTGGCGGCCACCACGCAGAGCAGAAGCGAGCTGGTTTGGAAGCGTCTCATTTTTGGCTGGTGGGACCGGCTTTCTCCCAGGCAGGAAAGGCTCACGGGGCGCATCCAGAGCAGGGCAAGGGGCGACAGCCGGGTGGGGACAGCATCCACAGAAGAAGATGCTCCATGCGAGCCCCTGGCACCGATCAGCCCCTGCTGCCGTCTGCCCTGCCTGGCCCCCCCTGCCGAGAGCACATAACACCCGTGACCAGGGCTGGTGCCTTCAGTCAGAGCTTGGCCTTTTCCTCCTCCCCAAATGATTCATTTTTGCATTTGGCTGCATCTTTCGGGTTCTTCCTCAAGGTCATTCCTGAAAGAGGCCAGACAACAGGTTGCGTTAGAGGAGAACTCATGCACATGGCAAACAAGTGTGCCAGAGTTTAATGTGGTTTATATCCATAGCATTCATGGTTCTCTCCCAGCCCAAGAAGTTTTGGATGTAATTAGCCCATGGATGCTCTGCCCAGGGCCACCAGCAGCCCATGCACCTCAGGCCAGCCTGGCTCAAAGGCTTTCCCATGAGCAGAGCTGGAGCTGCAGATGCTGGGAAGAGAAAGTCTCCATGGGGTAACTTTCCTCCAGGCTCTCAGGACTCTGCTTGCTGCCCATTATCCTGCCCAGCACCAAGTGCCCCCACCCCGGAGCTCCCAGCCCTGTTTGGGGACCCCTCGGGAGCTGGGTTTATGGAGGGAACACGCCCCTGAGCACAGACCTGTTCCTTGGCATCTCCTGTAGAAGCCCTGCAGCAACACAGGGACCACAGGCTCCGAGCTCAGCTTGCTTTGCACTGGAACAGGTCATCCCAGACCCATCTCATCCCTCGTGTTTCTACACTAGCAAAGCAGTAAGCATACCTACCTCCACACAAACGTGGGCCTCAGGGCTTAAAGCAGCCAGTACTGGGAGGACTGGTCTCCTGGGGACTGATGCTGAGCAGAAAGCCAAGCTTTTATGGAAAGAGCAGGACACGAGCAAGCACAGCCACCTGCAGCGTGGGGCTGCAGCACCCAGAGCAACCACACAGACCCTGCACAAACCTTCCCCTCCACAGCAAAGCCCCCAGCTCCCTTTAAAGCACTGGCCCGGGGTGGGGGCAGTTCCCTGGGGGCAGGAAACCCTGACTGGGCTCATTAGGAGCTGCTGGGGGAAGGCAGAAGCCCCTTAACCCCCGCCATGCTGGGTGCGACCCTGGCCTCAGCCCCTCGCCTTGCACCTTTGTGGGGAAGAGGGGTCGGGGGGTGCTCGGTGGGGCGCTGGGCGAGGGGCTGGGGTGGGTGCGAGCGAGCCCCCGGCACCTCCCTGCCCCTCTCCCCGTCCGGCCGCGGGGTTCGGAGGAGCCAGAGCCCACCACCACCCCACCTTTGATTTTTTGATTTGCTGCAGCTCTCCTGACCCACGCTGACACAAATCAAACCAAGCCCCAAAGCTCCTCCCTGTCTTAAAAGACTCTCACGCAGCAGGAAAAACATTAAAAAGCAGCCAGAGTGGGAAAGAAAGTTTCTCTCCAAGCAGCTCTATTTTATCACCCCCTTGTTCTCCCTGTAAAGGGCTTCCAACCAAAGTTTGCTCGGCATCGACTCACCCCAGCCTTGCTCCAGAATTGATCCCGTGCTCTTCCCTTCTTGCCTGCTGCGAGGGCATTGGCTTTTAAACCATCTCCCGGAGAAACAGCATTAAAGAAGAGGAAGGCTGTATTGATTTCTGCATCCTTCTGATGGACCCTCATCTTTCTTTTTAAGTGCACAGGCATTTCTGTGACTATAAATCTCTCCGGCCATTAAAATATTATAGAATCTTTTCTCCTTTAAAAAATAATATGGAGGAATGGGGGTTTTTTATTTCCTTAAGGCTCTGAAGAAGAGTCCAGAAAAAGCACCTCGTTTCAAACTCCATTTTACAGGGAAGACTCCCCAGCTCTGCTCTTGGGTGATCTCTCTACAGGGTTTGTGTCTCTAACCGGGTTTTATCACTTTTGCCCAGCACTGATGGCTGTGGAAAGTCTTGCATACAAGATGATGCTGTAGCAGTCCAGGTGTTTGTATATGTAATAGGATCAGAGCTTGCAGAAAAATGACATTTTTTGGAAACTCTGGGTACTAAACTTCAGACTTCGTGATTTCAAATGGCGTGGAGCAAACTGAGCAGGGAGGGCACCGGCAGCATGCGGTCCCCGCTGCGGGGTGCGAAGCCCTTGCGAGGGACGGAGCTGAGCCTCCTCTGCGGTGACAGCCCTGCTCCCTGGTGACAGGAGTGACACCCCGGGGACCTGCGCCCTGAACTGCCGCGGTTCAGCCGCGGGCTGGTGGGGAGGTGGGGAAGGAGAGGGCGGGAGCCCGCTGGTTGTCTTTGCTCCATTACCCAGTGAAGTCAGGCTCATTATTTCTTAATTAGGCACCGAAGAAGCCTGCAGGTTGCATGCAAACTCATTTAGCCCTGTATTGCGCTGCAGCAAAGACGGATGGTGGGATGGACCAGGCAGTCCCGCAGCTCCCACGGCCACGGTTTTACTTCTGTCGGTTTGCTGTTTGGGTGCGAAAGCCTCCCCCAGCCCGGGGGGTCGGTGCGGGAGCCAGGGCTGGCGAGGGTGAGGGACAGGGGTCCCGGGAGAGACCTGGCCCGGGGAGACCCGGGCCTCGCGGGGCTCCCACAGGGGAATGGCGGGGTCGATGCCCCGTGTGCAGCTTTGCAGTGATTCCTGTGCACAGACGTACCCTGAACTCCCACCCGCCCTGTCGGCCCGCAACTCCCCAGCAGCACCAAAGCGCCGACCGTGCCCCGAAAGCCCTTGTTTTCCCCCCAAACAGACTCAGGGCGCAGAACAAGACAGAAAAGCAGAGGGAACTGGAATTGGAGGCAAACAAATAGAGAGATCAGGCTTGAGATGCGGCTGAGGTTGGGAGGCTAAGTGGTGTCTCCCAGGGAGCCCAGATTTCATCTCCTCTCCCAGACAGACTGATTTGCTGCCTTTATAGGTGGTGGGAAGATGCTGCTCCAGATAACGGGAGCCTTGGTAAAACCAGCGAGGAGGAGCGGGGACGTGGGCTGCTGGAGGGCCTGTGGGGACCGGGACCCCCTCTGCGGCCAGGCTGGGCTCCGGCGAGGCCACGGGTCCCACGTTCCCCTCCGGCGCCGGCAGCCCCCGGCTGCTATTTTGGGCTCTTCCTCGGCGTGGGCTGCGGCGCAGCGAGAGTGACGGCAGGGAGCCGGGTGACATTTCTGCTCGGAGTTTATTTTTTTCCAAAAATGTAGAGCCAGGGGGCTGAAACATTTGCTGCAGTGCCCTGAACTCCGGGAAATGGAAAATACTCCCAGTTTCCTTTTTTGCCCCAGCAGGACCCAAGCCCAGTCCCCACACTGGGGATGCCACTTGTCTCTTCCATGGTTTCCCAGCATTTACCCAATTCCTTGGGCTCCCTAAGGCACGTCTGTGACTTCTGCCTTCAAGGCTGGATTTCTCACAGGTACAAATGTCCATCTCCCCTTCCACACAGCTCACTGCAAAGCGTGATTGCAAAGAAGCTGGAGCCCCGGTGTGCCTTTGGTAAGGATTTTATCCAGCTGTGGTCCCCAAGGACACGAGACACAAAGTGCCAGGGCCAGGCAGGGCATCCATGGCACTGCCCCAAATGGTACCAGCCTGAATTTGCCACAAGGCCACGACATCGTCTGCGGTGTCACCTGCTGATGGGGGGTTCAAGGAATCTCTTTCCATCCCAGCCAGGTGTGCTCAGGGACGGAGAGGGGGATACAGCAGAGAAATATGGAAGGAAAAGGAATAAGGGGGGATGAAAGCACCACACGGAGATAAAGGAGGACCAGAGGTGAAAAGGAGAACGAAAGGGAGAAGGAGACCATCAGAGAATGAGGTCGGGAGAGGGAGACGAGATGGGGAGCGCAGCAGAGACGGGGTGCGCAGCGCCGGGGAGAGGGGAGCGCGGCTGCAGGAACAGGCGGCAGAAACCCAGGGAGGGAAAAAAAAATAGAAAAGCAATGAGAATGAGAATTGATGAGGCACAGAGAAGGGAAGAGTCTTTTCATCAGCAAGTTTGCTGGATGAAGCCAGGAGATAAATCACCCAGTGGAAGGAGCCTTGGTCTCAGTGCTTGCACCGGCTGCCTCTCTCCCTCTGTCATCTGTCTAATAGCCCGGCTTCGGGAGATAAATGGCTGCAGCTGAGCCCCGGGCTCTCCTGCCCTTCCCTCTCCCTCGCCACAGCCAAAGAGCCCGGCGCTTCCCCCCGCGCGCTGCCGGGCGGGTGGCGATGGACGGCACCTACACCCCGAGGGGGACGGGGAGCACCCCGACAGCTCCCGGGGTCCCTTGGCTGGGGAAAGCCGGGAGCGGGGCCGCGCTCAGCCCGTGGCTCCTCTCTGCAGGCAGCAGCTCTCCCGTGGCGATGTCCCCGAGGGGCAGCAGGCACCCCAGCCCGTGCCACATCTCCCCAGGGGCCGCGAGCTCCTGCCAAGCCCCTGTCTTTTCTGGGTGACGGCTTTAAGCAAGCAGCACACACAGCAGCCTGCGACGTGGCCATCGCTCTCGAAGCTGCCAAGCCCCTGTCTTTTCTGGGTGACGGCTTTAAGCAAGCAGCGCACACAGCAGCCTGCGACACGGCCATCGCTCTCGAAGCTTTCCAGCGCTGCCGCACTTCGGCGGCTGCTAAGCCTTCACGTCCCTGTCACCGGCCCTGCCAGCTCCCAGCGGAGGCAGATGAGAAGTGGCAGTCAGATGCTGTGGGAAAATCCCCCCCGTCCCCATCCCTGCCGCCTTTTGCTCTTTTTGACGGTGCGATTCAACTCTGCAGCCAGCTCCCAGGAGGAGACGCGGCGGCGGGGAGGATGGGAATGACCCGGGCACTGTGCCCTCCGGCTTTGCTGGGTTTCCAGCCGGAGCCACGCACACGCTGCCTGTCCAGCCTGGCCCAGCCTCTCTGCACACTGAGACCACACCAGACCAAACTGCACAGCCCCACCGCATCCCCAGAACAGGGATTTTTTTGGCACATCACCTCGCCCAGCTCTCAGCCCCAGCTGCTCCGGGCTCAGGACTTTCCGTGGTGGCACCCAGCAAAGCTTGTCCCCTCAGGCTGAGGTCACATCCCCCCTGTTTAAACCTCTGTGTAAAAGCTTTGCTTTTAGTTGTGATAAAACCAACAAGAATTAAATAGGATTCTGTATCAATTACTTGTAAAACTTAGAAATAGGGTACTCTGCTGTTATCCGAAACACTCCTATATCCCTTTTTTTATCTGGAAGGAGATGCTGTCTTAAATCCTGCAGGGCTTTGCTGTAATGGCCGGTTTTATGAGGTTGGCTCTGGGGTCTTGCTGTCCCCAGGGCTGTCCCCATCCCCTGCCCTGGAGCAGCCAGCACATCTCCTCCAAACCACCGCCTCTGATAGATAAAAACTCCTTGGGACCCCCTATTTTCAGCGGCGCCGAGCACCCACGCCGTGCCTGGCAGCTGGAGGCAGCTGTGCGCGGTTCACACGTCGAAACCCAGGCTGGGGGGAGAGAGGAGAGGGACTGCGGGGAGGCCGGGGTCCCGACAGACCAGCCCTGCCCCTGCTGCCGTTGAGATGCCAGCTGGGAGCGTGACTTATTTATGACATTTCTATAGCGGTAAAAGCCTTAGTGCAAATGCAAAACAAGCGCTTTCCTCCCCCTGGGTAACTCGTGCCTTCTGGGAAAGCGAGCAGAAACGACGCCAGCACAGGCACTCTGCGGATGCGTCCGCCCTGGGCCAGCCGCGCGCGCCGGGGCAGCTCTGCCCACGGACCTCGTACGCTGCCCTGGGTCCCCATCGCTGCCTGCCCCCACCACGGAGCGCAGGGTCAGGCCAGCCTGATCTAGATCCAAAAGTACAGTTACAGTATGGCCAACACATCCCAAGGGATCATTAAATCGCATGCATTCTGGATTAGCCACTTATACAACTGTGATACTAATGGTATCTATTAGATAGCTGTTAATCTTGAATAAATGTTTTTAATGATCCACTGTTTAGCATACAATAACTGACCTATTAAATCTCAGTTAAGCTGCAGAGGTCAAGTCATTATCTGGGGCTAATGGTGGCAGGGGTGATGCAGAGACGTAACTCTGGCTATCAGGAAAAGGAAATATATCCTTCAAGTGTTGTATAGGCTCTCGAAAGGGTTTCCTGGGGTAGGGACCAGCCGGTGCCCCTGGGCGCTCCGGGGATGGAGCAGGATGAGGCGGCTCCAGGGCGCGGGATGAGCCCTGGGCTGAGCATCCCCGCGTGCCTGGGGCATTCCCTGTCCCCGCAGAGTCTCACCCCTGAGCTCATGGGTTTCTAGGGATTTTCTCCATTTGCACCATCAAGGGGAGGAAACGGTAGGTCAGAACCAGCCAGGCAGCCGGAGGGATGCCTCTGCAGGCATCTTGAGTTCGCTGCAGCTGATACAGGGATAGAAAATGGCAGAAATTGCTGTGTGAGATACCTGATGCTTGAGCCAGGAAACCTGTTCAAGCACCATGGCCCAGCGTCCACCCAAAGCTTCACTTTGTCCTGGGAAGCAACAGTTTCTCCAAGTCAGCCGTCCTTGGCTGGCAGGCCTCCTCGCCTCGGCCACGAAGCCCAAAGCCCCGGCCAGGTCTGACTTTCCTTCCCGGACCTCCAACGTGTCCAGCAGTTGCACCAGCCAGCACCGGCGAGATGCACAACGCGAGAAGGAAAACTTCACACGCGGGGAACGGAGCGGCAGGGAGTTCAGTGCAGCCGGAGACCTCGGTGGAGCCTCGACTCTCCCATGTCCTGGGATTTCATTTGCTCCTGCGGATGATGGGAATCTCCTTCACGGCCAGACGTGTCCAGGGTAACTCCCCAGCGCCACGGCTCAGCATTTCTGGGCTCGCTCCCCATCTCAGACCTGTGCTGGGACTGTGGCGGAGCAGCTCAGGCTTGCTTTGCTCGGCGTGCAAGGCAATGGCAAAGCAAGTGCTCGGTATCATTGGAAGCCGAATACATCCACTCCCTCCCGCTGGTAAACGGGGGCTGGGATGTTTCAGCAACGCTGCTGGGGAGCTCATATCTCTGAGCAAGGGGCTCCAAAGCCCTGGGGTGGAAAAACAGCTGCTCTGTTCAGAGCAAAGATCCTGACACAAACCTTGGCAGGGAGTTTGCCACCACGTCAGAAAACAAACAAATAAATAAATAAAGACAAGACACCGAATCTCCCCCCGTAGCGTGGCAACCGCTCCCCCCGCACCCACGGCAGCCTCCCTCATCTGTATGCTCCGTCACAGCCCCGCACCATCCGCCGGGTGAGCACCATGGCAACACCGTGGTCTTTAAACACAGGAGTTTGTGCTGCGATCGCAAACAGCATTAGGCAATTTAATTAAGCAGCTGGCAAAAGGAAAAACTTTGTCTGTTTGAGGCGTTTTATTAAATTCCGGCGTATTATGCAGCTCTGCGTCTTCGCTGTCTGGTTCGAGGGATGGGAGGATGCTCCCGCCCCAGCCTTTCTGCAGCTTCGCCCCCGGCTAAAGCAAACAAACAAGCCCGAGGCGTGCGGGGCGGCACGGCGTGGAGCACGGGGAACCCCCGCACGGGTCCCCGCGTCCCACCATGTGTCCTCTGCACCCATGCAAGCGGCCACGGCAGCACAGCTGTGCTCCGGTCCCAAGTTGCAACTTTGGGTCGTTATCCTCTGAAAAGCATTTACGCGAGACAGGGAACAGACCCCTCCAAAACCAGCAGCACTGGGCTGCTGCTCTGCCGGCTTTCCTGGTGGTTTCTTTCCTCAGTTAAGCCTTGTTTTGTGCAGAGACCCAGGAACGCTGTTTGTGGACCTTCTCCTGCATCTCTCCTGGCAGGGAGGGCGACAGCGTTATTTCTGCTTGTCTAGGAGGAAGCCAGGAGATAAAAAGCTGCTGGGAGCGTGCAAAGCAAACCGCTCGGCTGCCTGCACCTCGCTATTGCCTGATTCACCAGGAGCCAGTGGGCAGGAGCGGTGCCCGCTCCTTATCTGGATGCTTTTCTCCCTCCACTTCAGATGTTTTTTAATGAGGAGGGTTAGGAAGTAAGCCTGTTGTTCTTCTTCTTTTGCTTTCGGGCTCTGGAAGGGTTGCGGTGCCTCTGCCTGCCTCCAAAACGCTCCCACAGGTCCCTGTGGCTTCCCAGAGATGCTGCTGCCAGCTTCAGGCACAGCCTCCAGCCTGCAGCATGCAGGATTTGGCCCTGCTCAGCCACAAACTGCCCACACAGCACTGAGCACATCCCAGAGCTGGTTTTGGTCCCGCACTCATTGCCTGGGGATAAGCACGGTCCCATCCCGCCGGGATGCCGAGAGACCGGCTGCCTCGGGGCCGGGGAGATGCTCAGGGAGGAGCCGGCATCCCTGGGCTGGGGGTCCCTGCAGAGCAGCTTCTCCAAAACATGGCTCAGGGGCGTCCAGGCTTTCTGAAGGTTTATTTCTCTGGAGATAATCACCAGGGCCCTTCCCTGCCTCCATTCTCCCTTGTCCTCTTTGATTGCAAAAGTTGACACCATGAGACCTTGTTGGGGAGCAGCGCCAGGGCTGGGTGGCCACGCACCGCAGTGGGGACGGATGCTGAGATGGCACCCGGCTCTCCCTGCGACCCCCAGAGCCACAGCCGGGCTCCTTAGCGGGGCCAGGAGCTAAACCCATCTGCGCTGCCCTGGCTGCTTGGGAAGGCGGCTTTGGAGGTGCCGAGCTGTGGCACAAGCTCTAAAGGCAGCAGGTTTTCTCCCGTGTCCTGCATGCAGCATGCTCACGTCTGTGGGAAGCCTCAAATCCATTCCCTTTTGGCTGGGCAGCCCTGGGGCTATCTCATTTTATCCCCGAGAATCGCAGGGCTGGTCTCCAGGCTGTGGGGTTAACTGGTGCATTTGTAAATGTCTTGCAAAAGTCAACTGGAAAAGCTGGCTGGTCTCCGCTCCGGATTGCCTGAAGAAATAAGAGGCTGGGAAGATGGAGTCTCGGTCTCAGCTCATAGCCAAATTGTCCTTTACTCTGTAAAATTTGCATCGTTTAACAAAACCGGCACTGCACTGGACTGCAGCTCGCTGCATTTTTGGAAGCGTCTCTAATGACTGGCACCGTCTCCGGGCTGCAGCAGGAGCTGAACTCCCGCTGTGCGCGGCCGGACTCTGCACCTGCAGATCCCCCTCCCCAGCACCCCTGCGGTCCCCTTTCAAATGGCAAAGTCAAGAACATCGTGGGCAGAAAGGGGATGGAGAAGGGGGGGAGAGGGGTCAGGCAGGGCCGGCGCCGGTGAGCTCGGAGAAAGCAGGAGGGCTGCCATGCTTGGGTTTGTAGGCACCTATCTCATCCCCCTGCCACCATCTCTTGCAATCTGAAGAGCCCTGACCCATTTTGCTTTTCATACGGGGCCTGTTTCACAGCTCTGCTGTCGCCGTTTGCCTGCCCAGACCCTTCCCGTCCGGGCAGGAGAGCAGGCGCTGCCCAGACCGCAGGGATATCACCGGCTTTGGTCTGCTGCTTTATTTATTCCCTAATAATCCCCCGCCTGCCATTTGCCCTCTCCGACTGTTGCTGCACTGTGTCACTGTTGTCAGAGCTATCTCCAGGATCTTCTTCCTGAGTGGCAATGGCTAATTTAGAGCCCTTCAGCCTCTAAAAGCCATCGCTGAGCCTCTGAGAGCCTAGCACAGGGTTTCAAATGCCATTTGCCTCCTTAATCACCCAGAGGCTTTAGAAAATGCTGTGATCAACAAAGCTGCCAGTCCCGGCACGTGGGGAACTGTGTGCCCCAACCCCAGCACCCACAGAGAGGTCCTAGCGTGCCAGGATGCCCCGAGCATCCCGAGCCCATTTGAAACCCTCACCCTTCCCTTCTGCCGTGCTGGGCTCCCACCTCCCATCTCCGTGGTGACCCCCAGCTCGCAGGCACCCCGTCCTCGCTCCAGGACCTTCCTGGCAGGGCACAGCTCCAGCCTGCCCGGGTCGGAGGCAGAAAGCGCAGCTCCCTTCCCTGAACGGGTGTGCGCAGCAGCGGCGGCGAGGGCTGCCCGGCAGCAGGGAGCCGTGCCGCAGGCGCAGCCTGTCCCTGGCACCGCCGTGCCATGGCCAAGAGACAAACAGCTCCGGCCCGGTAATGAGCTCCCCCCATTCCTCCTCCCCGCCGTGCTGTGCAGCGGCATGTTAAATAATTCAGGTGAGCTCCTGAACTGCCTGGAAAACACCTCCAGGTCTTTCCTAATGAGCTCGCTACGGACCCGCCATCCAAGGCTAGAGGGGCAGGGAGAGCCAGTCCTTCCACCAACACGCGGACTTCAAGCAAGCACAGGCCACCACCGTGCCCCCGAGTGCTGCGGCGTGGCTGGCTGACGGGTCCCCGGATTCCTGGGCCACGCACGCAGCACCACGAGCATCTTGCGGCAGGAGGGAGGTGACCGGGCCACGTCCTGGCTGGTGCAAAGCAGAGCAGGAGCTGCGTCAGTGCACGCAGCAGAGCCACGAAGCACAGGCAGCAGTGCCAAAGCCAGGCAGATTCAAACGAGGCAGAAATACAGAGAACAAAACCTGGAGCAAAGTCCCCCATGGGGAGATGGGCTCTGCTTGCTGGTGCTTTCAAAGCCAAACCCTTTTGGCAGGGCCCAAGCCCGGGTACTGGGCTGGGTGCTGGGGCTTGCGGGTGCAGCAGGGCACGGCCTCCCTCTAGCATCCCGTCCACCCCCAAAGCCTCGCTCCATGGCACGGCGGCACGGGTGCCTGGGGGGAACCACACCAGGCCGCGCAAGCAGCACCGGCTCCGGGGAGCTGCTGCGGCGCGGTGCCAGCTGAGCCCGAGCCCTTCGCCCGCTGCAAGCCAGAAACTGAGCAAGACCAACACGGGCTTGTCTGGAGAGTCCTGGCCTTGAAAGCAGAGCAGACACGAGTCCCAGACGGCCCCGCCAATTCCAGCTAATAAAAAGGATATTTCACACGTCAGGCACTTTGCAGACACGTTAATGAGAGCAAACAAAGGCTCCGCGATGCAAATTAGGGGATGCAGGAAAGCAGCTCCCAGGACGGGAACCGCTGGCCGCAGCCAGCCCAGCCGGTGGGCTTTGCCATCCTGCTCCTGGGGGACACCCGCGGGAGCATCCCGGGGACCACGGCCGGACTCTGCCCTCCGGCAGCTCCACGAGGCTGAAACGCTGCTTTAGAGGGTAGCACCGAGGGGCTCAGCGCTCCCCGATCCCCCCCGGCAGCTCTGACCGGGTGCTGGGGAGGGAGTCGGGCAGGCTGGAGCTCCCAAAATCATCCCCAGGGCTGGGGAAGGGACCAGCGTGGTGCTGCGGCCGCTCCCCCAAGAGCGAGAGGAGGCAGGACGCCAAGGAGCCGTGTTTTTCGTGCAGCTGAGCACCACATAAACACAAGGGAAGGCGAAGGGGTGAAGGGGGAGCCTAAATCACCGCCTCCACTCCTGCCATATATTTGAAGTGTGGAGGGAGGGCCGGCGGGCAGCAGAGCTGCCCAGGATGCTCGCTGCCGGCCAAGGGGATAAAGCCCACGGCTGTCCCACTCGCGGGCAGCAGGTACGGCCACAAGCCAGGTGGGATGCAGGAGCTCCCACCATCGCCCTGCCGGAGCAAACGGCGGCACTCGACCTCATGTGTCCTGGTCCTCCCCGTGGGCGAGGAGGGGAGCCCCTGAGGGGCTGCACCCACTCAGGACGCGTGTCTCAGTGCTGTGAAATCAAGAGTGTTGGCTCTCATCGAGCCGGTACTACCCGAAGTAGACTACAAGTCTGGATTCTGCAGTTGCTTCAACTCCAGTGACATTAGGAGCCTTAAACTGGGCAAATGCCACGTTAAAGCCTGATTTCTGCTGCTTCCCGTGTGGACTATCCAGAAAGGGAAGCACTGCTAGAAGTGTTAATTCCCCCCGCCTCCCCTTTTCCTAAAGGAGACATTTCGTGCCATGCTGAATAAATAAAATAATGCGATATTACAAAAGACTGCAGCACAGTATATTAGATACCACGGCACTGTTGCAGGGCGTCTGTCAGCACCAATCACGATGACTGATGACTTATCAAGAATGGACCTGACATTTCCAAATGAGCTGTTTTGATAGAGTTGTCATTCAAAGAGGATCTAAAATAAAATAATAATAATAATAAAAAACCCAGATAGGAACAGGAAAAGAAATGGAAAACATTTGCCGCCTCTGTCCCACCTATTTAAGGGTTCCCAGCTTGGCAGAAGGACAATTTGGCGTACGGCACCGGCGGGTCGGGAGGGACGTTAGCAGAGATGGGCGAGTCCGTATGGTCGGAGGGAAAGCGGCCACATCCCCTCTCCAGAAGCGACGCTTTGCTGAGGCACAGCCACAGCCCAGATTTCCCTTCCAGATCCAACCCACAGCCAGGGCGCGGAGGGACAGAGGGCCCCGGCGGCCGCGTCCCTGCGGCAGGGCAGGATGCGGCCGCCCCAGCTGCCGGCCACCGTGCTAATGGAGGGCGGTCATGCAGCCAGCACGTGGGGGCACGTGCCCCCGTGTCCTTTCGCTCAAATGGCTTTTAAACTCTCCCATTTCAAAGATAATGAGGCAGCTACAAGATCTGTAAGAATAGGCAGCTGGGGAACGCTTCGGGGGGTTTTTAACCCCACCAGGCACGGGAAGCATCAAGGAGAGCAGCCCTGCCTGACCGCAGCCGGCACCGTCGGGGTGCCAGAGCTGCTCCGCATCCACACGCGTGTTGGTGGGACACCCAGCTCCAATGCTCCGATGCTCACAAAACGGTGTTATCCACCTGAACACCGCAGACCTCCATGCAGACACCGCGCATCAGGCCACTGCGGTCTGTGCCCGGGTCTACGCCGCTGCTGCCGCTCGAGCGGCTCCCGGGGCAGAGCCGGCAGCACAGGGCACCGAACAGGCAGAGCCGTCACACTTCGTGGAGTTGCCTTTGGGGAGTGTGTTGCTGTCTCTCCTTGCCTTTTCCTCTAGGCACTCTGCGTACACTTGAATTACTTCAATAAGATAATATTGCAGTGTATTATTGCTCTTCTGGAGAGGAAAATTTGCAAGGGACACAGAGTCCCTCTTGAAAACCCGGGGCCATGTCGAACTGCAGGCAGCAGCATTGCACCGGCCCTCGTGGCTGGGAGCCGCTGGAGCCCTGCCCGCAGGACAGGCCCTGCACGCCCCGCAGCCCGCGGAGGCAATCCCGCGCCCGCGGTTCCTCGGAGCTGTGCGGGGGCGAAGGCGAGAGCTGCCCGGGGCTGGACGCGGGGCCTCACCGCAGGGAGAGCCTTCCGCAGGCGACGGGGCAGCTCGCAGCCCTGGCACGGGCAGCCTGGATGGGCAGCATCCCGCGTGCCAGAGCGAGCTGAGCGCAGGGCAGGGCTGCGAGCCCGCTCCCAGCCAGCCCCTTCCCCTCGCAGCCAGCAAGGGCAGGGCCACAGGGTCCCCGGGAGCACGTCTGCAGCCGGCGGGTGCATCCCCGGGCGGGTGCATCCCCGGGCGGGTGCATCCCCGGGCGGGTGCTGCTGCAGCCAGCGCACCCAGGAGCTGCGTGGGGAGGCGTGGGGGGAGAGGCGTCCCGCCACCCACGTGTCTTCAGAGGAACCGACAAAGTATTGCTTTCAAAAAACCACCAAAGCTCCTCTCCGCATGACTGAACTCTGAGCAGATCTTTATCCATTTGCGTCGCAGAGGGGCTGTTTTTCAGAGGAACTTTCAGATGTGTCATTATGAGTTTAAAAGGACTGTAAAAAAAAAGATAAACCTGACGCAGGATGTAGGCATGTGTGTGCATATGTATGTGTAGTAAGAGCAAAGAGAAATTCAAGAGCCATCTTGAAGCGAAAGCCTACAGTGTTTGCAACATGCACAAAAGCAACATGCTAAGTTGTTCTTCCTCAAAATGCAGAGCAAAATAAAGGATTTAACCTTTCCAACGCCTCCCCTGCAGCCACATCCAGGGTATTTACACCAAACACAGCAGGGAGAAGAGGGAAGAGCTCAAACACACCATCGAGGGGCCAAATTTTGGGCCAGGCTTCTCCAAAGGTGCATGGGGTGCAGATTTACAGCCCTGAGGCTCTCAGAAATCACACCAATACAGGGAAGCGCTCTAGAAACCCCATGGAAAAGACACGCTGCTCATCCACAGCCACCGAGATCCTCCGGCTGCCTGCAAAATATCTGTGATGAGCCCCTTAAGACCGGGAGTTAATGAGCACGGAGTCCAGCTTCTGCATCTCCAACCTCCCCAGCAAAGCAGCACCGCAAAGCACCCGCCCGCACCCCCACCACCCAGCACCTGCCCAGTTAAATAGGCAGCTCCAGGATGGCTCCAACGGGATCCCCTGGCCCTGACGAGGCCCCATCGTTACGTGATTGCTGCCAACCCCAGCTGCAGGCTCCTGCGCCTGGAGCGGCAGTGGGTGACGACTCCACAAGCTGCCAGTCCCCATCCCGGTGACAGCGGGAGCCAGCACCGGTGACACCGAGATGGCTGCGCCGGGGCTGGGTGGGCATCGCTGCAATGCTGGTTTGGCCAGCTTAGGGGAAACTTTGTGATCCCTGAAGTCGGGCTGGTCCTGCTGGGCATGCAAGGAGGGCCGGATCCTGCACACGCTGCCGGCCTGGGGAGCTGTAATGCAGCTCGCTGGAGCAAGGGGATCAGATGGATCACTGGAGCCGAGCGGGTGAATGGGCATCCTGCAAACTGCAACCCTGACAAGGTGCAGCGGGATGTGCTGCGCGGGGCAAGGAGGGAGCAGGGGGCTGCCGGCTGTGGCCGAAGGGATGCTGCGCTGCAGGCGGCTGGGTCCGTGCTTAGGGCCCTCCAGGAGTGATTTTAATTGTTTTTAGCTGCAGAGAAGATGGGCTTCGACCTCAGCTGCGCAAATGGAATCAGCCCTAACGGAGCCCAAGATGCAGGGCACATTAGCCGTAACTCGGGGCGAGGGCTGGGGAGCGGGGCAGGGGCACGGCTGGGGCAGGATCGCCTCCGGGTCCTCCCCCGGTGGCACGAGGACATGGGGAAGCAGACCGGGCTGGCGGCAGTGCCAGGCAGGGCTGCCAGGCTGCCGGGCGAGCTCCCGAGTTGGCCAGGGTGCGTGCGGGTGAGGCGGCCGGCTGCTGCAGCGGGCGGCACGCTGGGCTGCAGAACGGGGGTGAGCAGGGAAGGATTTCACTGACTTTAACTGGCCCTGGAAGACGTTTCATCTTCATCACAAGTTCGTTGTGACCTGTCCCCTCGCCCAAACTGGAGATGACACTTTTCCCTGAGAGATCGGCTTATGTAGCTGTCATTCAATCTTCATCTCGCTAATATACGTATTTCTCCTCTTCCTGTTGCCCCGCTCCTTCTCACAGCTCGCTGCCTCCTGCTTTTAACAGGAGAAGGCAGCGGGGCTGTTGGACACAGCACAGCAGCAGCGTCCCAGCATGGGGCTCGGGGCCATGCTGATACTCAACCTCGCAGGTTTTGGATAAGCTCTGAAACCAGGTTTCTGTTCATCCAAGGGTCACAGAAAGTATGTTTTCCCTTTAAAGCAAAGCTATTAAAACTCATGCTCAGGCCATATTCTAGTCTGGGTGATTACTGCCTGGCAACGCCTCATTCCCTCTGCAGTTTTAATTGGTGCTATTAAAGAGCTGCAATGCTTCACCCCAGAAGAGGCTCGGTCTCTCTATCAGGGTGAAGGAGCCCTCTCCTTACTGCTTGTGTTAAAATTATCAGACTCTTGGGGCCGGGGAAAGCTGTGCAGACTCGCATGTGGCAAAGCGCCGGCTCCCTGGCTCGGGAGCGTTTCGCTGTCGCTTTGCCCTGCATTAAACGATGCACAGAAGCCGCAGAGCGGGAGGGGGCCGGGGCTGGGCTTCTCGGGGGTGGATGATGTGCTGTGCGAACAGATCCAGAGCCTAGGGCTGCTGTATCCTGATGACAACTCGTCTGCTTCGTGCTGAGGACGGAGGAGAAGGGAGGCTGCAAGGCTCAGAAAGTAGCAGGGTGGTTATGCAAAGTTCACCAAACTCGGATGCTTTGCTCATCCCGACCCCACTGGGCATCACGCGACTTCCAGCCAAAGCTACACCGGCGACTCACTTGATATTCGAGACCCAGCAACCACCTTCTTCCATCTAAATTAAGTATTAAAGTGAAAGGCAATTCAGCGAGACCATGAATTCATTAGAAAACATAGCTAGATCCCAACGGTGCTGCAGATGATAACCCATCGGGGAGGTGGGGACGGGGCGGGGGGACCGGGGTGCAGACAGAGACGTACAAGCAGCAGCGAGTTAAAATCAGAAAGGGGAAAAAAATCAGTGCGTTATTTTAGATGAAGATTAAATGACAGCCCCTGCTTCAAAGGGCAAGCGCGAGAGGCTAACAGGCTGTGACAAACCAGAATGCATGGACACAGGCAGCCAATTCCCTTAAATAAAACTTTTATTGGCCATGATATCTGAAAACAAGCAGCCCGCAATGGGGATTAATGGTTTTCCCCGGCCTCCCCCGGCACTCTCCATCCCGGGGAGGGCCACGGCTGCGGGCCAGGCCCTGCCTTCCCGGGTGGCCCCGCTGCAGCCGGGGATGCCAGAGGGCCGTGGGGCCGGGGGAGGAGGAGCGAGACGGAATCACTTAGCCTTCATTAGGCCAAATTAAAATCAGAAGTGAGATGACAATTGCAATTTGTGACCGGCTAATTGTTCGCCTCAGAAGCTGATCGTTGTGCAGATTGGGAAAATTAATTGTTCGCAGTCCCAGGTGGGTTGGCTTTGAACCCTGCTGCAGAAGTGGAGCTCCTGCTGGTGATGCTGCGTGCTCTCCAGCCAGCCCCGGGGATGAGCTCCTGCAGGCTGCATCACCAGGGGTCTCCAGCCACGCTGCGGAGCCCCAGAGGGCTGGCAGAGCCCCAGAGCCCCTCGCTGCCTCCGGCTTTAGCGCCTGGAGCGGAGCAGAGCAGAACACGCGTGGGGCCACCCCTGTGTTAAGGACCCGAGCGCCTGGCCACATGGGATGGCAGCGCTGGGACCTGCTGCCTCCACAACGGGGGCACCCGTTGTCCTCGCCCTGCGCGGTGGGATGGTGGACGTGCCTGCAAGCCTCCCTCCCTGCCCGCCCAGCCGGGGAGGGAGCTGCCTTCCCGCTGGGGCTTGCGAGCGCTGCAGCCATCGCTGCTCCGTCATCCATCCGGCGCTGAGTGTGGTGTGTCAAGCCCAGCTCCCATCAATCAAGCCTCCCCCTTCAGAGCATCCTGCTTGATTTTTATCCCCAGGGTGCTCGGGAAAGGGTGTTGTGAACACTCGGATATAATTATAGCTTCTAATGGGGCTGCCAGAGAGGGGGAAGGTGCCAGATTTCAGCGGAAACGGAGACCTCCAGCTCCTGCCTCCACTCCAGCTCTCCCACCTCCTGGGTTTCTGGCAGGCTTCCCGTCCACGACGCTCGCTGCGTGGGAGCCAGCCTGGGCTCACATCAGCCCCGTGTCCTGGGGGATGCAGGCTGGAGCGTGGCGTGGGCTCTCCCACGGGACGGCATCCGTTGCAACGTGCAGCTGGGCCCTTTGCAATCCCCCTCCATCAGGCAGTGCCCCGGCGGAGGGACCTTTTCCCTCTCCATCTCCCCAGGCTGCTAATTAGCTGTGAGGTTCACCCGTGTCTCTGGTAGCAGGGGACAGCTCAGCCTGATTTCCCTCCCATGTTACCACCGTCACAGGCCCGCTGCTGCCTGCACTCCCTCAGCAGCAGGCAGGCTGAAGGGCCAGGCAGGGAGAGCAGCAGGCAGCCTGGCACCTCTGCAAACCGGTGCCACCCCAGCACAACCGACAATTCAAGTCTAAAGCATCTTCCACGGACCGCGGCTCCTCTCCCTGCCAAGAGGCTCTGCGCTGGGTCCCTGCGAGCCGTGGGGGGTCCTTTCCCCAAGCGGCTTTGAGACACGAACGGCTCCCGCAGCTCCCGCAGCCCGGGGGAGGCTGTCGGCACGGAGCGAGGAGCGCGGCGGCTGCCAGGGGCTGACAGCAGCCGGGCACTGGGAGATGCGATAACTCCTGTGACTGTACACGCCTGTTGAGCTGCGACAACATGACAGCAATAGCAGCTCATAATCCGCACGAGTGTGTGTTTGTGCCTCGCAGCAGTGTGTGTGCTGGAGAGACAGGTGCGTGCCAGGGAACGATGATATGTGTTTCCATGACATACCATGTCCCTCTGTTGTACATTGCAGACAGAGGGAAAGACCCCACAGATCGTTACGGTGGGAGGAAGCGCTGCCAGCCTGCGGGGAAGAACGGCTCCTTGTTAACCATTTGGGACAAGATTTCAAAGGGCTCATCTCCCATGCGCCCGTCTAAATGATGCAGACAGCTCTGGACACTGAGTCCTTTTGAAAAATCAAGCCAGTACTGCATAGGAGCCGGGAGTGAAGAGAGATGCTCGTATCTCTTCCACTTATTTCTTCATCTCTCTAATCAAACACACAAGTAGCATGCCTAGAGCTGCAGCAGGCAGGCAGAGGCTGTTTGAACCTTCCTCTCCAGAGACGTTAAAGCCCAGAGGAAAGTGTCCATCTCTCTGCGTTGCTCCTGGCTGCTCGGGTGGCCCAGGGTCCCCATCCCACCCAGCACAAGGGCTTGGTCCCCATCCCAGCCCGCAGGCACCTCGGGCCCTAAAACCGGCAGACTGATGGCCAGGGTCACCGCTGTCCTGGCAGCACGACTGCAGATGCTGCCTGTGCTGCATCAGCCCCAGTGACCTTCCCCAGCAGATCGGCTTGCAAACAGCAAGGATCGATCGATACCCCTCGGCACAGCCTGGGGCTGGGGGGGTGGCCATTAAGGCTGGCTCATTTGCAGAGCAGCGCCCTCAAACCTCCCCCTTCCCTCCACCCACACCAAGGCCACAGGCAGCATCCTTTGGAGAGGGGATGCTCCGGGCAATGTCAAAGGCTTTTGAGCTCTGCTACCCACGCGGCGCTCCGCAAACCGGCCGTGAAGCCAATCTGAGCTACGGGCTCTCAAGGGGACACAGACCAGGGGCGTTGCTTGGGGAGGGCACGTCCGTGTCCACCTCTTGGGCCAAAAAACCTAGGTTCCTGGAATAAGGTATCGACTCCCAGTGAGACAGTGAAAACACCGACGAAGGTGTTCACGGCAGCTCGGGGTGCTGGATCGGGTGCAGACCGAGGGGCTGCCCAGCGCCCGTGCAGCCCCCGGCCGCGGTGCTCCTGTCCCGGTCCAGAGCCCGGGAACAGCCAGGGGCTGCTCCAGCCTGGCCCCCTGGGGTGTTTTAGGAAGAGATGATCTGCTACCGCAGTGTTTTGATGTCAGACCCTTCAGAGGGATAAATTGAGGCTCTTTAAACTTTCTACATGAGGGGAGGGGTGAGTGGGGAGGAACACATTATTAAACAAAGCTTAAAAAAAGGGAAGAATTCCTGAGTGTAATTAAAATCTACACCACGATGGGATGTCTCCCATTATTTCTCTAGAGGTGTCTGTTGTTGGAAACAATATTTCTTCAGCTAAGCAGCATTGCTGCAGGCGGGGAATGTTACACAGACGGTGCCAAGAGAAGCGGCGAGGGCCAGGGGACTGGGGACCTTGCTCAGCCATCGTTGCACTGGGGGCTCAGCTGGTCCCTTGCCATCTCCATCTTATTTGTCTCTTCATTCCTGGATTGAACTGCTCTTCCAGGAGCGAAGGGAGCCAGGAGCTCGCAGGGACCCCCGGCCAGCCATGCCGTGGGGGCTGGCTCGGGCAGGGGCCAGGCAGGGGCACAGGCAGGGGCCGGTGCCAGCAAACCGGCGGGCAGGTGACTCCCGCGCCAGCGGACGGGCAGCGGCACGGGGTGGCACCACGCACGCAAAGCGGGGCGAGAGCGGCCGCGGCTGGAGCCCGGCCCTGCTCCCTCTGATCTTCAGCAGAAGAAAGGTCAGGATGGCAACGCGGCTGCTTGGAAGTGCCGTGAAATCAGGCTAATTTCTAATTACGGGGAAGTCTCTCCCTGTTATCTTGCTGGCACATTCTGGCCTCCTTGGGCCGTGTGGCTGCAATAAAGGGCTGGAGTTACAAAGCACCTCCTGAGGGCTTGGTGACCCCACAGAGTGGCACAAAAGAGCATCTCGGCAGTGTCTGCAGGGATGCGAGATGCTCCCCGCGGGGCCAAGCCTGCCCTGCGGAGGCCTGGACTCGCCCGCTGCGTCCCACCACAGACCACATCTTGCTGAGCTGCTGCTCTGTTGCCACGATGCCCCTGGCGATGCCGTAAGGACACGAGGTCCTACCAAACCCCTCTGATGCCCAGGGACAGCGAGAGGTAGCTCGGTTCTCCCTTCCCCGTGCTGCCAGCCGGCAGCAGCCTCGCTGCATTCAACGGCCGGGCTCGGTGGCCCCAGGACAGGGCGAGGAGGAGGGAAGCTCCAGCAATAAAAATGCAAGGACAAGAGCAGATCCAGGCTGGTGACAACCCACCAAACAAGGGGAACAACTCCCTCCCCCTGTGCTGCGACAGCTTGTCGCTGACCCTGAAGTCCCCCACGTCTTCCCATGATTTTATCTGAGCTTCGCTGCATGCAGATTCCTGCTCAGGGTTAAATATTTCAGCCGGTAATTGCAAACCCAATGTTTCAGCAGCTTATTAGGACATGACAGCCAGAAAGAGCACATTGGTGACATTAAAGGGCTGGACGTGCAGCTGTTCCTGGCCATGCCGGTAACTTTGTCCCCCCAGTCTCTGCTTGCCCTGCCTGCTGTTTCCCACGTCCCATACAGCAGCCTCTCTGCAGGAAAAAACCAAGGTGGGTTGCAGGGCCCAAGCACAGGTTCAGCAGCCAGAAACGGGCCCCCACGGGAGGGCAAAAAGCATCACCAAATCTCTGAAAAAGCCTCCAAAGGTTTGCGAAGCCAGCCCTCACCATGCCCGGGTCCAAGCCCTGCTTTCAGCCAGAGGGAGGTGGGCAGCCCTGCGCGGGGCATTGCTCCAGCCTCGCAAACTGCTCAGTGATGTTCATCAGCAGCTAAGAAGTATCTAATCCACCCGAATAAATCTTGGCGATGTATTACTTTTGGTATTAAACATGGATTTAAAAACAAGTGCATTGATTTTCTCTCTGTGCTGAATTTCACCGAGGAAAAGCTCGGATGTCCTACCAGCACGGCTGGAAATGCGACACTGAAGTCACATCTCAGACCCCACCAAACCCTGCACCAGTTTGGGGGTTTGCACAGCCCAGGACCCCTCTTGCTTCTCACGGGGCTGCTGTTCTCCACTCTGGCTGGCTCCTGCCCGGTAAGAGCCATTCCTCTCCAGGCCCCTCCTAGCCTCCTCTCAGCCTTGCTGGGGAAAAAACAAGCCATGATTTAGCACCTGCCACTTGCGAAGAGCTGGCCGGTGGCTCCTGTCTGTGCTGCTCCCCGGGAAGCACCAGGGATGCTGTGCCCGGAGCAAGGGGCAGCCCCAGGGCAGCCCCCCCAGCCCGACCCGGGCTCCGGCACCGCACGGGAGCTGCCTGCTCTTAGGGGCTGAGAGGAGACGAGTCAACCTCTGGCAGCCAAAAAAGCCGTAGATTAGTGCAAATGCCAATAAATCATTAGGAATCATAAGAAAAATGTACGGTTGCCATAGCAACTGCCAGGCACAGCTTTGGGGCCGCTTCCCCCCCTCCTCAGGCGCGGAGCAGCTCGGTGGGGATGGAGGCAAAGCCCTGTGCCGCGCCCCGAGAAGCCTCCGCAGCCGGGAAGGGCTCGGCAAGTTGGGGGTGGCTGTACCGGCATCGCCCTTATGGGGTTTGGGGGTGCTGAGCTCCTCCCCGGGGAGCAGTGGGGCTTTGCCACCAGCAGAGACCCCAGAGATGCTTTCCAATGGGATTGGGGACCCCTTGGTCCTTCACGAACCATGGGACTGGCTCTGCCATCACTGGCCAGGGGGGTTGCACGTCCCCCCCTGCACCCCCCGGCCGGGGAGGACCCAACACCCAGCCCTCAAATCGCCACGTTTTCTGCGCCGGGGTCCGTGCCCCTCACACCGGCGGGCACTGCCCTGCCCGAGGCCGAACCTCGGGGCACTCGGTGCCTGATCAAGGTCCCTCCCCAAACTGAAGGGGATGGAATAACCCTTCATGGGTGAGGAATTGTGGTTATTCTTGGCAAAATCCACTTCCAGTTTATTTGAAATAAAATCATTTAACTGACTGCTGGGAGCCCAGGGGCAGAGGAAGGGAGAAGGGAGTTGCTAGCAGAGAGGGTATTAGCCTGTAGGAGCAAGACTGAGATGAGCCGGGGTGACCCGGCCGCTGGCATTAATGAGTTTGGAGGATGCTGGGCTGGAGCCGGAGGCTTTGAGCCAAGAAGTGACCCTGAGGTCCCACGTGTCCTGGAGGGGCTGCAGGAAGGAAGAGCATTAAGGATCCAAGGTGCATCCCAGCTGCTCCTTCACTCGTCCCCCTTGTCCTAATTGCAAAGCCCCTGGTTCCCAGGGCTGCCGTGCCCCCCCAAGCCCCGGAGCACTCGGGCTGGAGCTGGGGACACCCCGGGAAAGGCCACGCTGGGGTGGTGATGCTCTCCCACCCACGCGGAGCTGATGGACCATTTCTGCAGCCAGCCCAGAGGAGCCCGGTGCCTGGCGGTGCCTGGTGCCTCCCGCGCTGCTTTTTCCACAGCTCGTTTTGACAGATGCTTCAGAAAGATGCAACCTCTCCCCATTCCCCTTCTCCCCCGCTTTCTTTCCTGCCCCCTCCCTCCACCCACAGCATCCTGCCAGGTGCCCGGCTTTCTGCCCCCGCCAGTGCCACCCTTCCCTGGAGACCTGCCTTCCCCAGCGCCCGCAACAGGAAAACCTCGTTCCTGTCCTCATCGCGCCGAGAGCTGGCTGTCACCCGATGGAACAAGGCTCCCCGCAGTCGCTGAGCCACCGCATCGCCCGGTGCCACTCTGCCGAGCGCGGGCAGAGCGTGAGAAGTTGCCGCTCTCCCCTCATCTCCGGGAATTACAGCCCTCGGTGGCCCCACGCGCGTCCCCCCTCCCCGCGCTGCAGCTGCACATGGCTGGCGGAAATGTCACCCACTTTGTCTTTAATTCATAAACATCGTCTCCCCCGGGGATCTTTTTCCTTTTTTTTTTTTTATGCTGGGTTTATTCACACAATTAGATCTCTTCTGAGTTCCCATGAGTGGCTCATCGCCTCTTAGTCATCCCGGGCTGCTGCAGAGGTCGGGAGCTGCACCGCGGGGCAATCCTGCAGCAGCACGGGGAGGCGATGCCTGGCTGCAGGCAGCCCCAGGGGCAGGAGGGGGGGGCGAGGGGCTGCCTGGCCCCCGGCACAGCGGGGTGACCCCCTGCCTTCACCCCCTCTGCAGCCGGTGCAAAGGGAGGATTCAGCCTCGGAGGCAGGAGCCACATCAGCCCTCTCCATTGCCTCTGGCTGCGAACTTCCCCCCCTCCTTGCTGTGGTTTTTAAACCCACTCAGCTCTGCAACTCTATTATTTACAGGCACTGCCCAAGGAGACCATCTGCACCAAGGACACCAGGAAAAATAAGATGGCACCAAGCCCTACGCAGGGCCCCAGCTCTGCCCCGCGGCAGCCGCTGCCGGAGCGGGGCCGGGGTCCGGCCGCCCCGGCTGAGCGGGAGAGGGATGCCGTGTGCCGGGAGCGGCTGCTCCGTGAGGCCGTAGCGCATCGCCCCTTCCCAGCGCACCCACGATTTCCCAGGAGAAAACGACTTTGGCAGCACGCTGCTCTCCCCGCGCCATCCCCACTCTGCACCCTTAAAAATATAAACCAAAGGAAAATGCAACATCAGGCTGCTCTGCTTCACGGCGAGGCCCCCGGCTCCCTGCGGCCCCCGCGCTGCAGAGCTGCAGCAGTCCTGCCGCTGCCAGCCTGCAAGCAGAGATTCCGGTACGATAAGCGATGGCTTTCAGATGTAAACAGCCCTGTTCATTTAACTGCCTTTAAAACCTGAGCAAAACGGGGAAAATGCGTGCGTGTGCCAAGCCAGGGAGGACAACCGTGGCCACGAAGTGGGCACAAGGGGGTACGTCTGCGGCCTCCCAGGAGGCTTTAACCAGCAAAGAGGGAGTCAACAAAATATTAAAAAGCCATAAAGCTAGCTGGAGAGTGTCACTGAAATCCCTTTTGTCTTATGGAAGGGAATGGACATGGAAGGGAATGGCTTCATGGAAGGGAATGAACAACAGGTGATTTCAGCACAGAGCAGGACTCGAGTGCAGGCAATGGACGGGCGTCAGGGCAGCCCTCAAACCCAGCAGCGTCGCAACGGAGCCGGCCCTGGCCCTGCTCCTCGGTCCTTTCAAAGGCTCGATGCAGGGACGGATCCCGCTGCCCATCGGGAACTGGAGGACTCGTCGGCTGCACGAGCTGCATCTTGCTGCTGGAGGTTGGAGCTGCACAGCGCTGCAGCCAGCCAGCCCTCGCCAGCCCGGGCGGTGGGACAGCCCGCCCCGGTCCGTCGCTGCCGCTCCAAGGCAGCGACGGCACGTAGGAGTTAGGAAAAGTGACTCAGAAGTAGGACTCGGCAGAATTTTCCATGGGAATAAAAACCTTTGCTGAAAAACGCGTCTTCTGATCAACCGCAGCAATTTGCAAATTCGGATCAAACACTGCAGGCCCTTTTTGGGCCAAGGTGTCTAAAGTCCAAAGGGGCTTTTCAAGTCAAGGTAGCGGCTTTGATTATGCGTTGCCAAACAGCAGTTTGAACAAGCAAACCACTGAATTAAATTTAATAATCATACTATGAATGAGTGACAGACACCCAATTGAAACGCTTATTCCAGCACAAACCAAATTGGTTCATTTTTTAATGTTTCACAAATAGGAAACACCCATTTTTTCCTTTTCAGGTGACCAAATGCCAGTATTATTTTTTTTCTTTGTTTTTCCAGGCTGTTGTTCTCTCTCTCTTTAGCAGCGAGAGGAGCTTCCCTGGGCTTTGAGGCAAAGATGCTTTCTTCCCCCAAACGAGAGAGCTGGAGTTAGTTCATCTCTGCCTTTGGGAAAGGCTGGTTAAAATGCAAAACTCCTTTTATGCTGACTACAAATTCCTCACTGATGAAGGCTTTTAAATTCAAAGCAAGCGTTATTAAGTCTCACAGAAGCCTGTCTTCATGCGAAACAATTTTCTCAGCTTGAACCTGAAAACAGACTCGACTCAGCTTTGGTCAACAGGAAGGACAAAGCCGGTCACGCTGCGACCTCGCACGCCAAATTTAATCTTGGAGTGATTTTTTTATGACTGGTTATAAATGCCACAAAATATGGTTTTATAATAGCGCCTGGGATAGGCTTTTAAAGCTGATGGGTAGCTCTGGAGCCTGGGTAGGGTCAGGAGATATCAGAGCGTTTATAAGCTGCTGGAGGGGGAAGCTGGCATTAATTCTGAGTAGAGTTGGTGAATAATTTATCACAAGTAATTTATTGACTAAGTTTGTCTCTTTTCCCCGTCTGGGTGAAAAGCACCCCAGTGCAGAGAGCCAGCACAAGACTTAGGCACCACTTAAGTCCCAATTAAGCCCTTTGTGAATTGTCTGGGAACGGATCCCAATTTTCCCATATTTATTTGTTATTCAGAATTGCACACCAAACAGAGCCGACACATAATTCCTGCTCTGCAGCGTGTTTGCAAACAGCTCGCGGGGAGCACCCACTGCGAGGACTCCAGCCGCTTCGAGGGGGCACGGGGGTTACGCAGGTCCCATCCCTCCCTGGCGGGGACGGTGCCGCTCCTGGGACCCCATTTCCCACATGGAGGAGCCCCAGGAGCCAGGGGGGAAGGGGGGGAAGGCGAGGGGTGCCGGGCTGCCACCCCCCTGCTCCGAGGTGCAACCCGAGCAATTTTCTCAGCCATTTATTGCCTTCCTAAAACCCACCCATGGGAACAGCCTTTTACAAAACTCACTATAAATATATTTATCACAAAATACTCTCTGCCACCAACAACTGCTAAGCCTGCACGGATATTTCACCGCCTATGAGCTGGCTGATGTCCTGGAACGGCGTCGGGCATTTCAGCAGCTGTCCCGGTCCAGCACAGGAGGGATGCTGAAGGGACACACGTGGGGAGCAAAAGTCCAGGGTGGCCCGGGCTCGGCCGTGGGCTGGCACAGCAGGAGGGTGAGGGGGGATGCCCTGGGCTCCGCGAGGAGCTCACGACTCAAGAGCATCAACGACCAAACCCTAAATTCAAACCCAAAGTCCCAGTGCAGAGCCTCAACGACAGAGCCCATCTCCCTTCTTAAGGAGAAGTTTTAAACTCATCTAATTTTAATGTTTTTCCTGATGCACTCCCAGCAAGCAGCAGACAGCACCCTGCGCTCGGCAGCAGCTGTAATTCTCCTCCTCCTGGCTTTCCCCGGCCGGGGCCAGGCAGAGCTGCGGCTTTCGATGCAGAGCACAGGCGAGGGCGTTTGCCCCCAGAACAACAATTTCATTTCCAGGAGGAGAACCACGGTCACGGGTACCTCGCACGCAGGGCGAGCGGAGGCAGAGCGACCGCCCGTCAGTGCCGGGGGCCTCGCACCTCGCCGTTGGCAGAGGGCAGCGAAGCGGCCCCTCGGCGCGTGTCCTGGCCCAACGGGTGCGAGAGTGAGAAGGGAGGGTGGTGGCGAGCTTCTGTGTGCAAGGAGGGATCCCACGGGCCCTGGGCTGGCAGCTCTGCTCTTTAGGAAATCAGCCACGTGCCAACAGGAATGCTATCCCATGGGTAGCTTTTAGGACAGAAGGGAAGAGGCATTAGTGACCAGGGTCTACTCTGAAGGTGATTTAGGAGATACATCATCTGCTGGGAGTAAAGAAAGGGAGAGAGCCCTGTGTTTGGACTTCCCTGCATCTGGAAAGATGCCAGCAGCCTGTTGAAGTTCCCAGACTTTCAGGTACCCACCTGGACCAAACTCCCGACCTTCCTAGCATCCTCCATCCCTGTCCTAGCCAGGAAATTCAGGATCACATCCCTAACCATCAGTGATCAGCTACAGCGAGGAGCGGGGACGAGCTCTCTGCTGCCGTGAGCCAGCACGGCGCCTCAAAGCAGGGGCCGCGGCCGGTTAGAGCAGCCGAAGCTCTGCTGCTGTTGGGGATCGGAGCCTGCATGGCTCCTTTGAAGCACTGAGCAGAGGGGCTGCCCCGGCTCCTTGGGGAGGCAATTATGCAGCTGAATATACAGTGCTGTGGGGAAAGTGGTTCCCTGATGCTCCGACACCCCGAGCGAGGTGGGACGTGGGACGGGTTTAGGTCGGGGTCCTGCCTGGCTCACCACCCCCTTCCCCTGCAGCAGAGGGATTTTGCAGGCTCTGCGATGGGTGTTGGCACAGCTCAGCCCCGGCAGCTGATGCCGAGCTCCGTGTTTT
The DNA here is from genome assembly GCF_965183815.1 of Platalea leucorodia. Classification (NCBI taxonomy): domain Eukaryota; kingdom Metazoa; phylum Chordata; class Aves; order Pelecaniformes; family Threskiornithidae; genus Platalea; species Platalea leucorodia. The sequence goes on from NC_138841.1 coordinate 1,920,975, forward strand.
ACATTGCAGAAGATAAAAACGATCCCACCCAAAGGAAGGGGTTTAAAATGGCTGAGGAGCAAAGACTCATCCTCGGATTTGGCCCTCAGCCCTGCTCTGCACGCCAGCACCAGCTGGGTGCCACACCAGCCTCCACTGCCCACAGAGAGGCCCCAGGGTGCTGGGGTAGCCGCGCTCAGTGCTGGCTCTGCACCAGGGAATGGAGATCCAGGAGCACCGGGAAGAGCCGTGTCCCCAGCAAAGAGGCTGGGCCAACAGGACCAGGGTCCTCTGCCACGGGGAGCCAGGATGGGAGCGGGATGACAGTGCCCCATGTCCCAGGCGTGAGCACCAGGGACCGATGGACACCCGCAAGAGGAGAAGCCCCATGGCAGGGAGCAGTCAATGCTCCGGGAAACTTGCACCGAGCCACATCCCATCACCCCACGGCTGCACCGCGCTCAGGCTTTTAGAGACAGAAATGAGACATTCGCTATGAGCTCTGCCTGCATCCAGGCTGCGGGATCAGGGCCACTCATCCTCAAAGCAACGGCAGGGGCTGGGTCCTGGCTCAGCACCGGCACAGCAGCCCGAGGCGGGTGAGACAGGCAGCATCCGCACGTAGCTTCTGACCTCCCAGCCTTGTTAGATCATGGCTTGAGGAACCGGATCCTCATGCCCAGAGGTGACGGCAGCACCTACCTGCAACTTCCAGCAAAAGCCTCCCTGGGAACACCGCTCCAAGGGTCCTTTTCCCACCCCGCAGTGCTCAGCCCTGAGCACCCCCGCCTCCCCTCCGGGGTCCCCCTGCCAGGCTGGGGCAAGCGCTGGGGAGCAAAGGGCTTCACCCCCTCCTCCCTGATGGGAGAGAGGGGCCTTGCTGAGATCCCTCCGATCCCGTTTTTCAGGCTCTGGCAGGAAGCAAGAGGCGGAGGAGACGAGGAGGGCCCGGTGCCTGCCTGAGCATCGGGGAGAGGCAAGGACAGCCGATGCCCCAGCCACACACGGAGCCACGGGTCCCTCCCAGCCCTGAGCACCCTTCCCAGACTGGGTGAGCACAGGTGGGTGCAAGGGTCCCTTCAGCGGGTCCCTCCCTGCACGCAGACCCCCAGGAGCCCCGGTGCCCATCGCCCCAGGCCGGCAGGGTACAGCCACGCACCCCGCAGCGGCGGGAGGGGACGGCCGCTTCGCCCAGCGGCACAAGCACGGAGATTGCGGGTGGGTGCGTGTCTCCGGCGTGGCTGCCTCGGGAAGGCGCATGCATAGAGGAGCAGGGTTAGGAAGGGTTGAGGTAAACACAGAACCAGCACAGAAATCATTAAAACGACACCGTGGGCCCAGGGCAGCTGCTCCCGGGCTTTGCTTTGCCGTCACCTTTTGCCTGCCACCCCCTGGGCAGTCTGTCCTCTCCCTTGGGTGGGCTGAGCCTGCCGCTGGCAGGCGAAGGTGGGTTGTGAAGGAGGGAGGGAGACCAAAGGAGCAGGCTGGTTTATTTAACACAGCCTCTTTTCTACACTTAACTCTACTCCATTAACCTTTTCCACGGAGCTCAGGCACCGAGGGGTTAATGCACTGAAAGCGCTGCTCCTGGCTGGATCGCATCCTGCCAGCATCCCTGTGCCAGGCTGCATTTCAGTCCCAGCAGCACCAGCCCCAGCGCATCGCCACGGGGCTCGCCACGGTTACCCCACGCTCCCATCGGAGCCTGGGTGAGGATCGACTGATCCCAGAGGAGTTTCCCGGACCAGGAATCCAGCTCCCGACATCAGTGCCCAGGGAAATCTCCTTTCCCCCGGCTGCCTCACGCACCCCTTGCCCCCTCCTGGACCACGCACCAGCGAGGCACCGATGCTGTGTTCATTTCCTATTTTCACCTGCTTTTCCTTCTTTTATTTCCAAATACACCATTTATCCTCCATGCCAGATCAGTGAAAGCAAAGCTCTGAAAGGCAGGAAAAAAAACCCAAACAAACCGCCAAGCAGCCAGCTCTGCGCTGCAGAGCCCCCAGGCACAGGAGCCTCCCCAAAAGTCAGAACCGAGCGACCGCACGGTTAAGGGGGCTGGAGCCCAACTTACCTTTGGGCTCTCCTCCCGTCTCCCAGCGTCGCTGTCATCCGCCTGCCTGCGCCCCGCCACAGCTGCCCGCACATCTGGCTCGGGCAGAGCCCCCGCCGGCAGACAAAGGGCCGGGGTTGCGTTGGACCTGCCACAGCTGGGGGTCCGTCCTTGTCCCTTTGGGGCTGAGGGACAGGGACAGCAGGCCACCCCCTGCCAGGCTGCCCCCACGCTCGCCCTCAGCGCCCGCTCTGGAGGCAGCGGGGAGAGACCTTCATCCTTCCCTCGCACGGCTCCTTTGCAGCCGCACACCCGCCGCTCCCTGCTGCCTGCAAACGCTCCCCCCTTCTCCTCCTCCTCCTTCTCTCTTCTCCCCTCCCTTTCCCCATCCGCCTCCTCCTCACTCCAGTCTTGTCGCCAGGACGTGCCACCCACCTGAATCAGCTCCTGCCGGCTGCGTGCTTAACTCCTGCGGCTCTGGCGAGCACCCGAGGGGCAGCCCCGGCACCCCCAGCCCCTTGGGGCGATGCTCCCGAGGACCAGATATAAAAAGCTCCTGCAAAGGCTGAGCCGGCTGCTCGCACCCCTCGGCATCCGCAGTGCATCCTGCTCCCGCTGCAGCTGAGCCCGCTGCGGCACCGGGGTCCCCTCCCCACGGGCTGGGACACTGGGGTCACCGAGCCCCCCCCGGCTGTTTCTCCCACGGAGCAGCACGGCCCCGCATTAGGAGGGAAGCAGGAGACTCGACGGGGTGGACTTGTGGCCCAAATCTCCTCCTGCCCACCGGCACCCAAGGGGCTTTATTTGCCTTTGGAAAGATCCGGCTGCACGTGGCCCTGGGAGCCCCGGGCGCCTGCCCCGTCCCAGCGTGCCCAGGGTGACACCGCAGGTGCCCCACGGGGTTTGCAGCACCCCCCCGGCCCTCTGGCTACGCGCTGGCTGAGTCCCCAGGCAGGACACGCTGCCGGTGGCTCCCCTCCCTTGGAAAGGGACGCTCGGAGACTCTTAACCTTGAAAAACACTGGGGAAAAGCTGCCTTCTGCTTTGCTGTGTCTCAGATGGAGAGAGCTGGGGTCCCAGTTGCCCGTCACCCATCCTAAGAGGTGAGGGACGGAGACGCCATCCACCTTCGCGCCCAGCGCGACGCAGGGGAAGCGCCACGGTCGGGCGCAGTGGTGGGGCTCTGACAAAGGCAGGATTCGGGAGGGTGCAGCAGAGCAGCCCCAGCTTTTGTTTGCTTTCCAGCAGTCGCTCCCCAGAAATGCTTTTCCCAGCCCCATCCAGCGGCTGTCAGAGCCCTGCGGATGCCACACGCCCCGGGAGTGACAGTGGCCATTGAATCCCCATTTCATGCTCAGGAGCATGAGCCAAGCTGGGGGTCTGGCTCATTCCCAGAGCATTTGCCTGGGGCGGTGGGCTGGACCACAGGGATGGAGAACAGACGTGCACACACGTGAGAAAGCCAGAGAGGCAGAAGAGGAGAGATTGGAGTGACCTGATTTAATTGGCAGGACTTCAATAACATAAAATCCCTGCCCATGTGCCCAAACCAAATGGGTGATGTTCTGGCATGTTGGCCTCCATTCAGCAAAGCATTTATGCAGATACTTAATGGGAACACATGCTTAACGTTAGCCTCACTTAAATGCTGTGCGGCATAAGCTGAGAGGCAAAGAGGGGTCTCAGCTGGAAGGCCTCCTCATGGCTTTTCAAATAGCAAGGGGTGAAATGTGAGGCTTTATCCAAATCCTAGGGCATGCAGGGCCATGCCCCTTCATTTTGCAAAAGCCCCATAAGCATCCTACGAAAGCCATTGCTCTCGTGAGACTATGGAGCCCCCAGTCAGCTGGAGAAGCCCTTCCAGACGGTCTTTGTGCCGGTGCCCACGTCCTGCTGCTGCTGCCAGGACCATGGGTACTTAGAGGGAACAGGGGCTGGGATTGCTTCTGGTTTGCAGCCCCCCGTGCTGTGGGGCTGGCAGCGCAAGCGCCTCGCAGCCTCCCCTCCCACTGAACTCAGGGCGCAGGGGCTGAGCAGGCAGCCAGCCGCACCAAGCCACTGCAAACCGCTCAGCGCCCATCCCCAGTGCTGCATCCTCGTGTGCCTGCAACACAGCGTGCACAGATCGCTGTGAGCAAGGGGGAAGAGCTGCCTGGGGCTTTCCGTGGTGCAGGAGATGTCTCAAGCCCACCCCAGGCTGCTGCACGGAGCAGCCCGCGGCTCCCAAGGGCACAGGTAATCACTCAGTACTTGATGGTGGCTCTTGACCTGTCTGCCCCAGGGCTCAATCTTGTGGCTCAGCCAATGCTGCTGGAGAGGCTGGCAGGCTGGCTTCAGCTCGGGGAGGAACAGGGAGAGCTTTGCCTGCCCTGGCCACGTGGCCGTGGGTGGATGCTCCTGCGCTTGGCTGGGACTCTCTGCAACACCCTGCAGCTCCTGGGGACTGTTTTCAGGGCACCCACTGCCCCAAAACATGGGCCTGGGGGAGGTGGAGTGGCAGCAGCTCCCTCCCCAGCTGCCAGAGCTCCATCGATCAGAGCAGCCGGTGCTGCAGAGACCTCGCTCGGGGCTGGACCGACAAGCAAACGCCATAGAAACAGCTGAACCCAGATGAACTGCACAGGGCTTTCATCCAAGGCTTGGTGGAGGCTTGTACAGCACCGTTAAGCCCAGGTCATTTAATGACTTCTCATTCCAACTACAGGGGGTTAAAGGTGCTTGTTTGGTCTTAAGACTAATTGAGTTTCTCCTCCTCTGCTGCAGACTCCCTGCGGGGCCTCAGGCAGGTCCCTAACTCAGTGACCCCCTTCCCATTTGCTGGATGGGGACACTAGTGTCACCTCACTCCTGGTGACGTTTACTGCCTTGCAGAGGGGAGAGATGCTGGCCCGTGCTGGCAGCTTTCCCCACGTGCTTTAGGTGCAGGAGGAGAAGCGTTTCTGTAAACACATTTACAGTCAGCCTGAGCTGCCTCCGCTGCAAGCAAGGGAAGGAGATGGAGACAGGCATTTCCCCCTGCTCCAGGCCCAGGCGCACGGCGCCGGGGAGGGAGAAGCTGGCCCCGGGTGGCCCGGAGCCCTCTCTGTCTAACACCTTGCCGGTGAACCGGCTCCTCCCGTGCGCTAAGCCAGCTTGCTGCAGCTGATGACTAATGCATGTCACTCTCAAGATGCTATCTTCAGGCAGATGAGTACAGCCTGATCCAGGTTTTAATTGTGTAGGATTTTAGCCGAGATGGCACTAATTTATTTTCTCTGCTGCTTCAGCAGTTCTCATGCCTCTTCTGCACTTGAAGTCACCTGGAACATATTCCCCTGGTGCAAGGGGTTAAAAACTTTTCTTGCTGGAGAAGCAGCTTGCAGTCTCAGGATGATTTTATTTTTTTTTACCTACAGCCAGTTACACGTGTAGGGTTGTAAGGAGCTTCACATCCCCCTTCTTATCCCTTAAGACACAACATTAGCTCCTTGGGGAGCAGCGCTGAGGCAGTCAGAGAGAAGCAGTAGATTGGGAGGGCGAAGCTTGGGCAAGCCGTACTCAGCCAAGCCTTAGCTCCAACAGACCTGGATGAACAAGGGCCCTGGGGCCTCTGCTTCCCCTCTGGACCAATATGAACCTGCCGAGCCTCGTTCATGGAGGACACTCCTTGCAAAGACTCTGTGCAAGCATTGGAGGGCACAAGGCACATGGCTCCGCTTCACTGTACCTCCCATTCCAGCAAGCGGCAGATGCCACCAGAAAGCCACGGAAGAACAACGCACAGTAGGTGCCTTTCCTTGCCACCTGTGCCTTCAGGGTCTAACGTCCCAGCACCAGCCTTCAGTTTTCCATCCATAGGGGACAGAAAGCACATGAGACCTGATCAAGAACTCACCAGCATAAAGAATAGCTAAAATACAGCAAGAAACATCACACTGACCATAGCTCCTTGTGTAACAACACTGCTCTGCCACGGGTCCCCCGGCTGTTGCTGCCTGGTTTTGCCCCCAGCTGAAGCCCACCTAGCTGGGCCGCTCCCATCCCACCCCTCCAGCTCTCATCCCCTGCACCTGGAGCAACAAGCCGGGCTCAGGAGGGATGAGGTTTCCTATCTGCAGCATCTCCTGGGGCCAAAAGCAGCATCCCAGCCTCTCCACAGCCCACTGTGCCGGGGTCAGGCAGGTCCCACACTCGCTTGGGAATGCTTGGAGGGCAGAAGGTGATGCCCCCCGTCCCCGGTGCGTGATCGCAGGGTTGCTTTAGACAGGATCCATTCCCAGCAGCAGTTTTCTCCTCTCCTTCCTCCCAGGCATCGGCTGAGCCAAGCCTGACTTCGCTGCCTCCCGGCGGGGATGGGAGCTGCTGGGCAAGAAGTACCCACGCCTCCCAGAGGCTCACGTCGGTGTTATTCATCTGTGGGAATTGTTTTTGGTGTCACAGTTATTATTATTCTTTAATGATTTAAGGACATAACAGCAGCTCCCTCAGGCAGCATGATGGAGTCATAAACCCCGGAGGTGTTCGGAAAAGCCGCCCGCAGCCCTTTCTCCGGAGCCAAAGAGGAGACACCCCTTCCCCTCCCGCATCTCCCCTGTGCAGAATAAACCAAATCACATCCTAGCAGCAGGCAGTAAGTTATTGCAGGCCTATCGCTGGTGCAGGACAGAGCCGTAACTCAGGCGGGCTCCGGCTGCTCCTGAGTTACGGCATCTCTGCTGCCCGTGGCAGGGCAGCTATACGTTACCCTCGGCACCTAGGACTCTCCCGTTGTGCATCGCTGGAAGCAGGGATCAATAAGCCTTCTTCCTTCAGCAGCCAAGAAAAACCAGCTGGGTAAAACACAAAGCAGCTAGCGCAGCCTGAGCCCCAAAGCTTCCCTGATCTGCCTTAGAAAAAGAGATTTTCAGTGTGTTTTCCTCCTGCTGCCTCTTTCCCTCTCTCTGCTGCAAAGGTAAACACCGACCTCGCTTACCCTGTGCTTCCTCCAGCCTTGATCTGGATCCGTGACTCCTCCGCGGAGCGGCGCAGAGCCCGGGGGCTGCGGCTGCAAACCCAGGGGAGGTTTTGCACAGCGCGGGGCCCCGGAGCTGGCGGTGACACAGGCTTTGCACCTAGGATGAACGTTTGAATAATTGCCATTTCGGAGGAGTAACATATATTCGAGTTTAGGAGGCAGGAGTCTTGGGGAGGCTTCGTGTCGTCTGAAGCTGCCATGTACTGACACCAAGCTTTTGCAGGGTTATCAGTAAATCCTCCCTTCCGCTGTAGGTATCGGGCACTATCAACATGCTATTATGACGATGTTCATAATCATATTTTTATATATTTTTATAGTGTCTTTTAGTACTTGTTTGGGGATAATTTCCAAATCCCTGAAAGTCAGCCCATGCATGTCGAACGCTGCCCAGAGACACTCCCGCTCCCCTCCCGAAAAGGGGGAGCGACGATGCAGTGGGCGAGGTGACAAGCCCAAGCCCACGGAAGCAGTCGGTGTCGGGGTGCTGGCTCTGGGGCACGGCAAAGCCCTGCACCGCTCGGCCACGGACACGAGTCCGAGCTTGCACTGGAGCCAGGGAAACGAGGCACAGCCAGGCTAGGGGCCAGATCAATACAGACGTTTAAGCATCCACCTCCGAGCCCCCATTGATTTCGGTATCTAAATACACTCGGAGCGCTGGGTCTATGCGGCCGAGCCAAGGTCACACCAGAAGTCTGGAGCAGCAAAGGGAATTGGACTCAGGACTCCTTCCCAAGTCAGAGGCGAGTGTCCTGAATTATGGGGCTGTCCTTCTCCCTGCCCACAGGAGCTGATTTCAAGCCCATTAAAGAGCGCTGGCCCCCAGCCTCACGCCGCCTGCGGGAGATCAATACCAAACCCCGTCTTTTCATACAGGCAGGAGCGCGGAGCCCTGATTAACCCCGCTCACGCCATTTCAGACCGAAGCAACATCCCCAGCGTGCCATCTCTCGGCTGCTCGCTCGGCCGCGGCGGCAGCGACGGAGGGACCGCGCCGGGCTGCTCCGGCGCTGCTGCACAGACCGCAAGCGCTGGGTGGGAAGGGGACGTGTTCTTCTGGTTCCTATTTCTCTGCTTTGGGGCTGGTTTACAGCTACCATAAAAGCTGATAATAAATCAGGGGCGATATTATAAAATGCAGGAACAACCATAGTTAGAGCCCAAAAGAGACCGACTCTCTCTGCCAGCCCCAGAAAGGCAGGAGGAGCAGCTCAGTTTATCTTTCCCCTTCCCAGTTGTCCTTACGGCCACCCGGGGAAGCAAGTTAGAGGGGTGAAGCGAACCTGATGGAGTCCCCCATTACACGAACACGCCGGCAAGGCGTGCTGAATAATGTGGCCTTTTTTATGGAATGCGCTTTGCATTGCAGAAATTTTATATTGCTCTCTCTTCCTTTCTCTCTTGCTGTCTTCGCCCCCACCCGCTCTCAAATTTACAGGCAGGAGATTGGTCCAGGGGGAAATAAACTTCCTAAAGAGCACAGCGTTCGCTGATAAAGAAGGGAAAAACCAGTGAAGAAAATGGTAACGATACCTCATGTATTACGTGCTGCTTTAAGAGTCAAATTTGTTTCTTTTATTGCCAGACGAAAATGTAATTAAAAGGCTGCAGCGTCAGCCGGTTGCAACTGAACTTGTTGCATTTGTTAGCAGACAGGACCATTAAAACCTTTTGTGTCTGGGTATTTTAATCTCCAAGGTCCAGTTATCTCTTCCGCTGCCTCCTCGCAGATGTATAACCAGCCTTGCGAGGTAGCAAGGGTACCGGGCGAACGGCGCCGTGCAGGCTTCGGGCGCTGCCTTCCTTCCCGTCTCCTGGGCTGAAAAATTAACACTGTGCTTTTATTTTGTTTCTCCGAGACTCTGCAGGGATATAAAAGTGGGGTTCCCAAGGGGGGGCCACCTGCCCCTTCCCCATCCCGGGGCTCCCACCCCACACCGGCTCAGGCTGCAGCCCCTCAGGGACCCCGCGCGGGGACACCAGCCCGACCTGGCGACAGATCACACCCAGAGGAGGGAGAAACCCTGCGGACCTGCGAGGAGAGGGGCAAGGGGGGAGGACGAACGGGACGGCCTGGGCGGGAGGGCTCGAGTGGTGCTGGCGTGGCGGCATCCCCTCCCGGCGCTCGGGGCAATGGGGCAGCTGCTGAACCCGTGCCCCACTGCCACCCCCGGGCTGGGGTCCCCCAGCACCCGCCATCCCAGCGGGCCCGGCGGCGAGCAAGAGGGGCCGGAAAGCCACGGGGGCATCCAGGCCGGGCGGGGGACCGCGGATGTCACTGTCGCAGGGGACCCCGCCGCCCCGGGTGCGTTTTGATGCTTTTTGCCTCTGGAGCCGCTGCTCAGAGAGAATTTCGGCGCCAGGCAGAGCGAGCGGTGTGTACCGGCGTATTTGTATTTGTCAGCGTTTCCGTGGCAACGTGAGCCCCCTTCTCTCCCCTCGTGCGCGCACACGCACGCGCGCAGGCGCGCTGCCGCTGCAGGCGCACGCGCGGGCTCGCAGGCGGGCGCGCACACGTGCACGCCCGGTCAGCACACGCGTGCGCGCACAAACGTGCACGTGCTCACCTGCACGCACGTACGCTCATGCACTCACGTGCCTGCGTGCATGCATGCACACGCACACGCACGTGCACACGCGCGCGCGCTCACGTGCACGCGCACGCACGCGCACGCAGATGCACGCACGCGAGCACACACGCACGGAGCTTTTCTCCCTCTGCGGCCCCTTTCCATTCGAGGGCAGGTTCCGCAGGCCTCCAGGCTTTGCTTGCTCCTGACAAGCGCTAACGGCAGGCTGCTCTTAGTGTCTGCACTGGCGGCTGAATGCTGATAAAATGAAACTACAGAGGCGAGGGCTGCTGTTACGAGATGTAGCATTTATTTGTTTCTCTGTTGTCGGACCGTTCGCACACGCGCTCTCCATCGCTGCTGTTCGGATGCTCGCCGGGGCTGTCACCGCCCCAGGTCACCAGGGAAGGGCTCATTACTGGCATTTCAGAAAAAAAAAGAAAAACCATCCTGTTTTTTCCCCAGCGCAGGTTCCAGCAAAGGAACTAATTATTCGGGGTAGCTCTGGCTGACGTTGCGGCTGGGACCGGCGTCCTGCTGGGGCGAGCGGCGCGTGGTGGAAGATGAATGTTTGGCCCCCGGGGTTTGCTGCCGCGTAGCTGAGGCAGGGGCGAGAATGGGGCAGCGATGCTGAGCCGAGGGGAGCGGGAGCACGGGGGGAGCTGGGGCTGCCTCCGAAAGGCCCAGCATGTGTGGGATGCTGAAGCTGGGAGGTGCTGGGGCTGGAAATCCCACCGCCTGCGCCCTCGCAGGCAGGACCCCTGGCAGACCCTGCGCCGGCTGCCTTGCAGCGAGGAGAGCTCGCCGGGCTGCCCCGGCCTTGCCGCGTTGGGACCCCGCAGCGCTGCCTCCTGCACCAAAACAGATCCCTCATCAGGCATCGCCCCGGGCTCTGGCCACGGCTCCCCAGCCTCCCCAGTCCTCTCCATCCCAGCTCCTCCGGGGCCTCTTATCAGAGGCTTTCCAGGAGCCCGGTGCAGGGGTGCCGTCCCCTCCGCGCCGCCTCGTCCCCAGAAGAGCCGGGAGGCAAGCGCGGGGCTTTCTTCCCTTCTTATTTTTTTTAATTGGAATCTCTGCTGAATCTGCTAATTAAGTTCTTTGCCTGCAACTAATATTGTGCTGTTAATTCCTCCCCAGAATGATTCCTCCAGCAGTCACAGAGGTTATGTTTGCTGGCATCCTTCCACGGCTCCTTTATAAAAAAAAGAAGAGCCCTTTTTAATCACGGCGAATGACTCATCTACGAGCAGCCCTCGTCCTCGTCCTCTGCCTCGCCGCGGCCCCGGCGTGCGAGGGAGCAGCACGGGCAGGCGGTGAGCCCTGCCTGCCCCGCCGGTTCCTCCAGCACCCCGGGGGCTGAGTCCTGGCAGGATGGGGCCACCCAGCACGGCCACACGAGCAGGCACCCGGCAGCGCAGCCGAAAGCCACCACGTCGTCCCCTCTGCCCTCCGCGGCCAGCGCTCAGCCCCTCTCCCCCCAGCTTGCCGGCTGCAGCCCTGCATGCAGGGATTCGGGGGGAAGTTTAAGCCTCAGCTGCTTTGCAAAGTGCAATGAGTCCTCCTCAACAGCCTGGGCTGCTCCGTGCGCAGGATTTGGCCCGCGGACCCACATTAGTGCGGTGCCGATGGGGCTCAGCTCCCCGCACCAGTGCTCTGCGTCCTCCCAGGGGCACCGGGTTGTGATCTGATCCAAAAGACTGCTTGCTCACATGCAGCATGAAAATTCAAGAGCCCTTTGATATTTTTCCTCTCTCCCTGTTTCTCCTGCTTTCTATTTTTATAAATAATACCTGGTCTCGAACTGAACAGAATACCAAGCGTGCAATTAAATCCCCGAGCGCCAGCGCTGCCTTTGAGGAGGCTTTGAAGCATCTCTTCCCGGAGGCGGCGATGCCACAGCAAAGCCGCCGCTGGCTCAGACCCTCACAGAGGAGCAGGAGCGCTTAGCAGGGCCTGACCCTGCTTCAGCTGCCTCCAGAGCCCGGGCACAGCCCGGGGTACCCTCGCTGGAGACAGGATTGGACCCGTGCATCACCTCGGAGCTGCACCCCGGCTCCCCCAGGAGCAGGGCTCCCCCCGCTAATTTCTTTGATCTCAATTCCCATTAATGCCAGTGAACTGGGGTGGGAGTAATCGCTCTCTCCGCATGTTGTGAGCTGACTTAAGCGCTGCATTGCTGGAAGGCAAAACCCATCAGAATTAAGAGGACTGAGCAGGGGGAATAATGCACATTCTGCATGTGCAAAGCGGGGAGAGGAAACCTGGGACCTGGGTTTTTTTGGTGCATGAAGACATATTCACGCTGCTTCTCTGTATCTCGGGGGGCTGATATAGAATCGTTCAGGTTGGAAAGGGCCTCTGAGATCATCGAGTCCAACCGTTAACCTGACTGCCTGGTCTGCCTCTAAGCCATGGCCCTAAGCACCGCATACATACCCAGATCAGGCAGAATGAGCCCTTTGCCCCGCTCTGCTCCCAGCTCTTGGCAGCGGAGGCCGCTGGGCTGAGCACGGGCAGAGCGTGGGGTGCTGGTGACAGTCACAGCTGCCTTAGAGCCACCCCAGGGCTGCTCTAGTGCCATCAGGCCTGGGCATGGCAGTGCCCAGTGCCAGACAACGGGGACAAAACCCAGTGGCAGCGTGAGCTGGACGTGGAGCCAGCGCTAATCCAGGGAAATGGGTGGGATTGCAGCCCTGCAAAGCAGATGGGAGCTGGGGGAAACGCTCCCGCTGGAGCTGCAGCCAGCTCCCCGCGGCTGGCAGGCAGCTCAGGAGGAGGAGGCTGCGGGGTTGCCATGACAATCAAGCATCTACAAATTCTCGGGTTATTTATCTTCGGTTTTGTTTTGGCTGAGTGGAAGTAAGCCTTGCTTCTGGGCTAAGGGCTGTCAGCGGGCTGCGGGCGCAAGGGGAAGGAGTGGGGGGGCTCAGCCCTTCGCTCGGTAGCACGGGACTGCACATTATAGAAGATAAGATAAAATTAAAGCCATGTCTGCAAGTCACCTCCTCAGCTCCAGCAAGGAGACCTTTACCAAAAAGAAGAGTTCACAAGTATGAACTCTAACAAAAAATGTTGAGTTTTGGCTGCTTTATTTGCCGTTTGCCTTCTCAGATACTCTATAGCCCCAAATCTCCCACAAGTCTACAATTACCTGGCACCATGAGGCCACGTTGTTAAATCTGGCATGTGCAATACAGGTCTGGGCTTCTTTAATTAGTTAATATTGATGTCCAGATAGATTTGGACTGGGCCCTAGACTTGCTTGCAGGGCCTGAATTGCTGCTGGATGGCTGTCTGCTTTCCAAAGCAATTTCCAAAATTCAAGAGAGGTGATTGAATGATATTCTGATTTATGGCATTTCACGCCACCTCCTTCACTCCTTTGCTGGGGCACCCGAGCGTCGCACACGCTTTGAGCCGTACCCAGCTGCAAGTTCCTTCGCAAAGGCTCCGTCGGTGTCTGGCTCCGGGGCTCAGCCCACCGCGGCCGGGCTGACGGCGCTTGCAGAAAGCAAAGATGCTTGATGCAGAGCCCGAGCTCGTTCCAGACGCCTCTCTGCAAATCTGCTGTCACTCAGGCTATGGAAAACAAGGAGGCTGTGGGGAAGTTTGGAGTTGCCGGTAGCTGGGAACTTCTCAGCGAGGTGTAAAACAGAACGAGTGTCGCTTCTGGAGCTGGGAGAGACCCACGCGTTTACCTGCCCGTGTCACCCGCTGTCAGCTTCCAGCCTCCTCCCCCTTTATAGGAGCCCCTGCCGTAATTGCTCCTAAGTCTAATAAGCGATTCTTTTTGATGCCTTCAGTGCTGCTGTTATGTAAATCCCAGCGTGAGGATGCTGTGTGTTTTATGGATCGTGCATTTGCCGACGTCCCCGAGTGTGTGTGCAGCTAAAGGGCTACCTTTGATTGTCAGATCAAAGGATCACGAGAAACGTTAAGGACAATACGAGCAAAGCAAAACTCAAGGAAATCAGAAGCCTGTGGTTAAATTGATTTGATTTGATTTTGCCAATAGAGGTCAGTATGAAGTATTAAGGCTCCTGAAATTGTACAAAGAAATCCCATTACTCAAGGAACAGATGGGCTATTTTCAGAGAGGCAATGATGGGAGGCAGCGAGCAAGGGAAAGGTGGCCAGAGCCAAGGAGCTCAAGGTGGTTTAGGAGGAGATGCTGTACTTATAAATGGAAATGTTCTGGGTACCAACTCCAAGCTGGCTGAGCTGGGAGCCTGAGCAGTGCTCTGCGCCAGGGCCCCGTACCTCCCGCGAGGCGGCTCACAGTCAGACCATCACCAGTATCCCCGGATGATGAGAAGTCAAGGAAGGGCCGTGGCGATGCCTGCCTTCTCCCCAGCCCCAGAGCTTCCCAGGGGCAAGAGGGAGAGGAGAGCTGGGGTGTGGATGCAGCTGGTTACAGGGAAAGGGAGGAGAGGACATCCCAATGAAGCCCCCTTCCTCAGCTGTTGGACACAAGTTCTCCTGCTTTGACCTCATCTCCAAAGGGCTTTGCTGCCCTTCTTTTATTGCTTCGAGCAGCTTTTGTTTTCCTGGGTGTTCCCGGGCGAGCCGTGCTGCTCCAGATGGCGACCCGCTCAGCTATTTCAGGCCATCAGCTTGACTGGACTTGCCCTGCCCATGGCTGACGGCCCCCGGGGTCTCTGCTCGAAACGAAAGCAGCTGCACTCAGAGCCCGTCTACAGAAGGCGCTGGGATGGGGGGCAGCTGCCAGACGGGCACCTCGGTTTATTTTCCGCTGGTGTGGCTCTGACAGTGAAGCCTCTGTAAAAGTGCAACGCAGAGGAATAAATTAAGCTGACAGAGCTTATTGCCCCCAAGCAGCAACCCCATCCCTTATCAACAGATGCCTTGAGATGGCCAAGGAGCATCTGCAGGCTCCGGGCTGCCCGGTGTTGGGGCATGCACAGGAGCAAGGGTCCCAGCTGGAGCTGTCACCCACAGGTGGGAGGAGGAATGGGGACCTTCCCTTGCTAAGGATGGGTGTGAGCTGGTGATGCTGAAGGAGCCTTAGATGAGGAACACCTTCATAGAATGGTTTGGGTTGGAAGGGACCTTTAAAGGTCATCTAGTCCAACCCCCCTGCGATGAGCAGGGACATCTTCAGCTAGACCTGTCCAAGAGCCAGCAGGTCCATGTTTCATAGAAAGCTCAGCTCTCCAAGCGGCCACACAGCAGTGTCCATGCTCCCACAGCTTAAAAAAGTACAGGAGAAGTGTGGGATTTGGCTAAACAACTGGAAGATGGAAACAACCTTTAGAAAGCACTTCTTGGGAGGGGAGGAGGGGAGGGAAGGTTTTCCAAGCAGTGCCACCCCCCGTGTGGGGAGGACAATGACAAACGAGGTGAATTTGGAGGCTGCGGAAAGAAACTGGCAGAGTGTTGAAAATTTGCTGCCAGGTTTGGGGGAGCTTTAAATGGCATTTAATTAGCGGCATTCAGGTGGTCACAATACTGTTGAGGCACAGTGGCAGCAACAAGACAGTACTGCAGTTCCTGGCATTTGTTAATTGAAGCCACTCCTGACAGAGACTAATGACTTTTTAATGAATCTGTTGTCTTAATGTCTTATTAAGTTTTGACTTTGCCTTTCTATCCCCTTCGAGATCCTCTGCCCAATCTCCCCGCCACTGCCAGCCATTTTCCTGGGAGCATCGGCATCCAAACAAGGGGACCGAGGCTTTGCCGGGAGGCGTGAGGACGGCTCCCCTCCTTTCTGCGAAGGGCCAGATCCAGCTGAGAGGAGCAGAGGGCTGGCACGGCTCCTGCCTGCAGGGCACAGAGCCCCAGTCTCCCAAAAAAAGGGAACACATGGATTACGGTGGAGAAACGCTGGCTGAGGAGATGGAGCAACTGCAGCCCCACAGCTTGGTGAGGTGTTGCTGCTGGCAGTGCTGGCTTGCTCCTCGTCCCTGCGGCCCCCAGCCCTGCGGGAGCCCCTCTGCCCCTGCCTCTCCTGCTTTGCTGCTGGAGATGGCAGGGTGAAGGACAACGCTGGAGAAAAGCACCTTTCCCCAGCACCTGGCATCAAGAAAGATGCAGAACTGAGGAACCAAAACCAAGTGAATCCATTAATCCATAGCATAAAAAGCAGAAAACATCCCTCTGGCATGGGTAGCTGCCCTCTGGAGATGGGCTGCAAAAGCACGTGCTGACACAGCCCCTGCTGCAGAGTCGCCCGGGGAAATGACTGTCCGTGGGTGAGACGGCTTGCAGTGATGCAGAGCCCTTGGATGGAGGAGCAGGGAGGGCAAAGGTGGCCCCAGGGTATCGGAGATCGGTGTTGGAGGTCAGCCCCAGCCTCTGCTGCTGAAGCTCAGTCTGAATGTCTGCTGGGGAGTCACATTCAGCCTCTCTCTTCATCATACCAGTCCCGTGGGCCAGGGGATGGGTAGGTAATTAAGCCCCTAATTCTCCTTAATTTGGGCCACACACGTACACGAAGACATGGCCCTGCGGAGGGTGAACGGCACACATATATAACGTAAGTGTACGCCCCAGGAACACAGCACCGGCAGGCTGCAGCGCCCAGGTGTGCACACGCCCGCAGCAGGGAGACACGCACACGCATGAACACGGGTGTGCAGACTCGACTGGACGGGCAGCAGGCAGACAGGAGCACGCGTGCACACCGACGCACTCTGCCCAGGTGTGCATACGTGCACACACAGTGGCCCTGCGGTCTCAGCCCCTGGACACCATTAAGCTCAGCGCAGCAGAATTTTTAGTGATGAGATGCTGTACGAGTGTTGCTAGAGAGCAGAAAAGCCACTAAGCCCAGATATCTGTCACCAGGCCAGCAGGTTCAATACATCAGGCATTAGCCCTCAGCACAGCTCCGCGGAGCGCTTGGCATTTAATCCTCCCTTCCCGAGCCTCTGCTCAAGGACGTGCCTGCTTGGACATGCTCAGACACCCACCCGCTTGCACACTCCTGCTTCTCCAGCCACTCTCGCTCAGCAGCACCTCTGCACGGGGACGAACGTGCACATCCCCTGCCTCCAGCTGCGGCACAGCGTGATCGCGGCTTGTGCCCCCGCTGTGACGTGCACACGGGGCCATGCGGACACGCATCGGTCACACGTGTTTTATAACCGGGATGAGCACACGGATTCAAGCACTGCCGGGGACGTGCCTGGATGCTCAGGGACTCACACACCCACCCTGGGCCCCAGGGACCCCGCAGAGGGTCCCACCCAAGGACGGGCATGTCCCCTAACTCCTGCCCTCTCCCCCTCCCTTACACTGAAACGCAGGCAGCCCTTGCTCCTCCGTCCCAACTCTGTCCCCAAATGTGGCCAAACGCCGAAGCATCCAAGGCCCCGAGCCGAGCAGGATGGCAGGAGAAGGGTAATGCTGCCATCTCTAAGGCGGTGAGACACGGGGAGCCTGGCACCCGCCTCCCTGCCAGCATTAACTGGGGCTTTATCTCTCGGAGCCACCGTCCCTGCTGCCAGCGCTGCCAAGGGATTTAGCTCCTCTAATCTGGGCGGCTGGAGGGTGGCACGGGTCTCTGCTCTCCCCTGCCTTGCGCCTGGGCTGGAGCAAAAGCTTCTCACTCCATCCTCAGCGCTGCTGCAAAGCCTCCTGCAAAGGAGGAGTTAACTGCAAAGCATTTTTACCAGTGCTGGACTGGAGAAATCTCTGGACAGGTAATTGAGGACAGAGCCACTCCACGCGTTTCAAACCCTCTCCACTCCACGGCCAGCTGCTCTCCATGGGTGCCACTACCCTAATTGAGAAGGAAGTGTTTAGTGGAGTGGATTGAACGGGAGGAAGGAGGGAGGGAGAGAGAAAATGCAGAGAGGACATGGAACAAAGGTAGACACAGGAGAAAAAAAGGAAAAAAAGAAAAATGGAAAAAAAGAAAAAATGGGGAGCATGCGATGAGGAGAGCAAGGACTTCTGCTAGTCTGAGGCCCAAGAAATAGATGCAAATGGTTCCTCACGTGGAGGAAACCAGCGGCCTCGTGGTTGAAGCATTGGGCAGGATTCAGCCGATCTTGACTCAGCTCCTGGCTCTGCCACCGGTTTCCTGACGTGACTTTGGACAAGGCACTGTTGGAAGCAGGTATTTAACAGGTTTTCCCCAAAAGCCAAGTGCAAAATATAGCAGGATCCTAATTGCATTCATTTGTCAGGCATCACTCTAGCTAAACAGATTCCCAAATGCGCTGGGTGGGAGCCCACGTCCCACTGACTGAGGCTGACGCTCTCCTGACAGTCCCGGTGTTGACATCCCTGGGAAGAGCAGCAGGCAGAATCCGCTTCACAGAGAGCACAAAATCACAAAAATAGATCCAATTTCTACATCTATATTTAACACTCTGTGTTCTCCTTGGAATGGACTCAGGCTACGGCAATTAACTAATGATGAGGATGATTAAGGATTGCTCTTGCGCTTTACATTTATAGCATCTCTCCCACTTCTTTTCTGAATAATAATGCCTTTCCTTTGCAATACCAGCAGAGCATTCCCAGGAAACCGAGAGGTGAAAGGCAAGGAAAATTAGAAAGGTGACCCACTAAATGGATCAGGGAAATGAATAAATCTGATGTTTACCTATCCCCAAACCAGGACGAGAAGATCAGTCCCGGCCAGGGTTTCCCCACAGCGCTCAGGTGAGAGCGAACGGCTCCAGCACGGGCTGTGCAAGCACAGAAGTGTCTCTGGCTGCTAATGGAGCTTGAATAATAACCAACTGGGACTGCTGGTGGGGATGCATTCAGACTCCATCTCGAGAGCGTGGGCCTTGCTCTGGGCTGTCCTGGCTTTACGTGATCTCTTTTCTGGTATGGGCAGAAAGCACTGGTTTCCCATGCAAAGATGCCATTTTCTTGCTGTAAGGGTGGCATGGGAGAAAGAAGGAGAAAAAGAAAAAGTCACTAGAATAAAATTAGGTGTGAGATAAATAGGAAGCAGGAATCAGGCTAGCCATCAAAGCCATGCTTCTGCTACCCCACTCGAAGGGCAGGGGAGCGAGCAGCCGCTGCTCGCGGGGTGCTGGAAAGCACGGGAGCGACCATCATTCCTGCGATCGGCCATTCTGCTACACCCCCGCCCACCCCAGCCTATTCAGCGTCACTTCAGCAGTGAGAAATATTGTTTGTCTCCCTGAGAGTGAAAACAAACAGAGCATGAAATAAAAAAAAATCAACTAAAATAATTACAGGTTACAACAAATCAATTGGAACTGTGTAAATAGCCTTCAGGCAGGCATAAGACACAATGTTCATTGCTTAACATGCTCAGTGCTCGCTCGCTTCCCCCGACGCCTCGGCAGCCGCCACGGCTCGGTGACGGGATGGACCGGCGGCGAGGGCTCCCCGGGCACCGCAAACCGTCATCCCCCCAGTGACGCCCTCCCGTGCCGGGAGCTGGGGCAAAAGGACCCAGTGGATCAGCCCTGGGTCGTGCAGGCTGGGGGCCGTCAGCCCGTCGTGAGCCCAGGCTGCCTGCGGTGGGGAGCGCTCCTTGTGCAAGATCCCAGCCGGGTTTGCACCGCTCCTGCTAAATGCAGACCCAATGCAAATTCTTCCAGAAAGCAAACGTTGAAACCTGCCGTTGCTGGAAGCCAAGGCTGCAGCTTCAGGTTTCATCCCGAAGAAGCTGGGGAATTTTGGAGGGGAGGGTCTGATGGTTGCTCCTGTATAATCCTGGGAAGCAGACGAGGGGCACTGGGTGCAGACTTTGGGCAGAAGCCTGCGGGAGCCCGGGGTGCTTGAAGGATGCCCCACCATGCATTCATAAGCCTCTCGTAGCACAGGCTGTCTTTAGGTAGTCAGGCAGCTAATTCTTAGAGACACGCTGCTTGAAATAAGAGGGCAAAACTGTCATAGTAGTGAAAATTTTATGGCTTGCAAGCCTCATTACAAAACATTTTGAGGAAACAAGACAGGAACAAGTTTCTAGGGTGTTTCTTTTGCAGCCGGAAACCCCGATGAATATCAGTGCTGCGCATTAGCGGCCAGCAGCATCCAGGTGCTCTCCTGCCCTGCTGCGCTGCAGCAGCCACGGAGGTGGATCTGATGGGGTTTCTGGTTGAATGTATGGTGCTGTAGACCCATCCAGGGCAGGTTTCTGGAGCAGGAGCGTGGACAAGGGCACAGTCTGGTCTTCCCCTTGCAGCGACCGCTGCCTGGACTAGTATGTTGCTGTGGGTCCTGGCAGGTGACACACGTAGGGCTTATCGGGCCCATCTCAGGTCCATCTCGCTCTGCCTTTCACAGGATTGTCCCACCTCCAGTGGCTCCTGGCTGTCATCACCCTGGGGAGCCACCCCTGCGAGATGTGGGGCGGCAGCTCCTCCTTGAGCCCTGTGCCTCTGGTGGGACTGAGCTGCTCGATTCCCCTCCGCCCTCTGGGAAACCTGGGCACACGGACTGGTGGGTGCCTGTGAGGTCCCACCAGTGCTGGGACCCCCTGCCACGGTCCCGCATGTCTCCTGCGGAGGGGGAGCTGGGCACTGCCCTGTGGACGCCCTCGCTGCAGTGGTGGGACCTCCCTGCTCCCCTGGTGTCTCCAATGCTCTGCAGCTGATCTATGGCCACCAGAGACTCATTCCCGCTGATCGATCTCCTGCAGCTCCTGTGCATGCTTAACCAGATGTTAATTTAATGCTGCGGTCAACTGGCAGTGTATGAGGATTAATGAGAGCTAATTCTGCAGAGCATTGCTTGCACGGAGACGACCCCACGCGTGCAACGCTGCTCCGGGGTGTCCGGGAAGCTCAGGACTCGTGGACGGGGCCCGTGAGGCTGCCCACCTTCCCTCCGCTCCTCTCCGTGCAGGAGGTTCGGGGAGATGCTCCAGTTCAGTCACAAGCCATAAGCATAAGATGCAGGGATTTCAGGGCTGGCGATGCTGGAGCACAGGCTGGGTGACTGCAACAGCCTCTCTGGGCTGGAACGTTGCAGGCACCGTATCGGATTTGTTAGGGCAAGGCTAGAACTGAGTAAATGCCTCCCAGAAAATAATTTTCTGGACAAATCTTGGCTTGAAACTTGCTTGTGAGCAGCTTATGAGTTTCCTGGCCAGATCTTCTTTTAAAAATCAATCGTGGAATAACTTCTGCACCAGCTGCTCAAACGGTGGCTAATGCACAAGCAGCAGACAGGAGATTTTCAGTATGAGCTGCCTCGGTGAGCTCTGGATCAGTTATTCCCCCCGCGACTCTGCTGCCCAGTGGGATGGCTCTTTGAATGCTTGTGGTAGCGAGCTCTGAATGTACTTTCTGGAAATATCTCTAAAAGTTGCTTTGAATTTGGCTGTTTGCTCAAACACACGTGCCAAGAAATTCATTAGTAAACTATTAATGGAAAAGAACACAAAGTCTGAGTGCTCGTCAACGAGCTCACAAAGGAGACACTTGGCAGTTGGCTGCTTTCATCAGGATTGACGTCCAACACCTGAAAAGTATTGGAAATTCGAGACCCTGAGCACCTGTGTTGGAGCTGCTCTGCAAATAAAACTGCTAAACGGGAGGGGCTGTTTCCCTTGGGTGCTGCTGGACCTTTGGGGCAGCACTGGTGAGGTCTCAGGGTGGCGTGTCCCTCCTGCTGAGTATGCCATAGCTGATGGGAAAGCCTTGGCGCCAGTGGAGGTGGCCATGGCTGCTAGGAGATACGGCTGCAACCAGAAACTCGTGGTGTTACTTGCTCCCGGCTCCTGCAGAAGACTGAGGATGGGAGGTGTGGGAGTGATCCTGGGCTGCTGTGGGCGATAAGGTAAGGAAGGAAACCTTTTGGGTGGGAGGAAGGGGTGCAGTGCTATTGCCTGTGTGCAGGCAGGAGCTTTTGGGGAGCAGCAGCTGCCAAAGTGTTCATCTCCCTAGTGCCCAGCTTGTGGTGCGTGGCTGGCTTTGGGAGGGCATGGCAGCCATCGGGTACTGCCGAAATGGTTGAACCTGCTGCACCTGCCCCAAAATGAGGTGCTGACTGGTGGAGTTTGGTGTTATCAGGTCTGGCTTTGAGAGACTCCTAAGGAAAGTGAAGCAATGAGCAGATTACCATCCCGGTGGTTAAAAACAGCCAGTAAATCAATGTCTGCTTGGCAGGCCGTTAGTGCAGCTGGGTTCCGTTGTGTGTCTCTGTAGCAGGTAGCCCTGGTGTCCTCAGCTCTCTCTGATCACTGGGTTAGAGCTGGCTGGCTGTGTGGGATGCCTTTGGTGGAGAAGGAAAGGACTGTACAGTCAGTTCTAGCTGAGAAATGTCACCCCCGGTGCCTGGAGATGTATATTCCTCCTTTCCTGGAAGGAATCACGCAGAGTGGGGAGGGAGGCACTCCATGGGTGACACTCAAGTGTTGCTGAAGAAGTTGTAAATAATATTCCACGCTTGAATCCCTTCGCAGTGCGAGGTGCCGGCCCTGTTGTCTGTGTTCATGCTATATAAATATTTATGGCTCCTAATGCAGAGGTTTGTTACATGTAATGGCGTGAAGCTAACATGATGTTGTCTACAGGTGACATGCTGCACCAAAGGAAACCAGCTAATGTCCTCCTCGGCTTCAGGGGAAGGTGCATTAGCAATGCTTTACATGTAGCTAGAGGACCAGGGAACTGGGTGTGGAAGAATGATTTCCTCCCCAATGTGATACTTAAAGGAGGGGATGCTTGGAAAATTAGTTTAGCCTTTCTGATGGCTCTAAGGTGGGAGTTGATGTGAAATCCCCCCCGTGAGCATCCCTGGCGGCAGGACCAGGGCAGCAGCAGCGGTGAGCACGCCTGTCCTGTGAGCGGGAGGGAGGCAGCCCTGGGCGCTGCTCGGAGGCGAGAAGGAGCGGGGGCCCTCCAGCTCTCCTCCTGCGCATCCCCTGCCATTAGGACTTGCAAGCCTGGCTCGGGGGTTAGGGTGACCCCTGGACAACGACACCCTCCGCAGAAAGCACGGGGCTGCAGGTGCCCCTCTGCAGCGAGGCTGAACCCCCGCACCACGCCGACGTGTGAGCCATCGAGGGTGTTACCGTGCCGTGCAACGGGGTGCAGCCCCTCTCCCACACAGCCCCCCTCACACATGCCACTTGTAATCTGCTAATAATAGCCCTGTGCCTACTCCTCAACCACATATTTTTTTTCCTCTTCTATTGTTCTGCGTATTTCAGCTGCTGGAGGCTTTGAAATGGTCTCCCAGCCTCTCTGATAACATCACCATTGTTCTCCTCACCTACTGCCGCTCTTCTGAGTCATTCTGCTGTCTCGCAGGGCGAGCGCAAAGGTCTCGGAGATATCGGATGCGGCTCAGCCAATATCTGGCTGTTTGGTTGGTTTTTTTGCATCTGCGGTTATCTTCAGGGAAGTTAAGGGGCTGGGGGAAGGGAGGAAGACTAATAGGATTAATCCTCTGAATTCATTATGCAAAAACTTGGCGCCCTGCCAGTCTTTCTCTTGAACAAATGGTCAATGCTTTTCTTTAATAGCATTAAGCAAAATTACAAATCACAACGTTGGTTAATCAATCTTGATAGGTTTCTCTGAATAAAGTTTTTTTTAACTGTCTCCTGGAAAAGACTGTAGCAGCTGATGCTTTTCTTCTCCCAGTTTTTGGCATTAGCTGGAATTGCTAGAGAGATCCTGGTTATTTTTGTCTCTTCTGAAGCCCTGGGCTGCCTGGATAGAGGCCTGCATACAAACCAAAAAGACATAAATACAAGGGCCTCTGCAGTGTGCTCATCTCGGCACCAAGCCTTGTGCAAGCAGTGGGAACCAGGGCTTGGTTCAGCCCCGTCTGGGAGCCCCGGAGCTGTGCAAGGCTGGGCACCAAACCGAAGTCCCCCAGCACCCTCGGGCTGAGGCGGGCGGCCCAGCCGAGGTGGGCATTGCAGGGACTCAGGGTTGCAGTCAACCAGCAGAGCAGCTGCCCAAGTAAATACAAAATTTTATAGGTAAATATACGCTTTAAAGGCAGGCAGGCATATTTTTTTATGCTAGGCAACAGTTTGGAGCCAAAGCAAGGCATGCTTTGGTCTTGTTTTTATTTCAGTATTGCTTTCTTATGTGAGCATATGTATATATGTGTATTAATAGTCAGTGATGGTTTGCATACAGTGTATGGATATATAACAAAAATGCTAACACATGCCTATATACATGCATATATAGCTATATACTGCACGCCACTGGGTTGATGCAGATGTGTTTGACCCGTTTGCCCACCTGTGGGTTTGCAGCGTGCCTGCCAGGGGAGTTAACCTGCTCTTTATCAGTAAGCCAGGCTGTGGAGCGTGTGCCGCTGGGTGCACGGCAGCGGCGAGTGCCCGCGCGCGTTGGGTGGTGTATGAGTTCAGAGCACGCTGTTGTGCTGAATTGAACGCAGCCTGGTGCCTGTAGTAGCTGCCTTTGCTTCAGGTTATGTGTAAAAGGTGGTTAAGCTCCTGCTGGGGTAAAATAGCTGAAATGATGAAAGGAGAAGCCCAGGCTGGCAGGGAAGAGATGTGTATGCGGCAGGGACCCAGGGCTGAACGGGTGCTCCTTGGGTGGCACGGTCTGGGTGAGCCCAGGGAGGCAGCAACATTGCAGGAGCAGGCAGTGAAGAAGGCAGAAAACCCAAAAGAGCGAAGGAAGCCCTGCTAACCTGGCCCCGAGAAAGCTTTCCAGGGTGAGTGTTGGCTGGAACAAGAGACTTTGGAAACTGGGCTCTGAAGCTGCCTTGCATTGCTTGCTTCCTGCAGGCCTGGAGGAAGGACTTGAGTAATAAGCAGGTTTGCTTCAAAGAAATGCCCATTTACCACCTACTTCACACTCTCGTGAGAACAACCAAAACATACCTCTTAGGTCCAAAGTACTAATTATGTTTAAGGTCACTTCTGGCTTATTTATGGGGTTTTCTGGCTAAGGTATGAATATTCGTGTCAATGTATATAGATGAGTGTACTGAGCTGGAACATGACTATCCCCAGGCCTGGGTTTTTAAAGACATTTTTGACACCTTATAATATACCAAGAGGAAATAATCTCACTGGTATACACAGTGCTGGAAGGGAGAGGGCAAGCCAGCCCACCTGGGTTAGAGACCTACCCCGGGATGTGAGAAACCACGCCATCTGCTTTTTTCTACTGATTGTATACGAAGCCGAGCGGAGAAGCTCTGAAGAGGGCTGGCTGCAGGACAGGGAGCCCACCAGCAGAGTCTAAGCGGACGAGCTGGTGGCTTGGAGGGCTTACAGATGACTAAGGAACTTGCATGTGGTTGGTCTGGTGCAGGGATGCCTGAAGCCCGGCATCCCCAGCAGGGATGTGCAAGCACTGGGAGCCTGGTGCGTGACTGCAAGGGTACAGCCAACTGCAAGGGACCTGGCAGGCAGAGCCGTTTCCATTAGAGAAGCCGAGAAGAGAAATCTAGCACTGAGCTTCCCTTGGTGCACCAGCTTCCTCCTCACCTAATCTAAAATTAACTTCACTGTTCAGCTGCATTTAAGCAAAACCAGTTGCCATGGCCACGCCAGGGGCTCCTAGATATAGCAGAGGAGGTAATCAGTTAAAATGAATAGCCACAGAGCTGATGCTTGCTGTAGGTTACATGTGAAGTTCATTCACTTGTTAAACCTAATGGACTGTATTGCCTATGAATTGGAAATGTAAATTCTCTCTTTCGGTGGCTGGAGTTTGAATCCGGCTGGGAAAGCTGGAGGAAAATGTCAAATTAAAAGAGCTAGTGCTGTGGATAATGTGAGCCCATAACTGATCAGAGGGGATTTCTGTGTAGGTTCAAGCCTTAGGTTTGCTGCAAGGCATATAACTGAAAGCTGAGCCCCCCTGGCTGCTTCTGAGAGGGACACTGATATTTATAGTACCTTATTAATGCTTGCTTTGCTGGTGCTTATTAGCTCCGCTATCCTGTTCTGAATAAAATAAGCTATCTGGTCCTGTTGGTGCTTCACATGGCTTTAGAAGAGGCAGGAAGAGAGCCCTGTTTCTATGGCACAGCCTGCGAGCCATCGAGAATCTCAAGACAAATGTGATGTGATAAATCAGCTGTAACAGGCACCCGTCTGTTCATCACCTCATGCAGTCAGAGCTGGGGTGAGTGCAAATGATGCCCGGGCTGGGGAATGATGCAGGGCAGAGCCCACTGTGGGGACGTCAGGAGTGCTGAGCACGTGAAAAGGCTGCCAGCAAAGTAGGTGGGCTGTTACTATTTTAATAACTCACTCCTGAAGGAAGATCAGTCCTCAGGAATAGTCCAGACCTCCATTTTGTCTCAGATGAAATTTGGCAAGAGTCCTGCTCCAGAAGCCGCGAGCCAGGCCCTGCCTCTGTAAGGATGCAGGGAGCAGAGTCCCTGGCAGGGCTTTCTGCAGACTCAGTGCAGCCCTCGGGGGTGGCAGCCGCTTGCTGAGTCTAGAGCAAGGGACAGGGTGACCTCTGTGGTCCTCCTGCTGCTGCCCAGGACAGTCACCGACTGGGGGGGGCTGCCTCAGGGGCTGCCTTGCTGGCTAAAGCAAGTAGTCCTTGGGCTTGAGATTAAAATTCCTGCCATACAAATCCCTCAGTGATACAAACCGGTGATGCTCTGCTCCCCTGACGGATGGGTGGGGGATAACCAGGACTGGGTGTCTTGCAAAGCCCTGTGAGCAGCAGGGATGGGAGCATCACATCCGACTTTTGGTGAGATCCCCGAGTAGATCAAGCCCAGCACAGCTCCTTTGCTTGTCAGTCTGCGTGATACAGACAGAATTGCCCTGTACCTATCTCTCTGTGCTTAGAGTTTACTGTAAACCTGTCTTAAACCTACCTCATATAGTCTGAGCCCTGGGATTTCTGGAGGTTCACACTTGCATCAGTGCGTGTGTGCTCATTCGTAGCATCCCGCGCTCCCCAGGATTCCCTCGGAGGAGGCTGCACGCACGCAGGTAGGCACAACATCCCCTGCTTGCTCGTGCTGTGTCTCCAGCGAAGTATGGAGGAGGCTGAGTCATCTCCTGCCAGCCTCCCCTGCCCCGAGCCCCCTCCCACCTCCTGGCAATCTGGGCTTTGCAGCACCGGTACGAAGCCCGTCCAGGCACCGGAGTAGCTTTTGGGAGGTGTGGATTCAGGTCTTTTGCTCTGCCACGCATTTCCCATGCGTCAAAGTCCCGCTTTGCAATGCTTGTTCTAACCTGAAACTAAGGTGTCCATATCTGTTGTCAGCATGTGACATTTCCAGTGTTGGAGTGTTATATCTATTAAGTTAATCTCTGCCGCTAATTCAGCTTCAACCAACCTACAAAACAAAATGGGCATTATTTTGTCTACTTAGGGCCTGTAGTAATTGGCTTGGGACTAGCCTGGGGCTTCTGATGGGCATATAACACATCATTAGCCTTTTTTATTATCTTGGATCATAACTGTAACAGGCACAGTAGTGATTTTGTGGAGAATGTCCCTATCTGTGTCCATATGGGTAATTATAGACCCATATGGATGTTATGGACTAGTTCATCACCTGACATAAATCAGAGCTGCCCTGTTCTCCAACATAGCTATACTGATTTACATCAAGCCAGAATCCACTTCTAAATAAGCTTGTGACATTGAGTAATAAGCCTCACTGCAAATCTAGGAGAAATTAGCTTCGCTGTGACATATGGCACAACCTTCAGGTCCTAATTGTGCTGGCTCGTGCATTCATAATACTACCCGTTATTTATATGACGAGGCAAGATAGTGTGTTTATCAGTAATTTTCCTGCACTGACAGTTTATGATCGGCCGAGTAGCACCCATTGGAATACTCCGGGCAATTAGCCCCTCTGATGTGTGTGGTGGCATCAGATGCGTCGCATAATAAACAAAGAGAAAGATTTTTATGTGTTCAAAGGGGGCCCTGCTAGAGCTGCCAGGTCAAAAATACATCCTGTATGTTGTGACTGTAATTGCAGGAGGGTGTGTAATTCGTCATTTCTATGCCTTTGTCTGAGCGGTTCTTGCACACAGATAGGGAAGCGCATTAACTACAGCCACAAAACTCTACAGCCTGAGAGTCTTAGATTTGTCTTGTCCACAGGTTTAGGATTTGCTGAAGAAGCCGTGGATTAGTCCAGCTCCGCATCTCCCTGCAGCAGAAATGAACTGGCACATGGCATGCGGGCGCTAAGTCTTGCCCCCTCTGGAGAGGGCTTCATCCAGCACTGGGTGTTTGGTGCTGTAGGCACCAGGTCTACTGGGCAGAAACAGAGGTGCTCCCGTGGTCCCTCGGCTCTTGGGGGTGCCAGCAGGTCCACCACGCTCACATGTAAAACCCAGTTGCTCTTCCCTCGTGCGGTAGGTCTGAGCTGGGGCCTCGGGGCTCCCCGGAGTGCCTCTGGGATGGGGAATCGCCTCTGCGGCGGGGGGTCTCGCTAGGTGCCTCCGAGGGCGTTTAAAGGGGTTTTACTTATAGACTTCCCTGTCTCCTGTAATTTGTGGAGAAGAAAGCACTGCTGACTGACATTGCTTCTTCCACTGAGTCTTACGTATTCATCTGTCAGGATAAACGTGTGTCTTCAGGTTCTGGTGAACGTGCCGCTGTTACCAGGCGAGGCTGTCCCTGCTCACATCTGTGCTACCTAGGCAGGGCGAGCGCGGTGAAACGCAGACCCGCGTTATCTTGGTGTGCACCCAGGGTCCTCGCTGTCTCGTGTTCCCTGTAACCTCTCTGGTGAGGTGTCAGCTCTCTCCTGCGAGCGCTAATCAGCTGTTTCTGACTGCCCCAGCAAACGTAGCAGATAAGGGGGGCTGATAGGAGGAGGCAAGGTGGGAAATGAGTAAATGTGGGATTTGGGAAGATGTTGTAATCCTGAGGCAAGGAGAGCTCTGGCTGCTGCCACGTGGAGGGACTCGCTCCGCAGCCCGCGCTCGGGTCTTCGGGTGGCAAAGGTGCTTTGTACGAAAGCGCGGCTGCCTGCCACGGCAAAGCGTCGCTGCTGAAGGGCGTAAGAGCTCGGCTCTGCCAGCAGCCAGCCATTAGTTAGAGAAGTCACTGCTGCTGCCCCTGTCTCACCCTCGCCCTCTTAGTCCTCCTCCTGGTGAGGGCACTGCTCTGAGACCCTCTCTGATCGGCCTCGTGCAGCTGCCTCCCAGCCGGGGGACTTGAAGGTTGGCCATCTCCGAGCCTGGGGGGATAGCGGAGGCTGTAGCAGGGCGAGCAGATAAACTATCACCGAGGGAAAGGACAGTCTGTAACTGTGCTCGGGCTGCTGACAGCAGCTGCGTTTAGCCAGAATAATGCAAGTTGTGCTGTGTTTCACCCCATCATCTTAAGCAGCCCGTTGCCCTTATAGTGCAATAGCAAGGGGAGAGATAGCGTCTGATCTCCTGGCTCAGTGGCAGGGCCCATTTCTTGGCAGCTTGTGCACTTAGAAGAGATCAGACCCACCAGGAACACCTCTTCAGCCCCACATTTACTTTGGCAAATTTCCCTTGGACAGTTGCACGGCTTTCTTCAGTAAGTGGAAGGGAAAGCAATAAAATGATGCTGTATGCAGCTGTATCACGCATCGCTCCTTGGATGTCTGCTAGGAGGCATGCACGCTCGGCAAACAAAGCTCTCCTTACTGAGGTTTAAACATTATAGTGACACTGGCTTGTAAAACTCAAATGCTTTGCACAGAGTTTAATGGTTAGCTTCTGTTCAGTGTAATACTTGGAGGGCAAGACAGGCTCTTCCTTGTACTGGAGGACTGGATGCTTGAATTTTAAGGGAGAAACAGCAAAAATAAATATTTCAGGTCCCTGTTTTCACGTAAATCATTGGGATCCAGGATTGTTAACACAAGGAAGAAGGAACAGTTTAGTTTCTGACTCCCTGTGGACCTGGGTGAGTCAGTTCACAGGGATTTTTCCACTGAAGCCCTCGCGGTGCTGGGGCCACGTCTGGTGCGGGTTGGTGCTGAGCGTTGGGTTTGGTCCATCCAGCCCATCCGTGCCGCCCCCCTCGCTCCCACCGCCGCCACCCCGAGCTGCGGGGAGCCAGTGCCGCCTTGCGAGAAGTCACGGCTCCTATCCTCTCCCACACAAGGCTGAAAATTAATTAACGCCTGTGAAGCACGTTGGAGGCTGGGTAAAGCTTCCAGCATTCGTGTTTATCCTTTTTGAGTAGGACTGGGTCCAAATGGAGTTTCCTGTCGGTGAACTGGGCTCGCTGGCAGGCTCTCCTCCTCTGCAGCAGTCCCCTTCCCGAGAGCTCTGCCCTCCTCGAGCACAGCTCTTGCTTGCAAAGGACGGATCCACTCCCATGCCAACACCTCCTAGTGAAAACTGAGCGTTTAATAACCTTGCTCTCTTTAGGAGCTCCTGCACTGGGCCAGCTGGTTCAGCTGGGCAGGACGGGGCATGCCTGCTGAGGTGCTCAAAGGCTGATGTGCTGGCTCCAGCTGAGCAGTGTTTTCAGCTTCCCAAATGTGCCAGACCAGGGAGAGATGAAACCAGCTCCCTGGGTAGCAGCCTGCTTGTGATAAGAGCCATCTTCCTCCGAGATCTGTCCTGCCAGGAGCCGCTGATGCTAGAGCTCGTTAGGCTTTGTCAGGAGGCTCTGGGTTCAGATGCTAAAGCTGGGTCCCCAGTTTGAAGTGCTGCTTTCACCCATGCAGACTCCAAGCAGCACAGGCACCTGTAGCTGTATTTTCAGATGAAAGCCCAGGACGATGATGTACCAAAATATCACACAGGCACTCAGAACAGCTCGCAGAGCCTCACCTGGCGTAAAGCAGCTGCACCGTGCCGTCTGACAACGGGCAGGAATTTATCCAGCACCTATATATAGCCCTAGCTCTACAGTTTGTTTCCAGGCTGCGTTATTAGTGTGGTTGTTTCTTCTTATTTTTGTTTTGTCTTTTTTTGGGCTGCGACACTGAAGCTTAACAGATCACTCTGATCCGCTTTGCTTTCTCTTTGAGTGACTTTGTGTTCGTGTGCCTTGTAACCTAGGGCAGGCCGGGCGAGCTCTTTGTAGCCCAGGCTCCGGGGGCTTTGTGGCCAGTGCCTCTGGCACTTGTGTGCATCCTTCTGGGGACTGGACCTGTTGGCACTGTTTCCAATTCAGTATCATTATTCTGCTCTGGTTTTATAGCTCAATCTGTGTTTATGTGTATAATTTCCCCCCCCCCCCCATGAAAACTCATTGCGAAGTTTGCCGAGCCCTGTGGCTGGGCCTGCGCTGGCTGGGGGTGTAGGCTGTTATTCAGAGGGAGGTTAACGCTGTAGCCCAGGTACTCGGCAGCAAGCAATAACAAAAAGCCATCAGATGCAATTCTGTGGGCAGGCAGCCAGCGAGAGAGGGCTGAGCCTCCCTGGGCTCCTCGCTTCCAGCAGCAGCCCTCAGCTCATCAATGGGGCTGGGCACCAGGAGCAATTTCAGTTAAAGATTTACTGAAAAGGGGGTCTGGGAGGGATGTGTGGAAGTTGCTGTTATTGCTACACGAGGGCCTCTCTTCCTGCGCAGGATAGATAACATTTAAAACACATCAGCATCTGGTTTAGTGGAGCGGGGCTGATAATAGACAGCTCCGAGCCCTGACTGCATGGTGAGACAGTCCGGGGATATCCGTCTACAGCTCTGCTTTCCTAAAACCGTGTCCTGGTTTCAGCTGGGATAGAGTTAATTTTCCTCTTGGTAGCCGGTACGGGGCTGTGTTTCGGGCTCAGGATGAGAACACTGTCGATGGCACACTGATGCTTGGTTCTGGCTAAGCAGCGCTAAGCTGTTGCTAAGTAGGCGCCAAGCGGCGCTCGCACCGGTCGGGGGCTTTTCAGCCTCCCCTGCTCCGCCGGGGGCACGGGGAGCTGGGGGGGGCACAGCCGGGGGTCTGGCCCCGACCGGCCCGGGGCTGTGCCGTGCCCTATGGCCTCAGGCCCAGTATAGAAACTGGGGAAGAAGGGGGGACATTGGGCGCGATGGCGTTTGTCTTCCCCAGTCCCCGTTACGCGCGATGGAGCCCTGCTCTCCTGGGGGTGGCTGAGCGCCTGGCGCCCATGGGAAGGAGGGAACGAATTCCTTGGTTTGCTTTGCTTGCGTGCACGGTTTTTGCTTTGCCTATTTAACTGTTCTAATTTATTTTACTTCAATTAATAAACTGTTCTTATCTCAACCCATGAGTTTTCTCCCTTTCACCCTTCCGATTCTCTCCCCCATCCCACCGGGGGGGAGTGAGCGAGCGGCTGCGCGGTGCTTAGTTGCCGGCTGGGGTTCAGCCACGTCTCCCTTCGTGGGCTGCCCTTGCAGCCGTGGGGTTGCTGCCCACGACGGGAGACGGGCGCCAGCCCCGCTTCCCTTCTGCGTACCCAGCACTGAGAAAAGGAGAGGAACTGGGGAGCTCAGCTCTTTCCCCTGCCCCGGGCTGCGGGTGTGATCTGGGGTCTGGCCCTTCACCTCTTCCCATACAAATTGGGCTGGATTTAGATGCAAGTCACCACATTAGCTTCAGCTTAGCCTAAAAGCTCGAGATACAGTCAGTCGGTTAATTCTGGACTATGCTAAGGAACGACAGCAGGAGCATCCTGACATTGCGACCACCCGGTGCTCCAAGCAGCAGGCTCCTTGTACCCCCATGGTATCTTTTTTTTTTTTCCCCCAGCTTGTTGAGGCATGCAGGGACAAACTCATTTTTTTAAAATGTCGTTGTGCTTCAGGTCAGGGGGGTACTTGTAATTAAAGGGGTGTCTGCAAGCTGGCTGCCTGAGGGGCACTGAGAGCAGGTCTCCTAAATCCAGCCTCAGCTTGCCACTGCCTTTAAACCCCATCAAATGCTGCCTATCAGGGGACATTTAAGGAAACCTTTTAGTCAATATTGCCTTGAGAAATTCTCTAGTTGAGAGCCTTAATGCCCTATCATCCGCAGT
The DNA here is from genome assembly GCF_965183815.1 of Platalea leucorodia. Lineage (NCBI taxonomy): Eukaryota > Metazoa > Chordata > Aves > Pelecaniformes > Threskiornithidae > Platalea > Platalea leucorodia. The sequence continues at coordinate 1,953,383 of NC_138841.1, forward strand.
GTGTGGTATAGGCCAACGCAGACCGGGAGGCAGAGAGAAATCCTCAAACTCTTTCATCTTCTGGACGAGGAGTGGGGAGGATGAAAACCCAAGCTGTGCTGCTGGTTAGAAAAGTGAATGACTTCTCCCTGGGGGAGAGAAGTAAGGTTTTGAGTGCTGCTATTCTCCTTGACGTGCTCTGCTTTCCCAGTGAGAAGTGGATTGGCACTGAGGAGGACCAGGGACCCCGAGTGCTTTGTAACTAAGCTTTGGACGGCGAGGAGGCGTGCTTGTGAGCGAAGGATGGATGTGTCGGCGTGTTCGTACTGTGGGCTTTTGTACGGGAGCCTTAATGCCCGTTCAGCGTGTGCATATTCCTACCATGTGGCCAGGACTCAATGGCTGAAGCTTTGCTCAAGAAGGGTCTCAAACCCGAGCTGCTGAAAGAGATGGCGGGGCTCCTGCGCTCTCTGGCACATCAGTCCTTCTTGCAAATATTTTCAGCCCCTCTTTGCTTTTCAGATCTCCTCCCTGTCAGCCTCTCCATGAGCGGGTTGGTCCTCCAGCCTGCTTTCAGTCAAACTGTGGTTCAGCCAGAAACACGGGGGCTGGGGTGTACGGGCCAAAAGCCGGGGCTGGCAGGGGCAGTGCCCGCAGGGTGCGGGGACGGCCCTGGGGACACGCTTCCTCTGCGGGGAAGGATTCATCTGTCGCTCCTTGCTGGCAATGGATATTCCCCTGGAGAGCTGCCTCGGAGCCCTAGGTGGGTAGCCTTTCTCTGGCTGTTGATATGCAGAGCCATGCTGTGCATAAATAAGGGAGAACAAGTTGGCTTCTATTTTTATATAGACCTTTTATCTATCTGTCTTTCCCAACTGTCTTGGTCTTTTGTATTCCCTTTTTCTTCCCTCTCCCTCCCCCTCTGGTCTGTCCTTTTTCCTCTCTGTCTCTCCTTCATTTTTCTTCACTTTCAGCATCACACTAATTAAGTCTACTAATTAGTTCATGTTTGTGCATACAGCAAATGAATATGCCATGCTATACGAGTGCTAAATATTAGATATTATGTTGTCATTCAAATGCTGGGCACAAGAAGCTGCCTGTGTGAATAGGTGCGAGAGCGTGATGCACGTGAAGGTGTGTTGGTGTTGGGTGTGCAGCGTTGCACCCGCGGGCAGGGCCTGCGCTGGCTATGCAATGGCTTGGCAGCAGGTTGTGGGTGCGCTCTGGGCAGTGTGAGTTCACTACACGTGGGAGCCTGCAAACGGCGTGTATCTTGTAAATACCATTAGGTACAAGCTGAAAGCTCGTGTGTGGCTGAGTGCTGTCCAAGAATGGGTTTGGATGTATGTATGTATCCACCTGTAGACAGGTCCTGAGAGATCTGGGGTGGGTGGGTTAGTGGTTGCTACTGTTAAAAAAAAAAAAAAGGCAGCAAAAGAGTCAATGTGGATATTTCCACAATTTGATCAAAATACCCGGGTCAGATGTATGTGTTTAGGAACAAGTTTCTAACAGGGCTTGCTTCCTGATTCAGCCCAAGAACTTGCTCTTAATCCTCATCCGACAACTGCCTCAAATCATTTTGTATATGGGACTGAGTGCAGAATAAACTGGGTTATTATAAATAATGAGGCAGTTAGTTATGTATGTACGTTCTGTACAACTTGCTCAGCGTCTTTGCCATTGACGTGGGAATAAAGTATCCTCTCCTGCATGAATAGTAATCACCGCTAGCCTGGTCCCTCTCCCCGAGACCCTGCGTGCTCTGCAGCTCCCCGCACCTGGCTGGGGAGGCATGAATTAATGCCATGCACAGGGCCAGCGGCTCTGACTGCTGGGCAATTTATCAGCAGCAGGAGCTGGGTTGGTCCCTCCCTGGTGTAAATCAGCAGCTCTCCATCAGCTTGGGCAGAGCACAGCCCTCCTCCCCACCTGAGATGTGCCCGTGGGTGCTGCTGCTTCCCCCAGCCTTTGCACTGACCCGCAGTGTTTTGCTCTGCGTTAAGCCCCGAAGGACCATGAACTCCTTTTAGATTTCCTTCTACTGTTTGCTCACCATGCAAGACTTTTTTTCTTTTCAGCCAAGAAACCTGTGCAAACAGGCCCCAAGTCCTCTAAGCAAATGGAGAAGCTGCCACTGTGTAAATCGTGTAGCAGCGTCGAAACCAAAGGGCTGATCCTCCACCCGCTGCCCAGGCGTGGCTCTGCTCGGCGAGGGCCGCCACTGAACACCAATACCACGGGTGGGCATGGCTCTGTACCCAGGGCAAGCTGTCCTCGGCATCCCGATCCCAATTATTTCTCTAACTGTGGAAAGCCAATTGTCTGCCCAGCTGCTGGGGTCAGAAGAAGAGGGAGTTAGGGTGATAAAACTTCCATTACCACATCCCCCAGGCTTAGGCATATTATTTTCTTCCATTATGTCATGCTGTCAGAACCCGTTGCCTGAGAAAGTGTGTGGCCCCATTGTCCCAAATGGTCCCTGCAGGATTGAGGCTGGTTAACAGTCGGTGAACTGGAGGGCATGTGTTGGGCGTTTGGGATGATTGCTTTGGGTCCATCCATCCAGAAACATCAGGCCCAGCACAGGAGCCCTGGGCTGGTTCCTCCTCCCCTGAGTACCACAGCTTTCCCTGCTGAGCATCCCCGGATGGCGAGGGCAAGGGACCGGCTTTTCGGGGACACCCTGTGCTCCCCCTTTCCCTCCGGACCCAGGGCTCAGAGGCTCTGCTGCACACATGGCTCCCGTTGAAGGCAGCCAAAGTCACGCAGACAACAGGGAGCTGGATGCTGAAATTCCTGCTGATCTGCACTTTAAATGCTGGACAAAAGCCTGGAAGTGTCCTCCTAAATCACCTCCCTGCACAAACCACCTGAGCGGCCCTATATCACCAGTGGCACTGAGCCCTTCGGAGGTCCTTATTTTTGGCTAGTGCAAACTGGAACCGGGCTACTGGAGACAGCGGTGTGGTGAGGACCTGGCCTGCTGCTCCTGGGAATGCGCCCCATCCCAGGCTTACAGGCGTGGAGCAAAGAGTGAAGTTCAGCAAAGTGAGTTAATTTAAGAACTTGGCTGAAGGTTATTTACATTCCCCAACCTGCTGTCTCGCTACCCACTGTCCTGATCGAGAATACGCATGGAGCAGCCTCTCTGGCAGCGTGTTCAAGACAAGATCACATCTGTCCCCTGCATTTCTTCGTCTCTCACCAGACTTCTCCAGATGGCTTCCCTGGAGGAAGAGGGGGCGAGCCCAGCTTTCCAATTAAGAATGAGGAGAACAGATGACTTGGCAGCACCACTGGAAATTGTTAGGACTTCCTCGCCTCCGAAAAGCAAGCCCTGGAGCTGTACTGCACACGCGGTGCCTGCCCTGCACGGCAGGATGCTCCGCAGAAGTCTAATGTGGCCCTGCCATCAATAATGGATGCAAGGAGAAGGGAAAAAGCCATGTGCGATGTTTTCAGCAGAGGTTTGAAGTGCAGGAGGGAAGGTTGGGGTGCAGGAGAACTGTCACTGATGCACGGGGCTGCAGGAGAGGATTTCTGCATCATCGCATGGAGAGCTGAGCCGAGCGGAGCCCAGAGAAAGGCCCGGGCAGGTGGCACAGGCAAGATCCCCAGGGTGACTGCATGATTTGAGGGCTTGGGTTTTCACTTTATACACACTGCTTTCATCAACGGCCTGAAAAAATGAAAAGCCAGAAGCTGATTGACACCTGAAAAATGAAACATTTCATCTGGAAATTCAAACTTTTATTATTTTGTTTGTTGTTCTAATGAAAAACAGGCTTTTTCTTTTTCCCAAGGAGGGCAAATTCCATGAAAATTTTCATTGAGTTGAATGTTGAGATGGAAAATTTTAGATGAGCCTTATGGGAAAGTCCCCAGTGAGGTTTCAAAGGAAGCAAGGCAATTTAAAATTGAATCCAACCAGAGCCAGCAGAGAAAACTGAGTTCTAGTGGAAGTGATGTGCCTGGATCTTTGTGCCTGCACGGGGAAGCGTGGGGAAGGGACGGCTGCAGGAAGGGAGATGCCTCCCCGGCTCTCCATCTTTCTGGTGCAGAGAGCCGAGAGGAGCTGTACCGCATCCAGCTCTCGCCTCCGGCTCAGGCTGTGAGCTTCCTTCCAGAAGAAACACTTGTGTCACCAGACATACAAAATGTAAAAGCTGTAGGTGATGTTTGTGAGCACTGAAAGAGCCACTGAGCGGGGAGGAATCTGCCTTGTGGCCAAGAACATCCTTGTGCCGCAGGGAGCCGGACCCCAAGTGGGGTAAGCTACTGTTCTTCCTTGGAGCCAGTGGGCTGGCAGTGATTTACACAGCTCAGCCCCAGAGCTGAGAGCCAGGATAAACCTGATCTGATCACCTTCCAGCTTGCACGGCTGCTGGAAAACAAACAGGGCTGCTAACTGCAGATGCTGCTAACTGCAGATGCTGCTGCTTGGTGCTTGCACCCATCCCAGGGTGGCTGGAGGCATCTCTGCCCCCCCGTAGCCAGTGGCTGAGCTCCTCATCTCTGGTGAAGCCAAGGTGTATCCAGATTCAACTTTCCTGACCTGGGATCTCTTGTCAAAAGTCATTGAAATAATGAGAAAGCTGGAGAGTAGCACCAAGGGGGGAACAGGAGCACGGCAGCGGGAAGGAAGCGAGAACATCAGCTGCCAGGGACTGCTCCTGCGGCGGCTGATGTGGGGCTGTCAGGTACCGTCAGTGTAATTGTGGAACATTGCTGCAGGGTAAACATCACTGTATTTGGAAGAGTAATTGTGCGGCAGCCTCGGGTTCCTTTCGCTGTGTCAGGTAGGCACCAATTTTAGCTCCTCACGCCTTGACAGGCTCAGATGCTCCGAGGGAGCGTGCTCCGTCCTCCTGTCTCTGCCTCCATCTCCAGTGACAGCCAGCGAGCGCAATCCGCCCCCAGCTCGTCCTCTCCTCGGGTGACCACAAAGCACCATCCCCGTAAACGCGAGTGACATCCCAAGGGGGCCAGAGTTTCCCTCTTCCTCTCGGGAAGAAGCAAATTGGTCTGCACGATAAGACCAAAGCCTGAGCCAAAAGCAGCCTTGATTTTGGCAGGAAAATGCAGTCTAGCAATTTTTTCATTTCATAATTTGTTTTTTCTATACATTCTTGGTAGTAATTGTGGTAAATAAAGAGCCTCTTTGTATAATTGTAAACAACTTGCTGCTGTTGTGAGGAGAAAGTCTGGCTAAGGCATTGGGCAGGGCTGCTGGAGGTTCGATGTACTGAGATGTTTCTGCAACCAGCTCCGAAGTCCAATCTGTCCCCTCTGGCACGTCCATCTGTAAAGAGACAAATAGGAGTGGGGGAAATGCCACATAAAACAAGGATGCGGTGAGAACAAAATCCAACAAGTGTAAATCAAAAGTAATACCATAAATACAGTGTTGCTGGCAGGCTACATGCGCCACTGGGGGGGGACCTGGACCGATTTCCAATGAAGAATAGGTGAAAGCCAGTGAATTTGTCTGTGCGAAGGGGGTGTGTACCTGTGTCCTTGCCGGAGCTCGCTCGGCAGCGTAGGGGGGCACGTCTGCTCCTGAGCCCCTGCAAACGTCGTTGGCCCTGGATGCTACGTGCGTTCGTGGGTACCTGGTGTTTGTCACGCCCAGGGTGACCGAGAAACGCTCCCTGCTGCTGGGAGAGACTTGGAGCTGGGTTTAAACTCGGGTTTATCTCCTGGTCTGCTGAAACTCGGGGTGTGACCACAGCTGAGCTAAGTGGCCCCTGGGCAAACCAGTAGGGGAAGGGGAGCAGGGATGACTTGAAAGAGCAATTAGACTAGGCAGATGGGTGCTCGTGTTTATGTGGAGAAAGATAAATAGAAATAGAGGTGGATAGCCAAGCCATAAAATATCATATGTAGATAATTACATGGTAGATAGATGTGCCACAGAAATGATTGATAGCTGGATAGAGATGAGTGGATGGAGAAACGGATGTGAGGAGATGGAAGGAGGCTTTTCTTTTGAACGGAGTAGTCTCTCGTCTGCGTAACTCATGACAAGAAGAAAAACACTCAAGTCGACACACACCCACGGGTGTATGCGGTTGACAAATTTTGTAAAATCCTGTTAAAACCTCAGAATAACTTTATAAATAAAAACTTTGCTGTCTTGATGCTTAGCACTGAGGAAGAAAACAGGAGTTGTGAAGCCTACCACCTTATGCAGCAGTTTACAAGGCAACAGGGACATGCCCAAGGCTTTTGCTTAAAACAGTGTGGTTTGGGGAGTGCAGCGATGTGGGATTCACCCAGGGAGGAGCCCATCGCCATCACCTCCCTGTGCAGCCTCCGTTTTTGAGCTTGCACCCTGCAAACTGGTTCTTGCAGCTGAGGGACAGGGATGGATGGTGCTTCAGCAGGAGGGACCCCGGCAGCCTCCGTCTCCCTGGCAGGTAGGTGCAGTGCTCCGGGGAACGTGGGGCTCCTGGCATGGAGCTGAGCTGGGGGCTCGTTGCTGGGCACAGCTGGAGAAATAACAGGTCTAGCTTATTCTGGCAAAGTTAAGAGAAAATGGAATGGAGAGAAAACATAGAGCGCAATGTTTATGGGCAAAATGCAATAATACAACCCAAAAAAATGCGCGATGCTGAGTGCTGTGCTCAGGAAGGGTCTCTTCTCCTGCAGCCAAGCTGCGGGCAGACCCCAGCCTCCTGAATCCTCCCCTGAGCAGCAGCCCCGGGGCCCCGTGCAGCAGGAGGGGGCCCTCCTGGGAGCAGCCCCCCGGCCCCGCTCTCCGGAGGGGACCCGGGCCTCCGCTGCAAACGGTCCTGTGCTGGAGGGGAGCTGCAGGAGAGGAAGGAGACTCATCCTGGGAAGCTGTCTGTCAGGAAAACCCTATTATGTGTGCTATTGACAGAGATTAATTTGTTGTTAAAGAGATCTCTCTGATTCCATTAAGGGAAATGCTAAGGCACCTAACAAATTTGCTGACCCGGTCCAGGCTATTTGCTTGTCAGTCAAACTAATGCACCCTGGCGCTTCCCAAGTTAATTTGCTGCCTAGGTTAGCCAGCCTTACAGCTATGACACCTTATAAATCATGTTTCTTAAAAACTAATGTTTGCGTACACGTATTAGTAACATCACAAAAAATCTGCACGCTCTCTGCAGTTCAGAGACTCCAAACGTGATGAGAAGCTTTAACAAAAAGCAAGTTTAAAAGAAGTGCCAGAGCTGTCCCCCTGTGCATCAGGCGACTCCAGCACACGGCCCGGCAATGATCTCCAGTTAAATATTTGCACTGTCTGTGCACAGTTGGGGTCGTCTCTACAAATTCCTCGAATTTTTTCATCTGTCTCTTTCTTTTGTAAGATTGACTAAATATCTAGATCCTGAGCTGTAGCAGAAAGAGAGGAGGGGCCTGCAGTAAGTCTGTTCGGAGTAATTACTACAGATGAGTTTAGTCTTAATTGGGGGGGGGGGATATCAAAAGGAAATTTTTCCTCCACTGCAGGAATAGCAGATACAATGCCTGCGAACCGGTGGGGAAAGAGCTATTTTGGTATTCCGATAAATCAGCTTTTTCAAGAGCAGCAATCGCCGGAGCTGCAGACGGATCATTATTGCGATAGCAGGGCAGCGGGTTGGAGTAGTGAGAGCGCAGCGGCGGAGCGCGGATGCTGGCAGCTCCGGCTGCGGTTTTACCCGTTGCTTGCAGCAGCAGCGTTTTACAGCTGGGCCTGCGGCCGCGTGGCTGGGCAGCATCGCTTCTGCATGGGCTCCCTACCACAGGAAAAAAAATTCTCTGGAGACTGTAAGAGAGAATTTCATCAAAACTCTTTGCTCCCTGCCTCACACTGCTTTCACATGTGATCTACATCAAAGCATCCAAGAAATATCTGGAGCTCCACTAACTGCAGAGTGAGTTGTTTCCACCCAAAGCAGAAATCTAGAGAGCTGCTCCCCCTTCCTGGCAAGGCCCCCACGGTTGCTGTCTCTAGGAGCAGGGAACTCCTCGCCCTCTCCTCCTCTTGCCCCAGGGCTCCTCCGCCGACCCTGCGTGCAGGGGTCGGGGCGGGTTATTTTGCGGACTTTCCAGGAGCCTCTGGGACCCCGCGCTCGGGGGGCTGCTCCCTGGCTGTGGGCTGAGCCCTCCCCGCGGCAGCCGCGGTGCCCTTGGGCTGGGGGGCTCAGCAGAAAACTCTGCGGCGAGTGTGTGTGCGCACAGATACAGTGCAACGGAGATTTAAAAGAATAATATCCTACAAAACACTGACAGTATAAATTAGTCATTATTAAGATACGTCAATAGGATGAGTATATTTAGGTTTTATATGTTGGAAAAGGCAAAAAAAATTACCATTACCATGTAAAGGACCTTATAACTTGCCTCCCCATGCCCCTTTCTGTGCTCAGTCCGAGCTGCTGGCCCCTGCGGGCTCCATGGGGGCCGCCCCTGCGAGGGCTGCCCGGGGATGCACGCCGAAAGCAAGGCTGTAGGACTTCGCTCCCGTGGCTCCGTCCGAGCAGCAGCGCTCCCAGCTCCGGCGGTGGGAAAGCCAGCGCTGCTGGGGCAGAGGGCTCGGTCTCGGGGACGCGCGGGAGCAGGAGCTCCCGCTTCCAGATGGCAGCGGGGGACATGGGAAGGTGGCGTTTAATGACCCCAGAGCCATACCCTGACTTTATCCCCCAGTGTCTGGGCTGGCTGAGCTGCCTGCCCTTCCACCCCATCCATTACGCCCCACGGCAATGCCATGCAGACACCGGTACCAATTTACTTGATAAATTCCGCTGCTTGTTATTTGAGGGATCGGACAGGCCTCGCGCTATCGGGAGATTAATTTTTGATTTATTGTCGGCTACAATGATTTATTCTGATCCTTCCCTAGGGAAAAGACAGGGCTGTAAATATTTTAAATGCCGTTAGGCGGTGACAAGAAGCATTGCTGGATGGTAACAGGGTGGATGGGGGATTGAAATCATAGTAGCCTTTCTACTAAATTACTTAGGGGCAACTCCAAATGTCTGCTGGTCTGTTTGAACGGAGCTAGAGGAAGAGGGGAAGAAACCCCGCCACGTTAAATTGCTATCTTATTAACTGAGATGACGTTCTTGGCTTTCTCCATTTGCCCTCGGAGCCGCTGCTGCTGATTGCAATGAATTGCATTTCAAAGCATGATACAGCCTCGCTAAGAGCACGTCCTGCTCCCTGGTGAGAAACAGAGGCAACTAATAGGAACTGCATTCAAAACAGGCCAAATAACCAGATGGAAACCCCCCAGCACGGGGCCGTTGAGATCTCGGAGGGAAGGAGAAGGGCTTCATAGTGCTTTACAGGAGTGGGCGAGCATCCCACTGTCCCTATCTCATGGGTGCAGGCCAGAAAGGGCAATCACAAGGCCATTTAATGAACCAGCAGCAGAGCTAGGAGAGGCCCTTGGGTATCCTGAGATACCGGCCGGCGTCCCGGCCACTGGGTCCCACTGCATCTCAGGAGAGGACCCAGGCATCCCAAAGGGGCTCAGTGTTTTCAACCATTCGGACAACTCTCCATTGCCAAAGAAATGCCCCAAAACTTCCTTGCTTGACCCTGCCTGAGCTGCAGTTTGCTCTGACTCCAGCTGTGGTGGCAGAACCCTGCCACGGAGGAGCGTGAGGCATCCCAGGGTGGTCGCAAGCAAAGGTAAGAGCCCGTGGTGCTCCCCGCTCCTCCGAGCGAGACATCCCTGGTGGTGCTTCCCCGATGCTGTGCCTTCTCGGTGGTGTGAGGAACAGATCAAAGAGAAGCTAGATGCAGCTCTTCGGGGAGAGCAAAAGCACGGTGTCTCCTGCTAAGTTATGCAAAATATGCAAATAGGTTTCTTTTTTATAGAGATATGTTTCATGTCCTTCTCCAAAAGTTTGAGACAAGTGAAAGTATTTAGAAATTGAGTTTTCTTCAGTACCCCTCTTTTTCTCTCTTTACACACAAGGATGATGCTCATGCACGTCAGTGCCGATGCTGGTGACGGCAGCCCGTTCCTTGCCGTGCCCCCGTGCAGGATGAGGTTTGCATCGTGCTCTTTCCCAGCATTACAGCCCAAATCCTTCCCGTGACCTGCAGAGATCCGTAGGCTGTCCGGGGGGACAGCTGGAAATCGGATAGCATCCCTTTCAGTATTTTGAGAGATTTCCCACGGACTATCCTTCCTTCTCTGCCGAAGCCACTGTGCTCAGATCCATCAGCCCTGCTTATTTGCAGAGTGCTAATCAAGAGCAGCTACGCGGATCCCAGCTGTGTCGCGTGCTTCCCCATAAACTTAATGGTGTGTGAAGAGGAAGCACGCGCAGCGCTCGAGCGGGGCTTGGGGGTAACCTTCTGTTTTCATGCCCTCAGTTCACTCCACTGCTGATCCCTTCGCTCATTTTCCATGGGTGCTTTGGGATCCTCAGCCCTCGAGAGAGGCAACGGACTTTACCTGAACGCCGCCTTTTCCCCCAGCGTATCCGTGCTGCGATGCTGCTGATGGGTAGATACTCAGTGCCGGGATTTTCCTTCTCCTAGGAGACCCTTCCACCTCTTCATTCATGAGCAAAGCCATCCCAAATCTCTGGCTGGGTTGTTCCCAAGCTCCCTTTGCCACCTGCCGGCAAGAGGAGGCTGCGGGCCATCGGTGCGCAACACTTGCACACGTCAAGGTGACAACCGCGCACCAGTGCCACCCGCGCAGCATTGCACCGGCTCGCACGTCTCTGCAAGCCGCCGGCGCGATGCCCGGGGTGGGCCGGGACCCCGGCAGCAGCACGCCTGCGGGGTGGCGAGGGCGCGGTGCCCGCCAGCATCCCCTCCTCCCCAAGCAGCGCTCGGGAGGGTGCTGGTCCCAGCCCCGGCAGCAGAGCCGTGGTGCGAGGCGCAGCAGCACCCCGCAGCTCCCAGCCCATCCCTCTCTGGCACCGAAGCGTGGCGAGGGCTCTGTGCCAGCAGCCAGAGCGGTGCCTCCCTTCTTTCTCTTATCTCTTCTTTTTTTTTGCCTAAACAGCAAATATAATCCTTTCCTCCTGCTGCTAAATCGGAAAGAAAGGAAAAAAACCCAAAACAAAACAACTTTCCCCTCCCCAACCTAACAATAAGTATCTTGGAGGAAAAAAACCTAACTGGAGCATTGAAGATAAAAGAACGGCTGTTAAATGAAAATGTTGAGGCAGAAAGGCATTAGACAGCACTAGTAATTGTTAATTTGTACTCAGATTTAGTACGAAAAGGCTTTTATTACTTCAAATATGCATTTATTCTGGTTTTCCATTTGCAGCAGTAACACGCAGATGAGCTTTCAAACCCCCAAGGTATTGGGTAAAATAGAAAATAAAAAATAAATCCTTTAATGGATTTTCAAGTCTCTAGTCCCAGCAACCATTTTTTATTTTTTTGTTACTGTTTAGAGCAATATAGCGCACAATTACAGCAGCACGGTGGGTGCCCCGTTCGTTGGCTGAACCCCGTAGGGACGGGAGGGCGTCGCCGCCGGGGGCCGAGCCCCGGGAGCGCTGCGGGGGGCCGCGGGCAGGGTCCCCGGGGGTCCCGGTCTGTTATTTGTCGTACGGGGAAGGCAGGGACCGCGCCGAAGAGCCAAGCTCTGCAGTTGTAGGAGCCCGCGTTAGGAGACAGCCCCTGCCCCGGCGATCTCATGTTATACACACCAAAATTAGAAGAAGACCCAATTATTTCTGCTCTCTCACAGGTGGGGAGCGTGGGAGTGAAAACAGTGGCTTGTGTTGGAGCAACAGGAGCCCCCAGCGATGCTGAACCAAAGCAGCAACCCCAAATCCCAGCCTGCCGCGACTCCGGGGCTGTTGCTCCCCATCCACCGGTTTATTTTTGGCTCTGCTGCCTTCCCACCGGCTGATGGGTCAAATCCCTGCCTGCACCGACTCATCCCTGCCCGCGCCAGTGAAGGCAAATGGGAGCCCTGGGTGCTCCCCGCGCCGCAGCCGTGCTGGTGGGTGGCTGGCTGTGACCGAGGCGTCTGCCCCAGGCACCGAGGGCTGGAGCGAAGGCGCGGGGGCTTTACGAGAGTTTTCTGCCGTGCACAGAATTTTCTTTTTTTTTTCTGTGAGAAATATTCTGGTTTAAATGGGAATCGATGCAGGGAAGTCTGACGGACGTATACTATAAACAAGATCAAATGAATTTATGACTGTTGTCCCTTCTAGCTTGATAATCAATGAACTGTCAGGAAAAAGATGCTGGAGTGGCAAAGCACTGGCTCTGTATCAGCAAAAGGAAAAGTCAAATCAGGCACCATCGGATGCTTGCAGTTGCCTTTGAGACACGCGCAGGCTGGAAAATGATTTGATTTACTGACTTCACCTGAAGCTGACTAAATACTGGCACAACCTCCCCACCGCGTCCCGTTCGCAGTCGGTGAGATTTATGTGCGGGTACTGGAATCCACGAGTAGCTCTTTTCCTGCGATATTTGCTTACGCTTTGCATCTTTTGCCGATTACTCGCATTGCTTTAACACACGCGTTCCCCACCTCCGTGTCCTCCGCCGGGGCCGCTCGCGCTGGGGACCCCCCGCCTGCCCCAGCCGCCGCCGCTGCTCCCGCACCGCCCGGGTTTGATGCCTGTTGTCTGTGTAGGCTCAGCCGCTGCCGTCTCGTTAATGATCCGTGTGTGTCCTGCAGCTTTATGATCTGTTATTCTCTCTGAAGAACTCGGTTTTCTTACAAGTTTGTGGCAGAGGCTCCCAGAGGGTGGGTTTTACTGCCTGAATTGCAGGGTTGGGACAGCCTCATCTCGGTCTGGTCCATTAACAAGTAATCACTTTCTCTCTAGCCCAGATTCAAGTTGCGTTTGCTTGTTATCTCGTTTTCTTTAGCTCAGAGTGAGCTTTGAACTGTGCCGTGCAGTGCTGGGGGGTTTCGTCTCGCTCAGCCTCACGCGGCCCCGGGACGGGTGAGGGGGTGAGCAGAGGACTTGGTCCTTGGAGGATGCAAGCAGGGACACCTACTCCAGGGCGGGCAGCTCTGTAGCAGCATAAAGCCCAAGATGTCACGACTAAGGCGCAATGAAAAGCATTAACACCTAAATCCTTTTCAGAGGTCCTACTAAATTCTTGATGCAAGAAACCCTTCGCTCCTCAGGATCACCCCTCTTGCCCTTGGTTGGATCCCCTGCCTTTTAATTCACGCTCACACCCACGGGGCTTGCTGTCTGCAGACGGGATACCAGAGTTAATACCAGCGCAGGCGATCAGACAACCAGAACCGTGCCTTCTGGCCTCGAAAGCCCATCAGTTAATCCCAGCCTTCAGGCTTGCTCCGCACCGGAGCTCGGGGAGCCTGGGAGCACCAGGGCGGCACAGGCTGGGCCACCCCTCCCGGCCTCGCCGTCAGCATCCTTCCCCGTGCCCGGCCAGCGATAAACATGTCAGAGGCACTAAGCTTGCAAGGATCGATTCCCTTCACAGGATCAACAAAGCAATTTGCTGTCTAGGTCTTGTTCTGTTGTGAATAATAAGCAGCCACGGAAGCCTGGCCTGTGTAACACCTTGTGCACTTGGAATTTGGAAACCATCAGGGACTGCATTAGGCAGTGAAGGCAGGGAGTGGAAAAACACGGAGGGGGAAAGGAGGGAGGGGAACTTCAGCCACTGATTGTCAGCATCGTCTTCTCAGATACATAATCCATTAAGGGCTCTTCAGGCTCTCGAGTGCTGCAGGCAAACAGGGCACTAATCCAGCAGGGTGTGAAGATGCCTCGGCAGCGCCGGCTCTGCCCGCCGGCTGCCTGCCACCCGCAACCGGCGTGAGGAGCACGGGTCACTGCCGGGGCCGTGGGGCGGCTTGGGTTGCTCCAGTGGTCAGTCATCATCTTATTTTGTGTGGAGCCTCTCTCCTTAAAAGCTTCCTTTTTTAATTAGTCCTCCTCTTGCCCCTCAGGGCGTGCACAGGGCAGGGGCTGCTGAGCAGCTGGGCGGCACGGGGCAGGACATCTCCATCCCTGCAGCTCTGCGGAACAAGAATGACCTCCCAAGGACAGATCTCTTGGGGCTGTCTCCAAAGCCATCTTGCTCCATCAGTCCACCTGCGGCTGTATGGAGCTTAGCTCTGGCCGTCTCCCCATGCACAGCCCAGCCTTGGGTCACGGAGCAGTGTGTTATTCTCCACTGGACCCAGTCGCCCTGCTAACGCTGCCTGTGCCAGCAAGCCCAGTGATGAAAATGCAAGAGCTGTGTCCTCCTTAAGCAACCGTGCAAGCTCATCACGTACCTTCAGCAACAACCCAGGCAGAAGGCAGCTTTTGCCGGGTGCACCCAAAGCCTTGCAGATCCCCGGGGGATACGACCACAGCCATATGCCGGTGCTTCACACACGAGATCCAGGCGTGAAGACGCACGGCCCATGCCTGTGGTGTGTGCTCTACCTAAGGTCAGATGCAAGACCAGCTGCTGTCTTCACAAGGTCGCATGATTAACCCCAAATTTGGAGAAGGAGTAGAGGAAGGACCCATGCACATATCAAACTATGCACATTCCCAGGGCCAGCCGTACGAGTCCTGCCCGACAGCAGACACGCTCGGCTCTCTCTCTGACAGCGGTATTTTGTCCCTTTTGCTCCCCGGAGTGTTTTCAGCATACCAACATCAGTCCATTAACATTGAACCCAGCCCTCCTTCCCCTTAGCAACAGCATCAATATTTATGATGTGTAGCTAATGCAGTCTACTTATATGATTTCTAGGATTTCAGGTGGGAATTCTTTGTATAAAAGACCTCTGCTACCTTTCAGTATAGGAGGCTGCTGTTCACCTGCAAAACAAGCATTATGGATCTGCCACCTTTCTTTTACAGGCTATTTCATGCTGAAGAGACTCAGCCTGCAGCTGCTTCTCAATCATGGATAATTTAAGTGGGAATATAGGTACCAGAAACCCACCTAATGCTAACTGCTTGGCTTAGGCAGGTTTCTGTAAGTGTCTGAAAAGGATCAAGCCTATTGATTAATTAACCAATAACCTATATACGGGCTTTGGTGGAAGCTCCGCAGCTGCGTGCTTGTGTCTCTCTGCTGCCTTCCGTCACACAAAATGGTGTCGAGCACCCTCAGGGTTGGCTTTATCAGCCTCCTGCCTGAAGAGGCTGTTTGAAAGACTGCAAAATGTCTGTACCAGGGCATGACAAAGAGCTTGGAGGTGGATCAGTGGCGATGGAGGGAGATGGATGTTGTGGATAAAAATTTGGTCTTTGATTATTGAATAGGGCTAATGTTACAGGGCTGATGAATGGTAGGCGTTAACAAATTCATCAGGGTCTCCAATATGGTGGTGAGCGGCCCATGAAGCATCCAGAAGGAGAGTGCTACCAGTGAGACAGCTCTCAAAGGCAGGGTACAGGAATCCTTGTGTCGTGGATGGACTGCGCCAGCTCACGAGGGTGTAAGTCGGTGTAAAGACCCGCTATGTCTTCTCTGGGCTCTTCTCCCCACCCCACAAGCTGACTCGGGGACACGGCAGCTCTGTGCCGCTGCAGTTCCACGCATCCTGCTGTTGGTCAGCGAGGGCTTCCCTTTTTTAAAGGGGGTGGCTGTGAAGGGGCGTTCATCCGTCCTGGCAGCAAAGGCTTTCTGCAGGGGGAGCTTTTTCAGCTCGCTGCCTGGCGAAGGAGGGCTGGGGGAAGTTCGTCTGGTTTTTTTTTTTTCTTTTTCATATAAATAGGATATTCAGCAAGAGTGGTGTTTTCAAGTCAAGCAAAAACATTGCTGAGTGTTGATCAAGTCCCATGTGCTTTATTTTTGTTCAGACATGGCCATTTAAAGAAGAAAGCCAAATACTTTGTATGACCCAGCAGAATTACCGTGCCTACCTCCCTTCTTCCTTGCTTTTCCGGGAATTAACTGGCTGTGCGACTGTAACCCGGGCTTTCCCTGTTGTCCCTTGCTTCTGGACCCTTTAATTCATCTGTGTTTCACACAGCCCCAGAGTTTCCCACCGATTCCCAGGAGAGAGATTGCTTTAGGACTGACATGGGCCCGACACGGTGCAACCAGCTGGACGTATCCCCTCCTGGCACTAAAGCCCAGGGAAGGCGTTAGGGAGGAGGCAGCAGTTATCTGAGCGATGGCCCAAATGCTGAGAAATCCCGCAGGGCTCCCAGCCCCGGGACTGGTGGTTTCTGTCCGGCCGCGTCCTTCAGACTCGAAACTTCTTGCTGCTCCGGCAAAGCCGCTGCCCTTTCGTGTCTCGGGCATCTAGCAGCCAAACCCCAGAGTGCTACTTGTTAAAAACAGTTGACTGATGATTATGTTCCCCCTCTTTTAATTAAAAGCCTGGCATTTACAAATCAAAAATATCCACACCAGGATTTTTCCTGCCCTGGTATTTTAAATAATAATTGTTAATTATTAATTATTCATGATTAATGAATGCTTTGCACATCTAAATGTCTTCCTTCCAGACAACCCTGTAAAATCATTTGCTGTAATTGTGAGAAACGTGCTAGGCTAGTGGCGGCAGTGAAAGGCCCAGGTCCTTCTGGGGCTCCAGTGGAAGTGCAGCAGATCTTAACTAATATGTGGCCGAATTTGTCACCAGGGAGGGTGCCTTTGGTGGCTAATGGGTTTGCTCTTTGGGTGTGCTCGGTTACATCTGCCTGCTCTAGCAACTCCGTTTGGCTCCTGCCGTCTGAAGGAGGCCGCCTGGATCACCCCCAGGGACAGAACTGGAAGCGGAGGGGCTGCAGACATCCCCCCTGCGCAGGGCGACGGTGCGGGGGCTGCCGGAGGTGGGCTCGAAGGCACGCAGCAACAGAAGGGAGAACCGAGCCTTTGGAGTTTGAGACCAACACGGCCAAGTCAAGAGCCTAAAGTTCAGCTCTAAAACACTGATCCCAGCTCAAGGACTCGGTGGGTTGCAGTTCAAGAGCGCTTAGCGTGTAACAGTCCTGACTTTGCTCTACAAAGAGAGCTACAGAGGAGCGGTTTGGTGACAGCCACTGCTGCTTGTCAGTCCCTCCGGCTCCAGGCACACGTTGTCTTTGTCAGCTCATTGGTTTCTTCTTCTTTTCCTTGTAGGATTCACAGCCAAGTTTCAAGTTTTCAATGTTTGTGCAACCTCAGTAAAAAATAATGGTCCAGTTTCACTGGGGACTGGCTTGTAACGCTTACCTCCACGGCAATGCAAAGCCTCGGGCAAACTGGCTGAGAAGCAGCAGGCCGCTGACGGCCGCGCCTATGGGATGCGCTTTCAGCCCAGCTGAGCGGGCCAGTAAGATATTCTTGTGGGTTGCGTGCATCCTAAAGGCAGTGGGTTTCTCTGCTGCGGCTCGCTTTCTGCAGGATTTCTCACCTAGATTTTTGCTAGTGGTTGCAAGATGTTCCAGTGCTGTGCACTCTTCTGTTTGCTCTTTTCTCTTGTCCAGCAAGTGCGCTGGCAGCAGAAATCGGTGTTTTGCTGCAATCTAGTGGTGTAGCACATGGAACAGGTTCATGGTATCCACTTCAGGCTGAAGACAGGCTCCCGCGCAGGTTTTCCCAGGCTCTGAGCAAAGCGATGCTTGTGTGTATGTGCTCTGTACTAACAATTCCTTCATCAAATGAAAGAAAACAAAAGCAACGTACATTATTCTTCGTATTAAGCAATAGAGAAGATGGATACTGCACAAGATACACGATGCAGAAAGGTGTTTCAGGAAGCATAACCTTCTAAATGTGCCATCTGGAGAGTGCTGGAAATCTCGGGCTGTATGATGGGGCGACGTTACGGACTCCTTGCGTAATGAGCAGCTGACTCATGTTACAAATCAAGGTGATATAAGCACAGCAAGCTCCTAACCCTCTGGCAATAAATAAGTAAATGGAGGCACTCAGTGCCCCTCAAGTCAGTAGAAGTGCTTGCAGGGTGTGATGAGAGAGAGATGGAGATGTGCAGGGAAAAGGTAAAGGGGTTTGTTTGGGGTTTTTTTCCCTCCTTCGCTTCCACTCAGCCCCTCCTTGTGACCCTGAGGAGCTATAAGGGAATGACATAATTCAGCTTTCCCTTGAAAAATACCTTCTTTGCCTTCATCTTTTTCCCATCCCCTCATGCAAAATGGGAGGCTTGAGACGGCAAGTGCTGGTGAGCACAGGGACGCGATGCAAATCTGCCTGGCAGGGGGAAAGGGGGGGAAGGATGCTGGGCAAAGCTGCCTGGACTCTTGTATCTGTGATCTTGAAATCTGTCTGGAACGAGCAGTATCAGAGCAAAGCTTTGTTCGCATTGAGCTGCTCAATATTTCATGGTACGCTGGTGTTAGACACAGGAGTCTGCAGGAATGCCTGGAGCTGTGCAACAGAGAGGTCTCGATGGCGCGGGCGGCTGCCTGCCTGCCTGCCAGGGTCCGGGGCAGGCTTTGCTCTCGGCTGCGCCGGCGCTAGCGGGATCCCCTCCGGGCTGGCAGCACCCCTGGGCCCCCAAAGCAGCCTCCCCGCAGCCAGCACCCCCCGAGCGGTTCCCCGGGCCAGGTCCGGAGCCGGGAGCCTGGGGCTGCAAACTGTGCAGAGGAATTTGAGCCAGGTAGCGAGGGGGGTGTTAGAGGCAATTTTTAGGGAAAGAGCTGCTTTGGGATGCTGTTTTGCAAGAACTGCTTAGGGCAAGTTCAGCTGGTGTCCCTGCTGGTTCGGGAGCAGAAATGTCAGTATTTTGTTGTGGCCCTATCTGATGACACATCTCAGGACTTCACCCACCTCTGTTTTGGGGTGGGTGCAGTCTTGATTGTCACAAGCAGGCAAATAAACGTCTGTTTTCTGGATCTAAAAGTTGAAGGAAACCTTTCCTGGAATGAAGGCTGGAGTGTGCCTGGCTGACACCAAGTAAATCTCCCCATGGGGTGCAGAGCACCCACCCGGCCGACTGCAATTCTTTTCCTTCGCTTCTGTGCCTGCAACATGCACTCAGAGAAAGCTGCGCTCCCAGCGCCAAGGAGCTCATCCTCGTTGATGAGCATTTGTAGGGAAATGAAATAGCTGCTCCCCCCGCTTGCTGCAAACCGCCTGCAGATTCTCCCGGGCCGCTGAGCTTTGAAGCCGAGCACTGGGAGAGGTTTACAACAGCGGTACTAGGGCTGTGTTTTGTGGGTTGGGTTTTGTGCACGCTAAAAATAGCCGCCCTTAGCAGGGAAACCCGGTTTCGGTGCAGCAGCAGATGGCAGCACCGGCCAAGGAACGGGCTGGGCTGCGGGCAGACCTGGGCACCACCGCCAGCCGCAGCCTCACGGGTGGTTTGGGAGCCGTGGGTGGCTTTTGCATCCTTCCGCAGTTGCCAGAGGGCTGGTATCGCTGGCAGGTGAGATCCCAGGAGCTGGATGCTGGGGATCCTTTCTGAACTGAAGGATCCTTTCCCCTTTTCAATTGTCGCAAAGGAACAGAAGTCTGTGCTGCGTTGCGTGCTTGCAGTGGCTTGGCAAATACAGGATGAGTGTGTTTAAATGCCAGTCCAGGTTTTAAATCCTCTGCACCGATACTGAAGAAAACTGCAGGTGCATTCATGGGGCAAGACACCTCAGAGCTACGGATGGGAAGGGCTTGGTGCCCTGTGCTCTCAACCAGGGAAGCAGGGACGGGCTGCAGCAGCGCAATGATTCATGTCCTAGGGGCAAGCGAAGCGGCTGCTCCATTAAAACAAAGTGCCTGGGATATGCATCCATCACTAGCTTTTCCTGAAAGGCTCGAGTGTCGTAGCAGGGTGCCCATGAATCCATCTTCCCAAGTGCAAATGCTTTAAGGCTAATCAATACTTTTTTTCAAAGAGATTGGTTGGAGGAGAGGAACTCATCTAACTTCTCCTCATTGCCCGTTCCCTGGTTAACCATGTTAATTTGATTGCAGTGGATCCCGAGGGAGAAAGCAAAGGAAGAGACCCTCCGTGAGCTCTTGAGCAAGGACAAATACCCAGAGTGGATCCGGCAAGGGATCAGAGCCAAGGAGGGAGCAGATCCCGGCCGTGCCAGGAGTCAGCCCCTCTGCCCCGCCGGAGGCCTGGCTCAATACCCAGCGCCCAGATGCCTCTCTGTTGGTATGGGATGTCCTCCCCGTTCACCCGCAGGCTTGCTGGGAAACACCAAGCACCCGGGCCTGGCTTCATGCTAATTTTAATGGTTAACTGTCAGAAATGTATCTTGCAAGTACGGGCTGCAATTTCTATGCACATGATTCATCTGAAGTTGCCAGTGGCTTGCGACAAACTGTTTCTCTTGGCCATTTTGACCCTTGCTGCACCAGACTGGGTTATCCCTAGCCAGAGACGCGGGCTAGGAGACGTGGCTCCGTTTCATTTCCCCCACGTACACGGGCTTGAACAGTCTCCAAGCATCAGAGCTCCGCTGGCCATTTCTTCCAGTACATCTCGCAGAGGTAGCTACAAAGAAGAGTAAGCAAATTTTTGTTCATAGCACAAACAGATCGGCACTGTATGCTGCAAATCAGTATTTGTGCACTGCAGGCAGGCAGCATCCTCCTCCAGACGGAATTTTCTGCAAGGAGACTTCCAAAAGCAAGAAGGGATGGTTCCGTTCCTTCCCAGCAGGGTTTTGCAACCACCACCGCTAACAGGAGAGAAGGGATAGACACCTGCAGGAACAAAGAGGAGAGGTGAATTTTGCAAGGTGCTGAGCAGCTCACGAAGTACAGCGCGCCCTTGGATCCCTCTGGGGTTGACAGGAATCAGCATCTTGGAGGAGCACTCAACACGGTTTAAGAGGGAGCTCCTGAGTGCCTTTACACACTCCTGCCCTAAATCCAGCTGTACAACGGGATCCCTGCAGAATTGGCAAAGCCTGATGAAGTCCAATGTTTCCAAAGGTGCTGAGCAGCTCTGGGGTGAGGGAGGCAAGGGTCTGCCTCGGTGACACTAACGGTAACAGGTCCCCAGCTTTAGACACCACGTTTCCTTGCAGTTTGCTACTGATGCCTCTTTGCTCCCGCGCAGGGTTCGGCTTTTGCCTCTGCGCCCACCAGCACCCTGGCAGCTGGGGATGGGTGGCTGGAGCTCTGTTCGGCACCGGGTTCTGCACTGTCTCAGCTATTCTTAATTGATTTATCCTCCTTCATTTACAGCAGCTGGGCTGTTGCCATCCTGCAGCACCTGCTCTCTGAATCCGTTTTTGTGTTACTGCATCTACTACTCAATAGTAAAATTGCAGTTTCCAGCTGCTTTCCCAGTTTCCCTGAGGCAGGTTCTTTTCTCTCGTGGTCCGGCAGACCCTGCAGGACACACATTTAACTTCTGGCACATGGTTACTTCACCGACTTTCATGGGATGGCAACACATGTAAAGGCACATGTATCTTTGGGGCTAAGCCAGGGACCGCAGTACTTTTTGTGATAAACCCCTGAAGGGCTTGAATACGTGCTGCGCATCATCGTGTTCGATATATGCTGTCTGGCAGATATGCTAAATCAATAAGGAGCGGTGTGTTGCTTCTAGAGAAAGTGTCTATATTAGTTTAATTTTCGCAACCTCAGCAGAATATTTTGTAATGTAATAAAATGCATGGCGAGGGAAGCGGCAACTCTCGCTGTGAGCGTCTCCTAGATGGGGGAGGCTTTAATTAAACTGACATTTCTGATAACCAAGTCGCTGAAGAGAGGTCTGGGCTGGGATGTTAACTGCCGGCTCACGGCGGGGGAGAGCGCCCGGTTGCAGATAGCCCCCAGCTGACAGCTCACCGGCGCCGGGCTGGGATGCTTCTGCTCCCCTCCCGCAGCGCCCTGCGGGGCGGCAAAGCTCGCCGCCCCCCGGCGCTCCTCACCTGCGGGACTCCCTCTGCTCGGAAAAGCCTTGGCCTTTCCCGCCCGAAAAAGCCGGGGATGGGCTTCAGAGCCGGGGCCCCGCCTGGTTTGTGACCCCGGGCTGTGCTTGTAGTGCCTGCGGGCAACTTTGGGGGGCTGCTCGGCCGGGAGCGCGGCGCCGGTGCGGGCCCGCAGCGCGCTAAGGGGCTGCAGCTGCTCATTAACGGCCCTGCTAACGAATCCCTCCCCCTGCCTTGCCCCCCCCCGCCAGACCCGGCCTTCCTCCCTGCCTTCCTCCCGGCCTCCTCCCGGGGCGCGCTCGCCCGCTCGGGAGCGCGCAGTGCGGCGCGGCCGCGCCCGGGAGCGCGCAGTGCGGCGCGGCGAGCCCCGGCTGCGGCGAGCCCCGGCGCTGCTGGGCCAGGTACGCGGGGGGCCGGGGGTGCTCGGGCCGGGGCGGCCCCGGGGCGCGGCTGGGGCCGGGGGGGATTGGCCCCGCGCCCTTATTGCGGGTTCGGGACCCCGCTGCCTGCGGGGGTCCCCCCCACCCACCCCATTTTTCCCTCCCTGGGCTGGAGCCGCATGCGGGGGGAGCTGGGAACCGGTCTCGAGCATGTGATGGGATTTTTGCTCTTACGTCATGACATCGTGTCTATGCGTGCGATAAAATCCCGGTGTGTCGGTCCGGGGGGACGGGGTGCAGGAAGGCGAAGGCAGCCCGGGCAGAGACCTTTGCCTGCCAGGGCATGTTTGGGTCCCCGAAAGCTCCTGGGGAGGAAGGCTGGCTCTGTGGGGAGGCTGCACCCTGCGTCTCCCCGCTCGTGTTTGGGGGTGGATTCGTGTTCTCCCTCTGAAACATCCTGTGCCGGCAAAATACATCCACCGGCCTCGCCGGCGAGGCCTCTCTGCAAACACCTGGGTTGCGATGCTGCGTTCGATGGAGCTGGGCCTCGCTGGAGAGCAGCGGTTAGTGACTGCCGTATTTTTAATCTGCATGCTCTGGCTGTGCCTGCAGAGCAGCTCGCTGCTATCGATCAGGCTTCTGGAGGTGGGGAAAGTGCTGAATCATTTGTACTCCCGGCTGTACGGGCGGTTCAGCTGTTCCCGATCCCCAGCAAGTGCTCAGAAATGGGCTGCAGAGGCTGAAGGAAACCCTGCTGCATGTGCGTGGCCGTGTCTGAGCTGGGAGTCCGGTGGGCCTGGAAGAGGTACTCTTTGGCTTGAGCACAGTGTAATACCTTCTTCCGTGGCCTCAGTTGCTCCTTGGAGGACGGGGCACAGGGAAGATGCACGCTTGCACCGCGGTGAGGCCTCTGGCACGGTCCTGTGGGGATGCAGGGGGGTAATAGTGGGGCTGGGGGAGGCTTTCTCTAGAAAATCGTGTCCCTTCTAAAACTGGGAAAGGCAAGTGGGGCTTGCTGCTTGGATAGGTTTTCCTTTTTCCTTTTGAACGCTGTCTTTGAGATTCTTTTTCAAGGTCAGGTCCTTGGAATGGCATGTGGGCTACGGAGCACTCCTGAAAGTCAAACGGGGGTGTTTCTGTCTGCTTTTTGAGAGAGAGGCAGCGTACAGGGGCGGGGGGGGCCCGTATATTGCAGGAAAACCGGAATACCGGAACGCAGACCAGGCGCCTGCCCGTTTTAAGATGGATACTGTGGCGCTGTCAGTGTTTCCGGGGTGCTCCTCTCGGATGCTGAGGACAAAAGCGAGAATCCAGTGACTTTTACTGAGATGCTGACTCCTTTATTGTTGACTGCGTTTCTGTAAAATATCTACCCTTTGGCAGGCAGCTAAATTGATCGTCAGCGTGGCTGCTTTGTTTCCAGAAAACTTCGTTGCATGGCCTACCTTGAAAGATAACTGCTCAAATTCAGCATCACATTCTTTCTATTTAACGGCTTCAGGCTGGGCCCTTGCTGACTTTCCTTTTTTGTGTAGCTGTAATGCGAGTACAGCATAAATAATGCATGGCCGTCTTCTCAGCTGACGGAGGATGGGCTGAAGTTGTTAAATTTGAAAATGGACTTTGTTTACAGGGCTTGAGATCCGGGGACTGGCTTTGTCTTGCTTGAGCTAGAGCTGTAGGATGGTGCTGGCTATCGGAATAACAAAGCTCCAGCATCCTCCTCGGTGTCTCGCTGGGGGTTACTGCAGGCCGCAGTGTTTCCCGAGTTGTGTTGCCTTGGCTGTGGCTAGGGATCTGATTTAAACTAAGTCAGTCAATCCAATCATCTCTTCTCCCAGCTAATGATTAAATGGAAAATATCCCAAGCTCTCAAATGGTATTAATTCATAATGAATTATTTGCCTAGCTGTGATCTAATTGTCTTCGTCTTCATGGGTCTTGTGGATAAAATCGATGCTGCTGCTGGCAAAGTGCCACCGCAAAGGCTTTCTGCAGTGCACAAGCATCAAAGATGGTCAAATATCTTTTGATAATATCTCTTGACTAACAGCAAGAAATGAGGTCTAATTCTTCATATCCCTGTTCCTGCCAGCTGCCCGAGACCCTGCGAGGGGGCTGCTCGCATGAGAGCCCTGTCCATAGGTCTTGGCGTGGTTGCATCCCTCCTGTGAAGGAGGGCACTGAGTCTCGTGGGTGGGGAAGGTGTTGAGATCAGGTGTGAGCAGTAACGCGTCAATATTGTGTGTCGGGGAGCGAGTGGGAATATTAACAAAAAGCTGTAAACGGAGACCCGGGCAGCTGCTGGTGTTGCCTGCGATCATGAGGAAAGGAAGAATGGACGTGGCCAGGAGGCAAAGGGACCTTGGCTGGTGCTTGGTTCAGGCTGATGGGAAAGGGTAAATAGATGGCTTTTAAAGTAGTTTAACTTTCCACTGAAACGATTTTTACTTCTGATGCCCTGTTTCAGGCCTGGTCGGGTGACCCAGTGTCCTTGGGAGGAGGCTCGCTGGGTGAATTATTCATAGGTACCACGTACTTTGCCAGACTTGAATCCTATCTCCATTCCTGTCATCTGTTTAACCCCACTTAGCAGCAATGTGGTCGCTGTGGGGTGTCTCTAACAAAACACTGGCTGGATAGATGGTCAGTGTTTCTAGAAACGGAGCCTACTTGGGCAGAGCGAAGGTTCGTACAGGTTACTCGGATCTTCAGAGCACTGCGGCTCCGTCTTGTTCTTGATGTGCTCTGGTAAGGAGGAGACCGCAAGTAAAAGAAGGTTTGCACTTGAGATTGCTTAAGAAATCTGGGGAAAGTAAGCAGCCAGATTCCTAGGACACTGCTGCCGTTCTGGCATTAAGCTGTGAGTTGCTGAAGTTCTTCCTCCGTACAGAAGTGGCGTGTGCGTGTTGACTTTTATGGGGTTTTAATTTAGTTGTCTGTGCAGCATCAGGCTCTCAAATCTCATCAGCGCTTAACCTTTTAAGTAGATAAACTGGAACGGTAAGGCAGAGCTCTGTCACTTGTGTTGTTACAGGACTTGAGGGAGATGTGAAATCTGGTTTCCGCACAGTTGCGAAGCTCTGCTTGCTTAGGTGAAATAAGAATGCAGCTGAACTGTGAGGACTGAAATCCGTTACAGTTGTTTACATTGAATATCTCTGAGTCACGTATAGAAAATCAGTTTTTACTTAAATTTGAATAAAAGCAAAACCTGGGAGGACGCTCTTAAAAATCCAAGAAAGAAACCTAAACTCTAGTATTTCCCCTTTGAATCTTTATCATTCCTTGCGTTTAGTTTGCCCTTATCAAAACATTCCCTCGTATCTTAAAACCGAGCAGGCAGCTCAAACCAAGGATTGTATTCGGTTACCGTTTTTGAAAGGCTCTAGCAAATCTTGTCAGAGAGGTCTAGCTTGTCTCCCTGCCCTGTGGGTACCTCCTTTCAAAAATAATTTGCTTTATTTTAAATGTTGTTGGATGAGTTCTGCTCTCTCTTTTTTTTTTTCTTTCCTCCTGCTGAAGCAGGCCGTACCTTCATTCCTTTACCTTTGCTGCCCAGGATAATTGTTGCGTACTTTTAGAGATCCAGCTCAGAATGGACTTGCTTGAAGTTGTTGTTATGCTAAGTAATCCCCCTCCCTTTTCTTTTTTTTAATCCAGATCTGAAAGAAACCGTGCTGTGTTATTATGGATTAAAATAGAGGAGGATTTAGACCTCAGCCCTGCTTATAGGGATCACCATTCCTAGTTAATGAGATAGGAGGAGAAGGATTAACAACTGAACAAATAGAGATGGTTCTGCGTGGCTAAACTAGGTAGAAGTTCCCCAGGATGCTATGCAGGGACAAGTCTTTGCCTTGCCTCTTTAGCTCCCCTTAGTTCAGAGTCCTTTGGATCTCATCCTATCCTCTTGCTGCTGGTGATAACCGGGTCCTGTTATTCTCGCTGTAGGAATGCGGCTTAGAGAGAACAGCCCAAGGGCACAGGAGAGCAAAGCATCGCGCCCTGGCTGCAGGCAGACCTGGACAAAAGGCAGGCTACAGGCCTTGGGAATGGGGAATGGAGACTTTGCTTCAAAAAGCAGCATCTGGAAGTCCTTTGCTAGCATCAGTCTGCCTCTGCTACTCAATTAAGTGTAAACTGAGGGCTTCTGAGGCTGCCAGAGAAGCATCAGCGCTGGAAAGAGGGTGCTTTGTACAGTCAAGGTTCAATCTAGCATGGTATTGAGCACCTCCCGGTCCCAGTGACTCCAGTGGAACCCGAGAGGGTTTGACAACTTCATACACAAAGGCCTGTGCAGTGCGGGGTGGACCCATCTCCTGCCAGGCCCTGCTCCAATGGGCACTGCTGTTCCTTGTCGCAGGCAACAAATAATCTCATGTTCAAAGCATGACGTAGGTACAGCTGATAAATGCCTAGCACGGGCTGTCCTAGATGCTGCTTTCCCACCTTTGGAAGCAAAGGTTGATCCTTCCAGATGGCTGCTTAAAGGGAGCATAACCCAGAGCCTCGGTCCAAGGTGAACCTGGAGGTTCATTTGAATTCCTGGCAGTTTTTCTCTTGCTTTATGCCTCCTTGACAGTAGATTTTGCTGTCTTCCAGCATGGGGACTGATGGGTTCCTACAGATCTTCTAACTCGCAGCAAGCATGATACTGTCTCACTGTCAGCCTGCATATTTTATTCCTCCTGAAATGCCCTGGCATGGATGGGCAGGGCTGGCAATTGCAGTGTGAGCTGTGAGGAGGATAGGACTCTCCTTGAATCTGCAGAAAATGTAGTGAAATCCCCTCTCTGCTGTGAAATGTTTACTTTCCGAGTTATCCAAGTAACCTCAAGGAGCTCCAAGTTAAAAAGAGAATGCAGTGCCTCTAAAATTGAGGAGACCACCTAGGGCACTGACCTGTTGCTCATGTTTTTCATTTGTATTAAGTAGTCACTCCTTGAGGAGGAAAAGTGGCTTTTGTGTTCTAGAGGGCACTCAGAGAGCAGTGCTCTTGAACAAGCATTTAGGCTCTCCGTTTAATTTGCTTGGTGTCCTGCATACGTCGGGTGCACAAGTAGGACGTACGCTCCCTGCTTTTTAAGATTTTTCATTCCGTGTAAGACTCAGGGACATGGTTTAGTGGTGGACTTGACAGTGTTAGGTTTACGGTTGGATTTGATGATCTTAAAGGTCTTTTCCAACCTCAGTGACTCTATGACTTTATGTATGTTTACACTGGAGATGCAAACAAAAGCATAGAGGATGGTGGGAGCTTGAGAGTATCCCATCCCCAAATTTCAACAGGGAACGATGCTTAAAGGATGATTTACTTGTAGTTAGCAAGGAAGAATGAAATTCGCCGTGGTTTGGGGCGTTATAAGGAAGCCAGGGTGGGTGGGTGGGTGGGCGAAGGAGGGAGCGGGGCGCGCCCGGCCCCGGCGCCCGGCCGCTCTCCAGGGTGCTGAACCGCCGCCCGCCGCAGGGAGGGGGCTTCCCGGCCCCGGCCTTGCTCTTCTCCCTGTGGCCCCTCCTGCCCTTCCTAAGGGGAAGGGATAACAGGCGTAGGTTGAAACGAGAGGTTGCAAATGGATGCAAAAAAATCCCCCCCCTCCAGCGCGGCTGGCGAGCAGTAGCATAGGCTCCGCAGAGAGGCTGGGTGGTCTCCGCGCAGGGGGGGCTGTATCGCTCTCTGCAACGACCTGAAAGGGGGCTGTAGGGAGGTGGGGGTTGGTCTCTTCTCCCAGGTGGCAAGCAACAGGACGAGAGGAAACGGCCTCAAGTTGTGCCAGGGGAGATTTAGATATTAGGAAAAACTTCTTCACAGAGAGAGTGGTCAGGCCCTGGCCCAGGCTGCCCAGGGCAGGGGTGCAATCACAGTCCCTGGAAGTGTTCAAAAAACGTGTGGATGTGGTGCTTAGGAACACGGTTTAGAGGTGGACCTGGCAGTTAGGGTAACGGTTGGACTCAATGATCTCAGAGGTCTTTTCCAACCTTAATGATTCTGTGATTCTTGTTGGACGGGTGTTTTAAAGACCCATCTGGATAAAGCCCTGAACAACCTGGTCCAATCTTATAGCTGATCCTGCTTTCAGTTGATGGTTGGACTAGCTGGCCTGCTGTGGTCCCTTCCAAACAGAATTGCTTTGTGATCCTTTTACCTTAAGGGTTTTCACCAGCAGGAAACAAAACAGTCTGCTCCCTCTCTGCATCGCTTTGAGAACCTTTCCTCCTGTACAAAGATTGACTGTCCATCCTCATATCACTGTGAAGCAGCTTTTATTGGATATTCGCACAGCCTGGGGGCAGGAGGGACGGAAAGAAATTACAGCCGTCCCTTCTCACCCAGCAAACTGAAAAGGTGAAGACCAGCCCTGACTCTCGACTTGCTCCTGGAAGGTTTACACGTAGTCTGCTCAGTTAACGAGGAGCTGCCTGTGCTCTGGTGTGCGAGGGGTGGTAAATGTCACTCTTCCTCAAGCAATTTAGGTGATTAGTACTTGGAGCCAGCCCGCATCTTGTTCCACAGGCTCTTAACAGTTCCACAGTAGGGTATGGTACCACCAGCCGCCTCCCATTTAATTACACAGCCCTGTTTGTGATAGCTGGGGGAGTTACTAATATGCCTAACAGCACAGCATGGCTCTGCAGTTGATAAAGACACATCTGTACGCTGAGCTGTACCCTTATTGAGTTAAGGGCATAGAAAAAGCTCTCTTTCTTGCTGTCACTTAAATGGTGTCAGGATTCGTGAAATCTTGCTTTCAGATTCCTACCAGACCCAGCAACAAAGACTGCTTGTTGCAAGCTCATTGGCTTCTGTTCGAATCCCTGTGACGTGTTCACAGATGTGTGCAGGCAAGTGGGAGGCAGGGGGGAAGGAGAGAAGTGAGGCTTTGTAGCCACGCACGTGTGGCAGCATGCATGGGACCCTGAAGCTCCTCTCAGGCCAGCCCTCCTTTCATGATACGTCTGGCATGCCCCAGACCATGTTTTGGCACTGTCGTTTGGAGCAGTCTGTCTGTAGGTGAATTGCAAGTCTTGCAGCACGTCTGGGGACTTAAACCTTGGCTTATTTTCACTTCTCCCATTGCAAATTCAAGAGAGTGTAGCTAGGTAAGATTTGCTGCGCGCTGCAGTGAAGCGATGCCTATGAGCGTGCACTGAGAACAACCTCTTGAAAACCATATCAAATCAACTTAATAAATGATAATCCTATTTCCTTCTTCCTCTATGTCTAGTAAATTTGGATTCTAATGTAAAATGTCCTAAGACTGAACTTCCTGTCAAAACTAAGTGCTCCTTCCCTTCTCCTCAGAAAAGCTGAAGTTAGGGTTAATTCATACACGCGTTAGTTTATACAAAATACAGGGGCTGCACTTAGTGGAAGGCAAATATGTGTACAATAGAGGTGTCCTTCAAAATATTATGTTGCATGTCACAGCCTGACATCTCTTATTGACAGCTCTGGTATCCAGATGCCAGGGCCCACAGGGGTTTATTTTCCAGCAATATCAGCAGCTGGGTCCATGGCTATGTATTTTTGGTCGACCTCGTCTGAATTCTCCTGGCCGTGGTGACAGCTGTGAGGCTAATCTGGCTCGAGCCCAGGATAGCAGGCTTCTCTCTAACGTTGTGTTTCATGGACTCCGGTTTCCTTGTCTGCCTTGCTACTCTTACCGTCCTCTCCAAATAGACCAACCTTTCTAGAGAGGCTTGGTTTTGGAATGGAGGTGGGACTGGTTCCTGTGAGGGCCAGGGGATGAGCTGGGGAGCCTGTGCTTTCTAAATGTTCCTGGCAGGCTTTTTACCCAGGAGATCGCTGTGTTTGCTCAGCTGTAATGCTTCTTCCTTCCCCCTAACTTGCCTTGCAAGACAAACAAATGTGAATTATGTTTATGTCCATAAAATGGCCCTGCTCCGTGACGCATGCTAATATGTTTAAAAGACAACTTTATCACAATTAAGAGAGGAGTTAGGGACTTGTATAAGAATAAATACATCTCTGATTGCAGAGCTTGGATCAAGAGGCTGCAGAAACAGGTTAGTGAAGTTCAGTGCGGTGACTGGGATTGTCGCTTCTGGGAGGGATGGCACTTTCCTGGAACTACGTAAATGGAGAGTTAATGCCCTGAGTCTCGGCTCTCTCCTTGGCATCCAGTTGTTCCCAAGCACCTCTTGTCTTGGGAATTAACTGCCGCTCTAGATGCTTCCCAAGGAGCAGGTTTATAATGGCAGTTGTGTAATACACAGTAGCATGGTCCTTTTGTGGAAATCAGACGCACCGTAACCCTGTGAGGTAGGGTTGGGCTGGGGGGAAGGACAGGAGCTCTTGGTTGAAGGGACTAGTCAAAGCAGGAGAGCTGGAGAATGAATTTTAAATAAGTGTATTGCCTCTTAGACTGAGCAAACATATAATTAACAATAAGATAACAGGGTGGCTCTACAAGGCAGCTAATTGCATTTTCAAATGTCAGCTTGTCAGCTCTTATTTAGTCTTCATTCAATCTGGGCTTTGTCAGAGCAGTGTCTGGTTTTAAATGGCATTTCCCCTCCTGGCACCGTGGCAGGATCTTCTCCTTCCTTGTCCTCAGAAATCTCTCCTAGCCCAGCTTCTGATTTGCTTCACCTTAGATGTGGTCTCGCTTGCTAGAATGTGATATTTGTCTACTGGGTTAGAGTAAAAAAAAAAAAAAATCCTTGCAGGGGTAGAAAAAATTAAACTGCAAACAATAGGAGACTGTCCTGCAGCCTGCAAGGGCCGGCAGTACATCAGCTGTCTGAGGAAGTCTTGCAAGCACTTTCCTCTGGCTACAAGCGATGAGATATTATCGCGATGCGAGGTGCCTGTGTAGCTGCCCCGGGCTCCGCAGCCTAGTGGCTACCTGGATCTCGGTGCGACCAATGGAGATGGCTGCATCGGGACTGCTGGTACGCGCGCTTTATGACGTAGGCTTCCGTTTGCTGATGTCAAGGTGGGCGCTGGCAGCGTGCGGACAACAGGAGATTCCTTGGGTGGGGAGAAAATTGTGTCACGCTTGCAACTTGCTGACTCTGCTGCTGATAGACGGCTGAAAAGTTCTTTGCTCCACTGCTGGTCCTCTGAGTACCAGTGCGTGCTTTTAAAGCTACAGTAATGTAATGTAAATGACGATGAAGTGTTTTGAGCTGCCTTGCTGGAGCATTGATGTGCACCAGGATTGAACCAGCCAGGCAGGAGCCCTTTGGAGAAAGCCTCCTCCAGCAGAACGAGTGGATAAGAAGCAGAAAGCCCAAGGTTCCCTCTGAGTTTTTGGTCTGTGGGTACAGCATGTCATCCCAGATGTGGGGGTACGTTGGCAGCCAAAACTCAGCCTCTGTGGAGAAGGCTGATGTGCGACCATAGGCAGGAGTTGGGAAAGGAGCACGGGGACATCCCAGCTCCACGGTCCTTCCAGGGAGGGTGAGGAGCCGCCTCCCCGGCCCCTCGACAGCCTCCCATGCCAGTGAGCCAGCGTCGCTGTGTTTCTGGTTTCCATCAGTGGACGCGCTGTAGGAAGCCGTGCAGCAGGTTGCTCTCGTGGGAGGGTGTTTAACCTGCACTGCCCAGTGCGGCCGTATCACGGGCAGAGATTAGCATCACCCTCCCGCGTGAAGCAGACAGCACATACGCAGTGTCGGCTCCAGCCGCGCGTCGCAGCGGCGCACAGCGAGCAGCAGCGTGTCGCTTCCACTCGGCGCAGCCGGGGACGGTGCCCTCGCAGCTGACCAGGGCGTAACGCCAGCGCCGGCCCCCCGCGCCCGCCTTGGCCCGTGATCAGTAGGGAAATGGCACCAATGAACTTTTCAGCGTCTAATCCCTGACATGCTTAGGCAGGGGTGGTATGACTTGACTTAAGGATGGCTTTGGACTGCCTGCGGTGGCAGAGAGCATCCGTGGAGCTAATGCTACCTACTTAAGGCTTGGAGGCTGGAAAGTGCTTTGCATTAATGTGTGTAGTCACGCCGGGGGTGGCTTGTGGGGGACGAGCGCTGCCCGCCCTGCCCCGCGGCTGGCTGTGGGCATGCGAGGGCTGGGCTCCAGACACAGCACGGCCGAGGGACGAGGTGGGTCAACCGGCAGGAGAGCAGCGAAACTTCCAGTTCCTCTTAATCCCTCAAAATCAGACCTCCTCTGCGCAGTGCTCCCCGCTTTACCGCAGTGACAAACTCTGGGTACAGCCTTGGAGCAGCACGACGCAGGAGGGAAGGGGGCTGGTTATAAAGCACAAGTCCCAGCTCCACGCTCAGACCTGCAGGAGAGACTCGAGCTGGCCTCTGGTGTTCTGGAAGCCCTCGTAGCTGCTGGCCCTGAGCATGGAGGTCAGGGTCACGGGGTATTTGTGCCCCTTCCCAACCTCCCAGCCATCCCTGGCAGCGATGCCCCGTGAGACCCATCGTCTCCAGCTCGGTGTAGGGGAGGATTTTGCCTTCCTGACTCCTCTTGATGGAGCAGCCCTGTGCAGAGCGAGGGGGCTGCAGGGTGAATGCTGAGCCAACCACAGGCGCCTGCTTTAACCTTCTTGTGGCCACAGTGTTGAAGATAAAACAACTGAAAAGGGAATTTTTCAAAAGTTTTTGCTTTGCTTTCTCCACATTTCAAGGCCCAGTTCCATCCTCTGTTTGTTATTGCAGGATTGTTCCCTAAAACGCAGCTAAAAAGTTATTGAAAATATTCTGTAGGACAAAACCAGAGGTCCTTATTCTAATTCCAGCTCTGCTACCAGGAGGCTGTGACCTGAACCAGCCATTTAGATACCCTGCCTCAGTTTCCCCATAGCTAGATAAGGAGGACTGTCCACATTGCAGGGACTGATAGGTGTTTTCTCCTCATGTCTATGAAACCTTGAGGCCCTGGGTGAACACCAAATATTTATTCTGTGGGCTGTTGAATGCATTAAATCACTGCCTTTGCCTGGTTCAAGTCAACATCAGTCAATCAATTTGCAATAAATCCTGGTTCTCAATCAGAAGGAGCTCTTGCAAAATAAAATAGTGCAGGCAAACAGCAGGGATGTGGTACATGCACGGCCATGGAAGTTACATGCCAGAAAGCAAAAAAAATGCTTCTCTACAATGGGAATGCAGTTTCTGCCTGATGCTGCCTATTGTCCAGCAAAAAGGGGTTTGTCGAGCTGTGCTGGCGACGCTGCTGGTATTGATTCTGAACAGATGCTGGGATGTGGGAAGGCAGATGGAACCCCGCAGCGCAGCTGCCTCCCGCGATGGGGCGGGCAGCGTTGGCCAGATGCCGCGTGGAGGTGGTGCGAGGGTTCGGGTCCAGCCCGGGCTGCGGCGAGCCCTTCCCGGCGGGGCTGCGGAGGGGGACGTGCCTCTGAGATAAACACAGTCCTGGTCTTGGGCAAGCGAATCTGACACCTGACTAAAATCCTAATTGTCCCGGTGCCGAGGGACCCCGCGCCGCTCGGAGCGATGTGTGCCACCGTCTTTCTATTTCTGAATTGCAATCTGTGACAGATCCGTAGTTGTCTTCAGCATTGGGCTCTAGAGGGCAAAAGAAAGGCTTTTGGAGTTGGGTTGCCATCAGCGTGTGCTCGTGGCTAATTATAGCCCCGTGCCAGCAGCTGTGGCTCCGGCGGAGGGAGGGAGGGAGCAGTAGGGACCACTGCTGCCGGATGGAGCGGCGTGGACCGGAGCCCTCCCGGGACGACAGCGTGGGCTTCGTCCTGCTGCTCCGACCACATCCTCGGCATCTCCGTGCACAGCGGGGCTGTGGGCAGGGGCTGAAGCCCCGTTCTCAGGTGCCTTTTGGGTGCAAAGGACCCAGAGGGTCCTGCCCTGCAGCTGAGCATCTGGGTGGGAGCCAGGGGGTGTGTGGGATGTGGTCAGAGGTTTTGTGATGAGTTTCTAAGCTAGAAAAGATGGTTGAAATGAGAATACAGCTACAGCTGGGATCCTGGTAGCAGAGGAGCAATGTTTTAAGAGCAAGTTATTGATGCGCTAAACTGTTAATTGGGACTTCTGTGGGGTTTTTAGAACACAGCCTCAAGTGTTAATCAGGCAGATAAAAGGCATCTTCCTCCTGGAGAGGAGCTGAGGCAGGAGAGGAGGTGATTTGCCTTTAGACGTGGATGGGAATTCCTGGATTTCACACTAGATTCCCATCCCTTCCTCGTGCTTCCTTCTCACTCCCAGTTACAGCAATCTGTGAGCTCGCAAGAGGAAGAGAAGCACGAAGTACAAAGAGTAAAAGAAACAACTGCTTTTCCTCTGCAGTTTCCTTCGGCACAAAGGCAGAAGAGCACTATGGTTAGTTTAGTCTGGCCAGAAACTTTGCAGGGTTGTCAGACTCATTCTGTGTGACTGTGCAGGAGGTTTGCAGGGCTCATCAAGCAGAAGGTAGGGCTGTGTTCGCTTTTGCACATTGCCGTTTCAAGGAACAAGAAATGCATCTTGTTTAGTAGCTTTATGCTAAGTTAGAGTTGTTTCCCAGCTGCTGCCCTGGGCACGTTTAGTCCCCAATAAAGCACGGAGCCTGAGCTGCAGAAGGAGCTGAGGACTTTCCCTTCCATCGCTGCTGACTTGTGGGCCTCCACCCCATGAAAAAACTCGTCCCCTCCCCAGCAGCTAATTAGCCCTGAAACATGACCAGTTCTAAAAGCCTCTTCGGCCTTCTCTGGGGGGAAAGAAGAACCAGCTCCAGCGGACCCTTCTTGCTCAGCGTAAGCCTGTAAGCAATCAATGGGATTTCAAGGGTCCTGAAAAGAGAACATGGCTCATCTTCCCTGGGGAGCCCTTATTCATCCTCATTATTCCTTATCTCCCAGGCCTGCAGCTTGTGCTGTCCCCAACTTAAAGCAATAGAGATATTGGACTGAGTTAATCCCCAGTGACTTCATTCATCTTCGAGCAGGGATGAATTTTTGCTGGGAGCCAGCCCTGCTTCTGACCACCTACCACCGCTTTCTGTGGCGTGACTGAGGCCGTCACCTCCTGCCAGGCTTTGCATCTCTTCCTCCGCACCTCTGTAACGCGCCGTCTGGCCTGTCCATCACCCAGCAGACAGCATCCACTACGATGGGAAATTTTTCAGACTGCAGCGCTGGCAGTGTCCTGCTGCTGTCTGGAGTCACGCGGAGAGCAGATCTCTCAGGCTGCTTTTGTACCGGGAGGATGATGGTGCCAATGTGCGCTAGGCATCAGTCTGTCTCGTGGGAGTACGCTGTGTTGTAAAGGTCAGGATCAAGGATTAGCAGCAAAGGTTTGGTGGCTCGCTCTCCAGGGCCAGGGTGATGTCCTGGGGCAGCGTTCGGAGGTGCCGCACAGACACCGCAGCCTCCGGCCGTCCCAGCCCCACAGAGGTGCAGACAGAGCCAAACCCGCGCGGGGAAATGAAGATGCTGTGACCTCGCCAGGCTGGGCACGGTGGCAGGACCAGACCTAGCAACTCAGGGCAGCTGGCAGGATTTCGCGGCTCTGCGCACTGTTAAGTCTGCCATCCTTGCGGGAGGACCAGTTCTGCAATGACAAGCCCTTAAGGCAGTGTGAAACGCGGAGGGTCTGGGGTGAGCGGCACGGCCGGCGGTGAGAACGTGCCGCTGTGGCCGGCCCGTTGCAGCGGCTGCCTTTGCCTCCCCTCCAGGCGTGGCTGATCTGCCTCATCCTCTACCTCTGCGGTGCCGGAGCGGGCTGAGCCACCCCAGCGGCCGCGGCGGGAGCGATGCTGGTTTCCACAGCCGTCTGCTCCGGTCGGCATCACGTTTAGTCTCTTTGGTATCATGATGGTTCAGCTGAGGATCTGCATTAGGCAGTCTTTGCAGATTAACAGTAATTCAGTTTTTAAACTCAGATCTTGCTTATCTCTCTCTAATGTTTATTCTTCAAGAGGCTGGATCATGTTTTAATTCCACCAGATAGCACGAAGGCATTGCCTGAATACAGGGGAAACCAGAGGGAAGTAACCAGTCAATTGGTAGGAATGTGGCTTATGGTTTCAAATCCCGAGGCTCGGTCCTGCTCTCGTTGTCCCATTGCATTGGACCCCTCGTCCTTCTCCCTTCCAGCCCCACTCTAATTTTCTCGTGGTTTGAAATCTGTTTGGGCTTGCTGGCTTGCCCGTTGGGCATTGCCCAATCTCAATAATCCGGATCAGCAAGGCTGACTCTGTAATTATCTCGGCAGCTACTCTGGGTTAATGAGAAATGCAGGCAGCAGAGTCGAACTGAAATCAGTTTGCGGTGGTTACCGTGCCCTTTCGTGGGGGAGGAAGGATTTGGGGGGGTTTATGGAGACTGAGGTGCATTGTGCTGGTGATTAAATTAGCTGTCACAAATAACCTTCTGATCAGTTGTTTGAGGCTTAAAGTTACTAGAACGGTAATTGCTACTAAAGGGTAAATTTTGCAGGACTGTGGGGGGGAACTGTGTGCTCTTGTTGGCAGAGATAAGAACATACCCCTTGGCATACAACATCCAGTGAGCATTAATACCGAAGGCTTGGGAGACAGGAGCCGGAAAACAAGGAGATGCTGCTGCGTTTGCTCCAAAATATCAGGTTCTGGGTACATCTGAGCTGGGAGGAAGGTGCGTCCTCGGAGGGCACCTTGGGAAGCAGGAGAAGTGAAGTGCTTGCTCAAAAAGGTGTCACCCAACCTGTCCCTAGGGCTTAGACCTCTCGGCACCACGGCACCTCCTCCCTGGAGGACAGCCAAGACCACAAAGACTTCTCTACTCGCACTCGTTTAATCAGAAAATGGAAATAGCATTTTAATAAGATGGTAATGAAGTTGTGGATCAGATTGGTGGATTCCTCATTTGACGCTGCAAAGGGGAGCTTTGTTTTTTCCTTGGTTTATCACTTCTGTTCTTGCCTGATTAGTCATAATCTTCTGCTGCCCTTCACTGGGAGACTCCCTCTTTTATTCTCTGCAAAAGTCTATCCTTAAGGTTGTGTGCGATCCTCCAGGGAAATCAGGCCACCTATATTTCATTTAGTGACTTCAAACAATTAACCTAACAAAGATTCCTCTGTCTCCCCTCCTTCCCCCATCTGTTTCCTAATTACCAGTGGAACTGGGATATATATGCAGACTGTGCCCATTATTTAATTAAATCACCTCTCTTCGATGTTCTGTGGTTGGCTCTTTAAAAGCTGTGCCTCGCTACTGGGGAAATAGTAAAACACAGGAGGTACCACGGGGGTGAATGAGCCTGAAAAGGGTCCGAGATTCAGATTTTGGGCATTTTTTCACATCAGAGCTGGAATGCAGAATCCCTTCAGTCCTTCGCATGGATCAGAAAGCGTCGAGTCATCTGGAGGGGAAGGCTGAGTGAGCTGGGACCCCAGAGGAGGTCTTAACCCGGAGCAGCTCTGGGATAAGCTGTCTTTGGACCAGGGAAGTGTTTTTGGGAGGAGAGCAATCTCCTGTTTCTCTGTTCAAGAAGGAAAAATCCCCGTGTCCCTCTGTCCTTGTACGGGCTGTCCTGCCTGCCCTATCCCGCTTCCTTCGGAGAGCTCCGGGGGTGCCGTGGCCCGTGCCATGCCAGCGAGCTCTGCCTTCCCGCAAGTGCGGGGCTAGTAAATGCCCCATGTGATGATGGCGGGGCCAGTGCATCCATACTGGTGTTACTGGGAGGAGAAGCGTCCTGCAATGGGGACTCGGGATCCGTATGGGAACTAATGCCCACTTGGTGCAGGGTTTGCTGCAGCCTTTGGCTCTCGTTGCAGAGCTGCAAGCGGCCGCGCTCCCTCCTGCTCCAGGACCCTGCTGGCATCTTCGCTCCCTTCTGCCCCTGCTCCCTGCCCTCCTCCTGCCCACCCTCTGCCCTTCTCCTCGCCCTCGATTTTACCCTGCCTTGCCCTCCCCTGTGCTCTGAGTCATCTTGTCTGCACCGTGGGGGACATGATGAGGAAAACCTGCTCACGTCTGGCTGCTCGGCCCACGCTGCCGGCGCGTGGGCACGAGCTGAGACGCGACTGCCTCTCCCCCGTGCTGGGAGTCACCCCGCTTCTCAGCCGTGCCCGGGCACCTCTGCGCCCCGGCAGCCGCCCCCGTGGGGAGAGTGCTTCTTTCCTGACAGCTAGAGTCTGCTTGGCAGAAAAGCATTTAACTGTTAGAGATGCGGTTAATTATATGCAGGGCAGGACAGTTCGGGCTCTGCTGAAACCTGCTGGGGGGTAATTATCCTCTCCTGGGCTCTGAATGCCTTTGGTGCGCTGCGATGCTCCGGGAGTTAAACCCGCAGCTGCTGCTGCTGTCTCGGGCGTGAGCCTCGCAAGGCTCGGGGAAGGTCCCACCGGCGGTGCCAGCAATGCAGTAAGTGATTCAGCAGAACGGCTGGAGCGGAGCGGGTTTGGGAGGAGGCAGCTGCTTTGCTCTCTTTGCTTGTGCTTCGCTGCGTCCGAGCCCTGCTTGAGCCCGGTGCCGTTAGACCGTTGTGGTGGTAGAGGATGGATGCATCGCAGTCCGGTGGGTGTCTGGGGGGTGGGAAGGCCACGCGCCTCCCGGCGCGCAGCAGCTCGCGGTAGGACACCTCGCACTGGGCGCAGAGTCTCAAGGACAGTTTGGGAGCAGGCAAGGTTTAAGAGACGTTTGGAGCTCGGTTCTGCAGCGTGCTTTGTGCTTTCTGCATTGCAAGACCAGGACCTGGGAGCTCAAAGTGAGTTTTCGTTTTCTTTTTTTTTTTTCCCCATCCCAGCTGCTAGAAGGGCAGAAAAGCGCGTGCTGTCCGAAGCGCGTCCGCTCACGCGTGGGCCGGCCTCCCCGCGGCTTCTCTTGCTTGAACTGGAGGGGTCCGCGCTTCTCAGGTTGCAGCTCCTACCTTGCAATAAATACCATTCTCAGCAGAGCCTGTGCTTGGGGCACACCAGGACTGTGGCTACGGGGCGGGGGGGGGGGGGGGCGTTCATTAATTCCTTCTCTTGCACTTCAAGTTGGTGCCAGCAGAGTTGGCACCTGAGCAATCTGAGAGTCGCTCACATGAGTGCCTTAGAAGATGAGGCTCCCTGTGACTCCTCGCTTTTATTGCCTCAGTTTCCATAGCTGTAAAATGGAGATGCTGCTGTTGGAGAGGGGAGAAATTGTGCTGAAATATTGGTGAGATACTTAGAAATCCCTGGCTAGGAAGTCTCTGTCCGTGGGCTGGCTCTGGTGTGGGTCAGATCTCTGCCTCCTCGGCAGCTTTGCTGCATGATGTGCGGGTCTGTCTCGCCGCCGCAGACGCTGGGGCTGGAACAAAAGGAAGCTGCATCTGGGAACAAAACCCCATCGTCCCGGCGGTGCTGGCGCCCAGGACGCGGGGACAGGCCCTGGCTGGCACTCGAGCCCGTTCCCCGCTGGCTCGGGGACCATCGGGGGACAGAGTGGGCAGTGTCCTGCACCACAGCTCCTGCATTATTCATGAAGGAAAATCCAGCAAGAGCAGGGAGGGAAGGGAGAAGAAAGTCGGAGTTACTAATAACAGCTATTGTGCCTTCTCCCCTTCGCTGGCCCGTGGGGATGGGTGGGCTGGAGATAACACAGCCCTGTGTCGGCGGGGTGTAGGGAGGACGGGGAAAGGGTCTTGGGCAGCAGCCCAGCGATTTCTGGGCTCGCTCCTGGACAGGTCGGGTCTGCTCCAGGGCTGGGGGATGCTGGCGGAGCTGTGGGGCTCGCAGCTCTGCGCATCCTCCCCGGCACATGGAGACACGCTGTGTTTGGGATAGAGGAGATGGAGAACCTTAACCCGAGCTCTGGAGGGGAAAAACCATGTCTTAAATGGGAAAGACAAAGGTAGGCGGCTCTCTGCCTTTGGAGTAACTTGTGAGGAGGTGGCGGTGGAGGTGATTTTCTGTAAAAGCCTGGGGTGTTGAGACGTTTGCAGTAGGATGGGCAGGAGAGTCTGCTACTGCGTCCTGCTTGAGGGCTGACGGGCGCGTCCCAAGGGCAGGGCCTGAGTCACCTTGGGGGTGAGACCTGCCGGCGGCTCCGTCCGTGTGCGTCTGTCCTGCTGCGGCAGCGGGGTGCTGAGACCACCCCATGGCCGCCTGCACCCGGACCCCCCTTTTGCTCTTCGATTGCCTCGTTTTGCCATGGCTGGATGCTGCCTGGGGCAAGCTAATTGGGTTTTGATCGCTATTATCACAGCGTGTCTTTTGACTTTCTTGCTTTCCGTTCTTTTCCAAGTCAGGCAGGGATGACGTGTGCATCTAACCCCTTAATTCCTGCTCTCAGGGCTGCTTGTCACCGCGACGGAGCTGAATAACGCTGCCGCTGTGCCGGGATGGAAACAGCCCATTCCTCTGCAGGGGGAGGCGGTGGTGTAAATACCAGCGCCCGTCAGAAACATATGTACCTTTTGATTTAATTAGGATGCTTCTCTTAATCCAGAGAGCTTTAGGCCAAGATGTAAAAGTGCTGCCCTGACTGCTTGGGTTACTAATAAGCTTTTTCTTGCAAAAGGAGTTGGTGGCTCTGCCGTCATCTGGGTGTAAACTGATTGTAGCCCCCTGCTCCCTTGCACCGTGGGTTTGCTTGGGTCTGGGCGGGTGTGGGAAGGAGGTTATTGCAGAGCACCTATAGATGCCCCCCCAGGGCAGAGACATCAAGCGGTGGGAGCAGACCAGTACCCCGGCGGGGTCTGCCTGTGCACCCCTGCTCTGCAGGCAGCCCCAGGGCGGTGGCAGGAGGCATTAAAGCACCCTGCAGCCTCTGGGCATGAGGAGATGGAGATGATGGAGGTGAACTCCTTGGGGAGGTGATTAGTGTCGACTTCCTCCAACAAACTGTGCTGGGCATTTTCATTACTATTTAATGGCAGGCTTTGTCTGCTCGCTTTGCCCAAGCCCTCCTTGCACTGAGATGCTTTGGCTCTTGAGGCCCTGGAAAGCGCTGTGCACGGAGGAGAGTGCAGCCGCTGGCCTGGCTTTGTGCTTTGGAGGAATGCAAAAGGCACGTATGAAGTGGCGACCTGGAAATCTGCCTCGCTGCTCCCCTCCCTCCGTCCAGGCGGACTTGGGAGCTGTGTGGCACAAGGAGGATAGTGCTCCTTCACTGCCCCCAGCAACGGCCAGCCCTTCCTCGCACACAAATTCAGCCTTTCCCCCAGCCCTGCCCGTGCTGCGGGGAGGAAAGCTGCTCTCTGAGCTGCTCCAGGTTTTGACACAGGCCGCATGGTCAGATGGTCTGGGTGTAATTGCAGCCGCGTTGCTCTGGAGATGCTGTGTCGAGTTATATACATCAGTCGTACCTGTCTGTTGCTGTAATTTGATCTGATTAAAATGAAAACCTCTTGAAAGATTGACTGGGAAACCTATCCTAAAAGCCCTGATAGCAACAACCGTGTTTCGGTGTTGCTGGTTTGGTTTCAGAACGTGCTCCATCCCCTGCACGTAGCTCGAGTCTCAGCCTCTCTCCTGCCTGTGAAGCATCTGAGTTTGGGAAAGCAGAAACCGAAGTCTCTGGATAAGCTCAGTTTTGCTGCCTTTTGTGTTCCTCCTCCCGTTGCCCTGGCATCTTTCCTTCCATACCCATAATTGCGTGCTACAGTCCCAGCGTTGAAAGGCAGGTCAAAATTATACCCTGCCGGGCTCCACGCTGGGCTGCGGTGGTGGAGATGCAACAAGAGCCATTAGTCACCACGTAAGATCTAGCGGCCAGTTTGCTGGGAACTGGTGAAGAGGGTGTAAGGCGTGGCAAGCTCGCCTGCATCCCAGCAATCACCCAGCAGGATGGTGCTAGCATCCCCAAACGGAGCGGGACCAGGCGTGTCGGGGGGCTGATGTGACGAGCTGGTTGCACCGCCGGCACTCGGAGCAGGGCAAATACATTTCCATGCATCTCTCTCCGTAGGAAGAATTTGCATAAAACTGTACAGAAAATAATTAGCATAAAATGGCTGAAATGAGGCTGTTGGATGGGTAAGAGACTCCCGGGGGTGCAGCGGGGACCCTGGGCAGTGCTGGCCCCTCTGCACGCACGCTGCTCCCGGCACCGCTCCAGCAAACCAGGGGCAGCCAGCTGCGATTCCCAGTGGGAGATGCTTATTGAGCTCTGGTGCGCTGGGAATGGTAAGGAGGTTTCTGGTTTCTCAACTATTGTGTAATTGTGGCAGAACATGGTCCTTTAATTGAATCAACTTCTTATATATCCTGACGGGGTGTTTTCTTTTCCATGTCAGTTTATTTACTGCAGTAAGTAATGGGATTTCTTTGCCCCTCGCCGGCTGGACTGCACGTGGGCGCAGGCAAGGGCTAAGATGAAAAGAAGCAAGCAAAAGGCTGTGGGCGTCTGGGGGCAGAGGGGGGGGGAAGGGGGTGGCTCAGGGCTGCCCCTCTCCCCACAGCACTGCTGCATCCCTCCGAGTCTCTGTCCGCAGCCTCAAGTCACCTTTGGGTGCAAGATCAGGTTTGGCATTTGGAGTAAAAAAAAAAAAACCAACAAAACAAAAAAACACAAAAAACAAACAAACAAAAAAACAAAAACCAAAAAACAAACCAAATGGGGTCAGAAATCTCTGATGTGAGCAACTCATGCTGGCTTAGGCTGCAATGGGAGCTGGAGCAGAGGGGTAGGAGAGGGGGTCTGAAAGCAGTGATGGGGTGACCGGCCTCCCTGCCAGCTGCTCAGACGCTCCCTTCAAGAAGGTTTTTCTTCTAATTAAGAACAACAACAACAAAAAAAGGCACTCAGACTGGCGCTTCAGAAGCGACATCGCAAGAAAGGGCTCTTTTCCTTTTTTAATATTAAATGAACAGCCTTTTGCCAAGGGGAAGGGAGAGGGAGGTCCCCTGCCTGCCTGCTCCCAGGCAGGGCTGGGGGGGAGCACGCCTCAGAGGCCTTGTTGTAGCTCTCACTAATTTCTCATGAATAATTTTTGAGCTGGGGAGCCAATTCCCCCCCTTTTTTGCTCAGTCTGGCGTTTCTGCGCATGAACGCGGGTTGCTATGGCCACGCGCCAGGGCTGCGCTCCCGGGGGATGTGAGCGAGCGGCTGGGAGCGCTGGGGGCTCGTGACCCCCAAAAAGGGGTCTGATGTCCTGCGAGGGTGCCTGCTGCTCCAAACCAGCCTGCTCTGGTCTCGATGGGTGATTCAGTGACACTCCAAAGCCTAAACGGCTTTCGTGCCTGCCTGTGTGCTCTCGGGCAGGGTCCGATCCTGCAGGCTTCATTCCTCCTTCATGGAAATCCTCATTTTTCCAAAACTCATAGCTCACCTCTCGTGCATTCCTCGAGATTTTGATGGTGGAAACCTGTTAGTTGGGGTGGATGAGTGACTGATTTGATTTAATGCCACTATAATTTCATCCTCCTCTTACTGCTGTAGAAAACACTGTGGGCAGGAGAGGTGAGAGCCCTGATTCCTGCCTGTGCCCTGCCTGCAGCGGGCAGGGAGGACCCGGCTGCACCTTGCATGGGTTTGCTCGTGCCTCCTGAAGCTCTGCAGCTTTCTCAAGCGATGCAAAGCATACAAAGGGTTACAGATGCCCGCGCAGGTTTTGGGCAGCTTTCTGAGCTCTGAGCAGGGCTGGGAGGCAGATATTATGGGAATTGTATGCATGCCTGAGCGGGAGGGAGGCTCGGCTGCTTGGCATCCGCTTGTCACATGGTGCCTGTTTGGATGCCAGAGGAAGGATCCTGAGGTTGCCACCCAGAATAGATGCTTGTTCTTAAGCTAATTGCACCCTTCCAGTGATTCTCAAATAATAGAGTAACAAACTTTGCTCCGAAAATTCCTGGAAAATGCCTGGCACTTCTCGTTATGCATTGGAAAGAATGTTTTAAAAGAGCTAACTAGCAAAATAAACAGCTGTTTGTGATCGTAAGATCATAAAAAGGGGTGTTTTCTGAGCAGTGAAAAAAATTTCTAGCTTTATCGAGCTGCTTCAATGGGCTGGGTTCTGACAGGCTTGTGATTTCCCGAGTTCCTTCGGGAAGCGCTTGCCAAGTGAGAGCGGGCTCAGGGGAGTAGGGTTTGGGC
This sequence comes from Platalea leucorodia, assembly GCF_965183815.1. NCBI lineage: Eukaryota > Metazoa > Chordata > Aves > Pelecaniformes > Threskiornithidae > Platalea > Platalea leucorodia. The sequence continues at coordinate 1,997,395 of NC_138841.1, forward strand.
ACCTTCCCGTGTCCGAAACGGTACAGACCCAATTCCTCTATCTGCATTTGTAAAAGTAATGTTTCAGTCGAGTTTTTACAAATGCATTTCCTTCGCAGATGGTGATAAACACTTTCCCAGCCCTGCCTGCTCTCGGGGTAGCGGTTGCCTTTGCAGCCGCCCGCCGCCTCCTGCAGCCAGGCAGCACCGCTCTTCCTCTGCCAAGAGCACCTGGGACATGCTGTTGCTGCCTTTATACATATTCAGGCAAGAAAAAACAAGTGGTCCTGCTTGGGACCAAGCCAAACCTCATTAACAGAAGCCCCTTGGTACCTTGCGATGGGGACGAGGTTGCTTTACCATTTTGTAGTACCGAGCGTGGGCTTGCCTGCAAATGAGCGTGAAAATCCCATCCTTAAATTAGAGCGTAACTCTCGAGCCAGGAGCCTGGTTGAATCGGGTATAAAGATGCAGCTGGGGGGATAGAGGATCAGCCCAGAAGTGATCAGACTTGTGGCTAGCTCTCCCTTTGTTCACGCTGGGTTTGAAATAAAGCTACTTGTGTGATAAGTGCATTGCCTTGAAGTGCAGCTTGTTAGGAGTGAAACTAGCAGCAAGGCTGGAAGGCAAAGCTGAGCTCTCTCATCGCTTGTTATAGCTTAAAAACAATTGAAGCTGGCTTTTCCCCTCTGTTCTTTGAGGGGGTTTAATAAATGAGCTGTGAAAATATCTCTGGGGAGAGATGATTTTTTAATGTAGCGATCTTTTAAGCGTATGCTTGCCTTATCAACGTTTCTAACAAAGTCTTAAAGTGGAGAAATGTCTAAATGGGTTGGGCTCCTCAGTGCTGTTAGCTCTCAAGGGGATTTGAGTGCGTAACTCCATGGTAGCATGGAGGAAACCAGCCTTCACCTTCGAGCCCGGCAGCGGTACCAGCGCGCACGTCGCGGTGCTGGCTCCCGAGGGACAGCAAGCGCTGCAGGCTGGGGACCTTGCCGTCAGCACTACGCTGAATATTGGAAAATCTGGAATCGGTGTATGGCATCTTTTTTTTTTTCCTTTTACGGTGATCCAGCTCCACATGGTTCTCTGTGTGTATTTTGGTCAAGAAACTCAAATTTACTCTGTTTTAAAAATCAAAGTTAGTGTGTAGCTTTCCTTTGGATTCTGTTTCCCTCTTAAAGCCACTACACAAAACCCAAGCTCGCATAGTTCCTTCAGTGTAAGAGTAATGTTGCTTGGAAAATGTCAGCAGTTTGTGCTAGAAAAAAAGGGAAAAAAAACTTTCAAAAACCATGTGACAAACATTTACTATTTTCCATATCGCTTTAGCCAACATGGAACATGCTCTGCATTTCTATATTATCTTCTGTCCCGGGGGAAGTCCGGGGAAGGAGGTTGGGAACAGGTTGTTTTGAAAAGCCCTGGGACGGGTCGTGCCCAGAGCCCGGTGCCTGGCTGAGCGCGGGGTCCTCCCGAGCCCTATTCAGGCAGCAGCGCAGGCAGCGCAGGCAGCAGCGCAGGCAGCAGTGCAGGCAGCGCAGGCAGCCGTGCGGGCAGCGCAGGCAGCCCGCCCAGCTGGAGCCTGGCCAGGGGCCGGGGCGCGTTGGGACGCTTTGGCTGAGCGGTGCTGAGCACCAGCCGCCCCGACGCTCCCAGAGGTGATCTCGGGTGCTACTCCGTGGCCATCTCTCCTCTGCTCGAGTACTGTTGGGGGGAAAAAGGCATTTCAGTATTTTGCTAGAAAACCAAAGACAGATTTCAGTTCAAACTTTGGCATACAGCATTAAAAAAAATTGCCGATTCAGCCTCGGTGCCCAACCCCTTCGCATTACCCCTTGTTTCTTGTCAGCTGCAGTGGTTTACAAAGATATTTTGCATTTAACATTTGCAGCGTTTCACCTCCATGATGCAGAGCTCGGCTGGGTGAATTTGAGATGAGGTGAGAGACAGTGGAGTTGTTGAATATTGAAGTTTTCCTTTCCTTTGTTTTCTGCTTGCCTTTAAACTCCATTGTTTATCCAGTGAAGTTTTCCCCTGCTTCCAGTCCTTGTCAGCAAGAGATTTGTATTTGCAGGGTTTGTAGGACGCGGGTTTCACGTCTTCCAGCCTGCGGGATGCTGGAAATGTTTTGCAACCCGGAGAAGGCAGATAAAGGTCCTGAGCTCATGGATCCCTCGGCTCAAACCAGCCTCCCGGCTAAATGCTGCTTGTAGTCTCAGGACTGATCTTGCACAGCTGGAGATCACAAAGCCGTGGTTAGTCCTGCAGCTGGCTGGTTTTTTCTCCTGGTACTTCCCTATCGTTTATTGCTAACACCTACACCGTGCCCAGCTGCACCTTCTCAGGGCACAAACCGGTTGCTTTTGCCTTCCCACTTTCACGGCTGGTGCCAGAAACGCTGCCGGCTGGGCGTGGGCGTCGCGCCCGGTGCCGGTGGGTTTGCACGGCAGCTCGGGAGCCGCGGTGCCCGCAGCAGCTCCTCTCCAGCAACGTTGCGGGAGAAGCGCCGGGGGAGGACGCCGTGCCCAGCGCCGGGCGCAGCCTCGCTGCCTTTCCCTTCGGTTTTGGCTCTTTTAAAAGAAATACTAAGCGCCAGCCTGGTCTTTCAATATGCATACACATCCCTTTTTTATGTTTTCTTTTAAACACAGCGAACAAGTAATCCCTCTCCTGCATCCTGTACTCAGTCCTGAAGGTTAAAAGCTGGTTTTGTGCCAACTTCATTATGTAGAAGCCAAATGCTTCTACCAATTAACTTATTACTGTTTTGGAGGGGACTCAAAAGGCAGATGGAGCGACTGTGCCGGCAGTATTAATGCCCGTGTTGCAAAGGGTGAGAATTTTATGCAGAGTAATGTGAAAACGTGCTGGCGAACTTGCGAAGGCATTGCTGAGAAATACCGGAGAATGGTGTTTTCCTTCTAGTTCTGAGCTCAGGGTAATAAATAACGTGTGATTTCACGGCATCTCTGCTATATCAGGCTAAAATGCGCTGTCTGTCATTAAAGGCTGTCAATATTTCACGGCTGAGGACAGGCAGTGAGAACAGGGCCACCAAAACGGTACAGGCGGGTGGTGGGAGACACGGAGACCGTTAAATTTGGGTCGCCAACTGCTGCTGTTGGGAAAGAAACTACTTTAAAGTGTTGGTGGTGGGGTCTGGGGGAGGAAGGGGGAGTGAAGGCCCCCCGCCTGCCCGGGGGGACGCAGTGGGAGCTGCGGGGCTGGCTTGATTTTAACCGCGTAATTAATAAAGTCTGTGCATCTAAGTCTCCTGGACAAATGTCTGTCCCATAAAATGAAAGCCCCCCGACAAGCCGTTTTCACGAAATTTGCAGGAATTGAAGGTCTGTGGCAGAGGCGGAGAGGTGCCCAGCTGGATTTGAAATGAGCCAACAGGTCGAGGAGTTACTGGCAGTGGCCAGCGGGAAGGCAGGCAGCGCGGGGAGGGCTTCTCCTTTGGAAAACTGGCTGAGAACGGGGATTTGTGACACTTGGATCCCCCTTTTTGGAAACTCGTTACAAGGCACGCTTTATGCCTGCAGAATAGTCCCGTAAAAGCTAATTTTTTGTGAAGGTTTGTGAAGGTTTGGCAGGTGGGCAGTCGTTGAAAATCCGATTTCCCAGACATGAGCTCAATTATACTGTAGTAATGTGACTTGTGGAGGGAGCGTAGAGCAGAGGTAATGATCTCCTTCCTGCGATTCCCCATGTGTAATTAGGATCTAAGTCTGCACAGGGCAAGGAAAACCCGTTACACAGCATTTTTGCAAAAGCAAATCCAGTGCTACTGAGAGAGGCAGACTTCCAGATAGCCTTGTTGTTTGCATTTTTATATAAGGTTTTCAAGAATTGCCCTATCTTTCTTGATTCCCCTCCCATTTCTCCAAACGGTTCTGTGCTGTAGTCCCGTCTAAAGGTTGTACGTCAGATGGCTCGGGGACGAAATGTCAGATTTGCTGCTGCTTTGCTCCGTCACCGCTGTTGAAGCGCCTGGGGTTTGAAATTAAATGTCAAAGGCATTTTGCGGAACATGGGAACCAGATGTGCTCCAAGACTGTGTCTGGGAAGAGCAGAGCAGCTTAATTGCCTACATTGACACTCCTTGGGAGGTTTATCTCTGGATTTGGGCTGATGCCCAACGTAAGGATGTGGTCCTGGAGGGCCATGGTCCATGCAGCAGGTCTAAGGGTGGTGGATGGAGGACACGGTGTCTGGCAGCTGCCTGCACATGGCGACTAGCTGTAAGGTGATACAACAGCTTGAGGGCCCTCGGCCGGGCTCTGGGGAAGAGCCGGTGTCTGTAAATACAGCTCACTTACGGGATTAATCAGCAGCCGGCGTGTTCCTGCCTTGTCGGTGACACCTGCGGGTTTGGTCCGGTTACAGGCAGGGGGGAGACGGTGTCTGGGGAGCTGCGCCGGAGGGGAGCCGCGGCTGGAGGGGACGGGTCGGGAGTGGTGCCGAAAGCAGCCGAAAGGATGAGGGAGAGTGCGAAGGAGGAGCAGAGCCTGCGTACCTGGGGAAGCGGCCGTGGGGCTGCGGCGGGCGGGCCCCCCGGACCTCGGCATCTCTGCTGGGTATGGCCGTGCTGCCTTCCCACTGGGAACGTGGCATTTCCAGCCTCTCGGAAGGTGCATTCCTGCATGGGCGGGCGGCTGCACAGTCCCGCTTTGTTCCCCGAGCCCTCTGAGGAGGCGCAGGAGGATTTGCCCCGTGACGCTGCCCATCGGCTCCTTGGAGCTGGTCGCAGCCCTCAGTGCCATTTCTGCCTCCTGTTCTCGTGGGCAAAACCCTCCTTGCTCCTCCTGGCAGCTCTTGTCCCAGCTCTTCTTCTGGGCTCACACCACCCCATGAAAATTAAAGCTTTTGTGCTCAAGTCTTCACCCTTGAATGCTATAATTTCCAGTGAGGAATGTTCAGCACTTGAATAATTGCACCCATTCAGCGTGCCCTGAACAGCACCCACGACTGCGAGCAGGTCTGACAGAGCCCAGCTCTGCCCCCAGCCTGGCCTCGCTGCCTGCGCAGCTTCAGGACGGCTGCCCGAGAGCGGGTGCTTCTGCTTTTCAACCCTAAAACCCAGAAGTACTCACCTTCCTTCTGGCTGTGCTACTGAAATAGCTTCATTTCCCTGACGGAGGGAGCGTTCGGCTTAATAAAATCAAGGATAGTCTGTACTAATGCAATTGTTTTCCATCTGCTAAATAAAAAATGAATGGTTTTGAAAGGAAAACCCATGGAATAAACAGCCTCTGTTTGCAGAGGCGCAGGCAGGACCAGGGCTCTCCCGGGTCCCTCAGCCGCCGTGTTTGCCCGGGGATGCTCCCGCGCTGCTCACCCTTCTCCCCGGGTTCGCTTGCGGCAGCGCTGCCCCTGCCCAGCCACGCTGGGGACGCGGGCTCTGGGCAGGGGCACGGCAGCTCTCATCGATGCTGGGGACCGCTCTGGGCTGCGGTATGGGCCCTGCTGAGGCTGAAAGCAAGCTCTCCTGCCCATCAAAGGGCTCATCTGGGGTCCCTGCAAGGGAGTTGGAGGGGAGACGTAGAATCATAAACTGTTTTTTTTTTCCCCAGGCTCTGTAGTGATCACGAGTGACCGGGACCTCAGTAATGTGAGACAGAAACACAAATACTCCAATTCATTTAGTACCAAAGGGGCTTCCCGGTGTAGGAGCAGCCAAGGGCCTTTTAGCCCCTGGGCACCCGCACGCTGCAGGTCAGGCCCTTTCGCTTCATTACCCTTTTCCCTCTGTGCAAAGGGAAAACCCTTCTCGCGGTGTCAGGGCGTCCGCGTCTCTGGCAAGGTGCATCGTGTCCCTGGATGCAGCTGCACGGAGCGGCTTGCCCTGCCTGGCACCGCAGGCGGGAGAACGTAGGCAGCTCCCGTGGCACGGACCGAAGAGGGGCTTTGGTGGCACAGTTGAATAAGTCACCATTTGTTTACGACTTGAGGATGGGAGAGATGCTGTGGGCTCTGGGAAAGCCCTTGGCATGGGAAGGGGAGAGGCAGGGCAGCTCTCTGAGCTCATGGGACCCTGCAGGACCCTTCTCCTCCCAGGACCTCCGTGCGACCAACTGCAGGCTCACCGTCTTGCTGACCTTCTCAGCTTTTTGACTGAATGAAAGCACGGAGGGAGGGGACCTTGCCCGGACAGCGTGTCCCCTGCCACGTCTTGCGGTCTCCTCTGGCCATGGGGATTGACTGTGGCCAGCAGCGTGTGTCCGGGAGGCTCGGCCAGTTCACAGCTATTGAACCTTGCTGCAGTCTCGTCCGGAGCGCTGCCGAGACGTGGGCTGAGACACAGCTCCTGCCCGGGTCGCTGATGTTTGCTGTCACGAAGGAGAAGCGGCCGCAGGAGGAAATTGCTGCTGGGATAAGTCGCGCCTGATGCTCTTTGCAGGGTCGAGAGCTGCAGGCTGCCTTGCAGAGCCGGGTCTGTGGTGCGAGGCATGGGGATCAGCGTCGGCTTGCTCCCGCGTCTGATGGCTCCTCGGGCGGTGGGAGGCCGGTGCTGGGGTGCTCTGCCCGAAGTGGCTGCACCCATCGCCACAACCACCCCCCTGAGCATCTCAAGGCACGTCACCTGTGTGGACAAGGTGCAGGTTACCAACGTACAAGCAGGGAAGCAAGGTTGGTGCCCTTAATGAATTCAAGCCAGACCCTCTCCTGGCCCCATACGATTAGAAAAGCACACGCTCTTGCCTCTCTCTGGGTCTTGCATCCATCGTCTTTACTAGAGAGGCTCAGCCCGCTGCAAACCCCCAGGTCTGCGTGCTCCTCCTGGGGTCGTACCCCGCGGAGGAGGCAGAGCAGACTCGCGTGGGAGCCAGAAGGGGACAGGCAGCTTTTCCAGAGCAATCGCTGCACGAACTGCCCGACAGTTGCTGTTTATAGCGATTGCTCTGCGTGATTAGCGTTGGCTAATCACCAGGGGCCAGATGCTGCCGTCCCTGGGAGGGGTGGCCGAGGGACACAGCGGGGGCAGACATTAACCGCTCGCGGGCTGGGCGTCCCCCCTTGCTGTTAGCTCAGGGACGCTTGCCCCGAGCGGCGTGGGATGGATGGCCGTGGAAAGGAGCTTTGCTGTGAGGGTGGGGGACTGGTACCCTCTTGTCTCCACCGCTCCTGAGGCTGCCGGGGGGTTCGGCAGCGCTGCTGTTGAGCTTGGGTTTGCAGGTGGGTGCTGCTCCATCAGGGATGGGACAAGATGCCCAGACCGTTTCTCACGGGCACCACCCAACAGCCACTTTGGGGTTTGGCTGTGGGGACTCCTGCTTTGGTGTGGAAATGGGGATTGAGAAGCTCCAGGACCGGTCCCAGTATCAGCTGCTGCCGGGTGAAGCGCTCACAGGCAGGGTCCTGTGCAGCACTAAACCGGGCTGCCGACACCAGGGCCGTTGGTGTGTCCTGTGCCCTAAAACTCCCCCTTAAAGCTTCTCTTTGAGTAACTTTCCCACCTGTATTTTTCCCTTTTTAATCCATTTTTTTCACACCAGTTCCCTTCATTGTCCCTCTTAAAGAAAGCAACATCCTAATTAAGTAAATGACCACGTATTTTTCCAAATAGTTTGCGATATAAGGAGGGTTGTTAAATATTTTTCCCCCAAAATAACAAGTCAAAATGATTGCTTTTTCATCCTAGCTGGAACCCACCCTGTGTTCCTTAAATGTCCCGTCATCCGTCATGCCCAAGATGCAGCCTGTGCAGAAAGGATGCGCCGCAGCCCCTTTGTTTTCTACCAAGGATAACTCGGATGAATTGGGGTTTTTTTCCTACTCGCGTCTCACTCTTGCTGATGAAAGGAAAAGATGTGGGAAGAAGCGGCTCCCCGGGAGGGTGGGAAGCTGATTAGCGGGGCCGGCGTGACCCGCTCCCCGGGGCGGCCCCAGCAGCCGGCGGCTCAGCTGCCGTGGGGCCAATTCCCAGCTGCCGCAGGGGCACGGCGCGGGCTTGTGGGTGATGCGAAGGCCACGGCGTTGTCTGCTGTGGAAAGTTTCATGCTTCTACTTTTTTTTTTTTTTTCTTTTTTTTCTTCTCCCCTGACCGTGACCGGTTTCTAAAGGTTAAATGGTATTTTCTGATTAAACTGAGTACTCCGGTGATCTCAGCTCATTTCCCACTCGTGCCATATCTTTTGTCTGACCTTGGGGTAACACTTAACCTCTCCGGACTAGAGTCCCTCTGTGTAATAGAATGACAATATTTCCTTACATTACCAGAAGGACAGGATGATAAATTAATTCACATTTATGTAGTGCCGAGATATGACCGTCATAGATTAAGAGTCTGTCCCCAGAGTTATCCGTGCTCTCGGTAGCAATACGCAGCTCTGCAAGGGAATGGATTACCTCCTGAAAGCGCAACCGCTGCCTGCACTCGGACGCTGCAAAACGCAGCCACAGCTCTGAACAGCAGCAAGTGCAATTTTCCCCTTCCTCCTGCGTTTTTTTAAAGATTTCTGAAATTGGAGCCTGGGTGCAGCTGGTCCCGACTCGAGCGTGCTGCAGGGGGAAGGTCGGGTGAGCTCTGGCTGGCTGAGAGCTACTGAGCCAAGCTAAAGTGTGAATCTCCTTACTGCTGGCATCAGCTCCGAAGTTCAGGGGACTGACGGGTTCGTTCCCACTTCCCACGTGTTGCCCTGTGCGGAGTCGGAGGGATGCTGCCGCGGCTCTTCCCGGCATGTGCTGGTGGGTGACTTTAGGAAGCCATCCTTGTTCCTGGGGATAGCACGGCGCTTTCTCTCAATGCTTGTTTGTTTGCTCGGTTCTTTTAAAATGCATACAGCCTGCAGGGCTTGGGATTGAAAACTCACCCACGTGCGAGGCAGGAGAGTTACAGGGAGTGAAAGGAAAATGCAGCATACGGCAAAAATCCCGTGGAGGAGTGAGACAAGAAACCAGGGCTGTGAGAAACAGCCTGTGCGTGCGTTTCTTAAAGATGTGTTTCTTAAAGACGTGGGAAAACGTAACGGGAGGAGTGCACGGGCGGTTATCCTGAACACAGGGCCTGCCTGGAGTTTTTACGGGGGGCTGGCAGTGTCGAAAGTGCCTGTCTCTGCAAACCTCTGCTGCTGCAGGCGTGCTTTGAGAAATGTCCTTTTGTTCAGAGGACAGGAGCAAAGACGTGTTTGGGGCCTCCTTTGGGGTTATGGTGGGTACAGAAAATGGTTGCTGATAGACACTGGACCGTCAGTAATCTTAGCCTAGGACCTGTTTCCCATTACAAGCCTGACTTTCCTTCTTGCCTGTGATTAGAGGGCACGTAGGTCTGCAGCGTTTGCTGCTGAAGGGATGGGTACGATTATTTTTTAAGGGGGAGATAGAGGAGATGTAAATGAATTTGCTGGTGTTTGCTCTGACGGTTGTTTGGCAGAACAATTGTGAAAGCCGTACCCAACCTCAGGAACAGACACAAAGCGCTTCTCTCTCCAAACAGAGGCAAGCGGGAAGCGCTGCCCTCCCCTTTTCCCCGGGAAAGGGCACGGTCCGTCCCTCGGGAATGATCATGCCTTGCCTTCATGACTATTTCTTTGCTTCTTCATGATCATTTCTTTCCTTCTTTCCACTGACTTCTGCGCTGTAATGCAACACGTGCTTTGAATGGCTTCTTAGGCACGTTGTAGGGATGCGGCTGTACGTGCGTCGTTTACTGGTGCGTGCCTGCGTACGAGCGGGGACGTGGAAAGGCGTGAGGATGCGTCCGTCCGTCTCGCACAGGGTTCGCGTTGCAGGGTGGGTCCTGGCTCCCTGCGTGGTTCCCGATGGGGATTCCTCTGATGGGCCGTCAGGGTCGGCTGGCACCCGTGCGCGGGCTTTTGCCACGTGTGGCAGGAGGTCCCGTCACTGCCAAACAAAAGGGGGGTGCAGATTCATGGCCTGGAAGTCGGCAACCCAGAAACCCATCTGATGCGTTACGTGTGGGGGCGGCGGGGGCTACGGAGAACCTGAACGGAGCAGGAGCAAAATGAAGCCTTTAGTCACTGTTAGGGAATCGCATACGTATTTTCCCTCTAAACCAATGTTTTTCATTATCTGAAACCAAAAGGGTTCTCTCTTTGTGGCAATGTTGCTCTGTGCTATTTAATCAGTATTAATTAAGTGGCTGAAATGCATTAAATGCTGCTGTAGGAATCTTCTTGGGAACACTAGCTGCTCGAGCTTTACTGTTCCTCTTACAGTCGTAAATAAGGATAAATGCCTAATTGCTACTGAAAGCGTCCTGCTGGACCTAATGAGCTGATTAAAAACAGTCCTTCATTGTGGAATTATTTAATTTTATTTAACTTCAACCAGAGATTTCCCTTGCTTATCATTTCTGTGTCCGCTCTGCAGCCCCCCTCTCTGCCTCGCAGAGTTCGTGCCCGTGGTCGTTTTGCAGGAGTGGGGCTACAGGGAAGGGATTTGTTTCCATCGTTATTCCGGAAGGTCTCATTTCATTAAGCTGGTGAGAAGGAAATGAATTTCAGCCCTTCCCTGGTGTTATTTGTGCACCCAGGGGAAGTCCTGGGCTCTGCTCAGCGTGCCCAGCTTCCCCGGGGCGGGACGTCACGCGTGTTGCGGTTTGCAGGGATGTGGTTTTGGGAATTGTGACAAAGAGCCAAGTTTTGGCCAAATCGGCCTGGGGGATCGGGGTGCCGGCTCCTGCTGCCCTGGCCCGGGGCGGTTCCCTCTGAGGGTTGCATCTCTGCAGCAAGAGGAGGTATTTTCACATATCGTTTGCCCTCCGGCGCTGCGAAGCTGTGGAGCTCTGACGGGGGAGCCCGGAGCTTGGCTGGAGAAGAAGCGAGCGGATTACGTGGCACGTGGTTCATGTTCCGCTAATGAGCGGAGCACGGCGGCAGCCTCGGCCGGCCGCTTTCTGCTGGTGGAGGGAGCCTGCGATAGGCAAAGTCCCCCTCCCGCCTCTCCTGGCCACGCCAGTCGAAGCCAGCGGGAAATGTGCTGGTGCCGAGCAGATGGGAGCTGTGGCTCGCCGGCGCGGGGGGAAGCAGGGATGCTCCGGGGCTGGGATGTGAGGCTGCGCTAGCTCAGCTCACCGCCATCTGTGGAAAGGAGAGAATTCCCCCATCTCAAGGCGGGGAGGAAGCAATATACATGTTAAATCGACGTGTGCGTGGAGAAATAGGGAATCAAAGTTTCTTCTACGTGGCTGTGAGGGTTTGCAGCTCTGCCAGGCTGGTACGCAGCCCGCTGTGCGGCTTGGCGTCCCCGAGGAGCTGTGAAGCGAGGAGGCAGAGCCTGCAGAGAAACCCTTCTCTCGCGGTGCCAGCCGCAGCACTCCTGATGCTGGAGCTCTTCAGAGATGGAGAAGGAGCTAAAAGAATTTTAAAAGCTGGTTTTTTTACCTTTCACTGCAGATTTTGAGTGGCTTACAGGCAAAGTGCTTGGATATGTTTTCTGGTTTAATTACTGGTATGTAAGCGTTGCCTTTACATACGGAGAAACCTGAGAGTGTGAAACTCGCAGGGCGATGGCCCCGTCCCAGCATATGGGCCAGGTACAGTTTCGGCGGCATCCCGGTCACCACCTGCCTGTTCGGATAACCAAGGCACGTTTGCCTGGTGGGTGCTGGGACTCTCAGCACCTCTTGGGAGAGGGTGTCGTGGGGGGCTCGTCCCTGCGGGCAGGGGCACATGGGGCTCCCCGGGGCCAGGCTGGGCTCTGCCAGGCCACTCGAGCATCCGATACCCCTTGACTCTTCGTACCTCCCCGTGACTCCACCAACCCTTGGGGCAGCTGCTTCCCTGCTGCACTATCATTTGAAAATCCAGATTGGTTTCGAGAACATTTGACAATGCAGCAAAATCACCCTCTGCCTTTAAAATAGGGCACAAACCCCACGGTGCCAGGATACGGTCCTCTGCCCGTGTGCTTTGCAGTGCAGGATGGCCTACGCACAGCAAGATGTTTCCTTCTGGAAACTTCTTTTTCTTTCAAGCTGATTTGTCCTGACTGCTGCAGAAGAATAAAAACGGTGGCTAATTTTTCTATGGAAAGTACAAATCCTCTGCAAACCCTCCAGTTCCCATCCTGGTCACCCAGCCCTCAGCTGGGGCAGACACCGCTGCCGTTGAGTCCCAGCATCTGTATTTTCAGCCCCATCGTGGTGTCTGCCTCATCCCCAGGTGTCCGTCCCTTTTCTGTCTTTCTTGCGTTTAATTTTTTCCCTCCAGTGCCTGTTCGGAGAGAGGAGGGAGGCTCCAAACTGAGCAGAGTTAAGGTTGCACATCCACCTCCTGATTTCAGCTGCGCCCCATGTTGTGTGGATGTTTGGTTTGGATTTTGCAAAGACTCTCTAGTTTTAGAAGTCCTGTCCTGGGGTTACTCGCGCGTCTGTCCAGAGAAAAATGTATTTACAGAAGTATCTGATGCATCTGGAGAGAGGTCTGGGCCAAGGTCTGGGATGTATTTCTCAACCCAGACAAACAGTTTGTGAGAACTGGTCGGTCATCGGGGAAATGGAAAGCACCAACAAGTCTGAAAAACACTTCTGAACTCTGGGCAAGTATTTAGGCAAAAAGGCATCTGGTCCATCTCACTGCTGTGCCTTGCCCGGAGCTGGAGGGAGGCGGAGCAGGGACGTGGCTTTTGTTGGTGCTCGGGTGCGGGCTCCACGCTGGATGAGAAATGTATTTAAGCAGTTAAATTCCTATTTGATGGCGTCACAACTATTTGTGTGAGTTTTTGTTCTGTGTTGTGTTTATACTGAATATTACGGGCTCAGATTTTGGATCGGTGTTGGGTCCAGCCAGCTCAGAGGCTTCCCAAGCATCGCCAGACTCGGCCCTCCAGCCTCCGCGGCTCGGGCCGTCCCCGGACGTGGCTGCAGGTGTGAGGTTGAAGGGCTTGTTCAGCTCTTTGGGCAGCAATCACAATTTTCTGTGTTGCACAACGGGGCCAGGAGCGATGATTAAGAAATGCTAAGTCTGGGAAGAAGAGGTCGCATCTGCCCCTTTGCATGGGCCGTTTCGTGTTGAGTCAGTCTCGGAAGCAGATGAAGACATCACGCAGCTTCACAGCTCGCAGTATCCCCGGATAAGCACGTCCGTGCCGCTGCGGCAGCTCCAGCCCTCTCTGCTGGGGAGATGTCCCTGTCCCCGGGCGAGGAGCAGCCCTGACAATGTGGGCTGTGTTCTGCGCGGCCGGGGGCTCGTGGCACTGCCTGTCCCCAGGACCCACCTACACGCACAAGCACGGCGGCAGATTGTTCCTGATGTGCGGCGAGTCGCACCCACATCTGCCCGAGACAAAGGGGCCCTGGAGCAGCCCGGCATTCGCTCTTCTAAAGGCGGGGATGCGTTTTGTCTGTGCCCTGTCGTGGGTTTTATTATTTGCTCTCGGTCGGTGCTGCTCCGCGTGGACGTGTGGTCACCCGTGCCGTACGGGCCCTCCTCCCTGGCCAGTCCACCGGCGCTGGAAGCGCCTGGGTCATTCCCATGTAGCTCTGCCCACGGTTTCAGTCCAGAGCTGCCGTGTGCCTGTGCCCTTTTGCAGCTCAAAAGTTACCTGCAAATTTCTCTCTTCCTGATATGCACAGCTCTTACTTTTCTAGTCCCCGTGCACGTGATGATGGGTAGGATATACGTGTTTGCATCAGTGCGATGCCTCCTGTGTATGCTGTGTGTATCGGCGTTCGGGCTCAGTCCTTTCTGTATTCCCATTTAATGCAAAATCACCCACATATGCATGTATGTACAAATATCTCCCAAGCATCTATGCCAGGGGCCTACTCCTTAGCGTCGCGGCTGTTTCTTTCACGCTCACCAGTACCCAGTCTGAAGAAAACAACATATTCTTCGCTTTCCAGGCTCCAAGCAGCATGTAGAGATGTGCGCTATTTAAATCCCTGCTGTCTTGCACCTCCCCTCCCATACGACATCTGTGAATGCAGAGGGGTTTAAAGCATTTTGTGATAGCGATGTGAAGCATCGGTATATGAGCGCAGTAAGGACCCTAGAAATCTTGCCCTTGCTAAATCTCTGGTTGCAGTATTGGCTGATTCAGTTCATAAGTCAGATTTGTGCTTAGTAGCAGAAAGGCATAAACCCAGCTGATCCATTACTCATTTTAAGCTGTAACCGGAGAAATGAACCGCTTTAAAAAATGAAGGCTACAGATCAAAATTATATCTTCCCTTAGACAGAAAGCTAAAGAAATAATTTGGAAAGCTTTGTTCAGCGTGACCTGATCACAGGACTGCGGAAGTCCTGGACATGACTTTAATTACTGGCCCAGTCCTATAATTATTCTGTCCTTCAATTATTTTTATTGCAACAGCTGGATTGGAAAAGCCTTAGAACGAGCAAAAAAGATCAAAGCAACACTCCCCTCCAAGCCCCTTCACAACCTACAATCTGTCATCTGGTGTAACTGGGACACGCTGGGACGGCGAGTTCCTTTGGGCTTCAGTCCAAGAGCGGGGACACGGAGACCCCGATCGCACCCAAGCAGCGCAGTGGGGAGGGCTGGACGGAGAAGCCATTAAGCACATCTTGTTCCCCATAAGGGTGGTGGGGAAAAGCGTCCTTAAAAGTTGTCTTGCGCTGGCTTTGATCCTATCTGGAGGTCAGGAGAGCTTCCCGGGCCGTGTGTCAGGGCTGTTTATTTGCCGTGACATCTGCTCCGCGCTGGCTCCCAGCAGCGTTCCCTGCAGTTCCCGGAGCCCCCCGGCAGCCCCGCGCTCGCCGGGTTTTGTCTGTTGTGCTGGGTCCCCCCCTCCCTCCCACGATCGCTTCGTACCGGGCTCGGGAACAGCTGAAGGGGCAGCAGCATCCAAAGCTGCAGCCGGTTATTTATCTTTCATGAAGACGGGCTCTCCTTGCTTGCCAAATGGCCTCTGCGCGGCTCCCCTGCCTGGCGACATCCCGCCCCGGCGAAAGCCTGCGCCAGGGCCAGCCAGGAGCGGCGCGGAGCAAGGCTGGGGATTTTCCACTGTTTGCTGCCCCGGCGTTATTTTTGTTCTTAGCCGAGAGAGCTGTCTGCGCGGCTGATGCCCTTTTTATAACTCTATTACAGAGAGTTGTAACTCAGCCGTGATGCAACCTCTGCGCCACAGCCGCCTTTCTAAGGGGAGTTTTATTGTACAGACGGGATAACTTATCCTCCTTTTCGCTCTTTTTTAATCTGCATTTAGTCTATGGGTTTATTAACAGCAAAATAAAAGGTATGTCTATGGAAAATGCAGGTGATGACCTGGCAGTCCGCAGGAGGTCTGGCTGGGTGCCTGTGGGAGCCCGGCAGCGGCGTGCTGTGCATCTGGCCCCGGGGACCGTCCGGGGAGGGAGGCAGCTGGAGCCCGGTTGGAAAAGGGCTTGTTCGGAGACCGGTTGGGAAAGGTCCCGCCGTGCCCCGACTCCTGGTAGGGCTGTGCCGGGCCGGTGCCGGGCTCCGTGGTACACGAGGGGTCTCTGGAGCCGGTCCCTCTGCTATTCACAGGCTGCACATGGCGGCAGAGCTTAGCCCAGTGCTCCGCCGGAGGGAGCGGATGTTTGCTATGTGGGTATTTCTTGTGCATAAAATAAAATCGTTATTATTTTCTTTTAAACAGCGAATCATCCTTTTCATTTTATCCTACGGGGGCTGTTTGCTGCTTTTGTATCCACTTGCTGCGAGTAACTTTCCATCAGTCCCAGGGGACAGCATGGTCCTTCCACCCAAGAGGCCTCTCCAGGGCTTGAGCACAAATGACCCCGTAAGGCCGATTTTCTGCCAGCAGAGCCACCCAGGGGGTGGGAGGACGGTGACCACGGGCTCGTACCTGGGTCACTAGAGCCTGGAAACTATTTCTGGCACTATTCACACCCCCATCCCTCCGCACAAATATTTTTGGATTGGGAACGCTCTCTCTAGAGTTGCCAAAAGGGAGATGACAGAAACGGAGGTGTGAACGGCTCAGTGACCGCTGGGTTTGTGTTCGTTTTGCAGCTGAGGATCCGCCTGCGCTTGCCGCTGGTCCGCTCGCCTCGGGGGACGCAACTGAGGTCCTAACGCTGCCCGGGCGTCCAAAATGGTCATGCAAAGACACCACCTCGCCTGCGCAGGAATAGCATTCGCTCTCTACCTTCATCACCTCGTCAGCACCATCGAAGTCCCTCTGGATTGTAAGTTACGGGTTAGCCCTCTAAAAACTCCCGCTGAAATGGTTGAGGAGTGAAGATGTGCATGGCCCAGGCAGCTTTCCTGGTCCAGCCTAAGGCTTTTTTCTGTTGTTTGTTGTGGAATATTTTTCTTTTTAAACCACACGCCCTCCAGAAAGTCACCTAAATCATTCTCTGACTTAGTCAATCTACCTCAAAAGCTGAGCAGAGGACTCGAAACCACATATCAAAATGGGACAGAGCATCCGAGCCAAGCTGGCGAGGAAATCGGGTCCTGGCAAGTCTTCAGCCTATTGATTTCAGTGGAGCATCCTGGGACTCCTGGTGTTCCCGCAGAACGCGGGCAGGCTCCGGGATGCTCCTTGGTGGAGGACGTGAGCTCGTTGCTTATCCGCTCGGGCAGATGCTGCCACAATCTGACACCCAGGACCCCGAGGGGAGTGGGGACCCGGGCAGGTCCTGCACAGCGATGTGATTTTTCTCTCTCTCTGTTGGGACTTTTCAGTTTATTATGGGATGGGAGATATGTTTTATTCAGAAGAGCTGGGAGATACGGAGGGAGGAGGACGGGGGACATGGGCTGATGTTTCTGCTGAATGGGTATCTTCAGGCCAGCACATGGGAAATGCATGACTTGTTTGAATGCGCTGGAGACAGGGCATTCCGTACGGAGAGCTGCTCAGCCACTGTTCTGGAAACCAGCTTCATCATTTCTTTGTGTCCCAGCTTACTCCTGTAGCGGCTGTTAATAATAATCAGCCTGTCGCTGCAGGGAATCTCGTCCAACAGTGCAATGCACAGAAATCCTCCAGCGAGTGGTGCATTAGAAGAAAAAGCACAGCTTTTTGCTGGGGTCTGAAAATTCAGGCTGCAGTGCCAGGGTTGCTCTTGATAGGAGACATTTCTCCCCTGTGGGTTGTTGCTCTTTGGAGTCCCGAGTGTGCTGGCTGTAGCTGTGGTGCCTCAGCTGATCCCTGACTCTGGGCAGCAAAACGGGAAGGAGACATTTGAGGCAGCGGCTTTGGGCTGAAATTTGGAAATAACTGAAGAGAAAGGATGAGAAAGCTCTGATTTGCAGAGGGGAATAAATACTTACGTTACTTGAAAAGGAGAGGGTCCTAGACTCGAGTCTGAGTCCCTGCTCAGCTCCATTCCAGATGATTGTGGATGAAAATATCTGTTCCCCTGGCGTCAGCGCTGTAACATGCACAGGGCGCTCGTGTTCCCAGAAATGAGAATTTTATTTGATGCACAAAGCTCGGTGATTCCTTCAGGCCTGGATTTGTTAGCATCTGTAATATTCCAGAAATGCAGGCAGCCAGCATGGAAGTAGAGGCCAGTGCAGCTGGGGAAAACTGAATGGGTCTGCAAACAGCCGCCTTCTGCCATTTCTTCTGCTTTGCATCAGGAAAGGAGTAATTTTGGTACTTAAATGCAACGTGATCTTAGAAAAGTAAGAGAAATGCTGACAGCTGGTGGAGAAATGCTCAAGGCAGCCTGCAGCAGCTCACCATTTCCCAGCAGCTCACCGTTTCTCGAGCCTCCTCCTCCTCCTCCCTGCTGCACAGCACTGGGCCGCAGGAGAGCATCGTCCCCTCCAGTTCTGGTGGGAAACTGGGATTGTAACAAAGAGCTGCCTTTTGTCACCCTGCCCTGACCGGGTCCCTTGCGCGACAGATCTTTGTAAATGAGGTGCACGGGGGCTGTTGTGCAGAGCAGTGCCAAGGGCAGGCGGGTGAGGAGCATCTCCCAGCCCCGGGCGAGGGCCGGGGATCCCGCCGACGCCTGGCCCCGCCAGCCGACGCTTCCCAGCCGCCCTTAGCTCTTTTGGACACACGGAACCTCAGCTTTGTTTTACTTCCATCCTGACCTTCAGAGCCATTAGGGGTTTGCTTTCAGCTCCTCTTTAAGCCACCGGGTGATCAGGGCTCCCTTACCCACTGCTTGTCTGCGAGACTGAGCTAATGAAAGCATCGCCTGCGCTCGAACGGCTGCAGGTCTGCCCAGGAGGTGTGTAAAGAGCCCCAGCCACTCCGGCTTTGTGCAGGGGCTGATAAACCTGCAAAGCTCAGGCTCTGTGAGTGCACGAGCTCTATCCCCCACGTACCACCAGCTGCGGAAGCCCTCCCTGCTCCGCCGAGATCAGCTCCTTCGTCCAGGTGCCGGGGTGTGGGCTCTGCCCCGTCCCCGCGGCAGGACGGGGCTGGGAAGCCCCCCGCCAGCCCCGGGGCATCGAGGTGCTGGTGGGCACCCGGCTGCCCTTGCTGACCCCCTCCGGAGTGGGAGATCTCCCCAGGGAGGCATTTTGCTCCCCGGACCTCATGTTTTAAGGACAGAAGCAGCTCGGGAGAGGGCAGATGCGTGGGCAAAGCCTCAGGGTCCCCCCAGGGCAGAGGGAACGGCCCTCGCTCACCCCGTGTCAGGGGCAGCTGCACTATTTGCTCTGTCTTTTAAGCTTGCCTAGGTGGTTTTTTCCCTGCCTCAACCCTTACAAGTTTTCTTCTTTGGATAAAGAAGAAAATATCCCGGGGGACGGGATATTTATATCTCTCTATATTACAGGCACCTTCTCTGAGTTTGGCTATCACCTAAAAAGCCAGCGAAGGGTTTATCAGGCCTCTGGCACAGGGGGATGAAACTGGGGGGCTCAGGGTAAGCCCGGCCATAGGGAAGGGGGGCATGTTGCTAACTCCTGCGGGCAGCCCGCTGGACCACGGGGCCACCAATGCACGTGTGCCTGTGCCGCCGTTTGGCCCCCCAAACCCTGCTGCAGAGGCAGCCGACCGCTACCAGGGCCGCTCAGCAGCAGCTTCTCCCACGTGGACGCGTAGGTAGGTAGATTAGAACATGCTTGAATTGTAAAATGATTTGTGTGTAATACTTGTAAGCCCTACAATAACTATACACGTTTATGTTTTCTTGCATGACGTATATAGGTTTGTTCTTCAATTAACCTTTTTTCTTTTTTTCATTATGCTTGCACTTTGGGAATAACAGCAAATATTCAGAGTGAATGTAAGTGTTCCCCTCGCCCTCTCTGCGTACGTGTCCCTCTCCTCTGCATGGCTGAAACGGGGCACGAGGGGTCCGTACCGAGCAGGGGGCCGGTGGCGGTTGTTGCTGGGCACTGGTGCACGTGGGTGCGTTGCCCGCTCCTGCGGCAGGGCTGGCCAGAGTCAGGACGAGCCACTTCTGCACCGCCAGGCATGGCCGGGAGAGACACGGGAGGTGCTGGAGCAGCTTGGGAGGAGTGCTTAGGCTCTGCTGCTTTCCCTGGAGCAGGAACCGGACTGTCTTTGCGATGCAAATATCGTTTCTGCAGGGGCTTGTTGTTGCTAACGCCACATTTCAGAGGAGAGCAGGCTCCTCTGCCTTGCACGAGCGCATGTGCCGTGCCCAGCTCCACGTACTGACACGTTTGCAGCATTGGTAGCTCTCAGGGGGAGAGCAAACGGCCTCGGACCTGAGCGGCTTTGTTCCAGGACAGCCATGGGACTGAGCTTTTGAATTCAGAGTTCAGGACCAGAGCCAGGTCCTACACTGGCTGCTGGGCTCATGTGCCCCTTTTCACAAGCCCTGCCCTTCTAAACACCAGTGCTGCGCTCCGTCGGGGTGAACCTGGGAGGTTTTGAGCCTCTTTCTTGCACAGGGAGAGCCTGTGAACGTCTTGCCGTGGCTATCTGGCTCCCCGTCCCAGCTGCAGCCCCTGTCTTTGGGGTGCACAGCCAGGATGCCTTTCAGTCTGATTCAGACAACCTGCGGTAGCAGGAAGATGTAACTGTGAAATTTCTTAATGAGACCAAGATACCATGTGAGAAAACGAACGGGAGTCAGTGCTGATGAAGTGCTGAGAAGTGACGAGTAGCACACCAGTGCTCGTGGTCATTTCCTCAGGTGTTGAAGGGCTTTAAACCACAAATGGCACGCCCAGCCTGAGGAAGAAGCTGAAATCCCATCAGGATGTGCTGCAGGATGGCAGAGAGGGGATTTACCCTCTTCGCACCACCCTCCTCACGGCTTTTCGTTTGTTTTGCAGTGCCTCAGCCCCCCACAATCACCAAGCAGTCCGTGAAGGACTACATCGTCGACCCAAGGGATAACATCTTCATTGAATGTGAAGCCAAAGGGAACCCCGTTCCCACGTAAGTGCCCCTGCCGCCCTTGCTACGCTGAAGCTCTGCTGTTCGCTGGAGCTGGCTCTGGAGGAGCTCCCCTCCGCTCGAGCTGCGCCGTTTACACCATCAGCTAACCCAGCTGTTGGCTGGCACAGCACAGGTAAGGATCTCACCAGGTAAATGTGACCCATGGTCACAACCCCAACCTCTCCCCCGTGCTTGCAGTTTTTCCTGGACGCGGAACGGGAAGTTCTTCAACGTGGCGAAGGACCCCAAGGTGTCCATGCGGCGGCGGTCGGGGACGCTCGTCATCGATTTCCACAGCGGGGGACGGCCAGAGGACTACGAGGGCGAGTACCAGTGCTTTGCCCGGAATGACTACGGCACTGCTCTCTCCAGCAAAATCCACCTCCAGGTTTCTAGTGAGTAACGGCAGTGGTGCAGGGCAAGCAGCCGGCCCTGCCCGAGGAGAGCAGGGACTATTTGTATCGTATGAGATTTTGTCAAAGAGGCACGGAGAATATCCAGTGCTCAGACATCTCAGCCTGCTTCATCTGTTACCCGTGTCGGGGTGTATCCAGCCACAGGACCGAGATGAAGGCATGGGGGTTATGGCTGTAGCTAGCAGGGAAACACTCGGTATAGATTTAAGGGAATCTTGCACACGTAGAAATGAAGTTTGCATTGAGGCCGCTCCATTGAAACCAGGCCAGGTCCAGCGGGAAGAGATCTGCAAAGGTACTGCCCTCCCTTCCTCACGCGGTGTCTTTACTTCTTACGGCAGAGTCTCCCCTGTGGCCCAAGGAGAAGGTGGATGTGATAGAGGTGGATGAAGGCGCCCCGCTCAGCCTGCAGTGCAACCCGCCGCCTGGCCTGCCCTCTCCCGTCATCTTCTGGATGAGCAGCTGTGAGTCGGGGGAACCCCTTCCCACCCTGAACCCCGTGGGCAGCCTTTCCGTCACCTCCAGTCTTTATGTCGAATAACCAAGTTTAGGGTCGTTACTGCTAGTTCAGAGCTCGGAGGCAGCCACATGTGGCCTGGGTCAGGGGTTTCTCCTCCCGCGGGAGGATCTGACTTGCTCCGAATGCCTCTTCCCCTGCAGCCATGGAGCCCATCCACCAGGACAAGCGCGTCTCCCAGGGCCAGAACGGCGACCTGTACTTCTCCAACGTCATGCTGCAGGACGCCCAGACCGACTACAGCTGCAACGCGCGCTTCCACTTCACCCACACCATTCAGCAGAAAAACCCCTACACCCTCAAGGTGAAAACCAGTAAGTGTCACAGCGATCACTCAGGATGGGTCTTCCCTGGCCTCTCTCAGGCAGGGTTTTCCTTCCAGACACCTTTGCTTCTGTTCTTGACAGCACTGAGACCTACTAGGGAGAAGAGTGGCTTCCTTCGTTGTGTTTAGGATAGTGCAGGAACCTGTTTGGATGAGGACTGATAGTCCTGGGACGGCTGACCTGGCAGGGAGGGGGGGCTGGTTCCCTCCAGCACCTCAGAGCTTTCCAGCTTCATGGCTCGAGGGCTGCAGAGGCAGCTTGGTGCAGGTATTGCTACGTCCGTGTGTCTGGGATAAACTGGAAACCATTTCAACGCAGATGGGGCCTTCCCCGCATCTTTAGGGAAATGGATAATATCAGGTGATCTTTCCCTAGTTTGAAAAGCTGGAAATAGCCTTGGTTTGCTCCAGGCTTAGGTTTACAGGGAACCCCCGGCTGTGCTGGTGCTGCACGAGGGGACTGAGTGCGTGTCAGCCTTGCCCAGCTCAGGATTTACCTCCCGACCAGGAGCTGCTGTTTAGCTCCACAGCTCTGGGACGTGCCGACAGGAGGGCTTGAGCCTGTGGGCTCTGAGCGTGTACACGTGGGACACGCTTAGGATGGCCAGAGATCGCGGTTTCACCTTGGTGAAGAGCATCGTCTTGGGGGACAGGAGGGTGGCTCTCTCCAGGCACGTGAAGAGCCTTTCCGTGGGCAGGTCCAGCCTCCAGCAGCCTCTTCTCTAGAAACGGGGCTGCTTGACGGAAGGCGAGCTCCTGACGCTAACGCGTTGCGCGGCGGCCGGCCAGCGGGGACGCCGGCAGAGGGGACGTGAGCTGGGCGCTGCAGGACGTGCAGCTCTGGGGTCGACGCAGGTCCTGCAGAGCGTGGGCTCTCTTTTGGGGCGCATGTGCTGAGCACCGGCACAATCAGCAGCTGACACAGAAACAGCATCTATGGGCCCCAGTCATCAGACAGGAGCCATCTCCCGTTCCCAGTAAGGTCAGACTGGGAGGAAGGGGTAGTGTGTGCTGGCAGATACAAGGCTGTGTTTTGGGGAGCAGGCTCTTGTCCAAAGCAGGCACGAGGCACTCCTGAATCCCAGCGTTAGGAGCTTATCCTGGTCTCGCAGCAGCTTAAATTAGAAGTAACGCTATTAAAGTGTTCTGATACCAGTGACCTAAAAGCGATGTGAGAAGCAGAGAGGCCCTGGAGGTTTTGTGCTTTTATTGTAACAGCTTCTCCTCGGTGCAAACCATGAGTGGAGAATCAGCAATATAAATACTATAAACAGGCTCTTTGCTAATGGCGATTATGTGTGTAGGTAATTCAGTCTGAATATTATTTGTCTGTTTACAGAGCTGGCCAAACAATGCCAACGTTTACCTGTCAGGGAAGGACCGAGTCCTAAATTAGTGTGAGCTGGAGAAATTCTGGCAAACAAAGATCTGTGGTCATTTGAGCCTTCAAAGGCTTTAGCCTGCCATATTTGTCAATCTATAGAAAAAATGTGGAAGAAATCCTGGAAGATTTCTGGGCAGACAGATGCAGGCTCCCTCTCCTGCTGCACTCAGATGCCACCGGACCGTTTTGCTCCCAGGCTGTGTGGAACTGGCTCCCAGTTACACTGGACCCTCTCTTTAAGTTTTCCTTTAGAAATGCCTGCTGCGTTATCAGATGCAAATGCCACCCCATGAGCTCCCCACAGGCCCTTATAATTAAAGAACTGAGGCTCTAATTTCTCAGCTGTTACGATACAAAAAATTCTTTATACCTACAGTGTTCAAAGGAGACGAGCTTGTATTTGTCTCAAGCTGTTCAATCGTCTCAGCCTTAAGCCATGAGCATTGGCTGTCCTTAACAAAAAGTTCACCAGCTGCTGAAGGATCACGGCATGGGGGTGCCGTGCCCTTGGAGGCAAAAAGAGAAAAATGCAAAGGCTTGGGGAGCGATACACCCGTGCCTTTCCCTGCAGAGCGTTTCTCTGGTGTATCCAGGCTCAGGTAGCTCTCGGGCATCTGCTGGGCTCTCTTAACCCCCTTGCACAGAGTCACGGCCTGTGGCTGGTGACTTACGGCTCAGGGCAACGACTGTATGGTAGCCAGCATGGGCTCTCCCATCTGCTGTGGGGCAGACGATGCCGTAACGCGGCCGTGCCGCGTCCTGGTGGAAGGCAGGGCGTCCTCACAGGCCAGAAGGGTGTTTGGGTGCCGCATCCCCGGCCCCGCGGGGCGCGGGGGCTCTTAGCTTTCTTCTTCGAGTGCAGGCGGTGGCTGGCGGTGGCTGTCGATAAAGGAGAGCAGCCTGTTGTTGAAGAGCTGGTATTTTGCATGTCACACAATCTACTTTCATTACCTTAATTGAAGGGATTTATAGCAGATTATGCTTTTAGTGCCTAATTGTTATTATTATTTTTATTTGTTCATCTTCTCCACGCCTTTCTGCATCGTTACGCTGCTGCCTAGCTGTGTCCGACATGCTTTATGCTGGAAGAAGTAGCTGGAATATGTTTCCCTCAGAGCCAAGAAACTGAGAGAAAAAACATTTTCTTCTCCAAATTGAACTGTTTTTTTTTTTTCCCCAAAGATGCAAATGTCTTTATACCGAAAAGAAAAACACTTCAAGGAAATGTTTATGATACAATTTTCATACATTTATTTGTCTTCTCATCTTGTAGGAGGAAAACAGCCCTCTTTCCCTCTCCTTTATTGCTGTGTTATGTTGTTTGTCCCGAAAGGCAGCTGTGCTCAGAGTGCTTTTGTATCCCTGCTGTTGCCTGTCCGCATCGCTCTTGTGTTTTTGGAAGTTATTTTGATTTCTGTCCCCCGTCCCCCCGCTCCGCCTGTCCCCCCGCCCGCTTCGTGGCACTCGGTACGCTCACAGTCTTTTGTTTATTGCAGAGAAACCCCATAACGAAACGTCTTTACGAAATCACACTGACATGTACAGTGGTGAGTCAACGCTGGCTTCTGGAGACCCTCACGATTTAACCCCCTTCTGCCTAACCTGACTTATCTCCCGCGCTAACCGGGCAGCGAGCGGCCGCGGCCGCAGCGTCGCCTGCCCCTCGTCCGTGCCCACGCACCCCTCTGTGTGCCCGCGGCCCCGTTCGCGGGCTACAGCCTCAACTTTGCAAAACCGGGTGTGACGAAAGAGCCAAACAGCGACAAAATCCCCTCAAAGTTTTCACAATTTAAAATTATTGAGTTTTAAGCTAATTAACTTGATACGCGGAGCTCAGCTTGAGAGGCATTTGGATTAATAGGATCTGGCCCACGTGAAAAGTCTGCGTGGCTGAGTGAGCCCAGCTTGCTCCCTCGCCGGAGAGGTGGCTGGTCCTCAGCAAAGGCTCGTGATTTACAGATGAGACCCACCATCCCTCTTCTCTCTGTCTTCAGAAAGAGCATCCATTGTATTTGCGGCTAAACACAGGCAGCGACTGGGAGGGGGGAAAAAAAAAAAAAGAAAAAAAAAGGAGTATCTGGTTTTCTCAAAAGCTGGGTGCTTTGTTTCTTTGTGGTGAGGTTGTACATGTGTCGGATGCTTTCGGGAGGCTCTTGCCCTTTGTCTGGGCAGGGAGATTGCCTCCGGAGCCTGCGTTTGCTGGGAGAAGCCCGTCCCAAACTCATAAATTATGCTTCAGACAGAAAACCGCGCGGCTCCCTGGGGCACGATCGGCGGCCTGAGAATAGATTGGAAGTGTCAGGGACGTGATGGGATAATGCGGGCAGAGCTGGGCAGCAGCGGGGGTTTGTAGGGGAGCAGGGAGAGGGGGCTGTTTGCGGGCAACGCTGAGAGCGCAGGCACTGCCAGGGATGCAAACTCCTCGCCAGAGACCACCGCGGTGTCTGATTGCCCCAAGGCCAGGCGCTGTCCGGGGCAGGATTTGCTTTCTGCCCCTCTTGCTGCTGACGGGGAGCGGGGCTGTGCGGCAGCGGGGTGGGGGCAGCCCCCGCGATGCCCCGTGCTGGTCCCCGGCTGTGCCCTGCAGCGAAATCCCACTCAGCTTCCAGCCCGGAGCCACGGCTCGCTTTGTGCCTTGCGCAACCCAGGGCACGTTTTCTTCTTCCACGGGGACTTTTGGGGACAAGGAGGGCTTTTGCCAGCTAAGAGCAGAGAGGGTTGGAGTGTGAGAAGAGGAGGATGGGCCAGGCGAGGGCACGCGGTTGGGCGTCCCTGGCGAGAGCCCTCTCGTGCCGGCGGGCAGCCCTTCCCCACCGAGGGAGCCGGGGCGCTGGCATCTCACCGGCAGCCGGGAGTGGGAGGTTTTGGGGGATGCTGGAGAGCTGGGGAAGGCTCCGCAGACGAGCCACCCTCGGAGGAAGCACTGGTGGCAGCAAATGGGCTGGGCGTAGTCTGGAAATATTTGTAGAAATGGCCGTGAAAGGGGATTGCCAGCAAAATTAGCTTCAATGGGAACTGCGTAAACTGCATCACACCTCAACTAGGGGTGAGCGGGAGGAGATGCCTCCGTCGCAGGCACGCAGGGCCAGGGACCAAAGAGAAATCCAGTGTAAATGTATCTTGGACCTCAGCAGCATAAATGATGTTTGCGTTTCAAAGAGAATGCCTTCGCGCTGGCTGGGCACCATTTCTGTGTTCACAGCCCTCGCCCGATCAGGAGGGAAAGTCACCGTGGTGGTCGTGGGCTTCTCGATCTCCCGCTGCACGTCTTCGTTCAGGGAGAAGGGATGCTTAATAGTCACTTGGTTAGGAAAATGAGATCTTACCTGCACAGTCTTACAGGTTTCTCCAGATTTCTAGTCACAGGTGCATAGGATAAACTGCCTGCTATTCACACTCTCTGGATTATTTGCACTTAAAGTCTCCTGGAACGTTTTATGGGTCTGGCGGATTCAAATCACCCGCTCACGCCCCTGTGCAAATCTGAGCTCCAAACCAACAATTTCTTAATAGTTAATGAACTGGTAAACAAATTCTTACCCTCGGCCTTTTTTTCTTTCTGCTAACCCCATGTTTCTCCCTGGAATGACCTGTCTGGCTGTGCTGGCCGCTGGAGCCAGCTGCAGCGAAGCAAGGAGTTTAGGGGCAGGGCAGTGGGGAAGAGGGACATCGGTCTCCCAAGTATTTTAGGGGTTTGGGAGACTTGAGGCTCTCAGCCCCTGTATCTTGGGGTGCTGGTCCCTACGGTACGGGCTCGGCTCCAGAGCCAGCTGGCAAAGGGCTCTGCAGAGCTTGCAGGGAAGCTCGACGGGACGGGCGGCACGGGGCTGGGCCGGGGGTGCGCGGCGGAGCAGCGGGAGGCTGCGAGCCCCCTTCCCTGCCGGTCTGCGATGGATGTGCCCGAGCTGCCCGCGGGGACGTGGGACCTGCTGGCGCGGAGCTGGGGCGCGAGCGCTTTGTGGGACACTTGGCCCAAACTGCACTCGAGGGCCAGGCTGATCGCGGGCGATGCAGCCGAGCCCTTCTCCCCGCGGCTCGTAGCGGGTGCGGTGATTGCCTTGCTTGATTGCCTAGGCAAACTGTCTGCAGCTATGAGGGAGAAATGATCTAAAAGAATTAATTGAGTATTTTATTAGCAGAAGTTTCTCACCTTTTTTTAAAATAGAAATGAAAGTCTGTTTTGTTCTTTTTTTTGTTTTCTTTTTTTTTTTTTTTTAATTTTGGCAAACCCGCGGGATGTTTTAAAGCTGGCTAGCTGTGCAGGAGGCGAACAGATGGGATGTGTCTGGATGTGCATATTCCTATTACCGCCTCTCAGTAGAAATGCAAGTTGATGTACAATTTTGAAATGCCGTCAGGTCAGGGCTGCGGGGAGGGGGCACTCGGCTGCTGCGGGGTGAGCAGTGCCTGCTCCTGGGGTATCCCGCTCACCGCTGAGCGGGTCCAGTTTCACAGAGGCGGGGACAACAGCAGCAATATATTGGAAGCAGAGTCTATTTTTGAGCAGAAATAAATCGCCATGGGATTTATTTTTCCAGTTCTGTTCCATCCAAACAGATGAGTGAGACGTTGCTATTTGTCTGACAGCTTCCAGCTGTAGCTGCCGCAAGTTCAGAGCTGGAACGGTACCTCTGCCTGGGAGAATTTCCGGCTGCTCCCTATTATAAATAGCAAAATATTTATTAGTAGTGCTGTACTAAGGCAAAAAGCTTATCAGCTATGCAGTATTGTTGTTAGGTTTATTAAACGAGTGGATAGGATACTAATTTATCTCCCTTATTTTTAATTTTCATCATTAATATATGGCTCGTAAAATTTGGCTTGCACTGCTGCTTATCTCTTCTAGTTATGCCCAGGGCTCCTGAGCAAATGGGTTCACTGTGGGAGTGAAACGTACAGCCTGTTCAAACAGGCTGCAGATCGTTGGCTAATAAAAGCCAACATTGGCTTATAAAATAATATCCCACTCTCCTAATCACGTGAGAAGAGAGAAGTTCTCGAGTCTGGCCGGAGGTGTGGGAGCTGTTGATAAGCACTGGCTTTAACCCCAGCCCTGGCTCTGCCATCGCCCCGCGGAGCCCCGGCATGGGCTGGCTGGTTTTAACCAGGAACGGGATCCTCTCCAGGAGCAGGCAAGCGACCAGCGGCGTGTGCCTGCCCAGAGAACCGGCCCTTCAGGATAAGGTCACGATTTGCCTGCCCTGGTAATCCATTAATCAAATAATTGACTAACCCGCTGACGAGCACACGCGGGCCGGTAACCTGCGGGTGCGGGGGAGCGGGGGGATGCGCGTGTGGCCGTGCTCCGGCAGATGTGGAGTCGTTTCAGAGGCACGGTTTAACTCCTGGCGTGGTTTTTTTTCCCCCTTGTGAGCCTGGTCCCAGAGTTCCCTAAGGCAGGCTGACGGGAGCTCCCAGAACAGCCCCTGCCCTCTCTCCCCTCCTTCTTCCCAGCCCTTTTCCCTTACCAGAGCTCAGGTGGAGGCTTCCCAAATAGACGGGGGCATCCCCGAAGCCCCACGGCGCCGGGCACGCCTGGCTGCCTCCTGCGCGCTGAGCGAACGAAGCTGTCAGGGCAGCAGGAGAGGGCTTGGTCTGCAGCCCGAGATCCTGCTCCGGCACTGGGGCGGGCTCTCCCCACGGATCGCTTCGGTGTTTGTAGACACCCTGTGCCAACCCTGGCCATTCTGTCCCCTTTCCTAATCTCATAACCTCCATCTCTGCTACTGCTGCTTTCAAGCCCATCTCATCCTGTTTTGTCCTCACTGATCTAGATCTAGTTTAATAATTCCACTTATTAATGGAATTTATTCCATTAATAATTAATTTTTTCCCCTACAAAGAGACCTTCGCTGTGTGTATCTGTAGAGAGTTGTCTCGTGTCTTCCCCTGGTTTTCTCCTGTTAAACTTTCCTGTCCAGTCCTGAAATTTGTCATTTTGGTCGCTAAGTTGTTCCTTTCCAAAGGGCACTGTCCTTCCAGGCCCGCAGCTCCTCGTAAGGATGGGAAACCTCCTTGGTGCTGCTAGAGCCCCAGAGAGCGCCGGGCTCCTCCGTATTCTGGAGGTCTCTGTGGCCAAGCGGCGCAGTTGTCCAAGTAAACCCTTCCTGTGCCCATTTGTTCCTTTTGTCCCTCATTACATGTTCTGTCCATCAGTATTTCTACATCTCATCCGATTTCAGCCCATTTCTTTGTGCCAGAGGCAGGGGTGGGCAGGAAAGGCGCTGCCCTGGCGGGAGCCGATGGTGCGGGAGCTCTCCTGATGCACCATCCCTGCGGCTCGGCT
Source organism: Platalea leucorodia (assembly GCF_965183815.1). NCBI lineage: Eukaryota > Metazoa > Chordata > Aves > Pelecaniformes > Threskiornithidae > Platalea > Platalea leucorodia. The sequence continues at coordinate 2,026,547 of NC_138841.1, forward strand.
CCCTCTGCCCATCCTCTGCTGCTTCTTTACCCCCCCGCCTGCCAAGCATCCTCTCTCCCCCCCTTTTTTTTTCACTTTAAAAATTACCTTGAGCCCTTCTCTACTTTCCAGGTACATTTCTGGGTGAGTTCAGTACCCCAGGCTTCGCCGGGAACTTGACAGCTTCCCCCCATGTATTTCTGGCCCTGTGTGTGCCCTCCCAGTTGCTGTGGCAAAGGAGAGTTTAAAAGCACTTTGTTTTGTGTGTTTGTTTTTTTCTCTCCTGCTGATTTCAGCCCGAGGGATTACGGAAACAACCCCCAGCTTCATGTATCCCTACGGGACCTCAAGCAGTCAGATGGTGCTCAGAGGGGTGGACCTCTTGCTGGAGTGCATTGCTTCAGGAGTGTACGTACCGCTTCCCGGCTGCCGGAGACGGGGAGAGGGGGGTCCCCAGCCGTCCCCGCTGGGATGGCCCGGGACCGAGATGCTGAATCACCAGTGGAAATACCTCTGGCTAGGAAAAGGGATTGTTCCCTTCCTTCTAGCTGCTATTGACAATACTCTCATAACCTACTTGAAGCATAAGAGCATGGCGCAAACAGGAGAGCTGAGTTTTGCGGCACTGTTCAGAGAAGCAGGTCTCTTCAGATACTTGCTGCCGAGGATAATTCCCCACTGGCTTGTCCTTAGAGCTATTTGCAAATCTCCTGGATGCTCCTCACCACCCTGTATAAACTGCGGGTGAGGACATTTGTGGTCCATGTGCCTGCAGAAGCAGCCTGGGCTCAGGGTCAGACTTTGGCAGCGCTCCTGGGGCGTGCTGCCTGGTGCTGCCTGCACACGCTGCCAGATCAGGGCTCTGCAGCCCCAAGCGCCAGGCGTGAGATGGACCCCGCTCCTGATCAGCTGGTGATGGTCGGGGTCCTGGTTTAGGGGCTCTGGTAGGAAGGAGGGTGGCCCGGCAGTTGGATCAGCCCTTCTCCCTGGGCGCGAGTGGTTCCGAGTGCAGGATTATCAGCTGGTTTTTAGGAGTAATTTTCTTGTCTTGCAAAAGCATTTATCTTCTCCCCTCTCCTTAGACCAGCACCAGACATCATGTGGTACAAGAAAGGAGGAGAGCTCCCAGCAGGCAAAACCAAGCTGGAAAACTTTAACAAGGCTCTTCGTATCTCCAACGTCTCCGAGGAAGACTCCGGGGAGTATTTCTGCTTGGCATCGAACAAGATGGGCAGCATCCGCCACACGATCTCGGTGAGAGTGAAGGGTACGTCATCTTTACCTTGCCATCTTTTTTACCTTCGCAACCAGCAGCTGAGGGGACACGCACGGGAGGGGATGCTCCGAGTTGTTGAAAGGGGGAGCGGGGGCTTTCGGCGGGGGCTGTCGCTGTATCCAGCCATGCTTGCTCCTTGTCCAAACTGACCTAAAAGCAGTGCGAGGTGTGATCTCAGCTGGTGTAACTCAGCAGAGCTTCACTGACATAAATGGTTGCAGTTTTGTGCAAAACAGGAGGATCGTGGCCAAAGAGGGGGGACGAGGGCTCCCCACTCTCACCGCACCCAAAAAGCCCACTCGAGAGGACGGTGTTTTCATGTTCAGCGGTGTGCAGGCAGGGAGGGGGGTTTGGAGGAGTACTGCTGCGTTTATAACTGGTGCGTCGGTGTATTTTAAAGCTGCTCCATACTGGTTGGATGAACCCCAAAACCTCATTCTGGCCCCTGGTGAGGATGGCAGGCTGGTGTGTCGAGCCAACGGGAACCCCAAGCCTGCGATACAGTGGCTGGTGAACGGCGAGCCTATAGAAGGTGAGCAAGGCAGAATCCGTACCTCCTTTACAAAAAGCCTCGCCAAGGATCTCGTGGCTGACCATGAGAGCCAGAGCTGCTGTCGGGGTGCCAGGCACCCCGCTGAGCGGTGTGCGTGGGCTCCGGCATCGCAGCACGTAAACCACCTGCTTGTCTGAGACAGGGCCAGCTGAACCGTGTCTTTGTAGGCTGGGGAGGTCACGTACCATCGTCTGGTGTTATCTGGGCTGAGACAGAAAGATGCGTAATGATATTGAGAGTCTTGTGAATTTTAATTTAAAATTTAGTTTAAAGAGTGCTCTCTGTTTTGAAGCTTCTCCCCCCAACCCGAGCCGAGAGGTGTCTGGAGACACCATTGTGTTTCGAGATACCCAGATCGGCAGCAGTGCTGTGTACCAATGCAACGCGTCCAACGAGCACGGCTACCTTCTCGCCAATGCCTTTGTCAGCGTCCTGGGTAAGTCCTTATGGAAGGTGAACACCCTATGCTCAAGTTTTCCCTGCAAGAGTTCTCTATTTGCGTTCCTCTTTGTTGTTAGCTACTCTGAGGCTAATGCACAGAGGTACGTGACCTCTGCAACAGGGCTTTGGAGCAGAAGTCCATTGCCATGGACCTGCAAAGCCAGGCAAGGCTGAGCAAGTCCTGTTGGCGCCAAGATGTAAGCTGATTGATGTAGCGAGGCTGGAAAGGGAAGGAGGGATGAGAGGGAATGGAGAAGCTCTACTGAGTCTTGAAAGTGCCAACAAGGAAGAGTGAACAAACGAGAAGGGAAGGTGGATGAAGACTGGAAAGGGAGCACGCAGTCTGGAAACTGGTTTCTTTTCTTTCTCAATAGCTGTTATTTTTGCTGTTTGCAGACGTGCCTCCGCGGATACTGGCCCCCCGCAATCAGCTCATCAAGGTGATTCAAAACAACAGGACCCGACTCGACTGCCCCTTCTTTGGCTCGCCGATCCCCACCCTGAGATGGTAAGAGCTGCAGCGCGTCCCCTGCCAGTCCGGAGGGGGTGGGAAGGGGAGGTTTCCTCCTCTTTCTTCCCTTACAACAGCACTTTGTGGTGTTGTGAGGTTTAAGAACGGCCAGGGGAACACGCTGGACGGAGGAAACTACAAGGCACATGAGAACGGGAGCTTGGAGATGAACATGGCTCGGAAGGAGGACCAGGGCATCTACACTTGTGTTGCTACCAACATCCTGGGTAAAGCGGAGGCCCAGGTTCGCCTGGAGGTCAAAGGTAGGGGCACGAAGGGCTTTAGGTCAAAATGGTCTCTTGGATCTTCTGAATCTTGCAGCAGAAATAACATTTTAGGTTAAGGGAGGGTTGGTTGTGCGCTCCAGCAGTCTGTCAGCAGGACAGGCACTACAGAATTTGGAGCTGGAATCCAGAAAATGGTTGAGATTCCCTTTTAATGTCGGAAAACACCAATGCTGTGGATACACTGAAGCTGTAGAAAGGCTTGGTGTGGGTATTGAGCTGTGAGATGCCATAAGCAACGCAAAAAGAAATACAAAGTGTTCCTCAGGGTTAACTGATGGCAATAAAACATCTTCTGAATCAAATTTCCACTGTTCAGCAAAACTGATTGCTGACTCAGAAAACTGGGCATTTTTTAAAGAGTCAGCATAAATTAATGGCTTGTTAAATGAATTTATTTGCAAGCATTTGTATCAGAGACAGTTCACTATAGCAAGCTGTCCTTTCCAAGTAACGCCGCTCTTCATTGAGCTCCTGAGCTAAGACCCAGCAGTTTGGTGCTTAACGCTTTCGTTCTGACTTCGTGCAGACCCAACCCGGATCGTGAGAGGCCCAGAAGATCAGGTGGTGAAGAGGGGCTCCATGCCTCGCCTCCACTGCCGCGTAAAGCACGACCCCACGCTGAAGCTCACGGTCACCTGGCTGAAAGACGATGCACCCCTGTACATTGGAAACAGGTCTGGGTATAACAGTTTCGTGGGTCTTCTCTCCCAGGATTGTTGGACTTCTAAAGAACGTTTCAGGAGTCACCAGGGATAGTATGGATAAACGCTGAGTTCCCATCTAGGCAACGTTTGCTGTTCTGGATACTTTCAATGTTACTAGCTTCTTCCAACAGACATTGCCTAGCAATTAAAATTGACTTATCAGTAAATCAAGACTTTGACTATAGGTTTTATTTACAGATATTTTAGGACATCTTGATAAAGCGAGTGGGTCAATAACAAGCTACTTCACAATTAATGCTTATCTGCTGTGAGCGGTACAGTTGTCATTTCCTTTCCATAGCTGAGTCCCTTCTCGTGGAGTGAGATCTGATCACGGGACGCGAGCCAGCCGGAGGTCAGCCTGTTTTCCTATAAGTGTGATTATTCCAGATATAAACCAGAGCACATTCGCTGATTCCTCAGGAAATGAGGTTTCCAAGAATAACTCAACACATCCTTAGCTGATAAAATCTTCAGACCAGAGATGTACTCCTGTTTGGTTTGGGCTTTTTTATGTATTTCATCAGAGAACAGTCAGGCCTCCATCCTGGTGCCCAATGTGCTTAGGCACAGTTGTGTGATTATCGCTCTTATCCCTTTAAGGATGAAGAAAGAAGATGATGGTCTGACAATATATGGCGTGGCTGAAAAGGACCAAGGGGATTACACCTGCGTAGCTAGCACGGAGCTGGACAAGGACTCAGCTAAAGCGTACCTCACCGTACTAGGTAAAGCTGTCCTCCCAACCTACCGACGCAGAGCTAAGTGCTTTATTTTTAATACAACAGACTGACTTCAAGGTCAAACTGAAAGGGTGATCTGCGATCACAGAACCGTCCTCTGAAGCAGAGATGCTCAGGGAGATGCTGGCAGGGCGGTTGTTCGTTGCTGCAGGACTCGGCAAGGACGTGCTGCCTAATCTCAGTCTCAGACAATGGCATTGAATTTGAGTCGAAGGAAACTTGCATTTGAGACCAAAAAAAAAAAGAGTAGTTATTACACACAGCTAAAAATATCCAAATGTGGATGTTGAAGGTCTGTGAGAACAGCCCTAAATTTGCAAGTGAATTTAACTGAATGTCAGGCTGCTGAGCAACACTGGAAACCAGGGGGTGAGGGAGCCACTCCCAGCCTTGCAGGTCCCCTTTTCAATGTGGGGAGTGACAAACCTAAACCCATTCCCCATTCCCATTTACGTACACTGCGAGATCTACTGGCAAAACACAGATTTATCGGTCCCTGCTCTTGGCCACCTCAGATCTTGCTGCGTTCACGGGAGTGCCCCAGCCTGCCAGCGCCGCTGGCGTAGACCCGCAAAACCCTGCAAAAGTCAGAGTGCAATAGGAATCTCGTATCCCTAATAATTTGACTGAGCTTGATTTATTTCCCTTCCTTTTCCCCTAATAGCTAATTAACTCTATAGCAGGCTGATGTTTCCCCTTTGCCGTGCACTAGAAGTATGAATAAAGGTGTGCAGGGCGTGCCTGGAGGTCCCTGGGGGAAGGACGTACCTCCTCTGGTCCCCAGGCAGGGTCGGATCCTTCTCAAATGTGTAACTGCGTGTGTAACTTTATATTTGCCAGGTGCTCCTTTGGCCACCCAAGCTTAATGACTAAACTAACATCGTTAACAACCAATGTCTTACCTTGCAGCTGTCCCTGCTAACCGTTTGAGGGACTTACCGAAAGGTAATCATCACTAATTCATTGGGTTTATTTTATTTTGTAAATTGCTTTTGTTTTGCCTTGCCAATAACGCCAACAGAAAATCTAGGCGTAGCGGTTGAAAAAGCTGGGAGCTGACGCTTCCAAGTCCTGTCCACGTTGTCCTCGAAAGCCCATCCAGATGGCCGTGGGTAGAAAGGTCCCGTGTCACAGCATTTCGTGTCCCACAGCGCCAGTTCTTGAGTGCAAGAATCCCCTTACCCATACCTGGAAATGGGGAGCTCTGATGGGAGGCAAAAAATCACACTGAATCCCTTGACCTTTGCCTGGATTAAGTTATTCCCGTTACTGTTATTGCATGAGCTGGTTCTGTGCGACCATGTGGGCTGTGACCAGAGAAAGAAACCAGAATTGTGCCCAGAGCATTTCTAACAAGTCTGTATTTTCACTGAGGCTTTGTGTCCTTTCTGTTCTATTTGTTTGCATTTATTTTTCGGACAGCTGCGTGTAGTTTGTTGTAAGATCATATATCCCCCTGCCAAGCCACTGCATCGTGCTTCCACCACCAGATAACATCAGTTGTACAGGGAGCAGGTAGGGTTTCAAGGCAAGGCACAATTAGTGTGTGAGCACATTTGTATTTAAAAAATTGCACTGGTCCACCAAGAGCTGCAGGACGTGAATTGTGCCACAGAGCACGTGTCCTCCCACGGGTCTGGACTAAGACCCAGCCAGGGCTTCCCCTCCCGGGAGAAGGGATGGGAACTGGGACTCCCAGCTCCTTGGATGATCCCAGCCTAATTTGTCTCGTTACTTGGCCAACAGAACGCCCCGACCGGCCCCGTGACTTGGAGCTGACAGACCTGGCCGAGAGGAGCGTGCGGCTGACGTGGATTCCCGGAGATGACAATAACAGCCCCATCACAGGTCAGCTGCCGGACCCTCCCGCTTTCTTCTGCACGGTGGAGGGAAAACTTTCCTTGTGAGCTGAGCCCTTAACCCCACCTCTCCATCCTCTCCCGCAGACTACATTGTCCAGTTTGAGGAGGACCGGTTCCAACCTGGCATGTGGCATAACCACTCCCGGTACCCCGGGAGCGTCAACTCGGCCGTCCTGAGCCTCTCTCCTTATGTCAACTACCAGTTTCGGGTGATTGCGGTGAACGACGTGGGCAGCAGCCTGCCCAGCGTGCCCTCCGAACGATACCAGACCAACGGGGCACGTGAGTACCGTCCACCCGCTCCATCTTGCTGCGGTGACTTGACGTTGTTCTTAGCATCTGGGCACCGCTCTCCATGTAGACTCGTGACGTATGGTCACAGCTCCTATAGCAGAAACAGATTTACACAGGTGAGGGAATGAGCTGGTCCATGTATGTGCTGGGGTGTAACTTTATATATCACATCCTCAGGCCTATGACTGAGATTCTGCAGAGCGGCAAAACTCAAATGGAAAGATTTACGCAAAGGTCCCTCCAGCAGAATCTGCTGAAGGAAAGCCTGGGTTCACCTTACAAAGAAGCTTTCTAAAGAAAGTCTTTCATCCCTTCTGACCACAGGAAGCTCAGAAGTCTCTTGGAAAATTAGACTCAAGTGTAAACAGGCCACGAGCAAAAGGCATTTTGTTCCAAAACTGCTAATTCATTGTCCACTGCTAGGGCTGGCCAGGAGCCCAGATCGATGCAGGAGTAAAGTGTGCTCCAGTCCACGACCAAGACTCGGGTCTTCAGTTTGTGTGCCCAGTGCTTTGTACGTTGTAGAATACTTGGGAAAATTCACAGGAGGAATTCATAAGCAGCTTAGTAGTTTTGCTGCATTTCTTAATTTAACCATTGCAGAGACACTTCTGCAATATCTGCTGGCATCTAGTGTTGGCTTTCGGCATTACTCTTCTTGTTTCAGATTCAAAAGTGTCAGCCTCGGCTCCTGGGGTTGCTTCACAATGGCTGTCTTTCAAAGATTTAGGACATTTTGGAAAAAAAAAAGAGGCTCCTAAATAAATGGCCTGGTTTTCAAGAGTGCTGAGAGTCTCATGTTCCATTAACCTGAATGGGAACTTCTGGAAAAATCAGGGCATTAACTTCTGTCTTGGAAGTACTTTTGGCTTGCACAGTAAAGGGTTTTTAACCACTCAAATGGTCGTTTTTCAACATTATAAACTGCGTTTTTTTTTTCCAATGTGAATTTCAGGTCCTGAAATTAACCCAACAGGAGTTCAAGGTGCAGGGACCCAAAAAAACAACATGGAGATCACCTGGACGGTGAGTTCTTCTTTGATGCTTGACAGCCGCCCGGCATCTTACCATTACGGTCACAGATGCTAAGATGCAGAGAACTCGGCATCTCTAGCGTCTGTGTTGCACCACACAGAATACCATAACCTTAATGATCCATCCTGAAGGAAATAAAAAGCAGAAGATGCAACTACAAGGGAGGCCATTGTTAGTGCCTAGAAGAAGGTTTGTGATAAAAACAATAGTTTGTAACTACGTAAGCCAAAGAAAAGATTCTGGATCACAGATACGGGTTAGGGAGGATGCTCAGAGAAGCTGATGTATAGGGCTTACAGACCAGCTCTTGCTTTTTTCTTCGTGGACCAGCAGGTGTCATCCACAAATAAGCCAGCATCTGTAAGGAGGATAGCAATTGCAGTGGGAGCATGGACTGAATATAAGGATATGGTTCTTGGTCCTGCCTTGGATCTGGAGGGCAAGGACTGGGTATGTCTCTCTCTGGGGACAAAAGTATTGACCTCCTTTGAGATTCGCTGATGGAGCATGAAATAAGAACCAGCTGCCGAACAGAACTTTTGAGAGCTCCACGGCAGAGAAATAGAGTTGCTCTTTCTCCTTCTCACTTCCTTTTTTCTGTTTTGGTCCATTAAGCCTCTGAATGCAACTCAAGCTTATGGGCCCAACCTCAGGTACATCGTGAGATGGAGGCGAAGGGACCCCCGAGGGAGCTGGTACAATGAGACGGTGAAGGCACCAAGGCATGTCGTCTGGAACACGCCCATCTACGTCCCCTACGAGATCAAAGTGCAAGCAGAGAACGACTTTGGTAGAGCGCCAGAGCCTGACACCGTCATCGGCTATTCAGGCGAAGATTGTGAGTATTTTCTCAGCCAGAGATCGTAAGTGTTTCAGAAGGGCAGGATCCCACCCAAGGTCAGTGGGTTGGCACCTGTGCCCAGGACATGTTCATAGCACTGCTTGATTTGGCACAAAAATCCAGTTCCAAGCGTTGGAAGAAAGAGGCTTGGCCATTAGATTCTCTTCTGGGCTCTGCCTGCAGTTGCCTGCATGACCCAAAAGTCACTCAGCCTCTCCCTTGCTCTCTGTAATACCCTGATAACACTCTGAGCGTGGAGGACAGCAAGATTTCATTTCGGATGAGCTCTGGCTGTATTCCAATAAACCACATTCAATTTTTTGCCCCTGACATCTGCAGAGCACCAAGTTCATCTCTGATGAGAGGTGCTACGCATGGCCAAAAGGGCCCTGGTTCGTCCTGGACTGGATTCTTGGGCCTCTCTGATAAGGCCCCAGCTAAGCCCCAGCTTGGGCTCCTGTTTGCAACACACCATTGGCTCAGCTTATCTTTCTTTAAAACTCTCCACCTGGTCATGCAGAACAGCGGCCAGCTGCTTTAACTCTCTTTTCACCTTCTTTCTGGGGTACTGGTATCACCTCCTGTGCCTGTTGCATCCAAGACTCTGAACTACGATTATCCTTCTCCTGTTAGGATAATGTGGTTTGCTGCCAACAGCTTTCTTTTTAAAGAAATATATATTAGTTCCTTGCATTGCAGCATCGGTGGGGGTCCCTGGCTGTGGGACTTAAGACTCACCAAGAAGTAAGGTAGATAAGCCAGCTAACCACCCATCACTCTAGGCTTGAAGTCAAGGGGGCACAAACTGGGCACAGCAATTGCAAGAAAATCTGCAATCTTGGTGCTGAGAGAGCGCGCACGACACATCCTCCGCCTGGGCACCTTCTCCCAGAGGAGACAGGGCAACGGGAAGGAAAACGGGCAGAAACGGTGGGAGTGAGGGTAAGAGCTGAGCGCTGGAAGCAAAGCTGGACCTAGCTGAGAGGCTGTTACTGGGAAAGCTCCACAAACACCTGACTGCACCGTCGTCTCTGCATTACCTGTCGGTGCACTACCGGGGTGGGTTTTTTTTTCTAGTTTCAGTTGAAAACTTGGGCAATAATTTTGAGTTTTGGGAGGATGTGAATGAGCCTGCACATGTGTGCTTTACAGGGAGGTAAACCAGGGAGACCAAAGCTCTCGCATCACACCCCAGACACAAATGTGTTCCTGCCTGTATCCCAAGGGGTGGGACAAGTTAAAAAACAAACCAAAAACAAGTTAAAAACCAAAACAAACCAAAACCCCTGCCTTGCCATGTCTGAATTGCTTCACAAATAACTGCAGCTTTCTACATACAAGCAGGTGACTTGTAAAGAGGAGGTAAAAAACCTACCTGGATCAACAGCAGGTTCTGGCCAAATTCAGATTAACAGATGTGGAAATAACAGGCAGTTTTGTAACCCTCGGGTCTAGCCGTGGCCAGCCAGCTGCAGCCGGAGCGGGCTGGGTTTGCCCTCGGCAGAGTCACGCTGTGCTACCCTGCGCTCGGAGACGGAGCGGGGCCAGACCCCGTCCTCGCTGCTAACGTCATCTCTTGCAGCAGCGTGTAGGAAGCCCTGCGATTAACTCGATCACGAATATTCTCGTGCTGGCTGGCTGAGTGAAATATGGGTTTTTTTCCCCTCTTTCCTGTGGAAGCACTGCTAAAAAAACAATAGTCAGCTTTTAAAGCATGCATGGCAGGGAGAAAGTGAGGGGGACGGAGGTAAGTGATGCTGTTCTGTGTATTTGCAGGGTCATAGGGTCTGCTCATCCCAAACGAGAGCAGCCAGAAAGCTGAGAGTTGGCCTGATGCTCCTGTTTTCTGTTATCAAGTTTGTAAATCCTCAGAAATTGAATTTAAGGAGGGAGAGAAGGAGATGATTATTCCCATGAAAGCGCTGCTGGCAGACAGGGCCGGCCGGGGTGCCAGCAGACGGCAGAGCCAGCGCGCAGGGCCGCTGCTCGTCCGCTTTGCAGCAGCAGCAGAACCACGGCAAGGGCGAGGGGGGCAGAGGGGCGTCCGTCCGTCTGTCCGTCTGACCTCCAGGGCACTGCTGGGTGCCTAACGTACACTCTGCTTTATCCCTGAACGCTCAGATCCCAAGGCTGCGCCTACAGATGTTAGGATAAGAGTGTTAAACAGCACTGCCATTGCTCTGACCTGGACCCGGGTGCACCTGGACACCATCCAGGGACAGCTCAAGGAGTACAGAGTGAGCAAAACCAACTCCCTTCCGCACTGACCATTAATACAGCTAACCTCACAAGCCGGGGCGGCCCCGGTGACGGAGCTGCCTGCGATGGGGATGACAGAAAACTCTCCTCCGGCCATCGGGACCCTTTTGGAGCAGCACCAGAAATGAAGGGCCTTGGTTTGCTCTTTGTGGTGCCTGGACGGGGCTGGGGACATCTTCTGCTGCTCCCCCAGGGCTTGGTGCTGGGCTGGCCCTTCCCAGTGCCTGCCTGCAGGATCTGGGGTGCCCAGACAAAGCGAGCGGGGCTGCCCTTGTGCACCCAGAGAGGGGCTTGGGGTGGTCCTGCCCATGCAGCGAGGCGTCTCCGGGCTCTAGAGCTGCCCAGACCCACAGGCTGGCTGGCTCTGGGGGGAACGGCCTCAGACAGGTACAAACAGGCTAGTTTTTGTGTCATCCCCAAAGTACCTACACTGTCTTTTAATGAACGCCAACCCCTGCAAAGCCTAAACCCAGCGGTTCGTACTAACTGGCAACTAAAGACAGCATGGATCCTGTTTGTGTGTTTACTGCTAAGGTAAAATACCAGTGTTTCTGTACAGAGGATAGACCCTGTTCAAAACAAGTAAAAGTCTGGACAGAGCCCCTTCTATCAGAGTTTAAGAGGTTACCAAAAGTGCGTGTCCTGCAGACAGTTATAACATTTCAAATCCGATAATCCGCTCGGCATAAAGAAAGCTCCCTGGGTACTGCTTCCATTTTTTTCTGCCTCTGCTCTGTCATTCTGGTCTATTTTCTGAATGAATCTTATTTCTGCATGAAATAAGATTTACAGTCGGGACTTCAAATGGGAGACTTTCCAAGCTCAGACTTTGCTTTGTGCCTGGACACGTCCCACCTTTCCTTGTCCACCGCTACGGTGCTGATCTGGGTGGAAAGGGAGAGTCACTCGCTGCCGAGCGCTCGGCAGCCAGAAACGGCTCTTTGTAGTCTGAGCTTAGCTGGTTTTGCTCTGTGACCTTTGGTAGGCACCTAACCCCTCGCTCAGCCTCTTCCTCGGGTAACACCGCTGGCCTGCCTCGCTGGGGGGACGTGGAGCTTCAGTAATTGCTCTACAAGGCTTCTGCAGCTGAGGGCTGCTCTTTGGAAAGGCGAAGTTTTGCTGTGCTTTGTTAATGAAAAATCAATTGCACTTAAATGGGAAAAGCTTCACTTGCCATGCATGTTTCTTGAAGGCCTATTTCTGGAGAGACAGTAGTTTGCTGAAGAACCTGTGGGTCTCCAAAAAACGGCAGTATGTGAGTTTTCCTGGAGACCGAAACCGGGGCATAGTGTCCCGGCTGTTTCCTTACAGCAACTACAAGCTTGAGATGGTTGTAACCAACGGGAGAGGAGATGGGCCACGCAGTGAAGTTAAGGAGTTCCCCACACCAGAAGGAGGTACGTTCCCGGGGGCTCTGCAGGCACCCGTCCCTCGGGCGCGCGCTGGGAGAGGTTTGGGCTCCGCAGAGCGGAGCGGGAGCTGCACCGCTCTGCGGCAGAGCCGCGATGCTGCTGGGGAGATGCGTAGGGACAATTTTTAGCTGAGCCTGGGCAGCGTCTTCTGGGCAGCATCACTGTCACACGGCACTGCTGCACGCCTTCGTCACCGCGGGGTAGGTGACATCTCTGCAGCTACACCTAGAGCGAACTACTGGCGCTGTCTCATCAATCGAAAAATCCCCGTCAGGTGCTTTGAACACAGCAGCAAGTAGCTCTTAGGCTGAACAAGGGAAATGTTTGCAAAGCCCCTTCAGAGGCACAGCACCGCGCCCTTGATTTGCTGCCTGACCTGCAAATGTCACCGCACCTCCCCGTGCCGCGGGTCGGTGAAACGGGAGTGAACATATTCATCTTGCTCGGTAAAAGGCAGTAAAATCTCTGTAAGACCTGAGTACTTCTGTTCTAAAAGGATGTCACCAACACCCCTGACAGGCTTTTAAGGCGAGAGCGCCTCATTCTTCTGTTTAAAGAGCTTGTGTCAAGGATGAACTTGAGATTTTAATTTTCTTGCTGTCACAGGAGCTATTTATAGACACACCAATAACTTTTTGTTGGAGCTGCACTTTCAGTGGCTGGTAATGAATCTTCCTATAGCACAGATGTTTTTGGCACAGCATGTTACAAAAGTACAAGAGGAGAAAACAGAGGCTGGAAGCAAATCCTGTCTCCACTAACACAAAATAGGATGGGGTCTTCCTCTCTCTGTTCATCCTATTCCTGCTGTACAGGAACAGCATCTCTCGGTCCTGTCTCTTTCTTCCTTAACGTTTTCTTGGATGCTGTCACCATTTTCTAAGGATTTTCTGTTGACCAGCCATAAGTAAGCTTGCTTACGGAGGAGGGACTGGGTTCCAGTAGGGCGGTTTTGCAGCCAGGTGCGTTCTGGTGGGGTGCTTACCTGGGCGCCAGAGGCACGGAGCTCTCGGGGTGGCTCTGCGCGTACGCCGGTGGCACTGACCGGCACGATTATAGCAGGTTACACTCTTGTCATAAGCAAACTGCTGGTTTGTATTTTCCTGTACCACTAAGCAATTTTATTGACTATATAGTGATGTTCAGGAGATTGAATGATATTCTGAAAAACTTCTGTTTACAAAGAAAAAAAATCGCTGATCTCTCAGATCAGAGAGCCAAGTTCTTTCCCCAGCCAAGGCACCGCAATTATGAGTAAACCAGGAGAATGATTTAATTCAAGAATGCTTTCCTTCCTTTACTAGCTTTGAATAAGCAGTCACAAAAGCAGCCATTCCTCGGGGTAAGGACCACTGTATACGTGCACCAGCTCCCTGTTACAGGTCTCTAGGCATTAATAACGCAAAGACGCTTTGCAGTAAGAGAAGCTGCTCTACTATTTTTCACCGTTCCAACAGACAAATAGATGAGATGTAAACGTTGGGCTGGATGGGGGCTGTAAACAAGACCAGTAAAGTACGTGTACAACATAGAGACGTGGGACTTGAGCTGTGTGACAGCTCCGCTTCACGGCCGTAGCATCTTCTGCGGGGGCCGCAGCGAGCGCTGCGCTGGAGGGCAGCGGTACCCACGAGCGCAGCGTGCACGGGGCTGCCGGGGCTGGGCTTGCATGCAGAGCTGCTCTGGTTTCTGCTCCCTGCATACACGCTGCTGAAAACCCTGGGCTGGCGCATGGTGTCTGGCACAGATTCTTGTTCAGTCCGTTTCTGACCTTTAGCGTGTGTGTGGTATCTGCGTCTGTGTGCATTTATGAGTGCCTTGAGTGTATCAGTCAGCCTGTGATGTATACAGTGTTGTAAGGTATGTTATCTTGTATGTTTTCTCTTCTTTCCCTCTCCTTCCCGGTCCCATCCTCCTCCCAAGTGCCCAGCTCCCCCAGGTATTTAAGAATCCGACAGCCAAATCTGGAAAGCATCAATCTGGAGTGGGATCACCCAGAGCATCCCAATGGAGTCCTCACAGGATACAACCTTAGATATCAAGCCTGTACGTTCTACATCTTATCTTCTTAGTGACAATAATTATGTCATTAGATTCCTTGCTGCTAATTACCTCCTCACCTGGCACAGAAAGCTCTCCGTAAGGAACTGGAGGCTTTAATCACAAGATGAGACCTGCTGGTGTCAGAGGAGTCCTGGAGCAGGGCTGGGCAGCTGCAGTTAACCAGGCAGGGTTGTGGATGCTCAGCACTTCTCCAGACTCGACCATTGAAGGGAAATAAGTTTGATCTCTGATTTTAAAAGACCTTTAAGCACAGCCTGAGTAGTTTATGTGCTCGCTCAAATGCAAGCTCCCGGCTGTGTAAGACCTGCTGCCTGGAGCGCAGCACGATGCCTGGGGCGGTGCAGCCTCCTCTGAGACCCTGGCACTCGTGCCATGCCCTTCCTTGACCACCTCTCCAGCCCTGAATGTCCCCGCTAGCAGGTCCCCCAGCCAGCAAGTCACCAGCTGCCCTAGATAAAGTATATTTAACAGCAGCTATAGCTCTGCGCACACGTGGCCCCACGCGGACTGCAGGTCCGGTCCCGGAGCCGAGGTGATGAGCTAGATGGCACAGTGTGTTTCTGAAACAAGGCTGAAGCCACCACGACCTGCCTTTCCTCCCCAGTTAACGGATCCAAAACAGGCCGAACCCTGGTAGAGAACTTCTCTCCCAACCAGACAAGGTTCACCCTGCAGAGGACAGACCCCATCTCGCGCTATCGCTTCTTCCTGCGCGCACGGACCCAGGTGGGAGAAGGAGAAACCATAGTGGAGGAGTCGCCAGCCCTGCTGAACGAAGGTATGTGCAGCAGCAACAGCTTCTGGCTTTGCTGAGGGGTTGGGGGGTGACGGTACATGTATCAGCCCAAAACCGCAGGTCAGAGAAGCAAGTGGTCGCAGAGTAACCAGTACAAGACAGTAACTGGTGTACAGCTGCTATCTACTGCAGAGAGAGAGACAGGGGACTGACCAGGACCGAGTACTGCAGCAGAAATGCTACAGAGGAGACGGGGGGAACCGTCCTGTGCTCTCGGGAACCGTCTTGCTGACCCCCAAGTAGTTCGTGTTCCTCACGTGCCCCCGGAGCAGGAGAGCATCTTGCTCTCATCTTGCAAAGGTGAAGCTCTAATCCGCCCCCCCGCAGTCTCCGTATGAGCTAAATAAGGGGCAGATGGGGGTGATTTTTACGTGGCTCGAAGGGGGTGCAGCAGCTGCATCCTTGGGGCAGTGAACCCCCGGCAGGGGCTACGGTGCCACTTCCCAGTCACCCCATAACCAGCAGCTGACCTGACCCTCAGAGCAAAGCCCCAGCTCCCAGATTCATAATAAGATAAAATGCCCATTGTGGGCCATTCATCAAACTAAGTGAAAGTTCAGGAGCCCTGAGGGAACGCGGGGAGACAAAAGCTGGCTCTTTCCTTTCTTTAGCATTTGCTAAAAGACCTACGATTTGGTTAGCGCTCTGGTTTAATGGGGTTTTTGTCTCCTTTCCTCCACCTACTCCTTCCCAACTAATGGCTCTGAGTAGGAAAAGTAATTCCTACCGATGATCCAGTGGAAATGAAATGCCTCCTGACACCTCTTAGGTGGGCTCCAGCATCCCTAATTGGCGTGACAGGATGGGAGACGGGGCTGCATATGCTACGGCAAAAAAATCAGCTAAGTTACACCCTGGCAAAGAGGAGAGGGGGCATGTCATTGCTTTAAAAAGGAGCCTTGCTGAACAAACAGAGCACAGGGATCGGATTGAAGTTGTCGGTGCTGACAGTCAATAGTTCTAGTTGTTTCATATACGTTTGTTTCTATATGCTGAGAACAGTGACTGTTAGGAGAGCGCAGGTAAATAACAGCCATAACCAACGGCTGTTGTATATTGCTTCACTGCTTTGCATCAGGGCACAGCAGGTACGGCGTCCGCCGGCGCGACGAGGTAAGGTTCCCTGGCCGCGGGGCCGGGGACGCGGACGGGCGGTGACACCCAGCGCTCCCCGGCCGCCCCTGCCGAGGGGACGAGCTGCTGCCGCTTAGCCAGAGGACAAAGCGATGGCCGTTAAGCAGCAAGAAAAATTAGAGAGTCAAATCCCAGTCTGAAGTTACAGAAATATGGCAAAGTTTGACCTCAAAACGTGAGACCCTGAGGTACAACACGACATAGGCGGGTTCTGCCAGTGACAGGCATGTAAGTACAATTAGCAGCTCTAAATGCCCACGTTGATATGAAGGTACCTGCTGTAAAGCTATGCGAAAGATGAGTTTGGAATGAAAAAAAGCAGATTAAGAAAATTAAACCCATTAATGCATTCAGAGGTTGTTTTCTGCTTGCCAGACTCATTCACCTGAGACGTTCAACTAAAATACATCTCCCTGATGTTCTGCACCACAGGCTCCAACCCACACAAGGCAGGACGAGCACTGATGTTAGAATTACACTAGAAAAAAAATAAGGAGAAATTCAGAGTGTCAAAACCAGTCCTTGCTGGGATTAGATATAAGCACCTGCTTAAGGACTTTGCTTAATTGATACCACTGGCATCTCTGCTGCGGAGCTGGGGTGTGTTTAACTGGTGATCTCCATCTCCCAGGGCCGTCCCTGCTCTCTCTGCCCTGTGCAAGTGGCTCTGATGCACAGGAGGGCGACGGGTTGCAGCTAATGCATTTATTCCCTCTCTCTCAAGTCGCTGCTGACTGTGTGCAAGTGGTCCCGAGTCTCCTGTTGGTGTGTTCTGGCTGTTTTATATATTCCTCTGTTTTCTCTTCCCTTCTCTTCTATGCTCTCTTCGTATTCCCCTCTCTATCCTTGGCGCTGCCCTCTGAAGCCACGCCAACCCCAGGTACCGTACCAGCCGGAGGAGGTAACAGGCATGGGGCAAGGCTCACTCCACGCTCGCTTGGGTGTGCTGGCAATTAAGCATGCACTCCATTAACCCTTTCAATGGGAAGGTGAAGTGTCAGGAGTCTAAATTGGACATATGAAACGGCAGCAGGTAAAAACGAAGCCCCACAGGCAGCAGGGACTAGGGCAGGCTCCATAGCGGGGGTCTGCAAAGATTAAAATATCTCTGAGCGGGGCTTAACAGCCTCCCAGATGCCTAATGATAGCCAAACCCAGCAAACACTGCAGCTGCCGCAGACTGTACAAGCAGAAATGAGAGTCAAGGCGCCCTATTAAAGAGGTTTTTAATCCCAGGTCTGCACAAAGCCCTCTCCCTTATTAAGGCTCAACATCCCTGCCCTGCGAAATACAGAACATTTACTAGCCCTCCCCGACTCCGTGGTGCCTGCCCGTGCTCTGCCCTGCAGTATTTCAGCTGCATTTTTGCACCCCGGAGCCTGCGCTGTTGCTGCTGGAGCAGCCGCCTCCCTCGGCCGCGCAGGTCGGCGTTGCAGCGTACGGGCACCACGAGCCACGCAACCCCCCGGCTCTTTCAGGGCTGCCAGGGCTTTCGTACAGCAGAATCCTTTTGTTTCCAGGTGCCCATTGAAAGGGTTAAGGACAATGTTTGTGCCACAGCTGTGCATGTCTGCATGCGAGGCTATTGCTGGCTTTGCCCTGGATTGCGAATTTCCACAGCAGCGTTGAAGCAGAGAGAAACCTTTTCTTGTAACGGGGCGGGGGCAGCATCTCTACCTGCTTTCAAGGAAACCCAAATCCTCAGTTACCCAGTGTCAACCCTGCAAAGTCCAAAGCATAAGCACAACTTCTGGTTGCCCAATGAAGGACACCCGCCTCTTACAAAAGCCGCAGACGTGACTTTCCCCCTCGCCCGCTTTGAGCCGCTGTTTCAGCGGCGGGGACAGCCCTGCGGCCGAGCTCAGAAGGGGGCAAGCGGCAGCGCTGGGGACTGCGGCCGGCCAAAACGGCCCCCGAGCGCTGCAGAAAAGCTTTTGGTCTGGAGCAACAGCCCTCGTCTGCCCTGCACCCAGGGCTCTGTAAGAGGTCGTGCTTTGCCTTCGCTCCTCCCAGGGAGGAACAGCTTCTTAGGGAAGACTCTTCCCAAGTGATACAAGTGCAGGACCTGCTCTCTGCACCTGTAGGTTTTGCTTTCCTACCTCATAGATGTTTCTCCTCCTTTTATTTTGTTGCCGTGATGTCTCTCTAGCTGATATTATTTTGTGGGTTTTTTTTTCCTTTCTGAATAGATGCCAATCTTTTCCTTACTCTGTTTTCTCTTCCTAAAAAAAAAAAAAAGAAAAAGGGGGTAACAGATTGGTCTGCTTTGGGTGGTGGGAAACCGAAAACGGACGTAACCTTTGGGCTTAGAGGAGCTCATCCCTCCAAGTCCGGGAGGGCTGTTCTGCTGCTATAGCTCGTACTTCAGCCAGGGTTTAGCTTATCCATTAGAATCTGGATTTTCTTTGTGGATCAGGATCACCTTCTTAAAGTACTTGTCTACTTGCAGTGGATATTGCTGAACTTTGAAAACACAACGCGATCTCTTTATCCTTCCAGCATCATATAATTTCAGGAATAATTTCTTATGCCACTGGAAGCTTATGAATGAATTGCCTTTTAAAGGAGAATTCTACAAGAACAGAGCTTGCTGGTCCCCCACCCCTCTGTTTTTTACCTTCTGCTAGGAGAAATAGTAAAGGGAAGAGATCTGCCAGAGCTGAAAGACATCTAAGAGTTAGTAACTGGAGTAGTAGGTTGTTTCGTGCTAAGTCAGCCGCATCCACGGCTCCCTCACCGTGCTACACTTCAGCAAGAGAAATCAAGGCAGCGTAAGCCGTAGCGAGGCCCAGCACCCATCTTCGCCTCGCTCTCGAGCGGGATGTCATTTCTCGTTAGGACACGGGGCGGGCGCGGGAGCCGTTACACGAGGCGGGCCGCGTTTGTCCCGAGAGGCTGTTTCCCTTCCTACCAAGTACGGGGTTCGAGTGAAATACTGCTTGACCTTTCTCGGAGGATTCCTCTCCGCTCAGTGACCTAGATTTTGTAGATTTTTACGGATTCACAGTGAAAGTTGTCTTAAATTGCAGTAAACGCTCTTTGCCATGGGCGGCTGGCACTAAAAGAATGAAAAGGTCTTTTTTTCCAGCTGTAGCTTTACATATACAGGGCCAGAGCTGGTTTGTATGTGATGAGGAACTGGACCAGCTTGATGAAATCAAAGTGAAGTGCAGGGACTTTCCCTTAGGAAAGGCTTTACCTTTCCTAAGCCAGACCTGGACAAAGGGAGAGGTGATAGGGGAAAAGAGAGGACATCTAAAAAGGGCCCTCATTTATGCTATGAATGAGAAAAAAAACCAAAACGGGATCCTTTACCACCTGTGTGTATGGAAAAACTTCATCACGGACCATAAAGAGTATTGGTCTTAGACTTTAAGGAAAAAAAAAGTGACTTTTCTCTGTTCCCTTCTTTTCTCTGCATAATTAGGAATTGGAGGAGAAAGATCCTATTGTTCGTTTTAGAAACGGACGGCAGTAGAAACAGAGAGAACTGCTGACCCCTCTCATTTCGAGGCTGCTCAAACGCTCCTTTCTATTCTTGAATTTCTTATCGCTATCATCAGATTTGGAACGCTTTATCTTTATGGTAAAGACTTTACAATTTCCTTCTGTTGTTAAAAACTGGGAGAGGGCGAGAAGAAAAAAAAAAAAACCTCTGAAAATGTATTTGGCTAATCATCAAAATTCATGAAAAATTAATCAAATTTCTCCAAGCCCAATTATTTTGTAGACACACCCAAGGGAAAGCTGTTACTACAGCCTAACAACACATTAAAAGCAGCTTTAAATAATTAAAGAGCAGTATGGATGGGTATTGTTTCCTGTATTTTGCAAAAAACCATGCAACTACTCCCTGAACTGCTACACTACTCGGAACAGGACTCAGTCCCTCTCTTAAGAGGCTCCCTCTTTAAATATCCCCGTTTTGCTTTTATGATTCTTCCTCTCAGTTTTTTTCTAATCTGAGCCTCACACAGTTTTTGTGTAAGGTTTGGGCTCCTTTTTCCTGTCCATTCGTGGCCGTAGGAGCCAAGCTGCAGCAAAGGGCCCGGCCGTCCTGCTGCAAGCACCGCTCTCATTACTTAGCCTATTAATTGCTACAGCCAGACTGCTGCATCCCCCGTCCATTATAACAGCGTATCTCCTCCCCACTGTGCCCCTCCGTCTCCATTACCTGAAAGGGTAATGCATCTTGCAGACAGCAAAAGCAATCTCTGCCTTGCAAAGATGGGGCCTGTTAATGAGCTGAGGTCGTTTAGACGTTTCCAGGAAGATGGGCTAGGCGACGGTGGGAGCGAGAGAACGGGAATTGCTGTTGCTGGCTTTTACTCGGTTTCCCGGGCGTACTGGGGCAATTTCAAGCCTGCTCGAAACAGCGGCCGTCAGGGTGCTGCTCTGCCCTGCAGTGGGGAAAGCGGCAGCCCCTGCCCTGCACCGCCTCTGGCTTTAGAGGGGGGGAATCTTTTCCCGATCCCGCAAATGCCAGACGCTCGGTCCTGTACCTGAACTTGAGGCAACTGTTGTCAAGGCCCTTGAGCGAACCTCACGTTGGGAACGCAGAAAAATAAATTCAGCTACTCTGCAAAGCTCAGAAATGTTATACTTGATGAAGTATTGCAGCCGCATTTTTAGAAGGATGTGTGTGACTTCTAGGTTTTTCAAAACGAGCAGTCGGGGCCCTTCTGCTGCCAGGAGCAGCGATCTGGCACTCCTTCGTTAGCCCCGGCGCGGCGGGCAGCGAGCGGGGTCCCCCGCTTCCCCGGGGCAGGGCCGCTCCCCCGCGGCGGGGTGCCCTTCTTCGGGGACGCCGGAGCGCTCTGATCTCTGCCACAGCCCGCCTTTATCCCCCCAGCCTGAAGTCAGCTCTCATTAGGGGATGGATTTCAAAGCCTAGGAAATGCCCCTTATCTTCTGTCCCCCGAATCTCCCAGCTGAGCTCTTCTCCTGCATACGTTTCATATTCAAACACAAATGAGGCTGTAGCTTTGAATCCCGGGGCAGCTTAGGACTAAATCCCACCATGGCTGTGGGAGCCCTGGCCGCCTTCCCACCGCCCGGTCCCATCCTGCAGCACGGTGCTGCCCACGGGCGCTCTCCCCATCCTCCCCTCTCTGAACTACTGCTTTCTGGACTCACCCGATCCCACTTTTTACCTGTTCCTAGTCCTGCCAGGGTCATTTTTATCCCCGGTGCCAACACCCCCTCCTCGATCTCACGCAGGGACCTGCTCGGGAGCGAGCCCGCGTTATCCCGATGCAGCGCAATAGCCCTGCTCCCGGGGATCGCTTCCACTGGAGTGCTGGAGCGGCGTGGGCAAATCCTGCCTGGCATCACTGTCAGCCAGAGCTGAGCGGCACAGCTCCGACCGACGCTGAATCGCCTCGGCCAGTGCAGCATCCAGGAGGGTGTATCTGCATGCATTACATAGAGATGATACCCTACGCGAGGGACAGCGAAGCTGTGACTTATCCCAGATAATCTCTGCCTATCTAGGGTCCAGAGGAGCATTAAAGCTGGATCTCTCCTGCTAAAGCCATTAGTGCTAGGCGATGCAGGCAGTCCTCGAAGGCGCTGTGCGGGAGAGGCATGATGCAGAGATGTGCGACAGGCCTGGGAGCTGGGGGTTGCGCTAGGTTTCCCACCAGCTCCTGCCTTTCAGCAAGGTACTTTGGGTCCTGTTTTCCTTAGAGAGGAGCCAGGGATTCACAGGGGAAACCCTGCGACTGCATTAGCTAATAACTAGTGTCTATGGTGCTGTTTGACTGTGTACATCGCAAACCTATTCAGGAGCTGCAGCTTAATCGGGTTAATGGTGATATTAACCTAGTGACACTAATCTCTTAACCTTCTAAAAAAACCGCTGTGAATCAGCAAAGATGGATGTTAATACTTCACAACCCAAGAAAGGCTTTTGTAACTTACAGCCTCAGGACACAGCAGAGCCCTCCATCAGCAACCGGGTGAAAGAAATGCAGAACAGCAAAACCCCCAGCACCCCCATCGCCGCGGCTGGGTCAGGGTGGAGAGGGCTTTGCTACACTACGGCCACCCGAGGACAAAGCCGGGCCATTTCCCACCCAGGCCGGGTCCCCTCCCCGTCGCCACCGCCTCCGCTCCCCCCAGCCCCTCGCCCGGCCGCGGGGCAGCGGCGGCCTGCGCCAGGCGGGTGCTTCATTTCGGTGGCTGCACTGCTGCATGAGGCTGGCTGCGACGCTGCGTTGGTACCACCGCGGAGAGGACGCGCTGCTCTCCGGGCACGCCTTGGGGCGGGCTGGTGTTTTCGGGACGTGCCGGTAACTGTGGTTTTATTGCAGCTGCGGTCGGTAGGGAGATGGACTGAGTGACCTACTGCTCTTCTCTGCTTTTGGATCTCTGGAAGGGCTGAGGGTTTAGGGGTTGGCCCTCCTTGGGGATGGGCTTGGTGAAAAAGCAAGCCCTGGCTTGGTTCTGGGACGCCTTTTAAAGTACTTTCCTAGAGCTATTCTCGTTTGTGGGTGATATTTAAAATAGCCGGTTTCATTTGCCTAACAGGGCGATTTGTAATCCCTTGATCCACGGTAGGAGTAAGTAAATATAATCTAAGGCAAGCATCCCAGGGTAAATCTCCGCTCATTTACCTTAGGTAGCTTAAGCAGCATTTCAGCTGCATTTTCTGCTGGCAGGTTTTCAGGCCCAAGCCAATGCACTCCCCTTTGGTGGTGTTCAGGAGCCTCTCAGCCACGCTGCGGGGTGCGTGCATAAAGTGCACATTTACCCCTTTGCTCTGGAAACGGGGGCTATTTAGAAAACAAATTGCTCAGACTTCTCCCCTGGACAGCTTGCGGTGTGCCAACCCCTTTGTCCTAACTTAAAAGTAAATTGTGAGGGGCAGTGATGGCAAAGTACCATCCATCACTCACCGAGGCTAAAATCCATGTTAATGCTGAAGCCGCTCCGTCACCAGACTGCAGTGTCAGTACAGAGCCGAGCCAGGAAGGAAACAACTGCGAAGCTGCAGGCTGACTTGGCGGCTCAGAAATGCTGGAGGTGTAGTCCAGGGCTGCTGAATTAATGTAATTGTGGCTTGCCTGGCCCACGACAAATGGGATCATTATGTTTTCTTAAGAGATAAATCCTGTTTCTTATTTCAGAGAGCCCCAAGTGCTCTCGGCGCAGTTCTGCGCGGGGGGACGACGGGGCAAGGGCAGCCCTGTGCATCCCCAAACACCCCTCACCTTCCTCCGTCCATGCCCTCCATGCAATTTAAGCCCAGGGTGGTGGGGGGCACCGGTGGTAGAGCAAAGGCAGAAGAGAAGCAGGTCATTCAGCCCTGGAAAAGGGATCCAGGTGTGGGTGCAGGCGGTGGGTGCGCAGGAGCAGCTTGCCAGGGGCAGCCCCCCGCTTGCTGCCCCTCTTCGCCCCGAGCATCGCTCCCTGCCCTTCGGCCGGGCGCGTGGCCGTCCCTGCACGGGGACGGGGACGGGAAGAGCGGTCCAGCCTCGTGTTTGCTGGTGCTGTTTGCTGCCTCCCTCCCCAGCCCCCCCGCCTCTGCGCTGTGCTGCTCTGCTTGCTCTCGCGTGCCTGCGCGTCCAGCCGTCGGGGACGGCGAGCGCAAGCCCTGAGGAGACCTCACCTCGTCTAAAAAGCCAGTGTTTCCCTCTCCCAGCTGCAACTGGGTTGCCTCCAACTACAATCGGTCTAACCAGTACTACAACAACCCCAACTACCACCACTACCGACACAACTACCACCACTACCGACACAACTACCACCACCACCACCACAGCCGCCACCACTCTACCCGCCACCACCGTCGCAAGCACTACAGCAGCTACCGAGAGGGCTCCGGCAGCCACCACAAAGCAGGAGTTGGGTACTGCGCTTTCCTTTTCCTCTAACCCCCTAACCCTACTGGGACCTTCCCCGCGTCTTGCTCAGAGCAAGGATTAATAACGGGCAGAGGCAAAATTTAAGGCATCCCGCGCCCTGGGAATGGCTTGGCGAGGAGCCGGAGGTGGCAGGGGCTCAGGAATCGAGGTGCACAAGTGGCTCCCAGCAACCTGGGGGCCCGGTGGTCTCTGTGCCACCCTCCTGGTCTCAGTCTCAGGGATAACCCAGCCCTCCCCGGGGTGTCATGATGCTGAGTTAGCTTCAGTGGTTGGGAAGGAGGTGGAAGACCCTACAAAAGCATTATCTCGTATCTTCTTGCCATTAAAAAGGGGTTCTGTTACTATTATAGAAGATGTCACTTCAAATTTAGCACATCAGCTGTTAGCTAAGAGACCTGTCATCATTTATACGAGTCTTTTGGTTTATGCTGCTGCTCTTTGCGCTGTAACCTAGCCACAGCCCGCCGGAGAGCTGGGGAAGCGTTTCAGTTACAACACGCAGGCGTGTGCCAGGTAGTTATCAGGTCAAGCTGAACTCCTCAGGCGACCAGCTAAAATGGGATGATCAAACTCTCTTTTGGTGGAGGAATATTCTCTACTATATGTGTTTTACTGATAGATACAGAGAGAGGTATCTCGCTGAGCCTTGTTTTTAAAATACTGCTATAGTAGTATCTACAGTTAATAAATAATTACGGATACTTATATTCAGGTTATTAAAAATTAACTCAAACTAGTAGCAAAAGGGAAGGCAATCAAGAGAATTCAGTTACGTAGCTGGATAGGATGCACTCAAAAACGCAAGTGCAAAAGCTACAGAAATCCTTGTTGACTCTTCACAAAGAGGGAAAGGAGATGATAGCAATGAATATCAAAGTTGACACCCATGTAACTCAAGGAATTTGATTAAAGCAATTCAGACCCCTTTCTTTATATTCTTGCATAAGATCAGCTCAGGATGGCTTAAAAAAACCCACCAAAAGCATACGCTGAGAGGACCAGCCTCCGCCCAACGCTCCGCAGTAAAATCGATTTGCGAACCAGCAGCCCATTTCCCGCTCTGCACTAATTTGCTTATTAAAGATGCAGACCTGAACTGAGAAATGTGAATTTGCGTTCCAGCTTGTGGCACCACACACCTCCCCAGCCAGGGAAGCCTTAGGCTGCGCAAAGCCGCTAACTGCGAGTCAAGGGAAAGCACCCAGGGAGCCGCGCTGCCAACCCAAAACCTGCTGAAAAACTGGTGCAAGATGCACAGATGCAGCTTCATCGCTACGTACGAGGTCTTAGTAATGAAGCGAGATCGCTACCGCAACCCAGTCGCTATTAAGTGACTATGTAGGGAAACATCGCTAATTGAAAATAGGCAATTAAGCGGCAAGGCACGCGCTGCCACAGAGCAGGGAGAGGAGACGGGAGGAAAAGAGGAGCTGCGAGAGGACCCGTGCGTGTCCCGACCCACCCTGGGGACACGAGGGGAGAGGCTGAGCCGTGATGCGGGCAGACAGGGCAGCGCTGTGGCAGCCCGGGTTGCATTCGTGAGAGGGATTCCAGGTCACGTCCCCCACCCCGCAGCCTCGGGTCCTTGCAATTTCCTAAAAGTCGCACAGCTGGCCTCATCCCAGGGACTAGAGTTAGTAATCTGTATTTTGTCAAACCAAAACCCGACCTACACCCTGAAGTAAATAATAATAATAACCATTGTAACAAAATCAAGGTGTAACTTATCTGACATCACTTACACGCTAAACTCTAGCTCTGCTTCACTAGAAATGAAGTTCATCCGCTCTCCAAAGCAACGTCGACAATCCTTAACTTCAAAATCAGAAACGAGTGACTTCATTGCCCCACTGGCTGTCTCTAGGCCCAGTAACGTGACAATATTCTCTCCCGGTCTTCCCTTCTCGGTTGTGGCAGTGAGTCTGTGTGCACTCATGCACGCGTCTCCCGCGTCCATTTGGGCACGAGTTTAGCCAGGAGATTTCCCTGCTGACCGAAACCCTCAGGGATGTGCCACAGAAGCCTTCAGACTCCAAAGATAAGCTGAGTGCAGCTGGACTTAAACACCAGTAGGCGATGAGCTTCTGCTACCAGACTTCCCCCAAAAGTTTAAAGTTAAGGATCTTGGCCGGAACAAATACGTCCTTAGGCACGCTCGTAGGTTAAGATCAAAGCGTTAACTTTAGGAATGATTTTGTAAGGTTTTACCAACACCAGATGCTAGATGAGGTCTCATTCGTGTATAATCCAAAATACTAACTCCTGTTCTAACCTGTCCACCAGCCACCAATGGATCGTCCATATGGGACATAAGAGCTATGGCTAATAGTAACTGGGCAAACATCACCTGGAGCCACAATTACTCGGCAGGAACTGACTTTGTGGTTAAGTATATCACCAGTAAGCATCAGATCGCGTGGGGACTCTATAGGGTGGTGATGCCATTAGAGATCCTGCCAGCTCCCACGGTTGCAAGCTATTACTCAGTCTTAATTACTGTGTGCGGAACGATGCTCTGTGGCCAGGGGGAGGACGGGAGAGGAGAAGGTCACGGTCACGGCTGTTGAGAGTGCACCAGAGCCAATCCTGGTGATTCGCAAGTGATTCCCCCTCCTTGCACCCACCGTCGCGAGACGTTTATGAAACAGATGGGCAAGGCTGTTCGTGTGTGAACTGTTCATTGAGCCGGGCTGTACGTGGTCACAACGTAAAGAGCCTTAAAAATATATATATATGAACAGGGGCAAAACTTTAAGGGAAAACGAGTGAAACGTACGTAAATTGAGAGCAGTTTTAAATGCCTTTGAAGACGGGCTTCTTGAACCTGGAGTTGGCAGAATCATCTATGATCCCAAACCTCCTGTCGTATCGGATATCGTTGTCTCTTAAAATTGTAAGGCTACATACTTAGTCTGGAAACTTAAAGCCAGTATCTGTGGTTTTAGTACTTTTTTAGAAAAGATGTTTACGTGTTGTTGGTTGGTTGGTTTGTGGTTTGTTTTGTTTTTATAGATAGGCAGTGATGACTACTGCTTATCTCTGACTTTATTTCCCAGCCATTTCAGCCCTCACATCATCTGGTATGCTGGTCTTATATCAGCATTTAAAATAAACCAACTAGGCGTAATCATTAACGGCAAACCACTTTTGGTCATTTACAACATTGTTTAAGAGATAACCTTGCTTTCTCCTTGAAACAATTTCTAATGCGCAGCCAGTGCCTGGTCTCGCTCCGCAGCCTGCGGGGCTTCATTAGGCAGCGCGGGCTGGGCTCGGCTCAGCCTTCCCCTTTTTTAAACGGTTTCCATAATTCAGGATACGCATCAGCTTTCCAAGCCCTAAATGCCCAGTATCCCAGCTCCCAACCCACCTGCCGCCAGCCCTGCTTTTTCCCCATCGCCGGGAAGCACAAGGAGCAGGCGATGCCCTTCCAGAGCCCCCGCGCCGAGTCCGTGCCGGGGACGGGCTGCCGCAGCAGCGATGCCTGGGGAGACCCTCACCAGGACCCGGCCGAGAGGGAGGAAATCTCGGAGATTTCAGCCCTTCCCAAACAGCCGCGGCTCTCCTCCCTTTCTGGTGGCGTTTGAAGCAAGCAGCGTGCTTTTGGCCTCAACGCCACACGTCTCCTTCCCGCAGCACTGCTGAACTGGCAGGTGCACACCTCCAGAGCCACAAATCAAAGCCCCACTGCAGGCTTTCTTAGAATTCAATGGTTTAATGCTTGGCATTAAGCTCATCAGCAAACGATTCCCGGCACAGTACAAAGAACAGGTCATCCTCAGATAGAGCCTGGGAGCAGTCAGCCCACAAGCATCCCCTGAGCTGAAGGGCCAGATCCCTCTCACCCCCAAAAGCAGCAACCTGCCAGCTGGGGCGAGCAGTCTTGCAGCATGTTTAATGCAACGTCCATCCCGTTCAAAGCCTCCTTAAGCTACCAGCAAAACCGGTACACAGATTACACTCCCAAAAGCACAAGAAGTGGCTCCTTTACCGAGTCCTGTAGCACCCTCACCCAGCTGAGCGGGACCAGGCAAATTCCAGACCTTTTGCGGTAAATACCCAAATATCCAGACCTGAGGCTGGGCAGATAAAGGACCTATCGGGTCTTAACAGTAGGGAGAGATCTGAACAGCACCGGTATTTTTTCCAGTACGGCAAGCAGGGATGCAGCAAAACCCACACCATATTCCTGCATCACTGATTTTCTTCTACTCTCAGTGAGTAATAATCACGAAGCCGTTAATAGCTCCTTGACCATCAAGCTGTATTATTTCTGCTCAGCGGCTAGGGATAGCATAATGCATTGCCTGCAGTGTCAACACGGTAATCTCTCCGAGCCTCCTGCGGCTGGGTTTGATGTGCGGTTTCTGTTTCTCAGGTAACAAGACAGAGAAATCTATCCCTGTTAAAGCTCAGACCCCTTCCTCTGTGCAGCTGGCGAATCTGACGCCGGGAATGATGTACAAGCTGTGGGTGTTCCCCATATGGTCTAGCCCCAGCGAACACTCGTACATAACCTTTACCACCAGCTCAGGTGAGACGGGCTTCAGCCCCGCCGCGGGGTATGTTTCCGAGGCATGTCACATCCATCACCACCGACGTCATTCGCGTGGTGGCGGGAGGTTGTTTGACCATGACTGCATGGAACAGCCCTCATCCACCCCCGGCAGCCCCCCATCTCTGCCCTTATTAAAGAGCCACCCCCAGCATCGCCGGGAGGTTGCTCCACGTTGCACGGAGAGGGAGAGCCCCAGGAGGGGCCGGGGATCCCTTTGAAGGAAAGGGTCTTTAAGGAGGGTAGAGAACATGCTCATGTCGTCACGCGGCTTGCTTGAAGCCCTGCCACCGCGTTTGCACTTTCACATGCGCGTTGCTGCTCGTGGCGGTTGCTTTGGTCCCGGAGAGCGCGCACGCGTCTGGCTCCAGGTTATGGCGCAGTTACGGGAGCAGAGGGATGTTGGTGATGGGATGCTGCCGAGGGCAGGACTGGGAGGAGGCAGAACGTGGTGTTTGCAGAAGACCTCAGAGTCAGATGAAGCGCATAGGGCTTTTCATCCTCCAGCTAGGTTTCTTCTGGGAACTTTGCATTTAATTGCACAAGCAATTTTCCAGGTTTTGCACCTGAGCGACTTTTAAAACTTTCTAATTATGGGCTTCCTACACTGCCCACTGAATGCCAGAGAAATACCCTTATTGACTTCCACAGGCATTGAATGGGGCTTTATGCATTTATAAACCTTCACCATTCACACTCGATGAGTTTCAGTAAATCAAAACAGCCGTAACTTCCTTTGTATTCACCCGGGAGTTTTGCCGTAGGAATCTGTGCACAACGCCTGTCAAAGCGTGGGTCTAAACACTTGGCTGAAAAAACCAAGGAGCAAGCAACACTGGAGCAGCCCACACTGACAGATGTAGTAGGCAGAGGCTGTGATTTTCAAAGAACTAAAATTATTTTGCTCAGATCCAGCCGTGTAATGGAAAGCTCAAGCACTTTCCAGTCTCTGTGCTGAGAAGTGCAAAAGGAAAATAGAATTCGCAGCAAGGGAGTGCTGCAGGGGCAGGCGGGGAGCAGCAGCTCTCCCCCCACCCCTGTGCACGTCTTATTTGATGTCCAAAAACTTGGCAAGCCATAATGCTGCCGAGTAATACTCTGATGTGCTAAGACGACACAGGGACAGATGGCAGCTGCTGGTATTTCTGCATGTCTAATGCTGCCCAACACTGAGAAATAACCAGCGAGCGCTGACCTTGGCTCTGCCCTGCCTCTGCCCCGCACTGAGCTCTGATGGGTCTCCTCAAACCGCTCCCTCACCCTGTGACACGGCCAAATCCACAGCGCAGCCGCCCCTGGAACACGCACGGCTTTGTAGAGAGCAGTGTTTTCAAAAAGGATTTATTTTCACCAGGGTTTTTCCCCCATCGCTCCGCTGCTGTACGTGCCGCACGGCGCGGCTGCCTGGCCTCGGGCTCACAGCTTTCCTTTGGCAGGGCTCGGCTCGCAGACACGCAAACTGCCTGCAGGTTTCAGGTCCCTGGGCTCCCGTTGCAGAGGCTGATTCTGACCCCAGGCAATAAATGAGCCGATTTTTCAACTCGGACTCTCTCCAGGACAGCTCCAGCTGCAATGTTGCATCCCCAATTTTGTTTCTGCTTCTGGACCCTCCCCTGACTCAGAAATCACCGCCAGCTCGACAGCCCCCACCCATACCACCCAACGCGTCTTTCTGGATAACTCTTTCCCAGTCCGGACCCGTCTCTTCTCTTTTCTCGCTTGCTTTTCACCCACTTTGGGATGCGGGGGGAGAGGGGGCAGCCCCCTGCCCAACAGACACCGAGGGGTAGGGAATCATGAGAAAGAGGGGGAAAAAACAGCAATGTCCTTGGCTGATTGATGCTGGCAGTCTCGGCATACCTGTTTTCTGTAATTGAGGGGTTCCTACTGATATCGTCATTGAGACTAAAGGATGGGGCCACCTCTGTCCCTTGACAGAGGCTGACTGGTGACCGAGCCCTCCCGCTGCGGGATGCACAGAGCTATTGCCGTCCCTGCATGCATAAATGCTGCAGATCCATCTCTTCGCTGGCTGGATACTGCTGACACGAGCGCTCAGCCCCCGCTGACAATCATATGCCATCAGGAATGCTTTTGACAAAAAAGCACTGTTCAGGTTTTTTTGTGGATTTTGGTTTTTTAATGTTTCGCAAACAGCTATTCCAAAAGTTTCTTCAGTTTGAGTGTAGGTAAATCAGAAGTAGTCCACCTGCACTGTGGCTGCGGGACACTGCCTTCCGACTTTGCTTCCGATTAACTGCCAGCTCAATAACCCAATAGAGTTCCTTCTAGTAGTAAAGGACACCTCAAAACCACAACCATAGCTTAAAACAAAGAGGTCTGCTAAATTTAAAGAAGAAGAAAAAAAAAAAAAATGCCCCAGCCTGTACAAACACTGGGAAGAAGATCATGCAAGGCTGGAGCTAGTGAGACTTTACGTACCCAACGCTCTGCTTTACAAAGCCAGACAAAAATCCTGCTGCTCTTCTGTTGGTGGAATAGCTTTGCTATTGGCATATAAACTATGACTGTTAGGTAACATGTTTTCTGCCACAAAATTGTAATTAATTTAAAAAAAAAAAGTCACTGCAGTTGCATTTCAAATCAATACCTGTTCGATTACACAGCTGCTTTCCACTATTTCCCCTTGACATTGGCCTTACATTAAAGCAAATCAAAACATCCTCTCTGACAGCCATGTACTTAATCTTCTCTTTCTGAATGCTGCAATGACAGTCACTCGTTTACTCTAAATGCAAGATTGCTGTGGCTATAATTTTGTCGTCATGTGTTGCTTTTTTGGGAAGGATGGCAATTATACCTCTACCTTGGCGATAGGCAGTGCCACAATCCTACTGCAAGATCCCCTGGTGCCTTGGTACTCAAAATCCTCCTTCCTCAGCCCCCATCCGCACGGGTGGCATCAAACCCACCTCTCGGGCTGCTTTGGCATTTCGTACTTTGAAGACCCCCTTACTTCTCCCTTAGCGTTGGTTTCTGTAGAAATCCCATCTCATCAGGACTGCTAATACAATAGTTTTCCATTTCCAAGCGCTCTCTTCCCCTTTCCTCCCCAAGCACTCAGCTAATTGAATCCAGTTCTCAGCTCCACTCTCCTATAATCTCATTCTCTCCATTACAAAAAGTGCATCTTCAAGGACTACGAAGCTCAGGTTATACAAAAAGAAAATATTAAATGTGGGCAGCATTAGAGGGAAAAGCAGCGAACGAGAGCCAAGGCACCATTTGGCAGCTACTTCCACCCAGCTTCCCCAGGAGCTCGGTGCCGCTCACAAACCCAGGGCGTTCAGGGTCCAACATGGCTTCTTTAGCAAACGGTAGTCTTCCTCATCGTTCTCCTCTTTTATCTGTGAATTTCCTTGTCACCGTTTGGCTGCACTTATCTACTGACAACGTGGCTTAGATTTCATCCTAAGGAAAGCACCTCTTCTCTTGGGTTCAATTTTGATGGAATAAGTACGCACTTACAGCCCTAAAATGGTGTGGGTTAGGAAAGTCTGCCAATTCAACCCATTTTTACAGTAGTCGTCTCTTTTACACGAGCCTTTCAGTCAGCATACGTTAACAGAGGGCTATCTTTTATGCTTTCTTTGCAAGCACCATCTTGGTTTTCGTCACACGGGTACCACAAAAGGATGCTCGCTGCACTGCCCTGCCCACTTCAGGCACACCCCCACTAAATCCCAGTTCAATCCCATCCAGCTCAGATCTCCCGTGTTCCTGCCAGGAATACCTATCTCTGTTTGCACTGCAGTCTGGTTAAATTTAGCCCCCCTGCTGCGCTGAAGGTTATTTTCTCCTCTGCTCCGTCTTGCTGAATACGAAGTGCATGTCAATGAGAGCCAGAAAATGGCAGCTTGTTGCTATTTATAGGACACAGATTTGTCTGTCTGACCGCGTATGGGAGCTGCAAACAAGAAGTCAGAGTACGTGAGGGAGGACATGGCAGTTAGGAGCCGGAGCGTTGTTTGGGGAACAAGACACCTCCTTGCCTGGTATTAATCATTATTAATACTCAATAGCCTTTCGAGGGTGCTGGAAGCAGTAGTATAAAAGAGTTTGCCCCAGGAGAAGAGACTTTCCAGTGCTATCAGACCACCTCTCAACTACCTGGGACCCAGCAGTCATTCCTTGAAGAGCTGTTCCCACTGCTGCCTCCCCTCTCGTGCATTGGCCAAGTCTTGGTGGGCTTCCACAAGTCCCCTCTCAGCCCCGGAGGCCCCCGTGGCCACCCGAAGGCAGCAGGACCTCGGCGCTGGCGGCGGCAGAGCCACTGCCCATCGCCTCTGCAGCCGGGGCAAGGCTGCCCCGCAGCATTCGGGTTTCTCCCAGCTCGAGGCTGCTCACGAGCCCTTCAGGGCTCAGCAACCCTCTGGATCCAGTGGTGCCGCTCAGCCTCACTGGACACCAGGGACTGGATCCACTTAAGCACCTTTCTTTCGGACCTTCTCGCTTCCAGGGCCGTTTTCAGACACAGTAAATGAAAGATCAAATCTGTTACCCAGCTTCTTTTGCCATTATTTGCAATGCACCTTTCTCACTGGTCTGTGCTAGGTTTTACTTTATGTTGTGACCCTTTGCTGTTTGTAGCTCCTGCTAAAATATTGAGTTGACCTACCGCCGCAAAAGAAAAAAACCAAAAAGCCACAGATTCCTGTGCGACAGTCTCAGATAACCCGGCCAATACACACACACAGACACACAAACGCAGCGCTAAAGATAATTTCTAAACCAGTGGACTGTGTTTTACTATTCATCTGTTTCCCTCTGCAGTTCTAGTCTGTCCCTCATAGCTATTTTTCCTTTCACTTTTCCCCCCAGCTTATACCAAGAATCACGTGGACATCGCCACGCAGGGCTGGTTCATCGGGCTGATGTGTGCCATAGCTCTCCTGGTCCTGATTCTGTTGATCGTCTGCTTCATTAAGAGGAGCAGAGGCGGGAAGTATCCAGGTAAGAGCATTGCACAGCGATCGTTTGTGCTCGTGGTTTAAACATCTGCAGGCTTCTGGGGGCTAATCAAATTGTATTGCTCTCAGATAGGTGCTCGTGATTACAAGGGCTTTTCTTTCTCTGTAGTGGGAACACGATTATTAGTGGGAAGCGTTTCAGTTAATTAAAGGTCGGGTGAGGGCTCTGTGCTGTGCAGGCTTTAGGCTGCGGAGCTGGACACTCCTGCTAGGCATGACCCAACCTCTACTCTGCAAATTTCCTTGTCCTCATCTAGAAGATCTTGCCAGGCAAAAATCTCATTAAATTTTTGCAAAGCAAAGATAAGGCTTAAGAAAATTCACCAGTTAATACATCCTCTCTCAGCACCCTTTGCAAGCCCTTTGCAAGCCCTCCCGGGTGCGGGTTTTTTTTACCAAGTCAATGAAAAGCTGTACTTCGCCCTGCAGGGATTTCACAAAGACAGCCTCAACGCCAGCTGCTGTTACTGTCTTGTAAAGCTTTTATCTTCTGTACTGCTTTCTAACGTGAATGCTGGGGATGTGCTTGTTTACAGTACGAGACAATAAAGATGAGCATCTAAATCCCGAAGATAAGAACGTGGAAGATGGGTCGTTTGACTACAGGTATGCTTCCATTGGCATGTGTGTACCCACGGACCGCGTCTCCCCATCAGCCCCGCTCCCAGCCATCACAGACCTCACCGTGCTACCCCTCCACATAACCGCAGCACCGCGGTGCCACACAGCCTCTGAAATTATTTCTCCCACCTTCCTCCTCCTGCCTCCTTCCCTCCGCAAGTCCTCTACCAAAGGAAACATCTCCCACCTAAAACCCTGGAAGAGTAACCAGGCTGCGAGGGTGCTGCTAAGGTCTCCTCCTTTCCCTGTCCCAGCCTGGGAGGATCGGTCCAGGCAGAGAGCTGGGACCCTGGCATCAGCTACCCAGGACACAGCTCTCGTCAGGTGCAGATCAAGTTTAATGACACTCCTAACACATACAGGAAAACAAAACAAAACAAAAAAATTAAACTCTGAAGCAGCCTGAGGCTATTTCAGGTACATCACCCTGTAGCTCAGCCTCTCTCTTATCCATAAGAGAGTATCCAGGAGAGAAATGCCCAAAGTTATGCTTGGCTCAGCCCTGAGAGCATGCAGAAGTACTGATGAGGGGCCTGCCTGCATTCCCACCGAGGCTTTCCCTTTCCTGTAAGGTCCCCAGGCAAACCCCGCGGAGCCGCCCTGCGGGCTGCAGCACAGCCTAGCAGCGCCGCTGCTGAAGCTGCTCTGGTTCCCCCACCGCCGCTCAGCTGCTTTCCCGCAAAATGGCATCCTTTGAAGAGCAGCAGCACCCCTTTTCACTCCAGGAAAACTCCCAGGATATCTCGGAAAGGGGCAGGCGCTCTCCCAGGCCTGCTCACGTGCAACGCAGCGTTCACAGCTCCGCTGCCGTTAAGGGTTGCCCCCACGGAGCAGGAGCAGGTAACGATGTCAGGTCTCCTTGGATTGCCCACACTTGACTGGTGACGGGGATGTATTACAGCACACCCACCTTGCCCTTTGAGCACCTACAGTGGGCTTTGCTTTTCTTTAAAGAATTAAAATGCACCTTTCCACCCGAGCTGGATCCAAAGCCCAATTAAGCTAGCAGGAATTTTTCTCCTGACTTCAAAAATGGGGTTAATTAAAGCCCATGTCATTACCGATACTCCTAGCATTACAAATTGAGGTAGCAAAGACAGGAAGAATTTATTTACGATTCAATAAGGAATATAACAAGACACACGTGTTCCACCAAAGACTGTAGAGAAGCAAAATGAATATATCTGCCTGCACACAACACAACTGGGAGCAGAACAACTGCAGCCCTCAATACGATCACATCTGTATCGTTAGTAGCATGGTAGCTCTATTTCAGTAGCGACTCTTTTTCTCCAAAGGATGCTGTAAGCCCAAAACTCCCCAGTCTTCTGACAGCACAACACAGAGTGCAAACACACCCCAGCAGGAACCAGCAGAAGCGGCACGTTGTAGGAAAAGGTCGCCATTCTTTATTGCCCTAACACCACCCGGGGGCAACACCTTCCTCGCCTCCCTGCGAGATTTGGGTTATCATTTCTAGTGGTGGCAAGCCAGACCGGGGCGATTCCATTGAGTGCAGATACAAATCGTGGTCTGGGGGTGTTCCCTTCAGATTCCTGGCCGGGACACAGAGAACAGCAGAGAAGAAATTAGCTCAGCCTGGTCCTGCTGCAGGCTTGCCCCGGATCAAACGCATCTCTTCCCAGGCAGGATTCCATGAGCGCAGGCGGTGCTCCTTGTACAGATAGGAGCCACAAACATAACTGCATACTGCACAGATAGCATCCATGCTTTGGGCAAAACAGGTCCCCTTAATGCTCTGAGATCCTCTTGGTTCCCAGATTTGTGGGATGGTGTAAATACCACGTAGCAAGCCTGAAACACCTCAGCACCCAGGAGCTACCCGCACACAACCCTACAGGCTCAGCTCCATCACCTGGATCTCGGACAAGGTCTCCACAGCCGAGCTTCTGGCAGTACGCACTGATTTCAGAGATCTGCTTCTCAAGAGTCCGTTGAGGTGGTTGCAGTCAAGACTTCCTCACCCCCGTCGCTCCCAAGGCAACTGCATTGCCAGGGACCGCTTGCCTTGCACAGAAGGAAAACCGAGCTCTTGGCATGGCTGGCAGCATTGCGACGGTCAGCAATGTTGCCTTTACTGCCCCAGCACCATCCAAGGGCCATTGCCTTCCAGGCAATGGGAAGGAATGGGGCAAACCCTTCATCCTGTCACACAGCAGCTTCTGCTTAGCTGAAGCTCAAACTTTTATTGACAGCCCCATTCCCAAAAGTTTGCAAGCTAAAGGCAGAGGTCAGTAGAAGGGCAATGACCAAGCTCCAAGATGCTCCCACATTTTCAATCACACTGTCCCATGACTAGATGGGGGGAAAAAAAAACCAACCAAACAACAACAACAAAAACAACCCAGCAACCCATAAACTTTGCCCCCTCCTTCTCAGGAACAACAGGTTTCCTGGGAGAAGTAATAGGAGGCTTCCCTCAAGGAGGCAGAAAGGAAGGTGAACCTGAAGGATTGATATGAAACGCTGTTGGCTGATTAAGATTCAAAATGATTGCGATGTTAGGCGCAAGGAGGGTAGCAATTAGTATTTCAAGCGAGGACAGGAATTGAGCTGACGTGAGTTCTTCATTGGTTCCCCCCCCCACCTCCACATAGCATGTCTGATATGCTCTCATCATATCTCACGTCCTTAATGCCCTGTGCATGCAACTTTCAAATCTCTGCAGCCTATAATTAAGAGATACTGTCACATCTTTCTGTTCCACTAACAGAATAATGGTTTTCCTGAGCAGAGGCTAAGCTGAGAAGCTTATTTTCAAAGCAGGAGACCATTATCCTTGGACAATGTTCTGTGCCAGTGACTGTGCCTCATTATACCAAATGTTTAAGCTGCACGT
The DNA here is from genome assembly GCF_965183815.1 of Platalea leucorodia. Lineage (NCBI taxonomy): Eukaryota > Metazoa > Chordata > Aves > Pelecaniformes > Threskiornithidae > Platalea > Platalea leucorodia. Next base: position 2,063,633 of record NC_138841.1, read on the forward strand.
GGGGGAGTCGGCTGGAAACCCTGGCCGCTGGGAAGGGAAAGTTGAGTGGTTTTAGCTTCTGGGTTCCCGTTCAGATTCAGGATAGCATCCTGTGGCACAGGTTACACGCTGCAGGCAGTGCCAGCTTGCCCCGAAGGGACCATCTCAGCAGACATCAAGACAGGAGGACACACAGCCGTCCTCCGAGCCTGGCAAGGGGAGGAGAGGTCTGGCGAAGCAGCCTGGGGAGGTGTAGGCTCGTCAATAGATAACGTGATGCGGGTGCATGACCATAGCGTGGAAACCCAGCAGAAGGCTGCAGGGGAAACCGAGCGACCCATTCACTTGGCCCTTGTCCTGCTGCATGTCCGTCCCCAGCAGCGACCGCTGTTCCCTACAGCCGCTCGCTGATGGACTTCAACCACGAGCCCTTTTTGAACAGCCTGATGGCAAACAGCCCGCTTCCCACCTGCGCCACCCACTGCTGCTCTGTAGTCGCTTTCTCGGGGAAGCCGATGAGGCTCATCCAGCTCCGAACAATTATACTGGCTCCATTTGGTATAACGAGGCAATTAGCTCCATGAGGAATGCAGAGTTTCTTTTTGGTTTTTAGCACTGCCCCTGTAAATGCAGACCTCATCATATCTCTCTCTGATCAGGCTCTTTCTGCTTCTCTCTGTTTTATTCCCATTCTTTCTTCTCCTTTTCACCTGGTCTATCCACATGGACCATGAAGGTCTCTTGAAAGGTAGGACCACGTGCTGCCAGAAGTCCGGCACATTTAGCTTTTTTTTTTTTATTTTCCTTCCTTCTAGCTATTTATTTCTTTATAGCTGAAACTATACCTTCCCCTCCCTATTCCCATGTACCTGCCTCCACCTAACACATTAAACAAGATCCCTCTAACTCCTGCTGGCATCAGGGGTACCCCCGTCTCCAGTGAGCTGCACCTTGCCTGGCAGTGCCCTGGGGGCTGGGGGCACCCCCGAGCGCAGCCAGGCCCCCAGCCCCACGCTCCAGCGGCTGGTCCCTCCTGGCCACGGGTTGGACCTGGGGACGATGCCCTCGGTGCGTTCAGCACCCTGATGCCAGACACCCAGGGGATGCTGGCAAGGGACACGAGCAAAAAAAGCGCTAGATCCTAAACAATCTGCCCGCTCTTTGTCTCAGTCCTGAAAATCCTCCCTCTGGCTCAAGCCTCCCCCTCTTCTCAATGATTTATGCAACTCAGGACAACGTTTCCCAAATGGTTTTCATCTGGGTGCTCTGGTTCTCTAATGCACACATCAGCAAACCCCATAGAAATCCATTTTAACAGGGTTATATTGCATCAAGATGCTGATGAATATCTGCTTCGCCCTCCTAATGCACTAACAGGATAAATAGTGCTGGAGAGAGGTAAAACCAGGGGGCAGGTTCGGGAAACGCATTGCTGGGGTGTTTGGTGCTGCAAACCCCCCATTAGGGAAAATCTGGCTCTAGATTCAGCTTTAACTGAACCCCAAACCTTGGGAAAGGATATTGCAAATAAAGGGATCTGGGTTTTGCCACTCTCTACTTGGCATTTATTGGGCTTTCTAACTGGCAGTCCTGCTTGCAGGCTGAATTCTCTTCCTCCTCCCCTCAGAAAGCAGCTGCTTTCAAAGCTAACAAGTTATTTTTTATTGTGATGCCAAGTTAACACAAGGCCTCAAATATTGGTTTTGTATTATTGCTTAATTCACAAAGTGCTGATATGAGGAAATACATTAGAAAGCTCGTGTTGTACTGTGGGATACCAAATTCCTCTCCCACTGTAGGGAGCTGATGCCATTAATTAAATGGCATGAGAGAGATTTAATGCCTTCCCCAGCTGAAGAGCATTTTGCTCCCCGGCCCAAGCAGAGCGTTTCTTGTGCCTTTGCGGGAGGCAAACACCTTTGTGTGGACACAGACTGTCAAGGGCTGCAGTCAAAGCCCAGCACTTTTACCGATTTTAAGAAAAATAAAGGACCAGAGCAGAGTGCCGTGCTGGGGAGTGAGCCTGCGAGTCCCAAGCTAAAACAACAACAACAAAGGGACAGGAATGGAGGCGGGAGGACAAATGTTTAAGGGACATATGTGATACCTTTAGGAATATTACAGAATTTGCATGCTGGACATAAGATCAAACATGAACTAAGGACTAGTTGATATGAAAATTAATTTTCATATACAGCAATCCACTCTCATCCTCCACGCAATGTTATCTGTATTTATGAGATACCAGCCCTTGCCCTCCAGAGAGAAAACAGCTTTTCCCTGGTTTTTGGTTAAAAGGGTTTCTTTGAAGGGTTGTTTTTTCCTGCGTGTCAGACGATTTATTTTTCAGTGACCTGACTTAATCTTTCTAGTGAAAAAGAGAAAAGGATAAAGACTTGAGCAAACAAGCTTAGATCCTCAGAAATAAGCTTGGAAAGGTAAATTCCCATGAGTTTTGGAAGCTGCACAGAACTTGGCATCCTATACATGCCCCCTTGCAGTGCTTGAGAGTGCTTCCCATTGCATGTAGCTATCTAAAGAGCCGAGTGTGGTTTTTGCAAGGGTATCTGGAAACAAATCTCACTAAACCAGGTTACGCCAAGGTTGGCTAAAATGCTGAGAGAAAGAAAGAACATAAGCACTGACAAGGAAAGGATATTTATAACGTACATCCAGTTGGACTGATCTAAGCATCGTATGCAACGTAGGTTAAAAAAATTGCTTTCTAAAAAGAAAAAGCACGAAGGTTGGGCTTGCAGAAATACCAACCACAGCACCAATTGCCCAGGCAGCTGTGGGCCTCCTGCGCGGAGGCTGCCTCCCCACCTTCACGTACGTGCCAGACACATCGTGACTTGCTGTCTGCGGTCAGAGCACCCCGCATTTGTGGTCTCTGGTCAGTATATTTGCACACTGGATTTATTTTTTGAATATCCAGACCTTGGGTGAAGGTTGTAAGCCCCATTCTCAACCCTTACTGTGTCTGTCTGTCTTCTGCTACCCAGCGATGAAGACAACAAACCCCTGCCAAACAGCCAGACCTCCCTGGACGGCACGATAAAGCAGCAGGAGAGCGATGATAGCTTGGTGGACTATGGAGAGGGGGGCGAAGGGCAGTTTAACGAGGACGGCTCCTTTATCGGCCAGTACACGGTGAAGAAGGACAAAGAGGAGACCGAAGGCAACGAGAGCTCGGAAGCCACCTCCCCAGTCAATGCTATCTACTCGTTGGCATAGCGCAATGCACTGAAACCCCAAACAGCCTGAGGTGTTTGTAGTGGATGGGGGTTAACCAACAGCCCCGCCGCCACTACCTCCAACAGAAACGTGTGAATGAAACCAACCAACAATGACAAAAAAAAAAAAAAAAAGAAAAAAAAAGAAAAAAATCCAAGCAAACAGGCAGACCAGGTGGCTGCCGATGCCATCTTATCCTTAGCAAACGAGCGAACGGCAAGGACTCCCGGGGCGCGGATGGGTTGTAGCTGTAGCTGAGATCTGGGCTGAGCCAGAGGGGCTGGAGGAGGAGCGGGATGCTCGAGCTGCACCCCGGCTTCGGGGCTGGCCCCAGCGCCCAGAGCCAGCCCGGCAGGGGCCACGATGGGCTCGGCCGCCCAGGCTCCCCGAGGCCCTTTTTGTTGTTTTGGGAGGGAGTTAAAAATTATTCTTTTTAATCTTTACAGGAAGGTTCCAGATAAGAGAGGAAGGGGGGAAAAAAAAGAAAAAAAAAAAAAAAAAAAAGAGAGTTTTGGGAAGGGAAGAGGGGTGAGCGGGGCCTGGGCAGAGTAGGAAACGCAACATAAATGCACGAAAGGAGCAAAGTGGTGGATCTTTGGGTAACGACACCACAGCACTGTATTACCGAGATGTCCATCCTCACGGCAGCATCTTGCCCATAGCCTCTCCCAAACGAGCCAGCGCCACAACCTCCTTCCCGAAAGATCAAGCAGCAGCTATGCAGGGAAGAGCGGGTCCCCTACAGCTTCCCTCGGCACCGTAACTGCCATCGGTGCGGAGGCTCCGCAGTCCACCCCCCCTGCAAAGCCCACGGGGAGGTCACCCGCCACCCCCGCGGGGCTCCGGAGCATCCTCAGAGGACAAGAGGTTGCAGAAGAGCTTGTGGGATTCGGGGAAGGACAGTCAGGTGCTGCTCACCCTCTCAGCCCAGGATAACAGCATTGCTTGCCTGGGTAACTGTAGGCAAACCATTTTGGTTCAGTCTTTGCTTTGCAAGAATTTGGGGGGAAACTGCCCCCAGACCATGCCTGCTTTCTTTTAAAGGCAACTCCATAAATCTTATGTAGCAAAGAGGGAGTGGAAGCCGGACCAGTATTAACACAGGATGAGGGGACTAGAAATCACTTATTTTTAAAAATCAAAGCCCCCTGGTCAGGATGAGAAGCACCCACCAGGATGGGGTGGAGGATCCCCCGCTGCTGACCTGCACCACAGCCCCCCATCAGCAGCTTGACCGGTTCAGGGACGCGCATCCCTCGGGAGACGGGGAGGAAGGCACATGGCGGGAGCGCGGGACCCGAGCTCCGCATCTTCCCCGGGCACCGGGAATGAGCCAGATCGGCAGTGTTTTCCACTAAACGCTCCTCCTCATTTCCGAGAGTGGCCTTTCCCCCCTCCATCAATCAGCCTGAGCGAGACCCTTCCACGAGCGAGCGCCTGCACCGTGGGACTCCCCTCCGCTGTCTTATTTACATATCAAGACAACACGCAATTTAAGTTAACCCGTTAACACACTGTAAACAAAGCGTCTCGGATAGGAGTGCTCCTTCACATGCCTTACACAGCTTCGAACTTCCCATGAAGTTTAATAAACTGACACTATTCCCCCACCGCTTACACGCCCCTAACGCGATGGTCTTCGATCCGCCAGACCAGTAGGAGTAGGATGCCTGGGCAGCTCTCCCAGCTGCGACAGCATGGGTCACTGTAGAAGGTAGAGTTTTATACTAGACAGTCCGTAGCGGCCAACGCCATGTGTATTCTCCCGCTCCCTGCACTTTTGAAACCAAAGGTACCTTCGCTGAAAGAGATCGGGTTTCTTCAGACCGTTTCACAGACGGCGAACGATGTTAGGATGGATTTTTCTTTCATTTCTTTTTCTAAGGAGGATGGTTTTGTTCCGCAGAATGGATTAAATGCAATAGGACTAATGCAATTATTCTTTTAGCTTTCGAGCTGGTTTGCTATGAAGACATATTGCTAACAAGAATACTTCTACTAATATGGATTGTTGAGATGGACTTTGCCACATTCTTTAAGCTGCTAATGGCACAACTATCCTGCGCTTCGGGAAGAGCCCGGGCCCGGTCAGCACCCGCGCAGCACCTACTGCTGGATCACACAGCAAAAACAGGAGAGAGCTGGATGCAAACCGAACAGCAAAGCAGTTACAGGCACCGTATGAGCCAAGGAGGGCTTAGGCCGGTGTTAACAGGCAGAGCCCCCTCCTAGAGCTGGGGGAGCTCCTGCCACCCAGGGCAGCGCAGGGACGTCCCCTCGCCACCGCGCAGGAACCCGTCTGCCAGGGTCCTCCATCCGTGTCATCGTACGGAGCAGGAGCCGTACGCCTTGCTCTCTTACTGTCAGTGTAAATGCATTCATGCAACAAACCTATGTCTAGTGCTGCCGCTGCTCCGGTTTAAGGAGAGCATCTCCCAGCCCGTTCCCAGGACACGCAGCAATTGTATTCGGTTTTTAAGCAAACGCACCAGGCCAAACATAACACAGCCCTTGGTCGCGGGGATAATCACTTCCCAAGCCTACGGCTGTCCTTACAACGTTGAGTTTGCATAACTTCTTGCCCAAGCACTGGTGGAAACAAGGAGAGTAAGAAACTACAGCCTCCGCTGCGGAAAAGGCTCTGCTGCCAGAGCTGAGCATCTTCATTCACACCCAGCACACCAGATCCTCGCTGCTTTGTGGACCAACCGCTAATGGGGACCACGAGACCCTTGGCTACCATACAACAAACCTCAAGAAAGTTGGTCAGGCATTACTGGAAGCAGGGCGGTCTGTGTCACGTATCTGTATTACATGCCGTTTATATTAAAGCCTGTATTTCTGTCCTGTCATTAACCACCATTTTACTGAGCAAACCTCTTAGCATCCATTTGGAAACGGAGAAGCGTTTCTCCCTGTAGCTTTGCAGTCTGTGCCCTACAGCATGCCGCAGCAAGCGGGCAGGGAAGGAGCTGGACCCAGCCCAGCTAGTCCTGTCCTAACCCCCAAAAGTCTCGCAAAAGCAATTAGAGTCCTACCACCACATCACTTTAAGTAACCAGAAAAGGAAGGCGATGTCTGCAGAGGGCCCGGTGGACAAACGGCTCGGTGTAAGTTACTTGGAGTCTTGTATTGGCTTGGTGTAAAAATTACGCAAATATTCTAAGGTTAAGTCAAAATTATAACTTTTTTGTGAAACTTCCCCTAGAGTTTTGGAGCCCAAAGAAAATTCTCATTAAGTTCAAAACTCATCATGAGCTTAACATTTTTTACTCCCTTTCATAAAGATTCAGTAGATGTTTGCAGGTGCAGTTACTGCGTGGCGGGGAGCAGAGCCCTCGCTCCAGCCACCAAAACCACCGCAGCTCTGACAGGGTGACGCCGCCCCGAAATGCATTTGCTCCCCAGAAACAGCGGGGACCAGGCTGCGCCCACACCAGCACCGCGGCCACGCTTCTGCTGAGCAAGTGTCCTTTGAGCACTAGGAGATGGACGGAGACCCCACACGAGGCCCGGCGGTGCTGACGGGGCTTGCCCACCCGTCTCTGCCTGTTCGGGTGTGCGCCGTGCCGGTGGTTGCGTCAGCCTGGCCCCAGTGTCACCCTGCGGGAGCTGCTCTTCTCCATCCCTGGCTGTCCCTCTCTGGAGGGGACGGGCCAGTCGCCTCGGCTCCCACTGCCCACAGCGTAGCCCCCAGGACAGGCAGCGGGGTTTGGGGGAGCCCTGCATCAGCCACGCTCCGCTCGGGGGGCAGGACCCCTCCGAAGGGGTCAGTCTCCATCGCAGGGGCCACCGTCCCTCTCTGGGATCTGCACAGCCTCTCCGGAGCAGGGCACGCTTTCACCTTTTCTTTTGCAGAAGATCCATCTTCATAAAGGGTTTAAATTAGGGGGCAACACTTAATAGATAAATAAATAAATAAAAAGAGAAAGAAGAGCCAGACCCAAAATCAATTGCTCTCAGAAGCTGGGGAAAAAGCAGTTTGGGTCCAACTTCCAACTTGCAAACTTGAGCCTGTTTCTAAAACGGTCTGAGCCAAAACCTCATCCATGTCCAGGAGATGGATCCAGACTCTGCCGGCTGCACCCAAGCCCAGGGCCGCAGCCGCCGCTCCCCGGCACGCAGCCTTTGCTGTTTGGAGCCCTGCCTGCCTACAGCCGCCGATACGAACCACAGGAGCGCGAGTGCGGGATACGAGAGGGCACTTGCTGTATTTATGTGATCTTGAGGCTGCTCCTATTCTCCCTGAAGCGATGTTGCAGTAAGAGATGGAAAAGCAGCAGGAAAAACCAAGTTTTGTTACGAGCCCCGAAATCCTGCTCACAGAAACCCCAGCTGTCTGGACACCAGGTCACGACATCCCCACGACACCCCCCCGCCAGCATTGCCTTCTCGCAGATGACAGACCCCGAGTCCGCGTATTACGGTCGCTTCTGACAGGAGAGATCGACCTGTCGACGAGGAGCCGCAGCTCCCGCCGCCATCGCGCCGGGGGGAGCGGGCCGGGTGCGAGGGCAGAGCCGCGCAGCATCGCCCGTCACCAGAGCCGTGCCCCTCGCCGTGCCTTACCTGGCCCCTCGCGCTCGCTCCGTCCGCGCCCGCGGCTGCCCTGGCAAGCCCCGGTGCCTCTCCTCGCTCTGCAGGTCCCAGCATCCCTGCGAGTTCAACCTGCAACATCGCGTCCGTCGTACCAGGCTTAATCGTGTACTAGCAGCAAATTATTTCAGTTAAGCAATAAACAAACCTTATAAAAAGATACAAAGTTCTATTTCTTGCACTAAGACCTGTTTTATTAACGAGAATAACAATGCTTTTCTGGTCCTAACAAAATAACCCGCCGCATCAGCAGCTCCCCCTTCCCAGCAGCGCCTGTCTCTCCACGTCCTCCGCAAGTGGGCACCGGGCTTTGGTTGTCGAGCGCAGTCTAAACCCCGCGTCAAACCCACAGAACAGACTCCTTCCTTCGCAGTACCGAGTTTTAAATGTTCGTTCCTCCTGCTCACATCAGAAAGAAAGTATTGGACTGTTTTGTTTTGCTTTAATTTGTAAATATATCGCCATCCATCCATCCTCTCTGTAAAACCTCCTGGTTGTTCTGAAGTATTCTATGTATTTATTTGCCTTTTTTTAAAAGCAAAAAACAACACCTTTGCGTTAACCCACTTGTTCCAATGAGAAATGTATAGCTGAAACTGTAAAATTAACAGTTTACAGTGAGAAGATTTATGGACTACAGAAAAAAGTTTACTATAAGGACTTATAAACTGACTGCATGAGAGATGAAAGAAGGCCAAAATACTCAGATATCATTTTTTTGAATCACTGTAAAAAGAAAAGACTGGATTTTTTTGTATAGAAAACACTAAACATATAATAAAACATTGTTCAAAACTCATGCTAAGCCCGCAATCCATTTCCATCAGCTTTCAAAAGGCAAAAGCGGCGCCGCTGCCGCCGCTCACCCACGGCGAGCGCCCACCGGGCACGTGGCCCGTCGCAGCCTGCGGGACCCCGTGGTCCCCAGCGGCCCCCAGCGCCGCCCCCGCGCCAGCCCTGCCCCAGGAGGGGGAGGCTGCTCGAAGGGACGCTCCCCCGCAACCACCCGAAGGGGAAGCATCGCCCAGCCTGGGCACCGCTGCGGCGACGCAGCGCGTCCTTCCAGCCGGTCCCTGCTTCTGCTGAAGAAAATGTGACCGAGTGGTTTAAAAACCCCAGCGTCTCCTTTGGCACCCTGCTAGACCGTTCTGTTAGTTCTTGGTTTACCTAGGCAAAGCAGCACAAGCCCTGGGCCACGACTGGCAGCGATAAGACACCGTGGATGCTTTGTTTTCGGAAGCATCTCCCAACAGCCAGGTGCAGAGCTCAGCACAGCACAGGACCGTGCTGAGATGTGAAAGCAGCAGCCAGGGTGGCGGGATAGGAGAAAACCCTCCAGCACGGCCCTCCGCCCACCAGCTGGTCGCAGCGTGGCCGTTCTGCGGGCTCAGGGCAGAGGGGACGGCTCCCAGAGCCCGTGCAAGCTCAGCGCAGCAGCTCCTGTGCTGCTGCTGCTGCAACGCAGCATGAGAGGCTCACGCGAGGTTGCAGAAAGGGCCTGGGGAACAGCAGGTCTTCACTCCTGTTGCACCCAAGCAGGCTGCAGGGGTGGTGGCACAGGCAGGGCAGCACTAGTATTTTTACAGCCCCCCTGCTCTGGGTGCTCTGACATCTCCCACCCACAGCCAGGAGATCTGCTCAGCCACATTAGCCGGCAGGAGATGCTTCCTTCGTTAAAACCTGGTAGAGGCTGAAACACGGGAGCAGCCCAAAGCCCCGGGACAAGCCCATCACAAGTATCCCAGGTGAACGGGACGCGAGCGGCTGCGCGGGCGGGGAGGTGCGGCGCTGGCACGTCTCGCCGCACGTCGCCTTTCGATGGTGGGCTGGCAGCGGCTGGGCCAGGCAGCGCCGCGCAGGGCACCCGGCACAGGGAGGAGAGCCCGTCCTCCAAGAGGAGGGAGCACGCTACTGGGACTTCAACCGATGCCCTGCCTGATGTCTGTCTGCCGGGTGAGCGCTGTGAAAGCCGGAGAGTTTAACTTCTCTCCTAGCTGTCAACAGGGTTTTAAATAATTGCACGCGGCTGCCAGCCCAGAAGCAGCATTAGGGGAACCGCTCAACGAGCAGCAGTATCTGCTCCCAATGACTTGGGCAGGAGCACATCGCTCCTCGTAAAGCCCTCACTGACCATCTCGGAGGCCAATGAGGCCTTGGTGCAGGCAATGGCTTCCTTTCAAGGTGGGGAAACTGAGGCACAAAGGAGCAACGGCTGCCCAGTTACCTGGAGATACTTGGCATGTCTGAGACAGTGTGCTGGCAAACAGCAGCTCTGCATCCTCGCCGGTGCCGGCTGCAGCACAAACCCCCTTTGGAAGCACACGATACAAGCTGGAGGAAGAAGGCCCCATGGCCCAGCAAACGTACGGGAGCGTGAGGGTTTAACCCAGCTCCCCCCGCCTGCATCCTGGCAGAGGAGCGATGCCTCCCCGCGGGGCCAATCCTGCCCTCCCCAGCCTTTCCTGCCCTGAGGCCCTGAAGTGCTCTTAACCGAGGCTCCCAGGTGCAAAGCCTTGACGAGAATGGGCTGAAGGAAGGGGGAAAAACAGCAGAGCCTATTTGGCTAATGAAGATGTAATTGCTGCAGCCCTCGCTAATAGGATGAAAGTCTTAGTGCTTCCTACTGCAGGGGCTTTATCCGCCCCCTCCCCACCGCTCACTTGAACAGCAGTGAGGAAAAAAGCACCTTTTACTCAGTATAGGAGACCTCCCAGTGCAGACTGGGGCGATGGAGGCACCAGCCACCTGCGGTCCCTGCCCCGAGGAAGGATGAAGAAGGAATTGCACTTGGCCCTTGATGCCGATATCCAAGCTAGCCGGAACCCAGGGACCCCCCAATACCTCAAAGCCGCCGTTTCCCACAGCCGTGGGGACCAGCGGGGCCCAAGGTCTCAGCCTCGCAAAGGGCTGCGCAGGCGGCTGCTTCCATCATTCCCAGAGGACACACGGCATTTTTATCATCCATGAGAGAGCACCAATGGACCCATCCTCATCCTCGCAATCGATACAGGGGGAGACACGCACGCATTAGCACTCATCCCTTTGTATGGCATGATAATGACACCCACTTCTTCCCTGACCTCTGCCCGCCCGGTGGGGCGGTGGGGCTGGATCGATGCCGACAGACTGCCTCCAATTACCCTCCTCCTCCTCGGAGCGGCAGCTCCAGCCTATCGCCCATTACCGTAGCTAAGAGCCATCCGCTGTCGGCACTGGGAATATCCAAGGGAGCCCTTACAGAGCTGCTTCCTCCCCCAGCCGCTCTCACTGCGGTCTCGGTACGTCTGCGCTAGGACGCACACCCAAGAGGTCACCGATGCCCCTGTCACCTGCAGAGACCCTCGAGAGCTGCTGATAGCAGAGACACAGAGGAGAGGGGGCAGAGGGCAGGTCCCCCTCCCTCCACTGGGGACAGGGCTCGTCACCTCTCTCAGGTTTCCCTCCATTACTCTTGCTGGGGGTCAGGATCCAACCCTGTTCTTCCTTTCTGTCCAGCAAAAGCACCAGCTATCCCAGGTGAGGTCTGCGGGAAGGTCTGTGGCCAGTTTCTCCCAGTCTCACCCCAAAATGGCAGTGGGGAGCAGAGAAGGGGGCAAGCTGGGCAAGGGGACGGGAGATGGGACCAGCCACACGCTCCACTCCATCACAGGCACTCTCCTGCCCGCACCCATTTGCTGGAGGAGTCAGGGCCGCTGGAGCTTTGCCAATCAATAGAGATACTAATGCCTTAATTACTCCTCTGTAATTGCAGGCTATTAACCTGCGGACAGCCCCAGCGCCCATTGATCTCCTTACATCATTAACAGGTCTGGGCTGGAGCTGGGAGGGCTGGAGAGCGCAGGGTGGTCCCTGCCACGCTCCCGAATCCTCCGCTGCCCACCTCGCTGTGCACGGTCCGGCAGCGACCTGCCCACCCGCAAAACCCGCGGCAGGGGTCCTTCGCACAGTAGCACGCTCAGCAGTGATGGATCGGCAGCATCTCTTTCCCCCAGACCTCAGTGCCTGCGGGGTACCATGGAGGAGGTTCTGGAGCATCCCTGTCACATCTCATAGCATCGCTCCACCCGGACAGACCTCCCCCAGCAGCCAGAAAACAGCAAAGATCTCATGGCTGCAGATATTCACCGGGAAGGGCTCTGCGTGCAGCCTCGTGGGGGGCACAGCTACTGCTTGCAGAGCACTCCCAACAGCGGCAAGCTCAGCCCTAAGCCCCTTGGACCACAGCAACAGCCAGAGGCGGCTCCTGCACACCCAAAAATCCAAAGCTGACCCCAGCTGCCACCCCCCGCCCCCCCAGGCCGAACGCCGGCAGCGCGCAGAGCCACCCGCTTGGTCAGGCACCGCTAACCCTGCCGCGAGGAAACCCCGTCCTCCCCGGCGCCGCGCAGGTCGGGTACCACGTACGATGGCTGCGCTCGGCTCGATGGAGCTTCCCAAAATTTTGCTGTACAGCGGTCTCCCCAGCATGCACATAAGCCTGGTTATATGTGTATATATACAGATATACATATATATATTTAGGCATGGGGGTGTTCATATATACAGAAACATGCACACACTGCACAGTGGTGGGCGTCCCTGTCGAGACACCCCCCCAGCTGGGGCTAATCCCTTCCCTGCTGCCACCCCACAGACGCGGGCTCAGGCGCGGACCCCCCCGCTCCCCCCCAGCCTCCACCTGCTCCAGCCCCAGGGACGGGGCGAGCCGGCGGCGATCGGGGCAGACGAGGGGTTTCTGCTGGGGACTGGTGGGAGCAGCAGCCAGGGAGGCTGAGGAAAGGCATGAATTATGCATGATGCTGCAAGTCGCTCTGCTTCCCTGACTGGTCCTTGGACTGTGGCAAGTGAGGTAAAGGCAGAAGAAAAAAAATACCCTCTCCAGGGACCGGCGTGGTGGTTGGCAGCGAGCGAGGGAGCGCGCACGCAAGGAGGGAGGAGAGGGAGGAGCACATCCTAATGCAGAGATGCTGCAGTGGCTTTGGGCACACACATCCACACTCGGGCAGGCACCAGCCAAGCACTGCCTCGCAGCCGAGCCTCCGGCAGCAGCGGGGCCCCGCGGGCCCCCGGCTCACGCACGAGCATCCACCCCGCACAAGGTAAGCGCCTTCTCCCTCCTTCCTCCATCCAAGAGGGAGGAAAGAGGCTCCGGGTTTCAGGGCACCATTCCCCATCAGAGCCAACTTGCAGGCGCGTTCGGCTTCGCTCTGGCAAGAGGAAACCTGCCAGATCCCGCTCGCCTCCGGCGGGAACGGGGAGGCAAGAGCAGAGGGTCGGCTTGGGCATTTCTCGGCAGGCGATGGCTTTGCAGCCCATGCGGGCTCTGCCTGCGCCGGAGAGGAGCCGGGGGTGGAGTTGGGAGGAAGGGGGGGGCCACGGCTGTGTCACTTGTGGCAGGGGCTGAGCCGAGGTCGACACGGCTGTCAGCAGAAACATTCTGTATGGAATAAGTCTGGGAATATTTTTTTTATAATTATTACTGTTATGCTTTTCCTGGTGCATTCTGGCTGGGGGCACTTTGAGAGCCCGCTCGCGGGGTCAGGCATCTCAACGCAGTGCCTGGGAGGGGCAGGGGGGCTCATACAGTTTTTACTGCACAAAACTACTTCGAGCATCTCCAGCACGGGCTGGCAGAGCCAAGAGCAGCCCAAGGGACCCGAGTTTCCTTTCCAGGGAGGGAGGGCGAGGGAGACCACAGTGTCCCAAGACCCCTCCCTATGCACCCCCCATGAGGGCAGATCCCGGGTGAGCAGCGGGAGGTCGGGCTGCGCTGGGCACACGGGGGTATTTCTGTGTCCGAGGCTGGTCGGGGCTTTGCAGCGTGTCGGGGAAGCTCAGGGCAGCGGGGAGCCGGAGGGGCTCAGTGCAAAGCCATGAACTAGAACTTGCCCGCCCCAGGCCTGCGCCGCGGCGGGCAGCGGCAGGCAGGGCACCGCTCTGCTCTTTCCCGCTTGCAGCGGGACGGACGCTCGGACGGGAGCAGCCGGCGGCCGGGCAGGCTGGGGTGCCCTTCGCGGGGCTCCGGTCCCACGCCTCAAACTTCCCGAGCTCCCTCCTCCCGCTGCGCCTCACCCACGCCGACCCACCGACTCCCCCAGGCTCGCGCCACTCCCACGAGCCGCAGCATTCCTCTTCTGGCTGGACTGGGGAGCATTCACAGGAGATTGTCATCTCTCCACGGAAACACTAGTTGCTTTGAGGATGGGAGGCAGCAGCCTCTACATCCAAGAGCTGGGAACAACCCGAGCCCTCCCGAGCAGCAACCCCGGCCCGAGGCTTTAGCCAGACCCCCAGAACGGCTCCTGCTCCTCCCAGGCCATCTCCAGGCACGTCCACAACGAGCTCTGAGGGTACAAAGCTGAAGCACAGGCTCTTGCATGAGATTTAGGAGCAGGTTTGCATCCGCGGGTGAACCTCTCAAGGCTGTATATTTGGTACTGAGCACACGCGACAGCAACAACACCAACCCTGAAAGCCGCTTGCTTTGCTAATAGAGGAAAGCATCAGGTCCCAAACTTTCCAGAAATAGCTGTACTTTCCAGGGGTAGATTAGAATTACCCAAGACTAAGGGAAACAGAAAACGAGAGGGTCATGTCAAGCCCAGCTGCACGCTCTCCCTGGAGCACGATTAGGGTAGACCAAGACAAAGGGATGCTAACGCTCTTCTCCATCACCCGATCAATTACGGCCAAACAGAGCTACCTTGACTTTTGTCACTCAAAATACATCTGCAGAGAATTTAATGGCCTGTGTTATTATTTTCTCTGCAGATTTACCACAAGCAAATCAAAGAAGGCAGAAAACCCCACCGTGTCATTAGGGAGGTATTTCTCACGCACGCACCAGATGTGCCTAAACACGGTGCACGGAGGATCTGGCCCACGGAGCTGGGAGCCCACGTGGAGCCTGAGCTCACGTGCACTAAAGCACGGCCCGGCTGTTCGCCATCCTGCATGCTTTGTGTATGTCCACAGTCCAAATTATCCATGAAAAGTCATCAACCTCAAAGAGCGGCAGAGGCCCCCCCATGTTGCTCAGTGCCTCCCCCCTTCAGCAGCCCCCGAGATCCCCCATAGCATGTTGCCTATTTGCAATGACCATGCCACAAGCACACCCCGGTCTTTGAGAGTTTTCCTTGAAGGTGCTGGGCACAAAGCAAACCCACGCAGTCACCTGGAGCACATCCCATCCCACCCCACCCCATCCCGAGGGAGCCTCCCGACAGCCCCCCAGTCGAGAAGCGCAGGGCTCCCTGCTCAGCGGAGCAGAGCTGCGGGAGCCAGCGAGCCCCGGGCTCAGTGGCCGCAGGGCTGGCTCCCAGCACCGGGCTCGCCCGTGCTGGCCAGCCCGAGCATTGCCCTTCTGCTCAAAACAGGGATGGGTTTTGCTCTGTCTCATGGGGATTGGCTTAACACAGCACTGCCTGTAGTTATCCTATACAGCTGGAGGCACATTTCTCTCCTTCCTACATCAGTGTCGTGCACTATCAGCCCTGCTTTCCAGGGATGAGGAACCACAGATGGCCAGGAAGATTTTGGGATGGGCTGATGGCCACCCTGTGAGCCCCGGGCTCCGCAGCAACGGGACCACATCGCTGCACACCCCCCCTTCGCGCCAGGTCAGCTCACAGCATTGCCATATAAACAAAAACGCCACGTGGGAAACCCCGGCACTGCCCAGGGGCCTTCAGGGATGCTGTTAAAGCGCAGACACGCAGAAAGAGGCAAGAGAGGCTTCCTTAGAGAGTCCTTTAAGAGTCAAAACACATAGATGGAAGGGAAGAAACATTATTAAAATCTGCTGTGATAGGCTGTATCAGGCTCTTTCACTGTCTTTTCCTGACACAAGATGTCTTTGGGTGCTTGCGGAGCTGCAGAGAAGGAACAGGTCTCAGCAGACAAGGAAACAAAGTCGACTCTCCAGCTACAGAAAAGCTTTTCCCTTGAACCCAAAATGTTTTCTTCTCCATGACAAACCCCCTTGGTCCCATTGCCACAACGCAGCTGTAGGGTCCAGGATCTCACCGGAGGGATGTTCAACATCACCACAAGGGAGATGGCCCGAGAGCTCAGGGAGCACGAGAGGTATTCCCACCCACAGCCGGTTGTGAAATACTGAACCCAGCCCCCCAGCAGCCTAGGTCCTAAATTATTACACGTATTATTTATTGTACAGCCTGTAGAGCTGTCAGTCCTGCACCAGAGAGCCATAAAACAGGGAGCAAGGAAGAGGGATATATGTTTTGTGCTGGTTCTTGCTTGTTTTTATAAAGAAGAGAGCAGCTTAGCACTATTTGGAGACTGAATACTAAAACCACTTTAACAAAGGCAGTTGAGAAGGTTGGACACTGGGATGATGCCTGCCAAGGAGCAACATAAATATGACACCCTTGCAGGGGACACCCTACCCTTCTCCTAGGAGGGAGAGGATTTTAGCATCGCTTCACCAAGGTCCTCTCTGCCTGGGGATACTGCACCCCCCAGCATCCCAGCGCCCATCGCCCCCCCAGCATGGCCAGCACAAGCCCCCAGCGGGCAGCGGGGCCAAGGCGAGGGCTGAGGCAGACGCCTGGTGCCACGCATGGACCCCCACCGCACCGGGAAGGCTCTTACTGCTGCCCTGACCTTAGCCAGCGACGCAAACAGGGCAGCCAGTGCTGGTGTGACGGGCTGGGAGGCGTTGGGGCTTCCCCAGACAACACATCCCCTTCCCGCGGCTGCGTTAGCCAGAAGGTTTCCCCGAGTTCTGCACTTGTTTTTCCTCGCTGCAGCCTCTCCCCAGGACCAGCTCCTGCCAAGTGATTTACCAGGCGGCGGAGGGGACGGAGCCAGGCTCCGTCACAGGTAGGGAGCTATTTATACCCGTGCCACATCAAAGAGTTTCTGCTGCTGACGCCACGGTAGCACTAATAGCAGAAAGTGGGTGGGTTTGCGAGGCTGGCAGCGCTGTGGATATCCCGGGCTTTAGGCAGAGCTCCCCGCGCCGAGCTGTGCGTGCTCAATGCGTGGTGCTGCGCTGCAAGAGGAAAGGAAAACCTGCAATGGGAAGCTTTATTCTGGGGAGACGAGAGCAGCGTGTCCAGCCAGACCTTGACTCCCTTCCCGTCCCTTCTGCCAGCATTCTGCCTGACATTCAGCCTGTCTCAGCATCCCCTCCCGTGCAACCCCAGCTTAATAACCTGCGTTTCCTAGCAAAGAGGTTGCAAGGTTGTGCTCGGCTGTACTGAGAGAGTGGTTTGCAATACAGTGAATTTGCAGGAGCGTCTGTAAGAAGGGCCCAATATTTGGAACTTTCGCAGCTGTAATCAGGGCGTTAACAAGGATTTCAGGCAGACATCATCTCTCAAACATCCATGTGCTAAACTGGACTCACTTGTGGCCTTGTTTTCAAAGACTTTGAGCATCCTTCCAGCTGCTATCGACTCAGGTTATTGATTGAAATACAAGTCTTCGGGGAGAGCTTAAGAGCTGCTCGCTGGCAGCCTCGGTCGAACACCACGCCAGTGCCCGGCCTGCGAGGCAGCAGGCGGGGAAATCCCCCCCCGAGCAAAGCTTCCTCCATCCCCCCGCCCCAGGGCCCGCGTGGGAAAGTCTCCTGCCCGTTTCTGTTGCTCTCCTTTGCTTTCCAACGCGCTGTGCCGGTCCCCGTGGCATTTCCTCGGGGCTGAGCTGCGGCAGCCGCCCCGGCAGCGCTGCCCGTGGACCCCAAGGTCTCGCCCGGAGGCGGCACGAGCCCGGTCCGGCTGCGGGGAAGCCTCCAGGTCCCACCGAGCGCTTCAGTCCCCAAACCCTGGGCATTTACCAAGGGCTTATTGCAGCAGAGCTGAGGATCACGCAGCTCCGGCTGGATCTCCACCACCCCGAGGCACTAAGGTGACTGCAGCCAGAGGTGGGATCTGGTCAGTTCAGGGAAAGAAAAACAAAAAGGGTGCAAAAACACTAACGGCAAAGCTCAGATCTGAAATTCAAACTGCCCGGCACAACAGAGGAGCCGTAAAGGCCCACTCATAACATCACCTCTTTTATTACAATTACGTTTTGCCACTACAGTGACTCCGGTCCCAAACCCACCAGGCCCCCGTGCTGCGCACCCCCAGCCCGCGCCTCCGGACTGAACGCAGATCCCGGCTTTGTCCCCCGCACAAAGAGGCGCCGAGCCGTGCGCAGGCACGGGGCTTTGCCTGCCTGGGGCTGGGACACCAAAAGAAAACTCCCACCGAGACCTGCGATGTACATGAATGCACCGACTGATTATTAGGAAAAAAGCACTTAAAAGACACAGAGAAAACAGAAAGTGCTTGAAGACCGTGCCTTAACGCAGCTGTGCTGCTGGGATCGCACCAGGGAGCCCTGCCTGCTCCTTGTGCCGGGATGGGAAGGACCAGATGGGCCTGCTTAGTCCCAGGTGCAGCTCAACCTCTCCCCGCCGTTAGCAGGAGTTGCTCCGGGCAGCAGGACCGCCCTGCCTGCGGCACGCTGCACGCTCGTCCCGTAGCACGCCGTATCATCCACTCGGAGCAGCGCAGCCCGAGAGCGGCAGCTCTTCTCCAGCGAGAGGCTCCAGCTCCCGCCGCTTTGCTCAAACACGGGTCCACCCAACATTAAAAAAATTGATGCAAAAGGCACGAGCGTGGCAGCCTCGGCCCCCTCCCAGCAGCGCAGGGCCCTCCCCAGCCATGCCAGCGATCCATCTGTTGAAGCAGAGCTTCCTCGTGTCCCACGGGCAGGGCTTTCCCTCCCCTCGCAGGAATTTTTCTCCCATCTTTTCCAGGATGTTGGATAATCTGGGCTGCCCCCCTCACTGCACCCTCTGCTGCTCCCCTCCTTTCACCCGCCACTGATCCAATATTGATCCTATCAAGCCAGTTCCATTACAATTAAGTTAATCAGTGATTGATAAGATGCAGCAGCACAGCCAAGGTGCAGGGTGCGAGCACCCGTCCCAGCACGTCCCCTCCCCAGCTGGTCCCTCCGCCCTGGGAAGGGGTGCCCAGGGCTCTCCTCCCCCGGGCAGGCAGCACCCAGCACACCAAGGCACGGGGGACACCAAATACACCCAGCCACGCTGGAGTCGCCGCTGACCGTGCCCCCGTGCCACGTTAGCCCACGCACACGCGTCCGTGCACGAGCCCACGCGTGGGTACCCCGCGCACTGAGACACGCAGGTACCAGCCGGCGGATTCACTGCACAGCCAGGGGCTGGTTTAGGCGCCAGCGTTCACACGGGAGGCTCTGCTCCTGCACCCATTTCACACACCAAATCCTACAGCCTGCTGCGCTCTCCGAAACACCTCCCTAGGGCCCGCGCACCTCGGGCCCGGCCCTGCAAGGTCTGCTCTGCACAGGGAGCAGGAGCGGCATCGCTCTGGATGCTCCGTGTCAGAGAAGCACGTTAGTTTCCATGGATATGGTGATTCAGAAGAGTTGCAGATGTAAATTGGTTTGCAGCGCCCTGGGAGGAGGCCTGCAGCATTCCTGCCCAGCCCCGCAAGGCAGGACGGCAGCACTGAGCCCCTTCAACTCAAAGCGACAGGACCAGAGCCAGATCCAAACCAAACAAACTCCCACCCTGACTTCAGAGGTGGCCCAACAAACACAACTGACTTCTCTTCCAGCAGCAAGCAAAGCAGGTTTGCATGGCGCACTACCCCTGGATGGGGATTTTGCTGCTTGACTTCATTTCTAAAAGTACAATTTCTTTCCGCCGACAGCTCGCAGAGGCAGGCAGGATGCTGGCAGCTCTTGCTAGGGAAGGGCCAGGGACACAGAGGCCATGCTGGGGGTTACAACCACAGCACAGCCAGGGCAGGGCATCCCAAACTGGCAGCAGTCACCCTGAGCAGAAACCAGTCAGGGCTACAGACCACACAGAGAACCAGAGCAAACGCAGCGCCAGCACCCAGCGATACCAGCCCCGAGGGAGCTCGGGCCACCCTTCCCAGCCACGCTAAGGGGCAAACCCCTGCACCCATCCCCTCCTGACAGGGTCCTGCCATGCTGCAGCTCCCCACCCTCCTCCTCTGGGTGCTCAAATGCCCCCAAATTAAACATTTACCCCTTCTTTTCCCCCCTTACCTCTCTCCATTAGGCTCGCTGGTCTCTGCACTGAGCTGGGAGGGCAGAGCTCACCCCTGCCTGCAATTATATTAACGAGGCTCATTGTAACTGCTCACACCTGGGGCACGGGGCCAGGGCAGCCGTGCTGGGCTCCGGGTCAGCCTGGGCCGCGAAAGCCCCTTGCTCCCTGCTTGGTGGCTCTGCTCCCGCCCTGGGGCTCAGACCCTCTGCCCCAGACCATCGCCCTTCTCCCCGAGTTGGCTATTGAATATCGGGGCCACAGCATCGCACCTCGCCTCCCCTCCCTGCCGCCTGCCTGGCCCAGGTGCAAAAGCAGCAGCGAGGGCAGGCAGACGGACGGACAGACAGACAGAGAACACCGGCTTTAACCCACCCCACCTGGGGGTGAGCTCCCGGTCCCCAGGTGCCCCCTTCACTGCAGCAAAGCCCCCCCGCAGGCAGGATGCGCTGTGCCGGGCACTGCAGCATGCAGAGCGCGTCCCCCGCTTCGTGCTAACGCCTCGGCCCATCGGGCAATAACAAATGCATCCAGACAGCAGAGCCCCGGCTCCAGCCCCGGCTGCGGGTGGCATCGCCGGGGCCCGGCAGGGAGCTGCCGGCAGGGAAGGAGGCCAGGCTGTGAGCACCATCTGCTCCCGCAGCCCCAGGCTGGAGCCTCTGAGCCTCCTGCAACCAGCCTCCGCTCCTCCTGTGCAAGCACAGCCGGGGGGAGAGCTCTCCTCCTCCAGGTCCCCGCTCTGTCCCCTCCTCTGACCCCGCTGCCCAGCTCCTTGGGGCGATGCCAGGGAGCAGACGGGGAGCATCGAGCCCAGGGCAGGTGAATGCGCCCATTGCGCAGTCCCTGCAGCGGTGACAGCAGCCGGCTCTGCCCCGGGCAAGGGTGACAGGGTGGGACGGGACAGCCGATGCTGCTCCTCTCTCAGCCTGCACAGCAGAGGAGAAGGGCTCTGCCTTCAAAAGCTGTGCGGGGGCAGAGCCTTTGGGACTTTTCTAACATGCCAAGAGCAATCCAAACCCACCTGGGCAGGAGAGAGGGCACACAGGACCCCGAGCTGTGGCTGGAAGTGTTTCTGGGACACTTCTCTGCTGCAGCAGGGGACAAGCATCAAAGCGAGCAAGCAGTGCCTGCAGCGCTGCTCTACATCAGGTCCTGACCTGCGTGGGGGAGCAGGGATCCCCCAGTAGCTGCAGACAGGGTTTGGTGCCCGTTAGGGGATGACTGATGGGCCCAGGGAGGGCTGAACGCCGCCGCAGGGCTCTGAACCCCCCTGAGGGTGCTTTTGGTCCTCACTTGGACCTTGGAGACCTCACTGCTTAGGATGGCTTTTGGGTGGCCCCAGGATTTCTGCTGCAAGTCCTGGGGCCACCAACAGATCTGAAACCAAAGAAGCTCAGGAAAGGCTGAATCCAGAGTTTGCATCTAAATCAACCTCTCCTGAGCACAGGCAGTTTTACAAGAGGACAGATACATTACAATAAAACCATTTGCAACTCAGTGAAACATGCTGTTCTGGAGACAGACAAAATGTACCTAACCTTGAACAGGTTTTCCAAGCCAAAATCCAGCAAAGATGAAAAGCATGCCCTTTCCAGCCTTAGCACCGATCCTTAGTAAAAGGGACACTCACAGCACAGGACAAATTCCTGCATCACCCGCCCTCAGGAGCAGTCCTTCCCCGGGGAATGCTGCAGCAGGAGGAGCTGCCCCACTCGCACGCAAATGCTCATCTCCTCACCCAACCACCGGAGACTGAATTACACTCGTTTCTCCTGGTAACAGATCGCACTTTGCCCGTGCTGGCCGTGTCATCTCTTGTTAAAGCCCAGCTCCTACCAAAAGCCGTTGCTGGCCCCCACGCCCAGACTCCTGCTGGAGTCGCCTCCTCCAGCGATGCCGCTCCACAGTCAGAAGCGGAGCTGCGGGCAGCGGCCGGGCAGCACCGCCTCGCCCAGAGGCTCGGGAGGACTCAAAATCTCCCTGTAGCTCCCTAACTCTGCCTCCACGATAATGGATCGCTCCCAGGTCCCAGGGGCTCCAGCGGAAAGGGCTAATGCACGTGGTTTCAAGTGTGCCCATGCCTCCCTTGCTACTGGAAGTATTAATGACAGCATCCATTAGCAGGGATGACAGATCCCCTTTCCATACAACAGAAGGCTCTCGAGTGACTGTCAAAATACCCTATGAAGAGGGGAAAGAACAGGTCCCCACGGGCACTCTTCTAATTAAGGACAGAGAGCAGGCCTAACCATCAGATGCAAAGCGCACGCCCGGGCTTTGGAGAAGTTCAGTGTCAGATGCAGGATCCACGGCTCAGGGCTGCGGCTTTAGGGTGCCCCCAGGGTCCCAGTGCAGCCCCAGGTGCAATCTCGCAGCGTCAGGCCCTGGGGCACAATTTGATCATGGCACTTAGGTGATGAGACAATCAGGAACGCACAAAACAGTATCTGGGAGGATTATTTCATCCAGTCTCTAATTGCGAACAAATACAGCATCAGCACTTGTAGAAATTACTCTGTTACTCTCTTACGTGTTCGTTTCCCGCGGATTTTACCTGGAGCTCTCCCTGGCTATCACATTCCTAATTTTTTACAAAGGAGTTGAAGCACGGGCTGGGCTGAGGCTGGATGCAAAAGAGCAAAACAGCAGCATCTCCCCGTGCCCCCTCCGCAGGAGCCTCCCCGTGCCCCTCGTCTGCGGAAAGGGCCCCAGGTGTTCTGGGAGCAAATACGTGTCGGTGTGCATGAGGGGGATTTTGGAGCAACGGAGGGATGGACACGAGGAATTGAGACGATAAAATGATGTGAACATTAAGGATCAGAGCTGATGTGGAGATCGGGGTGGAAAGGGGGAAGCTGCAGAGCCGGAGCCAGCAGCGGAACTGGGGATCAAACCTGTAGTTTACACCATAAATAATGAATCGATAACTAATTAAATAATTCAAACCAGCTTAATTTTTACGAGATACCAGCTTTGCTCGGCCGCAGGGAAGGAAGCCGAAGGGGGACGCTGGCAGAGTATTCCCGCAGAAGGGCATCGCAGCTCACCCTCCTCTCCCTCCTGACCAGATCTCAGCTCGGCCCTTGGGGCCACTGCTTGCTTCGGCGAAAGCACCCAGGAGAGGCAGGATGCAATTTGCTCTTGCTCAACCGAAGCATCTCCATTTCAGACAGCAGAAAGTGCAAAGTGCTGATAAAACCAGAAAGGCGGCAGAGGGACAGGGGCAGCCCAGAGGAGCCTCCAGCCCCAAAGGAGAGCGGACGGCCAACGCCGCGCTCCCCGACCTCCTCACGCCGCCTGCTCCTTGTTAAAATGATGAAATCCAGCTTTCCCCAACTCTTTCCTATTTGTTTTAAAAGTGAGAGGAAAAATGAATAGAAGGGAGCAAAGCTGCACCCAGGCAGCGCCTTCGCGGGCAGCTCCCAGGGCGCAGGCAGAGGACTCAGCCTCAGAAAAGGGGGCTGGCGGCAATGGAGCACGGTGCTCGTACTTTAATTTGCCGCCACTGGCTGTAGGGAGAGCTTCGATGCTCGCTGCCTTTCACACACCCTGGGCATTGTAACACAGCGGTGAAGAAACCAAACTTGGAAAAGTCAACTTATTAATTAGTGCAGCGCTGGCATCGCCTGCAAGCCCACATCGCAGCGCTGCCTGCAAAACAGATCGAGCAAAAAGCTGGTCCTTGTCCCGAAGTGCTTACGACGGGAGCACAAGACACATGAGAGAGAAGCAGGCAGAGGGTGAAGGCAGGGGAACAATGAGGCAGTGTTCGCCGAAAGGCCGTGGGTTCAGGACACCATTTGGGGCATGATTCTCGTTGACATCAAGTGATTTCATGTGACTGACTCACTTCAGGGCTGCTGGAACAAACTGCGGGGAGCAGCGTTCATGTAAATGCGGCTGACGCCTTCCCCGCTTCGTCCCCGAATCGCCCGTCTGTAACCAGCTTGGCCCTCTCCCGCCGGGCGCTGCCGTTCCGTTGTGGCGGCGTCCTCCTTCCCCGGCCGCGCCGTACAATTACGCACCACCCTTATTTGGGGGCCTGTCACATAAAAAAATATTTAACCAGGGTACAAGCAAGCGGGCTGGGCTCTGCTCTCTTGGCGCTGGAGCGGGAGGCTGGGATGCAGCCCTCGGACCCAAGCAAGATAAAAATCGAGGAGGGTTTGGGATGGAGCCCCCTCCCTTTCAAGTGTGGGTAGCAAAATCTTCTTTTCTGGGTGAGGACACAGAGGCCAGGTGCTTTTTCCACCCAGCTGCAGGCAGGACGCAAAGCAAACACGGGACTATCGCTGTTTGCTCAGGTGCGTTTCAAGGGCTGCTGTTAATGAACGGGGCAGCGGATTTTTTAAAGCAGCGATGCACCGGGGGCTGCATCCCATGGGATAGAAAGCTAATCCCTGCTCGGAGGAGCTTAGGAGCAGCACTGCCTGCTCGGGCAGACAGATGGGCAGGGAGAGGAGTGGAAGCGGCACCAGCTGGAGCAGAGGGATAAGCAGCACTCGCAGCCCACGAGCAGCCTGGCTCTTGGCAGCGCCTCCAGCAGCAGCTCACCGGGGTGCGCGTTCGGGAGGGCACCGGGGAACGCGAGGCTCCGCCGGGCTGTGGGGCTCCTCAATGCATTATTTCAAAAGCGTTTGTTAAGAAAGAGGGGAAGAAAACCCGAGCCCAGCATCCCCCTCCGAGTTACAAGGAAAGCGGTGCCCGTGCTGAAGCTGCTCCTGCGGTGGGTGCAGCCAGGAGAGCGCAGGGACCAGCGCCTGCACAAACAGCTCCCCGTTTTGTTTGCGTTTTTTTCTTTTTGAGAGATCTTGGGAGACAGGAGTCTGTGGAGGGGACTGGGAAACGCGGATCCACCTACTAATGTGTCTCACAGCATCAGGAGATGCCTTGGCACTCCGTTACCTCTTGATAAACCGTTCCAACACATTAAACCTGGAAGAAAAGCAGGAGATGACCCAGCAGGCTGCAGCGCAGCCCCCCGGAGACCCCCCGAGCAGCCGCTTTGTGCCGCTCGCCCTCCGCGCCGCCCCGCAAGCGCGAGCTCCCCGTGCGGATGCTCCGCAGCTGGGGTGCAGCGCACGGTGACGGGCTGGGCCCCCCCAGCCTCGCCAGAACAAGAGGCTCGGGGCTGGCACGACACCCAGAGACAGTCACTGCCTGCCTGAAGAGTTAAAGATGCCTTTTACACGAAATAACAAGAACAAATTATTTCTTCCTCCTTCCCCCCACCAATATCCTCTGTGCTTCTGGCTTTGTGGTTTTTTAATTAAAAACGCTAGGAACGAAGCATTATTTTCGGAGGAGGGAGGAAGAATAGCAGATAGTAAGGGTGGAGGAATAACAATTTCCCAAAGAGATCCGTCATCTCAGAAAGAAAAAGAGCTCCTTCAAACCCCTGTGTGCTCCTCTGCGGGCAGCTGGATGTTTGCTCCCGAGTGACTCTCACCTCGGCCCGTGGCCAGCGGGGACGCCCAGCTGGACGCTGAGCCCCCGGGCAGAGCCACAGAAGCGCTGCAGATAACTCCTTTCTCTGTCTGTCGCAGGGCTGCTGTCCCCACTCGCCCGCAGAGGCTCAGCCGCGGAGGCCATAACCCGGCCGGAGGCGCAGGATGGCAGGCGCCGCTGGAGTTGTCCGCACATCCCTAGCTGTCATCGCCTTTCTGGGTAAGAGCAGCCCCTCGCCCCTCCGGCCCGGAGGTGTCCGTGGGACGCACCCCTCCGTGCTCTGCAGAGGGCTTTTGCGGCTGCAGCGATGCTGAAGCCCGCTTCTCCCGGGCGGTTTATGCAGCCGGGGGACGTGTCCAACTGGGCTCTGCCCAACTTCCCTTTGTGCCGCTCAAGAAAGAGGACAGGAACGGTTGACACACAAGTCTCCCCCTTTCTAAACTGAAATTTGGGTGAAATGCGGGAGATGCAGATCCTTGGCGGGGCCCGTGCCCCTCTGCAGCCCGTGCTGCCCAGGCTTGTCCTGGCCTCCGCACAAGGAGGAATCTCCTCCTGCCAGCAGGACTCGCTCATGGCAAAGCCACTTCGCCTCCCGGTTTTTCTAGGGATGCCTTTTTGGCCATACCCTGACTGCAAAGATCCCCCCATTCATTGGGGACCGTTTCTGGATGTCGGGGAGTCTCAGGCTGCACTCTGAAGGTCCCTTTTCAGCAGGGAGACATTTCATTTCAGACAACTGAGAATTCGATAATGTCTTCAAGCTAATTCATCATCCCAGGCAGAGACTGCTCGCCTGTCCTTATAAATATCTAATTACCTTTTAATGTTCTCTGGATCCCCGAGGAGGCAGAGGGAGGGTGGCTGCCCTAGATTGGGAGGCAATTAGCCTGTTTGGAAATTGGTCTGACCCAAATCTGATAGAGGCAGCAAGATGGAGTTGGGCTCTCCCATTAACCAGCTGAGTTCGTGCAACTTGCTCCCCGTCCAAGCTGAGCCCACAAAAAATGACTCACTGTGAAGCCTGGGAGGGTCATTTTCTCTTGACCTTTGGCTGATGATGCAATGGATCTCAGGAACCAGCTGGGACAGAGAGAAATCCTCACCGGGAACACGAGCGAGGGACCAGGGAGAAAACGATGCCAGCTGTCGATGAGGCTGAAGGAAACACTCCGGGGTGGGTGAAGACCCAAAGCCTCCAGCTCTGGGCTGTCGGCTCCAGCCCTGGGAAGCGGGGTTGGCAACGTCACCCCTCCCTCGGCCGTACCGCCGAAAGGATGACTTCCCAGCAGTATGTAAAGGATTAAAGCTTATGAAGTGCACAGAGGAGACTCTAATGAACAAGGCTGACAGGAAAGTCTAAAAATCTCTCTGGCCTTTCTTCATTCAGTAAAAGCCATGGAAAATCTTGAAGTCTAAGGCTAGCCAAAGTGCTGTCCCTTTGTTCCTCAGAAAGCATCTCGTTAAAAATAACTCTCTGTTCCTCAGAGAGCTGCTCTTTAAAAATAACCACTTTGATTTTGTGCACATGCGTGTGTTCAGATTTCCTATAAAACCAATTAATTGCCCAGCTCCCTCATGTGCCAAGGCTTCGGGCTGCGGTCAGTGCTCCGCAGCTATGGCTATGCTGCCTGTGCTCAATAAAAGGATTGCTGCTGATGTCCTCATAAACTGGAACGCATCTTGGAAAACGTTCAACTGAGACATTCCCAGTCTCCAAAGCTAGCGCGGGGCTCAGCACAAAGGGAGAGCGTTGTGGACGCTCCCGGACACCCGGGCTTTCCAGGTCCGACTTCCAGCATATTCCAAACACTAATAATGACGCAAACCCATCCTGCCAGAAACGGGCCAGCGCCGCTGCACGAGGCGGGCACTGGCAGTCACCTCCCTGCTCACCCCAGTGGCAAAGGAGATAAGGTTTGAGTTTTGTCTGTTCCAGCAATATCTGGTATAAAGTTTGGGATTTTTTTATATGCACAAAGACTGCTATGTCCTTGGGGGTGTATTTCACAATAACGGTATTTTTCCCTTCCAAACAGTAGCACAAGTCACTCTTGTAAAATCTTCAAGCATTTCTGCAGCTGTTTTTCCAAATCTTAATTTTCAATGTTCCAGTTTCACCTATTCCTATTTATTCCTGTGTTAATATTTATTTTTCCTAATAACGAGTGTTGTTCTAGAGAGGCGTAGCAGCATATTTACCATAATTTCTCCTCTCCTAGCTGGATTTTAACACAGAAAGTAGGGCTGCATAAGGCATGCCCAACTCTGAGCAGGTCACTCTGCTTCTGGCAAATTTGGCTTGCAGGCTTGCAGACCTTTATTTTGTGTTTGTCTTCTCCCCACTATCCAAACGCTAGAGCCCAAGGAAGGTACCTGTTCTGGCAACATTAAACATGAGAGTTCTGGGGTGACCGAAGTAGCCCAGACGATCGGCCTCAGAGGTGCTGACGTTTACCACTCCGCTTTGCTCTCAAGGCTTAGTTCTGACCATATCCCCATCTTGTAACTGTTGAATTATTGCTTTAACCTAAGCGTTGTTTTGCTTCATGAGGGAGATCCAGGCGTTTCACCCCCAACACCAACCAGACACCTTGGAACAGCAGATAAAAACTCATCCGAACTTCTGGCATTGATTACATCTGAGAAAATCAATGCCTGACAGTTGTAGTCCATAACCTTGGCAGAGAAAAAGGGACAGCAGCGGATAGCAACGGGGTGCAGACTCTGGGTGGAATCAGAAGGGATGATTAGCGTAATTTGGCTTGATTGGGAAGGAGCATCCCATGAGAAAAGGCATGCATGTGAGTGTTAATAATATATATTTTATTTGTTAAATAAATAGAAACTATTTGCCATATGCTACCTACTAATCTCAAAATGTAAAGCTGTTAAACCTTAATCCATTCATTACCATCTATCAGAACACAATTAGTCCACTACTTTCTTATTAATACTCATTAACTCATGATTATTCTACCTGCTGGTCACCCGAGTTATTTCCAGCCGCGACTTGCTCAGCACAGCCGCTGCTGACCCAACTGAGAGATGACTTCCAGCTTACACAAGCTTCTATTCTAGAAGGAAAATGGCACCTACGCTGATTTGGAGGGAATACAACCCTCAAAATGCTGCTTTTCTCTTATTCCAAAGTATTAGACACAGGCTTCAGTCCCTCTCCCCTGGGTGACACCAGGGACCACCAGGCTCCTGCCTGCGTGCGGCTCCCTCGCAGCAGCACATCCCCGCTGCCGGAGCCGAGGGCCGGGGTAATTGGCTGATGCTTGGACGCAAGGAGCAGCCGACAGCTGCTTTGAACCCCCCGAGCCAATTAGCGGAGCCCCTCTCCCGTCTCCCCCTCGTCTCCGCATGCGAGAGCAGCCGGAACATGAGAGGAACCCCAGGAGCTACAGGTAAAGGGCTGCTTCCCCCGAGCCCGGGAGAGCCGAGCTGCCCGTTCCCTGCTGGAAGTTACTCTTGCATAAAACATCACACTTACTGGAGTCACTTAATTTAACTAGTGACCATGCTGGGTACTGTAGGGAAGGAAACAGATTGCTGGTTGGCATGGCAGTTTTAAGACAGTTATTAATTCAATTACAAAGCATGGAAGGATCCTGGGGCTAGCTAAGCATCTCCGAGCTTATCACTGCAGAGGCAGAGGGGACTGTGCCGGGAGCACGCTGCCTTGAGGTGGCTCCGTCCCTGCTAAGGGACAGGCATTTCTCAGGGTGCCAGGGAGGGAACAGACTTGCCGGCGATCGTTATCCCACTAGCCGCTTCTGCAGTTAAG
The DNA here is from genome assembly GCF_965183815.1 of Platalea leucorodia. NCBI lineage: Eukaryota > Metazoa > Chordata > Aves > Pelecaniformes > Threskiornithidae > Platalea > Platalea leucorodia. The sequence goes on from NC_138841.1 coordinate 2,092,759, forward strand.
AGATTTCCAGGCAGCTTCGGCTTTGTTCTTGCCTATTTGCACTGCCATTTCCATAAAGCCTGCGTGGAAGGGGGTCTGCTAGCATTTGCCATTTACCTGAGGCAGAGAGTCACTCACTGCGGACAGCTGGCACTTTCCAGTGAAACATCATCACCACGCCAAAGGGTGGCCCAGGCACAGCGGAGGAGAAGGCAGGCAGGTTCTCATGTTCCTCTTGTGCCTGTGCCTGAGCCATACTCATGACAGCAAGATCAGAATCGAACCCGTGTCTGAACACTACAGAGGAAGCTTCAAGCTCATCCTGTTAGTTCAAAAGCAGAACTGATACCTGCAGCGTTGGTTTGCACGCCAGCAAGCAGCAGGTTTGAGTCGTCAAGAGCCGACGATGTTGCAGAAGCAGGGATGGAGGGGATCTGCCAGGCGCGTGCGGGAGGCAGTGGCAGAGCTGAGAACTTACTGCGAAGATCCAGGTTCTCCTCTCTCCTCCCTTGTCCTGGAGAGGACTTAGGAGGAACCAACCAGCCAAAGTTTGTACAGACAGAGGAGGAACCAGCACATCCTCACTGCCAGGGACAAGGAGGGCATGAACGGGTTCCCAGCTCCCGTCTTGTCTGTGCATGGCTTTCCAAGAGGCTTGTGTCAGTAGTCCTTCATCTGCACGTCTTTAAGCATATCTGGTCCCGCTGGCATGGCAGAGATGGTGCGAGATGCTCAGTGGGAAGCCCACGCTATCGTCTGCCCAAAGCCATGGCTCGGGCTGGGCTGTGGTGACAGATGGGTTGCGATTTTCACGTTGCTCCTTCTTTTATTCTAGATGCAGTTCTGGCGCTGCCAGGGACACCCTACAAAACTAAAAACGAGAAATTTTAGAAAAAGCTAAATTGAACTGAGCAGCTTTTCCCTCTCTTGCAGTTTGGTGCCAAGCACAGAGTAGCACAAGGAACTACGGGCCCGTGTTTGAAGAGCAGCCCGTCCACACCCTCTTCCCTGAAGGCTCAGCAGAAGAGAAGGTCACGCTGGCTTGCCGAGCAAGAGCCAGCCCGCCTGCGACCTACAGGTGAGCTCGCCTGCTCTCTCTGTACCAGGACTGGGACACAACTGAGAATTTTGCTTTCCGTTCTCCACTTTTATATAAGGAAAATCACTAACATGAGAATCAGCCTCCTCGCCCACACGTGACGTACAATCCCACCCAGGACACAACCAGACATAATCTAACTCAAATCCCGACACACCACAGCTAGAAAACAGCCAGGCACGGCCTCCTACAAGGCACCACGCAAGCACGCGCTCGCAATGAGCATTCACCCCTCTCACTTCTTCACACTTGCTCTTGGCAGGTGGAAGATGAATGGCACAGAGATAAAGATGGAGCCAGATTCCCGTTACAGGCTGGTTGCAGGCGACCTAGTGATAAGCAACCCAGTGAAAGCCAAGGATGCTGGCTCCTACCAATGCGTGGCATCTAATTCCAGGGGCACGGTCGTCAGCAGGGAAGCCTCCCTCCGCTTTGGCTGTAAGTTTGTCTCCACGAGGTAAATGAAACACGGCCACAGTTATGCTGGGGTAAACTGAGCCCCCCCGCTTGCTTTAATAAAGGTTGGAGAGAAGCTCTCCAGTGCATGGTACCCAGCGTTATCACTTGGAGAAATCCCCTGGTGCTTTCCATTAACATGGAGGTGCAGTAGAAATTTGATGCACTATGGAGAAAGTCAGTAATATTTTTGGATCTCCCCCTGTACGACCACTGCAAAGACCAGCCTGTGGAGGGGGAGATAAAACACAGTGATTCCTCCAGCTGTTTTCTTCGTCCACAGACAGGTTTCGCTTTGCATGTTTAGTTTTGCAGGAATTCTCTGCAGAAGAGCGAGACCCTGTGAAGATTACAGAAGGCTGGGGAGTGATGTTCGCCTGCAGCCCTCCTCCCCATTACCCAGGTAAGGGGTCGCGTTTCAGCATCGCCTCTAGCAGGGACTGGCAGCACTGCTGGGGCCAGGGGGAGAGATGCAACAGAGCAAGGGATTCCCAGACATGTGAACTGCTCCTTGCTTTTCTTTGGGAGTTTTACGGAAGCAAATTTCATTTTAATTCAGACTCTGTAAAGTAACAAAACAGAGGTGGGACTTAGCACGTGGAGAAAACAAGTACCATCCAAGGACCAGCTTCAGCTTAGACGGGTCTAGAAGACAGCCTGCTGGGTTTGCTCCCACCTGGGAGGACACAGGCAACTTGTGCAGTTTGTTCCTTTTTCTTTTCCCCACAGGCTTATCCTATCGATGGCTCCTGAATGAGTTCCCCAATTTCATCCCAGCGGATGGAAGGCGTTTTGTCTCTCAGACCACGGGAAACCTTTACATTGCCAAGACAGAGGCTTCCGACCTGGGGAACTATTCATGCTTTGCCACCAGCCACATCGACTTCATCACCAAGAGTGTTTTCAGCAAGTTCTCCCGGCTCAGCCTCGCTGCAGAGGGTCAGTGCTCTTGGATTATCAGAAGGGGACTGGGCAAAATGCAAAATTAACAAGCCACTGCAAAGCACTCGGGCTCCATAGGGCTCCACAGGGCTCCAGCAGTGCACAAATCACCCACCAGCCCTCTCAGGGCAGCTTAAGAGCTTACAAAAATATTAATTGGCTGGAACCTGGGGGAAGCAGCCCTCTCTCTGGGCTTCGCCGCTTGTGCAGCTAGAAACCCCATCCACGGGGTTCCTCTGTTCGTAAAAGAGACGTGGCACACGGTGCAGCCTGTGCGGGCTCACATCCCTGAAACCACTCTCCTCTGCCTTTGGTGACCTTGCAGAGGTGCAGCTAAAGATACTCCTTGGGCAGGGAAAAGGAAGTTAAGCAGGTAGGAAATTAAGGAGAAATAGTCCTGAGATGATGTAAAGAGATTTTTAGAGACTTTAGTAAGAACTGTTTTAAAAAGAAAATGAAACTTAGCCTCTGTTGCCTTATCCAAATGCACAAAGGTTTGGAAAGCAGTGTAACCTTGCGGGTACCTCTGCCCTTTAAGACCTCACATGTGCCATTTTAAAGTCATCCAGAACTCCTCAACAGTGCTTTCCTTTTAACAGATGCCAGGCAGTACGCACCCAGCATAAAAGCCAGGTTTCCTGCAGACACCTACGCTCTGGCTGGGCAGATGGTGACTTTGGAGTGTTTTGCCTTTGGAAAGTGAGTGCGGCGTCTGTGTCGCTCAGGCTCGGGATGGGGGGGGCATCGCAGAACCTGCAGCTTCCACAGCCCCTCTCTTCAACGGGTCTACTGTAAACCAGAGATGGGGGGAGAAGAGGAGGAGGGAGGAACTGGCTAAAGCCATCTGTCCTGCTGGCCACGGCCCAGCTGGGATGGGACCTGGGTGGCTAAATGGGGATTGAGTTACACTGGGCTGTAACGCAGCATGGGGCACCTGGGAGCTGGCCTTCACCAGATTTACTTTTACATAGCCCTGTTCCTCGAATAAAGTGGAGGAAGCTGGACGGCTCGCAGTCCTCCAAGTGGATCGGCAGCGAGCCCCTCCTGCAGATCCAGGATGTTGGCTTTGAGGATGAAGGCACTTACGAGTGCGAGGCTGAAAACATCAAAGGGAGAGACACCTACCAGGGCCGCATCATCATTCAAGGTAACGCATTTAAACACGTGCCTTTCCAGAGCACGGCAAGGTGCCCCAGGCGATGGACCGAGCCTTTGGGAGTGAAACCACCGCCTCTGATCCTGCCTCGTATCAGCCCTAATTAAACCTATCGCAAAGCCCTAGCAAAGACTCGCAGAGATCACTGGTATCTTTCCTCAGTGGATACGTTTAGGTTACGGCAAGGAGAGAGAGACACCTCCTAACTCGCTCTAAAACAGTTCTAGCAAAAATGAGGTAACCAGGGATGGAAGCATAGTGGTAACAATCAGATTTAGCTGTCAACAAAGATCCTCTCCAAGCCTGGGGTGCTTCCACAAGGGTTAATACTTGGAGCTATTAATCAGATCTAGGCACGTTACAAAACTTAACCTGGTTCTCTTAGTCTGAATCCAGTCTTTCCTGAAGCTCAGGAATGACTGCATTTATTCTTAAGAGAAACCATAATGTTCTTCCCTCGGATTTGGATTCTACCATAATTTTGTGCAGTTCACATGCACAGCTGCAGCCAGACCCATAGAGGACTCAGTCTTGCATCGCTGCACAAAAGGCGAAGGCTGTTACTATGGTGAAACACACTGTGATAAATAAATCTGCCAGCAGAGATGACACAATGAGCATCCTTCTGCCTGCCTGGCACGACAAACCTCTCGTCTGATCTTCTTGGCTCTGCCACCTCTCTTGCTCCTTTGCAGCTCAGCCAGAGTGGCTGAAGGTGATCACAGACACGGAAGCCGACATCGGGTCCGACCTGCGCTGGAGCTGCGCGGCTGCCGGCAAACCCAGGCCGGCAGTCCGATGGCTTCGGGACGGGCAGCCGCTGACCTCCCAGGTACCGCCGTGCAGGTCTGACAGCCAGAACCTGCAGCACTGAACCTGCTACTCCAGACTTAGACCCCCCTACTGCCTCGCTGCAAATGCATCTCAACCCCGTTTGATCACCCCGCATCCCTATTCCATGTGCCCCCATGAGGCTGCAAAGCAATGCCACAGTCCTTACCGACAGCAAGTCCCTTCTCCCGTCACTGCCATCCCAGCCATTGCTTCATGCAACTACAGGAACTCACAGCCAGTTATCAGGGCGGATAAATAGCACCTCGTACCTGTCTCTGCATGACCTGCACGTTGCTGCTCAGGCACTCAGAAGTCTCAGCAAACAGAGCACAGTGATGTGGGGCAGTGACCGGACACACAATAAAAACGGCCTGCATTTTCTCCCATGGAAAACCAGGCTGGCTTCAAACTGGCAAAGAGTCTGTAATGAAACTCAACCCTGAACACATGAGGCTTGAGTTCCGTTTTTGTTTTTCTCATCTAATGGGTTCATCCTCTTGTTTGCACAGAACCGCATCGAAGTGAGCGGTGGAGAGCTGAGATTTTCCAAGCTAGTCCTGGAGGACTCTGGCATGTATCAGTGTGTGGCTGAGAACAAGCATGGCACAGTATATGCAAGTGCTGAATTAACAGTGCAAGGTAATTTCTCATCTCCCAGTGCTCTGGGTTTCAATGGGACACTGAAGCGTTTTAGATCTCTTCCTAATATCCTATGCTTGCGATCTCAGAGTAAGATAAGAGCAGACAAAAACTGCTTCACTCACCATTGAAATATAGCTACTGGTTCAACAAGACACTCTACAACCCTTTAAAATTTAAATCTTGTGTCAATTCAGTAATGCTGAAAGAGAACAAGGACATCTGTTTAGCTACAGAAAGTGTACAGGACAGACAGCAGCACCACAAGCTCTCTTCCCCTACACAGCCTTCCTTTTTTTTGGAGGAGAGAGGTCAAAAAAGAGTTCAGTATCCATTCAGCCAGCTTTGATGGATGGTGACTGGAACTGGACTGATACCAAACTTGTTCCACATTAGCCTAAAAGCTTATCTCCTCGTGGGCAGTAGATGCCAGAGATAAATTAAAGGCCCTAAGCATCAACTGCTCAACATTAGCACACTGCAATGCGTGAGGGCAACAGATAAAACCCAACTCTCTCGCTGCAATTCCAGGAGGAGTTTTAGGCAAGCTGGATGTCTGCATTGGTGACTTTGATCAGGATATTGAAGAGAATATCCTCTACATTTTTAAAAGCAGCTGTTCTTGTGTCTCTCAAAGACCTTGCACTTGTTAGGGTCATATCCCATCGCTACGTACAACACGCGTGTCACGTAACACCTGCCTTGGCAGGCGTTAGAAACCACCCGGCAGCAGAGGAATCACTCCATCTTGCTCACCAGATATTGCCATGCTTCTCTTAGCAAGTCATCTAACAACAAATCAATACCTAGTTAGGCGGCAGTTAAAATGCTCACATAGCAGGGTTTTCTAATCATTCCTTAATCCTCTTTTTTTCCCCTGTAGCCTTAGCACCAGATTTTAGAGTAAACCCAGTGAAGCGACTGATACCTGCAGCCCGAAGTGGGAAGGTCATCATCCCATGCCAACCAAGGGCAGCACCAAAAGCCACTGTGCTCTGGACCAAAGGGACTGAACTTCTGATCAACAGTAGCAGGTAGCAGCACAGAGTCAGCTTCTACCTAGAAACCATAGCTAAAATGACATTTTTTTTCTTGCCAGAAGACTGGACTTGATGACCCAAGTGTGCTGCTACATCCCCGAACATAAGCACTTTGTTATTCCTCTAGTTTCTTCTTTAGAAAACTCCTACGTAATATTTTGCAGTCCTGTCTTTAGCACCAATTTCTCTAAAATCAGCAAGTGCTGGAAATTGTCAGGTGTGCAGAGTGAACAGACATTTTAACCTTCCTCTTGTATGGTTCTTCTTCCTTTCCAGGGTGACTATTACCACAGATGGCACCTTGATCCTCCAGAATATCAGCAAATCTGATGAGGGAAAGTATACCTGCTTTGCTGAGAATTTCATGGGCAAAGCCAACAGTACTGGAATCCTCTCTGTTCGAGGTAGAGATGTTTGCCTTGGTTTGGGGTCAATCGAGCAAGAAACGTCTAAGAATGCCTTGATGTGATATTTCTCCTCTCCTTATACTCCCCAAAATCAATGCAATACTCAGGGAATCAAAGACTTTTCAGCCTGTGGAGCAGCAAATCTTCTGCCTGACCCACCAAATCATACCTACCAACAACTGGTCCTTGAGAAAAGCCTTTCCATTTTCTAACCACTGTAATCCCTCCTCTTCCTCCTGTAAAACTACAGCTGTTAGAGAGGGACGACAAGTTGGAAAGCGTTAGTTGGTTTGGATGCTCTGCAGCATTAATATACATCTGGTACACGGACATTTGCAGCTAACAGCCCTCCTTGCTCTTTCTCTGCAGATGCCACCAAAATCACATTGGCACCATCTAGTGCTGATATCAATGTAGGTGAAAACCTTACTCTCCAATGTCACGCGTCCCACGATCCAACCATGGATCTAACCTTCACCTGGTCACTAGATGATTTCCCCATTGACTTCGACAAGTCTGAGGGACACTACCGGCGAGCCAGTGTGGTGAGTAGAAAGGGCAATTATGTACCGTCAAAAAGGACAGAAAACTAATAACAGCCTCTTTGTTTGCATGTTGAACGCTGGGTTGTGATCAGGCGTGTTCAAATGCTCTCCCCGCTGTCTCTTCTCTTCCCCACGCAGAAGGAAGCTATTGGGGACCTCAGCATCTTCAACACGCAGCTGAAGCACTCGGGGCGGTACACGTGTACAGCCCAGACAGTTGTGGACAGTGCTTCAGAGTCAGCCACGCTGACTGTCAGAGGTAATTTCTCTATCGTAACGTTCCCTGCTCCTCACAAGCCTGAAGTAATGGCATGGTGCGTGCAAGGGATCAGCTCGCTCCTCCCTTGCGACCACCTCACCATCTAACACTTGAATGGGATGGGATATGAGCTTTTCTGGAGGCCAAAACTGGAGGTGAGGCTTCCTAGCCTCCAGAAAAGAAAGGCCTGATTATAATTTATGACTTGCACAATATAAAGAGCAACAAGCCTCCAAATCTTTCATCTCAGTAACATGTCCGTCTGTCTGACATCATCCCAGGACCTCCAGGCCCCCCCGGGGGTGTGGTGGTGAGAGACATCAGTGACAGCACCGTCCAGCTGAGCTGGAGCCGCGGCTTTGATAACCACAGCCCTATTGCCAGGTACATCATCGAGGCGCGGACCCTCCTCTCCAATAAATGGAAGCAAATGCGTACCAGTAAGTGTCTTGATGGCAGCAGCGGTGGCATGGCCTGTGCTGGCTGCGGGGCACCAGCTCGCTGACAAGTTCTTGCTCTGTGCTCGTACGCTGGCTGCCACTCGCTCTATTTGTTCTCCTCTCGTGTTATTGGATTATATAGATCCTGTAAATATTGAAGGCAACGCAGAGACAGCCCAGGTGGTGAACCTCATTCCTTGGATGGATTATGAGTTTCGGGTCTTAGCGAGTAACATTCTTGGAGTTGGGGAGCCAAGTTTACCCTCCAGCAAAATCCGTACCAAAGAAGCAGGTACGTGCAGATACGCTCAGAGGTAGAAAGGGGAATCAGAGGTACCTGTCCCTACATGCTGGAGCGGGAAGGCTGGCTTGCAGCATGCCTTGGTGCCAAACAATTAGTCCTCTCCTTGAGTGCTCCTAGAGGTGATGCCATCACAAAATTTTCTGCCTTTTTGCCCGTTTACACGTCAAAGACAAAGCAGTACTAGAGCTGGCAGATAACGTCACCGGCATTAGACACAATATATTAAACCATTATAAATCCGAGCTTCAAATCCTGTGCCTTCTGGGCAGTAATGCTTAGAAAGGGGAAGGAGCCCTATTATATCACAGAGCACAACTCTGCAAAGACAAGGTAAATTTCCCAGCAAATGGCTGTGAATGTTCTTTCTACCTTCTGCTGCTTGAATGGGCAAGCAGAAGGGACGTAAGAACAGCAGAGCTGCTCTCAACATACCAAATGCATATTAACTCCTTTCTAATAAAAGTTCTCCCCCATATCCCTGCTTTTGAGCTTGATTCTTATGCACGTCGGAGACATGCTGCCTCCAAATAAGCTCGTCAGGCGCTAGCCAGTATTCTAGGCCTGATTTTCACAAGCATCTGAAATATTCACGGCTGAAAATATAGACAATCACTTTCATGAGAGCTGTCAAAGCCTGGCTGCTCCCAGGCCACGCGGTGTCTGTGCTCATCTTCATCACTATTGCTTCCTTAACCCAACCTGCACTGTATGCTTTTGTTCGGGGACCCGACAGCACCGACTGTGGCACCATCTGGGCTCAGCGGAGGCGGAGGGGCTCCCAACGAGCTGATCATCAACTGGACGGTAAGTCAGCAGCACGGCACCAGCTGTGGATGCTGGGAGAGGGCCAGGGGGAGGAGCACGTGCCATTTCTTTTGGGAAATGAGTGCTACGATTACAATTTTCCTATGCGGTTGAGCCAAAGACTGTGCTTAGTCCAAAGTCTTGCTCGTTTGAACTGACCAAGGCTCCTCTCTCTTTCTGCCCGCCTCACAGCCAACGCTGCGGGACTATCAGAATGGGGATGGCTTTGGCTACATCTTGTCGTTTCGCAAGAAAGGCACCCAGGGGTGGCTGACAGCAAGGGTGCCGCACGCAGAATCGCTGCACTACGTCTATCGCAATGAGAGCATCGGTCCCTACACCCCCTTCGAAGTGAAGATCAAAGCCTACAACAGGAAGGGAGAGGGACCGGAGAGCCTCACTGCCATCGTGTACTCTGCCGAAGAAGGTAAAGGGGGACTGCGGCGGCTCTGAATTCACCGTGCTTCGTCCAACCAAGCAATGCGTCCTCAACCAGCTCCCTGTAGAGCTGTGTCTGCCTGGGAGCTCAACGATAGGAGAGGTTTCTTTTAGTCAAAGAGCAGCTGACAGTGGTTTGAGCATAACATTTATCTTCTACTTCAAACACACAGATAGACGTTTCCCTAAGCCCAGCCGTGACTGTACACCCAGAGCTTCAGAGCAGACACAGATCCTCGCAGCACACAGCTGTGGCCCTGCTTGTCCTACCAAGTCCCTAAATCCCTTCCCCTTGCTTTGCTCTGCACACATAATACCAGCTGTCTGCCTGCACGGTAACGGTGCTGCAGGAGAGCCCTTCGTTTCAGTGTGGCAATTATGCTGCCCAGAGCAAGGAAAAGGATTTTATTCCCTTTTGTTCTCTTTTTCAGAACCAAAAGTGGCTCCTTTCAGAGTTATGGCCAAGGCAGTTCTGTCCTCAGAAATGGATGTGTCCTGGGAGCCGGTTGAGCAGGGAGACATGACTGGAGTGCTTTTGGGCTACGAGGTACGAGCCGTGGGAATGAGAGACACTGAGATCAGAGAGCTCAGCAAAGAAAATTCCCCCAGGCTAAGTCAGCTGAAAGGAAAAAGCATTTTGTTTCCAAAGATGGAGGATGATTAATGGACAGCATGAGGCTCTAACGGGGCCAGTACTACTGCTCGCAAGAGAGATTAGTAAGAAAGAAACATCCTTTTTCTTTCTGCTTGCCTTTCCACACAGGCTGCAACCTTATTCCTGGGCACATACTAAGCAAAATGCATAGAAACAAATACCAAAGGGTCTCCAGCGCTGGCTGTGGATGGACTAAGTCTGGTATTTGCAGATGCCTCTATCCTTACTAAACCCATCATACCCTTTTCTGTTCAGATCCGGTACTGGAAGGACGGTGATAAAGAGGAGGCAGCCGACAGAGTGAGAACAGCGGGGCTGGTCACGTCGGCGCATGTAACAGGCCTAAACCCCAACACGAAATACCATGTGTCAGTCAGAGCTTACAACCGGGCTGGAACTGGCCCCCCCAGTCCCTCTACCAACGTCACGACGACAAAGCCACGTGAGTGAGCCCTGACCGCCTCCGTTTTGCACAGTGTACACCCCGGGGCTGCTGCTTCCCCCAGAGGATCCCCAGTGAGCAGCTAACTGATGAGCTTTTTTATCTTGGTGCTCTAATGCCATTTTAAGTAGTCCGTAACACAGATCCCTGAATTTCCTCACATCAGTCTTGTGGTCTGTGTATCACTTATCTGAGAAGATCTGTGCTCAGAGTAATGTTTGCTGGGCTACTTCCCTTCAAACCACCCACAGTGGTGCCATCAGCCCCGGCGACTAGTCGTAGAGCCTCAGGAGACAGTTGTAACCAGCACAGCCTTCTCATCGGTCCCTGACTAACTGAATCTCTGTCTTGTTTTCCATCTCTTAGCACCGAACAGGCCACCTGGCAACATCTCCTGGACTTTTTCTGGGTCTACAGTCAGCATCAAGTGGGACCCAGTGGTGGCGAAGGCAGATGAGTCTGCAGTTACGGGGTACAAGGTACGGGCAGCACGTAGCTGGCCTTCTCTTACAAGTGACCCTAAGGAAATCACAGTGAACATAAACTCAAACTTGCCTCTTCCAACAGATGCTTTACAGGCAGGATTCCCACTCTGCTCCCACACTGTACCTGGCCAGCAAGAGCCGGATCGACATCCCCGTCCCCGAGGACTTCACTCATGCCTTTGTACAGATCAGGGTGACGGGCCCTGGGGGAGATGGAATCCCAGCAGAAGTTCACATCCTCCGAAACAGTGGTACGTGCGCTCCCTGACTGCATCCACAAAGGCTCATTTACAGGGTGCTTCACAGACCACTGGAAAACGAGCTCAGAGAGAGGAGTTAATTTGCAGGACTACTTGCCTGTCGTTTGCTACCACTGTTCTTTGATGAGTAAATGACTTAGTCATACCTCCTCCCCTACCTGGCCGTAGCATGGCATATTAGCAATAAACGCTATTATGTTTTAAAATCCCACTCTCCCTTCCAGGAACGTGGGGGAATGTCCTACCCCAGTGTTTTAGGCTGAGTCTCTGGAATTGGTCTTTGGCTCCCTTGTGCCCTTCACTCAAAGGATCTTCTGACCTATTCCTCTCCAGCCCTCCCCAGCCAGCCTCTCCCCAGACTCCGAGCAACCTTTCAGTCTAGTCTGAACCCAGCTTTATTTTATTTGCAGCTAAAGCTCTTGAGGCCCCACGCAAACCCAACTTATATTCACTAAGAGTGAAATCCTGACACTGTGGGGCCTCAACACCAACTCCAGCAGGTTCCCTTGATTCAGGGTGTAAGTACTCAGGGCCCACCTCCAAATTCTTGTTTCAAATCCTAGGAGGTTCATCAGAGATAAATGCAACGAGCACGCAGAACCCCAGAATTAACATTTTACCAACCTTCCTGACAATTTCCACAAGACATCGGGTCACGTCTGTGCAACGAGACGGTTGCTCCTTCCCTGTTCCCTTTCTTTCAGGGACAAGTATGATGGTGGAAGACTCTGTGACGAGGCCAGTGCCACACGCTGTCATTATCACAACTAACTCTCTAGTAATGGTGGCCCTGATCAGCTACCTGGAGCTCTGACGATGGCCAGCGCAGCAGAGGACTCCCGCGCACGCTTCCTCCCAAGCCAGTGGGGAACTACTGAACACTTGGCTGCTGCAACTTCAAGTTTGTACGACAGCAGCATTACAGAGAAAGGATTTGACAACATTGTTTTAAGGAAGGAAGGAACAGCTTTTTTTTGTTTGTTTGTTTTGGAAGAATATAAGCTTTCATACGAGACATGGGTCTTTAACCGATTAAAAATTTTTTAAAGAAATGAGTAAAACAAAGAAGAATTCTACATGAATTCTGACAGCCAACTGCCCCACACACTGTACCCAGTAGGTTTTCAGCCTTATGAAGCCATGTACTAAAATAACCAGACTGCTAAACTTGACTTTTTTTTTTTTTTAAATATGTGCAGTGAATTTTGGGGGGGTAAGGGGAGGACGGGGACTGAGGATTTCACAGCGATCAGTATGTTCCATACCAATCCCAGTCACAGCCATCTCTTAACAAATTATGGGACAGGAATTTTTGGTTTCCCCCCATAATATGAGCCAAATTCTGCAGCTACCAGCCCAAGGAGATAAAGCCACAAGAGAGATTGATCTCTGCCCCACCCTGAAGATGGGTGAACACAGAGTTTAGATTGTGAAAAGCTTTTTTACGACACTGGTGTTAACTTGCAACCCCAGCCTATTGTTTGTATCAACTGTTATGCTGTGAGGTGCAACATTCAATGTTATCCATATCCCACATGCTTTTGGGGTGTTTTTGTTATAGCGGTTGCTTCTTTCCTTTTTGTTTGGGGAGGAGAAGGGGTAAGCGAAAAGGAGATACTTTTCTAGCATCTACAATCTGGAGAGGCAGCTCTGCCTAATAATGGAGACGTCAACGTATCCAATTTCAATAGAGAGAGGGCCTTAAAGGAGGAAGAAAAAGGAATACTACAGAATTTAACCAAGAACTGGAGACTCAAGGAAGCCATCACTGGGGCAACAAGGAAAATCTGGACTCAGTCAGATTCATCACCCTACACAAACGGTTCCCTCCAGCCAAAATGCCAGTCGCAACTTGGGACTGCAAGATTGAGATCCAACCAGTAAGTCAGCCTGGTTTGCAGGTCCAAGGCTCATACAGCTCATGTAAATGGGAGGGCTGATAACCCAAAGAAGTACAGGGATGTTGAGGTGCACCATTAACTCAAATGGCTGGGAATAGATGTTGCATATTAAAATCTCTGTCTCCTGGTAAAGCAATTAACCAAAGCTAACGAGAAGCTGATTGACTCCATCCCAGCCGAAACCAGGACAACACTGCTTGCTGGTTAGATCCCAAGCACGCTTTTAGGGACCTCTACCTGCCTGTACCTTTCTCCTTCCCAGCCGACCATACTGCTGGCCTGAGCAACCTCAGTTCCAGAATTACCTGAGCAAGGGCTACGCTTGCAGGACTGCGCAATAGCAAGGCACTGACGTGCAGTTTCTACACTAGATGCCGATTCCTTGCCCTTGCTAATAATTTTAAAACTAACGTGTCCTAGGCCTTAGTGAGCATTTGAGAGATCATATGCATAAACCCCTGGCCTCCCGGAGTTATGCCTATGGTATATATCCATAGCATCCCATCAGAACTTTTTTAGCATCTGGCCTACCCTGGAAGCAAGAAGGTAAATGCACCAGTAGGTTCGCACTGTGCAATGCAAACAGCAAGGCTCCGGGCTGAGGAAGAAGGGCTCCTATGTGTTTAGCAAACAAGAGAAATGATCTAAGAAACAGGCAAAGAAAAATAAACTTAATGAAAGAGTCTAAACATTCAGAGCACAGCTGCAGCAAAAACAAAGGGCACCTCACTGTTTCCATTACAAATAACACCTGGGACAGAGCGGTAAAAAGAAGACGAGCTCCCACTGACGCGGGGCAGACTGAGGCAGGGAACCGCCGCCCCGGAGCCCGCCTGAGCCTCCCGCGGCCCTCCGCAGCTCTCCAGGAATCAGCCCCGCTCCCTCTAGCAGGTCCAACCGCTTCGGTCAGAAGGACAGCAGCTAACTATAAATTATATTTTTGTATGATTTATGTTCTTGAAGATTTTAAAATATTTTTATTGATGTTTGGAAGCTTTGTTTGGCAAAATATTTTATGTTGTTAATTCAGCATTTTTGTTATCACCTCCATTGTGCTGGGCCTTCAACCTTTCTCCCACAAAAGATGGGATGAAAGGAAAATTAGGACTTCAGTGTTAGCTCAAAACCAAAGCAAATTAGGGCTTGGGCAACAATCATCTGATCGCTACGCAGAACTAGCAGTAGCCATAATGACAATATTTAGGAGGCATAAACTAGCTGGACCTATGGAGCTTCAGAGCGCTGCTGGACGATGCCCACCGCCGTCCTGCAGAAGCACGGGCCCGACTCGGGAGCGGCCCAAACAAAAGCAGCAAGGTTAAATGACGTGCCCAGAGCCTCCACCGAACGGAGACGCGGACGCTGGAGGCACCCCGGGTCCAATCCTGCGGAGCAGGCAGCGCTCTGCAGGGGGGACCAGGAGAGAAAGCCCGCGTACTGAAGAAGCCTGCTGCGCTCCCGAGGAGGAACTGCTGAGCAGGAGAGCGCTGCTTCGGTGCACAGCCCAGCTGCAGCCATGGGGTTCAGACTGGTTTCGGGCACGGGCTCTGCGCGAGGCCAGCAGTGTTCTCCCCATCGTGCATGACCAGTCCCATCCCGGGCAGCCGAACCAGCGGCTCTCCGAAGGGGCCGCTCCGCCTGCACACCCATGGACGCAGCTAATTCCCTTCACGAGGTGCACGCTAGACACCTCCAGGGCAGAAGAATGTGCTTTGATGGACCACGTGTTGGATGAGCTCTCACAAAGCGAGCAAAGCAAAGCAAGGTACTCCGGCGGAATTCAAGGGCTGGGGCTCAGCATCAGTCTAGGTGTGACCACGCAGGCCATGCAACGTCTCTTGCAGAAACTTGGTCTCAACAGATGCTTCCAAATGTGTCTGGCAACACTAGGGGCTCTCTCTGTTTTATTGAACTTTACAGTGTTGGAAAGCGAGATGCTTTATTGCATGGTTAAAACAGTATCTAGAGGCTGCAATGACACTGGGTTTTAAATAGCAGCCACCTGCAACATTTCCCTGGAAGGTTAATACATTTTCCGTACATTACTTTGTTAAACTAGATCACAGGCACATTTTATATAAGAAGTAAAAAACTACGTGAGTTGGATTTCAAATGCTCCAGTTAGCACTGCTCTGCATTGCAAATGGGCTGAATATATTCTAATTTTTAAAACTGATGGGACGGTATTTTCTAAAGCCTTCGAGTGACAAGTAGATCCCCTTGAAAGTTAAATGTCTTCAATTTGCATTCAAGCTACGCCTCTTTTTTTGAAAAGGTAAATCATCACTACATACAGTTTCACCAGTATGCATCTTAAATCAAAACACTGCTGAGCTTTTGCAGCGTTTTAAGGATTAAACACAGAAGCAAAGAGGTATGAGCTAGTGATAACCACAACGGCCTTACGAGCACTTGCTCTAATCCCAGTTCTGACACTGACTCCATCTACGGCTCCAAGCAATTATTTCACCACTCGCTGCCTCAGTTTCCCTTCCCGAAAAGCGAGGCACAAGCAGGTCATTGTGTATTTGCAAGTTATTTGCAGCTTGAAAGTATCCGTGCACCGGCACTGCTGTCAAAGGCGTGGCGGCAGCTCCCGTAGGGTATCGGAGCTGACTCAACCTGCCCAGCTCGGGCGTCGAGAGCGGCGTACCCGCGGCAGCACGGGCTCCAGCCGGGCTGATCCGTCACTGCCCGAGTCCTTGGTGGCAAACCTGTCCTTGTCCCTGTGCTCTCTCTGCCAACTAGTCCTTACCTCGCTCGGCCAGCCCCAGCTCAGCCGACATCGGTGTTTCCTGAGCATTAGCATAAAGAAACTCTGAAAAACGCACATGGTCAACAGGCAGCCTCTCCCCCACAGATTTTTTTTTTTTAATTTTGGGGGAATTTGTTGATACTGCAAAACTGCAGAGCAGAAGAGAGTGGCACATTAGGAAACCCCAAAGGTAAGCACAGGGAGACCCCTCGGGTGAAGGACAGGGCACGTTGGGGAGGGAGTGGGACAGAAAAGATTTTCCACTTGCAAGACTGGTAGGTGAGAAAGGCCAAGGTCAGGCCCAGGCGGTTACAGGCTAAACCCTGCTCCAGGCAAGACAGCTCAGTTTTTGTTCACAGACACAAGCCACGTTAAGACAGACTGCCTTGTCTTAGGCAGCCCGTTCTGCCATTTTATTTATCGGGGGCTAGGTGACCCACAGAAAAGGATTTGTGTGTGCAAATGCAGCATTTGTACCTAGTTAAACTTTATCCAGGCTATAAAAAAATCACATATAAAGCCTAGCCAGAGCCACCAACAGGAGAAAAAGATGTGGAAGAAGCCTACCGTAAAGCCAGTTAGAGCTTCCTAAAATACAGCAGAGAGGTTAAAAGGAAAGGTGTCCAGATCCCGGGGAGAAAACTCCGATTTCGGCACCGTAGCAGAGTTTACTGGCTTTGCACTGTTGCGTGAAGTCGCAAATCAATTTCCTGTCTCCTTAAGAATCCCCAACATTTAATTGCTCTGAGCATTTGCTTTAGAGATTAACTTACAGGGAATGAGTTAAGTGCCCTGGGTTTTGTTCTCGGCACTGTAATGGCTCGTTAAGGAAAGTAATCTGATTTCACAGGGTCCATCTTACTTGTCAGTAGTAAAAACCGACCTGACAAGGGTGCTGTAAGGAGTATGCAACAAGGGTGAAATGTTTTGAGACTCCCAAATGAGAGGAGCTTTACAGTTCCGATTTATTCATATTTAACATAAAATAATCTTCTACCTGATACTATTGAACTTGCAAACTGGAGATGGCGCTTCTGGTTTTAGGTTGCCTGTCAGCACTCGGCTATGTGAGTTTAAATCAGGAACAGCTCGTATTTGCAGCGGGACAGAGTAAGCGTTGTGCCCTGAATGGGAGACGCTCCTATCTTTGCACAAGGAATCAGCTGGATAACGCAGGCATCGCGTTCAGCTAATGCCTGGGGGGTCTAAATCCCACCTGCTCTAAACCTACAAAGCTATCCCCCATCCATAGAAACCCTCCGCTGTGAATATTTTAATCCAGCTTCACTACACACAAACTGGGCAGTTTTATTCTCGGTAACTTTGTTGTACGCTATTTTTTTAAGAAAACCAAATGGGAAACATTGTAAGGATACTGTACTTATTGTAATTATGGTTATTTATTGGCTACAGTAGCACGCAGTTCATAAATAAAGATCTTCAGAGACTTTAGACAACTACCGGAGCCCGGAGTGCTTCTGTCCAGCTTTAAATGCAATTAGCACCTCGCTTGCTCAGGGGTCCCCAGGCCCAGGACTGCATTTTTCCTGATCGCCAATTGCATGTACTAATACAACCAAGGAGCCCAGTGAGACCCCATCCGCGGGGAGCTGGACCCCTCAGCAAAAGTGAGGTCAATTAAGATATAGTAAACTCAAATCCTACCCCATGACAGTGATAACGGACCAAAAGAGGAGAAACTGTCCATGGAGCAAGGAGCTGCAGGTGTTGAGGGTCTGCTTAGAGATGTTCACCTAATGTGCTCCCTCTGGCTGGTATTCCCATGGTTAGGAAGTAACGCTAGAAAACTCAAAGTCAAAAAATTCATGCACCTTATTAGCAGAAAGGGTAACTGATGGAATAGCTTGCCAAAAAGCTGCTTCATCAATCACAGCCTTTAAGCCAAGACTGGAAGTCTTCCAGGAAAGATATCCACTAGATCAGCCACAAGCTAGCAGCCTTGCAAAGGTTCGCTTACATTATAGAAAATCATTTCCTTCATTGCAGGAAGCGCTGCATGAAATCACCTCATCTATGTTATGTCAGATCAATTCATCACAGTCATTCCTTCTGGCCTCAAAAAAAAAAAAAAGAAAAAAATCTACTGGCTTCCTTCTGCCTTTGGGACGGGTGTCAAGCGATCAGCTAGAGCAACTGCATGCGGTACAGGCCCGAGGGTCCCCACTGGAGTTAAGCTGAAGCCAGACGCAGTCAGGCTGGAGAGCGGACAGACGAGAAACTGGGCTCAGCAGTACCAGGTTGTGGGGAATGCCACCCAAACTCTTTCCCTCAGCCCATCCTGGAGGCATTTGCTTTTACGTAGCCCCTAAAAGAAACACCACGCTTGACATGGGGTGCACAGGGGGACGCAGGCACGGGCTGCAGCACGATGTGCTCCCAAGGCCGCCGCCGAGCCCCTAAGGACAGAGGGAAGGATGGAGGGCAGCACTGCCCTGGCAGCAGCAGAGCAGCGGCTCCTTCCCTCCCCAGGAGCTACAGCCGCCCACAGGTTGAGGGGACAAGTGTATTTGGTTGCCATATAACACCGCCCAGCTCCTGGCCTCCGGGTGCCGATGGCAAAGGGCCCCAGGAGGCCGGGCTGAGCTGTGCTCAGACCCCGGCCAGGCTCCTGCCCCTTTGCCCCATGCTCTGCAGAGCTGCAGGCAAGGCCGCTCATCACCAAGGCCATAATTAGCTCAGGGATTTACACCCCAATGGGGCTTTGTAAAGCTGAGGGCAGCATCATTAAAGAAACCAGCAGGGAGCGGCCAAGACTGAGGTGAATCCCTCCCCAGTTCATCCCCCACAAGGGCACTCCTGCTTTCTCAAGAGCCGTCATTAAATGCCGCTGCACATGATATAAATCAAGGAGACAAATGTATCGTCGCTGGCAAACAGGCGGGTCCTACTGGAAACGCCAGCACAGCCCTGCGGAGAGAGCACGGCCCTGCGGAGAGAGCACGGCCAGCCGCACCGCTCGGACACCGGGGGAAGGATGCTGTGAGGCATCGCTGCCGCCCGTCAGTCCCAGCCAGCCAGCACCAGCTCATCACGCTAACCCCCCGAGAGCTCAGCTGCATTTAAGAACAAAAAATGGTTTATCCAGGAGCATCATTGTGTTCCCAGCAAAGGCTCCTACACAGGTTTCAGGCGTTAAGGCTGCAGCCACTACGAGTACAGCCCTTGCTGCGATATTTTGCCAGGCCTGGTCCCAAGAGCGGTAATTTTCTACACGTAAATATCAAGGGGAAATAGATAACTTTCTGTGAAACCTAAAGCATTTCCACATGAGGTTCAAATTCGTATGAGTTGTTTGGGGTTTTTCCTGGAGGGGGAGGGTGGCTGAATTGGTTTACTGCTCCTTTGTTTAAAGTCACAGAAAAAGACAGTTCAAGCAAATCCCTTAAAATTGGTATCAAAACACTTCAAGAATTAAAAGGAATCTACCCCAGAGCTAATGGTTTGCATCCCACCTGAGAAAACATCCTCCTCATGACCTCCCCGCGGGCATTTTAAAGGATTTCTTGTTTCTAGGTCTTACATTGCTGGGCTCACGTTCGCTGCTGGTACAGCGCCGCTCGCCGAGTCCCCAGCCCGGACACTCCCGGGAGGTTTCCTTCATCGCTTTCCAAACAACTGTCGCTTCACTTGAAATACCGAATGGGCAAGCAAAGGCTTTACACCCGTCCAGCCCTCCTCTCACAAAACAGATGTAGAGACAGAATAAAAGTAGACCTTCCTTGGAAATGAAAAAGCTTCAGGAAGAAACAGGCAGTTTCCACAAAGAGCACCCAAGTTAAGGCAAACCAGCCCGGGACCGGTGACGGGTTAAGGGAAGACCCCTCTGCCCCGGAAAGAGAAACAGGAGCAGCTTTTTGAAATGTAAGGGACAGAGAAGAGCAGGGGACGGAATGAACTCGGAAGCCTGGGGCAGACGGGCAGAGAGGAGTCCGCCTAGGCTTGTAACATCAGCCCGGCCTGCGTCCTTCCCGGGAAACCGCTAAGGAAAGCTCCAGGAAAGAGGAACTGCTTGGAAAATGATCTTTGCTCTCCTTTGGGGACCAAATCAAGGTACAAGTAAATTACCTCTATGAGTAATCTTTAAAGCCAACAGGTTCTTACCACTCTGAAGATGCTTCATAGCCAGCGCCTTCATAAAATTCCTACTCAGAAAGCAAGCAGTTGATCTTTTTACTTCTGGGGACAACAGGGGGCAAAATAAAGCAATGCTTATACTGTCAGGGACAACAGAGGGACAGAACCTTAAAAGCTTTGTGCAAATCTATGCTACAGTTGGTTTTGTTTAATCATATCCTGCTATTATTTGCTTCTGTCTTATCATTTCGGGGAGTTACTACCTAACACGAAAGCCAGAATTTCAAAAGAACTCAGCATGTAATATTTGAAAACTCATAAAACCGTATTTTACCGCCTAAAAAGAATTTGTCCTTTACTGACACTCAGTTGCTCTTCAATAATATTGATTTATTGACCCCCACCAAAGCCAAAGACAAAAGTTTTGCTAAAGAAGAAAAAAATTCAAAACAGTCAAAGCAAAGGGAAGAGTTATTTCATATGCTGCTAAATAATTCTGATCTAAAGGTTCTGATTAAATGAAATCATGGCATCAAACTAACAATCATCAGAACTGAGCACAAAAAAAACCTCATTATGGTCTACATCTGACTCAGCATACACTAATTTAGAGTTAGCTAAAACACTCCTGCTTAGGATTAGTGCTGCAACAGTGAATTTGCTTTTCTATACTCAGCCTAAGAGGACGCATGAATTAAGCCCACAGGACTCAGCACGCTTTAGCTAAACACCCTGCTTTGTACCTGAGTTCCACAGGCCTAACCCAGCATCGCTAGAGGTAGGCAATAAATGAAGGTATTTATGCAGCATTCTGTGGCAGAAATGACTGCCAAAAAGCTGCAGTTTCCTAGAAAAAATGCAGGGAAGAACATAGGCAAAACATCGATAGCTACGCAATGTGTCTGTGCTGGGAGAAAGGCAGCAGAAGGAAAGGGGAGAGCGAGCTCTGAATTTCCCTGGTTTTCAAAAGGATCATTCCGGGGACTTGGAAAATGTTCATCGGCAAAGTGGTTCCCAGCACAGCGCAGAAGGGATCCGGCCCTGGCCTGGGGAAGGGAGGTGCATTACGCAGCCAGTAGTTACGCACTCACATGCGCTGCTTAGCCATAATCAAAGTATTTTACTCTTTACCTCCTAAACACCTCTGTGGGAGGAATGCAAATGCCTGTGCTGCAATCAGCCCCCGAAGCAGCCCGAGCGCTGCCCGCGGGCACTGCATTGCTGCTGCGTTCGCCAGCTGCTGCTTCCACAGCACCAGAGCCGCTATTCTGCAAAATGCTCTGAAATAGCTGCCTAGGAAAGATGTTTTACAAAACCAGCTGTCATTAAAGAAAATAACCACATTTCCAGTTAATTCCTTTATCCTGTGTGAGGCTTAGGGAGTGCCTGCAGTGAACGAGATACTAAATAAATGAGCCAAAGGGAGAGGAAAAGCAGCAGTGAGTGGGAAAGGGGGGAACAAGAACCCAACAGCCTGAGAGCTGTGCTGCTCAGCATATCCCTGCAGATCCCTGAACTGCTGCAAGCACCTGCAGGAACAAGTAAAAGAATTAACACAGACCAAGGTGCAGAGGATGGAAGAGTCAGCCCCATCTCGGTGCAAAAACAGCAGATGGGGTTTGTTTTCCTCTTTGCTGCCATTCAAGTTCCAGCAGTTCAGGCAATCTAGTTATTCAATTTAGATAAGCTTCAGTAGCTAACAGCAATTTAAACAGCTGCCTATGCCTCACCATTCTGTTATTACCTCCTTCTTTCCAAGTGCTAATGCCATTAGCAAATTGACTTCCTCCCTCACACAATCTGTCTGGCTTTAGTAAGTACAACACTAATTGCTTCCTAATACTTAGGACCATCAGCAGGCAGAAGTTTGTACCACAAAACTCCCCTCCAGCTGGGAACAGGTAGCAGGCAGGGTTTGCATGCAGTCCCTGCCATCCTCTCCTCCAGGTGAGGCAGACAAACTGGCCAAGTGCAGGAAAAAGAAGTTTAGGCACCATATTACCAATTCAGAGCAGAAAGACACTTTTTTCCTGCAGTTTAGCCTGTTATGTTGGGAAGAACAGGGACAGTGACTAAGAAAGCACGCATATTACAGGAGGAGAAAGAAAGAAATGCAGGGATGCGGAGAGTATGCTGTTTCGAAGGGTCCTTGCTTCAGCTGCTTCCCCTGGCCTCCCCTATTCCCTTTTGGTCCCTCAGCTCAGACTGCTCTCCCTTCCTTCTCCTCCGTCCCCCAGCAGACCTGCTCCTGCAAACACCAGCCAACATACTTTAGGTTGCTGCAAAACTCAAAAAGCATACAAGGAAAGTGCCATTTCAAACAGCAACTATGCCGATGAGAGCCCCAGTCCCATCCTTTCTGAGAGCTGGAGCCGCACTGTCCATCACAGCCCTCCATCTTAAATTAAGAATTTAAAAAAAAAAAAGTATTAATCTTTCCTGCTCCAGGCATCTGGCTCCCCTTGGGGAAAAAAAAAAGGGAGGACACAATAAAAAGATGAAGGACCCTTTTGGCTCCCACTCTGACCTCCTCAGCTAAGCGGTGAGAAAATGGATTGTCCCGGACCTTTCATGTAATCTTTCTGCATTTCTAAAACACAGCTGCCCACAGGATGCAAGCCCCTGCATTTACATTACAAAGTGCAGAGAGGCTCTTCCAGATGGGACAGCTTCTCTTTGTTGATTTTAACCATTAGCTCCCAAACCCAGCGTAGGTCTGCTCCCGCTATTCAGAGTCCTTCAGCACAGAGGGGATCCCACAGCCTGCCCCAGCGGCGACCGGAGCCTCGTCCCACGCAGCAAAACGCACAGGAGAGCGCGCAGCAGCACGCAGCCTCCTCTCTCCTCTGTATCTCCCATTTACAAAGTTCAATTGCCCGTTTCTACATGTTCAGTAGGCAAAATCTTTAAATCAGGAGTGTGGAAAGTGCCTACTTCAGTTTTCATTAGCTATTTGTATTTTTGTTTGTATGTATTAAAAAGGGTGGCTGCTCTTTGCACACGCTGGAATGTACGCTACAGGCACCTGCCACAAAGACACCCGTGGAGAGGAGAGACCTGGCCCGGCTGAGTGCAGGCAGGCAGCAGGCTCCCGAGCAGGCTGAACCACGGGTGCACGGTGCTGCTGCTGCTGCTTTTTACAGGCTGTGGAAAGAGGCGAAATTCCTCCGGGTGAGAAGAGCAGGACAGAAATCTAGGGCTCGTTGTATGCAGAATTCGCTCACTGTGGTCTTAAATCTGGGCAAAAGGCTGAGTCCAAGTGCTTCACCCGGCTTAGAAGAGGCTCACTGTGGGTTTAGTCAAGTTGATTAGAAATAAGTTTTAAGATAAAAGAAGCCAGATAACCTAATGCAGGTATCAACAGGGCAGATTAAGAGTAAACCAATGCAAAACATGGAGTTTACTGTAACTTTTTTTCATACTAATCTTATAAGCACACTTGAGATACAAAAATAGGATTTAAGCTCCCATCTCTGCAGCAGAATGAGGACGCGGTTAAGAGCCCTACCTACATGGATCTCTCCCCAACTTGGAGAGATACTGCTGAGCCTCTGAGCAGTTAATTCTGTAGTAGCGCTACTGGCTTCAGGGACAGGGGAGCTCTTTGGAAGGCGAAGGAATTCTGCATTACGAAAATGTAAGATTAGTATGAATGGACTATTTTGCAATCCACTCCCCTTCTAACCAGGTCAATGGAAAAGAGATCCCCAGAGCCAGCTTACAGGAGGTCCTAGAAATACTCCAGAGCACAGGGGAACAGATCACACTGGAACTGCACAGACAGAAGTCCGCCCACGAGCCTCCCCAAACATCTGATGCTGCAACCCAGACGGACTTCGGAGCAGGGAACGAGCAATGCCACAAGGAAGAGCCCTGCAGTAAACAGGGTTTAAGTCCCTGCCTAGATGGGTATGTACAACGCGTTGCTCAAGGTAAAGAAATGTCTCCTAGAAAGCAGTAACAGCATAGCACACGAAGCACAAGGTCAGCCAACATGTCTCGAAGCTGGATTTCTAATCAGCTGCATCCACTCACCTTAAAACAGGCTGATCGAGCTCCTGCCCAGCCCTGGTTCTTTGGTTTGGCCATTCAGACAGTAACAAAAATACGGCCCTCAGCATGCCAAAGCACAGAGCCAGCCCCTCTCGCGGGGCCGGGGAGGGACCTGTGTTTCTGTTTGGTTTCTCCATGGGGCTTTCTTTGATTACTTGCTGCCACAGGATTGCAACAGTGATAACAAATCTAATTACCCACTTCTTGCACCCTGTGCCACAGAAGGAGAGTTGAACTGTAAGGTCTCCTATCCCATTTTGCCTCCATACCTTCTGAAAATCTGTTGCGGTCACCTCAGCCTTACATCATCAGGTTTGCTAAACCAGATTTAACGTTCCCTGCTCTCATTATACTGCTCTTTCAGGCATTAGCCCTTGTTCATCAAGACAAGTTGAGTTTCAGCAGCTGTCACTCCATCCCTGTGGCTCTCCCCCGTGTCTCTGGGAGCTTGGTAAGGCCACGTCTCCGGTTGTTTACAGCAGTAGCAGGGAGAGCTTAAGGCAAGAGAGAAATCCTGCCGTTGCATATGGCTGGAGGATGCTTAGAGAGATGACTCACACTCAGCCAGGGAGAATAGCCCCAAAGATATCTAACAGCTTGTGGGTGGTTGGTTTTAGGCAGAAAGCAAAAGCTTTCTGTACAGGCAAAGACGAAAAGCAGGCGTTTCTCCATCCCGAGTGGGACAGCGGCCTGGGCTTTACCGACACCAGCACTCAGCCAGGTGAGAATTCAGGGCCTGATGCAGGAGCAGAACCAGCCCATGGCCAGGAGGGTCCCAGCGCAGATCTCTCTACCAGCACACCTGCACAGAGAAGACTACTTAGGGACGACTTCCCCACCTATGATGGGTTAAGCAATTCCAGTTTCTGTGGTGTAAGCACAGAGGAGCGCAGAAGATTTCAAGAACTCCTGGAAAGCAGATGCAGCCAGTACAGCCCCATTTCCAGGGAACAAGAAACACCTCGCGGGTCAGGAGGGGGGCTGCAAGCAATGCGAACAGGACCTGTGGCTCCCTAAGTGCCTTCCGAGCCATGCAAACCGCACCCCGAGAGAGAAAGGGCTGCAGCACTGGGGTGAACTCTGCTTGCAGAGTGCTGTGAGCTGGGACAGAAATAAAGTCAGCGAGGACAAACCATCAGCGCAGGCCATAGGCGCGTGCCCACCACCACACATCGCTGCCGGCTCAGAAGAGCGTACGATTCCTGACCACGCAGGTCATTCCAGGAGCTACGTGAGCTCGCTGCAGGAAAAGGCTGCTGCAGGGTGTCTAAGCGACCCGGCTAGAGTGTCAGCAAAACCCAGGCGATGCAATGAAAGCCCAGAGGGCAGAGCAGGGGAGAACGGGAACAGATGGAGGCTGGCATGCGAAAGGAGCAAGCGGTCCTTGAAGAAGCAACATAAGAACTGGCTGCTAAAGGACAGGGCCTTGAGAATCACAGAACGAAGCAGACTGACCACCGACGAGGATGCCCTCAGCGAGCTAAAGACTGGGAAATACTGGAATCAGGCTCAGAGAAAGCAGCACATGCTCCTAGCCAAGGAACAGAAACAGAGAAAAGCATTGCAGAGCCAGAGGGAACAGCCGAGCGAAGACAAGGCCAGCACTGAGCACAGCGGAAACTTCGGTATTGTGGAGCTGAGTCAGAGGAAACCGATGAAGAACAGAAGCAAGAAAATCTTGGACAACTGGATCACCATCCAGGAGCTGCTGACCCACGGGACCGGGTCGCCAGACGGAAGGAGGACATAGAGTCCCTTGCTGTCACAACTGTGCAGCAACCCTCCTGTCCCTTCCCAGAGGGGCATGGTCACCCCAGGCACCAGGAAGGAACCGTGCATGTTCCCGAAGGCATCTTCTCTCACTGCAGAATGGTTTCCCCCAACGTTTCCAAACTTTTGCTGGTTATTGTGCCCATTAAAGTCTCCCCGCAGAAACAGGGAACTCGGTAGAACTACAAACTGAGAATTCAAGCCTGACGACAAGCTTGCTTCTCCACTCAAATCCAGCTAGGCAGCCCCAGGGCCCACAGATCACTGCCCTGGTATACCGATTACCCGCTTCACTGTACACAAAGGTTTGGCTCGCTACGGATCAGCCCCATTTTTTTATATAGGATACTCTGCAAATAAGGTATTTACTTCTAGATCCATCTCTTTCTATATTAAAGCTTTTTTGTTGTTGTTCTGGTGAAAAGAAAAAAATAATAGTATGCTTCAATCTAGAGTCGTATCATTCTTTTCCCCAGAATTGGGTGTGCTATGCATTCCTGTACTTTAGTTCACAGATGGGAAAAAAAAAAGGAACCAGACTTAGGAAATATAGTTGTTTACTGTAAAATAGGAGACAAAGTAGAAAGAGAAGGCACTTAATAGGTCCCTCTGTGGATTCTGCTACCAAGGGGGAAACAATACTCCCTACTGAGTTGCTGCATGTTTTATACTTATTAATCGCCAAGAAAAATGAAAGATCCACAAGCCCACTGAACTCTTCCCTTCCCCCCCTTTAAAGATTTTAGGAATGAGCTCAGCTCTGACTCATGATTAAAAACACCCAGTTATGCTCCTAAGCAGCAGTGCTCAAACTGAAGATTTGCTTGTGCTACCCAATGCTCCCTGCTTCGCTATTCTACACTACAAAGGAAACGGTGCGAGCTCCAAGCTACCGCTTGAAGACATTTTATGGTTTTCTGGGCTCTAGCAGAGGGAGATAAATCTCCCTGGAAGAAGCAGGCAGTGGTGGTCCACCCCTCCTGCCCACATTGCCCCACAGCTGCTGAGGCTGGCCCACCTGGATCTGATGGAGAGGACACCAGACAGCCAGGAAACCTCGTTTGTATGCCCACCTCAAAAGTGTCCTTACTTCTTTGCCCCTCTTGCTGGAGAAGCACCATCTACCAAACAGTGATCTGTCAGCTCACATCACCACAGAGTTCCATGCAAAGCAGAAGAAATCCGAGGAAATAAGACAGGAATCAGGATTGCAAGTTATTAGCTAAATAAAAAAAAACCCCAAACACCTAGAGGTAAAATAAAGGCCAGCTAGAGGAGCATGGCCAGGTAGTTAGCAGTGGGCAGTTTCCGTGGCTCAGTGTCCTCTAAGTCCTGCCTGGGCCGTTCCAGCCCATCCTTTCACACAAAGTGGAGGCAAACTGCCGTGCCCCATCTGGAGCTGCTGTCTGTGCTACTCCATTAAGACTCACGCCCTGGTGCTACAGTCCTGTACTAACTTTCTGGACTCTGAAGCTTAAGAAAATATTTGGTAATAAAATGTCAGCCAGAAAAAAAATGACAAACATCGCCATGAAATACTGCATCAATACTAATAAAGAGACAGAGACGAGCAATTGCATTAAATCTCCGTTCGTTTCTCTGCAGCTCTCCTTCCCAAAATCTTCTGCAAGAAGTAGAGAGCCATGCTCACCAAGACACCCCCTACCACTCCACTTCCAACTCCTATCAAGCATTCATAAAACAATTCTCCTTGCCAAAAGTGCTGCTGCTCTTGCACTTCTTCATGGGTGCTGTCTTCTGTGTTTTCTTCCTCCTCGTTTGCTGCTAACTTCTGTTCCCACGTCAAGGATTTTTGGAAGTCCAGATCCACCAAGTCATTTTGGATCACTCTGACCCCAAAGTAGGCCCTCTTGATGACTCTGAATGTCTTCAACATCTGCACGTCACATCGGTAAGTCCCTGCATCAGACTCCCTGGTAGGGGAAAATCTGATGACAGAATCGGGGTTTTGGAAAGGTTTGAACAGTGCATCGTTTATGGTGATAAGGCCTTCGGCAAGCCTCCACGTATAGCTATAGGTTCGGTTAGCAAAGCCAACTGCGTCCGAGTTCAGGCAGCTGAACTGGAAGGGCTTGCCCACAGGGACGGTGAAGTGGATTAAGCCACAAGCCCAGCTGGTCAGGCAGTCGGACCGGCGCACGGTACAGTTCCTCCTCTCTCCGGCGGGCGTGATCTCACACATCTCCTCCACTTTGAAGCCCGGCCCACAGGTGACGCTGCAGGATGTGGCGTTGACTGCGACTCTCGCTACAGCTGACTTCAGCTCTGCTGGGATGGTGACTTTTTCAAAGGCAACTACCAAGGGTAGATAGAAAGCACAAAGTAATATCCCAAGGACGTGGCTGTTCCCCAAGGTCTTCTTATCGGGGTTATCCATCAGACATACTGCTCTCTAAAGCTGTGCAAATTCAGTAGTCAAAAAAACCCAAACCCACAAATCGTTCTTTGTAAGCCTTCAAACTAAGCATTTCTGAAATCCCACCAGCATCATCTTCAAGACACAATCGTTCTGTTAGGAAAAATCCTCCAACAAACAAGCTTGTACAACACTGCTAAAGAAGATGAAACACGTTACTACGTCGGTCAGAGTGTGAATCGTGAATTCCAGTTCTTGTAACATGGCAGCAGAATGTTTTAATCCACTATATTCCAGCGATTGGGATATATTCGACAATTTAAAAAAAGATGAAGTCCTCCCTTCTCTGTAAGATTTTACATACTATTTTAGATGAATTTCCACTGTAAAGAAGTACTGTTCCGGTTGAATTTTCCCACCAAACTACAAAGCAATATAAGTAATCATTACTGGAACCCTTAAAATAATGCTGTTGAGCATAAGGAAATCCTAATTCCTTACGCAGCGCCTGTACAGTTCTGTCTTACGTATGCGTATCCCAAAATCTAAAGTACTCTGCAAGCTACCAAGATCACAAAAACACGATTTCAACCTCTAGATAAGTCTGCTGGCACTGACATCGAAGGGAGGCTGAACAGTATTTTATCACTGGTGATATCCATCTCTACTCGGGGCTCAGCACAGTCACTCACATCTCCGTCAGCCCGCGTTCCCGGGGCAGCGGTGCCGATGTCACAGTCCGGCCGCCCGGGTCAGAACACGGCCCCAAACCTCCCGAGGGAGAGCACAGAACTCCCCTAAGTCTGAAGCCAAAGCGAGTCCTCCGAGTACTCAGTATAAAAGCACCGTATTAGGCTCCTGACATCCACTATCAGAAGGGATTCAACAGCCCTGGCCTCACGGCATCACTCAGAGGAGCTACGAGTCCGAGCTCCGCGCTCTGCGTCACATAGAGCCGCCGACTCCGAAGAGCAATCTGAGCCAAAATCTCCACATTCAACTGATGCGTCTGTAAAACAGAAGCCACTCGTACACCCAGAATAATTCATTTAGTGCTCGAGTGTCCCAAAAGAATAACGCACTACTGAAAAACTTCTTCATGGAAAAAAAAATCAAAGTTACTTATTTTTGATGGTGTAATGGAACTGCGGTCAAGCCAGTTCAATAATCAGTGTCTCCTTACCAGCAACTGAATTATGGATTGCAGAAAGCATTTGGATTGCTATGTTCTTCAACAGGTCTTCTGCTATATGAATATCCGTATTTCTCTCCCTAACAATCCTTAATTTATTAAAATGAAGACTTCTGAAGATCTAGTATAGATATTTTCCACATTCGGTTTCCCCAGAGGTGCACTCCACACCCAGCACGCTGCGTTCAGCTCCCCTCTCGCACGTCTGTCTCGGAGCGCCTAGGCTGCGCTCAGCTATACAGGGCTTTAATAGACCACAGATTTACTCCTGCCTCTTGAAAAGAGACCAGCAACTAAATGCCACGCTAAAAAAACAACCAACCAACCAACACCACACCAGCTGTGGTGAAGGCACAATATGTTTGTGTTTGCAGGGGAGCTGTATTGTAGGATTCCTAAACACTGTCACAGTATAAACAATCACGGAAATATGGAAAAGCCAAAACTTACCCATTGACTTTAGGAAATAAAACATACCTTTTATTTACAAACACAAAAACTAACATCACTGCTGTATGCTACCATCAAGCCAGTATCTGACAAATATTGTACAAAACTACAGATACCAAAAAATAAAATAAAAGATGGAAGAAAATAAACCGAGGACATATACACTGTACAGAGAAGTTTTAACAGAAACGAAGGCTGGAGTCTGTGGCAAATTATATGCTTTAAAACAATCTAGAGAACCATTGCCTCTGCATCCTTTAAAGCTTGGGGGGTCAGCGACACCACACACGGGTGGATTTGACGTAACAGTGTTCCAGGAAAGATGCGAGTCATCCTACGAGCAAAAAGAACAAAGAAAACTAATACTGTACGCATGGGAATGAATTTCATTAAATGAAGCAGGCCACTGTACCAAAGCCGGAAATGAAAATACCAGTTTTAAAAAACCTTCTGATTTAAAATGTTTCCTCTCTTCCCATGCTTGTATCTCATGCAACTACTGCACACTTCCGACTGCAAATTAATAAATCTCTTTATGACTCCTCTTCTTGGTTTTTAATGTCTGCAGGATACTTTGAAAATTTAAATACGTAGTGATAATCTCAATTACTACATCTGGGGAAAAACTGAAAGTAATTGCATAGGAACTATAAAAGTCTATAAAACAAGGGGTATTAGGAATGAAAACTTTCTTTTAACAGGTGGTTGGTCTAGTACAGAGCGGTGTCAGGCTGTAGGCATTGGATAGAGAAAGTGCCTCTTCCCATTCCCACAAGGAAAACATTACAACCGTCTCTAAGAAATAAAAAGTTAAAGCATGGCTGGGACTGAGCTGTTAGCATTCATCTTTCTTCCATTCTCGATCCAGAAGTGGGGGAAAAAAAAACAAACTGAAAAACTACCGTTACAGTTCGGAGAAATACTGGTTCTGTTTTTTCTCTAACTGCCAGTACCTACCAGCAAAGAAGGAAACCAATTGTCCCTGGTAGGGCACCTCACAGGAGGGAGACCGAATGAAAATACTTGCACGGACAGAAAGAAACTGCCAACACAGCTTTTCATATCACAGGCTAGAAGAAAGCATATAAACCGAGTATTTTATCTAGAGCTACTTTCACTTGTTCCTTTTCCCACAAGCAGAGTCATCCTTCATGTCTAAAAACTTCACAATATGAAGATTCATTCTTTGCAGACTTCAGAGGGCGTCTTGATTCTTCACATTAGATCGCTATCCACTTGAGATGAAATCAAACCTGGCACATCATCAGCAATAGTGTTTCGCTAAGCATGTCAGCACAGAAGACATCGCACTGAGCTAACAGAAAAGCTGGCAAGGTAATGCAGCTGGCATAGAAGGACTTACAACTCACTGAAATGAAAATTAACAGCAAAGAAAGGGAAGTTTCCAGGATACACAGTCATATGGCATCGGGAATAAAAATACACACTTTGGGTGTTCTTCAATCCAGGAACAAAAAAAAAAAAAATATTTAAAAGACAATGGCTGATAAGCTGTGGAGTGGCAGAGTGTTGGGTACCAGCTCACGTTAGAAATAGCGATAGATGTCACCACAAAGGCAGTCCAGTTAGTCTCTTTGCAAATCGCATGACCTGAGAGTCAGCATCTTACACTGTTCGATGAAGAGGCAGTTAAGGAGGAATGAAGGCCGTTTCCTCTTCCATATTCACTTCTTACAAAAGTCACTCCCTGAATCCATGATCAATCAGTCTGCTGTATTAGTCAGTCCACTCTGACCGAGCATTTAATTTATTTTCCACATTATGGTGCCAATAGAGGAAAGAATACAGGAAGATAAAGAAGAGTGTCTTCATAACAATTCTGAGATTGCACCACCTGCTAAAGAGATCAAAGACAGGTGAAAAATAAGTAATCAGACTCAAACAGATGTTACCAGAAACCAGAGACCACCAAACATGGTAGCATTTCCAGAAAAAAAAAAAAAGAGAGAACAAGATTTTTCTAGATAAAGCCATTCTTTTCAGAATGAAATATAATCAACAAGACACTGCCTATGACAAATTAAGATCGCGAGTATTTTTCTGCATTTGTATTTGAGATCACGTGCACAGGCGTGGGCAAGGTGGCTAAGGAACTCTGAGCTTTTAACTCCACAAAGTTGCGAGCAAACTTACCTGGTGTAAAATTTTTTTGATTCATCAATCCCAAAATCTCAGGGCAAAAGCACAATTGAAAACAACAAGTTCCACCTAAGTTTGGGTTAAACCAGATTGCCGTAAGATTTTATTCTAAAACTATAAAATGGATCAAGCTTCTCAGTTTGTTTATACTGCAACCTGATTTTGACATAGCAGCTTTAAGAATAAGACATTTAGCGCCAGACTGCGCAGCACAGCGACACAGACGCACTTGCAGCAGCTCCGAGTCCCGGCCACGCAGCTTGCAGAAAGACACTGTATTATGGCATATCAGCAAACAGTTTCCAGAGAAAGGCTTGTTGTGTGACTGTTTTAGCCACTGATTAGTTACTTCAGAAAGCACCAGCACAAGGAACTAGCAGAATTAACAGCTTCATGCACGAGAGACAGAAAAGGCAGCCTGGCGTCAGGATCCCAAGCAGGTGGCCATTTGAATTTGGAAGCGTTTATTTGCACATAGCGGAACACTGACAACCCCAAGAAAAAACTGGCTGCCCAAAATAGGAATTGTAAGTGCAAGCCGTGAAGAGGACAAAGGAAGACAGACATGAACTTCACGGACTAAAAGACTACTGTGAGTTTGGAAAGATCCAAGTGACAGTTTCTTTCAGTGGACAATCTGTTCTTCTCCTAACATGACTCATATAGACACTTCCAACACCGCGGCCTGAGATCTACTGCACGGATCTATTAGATCCTCTTAAGTCAACAGGACCGTAGAAGGGAGCATAATAACAGGTCCTAAT
Source organism: Platalea leucorodia (assembly GCF_965183815.1). Taxonomy (NCBI): domain Eukaryota; kingdom Metazoa; phylum Chordata; class Aves; order Pelecaniformes; family Threskiornithidae; genus Platalea; species Platalea leucorodia. The sequence continues at coordinate 2,125,460 of NC_138841.1, forward strand.
GAGAGACAGAAGTCCATTATAGCAATATTATGTATTTGCCTATAGCTCAATCAAGCTAAAGAACACCACCACGGAAAAATACCTTAAAGTGCTTACAGGCAACAAAGACTAAAAGTAAACTTTAGAAAGCTCTACCATCTCTGATAGATGGCCAAGTAAGTAGGGAACTTGGGTCTAAACCCATTTGTTCGTAAGAAAAGAAAATTTCCATTTTACAGTGTCCAAAGCCCAAAGCTAACTGTACTGGCACAGGTATGCACATCCCAAGCTCAGCAGCAGTAGCCTGTAAAACTCCACTGTTGTCTTTTACAGCAAGTCAGATTATAACAACTGCACGGGAGCATGACAAGCAAAACCACACAAAAATCCTCCCAAATACGGCTTTGCAAGGATGTGTAAAAAAAAAAAAATCAAGGAAGGAGCCTGCCTAGAACGTTGCTTCATTTGAAACGTGTTAGAGGAAATGGGAGTATTCTTTTTCCAGCTCTCAGAACAGACCGATGCAATGGTGATCGCAAGCTGCAGGAAGAAAGTACACTGAGGTCTGTCTACAAATGTAGACCATTCCAGTGCACGACTCTTTCTCATTTATATCCTTTTGCATACGGTCATGTTAATTAGCAGCGTGATAAAAGAAAGCAATCAACAGGCCTGCTGATGAAACGAACGGTTATACTCATTTGGTCTTCAAACCAATCTTGTCCATCCAGCACGGCACAACAGAGCCATCAGGATGTGTAACAGATGCCAGCAAAAACATCCAAGGATCCACACAATCCAGACAATTCCTTACTATCACACTTTAAAACATACTGGATGCCCCCTAATGACTTGAGAAGTCAAAAGAGAATCACCCTGTCCAGTAAATCTGACACTAGAAGCTACTTAGTACCTCCCAGGGTATAAACAAGGGCTAAGGACATTCTTGGCTCTCTGTTTAATCTCTGGATTTTGCAAGGTGCAGTGTGAAAGGATTAACTGGAAGCCCAGAAAACATCCACCACGTTTTTCCGTGTATAGACTAAGTTTCTTTTATCACATTCCCTTTTTCTGCAAACAGCGATTATCAGTACGAGTACAAGCAACGTACCAGGAGCTGAGCAGGAAGGACAAGGAGCAAGGTGGGTAGCACAGGACCAGCAGTGAGGGAAGGAAGCGGGGGGGGGGGAAATAAAATCACTTCTGTACAGCCTAAAATCCACAGCAGCAGCTGCTGAGTTCAAGGAAATGCAAAATTTGATACATCAATTACACTGTGTCTTTGGAACTGTTTATGTATCAACCCTGAGTTCCTTCATTACAAGCTATAAAAATAATGGAGTCTACATCGCTGCATCCAAACGTGTGCTTTCTTTACTACACTTGAATGAACTTCTCCCAAATCAGAAGCTGAAGTAGCGAACGAGACAGATGGGAAACACTTAGTCTCTCTGAGACTAAGTCTGGGTCCCAACAAAAGTGACTGCCACAGTCCTGTTTTAGGACACAACCAACAAAATATGACCAAAAAGAAAAAAAAAAAAAAAAAAAAGAGAACAGTCCACCAAAATCTATCCTCATTTACAGCAACGGTACTTTCTGGAATTTAACTGAGGCTGCTGTATAGCTCGGAATAGAAAATTCAGCTCCTGAATTTTATCTCAGGGTTCGTTTATCATACGGCTCCATTTCCTAGTTCTGCTTACAGAACTTTTCTTCATCACTCTGTCTCATATTGACGGCATAAAATGCCAACTTAAGCTTCAGAATCCTTCACTATTTACATTTTTCCCCCCTCAAAATCAACCCAGCAAAACCAAACATTATTACTGTTTATGTAAGAGTTGATAGAAGTTATTGAAAAGATTAAAGTCATCGAAAGAAATTTTGCTTTTGAAATAGCGCTCAATCTCTATTAAAAACCCTACATGCTCTTTACATGCAACAACACAGGCACGCATATCAGTTTTATTAAAAATACTGAAAGCACTTCCACTTAAAAAAATGTAAAATTTTACCTATCCTTGACAGCAGCTAAACGTTTAGTGAGCAAGTGCCATTGGGAAGACAAAATGCTACGGCTATATTAAGTCAGGGTCTGTACAAAGCAAGGCCACCAAGCAAGCCAACGACGCTCACGCTGGGTTCTCCTTACCTGTCAAAGGCTGTCCCAGCTCCGCCTGCACTTTACCCTTCGCTGCTCCTTCCAGAGGTAAAGCACCTCTGTCCCCTTTGTAGAGTTTCGGTTTAAATGGAGAATCTTTGTCTTTACCTTTTGATCCTTTAGGCCTGCCTGCTTGCTTCTTCTTGGATTTACCATCTCCCTTCACACCCAGCAGCGGATGGACTTCTGTGGAGAGGCAATGGGTTACCAAAGGGAGTTGTCTCTTGGGATGCTTCTATCAGCACATACATCACTAAAAATTACAGTTTCAGCATGCCTTTACTCATTCCCAGTTTGCAAAATGCCAGCATAATTTGCAGTTGGTGACCGCTCATACCTGCTCTAAGAAGTGACTTCACAGGAAGGAGAAAATTAAGGAGTGATCTTCTGAACTTCTGGTCTTCAGACCAGCTCAGATACAGACTAGGCAATAAAACAATGGCAGCTTCTACGCACCATCATTAGGTACTCCTTGTAGTTCAATGTTGGTGGTTTTGGGCTTCTTCTTTGGTGCCTGAGGTCCATCAGAGGAGGACTGCCTCTTCTTCTCAGAACCTATTCCCTCATCAGTTAAAGAGCTCTGAACCGCGTCTGGTGGAGGTCCGTAGGGGTTTTCTTCTGGATCTTCGACTTCAGGAGCAATGGGTAAGTAAAGCAGAGCCTTGGAGTCCTCCAGTTCTTCATCGCTGTGAAGGAAAAAAAAAAAAATTGCTTTCATTTAAAATTAGCGGTTATTATAACATATTATACAGAGAATCTTAGTGATACATTTTGTATTCATACTTTAAACTAAACAATTATTCGTTCACCTGCTACAGAAGGCAGCAATGGGATCCACACTCGTTACATCCACTTCTTCATCTTCTGCAGCATCAGCACCTGAGCATCAGGGAAAAAAAGAAGAATTAAAGACAGTAAGGAAAAGTCCAAATGACTTCGAAAGAATGAGACTGTGCTTAAATGTCTCAGCATGCAGAAATGAGAATTAAAGCAGAAAACAAACCTAAAGAATTCCCTCTTAAATCCGTCAGGTTTTTATTTTTTTTTCTATGTTCTCATACAGATCTATTGTTATAAAACACTAGTAGTAAAGCCAGATAGAAGATTTTAAATCTTCTAAATGTTTCATTGTTTTCACTAAAATAGTTCTTAATCAGATAAAGTTTGTTTCAATGCTTAATTCGCACAAGCCAATGTTACACTTGAGTATTAAAAACTGCTAAACAGCGATTAATCTAACTATGAGGAGTGCTGCAAAGCCTGGTAATGAGGAGAGCTCTGTGGTGTGCTGGGAATAATCCTTCTTTCTTTCCATAGTTTAACTACAGTCTTCCCCAGTACACAATTTTTTGGCACCACCAAGTGGCCAGGCAGTGCTGCGCATGATTCCAATTCAGCACTGCTTCTGTCGAGAGCAAGCCCGTATGATATAGGTCTGTTTGCTATTGCTTTTTGCTCAAACGTATATTGGAGAGGGGAGGCATTTCTAAAAAAAATGCTGCATGTCAATTGGCAGGAAGCGTATCGACAGTGCGAGTTCATACATCTTCATTTATTCCACTCCTGTTTTGCCCCTTAACGCCCATGTATACTACTGTGACCGCTAGCTTTAATTTTAACCACGCTCATGTATTCAGACTACAAACTATTTGCTACCCAGAAACACAGTTTACACAGTACCTGTCTGTTCTGGTTCACTCTTATCTTCATCTTCAATGTCAAACTCTGACTCTCTCTCTTCATATTCTACATTTTCATCCAGCTCTTTGAAGTCAGGCGCAAAGGCACTCCAGTTTTCCTAAACCACAAATTCAAAACAATTTTTACCTTATGCAAAGGAACAGCAGGTGAGGACTCATGCAATTACAATCTCATTCTGCATTACAATCCCTCATGCAAGATCACAAAAATCAAGCCTCATTCGGGTTCACAGTCACATGGCAAATTAGAAACTGCGCAAGTTAGCCCCTACTGAAAATATGACATTGTAATATTCCTTAAATATTGCAACGTATGTAATAATTACCCCTAAAACCAAAGCTGTATGTTCACGTTTAGCCACTTAAGTTTTGGCTCGCTCACAGATTTCCTGCCCTTACACGACACATTCAGGACACCGTTTCCACATAAAGCGTCCCTGTGATGATGTTTAAGTCACTAACACAAAGCTTGACTAGTTCAGCAACTGAAGCGCGAGCACCCTCCTCGCATTCAACAAGATGGCAAACGTATTTCAAGTTAGACGGGTGAACCTACCGAGCTTGTGGAATTGGGATTTAATAAAGGGTTTCTACATGCAATAATTCAGTCTACTAGTATGGAGACCAGGGGGAACCCTCTTAAGGAAATGATCAAAAACGCTTACCACTTGATTCTGAGCCCATATTGACACAACACCGCTTGAAATAGAAGCTATGATCGGTCGGACAGGATGCCACTAGATTTATTTGAAAGAGAAAAGAGAAGGAACTTAATTGGTAAATGGAATTAAGAAAGCTTAGTTTTCAAAATAACAAGAAACATCGGAATAGCAGACAGTTTTCTTACTGCTACATCCAAGAGCAGCTCTCCTCTGGTCCCATGGAGGATTTTCACTAGGTTTCCAATACTCTTCTCCCAGATGTACAGGGCGTGCTGTCGTGCTGACCCTGCCACTATATATTCACCATCGCCAGAGAAACAGCACTTCTTCCACGGTGTCCTGTGTGGAAAAACAACATCGCAAGTTAACAGTTAAACAACAGCACAACACGGAGGATGGAGGACTGCGGAGTGGGCTTGCTCTTCAGACTGAGATCTCGCATACTCCCAATCCACAAATAATATTTAAACTTCCAATCAAGTCGTGACAGATGGGTTTCGTATGAAAGCATCTGTCCATTACACTGAATACGATACCGAGCTACCCTTCATCCCGAGACTCCCATTAGTGCAGTGCACACAGACCTCACCTTTTCAAGTCCGGCTGCCCAGCCATTCTGCTGCCTCCTACCTGTTCACTAAATCCTGCAGCTTCTGCATCGGTTCAGGCTCCCCATCTCGTCCACAAGTTAGAATTTCACGGCCATCGTACACCCTGATTATCCGGTCAGCTGTGTTTATTAAAAAACAGCTGTAGGAAGGAGGGCACAGAACATGCATTGCATTAGAAGACTAAGAAAATAAAAGAATTAGAGTACGTTCCATGAAAGAACTGTGGGGGGATTTAAGACCTTGTATGCTCTGTCAATCTACTCTATAGCTTTCAATTCATCTTTAAAGATGCCACCCGATAGAGGAAGTAACTCACCTTCCTTTCCGAGCAAATTCAATCGATTTAATAGCTGTGGTGTTGCTGGTTCCAGTTGTTACTCTGAAGGAAGCAACAAGATCCTGCGTGTCTGTTTTTAAGACCAGGATCTGAAGATTAAGGAGACAGAAGGCAATCAGTGTCTTCAGGGTAACTCATTCCCCTTTCGGTGCTGCCGTGGTTCAACCCCAGCCAGCAGCTGAGCCCCACCCAGCCACTCGCTCACTCCCCCCGCAGTGGGATGGGGGACAGAACCGGAAGGGCAAAAGTAAGAAAATTTGTGGGTTGAGATAAGAACAGCTTCGTAATTGAAAAATAATAATGATGATGATGATGATAACAACAACAACAAAAACGTACTGAAAAGGAAAACAACAACAACAAAAAAAAAAAAAAAAGAGAGGAACAAAACCCTGGAAAAACAAGTGATACAACTGCTCACCACACACTGACCGATGCCCAGCCCATCCCTGAGAGCAACCGCTGCCCCCCAGCCAACTCCCCCAGTTTCTATACTGGGCATGACATCATATGGTATGGAATAGCCCTTGGGCCAGTCTGGGCCAGCTGTCCCGGCTGTGCCCCCTCCCAGCTCCTTGTGCACCTGGCAGAGCAGGGGAAGCTGGGAAGTCCTTGACCAGTGTAAACACTACTTAGCGACAACCAAAACATCAGCCTGTTATCAACATTACTCTCATAGTAAATCCAAAACACAGCACTACACCAGCCACTAGGAAGAAAATTAACTCTATCCCAGCCAAAACCAGGACAGGTACCTTTCACATCAGCTACTAACCCTGACAAGAAGCCTCAGCAATGTACACAGGAAGAGCTGGGATTCTCCAGCTGTAGTTTCTACTACAGTTTCTGTGACATAAACATTGGTTTATTTACACTGGAAAAGGATCCAACAAATACGGTCAAAGACAACAGCAACACAAAGACCTGACTCAGACAAAGTCTTATAGTCTAGAGACCTTCAAAGATAAAGTGTGATGTTTCATTCAGAAAATCATATCAGTGCAATATCAATTATTCAAGAGATATTCAGGAAGCCTTCCTGGTGTATTAAAACAAAGAACGCAACCCAGAAACGTTAAGCATCTTGATAAAGACAGGAAGGAATCTCAGCTATTGCATCCAGTGCCGCCTGCTAAAGTCTCACCTTCCCCTTGGCGTTGCCCGTGTAAATGTATTCCCCTCGCCTGTCAAAGGAGGCCACAACATTGAGATCAGAATCATCATCCACGGGCAGGACAACGTGTTTGGAGTCTGACAGCGTTAGCATCACCGGCGCCGACTTCATGGGACAAACCAAAACTCTGTTTCTGCAAAGCAGAAAAAGAAGAGTTAATAGTTTCTTCTCTGGAAAAGAAGCTTCCACATTTAGAAGTAAGAAAAAAGTCTCAACCTGTAGCAAGAAATACAGAATACGTCTGTATTTTTATTATCTTACTTCATCTTTGTTACTTCAATCACAACAGGACATTCAGCTGGTGTCTACTTCCATTTCCTTTCCTTTTCTGGACGCTTCTACAAGTTTATGCGGTATCTTGTAAACTCAACAAGACATTTCTAAGAATTATTCTCTTGTTTACTCTCCTCCCTTCCTGATATTTTCATAATAAAAAGAGCCACAACAAATCCAGTTAGGGTTCTAATCACAAAAAGAAGATACACTGACAGCATCTACTAGGTTTGGAAAAAATCGCTTTGCAAACTGCAATACAAACACTTTAATAACCATTTGTTCTACCGAAGTGAGAGCAGTTCTACCAAAATGAGAGCATTTGACTCTTTTTTCACAGGACTTACTGGTCTCGAGGGTGGTACTGAACTTTCAAGATAGGCGAAGGAAATCGAAATCTCTGGTCGCAGTCTCCCGAGAGCACATCCCACTGCGACACAATGTTATCGGTCGAAGCACTCACCAGTTTGTGACCGTCTCGACTCCAGCTACAGTAACGAGAGGCAGTTGAAGTAAAAGTTACTCTTAAATGTATAAAACACACCCCCATAGTTTAAAGTTATCAGACCAACTTATCAGGCTCAGATATAAACCTGTTAGCCTGAAAAATAACCTAACCTCAGCACAACACATTTCCAAACTCTCTTAAAGGAAACGACCCTAAAACACAGGAGGAGGCTGAGGGGAGACCTCATCGCGGTCTACAGCTTCCTCACAAGGGAAGAGGAGGGGCAGGCGCTGATCTCTTCTCCCTGGCGACCAAGGATAGGACCGAGGGAAGGGCAGGAAGATCTGCCAGGGGAGGGTTAGGCTGGCCGTTAGGGAAAGGTTCTTCACCCAGAGGGTGGTGGAGCACTGGAACAGGCTCCCCCGGCAGGCAGTCACGGCGCAGAGCCTGCCAATATTTAAGAAGCGTTTGGACGATGCCCTCAGACACATGGTGGAATTTTGGGGTTGTCCTACGCAGGGACAGGAGCTGGACTCGATGATCCTTGTGGGTCCCTCCCAGCTCAGGACACTCTAGGACTCTATGAACATAAGTGAGTGTCCCACGACGGGCTGGCATTTCAGTCACCAACACGCCCAGGTGTTGAGAGCTGCCAAGGTATCGGAGCACCTGATGCTCAGCCAACACAGGCACGGATAAATTCTAAGAAAAACGAGAACAGCCTTTCGCACCGAGCGTGGAGGCTGCAAGCTCAATTACAAGTGAACATTGAATTCAGCTGAATACATCTGAACTGAACACAACTGAACATCGAATTCAGCTGTCAGGAGAAAAAAAAAACCACGAGGCTTTTCTCACCACAGGGAGCAGACGGGGTGGATGTGAGCGCTGATGATTTTGGCGATGCCCCTGGTGAGGAAGTCCCAGATGACGATGCGCCCGTCGTTGCAGCCCACGGCGAGCAGCGTGCCCCAGCGGTTGAAGGTGCAGGTCAGGGCCATGCTGATGCAGTCCAGCGTCCCGTCGGCCTCCTGCGGGGAGAGGGCAGCCGAGCGGGGGGGGTCAGGCGGCCGCCGCCCCGCCCGGCCGCCGAGCCGCTGGCACAGCCGGCGGGCCGGGGGCAGCCCCGCGGGGCGGGGAGGGCGTTTACCTCGGGGTAGTTCTGGCCGAAGGACTCTGCAACGAAAGGCAAAGACAGCGCTTGAGCCGGGCGCGGCCGGCGCCCTCCCCGCCGGCGGGGCGGCGGCTGGATGCCCGCCCCCGCGCGGCCCCCGGCCCGCCCCGCCGCGCCCCGGACCCACCGAGCAGCTCCAGGTTCATCGCGGCCGCCGTCCCGCTCCCTCCGTCCCCGTCGCCGAAGGACCCCGCCGGGGGCCTGCGCCGCGCCGCTCCCGCCGTTCGCCTGACGAGTCGCCCCTTCCCCCCCGCCCCGCTCCGCTCCTTCCTCCGGCCCCGCCGCCCACCGGCGCCTCACGGCCCGCTTCGCCCCGACCCGCGGCGGCCGCGCCCGGCGCTGCCCCCCCTCCCCTCCCCTCCCCGGGCGGCGGCGGGGCGCAGGCAGCGCGGCGGGCAGCCCCGGCGCCTGCGCACGGAGGGATCCGGGCGGGCCCCGCGGCCGCGGGCCCGGCGTTCCGGGGGCGGCGGAAGAAGCAGGGCGAGCGGCGTGAGCTCCGTTCAGAGCAGCTTTATTGTGCGGCGCCCGGCTGACGATCGCGGCTGTACAACACGCGGAGCGCGGGGGGTTCGTACCGCGCGGGCCGATACAGACGACAACAACAACAATAAAATACAACGGCAGAGCTCGGTCGTTCCGGTTATTGCACTGTCTCGTACGCGCTCGGTAAAGCTCCTTACATTTTCCTATAAGGCCGTGACCGACGGCAGGGCGCGAAGCCGCTGCAAGAACATTTAGTGCTATTTTATTTCTAAGCCCCGAGGGAGTTTGAAGCAGGTAAAGGGCCGCTTTCTCCTGAAAAGGTCAGTTCTGCTTTAGGGAAAAAAAGGGGGGCGGGGGGGGGGAAAGAAAAAAGGGGGGGAGGGAAAAAGAAGAAAAAGGGAAAAAGAAGAAAAAGGGAAAAAGAAGAAAAAGGGAAAAAGGGAAAAAGAAGAAAAAGGGAAAAAGAAGAAAAAGGGAAAAAGAAGAAAAAGGGAAAAAGAAGAAAAAGGGAAAAAAGAAGAAAAAGGGAAAAAGAAGAAAAAGGGAAAAAGAAGAAAAAGGGAAAAAGAAGAAAAAGGGAAAAAGAAGAAAAAGGGAAAAAGAAGAAAAAGGGAAAAAGAAGAAAAAGGGAAAAAGAAGAAAAAGGGAAAAAGAAGAAAAAGGGAAAAAGAAGAAAAAGGGAAAAAGAAGAAAAAGGGAAAAAGAAGAAAAAAGGGAAAAAGAAGAAAAAGGGAAAAAGAAGAATTCCGTGTGTAACTTATTTAAGCTCAAATGAGCAGGGCCAGGGAGGGCGGGGGCTGCTCTCCCCTTCCCCAGATCCCACACCAGATCCCAGCTGGCCCCCTCCAGCTGAGCACATCTGCTTTTCAGTCCCAAAACAAGGCTTTTAGTGTGAGAACCCTCCGAATGAAGCAGAGTATCTGGTGCTTCAAGACACGCAGTGGGTGTCCTGCAGCCCTCTGCTCCGCCAGCGAGATCCAGCGACAGCAGCATCGCTCCGGACCATTCCTCAGCCTGCATAGTGTGGGTGCGTTTTCTCCCAGTTCATCCCATTAAGTGTAGTGTGAAAGAAAGGCTTACAACTGGGGAGAGCGAGCTCCTGGCACCTCCGGGGCTGTACTTGAACCTCGCAATGACCTAGCGACTCCTCTCGCAGAGCCACCTCGGCCACAGCAGCGTGTAAACCTCACGCCTTTGTAAACAAAGCTTTTGTCCAAAAATCAGTTGAGGCCTGATCTCCACTTCAGAGCTAGGGGAAGGGAGAGGGGAGGTTTACCCCTCGCTGTTCGCAGAAGTCAGCCTCAGCCTCGGGGATTTAACTGGTTTAAGCGGCAATGATCCCGTTACTGGACCGCTGCTGGTGTGTGTCCGTACACAGCAGAAGCCAGTCCAGCACCTGGTTACGTGTGGCACGTTGTACAACGCACAAGTTCCAAGTACCCTTTTAGACCATAACATTAAAACATAACTGTAACAAACGCCTTCAGGAGATTGAGGTGATAAAGGTAGCCTTATCTGGGAGACGAGTACCCGCCCAGCTTAGCCTCGCTGCACCAGGCTCAGAGGTGTTTGAGTTCGGTACCACTTTCAATTTACAGTCTCTCTAATCTTAATGAAGTAATTATTCACCTTGTTTTCCTTTCTCTAATGGGGCGGGGGGGAGAACACTAGTTTTAAAGATAAACAGGGTGTGTGAAATCTCTCCAAACAAGTTCAGTCAGGCAGACTTTATACCCAACGGAAAGAAAAAATGCAGAGAAGCAGCTGTACCGAGTTTGGGAAAACCTGCAGATCTACAATGCCGCACATGCAAAAAGACAAACCAAATGGAAACGACGTCAAGGCAGCTACAAACAACAATAAAAAGGCATCAGGTAAGTGTCTGGAGATGGCTACACAGGAGAAGCTATACAAGACATTTCTGGAATTGCATATACAGAGGTTTAAATTTTATTCATACATTTATTATTTACACAAGCTACCTCTATTAATTGCCAGAGACTGACCTTGACTCTCCTAGTTTTAAATAAGGTTATAACCACCACGCACAGTAGAACAGAGTTAATACTGTTAGTGTCATCGGTGGCATGAGTGTGCACCAAGGCAGTGAAACGCCTAACAATTCTACTTCGGAAAAGTATTTGTTCCTCTGCGCACGGGGTTCTTGGTCGCTGCGCTCTCAGCTGGCGCAGCTGGCGAGGCCGTATCTGTGCAGAACCATGCTGTCAATGCCATCGCAGACCAGGAAAACGCCCACATGTGCAGGTAAGTAAAAAAAAAAGTCTTTTTTTATATATATAAAAAAAGCATTAATTCTGTTTATTGCACAAAGAAGGGAAGATTTAAACTAAACTAATACTGCAGGGTTATGTATCCCTTTCCTTTGTTCAAGCTGTTTAACAGGCAGACTACCGGTTTTAATTTTGCTGTATACTAGCCGATAAATTCCAGCAACAAGATGCAGTAATTCCACATGCCTACACTACTTTGGATGCAGCATGCTAGCTTTCCTGGGAAACAAAGCCATTGCGTGCTCATCCCCTGCAGCTGGGAGGAACAGTAAACCCAGGGAGAACTTGCCAACTCAGTATTTCCTCATGTAGCCAACGAGGTGCGTTTTCTAGTCAAGCCTCCACCCCGCAGGTATGTTACATTAAGATGAGCCAATCTTGCCCAAGAAATGCAAAAGGCAAAGGGCAAGGCTACGATTTTCAAAAGCAGCCCTCTTGGGAAGGGCAGCAGGACCACCCCAGCCCACACCTTCCTTGCGAAGGATTCCCCTCCCCCCCATTTTTTATTCTTTTCAACAGAGCCAAATTAGATATCCCAGAGTGAAACGATCAGATGAACGGACACAGCCACAACACACAGCTACTGAAGAAGAATGAATGACCTGTTTTCCCTCGAGTATGCTCTCACCAAGCATGTGACTTTAAAAAAGCTGAAGAAACCTTATTTTTAAAAAAATATGTCTGTCACAGTTAGCACAATTTAAAACTGTCATTGCCTTTACAACCAATTCAAAAACCAAATTTAATTAAAATTAATTGGCATCTTCCCCATGGACAGTCATTAGTTGTAATGACTTTGTTTCGGTATTACAATATGTAATCTCTGAGCAGTCTTCCATTTTACCAGAAGACTGTAAAAGAAAGGTCAGGTTTCTTCAGACATTCAAATAACTATTATGAATCAAAACTACCAGAAAAGAGCTTGTTTACGTAAGTAAGAGGTGAAGGGTACGTAAGAGAGAGAAATAGCTTATAACTTGGGGTATTTGCACTGCAGTGGAACAGTAGATAAACCCCCTTAGGTAAAACATGGAAGCCTCGCTCCTGTCAATGTAAACATTTTGAGTGTTGCAAGAAGCTAATACAGAGAGATGCTCTCAGCTTCTAAACACTTTCTAGCCTAGAGCCTCTGCTTTCTCTTTCCTCTCCGACTGCACTGTAGCTGGTGCCAATCGATAAGTGATTGGGATAGTTACGTGTGGACCGAAGGCCACCTAGGACCATCAGTTAATGGGAAGCGTTTTTACTTTACTGAGTAAAGACTGTCGTGACCAACTCCTAGCAACACAGACGCTACCTGGAACACACAAGATGCTTTTCTTTGATTGGTATTTGTGTGGGATTGGCAAAAATCCCTTTCAGTTCAAGGGCGTGGATTTTCTATCTTATTTGCACAACTCCATAATAAAAGCTGCAGCGGGGTAACTAGCATCAATGGGGTGTACCGGGGAGATTTCTCTGGCCGCTATTCAAGATGGAACATCCCCAAGGTCTCACCTCTATGAGCAATCTTCTGGTTGCTATTACCTGTCCCACTCATGTTAGCCACAAAGAGCTACATCTGAAGAAGCCATCTGCAGAGTTAGGGGTTCAGAATTCTCTCACAATTAAAAATTCTTCTGTGTTTCCTTTTCAAGTAGAGTCATCCAACCCTTTATTTGGGTGCTCAGAGCTTGACTTGCAGAGCCTGTCCATGATCCCCTGCAGCATAGGTTGAACAATCCCCAAGAGAGGGCGCTGGGAGGAGTCTCCGTCCCAGCAGGCTTCCATCAGCTGCCAGCATTCCTCATCAAACACCGGAAGACGCTCCGGCCGAACTCCTGGAAAATGGAGAGGGACCCGGTTACCACCAGTACACTTCAAATCTGAGAGAAACTTCGTCTGATGCTCATTACTTTGGTGCAGGCTGAAGTGACCAGAGTGGACTGTCTGGGGTCTAACGCTCTTGATGAAAGCTGACATTTCAGCAACGCCACTGAGACATCCTTGGGAACATTGCTGAAGTCGCTCAGGAGGTCGTGCACACTTCCAGAGGATGGCCAACACATTTAGTTTCACTGGAGCCTCCTCTTTACAACTATTCGGGAGCAAAATGAGTATCCTCTTCTGTAAGAAAACAAGTCCCCCCCATCCACTCGCAACGGTGCCTTTGGGAGCAAGTTCACCATGAGAACAAGCAGCGAGTGCAGCCTTCTGACCAAATACAAGACACTCATCTGAGTTAATCTTTTTCACATGAGAAGGGGAGAGATTATGTGGAGAGGAACTAAGGACACAAAGTAGTAAAGCATTCTGATACCATGACACAGCATGAAGGATTAAGCTACCACTAAACACAGAACTACACTAAACCTACACAGGCATAAGAATAAGTTTCTATTTGGGGGAAAAACTATCAGTGTGTTTTGCTCAACATCCAGTGACAGCTTCCCCAGCATGCTGCATATTAAGCACTTGAATGTACAGATCCCCACAGCCTCCAGAAATTGCAAGGGATTAAACATTCTTTAGGGGATCACGCTTGGCTGGTTCTGCGATCTGGTTTACGTCCTAACTGTTGTACGACTTCACACGGTTTAAGCTGTGTGCTAGCACAGCTCCTATGACACTATGGCAAGGAGGCGGTTAACCAAAAGCCTTTTTTTTCATTCCCTGCTAATTTTAGGCTTTCAGTAGAATACATCCAAGTTTAACTAGATAAGCATTACTCTTTAGACTGTCAATGAAGCAAGACAACTTGTATTTTTACCTTTCAGTTCCAAGAGGATAAAAATGGATTTCCTAATCTCCTCTCAAATTTTACTCAGGCATAAGTTATCAACCAATAGAGTTCAAAATAAGCCGTTCATACCTCTTCTAACATTGTTCCAAAGGTGATCTTTGCTTGCACATCTCTCAAAAGCCTCTGGTAGCTTCACGTGTCCCGAACAAATGTACCAAAACAGAATGCCAAATGCATAAACATCCACTGAGTTATCGTACTTTCCTGTGACAAAAATACATTTGATCAGCAGGGCAAATATCTTCACTGGAAACCGAGCAGTCTGAGAACTAATGTCTGTTCCACTTCCTCCAATTAAAATCACAACTTCGTTGCCAGAAGGCAAGACGTGTATGAAGCCTGGTCGCACATCAGGAGTCATTGCCAAAGGTGGAGGGATAGAAGTGAAGACCTTCCATTCTCAGAGGATTTATACACCTAACCTGTACCAGCAGTTCCCAAGCTGAGGCTCATGGACCACCGCAGGTACAGGTGCTCAGGTGTATTTCAGACCTCACCACCGCATCTGTAAGACTGTCAGCTCTGTTTGGCTCTGCTGCTAGCCCGGGAGTCTGATGGACGCAAATAGGGTGCTTCAATTTGATTGTGATTTTGTCAAAGCAGGGACAGCGCCTCAGACCAAAAGGATTCTGGTGAGCGTGGTATGGGCCTCTAAGTGCTGCTGTAAGATGCTTGCACAGGGAAAAAAGTTGAGAGCCAGAAGCTCTCTGCCAGAAGCACAACGCATCGTGAATTTGAACACACTCCACATGTTAGTAACAGCTTGGAAATTCCTTACTTGCTATCTATACCAAAACCAGGGGATCCTTTCTGAAGTATTTGCCTATGAAAGCCAAATATTTCCAGCTTCCTAATAACTAATATTTTAACTTCCCAGTTGCAAGAGTATTAATCACTTCAGCAAAGCTTATGAATCCCACAGTTCTCTTTCACGTAAACAAAGATTTAAGACTGAGACTTAAAATAAAGGAAAAAATACATACTATGCATTGTAAGCAGGTAGTCTTCCGATTTATTTTAATTATTTTTCCCTCATAATCAAGTTGAGATATTAATTCAAAGTATTGGCCTTCAAAATTCAAGCCAGAGACAGCAGTGGATTCGATCAAGAAGCATACCTGTGAAGAGCTCAGGAGCCATATGAATGGGTGTGCCTACAATACTGCCAGACATCATGGCTTCTGGTTTGCAGAACCCCAAGTCAGTGATTTTGGCTCGATTCTTTTTGTCAAGCTGTGGGAGAATTCACACACAGGCAGCTGATAACCATACCTCTCAGTGTTAGTATTGCATTAATATTAAGGTTTTTAAACTCTGTTTATGTTTGAAGGGTTGGGCATTTGTTCTTAAGTAAGCTTCTCTGATTACTTGGCTGCTCCTGGACATTTACCTAGTTAAGCTCAGTAACAAGACACGCCTTCACTTGTCTTCTACATAGAGGGTGTGGCTGGGGTTTCATAGAACTGGGAACTGGAAGTCCTACTTGTAGCTCAAGCTCTCTACCTTCAAGAGAAGTCGCTCTACTGCTCCCTTTTCCCTAGGCTTTCTGCCTGAAAATGAGTTAGGGAAACCTCACTGCAAGGCTTGTTGTGGCTACCACCACCACAAGTTAAAAGATCCTGTATGAAGAAAGCTATTACTTCACTTGCATTATGCTCCTCCCTCCCACTAAAAGGGCCTCGTGAAACTTCAGGATTAGCCAGATACAAAAGTTTTCCTTACCAAGACATTTTTAAGTTTGATATCCCGGTGCACAAGTCCCTGACTGTGAAGATAACGGATTCCTTCAACTACATCCAAGGCAATCTGTAATCGTGTTTCTAATTCCAGCCCAGCCTGAAGAATAAACACACACAGATTTAATTCCTACAAGCAGAAGTTACTTTTGCTTACTCTTATTTGCCAAAGACACTGAAAATTAAACAATTCTAGCTTTGTTTTACATTATTAATAGATATTTAGGTATGGATTTTTTAATGTATATATTAAAAACGTATATACATACACACAGATAGTTGTTACCTTTAGTCCTGTATAGAGGTCTCTGTGCAACCGTTCCATTATCAGCAAGACGGCAATGCTGGAGCCTCCTCCGTAGCCATAATCTATCACAGAACCATGGAGATGGACGAGCCGCTCGTGTGTCTGCAGAGACCTAGAGAAAGTCAGCACAGAAAGTTGGTTATTTTTAGATCCTTCCCTCCACCCCAGGCCAAGCCTCACCGTGTAAAGAAAAAATGCCCAAAGGCTGCAGCTTGAGCACAATAGTAAGATACACGTATATCATGTGCCGCACAGTAAAAATTCACAGCACCCCACAGTTCTAAGGACCATAGCAATGTACAGCTGTCTGATCCAATTAAACTCAAGAAAGCTTATTAAAGGTTATAGTACCAAAGAAATACTGTATTTAATTTCAGCTGTCTGTACTGCAGCACCTACCTGCAGCTGTTTACTAAAAACAAGCTGTTTTCTGCAGTGCAGGCCCATCATTTTCTTGTGTGAATTCAGACAGGACAAAGACAGATTGGGAAAGGAGGGATGATTCAACACCACAAATCAGGGGAGAACTGTTTGCTATCATATTCTATTAATTCTAATTTACTCTGCAAAATAGCAAGCATTTGAACAGCATAGACACCAGAGAATCAGATTAAGACAGGAAGGAGCATGTCTGCCTACCGTTCGGTGCCTGTTATATTTTTGCAGTGGCACTGGCAAGCTGTCTTGCCTTTGCTAGAAATGGCAGCTTAGCATTTCAGGAGGTCAAGTCACTGATCGCAGGGCAGAACTATAGCAAGCAAGGTTCTGCCTATGCAAATGCAAATAGCGTTTGTTTGGAGCAGTGAAGTCAAGGAGATCCATGTGGAATGAGAAAAGGGCTTACGATACGCACCTCATATAGTGAAACTCAAGTGCAAGGTCATTCCAGTGCTTCTCATCTGGAGGAACAACAGATTTCAGTGCACATGGGAAATGCCCTCCCCAGCTGTCACACAGATAGACCACGCCATACTGTCCTCGGCCCAGCTCACGGCCCAACTTTGGTTTGCCTGTAAGGCACAACAGCCACTTAGTTAGACATTAAAACATGTTTATTTCTTCCCATACACTATCAGGCTGGCAGCCCAGAGCTTTTCATGGGCCAACAGCTGCACAATTCAAGGTACTCTGTATGTGTCAGATGGAGGCTTGCTGAAGTGGTTGAGTGAAAAGCAAAACACCCCTCCTACTCCTTTACACCCACTGACTGCTTTGGAAGGAGGGAGCAGAAGATAATACAGAGAACATCAACCGCCGTGCTCACCATGTAACAGCACATCCTGGAGGGACCTGCTCTCCAGCGAGAGTCGTGCTAGCCGAGGAGCATGATCCTTCCGCACCTTCAGCCACAGGTCTTCTGTCTTCTCCAGCCTGCCAGAATGGCCATCTTCTAACTACAAGAGATCACATATACGCTGTGATCCTGCCTGGTTTGAAGCCCTAGTGTCATGAGGTTGAGGGTCCTTGCACAACTGAGTAGAGATCCTACTTAAAGCAAGCCTAGTTTAGAAACAGGACCTTGTATTAGGGTGCTCGCATCAGCTCTGCCCCCTCTACCTACAGAACGGCAGCATGAACTGCATGAGCTGCTCTTTTAGCTATCTCTAATTAAAAATCCTCTTTCCATAAGTGGCAACGTACAAAACAAGACCCTCTTCTTAACAGCTCCGCACACTCACCTGTCGCAGAGAAGCTGCAAAAGCCTCATGGGAACTGTTTAGCCTGGTCCGGAACTGGCTGCAAATGCTCTTGGCTAACTTGGACGCACTGAGGCTCTCGATAGCATCCTGAGCAACTTTCCTCTTCCAGTCACTGGTGATGGCAGGGGGGCTGACCCATGTAATCCGCTGGATTATCTAGTGAAATGGGAAACAGAATTAAGGCACTAGCACAAAAAAGCAAAGGGTCAGTCAATTTACTCGGACTGCTTCAATACCTTGTAATAATGCAGTCATCTGCACGTAGAACTGGACTAAATAATTACCTTACAGTAACTGCTAACGATTTAGAGGTACCGATCACAATATTGTTGTACACGCACACTAAATAAGAGATTTGATTTTTCTGAATATCTGCTCAGTTCATTCCTACGAGCCAACCATCCTTTCGTGTCTGACCAAGAGCGTACGTAGCCGGACAGCCACCACTTGGCAAACCACACAGCTGTGGTGCAGCTTGTAGGCTGAAAGAACGGGCAGCGTAAGCAGTAACCCAGGGACTCGGGAAGAGAGATCTTCCTAAACTGGTGAAAGCTGCAGTGAAGCAGCTTTTTGCTGGACGGACAGGCTGTCAAGGTGCGGAAATCTGGGTGTCGGTACGCACCACTTCCCTTAAATTGCTGGGTGATTAAGATGCCCTGCCCTACCCTTTATTAGAAGCCACAGAAATCCAGCGGCTGCACACCCAGTCTGGCTCCTTCGCCCAGGCTGAAGGAGGAATCTGAAGGTTTGTTACCATGCAGTCTGCACTGCACCTATTTGGGAAAAACTCATGTTCCTCTCACCCATCTATACAAGGAATCTCAAGAGGGAGAAGGCAGTAAAGGTCATCAACAGCTCAGAGCAGGAACTTCAGAAAGATGAATGCTTTAACAGACAGAAATTTAAAACAAAAAGACCTGAGGAAATCTGGTCTGCTCTGGAGGGAGCAGAGTGAATTGACCTGAATCAAGATACACTGCAAAACAAACAAACAAAAAAAAACCACAAGAAACCCCCAAACCCAAATAAACAACCAGTTACCCAAAACATAAACAGCGAGAGTTTCAAAATGCTGATCATCATTTCCTTTGCTGTCTCAGAAGAGAAAGAAAACACTAAAGAGGTATTTGCTTTAAATTAAATATTAGCATTCCCGGGAATAAACTACACACAGAGCCTTAGTGCTGAGTGGGGAAGCAACAGCTTTCCAATGCATGTGCCCAGAGTCGAAATTTAGAGAGCAGCTGTGAGTATTCACATTATTCTTTGCCCCAAAAACATTTCACTATCCAGTGACACGTACTAGAAATAAATGACAAAGACGCTCATACCTGTTTGATCTGTTCCCACAGCATCCTGGTTACTGTTGAGCCAGAGTGGAAAGTGACTTCAACATGATAGGCTGCATTTAGTATCTGGAAAGCAGGGGAAAGATGGAAGTATGGGAACTTTGGAAGCTATAGTCACTATAAAATTTGCTAGACCCTCTGAAAATGAGAAAATGGACACTGTATGGAATACTCCATGATTCACTTGGTTCAATTCATTTATTGTATTAAGCTCATAGGTGTTTCTAGGCTCTAATCCGACTGCTATATACAGATTTAGGAAAGGTATAGGCCTTTAAGTGACTCTTCCCCAGTTTTAGCAGCTCCCTTAGTGACACCAGACCCACGTACTCCAGAGCTGTGTTCCTCTAATTTCACCGAGCACCTCAGTCTCCTACCACCCTGGCTGGATCAGGATAAAGACAATTAAGAATATTCTAGACAGCCATTTAAGCCGCCATACCTGTTTGAGATAATTGCTTGTGATGTGTACAGAAACATCCTTTGACTTCTCCAAACTCCGTGCGGGATGTACTGAAACCTCCCAAGACTCCTCCAGGCTCTTCAGACATCTCTCCAGAGTCCCTACAAAGCTCTCTCGCAGATAGTCCACTGAACTAATTAACTTGTTGGCAACTGCTTGGTTTAAACGAGAAATAATCAGTTCCTGAATTTGCTTAATGCAACATTTTATGTCCTTGGAACTAACAGGTTCCCCATTCTCAGGAATGATGATATCTGCAGGAAAGAAGAGAGACATCTTTTGTACTCAACATATCACTGCTGCACCAAGCGCTACTGCGAGCTGCTTTGAGTGTCTTGCAAAGGAGCCACAGCGCAGCCCCACTCCAGCCAGCTGCTGCTCCAAACGCTCTTTTGCTATTTTGCTCCTTCCGAGCTTCATTACTTTAGACCCAGACGACATAACCTGAGGCCAACAGTGTTTCTAAGTCATACAAAGAAACCCAGGAGCAACAGAAGGACACATATACTGGCTATTGCAAAGGATTAGATTTTTGCCAGTCTGTGTGTCTAATGCTACAATGCCAGTTTTTACAGAGGTCCCCAAACCAATCCTACAGATTTTGAGTAATTTGGTGTTCTGTGATAGGAAGTACTAAAGCATTAGAGCAGCTCCAGGAATGCGCATCTGGTACTCCAGTTTCAGGGAAGCTAAAAATCACATCTGACCAAGGTGGAAAATATTCTCTTCCCTTCACTGGTGCTTGAATTCACAGGATACTCAATTCTAACACCTGATAGACTCTATACAAGCATTCTGCAGCTACTACAGGTTTACAGTCGTACAGTGATGACAAGTCAACTATCATCTCAAAAATTACAGGGCAGAAGCACAAAGCTGTCTTTCTATCTAAAGTAGTGCAGATCAGGAAATTCTTCCAGGCCACGCTGCAACCCGTAAGCACTGCTGGATGTTGAATGTTATGAGGAAAGTGATTTAACAGACACGCCGGTTACATGAAATTTTTTTCCTGGTACCTTGAAAAGGTTGATTACCACGTGGTATTTTTAAACAAAGAGTGAGCAATCACTGCTCACGCACTGTAACCACTCTGAGCAGTTCTACATTACTACCAGGAGCTGAAGACCTTGACTCTGGAGTTTGGCCAACAACAATCCAGCCTACTTAAAACAAATCCAGTGATCGGCAGATGGCATTAGCTCCTCAAAATAACATCTTCCTCCTTTTAGCATATTACTTCAAATAATGATAGCCAACAAGATTCTACACTTTAAGTACTCATAAGTGATATTTGTAAATTATATAAACATATACGCACATTTACTGCAGATGTTTTAGCTTGTGCTGCCCCTAAACATACTCCTGCACGTACAGAATCCTGAACTCGGGCACTACAGTGCTCCAACTCTGTAAAGAGTGGGACAGACAGAGCACAGGAATTATTACCCGTCCTGATAACGGAGCAATAGCAGCCCTGAACGGGTGGAATTAACACACTCACTATACCCTTAGCATATGCGAGTTTGTTGGGGTTTTTTGCAGCATGCAAATAGGTGAATGTTGCAATTATAACAAGCTCTTTATGAGGACAACATTTTGCATGGGCACACCAAAGCAAACATTTCAAGAAACAGAAAAGATCTTATCCATTTCCCACCTGCAGAAGCAAAAAGATCCAGATCCTAACCTGCAGGATTAAACATAATCCATCATTTCTCCTCTTTGTCCCAGGAGATAACACTCCAGTTTGAAACTGGGAGGAAGTAAGTCAAGACAAACAAAACATTGAGAGTTTTCACCTCTCATGCCTCCGAAGAGCACTCAATTCACAAAAAACCACTTTCTTCTAAACCTATAGAGTTGTTTCTGATTTTTTTTTTAAATAGAAAAATCTTTCCCCATCAGCTCGGTGAACTGCATTTCCTTAGAACAGAAATGATTGTTATGGTAAACCTCTGCTTAGCAAGCAGAGGAGGAGAGCGCTGTGGAGTATCAGCCTGCAAATTTCACTTTGATGTTTATGACAGACCATGTATTTCTGCAGACAAAATCTGGATAGCCGCTCACCCTTCGCAGTTTACACATCATTCTGTATGCTTCCAGCTTGTGTGTTCCTGGAAGTCCTGGTACTAGAAGATATAGTGAGAATTCTCACATTTCCCCAAAACACACACTAAATGCCAAGCGTAGGCCTCAGGAGCACAATATGTTGTGTTGATTTTTTTTTAAAATGAAAACCTTACCTACCCAGAAGGATTTCACTTTAGGAGGTTCTATACCCAAAAGTCTTATGCAAACCTCTCTCAAAGAAACCAAGCAGAAAGTACAAATCAAGCCTTCACTGCTAAAACTCAAGCAGCTTTTTTTTCTTAGGACAGATTTATTCCCAAATCTCAACACGACCACTGAGGCAAAGTTGAGAGAGTTCTTTTCTTCTTTGGCAGAATCAGGAATTACAGCAGAGAAGTAAAATACCCTAACCCTGAACTGTCCACCAAGCTCTGGAGGAAAATGTCTTATTCTTAAGAAATCAAGACTTAATATGTTCAGGCTTCCCATTTAAGGACAGTGCTTTTCACCCAGGAGAGACTACAGAAAAATCCTTTGTGTATTAGTTCTGAATTTTCTTGCAAAGTCACCTGTATAGACTGCCATTCAACCGTCCCTTAGCAGATGGCAAATATTACTCTGCCACTCTCCTTTAAAGCCCCGAACCTCTTCGTTCCCGTTACTCTCCCGCCAGTAGTTACCTTTGAATTCCATATTAGCAGCATCCTCCAAGAGCTCCTCTTTCATATTGCTAAGAGTCTCTATGATCATGTCCTTCATCTCCTCTTGTTTGCGGTTGGCAATGTTCATCAGAGACTCATACAGCTCATTCTCCTTCTTGCGGGTATACTCCAGCCTCTTGGGAGTGATTTGCAGGTCCCGCTGCATGTCGAAAGCCTGATTGATGAAGATGTTCAGGCAGCGGCAGTGCACCTCATTTAAACTGGTAGCTGCTTCCACGAGATGCTTCTGAAGCACCTGCCTGGAAAAAGTGCTTAGGAGACGGAGCTTCTCAAACTGCTCCACCAGCATGCTTTGGGCATCAGCGTCAGGACCGGGCGCCCCGCAGCTGCAGTGGTTGGTACTCAGGTACTCCAAGTCCATCAGCTGGCAGTAAAGGGAGGACTTTTCATGGTCAGTTTTTTTGGGCGAGATCAGCTCAACCCCCAACTCTGGCACTTTGAAGAAGAAAATGGGCAAAGAGAATTTCTCTTTGATTTCACGCAGTTCATTCTCATCTGATGAAGACAGTTCAGCCTCGCTGATGGCAAAGATGACAACAGGCAAGACTTGGTTCACATACTCTCCCAAGGTGGCTTCAGCAGACTGGAATCCACGACATGGTGCTACCACAACATCCACTTCCTAGCAAGTGAGGAAGTAAAAAAAAAAAAAAGGTTTGTACAGATCCTTTTAAGAACCGACACATGCAAAAATGCACTGTAATTCATTCACACAGTGCAAAACCAGAAACATTCAAACCCTTTAGAACAGTTTTGGAGCCTCCCATAGCGCACCATGCTTTAGTACACAGCCTACCGGCAGGGCTGATGACAGCCCTCTCGCAGGGATGCAGCCAGACACGGATTAGTGCCCACTGACTCCAAAACTCTGATTTTGTACCAAGTGCCTTTGAGTTTTAGCCTAGTTCAAAACAAAACTTAGAACAAGTTTCCCAGGTAAGTGCTACCGCAGAATAGCTGTTATTCTTTAGCTTATAGCTGCCCCATTTTGCAACCACCTCTCCCAGGAGATGCGCTCAACCTCCCATTGATGTTTACCAGATCTGCAGCAATTTGAGATGTTCATGCTGTCAGTTTTCAGCGTAGCTTCCAACAGCAGAAAGCACTACACCAGCCACGACTGCCAAGACAAAGGCAGCACGATAACCAATTCCAAAGAGTTCACAGCCAAAAAACAGGCAAGGAGGAACAGATGGCTGTGGCAAGCTTAGTTATGACTTTCTTCAAATCCAACCAAAACCCAAGAGATGTAATTTATTTACTTATTTTCTTACTGCACAGAGTTTCACTGCTTTGGTCATACACTCCTGCTGACACCACTTCTTACTAACCCTACTGAAAAGGGCCAGTTCTGAAACCTGCTTCCTTCCCTTCCAAGGAAGGAGACAAGGCTGACTTTGGATACGAGAGAACAGCGTTAGAATTGCATATATCGTTCTACTAAAATAAGGAAAGAAAACGTCAAAGGCTTTGAACTGAAGACATAATTTAAGTGCCATCTTCCCAACTCGTAACAGGGGGTGATAATTAAGAATTCTTCAGTCATTTTTCTCCGCCAGAAAAATTAAAGACTTGACCACCTCTCCCAGCTGCTCTTGGAGCTAAGAGGAAGTCATTACTGCCACGGGGCTCCCCGGCGCTGAACTCAGACCTGCCCGATGCACAGGAGGCTGAGCAGAACGGGATGCGCAGTGCCGCAATACTCACCAGGACGGGTGACTCACGCCAGCGACTGTAAACAAAGGAGGAAGCCAGTGCTGTCTCTAGGAGACAGGGAGAAAACCAACACAGACAACCCAATACAGCATGAGCAACTGCTCCTGCTGTTTCCAGAGAGGCCTCTCAGGTTTTTCCAAAGAGCATTACCAACATTTCTTGATCCCCCTCCTTTTTTTTTCTTTAGATGTCCTACAGAAGTTTAAGCACTGTCTATGCAGCTTCATACTATTAGGGATCAATTCTTCCTATATGGGGAATGCCTATGACTCACACTGGATTCCTGAAATTTTTAAGCTGGTTCTCACAAGGCCACACCGCTATGAACACACTCGAAGACTTCCGACAGAGCTGTAAGCACGAAATTGCTGTCAAGTAACTTCATTCATGTTTTCTGTAACTAAACAGTCCTTTTTAAAATATCAAAGCTTCCCACTTAGCAATCTGAACATCAGGTACACAAGTATCAGAGTTACAGCTCTTCCACTCAAAATATGATGCACAGGTGCTGTCAACAGTAATACAAAAAATACAGTTTAAAGAGAATACCATGCAGACACACTACATACCCATCTATGGATTCAGACCTGCAATGCCAGGATGACCACTGCATCCCATATCCCAGAACAAAAATTAAAATCAAGGATCAAGCAGGTCTTGACCTACAATAAGACAAGTGAAGTCTCACTAAATGCATTCAGGGACCACTGAAGTGTGACATTTTACTAAGTCCACAGGTAATTCTTCATTTCCCAATCAGTTAAGCATTTATTTGCTACATCCCAAGAGGGCCTTGTCCTATTTTGCTAGGCTTCGGGCAGTTTAATCACTGTTTGTTTAGTTAACTGAGATGCTGAGAAGCTAACCCAATTTAGTCAGATTTTTACCCAAACTCCTACCAAGCAGATTATGCTTGAAGGCCCAGCTCAGTCTTTTTCTAAGTCAATTTGAATACTCTGCCTTCCAAGAATAGTCTGTGAATCACTGAAGTCTGACAGTTACCGCGTTTATTACATATGTGATCTACTTTCATTGCCTCCCTATTAATCTGAGGCACATATATACCCCTAGATTCTACTTAGAACTTTTTTTTTTTTTTACACACATTTCCTCCCAATTTTTCTGAAATCTTGCCAGTTTATTCTGTTTCCATGGGGATCTGAGTCAGAAGTTCAGTAACTCTAATCTAGAGAGAATCCCAGGTAAGAAAACTGAACTATACCTCTGGTCTCCAGCGAACACTGCTGTCCTTTACAGGCCATAATTGCTTTGGGTTTGTGCAATGACTCTGAACCCCGCTTCATCAAGGAATTTCATTTTACTTTTGCTGGACGGGCCAGCCCAAGAAAGCCCGCGAGGTGTACACACTCACAAAACAGTCTGAGAAGCAATGCTCTTTTTCTGATCATGAACTCTTCCCCCCTGTAAAAGATATCCCTAAGCCAGCAAAACTAGAAATAGAGAACAAGTTTCACATGTGTGAAAGAATAATTTCATGGTGCTGGCATTTTCAGTATCGTCTACCCTCAGTTATGCCAGCGTAAAGGGAAAGAGGAAGACGACTTCGGGTATTTGGTGCTGGTACACGGCAGGAACACCTCAGCGCAGCCCAAAGTAAACTGATGCTACGTGGAAGGAAGAGCGGCTCAGCCAACGTGAAAGCTTTTCAGTTTTCTGTATGAACACCACAACCAAACACATTAAAAATACTCTCAAGAAGGAGAGCAGGGCACGTTCTTCCAAGTTTTAAGCAGAATGTACATAAAAATAACCACCCAAAAGGTACTTAACCACATTCTGTACTACTTGTAACAACTACTAATTCATACGACCTGAATCACTGCTATAGTACCTGAAGAACTGCAACAATAGACCCAAACTAATTAAATTCTTCTGTTAGAGCTCATAGAACCATCTTGTATTTCTTCATTCATTTTCCAGCTTTGTCAGAGCAGCTGAAAATTTTTCTTTCCCTACAAGCCCTAGCTAAAACCTTTCAGCCCGAGACTCAAAGTCGCATGAAGCACACAGCAAGACAACGGCATGAAAAAGGAAGCTTTCAGCCCTGTTACCCTCCTCCCCGTCAGCTGTACCACCCAGATGAAAACCAATACTTCAGAGAAGTCCATTTCAGCTTCCAGGCATAACTGATAAGATTTAGGGAAAGAGCCAACTGTTTACTCCCACTATAAATCTAATAATCTGTCTGGCTAGATGGATTATTCCCCATGACCTAGATGCATTCCTGCGTACAGCGATCCCCAAGGAATAGAGCAGCTTTGCCGAAGTTTTTCCTTCCCTGACATTTTACGTTTAAAAATAACTACGTTCACATACCTATTAGCACAAGGTAGCGTTCTCACAGCAGCCGACCCATGCAAATGAAGTTTTTGGCTCCCTCCTCCTCACCCCCTTTTCTGTGAAACAAGTTTTGATTAAGACCCCCTGAAGTACCACAGAAAAGCAAGCATGGTCCCATCCTGGATATCAGGCTAAAGAAAAACTCAGGGTGCTCCACTGGCCATTCGATATTAAAAAGTGGTATGTTCTACACTTGCATTGAATTTATCTCCAAGTAAAAAAAGCAGTTTAGTTAATATTTGGATACTGTTAACTTACAAATAACTTAGCCTTTCTTTACTGGAGTAATGGCTAATGAGTTTGGATTTAGCAAACAAGTATCTGCACCAAGAAGCATGATTCAGCACTAAGTGCCTGCACAAAACAGCAGCATGTAATCTAGGTGCCCAAGCCAGGCTGTGCAATTAAGTCTCTTGGCAAGAGGTGCTTAGGCCTGAAAAGCTGCACAGCATTCCCCAGGCCCTGAAGTGACTGACAGCTCCTTTGACGGCAGCCGACTGGCAGGGAAGTGTCCTCGCGAGGGGAACGAAGGATTTCAAACAGAAATCCACAAACCAAAGTCTCAGCTCCGGTGACAGTTCCAGTCCGCGATAAGGACCCGCAAATGTTTCTTCAAACGCTAGTAAGGTGTTTGAATATCTAGAATGTAAGGTTATCATGAAACACAGTACTACTTATAAGCACTCTGCTACTGGGAGAAAAACAAACAGATGAAAATACAGAGATTCTGGGTAACAGACGGGGTAAAATTCGGATTGATTTCCCTCCCCCTCTGCCCAAAAAGTGTTGAGCTCTTCCAGATTATGTGGTTCCCAGGCAAATCTAACTCCTTAAGATCTGTACTGAGTAGCATGTCATCATCAAGGACGCAATTGTTATTAGACTCCTAGTTTTGCTTCACAAGTTAAGAAAAAGCAGAAGTTCCTTCAGAGTAGTTCTGCAGACATGCAACTTTGGATAGTGTCCAAAAAACCTCATCCATTATTGCTCCAGATACATATCCCACTAGTTAGAGAAGTAGCGTCCATGACTAGCAGATATTAAGAAACTTTATTGTCTTGCTGTATGCTGAGCAGAGCTGGAGAACGGACATTAGCTAGGAGGATGGAAAAAACCACAGGTCTCTCACCAGGAGGTCAGGCTCCTCTAATTTAACAGGGAGCTATCCCCAGCCCAATTACCTGCTAAAATGCATTATGTTCTCCTGTCAGCCTTAAAAAAATCTTGTTCTTCCTTTAGCCCCTTGAATTCATGTAAGGAGTCCTTTGAATCAATCTGAAGCTAGCTGTGATTCACCCTCCCTCTCCTTCTATTGGAAGAGCTTTTTATTGCACCAACCCTTTTCAAATTAATCTGAGTAGCTGTTTTCATCTAAGTGTCCTAAATATAACCAAAGCCAGACAGAGAGAGCTTTGTCACTCACACGAGAAATCTGAAAGAGGGCTGTAAACTGCAGTGTCTAAACTGCAGTGTGTCTAAACTGGTCCATATAAAAACGTAACCAAGTAAAATAAATGTAAAGCATAAAAGAGTATTCTCTTTTATGCATAGCAAGGCAGGATTTCACAAGCAGAAGATGCAGAACAGGCATTTACTTTGCAGCGCCAGCAGCTGATCTGGTGCTCTTTGGGAAAGCACTGGATGCCTCACATACAGTTTATACAAACATGACACTTCTGTTCTCTATCAGCAGATACTGGATGCCACGACCGCACTACAACATAGCATTGCCTCGGCTGATCTCGTTAGGATAGGCTTAAATTTAGCTACAGACCGGGTTTGTAAAACATTATTTCAAACTGATGAAGATAGACTAGGCCTTCATTTTCTGCCTATTTACAATCATGTCTTGATTCATATGTCCAGAAAAAAATTACCTTGCTATTTTATTGTTCAACTATAAACTTCACACTCTTACTCAAGTGACAACAGGTCATATTCTTTGCACTTAAGCAATTTATATTTAAGAATTAATTATCTATTCCAGATATTCAACTGCCAAACACAATGCTTCAGAAGTATTATACTGCAATAACAAAGGCTCAACGTAAGATATGAAAATGCAATGAAAGCTTATGGAAGCTATAAAAAGCTATGAAATACAACCCTCACCTTTACAGATACATGCTAAACACCAAACTGCAACACTCGCAGGACAGGAACGCGTTTTATGGAAAAGTAAAAAGGGAGTCAAAGGAAGACACTGACAACGTTAGAAACAGCACTGAGAACAGACTCCCACCTTCTTGTTCTTAACACCTCTGATTTCCATGGGCACCACAGATATGTAAAAAGCCACCCTCTCAAATGAAGTCAGGTCACTTTATCAGATGTTGGAATTAAGAAGCTTCTTTCCTGACAACAAGCTCTTCAGGAAAGAGATAAAACAGTACATATCCTTGTACAACAGCTTTAGCTACTATCAGACAGCAAAGCTAAGACTGAATGACCTTGAAACTGGAGTCAAATTTTAGAAGACACTTGGAGTTACGTCTGAGTAAGGTTGGCTTCTGAGGTGAATGGAAACATTACAGAGGAATCGTAACGCTAAGAGTCAACATTGAAACAAAAGCACACAAGCACAGTGATGTTCAATTAAAATCCTAACACCAGACTTCCAGCTTCTATTTAATTAAAAAAAAAAAATCCTATGCTTGAGAGTTTACACCACTAGCTTTATTAGGGACTATAAATGTTACATTAAGTTCACTACAACGATGGTACATGGACGCCTAGTTACCTTTAGTAGTGAGTATGGCAGCATGACCTCCAGCTCCGCTATCTGGTGAGCAGGATCTTCGCTGTCCCCATGAATTTCTAAGTCCTCCTCTGGTATCGTGTCCCAATGCCCTCGGTGGGCTGCCATCATATGGACCAGTTCATACTGCTCAGGCAGCGCTAGGCTAATCCGTGTTTGTGTCCCATGCGTGAAACGGATCCGTCGCCTCTTACAATTCTCCTCGTTGCTGATTTTGGTGGTAGGGAGCAGCTTCTCACCCAGCAGTATGTTGAGTAACTGGCATTTGGCATTACAGTTCTGGCCAAGAATCAGAAGGCAAGGGTGCCAGCTCACAGTCCGCTGGAGATGCTCTTCCTCATGGCGAGGGAAGGAAATGAAGTTCTGCCCTAAAATTGAGGACAGACTGCATTAGAACAGGTTGGCCGAACAATAAGTCTTGTATTTAAGCCAGTGGAACGCAAAAGTTCAGACATTGCTGCCCCACAGCCCGCCAAGAAACCCACACAGCACCAAGAATTTGCTTATGTATCCTGAAACTAGTGTCAGCAATTCAGCACTTCTACTGCACCAACAGAGGTCCACAGCAGGTTGATCCTCCCAAAGCCATTAAGACAATTTGTTACTGCTCTCCCCACCTATTTCACTGGAAAGTGTTTACACAGAGCTCTCTTCAGCAGGTTAGTGGAAGACTAACGGTAGGCCTTGAAATTCAAGAGGAAACAGTTGTCAAGGTTGAAACAGCCAAAGGGCTAATTTTGCCTTGGGTTGGAACAGTGTTTCGCCTTGCTCTAGAGTTCAAGGAGGCCCAATGGGTCGCTAAGGCTAACTATTCCCAAGTTTTGATGGCTTGGTGGTACAGAACATTCCTGTCGCATATCAAATTCAATCAACTATGAATCGGTGACAGTTCCACCCACGCACTTAAAAATGTCAAATACTTTGCATCTACCAAATCCCAAGAGTATTATTGCACAAGCTTGTCGACCAAAGCCTAGGATCATTGATGTTAAAGCAGCAAAACCTCCTTTCTAGCCTCAAGGAAAGGCATTCTTGCAAAATTGCTTCTCTACACAAAGCAGATGACAAGACCAAGTTTGCTTGAGACATGGTAGCAGAACTAATAGCCTCTGCCAGCAATTCCCTATGACAGAAATAGAATCACAGCATCGAAAGAAACTGTCACGCTTTCACCAGCCTGGGTAGAGATGAGCCCAAGGGAAGACACTCTTTGCGAGCAGCCAGACGATTCCTAGTGCAGTCTAAAAGACAATAAGAAACAGCTTTACTCCTTTGACCGTGCTAACAGTACACATCTTTCCTAAGCTATACAGTTGAACTAAATAGGCACAGTTTGCCAGATATCCTTATCAATTTTAAGAACAACATTTAAGCTGCAAAAGGAAATTACTCAACATCTGTATCTTCTTCAGAGTAGCAGGACTCCCTGTAATCACTCTCCTTACCCATCTTCCACCTGAAGCATCAGTTGTACCATCCCACTAACCCTGGTTTGAATTCTTAGTCCATGATGCCGCAACAACTTGCATTTGCCTTACTACATTAATTCTCAGTCTCAGTACTGAATTTAGCTTCTGTATTCTTTTACAAGTCCTAAATACAGCTTTTCCCACGCTCAGTCATCTAAGCTGAAGTCTAAGAAGCTTTGCGTTACCTTATGCATAGCAACAGAAGAATTCTGGTAGTACAAAAAGCAGATACAAACAAATTCCCCATCTGCTGCACTTCAGCACAAGCCCCGTGAGTACAAAACAGCTAGTGTTCCACCGCAGCCAGAGAGCTAGCCCGTGTTCCCAGAGCTGAAGGCAGATGGCACCCAAGAATGAAATGGCAAATGGAGACACCAGCCCCCAAAAGAACTGCCAAACCTGAAAGCTATAAACCAGTATAATTGCCCTGATATCAGGCAAACTGACGAGAACGACTGTTCAAAGATAGACTCAAATACAACACAGCAGAGAAGCACCAGCAGGGATTTTGTAGGGGAAGGTCCTGTTTCACCAGGGCTATTAAAATTCTTTTAATGAGTCATGTTCTGGCATCCAAAATTGTTTCAGCATCTCAAGTCCCAAGAAAACAAGATACTCTCCTATACCAAGATATTCCTCAACACTACTACCCAAATTAAACATAACATACAACAGCTATTCTAGTCCTCATTCTGATAGCATTCCATTCCTCTATTTTAATTAAAATCATTCAAATCAGGAGCAACACCACACATAGTTGGTTGTGTCTTAGACCCAGTTTAAGGCTTCTTTAATATCCTGCCTAAGATTTACCTTTCCTTCAAATCCACAGTCTGGAAATAGGACTGCTGGAGGAGTTCTCACCACCAGAGGAGGCCTTCCACCCCCCACAACACTACGGGGGAGCCCTCCCCGTGCCTCAGCAAGCCCCTCTCCCGCACCTCTGCCCCACGCGGCCCCAGACACTGAGCCCCAGAAACCAACAGTCTGGAAAACGTTATGGGAGATATCACTTCTTGAAGTATGACTCTTCATAACCGTTTCTTAAACAAGCCTTTCAAGCTCCACAACCATAGCGAGTGGCCACATCAAGTGACTGAAGGGCAGAATCTGGCTAGCAGCTCACAAAAGATAAAAATCAGCAAAAACACAGAAACAGCACATTTAAGCCTTCATCTACAACAAAGAATTTCTTTGATCTGGTTACACCTATTGAAACTTCAACTGGAATTCAGGCTCGCTCTTCAGCTACCAAGCACGAAAAAAGCAATTCAGAAGGCATTGTACAGGCCGTGAAGCCTTCTCCGCACAGGCTTTTGAAAAGAAAAGAAGGGGCAGATTGCATCCTCTCCTCATTCTGGGCGGCCTCTGTAGTTACAAGTACTTAATGCCAGCACAAATGATTGAAATACAGCAACTTAGCTGAAATTATTGAAGCATGGAACAGCTATATAAATACTACATCTTTAAAACACCTTTCCTCTTTTCATGCACACAACCTCCCTGTGATCAGCACTTATTCAACAAGTTTACTACAAGCGGTATCAGTAACGAAGCCGTTACATTTAACATTATGTCACACAGCGATATTCCACGTATGTGAAGCACAAACACAGAACCAGCACCAAAAGCAGGATTCAGCCATATCACAACTAACCCAGCGCACCATCAAGGCGCCCAAGTCGTGGCAGTGGTTTCAACCCTGCGCATATCTGTCACGGGGTATCTTACAGTGACCTCGAGGTCTCAAACCTGAAGCAAATCGCACAGCGATGGAGCTACTGCTCATATTCTGCATTGCAGAAGAAGTATTACTATTTCTGCACATCAGAATAAGACCCTGGGTAAAAACACTCATACAGCACTTCATAGGTGATGCCACTAATCTGAACATGAATTCAAGTTGGGAAGAATATGACCTCCTGTGGTACCTAACAAAAAGCAGATTTAGAACTTGCTTACTGAAGGGATGTAGCGATACTCTATGCGAGCAGCTCCTGTTCGTGAAAGGACTTTTGCCAAAGATTTTAGGTGGTGCTACACACTGTATCCATATACCGTATCATTGGGAGACATGTGATAAATACTTAAAAAAAAAAATGGCTGCGGGGGGAGTCCTTAAGCGCGTGCATCCTATTAAGCTCCTTTTGATGAAAGGAGGCCTGTCCAAGAACAAGGACGTCTCTCACCAAGACTCATCTCAAAATTCAGTCAAACACTTGGCACAAGAATCTTAGGATGAATTTATGATATCTATAGAAGCCCTGAGCATTTACTCATCCCCTTTTCAAGGAAGGCCAACTACACTGCCAGTCTCACTTGTCTTTCTCTTCCATTTTCAATAATACATGCAGACAACAGTGCCTAAATAAGGCCAGACCCTCATACTTCTTGCAAATACTGATACCTTTCATAGAAATCCTTACATTTCTGTGGTGCTGGCAAGGACTTGCAGGGTGCTTTGACTACTATGAGACTTATGATTAACACACTCAGTTATACAAACCAAGTTTTAGTTCCACTCCACCACACATCTGTCAGCACGGTGGTGTTAACTCCAGGAGAACACATGCAACTCATCAATATACCAACATAAGCAGTTCCTACCGGCGTGGCTGTTATAACATCAGCAGCCTCCATGGTCTGCAGAGGCAAGCTTCATCTTCTGCTTAACTTGAAGGTTGTTAGCAAGTGCCTCCTCCCATCTATCTGAGGAGTTATTTCACAAGTACCCTCCCCAACCACCTCTCCACACATTATCTAGTCTTAAACCCCATCTTATGTTGACATACCTAACAGCACAAGAGGAGTCCTAGCCTTTTGAGGATCACAGCAACACAGGCAGAGCAGTCACATTTTAACCAGATACACACCCTTGGTCAATATAGCATTGAGACAAAAACTCTTCCAAACTCCCTGGTTAATACATTCACCCCCTATGAAATCCACTTACATACGGAGTCATTAGGCTACCAAGCCCAGGGCTTTCCCCCAGCACACACTCATTAAGATAACACCACAGCTGCTGACCCAACTCTGGAGATGCTATGGATGTCTGCACAAGAGCAGCTTGTGTCTTCTTGCACAAGAACAGCTCAGTTTACAGAAACTTCTGAAATAAGACAAAAGAAATAGCAGAAAAAAATTAGATTCCTAGGTCAAAGGGCTCAAGTTATTTCAAGCACAGAATGAAGAAAACAACTACAATTAGTAGAAAGCAGGGTTGCTGGGGTTTTTTCTTAGTACCTTTACATATTTTAGTAAAATCTGCTACTGAGTCCCTAATTAAGATTTTCTTTTTACAGAAAGTCAGTACAAAACACACTAGCTAACAGCACCAAGAATAAAAAGCTGTCAGACCTGTGCAGGCTAAAGCTACAGGATTGTCATAGTGTCTGGTTTAACTCCAGCCAGCAACAGCCCCACCAGCCGCTTGCTGGGATGGGGGAGAGAATCGGAAGGGTAAAAGTGAGAAAACTTGTGGGTTGAGAGAAAGACAGGTTAATAGGGAGCGCAAAAGCCACGCACGCCAGAAAAGTTCACTGCTTCCCATGGGCAGGCAGGTGCTCAGCCATCTCCAGGAGAGCAGGGCTCCATCGCGCGTAACGGAGACTGGGGAAGACAAACGCCATCGCTCTGAACGTCCCCCCTTCCTTCTCCTTCCCCCGGCTTTCTATGCCGAGCATGACGCCATACGGCATGGGATAGCCCTGTGGCCAGTCGGGCTCGGCTGTCCCAGCCTCTTGTGCCCCCCAGCCTGCTCGCTGCTGGGGTGGGTGAGGAGCAGAAAAGGCCTTGGCTCCGTGTCAGCCCTGCTCAGCAGGAACTGCAGCATCCCGGCGTCCTCAGCACCGTTTCCAGCACAAAGCCAAATCAGAGCCCCATGCTGGCCACTGTGAAGAAAATGAACCATCCCAGC
The DNA here is from genome assembly GCF_965183815.1 of Platalea leucorodia. Taxonomy (NCBI): domain Eukaryota; kingdom Metazoa; phylum Chordata; class Aves; order Pelecaniformes; family Threskiornithidae; genus Platalea; species Platalea leucorodia. The sequence continues at coordinate 2,160,108 of NC_138841.1, forward strand.
CAAAAGCAGCACACATAGTACTTTAACAAATCATTCTTAAAAGCCTATTCATGACAAAGCAGACCCAAAGAACAGACAATATTTTGTTGAATGCTTCAGAAACGCAGACAGTGCAAACCAGACTTTCTCCCTCCCCTCGTAAATGGTAGCTGGAAGGCAATTATTTTTTCCCTTGAATTTATTTTACTTCTCTTACTATGAGGAGCAAGTCAGCCCTGGTACTAAGGCCACAGAGGGAACATTTGGACAATGACAATCCTTTATTGATGAATATTGCCTGTCATCCTCCTAAGCAGAGGAGCGTGGAATGTAAAAGTAAGTACACATTTGCTCCTTCAAGTACCCAGCCCTGACTGACCCAGCTTACCTGAAAGGTCAGTGGCTACTACTCAGCTTAGCAGATACTTAGGTCTGGTTTTGGACAGGGTAACCCAGGCTGTGCTTTAGGTTGCTTGAGTTGTGTCGATTCGAAGGGCAGTTACCTTTTATGTTGTTACACTAGTTTCACAGGTGTCTCAAAAGCAAACCCCTTCACATTTGTTTTGTTTCCAAGGCATCTAAATTTACTTTCACAGTTTATTTTTCCACTTCAACCACAGGCAGTAAGCATTCTGTCCATTTCGCTTCCCAGTTCCTTTGTATTTCACAACACCTTCGCATTCACGCCTCAGCACACTGCAGAGCACTGCAAAAAGTCTGCAGAACGCCTTGGTTAAAATTCCTCTCACTTTGACACCATCCGTAGGGCAGATTCCAGGCAAAAGTGGTTCTGAAGTCAGCGAGAACTGTGCTCCTTAAACCCTCTGACACTTAAAATAACCTCCCCACGTTAGACAGGGGAAAAAAGCTTCATTACCAGCCACTAAGTTTCAGAGAGCACTGGAAATGTACAATACAACTAAAATTTTACAGAAACAAGAAGCTCTGTCCAAAGGTGATTATTCAGGCACAAAGGTAATAAGGAACACCAAGGCTCTGGGTTTTGGGCAAAGCCTTGTACCTTCCCATTGCTTAAAAAAATAACCATCATTGGTTCACAGTTATTTTGCAGTTGACTCATTTAAGAAAATTGCCAGCCTCCATTATTTTACTAAGTCCTGCTCTTCATCCTCTCCCCTTCCTCTTTCCACACTCCCCTCAAGACTTCCCACCCTCTAACATGGAGCAGGTTTATTAACCCGATCTGTGCCCCACCTGAAACATGTCACCGCTTCACCAGTTTGAAAGCTACTGATGTAAGTTTTATTTTTAAGAACAGTAAATGTTATACAACCTCTGCAGCCTGAAATCCTGAACCAAGAGCCTACACTGTCATTACTGTTCGCATGAACAAGCTCTAAAGCAGTCAGCCTCTCCTTGAAGCCCTGATACTTAAGGGCCAGTTGGTAACACATTTGGCAGTAAAGTCAAACTGGGTCAAGGTAGGTATTTGAAAAAAAAAAAAAAGGAGGTTATAAGCGCTCTGTATTAGAAACAACAGGCAGGGTATTTGGTGAAATCTGTACCCTGTGTCGGTAATATTTAACTAATGAGGTATCCACATCTACAAAGCCCTATAAGGAGACTTTCAGAGATGCAATTAAATGCTAGCAATGTTTTACAAGAAGTAACCAAACAGAAGAGCAACTCCAGTGGAGCGCTACCATTCAAACAGCATTGAGATCCACAGAAAATGAGTGAAACCAACCAGTTCCTACTTTTTGGAAGTCACAGAAAGATGTAAACAAACAGAGACACCACATTTTTACACAACTATTCACTTCTATTCTGACAGTTTATATGGAACACTACTTTTTTTACACAGACCAACAGAAGACCTCAACACCACTTCAATTTTCAAATCAGAATCGTAAGCATAAGACAAGCGTGGACAAGCATCTCGGACAAGTAGCCAACAGATGACTCATGAGCCATTTGGACATGAATAAAGAAGATCTTTATATATATTTAATGTCACGCTAAACTCTTCTCACAAGACAGTCTTATGGAAAGACGAAGTTCTGCACGTGGCAGGAGGGCTCCCACCAGCAGCGATGTTTGTCAACAGTGATGGATGAGGATAAAAGTGATGAGTGAAGCCTGGCACTATTCCCACGACACACACGAGGCACACCAACCCCACAAAACACCCACTCCCCAGGTGCTGCATCTTCCTAACCCCCACCCTGCAGCTCCCAGCCCACCTGGGGAAAATAGGTAGAGGAGTCCATCTCCCCCAACAGCCCCCATCACCCCCGGCCTGCTCCCTTCACCCCACAAACCCCCCAAGGCATCCCAGCTCTCCATATGCACCCACAGCCCCCCATTACAGACCCTCCAGCCCCCCAGCAGCCCCCCTTCCCTCCCCATGGCCCCCCCCACCGCCTCCCAAGCCCCGGCCACCCCTCGCTGCCCACAGCTCACCCCACAGCCCCCCGCACCCCCGTTTATCCCCACAGCCCGCTCCCATTTCCCCCCCACACCCTCTAAACACAGGCCTCCCCGCCCGCCGCAGGCCCTGCCCGACCTCCCCGTCCCTCTCTCACCGCCGGGTGCGGGGCCGTCCCGGGGGGCCCCATCCCCAGCCCCGGTGGGGAGGCCCTCGCCAGTCGCCGCCGAAGCGAAGGGGTGCCCCTGGGAGTACTTGACGTCGCGGAAGAACTTCTTGGTCTCTCGGAGGTTGTGCTGCAGCCGCGCCAGGTGCCGGTTGTAGTGGCCGAAGGAGCGGCACAGTTCGCGGATCAGCCCGCCGGCACCCCGCCACGAAGGGGCCCCTTCTCCCTCCATGTCCTCCGGGTCCGTTCCGCTATCCTCTCCCCACCCCGGGGGACACTCGGCCCCTGCCAGGCTGCCGCTCCCGACCTCTCCGCCCTCCCGGAGGGAACGGCGCGCCCCCGGCGGCCGGGCTTGGCTTGCCTCGCCTCCCCCCCCACCCCTCCCGCCTCCCCTACCCCCGCCGCCGCCGCCGCCGCCTCCCTTCTCAGGGGCAGCGCCTCAGCAAAGCCGCGCTGCGTGCGGCGCGGAACCTTTATCGGTGCGCCGCGGGGCAAAGGGGGAGGAGGCCGGGCGGACCCCGGACGCGCGGCATGCCGGGAACTGTAGTTCATCCGCGCAGGGAGCCTGCGCGCCGCGCGGGGGGCGCCGGGAGCTGTAGTCCCGTGGGGCCGCCGGGGCTCCCGGGCGGGGGCAGCGCCCCCGTCCGCCCTCCCGCCGCTGCCGGCCCCTCCCCGGGGCCTCCGCCACCCCCGGGCAGCCTGGGGGGCAGGCGGGGGCCGGCAGGGAGGCGCGGCGGGTGGAGATGGGGAGCAGCAGGCGGATGCCGGCGGCCGGCGCAGCCCTCGCCCGGAGCCACGCCCGCACCGAGGCAGAGCGGCGGCGGAGACTCGGCCGCGGCGGGACGGCCCCGCTGCCCGGTCAGCACCACCGGGCCCGCGGAGCTGCGGCGGGCGAGGAAAGAATAATGATAAAACAATTGATTACAATAAAAAAGACCTATTTAAAAAGGGGAAGCAAGAGGCGAGGCAGCGCCCCGGCGGCAGGGCAGCGGCCCGCCGGGCTCTCGCCCCGTCTCCGCGCTGCGCGGACCGGCTCGGCCGGGGGCGGCGGGCCCGGCAGCACCGAGCGCCGCGACAGCTCCGCGCCGCCGCCGCCAATCGCCGCCGCCGGCCCCGCCCGCCGCCCTCCGCCATTGGCCAGCCCCGCCGCCACTCAGGCCCCGCCGGCGGCGGCGGCGGCGGCGGCGATGCCGATGCCGGCGGGCGCGGAGCCGCCGCGGCGCGGAGCCGCCGCCCGGCCCGGGCACGGCGGGGCAGGGGCGGGCGGGGCGGGGGCGCGCAGCCCGCGGGCCCCGCAGCGGCCGCCCGGACGCCGCCCGCCGCCGCCGCCGCGGCCGTAGGCGCCCCCGCCTCCCGGGGGCACGGCGCACCGGTATGAAGCGGTGCCGGTCGGACGAGCTGCGGCAGCCCGAGGAGGACCCCGGCGCCGCGGGGGAGCCGCCCGGCCCCGCCGCCATGGAGGCCAAGCCCGGGGAGGCGGCGGCGGCCCCGGAGGCGGGCGCTGTCCCGCCGCCGCGCACCAAGCCCCCCGACCTGAAGGTGAGCGGCGGCGGCACCGGCCGGCGGGCACCGGGGGGCTGGCAATGGGGCGAGAAACCGGTGGGGTCAGCGGAGGGACGAGGACCCCTTAGGGTCGCCAGCAGGGTTACCAATCGGGCAAGCACCCTATGGCGTTACCGCTGGGGCTACCGGTGGGCTGTACGCCTTGGTGGGTACCACCGTCCCCACGCCCTGGTCCCCGCTCTGCTACAGGTGTGACCTTGGAGGATGTGGGATGGCCCCGGGATGGGGATGCTCCTGGGATGGGGATGGTCCCGGGATGGGGATGGTCCCGGGATGGGGATGGTCCTGGGATGGGGATGCTCCTGCGATGAGGACACTCCTGGGATGAAGATGTCCCAGGTTGGGATGCTCCCAGACTGGAGATGCTCCTGCATGGGGATGCTCCCAGGGGAGGGTATGGCCCTGGGGTGTGGGTGCCCCCACAGCGGGCCACCTCCCAGGGCCGAGATGCCTCATGGTGGGCTTGCACAGGCACACACGGGGCTGGGCACCGCCGAGGCCGTGGCCCTGCTGCAGCCTGGCCACCAAGAGCAGCGATAACAATAGGGCGGCGGTGGGAGAGGCAGGAGGACCCTGGTGACACCACTCGGCAAGGGGGCTGCGGGCACGAGGGTCGCACCCCAGGGCAGGTCTGGAGCGGGCTGCCATCACCCGAGCAGGCTTTTTTGGGGTAACAGAGCTGTCCCCCTGCAGAGGGGCTGAGCAGACCCCGGTAAATTACTGCCGGAGTCAGCCCAGCGCTGAGCGTGGGGGAGATGCTCGGGGGACCGCCAGCCGCGCTGATGGGATTAGTGCTGCGGCAGCCGGGAAGCACCGTGTATAAATGGTGTATAAATGGCCCCGAGGCTGCTCCTCCTGTGCCTTCGGGCTGTGTCCAGTTAATGAGGAAAACAAGTTACGCGGCACTGCAGCGCTGCGGGAGGGAAGGGAGCCGGTCCCCGGCGGCAGGGTGCGGGCAGAGCTGTGGGCAGGCAGGACGGGGCGGTCCCGGGTGGAATTGGGCAGAAATTTCCTGTGGGTTTGAAAGCAGAGCAGCTCTCACCCCCAGCTGTTCAACAGGGTCCCGCTGGCGTGGATGCGGTGGGGTTTTTTGTTGCAGAGATGAATTCCCTGCTTGTAACTTTGGTGTTTTCAGGCGCTGCAGCACGTTGCGGCCGCGGGCAGAGCGTGCTCGTGGCAGTGCTGTCAAAGGCGATGTGGCAGTCGCGCCGCGGTGGTACGGAGGTGCCGCTTCCACTCTTTGGTTTCAAAAAGACCTAGACAAAAGTGGAAAATGTCCCTGGTCACCCAGGGGCAGCCTGGCATCCAGGACAGAGACCCTTGTGGAGCACCCCAGCCTGCCGCTCGGCCTAGAAGGTCTTACCAGCACGGTCAAGGTCACGCGGGAGCAGGGAAGCACAGCCAGGACTGCCAGGCTGCTGCCATGCCTGCATGCCTCCCTTCCAGAAAGGCAGCCAAGAAATAAAAACTCCCATTCCTGTAGGAGAACTCAGCTGCTTTAAGCACAAGAAGCCCTGTGGTTGCAGGGCGCTGCTTGCTGCAACACGTGGTGCCTTTTCCTCGATGTCCGAGCAGCAGCTCTGGCTCCTGAGGCTGTTTTGGCTTTGCTGATGTGATGTCCAGCTGCTGCTGCTGCCCTAAAAAGAGCTGGAGGGGAGAACCCCATGCCAGGGGAAGGCACATCCATGGGGATGTGGTGCTCAGGGCCACCCAAGGCTCGGTGGGGTGGGACACCCTTATCTTGAGGAGGCTCGACTTGGCTTGGCCAAGGTTATGCTTCTCATCCGCATCATCCCCCAGCCTCTCTCCATCCCACCCGGGGCCCTTTTCATCCCTTTCCAGAAAGGGGTGGGAGCGTGGGGCAGAAGGAGCCGCGGCTGACGATGGGGATGGCCACCAGACCAAGCGTTCCTTGGTCGGCGCGTCCAGCTCTGAGCTGGAGCTCAGCCTGGTCTGCAGCCCAGTCCAACTCGCAACAACAGCAGTGGCCAAATGCCCATTGATTTTATCGATGCGAGTATGATACCCTAATGCAGGTTTGCCTCGCGATGCTCACCTTTAACGCATTTGTAGCTCAGCAATTAATTGCCTGCATGGAGCGAATCCTCAAATTTGCTTCGCCAGGCAGAACGCATGAAAAATTGCATCTCGGTGCTGCCCACAACTTCCACGGCAGAGCTGGGCGCTCTGCCTGGCCCCGCCACAGACACCACCGATCCAGCCACTCTGCCTCCTGTTGCTACGATTAGTGCCATCGTTAATATAATCTTAAAGTTTTCCTGCCCCAAACCCCCTCTGGAGCTGCACTGCATTCGCCATGGTGGAGCGGGTTGGGACAAGCTGGTCCGTGGCCCCTCTGCTGTCCCCAGGCTGGCATGGTGCCACACACCAAGACCCACAGGTTCATCTCCCTGGGGACACTGAACAAGCATCAGATGTAAACTTTTGTTTGCTGCCAGCCGAAGATGGATTTGAGCTGGCAACCTGGAAACAACAGGCTGCCTTGTGTCATCTCCATCCCCTAACCCCGGCAGATCCGCGGCAGCTCTCCATTCCCCAGTCCCGACTCCGTCTCCTTTGCCGAGAGCAAGGGCTCCATTAGGCGAAAAGCGGGGAAAAAAAAAAGTTCTGGCAAGGAGCAAAGCAGATGCATGACACATAGTTCTGCTCAAAAATACGTTGGGTGGCAGGGATTTCTGCGCTCTGCAGCAGAGTGACTGGATCCATACAAAACACTGCAGAAGGAGACATTCAGCCTCTTGCGGCTGCCGGGGTGTCCGGGGCGTCCCACCACCAAGGAGTTCACCGCCTGGTCCTGCTCCCACTTTCCCCGAGCATCTCTGAGCTGAGTGTTTTCCCTGGGTCTCTCTCTGGTTTCCCAAATGGGCTGATCTGGCCAAGGGCGGAAAGTTGAAGCCTGACATCATTTCCATCTGCAGTTTCACGATCTTGGTCTTCATGGCTCCTGCCTTTCCCTCCTTTGAACCTGAAAGCTAAGATCAGGAGGAGTCCAGAGGCACTGGCCTAAGCTGTTCCCTCTTCCCAGGGCCTGATTGAAACCCCACATCCATGGGCAAAATCTTCCCCTGGGCTTCCTGGAGGTGGGGAGCCTCTCCTGGGGAGGAGGGAGATGAAGGACAAGGAGAGGTCCCACCATGGGACGTGCAGTCGCCAGCACAGGTCCTGCCCAGAGCAATGGGGTTGGGACAGGGGTGGCTGGAGGGGACGGGGTGAAGTGTTAACCTCCTCATAGCAGGTCAAACCCCTCAGCTAGTTTATTTTTTTCGAAGGTCCCTCGCTACTAGGGGATGGGTCTGGGGGTGGAGACCCCCTGACGTGGTTCAGAGGCCCCCCCATGGCGGTGCCTGTGCAGGCTGCTCGCTGCAGGGAGGATGCGGAGGACGACTCCTCTCCATAAAGGTCACCGGCCCCTATTCTAAACCCTCAGGTACATTTATATTTAATCCCTCGCACGAACAATTTTCCAGGCATATTTTGGTCTTGAAAGGACACCGCCAAGGTGAGCCGGCTCCCCTGCGGTTAGCGGGATGGAGCTGTTGTCAAGCAGCTCGAGCAGGAGCAGCGCGGTCCCTGGAGCGGCCGCATCCATCATCTCCCCGGGGCATCGCTCATCAAAAGCTCTTGGGCTGCTGGCAGTGACCCCGATGGGTCCCTGCTCTCTCCGCTGCAAAGCTGCACGCCGCGACCCCCTGTCCCGCAGGGAGAGGAGAGCATCCTCCGGGCAGGGTGCAGCCAGAAGGACAGCGTGTTTCCCCGGGGTTTGTGCCAGGCGCGGTGGAGGGCGAGAGCCGAGGCCGGGGCGCGCTGCCCTCCCGGGAGCTGCACGGTGCGTCCCAGCAGACACACGCTCATGTTGGTGTGCGGTACTCGGCTGAGGCCAAGCACCCTGTGCCCAGCTGCCTACAGGCCCAGCCCCCCGCAAGATCTGACCCCCCACGGTCCCCATCCTTGCTTCCCACTGAATTTCGGTGCTCAGCATCCCCACAGTCAATTCAGGAGACGCAGAGGTGACAGCCGTGGGAGAAGTGGTCGTGGGCTGCCGCTCGCTGTGTTACTCGCCTGGGAGCACAGCTGGCTGCTCTCAGCACCAGCAGCAGAGATCTCACCCTGCAAATGCCCCCCGAGGCTGGGAGCTCGCGGGGGTCCGCAGCCCCGCAGCTGGAGCCACACCCGGGCAGTCGGTGCCGGCCCCGCAGATGTTATTCTGGAGAGCGTTCAAGGAGCTGCGTGTCACTATAGCGTTTTGGTAGTGCATTAAACAACATGACTAACGTTTGTCACATGTTTGTTCTCTCATCCTGTCCCCGGGAGGAGAAGCGTGTGTGGGGGAGTGCTTTATTTTCCATTTTAGAACATCTATACGTTTTCCTTGGCATTTGTGGCAGCGGGAAGAGCGGCAGAACAGGGGCTCGAGATGCTGGTGTGAGATAGGGATGCGAGGGGCAGCTGGGCTGGCTGCCACCCCGCTGGGACAACTCTGCCCCCGGCCCCCCGCCTGGCTGCTGGCAGTGGGGTGCAGGATGGTGGCAGGACCCCCTTGCTGGGGACCCGTAGGAGGATCAGCTGGAGAAAGCAGCAGGAGGACTAGAAACCCTGTGCCGGGGCGAGCAGGACCTCCCGGGGTGCTGCTGCTGTTTGCTGCGAGCTGCTCAGTGGCTCATTCCCTGTCTCTGCCTGCTGGAGGAATGGCTCCCCCCACACCTTAAAATATGGAGTGCTGTGGGATGGGATGGGACGGGACGGGACAGAACAGAATGGGAGGGGATGGGAGGGGATGGGATGGTCTTCCACCGTGTATATGCAATGCCTCCAAAGGGCTGCGGAGTCTTGGCTGGAGCCTCTGGGTGGGCCAGGGATATAAATTAAACAAACAAACAAACAAACAATAACAACAACAACAACAACAACAACAACAGAGTGGGACTTTGCAGCATGTGGCTGTGCTATAAGGTCATGGCAACAAGATCCCCTCCTTGTGCGTCTGAAAGCCCAATAAGAGGTTTGGATGTTGGGGCAGAGCTGGAAAACCATTTAGCGAGAAGCTGGGAGGCTTCAGGCTGTGTGGCCATTTGGCAGCGGGAGGAACACTGGCCCCGGAGAGCCCGGCACGGCCCGAGAGGCAGGGAGGGATGCAAGTCCCCGCCTCAGCGAGCAAGGGCAGCACCTGGCTCTCCCATGGGATGTTGCCAAAGAGCAGCATCCCAGGCAAAAGAGTCATCCAAGTCACTGCCTTCCTGCAGTATATGTTGGTTTGGGTTAAAATGGTTTTTTTTCAGCTCTTGGCCAGGTGTGCCTTGTCGCCACAGTGTCCCTGCAGGGCCGGGACTCTGCTCTCGGTGCAGGCAGGGCGGTGGGATGGGTACAAGGGGGGGCTCGTGCAGCTCCCTCCTAGCATCTCACATTTTAGCAATTAGTTTCCGTCAGTGGATAAGCACGTAAGAAGGAGGGAGAGAGTGTGACCGTGGTCAGCCCAGAGCCGTGCTCAGCCAAGCCGTGTGCCTGGGGCTTGACCCTGTCGCAGCCAGCAAGAACCGATCCACTTACCGGGGCCGTGAAGCAGGAGCCGCTCCTTTGACGTCCACGGCAACAAGTCCCCACCACCGAGCAGGAGACCCTGGCTGCATTAATGGAAAAGACGGAAGAAACAAAGATATTTTTGTATTTATCGTAGTGTTTCACAGCTGTCTACACTGAGAAATTAATCTCTGTATCCATTGCATCAGTTATTAAGCAACGGCTGTTCCAAAATAGCCCGTGCAGACGCTTTGTTCTGAGCCACGAGTAGTTTCGTGCCAGAAAAATGCCTCTGCATTGGAAGTGCAGTCATATCCCGGAGTAACATACAAAAACAGAGTTTTTACATCAGCAAATGCTCTGCAATAACTATTGCAGAACGGCTTGTTCGTGGTGACCGCTCCCGACCACTCTTTAATGCAGACAAGCCTTTAGCTCGACAAGCCGTCGATCTGGTGGGGGTTCAAGCCCAGGACAGCAGGGCTGGGATTCCTCTCTTTGCTTTCCTACCCCTTTTTCCCACGCAATCTCTTACCGTCCCGCCGGGAGCCCTACCTGCAGAGCCCAGGAAAGGTTCTTCCAGGAAAACTTGGAAAGGGCCTGAGGAAAGTTTCTTTTAAAAGGTGAATTTCTGTCAGATCGAGCTGTTGGGCCAAGAACACCTGGGGGGCGACTGGCTTCCAGCTCCACGCTGGTGCTGGAAAAATGTCCTCTCCTTTATTGCCGGCTTTGCTTTTATTTTGTTTTCATTACCCTCAAGGAAGGGAGTTGGTTGTTTCTTTTCACTTGGACCTTCTAAAGGGCTAACTGTGCATCCGTGGGTATGCCGTACCCTTGATGGTAGAAATCAGTGGGTTTAGAGTTATTACCTATCTAATGCTCTCTCTGTTTCCATAGAGACTCTATAAATAGAATAAAATTTAAATCACTATTTCCTGAAGTAGCAATTCAGCACCGTAGATTTATTATATATTTCCTAGGAAAAAGCAAAAGGATAGAAATTTTCATTATGAATGGATAACAGAAGGATTAAAGGATTTGCCTGTAGTGTTTAGTGACACAGGATCTAATTGCTGATTCCTTGTCAATATTACAGGTGTGATGAGAATTAGACCCTTATGGATTTGGACTTTGTGGCTTAAATGCCTGGGATTTTTAGGAGGAGTCCTTTCCGTATGCCCATGAAATCCTCCACAGTCTGCAGCTCCTGGAGGTCGTGTCTCAAACATCACTGCTTTTCTAAAAGCCGGGGCTTTTGCCAAGTGTCCGCTGGGGCTATAAGTAGCTCCCAGTTCGGAACCCGCTTCACGCTGGTTTTCAAGCATTAGTAAATGGCAGCGCCGCAGTTACGGGAACCAGCATCCCTGGGGAGAGTCCCAGCCGCAGTGAATCAGTGGTGAAATGCCCCGAACGTCAGCAGGGTCAGGACTGGCGTCCGCAAAGGTAGGGTGCTCGGCTTAACTCCAAAATCGAGACAGAGAGCAACAGGGCAGACTTGTGCCTTGTGATCGGCTGGGTTCCTGGTAGCTGAGGCTGCTTTGGGAGTCGAGAAGATCTTTCAACATCCCAAGATCATTTACTTGCTGTCTGGGAGCTGGGATGGACCGAGGATCTGGCATCTGGCATCTGGGATCTGCTGAGCCCTTTGCAGATGCTGGAAGTTGCTGCCCACGCTGCTGCCTCCCGGTTGACCACACGCAGGGGATTGCGGAGGGCACCCAGCCAAAATCTCCCGTGGATGCAAATCTGGGTGTTCCAGTGTCTGCAGGGAAACCACTCCGGGCTGACCCGGCTGTAATCAAGAGCACGACCTGTTCCACCATCCATATTGCATGACTTTGCTGTGGTTCCGCCCCGATTCCCAGGAGCCGGCATGAGAAACGCCGTGTGCTCTGTGGGAACGTGAGTCTCAGCCCCCTGGGAGAGGAAGACCCGGGGGTACGCAGGGGAGCAGCATGCCCCCATCTCCTGCTGGAAACCAGTTCCTGCCCAGTGGGGACTGGATTTGGGGGCACTGGGCCACGAGCTGCAATTTCACCCCTGTAAGCGAGGCCAGCCTGGTCCGTGCTGTGCTCAGAGGCCATGGAAAATCCCCTCGGCAAAAGCCCTCCCCGATCCGTCCTGGAGCACGTTTCGGAGAGCAGGTGGCTCCCAGCAGCGTGTTGGTGGCCGAGGCTCCAAGGCTGGGAGTAACCAGGGCTTTTCTAGCTAAGGACAAGGCTTCTCGGTCCCTGCCGCCTGCAGAGTCGGGGTCTCTGCGCAGCACGTGGCGTTGGCTGCAGCAGGCACCCTCCTCCCTCCATTGCTCTGAAGGGTCTTTCTGCTCCTCTTGCTACTTTTAGGGGTAGCCAGCGCTCATCGGAGACCTTCCCCCAGTGTGGGTAATGCTGTTGGAGCTGCATACCTGAGCCGTCCTGAGCCACCCTGCTCAGCCCTCAAGTGGCCACTGATGTTTAGTACTTTTTCATGGGTGTAAAGTGCAGTGCCAGCAACAAGTGCAGTGCCAGCAACAAGCAACAAGGCTTGTTCTCTTTCGCAGATTCCTTTGGGCTGATCTGGGGTCCCCAGAGCCCACCAGAAGCTCTTTCATCCTTTGAGCTTCACGTTTTGGTTTGGCGTTAGCATGGGCACCGTCCGTCAGAGCCGTGTGTGCCAAAGTGGGGTGATGCTGTCCCTTCCTGACAGTAACCGGGGTTGTTTTCTCTCCTCTCCTGCAGAAAATCCAGCAGCTGTCCGAAGGGTCCATGTTTGGCCATGGCCTGAAGCACCTTTTCCACAGCCGCCGGCGGTCACGGGAGCGGGAGCACCAGAACTCGCAGGACTCGCTGCCGCCGCACTACGGCATGTCCGACCACGACTCCCCCGACGAGAAGGAGCGGTCCCCGGAGATGCACCGCGTCTCCTATGCCATGTCCCTGCACGACCTCCCGGCGCGTCCCACCGCCTTCAACCGGGTGCTGCAGCAGATCCGCTCTCGCCCCTCCATCAAGCGCGGCACCAGCCTGCACAGCGGCAGCCGGCGGGCCAAGAGCAGCTCGCTGGAGCCCCAGAAAGGGAGCCCCCACCTCGTCCGCAAGGCCCCCCAGGACAGCAGCCTCACCGCCATCCTGCATCAGCACCAGGGCCGCCCCAGGTCCTCCTCCACGACCGACACTGCCATCCTCCTGGCCGAGAGCGGGACCGTCTACCTGCTCACCGAGGACACCGAGTGCCTGGCCGATAAGGTAGGGCTGCGCCGCGGGGGCCTCCTTGGGCAGCTGGGGGGCACGAGCGCATGCCGGGGGGCCGGGGCAGGACTGGGTGCAGAGCACCCCAAAATGCTGTCGGGAGGAGGCTGTCCCTCCGGGCAGCGCTGGTGGCACTGGGTGTGCAGGATGATGGACAGCAGCCCCTGCCCAGGAGCGAGCTGGGTCCAGAGGCTGCCGGGGTTGATGCTCCTCTCGTGGGGAGGCGAAAGCAGGGACGTGCATCGGTCTGGTTCCCAGAGCACGATATGAGGGAGGGAGAAAGGGACCTGGCCAGAGCTCTGTGTCAGTGGGGTGGGACCCCCAGCACGGGCTCGGGGGGGATCCTGGGCAGCCCAGCCCAGGGGCTTGGCCCGGCGGCTGCAAATTGGTCCCATCTGAAGTGATTTTTAAACCACTCTGTGCAGAGCTCATAGAGAGGATGGTATTTCCATCTAGCGTTTAGCCCTGTTAATTATGAAACAGCTGAGATTAGCGCAGCAGCACGGCACGCTGAGGACACGGCGAGAGCGGGGAGAGGTGCTCCGGGTGCCAGTAGGATTCTCCATGTTGGCTCCTCTCCTCGGCCTGTGGAGCTCAGGGGGGTGTCACACTCTAAAACCACTCTCTGCAGCCCTAGATGCATCCTGGTTTTTTCTTAATTTACCTGAAAACGCCAGCAGTGAGTTCGCAAAGCAGTAGAGCTTGGGGTGGGGAGATGGCCAGGCAGGCTCCAGCACCCCGTGGGGGCTCGGGGGTGGGTGGCTTTTGCAGGAATAGCTGTGTAATGGGATGGCAGTGGCTGGCAGAGCTGCGGGGTGGGACAGCGGCGGGGGTCGGGTCCATGCGCTCCTCCTGAGCAGTGGGACCCAGCGGGCGCAGGGGCTGGGGGCAATGTGTCCCACGCCCCCCCCAGCCGCTCCTCTCTCCTTGGCACCGAGTCTCTGAGAGGGAAATCTGACCTGGAGACTTCTGTTGCCCTCTGAGCTAATGGAAAGAGGATCAACCAGATACTTTTTCTTTCTGTTTTCACTTGCCTGTTTCAGTGCCAAGCTGCAGCTGACGCTCACGGCTTGCAGCGGGTGCCAGCGCGGCTGCCCTGCCACATCCGTGCAGGGACGGGGCCACCACCGGGATGTGGGAATCTGGTCCCAGAGGATAAACGCATCATTGTATTTGCAAGAAACAGCTGCCCAGGTCCTCTCCCCTCTTTACTGTGTGCAAATCAGGGCACCCCAACCCTTCCCTGGCAACCCCCGTGCCGCACCCGGACCAAGTGCCCGAGCAGGGCCAGGGGCCGTTCAGGTTGTTAACTTGAGCACCTGCAGCCAAAATTTCATCCATCTGGCCCGTGGCATCGGCCTCGCAGGGAGCCCGGTCCTGCTGAGCCCTCTGGGGTTACGGCCGAAGCTTCGAGCCGAAGCGGCTCAGGACAGAAGCACCCGGAGGGAGGCGAGAGCAGAGCAGGTCTGCGTCCGCTCGCGGAGCAGCGCAAAGAGCACGAAAAGGAGATGAATAATTAACTGCATATGACACAAAGAGTAATAAGAAGAGAGACGATACTGGGGCCTTTGTGGGGCAGTGGAAAAATAACCTATTTAGAGAAACAAGAGCTATGTGATATTCTCATGCCGTATTATTTTTCCATAGCCCTCAGGAAACCCAGCCGCCTGCCGGCAGCAAACCGGCCCCTCTTCCGCAGGGACGGCGGGTGCTGCCGTGCCCTGGGCACGAGTACACCCGGCACAGCTCCGCCGGACCCCGGCAGGCGGGTTTGCACCCAGGCTTTGGGCCAGCAAGCACTTCACATCACCTCTGCCCTGTCCCGCGGGGGCCAGCCGCCTCTGCCTCCTCCCCGCTTCCCCCTCAGTTTGGAAGCCGCCGCCCCGGGGGTGCACAGGGCCCCTGTGAAAGAGCCGGTTTTTCCCCCAGAAATTTCATGCTGAATTTTCCATCCGTTGCATAAGGGCCTGAGCGCATGTTGGATTAATCCCTCATGGGATCGCTCAGCCTCAGCAAATGCTTTTTGAACAGCTATTGATTTTTTTTTTCCTTTTTTTTCTTAATTAGGTTCCCGCAATTTTCCCTTCCCTACCTTCACCTGTACCGGTTCCTCGCCTGGTCCCCGCCGGCGCAGGGCCACCCTCAGCCCTGCTGGGGCCGGGCACACACAGTTCCTCCCCCCTGCACCCCTAAGTACCCCAGGAGGCAGCTGCCGGGGTGCTGCGGCCCCGGGGAGCAGACAGGGCGGCGGGAGGCGGTGAGCGGGACTACGGCACAGTCTGGGCATTCAGCGCCGGGCGCCGGTTCTGCCTGAGGCTCGCGGTGTAATCAGAGAGATGCCTCGCATGCCCCTGCGCTGCCTGCACGCTGCCTGCACCTGCAGCTGCCCCATGCCCCGGCACAGCTGCCTGTCGTGGGGAGAATCCCCGAGCCGTAACCCCCAGCTGGGGCTGGGGGTCTGTCACCAGCACTGCATGTTGGGGACTGAGCTGGGGACAAGGCTTTGCTTTACGGGGTGATGCCCACCTGGAGCACACGTGTTCATGGCTTCCCCCCCGCCGGCCTTCCCCGCCGTGCTCTGCTCACCTTGTGCATGCAAAGAGCAGCTCCTGAGGAGGGTGGGATGACAGCGCGATGGCCCGGACGTCCCCTGCCTCCCGCTGGCAATTGAACGCAGTTTGGGACCAAGGTTTTGTACATCCACTCTGCTCTGAGAACCGCAGCCGATCGATGTGTGCCCGCGGGGTGCGTGCTCCCTGCTTTGCCCTGGCACGGCTCTCCGCTCGCCGGCGAGCCCGTCGGGTGGGCTGGGGGAGCCGCTTCTCCGGGGCTGCGGGTGCCCACGGCCAGGAGCCCCGCCGGATTGCAAGCAGCCGCTCTCCCACGCATCCCATCGTGCGTGGCTCGCCTGCTTAGCCAAAGCGAGGTGGTGTGTTTGGGGCGTACGTTGGTGCCGGTGTGTCCGGGGGAGCACGTGGCTGGTGTTGGTGTTTCACACGAGGACGTGCCGGCTTGCAGACATGGTGGCACGTGTGACAGCGGTGGTGGCAGTGGCCTGGTTGGAGCAGGGGGAGGCTGCAGAGAGGGACCACGCGTGGCGATGGGAGTGTTCTGGAGAGCTTTCTCGTTATCTCACTAATCTCCTCCTGGTGACCCGCCAGCGCCTTGTCGGAGAGGCGGGCAGACGGGCATTACCGGCTGGGACGGCCGCCGAGGCCCTGGCACCGGCAGCAGCGGCTGCGGGGTCTCCCCGCAGACCCCGCTCTCCCGTGGCAGTGGGGTCACCGAGCGTCGGTGCTGGCGGGGCAGAGCACCCCGGGGGGACCCTCGTCCCCGTCCCCGTTGGGGCAGACGGAGCCGGAGCGGGGCGGCCGCGGGGTTTTGTGCCTGGTGCTGCCGGGGGGCTGCGCGGACGCCTGCGGGGACTGCGGCATGGTCCACGTCCAGGTGAGCCCCCCGTGCGCCGGGGCCTCGGGGTCCCTCCGAGCCCCCGCAAGCCACACCGAGCAGCGGCGGGGGGCGAGCGGGAGGGAGCCGGGGCGAGCGGGCTGGATGCGGGGCCGGTGGCCGTTAGAGGGCAGCGTTACCGCACCGGCGTGCACGGGTGGCTGTCCGTCCGTCCGTCCGTCCGTCCGTCTGCGCGCAGCCCCAGCCGGCTTCTGCCCGGCATCCCAGAGGAATCCGTTCACAAGTGTCACGAGTGCAAGTGCTCAGCCCCGGCCGGCAGCAGGGCTCGGAGCATCCCCCGAGGGGGGCGAGGGCCGGACCCTGGCCCGGCTCCCTGCCCGCCTGCCCTCGGCCTCCCTCGGCAAGTGACGGCACCAGCTGCCACCGCTGCCCGCGGCCCCCCACATCCCCCCTGCAGCCGCCTTGGCCCCCCGATGCGGATGCTTCTCCCGTGAGACACGGGGGAGGGACGGGGGGGAGCAGGGGGGGCTTCGTGCCACGTCTCAGCTTTGGGCTTGCGGGCCAGGCCGGCTGCTGAGCGGCTACGAGCCATGCTTAATCATGGGCTTGTAGCCTGAGTGTGCCACCTCCCTGCTCCCGTCTCCTCCCTCCGCTCCCCTGCTGCCTGCCCCGTCTCTGCGGGAGATGGGTGGTCTGTGGTCCTGGGGCTCTGCCTTGCCGGGGGGACCTGTCCTTACGGCCCCATCCCCGCCGTCCTGCTGCCTCAAGGGCACCAGCACTGCAAACACAGGGCAGGATTCATCCCGCTAAATTTAGATGCCGCTGGGTCAGTGGCTATATCAGGGCGAGGCGGATTACAGTCAGCAGGGAGAAACCCACAGTTTCTGAGCATCCGCCTCCGGGGTGGCTGTGGCCCACGGGCATGGAGGGGTTTGGGCGAGCGGTGGCTGGGAGGCTGCGGGACGGCTCAGCCCTCGCCCTGGGACAGCTCAGCCCTCGCCCCGGCAGCTCGGGGCCGTCAGGCAAAGTTCATCTCCCCTGCTCGGGCATCTGCTTTCTGGCTGCAGCGTGTCCAGCTCAGCCCTGGCTCCCTCTGGCCCTGCCGGCATCCGACCGCCTTCGGTTTCAGGGCGGGGACGTGGTTTCTCGCCTCCTACGGCTCCGGTTACCCAGAACTGGTCTCAGTCGACAACTGGGACAGGGACAACGACAGGGACTCTGCACAACCCAGCCGTGACCCCCGGGGCTGGCCTGGCCCATCAGGGGGCTGAGCAGCCCCAGCCTGGCTCCAGCTCGGAGGGGAGATGCCCCGGGGCCGGGGACGTGCTGGGAGCAAGCCGGGTTTGCTCCATGGTGCTTCTTGAGTATCCTTTCTCCCTGCGGTGGGTGAGGACGTGGTGGTGGCAAGGGAGGTCGGCCGGGCGCGCTGGGGTGGCTCGGGTGGTGGGATGCTGGTGAGCGCTTTGCTGTCCCTAAAACTCACGTTCAGTGGAAATTTCGTGGCGCCGGAGCCAGCAATCCTAAAACCAGGAGCTTGAAGCTGAGCTCCTGAGCAGGTAGCCTGCTTCCTGGAGGTGCTGAGCACCTAAGGATCCCTGAGGAGCTGGCAGAAGCTAAAGGGATGCAGGACCTTCAGGTCTCACTGCTTTGATTGCTGTCCCCACATGTCTAACCCAGGCAGGGGTTTCCCCTCACTCTCTGCCTCGGTTTCCCCAGCTGGGAACCAGGGCCAACATTTCCCTGCGTTGTGTGAAGTCTCTTGCATCTCTTTAGGAGGATTTGCTGACAAAAGGAAAGCACATCCTCCCCCCCCAGCCAAACTCCGGGCAAGTTCTGGTGTTAAAATCCCAGAGGAAGGAGCTGAAATAGGCCAGCGGTGACTGCAAAAGTGAATAGATGGACCGGTGGGGAAAAGCTACCCTCCCTGCAGCCCCACGGCCGGGCACCCCACGGCGTCCGGGCAGGGTCCCAAGGGGGTGAGCCGGGGAGCACCCATGTGCGGAGACCCTACAAGTGCCCAGGGTCTGGGGGGGGGGAACTGCTGACCTGCTGCAGACCAGGCATCACGAAACTGGAGGTGCGAGGGTACTCGTGTCCAGGTTGGCTTCCACTTCTCTGCCTCCGTTTCCTCGCGTGTCACAGGGGAACGAGAGTCTGAGAGTGCGGGGTGGTGGTGGGAACTCGTTCCCTCACTCCCATCGGGATGGTGCTTCGAGGAGCAGTTCGGGAAAAGCAGATAATAGCTGTGAAGACAAAGATACCCAAGATTGCTGCTTAATTAATTCAGGAGAAGAATATCAGACTCTGGTACTGATTCACCCCCTAGCAAAAGACATCGTGTTCCTCAGCCTTCGCTGACATATGGCTGTTGTTTCCAGCCCACCAGCAGCTCCCGCTCCGACAGGCAGGCACCGAACGCGCCTCGCCGCCTGCCCCCGGGGGATTCGGGTCGAGCGAGCGGCTGGTGTGCGGGGTGGATGGCCAGGGCGGACAGGGCAGGACTGGGGGAGCAAGGGTTCGTGTCTGTCCTGCAGTCTGTCCTGCCCATGCCCTGCTGCCGCGGGCAGGCGGCTGGGTTGTAGCTGAGAGCAGGATTTGGCTCCTGAGTCAGGATGAGCAAAGCAGGGTCCTGCCTTATGACTCCTCGCCCCGCTGCGGCTGCAGCTCTGCCTCTGCCTGCCTTCCCCCTCAAACCCTTCCTACATCAGCTGCCGAAAATCCCCCCCCCAGCTGCACAAGCACCCTGTAGAGGCGGCGAAACCCAGCTGCAGCATGGGCTGGGGGTGCTGCTGGTGGTTTTAATGCTGTCTCACCCAGCAAGCGAAATAGCAGCACCATTGCTGGAGCACCCAGGGTTACTCCCTCCCGTAAAAACAACAACGGGAATTTTTCCAAAGATTCTCCAAGCGTAGGCAGGGCCCTGAATAGCTTCACCCGTGAGGGATGGTCATTGAATCATCTCTGCAGAAGTGTTCCTCCTGGTGACCTGTGAGCCCAGGGCACGAGGGACAGTCCCCAACCCGGAGGACGTGGTGTCAAATTAGGAAACGCTGGGGTCCGCATGGTGTGGCTGGGCACAGAGGCACAGGGACTCCCTGAGCCCGGGGCAGGCAGCGGGGACAGATCCCTGCCACCCCGGGGATCTGCCCGTCTGTACCCACGCAGCCGCCTTCCCCACGGGGCTCTGCGCCGGGTGCTGTGCAGGAGCAGGCTCCCCGCCTGCTGCCACTGAGAGCCCCGTGGGATGGTGGCATCATCCCAGCTCAGACTGGGGACCGGGGAACCGCCGCGTCGCGGCAGCTCGTTTGTTTATTCTCTGCATCATTCGGAAGGCAGCCTGGCCAGGCAGCTCTTGGCGGTGCTGTTTGTTCTCCCAGCACAGTTGGAGGAGCAGGACCAGCCCCTGCGGCACCCAGCCTGTTCCCGCTCCCCCGGGCTCCCTCCAAGCTCGCCAGCCTGTGCTGCTTGTTCTTGACTGCCTCAGAGCCTCGTAGTGCCTCTCTGCAAACGCACGTCCTACGATCCTCTGCCCCTTGGACTCCTTAACCGCAGCCATGACAGAGGGAGAGGATCCGGCCGCCTCGCGGAGCATCGGCCCGGCGCTTTGCAGGAGTGACCAGGGCATCCTGATGCCGGAACAGCATCCTCCCGAATCCTGTCCCGGGAAAAGGATATTGCTCTTAAATTCTCTGTTGGGTGTCTTTGTAAGTACCCTGCTCCGCTCTCCTTCTGCTCCTAGGCACCGGCAAGGCAAGGACTCGGGATGTCCCAGAATAAGGGGTGAGGAGCAAGGTGGTACCTGCAGGTGAAGGTCAGGCTGCTGCTGGGCTCTGTGTGGCTGCTGCTTGCAAGGGTTGAGGTCTTAGCCAAGAAGCCACTTGCTTTAGACACCAAATTCCCTTGGGAACGCGAGGTTAAGGAGCAGTGGACTTTGCAGATCTTCACGTGTATCAGCGTCCTGGCTCCTGATAATCCGTACGCAGCTTTCCCAGCCCGGTCGAGGACACTCTGGTGCAGCTCGGCCAGCCTTCCTCCTTCTTTTAGAACCTGTGCTAAGCTCAGGCCCTGTGCGTTCCTGCTAAGCCCAGCCCCAGCTGCCGCCTGTGCTGGCCAGCAAAGGCAGAGCCCAAGCCCAAAATTTGCCGCGTGTTTGTGTTGCATCGCTCGGTGACCTGTCTCTTGGTTGAGATGCTCGGACCAGGACATTGTAGGCAGTCAGGGCTGGATTCTGCACGACTCAGCACTGGCACACACCGAATGTGCTGTGATTTTGTGGCCATCCAGGGATTTTCTTTGCATGGGAGCTGGGGTTTACTTATTTTTAATTTGCCTCTTACAGGCAGGCCTGAAAAACAGAGCTGCTGCTTTCTAAGCAGTGGACTAAATGTAAAGCAGAGCTGGTGCTAAGGATGAAGGGGAGTCCGCCACCAACCTCTTGGGTAATTTCCTTGCACTGTTCCCATGCCAGCGGGGTTTTTGCATCGTGTGGAAGGGAGGCTGTGCCCTTGGGAGGGGAGATGCTGCACCACTTCTCCACCGTGCTTTGCCAGGGCATTAATAGGTGCTTTAATTCTTGCTTCTGCAATTATTTGCTAACCCTAACCTTCCCCTTGCACTGGGGAGCTGAGAACAGGTTGCTTCCTATGAATCAAGCTATCTGAGGTCCCCAATAAATAAAAAAATGCTCTCCAGGTCTCGTTGCAACAGGCTGCCTGCAAAGTCTCATCCCGAGCATCCTGGCATTTATCAAATCCTCACTTCTTCAGCCTCGTCTGGGGAAATTTGTGCTCCTCCGTCCTTCCCCGAGGCCAGGGCCAGCCGGGCGGGTCAGGCAGGGTTTGCGGGGGGCTGGGAGCTGGCAGGAGGGGTGGGGGGCCATTACAGTTAACCCCAGGCTGGGAGGACCGAGTCGCAGCACAGAAGCGGGGCTGTGCCTGGCAGCCCCAAAAAGCGCTTCCCTGCCTGCAGCACGGCTGCAAGCGGCTGCTGGGGACCAGAAGGGCTTCGGGGCCGGCCCCAGCGCTTTAAATGAGGGAAATGGAAAGCAGAGCTCGGAGCAGGGAGGGTGTTTTCCAGAGCGCCACGTGCAGCTGGGGATTTTTCCTGCCCTGCTGAGGCGACGGAAGAGTGATGGGAAGTGACCTCTGGCTCCCGTGCTAAAACGAGAAGTGATGCTATGAGAGATGTTAAACCAAAGATGAATGTCCCTCGGTAATCTGCCCTGCGTCATGCCCGGAGGCATCCACGGCCCGGGGCTTGGCCAGGCTGCAAAATCCACCCTCGCTGGGGCTGCTCGGTGGGATCGGAGGGACGGACGAGAAGCGGCGCCTGCCCATGGGAGACACACTGCTCCTACCCACGCCGGCAAGGAGCCGCGTGTGCTGCCAGCACCGGTCCCCGTGGGCAGCATTGCGGCGTTGCCCGCGGGGTCTGGCCGTACCCCACGTCTCTGCAGTGTCGGTGCGGCACCGGGAGGAAACTCTGCTCCCTCCTCGCCCTTCCCCAGCGCGGCTGAGCCCTGTACGGTAGGCACAGCTGGTTTCTGCTCCTGACGGGTTTAACTTACCGGGGAATCTGCTCTTCTCTGTGCCTTTCGGTACGATGGTACCACAGCCCGCTGCCAGTGCCTGCAAACGGTGGGTGAGGAAGGGCCTCAGCGCTGGCATGCACAAAGCTTGCTCATGCAAACTCGCAGCCCGATGGGGACAGGAGGCTTTTGCTTACGAGATCCTGTCCTCCCGAGAGGACAGACAGAGAAACACGGGAGCTGCTAACAGCTCCGTGTGTAGAAGCAGCTCCTGCCGGGGATATGTGGCCTGCGGGGATGCTCAGGTCAGCAGGGGGCTGTGCCGTCCCCAGGCTGGGGTGCAGGGACCAGCGCTGCTTCCCCAGTGCAGGGCCCGCAGCCAAGCCCAGTTTGGGAAGACGGCACTGGCGAGCTGTGCTGCCACGTGGTCGATTTGGCCTGTCCCTTGCTCTCCTGTGAACACCTGCCAGGCGTGCCGGCACGGCTGGGGATGCCCCGGGCAGGGTGCCATGCACGGTGCCGGTGCCGCAGCGGCGGGAGTTTGGGCTAGAAGGGGCCAAGGATTTTAGTTATTGGTGTTTAACTGTGCTTTGGCAGCTTTGCATCACAGATCGGTCCGTGATGGGCTGCTCCGGCTCTGCCTCCTCCCCACTCCCAGCACCCAGTGGGGCGCGGAGAGCTGCGAGCGTGGGCACCGGCACCAGCATTGGTCCGGCAGTGCTGGGCTAAAGGATGGGGTGATTCAAGGAAATCCATTCCCAGCTCAGAGCAGCCCAAGCAGAGGCTGTTGCTTCTGTGCCCCTTTCCTCCCGTCACACTGGTCAGCTCATCTGCAGCTGCGTATGCCCGTGGCCAGCAGTGCAGGCAGCCCGCGGCCAGCAGTGCAGGCGGCCCGTGGCTGGCAGTGCAGGCGGCCTGCGGCCAGCAGTACAGGCAGCCCGTGGCCAGCAGTGCAGGCGGCCCGCGGCCGGCAGTGCAGGCGGCCCGTGGCTGGCAGTGCAGGCAGCCCGTGGCCAGCAGTGCAGGCAGCCCGTGGCAGCCCCTGCCCCAGACCTGTCAGACCTGAAGTCTCCTGGAAGGAAAGAGCTCCCGCAGGGAGGCTTTGCCGCTGTTGCGGTGTCTGTGGTGAGGTTTAAGGGAGTTCACATTTGGAGGACACGGAGGGACTAAGACCTGGCGATGGTGCTTTTATGGAGCTGTCGAACCGAACCTTTCAAATCCATCCATGCCGGGCTGGGTTGATTTTTGTGCTGCCCACCCCAGCTGCTAAACCTGGGCAGAGCCAGCTCTGGCGCGGGCAGCACTGGCTGTGCCGTGCTGGCTGTGCACCGCGGGGTAGCTCAGAGGTGCAGCGTTGCACCCAGAGCCTCTCCGAGACGGCAGGTTACGCTTCCAGGGCACGGCCGGACATAGGGACAGCCCGAGAGGTGCTGGGAAGCGCGAGGCTGAGCAGTGCTCGGCTTGTTTCAGCTGTGGGAGCGGCACGGTCTTCCCCATTAAACATGCATCTAGGTCACGATCAGCTCCTCGGTCCGGCCTGTACAATTCAATGTGTGGCTGAAGATACTTCCTAAGCTGTTGTTGTCTTGTTGCCTTTTTTGAGAATAACCAAACCAGAGAGCTGCAAATGAACCTTTCTCATTTAGCCCGTTGTCTGCGGCTGCACAGATGCTCTGGTCTGCAGCCACAGTTGGTTTGAGGTTTCCGCATCAGCAGGGCACGTTCAGGGCTTTGGTCTGGCACAGAGTAAGGCTGCGGGCTTAAATTCTGCTTCCCTCAATCACTTTTATCCAGGCCTGATCCTGCAGCACTGGCTGCATAAACCCTGCTCTGTGCAACCCCATGGGTTTGGGCTGAGTCAAATGCACAAGCTCGCGGTCTCCTTTCTCGCCCAGGACTTTTGCTTTGGCCCCTCACCATCTCCACTGGTCCCGGCATAAATGCAGCGCCTGGGGGGTGACTCCAGACTGCCACTGGCTTCTGCAGAACCAGAGCCTGCTGTCGTCCCTGCTTGCTTTTCAGACATCCCATTTAGTATCTTTTTAATTGCACGTGAAGTCTCAAACACTTGTATCTGGTCAGTCGGCTGGATGTGGTTTCTTTGCATTGCGTGTTCTCCCGTGGCAGAATCGGGTCGGCGCAACCTTCCCCATCGCTCTCCGTGGCGTGAGCGGGCCGGATTGGGGTCTATCCCAGTGCACGGCGTGAGCCAAGACACCGCCTGGTCCTGGTGCTTTTAGCTCCCTCAGGCTGCCCAGATCCTTGCTTGGCGACTGTGTTTTTCCCGCATGTCGGTCCCAGCCGGGGTTTTGCTTTATGCGTGCCTCCCCCTGCCTCTCCCAGGCTTTAGGTCCTGGTATGTGACAGAGCAGATGGCAAGGGCCCGTCCTGACCCCCTGCGTCAGGGCACAGGCAGTGTATGGGGCTGGAGGCGTGTGAACATCCCGCCACAGGGACGAGGGGGGGTTGCGTTACAGCCCTGAAAGCTCCAGTCGCTGAGCGCTGTAAACAGCTCCAGCAGATTTCCTGAGTCGGCAATCCTGCTGCAGCCATCGGCTCAGTCCCTGCGCGTTCGGGAAGCGCCCGGGGACGCGAGGCCAGCCCTGACGGGGGTCTGCAGGAGGGCTCTCCTCCTCCCTCCCTCCCTGCTGCTCCCCCGAAACTTTGCTGCTGTCAGCTGCCGCTTTCCCCGGGCCAGGCACCCTGCCATGGCAGCCAGCGCTGCCCGCGCATCGCTGCCGGGCTCCGTGCCGCCGCGGGGACACGGCCGAGCAGCCCACGCCGACTAGCCCTGGGGGACCTGAGCCCTGCCCGCCATGGAGGTAGGTCCCGGCAGCCGTTGGGGTTGGAATAAGACCGCGGGGAGGATGGTGATGGGCAGAGAGACCCACAGGGGCTTTCGGTACCTCTGTTTCTGGCGCTCCGTGAATGAAACCCACTGGCATGATCCGTGCCCGTGCAGCAAAGATGGGGTGGGAAGCTCCGCTGCAAGCTGAAACCCTTAACGTGCCTCCCTACATTATGTAAGAAAAATTATTCTCAGGCTGATAAATTAGTGGAGGCAGCTGCTGCCAGCCCGTTGTGTCCGTCCAGGGGTGGCACGGGAGCAGGCAGGGCAGGCAGGGCAGGCAGGGCGCGGAGGGGGACACAGGGCTGCCTGCTTCGCTCTCTGCTGCAGGCTTGAAAGGAGGGTGGGAAGTGTGAGTCAGGGCTCCTGCTTCTATTTTCAATGCCTGGGGTGGGTAACGCAGTCCGGTGGGAATAGCGGCTCCGCTCTGGGAGGCACGGGGCTGCAAACGCACGTGGGGATGGGGAGGGGACTGGGGACACCCAGAGCGTCCCCTGTAATGCTGGGCTCATTGCAGTCGCCAACTCACAGGACAGATGCTGTCCTAGATTACGCTGATAAAGTGCTCTGGGGAAGAGGGGCCATGGAAGCACCCACATTTAATGACTGCCCCAAAATCAACCTCCCCACATCCACTGCCCACCTGCATTTCTCTGCCGGCCGTGGCCTCTCCCCTGTGGCTTTCCACAGCCACCAAGGGCCCAGGGCATGGTGACACCCACACTGCAGAGCTGCCGGATCGGTGTCCACCCTACCTGCCAGCATACCTCGACAGCTCGGTGGTACTTATGTTTTCCACGCTCGAAGGTGCATATGGTCCTTCCCATGGCCGTTGCATCCCCAGGCTGTGTTTCAGCTGAGAACCATGGTCACCCTCTGTAGTGAAAGTCCTCGCTCGGGGTCAATGCAGCAGAAGCCACGGCGTTAGCTCATCCACTGCGCTTCCTAGTAGGCTATAGGGTATGGCAAACAGAATAGTTCAGGGCATGAGTAAGTGTCTTGAGAGTTTTGTTCTGAACTTTGCAATAATTGTGCAATTTCTTAAGAATGGGTTTAAATCCCTTCCAGTGGTGGGTGTGCCGGGAGACCCGCAGCCCTGCGCTGGGGACACGGCCACGAGCGAGCTGCTGGGCCCCGAGCTCCTCACCTGCCACCCGGGCTCTCTTCCATCACCCCTGCAGCAGCAAATAAACCAGCATTGCATAATTGTGCCTGGCCAAGGCCCTCTAAGTACTGTTCGCTCAGCTTATTAGCTTGAGCCTTTTGCATATCTCAGCTCTCCTGGGTTGAACTCTGTTGATAAGAATAATTTTTCTTCCTGCGTCCAGCATTCCTCCTGCATCCCACATCAGCCCCTGCTCTCCCCTCCGAGCCCGCCTAGAAAACAAGTGCTGGAAAGCAGCGCTTTCATTTTGATGTGCCTGCCAGAAGGTTTTCTGCATGTAGGGAAAGTGTGGCTTTTATTAATCCCCCTGTTAAATCCTCTGCGCAGTCGTTTAGGCTTGCTGGGATTTAGCAGACACTGTCTGTTAATACTGCAGAGATCAGTATTGTCTTTTGGTTGTTTTCAAAGCAATAACCTGATGTGGCTTTCATATGATGTGCCCTGTGTCTGAGAGAGAGCAGAGCTTTCAGTGGTGCTTGGGGAAAGGATTTCACCCCAGCCACGTCAGCACGGATGGGCAGCATCGGATCCACGCCATTCACCGCCCATCCTGCCCTCCCTCCCCCCCGTGCTCCCAAATATACTCCCACAAATAAATCCAAAAGACTGGCTTTGCAGGGGCAAAGGTTTGGGTGATTCCTAAACCTTTCCCTGTTTGGCAACAAAGTTTGAGCAACTTTTCCCCTTTACTGGCCCAGTTGGAGCTTCCCATTTCGGCATCTCCGGGGCTGCCATTTCCTTCTCCACGGCCGGTTTGTCCCTTACTGTGCAGAGAATTGGGCGTCGGGGCAAAAAGTCTGTTTCCTGCTGCTTCTAATTTCTGCCCCTCGATAAGGAACCAAAGCAAAACCCTTCGCAGGGCGGCCGGAGGGCCCAGCCTGGCCGAGCAGCTAAGAATAGCCTGGCAGCGGGGTCTGAAAACTCCGCAGGATCGTTGGGCATTATTTTTTTTTTTAAAAGTGCTGATCCAGCTGCCAGCTCTGCCCCGTGTCCGCCTGCGGGCTGAGGGCTGCTGGGTTGCCCCTTTGCTCTCATCCTCCAGCCCCTGCCCCATATCACAGTAGCGCTGCTGCAAGGGAGAGAGAAGGGAAACCTCGGGGAGGGGGCTGGGGACGCTCCCACCGAGCTCGTGGTTGCCTGCTTCTGCCTCCCGAGGAGGCTGAGACCCCTGCAAGGAGACCCCAGCATGAAGCACCGACACCCCGGGCTCCCAGCAGGACAGCAGCGCCGGGGAAAGAGGAGATGCAAGTAGGTAGCAGGAGGGCAGCCTTTGGCCCTACTTTTCCAAGCCCCACGCGGGACCTGCTGCAGGCGGGAGTGTTTATAAGCAGCATCTTGAGGACATTCCTCCCTCCCGCGCAAGGCATTTCCTGGTGATAACACACTCCTAAGTAATGATCTCGCAGCATTATCCCTATTAAAGGGTCATTCGGGGAAAGTGTGATGGAAATTAGAAATTATTCAGGTCTGCCAACAGTATTTAACTTTCAAGCAGCTCTTAATTAGAAGCCAGGAGCCATTTATACAACCACTGATATTTGCATAAGAATCTGCATGTAAAACCCAGCAACTGGAAAGATTTAGTGATTTTTTTTCAAGTGGCAAAGCGGCGTGCCTGGGTCGGAGAGCGTGAGGCAGGACCCTGGGTTGCAGTCCAGGCTCTGCCAGTGATTTTAAGTAAGTGTGGCCTCAGGCAAGGGATTTCCTCTCCCAATGCTCCAATTTTTCCATCTGTAAAATGGAAATCAGCGCACGGCCAAACTTTCTAGGTGGCAGCTTGTGTTTGCAGAGGGGTCTGGCATTGCCAGGTGAGAAACCTTGCAAAAGAAAGCACAGGAGCCCCTGCACCTGCAGCCAGCAGCTCTCTGGGGAGCAGGAGCTGCTCCTGAGTAACCTGCAAACGGGGGTTACGGCAGAGTTTCTCTGCAGCTGAACAACAACTGTGTGTATCTAGGATAAAAGCCCAAGTCTGAAAATGAGACTAAAATACCTCCGGCTTGCTTAATCCCTGCTCTCACTGCTGGTTTGGTGGGAGATTTGCTGATGGGTTCCCGTTATAGCTCCTTTTTCCCTGGCTGGCGCTGGGTGTCCAGCAGCCCAGAAATGCGAGTGCCCGTCTGCACAGAGCGAGGGCGGAAAGTCAGAGTCGAGCTCCCGGCAGCAGATGCCCCTTGCTGGAAGCAATTGGCCAAAACCAGCCCCAAAACCCTAATGATTTTGTTGCTGCACCCTCTAACTGGCTTATTCCCGGGATGCCAGCAGTAGTGGTATGGCTGGGAAGTGCTTAACCAGCCAGAAAAAGCCAAAAAAACAACTTCTCGCTATTGCTCTGGTTAACTATTCTCTTGCCTCCCTCTCCCTCCTCTGCCCCGCACCCCGTTCCTCTCCTGCCCCCTCCCCGGGGGCTGCCTGGGCCTTCGCTCCCTCCGTTGAGCATCGCCCTCCTCTCTCTTTGCTCGCAGCTGGACAAGGGGGACGTGAGCGCGCTCAGCCTGCCCTCCACCGCCGGGCACGGCGACGCCGATGGCACCGTCTGCCTGGACGTTCCCGATGGCACCCCTGACCCTCACAGGACAAAAGCCGCCATTGAGCACCTGCACCAGAAGATCCTCAAGATCACCGAGCAGATCAAGATCGAGCAGGAGGCTCGGGATGACAACGTGGCCGAGTACCTGAAGCTGGCCAACAACGCGGACAAGCAGCAAGCCTCCCGCATCAAGCAGGTTTTCGAGAAGAAGAACCAGAAGTCGGCGCAGACCATCGCGCAGCTGCACAAGAAGCTGGAGCACTACCACAAGAAGCTGAAGGAGATCGAGCAGAACGGCCCTTCCCGGCAGCCCAAGGATGTTTTCCGGGACATGCACCAGGGTCTCAAGGACGTGGGCGCCAACGTTCGCTCCAGCATCAGCGGCTTCGGCGGCGGCGTGGTGGAGGGCGTCAAGGGAGGGCTGTCGGGTCTGTCCCAGGCCACCCACACCGCTGTGGTCTCCAAGCCCCGGGAGTTCGCCAGCCTCATCCGGAACAAGTTTGGCAGCGCGGACAACATCGCCCACCTGAAGGACACGCTGGACGACGGGCACCCAGAGGAGGCTTCGCGGGCTCTCAGCGGCAGTGCCACCCTGGTCTCCAGCCCCAAGTACGGCAGCGATGACGAGTGCTCCAGTGCCACCTCCGGCTCGGCTGGTGGCAGCAACTCAGGGGCAGGACCCGGCGGCTTGGGAAGCCCCAAGTCCAACACGCTGGACAGCCACCACAATAACTTCGACACCATCCTGGAGGAGCTCCGGGAGATCAAGGACAGCCAGTCGCACCTGGAGGACTCCATGGAGGACCTCAAGGCCCAGCTGCAGCGGGATTACACCTACATGACACAGTGCTTGCAAGAGGAGCGGTACAGGTAGGGATGGGTGGGTGCCAGGGTGGCAGCACATGTCACCCAGGGGGGCTCTTCGGGGACCACAAGGCCACCACCCTGGGCTTGTTCAGCTAAGCCCTGCATGCCAGGGACGTGGGGAGCTGCAGTCCCCGCTGCCAGACCCCTGGCAGCACCACTCCCGGGGAGGATCATGCAATGCTTTCCCTTCGGCAGCCGTAACCAGCTACAGCCAGGAGCGGGGTGGGTCAGAGGGGCCGGGCGGCTTCCCCAGAGTCAGGAGGGCAGGGGGGTCCACGGGGGGACCTGCCCGTCCCAGCGCCCCTCCACCCCCGTGCACAGGTACGAGCGTCTGGAGGAGCAGCTGAACGACCTCACGGAGCTGCACCAGAACGAAATGACCAACCTGAAGCAGGAGCTGGCCAGCATGGAGGAGAAGGTGGCCTACCAGTCCTACGAGAGGGCACGGGACATCCAGGTAGGGGAGTGTGAGGGCTCAGCCCCCCGCTGCACCCTCCATCCACAGGGCAAGGGAGGGACCCTGGGCTGGGAAAGAGGGTGGGCAAGGGGGATCCCTTTTTCTAGCACCCTCCAGACGAGGTCCTCACTGTGATGCTGTCACAAGAAGAAGCAGGTAACTAGGCCATGTCCCCAAAATCCCTGTCTGTGCCCCAGTGAGTCCCTGGGTGCTCAAGGCAGGGCAAGGCTCCGGGTGGATGGCTGCAGTGCTGGGCTGTTACGAGCCATGTGTGGGCCAACACATAGTCCCTGCTGTCCCAGTTTGGGTCATCTCCCCTGCTGCAGTAGGTACTGCTGGCACCGAGACCTTCCCCAGCACAGGCAGAGCGGGATGGGCATGCACTGCACATCGCATGGGCCAAGGGTTTGCAGGGGGAAACCCCTTTCCAGCTGGGGTGATCACTGTCACAAGGTCGTGCACCCATTGGAGCCGTGCAAGCAAAACCTTCCAGCAGCAAGGTCTCAGAGCATGGGGCAAGTACCGAAAGCCCTCGTGGGGCATCCCCAGAGCCGCTGGCCGGCCCTGACTTGCTGTCCCTCGCAGGAGGCGGTGGAGTCCTGCCTGACGCGGGTGACCAAGCTGGAGCTGCAGCAGCAGCAGCAGCAAGTGGTGCAGCTGGAAGGGGTGGAGAACGCCAACGCCCGGGCGCTGCTGGGCAAGTTCATCAACGTCATCCTGGCCCTGATGGCCGTGCTGCTTGTCTTCGTCTCCACCATCGCCAACTTCATCACCCCGCTCATGAAGACCCGCATGCGCATCCTCAGCACCGCCCTGCTCGTCCTCTTCCTCTTCTTCCTCTGGAAGCACTGGGACTCCATCACCTACTTTCTGGAGCACGTCCTGCTCCCCAGCTGATCCGCAGCCTGGCCGCTGCAGCCCCAGGGGCTTTCCATTTCCCGCAGAGGAGAGAGCCGGGGGGCCGGTGGTCCAAAGCCTTCGGGTTGTTTCTTCACACACTCGGTTTGGTTGCTTTCCTGGCCCTCCATCCTCGCTGCAGCCAGCAGCGATTGCTCGGAGCCGGGATCCGTCAGTCCTCTGGGATGTTTGGGGAGCGCGGGATGGGGAATGAGGAGTTGTTTTTGGAAGAAACTGGTAATTTATGGGGCGCTGGGTTTTTCTAGGGTTTTGGGGTTGTTTTTTAAATGTCATTCTGTTCTGAAAGTCCATGGGAAGGAGGTCTTCTGCAGAGCTCTTCTGTCGGTGGGAAGGATCGAGCTGGACCAAACCCAGCTCCCGGAGAACTTCCTGCAGAGAGAGGAGAGGGGTTAAGTTGGGTCTGGGTTTTCCCTTTCATCCTTGAAGACCAAGATGGCAAAAAGCTCAGTCCCGGGATGGAGCGAAAGCAAAGCACGTGGCAAAGGAGAAAGCGGGTCCAAGGCAAATGCAGCAGGACATGCACACCCCACCAGCCTCTCCCAACCCCACCACAGCCTGGCCAGGGCAGAGCGGGGCCATGACATTGTCCCTGTGTCCCCACAGGGGCCTGGCAAAACACGGGGGACCCGATGCCGGAGACAGCACTGGCACAAGCCAGATCCCCTCCGCTGGGTTCCCTTCATTTATTTATTTCCCCCTCCTCCGGCTTTAGTTGATCTGATCTCTTCAGGGACACCTGGACGTTCCAGCATCACGCCTCTTGAGTTTTACAGCCTCTGCACTGTGTCGTGTGTGTGTGTGTGCGCGCGCGCGTGTGTGTGCGGTTTTTAATTTAATTCAAGACTCTGTTTCCATTTGTGAATCAAAGCTGGTAGAGCGGGGGGAGGCGAGCAGCTGCCTTCCCAGCCTCCCTGGCTCTACACAAGAGCACAGCATGCTGTCTCGGATGTTTCTTAAATTATTTCATACATATATATTTATGTAATATATCTATACACACACACATATATATATATAAATATATATAAAAGTATATGCACAGTCAGATCCTCCTCTGGTGCAAATGGGTGCCACTCCACCACCTTTGGAGGCCCTGAACCAGTTTGCCTCAGCTGAGAATTTGGCCCTTAACATTTTCTGTGGCCCTTCCCAGCCCGATGCGCAGGGCCGGTGCAGGGCATGGGGTGCTGGGGAGGGGCGGGGGGGGCCCACAGAAGGGGCAGAGGCAGTTCCAGCACGTGGAGGGGAAGGTGCGTGTCCTCTCCCACCGTCTCCGTGCTCCCGGGGCCAAGCCAAGCCCACCTGCGGCCCCGCATTGGGCTCCCTGCATCCCCTCAGCACTTGAGCATCACCTCTCACGCTGGCACAGCTCCCAGTGCATCCCAGCAGCCGGGGCTCGGTGCAGGAGCTCTGCACGGGGCAGCGGGTGCCTGCAGGAGCCCTGCACTCTGCCAAAGGAACCAGCAACACAAGGGTGGGGGGCTGCATGGAGGAGGGCTGGGGGGCACTGGGCTGGAGACCCCAACTTGTACCCTGGGCTCACAGCCGAGAGCCCCAACCCCAGGGTGCTGGGTCTGATGCATCAGCAAGGAGAGAAGCGGTGGAGGAGACCAAGGACGGAGAAGAGCCATGGCTTGTGGAGGGGGACCACAGCAAGAGGTGGCCCCACTGTCCTTGCGGAGACCTGGCAGCAGGGCCAGCAGGTACCAGCTGCATCCCAGCCCGCAGGTTTGCACCGACGTTACACCACGCATGGTGCAAGCGAGCTCAGCGCAGGGGAGCAGGGGGGCAGCCGGGAGATAAGCCTGCACTGTTTCTGAACCCAGCAGCAGGCTGGGTTTCTGCTGCTTTGACCTGGGAAGGTGGCAAATGGATCTGAACTGGCTGCTGAGCAGATACGAGTGGGGAGAAGGCAGCGGTGGTGGGGCTTGAGGGCCTAGCAGTACCTCTGGCTGGTGATGGATTGGGGGCACAAGGATGGACCCCGCTCCCAGGCATCCCCTGTACTTACTGGAAAGGGCATCCAGGAGGTGACAGGGGTTTAATATCGAGACACGGCAGCCGAGCCCCAGTGCACAGGACACAGCAGGAGCAGAGGCCGTGCCCAGACCGGCAGGCAGGGACAGTACAGACCTTTGTGGGGGCTCCCTGAAGCCTGGCCCGTTGCTGCAGGTGACACCCAGGGCACATCCTCTCCGGAGGGAACGGTCGTATCTCCGTGAACTTCATTTGAGCAAGGTGGGCTTGCTCAGAGCCGCAGCGATTTTCAGGCGCAGGGCTGGGGAGCCTGGCACAGCCTCAGGTTCAGCAGAGCTAGCCGCCCTGCCGCACCCCCCCGAGCACAGGCTGCACCGGGGCCCGCTCACCTTTTATGCCATTAAATACCTGTAAGAACAAAACAGGGAGGAATTAATTTTCAAAGTCTGAGCTCCCTAAACCCAGCTCCCTTTGCTGCTTGGCCCTGCCCGACCCCAGACCCTGAGAGCCCGGGGCAGGGGGGGGCAGCTGCCCAACGCTGCGAGCCGCATGCCCGCAGGAGGAGGAGGAGAAGGAGAAGGAGGAGGAGGAGGAGGAGGAGGAGGAGGAGGAGGAGGAGGAGGAGGAGGAGGAGGAGGAGGAGGAGGAGGAGGAGGAGGAGGACGGGAAAAGCCTCTTTCCTGCCGGTCTCGGCATCCCACCGGGCAGCGCACCGGGCAGGGGGCCGCGGCGCTGCCGGACCCGCGGCCGCAGGGGGGCCCCCGGCCTCCGCCGCAGGGAGCGCGGCGGTGGGCGGCGGCCCGGGAGCCGCCCCGGAGCATCCTCCCGAAGTGCCGCCAGGGGCAGGGTGGGGGCCCTCCCCGCGGTGAGCGCTTTAACCCCTTCCTGCCTGCAGCGCGGCACGGCCCCATCTTCCCTGCCCTGGGGGTCTGGAGCAGCGAGGAGGGGCTGGAGGGGCTGCCCAGGGTGCGGAGGGGATGGAGGGGCTGCCCAGGGTGCGGAGGGGCTGGAGGGGCTGCCCAGGGTGCGGAGGGGATGGAGGGGCTGCCCAGGGTGCGGAGGGGATGGAGGGGCTGCCCAGGGTGCGGAGGGGCTGGAGGGGCTGCCCAGGGCACAGAGGGGATGGAGGGGCTGCCCAGGGTGCGGAGGGGCTGGAGGCGATGCCCAGGGCGAGGAGGGACTGGAGGGGATACCCAGGGCGAGGAGGGGATGCCCAGGGCATGGAGGGGCTGGAGGGGCTGCCCAGGGTGTGGAGGGGGAGGGCTGGGGTCCCTGAGCTCGCTGGAAAGGAGGGGATTTCTGATGGAGACAGCAAGCACCTTGTCTCAGGAGGCTGCAGGCCCCCATTGCAGCAGGACATGGGTGCAACAGGGTGTCCAAGCACGGAGAGGCTGTGTGCCACAGCTCAGCACCAGCAATCGCTGTGTCCTCTGCAAAGCGGAGGAGGTTTTGGGGTAGGAGCACCGTGCGTGAGCCCTGCTCCCTCCCCTGGCTCCGGGGGGCGCTGCAAAGCTGGGCAGCCCCCGGCAGCAGAGGCAGGGCCGCAGCTGGCTGAAGGCGGAGGAGCAGCCTGTGACACTTTGGGGCATTCACATCAAGATGCTCATGTCCTGGCAGCGGCCAGAGGAGGCCCCGGTGCTGGGGCAGTGAGCAGAGCTCCTCCAGCCTGCTGGGCGACTGCCATCCCAGCAGGAATTTCAGGACCTCTGATACCTCCTGTTCCCGGACCTGCCTGTCCCCCCCGCCCAGCTGCCTGGGCTGGTCCCCACTTCCACTCCACCGTGCCCCGGGGAGAGCAGAGCCCGTGGGCTGGCTTGTGCCAGCCAGCCACGAGTGCCATCCCTGCTGCCCCTCCAGCATCCAGCATCATCCCGCTCCCCGGGCCCGGGCACCCGGCCGAGCCCCCCTCTCGTGGGCGAGCAGCTGGCAGACGGGGCCTGCCGGCATCTTCCCATGCCCAGCATGGGGGAGGCAGGAGCCAGAAAATCCTGCGCAGGGAGCCAGGGAGCTGCCGGTGACATTCGTGCTGGTCGCAGGGACAATTCCCGCATGGCATGTGCAGCCTGGGGCTCCCTGAGGACTCGCATTCTCCCAGTGGGCACCGGCACAGCGGGGCCAGGGGGGCTCATAACGGCCCCCTTTGTGCGGGTGGCGGGAGGAGAGGTGAAGCTTTGACGTCAGCCCGGGAGGAATTCCTTAATGCCATTCAGGCCTCCCTCGCCCGCGTTGCTAATTGCATTTTATGTAATAGCTGCAGCTGGGCTCCCAGTCCGCTATTGAGAGCGGGATAAGAGAGAGTGACAGGGGCGGCGGGGGCCCGGGCAGCGCCAGTGGCTGCGAGGCACGCCGAGCTGGTGCCACCAGGCGTGGGCCCCTCATGGGCCCGCACCCTGGGGTCCCGGGGCACAGCCACCCCTTCCCCAGCGTGGGGAGCCACTCGCACCCACTGCCAGATGCATCGCCTGGGGCTGGCACGGGTGCACGCAGAGGCCGGTGCCCATGGCAGGCTGGGAGGGCAGGCACTGGGAGCCCAGTGGGGAAAGCTGGAGATGGGCCGGGGGGTTTCTGCAGGGGTGAGGGGCACCAACGCGGGTGGGACCTCTCCGACTGGCACAGCTGGGGGAGCGTTTCCCTTCGCTCCCCGTTTGGGGCCGGTTTGCAGCATTACAACCACACCGCGGTGCTACCCAAAGGCCCCCCAGGGTGCCCGGGCCCCATGGCGTGGGGCGAGGGGTGGCCAGGCAGCACTGGCCCCCTTCCCCTGCCTCGTGTGTGTGATCGCCTGTCACTGCAGCGAGCTTGGAAGAAGTAATAATAATAAATTATTTTGGTATCTAAGGGGTAATTGCACTTAATGGAGACGAACGAGGCAGCGATTTATCTCGCTAGCATTACGCCGTCAGGTTTCCAGCTGCACGAGCCTCGGATGATAAAATAATGTATTTGCTGCCCTCCACTCTACTGGTGGATCTCCCGAATATCCCCGCAGTATCCCCATTGCTCCAGGGACCTCCATGCGTGCCCAAAGAGAGGAGCCCCAAGAGCTGGAGGCTGCTCCCTCATGCAGGGACCCAGAGGCGCTCCCCTCCTTTTTGGGGTGCTGCTGGCATTGCCTCACCCCCGGTTCACCCCTGCTCACCCCGCTGCAAACCCCGGCACGGAGACCCTCACCCAAGCACCCGCCGGGACGGCCGACACACACGCACCGTGGGGGTGCAACGCAGAGGGGGAGTTTTCCCAAGGAG
This sequence comes from Platalea leucorodia, assembly GCF_965183815.1. Lineage (NCBI taxonomy): Eukaryota > Metazoa > Chordata > Aves > Pelecaniformes > Threskiornithidae > Platalea > Platalea leucorodia. Next base: position 2,195,906 of record NC_138841.1, read on the forward strand.
GAGGAGGAGGAGGAGGAAAGGGGTTTGGGGGGGGGATGTTGGCAATCATCAATGGGAAAGACGGCGGGACCCCAGACGTCCCCTCCCCCCCGCCGTCGTGGCCAAGCTTAGGCCGTAAAAAGAAAGAGCTGGTACCAAGGATAACATGCTTCACATTCCTGCGCTGTCTCTGGGGGAATTTCGACTGATCTACATGAAAAATACTCGCTGCCCCCGAGGTCAAAGTGTCTGGAGGAAAAATTTCCGAGCGGAAAAGCTTAAAGCAGTGCAGAGCCACAGCCGGCGGCTGGCTCCGGGGCGCTCGGGTCTCACCTGGCGCAAGCGGCGGTGGCCAGTGCCTGTGCCACCATGGCTGGTGCCAATACCACCATGGCCAGTGCCTGCACCGCCATGGCCAGTGTCTGTGCTACCGCAGGCAGTGCCCGTGCCACTGTGACCGGTGCCAATGGCACCATGGCCCTCGCCAGGGCACGGCAGGGCGCAGGAGGCTGCTGCTGCCATCCTGTGAGCCCGTCCCGCCTCCCTCATCCCCATCGGGGCCGGGGGTGTCTGCCTGCCCCCGCGGGCAGCTTCACTTTTCTTTATTGTGGCCAGGGAAAGGTGGGGAGGGAGCCAGTGCTGGGAGCCAAAAACGCCCCACGCAGCCCCTTTCCTCCGAGCCACCGCAGTTAAAACCACGGCTCGTGAGCCCAGCCTGCTGCTGTGAGCCCCTGCAGCCGCTCCGGGAGGGCGAGTCCTGGCTGGAGACAGAGACGGGGACAGGTAGGTCGGCACGGGCAGTCTCAGATGCCGCCTGCCTGCACCGTACCGGTGACGTGGGTTTGGGAATCGCCTGCTTTCTGCTGCCGTATGCCCTCATGCTCTTGGCCAACACAGGCGCTTCGGCTGCCCCCGGGGGTGTGCAGAGCCCTCCCAGGAGTTGCTCTCGGCAAGCTCAGCACCCAGCGGTGAACACCATCACCCCATGGGCTGCAACTTTCTCCCTCTCTGGGTCTGCTGCCAGTGAGGCGGGGGGACCGGGGCACCCAGGCACATCATCTGCAGCCATCAGAGGCACATCAGCCACACCGTGGAGCAGCTCCTGGTGACACTGGGCTTTGGAAAGGCCAATGCCTGTGGGTGCTGGCTGCTGGAAACATGCTGTCCCTCTGCCACAGGCTGGTCCCAGGCCCTGCAGCAGCACAGGAGCTGCCAGCCCCTGAGCCTGAGCTCCCTGCCCCATGCACCCATGCTTGGGCACACGGGGTGAACAGCAGCACCTTGAGCTCGGATGAACCCGGCAGCTCACGGCTCAGCTGCGCGGGGAGGAAGAGCAGGGGGAAAGCCCCGGGGTTACCCCCTAAACTGTGCAGAGCAGAGCCCCGGTCAGTCTGGCTGCTGTTATACTCATGGCCAATCTAATAATTTAATTGCACGTTTAAAAATAAATACTTGTCTGGGGTTGGGGGAAAGAAGGGCTTATGGAAGAAAATGAAGAGGAATTTAATTAAGGGCAGTGCTGGGAATGTCTCTACCACAATAAAGATAAGGAGGATCAATTGCTTCTTCCTAGGATCAAAGCGAAGGGCTGGAGGGGGGAAGCGGGGCTGTCGGGCGGCTACAAAGCGCAGGGGAGGGAGGGGAAGGCAGGGAGAGAAAGGCACACAAGAGAAAGCAGGAGAAAGACAGCTAGATGAGATTAGAAAAATAATTGATTGCGTAGCTCCCCGAGGGCGGCCCGGACTCGCAGGTCGATCAGAGCAGAGCACGGTGGAGGCTGGGGGGGTCTGCGCTGTCTCCCTGGCTGCCCACCGCCCCCGGCTGCCTCCTGCCTGGCAAGAGCCACCGGGCAGGAGCAGAGGGAAGGGGCAGCGCCGTCCCTCCCTTTCGGACTGGCGTATCCCACGGTACCGACCCAGCCGAGCACCAGCTGGGCACCCCTCAGCTGAGACCACGGCTTGGTTGTGCCGATCCCCAGTCACCCGCGCGGGGCTGAGCGAGGAGCGATGCACAGGTCCCAGCGTAAATCAAATTAAACGTTCGGTGCCCCATGCCAGGCACCAAATGGCCAAAGGCACTGGCCAAAGGCTCAGGGTCCTGCTACCCTCCCAGGCCTCCTGGAGGCTCCGAGATGGCTCTGCCGTCCCCGTGCCCTGTGCACGTGGGCTGGTGCCCTCCCGGCTGCCGAGGGCAGGGTGTTGTGGGCAGAAGCAGGCAGGGCACAGAGGTGCGGGGCTGCACTGTGGGCAGCTCCCTGGCTACAGGCACCCTCATCCCGGCCCTTGGGCTGCCTGCGGAGCACTGTGGGTTTGCACAAGCCGCTGGCAGTTGTCCCTCGGGCAGCGCGGGTTCCCAGGGTGGCCCGTCTGGGGCGAAGCCCTGACAGCGCAGTGACTCAGGTGGCCCCGTGGGACACCGAGGTTTGCAACACCTCTCACCACTGTGTCACGCCGATGGCATCTCTGCAGCGCCCAGGTCAGCACCCCTCCGGCCGGGTGCTGAGGTTGGTGCATTGGGGGAAAGCCAGATCCCAAGCAAGGCTGCACCCGCACACCGTGACCCTCCCGGCCGGGTCTGCACGGCAGCAGGTGCAGGGCTGCCATTAGCCAGCACAGAGGGAACAGAAGGCTCTGAAACACCTCTGCCAGGAGCCATTTCGGCATCGGCTGGGAGCCTCCATCCATCCCCCAGCCTGGCACCACGAGGGAGCTTGTCCCGTGTCTCACATGGGAAGAGAGCACAGGACCGCTGGGAGGTGCAGGGGAGGGTGATTTTCCCAGCGTATCTGGTTGCCTGTGAATGCAAAGAAGCACCCAGACGGGTGTTTTCGGAGGGCTGAAGCTGGCGGGTCCTGATTCTGGGAGGTTGGTACCCAGCCAACCAAGGCAGTCCTGACGATCCAGTGAGGCAACACTTTGCATCTTTAGGCACCCAAGTAACTGTGTGACTCCAGTTTCTTCAGGTGTAAAATGGGAACGCCAGTACCCATCTACCCACAAGACCTACCGCAGAGTTGCCAGGAGGCCTGCTTCTTGCTCACAGTGTTTGCATAGATTGGGACACCATGGCCATGTCAGGAGCAGGTTTGCATCCCAGCTGGGAACTTCCTGCAGCGGCACTGCCCTGCGTGCGAGCGGTGCTGAGCCCCGACCCCCCCAGCCGCTGCCTCCGGAAAAATGCGGTCCTTTCTTGCCTCACCTGCTTTTGCAAGAAGCCGAGCCTGCACCCAGAGAAAGCAGTTCAGCCGGCTCCGGCAGGGAGGGCCGAGCTGGCAGCCTGGCAAGGAGACAGCATCTGGGTGTGCCACGTCCCTGCAGCGCCCGATCACAGCCCTGCTCTCGCTGGGCGATAGCAGCCGGCAGCCCCCGGCGCAGGCAGCCGGTGACGGCGCACCCGGCTGGGCGGTCGAGCCAGCGGGGCTGGTTCGCCGTGTCTCCGCGGGAGCCCCGCCAGCTTTGTGCCTCCCGTGCCTGCTTTGCACATATATGAAGTACTTGAGGAGCATATGGGGTTTTATTGCCATATGGCAGCTGTCCATGCAGCCGTGCCCGGCCCCCGCAGGGGCTCGGCAAGGGATGGGCTGTGCTGGGCAGGGTGCTCGGGCAAACGGCTGTCCAGTGAGCATTTGTGGGTCCCGCGATGCAAGTGCGGCTTTCACGTCCCATCAGCTCATGGCAGGCCCGGTGGGGTGGATGGCCCTGCAAATGACGGGCAGGACAGAGATGGCCGCACGGTCCCTCCGCTGCAAACCGCGCTCCAGCCGTGCTGACAGAGCACAGCACCCTCTCCCTGATCCCCTCTGCCCCATCCTGCTGCAGAGAGGACCACAGCCCCAGCACTGCACGCCCCAAGGCTGTGGAGCTGCTGGTCTGGATAGCTGGGCAGAGTCGTCCTGCTCGGAGAAATCCCGCGGGCTGCCTCCTCCGGCAGAGACCCAGCACCGCCATGGCTTTGTGAGGGCACCGGGGCTTCAGGGTGGTTACCAGCGCCTGGTTATCTGGGTCCTCAGCAGGGTCCGGGATTACATTTTTAGGTTTCAGGCTCAGATGTGATGCAGCCATTCCTCATGCTCCAGGGAAATGGGATCAAAGTTTCTGGGTGCCGCTTTCTCCCCTTTTTCAGCTGCTCCAGGCTGCAGCAAAGTGCCATTGAAGATGGGAGGACTTTCATGTGGGGATTTCTCTTCTTCAGATCTTCAAAGAAATCCAGCAATCAAACAGGTAGTTGTGGAGGCACCTTGAAAAAAAAAAAAGCCCTACTTTGAAAGCATCACATGCAAAAGAAACATCTAAACTTTGTTGTCTTAATTGTTCTGGCACTCAAAGTTACGACAAAATGTCTTAGCAATATTTTTGGCTCTGGGCCCGCGATGTGTCAAACAGACAAAAAAAAACTCAAGCAGAAAACCTGAGGAAAAGCAAACCAACAATAGGAGCTTTCTACAGGAAGGAACAGCGGCACGGCTCAGTCGTGGCCGGCGGGGAGAGGGCAGCCGGCGGGCAGCTGATAGGAAAACCCCAGAGCACCTGGGGCATCCACCCACGTTTCCTTGAGCTGCTCTGTGCCCTGGGCATCGTTAGGAGCCGGCTGCTGACGAGAGCAGCCTGTGGCCCTGCCACCGTCTCCTTTCCACTGATAGGAGAACGGTTCTTGCAAGCGCCAGCGGAGATGCCAGCTGCACCCCCGTGCTGCTTGCAGCCGCTTTCTCAACAGTTATGTGCAGGTGGCCTTTGCTGCAGGCTGTCCCTGGGGGTGACAGGCATCCATCCCCCGGGAAGGCACATGTCTCCCTTCCCACGCCGCATCCCCCCAAGCCTGCTCCGCCTGCCCCGCTCCGAGCCCCAAATATGGGCTCGGCGCATCCGGGCTCCCCGGCACAAGCCCGGACAGGAGCGCGGCACCGCGGGGTGACTCAGGGCCCCGGCAGCTCCCCGGGGCCAGGGGAGCGCCGGCAGCTCCCCTCCGCCGGGAAACCCAGCCCGGCCCGGGCAGGAGCTGCTGGGAGTGGCGGCGGAGCTGCTCACTTCCCCTCTTCCAGCCAGCCGCCCCAGCCCCAAAATACCCTTTTCTCCCCTTTTTCAGGGCACACGGGCCCTGGGGCTGCTCATGGATGTTGCATGGGGATGTGGCTCCCAAAAGAGCCCCCAGATGAGTGGGGCTATAGGTCTGGGCTGGTGCATGGTGCAGCACGCCTGGGGTGCAAGTGACCCACCAAGCCACAGCCACACCATCCACCCCAACGCCCCCCACCTGAAAAATCCCTGGAAATGCCCAATTTTCATGCCTGAAAATCCCCACACCTGCCCTCTGGCAATGTCCACAGCACCAGTCCCTGAGGTGCAGGCCATGGGGACATACCAGCTGTCCCCAGTAAGAAGCCAGCACCCTGAGGACCAGCAGGAGAGGGGCCAGGCTGTCCCCCAGCAGCCACGACGCTTGCTGCGGGCCGGCTTCACCTGGATAACCCCTCGGGGCAGTGACAAAGGAAGCTTGCACGGGGTTGGTATAAATCTGTAGGGCAATGTGCTCCACTCCAAGCACTCCAGCATCACCTCATCATCTGGGACAATTTATCTTTGGGTGTATCTCCCCGTTTCCCTCTCCCCCAAGCCAGCCTGGCAGGAACACAGCTCTGCTCCCACATGCCGAGGCAGCGCTGCCTGCGCTGGCAGCAAACACAGCAGGTCGGCTGAAGTCACCCCCAAAAAATGGCATTTTCTCAGCAAAATGACGCTGAGGTCATTTTCACCCACTTCAAACACCCACGGGGGGGCCGGGGCTGCGCCAAGCGAGTCCCGGGAGCTGGGGAGGCAGGAGGGAAGCAGAGGGTTTGCAAATCCTCGGGATGAAAGGGCTGAATAAAAGAGAGCCGTTAATAATAGTCGTGGCCTGAAAGGGGGGCTCGGCCCCTGGCTGTGGGGGGCAGCCGCCGTACGGGGGGCAGAGGCAGCGGAAAACAGGGCTGGGATGAAAAGGCTGTTTCCAAGGGCTGGCAGGGGAATGCCGGGAGCACGGGCACAGCGCGGGGAGGGGGCACCAGCAGGGATGGGGACAGTCCCTGCGGCCCCCTCCCACCGCCTCCAAGGTGCCTTCGGGCTGGGACTACCTCTTTCACTTGCTCATCCAGCCCTGGGAGCCTCCGACAGCGTTTCTCACCCTTGCACATTGCTGCGGCCCAGGACAGGGTGGGCAGGGGCTCCGCTCGCCGCCACAGCCCCGGGGAGCTGCCACAAGCCAGGGCTGGGCTGAGCCGACAAAGACACCGCTCCTAAACCAGTGCAAACAGGAGCTGCTGCCGGCTGGGGCACGCGGGATGGGGCGGTCAGCGTGCGCCTCGCACCCATGTGGTGCCCGCCCGGAGCTGCTGCAGCTCAGTCCAGCGCTGAAGCCAGCATGCAAAAACATTTTCTTGCAAATCATTAATGAAACAGGACCGCAGCACCCCAGGATGCTCCGGAACCAAACCCACAGACGCTTTCCAAAAAGGAGGCTCTGTCCCTCAGTGGCTGCTAAAAGCTCAGCCCGACCTGACCTCCGCCTTGGGACGCGCCATGCCCCGGACCCATGGGTGCTGCAGCCCCCAGCTCGCCCCATCCCACCTCAGCAGCCCACAGGGCACCGGGACTTTGCCCTGGCTAAGCTGGATGCCCTCGGAGCGGCTTTAAGCGTTCCAGCGTTTCTTAATGGCGCGGGAAGCACGCGGGGAATGCGCGGCGGGGGGCAGAGCGTGCGTGGCCCCCCAGGGCTGAGGCTTCGGCTGCGCGGACGAGGGGCAGCATTCCTGGCAGGCAGCCCTGTGTCCTGCCCCTGCGGCTCAGCCTCTCCGCAGCGGGGCGGAGGAGACCCGAAATGTCTCCTATTAACCCAACTGGAAACGGGAAATCATTACAGTGCTTTATAGAGCAATAAAACTGGTTTCAATGCCACAGCAGGAGAAGATAAAGGAAGCCGGGGAAAGGGCCGGAGAGGACACAGCCCCGTGGTACGTGCCACGGCCAAGTGCTGGCTGCTGGGGCTCAGCCTCCCTTGGTCCTTCCTCCGGCGGAGGCACCTGCAGGCACTGCGAGAGGAGAGGGCGGCTCCCCCCAGGAGGGAGCTCCTGCCGCCAAGACCCGCAGGTATTCCACAAATCTAAACCCATGAACCACCAGCGTTGTGAAAGCGGTTTGGGAGCAGAGCTGGGACAGCAGGGCTGCCCGCGATGGGGAGGGGGCATCATCCTCAGCAGCCACCCACCTCCAGTGCGGCTTCCCCCAACCTTTGGGCTCTGCTGGTTCGTTCCCCTCTGGGTCAGGGCACAGCACGGGCAGCATCGCTGCACCAGCGCCATGGTACCCTGACAGCAAGTCCTGCCTCCAGCCAGGCCCCTGTCAATGCTGCCAGCAGCAGCTCAGCCTTAAAAACTACAGCCACTCACCCTCCCCGGGGGTACTGGGCCCCCACATAACGGCTATACCAAGTTGCAGCTCAGCACCATGCAGCACTAGGGCGGAGGCAGCAGTTTAAGCCCAGTTTAAGCCCCCAGAGCAGGCTCAGTGCCATGCAAAGCCCTGTCCCAGCACAAGCCATGAGACACCAGCCCGGGACAGGCAGCTCAAGGCAGCAGCACCCCATCCCACCTCCCTGCCCTCCAGCTGCAGCAGCACAGCAATCAAGAGAACAACTCACAGCTACGGTTTGCTTTTAATTTAATGGTTTTCTCAAGATCACTTTGTAGGAAGGAGGGGAAAACACACACTCCCTGGAGAAGGGAAAGGGCCAGTGAACACATGGCAATAGTGCAACGGAGCTTCGACGTGCGGCACATGAGACAACGGCACAGACCCCTCCACCCCCCTGTGAAAGACATCTGGGTGGCCGCTACGGAGCCAGACACAGCCCGCGCTGCTGAAGTCTTACATCAAGTTGGACAAATGCAATAAATAAAGAAGCGGTGCCTCACCAAAGGCACTTTTTTTTTTCCTCCTTTCAACATTAAAAAAAAAAACAAAATAGATGTTGGCATCAGAGCGTGTTTTCAGACTGGGGTTTCGGCCAGATCCAGTTGGGTTTCTCAGTGCAGGAGAGGGAAGAGCCGGGGCATGGGTGGTTGGACCCCGTTGCCAGCACGTCCCGAGGGCCCAGCCTGGAGGCAGCCAGGGCAGCACCCTTCAGCCCCTCGCCAGCACCCTGCTCCATCTCCAGCTTGTTTGAGGTATATCACCTGCCCCATCTGTTATCTTGTGCAGCCAAAAAACAGTGCAAAGAAAAAAAAAAAATCCCCCCATCCCCTTGGTTTCCCCCCCGATGAGATGAGCCTGTTTGCAAGGGGAAGACGGCAGCGAGGAGCCTCCGGGACCCCCCAGGAGGATCACTCAGGGCTTTCGTCCATTAATGTCCTGGTCCTGGGGTGTCCCCCCACCCACGCCCCACAGCCACCACGGCTCCCTCCCCGCCTGCACCCGCGCTCCTCCCCAAGGGGCACGAGGCTGCAAAATAAATACGTGGGACGTGGCTCAGCAGCACCAGAGCAGGGAGGGCTCAGCCCCCTCCCCAGCACGCACCACCCCGAGGAGCCCGGCCGGGAGGTGCCCTCAGCTCAGCTTCATGCCGATGGCCACAGCGCGCCGGTAGACCTCAGTGATGCTGTCACAGCCTGCCAGGGACAAGCTGCTCTCTCCCAGGGAACTCCGGCAATGGGTCACAGTCCAGCGGCGCAGCCTGCGCCCTTCCTCCACCTCCTCCTCCTCTTCCAGCCGGAGGAGGCTGTCGGCAGAGACGCAGCCCCGCATGCCCCTGCTGCCGTGGGGCACACGGGTGGGCAGGTCGAGCTGGTCAAAGGACTCCGTGGAGAGGATGCTGTCCTCGCTCACGGCGCTGGATGGGCGGGCGCGGGGCGCCTGGGGCAGGGGCACCTCGTCGAAGCCCCTGAAGCCCTGCCCGGGGGGACTCTCTGGCTCGGTGCTGCTAGAGGAGTACTTGCCGTTGTGCTTGAGGATGCCTTTCCGGCGGGCGGGGAGACCCTGGGGGCCCTGCTCCGGGGAGGGGTTGTCAGCAAACACATTCCCATCGAGGTCCAAGCTCCCCGCATCCAGGACATCCCCAGACTCGCAGCACTCCAGGGACGAGTAATACCCCGACTCCCTTGTCGAGGGCTTTTTAAGTATTCCCTTCTTGGGCACGGCTGTGGGCACTGCTCCAACGTCCCTGCTGCAAGGCAGCATCTCAGAGGACAGGATCCGGGTGAGACCCGCAGCAGCCACCTCATCATCCTCACCCCTCGCCTCTCCCAAGGGCGCTGCCAGCGGGGGGCCGGGGCCAGGCACCTTCTGCTCGCAGGAGTTTCTCTTTTTCAGGATGCCCTTGGGCCGCTTGAGGATGGACTTGGAGGGGTTCTCTGGGACCAGGGCCACCTCCTGCAGTGCATGGGAGACGTCGTTCTCCTTCTTGGACTTCTTGAGGGAGCGCTGCCGCTCTAGGGCCATGCTGGGGATGTGCTGCTTCAAGAAGCATCGCACCTTGGAGCCGTTCTCCAGGAGGGGCCGGGAGGAGCGGCGAAGCCACTCTGCCACCGTGGCCAGGGGGGATTCGTTCTCCCGCAGCAGCTCTTGCTCTCCGATGGGCACTTTGTAGCCCCAGTTCACCCACCAGTGCGTGGCGATGTCCTCAATGGTGGCACGGCGCTCCGGGTTGACCATCAGCATCCACCGGATCAGCCCACAGGCATCTGGGGAAGAGGCAGGTCAGGCACCGAAGGGAACACGCGGCAGGGGGACACGCAGGGTGGTGGGGGTCTGCCTACCAGACAGCTTCGTGGGCTCCCGGTAGTCCCCGCTCGTGATCTGCTTGACCAGAGTCTTGTAGTCGTGGCCATCAAACGGCATCGTGCCATGGACCAGGATGTAGAGGAGAACGCCCAGGGACCAGCTGTCCACCTGCCAGAGGGACAGACGAGCCTGGAGGGGGGCAGCAGGACCGGGCTGCCCTGGCCCCCACCCCGCCTGGGCAGGACCCCCCGCCAGAGCCTCAGCGGCAGCTCCCGGGACGGCAGCAGCCGCGGGGGAGGACAGAGCACGGGGCAGGACCAGCTCCAGCCACCCGCATCCCACCGTGCCCACCCCCCCGTGGCTGCCACACACCAACCACGCGGTGCTTGGTCGTAGGGGACCTGTTACCCCAACCCACACAGGCAGGGCTCTGCCCACAACGCGCCACTGGGAGAACACCCAGCGCTTTCCCAAGTCCGAGCGAAGAGGCAACAAGACATTCCCCCACGCAGGGGGCGAGGCACAGCCTACCTCCGGGCCCTTGTACGGCCTCCCGTTGATGATTTCGGGGGATGCATAGAGAGGGCTGCCGCAGTAAGTCTGCAGAAGTTTGTCCTGCTGGTAAACGTTGGACAGGCCAAAATCTGCAATCTAGAGAGACATTTATAGCTGTTATCGAGGAGCAAAGTTCCCCTTTGCAAGTGGAGCATCATTGCCACCTGAAGCTCTCCAGCTGTGAGCTTGGCCGAAACCAGGGCTGCCCTTGGCACCCTGGCCCTGGGTGCCCTCAGTCTCCTCAGGGAGCAGCAGCAGCCTGGCTTTCCACCCCCAAGGCTGCTCCTGCCCCTCTCCCCTTCCCAGAGAGCTCGTCCCAGCCACCGCAGCAGCTGCCCTGCGGCTCTGCCCCTCCGGCCCCATCACCGCCATGCCGGGAGCAGAGGCAGCTGCAGAGGTGTGGTTAGAGGGAGAGCTGCCGGGCTCTCCTCCAGCTCATTCACAGCCACACGAGGCTGCTTTAGTCCCTATCTGCTCCACCTAGCACACAAGCATTCATTATCCTCATCACACCCGTCACCTCTCAGTGAGCAGAAAGTACAGTCCCTGCTTGTGAGCTCCCAATTGCAAAATTACCCCTTACAGAGATAAAGCCCCGCAGCCTGTTTATCCCCGACCGCACCAATTCCTGGCCGTGGCCATGGCCTTCCTCCCCGGGCAGCTGCAGCACTCCCGGCCAAGGCGAAAAGCATCGCTGGGGGCCAGCGGAGCAGGGACCTGCCCCGCACCTCCCTCCGCCAGCCTGGCCAGCATGTACGGGGACTGGGACTTTCACTGGAAGAGGCCTTTCTTATCCAGCCAGTTGTGCTTTGACCTCAGCGTTCAGACTTTGCCCTCTTATCAGCAGTCAGATACACAATTATGGCTTTAATAGGCAGCACTGAGACTCTGCCTCTGCAGCCTCTCCCGCTCAGCTGCCGGGCACAGATAGCAGGGGCAGGCACAGGCACTCTCCCAGCTTCCCATCTCCTGGGCAAATAGCAGCACAGGCGATGCCAGCGGTCCCAGAGCTGACGGATGCTTCCCAGAGCTGCAGGAAAACCCCATGCCCTGGGGGACTGGGCCGTCGTGGCCACCCCTAGCCCCTCCATGCTGGGTAGCAGCCCTTAGGCCCCTTTGCTGGGTGAAACCCGAGGCACGGCCAGGCTCTGCCAGCCCCTCACCTTGATGTTCCCATTTGCATCAAGAAGGATGTTCTCCAGCTTCAGGTCCCTGTGAACGATCCCATTCTGCGTGAGGGAAGGGAAAGCCGGGTTTAGTCTACAGCGTGTTTGAGGAAGGGAAAGTCAGGCAGCACGGGGAGGTCACTGCCGTTCACCGGCACAGCGGCACGCAAACAGGACACGGTGACGGCAATCAGAGGAGCAGTAAAATAACCCTGGGTGCATGGATGAGGACAGGCTGTAAACCACGTCCTGACATGGGTGCCACCAGCTCCCCGCACTGCTCGGAAGCACGAGCAGGGCGGCACCCCGCACCAGCACCCCACGCCCGGCGCCACGCTGGGCTCCCGCACCCTCCCCAGCCACCAGAGCGGCTGGCGCCAGCTCCCGGCAGGGCCCGGTGGGCACAGCTCCGTGCTTTGCCACGACCTGCTGCTGCCCAGCCAAGCAAGACCCCGCTTTTCTTTGGGTTCAGGAGGTGCCCTGCAACCCCCCTTCCTGCCAAGGGCACACAGGTCCCCAGGACCGAGGCATGACCAGGCATGGCCTTGGAGCATCCCCCAGGCTCGAGGGTCCTTCCAGGGCAGGCACGGCTCATCCCACAGCCCCGGACAGGGCCCTATAGCTTTACATCCCTTTCAGGGGACAAGAGAGGTGACCCAGGGCTCAGCTTTCAGCCCCGGCAGCCAGCCCTGGGCGTCTCCCTCTGGGCGGGTGGGACGGAGTCGATAACTCCCCAGCGGGGTTAGTCAGCCCCACACCGCAGCAGCGGAAAGCCAAGGCAAGGATTTTCCGAAAGCTGCTCGGGCACTGCCTCTGCGCGAGCCCGAGGGCCACCGCACCCTTCAGATAGGAGGCAGGATTTAACCCCTTTCCTGGGAAAGGCCAACAGCCACAAGCTTCCCCATCAGGCACTGGGTCTGTGCCCAGCTCCAGCTGCTGCTCCTCTGCCCAGAGCCAGCCCTGCCGAGCCGATCCCTCCGCTCTCCCCCCGGGACGGCAGTGGGAAGCGCGGTGCCCACCCACCTTGTGGCAGTAGTAGACGGCCGACACGACCTGCCGGAAGAAGTGGCGTGCCTCCTGCTCCGTCAGCCGCTGCCGCTCGCTGATGTAGTCGTACAGGTCCCCCTTGCTGGCGTACTCCATCACGATGACGATCTTGCTGCTGTTCTCAAACACTGCGCGGAGATGGGAAGCCACAGGGTGTTAGGAGGGATGCTCGGAGCGAAGGGACTGCTCGTTAGCACATGCCTTTTAACGAGCAGGTGGAGCCCTGACCGACTCTAACACACTGCCCACCCCAGTGCCTGTGCCCTCAGTCTCTTTTGCACAACAGAAGGTGTCGGGGTTTCTGCAGGTCGGAGGGGGGCGGCCAGAGCTGCCACCCGCATCCCCCAGCGCCACCGCGGCTGCTGGCCAAGCAGCCTCTGCAGCCCCAGAGCACAGGAGAAAGGGCTCTGCTCTACCAGGAGGTGACTAAGACGCGTGGTTCTTTGCTAGATAGAGCTCTGCCAAGGGGGAAGGCGACAGAGCTACCGGCTGGCACGGCCGGGCGGCCTTTCCGCATGTTCCCGTTGCTCCCAACAGGGCTCCGGCTGAAGCCAAGAGATGGAGCGTTTTCTTCCTGTTTGCAGAAAGCTACCTCAATATTTTTGAATTCCAGCAGCCAGCGTGACTCAGTCCTTGCAAACACCGCCAACGAACTGCCAAGCCACTTGCTTTTGTTTAGAGGACAAAAGGGCTCTGGATACCTCACATACACCAGCCAGGCAGCGATAACACAGGCACCGGCCACACGCTGGCACAGCGCAACGAGCCCCGGCAGAGCCAGCCCCGAGGAAGAGCACAGGGGGTTTGCAGCCAAAGGACTCGGTGTTTAAGCAAAGACTGATCCAGCTGGAGATTTGCTCCAAGTCTGGTCATAGCTAGAACTTGAGAAATTCCCCTTCGATTGGTGTTACCCCGCCACCCCGGGAGCAAAGCCCAGCCCTGGCCGTAAAGCCAAGCCCAGCAGCACCAGGAGCTCTGCCAGCACCCTGCAGTTTGGTTTTCCTGCGCCCCAGGGGAGGGAATGAGGAGGACTCCAGCACCAAGATTAGCTCCTGCCTCGGGCTGAGCGCGGAGCCACAGAGATTCCCACCGCTCCGGCACTTGCTACGGCTGGGGCGAGGGTCCAGCACAACCAGAGCCACACATCGCACTGGGCTTTGCGGGGGACCCTGGCCACCGGCTCCCCGCCACGGCACAGCATCTCGCCGGCACCAGCGCCAGGGCTTCCAGCCTCAAAAGGCCACGTAAACTTTTGGAGCTGGCTTCCCTCTCCGGGCGGGAGGGGATGGGACGGGAAGCGGCTATTTCTGGAGCAGGTATTTCCCCTCGCCGCTGCTCTGCACGCAGGCGGGGGAGTGCGGCAGGGAAACCAGAGCCCAGCAGCATCTGCTCTCCCTGCCAGCACTGAGTCACCAGCACGGCACAGGCATCGGCAAACAGCTTCTGCTCTGAACAAGCAGAGGGAGGAGAGCGGCGAGCACTAACCCCATCCCCACTGCTGCAGAGCCTGCCCCGGTACCCAGCCCCTCGGGAGAGGCTCCGCTCGAGGATGCTGCTGGCAAGGGGAGGGCAGAGGAGGGCTCACCTTCGTGGACAGCGATGATGTGGGGGTGGTTGAGGGAGGACATGATCTCAATCTCTCTCCGGATATGGACAAGGTCCTGCTCATCCTTGATTTTGTCTTTCCGGATTGACTTGATAGCCACCTGCAGATGAGCAAATGCAGAGAGGGTCAGCCGGCTGTCGGGGCCAGGAGCACTGTGGCTTCCCAAAGCCCGCTGCAGGGCAAGAAACCCACCCCCCTCTTTTGGGAAGGGATCACAAGCAAGAGATCAATGACCCAGCTTCTCCACCCAGGTGTGCTGTATCTGAGAGCCACGCTGCACGCCTCCGCTGAAGCAACTCCAATGAAAGTGAACTTTATCAATTAGGTTCTTATACTTTCCAAGTCCTGTTGCTGTGCACAGAAGCTCCCCCCAAGGGAAACCTGCTGCCAGCTCCTACCAGAGGAGCTCCCCAAGCCTCCTCCCGCAGGTAGCGCAGCCCTGCTCCTCATTTGCGTGCCGTGCCTTACAGGAATTGTGTCCCAGGCTACAGCCGCTGCTGGACGGCGGCCAGCCGAAGGAATGTGACTTGCACACATGACTTGGAAGATAACAACAACAACATCTTCTTGGGGTCATGAAAATGAAAAAAGAAAAAAAACCCCACAAATAAAAACAGGTTTTGTTTTCCTCGCAAATACTTATTTCAAGGAGCTGATTACATAGACGTAAGAAAGTTTGGTATGAAAGAGTAGATGCCTCCTAGGCACAGGACTGTGCTCCAGCCGGCCCAGAGACCCGGCGCTGATGATGTGAGCCGCTTTCCAGGCTTTCACTTGGGTTTTCGAGTTATCCTCTACAAGGAAATTGAAAGGGGAGGAGAAAGAAGAGTAAGTGCTGGAGAATAGATGCCTTCTAATCCTCTTTCAAAGGGGCTGAGGAGAGACAATGTGCTCCTAGGGTTGAATTTACAACTGAATCCAGCAGAACCTCTTTTTTTGTATCAGACAAGAATGCGGAACAGCACTAATCCTGTAAAGGGACCCCCGCACCAGTCGCCCAGCAACAGGGAGAGGGGCCACGGACACCCGCGGCCCCAGCTGCCAGCACAGGAGCGATGCTCATGGCTACGCTGCACAGGAACCCTCCTCTGCCTTTGGCTGTGCAGGACAGACGCTTGGCCTCGACTCCCACGGATTTAGGGGAGTCGGAAGCCTCGCTCCTTGGGACCTTGCCCACCCAGCAGCAAAAGGCTCAGAGCAAGTTTGCAACCCTTGCTAAGCAAGGCCCATCGCACCCACAGCAAACCCAGATGCTAAAGCAGCGAGATCCCAGCTGCCACATCAGTGTCTTCATGGGAGAAGGACCCAATTTTAAGGGCTCGGATGGGCACGTGAGAGATGGCCGATGGAGTCCCTCCGGCCCCAGAGCACATCTCTGCTGCACTGGCCCACTTCAGGCCAGCACTGGCCAGGGCAGGGGTTGCCCCCTGTGCACTGGAGAAGCATTGTGCCTGCACCAGCCCCAAGGGTTGAAGCAACCAAGCAGAATGGACTCTGGCCAAGGGAAGTTCAATAACCCAGGCCCAAGTTTCTGTACAAAGCAATACTGAAGGTGCTTAACAGCTTCTTGAAAGCCAGGTATTCTTTTCCCTGACCTTTGTGCTAGGTTAACAGGTTAAAGTTTAACAATTTTTTGCTCCAGCCCCTGATACCTGACCCCCACTAGAATGCAGGCAAAGCCTTTATGCAGCAAATCAGCCTGCGCCTGCCCTCCCAAACTCCTGTTGACTCATTCTATTCATCTCCCCGCTAAAGCTCAACATCCAGCCCAAAAGCCTCAGCATTTTGGGGTGCATGCAGCACATTTGCTTGCTGACCAAGATGCTCGCACACATACACTGCTGAGCCGGGGCTCAGGGCGAGATCCACTGCCCACAAAAGGACAAAGTGGCTCCAGGCTGCCAGCGCGGGAAGCCTTAGGAGATGCCGCTGGCTGTATTCAGCACAATGCCGGAGAACGGCCTCGCCTATGAGCGGAGCAGTTAGTGACCTCCAAGGCAGACGGGTCCTGCTGCAGCAGGGAGCAGGTTCAGGGCGCTGTTAGAGCCCCGGGCTCTCCTGGCTGGGCGCTGCCGGCCAGCTGGCTCTGTAACGGCTGGGCACGACGCACAGCGAGGGCACGGCACTGCTAGGGCCCGCATCTCGTACAACAGAGACTGGACCAGCTACCCAGGGTGGGATGATTGATCTGCCTGCCAAGCCCTGCCCTGCCGGGGAGGCTAATCCCTTGGCCATCCCATCCTTCCCCAGGGGTGCCGAGAAGCAGCTTTGTTCCAAAACATCCCCTACTAAGAGGGCTGACAGCAGAGGATCTCCCCTTGAGACAGAAAAGGCCGTGCCTGGCCACCCTGGAGACAGGGACCAGCAGCTTCAGGGCCAGACGCTGCCACAGCCTACACACTGCCTCCACCGTCAACGCTATGAGAAGAATCTCCTGCAGGAAACAGCCCCAAGAAGTCCTGCTGCGGGAGCCTAGAGAACTCAGAGTACTTTCCAAGTCAAAAAGGCTTTTAATTAACAGGTTTTTTGGGGACAGAACAGGTATTTTCAGCAGCTGCTGAAAGATGCATTAAGCTACAACCCCAGGCAGCACTTCAGAAGTTGTTCCAGATTGCAAGTGCAGCATTTCATGCTCCATGAAATATGGATTACAACCCACTACAGAAGAAACCGGGGTTCGCCTCTTACTGGAGATCAAAAGAGGCTTTGCTGCTTTGGAATATTCCAGGTGCTGCCTTCCCCTTGACACCACGCAAGCCCACTAATACGTTTCTGACACGGTGAGTGAGTCCCACAGGAGGTCCCTCTTTCTATTTGACTTGGCTGCAGGCCAGGGCTTGGGAACCAGGCTGGGAGAAACACCAGGCTGGGAGAGAAAAAGGCCAGATGCTGCCATGCAAACAAGTGCAGGAGCCCGTTTGCCCCACCACGGCACACGTTACTGAATCTTCAAACCAAAAGATGCAGGGAAAAAGAAAAAAAAAAAAGGAAAGAAAAAAGAACCAGCAGCTCTCTCCCCACCTGCTTGGTATTTCAGGGACGCAACAATTTTCCAAGGGCTGGGAAGGGCACTCGGCAGAAGAACCCACCAAAAGGCGTGAGCATCATTTCACCTAAAGGATTTCTAACCAGAAAACAAGTTTTTTTCAGACAAAGAACATTCATGGAAGTCCCCAAAAATCCTTCAGCTGCGGGAGCCTGGTCTTCCCTGCAGTCTACCAACTGGTTAGACACACCTTGCCCTGAGCTAAGTCCAGGTAGGTTGGTTAAAATTCAGAGGAAAAAAGAAAGCTAGGCAGTAAAACGAGATGGTTCAATACTCAGTGCATCTGACAGAGACAGTTTCTGATTAGCCAGAGGCAAAAACCACGCACGGAGCAGCTCCAGCTTTACAGCCTCAGCCGGTAGCGTCGGATCGGCACAGCCCAGGAGGGGCAAGCGGCGGAGGCAGCAGTACCTGCTCACACCTCACCTCCGTGTTTAGGAAGTGAAAGCCACTTAGAGAAGGAGCAAATAACAACCCAGCTCAGGATAAGCCTGAAGATTAAACAGGTTCGGAAACGCTGAGTGCTACAAGAAAGAATTTGTGGGAAGAGGAGAGATTTGTGGTTAAGCCTCCTGTTCCTACATGGCCAGCTCGCTGAGGTACTAGTTAGTCAAGCCTTTGACTATCTCCGACATTTATTAAGGAGTCATTGGCCTGTGTATTTAATTTGCATCATAACAGAGCAATGCTGCTAGACAAACAGTCCCTGCCTAAGGGGCTTCCACAGAGAGCTGAGCTTTCTGGCAGTTCAGAGATTCCCTGCACAAGCGTCGCTAGGTGCAGGCAGGGAAAGCCAAGCCTTCTCGCCCATCCTTCTCCGGCGGTGGGTGGAAGCTGCATTTCAAGGCCCTGATTATGCAGCAAAACAGCAGCTTCTTCAGAATCAGATAGGCTAATGGAAATGGCAGATCTGACTTAATTAAGAGCTGTCGTGTTACACAAGAAAACCTCTCAGATTTACAGCTGTCTTCCTTGCCCTCGGTGATCCAATCTCGCACCCCGCTCTTCTGCTCAGCCCTCAGAGCCGTGCTGGGCCAGTCTCGCCACCCGCAGATGGACCCTCACTGCTCACCCATGGGCTCGTGTGCAAGTGCCTTTCTCGGGTCCCATCCCACACCGCAGGGTGCTGGGGACTGAACAGGGGCAGGGAAATCCCGTTCAAGGTTGCCCTTTGAACCCTTGCAGATTCCTAAAGGACAGGGCCGGCAGGACAGCAGCACCCCGCGTTCCTGGGGGTGAGGGTCCCCCACGTCTCCCTGCACACTTCCAGCCCTCCGGATCGCTGTGCTCCGGGTTGAGCCGTGCATTGCACGCAGGTGCTTGCTTCAGGGGGGCTGAGGCGTTGACTGAGTCACGATTTCAGCCAGACACTGGGGGCTCAGAGGGGCTCGGCTTTGCTTGCGTGCCGCACACCGCTGCCCAGAGCCACCACGCAAAACCGACCACGAACCAGGGCGAGAGGAAGGGGAAAATCCTTGAGACTCAAGTGCAATGTTTGCTCTTGGCTACCGGATACCTGCAGGCTCCTTTCACCAGGAAGCCCGAGGAGGTCGAGTGGGCGAGAGGAGCTGCAAACCCCCCGGGGGGTGCGAGGTCCCTCCGGGCCGTCCCCGCCCCGGGCCCCGGGGACGGCAGCGCCGCAGCCTCCCCGCACGCCGCACCGGGAGCGGGGCCGGGCGGGGGCTGCGCCTTCCCGGCTACCGGCGGGGATGCACCGGGGCGAGGGGAGGGGGATGCACCGGGGCCGCGCTGCTCCGAGCAGGGGGATGCTGAGGGGCCCCGCACCGGCTCACGGTGGGGATGCACCGGGGACGGATCCTTACCAGTTTGCCGGAGCGCTCCCGGGCTTTCTTCACCTTCCCGTAGGTGCCCTTCCCCAGCGTTTCCAGGAACTCGTAGCGGTGCTTGAGGTTGTGCTTGTGGTGGTGCCGCTTCACCGCCTGCTTCTTCATCAGCGGCCGCGGGGATTTGATGAGCCCCGTGGCCAGCGAGGTGGCCAGCGAGGTGGCCAGCGCTGGCCCCGCCGCCCGCTCCATGCCGCGCTCCGGCCCCGGCCCCGGCTCCGCCGCCTCCCGGTGCGGCCCGGCCCGGCCGCTAAATGCGGCGGCCCCGCCGGCCGCGCCCCCCCCCGCCCATTGGCCGCACGGCGGCGGCCGCCCCGCCCGGGAACCGGGGCTGGAGCGGGGAGGGGGGGCCCGGGCGGCGGGGGGATCCCAGGGGCAGGGGTGGAGGGGAACGGGGGGATCCCGTGGGCGGGGGTGGAGGGGAACGGGGGGATCCCAGGGGCAGGGGTGGAGGGGAACGGGGGGATCCCACGGGCGGGGGTGGAGGGGAACGGGGGGATCCCGCGGGCAGGGGTGGAGGGGAACGGGGGGATCCCAGGGGCAGGGGTGGAGGGGAACGGGGGGATCCCGCGGGCAGGGGTGGAGGGGAACGGGGGGATCCCAGGGGCAGGGGTGGAGGGGAACGGGGGGATCCCGCGGGCAGGGGTGGAGGGGAACGGGGGGATCCCAGGGGCAGGGGTGGAGGGGAACGGGGGGATCCCGCGGGCGGGGGTGGAGGGGAACGGGGGGATCCCACGGGCGGGGGTGGAGGGGAACGGGGGGATCGCACGGGCGGGGGGGGTGCGAAGAGGGGGTGCAGGCGGCGGGGCGCTGCCAGGCTGGGTGCAAAGGGAGGATGCACGGGGGGGGGGCACAGGCAACCCGGGGACAAAGCGGGTCCACAGGGGTAGCAGGGGGTGTAAAGGGGTGTCCCGCAGACTGGGGGGCGGTTAAGGACTTTGCAGATGAGGCAGGGAGAGACTCGCATCCAAAGGCTGAGAAGAGGCGCAGGACCAGAGCGCTGGGAGGATGCGGAGCGAAGCGCCCGGGTGTCTCACGCCAGGAGAGATGCGGGGACAGAGGGAGACAGACGTACAGGCGGCCGAGACACACAGACACACAGCCATGGTTTGCTGCAAGGAGCCACGATGCACCCGGGACTCTCTCGGAATAAAGTACACACGGAGGGCAGAATCGGAGAGAGGCCTGGGCAAGCGCAGCCTGTCCACGCTCGCCGCAGGACGATGCTCTGCCCTCCTGGACACGGGGCCTGCGAGGGAGCAGCGCGCTCCATGACCGGAGCCGGGGGGAAACGGCTGCAGGCTGCTCAGGCGCTCCCACGCAAAGGCTTTTTACAGACATTTCTGGTTAACTCTGCAGCACCTTCCCGTGTGGTCTTTTTGCCCCTGTGGTAAATCTTTGTTTTGAGATATTAAAAGAATGCAATTATTTCCCAAAGCAGCCAAAACAAAAGCTCTTGCCCAGCTCTGGCATGTGCGAGGACACACCGTATTGATGGAAGAAAGAGATAGCTACAGCATTACTCATCTCCGCACTCAGACCTGGATTTTCCCACCGCTCGCAGCGGCTCGGGGCAGCCCGGCGGGGCCAGGCAGAGCAGGGGCTCACGAGCGTGTGCGAGGGATGGTCTAATCCAGCACCGGCCCCTCTCCGTGGGCTCTGTGTCCCCGAGCACAGAGGTGGCACAGGATGGAGCTGTGTCATGGCCGTGCCATGTCTCTAGGTCAGGATGAGACCCAGGCAGGCACCGCAGTCCCCTGGCTCGTTCTGCAATCTGAGTATTAGAGGACCGAGATTATAAAATGACCTGTTGAGGACATTCGCCCTGCAGGGTAGGTGTAACTACAGGTCACGGAGACAACCATGCACCAAACTCCTGCTCATCCGTGGCTGTGATCTGCCTCGGTGCTGGAAGGACTGCACATTAGGTACCATTTCAACACCGTCAGGGCACAGTGGTATCCCGTACTGCCAGTGTCCCTGATTTTTATGGCCAGTGGCCGTGTGGCACCTCCATTCCTCACAAGATGTCAGGGATGGACAACTTCTTGCAGCTTCAGACTGGTCCTGCATCCTTTCCACCCTCAAACCTCTCCTCAAGCTGAACACATTGTAACCTGCGAGCGAATCTCGCTCCCCATTTTAAAATCAGTCATCTCCCACCAGTATGTCTGAAGAAGGTACTGTGCTGAAGCGGAGTTGCAATAATGAATTATTTACTGTGCAGTAACAGGAGCTGCATTTCAACCTGCAAGTGGCCAGCAGGGCCCATAGGGGAGATAAACAAGGCGTAGATGAGATTAACTACACTGCTGCAATTTCAATGTCAAAGTAAACCGATAGGATCCTGTTCAGGCACAGCCCAGAGATTGCAGAAGAGTTGAAGGGGGAAGGCACAAGCCTACCTTATTGCAAGAAACAAAGCGACTTCACTCGGCTAAGATGAAAGTGTCTGCGTCTCCTGGACACTGCAAGCCCGCAGAGTGACGCTGTCGGCAGCTGTGGGATCGCTGGTGGTTTAGCCCACCGGTCCAAGAAAGCGCTCCAGCACACATTTAACTTTAAGCGCTTGTTTAATACTCCCATTGATTTATAAGGATGCCTTCCAGAGGCTTTCCCTGGGATGAAAGGAAGCAGAGCCTTGGGTAGCTTCTCTTTCTGTTCCTACCAGATAAATTCTTTTCTGCAATTTTCTGTGTTGTCGCTGATACGTAGGCTTAGGTATGCTTTTGTTCTAGACCTGCTCAGGAAGCCTATTTTAATGGAAATGTCAAGGGACACAGATCTAAGTCCACTGGAATCCACTGATAAGGATCCTCTATTGTAGCAGTATTGCTACTGCTTTCTCGGCAGTGGGGAAATCCACTAAAATTCCCCCTGCCTCCCCCAGCTGCAGCCTTAGAAATCCTAACCAGGGTTTCTCCAGCGGCAGCCCTTTGTACCACAGGCCCCAGTGCGTGTCCGCTAAAACCAACATGAAAGTCTACAAGGAATTTGGCTCGATGTCAGGCAAACCTGCTCAAAGCTAGTCTAATCAGCTTGATGCTTTGTCATAACGGAAGCTCTATTTACTTGCAGGCTCCTAACTTTCTATTTATTTATTATTTTAAAATAAATGCCGCAGTATTACCTCAGTGCTAAAAACATCCACAGCCTGGTCAAAACCTCCGGCTCTGCCATCGGCCTCGGTGGCAACAGGCTCTGTTCACCTCTGCTTGTGGACTGGTAAAGGAATAAACTTTCCCCAGAAGACATACTTACAGCCGTGAGCCCTCCGAGAGGGAAAGGAAGAGCTCTGATAGGCATTAAAATGCCAAAGACAACAAAAAGTTTAATGATCACCTCTCGTTAGTGGTCTTCCAAGCTGGCAGCATTCCTCACCTGCTGCTGGGTAGTGCTCGGGCAGGTGTGAAACCCACTCCTCCCCTGAAAACGCTAAGGAAACTGCTTTCGCTCTGATCCTCCCGATTGGGTGCCCCATTCATCAGCAAAAGAAGGGAAACACATTAGCACCAACAGGAGCCTTTTGAAAAGTGATTTATGGCCTATCAAATGATTACAGCAGAGGCCACCTCTACACCGGCTTCCACCACAGCTGTGCATTACGCCAGCCTGCAGCCACCACCCACCCACCCACCCACCCACTCAGGACATACATCTGCTCTGGGTAAAGCCCAGCTCATTTATTCCACCTTGATAACTACTCAGCGGGCAGATTTTGGGCCCAGGCTAGTAATTCGTAAGGATCATTTTGCAAAACCCCATTAGCCTGATAACGGTCACTGCAGTGCCTGTGAGCCCAGCTCCTGCCATCCCTCCTTATCGCTGCCAGCGTAGGCAGAGGCACGGCGGGGGGAGCAGAAGGGAGCTCCCCGCTGCGTGGAGCTACGGAGAAAAGGGATGTGCTGCAGCCGAGGATGGATCGTGACCGGAGAAAGCAGAAACGTTGCCTCATTCAGCTGGGCAGAGTAGAAAAAAGCATCGCTCTTCGAGGGGCTCTGCATGTAGTAACGTGAGCGATGAAGCACACCAAGAAGAGAAAAAGAGCAAAGCAAAACTGCAATTAGGAGTGACCCGGTTTGTGCGGGCACGGCCCCGCCGGGGTGCAGCCCGCGGGGAAGGACAGGCCCCCGGGTTGGTGCCCTGCTCGCTCTGCAGCTGAACCAGCCCCCCAGGGGCCCAGGACCTCAGCCCCCGGCCGCTGGTATGGAGCGAGCCGCCCCGGGCCAGTGGCACACACCTCCTTTAATCGCTGAAGTTACGAGTCCAAACTGCAAGGAAGCCAGGAACCAGCCGCTTCAAAATACGAACTTGTTCTTTGGATTTTTAATCATCACGTTATCAGGTGATAACATGATCTTTGTTATTGTACGGTATTTACCTTAGAAGTCGCTTCGGATAGATAAGAGAGATGTGCAGTGGCCTGAATTACACTTTAATCTAAAAGTTTGTGGAATAAAAGCCACAATGGCAACCCCCATCCAACTCAAGCCCTGTACTTCGACCGCTACAATATATGTTAACCCCTATGGCTGAAGCCCCCACTTACAAGCAACAAACCCCAGAAAAGTGGGGGCAAGGGCTGAGCAGGGACCCGTACACAATTTTCTCCTGTACTGGTGAGTTTGGGGCAATTCTCCAGGCTTTGCTCTCCTCTCAGGTATATGCAGCGCCTCGCCCTAACAACCAGTTAATGGGAGTTTGGTGCAGACACCAGCAATCACAAGTTACCCACACCAAGGAAAGGAAATATTATAGATATAATAAATAAAATACATTATTATATATATTATTCTTCTATTATACCATCTCATCCAGGGTTCTTCTGCCACAGATCAAACAGATTGTACAAATCAAATGACCCAGGACGCCCTGCGATACGCTCGCAGGCGCGGGAAGGTCACGGCGGGGAAGGTTACAGCCTGCAGCAGCACGTGGGGCTGCAGAAATACCGAGGCATTTATAAAAAAAATAAGCAAACTCCTCAAAAAAAAGCTGGAGCTTTTCTTTCCAGGGCAGGAAGCGTCTGTGTTCCAGGGTAGTGACTCGATATCCGTTACAGTGCCGGCGGATGCCGATGGAGCGGGTTTGTCTGGGGGCTGGCTCGGCTGCGACTCGGTGGCTGGCGTCCCCGCGGGGTTGGGGACCTAACGGGGCCAGGGCAGCGCACACAGCCCTGGGGTACAGGGACGGCAGTGACAGAGGGGCCCTCGTGTTTCCCAGTGCCGCTGCAGCTCTGGCAGCACGGAGGAGCTCTCTTCCCAGCTATCTAGACAACGAGAAACTCATCACTGAAGCTGTACAACAGCGTTCACGCAAAGCTGCGCCAGGTCTCCTTTTGGGAAGGGTTGGCCAACTGATGGCCAAAGGGCAGCACTGACCCCAAAGAGCATCCTCCCGCGAGGGCCAGGCCCGGCCGAGCAGAGCGGGGCACTGCTGTGTGTGTCGTGGGCCCCTGGCAAGGGACAGGAGTCACTTCGGCTCCACGCCCAGATCTGTTAGAGGCTGTTCTAAGGAAGTTTTCTGTTTATGCAGACGCAATCTGCTCGGGGACAATGAAAAGTGATGCTTTTTGGCACAGCAATCAGCAACAGGACCGCTCGGCACTGCTGTGTCGGAGCAGCCACGGGCACTGGTACTGAAAAGCCCGGCTTTCAGTAAACACAACTTCGAGTATCGGGAGGTCAGGCGAGGACACGGCCGCAGCCAGCTCCAGGATTTGTTGAGCCCCATTAGGTAGCTGGAAAACTACAGGAGCTCAGCTGGGTTTCAGATAAAGGCGCACAGGGAACGGACTGCGACTGCCGAGAAGGCTGGTGGGCGCAGGGCTCCTGCGAAGGCTGGGGCTGGCTGGGTCAGAAGGACCAGCCCCGAGCTGTTCCTAGCTCCCGGAGACAGGAGGGACGGCCTGACAGATCTACCGGAGATCAGGAAGAAAGAATGCCACAACGCGCCGTTCAAAGCACTGGGTGTACTGAAATGTGATCCCATTTCAATGCAAGTCTCTGTGACAGCTAATACATACATTAAAAAAAAAAAATAAAAATTCTGCAGACAATTGCCAATCCATTCTCGAGATTGCTGACAGCAATTCTCCAAGGCAAGTCAAATTTACTACGTATTTTGGAAAGAAAGTTGGGTTGAAACCCAGTTATTGTATATTTTTTTGTGTTATTTCTAAAAGATTCCCTTTGCACCACCATCCGCAGCGGTTACAGTGATTTAAAGGCTAGTTTCAGCAAATGTGCTTTGACATCCACAGGTCTTCTCCTATGCTGAGGTCTGAGCATGCCCCTTAAACGCACTATGGAATTGGCATCTAAATTGGTTTCAGTGTCAGACAGCAGACACCGGTAATCCTCATGATGCGAGACGAGGTGGACAGTTCGTTGAATTCCCTGCCCCTGAAGAAAAAACCCCGCAGTTTGTTTTCAGTTGGCCTTGGCAAACCCTGACAGCATGCCCGGGCGGCAGCAGCCAGCCCAGGCCACAACCTCTCTTCTGCGTGAGCAGGACGACCGCAGCCGCGGCAGCAGCTCCTCCGGAGCAGAGCAGGGAGGAACGACGCAGCCCAGGACGGTGCGGCAGGGCCTGGTGCGTGCCTGTCACCCACCGAGCCGCGGCAACGTGTGAATTCATGCAGGTACCTCCCTGAGATCCCCTGAAGCAGCTCCGTGTCACGGCTGTGGCTCAGCCAGCCTTGCCTGCTGGAGATGACGGTGGCTGACAGGTATGTGCTCTTGTAACACGGGACAAACCCAGCCGTGGGCGCAGCCCGTGGGGTGAGCCTGCAAGCTGCCGGCTCCCCGACCTGCTCACCGCAGCGGTAATTTGGTTGGCTCACGTCCCCCGGGAGCACAGCGCGGCTGCAGCCGTTACCCTGGGGACGTAACACAGCGCCGTGTGCTAGCACACATGAACCCGGTCCCACGGACGCGTGTGCCAACTTACACCCGCGCTGGCAGCGCAGGGTGTCTGCACACACCAAGTCATGCATCCAGCTGTGCTCACCTGCGCGGCTTTCCCCTCTGCCTACCTGTATGTACGCAGACGTACCCCCCTTCTGCTCGCCCCGAGAAGCGGCCGTCCGCCCCACGCAGCCGCCGAAGCTCACCCACCACCGCTGGCAATTCCCATCAAGGACCCCGTTGCACGGAGCTC
The DNA here is from genome assembly GCF_965183815.1 of Platalea leucorodia. NCBI lineage: Eukaryota > Metazoa > Chordata > Aves > Pelecaniformes > Threskiornithidae > Platalea > Platalea leucorodia. The sequence goes on from NC_138841.1 coordinate 2,222,056, forward strand.
GTTTGATCATTGGGCTCAACCTCCCAGCTGAGGCCTTACCTTGTCCCTCCAGGCACGACGGGATCCATCAAGTATCAGTTTCAAAGATGGAAGCACTCAGCACCATCTGCTGAAAAGCGTATGCAACACGCATCTGGGGAAAGAAACTCTGCAGCTATCTAACCTGTAGAAATTCACTGCAGAGCTCAGGGAGCTGCAGCAGTGGGAGCGAGAGCAGAATTCAACCACAGAGACATTTCCTTGACTGGCACCGTGCAGCAGCATCAGACACTGGGGGCCTGAGAGGAGAATCCAGCTGTCACAGCTCCTGCAAGGTGTTTGGACTCAGAGGCAATGCCTGTTCATGGGAACGAAATGCTGGAGGAGATGCATAACATCCTTTGCACATCAAGTTATTTGCTGGATCCTTGTGCTATTAGCCAGGATCCCTGCACAAACCAAAACGGTGTTTTGGAGCCAGCCTGCCGTCCCACCAGCATGGTCCAGCCCCGGCTGCAGCAGGATGCCTGCTGGGAGGTGCTGGTCCGGCCTGGGCTCAGCCCATGGATGCCATCTGCCGTTCAGAGCACTGGGAGGAGAATGGGAACCCGTCCAGCACCGCTCAGCCCAAACAAGCGCAGCACTGCTAGAAAACAAACAACCCTAAGCACAGAGTCGCACCTCCCTGCTCCCCAGCCTTGGCTCCCGGTCACATCTCCATCACCTGGAGGGCAGGCACGGCCCTTTCGTTTCAAACAAAAGCAGATTATCTCCTGCAGCCTCCTATTTCCCACAGCAGCAGGAACAACAGAGAAGGGCAGGATTCAAGGTGTAGCTGTGAGAACCAGCAGTGGGGAGACTTAATCCTGCAGCTGGTGTCTGCCAGCATGTTGGAACTAGTGAATGCCACCATCGAGCCCGTAGAGGTAATGGGAAAGTTTGGAGGATTTCCCTTGCTCCTGCAGAGAATCTCAGCCCTCCAGAAGGGATTTCCCACGAGCCGAGGGGAGCCAGGGAAGGGCTGCTGGTTCTCAGAGGCTGGGTGGCTGGCGAGAAGGTGGCTGTTGCTGGAGTCCCACAGTGTCTCCTGCCAGTCTTTGATGAGCCTAGAAGCGACTTTAAATAACCTGGTGCCGCCTAACAGCTCCTGCTGACTGCTGGGCACCCATCATCCCCACGAGAGAGATGCCCTTGGTCCAGAGGAGATCCATGGATGAAGCCCCAGAGAAGTCCAGCGATAGCAGGGGAGCCCAGGAGGGGTTGGGGGGTCAGGAATGGCGCTGACCGAGCCGTTTTTGGGGTGCAATGCAAGTGCTGTGGATGGATGCATGCTTACCTACCTCCGAGTCCCTGCAATTAGGTCGCTTTTGCTTAGGGTTATTCGCACTGCGTACGTGGACGCCCAGGGTGGACACTCAAATAGCCTCCTCAGGGCAAGAGGCTGTAACGTACTCCGTGTTCTGAATTACGGGTTGATTTCCCCTGGCCTCTGCAGCAGCCTCATTAAATCTCTTTCTTACTCTACGATTAATTAGCAGAGCTCCTCCAGCCCCATCTTGGGCTGCTCTGCCACCCAGAACAGCTCAAAAGGATGCTTAAAAGTTTGAACCTTTTCTTGAAATAACTGAAGAAGATTAGTTTGAAAACACAGGCAGGTTCCTTCAGTGGGGGACAGGCACCGGCAGAGCCCAGGAGGCCCCGTAGCCACATCGGGGACCGGGCTGAACTCCAGCCACCAAAAGCCAACTCGGCGGGGCCGTACCGAGGCGGTGGGCTCCCACAGGCAGAGCCCAGCGCCGGGACAGATCAGACCTACCCTCTAATCCCAGCTTTTGCCGCTGACCACGTAATTACGAGTACGACTCTTCTCACCTTCCTGCTGCCTGGTTACCTCGCTGTGTTTGCTAAGCCATTTATGATCCGCTGGTAAAAAGCAAACAACATTATTACTAGGGAAAGTGCTTCAATTCTTCAGGTACAGAGGTCTCCGAGTGGGTGTTATCTGGAAGCACGGTGCAGCGGAGGCGTGCTGCAAGTGTCTGAAGTCTCGGCAGCTGCCTTTCCCGGCAGATTTTGGGGAGAAGCCAGTAGACAGAGGGGGAGGTGGCTGCAGAGCGCTGGGGGTCACGGCGAGAGCTCACGGCTGCTCGGGAAGCCCCCCAGCCCCTGAAATCGGGGTAGACATGGAAACGAGCGCCTGGGAGAGCTGCTCAGGGTGGGAGCTACGCCTGGGAAAGTCCAAACAACATCCAGGTTTCAAGCTCTTGTAAAAACTTAGCTGTGCATAGGACCGCCGTGGGGAAAAGCACCCCCAGCCAGAGCACCCAGCACCACAGAGCTACCTGCCGCTGGCTGGGGACGCGGCGGCTCTGGGGACACGGCAGGGGTCCTGTCTGGCGACGAGAGCTGGGGTTTCACTACAAAGGCAGCGGACCCAGACCTCCTTCTCTCTGTGCTGCGGCTCAGAGGGCTCCTCTTTCTCTCTCTCTCTAAATGCTCGGCACATCCCCAGCTTTGATTACTGACCGTCTCCCCCCAGCCTTGTCCCCAGTCCCTGACATCTCTTCATTAAGTCCCAGAACGGGTTTATTCCCATGACGCTGCTTTGTCTGTCACTCTCTCCAGCCTTTCTGGAGGGAGAAAGCAAAGGATCAGCCCCCAGCTGTGCTGCAGCCAGACAAAGGGAGCGGATTCCTCCTCCCCTTGCTCCAGCTTAACAAAGCCAGCGCAGCAGCACCGAACCCTGCGCCTCGACCAGCGCGGCCTCGCTGCAATGAACAGGGCTCAGGGCTAATGAGAAAGCAAGAGCAGAGGAGCATCAGGCTGTGCTGCGTGTGGGAAAGGTTCCTTAAGGACAAAGGAAAACGCTTCATTAATAGCTAGAGACTCTCGGCTGTGCAGAGGCGGCTGAAATGGAAATCTGCTGTGCCGGGAGACAGGGGGTTTGTTCTAGAAGAGTAGAAGGCTCCCTCTCTCCCTCCAAGCCTCCTCCACCCTCCTCCAATTTTTACAGTTCAAAGGGATGTTTCCTTAGCCTTCTGGGGTCAGGAGGCAGCACCCCCAGGGCAGCACACGCAGAGAGGGGTGCTCTTAGCACCTTCCCTCAGCTCCGCCAGGCCCAGCAGACTTTAATCACCCGGGGATGCCGTTAGACAGAAGCGCCTGGCCCCGGAGCCCTGCTCACCGTTCCCTGCACCTTCACCCCCCGCAGATCTCACCCTGGAGCCCTCCCCGACTGCACTATGTCAAGATTATCTCAGCTGGGCTCCGTGCTCCTCGCCAGGGGCCTGGAGCACAACCCAGCATCGCTGCGGGCAGCTCCTCACCCCGGCCGGAGCTCCTTTCTGCAGTTAGGTATTTGCATTTATACAGCCTTCCAAAACACGGTGCCTAAAGGAACAAAGCATCAGGACCACAGATGGGAACGCGACAGGGGATGGGGAGAGCCACTGCGCTGCCCGTGTACGCGGCCAGAGACAGGCGGGTGGGCTGTGAATAATTAGCGAGCAGGTTGTGAGCGGCGGCGGCGGGGCCGTTCCCCGTTCATCTGAGCTACCGGGCGCTTTGAGATCAGAGAGAGGGGACGTGGAGCTGACAGGGCTGCACTTCAAACGGAGCCACTCGCTCCACCGCTTCCCAACGAATACCGAGAGCCAGGAACGGCCCCCGCCGCCCACGGAAGGGGCGGGAGCCGGCCCCGAGGGCACCGGCCAGCTCCCACCGCAGGCGGCTCGGCGGGATGCAGCGGGGGGCCGGGCCCTGCGGGGCCGGGGCAGCCCCGGAGCCTGCGGCCGGGCAGCGGCGGGGAGGCGGCCCCGGCCCCGGCCCGGCCCCCCCGGGCCGCCCCTGCCGTTGCCGCGGCCGCCGCACGGTGTCCTCGGAGCTCCGCGGCGGCGGGAGCCGGTCCGGCACCGGCGGAGCCCCGCGGCACGGAGGGGCTGCACCGGGACCCCCCGCCCCTCCGCCCGGGAACCGCTGCAGAAGAGGGATGTGACACCTGGGAAAGGAACCGGGGACGGGGCAGTGCCCAAGGCACGGGTACATCAGCGAGCCCAGCCACGGCCGCCTGCGCTGGCCCCCTCGCCCCCTCTCCAGTCTGGGTCCCCCCTTTTCACGCAATCATGCCCTGATGCAGCCCACAGCACGGAGCGGGCTTCTCTGAAGACAGCTTTTAATGGTGCAACTGCTACAAGCTAGAATCGTAACCCGACGGCTCGGACAGCCCTCCCGCAAACTGCCCGGGAAGAACGAAAGCACAGAGGAGGCGATGGCCGGGGGCCGCTGGCTTTGCTGCCGACAAAGCCATGGCCAAAGCCGCTGCCCGGCCCCGGGGGTGAGAGCGCTCCAGAACCAGACACAGGGCTCAGTTTTGCTCCTTTCTCCCAGGGCTGAACGGAAGATCCCAAATCATTAAAGGAGCTAAAAATCAGGTTGGAAGATTGTAGGTTGAGGCCATCTCTGCATGAAACCCAGCAAAGGCAGTATCTGTGCTAGTCCTGTGCCAAAAGTAAGGCCTTCCCTCTAGCCAAAACAGTCCCTCGGGCACTCATCCCTCCCAGGAGCATCGGCAGCCCCTCGCTGCAGCTCCTGGGAAAGTGACAGTCAAATGCTACAGGTTTGCAGGAGAAGCCTTGCTATGAAGGCGAAAGAACGATCCCCTGGATCTGGCTGCGGGTTAGGAGTTTCCCTTGTTGCAAGCCAAGGGGATCTGTGCAGGGAAGCACGCATAGATTCCGGGGTGCTTGAAGAGGGCAACATCACACCAGTTCTCCCTGAACCACCACTGGCCTGTCTGGGTACTCCCAACACCTCCGAACCCGTTGCCTTTGGTCAGGATGGCAGCAGGGAGATGCTCGCTCCTGTCCTGATCTCCAGAGTCCTTCCTTCTGGCAGGAGGCACGGCACACCAGTGCTGTGAGCAGTTCCTTCATCTGAGTTTCCCCGTAGAGCTCTGAAGACGACTGGAGGGGACCCCTGGCCAAAGTGCTCCTTCCCTCCGTGGGGCTGGAACGGCAGCGCCCAGGATGGAGAGGAACAGCAGCCCTGGCTGCAGGCTCCTGCCGGCCATGGCTACAGAGCAAGGCTGGGTTTAGCCACGGGCAGGCAGAGCCGAGCTGCCAGGGCAGCTCAGGGGGTGCTCACCCAGCCCCAGCGCCGCCGGGAGCTGCCCGGCACCACCACCACCGCTGCTGGAGGCAGCGAGGGGCAGGGTCCGGCTAGGAATCGGAGAGGCACAGGGCCTCCACGGCACTGCTCAGGCCCTGGCTCACCCCGCCGACGGCCAGCAGGCAGTTCCGGACCACGATGCTGGAGCAGGCGCAGCGCGGGGTGGGCATGGGGGGCAGGCTCTCCCACTTGTTCTTCTCGGGGTGGAAGGCCTCCGCGGACTCCAGGACGGTCGGCTGGTTTCCTGGAAGCACAAAGCGAGGCGCTGGGTCACCTGGAAAGCACCAGCAAGCACCCCCTGTCTGCTCCGGGACAGTGTCTGTACTCTGGACCCCATCCCCTTATCGGGTCTGTTTTCCCTGCTCCCTCAGGCCATCCAGGGCCAGGATCTCTCCCCTCTACAATGATCACACGACTCACATATGCCTTTAAAGTGTTACCACCATCCCCAGTGCCTCACCTAGTCCTCCAGCGACGACAACTCTGCCTTTCAGGTAGCCAGCCACGAAGTCTGCTCGCCTTTTCTTCAGGTAGAAGGAGCGCTCCATCTTCATCCAGCCACCTGGGAGGGACCGGACAGAGCAGGCATTGCAGGAGCATCCGCTCCTGAGAAACCATCTGCCTCTCTGACCTCCTACTTGCTTATGGAAGTGTAGTTTTGCTGCTGCACCTTGGGGTAATAAAACCCCATGACACCGGGGTCAGCTTCCTCGCCACCATGTCAGGAGGGAGCTGTTGAACCCAGCTGCCTTGGGACCACCGTTTTCCCCCCTGCTGCCTTGACTTGTTAATCTTGACTGCAGGACTTCCTCTAGGCTGGGCTCAAGGCACCAGCGACCCAAGGACTCGGCAGATGAGAGCTCTGCGCTCTGCAAGGACAGCAAAGCCCCAAAGCACAGCCTTGCGTGCCACCCACCCTGCTCCTCTGGAAAGGACAGAGCTGGGACAGCCCCCACCTTGTTCCATGTCAAACATGGGACAGCCCCCACCTTGTTCCATGTCAAACATGTCCACGGTTCTCATGAACTTGGGCTGCCGGTAGAGCCGTCCCTGCCGCAGGCCCCCGAGACTGAAGAGTTTGTCTTCTGTGGGCACAAAGCTGGAGAAGGCCCTTTTGTTGGGGATGTTGGGAAACTTGGTCCATGACCTGGTCTCTGTGTCAAAGACCTCGAAGGCATTGATAGCGTACTTGGACTGCCTTCCACCTGGGGCAGGGGAGATGGAAAGAAAAGGGTCGGCTTGGCTCACAGCACCAAGCCAACGGCAGCAGGAACCAGAGGAGACTGCCAGGGCAGGCTGGGAGCGAGCTGCCAGCTGATACGACATCCCCAGGTCTCAAGTCACCTGGATGAGGGCCTGCTGAGCCAGGTAACTTCCCACCCTTGCGCTCCCTCTCCTTTAACTACAGGTTCATGACATAACAGCACTTCATTTTTCAGTGCATCACACCCTCCGCTTCCCTCCACGCCAGCAGCAGCCGGTCGCTGGCACGGGAAGGTGTTTAGTATGCACCGGTTTAATCAAGACAAATTCACAGCAGAGCAGGGATCAGCGCTCAGGAAGCCTTTGCAATTCAGATGAGTTCAGCGCCAGTGCGATCCAGCAAGCCCCGGCCTCGCTGCCGAGCTCCTGATGGAGCAGCAGAGCCAGAGCAGCTGCTGCTACCACCGCCAAAGACGCGCATTATTCTTCTACCCATCAGATGCGGATGAATACAGCTATTCTCAGCTCAGATGCTCAGCGTGCCTTTGAAGGCAGAGCCTGTGCTTACTACTGGGCCCACAAACTCTTTGCCAGCAGCAAGAAAACCGCAAAATAGATCAAAGTGTCTTTTCTGGTAACCCCTAAAGAGAGCCAGGGCTGGCTGGCAGTCTGAGCAATCGTGACTCCTGCGTTTTGATCCTGATATGCCATTCGACCACGAGCTAACAGCATCGTTTCTCTGCCTTAGTTTCCCTTTCTGTAAGGCAAAACTAATGAAAATCGCCCCCTGCAAAAGGCTTGGTCCAGCATTGCCCAGCTACAGCAGGTCTTTCCCCTGCCAAAGGCAGACCCTTTGTGAAGCTGCGCGGTACTTTGCTGATATAAAATGCATAGAAGTATTTTTACTCACTAGTTGAGTCCAAGGGCTTTTAGTGCAGTTGCAGGACTGCAAATTCAGCAGGCGAAGAGCAGCTGTACCCTCGGCTGCCAGCAGCCACGGATGGGCCTGGGACCGGGGAGGGCACTCGCCCGGCACAGAGCTGCTGCAAGACCTGCGAGCTCCCGGGGCGTTCAAGGGCTCTCGTGGCTGCTTGCCATGGAGCGTGAATCCAAACCCAGCACCAGCCCCACTCAGAACCTACAGCTGCAAGATTAGTATTCCTGAACGCATGAGAAAGCAGGCAGGGATGGAGAGGAGCGTTCCCAAAAGCCTCTTCCAGGGAGGTTCCTCAGCGCTCAGATCAAAGGAGCTGCTGCCTGAGGAGGAGGAGGAGGCAGGACTGCTGCTTACCCAGCACGTAGATCTTGGTGCCTCGCAGGAAGGACGTGGCAGCGTACCTGGGTGTGGGCATGGCCGCCAGCGACACCCAGATGTCCTTCAGCATGTCGTAGTGCTGCAGGTAGTTGTGCGGCCGCAGGTCAGATCCCATCCCACCAGCCGCATAGACTCTGTAGTCTGGACAGGGCCGAGAAGCAAAACAATCCCACAAAATTATTATGGGAAAGCAGCAGAAATACCGCCCTGCAAAAACGCACGTGCCGTCATAGGATGTGGACCAGGACCGTTCACTCCCACCCGACTCCCCGCGTCTGTCCTGAGCTCCCAGCCCCGGGGCAGAGGGGAACGCCCCAACCTCCCGGTCCCCGCAGCAAGGCCGATGCTCTTCCCCCAGCCCCGCTCCCCCGTCCGGGGCTGCTGCTCCTCGGCTCAGCCCCTGCTTTGCCCCACCGAGGTCTGGCACAGGATGGCGGCTCTGCGACCCGGACCGGGGGGCTCAGAGCCGAGACAAGGCGCTGAGGCTGCTTGTTCTCACCAAATCCGTATCAGCAGTGTCCATCTTTGGCTAATGGCAAACCTGGCTCCCCAAAACAAAACTCTACCTGCACAGCACCCACATTATCTCCTTCAACAAGCACTTCAGCCCACAGACAAGATTCAGGAGAGCAGCGACAGCAGCCTTGCCCTTGTGAGCAGCCTTACAAGGCAGCTGAAAAAGCAGAGACCAGCCTGCACGCTGCAAGGATTTGGGCGGCTATTTCTGCTCCTGGCCTCTCACACCAAATTGACCCTGCCGTATCAGTCAGGCAAGCTTATACTCAGGGAGAAAATCATCTCCAAGATGGTAAACATTATTTTTAAACATTCCTTGACAGTAGCTTTTAAACCCACTTAAGCAAACAAACCAAGCGGCTTTCAAAGAAGCTGCCTGGAGATTAGATTCGTAATCTCAGGCACGGCGGGAAGCTGGCTGACCTCAGGCACGCTGCTCGGGAGCACAGCTCCCAGCCCCAGACTCTTCAAAGCACGGCAAAGCACGCTAAAGGAAATCAATGCTCCACATCTCCGCTTAGAAACTAAAAAATGAGATAGGCTGATAAGGGAGGGCCTCGCAGGCATTTAACGAGCCCTATTTAAGGCAGTGGTTAAGCTTTCGGAGGGGAGCTACGCAGGAACCCCACACAAGGCCAGCTGCTGCCCCTCCTTGTGCAATCATTCGAGCCCATGACCATGAAGCTGACCCGCTCCTGGCTGGTTCTGGGTTTGGACCAGAGATCTCTCTTCAAACCAAAGCTATTCTCTGCCTCCGAGACCTTCACCTCTGGCCCCGCAGCTCAGCCAGGTCCTCCCAGCCTGGCCACGCTCAGCCAGCAGCACCATTCCTATTTTTCCAGGATCTGCAGCACACAACGACCAGAATTTGCCACAAAACCCTGGAGAAGTTTGATTTGAGACCCTGGAGCTTAGACCTGTCCAAAATACCCCCAGGTACCAGCACAGCCACGGCCCTCGTGGCTCCAGGGCTGACGATACAGAGCAAGCCCCGGGTTTATCTGCTTTCGGCCGCCCACAGAACAGTCATCTTTAGCAGGTAGGATATGACAAATACACGGGGTTCAACTTGTAGAAGCACAGAAAAGGTTTTGGAGAACAACGTAACCCTGTGCCATTGCCCAGAAAGCTTTTGTGCCCGATGCATCAACTGTTGCTAACCCTCCCCATCCCACCTCCCCGCAGGCGTCCCTCCCTGCCCTGCAAGGACACAGCAAGAATTGAACCCTCCTTGCCTTTTGCCGTCACCGAGATGCCCATGGCTGCCTCTCTCAGCGAGTTCCTCTTCTTCCACTTGCCCTCATCTATGTTGTACATCTCCACTATCTTCAGTGGCATCTGATTCACTCCGACCCCTCCTATCACCATGATCCGCTTGCCCAAGGTGGCCACGGCCACCCCTGCCCGGGCCGTGGGCATGGGGGGCAGCGAGGTCCACTGGTCGGCCTCGGGGGAGTAGACCTCGAAGCAGTCCATGGGGATGCCGTTATCATCGCAGCCCCCGATGGCAAACACTTGCCCGCCAGCTTCCACCAGGGTCGAGTAGACCCTGCGGCTCGGGAGCGGGGCGAGGGTTTTCCACTGGAAGTCTTTGGTGTTAGCTAGCTCCATGGTGGCTGGCGGGGCGAGGCAGCATCGGTCCCTGCGCACGGGAGGGGGCTGGCTACGCTGCAAAACAGAGCAGAGAAGTGCCGGGGAAAACCGACAGAGAAACACGAAGTGCAAATGCCACCCTGCCCCTGGCAGGGCTGCAGGCAGCCAGGAGCAGAGCAGGGATGGGAGCATCCCCGTCGGGCAGCCTCCCGCAGCCACCAGTCCCCTCTGCCACCCCCCGGCACACAGCAGCAGCGACCGGTACCTTTCATTGCGTCTCCATTAATCCTGCCGTTCCAGATCTGCCTCATGCAGAGACCGATCCTAAAAATAAAACAAAACAAGAGGGAGAAAAAAAAGAAAAGGCAAGAGAGGTTGGAGTCAGTTTGTTATCCTGTTTCCTGAGCATCCCCGCCCCCAAGCGACATTCAAACCGAGGAGGCTGCAAGCCGTCTGCTCACTTCCCTGGCTGTTTTCCTGCCTGCTGGGAACTTTCCTTGCGTCCTCCTTCCCTGACCTGGTTGCTCCTCCCGACCCCTGCGTACCTCCCTCCCGCAGACCCGGGGAGGACCCGCTCCAGGAGCCCTGGGCTGGGAAAGGCGAAGGGCAGCACTCACCCCTCCAGCCCTGAGCCCCAGGCTGCACCACGGAGCTGTAAGGCACCCAGCCCGCAGCCCAGGGAGGAGAGGCACAAGCTCTCGCTGGAAACCCACCGTCTTTTTCTCGTCTCCTCTCTCGGAATGGCCGTTAAGCATGCAGATGAGATTAATTACTGCAGGAGGACAGAGAGAGGGCAAACGGAAAGGAACAAAGGCGGCAGCTTGCTCGCTCACCCAGCATGGAATAAGGTGCGTTTTGCACTGAGCATCTCCGCCTTCGTTGTGTAACTGGGGTGGTTTAACAATTGCCCTTCAAACAAAGTAAGATTTCTCTTTCCCCTTGCAGACGCAGCAGCCCTCCCAGCACGCGCTGCCTGCGCACACATCTGGAGACAGGGCTGGAGGGGAGAGGGAGCCGCTGCCAAAAACCCCCAAAGGCGGCACGCTCCTGGTCTAGGACAGCGTTGTTCCCTCTCCTCCCCAGGCACAGACTCCTGGGACTTTTCCCCCCGGGTGCTGAGGTCCCCCTGAGCCCCTGAAGAGCTTCCCCGGCAGCAGAGCAGGGTGGGCTGGCTCTGCTTTTCTGTGGGTCGTGGTTTGGAAGTCGCTGGAGCAGAGGTTGGCTCCTGGCCCCACTCCTCTGCCTCCTGGCTGACACCCAGCCCCGGGCCAGTGCCTCAGCCCATCTGCTGCGTGGGGTTATTTTTTCTTCTGACACACCAATGTGGATGTGGGGTGGGATGAAAGAGCCAACTTGCTGTCTCCTAAGATACCTAAGCACAAATAAAGCAACCAACTGCCATGGCCCTTGGGTTTCTTAAGGGAATGGACTTCCTTCTCCCCAAAAGGAAAACCAGACTCGTTTCCCGCTGCTTCAGCTGGAGCAGAGAGTAAACAAGCGGGCTCTGCAAAACTCCCTGGCCCAGGAACCCATCATCTCCCCCGCACCCCACCGCAGCACTTGCTCCCCAGGTCTGACCACAGCCCTTTGGCTCGCCGAGCCCTCTGACAGCCCGAGCAGACAGCCCGTAGCTTAGCAACAGCCACCTACAGCCGCCTTTCGTCACCCGTCACTTTGGATGATCCGGCTGGGAATCCTGATGCTGTCTGGGGACCACAGCATGGAGCAATGATGCAGATCCCCCTGGAAGGGGAGAAGCCCGGGGGCACACCGGGCTGCACGCAGGCCAGAGGGGGCTGTTGCTACTGTACCCCAGACTCACCCTGCGTGTAGCACACTGGGGATGCCATTATTTCTCCTATAAATTCATGCCTGTTGTGTTCATCAGGTGAGCGGGGAGACAGAGGTGGCCCTCGGGCCACAGCCAGGACCAGGGCATTTGCTGTTATCTCAGGCAGGTACAGCGCAGCATCCCCACAAACTCCTCACCTCTGCCTCGGGGGGGGCTCAGCCTGCAAGGACCGCAGCCTGCAGGGCCCAGCTGAAGGGGAGATCACTTTCCACAGTCGTGTTAGTTCCTACACCTCCTCTGAAAGTGTGAATTAGAGGAGGGTGATGGAAAAGCATCAGTGAAACAGGTCTCGGACAACTGGACTGAGATCCATCAAAAATCACTTCACGTTCAAGTCTGAGCTGGCATGAAAACCAATCAATCCAAGCAGGGCTGTTTATTTTAACTTATTCTCCTAAATAAATTTCAGTAGTCAGCTAAACATCATTTTTATTGCATAAAGAACGTGGTTAATAAACCCATAAGCACTCCCTGGGCTGCAACCCTCCCGCAGCAGGACCCAGTGCGGGCACATGCGCACATCCCCGGCACCGTGGGGGCTGCGGTACAAAGGAACACAAAGCAACAATAAAAAGCAGCAGCAAGTCAAGCCACGCTTCGCACGGTCCCAGCAGCTGAGGAGAAAGGGGCGAACACCAGGCTGGAGCAGCAGCTGCTGGCCTCCCCTCCCTTCGATCCCTGCGATCCGATGGGCATCGCCGCCCGCAGCTGGAGCAGCTCAGGGATCTTTGCCTTGGCAGTCTAAGCAGCTCTGGACTACTGCTTTCATGAATAAATTATTTTCCTTCCAGGTGAATTTTCATGCATTACCGTGGACAAATTCAGCACGGTCCAGCAAATTAGAAAAGCAGAGCCAGCTCCTATTTCCAGGAGCATGACAGATTTGCATCCCGACCTCCAAGAAGTCATTTTCTTGCCCTGTGCCTCAATTTCCAACTACAAAGCGCAGTCCTGGGATGAGACACAATCAGCATCGCTCAGATGTCTGACAGAAGCAGAAGCTCATGGCTGGTGCCGGACAGTTTCTCCGCTGTCATTAAGGCTATCCAAAGCTCGAGCATAGGTGTCTAAAATTGCCTAAAAATTCTTTTTCAACATAGCAGCACATAGGGTGTGATTCAAAGCACTTGGAGATGGGTGAGTATTTCTGTGGAGTGCTGGGCAGGTCCTTCATGAGAACAGGCAGAGCCAAGACCTGCAAATTCAGCCCAGCTCTGGTCCCAGACAGCAGGAACCAGCGGATCCGGAGAGCCACCACCCTCAGCAGCAGCAACGCAAAGCTCTGCTTGAATTCAGCTGCCTTGGCACACACGTAATTTGCTATTCTTCTCTTTCATGCTCTTTAAAGAAAATCAAGGTCAGTCTGAAACGCTGTACCCACACCCTCTGTCTCCGTCTCTCCAGCATCACCTGAATCTCACTAGAAAGCAACGCCAGCGCTGCGCCGTAGGAGCTGGGAGCTGTCAAAATGTGCTGACCAAACACCCCCGTGCGCTGCAGCCATGTTCTCCTCCCAGGCAGAGGGAATTATCACTTCATTATACCAAACAAATTGGAAGCATTAACTTTTTTCTTAAATGGCTACATTAAAATCAAAATGAATGGTAATTGCTTTTCTATCAGAGGAGATGGCAGGCATGGTGCTGAGCCCACTCCGGGGCCCAGCCCTTACCCTTGCAGGACAGCAACCCCTGCTTGAAGAGCTCAGGGAGCAGCACAGCACCCACCCCCCACCCCCCCCAGGGTCTTTGCCAAGGGGCTATGGAGCATGGCTGGGCAGGGAGAGCCCCACGGCACCCACCGAGAGGGGGACAGGGCAGGGAGAGCCCCACGGCACCCACCGAGAGGGGGACAGGGCAGGGAGAGCCCCACGGCACCCACCGAGAGGGGGACAGGGCAGGGAGAGCCCCACGGCACCCACCGAGAGGGGGACAGGGCAGGGAGAGCCCCACGGCACCCACCGAGAGGGGGACAGGGCTCCGGTGGGAGAGGGGGACCTCCCGGCGCACGGGGCTCAGCATCCTGCACTGTACCACCCCGATGCTCCCTCCAAGGAGAGGCCATTCCTCACCCCGCGGGTTACATCAGGCTCATTTTAGAGAGCTCCTGGTTTATTAGAGAGCTCCTGGTTTAGTGGCATTTATTACCTGCAATGATTTGTGATTTATAAAAGAGAGACACTGGTGGGTATTAAAGTGATAGACGGGCTGAACGGGGGAGAGAGATCTTGGTGCTGCTGAGTGCGGCTGCTTTCGCTTTCCTTCCCACCTCGCCTCTCTCCAGGATTTGGAAGTTTTCCCGCTCCCGGTGTGAAACGCGCTCAGCTGCGGGGGGCCAGCACGCAGCCCAGCCCGAGCCCAGATCTCCGCCCTCCAGCCATCAGGGTGCACTACCCTAAATATTGCATTGCAACGCTACTGCACGAGCACAGAGTGAGAGGGGTCCTATTTACACCTCTCCACGTTGAAGGAAATGCAAAAAGGCCCCAGAAGGTGAAAAGCCACTAAGATACTCCCAAATCATCTATTTTTAATGCTCATGCTGAGGATATCTACCCCCAAGACATCATTGTACGCCCCCCCAGCCACACTTAGGCATAACACACACTCCCTCCAGGGAGGAGCTCGGGCTAGAAACAGAGAGACCCCAAATCCTCACCCAGCCCGAGGCAGGTACAGCTCCCTAGGAACGGATCCTGTACCACGTTTGTCCAACTTGCTCTGAAAAGGCTCCGGCACCTCTGCAGCCCCCGCGGCGGATCACTGCTGTGCCTCACCGAGCATCACCCGCTCAAACCCTCGCTTCAGGGACACCACAGAGATCCAGGAGACAACCGTGCTTTTCCTGGCATCCCGTCACAAGTTCACCTGAGCCCTGTCCAGCTGACCCGCAGCTTCGCTGACTTCAGCAGTGTGACCCCAGATTTCCATCGCCGGACCCGGGGACGGGTCAGACCCAGGACGCCCGTCACAGCCCCATCAGGAGCTGTGCTCCCAGAACATCCCTGCTCCCCACATCTCCCACCTGCCAAACACCCACGTGCTCCTTGCTGTCACCAGGAGCAGGTTAAAACAGAGACGCAGACAGCCACCAGCCTGATAGAGAAGCCTATTAAAGAAACTACTCCTTTCAGAGAAAAAGCTCTTATACTCACCTAAATGTCACCTCGGATAAGCACGGGGCAGTCCTGCCGTGTGCCAGCCGACACAAGAAAAGGAGCTGCAAAGCTGAGCTGAAAATAGCCTGACATCCAGCCAGCATCACTAGCCAGAGCGGCAACGATTCCCACCGCTCTGGGGCCGGGCGTCAGAGAGGCAGGAACAGGGGCGACAAAATGCTGGAAATAGCACACAAACGCCGAGACGAAATCACAGCTCCTGCTCCTCAGCACCAGGCAGGAGGGAGCAGCTTCATTTCAGCTCTGTCTTGGCTGCCTGCACTCTATTAAATAAAAAGCAGGGAGAGATGACACAGCACAGACTCGATGAAGACAGCTAAGAGGAGATGATTCAGTGCAGGGAACCCGTTTCTGTCCCAAGGAACAGTCATGGTACAGGGCCAGGAGGGGGGACACGGAGCAGATATCCCCAGGAATTGCACCCTCTGCCAAGGAGGGGTGCCAGGCACAGCCCAGCTCCCCCCTGCCTGCTCCTGACTCTGTTCCCAGTGCAATTCCAGGTTACAGCAGCACTCGGGTGCTTTCCCAGTGCTGCTCCAGGACCAGTCCACAGTCTGGAGCAGGGACCAGCCCCTGGGAAGCGTCGGTCCCCTGTGGCTCAGCTCTTCTGCTCCCAGCGCGACCCCAGGCCACTCGGCACCGCTCACCTGCCCGAGGGGCAGAGAGGTGATGGGTGCCAGGCACGGGATGCCCGGGATGCTGCGCACAAGGCCCAGGCTCTCCTGGCTCCTTGGTACCCGCTCTCCCCAGGGCTGGGTGCTCATTCACCCACACGGGGAAGCCGCTTGCTCCCAGGTCAGCTGGGATCGGGGCAGGTAGGGACCCCACATCTGCCCCTCCACAAAAACCCAAGGGAACTACCTGCAGCTGGAGCCGCTTGATATCACCGAAACGTCCCATATTGGTTAGAATCAGGGGTTTTATCAAAACAAAAACCAGCAAGTGACGAGAAAGGAGGGTAAACACGGTGATAGCTTGCTTTATGCTGTTTTCACCTATGCTGGAGGTTTGCAGGATACAGAGCATCTCAAATAACCCATCGAAAAGTTTCAGATGTGGGAGCAGCACCTAAACCTCCCCGTTAATCATTGTAATTGAAGTCAGCTGCTTTTCCTCCTAGAAGCACATAAACATCCCAGTGTAACTACCCTTTGCACTGCCAGATAAACATTGGCACAGCGTGAAGAGGCCCTGTCCCTGAGGGCCCAGGTACCAACCTTGGCTGTAGGAAAAAAAAAAAAAAGCATCCTTATATGTAAAGACACAGCCAACAAGAAACAACGTCCACGGGGGCAGATTTTTCCAGGAAGCTCTAAGCCCACATTTCCCCCCGCTCAGCACCCAGAAGGAACGCACAGATCCCTCCTCCTGCAGGGAGAAGGCTGACTTCTCAGCCATCCTATGAAGAACAGATTTTCAGAGGAGCCCAGCACCCCAAAACCCCCTCGTACAGTAGCCCAGAGACCTCAGCACCCCCACAGACACAGCTCTCTCCAAACCCTCACTGCTTATTTGAGGTTCTTAGGGGGATCAGGGTCTTTTCCAAAGTCTGGCACCTTTGTAACATCCCCAGCATGGGAGAAGCCCGAGGTCCCGTCCCAAGTGCTCGCTCTCATTTCTTGGTGACGCTCAGAACAGGATACATACAGCCTTTCTATCAGCTTTGACTATTATACAGTCCCAGCCCACAAGGTCATGTAATACCGATGCTAGGTTTTCAAGTAACTCCGACTTTTAGGTAGAAAAGGCTTTAAAAAAGCCTTTGAAAATTGGGGACTCTGGTGCCTTTACTTGTCCCTTGCTGAAAGCCTGGCAGCTGAGGCTTTAAACAGAACGGGCATGAAATTTTTGGTCTGGTATTTCTGACCTCTCTTCACACTGAATCAAGTTTCCTTGCCATAGTAACAGCTACCCAGAAAAATAACAACAAAAAAATCCACTAGTTCCCTGCCTTTCTCTGCAAACTACCCAGCTGGCAGAAGAGCCTGTTTAGTTAGAAGGAAAGAGAAGACACATTGCAATTGTAAGAGAATTAATTGTACCAAGCAAAGAAAAAGCAGCAGCACTCACAAGCAGCTCGTTTCATTCCCTCTGCTCCTGAGCATCCCTCTTTGCAGACGTACGTAGGCGCGGTTGGAACGCGGAGACGGCGGGCTGTGACCGCTCTGACCTCCCCAGCCGCACCCCTTCCCCCCATTACCAGTCCCTCGAGAGCATTTTCAGCCTCATCATGCCAAATGCAATTTCCTGAGGTTGCTAATAGGAGGAAGGCAGGGAGGTCATGGAAGGAAATACTCCACAGCTAACAGCACAGCCGTCGTGCATCAGAAGGGTGCCAGGAGCTTTAGCAGGCTCCGGGACAGGGAGAAAAGAGGTTTCATTTTTTGGCACTCATTAGCACAGGGAAAGAGCCCACACCATCCTTTTTTTCCTGGGTGGGCTGAAGAATCAGCAGAACAAGGGAAGATTTATTCACGTGGCAGTTTGTCTCAAGAGAGAGTTATAATTTCATCAAGACACAAGCTAACCCACCTGCGGGACGGCAGGGGGCCCCTGCCCTGGTCCCACTCCCCGCAGCATCCCGCATCCCCTCCCCTTGCCCCGCCGGCTGCCTCCGCTCCCTGCGCAAACAGCTTCTCTCTATTGCACGGGTCAAATACAGAAGGTCTTTTTCCAGCCCTGCAGTCTCGCTGGTTATGTTTATAAAGCTCCTGCTACTCCGTATTTAGGCTGCATCCCTCCGCAGGGAATGTAAAGAGCTTGGGCCAGATCTCAGCTGGGGGTAGCTCAGCGCACACCCCCATCGCTGCCGGAGCTGCCAGGGCCTGCTCAGGGAGAGAGGCTGAAAAGATGGGATTTGGGGACTACAGGAGGGTTGGGAGAGAAAAAAAAGTAAGGAAAAAAAATATCCTCCTTAACCCACTTTTTGGGGGGGAAACACAAACTCAAAGCTTTGTTTCTGGTTGCTCATTGAAAGCCTGGCCTGCCCCTGGGAGAAAGCTGTCCTCCTCCAAAGCATCCCCCCAGGAACCCGCTGACCTCCAGCCAGAAACTCCCTCCCTCCTGCCAGGAGAGCCTGGAAGGCGCGGATGTACTCACAGCTCCCGGGAAGCCGCGCCGAGTCCAGCTGGAGCATGGCTCTCTGCTAGCAACGCTCTTCAACTTCAACACCCAAATCCTCGGTACCCGCAGAGCATCCCCCTCCTCCCCGGCTGCCTCCCGCACCCTCCGTCCTCCCTGCACCCCGCAGCGCTGGCGAGGGGGACGCGAGCGGCGATGGGAGCAGCCGGGGCTGGGAGGGCTGCGTGGGAGGGATGCGAGGGGAGAAAAAGAATTAGCATAAATCCAGCGGCCCTAATCTTCACCCTCGCGGAGATGTAGGACAATTAAGAGGGAGAGCGTTTCCCCATCTGGTCTTTTCCTCCGTGCCGGCAGCCGGGGGTGTGCGTGCGTGTGTACACACTGCGTTCCCAGACCCATACTTAAGCCTTTTATGGCTCCCCACGCTTGCACAGGATGTGCTGTGACAGCGGCTCTCCCCCCGCCAGCCCTCCCCGCCTGCAAAAGCAAAACTCCAAGAAAAGGGAGACAGACGGACAAAAATAGGAGCTGAAAAGTAGGAGCTGCCTCTGAGAAGCGGCAGAGACCCAAGACCGCTGCGGCGTTCCCCGGGCTGCGGCAGGACCCGCTCCGGGAAGGGCTGGGCGTCAGCCCCAGGCTGGGTCCCAGTCGCGGCCGGGGAGACCAGAGCCCAGCACTGGTGTGCACGTCCGACGGGCACCCACCCCGCAGTAACGAGGGCACAGGGAGGGGGTTCAGGCAGCAGCTGGACCCCAGGACTTCTGCTGTCTGCAGCTCTGGCTCCAGATGTCCCATAAAGAGCACGGCGTGCTCTGAGGTCGCAGAGGCAGCGTTAGGATGTAGGACCCTTTGAGCCCTGGTCTTCTCCAGGGAAGATGTTTCCAGCCTGCCGCTTGTCCTGGGGTTTTGCTTCCCTGACCTGCTCCTCTACTCTTCTCCTAAAGGTGTTGCAGAATAACTTTGCAGAAAAATCATTTCTAAGCAAAAGCCAGGAGAAAGATCCTTTCAACACGTCTTCCATCGAGCTTCAAAGCTCCTCCCCAGAGACGCATTTGCAGTTCAGCCCAGCAGATGTTTCTAATCCTTCAGGAACCCCCTGAGCTCTGAAAGTCCCTGACACCCCCAGGGATTTCTGCTCCTTTCAGCGCTGTGCTCGTACAGCTTTCCCCGCCGGCGCAGAGCAACGCGCACGCCTGACTCGGGGCACGGCCGGTACCCGTGCAGCAGCATCAGGTGCTCGAGCACTCAACAGCCTTTGAACCTGCAACTTCCAGAGCTGAAAGAGTCTCGTGTTTTCATCTCAGAGCAACTCGCTTCTCTGGTGGCCACTTCCCTGCAGCCTGGACCAGTGACGGTCTCCAGAAGTGGCCAGAGAAGGTTTCAAGTCCAGCCCTGGCTTGCAAAAGCCCCTTGGTGTTGACCCCAATTCAGGCCCATAATGATCCAGACAAGGTTTATTCTTGCCAATAGCTCATGCTGCTTGAGACGGGAAACTATTTTAAAGCAGCTCTAGCCATAAAATAAGAAAAATGAGGAAATCAACAAGAAGTTGAGTCAAATGACTCTACATAAAGCGAATTCTCATCCCCTACCAGCTATTTTAATCTCCTGTTAGCTTTCCAGTGGGAGGATTCAATTTGCATTTAAATAAAAACCTCAAGTGCAGGGCCAATCTAACATTAAGATGTTCATTACAAAGGCATTCACCTCTTAAGAAATTTTAAAAGACCCCATCAAACTGGATTTTAACAGGGGGGCTATTAGCAGTCTGGCGTTTTGGGGCACTTAGTATTTGTAAGTTATTATTATTTACCAGACTGTTTACAGATGAGTCCAGGCAGCTCTGAACGAAGGTTTCCAGCGAGCTTGCAAGCTCCCTGCTTACAACCCAGGAGGTAAAAAGAAATGTCAGGAAAGGTCTTAGACCGCTGAAGAGCTGAGCGCAGAAAGCTCGGTTTCACGGGGGTAGGGAGGACGGGGAAGGGGGGGGGGCCCCAGGAGGCAGCCGATGAGATGTGCTGGTGCTCAGGCCACAGGCTGGCAGCTCCTCTCATAGAGTAGCATCATGGAATCGTTAAGGTTGGAAAAGACCCTTAAGATCATCGAGTCCAACCGTTAACCAGCACTGCCAAGCCCACCACTAAACCATGTCCTTAAGCACC
Organism: Platalea leucorodia; assembly: GCF_965183815.1. Taxonomy (NCBI): domain Eukaryota; kingdom Metazoa; phylum Chordata; class Aves; order Pelecaniformes; family Threskiornithidae; genus Platalea; species Platalea leucorodia. The sequence goes on from NC_138841.1 coordinate 2,242,101, forward strand.
ACATCTCCCCGGCTTTTAAATCCCCCCAGGGATGGGGACTCAGCTCCTGCCCTGGGCAGCCTGGGCCAGGGCCTGGCAGCCCTTTGGGGGAAGAAATTTTTCCTAATATCCAACCCAACCCTGCCCTGGCGCAGCTTGAGGCCATTCCCTCTCGTCCCATCGCTTGTTCCTGGGGAGAAGAGACTGACCCCACCTCGCTACAGCCATGAAACCACGGGGCTCCCGCGCGGGGCTCAAAGCTGCCCAGCAACGGGTGACCTTTACGGATGATGGTGGAGAAGGGGCTGTGACGGACCGCAGCTGGCCCTTGCAATCGGGTTACACAGCGGTTTCCATTCTCAAACTGGTGGGAAATTGTGGTTTACAGAGCCCCCTGAAACACGGCAGCAGGCTGGGGTTTCAAACCATTTAGGAGCTCCTGTTTGGGGCCCAAACAGGACTTGGCCCAGGACACTGGGTTTGGCCCCAGGTGGATTTTTGGTTGGTTGCATAATTTTTGTGAGGGTTTTTTTTGTTTGGTTTTAGGTTTTTTACGTCGCTGTTTGATCTCAAGCCCTTTATCTCCTTTCCATTTTCCTTCCCGCTTTTTGGCTGCCCGTTTCACCCCTTGGTTCGTGGCTGCGGCTGGGCTCCCCGTACAGCACCTGGCGAGCACCGGGCTGCTCGGGGCCTCCGGCTGGCAGCAGAAACGCGATGGATTGTGATAAAACGGGGAGCGGAGACGGCGCTGACACAGAGCAGGGCCCTGGCAGGGCTCCGCCAGGAAGCCTTGATCATCCTTGTCCTCGTAGTCCTACCTATCTGACACTAATAACTGTTATTAAAACACTCTTTCATCTTCATAAGCATTTAATTCACCCCATTAAAAACAAAACAAAGCAAACCCAAGGGACCCCTTGATGACCTTTCACTTGCCAGTGCCATTGCTTAGATCAATGCGAGCAGCCTTACCTTCCCACGACGAACAGTCTGCGCCACGTCAACACCTGCAAAAGAGAAGAGAAATGAGAGACGAAGGCAGGGGAGGAGGGAGGGTTTAAATCGGATAAAAGCATGGAGACAGGTACGGCAGCTTGGCCATAAAGCCCCAGGTGTTCAGTCCCCGAGTGCCTGCTGGATGAGTCAGACCCGACGGGCTGGAAAATAACTGTCTGCCTCGGAAGGAGAGAGCTCACGCAAGGCGCTGCAGAGACCCGAGCCCTCCTGCAAGGGCAGGCGTTGGCCGTGCTCAGCAGATGCTTTTTGAACAGTGCAAACCGCGTAGCGCTACGGCCAGCGAGCCCTTCCCGCGGCGCGGGGCTTGCGCTGGGGAGGGACGCACCCCGCCACCGCCGACGGCTCGGCCAGCGGAGCCACCATCGCCGGGCGGCCAACAGCGCGAGGCAAGCGGGGCTTACCCTCCTCCCGATGGCATTTTACCTGGCAGCGTCTCGCTTGCTGCCTAAGGAGACCTCCTGAAGAACTTGGAGGACACGGAAGGCACAGGAACACTCCAGATTTGTGCCTTGAAAAGGGAAAAAACTTCTCCAGGCTGCTTAGAAATGATAAAGGAGGCATCGCTGTAAAGGAAGAAAAAAAAAAAATAGTCCTGAAAACCTGTAGCAGTTTCCTGCAATTCAACATCTGTTTCCATGGGAACAGCAGGAGAGTTGCAGGAATTCCTGCAAATTACACAAATAAGCCAAACAGTAACGTTTTGTTTTCCTCTTTCTTACCTGCATCGCTTCAGGTTGAGTCAACCCAATCCAAGGAGCACTCTTGACCAGAATGCTTCTCCTAAGTGTTTGGGAAAGGTGTGTTGAGCTGCAACAAGTGGGCCAGGAGGTAAGAAAATAGGGGAAAAGCAGCAAAAAGCACGCCCAGAGCCCCAGTGAGAGACTTCTCTTTTAGAAGAGATCAGAATCTTACAGATAAAGGGGAAAAACACGCAAGAGGACCGAGAGCTGCCCACGCATCGGCTGGTGCCAGCAGCGGCTGGAGCACACAGCCCCCGGCGCTGCTGCCCACCGGGGACCCTGCTCCGGCACCGGCAGTGGGGAGCAATGCAGGGGACTGGAGACAGCATTCCGTCCTCCCCTGTCTTTTCTTCCAGAGATTTGGCAACCTGACAGTTAATTAACTAGTTCGTTAATTAATTCTCCCTCCTGCAGGGCCCTGAGCTGGTTACAGTGCAGATAGTCACCTTAATATGTGGAGACAGGAGCCAAGAGCTTCAGGATCTCTCAATCAGAATATTTAACCCCAGGGGAGAAGTCCACCAGCTGTGTCTGCCCCTTTGACAAACGCAGAGAGACATCATTTCAGGGCGGACAGGCACTTTGAAAAGACAGTTGCTGGGAAAAAAACCCCCAACCAAACCAAAAACCAACAGAAAACCCCCCCCACACACACAGTAACGTTCAAAATTAGCTAGTTAGAAGAATTTCAGCAGCAGCATGAAAGAGCTTTAAGCTGTCTAACTAGTCAGGCTATGGATGCATCTGGCTTTGCATGCTTTTTACAAAAACAAAACAAAAGTCCGTGTTTATATACAACTGGGAAAAAAAGCTGTTTATTCCCGGGAAGAGGGTTTATGCCAGACATAGCAGGGCTGGGAACAGCTGATCTCCACGCAGCGGCACCAGAGTAATAAACCTCTGGAATAAAGCAGCGGTTTGCTGGTATCGCAGGCTGCACCTCTTCCGTGGTCACCACCAGAGCGTCTGTTTAACAGAGGATCACATCTCCCTTCCCGACCGGCCCAGCACGAGCCAACCTATTCCAGTGCAGGGTACAAAGTGCCTTGGGTTTGCCGCAGAGCGCGTCCAGCTCTGAGCAAGAGCTGAATGCCTGAGCACGAAAAGGGACTTCGAACCGCGGTGTTTTGTTCCCCAGTCTTCAAAGGCAGCCAGGGTTAATCATTCATGGACCAGGCGGCGATAAGAGACGAGAGCAGACTGTGTAAAGAATGGATTTGAAAGGGGGATGTGGGTAAAAAAATGTCAGTGTATAATTCTCATTTTCTATAAAAGAAATAATTCACAAAAATGTATTAAAAATTAACTCCTAATCTGCCCCAAAACTTTTCATTTAAACTGCAGAGAACACAGTTTTTCTTTCCTTTGGGGGTTAAACATTGAAGCATTGTGATGTAAAAAGAAAAAAAAAAAAGACCAGTTTGAAAATGAAATGCTTTCAGAAGCCAAGATGCTTTCTTTCAAAGGTTGCCATAATGAAACTCTTCTATTTCTCAGAACCTGTCTTTCTCCTGTTTTGCTGATCCCCAGAGCTAAATTCATGGGCAAATGTATTAATCCGTAACAATGTATTTTTGACCAATTCTCCCTGGATTAAGAAGTTCTGTTCTTGGCTCCGTCACACGAGGCTTTTGCGACAAGGGACCGAAACGCTCCGTGTGTCCATCCCCAGTCATCCATTTCCAGCTTGGCTGGACCGCGGCTGCTCGGCAAGCAGCTCTGCCCAGCGTCTCCCTATACAACCGCTGCTCCGTATAGACTGGCCGCAAAATTCCTCCTGCACCTGCGAGATCTCCAGCGTGGCTGCACGTAGCTAAAGGCCAGTCGGGCCCAGGGCAGCGGTGAGTGGATCCTGAGCTGCCTCAGGTCGCTGCAACAGCGGAGAAAAGCCATCCCCAGGAAGCACAAGGCAAACGCAGAAGGCGATGAGATTGTCTCACCCACCCAACCATCTTGCCTTCTGCAGCTTCCCCTCTCCCGACATCTCCCAGCCCTAGCTGCTGCCCATCCGGGGGCGTCTCCGAGAATAGAGAGATGCGTTACAGCAAAGTTGATTAGAATTGACCTCACCGCTACAGCACTTCTGCTATTCCCTATTTAGCATCCGTTTTGCTGTCATTGCGCTCCCAGAGCTATTTCTGCCCAGCACAGATCCTTGCTGACAGGTCTCCAGTGGAAAGGGCTGCAGCGCCCAAGATGAGACGCGGGGCAGCGCGCTGGGCGAGCGGCCTGCCCGCCACCCGCGGGCCCCGGGCAGGCGTGAGACGCCCGGCTCGGCCCCGGCCCGGGGCAGGGCTGAGCTGTTCGGCTGCAGGACGCGGGCGGCACTGGGAGGTCGGTTCAGCGGTAACGCTATCCGTGCTTTCAAGGGAACTTAGCAAAGCGGGGTAAGAGGGGCTGGGGCAAGGACTGAGAAGCGAGACAGTTCAGGCAAGAAGAGGAAAAAATACAGAACCGTAATCAGAGCGAGTATGTTCTCTGCTGCCCTCTGAGAGTGGTGCCAAGTCCTGTTCTCCTTTAGATCTAGCCATGCCACATGCGGAGGGCACAAATCCCCAGGGTGATGTGCTCCTTAAATCACACCCTACTAGAGTTTTCTTTTACGGGGAAGAATGAAAATACATGTGGGTTTTCTACCTCCTGGATAAAAAGGAAATTCCAGACCAAACCATTTCACTTAAATCCCTCCTTTAGGGTAAGATCTTCTAGCTCAGTTTTAAGCATCATCATCTTTCCTCGGAAAATGATGCCACATGCAGATTTCATCCTAAATGCCAACAACTGGAACGGGGTTGAGACACACAGCCGTCCCCGCCCCAGCCCCGCGGGGACACAAGCAACCTTTGCCGAGCTGAGCAGTCCCCCGCTGGAGGTTCCTACCGGCACGTGGCCCGTTAGCGTGCCTTGCGTTCACCGTAAGGGCTCACTACCCTGTCAAACAGATTTATAAGAAAAGCCTAGCAGTGCTCTCAGGCACTACCAGTTTATTAAACACAAACCTTTTACGGTTACGCCTACTGTAACGGCTGAATTTCCAAGTGCTGACAGTTTCAGCAAGAGGCAGCAAGTCCATTCCTACAACAGCCTAATGCAAGGTTGCTTCCCAAGGAGGGGTGAAGCCTTCGGCAGCCCAGGAAACCGGCACCCTCTTTCTTTTTCTTCTCGAAATTCCCAGATACAGCGAGAGCTACCTGAGCTGCACAGAGCTGAGCTACATTTGTTTGCCCAATCAATCGATCTCCTACACTTGGGGCTCAACAGCAAACCTCTGTGAGCCCTGGCATTGAGCCGGGCCCGCGCTGATGGTGATGTTTTGCTTCCATCCACTGGGAAACCAGTGCAAACTACAGACACAGCAGGGCTGGAGGCTCCGTGAGGTCCATCGTCGCAGATCTCATGGTGACCTCTTGAATCACAGTATGCTGCAAGTGTAAAGTCATTTTACATTAAAGAAAATCAACCCAATCACCTAAGATAACGCCTTGCCTCCACACTAGTTTTAGAGCAGAAGAGCTAATAACTGTTCGTTACCTCTCTCAAAATAAAAGTGGATCCAGACCTCACACCTGCCAACGAAGACCAAAGCCTGTAACCTCTGGAGAGGCAGCACCGTCCTCTCCCCTGTGCCTTCCTGACAGCAAACAGAGCCGAAGCCAGCAGGCAGAGCTGCGCTAAGAGACGCTGCGGGAAAGGGGAGCACCCAGCTAGAAGAGGGCAGGAGGCCTTTCAACATCTGCTTTTCCAAATGAATTAATGGATCTGTTTTCCAGACAGCAGACTATCTGTGTAGGATTTTACTTACAGAGAAACCTTGCTGTATTCGGAAGCGTCCTGCTGTATCACACGCTGGCCCCCGGCTCCATCGCTAGCGGTCCCAGTGCAGTCCTCCATACCCCCTTCTGCACACAGCAGGCAAGAACAGAGCAGCGCTGCATCCTTATTTTCTTACCTTGCACCTTAGCTACTGCTGTTAGCCAAGAAAACATTTAATTATCCTACATGTTAAAGATAGTCCCCCAAAAAGCAGGCACTCCCTGTAATTTCGAGTGGCTGGTATTGCAGTAACTGGGAGCAGGGGCACGAGGTGGGGCGGAGCGGGGCACAATTTGCCTTCTCCCAGCGCAGGCAATACCTACCTGAGGTTTATTTGTTCTACTGCTCGGTTCAATAAAGTGAACAAGCACGGTATGTGCTGAGCTCGCTCCCCTGGGAAGGACGGTCGGTCCCTGCTCCGTTCTGGCAAGATCGCCACACTGCCGTACTCATTTCCACTGAGCCAGCGGAGTCTTGGCACAAACCGAGCTTCTCTGGGGGTGGAAGAAGCTGTTCGTGTCTCCCATTTTGAGGTGAGAGGAACGCATTTTTAATCCAAACCCAATATTAATGAGACTTACAGCTCGGTACAACTTTCTTGAAGGAGGTCAGGCAGTATCAGGAGTCAGCACCACCACCCGAGGCTGGGAGGAAACCGGGGAAAATCGACATTTTCAGCAATCCCAGCAAGCCTACCTCCTGCGCTACACAAGAGCCAGAGTGGGAGTTTCTTTTCCAAGCACGGCTTAAGCTGCAGCACCTAACATGCCCAGGAGCCTGGTCTAATTCCCCCTTTTTTTTTTTTTTTAAAGATAAGTGATTAGGAACATTTGCCCTCTGAGCATTTATATCAAAGAAGAGACCCAATAAAACAGCTTTGGGCAATAACACGCTTATTTCATGTAACATATCAGAACAGCACGTCCTTCAACACGACTGCACACACCCGTAAGCATGTTGAACAGCAGGGGATTAATGTTTGTTATCCATCGCCAGGAGGATTTCACAAATCCTCATCCCCAGAGCCAAGGCTTTGCCGTCCTCAACTGAAAGGAAGGACTAGAATAATTCACTAAATTTGGAACAGAAAAACAAAAAAAGGAAAATAGATGTCGGGTACCCCACGGTGCCCTCCAGGCGAGACAGCTGATGCTACGGAGGAAGAATTCCACCTCGCTTCATGCATGTTCAAACGAGAGGAATAAATGATGACTTTGCTTCCCAGTAAGACCAAGGCTCTGAAGTTAGCTGGGAGGACGGGCACGACTACGCAGCCCTTCTCCACCCGCAGTAACCAGATCAAAGCCACCGCGCATCAGCTGGATCATTCAAGACAGGGTTTTGCAGAGGAAGGGGACAGAGCGGGGGCACATAAGCCGCAAAGAGCAAAGCCTTGACATGTGAAGCAGCACTGACAGGGTCTATCGGTTACTCGACAGGGACGCGATGGCATTTACATAGCAATTTGAAGCCGCTAAAAATTATTTTCCTATGAATGCAACATCAAGTAAAAACATAGCACATTCCAGCTTTCATCGCGCTTGCTAAACTGGAAAATGAGCTTCACAAAAGCAGGAAACATCTGAGAACAGAGAGCTAACACCACACCTTGGTGGAAAGCCAGCTACCTTAATTCCACTTAGACTGTTACAGGAGTCAAACTCCTCTTTTTCATTTATTACCACTTATCCTACTTAGAAAGAGGTAACCTCTTACCTCACGTTAAAGCTATGGCCAAGATTTGAGGTAAAGATTGCGAAGTGCACACATCTTAAAGATGAAGCAAAATGTCTTAGAAGTTAAGGAACCCATCCAGTTTCTTACACCCCTAGCTTACTGCGTTATGACTTACACAGGGAGGATTTTCCTTCTAAAACAAACAGCGTTAAATCTAAGGATATAAAATTTTCTTTCTTGGCAAAGTAGGCGCAGACAACAGGAGAAAATCAGCACTTCTTAAATCAAGTGCCTTCAGCAATTTTAAGGTGCTGCAGTGCTCTTCAGATTACATGCCAGGCTCAAAGGTCCCCATTTCTCCTGTCAAAAGATACTAAAAGGCTTTAGCTTGATCTTAACACCTAAGTCAAATTTAAATTTAAGCGTCATGATTTATGACAATATTGCACACAGAATTAGGTCCTCTTCAGATGAGGAGTGGCAGGCCACCAATGGGAGACACCCACTTCCACCATTCCCCCTTTTCAGTAACAGTTATAGACCTGAAGGGGCAGGAACATTTTTTCCAGAAGCGGTTAAGATACAGTAACTCCTCCCTTCATCCCTCGCGGCTTGTATTACCCTGCAGCCATTACCTGTCTTGCCGGGTTGGCAAGCAATTTGTTCCCTCAATTTGTATCTGGTGTTTCTCCAATATAAGACAACCAGAGCTCAAAGAAGCTGTAAGTTCTCAGCAACGCAGTAATCCCAGCCACAGGCAGCTGAGGAAAAAACCAAGCCATGCGGAACTCCAAACACCTCTGGGGAACTAAACACTCGAGCTAGGGCACAAAGTGCGCAAACTTGGCTTCAGCAAAGGAGAAACTGCATAACAAGTCACATTTCCAAGAATTAGGAACTACTATACACAATGAACACCAGGCAAAGACAAGTCACAGGCTGTACTAGCCTTTAATTCACCACCTGAAGAGCTTGTTCACAAGCAGCAGGGAGAAAAAAGTGCATTCTTCAGTTTTGTAGTCACTGCTAAACACTGGTTATGTCATCAGGACAGTGCTTTTATTTTCTTCCCAGGATGAGGCTTCGGAGCAGACCATTTGCATTAGCCTCCATTAATTACATGCATGAAGATCACAAACACAAAGATGGCAAATATCACGATCCTCACAGGCGTGGGTATCAAACTTTGAGCGGCCTCCTCCTGCGCTACGTCCGCTCGGTTCTCCCCATTTTCCACCATCGGCGTCTCTTTTTCCACTTCAGCTGTCTTCATATTCTTCCAAGCTGGCGATTGCCTCCTCTCTTTCTTTGGCCTTTTCCTGCTGGATCTATGAGGGAAAATAAAAAGTTGTTTCAAGCAACCTGAATTCCCATTGCTGACCTTACAGAGCCAACACCTCTATCTTTTCAACACAGAAACCTACCAATAAGTGAGAAGAGAATCTTGCAATTAGGGCAGAATAAAAAAATAAACAAAAAACAAACCACAAAGCAAATCTTCTGGTTATAAAACAATCTTTTGCAATTAACCCAAGTACCACCTTTGTGCAGCCAGCACAGAGGGATAACCCAGTGCCGCTCCACTCTCATACTGGACACCTCTTATACCCAAGGCAAGGTGTCTGGGATGCCGCATGCAAGGAATTGGCAAGAACGGCGTTCTGGGACTTGCCTGCTATTTGCTGCTGTAGAATTTATAGCAAAGTAGCACTAGAAGCACGCTGTTCTGGTTGGCCTCTAGCTGAAGCAAGATCTACAGGTCAGGACCCCTTTTGATTCATGTATGCCCATGCAAGAAAAAAACCCCACTTTCATGATTTTCTAACAGCAGCAGGAGACAGTCTCCCAGGGTTCTCTCTTCTGTCCATGCAAAACTCTGAAGAATAGAAGTGTACTTTTACAAAGCTGTAAAAAGGAGCTCAAACCTGAAAGAGACTCTAAGGAGTCTGCAGAGACAAGCCTGCTTTCAGTATCTAAGCAGTAAATTGTAAAAAGGCCACCCACACTTACAACCTACCTGAAGTTCATCCATTAAAGGAAGTGACCCTCTTCGCCCCACGCACCAATTGTTAATATCTCACTTTAACGCACTCTTGAAACAGGTTTATTGAAATGATGTCCCATCAGCCAGACAGTGCCTTTATAAGAAACCAGTTTTTCTGAACATCAAAAAGTGCTGTGACAAGTCTGCACAAGCGTCATTTTTGCTCAGATGCGGAGAAGGGCAGAAGTTGCTGGGTGGCCTGGCAGATTCAGTAGTGCCACGCAGTTTCGTTGCTGTTATAATCACACAGCAGCGAGCTCACAGGAATCCCAAGTGAAACTCAAATGTTGCATTTAAGGCGCTCTTCAACTTCAGAAAGTCTTTTTTACCTAGTTCCCAAGATTTCTCCGCTAAAGCTTTCTTTTCTAAGCAAGAGTGTCTACAAACCCTGTGCTTTCAAAGATGGTAATCTGCAGACAACCATGAGGTAACTTCTCCAAAATGGGAAGACAAGCCAAAGGAAAGGTGGTTGATGACAAGAGGAAAAGACAGATTAAGCGCATAGTACCTGATTCCTCCGGGAGGCAAAGAATCAGAAAAGCATGTTTCACCTTGGTCATCGTCGTCAGTTCCATCGCTAGATATTGCGGTCGTCTGATGAAAAAAGAAAGTATGGCAAGAGATTCAATGAGCGGAATGCATAAGCTTTTCATTTCTAGCAAGCAAAGCTACCAAACGAGCTGCAGATTACTGGAGCAAGGCCACCTTAATTCCAAGGGGGAGGATGCTTCACCTTTTGAGGTCCTGGTGTTATCAGAACAGGACTAACGAGAAAGTGTAAATGCATGTCAGTGATCACAGGAGTCTAATGGGGATGGTGCCCAGACATAAGAAACGCCATGTTACTTCTTGATGAGAAGTGATTCAGTGAAACTGCCTTGAAATAATCTCATTTGAAGTGGATTGTTCTTTGGCAGATAGCAAAAAAAAAAAGTCTTTGGGAAGTACTTAAAATCACCAAAAGATAAGGTTAAAATAAAGGCTGGTTGCCTGCGGTCTACTCTAAGACGGGTGCCTCTGGAATATTAACTGGTGGTCAGTGTATCATTGTACTCTTGTCCACCATCTTCTCATCCTGCTTGAAAAAGAAATACTACTTTAAACTGATTTATTGCACAAGCCGGTGAGTAATGCACAATAAACGGTATTTTGCCTCTGGACACATCATCTAATTGCAGCAGCTCAACAAACTCATCTGCATGCAAGGAAAATGGTGCTATAAATCAACGTCCCTGTTACATGAATGGTCCAAGGCCTCACTCAGGACCGGAGTCCCATTGTGCTGGGTGCCACCAAGGGACAGAAATCTTGTGCCAAAGCAATTGGTGGCTAAACCTTTGCGGGGCATGGCCATCATCTTTAACATTATGCAACAGGGCCCATTTCCAGGGCTGAAGCCTAAGTCCTGTACTTTCCAACAAATAACTTACATTTCACATGACGCATGTAAGCGCTTGGGCAAAAAGATCCACTCAGTCTCCTGTTTCAAGATGATCCATGGCTGAATTTCAAATGCTGAATGGAATTTATCCTACATCAAAAAGTTCTCCTAAATATTCTCTTCAAAAGGGAATACCATCTTCTTTAAGATAGCCATCTTCTAGCCTTTGCTGAGAAGGAAGTGGAATGCCTTGAGGGGAACATCTGGCTACCCCGCCAGAATTCCTCTGGTATGAGCAAGCTCATTTGCTCAGAGTTGACTCAGAATCCTTACACCACACTGTGAAGTGCACGTTAGATAAATTCAGATAAGATGGAAGATTTCTAAGCTTAAGACTAAGACCAAGGGATGTGCTTCTGTACTGCTGTGTCAGTAAGTGAAATGAGATTCCATGACTCATCCTACCGTTCGGATGAGGCACCGGTCTGAGGGTTGTACCTCGGAAGTGTTTTGTGCCCAGAGGACGTGCGGAGAGGTGACTATTGTAAGTTAACAATGCCATAATACCCTTTTCCTGCAAACAGCCGTGAGACTGCCGTGGGGACTGCTGCCAGCTGATCTCTCTCGTCCCTGCGTCTGGTCTATCGGCAATTCATCCTCCGGCAATATTTGTTCTACCTGTTTATATTTCAAGACAAACTCATTAATGCAGGCTGTGGGCACCTAATTAAAGCCTCTCATCGTGAGTTACCACAAAGTCCTGAATGCCATACAACACAGACTGTGCCCCATTATTCATACTGATTTAAATTAGAAGCTTCTTAATTTTTCCACGTGTGACAAGTCTACACATACAGTTACAATGCAAAGTTGATTTAAATGTATGTAACTAAAAGCCTGAAGTAATTTACATTCCATAAGCAAGGAGCAAAGCAATCCTCAAGATAGCTTGTACTTTATCACTTATTAGTCATCTGATATGCACTCTCTTCTTCATTAGCAATCCTTTATCTAATTCTTTTATATTTAAAAATCTAACATATGCCAGAGAGAGATGGCCCATCATGAAGTGGAACCAATTTTCATTTGTTAGCCACTAGTTTCACAGTTATTCTTATGACTATATCTAGTACACATAGATCGTCCAAACAGACAGAGTACAAGTAAGCCCAGTTTAATGTTCTGTTGCCACAAACGGACCTGGCTTCCTTTAACAGTCATTGCTAGAAAGTCATAATTAGGAGACAGCAAATCGTGATCAAAGTCCAATTTAAGTTCACTTCCAGATTTAGGGATTGCCACATGCAAAGGCCTAACAAAACTAATGTGTAATAAGTACAGATACTTTCCTCTGCTATTATCTCAGCAAGACTGTAATCTGCATCAGGCAACAGCAGCTTCATACGATATTCTGACATTTCCAGGTGTGAAGACTACAAAGAAAAGAGAAAGCAGCAAGATGGACTGAGGAAACACCAATGACTTTCACTACGGTACTAAGGGTCAATATATTTTCCAACAGCATAACAAGAAAGTACTTCTTCAGTGAAGCAGCTAGAGAAGAACTGCGAGTTTAACAAATACTCACTCCTCTTACAAAACAAAGCTCAAGGAAGTGGAAGGCAGGCCACAGAAGGATGCTATAATTAACTGATTGGAGGTAATTGCTGCATTTGTCATGAGCTAATACAAAGAACATCAGTTGATATCAACTTCCAGTTTCCTTCATTTAGCTGTAGATACATAAGATATTCATGCATTAGCAGATTCCTTACTTCAGTATAGCCAGAGGCACAGGCTGCTGTCACTTTGAAGTCTTTTGTTTCAAAGGTTACTCCAGTGCTTCTGTCTGAATGAGGAGAAAAGCAGGGGAAAAGGGCCTTAAAATACCAGTGAATTAGCCTAAAATATCTATACCAGGTTGCATAATTTGATACTTTAAAAAAACTACAGTTCAGGACATCTTTACAAATCACATTGCTTAATTATCCTCTTGTGCATTCACTGGAGCATTCTTTGCTTACAGCCGTGGTTTGTGTGCAGGTTGAAACGGCTCGCCATCAACCAAGCAGCATCCAGGGAGGCACCTACAGAAGGTGGTTCCAGAAACAGAGGGACTGCAAACAAAGCCAGCAGCAAGAAAAACAGAGCTGCGTATCGAAACACATTTGAGTCTCTAAGCTAAAGGAGTGGTTAAGAGCCCATTCATCTGTTGGGGATCACATACCAAAACCAAGTGAACAGTCACTTATCCAGTCCCACAGCTCAGCACAGTAGAACCAGTAAATAATCTTTTCCTTTAAATCGTTTTCAGTCACTATACAAAGGAGCTGTGTTTGAACCAGCTCTGCTTTTGTTATGACAGCTGCTATACTGTCAGATTAGTCCAATGCACAGCTGTTGGCTTAGTGTTTTTTCAAAACATGTCTAAACCGCTCAGGATTTTGGAACTTTTTTTTAAACAGCAACAGAAATCACCCCACCAAGCTAATTGCTTAAACAAAGCTGGATATTAATTACAGTCTGTAGAATAAATGGGAAGTTTGGCTTCATCTTTGAAGAGAACTTCAAAGGACATAACAATAAAGAAAAGGTGGGGACAAAACAGCTTTTAGTACTAAGGAACTCCCCAAAAGGCTTTTTGAGATTAAAACACAGAATGTTCTACTCGAGTAAAAAGAGTAATAGCCCTTTCAGCTCAGATTTTTTCTGAATATTATAAGACCTCTGAAATGGTCCCCCCACTTCATTCTCTTTATTCCGCCTCCTTTATCTGTTCATCCAGAATGCTTCTGCAGCAGGATTTGGTTTTCTTTCCATACAACTCCCTGCTGTAGCCTTCATTTAGTTTATGCTTTCAGTGCTGAAGGTATTGCATTCAGGTACGTCAGTCTAAAAGAAGCACATACATACCGATTAAGTACAGTCAGGGAATGCTACCAACTAAAAGGCAGATTGCCTGTGTTTATTTGACATATCATAAAAGGGAAAAGGCATGTAAAATTCACAAATCAAAGATCAGCTTTGTTGGGGCTGTACAAATACAATAGGTTATTTTCAGCAATGCTCCTGCAGCACATTTCCATATATATTACACAGAGTAAATGAATCATTTGTAGCACAGAAATATTGTGCATGACTGCATGCAACAGCTGCTCTTGTGCATTGGTCTCTGTGACCTGATTTTGATTATAACATTTGCCATCCCGATTAGGGGGATGGGGTGGAAATAAAAAACTCCAGAGATCAGAGACTGTTTATTTTAAGGAGCAAAATTGCCTAAAGCCACACCTCATTTGCTTCCCCTTAAAAGGATGGAGGCTTCAGATCCGCTCTTTAATGCCTTCCTAGATCGTTTTCTGGAACAATACTCTTTCCTCACTCTACACTAGGAAGTGAAGCAATTGGGACAAGATAAAATGAAACGACCTCAGTGACATTCACACAGTCTTTGTTTCTATTTCTGTGAGCCACAAATAGGTACCTGTCTCAGAGGACACCAAATCCAAGTCATAGGTATAGACAAACATCACCAGCAAATACTCAGATGAAAGGTGGTTTAGAAAGATGAGGTTTTATATAAACAGAGCCCCTTCAGCATCAGCACTCCCTTCATTAGAGCCTCACCAAATATTGGCAATTTTCCCATTTAATTTCTCAACATCTCTTCATGAAAGCCAGCAGGAAGCCTCGGGAGCCGCCCAGGGAGGCTGGCAGGCGAGGCTGCATCACAGCGGGGAAGCTGTTCACCCCCTGGCACCGGTTCAGGGACCTCTATTTATCAGCCCACAAAATATGGGAGGAAAGAAGAAACATGGGCACTGCCCCCCACAGATCACGGCGGGAACAGACCACGGAGACTCCAGGAGATCATGTCGCAGTCCATATTTACTATACCTACCTCCACATCTCATTTTTCTCTGGTGAGACTAAAGAAAAATAAAAATCATGTAACACAGTACATTTGACTTCCACAAGAAGTTCTGTCCCACTGGTGTCATTCTTTCACAAAATATTTAGACCTTACCAACCTTAATCACATAATCACTCTCTAAAAGACCATTTTAGCTCCAAGTGCTCGCAAGTTTGCCCTGACCAGCAGGGAAAGTCCGTCACCACCGCTGCAGCTCCACTCCGATGGCCCGCAGACCTCGGCTGTGCCCACACCAGCTCACAGGCGGGGACATTTATCCAAAATAAAAGGACATTTATCCAAAATAAGAGGTTCGAGCATTTCAGAGGAAGCCACTTACCTCCTCACATGATCAGCTGGAGTCCTGATGGCTAATTAAAGCAGTGAGCGAGGGTGCTGGAAGGGTGTCCTTTCCCTCACCCTGCTGTTTGGTGTTACTCTGTGATGTCATGACTTCCCATGGCAACCAGCAGTGAAGTCAATCGGAAAGAAATTTCACTGAGATGGAGAAAATCCTTCTCCTGGAAGAGCAAAAGTTGGAAGTGCCATCAGTATCATGAGCTTAAATATAACAGTTACATCTCATACAGTTTAAACAAGTTTAACTGAGAAAAAGGTAACCCTCATCTTTTATGGGAGAAAAATTGGAAAGAGACAACCAACAACTTCTTGGAAAAATCCAAGGTGATGTATCAATAGGCAAAAGCAAAATAAATACTAGATTTTTTTTTGTTGCTTGGGGTTTGGGTTTTTTTCAGTAACAAAAAGAAATACCGTACTGTGGATGAGGGAGAGGTAAGCCCGTATGACACCACAAGGAATCTGGAACATGGGCTGGTTCCAGAGCCACGGCTACCGGGATCCCCTGCCTGGCTGGCAAGGGCCGGGTGCAGTAGCGATGCAGAGGAACACAAGAGAGCATCAAAAATAATTAAGAAACCACAAGGATTGATTAAGGTGGTAAGGTGAAGCGAGGTGAGAATGTACAGTAGGGACAGGATGACTGTGAATAAATTCTTTCAGACTAATTACACTATAAAAACAGTCTTTCCAAAAAAAGAGCAAGATACCTTATGCTTGAAACCTTTAAGGAATAAGCCTGATTCCTGAAGATCATGAGAGGGAAGATGTTTGCATCATCATACTCTCAGACAGAGTTAGCTGATGGCATAAAATCACAGCAATGCTGTATACTTATTCATTTTAAAACATTAAAAGACAGGAAATAGAGCATGGAAAGCCATTTTGAAGCACTGATACTCCCTCAGCTGCGTAGTACCCAAGCTCACTGGAGCTAGCTCGTATTAGAACAGTTTTAAGTGAGGAAATCCTAGGAAGAGGTACTTTCTGCAGAATTCATTACAGGTCCTTTTACCCTGACTAAACAGAAAAAAAGCATTTACTAAGCACTAGGCATTAAAGAGTACACACATGGAGAAGCCCTTCCTTTGCAATTACATTTTTAAATACCAAGTAGATACTCAATAACTTTAATTTTCCATTGTACGAAGTTATCCTGTTCAGTCAGCATCGAGTGCTTCAGTGAAGACCTCAGCTGAAAGAACAGCAGCTCCAGAACCCTCCTTGTTTCACAAACATGTGTGTGAAATACGCAAACAAGACCCAGGTATTTTGGTATCACATTTGGTATTTAGATCAAGACAAATGTTAATCATGAAGCCACAATATCTTCCTCAGGAAATTCTCATTAAACAATTGTCTTCTTTTGGAAAAAAAAAAAAAAAAAAGAACACAACACACAAAACAGTTGTCCCATCAAAGAAAAAAAGAAAAAAAACAAAACCCACATTTAACAGCAACCTGAAGGGCTTTTTAGCAAAAAAATAAAAAAGAGGGGGTTAAATATTAAATAGTAACAGAACACTGAGAAGAGAAGACAAACACTCACATTCTACGAGTTATCCTTTTAAAGGGTTCCAGTCACTTGCTTTAAGCCCATCCATCCCTTCCCACGGGGCAGTTAAATCCCAAACCAATTACACACCCATTTTAATTAGTAGCCACATAGCAAACACATGTAACATTTATTCAAACTTCCAGAGTGAGGTTTAAACATACCCTGCTGTCACCTTACAAATGGCTTTAACATTGCACGGTTCAGGATATACACTTCCAGATATGAGGTCATTTTTTGCCCAGCCGTTTTTCCTTAATTAAAATTGTGTCAGTGAAGGCAGTGCAGGGCAATAAAGACTCAATTTCTATTTCTTCTAGTCTGGTGCTATTTTTCAACATAAAGGTAATCTTTGTGGCAACAGAAGCTCAAAGCATCATTCCTATATGCTATTATATAGCAATGAAGTTCAGAAGAAAAGCTAGTCAAGACAAAAACCATTTAATGCAAAGATCAAGACTACAGGAACTCAGGTGTACGCAACCCATCATCTGCTGAACAGGTTGAAGCAGTTAAAGTTAATGACCACTTAGAAGCTTTATCCATCCTGCAGATTAGACTTTGCCTTTATTGTTCCTTCCAAATGTAAAGTAGTTTAAAATAACAAAGTGCATGTCTGCTTCAAAGCTAGAGCTACTTCTGGAAAAAAGGCAGGAAAAAAGGCAGGATAAAAGTTATGTACAGAGCACTGTGTGTTACATTTAATTCTAAAAAAGTATCTAATTCAGCTACTGCTGGGGTTTCTTAGCAAAAAGAAAGACACCACTTCATGGAGCATCGCAGGAGACAGGCATCGTCACCCAGGACTGCTTAAAAGCTGTGCTCCGGTTACCGGTGGTTCAGTTCTGTTTATCCTCTCAAACGCAGTTGCCAAAGTTCCCGCCGAGTCTCTACAACACAAGCGCCATGAGACAAAAACATTCCTAAAATCTTA
Source organism: Platalea leucorodia (assembly GCF_965183815.1). NCBI lineage: Eukaryota > Metazoa > Chordata > Aves > Pelecaniformes > Threskiornithidae > Platalea > Platalea leucorodia. The sequence continues at coordinate 2,259,514 of NC_138841.1, forward strand.
CTTAGACCGGCGAGAGGCTCCCAGCTGATGGCGTCCCTCCGGATCACCGCAGCCCCCCACCGTGCCCCGGGACCGGGCACCGCTCGCATTGCCCACGCACGCTGGGGTCATGGCCGTCCACTGAAAAGACTGGGCATCTCCCAGGGGTATCAAAGCAGTTGAACTCTACCAACTTTGAAAAATTATCCCATCTAAAATCGTTTTCCTACGCTGTCATTGGGAGGAGCACCTGCAGTTGGAAAGAAAATCCTAGTGAAATATCTGTCACTCAAATTTTCTTCACTTATGCCCCTAACAGCAGCACTGAGGCATTTTTACTGTTTTCCTCCTGTAATTGGAGTTATTTTCTGTCGCTAATCTCTTTGCTACATTTTATAAAGAGGACAGGCTTTTACAGCTGGGACAGGGCCTCGGTGCCACCTCCAGTCCGCAGCCCACCCGATCTGGAGGGGACAGCCGCCCTCGGACCAGGCCGGGGCAGGAGGCCGCGGGATCCCGCTTCCCGAACCTTCCCCGCTCCCGCACCCTTCGCCCCTCTCCCCCCCGCCTGGAGCTCCCACTCGGTTTAAGCAGGGCGAAGCGCAGAAGCGTTTCAGTTTCGTTACTTCGGGGCGGGGGCCCGGCCTGCAGCCCCCCGGGAGGCCGCGGGCACCTCCGCCCGCCCAGAGCGAGCAGCAGAGCCGCGGCGGGGCCGCTGGAGCTCTGCCCTCACCGCCGGGCCTGCAGCCCCGCCACCCCGCAGCTTCCCGGCCCGGCGCCCCCCGGGGTACCCCGAGGGCCGCCCCGGTCTGCCCTCAGCGGGTAAAAGGGAACCCCGAAGGGAGCCGTGACCCCGACGTGATTCGAACACGCAGCCTTCTGATCTGGAGTCAGACGCGCTACCGTTGCGCCACGAGGTCTCGGAAGCAACCGCCCCGGCCTGCCTGCAAGAGCCTGCGCACCGCCCCGCGCATGCGCGCACCAGCGGGCGCCCCCCGCCGCGCAGCCTCAACGGGCTCCAACGAGCCCCGACGGGCCGGTCCCCGGGGCTCTGGGCTGGTCCCCGGGGCTCGGCTCGGCTCGGCTCGGCTCGGCTCTCCTCTTCCCTTCCCTCCCCGGCCCGGCCCGGCCCGGCCCCGGTGGCGGCGGAGCAGGCCGCAGCCCCTCACGCCAGGCCGCCTAACGGCTTTCAAGCCGCCCGCCCGCCCCGGTCGGCCACGCCCCCCGTGGGCTGTACCACCGCCTGGGGAGGGGTTGCCCCGCGGCGCCGGGCAGGGTCCCCCTGCGCCCTCCCGGCCCGGGGCGGGACCCCCCCACCCCCGCCACCCCTGGGTCTGTCCCAGCCCCCGCACCCCGGATTTAAAGGGGCCCAGCCCCGAGAGAGGGAGCCCCGTTACGTGCGCTGAGTTGGGCCGGGCGGCCGTCCTCAGCTGGAGCGCTGCCCACGGCCGGCAGCGGTGAAGCGGGGTATATGTTGCTGTTACACCGCAGCATGCTCTTGCTGCCTATTTCCGTGTGCATCTGTTAGAGTTCATATAATTTTGACTGCCCTTGCGAGTGTCACCTTTTTTTGTACCCACGGTCACCTTGGGACTTGGGAACCCATCCCAGCAGCCGCTGTTTTAAATAAAGCTGCCGCCACTGGATTTTACTGCAGCTTCTGCTTTGCACCTGCTCTGCGCGTGTGTAGCCGAGCGGCTGCAGCGCGCCTCTCCAGCCGCACGCAGGCCTTGGTGGGAAGAGAGCGGGGTTAGGGGAGTCCGTCTCCCCCCTCCTCTGCCCGTCCCCCACCGCAGCCGCACCAAACCCCCCTCCCCTTCTGCTCCCACCGCGGGTCAGGGCCACAAGCAGCACGCACGAAATGAAACCCGTCTCTCGCAGGGGTATCGTAAAGCCGGTTTATTACAGCAGCTGCCGTAGCTGCCTCCCCGCCTGCTCCGGCAGTCGGGCCAGGAAAGTGCTCGCTCCAAGTGCAGACGGAGAGACGTACAAACGACCCGCCACAGCGCGCTGCTTCCGAAAGCAGGGCCGTGGCAGTCCCGAATATTAACCAGCAGGAGACAGATCAATAGGCGAGTCTCTCAGTGCAAACCGCAGTCATGATATGCATCTATAATTTATAGTACAATCTTGTAAACTAGGTATCTTACAGCAGAAGCCGTTGGGCTCAGTGTATTTACAGCTCCAGGATACCTGGCAAGCGTTAAAAGGGAACGGTCTCCATCGTCTCCGCTCGGCAGAGGTTTGCTGATCCCTTCCCACGGTGCTCCCTGAGGACACGGCGCTGGCTGGGATGCTCCTGCGCCCAGGAGCTGCCCCGGCGTTTGTGCCCCCGAGGAGGGCAGGGAGCAGCTGGGGAAATGCCCCCATGGGCCGGATCCTGCCGCAGGGCTGCCGGGAAGGGGCAACATCCCGGGAGACGATGGGCGTTTTAAAACCTCCAGGAAAACGATGCTCTGCCCCAGCTCCCTTCCCTTGCTGAATTACCCAGCCAGCGTTGCTCATTAGCATGGAGCCTGATAATTACTCAGACAAATGTGTTTTTCCATCTGACTTCAAAAGCCTTTGGCTGCGAGTCTTGCTGATATCCCAGGAATGAAAGGCATTGTTGTGGGGCTGATTTATGGTTTAAGTACCACTGTGCTCTTACCCGCATTGATAGCATTTCCAAACCCTGGTAATTTGTATTACGGGGTCTTTTGAAGAACCAGCTCAGAAAAGGAGGAAGCTTGTCATATACCAAAAACCCTGATCTCCAAACATCTATAAAATCCATAGTCTAAAAATTCTTATAAATATTTTCTCTAGCGTAGGAAATAAAATAGGAAGTAATCTGCTCTGTGCATAGATACGTGCTCTTATTTACAAATGCCACATTTATTTTCTCCAATGTACAGTACGGTACGGGAGAGGCCGCCTGCCTTGCTGGAGACGCTCATTTACCATCCGCCAGCGTGCAAGGCTGACCTGGTCTTCTGTGTCTCCAAAGTAGAGAAAAAGTCATTTACTAGCATCATGAAAACAGACTAAAAATAGCCGGTTTCTATGGCTACTGGGGCTGGGAAACTCCTGAGGAACATGTCTGGGTAGGTCCCTTCGTGATGAAATCCAGACAGTGGGATAAAAGAAAAGGACAATAAAAAGAGGTTTAATGCTTTGATACTCGTTAGGCAACATTAGGGAGATGCTGCGAGGACGGTTCATTGCCCTTCCCTCTGCTTGGTTGTTGCACACTTCTGCAGTGATCGATCCAGGTTTATTAGGGGGGAATTAGGCAAATTTATTGGACCGAGCAAAACCCCAAAGCAAACACTTAAATATAAGCAGGGCTTTGTTGAGTCAGGGCTTCCTTAGCCTGTGCCCGCTCGTCTTTGCCTCCTCGTGCTTGTTGTTTACGTGCTTTTGCATAGGGATGGGGCTGAGACACATTGAGGAGAAATCTGGGAGCACTGGGGTCCAGTCCAAGCTCATCTCCATATAATTACTATTTTTGTAGACACCTCAGCATACAAACTGTCTCTCTGGATTTATACCAGAAGGTTGAATTGGACCCATATCTTTAAACTTGTAATAAACTCCAGAGCAGTGATTAATCCCTGGTGGTTTAAGTCCATGAGTGCATTGCTCGTGTGGTCACCACACGTTACAGGAGGACTGTGCAAAAATAAAGTTACATTCAAGAAATACCCTTTGTGTTTCACCAACTTTCTTTTTTTTGGCCCGAAGATAAATCCGAAGGTCCTCCCCAAGGACAGCACTGGGGCTGCAAACCCTGAATCGGGGAGGCTGTGCTGCTGTGCAAAAATAGGAACAGAACAAGGTCAGCATTTTCCCAAAACAACGTGTGCTTCCCCGTGCCCACCTGGAGCTGCCTGAAACTGCCTGTACTTTGTCCTCAGAGTAACCTTCTGAAAAACGTGGTGTTTTGGGGCAGCCACAAAGACCGGTTGTTTTTTGAACTATGGGAAGACGAATGCACGGGGAGGCGAGCGGGCATGGGCCGGGAGGATCGAGCCTGACCGTGAACTGCAGATTTTATCGGGCTGCCCGGGGTATTGCTCTGCGCGACCCCCCAGCACTCGCTAGTGGAGGGCAGTGGGTCAGCACGGGAACGTCGAGCAGCTGGAAGAAAATCCTGCCCACGCGAGGGGGAAAGGGCAGCTTTGACCAGGTGATTTCTGTAAAAAAAAAAGCAGTTTTCTCTTGGTCACCACCTGGGATGCAGGAATTGCCCTGCCTGTAGCAAACGCAGCACTCGTCTAAACTCCAACGCGCTGTCAAGCCGATGCGTGCAGGGCGTTTGGGTGGAAGCCATCTGTCCTGCTGCAGAGCGTCTGCCTCGGGATCGCCGGGGTTATTTTTCTGGTCCTTTTTCACATCTCCAGCAAAACCTTTAGGAACGTGTTTGTTAGAAGATGAGAGTTCAAGCTGCAGCTTTTTTTCTTGGCTTGCCTCCTCCAATTTGTGTGCGTACCCTTCCAGCTCACTGCACAAACATTTCTTCATCTCAAACCGGTGCAGCGCAAGCTCCCCGGGCAGGACCACCTCCATCTCCAGCCCGTCTGCCGATGGAGGCTGCGCCCCGCGCCCCCGCACACACATGTTTTGGTCCCCAACCCGGCTATTGTCATGCAAATAAACATCTGTAGGCTCCCTGGCTCCCAAATAAGCCAATATTTACAAAGGGGCTACGCTGCCTATCTTGGAAGTGAGCCTGAGGCGATGCTTTGGTTATCTTGATCATTAAAACTGATTTTTCCCAACGCTCCAGCATCAGCTCCAGACCCTGAACCCTTGGTACGGGCAGCTCCTCGTTTCAGACGATGTCACTTCTCCATCCCCAGGGCTGGTGCGTGGGTGTCGCTGGCTGCTGCCGCCTTCTCTCCAGCCCTTTGGCACTGGAGAAAGAGCTCGGGGTGCACGGGAAGGGGCTGAGCCGCAGGACGTCCCCCCCAAAGCCCCGGCGGGGACCCGGCCAGGGCAGGCACCGGCTGCAGCCCGCAACGAGAGGGGCCTCCCTCCTCCGTGCATCCCACCATCCGCTTCGAGGGAAGCTGGATGCTTTCCTTAGTGTAATAGGATTAAAGAGGGATTATTGCTGGTGGGAACAAATGCATCTTTTGGGAGCACCACTCTCCTCTTCCTCAGGAGGGAGGTGGAGGCTCTCGCCATGAACCCCGGGAGGCCACAGTACAGATAAGGCTTGTGTCCTAACGGGGGCTTTGCAGAGAGCCCAGCTGTGCGCTGAGCCGGCTCTGTAACGGAGCGGACGAGTTCCACGTCGCACACGTCTGCTTGACCCCAAGGATGCCCGCGAGCGGCCAGGACACGGGCGATTTTGCAGCCTCAGCTTCAGGCTCACTGCTCAGCTGCGGGGGTCCCCGCGCCTCCTTTCCTCTCTCCAGAGGATGGAAAAGCCTCGGAAAAGCACTTGGAAACCACCGGACGGACAACTCCAGCGTACAGCTCATTGCCACCGACATTAGTAAGATTTATCTACTACAGTCCCACTCAGGTCCAGTTGCTTCTGGAGTGGAGAAGCGAAAGCCGGGTGGAAGAGTCAAAGGCAGGGTGTCTGTCACTCCGGAAGGCAAGAGGAAATCCTGAACAATGAGCAAACTCTTAGTTTATAAAAATGCCAGGGGCTGTGCAAACGTGTGGGAGAGAGAAAGAGAGAGAGAGTGTTTGTACTGTGACAGGAGCTGTCGGCGTCCCAGCCTTTGCAGTCTCAGAAGCTTACGCTGCCCTAGTAAAATGCTGCCACTGGAAGGAGAGAGAAAAACCTGTTTGCTTTTGCCCACTGTGAATTTGCCAGTGGAAGCTGGCTGGGCGGCGCGGGGGGCGAGCGGCGCGGGGGGCGAGCGGCGCGGGGCTCAGCCCTTGGCAGGTTTGCTACAGCAAAGCGCCGGGCTGGAGGCTGGTGGGAAACTGTGTGCAGATGAAAAGACCTTCAGCCATAAATCTAGAGGTCAAGTCATTATGACGGGGGAATCAAAAAGCACCACAAGCCATTTATGAACACAATAGAGGTCAATCCAGGAGCAAACCATTTTGCTCGGAGCCATGGTGGAAAACATATTGTTGATGTGAGAGCTACATCCATCCAGGGAGGTGGGAAGTTCACTTTAAAAATAACTGTAGCTCGAGTGCTTTAACTGCATTCATACTGCTCTTGGTTCATTTAGTGTCTTTTGAAATGCACATAAAATGGGTGTGGGTGAGTGTCTGCCTGTCTCAACCGTACGTGCTACATTCATTAAACACCTGGATTGGGAACCCCTCACTGGAGACAGGAATATTTGAGACACAGGGAAGACCTGAACAGGCACAGAGCCGCCGCACACGTCCAGCATGCAGCGAGTCCCAAAGGTGCGTGGTGTGCGCGTGCACGGCGTGTGCAGTGTGTGCATAGGGTGTGCACCGTGTACAGCATGTGCATAGGGTGTGCACAGCGTGCGCTGGGTGTGCACCCTGTACAGCATGTGCGTAGGGTGTGCACAGTGTGTGCACTGTGCGTGCATCACATACAACTCCTGCACAGCATGCACAGTGCAAGCACAGCGTGAGCACGGTGTTTCCACCAGAGCTCCCAGCTTATCCCAGACCAGCCTGGGGGATGCCCACCACAACCGTGAGCCCCTGAAGCACCGTCCCTTCATGCACCAGCCGCATCTCCAGGGCTGGTCTCAGTGCAATGCTGAGCCTCCACGTAGACACAAGATCTCGGGGTGGCCATTAGCTGCAGATCTTTAACTGCCAAACCACGATGGATCTGTAATCCAAGAGGTTTAGCAGCGCAGGTTACATGGTGATGAACTGGGCCGACGAACTGCCACCCCACAGCAATAATTTAGCTTCTGTAAAGCCTGACTGAGTGAAGCTGCCCGTGATTTTCCCCCAAACCTTTGCTTCTGACAGTCTCCCAGGAGCACGCACCCACTGCCACAACAGCCCCAGCTCTCCAGGCTCCGCTGACAAGGGTGATCCCTGCTTGGATCATCAGTAGCAGGGACCCAGCTTGTTTCCCCCAGGAATGGGGCACCTTCAACCAAGCCAAAACATGGGTGCATCAGCATTAACCTCAGCCACCCTCGGTGCCTCGGCAAAGCAGCAACTCGTGCACTGCCTAAGGAAAGGGTTGATGCAGCCCAGAGGTCCCAGAGGAGACCCTACAGCCGCCACTAACCACAGTGGTTTCCACCGATCTGTGCATGCCAGGCTGAAATCTGCTGAGCTCGATGGTGACAAACTACAGGGAAGCTGGACCGCTCTCCTGGCTGGCCCCTGGCAGGGCACCTCACGTGCCACCGCGTGCCCTCTCCCGTGCCACAACCTGGAGCCCAGCTGGGAAGCAGCCGGTTGGGAACACTGCCTGGGGGCTGCACCGCTGGACCCCACAGCTCGCATCGCTTGGGCTTAAAGAGGGGAAAAAGCGAAGTGCCCCGAACCTCCGGACCGCGGGGTCTGACGCATGGAGACCACGCGCAGTCCATGCCCCCGTGCCTGGGCCTGGCTGGCTGCCACCTCCGAGCCGGCTCCAGCAGCGCATCCCACACCAGTCAGCTGCTTCCCACCGCAGCCCGGACAACAGGCACCCAGCAGAGAGGATTTAAAGCTCCTCAGCTGCACCTCGTGTTATTGGTGCTCCTGGCCAGGCTCAGGTTTTTGTGCTAAATCCTTTGGATAAGAAAATAAAATAATAGCCGTGTTGGTTCTGAATGTTGGCTGAGCCAACAAATCTCCTCCAAAGGGGAGCTGTCAGTGGCACATACAGCTCTGTTTGCCCAGTGCAAATCTGGTCTGGGAGCTCTGGGCAAACCCTGGAAAGGTCGAGCCAGTTAATCACAGGGGGAGGATTTGTTCTCCGAGTGTGCTGGTCCCCTGCAGCGGGGGGTCCTCGGGGCGTCAACCTGCTCAGGCCAATACCTGCCTGCACCGATGGGCAGCCAGCACGGCTGCCCCGAGCAATTACCCTTTCCTCAGGGCTGTCCCTGCTGCTCTCCAGCACAGCCTGCAAACGGGAGCACCGGGGCCATTGCAGCTGCTGGTGCCTGAAATGGGATCTCGAATGCCGGGTGCATTCAGGGATGGGGAACCGGGCACCAAGACCCAAGCAGCAGTCCCCAAACCTCCGGCACCTCTGGGAAGGCACAGCACGCAGGGAGCTCCCGTATGGCTTCAGCGGTGGGTGGGAAGGACGCACAGACAGGGTGGAGGAGCGAGGGGGGCCGTGGGGACAGCCACACGATGCAAGGCGGATGCGCGACCGCCATGGGAGCAGACGGCGGCAGGAGTGGGAGTAACCTGGGGGTCAGACTCCCCAGGCTCAGGGCGTCTCCATACGGAGAAGGGAAGCACAGTATGGAAGAATATAAGGATTTCTGCTCCAGAGGACACATTTGTGCTAGAAATGTCCCCAGAGTGAATCTCAGGTGTCCGGAGCTCAGGGATTTTGACCCATTTGCCAAACAAGAAGAGGCTCCCACTGAGCATCATGGCTCAGGTGTGCAGGGGGTGGGGGCCAGGCACCGAGGTGTCCCCCCACCCGCGGCGTGGGAGCTCTCGATCCGCACCGGTCGCACAGGGAGCAGCGTCCGAGCAGGCTCAGTGCGTCTGGTGCCTCCGAAACGCTCTGGTGTGCTGCACCGCGGAACCAGGCAGGGCAGAGGCATGGAGAATGGCTTCTTGGAGTCACAGACATTTGCTTGAGACAGACTTTAAAAAAAAAAACAAAAAACCCCAAACCAACTTGCTTTTGCGTTCAGCCAGTTCTGCAGCAGCAGGACAACTTACCAGCCAGGGCCAGCCTCTCCGGCACTATGACTCCAGGAAGGACAAGGTCTGGCCCCGGCTTTTGAAAACCCCTTCAGGGTCTGTCTGTTGAGACTTGGTGGAGCAAGGGCAGATCAGCTCGCTCGGGAGGGAAATCTCTACCCCGCTGGCACACAGGGTCCCTCTGACACCGGCTGCTTCGGTCCTGAGGGCTCAGCGCCCGGCTGGGCTGGGGGTCCGGGCAGAATTGCTGCAGCACCTGGATAACGTCCACAGCATCTGCTTCTGCCTCTCGGCAAGGTCATTCCAGTGCTTTGGCTCTCCCCTGGCCACGCAAGTATCTGGGAAGAGGGAGGGGAGAGAAAACGAGCGAAGCTGCAGGATCAGTGCGTTAGAGCAGATTAACCAGCTCCCTCCACGCTCTTCCCAGCCCGCTGCTGCTATCAATGAGCAAAACCATTGCTCAGCCCCGGGCTCCCCTTCCCCTGCCAAGCACCACCCCAGGCACAGCAGCTCGGCCGAGCAGCCCCCCAGCCTCCTGAGGCACCCCCAGACAGCGCAGGCAGAGGGTGATGCCCGGGAGGAGCTGGTCCTCGGGGAGGCGAGAAGAAAGGAGGCAGCACACATCCCCACGGCAGTCGTAGCAAACATCCCCATGGCAGTCGCAGCATACCGATGGGAAGGGGACGGAGTCCCGAGGCATGGCTCGGCAGGGCACACACACGAGTCTGCTCCTCACACCGCTGTCTCCTGCTCCGCGCTGGACTCCTCTTTCTTCCTCTTCATCTTGCAGAAGCCATGGAGCCCGCAGAAGCAAGCAAAGGTGAACTGGGGCATCACCTGGAGCCGGAGAGGCGTCGGAGCACCCCCGGGAGACCTGGATGGGGACAGGGAGAGGAGTCAGGGCAGCTCCTGCAGATGCACGGGGGATGCACGGGCAGGACGAATCCCCAAAATCACAAAACTGGAACATCACCCTGCACCAGCGCACATCTCCCTTCCCCCTCCTTCCCCGCATCCAAGGCCCCCAGCCACGCACTCCCAAATTCCCCACCCAGCGAAAGATGAGGAGATTAAAACTCCCCCCCCCCAGCCCCTCTCCTCAAAAGCAGTGAACAATCGGGACAGACGTGGGGACAGCTTGCAGCGCCTAATGCATATGCGAGGGCTCGGGAGGTGAGGTGCCCTGGGAGCACCCCGGCGCAGAGGCAGCACCAGCGGTTACGGCACAATGAGGCACAGCTGAGAGCAGAGTTCACTCTCTTTGTGTCCGTTTTCAACGGATAAAATAATGCCCCAAAGCACAGCCCACATTATGGCCCAACAGCTGCAAAATGTAATTATGCAAATGAAAGGCTGGGGTTTTTTTTTAAATAGATAACAAATACTCGCAGAAATACTATCTGAAACGAACCTTCATTTTCTTCCTACTTTAATATTTAGCTTTTGTACAGTTTGCAGATATCCAGCTCTAACTCTGCCCCAGAAGAGGCAGTGCCGGTGCTCAAAGGGAGCCGTGCCCAGCCCACGCAGCGCCGCACTGCCCAGCAAGTCACATCCTCACCACCACAACTGTGCCGTCCTCCCACCGTGCAGAGAGCAGAGGGACCGCAGCACCCAGACCACAGCATGGTCACTGCCTGGGGCTCCCTGCAGAGCCTGGACTCGGCGTGTGCTCCCCGTCAGCATCAGCACAGACAGGGAACATCTCAGGGCCTCAGTTTACCCATCTGTGAAATGGACATGATGCTCGAGCTGTCGGAGGACCAAGTGGAAATCTCGGTGTAGGAGGTACTGTCACCTCCTGAAGCTCATGGCCACTGACAGTAGCGAGCAAAGAGTGACCCCCCCGACAGCCAGGCACTGCTGAGAGCCCCCAGCCCGCTGCCGGCAGCCCGCAACCCTGGCAGAGTTTGGAGCAGCCCTAATTCACAGCCGGGACAGCTGGGAGAAAATCAACCACGGGGAAAAAAGCCAAAGTAGGTGGGGCCCACGGTCCCCCACCTCCACACGCTCTTCGTTCCAGCGGTGATGTTGCAGGGGAGTGATGCCCCATCCCAGCCTTCCCACTTTCCCGCTTTCCAAGGGGCCCCGCTGCAGCACAAAGTGAACGGCAGCAGCGAGCGGCATCCCACTTAATTCACTTCTGCCGCTGCCCCCCTCCCCAGCCATCTGGGTACCTGTCTAGTAGCTCCCAAATTAAATAAGGCTACCTCTGGAGCTCACAAATAGCGACAACAGGCTTTTTAATGAGTCTCCCGTTCTGAATGGCTTCTCAGCGTAGCGGCAGGTCTCCGCGTCTCTCTTTGTGCTGCTGCTTTTTGTTACCAGCCTAAGAATGGGATTTTGGAGGGAACGGCTGGTGTGGAGGGGCTGCGCGGGGGCCAGCCCGCTGGGGTGGGGGGCCACTCACCTCTCGGCCCCTGCGCCCTCCCGGCTTTGCACAGCTTCAGCTGGAGCGGAGCAAAGCCACTGCCAGCGGGGAAGGGACGACTGGCAGGGAGAAGCCTTTGGGAGCCGGCACCCTGCTTTGGCACGCTGGGTCTGACCCGGCACTGCCAAACCCAGATTTGACAAACGCCTCCCTTGCCCGCGCAGGGCTCCCAGCCTCCCGCCCAGCGCCGTCCCCACTGTTTAACACCCTCTGCGTTAACCAGGCAAACACGGCTGCACCAGACCTCCCAGGCAGCCTGGGCTGAGCAGCCCTCGCTCCCCGTGGGTGCCCGTCCCCGCTGTCCCGTGCCACCCCACGTTCCCGGCCCGGCTGTTCCCCCCTGCAGACACAAAGCCGCCCCGAGCGCCTGGGCGGTCCGGCTGGGACCCCAGCGTCCATTAGGGAGCTATTGATATATTTAGAGGAGCTTGTAACGCGGAGGCTTTTCAGGCTGACCCTCTGCCTCCCATTCAGGCAGCAGACAATGATGAATGAGCCCCGGAGAATAGAAGCAGCCCAGCTGAGGCTGACGCTCCTGTTCTTCTTGAAAAGGTAGAAAAAGGATCCTGAAGGAGCAAGGAATAATTAAAAAATAAATGAACTGGCTTGGGCAGTGATGACAGAAGCCCCGCTTGATTTGCAAGGGCTGGGCATGCTTCACAGACCCGTGCTGCCCTTTCTATTCAAGGGAGAAGATCCGTTGGATAAAACTCCACTGCAGCAGAGAAAATGCGAGGAGCATTAAAAATGTAAAGCTAGAGAATTCTCTTTAGTCAACTGCATAACCCCGGGCCGTGTTTGTCACTGTCACAGTGATGAATTGGGAGCTGTCTGAAATCAGCATGCTCACTTTAATAATGTCACTTTCCCTGAGCCCTAAAAAATGTCTTTCTGAACCAGCTGGACAGAGTCTATTCCTTAGCCCGGCAATTACCCATTTCCCTGGGCTTCGCTGGGCAGCTCGCGGCAGCACGGCTGGCAGCCGAAACAGGACAGCTTCAGGAGGGGAGGGCCTGGGCAGGGAGAGCTGGGGGTGCAGGCAGGGGTGCAGGCAGGGGTGCAGGCAGGGGTGCAGGCAGGGCTCGGGGGCGAGAGCCGGAGATGCTGCCTTGGGCACCAGCTCAGCACAGCCGTGCTGCAGCCATGGGCTGGGGCTGCCAGGTGACACCGGTGGCCACCAGCCCCGGGAAGGAGCCCTCAGGCACCGGGAGCTTTCGTTTCGGCTGATTTTCTTACTCTGCCCCAGCTTTTCTGTTTCTGAGAAACACCGTTGAATTAACTTTTAGCTACTTGGTTGGAAAAAACAACATTAAGTTTTGCATTTTAAACCCTGAATTTCAAAGCTGCCTTTTGCCACCAGCATGTCATTTTTTTTCCTGGGAAATGGGATCATTTGCAATGGAAATTGGTCCCATACTTTTGCAGGGAGCCAAATGGAATTAAATAATTTGTAATGAAATGTAGAAAAGTTCCCAGAAATTCCATTTCATTTGCCTTTCATGATAGCTAGTCCGTCCACCTCTACAGCCAAGATTTTCAGGAGTGGCTGATGATTCAGGGGCAACCAGCCCGATTTTCTAAAATCCACTGAGCAGACACCCTTGGAAAAGCCCCCGGAGAAGCGCCTGGGGCCGCAGCGCTGTGCCCACGGGACTCGCAGGGACTTTCTTCTGCAGCGTGGCAGCTCCGTGCAACGCCGACGCTCCCTGCATGGGGGGAGCCTTGCCTGGGACTCCGGGTCCTTTCTTTTTTGAGCATCAGAGATGCAGGTCCCACATCCCCGGGGCTCGCTGCCGGGGCAGCCTGTCCCTGAGGAGACACAACCCCTTTCCCACACTCCCTGTCCCCCTCTTCCTCACAGCCACAGGATCCATCCAATTTAGCTATTTTTCAGCCAGGCTTTCAAACTCATTATTTCCTAGGGTTGCTTCCCCCCCCGCCCAAACCTTGGACATTTCGCTGCTTACAACCAGACCTAAGATAAAACCAACTTCAAAGCAGCTTCTATAATGAGCAGCAGTGCATTAGAAACCCAACAACAGAGGAGACGAGACCAGGATAAAACTAACCTGAAAAGAAGCACCATCCCTTTAAGGAGAGATAATGAACGGAGAAGCTGTTGCTTGGCATGTTTGCAGAGAATCGCTAATTAAAACATCGCTTCTGTAAAGTATGCTGATCCCATTGATTCTTCCCCCCACACAGTTAATTTGCTGCTAGGAAGGCAAAGTCGCAAGGGTCCTCATTATAAAAATTTCACTGGCTGCAGCTAATGGTTGTAATTAATAGGTGCAATAAATTTCAAATGGGCAGCCAGGGTGTTCATTAGCTGTGGGCTGACTCAGCACCAGTGGCCTCACCAGTTACTAAATAACCCATTTCCAAGCAGACGGGAGGAGGAAGGTGCTCTGTGGCACAACCGGCGCATCTGTAATTCCCTGCCAAGAGCAGAGCTGAATAAATAATTCCCAGCAAGTCCTGGATTTGTCTCTTTTTGTCCCATTGGTGAATTGTCCGTGCAAACCTCCTCCACCTCTCAGCCAGCTAACTGGGGGCAGGCTTTCTCAAAAGCGCTGGCACAGCCAAGTGACCTGGATTTCATGTGGGATCAGCACTCGAGGAATTGAACCCTCTGGTGCAAAGGGCTGGTAAATACCCAACGATAATATCACATAGCCAGGCACGGATCAAACCCCGGGGAAGCCGTTCATGCAAAGCACAGACCCAGTGGGTCTGCCTGCTGGAGACGTGGGCTGCAGCGTGGTTTTTAATGCCCTGGTCCTTCTCTGGGCATCCCACGCAAGGGCCGAGCTTTAAAATCTCCCTGGGCTCCCACTGGGCATCATCCCCTCCGTAGGAGGTCCCAGTGCCGCAGCCCCCTGTGTGCATCAACCCTCCCGGGGCCGCTGGCGAGGCGCTGGGCGTCCCGCTGTGTCCCGTTAGGGCTGGGTGCCGTCACAGCTTTGATTAAAAACCCCAGCTTTTCAGTTCATTATCATCTGGCTGTAATTAAAATATTAATAACTGGCACTTTCTCCTTGAGTTATCTCCTGGGATCAGCATCCATGGGGCCGAGCAACCCAGCAAGAAGCTGGTGCTGCTTCTGCTGCTCTTCCAGCGCACCATCAACGCTGCACGGAGGCAAACCCCATCCCGAGCCCTGCATGGCAGCAGCGGGCAGCGACCCCAGCCCGTGTGCTGCGAAGCGGGAAGCAAACCCCGCTCGCCCCGGCGGTGTTCGGGAGCTGATGCCCTGTGGGCGAGCCGGGTGGCCCTCGCATGCCCGAAGCCAAAATTAGGGCTGCTGCCACGAGGGATGTCCGGGGGCCGATACGGCAGCGCGAGGGCTCTGTGTCAGGGCATGTGGCTGCGATTTCTCCTCCCTGCAGGGCAGAGCAGGACAAGCCTGTGCCTCACCCACCGGCGGCTCTGGGATACGGGAGCTCCACGCCCAGCTCCCGGAGGAAGCCGGGGACGGTGGATGCCTCACTCATAAATGGCAGTTATTATCTGTAATTAGCGGCTTCTCCTGCTCTGCACATTCGCTCCTGGGAGGTCAGGAAGGACCGGGGATGGCTGGGGGTGTCCAACTGCTCCAGCATCTTTGCCGGGCACTTTTGGAGATGGAGCTGCCCAGGAGTACCCATGCAGCGGCTCTTCCTCAAGCTCGCTTCTCTGGACCAGGAATGGGATTTGAATAGCTGCCTTTTTAAAAATAGGTGTGTGCCTAAGTTCTCTAAGATGCTTTGAAAATGCCAACCTGATCTACTGTTTTATTTAATGCTGTGAATGTTTTATAAGCATGGCAGCTGAGGGTTTTTGCTTCGCCTGGCCCTGGACGTGGGCAGTAATCGCAGCCGCACGGGGCCGCGGGCAGAGGCTGCGCTAATTGAAAGGTGACTGGAGCTGCTGCTGGGAGCTGGATGCCAGACAAGCCGAGAGCTCACCTGGCGCTGGCAGCATCTTCTCTCCGCGATGGACCTTTTCCAGGGGTCTCTGCCAATGCCTTCTGCACGGCAGGGCTTTCATAGAAACACTTGTCCCGTGCGCGTCTCCCCCCTCGCCTCCTGCAAGCCCTGGTCGGCTGTCCCCCCGAGGACCGAACAGGCTGAGAACCACAAGTCCAATCTCGCTGCTTAAGCCCTTGCACACTGCCAGGGAGTACTGGAGCTGGACAAACGAGGGCAAGAAAGAAAGAGATTTGGCAGAAAGTCACCGGCCCTGGCCCCCGACCGCCAGACACCCTGACCAACGTGCCCACTCGGTTTCCTCCCGTCGCGGCTGCTCTTCAGCACAGCACCTCAGAAACACAGTGGCTCGTGCTCCCTCCATTTCTTTCCTGCTTAAAGCCTGCCTTGCTAAAAGAAAAATCAATAGCATAAAGGGTAGTGAGAGCAAGTCTCAGGGGTGGAGTATCTCGTCGGCGTAGTGCAGACAGGCTGCCGATAATCCTGCTCTGAGCCGCTTTGCCCAACAGCCACCGAAATATTAATGGGGACTGCTGCTGCTCCAGCATCCCTCTGCAGTCTCTTGACGAGAGGCAATCGCTGCTCAGAGATGGAGTCTATGCCCCAGCACCAGCATCCCCGCTCCCCGATAGCTCCTTCCCCCAGTGCTTGTGGGAGCGCTTGCAGCGATGCCCCTGGCTTTGCCGGGGGCTTGGGGCTGTGCCCCCGTCGGGGAGCCACCGCAGCGCAGCACCCCGTAACCCCCCGGGACCGGCCGGAGGGGATTTTGCTCATTACTTTCCCAGCGCAACATTTTGGGTTGCAACAAAGTGAATGGCAAAAATGGGACTCCTCATCTATTTTTGGTTCATTTGCCCTGCTCTCCCATTCTTGGCAGTTAACGGCACCCTCGCTCCGGGGTCCCCATCCCCAGCCTTGCGCCGGGTCCGGAGCAGTCCCGGGGCGGGAGCGGCGGGGCCAAGCCATGCGTGTCCGCCGCGGGGACGGGCCCTGCTCAGCGTGAATGGCTCGGGGTGGCCATTGTCATGGGTGAATTTTCTGAATGAGCAAATCCTCATTAAAAAATAATTAAAACAGCCTGGTGAGATTGGCTTAATTCCTTTCATTTTGACTGATGGTGTTTAGTTTTGATGATTTATGTGCCACAGTCTTGCCAGCTCTCATGCTTTCATTGTTGGAACTCATGGGATTTCATGATTTTCTTCCTTCCACACCTCCCTGAGTCATGGGATTACAGCTGAATCTCAGCTTTCATTTTTTTCAATGACTATTATTTTTAAAGATGCATTCCAGGCTGGTGAAATAAACTTGAAAACCTGACACCTAATGACTCAAAGCTCAGGAAGTGAGAAAAAAAAAAGAATAGAGAAATTGCTCGCTTCCTGCTTGGTGAGGGTGGTTCGTAACCCCCGACGCTGGTCGGGTGCTGGCAGGGGCGGCGGGGTCTGCGGGGGGGGGTCTGCAGCGGTGGGGGGGTCTGCAGCGGTGGGGGGGTCTGCAGCGGTGGGGTCTGCAGCAGCACCCTCCTCTCCCGCCCCATCCAGCCCAGCTCTGCCAGGCTGCCATGCTCGCAGACCCTGCCTTTGCACATTGAAAAAGTGCAAATTTGCCAAGTCCCGCTGTATAATTAAACCTGTCCTTCTCACTGCTCCCGACCACCGCCTCCCCTCCGACGTCCTGGTGCCACGGGGTCTGGCCGCGGCCTCGCGGGCGCTGCGGGGACGGATCCTGCCTGGTGCAAACTGGGTGGCTCCAGGCTCTGCGCAACCCGCTGGGTCTGCAGCACCCCTGGAAGGGGCACGGCGCGGTGAGGAGACGGGGCTGGAGTTGCCCAGGCTTTTCTCAGCCCCCTGCGAGCCCCTGCTCGGGAGAGCCGACAACAGCAGAAAGGGCTCCTGCCATCACCTGGCAGCCGTTTCGGTGCTGGGTTATGGCAGCGGCCACGGCCCTTGGAAATGCCCTTGGTCTCCGCCTGATGCTTTTGTTCTGCGGGGCTGCAGGTGGGGATGCTTTGAAGCGTGTGAGAAAAGCTCGCTGGCAAAGAAAAGCCGCTCCCGCCGCCCTCGCAGCCCCCTTCGCCAGCACCCGGCGCCGCCGAGCGCCCTTTCGGCTCTGAATGGGGACGACGGCGCCTGAAAGGCCGTGCCCCCCGCCATCCCCGTCCCCCTTTGTCTCTCCCTCTGCTCGCCACCCCCTGCCCCATCCGTCTTGCTAAACCTCTAAGGCTCTGCAAGGCTTCAGTGCCCCCTTTCACTTGTTATTTTTTACCAAATAAATATGGGTGATTAAAAAGGAATCAGGAGTCCGTGCGGTTTGCAGAGGTGCCTGGAAGGTGGAGTCCCTCCTCTGTGTAGCCCATGGCTTTTCGCCCTACATGAGTTAGGAAAAGCAATCACATAGGAATAAAAAGCCATAGACCACAGCAGAGGGCTTACCCAGGATAAGCCAGCAGTCTTTGGGGAAAGAAAAGGAAAAAGGGGAAGGAGGGGAAAAAAAGTAATCCCGCTTCTAAGTTGTCCTCCCTCCCGGTGGCCAGCTGGGAGCACGACCCGCTCCATCCCTGCACGGGGACCGCAGCCCCCCCAGCTCGACCCTACAAAAACAGGGGAACCTCCCACCCAAAGCACCCCTACGGCCTCTGTGCCCGTCACCTCTCAGCTCCGTGGCATCGCAGGGTGGTTTATCCTGGGTTACCCCCGAGGGAGGAAGGAGAGAGCCAAACCTGCCATGTCTGTCCCTTCAGCAGCAACCTGCCAGCGCGGTGGCCTGACCCCGGGAGGAGGACCCAGCGCCCTGCCTTTTCTGCTCCGAAGGCTGTAATGAACTGTGATTGCAGGGACAACAGTCTCTTGCAGCAGAGGTGATACTTAAAAGACAACATGCCATAGCCTGAATCAATGGCAGCATGCCCAAGCAGCAGGCAATGAAATGGTTTATTTTCACTCTGCCAGTGTCCTGGCCACAGCTACACCTTATCTCTGTCGGTAAGTGCTAAGTGTTCCCCATCACAACTTTCTGTGCTGCTTTCAAACCTGATAAACCTTGAGTTATAAACCAGATTGGTTGCAAATGGAGCAGCACAAATTTACACCTCCAGATCAAGTGCCCCTTCCCATAGGCAACCACCTTGCTGTTTGGCAGCCGCTTCCCTTGCAGCAGCCCAGGAGCCCACAGGGCAAACCCCTTTTGCAAGCAAGGGGGGAAAGTGCTCACCTCGGGATAAAGCTGTACCCTGTCCTGTAGCTGTTTTGCAAATCTGACCCTCCGGGCCACCGAGGGACTTGCCCACAGCCACAGAGTCGCTCAGCGGCAGAACCGGGAACCGCAAACCTTCCCTTGGCCCCGCTGCCCCCGCAGCTCACCTGGCTGCAGAGGCGGCGGATGCTCAGCAGCAAGAGGTGCATCCAACAGACCCGCCTTTGTCGGCTGAGACAAAGGGCTAAAGAAAGGTCTGGCTGCAAACCCGCCTCCCGCTCGCTTCCCCAGCTGCTGCCTTCCCCTGCTGCCTTTTCGAGGGAGTCTCCATCTTCATACCCACAAAAGAGGCGTCTCAGGACAAGGTGATGCATTTCATGGGGAGCAGCTGCTCCAGCAGCTCCTCCGAGAGCTGGACACAGACCTTATTCTTTAGCAAAAGCCTCTGCACCTCCCTGCACCTGGGGGAGCTCCTCCGGTGGCACCAAAGCTGCCCAGGTTGTCTCTGGGAAAGCACTGGCCTCTGCCTTTATTCTCTTCCCCTGCCAGGATGCCGGCTCTTTCAGCAACAGCGACTGCTAATTGCCAGGAGCTGATGAGGTCAGCCCTGCTATTGAGTCTTGGAAACTCCCTTTCTTGTTGCCCTAGCAAGAATCCTTGGGAAATTCAATGTTTCTAAAACTATACAGCAACCAGGCTTGGAAGTAGGAAGGATTTTGCACCCTGCAGTTCGTAATAGCAGTGAACGTGACTTTGACCTATAAACCAAACTTCTGAAGCACACGGGTGGCTCTGAACTGGCGTTTTCCCAAGGTCTTTCCTCTTTTAACTCCCATATATGAATGGCAAGAAAAAAAGGCCACAGTGTGCCCCACCTTCTGACACAGTCACGCTCCCTTCCCGGCCCTTTTGCTCTGCCGGTGGCAGCCGCAGGACGGTGCACCCCGCGGGCAGCCCGCCGCACCGAGCCCTGCAGGAGCACCGTTTGGCCCCAGTGTTATGCCCTTGGGTGCAGGCATTGCGCTGGGCAGGTCTGCAGGCGAATACCCCGGTGCATGCCCATGGGCGCTGCGTGCACGCCAGGAACCCTGTGTGGGTCTCTGCCCCCCAGCTCTGCACCAACCCAACCCCTGGTCCCGGGGGTGCACTAAGGAGACAGCCCCAATTGCATTGCGCATCACACATTCGAGGGGTAAATCTGTCAAGCCGGACTTAATGGCTCTTTGGGATATGGCCCTGTGGCTCCGCTATGGCACCCAAGACCTTCCCAAGGAGGTCGCACCCAATGCAGGGCGGCTCCAGTGCCAGGCTGCTCTCCCCAGCACCGGAGCGCGAGGACACGTGCCCGTCCGAGAACCACCAGCCCCACACCACACCGCAGGGACCCGAGGACAGCCCGGAGCCGCCGGCCGAGCGCGGCTGACCTCACCTTTGGCAGTGTGGCATCCTCTCCGCGGGAAGGGCACCATGCCAGCCGGCACGGGCCTTGGGAAGGCAGCTGCCGTGGCATCGCCCACACCTTCCTCTCCTTCCCGCGCCGCCCTGGCCCCCGCCAGCAAAACCCATGTGCTGCAGCGATGCTCAGGGAAGCGGCGCCCAGCGCTGCCCGGGACGGCCGTCCCCACTGCCTCCGAGCCCCAGCCGGCTACGGGGGGTCTCATTTTTGAAGCCCTGATCCCTCCCTTGCCGGCTGCTCCCGCTGCTGTCCCCAGCGCCCTGTCCCCATGTCCCTGCCGAGCCTCGCTGCACGGTCGCATATTTGAAATGGTTGTGCACCGAGGGGCCGGGAGCGGAGGGAGGGAGCGGGGGGTCAGGTATTTCTCCATCCCCAGCTCTGGAGAGCCGGTAACAAAGGCGCTATTGAACTGCAGCCTCTCTGGTCTGTGAAGCAGAAACCTCTTGTATCTACTTCACTGCCTTTGATCTAACTCCCCCGGTGGGATGTATATTACTCATGTCCTGCTGCTCGGGTACTGCTGCCAGAGTGGGACGGGGGGGACAAGCCCCCGCTCGTCACCCCGGGTTTGGGAAGCGTCCCGCCAGCGCCGGGCAGGGGCACCCAGCGCCTGCCTCCGCCGCTGTCCTTCCCCATGGCCCCTCTGCCTTCCTCCTCCGTCCCCCAGCCCCGACACCCTCCCAGACCCCAAACTTCGGGGGATACGTGCGGGCGCCCAGCGCTGCCCTGGGCGGCTCAGCCGAGCGTAGAGGCGGGAGGAGCAGGGCTCTGTGCCTCGCATTCCTCTTCTGTAATTAAAGCCGGTGTGCTGGGTGGAGGGGGAATTTCCCAAAGGGTTTTACTGGCATCTGGACAAGGGTCAGACAATGAGAACATTTGACAGGGTGCCCAAATCCGCTGTATCTTGGATACGCTCAAAGCCTCCCCCGTGCTGTTGGTCCCAGGCGCTGGTTTGTGGGAGGTGGGGGCCGTTTGGGCAGGTTGGGCGGTGGGGAAGGCGGGCGGGAGCTTGGGGACTCTCTCACGACGTCCCTGCAGCCTTCGCCCCGGCCAGGCTGCCCCAAAAATGCAAAAGCTTGAGCAGCACCTGCTTGCTCTGAAACCACGTCCTCACCAGGATCCCCCAGAAGATCCTGGGTGAAGGCATCAGACACACCTTAGAGATTCACAGTGCTTAGAGTGGTGCTTTAAAAAGTACTTTGCTGCCTTCAGCAAGCTGCCTGCCTCGCTCCCCCGGGAGCCAGGGGCACTCGGGGCTTAGCCCGATTTTGCCAGTCCCGGGGGGCACTGGGATGCTGTGACAACCTGTCGGGAAACCATCCCAGCTACCCAAAAGCACTTGAGTGCTTTTGGAAATCTTCTTCTCCTGCCTTTCCAGCTGGTTTGCAGAAAAACCTGCGCCTGGCAGCTCCCACCAGCACCCACAGAGGCACATGTGGGCATCGCCTTTGGAGCAGGCAGGCCCCTGGGGTGCCCACATGACCGTACCCAAAGGGAGAGCACCCGAAATTACAGCACAAGAGGAAGCCTCCCTGTAGCCAAGGGCTCTCAGCGCTGCTTCGCCTTCTCCCAGGGCTCATCCCCTCCTTCCCCGGCTCCCTGCTCACGTCTCAGGTGCGGGGAGAGCTGAGACGTGCACAGAGCCTCTCCGGGGCTGCCTCCATCCCTACCGCAAGGTGGAGAGAAATAATACACACCGACAACTGAAACAGAAAGGGTGGATGGACAGATGGACAAACGGATGGGTAGCTACTCAAGATCAGAGACCAGCCAAGCTGAGTACCCCTAAATGATTTTGTTTTCCACAGAGATCCATAGTAGTTGCATCCCAAGAAGGTGCAATCAGCCTTTCTTTCAGGGGATCATCTGCAGGTCCCCCCTCCCCAGCCCCTCTCTCCCCAGCTACAGGCTGGCTCGTGCCCCAGGGCAGGGCGTGCGGGACCCAACTCTTGTTTAGTTTTTAAACATTAACTATTAGAACTTGGGGAGCAGTTCAAGTCAGAGTTGGGCAACGATCCATTTTCAAGCTGTCTTGACAACTGGCTCCAGCACAGCAAGATTAGATCTACTAATCACATTTATAAGGCGCCCAGGATCATGAATTGGGTATTCGGAGAATATTTGTCATTGTAACAATGTCATTTCCCAGCCTTCAGCGTGCATTACCTTGCCCTCCAAGTCGTTATGGTTGGACTTTTTGGCTTTATAGAAATATCTGCTTGGGGAAGAGGAGGCTCAAATGTATTTGTTGTATTGGTGCTCTGTACAGCTAACGGTGCACCCTGTCTGTCATTCGTATGTCCCATGGATAGGGTAATACTGGGGTTATTTATGGATTTTAATCAGCTTTCTCATCACCTGATTTTATATTGATAGCTGCTTTAACAAAAGAGAGATAACCCAAATCTTTCCAGAATACTACATAAATCCCCCAACTCTTATAGGCAATAAAAAGGGAGGCCAGGTAAGCTGAGCGACAGCCCAGCTCACGCAGTGCATCCTTAATGGGGAGCTCGGGAAAGCAACGCAGATCTGCTTCCCCATCACTCCCCAAAGCAGGCGTCTGATGATGAGACCGCGCTGTCTACAACACCCTTATCAAGACGTACCGGAGAGATGTGTTCAACAAACCCCTGTTTGCAGCAACAACAGCAATCGCAGCATCGCAGCCTGTGCACAGCAGCTGCCGCTCGGCTGCGAGCGCCGCAGCGTTGCATTAAGGAGAGACCAGACGGAGCCCAGGTTCCCTTCACAGGATGCTCTGGCAGCCACAGAAAACCCACAGGCCTGGGAAGGTCCAAAATAGTCCTAATATTGCAGGTGCACACGCAAGCATACACTCCCTCCAAAGCACAGAATACAGCATAAAACTGGTCTGATGATTGGTTTTAAGGAGAGAAAAGAAATCCTTTCATTTTCTGGCTACTTTTGCACTTTGCTTTCTGCCCATAGGGATGCTCAGCCCACCTCTCTCCAGAACAGCAGACATCGCTCGTGCAGCCTCTCCCCAACCCCCTGGCAGCCCCTGAGTTGTGTTTTCCCCTCCCCGTGGGTACCAGTGCTCCAGGACCTGGCTTTCCCTAACTCAGGGACACGGGTCGGAAAACTGGGGCTGGCGAGGTGTTGAGGGGGACAGGGCGGGCAGAGCCGGGCTCCGGCTGCCCCGGCACAGCTCAGCCCGGCACCGGGCTCCCGAAGGACTGGCTTTTCCATGGGTGCCTGAGGTTGCTTTGGCGAGCAGAAATGTTCTTGCTGGCAGAGGCAAGTTTGAGCCAGGAGGAAAATTTTGCAAATCCAGTTAGTTTGTAGCAGTCGGCTTTGGGTACAAAACCAGCTCTGAGAAGTTGCAACCTTTCCTTCCCACTTTTCCATTTGGAACGGCATGCCACTCCCAGCTCTCCTTTGCTCTTACCAAAAATATGTATTTTAGGTGACTGGAAATGTAATGATAGGTTTTTCTTCAGGTGAAACAAAATGTTCTCCAACCCCAGGTGATTTTGTTTCTCAGCTTGCTGAAAAAATTCAGAATAAATTCATTTTGGTTTGACCCCTCGGTGCTTCTGTGCTCTGCAAACCAACAAATCAGTCCTCAGCAGAGGACCTGCATCTGAACCAAGCCACCCCTGGAGGGGGACGTCTGGCCACAGGACCCCAAGACGGTTCCTTGTGTGTGCCTTATGATCCTGGCGAGCCCCAAACCCCTCCGCTCTGCCTCTGCTCAGCCCCACTGCACGCCGCGGAGCGTTGCTCTTCCTCCGGCTTCTTTTCAAGGTGGAGGGATGAGAGAGGCAGAGGGAAGGGACGAGATAATGACCCAGATCTGTTCCTGCAAACTAGCCATCAATTTGCCACACAGCCCATTAAGAGAGGGCAAATGCAACTCAGGAATCCAGGTAAGTCACTCACTAACAAGATCCTCCAGGGCCTTTTAGCACATTCCTGGTCACAGATATTTCAGCTCCCGCAGCCCCAGCTGTAATTAAATCTGGGCTGCGAGGCAGGAGATGCTGCAGCAGCCGGGGGGGGATTTGTCTAGCTTTGCCGGCGGAGCGCGCAGGGCTGACGAGCACTGGGCTGTGTAAGGCAGGGGATGAGGCGGGGGCTGCAGCCCGAGCGTCCCGCGCGGTGCAGGGGCTCGGAGGCGTGCGAGGAGGGCGAGGGCTGCTCCCTGGGATCTCCAGCGACTTGGACTTGGTAATGGAGGGAGAGGGAAACCGCCGGGCTGCAGGGGACGGTTCAGTGATTGGCAGCAGCTAGAGCAGAGGGAACAAAGAGATGGAGGAATGAACGGGCGAAGGTGAGGAAGGAGCCCCGTGGGGTACGGGGTCACTTTGTCCAGAGGTAGAAAGTGACGGCTGGATATCCATCCCCTCTGCACCAGCGTGGCCCCTTCGACTCCCCTGGGGAGCACTTTCCTGGGCTCAAACCTGCCTCGGGTGACTCCAGTGACTTCAGGGACATCACCCTGGGCACAAGCCCGGGAAGAAAAGAGATCAACCCATCTCCCACCATCATAAATCAGGGCTGAATCCACTGATGACAGGCGGTGCTGGGAGAAGCGGACACGCTAAGGTGCCCTTCCCCTCCCCTCACAGACCAGCCCCCCAACCCCCTTTGCATGTGGCTTCACCATCACACGCACAAGCTCAAACAGCTCCTATAAAGCCACAAACCTGGCTCCCTCCTGGGACGGGAGCAGAGACAGCCGCCAGCGCTCAGCTGGAATTCACACCACAGCTTCGCACCGTGTTTAAGGGGCTTTAACCACCCATATCCACCGAGGCTCTGTTTCCTCGCTGGCACGGGGGATTTGCGCTGGCACAAACAAGAGAAATTGCAGCCTCCTTTACAAACACCACTGCCCCACGCTGTGCTCCCTCCTCCTGCCCAGCAGCTGCACTGGCCCCCAGAGCCCCCCTAACTTAACCTGTGCATGCAACGGAGGATTCCTGGGAGATATTCCCATCCAGGCTGCAACCCTGTCCGGCTGCAATGCAGGACACTGGTGTGCTTCCCACTGGGGATTCCGCTCTGGATGCGCGGGTGAGGCCGGTGGGACAAGGAGAAGTGGTAGGGATGCTGGCAGAGCCATGGGGCTGGACTGACCCTCCCTGCATGACCCCACTGGTGCTCCCCATTGCCGTTTAGAGAGGATTAGCCAAAGCTGGGGTGACTGGGACCGAAATGGGATGGGTTGGTGGTCTACCCACATGGGAGCTGCCGTTGTGCGCCTGTGCATGTGCAAGGCAGAAGGGTGGTTAAGCCCCATGCAGCTATTCACGCCCTGCTGGGGTTTGGTGAACCATGTCTAGGCACCGAGAGGTCAAGGTTGCTCTTGCTTTGGGCTTTGCAGGGTCTCTGCCGTGGTCGTGCTGAGCTAGCAGCTCTGGAGGGAAGACCTCCTGAAAGCCGAGCTCGGGCTGACCCCAGCCCATGGGCTGTCCTCTGCCAGCATCGGCAGCTCAGTGCAACAGGCAGCGTGCAAGGGCAGCGTGCAAGGGCAGTGCGCCCTGCGAGTAGGAAACGTGGGGCTGGAATAGGAGGCAGCACATGGATTAGCCCCTGGAGAGGGAATGGTGGCATCTGTGCCTAGGGGCAGGTTTGTACGGCTTGAGTGGCGGGGTTTGGGGAGCATCATGGATGCATCCTCCGTGGCAGGTCCAAGGTGATGCAGACGTGAGATATTTGTGTTTCGTCTGCTGCTGGTCCTGTTGTTCACTGTCACCAGTGATTTGTCATGTTCTGCTGACAAGTCGTCAGGGACTCGTGACATAATGTGACACCTATTAGCATGAGGAGAAATTCAGGTGGAGAAAGTGTCTCTTTTCCACTTTGGAGACCTCTCCTCCATTGCTCACCCTGCTGGACAGGGCACAGGGGTCCCACCGCTCCCTCCCAAGGGACAGCCACGCTTGGGGGCCAGAACCCCACAGGGAGCTCCATCAGCGCAGTGTGAAGGTGCCCCAAGCCCATACCTGAGCCTGTTCTCTCTGCCTGGAGCCGTCCCAGCCCTGGTCCCACCCAGCCCCGCTGCTGAAGGTCTGCCACCGCTCCCTGGGGACACACAGACGTCTGCACAAACCAGGAGGGGACATCCCTCGGATCCCTCCGGATCCCTCGGGCACCCCCAGCCTGCTCCTTGGAGGGGGGCTCGGGGGGCTCTGCTGCCCTCCCCTCTCCTCGCTGTCGCTGAAGCTTCCAGCAGAGAAAAATGATTGTTCTCCGTAATGGGCTATCGCAGTCCAGACAGGCGAGTGCACCCAGGCACTTGCGCACACACACACAGCCTCTGCACGCCGCTACCCAAATCCCTGCACAAGCCACTGGGAACCATTTGGTCTCCCCAGACCCTGCCAGCCCTCAGGACCCCAGCGCCAGAGTCCCTTTGGTTTCAGTACCCCAGCACGTCTGAAATAACGGCAGGAATCAAATGACACGGAAATCAAGACAATTCCTATCTCAAAGTAATTAATTTCCTTCCCCCTCGCTGACATCACCGTTCAGGTTAATACATGCACCGCTTCCCTTATCTTTCTTCGGGATTACCTCATCGGCGAGAAGCCGGAGAGCCTCCCTCTCCGCTGTGCCGAATACCAGCACTGCTGTGGGAGCTGCAAGTTTGCAGCCGGAGGAAGGATCGCTCAAATGCGGTTCCACCAGCACACCCCGCTCCTCCGACCCCACCGGCACTCCGTGCTGTTTTCTTACAGGATTCAGCGATATTCAGCAAGGCACAAGCACTAAGAAATCTGCTCTTCACCCTGCAGTTCACACTCATCAGAAAGGAAAATACACTTCTGCACCAGGCAGAGTTTCTCTTTGCCTGCAATCGGGGGTGATGCATGGATTTTATACGTTACAAACAATACAAAAGTGTTTGCACACACGCAGGCATACCCAGTCCTCCACAAACACCCCCACTTCACCCGTGTGCTACCTGAGTAAGGCAGAAAACTTAGCATGTATGTAAACGAACTTATATTCATACACAGGAACACTCGTACGCGTGCACACTTCATACTGAAATTCAACAGTTAAAGAGCTTACGCGTAATTTAGCTGATAAGTACGTTAACATGTGTTGCATATAATTGCGTGTCAACATAAGTAATGAGAACACACGTGAATATATATATACGCATCTTCACAAACATTCATATATTGATGAATTTTGACTATTTGGTGGTTATTCTCACCTAAAACAAAGAGAATTTATTTTTTTTCAGCTGATCACATATATATCGACAAGAATGTAACTACTGCAAGCAAATGCCACGCATTAGCTACAACACAGTGTGAACAGATGTAAATATATATACACACACACACATACAAACACATTTTCAACGTACACAATAAACAGATAAAGGGCTTGAATTTCTTTGGGAAAGAGATAGGCAGGCATTGCCTGCAGAGTTTAAGTCCCCGGGTGGAGCCGAACAGGTAGGGCAGGCGGAGGGGCCGAGGGCTGCAGGTGGCTGCGGGTGCTTTGCATGTGCTCGTTACAAATGCCCACCGCAGACCGAGCGCGCAGCCTGTGCGCCCGCTCCTCTGCGCCGCCTCCCTCACACACAACTCCTCCAGGCAAGACTTCAAACAAAGAAAGAAAGAGAAAAATGCCGTCTTACTTTTTTTTCCTCCTGTTTTTTTTCTCCTCTCTCCTCCCCGCCGCCTCAATCGCAGGACTTCAGCGGGACTGCAATTCTTTGGTGGAGATTATGAAAAGCAACTTAACAAACCGCCGAGCGCCGCGCACAGCCGTGCGGAGGGGACGAAGAGCTTTGCCAGCAGAGAAGAGAAGGAACAAAAGCCCAGCAATGCCAGAGCGGTGCTGAATAGGTGTCTTCCTAATTGTAAGGGGATTGTGTGGCTGTGTGTGGTTGCAGGGCGGGAGGAGGCGGGTGGAAGGGGCGATGGGAAGAGGCCTCCCTCCCACGCCGGCTGGGGACGGCCGCCCGCAACCCCAATCTGAGGTTAGTGCATAAATTATCTCCCGTCTCTCGCGCTCTCCCCATTGGGTCGCGGAGCCGCGCACACGTCTGCATCCCCGCTGCTCCGCTCCGCCGACAGCTTCCCGTTCCCCGCACAGCCCGCCGTGGGTGCCGTGGGTGCCCGGTACCCACGGGGCACGGCCCCCCGCGGCCCCCCAGCCGGGGCAGGGATGCCAGCTCTCCCCATCTCCCCTCTCTCCTGCTTTCTCCCTTTCTGTTTTGTCTTCAGCCCTGTCTCCCAGCCAGGCAGACACAAAAGAGCCTCTGACCTGAGAGGAGAAATACCCGTTTCCAGGAAAAAACCCACCCGAGTGCTCCGGTGTGTGCTTTCAGCAGGCAGGGAAATTAAAGATAGCTGGTATAGCTCAAAATCAGAGGCAGCATTCCTTCCCTAATGAGTGTAATTAGTGGAGCGAGGATGGAAGCGTGTTTCCCTGGCTGTTGCCTGCATCTTTCTGTGTCTCCAAGCGCCAGCCTGCCTGTGCCCTTCCACAGGCTTTTGGGAAATGGCGTTTTTCCACTTCCAGGAGCTGCCGGGGCAGGAGCTGTGCTTGGATGCAGCTATCGACATGCACTTCAGCTGCCTTAAGCTCTCCCTCCGCCCCTGTCTCAAAATAGAGGGGTTCAGACACGATTAAATCCCCAAACACACATCCCGAGTCCTCTGGGGCTTGCAGAAGCAAAGACAAGTCAGATTTGGGACTCCCCCCCCCCGCCCCGGCTCATTGCTATCCATCCACTTTAGCTCTCATAAATCCCGAGCTGTCAGTGTAACAACGGGTGATTCAGTGGGGATTTAGCCAGGCTTCAGACCCATGGAGCAAGCCAGATCCTCCTCCTGTGGCAGCGCCTGACCGAACATGAGCACGGCATTACCTCACCCCGCACCCGGTCCCCTCGTGCCGGGACACGGGGCGTCGGGCTGCTCTCCCGTGGGGAGGTCCTTTGCAGGGCCAAGGATGCTTTCTGCTCTCTGCCTCGTGGGTAGCTCCCTCAGCAACCCTGTAAATCCAAATTCTGCCCGGGATTAGTCCAACCATCAGTTTTGGCTGCCTCGGTCTAGGTGAGAGCAGCGAGCGCCTGCGATGGGATGGGGATGCAGCAGGGTCCGCTCCGTGCATCCTTCCCCGAAGAGGGAAGAGGCAGCAGACGAAGCCCCGTGGGAGGGCAGCGCTCCGGGAGATGTGTTGGGCAGCTCATTAAGTGACGGCCTAACGACCTGCTCGGCTGGGCTGTCTGCGCAAGCCGGAGGAGGAGCAGGAGCATCTGGACAGGGCGACACGTTGGCTCTGGGCACGGGGCTGCCCGAGCAGGCGGTCCAGCCATGCCACCGGGCTGCGGCAGGCCAGGAGCGGCCGGGGAGGGCTGCGCCGTCTCTCAGCATCTGCTCGGCTCTGACATTGTGCTCACTTGGGCTTTTTTTTAATTGTCTTGATGTCCCTCATTTGCATAATCCCCATAATGCAGCGCAGCAGGACTTTTGCTCAGAGCTAATAAATAGATGACAAAAATAAATGTGTCATGTAAGATTTGCTTCCATTCCTTTCCTTTGTGAGCGAGCTATCACCAAGAAATGATGCTCGCGGGGTTGATCTCACAGGAACTGTCAGCCTGGCCTGCCATAAGCAGCGATGTTTGCTTTGCCTGTGGTACGCAACTTTGCCAGACGTTAGGCTGAAGCTGGGAGCTGGGAGCAGGAGCAAAAGGTGGCTGCGAAACACGAGGACGTGCTCCTCACTGCCTGGGGTTTGCCCCCATCGGTCCTCTGAAGCTCTTCCCCAACAGTCATCCCAAAAGTGGGCTGGTGAAGTGCTGGTGGAAGGACTGCAGACCACAGAAACGTTCCTCGTTGTGTTCGTAGTGTGTTCGCATCCAGTAACAGCCAGGCAGGTATCTGGGGTGCCTTATTTTTAGATGTATTTTCTTCAAACTTATGGGGCACTGTGGTTTCCTCCTCTCCCTAACACTGCGGCCAGCTCTCCACTCGCAGCGGAGTTGCACCGTTTATGAAAGTAGTTCCCTTAGCTAAGAAAAAGAGTAATTGCTCTGCTGTGAATATCCAAGGGGACTCATAAGGCTGGAAAGGCGCCACGTGTTTGCTACAGGACAATTTCCCCCTTGGTTTTGCAAGAATTTATTTATCACCTCAAAAGAACTTGGCTGGATGGTGCACGGGGCATCGATGGGAACGCCATAGATCCCACCCCAAATCAGCCTTAACAGGCTCAAAGTTTTAAAACAGAGGCAATTAATCGCTGGGGCTCTGCATCCCTGGAGATCTTCGCTCCGGGACGGGGGGTTTTCCTAGGCTGGAGCTCAGCTGGAAGCGAGGGAGCCGCTGGGCATCACCCCCACATCGGGTCAGACCAGAGGATCCCCTCCGAACAGCAGGTCTGTGAAGCGATGGGGTTTGGATCTGATGGAAGATAGCAATACGACTCGTTAGGTTTCTGAAGATGTAGTAGGAGACGGTTACTTTGCAGAGGGTGCTGGCAGCTCTGGAGAGCGTATATCTCGTGCATTACAGCAGTTGGTATTTTTTTTCCTTCCCGCAGCCCTGTGATTCTGGAGGATTCTCAGCTCTTATATAAAAATGCTTTAGCATTTCCAACTGTGTTGTTTGTTGAGAAAAGCCTGAAAACATGAATCCTAAAGGGTAAAAGCTAGAAGAGAAATAAAGACCTGATAATATATGAGCTTTCTTTTTTTTTCTGTTAAAACCCTGACGAATTTTAAATCATTTTTATGACTGTACATAACTGCCTTCTGGCATGCGAATGCTTAAGCCTGGTGTTACCGTAAAGATGGATTCACAACTGCTGGTCAGTGGAGGAAAAAGCACAGCCTGCGGTTTCCAAAATGCTCAGATCAGGCTGTGAAAGGAGCTCGTCAACCTCATCGAGCGGCACTTAATTGACATTTAACAGGTCCTGGGATGAGGCTTTTGGCTCACGCATGGGGTTTCCCAGCGGGGCTGCTCCGCAGAGGTCTCCCCCGAGTCGGAGTCGGAGGTGGGATGTGTTTGCAGCAAACTGGGCTGGCAGGTGGGCACTGGGGGCTGCTGGGCTGCCTCATCCACGGCAGCGGCCCCGAGGAGGAGACGCACGTGCAGATGGGCACTTGCGGGGGAAGCAAAGGCAGGGGGTGAAGAACAAGAGACAAGGAAGGAAAGCAGAGGAGGAGGGAGAGGTGAGCTGTGGCGTGAGGCTGGATCACGCCTCTGGCTGCAGGGAGCCCCAGCGGGAGATCTTTCCACCATGGGCAGCCAAGATCTGCAACAAGTCCTCTCTCAGGTCATCCCAGTGGCGAGGTCTGCACCCCAGCCGGTCTAGACCAGGCTCAGCTGCCTCCCAGCATGAGCACCACGTCCACCTCCTGGCGCCCGCTGAGATGGTGGGGTGCTGGGACGAGGGAAGGCAGAGAGCCATAAGGATGGAAAGTAGAAAAAACCAGCGAGAGAGGTGGAAATTAGATGAGGTACAGGAGCGAGGCATGGAGGACCGCGGAGCATCCCTCCAGGATGCAGCAAATAATTTTCCCCTTCCCCAAAGCACCGCTACGAGGGGATGGGATCATCCATCTTCATTACATCACCAGAATAGGCTCTGTCAGGTTACACTGTAAAACTAATCAATATTCCCTGTGGCCTCGCTGGCCGCAGCTCCCGCCATGCCGGCAGGCAGCCGCGCAGCCGGGGCGGGCACCGGGGCACGCCGGCACGCCGGGCTGTGTGCCGCACGCGTGTGCTGGCACACCCGGGCACTGCTCCCTGGGCAGCACGGCTCCCCACGGCACTGCGGGGGACAGAGACGCCCAGTTATTGCCACACACTCTCTACATATGCTTGATGACTTTTGAAACGAGTTCACACTCTTTCTCATCTGGCTACCCAGGTATTTTGTTTTCCCCTTGCCACAGTATCCTGACACCTGGCTGCTTATTCTCTGTAGGCAACTGAGCAAACCTCCTGCAACAAAACCCCACAGAAGAGCATCTATTCAGGGAGCAAAAATCACTACAGAAAGCCTTATTTGCCCAGTGCAATCAAACAACCCCACTTAAATTGCAAACCTAACTCCCACGCAGTGTACTAGAGCCCGTGCACGGAGAAGGGCGCTTCCCTCTGCACTGACATCCCTCTAGAGCAGAGAGAAGTGAGGAGTTCTGCTATGAACATTGCTCGGCTCCTCAACGCAGTTTGGACCAGCCTGGCCAAAGTGCTCAGTGCCCAGAACCTGCCCTCATGCCCAACGCACCCAGCCCTCGCACCAGCCCAGCTGGGCATTGCTTTTCCCTGGTGCAAACTCCCAGCAGTGCCGAGGCAGCACTGGAAATGCTCCTTCTCTCATCGCCGCCTGGCCCTGCTCAGTCCACACGTACAGGGGCAGGGAGTTAATAAACCTACGAAATAAAGGTCAAGATTCAATCATCGGGTGCTACTGAGAGCAGAGCAAAGATGCTAAGGCTTTCAATTGTCCATGATTGAAAAATGACGGAGGGGCGCAGGGGACACGCCTGCGTGAGCAGAGCCGACGGAGAGTGAGGCAGCCTGCGGTGCAGAGGGGTTAACCCGATCGGCCTCAGGGATCGCCGGAGGATGCCCTTCCCAAGGGAGTGCCTGGCTGCACCCAGAGCCAGGGCTCAGCGGCATTCCCGCTGTCTGATTGCTCCCGAGAAACACGGGGGAGAAGACAGACCTGGGGTGGGAGACCCTCAGGGCAGACGAGACCCTGACTGCTGCACGGGTCTTTGGATTTTACCATGGGATGCTGCAACCAAACTGTGTTGGGGTCCCTCATCAGAAGTAACTGCCCAGCAGCAGCCAGCCCGCACCAACTCATACCGGCCTCATACCCAGCATGGCCCAGTCCATGCCCACCCTAGGGACCATTCCCGGGCAGGAGCAGGAGCCCAGCAAGCTCCCTGCTCTGCCCCAGGGAGCTTCGCCCTGGCTGTTTTCAAGGCAGCTTTCAAAGCGGTCACTCCCACCCTGCACCCGGGCTCCGACTGCAAGCAAAAGTCTCGCCCAAGACAAGACCCATCCATCTTACTCTCAGCCCGGCCGCGTGGCTAAAAATAAGCCAATAAAGTAGCAATCACCTTGGAGCAGCAGCAGCTCTATTAACGCGGAGCGAGCTGCAGCACCTGCGCCCCAGCTCCGCGGTGCGCGCGAGCCAGAACCCTGGGAGCCTCCACCTGCCCCGCTGCCGCGGCGCGATGGCGGCAGGAGCCGGCCCGGCAGCACCTGGTGCTGCCCCACGGCCCCGCGCTCCTGCCAGGCCCCGGCTCTGTCTCGCCGGGCTTCTCCAGAGATGCTCCTCGCTGCCCCGCGGCTCAGCCACGGCTGCACGTGCAGCTCGGAGCCTCTGGCACCTCTCCTGCCTGCTGGAGGGAGGAGAGGGGCTTATTGCAGCAGCCAAGTGGCAACCATTGCTTCGCACCTCTCCCCTGTCCCAGCAGCTCTCGCGGCCCGAATTGCCTGTCAGGGCTCCTCCGCCCGGCACATCTCCTGGCTGCAGGGAACCCACGCTCGTTGGGGTTGCTCGTGTGCCTCTTCCCATGCAGACGTTGGCCAAGGGGCAGATCCATCCTGATCTGATGTGCTGGATGTTTGCATCAGTTTCCGTTGCAAACGCTCATTTGTCATGTAGATCTCCTGGCATTTTTTTAAAGGGTAGATTAATTTAGGGGAGCTCTCAGATCCAATTTCCTCTGGCAATGGCTCTATTAGGCTGTGCACAGCAGAGATACAGGCTCCCGTCCTCCTGCTGCTACTGATGGAATTTGATTCCGCGCTGCCAAATCTGCAGGGCTGCAAACACATTCTCACTCTTGATTAATGTGAGTAATTTCTGCTTGAAAGAAGGTTGAAATGAGCAGCCAAGGGGAAGCGAACGGTGAGGGTTCCCCCCCACTACCCCTCCTCCTCCCCCATCCCTCACTGCTGTTTGCATTTTACCAGCTCTGGCATGGGCTAACAGATAAACAGAATGGCTGGCCCCGTTTCAAGAGCAGCAGAAGGTGCGGGAGGCGGGGGGCACCTCGGCGCAGGCGGGATGCTGCTGTGCTATGGCTCCTGTAACGCAAGGGGCGAGGGAGGGGCGAGGGGTCGCCCCCCACCCCCGGAGCCGGGAAGGGACCCCGGTCCGCGGGGGGCACATGGGGAGGCACAGGGGGGCTGCACGCAGGATGGGGTCTGCGGGGGGCAGCAGGTGAGTCTACGCACGAGGGAAAAGCGGGTCCGGCCGTGAGGAGCGGGTGGGTGGGAACGTGAGGGGAAGGGGGGTCCCACTGGGGGCAGGTGGGTCCATACGTGGGGAGAGGGGTCCCCCACACCCGGCTGCAGGGGTGCCCTGCCTTTCCCCGCGCAGACATGCCAGGGCTCAGCGGTCCTGCCCTCAGCCTGCGTTCAGTCATTCCCGCTTTGAGGAGCAACAGCGTCAGCGGGGCCGCTCCGAGGCCGAGATGCCGAAAGTCGCCCTGGCCCTGGCTTTCCATCCTGCCTCCCCCATGGGTCCAACCTGCTCCCAATGGGGCAGCCAGGGACTCCCTGTTCCCCTGCAAGGCATTCACACTGTCTGCTTTTGGCTCCTTCAGGCACATCACCTGGGGCTGGCATGGGGACCCGAGATGCCCGCAGGACTCTCTGTGGTTTTGGAGAGGGAGGACCAGTTGCCCCACAGCGGCACGGTCAGTACCCCCTGCCTCAGCATCCCCGCAGCGCCTACCACACAAAAACCTGCCCCGCAGTCAGGGTCTTTGTAGGACACCAATGTAGCATCAGTAATAACGGGAGTTTTTCCCCAGTGAAACCCCGTCACCTACGTCCTCTTCCTCAGGAGCAGCGGTGGCTTTGCATCTCCTTTTCAATTTATTTTTATAAGGAAGGAGGGAGAGAGAGAGTCACATCCTAATCTGGCAAAATGTCAGGGAGTGATTCAGAGAAGAGGCGAGCAGCAGAGAGAGGCAGCCCACACAGGAGAGTTGTTTCTGATTTCCAAATGTCAGCATGTCCTTTAATTAAATGCTGATTAACAGGGGACGTGCTCCCTTGCGCTGGAACCGGGGCTGCTGCTGGTAACATCGCACTCCGCAGAGAGCCCGGGCGATGCCGCCAGGCTGCTCGCGCCCGTGGGATGAGCGAGAGCTGGCCCTGCCTGAGCAAGGCAGCTTTGCCCCGTGGTTTCCACCACACCGAGGGCCCCAAAAGGTGCTGGTTCTGCTGCTGCACGGCTCGGTCGTGGCAGGCAAGAAGCCTCTTGCGCCCAGGTCCCCACTGTCTTGTCTAACCTCTGAGCTGGGATCGTGCCTGTGATTTTTTGTCTGCAAGTGGCAGTTGCAGTGGATCTAGTTTAGTGAAACTGGATGCAAACCCTGATGTGGATGCTCTTACTTGAGTTTGAGCAGCTCTTTTCTTCCTCAGCTTCTGTCTGTTCTCTGTACACTTCAGCTAGGCTGCAAAAATGCTGTTGCATTTGGGATCTCCGAAAACAACTTAGGTACCTAATACTGTCCCGAAGCATTATCAGTTACAATGCCTCTCTTTGTCCTCTCAAGCATGCCTGGTCTTTGAAGCCAGTGGGAGGGTTATCCTTGAGGTTAGGAGGGCTGGGCTGTGCTCTGGGCTGTGTCTGCCCTGGGGGGTGGCAAACTCTCTCTGACCCTGGAAGCAGAGAGCAGCACCCTACAGAGATAACCAGACTGGAAGGTGGCCAGCTGCTCGGGTCCTGGGTGCCACCCAGCTGCCTCTGCCTGATGCTGTCCCCAAGCACCGGGGCCGATTCTCTCCCACGGCGTGGGGAGGCGGCACGTGGGAAGGAGCAGGTAAATCCGGGCAGCACCGTGCCTCGCTGCGTGCTCCCACAGCCGTTCCTGGCCTGGGGAGCTTTGCACGGGACCTTGCTACGTGCGGACCCTCCTGGTGAACTTTGCTGCGTGCCCTGGGACGGGTTCTGCTCTGGCCTTCGGGATGGTTCAGGCTGGCCCAGCTGCAGGTTTTGTCCTGGGCGTTACCGAGTTGGGGCAGCCCCACTCCAGCAGCAGGTTTATCAAGACAAGTTCTGCTCTGCACCCCATGCATCCAGCTGACCATAAACCTGTCCCCGAGCGTACAAAAGCTCTCTAGCCTGCACAGAAACTTTTACCTTGGGCAGCCTCCTTCAGAGACCCGTGTCACACTGCGTGCATGGAGCCACTCGCACCAGCAAAGCCTGCCAAGGAGGTTACAGGGCTGCAGTCACATGCCAGACAAGGCTAAATCTGAAGAAATAGTCTGTAATTAAAATCACGCTTTTCAGCGCCAGATCTGAGAGAAAAAGCTTTTCACGCTTATCCCCCCATCTCCGCAGCCACGACTGCTCTGCACATCCCTCCCAGCACCTGCAGAAAGTCTTTGCTCCCTTTCTGCGTCGCCTCCCAGCAGTCGGCGGGGCCGGAGGCATGGGACTGGGTGGCCAGCAGCTCGGGTGGCCAGCCGCTCTGGGTGCCACGTTGGCCCGTGCAATGTGCAGCGCGCAGCAACAAGTGTTTGCTCTCCGGACTCCCACAGCGATGCTGCCTATTCCCAAGCGCCACCTGACGGCATCATCTCCAGAAAGGGTTCGTGAGACAATATTTATACCGGCACAGCCACAGGAACCAGCTCCGGCACCAGGGAGGGTGGAAAAGGAAAACAGGGCCACTGGCTGAGAGCAGCCTTGGTCTCAGCACCCTGCCCATGCCCGTCCCCGGGATGGGGCAGACCAAAGCTGAGTTCAGCGAACGTACGCGCTGGCTGCTCTCTTCTTCTCAAGACCACAAAAGTTCTTTCAAGCT
Organism: Platalea leucorodia; assembly: GCF_965183815.1. NCBI lineage: Eukaryota > Metazoa > Chordata > Aves > Pelecaniformes > Threskiornithidae > Platalea > Platalea leucorodia. Next base: position 2,296,122 of record NC_138841.1, read on the forward strand.
ACCCAGGAGGCAGGCAGATCCTGCTAGCCCCGGCTGGGGGATCCCCACAACTCCCCCCTTTTGAATTCTCCTTGACGTGCCTGAGAAAACAGCTCCGTGTTTATAAGCGTGAGACCGAATTACACAGAAATCCTGGGGGCAGCAAGCCCTGAACACCTCCCACACAGCAACGGGAGAGAAGTCACTTTCTTCTACTGCCAGACAAGGGATTTTGCCACGCCGGCGTCACCTCCACCTCCCCCTGCCTCCCCAGAGAGGTGCCACCCAGACGTCTGTCGGGGCCTTGCAGGTGCAATAGGCAAGCAGCAGGTCGGACGCCCTCCCAGCCCAAAGGAGGGGGTCTCCCCCGACGCAGCAAACAGCAGCCCTGGCTTGCACGACCAGCAATAGCGCATGGAAGAGGCGCCCTTCACTCAGGCCTCTCTTCCTCCCCTCTCCCCAAACCAGTGCCTGCTCGGGGCAGGGGCCTTGGGTGAGATGAGCGCAGTGCTGGCTCAGGGTCCTCCTTGAGTGTAAAGCCCCGGGAGGGGGGAGCCTAACTCTGCCGATGTCCCTGCTTCGCTGCCTTCCCCCCTCCCCTTCCCTCCCTCCCCTGGGAGCACCAGGCGCCTGACACTTGTTGGGGGAAAGGCACCCCTTTGGGTGAGCCCCGGTTGCATCCCGAGCGCCCGCGTGCTGAGCAGGGCAGTGCCCGGCTCCCCAAGGACGGTTCTTACCAGCCGGGATCCCTGCTCAGCGCCTGGCACGAGCCAACCTGCTAGTGCCCCGGGTCCAGAGCCCATCAACCCCGCGGGAACCACCCGCTCTCTCCTGCGGCTCTCCCCAGGTCTCGCTTAGCCTCCGCTCCCGACTTCGGCACACGCGGGAACACTGAGGCACCCAACATTAAGGCACCCAGATGGAGAGACTGCAGCGAAGTGTTTTGTGCTGGGAGGGATGGGGAGAGGACGCAGGGGAGGGGAGGTGGCGGTGGTGGGAAGGGGGGATGAATCATTTCGAGGCAGACAGATTTCCATATTCCCCCTGCTGGAAAATTAAAGTCTGCTCTGAGTTTGCATCCCAAATGTGATTGTTTTCGGATCCCTGCCTTGGAAGGCACGTACCTCTCTCAGCAGCCGGCCCTGCCGGGATCAGTGTCCATGCTGTCTACCTGTCAGCAGGCTCTTCCTTCTGTTCACGCTGAGCATCATATTTTCTTTGAACACCGAGGTAGTTAAAAGCTGCAACTTAAGGACTCGAGGCGGGGTGGAGGTGGACGGACTCACTGAGCATGAAAAGCAGCTATTGGCTCTGCCTCCCCGGCTGCTCTGCCACTGGGCTGGGCTGAACATGTGTCATCCTTCCCCTCCGTTCCCCTTCTTTCCCCATCACTGTCCTTCCCGCTCGGTGCCGGGAAGGCGGGGGAAGGCGGCGAGTTATTGCCAGGTTATGAACCCCCCGCGGCAGCCGCGCCTGCCCCCTCACGGGGCCGCTCGGGCAGATGCAAACGCTGCTCGAGACGCCCCGCTCCCTCCCTGTGCCGCGCGGCATATGGTGCGTGATTTTTAATTTCCTCGGAACGGCGGCTCGTATGGCGACTGGCAGGTTTCTCATCGCGCTTTAGCAGGCCTTTGATTAACCCCCGGTAGATCCTTACGTGCCAACTGTCCGTATGGGCAGAACAAAGCGCTTCCCAATTCCACCGCTCCCTACTTCCTTCTCATTAACAGGGAGCTCTTCGTCTGAGCCGAGCCAGGACAGCGAGACCGGCGTCCTGCCTTCAGACCTGCCTCTCCCCACGTTATGGCAGGTGAGATCTGCTGCCGGGAAGAGCAACCCAGCTATAACCCATTTTCCAACCCTGCCTACCTGTTACATGTCAGCCCCGTGCAGGATCGATCTTGCCAAGTGAAATAGCTGAACATTTAAATCAGTGGCAACGCGAGAATCCAGCTTTTCTGCAGGGCTGCTCTCTCAGGCTCTCTGCAAACACAGGTGGAGTCACCGAGTCTCGCTCAGGTCCTGCTGGGAAAGCTTCCTCCCAGCCACTTTTCTTGCAAAATTTGAGGTCCTTAATAACATGACAAATTAGTCCACCCCTTTGACAAATGCCTGCATGATTACAAGGAGCTGCTCTGTGTCTCTTGGGTAAGAGACACCATTTGCAACAACATGTATTGTGCTTGCAGATTGGCCCCAGGTTTGTTCACTCTTCTGCATTAATTACTGATTCCTCAGGGGAATAGCTGTTCAAACTGAGGCTGGGTCGGGGATGGTGGGTTTGAGCACGAATGGGCACCGAGCAGCCTGGTTGTCCCTGCCGCTGGAAGGTTTCTAACGTGTGCAGCGTTGGCTGCGACAGCAGGAACGTCGCTGCTCCAACTCCATCTCCTGTCAGCAAGGCCCTGCCGCTTCTGCGTGTGGTCCCGGGTGCAGAGGCAGCCTGGAGAGCAGGGAGCCCCTCGCCTGGTGGCTTGTGGTCGATGAAGGATTGTGGAGAAGCGGCTGCTGCCTCGGTGAGGATGCACACGCTTCCCACCTCTAATCCAGCTCTGCCGTCTCGCTGCAGCCTCGCCATGGCACTCTGGTCCTCTCGCTGGCATTAGAAGGAACAATCGCGTTGTGTTTTGCACATAAGGAGCATGGCAAATGGATTTGCCATCTTCATGGACTTTGTTTCTCAACAAAAGCAAAAACTACTAAAAATGTAATCACTTTATGCTGCTGCTGTTACAAAACAAAGCTGAGTCTCGCTCATGCCTAGCAAACACTGAATCACTCACCTTTGTCCAGGCAAAGAAGGGATCATTAGGACAGCAGATGCCATCAGGGAAATCCTTCTGTTCGTTTTGTTCTTCAGTAGACCCCGAAGCTGCAGCAGCATCCCGGGGGATGTGTGTTCCTGTGTGGGAACTAAGGACTTTGATATTTGTTTGATGCACAGGACGAAGACTTTGGCAGCACCTCTGGACCTGGGACGCTGTTCCTGGAGTTAAAGACCTTGGTGCCCTGGCCAGAGGCAAACCTCCACGAGCAGGGAAAGCTGCTGACAACCAGCCATTTCTGATGCTGCTCGTGAGGGGCAGATCACATTAGCACAGCACTTGGATGAACACTATGGTGAGTTCCTGCAACATTGCTGTATAGTGCGAGAAATGCGATACTCACGCGATCGGTAACGTGGTTAGACTGTGTTTGCTGCTGGACCGGCACAGCCGAGCAACGCATCCCTAGCTGCAGGAGTTTTACAGCCTTGCAAGCTACGGGAGAGGTGCAGCTCAGCTGTAGTTAATGTTGAGAAAACTGTTTGTAAAAGAGTGGTTACGTCCTCTGAAATACACATATTGAGTTGGATTTCTGTAGCACTTGCTGAGCTCCACAGAGGGCAGAAACGAGGGATAGTTGTCCATCCTTGGGGATATTTCAGGGAGATGCAGCTGCCCTAAACCACAGTGCTCCTACAAAGGCCCACCTGGCTCCTGGAGCAGCACGTGGGGAAAGTGCTGCCAGGTTTTTAAGTGTTTTTTCCAAAATCCACCCACTAGCAGGCACCAGGACGAGAGGCAGTTCATGGCAGAAATGAGATGTCACCCGAGAATTGCAAGAGAGGGATCGTTTGTCTTAAAAACATTTAATGCGAAGTGTAACAGTTGTGGCCCAGAAGAAAACCGCAGATGTGTCACCCTGCTCCTGTGCAATAACCAGCCAAAACCTCTGTGTCCTAGGTGGAAATCTGTGCGCAAGCTGATGGGTTTTTCCTGGAGCGTTAGAGCCCAGGTAGCTCCCACAGTGGTGCAGAAGTGACTGGCCCAGCGGTTCAGACGGCGTTGGTGGCAGAAGCGGGATGGGGACCCACACAGGGGTGCGATCCCCTCTCCCTGCCGCGTTTCCCACGGGCCAGGGAAGATCGCATGGGCAAGCCCTAAATGTCGCAAGGTGCCCGGCGCTTACCACCGTGCGCTCGAGGCTTTTCCGCTCCTTCCCCACCCCGCCTGCCTGCTCAGGCAGATTTTGGAGGGGAACCAGGAGTGGCGATGCTGTCCCCCCGCAGAACGGGTTCGGCAGCTCCGGTGCCTCAGGTGCTTTTGCAAGCACTTGTGTTCCTGTGCGTGTGCACGCGTGGGCTGGGAGGACGGTGTTTTAACAGACCGTGGGCTGCTTTAACTCCTCCTCAGCCCTGCAGCAGCAGGGCAACCCTGGAGAAGTCCGTGCTTATCCTATGGGATACGCCAGGGCTGGTCCCTGCGCGCTGGGAAGCCGGGGCTCCGCTGCCTGCTCCGCTGCTGGCGTGGGCATCGCTGACGGCGTGGCCTGCGCATCAGTGCCAGGGCGGAGCAGGGGTGCTGGGCACCCCAGTTCAGCCTGGGTGATGGCAAGAGAGCGAGCAGAAGGGGCGGCGTGGGCTCGTTCCTGCCTGCCGCGGCCGGGCGGCGTGGGCGCAGGCTGGCGCTTCCCGGCCAGTCGCTGCTGCAGCGGGCCACGAGGTGGAGGCATTTTCCAAAAACTCCTGCGATGCCCTCGGAGCCTGGGGGCAACCTGCCTCGGACTTGAGCAGGGGGGAGAGGCGAGCCCAGGAGCTGAGGGGTGGCTGTGTCCCGGAGAAAGCAGCTGAGAAGGGGTCAAGCAGGGGCACGGGTCACAAGGGGAAAAGCCCCTTCTCCAGGCAAAGGCTCCTGCAGCTATCCGCGATGTTAGCTGCCCACTGCCCGGGGAAAAATGTCTTGTATTCTGCACCTCGGAAGCAGAAATGCCCCCCCACTGCACAGGGCCATGCACCACGCTCTGGACCCCCCATGCTTGCTCCGTGCAGATGGCCTGCCCGGCAGTCATTTCTGTGTAACTCCTGGGGCCCAGATGCTGAGCCCAGACATCCTGGAGAGGTGACCAGCCGCCTCTTTTCCCTCCTCCAAACACAGCTCCTGGGCACCTGAACGTGTGGCAGCTCTGTGCAGCCCACTCCCTGCTCCCTTTCACGGGAGGGCCAACGTAGATATCCAGGTGCCTGTCTATCTGCCTCCCCACGCACCCTGTCCTGCTGCTCCGGGCCAGCAAGTCCAGGATCAAACCAGCATCCCCCGGGCTGCAAGCCTCGCTTTCTCTCTGTTTCCCAGCCCCAGGGAGGCAGCGCGGACGGGACCTGCCCCTGCCTGCTTGGGAGGACCACTGCTTTCATCTGGGCTTGGCAGTGGCCGGGTATCACAGCCAGGAGCAGGGCTTGCCACTTGGCACGGTGTCAGGCTTGTTCATCATGCTTGACATGGGCTCGGGGTGCTGAGTCACGGCCGATCAGCTGTGCCTTATCTAGCCCGGTGAGCAGACAGCTGCTCCGTCCCGCTCAGCCCTCCCGGCCGGGCAGGAACCGCTGGCACGCCGCTGAACACCAGGCACCGGCCTGCCGGGAGGCTGTCTCAGCACATGGGGGATGCCGGCTGGTGCTTCCCCAGCCGGGAGAGCTCGGCTGCTGCCAGCCAGGGTCCAGCACAAAGCTGGACAGAGCCCCCATAAATGTCATTTCTTATGGCCATCAGCCCATGCAACTACACTCCGCTCTCCTGCAAAACCTCAGTGTACGTGCCGAAAGCACACATTTGCCTGAAATATATTATGAGTGAGGCACGGAGAGGATAAAGGATTTAGCAGCAGTGAAACGGCACTGAGGTTTGCCTCTGTTGTGGAAGGCTCCCGTTCAGTGCTGTGCTCCGCCACACGATCCCATTGACCTTGGGCCAGCCCCTTCACCTCTTCTCCACTTGCGACACTGGAGTTGGACGTTTCCTTGTTAGCTGTGGGTGTGGAGGGGTTAAATATGGTAAAAACCAGGGAGGAGATCATATATACAGCCAGCTAGATGAGTGCTGCCCTCCTTTGACAGATGATCCCGCAGTCAGGAGGTGCTTGGCTTCCAGATGTTTGGGGGGGGATTACAAGCAGCACCAGCCTCTAGGCAGGACCCACACTCCTTGGCTGGCCCTGCTGCCCCCCAGCTCCCGGGCAGAGAAGGAGGTTGGTCCAGCATCCCTGTATGTGAGAGAATAAATGTGCAGAATCCAGCTTGGTATGCAAAAATGCCTTGACATTTAGCCTTCCCTTGTGTTTGTTTAATAAGTAAACAGCTAAAAATAAGTTGGTTATACCCAAGGGGCTTTTGAGTAGCACTAAACCAAGAAAGCGAAGGCTGTATGCTGGGTAACAGACCTGGTATTTTCCTCTCACTTCTACATCAAAGTAGTTTTACGGACTTTATTTATTCCTGACTTGAATCAGCAAGAGCATAAGGAGAACCAGCCTCAGCATCTGCAAATGCAGACCTCTTCTGTGGTGCTAATTGGTTTATTCTGTGAGACAACAAGAGAGCAGATTTATCCAGAACAGTCCTGCCTTAAACCTGTATTTCACTTTTTTTTTTTTCCTTTCTTGGAAGTGCCTTACATAGTCAAAAGTAGTGGCGTCGGTGGCTGGCCTACAGGAACGCCTGTGCTGGCAGATGGTGGGTCAGTGCTGGATCTCTCCAAGGCACAGGGCAGGGAGGGCAAAGCGCAGCACCAGGCTTGCTCTGATTTCTGAAACCTCCCGAGGGTTGCGCTGGCAGGGGGCACGCATGTACCACCCCATCTGCCACTTCCAGCCCGCTCCGTCCGGCAGAGCTTGCATGAGAGGCGATGTGGGGTCCTCCAAAGTCCTGCTGTGAGGCCTCTTGGATGGTGGTCTCTTAGCCTGTATTGCAGGGCTTTAAATGACCAAGTGCAGCCTCCAGTCCTAGGGCATCCTGCTCTGGTTCAGAGCATCTAGACTGTATGAAGCACCATGGCTGGACGAGCCTCCAGAGCCCTTTTTCTGAGCTTCAGGATTTGGAAAGGTTTCTGCTCAAGTTATCTGACAGGCAGGGATGGAATGCAACGGAACCAGCTCATGCGTTACCCCAGAGCTAGAAATGACTGCGAAGACGGTGCTTCCCCACAGCTACAAGCAGAACATCAAGAGTCCTGGCAGCCCTTTGGTGATGCTGTGGATGGGATGCTGAGGTGAGCAGCCCTGGCTCCAGGGATTTCACTATGCTGGAGGCTCAGCGCTCAGAAAACTAGACCAACCGAGGGCAGGATCAGGCTGAGACCCGTGGAGCGTGCTGGGCTGTGGCCGTCCCATCCACAGAGCACTCAGCATCTGTCAGAATGAATCTTGAGCCTCTTCCAGCCAGAAGTCATCGAGAAAGATTCTCTGCTCTGCAGCCTGTCAGGGAAGATGATTTCAGGCTGTGTTTATAGCAGGTGTGCAGCATGTGAGCAGAAGAGGAGACTCAACACGCCATTAGAGCACTTACTGGCTGGGGAATTACAGCGCTAATGAACTAATAGGTGCATTCAGCTAGGAAGAGGCTTCTGCTATAGATTCTCCCCAGAGACTGCCTTGCAGGGGGCTGCGTACCACCAGCCCGCTGGTGGTTTTCTCCTGGGCAGATGCCCCAGCACCAGTTAAAGCACCCTGAAGGCCGCCCATCTCCCCCCCCTTGCACAGCCTGGAGCAGGACCCGTGCCGTGCCCCGCGGTGCTGTGTGCTACCCCTGGGATGCCCAGGGTTTTCCCTGGGGTGCAGGCTGTCCTGCAAGGCTTTGCCACTGAGTCTCACCTCCAGGAATTTCGCTCTGCCTATCATAACCTTTGCTGCTCATGCACGTATGTTTGCTAGCTGGGAAGGAGGGGGCAAGGTCCTTGTCTGCCCTGCCTGGGCCAGCCAGGTTTTTTTTCCGCCCAGGGGAGAAGCAGCACAGAGCAGCGTGCAAATGTTTATTGTGGAGCCAGAAGACTGGAGCAGTGTTGTATTCAGTGCAGGTTTCCATAAAGCCTGCTGGGATGAAGACAGGAGGTGACAGAGGTGCGTGGACCTGCAGGAGCGCACACAGCCCCTCAGGGGTGGCAAGAGGGAGCCCGGGGCTGCTGCGGTGCCACCGGTGCCTTGTCACTGGCCACGCTGTGGTTCACACCCCGTGCTCGCGGTGTTCGTGCCTGCCCTCCCCGCAGCCCCCAGCACCCAGCTGGGAGTCCGTGGGGGATGTTGTCGCTGCAGCACCCTGCCCCAGCAGCTCCCCCTCTGATCACAGGAGCTGTCATCCTCCTGACTTGTCTGAGAGGGAAGGACTTGCTCACAGCGAGTGGCAGCTGTGTCTGAGATTTTCCTCTTTTCAGCTAATTCTGCTGCCATCTGCTCCAGTTCCCTAATTATAACAGCAGAGGTGGGGGATGTCAGACTGGTTAGCAGGCGGTGTGGGGTGAACATCAGCTCCAGCGGCCTCGATAGACCCGTGTGGGCCGGAGAGGCTCCCAGACGCCGCGAGCCCGGCTGGCACAAGCGCCGGCATGTGCGTGAAGGTGGCACTGCGCCCACTCCGCTCCCAGCTAAGCCAAGCATCTTTCTTGGGTATATCCCTACCCCTCCTGCCCTCTCAGGGATGCTTTGCTCTGTGCCCCACCTTGCATGTGTCCAGCACTGCAGTTCAAGCTCCTTCTTGTCTCTCTCTTTTGGAAATGTTCTCGCATTTATCATCCCTCTAACACCCGCTGAAATTTCCGCCTGCATTGATGGGAAGCCAAAGCTGGGTTGGATTCCTCATTTGGGCTGAAAATAGCTAACAGACTGTGAGGCAGGCAGCAAATCCTGGCTTAGCATCCTGAGGCTGTCATAGTCAGCAGTGAGGGAGTCCCTTTCTGGTGCCACCCAAGCTGTTCTTGCTGAATAGTGCCAGCCCGCTGCCGTGGCTCCTCCCTTTCCATCCATCCATCCCTCCATCCATCCCTCCATCCATCCCTCCCTCCATCCATCCCTCCCTGTGGCCAAAGGCCAGACCTCCTGCACTGCTTAGGCCAAAGGATTGCATCCTGCTAATAGGGGTCTTATTGGTTTGGGCTGGAAAACCCCATCTGATGCTCTGTTCTTAATTACTGGGTATTTCTTCGTCTTGGTCCAAGTAGGGACTCCTGCTTTCTGTCGGCAGGAAAGCTCCAAACACTTTGCTGGTGTTTCTGGTGTGTGCTGACGAAGAGAAGCATGTGGTCTGTTAGGTTTGCCCAGGCACGTTCCCCTACAGTACTTTAACCCCGGTGCTCCTTGCTCCCACGAGGAACCAGAGATCGAAGCCCTCGGTGCACTTACTCACCTCTTTCCAGTGGAGAGGACTGACTGTTCAGCCTACGGCTCACCCCGTGAACTGCCTTGGAAAGGGGAAGCTTGTCAGTGAGTCAGTGGGAGAGAGATGGATTGTTCTTTGAAAAAATAACTTATCTCCTCCCCGCACTTGCTTCACACAGGGCGATGAGGGACAAGGTCCGCTCACAGGAGCAAATTCCTTCGGGGACGGCGTTTGGTTACTTTTGAACGGCAGCACTGGCGCCTGGGCTGCTCTCTGCAGAGCTGAGGTGCTTTAACCCCTGTGAAGCAACTGCTAAACCCCCCTGGAAGGCTTCAAGCAGAGCAGCCTTGCTCGGTTTCTCCAGGTCCCGTGGCTGGGTGAAGATCAGTGTTGCTGGGGAGCGTGAGCCCTGGTTCTGCATGCCAGCCTGACCTTTGCACTGAGGCTTCCTCTCTCTGCCGTGGAACAGGAGGAGGGTGCAGGCAGCCCTAAGTGAGATGCCAAAACCAAAGGCCAAACTCACCTTCCAGTGATACCGCTGGCACGGCAATGGATGCTTCTGTTCCAGAGCTACTTGCTGGGGAAGAAGTTTTGGTGCCCATTGTACTCTCTGCATTTTTCTGGCTTTGCCCATCGTGCTGCTGGAGTTTTGCACACTTACAGTAGGATCGTGGAGGAAATACTTTGTGCATAATTTTTACTTTTTTTTAATAATTTGGCAGCTTCTGGTTGCTAAGTGCATTAATCTCTGGTGTGGATTGGTGGATCTGTTGTTATGGTGATGCTCCGTGGGCAAAATTAGGAGGAGATGCTGCTGGATTCACTGGTTTGCAATTGGCCTGATGGTTGCCACGGTCAGCCGTGCTTTGGCCAGCTGTACTTTGCGGATGGTGACTTTATTTGGCATGCAGCACACTGACTTCTGCAGTGATTTACACTGAGTTTAGTTTCAGGGTGTTTGCTGTTCACAGGGAGTCAGTCCTTGTGTGGGACAAGAGCAGATTGCAGTTCGTCTGGGCTCGGTTATCAGTGTTGTTAGAGATCTGCAGTGGGACCTTGAGGAACTCCCTCAGCTCTGGGAATAAGCACGAGTCTGCGTTAACAAGGGTATCTGACCTTGTCTCCATTTCTCCTGCTTCTCAGTTCACCTGCCTGTAAAATGGGAATAACAAGATTCCTTTTGTCTTGCCCATTTACACGTTCAGAGTCAGCGGAGTTGCAGATGCCCAACAGAGATGTAACTGGTGGGGGGTGCTGTTAAACGGGGGTGACCTGCAGCCATTGCACCCCTCGTTAGCACCGTGCGCAGCCGCAGGCCCACGCCGAGCCCTGCGGCGCAGCGGCAGCCACCCTCCCAATGACAGCCGCGGGTGCCTCTGGCCTCTCCAGCACTCGGCATGAGCAGATCCCGACGTGCCGAGCTGGGCAGTTAAGCACGGGGCCCATTTGCCAGTTTTCCTTGACTTAGCAGCCAGCCTTTAAACTAAAGCACTCCGCTTGTTGCTGAAGTGCAGCGCTGGTCTCCGGGCAATGATTTCCACATGCCTGCGTTGTGCACAAGGGAGAACTGTCCACGGGCAGGGGAGGCATTGAACACATTTTCTTTCCATGACTCGGTGCCTGCGTTACTATTGAATGTCAGGGCAGCAGGGAAGGGAACTGCTGCCTGGATGCAGTGACTGTGAAATATTCCCTGCAGACCTATACACAGCCGCTTGCCTTGGAGCAGCACACATGCATGCCCATGTGAGTTTAGTAGTGGAGAAAACGTGCCTGTGAGCTGCTGGGGATCTGGAGGGATCTGCAGCTCCGACACCGCTCTGCGCGGCAGGGGCACGAGGCCGGAGGAGCTGCAGGAAGAAAAGAGGTGAAACCCCCCTGGAGCCGACCTGCGCTTCCTTGAGAAGTCAGACACATTCATGTCGCTGCCGTTTCTCTACCACTCCAGTCTAGGCTGTCAGGTTTAATATACGTCCTGTATTTACTGAGATTGCCAGGACTCTTATGTGAGAGCGCTGGGTTGCAGATTGGCGCTCCAGACCTCTCCCCAGGGAGACAGGGATGTCTGCTGGGCAGAGCACTGTTTAGAGGCAGTATCTTTCTTAACTGGCTCTTACTGGGCCTGGCGCTTCGTGGCTTGGTGCATTTTGACATCCTCGCTCCGTTCGGCTCACTGCGAGGCACATCCAAACGACTCCCGCTCAGGCGCTGACTGCAGCCCCCCCAGCCTGGAGAGCGCCCAGGTGAGCTCCGGGCTCTCTGCAGGGCGCCGCACGGGGCGCAGGCAGTGGGACAGGCGGGCAGGGCTGCCCCCCATCTGGGGAGGGGTGTTAAACGGGGGCCAGCAGCTTACAGCAAAACTTAGGTGTTCTTACAGCTGTCTGCAAAGGATGCTTCGCACCGCGGTGACAAAGGACAGGCTGCTCCCTTCCACTCTTATGCATTTGGAGACTGCTACCACCTCTGCCCAGCTTTTTGCCCTTCAGGCTTAACAGCCTGAGCTGCCTCGCTCTCTGCCGCAGGCAGGTCTGCCGGCCCTCTGGCTGTCCCCCCCGCGCTGCCCTGGGCACTCTCCTGGAGCCGGCGCCGGGGCTGGATGCGGTGTCCCCGCCGGGGCCTCACCACGTCAGGAGAAACGGGAGGATTTACTGGGGCTGGCCGGGAGCCGCGCAGGGAGCACGCCTGGGGCAGGGCGCAGCTTTACAAGAGAGGCACTGCCTGGGCTCTAGCTCCATGTCAGTCCATGCACTGCTCCCGTAGCTCCGTCCTTGGACAGGTTTGCCCAGGGACAAGGGGAGCACAGCGGAGTCTCGCGCCCTCGCGTCGGCCGTGGGGCTGGGGCTGCTCTCCCCACCGCCCCGCGGCTGTGCTGACCCCTCGGCATCCTGCGGTCCCTCTCTCACATCTCTGCAGTCGTGTTTGCTGACAGGGAAGTTTCTGGAGAGGAGCAGCCCTAGCAAACCCCTTGGGTCTGTGATTAAAATGCTGCTCAGGATGCTGCAGCTTTCCCTGCTGCTCCTGAAAAATCACTCCAGCCTGCTTGCAGCCTGTGAAACAGAGGTACCATTTTCCCCTGGCCTAGCAAAGGGGCCCAGCTCGGCACCTCTGGCCGGTGCCTTTCTGGGGGTGGCTTTTCAGGAGGGGTGAAGAGGGTGCGTGATCTCCTGGTGCACAGCAGAAACAGGATTGCTTCTACCTGCAGGAAGTCCCAGGACCGTGCCCACGGCATGGACAGCTCAGGGCCGTCATCCCGGGGTACATACATCACAGCCCTGCTCGGTTACAGCACCCAGCCAGGGGTGCCCCTTTGGACAGAGGCGGACAGGAGCACGCACGCCTCTGCCAGGCCTGACCCCCTGCTTGCTGCAGCCCTCTCTCCTCCACACCTCCCCCTTCTCCCCTCTCCCCAGCCAAACGCGCAGCTGGGCTGAGGTGCTGTTTGCAGGAAGGTGACAGCAGATGGGCCCAGGGTGAGGAAGCACAGCCTGTGTATCTTCAAAAGATGCCATTTATATCAAAAGGGAGAACAGCTGTGGGCCACAACCAGCACTCCCCGGCTGCACCAGGCAAGGGACACCCTAGGAATTGCATCGCTGGAGGAGGAGGGCAAGGATTTGCTGAGCAAAGTCTCCCCCAGCACCAGCTGAGGTCAACACAACCACGGACTTACACAAAGTCTTGTAGTGTCCCAGCCAGACCCATTTTCTTATTAAATACTCCTAACTACAATGAGCCCATTTGCACACCTGATTTCCCCTGGAACTCCATGAGGCTATGTGATTTCACTGTGACAATACAAAAGGGAAAAAACAACCCCAGAACCCAAAGTAATTGCAGAAAAAACTCACAAAAAGCAAGCGCGCCTGCCTTTGGCTCAGCCATTAAGTTGGCATGTTTGGAAAACGCCCTGCAGGCACTGCCTTGCAAATGCACTGCTCCCTATTGCAGAGGCATCCACGGGTGGGTGCCAAGTTCAACACCAGCGACCTCAGCCCATGTTGCCCTTCACAGAGCACACATTAAGGGACAGTTTGCTTTGGGCTGTTATTGGTGGAACCGCCCCAGCCCCATTACACAGTGTAGAGTCTCATTAGTACCACGTCGGTCTGCCAGGGAGATGTACCGTGCTCTTGTCCCACATGCTGGCGAACGCCCATCGCTCCGCAACGCGGCTCCTCTCCCCCCGGGCTCCGGACACACTCGCCTGGGACTCCCTGCTGCCCGCAGCAGCTGGGTGCTCTCCCTCTCCACATCCTCCTCCCGAAGCCATCCCTGTCAGGCCTGCAGCAATCCCTTCCTTGGCATGCTGACTACTGTCATTCATGTTTATGAGGAATGTTACGCACCCATAAGCAGCTTGTGTGACACAGCCACCGAGCTCGTGTCTGCTCATCGCTTATAACATTCTTGCCCCTTGCACGTCGCTCTTTCTCTTAGGGCTGGTTTCTCTGTCCATCTCCAGTTTGGGGGCTTCCTCTCCCTAAGTAGCCATAGCTTTTGGTGGGAATCTCCTTTGCTTTCTGCTTTAAAATGGACTTACAGTGCCAGGCGGTCTCATAGCTGTGGCACGGAGCACGTCCCAGCAGTTGTTATGCCGAGGGCGGCACTGTGCTGGGAACAGCACATAAGTGTTCGAGACATCTCCCCTTTAAATAGAGGGGTCGGGGGAGGATGGAAATCAGAGGCATGCCAGAGCCTGGCTGGACCGCTGGGCTGCCGACAACGTGCCAGCTTCTGCGGCCAGTGGCATAACGGGAGCGTGATGGCTAACGTCACCCGGAGCTGCCACTGACTTTGCAGCCCACATGACCAGGTACTCATTGACCAGGGGTTAAGGCAGGGCAGTCGTTCACGCGAGCCGAGAGCCAGCCTGCACATCGTGCCTCTGGGTCTTACCCTTTGCTGCTCCTCCCCGAGCCCTGCAGAGCAAAGGATGCAAATCCGCAGGATGCAGGTGAGAAACAGGCTGCTCAGGGCAGTGAGAAACGAGCTGCTCGCCCTGTGTCACAGAGGACCGGGTCTTAGCCCTGCTGCAAAGTCACCGTGCCCCAGCTGGGGCAATGTGCCTAAGCTCGAACTCCACGTCTGCTTCTGGAGGGGCAGTTCCAGTTCAGAGCCCGTCCGTTCAGCCCCGTGTGCTCAGACGAGTCTTCGCTCATGTGCTCACTAGCTGAGTTGACTGAAGAGCTGGTATCGAATGTTTTACCCCACTCACAGAGCAGACAAGCATTGCTAAGGGCTTCAGGTCTTGGCTGGGTGTTGCCATGGGACAGGCTAAAGCGAACAAATAAAATGGAGCCTGGTAAAAGGTCCCTTTCCGCCATGGGGGCTCAGCTTTTACGATTCTGCAATGCCATCTGTGAACCACTTCCCTGTTCCTCGCAGTGTCTCCCAGCAAACTTGATGGTTCTAATATAAGAAATGAGAGTCAGCAAGTCCCCCAAGACTCCCACGTTCGAAAAGGAAAAGGGAAAAAGGAGTTCTGGCAGCAGCAGAACTAAGGAAGCCTGAATTTGTGTCTTCTGGACAGTCTTCCTTGTGGAATCTCAGATGTCTGGAAAGGAGAAGATCCTACATGCTTCCCTGCGATAGGATTTCCCCCCGGAGAGCTTGTGCCCCCTTTCCTCCTCACCAGCTCTGCTCTGTCCCCCGGGTTCCCACTCCCCATACTCTGTGCAGACGGATTTTGTTCCTTCCCTGCCCAGGCGTCCTGCCGGCACCCCTCTGCCTCCCCCCGCCACGTTAAACCTCCTGCACATCCCCCAGATTCAGGCATAATACCCACTAATTACAAAAACTCTACTGACAGACAGGATGGGCTGTAGAGGGAAGGCGAGGATTAATATAGCTGGGAATATAAGAAATTAATTAGTTTCAGACAGACAGTGTTGGCACCTCCAGTCAGCCTGATTTATTTCCATGGCTGGTCTATTTTTGGCAAACTGAGAATGTTTGGCTAAATATAAGACAATAAATAGCTGGATTGGATGGTGAAGCTGCTGCTAAATACATAACCCCACTGGAGCGGCAGAGGCTGAAATTTCCAAGGCTGCCCAAGGGCTGCGGGCAGCCCTCGGCTCCCCAGTGCGCCCATTTCACGGGCTGCTCACATGCATCTGCCAGGAGCCTCAAGGACGAGGAGGAAGAGCTACAGGAGGGAACTCCCCTGACTCGTGTGTGTGTCTGTCTGTCTGTCTGCCTGCCTGCCTGCCTGCCTGTGCGCGGCTCCCCAGCCCGCAGCAGCCCGGCTCCCCGCCGTGCAGCCTGAGCAGGGCCGGCTGCTGCCCGCAGCGCTCCCGGCCGTCCCGGGGCCGGCTCCGAGGGCAGCGGGGCCGAGCGGGCTCCTTATCCCGGAGCTGCGGCGGGGAGGAGCCAGAGCCGCACCGAGAGAAGCGCCGGCACCGCGCCGGGTCCCGCGCCGGCACCGCACCCGCACCGGCACCGCTCCGACCCCTTCCGGCTGCGGCTCCGGCACCGCTCCGGCTCCGGCACCGCTCCGGCACCGGTTCTGCTCCGGCTCCGGCACCGCTCCAGACCCTCTCCGGCCCCGGCCCCGCTCCAGCACCGGCGTTAGCCCCGCTCCCGACCCTCTCCGGCCCCGCTCCGGCTCCGGCACCGCTTCTGCCCCAGCACCGGCGGCGGCCCCGCTCCCAGCCCGGCCCCGGTGCGGAGCCCGGAGCGCCGCCCCTGCTCTTCCCCGGGCCCCGGCGTGGCGGCGGCAGAAGGAGGAAGGAGCGGAGCGAACCTGCTCGGCGGGCGGTGAGTGCCGGGGCGAGCGGGGCGGGCGGGCAGGCGGACCCCGGCCCTCCCCGCCCGCAGCCCCGCCGGCCGGGCAGCGCTGGGTCGGGGACTGCGGCTGCCTCTGGGACTCTTTGGGCAGAAAGTACTAGGGGAGGGGATGGCTGAAGTTGGAGATGGGGTGAGGGAGGGTTCAGCTCTGTACCGAACGCAGCGAGAATTTATACCTGTCTCCTCCCTGGTGGAGGAGATCCCTGCGCATGTTTTGGTCCTAAACGTGGTTTAGGGAGCCCTTTACTCACTATCGGCTTCTCCAACTTGTGCTGCTTGGTAGACGCCCCTGGCAGGAGTCCCCCTGTGAAGGACCTGGGGGGACCCTTCTGTCTCCAGCATGAAAGTTTGCAGGGGGGCTGCCACCCAGGGTCTGTCCGGTGGGTTCCTCTGCTCAGGCTGGAGTCCTGCTGCTGCCTGGCCGGCAGCGTGGCATTTTCCTCGCGCTGCATTTTTTTGTGGCTGTCGGTATCAGCTGCGTCTCTCCAACGCGCCTGTTGCTCTGACAAGTTCCCAGGGGTGTGGAGATGTTGCCCCCAAAATGCCTGTCCCCCTCCTCGCTGGCAAGGAGCTCCCCAGACGAGACCGCCCACTGAGAGCTGGTCTCCCTGCCATGCCAGCACTAGCTCCTCTAAAGCCAGGCTTTAATAAACTGGCTCTTCTTTCCATGAAAACAAACTGGAACGAGCATGCTGGCTGGTGGGCACAATGGCGGCATTAGCTCTGAAAAGAAGAAAGCACCAGGGTCAGGCCTGGGGCTGCTGGCATCGGGTTTTTGTGCTCTGCATCAACCAGATGAACGGTGCGATATGTGCGTGCTGGGGGTCGGGGAAGGCGCCCGAAGGGGAAGCGCTTTGAACGAGCGGCAGGCAGAAAGTTAGTGCCTCCGGATGAGATTTGTGAAAGGGCAAGTGCCTTCGGACAGGACCCTCTACTGCAAGGAAATGGGGTTAGTTTCTTCCTCAGTGGTCATGGGGCAGCGTGTAGATCTGCCACATGCGCTAACACGCAGAGCTGAAATGTGGTAAATGCAAGCAGAGTCTTGTTTTCCAGCCTCACCAGGCATTGACAAGGGCATCTGGGTCACCCCATCTGTGGAGAGGTCATGAAAAGCAGTTCCCATGATCCTGGAAAGATTCCCTTGATGCAAACAGCAGGCCAGCAGATCAGTTAGTGTCAGCGGGAACTCATCGGCGGTGGCACGCTGAGATCTCAAAGCGCATTTGTAGTCTAGAGCGTCCTTTCCTCCCTGGAGAAGATACAGGTACATCGATGGGAAGTGACATGTCCAAGAGCTGGTGCAAAGAAGGAACAGAGGCAGGAATAGAAGGAGGGCACCTGGTTCACCCGCTGGTACCCCGTCCATGAAACTTCATCTGTATGTGTATGTGTGAGGCATCCAGCTCGCAGTTTGCTGATTTTTAGACTCTCTTTGTCATGCCAGAAGACTGCTGTGCAAGTTTTGGTGCCCATTCTCCAGGCAGGGCCACTTTTGATGGGAGGTTTTGCAGATTTCACAGATTTGTTTCCAAGAGCCCAGGCTTACTCACTAATGCAGGAGAGCATTGGTACCATGTCCAAATGAGGGCAATTAACTCCCAGCAATGGCTGGGAGTTCCTCCTCTCTGACCCTGCTTGGAAAAGAGAGGAAATTTTGTAACATAAGAACAGGACTCTGGAGATCTGACCCTGTCCCTGGCCTTGCCATGGATTCTGTCTGACCTTGGACACGTCACCGTATCCCCACATCTGCGTTCCCCCATCTGTTAACACTTGACCTTGCTTTGTTCTCAGAGGTTTGCTCCCTGAGATCTACAGAGCTTTGGGATGCTGGCAGAGATAGGCGTGGAAGCACTAAAATACTTGTCTCGATGCTGTGAAGGCCCCTTTCACTGCACAAGCACTCTTTGTGGTCCGTGAATGGACCCTTCAGACAGGCTTCGCTGCAAGCGAGTGACAAAGAGTGAAGGGATGGTGTCACGTATTCGAACGTTACAGGTGACTGAAATGCAGCTGACGTGCCCGGCTGCTTTGTCCTGGCTTCCAAACCAGCTGCTTTAAATCTTTAGCCGCTGCCTTTCGTATGCATGTATTGCCGTTGTTGCTGTCCTGTGCATCGCAGTTCGGCGCGGGCTGGGGCA
The DNA here is from genome assembly GCF_965183815.1 of Platalea leucorodia. NCBI lineage: Eukaryota > Metazoa > Chordata > Aves > Pelecaniformes > Threskiornithidae > Platalea > Platalea leucorodia. The sequence continues at coordinate 2,314,152 of NC_138841.1, forward strand.
CAGCCCCGCTGTGCCAAGAGCACGGTGCAGGAGCAGGCAGCTTTTGCCTTCTGTTGCTGGCACAGTAACTAGACAAGATAGATGAAGGCAGCTTCATTTTGCAGATGGGAAAGTGGAGAGACAAAATGGCTTGCTCAAGGTGCTACAGGGAGCCTGTGGTAGCACAGGGAATTGAGTTTTGATCTCCCAAGTCCACGAGGATCCCTCCGTGCTGCACCCTGCCGCTTGGTGAGACAGAAACCCGTACATGTACTTTCCATATGTTGTGCATGCATTATAATGTCCACGTTGCAGTTTCCACTGAGACCATCCCTTGGTCTGGCCTTCTGGGGAGAAATGAATGTTTGGTCAATCCTTGTAAACCCTGAGACATTCCTCTGGCTTCCATACAGACCTGAGGTTTGGGCCAGGAGGTCTGAGAATCTCCAGAAAATCTGGGACGCGTGTTTGGAGTCCTGTCCAAATAATAGTAAGAGTTTCCAGGAGGGTTTATACTCAGTAAGAGCCTCCCAAATTCTCCTTCCACGCTCAGGGAAATTGAGGCAAACCGAAAGCAGCTTCTCCAGGCAGCAGGACAGGGGGTCTTGACTCTGGGGCCAGCGACAGAGTTCATTAAAGATCCCAGCCCAGCCTGGAGTGAGTCTTGCTCTGGGTAATCGGTGTACTGAAGCCCGCAAAGGTCAGCTCTGGTTGATGGCATGGTCTCAGTTTGCATCTTTACAGGTAGGAAAACAATAAAAGGTCTCTCTTTAAAAAAGCCTTTCAGCTGCTTTCAGGAAACTCTGCCCATGCGGAGGTTTGGCCGCCTGGGTTTGCTTTTCTCTAAATTAACTTGCTTCTGCTGTTTGTAAAGGGAAAACTGATAGCAGAAAGCAACCTGTTGATTAATATGGATGCGAAAGCCCAGATTACAATCGGTGAACAATTAACTTTGCAGAGTCGATCTGTAATCAGACGGAGCATCTTTTGCTCTCTCTTTACATTTCTAATCAAGGTTTCTTTTCAGGTAGCATTTTGCCTGCAGCCAGTGTTGCTCATCTGCTGCCTGTTTGCTCAGTCGCTCACAATCTTAGCTCGTATCTTTGTCTAGCCAGCCTGGCTGGAAAAGAAGCTGGTGTGAAATTATTTTCAAGCCAGCGAGCAGAGCTAGCAAGCCCTCAGAGATGGCTGGGGTTCATCTGTGCTTCTGACACCGCTGCAATCTCTCATCTCTCTTGTGCTTTCTTTGCCTCCCTCCTTTCGTGCGGCTTATTCTTGCTGTATCTCCGGTCACAACTTGAGATCTGTATTCTCTTGCCTTTTGGGTTTCCTCGCTGTTTCAGGGATGAGCTCCAAGCCACCACAATTAAGGCTAGATTTTTGCAGGGAGGCGAGGCACGCCACATTCCCACTGGGAAATGTCCACATATCTTCAGCACAGCATGCCTGCCCACAGGGCTGATCTCTGCTGAAAATCTGACCCTTTCTTTTCACACCTGAGCAGCAGCTGGGCTCTTGTTAAAATTCTCCCTCGTGTGCTGAATGCATAATGCAGCACGGTTTCAAGGGTAGGCAGGACCTGCGGGAACGCAGCTCGTGAAGCGGAAGGATGCTCCAGGCTTTGGGGTGCTTGCTTCAGAGTCGGCTTCAGACGCCAGCACCAGCTTTTCTGTTTTTGTTTGTGGATTTTCTGTGCTCCCGTCTTACATCAGGTACCATCCTTGCCCCAGCAGGGTGCTGGGAGGATAAACAACTCTAAAAGTGTTCACGCTGTGGAACAGGGGGATGTTTGACCTGCTGTTTTCAAAGATGGATGCTCATTGCTTTCTGGGAACCAGGTCTCCCAGAGCAGCTGAGGTGGAGACATTTCAGAGCATCTCCGGCTGTGCCCAGGCAGCCGGGGTCTGACGCTGACCCGCCGGGAGCCTGGCCCGGTATTCTGCTGCCCTTTTATCTTCCTTCGTGGATTTAAATCAGGGGCATTTTGAAACAGGGACAATTTCTCATTGCTGCCTTTTGCACAGCAGGCCCTCAATCTCTGGGGCCAGCAGGCACTACCATAACAAAAATAATAAATTATTTGAGCAGCAAATTTCTGCTACAGAGCTGTCAGTGCCTGGTACCAGTCACCTCTGCCAGCGTTGCAGGAACACGTGGTATCATCAGAGCTGTTATGCTTGTGGTGCATAGAGGAGGAAGCAAACGGGATGGAGCGGTGTTGGGTTTGCTGCCCTTTCGTCCGTGCCTGGGGAAGGGAAAGTGCCCAGCTTCTGTCTGCACCTGGAAGGAAGGGCGCTGCTAATGAAGACACCTCATTGCCAATTAATGGTGCATTCCATCCAATTCTTTTCTTACTTTTTAATTTTGCTAATTACACCCAAACCATTCACCCTCGCACCACCCTGGAGCTAGTACTATCATCTTCGTTTATCAGGTGGGAAACTGAGGCAAGGAGCGTGTTCCTGGTGTTAGCAAGGTCCCATCCCCGGGTCTGCGGTCCGATACTCTCTCCAACATGTGCTGTTCGTTCCCGCTGTGCTCTGGGGTGACATGAATTTTCTTTGTCTTTGGGCACCCTTTCAGTTTTTGCTCATGACCTGCCATGCAGTCATGTTTTTATTACTGAATACTTCTACGTGAACCCTCTCCCCCTCCCTCCCTTTCTTCCCCAACCTCTGAAATGCTCAGCTTTTTCCTTTAAAACAACCCAAATTTCCCCAGCCAGGGGCTTTGGAGCGGGGCGGGGGGCTGTATCTGACCAGTTTCATGGGGTGCTGCTGTTGTTTTGGTGACTTTTAATTGAATTGCTAAATTAAAAAGGAGAGGCTGTTGAAGCTGGCCATAGACACTGAAACCTCTGAGGAAATCAAAATGTGCCTTTTTTGGGAAGCAGAAACATTCCAAACGTTCCATTTATTTCTGCTGTTTCTCTATTTTGATTTAAATAGTTTATTTTTACTCGGTCTATTTAATTATTTGGTAAGTGTTAATATGCTGGTCACTCAGGGGTTATGATTCATGACCCCAGTTAGATTTAGCTGCAAACCCCCCCGCTCGCACCCGCTTCTCCCCAGCACGGCTCGCTTTTGAAGCCGTAGCTTTTTTTAGTTGCTAAATCAGACAGGGTTTATGAACGGGAGCCTTAACTCCGCGCTGGTGAACATGCACATGCATATAAATTCATCGGCGTTGGGTTTTTTTCTGTATTCCAGGGTGGAACATCACCTGGAGCTTGGTTTTATGCCTTCTAGCATGATTTGAATTATTTGATGGAAAGCCTCTTAGACTGGCAGCCTATGCACCGAGCCTGTGCTGGAGCAAATCCTGCTGATCTGTAGATCCCCAAGGTGCAGCCAGGGACCTGCAGGGATCTTCAATAGCACGTTGGTTTGTTTGGTGTTTTTTTTTTTATTTTGGACTTTAAAAATCTGGTTTGAAGGGTATAATAGCAGTTGAAGTGATCTCTCATCACCCAGAAAATGCATCCTCCTATTGCATCTGCCCATGTTGGTAGGTTAAATTCCACTTTCTGCCTTACTTCACCAGATGCTCAAGGTGTGTAAGTCAGCATTGCTCCGCTGAAGTCGTAGACCCACCGCAGCACAAGACACGGCAAGTTTGTCACCGCCAAGGCTGTGAGTGTCACAAATCCTCTCTAGTTTCCTAGTAGGATCTTTTCTGTAATGCGTGCTTGTGTCATCTCTGCTGTCACCCAGATAGCACAGAGGGCTAGAAACTACGGCTCAGTTCTGCAGTACCAGCATCGCCGGTGACCTGGGAGAGAGTGTGCTTCAGAAATTCAGGATCCAGTCCGGATAGGGTAGGTCTGGGCAGCGGCGATCTATAAACAACAGACCAAAGGCAATGGTGCTGCAGTAGTGGTTTGGAGGTAGGACCCAGGGCCAGATCGCGGGGACTCTTCTGGCTGTGCCACTGATTTGCTGTTTGACCTTGGGTGAGTCCCATCCCATCTCTGCACTTCTGTATTTCCTCTCCCTGGGGGGGGATAACAGCCGAATTCACTGCTAGGCTGAGGTGCAGTTGGTATTAGTGAAATGCTTGGCTATCCTTGAACAAACAGTGATCACAGAAGGGCGAGGAACCGTTCCTGTGTTACTGTGGACATAATAACCTTTCTGGCATCTGTTCTCCATGCCTCAAATTGGAGCAGCGATTTAAGGGCAAGGGAGAAGCAATCAGAAAAATCTGCATTCAGCCTAAAGCATATATTGCTCCGTCTGCTACAGATATTCCTGAGGGTTGGTCAGCTTGTAATTATTAACTAATTACTGCGCAGTAATCGCTGTGCCACAGGATACAGGAAGTATGGGCAGTCGGGAACAAACTGTATTTCACAAATCCCAGCCTTTTCTTATCTGTCCTTTGTATTTTGCCCATCGTGGTTATATCTGACTTACAGCCCTGCCCATCAAGCTCTCAGAAGGGACGTAACGAGTCAGCCTGTGGCTGGGTACCCCTGTGTGCTGTTTGCTTTTCATGGTTGCAATTAGGGGACTGAAGGCCAGTGTTAGCCCAGAGCAGGGAGCAGCTACGTCCCGGACCGTGGCTGTGAGGGGACCTCTTTTGCAGGTTGCCAATGTTCCCTGTCCTGCTTGAGGAAGACCACATCTAGGGGCGAGCCTTTGCAGCCCTCGCGATCCGCCTCTACAGTAACGGCATTGATATTGTGTGTTTCCTGAGCATGGCACTGGCCAGAGGAGGTGAATTAGCAACCCCGGAGACTGAAAGCCTCTGTTTATCCCCGGAGCAGGTTCGGCACCGACGGGAGCTGCTCTGCCAGCAGTGCCGCACCGGAGTGCCGCGGGCTGCAGGGACCTCCTGCGCGGGATGCGACCGAGTCGGTCCCCACGGCCCGCTGGGGATGGGGGTGCTGAGCAGAGCTGCCTGTCAGTGGGGTCCGTGGGACCTGGGGGACAGCGCAGAGCCCATGTCACCCCGCACAGCAGCCTCGGAGGGAGCAGGGGAAGAACCTGCACAGCGCCTGAGCCCATCAGCTGGCGTGTTTTCTTTTTCGAGGAAGAGCTAGAGTCTGAAGTGCTGCCCAGCGCAGAGGAAACCTGTGCAGGGCCAAGTCTCACTGTAGGCTTGTGTGGTCAAGGCAAGAAACCTCTAAGGGATGCCTCAGACTGCCCTGGTCAGAGGAGCCAAGGGGTTTATTTTTCCGCCGGTTTGGTTTTTGATTCAAGGCAGAAAATTTCTCCGACGTGGGTCTGAGGTGGGGGAGGATGGGCTGTCGGGGCTGTCGCAAATCATCGTCAGCATCAAGAGCTGCTGCTGTGCCCGTAGCCGAAGGGAGACGGGGACACGGGAACTGAAGCTGCAGGAGCAGCACTTTGAGCCCCGCGGTCCTTGCGTTGCCCAGGCGCCTCGGAGCCAGGTCAGCTCTTTGGAAGGGTCCCCGAAAGGCTGCCCAAGGTCTGGGGAGCCTGGGCAGCCTTCCTAGTACCTGGGGTTTAGGCAGGAATTTGCAAACACCATTTGAAATGTAAATTGGTATGTGTGGGGCAGAGGAGCAACATTACCTGCCTGGGAATCTGAGGAGGAGGCAGAAGTAGTGGTTTTAATGCTCTTTTTGGTCATACCCAGGGGTTGTTTTGTGTCTCATCCAAAAGACAGGAAAAAAATGCAAGGAGTGCCTCTGTGTCCCCAAACTGCTCTTTCCATTAAATGAGCCATCACAACACCCCAGCATGCACCTCCCAGTACCACCTTCACATCCTTCCCTTCCACCGTGATCCCCCTGCTTTAGCAGTAACTCTCAAAGCCCCTGGAAAGAGCAATAGCAGTGAGGAGCTTTCCCGTCGCTCTTGTTGCTGCCCTGTCCCTGGGGAGCCATGGCTGGGATGCGCAGGGATGCCCGTCGCGGTGCTGAATTCCTCTCGGAGCCCAGCTGCAGCTCCGCAGCGATGGAAACAGGTCTTTCCTCTGTGCGGGACGTGCAGAGAAAAGGTCCAGTTGAGTCGTTTTCATTCCAGGAAAATGTGGCAGTATCTGAGGGAGAAGGCATGTTTTTATAAATTACATTAGCAGCACGTGTTCTATTTAAGTACTTAATCCCTTTCAATCCCTTCTTATTAAAGATTAATTGTGCAACTAATCGCACTATGATAGCAGCATTGCAAGCGCAGTTCGTTGCAGCGAGTACAAGCGACCCCACCAGTATTAAACCAGATAAGAATTTGAGAGGGGGGCATCTCAGCTCTGCCGATGATCTGCTGTGTGAACGTAGGCCAAATCGCTCGTCTCTTTGGGTCTCAGGATTATAATCCTTTCTTATCTCGAGCATTTCCCATGAAGCATACAGCTTATCAGCTCGCGAGGCAGGAGAGGAGTAGCATTGAATACAACCAAGTGAGCTTTGAACAGCCCTGCGTGACGTAGTCCCTTTTCATCTCGCTGCCTGAGCTTTGAGCCTCCTTGCCTCTCGTGGCCTGCTACTGAAAACCACGTGGAAACACGTCTGTGTTTTGGTTTGGGGGGTGGGGGGGCTATATTTGAAATTATTTCCAGATGTGCTTCTGATGCCTTACAGAGGGGCAGTGGTAGGCGACGGGTCAGCGCGCGTTGCAGCCCAGCACCTATCTCTTCCTACCAGTGTCCAAGGACTGGTGAGTCCAGCCGTGTGTTTTCCTGGAAGAGATCGCTCTCCCTCGCTCTCTTTTGCTGTTTATCTCATGCTGGGCTCTGTTATCTCCCCCGGTTTCCAAGGCTCGTGCAGAAACCCATCTCGCTTGTCAAGGACACCAGAGCTGCGGGCAGCTGTGGGGGGGACTCAACCGGTATGCAGTGAGAGTTGCGATAGTTTTTAAAGTGCAGGGGGGAGGTGGGTTGGGAGCGAAGAGAGAAGTGGAAAGATGAGCTTAAAAAAAAAAAAAAAAAAAAAAAGACATAAATTCTTTATTTTAAAACCCACCGAAGCTACTTGCGTTGTCTGCCATTCCCGTGACTGACGTTGCAACTTCCAGGACACGGAGTGGCGAGCTGGGGCTCGGCTTGGCTTGGCGAAACAGATGTTATTTACAGTTTAACAAGGAACAAGGTTTATCTAAACAGTGTGCGCTTGCCGGGTTCCCAGATACGCATGAAATGTTGCCCTCCATAGGGAAGTGAGCAGAGGTTTACAGGCACTGAGGCATGCTTAATCTGTTTATACATGTTTCATCTAGGATATCTCTATTTGGTATCCAGATGTTTGGTTTAACATGAAAACGTCGCAGTCGTGGTGGTGCTTAGCTGCGGTGGGTAAGGATGTCAGGGAGGTGGTGACTCCAGGCAGTGCAGAAGGACGGCTGAGGATGCCCTGCGAGGATGTGCTGCTCTCTCAGGGACAGAGGTTTCCTGGAAGGCAGCATCTCGCCAGGTTTGGGATCCTGGAGGGCTTGCACCATCGCAGGGCCTGGGCTGGGCTCTTGGGCAACCCCACAGCCTCCTTGTAGCATCCCTGTGTTTAAGGAAAATGGTGCTGCTGGTGCAAAATACCTGATAGAGAGCTTCCTGAGCGGAGGAGGTACAGCACGGACCTAGCAGGACAGTCTGATCGGCAAGCACGTCCCTGTCCTGGGCTGCCCAGGGGCAGGCAGGTACGGTGGCGGACGTCAGGATGAGGAGCAAAGGGGAGGGAGTGTCTCTGCAGCTCAGACCAGGCTCCTGTCTTTCTGCTCCCCCAGCTCTTTCTAAGGAAGCTGGTGGAGGAGGCAAGACAGTTACTGAGAAGGTTTTTGCCATATGAGCACACGTCCAAGCTGGTTGGCAACCCCCAGATCCCAGGAGCTGCCGTACATCTGGGGGAGCCCCTCATTTAATGTCGATTGCGCTAGTCAGATCCTAAGTGGAGCAGGACTATTTGAGCATCCGCTTCATTTGCTTTCACTAGTTGTTCCCTGAGACATTTGCGACTGAGAAAATCTCTTTTGGTGTTTGTTTCTGCATTATGCCTTCCCTGCATGTGGCCCAGACAATGTCTGGTTTTCACTGTGTTGCCCAACCCCTGGCTCTTTGCAAAGTGGAAATGCTTCATGTGCAGAAATAAGGAGTGTAGTGTTATTGGTATCAGCGCTGAGATCTGAGAAGCCAGAGAAGAATGGCAGCGACGCTTGGCTCCCTTCAGATTACGGAGAAAAACTTGAACATTGAAACGGGGAGAGGGGAGAGAGCGCGGGGGACAGGAGAGCAGGTGAAATCCTGCTGTACGGGAGCAGCTTGAAGCGTTTGCAGCAGAAGGGCACAAGTGGTGCATCCCCCCGCGGCAGGCAGAGCGCTGCCGGGCTTTCGAGGTGATGCATCTGCACGGGCCAGGGGCGAGGGAGGACCGGCCCTGGGGGCTGCGCATCTTGGTGCGAGGGTGTCTCAAAACCTGGCAGCGAGGCAGCAACACGGAGCTCTTGCCAAGTTCACTGCCCCAAAACAGTGCTCTTATCCCACTGGGATCCCTGGCAGCCGCTTCTTGATTCAAGAGGCGTTTTAAATCTCCTGCCTTCCTCCAGCCTTGACGGCAGCCTAGTAGAGCAGAAGTCCCTGATCACCAGCTGGAGCGAGGGCTTGAGCAATCCCTTCTCTCATCCTGAGGGTGAGGTGTGGGCTCTGGATCTGGGAAGCAAAGCCAAGCCAGAAGGATCGCACGGGTGCCCACCTGCACATCTCGCCCCTGGCTGGGGCTCTAAGCACCGCTGCGGTAATCGTGATAAGGAAGGGTCCGGATAAAAGATATTCCCATTATGGGGGAGATGGGGATGCCAAAAGTAATTACCGTTTGTGCTGTGCTTTGAAATGCTCTGACTCCTCAAGCGTTGGCTCATCATGCTCCCTACCTGTGTGCCTGCATTTCCCTCCCATCTGAGGGAGAAATACATCCACACACGTGCGCCAAGCCCTCCAAGGATGGGTGCACAACTGATTTAAGATTAAATACCAGATTAGTGCAATCCTTGTCAAGGAAGTAGACTTGCAGTGTTTGCTCTCTACCTGGCTACCCTGTGACTATTCCAGAGCTTTAAATCAGATTGGAAACCTTGCTGCAAAGAGTTTTATGTGCCTAATGCCAAACAGTGGTACCGCTGCTCCAGAGCCCAGTCCTGGGGAGAAACCCAGTCCGTAGCTGGTACTGTAAACTGTGCTGGGGTGGGGAGCAGTAGGTCGGGAACACCGTCCCCTTTCATTCCTGTCTGTTCCTGTTACTGCAGAAAGATCTGTCCGAGGCGGGGGGGGGGGGGCTGGTTTATTGGTGGTGTTGGCCCGAAGGAGCTGCTGGATCTGAGCTGGGAACTTGCTGGGGGAGGAGGGAGCGTTAATCCCGTATGAAGGGGTTTGTACAGTCTCTCCAGCTCCTCGTCCCATTGCCAGGGTTGGGTGGCACAGAAATCCAGGTATTTACGGATTGTAGAGCATAACTGGCAGAGGTCTCAGCCCTTTTATAAGTGCGGTTTATCAGGGTAGAGCCAGGCAAGCTGGACCCCGTGCATTTCTAGTCTCCTAGAAAATGCGTGGCGAAGAGCTGAGCTCTTAATTGCTTTGAGTGCTTGTGGTGGTGCTGCTTCTTATAGATGTTGTGCTTCTGTTTATATTAAAACGGTTTTCTGTTTTTCTGGGAAATTTGGTCCTGTCAAGATCCTTCGATACCAGGGTCCCCCTGGTAAGACTTTTCACGAGGATCTGACCTTTTCGTGGTGTGCTGGTTGCTGTCCCCCTCCTTTTCTTTGCACCAGAGGTAGCTGCATTTCACAAATTCCACGTGACTGTCGGGTGTGCAGGATGTAATTTCTGTTTCTTTAAATACCATCCCTAGGAATGCTTTTAGAAAGGGGGCTCGGGCAGCAGAACTGCGTGATCGCCTGGCTCGGCTGTCCCTGCGGAGCCGAGGCAGCGTGGTGCCAGCTGAGCTGTCACCGCGGCCCTGGGCAGCCGGTGGAAGCTGACTCCCCTGTCTGCCTTTCACACTGCAGCTGAAGAAATGAATTACCCCCGGTCCTCGTTTTGCACCGATACCGTCCTTTCAGCCTTGTTCTCACGTGCCAGAAGTGAGGTCTTAGGTGGAGGATGAAATCATGGGTCGCAGGAGGGAAATTCCAGTATTTTCTGTTAAAGAGAGAAGGAGACAGCTTATCCTGGCTCCTCCTGACCACTGCAGGGAAAGTGAATCCTGGCTTTCTACGAGCTCTCGTCTGTGTGGCAATCGCAGACAAGCTTGCAGCTCTGGGAGCTCTGCATGGGCTGGGGAAAGAATGAAAGCTCTAATTTAAAAAAAAAAGAAAAAAAAATTTAAAAAAGGAAAAGGAGGAAAGAAAACAGCAATTAAGAAGCCAGCAGACCCTACGTACGCCATGCTGTGTGAGCGTGTGGGTGCGAGCGTCGCACAGCTTCACGCAGCGGGACGGAGCTGCAGGTGTGCCGGGGACGGGGCTCGGGGAGAGGCTCAGCGGGACTTGGTCTCTCCTGCACGAGGGATCTTCTCCCGTAGTGTGGATCCTCCTTCCCATCTAGCAATAAAGGAAGGGTAGGTGCTGACAGCCTCAGTCACAGGTTAAACACTCCTGGGAGAGAAAATAAGAGGCTTTGTGTTACTGAGAATGACTTTCTTCGGCAGCTGGAAGCTGGCACCCTCCTTGCTGTCTCTCCCAGCCACCCGGGAACGCCGGCTGCCAGCTGCGGGGGTGACAGTGCTTGGTTTGTCTTTCTGGAGTGTCTCGCGTTCAGCAGGATCCGCGAACACTTTCTTGGTTATGCTTGCATAGTCGGGAGCCTCTGTCACTTCTGGGGTGTGACATGACAGCCAGGTAACGGGGCGGTGATGCGGGGAGAGGGCGGCACAGGACATCGGGTCTCCAGGGCGCTCGTGGAGAGCAGGCAGCCTCCGCAGCGAGGTCCCTGCCGTGGAGCAGCAAGGGCCAATCTGCCTCAGGTGCAGCTTGGGCTGTGCTCGTTAATTGTCAGGCACTGATCGGTGGAGTGTCATGAAAGGCAAGGACCAGGCTGGCTTTTGCTGGTAACGTTCCTCTTCAGTAATTACGTGTGCTGATATTGCAGGAGCTACTCGCTGTGCTAGGAGCTTGGTATACACGTAGTGCGATGCTTGTTGTGGAGGACGTGCCCGCTGCGTGATAAAAGGATGAAAGGAGAAAGTGAGTCATGGACAAGGGGTGAGAATAGCTAAATAGCATGCAGCCGATGAGCAGCACCTCCAGGAGCATACCTGAGCTGTAAAGCGCTGCTGTCCCAGCAATCTCAGCACAGCTCTTTGCTCCCAAGCGTCTCATTACAGCCCGGCTCTCCTGGGCCGTGGTCTGGCACCGCCGCAGGAGCGAGGCAGCGGTGCCATCGCGGCGAACGCTGCCCGTGGGACACGCGCCCTGAATTCCCGAGCGACTGTAAATTAAGTCTCAATAACTTAGATAACTGCCATAGCAAAATTGAGTATCAAAGGGAGCGTCTCTGCCTCAGCCAAACGCAGTTGTGCCGTGTACTTTTGCTGAGACTCGTTTCCCGCTGCCTGCCCTCCTGGTGCAAACCAGCAGCGACGGATGAGTTGGAGCCGGGGATCCGCTGATCCACAGCGGCTGCGGGTCCGGACCGCTCACCCCCCAAAGACGATGAACGTACCATAGAAACGCTGACACGACCACCTTCAGGGCGGCGCAGCACAGCTCCCAGACAATGTGAGCACTGAGCTCCCACCCGTGACTAGGGTGGCTGGTGGACAGACCGGCTATTAGCAGTCTGTTGTTGCTCCAGCCGAACACTGGACACTTTTCTCAGGTTAGCCTCGGCTGAGGAATAAGTGCCTAGTGTTTTGAGGCTGCTGGAATAATGACCGTCATTTTAATGCCTTCCTCGGAGCTGCCCTGATCTCACCAAGAGCCGGGAAGGGAAGAGCCAAGTGAGAACTGCTGACTGCACCGCACAGGGCTGTGGACACAGAGAAAGGCAAAATATACAAAGGCAGAACAAACCTCCTTTGTGTGCTCTTGTTACTGGGCTCATTGTCAGGACTGGGGCAAACCAGAGTGGAAATGCGCATCTAGCAAAACGGCTTTCCTTCCCACTCTCACCCGTGCGTCAAGTACAGGTTATAAAGTCTCCAAAGGCTGGGCTCGCAGGAGGTTTTCCATAGCATTCGCCCTTCCCAGGCTATCATCGTGTCTGTTGGAGTCTCGGAGATCTGTACGAGCTCCCTGTGGCTTGTGCTTTGCCTGCGTCGTTGCCTCTTAACAACAACTTCGAAGGAGTAATTGCGGTGCTGCAAATGAGGGATAGAAGCCCCGCTGTGCTGGGCGCTGCACGCCCCGCAAACCAGGCTGCTGCCTGCAAGGGTCTCGCAACCGCGGCAAATGCAAGCGAACTGGGAGGGAGGAAGGACGCATCGTCATTCTTCATTTATAGCTGGGGAAACCAAGGCATGCCGAGAGGGTCAGAGCCGGCGTGGAAGCCGGTCTTGCACATATGCTACAGGATCATTTTTCCTCCCAAGCCTCCTCCGAGCTGCAGATGTGAGAAGGGAGGACGGTGATCTCCTGGCTGCGGTAATCACATTCCTGGTGTGCTGCATTTGTTGTAATCATGGAAGCCAGCAGTACAGGAGGAAAAAAACTTGCAATGCGAGGATGGACTGACTCCCTGGAGACCCAAAGTTCCCTTTTCAATCGTGCCCAGCACAGTCGCTGCCCTGGGATGATGGTCTTGCTGTTTGCTACAGGGCTGCTGTAGATTAATATGAATTGATTGCACTCCCTTCCCCGCAGGACCTTGACCTCCTGGCAGGGGCTTTGCTCCCTGTGTAGGAGGGAAATGTCGGGCCCCCTGAATAGCAGAGCTGAGCAGCGGGAGGCAAATGGGGAGGGAGGAGAGCTGGCCTCGCTCTCTCCCATCATCACTCCCCTTTTGGGGACAGCAATTGCTGCAGACCGCTCTGTCTGATGGGCAGGGTCCGCTGCCCTGCACGGAGGCTGAGCAGGATGCGGCCCCAGCTCTGCAGGGCCATGCCAGTCCTCGCTGCAGCTCCGAGCAGCCTCTGTCGGCTGAACTAATCTGCCCGGGCACTCGAACTGTGCTTTGCAGCATCTGTCATGGGGAAGGAGCGGCCGGGAGCTTGTTACCCCAGGGAGGATTTCATGCCGACAGCTGAGCAGCCGGGGAGACGTTCATTTGGTGGTCGGGGGCTGATATCCTTCCCTGCCCCTCCGACCTTGCCCCCGTAGGATTCCCAGCTGCTGCAGAAAATTCGGCATCGCCCCTGGTGTATGTTAGTCATCCCCAGCATGCTGTAATTTCCCTCTGACTCGCCAGAACAGCCCCGAATCTCTCCGCGTCCCCCTCCGTACACCTCCCGAGGACCCGGCTCTGGCCCTGCCAAGGAACTTCGGAGGGGAGGAGGAATTTGGGTTGCGCTGAGCTCCTGTTTGCACAGGAATGTGCACCATGGAGGGGCCGAAATCTCTCCCATCGCCTGCGCGCAGCCGTCTTGGCAGCTCGTGCTGCTTTTCTCTGCCCCTCCTCTGCGCTGGAGCTTGGGAGGGAGCACATCAGCGGGCCAAAGCGGGGACCCGCCGCTGGCCGGTGGCGAGGGCCGCTTGGCACCTGGGCTACGCTGGTGAGCTTGTGTTGGGTCTGACTTTTGTCTCCACGCCTTGCCATGCGAGGAGGGGCACGTATTCAACTGGTGCCTTGATTCGTTGTTTGTTTAGCCCTGTAGCCGCATGCAGCGTTGCATGATAGCTGTGTTTGCAGAGCAAATAAGGCTCTACGAGCAGAATTCACCATTTCTCTGATACTTGCAGGAGTGAATCAATGCTACCTAATAGCTAGAAGCGTGAGCTGTAACTGCTGAATAGGACTGTTCATTTTGCCTTGTAAACACAACTGTTAATCTCTCTGGGGATAAAAAAAAAGCTTAAAAAAAGCATACTGTTCCTCCAAGCCTTCCATCCTTTCAGCGGGGAAACGGGGGCAGGAGTCTGTTAAGATGGTAAGAAAAAAAATGGAGCCACTTATCATTTGTGAAAAGCAATAAAGTGGTTATTGCTTGAAAGCCTTGCTTCCGAGCCCCTGCAATATGCTGAAGGAGAAAGGGGACGGTTTCATACGCTGACGAGGGCTTGTCTGTGCCTAAAATGCCTGTCTCTTGAATTCCACAGCAGAGAGCCAGAGGGTTTCGCTGTACAGATGCAAGAGAGCTTCGTGTGGATAGTGACAGCCCGAACGCCTGTGGGAATAGTTCGCTGAAAAATAGTGAGGGCGGTTATTGCTAGTGCAGCGAACGTGGCTTTGAATGCAGTTTAAAGGATCGTTAACATCTTGTCCTCATCATGTGATGAGCTTTCCTGACGGGATTCAGCTTTGGGCTCTTTGAAGTGTTTTAGCCAAGTATTTACTATGTGACTGTATTACAGTAAATGCAGATCATTCACACTGCTGGCTTTAGTCCCTGTTCTTTGGCCAAATTCCAGCCTGAGGGATTTCATTTTTGCCTGTTGATGCCTAAATTCCTTATTGCTGTTTTAGACTGCTTCTTCCCGTCGTGTCCTACCATGCAACGTCATGTTTCTGCATGTTGTTAATCAGCCGGCTTCTTCCGTCCCGGAGATGACTACAGCTCAGGGGTTGCTGTAATTCCCTTCGAGATCCTTCAGGCTGTAAAACAAGTGATGTCATGGCTTTGCTTAGCAAGTGTCACTTTCTCTCGGAAAGTCAATAAATGCCTCCACTTCCTTCGGTACACTCCTGCGAAACCTGGCGGAAAACAAGAGGCAGTGGCGAGCAATTCTTGCTTTGAATCCACGGCCAGGGAGAGGGCTGGGCTGCTCCGTTTGGCTGTAAAAGGGGATGCCTTCTCTCAGCAGAAATGGAGCTGGAGGGAGGACGAAGCCCTCGCACCCCGGGGTGCTGCCCGCTGGGGACCCCCGCTGCCGGCCCCCGCGATGTGCCGCAGCCTTCTAGCGCGGCGGGCGCGGGATGCCGTGCTGGCAGGAGGGCAGGGCTGCTGCGAGCGCGTCCCTGCGCTTGCTGCCTTACGGACGTGTGCAAGGGTGGCTCAGGATGCCGCCAGCGTGCAGCTCATTAGTGTAGCCTTCACCATAGATGTGTGCAAACTTGCTTATGCCCTAATTTGAAAGGATAATCACTGGGGCTTATCTGAACATTAATGTTGAAAGATTGTCTTTTGTTTGAGCCTCGGATGTACCTGCTGGGAGCACCGCGGCTTTCCCCTGGGCTCCTCTTTCCTCTTTGGGAGTAAACCAGTGCCTGGCACAGGAGCCTCCATAGCTTTTACCAGTGCCACTGGAGCAGTGTCTGCATGCACAGCTGGAGCAAACCACTGCAGGTGGGTTTAGTTCCCTGGGTGCCTGCAACACTAGCGGCATTTCCACACATCAGCAGTGCTTTGGTTAAAACTTGCTTAGCTTGCAAGGTAGGGAGCCAGATCGGAGCCACGGGCTGGGAAAATGGTCTCCAAAGCAAGTGTCAAGCTTTGCCTTTCCTTCAGAAGGAATGGCGCTGCTTGGAGACTTTATTCTTGGCCGTGAGGAAAGCACCAGCATGGAGACTTCGTTAATGCAGTATTCACTAGTGCCAGCATCTTTGTTGTCAAAGCATGTTACTGTAGTGCTGAGAAAACATTTGAATGTCTGAAGCCTGGAGTGGCTGTGTCTAGCATCCTCCTGCCTCGCTTTGCAACTCAAAGCAGCCTCCAGCCTCCCTTCCCACCCCCAGCCAAGTACCCCAGCCCTGATTCCGCGTCCACAAGCATTCCAGTCAAGCCTTCAGCTTTGGGTTTCTGCAGCATTAAAGGTGGGAGATGGGTGGGGATGGTTGAGGGGCGTGAGTCCCCAGCATTCAGGTGAATCCCAGGGATTTTCAGGGGATTGCACCCACAGCAGGGTGCCATGCCTCACAGCAGAGCATGGCAGACACGCAAACGGAGTGTTTATATTGCTGACGGATAATCTTTTAAGCTTTCAGATGCAGGCATGTCAACCCAAGAGTTCCCGTTGCCCTGGCGACGCGATGCATTAGCTCCCGGATGCTGTGTCTGATCGCATCAGTCTGATCGCATCGGTCTGGAATGCGATCACCATCACCGTTTGTTTGTGCGGATAAGCCCCGAGGGGGCTGGGAAGGAGCGGGGAGAGCCAGGGAAGGGGGCTGCTCGGCTGCAGTGGGGACACCCGGGAGCGGGGGGCCGACCCGCTCCAGGGGTGCGGGAGAAGCTGTGGGATGTGTGTATCAGTGCAGGAAAGAACTGCTCTGTGTAGCTTTTGATGCCTGTTTGGTACCAAAGGATGATTTTCGCCTTAAGATCCTCCCTTGGGCTGGTGGCTGAGGGTAGTATTAGAGTCCAGTGCTGTTCAATGGAAAGCCCCCGCTAGACATATTGGAGGGTTGAGGCGATAAAGGCTGGTGGAGGAGCAGCCCTACACTCATCAGATTGGGAAGGGGAGAGGGACAGACCCAAACCTCCTCGGGCCTGGGACTGGAAGGGGCAGAGCTGGGGCTGGTTGGGGGGGCGACGCTGATGTTTGCAGGTCTGGGGAGCGTCGGCTGTTTGCTAGGTCTGTGCTCAGCAGGAGGAATAACACCCGAGTGCAGCGGGGCTGCTGCTGAAGCCCAAGCCCTGCACAGACAGCTCCTGCAGCCCGCTCCCATCGGCGCTGCTGAGCTGCAGGCAGGCCTGGCAGGAGCCGGGGTAGGAAAGGCAAAGCGGCGTGCGGCTCCGAGGCGCCCAGAGCGAGCTCCCTC
Source organism: Platalea leucorodia (assembly GCF_965183815.1). Classification (NCBI taxonomy): domain Eukaryota; kingdom Metazoa; phylum Chordata; class Aves; order Pelecaniformes; family Threskiornithidae; genus Platalea; species Platalea leucorodia. Next base: position 2,330,877 of record NC_138841.1, read on the forward strand.
AGCCTGCTCGTGTGGCTGCTCAGACTCAGCACGCTTCGCCCTGTGCCCCTTGAGGGTTTTCTTCATTTAAGGGTTTTATTGCTTTAATCAGATCCCTGGCTAAGGCGATTCTGATGCCCATACAGGATGAGTCATTCAGGAGCTTGTGAGCAAGCTGTGAGCTGGAAGCATCTCCCCGTGCTGTGGCTCTCGGGGATCCCCCGGCCGGCTCTGGCTCCACTCAGCATTTTGCTGCTGGCTCAGGACATCTTTCTTGCAAGGGCAAAGCAGAGCCCAAACTGCTGGGGCAGAGATGCCTCCTTGCGTAGGGAGGAGCGTGGTATTGAATCTTTTCTGTCACTGTTTACTCTTTCTTGTTTTCCTTCTATTTCTACCCTGTCTTTTCCTTGCTCCAGACATTCCTGGAGTTTCCAAGGATGCTGTAAGGCGCAGCCTGTGTCGGTACTCGTGATTCAGTGTACACAGCCCTGCCCTGGGCTCATCTCTGATAACTAGCTTAGAAGCAGCCCCCTGCACCTCTTGACCACAGTCAGCTCTTAAATTCATGAGGAACCTGCTTCCCCTGGTGACCGTGTGGCTCCTCTTTTGCCCCGACGCAGCAGCGGTGCCTTGGAGAAGAGGATGTCCCCGGGGCTCGTTCGGGTCGGGGTGCTGCCAGCCCCAGAGAGCGGGAGCCGTGGGGCTGGGGGCCGGGCCGTGCATCGCCCAGCCCTCTCAGCCCGCTCTCTCCCCCTCCCCGCAGGGCTCTGCCGTCCCTCGCAGCACCAGCTAAAATGAACAAGATGAAAAATTTCAAGCGGAGGTTTTCACTCTCGGTTCCTCGGACAGAGACCATCGAGGAGTCACTGACGGAGTTTACGGAGCAGTTCAACCAGCTCAACAACCGGAGGAATGAAGGTAAGGAGCCCCCGGGCCCCTGCCACGGTGCTGGGGCTGGTCGGGAGCATCTGGGGTCAGCGCTGCCAGCAAGCATCTCCCCTCCAGCCCCCCTGGCCTCTCTGCGTGTGTTGATGTGTGGAAAATTACTGCCCCTTTGTCGGCGTTGCTTTCCCCATCTATCCAAGCAGGATTAATAACACCTTGTCATTAAATCTGATCTGAAAAGAGATTTATACTTGCATAAGGAAAGCCTTATAGGAGGGAACGGTATTTGCACAAACCGGAGAGGAATGACACATCTGTGGTTAAGGTAGAGAGTGTGAAAGCGTGGGATCTCCTCCTGCCTGCCCCAAAGTGCCGGTGCGCTTTGGGCCCTCTCTCCGGGGCTACAGGCTGACACCTCCGCCAAGCCAAAGGCGCTGCTCTCTGCTCAGGGGAGCACCTGGGGCTCGCTGAACCGTCCTTTGCTCCGGGACCCCCAGCCTTCTCCTGGCATGCAGTTTTCAAGGTCCCAGGGAGCAGGGAGGTTTAGGGTTAACACTTCCATGAGCAGAATGGGGCACATCCCTTCTGAAAACAGAGCAGCTGCCTCACTGCAGGCTGGGGCAGGCTCTGCTGTCTCGGGCTATGGGCATATCAAGGGAGAGGCAATGCTTGAGGCATAAACCGGGAGCAGATCGCATCGAGGCGGCTGTGCGTGGACAAGCAGGCAGAGCCGCTGACAGGCAGGCGTTTGGAAGCCTGATAAAGTTAGACTTGATTCATCCAAGGGTGAATTCGCTGCTGCGGGTGCAAGGCTGAACCGCTCCTGGCGATCACGTCATGCATTTGCTGCTGCCTCCTACCAAAACAACTCGCTTTGCCGCAGGCCAGCCCGTTCATGTGTCAGTGCCCTCAGCTCCACTCGGGTCACGTTCAAGCTTTTTTCCCCTCACCCTGCAGCCACAATTGCTAGAAACTTTTGCTGCAAGCAGGGGCTGAGGCCGTGATGTAATTGCCTGGCACTCGCTTCTGCCCCAGCAGGGAGGGATCGTCTCTCTGCCAGCTAACCTGCTTGAAAGAAGAGATGCAGTAACCTAATTTAGAGCTGGCTTTCCTCGCTCCTGCAGCTCCTGACGCTGCTCTTATCCCTCCAGACACCCAGGCTGCCCTGAACAGCATCCCTTCACGGCCTCCTTCCCTGCTCCCCCCTGCACACACCTCCCCTCAAACCCTAGCAAGCAGCGAGGGCTATAATTAGACTTGAGCCCTTAATTAGATGTGCAGGAGCTGTGGGGATAAAATGGTGCAAGGCTAAGAAAGTCCTGGGCGCTGACAGCTGCTGCTGCTGTTGCCTTCCTTGGGGGACCTCTGCTCTGGGATGTCTGCGCCTGGGCTCGTTATCTCCGCCGTGCAAACCGAGGCTTTCTCGGAGAGACGATTTCCCCGTTCTTCTGCTTTAATGAAGCTTCGGTCACGGTTCTTCCTTTGCCCTTGAATGGCAAACCAGTGCATGCAGCATCTGCCTGTCCCCCCCTGCTTTTGGTCTCACTCCTGAGGTAGCCAGGAGAGAATAAGAGCAAAATCAGAGCAGACTGAGCCTGGGGCCAGGACCAAGGCTGTTCCCAACCAGACCAGAGGCCAGACCAGTACTAGACTGTGACATGGTATGATTAGGAGATCCTCCTGCCTGGACCTGGGATGCATCAGGGGCTCGGGGTCTGCCAGCACCACCCCGTGGGGTACGGCTCCTCGTGTGCTGCTGCGGGATGCCCCGGTGCCGGCCCCCACGGTCCGTACGTCCCTCCCTGCCTGGATGCGGCACGTCCTGGCCCTCTGCCACAGCTTTCCCTCCCTGGTGCCCCCTGCTCCCGGCTGCACGGTTCCCAGTTTGCACCCCAGCCCTCTCCCACGCAGGACAGGCAAAACCGCCGTACCCACCACCCCGAGCCTGCTCCCTGCTGCTCGAGATCTCTTGATTAAGTTTCCCTTGGGGACTGTAAACAACCCCGAGAAGTCACCTCCACAGTGCCCTTAATCTCCGTCTCCTGCAGGCTGCGGCTGTTGTTTATGAAGAGCCCTGACAACCACATTTGTCTGAGGCATCTCTTCGGCCGTTTAATAAAGCCCTCGTGGCTGGGAGCTCTTTGCCCGCAGCCCTGTGCCAAGAGGACTTGGCCGGGGCTCGGCAGGGGAAGGTGGAGGCACCGGTGCAGGGGGGCACGAGCCCCAGCACCCGGGGTGAGGAGGCATCAGGGCATGGCGTGGGAGGGTGAGCTTCAGGTGTGTAGGGGGACGGGATCGTTTTGGTGGTGCTGGAGGGGATGAGAAGGGTGTTCACGTGCGAGTTGCTCTTTTGCGGGGTTTGGTGGTGAGGTTTGGACCTCGTGGGAGCTGCCTGGTCTGGAGAGGGCTCTGACTTTAGGGAGGCAGCCGTTCTCTCTGAGATGTTGGTCTCCTCCGTTTTACAGATGGAGAAAGCAAGGTGCAAAGAGGCAAAATGACTTTGCTACAGTTGTGCAGAAAGCTGGTAGCAGAGCTGAGACTAGAGCCATGGCAGTCACTCTTGTGCTTGTGCTTGTGAGCGCTTCTCGCCTAGTGAGCAGATGGCCCAGGACAGTTCAGGCACTGTGATCGCTCGCTCCAGAAAAGAGTGCTAATCACAGCAGAGATCAGCACGTCATTTTTTCTTTCATCACCTCGCACAGCTCTTCAGGGAATCGCTTGCAGGTTTTATTTTCCCTCCAGCATCAGAAATCACAGGTTGTCAGCATTCACAGGTCATGGCAGTCTGCAAACGCTTCACTTCGGTGGCTGTGAGTGCCTCCCCCTGTCCTTGGGGAGGAGGGCGATGCAGAGGCCAGAAGACCTTTCCATTAGATGCTCCAAAAGCACGTGCAGAGCTGCTCTGACTCTGGCAAGAGGACAAGGCAAGGCCTTCTCGTGGGTAGAAACCTGCCTCATCTGTTGGTGGTGCGGTGGGAAATCCCCAGCTCCGTCCTCTTCATCCCGTAATTCCCATGACTTCACCCGCAGAGGCTGATAAAACGAGGCCTGAGAAAAGCCGAGCTGGCAAATGGAAAAGCAAACAGCTTTCCAGCCCGGACACATCCCGTCACCAGTAATGTCACCTTGATGGAGTCTGACGATGTGGAGAGGGACAGGGGGTGCCTGCGGTCAGAGCCCAGTTCACTCACAGCCTGAACTGGGGCGTCCGGCGCGCCTCCGCCCTGCCGCGCATCCCTGCCCCGGGCAGCACGGCCTTTCCTCGGCCGCAGCTCCGCTGCAGAGGCGGAGGTGGCAGAAAGCCCCCGGGTAAGGAGAGCCCCGGCTGGGCTCTGGGCAATATCTGATGTCCTTGACAAAGGCCAGCACCATCTCCACATCCTCAGAGATGGGGAACCTTCTCCATGGCTGCTCCACCCTCACATTAAGACTGAAGGCAAGAAGGCTCCTTTCTTTCTTCCTGGGCTTTCCCAGTCACACGTTTCTCTCCGTACTCCAGATTTTCAGAGGTATCAGGTCTTGGTGTCTACCATTTTCTTTGATAAGAGCTGGTGGCATTCAGCAACAGCTCCTGTCTATGCCGAGGCTTTGCCCCGCAACAGCTACTGCCTGCTCTGTCCTCCGCGGCCAAATAAGGTCTCAGTATTCAGGCTGCAAAGCCTGCGTAACTCCCAGTTTGCAATGGCATAAATCAGAGCCAGATCTGGCCTTTGGAGTGAAAGGCCACAAAGAAGTAATGGTGAGGGGGAGGAAGGAGGATGAATAATCCAAGACCTGAGTGCAGCCCTGCCTCATGAGTGTAGCAGAGCTTTGAGAAGAGAGTTCACGCTTAGCAAAGTAATTAAAAGTTATAAGTCAGGCAAGCAGTGAAGGGTTCTGGCCCCTTTCCTTGGGAGATCAAAGCTTGTTTTGGCAGAGGCAGTGTTTAAATATATTTATAAAAAAAGGTGGGAGGCTCGTCAAAGGCAGCCACCATGTCTGCGGTCTCACTTTAATTTGCTTTGATATCCCATGCAGCCTTATTATTTGCAGAGTGTCAGGGCTCACTGTCATCCAGATGAAATGCCGAGCAGAATCAAACAGGCCCTCACGTTTGCACGCCCACAGCTTCGTGTCTCCTCCCGCAAGCACCCAGCAAGGTCCTCCAAGCCCGGGGGCAACCCCAGCCCTGCGAGAGCGGCTCTGCTCTGGGACCGAGTATCCCTGGGTGCTGCGGGCACCTCGCGGTGACGCAGGACGGACTGGGCTGGCCCATCCCGCCTGCACTCCCTGGCCCCAGGGCAGCCAAAACACCTTTCCCCTCATTTCTGCAAGTCTTCTGTGTATTTCTATGTGCTTTTCCCATCATGTGGTAGTTCGCGTCCTTTGCGTACCCCGTTCCCCTTTGCGTGCGCGAGAACGCCCAGGTTGTCACCGTACCGCTGGCTTTACATCTGGTGCCCTTGTAGATGAGGAGGGATTGACGCTAACCTGGTGGGCTGCCGGTTCAGAGAGACAGTGCTGCTGGTTTGCACCTTTCAGGGACAGGCTGCATCTTTTGCCAAGTCTTTGGGCTTGTTTACCTATGGGAACCAGCACAAATTCACCCAAACTATTGTTTAAAGTGGATTAGTTGAACTCCATTCAGTCAGATTTTAAATGGCCTTTGGTTTCTTTTTCTTCAGATAATTTGCTTAGGAAGTGAGCAAGTTAAAAAGATTTGATTCAGTTTAATTGATCCACATTAATTTCATACCTGTGCTTAATTCAGGGTAAGTTTCCTAACTGTTCCTGCAGACAGATGGCCAGAAAGGGACAGGGACCAGCGTCCCGCAGCGGTCCTGGGAGAAGGGGGGACTCTGTGCCTCCTTCTTGCCTGTCTGCCCAAAAACTCCTGGCACTGTTTCAGATGCTCCCGGACCCAGTGGCATGGGCTGAACCCGTCCCTTAGGTGCGGGCTGTCTGTCGAGGACACCCTGCATCCCTTAGCTCGCAGGTCCCCTGGTCCCGCGGTGACCATGGCACGAAACCGCATCTTTTCCCAGGTCACTTGCCTGCCACCTCTCATCCATCAGATGAGCAGACTGCAGCCAGGTCCCAGCCCTGCTCACCACCCCGTGAAAGCCAGCCCTCCCTCTCCAGTCTTCAGCAATGAGATCATCGCTGGCTGCCTGAGCACACTGGGATCCGTGCGCCGAAACGTGCAGTAGACATAGCAGGGGATCGTCGCTGTGCGGCTCAGGGAAGGGGCTTGACGAGGGGCAGGGCTCAGTGGCTCAGCCGGGGACATCACAGGTCCTCCCTGGGGAGTTTCCCTCCTGCAACGTTCCTCCTTGCTCTGGGGAAATAGCTGCAGGGTGCCTGGATGCGTGAAGGACAGCGGTGCTTTATGGCAGGGCCCTTGGACCCTGGAGGCCTTGCTAACTTGGAGAGTAGCTGCAAAGTTTAGACGAGAAGGGAGAGAGCTGTATGGCCACCGGGAAGGGGATAAAACGGTCGTCCCTGCTTGGCCCCACGCTTTATCAGAGGGAGATGCATCCCTCCCTTGGGGATGTGGTTCTCCTCCATCCCAGCACACCCAGTTAGCACTGCCTCCTCCCTCCCAGCGCATCCAGTTAGCGCTGCCTCCTTCTGCACAGCCCCTTGGAAACAGGATCCGTGCGAATCGGGGGAATCCGCTTCCCTGGGGTCCTGGCGACCTGCACTGAACTCGTCAGTGTTTTGCTGTGCCGCTGTCTGGGTCTGTGTGTGCCAGGGTGTTCCTACCAACCAGCCCTTAATTACAGAGTGAGGAGGTTTAAGTGCAAGCCTCAAACTGGAGACCAGAGGGAGCTCAATGGCTCATTTTGTTCTGATTTCTTGCTCCTTTCAGGGTTTCTTGGGCTCAGTGAGGCTTCACACCTGGAGTCCCAAGAGAAGAGTTATTTTTCTGAGCTGCTTTGGTTATCAAGAGAGCTTTTGTGCTTCTTGGGACTGTGTCTCTGGCTAAGTGCAGCAGGTTGGGGCAGGAAAGCCTGGAGTGTTTTGTTTTGCAATAAGTGACTCTGCAGCCTTTAATCCCAAACACCTTCTGAGAAACGGTCACATCCTTGGAGGAAGGTACCCTGATGCCTGTTGGTTTTGGTGCTCCTGCGGCAGATTAGGTACGTGTGCTTGTGGGCTCCCCAGAGGCAGGGCTCTCTTTCTGTTTTGCTTTTGTACAGACCTAGCACAACAGGATCCAGCGCCATGGTCAGACATCTAGGTGTTACTAAAGTGCAAATCGTGTTTTGTCTAATGTGACGTTAATGAAGATAAGGCTGGGAAGTTAAGATAAATACTTACCCATGCAAAACCCGGTGGTGCTGCTGCAGAGGGGTGAGCTGCTTGGCAAAGCTGCCTGGCGGGTTGAGCACTGGACAGGGACGTGGGAGATGCGGGTGGCCTTGGGTGTGAAGCAGTTCCCCCTCTGCATCCCCCTGCCCGTCTGTCAAAAGAGACCTTTGCTGCAGGGGCTGCCCGCGGGTGCCTCGGGGTGCCGCTGAGCAGAGCTGCGTGGGTGGCGATGCACCAGGAGTCTGGAGCAAAAGGCAGGTATGCCTTCTGCCTCCGGGATACAGAGAAGGAAGAAGACTTGCCCATGGCCCCAGAGCATCTCTGGGCCTCCCTGCCCTGCTCTCGCTCTCTTTTCTCCAAAGCAAGTGCCTTGGGCCTTGGCACTTCTGCTATCACTCCAGCAGCTCGCTCTCCTTTCTCCTTGTCCTCAGACCTGGCACAAGGGCACCTGCAGCTGGGACACCTGGGCAGGGACTTCCGAGCAGACGCCAGCCCCATCTCCCCCTCTGAGGTGGAAGGCCAGTCCCCGATGGCCGTGCGCTACCGCAACAACAACCAGCGCCGTTTCTCCATGGAGGCAAGTACTGCCGCAGGCTGGAGCGGGCAGAAGGGACGTGGCAAGTTCTGGTTGTCACCTGCCTGCTGGCTGGAAAAGCCGGTGTTTGGTTCCTGGGGACCTGGCAGTCTCAGACACGAGCCCTGGCGTCCTCTTGGGTGCTCTCAGCATGACTCCCGTGGTACCTGACAGAGCCCAGTGCGCGTCCCCATGCGCACGCACGCACGCACACCTTCCCTTTTCCTTTGACGAAGGGTCCCACAGGTGCTGCCCCCAGTGCTTCGCCATTAATACCAGCTCTGGTTGGAGAGCACTTCCCCCTGAGTGTTTCTGTACAGTCCTCCTTTCATCAGATGCATTCATCACCCGCTCTTCTGGCCCTCTCCGCAGGATGTCAGCAAGCGTCTCTCCCTGCCCGTGGACATCCGCCTGCCCCCCGAGTTCTTGCAGAAGCTGCAGATGGAGAGCCCGGAGTTCCCCAAGCCCCTCAGCAGGATGTCCCGACGGGCTTCCCTCGTAAGTCCCACCGTGCAAAGCGAGCAGTGCTGGGCACAGCATCTCACTTCATGCACGCAAGTCCCAGCCAGCAGATGCGTGTGCTGATTGCCACCCACCCGTGCAGTCGTGCCCGGCTGTGCAAGCTCCCTCGTACCCCCCGTGTGTCATGGAGATACGCACGCACACGTCCCTGCCCATAGAAATCCCTTTCTGCACACTCGCAGCAGTACACGTCCCCCCACCATGCACACAGGCATCTCTTCCCCCGTGTCACTCACTCCTACACATGCACACCTGCGTACTGCTGTGCAAATCCCCAGGCCTGCACATTCCCTCACTCACCTCTGCGCATACCTGGCTTTCCTCTTGGCCTGGCTCCTTCCAAACAGGAGGAGGTGGAAAACCTCCTGCGGTTTAGCAAGTGCTGGAGCCTCTGCTAGTTGAAATGCAAATGCCGATAAATAATGAATTAGCTTTTGCATTAGTGTTGGCATTTCAGTTTCTTTACTGCAGAGCATCAGCATATGTAGGAGCAAAAACCCGGTGCCCTGTTTACAAATGTGCAAGCATGTGTCCTGCTGCCCAGGAGCGCTCCGTGCTATGCAGATACAACGCGAGGTCTCAGCAGGCGTCTTCAGATCTGGCATGCCTATTCAGGGGGAGGGAGGAGAAAAGGAGAGCTTGCATTTACCTGCCTGTTCTGTCTAATCAATAAAATAGACACAGCCAGAGCAATGTGCCATTAATATTCATGGTCCCCTCCATGAATAAGGCATGCTCCTGCAAAACTCGCAGTGTGGCTCTGGGGGTGTACAGCACCTCAGATTGCAGCAGCTGCTTCATTTCCCTGCTCAAGACACATCTGTTCCCGGGGTACGCAGAGGGCTGGGGGAAGCCAAAATGGAGTAAAAAAACCACCGTGTTCCCCTGGGATTTGCCGGTCCAAATTCTTCTGCGTGAGCAAGAAAGCAGCTTCCCCGCTGCGTGGGGCAGCTTGTGAGAGCTTGGTGGTCTGCCCAGGGCCTGCTGCGAGCAAGGACCTTCCCGTGGGGCAGATCTGGTGAGCACGGCAGGCTGCAGGAGCGCCCCAGACCTGGGGCTGCTGGTTCTCCAGGCTGAGCCCTGGGCACAGTGCAGGGGCTCCTTCGGTGCCTCCCCCAGGGGACCCTTTCCCTGCACAGCCCGAGTCTTTGCCTGCTGATTGACAGCTGTCCATCCAGCTCCATCTGCTGATGGCGAGCGGCATGGCGTGAGCCCTTGGCTCGGGAGAGGGAGCGGTGCTGCTGGGCTGCAGTCAGAGCTGGCTGCTGGCCTGGGACTACGCCGATGCAAACGTATTTTGTGGGAGAATGACACCGGTTTCTTCAGCTTAAGGAGCAATGATTTGCCCTGGGCCTTGGGCCCAGTTGTGCTGGGAACCATCCCCTGCCCTGGCACACAGATAATCCAGGCTAACCGAGGGGGGGCTCTGTCCCCACAGAAAACTGCAATTTCAGGGGTCTGCTAGGGCTGACACCTAAATCTGTGGCCTTGCAGCGGTTGCCCTTCTTGCACTGGGTACATGAGAGCAGGTCTCAGCAATACGTTAAAGAGTTACCGTTCCAAATGGGAAAATGTCCCTTTCACGCTTGATTTGAACAGCACACAGAGAAACGAACGGAGTCACAGTAAAGACCGGGACGTAGGAAAGCACTCGGGGAAAGGCTGGGCGTTGGCAGTAGGCTCCCACGAGGCTTCTCCAACAAAAAGGGCATCGGCTTTTTGCAAATCACCGCTCCTGCTCGACTCGGCCACTGCTGGTGGCGTGTCCGGGCGGTGGGGGGGGAGAAGGGAACTGCAGGGGGAATTGCAGCGGGAAGGGGCAGGCGCGCAGGCTGCGGCCGCCCTGGGGCGCGGGGTGCAGGTGCTGAAGCAGCCGCTGTCGGTCGTGAAGGTTTTCTGATTGATTGCCTGGTCGCCTGCACGGCTTCTCCAGGAAAGTAATGGATTTTATGTGCTTAGATCCGCTGGGCTCCTGCGTGCAAACACCTGCCTTGACTGATATGCCCCCAAAGCTGTTACTGCCCAGTGTCCTTGACCTTCTCCCTGGAGGTGAAGCCATCCCTGGATGAGATCCCTTCCAGTGATGTTTTCCTTTCTCTCTTACAGTCAGATATTGGGTTTGGGAAGCTGGAAACCTATGTTAAACTGGACAAACTGGGAGAGGTGAGTAGACTATGAAACCCCTGTAAAGGATTTAAATTAAGTTAGAAGGGCAGCTTGAAGTGCAAAAGGCAGACTGTAGCCAAATTTCTTCAATATCTAGCCATTTTTAGACCAAGTCTTTATGTGGACTTCAGACTTGGCCCTGTAGCTCCAAGTGATCCTTCCTCCAATGTTATGGGGTATATCCGTGTTGTGCCACCCTGGCAAATGGTCTGCATGGCGTGTATTTTCTCTCTCCCCACCCAGGGCACGTACGCCACTGTCTTCAAGGGACGCAGCAAGCTGACCGAAAACCTCGTTGCCCTGAAGGAAATCCGCCTGGAGCACGAGGAAGGGGCACCTTGCACAGCCATACGGGAAGGTGAGGGCAGGAGGGGCTTTTCCCCATCGCAGCCCCTGGTGAGCAGTGCCGGGTCACAGGTGGATTTGGGACAGGCGGTGCCGGTGGACGCGGGTACCTGCAGTCCCAGCAGCGCGCTGCCACGCGGTGCCCGGATCCTGCTGCCCCAACCTGCCCTCTCCTCTTCTTGCAGTGTCGCTGCTGAAGAACCTGAAGCATGCCAACATCGTGACCCTGCACGACATCATCCACACGGAGCGCTCCCTCACCCTCGTCTTCGAGTACCTGGTGGGTCTGCGGGGGCTCTCTGCGGGAGCGGGGGCGCGGCTGCCTTTCTGCGGGCGGGTGATGGGGGCCGAGGGAGGGAGAGGCTGACGTGTGCTTCCCGTTGCAGGACAACGACCTCAAACAGTACCTCGATAACTGTGGGAACCTGATGAGCGTGCACAACGTGAAGGTAAGACGGTGCTGCCTGCGACCCTGTACCCCTGCCTCTCCCCGCATGTGGGGAGCTCACCCTGCGTGCAGTCCAGGGTGATGCAGGGCTGGGTGAGGCTGGATACCCCTTCTCCCTTCAGTTCAGCCTTCTTACTCTTCTTTGGCCTTTTTCAGCCTGCTCTGATGTTCCGCCAGCTTTTCTCAAGTCACTGCCACCCTAAATAAAATTGCTGTGCATGCAGACTTTGCTCAGCCCCTCTTCTGGATTGCTGGTGATGGGCCTGAGCGCTTGCCTGCAGTGCGTCTCACCCCAGGCCAGCTTGGAGGGCTCTTTCCTGGCCGTGACTTTGAGAGCCCTTGAGACAGACTCATTTTTGGTGCCTGTGTCCCAGTGCTAGATGCAAACCCCTTCATTTCCCCACAGATCTTCATGTTCCAGCTGCTGCGTGGTCTGGCTTACTGTCACGGGAGAAAGATCCTGCACCGAGACCTCAAACCCCAGAACCTGCTCATCAACGAGAGAGGAGAGCTCAAGCTGGCTGACTTTGGTAGGTGGGCCTCTCTGGGGAAGATGCAGCATTGCAAGAAGGTGCAGCTCCTTGATGCCCATCCCTTTCGTCCTCAGGACTAGCCAGAGCCAAGTCGGTCCCTACGAAAACGTATTCCAATGAAGTGGTCACGCTGTGGTACCGGCCCCCCGACGTCCTGCTGGGATCTACCGAATATTCCACACCCATCGACATGTGGTGAGCCACGGCTCCAAACCGAGCTTCCCGGGGTCTCCAAGGCGGTGGGTTGGGCATTTCCATCCGTCTGCCAGTGCAGCACCATACATGCCCACAGTGTTGGTTACACCAGAGGGTGGTGGGCTCTCCCAGAGGCCGTGCTGTTTTCCATGTCCCCGGGGGCTCAGGGTCTTTGGAGCACACTGTCCACATCAGGGGTGAATGGTTACCTGTAGCGGAGAAGGGACACAGCTCCTGAAGCTCATTTCCCTCTGCGGGAACCTCAGCTCTGGCCAAGGGGTGGTGGGGCATCCACAGGGCTTCTCCCTCTCTAATCCCAGAGCCTCTGCTGCTGCTCTAGGGGTGTTGGGTGCATCCACTACGAGATGGTCACCGGACGGCCCATGTTCCCCGGCTCCACCGTGAAAGAAGAGCTGCATTTGATCTTCAGGCTGCTGGGTGAGCCTTCTGCCGTCTCCCCGCTCCCCACGCGAGGGCAGTGGCTGACTGCAGGAGCGGGGACGAAGCGCAGCCTGGGGAAGCTGGCGGGAGCCGGCTGGCAAAGCTTTGCGGTGGCGTGGGCAGGCGTGGGCAGAGGCTGCCCGCAGCCCCCGCAGCCCCCCGCAGCCCCCGCAGCCCCCGCAGCCCCCCGCAGCCCCCGCAGCCTTGCGGGCAGCAGAGGGGCGAGGGCGCGGAGCTCCTCGCCGGCTGCCCCGTGGGATGCGGGCGAGTCCCAGCTCGCTGGGGAAATTCGGGCCCTCTCTCCGGGGCAGGGCGCACGCTCGCATGCGTGAGGCTTTTCTCTCTGCACCAAACGAGCGTGACCAGTTTCCCTCTCTCCCCCTCCCAGGAACCCCAACAGAAGACACCTGGCCTGGAATAACATCCAACGAGGAGTTTAAGGCTTACAATTTCACGCAGTACCGAGCCCAGCCGTTAATAAATCACGCCCCAAGGTACCTCCTTGAGCAGGGACACGTACGGCAGAGTGGGCTTGCGCTGGCCGTAATCGGGAGCCTGGGGAGACCGGTTTCATTTCCTCCTTGTGGTGCTGGCAGCTTCTGAATGCAGCCGTGCACTGGAGGCCCCAGCTGCCGCTTGTCCCTTGCATTGGCGGTGGCAATGTCTCCTGGGTGCAATAATGCTCCGTTTTTTATTTCCTCCTTCTCTCAGGCTGGACTCAGAAGGCATTGACTTGCTGATGAACCTCCTTCTGGTGAGTGGTAGAGCCATTCAGGTGGATGGCAAAGGGATTTGCAGTGAAGGTCCTCTGGCTGCCCTCACGCTGGTTTTGGAGCCAGGCAGGAGAGGAGCCGTGACTGCAGAATAAGCCATGGCCCTGCAGCTGTGGCGTTGTAGACGCTATCCCAAACCACCACCCATTAAGGACGGCGAGCCATCCTTCACCCTGTGTCCCCTCACACAAGTGAGAGGACTCAAACCTGATGATCCGTAAGGTACGATGTGGCCGGCGCGCTCCTTTGGTCACAGCGTGTGCTGACTGTCCCTTGCACACATGCAAATGGCACTGGTGACTGCCTGCACAGCCCCATGGTGTGCACAGTGTTTGGACACACTGTCACCCACACAGCATACAAAAGCACTGAGCACTTACAAGTGCATAGGTGCACAAATGTGCGCACACCCTGCGTGGGGCCTCTGTGCCCACCGAATGCCGTCTCGCACGTGCAGACTGTATGTAATTGCCTTTCTCTGGGGCTTTGTGCAGTACGAAGCCAAGGGCCGGATTTCGGCGGAGGCAGCCCTGCGGCACGCTTACTTCAAGAGCCTGGGAGAGCGGGTGCATCTCCTGCCCGACAGTAAGTGCATGTTCTCCTCTTGCCTGGGGGATGTGGAGCACAGAGCTGCTGTGCAGCCCGAGGGTGGTGGTTTGCAGCCAGGTCTCTTCGGATGCCTCTTGTCTGTGCTCACTCAGAGGTGCTCCTGCAGCAGGGTGGGGTGGGAGCTTGGTGGCTGTGACAGCAAGAAACAATTTGGGTAGGACAATGTCGAGTAGGAGTAGGAACGTGAAAGCAAAGCTCTGATGAGGTGCAGTGCTGCACTTGGGCACTGCCGTCCCTCCTGGCTCCGGGTTTGCAGACCACTGCCGGCTCAGCCAGCTGGACTGATGCTTCTCTCTCTGCCCCCTCTGCCTAGACGTCTCCATCTTCTCCCTGAAGGAGATCCAGCTTCAGAAGGACCCTGGCTACCGAGGCTCAGCCTTTCAGCACTCAGGTGGGACTGGGGAAAATCATGCTGACCTCTCCTAGATGGTGCCATGGACTGCGCTGGCACTGGGGTTACTCCCACTGGGTCCCACATAGAAAAAGCCAAACCTGCTCCCTGCTCCCTGCTTTCGTCCACAAACTACCCCTGGGCATCCTTGCTTGTCACCTGCCGTGGTACCAAAGTCACATCTTGGTGCCCTGAGGCGCAGCTCCCTCCTCTCCGAACGCCGTGGGCTTGTAACCTCCTAACCCAGAGCACCACGGGGCACAGCTTCTCTGCAAAGTGCCGCTCGCCGTCTGACCTCTCTGACCCATCTCTCTCTCTCTTCCTCAGCCCGAGGGAAGAACAGGAGGCAGAGTATATTTTAAACTTGGATCTCGTGTTCCCCTTGTCACCATGGAGATCAAAGCACTGAGAAAGGAGATGGCAACACGCTCCCACCTGACCCACCGCAGAATTACTGACTCGAGCAGGACAATGCTGAAACGCCCTCAGCTGCCGACTCTCCCCTGCCTGTCCCCACAACCACAGCCCCTAGCAGCTGCTCTTGATGGACCTGTGGCCTTTTTCCCCTCTTATTTTCATGTTGCCCCCATCAGACGTGAGCTGCCACCCTCTATGCCGCTGCCCTAGCGAGGAGCTGCCCTGGGCCTTGCCCGGAGCGCGGGATCGCGTGCTGCCCCAGGGAGCCGCTCGCTGCCCTGGGGGTGGGCCGGGCACGGGGAGGTTTTGTGAGCAGAGGGTGGTATCTCCAACGCTGGGCTGTGGGGCGTAGCGTCTGGCCCCGGCAGGCATTTCTGAAAACATTACCTTTGCTCAGACAACCTGCTCTGCACCCCGTTTCTTGGGGAGACACTTTGCAGCCACGTTACGAGGCAGGGGCATAACCCAGCCTGGCACTGGAGAGACTGCACCTAAAGCACAAAAACTGGGGCAGCCCGCCCTTATTTGCCCTTGCCTCTGCCTGCATAACCCCTTTTTCTCTCCCCATCTTTGGTACCTGAATCCTGACAAGGACGGAGCAGCTGGGAGGAGAGGGCTTCCCATTGCTTCCCCCAGCATCTCCCCCTCCTTGCCACCATTGCGTTTCTAAATTCGGTCAGCTGGCTGCTCCCCAGAGGTGTCCTGAGCTGAGAGCAAAGGCTGGCTTAGCCCGCCAGGGATGCAGGTACCTGCTGGGAGAGCTGTGCAGAAGCAGGGCCAAACAAGCATCGGCTCTGTGCTGCCTCCCGTTGCTGTGCCGAGCCCTTCGGCCAGCCTTTCCCAGGCACCGATGGTGTGGACCCTTTCTCCTTGCTGAGCCTGCTGCCCCCCCAGCCCGCGACCCTCTCTGCCACCGTCACAAGGGGCAGGACGCATTCCCAGCTGGCATCTCGGGAGCGCATCTCCCCCCGTCCCGTCGCCGAGCCCCACGCGATGTGGCAGAGCCCGAGCCGCGCAGCCGCTCCGTACCAAAGTGTTGCACACACCCACCTCAGTGCATTTCTACCCAGAGGAAGGGGGAGAGGTGCCAAACCTCCCACAGCTCAGCTGTGGGGACCAGAAATAGACCCGGAGAGAAGCAAATCATCCCTCAAACCTCGTCGCCTGGCCTCTACATTTGTAGCCGATGCCAGATCATACCAGCCCTGACTCAGATCGATGCCATGGGACTGAGGTGCGTGCTTAGATCTGAGCGTGCTTTGCTGGCCGAGGGCTGCTCCTGGTGCGTTTTCCCCTCCGTACACTTCAGGACCGTGCCAAATCCATCCTGAGCAAAGAGGCCCTGCTGCACCTCCCCCACAGCCTGCAAACAGCCTGAAACGTCTTCAAATGTGTGAGCATTGCAAGAAGTCTCTCTACTGTATAATATTCGCATCCTTTTCTTGGCTGTCCCGGATGACTAGTCCTCTTGCCCACTGGTCCTCCAGCCCATGGATGTGGCCGGGAGACTCTGGACTTGGCAGGCGCTGGGACTGTCACCTGGCGCCGGGACTGGCAGGACGTGCTGATGTCTTAACCCGTCGCGCTCCAGCCTGGGAGGCGTTGCTCAGGGGACGGTAACGCTCCGTGCCGCTGTTTCCCCATCGAGCCAGGAGCGAGGGCTCCGTTTTGTGCTTTGCTGTGCAGGATTCCTTCTGTCATCCTCAGAAAACGCAAAGCGTGAGGATACATGAGGAGACCCTTGAGCTCCCCAAAGCTTCTGGGGCGACTCCTTCCTGTGCCGGTGCTTGATGCGCTGCGCCCTCTGAGCTTCCCCCATCAGACCAAAGCCGTTAATTCGGGTTTGTCCTAGACAAGCATCCAGACGTCTGCATTGTTTGAGGTTTGCCCATCCCTGCTCGGTTCCCTTCTCAGTATGTCCAGCATACAGCAGGCTGAATAGTTCATTAATTGTTTCCATTTGATAGGGAAGAGCATGAATAGCCATCAGCCACCAGTGACGCATTTCACCCTGATGGCAGGGTAGTGTTTAGCCTGGTTTCCTACACCCGGCTCCCGCTGCACGGCGCTTTTCAGTAGGGAGGTTCCCAAAGGGAGCTGTTGGCTGGAGTAAGGCTGAATTCTCGCACTGTCATCTTTTCTTTCACAAAGGCATTTTATACAGGAATTTCCTTGGCATGGCAGGGATCTGTGGTGCAGACTCGTGCTTCCCAGGGCAGCCAGCTCCCGTCAGGAATTAGCAGCTCAGCGGGCAGCCCATGGACGCAGCGTCTCCCGTGCCCTTGCGGCAGCACCTTCAGGTCCTGGGGCGAAGAGCGCTGGCGTGCCCGGGGGGCAGAGCCCCCGCTGCGGTCCGTGAGCACAGATCGGACCGGGGGGAGCAGGAAACCCCTCCACCCACTCTTGGGAAGCCCGTTCAGGACATGTTTGCCCTGTCTTTGTGCAGTTTTCTTGCTTGGCGTTACCATCCCCGTGCACGGAGATTGCCTTGGGCATAAAGCTTGCTGGGGCACGGGGTGCCCGCCTGAGCCGTCCCGCTTCCACGCTGGGAGAACGGAGGCAGACCACACCGGGTCTGTGTGGTCTCAGCTCTCCCCTCAGAAGAGAAGTATTCCTGCTGAAGGTCAAGGTCACCTACGGAAACCGCTGGGGAGAAACATTGGGGAAAAGACCTAGCAATGACCGTGTAGACAGGACTGCCTTACCCAGGATCAGATAGCAAAGACAAAGGGCCTGTTAGCTGCTGTTTATTCTTTCATAGCCTTTGCCTTTCCTCCTACAAATCCTCCCTAAAGGAGACACTATTAGCCCTGTGCGCTACTAACAGCCCGAATTTAAGATAACCCCTTTTGTTCCACCGCATTTAGTGGATATTTGATTCCTGTTCAGGAGGGCGATAGCGTGTGTAAATATTTGGTGCCCCGCTGATCAAGGTTTGATTTATAAGCTCCCGTCGCCGCTGCACTTGCACGTGTCGGCTGGCAGAGCCCCGAGCGTCTGACCGCCCACGGCACGCTGCCCGCCAAAGCCTTCCCGGCTGCGAAGAAAAGGAGCTGCAGGCTGGCAGCGATGAGAGCCCGGAGCCAAATCCCCCTTCTCCATCCCCCGGATGGTGTTACCGTCCCCCTGAGGACCACGGGGTCTGGCTGGGTTTAGGAGGACCCACATCCCTTGGACCCCCAGTTTATGAAAGCCCCGAGCAGAGCCGTGCCCCGCTCCTCCCTGCATGCAAGGGGAGAAACCTGCAGCGGGGCTCCGGCAGCTCATCCCCCGGGCAGGCTTTCCCCGGCTTTTGGAGCGCCAGCCGGCTCCCAAGTTGGATTTTTAAAGTAGCACTAATGAAAATGCTGGGAATGTCTGTGGCTCTCCGGCATTTTTTTTTGTTTTGTGGGTTCTCCCATCCGCCGCTTTGCGGAGTAGCTGGCACTCCCCACAGATGGGGAGTTCTGACAAAAGGAAACTGTTGCTTTGTCTTCCAGACATTTTTCTTGCATTTTATTTTTTTTTACCAGTTTGGGTGGAAAATGGAGTTTTGGCTGTGCCCTCAGGAAAGGCTGTATTCTTTCGCCTCCAGCTGATGGCTAGTTAAAGAAATGTAAGTAAATAATGTGTAAAGCAAGGTCCGTGTTATGGGACAACTATAAAACTTACAGGCAGAGCTATTTAATTTCACCCTCTCCGTACACACATGCACACGCCTTTCCTGGCCCAACCCATTGCCAGATCTATGTTAAGATTTTAAATAACAAAACTACATTGTCTCTTGGAGACTAAGGACAAAATAAGTGGATTTTTTCCTCTCCCTTACACATGACCAAAAAAAAAAATATATTAGAAGGCCATTTTCCCAAGCTTCTCAAATGTTTTGTTTGTTTTTTTCCCATGACTTATCTTCGGTCGAAATGAGGCTAGCATAAAGTGGAAGCCCAGAGCTCTCAGGAGCAGGCTAGGAACAGGCAGGTGGAAAAACATGAGAGAAAGAGCCTAACCCGCCGGGCTGAGTAACGCGAAAGGTTTAGTGTGTGTGTCCCCGGGCACGGGGAAGGGACCGGACCTGGGGGTGGGAGCCTGCCCAGCCTTAGGTGGCCAAACTCTGCTTTCACCAGTCTAAATCTGGCGTCTCGCAGCCACGCAGGCCCGGGTTTGCTCAGAGCCGAGCGGGTCCTCAAGGGCCATCGGGTCTTGATCCTGAAATACGTGAGGTTAAAAGCGGCACGATCTCACCTGCCAAGAGCTGCGGCTCCCTGCCTGGCTGCGCCGCTCTCCAGTCTCTGTACGCTCCATCCTGTAAGGGACGCGTTTGGATGTCCCCGCAGCACGCCCCGCTAGCCACGTCTGGCCACAAACACTATGAAACCCCCTTTCTGGTTTCTTCATTGCCTTCTTTCATCCTCAGCATCATGCTTGTCCTACAGCAGGAAAAATAGATCCAAGCGGCCAGGATACACATACTGTGAATGTTCTCTGGTGTGATTCATTTGCAGAATACCAATAATATATTTAACTAGTGTTGTACAAATGAAACATGCATTTTAAAAGAAATTATTTTAAAGATTTATTCCAAAAGAAGCAATGATTTTTTTATAGAAAGTTTTTCTGGAATAAATGGAAAGGTACAAAAAGAAAAAAAAATAAAAAGAATAAAAGATTGTATCCATCTATCAGTCTTGTGTCTGTTTTATAAGAGTATTTCAATTTTTGTATTTCAGATGTGACATGGACTATTTTGTGGATGTGCTCATTTTCTTGCTAAGGCTTATATTACAGTTGTATTGTGAATGCTCCAAAGCCAAGATTGGACAATAAACTTCATTGAATACAGGACAGTTTTGTACAGGATATAATTTTTCTCTTTTCTCTTTTTTTGGTAGGAGAAGGATCCGCTTTGTTTTTGAATTTCAGCTAGGTAGCACCGACGTCTCAGGCGCGCAGGTCCCTTGGCAGGCTCCCGAGCGGTGAGTTGCTCCGTGGTGGGCACGCAGGGGAGGCAGGCTGCCGGACCGCGGCCGTGCCGTGCCGTGCCGTGCCGTGCCGTCTTTGTGCCTTCCCGCAGAGTCTTTCCCCACAGCTGCTTTCTCTGCGGCTCCAGGACACCTTTCCTTTTCACTCCTGCTAGCAGGGCATTTTTTGGCTGGCTGTGGTAAACTCCCAGACACAGACTTAGTGCAAAAGGAGTTGCCCACTACCTGACCTTTGCAGGGGACTAAAACACAAGACCTTAAGAACTTGAGCGCAATAGGAAAATCTTTCTGTGGTCCCTTGCGTGGATCCTAAGGCCCTGAACAAATATTGCCATAAGCCTATCAGGCAAATAACGCACAGAGCTGACGTGCCCAGCCCGTGGCTGCAAAGCAGCTGAAGGGCAGAGCTGGGGAAGGGACAGGGGAGCCCTGCTTCCCGCAGCGCTAGCAGCTAAAAATCTCCCTGAGACCAGAGCTATTCAGCACGGCAGTGCCCTTTACATATTCCTGCTCTCTGGCCCATCAGGGCTGAAGAGAAGCTACAGCCACCCGGCTCCGGGGGACCTGGGAAGAGCCAGAGATGGAGTACGGGGGGACCTGTGGGATCTTTAGGGCCAGACCTGTGGTGTGAGCCCGCGGACGATGGGCGGCTGGTTTAGGGAAGGGGGCAATGCCCTTCCCCTCCCCGGGCTGCACCTCAGGCCAGCGCCCAGCCTGCCTGAGTCACGCTCAGGCACTGGCGTGGGCAGAGCCCCAGTAACAAGCTGTTTGTGAAACCAGTTGCTCCATCTGCCGCTCTCATTCCTCCAGTCTCACTGCGGCGGCAGCTGCCGGCGCTGGATCCAGGGGAATGCTGCCGAGCGGCCCCAGCCCGCATCCTCCGCCCGCGGACCCAGCCGGCCTCTGGATGTTCCCGGCCGCCCAAATAGCCGTGACCTCCCCGCTCCGTGTCCCTTAGGGCGTCCTCCTGCCTCACAAGGATGCTCAAGCCAGGTCACCCATCGCTCCCCGGGTCTCTCAGCGTATCTGCAAAGCGGGGGCGATACCTGCTGCCCTCAACAAGATTATTTGTGTGTCATTAAATTACGGGTGCGTTTCAGGAGGCTCAGCCTGGTCGTTCCATGGCAGCCCGCCCTCCTCTGCCACAGTTTTAGTACAGTAAAGGAGGAAGCACATCGATTCCAGCTAAACCGGAGTGGGTGTGTGAATTATTTAAGTTGGACAATAGGAGAACGTGTAGGTGAGCGCTTCCTCCTTTTAGATAAGTGTTACAGGATCTGTAAGAACTGGGCCAACATCTCAGGCTAACGTTTGACCTAGAAGTGGAGCTGAGCTTTCCAAATCACACGCCGTGGTTTGAAACTCTTGGCCCTGAAATACATGAGGCGAACACCTCTCTCGCGTGCTGCTGCTCCAGCTGCCCGGCCCGTTCATGCTGGGTTGCTGAGCATCTTACATGCAGCCTGGAATAATTCAACCCATCGTATGGAGAGTTTACCCCGTGCTGTAAGAAGCATCACATCTTTTCTCAGTAAGGTTCGGTGATTCTGGGTGGTTATTTTCTTATCTGCTCAAGCTTGCTTGGTGGTGGGTTTTTTGGGCTGAGTTTCAGCTGCTGAAAGGCATCGGCGCTCCCGTTTCCAAATCGCATGCAGCATTTTGGCCCGTCGCACCGGCACGCGTGGTTGCTGGGATAACGCGTTGGGGTTTCTGAGGGCGTCAGCCCAGATTTGCCCTTTGTGGTCTCTTGGCAAAAGGGGGACGGGGGGAAAACTCTTCAAGAGTATCTCAGCCCCAGGCCCTTGGCCCCAGCTGCCAACCCAGACACCGGCGAAAGCCTTGAAGGAGCCCCTCCCCGGGCGCCTGCTCTCCCAAGCCCACCCATGGGGCCTCAGCTGGTTCCACCCCGAGGAAACCTTTAGAAAATCTATTACTAGAGTTTAATTTTCCCACTGTATTGAGACTGGGCTAAGAGAAGTGATGCCGGCATCACAAGAGCAAATCTGAACAAAAATCTGGCTTCTGGGTGGAAGCTCTATAGAGCAGTCACTGCAAAGCAGTTAAAGAAGTAATTGCTCCACTGGCTGAAAAGATTAACTGCTAGAATGTGAAAAACCCCTGCTGTGCCTCTTGCTGCCCCAGGAAGAACGTGCGAGGGCAGGGGAAGCAAAAGGAAGGTGTTTCTCAGACGCTTGCGGGATCTTTTTGAGCAGCAATGGCACGCACCGACTGACGCTGCTCTCTGTAAGGCTGCTCTGCTCTTCCTTCATTCATGATTTCACTTTGCAGCTTGCAGCAAGCGCAAAAATGTGGGTGTTTAATTCATTGCAAGTACAACATTGATTTCAGTTTGGAAAACAGCCTAAAGTGCCTCCTCGTGAAGCTAATTCTGGTATTGCATATACTCACAGTCCTGTGGCTTGCATTTTTATGAGCTACCTCTGAGGATCTGGGTTTCAATATGTGGAGCCAGAAAGGATCTGTGTGTTCTTATGCTGACTAACCCACCTACGCTTCGTTTCTTATTTGCAAGCATATCTTGCGTGACTTGTGTTATCCCTGATGAAATGGCCTGATATTCCTGGAAGCAAGTGTACCGGCACTTAGGCCATTGCTTAGCAAAGCGGGGTCAGCTGTTGCAGCTGGGGTAGGGGCTGTGCTAACATTTGTAACCTCTGGTAGGTGGATGCTGCCTTTTCATCTGGGAGTAGATGCAGTGAATGTGCAAAGGTGGGGAAAGCATGGCTCAGCCATTTTATAGTTGGGGAAGTCAAGGCCCAGAGAGCTGATGCTATCAAGTGATGGTGATGCAGTAATGGAAGCCAGGAGCAGAGTGCAGGGCTCCTGACTCCCTGTCCGGTAAAGGGAGAACCAAGATCAATATTGAGATCAAGAACGTGGTCCAGAGGAACCACGGGTGAAGCCCCATCAGCCCTTTTCTTGGGGCACGGCACCCAGTATGTGAAAGACAAGGATCTGCTGTTCCATCAAGTGACTCCAGCCCCATGCACAAGGAGATGGGTGGACGAAGAGGGGCAGGAGATAACCCTCCCAGCAGCATTCTGATGGAAAGGCCTTTATAGTCGCAATCCTTCCTCCCTCGTGCTGTTTTGTCCCCACTTGCAGATGGGGAGAGAGAAGCGGAGGCAGGCTGCAGTGGCGTGGCCCTTCAAAGCCAGCTGTTGCCTGGCAGGGAGAGCCCCAGGCTGTGGCTCACAGGCCTGTGCATCAGCCTCCCCCTCCTCCCCGTCCTGCCGTCCACGCTATTAAGGAAGACGGTTTATCATGTCATGATAAAGCCCGATTTCCGGCCATGCTGTTGACTCATTCCGTGTCCGTAAGCAAACCGCTTCATTCCTTTCTGGCCCTCAGTTTCCCCATCAGTAAAACAGGATAACAACATTGCTCCATCCCTCCAGGCAGCTGAGCTGTTTCTTTGATTGCTCAATGGCTTCAGGTGGAGGTGCAGCCGGCCACAGGAGTTCTCCCTTTGGGGCAATCAGGGGTTTATTGCCCACCTGTTCTGTGCTTTGTTCACTCCGGTGGTGGAAGAGGGCACGATCCTCTCCTCCTCGCTCTGGGAAGACTCCAGCAGATGCCACAGAGAGGGAAGAACAAGGACTCGGATGCAATTTGGGTTAGCTAAACATTAAGCTATGTCCAGGTGGAAACGAGCACCTGCAGCCCCAGAACAGCATTCCTGAGGCACGGGTCACAGGAGGCGTGAGTACGTGTGCGGGGTCCGCTGGCACGGGAAGGGAGCTGGTGTGCAGGCCTGGAGCCAGCCCTCTGCCATGGCTGAGCTCCATCGATTCTGGTTTGCCTGGAAAGAGTGTTCTAAAAATTGCTAGTCTTTCCCAGATAAAGTAGGTGAAATATTTATAAATCCATCCTCTAGAGGAGACCTTTTGCGTAAGCATCAACCACTCCAACTTTAAAACATGCACCCCCCCGAGCCATCTTGTGCTTCTCATCCAGAGAAGGGGCAACTTTAATTGCATTTGTCTGGAACGGTTGCACCTATTTACGGGTACGGAGACCGCAGAGACGGTCCGCAGCAGAAAAAGGGGATTGCTGGGCTTCCTCGCTTGGCCGCGCTCTCTGTTGCATCGGCTTCGCTGCTGCGGCCGTAGCTCGGTGCCGTTCGTGCCGTGGGGTGCGGACCACGCAGCGGGGGCGCGGCCGGGGGGGCTGCCCCGCTCTCGGCAAGGTGCCGCAAACCCCGGGGGGATGCGGGGGGTGGGGGGGTGCTCGGGGGCTCCTGCGGGCCCCGGGAGGGATGCGGAGCGGGGCCCGGCTTCGGGGCGGTGGGGCGATGCAGAGGGGCCCCGCCCCGGCCCGGCCCCGCACCGCCCCGGCCCCGGGAGGCGGCGGCGGCGGCCCCCGGCCCCGGAGGCGGAGCCAGCGCCCGGCGGGGCTCCGGAGCCACATCCTGCAAAGGAGGAGCGGGAGCGGAGCGGGGCCGGGAGCGGGGCCGGGGCAGCGGCAGCGAGCGGGGCCGGGCGGCCGGGAGCCGCATCGCCGGGGCCGCCCCGCGCCGCCGCCCAGGATGTGGTGGGACGAGCGGGTGTCGGCGCGGTTCCGGAGGAACCTGCAGCCCACCCTCACCTACTGGAGCGTCTTCTTCAGCTTCGGCCTCTGCATCGCCTTCCTGGGGCCCACGCTGCTGGACCTGCGCTGTCAGACCCAGAGCTCCCTCTCCCAGATCACCTGGGTCTTCTTCTCCCAGCAGTTCTGCCTCCTGCTCGGCAGCTGCCTCGGAGGGGTCTTCAAGAGGACGTAAGGCGCCTGGCAAACTCATCGCACCTCCTGCGGGTGGGCTTAGCTCTCCGCAGCCCCTCCGCTTTCCTCCCGGGCCGGGGGTGGGCAGCCCACCCCGGGCTTCGCCTCCCTCCCACATTCTCCCGCCGGGTTTGCATGGCTGAGCTGGGATGCTGGGGTCCGCGGGGGGAAAAACCCTGTCCCAGAGGGCCCGCAGCCCTCTCAGCCCAGCGCCTCGGAGGGAGGGGGCTTCCCGGGAGGTGCGGGGCGGGAGCCGCTTTGGGGGCCGCTGCTCTCCTCTCCTGCACGTTTTCGTACCCCTGGCGAGAAGCTGCCGGTTCCCCTGGAGCTCGGGACAGAGAGCGCCTTGGCGTGAAGTTACAGCCAGAACTTCCTGGAGGGTATTTTCCTTAACCTGATTGTTTATTACAAAAATATTATTGCAAGCCTGTTTTAATAACCTCGGTGTCAGAAATCAGGGCATTGTCGTGCTCCTCAGGAGTTTGGGCAAACACGAGGCGAGATGCGAGCGGTCCTCACGGTCTCGCTGCTGCGGGGGACGAGGGCGGAGGCGGTGTGGGCTTCGTGGGCCAGCGGTGGGCTTCGTGGGCCAGCGAGAAACCCGGGCACAGCCCAGCGGGGATTTGCACTGAGCCTTCTGTCCAGGATGTGTTTAAAATAAATAATAACGTGATGGCTCAACCCTAAAGATCGCCAAACAGGCATTTGATTTGAGGCTTGATGACAGCTATGCTCTGCTGAGAATCAGCTGATCGTTTACATTGTCACTAATTCTTCAGGCAGTGATGTAACGTGTCGGCTCCGTGTACGTCTCTGATGTACACGTCATATGTATGTATGTGTTTAACGTGTATATGAGGGAATTTTGCATGAATCCTTCGCTGCTTTAAAATGCCTGTTTTAAAACGTGTTGTTAACCTCTTGTATTGTGAATTGTGGAGCGTTGGCTAAGGAAGATGGCATTAGAGCACCTGTTAAGCTGCCATCCTGGTCCATGGACCTGTCCTGCTGCCCCTGTCCCACAGAGCCCAAAGGCTTCCCGGGGCAGCAGGAGCTGCTCTCCGTCGGGCTGTGCCGGGAGAGGAGGTGCGAGGGGGGGTGCACGGGAACGGGGGCGGCACGTGGGAACCTTGCCCTGGGTCTGACACGGCTCCGAGGCTGCTGGGTCAGCAGGCAGTGCCTTTGCCAGCCCCCAGTCTGCTTCACATATGTTGGAAGGAGCAGCGAAGGAAAATGCAGAATTGTTTCCCGCTGTCAGCTTCCTACCCAGAGCTCCTGCCCGTGGCCGGCAGGTTACGCAGACCCGATCGGGGTTTCGTGCTCAGAGACTCCCAAACTCTTAACTCTGCAGCAGCACGTGGCGGGAAAGAGCGTGGCTGTTGCTTGCTGCGGTTACGAACCAGGATGCGTTTGCGATCGCAGCTTCTTGGAGCAACCGGCTTTTGCAAAGTGTCCGCCAGCCCCCCAGGAGCGGCAGCCCTGCCGGGCAGGAGGGCATGTTTCGGATAGTTGTAGCTTGCGAGCGTTGCGGGGGGTTGCTCGGAGCGGTGCGGCGTGCAGACGCGTGGGTTTGGATGAGAACGTTAACTGTTCAGACCCTGAGAGCTCCTGTACTATGCCCTCTTCAGGGATGGACAGATTGAGCTGTCCTGCTAAGGAGTCCTCCCTCTGGGCCATGCTGCGGGTTTATAAATCAAATTATCCTGGCCTCGGTGCGGGGCAGGGAGGAGCGCTGGACAGATCGTCTTTTCCAGTTAGGGGATGGATAGCTGCTCGTAGAGGGTCCCAAAGCATCGCCTGCCTGCAAGCCATGCGTGCCGAGGTCTGGCTGCAAGCTGTGTTTAATTTCTAATGCCTGAAGAACATAGACTTCGCTGCTTGCTTTCAATTAAAATATGTATTGGTCTGAGCTCTCTGAATGATGGACTTGTGAGGGAAAGCAGTGTTGTTACTGGATTCTGCAGCAGAAGTGGGTGGTGGGACCTAAATAATGGTTTGGTTCCTCTTGCCAGAGAAGCTGCTGAATGCTGGGCCGTGGTCTCTGCTCTCTGGGCGCAGCTGGAGTCCTGGAGCACTGGGAGGACAGAGCGTAACGATGGCATCATCCCTTCTGTAACTCGGAGTGAGCCTGGACTGCCAGAACCAGCTCCAGAATTCCCTCTCCTGCGAGATTTCAAGGAAGAAGAAAGTTTGCCATTGCGAGTTTCCCCGAGCGATGTAGGAACGCCACGGTTGCCTGCGGGGCTCCGCGCTGGGGCCCGGGTTTGCTGCGCGGCCCCTTCCCGGGCTTCTCGGGAGCGCAAAGCCGGAGCTGCGGGAAGAGCAGCTCCCGCGGAGCTGCGCGGCGCGTTGTTTGAGCTCGCTTGGCGTTTGCTGGGTTGTAATTACAAGCTCTGCTTCGGAAGAATACAGTTTTTTCCAGGGTATTGCATGAGTGGGGTTGGGGTTTAGGTGGAGTGCGTGCCCTGGCTCAAACCCTGGTGCTGCCGTGGTGTTGGCAGAGGTTCCTCGAGCAGCGTCAGCCCTGGCAGCAGCTGATGCCCTCCATCAGGAGCCCTGGGCCCCTTTGCGTGGAGCACGCTGAAGACTCTTGTTTCCTGGTATTACCGGGACTGGGTTCTTGGGAGTGCCCGACACGTTGTGAGACTGCGAACCCGGCCAGCAGCGCTGGGGTGGGAGTGCTGGGAGGGCTTGAAACCCTCCCCAGCCTCGGAAACCCGAGTGGGAGGGAGCTCCTTGGTAAATCCAGCCCCGAGCGCCTGGCGCTGCAGACTCCGGGGTGAGCTCTGCGCACCTGCATCCCCCGCCGCTCCCCCTCCTGCTTCCCTTGCCTTCCCCTTTTCCTTTCCCATTTTGTTGGGTTTTAAGCTTGCACTGTGAAGTTAAAGTCACGCTGCCTCTGTGCTGCTGGGCTACACGTTTGTGACAGGAGCAGCAGCGTAACTGAGCGCCCGTGCCCCAGTTTGGTTGTTTTCATTCAGAAAGTGCATTTTTGTGTCCTTATAGAAGGACCTTATTTTCTGCTTTTGCTCCCAGCGTTCGGGTCAGCCCTGAGCCAGTCCCGCTGGTGTTCGCAGAGGAGAGGAGGGGGCTGGGAGGTCTGCGGCTGTGTTGGAGCCCTGAGCAGGCTCTGCTCGAAGTGATTCACACCAGGACCTGGGGGGCTGGTGAGATGGGACCCTTCTTTCATCTTTACCCCTGGGCACCCGTGCATGTCACAGCACGTCAGCGGGGAGTGGGTGACCCTGTTCTCGCCCTGCCCCTCAGGCTCCCATCTTCTGAAGGTTTCTGTTCAAGCCTCTGGCTGGTGCAGAGGATGCTTCTCACCGCAAAGGAAAGTAAAGCCTTTTGTTGCTGAGAGCAGAGAGCACGGTGACTTGAGCGCGAGCTCCTCGGGGGAGGCAACGCTCCCCGAGCCTGGCTGGTGCTTCCAGCTGGAAACGAGGGCACCTGAGGGCAGGTGTGGGATAATCCGTGCCCTCCTCTTCCTCTGCGTCCTCACCTCGTCCCCTTAGGGCTTTGGGTTTTTAATTATCAGTTTTGCAAGTCTGAATTAGCCTGATTATCATTTTTCTTCTTGATGTGAAGGACTTAGAAAATGTTCCCTGGGGTGGGGAAAAACATCCTCGAAGTTGAAGAGTGCCTGCTGCAACAGGGACACCGAGGTGGGGGGTTACATACGCTGCGTGGGAAGGAGAGGGCAAGCTTTGCTGGCTGTGCCTACAGGATAGCATTGACTGCCCTAATCCTACAGAGGAGAACAACCGAAATGTTTTGGGGGGGAGCTGCAGACCTTCCCTCAAGCCTTGTGATGGAGCCAGGCCGTGTGCTGGGTGCTCCTGAAACACAGTCCATGGCATTACAAGACTTGCTTCATGTGCTGCAGCGGAGCCTGCCCTGGGGACAGCCGCAGCTGGTGCAGAGCTGAGCTGCGCACCCGCTCAGGCGGGGACATGGGGACCGGTCAGCGATGGGGAGGGCAGCGATGTCAGAAACCGGGCCATGGTGTTACGTCAGCGTGGCTTTTTAAGCCCTTTGGAGGGGTGCATTTGTTTCGTATCATCCAGACACGGAGTTCATACCCCCTCTGAAAGCCGTGGGATACCTCAGTTAGGGATGCTTTCAAAGAGGTTTGGTTCTAAAGAAATCTCCCAGCTGGTTGTTCGGTGCCTCCCTGGGTGCTGAGGTTGTTCGGTGCCTCCCTGGGTGCTGAGGTTGTTCGGTGCCTCCCTGGGTGCTGAGGTTGTTCGGTGCCTCCCTGGGTGCTGAGCAGTGTCCTTTGACCACATCTTGGGGATCTGGCATGAGAAGCCAGCAATGTCTTGGTCCCCCGATGCCAGAGCCAGGGAAGGGGGCAGCAGGGCTGCGTGCTGCCCTGGGCCGTGGGCTGCTGGTGTTTGCAGCGGGGTGCAATTGTGTTATTAACATCTTATGGCTGGAGGCAGGGATTTTTGCTCATCGGGGAAAAGTGAGGTGATCTTTTTAAGGACCTAACATCATCTGCAATTAATGTTTAACTCTAGTAATGAGCGTACTCCCTAGCCAAGCACAAGCGGTGCTGTGGTTGTTTTGCTAGGGCTGCAGAAGAGAAGAGGCGTTTCTGGGATGTCTTGGTGTGCGTTTCCCCGTTTCCCCATCGCTCCCGGCCTCGGATTTGCCAGCTGCTGGTGCCTCTGCCTCTCTCCCTCCTGCTGGGCTCCTGCTGTACCCTGGAGAGTGCTGCCTCATTTCTCCAGGCTCGAAGCTGCTTCTCTCTCATTTGCTAGTTGTTTTTCCTGCCGTGACTGTGCACATCTCGCTTTGCTCCCTCCCTCCCCCAGAAATCCCACGCTGGCTCCCCGTTTTGCTGTCAAAGGAAGATCAGTAGTTACGGCTTTGCAAAACGTCGGCTCCTCCAAGGTGATCTGGCTGATGGGTGAGCGAGGCTGGGCTGGGAGACGGGAGCGCACCGAGGCGCTGGTGCAGCCGGGTTTGTGCCACTGGGCGGGAGAATAAAGGAGACGTGTCCTTGGCCCGTTTTTCTCCCCGGTGCTGTTGGAGTGCAGTGTAAGCAACAAGCAGGATGTGGAAGGCCAAATCGCTCTGGGCTTGCAGATGAATGAGGGCCACGCAGAAACGCAGTGACATGCCCAAGGCCAGGCCGTTCTGGGCGAGCGGTCAGGGCAGGAGGGCTGGTAGCGTGGTGCCCGGCAGCCGCGGAGGCTCTCTGCGGCGGGTTCAGCCTGTGCCTCCTCGTAGCCTTCCCTTCCCTCTTTGGGCAGGGTGCGAAGCAGACGGGGGGTCAGGCAGCCCGCAGGAGCGAGCCGTAGGCGTTTTGCTTGCTGGTTGCATGTCCATACTAGGGACATAGCTGTGCATTGCCAGTCCTTTGCTGTGGACAGATGGCTGTGCCCCACATGCCCCAGCAGCAGGCCCCAGTTGCTAATTAGCAACTCATTGTAGCAAGTTGCTGGCCACTGCAAGGGGCTTCTACCAGGGTTTGGGAGCCCAGGGTGGGGAGGGGAGGTGCCTGTGCTACTCTGCTGTGCCTTTGTAGTCCCATCTTTCTGCTAGTTTCAGTGCTTTGCTGTCTGGTCCCTGTTTCCTTCCTTCCTTCCTTCCTGCCTTTCGACTTGGCAGCTCTGGAGCAGCGCGGTGCCAGCCTGGGCGCCGTTCTCCAGCGAGCTGGCTAGCGCCCGGCTCGCACCGAGAGCAGCCTCCCCGCTCAGCCAGGCAGGCCTGCCTGCGCTGCTGCCAGACTCGAGATGTAATGCACCAGCTTTACCTCTACCCCGCACATCCCTTGGGCTTCTCTGAATGACCGTGTGGGTTGGAAAGTGGCTGCCTGCACTGGGAACGGCGGCAGCGCTGCATCCCGCCCTGCCGTGCTGGGGGAAGGGATGATGCTGCCAGAGCAGAGCATGGAAGGGGAACGGCAGCAGCTCCCCAGTGCTCCCCGTGAGACCGGGCAGCACCTGCAGGCAGGTCCGGGGTGACACGGTGATGTGGATGCCAGCAGCTCTCTCCCTGCTGGGAACTGGGCTTGCGCAGCAGCTCTCATGCCTGCTCAGCCTGCTCGTGCCGTACAGCCCTGCATGAGAAATGCCCTGGAGCTGCTCAGAAGTCACGACGTGGCCTCGCCTGCACGTACCCATGTTCCTTTCCGTTCCCAGATCTGCCCAGTTAACAAGGGAAGGTTCTCGGGCCCTATTCTGCCTTGAAATGGGCAGAACGTGGGTTTGAAGGGGTGGTTACTCTTCTCCACGAAAGCTGGGTGGAAGATCTGCCTCTTCAGGGCATCGCCCTCCACGCAGGAGATGCCAGTGCCCTAGGCTGGCTATGGCTGGGACGTGGAGGTGCAGGGTGTGCAGCATTTCCCTCGTCTCGTCAGAAGAGCATGTGCTGGAGCTGTGTTAGTTGGAGCTACAGCCTGTGGGTGCATCTCCTGCGAATGCCTATGCCACTCGCCGACCTGGGGCTGAAAGCGGGAGGCCGTGGTGCGGATACTGCTCTCGTGGTAGTAATTCTGTCCTGTCTATCCTCTTTCCCCGTCTCAGGTTGGCTCAGTCCTTGTTTGCGCTCTTCGCCTCGTCACTAGCGATCTCCTTGGTCTTTGCCATCATCCCTCTGTGCCACAATGTGGTGGTCCTGGCTGTGGTCATGGCTGTGGCAGGACTGGCCATGGGTTGCATCGACACCATCTCCAACATGCAGCTGGTGAAGATCTACCAGAAGGACTCGGCCATCTTCCTGCAGGTGAGCACGGAGCCGCGTCCCCTCTGGCTGTGCTTCTTCCTCTGAGGAAGAGGAGTGAGGGGCTTGGCCAGCCTCCCTGCAGAGAAGAGCAGTAAACCTCCCTGCTCTACTTGCACATCTCATCTCTTGCAGGCCCTTCATTTCTTCGTGGGCTTTGGAGCGCTGCTAAGCCCGTTGATAGCTGACCCCTTCCTCTCGGACACCAACTGCATCCTCTCAAACTCCACGGCCAATGCCTCCAGCAACCTCCCTCACATCCGCAAGTCCCTGGTCCCGCACCATCCAGGCAACCTGTCTCATTACGACCTGCCGATGAAAGGCATGGTGGTCACGCGCGTCTCCTACGCCTTCTGGATCATGGCCCTCATCAATGTAAGTGCTGCAGCCGGAGTGGTCCAAGCTGTTGCTGGGGATGTCTCTGCTTCTCGGCTTTGCCAGTGGCTGTGGTGTTTGGGGGGTGTTGGTGCCTGTTAGGGGGTCCCAGTGATGGAAGGAGGTGTGAGGATGGTTGTGCTGGTCCACAGCAAAGGTTTGGGGTTTGCCAAGTGCCCGGTTTCCCAGCCAGGAGCAGGTGCCTGGGGCAGGAGGGCACGACTCTGCGAAGCTGAACCAGTGGTGACTGCACCATCAGATGCGGTAGGGTCGATGTGCCGTCCTGTGGGATTTGTCTGATCTCTCTGAAAGCAGGTTGCACCTCCAGCCTCCCCCAGTGCAGCAGTTATATCAGTTAACTGCGCTCAGAGCCGCAAGCTCTTCCTCCTCGGTCGGTCTGGGGAGCAGCCTGGTGATGGTGGGGATGGCTTGGCAGCAGGGTGATTTGCAGCATCTTTATTCATGGGAAAGTACCTATCGATGAACTGAATTACTGGGGCTGAAAGCTTGATTGGGGCGTCTGTGCCATTTGTCATGTCTCCCTGGTGACTGGCAGCAGATGTAAAAGCCCCGTGGCCCTTCCTTTGTGAGAGAGATGGGGTTTAGCGCCCGTCCTCTTTCTCTGCCCTGCTCAGTCCCAAAGCTGATCTCCAGCAAGCTGCTCTTGCCTGCAGGCTGTGGGCTCTCTTTGAAGTGTGCCCCTGTTCCTTACCCCCCAGTTAATACCCGAATCCCAGCATGGTTGAATACAGCCGGTCCCTTGCACAGCCTCGCTGAGCTGTGGCCATCGTCGTGCCCTCCCCGGTCCCTCTGCGGCAGAGCTAGCTAAGCTGCCGCTGTCATTTCCCTGGCGGCAGGGGCCCTGCGAGCCTGTGTGTAATTGTCCATGTAGATCTGGAGCGATAAGAGCGGAGCGTGTTGTTGCAGTGAGCGTCGGCCCGGCTGAGTGGTGCTGTTCGTGCCGGGATTGATGCCGAGGGCATCAAAAGCTGCGGAGTGCCCGGTTATGCTGCGTGCATGGGAATTCCCGCTGGCAGGGGTGCTGGGATCCCCTCTGTCGCAGAGCAGAGCCCAGCCTGCGTAGCCCTTGCTGTAAGGTGCTCTGGTGTCTCTTTATAAAGAGCGTCCCAGGGTGGGGACTGCCAAGCTGGTGCCTGCTTTGCTCCCCTGCAGACCTCCTGTAGCAGAAGCGAAGGGTGATCCTGCCAGAAGGACCTCTGCCTGCCCTGCAGCCCCGGCCCCTGCTGCCCCGGCCCCGTGCAAGTTTCGCCATTGCCCCTCTGCCAAAACGTAGGGATGCGACGGTGGTCCTCCTCCCTGTCCCAGGCCACCGAGCAGCCCTTGGTCTTCCACCACTCCGTCTGCACTAGGCAAAGGGAACAGGTTTCTTTGTGCTCTTGGTCTTCCCATTTGCTGAATAACTAAGACGCATCCCAGCGCACCTAATCCAGGGGCTTTCGTTAGCCCGAGGCCTGCGCAGCTTGCTGATGCGAGAACAGGCAACCAAAACAGCTGGGCAGGTGCTGTAATAAGCTGCTTTGCAGAAGTACCGAAAAGAATGCTCTCTGCCTAGGAGGAGAAGCCAGCTTTAATTACCTCTGACTCTGCATATGCCATGGGAAATGTGCTTTTAATTACACCGGCGCGTTATCTATTTTGTCAGTCAATCCTGACCAAACTAATGTAGTTTTGCAGGCAGCGTTTGATATCCGCTTTGAATATGCGATGTGTCTGCTATCTGGAGCACTGGTGGGAGGGTGGTTGCCAGACCCCCCTCTCTGTTCCCGGCAGCGTCCCATGGACGTTTTGGGAGCAGGATGGGACCCTCAGCTGAGTCCTGCTGTGCCCAGCAGCTCATTTATAGCAGGTCGTGAGCTGGGCTTGTGCGTCGCTGCACGCTCAAGTGTGTGCACACTGGGTAGGATCACGGGAACGCGGCAGGGAGTCCCGGGGTGCCGGGATATGGGATGTGATGGTGGTTTTGAGCTGAGGGTTGGGTAACAAAGAGAAGAGGAGCGGGGAGTCGGACGTACGCTGCGCACACAGCCCTTGAGCGTGTCCCCTTGCCAAAGCCGAGCTGTTATTGTCTTTCCCAAAGCCTCGCTGAGGGAGCCGACTTGATTCCTTGTTTAAACTAAATAACCCAACCCGCTGGCTGGAGATACTGAGAGTAGCTCCGCTCCAAAACTGCTGACCCTGCTTTAGGGTGTAAACGTCAGAGAAAGATGATGATCATTGGTATTTAAAGCCCCAGGGAAGGGGATGAAATGAGTAAGCTGTAGAAATGGAAACGAGGACCAGCAACTTTGTTATAAAATGGTCAAAAACACATTTCCGTCCCGGTTTTCACAGGGCTGCGTGTATTCTGACGAGACGCAAGCTGAAATGATTCATTTCAATTTCTTGCTTTGTTTGAAGTGGAAATGTCTCAATTTGACTTTGGCCTAAATGCAACATGTAAAGCTGACTGAATAGTTGTTTCGATGCTATTGAAGCAAAATGTTTTTGCTTTAGTAAAGTTAAGTGGTTCAACATTATCAAAATGAAGTGCTTGGATGACTCCCGGCCAAAATTTTTCATTCTAAGAGGAAAATTTTGGCTTTTCATCCAGATTTGGAACAAAAACATATTTCAAAATTCAGTTTCCCACAGAACGGAAATTTCATCATCCAGCCCATTCCAAGGGGCTGGAAATCAGGAAAATGTTCCTCCGAGAGGGATGTGTTTATCTGGAAGGTGGTTTCCCAGGGGAAGTGCGGGACGCTCCATTGTGCTTAGGTTGCTTAAAAGTAGCCTGGATACAATAGCAGGGAACGGTCCCGTGCTCCTGGGGGGAGAGACCGAAATAGAAACTGGAGGGAAGGAGCCTGGATTATACCCGTGCTTAACTGTGTGATGCAGCAACTTGTTGAGTTTATACTAATGGTTAAAAGCTGCCAGGGGGCGGGGGGAACGATCCCGGTGATGCGGCGAGCGGAGCTGGAGCGCCGGGTCCAGGCTGCCCGCTTTGCCCTTCAGCCCGTGCAGGCTCCCAGCGGGATGCTCAGGTGCCCCTTGGAAAAAGAAAAGCCCGCTGCTGAATAAGGGGAAGCAGAGTTGCCCTGGGAAGGAAGCCCATGAGCAAATGGTTATCGCACCAAAATCTCTGCCTGCTCAGGAGGGAGGGCTGGGGGGAGACGGGGCCTGGAGGTGTCCAGCTCGGTGCGGTCACGCTGCGGGGAGGCTGGCGTGGGGCAGGGCAGTGCTTTGAGGACCACTGTCCTTATTTTAGGGGCTGTGTCTGCGGCTCCTCTCTGGTTCTCGCTGTTTGGGCTCCCCGTGGGGTGGGGAGGCTTTGATAGCTCTTTGCCTCACGCCAAGCATCCCAGGCAGCCGATGTGTTGGCCCCAAGAAAACCGAGGAGCTGAGTAGCAAGATCCTGTCGTAAGCACGGTG
This sequence comes from Platalea leucorodia, assembly GCF_965183815.1. NCBI lineage: Eukaryota > Metazoa > Chordata > Aves > Pelecaniformes > Threskiornithidae > Platalea > Platalea leucorodia. The sequence continues at coordinate 2,365,734 of NC_138841.1, forward strand.
GCCCTGCCCCTGTGTGTCTTGGCACGTGTCCTGGCTCAGGGGCCAGCGAGGCTCGTCGTCGCCACCCGACCCCTCCAGCTGGGGCACGTGGGAGCTGCGGATGGGGAGAGGGGCTCGGCGCCTGCCCGGCAGCTCGTGGCGGTGGCCATGCTCATGTGGGCAGGGGAAGGGACGGTCCTTGAGCTGTCCTCGTCCTGTGGTCAGGGTGGGCTGCTCCTCCGGGATGGATTTGTCCCTTTGCTTGGTGAAACATGCCCTGGCAGGGCTCTGGTGTTGCGGCTCTGTTTGCTCCTCTCCATCTGCCCGTGTAATAACTGAACTGCTTTCGTGCATGCTCCGTCCCCTGTACACACCCCGGGTTTATGGCTGGCCCCTCTGTGGGCCAGGTGGCCACAGATGACTGTCCCCCGGGCGGTTTGCCAGCCAGCGTACAGCACACAGGGCTGGCTCAGGGTGGAGCCCTGGGAACCTGCTTTCTCTTGATCCTTTGCTTTTCCGCACTTTCCTGAGCTTGCTCTGGTGCGGTGGCAGCCCACGGGCGCGGGCTGCGCTTGTCCGTGGGTGAGTCTCCGGCCTTTGGGCATTCCCTACCAGAAAAGCCCAGCGCTGGCGAGCAGCTCACGGCGATGGGGTCAGAGTGCTCGTGCACCCGAGGCGCTGCCAGCTGCAAGATGGCTCAGTCTGGATAAAGCAAAAGGGATCCGCTTGCTTTAGAGATGAGGATCTGGGGAGCAGGGATGTGCCTATGGTTTGATTGGGAATCGTGGGAGTCCGGAGCTGGGGCTCTTTTCTGCATAGGCACCGAGTGCTCCTTCAGGCTGGAAGTGTCCAGAGACGTTATCTGTACAGCCAGTCCCCCTGCATGGGTATTTTTTTTGCAAAATCTGCAATTTAGAAGAATAAAATCTGGTCCTGACCTCCGGAAGGATTAGAACTATCAAGCAAATGCGTTTTTCTTCCATGGGACCGAACTAACTGTTCCTATTCCCATTGTTCCCAGAACAATGAAGTCCTCATAAATGAATTCAGGCAAGAGAGGCGGGGTGGGGGGGGGAATTCTCCATACATTTAAATCATGCCACGAGCCAACAAAAGGCAGGAAATTTGGAGCTGGAGCTCGCACTTGCTCGCAGACATGTAGAAAACAAGCGCTCGGTGGCTGGAGAGTGAGCTGTCACTTAGGATTTCCTGGCTTTCTCCCCCAGTTTGTTGCAGAATAAACACCACTGGGTTGCGGCGGGAGGAGAAGGGAGGGCTGGCGAGGGGCAGACCCAGCTTCATTTGCTTCCCTCTGGTTTCTCTGCAAAAGAAAAAAAAAAAGGCAAGTCCCTCTGGGCTTGGAGGCACCACGGAGTCGGGGGTGTGCGCAGGGAGCGGGCTCGTCCCCAGGCACGTGGCAGCGAGGAAGCACGGTGCCGGGGGCCCGACGCTGCGGCTGCCGTGTGATGGACCCAGCGGGCAGGTACAAGCCCACGGTGCCTGTGTGCGTTAGCACCAGGCAGAAAGCCCTGACTGCAGGGAACGGTGCCGGTGGGAACGCTGGGTGTTGGGAGCCAGCGCAGCGGCATCCCGGGATGTGCGGAGGTCTCTAAGGCAGCGACAGCCGAGAGGGCGATGGCTCGCTGCTCTTCAGCCCCAGGTTCTTCAGCAGAGGCTGTACCGAGGGCTGTTTGAAGCGGCTCGGCTGTGGCGGTGCTGGTGTTGTTGGCCTGGGAACCACGAGCTCATCTCTCATGAGATGCTGAGCAACCTCTGCTAACGGCTGGAGATGGGCAAAGCAGGTCTTGGAGCAGCTTGCTCTTCCCTCACAAAGAATTTCAGCGACAGAAGGTCTCCCGTTAAAACTGTTCTGCTCTCCACAGGCAAAAGCTACTTTATTATTTTATTCTTTGGGCAGAAGTGGCCAAATGCTTGGAAACCAAAACATTTTGGTTTTGAAGGGCTGGCACGGTGCTTCATGAGGTTTGTATTTAGGTGCCTTGTGTTCCCGTCTCCCTGTCCCCCATCCCAGGTGAATGGTCCCCAGCCCACCTGGCATCCCACAGGGACTGGCAGGAGATGCCCCAGCCGTGCTCCAGATAGGGAGTCTTTGCTTTCAACTGGCTTTTTTTTCTCCTTCCCTGCCAGCTCTCCTAGCCAGCCTCCATCCCTCCTGCAGTGGCTCCTTACCCCGCTGCCAGCCCGTCCTTGCCCCGTCAGGGCAGCGTGAGGCTGCTCTCGGAGGTTAATTCAGGCACATCTATTGCAGACGCCGAGCGCGGCTTCCTAAAAGGCCCTCGCGACTGGGGAACGGGACCGTGTTTTGTGCGAGACTTGTGTCGTGCTGACCTGCCCCTCTCCGTTCCTCCCCAGCTGCCGGTCCCCATCGCGGTGTTTTTCTTGCTCTACAAGGAGCGGATGGTGCCGTGCTTCAACAACAGCAGCCACCCGCTGCTGTCGGCCGACGAGCTGGCGATGGAAGCGCGGCCCGCGGAGAAGGACGATCTCTCCACCGCTGTGCAGAGGCCCCGGGCAGCAGGAGGTGAGCTGGGGGCACCGCTCTGATGGGGGGGAACGGGGAGCGAGCAGGGGGAGAAAAAGCCCTATTTCTGAGTGTCTCCATTTTGTTTAACAAGTGAGATCCATCGCTGTTGTCTAAGGAGGAAACTTGCCAAAACGTACACGTGAATGTAATCCAGAAGTGCCCAAACAATCCAAACTGACAATTCAGTGCCCAGTTGCCCTCGAATTAGGCGGGACCACAGCCCCTGAACAGAGATGAGTGTCCTGCTGTTGGGACTCCGGGCTGCTTTTCTCCAAGCCGTCCTAAAACTACACCTGGGCTCCCGAGTGGTTTAAGCACACGTGAGAGTTGTGCCCCTTCGTTTCCTTCTGGTTTTTGGTCAGGTTTTGAGCTGGCTCTGCTGACTGTTCAGTTTAAAAGTGGTCATCGTGCTGCAGAACGCTGATTTTTATAAATCTGAAAGGAATAAGGACAGCGCCCTTGTTTGAGGGGAAAGTTAAACTCCAGCAATAGTTTGCTCTTGAACTTGTGACTACACCCAGCTTTGGGGACAATAGTAACATTGTTCTTTGCTACCCAAGAGAAACGTATCGAAGTAAATCCTTCAGCTAAATAGTGAATCTCCAGAAGTAATCATATTTTAGGGTTATCAGAGGAGCGTGTAGTGCTGTTATTACAGAAGAGGTGGCTTTACCTGAACAATAAAAGGCAATTTTAGGGAATGCTTGAAGGTGGAGGCAGTTAGAGATGCGGTGAGGTGCTGCAGGGAGGGATCGCAGGTGTCCCGAACGGAGTGGGTTCTCTGGTGTCCGATAAGGTTGTGCTCATCTGATAGCATTTCCCTTAGCTGAGACACTGATGGTTTCTTTCCTCAACCCAGCTGCCCGGTTTCATACAACCCATTGGAGCTTCATGTTCTTCAGATCTCCATCTTCCTCTTTGAGGCAGTTGAGATGAATCCTTAGAGAAGCAGGAGGGCTGTATGCTGACTGCCGTGATCTTTGGCAGACACGTCTGTGCTGGCAAAATCCCTCCTTCCCCATAGAAGCAGTGAGAATTTCATCTTTGCCATGCACAGCAACTGTCTCCAGGTGCCGTTACCGTGACACCAGCCCTTTGCACGTCCCAGAGTGGTGTGACACAAGCATGAGGATGGGAGAGTCGGGAATTCCTGGGGTCCTGACCCCCGGCTTTGGCAGGCTGTGGTCTGGTCAGGGGAGGCGACACGAGCTGTGTGTTTATCGCTCGCTTTCCCGAAGTTGGCTTGTTTGGTTAACTATCATTTAGCTGAGGAAGATGAGCTGTCCTGGGCTGGACTCTGCTGTGTGGTGGTACCAAGGGCTCTGAGCACGAGCGCTATGGTCGACTGGGCTTGCTTCTATTGACTGTAAGAGCGGGGCCAGCAATGTGTTGCTCCTAAATGGGAAGAGGAGCACAAGCAGCTACAGTAAGAGAAGTAGTAAGTATCCTGGAGAGCTAGGATCCCAGTCTGTGGACAGCAGCCCAAAAGCGTATCCGTCTTCCTTCTGAAAGCGTAGAGGTAGGTAAAGAAAGAAGTTGTGCCAGCAGAGGTTAGCAGTGCTCCGCGTTGTTCACCGTCCTCTATGAATCTCTGTCTTGCAGCTGAGCACAAAACAAATCCCCATTGCGGGCTGGCAACCACCCAGCCCCGGGGGGACGTTCCAGCTAAGTTTGCTTTGCATTGTTTTTCACCAGGTCATGATGACTTATTTAGCTGCTGCCAAAGCAAAAACTTCAGAGGGGCTTCTTACGCCTACTTCGCAGTCCACATCACTGGGGCTCTTGTTCTCTTCATGACTGATGGGATTGTGGTGAGTTCAGCTGATAGAGGGATCTTGTCTGAGCAAAGCTATATGGCTTTCTTCCTTCCAAATCACTTGTAACAGCCCAAACCCAGCACATGTCCTCCGCGTGCAGTGGGCTGGACCTGAGGGTCTGCCGGTGCAGCAGGCTGGTTCCCGAGGTAGCTCATTCAAAGCTAATCGGTCAGGCTGATACGTGCCCTGCTTCTTGGGAGGGTTTTGTGGCTTCTCCTAGGCTCTCCGTTGTTGCAGCTAGATTGCTACTGCTACTAACCTAGCCAGTTTAGAGCTGGAGTTGTGATGGTGTCTACTTGTACGCAGCGGAGGTCTCTTCTCACTTCAGCCAAGAGGCAAGCACGGCTTCGTTTTATTATTTCCTAAGACATGGTGGCTCTTTGTTTGATGGGTCTCCTGAGCCCCCAAAACCCAAGACGAGAGCACGCGGGGATGGTGCGGTGTCTCTGCAGTGGCCTGGCAGCACGTCCCCGGCCGGCGCAGTCGCACGGGGCTCGCTGTGTAGTGCTTCTGTCCGGGCGAGGAAGGCTCGCTCTTGGCTGCCAAGTTGCTCTTCTTTTTCTTTCAACACTTTTGTCTCGGTCCCCTCATGGTAAAATACTGCTGGGTCTTACTAGGGCATTAAATAGGGTCTTGAAAGATGAGCGGGGTTGCGCAAAGCAGCTGCCAGATACGGGAACTTTCCAGGGCCTCCATCTTCAAGGATGATCAACTCCAGGTTCTTAATGTGACACGTTTTGAGAGTATGTAATTCTAGAAGGACAAGACAGTCCCTAGGGAAGAGAGTATCTCTACAGATAAGAGCTAAGCATGCATTTTACCTAGTAATGCTGTTAAGTCTTGCCCTTTTAGGAGAGCTTAAGTCCTGTGTTCTACTTCTGGTGGAAGCCTGTCTCCAGCTGCAAACCCTTGGGAACAAGGTTCATGGAGACTTGGTAGCAAATCCAGAGGTGGGCTCTCCAGCACTGTCACAATATCGTGAATAATTGAGGGACAGGTTGAAGTTAAAGTTGCCAAGCCTATAAGTCGCCCATCGGTGTGACATGGTGTTTTGTTTTCCCTGCAGGGAGAGTACTCGGGCTTCGTTTACAGCTACGCGGTGGAAGAGCCTCTCTCTGTAGTACATAAGGTGGCCGGCTACCTGCCCAGCCTCTTCTGGGGATTCATCACACTGGGCAGGCTCATCTCCATCCCTGTGTCCTACCGAATGAAGCCGGCAACTATGGTCTTCATCAATGTGGTAAGGCCGCTTTTACTGTGTTTTAATCCTGCTTGCCTCCAGGACGCCGTCCAGTTCTGGTTCCGCCGCGCAGAGCCGCCGCCGCGCTCGTGCCGTACCCAGGGCAGGTTTGCGCCGGCGGCAGCCGGGCGAGCTGCCTTCGCCTCCCTCCGCGTCGCTGTCCCTGCGCGTTCGCAGCCGATGCAGGAGGTAGCTGAGACTTACAACTTGATTGCGCTGCTTTTCTGAGCTTGCTTCTCGGTTAATCTAACGTTAGATGTGTGAAAGCACCTAGTAAAGTGTCTGCCAGCTTTGCTTACTTTGCACGGTGTCTTCTCTGGCCTCTACAGGGGCGTTAATGCCCGCGTTAGCCGTGGGAAAGGGAAGCCAGATAGTTCAGTAAATTCTCTACTTAGACTGTAGCAGCTGTCAAAGAAACCAATGTGATGTGAGGTTGCTTAAATTAATAAAACACATTCACTTGAAGGAAGGGGAAGGAATCCTTTCAGGATACGTAAGAAAGGTGCATGTAAGGATGTGGCAGACAACAGGGAGGGAGTTGTTCCCATTCGCACTTCTTAAAAAAAAAAAAAAACCAAAACAAGTGCGAAGGCAGTTAATTTACAATTTATTGAAACCAGAATTATTTTGGTAGCAAGTTTCACAGTTAATGTTGCGAGGCCAAGAATATGTAAGAGGGTGGTGGGAGAAGAGGAGTGACTGTTCCCGTTGGGAGGTTCGGAAGGTTTGGGCGGATCTCTGCTGCAGGGGGGCAGGTGAGGCGGCCGGCTCGGCACCTTGCTGCGGCTGGCTTTGAAAACTGAGCTTAGATCCCGACAGATACAGCCAAATGAAATGCGGTCGTTTTAAAAATGAGTGTAATCTCTTACTTCAGCACATCGTCACTACTTACACGGGAGCAGGGAAAGCTCAGCATCAGCAGCTCCACCTCGGGTGTCTGATATGAACAGTCCCGTCCTCGGTGCGTGCTACCGACTTAATCGCTTGTCCGCACTGCACGACTGCTCTTTTAACAAACCTGAGGACAGGACTTCTGCCTTAGCTGCTGCTGCTATTTGGAGAGAAGAGGGAATAGCCTCCAGCCTCGAATGGCAGCCGCCTCGCTTCCCCTTACAGGCAAGGGTAGCCGCACCGCCCGAGGACAAAAACGCGCTCGGCAGACCCCGAGCGCTTCGTGCGGTGCTTGCTGGCTGGTGCTGCTGTCTGCAGTCAGATACGCAGCTCCTGGAGTCCCTTCGGCATCGTAGCAAACTGCAGCTTGAATTCAGTTTCTTTAGAGTCCAGATTGCTCCTGTGCACACGCACGCGCCCAAACACTTCACAAAAAAATAACTGGAGCGGGCGTTGCAGAGCTCCCTGTGCCGGGGCGAGCTCGGGGGGGTCTGCGATTGCTCGGGGGGGTCTGTGATTGCTCGGACGCCGCAGCGAGCCAGAGGTGGGGGCAAGTTTATTTAAATTTAGTCAGCTCTTCGGCTTTACTGCTGTGGCTGGTTTCTGAGCGGTTGCTGAGAGGGAGTTAATTCTTTAACCCGCTGAATCACTTGTTAGTGATTGAGACATGTAAATATTATGGAAGTAGCAGTAATATTGTATTTAAAGCTGCAGAGCAAAAGTATTGTTTCAGATGCGATCTTAAGTCTCTACCTAATGAAGTTGAGAGTTAAGTACCAAGTCATGTTGTAAAGTCCTGTTATAAGAAGTACCAAATTCTTCACTGTAAAGGTAGATGGATTTTATTTGGCCAGTTACTTCAGTTTTTCAGAGCTTGTGATCTTTTTTCAGTATCCGTTTATTTTCTTTTCCGGACTGTTCTCTACAAAAAAAGAAACTCTAGAGCCTATTGCAACTCAGCATTTACCTTCCTACTGACTGTGCGTGTGTTGCTCACAGGTTGGAGTCCTGATAACCTTCCTCCTGCTCCTGATTTTCTCCTACAGCGTTGTCTTCTTGTTTGTGGGGACGGCGTCGCTGGGGCTGTTTCTCAGCAGCGCCTTCCCCAGCATGCTCGCCTACACCGAGGACATCCTGCAGTACAAAGGTGAGCAGCAGGCTTTGAACGCGGCTGGGCGTGCGGGACTGGAGCTCGGGTACCGGCACACCCAGCAGCTCCCTCCCGCCTCAGGGAAGCCTAGGGGGCCTGGAAGAAAGATCTACTTTTGCATACAATGTTTATTCAAGCTCGTAGTCGGAAAAGCAGACTGCACAAATCCTGGCTTTGTTGTACTAATAAATTCTCCAGGCAGGGATCTAGACTGGTTCGTAGTTTCCTGCAGCTGTAGGGCTCTCGGGGACGGACACGAGAGGCTTTAGAGGCTTCCAGGGAGCTGGTTTGGAAAACATCATCCAGATTATCAGTGAACTGAAAATCCTTGAGTTTGGCCAGCTCTTACAGGAGGTCTCTGCCAGCTTCTGTCTCTGGGGCAGTGATACAGAATGAAAATCCTTCCAGCAAGAAGCAACATCACCTCTGCCAACAGAGACAAGCGACAGGAGATGGGGTTTTTGGCTTAAACTTCAACCTTTCTGCACCACCACAGGTTAGGAGAGGCATTTGCAGCGCTAGATGGGAACATACATTAAGTATTGGTAAATCTTGTATGGAGATCCACGAAAGGGCAGTGTGAAGAAGCTATGGGCCGATCCTGCTGCCCGTTTCGCCTGTTCCCTGCCAACATGGCTTGCGCTGTTTCTTTGCAGGCTGTGCCACGACCGTGTTAGTGACGGGAGCTGGAATTGGCGAGATGGTGCTGCAGTTACTGGTGGGATCGGTAAGTGTAGACAAGGCCTGCCAAAAACGGCCGGGAACTTCCAAGTAGAAACCTGGTTTTGGACAGCTGCTGGGAAAAAGCCCTGCGTAACCCTGGAGCTACCAAATAGTAACGCTCTTACTGAATGCTGATCAGGTATCTGAGGGCTACGATGACGCCTGCTCCTTTTTTTTTTTTTTTTCCCCCCTTCCAATTGCAGATTATACACGATCAGGGCAGCTACAGTTTCCTGGTCTGCGGGATGATCTTTGGAGGCTTGGCCTTTACCTTCTACGCTTTCCTCCTGTTTTTCCACAGGATGTACCCCAAGCCCTCATCAGGTAAGAAAGCCCCAGCCCTCAGCCCTGCTTTGTAATGAGAGGAAGAGGGGCACATGCATCAATACGTAACCAGGGTGCAGCACTTCAGCAAAATGCAAGGAAATGTTTATTTTACTGCTGCTTCCTCCCCCTCTTCCTGCTTGACTTGCCCACAGAGCCTTGGCAGCCGCAGCTCAGGGTTTTGCTTGCTTTTCTGTTGGAGAAGCAAGGGAAAAAGTAGGAACGGTCTGTGGATCACAGAGGAGCTGTAAGGCACGCATAGGACGCGAGCTGTGGAAGCGCTGCCGTGCTGCTGCAGAGCTCGCAGGAGTAAGTCCTCCTCCTAGGGACTGCACGAGCCTCCCCACGCTGTTCCCTGGCTAAAATCCAGGGAACAAGCGGGCCTGCCATCCGAAGGCAGCTGTCAGGCGCTTGAGAAAAGCCTGATGATAAAGGATTTCTCTTAGGCATTGCCTCGGTCTGCACACACTGCTCACTCTTACAAGCACCTTTTGTAGAAGGAGCGCTGCATGACAGGCAAAAAACTTCTCCAGGTTACTGGAAATGGAGGCCTTTGGCCAGCAAAGTACAGAAGGTAGCGTGGTGGGAGATGGAACAGCAACATCCATGGGTGGGAGAGCTCGTGCACGTTCCCTTAAAGCTCGGTGGGCTCGGTACCTTCAGGTGAAGTATCTAATGTCGCTTTTGCAGATACGGATGATGCCTCGCCCGACAAACCAGCAGTAATGGATGACACTGGACAGTATCAGCGCTGAAGAAGTGGCCGAGCCCCAGACAAGCAATAAAACAACACACAATTAAGCATTACTATTAAGGATGATTTCACATTTAATGACTGAATCACGCAAGTTTTCTGCAATCAAAAGCACATTAGATTGGGTAAGTCAGAATCAAGAAAACATCCTAAAACACTGCCTCAAGCCAAGCACAAGTTGCCCTGTCGCGTGCACCAAAAAGCAGCCTGTAAGCGTCCGACCCCGTGTCCGAAAGGCTGCGGCAGGGGCGAGGGGAGCACGGTTACTCCTGCAAATGAACTTTTTTACCCGTTCAGGATGGAGGGGGGGGAAGGAAGGGGCTCGCTCTGCTCCGTGTGTAAGGCTGAATAGCTCCTGGCTTAACCGTTGCACTTACTTACCAGATTTTTCTTTTGGCCTGTAACGTCCAGAAGCCCCTACAATGTACAGCACAATACTGGATTTGAATTCATTTTTGTGCAACACTGACTCGAGTAGATGCCACCTCCATGTATGCTTCCAAAGGGGAAGAATTACCCAACTGGTAGAACCCACCAAGGGCACCGTGGTAGCAGGACCTATCTATATTTGCACAGTTGATTCTTGTATATCACACAGTACCAGACGTGTTCACTAAGACAGTGTCTTATTCAGCATGCTAGGGCCTCTTGATTATTAAAATCATTAGCTTTTTTTTGAGTGAGTCAAGATTGTGATTTTTTTTTTTTCTTTTTTTTTGGGGGGTTTTTTTTTGTTTGGTTTTTTTTTTTTGCTTTAAGTCACTAGTTTAGCTGCTACAGTTGCAGTGTCTCCTAGGGTGGTTTTATTTCTAGCTTCCAGTTGAAGCTTCAACAGAGGTATTTGGGAGCCAGCCTCCAGCTGCTTAATCTGTGCAATACTTACTAAACAGGTGCCTTCCGTAAGGTACTCTCATAACCCACGCATGACCTATTACAAGCTACGAAGAAAGGACTGGCTTTAGAAGAGTGTAAAGCTACATACACCTATTTCTTCAGTGAGTGATTGGACATGTACTTTTGGCTTTAACTGCTGTATGTGGATGTACATATGTATGTGTGTATATAAAGCAGTGTTTAATTAAAGGTGATTGATTGCTAGATTCTCAGCATGACGTTCTGGCTTTCGATCTCGGACTGAACCTGACAGCTGTTTAAATTCAATTGTTTTTAGCGTTTCTGTTTCTTCCAAGCAGTAGATCTTACCTTCCATAAAGTATCTTCACAAGCTCCCAGGGCTGGGGCTGCAGGAAGACTCCCCAAAGAGCAGGCTTGTTGAATTGAGTTGGTCTAGCTAAAGCCGAGTGCACGTCAGGCCAAGGCGGGAAGGAGGTAAATGCAGTTGAATTTTGGGCTTAGCTCATCCCTGGCCTTCAGGAGCCCTCCTGCTTCACAGCCAGTGCAGGACGTGCTGTAATTCTTCCCTAGCACCACAGGATGCCACTGCTACTCTCCCTGAGATGATACCCAGAAGGAAAAGCGCTGTACTGCAAACCCCATTTGCAGCAAAACAACTCCGCTGAATAGAGCCCTTCCCACCATGACAGCATTCTCTCCATCCCTGCACAGAGGAAATGAGTGCGAAACAATACAATGAGGGAGTTTATTTTGAAAGACATCTACTCAGATTACACATATATCACACCAGGGACTGTCAGCTACTAAAAAAAAAAATAGTATCTTCTTATGTCCTTGCAGACTGATAATACGTAGCTAAATGCTACGGCATTTCTTCCGTTAAAAAGTGTAGTTGGCAACTGAAATCTGTGCTTTGCTATCAGCACTAGAGATAGAGAGAACGGGAAAGGAAATTTTCACCAGAGGAGAATAGTACCTGATTTGGCAAAAAGACTGCGCAGCACTACAAAGCTAGCACCAGCAGCTCCGCCTCCGTCCCCGTTCGAGCAAGATGGGAGCGCCCGGGCGAGCTCAGGGTCTGCTGAACGCCCTGGGTATCACAGGGCGAGCTGCCCCGCAGCTGTAACTTTCAATTTCCCCTACTGAAAAAACCAGTCAAAAGATCAGAAACTTTGTTAAAAATATTTATTTAAAAAAATACAATTGTTTTGCATGTCTGGTTGCACATAACTATTAACATATGATTGACTTGAATAATTTGCTACAATGCTTTTTTTAAAGCCAGCTTGCATTATACAAAGCAAATCCCTCTGTCAGTTCTTACATAAAATAGTTTTCTTTAACTATTCCCACCCCATTTTTAAAAAAGATTGCAATACATTGATTATTTTTTTTTTTTTCTTTTTGCACAAAAACTGAAGCAATAGAAAAGTCACCTGATTTCTCAGGAAAGACCTTCATTATGTTTGAATAACAACTGCCAATACGCCACTCTTTAAAAGCAGCATTTGTTACTTTGAAGTGTCATTACAGTGTGCTTCCTCCAAAGTAAGTTTTGGGACTTTGCCTCCAAATTGTATTCAAACCTGAAATGTGTTCAAATAACTGCGTATCTGCTATAATCAAGTTGATCAGACTTTTTTTTCAATACGATAGCAACATGACGAAGGTCTTCCTAATATGTTATCTTGGAAGGTTAAATAAAAGCAAATTTAGTAACACTGAACAATTGCTGAAAACTTTGGCTATTTATGTACTTGCATTACATACCAGCTTTTTTTTTTTTTTTTTTTAAACACAATGGCATTAAGATACTCTTATTATAAGGTATTATTTTCAAAAAAAGTTAGACTGAGAAGCTATTCTCTCCCAGGCAAGTTTACCCAACTGTAACGAGAGCACCAAAGCGGTGTAAGATGACAGTTGTCTCTGAAAGACCGTGTCGAGAAGAAGTCTCCAGTGTAGGAAGGTAGACACTCACTACAACATAACTTGCTTTGTCTCTGGACTTGGTACTATGCATGTATATATATTAAATGCAATTCTGTTCTGGAAAGAGTAACTGAAAACGTTATCTCTGCGGCTTTCAATGTAATTTTTACCACTGATGGTTCTACTAAAATTACAGGAAAGTAAAATGGAATCCATTGCAAAGTTAAAAAGAGTCGGTAAGTTAAGCGACACGCTTGTCTGCTCAGCCTGCCCCAAGCGGAGAGGTCAGAGCTGCGCTAGCAGAAAGAGCGCCGCAGCCATCATCCTGCCAATTTGCAAAGGACCCAGGTTAACCTAACAACTCAGTTGTGGAGCAAACGCTAAAGTCGCTTTCCAAAACAGATGTGCACTTTAAAAATAAACAGAACAACTGTCACACCTTACCACAGCTGATTAGGTTCTTAAGTTCTCTAAAATTTAACTTAAACTTCCCTCCATCTGAGCCCTAGACAAAAAGCTGCAAGGGCCAGATCCTCAGCCAGCGTCGGTCCGAGCAGCTGCGGTGAAGCCGACAGATCCATGCCCATTTACCAGCATACGATTCCAATCTGCCATCAGCTCGCTCCGAGGTTCTCAGAATTCCCAAGACAAAGCCTCATGCTGGTTAACGATCCCTATTCAGAGTCGTTTCAGTCCCAGATTAATTCCAGCTGTCCTAATATACATTAGGGGAGACAACCGCTATCCTTACCAGACATTCTGCTAAAATTTTCCCATTTATTCAGCTCTATTATTCAGAATATACTTCTCAGCTATAAAAACAGAGGGGAGGGAGATAAGCATTAAATGTGCTACTGTACTTATCACAAAACACTGTGACGTACATAAGGCCATCTGGTAACACTGCAACAGAATACAAACGATTTTAAAAGGGAGTTTTAGAATACAACTTTTTTTTTTTTTTTTTTTAAACTACAATGAATAATCTCAACCCTGTTCACAGAGAATTAACGTTAAAACTAGTACATCATATATATAAAACTCTGTGCAACTGAACAACAGCAGAACAAAAAGTCAACACAATTCTATAAAGCAGTTTCAAAGCCTGAAGATTTAAGACATGCTAGCCAAAAAAACCACAACACATCTCAAGGAGCCTAGAGCAAACCCAGGTATTGTAACCCCCCCGCCCCCAGCACACAGCACACACTAGGAACCATGCAGAGGCCGCCCTCAAAGCCTTCCTGTGTTCAAAAAAAAAAAAAAAAGGAAAAAAAATAACCCCAAACAAAAAAAAAATATCAAAAACAACAGCTTCCAGTTATTAGTACAGCACTGCTGCATGTACTGCTCAAGGACTGAAACGGGCTCCGAACACAACGCCTTCCACCCTCCCCTCGCTGCACTGCTTACAGTTCGTTCCGCATCTCCATTAAAAGACCCCTGTTTTCCGAAGGTTCACGATTATCCTGCTACACCCCCTGCCAAAACCCCTACTTTGAGATGAAAACCTTCTGCAACGCATGGTCTCAACAGAGAAGCAAGTGTTTTAGGTAAAAAAAGAAGTCCAAACTTTTGTTCCGTGAACATAAAACTATTCAAAGACACATTTAAGACACTTTTTTTTAGAAGATGTGGCATACAACAATGTCAAAGATGCATTTAAAAATAACCTTTGGCAACTAATTAGTCCACACTATAGTAAAATGGATGAATACTAAAAAAAAAAAAAAAAAAAAGCCCCAAAAAACCTCACCAGCGTGTGCAAACCATTTAAAAGTGGCACCTGCGTAGTGCAGTATTTGCTTTGCGTGTACGCGGTAAGCGTTATTTATACAAATCTGGAAGCCAGACTCCGTGTAATGAACACACAGCCTCCCAGGCAGCGAGCACGCGAACACACGCATGTTCACACGGAGAGAGCTATCCCAGTCTCGGGGAAACGATGCATCTAAAACCAAGTTTTCAGCTCTCAAAGTATGCTTTTTTCCAGATGTCTGGAATAGCTCCACGGTCAAAGTCTTCTACTACATTCTTTGGGAGGGGGTAAACAAAAATAAATTCTAGTCAGTTCTACTTTCTTTGTAGAATAATTTACCTTGCTATCCTGAAAGGGAAATACATTAGCATACACATTCAAGAAGAAACATTGGGCCCTGCCCAGTTTTCTTACCTTGCAGGTCACATTTTTTTTGCAAAGCATGGTTATGGTCAGCAAAGCTGCATCCTCCAGAAAGAATCAACCTTCTGCAGTGAACATATTCTCCCTTCTTTTTGTTTGTTCTTTGTACAAAGGCAAGAATAATATTCCTCAGTTCAAGATCGACCAGACACCCAAACCCAAAGCGTAACCTTTCTGCTTTAGATGGCACCAAGACAGCCAGGGAATTTCGACAGAAGGTCTGTTGATGATAGACGCAGAGAACAGAAATATGGCAGCGCTGCCGTTACTGCAGCTTTGCAGCTCCTATACTACATATCCTTAGGACTAAACGCGGGCTATGGAGAAAAGATCTGGTTCTTTTTTCAAAAATTCTCCTCTGCCCAGAATCAGCTTTTACGAAGGGCTCCCAGCACGGTCAATACGCGCAAGCGAAGGGGAACGCCATGTCCACAGATGTTGATCCAAGACGAAGCCTTTCGCAGTAATGGCCCTGACGGACTGCGTAAAACAACTGACACTGCATTTTATCTTTTAATCTTCATCTGACAGCCTCTGATTTCAGCAGATCAGCGTTAGCATGTCACATATTAACCACCACTCAACTTGATGGCAATGGCCAACGGCTTCCACACGAAGCAGATTTGCTAATACTGTTCAGACTAAACAGCAGCCATTGCCAATTACTGTTTAATTAAAGACAAATCAAGCCATAAAAATTCCTGTTTAGGCAAGACATACTATACCTTACTAAAACATCCCGAATAGCTTCTAAGCAACGTGATTACAATTCTAATGGATTTTCAACTTCTCTGCCGGGTGTAAGATCCTCTGGGGCTTGGGCTGTTTGTTTGCAATGCCATGCTCCGTGATTATTAAGACAAACTAAACTATCCATACCCTCGACCTCAGAGGCCAGAAGGTACGTGTATTTCTTACACAGAACTAAGGAACGAAACAGAACAGAATTGTTATGGACACCCAAAACTCAAACATCAAGTTTTAAAATACCTGTCAACTTTGACAATGTTCCTTAACTACTGATGTAGTTTATTTTCATAGCTGACAATACCAAGATATCCTCTTGATACAACACTGAGATGTGCCTTGTAAACAAATACGCATTAAAAATGGAAGAGGTTAAATTGTATAGTAAAACATGAGTACATACAAAAATGCTATAAAACAGTTGCAAAAAGTAACTAAAAGATATATGAATAAACCATGGGTAGCCAACGGACCGTCAGAACCGCAGGTTCTGACCTCAGCGCTAGAAAAATGCTACAGAAGTGGATCAGAACTCTGCGCCTGTGCTCACCTGAGACGCTGCATCAACGCGCTGGGCTAGCGCTTTCACCCGCTCTCGACCTGCAGAAGTTCTCGCGTGAAAGTTGAAGTCATGAGGGAATCTGACATTAATGCATCTCACTGCATTTTGAGAAGCTGTGTAAGGGAAGATATGCACATAAGCAGCCTTCACTGTGGTTAAAAGGAACACTACAAAACCCAAGAAGAATCTATTTGCTAGATGTCTGAGGTTTGAAAACGTATCAGAGGGAGAAATTATCCCAAACAAACCACTGAACAGCCAAAGCCTTTCCTGCTATAATGCATGCTCCATTATACCAAAGATTGCATGGATACCGAAGTCTTAGGATGCTCTAAGTTAAAACAAGGAATTCTCAAATTCAAGGAATTTTATCACTTCCTGACCTATTGCAAAACGCAACTTGAATGTGCCAAAGACAGTGCATAGGAATTACATTCAGCCGTCCCTGCTGAAGACCGAGTTCTGAAACAAGGACCTAGACTTAAGCTGCTGCTAAGAAAAAAAAAAACCACACACTTTCCTCCATCACCCTCATTGCTAGGATCACATTCTCTGAAAACAGGTAAGACAGAACAAGTATGGTTCTATAACCGCAGGGTATTATTAACACGTTTCTGCTTCCATGGATTGTTTCTGCTAGCAGCACGTGTTGCTAGTGGCATCCTGACGGTTCAGGATCTCAAAAAAAGCCAGACGTAGCACACACAGCAACAGCAGTGCAAGCTTTTCAACTCTGCAGTACTATTATACAGCAGCAGTGACATGTAAAAGAGATTTCCAGAAGCAGGACAGATGTTCAGCTTCCATGCTCATCCAGTCTAATTCTACCACCATCTATGAATTAACCGATGTAAATATTATCAAGCATTCAACAATACCATGGCTACTTCAGCAACATGAATTGTAATGTAATAAAACGTTTCTGTAATGCTGCATTATTATTTTTTTAAACCAACACGGTACTATACCCATATTACAGACTGCTAACATGATAATTAAAAGAGAGCCTATATTAACCCCCACCTTCCCTACACTAAGTTAAAAACAAGTTGCGACAAGCTGCAAACTGCTCCTGAAGCGAGTTAGTAAAAGTACCAGCAATTCACATAACCAAGCTCCAAGAAGTCACAGCGACACTGTGCTCTGTCAGGAATGTGATCCAAAAAAGCTGGCAGTTACATACTCGTTAGTAAATGTCTGTTTAATGAGGCAGCATATATACAAGATAATATTACCTTAAGTGACCTGAAAGTTGTAATGGAGAAAAGGTGAGCAAGCCTCTCCTCTCCCACCGCCTCCCCCTCTCAGCTTGCCTTCCCAACTGCCTCCTGAGATTATAATCCTACACGGGACTTTTATTTTCCTAGGCAGGTGCTTAAGAAGCAAAAGCAATCCTCTTCTCAGTGCTCTCTGTCAGGACGTTGGATATTACCGGATTGAAACCAACACATACAGGCTGCATTTGCATATTAACTTTCTCCGAAGAAGGCGTTCCCGAGGGTGAACGTGTGTCTCATCAGCCAGCTATGGCAGTGCAATCGTACGAAGCTACCCGGAGAAGAGCATGAAACTGGGCCGAGCACAACTGGCAAGCTGTGTTAGCGTTTGGTTCTCTTGCATACCTATGCTGAAAGTGATACAGTTTACAAAAAATTAAGTGCATGTGTGCACATACACAACTTTTAAACAAATAAACTTGGCTTTTCTCCATAGGGGACAAGGAAAGGGAAGCAATTAAATTGCAAGTCTTTAGTGCTTATTAATTATTTTTAAGTTCTAATCCTAGTCTGCAACGTTGCTCTCAAGTCCACACACTTGGTGGGCATAAAATCGGCCAAGCTAAAACAACCATTAAAAGTGCTGCTATTTATATATAGCTATATATATTTTCTAGAGCAGACTCATAAGCCGTCATGCAAACCAGAAAATTCCAGATGCCTGCTCTTAATTATGATCTGCAGCTTGCTTTCTGCATTTAAAAAAAAAAAAAAAAAAAAAAAGTCAATATTGCACATTGTCATTTTTAAGAGCTGCTGGCACAGGAACTTTATCCTGCATCTGCTGATGTCTAAAACGCGAAGCAGTATCGTGCCTCTGGCGTAACCGCACAGGAAGACAGTTCGCTACGTGAGCTCGCTCCCTGCGATCTCCACCTAAAGACAGGCATACTCTGTTCTCCCACCGGGCAGGGGACTTTCTGGATGAACAATGCCCAAAAAGCAACTCCATTACACCCACCTGGCTCGGGCGTCATGTCAGGAACATACTAAGTGGTTTACATATTTCAACGCTAGAATACAGAAAGATAACGTCGCTGCAGTAAATTAAGTCTTGGGTATTGTCATACGCTTTAAAGTGAATTCAGAGTCTGCAAAAGTGGCAAAAGGGAAACTCTGGAAAGCTCGAGTTCACCACTTATCCGTAAGACAGGTGCAATATATACAGCGTACACCGTCAGCTCCTCTTGCTGTAAAGGTACAATCTTCCTCTGCTCATTACAACTTTGAAGACAGCCAGTGAGGATGCCAAAGGAAAGAGATGGTCTCCATCTGTTTTCTAGTGGGCTTTTTACGGAGATTATCTTACGTCACCAACTCAACGTACGCAGTAGCAAACAGAAGTTGCTGCCTGACATGAGATGCCCAAGTGGAAGGGCACGCCGCCCAGCACCAACGGACCAAGACATCCAGGCTCGGAGGGGCTGTGAGAGGAGAGCCTCTCCTCTTTCATTCCTCAGTTCTCTTAAAAGGCCTCCTGAGGTGTAAAAATCTAACTACAAATTTCATTTCATCAGTGTTTCAAATGGCTCTGGAAACTAATCTTATATTAATCCATACGCACGGCCACCAAGAAAAGCAATGCGAGCGCAAATTTACAATAAAGTTGATAGGCCATGGTACCCCTCTCAGCTCGCTGCACACACTCAGCCTAACTTACTTTGGGTCTGAGTGCTTCCTCAAATAAAAAAAGCAATAGATGTAAGCAAAGCTTGAGATAAGAGCTGGTAGAAGAGGAGCTTCTCCACTTCAACTGTGGGAAAAGAGCAGTAACGTTAATGCTCAGACGTTAGTGTTCTCACCCACCGTTTGGGTCTGAAACTCTAGCATCAGGCAGCAACCTCACCAAATGCAGACACACCCTCAAAACCTCATGTAAAATCCACCGTCCTGCTAATCTTCTAGCAGTGAGATTACAGGCTTTGTAACAGGTCTCTGGCACAAGAAATGTTTGGACTTCAGCATTCAAACTTTCTGAGAACTGAAAGGAACTAATCCCACCATTCGTCTCCAGACCTTGCCTCCTCACCGAAGGGAGGGCAGGGAAGCATCCAGAAGCTAGCCAGACCACTTCTCCGAGGGGCTGGACTGTCGGTATAAAATGCCATTCAAAAATTGTCCGTGTCTCAGCAACACAATCATTGAATATTCCTTGAAAATTTCTCCCTGCAAAAAGACAAGATGGTTTTACAGCAGAAAAGACGCGGGCTGTTTTGTTGCTGCAGAAGTTATCGGGCCCCAAGGCAAAGCCGATGCACACACCCCTTTCCCAAGCATTTCCTGGAATGCCAGCTTCGATCACGATTAGATTTCTTCTTGCCAAGCACAGGAAGCAGAAGAATAGAGGGTTTTTCCAAGAGTCACAGAGAAAAGACTTCTCCGATACCGTTTACTGCGATCAGTGCAGACTCAGTTACTGCAACACCAACCGAAACTGCCTTTAACCATAGCGAAGTCTTCCAAACCAAGGAGGGAAGAGACGAGACGGAGCTTCAGCTCCTATTAAGGCGTTTGCATATACATTCCCAACCTGGGTCTTCAAAAAAGGGAATTTTGCAAAAAAAGGCATTTTATTTGGGAATGGCAAAAACTATGATTGTTGATAATCTCTGTGGAATTATAAATTGCTCATTTAAAAAAACATGGTTAAATATAAGTGTCATATCTTTCCCTTGCTTGCCAATATGTCCCTTCCATGAGTTCGTGTGCTATGTCTTCTGTAGATCAGGGGAAAACGGGCCAGGGGTAGAGGGTCCATCCAGTCCAGACAGAGTAAATGGGCCATGACTGTTCAGCACTGATGGAAACTAAGAGACAAAACAAAAATTATTAGGGAAGAGGCCATTTTAATTTACTGTTCCTCTCATACCTGTGCATGTAGAAGCTCCCCCAGGGAAAAAAAAGAACAAATACAAACCCAAAACACAACAACAAAAAAAACCACCCAAAACTTTCAAAGAATCTTCTTGGCTTCCCCCAGGTAATTTACTTTTTAAATGCCACCGCATCACAGACTGCACCAATCCAGCTATCACAACCAGTGCCGCCAGGAGGACCCAGTCTGTAACCTCTGCGCTGAGCTCCGCCTATGTCCTAAACTAATAAGTGACTTTAAAACAGGTTGTTGGGAAACCGGGGTCTAAATTGTTCCTCAGTTAATTATCAGCTATTTATAGAGAAAAACGCCCAATGCATTTTCAGACCTACTTGTTTATTCCCTATCCTCACGGCACATAGAAGCTACTTCCTTCATCTCCATGGAGATGACAGATATAAACCCAAAAGACAACTAGTTAAATTTTACCCTTTGCCTAAGCAGACTCGGGCAACAGATGTGGTTATTCCAGTTCCAAAGCGGAAGGTGAAGGAAGAGCATGAGTGATTACAACTAAAGGATTTTTTTTTTTTAATATAGGGGATTTTTTTCCTATATATTAGTTAAACAAAAATATTTATTAAAAACAGTGAAGCTGAGAATTTCCAAACAACAGAAGACAGCAGAATATAGAGATCATAAAGAACTGTGCTACATATTGCCCCAGAGATCACACGCACAGTCTCCCTTCTTACTAGTGGTGAGATTTAATTAACGTCTTTCAACAGAAGCGACTGTTAACAAAACAACCAATGGAGTAGCAAAATTCAATTTCCAGGAACATCTCAGCCAGTAAAGTCACAGGGAGGCAAGTTTTACAGAAAGGACAGACCTAAAAAAAAAATATATCTATTTCTAACTACAGCACAGACTGCTGTTAATTTAAAACATTTCTGAAATACCAACATTTACAATATACTGAAATAAAACTGGGTAAACACTAAAATTAAACGCTCTCAAAAGCTAACATAGGGGATAGAAAACAGAAAGATGAGATGTATTTTGTTTCTACATCAGATATTTGGGCTAACTGATCCCTGCAGGTCTCTGAGGAAGGTACTGGCAAGCGTGGCTCCAAGGGAGAGGTTGGCTAAACTTGCTGGAACTTACCTGAAAGAGCGTATTAGCACCTTGCAACCTTGCAGGACTGAGAGGAGCGACTGGGCTTAGCGTACTCCAGAAGTGAATACTGGAGAGCAAGGGACTTGGGGTCAGCAAGATGGGAGTCTGCAAAACACCAGAAGACAGTCAGCTGCGCGAAGCCTGCACTGTGAGTAACGCAGAGCACATGTAAATCCAGCCGCAATAATCTCAGCTCCTACAGCTGCAGAGGGCTGGGTCCCAATTTCAGGAACTCCCATTCCCTCCTTCCGCCTCCTCCCACCTCCTTCCCCTCTCTTCAAACCCCGCAGCAGCAGCCATCCGGCGCTCCCTCCCCGTGCTGAGCAATTGGCCCTCTTTTCCCAACAGCTGCCAAATCCTGCTGTAACCTACAGCAAATTGGCTCCTCCTGCAATTCAGCATACAGCACCTGCAAGTGGCCTTGGACAACTCAGTCCATGAATTTAGAAAGAGCAGACCGTGGGCACACGCGTGGTCTGGGCGACACTGACAATGTGAGCCACAACAAAAGACATTTACATCCAGCTTCTGAATATTCTGGATGTTCCAGGTTCACCGGCCAAACACTTCGAAGGGTGCCAAAAGAGCAGCTGCACTTGATTTTTTTTCTGTCTTCAGCCATTGCAGTTTTCAATCAGCAGTTTCCTTACAGTTTCACTCTAATTCCAATTTATTGTGGGAAAGAGATTAAATATATACAGAACAATTTAACAGCCTAGTTGGATTCAGTTCTCTTCCAAATTTTCCATGAGGCATAAAAGCTTTCCTCTCCCACACAAAGATAACAACCAAATTAAGCAGCAGTTCTTATTGCTGTTAAGTCACAATACTCTGGTCTTAAGTAAATGGCTACTAAATGAAGCAAAAGAAAGCTGCTAAACAGACACCTCCGTGGGTCTCTATTTTTAAAGCACTTTCAGAATCAGCCTGAAGGGTAAGGGCAGGGTTTAGACTTTTTGAAATAATTCAATATCACCCTGGCAAGATTTACAAAGGAACCTGCTGGTGCTGGCTTGGGTTTTGCCTGCACACGCTGACACCGTACAGGCAGGTACGGCTGACATACCACTTGGGCACACTTTGGGGTGGAAGCTAATACCGATTACGAATAAAGTTTCTGTTTTATAAGAAAAACGGGAGTGACATCCTGAGTTTCAGAACTCCAAATACAATCTACTAACTATTCATTTTCCACCTGCCTTCCCTTACTGTTTTAAAATATAACATAACCACTATTGTTACTAAAAAAAACCAAACCAAACCAAACCAAAAAACAACAGGAAAGTAATTAGGTTACCTGAGAGAAAAGTGCTGGAGTAAGAGAAGCAGTTGGGAGAGAAGGACTCAGAATCCCCAGTGGACTTGGATCGCTGCCTGTAATGACGAGAGTAGGAGCCAACTCCAGCCCTTTGGGTTTTTTAGATCTGGAGAGGTGATTGGCAAACTCCTTCTCCAGCACAGATGAATCCTGCTCTTTGGGCTCTGGGGATTGATGCTGAAGGCTCTGAGCCTGCTCCAGCTGCTGAGAAGCCACGGACTCTATGTCCGTGTCAATGTCCAGGTCAGG
Source organism: Platalea leucorodia (assembly GCF_965183815.1). Classification (NCBI taxonomy): domain Eukaryota; kingdom Metazoa; phylum Chordata; class Aves; order Pelecaniformes; family Threskiornithidae; genus Platalea; species Platalea leucorodia. Next base: position 2,388,276 of record NC_138841.1, read on the forward strand.
ATTAGAGCTCAGCGGCGGCGACGGGGGCGTGGAAGGAACTTGCAGCGTGGGAGAAACTGAGGATATGGGTGGAGTTGGGGTGAAGCTGGTGGTTAAGTTTGGCAAAGGTGCTGGAGCTTCAGGGACAGTTAACTTGGGTAGAACAAGCGTCTCCAAGGTCTGGAGAGTTTCTTCCGATCCCATGGGAAGAGAGGATGCGGTCGAAGTGGCAGAAGCAGTGGAAGTGGCAGGGACTGCTGAAGTGGTAGAGACCAGGGGGACAGATGAAGGCTTTTTGGAGGGCATGGTTACAAACTTGATGACAGAGGGTGTTGGATCCTGAGCAGGTTTCTTCTCGGTCAGTTTCTCGGCTGGATTCTCAATCTTGATGGACCTGAAGAGTTTTACGCTGGAAGAGTTCAGGGAGTTCAGAGTAAAAGAGGAGTACAAGCCTGAGTGGATATAGTCATTGCGGCTGGAGGATTTAGCACATGACTGAGACTTCTCCTTCCCACAGTTTTCCACATCCTTTGGAGCACTGCTAACTTCCGCAAAACCAGTCATTTCAGGGTCTCCTTCTATACGGCCCACGACAAGTGGATCCATATTTAAAATCTCCGGATAAGAAACAAACTTGTACACAAACTTCTTACCATTCACTTTTTTAATGATATTCTGTGGGTAAGAAGATATATATATTTAGGCCTTCTTCAGATTAATTTTCTTCCTACAAACACTGCCTAAAATAGACTGAGGCATTAGATAGTCTGTAATCTTTCATCAAAAATCGTTTCTTTTTTTTAAAAACACACTGCAATTCTTGCAATTCAGTTATGCTCCCAAAATATCATTTCCAGAGCTCACAGACAAAACACTAAAACAGGTGAGCTTAACCTGCCATTAAATATACTAACAACAGCCTTAGAACTGCCAAGCAATTCTGTTGAACATACTTTAAAACATCAGCCAAGAAACAAAAAAATACACATTGCCCCCATCAAAGACCACTGACCTGGGTACAGTAAGTGTAATCTAACAGGAGAACCTGCAGAATTAAAGCTTATAGGTTTGCAGAATTGAGAGCTAATACTTCAAATCAAACCACCTTTATTCTTAATAAGGTGATTATAAAAGAAAATAAGTAGCTGAACTAGTCAGCAGAATGTAGGCTAATCAGCTATTTCAACACCACAAAATTGCATATGTCGAACTTGTTTTGCTCCTAAGTGAAATGCCACACACAGTTTGGACCTACGAAGATTCTTATTTATCATACAATTGTTATTACTAAGACGTCTCAGTACAAAGCCAGATTTGTGCTACGCAAAAATAAACTCCAAGCAACATACCACCACTGACAGGCTCCTCAGAAACTGTGTTTTATTTTTTATCTCATACACTCACACAATAACAGTTGTGGGATAAATGGCTTCTTGAAACGAAGGTAAGACTCCCACACTGTGGTTCTAGCTCAGCTTTTTGACACTACCTGTGCGCTAATGAAAGACTCCTGCAAATCGTTAGAAGACATTAGCTAAACAAGAGAAGCATCTTACTCTGCTGGACTAAACTCACTGACCACATTAGAGGTGCAATTCTGAATACACGGAGAAAAAGAAAAATACTTTGGGCTGCTTCACTGGAAATCCTTATTTTGACAGCCCCTTTGTAGAGACAATTGCAGCAAAGATCCCGAGGTGGTGCAATATTCACCATCTCCATCACCATAATCACTTTGTTGCTTAACTGGAGTGTTGAGGATTTTAACCCCTGCTGGGGTGCGTATTTTTGGAAGGGGGATTAGTATTCAACGACAAATTTGTATTAGCAAAGACATAAATCAAAGAAGATAACATTTTGCACAAAGCTATCCAGAACCTTATAAAATAACCACTGGGGAGGAAATGCAGCACAATGATAAACAAAAGAAAAAAGCCCTCGAAACATAAACTAGTACACCTTACTTAAGTCTGGGAGACAGAAGTGACACCTATCCCCTTGAAGAGAACGAAAAAGGAAACAAAGCTCATTAGGCAGAAGCTGGTAAGATGGATAAGGATTTGAGGTGGATTTACGGACTTTGTTACCTTCACATAATAGTATCTGAGAGCACGGCTGAGTTTATCATAGTTCATACTGGGCTTGTTCTTGCGGATTCCCCAGAGTCTGGCCACCTCCTCTGCCTGCAGCAGTTTGAACTCCCCGTCGTTGGAGGTCCAACAGATGATATTCTTGTTCTGAGGCTCTTGGAGGAGCTGGAGGAGGAACTGCCACAGAGTGATAGCACTGTCCATAGCAGTAAGCTGAAATTCAGAAAGGCAGATAAGAGGCAACAGATTAGCAACAGCGCATTTTCTTCGTCTCCCTAGAAGGGGGCAATGGAGCAGAGATGTTATTTCCAAAGCCAGCAAGAGTAAAAATTATTAGTCACCAGTCATGAAAGATGTTCTCTGCAGAACAGAGAGGCTGAGAGCCAACTGCTGTCGTCTCCTCCCACATGTCAGTACTTTTCACATGGGTTATATTTAGCCTCATTTAACTAAATCAGGTCACTTTGGGTAAGTTGCAATGAGTCACTATCCAAAAAAAATTTTTCTAAGTTGTTCCATGTTCACCCACTCTGACTTGTACTGCTTGATGAGAAACAGCTCAGGTGCACCCAGGTAAAAATCAAACCACCCCCTCGCCTCCTCCTTTCCTTACCTGCACCCACCTCCAACCTCGCTATCTTTAAGAAAACAGATTGCAGATCAAGTAACTGCTTAAGTTACCTGAAGATGCCAGAGTGCAGAACAACGCAATTTTCCTTCAGTTCACATTTTTACTGCCTCTTTGTAAGCAGCCTGCTCAATCAACCCCCAGCCTCCTCTCTTCCAAAACTCCTTTCTTTTCCAAATTTCATCCCTGTCTTTTCTAAGAGAATAAACAAGAACATAAGTAAAACGATTTCAAACGCTGCCTTTGCTTTTCTTTTGATTCCTGCCATGTCTTACCTACATCAGTCATTTATCCTGAGACTTTCTAGGCCTAGTATCTGCCAGTTAATTCACGCGCTTCCAGCCCGGTTTTCTAGCACTGAAGCTGTCGATGTATAAATTCATCAAGGACATACAAGGCAGAAGAGGTGACGTTTTTCCTTGACCGTATCTGACCACATGAAACAGTACTTCCACAGAGGTTTTCAGGCAGAACACTAGTAATCCTGCCTGCACAAGGAAAGTGTAAGTCACACTGTGAATTAAACCAGATAAAATTATACTAATTCAGTATCCCATACAGATTCTCTTATTCCAGAACAGAATGGCTTCTATTAATGCAGCTTAAACTTCTTCCGATGAAATAAAAACAAACCCAGCCACTCTGGAATAAGAACCATCATGATGAATTACACTAAAAATGTTTTGATGTGCGTAACTGCTGGATATTTTTTTCCCCTCCGCGCAGTTAAACCACAACAAAGGCAAACCTAAAGAGAAGAGGGGTTTCCATCTGGGTGCATCTGCAGCCTGAGTGACTAAACACTATCCACAAGCAGAAGCTGCAAAACAGAGGCATCAAGTCCAACTTCAGCAGGCAGGACTCACGCCCGTATTGTTTGATGTCCGTGTACACGCAGGGATAAGTTTAAGATTCGTTGGGGACTGCCAGTTCATCTTTGTTACCAAAGCCTTTTTATTCCAATCTCATTACTGCCCAGCACTTATCCAGCCCTATATAAGGAAGAGAACAGTCTACATGTCAGAGCTTCAGAATTTAGTCAGCCCTGTAAAAGGATTACTGCTGACAGTTTACACAGGACTACACATTCTTACTGAAATAAGGTGCCCTGGGGCAGGTACTTTTTTGGGCACAGCCCACTGCATTTAACCTATTTTTAAGAATACCTGCCTAATGGCACGCTTACATGACTACACAGGGATGCTACATTGATCAAGTCAGTTAAATTGCTGCAATTACAAGGAACAATCTCAAAATGAAGGACACCCACACCACCTTGTTATGCTGGCCTAAGGTGCTTTCCTTGTTAATTACTGTATGCATACAACTCCATGCTTGCCCAAATTAATTGCTTGGTACTCTAAGAAAATATCAGCTGCTGAACACTCTGCTTTGAGACTCGTCCCACATTGCACCCTGGCATGCCAGCTGAACCGTACGGGAACTCCGGGCCAGGCAACCACATTAAAACTCTTCCAGGACTTCTCCTCCAACTTGTATTCGCATTTGCCAATAACATTTCATATCTGCCTACTGGCAACGCAGAGGACGCGCACGCTGCGGAGCATCGCAAGCGGAGCCTCATTATCCTGTCAGGATGATGCACATGCATGGGGTGTTGTGTAGACATAAGGACTTGATTCTACCGTTCTGCAGAGCTGTCAATACTAGTGATATGTGTTAACAGAGAAAGAGCAGGAAAATGAAGTGGAGTGATTATTCCCACGCTACATTTATCTACAGCACTTTCAAAACCCATAAGCAGCACTGCACCAAATAGCGCTGACTGATGCAATGGGAGGCAATCACGTAGAAATTAGATTAGCAGCAGAATTTCAGAGTGGCAAAGGCTTTTTTTTCTCCTCCTAAAAATCCATGCAGATCTCATCCCAGAATTTAAATGCTATTATTTCACTGGGCTGCTTCCCTTTAGTAAGAAGTACCTTGCCATCATCTCCAAGCCCACCAACCTCTACCACAGCCCAGCGTTATTGCCTAGGTCAGGGCTGGGTTTGAATCCAGCTGGAGACACACAACGCTGACAGACTGGCACTCTGACAGCACAGAGTTCAGCAATGCAGAGTACACATGGAGTGACCGAAATAATGGAAGAAACAAGATTTTTTTAAAAAAAAAAAAAAATCACCTTTCCCAGTGATGAGCTACGTTGTTCTGAGGAGCATTTACCAAAATAAAAAAAAAGAGTTCATGCTGCCTAAATCCCAAATACTGCAGCCTTCCAGCTGGAAGGATCCTTCTCCCAGGGGCAGAGCTACAGACTGTACTGGGGTGTTAGATTGATCAGGTTAGCACTGATGTTTCTGGCATTTACAGGCTTTAGGGTTGTCATGATTCCGTCCATCATACGGAGGATACACTGCATAGCCTCAGCACCCTCTACTCTAAAAAAGTATTACGTTAGACACATTAACGACGAGGCGGAGGAGTTTTACTTTTTCCTTGGCTGTTGTAGAACAGGAGCAGAGCGCGCTTTGGAATTGTTAATGGATAGGTTATATTGCATATGAGAGTATGAACCTCCCTTTATTAAGTATTTATTGCGCGCATCTACAGGAAACAACGGAGAGATACCTCAGCGGAACTGGGAGTATAGAGTTTTTCTGAAGATTATATACAGACAAAGGGAAGGCCAGAAAATAACCCTCCAAATCGGTCAAAGCAATGGGATCACAGGTGGATCTTGCCCCTTCAGAGTCCAGAAGTAAGCTGTAACTGGGAAAGGATAATATGTATATGGGAGACAACGTTGTATTATGAATCAAGACATCTCATTTAACTTTTTTATTAAAGTTGCTTTGAAACAGCATAAGAATACATCAAAGAACTGTTGCTTCTTCAGGAAAAAGCAGAATAAAAAAAAACATCACACAAGATGTAAAATTAAAACCAGTATAGGCGAGATGAGCACGTCTGTTTGTTTACGAAGAACCAACTAGCACGTTAAAAAGGTTCTTCCTTCTTCAGCACCTGGGGCAGAAGGCGGCTGACGCCTTTCACAAGCCTTTACCTTGCAACCACAGGGACTGCGCAGCAATTCGGGCTCCTGCTATCCGTGTTTCGCAGAGCGTCTTCGGCTGCTGTGCAGCAGCTGGCACGGGGGGACCAGCTGTTAGAGAGGCTCCCGTCCACGCCACAGACATCGGCAGGGCCACGTACTCAGTGTTCCCCTCCTGCACTGATGCTGGAAGGAATTCAGCAGATCCTCTTGTCCTTTTTATTCCGACATACAGCAAAACCCACACTCTCCAGAGATGTCACAGGCCCATTAGTGAGAGAAACTAAAGAAATCAGGATGAGGACAGGAACCCGCTGTCCCGCTCCTACTCTACACTAACAACGGTGAGATGTTACTTCTCCCGTGATTTGTAAATAGCATTTCAACTTCTTCCAAAACTACGTCTCTCTTCATGAAAAGGCATCAATCTCCCCGTCAGCACAAAAAGCCTAGTAGATTGATTGCTTTTTCTTCAAGATGAATACACCAATAATTACAAGCACACCACTACAAACTGTCTTCTTGCTGAAGGTTATTTTCCTTATAAGAGTCCATGGAGAAAGAAAAAGGTCTCATTTGAAAAGACAATGAGGGAATTAGGCAGAGGCAACACTGCTGCTTATGACGACGGCCTTTTCACTTCTGCACCATTTGAGTATGAGGAAAAAATAGTTGCTAGAGGCAGAGGGCAGTTATACTTTGTAATGAGTATGCTAAAATAGAGCACTATTATTGTCTTGAGATCTTCTCTGACGCCTACGGATGACCCTTGAAGTATACTGAGTAGCTGACAGAATTTGGCTGCAGTACTCTAAATACCAGCGCTGCAAACTTGAGCTTTCTCATGTTGCTGCAGCTTCGTTTGAGGTTGCTGTAGCTTTGTTTGAGGCCTTGACTTTACAAAGCCTCGAGTTTACAAAAAACACGAGGACACGAGATAGGTATCTTCCCTGGTGACTTCTTCTCATGCACCTGTGCCACAACGTGCTCCACGCAATCCATTTGATTACAGAGCCTCAAGGCTTTGCATCTGCTGCGGAAGGAGCGTGCGCAATCGCTGGGTGGCACAGCAGACGGGAGGAACGGTTTAGGAAGTGCCATACGGGAATCTCTCCCGTGGCCAGCAGCTATACTTAACGATTGCAAAACAAACTCGAGTGTTCATCCCTCTGTGCTCAAGGAGAGGGACACCTGGCGATGCCCCAGCGAGGCAGGAGCCAGCCAGGCCCTGCGAGGGCAGCAGAGGCAGGACCGGGGGGCTCTGTCTTCAAGGTCTTCTGGCAGGTTTCCTCTGCTTTGACTCAACACCAAGAACAGCTCAAGTCATCCTTCACCTCCATTTGCTCCAACAGCCTCTTGTAAGCATCTGCAGCCTGATGACTTCTCCAGATGGACTGAATGAAGCAGTCAGGTCTACGGCCTTGTCGGAACCCACACAGAAACGACGGACGGTGCAAAGGAAAGAAAGGATGTCACACAGGCATTACACAGCGAGGACAAAATCATCACTACCACGTATTTAAATGGCAAGTTACAGCTGTCCGGGTATTTACACAGAAGCGATGTCTCAAAAGATGACTCTGGAAGCAGCACAGAGCAGAGGTAAACGCACAGGGTGACACAGAAACCTCTTCCCAGATCACAAACACGTCGTTAAAAAAAAAAGAAACAAAAAAAGGCAGCAACAGTAACTTAGAGATGGTCTTGGGCACCTCACACTTAATGACGCAAGTCAGATGTTCAGCGGGCCAGCAGGTGAGCAAATCTTAATTTTTCTTACACAATTTTCTTTAAATTTTCTTTACACAATTCCAGGAAAGCCGGACTTGCTGTGTATACAGCACACGCGCGCTCCGCACATGCGCAGCAAAGCTGAACTGTTAAGACTTGACCGTGCAAAACTATGCCCATGGTTTCTGAATAGTTTAAGATGGCCACGGTGTGTGAACAGCGGGAATTTGTAGACAATAACTCCTGCAATGTTGTGCAATACTCCTGTGGACACAAGGCCTTAGACAGTTGTTCCAGGAAAATAAACAGAATAACTTTGGCTGAAGGAGGTTTTTGGAGGTCACAGGCCCAACTTCTTGTTCAAAACAGGGTTAACTTCAAAGTGAGATCAGGTTTGCAGTGTCTTTGTCCAGCCAACTAACTAACTAAATGGCTGCCCTATTCCTTTCATTTTAGTAAAGGAACAAAGAGCTGTAACATTGCTGATGAAGTATCTAATTAAGTGGTTATCAACACATAACCAAGCAACAATTTCATTAGCACAGCACTTAAAATATCCCATTACTAATAAACCTTTCACAAAACATTGTCAAGCTCCTGAGACTGTGATTCACCTGAACTAGTACTTTTAGGATTTTATCAGTTTTGATTCATTTTAGAAAGAACCTGCTGCCCAACACGTATGAAACCTACTGTCCAAAAACCCGCCTCTTCAGGGTGCTAGTATCTAGCTACTGACATACTCTGATGGGGTGGGAAGCGTGTAAGGTATTCGGTCCTTTTCCAGAATACACAGAGCGTTGTAAAAGCACTTTAACTACTCCTGTCACTATCGCTCGTTTTGTTAGCTCACATCCCAAAGACAGGTGAATTGCCAGTTAAAAGCCTGTTATATGTGTAAAATAAAGTTACTATTTACAAGAAACTAAACTAGAGACGCAGACTTGTTGCAGATACATCTGCAACACCATTGTTAAAAAATTCCAAACCCTGGCAGCTTTCCAAGTAGTAATGAAATTATACCTTCTCTAATAAATACTAAAATCAGGTAAGAATAAGAAAAAAACCCCACCCTAGACTCCAAGAAATTCTTGTCTTCCCCTTGGCTCTGGCATTCACTGCACCGTTGTTCCCAACCCCGCCAGGAAAATCAGCTTGTTCTGAAGGAGAAGCCGTGGTTACGGAGGCAGGAAGCTCCTTGGAAGGAAATGCTGGAGGATGTCCTCGTGATAAGAGCTGCTCCAGAGTTCTAATTGCCCAATCCCACTCCAAGTTTGACAGTTGTATTTACTTAAAACAGACGCTGCAATAAATTTTGGGTTCTTGGCTCAAAAATTAAGTTACTTTACATGAAATTAAGGTGTTAGCAAATATGTGGGGTTTTAGGAACAATTTGTTCCAGCTTCTTAACGTCTATCGGAGAAAAGATTATTTCATTTTCAAGTAAGTATTTTCTAGTATTCTCCACCTTTCAGATGCCTGAGAAAACCTTTCTGTACTAGCAGAAAAGCAACAGAAGACAAGCCCCGAGGGAGAACCGTGCCATCAGGATTCCCATCGTACTTACAGCTGCAGACTTAAGTTGGTAGAAGCAGATGAGCCAAACTGCTTTTTGGGTTTTTTAAATCTCGACACAGAGACAATGGTGCCTGCTTTATTATTTAATACGGTTTTGACCAGGACGCCCTGACACTTAAAAATGTTTTAACCTGTTTGACCATGGCCAGTAAGGGGGACTTCAAAGCACAGTCTTTGTACTTGCTGCAGTTGCTGCCATCATTCGATCCCCCATCCCTGGGTAAGGATGACTGACACCCCAGCGTAGCTGCTTTTACGGACAGCAGACCTCATTTCCCTGCTTTACCGTACTTTGATGAAGAATCTCCCTTTCCTACCTCTCCTTTTATAGGGTAAGAGACCAAAAAGAACATAGGAAGCTTTAGGACAAATAGAGAGAACGGTAAACTTCAAAAATGAAACGCCTTTGATCAGTTACTTGGTTTGTTTCTGACGCTGATGTGATTGTTTCCGAGTAAGCCATAACAATACCTATTTCTGTGGAAGCTCCTCTTTAAGTAGATTACCCTCGCTTCCTCCTTATCTGCCACCACAATGGGCCGAGGGGAATGTTTACCAACAGCGGATTAAATTAGCTTCAACAGGCACAGTGTGTCTGCTGAAAGTAAAAGCATCCCTGTTTAAAAGTAAGGGGTCGGGTCTCCCCATCACGCTGCGGAGTAAACCCCGAACAAAAGGTTAAATGCTTTATGTTGATCCTAACTTTATTATGAAAAGGAAGTCTCATTTAAGATGGAAAAGGTTTCCTTTAATAATGTTTATAATACACTCAGCCTGGTTGCTATGACGATGGAACAACTATTCTCTACAAACAGGCGCTAAAACCCTAAAAATAAACAGGCCGACAAAAATCACGAACACGCAGCTTTGTCAGGCAGGCTGTGCCTGGTGCAGGGATCGTGTTTGTTCTGAATGTGATGAAGATAAAGAAATGCTAATGACTAGATTCTGCACCCACTGAAGGGAGCACTCGCCTACAAAGCGATTCCTGTATTTCTCAGGAGCTGCTACTTAAAACCGACGCCGCCAAAGCCAGGACTCTGGATTCCCCCCACACACGGGCAGCAGAACCACGGAGATTGTTAGAAGTTTGACTGCGAAAATAAGGCGAGTATTGTGGAAGTAATACACACGTACACGTATATATGTGTGTGTGTGTATGTATATATGCATACAAAATAATAAAAGTGTAACAGCATGTATTTGCATACTTTCTCCATGGACTCACTTATTGATGTGGGTAGGCATCCACCCATTTCACAGAGAGATGAGTACATAAGTATTAAGAAAAAAGTAGTAGAAGAGTCAGGAAGAAGAAAAAAAAAAAAAAAAACAACAAAAAAAAACCAAAACAAAACGCAAAGCAACGGCTCGCTCCCGGCCTCTGATCCGGCGGCGAGGGCCGAGCCCCCCGAGCTGCCCCCGGCGCGGAGCTCAGACCCGAGCCCGGCACAGGCGAGGGGCCCGGGGGAGGCTGCCCCCGCCGCCAGCAGCGGCTCCGGAGCGGAGCAGCGGCGGGGAAGGGCCCCGGGCACCCGCAGATCAAAGTCCCGAGGCGGCTGCCGCCCGTCGAAGCCGTCGCTTTCGATTCCCGGCTTCCCGAGGGGACCCCGGGCCCCCTCGCACCCCGACCCCCGCCCACACGGGCACCCCCCGGCCCCAGGCAGCAGCACGGGGGGGGCCCCCGCAGCCCCGGCCCGGCCGCTCCGCCGAGAGGAGCCCCCCGAGGCGGCGACTTCCCGGCGGCGCCGCCAGCCCCCGCCTCTCCCGTCCCCTCACAGACCGCCGGCCCCGGCTGCGGCCCCCGCCCGCCCGCCCCGGGCCTCCTCAGCCCCCGCCGCTCCCTCCCCCGCGCAGGACGGAGCCCGTTCGCTCCCGGCCCGGAAGCCGCCCCGCTGTGCCCGGCCGCCGCGGTCGGGCCGGGCCGCCCCCACTCACCGAGGAGGAGCCCCGCCGGTCCCCGGGCGTCGCGGTCCCCTCGCGGCGGGCAGGTGCTGGGAGCGGCTTCCCCCGCCGCCCTTCATGGCCGGGCGCCCGCCGGGCGCCGGGCCCCCATCCCGGGCGGGAGGAGCCAGGCGAGCAGCGAAGGGCAGCGGTGCGGCGGCGGGGCGAGGGGAGCGGCGGCGGCGGCGGCGCGTTACATGGCGGGACGCGGAGCGCCCGTCCCTCCGCCGCCGAGCCTCCGCGGCCGCCGTACCCCACACTTCCGCCCACGGCCCCGCAGGGACGCGGGGCGCCCGCCCGCGGCGCCCAATCCCCGCGCGGATCGGGGGCGCCGCCGACCAATGAGCTGGCGCTACCCGCCCACCGCTCGCAAAGCCCGCTGGGGAGTGTAGTCCGCGGGGGCCTAGCGCCCGCCCGGGCCGCTCGCAGCCATGTGCCCGCGGCCCGGCCCGGCCCCGCCGCCGCTGGCCCCCGCGGCCCGGTGCAGGCGGCCCCGGCCTCCTGCCGGGAGCCCGCGGCGTGGGCAGCTCCCTGCGAGGCGTTGGCCTCGCCTGTCACGAATAAGACGGAACCCCCCGCCCGCGCTGGGCTGCGCACCCATGGGGAAGAGAGGGGAAGAGGCTCAGGCTGGAGCGAGCTGCAGGAGATTAAAATATTTAAAAGAATTTTAAAAAATATTTTTTAAAATTTTAAAAGTATAAATAAAAAGAGAAATCCCGCAAAACGGGGGAGGTTATCAGGCAAAGGGAGGTGAAGGAGAGGGGATGCCCTAAGGCAGCCGCTCTTTGCGCTCCCGTAAGCAGAGCTCTCTGCTTTTCCCTATGCCGAGACACTCGCACATAAAAATATTTCTGCCCGGGAGAAAGGCTCTTCCACCCGCTTGAGTCCTCCCCGGGGACCACGGCGGCACCAGGGCACTCGGTTGAAGGAACCCACCTGGATCATTCCTGGCAGGAGGCTGCGGGGATCAGCCGGGGCTTTGGGGACGTTCCCCCTTCCCGGATCTGTTCCGTGGCTCACCCCATCCCAAGGCGCCGGTGGCAAAGGCATGCCGCCGTCGCGCTCCCCAGGGCGAGCGAAGGCAGAGGCGATGCCGGGCTCGCCACGGGAGGCTGCAGACCCAGCAGGAGCCTTAATCACGCTGAAGCTCGTTAAACTCGCGCTCAAGTCCCCAGCAAACTGCTCTGCCACCGCCAGGGACTGGTTATGGCCCAGGTGCGCTGCCGTGGCCTGCGGATGAGCAGTCTCGGTCCTGAGCTACCTACTAAAAAAGCACTCTCCATACCAGTTTGAGCGCTGAGTTATTTTCCATTGGATCAGGCACCGGGAGCAGAAGGTGAAGCACCGAGAAGGCAGCGCTCTCCCACTTTCCTCCGATGAGCAAACAGCCCTCGCTGCCTCGCCATCCGATTCCCACCCATTGGCAGAGAAGAAAAAAAATCTAAGCAGCGCTTCACCGTCAAACACTGCACATGCCAAAACACGCAGCTTTCCGTTTCCTAGACACATGCCGGCAAAAGGTTAGCTGCGTTCGTACAAAGTCTTCTCGGCACATTTCACCCAGCTGCCTCCTCACAAACTCGCGCCCTGCTCGATACGCGGGCGCAAGCCGAAGCACCGCACCGCCGGGTGCCTTTTTGTTGGGGAAGCACCATCATCCCCAAACGCACAAGCTGTAGCTCAGATCCCAGTTAAGCCTGAGCAGCTCCAGCTGCAATTAATGCTGTTCCTACAAAGGCAAATTCTGTATCCTTACCAGGTCATCCTCAGCTGGTCCCGTCTCAAGCCAGCTGATAACTGATAACCAAATGAAGTGAAAGGAGGTTTGTAAACTCGGGAGCAAGACAGGGAGCACAGCGCTGTATTTCACAATACCTTTAAATAACCCTTTATCAGCACTTACTGCACAGTCACAGGGGATCAGAAGAGAGATGAAAGCAGAGAAAGAAAGTTTAGGGAATCGAGATGTCTTTAACGACAGGGAAGAAGTAGAGGGTTTTCCCCTAACGCGTGCTTTGTCTCATGGGGAGAGGGGAAGTTTTCAACCAAGCTGACCATTATTTATTTATTTACAGAAGTTAATTCTATTTTAAAATGCAGTGGTTAAGAGAATGGTTTCCATTTTTCCCACCACCACTTTCAATTATTAAAAAAAAAATGTGAGAGAGACTGGGCAGGGAGGGGAAGAAAAGAAAAAGGTAAGGAAAAAGGACAAGAAAATCCCCCACAAAACTCCAGAGGCAGTTTCTTCAGCTTTCAAAATAATTAAAGCCCCTTTCAAATGAAAATATGTGCTGTTTTTCTTTTCTTTTTCCCATGGAAAGCATCGGTCATTATTTCCACAGAGCACTTCACGTTATCGGTACCGCTTTTCCCTTGGGAATGCCCAAGCCAGGAAGCACTGACCCAGGAACAAAGGTCTGGAGCTCAGGAGGCCCCTTCCCATGGCACTGAGCCGTAGCCTCCTCACCTCCACCTGGTCTCCGGCGCTGCAGATGACTCAAATACAACCCCAGGGGTGAGCCAGACTTGCTAACAAACACCACGAGGCTTTGGTCAAGCATTTCCCTGCGCCCGTCCCTCTTCTCTGCTGTGCTCCATCCTAACCTCTTGCTCTCTTTAGAGCTTGGACTCCTTCTCCCACACCGAGTCAAAAAACAAAGAAGAAAACAAAGAGGAGCCCTGTGCTCTCTCAGACTCTTCCTGTAGAGTCACAGGTGGGAGGTTTGCCAACATCTGCATGTGTGTACCTCCAACAGAGCTAAATCCATTTCTGTGGGAAAGGACCAGCACCTGGGATCGCACATCTCGCTCAGGGAGCGCTCCCGAGACCAGCTGGTCTCTCCGAGAGCTCCCGTAGCCTTTGCGGTGATGAACAACCGACGGGACTGGCACACGCCATGCCGCTTCTCTGAGTATCTTTCCCTCATTTGGCACCGAGCATCACTTACTTGCTAAGTGGGAGAATGATAGAGCTCCGGAAAGGAACATTTCACAAGATACGCGATCACACAAACCCGGTGTTTCAGCACGCATGCCAGACTCAAGTAGGGTCCGAACACATTTTGCAAGGCAAACAGCAGAGCTCCATCTCTGAGCACGCCACCACAACTCCAGATTCTTCCCTGGCTTTGTTTTCACTTGCCATCAGCAAAATCTACCAGCACACCCCAAAATTTCCTATTTCCTTAGCACTCAGTTAGGAAACAATGCCTGAGCTGCACCCAAAAAGACGGCGCAGGCTGCTGTGGAAGAGCAACAGCACACACAAAAAATCAACTCCGCTCCGCCCGAGCACCCAAGGGACCCAAAGGGCTTCAGCTCCAGCTGTATTGGCTGGGGGGACTCCACCGACAATCAATCAAAGTGTCTTTTCTAGAGGGATAATAAATTTCCTACTTTGTGCAACTCTCGCTTTGTTCTGCTTCCCCTGCTGTGGGTTTGCAATCCAACGTGGGCTTGTTCCTATCTTAGACAACATCACAAGGGGAAAAATATAGGACAGACAAAGGGATGGAATAAAATAAAGCAGGCAACAAGGCAGGGTTTGGAAAAAGCTCATATGTAAATACCTTTTAAAAAGCAGCTCGCATGCAAAAAGCATTTTAAAGAGGCAGCAGAAAAAGGAAGTCAAACGAATACGTTTCAGTCGGGATTTCTGGTGAAGGTTAGTCAGACGGCGGCACCTAGAAATAGATTTTGCAAGTTCTGAGGCAAGGACAAAGTCATGACGTGATACGTAACTGCCAGTTCTAGGAAAACACAGGTCAACCCAGTCAGAAAAGCGGAGATTTCTAGAAGCAATGACTTCTCTCACGGCAAGGTTCTGGCTTTGCCATCACGTGGTCGTTGGCTTGAGAGAGCGGGGAAGCACAGGCACTGGGAAAGCCAGAAAACTATGCAACAGGTAATCGGACCCTAACGAGGCCTTGTTCCAGGATTCGGAGGAGCTATCTTAATGCAGCTCCCAACTCTGAGACCAAGCTTTGCAAGAGCACTGGGAATCTGAAAGTCGTGAAATAAGCAGAACAGCTACGAGAGGTGCCATGCCTCATTAGCGAGAGGATACGCTCACAAGGGAAAAGCCTTTCGATCAGGGAAGGGTTGTTTGTGGGTTTTTAAAGTTTCACAACGAAAATCCACTCGTGGCGCTCTCAAGAGAGATGCTCTCAGGAAGCTTCATGTTTAACGCCTTCTCGGATCACGAAGGCTTCAGTTGCCCACGTTAGTGCCTCATACCGCAGCTCCTAAGACATCCTTGGAGGTCAAAGGGGGGGAAGCGAGCCCCCCGCTCGCTCTCGGAAGCGCCCTGTGGGAAAGCCGGGCTGCTGGACAGGAGCGGCCGGAGCAGCCCAAGTCACGCCGCAGCGCGGACGCGCAGCGGGACGGCCCGGCTCTGGGGCCGCCAACTGCCCCCTGACCCTACAGAAGCTCTACCCAAAGGTGGGCACGAGTGCTAGTTTGCCTACGAGGCCTAGATGGTGCTAGTCGTCAACCTGACAAGTTTTACAGCAGGAAATGTGCTGTCACGGGGTTCAGAGCAGCTTCACACCACCATCGCAACCCACAGCAAAGCCCCAGCTTTGCGACCCAGGCAAACACCACGCGCCTGGCAGAGATGCCACCCCCAGCGTCCCAGGATGCGGTGGCAATCGCTCACGCGGGAAGTCATCGCTTCACGGAGCTCCCGAAGATGCTGCAGGATGCCCACGGAGTCTTACGGGGCACAGAGGGGTCCGCAGATACCAGCTGCCTCTGCTGAAGCTAAAAGGAGCACCTTGAAGAGGATGGAGAAGTAACTCGGTTCCCATCCTCGTGTTCTTTCATGCCCAAGCTGCCAACGATCTCGTGTTTCTCAGACCCGATAAAGCCTTTTTGCACTCAGTTCTCTGGGTTTCCTTTGCAGAGAGCAGCTCTGCCTCTGCTTTGGTGTTTGCTGATGCTCTCAAAAAAGCCACAGATCTGTGCTGGTTTCAAACCCTGGTTATTTCTGAGCCTACGAATGCAAGAGCCCCTGCCTTGAGGGCCGGGCAATTTGCATGCTCAGGGCAGATAAGAGGGAGGGAGGAAGCTCGGTGTCCTGCAGCAGGCGCAGGGTGGCCAGTCCAGCCCGCGAGCCCCCAGCTCCGCGCCCCCAGGAGATATTTGACTGGGGCCCGTCGGAGGCTTGTGAGCAGAGAGCCGTGCAGGGGAGCTCGCTGCCGTGGGAAATGCTCCAGAGTTAAATACTTTGCTGGACAGGACATGCAATGCCTAGATCACACACCAGCTCTTAATAGTCAAAGGTACACTCAATATTTCATTTCAGGAGAAAGCAGCATTACCCAGTTATACCAGAACTTCACGACACAGTGAGGAACTAGATACAGTGGGAGAAAGGCTGTTTTTTTTTCAGAAGGGCTAGCCTCCACTGACTCAGATAGGCTTGGAGGTGGTTGCAGGTGCTTATGAAAGTTAAGCCCTAAAGCTGCGCACCAGAGGATCTCTGGTTATTACACAACGTTGCCAAACTCGTTTCCACTGCGTTATCTACACAGCCCTTCTCCTACTAAAAGCACAATTCCCCTTGTGAAGTTCCCACATCCTGAACAAAATCCTGGATACAACTCTTAAAAACCTCACTGCTTCTCCTCCTGGCCCAACCCAACAGCACCGTCACAGCTGGTACCGGCAGGGCAAAGCCAGGACCCATCGTGACCATTTAAATGACATCTAGAATTTCATTGCAGAGCCTGTTGTTTGTGCAAACAACCCAAGGTCTGAAATAGAAGAGGTGAGAAGCAGACTGCAGCGCGCTCAGCTCTCTTAGCAAGGAGCTGTGAAACTGCAGTTGGGGAGAAATTGGTGTAATTCACAGAGAAAAGCCGACGTTTCCAAAAACAAACACAGATCCGTGGATGTCGAATTGCATATCTGATTCCCCCCCTCCCACCACATACTTTCTAAGCCAAAAAAGGCTTTATCTGGCTGGATTTTCCAGGGAATCAGGGAAGGATAAGCCCTTTCTGTACCACTGCCCAGTTCCTAGATCAAAGAAGAAACGGCACGGCTGACCAGATCCTGTCACCCCCGTCCTCTCCTGCGGGCTCCAGCCAGGGAATTTATCACATCAGCTGGGAACCTTCCCCCAGCAAGGCAGCTTGGACAAAAGACCAGAAAGCAAAGTGTTTTACCTGCACAGGCAGCAGCGAGCAGCTTCTAGGAAAGGTGCATCCCTGCAAACACCCTGTCCGAAGTCCATGCTAAAAACAAGCACCCAGCCTGGGGTTGGGATCACCGAGCCCTGCAGGGCAAGCGACCAACAAAAGCCAATCGCTCGTTAGCCTTATTCCTACCCAGAGATGTTCTTCCCTGCTCCAGCCTCCCTGCGAGTGCACTTGTGCCTACTTAGAAAGCTGATTATGAAGCAGTAAGTCATCCAGCATGGTTGGGCCAAGTCAATCCAGCCAGCTGTTTTAATTACCTCTTTTCTTCATTAAGCTTTGCTGTTGCCCTTAACCCCTCTGTCCCCAGGGCAGTGGCTCTGGGGAGCTCCCCGAGAGCCCGCTCACCAGCTGACGGAGAGGAGAGCAGAGCATCAGGTGTGAGCTATTGCATCAGCTACAGCTCCAGACCATGATGTACCTCACTTCTTTGCAAGAAAATGTTGTGTTTTGTGCTTAGCCACAGCTCCAGAAGAGCTTGAACCATGTCCTGGGACACATGCAAACCAACACGGGGCTCCTGTCCCTTCTGCTTCCAGCTCCAGGCCCAAGAAGTGCTGTTGAGTCACCCGAGGGCTAACGCCTTGCTGATAGGGCTGCAAACCTTCTCCACCCCTGTCCCATTGCCAGCTCCACCTTTTGCTACTCAGGGCCAGGATCTGGCCCAGCTGGTGGCTGGCGAGGCAGCTGAGGAACCCTCAACCGACCCCCTTTGCTCCTGCAAATGTTTGCCTGTTTTCCAGCCTCTGCGGTCCCATGCCCACAAAAGCCGCCTTCTGAGAAAACTCAAGGCTCCAGTTTGCTCCCTGCCCCAAGCCAGCTTCTGCTGCTTAACCACCAGGAGAAAGAGAAACTACGCCAAGAATTGCATTTGCCCCAAATAAAACTGGACTCTGGAAGGGAGCATCGTTAATAAAAATCCAGTACTGATTTTAGTGGGACAAAAAAAAGAAAAATCTAATGCTATGATCCATCTTGGAGATATATTTCCAAAGGGGCCTTAAACCAAACTGTGGATTTGCACTGGCCCTGATCTCATCTCAAAGGATGAGCAGCCAGCACGAGCTGCACGTGGGCTGCAGCTTGGGGATGTCAGTGCTGTCACTTGGGCTGCGGAAGATGGAGGACTCTGCACTGCGTACTGCTATCTCCAGAGCCACAGCTGCAAATTTAGAAACATTGCCTGAATTTCTCTTTGTGCTCTCCCACGTCCTGCCCTGCTACAACTCCTGTCTGCTTGCATTTAATTTCTTAAAGCACTGCTTAGCAACCTGACAGCCTTTTCACTTTGAGCACAGGGCAACCAGTTCCTCCCATTCCCGCTCCGCCAACGGGGAGCTGGCAGGCACGCATCCCCGTTCGCTTCGCAGCACCATCTGCGATGGAGCCAGGGTTATAACCCACAGCCTCGCTGGCAGTTTGTGTCACCTCTTGGCAGCTCTGCTTTATTTTTGTCTGTGGGAAGACAGAAGGGTCCTCATCCCTCCCGATGCCACAGATCTCATCGTACTTCCACACATTTCTGCTGCGGAGTAATACCCTCACTGGAGCAAAGGACAGGTAATTACAGAGCCTTCAGTAACCCTTTTAAGCCATTCATGCAAAGTCCTCAGAGGGAAGCAGGTGAGACTGTAATACGCATTGCACAAGAGATTCGTATCTAGGGTATTTCATTTTATAAAAATCTCTCCCCTCCCTTGGCAGTTTGTTTATTAAAAGGAACGGCAAAACAAACCAGGGAAGCTGCAAGTCACCGCTGCCAGCGCTCCCAGCCCC
The DNA here is from genome assembly GCF_965183815.1 of Platalea leucorodia. NCBI lineage: Eukaryota > Metazoa > Chordata > Aves > Pelecaniformes > Threskiornithidae > Platalea > Platalea leucorodia. Next base: position 2,407,221 of record NC_138841.1, read on the forward strand.
GTCTTGCACGGCAGACCCGTCCCGGGACCGGTGCGGACCCTGCGGGAGCTGCTCAGCGGATAAGCTGCTGGAGAGCAGAGAAGGGCCTCAGAGCAACGATGAGGCACAGCTCTCCTTGCTTCACCGTTTGAAACTTGCAATCTCCCCGGTCGCCTTCGGCTGAGAGCGGAGGGAGGCAGGATGGGGCAGGTCCAAAATGAGCTGTGAAAGAGTCTGGAGCGAGGGAGAAGAGCAAAGGGGGACAGATGAAAGCACGAGACGGGCATGAGTCATGTTGGCGTATGGCCTCCAAAGAGAGCCCTCAAGCAAAGAGGGTATGAAGTAAATTCCTAGTCAGGCAAAAATCCACTAAACCAAAAGGCAACCCAAAATAGGCCCTCACATACCTGTCTCCTCTGGCTCATCATTAAAGGTTCAGCATCACACGAACTCGGGCTGCGTTTCTTGCTGGCATCTGGTCACGCTCGGCCAGCGCAGAGGTGGGAGCACTCACGGGGCGTTGGGACAGGCCCAGATCTCCAGCTAGTCCTTGCAAAAGCCGCCTTCCTTCCCCAGAGGGGAAAGCTCTCTCCAAAGAGCCAACACAAGGGTTGCAGGTCTTACACACTTCCACTTGCACACACGGGAAAGAAACCCCGCTGCAGGCAGCTACTCTCCGTTCAGCCTATCCACACCTACCCAGTTATGAGCTAAGGATGAAAGAGTTTAAGCTGGGATCCAGAAACCAGCCCTCCCAGACCTTTGGGGAAAGCTTGGATCTCAGGTCAAGCAGCGTGGCTCCAGCTATTTCTGTTGGGAACCCTGCTCTCCCGCCTGGGGATTAGGAAAGCAAGCAACGCAGGTGTTCTGCGAGAAACACGCATCCCGGGCACGCCAGCTCTTCGGAAACCTAAGAGCAGATCCATAAGCTGCGGCTCCTGCTGCAGCCTTGCAGCTGGGTGAGCCACGAGTCGGTTCCTCGCTAGGCTGGGGCTGGAAGCTGGCCAGCGAGCCTTCCTTCAGCTGCTGGCCTGCTTGTTTTTACAATAAAGAATCCAAACCCCAGGCCAGCTTTAGGAACGTTTCTCCTCTGCGGAAACATCATTTCTGCACGCTGAAGGAGAAACTTTTGCCGTTTATAGGGGCCAAAGGCATGGGAGAAGCAGACCCTTCTCTTTGGTGCTTGTATAGCGACCTGCACCGCCAGGTCCTGGGCTGGACCATGGCCCTGCAGCGCTGGAACAGCAAAGAGCAGGAGAAACAAGGTCATCATGGGGACCCTCAGTGCACCAGAGAGCCTCAGTGGTGGAAAGTGCCCTACCCCATCTGTCTCCAATCTCCGCAGCAGCAGCATCTCCTTCAGGGGCAGCATAAGCATCCCCAAATATTCTAGACTAAGAATAAATCAAGGATTTTCAGCTCCCTTGCTCCTTCTTCCCCTGAAGTCACACTGCGGTAGCTTCTCAACAAAGCTGGAAGAGCTCTGGTCACCGCGCCAAGAAAGGAGCAGCCACCAACAGCAAACATCTCCAGCCGCACGACGCTGTCACTAGGATGGGCTGCTTCCCAAGCTTGCGTTTCTCGCACCGAAGTTTGGTGTCTCATCCAGAGGTGCTTGTACCAGCCCTTAGAGCAGGGCCCCATACCCATCCCCACCAGTCTGGCCTTTTCCTTCCCCAGAGTCATCACTCGAAAAGGGCTGCAGGGACCAGAGAACCACCTCTTTGCTGTACAAACATGCCCTCCACAGGGCAGGGAAAAGAGTTTAGCTTGTTTTCCTGTCCTTATTTTGGGTACAACCCAACACCCCTCACTAAAGCCAGCTCAAGGGCAGCTTGAGACAAGTGCGTGAAGTCCTATCCTGGAAGAGCACCGGGGTAACAGCAGAACGGCATGAGCACACCTGAGTTGAAAAGAGCCTGCAGGCGCTGAATATCAGCTTGAGACATGCTGGCAAAGCCACACAGAAAGGGCACACTGCCTAGCTCAAACTCCTGACGCTTATTCTTTGTTTGTACAAGCACCTAATTCCCTCCCAGATGTTTGCAGAAGCTGAGCAAGTTGGCACAGTAGCAAGGAGTTGGCCTTTAATTAACCAGAAGTCAAATACAAGAAGGACGTCAGCAACCTGCGAGCTGCGCTGCTGCCCCCGACCGGAGCCCACGGCTCTGCCGTGGGTCTGTGCACACCGGTGTCTCTCCATACCGCTGTTCTTTCATGCCAGCACGTATAAAAGGACTTTGCTGGTGCTGCCTGCGTTTCTCCTGATCCCCTTTCAGCACACACCACCGAGCGGGCTGAACGGATGCATCTCCCGCCTCCCTCAAACCATAGCCGCAACGTCACGCTCCCCAAGGATGCCAGCCAACGCCGGTCCGGTGAAAAACCACCAACACAGGAAAGCAGAGTTAGGGACATCACAACCACCACCTCACCCACACCAGAAAAGCCGTCCCCAGCGTCTGCCTTCAGCCCCGCAGCTGCCGCACAACACAGCAACACCCCCCGTCCATCCCCGGTTCTGCCTGGGTGCCGCCCTGCCAGGGGGGCTCACGCACAGGGGTTTCAGCGAGTCCAGCCAGAACGAATCCTCTCCGGCTGCCTCCGAAACGCTGCTGACCCAGAGCCTTGGGATGCCGGTGCGACCCGCAGCTGCAGCAGCCCCGGGGCCGCCCCGCGGCGGGGCCGGAGGGCTGTGAGCCGCCGTCAGCAGACGGGTGACAGCCACGGGCTGCACAAAGGCATCTTGTAAAGCTGTCCCCTACCCCAGCCCCGCTTCCCCCCACACACACGCTCACCCTGCGTTAACTTAGGTTTCCATCACGTATATTTAAGAGAGGGACAGTAGTACCAGAAACAGGCCGTGAATATAGGTCACCCTTGAACAGAGGTATAACACCGGATCTCCTATAATTTGTTAAACAGCGTCATTTCCCCCTCTTCATTAGCGTCATGGTTTTTTGCATCGTTTGCCTGGCCTCAGGGCCTCCCGGTCTCAGCCTCGCAAGGATGAGCAGCAAGACTTAATTTCTGCTGCCGCCCTGAAGTGTCCGCTGGCTGTACGGCTGGCCCCGGTGGATCTTCACGTGTTTGGCTAAATGGTCACTGCGGGCAAACTTCTTCTCGCAGGCGGCACACTGGTACGGCTTGACACCAGAGTGGGAACGCTTGTGACGGGAGAGCTCATCTGACCGGGAAAACCTGCAGGAGAAGGGAAGCATGGTGGATCCAGCCTTCGCTGCGAGACGGGGGAGCACGAGGACCCACGGCCCGTGGGAGGCTGCGGTCTGCCTCTGCCACAGCCCCCTGCGGTGACCCTCGACAGGTTGCTTCCCTGCTCCATCCAATCTACCAGCCAGGCACAGGTACCCCAAGCTCCTGCTGGAGGAATGGAAAGACAGAAACCCCTCCAAGGGGTGATTTAGAGATAGGAAAGAGGAAAAAAATGTACCCACTGAGATCTTCATTTCTTTCCACTGCTCCTAAAGGACACCGTCCACCTACTTCCCTCATTTGTTTTAGACTTGGTGAAACCTTTTGGGAGCTGACAGCCCCAAGGCCAGACGCTGAGAGAAATTGCTTTTCGGGGCACCAGCCCAGGCTGGCAGCGACTGAAGGACACCGTTCAGAAGCCGGGGTGGAAGGGCTTTACTGTAACTCCCCCATCCAGCCGAGAAGAGCATTGCTGTTGAGAGAAGGCTTGTTTTTCCTAAGGGGTTCTCCCGGCAAACTCTGTGCATCCCCTTGTTTCTCAGAACGGCAGTGAGTGCTCACTGCCAGCCTGGGCTGGACTGGGAGCTGGGGAGAGAGAAGCTGCCTGGGAGCTGGTTTAAATACCGAGCACAAGGGAGGCAAAGCAAACGCACTCAGCCCGGAGCACAGCCGCGGAGGTTTCCATGCTGAAGCAATCTGACTGCTGTTCTGAGGATGTTCAGACTGCTTCTCTGTGTAATTCCCGCACCTGGAGCCGATCAGCTGAACAGCCTGGAAAGCCCCTGTAACCACATGCGTGTCCCCGCTTCGTTCTCCAGCACCCTTTCTTCCAGCTGGCACACACAGGTCCAGACCCGGGGGCACCTGCAGCACGCTGGTCCGCAGCCGTTTCCTGAGTGCCGCCTGGGAGCTGGCGTGCCTTCAGCGCGCCTTGCGCGCCCGAGCGTCGGGGGCGTGCTGGGGAGGAGGACTGGACAGGATTTACTCCCGTTCTGCCTCTAAGGAGCCAACGCAGATGGCAGGAGCATTAGGATGGAAGGGTTTTTCCATCTGGCTGAAACATGCCCACGCAAAGCAGCACAAAGCAAGGCGCTTCAGATGCAGCCCCAGACTCCCAGCGATAGGATTTCAAGCTCACACCTGGTACGGTAAATACCGCGCTGCTCACAAAAGGCTCTGCGGCAACCGAACGCGTCCCAAGGCCACCCGCAGGTCTTCCATGCAAACCACTGACTTCTTCTCCAGCTTTATTGCGAGAAGCGAGTTCCAAGGTCTCAGTTCCTCATGGAAAGCAGAGCCAGGAGAAATGACGTATATATTTACAGTTAGAGCCACATCTAGAAAAGGGAGCACGGCCCGGAGAGCCCCACATCGCTCGATAGTGTAACTGCTCCCACGGAGCGGGAGGGCAGGGCAGCAAGTGAAGCAGAGCACGGCAGCTCGGGGGAGAGCCTGCAGGATGCTATCGTACAGGCTAGCACCGTCCCTCGCCTCCTTCCCAGCGGGAAAAGTGACGCTTGTGCGGTTGCCATCGTCCCCTTCCTCAGTCCCCAGGCTCCGAGCGCCAGGTGCAGGAGGGTTTAGCAGCACTGGCTGGTACTGGAAAAGGAGCCGATGTGTATAAACGTGTACTGTGGTTGTAGGTGAAACGGGGGGACAATTGCTGATGGCAAAGGGACAGCAGCTTGGCAAGAGGGAGTCCCAAAATTCAGATCTGGTCTCAGACCTTCCGGAGTTTCACCACCCTGAGACAGAAGCCATAACACACCGTTCGGGGAAGCAAGGCAGTGAGCGTATGCCAAAGCATTGCATAAGAAACCAGGAAAGCTCGGTGCTGCCAGCACCAGTTTTCTTTGTGATTTGCTTTGAGATCTGCTGGTGAGAAGCGCTATGCAAGACCTGAGGACTACTAGCCCTTCTTGCCAAAGGCTGTACGGAGCATCCCGTCCCCCGGGACAGGTACGCGGTGCCAGGAAGAGAACACCACAGCAGGAAAATAATCAGAGAAGTGCAGCACGATTAAAAAGCAGGGTTAATTTAGGGAACACAGATGAAAGAAAACGACAACCACCATCATGTGCAGAGCAAACAAAAGTAAACGCAACACGGAGATACGCTACAGGCCCACAGGTGTCTGAGGGATACGAGCAGCCAGGGCAGGCAACCAGCAAAAGCAAAGGGTTGCTAAACCAACACAGAACCACGCACTGGCTCCTGAGAAGCAGCGAGACTCCGATTTCCTGGGACAGAAATTAATGGGAAAAGCCATTTTTGCAGCCCAACTGCAGAAATTGTCCTGAACTAGACAGAGAAAGCTTGCAAAATTACGTCGGCTCTTGGAAAAAGCTGTATTGCCAGAGGGTGTTTCGGCATCCAGTTCAAGGGGGATTTGGGGGGTTGGGAGGGTGTCGGCTACGCTTCCCCAGCGGGAGGTTTTCAGCACTTTTGGACCAAGTGAAAACTACCCAAAGCGTTCAACAAACTTTACTCCTCCAGGCCTCCTTCCAGCTCCCACCTATAATTCACTCGGGAAAGAAAACTTGTGATTTTATCCTGGATTTTCACTAGCCGAGAGCTCTCCTGCATCTTGGCAGGCCTTTGGCGGGCCACCCATCCGCAGAGTCCCGCGGCTCCCACTTACCGCCAGCCACAGTTGGGCCAAGCACAAGTGTAGGGTTTCTCACCGGTGTGCCGACGAAAGTGAGCCTTCAGGTGGGAGCTCTTGGTGTACATCTTGCCGCAGCCCGGGTGCGAGCACTTATGGACGCGGACGAGGGAAGGGGGAGCTTTCTGGTACTTGGGGGTTGCCTCCACCTCTTGCACATCCCCCGGTGCCCCTGGCCTCATGGCGACTGGCAGGGGGGCAATTTTGACATACTTTTGGTCCATGATGGTCACAGGGGGCTGGACCTGAGGGAGGAGGGACAGGTTTTGGCCCTGCAAGCTGATAACCAGCTGGGCCACCCTGACACCGCTTGGAGCGGTCTGTGCTAGCGGGCTGCCACTGTCCATCCGGAGAGGCTGGATTTGGAGGACAACAGGAATGCTCCCAGCGGCTACTGCCTGGTCACTACCATCAGCTGTCCCTCCAGGCTGAGCAGCGTTTGAGACGTCTTCTTGAACCACACTGGAGACAGGCTGTCCCCCAGAGCTACCTAAGCTGATCTCAGATTTGATCTCCGCCTTCCCTCCAGCTGGGTGAAGCTCGCTTGCTTCGTCTTTGAGGAACTCAGCCTTCTCCCTTAGGAACTCCTCGATCTCCTCCAGGGTGGGAATGAAGTCCTGGGAGAGGCAGCTGCAGAAGTCAGGCAGCCTGAGGGGAGCCTCGCAGACAGCGACCTGGGGCTTTGCCTCTTCCCCCTTTGCACCGGGCAGGGGGAGCGCGGTGCCTTCCTGGTGGCTGGTGCTGCCTGCGAGGAGGTGGCCAGAGCCTTCTGGGTGGCCGGACGCCCTCTCGCTGCCGCGGCCCGGCAGAAGGGATGGCGGCATGCTGCGCTGCAGAGCGCTGGCAAAGCTCTCTAGCAGGGAAGAGCTGGTCAAGGAGGGCAGCAGCTCCTGGCAGCTCACAGAGACCATTGGTTGACTCCGGTCCTCTGCCCACACAAAGCTCTTGGCTGGGCTGGATCAGAAGCCTCTGTAAGAGCTCAGCTGGGGCAGTCTTCCTTCATCTGCAAGGGAACACCACCAAGGTTATTTCCAAATTAAAAAACAAACAAGAAAACCTCAACCTTTGAATAAAATGGACCGTGCGTTAGAAAGAAAACATCAAAAATAGTCAGCGGCCTTTGTTTTTAAAGAGTCTGTTGCCAAAAACACATGCTAACCATTTTCCTATGCAGGACGCCAACAGGCTGCAAGGAGCTAGATTCCCCCCAGAAGCAAACTTCTCCGGGGAGTTTATTAAGGTAAAAACACACAATGCAACACTTCATCCCTCTTCCACCTACGCCAGAGGGCAGGTACGTGCTGCTAGATGGCAGGGAGGATGGCTTGTGGCTTACAACTAGGAGTTAATTGCTATCCAAGAGAGGGTGCTGGTTTCTCCACGCTGCAACTGGTGGTACAACCACAACCTGACGCAGACCTATCCCGCCTGGATTAGAGCTAACTGGTTTGGGAGCAGATAACAAGACAGCTACGAGAGTGCGTGCTGCCAAACTGCCTGCGGCTCTGGTGAGTGATCACCAGCAACCACGCTGCTGTGGTTACGCCGGCTATCGGTGCCTGAACAAGCGAGTTTAAAGCCCGTTCAGGCAGGTCTGCCCAAGCTCCGTCACACCTCCAGAAAGCAGCAGACAGACTGTCTGGGGTCAGCTCACGGGGCCCTTGAGGACACAAACGCCGCGATTCAAAACAGGCGAGAAAGATCACAGCATCTCCAGGTTAGGCCTTGCGCGGTCTCCAGAAGGCGACTGGTCTCCCACGATTCGACGCGTCAAACCCCGCGGGCGCTGCTGTGGCTCGCAGGGCACCCCCAGACCGTCCCTGCCCCTGGAGACCGCATCCTGCTCTTGCAGCACCCCCGCCACCCAAGAAGGCAGGTACTCTTTACATTTAATGCAGAAAGTGAGTTTTCAAGAGAAAGAAAGCCTGTGCCAAAGTCCCTTATGAACCTTTTCCAGAGTGAGTCCATGAAATTTCTGCAAAGCTGCAAACCAGTCAAGCCAGTCCTTGTTATCAGTGCTTCCTCAGGGTCCTGAGTGCCGAGAAAGGGAATTTTTGAGGCGCAGTCTGGATGTAATATAAAGGCTCTTCCCCTTAAGAAGAAATAACCCCCACGTCATTCACAATCTTCTAAGCGAAGATGCCACGTTGCTCGGGGCCATTTGCGCTGCTGCCCGCAGCCTGTCTGTGGCACAACTCTGCATCAACAGCTCACGATGAGCAGAGACCATCGCTGCTCGCGTGTGAGGTAAGAAAGGTGTTGGGGCCAGTCTCAACCTTCAGGCTTCAAGTTTTCATCACAACACAAGTTCATGCTCTGAACCATCACCTTCGAGGCAGCACCCAATTCCACTGCTTCCTCCCCACTGATTTTATGATCTCTTTCTGATCTCTGCCTCTCTGCCTCTCGTCTCCTCTTCCTACAAGCTTCAGAGGCTAGAAAAGCCTTCCCCCTCTGGCTACCGAACACTTCTGTTTACCTCTTCCAGAAAGCCTTAGAACCTGATTTTCCAACAAGGTCTCCTTGCGGAGCAGCTCAGAAGCCTCCATCCCTTCAGTACGCCCCCAGGACAACTGAATTAACCTACGAACTCTGTGGTTCAGGAGCCTCATTCAGTACACATCTTGCAAATTCGGAGTGAACAGTTCTGTTGAACTACAGAAGAAAAGCACAGCCGGAGGGCAGGCAGGTCCGGTGGTTAAGCTTGGGACTGAGGAGAGCCGAGATGGGCGTCCTGCTCTGCTGCAGATTTCCCGTGCAACCTCAGGGTAGCTGCTGGGGTGCTCTGGGCCTCAGCGCCCCATCTAAGTGGGGGCAATAGCAACGTCCTGCCTTGCAGAGCGGTGCTAAGGGGAAATGTGTAAGCTGGGGGGATGCCTCATTACTAACAGACTTTGCAGGTGCCCGTTACAGATGTCAGCGCCTTGCCAATCCAACGCGTTTTTGCAAAATGCACGTCAACAGTGCTATCATCCCAGCTAAGCTACTGCAAGAAAATGGAGACCTGACTTTGGCCTTCAGTGAAGCGTACTGCAAGACAAGGTCAATGCCGTTTTCAAGCTTCACTTCGCCTTTCTATTCCCGTAGTTTTCCTCGTCCCTAAGAGCAGTCAATTACTGTATGAAATCGGCAGACGTGCAGTTTGAGCACGCAGAGAAAAAGTAATTTGCCCAAGGTCAGCCAACAAGCAGGAGCTGGGAACGCAGCCGAGGGTTACGGCTCCGCTCTCGTGACTGCACAGCACAAACACACACCTGTAACCTCTTCAGAGCCGTGAATTACATTCAGCGTCCGTGCAAACCCGGACTCACGAAACCTTGCGAGCCGCCGCCGACACGCGAATCAAGCGAGACACCTGCAGCCAGCGCCCCGTGCAGCAGGTCCCCCAGCCACACCGGGGTGCCCCACGCTCCCACCCGGCCGAGGACAAGGCGGCGGGAGCAAAGCCTGGCGCCACCGCTGCCCCCAGACCCCGCCGCGGGGAACCGAGCCCGGAGCGGGCTGGAAGCCCCCCGGGGCCGAGGAGCCCGAGCCTGGCCCGGCGACTCCCTTCATCCCCGGCGGGGGGAAAAGCCACAGCAGCCCCCGGCCGCCCCCGCCCCGCCGAGCCGCCCCCGGCCCCTTACCGGGCTCCGCTCCATGCCGGCGCGGCGGCTCCCGCAGCGCGGGGGCGGCTCCCGGCCCGCCCCGCCCCGCCGAGGGCTCGGCTCCGGCCGCCGGCCCCATTGGCGGCCGCTGCCCGGCCCCGGTCGCTGCCTGCCCGGCCCCGGTCGCTGCCTGCCCGGCGGGGCGGCCCCGGGACCCCCGGGCCGGGGAGGGCGCAGCGGCCGCCCGCATCCGCGCTGCCCCGGGCCGCCGCAGGGCCCCGGCTGCCGGAGCCGGCCCTCGAGGAGGCGCCTTGGACCCTGCCGCAGGTTGCCCTTGCTGCCTCTCCCTGTTCATTTACACTGGCAACAGTCGAGATTTCCCCAACGTTTCAGGGGAAAAAGCCGAGCGCTAGCAGACAGCCGCAATGGTGGCTGCTGCTGGCATCCACCTGGACGCAGGTTTTCATTTCAGGAGGAACCGCCTTGGCAGGGCCACAGCGTTCGGATGCTGCTGCTGTGATAAGGAGGAGCACGAGGTCTTCTGTCCTCGCCGCGGCTTCGCAAGCAGCTTGGGGCTTCCCGAGGGACCTTGCGAGGCTGAGCTTGAGACGCTGCCTTTGGCAGACCCAAACCGAGCCCCGCAGAGGAGCAGACTCGCAGGCCGCCTGGGAGCGATCCTCTGCCAGCAGCGGTGGCTCTCCAGGCTCGCGGGGTCACCGTAGAACGCCCGGTGTTCCTGACGGCATCACGGGAGCCACGCACCCTGCAACGGAAAAAAGCATGAGAGCAACAAAAACGTCAGCGTGCTGCCCCACGCACAGGGCAAACACACGGATCAGGGAGAGGAATCGCGTTTACCTCTGCGCTCTCAAACCGCTTGCAGGGTTTGATGGTGGCAGCGGTTTGGGGTTAAATATTGCCAAGCAGAAGGGCGATTTTGAGGCAGGCAGTGCCCCTCCAGGAAAGGGAGCTTCTCTTACCTGCCACCGCGAGCCCCGTGAACCCAAGGGAGCGAGCGCAGAGTTTCTCTGCTTTGTTAGAGGCATGAGAGTCTGAACGAAACCTCCTGGACCAGAGCAAGGCTTCACATTTGAAAACCAGAAATAAAACAAACAAAAAAACCCCAACAACGAAGGTGCGTGGTCATTTGGAAAGGGCAACCCACAGCTTCCCCCGACTCGCCGCTGTGCCTCTGGGCCTCACCTACCCCGTCCCTCAGCTTCACAGTCCTTAAGGTAAGTACGTAAAGCCTAGAAAGGCTGGACCAGGTGATCCTTGAGGTCCCTTCCAACCTGGTGTTCTATGATTCTACGATTAAATCCCTCGCAGGGACTGGGAAAGCCTTAGCTCTTCGAGTTCCTCAGGTATTACCTCCTGTGACGCTGCGGCGTTCAAACACAGACGCCTTTGATTTACGCCACGCCACAAAATCCCCGGGGATAGAGGAGGGAGCGACCCTTCCTCGGGGTTTGCACCGACACCCGGCGGGGGGCTCACGCCGGAGACCCGCAAGCGTTAGAGCCCGCCGCGGGGAACCGAGCCCGGAGCGGGCTGGAAGCCCCCCGGGGCCGAGGAGCCCGAGCCTGGCCCGGCGGCTCCCTTCGTCCCCGGGGGGGGGAAACGTTCCGCCCGTTCGCCGCCGAAAGAGGTGCGAAAACTCCCGGGGCGGGGAGCGCCCGGGGCCGCCCCGCCCCTCGGCCCCGCCCCTCGGCCCCGCCCCTCGGCCCCGCCCCTCGGCCCCGCCCCTCGGCCCCGCCGTCCCTTTAGCGACACACACCGTCCTCTCCCGTTTAAACACCTTTTATTCCCTCCTTTTCATAAAAATTTATAATAGCGTTCCTCTTACGTTGTATACAAAATATTTACTCTACCGAATAAATAAGACATGAACATCTTGCGGACAGTACACGATCTCAAAAGAAAAAACAGCATCCATACACCCTTCCCTCGCCTAGTCACAACAGTCTCGCCGTAAAAAGACATTTTCCCTTCTCCCCTCTGCTCCCCACCGCAGCTCTCAAAACCCCCATCTCACGAAAGGAGAGGCACCGCACACTCACCCGTGAGAGGAAAGCAGAAGCGCACCTACTACCTGAAACAGAAACGCTCGTGGCAACCCCCTCTGAAGGGCTTGTACCGACACCTGCACGCCGCACAGTACCATCAACTCCTGCAGAGATTTCTCTGTTCCCAGAGGTGACATCGGTACCCGCGTGCACGGGACGCGCTCACCCTTACCAGGGCACGCCCGTGTCCCTTGCTGGTCCCTGTGCCATCCCAACGCAGAGGCGTTCTCAGAAGCACAGCGGGTGAGCCAGAAGGGGCAATCTTACAAAGAAAGGAGTTTCTCAACAGATGCTCTGGCAGATGCCTCTGCCGTCAGCCCCAGAGACGGCCCGAGCTAGGAAGGCAGGCTTTCGGTATAACAGAGCACACGGACAGGGCCGCCGGGGTGACGGCAAACGCACCATCCCTTAGGGGCCCGGGGAAGGCAGCTGCCGACAGCCCCAGCTCAGACCTCGCGGCCAGCTCTCGCGACGCGGCTGGGATGGCGACGACATGAGGCTGCAAGCATGAAGGGCTGGTTATGAAGTGGAAGTAGTTGTGAAGTGTTACGGACAGTGCCAGACCACCGCGCGGGGCACGCGCCCACCCGCTGCCACGGCAGAGCCAGCCCAGTTCCAGCCGCGTCCCAGACCAGCCCCCTCGCATTGCTGCAAACCCCCGCTCCCCCTGGGCCCCCTCTTCCTCCTGCTCCCTCGCCCTGATCTCTCCCCGTCCTCCTCCGAGACCGCTGCCTTGTCTGCCCTCCCCGCTGAGCTCCTGTGCGGAAAGCTGCTCCCCCCGTCCCCGGCTGCCCGCACCACCCAGGACCTGCCTGCACGCGGGGGTTCCCTGCACCCCGCCTCTCCTCTGCAAACAGCCAAGCTCTTGGGGCAAACGGCCCAAATCGGCTTGGGCTTGCACTCCCCCGGGGGACAGGGTTAGCTGGGTCTTGGCAAACACTCCTTCCTCTGCCCACCTGCCCACTGTGTCAGCAGCTGGCAGAGGGCCCAGCAGACTTCTCCTGGTGGAACGGGAGGGTAAGAAGGAAAGGAGCAATTACCGAATTTGCTGGGTTTCACTCCAGCTGGAGAACTGGGAAGAAGGGTGCCAGAGGGAGGGGAGAAACCAGAGAGTCTCTCGGTGTATAACCAAGTAGCTCTTCTCGTACTTGCTGCACTGGCTACGACGAGAGCAGTGCAGCCAGAGAACAAGTGGATAAGGAGCCCCCGGGTCAGACTGGATCGCGTCTCTCCAGCTGGAACGGAGAATGAGCTGCTATCAATCCCGCCACAGGTCAGGCCAAAGCACGATGACGCGCGCCCGTCTGGGAGGCAGCAGCGAAGAGCAAGAGCAGCTAGCTGCAGAGCCACAAGTTCAGTCGCTCAGCGGTCTTTTCTGAACATAAATAAAGTAAACGCAGGCACCTCCCCGGAAGCATATCTGAATTATGAGCAAACTGGACAAACCCAGCCTGCCCTCTCCCAGGACCAGCGAGATCAGAGCCAGCACCCTGGATGCAGACACCAGACTGGCCGAGGAGATCTGGGCGCCAGGTCCGTGACCCAGTGCAACGAAGAGGATGGGAGAACAGGGAGGCCGAAGGCATGCTTGATCTGTCAGCGAAGGACAGGTCCGAGACCCGACCCGCGCTGACTAATCCCACGCCCTCCAGCTGAGCCAAGGCACGGAGCCTGCTGCCCGTGCCGTCAGCCCAAACCTACTCGTGTCCACCAGCCACAGCCAGGCTACAGCGGCACCAAAGCCGCCTCAGCGGACGGAGGGCAGGTCCGTCGGGGAATCTGGCAGGCTTAAGCCTTCTCCTCTTGAGGGACGGATACAAGTTATGGATCAAGAACTGCAGCATCTCGTTCTTTCACGTTCCAAACCGAAGGACATTATAAAACAAGCCTGTCTCCCCCTCCAGCCCGCTGCTTTTTCAAGGATCACTTTGATGTCTGTAATGAAGCATTCAAGGCCTTTATCATCAAACCCGTGCACCTCAAGTTTGGTGTGGAAGTACTCTTTAGGCACTTAAACAAATGGCTCAATTATCAAACGCAGTTAGCATCGTAGCAGCCTCCATGTGTGAAGGTTCCCCACATTTTACATAAGAAAAAATAAAAATAAAGGTAGGAACCTGTTTGAAAAAGCTTGGGTCAGAGGTTACCGAGTACTAGGAGCATTCATCCAAGAAACACCCCACCTTTGGCAATAACATTTTGCCTCCAAGCCTTCCTCCTGAGGCCTGAAGTGGACAGAGACCAGGGTAGGAAGTACAGACAAAAAACTGTTTCCGTAGGTGGTTCAGCAGCTGACAAATCCATCCCCAAACCAGCTGCGTTTCAGCACACAAACCTTGTTGTGGGAAAGGGAGGCTGGTAGGCATATAATTTGAGAAGAAATAAAACAAAAACAGTCACCCTTTACGGGAAAGAAATGTTTAAAAAACAGGAGAAGCCCTCTCAGGACCCGTCTGCAGACAGCAGAGGAGTAACTTTGCTTCCATGCCAAGGAATAGTCTGACAAGACCTTGCAAAAATAGCAGCATTTTGCCCTTCACCCGAACCTCGCAAGTGCGCCTTGCTGCCCACACACCTCCGCAGAAAATTAGTCACGAACACTTTGTTTAGACCAGCCGAAGTTAAGGGCTGCTGAACTTGCCCTGCATACTCACCGCCTAGCCTCCAAAGGACCACTGCGTGCTCTCCTCTACGCGTTGTAGGTAGTTTGGATCATTTCAAAGTCTAAGTGCTGACTGTGGGCCAGGACCTTGACTCCTACTCGGTGTACGGGTCGACTTTGAGTGGTAGAAATCTGCCACCAGCGTAATTATTCCAGCTGGTCCACTCGTATGGGGAATGGGACTGGCCAGAAGGACACACAGCTGCAGCCACTCTTTGCCAGAGGAAGACGACTCACACCTGGGAGCTACACAGCCTGAACAGTCCCGGGGCACTTGGCCCCAGGGCTATGGCAGCAAAGGCACCTTCCCTTACTCTAGCAGGTGACTGGTTATGCTGTGCCTCAATAAGAATCTTGACTCCTGCCTGGAAATACAATAAAATAAATTTTAAAAAGCCCAAACAAGTATAACATAGTAAGTATGTAATCTGGATCGGCAAACCACAGGCACAAACAGCATCAAGAGCTTCTGTCCTGCTCCCTCTTTTGTCCAACACACCAAGAACTAGGCTTACCCTGCCCTGTACGCAGCTGCCAGCGCGGCCGCAGCACATTTCATCCTACCCACCTCCTGCTCACGGTGCTGTTTCCAGCAGCCTCTCCGGGCGTGCTGGCAGCGTGTTAACTCAGCCACCGTGCTGGGTCCTGGGATGCGGCGTGCGCTGCAAGGTGCGCTCGGCCAGCCTGCAAGCACAGCCGAAAGCCTTTCTCTCTGGGAAGAACAGTCTGGTCTAGAAGGTTGCTTTGGGGACATGTCTTCGAGGGAAAACAGACAGAGCCAGCGACCAGCTCCAGGTACCAACTACAGCAGTGGCCGCTGCCGAGTTCAACCAGCTGTCAGCAGACAAGCGACTCCTCCAGCTTCCTCAGGCCCGGTACGCTTGTTCTCAGGCAGCTTTCCAGGAGAGCTCTCCCTGTTCTACTTCATTGTCTCAGGACTGAAAACCCTCTGAGAACAGATTTTCCTTATGATATGGCAGCATCTTTTAGGGGCGAGGTGTGCAAGAGGCACAACAGTCTCGATCCGTTGGGGGAGAGAGCAGGCGGCAGTTCTAAGCGCTGAGTGAGGTCAGAGTTACTGAGAACTGTGTGAGGAAAGCTAAAAACAACCATTTAAAAAAAAAAAAACCAACGTTAAGAAGTCCTTTCCATCTGATGCAACTGGGTACATAGGTAAAAGATAAGTCACCTTTTGGAATTGCTCCTAATGAAACGTTACTTGTTTTTCCAAAACAAGACATAGTAACTTTTCTCCTAAATGGTTTCTCCCAGCCAGAACAGAGGTGGGGAAGGACTGAAGCGTGCGTGCACACAGATGCACTCCCTTTGCTCCATGGCCAAACCTTAGCCACCCATCTTTTTTTCCCCAAGGAAATCTCCTCCCAGTGTCCTATTTGCAGCAGTATTGCTCAAGAAGTTCAGTAAAACTACAAGAAGCAGGGGAAGAGGATACAGCTGTAACTGGAAAACAGGAGAGCCAATGATTTCTTCCCTTCCCTCCCCGTACCACTGCCTCTCCTGCTCAGAAACATGACCCGTTATTAAAGGAAAAGTCCAATTCCCTTCTCTCCCCTGTATAACCCCCTTTGGTGCTGGCTGTGCAATGCTTTCTTTCGATAAAGGCACCTTTGGAAAGCACTGCTGGCCCGAAGCACAATGCCCCGACGCCTCGTATTTACACCTGAGATTAGCCCTGTTGCACCCCTCCTGCCCCCAGCCCCGACCCCCCAGGGCCGCAGCAACAGCGGGGGGGAGCGGGTGCCACACGAGGCCCCCACAAGCGGCCGCGTGAACACGCACACACATCTTATTTCGCCACGTGCAGGCACCCACGTGCTGCCCTCGTGCCTCCCACGTCACACCGAATACTTCGCCATGTCACTCTTATCAAAGACAACTTTGGTTGCAAAGTAAATGGCTACCAGGCCAAAGCCGGCAGCTGACACCATGTAGGCAGTCACTGACTGCGTAAACTGGACGATGGACCCCATGAAGAGGGACGGGACAACCTGAGAGAGGAGGAAAGCACTGTCCAAAATAGCCAGGTCCAGGCAGATCCCCCGGCCAGGAGCCACCGAGTCCGGTTCTCCCACCATCATCATGAGGGAGACGTCGCAGGAGGAGCTGACGCACAGAGCCGAGCCGGCGGCCGGAGGAGAGGAGGAGGAGGAAGAAGAAGAAGAGAAGAGGCTCCCAGCATGTCCATTCTGGTAAGGCAGCTTCTGGCTGGAAAGGTGGCCTTTAGAGAAGGCTGATTTCTTGTCCGATCGAGCCGCGTCTTCCTCCTCTTTGCTCTTATATTTATGCAGAAATACCTAGGGGAAAGAAGGAGGGCACATGAGGAATGAGTAGGTAGGGTGGAGGCCAGCAAGCGAGGCGGGGGGCAGAGGGGACCCCGTTTTTTTGTGCAAGACAGCAAAACCACTCTGTGCTTTGTGTGCACTGGGTCAGGCTGTTAGAGGTGGGGAGTGCCTGCAGTGAGCCTGGCCCCCGTGAGATGGCCTCCAGGAGCCAGCCCGGCTTTTCCCGACTGGCATGGGATTCAAAGCAACCCTGACTCCCCGGGGGAATCTGGCCAAGTGGTGCCTTCGTTGTGCTGAAGCTCTGGGGCTCAGCAGAGGGCTGCAGCCCAAAGCCAGCCCAGGCTCTGCACCTGGGGACGTTCTGCGCTGAGCCATGGGCTGTCACCTCCTCACTGGGTGCCAAGGGAATCCAGGCACCAGCTACCGCTCACCCCGTCCTGGAATCGGCTGATGCACGCTTGCAGGACAGGAGGGAAGGGCCAGAGCCCGCTCTGGACATATCACAGAGCCAGCGCGCTCCAGTGCAAACACAAGCGTTTATAAAGTGGCTGCCTAGGAACCCAAAACCTTCCTGCAGAAGAGCCCAAAGGGCAGACGAACAGTTCAGAGCCCTGGATGCGTGGCCACTTCTTAGTATCTGGGATACTTGAAAGTGAGGCCAGCTGAGATGGCACAGTGCTGGGAACTCCGGGAAGAGCTCTTTTCTCAGCTCTGCAACAGACCGTGCATGCATGACCTCCACTGAGTTGCTTCATCTGCCTGACCTGAGCCTCCTCACTCAGGCTAGAAAAGGGGGACGGGGGGAAGAAAACCTTTTTCTTCTCACCCTTTTTTGCCTTGCTCTGCTCAAGCTGTGAGATCTCTGGGGCATGGCTCACTCCAGCAGCATTCACACAGAGGACTTGGATCACAAAGCTCTCCACGTTAACGCCAACAAATAATGGGCAGTCATGTGCAGACAGTGAAAATGCTGCAGAGCTCCAGCTTTAAAACTCCAGGGCATTTGCAATTATGCACAACCACTGGTCTGCATGGGGTATAGCAGATAACGAAGGACGTGTTAATCCATTACCCGCATGGCGAGACTGAACAAAGAAAGAAAATAAAAAGGAAAAAATAGCACCTGTTTGAGAGCAAAGAGCACTGTACCCAGCTGCAGGGCTCAGAGGGGCTTGCCTGAACCATCCTTGCTTTTGCAGGAGGGACCCGGACCCAGGTCAAGGGGAGGGAACCGCCGGTGCAGGAGCGTGGGCACTCCAGCCCTGTTGCAGGCCATCCCAACGCTTTCAGCAGCCTTGGCACCCACGCAGCTACACCCAGCCCTGCCCTAGCGTATGCCAGCACCAGCCAGCCTCTGTTCATGCTGCCCCAGGCCATGGCTGCAGATCTGTAGCACAAACAGTTCCAGATTCAATCGGAGAAGAGAAACCAGATGAGAAGAACTTCACTAAACAGCAATCATCTTCCAAAAGCTTTACCTGGGCTCTGCTCAGCTGCTCACTGTACCCTTCAACTCCTCAATTCTGCCTAGACTCATGAATTTACGCTTAAATGCATCAATCCAGGACCGTCACTTATCTTATATGGAGCTTAAAAATCCTCTGACGTGCCTCCTATTGCCATCAGACTTCAAAGCAACTCAAAACCCAGCACAGAAAGGGCATTGTGTGAGCCAAACTAGGATGTCCCCCACAGTTCCAGCCCTTCATATTTGACCCTGACATTCCCAGAAGCCTGCTCAGCTGCCCTGAAGGCCCACGCCACATTTTCTTGGTTTCTATACCAGGCTAGGACTTCAGAGATACGAGTTCTGGCGGGGTTGTTTGAATACCTAGCATGGAGAATTAATTTAAATCTAAAGAAAATGACTTACATACAGGAATGAGCTTAGTGAGAACTTGTGCTTTAAAATCACCCCTTGTAACCCAGGATACAACCAGAGGAGTCACTGGTGCCTCAATCAACAGCTTCATCTCCCTCTATAGTTGATGGGGAGTGGTGGGAACGAGGAACCTAGCTGTCCCTAGTCTCCTGCAGAAGGTGTGGATGCCCACCATGCATCTCGCCTCTACCGAGCTTTCAGGCGCTGTTAGAACATGCAGATCTTTTCTTCCTGCTCTAGACAAGGTTTAGTGGCCATGCGAAGACGAGAGGGCATGCAGGAGAACAGAGCGACTTACACAGCCTGTGCAAAGCAAGGAGCTCCAGCTGAGGTGGCCTCGCAGGCTTTCGCCAACGATCCCGCACAGGGTGGAAGCGACAGCCACTTTGCACGCCCCTTCTGCCGATTCGCCTCGGGAGGAGCGTTTAAAGTCAAAAAAAAAAAGCAAAAAAAGAGAGGGAAGAGAGGAAGCAGGAACGAGGGAAGGCAAACAAAAACGATGACAGATTTCAACAGTAAGAAAAAACAAGAGAACAGAAATGGGGAAGATGAAGAATTTTCTGCAAAAGGCATTTTAGGGACTACTTCTTGTGGGGTCTCCCTGCAGCCTGCTGCAAAGTCGCTGGTAAAGGGAGGAGGAACTTTTGAGTTAGGGCAACATTGAGACCAAACCCAGCTACACCCCACACCTCACTGTACTAAGAGCATTTCCCCGTCAAGCCTTTGGCAAACGGTTGGGCATGTGGCCCTCGCATCCCCAGCCTGTGGAGTTTGGGTTTCCTTCTGTTGATATTATGTCCGTGGGAGATCCCAGCCAAACTGAAGTTTTTGCAAAGCAGAACACAGCCTCACACCCCTATTTTGACAGGGTGCCTGGTGCAAATGGGGATGGGTTGGTCAGAAGTATTTGTTCAATGTGAACATCTGGATGCCTGTGGTAAAAACTCCTACTTATTTCACTGCACAGTGAACCGCCTGCCACTGGGATGAAAGAGCTGCTCTCAAACCACAAATTAATTTTGCATTTGCAGCACAAGAGAAACTCCTATTAATCCAGTGTGCAACTCAGGAACCTCCTAGGACTTCTCCACAAAGATAACATCTGTGGGACAGCATTACTAGCTTTTGTGTTGGTGTCAAAAGTTTCACAACGTTTATTTTTCTTGGAGCTAGGGGAATAGGAAGAACCTCAGTTTTCATTCTACTCATCTTCATGCTATGGACAAAAATTGGAATGCAGGGCCTCTAAGGGCTGAAAATTCTTGAGTGTTTTAGCACCTCAGGTTAGCAGTGCTGCAGGTGTGACTTGGTTGCAGAACGCACACAGGTGTAACTAACCTGCACCAGTTTCCCTAATAATATGCAGAACACAGAGGAACACAGGACATCCCTGTTGACAGACCAATCCTAGCTGATTTCTCCCATCTTACTCACTCCCCACTTTCTAAAATTGCATAATGCTTGTTGTGAGCAGGGGATGCCTAAGGAAGGAGATGCTAAATTCTCTTATCTCCTCCATTTCAGATGAATCTTCGAGAAGACACTGTCTGGAGAGAAAAGGCACCTGTGGAAAACCTTTGCACGCAGGCATGTGTTTCTCTTCCATGGGCTGAACTGACTGCACCAGCTACAAGTGGCAAAAGAGGCTGGCCAAGCTGCCCTCACAGCTACCTGGCACACTGCCCTCTGGAGCAGATCCCTACCTGTTTTTCATGATGATACAGTGATGCCAGTGTGTATGGCAGGATCTGGAGCGCAGAGAAGGTGAAGCCCGTCAGGGCAGCTGAGATGGTAACAACGATGACACTGCGGGAAAGGCACATGACGAAGGCAGCCACGGGGAAGAACACCACGCTGGCCAGGTAGACCGCCCGCGTCCCAAACTGCTTCACCATCCGGTCCATGATTGTCGAAAAGAAGATGGATGTGACGCATTGCAGGAAAAGGCCCAAACTACCCATCCGGACACCTGCAGGTAAGCAGAGGTGGTGACAGACACTGCCCTGACTGCACCCGGGCTTCACACAGCCAAAAACCTTTCGGCCTCCTTCCCTCTCCTCCGGTGCCCAACTCAGCACGGTCCACGCAGCGTGTGGCACAGCCGCCAGCAGCCCTGGCAACCTGGGCTGAGTCAGGAAAGCAGAGCAGCATCACCTAACACATCCCAGGGCCGCACCAGCCAGACTGCAGCACCCACCTCCACCAGCAGCGAGCGTTTCCTACGCGTGCTCCTGGGCACCCCAGTCTAACTACAGGGGCAATGGGAGATAGGAATCCAAATGCCATTCCTGTCTTTGGAAGTCGTTGTTCACACCTTCCTACTCTTGACTCGGGATCGGCCACCTGCTCACGAACGAGGATCTCTTGTTATCTGATGCCAAAACCAGCAACAGAACAAAAGGAACAAGGAATTGTGCTTAAGCCAAGGTAAAGAACACAACCCACTAAACGGCTGCAGTATCCGGTAGCAATCCGGACCTTACTCTTTGCAAAGATCTATCAGATTTCAAGGAATTAAAACCATTAATGCTTTGAAGCAAGGATCATTACTCAACACATGTTTCTATGACAGCTAGCACAATGGAGCCCTGACCTGCTGGAAGCTATACAGTGCAAGTGTTAAATAATAATTAAGCTCCCCCTAAGTCAAACAGACACAGCACAAAGAGGCAGTGTACTGCAGAGCTCACGGAAGCAGTGAGTGGAAAACTCAGAGGGAAAGATATACAGCTGGAAAAGGAGGGCCGGGGAGGTGCCTCCAAGAATAAAAGACTTAGATCAGGGAGATGAAAAGAAGGGCTGGGCAGCAAGTCAAGACTCTGGCACAACACAGCAGGCAAAACGGGACAGCAGGCAACAGCAGTAAGCGGGTAACGTGCTGCAGTGAGCAGCATCCCACGGTGTGGACGTGGCAGCTGTGACTGCAGCGGTGAGCACTACCAGAAAGCACTGGAGAGCGGGGTGAGAACTGGGGAAGCTGCTCGAGGGCTCCCAGATACAGATGTGAGATGGGAATCTCACAGTAGCACGAAAGGAAGACGCAGCAAAGCCCACCTCACTGCTACTGGGCATGTCCTGGCTTTCCAACCCCTGCTCTCCAAGAGATGGGGAGCACCGTCACCCCTCATTTAAAAAGGAGGGAAGAGCAGTGAAAGGACCTGGCAGCAGCAACCACAGCCTGCGGACAGAGCTGGATACGTCCTGTTCAGCGTGCAACCTGCCAGACCGTTCTGCCACTGAACAATTCAGCCCCAGGCCAGGGCTGCGCTGCCAGATCGAGTTCTGTGCTGGGTAGCTTGGAGGACAAAGAGGCGTTTCCCTATTTGGTCCACTGTGCAATGCCCTGGGGCCCACAGAGGAATGTTTTTTCCTGACCCATCTGCAGAAAGCCTAGTTTCCTCTAACATTTTTTTGCATTACTAGAAGAGCTGAGCCCATTCCCAGCTCCCACTAAACGCTCCTGTCCTAGGGAACACATGCTGCACTTCTCACCTTCATCATAGCGGCGTCTGGCATCCGTGCCCGGCTTGGCTCTGGGGATGCCGTGGTACAGCCCTTCCCCAACAAAGTCTGTGTAGAACAGCATGAAAGTCATGAGTGCCATCCAGCTGCAGAGCTCTGCCACGAACAGGCGCCGGATGACCTTGGGGATGCGGCAGTAGAGCCTGTGAAGCCGTGGCACCAGCGTGCAGAGGTTTCTCAGGGCCTGCATCATGTGCCTGGCCTGCAGGAGACACGAGCTCCTGGAGAGCTGGCAAGAGCAGCAGGCAGGAGGCGAGGGCTTAGGGGGAGCATCCTTCAGCGCTGGACCATCCAGAACATCTGCCTGGGTGGCTGCCTCCTCCGTCACAAAGAGCGTGGCCAGCACACAGCCGAGGAAAATGATGGCAAGGAGGCTGAAGAGGCACGTCTCCTGCCCTCCCAGGTACGGGGCCAGAAAGCTGGCGCCCCAGTCAATGGCTGGAAGCAGGTAGCCAATGCAGCCCCCCAGGCTGATCATGAAGGCATACAAGGAGAAGGCCTGGCGGCAGTTGTCTGGCTCCTGGAAGAGGTCTGAGAGCAGGGCCTCCAGCGGAGTGAAGCAGACCTGGCCGCAGAAATCCAGTAAGCCGATGCCCAGGATGAGGAAGGCAATCTCCAGCGGGCGAGTGTTGAGGGCAAACAGGCTGGCCAGGCTGCTGGCGTGCGGGATCACGAAGAGGCTCAGCAGGACCCCCAGGCAAAGCATCCAGATGAAAGGTCGCCTTCGGCCATAGCTGCTGTGCCAGTGGTCGCTGGCGGATCCGATCAGCGGGACAAAAACCAAGCCAAGGACAGGTCCTATCCCTGGAAAAGAGAAAGAGGTGGTGGTAGGGGGACAGACCTGGAGGACACTGGTCTGTGTGCACTGTAACAAAAGCGTGGGGTGTTTCGGGAACTCAGTAAGCTTCACTGGGTCACAGCCCTCTCCTCCACACACAAGGCTGCTCTTGATATAACAGCAGCCCTGCAACCTCCCCGCAGAGACAACCCTCCTGCCCTTATTTGCCCCCGCCCTCCAGACTCGAAGGGGAAACAAGCACCGCAAAGACGAGAAAAAAAACTGCCTACCCAAAACCATGGTCATGAACTTCTCCTCCACACCCACTTCCAGCAGCAGCGGAGGCACATAGGTTATCCCTGCAGCCAGGCAGACCTCCAGGCCGAACGTCAGGGAGTTGACCAGCAGGAGCTGGGTCTTGCGGTTGTGGAAGAGCATGCTGCCCCAGGCTCTCTGGGCCATGCTGCCCAGACCCCCTTACTGACAGAGGGCTGTGTCGCTCCGGCTGCGGCACTCCCAGCGATGCCCCACAGGCAAGGTCTGGAGCTTCCCTTCCTGGTCTGCTGGACAGATGCTTTCTCCCATTTTCAGCAACGGTGAACGAACCGTCTTTTCCTCTTCCTCTTATTGCAAGATGTGGCCCCGGCAATGTCGAGTCCAGGCGTGGGCGGGCAGGGATCCCACTCCAGGCTTCCCCTTCTGCTCACATGCTGCGGTCTGAGAGAAGAGAGAGCTTGTTAGACACAGCGGGGTCCAGGGCAGCAGACAGGGCTAAAACCAGGTACCACACAGACACATCATCGCCGAAAGAGACAGTCCCCATCCCAAGAGGCCTGCAGGCACGGGAGGATGAAGAGAGGACGTCTGGGAGAGCGGCAGGGTTAAAAGACACGACCTACGCTGGTGCCAGGTTTCTCTCCGAGGGCTTGGGACTGGCGAGATGGGCACCTGCCAGATGTGGTTTGGGAAAATCCAATCCCGCCTTTGGGCTAAGGGCGGTCTAATGACCTCTCAGTGTCCTGTCCAGTCTCATCTTATAGACGGACAGCTGTAGCAGAGAGACAAAGGATTTGGGGTCCCCTCTCCCAGTGAAATCAATTAAGAGTCCCCTTCGAGGATCAGGGCTGCAGGCACTCGCCTGCAGTCACACAGGGTCATCTCTAGAGACCCACGCCACTGCCTAATGACCGGGGCATCCTCCGTGCTGCTCCGCAGGCTCCCAGAGAAGCAGTTTCACCCAAATCCTGTCTCCTGTCCCCGAGACGGGGCAGAGAGAACAGATGGTGCTTCCACGGAGTTTCACAAACAAACCTGACCCACTTTAGCCTCATCTAACAGTGAACGGCAATTATCTTACTCATTAGTCTGAGTCATTTATTTGCCCTGTAACATGCTCCCTCTCTCCAGCCTTCTTCAGCGGGGAGAGGCCACCGGATCAGGACAGGGGCTAAGCAGCAAAGGCAAGAGTAAGCAGATCCCTTGTAGTAACCTGTTAGGGGCTTGCCACTATGTCAGTCTACAAATACAAGAACTCCTGCAAGGTTACCAGCATCTCGGCTAGTCCACCAAACTGCTGTTTTCCTAAAAGCATCTGGGGAAGATGGTCTGTAGTCATGCTGGGAAAGGTAGAAGGGGTTAGCAAGACGGGTGACATTAAGCTCCTGCACAGACATCGATTTAGAAGTAAAACAAACTGCAGCCTAACTCTCAGGATTCACGTGGTCTAACTTCTCACCCTAAATGAGCCACCACTGAGTTTCTCTGTGGAGACAAGGCATAACAGGTCCCGCTAGCCTGAACGTGCTTCATCACCCATTTCTGGACCGTGCAGCGTGCTCCCAATCTGCACAGAAGCTTCTGCCTCCTGTCCCACTGCAGTGCGGCCCCCAGATGCTTTGGGTCCTTCGGATGAAGGAGGCTGAACAGAATGCGAGACATGCAGGCGGAGGAGTTTGTCTCCACTTGCTCCCTCCCTGGCTGGGGGGAAGCTGTAACTGCGTACCTGCCTGCCCGTACGCCCCCTCCATGCCAGAGCTGCTAGCTGGTACAGAGTTTCCCTTACTTAGCTGCAGAGAGTGAACCCATCAGAAGAAATGGGGTAAAAATCCCATTTTGCAGCCTGGTCTCCCTCTGAATTCTTTGCCTCGATGACAGGGGAGAGGAAAAGACTCCTCCAGGGAACATCTCCAGGCCAACACTCGCCTCCCTCCTCAGCACGCTGAGGCAACCGGTGCTGGAGGCCGTGCTTGGCGGAGCGGGTCAGACCTCGCAGAGCCGCAACGGCTGCTTGGCAGAGGGAGAAGCGGGATGCAAAGCGTGTACGCAGGAGGAGCCGCTGAACCAGCAGCGCGCTGGACCATACCCCTGCCACGGCTACACTGGGCAGAGATAAAACTCCACGTTATCACCAAACATGGTGCAAATTAGCGTTCCCTAACTTCACAGAGCACATGCATTTGACCTCCATGGCTGCACGAGTGTTAGTAGACAGCTGGGACAGTTTCTGCCTTCTCCCTTTTCTCTTCCCCTCTTGCCATCGGCCAGGTAACCCACACGGAGATGGCTGGGTGGAGCTGGAAGTGCGGCGATGAGGTTTTTACCAAGACGCAAGCATCGCTCTCCGCCTCTCACTGCTGCAGAGGAGAGGCACCACTCCTCAGCTGGGGAGTTGACAGGCTGCCAGTTACACACAATAAGTACTGATTATTTTCCTTCCAGGATCCCTCACCTTCCCCCTCCACACTCACTCACACCTCGGCTGTCACAAGAGATACCTCCTTTTAACAACCGTGAACATTTAAATGACTTGCCCAAGGTCAAACAGCAAGCTAACGGCAGAGGGGGAACAGCAACAGTTTTCCTTTAATCACTAGACGTGGCTTCAAAGGAATACTCAGAGGCCCCAGAAATGCTCAGCGTTACTTCAGATGCACTCTATCTGCAAGGAAGCGACTGGGGGCAGCAACCACCTTTCTTAGATGTGGGCTAGACACAGGATGTCTCAGCCTTGCTCGTTTACGATGGGTGCCCAGCTGGCTGACAGCCTTGCGATAGGAATTTAAGCTGTAGCCCTCCAGCTCCGGCAGCACAAGCCTGGGTGCTGTGAGCTAGAGGAAGCAGACTCACAAGCCAAAATTAACTGAGCCACTCTGAGCTAGACCGGGAAGGGAGATGTAATGTCCACTGTCTGCTGCGGTCCAGGCTCTGGAGGGATTACAGAGGGGGACTTATCCCAAGGTAAACCCCAAACATTAAGTAAAAGGTGCCTCACACACACAGATAGGAAAAAAATGGTTTTCTTCCCTTTTATCGCAGCGACATCTCTAGCACTGGGGAGGAAGCAGGAATCTGTACATCTCCCCGATTGCCTGAGAATTTCAGGTTGAGGCAGAGAGGCTGAATTTCTTACCAGCAGGCAAGAGAAGATCTGTCTCTTCCCCCTTCCACGCTCTCAGAGGGCTTTAACAAAAAAAAAAAAACCCCAGAGACAATACCCATGCACAGCCAGAGATGAGAAGTTGTCAACAGCAATCAAGTCGTAGACACAGTTGCAACAGATTACGAACCCTTTTCTGTTTAAACTGCATTTTGTCCCAGTACCCATCAATTACTCTTTTTTATTTCATTCAGAGAATACAGAGAGACGGATTGGCTTAGCTGGAAAGAAATGCCAGTGCAGAGTAGGAAAATCATCTGAACTGTTGATCTGTAAGGACGGGGGCAGAGGGATGGAAAAGGAAGAGTTGGGAGGCTCGCAGGAGCCAGGCTGAAAGCGAGCCAGAAGCCAGGACTCACCTCCCGCAGGCAGAGCGGTGACGGGCGATCCCGGTGATCCCGGTGATCCCTGCGGCTCTGCCGCCGGCTCCCTGCAGCCAGCCCAGCCCGGCACAAGCTGCTGAAGCAGCTCGCAGGCAAGCAGAGGTGGAACCCAGCTGCAGGTACACAGGCGGGTTTGGTTTCAGGGCCCTCCCTGCCTCCTGATAACGCGGTGTGTTATTAGCACCGCAACCACACCGGCGCCTGGGCCCCTCTTGCAAGGTGCTGAGCAAACACCAGCCCCAAACCAGCTCAGAAGGAAACTGGACTCACACCTGAACCACGACAGAAACTGCAGGTGTGGACTCGCATCTGAACTTTGCCCAAAGCCCTGCCTTAACGTTTGTCACCTTCCCTTGCTGATCTGCTGGTACGTCACAAATAGCCAGCAGAGAGGGATTTAGCACATGGGATTATTATTTTCTTTTTAAAGACAATGAGACGTTCCCTGCAGTTTTGCAGGTAACAGTCTGGCTCTAAATAACAGTCCCAGCAGCAAGACCAAGCATTTAATTTAAACCACTCATCTCTTAGGGCAATTTATCTGGCAGACTATGGAGGACGACTGGTTTGAGCCTGGTGCTCTAGAACTTTGTCCTGACATGGAAGGAGTCACTTAGGCAAACCAGCTCCTAGCTGGGAGATCCTGGTCTAACAGCAGCAGTTACACATCACCCCCAAGGGAGCTGGCAGCAGCCTCTCCAGCCCAGTGGGATCCGGCATCTTGTGATGGGGAGACCCTTCACAGTCAGGCGGGGGGTGGCTGGTCCAAAAAGCTGCGTGACAGCAGGCACTTCTTGCCCTCTGGCCTCAGTTTCCCCAAATTTCTACAAGAGGGACAGCATTTGTCTTTCCCAGGGGAGCACAATGCCGAGCACCTTGACAAGGATAACAGCCAGGCCCCCCAAAAGGGGCATACCAGCCCTTCTGTCTAAGGTTTCCTGCACGCAGAAGCAGAAGGGAGCCACATGCGGGGCTTTTTCACAGCTGCTCACCGAGCTGTCGTGCCGCGGGGACATCATCTGCTGCTGGGCATTACGGCTCTTCCTCTCCCTCCCCAAGGAGAA
Source organism: Platalea leucorodia (assembly GCF_965183815.1). Taxonomy (NCBI): domain Eukaryota; kingdom Metazoa; phylum Chordata; class Aves; order Pelecaniformes; family Threskiornithidae; genus Platalea; species Platalea leucorodia. The sequence goes on from NC_138841.1 coordinate 2,434,761, forward strand.
GAAAAGCATCTTTAAACCCAGGGTTTCTGTTTTACTTTTAAGCTTGCAAACCAAACTCTTCCCTTTCCTTTCTCTGCAGAGAAACAACAGATCAACGCGGAGAGGCTGGTTCACCTGGCAGCCAGGTAGGAGGGCGGGTCCTGGGGGCAGGAGCAAGGCAGCACTGCAGGACAACGGCAACCCGCAGCGGGCTCCCTGCCACCCGCCTGGACAGAGCAGCCTTCTCAGCAACCGCAACCAAAGCAGAAAGGACTGCAGCTCCTGCAGTGTCTCCTGCCCCCTCTCCGGCTTCAGCACCCAGACGGACAGGGAGGAAGCCAGGCAGTCTGCCCCTGTAGGGTGCAGCTCACCCAGCAGCACGAACAGGGAGCAAGGAGAAGGGATGAAGCCAGGGAAAGCGGCTTCCGAGAGCCCATTTCTCTAAAGGCCGTGGGCCAGCAGATTGCATTCGTGCATTTCTCCTATTCAGAGTTTGTTCCCTGCTCACGTGCTACAGAAAAAGTTTTGACCAACGTCTCCCCGCGCCCGATGTGGTACGGAGGCGTAGCAAGGCCCTGCTTGAGGGAACCCACGGTCTGAACTTGAGAAAAGCAGCAGCAAGCGCACGGGCACGCACGCGGAAACAGGACTGAATCTGCTGGTGATGTCAGACGTACGGACGCATTCACACAAAGCAACGCCATCGCCAGCAGAAGTTCACTTCCCGCTTCCTTCCCCTCAGCCGGCGCAGACGCTGCTTTGTGTGCCCTCGCTGACGGACTTCGAGCCGCGCCTCTCGCTTTTAGGAGAAACAAACCCCGAGACACCTGAAGAAAGCAGACTACGTGCAGGGCGCTGACGGACACGCACGAGCAAAGACTGAAAGGAGTCTCTCCTCCTCCTCCCCGTCTCCTCAAATCTTTTCAACATAGGATCTTACAAGTAGTCGCATCTAAACAGTGCTTTGACAGAATGAAGATTGAGGGACGGACATTTTAAAACTAAAATTTGGGTGTAGTTACGTGGCAGAGAAAAACTCATTTATTCCTCAGAAGAATCCATATCCTGCTACTCCGTAATCCTTCCAGTCTCTCACACGGGTGCAGAAGGGCCAAGAGATGTTATTAAATGTGGTAGCAGCCTCTCTGATTTAAGACGGTTGTGCACCTACTCTGCAGTTCAACAAACAGCCACGGTAATGATCCGACAGCAGAGAATTAGAGTCATCAAGTATTTGTGACCTGTCAGGGCTCTGTAATAGCCTGAGCCCTGTCTTATATGGGAAAACATTACCCCACAAAAGCCTCTGCCTTAGCAAAAGAAAGGGAAAAGCCTTGGCTTTTGGGAGAAGCGTCCGAGGCAGCTGGTACGGGCCAGCGCCGGAGGCAGGAGATGGTGCCAGGCGGGGAGCTGAGGCGGGGGCTGCTCCAGCCCAGCGGTCCCCAGGTGATACGGGCCCGCGCCCTCGCTCCCCGCGGCACGGCAGCTTTGGTGCAGAAACCTATTCCCAATGAGCAGCAGAGGGAGGGGAGGGCGAAGGGTACCGCTAGCCATCGGGTTTCCATTCACAACCACAACGTTACATTTCCAACCTTCCGAGGGGCTCTTTATGAATGTGATTAATTCCCCGCTCCTGGCAAGCCCTTTGGAAGAAAGGGTGGGAGAGAGCACAAGAGCGAGTGCTTAGGGAAGGGCTGTTCATACAGCGCCAGGTCCTTTCACAGCTATCAGTGTCCATTCACTGCGGCTGAATGTGAAATACACCATGGAGAATAGCTCTGGCAGGCTCGCGGGGCTGCAATGGAAACCCCCCGACCTCTCCTGACCCTCTCCCCTTCTCCCCCCCCAAATCTCCTTGACCCCATTCACAGTGTGGGGAGAGGGGAGTGGTCATTAAGCAGGGATGGGAGAACGGCGATTTATTTAGTCTCCCTGAATTAACTCTGCGTTTCCTTTGAGCTCAGGGGCTCCATTATATCGGCCTCGGCAGCTCGGCTTAGGCAAAGAGGAGCAGCGGGTGGAAATCCCCTCAAACGAGAACAAGGAAGAGCCGGGCGCCCCAGCCCATTTGAAATTCCCTCCTTCACCCCTCGGCGCAGCATCCAGCAGCCCAGACGCCAGGATACATTAACCCAGGACGAATGCTAGATGCTACAGATGCACCCCCGGTTACAGGATGGGGCAGGTCCCCACGACAGCTCCGCAGACCTTCCACGCAGTTTGGTTCAAAGGGAGACACTGGAATTTGTCAGGACTGGAGGTCGGTTCTTCCCTGCCTCGCTGCAATTGCTTCCTTGCAGCAGCCACGACGCGATCATCCCGCTTTCAGGGCTATCTAAAAGCCAGAGCTGAGTTCAGGCCCTTTTGTGCTCGCTGCTCTCCTGACGCACAGACCGATCCCTGGCCCGACAGACACACGCACTGAGACTGAAGGCAGTTCAGGACCATCTCCATTTTGTGAATTAAAAGTAAGAAGCCAAAGAGAGAAGAAGGGGCCAAGTTTTAATCACCTGCAGCTTAGCATCCGATTTTCAGGGGGCTGCATCTCCCACTTTCGGTGGGCCACTAAACCAGACTGTACCCATCCAGATGCTGAGCTCTGGTCTCCCATAACCACCAAGCCACTCACCTTCCCTGCAGACGGCTGGGGCTCACCGAGATGGAGTTTGAGATGCAATCTCAGGCCCTGCCAGGTTCCTGCTGCCTCGACCACAGCGCGCAAGTCATTTCAGAGCTACCAGGACACGTCCGCGACTGCCGGAGAGCAGAGGTGGGGCACGAGCCACCCGGTGACCTTCCTTCTACCTTTGGCCCTGCTCACCCGGGAGGCTGGTTGGTCCTGACGGTTAGCAGGGTTGGGCTGTTCCAGAGAAGCCCAAGGGACTGGCTTATGTTTGCAGAAGCTTTGGGAGGCATTCGTTTTTCTGGTATCAGTGGTTCCTTCAGGTAAAGGTGCATCTGTCAGGGCAAGTGACTGTTGAGTGTCTTCCGTGTTTTACGATAAGCAGCAAGGGCATGTGAAACAGGTCATTTTGTCCCCTTTTGATCATCTGAATACAGCAAAGGCACCAGGAAAAACCTATGGACAGCAAGGTCCCTATAAGACAGATGAGAAGGTCAAAATATTTGTTAAGAACGGGCACTAGGGAAGGATGCTTTCCCAGCCCAGCAGGCTAACAGCACTGTCCTCGCTCTGCCTATCATACAGAGAGGATGATTTCCAGGGTGGAGGAAGATCCGTCCCGCTTACCCTTCACCCTGCAGGTCTCCGGTATCTCACGCTCCTTTCAGGAGCCGTGCCAATAGCTCTATGGACTCTTTATCCTCACCCTGCAACACGACCATCAAACAGGCAGCAGGGCAGCCCACAGGCTCCACTGACCTCCTGTCCCACAACCTGCTTCTTCCTCTGGCAGACAAAGGAATTGCTCCTGGCAGGAGGCTTTCTCCCAGGCTTTGGCTGCCTTAGCTCCCGCGCTCGCCTGTTTGACCAGCGGAAAAGATACAGCGGCAAAGAGTGGCCAGTTCCAGCCCTTCCTCCTCCTCCTCCTCCTCTCCTCGCCGTTACAAACAGGAACCGTCTGTCTGACTAACGAGGTCGCTGACTCAGCGGAGGCCACGCTGACACTTTCGGCGCTCGCCGTGCTTCTCAAAGGGACAGACATCAGCCCAGGCACACCGCGATGCCGGCAGCCGTCGTTAACTCCCCGGCAGTTGGCAGGCGTCGTTGCCGCGTTAACCCGGCGGCAGCAACAGGCTTCAGGCTGCCTGGAGACCCTGGCGCAGTCCACGCCAGGAGGAGCGTGGCCAACATAAGACAGGGTGCAGAGAGGAGCTGGGCACTGCGCTTGCTGCAGACAAGCAGGGGCCAAGGCTGACGGGCTGAAACCTTGCCTTGCCGGTCTGTAGCTCAGCCCCATTTCCATCAGGGACGCCGCAACAGACGACTGCACTGGAGGGCCGAGTTCAGCTGCGATGAAGGACTGAGTGCCCTGATAAACATCCCGTAGCTGAGCTCAGCTGCAGCGGGATCTTCAGACTGCACTGAAGGAACCGCAACGGGACTGGTGTGCCTGCCACACCGTAGGATGGTCTCGCAGCGTTTTACCTGCTCAGGGCTGGCATCTAATCGCCCAACTTCATTAAGCGCACAGAAGCCTCGCACACTCCTAAACACACGAAACGCAACCAAAGCAGCAGCATTTTCAGCCTCCACTCTCAAGAGCCTCACTCGGGTCAGCCTTTCCTGAGTCGGCACCAGGTCTGCTATAAACAACTCAAGACCTCCAGACAAGGTTGGCTGGCTCCACATCAGCGCAACAGCTTTGTTTTGCTACCGCATGACCCAAGATCTTGCTTTTATTCATGAAAGGAGCCCCTGTTTTGGAGCGGGAGGGGAAATGAGAGACGATCTGGTTCTGCTTTTCACTTGAGTTCATTTTTGGTGTTTAAATACTGTGCCCATCACCCTGGCGTTTGGTCTGAGTCAGTGTCTCCCCCACCCCCTCTTCTTTTTTTATTATTTTTAGCAGAAGAATGAAAATGTAAATTGAACTGGAAAGGAAAAAATAAGCCCCCTCCAGGTGCCCCCCTTCTCTGCATCACGGTAACGGGCACAGATTATATCCGGCACCACATGACCAGGGCCCGTATTTATATGTCAGTGTGTAAAACCCACCCTGCTGAGCCGCCTTTTCTCTGCCTGAGGCTGGGGGCTTCTGCTACGCGTCTAGTCAAACAGGCCCACAAAGGGGATTAAGGAGAGCCCCTCAGCCCCGCAGAGTAATCCATCAAATTATCCCTTGTTGGCGTTGCTGTCCTCTTCAGAGAAAAAAAAAAAAAAGCCCTCCAAAGGCTTTTAAAGGCACTGAAATTACACTTGAGCCTGAAACACTCCACCCAGCTGCTGCAGCCCACAGCACAATGGGCTGGTTGTAAAGGGAATATCGGGAAGCGAGGGGCGAGGAAAACGAGACGGACGCTGCTGAAAAGGGCAGCAGCCTCCCCATGGGCCAAACTCCAACAGGTGGCTCCGAGCCCCGCTCCCGGGACCCCGCAGCAGAGCCGGCCCCGACAGCGCCGGGCCGCACCTCCCGCCCCCCGCGCTCCCCTGCGGAGGGAGGCTCTGGGATGCGTCCGCCGTGCCCGGACGGACCCAGGGACATGTCCTCGTCAGAGGCGAGACTTGCAACGGCAGAGTCTGCACCCAGCCACGGAGAAGCGCCCGACCCTCTCCTGCCGAGGATCAGGGCTGGGGTCCGGCAGCGCCCCTGACCACAGGCTGTAGCACTGTCACCCCACGCTGCCTACGCAGCCCCCAGAGCCCTGCAGCCAGACAGTCCTTCAAAACCCCTGCAGAACACCCAATACAGACAACAGGTTTGTCTAAGGCTCACGGCATCTTCACCGGTGCCGCCACAGGCAAAGCAAAGCCAAAGAAAGACCACACTCACCAAAACTCTTGGACTCGGACGTTGAATCTGTATTTTCTTCCACTGCAGCTATCTAAACTGCACATGAACTTTTGTGCTGGTCATCACCACCCCATTCTGAAGCATGATGTCCTCCGTCCACCAGCCCTGCACGTGGGATTTCATAGGTTTGCGTGAGTGTAATCCTTCTTAGGGAGAAATGATCACCGGGAGTGAAACAGGGAAAGCGGAGAGTAAAGCATTTACCCCAACACACTGGAACTGGCAAAGAGGGAGCAAACCAGTTCTGGTAGAAGGCTGTTAGCGCGCACAGAGAACACAGGGCTGTCCCACTGCACGCTACGCAGCTCACCTTAGCACCGAAAACAGCGACACGCAATTCTGAGTTTTAATTGCTGCTGCTGAGTAGAAGGAGAATAATTTCCCTGTCTGTTACAGAGAAGAGATGGGAAGGCAGAAACCCTAGCTGCTTTATCGTGTCCACTTTGCAATGCCTGTTCACAGGGCTGGGAAAATGGGAAGTGAAATTGGAACTTCTTGTTTCCAACCAAAGCACAAATGCTGCGTAATGGGACGTCCGAGTCCTCAGCAAGCCAATGCCATACTTCGGCTCCTCCTGCCTCCAAGGCAGCTCTAGGACTTCTACCCCATGATAGAGCTTCATTATCTCTGGCTTTATTTGGAAAGCTGTGACAGTCATGGGGCCAGCTGAGTCTCAGGACCAGCCTTGGGGTGGAGCGGACAGTTTTGCTGTACTAGCAAAAGCCAGGGGCCAGAGCAAAGGCCATGGCTGGCACTGACGTGTGAGACTGCAAATCCAGACCATCAGCCACGGATCCCAGGCCAGGAGCTCTGCAGAAAGACACTGCCGAGCCCCGGCAGGAGGGCCAAAGGGGCGTTCGTTAGCCCAAACAGTACCCCAACAGCCTGATTGTAAAGTAGCAGTGAGGGGTCTGACAAATTTAACCACAGCGGGAGCCGCTGCCACCCAACACTGAAATCTAACCTTCCTCATTGTGCCAGGAGTCATGTTTGCCAAGGTCTGCGCCTAGGAAAGCGGGAGCTCCGAGAGCAACCAGCTGAACCTCCGCACGTGGCAGTCCTCGGAGAGCAACAGGCACAGACTCATACAGTCCCCTTTGCTTAAAGTTTTGGGAGCATGACCTCGTGCTCTTCCTCAAAGGATATACTTTGAATCCTAGACACACAGGGAACTAATGGGCTCTTTTGTAATCACAGGGTAGTTAGTCCATTTTTTCATGGTAATTTTCTGGTCTGCAATTCCAGTTATTTGTGTCCCTGCCGGAGAAGTTTGATGCTAACATATCTCTCAGCAAGCCCTTTGACCTCCGCTGGCAGGTTGGTGGGTTTCTCCCTCTCTGTTTTCTGTCTCTAAAATGAGGTCATGGCTTTGAACGAGACAAAGAGCCTTTGCAGCGTGAGGAATAGCCCCAAGACAGCTGTGAGTACAGAACCCCCATCCGTCACAGCAGACCCCGAGCGCACGAGAGGCAAGCGAGCTGGGCAGCAGCCCACAGCTCTCCCGGGAACCGCTGGGTTTTACCCCCCTGCTCTGAGCAGAGATCGTGCAACTTCTGGTATCGGAGCCGGTGCAAGAACAGATGTGGGACAGGCAGCCACCCATGGTGGACAAATTTAAAGAGGGAGGGAATAAAGCAAAACTCTCCAAATAATTTGGACTGGGAGCTGCTGTAAGATACTGCTGTCCCCGCCGCCCGTCCCTCTGGCGGAGTTACCATTTCCACCCTGCTTGCTGGCTCCCCCGCCACCCGCGTTCCCCGTCCACCCTCTCGGCTTCAGCGGCCGGAGGAGCTGAGCTGATGCTGATGCTGATACGCCAGCCTGTCAGCAAGGCACCTTCTGCCACACCAGCCACGGGCCAGCACCCTCTGCCAAAGGAACAGGCGACGAGCACGCGTGCAGGGAATAACAGGATTTCTCTGGGGCGCGTTAAGGTCAAAGATCACCTGTCAGCGTCCTGAGATCCTTCTAATAAGAACAGCAATTTTCTGTGCCTGGGGTAGGAAAAGCTGTGCACAAGCCCCGGCTCCTGCCTGCAGCACACGGGCTTCTCTGGGTTAACGAGGGCCCTCGGATCACTGCCGGAGCAGAGTCTTTTCCTTATCATGATAGACCGGTCACGAGGCCTGGGTCTGAAAACATGAGATTCTATGATTTTACTTCTGTCTGAAACTGCCTGGATAATTGCAAAGATAAGAAGCAATCAGATTGTATTTTTTAAGACAGATAAGTTTCACTGGAAGATCTTTATGGGAAACTTAAGAAGCCTTTTCCTTTCCCCATTCTCACTATCAGTTTAACACGTTATGGACTCCGAACACGCGGGGATTTAACATTAAGCTGTAGCCGTTCACACAGAACACACAGCAGCACGGAGTATTTGGAAGGGGAGTTTTCCGCTTTTGAAACAAGGCTCAGACCTGCCGCGTCTACAGGAGGTGAACAGAGCAAGGCATTTTTACCACCCCCCTCACTCCTCACCCCGCCTCTCCTTACAAACAGGAACCTAACTTCTATTTTGAGCCCTTTAAAGAGTATCAGCCCTAAATGATTAGCTTTTTAGTAATTAAGCATGGAGTTCAAGTTCAAAGCTCCCTGGATTTTGCAGAGCCCTCTGAGCAGGGGTGCTCAGGCTTTTCATTGCACATGGTTAGCTTCTTGCTCTGCTGCAGAGCACAGATGCATCTATCAAGGAGGACAGGAAAGTGGTCTGAGCGCTGAAGTTACTTAGCGCTTGCTGAAAAGCTCTGCTGTAGTGGCAGAGGATAAATGAAAGTTTGTGCCTTTCAGACTCCGAGCAGAGGCAGGATTTGCTCTCCACGCTGGGCTCTCTCTTGCCCGTATTTACTGGAGTAAAGTTCAGCGAGCTACAAATGAAGCAGAAAGACCTCTGATATTCCTGCAACATGCTCTGGGCTGCCTTGGGCAAACAGCCAGGGCACCTCGGGCAGGCACAGTGCTGGCTTCGCCCCGAAAGAGCCAGGAACGGGCTTATCACCAGCACCGTCCCGGGTCATTCTGGCTGTGCATCAGCATGTGCTAACTAGCCTCGGCTACGGTCTTCTGTTAGCAGAGGGGATAGCTAGCATTCCCTGCTCTTGCCCAAAAGGCTTATATGCTGCTATCAACATTGGCCACAGACAGTGATGAATGGGAGTATCTGGGGGCAGCACAAATGTAGACTGTGTTCACAGAAATCAAAGATGAAAGGGGCCCTGTTGAATCATCTTCCCCGGGGCTGCCGCAGGACTGCTCCCAACAGCGCATTCTCCAGTGATTTGTCCAGCCTGGATGGATGGATCTCGAGCACGGAGGTTGCAAGAATTTCCCCTGAAACAATATCCATGGGCTAAGAGATTTAATAGCTGGGAAGCGCCCTTCCTTCCTTCCCTCCCTCCCTCCAGTTATCCCCTGTGTAATTCCTGTGCTCTCCTTTTTATATGCATGGTCAGACCCCTCTCCAGACTACATTTAGCCACTCTCCTAAACCTAGCTTTAGTCAATTCTCATGAAAAGCCACCCTTCCAGGCCCATTAATTGCTCAGTCGGCCTTGGCTGTAGCACAGCAGCCTTTTGTTCCAGCGTTGCTCCAGCTGCTCCCACCGCCCCTCGCACACAGGAGTCGCTTGTCATAAACATTCCCAAACGCACCTCTGGAGTCCAACAGCAACAGCGCCCGCACAAAGCCCTCCCCTGTCACGCCACGAGCCAGTACCTGGTACGCACAGACCGCCGCCTCGGAAAGCCACTGTCCTCTCGTTGTTCCTTTGTGCTCCATCTCTTTGTATTTATGAACTGCCTCTCGCCACAGGCCCACAAGGAAGCTCTCTCTGTCACCAGAACAATCCTTTATTCTGTTTGCACAGCTCTAAGCAAAGGGAGAATTTTTCCCAGAATCCAGACCGAGGCAGCACGGCGATGACCAGCACAGCACGCGGGCAGGGAGAGCGCTAACAGAGGACACCCAGCAACAGCAGCGTCAGCTCAGGTCTCGTAGATCACCAAAACGCTTTGGGTACCCCCTCTCCAAACAGAGGATGGCAAGAGAAGTGGCACTACAGCCCTGGGCAGAGGGGAAAGAGAACAGCATAACGTCCCGGACCGGTGGCAGATGCTTCTCCAGAGGCAGAGTACAGCCCAACATTTCCAGACAGAGCCTTGCTGATGGAAAAAAACATCGCATCACCAGTGGGGAACTCACGCATAGGTTCCAGAGCAACAGAGAGGCTTTTGGTCTCTGTGCAGAGAGGACAGAGAACCGAGTACGCTTACGTCCACTTCAAATCTAACTGAAGAGCCAGCTCTGCCCATTGCTCCTAAATTAGAAGCAGGCAATTGGGAGGTGATGGCAGAATAGCGTTGGGTTTGAGCTCTGACCACCCCCTCGGTTTCTTTGATGTAGCCGGTCAGATCCCAGCAGGAATCACTCCTAATGTTTGGTAAAGAAAGTGTGATCCACAGATTTTATTGCCTGCGCCATTTCACCAAAAGTCTTAACCCATAAATCTAAAGCAGGATTTAGATGTTATCCACAACTATGTACACATCATCCCTGAAGTCGGCTCTAGCCAGCTCTGCAAGAACATTAATGTTTTTTGAGTGCCGACAACTTGCATGGATTTGAGTCACTGCACTCATTATATTTGCATTTTTCTTGAAGTCCTAGCTCCTGGAGACAAACCACCATGGAGAACTTCAGCTTCCAACAAAACGAAGGTGGAAAAAAAATCCGCTCCCTTGATTGAAGAGAAAAACCTTAGACCTCACAAACCAAACCCAACGCCTGTCATCGTTTTAAGTTTCTTTTTTCAAATAAACCTCATTGTTTTGCCAGAGGCCATCCTTACACCTTCTGAGTACTAAAAACCTGGCAATTATGAGAATTCATCTGCAAGTCGCCAGAAGTTGGTTCTTTCTGCAATCGGCAGAGCTGATCTCGTGTGTTACTCAAAGGTTGCCCTGGATGTAAGACAGGGCCAGGTCCTTACGAGCTGGACTAGCAGCAGTTTCTTTTACTGTGTGTACACAGAGAAAGAAAAACTGTTCAGAGCTGCAAATCAAGCACCTGCTTATTGCTGTGTGGGTTCCAGCCGCCCTCCAGCACGGAGACAAAGAAGCCATTCGGACCACATTCCTACATCACATTTCTTATTTTGCCAGACAATATTCACGGGGGTCTGTTTCTCCTCTTATGCAGGCTGGCAAAATGTTAAACAAATATTTTTGAACTGCAAGAGGAACTGACATTTTAGGATATGAAAACAAGGAAGAAGGGCACAAATTTGAGGACCTCCAAGGAAGAGCATGCATACAAAACAATAATAATAATAAAATGGTGACTTTATAGTCCCACCTAGTTATGTTTTTTGAACAAGCAACTCGATAACTTAGTTGGTGGACACAGCAACGACTTTCTGCAGTTCTGTAATACAAGATCAGACTCGGATTCTTACAGCAGTGAAGAGCAACAGCAGCACAAGACCCAGAACAGGTTTCAAGGGCTACAGGGATTCAAGGTATTGCTAGGCTTAGATAGAGATAAATGTGGTTTGACTGAACAATACAAGCATCGAGACACAGAACTGCAAAACCAATGCTTTGGTTTACGATCTTCCTATTCCTTTGTTTGCGGTGAGTGCAAGATTTCCTTTACGTTATGCAGATCCATGCATACAGGCAGCCTTCTGTGAGCACACACATTGCTTGGCTACCTTGCCGAGACTGCTTTAAGTTTCCCCCTGCTTTTTAAAAGCAAGGATTCCTCCGTGAGCGTCTCTCTCCCCTTTCTTAGCTGAGCCCTAAGGTTCCTGTTTTCACATGGATGGCTTTGATGTCTGATATCAGACATTTTCTGTATTCAGAAATCAAGTCAACATTGAAAATAGTTGACAGCTGCTCGCGAGCCTCTCGTGACTCCCTTGCTCCACTCATAGCACAACCTCGATCATGAGTTTAACTGCACAGCTGAAGGATCACAAGACACCGCAGGCTGGCCGTCTAGGGCTAGTTTTAGTTAAAAGTAGCTGTCTTACGCTGACTGCCTCCCAGCTCCTGCAGAAGCCGCAGAGCACAATCATATCACGGAATTATTTGCAACAGCAGAAGTGAATGGAGATTTGCCAGATATAACTCTTCTTGGCATCCGTGTCTCCCTCTCTGTACCATCTTACCTCTCCCCAGCCATACTTAACTTCTCTTGAGGTACAAGGCTTTACGACTCCTATTGCCTGGTCACCCCTACCACTGCCGGCAGCTGCTTTCCTCCCATCCCTCTGGTCCTTTTGCTTCTGCTCCCTCGTAGCCTTGAACCCATCGCAAACCTCCACAGCTTTCACCCAACGGGTCAGGTGTTTTGCTTTGATGTTGCCTTAGCCAAGATAAGGAGATAGCAACACACACATTAAAGAAAACCCAAAACAGTCAACTACCAAAACAAGACGCTCCTTGGATGAACTGCTCCACCGTAGAGAAAGGTGGAGGATAAACACAAACAGACGTTACTCACACCGCTTACAGCTCGTCTGAAAAGCTCTACGATCCCACCGTGACAAAAGCGGTATAAACCTCTGAAGAGGCTAAAGTCAGAGGAGCGCGGTAGTACTACATCCACTGCTGTGTATGCAACGTGCTTAAATTGCCCGAGAATATATAGCCGTTGAGAAAAAGAGAGACCATCAGCAAATCGCTTTGTAACGTCTGTTACGTGGTTTTTCTTGTCATTTAAGCAAGCTCCTAGCACCGGTCTCGCCTGGTACCAGACCTGACAGACTAATGGGCAGCTTGAACCAAACCACCTTGTTCACCAGTCATGTCCAGGGAAGGGTACAGAAACCCAGCAGCATCCTGAAGCTCTCGGCCACGTCGCCTCCTTAGAAAGGGAGCCGTCAGGAAACTGCCACAGGCAGAACTTTTCACGCTGTTTTTTGTCGGTGTAAAACCATGGAAGCCAGAGATTGAGACTAACATAACCTAGTAGATTAGAAATACCGTACAAAGACTACTTTTACAGAGCATCGATGTTTGTCTTCCTTTGCTTTTGTACATTCCTCAGAAGTAATTTGCAAACCCTCAGAGCTTCTTGTGGATCCCACACAAAAGGCTCTGCATTAAGATTTTCAGAGCGATGCAGGCACTCTGCGGACAGGCTAATATTTCCAAAGAGGCTTTGCAAAAAGGCACGCAAGGAGACCCACGCAGTTATGTTCGAAGAGCAGTTTTTGCCCTGTCACTTCATCGTACAATGGATTTGATGCTTTTAGGACCAGCTTTTTTGGTCCATACTCTGAACAAAGCTTCTACTAGCACCTTCATTACAAAACTGGGCAGCTAAGGTTATTTTCTTTTATTTGTAAGAGCGTGCACTCACAATGCCGTCAGCCATAAGAGTCCAGCCATCACTCTAAACTCCATACGGAGGCTTTAGACAAAGCGCAGAGATGTGTAACTCGGGGGGGGGGGGAACAAAACCAACAACCCACCCCACGAACACTGCCACTTGAGCGCTCCAGCAAAACGAACAGTTTGGCAAAAAGGTTAGCAAGAATTTACACTAGACACCCACGTTTTCTAGGGACTCTGGCAAAGATAAAGCAGACCAAAGGCTGTGTTTTCCAACTCAGCGAGCAGTCCGGTGATTTCAGCTTCTCACCCTATGGATATAGCGTTTCTCACTGCCGACAAAAATTGACTGCGCACCTTCAAAAAGACGCTGCCGGTGGAGTACGTCTGGAGTACACTGCAGTATCTACCGTTACTCTATTACATTACAGCGATGATAATCTTCGAGTCTGTAAGACTACTGCTTTCTTCACAGATAACGTTACCGTTATCTCCAAGCAGCTTCTACCCAGAGCCGCGTGCCTCGGGCCCGCTAGCAACAGCTCGATGTTGGGCAACACCTTCAGGTTCAGGTACTTTAACTGGAACCTCTTCAAGAAGACAAGGCGCTCTCACAGAAGACACGGCGCAGACTACGTACGTAACAAGCTGTAGGGGAATACACCCACCACCAGACAGCGCAAGAAAAACCTCCCTACAAGGAGAAGTTTCCTACTAAATCCCAAGATTAGTTTATGCCCTGAAATACAGGGATTTATATCCCTTGTAAAGCTCTCATTTAATTTGCTATTAATTCTGGAGATTCTTGTTCTCCATATCAAATTTCTAATCCTTTTTTCAAATCCCATAAGCCAAGCACTCTTGGCTTCCACGATGTTTTGTGGCAATAAGTTCCAGAGTTTAAGGCACTGCCTGGAATCCAAGCACAGGGCTGGGAATCTGGCATTCCTGGCTCCGCCACCACAGCCACTCCCCGCCGAGTGGAAGGGCAGAAGCTACGGATGATGCAAGAAAGTCCAGGTAGCATCACACATTAAAAAAGAAAAAAAAAAAGAAAGAAAATTGCAGGTGGGATGAGTAATAGAAAATGTTTAAGGGCTGGTACACGTTTTTCAGGAGTGCCTGCATGACTTCAATGCCCAGGTCATTTGGGTACTTTTGAAGTTCTTACTCATACTCTACTTCTATAAATTTCCAGTTATTCTCACGTTACACGTACAAACGCTGCTCTCTTCAACCCACATCTAGAACCAGAACAGTGCCAGCATGGGAAACGGTTTGAGCCTGGCCGCTTTCTCTGTCCTGCTCACGAGCCTGGCTGATCCAGACGAGGACCAGGAAAGCCGTTCCCAATACATTTCCCTTCAAATTTTTTTTTTTTTTTTAAACATAAGCATGAAAATCAAGCGTCTTGCCAAGTCTGGCCATCACCAGCGTAAAACTATTAGTTTATTCTAGTGCTTTTCTCTTCCGCCTAAAGCTGTCATCCGCGGGAAGACAAATTAGTCTTTTAGTTTATGTTTACCATAAACAACTAAGGCATTTTACCACCAAAGTCTCTAGCCATGCCACAGTCAGTCATCTATGGAACACCCAGGTTAGGACATTTAGGTACCACTTTTAGCAGGCAGCCTCCTCAGCTCCCACGACAGCTGAAGCGGGGAGACAGGTGAACCTGGCAGCAAATCTAGGCAGAGCCTACAATTAGGTGCAATGAAAACTTCCCTTTGTCAAGTGCTGGCTTCCTTTGCGCCTGAGGATTCACTGACCTGTCCCCACAAGCCTTCGGGATTTCTGCAAATCCACGGTCACATCACGCTGCCCAAACTCTTCTCCTCTTCAGTAACCTTTAAAGCGAACTCGGTCGCAGCAGATGTCTCTGTAACAACGAAAAGTACGGAAAAAACCTCATGCCGCATCCAGGCAGGGACCGGGCTGGGGGAGGCCTGGCGAGGGGCGGCGGGCACCGCTCGGCAGCCCCACCTGCGCCGCCCGGGCTCTGCCCCCCGATGCGCCCATTTTATTGTGTTGGTGCCGTTTTCCCTCGCTCGCAAAGCGCATCGCATCGGCGGCACCGCGGGGGCGTCCGCCACCGCCGCCCCCGAGCGCGGCAGCCGCCCCCGGCTGCGAGCACCAGCGCTGCCCGGAGCCCTCCGAGCCCCCCCGCCGCCCCCCCGCCGCGGGGGGACCCGCTCCCGCTCCCCGGGAACGCAAACTTTCGGCGGCCGCATCCCCGCCCGCTGCGCCCCGGGCTCCCCGCGGCGCCGCGGTCCCCCCCGCTACCGGTACCGGTACCGGCCCTACCTCGGCGGCGGCCGGGGCTCCCCCGGCGCCCGGCCCCGCTGCAGCGCCCGCGCCTCCGCCGCCGTTTAAATGGGCAGGTTGGGGCCCGGCAGGGAGCATGCGCTGCCGCGGGCGGAGCGGGGGGGGCTCGGCCGCCCCGGGCCACCCCCCGCCCCGCCGGGGCCAGCGCTCGCCCTGGGGGCCCGGAGCCGCGCTCCGCCCGGCCGCTCACCCCGCCCGGGGCGAGTCCCGCTGCCATCGGCTCCTGGCTCGGGCACTGCGGGGGCGAGCCACTCCACGCAAATAACTCGCGTTTTAAAAAAATCCCTCCTCCCCCCCCCCCCCCCCCCCCTCGAGAATTACCCACAGCATGAATAGTTTCTTGTTTGGTTTGGTTTTACTAATCTATTCATTACTCGTAATTGCTTGGATTGTATGCAAATGGATTCCACGCTATGGGAAGCTTGTGACCTGGCCCCTGGACATTATTCATGGTAGATGACTGCTTGAAATCACATGGCGTGTGTGTGTGTGTGTGTGTGTGTGAGAGGGGGAGAGAGACACACAATATAGATGCTTATACAGAGAGATCTAGACATTATATCGGTATCCAACTTGTCTAGCTATAGCTGACCAGAACCACGAGCTGAGGAAAAATGAATGCTCTCATTCATCCATACGGCCCTCGAGATGAGAACCCTCAGAAGGAACAGCCTTCCCTAAGCGTCTGCACCAACAAGCATCGTTTTTTGTGTGAACGCTCATGAGCGGAGGATAGGGAAAATGAAACAAGAATGCAGTTGACAAAACCAGCTGTTCTTAAATTAATGTTTGCAAACGCGTGGGCCAGTTCTTCAGCTGATAGGTCATCAAAAGCCTTGTGCTAGTTTGTACTATTTAAAGATTTGGCCCTCTGTTTTGCAACATATTCATCCAGCTCTACTAGTTGCAGAAGCATTATAAAGATCTAGTTATTTTTAACGTCCACAGGGTCCCTCCTTTGAGCAACTTCGTACCTCTCAAGGTCAAAAATCCCATTTCAGCTTGGATCAGCAGGATAGTCTTGTTTTCACTGCGAGCAGCTGCTCCCTCCCAAAGTTTGCTGAAAGGACTCAGCCTACACGGAAAAAGCGGAGAGGCACCTGCATTTGTTGTCACTTGAACTGATGAGAACTCAGAGAAGGAGAAACGACACTGCTGTTTCCTGCAAAAAGTTTTTTGGCACTTCAGATGCAGCTAGGAGCTCACAAAAAAAAAAAAAAAACAGCAACCCAAAAACCCAACCAAAAACACCACCAAAAAACGCTGAAGAGCTAGGCTATGACTTAAGTTGGTAAAGTGCCAGAGTCCAAACACGGGTGGGGAGAACTGCCCCTGTTTTCTAGTCAAGGAAGTTCACAAGCAATTAAATAGCTATTAGCGCTGCTTTTTTTGGTTTTCTCCTCTTTTGCACCAGAGCGTATGACTCCCGCCCGGTGGATTCCCAAACGCTGCGCCTACACCGAGCCGGAGGAGCTCGGCACTGCAGGGCTCGGGGGTTACACGACCAGCACGAACTTGAGCTTCCTATCTTCTATTCCCAGCTCCAGCTGTGACTCACTGTGTGATCTTAGTTCAGGCACAAGCAGCCAGTTTTAAAAAAGAAATTGCAGGCTGCGGTGGTGGATACTTGTGGCCCGTCACTAAGCGGAGGCTCTGCTCGTTGCCCTGAACGCCACGGCGTGCTGGCGCTGTTCCGACAGGCTGGGAGTTCTGCGGAGCTTTACGAGCCGGAGAGCAAACCAGCAGCTCCACGTCTCATCTGTACTAACAACAGGGGACAGGGCAGGTCGTAGGGAGTCTTGCTTGTTACTCCCCAAAGTCGTAAGATTAACATTTACGGTTCCGTACCGGTAGGAAAGAGGCAGCACCTCCTGGAGACGGGCAGGGTTTGTGCCTTCAGGAGCCGTGGTCCAGAGCAGAGGCAGGGAGCTTGCGGTGCTAACGGGCAGATCACGTTTTCTAGATGTACCAGACAGAAAGTGGCTTTAATTACAGCTTAGTGGAAGATGAGATTCTGAGACACAACAGAGCAGATTAAGGACAACTGATACTCCGCTACACCAAATACTAGTTCATTCATGCTTCACTTAAATTCACACACTAGCGCATATGATCTGCAGGCCTGAAAAATTTCCCTTCAATTGATGCACTATAAAAGTTAGGTGCTACTCAAATATTCCAGTCTTCCCATCTCTCATCTCATTTTCCCTTTACTAAAGCAGCGATAGCAATATTTACGCGCTCTGACAAGCACTTGGCAACTCGTTGATAAAGGCTCCAGTTGGTGCAGCGTGTCTTTATTGCAATAATCTCTTCAAATTCCAGCCAGACACTCTGCCCCTCCGTGGAAAGCGTTCGTGAGTGCTCGCTGCAGGTAAACACAGCTCCAGTTCCTCCCCCTTCAGCAAGGCATTTTCACACTTCGCTTAAAGCACACCTGTACCTCACCTGTACAGGCCTAGCTCCGTGCTGAACGGCTACGCCTTGTACTAGTGCCCGGTACAAGGGACGCAGGGGGAACCCTGAGCTCTTCTGCGTGGTTTTTCTTTGCACAACTTTTGCCCCTTCCTCTCCACAACGCCACTGCTTTCCTTTACTGCCTCCTGCTCGTGATGGTCAAGTTCTCTGGGACAACACTTTTTTCTAGGCTGACAGCAAGGTATTAGTCCTGCATAGATGAAGAAGAAAACAGAAAACGAGCAAAAATTACTCGCCTCTGGAGGAACAAGCACTGGGCGTTACAGCCGGGGGCTACGGTGGCGGCACGTCAGGGACAGCGCTTGCATAGCCGTGAGCAAGCACAGACGTGAGTGTCGCGGTCCCTGACGTTAACAGAGGGAAAAAAGGCATCTCGCCACGGGAAGTAAAATCCAGCCACGCACTGGTGGAGCGTCCACTCCTCCCTGCTCAGGTACTCCGTCCTTCCACTACAGCTTTACAGCTCTCACATCTACCAGATGACAGCTCCCCGCAGCTGAGCAAGACGGGAGCGTGGAAAGCCTAGATGTTTCTTGGGCCGCCTTTTGTGTTCCTGTAACTCATCCACCCACCGACCGAGGATTTCAGAGCATGCTATGCATTCTCCTGTTGCAGGGCTCCATGCTGAGGATCCCAGCCCCGGTTCCCAGAAGCACTTTGGCAAGGGCCCAGCGGGAGCTTTTGTGGGATCAGCAACTCTGAACATGTAGACCATATACTTGGGTACCTAAACATGGCCATAAGAGCCTGACATTGTTTCTACCACTGGTTTCAGAAGATCCAGTCCTGGGCTTATAAATGGACCTAATCGTTTTGCTGAAGTAGGACTAGAAGGTTCAGAACATTGCAGGACTGAGCCACTATGGATATCTGCAAACTAGATTAATTTATCAAAAGGGGGAAATACAGAGTCAACTGTCATCTCAGCTGCTCGTGCCTGATTAGATCATAGCCTAGATTTGCCCTGGTCTTATCTAAATCTCATGCACCCGGCCAAGCGGAGCTCATGGTATCTGCTAGAACACTGACAGGGGTCAGGCACCATCACATGTGGCGAATAAAACAAGGAGCCAGAGAGGAGGAGACCATCTCAGCTCCACCCTGGGCGCAGGGCGCGCTGCGCCAGCTCAGATTCTTCTGCTGCAGCTACGCAGAGAGAACACACAAGCCTGATCCCCCCTACAGACCTTAATCTTGCTGCACAGAGGGGTTTCATGGATGCTCTGATTTACTCTGGAAGCCACAACAGCCCCGGATCGGCCGAAGGTAGCTTTAAGCCCATTTTGTGCTTAATTACAGAAAACCGAGTCCTGAACTTGATTGCAGACTGTCTGCTGACTCACAATGCAAACCTTTTGCTCTCTGTGAGCCGAGAAAATAAACCCGTCCTCAGCACCCCACCCAGGGAGGTTAGGAGTGACTGTTTACAGAGCACTCAGATGCCAAGGTGGAAAAGTGTCAGAGAAATGCAAAGTAGAAACATACTTTGGTGGGGCTTAGCGCTGTTGCCTCCAGAAGGAGGGTGGGAATTCATGCCGGACACTCAGGGCTTTTAGAAGGATCTTTCCTGACAAGGCGACGGCCCCAGAGCTCTCCTGCCAGTCGGGAGCGATGCTGCCAGAAGATGGACTTTGTATAATTGCGTCTAATGCACCTTTAAAGAGAAAAAGCTGCTAGAACAAACAAAAGCAGCGCCCAGCTGCAGAGGCTGTTTATACCTAAGGTAGCCAGAGCAGGCGGCTGCACTTCAGGGCTTATCTTCGCTCTCTTTCTAAACAGGAAATGTATTTTTGTCTCAAGCATTTCAGGAGAAGCCACTAGGCTAAAACTTTCAGAATGTAGGGTGCCAAAAATGAGCATTTCAACTCCCGCGTGAGACCTGAGGCACGGTGGGTACCCAGAACAGCAGGGGTATCACCTCTAACCACAACGAGGGCAACGTCGCGGGGCCAGGAGGGCCAGCTCTGCTGGTCCTCCAACACATCAGCTGTAGGAAAATCAAGGGATGTAAGCGGGGCTACCAGATCAGCTCTTCTGCGTGCAAAAACCGCCATGGTCAGCATAATTGAGGAGGGAGAATCTGGGGCAGGGAAACTACAGAAATTGCATTTACCAGGGCGGCAGTAGGGGTTCCTTGGCAGAGGCAAGGCTGCAGCGGTGCCAGGCTGGAGGGAGCGCGCTCCTGAAGGGGACAGCACACGTTCTTGCTTCCTCTCCGACGGCAAACCGAACCTGCAACCTCGCACAGGTTTACTGTCTCCTTGCCTAGCGCCGTCATCCCCAGCTAACGGTGCAAGCAGCTGGTTTTCTGTGTGAAACTGCAGGGAGGAGACTGCATCAGCACGATGCTGCCTTGGCACAATTTTTAGCTTTCCCAGTTTTGCCATAAGTTTCATGATATTTAGTCTCAAAGCACTTGATGCATGTCATGGATTCAGTGAGATGGGGTTTTTTGTTGTTTTTTTGCTTTTTCTTTTTAAAAAGATCCATTTCCACATCTTTTCATTGTGGAAAAAAGCTTGGAAACATTATTGCCCATAAACTGCCAAAACCAGAGGGCAATTAATTTTTTTTTTTTTTAATTGGGAGTCTTAAGACTTAAACCACCTCATGATTTTTGAGGGTCTGCAAAGCCTGTCTCATATGGGAAGGGCTGGATTTGGTTAGAGCGATTTTCTTGTTCGGTAGGGAGATGGGGTCACTGCGTACCACTTACTGGGTTCCAAGGCCTTTGCAGCCAAGCAAACAAACTTGCTTCCTCATCAAAATCCTTATTGATACTGGAACGGCTCCCACTGTTTGCCGCTTAGCGTCAACGTTACTGTCCCTGCAGGCGATGCAGAAAGAGAGAAGCTGTCCGTGAAACCGTGTGTATGCGAGTGTTGCTAAACCGGGTTTGAAATCCGGGCGTATCTGCTATATTTACAGAGTGCAGGACAAACATTTTAGCATTCCCCCCGCTGTTCCCTGGGCTGCATTCTTAACCTCTGCCTCTTCTAGCCAACCTCCTTTCCCTGTACGCAGCATCGTGTGCTCAGTTGCCTTCCCTGCCTTTCAGGATGCAGCCAGAGTTTTGAACCCTCTGCCAGCCGCCAAGCAAGCCGTGGTTGCCCCTTGCCCTGCCAGGAGGACGCTGCAGAGCCTGGCAGGGAGGGATGTCCTTGCTACGAATGTACAAGGAGAAACAGCCAAGCTCAACAGCAGCACAAAATCCAAACAGCTTCACTAGGGGGAAGTTAGAGAGGAACCCAACAACGGCTCTGCTCAATCCTCTTCCCCTGCTCTTGCTTTGCCTTTTTCCCCCCGCTGTCACCTCCGGTGTGCAGGTAAGCCCAGCTTTCCCCTGTGTAAAAAGGAAGCACAACTCTGTTTTGGTGCCCTGCCTGACAGCAGCCCCAGACTCCAGGAGTGCAGGCTCCAGCTCTCTGACCCTCTGGCTGCTTCGAGCTTTAATCCTTAGCATCGCACAGCCTTGCCCCCACACCTGCCCGCAGCCAGCTTTTTAACCCTCCGCACCCCAGGCACCACGTAGGAAGGCCACTGTGAAGGCAAGCATCACTTTGCACCACCTTATGCCCCAGCCCGCAGTGCAGCTCGGGTACCACCCTGCCTCTCCTCCCCTCGTACATCGCTCCTCACCACCTCGGCCCTACAAATGAGGCAGGGAAGAATCTCCTGGGCAGTGCCTTCGGCCACAGCCTGGTAGACACCGGGTCAGGAAGGGTCCCACTGCCCTCTGACGCAGCTCAAGCTTTCCTCATCAGAGTTTTAGGCAACTGCTTGCATCCTGCCCACTCCTACCCCAAGGGGGGAAATTTTATTTCACTGCAGCCCAGAGTCACGTAGCCATGGGGCAAAGCAGACAGCTCTGGTGCCAGTTTACAATTTCCAGCTCAGAGGGTAAGATTTGAGGGTCTTCCTTGTGCAACAGCCCATTTTGATTCAAATCTGGTTAGAGAAAGCTGCCTATGGATTGAGCTCCTTCCCACCCTGCCTGTTTGGTACCTGAAACTTAAAGCTCCTCTTTGCCTTGCCGCCCTTTAGTTCTGCTAAGCTAGAAACAAAGCAATGGATTTCTTTCTGGTTCGGGTGCCAAGGAAACTGTCAGCTCCCATTCAGTCTCCAAGCCGTTCCCTGCAGCACGTTTGCTCAGCCGCTTGCGAACGATGCACCCCATGAGCCATCCACTCGATTTCCCAGGACAGCTTCAGCGAGGAGCGCTGGCCGCGGGCCCTGGGCCTTCCGTAGGTAACAGCTGAAACCAGGGGCCCTGGTATGCGAGAGGCTGCTGACCTTGACGGAACAATCGCTTACTAATACAAGTCCCTCTTGAGCAAGGACAACTAGATGAAAAGGCGGGTCTTGCTGTTTGGTCCAGTTGGGGGCCATCTCATTTCTTTAATGAAATTCTACTTATTTGCAAAGGGACATAAAAAGTTCCAGTTCCTTGCATAAAGCAGGGGCTAAACAACGAGGAATGCCTTCTTGGTTACAGATCCAAACCCTTTCTCCAGGCAGCTCCTAATGCCACAGCACTCAGCTCACACCGGCGGTGTCCC
Source organism: Platalea leucorodia (assembly GCF_965183815.1). Classification (NCBI taxonomy): domain Eukaryota; kingdom Metazoa; phylum Chordata; class Aves; order Pelecaniformes; family Threskiornithidae; genus Platalea; species Platalea leucorodia. The sequence goes on from NC_138841.1 coordinate 2,456,914, forward strand.
AAGACTCGTTCTGACAGCGCCCTCGGCTCTTCTGCCCCACTCGAATTTTTTTCTTCCCACCCCTGCTTCTCTCACACAGCCACAGCTCCTCCAGTCAACGTCCTTAGCTTCTGCACCGGCAAGAATCACGCTGCTTGCGGGACAGTTTTCAGCTTTGCCCGGGAGTTTTGTGCTGAACTGGGAGTTGGTTCCATCAGAGTAATTCTTTGGCTCCATCACAGGCTCGCACGCGTCTGGAGCAGATTTCCTAACAGAAAACAAAACGGCAGTCCTAGGCCTAGACCTTGCCGTCGGAGCATAGGAGGAGAGAGGACAGATGGGAGTAAAACGAAGAAGAGGGCAAGTTAATTACCTTGCACCCCCAGAACGGTTTGGGATGCGGTGGTCCAATACACACCCAGTACGTGGTGTGTATTGGACCACTGGGCCTCCTGTGCGGGACGCTGTCTGCCGCTGCGGGGTGCACAGCGGGGTCTGCGAACGGGAGTCGTTGCTGGAGACGCGGCGTCGGGGGTCTCGAGAGCGAGTTAGCGCTCGCTCCGTAAGACGCTGCCCATCTGCCGCCCTGTGGGGCAGCAGGAGATGTTGAAGGCAAGCGATCCCAGGCAGTAAGGGAGGAGGGCAGCAATGTGAAGAGGGAGAAATTAATTTTGAAGGAAAGCCCCATCCACTCTAAAGCAAAGCCGCTGATGTGGTCTGAACCATCATCAGCTTCTAAAGGGAAAGCCCTCAAAACCTCGGATTTCCAACCTCCGCAAGCCTTGTAAAATCCCCGGCCCACCTGGTGGCACACAGGCTGCGAGGAAGAATTGCCTCGCCGGTAGGAACAGGTTATCTTCTGGCCAAGAAAGTCAGGCTGCCACGTTCAGACCGGCGCGGTCAGACGGCGCTCGCGCTTCTCATCGCTGCAAACGGACTTGCAGGATCCCGCCTGTTCCCGCAGCAGCCACGCGGACGCCAAACCCCAACAGTCACAAACCCCTTCGCTACCTTTCAGCCTGCCATCCTGAACGAGGCCTGAGCTCCCCGCTTGAAGGAGCTGGAGAAAGTTACGTATGCCTAAATATATGTTTTACAGCCTAAACTGAGATCAGACTCCATCCACGAGGTAAAAAACTATGCACTGATGTGGATACTCCCGGAATGAACGGATTTCCAGTATTTGCTCCAGCAGCTCAGCTGTTAAGAGTGGTAATAAAGAAGGCAGAGAACTGCCACAATTCATCATTATTGGATGACGCAGGAAACCCGAAACAGAAAATCAACAATAAAATATTTACAGAAATCACCCCAGCCATTATTTGCTGAAAAAGAAATTTCTTGTCAAACCAGTTGATCAAGAGTAATTATCTATGAAACTTTGCAAGATTAAAATTTCCCTTTTTTTGACTATTTTATTTTACAATGGATAGGCTGCTATTCGCTTCACGTAAACAACACGCACCCTGTTTATAGCACGCAAAGCAAATAGTTCCCAGCATGTTTATGCTGAAATACTTGTCCTGCACAGACAGGAAGCGATGGCAGAGGACAGACACCAAGCCGCGCTCCTTTCCAAAGCGCTGGTTGGAAGCAGCTGCTGGATAAGCTGCGTCTTTGCTGGGTGATCAGTCCCGCCTTAGGGGAACCGAGATACTAGAGATGGAGAAGAACGAGGCCGTACACCTGTCTGCAGAGAAACATGAAAGCGGTCCTGTAGGACTGGGAGAACCGTGATTCTATTTCATTAAAGAAAAAAAAAAAAAGGATCATCAAAAGAATAATAAGAGATTTTTTCTATTCACCTCTCGCAATGACAGAAGAGGGCAAGCATGGCTATCTCATTTGCTTGCCATCATCCCAGGCTTCTGTGTCTACACAGGTCTTGCCCTTCTCTCCCTTTAATCTCTCTAAAAGCTGTTCTTCTTTCTGTGTCACACTTCTCTAGAATTTTTATTGCTATTTGCAGCGCCAGGAGTCAGGAAGGAGGTATTCTAGAACCAGCCAAGGCATCAGCTCCTTTGCTTCTGCTATTCCCAAACAAAATAAAAAATATTAACAGCGAGCGTGCATTGATAACTTTGTGATTAATTCACCTCCTCATCAGCCTCACTACCTTAAATCCTAGGCATGACTTTGACCTGAATGTTAAAAATTGTTCCATGATGAACCCTACCAGATATTATTATTATGATTGACAATTCTGTGTCACTCCGAGCGCCAGCAGCTCAGACTCACTAAGGGGTCACTGGCATTCAGCAAATCACTTTTTAACAAAGGAAGAACGGAAGGATCGCCTGGGGTCGAGAGCCACAAACATCACTGGAGACTGTCCCCAGCAGTGGTCCTAGACAGCATCCCCCCTTTTCCATATGGTAGAGTGAGTGCTCAAATTTGATGTAATGAGCACTGTCAGAATGGGATCAACTACAGAGGACGATCCATTATCCCCCCCTTACTCTCTTTTTTTGAAGGAGCCGAGAAACCTCTTCTGGAGTGGATTTAACTGTCACTTGCCTTGATTTTTATAGGGAAATTTTGTTCTTGCAGAAGCCTAAACACGAGAGCTGGAAAAGATCAGCCAGGCTTGCCACCAGAATTAGCACGGGACTGCTCGTTACCGTGCCTCCTCTACAGCGGGGCAGCTCGCAAGTCCCCAGCTGACAGGCCACCGCCACTTCTCCGCGAGATTCAGAAGGAACCTCTCAAAGTGCTGCAGCTGCGCACAGAGACAAGGCACACGCCGGGAGGTGCACAGGGTTCAGACAGCATCCGAGACAGCCTCACGAGGACACGTCTCCTTGAGGTCCCTTCTCCTTTTCCAGGCTTTTATACAGCATTTCTCAGCCTTTCCACCACATGACCCCCAGTTACAAAGAAAGAGAGCAGCTTCACTCTCATTGTAGGGCTGCAGGCATCTGGCATCAGGTCTGCTCCTCAGATGGAGAAGATTCCCAAGAACACAAGTAATTTGTTTCAACTGGCTTTCCCTTTTTTTGGTGATTTTTTTTTTTTTTTGGTCAGGGTCACGTCAGCTATATTCCAATGAGGAATGTGCTGTAACTAGCAGCAAGTTGAGTCCAAGTTTATTATCGAGGCTCCCTACACACCAGGACAAACTTCGTCTACACTAACAAGTTTTTAACCTGCTATGCAAGCGTGGCCCCCTGGAGCAGACACCACACATACCTAGCGATGGCATTTCCCACCCCTTCCTTGCTGTAGGTCCACCTACTTCAGAGAAAAGCCTGGAGATCAAAGTCAGTTTTGAGAAACGGTGCAATATCAGTGAGGAAAAGGAGGTGGTGGCTTTTTTTTTTTTTTAAAAGCGTGTTATGCCAACAGCTATTCTGCCAATGCTGCCAGATAGACCAGGTTTATGTTTAAAGCTTGGTTATTTGTTTTGGTGTCAGCAACACCTTCAAGCATTTAAAGTCTTGGGAATTTTTGTTTATTTTAATTAGTACAGTGTTTCAGCATCAGATCAGAGGACCGGTCTCTTCCTTGTTGGGTTTGAACTAAAATGACTGAACGTGCAAAGAGAGCAATTCCCTACAGGCTACTTCCCACGCGGCGCTTGTCGGGCACACTGGTCCCAGTTGCTCTCTTTCCAGCAAAACGGAGTACTGCTTCAGGGGCATCTACATAAAGTCGCACCTGGGGAAGCAATACTAAGAGGGAAGGAGTTAGCCTTCGGCCAGTCAGATTCGCCAGGGGTCAAGGGAGGTGGCTGCTCCTCCCCAGACCGTCCTGGGGTCCCAGCTGTGACATGGCTTGGGCCCCTCTTGCAGGAGACTTCATAGCTTCTGTCCTCACCTACACTCGGCGCAGCCGCCCAGCAGAGACCTGGCCAGTGGAAGGCAGAGCCCGTGAATTTAAAGCAGACTGAAGACTTACTTCTGGAAAGAAACAAATATCCAACAAGCTCACCTTAGATCTGAGCCAAGAGAGCAATATTTAGCACTCATACAACAGCTCTCTCTTTCAAAGTGATCTATTAATGTCAAGAATATTTGTGTTTGCATTTAACTGACTTAGGAAAATGAAATACAAGAGGTAACACAAGTTGTTAAACTCTGTGACTTGGTCTTCTACACTTAAAAGCCCTTGGTGATGTGGGGAGAAGCAGATGCAAGAGTGAGAACAAGGACCTGCACCCAAGGATATTTTCTTTTTCCTTTTGGCACCCTTGCTCAGCAAAAGAAGGAAATGGGAAAAATGTTTAAAAAGTCACTTAAGTGAGATTATGCATTTAAAGGTGCAAAACCAGTTTAATGTGAATGAGACTGAAAGAACCCGAGTCACCTCCAAATACGAGACCTAGGTTTGCCTTTGAGAAACAGGTCACCTATTCGTTTGAAACTAATGTACTGAACTGTTTCTGGCAACAGAAAGAACTGTTTCAAATGCAGTGATCATAATCAGCAGTGAAGTAAAATAAAAAAAAAAGCCACTTTAGGGAAAAAGAAATGATGGCTCTATATAATAAACAGGACTATACTCAAACTATTCCTTCCCTTCATTCGTTTCTCAGGAAGTGAAGCAGAAACACAGTGCATGCTTTGGGAGAGGCTACAATAAAATCCTCTTTATAAAACATTTAGAAGACCATTTAGCTAAAAAAAAAAAAAAAAAATCCAAGCAGAAAGAGATAATTGTTTTTAGAAATGAGTACTAACTTCAGCTCACAAGAAGAGGAGGACAGAAGTTCTCAGACATAAACCACTCCAATTAATCAAAAATGTTTGAAAATGTTTGTAATTAACAAAGCTAACAGACCCCACTGTTAAGGAAAGCCACTAATTGATAAAGCTAACCAAAACCTCCTAAGAGGGCCAACTGCTTAGTTAGAAATGCTTAAGGAAAAAAGATAGTGTGACAACAGGAAATTTATTGCTGGTGGAACTGTTATCTTATCTGCTCAAAACACAAATGTTATTCAACCTGAAAGACAAGAGATTATTCAAATAAAATACCAGCCTCTTTTCGAGCTACAGAATTTGCAAGCGAATATAAAGCAAACCCTTGAATATAAACCCAAACTTATCACTTTGAAGGGTAAATGAAATATTATTGAAGAGAACGGGAAACGGCTTTGACTTTGTGTAAGATATTGTTTTCATTTGTGGTCCATCAAAACACACGCAGACGCAGGAGACCAAACCACGGTTTAAGGCCAAGGGCTGAATTTGACCTAGGGACTTTAATTCAGCATTGACTTAAAAAGGAGCTATCCCTTACTGGTCTTTCTCATCCATAGGGGGAGAGTCCATTCCGATGCCTGCCCACAGTGGGATAACAGCACTTGAACTTGACCTGTATCTATGGAAAGAGGGAAAAAACCCAAAACACACAAAATCATTTCCTGGTCTACATAAAACTCCGAAGCTGAAGACGTGTGTATTAGTTCCTAACCACAACCTGGGCTAACAAGCAGCACTCCCAGATCAAATTCAAGTCTAACTTACCACACGCTACAGGCGTTTGGTGCTTTTCAATCAACGCACGATGAACAGGCGCCTTTCAGAGCTCTGTGCTCTCCTCACCCTGCACCCCCGGGACAGCCTTTGTACCAGCTCCGCAGGAGTTCAGGTGATCAGTGATACCCTTCTATACTTGATCTATCACATTGCATGGTACATAGACCCCAAATACCAGTGAAAGAAGTAAAAAAAAAAAAAACCCAAAACCAAACCAAACAAACCCTGTTCACTTGGTGGTTTGCTGCATCAAAACTATACCTAAAACCACGCTTTTAAAGTGCAGAGAATTTGCTAGGAAATCTTTCCATTTCCACAATTTTTCCAGGTTTCCTTCAATGTGCAAGTTGGGCAAGAACAGACCAGCAGCTCTTTAAATCAACTTCGTCCCATTTACTTACTCTTTCAAGGCCACCTATAAAGCCAAAACAAGCTGTACTGCAGAAAACTGATCTAATCTTGAACTCCACCTTTTGACTTTATTTTCATCCCGTAACCAAATAGTACCAAAAGAAACACAAACAGGATATTCCTAAGGCAAAATTCTATCAGATTAAAACTTGACAGCTCGTATTCTTTGCCAAGGGAATCTTATCCCCCCGGTTTGGCAGCGCTCGCTGTAGTAACAAAAGCCGATGTGTGTCCACTTCTCCAACGCACATCCATTAAATGGAAACACAAATAATTTGTTTCTGGTATTAATTCCCTGTAAATACTACTACAAAGCCAATGGGAACTTTTAACTTGTGTTGGCAGGGCATCTGCCTACAGGACTGTGCGGTCAGTAAATACACTGGGTTCAAAATATCAATACTGAGGAGGAAAGCGGCCAAAGGCTGCGCATGCTCACAGGACGTTCGAAGAGTAGCGGCAGTGGGGAAGAGCAGCAGCTCTTGAAAAAGAGTTCACAGATCCTCGTCTTGCACCATTTCTTAAATAGTGTTTATTTGTGGGGACAAAAGAAGTGCCCCACCTGCTAAGTGCTAATCAGTCCTAAAACTGAAATAGTGTAGCAGTACCTGAAGGTAACTCTACAGCTGCTCCAGATAAAGAACCTATGTCAAGACTGCAGCATGTAACTGCAGATACCGTAGTAGCGACGCAGAAATGCCTGCCAAGGTTAATTGTCTGGTGCGTTTCAAAAGAAAAGGGAGGAATGCCATAAGCTGCATTATTAAACCTCTCCGTTCCAGAAGAGCATTGCTGTCCGACACCAAACACGCCTATGTCGCAATAACCTCAATTTACCGCACTATGGAACAAAACAAGCAGAACGGGTAGGGAAGCAGAATCTGCAGCCAGGCACCAGCTTCCAGCCGTCAATAAGCGTACGGGATTTTGCGCTGGGCAACAGCGATGGCACTTCACAAAGTACCCAAAACAACCTCTGCAAACAAATACATCGGCCGTCCTGCGCTGCAGCTGGGCGCAATGGCAACCTGGACTTCTGTCCAATTGCATCGAGCGCTAAATGTCTCCGAGACCAGTGTTGAGCGTGCTGCTGAACTGGGGCGAGTAGAAGACATGCCGAAATCCCTGGCTCAGTAAGGTCACAAGCGCGTTTTGCCGTACCGAACGGTCTCTTAGGATCCGAGAAGATTTATCCTAAACCCCATTAGAAACAAACGCTTTCGGGTGTTCAGCCTGAAGAGCCATAACCTCACTTTTCGGCGCAGACCCGCACACGAGCAAAACGCCACCGGTAACGAGGGGAGCTGGGGTTTCACCGTGCCGACACCGGCCCGACCCCGCGGCGCGGCGCTCGCCGGGCGCGGCCGGGGGGGGGGCCCAGGCCCCTCCCGCCGCAGGGGCGCCCCCTGGCGGCGCAGCGCGGAGCGAGCCGGGGGCGACGGGGAGGGGAGCGCGCGGGGAACCCCAAAACCGAGCAAAGGCTGGTAAAAAACTGCGGAGCTGGCGATTCCGCGGGGGGGTAGGTGAAATGGGCTGCAATGCATTTCTTAAAAGCACAAACAAAGCGCACGGGAGAACGCGTCGAGAAAGCAACCTCTGCCAATTCCTCTGCGTTGGAAATGAGCACCAGCTGGCGACGATTCCGCGCACATTCCTGGTGAGCACCCGCGTCCTCTCTCGTGCGATACCCGCAAAGAACAGGCTGTGTACGTATTGTCATTGCCGGGGCACACATGGCAAAGCAGAAAGGCTATCGATCGCTGAGGGAAAGCTGACGGAGGCGAGCGTGACGTGCAAAAGGCTTTGTCTCTCCTCGTCATTGATTTTTGTAATTGGTTTGGAACCTGACCACCTCAACTCACAACTCTCTCGTGGAACAGCCTGCGAAACCCAGGACTGCGTTCTTTACGGCCAACATGACTCAAGTCTTTAGATCTTCCCCTCAACTCACAGGTAGCAATGGGAAGGTCATACTGGCCGAACTCCTCTGGCCAAAACCTGACCTATCCTCCCCAGAGAAAGCAGGAGCTCCGCAAAGGAATTAATCCCCAAACTATCAGACACGGTGAAAGATGAACACGTTTTTACATCTCACATTCGCAAAACAAAAAGCAACCGCAGAAGAATAATACCTTTGAAGAGCAGAAAAATTACACAAGTCATGTTTATGGGTTATAAAAGCCCTTTTATAAAGCCATTTTTAAACAAAACCAAAAAGTTTACAAAAGAAAATAAAAGATACAGAAGAATGAGTTGCTTAATATATTCCAAAAAGGAGAAAAATAAAAGAGGGGACACAATTCCAACATGCTGAACAATAAAGGATTCTTTTTCCTTGTGTTTTTTTTTAATACAAAATACAAGCGAAGGATACACATACTTAAAACAGAGCTCAGGAGCAGGTATGCAGTCCTGGGAACCCTTCAATAAAAGCAAAGCAGGGTTTTGTTATTTTTTTTTTTTTCCTTTCTTTGCAGGTACATACAGAGACTGGAATATGTAAAATTAAGTAGCACAAAAGACCATCACACAATTCTACCAATGTATGTTGCATCTATAAATTCACGAACATGGTCAACAGTCATGTTCACTTCAACCCCTTAAAAAAAAAAGTGTTGTTTTTATTTTAAATAAAGCATTAATGTTACATTCAGACTTAACTCCTAGTACCATGCGGTAGATCTCAGTATTGTCAAGGCATTGCAAGAGCCGCCAACCCTATCGGGCCCAGCGAGGACAGCCACGCCTGCACACACCCCGGCCACGGGCCAGCAGCACTGAACGCTGTTTGCAGCTGCCCCTTCTTCTGTCTGCTCTTGAGATTAAAAAAAAAATTAAATGGGACGGGGAGGGGAACTGCAAAGAGCCTGATTTTTAGAAAAGCTCAACAGGGGATTGCAAATACTCAAGACAAATAGTCATTGCATACCATATAATGATGCCTTGCTGATAGCCAAAGGCCCAAGGCCCTACCTGGAGTCTCCTCCTCTACCTTCAAAGAGATTATTCAGGGTCTGCTGTGACATGATGTTCATGGTTAAACAAAAATTATGTAGCTCTTATTTACAATTTTTTGTAACAATTGCTTCTGCAGAAAAAAAAAAAAGTAAAACTCACAAATCTTCAGAACACAAAGGGAATAAGATGTCAGACACTCCCATGCGCGCACTCACACCCGCGCACTCACACACAAAATACTTCAGGGGCTTTTACACACATTATTCTGGCTTAAGCTGATTGAGTATTTCTCCATCCCACCCACTACCCCTCCCAAAATATATATATAAAAAACCCTTGCCCCAATATACAAAGCATATGCACAATGGTGTTTGCAGTCACACTGAGCATGCTCAGACCGATGGACCCACTCGATTCACCGCGGCTGAAGGGGGCAGGCAGTCTAGAGAGTCACCTCCTATAGTGGTCGATACACAGAGTCAGCACATCGTGAGAACTTGACTAGACTTCGAAATATTTGTGTTCTTTTTAATAGAAAGAGTTCAATGAAAAGACATTCAAATGCCAGTCATCTACTGAAGTGGGAAGTCTAAAACGAGGATACACTTGATTTGGGGAGGTCTCGAAAGGACACTGTCATCTTTCAGAGCTCTGGTGTTCCTCATCGTACTTTAAACAAACCCAAAAAGTCATCTTGGACAGTAAGAACACAACAGTTAGTTTTGCTTCCTAGCTTCATTAGCAGAACTTATATTTAAGCCTCCCAAAACTGTAGGAAAATATTCAAAGTTCAGGGAAAATTTTCTATTTGATCATATACATATAGAATATATAATTTCTACATATAGATGTGAGTCCCCCAAACTACCATATCCTATATGCCAGCAACTATTTTGTGACAGTGTCCCTTTAAATATCCATCTGCTTACACTTCCATATCCTGCCTCCCCCAACAGATGAACATCCACTTCTCAAATATTAAACTCATGGATCAGTTTGTAGTTTTTAAGAACCACGTGTTCAACAATATGATCTGTTATAAAAATAAACACTTCACAAACAAATTACATAAAGCAAAGCACCAGTTTCTACAGCTCAAAAGCTTCCAGCATGTTACAGTTTACTTCCCTCCCTCCTTAACCTGGGTGCCTCAGTGTCTATGGTACCTTTGTGACCATCACCAGCAGAGGGGAAGAAAAAAAAAAAAAAAAAGAAAAAAAGAAAAAAAGGAATTCAAGCACATCTTCTGCCGCTACCCTGGCAGCCCATCACCTGCGGATGCAGCCGAGCGGTGGCACAGGAGCTGAGCACGCTCAGAACCGTTACCTGGCGGCGGTGAGGTTCCCTAGCAGAAGTCACCCAAGGTGTGCTGCTTCTCTCCCCACGCTCTTCTGCTTTGACGAAGTTAAAACAACAAAATTAAAAGCTTCTTGGCTGCCCCATTTCTAAGCCTTGCTCTCACCCATGATCCATTCTGAAACCCATTTAGCTTGACACGTTTGGCTTTCTCATGCTGATGAAACAGAAACCAAAGCAAATAATCTTTAGTATGAAACTCCAACTGAAGTTGCAAATTTTTACTGATCATCAGTTAAAGGCAGTAATATTGGCATATAACTGCAAAACTGAACGTGGTGGTGTGGATTCAGAAACAGAGCGTATGAAAGGATATACAATGGAAGTTAGTGATGAGCTACCATTTTAAGAGTAAGACCAGGGCAGGGCACTGGATTAACTGAATTTGGGAATAAATCCATTTACCTCTCTGCAAAGGCTCCAAAACTACAGCTGTGTAACAGAAGACAATCTTTTCAAAGCTTTCTTCTGTGAATGAAACTTTCTGCTCCGTGAAGAACTATTCATGCTCCTAAAGAAAGGCATTTTTACAGCTTTCCTTCAAGAAATCAGAATGCTTAATGCAAAGTAATTTAAAAGGACATTTAAAAATGTTAAGTCTGCTGCTACTGAAAAATGTTGTGTACTAAAAAAAAAAAATATTAACCTTCACAATTTTCTTCTATCTGTAAAAATGTAAACTGCTGCATTTCTAATAGAGTAACCAAGAGACCATTAGGGCTTAGTGTTTGCACAAATCAGCAAAACAGTAAGATATAGAAAAAGTTACAAAATCCCAGTAGTAGTACAGGATTTATATAGTGTTTGGGTTGTGACAAACTCAAAGATAAGCATCGTGCAGCCTGTAACAGCCATTAGAGATGAACACATGAGAAAGCAGAACAGTTTTGTAAGATAAAGGGCCAAAAATGCCAGGCATAAAATAATCCAGTCCAAAACCTGAACTGAGAACAACAGAAAGGTATTTTTCACAGCCGTAACTTTAGTTAACTCTGTTAGGAGGGAAAAAAAAAAAAAAAAAATTAAGTGGAACTTACAAAATACACTAGTCAGAAAAAATCTGGTCTAGCAGGTAAAGAAACAGCTGTTTAAGCAGATCAGCCAGAGGTATTCTATGTTTAAGTAATCCTTGTACATTTTAATACCAAAAAAACCCTAAGAACCCAATAGACAAGAAAGCTTGAATCAGTCTGGACTGAAGGGGAACAACTATGTGGACCAGACATTCACAAAAGTGTATGCTACCCCCAAATTTAATCCAACTTTTTTAAAACTTGGCCATTTATTTTCCCATATTACCCAAGAAGCACTGGACTAGGAGTGGAGGGAATGCAAGAGACTCCGCTCTCCCAGAGATCTGGAAGGTGGGAAGAGGTGTGGGAGAGGAGAGGGGATTACATTCGCTTCAAGACTGATACTTCCCTCCAGCCTTAAGCTGTTCTGCAAAATTAAACCACTTTAAAAAAAAAAAAAGATTTACAATGGAAACACTGATCATCTTTATTGTAACGGCAACAGTAGTTTCATTATAGTAAAGAATGTTAGAGAACTTAAATTTTTATAAGCCAAGGTAAAGTAATTTACCAGCCTCAATAAAATCCATGGCTATGAATCACACAAGACAATCACTCGGCTGTTATATTAATATTCCGTTCCACATTTTAGGCTCCACACTGTGCTCAGCATCTTCACACTCCCTATGCCATTCAGCCAAGTGTCCTTCCTGGTCATATTAGTGTATCACATCTAAAAGCTCTCTAAAATCCAAACAGGATTAAAAATCTGGTAGCATGTGCACCAGAAATCCAACTAATTAGCTGCCTTATGTTACCTTCGAGAGGCTGGTTACAAAACGTGTACTTCTGTGACAAAGAAAAGATGCAAAGCTTGTCAGCTATAACTGTGAGCAACATACAGAAAGCACAAAGGGTTTAAGAAAAAAAAAAAAAGAAAGAAAAACGGCAGGTCCAGTTTTCAATATTTCCACCAACAAAACATGGCAGCAACCTCTGTATTAGGGTTTGAAAACCAAGGCTTGTGTATTTTAATTAAAGTTTAAAAAAGGATATGGCTGCTTTGATAAAAACACATTAAAATGCCACCACACACATCTGAAGTGTCTCGCATTTAGAGGAACATCCTGCTTTTATTATAAAATGATAGCCCTACTACACTGCTTCCAAACTCCGCTTCATCCCAGCTTCATCCTTTAACACCGTTCCCTATTCAGCACTTCTTAGGCTTAGGGAGCAGAACGATGACCAACAGTTAGAAGCAGACATGTCGATGTGGGAGCAAAGCCTCCCACGCTATAGGATGGAAGGATGAAGAAATGGAAGTGGGATCGGGGAGATGTTCGCTATCGATGGAAGTCTGTCCAACACTGTAGCTGGAGAGGCTGAGAGGTATGACTACGTAGCCTTTCTGAGGACAGATGGAGGGAGAGAAGAGAAACACTTAAGCGTGACTCATGGGATCCGAGACTGACCAGAGCATTACAGGAATCCTTTGCTTCACATTTATAAAAGGACATCCCTCGCCCCAAAAGCTAAAGAATTTAGTTTTACTATCCATTAATTTTTTTCCTTGGAAAAAATTGAAAGACATTTTCCACAATACCAAATGGAAACCAGAGTTTTAAAAACTGTTTTCAATTTCTCTTCCCTATTCTGCCCACCTATAGCCAACCTTGGAAGAAACAAAATAGAGTTAATGGATGTGAGAAGCTTGTAGGTTGTATATCTGAATTTGTATAGAATGAACTGCAATTTGCCTAAAGCAGAATAGTATTCTATCCAGCAAAGACAAAAGATCTCGCAACCTAATTGGAGGGTCTTTTCTAAATAAAAGACAGTGGACCATCTACAAGTCTCTTGATTGCTTTCCATGAAAAACATGCCTGAATCCAAGAAACACAGGTTTTCTCCCCATGTTTCCTCTTCCTCAATTGGAATTCATATCAACTACATTTTTTCTGAGAGTGAACTTGTATCAACAAAAGTCTGTTAAAGCATAGGTTCATTTTTTCCACATATTCAAATACAGAATAATAGTTTTAAAGAACTCTTACCAGCACTGGGAAATCTATTCTACTTAACGATTTGTAAGTATGGTTTCCACGTATCAGTCTCAAACCTTATTGCTTCACAACTGCAGTATCCCTTGAAAAAAATATATATTTAAACGGTCTGTTAATTTGCCTCAAATGGCTTTCAGATTTGGTGGGGGAGGGAGAACGGAATGGCCAACAGAGAACATTGACTTCAAAATATTACTGTATAAGGGTTTCCTCTCATTAAAAAAAGGATACACTGTATTAAACAGCTGAAAGTAAAGACAGCATTCAAAGCCCATGAGTCAAGCCACAGCCAAAACCGTGTTCTACCCCTAAGTATGTTTTCTTTTCCTTTTTCTTTTTTTTCTTTTTTTTTTTTAAACAAAGATTTCCTCAACTGCCATTTAATCTTCACCAGAGGGTGCTTCGTCTTCAGATCCCTCATCCCCTGACTTCTCTGGTGGAGGGCTGGCTGATTTTTTCTTTTCTGGGGGACTTTCAGGCTCTTCATCCTCTTCTTTGGGGGATGGGGTCTTTTCTTTTGTTGCCTTGGAAGCTGTGGGGCGGCCTGCCTTCCCTTTGCCTTTCACTGGACTGGGGGTCACTGAAAAAAGAAAAAGCTTATAAAAGTTATGATCAAAGACAAAAAAAGTCATATGGCTTTACACAAACAGGATTTACAAGACACTTCAATAGCAGGTTTCATTTTGCTTTGACCGTACCACACACGTGGTGTTTTTTGCACTCCATATTAGTAAAGCTGAACTGAAAAGTGAGCTAACAAGATTTTAAAACTATTCAATTGCCAGTCCTGACTAATTACTGGATATGGCGTCATAAACTAACACAGCTAGCCTCTTGTCAAACCAGTACATACGTTGCTATTATGATTTTAGACCTCCTGCAGAAATGCATCAAATTTTCCTTTGGTTCAGATTTCTCCACCTTCCTCCACCCTGAAAACATCACGAAGTCCGTGAGTCCCAAACAAAGCCACAAATTATATTATTTGGCTATGATAGTCAGCAAGCCAGGCTGCAGCATCTCAGTAGGGAAGGTTTTGCAATCTGTGCAGTTTTTGCCAACAAGACATAGATACTAATTCAATCTCTTAATTAAGTAAGAATTAAGGCCACCTTATTATTTCATAGCGCTGCTTTAAATCGTGGCAAGCTACATGAATTAGCCCTTCAACATTATATGTGAATGCTTACTGACCCCAAGACTTCCACTGCGTCTTCTATAACAGAAAAAGAAAATAACTAGCCTCTAAAGCAAACCGCATAACTTTCTTTGCGTAGACTCACCTGTAGCCTTTAGCCTGGGTTTGGGCATTTTCTTTTCTTTCCTCTCTGGCTTGGATTTCTTGGAGACCTTTTTATTTTTCTTTTTTGAACTGCCATAGTCGCTATCATCATCATCTTCCATGAGGAAATCCTCATCACTTCCTGAATCTGCTGAAAGCGCACAGAAATTTAAGTTTTTTGGAAAAAAGGAAAGGGAGCCGAAGATACAGTTGAGAAATCTGCCAGTTAAACTGCAGAGACAGGAAACTAGGACTCTGCGAGCTTACGAGCTTCCCCCTGTCTGCTGTGCTTAAGAAATGTGCATAGCAATGATTTCACACTGGTGGGGATAAAGCACTAGTATGATGAAACAGGCAAGTGTTTTGAGGTCCTCAAAATATGCTCCGTCTCCTGAATAAGTAACCCCCCTCAAAATAAAGAGAATCTCTTGACAGGGAGGAGTAAAGCGATCTTTTCAATGGTACTCTCACTCCATTCTGAAATCATGTTTGTACTCAGTATTTGAGGAACTTACTCCAGTTCATTACCAGCTGAACCCACCTCTTTCTGTACTACTGTCCTACTTTGTTCCATCAATGATAAAGTACTTTTACATCACCTGAAAGTAGCATCAATGCCTCAAAACCAATGGGATAGCAAGAAGCAGCAAAAAGCATTACGAACTTTATAAGCAGCCCTAAAGGATTATTGTAAAGACATGTATCTTTGCTGCAAACTTCGAACAAAAATTCTAGATGTGAAAAACGCAAGCTTGGCCTGTTGGACAGATATGCAGTATCAAATAAGTTACTGAGAAGGACAACTTAGGTCTTCATTGTCACAGTCAAAAACTGCGTTCCTTTTGCTGTCTGGCCAGACCCATAAACTCATGGCTGGTTCTATACCCATGTCACATTGATTTTAACTTTTTACAATCTCATTTACTCACTCTCCTGGAATTGTGCCTCATCATCCTCTTGTTCTTCCTCCTCGCTCCCCACATCATCCATAAGCATCTCTCGTTGTTTAGAAGCTGCTTTGGATGCTGCCTGTCGCTGCTGACGCACATTTTTGTGGTCTTCTTTCTCGTCCTCACTGTCCTCTGCAGCAAAAGTCACCAAGTTATAATGAAGATACAGAATACAGACCACCTAACTGTCTTGAGGTAGCACGTGGGCAAGACAAAGGTCAAGCCATTCATAAGAAAGTTAATCAGGACACTCGCTGAATAACTGAGCTGGGAGGAGAACACGGTCACATTCAACCCAATAAGCACGTTTCTGTAGTCACCCAAGAATGACCACGTGCAGCATCTTTCTCTGCAAAGACTAGCAAGCCTTATTTTTTTTACCTGCAGGCCTTTTCCTGGATTTAGAGGCTGCTCTCTTATTCTTTTCTGGTTTAGCCTTTTTTCCTTTTTTGCTTTTTTGAGAGCTCTCATAGTCACTGTCAGCTTTGCCATCATCTGCTCCTAAGTCATCATCTTCACTGCCAAAATCTTCATCTGGAAGGAAAAGGTACGAGCATGAAGTTTCTTGTATCATTCTGAAATATGGATGAGAACTACAAGGAAGAGTTTAACACACACCTATCTACCTGTGAAGAAAAACTTTATAGCAGCATCACATTACACAAAAAGTATCTGTTATCCCAAACCAGGGCCAGAAGTAACAGCAGTAGAGGCAGCATCTGGCTTAAGGTAAGAGCATGCTTCTCTACTGAGAACAATTTCCTTCCTATGCCCAATCCTACTCCTATTAACTCTTACAAACTGGTCTTTATTTTGAAGATACACTATCAGTACAATGTAGTTAGTTACCTGCCGAGTGTGAATCGTCTTTCTTAGTCTTCACATCTTTTTCTTCTGAATCCTCACTGAAAATGAGAGAAAGACAGGGTTTGACTGCTGTTTTAACTCTGATTTCAGTCACTGCTATATGGAAATTACCCATTTTCAGAAAGCAAACTGATCTCTAGGCTGGGAATATGCATTTTTCCTGGACATTACCATGCTATACTTCAGGGTTACTCAGCTGTGTATGTGGTTATCATGGTTGGAAAGATAACATTCAAACTCTGAATCACTTACAAACTTACACGGAGTCAAGTGAACCAACCAGGAAATAGTAAGGTTGAGATCAATCACGCACTTCGCTCTGAGACCTACCAATAATCCAGATGTCTTCCACTTTACAGTTAGAATTTTGAAGTTTTATATGCTAATGCATGGCTGAGTCTATAAATGGAATAAAGTTTTATTCTCAATAGATTTATAGTCATCGCTTGTCTTTATGTCATTGTTTTCTCTGGAATCCTTCACTCTGTGTACATTGCCGTGTAGCCATTAACTAGCACATATTTGGTCTACAAGCTCCCAAATGATGTCATCTCTGATGGAGTTTCACCACTCCCTTCCAGTGGTTTCAGTCCTCCTCAGAGGGTATCCCTATCAGGCAGGTACCAATGTTCTGTTCTTATCCAAACCCTATCAGGCATTACCACTGTCCGGAGAGGGTTTTCCTTCCAGCATGTAAGAATACGCACTCCAACCAGAGAGTAAATCAGTGTTTTAAACAGGAATGGTGCATACTCTGTTGAGGGCCACCGATGTACAGCATATGCTTCAGGAATGGCTGAACTGCAGAGCTTGCCACGGTCAAGAAATACAATAGATCAAACCTTTGCTACTTTCAAATTTGGCAGTTGGAGCTGACACACAACTTTTCTCAAGGACTCTAATAGTTTAGATAAATTGTCACATTACAGCCCCTCAGGCCCATGTGTCTTCAGTCTTACACAGACAACCGTGGATTTCAATCACTTAAATACGTGAGTTTGTTTTACATGCAAGCCCTCTGCAATGTTTGTGATGCACATAGAAGTGTTCTTACGTACTTAAAAATCCCCAAAGCTAACAGGACATGAAGGTCAACTATTTAGTTGCTTTGGGAGCTGCCTAGCCCAATTTCTTTACATGTCATACCCGTTAAATCTTTGATTTCAGGTGTTACAGGCATTTGCCAGCATGAAAACAGTCTCTCCCTCTCAGTTCACAACAGCAGGTGGACCATGCAAATATGCCCATGCCTACATTCAGCTTCCACCTTATAGAACAGGAGCGTGATGGGGAAGCCTCTCACGCGTACCTGCTGGGAGTTACCTATATTCCAGCAAACAGTGCGACAGAAGAAAGAGACACCTCGGGCTTACAGAATAAGAACCAGCTGGCAGAACCTCCATCCCTGAAGCTGTCATGAAAGCAGTCAATTGACTTAATAGCTCTTATGGCAATCATTTGCTGACCACAGTTACTGTAAAAGGGAAGATACCTTCACTCTACAGGACAGACTTTCACTGTTCAGTAGGGCATCACTGAGAACCCAGTCCTTTCACTATGTTGGAGCAGCTCAATTATCAAACCAAGTTACTTTGTTTCCAAATTAGACAAAACAGGAAATGGGAAACAAAGAACCACAAAACTAACAAATGGCCCCTGCTCCTAACTGCCACTGTACCGTCCCATTTAATCTTTAACCACAGGAATGCTCTGAACGTACCGAAAAACCATGGAAAATGAAATGCACCTTGACACTAACTCACCTGGATAATTGCACTGGTGGCCAATTTTTGTAACTCAGATCCTATTCCTTCCCATTCCAACTGTCTAGCTCTGGAAAGCTATTTTAATAACAAAGTACTAGTGACAAGTACTTGATACGTGATTTCTCTGTCTACTCGAATAAGAACCACCTCAATGTCCAAGCTGGTTATGCAAGCTTTGCGATTAAGAGCTCTCTGTCTTACACTGCAGACCTTGAATTCCACTTACAATCATTCCTCTTAGATACTGCTCCCCACATACAGGACAAGGTTTGGAGACATGTTTGTAACAGACGCAGTGCTTCTTTTACCTGTCCTCCTGAGAATTCTTCCCAGATCGCCTCTTATTTTTAGCCTCCCGGGGAGACGAACGGATTTTCTTGGATGGGGGACCTGAATCTCTTCCATAATCTTCATCTGGACGGGACAGTACAAAATGGTTTTGAATCAAACTCCTAGTTCCCAGCAAACTGACTTCCTCAGCTATAACTTAAACTGACCATTTCATGCACATCAAAAAGAAGCCCTTCAAAAAAAAAAAGATCACAAAGCTTCAAACAAAACTTTATAGAAGCAAAGTCCTGTCTTAAACTAGTGATTTACCTTTTGTGCTGCCAACAGCACAATAAAAATGCCGTGTACAATCAAGTCTGACACAGGAGTATTAGAAAACATACAAAAAACCTCTCAAGAGGACACAGTATCTTAATTTTACAGCTAGTCAGAAACAGTTATTAAAAGTTAACATCCATACATATTTCTACAGGCTTTTAACAGCAAACACTTTATTTACTGTCCTATGATGAGAAAAAGTATGTCATTCTATAGTAGTTTACAGTGTAACTTTTTACAACTATTACACAATCCCTTATACAATATGAGTAACAGGACTACAATTAAGAATTATGCATATTTGTTTCCATTAATTATCAGTGCAACCTCACTTAGCAAACAGTAGCAGTATGTCTATTTTCTAAGGAAACAAAACATATTCCATATGGCTTCCAGAAATATTTCACTAATTCACACAGAACATACAAAGATTTTTTTTTTTTTTTTAGATGCAATTCACAAAAATGCCTGACATTATGGGATTAATTAGAGTCCGCTAAAATAAATTGAAAACATATTTTACTGTAGAAAAAAGTGGCATCGGGGAGATTCTGCCACAGAACATAACATAGACCAAGGAAGAAGACAGTTGCTGCCAACAGCCTCAAGGCACTACAACAATACAAGCGTTAAATAATAAGATTTCTATCACCATTGTTTGTTTAATACAAAACATATGAGAATCATTATATTTTCAAGTACTTATTAACAGTTCAGAGACTGAAGAGCAGAAACGCCTTAGAATTTAAGTTAAAGATGTGACTAGAAGCAAAACAATTAATATGCCAAGCAATAAATGAACAGCTCTAGCCCAAGAACATTATATTGTTAAGAAAAAAGTCATTTACCAGCATCATCTGATTCCTGAAACTGGGAGTAATCGACCACCTTCCTGTTCCTGTTAAAAAGCAGGGGAGGGGGGAAATTAGCAATTCATAATCTCAGAGACATAAAAGCTTTCTTCAAGTAACAAGAAAGTTCCATATCCTTGCTTCCAGTGCAGGATTTGTAGCCCAAAACCATCCCAAGAAAACTCATAAATAAGCCACCTATACCTCTGAAGTCAGATAGGAACACACGGTATACTCTAGCATTTTCTTAAGGAGTTACTATCATAGCCTGGATTATATTCTCGGAATTTGAAAGTGCTTTTTGATAGGTAGCACTCTCTTATGGCTCACGAGCGCAGTGAGGAAGAGCCATCTTAACCTACGCTACGTGGTTCTTTCATTATTAAAACTATACATCTATCGTTATTACAACTATACTAGTGAAAGCACTATTTTAAAGCAGTATCTGTGCCCCGAGATTAAAGACACATTTAAAGAATGAATCAGCCTGAACTTTAAGCCAGAGCTCCCCCTAACTCCCTGTCTCAAAGCTGTGATACTTAAGACTAGGATTCCAGGTATAAAACAAGTCCACAAATATTATCACGAATTAGATAAACATTTCCTAACTGCTCTTTTTTGAATTTCTGCTTCTCACAGCTCTATCTAATCATGCTTGCTGTCACACCTTTCCCCTCGAGATTTTTTTTTCCCACGTGATCCCTGTTTTTAAAGCATTTTAAGTTTTCACCAGGGGCTTCTAGGAGCTTTCTCAATTAGTTACTTTGATGCTCTAACAAGATGCAAGAGAGCGGTTACAATGCTTAATTGCATCACTAGGCAGAACAACGAAGAAGAAATGCATTTCACCCAAGCTATGCTTTTGGACAGCAAGTGAGCACGGACCCATAGTGTCTTCACCTCATCAGCACCTTCTCTGCTCTCTAACCAAACTGAAAGTAGCGCAGGTAACGAGGCATCATTAAGAGTGCAAACGCAATGGCCAATTCTAGACAAAATTAGTTAACTACACAAGCAGCTATTACTGAAACCAATGCCTCATTTGCCAACAAAATTAGATCTGTTTCTCTAACTTACCGAAACCTAAAAAACCGAAATATAAGTAATTGCTGGCTACTTTCTCAGCACCTGTCCCAACTACTGTATTGACGAGACAGAACTGCCCTGTAATACAGCTGCTGAAGGGAACCAAGACAGCTACATAACTGAATTATATTTGAGTTTGAGCTGATAACGCCTCAGCCAAACTCAGACTCCAAACATCCACCTCTTAGGGCTGACATGCAATGGGAAGAGGAGGCACAGCTGAAAAAGGCACCAGAGATTCAGACACCCCTCCACACACACTTACAATCCCTTTGACCCAAAGCCAATGATGAACTTGATTTTGTAGCAATCATCACGTGAACTCACTTTTACAGCTGGAGAAGTCAGGCAAGCGATAGAGTAAGTGACCTACCCAGCATCGCAGACTTGAGGACTGCTGCAAAGAGAAGCCAGCACAAGCCCCATCCAGCACACGAACCACACTGCCCTTCCCCTCTCCTGCACTGCAGAGCGTGACTGTTGAATTTCACAGTCCGTTCCCATAACTGAGCTGCACTTTGTCATCAACATCATGTGTTGCTGATGAAGACTGTTTAGTTGAAAGATACCCCAAAAGTCATTGTTGTGTTCTGGCTGTTGAGCCTTTTGAAATCAATTATAAGTCGCCCTCCTGTACATGTACCTCTATACATGGCTTACAGCAGCAGCCTTCAAAAGACGAAGGAGCATAATTATTTTATTTCAACCCTACACCAAGCTTCTTAAAAAAAAAAACTCCAAAAAAAAAATCCCCAACCCCTCAACAAAAAAAACAAACAAGCAAAAGGAAGGCAAGACCAGTCATTAGATTTCTACAGGCTGAATCCCATCCAAGCTTCAGAGTACGCGTGAGTGGAACAAAGTACAACAGCAACGTGCTACAGCGCACTGCTCACTCACTCGCAGTCCAAATATGGTAAAATACCAATTTAGGGATACAACTATTGGCAAGGTTTGTTATGGTGTACCGTCCAGGGACTCAAATGCCTGTTCCAACAGGTAATCTTCCTGAAGATTGCCTCCTGACCCATCTCACATGGGTGAAAACACTAATTTTATTCTGGTTAGCATCTGAAGAACAATAGTTACTAAATAAGATGTTTGATTTGGTGTAAGTATCAGGTATTAGGGTTTTCTTCCCTCTAAAAGCATAAAGAGGGAAAAAAAAGTAGGATTGCCACGTATTCTGTTCTAGCAGCTTTGTAAAAAAATGGTTTCTAACATCACTTATCTAACCAGCAAGATAAAAATTGCAATATTGCCACCTTGTAGTAAGCTGGTCATACACAGTTTCATCTTGCTTATTTCAGTCAGAGACCCACATTAAATCACGTAGTGAAAACATAAGACAGTCAAATAAAACATTAACAGAAAACATTGTCTATCTATCTCCTTCCTCTTTCTAAGCACTGTACCCTATGTTTTCAGCTAGAAAGTTAATCCTGCTAGGCTCTCATTACCTGGTGAACAGGAGTAGTGATATTTGTATCAAAAAAAAAAAAATCACTTTGGCACAAGAAAACGAGAGAAGACTGTTTGGCTTGCTTTATGTTATTTTGCAGGGCAAGGAGAAGGGTGGAGGAAAGAAGGAATATCTACACTGATATTACTGAAGATAGAAACTTCCAAGTCTTCCCAACAGAACTAGGGAAGCTCACAACAGCAGAGACATCAAACAAACTGCTCTTGCATCTGCCATTCTCCTCACTCTATGCTCACCATTCACCCCATTCAGATCAACTTATGTTTTTCTTTAGAACTGTCAACAGCGCTGATGTGCAATGCTTAATAACTATGAGTCTGCAAAGAGAGACTGCATCTTTTATTACACCAAGGTGATAAAACACAGTAGATAAGTTCACTGGAGTTAAGAGCCAGAAAAAAAATATTGCTGGTGTTGTCAATGAAGAGTATCTCTTTGCCACTAGCAAAAACTAGAAGATGTTAAGGCAAGCAACCAGACATAAAAATAAACTATTTGTTAAATTCACTTAGACTGAGCATAAAAAGGCAGTCTAGTAGACATCTGGGATGGATATTGTTCAATCTGGTTTAAAATATGCACTGAAATTTGAAGATAACTTACTTGGTAATTCAACTTAACATTTAAAGTGCATGCGAGAAGGAACTGGGGGAGGAAAGGTATAGAGAGGTCCCGATAGCCTAATTTTTTAGTAACAGCTGTCAGTCCAATATTTCTGGAATAAAGAGTAAGTCATCAGCACGTTACGTTGGAAGCACTTACTTAGCAAAGTAATACTTGAGTAATTTAATAAGAACTCAGTAATTCTTACAACCCATACTCAAGGCCTATCAAACTGAAATGTTGAAATCATGGAAAGCAATATTAACATTTAAAAGGATCACTACATGCCTATACAACTGAATAAAGATTGTATAGTAATACCACGTCTTCAGCTAGTGAGGTCCCTAAACCCTCAGTCTTTGTAAGTCAACATGTCAGAATACAAACTAACAATCAGTTAGAAAGCTTTTGTTTTGTTAAAAGGGAATGCTTAGATCCCCAGATATTTTCACAGGCATTAAAATCCACAGATAATGTCCAAGTTTAAAAAAATACATAGACTACTGAAAAGCAATGCTAGGAGGAGTCTTCAAAAAGCTAGTAACTGATCTCATCATGCACTGAAGAGGAATGTTTAGGTCAAATGATTACCAGCAGAAGTCACAACCTATCCTCTCATACAATATGGCAAGTAAAATGAAGGACAGATTAAATGGTTACTGAGGGGGTTTTTTTGTTTGTTTGTTTTTTTAACAACTACAGCATTTAACCAATACAACCATCAAACTAAGCACTGGCGAAAGAAGTCAGGGACCTTTCTTCACCTGAAGGGCGTGGTGCAGGTCTGGCACAGAGTGGTCAGTTTCACTTTCTGGTTCTCATTCCAGTTGGTAAAGGTGTCCCACTTTGAGGTCAACACATTATCAATAAATATTGCCATTAAAAGCCCCCCCTTTGGTGCCTTTTTTATACACAGACAGGAAAAAAGACAGATAGGAAATATTTCTTATAGGTATTTTCAAAGTTGTGCAAAACAAATATGCAGTGCTAGATTTAGGCCTTCAATGAACAGACATCCACTTACAATTACGCATCAGAAGTTGAAACATCGAAGCCTCGTGACAGTTATGTACCTAAACCACGTCACTATGGTGTTAGTCTATTTAAAAATTGGCACAACTGTACTCAGACAAGACTCACCGACTAGAGGTTCCCAATTACAGAGGTCATTGTTTGGGTCTGGACTTGGTGTAACTCCAAACGACTAGGCACTGCTCATGGTATCTGCAGAATTTTTAGGGATACACATGACTTGAAACTCCATAAAACAATTAAATGATTTATGCAGCAACAGTTTAAGCAGTCTTGTGCCCATCCTCCATTTGAACCTAACTACAATTGAGAAGGTTTAAAAATACAATATAGAAATGTTCTGATGCAGAGCAGGGGGGAAAAACCAAACCCCAAAACACACACACACACACAAATCAGTTCTGCAACCTGTGTTGTTCCTGGCATTTTGATTTTTATTGTACCTCTACCTTGCTCTTTGTTTCTCTTTAGATTGAAAGTTTTCAGAGCAAGGATCATATCTTCTTACTTATCTGGAAAGTGTCTATAGCTTATCTCTGGACACCACCACACACTATTACTCAAGTCAAATGCCAGTCCCCAGCAAAGTGTTGCTTTCCTGCTACCCCATGGAAGTTTTCCAGAATCACAATATTTGTACTTTGCATCGTCCAGGTACAACACTGGCAACAAGACACGTTATATTTAATAAATACATTTCTTCCTGCAACTAAAATTTCAAAGGACCACCCTTCCACTGTAATGTCAATGCAAGGCTGGGATTCAAGAGTTGCCAATAAAGAAAAACTAAGCACGTAAAGCCTCGAAGCACTGAGATAGATCAATTAATAACTGGCTTTAATCTGAAAATGAACAACCGAAAAACCCCTGTGATTTCCGTACCTGCACGCACTCTTTCATTTTGCAATGCCTGCAGGAGAGGAGTACCAGCAAGTGAAAGTGACCAGAGAGGAAAAGCAGAAGCAAGCTCCATCAAATTTAAAGTCAAAATTCTTTCTTAAAACACAAGAATTGATGCTGCATATAAAAATAGTAGCTCAACATGGTTTATTTCATTTGCATTCAAGAATAAATAGGGACATAATAATATAACCACCAACTCCAAATGCTCTTTGCAGTACTTCAGAAGAGTTAGCCACAAGATGCAGAGGTTCAATAACTGCAGGTTCCTTTACTTTTTACTTCTTGCCATTTTCTAACAATAGTGCAGATACCATCACTATCCACCCAGGAGAAGTTTAATTGCGTAGAAAGTCCTTGGCTCTGAGTGCCAGGCACATGAAGCCTGTAAGTACTGGAACTTTATTACTACTTCTCAACAATTTTAAGAAACTGACTTCAACAGCCAGACTCAGTCTTAAGGCAGTCTTCCACCGACAAGTAGAGTAGAAACTGGGGATATTTGTTGGATTCTATAAAGTTCATTGTTTTAGGTGCGTATATATTCCCTAGAAACTAGCAGATGTAATAAATTAATTCAAAGACCACTGAATAGAGGAAAACCTTTCCAACACTAAATCTTATTCAGATGAGGAACCTTTCACCAGACTTCCCTATTACCAACACAAAGCTAAGATATTCAGTAAAAAAAAAAATATGACACAATTTTAAAAGTTTTAGATTTAAATCTATTAGGAGAGTTCTCCAGTTACTACCAAGTAGAGCAATATCATGTACTAGCCACTGAATATTTACTTTTTCCCCCCTGAAAGGGCTATTAAATACAGCCAGATAGCGGACTGCTGGATCTATTCCTGACACATGCCAAAAGGTTTTCTGCTACTAACGGCCTGCTGGACTTTGGCACTTAATTTTCCTGCAGACCAGTGCCTGTCAACTGAGGGTAAGACAAATCAGATCTTTCACAACACTGCAGGATTTTACAGATTTTTTCAAATTATTTTTTAGAAATGATTGCTTACGAAGTTACTTAATACCAGAAACCTTAGAAGCTATACTTTTAAAGGTACACCACTTTCCTTACCTGTAGCAAGACTCCAGTGCTGGCAAGTAAATCACCAGCAGAACACACACTGAAGTGTCACCCTGAGCAGCAAAGTCACATCACCACGGTATTCCAGAGCGCAGGCACTGTCATTCAGGATCAGGCCACTAGTCCCTCTAGTCCAACATCCTGCCTTGCAAAAGGCCAAAGCCTGATGCTTCAGAGCAGGGGATACCCACTCCTGTTAACCCACCTTTGGCACCCGAGACAATTCCCTAAGACTGGAACTTTGAGCTTTATTTACCCTTACCTTTGCATGCAGGAATACACTACTGGTCAAAAAAAGACCTATGAAGACCCAACTGTTTCACTAATCACTGTGCCAGTCCTCCCTACTTAGCAAAGTAGTCCTAGTTTCCATCTATTTTTTAAACTGTCACGTACTAGAGATATTACTTAAATATGAAGGCTATCACCTATAAATGTATATATGTAACTTTTATAGCCTCAATTAATTTCATATTTATTATTCCAAAAGATCCAAAATACCTAGGATCCACACACCAGATCAGGCTTACTGGGAATAAAACTACAACCAGTTACATAAAGAATCTTGAGAATGAAAAAAATTCAGGGCATTCTAAGAATACTTTATGAAACCTCTTACCTTTTCTATACAGACAATTTAAATTACAAGTTCACACTCCGAGTACTTTCCAGAGAAAAATAAAAAAGAATACACACCTCCCCCCTCAGTAAACTTCCAGATGCATGGCAAGTTCTCTATGCTGTGGATTTTCAAAGTGATCACGATTCAACAACGTAGCTAAGATTCCCCTGCAACTCCAGGTCCAACGCTGGTTAACTGAAGACATAAACACCACGACCTCCTCCTATACCTCCTATACTGCTGGGGAGAGCACAGCCCGTTCAGCTAAATGGCCCACGGTTTCCTCCTCCCCACGACCTAAAATCAGCCCTCTCGGGGTGGGGGGGAGGAAAGGGGGGAAACACCAGTAGGAAACCGACCCGGGGAGAGCAGTTAGCTACCGGGCAGGAGGAAAAGGGCGTGTGTTCAGTGCTGTTCCCACCAGAGGGGGCGGCTCCTCCGAACTCCTCCCCTAAACGTGGTTTAACTTGTATGTACAGCCCCTCTCCTCCAGACCCTCGCTGGTCACGGCGTATTGCATGCGTGTCCCCTCCCCCAGCCCGCACGGCGTGCTCTGCTCTGCCCCCCCTTCCCCCTCTCCTGCAAGGGGGTGCGGGGGGGCTGCGACAGAGGCCTGCTGGCCAACACCGCCTCTCACCCGCCCGCCCTGCACCAAGTGGGTCACGGGGGATGGCAAAGATTCACTTTTTTTTCCCGTTACAAAATGTGGGACGGCCGCACGCAGCCTCTCCCAAGGCCTCCTCCTTTGCACCCCCGTAAGGGCGCAGCGAAAGGCGCTGCCGCCTCCCCGCTCCGCCAGCAAGCCCGGGGCGATGCACATCACCCCACGCCAGGCCAGCAAATTAAAAAAAAAAAAAATATAAAAAGTTGTAAGAAAAAAAAAAAAAGCGGGAGGGGGGATAGACGAGAAAACGGCCCATGCTGCATCCGCGCGGCCTCCCTGCCCCCTCCCCACGGCCACGCAGCCGCCCCTCGCCCCGCGGGAGCCCGGCCGCACGCCTGCCCTCCAGCGAGCCTGCACCGTCCTGTCCTCCCCGCCCCTCCGCGCCTCGGCCGGGCCCGGCCCGCCTCGGGCTGCCGCTGCCCCGGGCACGGCCTGCGGCGAGGCCTGCTGCTGCGGGGCGGGCGGGAGGGCCTACACGGCCGGGCCGCCGGCGGGGGCCGGGCCCGGGAGGAGGGAGGGAGGGAGGGAGGGAGGCAGCGCTGGCGCCGCGGGTGGGAGGAGAGGCGGGAGCGGGGCCTCCGCGCTCCGCCAAGGACTCACCTGACAGGCCTGGACATTTTCCCCGGCTGCTCGGGCCCGGCCCGGGGGACGTCGCCCAGCGCTGAGGGGAAGGAGGAAAAAAAAACGGTCGCCTGGTGCGGGCTCGGCGTCGCCCGTCCCCTCCCCGGCGCGAGCGGGAGCCCTGGGCCCAGCGCCTCAGGCCGCGCCTCCGGAGCCGCCTCTTCCCCCTCAGGCGCTGCCGCCGCCGCCGCCGGCCCGCGCCCCGCCGCGGGAGACGCCCGCTGCTCTGCGTGGGCCGCGCGGCCCCCCCCGCCCCCGGTCACCGCTCCGCCGCCGCCGCGGTCGCCGCCGCTCGCCGATCCCCCCCGCAAAATGGTCGCGTTCGCACCGCCGAGAGGATGCGAGCGGGGGGCGGTGCAGCCTACCCCGCTGGCACCACCTCCTCCCCCGCTCATTGGCCGCGGCGGGCGGCTCGCCGCGCCCCATTGGCTAGTTCGAACCATCACGGCGGGGCTGACCCTGCCCACTCTCCCCGCGGGGAGGGGAGGGGGGCGAGGACGCCCCACACGCTCAAGCTGCTGTGAGCGACAGAGCGGGCCGCGGCGCTGCCGGCAGATTCGCCACCGGCTCCCGGTGCCCCCGCAGCCGCCGCCCCGCGCCGGGCCGCTCCGTCCCGCCCCGCCGAGCCCACCTGCCACCGCCGGTACCCGGCCCGGATTTTCCCCGGGGCGCACGGGGGCCGGCGGGGCGGCGGGGCCCGACCCGCAGATTCGCCGCGCGGGGCCTGGCGTGGTTTTGGAGGGAAAACGCGGGGAAGCGGCGCCGCCGCCTCGCAGCGGCCCCCGGGGGCGTCGAGGGCCCCGCAGCGCAGCCCCCGGGCCCGCCCGGCAGCGCCGCTCCCCCGGCGCTGCCCTGCCGCGGCTGCCCGGCCCCGGCGGCCCCGCTTGGGCGCCCCACGGGGGCCCGCGGAGCCCCGTGGCCTCAGGGCCCGGCCCAGGCGGCCCCACGGGCAGGGCCTACAGGGCCCCGCCGGCTCCCCTCAGAGCGGCCCGGCGCAGGGTTCCCCCGCCGCCACGGTGGCCCCGGGGGGCTGGGGTGTGTGCGGGGCCGGCGGCGGGCCTGCCGTGCCCCCGGGGCGCGCCGTGCTTATCGGGGCTTAGGAAGGGAGGTTAGGGCCCGAGAGGGCGATGCCGGCGCCCTTCCTCCGGGCACGGCCCCTTTGTCATGTAAGGGAGCCGCCATTCAGGGCCGGACTTCAGAGGGGGCTGCCGGGGGCAATACACAAACGGGCCCGGCCCGGCGGCTGCCGCCGAGCTGCCAGGGACGGGAGCGCCCGGGGCGGTTTATACCCAGCCCCTGACACAGGGACGCGGTGAAATCCCACGTCGTTCATTCCCGCTCGCTCCGACAGCACCTCTGTGCTCCGAAGGGAGCCCCCGCACCGGGTTAGGTCGTGTTGTGCGATGGGGTTTGCAATAAATCTACGTGCTTTCACGTTTCTACAGCACATCACTTTTTTTTGGTTGTTTTTGTTACACTGGTCAGCCCTAGATTCGGTTTGAAATACTTATGAAGAAACACAGAAAATTAATTTCAGCGGGTGGAGATTTCGTTATCAGTACTGATTTCATTACCGGTACCGATTTCATTATCAGTACCGATTTCATTACCACCGCTTTTCCCTCTACCAGCCAGCAGATACAAAGAACATGCACAACTTCTGTAAGACACAAGAAAGTCCAGGGAAGGTGTTTGGTTCATTAGACTTTAAATTCCCTAGAAACCCAAAATCACTCATTTGGTTTAGAAAAGGAGCTGCTTTTGCCATGGGAAAATCAAATGTATTTCACAGTCCATTAAAATGGCAGCTTCGGCAACAGCAAGTCGCTTTTGCTTTGCACTTGAATCTTTAGACTCCATTTTATTCAAAACAGTACTTAAAACCATTTTTTTTATATGTTGGGTTATCTGAGAAGACTGGTTTGACAATACAAATATGGTCAGCTTTTTACCTAATTACAGGAGTAGTTTTTCATTTAATGCCTTGCTTGAGCTTAATTTGTCTCCTTTGGAATTGCTGCCATTTTTCTGATCAATTCAGATGTGCCCTGTCCTTCGTGCAAGTCAATACTCATGAAAATCAAGCCGATCAGGAAAGAAAGAGGGGCATTCAGAGCAACTGCCTGCCTGCGTAGCCAGCCCCAAAATACACTGTGTGAATTAATGAGCCATAAGGAGGAAGGCGTATTAACAACCAACCACATCAAGGAATTCTTTTCTTTCTCCTCTTAGCTGGATATATTGGATTAAAAGCCACTATGACTGACTCACACATGCGAAAGTTTTGCATGCTTACGTCCCGCTTGTAGGTCAGCAAGACTACAATAATTGAGACAGCAAGATGTTTCGGTGAAAAGGATCTAATTTGTTTTGCTGGCAACAGGGCAGTTCACACTGTACGCTTTATACATCGCCCATTATTGACAGCAAGACTGTTTCTAGTTTGAACTTGTGAACCCATTTGTTAGGGCTGTTGAGACAGGAAAACAACAACCACAACTACTACACAAGCAATGTCAAACTTTTATTTCAAACTTTTGCAATACTGCATTAGTCACCGATCGATATGGAGAAAACCTCCCAGCAGTTTCTTCTCTTTATATAAACATAATACTGCAACGTTAATCAGAACCCCATCTCTAAAATACTTCTGTGTAACGGCAAGCGGTTTTAAAAAAAAAAAAGCTAAGTTTTGATATTGTTGACTTATTTCTGAACTATAGTCTGCCCTCATGATTTCAAATTCTATTGCAGTAGAAATTTCCAGCTATGTGGACCCACAGCGTGCTCTCATCAACATATAAAATACACTGTTAAACTCCCTTGTGGTTTTGAGTCCCATGACCACAAATTAAAGTTGGAGGAATGAGAAACAACACGTGGAAGAGTGAAATAGGTACAGTTGGCCCAGAGTCACACAAAGAGTACAAAGTCGCCACTGCAGAAGGGAAAACCAAGCGCCTTCATTCTCAAACCAGGTTATTCCTGACACGGGCACCAGTGAAGCGCAGTTCGTCAGAATACAGACAAGGCTTTTCTGATTGGTATTTGAAAGATTCAAGTTTTTATCGGTCTGATTGAGTGAGACTTGACTTTGTTTAAAATACTTCTTAGAAACTGCTTCACTCAAGTTGTCTTTTCCCTTTCAGTTGTTTTAAAAACGAGAATGACTTCGGCTAGCGCGAGCCGGGCACAATCCATTTCACAGGCAACCGTTCTTGACACACTGAATCAGTTTGGTTTACAGGACTAAATCAAGGGTGGTTTTTAATGTTGTTTTGCTTTTTTAAGCAGCTTGTGTGCCACAGAGCAAGCTCTGAAAAAACACACACATCTGCACAGTAAAATCGTTTTCCTGTCTGGTTGGGTTTTTATACCGATCTCAGGCAACGACTGTTTCTGTTGTGCAGGCTTGGTTTTCGACACTTGTCTACTGTGTCTATTAAGATGTTAACGAGCAGTAAGCAGTGTGGAAAAAAAAAACCCAAGGCATACACCGGTGCCGGAAACCACTGGGCAGAACAGAAATGATGTATAATAGAAGAAAACCTTCAGAGACCTTCCTTTGGCTTTTTGCTTGTTTCTGAGAGGCACTTAGGAAAAAGAGGTCCAGATTAAGAGGTCCAGGCACCAAACAGGCACTGGTAGATAGCAAACTGAGATGCAAAAGGTGTAAAGCTCCCTTCCTGCAAGATTTGTGGCCTGGCAGCCAGGCCATCGAAACAGGAATTAGCCGTTTTCCTTTCAGGGCCAAGCTCTTACTGACTTGAGCAGTTGCTTGGTCCTGGGCAGAAATTTCCACCGCGTGCCTCAGTTTCTCCATCTGTAAGGACGGCTCTAGCGCTCGCCCTCTGCTGAAACGCTTTCAGGTGCATATACAGAAATCAATAAATAACACACGAATCTTAATGGTTTTGTGACAGATCCTTTAAAAAACTAGACCCTTCTCCCCATGTTCCGTAAAGAACTAGAAATATTTATACGATTAAAAAAAACCAACTTTTTTCTTTTACTTTTTTTTAACACAACGTTTAGGAAGTAAAATTCAACGAGACAGTTCAGTTTTGTTGCTAACCAGTTCTACATTTCACATGTTTCTACAGTGAATCCAGTGGCGCAGAAAAGGGTATATTTAAGCACCTAGAAAACCAAATTTGGCAATCTTTGCACAACAGAATCCCAGCCCAGACATTTTAGCTTTTACTTAAAACAGTGGAACACAATACTAGTTCTAAATTTCTTAGCCCTTACTGTTTACTGATCAATCCTTTTCAACTCCAGAGAAGGAAAACGCAGAATTTTTTGCGCTTAGCGAAGGCAATCAGTTCCTGTCCTTCTCCCTCCACAGAGGATATAAAGTAAGAAAAGGCAGACAGAAGGAATACTTTGCCAAAGAAAAGCAGTCCTAATTCAGCAGGAATCAGGACAAACCAATTCATAGCCCTGTTTTCAAATTAAACCACTTGAGAAGCAAAAAACGTTATTGAAGACCGCTTGTTCAAATCCTACCCTAAAAGATGGGCAAGACGATCCTACAGCATCGCATGCTGCCGTGAAATGCACGCAACGCTCTCCGCCTCCAGCCCTACAGACTCAGCTTCCGATTAACTCTTCCGAGATAACTATCCGGTCTGCTTTTACGCATTTTTTGTTGTTGTTGGCAAGAACTGTTCGCAACACTGAGTACCTGGGGACGTGTCAGGGAAAGCGGGCATCAAAAGGCAAGCGGGGAGCAGTTCTCTTCGTTTCCTTTTGTCCTGCAACGTCTTCTCCGTTGCTTCCCCCTTGCACCACTAAACCCAGCAGGTGGGCTTTCAGAGCGCCGCCGTTCCTGCACCATCCCTGCTACCAAGTTCACTCATCGCTACAGAATAATTGTGGGAAGGCAATTCAGCAGCAGTTGCAAAGCTATTTGAGATGGTAGGATACAGGGTGTTCTAAAAGTGAAAAGGACTGTTGTTCTGTCGTACAAAGGAGTTTACAACCTACTCCTCATTCAGCTCTCGGTGCCCTAATAAAGTGGCAGCAGAACAGAATACATAGGATTGTGCTAGGCAGAGGGTGAGCGAGAAGGAACGAGCAGAAAGCGACTGGGCAATTCTTGACAAAACACTGAGGTCTCTGCTGTCAAGCGCCGCAGTCAGTACAGACGTAAGGCAGGGCTGTGCTGCACCGTCTCTCAGCTTCACACTGATCATTTTACAGGTCTGGTTATGTGGGACACCGTGCTAATCCACACCTGGCTTCGCATCTTAAGGACAATTAGTGGCAATGATGAGATGTGTTGGTCCCTCCAGGACACGTAAGCAGAGGTATGTAGTTCCAGAGCACGAAGTAAAGAGTTTGCTGTAATCCCACGCTGGGAATCCACAGGCGCAGAGAGACCGCTTGAACTCTGCGTGCATCAGATGAAGGTCACTGTAACACGTTGGACTGGTGCCTCTGTGTATGGTGGGTGCAGGCAGTGGGGAATAAAAGGTGCAACAATATTAAAAATATACCTTCGACATCCTTCATCCTGCCCGAGACAGGCCATCACATGTCAGAAGATGAAGTGCTCAAAATTAAAAAAAAAAATAATCCAAGCATGTGCTTGAACACGGACTGTGCTACATTACCGGCAGCAGAGCTCCCAGTTGCTACTACACTAGAAGAAAGAGGAATCTTCTCCCTCCTCTCTTCTGTCCACTCCTCACTCCAAGTCATTGTAGCAATGCTCTACTGAGAACGAATAGGCACTAAACAGAAGACAGTTCACGATCATGAAAAAAAAACAGCCCCAAACCAGTGACAGCCAGTTTAGGAAACAACGATGATGGTAATAACGCAAGGCCATTGCTGCTAGCCCCAAGGCAGGTGGTGTAGTCAGTGCTCTAACAGCAAGCCCAGCCTGGCGGGGCTGTCTCTTTTATGTTAATATAATCCCCACTGCCGGCAGCAGAGGAACTTCCATCACCGGTGGATGAGGACATCATCTTTTCAATCAGGACTCTAGAAGACAAACATATGTGAGTTTTGTGGGTTTTTTTTCTTTTAAACAAGCAGGATTGGGCCACACGGTTTTTCAGCCGTACAAAAAAGAAATAGCAATTCATTCTGGAAAGACACAAAACTCCAGAACTTTAATGACTGAACAGTCAGGTTAAGGAACCTCGTAGCGCTGATGGCAGCATTACTGCTATTACCTGGCAGCACCAAAGACCCTGCCGTCACCAGAGAACCAGCAACGCCTGCTGCAACCAGCTCACCTCGGGCCCAGTTTCGGACTGGGACACAGCAACAGGCTTCCTAGGTACCAACTGCCCAGCCTCAAGATCAGGTGCCAATACCCAGTCTAATACCTTTCAAAAAAGGCCAAATTCTCCATCAAAGGACTGGTGCATCACAAAAGAATTTCTAGTGTCTTTGCGCAAGAAGTCCCAGCCTCCTGGTAGAGGCCAGCGTATGAAAAAACATCCCTGGTATTGTTCAAAGAATTTCTGTTTCCAAAAGCATGTCAGAGCTTAACCAAGGAGAGACAAACTTCTGACCTTTCGGAATTCAGTTTCCTTTTGGGAGATTTACTTGCGTATTATTGCTGCTATTTGTTACTGACAGCATCTCCCCTCACCTCAAAGCCGGCCGTGGCTGAAAGAGGGAATTAACTCCTAGATGTATCACCAGTCGTGGTGCCTACCTCATGGACTCATTAATATTCTTGTTTTCCTTGACAGACGTCTCCACCCAACCAGAAAAACCATTTTCTTTGCTGAACCGATCCACTTCGTCTCTTGTCACTGCCCATGGAGAAAGGTCGCACTGTAAAACAAGAATCAGTCATTTTAAGTTCAGCCTTTTAATTTTTAAGCTGGGAGGGGAATTCTCCCCCTCAGCCATTTACTGCCTGTGTGCAGGCAGGCAGGCAGGCAGCAGGCAGGCAGGCAGGAGGTAGGCTCAGCCCTTCGCATCTCCCAGATCGCAAGCTGATAGAGAGCTCTTAGGGCAAGGTTCTTAATGGGATGTTGCAAGCAGCAATATATTTATCTCATCTGAGATACGGACACACCTCCGTCAGGCATGCATGGAATGGAGGTTCATCAGCACAGGACAAGAAAGCATTGTCACTCCTCCAAAATTTGCCTGGCCTCTCAGCAGCAAGGAAGCTGGTGTGGTGTGGTGTTACTGGTGTGGTGCTGCTGAGGCAGCCGCGCTGATGCCAATGGGACGTACAAAGGGGCAGTGAGAAAATCTGTCCCATAACAGCTTGTATGAGTGTGGCTGCAGGGCGTACAGTCACACCGATTTCCCTAACGCAGGCAAAATTGCTGCCGTAAAACGGGGGAAAGCATTACTGGCGAGGAAGTGGAGAAGAAAAGCCGCTCTCCTGCCCACCCATCACGTTTTTGAGTCATCTCCAGTTTTAGGCTCTCTCAAACCAGGCAAGTCTCAAACTGAATCTGGAAAGGGCTGCTGAGCCGACGTTGGCACGTGAAGAACATAAAGGTAGTTTTTAAATGAAAGAAAAACAAATCATTAAAAGACAGCGAGCAATCTACACAGTGAAACTTGACACTGCATCTGAATGAAAACTAGACATCCCTCTGGCAGCTCTGAACAGAAACGTCACCTGCAGCGTCACGCCCAGCCTGCCCAGGCTGCTGCAAGTTAAACACCAAAAAAAGGAAAAAAAAAGCTTTATAAACCAGGAGCTACAGAGCTCGAGCTCCGACAGCACAAGGCAGTGCATCCTCAGACGGAGCCGTTGCTAACATCTCCTTAGTGCCATCCGTGTATGAAGTCCTACCGGTGGCCTAGGTAAGGAGGAGAATCCTCGCTCGAGAAAGAAAGTTCAAGAATAACTCTAAAGAGTTATTAAAATTTTAGAATAACTAAGGGAAGGATTAAAAAGACCACAAGCTATGGGACAACTCTGGGCAAGGCTTAGTGCTAAAGGGGTCTCCTTCCATTTTGCACACCCGTGCACCCGTGCGCGCACACGAACACACAGAGCGCGGCTCGTGCTGCTCACTTTGTTAGCCAGCAGCAGGCAAGGCACGGGGCTCCCGTCTGGCAGCACGAGCTTGCTGTCCAAATCCTGCTTCCACTTCTGGCTGTTGCTGAACGTGCTGATGTTGGTGACGTCGAACATGATAACGCAGGCTGACGCCTCCCTGTAGTAGAGCCGGGTCATGGATGTGAAGCGTTCCTGCCCTTCAGGATCAAAAGGGAAAAAAAAAAAATCCCCCCCTGAGTTACCACTGGTAGATTTGTTCATGCAAAGAAGATGCTCATCGTGGTACATCATTTTCTCAGCTGACACTAACAATCTCCACTTAAATAATGAAGAAATACAGGCACCGAGCTGCGGGACGCAGGCCTGGCATGCCTCAGCAATGCAGCGACAGAACTGGAGCAAACTGGGGAGCTCTTAATCCTGACCCAGACACTCAGATGTCCCAGAAATACTTGCATTACTCCCCGTGTAACAATTTAAATTTAGTGTCCCCGACCACACAATCGCCTCCCCCCGAGCAGAATCCCGCCAGCAGCAGGGTGCCTGGCCACCGCCAGCCGTCCCTGCGCCGGCAGGACCGTGCCACCAGCGGGGACCCGTGCTGCTGCCGCTGCGGGCACAGCGTCACGGACCAGGCTCTCCGAGAGAAAAATTCAATACTAAACAGAAACCATTAAAACTCACCTATACTGTTATTACTGATTAAACCTTATGGGCTGCCTGCATGACCAAAACTGCATCCAGAGAGTAACTCCGCTGTGCTGCTGCACGGTTTGGCTGTACTCGTGTAGACGGGACACACCACAGAGCATTCACATCGCATCACACGGGTCAGCGGCACGGTGAAAACCAGTATTTCTGACACCCGAGAGATTTCGCTGTGGGCTCCCATGCAGCCCCGTAGCTGGTCAACAGGCTTCTCGCTCCGAAGCCATCGAGAACTGAGCACTTTGGGTTACCTCAAACCATCTGCCCACGCCTGCACACCCCCGAGGTGGAAGGCAGCGCAGCAGGGACCATCGGTGCACGCAGCCCCTTCTGCTCGGGGCACGACAAGAGCACCGTGATCAGCGCGGCCCCTCTGCTTTCCAAATCTTAAATGCCTTTTCGGGGCTGAAACTGAAATCAGTTTCTTGCTGCAATCCTCTTGCTGCAAACTTCTCTTTCCTGTTTTCTTCTTAAGGATTCCAGACACACGCGTCTGAGCGGCGAAACTGGAGGAAACCACAACCCTGTTTTCCTCACCCCTCTAGATCCAGAGGTGCCATTTTAGAGACGCTGCTGCACCAGCCTGTCCTCTTCTGCTGCTAGGGAGATTCGGGAACCGCGTTTCTCCGCGCCTCTCCGGGGAGCGGGTGCTCCTCGCTCCACGTCCCTGCATGTGACGCTGGCCCCCGGAGCGTGCCCCACTCCCGCCCAGCCCCGCCAGCTCGGGGGCACCCAACGGTCTCCCCGTGCCACGACGGCTCCCGCGGGATCCGCCGGCTCTGCTCGCACAGCTCACTGATCGCAGCCTCCCAGCCCCACTCCCGATCCCAGCAGCCAGAGCAGTGCGAGGTCGGAGGAGCTGCTCCACGCTGAGACACGAGGTTCAGGCCTTCCTGGCTATCATGCCAGAAATCAGGATTTTAACAGACGACTCGGAGCTGAGAAGTTCCGTGTCCAGCTACAAACGAGCCTGTTTCCCCACTCCCTCTGCTCTGGCTTTGGAATTGAAAAGAAAGGCTCGATAGCATTTATCATCTGCGCTGCTGCATTCTTTGCAGATGGGCTTTTGATTAAATATTTAAATTACTACTGCAAACTACAGACAGCACTGCAAACCAGAGCAGTCCTGCTCCTCGGATCCGCAGGCTTTTACGATTTATTTTTGTAGCAGACTCCTATTGAAAGAAAGAAAAAGGAAGGAAAAAAAAAAAAAAAAAGGGCCAAGCCATTGAGAGCTTTAAATTCTGCTCCTGAGCAGCTTTGTGGTTCGTGTGAACATACCTGCAATGTCCCAGAGCTGAAGTCGTACCGTCTCCGATTCCGACCACTGGACCACCTTCAGAGCAAAATCCACTGGAGAATCCCCAGAAAGAAAGGAAACTCCATTAGGGGCATTCTGCACCGGGGGCCTGCTCCTCCGCAGCCGCTCACCGCGTCCCAGCCCAGGCCGACCCAGCAACCGCTTCCACAGCCGCGGCAGCTCGTACTGGACCATCGCCCACACCAGCACAGACCAGGCGCAGACCAGGAGGGTCTGCAAGTGCTGTCCCCTCTCCTCCGTCGCAGAAAGCTGCAAAATAAGCGTTAAATCCCGAGGGCTCCGCACACCGTCCCCTCCACACCCAGCAGAGGGGACGACCACACGCACACAAAACGCCGTCAGAAAAGCAGAAGTCAAGCGCGGTATCAGCATCTCATCCCGCCCTGGGATGCTACGCTGGGCCTGTGGTTCTTCCTGAACTTCAGATGAGAGAGTTAAATAACACAAGGAAGGGAGCAGCGTTCCTCCCCGCCTTGCAAGGCCCAGCCTGGCAGGTCTGCGGTCAAAGCCCTCGCGAACGGCAGCAAAGATGCCGCTCTGCAATTCTTTGGGAAGGAGGACGGCGTGGTGGAATTCCCCCAGTGAACGCAGCGGTGGGTGGACCCCGCTCCCCCAAATCGCGGGGCTTTCCAGAATCCTGCACCACCCGGGTCTGTACCCATCCCACGCACAACTCCCCGGTGGCGGCAGGGAGCTCGGACGCTCGTTCCTGATCCCTGGAGTTGTAACACCGGCACTAGGGACACTACTCAAGAGCTAAAGAAGCAGAAATCAAAACGCTCAGGAGTAAGAATTCCTCCAGCACGTAAGCCTGAATAACCACAGGCAAAAGGATACTGGAAACCTTATTGCTTGGAGAGCTTTAAGGAAAGCTTCCCTTGCCCGACTCTAAATGCCAGTAAAACGCTGGATTTGCTGCTGTTGCCTTCGTTCTGGGCTGCCTGAGCC
Organism: Platalea leucorodia; assembly: GCF_965183815.1. Lineage (NCBI taxonomy): Eukaryota > Metazoa > Chordata > Aves > Pelecaniformes > Threskiornithidae > Platalea > Platalea leucorodia. The sequence continues at coordinate 2,495,576 of NC_138841.1, forward strand.
GTTTGGCTGCCGGTGCGTGGGGCTCCGGAGCTCCGGGCCTCCCTCCCTCCCTCCCGCGCCCCGGCTGCGACCAGCGCGGAGCCAAAAGGGGAAAGAAAGGCTGCGCGGTGCACCGGGTTTTCACTGCGGGGGGAAAGCTGTCCAGCTACGCTGCGAGCCACGCTCAGCAGGGCTGGAACTTATTGAAGCCAGGAACTAATTAAAAAAAAAAAGTAAAAAAAAAAAGACAAAGGTCTGCAGGTCTTTTACTGCTGGGAGTGCCAGTGCGGGCGCAGCCCAGGCGCTCTGCCCCCGCGGGCTGTGGCTCTCCCGTGTCTCCGACGTTCATGGATACGGGGTATCCACTCCGTTCGTGGATACGGGGATTTAAACAGCCGTGCTCTGCCCCCGCTCCCCTGGGTCCTCAGGGAGACTGGGTGAAGCCTCGGCACCTCCCGCTCCTCGTAGGTTATTCACTGACACTGACGCTAAGCAAAACCAACCGATCCCGCTTGATCTCGGTCCCAGCCCCCTGGACACGAAGTTTTGTTGCCCCCATCGTCCTTCCAGAGCGCTGCCAGGGCCACGCCGTTCCTGCTTTCGCCGGCAAGAGCCGAGGCCGTGACCTCAGGCCCTCCGGGTTACAGCTCCGGGGGGAGCAGGGACGGGCCCCCCGGGGCGGCGCCGGCGCTGCAAGGGCACGGCCGCCCCCGTGGCAGAGCCCGCTCCCCGCCTGCGGGGAGGAGCGGAGCGAGGGGGGCGAACCGCGACGACCGCGGGGTTACGCGGCCGTTTGAAGCCCACGGAGCCTTCAGACCCCACCGCGCTCTGGAAACGAGAAACCGCCGAGCGGGCCCGGGGCCGCCGCTCGCTTTGCGGACCCGGCGCCCCCGCAGCGGCCCAGCCGCGCTGCCGAGCCGCCCCCGCCGCCCCCGGGCCCCGCTCACCTCCCACCGTGGACTTGTAGTGCCGGTTGAAGCTGTCGTTGGCGTAGCGCTGCACCAGCGACGTCTTCCCCACCGTGGCGTCCCCCACCACCAGCACCTTGAACATGCGATCGCGCTGCCCCATCCCGGCCCCGGCCCCGGCCCCGCCGCGGTCATGTGAGGGTCAGGTGGCGGCAGAGGCGGAACCGCTGCCTGCAGCGGGGCTGCCGGGACCTGTAGTCCGCACCGCCGGGCCCTGCCCCTGCCTGCCGGGCCCTGCCCCGTGCACCCCCGGGCCCTGCCCCGTGCACCCCGGCACCCCCGGATCCAGCCTGCTGCACCCTCGGGCTCTGCCCCATGCACCTCTTGCTCGCCCGGGCCCTGCCCCATGCACCCCTGCACCCCCGGGCCCTGCCCCCTGCACCCCTGCACCCCCGGGCCCTGCCCCCTGCACCTCTGCACCCCTGGGCCCTGCCCTCTGCACCCTGGGACCCAGCCCCCTGCATCCCCGGGCCCTGCCTCATGCACTCCTGCACCCCTGCATCCACGGACCCAGCCTCCTGCATCCCTGCACCCCCAGGCCCTGCTCCATGCACCCCTGCATCCACGGACCCAGCCCCCTGCATCCCTGCACCCCCAGGCCCTGCCCCATGCACCCCTGCATCCACAGACCCAGCCCCCTGCATCCCTGCAGCCCCAGGCCCTGCCCCATGCACCCCCAGCCCCAGCCCCATGCACTCCTGCACCCCTGCATCCACAGACCCAGCCCCCTGCCCCCCCAGGCCCTGCTCCATGCGCTGCCGAATGCTGCCCCAGGCACCCCTGCATCCACGGACCGAGCCCCCTGCCCCTCTGCACCCCTGGCCCCTGCCCCCTGCACCCCCAGACCCTGCCCCATGCACTCCTGCATCCCTGCACCCCCAGGCCCTGCTCCATGCACCCCTGCATCCACGGACCCAGCTCCCTGCCCCTCTGCACCCCTGCCCCTCTACCCCCCTGGCCCCTGCCCCATGCACCCCTGCATCCACAGACCCAGCCCCCTGCATCCCTGCAGCCCCAGGCCCTGCCCCATGCACCCCCAGCCCCAGCCCCATGCACTCCTGCACCCCTGCATCCACAGACCCAGCCCCCTGCCCCCCCAGGCCCTGCTCCATGCGCTGCCGAATGCTGCCCCAGGCACCCCTGCATCCACGGACCGAGCCCCCTGCCCCTCTGCACCCCTGGCCCCTGCCCCCTGCACCCCCAGACCCTGCCCCATGCACTCCTGCATCCCTGCACCCCCAGGCCCTGCTCCATGCACCCCTGCATCCACGGACCCAGCTCCCTGCCCCTCTGCACCCCTGCCCCTCTACCCCCCTGGCCCCTGCCCCATGCACCCCTGCATCCACAGACCCAGCCCCCTGCATCCCTGCACCCCCAGGCCCTGCTCCATGCACCCCTGCATCCACGGGCCCTGCCCCCTGCCCCTCTGCACCCCTGCCCCTCTACCCCCCTGGCCCCTGCCCCCCCAGGCCCTGCCCCATGCACCCCTGCACCCCTGGGTCCTGCCCCTTTGCAACCAGAAGACAAATAAAAAGAATCCACAACATGCACACACACGTATATATTTCTTTAAAGCAACGCTACACCATCCTCGGATTCCTTCAAGGTCTTAAGCTAATGCCAAAACGTTTCTCTTCGTCGTAGGTGTTCAGTGCCTTCCCCCATCGCTCCTTCCCCCAGCCAGGAAAGGAAAACACAACCGAGACACCGAATGACCTGCCCTGCGCCTAAGCACCCTGATATTTAGTGGGTGTGGGAATGACGGGCACCTTGGGGCAGCGTGGCCCCGGGCCAGCGGGGAAGTTGGAGCCAGCGAGGTCTGGGTGGCTCCCAGTCCCTGGCCCGGCTGGGGCTTTGCCTTAGGGCTCTCCAACAAGATCCTTGTTCGGGCGAGCGGCCGGGAGGCGCAGCCCTGCAGGGAAAGGGTCCGCAGCGGCAAATCCCAAGCTGGGGAGGATGGGAGTCCTCCAGCGGACACTAATTCCTGCACATTTGGGGGCTTAGCAGGCCCCCAAAACACGCAGAACCCTTTTGTCCCGCATACCTTAATCAACAGTCGCAGGCAGAGAGGCCGCGCGTAAGCGCGGGCAGGGCTTCTGCACGCAGCAAGGGCTGCGAGCAAGCCCCCGCGCCGCTGCCTGGCCCAGCCGACGCGCGGCCGCAGCCCGCCGGCTGCTCCGTCACCTGCATTAATCACAGTTTGCTTTGCGCACGGCCATTTATTTGATTTTCTTAACTCTCATTCCACTGCGTATCAGAAGAGTTTCGGTGGAAGCTAAAATAAGCTGCAAAATGTGAAAGAGAGACCTTTAACCGAGTAGAGAGGCGTATGAAGGCACCACAGTCCACATAAATAAATGTCATCTTTATTTAACCAAATATAATTTATCAGTTAAGTTGACATCTGTCAATTCAGTTATAGGAACTATAAATAATTAAGACAGTCTTTTTCCTTTAATAAAAAGAGTAAACCAGTACTTTTCATTTGCAGTCAGCTGTATAGTAGGCATGCATTCGAGTGCAACTGGTGGGAAAAGGTTTTGACCATCAATATTCTTCAGTTTTAAAGGAGATTCTTCCCTGACCTGTGCCCCACACCTCAGACCTGCCGTAAATGCACGGACACCCCCATCCCAGCAGCAGGACAGCTCTCCAACACCTCCGGGTCCCTTCGTTTTACAGGAGACCACGAACGGTAGAGTCTTCCTCTGGGGAATCTTTTCTTGGGGAACTAAACAGTGATGTGACACCTAAAAGACTGGGGAAGTTTTTTATATATATATATATATATTTTTATATATATATATATAAAAGCTTAAGTGTTAATGGAAGGAAGTCTCGTATCTCTTCCTCAACATGAGGCAGAGCAATCAGGTGAGCAGCAGAGAACACTGCAGAAGCCCCCGGGCTGAGGCTCCGGTACAGCAGGGCGCGAGGGCTGGGTTGTTGGGTTTGGTTTGGTTTTTTTGAACAGAGCTTTGGCCAAAGGAGACCTGGGAGCAGCCACGGCACCAGGGTGGAGCGTACGAGGTTCAGAGCGCCTGCCACTACGGACACGTTGCAAAGATGGGGAAGGGGAAAGCGAGCCTGAGGCGAGATGAGCAAGGTAGAAAGGGGGAAGCCGTCTCAAAAATACATCGCCTGCTCTTCTGCGGGTCTGGGAGGGAGCAGCCCGAGAGGGCAGGGATCCCACCGCCGCCTCCTGCGCGCTAGGAACAGCTTCGGCAGCGGAAGGAGAACAGCACGCACCCACCGGAGCGGGAAAGGATTCTTCTGCAACCTCAGAGAGGTCCTGAGCGGGCAAGAGCCCGACGGCCGTTTGGTGGGGACGCAGCTGCTCCCGGGGCTTTCCAGAACTGGCCTCCCGCTCACTAATCCCGACCTTCCTTTCCAACGCCCTCGCCTCCAGAGGAAGGACCAGCCCTGCAGCCGGACCTCGGGGCCGGGACATCGCCCGATCCCAGAGCAACCTTGGTCTTGACGGGGACCACAACGGGTGCATTCAGCTCTCTTCTGGGGGGAGGCAGGAGCTGTTCCTAACGAATCGCTCCTTACCTAAAAAGCAAAACTGACTGCACTTAGGCAGGGCTTTGTAGAGCTCAGCTACTTCTGGCATTGCCCAGCGTAACAAACAGATCATCCAACCTGGCCTTATTTCAGATGAAGATCAGCATTCCCAGCACCACATCACACCATCAGAAAGCCAAAAGGAGAAGACAAGCATTGGTTTGTGTGAGAAATACAGAAGTTAACCTAAAGGAGGAAATTAGGGCAGTCAAGGATGGCTGTGTTCTGCTGCAAGGAACACGCTCAAAGCAAGAGGAAAAGCAGACAACCACAAATCCAGCAGCTTTCAGGCGATGGTCTGGAGCTGCAGGTAAGGAGGACAGGCCGTGTCCAGGGCAGGGGCAGAGCTGCAGCGCCCCGGGGCCGCACCGCTAACTAAAATGAGAGCTTTGCTGTTGTTTCAGGATCGGGACGCAAGGCGCTACTACGCCGAATGCTGTAGGCATTCCCCCAGCGTCTGGGAAGATACTGGCAGCTCCCCGAGCTTTGGGCGGTACGGCACCGAAATCAGGCGCCGGGGGGCATACTGTATTTTCCCCGTCCGTGGCAGATGCGAAGAGCTTTCCCCCATGCACACTCGTGCGTTCAATTTATACCCATGCGTTAGAGCCTGTTTAATAGCGCTGTCTGCTTGGGCACATCATTTAAACTTGGCGTAACTGGCTGAAGTTTCCAAGTCGATAAGACCTGCTTACATCAAACTGCACGCAGTTTACTGAACTGATTTATATCCAAATGCAAAAACTAAAAAGCGTCGAGTGCCGCCAGCGTTCAGGAAGATCATTTACAAACGCCTTAGTCACACAGCCAGAACAGGTTTTCTCTCGTTACGCCGCTGCAGACCGCACGAGAGTCCTTCCAACACGCCCCAGCAGCGGAAGAGAAGCGCCTCGGCCATCCCCAAGCTGAGCAGCACAAAAAGCAGAGGGGAAAGGAACAGAGCAGAGCACCCTGCACTCGCAGGGCTCAGCCAGTGCTTGCAAGCTGGGCTGTAACCCTGATGCCAGATTTTACGCGCCTGCTCGAGGGCAAGCGGGTTCCTTTGCTACAGGCCCGTAGGGAGCTGCACTAAGAACCAGGGCTCCAGAAATCTGCCTGCGCCCGCTGACCTGTTTTCTGGCTGGTGCCTACACATACAGAGAAATCCAGCAGCTGGACATGGGTGTCCTTCTCTGGGAGACACCAAGAGCCCAACGCTCACAAGTCTGAAATGCCTCAGGCTCAACTGGGAGAGATATTGGGCGGCTGCTTCTCAGCTGCAATGGGCCCGTCAGCAGCACTCAGCAACTGAAAAGAAGATCTTAACACACAAAATAGGATCTATTTTTCCATCCACCTCTCCAGGAAAGAAAAGTCAACTGAACCGAGCGGGCTGCCATGAAAATAGCGCTGTGCCCACAGCAGCACGGGGAGGCTGGCGCGCAGCATCCGCGCTGGCTCCAGCGGATCCTCCGGCAGAGCGCGGGCGGGCAGCAGGGCGGATGGGGAGAGCTCACCGCGGAGCGCATCCCTCTGCGCGCGGCAGGAGCTGAACTCGCTCACGATGAGAGGCAGAACGAGCAGCCTGCAGCGTGAGATGCTGCCGGATGGCTGGCAAAAGGGAGCCTAAATCTGTCTGCAGAGACCAGCCCGCTTGCAGCCAGGTTTCAGGGCTCTGCAGTCCTCAAACCCGAGATCACTCCCTTTCCTTGTGGGCGCACAGGAATGGGTGTTTCGGCAGGGAGGACCCTTCCTCGCGCGCTTTGGATGCCAGGCACAGGAGGGGGGTTCAGAGAGCGAACGCAAGGGAGGAGGGCGACAGGGCAGAGAAGACAGAAGACGCCCCATGCCCTCATCCGTGAGGTTGTACTTTGCTAGAAGGTGCCTGTTCAGTAAAATAAATCTGAACCTTACCTCCAGTATTTAAAACGCTTATGAAGCGAAAAAAGCAGCCCTTCACCTCTGGTGACTGGGACAGGGTGGGCTCCCTGCGTGATCTGACTGATCAGTATCTTCACTGTAACCTTGGTTCAGACATAACTACTATGAAATTGCACTTGGTGATTGTCTCGTTACACTTTTTTTGTCCTTCCTAAAACTAGATTTATTTTCTGTACAAACTTGGCTTGAAATATAAACCACATAAAATTCCCATTGAAAATAATGAGAATCCAGTATCAAAGATGAAGTCTCAAGAGAGACAGGGCGGGGGGAGGAAGCAAAGGAGAGCAAGGGTGGAGGAAAAGAAACAACAACAACAAAATGAAAGGAGGAGGAGAGCTGTGAGAGGGGGCAGCAGGGAGAGCTAGTCTCCCACATCGGAGTCCCGGTCACCGATGAGCCAGAGGATGTGAAAGCTGAGAGCGAGGAGACCTGTTCCAATCAAGTCCCCCAGCGCCGTCAAGTACGGGATGGAGAAGTTGTCAGGATCGAGGTCCCTGCCCCACATCCAGTGCACCATCCAGTCAGCAATGTACAGAAGAATGAGAACCTGGGAGGCAGGAAGAAAAGAGCCACATCAGCCACGAACCCCGACCTCTGCAATCCCAGCCTTCCTGGGGCATCAGCTGGGGCAACGCCAGCTGGACGGGCCAGGCTCAGAGAGGCCCGACCTCAACCCAAGGGACGGAGCTGGCGGCAGGTCGGAACCACCTTGCTCCGCAGTCCGGGCATTTCATGCAGGCTGCAGCCCCAAGGCGGCAGCTGCAGCACAAAGAGGAACTCGGAGAGTTGCAGTGGGCCCCTGGGCATCCGAATCCCCTGCGTCCTTAACAGCTTCCGCCCGGTCCTCCCTTAGCTTCACATGTCACCATCAAATTTAGGCTCAGAAGGGAGAACGCTGGCGCCCAAACACCAAAAAGTCTAAATTTTGCCTCTCAGCTTTCAGATCTAACCAGAACAAGCTTGAAGAGATACGGGGCAAAGAGGGGAGTCGGAAGCACACAGGATGCTCGGGCAGGCACAGCAACGTCTGGCTTCCAGAAATAAAAGAGCAACTGCCCGGCAGCTGAAACTACCAGAGCGCGATGTTCTCCCCCGTCTGCTTCAATGCAGCGAGAGGCTCGTATCAATACCCAAAGACAGAAGAAATCCGCATTGGATCCTCTCAAGCCTTAGGTGTGGGACAAGGATTTGAAGTGTCGCTAATGCCTCTGGTGTCTCCGGGGCTGGGAGGGTCTCGCTCAGGACACAGCGGAGCTCAGGACCGCAGCAGCCAGCACAGGGTGGTCCCTCAGCTGCCAGCGCCCGCTCCGGTGCTCCCAAGCCTGCGGGCTGCTCGCAGCAGCGGCTCTGCAGAGCGGCTGCGAGCAGAAGCCCCCTCCAAGCGCCCGAGCACCCAGCAGGAGCTCACAACCTAAATTTAGCCTCCTGGATGACAGCGCTCCGCTCTTGCCTCTGATGGATGCTCTGACTCATTTCCTCACCCTGGCCTCGGTTGTTGATTTTAGGGGACACCGAAACCAGGCACAGCTTCCACAGGCGGAGGGGGGGAGCGGGGGGGAGCGTAGCCGGGCTTCGTAGGAAACTCCCTAACCAGAGCATCTCTCCCTGCTCTCCCACGCAGGCAGCCAGACTCCTGCAAGCGGCCGCTGGACTTCTGCGGCACGAACCCCCCGCTCTGTGTACGTCCCTCAGATCAGCCATCGTTACGGCCTCAGACAGCGCCTGCGAGGAGACTGGGAGCCCCGCGCCGCAGAGCGGGCAGGTCTCTACCCTGCGGGGGAGGCAGGGAAAGGGCAGGACAAGCCACACAAGGCACGGGGTCCCTGCAAATTCCACATCCTGTTTTCTTCACCAGCAGTTTTAAAATTGCTAAAGCACCTTATAGGACAGATCAACACACAGGAGGTAAACACTTCTGCTGTCAGAAGGAGTTAAAAGAGACAAAAGACAGATTCAAAACTTGCCAAGAATGGTAGGAAGGAAAAATTGTGTGTATAGGTATCAACAAAGAAGGATTTATTCAGTTTGATACCGGCTCGTTTGACAAATACAATCTACTTGGCATACCTCTCCCCAGCACGTAAATCTCTTACCTAGGGACAGAGTGCATCGCAGCGCCTGCAGCAGCGCGTCTACGACTTAACTGGCTGAACAGGTCCCCGCTGCAGATGACATGGCCGCGTCCCCTCATTCCAGCCTGGGGGGTTACAGCCCCTGGGCGGGCTCCAGCTTACCTGGAGAAGCGCAGCTGTCATGTAGAAGACTATGAAAATCAGGGTGAGCGTAGTGTGTCCACCTTGCATGGAGCTGATGGTGTAAAGGAAAACCAAGTGTCCAGGTACCACCAGAAGAAAGAGCACACGAGCAGAGCGAGAATTCACATCTGCAAGGAAACAAAGACGGAGTTCAGGCTTAAGATAGGCTTGAACACACAGCAACTCTGCAGCCTCCCTAGGCTCCAGGGGACAAGGCAGCACAACTACGGGCGAATGGGAAGCAGGGACCGGCACGCTGGACCCTCATCCCCACACTGCAGATTGAGGCTGGGAGGCAGCGCCCTGAATGATGACCCCACTGTCAGGATGCCCAAGGACTCTGCACCAAGCACAGCAGGAGAACTTAATTCTGTCCCCGGAGCAAAAGCTGTTCTCAGACCTCAGCTGCCAGAAGGACTCATGTCCCACCTCTGGCAGTGCTCAGTACAGAGCTGTCAAGAATTTACCACAAACATTGAATTTCCTCGGAGCTCTATCTGCACCGTGTCTGGTGATCAGTTTTCTAACAGATCACCACCACGCTGGAGCCCTCTCGCCCCGCCTTGCTCTTCAGGGACAGCCGTGGCCCAGAAGGCCAGGACCCAGGCTGCAGGCTACCAAGCCTCTCTAGGAAGTCTGGAGAGCAATAACCTCTGCCCACACTCTGTGCTGGAATGCAAGCTCGGGCGGTGCTCTGCCACACAACGGCCACAAGTAACAGAGCTGTTAGGAAGCCTTCGTAAGCGAGAAGCTTCCTGTAGCTGCAGCTCCATAAGCCCAGCAGAGCTGCAACACTCGAGCAGCCTCAAGGCAAGTTTCAGTATCCTGGACACATCTGGAAAAGATTTAGAGGGTGGAGGATTTACAGGATTAGAAAGTCAGGGCATGGGGCTTCCGCACCACGTTGTCCTCATCCAGCCGGGCTACGTCCTCCGGCGCAGCGGCTTTGCTAAGGGTCTGAGCGTCTCTAGAGGGCAGGGCAGGCCAGCAGACAACCCCGTCCGGGAGCTGCCAGCTGCCTGCGAGCATCCTTCAGCCACCATTTCCAGTGACAGTGCTCCAGCCGCTGCCACAGACGCGTTTAGCCAGTCAACTGCAGCAACTGCTGCTGGCAGAAGTCAATATATTTCATCACCTGACTTGGTTACCTGAGCTGAAGAAAGTGCTGCAAGGGCTGGGGCACTTGCGAGGGGCCGTTTCGGAGCTCTCTCCAGGCATCCCACTCATGTGCAGGTAAGTGGAGATGCGACTAGCCTGCACTGCCACCAGGTTGCCACCCACACCTGCAGATGAGGAGAGAGCGGTAAGATGCTGTCTCGAACGCTTTAAAGAGAAAGAGCTATTTTCAACAGCCAGCAGATCTGGAATTGCCAGGTGCTGGAATAATGTAGGACAGTCTATTTTTGACCCGAATTCCACTTTTGCAGGATGTAAAGAGCTGAGACAAAGCGCACTGTTCTACGGTTTCCCCTTAGGCCCCTTAGTAAAATAGATGCAATTCTATTACTGCAGCTTTGATTGGAAGAAACATGTGAAACAAAAAAGTGACGAGTCAGCCACCAAAACAGCCACCGGAAGTTTAAAACTTATTATTTTGTGCATGAGGCATACTGAAACTAGCACAAGCTGCACTGGCTCAGAATTAACTCCATTTATTGCAAGAAGTAATAAAAAAGGAGTTTCCCTGGTTCATTAGGCAGAAAGGAGGTCAAAGCTTTATACCAGAAGCAATTAGAATTCCTGATTCTGAGTTGCAAATCCAAATCTTTATGTCACCAGGTGCCACAAGGCGCATATCTTGGAAGACGGGGGTCTTCCACCAGCCAGGAGGAATCAAGAAATGAAGGTAATTTTTGTTGGGCCCCTGGCAGACGTGCCTTTTAGGCAACAGCCTCCCAGGCCAGTCACCCTCTGGTGAAAGGCTGGCACCAGAGGGAGCCACGCTGCTGTGAAGCTTGGGTCTAACCACCATGGCTCGCCTGGCAATCAAAGAGGATTAGTCTCCTTAATCTGCCTCAAATAATGCACACAGGACAATTCTGCTGTTTGCCAACAGTCTCCAAGAGCTGCGATTCCAGAGTGGAAAGGAACTCACCATTAATAACCGGTGTGAAGACAGCCATCCCAGCAAAATTTGGATCTGAGACCGTTCTGTCCAAAATTAAACCCCCAACGCTGCAGAGGGAAGATTGAAGAGGTCAGTGCTGAAAGCTCAGTAGGAAATACTCACACAAAGCACCGCGGGTTCTCTCTGCCGCAGCGTGTGCGCCGAAGGGAGATATATACGCCCACTGACATGCACCTATGGTTGCGGTTGTTGCACTGATTTTAAGCCTCAACATTTGATAACAGAAGACAGCTTTAGCAGGATCTTTTCTCCTTGCGGCCAAAACACATCAAAGGCTAAATCCCCTAATGCACAGTTTACTGCAACACAATAATCAAAAGCAGCCCTGCCCTTCGGAGGGCAGAGAGGGCTCTTGTGCAGAAGACTGCTAAATGGGCTCTGTGTTTACTCCGTGGCCGTGCCAGAGTCCCCCTGTGCAGCAGCGGGGACATTGCTAAGGCCCTGGATTCCAGCAGTCAGGTGCTTAATCACTTCTGTGCCTTGGGACCTCGAACCCCGTGTCTTTGTCTCGAAAACACAAAATAACCTCCAGTTTCCTGGCAGTCTGGACTGTGGAAGCAGAAGAGGTTTGGTTCCCTCTTGGTCCAGAACCCACCAAGGGCTAAGAGGCTGAAAGGGCCGGGGGAAAGGGTGCGTGGTCTGTGCTTGGGGGAGAGGAACTCTTCCATGCCCTCCTACCTGCTAATAGCCATCGCGATAATGACTGGCTCCCAGCCAGAGTACAGCACCTCCCGAGTTGCTGCGTTCTTCTTGGCAATGATGATCCAGATGGGCAGCAGCGCTATGAAGAAGGCGCATACCAAAGGATTCACGTAGGCTTTGCTCTCTGAGGGGGAAATAAGCAGAGGCAACAGATCAAGGACACATCCCGCTGCAGTGAGGCGGGGTGCTACTTCAGCTGAGCTCATCAAGCCTGCCTACAGACTGCTGTCACCCCTGGAGTCAGAAACTCCTGTAAGGGCAGGCAAACTAGACCAGACCAGCCTCAGCTCTGCAGGACATGGCATTTCCTTCTCCTGGTGTGCTCACGGGGGCTTTATCAACAGATCCGAGCGAGATCTCTTCAATTTCTAACTGCTCCTTCCCACTTCCCACTCCTGGGCGAGACCTCCCAGCATTGCTTCGCCTTTGGCTGAACCTGGCTGAGTCACATCCCCTGCACCCCAGCCGCCAGGGGAGGAAGGTGGAGGGGAGGGAGGAGGAAGTCTGGAGTCTCCGGCTGCAGCTCTGCACCGAGGGTCCCCAGCTGGTGCTGACAGCACAAAAGATGAAATCCAAGGCTGCCTTCTCCCACTGCTTTAGCCACAATCAAGCCCCTGGCACCTGGAAGGAGACAACCTCTCCCTTACCACTTTACCTGGTAAGAAGGAAGTATGCAGATCACTGCCAAGACTGTCTGCAGCTACAAGGCAGTAAGAAGGTCCGTTTCCTCCCCTTATCAGTTCTGACTAGGTCTCACTAACTGAGGTAGCTTCCAGGCCAGGCATCCTATATACCCCGAGAACAGGAAGGGCAAAGGAAGAGGGTGAATTGCGAGGGAGATGCAGCAGCACGTGGAAGGACCAGGGAGAGACAAAGGCCTTTTGTTGCTCCTCACCCAGCTCTTTGTACAAGCCCCAGCTGATTCCTGAAAGCAGAGCCAGGGTGATGAGATCCCCCAGGCTGGCAGCAATTGGCGTGGCGACGTTATCAGGATTGATCCCCATCTTCCTGGATCCGATGATGACCCCAATCATAATCATGCCTACAGCCAAAAAGAGGAAGAAAACAGGATGAGGCCAAGGACAGCCCATCATTTTAGGAAGAGGTGCACGGAGGGTGTGCAGGGTCTGCCTCTCACCCAGAACAAGGGAAGCAATGAAAGCAGTAGCCACACTGCTGGCACAAAGCAGGACAGCATGGTCAATGCTGAAGTGCCCATCTGGGATCCATCCGAATATCACTGCTGCGATTGAGGCCAGGAAGCCAACCACGGTAGCCTGAACCTGAAAATACAAACCAGACAGTCACCAAGAGTACTAGAGAGCAAAACAGTCCTGGGATGAGGGAAGAGGGAAACACCACCCAGGGTCCCAGGATTTCAGGTGGATTAGCATCCAGCAGGGAAACGCCAAGCCTCACCTATAGAGCAAACCGTTACGGTAAGATGACTGTGGGACAAGAAGGTGACGATACCAAAACCCAGGCATTTAAACCTGGCACTTGTCACAGTTGGCTTACACCAACCACCAATACTCCCATTTTCTTCTCCTTTCACCTTTCCTTACCTGTATCAGAGCCATGTTCCCTGTTATCATCCTCCAGAGCTCTTTGGGTGTATCCATTTGGCCAATATTAGCCTGCAAGAAGAGATCACAACATCCTTAAAGACAGACAGCATTTTGCATTTGCTACCAGTCAAATCCCTGCCTTCCAGCTACGCAAGTTTGTGCCAGGGGCAGGAGAAAATAACTACCTCAAATCCTCAGCTCTTAGGGAAGAGCAATTCAGTAGAAAAGGTGTGCGTGTCCATGTGTGCGCATGTGTGGGTACCGCTGGGGCGCAGCCCTGCTAACACCCCAGCCTGTGACATGCAGTTCTGTGGAAGTCACTTGGGCTTTACACCCCGGGTAACTACAGTGCCTCTTCCAACAATTACTCTGGTTTTGTACTCCAGAACACCAAAGCTGTTCCCAGTTTCAGCTTCGGCACCTTCTCCTTCCCGGCTGGAGGAATGGAGCCAGATCCACTACAGAAGGGCGTTTTGAAGGGAGTGTAAAGGCGCATCGACGTCAATAGAACATCTGATGAAAATCTTGCAAAAGCATCAAAATATACTTTGTCCCCATGCAGAGTCACGCGCTGCCGCTTATTTACTCCTTGAATTCACTCCACTGGTGATCAGGCCAAGCCTGGCCCAGGCCCAGTTGGGTCATGCTACCCCTCGGGTCAACCAGCCAGGAGGGAAATAGGGGTGCACAGACTCTCAGGTCAGCTATCTGTGTGCCCCAGCTCCGATACGGACCAAGGCCAGAGTAGCATCACGTGGGCAGAGGAAGCTGGCAGCAAGAACCACTGTTTCAGTTAAAAGCTGAGTAAACAAGGCTAATGCCACGTGGAGACCTACTGAGTAGCGGGAAGCTGCCATGGCACGCGGGTCATCTGGCACTGCTACAACTGCAGGAGATGCTAATCAGACTAACCAGAAGGGACAAAGTTGCTTTAATTCCCTGGCGTACGATCCAAAATAACCCAGCAGAATCACTGCAGGTTGCTGGTTGTTGCAGAGCGTAAGGGTTCTGCTCTTCCCTAGCACCTTCTAGGTCTTTATGGAAAGCTGGAAGAACGGACAAGCAGAGGGTATGAGCTTATATCCAATCTTGTAGTATTAGAAGCTGATGAACATGAAGAGGAAACAAGAGAGAGGCTCAATCTGAAGGGGTAAATGCATGTTGGAGTTACTGGCTGACAGCGTCAAACTCAAACTTCTGCCCAACAATAGAGCAGCAATTTCTTCCTCTCAGGTTTCCTTGCTGGTCTCCGCAAAAAAACCCAAGAAGTCGGTGATCAACTAATCCTTCAGCTCTCCTTACTGCATGTGCTTGAGAGAACTGCCGGCTCTTTTCACCCAGCACTGAGATGCGCCCGTCTCTGGAGCGAATTGTTCCGGTCAGTTTAGCGGAGAGTAGGAAGGAATGGGGGGAAAACGAACAAAAAGTTGACTGGAGTAGCACTGAGCACATCCAGCACAGGAATTTGAGCTCCATATGAAGCCTGACCTTAAAATTCCAGCCACATGGCAATTAGGTTGGGATTAACATAATCTAGCTGTAGTCACTGGCAACAGGATTTTAATCCTTTAACTAATGGGACAGTTTTGCTTCTTAATTGCGAAAGGAATTTCTGAGGTGCCTTAATGCAGCAGTAATTAGAAACCCACAGTCTGAGAGACCACTCTAGGCTGCTTTCCTGCGGAGAGCGCGCGAGACCCCCAGCGCGGAGCCCTGGTCGGAGGGGAGCTCCCTCCGCACGCCTGCACGTGGGTCCCCCACGCTGAGCGGAGAAGAGGGCAAGGAAAAAAAAGGAAAGCCCAAGAGCTCGTCCTATCCCACCATGCACAGATACAAGGAGGCAGCGTGCAAGGCTAGGGGATTCGTGTAGAGGCAGCACAGCCTCCTTCCCTGCCAGGGCAAAGGAAGGCAGAGGAGAGAGCCTGGCTGTTGGCCCACGAGGCTAATGCCACCCCACAGCCGTCAGCTCAGGGGCAGGAGGAGGCACCAGGAGACCGAGCTGGTGCGAGGGCAGCAGCCGCTTGGCACAGACAGGCAGGCGAGCTGGACTCTCTGCCACAGTTTCCCTGTGACCCTGCTGCAGCCACCAGAGCAGATAGGGGAAAGTTTTGCATTCCTGTGACTTTCTGCACAGTCTCGCTTCTCTGCCAAGCCTGCCCCAACATTGCTCCGTGCCAGTCCCATAAGGGAAGAGGATGGAGAAGCGCCGTGCTGCCTTTGTCCCAGGAGAGCCAAGCACTCACCCCAATAAGCCCATGCTCAGAAAGTGCAAGCTGGCCAGGGCCAAGAGGGAGAACGGCCTGTGTCTGGGACAGCAAGGATCCTGACATGATCCGAACAATAGAGAGCGAATAAAACAAAGGGATTTGTTTCCCAGAACGAAGGGGCAAACAAAGCTCAGCCTGCGACGCAAGCTGCAGCGCTCAGCCTCTGTCCCTGCCAGCCCTGGCACCAGAGCACAGCTGGGCCAGGGGCAGCGCGAAGCCTCCCAGCAGCTTTGTCCTCCCCAGCGGTGCCTGGGGAGAGGAGACCAGCACCGAGGGGAAGCAGCCACAGCCCAGCTTTTGCCAGGTAATGCTGGCACGGCCATCCCCCAGGCAGCTCGGTGCCCCGCTCCTTCAGAGAACGAAGAGCGAGGGCTGAATTCAAGAAGGAGGTGGTCCCCGCAGTCGTCAGGGATCGGCAGGCTGGGGTGCAGAGGCCAAGCCAAGGACTAGTCCAGGGAAATGCTGTTTGCCTTCCTGCTCCCCAGGGACCTCAGACTCTGCAGAATATGCTCCTCATGTGCCACTGGTTCAGTAGAGCAGAGCAGCACCCCTTAGGGCACACACAGGGAGCTACTGCACGAGGGACAAGAGGGGCTGCCCGTGACAAAGGCTGGATGAGCAGCTCAAAACGTTGGCTCTGCTGCCATCCAGGAATGCACCAGAAACCTCGGGCCTCAGAGGCCAACAAGAAGCTACTGAGGAGCAAAGAGTCACAGCTGGCATCACCCCATTGCTCAAGATGGAAGAACAAGAGAGGACCCAGGAGAGCAGATATTCAGAGACCTTTCCAACACTCTCCTGTGCTTTCTCCTGCAGCACCCAGTGAGGGGAAGGCTGAGAGGAAGGCAGCATGCTAATCAGCAGCTCTCTGCTAGCTACGCTTGCTGCTGCCACCCAGGCAGACAGTTCTCCATCCCTACATCTCAGCGAGCACTTTCTGAGCAGCTCTCTCGGGCCAAGATGCATCAGCTCCTCTGCACTGTCAAGGCCAAGAGCAGGCTGCTTGCTGCAAGGGCTCTCTCTTCCAGCAATTCACAGCACAGAGCCAGGAGAGTTAAAAGCTTGGCAGCAGGCAGCTAACACCTTGCAGATGTAAGATTCAAAGCTATACGTGCTCCCATCATGGGAAACGCAGAAACAGCAGGCAGTCACTTGCTGTCACGCTCAAGCAGAAGATGCTTTGCAGAAGGAAGGAGTGTTATTGTCCCTGTTAGGAGAGGATGGCAGTCTCTCTCCAGCGCCGCTCAGCTACAGAGACAGACTGCTGTGTTATAGAAACATTTAAACACAAAGCAATTCATTTACAGCTGGACTAACACAGTATTCTGAGAATCTAACAGAGCCTGCCCCCATCTCTCACAGGGAGCTCACTGTTTCACAGGAATGAGACTGAATTCTAGCAAGAGAAATGCCCAGCCGTGCTCTCCATCAACTTCAAGAGGCTGTCAATCCACCTGCTAGCTCCCACCGCAAGGTGCCCTCCGGTTTAGCCTTTGCTGTACAATTCTCTCCAGGCTCTCTCATCTCCTAGCCCTCCTGAGCCTGGCTTGTTTTAGCCTGCTTTGATGACATGCCTGCACCCAGCTTCCTCACGAAGAAAACTGGATCCGAGCACTCCAGACATTAAACGGCCAAAGCCAGCTTGCGCGCCGTGCCTCCAGGCCCGCAGGCAGCCACGACAAGGACGTGAACTGTCAGCAAAGCTTAAGGACTATTAAGCCTTCAAATCTGATCAGTCCAGTGGGATGAAGACACCTTTTCAGCACGCGAAACTCCAGGCTCTGGTTTCAGCGGTCACTGACTTCACAGGCCCATGCACAGGGAGATGATCGTCTGCCCAGCCACCGGACACGCATATGCCTGCCCTCCTCTTCCCAAACCGGGTATCCCGCTCCCTCCCTCAGCTCCCCGGATACTCACAGCTGTCGACAGGCGAGATGCCAGAGTCATCTCTAGGTTCCCCTTCAGGCCCAGTAATGCAGGTACTAAGATAAACACCTCAGTCACGTATTTGAAGACGTCCCAGTGCTGCAAGATTAAAACACAAAAAAGACGATTCAACACATAATCATGGCCGTTAGAAACCTTTGCTTTGGACTGAGCGTCACTTGCTCACCTGCCTTTGCAACCTGGCACTGCCCGCGTGTGGCCCTGAGCAGACACAACCCAGTTCCCCTTCTGGTGCCCCACACTTTGAATTTTGCAGTGATTTTACTGGTTTTGACATTCGTGCAGTAGTGACCACATGTTCCCGCTGAGCTTAAAAACCAGATCTCAGCCTACAACTTTCAGTTAAAAATCCCCCAAAGATTAACCACTGACGACATGTTTACGCATACAGAGGCCGAAATAGGGAAAGATGAAGAGACTTTGCCCAATACTTGCAGGTTTTGGCAGAATCGAGTACTGAAGTTCTGTCACACTCAGCTGAGAGCCATTCCCTACACGTGTGTCTTACAAATACATTTTAGAGCAAGGCATTGCTGCTCCCTGATCCTGCCAGCTCCAAAAAGCAGCCCACCGTGGTCTCGGTTCCCCCCTACCTCACCGAGGAGCTGCGTGCCCTCACCTGGCACCTACATTACTCAGGTATTTACTAAGTACGCTGGCTCTACAGTCAAGTTGGCTCCCTTGGGCATAAGGCAGAATAGGCAGCCATGGTTATTTAGGAAAAAAAGAAGAGTAATTGCAGGGTAAGCAGTCTTAAAGGAGAGCAGCTGGCTTCCATGAAAACACAAAACCACCCCCAAAAAAACCTCACAGCCACATTTACAAAAACCCCTGTAAGCTACACAAATCTCACTGCCCGATTCTTTATTTTCACGAATGTTTTGCGAGAAGGCCCTGTGTCCAAAATAACTCCGCTTCCCACACTGCCGGACTGCCATACTCCTTAAAGGGCACGGAGCACAGCTGGAATCACGCTCTCCACAGCTGGCTGCTGCGCTGGACGTGGTGACGGTCACAGCCCTCTGCTTTCCTCCTGCAAATGTTACCTGCAACGGGCTCCATCTCTCGCAGCGTCATTGCTCTGCCTAGGACAAGACGATCGGCCAGCACCTTGCAACAAACGCAAGTCGCTCTACCTGCATGACTAATGCCTTCCTTTGGGGAAGGACTTCAGTTATTTTTGTTTATTTTTCCATCCTTTGTGCTGCTTGCCTTCACCACCGCGCCAACGAATTCCAGTTTCCTGCCAGGTCCTTTGCAATACCACATTCAAGCTGCACTCACTTGAAAAACCATTTGAGAGAAAACTGTGATCACAGGAGGCAGGTAAGTGCTTGAGATGGATGAACTGGGACCATTTTTCCTCAAAGGGAAAAAAAAATGTTTTCCAGTCAATAAAAATCCCCTTAACATTTCTGAGAGCTTGGTAAGACAAGCTAGCCATGCTCTCCAGCTCCCAGGTGCACAGATGAAAGCGGCTCGGCTATTTCAGGCGCAGCCACAACCCTCCCTCTGCTCGAGGCCAAGGCTCCTGAGGATGCCCGGTTTCCAGACTCTCCTGATGCAATGAACAGCCCTCTCCCAGCCGCTCTGCTGAGCGGCACCTACAGAAACCACCGTGGGCCCTGCAGCCCCTGCTCCAACCACCCCGCACCCAGCTAACCCGAGCTCCTGGCTTGGGAGACCTTTCCACGGCAGCCGGGGGCACTCTGAAAGGGTACGGCTCTGCTCGACTCTCGAGCAGGGGCACCTTTGAGTTCAGTGCTGCCTGCTGAGCAGGGCAGGAGGGAGAATCAGTCCGAAATACTTCATCCGACACAGCGGCACATCAGGCCGTGCTTCCTTTAAGGTCACATCTAGGAACAGGAGAGCTCAGCTCTCCTCAGTCTATTTTTAGGCAGGCATTATGATTATTTTGCTGCTTGCTGTACCAGTGAATCCTTCGCTATGACTTCCCTTAGCAGTATCTACAATTCAATCAGCAAGCAACACGCTCCCACTTCCCAGCAGGACGAGCTGGGTGTCACCAGAATCACTTAATGAAAGGAACATCGTCATTAGTCAGACCGCAGGCTGGAAGCACTGTGCAAAAGTTTCCTGGCTCTTTCTGCCTCCAGAGATCACAGAGGCAGGATCAGGCAGTAGCTAGCACGAGTTCGCAGCCCTCCCTCACCTTGTCCCAACCCTGGCTTTGTAAATTAACCTTTAAAGGAGGCTGCACTGCAAGCTGGTGCCAGAAGCCACTGTAACTGGAGCCTGCTAAAGCAGGTCCCTGAGCAAGACAGGGGTGTTTCTGGAGAAAGGAATAAAAGCCGTCTTCGGGGAAGGAAAACAAGGAGATTTCTGCAGACATCAGCAGCTTGCTCACTGCAAAGAGCGGGACCCATGGGCTCCTGCCAACTTTCTTAATATAAGATGTTATACAACACTGGTCTGTGGGCATTTAGTACATCTCGAAGGCCTCCCTGGCTCTTGCAGAGAAGAAAGCTCCCTGCAGAGATGTGTGCCCACGATGTGGCTCCACGGGGAGAACCAGAGCCAGACTGTTTGGGGAACACAAAAAAGCCAGAGAGAAGAGGAAATATGAATTTAAGTTCAGGACATCGAGCTGTTAAAATCCCTTTCCCCCCCTGTAACAGCCCCCCGAGAAGCACAGAAATAAGCTGTTTTCGGGGTGAGGAGGGAGGCTAACACGGCACGCAAGATCGTCCAGTCTGCTCCATGCAAAGGCGAACGCGCCGCGCTGGGGAGCGAGAGGGCTCCCGGCCGGCTTTCAGCAGAGCTGTGCCAGGGAATTGCAGGGAGAGGCACTCCATCTCCAGCGCCTCCTCCCTGCCCTCCGGGGAGGGGGAGCACAGAGACCGTAAGCAATCTAGGTTTAACTTCTTTCAGCTCCATTTCCTACGAAGCCTGTGGTCCTTTTGAACACAAATCCACCCAGATACCAGAGCCACCGTGCACAACTGGAGGGGTGAGATCGGACCCCGGCCTGCCAGAGGTTCTGGAAGAAACATCACACCCCAGGTGGTGCTCTGCAGTGTCCTGCAGGCGTGCTGCCTTTCAGCAGCTTTGCACCTGCAGACCACCGATATTTCCAGGGCAGCAGCTGCTTCTCAGCCTCTGTCATTTCCAGCCACCGCATGCGAAGTTAAGGCTGACAAGAGTCACGAGTACCAGCGTGGTTTCGCTCAGGTTATAGCGGGATGGTGACTCACGACAGCTCAGGGGGGAGGGATGTGCTGCAGGTTGGAGCTTTGACTGCCTTGCTGCGGCTGCTGCGCTTCTCCCAGCGCTCTCCCTCCAAAACGCCAAGGAACAAGTGGCCTCAACAGGAGAGCTACAGCTCCAGGGCTGGCACTGGCCACCGGCCCCGGCTAAGAGCCACCCCGGAGGGATGCTAACACCAGAGGTGGTCAAGCAGGGGAAATGAGCAGACTCCCTCCTCCGTACGAAATACCGTCCATCCCGTCCAAAGAATCTCCAGGGAGCGGACAAGTCTGGAAAACAACAATCGGGGCTCTGCTGGGAGAGGGGACTTTGCCAATAGTCCTCTACTGTACGCAGAAAAGCAGCTGGTATGCTCACGTGTCACCTGGCCCAAAGGTCTCTCCCATCCCAAAGGGAGCAGAGGCAAATTCTCCTCCTGAGAGGCAAATTCATAGGGACACATTAATGGGACAGCATGGCCAAAGGCCAGGGCT
Organism: Platalea leucorodia; assembly: GCF_965183815.1. NCBI lineage: Eukaryota > Metazoa > Chordata > Aves > Pelecaniformes > Threskiornithidae > Platalea > Platalea leucorodia. The sequence continues at coordinate 2,516,584 of NC_138841.1, forward strand.
GCTTGTTTTCACAGCGGGGAGACCAATTACAGCTGGCTCATTAGTCTGTTTGTCCAAAACAGAGGAAATTGAGTGTATGGAGCCCTCCGTCCATCGCAAACCATGGCTGCATCCAAAGCAATGGGACTCCAGTCCGCCCCAGTGCACCAGCTACCCACTCCACATGCCTCCCTCCTTTCATCCAAGGCTTGGAGTGTCTGGGAAGCCAGTTACCAAGATCAGCTCCCCAAACTCTGCAGGGAAGCAAGCCGAGACCACACGCTTCCCATTTCCCTTTTCCACCCTATGGCATTTAGATGCCTCATTTAATCCCGAGGCTAAAGGGAGTTAGAGGAGTTGGCAGGACAAGCTGCATAGCCACATGCTGAGCTGCTGTGCGACAGAGGAATTATAAAGCTTTATTTCTAATGGCCATAAAAAAAAAAAAAAAAAAGGCAGGAGAACACAGCAGTATGCTGCAGTATCCCACCCCTGCCCTGCTCCTCCCTGGCCAGAACGGCTGTTCCTTCTCCAGGAAGGCCTTTAGGCTGGGTTCAAATCTCTGCCTCTGGGAAATTGCCAGAAGAGGCACACATGAGTTTACAGGGACCTTGCAAAGGGAAACATGCTTGAAATGTCTTTCTTTTTAAGAAAATTATTCCGGTAAATCTCTCCCAGATCAATTTAGCACAGCTAGCCTTTCCTGTTTTGAGTCACCTCACAGCTCTCTCAACGGGTTGCACCAAGAGAAACGGTAAGGATGACTAGCGTGCAAAGGCTTGCAGGGAAATACCCGTTAGGGGCACGAAAGCAAGAGAGGTGTCTGCCTGACCCCCCCACAAATACAAAACCAGCCTGACTTACCGTACTGGCACACGGCTCGGGTGGAGATGATCGTAACTGCCAGCAATACAGACAAGTGACCGACATTCAAGTCTTTCTATGCCAACACTGCAAGGGCTTGTTTACCCCACTTAAACAAACAGAGGAGCTTCAAGCAGAGCATTTTTGGTTGACCACAGTTCCAAAATGGCTGCCTCCTCCATCCAAATAGTTTCATAAACCTACACTGCATGGATGACTGAGTTTTGTGCCTTACTCACCGTTTTGGGCTGTGCATCAGGACAACTCTGCACAGCCTGTCTTTCAGAGCAAAGGAGAAGCGGTTAAGCGGCTGATCTGCTGCCAGAGACACGCGCTTGGAAAACTCGGGCTAGAGAGACCGGCGCAGGAGCCACGGTCCATGAAGTCACATTTGCCACATAAAACCTAAGCAAGCTGCAGGGCTGTCACGCTCCCACAGTGTCACCTGTCACGAGGGACCTAACGAGAGATCACGCCTGGTAACACCTCAGTTTTCTTCCGGAGGTAGCAGCCAGCTCTCTGGCTGGCCTCTCCTAAGCATCACCTCCACACACCGCTCAGGAGGAACCACCCCGTTAGCCCGGTTGACCCTGGCTGCTTCAAGAGCACGAGAAAACAGCGTTAAGGGCCACTCAGCCAGCCTTCAACCTTCCGAGCAAGCCACCACGCGAGTGTCCCGCACGCACTGCGACAGGCGAATGATTAACCTGGCTAGCACGAGCCTGGCGTGCTGGAACAGCGCAGCAAACATCGAAGATGGAAAAGGGACACGGGACCTGTGGAACTAGTGACCGGAGCTGGGATGTCTACAGCCACCCTCAGGAAAGCGCTTTATTTCAAGCCATAATGCATAGAATGGTCTCAGTTCCCAGGCAGGTGCTCTGGCTGCACATGTGCCAGCTGCAACCTCCTCCTCGGAGCCGGAGCAGGGCAGCTGCAGCGCAGGGTGCCCGCAGCCTCTCCTCCCCTTGCTCCAGGCATCACCGAGGTCTCCTCGGCTCCCCCTTCCCCAACCGGCATGCAAGGTAAGAGGTCTCCTCCCCTCACAGCTGCTACCTGCTGAATGAGCCCTGGCATTCGAGTCCCTCCTGGCTTGTGATCAAGCCATGGTCTACAGAGACAGAATTCAGAGCCCAGTGCCATGCCAGGGAAGTATCAGTCCTACCTGCACAACGTCCAGCACCATTCCAGCAGCAACGGTCCCAAAGCCTGCCAGGAGGAACGGAAAGAGGACTTGCAGCCCGATGGAAAAGGAGGTCTCCTTGAGGGGCGAGGCTGGCTCAGGACCTCGGTCCGTGCTGGTGTCATCACTTTCATTGCTCTGGCTGCCATTTTCCAGCAGGGCATCTTCTTCTCGCACCCCTTTAGCATTGGCACGGGACTCCAGCACCACCACTTCTACCCCATCAGCGTTGGGTCCCAGGAAATCTGAGGGCTCCACCAGCTGCCCGCGGTCCGGACTGGTGAGACAGTCCACGGGCACAATGGGCAGCACAGTCCCGTTGGCCTGGTGGCTCTCCTTCTGCTCCGGCTTGGAAGACATGCTGCAGAGAGGCTATCCTGACCTTTGGGTTGGTGGGCCTACAGCCAGCAGCTGTTCCAGAGGAGATCTTCTGCCAGGAGCTTATACAAATGGCCTTTCCGGCATCTAGAGGCGACCTCTCCTATCCCTGCTCGCCTGCCTTTGAGTGCAGAGCCTGCTCCTGCAGCAGAGATCCCCATCAAGCAAAGTCCAGGAACGGAGGACACCAGCCACTGAGCTAGCAGGGAACGCTGCGGGAACTGGGAACTACAGCAGATCCACTCTAGTTCTCCTCCTCTCCAGCACTGTGTGGTGCAGCAGCCACCGAGACAGGATCCAAGCCTTTCTTCTTTGATGTATGACACTTTAGTGCATCTTTCTCCAGGTCTTCTTCCAGCAGCACGATGTGATGGGGCACACAAGGCAGAGAGAAAAACAGACGAAGTGAAGACCACTGAATAACACAGATGCTTAAAGGGATGAGGAATCAGAGACTAGATACGAGAGGGACTGGCTTTTAGAGATGATACAATCCAGAAAAGCTCTTCTTACTACCAGGGCTTTGTCACTTCCTCCAGTGGCACTGTCCCTCTGCAGAATTTGAGTCTGAAGGCTCCTGTGGGCTTTTGCTGTTTCAGCCTGTTTCGTGCTCCCTGCCAGAAGGGCCAGCAATACCAGCAAGCTCCAAGTGTCACTGTCGTCCTCCTCCTCTTCCAGAAGAATTTCTCACCTTACAGCACGAGGCAACGAGAGCTCTTATTTAAAGTAACAGCAAGTTCCCAGTTAAGGTTACTCACTGAGCTGAGCAGGCTGTAGGGTGGGAGCTGGCATTTGGACAGCCTTGGATTTAACGTCACTCTTCAAGAACTCGCCTTTCACCTGAAATACAGGGGAGGAAAACGGATATTCTGTTGGGTGTCGCGGCGGTCAGCACAACGGCTCATTCATTCGACGGCGTGCGTGGAAGGCTGTGCTGTCCCCCGACTCCTCGAGTCCCCTTCCACGACCCGTCGGGGGGGCTGTGCCAGGGACCCGGGGGCAAGAGCAGCTCCCTGCTCCCCATGCTGCCGAAGCCGGCACCCGGGAGGGACCCCCGGGCCGCAGGACAGGGGCACCCCGCCCGGAGGCCAAAGCGCCGGCGCGGAGCCACCGGTCACAACGGCGGCAGCCGGTGCTGCCCAGCGCAGAGCCGGAGGAGGCCCGCAGACGGAGCGCGGCCCGGGGCTCTGCCCCCGTCTCCGGCTGCCGCAGAGCCCCGCAGCCCCCGGCGCGGGGGGAGCGGGCGGCCGCAGCCCCCGCAAGCCGCCCGCTCTAGATCGGACCCAGCCGAGGCCCAGCCCCGCCGCCGCCGGCGGGGACAGCGGCCCCGGGGAAGCGCTGCCCCGAGCAGAGCGGAGCTGCCCCGAGCAGAGCGGAGCTGCCCCGGCCGCCGCGTCCCCTCCCCGCGGCACGGGGCTGCTGCGGCCCCGGCGCCCCGCGGTGCCGCCGCCCGCCCTCCCGGCGCGCCGGGCACCTCACCGCTGCGCACCGCGGCGCCGCCCGCTCCCGCTCCCGCTCCCGCTCCCGCTCCCGCCGCGCTCCGCTCCGCTCCGCTCCGCCGCGCCGCGCCGCGCCGGCCCCGCTGCGGGCTGCCCCGCGCCGCCCTGACATCACCGCCCGCCGGCGACGGCCCTGCCCAGCGCGCCGTGCGGCCTCCCCATTGGCCGGGCGCGCGTGGCGTCACGCCTGGCCCCTGCCCACGCAGCGGCGGGTCAGCCGGCAGGCCCCGCCCCTTCGCGGGGCGGAGGCGTGGCCTGGGGGGGTCACGTGTCGCTGAGCCCACATGGCCGCCATCCATCCCGCCGTCCATCCCTCCATCCTGCCGTCCATCCCGCTGTCCCTCCATCCCGCCGTCCATCCCTCCATCCCGCCGTCCATCCCTGCATCCTGCCATCCCTCCATCCCGCCGTCCGTCCCACTGTCCCGCTGTCCATCCTTCCATCCTGCCGTCCATCCCTCCATCCCTCCATCCTGCCTTCCATCTCACTGTCCCACCATCCATCCCTCCGTCCCTCCATCCCGCCGTCCATCCCTCCATCCCGCTGTCCCTCCATCCCGCTGTCCATCCCTCCATCCTGCCATCAATTCCGCCATCCATCCCTTCATCCCTCCATCCCGCCATCCCTCCATCCCTCCATCCATCCCGCCGTCCCTCCGCCGGGCTCAGGGCGCTCCCCGGGGCTTTGCCTGCTCCCGGGGCGCGGTGCTGGAAGGAGCGGCTCCTTCTCCCCGCCGTCCGCCCGCTCTCGCTCAGCTGCGGCGGGGGAGCCCCTCGCCGGTGGGGCGCACCGCGGTGCGCTGCCGGGGGGCCTCCTTCTCCCCGCCCGCGGAGGGGGGGTTCACGGGTCACAGGGCTCCCTCCGCTCCCCAGGCAGAGGCGCGCCGCCGTCCCGCCCGCATCGCTGCGCCGACGCACCCCGGACCGGTGCTCGACACCTCCGCGCGTCCAGCCGCGCCGCTCAGCTTAGAACGACTCTGAAATAGCAACCCAAGGGCATTTTCTCATTTTGACTCAGTAACTTATTAATTAAGCCCAGCTTTGGTACCTTGTCTGTCGCTTTGGGACCGGGGCCCAGGAGCACCGACACGGTACAAGCGGTACGCGCGGGCTTTCACGCCTCTGTGCCAGACTCAAGGGCTTCTCCGATGTAGTTCAGCAAAGAAAATCGGGAATATTGTCACGTACTCGCTTCGCATCTGTTTACGCCACACGGTCCCACAACCAATACACACATAAAAAGCAGCAACTCCTGCTTACAGAGCTCAGCGCCTCATCGCTCTGCAGAATTCTGTACTCCTGAATGAAACCAGCTCTTCTGATTCATGTTTTCCCTTTATTTCCTTTTTTTTTTTCTTTTTTTTTTTTTTCTTTTTTGCACAAGTGGAACTTTTGACCAGTTGTTGTTTTTCCTTCCTGCCTTTCCTTTCCTCCCAGGAAGCAGTCAACAGCGAGTTATTACCCAGAACGATTACGTGATCCCCAGCTCCGTGCCTTGGAGACAGGTCCGGAGCCAATAACGGCGGCTGCGACCCAAGCATGCGTGCGAGGGGAAGAGGGCGGGCGGCGCAGGAACCGCGTTCCCCCGCAGATACACTGAGTCAGGCGTGACTAGGGCCGGTGACTTCATGTCTTAAAATAAGGAAACGAAGGCAGTCACGGTCAACGGCAGCAGAGATCCATTGTGATCGAGACCCCTCTGAAGATGTGGGCCGTGCTACTTCGTTTCTTTCTGCTCATATTAAAAAAAATAAGAAATACTTATAAATAATATATAATAAATATAATAATAAATACTTATAAATAATAAATTTCCTGAAATACTTGTTGCTTTGGGAGAAAAGGGTGACCGGCACACTTGAAGCAGAGCAGGACCTATAATTATATAAAGCAGCACGAAGATAGCTCAGATAAACCCACTCCGGTCTTCTAACTTTCTCGGGCCCCCAAACCTTTGCAAACGCGTCTCTTGTGAGGAAGCCGAATTTCTGGAGCAGATGAGCAGAGCGCCGCTTTCGCTGGGGTAAAGTAACTGGCAAAGCGCGCTGGGTTTTGTGCCTGTCTGCTGCTACACAGCCTACCCGAAGCCAGCCCTTCAAGGGGGGATGAGCATTTGCAGTATTTAACTAATTCCCAGGGCGCCCTGCTGTGACATTAGCAAAGAGGCATCAAGGAAAACGTGAGACATACAGAGACGATGCCTTAGCTAAAGCCCTAGCACGGTTCCACACTCAAGCTGGGAGTGGAGTTCCAAATCCTGCCTCCAAGCCTAGCCTCCCTTCTCCTTTCTCCGAATAAACCCGGTCTGTAAGGCTCCCTTTCCGCCTTCATCTTTCCTTCCTGACCTGGAAAATCCGTATCTCCCCCGGAGCAACCATTCTTCCCCCACCCCCCTAAAAAACAACGCGCACCAAAATGTGACCTTGTTGATTAACAGTCCAGCCAGCTGCACGCTCGGGAAGTGGAAACGCGGAGACAAAAGCCGCCTGAGACAAGAAAACAGAAATAGATAAAATCCCTACCAGCGACACTGACGCGCAGAGATCAGAAAGGCCGAGGATGAAAGGGCAGGAAACGGGTTTCCAGTTGCAGAGCAGCAGGTACCAAAGGCAACAAAATGCTTGGAAAAGAAAGAGTTTACCATCGAGCTACAGCAGATCACGGAATGTCGTGCCCATGTGTTTCACAGCAGCCACGTGGCTTTGGCACAAGCAGGCTGCCAGCTCTGCGCAAGCACTCGGGAATGGCCTAGGAGGCCACAATGTGTATAGGATGATTTTGCCCTTTTCACAGAGGAATCCAGCAAAATAAAGCGGTTCGGCCAAAGTCACTCAAAAAACCCCCCTAACGCAGAATTTGACAGCGTCCTGTCCAACCCTTTGCTCTCTGTTCTAGCTCCACTGCTGTCTGTCATGTCGAAATGCTGATCTGAGCAGAGTCCTGGCTGCCTTTGATCAAGGATCCCGAGGGAACCTAGTTCTTAATTTCTTGTAACCAGGAATCTCAACAGGCAAACTCAGAGACTGAATAGGTTATGGGTAATGACTTACAGGACGTCAGTCCAGAGCAGAAGCAGTTCATGAGGGCATGCAACAACGTCAGCAGCTGGCCCTAATCTGGTCCTGATCTGGGAGAAGAAACGCAGACCACGGAAGTTCCATTTTACCAGTCTGGAAGCAAACAAAACCATCACCATCCCTTTTCCGAAGGTCCAAATGACTACCGCTCCCAGCTGTGTTCACGTGTCACCCGCGTGCTGTGCCCGCCGTGACAAACACAGGCCGACCTCAGTCAGGTACATCCCTAGGGCTTTTTGCCACGTGAGAGCATCTGGCGGAGGGGAGCTGGAAGGTCCCGGCTTCCTGCGTTCCACCAGGCCAGCGGTTCCTGTGCCAGCGGCTGCTGACCCAGCGACAGCAGGGACACCTGCCACCGCGGGGCTGAGGACAGGCCTCGCTTCTCTGCTTTGTGCCAGGTATACGCTGCGAATTCGTTTATATTCAGAAATTAGAAAGGACTAACACCACAAGCCTGCTGGACTGATCAGAGCAGACACGGATATTAAAAAAAAGTATAAATGAAAGTAATTTCTTAACTCCCCCCTATTTCCTACTCCACAAAGATCCTCTCACTTCCCAAAATCCCAAAGAGGACATTGGATTAACCTCTTCTGGTATCTGTATACTGACAGTACTGTAGTAACAACGTTTAAAAATCCAAGTGGACTTGGAAGGAGAAAAGTGCTCCAGGGCAAATAATAAGTATCATTCCTGAGTACTTATACAGCTTGTCAAGTAGGCTGAACTCAGACCTATACCGAAGCTAGACTAGGATCCGAGCTAGTAAGTTTAAAGGTGGTTTAGATATGCACGTGCCAGATGTAGCGGCTGCAGTACAGTCAAAATAGTTAGAATCTGGAAAAAAAACATTCAGGTTTTCTCCTATGGCCTTTCTGGAGGAGGCTATATCCCTTACCCTGGCCACCGGGTCAGTCTGGGATGGTAATCCACTGCTGCCTGTCTCTAATCATCTTCACCATACAGAAAACATGAAAATAACCTGTCGTACCTGTGGTAACTGGAGGGCGAGCATGCAGACAGCCTCAGCACTGACACGCAGCCAGCACAGTCACCAAGCACAGGATCATTACCATGAACTACAACGAGCTTTTTTGGTTACTCAGTTAAATAACTGAAGCGCAGCCAGGCCCCTCCACGTGGTTGCCTTTCTAGTGCAAGATCAGGCACAGTGTTCAACTCATCTGAGTATTTACAGGGCTACAATAAACCATACAATTATGTTGGATTAAAAATATAAATTAAAAGATGCGTGGAAAGCCCTCTGGGATATGCTACATGACTTGCACGTTGCTTCTCATACCCCACTGCCCAGGCCTTGGCCAACTCATAGGTAAATCCATCAGTGACAGAGCATTCACCCTTTGTCCCCTACCCCCTGCATTAACCACCCTTCCATGTGGTCATTTTCCTTCCTGCTGAGAACTGACTGCAGCTTCCTCTGGGGCCCACCATCACAGCTCTTCAATCAGCCAGAGCGATCTCTCCTGAGTGCAGCAGGTCACTCCCTTCCCCACCATGCTGAGCGCTTTATCTCTGCCGCCCCCGCTACCCTGGGAAGCCGTGGAACCGGAAAGCGGAGCCAAGCCCCCTGCACGGCAACTCAGATGACACACAGCCTTCGCTGTGTTGTTGAGTTAAGGAAAATAATTCCCTGGGCAGCACTTCTGCACGCCTCTGGGCCTTGCTACGGGCACTGAGAGATGCTGGCACGCAACTACCAGTGCTGTATGAGACCTCACAGCTCATGGCAGCACAGTGCCTTTAAAGGGTTATTGCAGGAACCTGAATTTGGGGACTAAAATGACAAACACGTCTAAAAGTTTCAGACTGCTAGCAAGCTCTGCATAGGAGCTGCGGATGAGGACTGAATGCGCTGGCAAGAACCCGTGCAGGGTTCAACCTGGCAGCAGCAGGCAGCGCTGAGGAGCGCTGCAGGTCAGGATGAAGGGTCACAGGCTGAGCTACAGCAAGGACCGCGTCCCGCCAACGGCAAAGGACACTGCAGGCTACGACGGAGCGGCCTCCAGAGTCCTCAGTGCTCTGTGGCACTGGTAAGAGTAGGGCTCGGTGGCGTGGGCTGAGTGGGGAAGCTTTCACAGCACCTGCTTGAGAAAATGGATTTCACCAGCTCCATGAAATACCAAACAAAATGTCAGAAGAGGAGCCAAGAATGCAAGTGTCAAATGCAAGGCTGGAGGAAACAACTTTGTAAACACCTTGTTCCTGCGTTCTCCTCCAGCTCTGTGCCTGAACTCTCCACGGTCACTCTGGGCTGAAAATAAACCAAGCCCTTGTAAATAGAGGCTAGCAACAGAGCTTTCTTTAGAAAATGCAGGTGTGGAACGTGACCTTTTCTCCATCGCGTAGCAGGCCCGCATGACCCTCAATCAGCTGGTCTGCTAGGTAGCAGGCTGCTACAGCTGGACAACTGCAGACGTTACTTTGAGTAACTTGTCGGAAGAATGGCAGCTTTGTAGACTTGGCTACACAGAAGGGGAAAAAAAGGAAGTTGCTATGGATGTAACACAGAACATGTTAAAACACTGGAACCGGACTAATACAAACAGCGTTCAAAACCCCATCAGGTACGACACCAAGTTGTGTGTCTTCAGAGCAGAAAAGCAGGCTTTTCCTTCTCTGATGAATCAGAGGTAATTGCTCTACATGCTCAAAACACAATGACTCACTACAAAAAAAAAGAGAATAGCTCCCAGAGCTATTACTCTGTGTTTTCATTATGCACTTGACATTATCAAGTAACTACTCATACAATGCAAAGTTGTATATGATCTTAGCAGAACAGGCCAGCGCATCATCCTCACGCTATTATTTACATGACGACGCTAAGATTTCAAATACCACTCAAGATGAGAGACGTTCTCTGAAAACATCTCATGGGAGCAGTAAAATGGGGTGGAAAGAAAACTGTTCTGTCAGGAGAGGTGTGGAGATACCACATCATTGAGTGATCCTTCAGAATTGTGCCAGATAAGCATGACATGGCAGCTAATATAAAATAAGGAGACTTGGGAATACGAAGGGCAAAGCCTCTGCATAGAAAAAAACCACAGACAATTATCAGAAGTGACTTGAAAAAATGGGCAGAGGTGGGGAATGTGCTTTTCCACCATTGGATCCCGCAAGATAGGTCTGTGTCAAGCACTTCAGTTTAGTGGCTTCAGGTTGCAGCAAAGCCCTGTTGAACGTTTACTCAATGCGGAGGCACTGCATGATTTCAGCAGTGGCTGATGAGCAGCACTTAATGAGGCTCTGCAACAAGCTGCATTAGCAAAATCTCATGGCGCACATTTGCACAGTACCTGCCAAAACCAACCCTGCCTTCCCAGCGCTGTTTGCCCTTCACTTTTCCTTCAGCAGCAAAATGAATCTCCAGATGAACGTCCTTTAAAGAAACAATCCTCACCAAACACAGAGATGAGTGATTTTTGGTTGGGGACGGGAGATTACAAAATATAAAGGATGCTTTATGTCTTTAGGACCCATTTGCTATTACAACAGACAACAAATCCCTCCTTCCACAACACAGCCTTCACTGAACAACAGCGTGACCCAGGTTAGGATTTTCACAACCTGTGCCCTACAACAGAATCACAGAACGGTTGGGATTGAAAAGGACCTTGGGACATCATCTAAGCTTTACTCCCAGGAGGCTGCCGGCCTCCTTTGCTCCCAGGGCACATTACTGGCCCATGTTCAACCTGCCCACCAGGACCCCCATGTCCTTCTCTGCAAAGCTGCTTTCCAGCCAGCCAGTCCCCAGCGGGGGGTTATTCCTCCCCAGGTGCAGGACTTTGCATTTCCCTTAGTTGAATTTCATGAGAGACCTGTTTTCCCGTTTCTCCAGCCTGCCGAGGGCCCTCTGAATGGCAGCACAACCATCGAGTCAGCCAACCACTCCTCCCAGTTTCGCATCACCTGCAAACTTGCTGAGGATGCACTGTCCCATCATCCAGGTCATTAATGAAGACGTTAAACAATATTGCCCCCGTACTGCCATAGCCAAAGTGAAGGCTTTAGACTCAGTTGTGTTTATAGAGACTAGCCAGAGAAAAAAAACCCCAAAACCCTTCCTCCACCTCCCACTCCCGGGGATGTATTTTGTTCTGTGCTGTACCCTGACACATCGCTTTTGCTGTGTCTGCAACCGGAGTTTGCAAGAGGAATGACACCTTCACAAAAGAGCCATAGACATGTGGCTAAACAAATTAATGACGTTATGGCACACAGACAAAATGCAATAAACCGTAAAAGATGCAAGCTATTTACTACCCAATAATGCATAAACAGAGTTAGCTAATTTTGTATAGAATGGGGAGCACCAGGGAGGGTGCAAAGATTGAAGCAGGCTGGAAAATATGTGGATTTGTTTTGATGGAAACTTTATTACTTGCTCTAGTGTAGAATCAGGTGTGGAAATGACTTCATTGCAATTATACAGTTACATAAAAAGACTAAATAATAATCAGAAAAGAATCTGCATTCCTTGTTTTATTAGATGAAAATGCTGATCTGGTTTCAATTATTTAGTAGACTGATACAGTTTTAGCCCATTGGCCATACTGATAAGATCAGACTGCAAATAAATAGAGAACAGTGAACGGAAAGAATAGGAATCACCGTTCCATCACTGTTTTTCAGGATACGTTTCAGGGTATTTCCTGTACATTCCAGTACATTTTACAATATGAATTTAGAGCAGAACAACCACCCATTCCAGTGTATAATTCAATTTCGGACAAAGAGACACACATCGCTGCAACAGTGCAACAGGAGGAGTTGCACTAGTACCTGCAGCGCAGAGGCTGCATGGCAGTACAACAAAGCAGCTTTCGCCCAGTCTTTTCTTTGGCTAGCATCTGGTTCTTAACTCTTTCTTTGTTTAATTAATAATGGTAACCACAACTAAAGAGGCTATCAAGGCCAAAAGAATGCTTAACCCTTCAGTGCTAACAAGGGTAGGCATGCTAGTGCAAGGGGTGCAAGATTAAATAGGGTCAACATCGATGGCCTGTCTACACTGGGATTCCCCAAGAGCTGAGTCAACAGAAGTGCTGCAGCAAAGTGAAAACTGCTTGCACAGGCAGAGAAGGAACAAAGACTCTGCTCCCACTGAACTGGAAGAAACTGAAGGGCTTCACCGTCTTTTGCAATCAAGTTCTCAGAGGAACAAAAGGGAAACGTACACTACAGAAACTGATTCAGTGAAAACAGAATATATACGAGCAGACAACACCGATTTAGCTTCTTATTTGAAGCTGCAATTCCTTATTCTGACACCCAGCTGCACAACATACCCTGCGCCTTACCAAAGAGTGAGAGAGAAAAAAAAAGTCATGAGAGGACAGGAAGAAAAGTTTTCAGCACCTCTGAGATCAGGGCAACATCAGTTAAAGCAACACAGCTAGGACTTCTGGAGCTCAGGATTTTAAAGTAGTCAGAAATCAGTGCATACATGGGAGAACTTAGCAGTAGCAAGTTAACACTGACACTGGTTGAGAGCACCACTGATGCTGGTTGAGGAAGCATCAGCTGGGGAAGAAGCCCACACCACGCAGCAGTGCCACAAACTCGTAGTGCAACTCTACCAATTACGTGAAACCTACACCATGTCACAAACCTTCCACGTGAGCTTCTGACAGACACGTCATTTGTGAAAAATCAACTAACTGTATAAAATGAGTTTGTCAAAAGCACACATAGGAAGATTCACCTCTGTTACCGACAGCTGAGTGACTGCTGATTATAGCTTAGATTTCTAAGTTACTACCAACTTCAGAGGCTTAAAGAAAGCACTGAAAAAATTAATACCATCAGATTAATGGCTGCATGTCAGACCAGGGAGGAACAGAAACCAGGGTTACTTGTTGTGTTTTGTCCAGGTTCTTATCACTTTCTGGCAAACCGTACATTTGCCTAAAGCAGCAACAAGCAGTTTTTCCATCTGTATGTAAACCACAATATGCAAAAACCAGATTCCAGACATAGCTCAATATGCAACACAACCGCATCTTACGGCCCAGAGCCCTGCCATCCCGGAGTCCACCTTAGCAGCTGCTCCTCTCAGGCGTGCTGCTCACAGCTCGTGGGAGTTTGCGTGAGGCTCCGGAAGCTCGTCAATGTCACAGTTCTTAATCAGCTGAAAGAGGAACTCGATCTGCTTCTCGTAATTCTCAATTGAGATTCTCTCATTCAATCCATGGATCCTGGTAGAAAGAGAAGAATGTTTTTCATTCCAGTGTGCATTGGTGACTCACCTGCATATAGCCAGCACCCTACTTGCCTGTTCACTTCATAAAGCAATGCCCAACACAAAAAAGCAGCAATATACACCAAATACTGCACTGTAACTGCGATGCTTGTTCCTCAGGCCAACCAAATTTACTGATTCTAAGGCTCAGAGCGTAACAACTAAGTCCATGGTGTATGTGGAAAAGAAAAAACAGTACTCCAGCTCTTGGCCATTTATGTCATGGTCCTGTACAGCTACAAGAGCACTCTACTCCGTATCACCTGCATCTCAATAAAATGCCAAATCTATTACATGGTGAATAAATAAACAATCCTTTGCATGATGATGTTCTTTGCTATCACTTTACCCAAGCAAACCAAACTTCCAGCTTTAAGGAGCAAATAAATTCAGAGTAGCATGTGTCCAAACGTACGGATAAATCTCTTAAACAAGGCCAACTACCAGAACCACACCTTTCACACTGCTGCACTACATAAAGGATCCGGTCAGCTTGACAGCATTGCTGTATCACCGAATGGGACGCCTAAATGAGGTCTTGTCTGCATTTGAAGTAAAGGAGAGCGAGGGCTAACACTCTCCCAGTGTAATCACCACCCCCTATTTGTGTAGCACCCAAACCCGCAGGAAATGGGTGGCCTAACAAAACGTGAGGCAGCACCACCACCACGCCAAGGTATACAAGGTTGGGTTTCCTTCTTCTGCCTAACGCATATCGATTTTCTCTTTCGCTAGTCCCCACCCCAAACAGCTGCTCACGTGCAGACAGAATACAGTACCTGGGAAGATCATCTGATTTCAAGAGCAGTGGGTTAAATCGATAAATGGCATTTGTGACGTTAGTGAAATGCCTGCTGTCTGTGTTTCCAATGCATGTGCCTGGAAAACAAACGTCAGGTTTACTTTGCACGAGAGCAGCATTTTAATGACCCACGCTTTTCCCAGGAGAAAGGAAAGGCATCTGATAATAGTTCTATATGAGCCCTAGCTACACCAAAAGCAAAATCACTAGAAACAGTTTATTGGTACATCCTGGAAGAAGAACATTCTCTCTTTCATGAACAGGAAGAGCTGAACATACAATTCAATCATTCTAAGAACAGCCATGATACTCAGCCTCCGCAAAAGTTTAAGCGTTAAACTGCAGTCTATAAAACAGAAGAGAACTAGGAAGGAGCTGCGAGAAAGGGAAGGGGCTGGGATCATAAGGAACAATACAGAAAAGCAGGAATGGCTTTGCCAGCTATGAAAACAATAAAAGAAGAGCTAAAGCAAGAAGACCTCCTACTCTCCCTCACAATTCCTTTCTTCCCCGAAGAGATTCCTTTGTATATGCAGAGAGTCAAATTCAAGGCTCATTGTTTCTGTCAGTTTCCTGTTTGCTTTTTTACTTCCACTACTAAAAAACAACATTAAAACTTTTAAAACATAAAGAGAGAACGGAATAAAAAGAGGAAAAAACAGCTGTTTCCAGTAGTTAACAGCTGGGGTGGAGAAATACACAGAAAATGGAAACAAGTCAATACTGGGGGATGGGGGAGAGAAAAGCAGGGCGGAAGCTTGAGAGGAAACAATAATTATCATGTGTTTGCTGTTACCTGGGACTACAGTGTCAACATCTGGGAAAGTATCCAGAATGGTTCTTTGAAAAATATGGGCTCCAAATGTCTGGTCATCCCAAGGACTGACGGGGAGTGGGTCAAAGGCCTCTACTACATCAATCTTCACTCTGTCATCAGCAATAGTGTTTCTAACTATCTCTAGCACCTATGGGTAAAACACAGAGATTAAATAAGCAAAAGAAATGACAGCCCCCTTCTAGATGTCAGCAAACGTTCCACTTTCCAGAAAACGTTTGTCCGTGAACTGCCAACTGTGCCTGCAAATACAGATGCATAGTTAGGACTGAAACTGCGTGGCAGGCTCTCTTCCTCTTACTCCGTGGATGGCTGATACTTAAGCTAATTGTTTTTCTCCCTAGTGCAATCAGATGCACATCACTGTCTCAAGGTATTCCTGAACCGCTTCAGTCCTGAAAGGCAGGTGGTCAACCTGCTGCTACTTGGTAGTTGGGTCATCCATGTAAACGATCCAGAAAAAGCTTCCAGAAAGATAAACTCTCAGCAAAAGTGTGGGAAGGGAAGATACTATTTACTGACAATGTTTCACGGCTGTCCTTGGCTGGACAGGCACGCTGCACCTACTGAAGTGTGCAAGACTCCCGTATTCTCACAGGTTACAAACCTCGACGTTACCATTCCATAATCACATAAGATCCACGTGCTCTTTGGCAAAAAAGACTTCTGAAATCTGCTCGGTATAACTGCAAGGCACCCTGCCGAGGCTGGCCTGCCTCTTGCTCTGCTCCACATTCAGAAGCCATAGCAAACAACACATTTTGCAATCCATCTCAAAGGAGGAGAAAAGACATTAGATAAGCTGTATTTCTGACAGCCTCCATAAAGGAGCACTTCCCAAATCTTCCCCTTCCACTGCCTGTATGAACACAGGGAGGGACGAAAAGAGCATTCTTATAGAACAGATGTGCTGCCGCAAACGGGCAAGTGCCACGCTGCTCAGAAGGGGATGGAGAACAGCCCCGCGGCTGGGGGTACAGGAAGCACCTCAGCGGCCTTCTCTGCAGAGTGGATCCGGAAGTTCACCGTTGCTTTTGCAGAAGATGGGACGACATTTATCTAGAAAAAAAAAAAGGAAGGACCAAAACTTAAAAGGAAGTTAAAAACAGATTAAAATGCCAACTGCAAACTCAGAAACTGCTCAAACAACTCCAGGCCTCAGACTAATGCTTCACTCTGCTTCCACTAACATTAAGTGTGATATCTCTCTCCGTACTCTGTGTTAAAATACTGTAAATCTCATCTATGTGAATATCTCTTATCTGCATTAAACAGATATTCATCAAGTCAACAAAAATGAAGTTAGCTGTTGTACAGAAGTTTTCCTCTTGAGATAAGCCCTCTCCCTTCAGAAACTTTACACTGAGAAATTCTGAAAGTTTACGTTGGTTTTTTTAAGCAGTATTTTTACTAATTGTCATATTACTTTTCCCCAAGTATGAGACATGTAAGTCGCTTAACACATGATGTTACTGAAGACATGTAACTCTTCTTTTCCACAGAATGAATATTTGTAATTTCGTTAAACAAAAAAGGAACAATCTTTAGGAAAAAAACCAAGAAACCAGGGTGTCACTTCTCTCCTGGCCACTCAGTGTCACTGTTCAGCCACTGTATCTTGTTTTCTTGTCCAGCGATGCCTTCCAGTAACAAATTTCTTCAGGGACACACCAAAAAGCCTGTTTATTTTCCAGGGCTACAGTATTTTTGGATAGCTACACCTCCTTATCAGGGCAAGATCTGGCTAGATCAGCCAGAACCTGTTAGCTCTCAGTCCAAGGCGCACACTAACCCTACTCGAATGAAGGTAAACGTCAGACCCATGCTGGCAAACACAAGATCCCATCTGGGCTAGGGAAGTGTTTTCGACTGTGACATAGTTTCAAATACTGTCATCGATATTTTGCGTGATTACATAGAAAACACTCTTTCTCGTCCATCCTAAAACATAAACAATCTTAACACTAGTTTACAGAAAACGTTTTATGACAGAGATCAGACACTTCTGAAAGAAGTGATTTTCAACTGTAGCTAAATCCAAGCCACACCTAAAGTAAAAAATGAGACTGGTGGTGACACTACACAGGGTCTAAGACCAGGGCTGGTACTGATATTGTAACTGGATACAAATAGGTGGAAACCAAATGTCCTAATTGTCTCATCGTACTACATGGAGAAAAATCAAAATGAAGCTACCTTGATTCCTGCGTTAAACATTGTGACTGCTGTAGTAGTTCGAATCAAGGCATTGGTGGAAGGTTTCCAAGCAAGAACTCTTACAAAAAAAAGAAAAAAAAAACATGTTTCAGAGAAGTTAAGTATCGATAAAACATAAGCACCGCAATTACATAGGCAAGAAGCTGAATGATGGCCTATTCAATTAACAAAGTGGTTATTAACAGTAAAGCACTGATGTTGTCTACACTATGAAATGGTACAACTGATTTCCTGGGAAGACTAGAAATGGCTAGTGGTCTTCATCTTCAAAGGGTGAGAGGCTGGGAATGTTCATCAAGCATCTATTTTCTTACCTGCTGACAATAGGTGAAAACAGCCATAGGTTGCTCATGATGAGATTGAGAGGAAAACTGAACTAAGTGGAAGAAACAAAACCACAAATCAGAAAATGTCTAGTTTTCAAGAGGACAGTGTAGTCACTTGGCTGTGGTTGAACAATTCCAGCAGAAACAATTATCTGGCAGAAAGGACAGCTTAAGTCTTCTCCTTCCCATGAACTACATAACTGTGCTCTAAATTCATATGCTGGGTCACCCTTCACTTATTAAGATGAAAATCTGAGAATGAAATTATAGTTCTTTCCTCACCTCTGGTGCAAGGTGCTCCATAGTCATGAGCTCTGGCCCATGGCCAAACAGATTGCGCAAGGGATTCTGCTCCAGTCTACGACAAAGCAAATCGACATTTGAAATTTAAAAAATCTGTGGCTATTATTGCTCCAGAAGGTTGATAGGAATTTGATTTGTGAAATGTATCCATGTATTTGAGATGCAATCACACTTTCCTCTCCTGGTAAGTAAATCTGTGAGCACAGTTCCGTGACAGATTTCTGGGCATTCCAGTCCCATGCAAGGATTTTCTTTCAAGAACAGCTGAAAAAATCCAAAAGCCTGACTTTTATAAAGAATACATGGAAATCTATAAAGATATCACACCAAATACCATCAAATCTGTACATTTTAAGTTGTTCTAAAGTAAGTATTTATTAGCCAATTTGCTATCTACACAGACATGTAATGAGGTGATTTACCCAGTCACATTCTGACTTTACACCATGTTTATTGGCTTGGGTAATTACCAGCTAGAGGTAGCAGGTATGTGCAAGGATAAATTCCAAAGAAATTCTGCAACCCAAACAAATCAATCTCTATTGCTACAGAGTAAATTATGATAGACATCATGATGTACCCATTGTCTTGGTTTTAAGGAATCAACTGACACCAGGAACAGCTGAAGTGAAAAGACACTCCAGACATTTGGCAACTGTCCCTTTGCTGGGGATTGCATTTCTGCCTTTCAAAGTGAGCTACAAACTTCAATTTCAAATATATAAGGGGAATTTGCAAAATAAATTTAATACAAATATGACAAATATTTGTAAATAAATACAAAAAATACAAATATGAAAAAGAAAGTCACGTATCAGTGACTTAGGAGCCTGCTTGACTTGTCTATGACATTAGGTGACAGGGAAGCTCTCACCTCGACATTGCTGCTGCAAGAATGCCAATACTGGTCTCCTTAGGAGGAAAGGATGAATGTCCTGGCTCTTTTTCCACAGTGAAGTTCAGTGTCATTGAACCCTTTTCTGTGATAGCAATTCTGGTGAATGATAAACACATAAATGATTAATGCAACTCCAAACACACATGCACAGACTACAGGTAAAAAGAACTACTCTGCATATTTTTAGCACCATAAAAAACACCAAAGAAGCAGTAACAACACATCCTTAACACAATCCCTACATGTTTGGAGGACTGATGCCTTGGCTGCTTCTCCAGTGAGCAGACCACGATTAACATGCTTGCACTAGGTAAGTGGAACATCCTGCTTTTGTCAGCACAACTGTGATGGACAGCAAGCAAAAGCTCAAGGTCCTTGACTTGCACTTTGTGCCACTGCTGTAGCTTTAGCAACACCAACGCTGCTACATGCCTTGAAAATGTATTTTATTGACATTAGCAAGGTCATTCCTCACAAATTAATTCTTGAAAATGAATCACTTTCATCATGGTCAATTGTGTTCTCTCTTACTTACACAGCTACTGGCTTCTTCACTCCCGCAATGATGCCATCTAGTATTGCACTTCCCTCATCTAGTAAGAAGGAGAGTTTCACTCCTCTAGCTTCCAACAGAGCTGCAATCTTCATTGCTCCCTTCCGACCATGCACCTGTGAGAATCCAGTCAGAGGAACTGGTCAGATTAAGCCACGCCATTGGGAAGGATACTGGAAAACATCTTGCTGTTGACAGTGACCAGTGCTACAATGCAAAGAATGCAAGAAATCCCCTAATCAACAGCTCTAGAGCAACCTGTCGATAAAAGATTCTTCCTAGCAAAATTCACTGGAGATTGTTAACGGCCTAGTAGCATATGAATTTATATCCACGCTGAGGAATGCTCTCATTCACGAGTCACTGAATGTTGCTTTGAATCCTACTAGTTCTTGGACACAATGGTATCTCAGAGCTATAAGCTCCACAGATTAATTAGCCATTTTAAAGAGATATTCATTTTAACTACTAACAATTCTTCGTCTTTATATTTTGAAAATGAAAAAACAAAACCACCTCATCTGTTTCTTTGTACTGTTTACTTGTGGGTATACCCACAACCAAAGTGAAATATTTTTGTTAGCTCCTCCTGATCATTTGGAACAGCCATGTAAATCTTAGGCCAGCTTTTCATGTATTATATATATTCCAAAATGTGACTCCTGCTGGACCTTCCATGCAGAAAAGATTTTGAAATAACATTCTACTGTTTTCTTTTCTCTTTGCTCATCACACTAAACCCTTTGTCGATGTCACTTAAAGCCAAACAATCAATATATAACTATGACCACGTGCCTGACACAGTATCTACCCACATAACCAAGAAAAACAGGAAAGACTTTCTAGCTAAACCATGTTTAAAAATTAAGCCTTGTTACATACATGAACAATGCAAACAACTAGTTGTTTTGACGAAATGAAAGAAAATACCTCTTCATCATGTCCAATGCCAACATAGAAAGATCTGCGGGGTCTGTAATTTCTTCTCAGCAAAAATTCTAGAGCTTGCAGAATACCCTGCAGAGAAAAAAGCAGAATGTGTTGTACTATTCTTGTGTGTTAGTAAGGAGAATATATGTAAAAGAATGCAATGTAACGTAAAAGAAATACGATGCATTCAGAGCCCTTAAGGAAACTTTGTCCTGTCCACAGCTGAGCTTTTATTTCTACAACTCCTACTGATTATATTCATATTCTCTGGAAAACACACTGCAATATTTTCGATCAATAACGCTTAAGACTTAGTGTGCTACACAGTGTCAGTGTGCATACACAAAATACAGTGTAGGCTTGTTCTTGCTACTGATGAAGTCAGTGACAAACTGCACAGGAAGCACGACAGAGTTATAATTGCCCAAGGAATTCACTGTTCCTTTAAGCTGTCTATCCTACACACAGTTTGGCTCTGACTTGAGCTACCAAATCCATTTATTTTAATAAGCGGTATGTTTTGTACAAAAAGTGCTAAGAAGACAGAAACAGAAGAAGAAACTTAATCTGAAGAATGAGAAATGAAATCTACCATTTGCTGCATTTTTTCATCTCACCTGTTTTCTCAATTTAAGCTAGTTAATTTTTTTACATTTCAGCAGAAATTTATATCGCTTCTACCTTGCCAGCACCCATTTTTGCCGTGTTCGCTGAAGTTGTTGATTCTTATTGTCCATTTGTGGAGTTACTCGTGCAGTTGACAGCAGAAGGAAGCACCAAACCCAAGGTTTAAGTTGCAGGGCTTTGAAACTGACGATTAAACAACTTGAAGAAACTTTCTAGGAGTACGGCCTATGCCGTAACAAGCAGCCACAGCATCTGTGACACTGGTTTGCTAAACATCTCTTTAAATTTAAATACAGGGCTGTCATGGAAGTAATCTCTGCAAATCACAAAGGACTGTTTTCCTTATTAATTTTTCCATCAACCTTTTCCCAAATGAGAAATCCTTCACAGATCCATGTTTTTTGTACTTCACTCCTCCCAAATGTACTTAGTACAACAGCTCTTTGTTCTGCCACAGACTAGATAACAAAAGATATAAGGTTGTTTGACTATAATATTAAATAAACATTGTTTATTTTGAAACTCAAGCCTTTTCAAAGGGCCAAGTTTGGCTCTGAATGCCCATATGACACCTGGAAAAAAGTAAAAAGTCTATGCCTGGTTTCAAACACAGCATTTGACATAAAATCTAAATATGGCATTTAACCAAATAAATCTGCATCTGTGAATATGTTTTTCTGTATCTTCTACAAGCTTTAACTCTGCTTTCTTCAGTAATAAAAGACCACTTCATTTCTAGGAAAATTTGGAAGAAAACCACAGGGCTTAGGAATTTAGCACTAACATCCTGCATTTAAAGAGGGGAAGAGAGACAATACAGTAAATCTCACGAGAATAGATTCCTCCAATCTGCCTTTTTCAGGCTTTGTATCTCTCTGAAACGATATTACCCAGATGACGTACTATGGCAGAGTTTTTGTTATCCAGCGTTCCTCGTCCATAGATGAAACCTTCATGCTCTGCAGCTGAGAAAGGAGGGAAATCCCAGCCCTCTGGGGGCGCAGGCACAACATCCATGTGTGCAAGCAGCATATAGGGCATCATTTCAGGGTTCGAACCCTGAACAGTAAAGAGATGGCTGTATTTCCCAACAATTTCATGTTGAATGAACTTTGAAGAAAATACAGCCGGGAAGACTGTTAAGAAAAAAATTAAAAACACATGAAAAAGAAAAATTAACAATAATGTCCAATTTTATCATTATATACTCCACAGAGCCGTCATCTATCTAGCCTCAAGGGGAACACTGTAAGACTGACCACAACAAATTTGCTTCAGGAAGCAGATGTGCAGCTTCGTTCTCACACCTCTACCAATCCATCTCACTTTGTATTTAAGACTTTCCTAAGCAAACCCAGGAACTGTTGTTCACCAGTGCTGCAGCTGGTTTTCAGGTAGCAATGATGGGACTGCCAAAAAAGCGGGCTGAAGCAGGGGTAGGCTTCCCCCATTTTTTTTTTGTTTTTAATGGCAAGGTCATTTAACCATCTCAAGCACCAAAAACC
Organism: Platalea leucorodia; assembly: GCF_965183815.1. NCBI lineage: Eukaryota > Metazoa > Chordata > Aves > Pelecaniformes > Threskiornithidae > Platalea > Platalea leucorodia. The sequence goes on from NC_138841.1 coordinate 2,538,830, forward strand.
ATCATTGCAAAAAGACATTTGAACCTTCTCTGTTCTAGCTTTGCCCGTTGCTACGCCAAAGCACACTGTTGCAGAGGTGACCTACACATGCCATTTTTGCCAGTCCTTTCTTGAGGAAAAACAAAATAAAAATCTGTTCCATTACATTCAAGAACCATATAGACTCTCTTCAATTTGTTTATGAAAATAAAATTTAGCAGCAGAGATTAGTAAGAATGAAAGTTTAGTACCTTTCTGAATGTAATTCCCAAATTCTGCCATGGCAGTTGTATTCAAGTCCTCTGGAGATATGGAAACAGTTGGGATTTTAATAGCACCTTCAATGAAATACAAAATAGAACTCATTTGACACTGAAATCAGTCAAACAATACTTGAATTGCATTTCAAAAGGGAAAGTAATATTTATGTTCCTGAATATTTTCCAGGCTTTAAAGATTATTTCACAGGATAGTAAGAGCTGCCACTATCAAAAGAGACTGATGTACTTCAGCTGAGCTGCGCACATGCAGCACACCAGTATTTCCTTCCAGTTTCAGCCAAGGTATTTCTCTAGTTACTTCAACTCCATTTTTCATCCTGAAGTGTCGAGTGATAATGTTAGAAATGCTACTGTCCAGAAGCAGCTGCATTTTGCTAGGGTGAACTGATTCCTCATAGCCATAAAGTATTCTGGCAGCTAAGCAGGCAGCTTAGTTGGCAGTTCAAGGTTCTTTTTCAATAGGAAGTCAGGTTGTGACGGCAAGACTGTAATAGCACCTTTTTTCATACTGCTCTAACCCTTAAAGATATAGAGAGAGACAGGCCTTTTGTGGCTCCTTCTAGCCTGCTCTGTCATTCAAAAAGGCTCAGACAAGGCTGCTCTCCAACATCGCATCACCGTCATGCAAAGCATGGGTATAACTTAGTCCCAACGACTGCTGCCTTTCCTAAGAGCATCTGTTAAGTGTGGGTACAGATTCTTTTAAAGGTCGTGTTATTCAAGAAGAAACACAGCAGTAAGTATCTCTCATATCGCTGCGTTTTCCCATTAAAAAGTACATAAACAGAATTTGCTAGGCAATAAATCTTTCAAACCAACAATGCCAGGTTTACAGAACCCAACCCCTACTTGAACAGCCAACGACCATCGCTTCGTGCCAGATCACGGTTTCCTGCAAAGGGCCAGCCCTCACGAGATCTAAGTATCCTCAAAGTCTCCTGCAGAAGACCGTGTCAGGGAGCACAAACACACCCTGACTTGTTACAGACAGGCTGCCTGCAGCAAAGCGATGTGCAAGGTTTCAGCCAGCAAGGAAACAAAACAACCCGACAGTGATTTATCCAGTGGACAACGCGATGCCTAGCAAACGCAGTCACAGGGTGCCTGCAGCTTTCTGCGTGTACCAGAGGGAAACACTGATCATCAACATGGGAAGATGGCTTCAGGAGAATAAACAACCGGTTTCCTCCCAGGGGAAAGCACCTGAGCAAGCCTCCTTCTTCACTGCTGCCCGGTTCCCACCCGTGCCCCAGGGCCGGCCCTCGACGCCAGCCTCTCTCCCTGCGGAGACCTCGGGACGCCCCGGCCGCGACGCCGGGGACAGAGGGGCCGGCAACAACCCCTGAGCCGGGGCGGGGGGCACACAGGCTGCAGGCCCCCGAGGGGGCCCGGTGGGCCGGGAGGGTGGGTCCAGCCAGGGCGGCCGGCCGGGCCCCCTCACCTCGCAGCGCCTCCTTGAGCTCCAGCCTCTCGCCGGCACTGAAGGCGGCGGTGCCGCCTCGCCGGGCCCACAGCCGCGGGATCGCCGGGGCCCGCAGGAGGTAGGCGCGGAGCAGCACGGCGGCCAGCAGCGCCAGCACCGCCGCGCACAGCCCCAGGCCCGCGGCCCACGCCGCCGCCCGCCGCGACCGCCCGCTCCCGCCCGCCATCCCCGGCGGACTCTGGCCGCCGCCGCCGTCCGCCCCGCCGAGGAGCGGACGGGCGTGGCCGAACGCCAATCGTCACGCAGCCGCCCCCAAGGACGGCCAATGGGCGGCTTGGACCCGCCCCCTCCGCGAGTGCTCCTGGGAGCTGTAGTTCTGCGCCGCGGAACATTTGAAATGGCGGCGGGCGGGTGGGCAGGGCGCCTTGGCTCTCGCTCCCCTGCGTGAAATCGCATATTTCTTATCTCGAGGGGACGTTTAGGAGCCGTGGCGAACGGTGTCTGGTATCCACAGCAGCAAGCAATAATGGGAATGTCCCCTCACCCTGGCTTGGGCCGTGCCTGGAGCCCGCTGGGAGGCCGAGAACGCTGGGGCTCAGGATGCTGCTCCCAAAATGACGGAGGGAAAAGGGGTGCCCGTGGGGAATAACCACCCCCAGGTTCAGTGAGGTGGCGAGAGCCACAGGGTGGGCAGGAGGGTGCTGGTGAGGAGCAGGCCGAGGGACGGGCCCGCGTCGGGCACAGTGGTGTGTGCCGGGCTGTGCCAGCCCCGCTCCCGAGGGGCTTAAATCCGCCGGGTTTTCAAAACGCGTTACTTGCCTGGTTTAGGGAGGACAATGGAAAAAATGTTGTTCTCCTCTTTACAGCTGTCTTGTACTGAATTTGAAGATTTATCCTGTCTTCCCATTGCATAAACTGTCCTGCGATGCTTAATACCTGATGGGAGCTGCCATGGAAAGCCAGCTCTTGAATCAGCAGAAGCAGCAGATGATTGTTCACACATTCTTTATTATCAAAAAAGAACAAAACCAATATTAAATTAAATAAATTACAAACATTGCTGAGCTGGTTATACATCATGCATTTATCAAGTAAGGCTTCAGAGCCATTACACATCAACATCACTGTTACTGTAAGAGCAATAAAGGGACACTGGAAATCAACATTTTTCTACCCCAGCATGAATTTGAGCTTCCCTAATTTTCTCGCCTGGGCACTTGGAAATTAAGACTTCGAACTGGCCACATTGTGGCTCCAGCAATGCCACTGGCCCTCTGATGTAACATTTATTGCCAGAATGGGCCCATGGCTGCAGAAATGAGGTATCCTTCTTCCTAGGTCATCAGAATCGCAGAGCATATAGTCGGTGCGGCTACTTTCAAGCCGTCTCTCTTGACATCCCATCCATTATGCTTGGAGGAACCTCAAGAAATACAATCTGTTTTTTACACATGGTCTGTTGCTCTGAGGCTTCCTGCGTTTGGCCTGTCAGTCCCTGAGACTGTGAAATCAGCCTCCGGTAATTAACCTTGAACGAAGAACTGGAAACTGGAATTTTCCTCGTTTAACGTGATGCCACCTCAGAGATACAGAACTATTGATTAGCTGCTGTAGGATAGTTTCTTGTTCCATTGCACCAATTTCTTTGTTGCTTTTTTCAAACGAGCAAGTAAAAGGAGCACTCAGGCAGTAACGAAAGACCATGAGCAATCACCCTCAAAGATAATTTAAGAGAATTAATCTCTTGATTTTACCTTATAGAACAAGCTATACATGGTTCTGGAAAAATCACTGCTGTCTAAGATTAAAATAAGTAACAACCATTAGTTAGTGGGTTTTTCCTTTTGGAAACTAACCTCCTTTGGTTTTATTACTCTCTCCTGCACCACATAATCAGAAACTGAGGTAGAGAAACGGTGACTTAGTTAACGAGGTGTTACATAAAACCAAACTGGCAGGGTCCTGACGTTGTTTCCTTTAATGGTTGTCTGGCTAGGATGGTTTGTGAAGCTCTATTTTCCTTAAAAATGAGACATCGGGGAGCTGTAGGAAAGCCCCACTTTCTCTCCTCAGAAAGCCTTCTAGCAGTCTGCTAGTGAATCAGCTCAATAATGTATTAAAGCTTGTTATTATTTTTAATATCTTAGAGTAATAAAATAGAAATAACCTTTAAAAATATAATTTACATTCATTATTAAGGCCACTCTTTATTTTTTGCATTCATGGAAAGAAAACAGACTGTCCAGTTTTACTTTCATTAGTGTTCACTTTTTCTTGTTGACTCTTGCATTTTATCCCAGTGCTGGAAATACCTTTTAGGAAGATTTGGAATTCAAACAAAAGAAATTGTTTTCATTGCAGTTGAAGACATACCAGGACGTGTCTTTATCTTAACTTTTTTATAACCTTATTTTCATAAAGGCCATATTTGAGGTTGAAATGCACTGAAGAAGGGTCCCTTTAACCCTTGGCTTATGCTTAGATTTTGCAGGCTTTATATTGTCATCTTGTCATCACTGTCACAACGTCAGCACTGGGTAAGAAAGGAAGGCATCAGAGAGGGAAACTAAAATAGCAGTTGTTATTAGCATCACTCAAATATAAAAGAATGTCAGATTTTTAGAAATGATTAAGATCTCAGCTGTCTGTCTCTGGGTTAGTGAGGCAGGCTTGTTTGCCTGAGAGGTAGATGGTCCTGGTAGCATCAGTCTGTGGTGAATTTTAACGGAAATCATTGAACGTGTAGTAGAGAATCGTTATGGAAATATCACCTACTATACAAGAGCTGTCCCTTGCTGCACAAGTGACCATTTGAGAGCTTGTCACCAGAGGCCCTGCATAGCACAGGGTGTCACTTGGGCTGTTCCCTAGTTGCAGGCATAAAATACACTCAAATTTCAGTTTTACTGCTCTGGATCTATGGCATTATGAAAGGTGTGCAGGAGGGGCTTCCTTCCCTGTTTGCTACTTGTGATCAAAATGATTTGGGAAAAACATCTTTCCCCAAAGCACTCATCCATGTTCTGGACTAAATCTTTTAGTTGCTCCAGTCAACTAGAAGATGGGAAGAGTCAGAACACCCTTGGGATTAATGCTTTCATGCCATTCACAGTCCAAGAGCCTTATCTGAAGCGCCATTCAGTCAGTAGAAAGATCCCTAAAAAACTTCGGAGGGGATTTGAACTGGACCCTGGGTCTTTTGAACACGTACTCAGCCTCCCGGGCAGGCAGGACAATGTGTGCATGTAACACACAGTAACAAGGAATTCTTATTTCTGATTACAAACTAGTCCTATTAGTAAGAAAAAAAAAAAAAACGTAATCCAGAAAGTAGCCCTACTGAGACAGAGTACCAAGGTCTTCAGGGTATCAGAAAGACAGCACTGGATTGAGGCAGTGGTTTCTGCGGCCACAGGAGAGGCAGAGGTGGTGCTACACAGACGCGGGGAAATTCAGGGCCTTGCACTTACTCCGCAGACACCCCGAAGGTCAGTGCACGTTTTAGAACAACATTACCTTACAAAGCTGCATCGCCGCACCTTGCAAGAGTTGCTTTTGCTCGTGAATCAAAGCCGTGAGAGGCTCCTAATATTTGCTTGTATTTCACTTCATCGGGAAAAGAGAGAGGAGGGAAAAGAAAGAAGCGGGATGCCCGAGTTAGGTAACGCCTACGTGGGCAGAAGAGTGTGTGAGACAAAGGAGAGCACTTGGCAATCATGACTAATTGTCCCATGTGTTAAGGCACCTGCCTTCAAATGAACTCGCTTCTCTTCTGTAATTAATGAGATGGCATTTCCTGAGTTCCTGCTGCCGTAGGTTTCTGTTGCCCACTCCAGAGTCCATTGCTCTGAATACCAGAAGCAGAGCAGGAAGGAGGGAGGAGTTTATCAGTTCACGAGGTGTGATGGCCTCTTGCTTTGCAAACTTATTGTATCCCCAGGTAGAAGTGCCGCTCTTCACGAAGGGATGGGAGAGAGGAGTCTGTTCGGGAGGGTTTGCCCGTACGCTGACGCTCCCCGTGCGCTCACAGAGCTGTCTGGGTCTCTGAGTGGAACATGCTTCCAAACATCTCCTAAAGGGCACACAAGGCACGCTGGGTTAGCGCTGATGCCGTGGCACAAACCCAGCAACACAGCAGTCGTTCAGTCACGCAGAGAAACCCCACCAGAAACTCCAGCCCTTCCCAGCCCTCCTCCACAAGGGAAAGCTGGCGGTGGGGAGGTTGCTCTGCTTCCAGCCGTGCATGGATAGCCCGGGGAAGGTCAGCACTGGAACGTATCTCCTCCCGGGGACCTGGGTTCAGTGAGTGCAGATCACTTCAGCATTAACAAAGGCTGTGCTGAAAAACTTGACCAGTGGCTTTTGGGCTTGAGCTAAACCTGGTTCTCCAAGTTCACCCCAGTGCGTGCAGACCACAGGTCTGACTATGAACCTGAGCTATGCGGCCCAGAAGGGACCAAAGGATTCCCCTGTGGGGTAACCTAGCTGCTCCTTCATCCAGGTGCCTGCCACTGCTCCTCAAGACAGGGATTTTAAATTATTTTTGCAACTAACTTTTCAACGTGTTACTGTTGCTGGCAGTTTTTCCTGGCAATGGCACACGGGACTTCCCATCTAATCAATCCCAGCCACGACTTCTGATTTCCACCTTAGGTCCACAGCTGAGAAGTGACCCCTGGCACTAGAACTAACCTCCTCCAGGTTCTTGAACTCTGCACTGCTTTCACCCACAGACTCGTCGTAGATGGAGAGCTCTGTCTGAGTCGGCTCCTGTGCAGGAAAGAATCAAATCCACAAATTATCAGAGTGCAGGGTTGAAAGGAATGAAAAAAAATTACTAACCCAGGCTTAAAACGTCATATGTCCTCAAAGGGAAATGCCCAGGAAGAAGGGGCACAGAAGGAATCCTGTTTCAATTGTTTATCTCCTCTGACTGAGCTGGCATTTACATATCTCTCTGCCGAGATATGCGATACATTAACTTATCCTCACAAGAGAACTGGCTAATGCTGCCCGGGTTCCAATGCCAATTATCATGCAATAAACCAACCCATATTTAGGGAAATGGCCTGTTTGACCCTGTGTTGTCAGCATGTGCCACATTCCTGCCTCAGCCTTTTCTCCTCCCACCAAGGGAAGCGTTCATGGATGCTGGGGCTGTTCAAGGACAGGCGCATGTGCTTTGCCTTCATTTCCGAGGGCCAAATTCTGCCTTTGTGTGCAGCTGCATGATCCAGCCAACGCCAAACTGAGGGCATAGTGCTGGAACAGCTCTTTTGGCTTCTCCAGGCTGGGACAACGTTCATCTCCCAGCTAGGGGTTTGCAGAAGACATTTACACTTCTAAATTCCCATTGAAATCAATTCAGTCAGTAGGTACTTGGCCCATTTGTGAGAATTAGGAGATGAAATATTTTGTTGGATTGAGACCTTTACCACTTGAGATAAATAAGGAACTTTCTTAGGTGCAGTATTGAGTTGTTATTCTTCCTTTGTGCTGATGCAGTGTGTAAACCTAATAGTACAGTACTGTGAGCTGGAGAAAGACTGGGGAGCAAATTTACCTCTTCTGAGATGGGCGGGTGGACAACTTCTTTGATATTTGCCAGTGCAAACAAAACAGCATCATGGATCGTCAAGAAGATGTGACTTTGGTCCAGGCCTCCTTCCTCAAAGACTCCACCTGTGCTAATGTCATTGTACACCTGGGCTGAAGAAAGGAAAAGCACGTGAACAAGAAGGAAACCAAAGAAGGAAGCTTTTGAGAGTGCACGTGGCTGACAGTGGTCCTCTGAGCTAAAGCAAGGCTGAGATGCATAGGGAAGAAGCAGGTTTGCTGCAGAAATGAGAGTGTAGGGATCTATTTTTCTACATGCTAAATGTGGAGATGTTCCGGTCGTATCACTTCCCAAATGAAAGGACCTATTTCACACACAGAGAACAGTGTTTCTCTTTCCTTTCTTCTGTTCTCTTCTTTCATCTGTTCTGGTTTGGTCCAACGAAAGGCTGACAGCTCACACAGTTTGCATAAAGAACACAAAAAGATCTCCTGTCTGTCAGGAGCACATAAATGGGGGAAGATCACATGGAAATGTGTTCTCTGTGGATTCTTACCATGCACGTTTGCCAAGAACACTTTAATCCCAATCTTCTGATAACTGGAACACAACTAGAAGGGATGAGAGGGGAGAGAGAGGATTAATAACACTGCTGCTCCAGTTTTGTGTTTAGACATAAAGTCTTTTAGCCAGGGCTTTACACGTGTCCTGGGGATGCTGAAGGAGAAAGCCGCACAAACCTTCTGTTGAGGAGGGTAAACATCTTTATCTGAGCTGCCCAAGGGAGTAGAAGGTACCTGGGTGATACGTTGCTTGGCTATGTTTGTAGTACAGAACTAACCTTGCCCAGTGCTTTTGTGCCCATGAGGTCAACAAAACACACTCCACTCATGTCCAGGATGATGGTGTGAAAGCTGATATAGGGCGGTGCTGTCATCATAGGGTCGCCATCTGCTGTAGGCATGACGCTGAAAGTGCTTCCTTGCAGAGTAGTGGTGCTGCCCAGCTCACTGGAGGTGTGCACTTGCCCAGCACCGTTGGCAGGTGGATGGAACGTGACATAGGAGATGCTGGCACCATTAGCAGTCGTCTGGTTGTTATTGGTGTCTGTTGGAGAGGTGCTTTCAAAGTCTTTCTGGAGCTCTTGCAAAGACAAGGTCTACAGCAAAGCAGAAATGCACAGTCAGGGCAGGGCGCAGCCATCAGCACAAGCTGAGATCCTGACATGTGAATGCACCTGAAGTATTCAGTGGCATGAAGTGTTTTAATCTAGACTAACTCCAGCCTGGTGCCAGACTGGATGTCCCTTGGGGCTGGCATACATTAGGTTAATTTTAAATGATTCCTGTTCACATGCTTCAAGACTGCTCAGCAATGCAAACCAAATGAAGCTGGGATGACTGGGAAATATGCTTCAAAAGGGCACTTTTGAACTGAAATGCTGACTTAGATGCATCCTTAGAGAAAGGGCAAGCCCGGTTTCTAGCAAATTTCTCACCATGTTTCCATTCTAGCCATCTTTATGGCTTTCTTGCTCCCAGCCGTTTCCAGTTCTCCTGCATCTTAAGGTTTTGGCTATTGGGAGGAATGGAGATGTGGGTGGGAAGGAAAGGATGCAAGAAGTGGTGAATGTGGCTAGGAAGACAGTGCAGAAAATCCTGTGTCAAAAGGAGCTGTTTGATGGGGACTTGGGGTCTTATTCGTCAACGCAGGAACCCAAACTGAGTTACCTTGTTCTGCCTCAATAAGAATTTCGGTAGCTTTGTTGATGGTTGTGCTGTCCCCTTCTCCTGCCGTTTCACATATTTCTTCCTGGCTAAGTACACTTTACCAGGATCCACCCCGGTCTGTGGAAAAGAGAGAGTTTTCTTTGAAACGGTCTGTTCAGCCCCGTAGTCAGGGACTGCTATTTCTTTCCTGCTATTTTCCAGCACGTGGCACAGGAGGACAGCACCAGCCGTACTGCGGAGTGAGGCGATCCTGATGGCAACCAAACAGCAACATCTTCAGTAACTGAGGGTACCTGCACATGCAGGGAGGAGAGACTTGCAGTAGCAGGATGACTCTGCTGTGGCAGAGCTTGGAGGAGGATCCCTGCCAGGATTCAGGCATAACCTCTAAAATGAGGTCTACAAACAGTCCTGAAGATCAGGGAGAAAAGGGTGGAAGAGTACAGGATGGATGGGACCATTTTTCGTGATCATCCTAGGCTTAATTATCTGCACATAGCAGCGCAGGAGAGAGCAACGGCCATTTGGGATTGGCTGCAAGCAGAAATTTGTTAGGGCCTTGCTCACCTTGGCTATAATCTTCTCGCGGAATATCTCTGAGTTGGCAAAATATAGTGGCGAGCAGTAGGTCACGATTTTAATCCCATTAAGTTCATGTACCTGCAACAGAGACAAGAGCTCAAACCAGGCCTGACGGGGTGTGTGTGGGGTGCAAGGGGGCCGGGAGTTTGGGCAGCAGATAATGGGGAAGGTCGAACCGAACGGCAGCTCTCCTGCCACCCCTAAACAAGCAGCAACCAACCTCGCTGAGACAGAAACATGGACTTGAGTTTCCTGGTCACATTGGGTACCAGTGGCAAAGAACAGCATTTTCTCTGAGGATGCTTTAGCTTCTGCTTACCTTGTTGTAGGCTTTAGGGTTCTTGTAGATGTCGGTGGAAGTTACTTGGCCCAGGGCAGAGCCGTTACGGCTAGGAGAAAAGAGGCGATCAGAATTAGAGTAAATGCTGCAGGGGAAGAAAACTGCTTTGCTTCACATTCCATACCAGGATTTGAAAATTTGCTTTATGAAAATACTTAGATTTCATCCCTGCAGAGTCTACAGGGCAAAAAAGAGTCAGCAGTTTGAGATCCCAGGCTGGGAAATATTAATAAAGGGCTTTGATGGATTAAAAATGGTGTGAAAACTTCACGCCAGTCTCTGCACATATACGGGGCTCTTTTATGAGCAGGATTTTCTGCTGGGAGCTATGCAGGTAGCTTTTCGTGCTGAAGTAAATACTTTCAGACTTCCCCCTGCCTTGGGATGTGCACATCGCTAACCGTGTGCCGGAGTGGGAATGCAGGCAGTAAATTAGCGCCTGCCATTCCTGTTTGCACATTCCAGGGGCTGGGGAGGACACCTGCACTCCCCCAGGCTCCTGCCGCACGTTCCTTCGAAACATGGGCCAGAGGTCGGTTATAAAAATAATCTGTCATTTATTCTGCAACTGGGAGATTTTCCTTCTCTTTCGATTTTTGTAGATACACCGGTACTTACAATTGGGTATGGAAAACCACGACCAGCACGGAAAATCCCACACCCACAGCGACTCCGTAGGGAAGGCTCAGGAAGAAAGCGGACAGGAAGCTCACCAGCCAGACCAGCTGCGGAAAGAGAAGAGCATGGCAGGTCTTTTTACTCTACCATGGGCTGGAGCACAGTGATGGATGGAAAAAGGCTCTGTGCTGATATTCTCGACCCAAAGAACTACACAGCTGAGGATCAAAAGACCAAGGCCTGAATTCTGCAGCTATTCTAATTATACAGTTTATTGCATGCTTTCATGTGAAACATCGTTGCTGGGAAGCTTGCCAGAAGCCCCAGTTTTTCAGCCGTAAAAGCAGCCAGTGCGTTTCTTCACAGCTGCATGAACACCCGCACCACTCATTCAGTTCAAAAAGTATCAGCCTATCTAGCCAAGAAAAGGCTCCTGCGGATCAGATCATCTGCTGCTCAGTAACTGCGCCCAGCCCCAAGAAAGCTCCTGCTGTCAGTCAGAGCGCGTCAGAAGGAATGAGCATCCATCTGAAAACCGTCTGAGCACCTTCTATAAATGACCTGAACACAGCGCAGATCTGATGACAAAGTATGACAGAGCATACCAAAACCTGCTCCACCTCTCAGCTCAGAGCTCTGCCATTTATCATTTTTATACATTAGCACTCGAGCATCTCCCTCCCAATGAAATTAGTCCTGCCTAAGCGTATAAACATGCCCTCTGAGAATCATTATCAGGTTATTATAATCCCATCCTCAAGGCTGGTAAAACCTAACTTTGGCCTTGGACAGATCAGGGTAACTTTGATACCTTCAGCATCTTAATTTATATGTGTGGTGCGTATAAGTAAGGGCTTCCCTCCATCCAGACTTGGAATGGTCCCTGCAGTTAGCACTGACACACAGCCACACTTGAGGTCATGAACACCGATGGTCTGACATCACCCAGAAATGGCGTTCCCCATTTTGGGACAGGACACTGAATCTAGTTCAAATTCCAGGGAGATTAAGGTCAGGGGAGTGCGGTTCACTCCGTTGGCATCTGCCTGGTCCCCACGCTGCCGGCACCTGTGGGCTGTCTGTGGCTGCTGGCAGCAAGAGCTTTGTTCCAGCGTCTCAGTGGAAACACAGCACAGCCGGGGCAGCGGGTCTGGCTGTGCCATGGAGGAGAGATGATTCACACGGGCCAAACCAAAGAGGCTTCTGGCAGCCGTTCACCTCCGCCATGGTGACCACGTCTGGCAGAGACACGCTGGCAAGGCGTTCCCAGGCAGCACCATGCGTCTCCGCTCAGTCCCCCGTCTGCCCAGACGTGGGGCTGGGGGCTGTGGAGCCCGCGGGGCCGGTCTGTGCTCCCTTCTGTGAGCTCCGATAACGGGCAGTAACTCCACCAGCCCTCACGTGAACGGCCAGAGCCACCCCGGACCTTCCACCCAGCCCACCAAGCACCAGCAGAACCCATTCAGAGATGTGCTTAAATTGCCACAAACAATTCCCGACAGAGAATTGCATCTTCCCACCAGCGACTTTCCCTCTCTGATGGTTCTGGCCTGCATAACTGTGTCAGCTCAGACCTGGCACGTCCCTGGTCCGGTCGGTCTGCCAGGCTCAATCCTAAGCACGGACCATTTTTTCTGTAGCCCGTGCCCTGTGCTAGGGTGTGCCTTCACATCATGATCACACCCCTGCGAAATCTCTGCCGGGCCTGCTAACCCATCGCCTCTCCAGCACCTGTTTGAACAGTATTTTGGGAAAGCTCTTGATGACTCAGGTCAGCCCCTTTGGACTCCTGATTTCTCCGATAAGGCGGTTTGTCGGGACCTGACAGGATATTGGCTCGGTGTCCACACACACCACTCAGCTGTGGGAGTCCTGTTCAAACACTGTCTTTTTATGTCAGACATTTCCAAATTCCGTTCTCACTCCCCCGCACCCCCTGCCTGGGTTTATACATCAACCAGTGCCTGGAGTCCTTATCGCTGTGAAGGGCTCTCCTCACCCTGGAGGGCTATTGTGTGAGTTTTTAAGTCATGACTCCTAGATATTGAGCAGGGCCGGTTTGGCTAGTTCTGGGCAAACAGGCTCCCGCAGTTGATTGGCATTTAAACAGAGCAGGTAATAGTTCAGGCCTCTCTGATATGTGCGCTAAGCATGAGAGGGCTCAGCTGGGCAGGACAGGCTCCGCCGCTGCTCGGGACCTCGTTGGCGAGGGGTTGCGAGCATGGCCACACCGAGAGAGCGAAACCCACCTTCTGCAGGGGACTCACACAACCCTCCTGCCCCCACAAGCCTGCCCGGGGGCTAGCCTGCTCGCCCTGCCTCTGCCCCGCGCAGCCGTGGGCTGAGCGGCCAGCGAAGGCGGGCGGACGCCTCCCACCCGTCCCCAGGCACTCACGCAGTCCAGCTTGCTCTTCTTCCACAGGTAGAAGGGATCAGCCAGCTGCTTGAGGGAGTTCTTCAGGTTCACTGCGATGAGGGCTCCCAGGACAGACTGCGGAGGAGAGGGGGTCGTGTCAGCTAGGATGTGGACGTGCAGTGTGGATGTGCCGCGTTTGGCAGCAGATGCTTTCTGCAGTGTCTCCCTTCCTTGATCCAGTTACCACAATGGGAATGGGAAAGGGAGACGCTCACGAAGATCTCACTTGGATCTGAGCATAATAATTTTGACTATTCTAGCTTCCAGAGACTCAGTGCGAACAGGACCCCGGGCCAGGAACAAACTGCGCTGTGCAGCAGTTTGCATCAGGGGTTTTTGGAGCAAGACTGCCTTCGCTTGGCTGTGTGGAGTATGTGACGCAACGGCCGCGCTGCTTGCACAGATGTTCGTGTTACCTTTGGAAGAGGTTCGAGGTAGATCCCCAGAGCCAGCATGGTCACCATAACCACCAAGGCCACAAAGAAACTTGCCACCTGCAAAAGAGAAAGAAATCACTTCAGCAAATATCAGGGTCTTCCTAAACCCCCTCTGGGTCTTTCCTCTCCTGCTGCTTCACCCAACGGCACAACTTGTCACTGCAGTATTTTATGTGAGCAGATGATTGCCTCTGAGAAATAGGCTAGGATTTTGCAGATCTCACAGATAACCCCAAAACTCCCTCACGTGGTAGCTCTGCTCAATCGGGGGAGCCAGACTGGGAATGCAGATTTACAGCCCTACATCCGTGACCAATCCAAAGAACCATCCAGGGAACAAAATGGGGTTGGGGAGGGAGAAAACTCTGCTTTAACAACAGTAACGTGAAACACTTATATATGGAGCTTCTCCAGACTTGCAGCAGCGATGTCAGGCTGGCAGCAGGCAGCAGCTGCAGGGGTTTGTGGTCAAGTAGGGTCATGCAGGGAAGAGAGGAGGAGGAGGTACTAACTTGTGATTTCCCTCCTGCCCCATCGACGGCGAGAGTGACGGAGAGAGCGCAGCAGATCACGTGGATTTTGAAGAAGGATCCAAAGAAGTTGCTGCAGCCCAGGGCCAGCATCTCCTGTGGAGATGGGGGAACGTGGTCATCAAAAAGCACAACTGCCCCTCCGGCCCCACCGACGCCTGTGAGCTGCCTGGCAGGAGGGCAGGTGCCCGAGTTTGGGATTTGTGTGGCCAGGGAAGGGGACCTGGGTTCCTTGCAGTGTGTTCCAGACCCTTTCCTTCCAGGAAGATCTGGGATGGGCTCTGGTAGAGCAGGGAAACCTGGAAGCACAATTCCACATAAACACTTTGTCATCTGTTGACACACTAAGGGCAGGGCTTCATGTGGTATGTGTGGCTGTTATTGAAAGCTGCCACGGTGCCAGTGATGACAGAAGAGGATTATTTAATGTCCTGCCTCTCACAGTGTCTAGGTGACACACCAGGAATCCAGGTCTTTCTCTGCTCAGTGAGAAATACGTGTGCCTCGTTGTGCTCCAACAACCTGCAAAAATGCTGTCAGTGCCAGCACTCAGGGATGAAACCTCAGGTCTGGAGGGAGAGCAAAGCAGACAGCTCAACCTAAGGTTGTCTTCCCTTTTGCAGGCTCTCTCCAGTCCATGGGAGATGGATCTGCCATGTCCTTTTGACCCGCACATGGCAAGCTGCCACGTGAGCCTGCGTGCGTGGGAACAGAACGTCTGTTTTAAGCAGAGAATGTTTGAAAGCTTCCTATTCATGCAGCGAGGTTTTCCTTTCACGCCTGAGAGCAAGGGGAACGGTCCTTGACTGCGTCCTTCCAGACCAAGCGTTACCTGGTTGGGGTCCACGTCGTAGCCATGCTTGGCTGCCAGCGTTCTCCCCATGGCTAAGTTGATCACGTAGCTCACGATGGCGAGCGAGAAAGCTGTGCCGATCATGTCTTTCCATTTGTTCACCAGGGGCAGGGTTGGCACTGGGAACCTGCACGCAGAGCAGAGGCGAGAGGCCGGTGAAGTGGGTGAGGAGCTTGTGTGCTCAGGAATGACATAATCCATGTCTGCGCTGTGGACAGCGTGAGTGGATGGTGGCAGTTGTGTAACAGGGCGCAGCAGTGCTGCCTGGCACTCCTGGAAGGGGACCGTCATACAGCAGGGAAGAGTGAGGTGTTTTCCAGGCTGCAGGAGGAGGAGGAAGAAAAATTATCTGGAAGTTGAGTCAGACCCGTACACGCACTTACCCCATGCTGATCTTCCCAACGACTGGCATGCCATACTTCTCGGGCATGTTAAAGCTGCCAGAGATTGCAGTCGCGACTATTACCTGAAAGTACAGAGAATGAAAGAGCAGTAAGCAGAAAGAGCATGAGCTCTCTCAGAAGCACGAAGCTCGCTGTGCTCCTGGGGCTGACAGTAGAAAATTAGCACCAAATTTGGGCTAGGAAAGGAGAGAACCTCCCCAGCAGGAGTTCCTCATCCTCAGCATCACCAGGATGCAGGTACAGTCCAGCAGGGACGAGCTGGGCATCAGAGGTATCCTCCATGAGGATGGCCCCATTTCTGATCCCAAGCCATGTGGGGGTCACGTCATATTCACTGTGTAGATGCTCTACACGATGGGCCTGCTGTGAGCAGTAGCGGGTGTCCCAGGGCTGTAAGGTGAGGGGAGGGACTGTCTCTGGGAGGGTCCAGGGGACAGCTCGTGCATCACTTACAATGATGATCTCCATGGGGATGGGCATCCGGATCTTTTTCATGTACTTTAGGTTGAGCTCCTTGACAATGAAGAGGAGTACAGCACTGACCAAGGCATAGACCAGGGAGGCCACGTTGGTTTTGGGCAGACCTTTACAAATATCAATGAATGTCTAAAGGGGAGAGAGGAGGAGAAGGTGTCATGAGAAACCGGAGACTCTGGACAACATGGACAGCACAATGGAGAACACTTGTTACCATAATCAACTGCAAACACCCTGAGATGTGACAAGGGTGAGAGAAGTGCTAGAAACCCTGCTGCTGAGAGATCAGCAACCAGCCCTGGGTCTATGCTGTCTGGTTAAATGCAGTTCTAGCTGCACCAATGGAGGATGAATCCATGGAAGATGCAGGAAAGCCCAGGAATGGGTAAACCTGGTCAGAGGAAAAGTTTCTGTTGCTAACAGTTGGGCAAGACTCCTGCTGTTCACATGAACACAGTTCATATTCTCCCCAAATCCCAGACCCGTTTCATTATTTGTAATTAGAAGCTAGCAGACAAGGGCTCGGATAATGCTGCATAGGAAATACAATGGCAGCAGCGTAAGTGTGCTGGGCTGGGAGCAGTGCAGACATCCGTATTCCCCCTCCCTCCACCCTTTCCTTTTCTCCGAGCCCCCCTTTCCCTTCATGGGTGGCAGTGATGCCTGCGGTGTGTTGGTCACTGGGGGAGGAGGTGCAGGGAAGGCTCCTGTCCAGAGCACCCACTTACATAGACGATAGCTAAGGGCCCGGTGTAAGACGGGACTGTCAAGCCGAAGACGTACTTGAGCACGGAGATGAGGATCTGCAGCCCTGCTGCTGTCATGAAGCCCCTGATGAACGACTCTGAGAGGTAGATAGCAACAAAGCCAAACTGCACGAATCCCAGGCACAGCTAGGGTAGGACAGACAAGGCGTTATTAGAAGCATGCCAGCCTGAAAGGGCAAGGTGCGGAGCCTGAGCCTGCCCACGTCGGGCAGGCTGCTCCACCGGGAGAGCGGGCGCATCCCTCCCACGCAGCCGCGGTGCAGGCAGGGCTGAGCCGACTGTCCCGGAGCAGGGATGGGGAGAGGAGATCTGCAGCGTGCCGGGGCATCATCACCACCTGCGATCCTGTCCCAGGGGCTGGCCTCACCCTTGGCTAGTCCATTCAGAGAATTTCACACCAAAACTGCAGCTTGGGCAGGATCCCCCCAAAACCTCTGTGCTGAGGCATCATCCACTTAGAAGTGGGGCCTCTTCTAGCATCTGCTACCACCATCTCCAAGAAGAGAGCTCGGCTGACTCCGTGTGGGTCAGCTCTGGCCAGGGGACACAGCGCAGGTGGTGGAGCGAGTCCTTACTTGTATGATGGCTGTCAGGCAGGCTAATGTGGCAGAGATCTCCAGCCTGGCCGCTTCCAGGGCTGTGGTATTCACGCTGGTCTCATTGGTAGTATGGTTGAAGTACTGGAAGTCCGACTCAGGAGCCAGCTCATTGCAGACATTCCCAACAATAATGCTGATGACTGCAAAAGTACCTACAGCACAACACAGTGATGTCAGTAGTTTTCTCTAGAGAGTGTCCTGCCCTGGAGGGCACTTGGACAGGTTAGGCTGTCCAGACGGAGACACCCAGCCCATCACCGCAGCCAGCCCTGCGGCGGGATGCAGCAGCGGTTCATTGGGGTGAGATCCTACTGTGCAGCCAGACTCAGGGATCTCGTAAACCTCTGACGAACCAAACATGCCCAAACATCTCTATTCTGGGACAGACCGGGTATTCCCAGTTGGTGTTTAATTGCCTTGTGCAGACAATTGCTCTGCAGACCCTTACCTGGGACCATCTGATGGATACCGCCAAGGAAGAGGTATGTTACCAAGGGGAAGAAGGAGGAGTAGAGCCCGTTGACGGGAGGCAGATTGGCCAGCAGCGCGAAGGCCATCCCTGGAAAACACAAGGGAGATGGCCAGGTCACCCAGGTCTGTGCAGCTGGCATCAGCCCCCGGCCCTTGTCGCACTCATTTCAGCTCCAAGAAGGTGCTGCGGCCAGCACAGACTGCTGCTTTCTGGGCAGGAGAGGCCAAAGAGAGCAGGGAAGGGCTCCGTGGAAAAATACAGGGACAACCAGGTAGGAGGTAGAGCTTGGGTTTATATATGTCAGCAGGTAGCTAACCCCCACAGACTGGACAGAGCTGTCATCTGCACACCTTGAGCTGGCAAAGTGCTATCCCTTCGCGGTGACCCCAAAAGGCATTGTGTCTCACCTTGTGGCACTTGGATCGTCCCCGCACTGAGCCCACCGAGAACATCGGACAAAATGTATTCCTTAATTCTGTACTTGGGAAGCCACACAAGTATTGGGAACAGGCTAAAGAGGATGAGTTTGAATCTGGAAGCTGAACATCTAGGGGAGACAAAAAAAATGCAAATAAGTAAAGAAGAAAGGAAGCAAGCAAGCTGGGAAGTGAGCAAGCAAGGAAGCAAGGAAGGATCTTCCTGGGAATGTCTCAACATTTCTCCCGCACCAAATCCTGAGCCTGATATTTGGTGCACAGCCCTTCCCTGCGAGTGCAGGGCTCTGGCAGTTAACCAGCTGGACGTGCCGTGGAGGATTATTGGGGGGATGCTCCTGACTCCGTGGGAGGTCCCCAATGCTGCCACAGCTGCAAGGAGAACCTGCACAGGGCGAAGGACTTAGCTCCGCAGTGTCCCGAGTCTTTGTTTCTAATACCCTTCCGATGGGGGTAGGTGAGCTGTAGGGATGAAGCACAGCTCAAAGATGCACGGGGCGGTTGCACAGAGCCAAAGGTGAACTTTTTCAGGAGCTTGGTCAAAAAACCCCAAGTGTGTCTGAAAGAAAAAGATTGCTTCTGGGTTGACACATGCAGCATCTCACATCTCTGCCTGCTAACATACATGTTCTCTCTTTCCTGTATTACTGCCTTCATTTTTCCAAGGAATGGAGATAGATTTCCAAGACAGCAAGCAGCAGGATTAATCATCTTTATTTAAGGAAAGCCAGTACTGTTTTTAATCAGAAAGCTGATAAAAGGAAATCCCAGCTGGAAAGCTTAAAGAAATAGTCCACACACTCATACCTACATCACCAATTATATCTTTTTCATTACTAAAAAATTTGGAAAACGGAAACCTAAATCCCAAATGCACTCAGTGCAAACTGTTCTGCGTATTTGCCTTACAGTGTAACAGCTGAGGCAGTGAAAAGAGTAACCAGTTTCACTTGCTACTGTACAATTTGCATTTCTCCTGTGCCTTTCATCCATCAAAGCCCTGAGGATCATGAAGAAGGTTTCCCAGAATAAAAATGGGAACTATATCCCCAGGTCTGAATTATATCCCAATTCCAGACCAAGTCTGGTTTAGATTGGCCCCAGCTATAACATTCTATGTTACCTGAAAAGGTTTTTCAATTTTTCCCCAACAGGGTAACTTCTGCTTTTCTTCTCAAACTCTTCGTCGAAGAGGCTGACCGAATACGCAGGACGTTCGATGACATAGCGAGGCCTGGCGTGGTTCATCTCTGGATCATTTAAAATTTTCCCAGAAAAAAGAAAAAGCAAAGCCAAGAATGTGACTGGAGCTGGCCCCACCTGCGGTATAACAGACCGGACACCTCCAGCGTCTGGGAGCCCTCCCCAAACATCTCCACCCTAAATAGTTTCCCGTGGCGTAGAGGCAGGTCCTGGGAGTGGCTTCTCCCAGCACCGGGGGCTGCTGCTCCCGGCACAGGGAGTTTTTACCAGCTATTTGGAAGCGATGCTAATGAGCGATGCCGTGTGAAGGGGACCGGACCATGTCCTGGATTGTCTGGCAGATGAGCACGGGTGTTAATCTTAGCTCTGCCAGTGACTGCCTTTTTGCCTCGGGCGAGTCACTTGACCTTTCTCATGCCTCAGTTTCACCATCTGCTGGTGGGGCTGGCAAGACTGCAACGCTGGGCAGCCCTGACGCAGTGCGCAATGGTAGCTACTGGCACTGGGATTAAAGGCAGTTTCCATCTGAGGTGTTCCTGCTGCGCTGCCGAGGGCTCTCATTTGCATTCAGCAGCCTTCCCATTTCTCACTCGCCATGAGAGGCCGTGGATGAGTCCTTGGTTTATTCTAGGAAGTGATGCGCAGAACGATAACCGTTGCTAATTCGTTTCAGTGATGAAGATGCCAAAACATCCGGATGGACTAGTCCTGCCCAGTATCTGGGTCTCACCAAAGAAAGATGATGAACTTCAGAGAGCCCTTATTTTACTATGACCAGCAATGCCCAGGAAGAGGGGAGAATCATTACGAACTGGAGAGGCTGGGGGTGGAAGGAGGAAGTGGTCAGATATAAAACAGGGATCTTGGTAATTATTTGTGGTATGGCGTGTATCTAAGTGGGTCATTGCCCAACACAGGAGTAGGGGGTGGAAAAAGCTGGTGATTCAGGCAGGAGAACGTATCAAGAAACAACATCCAGGTTGCTCAGAGCTTATGGAGTGATTTGAACGTACCATACCCTCCCCTCTCCTCTTTTGGCGCTGTGAGTACTGCTGAAGTCAGTGCACACCATGACACTGGGTTCAGTGGAACCAGGGTGAGCAAAATGTCCATCCGTAGGACTGATGTCAGTCCTTGCTGATAAGCAGTTACCTCGGAGTGGGGGCTGGAAGACATGAGTAACGTGTAGCAGAGTGGCCCAGCAATCCAGGGCAGGAAGGAAAGTATGATGCAGGCAGCCGAAACTTTGGGGAGAATTTAGGTCAACAGAATCATTATGCAAAGAGGAGCTAATGGGTTTAGACAGGGAGGTCATCAACCCCACTCCTGCAGTGGGTGCTTTGGTGATCACAGGGGCAATCGAGTGCAGTTTGCTGTAAAACAGCTCCAGCCATGGTGTGGTTCTGATTCCAGGCTCCGATCTGCACCCGCGCTGACTCAGGAGGGACGCCAGCCCGCGCCTTTGGAGGGCCAGCTAGGTGAAAGAGGAGACATTCCCCTCTTCCCGCATCACCCGGTGCTTAATCCAGTGCCCTCTGCAGGCGTGCGCACACTGCCATCCCTGCTGCTCCTTTTCAGCTAGAGATACCCTTCCAAGAGCAATTACAAGCTTTACCTTTTGGAGGACTGGTGCAGGCTGAGACTACGCAGTGTCCTAGGCTCTTTCCCAGTCTCTACGCTCATAGCAGCAGCCCATCTGATAAACGGTCAGTCCCTGGTTTTCCCACGTCAGTCTGCGCAAGTCTTGTCCCTGCCGTATAGCCTTGCTCCAGATCCTGCTGCTGAGCAGGTTCCCAGCGTGCCCAGCCTTTCTCCGGGTCCCAGCCCCACAGCTCTGCTCTAGATTTCCAGTTCTCCCTCGTGAATATTTTGCAGCCCAGGTCCAGGCCCAGCGACGGGCTTCTAAGGGGTGATAAACCCAGCCGAGTTTCTGGTGCAAGAAGTCTCCCTCAGCTTTATTTCTCGGCCCCATCACTTGCCGAGCAGCGTGCCTGCCATCAGACAGACTGAATCAGCCAATTCTATCACAGCTCTTTAATGTATTTCTCCCGCTGAGCGAAAGTGCTGGCAATCAGGAAAAATAATAAACAAGGCAAGTATAGAGGTAAAAATATCCCCGTGATTAAATTCCATCTTAAACAAACAGGCTAATGATGTCAGCATCTCGGACAGAGTCAAGTTCTTGACTGGGCTTATCACTGGCCTTGCCCTAGATCAAACAGCAGGTTAAACCTCTGAGATTTCGGAATTATAGAGAACGAGCTGTGTGACTGCTCCTTGAACAAAAGGCAAACCCAGCTGTCCTGGTGTTGATGGGATAAGACCACAGCAAGCTGCAGAGCTGGTTTAAATCCTGCAGCTGGGGCAGGACACTGAAGCAGTGCAATGCGTGTGGAAAGAAAAGCACAGTCCCAGTAAATTGCTGCGTGGCTGGGACCAGGTTTTTTAAGAGCTCTGTTCCAGTATGGGCATGGAAATAAAGGAGGAGGTCTGGGGGGAAGAGCTCCGAGTGCGGAGCCCCCGTTACAACCGTTTCAGGAAGCCCATTCCTCCAACGTGTTGGCTAGAGTGGATATTGCTGAGAAATGTGAAGTTTCGCCTCACTGATAAGTCTACGGAGCCTGGGGTTTTGGAGAAATTGTGACACACTGAGTACATAACTGTGACGTGATACTTGGAGCAAGTGACAAATGAAGGCAGAACTGCTTCACTCCAAGAATATGATGTGGGTGAAAGATGTTGTCCCCGTAGGTCACTAGCTAAGAGTCTCACCAGTTCACACCTGGCTGATCCCTGCCCTGCCAGTCTCAAACCAGCCTGTGCACGCCAAGTACAGACCTTTTTTCCCAGTGTTCATCTTGCAAATGCATTTACTAAACCCTTATCTTCTGTCCCTGTGCTGGCGATAGCTGTGTTTGGGAAGAGGAAAGTCACATTGAGGTTTCTGGCCAGTCTTGATAGGAGCCATTGGCATAAAGCCACTTCCCTGTGCTGGCGTAGGCACAGAAAAGGGACTCCAGTCCAAGGAGCGAGTCAAAATTTAGTGGGAAAGCAATCTGATTACCGCCTTATGCGGTGCGTGTAAGGGCCTTATAAGGGCCCAAACTGATGCCAGTGCAAGAGCTGGACATTCAGGGAATGCCGCTGCTATGTTTTCGGGAGAAAAAAAATCAGTGCTCTGGAAATAATGTTCCCTCCTTTGTCTGCCCCCTCTCCACCCCCCCTTCTCCTTGCACAAGGCGATGCACACGCAGATCTCCTTGCTGATTGCTTCTCAGCTGATGGAGTTCAGAGGTCTGGTGTCTTCCAAATCCTGGGTGAATCTTCATTAAAAACATCTCTCTCCCAGCTCCATTGCCCAAGAAAGAGTTATAAAAAGCATCTCTCCCCTACCCCAGGAGACAAGGTCTGCCTGGAGAAGGCAAGCACAGGTGCAAGGGTATGGTTGCGACACCAGGACAAGGTCTTGACTCCTGTTCCCCTGAATCAGTGCCTTCAGCACCGCGTCTGCTGCAACTCCAGCTCCGGCTGCAGGTGCCATGGGAGCCCTGGGGCAACGTGGTGAAAGAGCCCAAGTCTTGCAAGGTCAGGCGAGGAAGCTGTCACCTCCTCCCCTGAAGCCTGCGCTGTGCTTCCTCGCCGAGGCACGGCACGGGGAAGGACAGGGCAGCTGCTGTGCCGGGCTCTGCGGTGCCAGATGCTGCAGCGCCGGGTGCTGCGGTGCCGGGTGCTCCCCCCGGACTGAACTCTGCCTCACCCTCCTGCCGCACACCCGCTTCCCTCTCCCTTTCACACCTCTGGTGTCGAGCTGGGCTCGCAAAGCACACAGGCAGGAGGAAAAGGAGGTTTCTGCTGTCAGTCAGTTCAGGTATTTCAAAAGGATGTTGTATAATTCACGTCTGCTGTCGGGCGCCGATCAGCCCAGCAGATCCGCCCCCGCACTCCCGGCTCGTTCACTCTCTTCCACCTCCTGGCATCAGGGGCAGGCCAGGACCGAGCCCCGCTGATGGGCCACGCTGGCCACACTGGCAGCTCGTCACCAGGGCACCACCAGCACGTTCATTCAAGTTAGCGTCTTCAGCTGGCCCGTTTGACTGGGCACACCTTTTTGCTCCCAGTTAAAATTGCTTTGATCCAATTTAGTTTTGTTTTACCTTTGGCTCTGAATTGCCATAGGGTTCATCAACAAATGAACTGATTCGGGAAGAAAGCACCTTGCAGTGGTGAAGCCATTTCTATAGTCCCACATTTCTGGCACAAGTATATTGGTAAAAACATCTTTCCTAGAAATCTGGGGAAGGGGAAGAGGCAGAAGCAGGGAAGTGGTGCTTGTGTTTCAGGGGCTGAGCAGCCGGCTGCACGCACAGCACCACGCGCCGAATACGCACAACGTTTGGCCATGAGGTTTATCTTTTTCTTAACCTCTGCCCTTTGGAAATAGAAGAGGCTGATGCTAGGAGAGCACATAGATCATTTCTGAAAAACATCCTACCACAAAAACAGCTTTTAGCCTCAGAAAAGGCAAAATGCCAGAGTCCATAAAGTTCAGTAAAAACTTAGCTGTTTCAATCAGTTTTCCACGAGCAGCATGCAGGACCCATCGTGATGGCTGGTGGAATAAAAGCCAGAGAGGGAGAGGGCGAAGGAGGGAGGAGGTGCCGGAGGTGCTGACTGGCCCTGCCTGACGGTGTCGGGGCCCGGAGGGAGCCGTACGCCGCGGGTGCAGGGGCAGGGAGGAGACATCTCCGCTTCCCTCCAGCTCCCGCCTTCCCATCCCGTTGCACCACGCCGCAGCCTCGGCTTTAACGTCCCCCTCGGGAGCAGCCATCCCCTTCCTCCGCTCCTGCACTTCTGCCATGGAGCAGCCAGGCATTAAATCAATGTTTTCTTTTAGTTTAGATTAAATATTTGGAGTGTTAAATAGGTGATTTCCATAAGGCAGATGGCCCTTTTCTTGTTTTAAGCGACCCAGCCCAGCGCAGGCACCGGGCAGGAGCACTGCACTGTGCTCTTGTTCTGCCGTCGCTGGGCCGGTGCCAATGTTTGATGTACCACTTCACATGAGTTTCTAACCAAACTAGCTCTGCACTTGGTAACCAGAATAATAAGATCTGCAGACATCTGCCAGCTTCTGAAGGTGAAGCCAAAGTGTTTGGCTCAAAGGGTGTTTATTAAGTAAAATGCTTATATTTGGCAGCTCGGCTTCTGCTCTTTTTAATGCTGTTGTAAATGCAGGAAATGCTGTGGGCATGGGGGATCTGCTCTGCGCTGACACCGGGGTAAACGAGCCCAGATTTGGCCTGCTCTTTCTGTGATTTGTTTGATTAACCCACTTGTTCTCAACCCCACCCTCACTCTCCATTGCTTTTGCAGTTGCATCCACGCCGTACCTCGCCGAGGGAGGGCTGGGCTGGGGTGAGGCAGTGGGCGCATGGCCTGGGGTGCTGCGGTCCGGGATGCAGCTATGGCCCCATCGTAGCCCTCCGAAAGCCACCAGCTTCCCTGCCCTGCAGTCCCCGGGAGGTGTCACCTTGCTGAGTGTAGCCCGGCGGTGCGGGGATCAGGTTGCCAGCTCCTTGGCAGGCAGAGAGCAGTGCCGGACCTTAACGGCATCTGAGTCTGTCCCCTGGAAAGCGGTGTGTCCATCCTCCCCATCCCCTTGCTGCTCCCTTGGCACACAGAGCCACGGGGTGGGAGGAGGGAAGGTTGGAAAGTACTTAAAAGAAGGAGAAGTGAAACTTTGGCATCCCTCGCTGCCATCAGTCTCTGCTCTCCACATGCCTCCGACACAGACCTTGCCCTCCGCCTTTGAAGAGCAGGTAGGCGATGCAAATCCCAAGGAATTAAAAAGTTTGCAGACTGCAGCATTTTTGCACTGCCTGCGACCACTTATCCGGGATGCCTGCTGAGAGCTCGCGCCTGCACACCCTCCCTGCCCCTGCGGATTCGCTCTTGGAGAAGGAAAAACACCTCTGGGGTCACCCAGTCCATCCTCCCCCAGAGGCAGAGGATGGGAGAGCATTTCTGCACTGGAAATCTCTGACCAGGGGCAGAAATACTGTGTGGCCAGCAACAAATGTCACTTCAAGGACTTGCCATCAAAGGAAAGTAGGACAGATCCCTAGCTTAAGTTTTCAGCTTGCTTACAAATAAGGTGTGGGCAAATTTTATCAGGGCAGAGCAGAAAGCATCCTAGCTGCATGAACAGCAGTTTACCGCAATGGAGCAGGCTTATGAGGATATTTTCTCTTGCTATATATGAGGGAGCCTGCCCAAACCGGACCTAAACATCCCATGAAATGGCACTGGGAGGAGCCGGAGACCCTGCAGTCCAAAGACCCCTTGCCTAGGTTAGATTCCTGTACACAGCTGAAGCTCCTCAACCATTGCCTGCCGGCACTGGGCTCCGCATCCTTTCTCGCTGTGCCTGGATGTGCAAAGCCTAATTTGGGCTGCAACATCCTCGGGGCAGGGACCACTTTACATAGTGCCATGCGCAGAAAGTTCTGATCATAACAAGGATCCAGAAACAGAGGGTCTTTCATCAGTATTGCCTCTCCTATACCAGGCAAATCCCCCTACAGATCTCAGCAGGAGCCAGCCAGGATAAGATGGCAGGATTTATTCTAGCAATAATTAATTCACATATTTGGCTCTTCCAGCCTCTCTTCATAAATCAAGCTCTTGGATCGTTGGTGTTGCTAATTCCTGAGTAAATCTGCTGCTGTAAATCCCCTTTGCAAAAGGAGGGAGAAAAAGAGAAGGGGGGGGGGAAAGAAGTACCAGTTCTCCAAATACTGAAACTCACACCCAGTGGCTGTGCAACCGGAGTGTAAATCCCCCACGCCCACCCAGACAAAGAGCACGATTGTTGGAGCTGGGTTACCTGCGCCTCGCCGGGCGGAGAAAGGGCCGATTCTGCGAGGGGAGCTGCAGATGTGGCAAGAAAGCCCAGGCAGAGTGGTGCTCCCAAGGAGGTGTGCAGAGGTCTGTGCTTAAATAAGCCAGTGAGTCATTTATAAATCACCTCAGTCAAGGGGACCGAGGGCTGTGCTCGGCGCCTGATTGGCTTGTAGGAGGTAATTGCAAGCAAGTACACCCAGGCTAAGCCCAGGAGATAGCCAGGGGAGATAAGGAGAGATCTGAAGAGGGACAAGGGCTTTTTTGGATGTCCCCCCTCACCCCACCCCTTCCCGCTCAGGCTTGGGCCGTTTGATCACCTTTGCAGGTCCCTCCGTGCTCCGGGCTCTCGGTGACAATAGCTCATATTCACCGTCACCCCGGGCCCCCTCCCTCGCCTGCGTCGGACTCGGGGCGGGAGAAGATGCTTTTGTTGGCCTGGGCGAGCCTCCTGGCGCAGTGGGTAGCGTCTCCCCGGCCTTTGTCCTCTGGCCGACTCTCCGCCTCGGGAAGGGACAATGGCGCGCTTTGTGCCAGCGCCGGACCCCGCCGCTCGGGCTTTGAAGATGGGATTGGCAGGGGAAAGCAGTTTCTTTCTTATTTCCAGGTTCAAAGGGATGAGAGGAACGGGAAGGAGAGGCGAAGCCCCCGCTGCCTGCCCAGGAGAGAGGGCGCGGGCTCCGTTCCCCTGCATGGGGAAGAGGTCGAAGCCCTCAGCGGCACAGGGATGTGCCGGTGCGGATCAGGCTGGGCTGTCTGTCATCAGCCTTGCAAGCACGGTCCCCAGGCAGGAGCCACGCCTGCGCCACGTGCTCGTCCGGAGGAGAGTTTGACAAGTTTGGCGGCCGGTCACAAGCGGTGTTCCCCAGGGCTCAGTGTTGGGGCCAGTCCTGTTCAATATCTTCATTGATGATCTGGATGAGGGGATCGAGGGCACCCTCAGTAAGTTTGCAGATGACACCACGTTGGGCAGGAGTGTCGATCTGCTGGAGGGCAGGAAGGCCCTGCAGAGGGACCTGGCCAGGCTGGATCAATGGGCTGGGACCAACTGTATGAGGTTCAACAAGGCTCAGTGCCGGGTCCTGCACTTGGGTCACAACAACCCCATGCAACGCTACAGGCTGGGGAGGAGCGGCTGGGAGCTGCCCAGCGGGAAAGGGCCTGGGGGTGGTGGTTGCCACCCGCCTGAACATGAGCCAGCAGTGTGCCCAGGTGGCCAAGAGGGCCAATGGCATCCTGGCTTGTATCAGGAACGGTGTGGCCAGCAGGAGCAGGGAGGTGATGGTGCCCCTGTGCTGGGCACTGGTGAGGCCGCCCCTCGAATGCTGTGCTCAGCGCTGGGCCCCGCACCCCAAGGCGGCCATGGAGGGGCTGGAGCGTGGCCAGAGCAGGGCAGCGAGGCTGGGGCAGGGGCTGGAGCACAAGGCTGGGGAGGAGCGGCTGGGGGAGCTGGGGGGGCTCAGCCTGGAGAAGAGGAGGCTGAGGGGAGCCCTCATCGCTCTCTGCAACGGCCTGAAAGGAGGCTGGAGCCGGGGGGGTCGGTCTCTGCTCCCCAGGAACAAGCGATGGGACGAGAGGGAACGGCCTCAAGCTGCGCCAGGGCAGGGTTGGGTTGGGTATGGGGAAAAACTTCTTCCCCCAAAGGGCTGTCAGGGCCTGGCCCAGGCTGCCCAGGGCAGGGGCTGAGTCCCCATCCCTGGGGGTATTTAAAAGCGGGGGAGACGTGGTGCTCAAGAACATGGGTTAGTGGTGGGCTTGGCAGTGCTGGGTTAACAGTTGGACTCGATGATCTTAAGGGTCTTTTCCAACCTTAACGATTCGATGATTCTGTGATTCTAAGTTCTTCCAGCGCCCCTGGCAGTGGACAGGGATGGATCGGGGAGGCTCTGGGATGGGCTGTCCAGGAGCTGCAGACTTGGGGGTCACCCCCCAAAGGTATCAGTCAACCTCCTGGCCTGAGAATTTGCCAGTGTCTTCAGAAATGCAGCTTTTTGAGCTGAAAAAGGCAGTGGTGTGACATGCGTGTTGGCAGGGAGCTCAGACTAGGGGAAAGGGCTCGTCCCCTCCTGCCACCACATCCCCGACCCACGCTGGCACCTCTGTGCTGAGCTGTGTCCGGGCTCGTGATCTCATCTCCTCCCAGAGGGATTTGAGAGTGCAGGAGCCAGGTACCAGCAGATGATGAGCTGGATAGGGACATCAGCAGGGGACATCACCGAAGGAATAGGCCACTAGAAGGAAGCTGTAGGGGGTTATTTGCTGTGGAAGAAATTGATCTTTCATGTTCCTGTTGTCCCCAAGGGCAGCTCGGCACGAGCTGTTTATAGGGGACGGCTCTGCTGCCCTCCCTGCTCCAGGTGTGAGCCCAAAGTGCAGACGCAGGGCGGGTGGGATGTGCTGCTACCTCTGAGCATAAGTTGGCCTCCATGTGGGAAAAATGATGGGAAAAGGGAGAGGGGAGAGAGAAGGCAGGGCACCGAGAGAGCGGGGAGAAGGAGGGAGACATGGCTGGGGTGGGAGGAAGGGAGAAGGCAATGATGAGGCCTTTGCTCGCTCCCAGAGGCTGTGAGAGTAAAAATCTCTGGTACCTTGTGCATGCATCAACATTTACGGCCAAGAAACCTCACCTTATAGGAATGAATTGTTGTGTCCGGAGCATGCCAAAGGAACACTCTGCCAGAGGGTGCCAGAGGAAAGGGGGGCTGATTCATTGCCAGACAGAGGTAATAATTGCCAAGCAATTACCCTGTAAATATCATTAATAACCCATATCAAGTGTTTTATTTAGAGGGCAGCCTGATATGCACGGAGCCCTTTGAAACGGAAACCTGTGACATGGCAGGAGGACCAGTCCACAAGTGCGGGCAGTGGTCCCTGCCGCGGGGCAATGCCGGGAGCCCCGGCACCAGCACCCAAAGGTCCCAGCCGCAGGGGCCCTGCTCGCAAGGCACCACAGAAAGAGAGGAGACAGCATCTCTGCTGCAGAGGCCATGCTGGTATTGCTAAACTGCCTGGACAAGCAGCTACTGCTAAAAGGGACTTTTTTTGCCATCACTGAACTGGCACTTTTCCTAGCAGAGCTCCACCAATGAAAGATTTTTTTCCCCTTGTTTTCCTAAACTGACACCCCAGTGTGGGCAGAGCTGTGGAGCTGGAGGAGTGGCCATGGGCATGACGGATAAATGACCTGTTTGAGATCAGTATCTGAGCTTAGAATGGGACCACAGAGTCCTGAATTTAAGCTTCCACTCTAATCACAGCCATGTGCCTTTGAAAAAGAGGAGCTGCCAAGCAGAGAGGCTGTGCAGCCAGTCTGTGCCTCCAGAGGGGACAGGTCTCGCCTCATGGACCAGCCCAGCTCTGAGCTTTGGGAGCAACGTCAGCTCCATTTCAATCGAGCTGGTATGAAAAGTGAAATCCCAAAGCTGGCTCACTGCATGAGTGAAGCAGGAACGGCTCCAGGCAAGGAGGCTGCTGGTGCTCCTCGTCTTCCGAGCTCTCTGCTCTTTGCATCAGGCCCTGGGCAGGCACGTTGTGTAGGACCCAGCAAGGTCAGCAGTGGGGATGCCAGGTCCAAGGGAACGTCACTGATCCCTGGCAGACAGTAAAATGCAGTTATACTGGGATGCAAAACCAAACCGGCCAAAGGGACCCAGTGCTGCAGTTGCTTGGGGCTTGGGCTGGGACATTGGCAGGGCAGAAGTCCAACTGGTTGGGTTTCTTGTCCACCCAGAATGGGCAAAACCTGAGGAAGTTCTCAATCTTGTGCAAGGTAATGTGCCCACAGGGGATGACTTACACGAGACCTTCAGGCTTGCTCTGTCCCCTTCAAATCCAGATGTCCCTCCCGCACAGACAGACTTGCCACCGGTTCCCGCTGCGTGGGGACATGCGAGCTCACGGGGAGGGCTGGCAGCTCCCCATTGCAAGAGGTGCTATTCCAAAGTCCCGGTGGGTGTGATCAGGAAACTACAAGGTCTTGCCCTATGGAGAAACCAGCCCAGTACAGCCACCGATGGTCCTTTGGCATTTCTTGCAATGGGAGGTGCAGTCCTGGTCAAATTCCACTTTCAGTAACTATAAATATAACTCCAATTCTGCCTCTTTCTGCTTCGGCCAGACTCACTGTGTGTGGCCCAAGCCACTCTGCTGGGATGTGTCTACCAAGGGACCGGCCAGGACGATGTGCAGGGCATGGACGAGTGTCTGGGGAGCGCTGGGGCTGCCTGGAAAGCCGGGAGGCACTGGGAGATGGAAAGGCACCACAGGGGCTCCCCTGAGTCAAACATGGAGTCCTGGGTGCATGGACTGCTGAGCTGTTTATCTTCTGGTCTGATAACAGCATACCAAGTGCTGGAGCATGTGGATTTATTTGTAGATGATTAATATTAGCAGATATATTGCACTTAATGAGGGTAATAGTTCAGCGAGAAAGCTTCCTTGGACCCCTGGGGTTAGAGTCGGCGGGGAAAGGCAGCGTGTTCCCCGCGGCGGAGGGGGCTGGTTCCTGGGAGCTCTGCTGGTGGTGGGACCTGCAGGCAGCCTCCCTCCCACCCTGGGACCTGCGGCCGGAGCTGCTTCTTGCTTTTGGACAGTTATGCCAAGGAAACGGGGCTCGTGCGGCCACAGGCGTGGGTAGGAGGCAGGGTCTGGGATGGAGAATCTGCAGGTGGAGCAGGGCAGCCTTTGTGGAGAGAAACTGGTGCTTGCAGGTGGATCCGGGAGGTCCTGAAGGGCTGGTGCTCCACATGGCTGATGTGTTGCTTGGGCTGTGACACCTGCGCAGGGGACATCTGAAGTTAGGTGGAGTGTCCTGCTTCCCTGTCTGTCTCTGTCTGTTCAGGAGCTTTCGAAACCAGTATTGTAGCTCAGCCAGACAGGGACGCAGAGATTTGGGCTGCCAAATTCCTACAGGAATGAGATGGCTGTTCCTGGAGCAGAGCATTGGTCATGCCCAGTGCTGTAGGATGCCCTGGCCTGCCGGCTGCGAGCAGAGGCCAGGCAAGGCTTGGTACCCGCCAGGTAGCCGCAGCGTAGCAAGCAGTGTCACCCACAGGGGCCGTGTGTCACCGCACAGAGCCTGGCTGGAGCAGTGAGATTCCCAGGGCTGGTTATCATCGTTTCCTTCTCGCCCAGGAATGCAGCTCCTGGGCCTGGGCCGGACGCCATGCTCTCGCTGGCAGACGTGGCTGAGCCGCCGGCTCCGCGGTGCCAGGTGATGGAGACACAGGTCTCACTTGAAAGGGAACCGCCAACTTTTAACGCTTCCCAGGCTTCCCCCTTTGCTGCAGGGACACGCGGTTGGTCTCACCAGCTGGCACAGGGGTCAACGGCTTTATCCGGGGAGGAATGAGGAACACAATGTCCTAGAAGGAGACAACAGGATTATTTACAGCACCAAAATAAAGGGTGGAATGCAGAAAGGCATCAGGAGGTTCAAAGCTGCCCCTATGGCTCAGCACCACGTGGACATTTCATGCAGTTTATTTCATGCTGTGAATTTGGAGCGGGGGAGAGGCACTACATCTTTCTGGTTATCTGCCGGAGGGAATTGCCGTGTCTTATCTGCTCACGGCCTTTACAACCTGCCTTAGCCCTGCAGGAACACCTCCAAAGGCAAGGGAAGGGGTAGCCTCCTGATGAGACCGTGTCCCCTGCACGTGTCTATCGAATAAGCCCTATCACATCAGTGCTGTCCCTTGTCTTCAGAGGGAGACCTCACGGGAGAGCCCTGGGCCACAACAACAGGGCTGGCACGGGTACAGCGTGCAAGTGCATCCCCAAATTGAAGGCTTTGCAGCATAAGACATCCCGGCTCAGGGAGCAGAGCACATTTTGTTGGTTAGAGTCAATGCCACCAACTCTGATCTCCCTCTGGAGCAGAGCAAGGGCCTCCAGAGCCACCATCACCCCCGAGAAGACGCTGCCCAGCACAGGGGCAGCCCCCGGGGAGCATCGTGGAGCAGGCGTGGGCTGTGTGTGGCAGACGCTGGGCTGTTTGTCCTCGGCAAAGTGCTGAGGCTGGACGGCGCTCTCCTGACAGCCCTCTTCCCAGCTCTGCCTCCGGTGACCTTGAGCAAGGGCTGTTATCTTATTTGTAAAATAGGTGCAAGATAGCTGCCTTCTCCAGGGGAACACACAAGTGCTCAGCAAGGTCTGCCCAAGGCCCAGGAACACGAGCAGCGCTCGGCAGCGGGGTGAGCTGCTCCCAGGGGCTGGGTGGGGAGCAGCCCCGGCCCACACCTTCAGTCAAAAATGCATGGTGTTGGAGCAGCTCGGTGCCGGGGGGCCGGCATCGCCCCCAGCCCGCGGGCTGCAGTGCGAAGGATCCCGCTCGCCTGGAATCCGGGCTCGGGGCTGGTGCTGGGCTCTGCCTCCCCCCACCGCTCATTGCTTCCCCCCTCCAGGCTTTCTGCCCACTCTGTGAATTAGGAGAGTCAACCGAAATGAGGCTTTTTCGCACAATTGAATTCCATTAGAGGGAGGTTTTCCAATTTAAAAAAAAAAGAAAAGGAGAGAGGAATCTTTGCCCCCAAAAACGTGGGAAGGTGTGTGGAGGAGTTTGGGAGAAGCTCAGCAGCACGCAGCTTCTCCCTCCTTTCTGCCAGCATTTGTGCAAGGCGGTGCAAAGCCGGGGAAGCCGCGGGAGCAGGGAGGCGCGGGTGAAAAGCGAACGTGGTCCTGGCGGGGCAGGAGCCATTGAGCCATTGCGTTTGTACCTCGCTGCCTGCTATGTGGCCTTGGGCAACTCATTAAGGCCAAAATGCTCAAACCTCAGTGATGGGAGATAAGCCTCGAAATAAAATGTCTCATTGTTCAGGGCTCTGAGGTCAATATCTTCAGAAGTACTCAGGTGTTTAAAGTGAGGACGGCTGCGATGGAGGTCCTGTCGCCCCTGGTTAGAGAGATCAGGATCCGGCTTTTAGATGAAAGAGCCGGCAGCCTGCTTTGCCTTTTTCAAAAGTTTTAGTCAGGGTGTTGCCGTGCTGCGCTGATGGCCTGGCGCCGGTGGCACAAGGCCAGGAGCCAGCTCGTGCTGCCAGTCTGCCTCGAAAGAGTTGGCGGGCAGCGGGCATTTAAAGCTTCATAAATCATTTCAGGCCAGAGGGATGCAATGCCTGGGCGAAATCTGGCGGGAGCGCAGTTCCCTGCCCTGCACCGCACCCAGGGCTCGGAGGGAGGCTGCAGCCCTGGTCCACGCGTGCCCTGGCTCCCGGTCTGGTCTGGCCACATCCCCGGGGATGCCGGTGGGCTCATGCAGGCTGCACTTTGCAAGACCCAATAGTGCTCAGCCAGGATGGCAAGAAGTATGCCTGCACTTTCCCTGCAGTCAGTGCAAGGGAAAGGTTGCAAGTCACCATGGTTCACATCTGTCCATGTTCTGGCGAGCCGGTGGCTGGCTTCGGGCTGGCCCTTTGCACAGGGAGCAGTCCCACCCCAGTGAAACCAGTCCTTCCCGGATTTCTCTGAGTTGCTTTTGCTGCTGTTACTCCTGCCCATGCCCTGCCCGTGGGTCTGGCCCGCGCACAGGGCCCTCTCCACAGCACTCGGCATTTCTGGAGGGCTTTGCAAGATGCACATTGACTGCGGCGAGGGGTGGAAAACCCTCCAAGGAGAACGCTGCCCTGGTTAGTGCCCCACAGGACCACGGTGCAGTCCCGTGCCCAGCTGGCCAGAGCAAACCTGCCCATCCCAGCAGATGGTTGGCAGCAGATTGCACTTTGCTGCTGTCCCGCACACGGCTGGAGGGACGCCTGAGGCTGAGGCTCGCTGCTGACTTCAGCATGTACCTTAGCTGACTGGGGGACTGGCCACAGCCCCTAATCCTCTCTACGTGCCGGCTTGCAGACCTGCCGCGTTCCCCGGCCCCACCGCTCGCAGCCCCTGGGGCTGGGCAGAGCCCCACGGCCCCACACGACCCCGCACGTGGACACTTGCCGCAGCTGGGAAGCAGTAACAAAAGCTCCCGTGTGATGGGTTTCAAGGAGAAGCATCAATATTGGCCATGAATAGGTGGACAGAGAAGCAGAGGGCGAGGGGACGGTGTCCGCTCCCGCCTGACTGTGCTTCAAGCAGGGGCTGATTGCAGTTGCGGGGGGGACAGTGACAGAAATCCCATTAGTGTCACCCGCAACTGGCTCGCTGCTGGTCGGTTGAGGTGGAATAATGGGGCAGTGATCGAGGAAACAAAGAATAGTTATTCAAATAATTAATAGCATCAGCAGTGCTTGTGTAGAGCAGCACAAGAGGTGCCAGCGCGCCGCGGGATGCTCCGGCGTTGCTCCGTGCCCGGCCGCGTGCCGCACCACGAGGCCAAACCCTGCGTTAATGAGCGAGCAGTGCCCGGCACGGGGCTGGTGCCGCCGCACGCGAGAGGGACCAGGCACGTCCCAGCACAGCACATGCAGCCTGCAAAAACTTGCGCCGACAGGCTCTAGATGTGGTTGCATATCTGCTGCCCGGTGGCACTAGAGGGCAGAGGTAAAGCTTTGCTTGATGCCATGATTTTATTTTTCGTGCTTGAAGCTCTTGAAAGGTTACCTGTAGCTTTGAGCTCTGGGGTTTATCATGTTTGCTTTTAGGACTAACATCTTGAAGTGGCTGAAACCGCTGCGTTACTCTCAATCCCAGCTCCAGGTTAATGGGGCTCCTTTGGAACAGGAAAACTCAATTTTTTGAAATCTGCTTTGCAGATTTTATGCTACTTTATTTTAACTATCACAAGTTGAGTAAGAGAATTTAATTCCACCCAGCGCCAGGTGCCGCAGGCTGGGCTGGATGGACGCTGCTCCCTGTCCCTGGGCTGCTGGGACGTGTTTGCAGGCAGGGAGCTGCAGAGGAGCCGCTATCTGGTGGCCCTGCAAAGGTGCAGTTTGCAATGCAAATCCACAGGCTCTAACCAGACTCCCACACCTGGAACCAGTCAGAACTCAACCAGTCTGGTTACACGAGATAAAATGGAGCGCACGCTGTATTTTTAGAGCACGTGGGGTGGCGGAGGGTGGAAGAGCTGTTAGGAGTAATTAAACCTCAGAAGCACTGAAGCAAACTGCAGCTGGGAGTCAAGGATTTAGGGTGAGTGTCAGGCACTAATTCTGCAAATACCGAGGGCAGCACTCTCCTCTGTACCTGCCGACAGGGTAGGGATGGTTTCTGTTCGGTGATCAGCATCCTCAGGCTGGGGTTTTACCGATTTTTGTGTGTAGCTTTGATCAGTGAATGAACACCTGTAAAGGCAGAGGTGCAGCCTGGCTGTGCTGGCCAAGCTGAGTGAAGCGCAGAGCCCAGCATCGCGGCTGGAAAGTATCTTTGACTTATTAAATACCACAGTGTGGGCTAGGGCAGCCGGAGGGTGAGAGCTCAGGTTGATTTGGTTTCTTGACTATCGCCACGGGCCAGGCCCTCCGCCGGGGTGAGCTGGTACCACTGGCTGCACAGGAACTCACTGAGTCACACAAGGCAAATATTTTTCCCTTTGATTTTCACCCTGAGAAAATCTTGAGCTGACCTTGTTAATCCCACGCGTTACAAACCTCCTCCTGTCCTTTATCACGTTTCGGTCGCGGGATAATATTACCAGCTTAGCACCTCTGGCTGCTCCTGCCAGCATCCGTCCTGGCGCCGTGCCACCCCGTTCAGTCTCCCGGTCTTCCTGGAGGGAGGATTCCCGGGGCGATCCCGACTGTCCCAGAGCTGCCGAGCCAGCAGGACCACGCCAGTGCTCCTACCCGGGAGGGATGGAGGGAGAAGAAAAGCTGGATGGCTGCGGTCGGCTCCGGCATGGTGCTGCACATCTGCAAGGTGCGTTAGCCGCGTTCTCTATAGGGTGGTGATGCCATTAGAGATCCTGCCAGCTCCCAGGGTTGCGATCTCTTACGCAGTCTTGATTCCTGTGTCTGGAATGATGCTCAGTGGCCACACAAAGTGCTTGGGCCCTGCTATTCTCCATCCCCCTGTTGGAGCCCAGCATCTCAGAGCCTGAACAAGGGCTCTGGAGCGAGCTGTGCCTGCAGTCAAAGCTCTGACCCCAGCTCGACTGGGTGCTGCGACACGCTCCTGGCCGTGCCTCGCTGGGGCAGCCCAGTCTGCAGGCGGACCCTGAGCCAAACCTGCAGCTCCCGCCTGGCTCCGGCTCCTGCTGCTCGTGGGCACCCGTGGCAGCCCTGGGCATGCACCAGCCCCAGCCGAGGGAGCCCCCGCTCCGCTGAGTGCATTTGTTTGACCTGCTCAGCTCTCGGTTTCCAAATTGCTGCTTGCTGGAATAAAACAGATCAAGTTTGCATCCACCTCCAGCACTGAGAGCTGCTGCAGAAAGGGTGTAATTAGAAAGAATATCTCTGTTGACATGGATGGTGCTTAGTACCCGTCGTCCAAACAGACCTGGCCGAGCACGCTGGCTGATGCTCGGCCCGGGGCTGTGCCGGGAAGGGGGCTGCATCCCGCGGGCGATGCCGGGCACGAGGCGGGTGCCGGGCAGGCTGCGGAGCCTGGCCAGGGGCTGGGGCTGTGCCAGCTGGCACTGGGGAGGTGCCGTTGGCACTGGGGAGGTGCCGTTGTCCAGCTGCCTTGGGGATACAGGGGGAAAGGGCGTGCGGAGCTCGGGGAGGAAATAGTTAATGCCCCTCTGCTCCCAATATTGAGGGACAAATCCTCTCCCCGGCCTGGTGCCCAAATAAACAGGCTGAGTGTTGCGAAAGGAGGAGGGTGGAATATCTCTACATGCCTCTCTGGAGACTGGCAGGCTAATCACGGCCCTGCAGCCCCCCGCGCCGAGCCCCCACTCAGGTTTCGCCCTGCCCGCCTGCACCCGCTGGCCCCGTGCCCTGCCGCCGGCGCAGATGGGTGCCATCCCCAGCTTGCGTCACAGCTCGGTGGTCCTGGGTGGGGAACAGCCACGATGGGGTTGTTGCTCATGGAAAGGTCTGGGAGATGCCAGGGCAGAGCCCCCCGGCCCCGGGAAGCTCTGCGGGACCACTGGGGTCAGTGTGGATGGGTCTGGAGAAGGGTGCTGAGAGGGCAGGAGGTCCCGTGGAGACCTGCCCGGGCAGCCACGGGGCAGGGTGCCCGGCTGGGGGTCTCCCTGCGTCCGTCCAGCCCTACAGCTCTGCAGCGAGCAGGGTGCTGCAGCCCCAGGGATGCGACTCCCGAGGCTGCAGGGAAGGTGGCACAGGGTGGCCATGGCCACCTCTCTGGCCAGCATCCAGTGTCTGGATGCAGCTTCTCGAAGGTGCCCGAGCCAGAGCGGGATGGATGCAAGAAGGGGAGCGGTCGCTCGGCTCGGCTCCCAGCGGGCTCCCTCTGCCGACAGCCGCCCCGGCCAGGCCCCCACGCCACCACTGCACACCCACTTTGCACCATGTCCCAGACGCCTCCTCTCTCCTCTGACCCAAAATTTGCACTGGAAAAAAAATCCAGCCCCAAAATGCTTCCTCCTGCCCTGAGAAGCTGGCACAGGCTCCGAGCTGCCGGCTCTGGAGCATGGCCCGTGGGACAGCGCACGAGCCCGGAGCCCCCGCCCCATCCTCCTGCTGCCAGACCACAGGAGCATTTTGCGACACATATATATAAATAAAAGTGAAATATTTAATTTCCTTTTTTTAAAAAAAGAATCCCTGACAAAGTGCTTTACTGAGGGTCCTCACCAGTGAGGCGGGGGGTGGAAGGTGTTTGACAGGGGGTGTGCATGAGAGCAGGGGACACTGAGGCACGGAACGGTCACATCCACGGTGGCTGACCCCGGGAGGGGACCCGGCTGCTCTCAGACCTGTGCCATGGCCACCAGCCCCACTCCTCCCCCAGGACAGCCCGTGTGCACCGTGAGCACCGTGGGGCCACCAGTCCACGCACCGGGAAGGGTCACCCGTGGGGCCAAGGTCATGGTCTCTGGCAAGGCATCAAGAGCACTGCCTGGCTCCCTGGCACTGTCACCGCAGGGGGATCACCTGCTCGGGTGCCACATGGCAACGGATTCAGGGGGACGGGGCCACTGTGACGCAGTGGCAGTTTGGGAGGCTGCTGGTTTGGGAGAGCAGCTTCAGAGACGTGGGAAGCAGCAAGCCCCAGGAGAGGAGCCAGCTGGCCCTGGTGTGTTGAGCGGTGGCCATCCTGCGTCCTGGCTTGGCCACCCTCTGCGGCCGGGCTGGGGCGGGCAGAGGGCGCGGACGTCCCGCGCAGGGCTCCAGCCCTGGGCATCGTGGGGTGCTCGGCCGGGCCGTGCTGGCGCAGGACAGCCCGGGGCACGGCAGCGAGCCCGGGGTCAGCAGCAGCGCTTCTTGGGCTTGTCGTTGGGAGTGAGTTTGATGGAGTCAGTTAAATAACTCTCAAAAATCCCTTTATACTGGAAAAAACAGAGAAGAGAAAGGGTGAGTGCCATTAGTTCAGAGTCAGCCTGAATGGATCGAAGGATTGGGAAGCACAGGTTCACCCCGATTTGTGATTAAAGACAAAATCCAGGGAAAAGCTGCCCGGCTCAGCCGAGG
This sequence comes from Platalea leucorodia, assembly GCF_965183815.1. Taxonomy (NCBI): domain Eukaryota; kingdom Metazoa; phylum Chordata; class Aves; order Pelecaniformes; family Threskiornithidae; genus Platalea; species Platalea leucorodia. The sequence continues at coordinate 2,577,311 of NC_138841.1, forward strand.
AGCGGGGCCACCCCGCGTGCTTGGCGTGGGGACACGAATGTCCCCGTGGGGTGGCCGCTAGAGGACAGTGCTGGCACGCCGTGCCGTGCCGCCTGCCCCGTTCCTGTCACCATGGGCACAGAGAAGTAGCAATCCTTAGTCTTTTCTAACTTGTTTTAGATCTATTTTAAGAAAACAAACACTGATGTGTTTCTCTTCCTGGGCCTCTCCTACACGTTATAAATAGCAGATATTCTGCGTCAGAAGGTGGGCTGTGAGGGCCTGTCGGATCAGCGCCGGGGAGCAGCTGAGTCCGGCTCCCACCCGAATCCCTGCTGCGGGCAGAGGCCTGGTGCGGGAGCGATGCTCACCGTTGTTAACGCCTGCTTCGCCAGGGTCTCGAAAGCCTCGGCAACATTGATGTTGTTCTTGGCGCTGACTTCAAAATAAGGGATGTCTTTCTCCTTGCACCAGGCTGAGGCAGTCTCCTTGGGTACCTGCGGGAAGGGAGGATGGAGCCCCGGCACAGCCCTGTGCCGGGCTGCCCGTAGCTGCTGCAGCGTTGGCAGAGGGGACCCTCCTCGCCCATCCAGGCGCTGCTGGGTGGGGGCAGGATGCTGGCAGTGCAGGCAGCTCTCTGCGATGCTTAATTCCTGCTGCCTTCAGTGGGGACGATCTCTGCCACCATGGGCAGTGGAGGGATGCTGCTTATGCCCTCGGAGAGGCGTGGGGGAGGCGGCAGCACTGGCTGCCCAGCAGCTCCTCACCCGGGAGCCCTGGTTTTCACGTGAGCATCAGAAGAAGGCTGGTTCTGCAGGCGAAGGATCAGCGCTCATAAGGTGTTGGGGCACTAAGGCATCCCAATCCACGCACCCCGCTCGCTCTCCTCAACCCTTACCTGCCGATCGCAGATGTCTATTTTGTTCCCCAGCACGACCATGGGGAAACCTTGCTCCCTTGGAAGGACCTTCTCCAGGAAGTCATCTCTCCAGTTGTCCAGGGACTCAAAGGACTCCCTGTCCGTCACGTCAAAGGCCAGCATGCAGCCGTCCGAGCCTTTGTAAAAGGTTGACACCATGGACCGGAATCGCTCCTGTCCTCCCGTGTCCCAGATCTAGGGCAGAGAAGGGCACGGGTACAGACACACGACACAAGAGCCGTGAGCGTTTGCAGCCCTGTGCTCTGTTAAGCTCAGGGGACCAGCTTCAGGGAGTGCTGAGCCCCCAAAACTCACGGGGGATTTCAGCATAGTTCATGGATGCTCAGGGCTGCTGAAAATCAGGCCCTGCAAATCCAGTCCCGCACCTCATGACACCAGTAGGCATTTGGGGACAGCAGGACATGGTGGGACAGACGTGCCCACGGGACTGGGGCGGGCACCGCGGGCAGTCCCAGCCCCGCTCACCTGCAGTTTCAGGGGGGTGTTGTCCACCGCGAGGACTTTGGTCAGGATGCTGGCGCCCAGCGTGGTGCGGTAATCTTCGTAAAACGTTTTGTGCACGTACTGGTGCAGGAGGGAGGTTTTGCCCACGCTGGCGGGAGGGAAGGGACACGGGTGAGGATTTGCGCTGGAAAGCCGGGCTCAGGGGTTGGTCACAGCAAGGACGGGGGCTGCGCATCCACAGGCTCCTGGGCCAGTGGATACGTGGGGCTTCCCTCCCATCGCCGGTGCCGCTCCTTACCCTAGAGCTCCTATGATAATTATCTTCAGATCCACCTTCTTGCTGGCATCCATGGACGGGCCCTGTGGGACGAGAGGAGGTCACCCAGCTGCAGGGATGGGACTGGCTCCCAGAAAGCCCCACGGCGCTGGCGGAGGCGTGGGAGCAGCCGCTGCTCCCCATGGCCTCTCCCTGCTCCCACCCCGGCCATCCTGGGGCCCCTGACATCACCGTGTCCGCACCGTGCTGCCAGCACCGTGTCCATGCTGTGCCAGCACCCTGCTGCGCTCGCGTCCCGGTGGGGGGCAGAAACCCCTGTGCCGAGCCCAGCCCACGTCACCGCCTGGCACTGGGTCCTGAGGTGCCGGTGCACGTCCAGACACGCCACCGCGCCGCACCAAATCATCACCATTAAAAGCTGCTGTGAGCAACTTCTCTGCCTCTCCCTCTCCCTCTAAAGCGCAGTCCCTCCCCCAAACCTGGCATACACCAGGGGTCCTGGGGAAAATTACATTTATTAAAGAAGACCACGGCTGGCTGGACTTTCCTGGGTGCCACAAGCACAGCCCAGGGATGCCACCCAGCCCAGGATCACCCCGAAAAGCTCCCTGCAGTCTGCATCCCCAACATGTCCTGGTGTCCCCATGTGCTCTGTGCCTGGCCATCCCGAGGCAGGAGCCCCAAGCACCTCCGGCAAACCCCCTCCCCAGGCAGGGACAAGCAGCCTCCGGCGGTCTCCGCAGCCCCGTCCGTGTGGCAGCGTCAGGCACAGCCCCAGCCAAGGCGCAGATGGAAACACTTACTGACAGCCTCATCCCTGTATTTTTCCCTGATGCGCTGGCCAGCCCTGCGGCGTTCCCCCTTGGCACGTCGCCCCTGCCAGGGTGGCTCTTGGCCGTGGGGTCCAGGCTCTCCCGCACCCCCTCTGCCACCCCAGCCCTGCCGTGGGCAGCATCCTTGGCACAGGCAGAGCCTCGTGTCTCAGCATGCACAAACTTTCCAGTCCTTTTGCCAGTGCCGAACAGCTTTCTCGGAGGCCAGGCGGTTTTAAACTCAAAATGGAGTTTCCCAACCTTTTTGCCTGCTGGCTGCTGCTCCAGGGGTCCCCCGAGCAGCTGCAGTCTCGGCCGCAGCCCCGGAGGGACCGGAGGGCAGCGCACTCACCTGCCGGGGCATCCGTCTGCCGGGCGGCCAAGGCTCTCGGCTCCGTTCCAGCCAGCGTCCCGGGGAGGGAAGAGGCGAGAGAGGAGGATCCAGGAAAGGGCGGCCGTCCCCGGCGCTGATTCCCGCCTGCTCACCGCCCGGGGAAGGCGGCTGCGGGGCCCCACGCCGTGACATCAGCAGAGAGGGGCCGAGATCCTGCCGGAGCTGGCGGAGGAGCCGTGGGCGGGTGCTGGGGTGTCACAGCATTTCCCTCGGCCCCGAGGCTCTGCCGGGTGCTCCCTGGCTCAGAGTCTGGCAGGGGAAAGAGAACAAGGTCCCCTTATCCGCTGGGGTTTGGGATTGACTTTTGGCCTCTCCTCTTGCTCGGGATCACCCGGTACCTTTTACCCACCTCCCCAGGACCCCTTATCTGTGTTTCTGCCAAGGGATTATTTAGGGCTGAGAACAAAACCCCGGCAGGGCTATCGGTAGCATCCTTGGAGCCCACGGGAGCCACCCTGGACTTTGCTCAGGCAGCTCCAATAGCATGGGACGGGATAAGCGGCTTCGGGAGCTGGGGACAGCGGGGGACGGTGGCAGGTGAGGTGGGGCTGGCGGCTCAGTCCGGCAGAGAGGAGGGAGCAGATGGGCAGGGGTCCCTTTGAGGGGGCTGTGGGCTCTGTGTGGCTTTGTCTCCTTTTGCAGGCAGGAGGAGAGGGGCAGGGTGGGAAGCAGGAGTGTTTGCAGCCCCTCAGTGCACCGTGCCGCATCCTTGCAACCCCCAGTCCTCAGGGGGTCCCACCCAGCACCCATGGCCAACGCCAGCATCCCACGGGCACCCCAAAAGGAGGGGACCATGTCAGGATGGGCAGCCCCAGTAACCAGAGCATCTCCTGGAGGAGGATGTGTTCAGCTGGCAAATGGGATTTTGGGGATCTCAGCTGCCACCATGGAGCAAGCGAGGAAGTCTCTGGCCACCTCTCCGAGCATCAGGCCAGTGGCCACAGCTCTTTGGCATGGGAAAACCCGCTTGGCCATGGCTGAAAAGGCAGAGCTGTGCTCCCCAGCGTGCAAGGGCAGCTCCTGAGCCTTTGCCAAGCATTCAAAGGGATTTGGGGTTTGCACTGGGAGCGAGGTATCCCCCCCATCTGTGAACCCTCCTGGCTCCCTCACCCTGAAAAACAACTGCTGGTGGCCTCGGAGGGACCCCACGACTTGGGACACAGGGTCCCTCTGAGGCCACCAGCTTTTGCTTTTACACTGGCTGCCCTCATTTTTGCAGATTTTTTTCCCTGTAGACATCCCTTATGGGATCTTGGGGAAGATCACTGCGCTCAGCAGGACAAACCCTCCTCCTCCTCCTTCCCAGGTGTAATTTTGGGACCTGTCTGGCCAGAAAAATCTGTTTTTTCCTGCCACGAGGCAAGCGCGGGGAGGAGCTGGGATGAGGCAGGAGAAGCACCTGAGCCAGTTCTCATCGGTGGTGGGTAAAAGGCTGACATTTCCCCGGAGCAGGTTTCTTCTAATCCCTGTTTTCAGCCTATTTTAATCGTGCTGCTTCACCTTTGCCCTTGCAGCAAGACTTCGTTGTCCGACCTCCCCCCTGACTACTTCTGTCCTCGTTCCTCTCCACATGTCCCTCCAAGCCCGGTGGGATGGACATTGCTCACCCGGTCAGATGATCGATGCCTCTCCACGCCAGTGGAGATGGGGTTTGCAGTTGCGTTGCTACAGCCGACGCCTGCAGCCACTTCTGCTTTCGGGCAGGAGGGGCCGTACCCATCAGGGCACCCAGCCCAGGCTCAGTGCCGGCTCCGACTTTTGTTTGATTTCACAAGAAAAGGGCTTTTCCCAAAGCTCCTGCTCTCCTTACTGCTCCTGGTGTGAGCTTTGCCCCACATGAAGGCAGGGGGAGCGGTGGTGTAGAGGAGGTGATGGCCAAGACGTCGCTCAGCAGCTCCTGCAAGCACAGCTACAATCCTGTCCTGATTGCCTCACCAAGTCAGCAATTTTGAGGAAAAAAGCGTGGGTTTTGTGCCCTGTGACTATGAGGAAGATCTTGCAGCTAGGAGATGATGAAACACAGACTGAGGACTGCCACGTCCAGAGGAAAGGCTCGTGTGGACAAGGAGAGGACGGGCTGTTCCCTGCGGCAAGGCTCGTGGGGCAGTGAGAGTGAGGGAAGGGGAAGAAAGCAAAAGGCGTCCAAGTGACTAAACTGCTCCCTGCGGCTGTTCGGCCACTTCTGCTCCCCAGGGGACAGAGGGAGCCTGGTTGCTCCCTATGGCGATGCTCAGTGTTTGCAGGAGCAACATCCCCTGGTCATCCCCCGTGTGTGGGGAGGAGGGCTGGAGAGGACCCCCCGACACCCACCGAGAGGGCGTGGGTGTGTTCTGGGATCTCAAGAGCACATGGCACTGGAGCCGTCCTGGTCGAGGCCAGGCTGGGCCACGTCTCACTGCCGGCCAGTGTTCGGGGACACCAGGTGGTCCCTCGTTGTGCTGGGGAAGCTGGATGCTCCCCTAGTGCCTACGGCTGCGGTGATGGGCTGGTGCCCAGCAGCACCTTGGCATGCTAAGAGTTAAGCTGGAAGAGGGAGAGGAGACCTTTGTCCAGCTGCCCCTGCACCTTATCTGCACCGTGCCTGGGGAAAGCACAGCTGAGGTGAAGTCAATACCGGAACCGGTTACAGAAACCACATGCTGGTCAGTGGCACAAACAGTGTTTCTGAGTAAGGCAGATATTTTCTTTTATTGCAAATGACAAGGCTAAGCCGCAAAGTGTACAACCAGATCTGAATTTTCCAGTGCTCTCAGACCCAACCCTGAGGTCTGCTCCGGTCTGGGAAAGATGCAGCAGCCACGAAGCCTGGCCCCGGCCACGGGAACCCCGGCACCTCGGCCTCGATGCCAGCCTGCTGCAGGGCCTTGCTTCAGTGTCAGCCAGGAAAACTGAGCAAAGGCACAGATAAAAATAACCCTTCTCTGTGCTTCCCGTTCTCACTGCCTTCCATGCACGTCTCGGGATGCGTCATGCATGAACCATGATTGCTCGTGCTTTCTCCTGCATCCCTTGCGCTGTCAGCAAGTCACATGCGCTGCAGTGATTCACGGGGAGCACCATGGCCGGCAGCACCCCGCAGCCCCCCGCAGCCCCCCGCCGCTGCCTGCAGAGCCTGGCAGCTGGTTCGCCCTCTCTTGCTTCCCCCAACGGCATCGCCTTTGCAAGTGGCCCAGGGATCAAAGCAAAATTCACTGGAAATCACCAGGAGTTTTGTGGCACAGAAAGAGCCCCAGGGTCTCTCCAGTCTCATAGTCACCTTCTTGTTTATCAGCATGCTGAAGCGACACGTTTTCCCGGTGAATTCGCTGCTCCCCCAGCCCCTGCCCGCAGCGGTCGCCTCAGGCTCGGCGGGGAGCTCCGGGATGCCCCGAGCCACCTCCTGGGACTTTCTGCTCTACGTGGGCAAGGTGTCCTCTTCTGCCAGTGTGGAAATCCCAGCTAAGGACCATGGAGGCTGATCCATGCATTTCAGATCCAATGCATTTCAGATCCAATGCTGCCCAGGGGCAGCAGCATCTCCTGCACCGCCAAGGCTCCCTCCAGAGCGGGGAGACTCCGGTAACACCGAGCCTGCAGCCCTGGCAGTGCCGTGGGTGCACCGAGGCTTTTAGCTCACCGAGGAGGAGGGCAGGGGCCAGGGAAGGAGGATTTAACACTCCAGTGTATCCCAGCTGGTATCTGCAGGGTTCTGCTGTGCCAATAACAACACGAGCATGGCAGGTTTTGTTTTATTAAAGCTTTATTGACCCATTTTTAAAAAAAGAGAATCTGCAAAGCAGATCACAGAGCTGCTCAAGACACTTCTATATTCATTATGAAATGGCTTCCTGGCGTGGACCAAACTTCTGCTGGGCTCTTCAGCTGCGGTCCCTGGGTGTCTTCATCACCCCTGGGGACACTGATGCAGTGGTGAAATCCCCTGCCCTGCCCAAGGGCAGCAGCCTGGTGTCTCCATTCCCCTCCTGCCCCATGGGATGCCACAGCCCTAATGGATGGCGGGGGCCAACCCCACCCTGTTGTTTCCACGGTCAAAGACGGAGTAAAACTGACGGATGAAAACGTCACCCAGAATCCAGAGGGGGCCAGCGGGAGGGGTGATGTCCAGCCCCTGGAAGCCGCTGGTGCAGAAGGCCATGCCGTCGCTGTACTCCTGGGGAAGGAGAATTGCAAAGCTGGGGATGAACCCGAGAGCCTTGTGCACACGGAAGCCTGCAGGAATGGTGACTGCGGGTCCCGTGCACGAAGCAGTGGGGCTCGTCACCCGCCGAGATACACAGCTCAGCTCCCGGGGTGGCTTGGGGCCACCCTTGTCTCCAGAGCCACTTTTCCAACCCAGCGGATGGGAACGGGGGAAAGTGGTGCTGGCGGAGCCGCAGCCATACCATGAGGGTGTAGGCTTGGGCACTGAGCGTGTAGGGGAGCCCGTTGATGGTGAAGGTCACGTCGGGCATCATGTTGAGGTTGCTGCACTCCACGGCGTACTGTGAAACAGCCGGGCGGCTCGGTGGTGCTGCTCCACGGGAGGTCCCTCCCGGCGGGGTGGGGGTCCCAGGGCTTTGCCCCCTCCTCTCCCCACCCTCGCTCTCACCTCTTTGTCCACAGGCACGGCACCGATATACCCTTGCAATTCTTTTATATCCTTGGTGGGACCTGTGATGAGTGATGTCCCGGTGTCCACGATGGCCTGGCAGCCGTTCATGCAGAAGACCACTGTCCCACCCAGCTGGATGCTGGATGAGGAGGAAAGAGAGAAGGACCAAGAGGGACTTTTCCTGCTCCCCCGCCCCAGCCCAACAATTCCCTCCCTGCCCAGCACCACTCACTTGTCCAGCTGGATCTGCCAGTACCCTTGCTGGGTGACTGGCACCCAGTTCAGGGTCCCCACGAAGCGAGAGGGGTCAAAGCCACCAAAGAGCAGCTCTCCTCCCAGGGAGGATTCGGGGTTCCTGGAGGGAGGAGGAGGAGACGTGAGGGATTTTCTCTCTTTTACATTGCATTTTAAATGGGTGGATTTATACCCACTCTCTTCCCACAAATGCCTGGGGTCATTCGCTTTATTCCTGTAAGGCCTCGGGTCCATGATGCTCGGCATGGTACCAAAAAACTCTACTATCTCAATCAAACATCCTTATTTTAGCAGCCCCCCCCTCCCTCCAAAAGCAATGCCTGAGTCTGAGCAACAGTCTGGAGCAAAGCCATGTCCGTACGTGCTCATGTAGACGGAGAACATGGGCAGCTCCACCAGATTTTGTGCCATCATGTTGTCAAAGACGGGAGTGATCCCATCCACGGCCAGCGAGGGGTAAGCCAGCCCCAGGATCCCATCAAACTCGGCATCCAGGAAGGCTTTTCCCGGCTCGCTGACGCTCTCTGCAAACTGCTGGTTGTTCACGGTGAGGCCCTCGACCTGCGGGGAGGAGGAGGAGGCTCGATGGTGATGCTGAGTCTGTAGGCAAGTCCCAGGCACGTTATCCAGAGCAGGAGAAACCAGAGATGACTCACGACTACTTGGTCAGATCCGATGACCCCTGTCAAACTGCCAGTGCCGTACTGGATGGAGAAGGGGGTCCCTATCGCCTGGTACGTGCTGGACCGTGACGGATGGAACTTGGCGTGCTCATCTGGGGAAGGAGATGGGAGCTATCACCAGAAATGCTATTTATCTGCACGGCCATGGATGCCCGGAGCCCTCACCACAGCTGGCGGCAGCAACCGGCCGCGGAGCAAAGCGATGGGGCAACATGGCATCGCCGAAATGCCTGCGTCACCGGCATGCTGCCGAGGGAAACAGCTGCTCCTGAGACAACAGGGCGTGCTGGCGTTTTGAGGAGGGATAAAACTTCCCCCATTTCAATCTGCCTGAAAGGTGTGAGGTTTGTTAAGGGGAGCGGGATTAGCTCATGCAGTGTTTTTATGAGACCTGAAAATCAGCACTGCTGTTCCCGTCCCACAGACAGAAGCAGCCCCACGGGCACTGCTGTATCCAGCTATTTTCCCCGACCCCCCTTGGGCTCTGTTGGAAGCAGTGATGAGCTCTGGGGCTGCTCGGAGATGCTCCGTGTCGTCCCGGGGCAGCAGGGCTGGACTCGCTGGGGCTGGCTTATTGCTGACAGCCCGAACAAGCCCGGTGCTTGTCACCCGCCGAGCCCCCGGGCAGCCAGCCCAGAGCCACGCTGTGGCCTCTGTGCCTGCCTTGTTCCTGCCACCCAGCCCCTTGCTGACAAGCTATATTATGTGCTATCATCTTTGCTTGTTTGTTTAAAGGCTTTCCCATAAGAATGGACTAAAGAGCACGTCCGATATCTCCCACAGGCTGATGGTGCTGGGTGCTGGTGGTGTGATCGCCGCCTGCGCCTGAGCAAACAAACCCGCCGAGGCTCCCCTCGCTCACCCCCGGTTTCTGTTATCTGTGTGTGCCTTGGAGGGCTTGGCTGGGCGGGGAGGTCCCCCCGAGGGCCCTGGGCTGTGTGCGCTGGTGACCCCACAGCCTCTCTGGGGCCACCCCGGGGCTGTCACCCGGGGTCCCACCGCAGCCGGCCAGGGGGGACGGCCGGTCGGGGAGCCCCTACTCACCGCAGGCTTTGCTGACGCAGTAGACGGACGGCACCCAGAGGTTGGAGGAGCCCGTGTCGAATACCACGGTGAAGTTCTGGGGGGGGCTCCCGATGGAGATCTGCCCGAAATACTCCATCTAGCAGAGAGCGGAGCTGTTAGCCGTCAGCACACCAAGAAATCCCGGCAGAGGAGAGTCTGTGCTGGGGCATCTGCAGAGAACTGATGGGGTTCAGTGCAGGGGATGGCTGGCACGGGGGCAATGTTTGATCTGTCACGGCTGCATTGTGCCAGGTGAAATAAAGGAGCCAAATATTTAAGGAACGACAAGGCAAGGCGAGAACAAACGGCAGGACGGCGGGTGCAGGTGCCATCCTCTTCCTGCTGGATTCAGCGGGAAGGCTGGGCCCCGAGGGGACCCTCGTCAGCGGGATGCAGACAGGGCTGGGGCTTTGGGGACGGGACCCTCACGCTGCTGGGGAATGGGAAGAGCCTGGGGAACACCCTCCACCTCTGGCTCTGGGTGCTTTGTGGTGGGGTCTTCTCTGATGCCTGTGATACATGTTAGTTTTGGAGGAAATCTGTCTCCTCGCTGCATGCCTGAGAGCACCGCAGGCTCGGGGAGTGCAGCAGGCAGGGAGAGGGCTGGCAGCGCCTGCCATGAATGTGGTCCCTTGTCCCCTCGTATCGTCACATTCCTGGGAACAAAGGACCAGGCAGGCAGCGAGCCCTGGCACGCTGGGGCACTGGCTGCAGGCATGCCCCATCAGCAGGCGTGGGCTTAATGGGAAGCATTTGGGCATTGGGAACCGCTCATGCAAACTAATGTGCTTTTGGGGTGTCTGCGGCATGCTGCTGGGACTCAGTGCCCCTCAGCCCTCGGTGCCACCACGCTTACGTCCAGGTAGTTGATGAGAGGCTCGTTGGCCTCCGTGAAGGCAGTGCAGTCCTCGCTGTACTGTACCATGTCGAGCTTGTGGGCTTTCCAGAAGTGGGAGAGCTGCCCACGGTCCCGCAGTGACTTCCGCAGGGAGCGGTGCCGTGTCAGGGTCACCCTGGGGGAGCAAAGGCCCCGGTCACTCGCCCGGGGCCGCGGATGCTGCAGATATCGTGCAGCCCCCACGTCCACCCTGAGGGTCCCAGTGCCACCAGGATGCAGGTCCAGAGCCTGCTTCCCTGCATCCCCCGCTGCAATGCTTTCTAGCCGAGGCACAGCAAAACGGGGCACTTGATCTGCTTTAGGAGGCAGCAAATCAAGGGCAAAGCTGGCAGGAGAGCCCGCACGCCCCAGCACAGGCCTGCTTGCAGCAACGGGTCAGGCAGGAGCTCAACATGACTGATGGAGAAGGACCCTCAGGCTGGAGAGGGGACGTCATGCCGGCATTTTCTGCCCCGTCTGTTTGCACAGCCCTTGGCTGCAGCCGGCAGCTCACCCTGCAGACCCCACCGCAGCCCACTGCCGCTGATGGGGTCTGCCCGGAGCGATGGAGATGGCCACGGAGCCGACGGTCTGATGGGAGCAAACCAGCAAAGCCCCGTGCGGTCCCCACGCTCCCGTGCAGCCGCAGGCTGTCCATGCCGGGGGAGCTCAGCTCTGCACGGTCACTGCCACGCTCGGCGCTGGCAGGACGCTGGGAGCGAAGCCCCTCCGAGAGCCCAGGGAGCTGGGGTGCACCCTGGGGACCCCCTTACCTTTTCAAGCTGCTGGCCAGGGAGAGGCAGAGCATGGTGAGGAGGAGGAGGCGTTTCATGTCAGCGGCTTGGCAGCAGCGCTGGCCTCGGCCGGGATCTGCAGGTGCGGGCAGTGCCGCAGCGTTGTTCTTATACCAACGGGTACACCCTCACCCCGGTGTACCAGCGCCCGCGATAACGCCCCTTTCAATGTCAACATGGGGCTTGAAATGGAAATGAATCACTGGCCACATCCCAGGCGAGGCAGAGCGAGTGCGCCGGGGTCAAGTTTGTTTTTGTGGGCGAGGGGCTGGCAGCAGCAGAGCAGGATGGTGCATGGGGACCCGCCGGGCGCTGGGCAGGGGCTTGTGTCGGCTGCTTTTGGGGGCAGCAAAGGTCCCGCAGCAGGAGCAGAAGGGAGTCTCCATCCCGGCGCCAGCCCCTTATCCACTGGAAACACAGGGCCCAGCTGAGCTGGTGGCACCCCCCAAATGCTCCGGGGGAGCGTTTCCCCTTTCCTGTGCCCCACAGCTGCCCCCGGGGACCTGCCCGTGGCCATGGGGTGCCCCACACCCTGGCGGCTGCGGGGGGGCCGCAGGAAAGGGATGCTTTCAGAGCGTGGGGCAGCTGCTGAACAAACTTTAAAAGGCAAAGACTAATCAGCAGTGATGAACTGCCCAGGAATCTGCAACTTTCCCTTTTAAATAGCGGTCAGGGTCATCAAAGCATGGTCGAGAAGAAGCGCTTTGCATGGGAGACAGTTACATGTTGCCTTACAGCCACTAATGGGCTCTTCCCCAGTGGCTGATTTTTGTTTGACACAGGATGGCCGTCTCATTAAGCCTCTGTGAATGCAAATAAAAAATGCTAATGAACAAATAAAGCCTTCAGATAGGGAGGGGAGGCGAGTGGGGGGAGGCGAGGGTTTTCTTGCTGCCACCATCTCTGACACGCGGCTGAAGGCTTGTGACGATGCTGTGTCGTCCCGGTGGGTTTTTTCCGTGTTTATGGCACTATAATAACTGGTCATGGGTGCCACAAAGGGAGGTGTTTTACGCAGTGAGCACCGGTCATGTAATTAATGGGGTTTAGCACTGTGCTGATCAGTTTTCCGTTTATCCCGGTTAGTCTATTTTATCTAATTAAAGTCCTCGCCTTGGGAAATTAAAGTCCTTGTCTGTGAGGCGCAGGTACTGGCGGGGCGTGAGCCCAGCGTGGCCACCTGAAACCCCTAATGGGCTAATGGGGAACAGCCTGAGAAAGAGCCGACGGGTGCCTCCTGTTAGGGGGGTCTCGTCTCCCCATCCCTGGGAGCTGCTGCCGGGTTCCTCCTCTCCGTGGCTTTGCAGGGAGCTTAAGCTTAAAAAATCTCATCAAAAGCTTCTTCGGCGTGAGCACGGAGGCACGGGGCATGGCAGAGTCGACGCTGGTGGCAGATGCAGCCGTTTTTTCCAAGTCAAGTGCAAATTCCCTGCATTTCCCCTTGCCCAGGTTGGTGGCTGCAGTATTTTTTACTGAGTAGCTTTTATACAAAGTTATTATCTATTTCCCTTTTAAGGTGCAGTTTAATGTACCGGCCTCTCTTCTCGTCCTAATCACAGAAGGGATTTAAAAAAAACCCCAGACCTTCCTAAAACAAAACCAATTGCAGCAAGTGCCAGATCAGCTGAAAGCAGCAAGTCGAATGTTACGGATATGGTTTATAACGCGAAAATCCTGTAAGAAAATCCAGCCTGAAGGGTCGTTGGGCTTCTGAGATAAACGTGAGTGTGAGCTGTAGCACAGACAAGCCAAATACTTAAAGCGAAATAGTTTATTTAGTGGAAAAGATCCCCAATTGGATCATAATAATCTGCGAACTCGTGACAGTACATTCAGTGTTAAAATATGAAGATTAAAGAAATATGGAGGCCAAACCTTTCATTTAGAAATGTCTGAAGTTAAGCAAATCTATTTCTACTTTTATTTAGTTATTTTAAAAGTAATTTTAAAACCCAAACTCTTAAAGGCAAACAATAGCTTATTTCAAGTCTAATGAAATGCTTTTTTTTCCTCTTTCTTTTGGGAGCCAGTGCAAGGCTTGGCCATATTTGTCCAGAAAACTGGGAGAAAAGGCTTTGCTTCATATGCACTCAGCTATTTCTTAGTGTTTGAAATACACTGCATAGGCACCATGTGCAATACAGGGCGCCCCTCACCTTGGCAGGGGTCAGCCATGCCGCTGCCCGTCCCTGCCTGCCGCTGCCCGTCCCTGCCTGCCGCTGCCCGTCTGCCTGCGCCGGCGCTGCCTTCACGGCACCTCCCGATGTGGCGGAGAGAAACCAGCGTGACAGAGCAAAACATGCAGAATTATTCATAAAACTGGGGGCCTTTGACTCCATCTCGTTAAGAAAACAGTAGAAAAAGCACTTACGTTCAGTAGAAATGTAATGAAATGTGACTGCCAGCTACTGGCACTTCCCAGGTCTTGTAAGTAATATATGGCCTATATATAGTCCTTATTGCTTCCAGGCAGTAGCTGTCGTGAAGCGTCTCACCCCATCCAGCTTTACATGCGTGCCCTCAGATACATCTGAAATAGGTTATGCACCTTGTGCGGAAAACACGCCTCTTGCCGGCTCAGCGTATGGTGCTTTACTCATTTAAGAAACCTGCTTTCAGGCTAAAAATATGTTATCTGTGTTCTTTTTTTATATTTCCTTTAGTTTAACCACTTCTACGATTAGCTCTGACTGATTGAAATCGCACTCGAGTAGCATTTTCTGAAAAGCCTTTTTTCTGTTTATCAAATACTTCTTCCACCTGTTAATCTGTTTATACATCACTGAGCACTTGAAAGAGTGAAACCCTGCAATAGCAAACACTTTTTAAAAAATAAATAAAAACAAGCAAGCTTCAGTTAACTATTAACCTGTGGCACAGAAGGTGTGGGTAAAGCAGGACTAAAACCCCCTGCGAGGGAGCTGATGGACGGCGCGGTCCCAGGGGCTGGCAGGCAAACGTGGGCAGCGACTGACCCATGGCAGGGACGGGCAGGGGACCCCAACTCGTGGTGCAGCTCCTGGGGGCGAACCCCGACGGCGCCCAGCAGCTGAGGGTAGGTAGAGTTTCTCAGGAGCCGGTCTTTGCCTTTCGAAAGTCCGGGGGGATTCACTGAGATGCTAGGGTGTTATTACCCCGGGAGAGGATTGCTATGGGAGCACGGGGGTGATGGAGATGTTTGGGCACCATCCCCAGGGGTCAGGGACCCCACAAGAAGGGGGGGTCCCTCGCTCCCTGCCCATCTCCTGCCAGGGCAGAAGCACGAGAGGGGTCGGGCTGCTGCAGGGCAGCAAAAACACTGTCTCAGTGTGCGAGCTGCAAAAGCAGTTCCTATGGAGCAGTGGCCCAGCGCTCCCCAAATCTGCTGCGAACCGACGAGAGTGGGTCTGCCAGTCTGCTGTTTGCACCCCGCTGTTATTAAGTGATACCACGAGTTACTACTGACCAGAATTTTTTTCCGGAAAATGGGCGGGTGGAGACCCATTCACCCCCCAGCAGACACCAAGCCATGCCAGGCTCTGGGACCATGTCCCGTATGATTGAAGATGTTTTACCCCTATGGAAGACTTTTACTTGGAAGCACCCAGAGCACTTTTTGGGTGGCAGCTGAATTGCTCAGGGCTGAGCCAGCTCCGCTGCTGCTGGGCAGAGCTCTCTGCCCCCGGGGACTGCTCTGCTCCACCGAAGCTCAGCTGCATTTTAGCACAAAGCTGCTGGAAGACGGAGCAAGAGGGAGAACTGCCCGGGGGATTACAGTGTCCCCAGCCCCAGAGCAGAAGCGGCTGTAGAACAGCAGAGAAACACCCAAATATATTTAAATGAGCCCGTTGACAGAGGGGAAGCGTCATGGAACCTCGCGTGGGCTCGTTCCTGCCACCGCCATTGGGGTTGAGCGAGACCGCATCCGGCACCGAGCCGGCAAGCGCTTCTGCACTGCTGGACCCCCGCGGCTGCACGGCCACCGAAAATGCTGCCGAAACGTCCTTAATTCCTGCTCCCTCCAAGGCCCTGGCTGCCCCAGTCCTGCGGGAAAGGGAAGGTGTGGAAGGCTCTGGTCCCCCAGGTAAGACACTACTGGATATTGCACTCCACCGGCCTTTGCAGGCGATGCCTCGGAAAGCAGAGGGGTCGTACGTCAGGATGAGAGCTGGGATGGTGCCCGCGGCCAGGGGATGCCTGCAGGCGTGCGTCGCTGCCAGCCTGAGCTTTAGCCTGAGTTTGGGGCAGCAAGGCCTGACTGAAGTGGGATTAACATAATCTGAGGCATTCTCGTGATTTTGCTTACCTTTAGATTGAGCGCAGACGTCTTGAATTCGCTACTCGGTAACCAGCCGTGTAGGAGCTCTTTACAAGCCTTGATTTCAATGGGGCATCTTGCCTGAGAAAGGGTTAATACGTTGGGGGCTGGAGGGAGGGAGGCTCACAGCAAGTTACCTGCTACACCAAAAAAGCACATGCGCTGCCAGTGTCTTACTAGCTGTTATCTTCAAAATAGATATTTCAATATGCATATGCTTATCGTCTCTTCAATCTCGCCATACCCCCTCTCAGCAAAGAAGCTGCCCGCTACTGATATTTGGATTTGAGTCTTATTTTGCAATTTCCTTTTGAACAGCTCATTTTTCAGATCGTTATCTGCTGCAGCAGCGGCTCCTGCCCCACACTAGGAAACGCGCCATTTGAGAATGACAGCCATTTGAGAAGGATATTTGGGGACAGAGCAGTTCAATAAGGGAGGGGGAAAATTCCAGCAAGAAATGGACTTTTAGCTTGGCAGTTGCCCAACTGTTTGGGTAAGTGGAATTTCGCAGGAGATTGGTGAGGCTATCGGAAAAGCTTTTGATGAGTTACTCTTAGAAATGTGTCATAGAGGAAATTATAGAATCTGATCCACGGAATGGATAATGCCTTTGCTCTAACTATCAGTCTGTCTGTCTGTCAATCATATTATTATGTCTCCTTTAATCATCGTATCAGAGCTTTAGTTGAAGATAACCTCCCTATGTTAGCCATTTATAAACAGTAAGTATATAGGCATTGAGTGAAAATTTAAAGTGCCTTTTTGCAAGTGAAAGCTCACAAAATGAATGCCCCCGATTGCCGTCCTTTATTATAGATCTCTTGAATATTATGGCCAAAAGTCCCAAGCCGAGGGGTCCAGTTCAGGCATAGGTGTTTTCTAATTATGTGCTTTAAGTCCCCTTAACTTCAACAGGATTTCAGCACTCACCTAAAATTAAATCCAAGGTGTTTCAAATACAGAGGTGTTGAAGGGCCCCCAGCCTTTCTGGCTGGATCTTGACCGATGCAAGAGCCTGGCGCCAAACCCGGGGTCGTCTTTTGGTTACTTTCTTCTATGTTTTTTTTTTTTCCAGATTATTGCTATCAAATCTTTTTTGTGGATTAAAAAAAAAAAAAAGGCAAGAGTGGATTAAAGCAAGAAGAATAAATTTCGGTTCTTATTAGCGCCGCGGTGGAGCCCAGAAGCTCCACTCAAGTATCAGCTATGACCGAGGCGGCAGCGTATAAAGCCATTAAGCTCAATGATAGTGGCAGGGGGAGTCTGTGGCTGTGCAAGGGGTGCGTAGCAGAAGGAATCGCACGTACAGTAAGAGCCTCGCGCAGAGGGAAGGCTGGGTACCTTTATTTTACGTTTGTAATGTCAGACCACTGCTTTCAATTGGCGAGCCTGATCTTCAGTTGACGTGGAGCAGCATGAAGCTCAATGGGACCATTTTGGTTCATTGCCACCAGGGCTAGCTGCCTCTCTCTGTCCCCGACGAGACCTCCAGCGCTCCGCCGGGCATCACACCGACCACCGAGACGCCTCGCAGGGAGGATGAGCACTTGCGAGTGGTGAGTACAACGCCCCGGGGCTGAGCTGCAGGTAGCCCTTTGCAGCCCTCCTGCAGCGAGGGAGATGCTCTAAGATGGAAGGATAACCGCTGCTACGGGGCACCTCTCTGCTCGGTCTCCCCGTCCTCGCTTGGCCGGGCTCTGGCTGCGGGGATGCTGTGCCGCGGGGCCGGGAGCAGCGGCAGAGCGCGGGGATGCTGCAGCCCCCGTCGCTGGTGCCACCGCGCCTGCTTCTTGCTGTGCTGGGGACAGTTACGCCTTGTCCCTGGATGGCCGCGTCTGGCAGACGCAGGCGCGAGTCTCAGAAAGGGCTTGGGCTTTTGGCAGGAGCCACGTTTGTAACTTCTCTCTTCCAGCAAGCGCTGCGCACCCTCCCGCTGGCAATGAGGCTTTCGAAAACCCTTCTTAAGACGGGCACCCAAAATTGAAGTGCAAGGAGCACTAGTCATTTTTGAAAATGAAGGCCCAGATTTTTGGGCACATCCCCTTAAAGACAAAAGCAAAACCAAAAACTGTACCAGCAAACCTTGGTCTAAAACATGCTTTGAAGCAATGGCGGCCAAACAGTACGTGAAAGATTTAAAATAATGTGCTTATTCCTTTCATTTAGACAAAATATTTTTCTCTTGTTCAGGTGGGTGCTTGTTGTCATCTCAGCTGTCACGTTGGTCCTATACGCTCTCCTCTTGCTGACACTTTACATCATGCTGAGTCGGAAAATAGGTAATTTACTGTCTTGTCGGTTGTACCTGTTGTGTTCCTCATTCTTGCTCACAATCGTCCAGTTCAGAGACTGAAAGTCATTTGCCCAAAGCTTCAGCATCCCCCGGTTTGTAAAGCACAACCGAGTCCTTGCTCTGGGTCTGGATCTCGCTCCCGCTCTGGGGAGCGACCGGCACTGCTGCGGAGCCCGTGCGGGGCGAGCGCGGGAGCCGGGCCCTGCCAGGGACCCTCCGGACCCCCGGGTGGGCCAGGAACGGGAACGGGAATGAGTCAGGACAGGGATTATCCATCAGCGTCACTGTGCTGTGCCGGGGGGCCAGGCTGCCCGGCCAGCCGCTGTGCGGGCAGCTATCAGCGGTGCGGGCAGTATCGGATAGGGTTATACAGCCTTTTGTTGTTTCAAAACCAGTTTCTTTTATTGCTCTTGTTAGTAAAGTGGTGGAAAAATACTATCAGAATCAATTTGCAGAATATTAATTCAGATGAAGCTACAATTTCCAGCAGGCAAATCTTTCACGCAAAACTGCTGCCCACATTTGTACATAAGCAAGCTCTGCTTGGCCCCGTGGGTCAAACTAATTTCGAACTTGCATGGGAAGAGGCCTTGATGCTGTGATTTAACACTGAAGTCTTTCATTGCAGGAGAACAGGGCACGCACTTAATCATCTCAGTAATTGAATTGATAGATATTTGCCCGCTCCAGTACATAATAATAATTACTGCCGTGCCAGCGGCTTGCGCTGAACTGGCTTTGCGGTGGGGCAGTGCTGGGGCTCGCGGAGCGGGTGGGGGTCCGTGGGGCACGGTGCGTGGGGAGCATCGGACACAGCCGGCGTCTCGGGCGGGAGCGAGGAGCTAACTCGCCTCTCAGTTGCAGCCAGCCATTCCTGCGGCAAGCAGGCGAGCAGCAGCCCTGCAGCACAGCCCCAACAGCCTCCGACCTCTTCAGCCGGAGGGGAAGGGGTGCAAAGACCGACCTACGCAGGTAAAGGGGGATCCTACAGCAACGGGGTTTTCTCCTGGCACATGAAAATAAATGTATGGTATTGCAGTTGTGCAATACTTTCTTCCTTAACCAGCTGTGAAGACCCTCACTGCTGGCCTTGGGGTGGAAGAGGGAGCAAGCGGCCGGGCGAAGGGCAGGCGCAACAGCTGCTCGCAATTCCAGTGGCCTCCTGCCTCCTCTGGGCTTTCCCTGCACGGTTCCCCAAGGGCAGGGGGATGAAGAGGGGAGGGATCACACTGATGCTTTTTGGATTTTCAATTTTCACTTTCGAGCGCGTCTGCTTTTTCTCCCTGATTTCTTTTTTCCTTTAACCCCCCAAGTAGTGATGGAGGTGGTAATGTTTCCTGTTTTTAAGGGAGCAGCGACACGTCTTCGGAGACCTCAGAGGACTCAGACAGCAGCCCTTCCTGCTCGCAGGTACGGCTGTGGGCAGAGAGCCTTTGCCAAAAGCAACCACAGCCGCAGCAGCGGAGGTGCCGGCGCCGTGTCCGCACGGCTCCTGCCCAGCTCGAGACCCACGGAGTAGCAACGGGGGGGCGAATGCATCGAATCGTGTTGAAATACCGGCAGTGAGGCTGGGGCTGGGGTGATGGCTGTCACCTGCCGTGTGCAACGTTCCCCATTTAGAGGGCAGCATCCCCGGGGGCCAGGGAGATCCCTGGGCACGAGCCAGGCACCTTGAACGGTCGCACGCCTTTGTGTGCGTTCAAGGGCAGAGCCGCCCCGGGTGAACGCTGGTGCCTGACCTGGCATTCGTGTTTGCTTCTGCAGGGCCCTCTCACAAAAGAAAACCTCAATTACACATCCCTGGTCTTCCCAGGGAAAGGCCGTGGGTCAGGCTCGGTCACGGACTACGAGAACATGAAGACTGGGGCGGACTACATCAACGTGGACCCAAAGAAGAGGAAAGTGGATTTCTGGCCCTGCTCCAGCCCCGTGACATCCAAGTCCATCGAGTACACCGAGGTGAAGCTGTGACTCCCGGGATGCCGCTGGCGGGGTTTGGGGTCAGACCGCCACGGGGACGGGGAGATGCCCCAAGCCCCTGGCAGCCGCACGACCAGGGCTTCCCCTTCCCCTCGCCTCGGTCAGTGCCTGGCACGGGCTGACGCCTGCCGGCTTTTATTCCTTGTAACACTCTAACCCGCCGATACAATTCGCTTGGTATTTTACTTAAATGCACCACTGTTCCTGAAGGCTGCTGAGCGTGGGTTGGTGCAGGGAAGCGTTCCTCCTACCCAGGCTGAAATGTGCTCTCCAGTTTGGGTGATGGCCCTTTTTCTCATTTCATGAAAGCAAATGAAACAGCCCCCCCTGCCCCTCCAAATGGGATGTAGTTCGGGGAGGGAAATGCAGTGGTCTTCAAAAATACCCACTCGAACTGGCTGGCATCTCCTCTGAATCATGCTTTCTTTGCTGATCGCTGTCATAAAACCCTTTTAAATATAGTTCCTCCACCGGCTTTGCCCTCGCTGCCCAACAAGCCCTGATTCATCGCCCTCCCCTGCACCCCTTTTCCTCTGATGCTCAAAATGTTTCCAAGTCCCCGTCACCTTCAGAGCTGTCGCTGGGGCTGGGGTGGCCGCGCGGGCGGCTTGAGCCCCGGCCACGCATCGGGGGGATGCCAGGGCCGGGGGAGGAGGGTGGCCCCACCGGGGGGTTCCCTTGGCCGGCTGAGAGCCATAGCCATCAGCCCAGCTGGCAAATGGCCCAGGGCTTCCCAGGGGATTTATATCCCCCCTCCTCAGCTGGAGGGTCTGGGCTGGCTGCCGGTCCCTCTGGGCTGTGAGGGGTGCAGGACTGGACCACAGGTCTCCATGTGAGCGTAGGCAAGTCAAATCCCTCTGTGTCTTAGGGGGAGGGATGATATTCCCTGTCTCCCACCTTTTGCTTTTGCTGCTTTGTCCCTGCACCAACTGCCCTGGGTGCAGGAGTTGGCCTCTCCCCAGCCCAGCGGTGCCTGCACCCAGCAGAGCTGGAGGGGGGTCTGTGCCCCTGCCCGCACTGTGGTCTGCCACCCCCTTTCACATTTTCCTTAAGTATTGGGTTAATTCCCAGGGGACTTGGAGTACAGCACTGCAATTTTCTCTAACAAAACTGAGTTGGGGGCTCTCCCGCTTGCAGAGATAAGCTCGGGATTGAGAACTGAATGTGCTGGGAAGGCAGTTATCTTCTCGGAGGTGCTGCTGCCCCTGCTTGCCGGTGATTGCATTTGCCAGGTCACCTTCATGCTCCCGAGGTCTCGGAGAGCCGGTGCCCTGCCGGCAGCCGGGGCTCGCCGTCCTCGCTCTGCCACAGCAAATCGCTGCTGCAGATGGGGACCGGTTCCCTCCCATCGCTCTGCATTTTGTTACCTATGATTATTCAAGAAATAAACTTTCAAAGTGCTGGGGAAGGGGAACGGTGCAATAGCTGGGAGCTCTGTTAGGCTGGTGGAGCTGCTGCCTCCCGGTGCAGCCCCCCTGTGTCAGGGATGGAGCCGCCCCAAGTGCATTTCCAATTGGCTCAGCAGCACTGTGCTTTAATGAAAGGTTGCGAGACGATTGATTCGGTATTGATCCCGGGGAGGACTCTGAGGTCGGTTTTATGACCTTATGGTGCAGATCTGGCCCAATTTGAAGGGCATGTGAAGGAAAATGTTCAAAAAGCAAACAATTTCTGGGAAACATTGCTAAAGGCCGGGGGAGTTGGGTTTATGCAACTGGAGATGAGGTCAAAACCAGCTAGTGGGAGTTTCTGGAAAAACTGATTCAAATGCTTGGTGATTAAAAGGTGAAAATAATTTAAGATTTCAAAATACTCTTAATGTCTTATTTTTTGAGATTTAGCCTGTAATAATAGAGAGAATAACACACCCTGCTTGTTGGGAGTTCGGTACCTTGCTCGCTGGGACACTTGTACGTCCTCCATCAGCAGCTTTTGAGCTCGACTCCCAGAGCAACTGGATGCTCTTGCCTGCCTCACTCATGCTTTCTTCTGAAACAAAACAGCTTCTGGGAGACCCACAACTCGCAGGAAGGAGGGCAGGGGCCAGGCTGGGACTGCAAGGCCATGGCTCATTCATGGCCACCCCTTCTCTCTGCTCCCCAGTGCCCTGAAGCCATCTCCGAGCCCCGGGTGGTTTCGGCACTCTGATCTCTACGAAATAAGACAAAAGCAGCAGCAATTTGAGAGCAGCTCTTTAATGGGATGCAGCAGCTGTTGAACAGCGCGGAGCAGCCCTGCACAGCGGCTGGGGACTGCGAGTAAACCTGATGGAAAGTGCTGGGGCACGGAGGGAGGCAGGAGCTGCCTGGGCAAGCTGGAGCCGGGCCAGGGTTCCTCCGAGCAGCTCTTTGGTGTCAGGGCTGCGTTTCGGGTGCTTGCACCAGCACAGTGCGATGCCGCTGTGCGGTAGCAGGACAGCTGTGCACAAAGCGAGGGGACGTTCCTGCCCCGCGGCTTTTGCTGCAGCCCCGTCCCTGTCCCCGGGGAGGTGGGCAGGGGTCTGGCTCCGGAGCTGCCTGTCAGCAGAGGGTACCGCCACGCCGCGCCGCGGGGAGAGTGCTGTGCCCCAGGGCCTGGGAAAGCTGTGTCCGCATTTGCTGCTCTGCCAGCAAAGCCCTGAGGATGGGAGATGAGTAAGTTGCTTGCAGGGAGCTCTCGAGCAGATGTAGCCACCTTGCCTCCTCCTGTGCTCAGGCTGCTTTGCTGGCATCTGTTAAACACCCAAAGCTCGAGTCGCTCCACGAAGACACACTGGTGCAGCAACCCCCGGGTTGTGAGACATTCCTGGAGGAGAGCAGCCAGGCAGTGAGAGGCTTCCTAGCGTACGAGGGAGGTGGATGCTGTGGTCAGGCAATGGCTGATGGGGCTCTGTCCATCTTCCCCGATGCACACAGCAGATGCAGTGTGCACAGTAGCAAGCACAGAAGGACAAGATGGACAGTGATGCTTTCTGGGTTAAGCGCCCAGCTTTCTGCAAAATGAGAGCCTACCAGGTGGGGAGAGACACCTCTGCAGTGACAATGTTTGTGCTGTCACATCTGGTGGCAGCTGTCCTCAGCAGAGGGATGCACCCAGGGTCCGGCCACCGCTGCAGCCTAGAGCGTGCCCGACTCGGTCACCACCTCCTCACAGGGTGGGCAGGAGTCCTTGGTGCTGCCGCCGTGCAGGGGGAGGCCGGCGGCGCTGGCGTGGTGGCTGTGACTCAGGATGGTGGTTTTCCTGCTGCAGAGGCTCCCGGTGGAGGCCTGTCGCCGCAGCGCGGGCCGGGGGCCGCCCCAGCAGGACAGGCAGTGTGCTGCGTTCTGGAGCAGATGCCCGCTGAAGAACATGTAAATCCAGGGGTTGCAGCAGCTGCTGAGGCTGGCCAGCAGCATGGTGATGGTGAAAGCCACGTTGGTGGACTCTGGGAAGGCAAGGGAGAGAGCTGAAACATCCACCAGGCTGGGCATGGTCTGGGCAGGGTCTCAGTGTGCAATGGGCAGGACCCTGGGGGCTCTCTTTGGCTCGGACACGTGTCCTTTGTCCCATTCCCATTCCCATCCCATCTGACTGGCATTTCTTTGGGTAGGAGAGTTTGCAGCGCGGCAGGCAGAGCCAGGCTCTGCCCTTGGCTGAGGGCTGCAGATGGGTGATGTACAGTAACAGGGATGTGCTGGAGCTCGTCCTCAGGGAGAGTGCCGGGAGATGAGACCCAGCAGCTTTTGGACGTTCCTTCAGCCTGTTGGCTGCCCAAAGCATCTCCCAGAGGCCTTTCAATCTTGGATAAAGTTCCTTCTACCAACAAACAGGCTAGGAGAGCTACTGAAAATTGCCAGAAAAAGTCAACCTATGAAATCAGAAATCCACTTCTGCAACCTCCGCAGCTGGCTCAGCAAAAGCCTTAGGGGCACTCAGTGCTGCATGCAAAGAAGCTGCTCCAGCAGCACGGCTGCTCCGCGGGGCAGTCCCGGCGGAGGGGGGAGCAGCAGGCACAGTTAAAACCCTCCGTGCAGTCACATACCAGACACAGCAACTCCTGAAGCAAGTTCCCACGTGAGGGAAGAGACACACAGGGCAAAGATGTTCCCACAACATCTTTACAATGGTCAGAAGCCATTGATTTTCAGTGTTTTTTCTGGTGAAAGCAATGATTTGACTCTGCAAACTTTTCTATAAATACTACTGGGGGGCAAATCTGTAGCCTTCCCCATGATTTTTAAAATGACAAAAGAAGACAGCTCTTGTTTGTGAAAAATGCAACGGGCATGCTGCGTGCCTCGGGTGCCCGGGGCTCTGCGCCTGCTGTGGGCTGCAGCCCGGCATCCCCACTGCTACTCACCGTCATCAGGAGCATCCTCGTCCCACACCGACCACATCTGCATGCTGAAAAACGGTGCCCAGCAGGCGACGTAGGCCACCACGATGACAAAGGTCATCTTCACTGTGCGGATCTTGGCACGGGAGATGGTGCGCACGCTGCTCACCCGCGAGGGCTGCCCGCTGGGGCATTGCCCGCTCTTCTCGGAGGAGCGGGGAGCAGGAGGAGCAGCTGCTGTGGGTCCCCCTGTGCCGGGGGCACCGCTCTGGGTCTTGCCCTTGAGGTTCTTGCAGATCTCGTAGCAGATGAGGCTGTAGCAGACGGTGAGGATGCCCACGGGCAGGATGAAGATGCACAGTGTGGTCCAGGTGATGTAGGCTCGGGCTCCCCACGGGTACCTGAAGTCTGCCCAGCAGTCCAGCACCCCCGAGCCCTGGCGCACCTCCCGCAGGGAGAAGATGAAGATCTGGGGCAGGCTGAGCAAGCAGCTGAGCAGCCACGTAGCCCCGATCATCACGTAGGCCTGGCGGCTGGGCTGCTGCAGGGTGCGCAGCGGGTGGCACACGGCCATGTAGCGGTCCAGCGTCATCACGATGAGCATGTAGGTGGAGGCGAACATGCTCAGCACCTGCAGGTACTTGACCGCCCTGCAGAGTGGGTCCGGCCCCAAGAAGCGGTACGTCACCTCCCAGATCATCTGCGGCAGCACCTGAAAGAGCGCAACGCCCAGGTCAGTCAGCCCCAGGTGCAAGATGAAGAGATGCATCCGGCTCATCTTCTTCCTCAGGCGGTACATTGCCAGCAGCACCCCCACGTTGCCTACAGTCGCTATAGCCAGGATGGTGGCCAGCACCCCGATCTCTGCCTTGGCCAGCTCCTCATCCCGGGTGTGCAAGAGGGTCAGGTTGGGGTCCCCTGCCAGGGTCTGGGGGCTCAGCAGCCCCTGGCTGTGCCCAGGCCGGCTGCGATGAGAGCTGTTCCAGCCTTGGCCTGGCTCCATCCCTTCGGGAAGCTCTGCAGGAGCACAGGCAGCTATAACGCTGGCCTCTGATGGCCTGTTAAACCCTTCCCTGCCTCCCCAGGGCTGCGCTCTTGGGGTCAGTGCTGCCCCGAGCACCACTGCACCAGCTCCTCTTCCCCCGGCCGGCGGGGCTGGACATGCCTCCTCCTGCAGTCCCCCCCACCGGCGCAGGTTGTCACCTCCTGTCCCTTGTGCAGCTCAGCATCACGCTAATCCTGTGCTGCGCGGCTGCAATTCCCCTCTCTGGCTGGGCTGCTCTGTGCAAATTTTCCCGATAAGCAAAGAGGTGCAAGAGCCTCTGGTTCAGTCCTTGATCTTTCTTTCGGCTGCCCTAAACATTCCCAAATCCCCATTTCTCCCTGGACTGCTCATCTTGCACGTCCTCTCTCCCCGCTGTGCTGGTAAATTGAAGGGGGAAGAGGGGTCCTCTTTGTTGCCTCTTTCTAGTGCAGCAAAAGTAACAGAAAGCGCTACAGAGGCTGCATCTCTTTCGCCTTTTCATTCCAAGAATAGTAAAAGTCAGGTGAGCGGTGCCAGAGCATCCGTGTCTCTGCGGGAAGCGGGGCGGCCGTCTGCTGGCGGTGGCTCTCGGTCGCTGTGTGTGCGCGTGTGAACGCTGCCTGCCCAGGTCTGGGCTTTATAGCCTGGCAGCCCCCCTCCCTGGCTGGCCCCAGCCTCCTGGCTCCGCCACGCCGGCTCTGCCGCTGCGCAAAGGGCAGGGGAGAGCGGGTGCCCCTCCTGCCGCTCTCTTGGGAGCTGCAATCCCTGGGCTTTGCCAGCGGCTTTTACCAATTTGCAGTTTCTGGGCAAGAGGCGAAGGCTGGGAATCCTCCCGTCCTTGTCCCCAGCATCCCCTCTTCTTGCAGCGTCAGGGCTGGGGATGCTCTGCCCTTGATTTGCACTGTCCCTGCTAGTCAGACCCCGCCGGATCTCTGCCCTTGGCTTCTCCTGGGCCAGAAGAAGCAGCCTCTGTCCCGAGAGCCTGGGCATGGAGGGACAAGGGGGTGTGGGTCCACCAGAGCAGCAGGAGTCAGACATCCATCGGCTTTGTGCAGCTGGGTCTCAGCCCCGCAGCAAAGTCGGTGGAAACATCATTTACTGGCACCACATCCTGAGGCTGCCTGGCTTGATCTGCTGTGTCTTTCCTTCTGTGTAGGAAGGGGATGGAGATTGTCCCTGAGACATGGCAAAAGCCCAAGTCTGCCTGCTTAGTCCTTAGCTAACCACTGCCATTTTACTCCATCCGACAGAAAACGACCCCGAAGGTGGGGAGCAGATCCTCCTGCTCATCCGCAGAGCCACCTCTGCCTCGGGTCATCACTATTTGCCCCATCTCTCATCCACACAGAGCCTGGAAAAAATTCAAGGGAAAGGACAAGCTGATGGGGAGAAGTGAGCTGAAGAGGCCCCGGCAATCGCAGACTTCATGCAAAGGTGTGGTGTGAGCCAGAGGGAAGGCGATGGACAGCAGAAACACCCGCCGTCAAAGGACGAATGCACTATCATCCGTTGCGTGGCTGCAAATACAGATGAGGCCATAGCTGAAACGCTTTTGCGTCTCGCCTGCCTCGGCAGAGCTGCGGCTGCGCGCGGGGCCGGGAGCTCGGGCACTGCTCGCCTGCCTCTTCCCCGATCTTCCCTTCCCGTTCTGGTTTGAGCCTTCAGTGTGTCTTCCCACCTGGTGTGCGATCTCAAAATATTTTCATTGCATACGTATACAAATATAGGCGTACACATACACAATTTCACTTTTGTTTTGCAACATTAAGGCTTTGTATTTCCCCTACTGGCTATTGAATTATGTCAATAAGCAATAAAGCCACTCATCTATTGCCAACTGTTTTCCCTTTCTCTGCTGGGGAAAGGCGACAGCAGCAAACAAAAGAAACGCGGGCTTCTTCCTCGCGCTTGTCTGCTCGCCACGGGCTTTGCTGCTCGCAGAGCCTGCTCTGGCTCACTGGCTGTGATATTACAATTAAGTTGCCTGTAAGGCGGCTGTTATTTGCTGAATAAAGATTTGCAAATCCCCTCTAATAACCATAAATGAGCGCAGTTTGTATCTAATTAAAAGACGTTCGTCCTTATGAGAGACCCTATGGATATAAAGTACCCATCACAGGAGAGTGCCTGGCTGAGGTGCGGGAGCTAGAGACAGGAAGGTATTTCAGTGAATAATGTAATTTTCTATATTTGTGATCAGACTGCTGATTTTCTGGAAGATTAATAGAGGGCAGTGCAAAAAAACCTACAAAGCAATGGAAAGCTAAGATGAAGGCAGAGATGGAGAGGCCGATTCTGCAGAGAGAAAGAAACATTTAAAGCGTTTTGAGGACAGACCCGGCTTTCCTTGGCACCAGTTTGATTTGGGAGCAATTCCTTTGGAGTTAGAGCTTTTACTTCAGATTGACCTAAGTTTAGTTGTGGGGAGAATACTTCTGCAAAGGCACTTAGAGGAAAGTGAAGCTAATTCACAAAAGAAAAATGATCCTTGGAAAACAGAAATTTGTTTTCTTTAGAGAGAGAGATTATCACAGCAAGGAAATTTTTCAAGCCAATGGATTAAAAAATAAACTCATTTTCCTTCATTGGTTTCCTGAACGTTTTGACACATCACTAGTATGGCCAGGCTGTACGTGTTTCAGCAAAACCGTAGCTGGGTTCTCCAACTAAGCAGCTCGGGAATTACTCGCACGGTGCTGGTTTGTTTAGTGCTCTGGGAGCCCCTGGGACGTGATGGCCCAGCTGTGCCCAGCTGTGCCCGGGCAGCCCTGCCCAGCCCTGCCCAGTCCAGCCCAGTTCAGCCCAGCCCCAGAGCGCAGCCCTGCCCAGTCCAGCCCAGTCCAGCCCCAGAGCCCTGCCCAGCCCCAGAGCCCAGCCCAGCCCAGCCCCAGAGCCCAGCCCAGCCCAGCCCAGCCCAGCCCTGCCCAGCCCCAGAGCCCTGCCCAGCCCCAGAGCCCAGCCCAGCCCAGCCCCAGAGCCCAGCCCAGCCCAGCCCAGGCCAGGCCCAGTCGCAGCTGCAGCTCTTTAGGCTGTTTCCCATAAAGCCAGGCCCTGGGGGAGCAGAGGCTGGAGGTGTTGCAGGATGAGGAGGGTGCTGCTGGTTTTTGGTAATGCATCCTTTTGTGCTATGGTGGTTTGCGTGCCTGGTGCAGGGTGGGTGGGTGGTACCAGAGCCCCTTAGGGCTCTGCGCTGCTGGCGATTGCTGCCGCAGGGTGACCTGAGCCCTGAAACGCTGGGAAAGCTGCTGTTGCAAGGGCTGCGTTTCCTCCCTCCCCTCTGGGTGTGATGCTGAGGTATGGAACCATGTAACTGGATTTCTAAGCTCTTAACATTTGGTTTGTCAAGGTAATACTGTATTACATAGCTCATTTTTGGCAGCTGGTAGTATCAATACAGCGTGAAGCATAGCACATAACATGCTGTTTCTATTACCAGCTGGCATCCTATGTTCTTTTACTGTAGAGCACAGACACAGAGGTTTTGTGACTGCTAAATCATTTGGCACAGTAGCTGGTTACTTTGCTTTGTGGATAGCTTGTTGGTTAAATAAATAAATAAAATTTGTTGGCTTGGGTTTAAATACTGATTTGGCTCACCTTTCAATGTGACTGTTTTATTTGTGGTATGTGATGGTGTTAAACTTACATCGCTGATGGCACAAAGCATACTCAGTCTGCCTTCTGTCCTTAGCATTTAATCACCGAGATGTCTTTCATGGTTCAGGTCAGGAAAAAGCAAGATTTAGTCATTTTGTGCTGGTTCAGATGCTGTAAAATTAATGGTGTTGAAACCACTTTATAGCAGCTTGGGGTCATCTCCTTGGAAAGACAGAGGGCAGGGATGAGGGCTGGGAGTCCCTGGTATCTAAAGCTACTTCTAATGCCAACTCTCTGTCAAAATTAAGCCACGAATGACTTCCACCTCCTGAAAATATAAACTGCTGAGACTTTCCAGTTCTTAAAGGCTTCAGGACCTTTAAAAGCCTAGCTCGCTCTTGCCACTGACTTAACTCTATGTAGGACTGTCCGTTTTTCTCAGACTTGGGGAGTTTGGAAGCTGAAAACTTGATATGATTTGATTTTTGCTGCTTGCAATGGTTGTGAAGAGTTGTCAGAAAAGCAACCACGTCTGCCTTAGTAGGGAAACAAATTTCTCTGCAGTGTGGCCACCAAACAGAGCGCGTGATTGCACCCGTCGCCGGGAGCGCTGAAGGATTTAGCACAGCCCTGGTCCGTCCTGATACCATGTGAAATGCCCCAAAATATTAAACTGTCTCTAAATGGACACCTGGTTCAACACTTGCACTGTGACTCCCATTACCCTCTGGAGAGAGAAAACTCTGCTGTGTAATTGGGCAGCAATATCTGTCATACAGCTCTGGGAGCTGAAGACAGGAGCTTCTATAATTTTAAGGTAATTATAAGCCAGATGTGTCAGTCGGTCTCCCCTTTTCCTCCCCCTTTTCCCTCATTCAGATTTGTTTTTTCCATTTAATTAAAACCTCTGATGCTGCTTAATATTAGAGAGCATGTCTGGCTGCATAAATAAATATGCTAACCACATGGCAAATGCCCCAGAGCGGTGCCTGCTAGGGACATTGCTAGGCAGAACAGGCAGTTTTGATTTTAATGGAAAATCCATGTGAAGCTGTAAAAATTGGCAAGCGGAATAACAAAAGCTGACAGTGTTGCATTAAAGAACTAAACTTTAAAGTATCGGTGCTTAAAAACATTGCCTTGGACGTAAATTTGGGGGGGCTGAGCTGCCCTGGAGGCGCCGTGTCCAAGCTGCGACTGACACAGCCCAGCCTGCCTCAGAGCATCGCTCCCTTCGTCCTCCACGCTGCTCCCCGTGCCTCTGCTGTTTGGGGACAGCCCTGCCCGCCCGAACACCCCGAGTCTGCCGAAACCATGCCCAGAAGCCGATGTGCCCCCCAAACCCTGCGGAGGCAAGCCAGCCTGCGCCGGGGGCTCTGGAAGGTGATCCTGAAACGCCTTGCAGGCTGGTGAAGGGTACCGGGGGATTTCTGTTGGATAAAAATAAATCCAATCCTGGGGTGTTATTGCAGCTGATAACTCTATTCCAGTTTACTTTTTTCCTTGTTGTTTTGCTGTGTCTTTTCATTTGACCCATATGTGTGGAAACAGTCTGCTTCAGTAGAGGCAACTGCCAGAGGAAAAATTGAAGCTACAGGCATCTTCAAGATAGCAAATTACTTGTTTATCATCCTTACGTTCTCCCTGTTGGTTTCCTTGTATGGCCAGGGATGTTTAAAGACTTTGGTAGCTGTGAAATGCTTCAATTTCCTTCCCCGCTCCCTCATCTCCTTTTGCTGTTATCATCATTAGCATTTAAAAACCAGACACAGCCAGAACATTTACAACCTTAAAATCAATAATAAAAAAAACCAAAATTACATTTCAAGGCTGGAAACAAATGGCTTTTTCTTGTCCTCTCCTGACAGGCTGCTGTGGGGAAAATATATGTCTGTTAGCTCTGGTGTGGACAGACAGACAGGCCTGCGAACAGCTGCCTGGCAGGCAGCGGGGACAGGAGAATTCGCCCGGGTCAGAAGTCCCACCAAGGCAGCAGTGACACCGCGGCCAGGCTGGGAAAGGTCCTTTCTTTAGGTTTTGTATTTTGCTTTATACAGTGGAGGTCTGATCTGTGCAAGGGGATTTTCAGGCCCTACAGCCTATAAAGATGAGATGTTTTGTGTTATTTTTAATAAACGCCTCACTAGGACACTTGTGCTGGTCACAGGGATGACTCCCAGGCTCCAGTCCCAAGCGTGGCTGCGTGGGGACAGGTTTGCACGGGGCAGCGCTGGCCCCGCAGGCGGCTCGCGGCGGGGCGGCTGCTTCGGGCATCAGCACCGACAGCCGCTTCAGCCCAGGCTTCAGCCCAGTCACCTTCCCCATCCGCAGCTGGAATCAGGGTTGCAAGAGTGTCCCTGGGCACAGGGATGCTGGGGTGGGAGGGCAACTGCTGCTCTTACCCCGCTCCCTCCCCTTCGGGGCAGACAAAGGAGAGCACAGGATTTAAATACGTTTAATTGAAAATCTCAGTACAGGGGGGAAGTGAACCAGCACCTTTCCATGACCTCAGATCTGCTTGTCTATGTTCCCGTTCTTGCCTGATGGAAACGCTGCAGTTACTCAAACCCATTGCCTTCCAGGTAAGGGAGGCATCAATCAGCATTGTGAAAGGAGAGGAGCAGCTGTTTCGGGACAATGTGTTAGAAGATGATGAATCATAGGGAAAACGTCTGCAGTGATCTGTACTCTCCCTGCTAAAGCAAAGTTCAAGGCTTCATGATTAAAGGTTGTTTGGTAGTCAGGCCCAGGTTATGCCCAAATTCAGGGGAACTTCTCTGGGATTGTGCAGCTGCTGCGGTGGGACCAGCACTGAGGTCAGCCTGTATCATTCAGTTAAAACACTGGCTATTTCTTACCTGCCCTGACATTATTACCCTGAAAGCTCTTGAACCATCCATCTAAGGGACTTTAAGGTGCTGAGAGACAAGTTTGTGGCCACTAGAAGTACTGCTACTAGATGTGCTGCTGCTTTTAAGCTGTTTGAGCAACTTTTTTCCTGTTCTTGCTGCCCTTTTGTGTATGTGGAGAATAGGACAAAATAAGCCCAATTAAAGCACGTTATTGTAGTTTCACTAGTAGTTTAGCTCGACATGCTTAACAGATCAGAAGTGCCAGTGGAATTACTACCTTCAGCTTGCATGAAATGTGGGTCTTTTTATTTTTTTTTTTACCCCTGCCATCTTAGTGTGTGAAAATCTCCTAGGAAACATAGCCCTGATGGTCTGCCTCCTCCCTGTGCTGCAGTTCTTGCAAACCAAGCAGAAAGCTGTGCTCTAAATATGCTGTCTGGTTCTTCTAATTAAATTGCTGTGGGCAGAAGATCCTTGTAGTGTTGATGGAGTTGTAACGCTGGGATGATGGGTTTGTTTGGCAGTTTCTTGCTGTAGCTTTTGATTCTTGGGCATCCGTGGTTCATTACTGTGCTCTGATGATCCCTGCTGTCGCAGGAATTGCCAGGGTGGAGGTCCCAGCGGAAGGAGGAGAACCCGTGGAGGCTGGAGAGCACCACAGCTCTGCCTGCTGAAGGAGATGCTGCCCGAGATCTGTCCTGACCATGACCCAGGGGAGCGGATTTCCCTGGTCTCAACTGGGAGGTGCAGCTTCAGCCCTTCGGACACCAGCAGTGGGTTTGGTGAGAGGTGGCAGCCCGCCGGGGAGTCATAGAATCATGGAATTGTTAAGGTTGGAAAAGACCCTTAAGATCATCAAGTCCAACTGTTAACCTAGCATTGCCAAGTCCACCACTAAACCATGTCCTTAAGCACCACGTCTACCAGTCTTTTAAATACCTCCAGGGGTGGAGACTCAACCCCTGCCCTGGGCAGCCTGGGCCAGGGCCTGACAGCCCTTTCGGTGAAGAAGTTTTTCCTAATATCCAACCTAAACCTGCCCTGGCGCAGCCCGCATCCTTCCCCTGCCCGCCAGCCCGCTCTGCCCGAGGCTGCGGCACTGCCATCGCCACTGCCAGGTCCTGTTTGGAAATGGGCACCAGCTCTGGGGGCTTGCGCAAGTGCGATGAGCCCTTCCCTTGCAGCTTCATTAGCACCCACCCACCACCTCTTTGTTCTCTGGTTAGGACAAGAGTGGTTAATCCTCAAACTTCTCTTGTCTCAGTTCTCTGGCAGGCAGAGCAGCAGGACGGGAGCCTTTGGGAAGGCAGTTAATGCTGTTTAATCCTCTCCCGATGTGGGGTGTCTGAGGAGAAGGTGATAAAGTACAGCGGCTGCACATAATGTACTGCCTGCCTGGGAGATGGATGGCTGGGGTCAGATCAGGCAGCCCAGACCTGTCACCGGCAGCAGCAGCCGCGCCGAGGCGAAAGGGCCGGTGCAGGGACCCGTGCTGTCGGCCGGGGCAGGCTCTGCGGGACGTATTCTGCACCCAGCAGCAGCTGCAGCACAGTGCAGAGCCGTGTTGTCCCTGTCGCTCTGCCCTGCGTGGGTTTCGAGACCCCATGGACCCCATTCCCCAGCATCTGGGATGTTGAATGGACACTTGTTGCGGTGAGAACTTAGGATTGTGCACACTCACGTTAGCGTTAGAGAGGGTGTGTTTGTCATCTCACTCGGGTGTGGGCTCCAGTGTGCAGGGGATTGTTCAACTCAATGGGAAATCAAGTTTAAACCTCCCAAAGATCCACTGATAAACATCTGAATATTCTTCTGCATCTCAATTTTTATTTTTTTTAACCTGAAGTTCAACCTCAGATTCCTTTTGGGCTCTTGTGAAGAACTGGCAGAAACTGGTATTTTTGGTCTACAAAGTAGGAAGATTGCCCATCTGTTTTTGATCCCCTTGTAGACCAGGACTCCTCTGGGGAGACAGCAGTTGTGATTAAGAACGGTTGGTTGCTTTGATGGTAAAGGTAACAATCCAGAGTTCCTGTAACAGCAACTTGTTTCACTTCATACTGGTTGTCCAATAAGGCATTCAAGCAGCGTGGAATAGAAATGATTCTGCCCCCTCCTCAGAAATTGGTTTTAAGTATCTGCCTTGGTGCCTTAAAGTGCCTGATAATGGCGAACGAAGGTAAAAGTGTGGCAGGAGCATAACTCTCATTTTTCAGGCAGATCATAGATGGAAGGGGTTATTTTAGTCGAAGGTTGGATCAGTCTGTGGCAGTCTGGTTTGTGTGCCTCCGAACACCGTTTAAGACTACCAGACAATTGCTTTGTCTCTGACTCTTCCCTGCATGTACAGTGCTAATTGCCAAGGCATCTCTTAAAAGCTGTTTTCATACGCATTTGCACAACAGATTTGAAAGGCCATGAGGATGTACTTAGCACTGCTGCAAATGGGAAATGTTGCCCCGTGTCTCTGAATAATGACATTTTGGAACCTGCCAAATGCATAGCTTTATCACTTACAATTCAGATGATCTGTGGACCAGTATTTTTGGCTGGAATGGATTATCACTTCATCATGCAAGCAAATCATCAGTCTGTAGTGAGAGCCTGCTGGTAGGGAAACCACAGACTGAAATCAATGGATTTCTTCATCGGCCTTTACATTATCTCCCTGTCTCACTGAGCTGCTGCTGTCTAGAAAATGAACCAAATTAACATGCAGGTCAAGCATCAAGGGGTGATTTTTTTTTTCTTTAGGGTTTCTGTATGGGCATGAGAATACGGATATTGCCATAGCAGTAACAAAATAATTACATCTGTTCTGCATCCCGTCTTTGGGGGAGCTCACATGCGGCGTTGGCTGCAGAAGTGGGTGAGCCCGGGGAATCACAGCGCGTGCTTAGGGTGGGAGGGATGGATAGATGCTTGGGGGTTTTTGTGCATTGGTTGTTTGAGGTTTTATGGGGTTTTGTTTGGCAAAACAGAAAAATGAGAGGTGGCGTGCTCTGATCATAGTCCTGTTGTTTCCAAATTAGATGGGAATTTGCGTACGCAGTTCTGCCACGGGCCTTTCAAAGCCCTGTATTTGCTTGTGTTCAGCAGATAGCCTGTGCCTGGTTATGTCTAAGGAGCTTTTGTCTTACTCTTGAGCACCAAAGGGAGATCGCCACCGAGTCTGGCAGGCGTTTGGGGCTGGCGTGTCCTGGGGCTGTAACCCAGAGAGCTGTTGGCTCTCCGTGCAGATCATTCGTATCGATTCAGGGCATCAAATCCCACCCTGCAGCTTAACAAAGCCTCGTGCCTGTCACACCGAGGTGAGAGCAAGCACAGCCTCAGTGAGGGGGGTGGATTTACAGCTAACTGTTGGATTAAAATGAAATGTGAAAATCACGGCTAAACCCCTTGTGTTTAGCCAAGCG
Source organism: Platalea leucorodia (assembly GCF_965183815.1). Lineage (NCBI taxonomy): Eukaryota > Metazoa > Chordata > Aves > Pelecaniformes > Threskiornithidae > Platalea > Platalea leucorodia. Next base: position 2,612,178 of record NC_138841.1, read on the forward strand.
AGGCACGGAGACTTGAACCTGCCCCTGATGCCTCACGGGTCCAGGGTCTCTCGGATTGTTAGCTTCGATGGTGAGACCTAGACATTAATTTAATTATTTTTAAGTCCTCAAAAACTAACTGGGAAAGGATTATCCTGCAAGGAAACCAGAGATGCAGAGGAAAAGGGACAGCTAACCGGTGTGACCTGTGCTTGCCGCTTCAGCAGGTGATGAGCCAGATGCTCTTTTCCCTCCCGGTGATTTGTGTGTAAGAGAACCCCCTGCTAGGCCCAGCAGCCAGGCGGGGGGCTCAACGAACCCTAGACTCGACTAACAACCTCTTGGGAAACTTGGCCTTGAGCCACCTTGCGGGACACCTCAGCCACCCCTGGCTGGAGAGCAGAGCAGCCCTGACAGTGCAGCGGTTTTGAGGGGAATTATAATGCTGGGTGACTTCTGCAGCAGCAGTGGGCATCTGGCTTAACACGTCTTGATCTGACAAGCGTGCATTTAGTGCTGGAGCAGTCCCTCTGCCTTTAACGGGAGCAAGTGCAGCCTTTTGCTCCGATCAAGGATAATTCTCCTATTCCTGAACACATCGCTGCAGGGAGCCACCGTGCTCTTCTCATCTGCCCCACTTGGAAGACCACGTTCAGCATAGAAGAGCACGAGGTATTGCTTGGGAAGTTACAAAGGTCCCCAGAGCCCTGGGCAACCCCATTCAACTAATATCCCAACTTCTGACAACCAATATCCACTGTCCTGCCCCAAAACTAATTAATTTTATACATGAGTGAATTTAACACCATCATTTAGCTCTGTGTGCTAGCAGGGACTTTGAAGTACAAACTGATTATGCAGGGAACAAGCTGGGAGCTGGTTAATAAGTTCCAACAAAGTGTGTACTGCTGGGAGGCCATGTGAGATTAAACGCAGAATTTTATTGTTGTTTTGTCTTGGACCTCAGCTTGGAGACAAGTGAAGCAGCAGCAGAGTCTGTCACCAGAGAGAGAGAAATGCAATGACAGTGTTGGGAAATGTTTAAAAAGTGTTAATGATGGGGACCTGATTGCCTCCTCTGAAAACCTCATTCTTCACCTCATTTGCTTGGTTTTGCTTCACTTCAGGCAGGCTGGTGGTTAATGGAGGAAATCAAAGTGCATCAGCTCAACAATTCTGCTTTTGTGGGGTGGACTGGAGTAAAGCGTGAGACGGCTTAGACCCGAGCTGGTCAGCCAAGTCCAGAAGAGGTCTTGGCTGGTCCTGCACCAGCCCTTCCCAGGGCAGGAGCCTGGGTAGCTCCTGATTTCATCCCTCGAGGTTCTTCCCAATCTGCTGGGGTCGCGGGAGACTCCGTGTTCATGGTGAAGGGCTGAGGCGCTAATGAGCTCCTCTGTGGAGCAAGGCGAAAGCGAGACCTGAACAGTCAATAAGTATTTGCTGGGACACAGCCACGCTGGGAACTGTTTGTAGCCTTCTGGCCAAGCAGCAGCAATGACCAGTCCAGCCTGGGAAATTTAAGAGAAGCTCAAGCATCCAACCTGACACACAGTAAAACAGCACAACCTTCCTGACATCCTAGGTAATTGCCTTTTTTTTTTGCTTTTCAAATGCACAGTATGATCGAGGGAGAGAAAGGGACAGAAAAAAGGGAGTAGAATTGCTATGGGGAAAGACTGTTTTAAGTAGTTGTTTCCACACGGTCCCCAAGGATTGCTTGTTTCCTGAAAAGCTCAGTGCTGCATAGTGGATGCAAACTTAAATCAAAGCTTGTTAAATTGTAAACACTATTTTTGGATGTTCTTAAATCCTGATGCTGTGATTACCTCTGCCTTCTCTCTGGATGACCCCTCCATAGCTGTTTTCTTTCTTTTTGATAGCCTGGAAATAGGTAAGGAGTTACTTAATTGGATTTAAATGGCTCTCCACTACCTATTATTCACTTGATGGCACTTCTGAGGGAAACCAGACTGGTAAGCATGCACTGAACTTCAGCACAAATTCCAAGAGAAGAGGTCTGCCAACGGGAAGCCAAGTCCCAGTCATATTCTCCAGGGATTGTCTTGGTTTGGCCAGTGAAGGAGAGGTAATGGCAGTTACGGTATTTTGAAGCTGTTTGTGGCTATGGAAAATCTGCCTCTCACCAAAAGTCAAAACACAGCTGCAAAAAAGTTCATAAAATCAAATCAAAAGACTAACCAGAAGAAAGCTTCAGCAAAGACTTTAAATGAACCATTTCTGAGACTCTACAGGCTTTATTTTTCTCCTGATTTCTTATTTTAGTAATGGAGGATGACCTCAGGAGGGGTTCAGCTGCAATTCATGTAGAAAGAGAGTTGTGAATTAGATTGCCTGCCTGATACAGATGGTTGATTTTCTCGAAAGCGGTGCTCTCCCCTCCATCCTGGCACTGTCAGATACTGGGGCTGCGTTTCGTGCAGAACTGTCACTGAACTATGCTGGCCCAATCAGGCCATATTTCTACCCCACGATCATGGTCTTAAGAAGAAGAAAGAAAAAAAAGAGAAAGGAAAAGAGGAGAATTACAAAGGCCGCTGCAGCCGCCGTCTCTGCGCGCCCGGGCGCGCTCCCCCCGCGCTCCAGCAGGTGGCGCCGTGGTGCCGGCGGGGCGCGGCGGGGCCGGGCCCGGGGGGGCCCGGGCGGGGTCGAGGGCCCGGGGTCTGTCGTTAACCCACGCAGACGGCGGACACGTTGGCAGTGAGGTTAAAAATAGGCCGAAGCTGGCTGGTCAGGCTGCTCCCGGGTAGGAAAAAACCTCTCCAGCTCCTCTGCTGCCCCGGGGGCCTCTCTGGTTTCACCACAAGTGGCAGGGAATTACCCCTCGGTCTGCTGCTCCCCTTCCAGACGTGGCTGCAGGCGGATGCTGGAAATCGTTTTTGCAGTTTCTGAAAGCGCTGGGATGAGGGAGGGGGCTGGGGTGTAGCTTTCTCGCTTATGAGCACTGCAGCTTGGCAGGGACGCGTTCAGAGGGTGCGGGGGCTGCGGTTCAACTGACCGCACCATTCAATCCCATCTTCTCCGGCTGTGGTTGCGCTTGGATGTGCTCCAAGGCGTGTTGCCCGTGGGGCTCTGATAGCCAGGGAGCTGGTACCATCATGTCTGCGCTTGGACAGGGGTCAGGGATTGTCACTCTTGACAAATACGGTTGCCAGCATGTGGTGTAAGCTGTTTTACTTATTTTTTTAAAAAGATGTATATTGCTTGAGTCACTTCACCGTCTTCAAGGGAAAGGGTGACGACTTTTTCCTCTTTTGGGCCACATGTAAAGCTGTGTCATGAGCAGATGTGGGCACTGTTTTCACCCAGTTCCCCTGGTACTGCTGCTGAAAACATTTGCTCCTAGTCCATGGGTCAGTTATCCCATCACATGCCCACCAAAGTATGTCTGATGCCACCAGGGTCAGGATTTCTGGATAAATAAGTCTCGCCAAGTGGTGTTGCTGCCATCGCTCTCCCACTAGTTAATTCCTGGCCCAATCCCTTGTAAGTGAGACAGAGGTCTTTGCCCCGAGAACGGCTGCCATGACATTCTTTTGGTTAAGCATAAGCAGCTAAACATTTTGGAACTGGTTGGGAAATTTCACCAGTTTTAAAGAGAGATTTGGTTGAGATTGTTTTGTTTGTTTTCGCACATGTGAAATGTCTGGATTTTTTTCCTTGTGTCTGGCAGGAGAGTTGCAGTTAGAGAATATTCATATGCTGATCTTGCTGACTTTCCTCAAGCTGTTTTTATTCCTACTGCTACTCTATCCATATATTGCTTTTTTAATTTTTTTCCCCTGTTCAGACTAAGACAAGAATAATCTCCTCCATGCTTCAAACTGTGAGGAGAATGGGTAGGGTTATTTTGTGGCTGACTGGGCACATGATACGCAGACGTTGTCCTGATGTGTGCATTAAGCATGCCTACGCAATGCCAGGTTGATTTTTCTCTTTTCGCCTTCCTCTGAAGCTTCTGACGCAGCCCGTGGCTCGAGGAGGACGCGGCGATGAGGAAGAGGAATACAAGCAACACTTCTTTCGAGTTTAACAGCGGCGTTTCTTACCCCTGCTGCGTGCCTCAGGAGTGACTCCAGGCTTGGCCCTGCGTCTTGCAAAACCGATTTGGCACTCTGAGGAGAGCTGATGTTTTTGGCTAGTTGGAGCTTCTGATAAGTGTTGGCACATCTGATTTATTGTCTGACTCGGTTCCCAAGGAGACCACGTATGTAGCAGTCTGAGATAAGCGGCTTATAACCTAAAGGTGAATGCCTTAAAATATCAGCGTCCCTTTCTCTGTTTCCATTGATAGTGAGCTCTTGCTTTTTCCCTGCTATCTTTATTTCCCCTTGTTGTCAGAGAATTAAATACTTAGTGTTGTGTTGAGGAACCTTTCTGTCTTTAGAATTGGCTGGAGTTATAAACTCAGTTGGATTTTCTGTTATCGGTAAATGCAAATTTGTTGAGCGTAATGCCGGTGTCTCTTATTCTGTGGTTTCTGTGGCCTCTTGGCTATTGTGCTGAGACCCAGAGCTGGAAGACCCCCAGATCGCTGTGAACATGCACACGCGTGCATTTGCTGTATGACCCCCAGCCCTGCTTATTTGTGTGCTTCAGCCTCCTTCTGCAGGGACCCGCCTCCGTTAGAAGGCAGCGCCCCTGGTCCTGCGCTGGCTGCGGGACTCCGCCAGCTGGAGAAGGCGCTTGGGGCGTGGGGCACAATTTGTGACGGCCGTGATCTTATGATGATGCCTTTTCAGTGATAACTTCAGCAGGATGTCGAGCTGTGGGACCTCGGCAACAGGGACAGCGTCGCCTCCGGTGTACCTCAACGCCGTGAGAATCCTGAAGGGGCGTCTGAGGGTACAGCTGGGTATATGCAGGGGCTGAGAAAGGGGTCTTTTGGGGGCAACAGGCTAGCAGCAAGTTACACCAGCAAAAAAAAAGCCAGTTTTCTGAGCATGAAACACTTGTTATTTATCACAAAACAATTACTGGTTTGTGTTTGAAAATGGGAAGAGGAAGGAATTGGATTGTCTGTTTTACAAAGAAATTTGGAAGGTAGCGGGGGAGGCAGAAGTGCTCCTGTTTGGCTTAGAAACTATACAAACCCTATTAGCAGAGCTCTGGAAGCCTAGGATAGCTATCCGGCAAGATACTGGGGTGTTCAAGCACTGTAGGAATACAGACAGCTGTCTCCTGAAGCCTTAGCCAAGGCAAAGGGATGTGTATGAGTTAGAGGGACCAGCAGTCTTCTCAAGCATAGCAATACCCATCTTTTGAGTGGCACAAACGTGCTCTCCTGCTCGGGTTGGCATGCCCAGACATCGCTTGCTACAAAGCCAGCCTCCCCACCTCTCCAGCGAGAGAAAGGGTGAGTCTTGTCAACTTTTTATACACCTTTTTCCCCTGAGCACATTCCAACCGGTTCAGCACCTGGGGTCAATTTGCGAAGGTGTGCACAGACCTTGCAGGCTTGATGGATTCACCCGACTAAACCTGTACTTTATACTTCCCCTCCCACTGCTTTGTTACACCCCCTCAGAAGCCACATCTTGCAAACAGCAGCCTCCCTTGCAGGAGCAAAAGAAACAAGACCGTTCATGACGTTGGTCTGTGTCCTGACCAGCAACAGCCCAGCTGCGCGGCGTGGTGTGGCGGCCTGCAAAGGCGATGCCGCGCTGGCGTGGCGCCCGTGCTGTGAAATGCTGCATCCCGGGGAGTATCCTGGGTTGGCTTTGCCTGTCGGTGGCCACCATGGCCCCACCGACTCTCCTCTGAGACGTAAAGCACCGGCTCAGGCTGTGATCCCTCCGGGAGGGTGTTCCCCTTGGCCTTTCTAGTAGTGGCCAGGAGATGATGTCAAAATTCTGTGCAGTTTTTGGCTGAAGGGATGCTTCTCCTTACCTCTTATTAGACAGAGTTTTGACTTATAATCCGAGGTGAGAGTCCTGTGGCATCATGTGTGAGTTCCCAGCACCGTTCCCTTCTTGTAACCAAGGCAGCAGAAGGAAAATGATGGCTTCCTGATTTTTCTCCGATCATATCATCATCAGCGTCTATGAAATTAGCAACCCAGTGAAACAGTCATTGAGCCACAAACATGACTGCTGGTCTCGCCTCTCGCTGAGCAGGGAAGGTAAAGCTTAAGAAACAAGTCACTGCGTCGGTGCTATGGCATCAAAGCCTGTTTTGGTGTTGAGTTTCTGCTCTTCAAAGCACACGTTTCTCAGCCAAGATATACTTGGTTGATGCCTCTTATCCCTAAGTCATTTGCAATCCAAGGTTGTTTTCAAGGAGCAAATTGGACCAGCATGAGTTTTTGTGGGGGAGAGGTAAGTGACAAAGAGGGAACCAGTTCCTTTTCTAGCAGAGAAATTTTCAGACCGTAATTAATGTGTCTTCTCCATGCATGTATGTGCATGCACACACCCAAACATAGCTGTCTTTGATCTCTGCAGGGAGGCTGGGGAGAATACAGAGACTATAAAATCAAACTTATTATTAGGGACAGAGCATGGGGATAACTGCGCTGCTTTCCCTTGGGCTTTGGAAAATGGCAGGCTTGGATCCACCTGGCACCTCTTGCTAGCCATTCTAGTGTACGATGAGATGTGACTGCTTTAAATACACTAGCAAGGCGTTGGGAGGGGAAAGTAATGCTGCTTCCGTCGTCAGGCCTGGCAACGTACACTACAATTAATGACAAAGCCATCAGCGCCCGCTTTTTGAACCCCCTGGCAGGAGCAAGAAGAGGCTCAAGTGATGCGGGAAGAGTGGCAGGTTGTTATCAAAGTGCCTGCCGCTGTCCAAAGCGCTTGTTATTAAGGCCTATGAATTTAGTGGTTGACTTACAGCAAGTGCTGCTCAATTTGCTGAGAATCTTCCATCAGAGTGGCACAGAGGTAAGGAGCAATTCAAGTTCATGCATCGCTGGCGTGTTTGTATCAAGTCAGAGCGGGGATCCAGTTAATAAGGTAAGAGGTTTCTTATAGTGGCCAGAGCCAGGTGCTTTTAAGCAGTTTTTTAATTTTTGATTTCCCATAAGGACTGGAATAAAATAATGGACATATTCTGCTGAGTATACACTCATGAATGCTGCCTCCTGGTAGCGGGTGAGATGAAAAAAATGTATTTATCTGAATTTAAAATTCTAAGCTACAAAGAAAGTAATTTGGACTCTGGGTGAAATTTGAAGTAGAGTAAAATTCACTTTACAGAGTAAAATAAAAAGCAGAGCGATATTGTGGAAAGTCTTGTGATGGGCCTTTGCACAAGAGCAGATTGCTTAATTTTTTCCAAATATTTTAGGCGCTCATTAACATCCGAGTGGATGCTTGGGTGAATCTGCAGTAGCTTTCACAATCTTCCCTCAAATGTAACACTGTGTTATTCCATCTGCATTTTTAACCAAATAATTATCTGTGTTGGCTTCATTGACCACCCTGTGAGGGAACTATTGCAGCTTTGGTATTCTGGTGGTCTAAAACCATCTACTTCTCTCTCTGTGTCCACTTACACAGTGATGAATCAAGAGAATAAGTGAATTGGTCAAAGCAAGGGGCTCTAAAGCAGTTTAAATTCTGTAATTGAAAGGGCCTGAATTTTGTGTCTAGCATAGTAGCCTAGCACATAGTTTTGCTTGAATACACGGTTTTTGAAGGTGCATTCTTAGTCCTGTTTTGGGTATAGATCCTATCTATGCTGGTCTTTAAAGGTTTTTGGGTCTCTAGCTTAACACACTGTTTTTAATTTAGGCCAAAGTCTGCTTGCAACACTCGCAGTGAAGACTGGCACTCTTCACATCCAAAGCAGCTTGCTGCATGCTATCTTGTAGCTCTTCCATTGCCAATGTCTGCTGAAAAAGCTTTCTGGGTATGTTCTATAAGCATAGCAGAAATAATAGACCAGATTCATTCTTGTTGAATCTTTGCTAGTCTTGGAATTAAATATATACTTTTGAAAATTAAGACACATACATTTGTAATAAAAGAACAGCTAGTGGCAAAACCTCTAAAAGGCGTAGACAAAGGGCGTGTGAGCTTTGTATTCCCAGTTTTCTCAGTGTCCTTTGGTCCTGAAACTGCTTTGCTTATCTGGGCAGTCTGTTGCTGGAGCGTGGCATTGGCTCTGAGATGCAGACAGATGATAGGGAGAGGCAAAATCGGATGAATTTTTTTTATTTAATTCTTACTAGCTTGCTTTTGCGTGTGGAACTGTCCGATGTGCCCAGTAGACACAGGACCAGCTTCTTTTTGGTTTTATGTTCCTATATAAGTTGAGAGTCCCAAACCACCTGTATTTCCAGCATTGTCTCCTCTGTTAGTGGAAATTTCCTATTCCAGAACAGGCCATATGCTAGAGTGGAATGAACTAATAAGCTTCTGCCATAGCACAGCAGGGAAGAATCCTAGTGTGGCTGCAGTTATGTTGGAGCGATACTGGGTTATTTTTAATTAGCACTTTCCTCCAGGAAATACGTGTAGTTGGAGAAATGCAAAAGATCAAGTCTTTTTGTCAGTCTTGCTTTATAACTGCCTGCACAAATTTCTACATACGCTGACATGCAGATGGCAGTGCCTGAGTGCTATGGTGCTAATTTCCCTTGTGTGGCATTACCCAGAGACATCAAGCTGTCAGCATTCAGATGACATAAGAAGTGAAGCACCAGAGATTGTTTGGCTTCTATTTGACCAGCTTTGTTCCCTGTTGGTTCCCCCCCCCCCCCCCCCCCATTGCTGTCCAAAATGTGAGGCATGCTTTCTAATGAGAAATCGATAGAGTGCAGACTCACTTTGTTAAGCTTGTGTCACGCATGCAAGATGACAAGAGACTCTGCAGACAGCAAAGCAGCTAAAATGTCCCCCTGGCTAATAGCTGCTTGGAAATGCTGATGCTTTTGCAGAGAGCAGCATAGTTGATATTTCCTGCTGAGAAGAGGGAATTTTGGGTGGTGCATCAACAACTTGGAGTTCATTTCACAGGAGATGTTCAAGGCAGGCATCCTGCTTTGCTCTCTTGTCATTCTTGTATACTGCATAAATTGAAGAGCACGCCTTTCGGTTCTATGAATGCTGTATCTATACAGGTTTGGAATAACCTGTTCTCTTTGTAGGCTGCTTATGGGTATTTGGCTAGAGGCTACATCCACTTTGTATGCTAGAGCAAGAGAAACGCCTAATAACGCAGCAGAAATCCAGAAACACTGGCATAGAGAAGGATCCTTGCTTTAAGTATGAGATGATTGAGTATGTGTGCTGGAAGAGCTGAATCTATTCATAGACTTGCAAATGCCTCTTGGAATAGGACGCAGTGATCCATAGCTGCAGGAACGGGCACAGCTCGGTTCTCTGTTGTAGTCTTGGAACTAAGGAGGCTCCTTTTCAGGCTCACCTCGGGCTTTACCTCTGATCTCTGATAGAGCCACTGGTGCCGTTCCCTTACCGTCCCTGGGCTGCTTTGTTTACAGTGCAAGTCGCTATGCTCGTACAGTTTCTTGCACAATAGGCACCAGTGGCTGTTATGCTATGCTAGCCTGTAGACACTCCCTTAATCCAAATAATAGCACACAAAGGCTGTTTACTTGGGATACGCACTGTTCCTTGGGGTATGCTTTCAGAAACCACACAGACTGCAAACGTAATAAAATATGTAACAATGACCTCTCACGGCAAAGTAATTGGGTGATTTATAATAAATGACCACTTTACTTGACTTTAAAAAGCATGCCTGCTCTTGCATGCCAGAGAGAAGAGCAGAAAATCAAAGATAGCTTAGTAATTTCTGTCTCTTATCATAGGACTCTCTCTCAGATTCAAGGCCTGGGACTCTGTCCTAGGAGAGGTGACCCATCTGTCAGCTGGCTCGAAGTGGATGAACTGCATTCCAGGCTGTGTAAGGAGAGAGTGTCTTTCAAGTTGAACCTCCCTCAATAATCAACATATTGGTTTGTACTGATAGAGATCACATACTGAATTTCATTACGGAATGATGCTTACCATGGTCCTTGCAGCATGCTGTCTACTTGGCAGCTGCTTTGCATCCTGGAGTTGGCTGCAGTTCAATGGTAAAAGAATTTTTTAACTGTTTGTCATTGTAAAGCACTTTGGGATGAATGGTGTTACATAAATGTGAGGTTATGATTAGGCATTAATCTGTACTGGAATAACGAAGAATATTTAAATGTGCTTTTTCTAGTAAGTCTTACTTAATATGAAGGGGAATCAATTTATCACTGTCTTGCTATGACTTTCTCTTACCCCTCCAGCTAGTATTGTGCACTGCAGATTATGCATTGCAGGAAAGAAAATGGTTGACCGTCGATGGCAGCATGATTACACGGGTTCCTGTGATTTAAAAATCAAACCAAAGTTATTTATCCTCAGTGGCTTTTGGAATTCTACTTTCAAATGTTTTCCTCCAAACAAGTCTGCGACCCTGACCCTACAAGTCTGTATTACACAATGTCTTAGAGCTGCTGGGACCGGGCCGGGTACGTTGTGTGACCGCTGAGCGCCCCGTGGCAGATGCAATACCGTGGGCATTAACGCCAGCCGCACCATTTCGGCTGCGCTGTTAGCGCCAGGAGACTTGGGAAGTCTTGCAGAAACACTGACTTTGAGTCTAAATTTTAAGACCCTTTGCCTGGTGTTCAGTCCCTTCTGAATAAAACCAGATCCGATTAGAGACACTGAAGTTCTTTAATTACTTGTCTTGTCTACCTTAATGAGTAGAAGAGAAAGGCCTTAGGACTCGGTTCTTGTTTTTCAGCTTTGCCCTCTGCTTTTGACTTCATTGGCTGCACAGCAAAGATCACGTAAAATTTCACTGTGAAATCCTTACCAAAGATGACAACAGCTACCCAGCTTTTTCTGCATCAGACTGACCATAGATCTATCGGGAAGCTGAATCCTGCTGATATATTCATTCTGGAAGTTACCTGTCTTAATATTCAGCATTATTATACCAAATGCCTTGCAATCATTGCTTTCCAAATGATTTAAAACAGATTCCAGGGTTGCATTACAACATATGTATCTTGTATGTCGAAGAGTACAGAGAAAACAAAAAACCCATAGAGACCTGAGCTGTCTTATTTTAACCGAAGCTTTGGGTGGGGTGAAGTACTTGGGAGCGTTTCTAGAAATAGTGATCTGGTTTTGTGCCAGCTGTTTAGTGTTAGACATATCTATCAACCTGGAAAGTATTTCCCTACACAGGGTCATCCTTGGAAACTTAACCCAAAACATTAGGGCCCTGTGAATAAGGAGCAGTGGCTCTACCACAAACTGCTGAGTCAGTTCTCTTTTTAATTTCAGATAGAAAGAGTAGAAGTAGCCCTAGACATGATTAGTTTGTTTGGTAACATTCATGACAGCTGGGGCAATAGATGATGTTTGTTTACTTTGTATAGAACACCTACAACTTCTTTATTGTCAAAAAAAAAAAAAAAGACTGAACTTACTTAAAAGCTGGCTCATTTTTTATTTCAAGCTGATGCCTGGTTGAGATGAACTAGCTCAAACAGGCCTGAGTAATTAAAGTAGTTCATAGTAGAACTTCCAGTTCTATGTGTACAAACAGATAAGGAGCAAAAACAGAATTATTGACTTGATGTGAAGAAATTATAGTCCTCTGCTTCTCTGTGGGAGAATAGCGCTGACACCGAGTTGACTTGGAATTGTGAAGGTTATAAATGGCAAGTGTTGAACTTGCAACAAAGCAGAATTACATTATGGGAATTTTATTTGAACTATTGTGCTATTATACAAAAACACTCAGATATATTTTTAGCTCATGAATTCTGTTGGGAAAATCTTTGTGTGAGATGTCACCTTGCCAGCTTAACACTGTAGTCACAACATGATCAAATTCATGCAGCATAGAAAACTGGCAAAACATGGGCTGTTGTGTTATAGAACAGTTGACTGACTAAACACCTTTAAGACTGAGAAACTGTCAGGTTGGTCAGCCTATAAAGGAGGTGATTTTTTTGGGGGGGGGGTAACTAAAATAAAATCATAGTACTGAGAACCTAATTATTCAAGTAGTTTAATACAAGATGCTATTTCATCGTTTTGATTATCTGATATCATTACACATCCATATTTATTACAGCTCAGAAAACTATGTAGTCCAAAACTTTTATTTAATGAGCAGACATAACACAGGAAGTCAAAACAGACATAAACACACATGTACATATATATACCAATATACATTTAAACAATGCAGAAGAGGTAGTACAGTTAATTAAGAAATGTATAACAGGCAGTAAAAATACTAAGACAATTCAGATCTGCCTTCATTGCACCTCTTCCAAGTATCACAAGAGGCTATAGAATGATTTATTCAGCACCAATCCAATTTTTAAAATGTACTCTGTTCTCTTATATGATTGTACCTTAAATTTTCTAAAGGTGATCCTTCAGGTGACTAGCTGAAGGGGACGGTATTTAGTTCATAAGTTAAATACTATGGCTGTAACAACTCGGATAATGGGCTCTGAATCCATTACTTCTCACAGGAACCAGATTGTCTGTACGCTTCAGGATGTAAGGTTAGGCAGGAACACCAAATATTTAACCTGATTTTTTTTTTCCTCTAAAAAGACCCAATTGGATGACTGAGTTCTCTTTTGGAGGGATGCCTATCCTATAAGGGGAAAAAAAATAACACACAGAAGTGGATGGATTTCATTGTCAACCTTAATAAAAACTCCAGTGTAGTACTGAATTTATATTAGACATTAAATAACTTCAGTATTTAGGTTTTATCAGTGGGAAAAAAAAAATGAACTTGAGCTTGACAGAAATGTGATCCTAAAAGCACTGAAAGATGAAGATGGGAAGCCTCTGTAAGATAGCTCCCCAGTCCACATTCGGGAGCGTGCTAGCATGCCTCAGATGCCCAGAGAACAAGCTGCGAAAAGCAGGAGAGCCAGATCATGGAGCCAAAGCTCCAGTACTTTAAGCCACTTATTCAGCAACTCTGTACGCTCAGAATAGAAGCTCTGGGTGATGGTGCGTATGACCACAAAAGCAGAGCTCTGTCAGAACTTCGTCAACCAGACTGACTATTTCGTAAGATTTTTTTAAGCTGTATGTACAGCAACTGAAAGACTTTGCTCTGTGAACACTGTTTTAGGAAAGAAGAAAAAATACATGTAAGAGTGATTATCAGCTGTTGAGACTTAAATGTAAAAAACAGACCTAGACCTCAGTAAATGCACCTTGCCTCTGCATTTCCAATCTAACCAAGGCGTGCCTCTAGTCAGAAGATACACACTAGGCAGATTCAAGAGTCTAAGGAAGGCTACAGTGAAAGGGGAAAAATCTTTTTTAGAATTGTTTTCCAGATTTCCTGGTTTCCTGTATTGTTTAAGCGCTGATGGGCCAGCAGGAAAAAAAAAAATCCAAACCAAACAGCAATGCAACAAATCTAGGGAAGATACTGTAGTATATTACAGATAACATTTATCTGATATACTCCTCCTCAGAGATGCAGGACGTATCTTCATCTGTGCTTTCCTCCAAATCTGGCAAGTTGCCCCAGAGCAATACATTCACACCTGGTGGGAAGGAGGTAAGATGACAAAGGAGGGGGAAAAAAAAAAAGTATTTTTGGATTGTGACCTTATTAAGTTGCACAACTGTCTATTTTCAGAGAAAATAACTACTCTAATCATTGCAAAACCTGGTAAGTCACATTCATGATAAAAATATCTAGACTATTTCCTATTTTTCTTCTAAAGTGATCTTGTAAGTGTTGTTTACGGCATAGTTCAAAGAATAAGTCCCTGCCCACAGATGTATTTATATAGCTAATTCATGTAGCTATTGATAATCCCCTCATGGCTGATTTATTTTTAAATGCATTGATCTGAAACACAGGTGACACTGAAAGGTTTAGACAATTGGTTACTCCCATCTGCAAGGAGGAGAAATGATTTGTCAGATTGCTATGCGTTCCTGAGGACTCAAGGCAAATTATGCTAGACACTTGGCATCCAAACACCACCTCGCTGAAGAAACTAGCTAGCATGAGCTGTAACTTCAGCTTGAGCTAATGAGGACTCAGTTATATAGGGTCAAAGTGACAACATGACTCACCCAAAAAGAGTGCCCATTGGACAGCTGCCTAATAGCACAGTTAAGCTATACATACCGCTATAAATAGCAGCTGGTGGCTGTGTTTATACTAGTTAGAATATTGCTTCAGAAAATCCTGACTTCTGTCCACAAAAGGGGTAGGTTAAGTTCTTTGATGAAGATAAATTTTCATTTACAAAGTAGCTACAACTCCCCCCCCCCCCCCCCCCCCGCCAAGTAGTTTGCTAGATTAGCAATACAGTAACGCTTGCCTTAAGCCTCCATATGTTACACTCCCTCCATATGCTTTAACTATATTGAGATGCCTCATTAGAAGGAGGACTTAGAATTCAAGAGTTTAGGGAAGAGAAGGAAACATATGTGTTCCTTACCAGAAGGGTCTAGTCTGTTGATGCCAAAGACGGCTTGGCTATGAAACATCCAGAAGTGGCCGTTATTACAGGACAGCAGGCAAGGTTTGCAGGGAGAAATCACATGATAACCGACAATGTTACCACTAGAAAGACAAGTGAAATAATGAGCAATGCAAATGCCTGATGAATAGATAGATGTTGTTGGCTTTTCCAGCTCAAACTAATATTAAGTAGCCACGGTACCAGACCATTATGTAACGCTCCTATTTCGGTAAAGTTAAGGGAACACAGTTAAACAAGCATCTTAAATATGTAGGGAACATCTGTCAGGAGTTACAGAATATCTAAGTTTTAGATCTTTGGCATAGAGAACAATTTAGTAACCTAAATTGTGTAATCCAGATTAGTTTACATACCAACAAATGGTGGTGTGTTTTGTTTTGTTTTTTTTTTTGGAAGGCCTGTGATTCCATTGGAATCAATGCAGTTCATCACACATAAAATTCATCTGTACAGAAGCTCTGTGCACAGGAGAAGATCAGTAGTAGGAGCAATGAGACTGAGAATATTGAAGCCTTATCTACTCTCCTAGGTTGCAACCTAGAACAACCATTTTCCTACTTTCTCAGTCCTGCGCTCTGGTGAGATATTTCTGTTTCTCTGCTCCTGTCTAAATAAAATACTGTATTCCTATCACAACTCCCCACTGTTTAAATCTGAACAAGGTAAAAGTCTTGATTATGAAGCTGAAAGGATCGTCTCAAATAACTGTGAGCTATTTGAGAGTTGTTGTTTTTACTTTTAAATATCAGGCATTAATAAAGAGGATAAAAGAACTCCAAGAACTTTAGTGACAGCATGTTCCATCTGCTAGCAACAACTAGATCTGCCAAGAGGATGTTCTATTAATTAGAATATGAGTAACTACTTCTTACAGCGGCCTTATTCACACAATTATCTCAGTGTTGAAGCAGACATTTAATCAGGCAGGTGGCACGCAAGCTTTCCCATATACTCAGACTACTGACAAGGTTGTCACATTTCCACTTGGGACTTGCACAGAAATAGACTGGCAGCCAGGCCCAGAAGTAGTGGGCTGAGTTTCTATCAAGCACCATTAAATTTGAAATAGAGTATGCAATCTGTTCATTCATCCCTTAACTCTTGCACTGCAGTGGTCTACAATGAGAAGGTTAAACAGTATTGAGGCGTACTTGAGTGTCATTGAATGGCATTCTTACCACTTTAAACACGCAATGTTCTTCAGTTTGCATTTGCAGATCTCGGTAAAATAGCAGCTTCCGATGAAATCAACAGTACTAGATGGGAAGAAGGTAAAAATACATAAGTTTAGATGTGGCTATGATTACAATTGTGATGTTTTGATAATACAGGTCTGAAGTCACAATAAAGTGATGTTACCATTACAGTCTTGTATGGTTTTTTTAAACTTTCCCAAGACCACGCAATGCCATTTTCCTATCAGCCACCAGCCATACTCATATGGAAACAGAAAGAGACCCATGTGACATGACATGAGCGCATGGTAAGTCCTCTCAAATGAGAGGAGAAAGCACCGCTTCTCTTACCACTTACCAACGCTTGCACGCTCGGGCCCTGCTGCTGGCTGCGTGGCACTACCAGTCAGAAATCTGCTTATAGACGTCACCCTGGTTCCTGGCAAATCTCAGCTAGGGCTACAGAACAGTAGCTGAAAGGCTAGGACATTTAAAGCCAAATCTCTGATTTCTTATCTCCTTTTTAACCCATACTTACTTATTAACATGTTATTTTGCAATCTTATTTCTTTAGTATTCAAATATTGTTATGGGAAAGCAACACGTAGCCGACTTGGAGGAGAGTCGTTCTGGAACCAGTGCAAGATCAGGTTTGTTCTGTTTACAGCTCTTTATTTCAAATTCTGATCTGTGCTGGAGGAACTCCCCGTGGCTTCCCGAGCCTACGTCTTCCCCAGGAATAGATTAAATTAGACTTTTGATTTGCCAGACAAGGGACAGCCTTGCTCTCGCCGGGGCTTCCCCAGGGCTGAAGGAGAGCCGGGTGGAACTGGAAATGGGAGGAACGGGTTGCATCGTGCGCTTTGGGGCCGTTTTCCTGGTGACGGCAGCTTTTAAGGGTGATCTCTAGGGGGCCGGCCGGTCAGGGCCCTGCGGCCTTGGCAGGTCGCGGCGGGGGAGGCCGCGGCCCCGAGGCTGACAGGCTGCGACGCCCGGGCCGGCGGTGCGGGGCCTGGGGGCTGTCACCGTGCCCCGCCGGAGGCCCCCCGCGGCCTGTGGGGCCCAGCCGCTAACCCGAGGCCCGGCGCTTACCCCGAGGGCGGGATGTCGGTGGAGTAGAGGTCGATGTCGGTGTCCGCCAGCAGCACGGCCTTCATCCCCCGCGAGCTCAGCACCTGCTGGCAGAAGCGGCAGCACAGCACGGCCACGCACCGGTCCTCGAAGGTGCAGCTGCTGGCCGACATGGCGGGGGGCCACCGCCGGGCCGGGCCGGGCCCCGCCGCCGCTCCGCGTCCCCTCCGGTCCCCTCCGCTGCCAACGGCCACGCTCCCACCTGTCAGTTTGAATTCCCGGCCTCAGTCTCCCATTGGGCGCGGTGGGACCCGCCCCCCCCGATCTGATTAGTGGAGATGAGCGGCGGGGCCCACCCTCTCCCTGCCGGCCGTTGGAGGAGACGGGTGGCACCACCCCTACCGCCTGGGTATTGGCGGAGGGGCGCGCCCTGCCTTGCTCCCATTGGCCCAGCCGGCAGCCACTTTGCATGACTGGCCCCGCCCCTGAGCAGTCCGCGGGGCGGAGGTTACTGCGCTCCGCCGGGCCCCGCCCACCCCGTCCTGGCGGGGCGGTGCTACGAGTGCCAGGCGGCGGGAAGGGGGGTGGGCCCAGCCGAGAGACATGGAGCCGTCTGGTTGGCCGGGCCGCCCGTCGCTCCGGCCCAGCGCTCTCCGCCCATTGGGCGCTCCGGGCGGCGGGGCGGGGCGGCGGCGGGTCGGTGAGGGGGACCGGGTGGCGGGCACCAGCGGCCGGAGGACGCCCGGCTGCGGGGAGGCGGCTCCGCAGCGCCCAGGTAATCGCCCCGCCCGGCCCCCTCCCCTTGTCCGCCAGCCCGCCGGGTGGGCCGCGGGCTGCCCCCGCCGGCCGGCCCCGCCGCCTCCCCTCAGCCTCCCCTCAGCGCGGCCCTGAGGCGGGGCGCGGGGCCGCGTCCCTCAGCCCCGGCCCCCCCGGGACCCCCCCACGCTTCCTCTCCCCGCCGCCCTCATTGTTCTTCCCGGGCGGGATGCGGATCCGGCGGGTGCCCTGTTTATTTATTTCTTCCTCCCGTAGGCGCATCTTCTGCGGGAGCTGCCCGCCCGCGGGGGCTGCCGCCTCGCCCCCTCCCTCCCCCGGAAAAAGGGGGGGAAAATAATAATAATAAAAAACAAAAAGACGGGAGAAAAGTTGTGTCCCGCCGTCCCCCTGCGGGCAGGTTCCCCTCTGCCTCGCACATGCCGGGCTGCGGGCCGGCTCTGACCCGTGCCCCGGCGAGGGGCCGCCGGAAAACCCAAAATAACCAGGAAAAGAAAAAAAAAAAAACCTAACTAAAAAAAAAAAACCCGGAGGTGCCGAAGGAAAAGCTGCGGCTGGAGCCGCCCCGGCGGGGACGGGGCTGGGGTGCCGGGGAGCGCCTGGGCTCGTCCTCCGGCTCCCGCCGGCGGCGCGGCTGCGGGCTGGGCTGCGGGTTCCCGCCGCGGATGCTGCAGCCTGGCCGGGCTCTGGCTGCTCTTCCCCCGCATTGCCGCTCCGTCCCTCCCTCCCCTCCCTCCCTCCCTCCCCGGGGACCCCGCTTTCCAAATGAGCCCCTTCTCCCGCCTTGGGGCTGGCCGCCGTGTAGGCGTTTTCCCTTGGTTACCTGGCCGGTCTGCATTTCTAACCTCATGCTGCTGCTTAAAGGACAATTTGCAATGTCAGGGCAGCTTTTCTTTCAATCACAAATTTTGGCTGCGCATCTTGTGACTGCTGGCTGCAAGCTGTAATTTTCTATATATATATATATATAAATTTTTTTTTTTTTTTTTTTGCATTTGCAGGCAAGCAAACCAAAGAAAACGGCTTCTTGTCCTCCGTTTCTGCACTCGTTTGGGATTTGATTTGCATCATCTCTGAGCACATTAAAAAAAAAAAAAAGGCAAACCAAACCCACACAAAACATGTTGTGCGGAAGGACTTCCACTCCCTGGCTGTGCTATTAACGTTAGCAATCAGGAAGAGCCTTTGGGGGCTGCAGGATCTCGCTAGTCTGATGCTGCTGCTAAAGGCTTTGGTGCAGGGAGACAAAACTGCTGCCGCTTCCATCCACTGATCTCAACATCTGCATTTTGCTGCTGCTGTGCTCTGTCTCACACCCTCTCTCCATGGACTGATTTTTTTTTTTTTTGCCTTTTTGTGGGGGGGAGGACAAGCGGAAAATCAAGGCATTGCATTGAGAGGAGCGAAATTGCATTTACATCTTGTGTTCTGGTGGATCTGTTTCGAGGTTAATCTTTTTGGAAAAGAAAACATGACGTCGCCAGCAAAATTCAAAAAGGATAAGGAGATCATAGCTGAATATGACACTCAAGTTAAAGGTAGGAATGGTTTTATTTTCATCTCTTTTGCTATTGCAGTCCTCGCTTGCAATTCTAGGAGTTTGCAGTAGATGTTTGGGTGGGGAAGGGGGAAATCATTTGCAGATTGCCTGGAATTTGCAGGGCTTTTTCATAATACAATGCTGGATTGGATTTGCAATGCTTTTTCTCGTCCCCATGGGGTAGGTTCCTACTATGGTATTGCCGTTTTAAGGTCTCACGGGAAGGGCGTTTTTACAGAATATAACAAATCTTTGAGTTCGGAGATATCCCTATTTTTCTGTCTGCTGTTCTAAAATATGGCTTTGCATTTGAAATACGAGAGCTGGTTAATTGCTTTTTAATCCTCCTCCTATCATGGGAATCTTTTAAAAATCTGTGTAGTGTCAGAGGAGCATATTTCGACTGGCAGTAACGGGGACCATGCTGAGGGTCCCTGTAAAGCTGTTTGTGCTAGAAAGTTCCATTATTCAGGATTTTGCTCTTGGTTAGTCCATAATATTACTGCCTGGTTTTTCTTACTGTGCTCTTGAGTGTAACACCTTAAGGTTGCAGTGTGTGTGTATATGCACATATATATATGCATACGTATGTGAATGAATAAAACTAACGCATCAGTGTTATTCCCATCATCATAAGGAAGGCAATAAAGAGTCAGAGGCATATTTGCAGTGATCGTGCAAGTCTTCTGCAGAATTCATTTGGCTGGGTTTCAGGCTATCATGTGCCCTAGGTTAAAAAAAAAAAAAAAAAAAAAGGATGGTGAAATGTCTACTTAGCTTCTTATTTTTTGCAAAGTTTGCAAGATAACGCTTATTTTAAAAAATAATTATGGCTTGTGTATGGCTTGATATATCACTGTTAGGAAGTTATGAGATTCAGTGATTTATCTAATTGGTTAAAACTTGCTTGGTATGCTCATAGCATGCAGGAAAGATGGCCTTCGGGCAGGGTTGATTGAGTTAAATCAATGCGATTAAAAAAATGTGATTTAAATGTGAGTAGGAAACCTAGATTAAAACTGACAATTAAAATATTGTTTTGCAATTATGTACTTAGTTATTTTTCCTACTGGGGGGGCTGCTCACTGGTTGCAAATCATTAAAAAATGTTGTCCTAGAAGATGCATGTCCTACACTGACCCTAATGCTCTGTACCTAGAACTAGTTTTGACATTTATGCTAAAAATGCTTATCTGAGCAAATATAAAGCTGGGTAGGAGTTTATTTTGATTTTTTTTTTTTTTTTTTAATTTTCAGGTTCTTAAAATTAGAAATGGAGAAGAGAGTGTTTCTTTTTTACTAGTTTAGTTTCTATTCCTGTTTTCTAGCTGTCTTTGATGGAAATGGGAATTGAAGTCAGTGTAAAATTAGAGGCTTACATATTCTTTCATTATTTGCCCCATCAAAATGTGTGTGATAGATACAAGCTTGTAGTCACAATATTTGTGAATTGGATGCAATAATAAGAAACAAGGCTTTAGAATTAGTAAAGCGCATCTGCTCACCTCTCAGTTTTTTCATGCATTAGAAAAGAAATCTTTCCCTTCCTTTTCAAAAAAGAGACCGACAAGATGGATAAAATTGAAATGAGCCTTCCCTGTGTGCAGAGACCGTTACTGCCAAAATTCAGTTCATCTCTTAAGGTGCTTATGCAGAGACCTGTCAAGTCACCCTGTAAATGTGGTCCCAAAAGTGAATTGTTGTCATGGCATACCGATATCTTTGCTTTTTGCCTTATAAAACGTTCCTATCATCTTAAATGTGTGAGGTTAAGAAGAGCAGAACTGTGTAAATGGATGACGAGGAGCTGGGAGAAGGGGGTTTTCTTCCTGAATTAGTGGCGAGGGCAGCTATGGGTTTGTCTGGGGATATTCACCCCTCTCGCCTTCAGCTTTTCCTGCGCAGGGGACTCCTCGGGGTGCACGCCTGCCGGGAGGAGGGATCGCAGGGAGGTTAAGGTTAGCTGTGGGACGCCAGGGAAGCCTTGTGTTGGATGCCTAGAAACAGCCCTGAAAGTGGCTAATGGAAGGTGCTAATCCATCTCCTGCTCTTCCCTTGAGAGGGAGGTGTGGATGGGCCAAACAGCTCAAAAATACACATGACGGTACGGTAGCAATCCTCTCCCCATCACCTCATTTGTTTCAAAGTACAGCAGGGAGCTTCCCTTCCCCACCTGGCTTCAACCCTTCATGAGCTGCTTTGACCATGGGGATCGTTGTCTCTCTGCTTTTAGGTATCAAGTTTGGGGGGAGACTTTGAAGTTATAAGCTCTTAAAATTCCATGAAACTTGCTTTACACCTCCTAGATACCTTGGTTCTGAGTTGGGCAGTGATTTGGCTCTTCAGGAAAACTCACGAGCGGTAAGACCTCTTGCCTCTCTAATTCCAGAGATGTGCTGGTGTCTCTGCCACAGCGGGAAGATGAGATGGTACTAAAGACACACTTAAAGCCAAAAGCGTGATGCTGTCATTAAACATATCATGGTCCTTGCATAAAAAAATGTTAGTGTCCCGATCAAATTCTGACTTTAACTGCAGGAATGGCATAGAAATGGTGTTAACTCTGATTATGGGTTGTTTGATATCTTTTCTCTTGTGTTGTGAAATGATGCCATGAAGCAGTCGCTGTGGGAGTGAGATGAATCAGGTGTTGGTGTGCTACATAAATTGTAAGATATCATCTGTTTCTCAGATGAGAAAACTGATATTTTTCACTAGCATTTAGAAACTTAACCACATTTTTTGCTATGCTCCATTCTGGCCATGTTTAGAGGTTTCATTTAAAACCATTAATCCACAAACACGTACTTAAGCACTTTAAATTATTAATACTAGAATGATTGAGCTTTGTTTAAAAATTTAATAGTCTTCAGTTGTTAATCTAAAACTGTTTAAAGAATAGTATGGTTTATGGTTAATACATCACTGTTATGCAAAATTTTTGGTTTTCTGTTGCTGAATGAACTTGCTAATTTTTCTTGTAAAAGGTGTGTAGGGGTGACGGGGTGTTGAGTGAAATTTTTTGTTCTCCCATAGCCACGAGCTATAGATATTTGTTGTCTTCTTCCAACAGCCAGTTCTTTGCCTCTTTTGGGTTGGAGTTAGCTCTTCCCATGGTTTGTGCATGCAGCTAATGGCAGGGGAGATCAACGTTAGGATGAAATGAATTTCTGAAGATGAAGGTGATTTACCTCTTACACATCAAACTTACTGAGCCGTGGTCAGGGGACATGGAGGGAGCGATGTGTGTCTTCCTAATTACTTGTGCGTTGTGGCTGAGGATAAGCTTTGCAGTCTGTAAGTACTGGTGCATTGCATCCATCCTGGGAGGTTGCTGGAACCAGACTGGATGCAGCCTTGAGTAACTTGGTCCGACCTTACAGCTGACCGCTGGAGATCCGGCTGGATGACCTCTGAGCTTCCTCCCGGTCTGAATTGTCCAGTGATCCCGTGGCCTCCGGTATCTGGAGGTTCATTTACAAACTCGTTGTCTTCTGCAGAAGTGAATTAACTTGGTGAGGTGTCCAGACAGGGTGGCTTTGCTCACCAACTGCACTGACCTTGAGTCTTTTGCCCCTAGGTAACGCAAGCGAAGTCTGCCTTGTGTTTGGCTGCGTGGCTGTGCTATCTGCGCTTCAGTGTTTCACGCTGTTGGCGAGGAGAGGAGAGGCTGCCAATATTAGCGGGCTCTTCTCGCAAGACTTGTTGAGAGTGCTTCTTTCTTTGAGGAAACTCTGAAATGGCTGCGTGTCATGCGGTAGGAATTCTCCTGACAAGATGACACGGGGTCAGCAGGGGAGGGAAGTGCTGCTTTGATATGTTTCTGTACCATGTGCTCACCAAGATTATGAGTTCTGTGAGGCTGGAAAGTGAGATTCTGTGGTCTCCATATGGAGCCTTTGATATCTCAAGCTCATCCCCTTGTCTGGATTGTCTCTCCCAATTCCTTTGTGCAAGTTGCGGTAAAGCAGAGATAATTAATTTATGCTGTGCAGTGTGTTCCATGTGAGATTTGGACGTTGCCTATCTATGCCCAACCAAGGACTGTCAGACTGTTTTTTGGTTTAATGTATTAAATTGGAGTGTACATTTGCTGAGGAAAGAAAAGCCAGTGATTTATCTCTTAATTCTTCTTTTCTTTCTCCTCATGTCCCACGAGAGCCTTATATTTAATTAGTTTGTATAAAGCTTCAGTAAATAGCTTCATGGTTTGGGCTACAGAAATTTAATACTGAAATTTTTTACGCAGCAAGGGTTCATAACCCACTTCTGTCCTTGAGTAGTCTCTAGCAAAGGTTAAAATGCATCTCTTGCAGATCTTGCAGCACAGTCCAAAAAGCATTAGGAATATGAAAAATAGATGAGGTAATTTATAGCAGGAGTGAGCACAGCACAGAGGTGGCTGCGTGGTTATTTAGCAGAGTGTGTCTTGAACTAAGAGAAGATGCCTGATAAGAACTTCAGGCAAGCCTCCCAGCTGCCATCAGCTTTAGGCTACTATAATATCTAAAACTTCCCTTTTAATCTTCCCAAAGTTGCTGATAGATTTCGGATAAGTCCCTTTCTCTTCTCTGGGTTGAACGGCTGGTAGTTTATTTGATCTGATTGCGATCTTTTGCCTTAAATGCTGCTTAAAAATGCCTGAAATGCTGCATACAAATCTCATTTTTATGCTATATCTTCTGAGCACCTTGAGTGATGGTCGGCAGTTTTTAATACCGGTAAACTCCTAGGAGTGGTACAGACCTTCTCTGTGTGCAAGATTACAAAAATAGCCATGACTGGGTCAGCAGCTGCAATTGTGGGGATAGGAAGCGCGACGCTTTTGGTGGTGATCTGAAACAAAACTGGGATTTTTCTCAACTGTTGAAAGTTTTCATGCTAATACTGTACAGGCAGCGCTTGTCTAGAAAGCAACTGTTTGTAGAACTATCTCTTGATTTTTAGATCAATAAATTGAAATCACTGTAACTTATTTGTTGCTAAACCTGTGCAGCTGCGGGTTTTCAGTACTGTTGACGTTACGTACGTATGATGATTTCTCTTTTGCGGATATCTTCTGTTCAGGTCACCAACTTGGTCACTGCACACTATTGCTCTGTTGGCAGTCACTGCACCGTGTGTGTGCTTTGGAGAGTTACGGCTGAGCTCTTGACCACTTCTTTGGCAACGCCTATTTAATACACTGTGTAAATAGACTTTTCAGCCACGCACCCTGATGTGGTGGGGTGGAACAGTTCTGAATTTTGAGATTTGAGTTTGTATATATTGGATTACCACTTACATTGAAAATGTAAAACTACCTTTTAAGGGGTTTTTGCAGTTAATCATTACTCTGTGCGTGTAAGTGATTCCATTTGTTTGCAACAATGACTTGCTCCACGCTCCAGCTATGGAATTGCTGTAGGATCATCTGTTTTTCTGCAGTTCTTGATAGTGTTAATCCCTTGAGTTTTGGAGCTGGATTGGGCCAACGAAGCAGCCTGCTGCCAGAAAGGGGGAAGGGGCTGTTGGGAGGCTGGTTTGATGTTACAGCAATAGTTTGTATTTCTTTTTGTCCTATGTACAGTTCCTGCTAATGGATTATTAATGAGGATGGGAAGAGGTGAAAGAATGCAGAGTCCTCCTCCTTTCCTCTCCATCTCCAAAATCCCTCTGTTGCAGATTCATCAAGTGTTGCAAGGCTAGAGACCAAAGCTGACCAAAAGACCTCGGTCTCCTTAAGTGTTGCAGTTTCTTCCAAAAGCAGAAGGAATTGCCAGTGTAACTCCAGTAGGGTTTCTATAAAAAGTTTACTAGTGATAGCCAGTTTTCCCTAACTCCCAACTAAGGGAGCCCCACAACATTTTTCCTTAGCTCTGAATGATTTCCTTTCGTGGTAAGGGTACACATTAGTATCTTTTCCTTTTTCTGTTCGTTAAAAGGCTTGACTTTTCTTTTTTTGCTTTCAATGCTTACTAATTTTTGCCCATTTTGGGATTTTACTTGGAAGAACCTATTTGCCTGGTCAACTTTTTCAGCTGTCTTTATGAAGAGTGAAAAATCTAAACCTTTGTTGAGATGGAAAGTATGTTTAAGCACATGTTCTTTTGAATAGCTTTCACTATGCCATGCACAGTTGATATTCATTACTTATGACTTTATTTAGTTCATTTTTATATGACTTTTGCAGATTTCATGCTCTCTTTTTGAGAATTTCTACAACATCTTGGGAATCCTGCTCTCTGAATATTGGCAACGTTTTGTAGGCGGTGGAAGCAAACACAGAGTTATGGTTTGATTTGCTGAGGGATAAAAGAAGTATGGGAGAAAATGGGAGAAAGGGTCTTGACTTCACAGTAATTCCATCATTAGAGACCGTTCTTCATTTCTACTTTCTCCTTCTCCTTTTCTTCCAAAATAGCAATATTACGAAAGACAAAACAGGACCTTCTTTTTGTGAAATCTCTAGGTAGCGGTCAGTGAAACTCTTGATGTGAATGCTTAAAGTCAGAAAACACATGTGGATATAGAGTAACTGTCAAGGAAGCTCAGCTGGTATTTTTTCTGAGTAGATGCTGCAAATGGATTTGAACCATTTAAAATATTTTTTTTTTTTGCCATCAATGTAACTATTTACTGTTGTTAAACTCCAAAGCTTCTGACCCAGTCATTTTGCTTTGAGTTGGTATGGTGAGAGTTAATCATTGCTTGGAAAAAAAAGTAAGGGGCTGGGAATTTAAAAAAAAAAAAAAAAAATCACTTCCTCTGCAATTCTGAATGTAAAAGGATCATGTGTTTACAAGAGCTAGAGTTATTGGGGAGTGCTGCTTGCACTCTGAAGCAGCGTGGGCATGATGTTAGGATGGCAGTGTGCAGGCTGCAGCGGCGCATCGGGAGGAACGAGCCCAGCATTTGCTGTTCTTGAACCAAGCAAGGCAGCAGAAATGGAAGCAAGTATAAATGTAAATGTGAGCTGTGCCTGGGTGTAAATCTCGGCTGATATGCCTGGCACAGCCGTGCAGTTTAATCTAGTGTGCACCCTTTCGGATGCTGCAGCATGCTGCACAGTGCAATAAATCTTTGGCATAAACTACAAGCAGCAAATTCTCAGAACATTAATGGGGTTCCTCCCCTGCTTTAATGAGTGCTTTTTCTCCAACATTTTCTCTCAAGGTGTTGCTAAATGTGGTGCAAAAATTCTTAGGTCTTAAGTGTTTTCAGCATGCTGCAGAGACAACTTTTGCTTCACATTTATTTCTGTGAAATCAGCTGAATTAGGCTGGGGAGCTGCCTTATCCTTTGGCACATAAGCAGCTCCTGGCTTTTTGACTCTTGAGAAGGAGCCAAATAAACAGATTAACTCTAAACCAAGAGTGGATTTTAATCCAGAGTCGTGAAGTGCTGCGGCAGGGTGATTTGGTCGGTCCTACTAATTTTGAAGTTGTTTTTTTTTTTTTTATCATAGGACTTTCCAGGAAGAGCCTTTTGGCTTCCCTTCTTTTAAGGAGGGAAGGGTTTTTGGTTTGTTTTTGTACCGCTGCTGTTGGACAACGGTTTTCATGCAGAGAGTAAGCCATGGAGCTATGCAATTTATAGATGGGGAGTGCTTGCAAATTGAATCTACTTAAAATAACAACAGTTGTTGCCTGGGAATTAGTCCCTGACTCTTTCTTTGGACAGCAGTCCGGTCCCACTGCAGGGGCATGTTCTGACGGTCCCGCGAGGAAGAGGGGTTTGTTCCCGGCAGACCTGTGGCTGCCAGAATTGCTAAACTGCTCGCTCTGAACAAGTGGATCGATTGTTTTCTAACCAAGGATCCTAAGCCTCAGTCAATCAAAACAGTTCTGTGTCATTGGCGGGTTTTCGTAAGGCAAACTGTACAGCGTAATGAATGTGTTTTTCTTGCTGTATTTCTTTTATTTGGTGCCTGATAAGGGCGAGGATGATTAGCAGCACAAACTAGTGCTTATTCCACAAATGGGATTGTTTAGAAAGGTATTCTTCTATTTTCCTTAGTTTTTAGCTTCTGTGTGGCATGCCCATGGCATGAAGGAAGGCTGAGAAGCTGCATTTGTTCGGCTGCCGGTCACATCATCATTGATCCCTACAGCAAAGGAGAGTACAGGGCTTTAGGCTGTTGTTATAACACGGGAAGGTTCCCCCCCCCCCCTTGCATTTGCAGCTTGAGACTTGGTAATGATGGATGGGGTGCTGTTCTGTTTCTCATTTCTCACCCTCCCAATTTCCCATCCATCCTGTTCCACCGCTTCGAGAAATACTGAGGATGGTGCTGCAGATAACGTGGTGAATGCCGATGTTTTAATCACCAGCCCGTTCAATTTTGTTCAGAGTGTGTCTGGATATTGCAATAATAAAATACAACACTGTCTGCTGCTGATGGAGGCTTAGTGGTGAGAAATCTTAAGGGGAAACCTAGTTTGCGGTAGTAAGTCCTTCACAGCAATTGCTCTCTGTTGGTTTAGTGATCCGAATGAAATGAGGTAGGGATTGTCACTTCCCTGTGTCAACCGTGATACGTAGGCATTAATTGATCCCCTCGTTCCCCTTCTCAGCAGGGAGGGAGTGATCCATGCAGGGCAGGAGGAAACCAAATTGACGGACAATTTCAAGGAACTTTCTGGGCCATGGCACATTACGTATGATTATGCCTTTATTTGGGGAATATTTAAGATGCTTGTCGGATGAGGTTTAAATATAGTGGGATAAATTACTCTTGTGTCTTTGAAGATGCTCCTAGTCATTAGCACTTAATTTGCGAAGTTAGGTGTTAGGGGGAATTCCACAAAATCCTTTTTCTTTATGGGCAGTGCTCTTGCTATTCTACTGCTAAGAGTACCTGGTATCCAAAACACGTTTTATGTGATGCTCTTGCTCTTGGGGGGGGAAGGAGTTACTCAGATGTTTCATTAGCACTGCTTGTTATTAAAATATGAAAGAATTTTACATAGGGGCAGGATTATGGGTCCAAGAAGCTGCCACTCAGGTACCGGATGCAGCTACTCGGCTCGGGCAGTACTGCGGCAGCCGCAGGCAGATGGTAGCTGCCGTGTGCTCGCTGGCGGACGGCAATGCTCCTTCCTCCGTCCCAGTTCGTCTGGGGAGGGCTGTCTGAAGTGCTTTACTTGGAAATCACAACTCTGACGAGTTAACTTCTCCTAAGGCTATTGATGGCACTACAAATAACCATCCAGGCAGTTTTGATCGGTGAGCAGTCATGAAGCTTTCTAGAAAACTGATCCTCTTCCACCCCCTTGGAAACCCACAGCGGTCTCGTATGCCTTTAAAGCAGGATTTGGACATGCAGCACAAAGGCAAGGCAGAGTGAAGTTTACTGAGATGCTGACATGCCTGCCCTCTGAAAGGGTCGCTTTCCTAACCAGAGCATTTGGCAAAGCCACTGACAGGGTTATCTTATTTATTTATTTATTTTATTTTATTTTTTTTGTCATCAGTAGATGTAAATTCAGTTCTATGGACCATAAAGTGGGTATGTTACAGCTGTGTTTTGAAGAGTCCTGTCTGATGAACGTGAAGTGCTTTGAAAGCTCAGGACAGAAAACATGTAAATAAGAAGCAGCCATTATTACTGTGAAAAAAAAAAAAGTCTGCTTTTTTTTTAATATGTGTAGTGGATATATTAATGAATGATAATGACAAACCATAGCATACGAAGTGTTTTATGGACTGTTGAAGTACAGAGCTCTGAGCAGGCCCATGGAGGTTTTTCCCCTGTGTTTGATAACCAGTTATTCAGAAATTTAATAAATTAATATCTCTGTGAAGTGGTTTTGGAAAGGAGCCTGGTTTTGCTTTGGTCTCTTTAATGAAAGTAGCTCTTCCTAACTTCTCTGTGTTCTCTCCATCTGTTGAAGAAAGAAGCCTGCTTCATCCCATTTACCCTTTAAAAAAAAAAATGGGTAAACCACCACTATTTGTGCTGCATAGTGGGCTGCTTGTACCCGTCTGTGTCCCAGCTCAACGGGGCGGACTCCAGGGCTGCAGAAAGATGCTGAAATATGGACAAAAGACTTTGCCAGTAAACGACTTAAAAGTGTGCAGCTGGAAAAGGGAGGGGGAAAGGGTTTCTGTGCTGTATGGAGGGAGGAACAAACGCAACGCTACAAAGGTCACAGGATACAGTAATGATGTTTGGATGGAAACTTAACTTGCTATGAATGAAATTGCGCTCTTGTGTTTTCCCCCTGGAGCTGAATGTCTAAAAACTCTGGATACTTCTTGTTCTGTTTCTTTTTTTTGCTTTTCTTTTTTTGGCTCTTGTGAGCTTCCATGAGTTGTGCTATAGAAATGAAAAAAAAAAAAATGGAAAAATGGAGGACGGACAGCACCCACGCACATGCTGGGAGAGGCTTAAGTACACTAATCTCTCTTGGGTTAATCAGAGCTGTGGCATTATTTGCTTCTGGTTAATGTAGTACCACAGTTTGCAAGCCAAAGTTTTGCCTATACTAAAGAAATGTGTAAGGTTTCTTAGCAGGGAACTTACTACGTTACCGAAGACGTCAGCACTGCTGACCAGGGTTGCTGGATAAACTCGGAACTTGGGCTCAGCACCACTTGGAGCTGCCTCTCGGACCCCTCGAATGTTGATTTTATTTCCTGTGTGGTGGGAAGCCTTGTTACTGGTTGCTAAATTGCCTTTTCTCCCTCCATGTGCTCTTATCCCATCCAGATTGTCTGGATTTTCTCTGAGGTTGGTTT
This sequence comes from Platalea leucorodia, assembly GCF_965183815.1. Lineage (NCBI taxonomy): Eukaryota > Metazoa > Chordata > Aves > Pelecaniformes > Threskiornithidae > Platalea > Platalea leucorodia. The sequence goes on from NC_138841.1 coordinate 2,641,966, forward strand.
GATCTTTTATCAATCCATATGTTGTTGTTACCTTCCATTATATGATTAATTTCTGCCTGTAATGATAAATTGCTTTACCCAAAAGTGTAAGAGAAATCCTTTTATTTAGCCCAGTTGTCTAATGCTAAACACATTCATATGCTTTGCCTTCATACTTAAGGAATTAATCTTTACTTGGGCTTTAAATCAAATTATTTCCCCCATCCCCACCAGAATGAACTTGACAGAAGATAGCTATGAAGGGCTCCTTGCAGCCATTAATTTCCCCCTTTCACTCTTTTTCCCCAGAAATCTTGGCTAAAAATGCTCTCCCCAAACGTGCCCCCAGAGGTTCAGGTAGTGGGTTCATTTCAGATTTAAAACAAGGGAACAAATTCTGGCACTGGCCTCTCCGGAAAATCCCTGTAGGTAGAGTTGTCTTTTATGTCTTGAAAGCAGTGACAGCTGCTGCCAGCAAATGAGAAAGTTGTTTTGGTTTGGTTTGGTTTTGGGTTTTTGTTTTATTTTGTTCTGAAACTTCTTTTCTGGTTAATAGACTCCAACAGTTGGTCATTCTTGCTGTGATTTACAGATTTGCTTGACTGTTACGGACCAATTTCTAGCTCGAGCTTAAGGAGCACCCGTGGTAGGAGTATTGCAGTGCTACAGGAGAAGGCTCCGTCGGTATTTTGGGAAGGAGCCTGCGCTCGCCAGACCAACAGAGTGGACCAGTATGTTGTTTTTCTGCTGCTGGAGGTTTCTGCAGAAAGCAGCATCTGTAGCTTGCGCAGTTCCATAATAAATACTTGCTGTAAGTTGAAAGATCAGCTATAATTTTCTCTGTGCTCTGTTGCCTTTTCCAGCTCACTCGCATCGTTTCAGTGGTTTTGTGATGAGGCTTCATGCAAATAGTTCTCCTTCATGCCCCACCCTCTACCAACCCAGAGCGGCACGGCCGGCTGCCGTGGTTGGGATGAAAGTGCTGCTAATTTGCTGTTACCTTTAGTTTAAGGATTCTGGATCTTGTGAAAGGTTTGCTGTTGTCCTTGCTGTAAGAAGTTATTTATATGTTGACTATTTAAACACATTTATCAGTTCTAAAAGATCCTTGCCTCTCCTTTCAAGGAGGAGGTTGCTTTGAGGCTTTACATGGGAAGGTGCATGCAGAGGATGACAGCTGCATGTATCTATAGGAAAGAGTACGTTGATTTTTCTTTTTTTTTTGAAAGCGATCAGGATTCAGCCAGCCTTGCTTGGGCTGTCTGTTGTGGAAAGGTTACGCTGTGCTTACAGACTACTTTGAATCTTTGGCAAGGATGGTAAGAATAAATTCAGCCCTCTGCATGCGGGGCGCTCTGATGTACAAGGAAAACAGGTTCCTTTTCTTTCCCTGCCTCCTTTTTTTTTTTTTTTTTTTTTTTTTTCCCTTACAGTCGTGTGCCTCTCTCAAACTTATTTTGTTAACAAAACAAGGATCCCCCCGAAGCCTCACTACGCGTGCTTTTAGCTTATGGCAACTGTATTAAAATCTGTTGACCATTAACTTTTTAGAGCACAGGTGTTCTCATTTCTTTTACATAGAGGGGTTTTTATCAGATATGTGGAAAGCTCTTTTATTTTTATATTTTTATCTTCCAATGTATTACATATTTATCTAGTTGGGAGAGGTGTGTTTGTTTTTAAGTAGCCCAAACAAAATGCCTGTTCTGTTCAATGTGCTAAAGGGCTATTCAGCTGTATCATAAGTCTCGTACAGTTCATGCTTTATTACTACATCACTTTCTAAACTCCTGTTTCATTTAACATCTTAAATCTATTTTCAGTCTTTGCGGTGACCCCTTGCCTGTCAGTGAAAGTGGGGACGTTAATACATCCTACATAATATTTATAATTGAGAACTCTCGTATCTCTGATATTTAAAAACAAACAAACAAACAAACAAACAAAACCCCAAAACCAAAAACCTGCCCAAAAGCCAGAGTTGACTTTTGCAGAATTCTCGAGTTCTGAAACTTCCTGTAGCATATTTTAAGCATTATAGATGTTATTCCTTGTCTACTTTGAAGATAAATAAAGTAAATTATTTCTGGGTATACTTGTGGGCATAACTGTATGTGTATTTATAACACGCATGTAATAGCAATTTACTTTCTTTCCTCTTCAAAATTCCATCCATTTTCCTTTCAATTAGCTTTACGTGTTTTGTGATTATTGGAAGACCGTCCGGTCCAAATTAGCATTTTTACTGGTTTGATGTCTGTCTAAAGGTCAGAGCTTTGTGGGTGCTGTTGTCCCCTTGGGTGAGGACAGGCATCCTCCTGCGTTTGGTGCTGTTAATGCAGACCTATTTTGAGAGTCTGTGTTCTTTGGGTTGCTGAATTAGGTCTTTCAGTAGATCTTGCACAGTTGAACGGCATTGTGTTCCACGTAGACTGAAAGTAGGTAAAAAGATTAAAGGGTAGTGAATTACTCGAACTGACCTAAATCAGGGTCTCCGGTGAGATTTATGGGATTCAGTCACAGATCTTGAAACATGTTGAGAGAACATTGAACTCTTTTTTTTTTTTTTTTTTTTTTTTTGGTGCCTGGCAATGCAGCCTCTGTGGCTGGAAAGGATGGGCCTCTTCTTTTTAAGAAAACTTACTCAGACAGAGGAGATAACTGCATAGTTGTATATGTGGGGTTTTTACTTTTTTATTTTTTGTTCTTGTTTGGGTTTTTTGGAGGTGGTGGAACGACAAATCCCAGCATCGTTTTGAATGGGACAGCTGTCGAGTCGAGAGGCGCTCGCTGGCCCGAGTGGAAACGGGGAGCGGGGGAATGCAGCTCGCCACTCAAATAAAACTCGGCGGCGTTTACTGTGAAGAACGGTCAAAACCAATTCCATGAATGAGTCAAAATTTGTGCAGCCTTGAACTGGATTGTCCGGTAGCTGCAGTGTGTCCATAGGTATCCCCTCTTTTGACTCCTTTCTCCCTTCTCTTTTTGTCCTCCCTGACTACTGCCCTTGGGAAATGGTTTGGGCAACAAGTAGGAAATAAACACTCCCCTGAAATTTCCTAACACAAATAAACAGGTTTGCTATTTTTAAGTGCCAGTTTTTTATGATTCTTCCAAAGTTCTTTTTGCTCCACTGGGATCGAGTCTTGAATGAATGTTTTCTTTAAGATTTATTTTTAGGAGTTAAAGGCTTATGTGAACTTCAGTGCTGGCAAAGGCATTAGATTGCCAGTCCTAGACGTCAATTTTATATTTTAAAATTTTTAAATCTTTATGCTGCCAAGAAGAGAGGCCAGTTGAGAATATTGAAAGGGATGCTCATTTCGCTGCCTCTTGTACGGGGGTTTTGTTGACACTTTCCTACGTCTGTGAGAAATACTTTGTGTTGAAGCAAACCTTCACTCTTCACACTGAAGTTGAACTTCAGAGCTTTGTGAAGATTTTCAGTTTAAATAGGAGCAAGTTTGTGAACGTTAAATGTTTCTCCTGGTGGCAGAGCAAGCAGGAAACGCTTGTCACTGCAAACTATTTGGGGGCTGATTCCTTGTCCTTTTCTTGTGTCTGAAGTGCTCGGGTTCCTTGGGGTGGACTTGCCGGGTCCTAGGGCATCTTTTGTGTTTGTGGCGAAGAGGGGTTGTGCCAGAGCAAACAGAAGAGCCCCTGCGCCGCAGAGACCTTCTCCTTGGTTTTACCGCACGGTGCTGGGAACTGCCTCTTGCTTTCTGACCTGTTTATTTTGTCCAGCAAGAGAGGGGTCAGGGAGGCTGCTGCGGGGCCGCTCTTGGCAAAAGCTGCCTTTTTAGGAAGCTTTTTCAATGCTCGCAAATGCTGTTAATCCAGATGAAGGTGTTAATGCTTTCTTTTTTTTCTTGTCAGTTGGGACTAGAATAGACAAGGAAAAAGATACAAGGCAATCTGCTGTGTTTGAGGAAGAGTGTGTCAAGAGCGAAGAAAAATCCGCTTCGCCTTGTCGGTAATTAGGGTAGACTTAAAATTTTAGCAAGTGCCTGGTGCCTTGGTGATTTCATTTTCTACGTGCCTTAGCTTGGTTTGAGGTTAGACTGTTCATACTAACACGTTCTACAGAATGGATGTTCTCTGCGTAGTGGTGACAGTGGGTATGTCTGTTATTACTGATGGCAAATTGGTTAATAATGCGGTTAGTCTAAATAAACTAATAGTGCAGACTGTGTTTCTTTCATTGCCTAAGTTAATACTTTATACACCTACTATTAACTTTCTGGCGTGAAGGTTTTTCGGGGTTTAATTTTCGTTCTTTTGCTCAGCTAGACGCAGCTTTTTTGTACGTCAGTTCTGTCACCATCCACTCGGGCCCCGGCAGAGTTTTAACAGCAGGTGGTGATTCCTCCCTAGGAAGGCTTAAAAATGCCATTGAATGCTACAAGCTCAGGGCTTGAACTCATCTTTATCAAGCCGAGCAACCTGTTTATGGCTTAATTGCGGTCATCTTGTTTTGGATAGAGGTTAGTTTCAGTTTTCTCCTGTTGGCACAGTTCTGGATGAAACGAGAAGTCCAGTGAACGCAGTAGGTGGAAGAGAGCTGGGTATCAGTGAGTTGACTTTTGGGGGCTGGCTTTTTTCTTTGCTTGCTGAAGGGTTCCTCAATTATATTTTCTTTAATATAGCGTTCATATGTAGCAATCTGCAAATTGGGAATAAGTAAAATCTATTTTAATGAGTGAGAAGTCAGTGTGGGTGATTCAACCTTCATCTTTTTTAGGTCCCGATTCAAATTCATTCCCTGTTTGTAGCAACTGAAATGTCACCAAATGTTCACGCTGTCGGAAGAGCAGGGAGTGACTCCTGTCTCGATGATCGATTGCACCACGCTGCCAAAGGTGGTGGGCTCCGACTCCTCCTGGCAGCTCTGGCGGCGAAGCAGGAGCCTGGATGGAGAGTGGGAGGATGAATCACTTTTCTGCTCCTCTGGACCCAGATTGGAGCTGGGAGGAGCTTTTGGCTCTGCACGGCTGCAGATAGAAAAAGAAATTCTGCCTTGGGTTTTTGCAGATGTCTTACAAGCACTGAGGCTGTTATGGGGCTCCTGGGGCTTAAGTAACATGTTTTTTTAAAGGCTGATATTTCTGTGTCAATTGTGAATCAAAAAAAATAATGTTTATAGAAATAACCTAAGTACATTGCTTTATTTTGTGAATGGAGTATCACTTCATAAATAATGATGAAGTCGTGCCGAGATGTGTGCAGTATCCCTAGGCAATGACACTCATTCCCAGTATGCGCCTACTGGTTTTGATATATTTTGACCTCCTTACAAATGGTGGAGGTGAGCAAGTGTTGTCTTGCTCTTGGAAAGCAGAGGCGCAGCCGTGGCTTCTGATTTCAACTTCTGTGACTGCCGTGCTGTATGATTTTGCCTGATTAACTTAGTAACCATCATCTTCATCAGCATAGGTATGATGCTGAATCAGAGAGCATAGTAGGATTTTAGTACTTTTACAAAGCTTTTCAGATAATTGAATACAAAATTACCGAACTGCTGGCTTATTGCAGGTATACTAGGAGGCAGTGGCTGCAATTGGGATATGTTTACCGTATGAGGACAGTTCATTGCGCAGTCTCCCTTCTGTAGTTCTCTGTGCCTCTATTTATCACGGATGCTCTTTCAAACCTTAACCAGGTTGAAAATCGCAGTGCCTGGGTGCAGTAGCAGCCGGCTCCTGTTGGGAAGGTGCTGGCTTACGGACACGCGTGTCGTGGTGTGCAGCTTTCCAGACCTGCACCGGTGCGTTTCTCTTAGCAAGTTATTTCCTCAACTACTGTTTTTAAATACGAGATCTGCTCTGCACTGCTTAGTTAGTGGGTAGAGTTTTTAAAATCCAGCAATCTCAAAAGACTGCATTAGCTCTGACTTCCCATACAGAGCTGACATTCAAAGAGAAACTTGCTTGTTTGACACTTTAAATAGCTCTCTGATGGGGAGGTGGATAGTGAGAGCACACAATACGGCCAGCGCTGGGTTGTGGGGGCTCTGCAGGGCTATTATTAGATGACAATAGCCGGAATGAAAAGCCGTAGACGCTGCATCGCGTTTGGGCCATTGTGTGCCAGCGATATTTTTAATTCGGAGAGCCAGAGGTCTTTCAGGATCTCCTTCTCTTACACTCCTTGTTGGAGACCTCTTGCTACTTTTCTTTGCTGGAGACAGTGGAGGTTATGAAGGAAACTGGCTGTGAAGTGGCTACTTTTAAAGCAGACTTATAAATTCTGCTTTCATGGGATAAGGTTTAAGACTATCTAACAGGCTGTACGCATTTTCCCCATTGAGTGCTTGGAAGGTTACAGTTTTTGCAAAGATGAGTCAACTGCAAGTTCAAAATATGGCTGTCGATACCTTTTTGTTAATGTTTCTGTTCTCAAAAGGAGGTTCATGCATGAAAAGGAAGGGGGTGATCTGTGTATGTGTTGCTCAAAAGCTGAAAGCGCCCAGGGCTGCGGAGGAAGCTGATGTAGCTGAGCGGAGTTCATCTTGACCTTGACTGATGTCAGAAATGAAGAGGATTTCTTGGCATTTTGCAGAGTGATGGACTGAGTCAGCTTAGGAGCAACGAAGCCCTAATTTTTAAGGAGCAGTTTTTTTTGACTGAGCAGGTTTAACTTCTTTGCAAGAAAGTAGGCTGTTTGTTCGTAATTTCTCTAGCACAGGTTACTCGAGTTACGCATCTCTGCAGATGTGTCTGTGTAGGAGAGTGCCTCAGTTTCAAGGACATGCAATTTCTGACAACTGTATGGGCCAGGGAAAGAGAGAGTGCTGAAATATTTACATCACAAAGTAAAATCCTATTTGAAGCTGTAGATAACTGCATCGTATTTTTCACGATATGCTGTGTGAAATGGCTTCGTCAAGTCTGGTCTCCTCGATATGCCTTTTCCCCTTTATCTTCCCAAGCTTTAGAGGAAAAAAGCAGCGGCTATACAAATTGAACATCACTTTTTCTGGCATTAGGAGGAGGTCCTAGAAGGCAAATTTGCCAGTTTCACAGCTGATAAAGGCATTTTTCATGTATGGCTCTATAGAGTGGAACATAATTTTGGGTCTCCTGAAATGACATATCTGGCACCTAAGAAACAATCCCAACTGTCCCACAGCACTGAATATAATTTTATTATTTGAATATAATTTTAATAGGTCTTTACCTGACTTATTTACAGAGTGAAATCTTGGTCTGTTTCTCCATCAGCACTGTACCCTGTTTTCTTCTGTTTTGATCTGCAGTTTCGTAATGATGATTGATCTTTGACTTTCAGAAATATTAAGTTGAGCCCCAAAGAATAGTTGGCAAGTGCCTGCTTTGGGAGACTGAACGCGTCAGACTAGGAACAGTTCTGTCCTAAGTTGTTGATGCAGTTTTTGAAAAGAGGGAACTGAAACCTCTTGAGGAAAGAATTTTCTGTTCATTCTATTTTGAGTTTATTGTGAAATCAAGGAAAGTACAAACTAAATATTAAAATTTAGATAGTTGTGTATGCTGCAGCAAGAATCAATGCTTAGGGTGAAGTGTTTGGTGATCAGGAGAGTGTATCCATCAGGCAGCCTTGCACTAACAGCCCTTTACGTGTGCTGAAATCCGGGTTTTGAACTGAGCTGCAGTAAGGGACGCTGAGCAGAGAAGTGAGGGAGTTAAACCCTAACGTTGCTCAGTGATCTGCAGTGGTGGGGATTCGCTTTGAAACTCTCCTCTTGGAAGACGGTCATCTAAAATCCTCCCTACAAAGTACAGGGGGAAGAAGTAGTTTCTCTTAAAACTTCATTTTTAAGTGCGGGGCTTTTTGTAAGAAAGCTGCTGCATGCTTCTGCTTCCAGCGGCTGCTCTCGGTCTTGGCTCTAGGGGAAGCAGCCGCTGTCACCAGGCCCATTGGCTTCTTCCTCTGCAGGCTCTTGAATTTGAGGAAGATGATTTGCATTGCTGAGTACGTTGCTGATGCAAGCTGCAAATGGGGAGCTGTTCGTTTCAGCCCGGTCCTTCTGTACATCACCTACGAGGATGCACAGGAGCGCTGCTCAGTGTCACAGTGGCTAAAAATGAAGTTTTTCAGGTGGGGTGAGGTGGAAAGCCGGAATGTATCAGGCTCTTCAGGTTGACTGGCTTGCCTTCCTTCCCATGCAGTGGTTTCTTAGCTGTACTTTAGAAGGAGATTAAAAGCTGGACATCCTGTTCTTGAGGAGGTTTTGCACTTCTGGCTTGCAGTGTAGGTTACTTGTAAGTAGGAATGCTGCAATGATTGATGCCTTATGCTTATCTCATTAGTGCGATGGTATTCCCAGTCCAACACAGAGTAAACTTCCAGCCATGCTATGGGACAGCCAAACGTAACGTCAGCAGCTGTGCTGAACGCAGTGCTGTTAAATGCAGGGGATTTTCTTACAGTTCTTTTTAGTCTGCCCTGTCTGCAGGCGCTGGATGAAGAACAAGGGAGAACGGAAGGTTAGGGACGGGAGTCTTGGTTGCCATGCTCCGTAAACGCGGGACAGGGCAAGGGGTAGGCGCTTGTCCGGCAGCGACGTGGGCTGTTGCCGTGTTGGTACACACAGCGGTTTACATTTCTGTTCTTGCTTCCTTTGCAGTGATGCGCCAGTATCGCTGCTTCCCCTTCACTGCATTTCTTAGTGTCTTTTTTTCCTTTTGAAATTATGCTGGACATTTAATAGCAAAAATACACTTTGATTTATCCTTTTCTCTTTCAGTTTGCTTCTGAATGGTGTCCTTTTGCCTTCCCCTAAGCTCAACCCCGACTTCCCCCTAAAAGTAACTTACCAACAAACTGCTGGAATTTATCAAACAAAAAAGCCCAGGGTTTTTAAAATAATGCAATACTTAAGACCAAGACAGAGTGTCCGCTTTGCTTTTCACAAGCTTTATTTTTTGGAATTGCAGTAGCGTGTGTAATTCAGGACTTTAAAGTTTGCTGACTGACTACTTGCTCGTGCTGAAGAGCATCCGTACTTGCTCACTTGCTATGCAATCCATTTTCTTCAGGCAAATAAGCTGATTGCATCCAGGTTTTTTTTAAACATAATTTTATTCCTTTTTAATTACAGCATCCTCTGCAGATGTTGGAGTGTCATAAAAATGAAATGTGGAAACAAATGCAAAGTTGTCATGGCTTGCTCCAAATTTGAGACAGTTATTAAGCTGTCAGAGGGAGTAGTGGCAAGTTCAGCTGACTTTATCTGTATGTCCTTTGGCAAATGGCGTATGGACTCGTTAATGGGAAAGGCAAACGTGAAATGAACTATATTCAGTGGTTTGTCTGTATCAGTGCGTCTGCTTTGGCAGATAAACACTACCCTGGGTAATCAAGTCTAAGACTTGGGGCTTTATTTAGTAGCTGGAGCCATTGCTCATTGCTGTCGGGGAAATCGAGGCAGAAACGAGCAAGAATGCCCGGGGTCTGAGTATTTCTTCTTTCTGGTTGGTAAGAAGAAACATCGGCACAGCATTTGTGTTGGGAGATTGCTGGCGTAACTTAGAACGGCGGCTGATGGAGATGGGCTAGCGAACGGCGGCTGATGGAGATGGGCTAGCGAACGGCGGCTGATGGAGATGGGCTAGCGAACGGCGGCTGATGGAGATGGGCTAGCGAACGGCGGCTGATGGAGATGGGCTAGCGAACGGCGGCTGATGGAGATGGGCTAGCGAACGGCGGCTGATGGAGATGGGCTAGCGAACGGCGGCTGATGGAGATGGGCTAGCAGGTCTGGAATTGCTCCTGCCTGGCAATGACCTAAGGGGGTGGGGACCAAATCCTTAGGGCGAAGGTGACCTGATCCGTTAATGGCTCTTAAGCCACTGCAGGACGGCAGGCTCCCTTTAACCCCCAGTGCATTACCTGCTCTTGGGTTTTATATCTGAAAACGTTGAAATGTAAAAAGGTAAGTCGTAAGTAGATCCCAAAAGGATACGCGTTTCCTACTCTCTGTCTGCTTTCAAAGATTTTCTGGCTGTCTCTAACACGTTTGACAGATCATTCTGTGTAATCCTGTCTGGCAATTTGTTTCAAGATGTTGGGTTTTTTTAAAGCTCTTGTCTGAATGTTTTGTCCAGATGGTCTCGGTGTAAGTCAGACTGTAAGGTACTGTGTCTTGCTTTGATAAGGTTACTCGTTCTGTTCAGATAGCTGATGGCTTTATAGCAGTAAAAGAACAGATCTCTCATGTTAATGGGAAATTACCATTCATTCTCTTGAAAACGAAAATAGGACCAGAGCGTCTGAAGCTTTCACTGCTCATTTCCCACTGTAAGTTATTCTGATGTTCCTGTGAAAGTGTTGGATTTTAAATGGTGATAACAAATCCATCTGTCCTGCCTCTTCGCAGGAATGTCTCTTGATAATACTGGTCCACCACTACGAGAATTTACAAATGTCAGTCAGAGCTGTGTGTCATTAATGATTTATACATGTTATGAGCAATAAAAGAAAATGAAATGTCTTGTATCGATAATTCATAATTCAAGGATGCCAATAACTGGATTTCCTCTGTTATCTGAGGTGCTGCCAGCATATAAATCAAGTTTAAATAAGTTTTATCAAAAGTTTCACGTGTAACTTTATCAGTGGAGATTTTACTACACTATTTGTTTTCTTGCTCCGTATTGTTAAGGCAGTATTATTCATAGCCCTTCCTGACACAGGCTTTTGTTAAGTATATATATTTCTAAAAATACCTCAAAACAAACCCCCCGAAACCAAACAAAATGCTCCACCATCTTTGGCATTTTAGCAAGACTGCGAAACATGGATATTCCTGGGCTCCTTAAATCTCTGGATAAACTGACATGCCACTGAGGGACTTTCATAGAGCGACGTTTCCGTTCTCTAATTCCAAGTGCTTTTTTCAAAGGGAAGATGCAGAAATGTCTTGAAGTAACCTGAACCTGAATTCACACTGAAACTGAGAATGACTGGCCCATAAAATAGTTGGCACTCAGAAGTCTCCTAGCTATTTCTAATATTTCTCTGCTGGGCTGTTTGGTTGGTTGGTTTATTTGGGCGTGTTGTTTTAAGTCACTGGTAAATGAACCAACATAAACATTCCTTGTTTGAGGCTGGCGGAAGAGCTGAAGCCGACCGCTTCGCTCCCGGCTTCCATGTTGACTTTGGCTGGTGCTGTACGGTGCTCGTTCAGGGGCTCCTTTTGGCAGATGGCTGGAGCTTCAAATAGTAAGGGTAAATAAGTCACACCCAGCATCTGAATTGCAACAGTGAATGGGTTACGTGTGCTTTGGTTTCTTCCTGCCCAAATGGCTTTAATAAAAAAATTTTAATAAAAATTTTTTTTTTGGGGGGGGGTGGTTTTTTCTAGGGACTGAGTTGTTTTTTTGTGGAGTTGCATTAAGCAAATGAAAAATGAAGTGAGTTGCTACTCAGGGCTTGAGTAGAGCTCGAGCCGTACGGAGGAGACCCGGTGCGGCACCTGCCCTGCTGGGATCAGTCTGCATGGGAAAATAAAAAAATTCTAAACTCAGGATTGTCTTTTGGGGGTCCAATCCAAAAAAGAAGAAGAAAAGGAGTTGTAGTGCAGATCTTTAGGGGGTTCAAACCACTGAAGACCAACTGCTGAGATCAGATATTGGGGGACTGGGAGCAGAAGCACTTGGCCAGTGGAAACTACGTCAGTGCAGCGTAGAGGTCAGGAAAGGTTCCTGTGCTTGCAAACGTGAGGGGAAGCCAGGACGTGCACCAGGAGATCGAACTGTGTATCCAGGTGATTTTTTTCCACTCTTTCTGTGAAATACAACAGCCCCGCTGCGACTCGTGGTCGTGCCCATCTCCCTGCTGCCAGCTCGGGCTCGGAGGCAGATCTCCAGGCAGAGGCTTCAGTTTATCAGATGTACTTATGCTCTGCCGTTTCTCTGGGTATCGGCACCTGACGTGATCCGAGGAGCGAAGCTCCCGGTTGCAGACCCTTCTGCACGCTGAGAATGCTGAGGCAGAGCTCCCTGCCTGTGCTCCCCCTCCTCGTCCTGCCGGGTGCATGGTGCACGCGGTTCTCGCCCGCTTTTGCACAAAAGGGCTTCTCGTGCCTGCCTTTGGAAAATGCGCGTGGTTGTCAGTTTAGCTCTGGTTTCCGCTTAGAGGGAAGAGCTTTGTGATGCTGATAGGTGCTGAAGGGCTTTAGTTTCCTAATGTGTTTTTTTTAATAGTGATAATTTTTGTTATCTAGGGGTTGAATTTTTCTAGAAGTATCAAATCCTGCAAAGCTTTAACTTTTGAGCAGCTTTATTCGGATATTTCTAACAAGTGCTTTTTCTCTGATTTTGCCTAGTCTTTCAAATGCTCTATAAGAGCAGGATTATTTCCTTCCCTCTGTCCCCGCTTCCGTCTGCTTGATAAAAAGGCTCCTTTTGACTTCTCAGAAGTGGAAGGAAATGGCACTGGACAACATTCTGCTTTTCAGTGAACATGTACTTGATGTCTGCTGTACAGGATGCTTGATTTCAGGGAATACTTTGGTGATTCTGTTATCTAATTGGTACTGGGAATCCAGATTAGTACCTGGTTTTGTGTCTCATACTCTGGCTTCAACTGATTCAAAGTTATAGATCTTAAAAATTTTTTTTTTTTTTCTTTTGACTACTAGTCATATTTCTATGTGACCATCTTAATGAATGGCTGCAATTTGTGGAGGGTTGCATCTGCGTTTCTTTGGAAAAAGCTTTTTCTGGGAAGTAGGTGTTTTTTCCCAGAGGGGACTAGGTGGGAGCAGAGAGGATTTTAATTTTATTTTTATTGCAGAAGTTACCTGCTGTGCAAAAACTACGTAGAAGCTTATACATCTTCCAAACAGTGTTATGTGGTATGGTTTGCTTTTATTGAACTTTGAGTAATTTATTGTAAAAGTTGGAGCCACATAAATGATTTCTAAATGATAAAGTGTGCATGCACGTGTGCGTGTAAAAAGGAGGACCTGAGTTTTAGTGTCAGTTTTCTGACAAAGGCACATGAAAAATGAGCATCTCCTTGTGCCCGGTCTGGTCTAAGCTGCGCTGATTAATGGGTGTTGCTGTAGCTGACAAAGAACTGATAGAAAAATGATGATTCACATAATTTGAGATTTGCAGGCTCTGTCAAATATTCATTTCCCCTCTTTACAAGAGGTGCTATAGAGTAAAATGTAAGCTCCCTTGAAGACAGCAGTTGCCCGCTTACACAGCTGAATATTTATAACTCTAAAGGAATGACTTCTGTGTTTCCTATGATTGTATAGGAAAAGCCTGCTTGGGATACCTTTGCTTTCATTGAGTATTCCTGCTGTAAACTTCTTAGGAACGTGAACAAAGACGGAGCCAGTAAGCGACAGGGAGACTGGAAGAAGATTTTTACATAAACTTTTTTTGTGGTTTTAAATTAAGCTTATATCTGCTGTTTTTTAGGTGTGCTATATAAATGAAAAACAATGCTCCGATTTGATTTCTTATGTAAACAGTTAAGACTGATATATCGTAAACTCTCATGCTGGTTTACAGAGGCATTATTTAGGTTTAACGTCAAGTGTTAATTATTACAGTGAGGAAAATAAGAGGCTGCTCTGGCAGAAACTAGCTCTGTCATCAGTGTCCACTGGTATTGCGGGCAAATAACTCCGACCTTTTTGATCTTGTTGAAGTCATCTGTGAAATGTCTGTAATGATGCTTATTATTCACCTCTCCTGGAATGTTTATGGTTAATTAATAGTTCTCAAATCCTCCCTGAAACACACACAGCAGTGTCTCTGCCGGGACTGACAGGGAGGCAGTGACGACTCGATCGGGCTGCAGAAGTATATTTGACTCACCTTGTTGACTTCCGTGGACAGTCGTCTTCCTTCTCGATGGACTGAGAGCCTTACCCGATGCTCCAGCGGGGAGGGAAAGAGGAACGTACGGAGACGGGCTGCAGAGATCCTTCATGGTACACTTGTACAAGTCTGCGGGCTGCTGGCCTGCAGCTGCCGCGGGCGCTCGCTGGGTTATTCGTGACCGACCAGGTGGGTCTGTCCCCGCTGCGATGTGGCACTCGGCCAGGAGCACATCCAGCCTCAGATCTCCCGGGCACCCTCAGCCGTAGGAGGTGTGCGAGGAGGCGGGAGGGCTTCAGATCTGATGTCCGCTTTCGGGCTGCGGCAGCTCCGGAGTGTGGTTTCTCTACACGAGCGGGAGGACCAGGAGGGGGACGCGTTGGCGGGACCAGGGAAAGGTATTCGCTTCCATGGCAGCTTCAGGATGCCTCTGGAGCAGTGGTACTAACCCAAGGTTATCTTTCACTGTTACAGAGTGACCGGATTTTACAGCGAAGCCTGCTCCTGTTTGCTTTTTTTGTATCTTTAAGAAATATTACGGGTAAATTGGTGTTGGTTCTTTAAAACGTCAGCTTAAACACAAAGCAAGGATGAAAATCACTGATGCAATTAAGAAAAACAACCCCACATTTATCTCTTTCCCCTAGCTGCCTAAGAGAACCGTGGAATTTGGCAGTCTACTAGAAGTGATTTCGAAATTTAGTTTACTGTGCTGTGCTTGCGAAGTGTTTACATGTCCCTTTTTGTTCCTCTTCATTTATTTCTCGATCATTTACGCATGTTAACGTGTTAGTTACCAAAGAGGAGAGGGAGGAGAAGAAATCTTGAAGTGAAATTAAATTAGACACCAGCATTAATCATTCTATTTGTATCTCTAAATAGATGACATAATTCACCAAAGGATTTTCCTTTCATTGAAGAGGTTAAAACATTCACGTTGTAAATTGCCACTTTTGTTCTAGCAATTTCATTGATTTGAAAAATCTACTTGACCTTACTTTGCATGAAATACTTCTGTGTAAGAGCGTACCTATTAGGTCTTATGAATTGGGAAGAAGTAATAATTTTTTTATATTAAGAGTACATCTGGTTTCTTGCAGCCCAGTATCTTTCAGCACTTCCAAACTTTACTTTGCCTTTGGAGCACCCTTGACAGATAGAGAAATGGAAAATTGTAATGTAAAATTAGCTAAGTTTTTGCAGTAGGGCCAAGGGTGGTTGGGGATTGGGTCTGGGGAACCTGCTCCATCCCGGGACTGTTTTCCTGGGGGAACAGTTGGCACTATGGAGGGTTTCGTGTGTCTGCGTGTGTGTATGGATGCTACTTGCTCACCTATAGATGTTTCTGTGTGTGCATGCATATGAATGCGGTAGTCTAGTGATGTATAGCATATAGTGAGTTTAATTTGGGATTCCTGAAGTGAATTCAGGCAGTAAGAACATATGGCAAATGCCAGAAATAATGATCGCATTACACGTTTCTGATGAATAATTCAATTCAGTTTAGTACTGTTCCACCATTAAAATAAACCCCTCACAATATTTGACATAATGCAGCTGAAACACGTCGAGAAAAAATTTTGGAAGGCGAACGACGCAGTTGTTTCACTTCTGTTTTAATCACCACCAGTAGAGGAAATCTTAATGCTTAGAACAAAGACATGTGTAAAGTCCTGGGCTGGAGCTGTGGCTATTAAACAGCTCCTCTCTGCTGTGTAGCAGGGGAGCAGACCTCAGGAGGAAGGGCCGTGGTCACGAAGGGCTGCTGTGGAGCTGCTAAGAGAAACTATTTCTAAAATAGGCCAGGAAAGCACAGCAGAAACTCCTAGAAACAACAGTTGGGAGAAATGTGCCAGAATTATTTTTAAAATTGAGAAGAAAAAAAACTAATCCTTTCTCCTAACCCTAAAGTCCACCTTTCTGAATTAGACTACTCATAGATTTGGGGCAAAAAAAAAAAAAAAATAGACACCCAAATATTTCTGAGGTCTTTTGAAAAAGGTTCTGCCAGCCGTCACTCGAGGGGGGTGGTTTGGGGAGGGGGAAGCGAACATTTCTGCAGCTGCTGGATGCCGTTTAGGCTTGAGTTTTACTAAACGCTCACAGAGCTCTCGTGTCGGGTATCCTGCGTAGCTTTAAAAATGGAGAAAGCGAGGCACAGGCTTAATTGTTTGGTGAAGGAGGAGTGTTTGGAATGGAAATTTGTTTCAGACAGTAGGAAGAGGCAGCGGCACTGTAGGTACCTAGCGTTGCCCGTGACGATGGGTGTATAAAAGCCTAAAGCAGGAATAGTTAGGAGCAGAAAATTTCTCTTTTAACTTCTGGCATCAGGTAGCTAATGGCATAGACCAAGGCTGATTCTTTATCGACTGAGCAAACCAGAGCTAACCAGCCCACTTTGTCTTTTGTTGCATCTGAACTAAAACCAAAGATAATGCTGATAATACTGCATTTTACAATCCACTTTTCCAGGGGTTTTGGTTTTTTTGTTTGTTTGTTTGTTTTTTTAATCTGTTTTGTGTAAGGCATAGGAGAAGTACTAGCATGCTGCAGAGTGATGAAATGCAGAATGATCCTGCATCTCCGGCTTCATGGTGATTTCAGGACGTAGTTCCAGCTGCTTGTTTTTCTTCTTTGTTTTTTTTTTTTTTCTGGCTTTTTTCAATAAGGTATGGTTTTCCAAACTGTTTTCTGTGGACCACTCATGATAGCATCAAGAAATGACTGAAGCTGGTGCTGTGCAGAGGTGTCCCATAGCCCCCGTCTCGCGTGGGAGCCAGCGCGCCCCGTGCCACCCGAGCTCAGCAGCATCTTAACTCTGCTGCTGTCTCACGGACCCGTTCTGCTGTCTCTTCCTGATGGATTTCCATTCTAGAATAAAGAGACATTTCTGTTGAAAGCAAGTGCCAGCCTCTCCCTTTACGGAGGAATTTAACTTCCTTTGTGCAGCGTGAAACGCTGCAGTACGGCATTCTTCATTCAAATCTCCTCCTGTTTTGAAATGAAGAGCCGTGAGTACCTGGCTCCCCTGCCTCCCTCTCTCCACGCCCAGGCGGCTCATTGCTTGCAAATGAACTGACATGGTTTCTGAAGGGTGTTTCTCTACATTTCCCACACGTTTTGGTCAGTCTGATTAATTCTTGCACTCTGATGCTCCGTGGTGAAGCCGAAGATGATCGCTGCTCATGAGCTTTCCCTGGACTTGATATTTCATTCCTTCATGCTTTCTCATGGTGTTTAAAATACTAAATAGTGGTGTCAATAGTGTGCTGGACAGCACAGCCCGTGTTGGAAACGGGGGGTGGTTGGGGAGGACAGGGGTGGTCCTGGGGCTGGTGGGGGGAGCAGGAGTTAAACCGCTCTTGCGCGGAGCCTGAGCGCCTGGTGCGATACCCCGGGAAATCCCCACTCTTCTCCTCTCTCCCAAAAAGGATCCAGAGACCCACGTTCTAGTAGTAGCCAGCCTTGGTTTTGTGAGCAATCGAGAGTCGCTTGATTGAAAATGTGTCCAGCATGTGCTTAGCTTTATTCCTTACTGCATTTATTCCCTGCTGTTGACTTCCTATAACTGGGAGCACACATCCAGGCTCCTTGCACTGCTAACCACCTTTTATTGTAATTAACGCAGCAGGGTTTAAGGGAAGAATCTGTTCTTTCTGGGAGAAAGGTTTGAGCGGTCAGTAGGAGAGTGTGATGAAAAATCCCTGAGATTCTGGTGCTTCAGGGAGACGTGGTTTGCCCTGGGCCAGAAGCAGAAAGGGCATTTAAAGCAGGAAAAAAAACCCTTTATGTTAAGAATGTTCACCAAATTTTTGGCCATCTGTGCAGTGTTGGCTTCATCACCCTGCATGAGAGGAAGCCGTTCAAATAACTATTAAAAAGTTGTTTGGAGAACATATTATTTCAGGTTGCTTAATGAGCCCAAAGCGATTTCTCCCTCCCGGGGCGCGCGGGCAGGCGGGGTGCTCGTTGCTGGAGGCTGCGCAGAGTTCCGCAGCACGAGCTGTCTTCCGAGTACTGAAAATACGGACTGCTCTGTGTGTGCGCATTGCTTTTGATTACGGTAAGAGTCCGTGTGTCAAAATGACTTTTAAATTATTTATTACAGGAATCCATGCTGCAAACAGGTGATAAAATGTAGTTTTACTGCTTGTCCGTGGTATTTTAGCCAGCATTCAGAAAGTGGGAAAGCATAAGCAAAGGTTTGTCTGAGGTTTTTTTTGGCTCGATGTCATCTGGGGGAAACCTTTCACTGAGTACAGACAATCCTAAAATAGCTGTGAAACTTCTGTAGGCAGAAGCAGTTGTAACGCTCCTGCTGCTTGCACGCAGGTTTTGGGTTTTGTCTTATTTGAAATGTATTGATAAACTTTTATTTGTTTTGAATAAACAGTTGTAGAACCTAAAAATATAATATTGCCCGATGTCCTTAGACACGTTACCTTTATCAGGGTTTTTATGCGCACTACGGATTAGTTACAAAGATGAGGACTTTGCTGGTGCGCCCAGGAGGAGTTACCCACGCTCTGCTGTTGGAATTGGGGCAGTGAATTAGGTAATTTAATCTGGATTCTGTTTTTAAACATCCTCCCTGAAAAGTCAACAGTGTGGACTGTGTTTTGATAATAGCAAAGGAGACTTTCATGGCTATTTCGTTAGACAAAAAAATCTAAATATTTAATTTGAATTCTGTGTGGATTAAATGCCTTGGCAACTTTGTCAATATGTTTAATTGCATAATTTTGAGCATTTGCTGAGAAGCTTTGCAGATCTGAAGCCTTGTATCAGTTTGCAGTCTGTAAATTGCAGAGGAGTGGTTTTTTTTGTGTGGGTATGGAAAGCCAATGTGTAGGCTTGCTGTGTTCAATGGGATTCTAGTTGAAGGGTGCTTAAAGTTATAAAATTTCCAAGCTGCCAGTTGCGACTGAGGCGTTACACAACTGTAAGAAAGGCAGAAAGCATCGACTGCCTCGCTCCTTTAAGTGACACTTTTGTTGTACCTAGAAAAGCTGGTAGACCCAAGTAATTAGTGATGCAAATATATTGTGATGTAGGTATGAGAATAAAAGATGAGTGTCCTCAGTACTTCACTGAGACTAGCCTTAATTTTTGCTTTTAACCATGTCTCGCATCCTCTTCTTTTTTACTTCGCTAATGCAAAACTTCACGCACTCATTTTACACCTCAAAACAGTTTTATCAATCTGTATTAGAAAGAGTTTCAGCTACTAACGCCTACGATTCTGTTTATATATTTATAACTATAAAGGGATTCTTGTCAATGTGTATTACCCAGTGCTAATAGTTGTCAATGGGAAAGGAATATCCTTTTGTTTAAAGGAAAATTTACCTTTTCCAGGGTATGCAGTTTCTGACAGGATTATGAACCTGAACCTGAATCTCCCTCCTGGCTCTTCTCTTAAACAAAAGACTGTATTTCCTCATCTTATATCATTTTCACTTCAAAGCCTAGTTTTTAGATCACCAGCAAGATTTTTAAGGCTGTGATGATCAACAGCTTTCGGCTAGCAACGCAGTTTGTTCTGTGGAATTCTCCCTGTTACTGTATAAAGGCTTTTCCAAGTCATTAAACCTCCCAGCCATAGTCAGGGATGTTGGGCTGTTGCCTGTCATCTGTCATAGCCCTATTTGTAATCACATACCCAAAAAAATACTGGAGCTGTTCTCACAAAACTACAAAGTCTTTCACTTTTGGAGTACGGCCGTTCTTATATATGGCGGTAGGGGAAATGTGAACAATTCTGAGCAAGTAGTAATGTGCTGGGAATATGTCAAAATATGTCATCCAAGCCATTTTCTAAAACTTACTTATATATTTAAATGGTTTTAAATTTTAGTCAAAGCTGTAGTGTTGGTTGTTTTTAATTTTTTGAAACTGAATGGAGTGTTAACTTCAAACTAATCTGTAATCTTAACCTAAACCTCCGCGGGGCTGGCAAAGGGAGGCAGGTGGATGCTGTGCCGCTGCCATCTTACTCTGACGTTCAGGACCCGAGTGCGTGGCAGCTTTCAGGAGATGGGGGTTTAAGAAACTCATCATAGACAAGGCACAAGATCTAAAATTACTGCTCCAGCCTTGTGTATGAAGTGGAGATTTTGTTCATTTGGACTGCTTTGTCTTTCATATGCTGCTGAGTAGCCTGAAAGATAAGATTGTGTTAGAGCTGTGTGTGCAATTTAATGCTTGGTGACTTCCAATCCTTTTGCGTAATTGCTTCTTAGGTGCTGGGTGGGTGTCCTGAAAAGTCAGGGGTAACTGAGCTACACAGGAAGGCTTTGAATCTGCTGACTTCCACCTTCCCATTCGTGGTTTGATTCTGTTTTGCTTTGGTTTTGATGTGCCTCCTGCTTGTACGGAGCTTATATGGCATTAACATGGGAGGAGGACCGCTCCTCGCAAAGCGGCCGTGGGGGACCGCTAAGTCAAGGCGAGAGCGCGGACGGTTTTGGAGTTCAGCTCTGCCAGTTGGAGCGGATTTGTGTGGGTGAGAGGATTGCTGTTCAATCTGGGCGGGAGCTGGGGGTTGGTGGTTCTGTTTTGTTGTCATCCCACTCCTTTCCCAAGCTTGTCATCTTTTTATACAGTATGGCATTTGGGATAGGGGTGGGAGCATCTTGAGAAAGCTACAGAGCAGATACAAGGAGATGTGGCTAGATACAAGCAGCCTGAGCTGCTTTTCAGTGCCTTCTCCTGGTGCTCTGTGCTGTGCAGGCTGTGATCGACCGTGTTGCTATCCAGTTAGAGCAGTTAAAGCTTATCGCTGGGAAGAGCTGAAACCCTGCCTAGGGAGATGATCCTGCTTGGAGCAGGAACGTTGCTCAGAGCGTGTGAGATGACTGGGCAAGGAGGTCTCCTGGGTCTGAGTTCGTGCTTCTAGCTCTGTACATGACCTACCGAAGAATGAACAAGTTGGTACAGAAATTTCTTTGTTTCTGTACTTCCAACTTTAGTTTATAGAATGCTTAAGTAAAAAAAAAAAAAAAAATCATTTTGGTAAATTCTTTTTCAGAAGCTGAACGTCGCACGCTGTGGAAGAGCAGGGTATGGTGCCAGTCAGAGTGTATATATCCCCGTGCTCTGCGCGTAATTGTTTTACGATAGCACAGATTCCTGCCAGGAGATCTGCAGAAACCCTCACCTGTTCGGTGTAGTTTGAGAAGCCCCCACTGTTCAGTAGATGTCCATAATTGCACCACAATTCTTATAATCTGCTCAAATGTTAAAAAAAACTCATAAGTTTTTAAAGTTAAGAATAACCTACTATTAATTTTGTTTACTGGATCCTTCCCAAGATTGTAGGGTAGGAGTGTTTGGGGACCTCGGATTTCTCATGTAACTAGCCACCTAGAGACTCATCTAGTTCAAACTAGCAGGCTTTTTCAAGCAGGAACAATCAATTCATGAAGAGAATCCTTATTTTTTCAAGATATGACCAGGTGTGGTGGCAGCGTACAATGTAATGTGTCTCTTAGCTTGCCTGTGATGGAAACTACTGGTGGTGACCTTTCCATGGAAGTATTAGAGGCACCATCACTTAAATGCCAGCATTTTATTCAGGGACAATGACCTTCATGATAATGCAGTATCATTTGTGCCTATCAATACTTTATATGCTTCAAAGTTTAAAAAGGATAAAAAAAGTCAAATAGATTATAAATGTTGCGAATGACAAATGTGACTAAAATACAGAAGGGAGAAGATCCTTCCTTACCCTTTGAATTCATTAATAACTAGAGATGCCTGCTGAGTGCGACAGGGAATGTTGAAAAGGTGGTTGCAAAAAGGATAAAAGTAAAATTATACAACTGTCTAGCATTATACAATACTCTGTCCCTCTGTGACCTAGGTGACTTCATGATCTGGTGATGGAAGTGAATAAATGGCTTGTTTTAAACGGAAACTTTTGTTGCTACTGGGGACGTTTTAATTATGTAGTTGTCAGCCACGTGAGCTACACATACAATGGAAAGGATTCTGCAATACAGGGCAAGGCTTCGTGTGAGAGTAAGGATACCTGGTATTTAATCTTAATTCTACTACAGGCATCTTGACCTTGAATTAAACGTGCTTTTTCACCTTCAGGCACTCGAAGCATTGGCAGCAGGAGCAGAGTCTTTAGGATGCTGTTCCTTGTCTTGAATGATCACAGTGGGTGGGATCGCTAAGGTCTACAAGTTTTAGAGAAGGAAAGGAGGTGGAAGGCTTTTTGGTGTTTAAAGTGGCTGTTAACCTAATAACCTGTGTAAATTAAAAGATGCGAAAGCAGTGAATTCAAAATTAAAGTGGTTGTTGTGACTGCAGACATGAAAAGGTCCCGTGTAATACGGTGACCCACGGGTTAGAGCACGCACAGCCTCTGACTCTGCCATGGTATGTTCGGGGAGTAGGTCTGAAAAAAAATCTTGTGCTTGTGTAAGCAATGGGAAAACAAGCAGACACTTTATACTCTAGAAAGCCCAGTAAGCCTCAGGAAATTCCTGCATTCTTGATTTCATTTTGTAGCAAAGTACTGTGTGGTGTGTTTTTGAAAGATGAGCAAGGTTGCCCTTCTCCAGCCCAGTGCCACAGACTCGATACGCTGGAGCTGAATAGCGTATTGTTCCCCTGCGGGCAGCCCGATCAGCTGTCACTGTTCCCCTCAAAAAACACTGAGTTTATTTATAAAGAAAAATTGCTGATATTGCATTTCTTACTAAAGGAAAAGGTTACTAGTTCTTGCTGCTGTTTAGCAGGAGAGCTGTGTGTGAAGTATCCCACCTTGAGAACCCAGAGCTTCGTTGTAATTTCCATGTTAAAATACATGAGTTCTGCTGATCTTCTAGTCTTTGAGAACTACTATTTTTTTTTTTTTTAAGTGGTCTTTTGGATTTCTGCTTTTTCTCCTGGAGCTAGTTTCTCAGTTGAGAACGTGACTGATGGAGAACCTCAGGGTTTGCCAGGTTGTTGCCCTTGTAAAAGGTCCATCGGTTGTAGCACACAGAAGGAAGAAATGATGAACGCAGGGTAGGCAGCCACACCGTTACCTGTCTGAGCTGTATCTAGTATTTTCTATTCCAGTCTTCATTTTAAACGTGGTGCCTACTGTTCATCCATGCTAATAGTGTAGCTGACTTTTTCTGAAAAATAACACTGGGCAGATGATCAACCTCTAAGTGCACAAATAAATCCTATTCAAGGAAGGTATTTACTGCATTTGAATTCTGTGCCTCATTCTTTGTCTGCTTAGCAGAAAATGCCAGGTCAGCCCAAGTATTTTCTTTCTGTGATACCTTTTCATGGGTCTAGGAATTAAGCCACGGTTTATTAAAATTAGCCTCTCTGCCGAATGACTTCTGAAAAGTTTCGTCATAGAGTTGTTTCTAAGTTGGGACCATCTGTTTTGTTGAGGAAAGGGTGGAGGAGAAGCCACAAAGGGAGGAAGAGCTTTCTACTACTTCTTGCTTTGAAGGATGTTCTTTCTTGAATGTCAGACCTGCAGACGAGCGTTAGCTTACGGCCTAGGCAGCCTGATTCACTGCAGCAAGGAAACGCTACGTTACCGTGCATTTCGGTGCTGTTATCGTCCAGCCACCTCTCCTTATTTTCTTTATGAAGGTCTTAATGACAAAGCCACAGGTGGAATGGCGTTGTCTGGTGTGCATTGCGTGTGAGTAAACCTGTCACTCATACAGAGTTTTGCAAATCCATTAGTAGTTTTGTAATTGGGGACCGAGCTGAATGGAGGTGTAGATAGCATATGTTGAGCATCAACAGCAAATTTTAAATAAGTGCTAGCAGATTTAACGTGAGTAACGATTTGTTCTTTCCCCGTGCCCCTCCCAGCCCCTGCTAATCTGAAGTACTTCTGCTAGCTGGAACCGAGCAAACAACAGAGAAGTCTCACAAACAAAGAAATCTCACAAACTTGCAAGAAACGGCGATAGGCAGGTTTTACCTAGCGTGGCTCGTGCCTCCCCGTGCCGCCTTGCCCGCGGACCGAGGGTTGTGCCCTCGCGAGCGCTGTAGGGTCGAGGTTCCTTGGAGCTGCTTCTGGGGTTGTTCCTGCAGCCGCCTGGGCTGGGGGGGAGCGAAGCTGGGGCTTCCCCGGGCCCTGAGACACGGGCGTGCTGAAGTGGTTTCGATTAAAGAAGTATGTGGATAACTCAGGCCTCTGAATTTGCTTGTAGTTGTATTTCCTGATGAAGAGACAGAAATTTTCCGCTTTCTAAAATTCTCTCCTGAGAAAAAAAATAAACTTGACCAGTTTTGCCCACACATTGCAGTTTTGACTACTTCGGTTTTGTTCCGTGTTGCGACCTTGCCGCCTGTATTTTCTCCTCACAGTGAAAGCTACAGAAGCCCCTGGGTACTACAGTCTCAGAGACGTGCTACTACCAAGTTAAAGTGCTAATCAAGGTCATCTTCAAGCTTGAAAACCCCACATTTTTGCAGATTTTTTTTATTTTTTTTTTTGGCAAGCCTAACTAGGAGCCATATTTGTATACACATGTTTTGGGTTTTGGAGTCCCTAAAATAAAGATGCATCCTTTCTTCACTGCAAATCCTGGACCCCCTGAAACTGTTTGTTCCCGCAGATGTGAGCACAATTCAAGGCAACTGATACTCGCAGTGCGTGGCAAGAGTAGAGCTCTTGGAGGTCCAGATGGTATGCTTTTTCTGGGCAAAGGGACAAGCATACTGAGGAGGCCAAGCTGGCCTCTATTATTACGTTATCTCAGGAATTAGCAATGAAGTAGTTGATTAAAAAATTGCATTTGGAAAATGATACTTACCCTTCTTCAGTTGTGGTGACAAAGTTGTGGGTGCCTGCAGTTGCGATGCATAGACATAAACAAAGCTGTGCGTGCTGAAGACCTGAATGTTAGTTATTTTATTGCTGATTCTGAATTCAGCTTGGAACAACGCATCTCTGAAAACCTTTGGAAAGAGCAGCAGTAACAGTCAAGCAACAGCAGGCATCTCTAAAGTTTGAGTGCTCAAAGATCTTGAGATGAAAGTGCATATTTTATTGTTTTCATGTTGAGCTTATTGCCTGTATAAAAGCCAAATAACCTCTACTGCCTGCATCACTGAATACTTCTGCATATTTAGACTAAGGGACTGTTGCATTTCTGCTATGTTTTCTTGCCCTGTTTGTCCATCATTTCACTGTTCTGTCCCTCAAGTTCAGAATCAGTAAGAGAAGGAGAGCACCACCCTGGCTTAAAGGGCTAATGTGAGAAGTTTTCATATTTGTAAAATGTTTGAAAATGGCTTGTAAAATATTGTGTAAATACGAATAGATATCTTCAGTAACAATTATGCATAATAATAAAATTAACACCTATATCTGAGTGCTTTATGGGTCCTTTAGACATAGATATGTTACTTGCAGGTATTTTAAAAAGAATAATAGTCTTCCTGGAGATAATTCCCTAATGGGAACTGCTGTCATGTTGGCTCTCCGAAGGGGTGTCTTTATCTGTTTCAATGGCTTGGTTTATAATGAGAGCTGCACAGCTGGAGACTCAGTAACCGAGTAATCCGAAATCAGTGCCTTGGGGGAGTGCCCCAGTATGCGCAACGTCTTGTTTCTGCATCAGGAGTAGTCTGCAAAGGAATCTGATAGAAATTCCCTGAAGTGATTTTCTGAGCTGACGTGGGGTATTGTAGCATTCAGTCCTTTTTCCAGACTGAGATTCAGTACATTTTTACGCAGTGACTGCTTCTGTTTGATGCCAAAAATGCACTTGACACTTGTAACTGATGCACTGTTCAGCAGTCGAGCCTTGCTTGTAGATCTGTGCACCGGATTGCAGGTTATTGGGTGGCTTTCCTGCGACCAGTGCATCCGAGACGCAATCGCAATAATTTTCTGTCTGCAGATATAGATAATCATAATGGAGCTTTGCTGACATATTACTAATGAGGGAATATATTTTTAACTATATTTTACTGGAGTATTTTTATGGTCTTTTCTCTAATGGGATTTTGTTTAATCTTTAGTGCTTTTATTTGTTACAGAGATCCGTGCCCAATTGGTAGAGCAGCTGAAATGCCTTGACCAACAGTGTGAGCTTCGGGTCCAGTTACTGCAGGACTTGCAGGATTTCTTCCGCAAGAAGGCAGAGATTGAGATGGATTACTCAAGGAATTTGGAGAAGTTGGCTGAGAGATTCCTGGCTAAAACTAGGAGCACCAAAGACCAGCAATTCAAGTAGAGTATTTGCCTTTTGTTTTTGCCCTTTTTTCCTGCAGATGTGGTTGCGAGGGTAGGAATGGGAAAAGAGCTGATACAGTGAATGTAGATATCAGCACTGTTGTGGATGTCAGAATAAAATGTTTCCCAAGTTTGTGATAAACAGAAAACCCATTTCATATTTCCACACAGCCTGGTTGCTAGCTTCGTTTCAGTAATACCTGGTAGGTCATGTGTCGTCAGTAGGGAATGGAACAGTAAAAATTGGCACAATCTTTTAGATTAGGACTAATTTTCTGGGGAAGGTTGGCGAAGCTGTACACCAGATTTGATGGACAAAGCCAGGATTTCCTTCAGTGTCAGTGGCTTTGGTCTGTTTTTTTTTTAAGAGTAACTGTTTCTAATCTGTTATATGCTGTGATTTGCCATTGCAGCACTCTATTTTCAATATCCTACACATAGTCAGTGTAGGATTTAAGTATGTTGCATCTCTGCTACTGTCACTTCAAAACAGTAGAGAAATAAGACCAGTAGTACCTCCAAATAGAGCTGTGCCACTTGGGGGAGTGGGAAATCCCGAGATACTAAGCTGATGGGACTCAATTAAAATGTAAAGATATCCTTATTGACAATCAATTGTCTCACCTGCTTGAAACATTATTTACAGGTAGGTCTGACCATGCTGCTTTGGTTGTTCCCCGCTTAGCTGTTTGAGTTGGGATGACTAACGTGTATCAAACGTGGTTTCGTGGATTCAGAGCCTTCTGATTTACTACTGACTCCTGCCTGGAGCAAGGGATGCAGGTGTTTTTCCCAGGAAGGGGGATGCAGGAGAGGACCCGTGGGTGAAGAAGGGGCTGGTGCAGGCTGCGTGGCACGGAGACGTCATGAGTAGGTCGCCAGCAGAAAGCCACGGCCACGGGGCTCCTGTGGCTGACGTCTGGGCAGTGCACAAGCTTGTCGGGTTTTGTTGTCAGGGTAGCAGCTGGGGGGAAAACACCGAGCAAAAGCAGCCTTGGGATGTGAACCATTTCTGCTCTGGACAGATTGGTCTGAGAGGATCCATCTGCGTCTGCCTCCGCCCAAAGTGCAGCGTCACTTTTAGCGTTCCTTGGATCGGGCCATTATCTCTGTTTTGGTTTTTTTATTGCTGCTGTGTTTGGAGGGATATGGGGATGTATCAGCTTTCCCTTCCCACAAGAAGCTCTTTTTGTGAAAGCCATTAAGTAGGTGCCATTTTAGTTTCCTTTCTGTACAGCTTTGGTGCCATTTACTTTAGTTCTCATTTAAAATGCACGCTGTGCTACAGTGTTGGGAAAGCACGACTCCCAGACACAGCTATTTGACAGGTTGGAGAAGAGTTATTCTGCGTATCTGTAGAGCTGTAATTGTCTTAAGTATTTTTTTCTTTTCCTTTACAGTGAGAGTGTTCTTATAACTATAAGCTGTGCATATTCTGCACATGCCTTTAAGATGGCACTAAAGAAAATGATATCTCAAGCTGTAATTTTCCTCTGCATTATGACTGGTCTTTTTCAGTTTATTTTGTTGTTATTCCTGGTGAAAACTGAGGTGATTTCCTTTATATTACCTGATATGAAACATCCCATCAGAAACGTTTTTGTATTCAGCTTTCAGTGCTGGGAAAGTTCTATCTAGCCTACTTTCTATATTGAGATTTAGAGCAAATTTTTAGTGTGGAAGTTTTTGCCATAGTTGAACAGAATCCTACGTGGTGTCACGCTTCAGAGGAATTAAATAGGCTGGCTGTGATACTGCAGGGGGTTTTAAATTTTTTTTGTTTCTTCTAATGCATTTTTTTCACTGACCCTTGCCCCTGTTTTTTGAGCTGTTCGTACTTCAGATAGGCTTTATAAAGTTGTACCCAGACAAGATCGACCTCAAGGATCCTAGCTATTGAGTGTAGCCTGAATTGGACAGGTGATTTTTATCAGCACATGAAACTTCCACTTGAATTTCTGAATTAAGTGTCCATGCTTTTCTGGTCGAGCCCAGGGCATTGCCCAAAATCCTCTGAAACCTGGTACTGAGCCTCAGCTTCACTTTGCTTTGCAGAGAGGGGGCTGGCGCTGCTCGGGCTCCTGATTTCGCTCACGTTAGCAGCAGGTAGCTCCTGGCAGAAAAGCGCCTTGCTCTTGCAATGCGTTACCCCTGCAACGTTTGAGTCCCAAATGTACAAGTTGTTAATTTGGTCAAGAGTTGGAATAAGGGGAAAAAAATAACCCTTAACTCTAAGGCTGCTGGGTCTGTGGGCAGCGTTTGTCACAGCAGTGGCAGACGGTTGTAAAGCTGTCTGTCCTGGGTAGATCCATCTATTACTTGCTCGGTCATTTGTGTCTGCTGGCTGTAGCATTCAGAAGTGTGTCAGAATACCACAGGGATCAGTAAGGAAGCAATTCCAATTATAATTACCTATCCCCAACACTGCTCTGTCTGAATAGTGAAGAGTAGCTTGGCTGGTGTCTTTTCTGTAGACACCGAAGATGTAATCTCATTTGGAAGCCCCCAAAAGACCACTTGATCAAAGCCAACCATCAGATCTCTCCTCCTAAGGAGCCTGGTATTACATGACTACGAGATGTGCACAGGCGGGTGGCTACTCTGTAATTGCCTGGCTGTGACCCTATAAATATACAGTAATAGCATGTTCTTTCGATAACATGATAATTATGTCGGAAGGTACCATATAATTCAGTGACTGCTTACCATGTCACTTGCTGTTTTTAGATCTCATAACACACTGTCAAGGAGGAAATCTGTCAGGCAGCAACCCTGTAATTTGCATGTGCTTTCATACTCAATGGCTATTATGTAATTGCCAAGTTGCTCCAAATGTGTTCATTTAGGGGAATGCTGTCAAGGGCAGGAGGCTTCGGTCTGACCCTTGAAATTGGATTGTGTGGCTTCCTCCACCAGCCATCCCCAAGCTGGTAAAAGCACACGCTTAAGGAAAGAGCAATGTGAAGTGCAGGCTTGTGTTGGGTTTCTAACAAATGCATTGCATGGGGTTTATTTTTCTTAGATGTGGCTGCCGCAGAGGGTAAGCTGATCAGGTGGCTACGTTTTCCATATGGGTTTTCAAATGTAGGTGGTTGGGTCTTGACAGCAAACTGTGTGTAGCTGGTGGTGGACTTAAAGGGTGCTTGCACATTGCACAGTTTGAAGCTAGCTTCACTGGAGCATCTTAAAATGATTTACAGAGGTAGGTGTATGTTATTCTCATTTCATATCTTCGAAGAAGGGGAACAGATTGGTTTAGCCAAGGTGACATACGAGTTGATGACAGTTGGATATATCCCAGGTTTTACTTGCTTTTAACTAGTCTACCATGGCTGTTAGACCTCACTTTGTCTATTCTCTTTTAAAAATGTTTTTTCAATTAGAACAGACTATTAAAGAGAGTAGTCATATAAAATGTATGTATTTGGTGAGGCTTCTTCAGTACCCATTGGTAAATATCCTTGCACAAGATGTAAGGACTGGAGGAAAAAAAACCACGTTTCACAGCCCAGGTCTTATCACTCCGGTTGTTACAAGAGCTTGTTGGTCATGAGTTTGGTATAGTCGTCGCTCCTTAAAGATCTGTCTAACTAAAGGTCTCTTGCGTAGCAGTTAAATCGGAGCACCCATCTCAGCAGGTGCCTGCTGGGTGTCGGGGGTCCCTGCAGGCAGCGGCGCTGGGGGTGGGTCTGACTTCCATCCCCGGGGAAGGCTGTCCCGCTGCAGCGAAACCCTGGCACCTTTAACTCCAGACCTCAGTTCTCCCATTTCATGTGATTTTGTCCTAAAGGCGTTTGCCTATTCAAATAATCAGTTAACAATATAAAAACTGTGGCAAACCTTGAGTAATTCCTTTCAAGGAAAAAAAAAAAAGGGGGGGGGGGGGAGAAAAAGAAAAAATGAAGAGACAATGCTATTTTAGGGCCATATTTTAAATCAAGATAATCTTTGGAAGTAGGATACTGAGTAGCAATTGTCAGCTGGAGAGCTGAATGTCCAGGATATCCCAGCATGAAATTCAGATGGCTTTCTGGCAGCCTTTGCCTTGAAGGAGAAGATGCAGAATAAGTCTGGCAACCTTCAGGCTGAGCACTTGTAAACAACAGATGTTCATAACTGGAATCTTTTGGAAGAGAAGGGCAGGGAGCAGCGTGTATGTCCATGCTTGTAATTCTCAAAACTGCAGTTAACACTGAGCTGCGTCAGGAGGACTTTCAGGGGAAATCAAACGTTGATTTGAATGAGCATCTTGCAGAGAAGCTCAACTTCAGTTTTCTTAAAAGTGAAATGATTTCTTTAAAGGAGAGATGATACACTCTGTGAGGGACGTAGCGACAAAAGCATTTGGGTCACATGGACTTCAGCTATGTTTATTATTGTTATTGTTATTATTTTAACTTATAAATATTATAATAGGCTATTTTGACCTATGATTCTTTTTGATGGAGCTGAGTCCTGAACATTTTTTTTCTGAGTCTTTCAAATAACAACATTTGGAAGATTTTTTTCTAAGCACGAAGCATTCGTTTATTCAGTGACCTCATTGAACCTGGCAGGCTAGGGATACATGACCAGCAAAAACTGGTGTAAAACCCCAGGGAGGATCTTTGTGGTGGTTTTCGTCATATCAGCGATCCCAGTATTGCACTGCCTTGGTTGGTGTGATTGGTGCTACTCTGCG
This sequence comes from Platalea leucorodia, assembly GCF_965183815.1. Lineage (NCBI taxonomy): Eukaryota > Metazoa > Chordata > Aves > Pelecaniformes > Threskiornithidae > Platalea > Platalea leucorodia. The sequence goes on from NC_138841.1 coordinate 2,672,666, forward strand.
GGAGCACACTGCAGAGGACAAAATTCAGGCAGGTTTGAAGGAGTATATACAGCAACAATTACGTCTCTGCTCTAACACTTGGTCTGGCTCTGATGGTTTGCAGGGTGGACTTGACAATTGCACAGATCTGAAAATAACTTTTTCATCTCTCCCTTAACCTCAGATCTAGTTTTAGCAGGTAGTTCAGGTGAGCTGGGCGTGGGGTCAGTACTGCAGAGCGTGCACCCTGCAGAGCTCAGGGACCGGAGCCCGCGGGTCGCCGTTGAGGTGGGAAAGGTGGCGTGCGCGGGTTCCTCCGACGCGTGGGAAATAAATCAGTTTCTCGCTTCCCAGGATCTTGACCTCTATTTCGGGATGTACCCAGTCTGGAAGGGTCTGTTGCACACCTCCAGGAAACAGATCCCAAATATTTTAGGGGGGCAAGGAGGTGGAACAAGAAACTTGAGGATTTTTATGTACCGCCAAGAGACTTGCTTTAAAAACCTCAGTTCGAAGGAAGGATGGTCAGAGAAGTTTTCTGTTCACACGGAGGATGTGACATGCCTATGTTAATTTAAATGTTTCTCTCTTTCTGTTTAGTAATATTTTCAGTTCTCATCTGACTCACTCCTTCGTCTTGCACTCCTTATGGAAACCCAGTATTCCTATTCCCGCTTTGTGGGTGTGGTTTGTTTTGGTTTGGGTTTTTTTTTTAATCTCATTTCGGGGCAGGAGGTTGTTTTTTAAGATAATTTTTCTGCTGTTGCTCTGAACCTTGCAATGCCCAACTAAGTGTTGCTGGCCTCTGTTGCTCTCTCCTGCTTGCCTTAGAGAAGATAAATCTTGGATTGTCTGTGAGTTCCTTGTATGAATGAGTAATTTAATTAAGACGTTTCAGATACTTGGGACTCAATCTTCCCTTCTGATCTCTTGAGACTGACTGAAACCTTTGAAGTGGAAGTTGCACAGGACCCGATCAAGATAACACCCGAGAAACCACAGAGCTTCATACTTTGTGGTTCCTTAAAAATCTGTGCACAACTTCCTCTTCCTGCTCCCAAACAGCCCCGATTGCTGTGATCTGGTGTAATTTAGGCTAACCTAAATAAACTCTCCAGATTCACTATCATCACACGATCTTTAAATGAGTATAAATAGCGCTTGAAATAAACCTGGATCTTGGCATCTTCTTCCTCCTCCTCCTCCTCCTCTCCTTGCGGGGGAAGTTTGAGTCAAACAGTTGTGAATGTGAAATCGCCAGCGCTTTGGGAAAGTTCATAGCCAGGTCCTGAAGTTTTGGGTTGATCTCATCAATTTTACTTCTGAAGGGCGGGTACTGACTCCAGTCATTCTGCAGAATCTGTGGAAACCGAGCTCGCTCTCGATTACACCCAGCGGTCCCTATTGCATATTTTTCTTCCCTTTTTCGTCCCTCCTCTGTGGTGACATGAAACTGGAAGCAGAGTGTATTTGCCAGCTCCTTTGAGAATTGAAATGGTTAATGAAAATCGCAATTTGCGTCTCTGCCATCTGCTTGTGGTTATGATAGAAAAGGGTCTGTTGTAAACAGTTGTATAACTTCTGCTCTGTGTTGTGAAAACTGTTGCCATGTTCCACCCCAGAAAATGCTGCATTTTTAGAGGTGCTTTAACAGTTAATGTGTGTGTAGTTTTAAAGGCTACTTGGAAGGTTCGAAGCAAGTAACTGCCTCTTTCCTTTTCTGTTTCATTTCTGTCTTAAGGCCTGCCTTTATCTGCTTTTTGCCAGTGCTGGGAAAATTGTCACTAGCAAATAATGGAGAGTTTTTTGTCTCGCTTCCTGTAAAAGCCTTGCTGTGAAAACATTGAACCTGTACAAAAGCAAGACAGACCATTTTAGCGAGGTACCGAAGGGGTTAGCGAAACCAACAGACACCAAGAAATTAAAGGAATTGAAACGAAAAATCTTGACGCGCGTAGAGCTGCGGTTGCACGAGGTTGAGCTCGGGGTGCGGCGCTCACTGCGCAGCCCCGAAGGTGACAATCCCGGTCGCGGATTGGAAGCATGTGGGGTTGGGATTATTTTTTCCTGCAGGATGGCCTTTCATGTCTAACCACACGGAGTGTGTCAACAACCCATCTGGCGCCATTAGACACCAGCAATTTTACTCACCATGCTTTTCATGGGCTCTTGGTATTTGTGCTATGTGCTGCCTTAGAATAGCTTCGGGTGTTGTGGTAGGGCAGCCTGGACAGCTGGGAATTGTCCAGTTAACTATTGCATCTCTTCTGGTTCCCATTTGGTGCTTCAGTTTTCTTTGGAAAGCAAGGCGCTCGTACCGTGCTGCTTTCTGGTCCCTTGCATGTGCTCGTCTATAGTCATAACCCTCGGTCCTTGTTGCTCCCAGCTCTTCCCAGCTGCTGAAGGTGGGGTTGGACTGGTACCTCAGTGGGGCATCCACGAACGGCCAGGTGCTCTTAGTGGAGTAGATAGCGAAAATCCGTAACGGGATGGAGAATGCGATGGGAGATGTGAAGGATCAAACCAGCTGAGTTTTGGGGTTGGCAGTTCATGCAGATGAATGGTACAAAGCCTGAGAAGGCAAGTTAGCAGGCTGCGCGCAGCTGGACTTCTTCTGGCTGCTTCGAGGAGATCTGCGGCCGCACTGCTCTTAGGTGAAGAGCGAAGCAGCAAAGTGATGAAGCAGTAACAGGCTGTTAAGGGTTTTGAGGCAGGATTTCAAACAGCTAGAACAAGATCAGCTGGTGGAGAGTCTGAGCTTTTTGTTCCTAAGTTTTATTCCCAAACTTTTTATGGTAGTTAATTAATTTTCACTTGCTGTAGCTCTTCCAGCTTTAGAGGGCAAATACTAAGTCAGTGTGTAAAGTACTTTTATATCATTGGTGTAATAGAGCAAACAGACCAACTTTTAACATCTTTTAATACTGTCCTTCGTAACCTTCTCATTACAACCATCCACAATGCTATCTTATTTAGTTTGCTTGCTGGCTTCTACCTGAACCACACTTTGTTGGTAGAGACGGCGTCTACACCTCCAACCCAGCGCTGCTCCTTGGAGGAGCTCTTTCTGGAGATGCCTTTCCTCCTCCTGCGTCTCTTTAGTGGAAGAAAGCTGGCTGTTGTTTCTTGTCTCACCTAAACAAAATAAAAAACCTTAATGTGTATCTTACCTTCTCTTGTGGTGGCAGCTTTTATGGCCGTTTCAGCAGGAGTCAGCATCCCGCTCCTTGTCTGCGCCTGTGCCCTTCGAGGGCTGGCTGCAGCGCGGTCAGGACCTGTAGATGCACAATGCTATTAGACGGGTCTCACAGTTACCGATTAGCTCTCTGGCATATTAACAAAACAAACGGTATGCTGCAAACACTGATTGCAGATTGGGGGGCAACTATTTGATTTATATAGCTCAACATCTGGCAGTTTCAACCTTGTGCAGTTCTGCATTTTGATCATTCCATCTGGTTTTGCGCGTCAGCAGTATCTGCAATACAGGACACTGGAGTATGAAGGAAAATATTGTCTCTAAATAAAATCTATGCCTTCTCACATTTTATTTTCTATGCTTTTTTAATTCAAAACACCAAGAGAACCCAAAACCCAGAATTCGTTTTATACATCCTCCCACTATACACACGCGCACACACACGCTCCAAATGTTGAAGCTGTCCAGATCGCAAGCTGCAGTCATTTCCCGAGCTTTTCATTTTTTTAAGGAAAAGAAACAAAGCATCAAGATCAGCTGTTCTGAAACTATTCTTCTTTATCTAAAATTATCCATATTGCACTACAAATCCAACCGTTGATGTCATGAGAAGGGTAATGAAAGTCTGCCATGGCTTAATTTTCATGTTTTCACAATGTCAGGTGTTTCTCACAGCAGAGATTGCTGTCCTTTTAAGTGCAGAATATTCCCCTTTTCAATGGAAATTAACCGTGTTTCTTTAGAGGAAAGAAATCTGACACAATCGTGTACAATAATCAAGAAGAGCTTTGGCTTTCCACCAGAGATCTGACTTACTCTTTTCTAAATAAATATTATTGCACTGTAAACAAATGATAAACAGATCTAGAGGGAAGTAAATGATGTAGTTAAGACTACACCTCGATCTGCCAGTTCCAAACACAGCTGCAGGGCTGCTGGAGGACCATGCAAAATCACTGCTAATGTCCTTGCTTTCATCTAGTATGCAATGGTACCTTAAGAAATGACTTACTCCTTTCAGTAGATGAAATGAACCTCAGTTAATTTGGATCAACATTTCATCTCCCCTTTTGCCCTTTGTATTGCTTATTTGCAGGGTGCAGAGTGAATAAGGTGGAGAAAGTTCAAAGATGAGAAAATAAAGCTTGATGTATGAATGTTAGAATCACAGAATCATTTAGGTTGGAAAAGACCTTTAAGATCATCAAGTCCAACTGTTAACCCGGCACTGCCAAGTCCACCACTAACCCATGGCCCTAAGCACCACATCTCCCCGGCTTTTAATGAATGTTGCTTTCTCTTTTGCTCAGGACAGATATAGATCCTTGCACATACTTGTTTTTGTACATGAAACATAACATTTTGTTTCCTATGCAGATGCTATTTAGCTAACTGGATGCTTGAAATCGTTTTATTGTGGTTAAGTCACAAATGCCTGAGACAGCACTGTGAAACCTATTGTCAGACACTGGAGCCATCGCTCTCCCTCAGGCACTGTAATTTATGCACAAAATCTTGGATTCAAAAGAAAAAATTAGAGCCTACATTTGGCATACTGTAGCTTGCATTTGCCTGATCTGTTTGTTGGGGGACAAAAGCCCGTGGCCATCTGAATGTAGTCATGTGTAACCGAGGGCGTATTTTCTGTACGCGCAATGGCCATTTTATAGCCTTCCTCTGCTCTCCTCTCCCTCCGCAAATCCATACGTCCCGTAGCTGGGTTTCTAGTGTTTATAAATATAGAACATCATGAACAGAATCACTTTGTCCACTTCAGGTGAAGTCCTATCCATTTCTTGTTTCTGTTTTGTGTCCTTTATAGGAAGGATCAGAATGTGCTATCGCCCGTCAATTGCTGGAATCTCCTGCTAAATCAAGTGAAGCGGGAGAGCAGGGATCACACCACCCTAAGTGACATCTATCTCAACAACATCATCCCGCGCTTTGTCCAGGTCAGCGAAGATTCGGGGCGCCTGTTCAAGAAGGTAATTGAGTGCTACAACGCACGTATTTTTGTTTGGCCCTTCTGAAATAAAAGTTTTAGCTATTACTTCTGGTGGATTGATGTATTGTTGACTGTGCCTAACACATGGGGCTTTTTTCCTCTTTGTGGATAACTGTGCTTGACTTACCTTTGATTTCTTTAGTAATTTTCTTCTTCTAGTATTTTAGGATTTTCCCAAAAGTGGTCAGTTGCGATTTGTTGGTCTAAATTCAGGCCATGTTTTTTCCTCTTAACCTGCTGACAGTTTTGTCTGCATTTTGAAACTTTTATTAAATAAGGAGAAACCCTCCAGATCTTCAACTCTGAATATAATCAAGAACAACTCTCTAAAGACAAATTTATATCTGCCACGGAGGAGAAACTACTGTTAAAAGAAAAATTAGGGAGAACTCCTACCATGCTAGATAATAAAAGGATGTATCGTCCCTTTTCTGGATAAAAGGAGAAAATGCAGCTGAGGTCTCTTCCGTTAGCCTTGTCCCCTTTCTCTTCCCTTGATTTCCACCTGGGAAAAAAGGTGGGACAGTGTGGGAGGGGATTTTTCTATTAAGAATCTGTTCTTCCAGTTGAAGAAAGACAATATGGAAGCTTTGAACCTCCTATTAAACAGTAATGCCTAGTCTCTTCAGAGATTTGTCAATCGCTGTAACATCTGCTAGTTAACATGTTAAAACCATTGCAATTCTAACTTTGAAAGCAATTTCTCTTCCCCCACTCCCCACCCCCTTACAATGTGTCATGATCTTGGAGAGTTATTGCCACTATTGCAAGGCCTGGAGACGGGGCTGGCAGATGGACTCGAGCTTTCTAAAGAATACTTTTGTGGAGACTCGTCCTAAATCGCACTGCCTCTGAGCGAGAAATGGAAGAGGAACACTTCTGATAAAAACACTCCTAGCCTACTTTCATGTCTGTCTTTTTGCCTCTAGTGGTGTCAGTTTTTATATTAAAAGAGAGTCTTGTGAGTAGTGTGTGACTTTAAAATTAAAATCTGTTTAGGTGCAGTCTTGGCTGTAATTGGAGGCCTCACTGGCTTTTCACTCTGGTCTTGACAGTCTTTTGAAATGTCTTGAGGAAAGGGCGCTCAGATATTTCCTAACATCTCTATATTGCTTTAACTGATAAGGGAGTCTATATAATGCAGTCTGTTTAGACTGCTATAAAATGAACAAAGCTCAATATTGTGTGTGATATTTTATGTCAAGATGCACTTGAAGGAGCAGCGTCTTGTGTGGAGAGCAGGATGCATTTGCTCTTTTACAGCAGATATTTGTGTGTGTTGGCAACTGATTTCTATAGGAGAATGAAAATAAACTCAAGTGCACTGTTGTGTTCCTTGTCCTCTGCATATTTCTTGAGTTTTTAATGGATAGCAATGGAGTATGAAAAAAATATTCAAGTGACACATTCTGTTTCTCGTTTACTTCTTTTTTTGAGACATTGCCCAAGCAGAGGAGGAACCTTCTCTTTTTCAAGTAATGTCACACTAGGGCCTTTTTGACCTTTTAAAACTTTCTGGTAATTACATTATGGTTGATTAGATACTTACATGGGATTATTGAATGGCAGTTACTCTTCAATTCCTCTAATCCTTCCAAAGGATAAGTAATCTCCCCACTGAATTTCAACAAGGGCTGTGCTTGAGGAAGGTGCCTGAGAAAATGCCTTGGCAAAGTAGTACATGGAAATTGATACTATCCCAGTTTGGCTGGAAGCTGGCATCTTAATTTTCAGCCCCTTGTATAAGCATGGTTTTGCCCTGTTTTATTTCGTTTTGGGCAGTCGGACTTGAATAAAAACAAACAAATAACCAACCACCAACAAAATACCCCTCTGGTTTCTTTCTCACAGACCAAACACAAACTCCATTTGTGCAAATGGACAAAAACAAAACCAAACTCCATTAATGGGCGCAAACAAAAGGCACTTGTTACTAAATTCCAGCTACTTGTTGTCTGACTGTTTGCCAGGCACACCAAATTGGCTGAAGGCCAAAACAGGTATTAGGTGAATACTCCACTTGTGCTGGGTGGTTAAAAACATAAATTGCATCCTGTCTTATCTAGAGTGTCACAGAGTTGAATAAGATAGCAGCTGATAAATAGAGAAATTTGGCTGAACTTGGATCTGCCGCTACTTGTGCTTTTTCACTAGAATCTCTTCCCTTCCTGAGGCACAAGAAGCAACGTGAATTGGTACAAAAGCTACTGTAGGCTAGAAAACAGATGTGGTGTGTGGTTAAAATATTGCGAATCAGCTTTGTATTCCATGGATTTAAAAAAATGCTCTCTCTTTGTAAAGCCCCTATGTAGCATGCTTGTAGCACTCAGTATATCCCAGGAGCGATGCAGACGATCTTCAGAGTATCTCTGGACCATAGGCAGACAGCTGGTACCTTCTCCTGGATGAAAAACCAGGGACAAGTGGATGCAGTCCCTTATCCAGGGTTGCTCAGCAAGTCGCTGGCAAAGCCAGGATGCTTTTTCTGCTCAGTATCTGTAGGAATTGAAGGGGAATAATTAGGTGACTCAGCAAGATATTTAGGAGTGGCATATATTTTTGTGCCTCTAACCGGAAGTTAAAACCATGCCAGCCCAAAGGGAAATTAGTCATATTGATGAGAAAATCTAAAAGAACATTATCCTCCCTCTTCCCTTAGCTTCTCCCATCCTTTTTTAAACTTTTGAGACATCCTTTCCCATTTTTTAATGGAGAAGATCTGCCATAGTATGTGACAGCTCAGCAAACTGAGCCCTTTTTAAGAGTCTTGAGACATGTAGTTTATACAGGAGCTACACGGAAAATAATGCAACTGTGCCACGCTGCCAAACTTCCCATGAAGCTGTGGAAGGCAAATTCGGGGGTCCCAATCAAAACCCAGGTGTGAAGGAGCTCTGAGTGGCATAGCTGAATTAGTGTGGTGCTACATCTCAGCAAATTTTTGTAGCTTCTCCGCAGATCTAATTAGCCAGGCTATGTCAGTGAGATAACTGGCTGTTTTACTTCTGAGACCCGACTTTCCTGCCTCTCCTGTGCCGAGTGGTCATTCCGGCTCATTCCCTGCTTCTACACGGTCTCTGTCTGGTCTAACGCGTGCAGTATAGTCAAGCTAAAATGCACTGCAGTTGAATGAAATGCAGCCTGCAGGAGGAAGAGCCTTAGCTGTGATGCTGTTAGGGCACTCAGGTCTGGCTTAACGCGAGAGCTTCATTTTTACTGTTTTCCAGGGGAGATTGTAGCTGCTGGAATTGTGCTGCCAATCTTGCTGCTGGTTTGGGAGCTCTCTGTCCGTGTCTCATGCTACACAGGGAATCCGTGTTAAAAACAAGGACGCTTTATTATTTGAAAGTCTGAGGAACACTATTTTTTACACTTCTGTTTGAAAAATAGCATCTAAAAAGAGTTATATGTGTGTCTGACTGATTTCAGGTGCTCTAGCAACTTACATTTAGGAACTACTCCCTGGGTGGTAAATAATGCTATGAAATATGGAGAGGATAGCGATACAGAGATCCTCATCTGCTGAGGGCAGTTGAAAGAAAATCCTGAGGCATGAGATCCTTTTCTTGGGCCATTTATAATTTAGGGCTTTCTCGAATCAGTGCTTTGTATCATGCTGGGATTGAGCAGGTGAGCTAAGCAGGACAGACAGGGTAAAAAGGATGTACTTAAGATCCCTTTTGTTGCTAAACTCTTGCGTTGCTGTATCTTGTGCTGTCTGAAGTGGTGAGCTTTTTCAGACGAGAGAGATCTAAGCACAGCGTGCAGCCGTAATCCAGCCTCAAGGCTGCAAAGGGCCTGGAGGGGTGTGATAAGGTCTGCGCTGGGAAGGAAACACATCCCAAGGGCAGCGGAGGCGCGGAGGGAAGCGGGTGGGAGCTGGCCGTGTTGCAGCCGGAGCAGCACGGAGCCCGAGGTGGGCAAACCAGGTCGGTCTCCGTCTGGAAGAGCATCAGTAGTGGTGGAAAGGTGGGGTTTGTGTCTTCCAGCGGCTGCGGTGGAGAATCCTCAGGCTGAGACAGATTCTCGTGTGCTCACTCTTGCAACCCTTGGACCAGTTACCCGAAGGGCACAGCAGTGCTGACGTTTGAGCTTCGACGCGTCTGTCTTGAAATCAGTGAACTTGTGAAATTCCGGTGGTGGTGCCTGCATTGCACACAGGTTTTCGGAGGTTTTATGTTCGCGGGGTTTGGATTTGCAGTGTCATGGGAAGCCTGCACGGTCTGTGGTTTTGACTCACGCAGTTTTTCTGTTGGTGTCTTATGATGAAGAGATCCCTCTCCAGGGCTGTGTTATGATGTGGAGGGTCTTATTTGTTTGAGTGTTAGATGGAAGCTTGCCAGCCACTTCAAAGGTATCTTTGCTGATAAGAGAAACTGTGTTAGCTGCCAAAGCCAGTGCTGAAGTGGTGCTGGATGTACGGTGTATGTCAGCCCCATTTCTTCCCGCCTCTCGGATGTGTTTACTTCCTCGGTTAGGTCTCCTTGCAAAACTTTTACGTGTCTGGGCGCTGGGCTGTTTGCACCAAACGTGATTTTATATCTTATTGGAAACCTGCAACCGAAGGTGTAGGTATTCTTTGAACACTGTACTCTTTCCATGCCATTTGTTTGGGTTTCTCCTGAGGAAACGCTTTTACGTGTCAGTAAAAGATGTTGTCACTAAGGGGCTTGCTGCTAGGGCAGTCTTGCAAATGAATCCTGTTGGTGTCGGTGGGGATCTGGCGTTTGGCTTCAGCAGCGCTGCTGGCCCCAGGAGCAGTGTCGGTGCAATTCGGCGCTGCTACAAAAGAAAAGGAAGAGGAATGGTGAAATAACTGCTCTCTGAGCAAATAAAACTGGGGGGAAACTGGTGGAATTGTTCTAATAACAAACTGCTACACCTTGGGAAGGAGGTAATATTTTCTTATTTGTCCAACAGTTAATGATTTAGCCCTGGGTTTCGTACAAGGTTGAAGTTTAAAGCCCGTGTGCCACCCGGTGTTGCTATTCTGGTCACCTCTCCCGCTCTTGGAAGACCGTCCTGCTTTGATGTCAGGGCCTCTTCTCGTGCACGCTCCTTCTCATTCCTCCACCTGCTTTTGTAGCGAGCCCTCCTTTGATTTCTTCCTGCTTATCCTCCTTCAGCGTGGCCCTTTTATTTATATATTTATATATATGCATGCAAAATATTCTTCCATTTGAGCTGATTCCCCTTTTGATTTCCCCTTTTCTCCCTTTTCACTCTACCCCCCTGTCACCCTGTTGTTTTCACGTGGCCCTTGGTTTCTCTGCGTGGTACAACCTTTCAGCTTCTGGTATGGGTATCGGGTTTTCTTGCCTACGGATGTATCTTTTTAGTGGGATCCCTTGGTATTATATATACATGCGTAGCCTTTTGAGAAGCAGTCTCTTTAATTTGGTATCTTTAATCACTCTTTCTCTGTTGTCTCTTTGAGATTTCCCTAGAAGCAGACCAATAGCTCTTGTTCAAGTTTAATAGAAAAGAATTACATCTCTTTAAAAGAATGGACTATGGAAGCCTTGGTCACTTTGAGTAGTTTCTGAACAAACTGATTTTTTTTTTTTTTCCAACTTGACAGATTTCTACGTAACAAAATTGGGAAGTAATTGGAAAGCGTTAATAGGCAGAAAGGCAGATTTATTCTGCATATGCCCAAGTTCCTGTGTCCAGAGGGGCCTCAGGACGGGCAGTGGCTGGTACCGGCTGCTTTCTAGCGCTGTGCCTCTAAACAGAGCCAGGTACCGCCTCAGCGTCTGCCTGCCTTGCTGTTAGGTGTCCCTTTCATGCAGCGTTGGTCCTACTGCACTTAAAACCTACATCTTCTGCTCCATTTTTAACTTGGGGCTCCTTGCAGCAGCGTTAACTGGGAGGCTCGCTGGAGATGCTCGGAGCAGTAACCCTGTCCTGCCCTGCTTTCGGGCTTCTTCAGGTAGCCGTGTCCTCTCGGTGTAGAGTAGTGGGGACAGGGAAGGGTGGTTGCCCTACGGATCTTGCTTTGAGAGCGTAGCATTCCTTCACACTATTGTATCAAGGTCAGTTGTGATATTTATGGGGAGAAAACCCTGTAAGGAATGAAGAAAACAAAACTGAGGATTTGAAATTTGCTTCCTGTTTAATACCTTTGATTGTGGAAAAAAACAGTTTATCTACTAGTACACTGCGCAGTGTTTGATGTAAAATGAAAAATCCACAATGAGTCGGTGAGAAGCCTTGCAGTAATCAAGGAAGAAGAATTATGAATTCTCTTAAGGGGTCTGTGCTTAAGATGACCTACTTTACAGCTGCAGTACGTCTCATTGCTGCATTGGTACCAGAATATGAAAAATCTTAAAATACGCCACACGTGGGAAGGCCATGCACATGAAGGAAATGCACTGGCCAAAATGCTGGGCATTTGTAAAAATATTTCTCCATAACAGTATAAGCACATAAATATACAAATGCCATAAGTAAAACTGTCACTGAGGTGCAGAGTTGGTGAGTACGTGCTATATCCCTGCTCTCACGCTTGCGTCCTTACCCACTGCGCCCTCCTCTGCCTTAGGAGCCTTAGGAAATAGTAATGTTGAGTTCTTACTGTTTTGCCGAAAGTTAAACACCACAGAGGCCTGTTGTGAGATGATACTTTTTGATTTCTCATTGGGGAAATGAAATCTCCCCGTTTTCCTACCTGCTTATTTTTAGAACAAGTGGAAATGGGGGGAGAGGGAGTGAAATAATTTGTGTGGTGCTCTTATCTGAGTTAGCAGTACATAAATCTGCTTCTGAGTCAGGGATTTGATTCCCCCACCTGTAATTGGAGTGGATGGTTTCTGTTACGCTGCTAACACTTTGTACCCGGTCAGATATAATGATGCGATCAGAGCCTATTGCCCAGGGTGATGGACTGAACACCAAAGGCTACAGCTGGAGTAATTTTACTACATATGTTACAGGCTACAAATGTCACTTCTGCATATAGATTGGGCAAGGAATAGGATGCATTTGGCCCTTTTTAATGTGTGAAAGTAGTCCATTGTTATTGCCTTTTGCTTCTAATTTCCTGTATGCTTTTGTTATCTTTCACTGCACCAGTATGCTCGCCTCTCTTTATTTTGCTGCCGTGTGAATTCAGGTCAGCCAGGAACAAGGTAACAGCACTTTACGCTCCAGGTCATTCATCTGATCCATCGGATCCCTCCAGTCAGTTTTTCCTAGAGATAAATCGCAGCTCTTTGAAAGAGGGTATTGGGGGAAGTCGGTTAGCACAAAGCTGTCGTGCAGAGCATTAAAACTGTGAGCAGAATGACAGAACATTACTTCCAATATTTTACAGGACTTCACCACTTGCTGGTAGGTCTTGCCACCTTCTGAAGCCCGTTTCACATGCGGCTCAGTCAATGAGGGCAAATGTAGGTGGCTTCACAACAAGAATGAATGCTCTCAGCCATAAAATTGCTTGGTTTGTTGGGATTGAGTGCCTGAAGCCTGAGGTTCAATAGGATCAGCACAGAATTCAGCCAAAAAAAAGGAGAAAAAGGGGGTGGGGGTTGTTCGGAAGCAAGCCTTTCAGCCCGGAGTATGGGAGGCCGCGGTGTGACGTGGTTTCATGTAGGAATGGCTTTTCAGAGTACAGTATTCCGCTGTAATAAGGAAAATTCCTTATTACTGACATAGTGGTGAAACAAATCACTAGTGAAATGGTGGAGAAAACTAGATAATACAACTGTAATTTCAATATGACTGACCAATGCATAATGGATCATTAGACTGGAAACTGATGATCTATCACCCAAAATATGCATGTATATTGTATGACATAGATTTTGTTTCCTAGCTTCTCTTTAAATTCTGGAGAGTTTGAAGCTTTAGAAGAAAGTTTACAGAATTCCTGTTCTGTAGAGCCATGTGATAACGGCCGAGCACTTTATCCATGAAAGTTGTGGGAGAAACTCGCCTAAAACTTGCGCAGGCTTCAGGTGCAGGTTGCAGGCTGCCTGGAGAGCACGGCCTTGCAAAATAAGGGGTACGTTTGCAACAAATGGATTGGACTGATGGTGATGATGGAGTACCTCTGTACAGTGAAGCTAGTTGATTGTTTAGATGAGAACATAACTCATATTTGCTACTGCATGCAAATGAATTAAAGGCAGACCTCATTTAAAAAAAAAAAAATCAAGAATCTACCTACGAAGAATGCTTAACTTTAATTGGCAAATTCTATTTAAGTGCTACATGTATGGTCTTGGAAAATTTTACCTGGCAAGCCTTCTCTTTAACAAATTTTGTAAGTAGATGTTAACTAATGCATAATAAATACCCTGTATTGTAACCTTGATTTTAGACAGGAATAAAAAGGATCTTGTGCTTCTGCAAATTTCCTCACTGGTCTCAGCAAGAACTCAATCCACTTGCCTCCCAGCTCCCACTGTTGATTCAAAAAACATTAGAACGTTTAATGTTTGTTTTCCACCTATGTATATTTAATTATTCCTTTCTAAAAGAGGTAGAGAAGTGGTCTTGTTAGAGAGCCGTTTTCAGAATCGGCAGGTTTGGGTTCCAGTCCAGCCCCGTCACTGGCTGACATAATTGTAGGCAATGTGTTAGGTAAAATCTGTTATCTCAGTGTGTTACGCATTCGCTCACCAATGGTTTCCGAGTGCTTCCTTGCTGTTGTTGAGTTTATACAGAAAGCATCTCGTGAACTTCACGGTATGTTTGTTTTCAAGCCGTACCATCTTTCTATCAGATTTGGAACTACGTTACTGAGGCTTGAGATCCGGGGCATAAAATGTTGACAGCATTCCTTAGCTCTCATATTTATTATCCCCCCTAAATATTTTGAAGCTGAAGTCGTTAATGTTTGGTGGAATGCGGAACAGCCAAGCGAGTGCTGCAGTAGATCCCAAAAACATCTTGATTAAATTAGAGGGGAGGTGGAGGGGAGGAGGGCTGGAACAAAGAGGCCGTTGAGAAGCTGGCATGGCGTGCTGGGAATTTATGTTCCAGCGAGGGGTGGCAGCAACCTACAGCTCTGCACATGGTGCATATACACCCCGTTGTAACAAAGGAGTATGTGTGCATGTGTGAGCGTGTATGTATATGCATGTGCACGCACGCACGCTTAGGGCAGCTTCTTTTGCTTTCTTGTTTTGGGCTGAAGAAAAGGCTTGAGAAAGGCAGCTTGCAAGAGAAATATTGAGGTTGCAAGTTAGCACTCCAGGGCAATAGTTGCTGTTGTCACCTTGCTGAAATAACTTTCTTGTTCTCTTGGGTGCTGTTGATAATTTTCCTGGGTTGCAGGGAAAAGGAAGCCTGTGTTTATCACCGATGAGCACGTAGCTTTGCAGCGGCGCAGGTGAGGCGGTGCTGGCGCCCTGCTCTCCCCCTCCCCAGCCTCAGGCGCGCGGGGGGCTCCCGTGCTGTGCCATCTTCCAGGAGCACTAATGAGCGTATCGAACTGGGGAATCTCCCAGATCAAGAGGACAAGTGTTTAGCCCTGATGGGATAAGAAGGAGACAAGGTCTGTGGGGACACCCCCTCCCCACATGCACACAGTTTATTACTGGAGCCAATTAGATAAGATGTTGTTGCACAAGGCCTTCCTCAGGCTTTTTAAGGGATGTACAGATAGACTCTAGTTGCAGGTACAGCCAGGAAGAGATAATAAAATTTATCAGATTTTCTTTAGCTTTTATTTATTGTTTTTTCCTGGAAGATTGTTTATAAAATGAATCATTCTAAACTCTGTCTGCCTTTGAAAAACATTATATAGAATTTGATGTTGAAATAGAAATTGATACCTGGAGACATTTGCAACTGCGGAGACTATGTTGTTGGTTTTCCTTGGCGTGCATTTTATTTGTAATTCCACGCCACGTTCTAGCACGATCTTGAAATCTCTTGTGCCGGTATGGCAATGGTTAAGATCAGCAGCCTTTAATCTGGACGCACTTTGAACCCTGTGGGACCTCAGAAAAGTTCTCTGTGTGCAGCAGGCCCACTGCCCTCTCCATCACTTGAGCAACAACTTTTTTGCTCATGTCCAAGGCACTTTCCTTTGACTTCCCCAGCTAACCGTTCTGCTTCCTCCAAAGGATTTTCATTTATCAGGGTCAGCCAGCTCAGCTTTTTTCTCCGAAACCTTTTTTTTTTTTTTTTCTTTTGGTAGAATCAATACTGGGAGCAGCATTAAATTAACAGTGTTCATTGCATAGCTCTTGTTTTCATGACACCTGTGATCTACCTTACCTTCATCTTAATGTAAGGTTTTTTCCAGTCCAGTAATCTGGCAGTTTCTTTCTTGAGAGCTCATTTGGAAGCACAAAGAGTTTTGTGTTTTGACAATTTGGCACTTACACGTCTTCTTTTCGTCTTCAACCTGAATACTCATTAAAATATTCATTTTAATCTATTTCGCATAATTGATGCTTCAGCGGTTTGTAGAGTGAATGAGCAATTTGATGCAAGAAATAAGCAAATGGGCTGAAAAGGGCCGGGGAAAGGCAGATGATTGGTCCGGTCCAGGCAGTTTAACCAGCACAGTGAAGCGTGCTGCTGAAAAGCTCCTTCTGTGTGAAAAGTTCAGTGCTCAGGGCATTTAAAACAGACCCGGCCAGTCACTTTCATTAATAGTCTCCAATGTTGAGAAAAAGGCAGTCATAAAATCTTTGCGACCCATATCACTGCAGTGACGAGCAGCAGCTTCAGCTTTTTTTTCTGCTTTCAGAGATGGAAAAAATGTAGATCTTGTTTCTGCAAACTCTCTTGGAGGTTGGGAATCACCAACTTCTTTTCTTTTCTTTAATTTGAAGACTCCTCAGAAAAAGCAGGATGTTCCCCTTGGTCAGCGTTTGTGTCGGACACTTGTTTTTCCAGTAGCCCATCTGGCCACCCGGGAGCAGGTTTAGGAACGTGGGACTGGAAGGTACGAAAACGCGAAGGACCTGACCTTGGGTGCTTCTGCTCGTACGTCCCGTTGCGCTGCCGACAGCGCGATGCCGGGCTGGTCTGGATGGGTCACAATATACATGAATGGTCTATAATAAACATCTATGATCTCAGAAACACAGTAAACTGAGCACTGCTGAACTGGGTGGTATTCAAAAAAGGAGAATTTAAAATTTAATTATATAATCTCTCTCTTTTTGCTTTTTAATTTAGCAGCATGTTTGGTTTTTTCCTCATGGCTTAATGCTATCTTGACTTCTTAGGCAGAAATGCTGGTTTAAGTGTGGGTTTGTCTGCATTACCTCTTTATCTTTTTCTTTTCCTGAACTTTGTAGGCATAAATAATCTTGAACCTATCAAATGTGCTTGACCCAGTAGATATTATATACTTCTAACATGCAGAGCATGAAGGTTCAATCAGGCAAACACTGCCTTAGTAGGCAGTGAATGGGTAAAATCTGTAAACTGAATAAAGCTATTCTTACTACATGTAGCAGCAGATGCATTTGCACTTTCTAATTAGTGGGAAAATGTGGAGAAAACAGTTATTAGATTATGAGTGTTTAAGCCTGTCTGGTTTTTTGTGAATAGAAATGTTAGTGTAGAGAGACAAGATGTCTGCTCTCTTCCTTGGCTTTTCCAGTTACTCACCTGGATGTCTTTTATTAATAAAACCTCAGAAAAAGTGGAATTTTGTTGCTTTATCCCTTTCCTGCACCTCAGAATGATTAGAGCTATGAAGTTAGAGACAGGGGTTTGAAAACATTAAAGATTGTACTGCAAGGGCTAAGACTGCACTTCTGAGATTTCTGTCATTAAATACTAGCAACCGTTGGGATTTTTTCCGGTTAAACATTTTATAGGAGCAAAGCTGTTGGAGCTGGCTGGCTCCCGTGCAGCCCAAGCAGAGACATGGCTAGGGAATGTCACTTGGAGGTGGATCCGTCCTTGCCCTCTGAATAGCGTGTGCGGTTGGGTTTTTTGGTTTTGACAAGGTAACAAATCCCGGCGTGTCTGTCTGCTCCCGTCTCTCCGTCCGTTGGGGGAGATGCTACAAGGAAAACCTTGGGGATAGACCTCACCCCCATAGCTTCTCCTGCTTCTCCTGCCGGTACGATTCCTTCCCTTCCACCAGACTGAGAGAAACATTATCTCCGAGGGCTGACAAAGGCGGCTCTGTTTTATACTTCCCACCCCCATTTCCCCCTATTTTGGTACCCAGCTTGCAAGGTTGACTCAAAGCCCTCTTCCTCCTGGTGGGCTGTGCCGCGCTTCACGTAAGAAATAATTACCCGTTATCCTCAAGTTTGGGTTTTTTGAGGGAGCTTTCCCCGTTGATTGTGTTTTTGGCCCAATATATGGCTTTATAAATAGTTGATGATTGATCTCTCCCGTTTCCCCTCTTCTTCCTTTTTTTTCACCTTAAAGGGTGCATTGTATAATGCTCTGAACCCAGCAGCCCTGGTATTTTTATAATATGTGGCAAACTCGGCTGCTTGCTACAAGGCAGGGATGATAACCAGCTCCCCGACAGAATGGATATGGATTTTCCTGGAATTTCAAAGGGACGATCAGGTGTGATAATGTGCACCTCAGAACAGGGTTGAAGCAGTAAGCTAAAATCGTTTCAGCAGCCTGTTCAGGTGAACGGGATAACGGTTGGGACATCACTTCTTGGAGCCTTCAGCGGCAAAGAAGGGGAACATCTGTTTGGGTCTAAGTGTGACATTATTGACTTTAATCTCTCTCAGTAACTGTAGGCTCAAAGATGTAAATTGTATTACAAATACAGAGATTTTTCTTGATCATTTATACTCCTATAGAAAAATGGGATTTGTTAAGGTTTGTGTGCATGGCAGCTGGAGACGGCGAGGCTGGAGCGTGTGGCTGCACCTTTGCTTTGCTTTGCAAGGTGTGTCAGCAAAAGCTGGCTCAGTGTGCTTTTTGATGTGTCTGAATTTCTCAGCTTTTCTCATGGAAGCTCTTCAGAATGCAAACAGTGACAGTTTTAGCATGAAATCCTGTCTCTAATGAAGTGAAGATTAATAGTACCATCGAGCTCATCAAGGAAGTTGCTTCGCCCTCCTTTGCATACAAGCTATATTGCGTGCAGAAACGCCTCTTCAAAGAGGGCTTTGCATACAGAGGTGCCGTCGGTCGGTAATTGTGGATGCGCGTCTTTGGACATTCCGGTGTCCTTATTAGAAAACCAGAAGCTTATCTGTTCCTGTATTTAGCTAAAGCCAAATGTGTGCCAGCACCAGCTCTTCATGCAGTAGCTGAGTCCAGTTGCACACAACATGGAAGTGCTGGCTGCTTGTTACCTAGCAGGGAGTTTAAATAAGCAAATATATTTTTAAAATCTGACACTTGGCTGCAGGCTAGTTTGGGTGTCAGCTGGTTTGGACAACCAGTCATGTCTGTCTGCACCTTTTTTATTTTCACTCTGCTGTTTTAGTGGAAGAAACGAGCTCATGAGTCATATAGCCTTAGGTTTAACTAGGCAGCTCACTAATGCAAGTGTACCCCAGGACAGAATGGTTTGTACTGATATGGTTAAATTGTTTTGTAGTCCTTGTAGTTTAAAAAAAAAAGAAGCCAATTGCTTTGTCTATTGAGGTAAATCCTATATTGATTTAAAATTTGAAGGGAAATGGCAATGTATGTATGTAAAGCCCTGTCAGAGTAATTTTTTTTCCCAGTGCTGATGTGGTGGTTCTTTTTGTGATGAAATACAGAAGGGAAGGAACACTTGCTGGAGGAGGCTAGAGGGTGTAGCAGGCTATTGTGGTATTTGTGGAAGAAGACGTAAACTTTTGGTGAATCTCATGGAGACACAAAGAAGAGATTGTGCATCTAAAAGCATGTACTTTTTTTTTTTTTTTTTTCAACTCTGGCTTTATCATACCAAACTAAAAAACATTGACTTTAACACTGTGCTCAAAAATAGACTGCGGCTCCATATAGTCTTTCAGAAACAGTCAGCACAAACTCTAGTTGGATCAAAGCATCTCCTGCAGTACCAAGAGGCAAAGAGACCTGCCGTGGAGCACATCTCCCTGCTCCTCCAAACTTCTCTGTGACAAACGCTGCTTCTTCAGCGAGCCGTTTCCACTCCAGTATCCAAAAGTATCCAAGAGTGACTGTTGCCCTAGTGAACCCGGGAAATAGATAATAACCTGTGCGCAAGGCTTCGCGAGTGAGAGCTGACTATATTCGTAGTCTTGCTTGATCCTGCTAAAATGGGCAAAAAAGTTTCCAGGCTTGTAATGTTGAAAATCCAAGGTTCTCTGGAAATTTCCCAGTCTCCGTACTGTAAGGCTTTTCCGACAGTGCATATGTAACATTTCAGTTTATTAATACTGTTTGGGCAATTTGACCATAAGTGGCTCTGGGCTGAGCAGTTATTGGATTTGCAAGCATAAATAGCGGTGCTTAATTGAGCCGAAATTATCTGTAGATGCGGGGCATGCTCACTTCCTCCGCCGTTTTACCATCTTCCCCAATTAACTTTCATTTCTCTGTTTTGTTGCAGAGCAAAGAAGTGGGATTGCAGCTCCAGGAAGACTTGATGAAGGTCTTGAATGAACTCTACACGGTAAATCAAACTGACTTCTTGGCATCTTTTCAGGCAGAAGGAAGAAGTGTTTGACTTCTCCCAGCCTGCTGTTACAGCAGAGACTAAGCACCAAGACTGATAAATGTCTGCAGTCTTTGCAGTTTGAGGCAGCTTGTGTTCACCAGTCCATAGAGCACCATAAATCTTACTTTTTCATTCTGTCCTTATATTGTTTCAACTCTGTAAGTGTTGGCTCCACTTCTCAAAGATCTCACCTTAGCGCACACCTGCTACTAGCTGCAGTGTTGGTTTAAAAAGAGTAAGAGAGATTAGAATTATTTCCAAATACGCTAAAAATCTTTGGTTGGTAGTTTTGTCTGGTCTGAGCATACAAAAGGCAGCATACAGCTTCAGCGGGGGGACCCACTGTGTTTATTTGTTCCTCAACTCTTTCAGTAAAACAGCTCCCTTTAGAGTAATAGTCTTCCATCTGTGCTTTTTGCTTCCCAGTATATCCACTGGAGACACCAAGAAAGAGGCATTGCCTCGGGAAGGAGAAGGAATGTGTTCATAAAAGTTCATATGCTGCTTGGGGGTTTTTCTCCTCGTGCAGATGAGTGGAAAAGCCGCCTGTTTGATTAAATTTTTGCTTTCTGCAGCTGTTACTGAGCTAGTTCTTGTTTTAAAAGCAGAACCTACGCACGGTTTTGTTGCTCAAAATGTCTTTTCTTTCGTCCTTCCCTAATGATACATTGGGTCATTACACTGAGGTACACCTTATTTCCTTCATTCTTTCAAAAGATGATCCAGGGATGTTTCTCAAGCCACGGCATATCAATCTTGTGATGAAATTCAGTATTAATATCAATGCTAGAGTATGGCGGGGGTGGTCCCTGAAATTTCCCATATCAACAAAAGGTATAGAAGGGAATTGTTTCATTAGAGCATCGAAGCCAAATATTCAGACTAATCTTTTAGGGAAAAAGGGAGCTGAGGAGTAGGAAAAGGGAATTCATTATGCACCAGAATGGCAGCTGAAGAGGTGAGGCTGTGAATCCAGTTTATGATTTTCCTCCTTTTCTGCGTTAGTGTTTAGCATTACTGAGTCTTTCCTGTGGGCAAAGAGGGTTTGGGTTCCTCGGCAGGAAAGCCAAGCACGAGCAGTATGGTGGAAGCTGGAGGCATTTTGAGGCTGACCTGTGGTTCGATGTATTGTCGCTGTAGTTGTTAGTACAGCCGTGGTTTACAATAGTATGAGCAAACTGTGCTGTGCTCATGTTCCTGAAAGGCAGAGAATTGACTCTGGGTACGAAGGTGGCTTTGTAAACGGAGCAGTGCCTGTCATCAGCGCTGCCTGCTCTAGAAATGTAGTTTTTATTTGAGGGCACAATCTGATTCAACTTTTGAGTCAGGTACTTGGATGGGATCCTAAGGAAGAATATAGAGCTGTCTCTAAACAGACTTTTAGGAACTGAGATGTATTTCTAATCCAAGTTCACATGGCACTTAAGTTGATAAGGTGACTGGTTAGTGGCGTTTACGTAGACATAGGTAATCATTGCTGCATGCCAGGCTCTGACAGATCATTGAGCCAAATCCGGAGTCCTGATAACTGCTCTGTCACTGGAAGGAAGATCTGGAATTCAGCCTTTGATAACCAAAGCTGGGGTATTAACTTTTTTAATGTCAGTGCTAGGAACTTGATATCTATTTATTCATTCCTTCTGCTGTAAAATTTTAAATTGTCCCTTCACCAGAAAATCTATTTTCCTTTGAAAAAGCCACTTCTGCTGATCATATTAAAAGATATTTCTTGCTGAACTCAGTTTAATCACTAGTGGAATTGCTTTCATTGGTGCTTTAAGACGCACTTCCACAAACTAACCTCTTGTTCTGCTGGCTATCTAAAGGATTGGCAGAGTTAATACTTTCAGGCAAAATGCATGTCCATGAAAATGGACAAAGTCTTTAGTTTCCCTACACAGATGAAATCAGAGGCTTGATACTTGCAAGTTTTTGTCCTGTGCAATCCATCCTCGACTGTGCCGGAGCCCTCCGTGGGCACTGGCGGTCAACAGTAACCCCGTCACCAAACATGGGGCAGGCAGAGCTCGTGGTCACCGATGTGGCACTGTCAGCAGCATAAAATCATTAAAATTATGATTTCTTTTTCTGCTCCTCTTGCTTTCTGCCAGTTCCACTTTCAGTGATAGAGCAAAAAAACCTACTTTGCATCTATTATTATAAATGCCTGCTTTATAGTCTAAGCATATGCAGGAGCTGAAAGCGTGTGTGTGTGTGTGTGTAAATTATTCAGAAAGCCTCTCTTTAATACTGGCTGCGTTCATATTCTCTTTCATGTTTAAATACAACGTCTCTTTGTATCGGAGAACCTTTGCTGATCACTGCATAAAGAGAGAGCATGCATCCTACTTATGTAAAATTATGTTATGGTTCAAACTGAGGTGAAATAGGTATAAATGGGTTTTCATCTAAAATAAACCAAATGATTTGCAAGTGGGATCTTTATTAATGCTGGAACGACACTATTGGGGTGTCTATGCAACTTTGCATTGTTTTGGCCCCCTATCAAAATTATATCATCATAATCTTTGCTTTGGTATGTGAATTGAATTGCTTTGCAATTGTGGATAAAAAAGCTAGCTTATATATTATGCCCTTTGGGTTTTTGGTTCTGTTTTCTTAACACAAAGCTAGACATGAATATCCTGTGAAACAAATCGGGGTTTTTTGTGACTTTGGGGGATACTTATCTATACTTACTTATAAAAAATGTGCTATAATAGAAGTTGTCCATATAGTACAGGGTCCAGGTCTCCCTGAGCAAAAGAACCGCACTCTTTTTTATTATATTTTTATTACATAAAGTGAACAGAGGTGCTTTTACATATCAAATTTGATTTAAACAAATCGAACCCGAGTTGCTTTTGCAGCCATTGTGTTCAGGCTATTGATTTGCATACAGTTCCTGGAGACTTGTGGTGTTTAAAGGGCTGATTCATCCAGATGAAAGACTGATAGGCATCCCGTCTGAAACATTACCTGCTGATGAAAAGCTATCATTTTCCAACGTTGGCATTTAATTTTCTTTGAATAGTAAGGAGGCTGGATTTAGTCTGTATCTTTTTTTAGTTTTTATGACTCCTTTATTGGATTGTACAAGAAGGTGCCTGCCAAAGTTAAACAAAGAAGCAGCTGCAAAATAATCCACTTCGATTTCAGATTTCAGATTCATTTCGAGAGCCAGTTTCATTCCTGCATCTTCTGTCATGCTTTTTTGAGATGTGAAATTTCCCTGAGTATTTTGCCAGTTTAGGTGTTTCTAACTCCCAGCTAGCAATCAGACTTTCTGGTCACTGTCCAAATGCCTTTGCTTAGTTAGTATGAGATCTTGCATTTAATATAAACACGAGGGACAGCTATTATGAAGTAGTTATGTTAAAGAAACTTAGAGTATAGGGGAGTGCATTGGCCAAATTAAAAAAAAAAAAAAAAAAAAAAAGTGTTGCAGCTTGTGACTTCTTTCTTAGGATTTTTTCTTCCCTCCTAGCCTTTCCAGGCCTATGTATAACTCTTCTCCCTGAGACCTGGTCATGCAGAGAAAGTAAGGCAAAACACCTGTAAGCCTAGCCTGTTGGTAGGTAAGCCCGCTTCTTCTTCAGCAAATCAAACTGTGGTGCTCTCTGACTTGTGTGTTATCATTTTCTGCAGGTTATGAAAACCTACCATATGTACAACGCTGACAGCATTAGTGCTCAGAGCAAACTGAAAGAGGCAGAGAAGCAGGAAGAAAAGCAGATTGGGAAGTCGGTGAAACAAGAGGACAAGCAGACGCCACGCTCCCCTGACTCAACTTCCAACGTCAAGTTTGAAGAAAAACATGTTCGACGAAGCTCTGTCAAAAAAATAGAGAAAATGAAGGAGAAGGTACTTCCGTAGCACTGCTGCTGCTTGTGTAGGGTGCTTGAGGAGGGGACCTTGGCAGTAGTTCAGCACAGGAGCTGCCGAGTTCCCTCCTTTGTGACATGCAAATGCAAGTCTCCGTTTTTGTACAAGTTTTAAACATTCAGATTTAGGAAAAGCAAAAGCCAGCACCAGGTTTCTTTTAGGACAATGAAATATGCATTTTATATTATCTCAGGTTATACAGGCATGGCCCAGAAAGCTAAAACGAGGTTAGAGTATGAAAGTAACAGCTGCATTCTTGGAAGTCACGGTTAACATTTTTTTCTTGTACAGAGTGCAAGATTTTTGTTTATCATTTCATGCCAGCTTAAGATCTGACCTGTGCTGCAGGGAGACATGCAATCCCACATTGACTTCATGGGCAGAACCAGTCGCCTTAGCAATCGGTCAGTCGGTTAAGTAGTTCAGTGCTAAGATTCAAGCCAATAGAAGGTAAAGAGTTACTTCTGGATTGATTGGCTCTGAAAGGACCAAGTTTAGGTCTAATTTCTGCTAGAAGAGGTAGAGTGCCTGCTGCAGCCCTCAGACTACCTACGGGCTTCTAGCAGCCGCTCTGGTAGTGCTGGAGCTGGGCCATAACCTCATAAACCCACCTTGTTCCTTCATTCTTCCCTTAACCTTCCCCAGTTCACAGTCTGTTTTAAGAGAAGACTTTAAATGCAAAGCTGTGTAGTCTAGTAATGCTTAGAAACATCTAAATAATTAATCTAAATTCTAAGTCTTTGAGTCTTGATAAAACTGGAATCCAAATGAACAAACACTGTGTGAGCAGGGTAAGGTTTGCTCAGTATACTCTGGTGTTACTAAGACTGCTACTACTCCTGCTGCACCTTTTTTTAAAATATATTCTGGTTTTGGTTTTTCTTTTAGCGCCAAGCAAAGTACACAGAAAACAGACTGAAGGCTATTAAGGCAAGAAACGAGTATCTGCTAGCTCTGGAAGCCACCAATGCATCTGTATTCAAGTATTACATTCACGACCTGTCTGATCTCATTGATGTAAGTGCTGCTGCTCGGGTGCCTGCAATGAATATCATTGCCATTAACCCTCACACGTGCCTCTCCTTCTTCAACATCTTACATACCAGCGCAGCTGGTAACCTCTGTACAGCTGTGGAATGATGGTCTTGGATGGGCAGCTTACAGGGTAACAACAGGCGTGATAGTCAGTCATTAAGCTGTTAAGTGAGCTTTTCTTAGATGGCTAACTCTTGGATGGAGTTTGTTGCACAGGTAGAAGCTTGCACAAGAAACCTGGCTATGAAACGTGTAGAAGGAGGAGTTGCTTAGTTAAAATGAAACTCAGCTTCAGTATCACACTGTTGCTTGACATTTTCTATTTACTATTTTAAGCAAACCCGCAAGATTATAACTCAGAAGCACATTTAAAAAAAGGTTAACTGTAGAAGCAGTACACCAGTTGGTAAAAGAAATCAAGGACAGAAGCATTTTCTAAAGCTGCTTTTAACTTGTTCTGAAAAATTCCATATATTCCAAGGCTAATGTTTTCTCTAGCATATTTCACAAGAGGGATGAACCTCCTTGCTTTTTAGACTTTCCTTCTCTGATACCCCGACCCACCAGCTCTGCAGTAACTTCGTGCGCTTCTGGCATTGGGACTGCAGAGCACGTTCAGTCCCGTTCTGAAAGGCGTCGGAGGAGTGTCAGCAGTAATGGAGGTTCCACTGCTTGCCACCCCGCAGTCTGTCTACGCAAAGAAACGAAGAAATAAACTGGCGGTAGAAACCAGTCCCCCCTTTCCTTAGAATGCTCTCTGCAGACCCTGGGTAATGGAGCAGACGGTGGAGGGAGGTTGTTCCCCAGCTGCCTGCAGGCCCTCTGTTCTGCAGCTGAATGATGCCCCCAGTATTCAGGGGGCATCAATTCTACTTTTAGTAAAATGCACAACAGAAAACCCCAAATCTCTCCTCTTTGAAAAGTCAGAAAAGCCAATTAGGAATCCCAAGATTTTTCACAAATCCATAACTACCCACTTCAGCCTGCAGAACTGGAGTACCAAATGCACTGAACGCGGTGTGTCTGGGTCACTGACTGTTGCTTGATATTATTCTGCTTGTCAAGGACAGCCCGCTGCTGTCACTATTAGAAACACTCAACTGCAAAGCCTGAAGGGAACTTTCTTTGTAGGAAGGGGGAGTAATGAGCAGAAGTGTCTCTAGACACAGGCAATAAAGAGCACTCAGATCACTATTAATTAGTCAGCTATTACAATACCGAACAGTATATATAATACATTTATTTAGCTGATCGTAAAATCACATGAAGTGCACTTCTGCTAGGTATTTATTTAAACCTGTCCTTTGGAGGTCAGGATTGTCAGCGCTAGATGGTTTTGAAAAATACTGTTATTTCGAAATGTCACGTTCTGCAAAATTGCTGTACTGAAGAGACATGTTTGGTTTATACCTGTTGCCTGTTTAGGAGTCCTTTTATGGTTAACGTTTCCTCAACTTGAACTGTGCCATCTTGGTTTTTTAACAAATGATAACTTTATGTATATTTTTATATTGAAACGTACGAGATAGGGATTCATTTCACTGACGTCAGTGTAATTCAATTGTCTAATTTTTTCTTTTAAAATCCTGTCTATAAGTCCTCCCCCAGATGCTGCAGATGTGCTTGGTTCAGTTGTCTGCTAACAGACTGTTCTGAGTACGTTTTCGTGAGTCACATATAGTAAAGAATCCATTTGGATTTCATAAATCCGTAACAATTTTTAAGCACGGACCTGAGATCTTTTAAGCAGTACGTTGACAAATGTAGGTTATCCAGCTTTGAAGGAAGTGCTCCTCTCGCTAGATAGTCTCAGCCGTCTCTGGGGCATGGTAGGCGGTGGTGCAAGACAAGAAGCCAAGCTTCTGCAGTACGTGGATTTGTGAGTCCCCGCCCATGTTAACCCCCTTGTGTTCCTTGAAGTGTTCAATTTAACACTACATTGCAAGTTCTCGTAACCTTTAAAAGAAAGGTATTATCTGCTCTGTTTTCAGAAGGCATGGAAAAATGTGGGACTTGCCTGGGAGCACAGGAGACGGAACTCGGTTATCTCATTGTTAAGACATGGGGAATATAGATTTACTAATGCCTTTGATCCTGAAGGATCGAAAATTAACAATTATAACCAGTGATGGTTATCTGAAGCATCTGACTTAAATAAAAACGTGATTTTTAAGCCAGGTCTTAATTCTTTTCCTTGATCTAATCATTTGATGATATTGAATTTTGAAATATAATATAAAAGCAATCTTCAAAGTTACTTACAAGTAGATTGTGTTAGGCCAAATAGCATTAAACTTGTCATGTTTATACAATACATTGTGTTCCCCCTCCAGTGCGCATGGAAGGATAACAGTGAGTTAATTCTTCATCATGAGTTAAGAGCAATAAATTGTTCCTGACATAGCCCAGTAGGTTTGAATTTCCTGACTTTGGGGACTGAGGCAGCTCTTTGATGCTAATGAAATATTACAGTAATGGGGAAGTTTGTATTAACTCATATTTACGAAAGGGTCACTAGGACAGAATTTAAAAAAAGATAAAAATGCGTGTGTATGTGTGAGTCCTAAAGCTTACTTCACTCTTCTAGGAATTACTAGGAAATACTATCGCTGTTTACTCCTGGATCTCCTACTTTCCCTTCCAAATGTAAATTGCATTTTAAAACAGAGGGCTCTTTCTCCTTAAATCTTCTATTTGGGGCCTGTTTGGAAACTGCTAACTGGCAAAGGGTTAATCAGCTGTCATGTTGGGAAGTGAATTCGAAGGCATTATCATTAAATTCTTTATAAAAAATTGATTTCCTTGGAGAACAATTCCATCAAACATTTATATAACCCAGAAAGGGGTGGCAAGACTGATACCTTTATAAATATGATACGCTGGACGTCTAAAACTGTTAAAGTGGGGGAGTGGGCTGAAAAATGTTTTCTGTCACTGGCTTCAATAACACTAAGCTAAAAATCTTTGCCGTCTTAATGTAGTCCTGCTGCTCGGCGAGGCGGGGTGTAAAATATTAAGTCCCATTTGACTTCCCAGTCCCACCAGTGAACTCCCCTTGTGCAGCGGATCAGCTTTCCTTCCGGGCGCGGATGTGTGCTGGCGGAGGGCGAGCGCAGGGAGGACGAGCTGGTCGCCCCGGGCGGGTGTGCAACCGTCTGGCCCGCGGTAGGAGGAGAAAAGGAGCGACTGCTCCTGTTAAATCTGAGCTGATGCCAATCCTGGTTGGACTCTTGGCCCAACTTGGACTAGCTTTCCCCAAATTACTGCAGAGGATGGCACTGTAATGTGCATGCAAAAGAGCAGTAGCTTTGAGTGGCTGTTGATCCAAGACTGCTTCCACACGTGCAAATTCTCAATCAAGCGTCTTTTGTTTGTTTTTTGGTTTTTTTGTGTTTTTTTTGGCTGGTTTTTGTTCTTTCTGATTGAATGTAATGTCCTTTAATTCTCTGCCTCCAGCCTAACCAGCAACTGCAGCTCTTTTTACAAGACTCCCCACCTGCCACAGCGTGTTGGCACAGGAGCCAGCCTCTAGCAGCACTTGGTGACAGAAATTCTGTGAAAGCCGGGAATGGTCCAGTAGTTGCTATCTCTTCTCTCTCCCTCCACCCCTCCTTCCCCCCTCCCCCTTTTTTTTTCGCGTTTGCACACAATGACAGTGATGAGACCCAAATGGTGGGTGAGGAGGAGATTTCGTGTGAATTTTGCTTACAGAGCAGCACAGCAATCAAGCAGATGGTCTCTTTCTTTTTGGATATTCTCCTAGCGTATGTAATCTTGCTTGTAATTCCAAGAAGGTGGGCTCCTTTCTCGCTCACTTTATTAGATGTCTGAAAAATTCAGGCTGTTTCTGATCAGCTAATGGAAAGCGCCTTTCTCCCTTCTGAAACATCAAGACTTGGCTGCGCAGCCATGGTGGAGATGAAGCTGCTTGGTTGCCTTCCAGCGACATCATCCCGGTGTCAGTAATAGCCAGGAAATTCTTGACCACGACCGCTTTCTGCTTGAAAGTTTTTGCTCTTCTGTTTCACCCCAGCAATGAAGTCATCCCAACTGATCGCTGCTTGCTTTTTGGATGGCTCTGTTCCTTATGGCTGTGATGTACAGGTCATGTTCTTCCTTCCTGAAGTACACTGAATTAAGCAGTTTTCTGTTATCTTGGGCGGAATAATTTAGATGGAGATTAACCTTTGCAGATGATCCAAATCCTGTGTCTTGTTTCTCTGCCTAGTACTTTAGTGCATTGTTTTACTTTGAATAGTTTTATTTAAGGATTTTGGAGTGTTTTCAATGGGAATCAGCACCCCTGAAAGCAAGGTTAGAATCTAAAGTAGTACACTGAGCATACCCACTTCTGGGTTACTTTTTGTTTTTTTAACAGCATGAAATGAACTCTCTAGTACTCCATGAGAACTCCACAAAGTGTTACAATAGTTTAAGCTGTACTTGTCTTGGAGGCTAATTATAACATGATGTTGAAATTCGTATGGGATTAGAGGTTGAGAGTTCTGTTCAGGGCCAACTCTGAGGACCTCTAGTCAAGATGCCTCTGCGATCAGTGAGAGATGTGAGACCACTCTGGTACCCAGAAGATGATAAAATATCCACGGCTTGTTATCCATTTATATAACTTCTGGCTTTGGAAACATTTTCATTTCCATTACAGAATTTCTTCGCTTATTCATATGGAATTGTGTGTCTTTTTCCAGCAGTGTTGTGACCTGGGATACCACGCTAGCCTCAACAGAGCTCTCAGGACATTCTTGTCTGCTGAGCTAAACCTGGAGCAGTCGAAGCATGAGGGGCTGGATGCCATTGAAAACGCCGTTGAGAACCTGGATGCCAACAGTGATAAGCAGCGCCTGATGGAGATGTACAACAACGTCTTCTGTCCGCCCATGAAGTTCGAGTTTCAGCCACATATGGGTGATATGGTCAGTTTTATTCCTCCTCCGGCTCTAGCTCTGTAAACACTTGCAGCTTCGCCTGTTTACTCCCCTCCTCTTTGACAGATAGACCCACTAAAAGGCCACCTGTTTGGCTCTATTTTTGGGAGGCAGAATGGAGCCTTGGAAAAGAGAGCTGATTTGAAGATTAAGCAGAGGCTCATGGCACGGGTGTCTGAATATGACTGACTCTTGGTCTTTGACTGTCAAAGCTACTAAATGTAGATAGAAACACTGTTTTAACCTCCAGTTCGAGCCACAGTTAACCTCTGCACCCTGAGACAGACTCTGAAGTTAAGAGATTTGAAGGGGCAACAAGATAAGAGACTTAAATGCTGTTTTTGAGGCATTTGAGTATGTAATCTTAGAACACAAATGGTTTATAGGGGTGCTTTATGCATCTTCATTGTGAGAGAAGGCAGTCAGAGGACTTTCATTTTTGGCAATGAAAACCTCTCTCTTTATAGATTTATCAAGATGTGGTTACTCATCTGGGAACTGTTTAAAGTCGCACAAGCTGAAACCGGTTCCCAAATCTAAATGGGAACACATGTCCAATGTAATAATTTAGGTCAATTGGTTGGATTTCTAGATTATCGTCCTGAACACTGAGAAAAAACTGTAAGGATGGTTTCTTGCAGCCAGCCTCTTCTTACAGTCGCTGCTTAAGGCTTCTCTTTGTCTCTGCCCTCTTAAGTGAAACCCTCAGACTGCGAATGACCTTTCTCGGTTTCTCTGTGCTTTGGAGGTATCCTGTAAGATCATGGGAAGAAAAAGAATTACCTGCAGACTGTCGTTCAGTTAACAGCTCACATTCTCTGAATCATTTCTCTTGGTTCTTCTCAAGGCCAAATGAGTGTCTATAAATGCAGGCCGATAGGCTGGTAGAACACAGGCCTTTTCCAATGGTTGAAATCCAGGGCTACAAAGATTTAAAATTAAGCACTTGGGAGGATGTTTGTTTATAATAATATAATGAACTGTTTGCAATGTTCTTGATTATGTGGGGTTTTCTCTGAAAATGGGGATGTTTGTCTTCCAGGAGTCGCAGCTATGTGCCCAGCAGCCAGTCCAGAGTGAGTTAGTGCAGAGGTGCCAGCAATTGCAGTCTAGATTATCCACGCTTAAGATTGAAAATGAAGAGGTGAGCTGAACAACCAAAGTCAACAACCCTTTTACTACTTCCAGCGGGGAGCTGGGGACTGATTAAGGAAGAATCTGGTTGCTGTGATCCTCTTTTATGAAGACTTGGGGTAAAATTCAAGAATAAGGCAACTGAGGCCAGCAGTATATCAGTGTGTGATTTCACATGAAAACCGGGTGCACGGAGAGGATCCTTTAAAATACCCACACGTATCTCTCTTCCCATCCTTAAGTTGATAGGGCTGGCTATATTGCAAAAGTGGTATTTGAATAGCTAATAGAAAAAGGGGAATTTAATGTTTTGAAGTGAAGACAGTGAATATGCATAACTTAAGGTAAGAGCTGGTTTTTGTTTAATTGGTTGTCTGAGATGAGAAGACTAGATCAATGGCATTTGTTTGGGAACAGGTCAAAATACCTAATCTGCACCTCTGTGTTCAAGCATTTTTAATCCTCCTTGGGCAAAATTTGCAACTCCTTTATGTCCAGGAAGTTGATTCTGGCCTTCAGTAAAAATTTACAGTGCCACAAAGTCCTGGTTTTAATATCTAACATTTGCTGCCCAGTAGATGCAGTTACAGAAGACGATTATAAGATCTTTGTTCCAGCACTCTGCTTTGAGGTTAAATGTCCTTACGTCTCCTCCTCATCCCAGCCTCTGAGATTACGGGTGTTTTCCTCCTCCTGGCAGGTTCCGTGTGCTGCCAGCCCTTTGCTTATACGGACTGTGCTGTTAAGGAGCAAAACTTGCCCCTTAGTGAAGGCGCACAGCATGTGAAACCACTAATATCTTATTTATCAGTAAAATGCTCGAGGGTACTTACTACCTTTGTTTTTTACTTGCAACACACTATCTTCATTTTTTAAACACTCTCATTCTTGCTGGGCAGGTTAAGAAGACTATGGAAGCTACACTCCAGACAATCCAGGATATAGTTACGATAGAGGACTTCGATGTGTCTGACTGCTTTCAGTACAGCAACTCTATGGAGTCTGTTAAATCCACTGTCTCGGAAACGTTCATGAGCAAACCGAGCATTGCCAAGAGACGGGCCAACCAGCAGGAGACAGAGCAGTTCTATTTCACAGTAAGGAGTTAATTTTCAGTATGAGCACATGTAATGTATTTAGAATTATACTCACAAGAGAGTGCAAAATGAGGCTATCATGTAAAAATGTTTCTGTAATTGATTTTCGACAAGCAGGTTTTAGAAACGGGTACTTTGATTTCTTTACAAATACATTGGGATACCTTTGTTGATGCAAACTTAGTCTGTGGATAAATTGTGTAAAATTTGATTTCTTCTGCATCTAAAAAGAAATTGTCTGAGAAAGAACTTAATAGCTTGTAAATATCAATTTTCAAAAATGATACAAACTAAAAGAATGCTTAGCTCTTTCATTTCTTGTTATTATCATCTTACAATTTCAGCTCACGTAAGCTTTTAATCATGTCGATGCATTTTTACAAGATGCTAAGAGCTTTTTATATTGACTTTCATACCAGACTACGTGTTTTTTCCTAAATTAGATTTATGTTAAACTGTTCAATTTGCTTCCATTTTAAAAATATTTCAAAATAGCAGATGAAAATCGTACCTCTGATCCTGGTTACTTCGTCATTCCTTTGGGCATCTTGTGCTGTACTTACTGCCCTTTACATTCCTCTTCCAAGAATGGGGTTGCTGATTAAAAGTCTGAAGTTTCTGTGCAAATTACACTAGCTGGCAGGATGGTTTCTATCGGGCCTTGACTTAGAAAAATTAAAAAGCCTTTGTAGAAGGTGAAACTGGCTGTTCAGAAAAGTGGGTGGAGAAACTGATTCCATTAAGAAGGGATTGACCACCCTGCCCAGGGTTATAAAACCAGAAAAATGTTTTTTTAATTGAGCTCTAAGCGTTCCCTTTCTAGAGAGGGACTATTGTAAGTTCAAATAGGAGACCGAACCCCGGACTTTATTTGGGTGTAATATTTTTCCGTTTCGTCGTGTTAGGGTCCCGCTGCAGAGCAGCGAGGTCGCAGCAGGAGTGCGGAGCCGTCTCAGTAAGCAGGGGTGCAGTCTGTCGTGTCCTGCGCCCCGTGGGTAAAATAACCCTCGACGAACAAAGGTGCTTGTGGAGGCCCTCTTTAACCAGCCTAATCAGATGCTTGATTGATCTACTATTGACCAGACTTATAAATATCCTTTATAAGGATTTCAGGCTTTGAATCTGTAAGGAGCAGTTTTTTCAGCCTATGAGAAAATGCTCAGATGAGTATTAATGAGACTGAAGGCAGAGCTGTGTAGCAATATGGGCGAGGCATTCTTTGTGTAGGGGGAAAAAACAAAGTGTAGTGTGGTATAGAGATACAAATCCCCCCATGCCTTACGATGTGCTAAATGCTGAGGGATATGAACTGAAAGAAAAATACTAATTTGAAAGAATATTCCATATTACTATGTAACTCAAGTTGGAAATTCCGTGTACTGCATTGCTAGCTAGGCAGAGCTCTTAGGTAAATAGAGCGATGCCGCCATGGGAATTTAATTGAAGGAGTACTGACTGTAGTATCGCTGCGCTGGTAGAAGCTGTATTTCCACTAGAGGCATATCACTGCACGCTGGTGCCGAGATGGCTCTGTTGTTAGGGCTTTGAAGGAAGGTTTTTATTCAGAATAGAAGCTTAAACTTCCCCATGTCAGTGAAAAGCATAGGAATGCTGACTGACTGAGCTCTGAGCCGATGCAGGGAGCTGAGGCGAGGAAGCGGCAGTGACTTCAGGGAGCCGAACCGCGGGGATGTGTCCGGGGAGCCCGCAGGCGGGTACCGCCGCTGCCATGGCTACGGTCCCGCTTCCGGAGCCAGCAGCATCCGAGCTGGCCCGAGATGCCTGTCGGGGTGAAACCGTACTGCGAGTTGTAATACAGCTGGCACTCCGCCCTACCTGAGAAGTGAAAAGGGGGATGAATGATTTGATTCTTTTTACCTCTAAAACAGGGGATCATTTTAGTTCTTAGTCGAAATATTATTTTTTTCTTCTAGAAAGATTAAAACCCAGTACAACACTCATTCTGTGAAGTGCTTAAAATTAATGTAAATTTATTATTACCAAACCCTTAAGACATCAGTAAGTATTGTATAAAGTTCCCCTGCTAATCAGTCCCGCAGAAATGTCATGTTGGTTGTGTCAATGTGCCACTGTTCCCACGTTCAGTCGCTAGCAGGGGAGCGGGGATCTGATTCACCCGCTCCTTCAATCGAGTGCCTTGTTTGAAGTCATTCTTGCGGGGGGAAGGAGAGAGGAAAACTGCTGAGCTTTCCAGATCGGAGACAGTTAAGGATGTGGGACAGTGACACAAACTGTTTTTCTTCATAGCCTCAAAAGCATAAAACCTCCTTTCCCACGAGGTGGGAAGATATGGTCCAGTTTGCATTTCGCTTCATTATGTGCGGCACCCGGCAACTGGGTCCCGCTGGAAAAATACTGCAATGAGTTTGGGCTTGGAGAGGGTGTCAAAGTTGCATGGTTTTGAGGAGACGGTAGGTGCAAAACGCTCACTGTCTCTGGCTTATAACAGATCTTCACCTCTTAATTTTTACAATGTGGAAATAACGTGACTTAAGGATGTTTCTGCTGCTTTGTGTCTGATTGTACTTTGTCTGACTCCAGCTGTGCTCTGCCAGAAATGAAATCCGAAGGAGTTCTCCAGTAGTTTGATTATTTTTTTTTTTTTCCCTTGACTGCTTTTATCAAGCCAGAAATAAAATGCCAGCGGATCTTTGTAATTCATTGAAAAAAGCCTGAAGCCTGATTTTGAAATTACGTATTTTTTCATAAGCGTACTGGTAACAGGCAGGGTACAGAATGTTAGGCATGAGGAAACAGAAAGAATGCATGAAATACTGCACTGGATAGGAACCTTAGCTTTTTCTCCTTTAAAACGATCCCTGATACCCATCTGCGGGCCAGCGACGCTCTTAATGTGACCGCTGCAAACGCCTCCAAGCCGGAGCCATCAGCCAGGGCATCTGCGGGTGCCAGCAGCGTGCCCCTGAACCGCAGCCACCATAGGCTGAGCTTCACTTTTTATATCTGCTTCAAAGGGAAGCTTAACTCTCTTCCAAATTGAGTTGATTTGCTGATCTTTAAGCTTCTGTTAGAGCTATTTGGAGCTGAGCCTTCTAGCCCTTCTGTCTCTTTGCCTGATCGTGACTTTGAGACGGGGAGCTCAGCACCTCCCAGAACCAGATTTATCCTCAAATCCTCACTTCAAATTCTCTGGTTATTTTTGCAGCTTATACTCTTCATGTTTTCTTCTGTCAAAATTTGATGCAAAAATTTAACGGATTTAGCAAAATACGTAGTTGGGGCTTGGCGAACAGATTCTACAGAGAAATTCCAAAAGATAGGTTAATTTTTTTTGCCCCCGTGTTCATGCTTCCTGTTTTCTTCTAAAACACCAACAAAAAAGTTGAAGTATTCGTATAGGAAGCAGGAAGTGCTGAGAGTCTCCAAAGGGACTTAATTCTTGTGAAATTTTTCTTCCGATGTTGCCAACCAAAGGGACGTAAACCGCAGACTTTTGGCAATTGATGAAAGCCCCAGCTCAGCCATTTTCGTCGTGTCGGTACGCACCGCTGCTGGGGAGCCCAGGATGGAAACGGCGTTCGCTCCTGGATGGTTTCTCCCCACCCTCAGTACTGTCGCAGTGTGTGTATATATCGCCCAGGGTCCAGGCGCTCTCTGAGCTAAAATACCATTTTTTTACCTTAAGGATTTGCAGACTAATTTGGCAATACTAGACCAGAACTGGAAGAGGGTAGATAGAATTGGGAAAGGTGAAGACTAGAACTGGAACATGTCATTATTAAATGAGAATCCTTTTTGTGTTCATTTTGCTAGCTGAATTTTTAAAATAACTCATGTTTCTAAAGAATGGCCTGTGGTATTTGAAGAGTTGTGTGCTATTTATGTATTTTTGAGTGTAAACGTCCTAATTATAATGTGGTCGGCTACCGTATAGCAGAGTATTTTATGCGCTGCAGCACAGCGAAGATAAATAATGCTGTTCTGAACTGCAGAATAAGAGATGAAAGAGCTGTAAAAAACCTAGCATTTGCAGAGCTGTGAAAAATCAGAAAGAAGTGGGAAAAATGACTGTATGATTGTATAATATTTCACCGAGAGAACAAATCGGAACTTAAATAATATCTTTATTTGTTTTGTCCCGTGCCCCCCTCGCAACCCTGTGTATCACCCAGCGTGGAGGCAGACACACTATTTGACAAGTAAAGTGGGGTGAGAGAGGTTAAGTGAGAGAATAAGCACAGTAGCAGCCTTTTAGTTTGTTAAAACAGATTGCTCATTCAGTTGCCTGTGACGCGCGAGGGAAGCGCATTTCCATTTCGCCCTGTCTGGAGGGGAGATGCGTGACAGCTTCTCAGATGTCTAAAAGATGCCAAACATTCAGCTGATTCCACGGTGAAACAATAGAAATTGCACTGCAGATACTCATGGGCTGAGCTTCGGATTTGCATAGATACATAAAGCAGGAGGACTTAGTGCATCTCTTGCACTGTGAATTGCAGAGTAATCCTGTACTTCAGCATTAGGTTCAGAATCCAGTAACCTAAAGATGCGATCGAAGAAATTAATTGCCCACTCATGATCTTGGTTTTTTTCCACCTTCACAGAAAATGAAGGAGTATCTGGAAGGCAGGAACCTGATAACGAAGCTGCAGGCCAAACACGACCTTCTTCAGAAGACCCTGGGAGAAAGTGAGTCCGCTCGTCACTGCTATTAGCCAGGCTGTTGCACTTATTCAATTAGTCAGCTGACTGAGTGTAACCGTCTTGGATTACTGATGCAAAGTGGGCATACTCATGTTTTATGAATTTATTTTTCCGATCTGCATGATGGAGAAGCCAAATGACCTACATGGCCGCTTGATTAATGGTGAACGGAAAATGCTTAATGAATCACTAATGGGCATCGCTTATTTGTTAAAATGAAGCGTATGCCCATTTGTTCGGCCTGTCCTCTCCCCATACATGCACATTCTGCTTCTCCCTTAATAATCCGTATGGGGGTAAACCTTGCGATTTACAGTTTACTGATTAGTTGAGAAGTATTGCCTTGTTAGGCTGGTCAGAAGTTTCATTTGCATGGTAGTTTAGCTGCTTCTCACCTCTGTGGGTTCCATCCAGACCAAACCTAATGTCTGTGAGCACGGGCTTTTATTAGGAGAATAACAAACAAATTTCAGAGCATGTAAAATATGTTGCCTATCTAGAGGGCATTAGGCAAGGGGCAGCAGCCAGAACTGAATATGCATTTGCTATTAGTGTCAGAACAAAGGAAGATTTCTTTCCCTTCATGGTATGGGCAAATCCTGTTGGCGAAACACACTTAAACTATGCATCCAAGTTTCCATAGAAACCTGTCTGCCTCGTATTTGCAGAGGAGAAGGTTTTAACAGTCTAAATGTCAGGTCAAAAAATGGCTCAACTCGTTCCTGGGTTTGTATCCTGGAGCAGGGCTCGTGTTTTGATATGTAACTTAACTGGACTCCCCACAGTTTATGGCGTGCAAATCTTCTGAATGAAAACTTAAACAGCATGTGGTCTTTGAAGTGCTTTGCTTCCAGTTTAAAAACGCACTATAAAAATAAAATACTTATTGCTACAGTAATTAAGCGTTTCATGTTTATCAGACCCAAACCACTAGAAGGTAAGGAAAGGATGTTGCCATCGTTTTGAGCTTTATTGTTTAAAGTTGCTGGTCTCTTCAGCTGTCCTGTAGAAAGGGTGGATGAAGCCAAAGATCTATGTCCTTAGGGTATTTTTCTTCTGCCTCTAAATATCTCCAAATGACACCCGTGCTGCCCCTGTGACTAATCACATTCCTGGATCATAGCTGACCTCTGCATACCGAGACCTATTTCCTCTTAACCTGCCTGCCCCTTGAACCCATCTCAAGCTGTGGTGGGGGGAAAAGAAGAGGAAATTAAATGCGATTTCTGTATTGCTATGTAGATTTAAAGGCTGCTTCTGTTTTTTTGTGGTTGCTTTGCAATACCAGAGCTTTCTTAGTCACTCTGTGAAGGGACCCAGTGTGTGTCAGGGTGAGCTCCAGCAGCTTCTGAAAAAAAAATCACTTCTGTCATCTGTGAGATCAAACGGAGCTGGGAAAGGGAGGTACATTTTGTCTCCAAAACCACGTTAGCAGGTTAATGGTACAAACTGGGGACCGTGCCTAGGCTTATCCATAAAATGTCACTTAATTGGGAAATGGGCAAATAAAATTCCTTTCACAAGTCCCCGGAGCATGGTTAGAAGCTTTACTGAAAAATGTGCCTACAGCTGCGTGTCTTCAGTCCCTGGAAAATTCATGGGTTTGTTACAA
Source organism: Platalea leucorodia (assembly GCF_965183815.1). Taxonomy (NCBI): domain Eukaryota; kingdom Metazoa; phylum Chordata; class Aves; order Pelecaniformes; family Threskiornithidae; genus Platalea; species Platalea leucorodia. The sequence continues at coordinate 2,710,816 of NC_138841.1, forward strand.
TTTTTATTCTTCTTTGCCCCATCCTCAGGTGACATTTATTAGCCCTCTTGCAAATTACCTTAATCTAAAGATGACAAGTTCCAGTAATAAAAATAGCAGCAAGTCTTCCTATCTACAAGCAATTATGTCCCTGCCTACTGTACACATTTGTCACCCTAATGTAGGAGCCTCTTGATGTTGCCACAGCCATGTAATTTATATATATGAATATTCTATGATGGAAATGGGACAGATGGCTGGAAATTCTGCTTCAGAATAACATTTTCATGTAAATTATGCACTGTTTTGGCTTTACGTGGGGAGAAGAAAGTGGCTATCGAGATGTGCTCAACTAATTGTCAGCCATCAGCAATTCGATGTTTCCCTCGTTCGTTCTTCCATCTCCCCAGGAAGAGGAAGGCATCACAGGGAAGGTGGATTTTCAGCTATTGTAAATCAGTGTGGTTTCACCGATGATGATCTATACCAGCAAAAGACCTGGCCTGTACAATTCCCAAAGGCACATACTAGTTTTCTGTCTCTCTTACTCCTTGTTGTGCTGTTTTAAAATGATGCCTGCATTAGCAGTAGTCGTTAGCTTGGCTGCTTCCTTGCAAACTCAGTGCAAGTTAATGGAACGTTTTTATAAATATGTTTGTGGAAAATATCATTAAACGTCTGTCTCCCAAAATAGCTTAATGCCAGCACGTTCAGTCTGTGGGCTAACAAATCCATGAATGTTTTCAGTCTTACTAAGTGGCTTTATAAAGTATAATCTCTCGCCCCACCAATTCCCCTGGGAAGGGGGAAGGAGGGAGGGGTTGACAAGCCCGTTTTTTTGGCAGCAGAAGTCAACAATTAGAATGCACAGAGAACTAATTTTCAAAAACAATACTTCCCAAAGAAAGAGTCCTCGGGCAGCCTGAGCTGTTTGCCGTCTTTCCTGGTCGGCCGCGCAGGAGCTGTGCCGGCGGGGACGGGCTTCGCTGGTCTCCCCAGCAGCGCTCCTGGGGGAGGCAGCCCCTGTCCGGCTCCTGACAGCTGCCCCCTCCCTCTCTGATGGTTTTTCTCCTCCAACTCCTTCCAAAACTGGCTTTACTAAGCAGTTGAAAGGATTTTCCCATTCCTTTCTCCTAATGCTGTATTTCTTTGCTGTCTTGACAGGTCAAAGGACTGACTGCTCCCTTGCCAGGTAGGTGTGGCTCAGGGAATCATTTTTTAAGGAAAATGTGATGCAAATTGGTCACTGCTATTCCAGATCAGTTACCAGCCCAGGATATGTATCTGTTAGAAAAAGATATTCATTTAGCTAATATGTAAGCAAATTCCTGCTAGTTAATATGGCTTTAAAGACCATTGCTATTAACCTACCTCAGTGCAAGGTGGTGGCACAGCTTATACATACGTTTTGTAGCCTCTGGTCAGCTGAGTAATGAATATTTCTTTTGATGCAGTGTCTGCTTAAACACTTCTGGCTTGTTGCTGCCCTGCGCAGCCGCCGCGGTTGTGACCGTACACCTGCTGGCAGGGCTGCCTGTTGCAACAGGTTGGGAAAATGATTGGGGTTAAAAATAACCAAGGGGAAAAATAAAGATACGTGGAGATCTTGCACTTTTTCTTGCCCTGGTGCATTTAATCCAGATGAGGAAGGGATGGGCAGGTGTGAGAAACTGTTTAATTTGGCACTATCACTCAGAGAAGTATTCTTCGAACTAAGATTTTTATAAACACGTTTGTATTTCTGGAAGGGAGATGGGCCCGTGACTCTGCAGGGTTTATCCACGTGGTTGGTGTGTGGGGCTGAGTAGCGTAAATCAGACAACTCTTTATCCTGTCGATGCTCTCTGCTGTGCTGTGGAACTGGATTGCAGCAGTAATAGAGGTCATACAGAATAAACTTTTCATTTATAATTAGAACCAATCACAGAACCATAACTAAGCTTCTCCTGATGGGGTTTTTATAAAACATAACAAATCTCCCTCTCCAAATTGATGGATTCAAGGGGCTCCGCTGGGCACGAGGAGCTGGAGTAGGGGCTGTGCATCATCCTGCCTTGTTAACAAAAGGAAGGTGATTACTCCCGATCTGGAGTCATTACTACTTTTCACATTCCTTACAGCAAAGCAAAGCTGACAGGTCCTAATTAGAGCCTGACATCTGTAATAATAAAATATTGTTCATCATGAAACAATTTTAAATATCAAAGAATCGTTACTGCTAATAGTTTAAAATAGACCTTATTGTCTGTGACAGCCCGTGGAATCTGATTTTTTTTTTTTCATTCAGTGTTTTTGATTTTTATAAAAGGAATTTCCCCTGAATTAACACATTGTACAGTCTTTTTAAAAATCACAGTTCTAATCACCTTATTTATAATTCAGCAGCCATCTGCCCTAGCAGGGAATTGGCTTGAATGATACATTAGGGCCTCTCTACTATTATCTCTCCTGCTTCGTTTTTACAAGAAACTATAGGAATTTAAAACCCCAGTAATAAATTTTGAGGGAAAAATCCTGGCAAAAGAAGGCTTTTTTTCCTATTTTTCTACAATTATTGTCTACCAACATAAAAAAAATGAGACCATCATGGTTTATACTGAAAAGGCTTCGCCTGACTAGCGTGTGCTGGTGTTTGAGGGGGTTTGTTTTATTTATTTCTTTGAAGTCTTGTCAGAAACTTAAAGACTCCGCAATGGCCGCTGTTACCAGCACGGGAGGAACCAGCGTGCTCCCGCCTGCTTCTCCCCTCTGTAGAGTGGCTCTTCTATGGCAATTTATAACAAACTTCATCTTGAACAAGGAGCCCTAAATAACAGATTTCCATATGGTTGGAATTAAAATGTCAAGGGTAATCTTTTGTCAAAACAGTGGACTCCCTTGTGTCTGTTTCAGGTTTTTAGTGATTTAAAGTAACTTAAAGTCTTTCTGAAGTTCCGTACATTGAATGAGACTAGGTCATTATGATTGACTTGTATATCTGGCTCCTTCCCTCCTCCAAAATGCGCGTGGTTTGGAATACCGAAGGAAGGAGAACGGTGATAGTGGAGGATTATCTTGACTTTTCTGTTCTGTTTTTCCCTCCTGCTCCAATGGGCGGTTCTGATCTCGCCAGCGGCAGACGCAGCTCCACCATAAGGAAGCAGGTAATAAACATTTCCTTGAGTAACGAAACAGGGGTGGGTGTGTGGTTGCGTAGAGGAGGATAGATGGAAGGCAGGGAAGTGTTTCTGTCCTTCCCTCCCTCTCTTAAATGGACCTTTTCAGTCTTGTTCAAGTGGAACTGGTGTCTACTCGTTCAGTAACTCAAATCAATAAAACATGGATACACAGCCTTGATTCATTTTCCTTGACAAAAATCTAAAATCATTTTACTCTGAGTTTTGATAGGCCTGGAAGAAAAAATGCCAAAGAGCCTTGAGTCTGTCACGGTTTATGGGTTTCTGCTGTTGTTTCTTTGTCCCCTCTCCCTTTATTTTCACTGGTGTCCCACTGCAATGCCATTAAACCAGTAACTGCTTGCTTGCTTGCTTGCGCCGCCTTGTAATAAAGACTTACAACAGCGATGCCTTGTTTTCCTGGCTGTGGTGGGTAGTCTGTTACTTTTTAGTACCTGATGAGCTAAAATGTGTTTCCTTGAGGTAGGGGAAAAAACAAAATATTTCTTGTTGATAATGTAAAGACAAAATTTGGCTTGGAGTTTCATTCCATACAGTCTGTCTTGGGGTGTTGCTTTGTAGATTTTAGGATCCCTGTATATTGGAAATTAAGTAAGAGAGCAGGTTGTGTTTTCGGTGTGCGGAGTCAAACCTTTCAGTTTTCTGAGCTTAATTGTTCCTTTACTTATGCTCTAAAAGTGCTCCTTTCCTATGCTGGAATTGAAGTATGTGTGTCTCTTGATTGCCATTTTCACAAGCAGTTTTTGAGGTGTCTCAGAAGCATATTCTGACTCGAGTAGAGCTGACAGACTGGTCTCTGATTTGGAAACCTAAATTAAAAATAATCTGTCTGCAAACACTGAATCCACAGCTCACAGTAACCTGCATGAAATCACTTGCATGTGGTTTTAATGGGCTTTTTTGATTGTGACCTAACAGTTTAAAACATAACTGCTCTGGGAGTTTTAATCTCTGCTGGGGACCCAGAATATGTGCTTCTCTGTGGGTTCCTCCTGTCAAACTGCAAAATAAGTCTGGGGGGTTATGATGCTGTTTGGATGATTATTAATAAAGCATGTCCTCGGGGGCCAGCTGAGCAGCAGAATGGCTTCTGAAGTATTCTTAATTGGTTGGTGGTATTCTGTACAGCATGGAGAAAACTAGTTCTAACTGGCTATGGATAATTAGTAGAGAAATTATTAATTGTCACTATATGACCAAGTTCTATGACACTTCAATAAAACAAAAAAAAATTAAACCTAAACAAGTTGGGAAAATGGTTGAACTGGTTTTTTTATATATATTTTTGAGCAGAGGACTGTCATCCTTTTGAGGCGATTGAAATGTGATACTGTGGCAACCTAACAAGTGAGCATTTTGATATAAATTAGAGGCATCACGGTCCAAAACTACTGCAGAAGAGGCTATATACATAAACAGAAACTTGGGAGTTTTAATCACATGGTAATTTTAATCACTGGCATTTGACCTTAAGCAAACTGCAGCACTTCTGTTGCTTAGTTGCTGTTCCCCAAAATGGGAGGAATAACTGCAGATGTTGCAGAAATTCAGTTGTCTGAAAAGTAACCTGTGATGCTGTGAAGGATCAGGGGATGCTGGGGAAGGCTGGGGAAGTGTAAAGGCTTGTTGCCATGCTGAAAGTTGCCATTAACGTTGTTTAAGCTGCAAAGTGGCAATCTGGAAGGTTTTGCTGCGTTTGGACTGAAGACAGTGTTTTCCGTGAGCAGGTGCCTGTATGGTGCGCCCTACTGAGCGGATCGTGACCGTAGGGTGCTGATGAGCTGTTTTAAATGTTCGTGACAAAACAGCCAGAGTTTGATGCAATCCTGAAATTGCTCATATTTGAGATGTTTGGTAATCAGTCCAGAAACTAAACACATCTGGAACTGCGTGGAGGCAGAATGTGGCAGATGAGAGGATAAATTTGCTTTCCATTCTCCCACACACACACACGCTTTTGCCCTCACTCTACACTCTGACCGCTGCTCTTGTTGACATTTCTCTTTGCGCAGGACTCCTCACAAGCCATTCCCCTGGTCGTGGAGAGCTGCATACGATTCATTAGCAGACACGGTAAGTTCATGGACAAAAGGTATCCTGTGCTATTTCCATAAAATTAACAGTGATATAGAAGCCTTCCGAAAAATGTTCAGAGTAGCTCAGGACGCGGTGCTTGTGCAGAGAGGAATCCTAGAGACTGCAATATAAAGAAATTATCACTGACTTTTTGGCTATATTTTTGGTATTGTGTGTGTGATCACTTTTCCAAATAGTTATTGCAAATAACTGACCTTGCAAATGTTCTTCCACCAATATCCCTTTGTTTCTTGTAAAATAAGGTTCCCACCCTTAGATACTACTCATGCCTCACCTCCACTCACCTTGCTTTTTGAGTCCTGAAATGTGGCCTTCACCACCAATAATCATCATTCCTCCTCTTCCTAGAGGAGGAGGAATACTCCAAGTATTTGAGTGCAGGAGGTCAAGTAGTGAATTAATTGCTTACTTATTGCCGCAGTGAGATGATTTATACCTGTTTGGAAGGTTAACTTCGCGGCCTTGAATGCTGTAAAAGATTTTAGATGTTTATTATAATTTGTTTTCATTTTTAATCGATATCATTTGTTGGTAGCATGTGAAACAGCTGCTAATTAACATATGTAGAAAGAGGTTGAATTTATCTTCATTAACCAAGATACAGAGCCAGATAGTAAATCCCATTTCATTTTCCTTGTTTAATTACCGTTTTAGAAACTATAATCTAGAGTCCCATTCTCATCATCACTTGGAAGAACCAAGTGCCGTAATCCTTTATTAAGGCCATACTTTGACATTTGCTGGGAAAACCGTTGAAACCACATTGCAATGCGAACCAAATCGGGGCCATCAGGAGATTTTGGTTTTTAGACTCATATTCCTGGGTTAGCTTAGATCCCCAACAGAAGGATTTTCCAACAGACTCAACTGGTTTTTGCTCTGAATGTCAGATCGTGGCCGTACAGGTACAGTTTGTAATGAGAAGGAATGTGCTTTTACACAACAAATCCACTTTGGGCAGAAGAAACGATAAAACTGCCTGCCTGACGCACTGACATTGCAGGAATGAATTTTGTTGGAGGTAGCCTGACATTTCTAAATGTTTTGCTGCGTAGGTGTGGGATGAATGTCGTTTTCATTCTTGCTTCTCTGCACTTGGGGTTGTTTCTTTTCACTGTTCCTAGCCGTGTGTCACAGCTACCAGGTACAGCCCCATACCGCAAAGGTCTCATTGCGTTGTGATAAAAACAGTCGCAGAAATTGAGAGGAAGAGGCCACAGATGCATTCAAGAGAGCTTATGAGTTTATAGCCATTATTATAAATAAAGCAAAGACATTGCAGCGTTCACTGTTTCAGAAAGTGTACAGTTAAAAGGCTTGAATGAATGGGAGTTGATTTCCCTACGTGAAGCGTGTATTTGTTCGTTAGGTGATTTGTAACGGTTGTTGCTCATCTTACATGTACTAGTAAAATTGTTACGATGGTAGTATGTTGGAACACCTCGCCTACTTGATAATTGGTTTTAATGACGTTGCTAATGCTTACTTTTTAGCAAGAATGTCTTTAAGACTATCCTAAAACCCTAGATAGCAGGTCATGCTGGGGTAATTAAATGCTTCCGTTTCAATCGGCTGATTTGCTCTGGGCCTTTGCGGTATCGCTCTTGCAAAATAAACTGCTTCATTGGGTAGTTAGCCATATTTTACTTCTGGCTGATATACCGTTAGTTTATGACTTTCTCTGGGTTGTAAAATCCTTTGGGGATCCTTCAGGGTAAAAGATAACATGCACGGCTGTTACAATCCAGTTATTCTGTCAGTTTAGGAAGAAGGGTTAATATTTTTTGTCCGTGGTGCTGAGTTCTGTTTTTACATATTCTGTACGTGCCGGGACATCTAAGGGAAAGATGGCTTTTAAAACGCATACTTTTGCCTGTGTTGCTTATGTTTCCTTTATCATATATGCTGTAGCTGATGAAGGTGCCAGCTTATCTTATCTTACTCTTATCAGCATTTCTTATTGTCTTACAGGTTTGCAGCATGAAGGGATATTCAGAGTGTCTGGGTCACAAGTTGAAGTAAATGACATAAAAAATGCATTTGAGAGAGGTAAGGAGGATCTCAGAAATTATTGCCAAATGTATTAATATGTTTAAATGTTCTGAAATGGCGTGTTTTGAATGCAACTTGCTATATTTTGTTCCTTTGATTTTTGTGTTTCCTAAATGAGTCTAGCCCAAACACTTTTCTAGTGCTCATTAACCTTGAATACGCAGTTGTTTGGCATTCTGCTTTATATCTTGTAGAGTGTCTGTATAATAAATATTCTGAATTCAATCTTCTCTCATGTCTGGTAGTTTATTGATTATTTGTAACACTAAAAGGTATAGAGAATTTCATTATTGGGTGTAAGTGGATTTTCCTGCCTTCTCCCCCCAGCTCTTTGTGAATAGGCTGGCTGCTAGAGGATGAAATTCTGTGTTTTCCATGTTCTCGAGGCACAGCTGGGCAACATTTATTCTAAATATCAGCAAGTGAGAGAGTAAATTTCAAGACACTGTTAATGTGACATAGCTTTTAATAGATTTGATTTTCTTTGTGAAGAGCCATTCCATACAAAGGCAAAGAACGGCTGGGAGCCTCCTGACTCATCAGCTTCTGGCTGGGCTGCTCTCTAGCAGAGCAGGTTCAGAAGAGCTTGTTCTTCAGGCCGTCCTTGCAGCCCGTCTCCCCGGTCTTGCTTGGGTCACCAAAACCAACAGGGCTCATGTTAATTCCCTGAACACATCACTCTAAAAGAATATAGTTAGCGTGTTTCTATGCTTGCTGTTGGAAGAGATGAGCAGTAATTACTTGGGCATAGCAAGTTTATTTTGCTTTTGGGGAGAGAGGAGTTTCATGGACATGTATGAAACATGGCGTCTAATTTCACCTGTCTTCATCTCCATCTACCTGCGAATTAAAATCCTCAAGAATGGAGGAAGCAGAAATGTCTATCATGGGCTGCAGGTAGAGGCTTGATATCAGAGTGAAAGACCTCTTTTTTTAAATAAAGGAAATACCAGTCATCTTGGGAAAATAGCCAGTTGTTCCAGCACTAACATGCAGAAATAAAAAGGTGATTTTTTTGGGTTTGGTTTTTTTTTGTTTTTTTTTTTTTTTTGCTTCATCTCACTTGTCTCTGTAAAGCATATAATATACAGAACTGAGAAAGTTAACAATAATGTCTCTGCAGTTTATTAGTTCGTCCAGAACCCTTGGTGGCAGTTAATATCAAGGATAATGCTCCAGTTTGTAGTGGCCCATTTATTATCCTGTGTGTTATTAAGATAATAGGCAAGCTTTGGTAATTTCAGTCACATAATGGATATATATAGCTTCAATTTGAGGATTGCCCCATCATTAAATCTAATTATATCTGATAGGAAGTTTTCCCTAGGGAACAACTCCTTAAGTGGGCATCTTTTCTTTTGTAATACAGACAAACTGTGGCATATCTGCAGTGACAAATTATCTGTCCCAGAAACACTCCCCCCCCGCCAGTTCAACGCGAGATGTCTGCATCTGCTGAGCCAAGCGCACGATGCTCAATGGCCTCTTGCGCGCGCACCAAATCCACCTTCGCTTCGGTTGTGAGTCTGCATAAAGACCCGCTCCTGGACTCATGTAATGTTCACCTCCGTGGTGGATCTGTGATGTTCACACCCTACCAAAATATCTGGAGCCTGGAAGCGTTACTACCGCTCTAGGAGCATCGCCACCCTCCGTGGGCGTGAGCCAGGCGCTCCCGTGTCAGACTGTAATCTGCTTGATAGAAAGCTGTCCCAGGTCTCCTGGGATTGCTGTCAGAGGCTTCCCTTCTCGACTGCGATGCACAGGAGAGATCTGTCTCTACCTCACGCTGGTTGTAGTGCAGTTGGAGTAGGTGGGATTAATTTTGTGCTGCATAAATCCTTTTCTCCAGCTGAGGTGCATCCTTCCAGTCGATGCCTTTCTCCAGTATTGTGATTTTTTCTTGTCTGTTTTTCTTTGCTTGTCATGAAGGGGAAGATCCACTGGCTGGGGACCAGAATGACCATGACATGGATTCAATAGCAGGAGTTCTGAAGCTCTATTTCCGAGGCTTGGAGCATCCTCTCTTCCCCAAGGATATCTTTCATGATCTGATTGCCTGTGTCAGTAAGTATATGAAGATCTGAAAAGAAATAGGATTAATTTTTCCAGCCTCATCTTCCACTTCCCTCTCTTCCCCTCTTCCTTTTTCCTAGCTCCAAAATAATCTTTTTACGGTTACTTTGGTTGGGTTTGTGTTGCACTGGTATCCTACTCTCTATTAGCCAGAGTCTCGGCATTTACCTGGTTACAGCCATCCTTATTCTGATAGCAGAATAGCATAGCATAGCATTTTTATGAATGAGCAAGGAGGTAGAAATGAATAGATTTTACGAGCTGTGTCATGGATTTTTTCTGAGACAGTGCTTTGTGACAGGATTCTTTTAAAACAGAATAAAACAAAAACCTCCCTTTCTGAAAAATAATCTTTAAGACCTCTCATCAGAAGGTGTCAGAAATGCCCTCTCAGAAGCAGGGATCGCCGGCAGGGTTTCTTGCCCTGCGTGCTTTCCCTAGTGTTGGTAGATACACACTGCTGCCATGCTTCTGCATGTCCTCTTCAGCTGGCAAGGTGGTAGTCGTACACCTTTTAGCTTCATAATCATGAGGGGCCATTTCTGGGCTCCTGTTAAAGAATATCAACCATGAGGGCAGGCACAGTCCAGTTGTTAACATTTTTGATGGTTTCTGAAGGTGGTTCTGGTGGGCAGAGGCTTGTTTGTGTTTTTTGTACGTGAACAACCTCATTTTAAATGGCCTGACTATTGCCACGTCCTTCAGAATCGAAGAATGATTCTGTTGTCCAAGTAGTGAAATGGCCTTTGCCGTGGCAGCCTTTGAAGTAAAGCAGAAGATAACTGCTTCTAAAATGGCTCGTGGTTTTTTCTCCTGATAAATGCGTTTACAGAGTTGAATTTACATTATACGAAAAGAAAAATCTGCTTCCAAATAAGTTCTCCCTTCTGAGATGATTTATGCTGCCCACTTATTTCTCAGTAGGCTGCTGCACACAGAGCTTTTTGCCTCACCCTTTAACTATGTTAATTTTCCTTTGAGTGTTATACAATTTCTTTTTTAAACACCCACCTTTCTAAGCTAACTTGAATGAGCTATTGTGCCAGAACTATTGAAACAGATGACATCCAGTGCTCCCACGCTAGGAAGGAACTTGCAGTGAAGTTCCACGTGTTCAGGGACCTTCGCTGTCAAAGGCTTCGCCAGCAGGTCCCGCAGCCTTTGCGTTCCCGTGCCGGGCAGCGCTGGAGGATCCGGAAAATGGGCAGACCCTTCCTTCCTCCTTCTACTGCTGCTCTGCTGGCTGTCCTTCTTGATAGCTTGCCCAGGAACCAGCATAGTATACTGGTTGCATTTGGACCCAGTGGCAAGTTGTGGGTACGGTGATACGATGACCCTGTGGTGCTCTTTCTTCCTTTCAGCAATGGATAATTTACAAGAGAGAGCGCTCCACATCCGGAAGGTGCTTCTGAACCTGCCAAAGACCACTCTGATTGTAATGAGATACCTCTTCGCGTTCCTCAATCAGTGAGTATCCTTGAGAGCACCATGGCCCTGCTGGAGGACTTGGTATAAACGTGATGAATGGCAGAACCAGCCTTAACATTGCTGCGTGTGATCTGAGCAACAGTTCAAGGTGCAAATGCCACAGGAGCTTGCTATTGCATCTGCCTTCCTGGGCTTTTCAGCCTTGCCGAAATTCATCCCAATGATACGAATGCAATCTGAAAGGAGTTCCAGAAATGAAAGTGAATAATGTGCTGGTAATCCAAGCAAAAAGTGATATGAAAGAGTCAGAAATGGGGCTCCGCACCAGCAAGGAGCACTATGTGCTTAGTGGTGTGAGTGGTGGAGGGCGAGTGTATTTTTTTGAAAACAGTCGACTGCGCCTGGCTGGTTCGTTGGAGAGCTTGGCAGCAAGGAGTCAGTCGTTTCCTCCAGTAGCGTGGTCTTGACACCTGAGGTACCATAAAGGAAAAATGTCCTAAGCAGAAGGTTATATATAGATTGTCACGGCCCTTTGAATACCGTTTAGGTGAAAGAGAAATACAACTGTAAGACAATATTTTCACCTAACAGAGGCCTGAGGCTTACTGTCTGCTTTTGTAAAGCTCCTGTTCATCTGCTACTTTTAGTGAACATCTTATTCCTTATATTAAATTGAGACAATGTTAGGGTTCGAGGTTTTTCTAAAAGATTTGTATTAAAATGGAGCAGGACATTTACTAATCCTATCCATATATTCAAGTGGTTATTTCGCTTTGGAAAGCAGGGGGGTTGTTTCATGGATGTCGCTCCTGGAGTCACCGAAATGTATGACTTTCCAGTCTCAGTAGCTTGTAATTATTCCAAGTAGTGATCTAGAAAACAGGGAGTTTCAAGGGGAATTGTATTGGAACTTAGTTTTCTGTTCAATCTTTAATTGACACCTGAAAGGCATGAATTGTAGGTTTGGGACAAAATTTAGTCAGATAAAAATTGTGTGTTTAAAAAAAAGGCACCATATAGAAACTGTAAGATTCAGATTTGCTGGGAAATCCTGAAGAAAAGTCCCAAAAAAGGCCCACTTGAGAAGCTCCTGGACCTTGGAGAAATGTTGTAACGCTCGGCACACTTGATCATGTGCGTTTAGGCAGAGAGGACCTGGTATAACTGTGGTATCGAGTGCTGGGCTATGAACAATAATACAGAAGAAGAAGAATGTCCTCCCCTTGTAAAGTCAGCACCCAGTGCTTTTCGCATAGTCTTGAGCTTTCAAACTCCCTTTGGGGTTTCTGTTTCATTTCTCTGTAAATGCAATCACTATCTCATTTTTTACGTGGACCCAGAACATTCATGTCCCAGCTGATCAGCTTTAAACAGCAGAAAGCCCAAAGCAAACCTTCCCAGCTCAGCTCTGTGCTCTCCAGCAGGTGATGAGGATGATAATGTTTTCTGCTGTTAACCCTCCTCCCCGCTTCTGTCTTTTGCAGTTTATCTCAGTTCAGTGAAGAGAACATGATGGATCCCTACAATTTAGCCATCTGCTTTGGGCCAACACTGATGTCTGTGCCTGAAGGTCATGATCAAGTCTCTTGCCAAGCTCACGTCAATGAATTGATCAAAACCATCATCATCCAACATGAGAACATCTTCCCAGGACCAAGGGAGCTGGAGGGTCCAGTCTATAGCGGAGGTGGAAACACCGAGGATTACTGGTATGAAAGATACCACTGAGGAGAAAATGAATGAGTGGATATTTATTTACGGATTAGCATGCTACAGTCATGCGTTCTGCGTTGTCTAATTCTGGATTCGAGCATCTGGCCCAGCCTTTCAAAAATCTGTTTTATGGAAGAGGAGATGGCTCTGGTATCTCTGGAGAGTCATCAACTTAAAAGAAATAAGCTGGTAGAAAGTAGCTGTTCAGTTGTCAAACCTAGCTCACTTATCTTGAAGGGCAAGGTTGTGTGGAGATTTTCTTGGATGTTCTGATATAGTAGCTGCCAAAATCAATCTCTTTTTTTTTTTTCTTTTTTTCTCCTACTTTTGCCTTTTTTTCCTGCTTGTCTTGAGTGCCTTTGCTTCAGACACAGGGGTCACTTGCAACTGAACCTAGAAAGCTGTGGCATGGTTTAATTTTCAGGGCAGCACTGACGGTGGGGGAGGGAAGAGGGAGGAATGCAAAATCACCGTTTCCATCCAGCTTAAAGCTCAAGAGGCCCGGCCGCGTGTTCAGTCTGAAAGCCACATCTGGAAGCAATTCAGCCAGAGCGGCTCCTGTCATCTGGGGTGGAAGGTTGGGGAGTGGGGGAAGGAAAGGAGGTGTTTTCTTTCCTACTGGCCAAGCTGATCTCTCCCTCTGAAAATGAGGAATGTTAAATTGTGTCCTGCTTCTCCCCCCGCTCCTTCCCCCCTCCAGTGTCCCAGGAATGCAAATGATTATTTTCATATACTAAAATAAATACCTCTTTTAAATGAAGTCACTCTGGCGACAGAGCTAGCCTTGTTTCCCTGACTTGTTTCGGAGTGGCTTTAACTATCAGCTCGCTCCACGTACGTGTGGTGAGGAGAGGCTCCTCTATCCTAACTGCTGTAGGCAGAAGACTTGCCAGAGCCCCTGTTGGAAATTCTGTTAATTTTACCCTTCACTCTGATGTTTTTAGCTGATGTTATATGTGAAAGAATTGTAGAGGAAAAAAAATTTAAGAATCTTTATGACGTTAAGGAAACATTAACTTTGACAAGAGATTTTGTCCCATAAGGTGAAGGGAATAAAAATGTGAAATGTTCAGTACACTCAGTGTGGGTGATGCTTCCCATGAGTACGTAGGAGGCAAAATGTCCTGGAAGGTAATACCAATTTTCTGAAGGCATTTGGTTTTTCTTCATTGCCCTTCCTAACCACCCTGACCTGAGACCCTATTAAGCAGAGAAGGGTAGAAGCAAGCAAGGGAGACTGCTTAAAGCCAGGAAGAAGCATCTGGTTCCCATTCAAGCCTTGTCATAGCCCTGGTATTTAGATAGTTGTTAGTTATTGCCCATAGGGCTCCTTGCCACAAAGCGTGCAAGCAGCAGAGTGAATCCTTGTCGTTCAGCTGATTCATCAGGGAGCGGAGCCTGCTGTATTTGTGATATCCCGGTGCCACTTCGCTGGGCTGAGTCGTCTTTGTGCCGGGGAACTCGCAGGCGGTGCTTTGGCATGGAGGCTGCCCGGGCTCGGCGCCACGGCTCGTGTGCTCTGCGCTCTCGCGGCGAGCGGCACTCGCTCCGAGTCGGCAGCTGCCGAGGAGCTTTGAAACGGCTCGCCTCGGGCGGAGGAGGGTAGGGCAAGGTTCAGAGTTGATGACAAATTCAGGGCTGTGCTGCAGGCATCTTTGAAATACTGCCTTTGAGTCAAGCCTAGGACTGTGCTGCATCTGTCTGTCCATCTGAGGCTGCACGAGGGACAGCATGGGGAGAGTCCAGGAGTCCTCTGTACCAGCAAGTGAGACCATCAGAACGCAGGGAAGAAGATAGCTTATAGATGCTCCACTTGCATTGCATTCCTCCAGCGGTATATATTGCTTGCACTTTCAGAGCCTTGGGGTGAAGCCCAGCAGCCTAGCACTAACCACTGCCGCATCCCGGGGCTCACGTGGCAGAGGGACTGAGTCTGCAGCAAGGACAGGTTTTTTGGTGGAAAGTGCTGTTGGAGGCATGGAGAGGAAGAGGCGCGTGGTCTTTGTGCAGTATTTGGATCTTCAGTGTTGGCTGTACGCAACATTACTTCACAGTCTGCATGAAACTTTAGCCCTCAATGCCGTGTTCCTCCTGGGAGCTCCATTTGGCTTCAAATTCTTCTGTAAACTTTATTAAGTAGCATAAAGGCTTTGCAAAGGATGGGAAAGGTTGATTCCTGAGGTACTGACTCAGAAGACGGTGGGGCAGCTTCGTGTCATGTGGATTAAGCATAATGAGACGCCAGAATTATCCGAACATTTTACCCCTTCTTTTTCTTTTTTTCTCTCCTTCAGAAGGGTATGGGAGGTAGATTACCAAAGGGAGAGGACTTTACATCCATGGTCACTTACTTTAACCATTGCAAGGCCAAAACGAGGGATGAAGTTGTTACTGTGTGACGAGAATTAAAAATCACTTCTAACGAGTTACAGTGTAAGAGTGCAGCAAACACGTTTTGTCTTTAGCAACAGCATCTGGTAAGATGAGGAGTGAGCACTTTTTTTTTTTTCCCCCTTCTAAGACAGCAGGCAGGGCAGGCAGGCAGCGCTGCCAGCTGGCAGCAGGTCTGCGGAGCTACTTGGGAGAGGCAACGGATCCTCTTCCAGTTTCCTTTCTGCTCCTGTCCTGAGGGAACTGCTCGTGTAGCTTCTTAGAAAAACATAACCTTTGGTTGCCACTTGTTGTCTATTGATCCTTTCAAAGCTTTTCTTCATGCAAAACATAAATGAGTACTCTTGGTGGTTTAGGTGCTCTGTAAATAAAGATTCCAGGCAATTAATCTGGCTATGGGAGTCGTTCACTGAAATGAATGGGACAATTTAAGATTGTGATAAAAGGGAAAGAGGGAGGTGACAAACTCGGACCTGGAAATATCATTATGAATTGAGAAATAATTTCCCCCAGGAAGAGGCAGCTATCTCATCAGTCATCTAATGAGCTAATTAGAGCAATGGAGAATACAGCTGAAGGAATAATTCTGGCATGGCAGAGAGGAGCTAGACCCAACATGCCTCTGCTGTCTGACTTCTGAACATCTCCAGAGGGCCAGGTTATAAGACCTGGAGTTGGGCTTTCCTGATAGCATACAAGGAGGTTAACAACGATGTTTGGTTTGCTTGATCAAATAAGAATTTAGCTTGATTTTTAGACACACTGACTTCAGTATGTGCAAATGCATCTGCAAAGTGTCTGTCACAGTGAAACCTAGATATTGACTTCTGATACGGATGTTCCTAGTTAAGTTATCTTTGATTTTTGTAAATGAGGAAACTCAGTTTCTACCAGTGTCAAGCACCTTCTCTGTTTCCCTCTGTTGTAGCGAAAGTCCTCATGGAGAGAGAGCCTCAACAGAAGACTCGGTTCAGGACGTTACGGCTGAGCACCACACCAGTGATGATGGTATGCAAAGTCTATTAACTCCTTGGTTAACTGGTGCAACCTCCTGTGAGGGAGGCATCTAGGTAGCGCCTTGCAATTTAAGTTCAAATTTAGATCCAAAGAGGAGTTTAAATCGGAATAGCCACTTGAAACATCACATACAGCATTTGATGCCAAAAAGTAAAAGGGTATGGGACCGACAGGAATCTTTAGAAGTTATCTGACTGGTTTGCAGTATCCCTTTTTCAAGGGTATCTTAGCAGCAGGCCTGGGCACACTCCACGCTTGCATGACTGTTTGAGCTCATCTGTACCCTAGAAAGATCTTAGAGTTGGAAGACGTGGAGGAAGCGTGGAGCCAAAGGCTGGATATGTGTCAGCGTGCGCTCCCCGCTGCGTGTGCCAGGCATTTCCCCTTTCGGTAGCTTTGGCAAGGGAATTGAGTGCCTTAAGCCCCAGTGCTTCTGCTTTAAGGAAGCGAGCAAAATAAAATAAAAAAACTGTTTGTCTTCCACTGGGAGCCAGGTTTTAGGCTAGAGGGTCCTGGTGGCATCTGTAATTTTTTGGGTTGTCTTTGGCAAACTCTGTTACCCTTCTTGTCTGATCAGTGAAAAAAGGGGTGCCAACGCTGAGAATTTCATGATATTTCCTAAGCAAAAGGTGACACTGCAGTCTTGGAGTGTCTGTTGTTGGTAATTGCAAAGCCTCAGCTGCATGTGAGCTCCATCCAGAAATGTGAAATGGTGATCCCCAGAATACTGACCAGCATGTAAAGCAGACTGACCAAAACAGGACAGAGTATGGTTTTATTCTTGGGTTTTGGCCCCTTGCAATTATCTAAGTAAGTTCTGCGATGGTTTTACTTCTGATGGCCTCAGTTGTAAAGGTGGGAAGAAGGTAACGTTCCCTTAAAATTAGGTGGCATCCTTTTTGAGCTGGTCTCTAGGAATCTGCTCAGTAGCCCTGCCATGTGCTCCTGCGCTGCTTTTTGCTCTCTTTCCTCCAGCAGTTGCCTAACAAACCTTTCCCATGGCATTGCTGTGCTCCTGCTGGCTTCACGGTGCTCACACGCCAATAACAGAGGAAACGATGTTGAGCACTGCTAGAAATGCTGGAAAATCAGTTCTCCCTCGGCAAGGTCAAGCACTGTCACAGCGACTCCTCACCAAGGTTGTTAGGAGGAAACACAAAGCCTACGGGAATGAACCATGAGTTCGCTGTCTGTCTTGAACAGAGTGTTCTTTCTGAAAAGTGTTAGCTTCTTAAAAATGCATGACATGTCCTTTTTGAGTTTGTACCTGAAGAAGGAGCAATTTCATTGCTGTAATGAAGGAAAGGCTAACTCTTCCCGCACCTGTAAAGCCTGCAGGCTGGAACGCCGTGGGATGTACTTGTATTGTTTCTGTGCGGGATTTTTAGATTGCTCATGTAGCTGCGAGGGCACAACGATGGGAGAATGAGCAGTTAGAGATTAGGGAAGGACACTGTTTTACAGCCTCTGGAACTAGATTGCGTGGGGCCCCTGAGCAAGGTAAAATTTGGAGGCATTTTGGATGGAGTTCTGCAACCTACATGGAATATTCCATAGGAAGCATTTGGGAGGGAGCATTTGGCACCAAAGCAGAGGAGGGAGCTGGGCCTCTATCTTTTTGAGGGAGCAGCAAGGTCTGGTTAACTAAGGAGTCTCACATCCTTCTAATTGAGCTGCTCAGTGTCATACCTCGGGTGTGCTTGTCAGAAGTGCAGCGTACGGCTCCGTGGCTTAGTGGGACAGATGTTCTTAGCTTTTTCTCACTCCTTCAGTCTTTAGATGTGGCCAAGTGCTTGCTCCTTTAGCTCTTTTGTGAGGCTGGCCCTAGTCCTCTCAAAGTAGAGCTGTCATCCCAGCCACCTTCCCTGGAGGGAGGAATCGGTTTTGGGGTGCGGGCAGAGGTCGTGTTTTGCAGAGCATCCATGCTGTTGACCATCAGCCTCGCTGTACGCGTGAGTGGACGCTCCGGTTTGAGACAGGCATAAGAGGTCAGAAATGCTGAAAGACATGCAGGTCGTATGTTCGTTAAATTATGTGTATGAGTGGAAAGATTTAAAACTGCTGCTTTCCTGCACAGGCTGTCAGACTGGCAGGGGTAATTGTTTGGCTTAGCCTTATTGCTCATTATTTGCGCAGCTTTCTTCTCGGAGCATACGTGTAGTAGGAAAAAGCTACTGGAAATTAGAATCTAAAATCACTTCTCTGGACAAAAGCCAGAGTCCTAAAAAGCAAATTGGAAACATAAGAAACCTGAGTGCCGCACTCGTCTGGAACAATAAACACTTCTTAATGAAACAGATGGAATTTACAAAACCACACTCCCATCCCCTTCGTAAATGGAGGGGGACACCAAAAAACAGCACTATCGGTTTTTTAGTGTTATGAAGAAGCTGGCTCCAGAGGCAAAACAAGCAAGAGGAAAGAAGGAGCCAAAACCAGATAACCATGTGCTTTGGGGAGTCTGGAGCAAGGCGGCTATCGCAAGCTGCAAACACGGGCCAGGCTTTTCTCACCCTTGCAGATCTCTCGCTGGTTGCTGAGGGCTGATAACGGGATTCGTGTGAGGCTGACCACAGGCTTACCTGAAAATGTGTGATTTGACAGAATTCTGACCTGTCTGGTTTAGTAATGGAGAAATTAATTACTGGGGGGTCGATCTAGCAGATCCTGTTGCTGATTGCCCTCAGCGCTCGGTCACTTCGTGCTTTGTAACAGATGCAGATGGGGCTCCCGGGGGGGGGGATGCTTCTGCTCTGCGCTCAGACCGGCTGATGAGACGGTGGTACTGCAGCATCGGCTCGCTCAGATGGATTTACGCTATATATATTCTCAAGCCCAGCTGCTACCTTGCCTGCCTGTAGGCAGCCTTGGAGACCTACTTCTTGAGCGTATGCTTTCCCAAGGAATAATTGTAAAAGCTGTGGCTCACGTTGGGCCTTCCAGTCCTTTTCGGCTGGCTCTTGCACTGCAGAAGCTTCCCGTGACGCAGAGGAGATCTCTGTGTGAAATGGCCTATCTTTCCTTGTCCAGGAAGAGGAACCACAAATCTCTTTCTCCAGGAAAGAACTCGATTTCCATGGACCGCTTGCCTGTGTTAAAGCTCCTTTAAAGTAATTAGAGACTGAAGTCCACTGGGGCTGTGTCGTTGAGCTCATCTCCATTCCCCTGATTCCTGCCTAGAACTGGGAGCTGGCTTAATATATATTTAGACTCAACCAATGGCAGATTTTTCTAAGGCTTAAAAATATCCACGTGAATTTCATATTGATTTTCCCGAGTGTCTAAATGCCCATATTGTCCCTCTGTATAATATCAGAGCCCTACAGGGACCCGGATTAGCGGCTGGTTGCAGACACAGCGTGGCTGTAGTTCTGTGAGCTTTTCAAGCAGGAGCAGTCAGATTTGGAGCGCGTTGTGCAGCTCCGAGCGCGGTGCCGCTCTGCGTGGCGTGCACGGTGCAGCCCAGCTGTGCGGAGCCCGGGGGAGCCGCTTGCTCTCCTGATCGCTGCACAAACCGCAGCGGCGAGGCGCTGAATGTTTTCGTTAGCTTCCATGACGGTTCGATGAATAGCACGGCCTCCCACGGTGCCAGAATCCGGTCTCCTGGGTCAGGTGAACCTCACAGGCAGCAGAAATTTCCTTGTGAATAGATGCTTTATTTCTGAAGCAGCTTGGAATCAGAGGATGTTTCCCTCCCTAAATGCTAATAACAACTCCTGCTTGCCGGCCCAGGAGGTTTAGTTTAGCTGCCTTTAAGAAAGCATGCCATAGGCAGATTTTTGTCTGGAACATACCTGATTGCTATGCGGCTTTGAAATTTTTTTTATTTTAATGAGATACTAATTTTGCCATTGCCACTTCCATCTTTTTACACTTGAATTGCTGTAGGTGGGTTTATGACTTGGAAAACGTGAATGTGTCCACCACGTAGAGATTAGGTAAATGCTGAAATTGCAACATCCTCATATTGTAGGGGTTCCCCTCTGAATCTTACTGCTTCAACCCTCTGCTGCCTTAGGAAGCAACACTTTGTCCTCTTCCATGCTCTCGTCATAAGCTGTTTTATGGTAGGTTTAAACTGTTGAATACTTACCTGAGCCCAAGTGTTTAGTGAATTATTGTTTATTCCCTTCTATCTCCTAGAGTGTGAGCCCATAGAAGCAATAGCGAAGTTCGACTACATTGGCAGGACTGCACGAGAGCTGTCCTTTAAAAAAGGAGCTTCTCTCTTACTCTATCAGCGGGCCTCAGATGACTGGTGGGAGGGACGCCACAATGGAATTGACGGCCTTATTCCTCATCAGTATATCGTCGTTCAAGACACGTATGTTACTCTTTAAGCCCATCTGCAAGATGGGCTTGCTTAAAACTCAGGTGCGGAATGGAGCGTTTGTGTCAAGATGTTGACACCAGGTGGGGAGAGTTCATCCTTCGACCTCCCCTGCAAGAAGGGAGTCCTCTTGAAACAAGCAGAGCTCCGCAGAGGCATAGGTGTCCACATACGCGGAGGCACGATATAAAAATTGTTCTGGTGCTGCCAGCCTGTTAAAGATGCAGAGCTGGGATCTCCAGGTTGCTCACAGAGATCAGGCGCTCTCATTTGAAAGATACGTAATGATTCGTAAGAGAAAGATGCTAGCACAGTGCTGTTGTCCTGTATGTATGTTTACATACACAGTGCTGTATTTGAAATTCAGTGCTGTTGGTCCTGTTTTGGTTGTGATTTCCTTCCCTCCTCCTTCCTAGTGAGGATGGTATCTCTGAAAGATCCAGTCCGAAGTCTGAAATAGAAATAAATTCTGAGCCACCGGAAGAAAAAGTGACTGCTAGAGCTGGTGCCAGTTGCCCAAGTGGGGGTCACGTCGCAGATATTTACCTTGCAAACATCAACAAGTAAGAACAGCCTTGCATTATTTTACTTAACTGTAAAGATCTTGGTGATGAGTCCAGTAAAATATTTCCTTCCCTGAAAAAGGTTAACTAACGAGCGCTGCCACCATTATTCTCTGCTTCCCCCTCTTCTAACTTGCTCACGTTTTGCTGTCCTCTCTCCCTCTGTCACCAGTGTGGCCAGTGCTCATGTAAAATCCCACTGGCTTCTCTTCCCTATCCCCAAGGTGCCATCTCTTCCCGTTTTCCCAAATATGTCCTATTTTATAAGCTAAGCATACAGAGAAAGGGAGGGGAGTAGCGGAGTGAGTTCTTGTAATCGTGCGTTCCCATGGCTTGTTATGTTCTGTGATTTGTTATGTGTCGTTTACATTTAACATGTTTTGTTTTATGGGGTGGGGGGCAGTTTCTTCAGAAACTAGTGTCACGTTTTGTGCTAAATGACATACCTTAAGTCCCACCATCTGGCATTGCCCGTAACATTCTTCCGTTTCTCCGGCGCTTCTCACCTTAGGTTACTAACCATATGCTTGCAGTGAAACAGCACACCTCCCTGTTGCTCTAACTTCACCTCCTCAACTAGAAATTGTTACTTTAGCCAACATTCAGCATAATAAAAAACCTGGGAAACTAAGCTAGTAACAGACTAAATTTCCTGATCTGTTATTTAATTATTCTAGAGCAGACTTATCCCCCATATCTTTCTGATTATTTCCTTCGTATTTAAAAAAACCACATCTCTCTATTGTGCAGTGAAGGTATTAATATGATAATTACAGTTTTATGGGAGTGGATATTTTTAACCTTCAGTTAATTTAACAGAATGTAGTCTATAAAGGCATTAACAGAAATGCATCCTTTTTAAAGGTTTGGACCTGCTCATGTCCTACACAGAGCCTGGTCCTTAGTTTATGGGAGTCGGCAGAGCTCCATTGGTGTCAGTGAAGCTATGTTAATCTGCATCAGCTTGGGATCTGGGCTTTCTTTGATGATACTTATTGTATGAGCCAAGGAAGTATGCCATTCTGCCAGTTATGGAAAGATTTGTAGAACGAACAGAGCTATGTTGGAGCTTCACCATCTGCTGGTTTTGCTAGTGTTGTATGTAGTGTTTTTAAGAAACCTGGGTAATGTCCACTCCAGTTTTTTTCCCTTTACTAGGGAAACTGATATTTAGCAACAGTAGCATAAGACTCATTTTGTTGTTTTTTCTTTAGGAATGAATCTTCTGACCTATGTGTGAACAGACTTGGGCAAAATTAAATCAGATGGTTTCGCAATGACAGTTGTGCCACCCACTGAATTATTATTTGGATGCCAAAATCCTACTGGAGTTAACACTTTCTTGCAGTTATTCATGGGGCTGGTGCTATATATAAATGGATCCTTCCCTGTATAATGGATGCCAAGCTTCAGACCTATGGCATAAAGTATTCTGCTGCATTGGCCTTCATATGATTTGAATGGAATCGTGCTGTCAGACCGCATGGTGCTGGGGTAGAAACTAAATTCTTTGGACCAGCTCATCCATTTGACATCATCTTTTGTTATATCTGTAGCCCGACATAGATAATGCCTCATGGTCCTGCTAAAGCAATGAAAAAGAAACATCTGTTACCACCAGCAAACATTGGAAATGATCATTAACCCCAACCGATGGGGTTCTTTGCTTGCCAATCTCTGAAAATAACAACTTGATGCCTTGGGCCAGGAGCTTAGTAGACTTATACTGTGTCCTCCAGTCAAAAATTGTAGCTCTGCTCTTCTAATGTAATAAAAACACATCATCAAAACCTGTTGATGGCACAGAGGGTTTTTTTTATTCAAATATAAATTCTTTTCTTCTTGACCAAGTAAATTACCTTCCATCCAAGTTTTCTGGTTTTGCTATGAATGTGCACAGCTGCCAGAAACTCAGTCTTGTTGTTAGAAGTGTTAAGCTGGAATGGTTTATAATTTTACTGTTTCATAATGACTCCTAAAATCCTGGGTGTGTTTGTAATCTGGGTGTCTTTATGTCTCTTCCCATTGTCCTCTGTGTTGTTTTGGGGGGATGTCTTCAAATTACAGCCCGTTCTGTGTACCTGATTGTATTGACTTGTTTTGCTTTTGTGACTGAAGGCAAAGAAAGAAACCAGAGTCAGGCAGCATCAGAAGAGCCTTCCGTCAAAGTGACAGCCATGGACTAGGTAGTTCAATGGCAGAACCAGCCTCCCCAGGAGCCATAGCCGGTTCCAGACCCTCATCTCAGCCCATTATGAGCCAAAGTCTTCCCAAGGAGGTTCCAGATAAATGCTCCATCAGTGGCCACGGCAGCCTCAATTCTATCAGCCGACACTCGTCTCTGAAGAACAGGATAGACAGCCCGCAGATCCGGAAAACTGTGACAGCAGGGAGGTCCAAGAGCTTCAACAACCATCGGCCCATGGACCCTGAAGTTATCGCACAGGTAAATAGGAGGGCTTTGCCTTAAAGATTTGTTTTGAAAACTGAAAGGATGTGGGATACAATGAGATGCTTTAACGCGAAGTCTGATTTAATCTCGTATCCGTTCCCTTCTCGCAGTGCAGTATTAACTTACTCCACAGCTTGAGTCTGGTCTTTCAACCTCACTGTGTGTAAGTCACTGAGGCTGCTTTCATGAGTGAAGATAAACAGTCAGGTCCTTCCTCCATAAAAACTTGGCCCTGTTCATTATTCAGAATTTAGTTTCAACAATAAAAACGTCCATTTTAGAAAGTTACACAGATTCCAAAGCTGTCAGCAAAAAATTAAACAATCATAACTTCAAGACATGAGAAAAGTAAAGTATTTAGTGTCAATTTAACATTCTCCTGTCAGTTGTGCAAACTTGCCTGTGGTTAGACATTGGAAGCATATGGAGCAGTACAGTCAAAATAAAAGCAGGCTGCTGAGTTGTACCGTGCTCACAGTGGCATCTTTATATGCTGTACAGGGTTCAGTGTGTGATTAGAAACCAACTTTGAACATAATACTGCTAGTTTTCATTAGTTATTTATTTAGACAAGTGCCTTGAAATGAGGGCAGGCTACCGATGCGTACGCAGCTGTGTTTTAACTTTGCAAAGAGCTCTGCGTTTGGGACTGACTCCACACACTGACCAGACAACAAGGAAACCATCTTCTCGAGTCCCTTCTGCGCAGCTTCAAGGGGAAGGTGCTCTTAGTATTTTTCTTCATCTTTGCTCATTTTGGCACAGGCTGGTTTATTACAGATTCTTCATCTCTGTGCATATTCTCTGCATCTCTATACGCAGAGATCTGTCCCGTCCCTGTGTCTGGGACCGTAAGCTGCCGCAGCAGTGCCTGTTGTTAACAGAAACACAAGTGGTGTCTCTGCATCCGTGCATCTGTGGTTTCACAAGTGGAACAGAAAACAATTGGAAGTCAGACTTAGAGTTGAACAAGTGACAGCTACTAAAGGGGTGAATGATGTAAATGTTAGAGATTTCCCTCCTCCATGCAGGATCTTCCCTTTCTCCCGCTCCAAGCTGTTAGATGTGCCTGCACATGCACGTCGCCTGTACCAACTGTTTTCAGTATGCGATGGATCTATCTAAAGCCAAGGAATGCTTGGGTCTCCGATTACAAAGCCAGCCCTGGGAGACCTGACTTCTCTGCCTGGTTCAGGAGTTTGTAGGTTTCTAAAGATCTGGGGGAAGATATGTGAAAATTAAACATCATTCTTATTGACAGAACAGCAATGTCAAGTAATAAATAAGGTCCAAATGAAAATCTGATACATGCTCTGATGGAAAATTGTGTTTTGCCGTTATGAATATCTTTAGCCAATTTATTCCCATGGAATTATAATATACGGTTCTTGTTGTCTTCGTATTTCATTGTCCTTCCAAGGCTTTCGTTGACATGAATCAGTTTCTTTGTTTTTTCAATTAAGCTCTAATTGAAGTTGTTCTGTCTCCTCCTCCTGCCAGAACCTTAACTCCATACTTTTCACTGGAGAAGAGTCTGGGAAGAAAAAGAAAAGAGGAGGGCGAAAAAAAGAAAAGGCGGGGAGGGGGGGGAAGCTGTGTTAAATTAGTGTTTCTCTTTGCCCTGTAGTATCTGTCTGAACACCATCTAAGAATCATCACGCATTTTGCATATTTTCCCTAACTTCGTAAGTAAAATCTGCCTGGCCTCAAGATAGACTCGAGTGTCGGATTACTGTCTCTGGTTTCTTCCACCATTCCTTGACTGATTTACCTTCCCCACCCCCTGAAAAACCTCTAAGGAAGCTAAAAAGCTGTAGCCAAACCGTGAGTCACAGAAAGGCTGAGCTCCTCTGCTCTCCGGTGAATTCTGTGCACCAGTGGGCTCCGCAGCGCGGGCTGCAGCAAACATGTAGGTCCTGCTACAGCTGAGAACACAAAAAGCCCTGTTTTTCTCTTAAAGTTCTCTATGTTTATTTGTTAATAACTGTAATATTTTATAAGAGGAAGGAGAAGTGCCAACTTGAATTTCTGTGTATGTTTCTGATGGCTTCTGTGTTTTCTAAAACATTAAAATTTTGACTCCCATGTAATACCCTTCTGGGAAGGGAAGGCAACTCGGACAGCAGGAAAACCAATGAGGCAGCAAGAACACACAGGGATTTCAGCATTCGGTGTGTGGCCTGTCAGCCAGTGTCCAAATCATCACTCCTTTCTTCAAGAATTTACTCTCCTGAATACTTTACTCTCACGTGCCAAATAAAGTACGAGAAGGGATCCTAATACTTTGGGTTGCATGCTTTTCTGTTCGTTGCTGCATTTTGGGATTGTACTCGTCTTTGAAGTCCAAGCAGCGTCAGGACCAGTAAAGGACCAGACTAGCATCGAGAAAGCGCTAGCAATTATTTTGCTCCCTGTTGATGGAAAATATTACTGCTTATTGGCTTCAGTATGTAACGCTGTGTAGTTTGGCGTGGGTTTCACTTTGACACCTAAAGGTCCTTGACCCGCCAGTTGATTCAAGTGTTGGTGTTTACAGGCTGAAAACAAATACGTCGTTCTCAAAGACTGACTTTTATCTCTGTATTTATGTGTCTGGGTTCTGTTACTCACTCGGTTTCTCTTTTGTGTTTGCAGGATATTGAAGCTACTATGAACTCTGCTCTGAACGAGCTGCGGGAGCTGGAAAGGCAAAGCAGCGTAAAGCACACGCCAGATGTTGTCCTCGACACCCTGGAGCCTTTGAAGACGTCTCCAGTGGTGGCCCCCACCTCGGAACCTTCCAGCCCCCTGCACACGCAGATCCTCAAGGACACTGAACCCGCTTTCCAGCGCAGCGCTAGCACAGCCGGCGACATACCCTGCACCTTCAGGCCAGTGAAGTCGGTCAAAATGGCCACCCAGGTGAAACCTCCGGCAACTCGGCCGAAGCCTACAGTTTTCCCCAAAACAAACGCCACGAGCCCCGGCGTTGCCTCCTCTGCATCTCAGCAGCCTACTGACAAGTCCTGTACTGTCTGATAAACTTGATGCTGCTCTGTGGATATAACTGTATTGTTTCAGATGAAGAGATTCTGTTAAAGACATTAAAATTGCTATTTAACTAATTTTTTTGAACTTCTGCTGAAGGTTAGTTGTGAACTGCTACTTACTGCTGGGAGCAATTCCTGGGAGTAAACTAAGTAGTAACAACCTCGTCCCATGTACCCGCATCAGTGATGTTCGTAAGGCGAAACAGTTCATGCCACGCTTAGGAAATCCAATATCGGGTCACTGTGAAGCTGAGGAGGAAAACACACAAAAAGCGATGAGGTGGATCTTGGTTTCTAGTTGATGCCTTGTTCAAGTGTTTGGCCACTGAAGGAAATATTTAGTGGCATCATGTTTTGAATACTGGTGTAGTGACTTATATATTCTGTGTTTCATTTATCACAGGGAAACAATAGGATAGATTTTAGTCTATTGCATGTTTTGGTGCCACTGGTTACGTGGAGCTTGGACATGCCTGTTTCTTGTGCATTATTATTATTATTACGTCGCCCGCTGGTGCCACGGTGGTTAAGGGTCTGTCTCGACTTCCATCACATCCTCTGGTTTTGTTTGTTTGCTCCCCCGTTCCTCCCCCCCGGGGCCAAAGCTCTTGGCCATCCAGCCTCATCCTTTAGTCGACACTTGTCATGAAAAATAGTTTACTCTGGAACACTCTTAGATTTTGTGGAGTTATACGTAATATGTGTCTGTGCAAATATAAACAAACATGTTCCTGAGGTTTAGGAGCATAAGAAAGAGCCCAGTTGTTGCTTATGGACAATCTAGCTGTTTACCCCTTTGCTCTCCCATATTGAAAAACAGCTTTATTGTTTTTCAGTGTAATTTTCAGCCCGTAGGCTATGATGTGGTGTGTGGTCTCGGGAGACTGAATGTAAAAACAAGTTGACTTTTGAAAACTAAGCGTACTCTGATGGGAGTTCATTTACTAACGCACACATCCTTGTTTTGATCATATATCAAGATGGATCCTTACCAAAATCCCAGTTACAAGCACTGTAAAAACTTCAGTCAGAAGTTCTCAAGCTTTGTATCTTCTCCCTCCTTCTGGTTGCAAATGCTTCGGTCGGTGGCTGTGACCGCTGTGGACTGCTTTAGGGATCTCCGCTCTTATAGAGCGGTGTAGGAAACGCTGCTGGGGACGGCGATGTGACAGCATGCAGCTTCTGGAGTGGCTTCCCTGCGCGTTCGTTGGTAGACTGGCATGCCTCCGTAGGACTCCGCAGACGTCTGAATGAATTCTTAGTATTTGTATTTATATGGTAGGCAGCAAATGCTTCAGCCGCTAGCAGGCTGCATGAACTCTTTTGTACTCTACTGAGAATTTTCCACGACGCTAACATTTATTTAATTTAAAAAAAAAAAAAAAAAGGAAAAAAAGGCATGTGCCACTTACAACAGTAAAGAAGATTTCACGGTCCTGCAAGAGAGGAGACTCTGGCTGACCCTCAGTTCACCTTGTTCCCAGACTTTTCTGGGATTTAAAAAAAAAGCTGCATATCTTATGTTTTCATCAAATAAATTCAGGCAAGGACAAGATAAGAAAAGTCATTTTCCTCTCCCGTTTAGGTGAGTTTCTTTTAAATTTGTGAGTTTCTCACACTTAACTTCCTTGTGACTGCGATGTCGTTTTAATTGGCACTTAGTAATTAAAAAAAGAAACAAAACGTACATTTCTAAGACCAGTTTCTTCAGTGTACTTTTCCGATTCATTTAGGATCTTTCTCAGAGAAACGCACAGGGTTTTACTGTGTCCCTGTCCATCCCCACACGCACACCCCCATCTCTCCAGATGTGATATATCCGTACGAATGATGGTTTTTGAAAAGACCAGCTTTCTCTGTGCCCTAAATTAAGAACATACGAAAACTGGGCAACACCGGGAAGATTTCAGTGGGAGCACTCCTGTTACTCGTTTCTCCTTAGCTGATCTGTAGCAGCAGTTGCCCCGGGGAAGCACCGCGGTACGTGCGTGACTGTCGCTGGACCTCACCCCGTTCCTCTCGCAGGGGAAGATCCCCGACAGTGCGACCAGCAACCTTTGCTCTCAGGTTCTGATGGACTTCTACCACCAAGGAATCACTTGTTCTTTTGGGGAAAAATAGAATTAAACTTGTAATTTTTTGCTCAGGCAGAAGTTTCTGGCATTTACTTTACGTAGCGAGTTTTTGGTTTTGTTTTCTTTTTGGTCATGAACGACCAAAGTTAATCTGTGTCAAGAGCAGGATCTCTGTAAATTTACTTTGACTCATTTGTAATGCCTTATTTTCTTTATATTTTTATGCCTAGCATTCATGTTTCTAAGAATTAAGTGTCCAGCCACGCACAGCACATTTGGAGGAGATGCTCTTTTCTATCTTCGAGGTCTGAAGTAGGAATGGAAATTAAGAGATAAAAAAGACTTCAGGTTACTGTAACAGCAACTGTCTGTATATGAGTTACTGTGCTTATCTCTAGCATCCACAGCTCTGGGACAATCCTACTGTCAAGGGGAATACGCTTAGCAGGATAACCTGTATATCGAGCAACTCAACTGGAATTTTGGTGTGCACTGTGATTGACACTTATACACTTACAGCAAGCAATATGGCAGGCTGAAGATCGTCCTTCCTCTTCCACGTGCTCTGGGTCTGGCCAGCCAGCAGAAAACTCGCACACGCGCACACACGGGAGAATAAAAAAACAAGCAAAGGAAACTTTTAGCTTGTCTGCTTCACTCTGTGAACATAGGAGGCTGAGAGAACATTTGCTACAAGTGTTTTATGACCAGTCGTTGCAGGAGAGGTGGGAAGGAGAAACTGGAAATGTCGGCACCGCTCCCTGCAAAACCAGTGGGCATCTTGTAGAGGAGACCAGTGTAGAGTGGACAGTACGACACAGTGGTTTGCTTGGGGAGGTATCAATGTTACTTCATATCTTCATATTCAGAAGAAATATTAGCTCTTCCATGGAAATTCTTTCATGACTTTTATGTAATGTTTGTGTCAAATATAAAGACAAGAAGTGTTTGATAACTGGAATAACGTATGTCTGTTTGATAGTGCTTTGTATGAACAAAGGATTCTTGTTCATCAGATGTTGGATTGAAATAATCCAAAGCAAAACTTTTAAAATAAAATACGATTTTAGGTGATCAATCTTAATAGTTTCTGAAGCTCTAACCTTTTATGTTTTATTTCCCTAGTTGGGAATTGAGCAGTGTGCTTTAACGATTGCTAAATTTCTGCCTCTCTAAGGTAATCCAAAGGCTCGCAGTTTATAACTTGTAAATTTGTTCTTCATGTCAAAGCAGTGGGACATGATCAAACTCTCTCATTTTATCTGTACTGGCTATTTTGTTGCAATGAAAGTGATTAAATAATTAGAGTGCACTGTGACAGCAGAAAAAAATTGTTGTATATGTATGTATTTTGATACCTGTTCAAAAAGAGTCTTTGGGTTTCCTGTGATGAATACCTCATATGTTGGGTTTGGGGAGTTTTTGTTAAATTTTTTTAAGTTTTTTTTTTTTTTTTTTTAAGGCAAGATTGTTCTTGCACAAAAGTAGGTTAAGATAACCAAGTTCTCATAAATTTATTTACCGAATCAAAACACTTCAAAGTTTGGCAAGAAATTCCATCTGTTACAGTTCCCCACCTTGCACTTGGTACAGGGCGAGCGGTCGCTTGGCTGCTCGCCTGCGCGCTTGCAAGAGCTCTGGCAATATTGAGACAAAAGAGGTCGTTGCAGGTGGAGTTTGCTGCCTTATTTCTCTTATTCTGTGTGTCAAAACCTCAAATTCAGTTGTACATTGTATAGGTTTGGGGATTTGTTAAGCATTTGAGAGATGTTCTTCAATAGAAATAAATGTCTCTAGTTAGCACTTCAGATCCTTCACGTACGTGTACTGGGTAGACTGGACCGCTCTGTCGCCTGGTGATACACGTAGTGAGGGAGCACTTAAAGGAGACCATGCTCTCAGCATGTAGTTTGCTGGTAAGGCAACGGTAACGATGGAAAAATGCCCATCGAGACAATTTGTCTGATGGACTCGGTAAGAGGCTGAGCTGCCTGGCCCCTCTCCAGCACGTCAGCGAGCACGGCTCGAGGTCGGGCACGGGAGCAGCCTCTGCCCCTCAGCCCTCCCAGTGCAGGCGTGGGGTGCTGGTTTGGGGGCCAGGTCAGGGATCCTTCTTGGCAGGATCACGGGGAGGTGCTGCGAAGTATAAATACATTTAGTCACTGGCCTACGAACCACAAGCTAGGAAAACTGCTTTTAAAAAAAAAAAAAAAAAGAAAAAAACTAAAAGGAAAACAGAAGCCTTTGGGCACTCCCATCACTAATGAGCCTGTCCAGAACAGAAAATGAGTTTAACAAGCTGGGGGTTTATTTATTTTGAGATTTTTAGTTTTCACAAAAATAATGAGCCTTTTTGTGGGCTTATCTGGCCTTGGCTAACGTCCCACAAATACAGTTACAGACATAAAGCTGTTTCTTTAGCGGACCGGTAGCACTAGAGGCCTTCGCGGAAGGGAGCGATGTTCTCTCGTGGGTGAACGCCGTTCCCTGCAGGATGCTTCCAGCCTCCGGGTCTGGGAAAATGCCCAGCACTTACTGGCCCTCTGGACTGAACTCTGGGGTTTGAGCTTACGTATCGCTTTCGAAGATAACCGTCTCTCTGGACCAGCTTTCTGCTTGTCTCTGTCTGCGTGCAACAACCTGGTACTTGGGAAAAAAAAAAAAAAAAAAAAACTTGACCCACTGCTTTGCGCCCGCCGAGGCTCCGACGGGGCCGGGGTGCTCCGGCGGCCGCATCGCGCACAAGCGGCGGCGGCTGCGGGAGCGGTTGTAGTCGCTCACCTCCGCCTCTGCTGACCCCCCGCCAGAAGGCAGATGCGTTATTTTCCAGGCTTGGTTCTAGGAGTCTATTTTGGTGGATCTAGAGATGCCAAAACAGCACTTCGAGGCCTGGAAAATGTAAGATTTTTTTTTTTCTCCTGTTATATTTTGTGCTTCCTATAACGTAGTTTGAGACGAGAGGTTGTTTTTCAACGATGGGCCAAAAACAGGTGAAGGCGGAGAGGGAGGGCAGCTCCCTACTGTACTAATACTTGATATACCAAGCTTCATACAGGGTAAATATTTAGCAGTTTGCAATGGAAATAATAGATGGACCCTTCCTTTTACAGGCACTGTAGTAACCTTAGTTCTGAGGCGGACTTCACCAGCCTTTCTCTCCAGGCAGAGTCCTGTAATTTGAATAACCGGAGTCCAATGGGATTGGACTCGTGAGCGTGCCAAACTGCTGGAGCAATACTTGTGAGCAGCAGGTTCTTCAAAAGACCAGCTCTATGTAGCCAAAATGGGGCAATTATTGAAAACCATCTCTGACGCATTTTAAAGGATGGCAGTGATGTCATGGTGCTGCTGTAATGTAGGAAAGTTCGGTCGCAAGGTCTGGAAATCTTTGTTTTCTCTGTTGGTCTGAAACCTCAGGCCTGCAATAGCGGGCTCGGGCTCGTGCGGTGCGTTGGGTGGGGGCTTTTATTAACAGCAGTTGTTTAATGGTGGGATGGAATGTTCTTGCTAAAATAGTTTCCATTGTTTCATGTCTTCTACACCAATATATATATGGTGTATATATTAAACTGTGTAAAATTGTACTTTGTATATAGAACTCTGTACAATATGGAGGTACATCCTTTTTTTTCCTTTTGGTACAGTATTGTACAGTACTAGGAGTACGTGTGTTGGAAATGTTACGTCCATACTGGGGCAACGAAATGTATCCATTGTCATTAGCGATAGTTTTGGAGAAATAAATGTTTTGGGTATGGTGGAAATACTGACCTATGGACCCCGGCACGTGATGTACGGAGCGAGTGCGTCTGCGTGAGCCAGCGTGCGGGTCTGCGAGCGCGGGTGCCTGTGTCCGAATGGGGGGGGTGAGCATCACCTGCGGGTGCCTTCCTCGGCAGGCGGCGCCGACTTTGGGAATTTTGGGGAATCCTTGGGATTTTGCTTTGAATGGCGACTGGCACCGGTAAGTAGGTGAGGAAGAATCTGCAGGGTGCAGAAATACACGGTGTTATTGATAGGCGCGGGGATGCTTGGTTGCAGTGGGGAAGGAGCGTTGTCCACAGCACGGCGATAAGGGGGATCCGAAGAAGAAGAGACTGGACTGGGTGCTGGAACAGCCCCCGCCGCGGGCAGAGCCCCGCGTCTCCCCACCCCGGGCTCGCGCGCACCTACCAGTAATAACGGGATTCAGTAGAGCACAAACTTCCCTTGCAATGACCCGATTTAAAAATGCTTAATCTTCATCATTTTCCTGGAGAGGCCGGGCCTCCAACTGTCTCTGGGAAAGAGGATTTAGGATTGAGATTACGGGTTGGATCGTTGTTGTTATTATCACTGGCTTTCCCCCATCTCAGTTTTTCAATATGCCTTTTTCAGAGCACAGTGGGGAAATGGTGTCAGGGTTTTGTCGTTTTGGATTCTCTTTGTTTAGGTTTCAAGGAATTAATTACTGACAGGGAGGTTTGATGTTTAACCGAGCCGTTTTGTGCTCTGCTGGGAGCCAGCTGGGGACAACCGAGCCCACCGTCCCGCGGGTGGGCTCCTGCGGGGCCGGAGCATCCCTGCGCTCCCCGGGGCCAGGGCGAGGAGGCGGCTGGGGCAGCCGCTGCCCCTGTGCCGGTTTGTCCCGCGTCTCCGCTCAGGGCAGCTGCTGTAGGGGTTCGGGAGCTGGAAAGCCGGGATGCTTTTACTCATTCATTAGTTCAGTAGCTCAAACCACAGCTGCTAAATGGCAATGCCTTAAAGCGGGGTGGGCACCTGCACTGGGCAAGGCAGCAACCGCTCTGCGATACCTGCCTCTCGGGTCTCAAATCTCTGCTGCAGAAGCTTTGCTGAAAAAAAAGCAGTTTTCTGTAGAGTGCAGGTCTACTTTGCAGTGAGGAGGGACAGACCTGTGCCTCTAATACACAAAGTAATTTTTTTTTTTATCTGGGGACTGCAGTTTGAAGCCATCCTGGTGCCTTTGCCACCCCAGTGCCCCAGCGCCTGGTCCCACTGCGGGGCGGCTGGCAGGGGTTTAGCAAACTGCCCGCATCTGTAGCACAGACCCCGAAACCAGACCCCGGCTTGCGCAGCCAAGCACCCGCCTCGGATGGCCCAGGGACGCCTGCGCTGGCCGCCGGGGCTCTGCCTCCTCCGGGATGGGCCACAGAGGCCGGGCGAGCCAGGAGCCCTCCTCAGTAAACCCACAGCCGCGGTGAATCCTCCTTCCCTTCCGCAGGAGTGGCTCCTCGATTAGTCTCCATTGATTTCTGGGGGACGCAGGTGGCTTCTGCCATGCTGGTAGTTGTTTTTTTTTTAAAGCATGAAATAGGAGTCGAAAGGTAACGGGGTGAACACGGATAACAAATGACTTTTGATTTTCCGTTGGTCGCTGCTGTCCAGCAGCGCAGAGGAGGACGCTGCAAGTAATCCCTCAAACCCTTCTGATGGCAGCATTTCTCCCAAACTGCGGAGAGCTCTGACCCTCCCCTCGCAAACCTCTTCTCATGTTTGTTTTTACCCGATAAAGAAACGCAGTGGTGTGATGGGAGGATTCGGGCGCTTGTGAAGGGGCAGTGAGAGAGGAAGGGTGATGCTCCGGGCAGGACCGTGGGATCTGGTTGGGAAGAGATGGGACACGCGGTGAGGCCGCACCTGGGTCCTGCTTTGCTTTGCTCTGCTGGGCCGAACCGTGCTGCAGGCAAAGGCAAAGCTGGGTGCGCAGCCTTGCACGCAGCCGGGCGTGCAACGGGGCGTGCAACGGGGCGTGCAGCGGGGCGTGCAGCGGGGCGTGCAGCGGGTGCCCCGCGCCGGCCGGCCCTGGGCCGCTCTCGGCGCAGCAGCCCTGCGGTCTCTGGCGGACGTGTCCCACGCCAGCGTGCGCCGAGCAGCGGGTTTGCCGCAGGGACGGCGTGGGGACAGCGCCGGGGCCCTGGGCTTCCCCTGCCCCTCGCTGCGCCCCCGTTTTCTCTCCCAAGCCCCCAAGGACGAGGGGCCTGCTGCAGGCAGAGCACGCCGCTTGGCCTTTATTTTTTAGGCTTTGCTGCCACCAGCTGGAACGATTATTTTTATCACAAACTTGGTTTCAAGGCCGTGGTTTTGCTCTCCCAGGGTTTATCCCCCGTGGGCACGCCGCGGCCTCGGGGTCTCGCTGCGTCTCTGGTGCCCGCTGGGATTTACCACTTTCTGACCGGGGATGTGAAGTCTGAGCAGCTCAGGGGGGCTTGGGTGTCAGCCTTGAGACGAGGAGGCTAAAATCTGCTGGGGGGCAACCAGGGCAAGGAAATAAGCTATAAAATTCAAAAGGATAGCAAAAGAAGGGATAAGCGGGTCTGAAAGGAGCCGGGCTCTGTTACAGGGCAAAACCTGGCAGGTGAGTGCCTGGGGTTGGACGGGGATCTCCCGCCGAGGCCGGACCTGACTGTGCAACCAGCCAGGAGAGCTGCTGGGGTAACTGGGATGTCCTGGGGTCCCTGGGCTCCAAGGGCGGGCACCATCAAGGCGTGTTGGTTCCCCTTTCGGGCACGCCTATGGAGAGCTGTGTGAAAAGACTTGCAGCACAACCCAAAAATAATCTTCTCTGGGTGTTATAAAATATTTATTTATTTCCTTCCTGTCTGTCTTTACCCCTCAGCAGCCCGAATCTGCTCACCCGTCAGTGAAAGCTGAAGGAACGTGTACAGGTCAGGAGTCTCAGAAAACGCCCCGAGTCTGGGTTTTCTGCCTTTAAAAAAGTCTTTGTTTCAGTTTCTCTTCGCAGCAGAGCGCTGAACCGCAGGACGGGCCCCTTCCCTCTCCCGGCCCCGGCCGGGCTCCTCGCGCTCCCGGGGCTCCCGCGCGGGAGCTGAATTTGCAGCGCGGGTGCGGGGGTGAGCGCGGCTGCACCATGCGCCGTCGCACCCGCAGCGGCTCCCTGCCTTCCAGCAGCTCGAGAAGAAACTCAGCTGGAATTTCCCCTCCAGAGGTTTTGTTCATCTCTCTTCCTTGTGTTAACTGCTCTTACCTACAGTTTCAGTGGTGGCCTGAGATAAGAAACGAGCTGCATTTCTTTTCTGCGTGGGGAAAGGCTTCTGAAGCATCCCCGGCTCAAATCGACGACCTTTTTGTCTGTGAGTGCGGGATACCGCGCAGCAGCCCCGCCGGCACGGACCCACGCTGCCTCCGCAGCCTGCGCCCGCAGCGTGACCCTGGCCAGCGCTGGTGGATGGATGGTCCCCGTCGGAGGGGGACAGGCCCAGGCTGAAGGAGGCAGTTACCACATGCACAGAAAATAAGGCTGGAAATGACTTCAAGAAGTCACCCCGTCCCTTTCTCTTCCTGTTAGCTGAGCCGCAGCAAAATGACTTTAATCAAAGTGATTTAAAGTTTCGCTTGGTTATACGCGCGTCACTCCGCTTCCGCAGCTGCAGACTATCATGAACTCTGCTACCCCGCGCCAGCCCGAGACGCCCCTTCGATAAGCTCAGGGCAAGGGCCAGCCCGTGCCCCACAGTCGTCAGCTCAGCAGCTCTCCGGCGGGTTTCTCAAGCAGACTCGCACGTGGCTGGGAAATGAAGCTCAGCAGTAATTAGCAAACGAGTTAGGTGCAGAGTTTGTGTGCAGACTGGTGATGTGTTGTATCAGTTTTTAGATGCACCACACGCTGATGTAGTCGCATACCTTTTCAGGCTTTATTTTGTGAAGACAGGGCCTTCATCCACGCCAGCCCAAAATAATTCCCGCCAGTGAGACCCTGGCTGCTGGTGCTGAGGCTGGGCAAGGCGAGGCGTGGGCGTCGCTGAGCCAGAAAGCGAGCAGGAAGCGCGAGCAGCCCCGCTCTGCCCTGCGCAGGCAGCAAGGGTGTGCTCTGAGCACCCTGCATCCCACCCTGCCTGGCATCCCGCACCCTGCCCGGCATCCCGCACCCTGCCCTGCAGCCCGCATCCCACCCGGCAGCCCGCACCCCACCCTGTGCCCTGCTCTGCATCCCACATCCCACCCTGCATCCCACATCCCACCCTGCATCCTGCATCCCGCCCTGCACCCTGCCCTGCATCCCATCTGCCAGCTGCAGGCTGGTGCTGTGAACCCCTGCCTGCTCTCCCTGCTGCCTCTCGCCCTGGCAGGGCCGGGTGCCGAGGATTTGGGGCTGGTTCTGGTCCCGGTCCCGCTCTGGGGACATCCCATGGAGGCACTGCTGTAGCTCCGGGTTCGGTTCCCGGGGGGGCTGTGCTGTGGCCCTGCCGTGAGCATCGTGGGGTGCTGCCCGCTGACGGCGTGGGACAGACAGCGTCCGTGTTCACGTGGGGAACAGCAATGCTCAGCCCCAACACAGCCACCTTCACTTTTTCTCGCTGAGATGAGAAGTCCTTGATCTACCTGATCGATCTGAATCACTGCGTGACTCCCGGTGAGAGCGATGCTGGCGGTGCGGCTGGGGAGCAGCTGTGGCTGGAGCCGAGCAATGCCCCAAAATTTCCCCTCTGCCCTTTGCTGGTCTCTGAAACCCTCTGGAAGCGTTTGCAAGCGCTGGGGCCGGGCCCAATCCATTGCTTCACACGCATGGGGGATGGGTTTGCGGTTGGGGGAAGGATCGGGGCTGTTTGCTGTTTGCACCTGCTTCCTCCCTCCCTTTCTGCACTTTATTATGAGCCGTTTTACCTGGGTCAGGCTCATGGGCTGCCCCGGGGATGCGGAGCTGTGGTCCTGCAGGAACCATCCCCGCAGCTGGATGCGGGAAGCCTCTGGGACCTGTAGCTCCTGCACAGCAGCTCTTGGAGACAGATGGCTTGAGCTAAAGCACCCCGGCCCTGGCGCAGCTCGCGAGCACCCGTCCGGAGCAGCCGGTGGCTCTGTAAAGCGGGACAGCGGCAGCAGCTCATCACAAACGCATCCCAGGATGCGAGGCTGTGTCCCGCGCCAGGGACAGCCGGGGCCAGGCACTGACCCCGCACACGGCGGGCGCCCCGCACAGCTGACGAAGGCTGGACGCAGACCCAGAGCCGGATCTGTCTTTGCCTCCCGTCTCCCTGCCCCAGGCAGGGCTGCGGGGTGCCCAGTGCTCAGCACCATTTGCTGTTACCAGAGTCCGTCCCGGCCCTGGCCGCTGAGCCAGCGGAGCAGCTGCGGAGCCCAGCGCGCCTGGGGACGGCTGCAACTCTGGGAATTTTTTTCTCGAGCAGGAAGCTGAAGCATTTCCTCCTCCAGCCGCAGCTGATGCTTGCAGAGCGGGTTTTGCAATCCCATAGGTTTCTGTTCTCGGGGCGGGGAGGTGCCTCTCGCCACCTTGCAGCTCAGCGTTTGTTTGCTCGTATTTTTTTGCATCTGTCAGTGTTTCGCTGCCAGCCCCGACAGGTCCCAGCGACAGGGTGGTTTTTGGCAGCGCTAACAGCTCCGTCCATGCTCAGCCCTTCGCGTGGTGCTGCCCGCTCGGCGCCGGCGAGGTAGGAGGCTGGTGGCTGCCTGCCAAGGGGTATGTCCTGCGGCTGGCTTTTTTGCCCGAGCATTGCCAGGCGAGGACGGATAAACGCCGGGATTTGGTGGCGGGGCTGGCGGAGGCCAGCGGCCCCCGGGGTGACCCGTGTGCTTGCCCCCCGCAGCGGCACTGCTGGAGATGCAGAGCACCCCAAACTACCTCTGGAGCACCGAGGACCTGCTGGGCCAGGGCGCCACGGCCTGCGTCTACAAAGCTCGCAACAAGGTGAGCGGGGGCAGCGGCGGGGGCTGCCACCCCAGAGCCACGGTGCCCCCGTGTCCCCCAGCCCTCCTGCCCCACGGCGCGGGGATGCCCGTGCTCCCCTCTGCCCTCCTGGGAGCTCCCTTCGAGAGCGGAGGCTGCTGGCAGCATCGGGGGCTGCTTTGGGTTTTATTTTCATTTTTCCTTTGGCTCCTTCCTCTCCGGGCGCCAGCTCAGGTCTGCGGGTCGAGGGCGGCTTTCGGGGCGCTCATGGCCGGATCCTGCTCGCCGGCTGCCGGTGCTCCCGTTCATCATGGGGGGAAGAAGCTGTTTTCAGGGGAATGCCCAGAGGTTTTGAAAACCCCGTCCTTGGCGATTTGCATATTTCATGCAAACACTTGCCAGGGTTGGAATAGAGACTCTCCGCCTCGCCGGCCTTTGAAGTTTATTGAGCAAGCTGCCTCTGCACGGCGCAGGGCAGGAGAGGCGGATTCGAGGAAAACAGCCCCGTCCCGCAGAGAGCAGGCGGGGAGCTGCCAGCCTCGGCTCCAGCTATAAACTTTTTATGAAGCTGAATAAACACGCTGCCATGCAGCACGTGGGCTTCGGGGACAGGAAGCAAAGGGAGGTGAATACCAGCGGTTTGCTTTTGCAGTGGAGAAGACGAAGGCTGTGGGACGCCTGTTCAGAAAACACGTTGTACTGTCAGCGTAGTTTGCATCCCGAGCGGGATGTGGGAGCAGTAACGGAGCTGATGGAGCTGCTTAGGACGTGGATGGCGTCACCTCCCATTTCCTTTTTCTCTTTTTACTCTTTTCCCAGAAATCAGGGGAGCTGGTTGCTGTGAAGGTCTTTAATAACGCCAGCTACCTCCGGCCCCAGGAGGTCCAGATGAGAGAGTTCGAGATGCTGAGGAAGCTGAATCATAAAAACATTGTCAAATTATTTGCTGTGGAGGAGACGGTAAGCGGGACCTCAGCTCAGAAACTTGCTGTGCCAACTGGGCCAGTGACGTGGGGGAACTGGTCTGAGCTGCGGGAGGGGAGCGGTGGTCCCGGGGTGCCTTCTCCTCCCACCTCTGGCTCCGCACCAAGCCTCAGCCCAGCTCTTCAGCACTGGTGGCACTGGGTCACTGGGCTGGAGCACGGATGTGACCTGCTGTTGTCCCCTGGCCAGGCGCGTGGCACAGCGGGGACATTCTCTAACGCTGGTTTGTCCGAGCAGGAGAAACCCAGGGACCCCCCAACCAAGGGAGGGGACCTGGTCCTGCCTGGGGTGGGGACAGGCCACTGGCTGGGATGCTGAGCCTGGGCCAGGCAGCGATGCTGAGCACTTTGTGAGCAGCCGAGCCCTCACGGCTGCTCCCCGCTGCAGGGCAGCAGCAAGCAGAAGGTGCTGGTGATGGAGTACTGCTCGAGCGGCAGCTTGCTGAACGTGCTGGAAGACCCGGCGAACGCCTTCGGCTTGGCCGAGTCCGAGTTCCTCATCGTGCTGCAATGTGTGGGTGAGTGCGGGGGTCCCCACGCCCCCGGCCCGGGACGGGCAGCTGCCTGCCATCGCGAGCGCAGCCCGGGGCCGAGGAGCTGCGGGCTGGGGACCTTGCGGTGCTGGTGGGACCCTGCGGGCACCAGCCCTGGGCTGTGGACGTGAGGGCTGGGCTGAGCGGTCAGAAATTGCACCCCCGCACAGGGTGGGTTTGTGAGCTCTGCGGTCAGGGGAAGGCTGAGGGTTTCTCCTTGCAGAGCTGCTCCGGGAAGCAGCTGTGGGAACAGGCCGTGCCCCACGACGGGGGAGCACGAGGGCAGTGCCCTACCGTGTGCTCGCTCGTCCTCTCCATTCCCCCAGTCACACTGGTCCCCATTTAAGTGCAACCAGCCCTGAGGCTTGTCCCCTCTCTGGCCCTTCTCATGTTCCTATGTTTAAATAAAACCCACTGGAGCAAACTGCTCCAGCCCCACGCACGAACGCTGCCTCCCCCTCCTTGTGCGCAGTGGCAGGGATGAACCACCTCCGCGAGAACAGCGTTGTCCACAGAGACATCAAACCCGGCAACATCATGCGGCTGATGGGGGAAGATGGGCAAAGCATCTATAAGCTGACGGATTTTGGGGCCGCCCGAGAGCTGGATGACGATGAAAAGTTTGTGTCTGTCTACGGGACGGAGGAATATCTCGTGAGTACAGCGTGTCACCAGCCTGGTGGCCCCTGGGAGTCCTGGGGGAAGCTGGTCCCCATCCCTCCATCCAACGGCTGGGCAGCTTGTAGAGAGCAGCAGGGACTTGGAGAGCCCAATCTCAAAGGGACCACATTTTTCAAAGAGGGGAGCTCAGCATTTTTGTTGTAGGGTTACAGGTGACGTTTTGTTTGGAGGATCCAGCAGTAGAAGAGGCCAAAGCGAGCAGTCCGTTTTCAGTCCCAGCGCCCAAGGTTTGATGCCCCTGCAAACCTGCTGGACGCGTTGGCAGTGCTGCTCTCTGCTTCATCCCTGCAGCACCCAGACATGTACGAGCGAGCGGTCCTGCGCAAGCCGCAGCAGAAGGCGTACGGCGTCACCGTCGACCTCTGGAGCATCGGCGTCACCTTCTACCACGCTGCCACCGGCAGCCTCCCCTTCGTCCCCTTCGGGGGACCTCGCAGGAACAAGGAGATCATGTAGGTACCGCGTCCAGCTGGGAGGGCTGGGTGCTGCTGTGTGGGGAGGTGGGACCGGGGCTGGTGGCCCTGGGGGCTGCAGGACAACCTGGCTGTGGCTCGGTGCGTGCCAGCAGCACCGTGTGGCTGTGCGCTGTCATTTACTGCTCACTTAGTCCCGTACAGCCTAGAAAGCCCTGAATGTAGCCCGTGGCTGACTCCATACTCTCTGCACGCTGGAGAGTGTCCATGTGAAGTGTGGTAAAGCATCTGTGCCCCATTTACCACATTTGCCCTCAAAATGCATCCTCGTGACTTTGTGGCTAAACAGCTGAAAGAGGAGACAGGGTTAATGTTTGCTTGAAACTTTTTGACTGTTTCTTGAAGTATTTTCCCTCTGTGCTTTTTTTTTTTCTTTCCGTGAATCGTGTCTTCCCCAGCCCATCCATGCTCTGCCCTTTCCCTCTTTGCTGAACCCGAGGGACACAGTGCCCAAACAGAGGCCCTTTGGCTCGTTTCACCTGCGAGCAATTTCCTTTCAACAGGTATAAAATTACCACCGAGAAGCCTCCCGGAGCCATCGCGGGGGTCCAGAGGCAGGAGAACGGGAGCATCGAGTGGAGCTACGAGCTGCCCGTCACCTGCCGGCTCTCCACGTGAGTGTCCCTTGCCGGGCTCGGCTCCTGCTGCGGGTCTGCTGTCCTGGCACCGTGGCTGGAGAGGGCATCCCACCTCAGATGGCACGGGCAGTTCTAATGAGGCAGATGAGCTTTTCATCTGCAGATGTCACAGCTCTCGGACCAGGTCTTTGCTTTACAGCTGGGAAAAGGGGGTGCAAGACAGGGCAGCGGCTCCGTCGGTACAGGAGCTCAGCTGCAGAAGACGGGCTGCGCCTCTGCCCGGCCCCGCGGGTCACCGCCTTTATGGCTCAGGGTCGTGCCAGTCCGTGCAAACATCTCCTCTTCTGCTGCTGCAGGGGGCTGAAGGACCAGCTGATACCCATTCTGGCTAATATCCTGGAGGTGGATCAGGAGAAATGCTGGGGATTCGACCAGTTTTTTGCAGAAACCAACGACATTTTGCACAGAATCGTGGTTGATGTCTTCTCCCTGCAGCAGGCTTCCTCGCATCGCATCTACATCCACTCCTACAACACGTAAGGATGCCAAGACTGTGTTAAAAGCGAATTTGGGAATTGAGCTCAGGAGCCTCAGCCCCTCGTTTCAGTAGGTGAACCTGGGGAGGGTGCCCGTTCCCTTTGCACCGCAGTTAAACCAGGTTAATGCCAACCGGACTCAAACCAGCCTTTGCTGGGGAGTGCACTAAACGGGAGCCGTCGGCTCCTGGCATGGCACACAGGGAGCCCCAGCGAGGTTGCCCGAGGGGCTCCGCTGAGCTGCTGGGATGTTTTGCTCTGAGAAGGTGGCAGGCTGTTAAAGCGATGGAAATCTGAGCGCTCGCCTCCTTGCTTATTCCCCATCCTTTCCTTTCTTTTTCATTTCAGTACCACCAAGTTTTTAGATGCTGTCTTCAAACAAACAAATATAGTCCCTCACCACCAAGAATATTTTTTTGAAGGTCATCTGTATGAGTTGGATCCTAATCTACAAGCTCATAATTTCTGCAAAACCACAGAGCACAACCCTCTGACCTTGCTGAGCTCCGCTGAGCAACCAGAAGATGTGGTAGGAGTCAGATACAGAGACCGTGAGTACCGTTGGCTTGGAGATGCGCCATGGTGTGCCCCATCCAGGGGTGGGCTGGGTGCCACAAGAGAGATTTGCTTAAATTATTATCCTAATAAACTCCAGTGTGCCGTAGGAGGTGGAGGGGTTACGATGCTGGAGCAGGATTAGGAGGTTTCAGGGTCAGTTTTACCCTGCCGTGTGCTGTTGCTCTCCAGCCACGCACCGTGCCAGGCTTTGCAGGTGTTTCAGGCCTTTGTCCGCGTTTCCAAAATATCTTGGAGACCTGCACTAAGCCCCCAGCATTGCAGCCGCTCCTGTGCCTGAAATCCTGAGCGGCTGCAGGGTTTGCCTCCGCGGGCATGAGACATCCCTGTGGGTCCGCTGCCGCGGCTCGGGGGCTCCAGGCTGGCTCCCCAAAGCACCGTGACCGCTGTCTGTCTTTCCAGCGGCACTTGAGTTTC
Source organism: Platalea leucorodia (assembly GCF_965183815.1). NCBI lineage: Eukaryota > Metazoa > Chordata > Aves > Pelecaniformes > Threskiornithidae > Platalea > Platalea leucorodia. The sequence continues at coordinate 2,753,611 of NC_138841.1, forward strand.
CAAAGTTTGTCCCCAAGGTGGACGTGGTGGCCGACTGCAGCGCAGCCAAGGTAGGCGTGGGTGCCCGTGCAGCCCGGGGGAGCCCCGGCCGCGGAGGCACAGCCACCGGCAGCGCCCTTTGCTTTCCAGAGCGCAGTGGGCGCCGTGCACCAGACGCTGCGGATCGCCCAGGCCCTGCGGCGCTGCCGGGAGCTGCTGGCGAGAGGTCTCCACTGGGTGATGTGAGTGCCGGAGCCACCGCGGTCGCAGGAGGCGTGGGGGTGACCCGTCCCTTCCCAGCACCGAGAGCTTTGTGTGTTAAGAGTTAAATGGCTGTTTTCTCTCTTGACAGCGGGAACCTGAAAACGGAGTGCTCGAGGATTTTGGAGCAGAGGAGAGGGGCTCTTTCGGTGCTGACCTGCCTGCAGCTCACTGAGGTGAAGACCCGCGTGCTGTAAGTCTGGCTTTGCAGCCGTGGGGATGCAGGCGCTGGGCTGCGGCAGCCACCGGCGATGCCCTGAGGCTGCTGCAGATAAGATATGGGACTCTCAAAGGCGCCTGAATAATCAGAAATAAGTAAAATTTCAGGAATAAGCTGGTAGCTGGAAGGTAAGAGGCTTTTTCACTGTATGCGGAGGCTGCGGGAATTGAGCCACCCTGGCTGTTTCTCCCTCTTTGCATCAGTTTTAATGATCGGTCCCCAGTTTCATGGGAGCCCAGAATTAGTCCTCGCTCCTGTTCCGGGGCTTTGAGACTGTTAGGGCCGGCGAGCTGGCAGAGTGCGGAGCAGGCAGGGCTGCTGCTGCCAGCTCGTGGGAAAGGGAAAAAGAGCTGTTGCTGCCAGCAGAGTTAAAACACCGGGCAGGATGGCATCGGCAGCCAGGTCCCCTCCATGGTCTGGCCAGCATCGCCGACCCCTCTCCCTGCAAACAGCCTTGGAGAGCCGAGCGTGGGGAGCGTCGGGGAGGGCGGCCGGCAGCCCGTCGTGCTGCATTCCCACTGAGCCGGCATCCCGCCCGAGCGCACCGGCCACGATGAGACACCGGCCACAATGAGACGTCTTTTATTTCCATTGAAGAGGCTCCGCTAATGGAGCATTCACTGGAGGCTGGATTACAGAGGAACCCTGGGCTGTCCTTGCCGTAACCAGTGCACCCATTCCCACCCGTGCTGCCCCAGGGAACGCTGAACCCATTTTATCTAAAGTAACCCACTGTTATTTTGCTTTTCTGTTTTGTTGTTGTAGTGGAAAATTCTTTGCTGCTGCATTGCTGTTCTTTTATTCTTTTCAATTCAGCAAGACTCTTTAATTTCCATTTCATCTAAAAAGATAGGGACACATGGTTCCCATTGACTTCAGCCGGATTAGCGCAGGGCTGTAGTGCCAAGAGCACTAATGCTGCAGCTGGATGCTGCTGGCTTATCCATCCCTTCCGACACGGTCTGGATCAGGCGCATTTCTGCTGACTTAGCCAGCGTGCACTGCTCAGCGTTACACTCTCATGCCAGCTGCAGGGAGGCAGACAACATCTGATCTGGCCTAAAGCCAATCCATATGAAGCTAACAATTTTGGAACAAATTGGACACAACAGGGCGAGTTTTTACTGGATCAGCACTTTGCATCTTGTAGCTCCGATCCGTTGCCCTGAATGCAGTTATTGCCCAAGCAAACCACAGCCCGGCTCCCCCAGGGACTCTGACGCTGCCTCCACCACGGGATGGATTTTCTTTGCCCAAGTGACGGCTGCCTCTGGTTTATATTCCGCTTAAGGAATAGCCATTTTCTGTCTTTCTTCAGGTACGAGGCTGTTCCTGCAGGCAGCGGGGTGCTGGCTCTGAAGGACGTGGCCACGGTGAAGACGAGGCTGCAGCGGGTGAGCCCCCGCGGGCGGCTCCGTGCGGAGCCGGGCAGCGTCCGCAGGCACGGGCAGCGTTCGGAGCAGCCGGCCCCAACCTCTCCTCCCCATCCGCAGGTCGCCGAGGAGCTCTCTCAGTGCTCCCACAACATCTTTGACTTTCAAGGGGCGCTGGATGGCATTTTGTCCGAACTGGTGAAGCACAGGCAACAAGTGCATGAAGACAAAAGGTTTGCAGTGCCAGCTTTACCGAAATCCCCGCCAACGCTTTGCTGTTCTTAGCTGGATTGAGCAGACATCGCTGCCTGCTCCCAAAGAGCCATGCACAGCCCCTCATTGCAAACAGCTTTTAACGGCCCTGTGCACGCGCGTGTAATATTGGGTGATGTCCCTATATACAACACGGGGAGCAGCAGTGTCCCCTAGTTACAGCGTGTTCGGACTTCCCCCCAAAGTGCTAATTTCACCCCAGCCCCACAGCCCTCCTCCTGCGGGGCCTCACGCCTCCTTCCCTGTCCCGGTTTCAGCATCCGGCAGATCGAGTGCTGCCTGGAGAAGATGCAGCTGATCTACAAGCAGTTCAAGAAGGCCAGGACGTGTCTGCGTAAGTGACGGGGACGGCGGCCCCGGGGGCGCGAGGCGCGGGGCCGCGGCAGGGACGTCCCTGCGCTGGCCCGCTGGAAAAATGAATTATTTCAGTTTGCTGGGTTTAGCAGATATTTCTGTGCCACGACAGTAGTCCCAGGGGCTGCAGCCCTAAAAAAGCCCCCTGAGCGATCTCTGTGTGCTGTGAAATTGCCCATTTATTGGGTATGAACAGGGAAACGTGTGGTGACCGGTGTCTTTCCTCCCCAGGGCTGGGCTACAATGAGGAACAGATACACAAGCTGGATAAGTAAGTCCCAACCCTCTCCCCTTTCTAGGACCCACGCTGCAGCCAGGCGGGTGTTTGGCGTTTCCGATTGAACCCTAAGGGGATGTAAAATCTTCCTGGGTCACTAACGTTGAGAGAGGGCACCTCCAGGTGACTTCTGTGACAGCTCATGGATGCAGGACCTGTCACAGCAAAGTTTTCAAGCTGCAAGCTGTTTCAGACGAAGGTGTGAGAAAACCTCTGCAGACCTGGGGCCGGGGAGCTGCTGCTGGGCCAGATCCCTGCGTGGGACTGCGGGGAATGAGCCCCTTTCGGGCTATTGCTCACACAGTACTTAGTTTGTGGCCATTTGTTCGCTGAGATGCCGATTTAGGAAGTGTCTGTGCTTTCATATCTGCTTAACTTTCAGTGGGAGGAAAGCGTCTGATGGCTTTTGTACCTTTAAAAATCCTCCTTTCGGTTTCTGCTGAAACTAGGGGAATTTAACACGGGCAAGAAATAAAATTCACGCTTCAATATACACCAGGGATGGTGAAATTTAACAGGCAGCTTCTTTATCTTAATTAATCTCCGGTCTAACCTTGGACATTTGCCTTAAACTCCAAGGCAAAGACTTCTCAGAAGTGCCCCAGGGTGGGGATGAGCCCAGCTGGGCGTCCCCGCCTGGGTCCCCCGGCCCCCGAAGCCTCCCTCTCCTCTTCATCATACTTTGGTTTTCTTTGTAACATTGATGCAAAATTCATTACTGAGCATCCAGTCCCTCTTTCTCCATTCGGGAGCCAGCTTTAGGTCTCCTGCCACGTGAACGCTGATGTTCATTTTCATACATTTAAGGAAATAACAGTGTTCTCTCTTTTTTTCGGGTTTTAGGGTGAATTTAGGGCATCTGGCCAGGAAGGTTCTGTTGATTTTCCAGGACGACTGTGTCCAGCGGTACCAGGAGGCCCTCGCCCTCCACGGCAGCAGGATGAGGTACCAGCCCCTGCCCAGCGCTCTCCCGGGGTTTCGGGGCTCTGGCTTTCGGACCCCGGTGGGGATGGGGGACGGGGCTTTCCAGTAACCCTCCATCGACCAGGGCTGCTGAATGCTCTCTGCTATTGATCGCGTACTGGGCTGCGGGTGGAGATGATGCTGTTGGTAACTGCTGCCGAGGGGCTCTAAAGGGGCGATAAGGCCTTAAAGCAGCAGCTCCGTGGCACTGCTAGAAATCCTGCTGTCTACGCTGGTTCTTATCCCGTGCCATGTATTTCTGCCCTGTTGTTTTAAGTTGTTTTTTTTTTAAAAAAAAGCCCCCTAAACTTGCAGCTTGAGTGCAGGCAGCTGGTTTCCTCGCTTTCTGACAATGAGAGGTTATTTTATCAGGACAAAATTGCTATTGAGACAAAGAGATCTACTTATTAGGAATGATTTTCTGTTAAATTGTGTTTGGGGAATAATGCAAAGAGCAAATTACCTTGCAGTGATTGAGCACAATCCACTGCCTATCACAGCAGCAAAGAGCAGGGGCGAGGGGGAGGCAGTTAGAGGAAGAAGATGGTGCAGAAATTGGATTTTTATGGCAAGGTTGCTTTTAGAGAGCAGCAGCATCCATTCCCCTGGGCTGCCAGCGTGGGCAGAAGGAGAATGATTTTCTATAATGCCTTAGAATTAAACCCGGCTTTTGACCTGGTCCCTGTTTCTGGTGTGGAGTAGCCCTGCGTAGGATTTAACATGTGGGGGATTTTTAGGCTAGAGGTTTGTCTCAGGTGCTCAGGAATGCCCCAGGAGCAGCAGGCTGTCCCTGCCCTGTCCCTGCCCTGTCCCTGCCCTGTCCCTGCCCTGTCCCTGCCTTCTCCCCTCTCCAGCCTCAGCCTGTGCAGCCGGGGGTTTCCACGCTGCAAACCCTCTCCCGCGGGCAGGTTTCACTTCGGGGACAGCAGCCGGTGCCCGCAGTCACCTCCCGCCGCGTCCCATCGCGGGGCAGGGAAATCTCCCCTTGGCTTCGGCTGGAATTTTGTCTCGGGGTGCGATTCCTCTCTGGGTGGAGAGCCCCGCAAAAGCCGTGCGGTGCAGGAGCCCCGTCTGCACTAAAGCAGGGCTTTCACCTTTGCTCAAGGGAAGAAAAAAGCTTTGTGTTTTTCTAGAGTATTTTTGTGTCTGTTTTCCTGTCCTTAGGGAGAAGGCATCGTGAGTCACAACTGGATATTTTTAATTTATTGTTACTTCAGTTTTAATTGTTCTGTTTTGACTTTCTTCCTGCTAGAAGCCAGGGTTTGTGGTGTGGTGGCTGTTTTTCTGGGGACTGGAGGTGGGCTGTTCACCTTAAATATTCTTTCCTTTTTTATTTTTTATTTTAAAGCCAAACAAAACCTTTTTTTTTTTTTTTATACAACTGGCAGCGCGCCTGCCGGGTACGTGGCACCTCCGCCCTGGGGCCCCTCGCCCTGGCAGGAGCAGGGCAGTCGGTCCCCCCAGAACTCGCAGGAGGGTTTACGGGGCTGGGGCAGAGCAGAGGGGACGGCGGTCGCACCGTCCCCGCGGCAGAGCCCACCGAGCCGCCGCCGGGTTTGGGCTTTGGTGTCAATGGTGCTGCCGGCAGAGAGACTGGCCCCAAGGACACGCTCGAGGGGGAACTTTTCTGGCCTTCATACGCTTCAAATGTGAAAGGAGAGCATGCAAAAAGAAATGCAAAACCAAGGAGGCTTTTTGAGGAGATGCTCAGTCCTCCCGGGGCACAGAGGACCGGCCTCTGCGGCACTGACGGCAGAAGTGATGGGCTTGAGCTGTCTCTCATATAAGCAACACTTTCTCTAATTAATTTGCTGTTAGCGTTGTTTGGATAACCTGGCCTACGGTGGCTATTAGCAGAGCTGCGGCCGTAATTACAACAAACACTGTTGTGACTCATTTGCTTTCCTTCAGGATTTCAACTTCGATCCAGAAAGGTTTGCAGAAAGCAATACAAAATTTAAAATAAAAAAAAAAATTATAACGATCCACACTGCTGCCAAACATTGAGCGGGAATTTTGTCGTTGTCTTTCTTTCTAGGAAAGTTTGTGAGATAAAGAAGCATTTGAAGAAGCTCAGCAACCGCATCAGCGCCTGCAGCGTGGAGACGATGGAGTGCCAGGACTGCCTGCAGAGTGTAGGTGCCCGGGGATGCTGCTGCACAGCCTCTGCCTCCAGATAACGCTGCTGCTCCCCTCTCCCAGCGCCCACCGTGTGCACGAGTGCATAAGTAGGGAAACACCGGCGTATCTTTAAACAACTTGCTGCGGTTCTGTGTGGGTGATCCACACCGGAGATCTTGCTTCCCCCACTGCGCAGAGCAAGGAATGGGTAAACCTTCGGCAGTGGCACCTCTGGTCCCGAGGGTTGCCTGGCACGGGGGAAGCTGTACCCCATAAACAGGAATTGCGGGAGTAGAAAAATGATGCTTCACCTCCAGCTCTCATCATGGGCTACCTGACAAGCTGCAGCATAGCCACCTGGCAGATGCCCCGGTCCTTTGGTTATTTTATTTCGTTTGTTCTGAAGAAATGAATGTGCTGCACGTGACTATGTAGGCATAATTTCCCCGAGTGTTTTGTCCCCCTCCTGTCCCAGGGTAGGCATGCCGCACTCGCAGGGCGGCAGAGAGGGCCCAGGCAGGGCGGCACCCGGGGCTCAGACCACCGCAAAGCCCGCTGCCTGCCGGCGGCTGCCAAGTCTCTCTGTCTCTGCAGGCTCTGGACAGGTTTCTCCAGACAGAGAAACGGAGTTTGGCCCCGGTTCCTCCCGCGCCTTCACCTGTCCATCTGAGCCAGGCACGCCAGGAGATGGCTTTCCGGTGAGTCTTTCGGAAGAGGGTTTTGCAGACAGCCCGGCTCCCCGGGCAGGAGCGGGATCTCCCGCTGCTCATCCTCTGCATGAGCAACAGGGCGAGCGCTGGGGCGAGGGCTCTGTGCCTGCAGGGCTGGGATGCGTTAAGCCCTTGGCCGCTGCGCACGCCGTGGCCCTGCCGGCGGCGATCCCCGCTCGGTGGCCCCTGGGCCGTCCCTGCCAGCTCAGGCAGCCCGTCGGCGGGAGGTGCTCCCGCGGGGAGCGGGAGGCTGAGCAGCCTGGGGGTAAGGGGCTGGTGGTGTCCCCGGCAGGATGCAGGAGCTCCTGGAGCAGATGAGGTCAGTAACTTGTGATCTCCAGTTCAACAACAGCATCATCGAGCGGTGAGTAAGAGCACCCAGAGACGCTGCTCCGAGCGGTGATTCCTGCCCCTAACACCCAGACGTGCCTGTGCCGCCCTGGGAAGGGGCGGTGGGTCTGGGTGGGCTCCCTGGGGGACTGCGAATGAGCTCCGGCACCGGGAGCCGTGCCTGGGGCCGAGCACAACCACAGCGACTCGTGGGGTGGTTCACATGGGGGTTTTAACGGCACCAAGTTTAGATCATGATCTGGCAGCAGCAGAGTTTATCTTTCTTGGAAGTTTAAGCATGATCTTCTGCAAATGCTATGTCATCTCTCCACCCTCTTCCCAGCCTTTTTCCTGTGCTGCTCAGCACAGGCAGCTGCTGGCGGCCACGGAGAAGTAGATGCTTTTGATTTCTGGATGAAACTCTGTGCAAAACCCAGCATCCGACTGCTGACAAACCCTCTTGGGTTTCTTCCTCTGCAACCTTTTTTTGAGGATCTTAATGCAAATCAACAATATGAATATGCACATCAAAATGTCAAAGAGTTTCAGATCAGATTTTTAAGAGAAAAAAAGAAATAAGTGATTCACCCCAGCCCTGTTTTTATGGGACCAACTGTGTTGTTGCAGTACGTCCACTGTGAATAAGGGGATAAGAAAGGTCTGGTATGCTTTTGGTGAGAGGAGCTTATCCCAAGAGGCACAGGAACAAGCCCAGGGGTTGGTGCCCAGCCCAAACTGGACTTTGGGACTGCGTGAGCCCAGGCAACCCCTCTCCAGTCTAAAGCCTTTGGTTCTGTTCCTGCAGGTTAAGTGGGGCTGCCCCCACTCCTGGAATTTGAGAGACGTGGTGAATTTGCAGCAGGGAACACTTACGGCACTTTGGTTCCAGAGCAACGGAGACGTTTGACGTTCGTGTTTGTGTCCTACCTCTCCGCGCCAGCACTTTTGCACAGTTCACCAGCATTAGCTTTGAGTGGCTTGCAAGCCTTGAGCCTTTGAAATTTTGACCAGAAAATTGGTTTGGTTTTTTTTTCCTTTTAAAAAGTGCTTGAAGGACTTCATGTTTTTCTAGCTTCTCTGTATCACCGTGTTGGATGATGAAGAGGAAGAGGCTAGACAGATAAATTATCTTCTGCCATCTTACTCGTTTAGGGATTACGCCCACTTTTAATGTACTTCTGCTCCCTGAGGCTTCGTGGAGCGGGGCAGGAGCCCAGGGCAGGAGGGATGCTGTACCTGATGGAGGAGAGACGGGATCCAGCCCAGGACGGCTCCAGCGCTCTGCCCGGGAGTCGACAGCACGGGGAAGGCTGGAGCCGCAGACCTCTGCCCGCGGGCGCTGCAACCTCTCCTCCTGCTCCAGGGCTTCGCCGCCAGCCCAGCCCCGTGTCTGGGTTGCTGAGGGGTTTGGGAATGGGAAGGCGAGGGAGGCTTCTCTTTTTTTGGTACGTTTCTATAAATGTAACTGAGTTCTGTGTTTATGCACGCGGGGATATGCGCCTTCTCCAAACAACCCTGTACTGAGCCTACGACTCCATACACTGAATCTGGGGGTGCTACTAAATGCCAAGGCAAAATCTCAGACAAAAGGGCTCCCACGAGCCCTCTCCAGATGCAGCTCTGCAAGGGAAAGCAGGGATATTTCTTCTTCTTTTAGGTGAAAGATGAAAAGAAATCCTAAGCCGTCACCTCTGCCATTACTGTGCGGGGTGAAAGGATGCATTCATCTCTGGAGGTGACAGCAGCCGGGGTGGCGGAGCTGGGACGGGGACAGGAGGGACAGAGCGGGTGCTCTGTGGGGCTGGCTGTGAGCCTTTGGAGCTGCCCTGGGAAAGATGCCCAACACTTCACTCCTGTTACATTCCAGAGGACTAGGATGGAGGGGGAAACACGTCACCCCCACCTCATTGCCCCCCAGAAAGCGCACGGAGAGCTGTGGAAGGACCCCGATGCTCTGCGTCGGGCTGTACCCAGCCCTTTGTTAGGGGTAGTTATTATGCTCTGAATTTCCTCCTGTTTTTTGACCTTGGGTTTTACGAGGAGCCGTAATCCTCCGGTTATCGGCTGAGTCAGCTGCTCGCCAGCAGCAGCGTGCGGAGCAGCGATACGGGAAGCCTGGGGTCTCGGGGGCGCGAGCGTGAGATGGTATCAAGGAGCTCTTTGTGGGAAGAGTCAGACGCGCCGCCCCTCCGTCCACCTCTTCCTGCCCGTCCCCAGGGTGATTTATGGGTTGTCACCCACAACCCACATCCTGTGCGGCAGCAGAGGGGAGCAACGTCCCGGGCTGCAGCCAGAGCCAGGCAGGGCGACAGCCCCCATCCAGCCGGGCTCAGACACGGGTGTTTACACCTGGGAGGCTCCTGCCAGACCGATGGGCAGAGTTACCTTGGCTCTTCCCGCCCTTCTTGGCACACTCGAGTGCAAACACGCATAAATCACTGCCCTGGGCTCCCTGGAGAGCCCCTGCCCCCCGAACCCTCACCCTGGGGAAGGGGACTGCGCTACTGAGGCGCACGGTAGCAGCAAACGGCTGGTGGGAAGCGCAGGTCCCTGCACCCCTGCGGTCTGCGGGGTGGGAGGCACGTGGAGGGGCGTTTCAGAAGTGTTTGGATTCATTCCTGTCCCCCGCATAAAACCCTTCCCTCTGTGTTTGCCTGGTTTCTGCCTGTGCGCAAACCGTGACGGGCTGCTGGGGTTAAGGGAGGTTGGAGCAGGGACTGGGGAGCCAGGACTTTGGCAGCACCAGCACCAGCAAAGTCCAAGGGTGAGGGACTCGCTGCACCTCCCCGGGACCGACTCTGCATCTGGAAGGAGAGGTTGAGCCATCATCTGGGCAAGCAAACGTGTCTGACTCAACAGCGGTGGGGATGCTCAGAGTGCCTGCCTGGACCTGTCCCTTGGTGGAAAACGAAACACCCAACTCTGCCCTTCGCCTTTCCCCCAGTTCCCTTTCCAGCCCCTTTTCTGGAGGGGACACGCATTAGCTAAACCGAAAGCCTTCAGCCGAGTCTGGGCCTGCCGTGGCCGTTCTGGTTCCCCGGAGGTTGTCCCCAGCCCCCGGAGCCAGGGCTCGCCTTACCTGACGGTGGCCCGAGGCAGAGCTGCAGCAAGGACAGGGCAAGGGGCTGCCTGCCAGGGATGCCCCTGGGAGCGACCGCGCCAGCACATACTTCTAATCTCTGCTGGGAGACGAATGGGGACATAAGGCAAAATAGTGCCTCCCCGGAGGTGAACACCTTGCTGCGGCGCTGCCCTGAGGCTCAGCAAGGGAGCAAAATGAAGAAGGAGCGGTGGCTCCAGGGCTGTGCCCGGCCTTGCTTTCTTGTAAGAACAGGCCAGGCACCCCCAGGAGCTCCCCCTGCCCAGGAAACGCTCCGGAGTGGAATTTGGCACAAACCTTCCCATTCATTTTAATTGTAAAAACCAACATCCTGACTGTCAAACCCAGCTACTTACTGTGGAAGAGGGGGAACTAAGCCATCACTTAAAAGCTTTTCTCCCGCAAATTATTCTCTCGGATTCTCCTAGTTTTATAACGAACGTTATTTTTAATCCAGCTCGAATTCACTGACGTGCCCTGTAGGAACAGGGCAGGGAGCCCAGGCAGGGTCTCCTGCTGCACTTCCTCGGAGTCAGCGGAGCTGTGCTGATTCGTACCAGCTGAGCGTTTGACCTGGAACATGTTTGGCTTCAACAAAAAGGGATTTATTTCTTGGCAAAAAGAAAAAAGAGTTTTTACTAATAGCCCTTGTCATGCTTAAACTGCCATAACGCAGCAGCTGCAAAGGGGACTCCCGGAATCCAAATGAAACAGGAATTTTCCTGCCAATGTTAATTAGGGGCTTTTTTCCCAAATATTTTAACCCCTGGCCTAGAAGAGCTTCCTATGCTGTGAGACCTGAATACCTGCAGGGAGAGCTGGGAAGGACGACGACTCTGCCACATCTCTTGTGCCAAAGCTCCCTATGCTGACAGAGATACAACATTTATTTGTGCTAGAAGCTGAGGTCTGCAGCTTCCCCGGCCAGCCCTGGCACAGCCACCTGGGCTGCCAGCAAGAAGGGGCCAATGCATGTCACCCGTGGGTATAGGGTCCTCCGGCGTCAGGGAGGATTTTCCCTGGGGATGTCAGCCTCCGCTGGAGCATCTCCCGGGGGGAAGCTGTCTGCAAGCACAGTCAGGCTGTGCACGCACGCTGCTGCGGCCGCTCGGCTCCCAGGCACCGGGGATTTCCTCGGGGGCGAGGGAAACCAAAGCCCTCTGCGAGCGGTGGGGATCCCCTCCTGCCTCCCCCACCCTGACGCTGCAAAACTGGGACTGAAACTGGGCCCCAGGATGGCACTGGAAAAGCAAATGTCCAGAATGGTTTTAACAGGTTCCCAGCCAGGTGCCAGGTAGATCTTTGCCTTCAGAAAGGTCATTTGCTTTCTTGCAGGTGATTCTGTATACTATTAATGGTCTTGGAAGAACACAGGATAAAGTACCAAGTTTTTGGGAAACAATTTACGCAGGAATAAATCTGCTGCTCTTCTCAGGCAGAAGCAGAGGACGTGTGAAAGTGAATCAGGATCCTGAATGGGGAAGAAAAAGACCTTCCGAAAATTAATCTTGCTACTTAGCACAGAACAAAACTAGAATTTTTCAAGCTGCGTTGTTGCTCCTTTGGTTTGAAGCTCTTATTAGTGACTGCTTATGACACTAGTCTTTCGTAACTCAGAGCCAGTGTTTTAATCCATCCTTCAAATTAAAATCCATGAAAAGGATTTAGATATCCTTGGCTTATCCTGTCCTCAGGAATTCATGAGAGACATCAAATTCAGCTTCCCGTGAGCCCAGAAGCCGGGATTCACGGAGCCCGGGACTGCACCTACTGCAGCCGCCCCTTCACCTGGCTGCTCTCGTGCAAACCAAAGAAATTCAGGAGCAATTCTGTCCCAGTTACATATTTCAAACCAGTGCAACCGAGAGCAGCAGAGAAGGGACGGTCTGGGTTAGACGGCTAGCCTGCAGCCTGGGTAATGCAAGGCCAGCAGCTGCCCTGCGGCTGGTGTCCCGCATGACTCGGGGTGACCGTGGCACCCTCTCTGTGCGCTGGGCTCCATCGGAGACAGGGAGACAGGGCAGCACCCCGTGCCTCTGCCAGCCAGCGGGGAAGGTGTTATGGTGACGGGGGACCTTCGCATCGTGTGTGATATCCAGCTGCCCTTGTGTTCAAAGGAGGAGGGAGTCGCTTAGTAGTCAGGCTGTCGGGGTGGCAGAGGACCACGCAGCGCCTGGTCCAGCCACCCCCGTTCGTGCACCCCTCCTTTGCCCAGGGGAGAGGTTTGCAAGCCGGCTAGCCAGGCACGGGTGTCCTCGGAGCTGCAGCGCTGGAGCCTGCTCGGAGCCACTTCAAAATTTGGCCATAATATTTTCCCTTTTGCTTTTCCCACAACCGCAAGAGCCTCATCTAGGAGAGAGAATTGCTTCGGCTCACTGCCCTTAGCGTCGCTCCAGAGCCCTGCTGTCACTGCAGCCGGGAAAGGTGATTTGTTCCAGCTGCCCTTACAGCCTGGTCCACGCACACGGTTGTGCCAGGAGAGGGTTTGCACCGGCCCGTTTTAGTGCAGTGCCCCACGCGAGATCTGACGGCTCCCGTGGGGCAAAGCCCGGGGCGGGACGTGGCTGTGCTCAAGCTGCAGACGCTGGAGAAAGCCCCCGGCTCCGCTTTGTGCTGCGGGACCCGGAGCGGGGGGCGATGCCCGCACCCCCCGGGCAGCCCAGGGGCCGTGGGGGGGAGCGTCCCGTGGGGAGAGCGCCCACAGGGAGGGGGGGGGGAATTCCCACGGGGCAGGGTATTGCGGGGAGATCCCACGGCGCGGGGAATCCCACGGAGAGGAGAGTTTCCACGAGGAAGGACCTCACGGGGCGTCCAACGCTGATGGGTCCCGCGGGGAGGGGACCCGCAGGTCGCTCCTCCGGGGGGGGTCTCCACGGGAGGGGGTCCCCCGGAGGGCCGGTCCCGGTCCTCGGCCCCCCCCCCCGCCGTGTCTCCTCCCCCCCGGGCCGGTGCAAGGCGCCTGCGCTGCCCCACGCCCGCCCGGCGCTCCGAGCCCATGGCCTCGCCGGCCGTGGGGCCGTGCCCCCGCCCGCTGCCGCCCTCCGCGCCCGCCTCCATGCGCCGGCGGCCGGGCAGCCCCGCCGCCCGCCCCGAGCCGATGGGCGGCCGGTCCCCGGGGAGCCCCGGCGGGGCCAGGGCAGCGCGGCGGCGGCTGAGGCGGCGCGGCGGAGCCCCGCGGCTGCTGCCCGACGTGCGGAGCATCTTCGCGGTGCCGCGGGAGGCGGCGGAGCTCGGCCGCGGTCACCGCTTCGCCCTCCGGCCTCCGCCCCGCGGCTGGTGCGACCTGTGCGGAGAGGCGGTGCGGGAGCGCGCCCTGCGCTGCGACTGTGAGTGCTGCCTGCCCGCTGCCTGCACCCCTGCCTGCGCCCGGCTCTCCCGCACCCCTGCCCTGCCCGCATCTCCCTGCCCGGGGCGCTTCGTCCCGCACTGCGGCCCCGCCTGCCGCTGCCGTCCCGCACCCGAGCTCCTGCCCGGGCTCTTCCCCCCGCAGCGGCAGCGCCGGACCCTCTCCCTCCCCTTCGCCCCGGCTCTGGGTCCTCAGACCCCCGCTGCGGGTTTGCGGGGACCCGCCGGGTTTGCGGGGAGGGCTCCGCACCGGGCCGGGCTTCCCTGGGGGGGTCCCCGGCGCCCCGCGGTGCTGCGCTCCCGGAGCTGGATGGATGGAGGGACCTGGCCGGGGTCTCCCCGCAGAGGGGCCGCCGTCCCCGGGTACGGGCAGGGCTGGGGCCGGGGCTGGGCGTTGGGCACGGGGGCGGTGAGGTGCCGCCGGGCGGATTTGGAAAATGAAGCTTTTCCAGGAAAGAGGAGATTATCAGCTAATCGGCAGGGTTGCGAAGGCGTTTGGTATCAGCGCTGGGCAGCAGATCTCCGCAGTGAGCAGGAAGGATTTGTGTTTGTAAAGCACAGTGAGGTGTAAATTCCTCTGGGAAGAGTAAGTTTGTTAGACACCTTGCTTTTCCCACACTCCCGGGGTACGAGTGCTCATGCCAGGGCGATTCACTGAGGTGTGTGTTCCTAGTGTCAGACGCGTGCTGGAGTCGTGCTTGTGCTCTGCAGGAGAGATTAACCTTTCTACCGTGTGGAGGGGGACGCAGAGGGGCCAAACGAGGTGACCCAGCCGGGGCCGTGCAGCGGGATGTGCTCCGTCCCCCATGTCCCTGGGGTGCTGCTCTGGGGCCACGGGGTGTTTGCGCGGTCCTTGGAAAGGGGCGACCTGCATTACTCGTCGCAGCTGCGGTGGTGCGGGCAGGGAAACGAAGAGGCCGTGGCGTGCCAGGGCAGGGGAGGGTTGGGCGAACCCACGTAGTGGATAACTTGGTAGCAAGTGCTGCGCTGGCTGCTGATGCTGAAACTGCTCCTTTCCAGCTCGGTCCGTCAGCACGTCTCCTGCTGCAGGCTGGCTGGAAACTGGTCTTTTCTGATGCAGCTGTAGAGCTGCCCTTGGGTTTGAGTGACTCGAAGATTTGCTGGTCGGGGTCTGCTCAGCCTCTTGATTTTGGCAGTTGTTAATGCCAGTGCCGTTCGCCCCCGGCTTGTGCCCACAAGACCGCCCGTGGTCGGGCAGGGGCGTGTGGGGCGAGGGTGCCCTCGGTGTCGGTGTGGAGGGCAGGAGGTCGGTGCTGGTGGTTATTTGGGGCCAGGGAATGAGCTGCGTCCCACCCCGGGCTCTGGGCTGGCTGCCCAGCTGGTAGCTCTGGAGGAGGCTTCGTTGCTCGTTTACTGGTTTGTCTGGGGGGGTTATGCCAGGCACATGCTGCGACGCCAGCCTCCCCGGGGCAATTAGTCCCTCGCTCAGCCCGTTGTGGTTCTTATACTTGGCTTTCCTTAGATTACGAATCAATTCAATGTTTCTAGCGGTGATTTGCATAGCACGGTGTGAGCAGGGCTCTTACACATGCCTCCTGGTGCCGTTTGGAAATGAAGGGCAATTGGGAGAGACAGTCACACCAGATGGCCCTGCTGCATCGCATTAAGGTTTTAGCACTGACTGCTGTTAATTAAATGTAACCCAGCCGTCGCCACGCGGCCAGCACAACGTGACGCAGGAACGTGCCGGGGCTGGTGAACTTGCTGCACGGTGCGTTGTTTGAAAGAGGCTGATGTAAATACGTTTTGCTGATGTGTGCCTTTGCTTTCTTCCTGCCGTTCGTGATTAACTCCCTCAAAACCTGGTAAGGGCCAGTATATTCCCTGGGGTTGGCAGCTCTGCTGTGCCTGGCACACCGGAGCAAACGTGTGAATGAATGTGCTTAAAGAAATAGCGTGGGTTTATTTGAAGCAAAACAAACTTTTCCGAGGTTCTTCTCTTTCACCAGCCACCCTGCAAAGCTGTCACGGGACTCATGCATGAGGTGAGATACTGGGCTGTGTGTTTTGCAATCCTGATCTAAAGTAATAATTCACAGAATTTTGTGGTGTTGCAAATACTATAAATAGTTGTTTTGAGGGACTTCTCCTCTGGCGGGATTTTTTCCATAGTTATATTGAAACAAATCTTAAATAACTCTATTTCCCTTTTCCTTTGAGGAGAATTATTCAGACTGTGGGAGCAGTTCTGCCTCTAAAATTCCCCAAACAACCAGGCTGGGGGGGGAGGGAAAGTTCAGTGGAGATGCTCATAATATCAGCTGCATTCCCTGCCATCCCCGTAGAGCATCCTTTCAAAAATGCCCGAGAGCTGCAGGTGGGGTGTGCTGTGCTTCCTTGGTGAATATTTCTTTTTCTTCTGATGCAGAGCTGCTGCTTGTTTGCTTTTGAGTTGCAGCCTGAGGACACTTGGGGTTTTGTTTGTACAGTTCTGGCCTATTTTTATTTGCATCAGACCTGGTCGTCTTTAGCGAAATGTGAAAGTGGTGTTTATTCCTCCTCCCTCCCCAAACAGTCCGTGTCCCTCCCTGTCTGTGCCGTGGGCATGGTGTCCCGCGTGGGACGGTGCCTGGCCCCAGCCAGAGGGAAAACGCCGTCTGCAGCGTTGTGAACTTGAATTGCAAAGGTCTGGGTCTGCCCTGGGCGAGGGGAAGGGGCAGCGGGAGCCGGCCCCGCTGCGGAGCGAGGAGGGGGTTTTGGCCGCGTGGTTCTCACGCCAACCAGCGATGCGCTGAAATCTTCTCTGCTCTGCTTCCCCTTTCTGGAGCGGCGTGGAGCTCTCGTTCCAAGGCTAACGTGGGATGCGTGCTCTGCAGTTCCTCTTCCAGCCGGGGGTCTGGGTGGAAGGGGGGGGGCAGAGACCTGGCAAGTCCCAGAAGCAGGAAAAATGTTCCCCTTGGGTGGCTTTCCTCAGGCATCTGGCAGGTTTAGGCTGTCCTGAATCAGTCTCACGGCTCTGGAGGCAGCGGACAGGCTCTTACTGAGGTTTTAGCTCAAGTCCTACCCACGGGTGCCGCATCTGGGGTGAGGCGGGTGTTGTCTGAGACACCGGGAGCCCTTTCGCTGCCTTTATTGGGACCCTCTAGGTCAGTCCCGTGCATGACACACTTCAAGCATGCTGCTCCCGCTGGCATCGGCGCAAAGGGATGGGGAGGTGGGAGCTGGGCAGCGACAGACCCCGGGCCGTCCTGCTGGCGTTCGCTAAAAATGCTTGTTTTCAGTCTCAAAGTGAATGCAATTGGGCTTGAGGAGTAGTTGTGCCATTATGTGCTGTGTCTTGAATATCTCCTGTCTAATGCATGTGGCTTTGTGCTGCTGGCACCTTTGAAAGCCGGAGTGAGTCTTAAAAGAAAAATCTCACTGTAGGAGTGTAAATGTGTCCTGCTGCCGGCAGCTTTTCCCGACAGAAGAGGCTGCTGTAGCTGGGGAGAAGGGGGCTGGACGGGCAGATTGCAGAGGTGTATCTTTGCTGTGGGTTTTTTTGGTGTTTGTTCGGGTGGGGCGGAGTGGCGTCATTTGAATGCGATGGTGACTAATGCAGCTTCAAAGCCCTCAGTGTTTTATTTCGCTTTGGAGCGGGGACAGCAGAGAAACCGGGCTGAGCCCTGCGCTGGGGGCAGCTTCCCAGTGGGAAGGGTTTGGGTGGATGCCGGTGGGATCAGCACGCAGACAGGGCAGCGATGGCTCAGGCTTTGGCCGATGGCTCGAGTGCTTCCCTGGCTCTCGGCATCTCTGTTCGTGCAGTCTCAGGATCGCAGTTGCTTTTTTTTCTTTTTTTTCCTGGCAGCATCATGCTGGTGACTCAGGGTCCCTCTGCGCTGCACGGGGTGGGCTGGCACTGGCGACCGGGGATCTTGTGGCTTAAGGCAGAAGAATTACGTGAGAGCCTAATGTGTGTGTGGGTCGGCTGTTTTGCTCCTTTTCCATGCCAGTTCACCCTGAGATGGGCCGGTTCTTCCTGGGGGACTTTCTTACCCTCACTGTACCCGTGATGCAGGTGCTGATATGAAATTCCTGTTTCTGGTGCTGCAGCCATCAGCAAAACCAGCAGTAAGACCCATCCCAGTGATCGCTCAGCAGCGTGTCCGCTCCTTCACCGTGCTCCATCCTCTGGTTTGGCCGGGGCGCTTACCCCAGGCGTGCGCCGGCCCCGTGTCTGTGCCGGCGGGGCTCCCCCGTGGCCATGGCCTCTCTCGTCCTGGCAGCTGGGGGCATGATTTACCGCCCACGTATTTCCTGAGCCATGGTGATGAAGTCCCACGGAGCTGTTTGTGGCCCAGGTGGGTTAAGCCAGGTGCATCTATTGCACGTGGAGTGACCATAACCAGTTTCTGTTTGTTTGCTCGCGGGAGCTGCGGGCTCCCCGGCGGAGCCGCCGGCAGCTGGAATTGGATGCTCTCCCCGATCGGCGTGGTGGGTCTCGGCTCTGATGACCGCAGTGTTACCAAAATAGGACGTTGTTGGCTGAAGTGCTTGTGTGCAAGAAAATCGCTCCATATCTCCATGCTTCCCTGCTGGGAAGGCTGGTTATGAGGCACTGCCTCGAGGAAAACCTCGGAGCGTGTCCAGCGCCTGATGATCTCGGTGGCAAATGCAGCTGTACCTGAAGTCAGATTTTGATCTGTATATCTTGCGACATGGACCTGGTTCAGTAAAGCACTTCAGCGTCTGTCTGGGTTTATGGTCTGAAGCCACCCTTGTCTCTCAGAGCAGTTAATTCTGCGTTCAAGTACTGTGCTGAATCAGGACCTATTTCCTTAAGGAGGGAGCTGGTTAAACACACACACCATTTCTCTTTCTAGTTTGTAGAGCAAACTGCAGTTCTAATATTACTGGTTCTCAAGCAGATGTTTGCTTAAGATAATGAATTCTTTAGCAGGTGTGGACGCTCTTAAGAAGCACCGTCCAGCCTCGCCGGGATGAGGCTCTGCTCACACCACTGGCACTCTCCAGGACATGGTAGTTTTTCATGTTCTCTTCTTTCAACACATCCTCCCACGCTCTGTCGTGTCTCTGGTCTTGCCACTGTAAATAATAATTGCTAACAGTTCATAGGACCCACAGTACTTTGCATTTCTGTCCTATCGAGCTGGCCCAGACAGATTCCTGAGGCTTCTCCTGCTCGCCGGTGACTGGGGCAGGCTGGGATGGCGCTCGCCGGGCGGGTGCTGCTGAGGTCAGGTGAGGACGGGGTGGGGTGCTGGGGTGCATCCCGCCGCTCAGGCTCCCCGAGGCAGGGCGTTCGCTCACCCGGGGGAGATGGGGATGTGGGGAGGGACGGGGACCTGCCCAGAGCCGTGTTGCAGGCTGCTGGGGCTCCCGGAGTAGCTCAGGTCTTCAGGGTCATGTTTCTTGCTGCAGTCCAGTCCGGTGCCTTGGGAAGGATTTATGGAGAGACGTACCAGCCAAGGCTCCAGCTCTTCCTTTGCCGGTTAGTTTTTGGGCTGTCTCTTTTCTCCCTCTGCTTCATCCCTGGCCCAGTAGATTTAGTTGGGTTTGCTGGTCTCGGTGTGGGAAGACGGGGTGGATGTAGCTGAAGAGATGCTGTCCTGGCATTGGGACATCAAGGGGTGGATGAGAAAGTCCCCTGTGTTAACTCATTGCTTATGCTGCTTGGTGTGATTTTTAGGGTGAGTTAAATTTCACCTTTGTTACTCCCTGTATAAAAGCCAGAATGCGTTGTGTAGGGTGCTGGAAACCTGGCCTGTTTGTAAGGAGTCCTGAGCAGAGAGGGGACAGTCACGAGGGTACGAAGTGGCGGATTTCAGGCGTGCTGTTAAACTGATGTTTATGTCCCACCCCATCACTTATGTCCCACTCGGTGCAGTTGTAGCTGATAGATGTGAAGGGACTGTAGTGTTGATCTTAAAACCTGGCTAACTACCTGCAGACTTTAAATCAATATTATAAATGTAGTTAATCTCAGTGTATTCCTTTAATTTAACCTTTGATTAAACACTGGGGACTTTTTTCCTTAGACTTTAGATGACTGCAGGGAAAAGGCAGCGAAGTGAAGAGAGGGCACTGGAGAGAGCCCTCCCAGCGTACGGCTGGGTCCTGTGCTTTCTCTCGCTAATCTCTTCCGTTGGGTTGTTTTATCTTATCAAGCAAAAAGCCCCAGAAATAGAAAGTTTTCCATGGCTAACAGGACAAGCCCAGAGATGCACAAGCCCTGAGCTGCGTGTTGCCTCGAAAAAAAAAAAAAAGTATCCATCAAATGGCAGCAGATTGTAAATGGCCAATGTCACTGTTTTATCTCCATGGGGGGAAAGGCCTCTCGTGGAAGCAGACATAACTTGCACCGATGCACGTTGCATCTCAGCAGCGTTTGGCGTTGAAGAGCTGCCCGCCTGGCTCCGTGTGCCCGGGAAGCCATCGATCTCCTCTCGCAAGGATGACAGACGGGAAAGCGGGGGCAGCTGCTTGCTTTGGGCTTGTAACAAAGAGAATTCGCAAAATATTCAGGCATTTTCCCAAGTCAAAGTCTTGGTCTGAGGGACTCCGGCTGCTGAGGAGGCCGAGCAGGGAGGTCTTGCTGGTTAGAGGTAGGTGGTGGTGTGAATCGCTGTGTTTGGGCGTATTTGCTGGCTGCTGCTGTGCACAGGCTTTCTGCTGCTAATTAGGCATTAGGGGATTCCTGCGGTGCTGCCCTGTCTGCCGCGGAGCACGGCTGGCGATGCCCGGCAGGCACGGGGCTGGCACGCTCTCCTGCCGCCGCGCTGGCGGCACCGGGCGGCCTCAGCCTCTGCTCCCGCTCCTTCTGCAGCCCTGCTCTCGCGGGAGCACCGTGGCAGAGCACAGCTGGGGTGTCAGTGCTGCCCCACTTGCCACTCGAAAGGAAAATTTGCCTTTTAGTAAATTATGGCTCAGGAGCATCTGCCCGGCAGCTGGGATTGCACTCCCGACCCTGCAGTGGGGCAGGGACCTCTCGGGGGTTGTTGTCACCAGTGGGGTCTTGTCTGCTCTGAACAAACAGAAAACCACCCTTGGGTTTCACCTGCGTTTGCAAACAAACTGAACCCAAACCACCTGATTTAGACCTAAAACTGCTGAGACTTCCAGCTGCAGACCTGAGGCAGAGGTGGGGCTGGATCATTGCTGTGGGGATGTCAATGTGCTTCGCGGGAAAACCGAGACCCTTCCCTGCCTTTGCTCTGTGAATGCTGGAGCTGGTGGCGATGCCGCGGGTCCTGCCCTGTCCCGTCGTGGCAGGAGGAGATGCCCGCCAGCATCGTGAGGTCACAGGGCCACATCCTGCGGCCGCCGCTGAGGTCACCCGAGTGACGTCAGGCGTCTCCTCCGAGCGAGGGCAGAGGCACCGAGCCCTCAGCTTGTGAAATCAAACCATTTTTTTTAAGTGAATGGCAGGATCCTTAACAGACCAGGAACCGGAGCTTTAAGATAACTCCTGCAATTTCATGATTCGTTTTAATATCACACAAGGTTTTTTGTAGCTTCTTTCAAGCGAGTCCTCTCGACAACACTCCTCTGCGGTCCCGCGTGCGCCGGGGCTGGCAGCACAAACTTTGGCCAGAAATCAGCGTTTAAGAGCCTCACAGGGGAGGTGTTGGGACGCTTTTGACCCTTTCTGTCCTAATTTTGGGGGTAATCGTATCCGGTCTCCTGTGCGGTGTTGCTTCGGGGTTGCAGGAGGTTGTTCTTTAGGTGAAAGCCTGGCTGAGGTCAGGTTCTTGGAGCCTCTGTTGTCGCTGGGGCCAGGGTCTGGCCGCTGCCACAGACCTGTGCCGTCTCCTTCCGTCTCCCTAGCCTACAGATCTGGGGCTTGCACGTGGGTCGGATCGAAAGATGCCCCATAGCATCTGCGGTATTCGGGAGACGGGGTGGGCAGGATGACTGCAGTCCTATATTTAGGCATCTGGATGGGCATCTGTATTGGACTGTTTTACTCTATCCAACTTTATCCCCTGAGAAACTTCATCTGTAGAGAAAGCGAAATTCCTTTCAGCCACCAAAGTTTTTCACAGTATCGTGATTTTTTTTTTTTTTTTTTTTTTAAGGAACTACATTTCCAAGTGTTGCCTAGTTTGACTTCAATGGAAATTATCTTAAAGCATAAGTGGAGGCATCCTGCTTCTCTCGGCAAACCTGTCACGTGGTTGCTTCCTAAAGCTGTGCTGGGTTTCTAAAATTAGTGTTCCCTGCCGGATACTGAGTGATTAGGGCTGTTAATAGGTGACGGTGACTAAGGAGGTGTCATACTTTAATCCCGTAAAGAAATGCCTGGCCGTAATGGGCCTGATCCGGAGGTGCAATTGGGAGCTGTAATTTCTGTGGTCCCTATTACATATTGCGGACCTCTTACCGTGCACCTCCTTCGCCCGAGGTGCTCGAGCCTTCCCGCCCCAGCAGGCTGCGGTCCGGGGGACTGGGAAGCAGCCGCCCAAAGCTGAAAGCCCTGGACCAAAGAGGCAGAAGGGACTCTCCGCTGGCGCCAGATGCTCAGGTGAACCTGCAGCTGGAGCAGCCTCCGATTGGCACCTCCAGCAAAGACTTGGCGAATGTCCCCCACTAAAAGGCTGTTCCAGATGCTCAAAAGGTCATGCATTAAATTACCATGTAACTCTGCAGCTTATCTCTAATTAAAAAAAAAAAAAAAAGGCAAGTTTCCCTGCTTTCCCTCAGGTTTACTTGAGACAACTGACTTGGAATAGGAGAATGATAGACAGCTCATGCCAGATGAATGTTAAATGATAAATGATTTCCCTGTTTCCCCTGGAGACTGATGTTTCCCCCCTCAGGCACCAGCTCCCAGCAGTGGTTCAGCTCCTCTCATTCATTCTCCGGCATTCCCACGTGTGAGCATTCGGCAGAGCTGAGCAGAAATCACTGGTTCCAGAGCAAACATGGGATCTTCCTTTGCTTTCCCGCAAGCCCCAGATATTCAAAACCAATGGCCCAAGTGCTAAAGAAAAAAGGAAAAGAAAGAAGAAAGGTATTTAAAATACAAGCTCGCTGGCTTGGAGCAGGGTGGCAGGGCTGGTGCAGGGATGGGCACTTAGTCCCGTCTCCTTCTGTTGAGTGAATTCTCTTGCCTTGGTTTTAGGATTTTTTTTTTTTTTTTTTTTTCAGGTCAGTGACCGCTCTGGAATTTTGGATAGTGTAAAAAGTAAATTTAATGTTGTTTGTATGACGGTTAAAAATTAAAAGGATCAGAAAGGCCATTAAAGTGGAAGGGAGGTTGTTAGCTGCAGTCAGGAGGGTACAGGGAAGTCAGGGCTTTGAGGGAAAGGGCTGGGGGAGCGATAGGCACGAATAGGTGATAGCCGTTGTGTCTGGTAGATGGAGCTGGCTGTGCCGAATGCTGCTGCTCAGCAGCTGTGGGCGAGCGGGACCCTGTGCCTAAAGAGGTTAAACCTGGCCTCTGCAGAGTCGTCTGTGCAATTCCTACCTTGAACTAGTTAATGTCTTACAGCAGGATGGGTCAGCATCCAAAGAAAACACACGACGTAAATGCCTTACTGCACCTGGGCAGCGTGTGCGCTGGGGACGGAAGGTCACAGCCTTCGCCGGGACCCGGGGACGTGTCCGTACCCTCTCCAGGAGTGGCTTTTTGGCAGTCTGATGGTTGATCCACACCTCAGCCACTGTAACTGGCCCTTGAAGTGTTCATATTTAGTGACCTTAAATAGTCTGACTTCTGTCTAATACAAAGATGATTTTTCCCTCCTGATGTTGGAAGATGAAGCATCCTTTCCTCGTGAAGTGGCCAAGCTTTTGCTGCAGGTGACATCTCCAAGGAGCATAGCAGGGGAGTGGCATACCCTGTGGTTTGGTGGGACTTGAGCACATTCTTTACTTTGTATATCGAGGTGCCAGCAGATCAGGGGAAAGGCAGCAGGGCGCAAGGGGGGAACGCTGCCTGTGCCAGAGCATTGCAGCAAGAAACACGGGTTTCCCCAGGGAGCGGGCGTGGGAGCAATTTTTGCTCTGGATGAGGTGTTCTGGTGCGTCTCCCCATCTGCAGGAGTGTGTGCGAATGGGGACATGTGCCCAGCTGGCAGCTCTGGCCGTGCCGATGCCCGCGAGCATCGGTCTGCCCTCCAGCAGGAGTCTGATCCCTTCCCGGGGTTCCCCGCTGCTCCTCGACAGCAGGCTGCAGGCCTCGGGTGCCTCACTTTCTCGTTTCTCCCCCATGCAGACTGCAGATACACGTGCCACCAGGAGTGCAGCAGCCTCATCCAGCTGGACTGCCGCCGGCCGGGCCAGTGCCAGAGCCAGCTCTCGCCCGAGGGCACCCTCCTGCCACCCCACAGCCAGGTACGCCGGGGAGGGGGCTCCGCGGGGAGGGTCAACAGCCTCACGGTGACCGATCGCGTCTCCTTCAGAGACCTGATCTCTTGCTCCCGAAGGGTTTTGCAAGTGGGAGGTCTTGTCAGAGAGGTCAGCCCGTTGGTCCCACAGACCCACTCCACAAAGGAGTTGCCCATGTGCTGAGTGCATCTTGCCCGTACGCCCTGCCTGGGGGTGCAGTCTGGTGTGATGGAGGCTGTGCACGTGGGCATCCCCTTGCTGTAAATGTATGTGCAGAGCTCCATAGGTGTTTAAAACCCTGCTGTTGGCCGGGATGCCTGGAGCAGAGCGGGAGGGGAGCGGTGCCCTCCGGAGATGTTGGCACCCGCGCCACAGCCCAGCTGCGTCCAGGTGCCTGCAAGGGAGGGTCGATACCGGCGTTAAATTGCGTCCCAGCACCGGGTGCAACATGCTTGAAAAGGAGCAGCAAAGGTGCATTTCTCCTGCATCTTGGCAGAGTGCAAGCATGGATTTTGCAAGAAGCTCCGGCTTAATAGCCTTGATTTAAGAGTTTCAGTAGTCCCAGGGGATTGAGACTCTTCACTCTGTATTAGGGATGTGCAGTAATCCCCAGGGCTGCTCCGGAAGGCTTAGCTGTTTGCTTAATCCCCGCGAGGGTCCCGTGGTGTCTGGGATGCCGGCAGTGGCCTGCGAGCCGGCGGGGGTGTCTGCTGGGACGGGCTGCAGTGTGCGCGACAGGGCGCCGTGCGGCTGGCCAGTGCCACGCGAGTTGAGATGTAAGATACTTAACGCTGGAAGCTTAAAACATCACTTGGAAACCTGTGTGAAGTGGATTTGACTTGCACCGAGCCTTTTCAATCTCTATATGCTTTTTAAAAACTGCATTCTCTCCTTCATTATAACCATGCCTTTATATTCCTCTTTGTCGAGGACCTGGATGCGCTTGTGCAGAACTGGAAATGGAAACGTGCGCTTTGTCAAAGAAGACGTGGGGTTGCTGTTGGGCGTGTGAGGAGCCAGCGGCGGGGCTTGGCTGGCGACTGCTCTGTGCTGTGCAAGGTCTGCAGAGCACGGCCGTGCCGGCACGTGGCTGGGCGATTGCTGCTCAGAAGGAAATGGTCAGGAGGGAACCTGAAGTTAGATGAGATTTATCTTACGAGTTATGCATTATAAAGGGACTCTGAATGGATTCTTCACTGAGCCTTGAGGTATTTGAATAAGGGTGTGAAGCCAGATATGTGTGTGTTTGCATGGCCTTCCCCCAGCAGCATGAGAAAAGCTTGATTTTTTTAGAAAAACTAGAAAGGCTTGTGTCTTCTTCAGGGTGATAACAGCAGCCGGGGGTTATTGATGGTCCTAATAATAAACACGGAGCCTGCGCTTTGTGGCAATTCATCACTCTGACGTGTCTCTGGTGTGATCCCCGGGAGGGGGAGGCGTTTTGTGCCAAGGAAAGAAAAGTCTCCCCAATTACAGCAGCAAACAGAAATCCATAAACCCATCCCGAGGTCCTGGTTGGGGATCACACCTCTGAACCCTCTGCTCAGCAAAGCCCTGTCTGGAGTCTCGTTACCTGTACTGGGAAAAGCTGCAAGGCCGGGGGGGCCGGGAGCTGCGTGGGCTGGTTTGAGGGCGAACGAGGGGAAATCGCTGCAATAAAGCTCCCGTCTCGTTTGTGGGTAATGGATCGTCAGGGAAAAATCATCCTCAGGTTTACTTGATCTGAGCCCATAAAGCTGAGTACACAGCCGCGTTCCTGGTGTGTTTCTGTTGGCCAAGAGGGTTTTGCTGCTTGAAAGAAGGAGGATGGAGGGAAAACAGCGTCAGTAGTCCAGAAAGAGACTCACAGGGTGCCTGGATGCACTGGGCCGGGGGGGGAGGGGATTGCACACTGAAACACAAGAAACTTAAATTAATAGCTGGCATAGTTGGAAGTCATTAAATAGTATTATCAAATGTAAGCAAACTAGAAGCATCAGAGAAATAGCTACTTTAATATCACATAGTTAAGTACTGTTACCATGTAATACCAGGCATTAATAATTTCGGCTTTGATCCAGCAGAGTACTTAAGAGTGCATTACGTTTGGGTCCCAGATTAGCCTCCCTGGGTGAAATCCGGACTCCGCTGAAGCTGGCAAAAGCCTCCGCTGGTCTCGGCAGCAGCAGGAGTTTGGCCCCTGGTGTGGGCAGAGCTGGTTGTGCACTGCCCGCCGGGGAGCTGGTGCAGGGCACTGGTGGCTGGGTTCTCTGGGGGCTGTTGTGCCAGTCACCTTTAACTGGAGCTGCTGCTGAACCGATGGGTCAAAATTACTTGGGTTTTTTTTGCTTGGTTGTTTTTTTTACGGAGCTTATCTCCCGAGCAGGTGGACCACAATGGAAAGCGAGGGCTCCTTGGAGAAGCCTGTGGAGCAAAGCAGTGCGAGTGCATTCAGCTTCGCACGGGGCACTGCAAAGCTGGCTGCACCCTCTTTCCACTGTGAAACGCCCAGGGCTGAGGCTTCGGTGAAGGCTCGATGCCTGTGCCATTCATCGGCCCCACGCTCACTTTCTGCTCCTGTTGCACGTGCTTGATTTAAGCCTCTTTCTCTTCTAAATATAGCTTTGTGAAGCTGAGGAGGTTTGTGCCGCTGCAGAAGTACGCGTGCTGCTAAGAGGATAGCTTATTTATTTGCACTGTTACAAGTTGCTTTGTAAATATGCCATTTGGATTCTTGCCTTCCTCTTTGAGATGCAGGTGCTGCGTCCGCCTGCTCGTCTTTCCATTGACATCCCATTTTGTATTCACGGGACGCTGCTGGCTGTGGGGTACAGAGCTATCAAAGGCTTGGAGCAATTTAAGTCCTTCAACCAACAGATACGGATGGAAGGGTACGAAACACCATCTGCAACCTATCAAGAGGGGAAGAGGTTTTCATGTGTGGATGGTAGCTTGTGTGAAGATGGTAGGGCTGCTTCAGCTGGTCCCCAAGGGCTCCGTGACCTGAAGGAGCGAGTGATAGCCCCGGTTTACAGGAGGGGTTTGCTAATGGTCCTACTGCAGATAGTCAAGCTGGGGAGCAGAGCCAAGGCTGCTGCCTGCCAGCTCCCCGCGCTCACTGGCCTGGCGTAAAAATAGCACTTGGCGATGGTGAGAGCCGTGCCGTGAAAAGGACCTGAAGGAATTAACGTAAGAACAGCCATCAGCGCGCGGTGGTGCCTTCTCTCTGCTCGGCTGGTGGATGTTGAAGGAGAGACCAGAAACATCAGGGCGAGGATGGTGTGCTGCTGCTGCGGCCTCCCTGTGAGCAGTGCCGTGGGCACTCCTTGGGCTTGCATCTGACCCGTCATTTTTAATAATGATCAGCGAGCTCTTTCTGATGAGTCTGACTTTGTGCCTCCACCATCAGAGCACCTAGTGACGAGTTCTGCAAATCTGATCGTGCATGGCCTTGAAAAGCACTCCTCCTTTTGGTGTTAAACTTACTGCACTCTTCATGTAAACATCTGCCGTGATTTTGTAGCTCTCCATCACATCTAGGTTCTCTCCAGTCCTTCCTTTCCAGATCCAGGCTGGCCCCAGGCATGGAAACCTTCCTGTACCTCTAGCCTACCCTGCCCTTCGCAGTACCTCTTGCCATTCTTTATTCTTTCTTAGATGAGCTGGCTGGGTCTTGGGCGAAGTATTTGAAATGTGGGTGTAGGATGGATTTATTCAGTGGCACAATACTCTCGGGCCTTGTTCCCTCTTTCTTTACCAAAATATGTCGGAGGATTGTTAGCATGTGTATTAATACCCCTTTGCCTAAGCAGAGTCCTTTTTAGCACGGTGTGTCAGGCTTTTCTGTAGTCCCCTCAACTTGCTCCTGAGTGCACACTGCTTTCCAGGTGGGTGGGGAGAGCCCGTGCCGGGATGTGCTGCATCCCCGTGGATGCACGGCCCCTCGCAGGAGTCCCTGCCGAGGGAGGATGATAGCCTGTGGGGAGCAGAGCCCTTCCCCTGCCCGGCTCTCCAGAAATACCTGTGATCTTCAACAAGGAGGAAGGTCACAGCTGCTTTAAACGCTGCTGGGTAAAATGCAGGGTGTTAGCAGGATGCTGGTGGCTCTGGAGGGGCCAGGGGAGAGGGGGACAGAGGAGGCAGATCTGGGGAGGGGTCTGTGCCGGGCTGGGTTTCCACGGGGCTACAAGGGGGAGAGGGGAACAGGGATGATGCTGTCGCTCTGAGGCTCTTTCCAAGGCCATCACAGCATTTTAATCGGTCTGGAGCGAGTCCTTCTTGCAAACAGGAATGAGGAGCTGAACAGCTTTTTCCTGGGCTGCAATCGAAGCTGCCTCAGCCGGGAGCCAGTGCTGCTGAAATCGCTCCTGCCGCTCTAAAATTAGCTGCGGAGCAGAGAGGCTCCCACTGCCTCCCGGAGTGCGATGGCCAGGGGCTCCGGGCACCCCCGAGGAGGGTCCGAGGCCATGTCCTCGCCAGCCTCCCCCCTTCCCCACCACCTTTGGGCAGCGTGTTTCTGCAAGCAGCCTTCGGTCAGGCTCGGTCCAGCCTGGGCTCGCTTCCCGAAGACAGCAGATGCAGCGCAGCTCTCGAGGATGCGCTAACAGGGAAGCAGCAAGAAGCCAGCCTGCCATGGCGAGATATTTTGGGTAGCAAAGGAGGTGCCGGGGTTACCCGGGGGCCGGGCAGTGCCCAGGGCCAAGCCCAGCGCCTCGGCCCCGGCGTGCAGCGGGGTGAGAAATTTTGCAAGAGGAAGTGGCAGGGCTGCGCGGTGCGAGGCGAGCGCAGGAAGGGGAGGCGATGCTGCACGGGCGCCCGGGGGACCAGACCGCGGGCGGTGAGCGAACCCGGGTGCCAAGAGCGGGAGCAAACTCACGGCTCTGCCCCTTCCATGCTGCCCCAGCGCTGCTGCGCAGGGAGGCGGGTGGAGGAGGAGAGGGAAGGGTTACCCGGCACGGCTGCCTGTTAAAGAGAAATAGCTCCGCTGGCTCTGGAGGATGAGCAGAAGGAGCTATTGCAGATAAGCGCCGGCGAGCTGAGGATGTGAGAGCGGGCTCGCTGCTGGTGCGGGAGCCGGAGCGGGGACCGCCGATGGTCACCGGCCCCCCGAGCCCACCGGCGAGCCCTGTGCGCGCTCGGCCTCTCGCCTCTGCTGGGTTTCGATGACCATCGGCAGCAGCATGAGCAGCGGGTACTGTAGCTTGGATGAAGACCTTGAGGATTGCTTTTTCACAGCAAAAACCTCTTTCTTCCGGAGCACGCCGAACAAGGTCCCTGCCAAGGTAACAGCTTAAAAACTAGTGAGAAGGGCTGTGCTGGGTGGGAGGTGGGGGGGGTTGCTGGCGAGGGGAGACGTCGGTGTTCCTGCACGTTTGGCTGCAGGTGCTGCCAAAATTAGCTTGCAGCTGGAGTCAGGGCAGAGCTGCTGGCAGGGAAGAGGGCTCTATCTGCCTCTTGCAAGCTCCCCGCTCCTGTGCAGGGGGTCTGCGCTGCTGCAGATTTTTCTCAGCCATGTCTCAACCTTCTGCGTGCCGGCTCGGCCCCTTCCCGGGGGATCCACGGTGGAGGGGCTGACTCCAAATGTGGTTTTTCAGCTTTAGGGGGGCCGGCAGCAACCCTGCCAGCTGTCATCCACGGGTCAGGCTCCCGGCCAGGGACCTGTGGTTTGGCTTTGTGAAATATGCACCACTGGTGAAAATTGCACCTGTGGGGTGCATAGGGAGATGGGAAAGTTACACAACTAAATTAATCTGCAAACTTATTAACACAGTGATGAATCTGGTCCTTTTCCGGGCTCTTGGGTGCATGTGTACCTGCCTTGGAGAAGGAGAGAGCGCTTGGCTGGGCAGCGTTTCACCTCAGGATGAGATTTCTGTATCAGTAACACTGACAAGGTTGCTTCATGTTTTAAAGTGTTTATTTAAAAAAAAAAAAAAAACATTCCCATCATAAACTTTAGGGCCCCAACCAGAACTGAGCACAAAAGGAGAAGGCGAGAAGGCGCTGCTGCGGAAGTGGGGGTTTTGCTCAGGAACAAGAGCCCTGCAGCGTCGAGAGATGAGATCTGGCCCGGGGAGCAGCTTTTTCACTTAGAAATTCCCCTCTAAACCATCAGCACCAGCGTGCTCCTGTTTGGGCTCTGCTGTATTTGCACGCCTGGGGCTGTTGGGCTGCAATCCTCAGCAAGTGCTTGGGGGTTCGGCTTTCTGCAGCGTGGAGTTGGGAGGGCTCTCCCGGCGACCTGGGCTGTTCTCCCTGGGGGGGCTTGATCTGGGGGAGAGTTTAAATCAACGGGTAATTTTATTTTAATTTCTTTGAAGAAATGCTCCCTCGGGTTTAACATGGGGTATTCACTGTTAGCCAGCAGCTCCCTCTCGCTATGATTAACCGACACGTACTGCTGGTTTTTAAATGTCATTTGATGATTCATTTGTGTAGGAGATGTAAAAGATCAGGGTGTTAGTGCACTAGGCGCTGCACCCTGCGCCGCTTTAACGCTGCTCTTTTTGAGCCAGGGCACTGCAGATCCTCGGCTACCTTTCAAAATCAGCCTGATTGCGTTCGTGCTCGGGAACTCTCCCTCGCAGAGGGGTCGGGGGCTGCTGCAGCCCCTTTTCGCCCGGCTCCTCGCCTGGATGCGGCTGGCGTGGGCGGCAGACCTCGCGGCTGCTGGAGAAGATGGAGCCTTTCGGGGGTTTGGTGTTACGGGGAGGAAATGGTTCCTGTGCATGAAAAACCACACACAAAATTTGCTGCTCAAGCAAATGATGTTGCCTAAGGGGTCTGTGTGCGGAGGTGGGTCCTCACGTTTGGCTGGCTGGAGGTGGAAACCATCCTCAGGCTTTGGTGGAAGAAGGTTTTGGGGGGTTCATGGCATGCTGGGGGTTGTTGGTGGTGCAGGTCCTGCAGAAGCATGAGGCTGGACCTCAGCTCTGGATGGAACTGGCCCTGGACCATGGTCAGGGGGAGGAGGAGGAGGAGGTGGTGGTGGTCTGGGGAGGCCGGGCAGGACGGCGGGTGGAGGGCAGCAAGGAGAGCGTGCGCCTGGGGAGCAGCCAGCAAAGCAGAGGGACAGGGGCCAGGCGCAGCCCAAGGTGGACATCTCCCTTGGATTCTGCTTCACTCCCTGTCCCCCTTTTTCACTTGGCATCTTAGTTCTCTTGAGCGATGTTGTTGAACGTGGAACATTTCCACCACTGCAAGAGCTGTGTGTGGCAGCAGCAGTGCTTTTCACCACCAAGTACGGTACCTGCTCCTGGCCATGGGCAGAAAACATCAGCTTGGACCCAAAAGTGAGCTAACCTGCTGGGCGTGCTTGGGAACAGCAACGTTTGTCCTTAGATGCCCAAGAATGATTCCCGAGCCCAGGACGCACGGTGTGGCCAGCACTGCGGCAGCCGCCAGCCCGTGGGCATGGCCTGCGCTGGGCAGGAATAAGCTAAGTACGGATGAGATAGGGAGGCAGGTCTTAAAAGACCTAGGAAGCAATCTCTGCAGAGGAAATGTGCTGTATGTGGGGTAGGAGGAGACAGACAGGCCTCCCACCATTTAAAAAAATAAAGAGTGGAATTTGATCACTATGATTAGAGAAACGATTTTTCTGATTGAAATAACTATTAGTCTGCAGAGCCTCTTTCTAGGAATTTTGTAATTCCTTTTTATTTTCAGAACCATCAGCACAATCACTCTTCATTATCAGAGAACTGGTTTAGATCCTGGATGTGACCTCATCCCTGGAGATCTATTCCTTGGCATTTTCATGACTCTTCAGCTGAATGGCTTCAGTGGCTTCTGCCTCAAGTGTGATTGCTTAAAACTCTGCAAAATTGCTCTTTGAGTCCTGCATCAGTGGCTGCCGGGAGAGCTGGCTTAGAGGAGGAAGGGGCAAGTTTCTGACCAAGAACAGAAAACAGAAGAGGGACAGAATGCAGTTTCACCTGCGCCAGGATCCAGGGGTGGGGGTGATGGGTCCAGTTCCGAGTTAGGGCTCCCTGAGTGATGTGAGCTGGGGTAACCCAGCAGGTAGAAGCCTTCACAGCTTCCCTCTTCTTCAGCAGAGCCATCGCAGAGGTGTTTGTGGTGGGATGCGCGGGCGGTGTTGCTGTGCTACCAGGGCTGAGAGCAGAGACCACTGCGGGGGGTGCGCTGTGCGGGAGGGGGCTCTGGAGCGGGCGGCCAGCGGGGAGTTACGAGATCTTGGGCAAGAGCCAGAGGACAGAGCAGAGGTGGTTTTGGCCCTGTGTCTGTTTTCTCCCTCTCTTCAGTGTGCGGTGGTGCCTGCAATGGGGGCTACATCCCTGGAGGTGCTTGAAACCCAAGCAGGGGCTGGATGAGGTGATCTCCAAGATCCTGCCCAGCCTTGGAGAAACCCCATAGTCCCAGAATTGGCCGGCCATTGGTGCAGCATCTGTGCTGGTTCGTGGGTTGCAGGTAACCAGCAGGCGTTTGTTGCCGGTGCTGGGTGGGCGAAGTGGGCATCGCTCTGCCTGGTGCAGCCCGTGGTGCAATGCAGAAGGAGCCGGAGCCGAGGGACCAGCGCAGGGTCCTGTCCTTGGCCCCTTGTCTCTGCCCTCCAAAGGACTGTCGGAGCACGGCGTGATTTCCAGAGGGGAGGCAGGTCTGCAGGGGGTCTGGCGCAGCTTGGGGTGCAGGAGTGGCCCTGGGGCACCTCTCCTGGGGGCAAGGGGCTCCTCCTGGCCCTGCGAGGCTGCGATCAGTTCCCAGATGTCTGCTCCTGAGGATCAGTGGATCTCTCTGATCCACCCAGCCTCCCTGATCCGGGCCGGGGTCTCGCCAGGCTGGTCTCTGCACACAGACGGTAGCGTGGGCAGGCGCCCATGGGGTCTCGTCCAGCCCAGACCCCCCTGAGATGGAGCTCCCTGGGAGGACCTGCTCAGTTCTTGCTGCTGAGCGGGGATGTGGCAGGAAAAACGGTTTCTAAGTGAAATCTCCATGGCAATCAAAACACCAAGCCTGTCTTCACTTGCCTTTAACCTCTCTGAAATGCAGCAACGGTCCCTCTCCCCTTCTCTAGAGATGCACTGCTCTCCTATCTTTTGCCTTTTCCTCTGAACCCCAAAGTAAACCACAGCATCTCATTTGAACTTCTCACAGGGACTGAAATATGTATTTTTATTTTTTTTTTCCAAATCTGTTGTATCATTCTTCCTGCTGCCCGTCCATGCTCGAGCAGTCGATCCTTTCCCCATATAGTGCTGTGAACCATGGGAGCGTGCGGTGAAGGGGGAGGCATCGGGTGTTTGGCAGGGATGGAGAGCTGTGCAAGAGCAGAGGTGTCCCAGCTCTCCGGTGACTCTGATCGGGCTGTGCGGTGCTGCCCTGGCCCCACTGCCCCCCAGCCGTCACCGCTCCCTGCTGCAGCTGGATTTACAGTTCTGAGCTGCCGGTTCTCATGTTTCTGGCTCAAATTTGAAGTGTTCACATTTCTCGCCAGTCTTCCGTGCTGCGGTGTGATGGTGGTTGCATGGCGTGAGTTCATGATGCTCCTCTGAACCACAGCTCCCTGGCCAGCAGCGCTCAGACACGCTTCTCCGGGCTTTGTTTTCTGATGTTTTAAGGCAAATCTTTCCTTAATTAGCGGAAGAATTGAGGATTGATGCCCTGAGGCGTAAAATCCCTTTAGAAGAAGTCTTCGAAATACTCTTGCAGTCTGAACATGGGAGCCAAAGGGAGAGCTTGGGCTGCATTTTTGGGAATGCAAATTGTCACAGCGTTCCTGATGTAAATGGTGATGGACCTGTGCCCGAGCACACCAGGGAGGACTTGGCCACTCCTGCCTCTCGATAAGACGGTCGTTGCCAAGAATGTGGTGATGTTGGGCCAAATCTATCTCTACCGTTCTGCTTTTCAAATTCATTAACTAAATAGCTGGTGAGGAAACTTGGCTGGGAGCGAGGGGGCAGGGAGAGTGTCTCTGAGGCTGGCTTGTGGCCGCGGGGAGGCGGCCCGTGCTCCAAGGAGTGTCCTGCGGAAGTGCACGCTCAGCCTTTCTACCTACGGTGCCTTTCCATGTCTGGTTTTATGGCTAGCAAAGCTGCCTGTCTTCCACCTCCTGAGCTGTGCCTCCAAGCCGTAACCGTGTGCCGGTTCCTTGGTGCCGACTGGGGCTGTGGTGGGACGGGGAGCCATGGGAGAGGGCACCATCCCCTCTGCACTGCTGCAGCAGCATCGGAAAGCTCCCGGGTCCTGCCAAGAGCTGTTATTCCCAGCAGAGAGGTCCGGCATGGTGCAGAGCTGCTGCCTTTGCTTGCTTTAAAAAGGTTTTTAAAAGTTGGGGGTTGACTTCTGCAAGGTGAGAGGCTGTAGGAAGGATGCTCTTCAGCTGGACATGAAGTGTGTCTCTCCTGGCATCCTTGCAAACCGATAAATAGAAAAATCTGTCACGGAGGCTTCGTTGTTGCCGTTCTTGGCTTAGAATCGCTCTTTTGAGAGTATGTCACCATAATCATGATCGCCCATGGGTGTTCTGCCTCCCCCATAATAGCCTGTCGCAAGCTCACGGCTCATTAGATGAGTGGTAGATTGCAAAGAGGAGGCCGGTGTGGCTAACGCGCCGGGGCCGCGGCTGCCCCAGCCCCGGGCCAAGGGCTTTGTGTGTTGTGGCCGCCTGCCTCTTCCCAGGGCACTTGTTCTGGGCAGCTTTTATCCTGCTGAGCATTAGCCCCAGTGCCAGATGAGGCTCAAGCCCTTTCTTACAATTGGTGTTTCTTATAATTGAGAAATAATGTAGGTTACGGAAGGGGAGCCCGTTTGCAGCAGGCTGCGCTGGGCAGGGGGAGGACACGGGCAGGTTCACCTCTCTGTGAGCCCATGGGTGCCTACGTCTTGCTGCAGGCCACGACTGCAAGTTACTTTATGGCAGTTTTGTAGGGGATTGTAAACCCCTCGCCTGCTGAATTTAAATGATGCCAGCAAGCTGACAGCGGTCGTTAAACTCTGGCATCCATAGCCATGCAATGTTCTGCATCAGGTTTTTAACAGGGTGGGAGTGGAAGCACCCTGGCACCTCCAGTCTCGCCATCGCTTTCCTTCCAGTTGCACGTGAGGGTGGAGGGCTGGAGGCGATGGGAACGTGCTGGTTTTGCAGGCTGGCACGCAGCCCTCGTGGTGTGCTGCCACTTGGCCAGGCCATCCCCGAGGGGGGCTGACGTGGCTCTTTCCCGGTGTCCAGCCAGGAGAGCCGTGGGTCCAGCAGCGACTGCCAGGGTTCAGGCGCAGGCAGAGGTACCGAGCTGTTTTGTTAACAGCTTGTTTCATCCTGTCCCGGTACAACAGGAAATGTGGCAACGGTTTATGGTTAATAGCTTCTGTTTTTCTTCCTTCAGCCAGAATTGCATATTCTGCACCAGAAACTTTGCAAAACCGGAGGTCCGGGTAGATTTGTGAAGAGCACGAAATAGCTGATCTAATCGTACATGACGGAAGGAGCAGCCCTTCTCTTTCCAGGTTGTGGCCGCCCTTCCCAGGGCTCCCCCCGCCGTGGTGCTGGTGCTGCTGGGCCGGTTCGGGTCCTGCTCGCAGGCGGGTTTGGGTCTGTGAAACAAAAAAGCAGAGCCTCCGACCGTGGGGCGTGCAGGGGGTTGGGGATGGCGTGGTTGCCGCTGCTGGCGGCTTGCAGCACAGCTCTGCCTGAGCGTCACTGCTATGAGCAGCAAGAAGAGGTGAAGGGGTGAGCCCTTGGAGCCCCAGTGCCCTTTACGGTGGCTCCCCCAGCCCTAAATAGCTGCCGGAGCCGGGACGGCACCGCACTGGGTCCCACGGGAGAGCCAGCCTGGGTGTGCGTTAGCTCTGCTCCAGCGGCCTCGCCGCTCGGCCATGGGTGGAGCGTGTCCCTTGGGTTTTATCTGGGCGCTGTCCTGTGTGCTGTGCTCGTCAGCCCCGTGCTGGGTTTGCTGCATAGAAAGAGATTAGTAAAACTTTCTCTCCCTTGAGTCTGAGGATTTAGGAGGAAGGTGAGCTGGCGGAGGCTGGTGCGGTAGGATTGCTCCCGTGCTGCCCCTGGGGTGGAAGTGATGAGCTTTTTTGCAATGCTGGCAGTGTTTTGTTGCAGTATTGGTCCAGCTGACTCTCATAACGTTGCAGTTTTCCTTTTAAAATCAAAGCTGCTGTAAGAACTGGCCTAGCTGCGTTTCAGGCCCACTGAGATGTTAGCACTGGGGAAGTGGTAACTTCTGGTTTGGTTTTTGCACCACGACTGATGTGTAAGGGCTGAGGGGCTTGGGAGTCCCATGCAGCTTTATGCCATACCCACAACCTGCTGTTTTGGAGACGCATCTTTAAATCCATGGCCGTGTTGCAGCTGCTGGCAGAGCTGGGAGCCCTGTGCAAGGTCGCTGGTTTTGTTTTCCAGTGCAGGTTGGTTGCTCTCTGCACACCTTAAATTGTGCTGCAATGGAAACAGTTAAACCATCTGTCACTGACACTGGGAGCTTAATAAAAGCAAATTAATTCCACACCAGGTGCAAGATGGCTTATAAAATAACCCTAAGAGAACATAATATGACCATTAAAACCTGTATTTGTCAAATTGCCATAATGCAGGGTTTCTTTTTCAATTACAATTGCTTGTGGAAGGGGAGAGAACAACCTGTTACCCGTAGCTGTGGCCGCACGATCACGTAAGTTGTCAGAGTTTTGACGGCCAAGGGTTGGAGTCCCGTTTGCTTGCGGCAATCCTGACATCAGGGTGTTCACTCCTCCAGCCGCAGACGAAGGCTCGGCATGGCGGAGGTGCTGTGCTGCTCTTGGGGCTGGGCCACGCTGGCTGAGCAGCGGGTGCAGGTACTGGTATGCTCCTGTGTGCGGTGGGATCCTGGGGTCTGTGGATGCTTTGGCTTACGTTTGGGTTAGGCAAAACAAATAGACGTGGGAAATAAATAAATTACGGGCAGCATTTCTTTCCTATGTGTTTTCCCGGACCAGGGTTTGAGCATCAAGAAGCTGCAGGATGGGCAGAGGAAGGCAGCGATTCGGGGAAAACCTTCGTGCAGGTGGGAGGTGAGCTGGCTCCTGCCTTCCCCAGCGCTGCCGGGGCAGGAGCAGCAGGCAAGAGAGGCAAAACTGCCCTCCTGCCAGAGCAGCGCATCCCACCCGCTGTCTGATTCCAGCTCCTGGGAGCAAGGTTTGATCTCTGCCAGCAGCAGCAGGGCAGCTTTGGGTGCCTCAGCAGGGTCACGCTGCCGTCGGAGCGCTGGGGAGGCTGCTCAGCAGAGCTCTGCAGCTGACCCTGTGCCCGACTGGAGGAGTACGAGCGTTTTGCGAGGATCGGGGTGTGCTGGGGGAGTCGGGGGGCTGAGCAAGCCGAGACAGCAGCAGGCACGGCCGATCCGTGCGGACACGCGGGTGGGGGAAGGCAGGGTGCTGGAGGCTGGGCAGGAGTTTGTTGATGGAGTTGTGTGGGGACGCGGTGCGAGACCTGTGACGTGGTGCCACCAGCACCGTGTTCCCAAGCCAGGCTTCCCGCTCCTCCTGCTGCGAGTGATTTAGGTTCCCTGGAGCATGAAGCAATTAGCGTCTGCCGTGTGCCTGCTGCGAAACCCCGGGGACCGGCACCGCTCCAGGCTGCTGTGGTCCTGGGTGCACCGTGCGTCCTCCATGGAAACCGGGCGGCATCAGCACGCGAGCTGCTCAGAAAGCTCTTAATTGCTGGCACACGCTGTTTTCTTCAGCTGGAAACATCACAAGAGGGGAGGGATTTTGCCCCGCTGGAGAGAAGCAAATTGCAGTGACAGGGACAGGCTGAGCCGCTCTGTTTGCTTTTGCCGTGTGTGTCTGGATGGATGCTGCTCTGCACCGGGTTGCGTTTGTGCCACGGATGAAGCGTAGCATCCGTGCACAGCATGCCTTAGCGCCGCAGCTGTGCCGTGCAGCTACCAGCCTCTTTGCGTGCAGGAGGGGACGGTCCCGGGGTCTCCTGGCGCTCGCTGGCTGGGTGACTGGGGTGGGGGCCGGCCCCGGTGGGTGGCAGCACGGCCGTGCCCATCTCCAGCGCTGTGAAATGGGTGCTGTGAGGAAGCAGAGGGTTTCTAAGTGCACATCTTTCACTAACTTGAAGTTTTTTGTTGGTTTTCTTTCTTCCCCCCCCCCCCCCCCCCCAGCGCTACTTTTGAAAATGTCTACCCCAGGCATTATTTTCAAAGACTCCCACACCAGCCCAGCACCTGTGTGCGGCCATGTAAGACCAATTGCAGTCAATAGATCGTAGTGAAGCATGTGCCTGAGGACTCTGACAAATTGTGGAGTTGAAATGGCCATTATAAGTTGATGTTTATGTGCAATGTTAAATACCCCAGGAAAGCTTTGCTTTTATTTTTTTAAGGCGCTGAACAAGGAGACTGTAATACCATGTCAGTGTTCCTCCACTGGGTCGCTGCTCCAGATCTGCGTTTTGAGAGGTCTGGTGCTGTTTGCCTGTCTCAAGCAGAAATTGTGAACTCTCACTTGGGAATTGCTTGAATGAATTTGGGGCTCTCCAACTCCCAGGACTGTAGCCAGGATTTCAGTTTGTCCTGTGCTTGATTCTGAAAACAGAATTTCCTAAAAGAAATACCAGGGGTAGCCGGGGCAATACTGGCTTATTTAGAGCTTGCTGCATCCTGGTCTCGTGTGCCGGGGGGCTGCCTGGGCAGAGATGGGCTTTGCTCCCAAAGTTGCCTTTTTTTCCAGTTTTCGTTCTGTACCGGCCTTGATAGCACATCCCTTCACGCTTTCTGCTCTCTGCTAATGCTAAATTCTGAGCAAGCCCACATAAAATATGGGAGCGCTGCTTGCAGTTTCAGGCAGCGCTGGTGAAATGTATTCACAGCCTGTCTCCGGGGAAGGTGGTGAGTTATGGAAAGGCAGCAGAGCGCTGCGCTGTGAAATACGGCCTGCTGAGCATAGTCCAAGACACATGCGGGCTTGTTTGCAGCAGGTCTGGATTTTGGGATGCTGAAGGCTGCGCTTTAGAGGAGACCTGCTCTCCTGGCTGGCTGGAAAGCCCCTCTGCTGAAGGGCTTTGGGTAACCCAGGCTAAAGTGGCGTCAAACCTTGAAGCACAAGATGAGCCTCATGTAGGGAATTTCCAATGGTCTTGTGGCAATGAAGTCATCGAGGCTTCTTGAATGCTGCTGTTGGCCCTGTGTCCCGCTGCCGGCGAGGCAAGTGGCTGAAGGAGCCGGTGAAGAGCTCCAGCAATCGTGCGAAGAAATGCACAGCACCTATTGCTGCAGGCTGTAATTCTTGCTGCTGGTTTGCATCTGGCGCCATGGTTTGACGTGATCAGCATCCCCGGGCTGGAGACGTGCTCGGGGCAGGAGTTCAGCTGCGGTACCTCGCAGGGAACGCTGCTCAGCCCTGTGTCCTCGCGAGCGGCCCGCAGACCCCTGGTGCAGTCGGCGCAGTCCTGTCCTTGCAGCAGGTTATTTCCCATGAGGAGACCCAAAGGTGGCTGCTGGGCTTTACCGTGCAGCCAGGGAACTCCTGGGTTAGTTTAGCTCCCTGTATTTCATTTTTTTTAATAGATTTTTTTCTTAGTTCACTTGTGAATTTGAATTCACTTCAGGGTCACACAAGTCCTTGCTTCCATCTCACTATTACAGGAGCCATTAACTCTGCAAAAGACTGCTCCAGATGGGGGCTGAAGGTGAGCGGGTGCTGTTGTCCTGAGTACGTGCTTTGGCCTTGGTGTCGCAGTGCCAGGGGATGGAGATGGGACACAGGGGGGGTGTCCCCAGCAGCGCTTGCTGCCTGCCTGGCCGTGGCTCGGTAGCTTTAGCTTTGTGCTCTGGGTTTCCCTCCCCTCCTTACTCTCCCTGCGTGGTGCAGGCAAAGCGCCAGCTCTGAGAGCCTCGAGGGGCTCTGCAGCTGCCGAGGCTGCACTTGAACTCTTAGGGTGGGAACACACAAAATCCCTGCCCTATATGCTGGCGCATCCTTTCCTGCCTTCCAGCAGGTTTTCGGAAAAGAGCTCACTGGTTCTTGTGTTCCCGCAGCGCCTGAGTGTGCCCGGGCTCTGCCGTCACGCTGGGCGCGATGGTGGAGGATCGCATCCTGACATTGCGTTTCCAGGGTGTCCGTGGGCCTTCGCAGCCTGTGCCATGGTACTCGGGCAGATGGGAGGTGGGAGCGTGGCTCAGGCGCTCGCTCGAGGCTGCTACAAACCTTCGTCTCTGCAGAAAACCATCTGCAACTGCAAGGTACCTTGTCAGAGCCTCCCTCCTGGCTCCCCTGGCACTGTTCTTGCTCTCTCTGTGTCTTGCGTGTCCCTGGAGAAAGGTGGCCAGCATCCCGTGAGCCTTGCTTGCCTGCCTTCGAGGCTGGGAGTGGGGAGGCTGCGTAGCCAGAGACGCCTCCCTGGGGCCAGGCGGGAGGAGGGGCAGGCAGGGCTCGGTGGTGGTTTGCATGTTTTCCCCTGGCGTACCCCAGAGATGCATGCTCTGGCCCTCTTCTGCAGAAAGCACCTTACTTTTCCCCTTTCAGATGGCCTATAGTGGGCACCGTGGTCCTGCTCCCCTCTAGCGCAGGTCTTGCAGCCGCTCCGACCCCATGGCAGCATCCTCCTGGCCTGGACTCTGCCCCCCGTCCCGAGTCGGCTCAGCCTGTCCTGCCGCTCCGGCACTTTGTCCAAACCCATTCATTACTTTTCTGGTTAAATGCTCTAAGCCCTGGGTTGCATTTGGGAAGCTCCTGTGAGCCGCCTCTCCGCGATGGGATCGTGTTTTCCCATTATTCATTAGCGACATTTCCACGTGTGACCTGCAGGTAAAGCCCACCTACGCGCCAAATCTGTCCTTTTGCCTCCTAAGAAGAAATTTCCCAAAACCTGGGCGAGCAGCAGCAGCCGTCGTCCTCCCGGCGAGCCCGCGCGTGGGCAGACGCTGAACGGTTTCCGACACGGGGTGGGATGCGTTGACTGGGATCGCAGTGACTGATTTATTAGTCATGCAGCCGGCTTGCTGCTTGTGTGATTTTACTTCTCTGAGCTATAATTTCCAAAGCTAAGGAGGAGCGAACCAGCAGAGATTCAACTTCAGGTTCTGCCTGGGTAAATGGGCTGGGAGCTGGTTGAGGAGCACCCCAGGTTTTTAAGGGGGTGCTTGGCTTTGGTAGGCAGAGACATGAATACTGGAAATAGGATGTGATTTTTTTTTTTTTTTTTTTTTTCCCCCCGACTGCATTGCAAGAAGCAAAGAAACGCTCAGCAGGTGCGGGTGGCTTTTTTTGAAAGCGGGTTTTAGAGGCTGGCTTCTTTGCCCAGCTTTGTATGGGGATGTCTTTACTGCTCTGTGCCTCAGTGTCCCAGTAACCGGTGGGTTTTGTGTTACCCTCCGCTGCCTGTTACTGGTGTACAGAGGTGGCTTGGGGCAGGGACGTGGCGTCCTGCACATTCAGCCTCTTGGCCGTAGGGCCCATCTCCGCCTGCGCCAGCGCT
This sequence comes from Platalea leucorodia, assembly GCF_965183815.1. Classification (NCBI taxonomy): domain Eukaryota; kingdom Metazoa; phylum Chordata; class Aves; order Pelecaniformes; family Threskiornithidae; genus Platalea; species Platalea leucorodia. The sequence continues at coordinate 2,794,620 of NC_138841.1, forward strand.
GCTGGCGGGAGCTCGGGATCCGCACAGCCTCTCTGTTCCTGCGTGTCCCAAGCAAAAGCAGAGCTGAACAGATGCGGTGGTACCCAACAGATAAAACAGCTAAAGCCTGTCTCTTCTGGTTTCAGAATGTAACGCAAACAGTCGAAGAAGAAAAACCCGAGCCTCCGACCATCCAGGAGATCAAAGAGAAAATCGAAAAATACAACGCAAAAGTGACAAACTGCCTGTTGATGAAGCTGGTACGTACTGGGCGCCGTTCGGGCAATACGCAGGAAGGCCGACGCTGGTTTCTCTGGGCTGTGAACGGAGCCGGGCTGTAGGAAGGCATCTCCGAGGCAGGAGGGCTTGTGGCTGTTGAGATGTTCTTGTCTTCCTTACCCGATCCGCTTTTTCTCCTGCTTGGGTTTCCTTAGCGTTAGTCACCGGCACTCGAGAGAACCCTTCCCTGCCTCCGTCCCCTCTCCACTGGGAGCACTGGCACAGTAATCTCTGGCCAGCCGGTGCTGCGAATGACTTGCCACAAATAGATGAGCCCACGTTGTGCTGGCGGGGATGAGTCACGGTAACGCCTGGGCTGCGGCACTGCAGCTCAGCAGCTGTCGCAAAGTGGATTTAGAAACACAGTGTATTTAGAAACACAAAGCCTTTCTAGAAAGAGATGCTTTTCTCCTCTCCACTGCCAGGCTTGCTTAAGCAGAGTCTAAGAACCACAGTGGGTGGCTTATATTTCGAAGCTTTGATTGCAAACTTGCTTATCACCACCTGTAAGTAAAGCCTTGATGATATGTGGTGAGAGGACAAGGAGATCGCCTCTTTTACAAACTGGAGTACTGCAAAGGTACAAACTTCACAGGATCTTACGCAGAGCGGGGAAAAGCTTCTTAAAGAGTGAGATAATTAAATTGTAGAACTTGGAGAACAGCAGCTGTGTAACTCCCTGGTGCTTGCTAACATCTGAAAATAAACCTGAAGTTTATTTAAAATGGTAGATCTTACAACAATTTGCTTTGTGAAGGCTGCACAGTAATTTCTGCCGGAATGTCTCGCCCATTGATTTTTATCAGCCCTTGACTTACAGGAGTCATTTGGGACCCAAGTGTTTAGTCTTGAGTTACTTTTCTTGAAGCTTAGTGAAAATACAATCTTGAGACTTGGTACAGCCCTGGGACTCGACTGGGCTCAGCCGCTGGTGGTGGCCCCTCGGTGGGACCACAGGCCAGCGCTCCTGGCCCCTGCGGTGGATCCCTTGGCTTGCTCCTGGCTGGCACCCACGGATGGATTGCGTGGAGCCAGGCTTTTCTCTTGATTTTTGCATTTTGGCAGAGCTGAGGGTAGGGTAAGGGACCCATTGTGAGACAGGCCGATCCTGAATGATGATTTATTACATGGAGATGTGAGAATCCCGTAAGCAGGTAATAAAATGTGGGGAATACGGTTGGGAGATCCTGCTGAACATGAGGGGTAGAGACCTTCCCAGAGGCTTCAAATTCTCACTTAAGTGCAACTACAAATAACGTGTCATGGTTTCCATAGCTGACTTGTAGCAGTTGGTTTTAAACAAGACAAGATCGCACAGACGCGAGGAAGGGATGAGTCATTACTGAGTGGAAGGAACAGGAGAAAATCAGTAGGGACTAACCCGTAATTACAGGTTACTTTTTACGTGATTAATAAGAAACCCTCAAACTTCTAGCCGTACCAAGGGGTGGAAAGTCCTGCAGTCCCCCTGCAGGCTGCAGCACTGTAGACCAGAAAGCCCCTCGCAGCGGGGGGAAGGACTGGAAAGGCTCCCTGGAGCCTGAACCCCTCTCCTTTGCTTTAGAACGACGATGGGACATACACGGGTTTCATTAAAGTGCATTTGAAGCTCTGCCGCCCGGTGACGGTGCCGGCGGGGATCCGGCCGCAGTCCATCTACGATGCCCTCAAGGAGGTGAACCTGGCCGATATGACGGACAAGAGAACCTCGTTCTACTTGCCGCTGGATGCCATCAAGCAGCTCCACATCAGCAGCACGACCACGGTGAGCGAGGTGATCCAGGGGCTCCTGAAGAAATTCATGGTGGTGGATAATCCTCAGAAGTTTGCACTTTTCAAGGAGATGCGGAAGGATGGGCAAGGTGAGTTGGTGCCCTCGGACTCGCCAGCTTTCCTGCGGCTGATCAGTTTGGCTTACAATTTTGTGTTGCAGAAACATACCCAAAGTATTCATCTAGCACTTGGTGGTGTGGCAGGCAGGCGATGTCTGAATTTCAGGTGAATAAATGGCCTGACCTCCACAAGAGGTGATGCAGCTTAAGTTAACGGAGAATTACTAGTTTTCAGAAAGGGGCTGAAGTCACCTAAGACCGAACAGAGATTGTTATGGTCTCTGACAGAGACTCAGCTACTTCCACCACGATCCTGAGCAGCATGAACCACTTTTATGTGCTCCAGTTGACCTCCTGAGCTTTCCTCTGCCCTGGCAGCCTTGGGCTGACTGCGGATCTCTGCTCTCCCCTTGCAGTGCTCTTCCAGAAGCTCCCTCTCACCGAGTACCCCCTGTACCTCCGGCTGCTGGCGGGCCCCGACACAGATGTGCTCAGTTTTGTGCTGAAGGAAAACGAAACAGGGGAGGTTGAGGTAGGTCGGTGACTCTTTCCCTTGGTTTGTACGTGAACGGTAACAGCGTTGCGGAGCACGTGGCAGCGTTGCAGAGCTGGGAGGTGTGTGGGAGAGGTGGCACGGGCTGAAGCGGCGCCGCGCAAGCAAGGCTGCTTCCCTCCGATGGGGCCGGGTTTACCATATGAAGTGTGATACCAGCTTTTCTCCAAACTTAAATTGTCAGCTCAATGGGCTGCTTGTACCTTGCTTTTCAACAAAACAAAACAAAAAATCATTTTTTGCTCCTCAAGTATGTTGATTTTTAAAAAATTTAAACTTGAGCTGTGAAAATGCTGAGGCCGGTTTTGATGGCCAAACCATGATCTGTTTACAGAACCAAGCAACGCCATCCCAGAGTTAACCCTCAATAATTAGATTAGCTCAACACTCTTATAAGTAATCCACTAATTTAAGTAGAAGCCAGGGAGACTCGGGTAGTAAAGTCGCAGTCAGTTTTTGGTCGCAATCTTGTTCCCCGCCACGACGAAGGCAAAGGCTGGGGGCCGCCGCATCCGGCGGGATTCTGCCTCCCGTGCCGGCAGCGGCTCCGCGCCGCGGGGTGGTTCAGGACGCGCCGTGCCGCCGGAGGAGCTGGGCTGCGGTTGGTGAGGACGCCGCAGGAATGCCGGCTTCCCGCGGCAGTGCTGAGCAGATGTAAAGTAATATTTATTAAGTGATCGCAGTCGTCAGCCCGTGGCCTGCCGGTTCCGCGCTGCCAGCCCGACGCTGCTGTAGGTGGCAGCCGGAGCAGCCAGCCTGCTGGCACCCCGTGCCAAGAGCTTTGCTGAAGCTCAAACAGTTTTGATAGCTTTGCAGTAAAATAAAGAGAACTGGCTGCTGCTGGGACCTCGCTCCCCCTTCGTAACGAGAAGTGCGGCTGAATGCTATGTCAAACATTTCCATATATATTTCAGTTCCTTAGGGAGCCGTGTCACCTCTTGCAGTGGGAGCTTCGATTCACCTGAGTAAAGATAATTTCTATTAAATCTGCCATCTCAGGGGCTGAGGACTGGGATAGTCCTTTATACTGTAGCCCGTTATCCCATCTCTCTCACAACATGACGCTGTGAGATTAAGCTACCTGGAGATCAGATATGTGTTTAAATGTCTTTTATTGTTCCTCTTCACAGATTCGGGGTGGGGGGGAACCCACAACAGCAATAAGGTGACTGGTGTGTGCTTACTTTCCCTCTGTTTCTGCTGTTTCTGCAGTGGGACGCATTCTCCATCCCAGAGCTACAGAACTTCTTGATGATACTGGACAAAGAAGAAAAGGACAAAATCCAGCAAGTGCAAAGGAAGTACGAGAAGTTTAAACAGAGACTGCAGCAGACCTTGAAAGAGGCCAGAGGCAAGCCTGGATAACTCCTCAGGGGGCACTGGGCATCAGACTAAGCTAGATATTATTTTTAAAATGAAAAGACACTTCTCAGGACACCTTATATTGGTCACTCTCCCTCTTCATCCTTCCATTAAGGACCGGCTCACAGCACCCATAAAATGAACATACGGCATTTTCTTCTTCTGAAACCTCTTATCCCAGGACCAGGGTCAGTGAAAGAATGGGAAGCCTGTTTTAAAACTGCGGCCGTCAGCACACCAAACACAGCCGCTGGTTCGCTTTTCAGCCATGCCATCAGATGGAGAAGCTTCGTGGAAAATGCTCCGCGTCAAACCCAACAGGAACATCTACTGGCTCATGTTTGAGCAGGGGAACGCTTGCTGTTCACACTCCTCTCAGCAGCTTGCTCGTTCTTGTTCGGAGGTGCTGCGGCTCGCTGCGTGTGCCCACGTGGCCGAGTCCTCATTTCGTAAGTAGAGCGCAGGAAGCAGCAGATAAAGCGGAGGAGGTTGTTGCACCAAACCACGTGGGCGTTGCAGCTGCATCCAGTGCCAGACGGCCTTGTTCAGGGCTAAGATGGCCAGGGAAATGTCAAGTTATGACACCGAGGCAGCTGCGACACCCAAACAGTCTGTTAGTAAGTGTTACTGAAACTTGGTAGTATTAATTCCAGGAAAAGTCATCCATTTTGATTCTAATTAACTTCCAGTTTTGGAAACAGATGTGAATTAAAGCAAATACCCCTGACGGTTAGCTAAGCTACCCAGTGTTTTACCAGCTTTCTACTCGGTAGGGACCTATGTTTTAACAAATTCTGCTTGAAAAGTGTAAAGATGATGGTTGAGGCATGGGCCGACGGTTCGATACTGAATGTTTAGCAATACATAGCCAACAAAGCTCAAAACCCCCTTTCACAAATCAAACCGCTTTTGAGCTACGAACAGGTCTGGCACCGAGGGAGAGCGCTCCGAGCGGGGCCGGGGGGTGGATGTAGCGCCAAGAGCACAGGCTGCCCCTGGGGTCGCCTTAGCAGCAGGAAGGGTAAGGGAACCGTTGGGCTCGGATGCTTCCCTCCCACCCCTCTCTCGTGCCGTGCTTCCTCCCGCTAACCCTCCTTGCACCGCTCTCCCTCCCGTGACGTGCCATCCTCTCCCTCCCTGTGCCACTCCGTACGGGTCGTGGTCTCCTTCCCTCCCCACTCGCAATCGGTGCTCTGCCTGCGTGCCCAGGAAGGTTACGAGGTTTTGCTCTCTATGTGGAGCTAGGAGAGGAGAGTAAATCTCTCTCTCCCTCTCTCAGGGCTCCCAGGGTCTCTGATGCACGCTCCGCACGTCCTTCAAACAAAATCCTTGAGCTGGAGCATCAGTTACTGCCATAACTCTAACCAGCGACCCTGATCTTGCTGAGGCCGCGCAGCGATGGCTGAAGGGCAAGGAAGGCTCCAGGGATGCCCAGCTGAGAGAGGATGGTCCCCACGTTTACTCTCGGTGCTTCGTACCGAGCACGCTGCACGCAGCCAGGTTCGGTCTTCCCTCTGTTTACACAGGACAGCGCAACAAAGCGTAAGGAGAAAGCGGAACGTTAACGGTAGCCGGATTCAGCCAGAGCGTGTGGAAGGGTTTATTATTGACTTGATGAACGAGCGTCCCTTTGAGCTCGCTGCAGACTGCTGTGACCCCACCTGCGCCAAGCGGGAAGGGAGGCAGCAGGTCACCGGGTAACAGTTAGCACGGAGACAACGCCGAAGAGTCCAAAATTTACCTCAGTGCCTTTTTTTTTTTTTCCTTAAGCGTGAAAACTTTGCATTTGGGCTAAGGAGCAAGTTGGAAGGGGCTTTTGTCAAGAGGCCTTGTCAGTCCTGCCCCCGTTTACCTAAAGTACTGTTGTGAGGAGGCTGCGTGCGTCTGTAGCGGGACAAGGACCTGTCTTGTTTCTCTCTTGAAGGCGACTGCGTGGTTCCCCCCCCCAGATTTATACTTGAGTATGTTTGTTTATAAACCGTAAGAGCGACTGCATCACTTAAAGCCCCTCGGTTTGTATCAACGCCACTTTCTGCAAGCTTAGTTCCAGCTCATGTTTTAGTCGGTAGTGTAAAGGGGTTGCTGCCAGGGCTGTGGCCGCTGGCAGGCGGTGCGGGACGGGCCTCCCAGCTGTACTGTACTCTACACCCAACGACCCTTAACAACATGGCAGCGGCCCAAATAGAGCAGCAGTTTTCATGCTCTGGGGCTGTTTGTTCATTTACAAGAATACTTGTTACTTCACTATGCACTTGTGAAGTAATTTAAATAACATTTATCTAGTGCTTTGAGTCTTGAAAGCACTGTATAAATACTTCTGTTCAGGCAAGAGAAAGAACACTGTAAAAACTGCCATTGGTTCTGAGTAAAATCCAGATGCTTGTTTTTAAATCCCTTATTTTTCTGGTTAAAAGTTGTAAAGATTCCTTTTTTTGTTGGTGTTGTTTTCTACGAGAGTTTCGGTGACTGTCTCCCTCCCCGCTCCTGGAACCCAGCATGTCTTTGACATTTTGTAGAAGGCATGGCTTCTTATGCAATTACCGTGAATGCTGCTGAAAACCTCCTGCAAAGGGGAGGGTACTTTCTTTTGGTTTTTCAAGATACGGGGCATTTGAGGAATTGGTAGGCCTTGAAACTCAAATTCTCAACGGTCAGTTGAGCTGTGTCTAGGATAGAAGTACTGGCCCCTTCCTTAAGCGCAAAATACTGTCGGCAGTGCCTTTGGTTAGTATGTTGTGTTGCCTAGTTCATGTGAATTTATTTTTCCAAGTCTATTGTAAAACATGTAAAGTGTATAGAATGGAGTAGTAGAGCTTCTATGGAAAAGTGAAATGCATTTTTGCAATGCTGTAATTTATTTTTACTACTCCCTAGTAACTCTATGGCATTTTTAAAAAGTGTCTCACTTCAGCTTTTCTGAAGGGTCTGAAATGACTTGTTCATATGCAGTGTAAAATACAATAATAAAACCATCACTAGTAAAAGAAATCTCTTCAACTTCTTTTTCTGGCGCCCTCCTATGGAACTTTCATTTATTAAGTCTAAAGGGAAAATGCAGGAATCCTTCCTAGAAGTGAATTTAAATTTCTTAGCCCTACTGTGAAGTGTTTAAGCTTCAGCTAAGTGGCACAGTACCTCTACCCCTGTGAAAGCTGACCAAAGTGTTCCATTTATCGTCTCTTAATGTTTTAGCTGGATTTGACAGAACTGCTACCCATGTCTGCCTGTGGTAAATTACAGTTAATGTCATATATTAAAATGTATTTATATATAAAAATAAAGCATAAAAATCCAGCTAATGGAGTTCATTCTCAGTGCTGAAACGTCTGATATTAATTCCTGGAAACGTTTAAAAGGATAAAATCTGAAACCAACTGGGTTTTACTTCTGACATACGCAATCTACGGCACCACATGCGGGCCCGCTCCAGGACAGTGTGTTCCAGTGTACTCTGCTTACATTTCCCTGAAGGTTCTATTACCACGCCTTTGCTAAAAGATGCAAAGCAAGAATGGTCAACTAGCTAAAAGCCACTGTAGCCAGAAAACGAGTGCACCATTAGGAACTTCTAGAAAAACAGATGGAAAAGGATAATGCTAGGGGGTTTATTCAGCTTTTTATTTTTATGAAAAACAAACAGCTGGAGCAATATTATTATTTGGGTGAATCCCAGACCTTGTAAACATCCAGGACTCATTTTTGAATGAACAGGGCCTGTACATTATCCTTGATTTGTTGGCAGAACACTTCTATAAATAATGAGATCTGAGTAATTCTTACAGTAGATTTTTGTCTTACTTCTTCCGGCCAAGCTTTGGAGCCTTCTCAAGGCCTTGGATGTATTTCCGAGGTAGCTGGTATTCTTCTGCAACATAACCAAGAGTCCACTTCAGGTAAGTATTCAGAGCTCAAGAGTTAAAATCTGTAGCTTGCTGTAACCAGTCCCGGACCAGTTCCGGAATAGACTTACCTAGCAGCATCTTGGCCAGATGATGGATTTGGTTGCCTTGGATCTGGACCTGAACTCTGTCTTTTGTTCCTGGTACTGGGGTGATGGTGGCACTGGCTTGTACTTTTTGTTGCAGAATGTTGGCCACGCACTGCGGGTCTAGACCATACAGCTCAAGGTTCTTGATAATTGTCACCTACAGGTTTTAATAAGTATTGAAAACATCGCTGCTGTAGGTATTAGCAAGTTACGTCCCATTCATCCCAGAAAAACGAGCTGCTAAAGCTGCTCAGAATCTGGGCTTCTGCTCAAACCTGATAATTTTAGTTCTCTTTTTACCTTCTTATTTGATGATCTCTGTGCTATGGTTATGTCGATGGGCTCAATGTTTCCTTTCCTCACAATAGGTTCTTGCCCAAAAAACGTCACCTGGTGTAAGGGCTGTAGTCGTTCAAGGCACCTGAACAAAGTTTATGTATCCAGTTAGTCTATGCAGTACAGCAAGGCTGATGTTAACTGTGCTTTTCCACTGCAGCCTCTCACAGGTTTTTGAGACTACGTGAAAGCCAAGATTCTATGTGTGAGAAGAATTTGTACCTTAAGACAATAATGCATGACGATCTCATGCAAAGATTTGCATACTAGCTATTATTTGAAGAAAGGGACTGACTTAAAATGAAAGCTAGTCTACTGATTCGCAAAAATTACAGCTTAGATTGGTACTGGTAAAATTGGTTCTTGTAGAGCAAAGCCTTCTTTAATTTTGCCTTTAAGCTATTATTCAGTTGTATTGTTCACAGATTGGTGAAGCAACTTCAGTTTAAAATTCAGCATAAACTGTGTTACTGTCCCAAGAGCAAAGGTGGCTTCAGAAATAAAGGAAGCTGCTGGAGGTGCCTCAGAAGCATTGTGTGATGAAGCAGCTCAAGGCAAAGTAAGACATTGGGGACATTTAAGCAAAGTTTTTCAGTATATGGAAACAATGGTCTGGTGTCAGATACTCAGGCATCTTGGATCTAAAAGGTGGGTTTAGGTTATAAATGCAGAAGTTGTGCTGCACATAACGAGCAGGATGACTACCATTGCGTAAAAAGGGCATGTTCAGCTACCTATTGCAAAGGACGGCTTTATAAATACGTACGCACAGATTACACACAGAACCAGGCACTGTTTAGGAAGCTTTCCCTGGTAAGTGGTTAGCACGTAAACAAAATAACCCAACAACAACAGTTAATGCTAGATGCTTGTTAATTGGTGAAGAACGAGAGATTCTTCAAGGGAAGGTCTCTGGATATATATTTTTTTTTTGTGTGTTACTAGTAGGAAGTTACAACTTGGGTAGCTCCAATAACAAGTGGCTTTGAGTTGCATGCAATAAATCTGTGTAATACTAAATACATTGGGAAAAGTCACCTGCTCAAGAGGTCATCCCATTTAAGGTTTGAGATTTCATCTTGTTCCGATTTATCTAACAGGCAGTCACACAGAATGGCATTCACCTTTACAAAGCTACAAAACAAAAACACGCCTTAGAAACAAACAAGTTCACTTTTTTCCTCTAACTTCAGCATCTCCTGTGGAAGCAGTGTAGGACAACTTCCATGTCTACTTACTTTTTGTTTGTTTCATCAACCAACTCATTAGTCTTCACATAGTTAATGATGATGTTTCTCACCTCACTGCTTGAGAGGATGCTGCCTTTTCTAAAGAGAAAGAAAACTTTTTAACTTACTACTTTAAGTAGTTCGGTGTTGGGTTCTGTCACTAAGAAAGAAGACAGCAAGTACCCTGACTACGTGTGATAGCAACAGCTCAATACTGAAATATATCTGCTAGGGAGTGATTTCTTGCTGCACCTCAGCTGCTGTATACCAGATAAAAGGCTCACAGCAGTAATTACAGACTCTAAAACCCTCGGTTTCGGGAGCCTAGTTTGGGAGAACGACCCCAGTGGCACCCTAACTTCAGGGAGCTGTGGATAACTTGTACAAAAGAGCTCAGCTGAAGGAAGGCTGCCACTGAGTGCTGTCTAAACTACATCAAGACAAGATGAGGGCACAAGGAGGCAAGTGAGTTCTTTAAATTACCTGGGCATCTTCTTTTCAGTAAACCATACTGTGGGTGGGCAGAATATGCCTTATCCAATGGCAAACTGAGACAATCCAAGTAAAATGCATCAGTTTTGACACTTGAGCTATCGCCTCCTTAGCTGTGGGAGAAGTGATGTGAGTACTTGCTGAACGCAGTTGTCACAGCCTCTTATCTTTCTTCCCTTTGTGAAGCAATTATATTCTTGATTCCCATCACCTTTCCTGACAGCATCGCAGGGCCCTCCCCATGAGGGCTAACAGAATGGTAGCAGCATAGGTTTAGTTAGTCTCTCTCGTCACCTAACAGTGGTTTTGTTGTACTTTTCTAGTGCTTACCTGTGTCCAGATTCCTGAAAGAGTGGGATCATTTTCGTTGAGACCCCGTAAAGCGGAATGATTTCAGGAGCGTGGTACACTTGTTCTCTGTCTTCACTCTTGCTGTCTTGGGCAGCAGAGCCTGAAGAAAATCCTTCGGGTACTGCAAACGCTCTAACGCTGAAACGAGAATTATTTGGTGTGAGTGAAAGGGATTGAAACGTATCACTCCCATTTCACTGAGAAACTAAAACCTAGCAGTCACGCACAAAGCTTTCTGGTCTGTTGTACAGTATGTGGGTTCCTCCAAATGCATTCCATTGCAGTGGGGGCCTGTGTCTGTGGGCTAAAGGACGGGATGAAAGAAGTATTTTGGAGCATTAGCTGCAATTGCTAAATTTGTCCTTGTACACGCTTCAAAGATACACATAAATAAGCACCTTAACTCAGGTGATAGTAAACACTTTTCACTCCGAGTAAAGCCCTATATGTTGGGGAAAAAGGAAGTCCCTCCAGCTATTCTAAGCATATTTGACTCTCGTAATTAGAGACAACTGCCATAATTCAAAGGATGCAGCCTCATTCCATAGAATCACTAGAATTAAATTAAAACAAAACACCAACTGCACACTCCACAAATGTACAGACATTTAAAAGCCAAAATGATTCTTTAGTGGTCACTGATAAAACACGGTTCTGGAAGAGAGGGTTAAGAACTGTTATCAGTGCAGGAGCTGGAGTCTCATTTCATTGACCAGAGCTGCAGATTCTATGCTTAAAGGTAAGAGAATTGATAAACTGAGTTTGAGTATGCCTGTCTCCTGATGATAAGGCCAAGTATAATGAGAGAAAAGTTAATGCAAGAAGTCAAAGTAATTCTGTTTCTTTCCAAGCGCAGAAGAGAAGATATGCTTGTATCTACAGAAATATTCTCCACGCCATTAGTTGCCAAGGAGATGTTATCTAACAGGAAGCCTCAGGCCCGCTGGGAAATTCCGAGAGAGCGCTAATGTGCCGATATGCAGCAGGAACGAGTAGGATGTTCTTTAAGCGAGGTAACTAATAATCTTTAGAAAGATAATGGAAACACTGATAGAAGAATCGAGGAATAAGTAACTGAAAGGGTAAGCGTATTTGTGCAAATCAATATGTGTAATGGTAAAGACAGCAATTTTTTTTTTTTTTTCATTTTTTTGAAATTATAACTTTTTGGCTTCTGATTTTTGCAAAGTGCTTGATTTGATCCTTTACGACATTCTGAGACTGTAGTTTCATGAGCATTTATTCAGTGGCAGTGTCATCTTTTTATTGGAGTTATTGTTTAGGCAGGTCTAAGTTCACTTCAAGGCTGAACAACAAGTTGTCCCAGCACACAGATAGAATGGAGAGGGGGAGACCTAGTTAAACTGGAAGGGCATAAAACAGACATACCATTATAGTCACTGATAAATAGATCTAAAACTGCCTGATGGGTTTCAAACCTTCTTGCCTCCCTTCCCCCAACAACAACAAAGAAACCCACACAAACTATCAAGACACTGTCAAAGGAATGTGCTTTTTAGTGACTGCTAACAGGCTTGATACTGTAACAACTCTTTTATTAGCATCCAAACTGGAAGCCAGAAATTTGTCATTGTAACACTACAACAAATTGCAATGAATTGAATCGTCCTTAACATTTTCAAAGCCGTTTCTCTGGAAAATTTGTACACCCACTACAAGGATAAAGAGCCATGCGCAGCTTTCAGATTACTTAACATTCCTTTCTGATCTTAAGTTCTATGGATGAACGCACAACTAACAAGAAATGAAAGGTGGAAATCACGACACTGTTATTAGACTTTCAGCCTGCGCAGTGCCACTGAGTAAAGAAGGAAGAGTATAGTTTACCTGGAAGAACTTTACAAGAGCAGGAAACATAAGCCGTGTTGTATAGAAGCAGGGCATAAAAACCCTCCACAGCATATTAAGATTAGGCAATTAGGGCTGCTACAGCTATTCAGAACAGGAATTCAAGCAGAGTGAAGGTAATAGAGCTGGAAGTAGCAGATTCCGCTCCCTTCTTTCAGAGACTACCCACTCTTTTAAAGACTGAAACATTCTACATACTCTGGATGTTTCCAGTCCACTTCCACGATGCTTTCCACACCTTTGTTCAGCTCCTTCACTTGTAAGATCTTCTGGTGCTGCATACATTGCAGGAATTTAGAGAACTGAAGGAAGCAACAATCAGAAACGTGGAGTCAAGCATTTTAAATTCCTGTTCATGTGTTTCTGACTGCCCCAAAGTTACTTGCCAAAAAAAAAAAAACAACCCACACGCCACACCTTTGCTTCTCTAAACACAGCAATTGTTAAGGAGCAGTGAGTGCCTCTGTCTGGCAACAGAGTAAGCAAGTGTTCCTTTGGCCACGTTTGCTCTGTGACCTTCTTAGCCAAATCACAGCACATCTCACATGGACTACTGCGAGATCTTTGGCAACGCACTTTGGTTTTGCTTGTCATCTACACAACAGGGACAATATCATCTCTCTTCTCTTCATTTTTGTTCGTTAACAGCTTTAGAAAAGGAATGGCCTCTCCTTGCAAGTAATTGCACTGTCCAACAAGATCAGAACCCTTTGACAGCTATCGCAGTATATAGTGGCAGATAGCATTAGCTGCGTTCAAAGCAGATCGATGCTTGTGCCTTCAGGACAATTACTTTTCTCCCTGGATCCCACAGGAGCAGAGAGTTGAGAAAAACAACTTGGCTTTTAAGAACAGCTTCTAGGTTTTTTTGTTTGTCTGTCTGTTTTACTAACACTTGAACAATTTTGACTTGGAACTTTTTCTCTCCTTCCATTTCTTATTTAAATTAATCCAAAAACCAATAGAAAAAAAAAAATCTCACCTTCTTATAGCTTGATTTCTTTATGTCCAGTTGTTGTCCAGCAGGGCTATAAATGGATTTTTTTAAAAGTCCTTTAGTTATAAGTCACCCTTCATTTCTTCTTAAATCTTGCTACTTATGCTAGAAGTTTCTTAACAGTGGACATATGAATCACACAGAGAAAGAATTACTTCGAACAAGCTAATAAATAGAACATGATGAGTGTCCTGTGGGTAGGCAAACAGCCATTTAAGTGACTAAGCAATCTTGAAACAAATGTCAGCCAACTCAAGTTAGCTACCAAGCGCATATCCTGATCGAGACAATCCTTACATCCAAGTATTTGATGTAAGAAGTGAGCATAAGCTTAGATAACCTTAGATAAGGACTGAATTCTATGTTTGCCTCAAAAACTTCATCCTAAATATCACACTTGATCTCCACAGTTTTCAAGCCAAAAACCCTGCATGCCAATCCAAAGACAATCTTCTTACCACATACCAGCATGAGAACATATGGCTGCGTAGAAATGTGCTGGTGAGCAGAGGGAGATCTGACTTCTTTACTTTGCATTTTAAGGCATGAAAAAAGCACTGATTAAATAATGCATCCATTTGCTCTGCAGGGAAAAAAAAAGGACAAGTAAGCCGTGAGCAGTCTGTCTTTCCGAGCACAGCACTCAGATCTTTCAGACCACAGGGAACTGCCTCTACCCCATTCTCGCAGTGAGCTGTCCAGAATGCACAGTAATCTAGGTCGTGGGTATGGGCTCCAACAAACCAAAGGGGCACAGTTTGGTTTCATTTCTATGCAAAAATACCTTGTGGAGTCCTACTGTCTTCAGCTTCCTGCTGAACCTCTGCGTTGGCATCTCCAGCTGTTTCTGCAGCTCTGTTCTCATTGAGTTCCTCCTTTCCCATCGGTATCACACAACTGTCTCGCTCCTTCAGGCTCAAGTCACCAACGTCCACGTGCTGCAATGGGTCAGTGGAGAAGCTGATAACAGGCTCTTTCCCCTCCATCTCTTCCTCATCTTCAGCACTCTCCTTTTCAGCAGAATCTGTTACCAAGGGAGCTAAGGTAGGAGGATAAGATTTGTCACCATATTCCCTATAAAAGGAAGAAAAAGCATAACATAGCTTTCTGTTTACTGCTTCGAAACCCATAGGACAATGAACAAATGTCACCCTGATAAAAGGCACCGGCAGCTGCATGGACCTTTTTGCGCATTCTCAAAACTATAAAATTTATTTTTAACTCATCTTCCTCTATAAACTCTGTGTTCCCCCCATGAATCTTAATTTAAAACTGAGCAGACCAGTTGGATCCAAATGCATAGCAACTCATTGATTTGGTTGAGACGGGTACAGTTGACCATTTTTAAGCAAAAATGATTCAAAGTTCACTTTTTATAGAACAAGAAGATTTTCTAAAATCAGAGTAACAGGGATGTTCTAGCTTCATTTCTGTAATAATTACTCTCGGGTTGAAGGAACTGAATCAAGTGAATAGTTTTATGTATCTATTTCCAATGCGTATATAATGGATAGATGTCAGGACAGACACCTGCTTCTGTCAGAAAAGGGTGGTCATCAAAAACATGTAGCTGAAACCTTAATAACGGTCATATCTAAACTGTACCCAAATAACGCAGTATGTTGAACTGACAGATTAAGCTTACTGGGGCACAGATCTTGATTTTAGTAAACATATGAGACTTGTTACACATTTTACCAAATGCCTGGCAATATACCCACCAGAGGTGATCCATGTAAGTATGCAACACAGCGAAGCCCTTCCCTTTCATTCCAGCAGCCAGCATCTCTGCAGTGGACATAGTGGCAACTGCAACTGCTACTGGAGCTCTGGGAAAAGAAGGGAATAGTACAGCAGGAGAGCACAAATACACTGTGCTACTTGGACAAAGACAGACTGTGCTGTTGTGATATGCTGAATTTCTTTTACGATGTCCTTGTTCTTTACAACCTGCTTTTTTAAAAGCATCTAGGTGTGATACTGAAGCGAAGGCTGTGCCAGTGACACATTCTTCTCTTTAATAAAGCACAAGAAGCATATGCACTGCCAAAAGAGACTGGCAGTGGGGGGAAAAAACCAACAGCTTTAGTGCTGCTCCCTCACCCTGAATTTCCTCATAGACAAAAAGACAGCTGTGTAGAATGCAATCTTTTGTTAAAAAAAATTATTCTGTTTCAAAACAAATCTACCAGTTGTGCCCCCACAGGCCCAAAAGAAGCAATTTGCAAAGCTGTCCACCTAATCTCAAACGCATCCTAACCCAGAAACTTAAGTGGATTTTTTTTTCCTGCTGTATTTTCCATTGTTTAGGTCCAGAGTGCACCAAATGCAGGAGAACAATTCTGCTTTTATTTCCTCAAAACTCCCAGAGTCTTCCTGTAAAAAATAGCTTCATTTCGTTTTTAGTTTCTAAGAAAAGATATGAATAAAGAGTCCCCCGTACCTGTTTCCCAAGAGGGTGACAGCACAGAGCGTGCCCCGCTCTACTTGAGGAAAGCCAGAAGATGGCACTACAACTCCTGGCAGCATCAGATCTGAAGAAAAGAATAAAGCACATCCATTTCTCAATGAAAGACTCACCCACTGCCTCCTCCACCCCCATCCCTCCTGTTACTCAGCAAAAACACAAGCCTGTTAATAGCTGAGCATGTGCCACATAAAACATGATTCTCTGTTTCTCCTAGTAAGGCAGCACTTCTTGCTCCCACCCTGTGGAGTAAGGGATCCAATTCACAAGGGTGCTGGGCACATCCCAAAAAATTGCAGAAGAGCTAAGCATGCTCAGCCCCTCACCCTGTCAGGCCCGAAGGGAGTACTGTTTGTAAGGGAAAGGTGTGAGCTCCCAGCCTAGAGAGCAAGACTCTTCATTAATGGCGTGGAAAGAGAAAGGAACAAGGAGATGTGTCTGGAACTACCCATTTGCTCTTCCCTGTCCCAAGGGGACATTATCCCAGCAGCTTTCTCCCTCAAGAGAGAATTGCCTAAAATTTGCCACTGCTGACCCAACCTTCCTGATCTGACACAAGAGCTGCGCTCAGCTGTGAGCTCTCCTCAGCATGAGGAAGCAGCCTTAACCGTCTCCTTGCTAATCTGGGCAGAGACAGTACCCCTTGTTGTGTCCTTCCTTCTGCTTTCCGTACCTGGGATGGACAGACTGGTACGTGAGTAAAGTTTTCCATGCCGCATGTATGGCATGATGTCATCACCAAATAATCTAAAGAGCATCTGCTCTCCCTCACAGCAGCTGTAATAGTCTAGAGCTTGCAGTCTCATGGACTGACCTGTGTTCCACAGTTTGGTTTTGAAGGCATCTCACTTTTTTCTCAGCATCATAGATTTAATGTGTATGCTGAAGAAGCCAACAATATTTTTTCCTCCCATTCACTGTCACAACTACTTTCAGCAAATCTAGAATGAACTCTGCAATTGCAACAAAGGCTCCACATCTCTGAGGACAGAAATCACATAAAGACCTTAACGCGACAAGGTAAGTAGCACGTGTATCTAAGTAGCATGTGTATATTACGTCAATAACCAGGGCAGATGGTAGACACTTGAATTCACAGAACAGATATCACAAACAGCACTACGTTGCTTCTCCTCTTTGTAACTGAATGCTCCCTAAACCTGCTCCCTCCCTCCACGTCTGCAGCACTGGATAGTCTCAAGCCTTTCCTCTTCTTTCTGAGACGTGGCTCTACCTCTCCCTCTGCCTTTGTTGGCCATTGTCTCAGTGGCCCCTTCTTATCTTTGGATCGTACCCAGAGGTAGCCTGGTTGCCATGGGAGATGAATGACCTGCAGCCCTCTTTCATCAACGTCCTTTCCCCATTAGCAAGACTTTTTTTTCCCAGAAACTAGGTCACTACAAGTCAGTAGCAAGGCTTGCTCAGATGTCTATCACAGCTACACATTCGAGCGCTTTATTCCCCCAAAAGCAAACAAAGCAAACAGAAGGACTTGAGTTCTACATTAGATACTGCGTAATGGAAAAAAGACATCTCTTCCTACACGTACACTTCCATTTACAGACTGAAGCCACAGTGGCTGCAATTGAATCTTTTTCTGGTTGAGCAGTTCTGCAATTTAAAGTTTATAAAGACCTGATTCTCCTGAGTCTGAACTGCATCCAAAGCAGGTGCCAGAAAATAGACTCCTTTCTTGTTACTCTTGATCCATAATTAGGTGGTAGAGCCAGTAATCCAGCAATTCAAATCCAACCTCACCTGCACAATCCACAATTTACTTGACAGCGATTCCAACTGTAGGTTCCAATATAAAGTCACTTATCCATAGGATAAATTAGTTCACCTCTGAAGTGACAGGAAGCAGGGTGGCAGCAAAGGAACTCAGCTGCCCAAGGAAAGTTATAAAAAAAACAGAGCAATGAAACGGGCAGTTCTGTGTCCCAATTCAGAGCTGCTGATCACCCTGAGAAGATAAAATCTGAGACTCCCACAAGGAAGGATTACTGCATTTAAACAGCTTAACCTACTTCATTTCATTCACAAACTTTTTCACAGCTAATTTATTTTCCTTTTTAGGACATGACCATGACTCACTTTGTGAGTACTTATTCTTTATACTTTTTGTTTGTTTCAGGTAATTTCAGGCCACTGGGAAAGATAACATCAAAAAAGTCCTGAAGGCAACTCCTCCTTGCCATGCAATGTGACAAAGTTGTAGTCCTCTTACCTGCTCCTCCTGCTAGTTTCTGTAGCACGGGGGGCCATGTTGAAAAAGCAGGGAGAAGATCTGGATAGACCCACAGTGTGTACACTGTCCCAAAACAGAAACAAATTTAAAGATGCATCATTAAAAACTTCCCTAGCTGTTGCTTCTTCCCATCTTTAAGACTAAGCAGTACAATACTAACCACAACTAAACACTCTCCTGTTACTCAGTAATCAAGAAATCCGAAGTCAGAACAATCCTACAATAATTAGTAGATGTGATGGAGAAAAATAAACTGCTAGTTAATTCAAGCTCCTGTGAATTGTTATAAAGGATACAGATAAATGTTTGCATTATTTTCCTTAAGTCAAGGACACCGAGCTAAAATGCTACTCCAATAGGGAAGAATTGCTGGGTATGGGAAAAATAAAAGCATAGAATATCAGAGCAACTCATAGCCTAATTCCAGGGTTGCCTGGAAGTGGCCATCGTGCTTCTTGGAATTACACCTTGCAGTGGACGAGAGAGAAAAGGGGCTAAGATGCTAAATTATGACTCAAAAGACTTGTTTCCTGGTTTCTAACCCCTCAGCACCTCAGTTTCATTTTTTGCAGAAGGAATCCAGAAATGCCACTGATTTCACAAAGATGTTGGCAGAATAAATGCATTCAAGATTATGACGTGTACCGATACTATAGTTATAGGATAAGTACTTAAGACAGACACAAGGAAATCTTTTGGGGAAAGGCTGGCGCCCAGTAAGTAAAGAGGGAGGATTATTCTAGTCCACTCCCCATACCTGTGGGATACAGAGCTTTCTCAATTTCAAACAGTATTGGGTTCCTGTTATTCACGTAAACAGTGACGGCCTCCCCTTTGTGAGAGTATATTTTGATGACATTAAGCTCTTCCTTGTTTGGAATAAACTCAGTCAATTGTTCAGCACTAAGGTTAGGAAAAGCTGCTGCAACATCAGTTCGTAGTTTTCTCCTGTAATGATAAAATCACAAACGTGTTACAAAGCTGTCTAGACCATCCTTCAAAATCATTCCTAGACCGGTAGTTACTATTTTGTTGGCTGTTCATGAGATTCCCGCTTTTTCACAGAAGATAATTTGAAGCATTTGTGTCCGGGTTTACAAATGAGATAGTGGCATGCTGGAAGAATACTGGGAGATAGGCCAAGCATGCTTGCCTGCTCGTATTCTTCCTTAAACAGGGGCTTACAGCTCTTGTTGCTGCCTTTGCCTCTGTTTCGCATTGGGATTTCATTACTGCTCTCAGCTCCTGAGCACAAATCTGGGAGCGTCAGACGTGCTCAGCCCAGCCTGTCACCTACAGACTCCTGCAGCTCCGGCACGGAGGAGCGGGGCTGCAGCCAGATTTCCCTCTCCCCCCAGTTTTAACCGATGTTTACGACATGGTGACCGGCACAAGGTGGGCTCGTCATTCAGAGACGTGTCAAGTGAATCTAAAAGATCAGCAAGTCAGCCTAGCATCCCTACACAAGAACAGAACAGTAACATCAGCTAGGCCTCGATATAATGATTCATTTAAGTCTAGTTTAATTGTGGCAGCACCTTCAAGCGAAAAGTGCGTTTCGTATTCAGACCGGTTGCTCACGTTTATCGCAAATCCAAGGCGCGGGCAGCCACCGCTCCCTGCCTGCCCCGAGGCCCCGCCGCTGCCCCCGCCGCCTCCTGCGCGGCACCGAGACCGACGCCGAACCGCGGCGACCTCCGGCCACGGCCGCGGGGACGCGGCGGGCCGGGCCCAGCGCGGGAGGCGGGACTGAGCCGCTCCCCGCAGCGGAGCGCGGCCTCCTGCCTCCGGGCCTCCGCCCTCGGCGCGGCGGGGGGCTCCGGCCCCGGCCCCGGCCCGGCACTCACCGATCGGACCCCTTGATGGCGGTGTTGGATCTCACCCGGAACGCCCTGGAGAACATGGCGGGCCCGCGCCCCGGCCGGCGCCGCGCTCCCCTCAGGCCGCGGCAGCCGCCATGGCGCCGTCCCGCGGTACAAAACCGTCCGGGTGGAAACCGCCTCCCCGCGGCCTCGCTCCGCCCGCCCGCTCCGCTCCCCCCGCGGGGCGAGGGCCGGGGTCCCCCGCGCCGTGCGCCTCCGCCTCCTCCGCAGGCGATGGCCGTGAGACCTCGGAGGCGCTGCGGGTTTTGCCCTAACGGAGCCCTTTTCTCTTCCCCAACGCTTGGGCTTTGTTCTCTGCGGGGTCCCCTGGGGCGGGAGAGGGAGGAGAAACGGGGCCGCGACACCCGAACGGCGTGGGTACGGATGTAAAAGCGCAGCGGCGCGCCGTGGGGAGGGGGCTCTCCCCGCTGCCGGCCGCCCCCCGGCCCGCGGAGGCCTGCGGGCGGCGAGCCCCGCTCCCCCGGCCCGGCCCGGCCCTCCCGCCTCTGCGCAGGCGCCGGCCGGCGGCGGGCGGGCCGTTCCCGTGGCAACGGCCGGGCCAGTGGCGGGCGGCCGCAGCCTGACCGGAGCCTCGCCGCCCGCCGCGGCAGCGCTGGACGGGGGAGCGCGGGCAGGCGGCGGAGCGGGGCCCGGCGGGGGATGGGGGCCGCCCCCCCCCGCCACGATGCTGCTGGGCAGGAAGCCGGAGGCGACCCTGGGTGCAGGTGAGGCCTCGGGCCGGGAGGGAGGGGGGCTGAGGCGGCCGCCGGCAGCCGCGGGGGTCCCGCGGGGAGGGCCCGGCGGAGGCCCGGGGATCCCGCCTCGCCTCGCCCCGCTCCCCCCTCGGTTTCTCCCCTTCGCAAAACCGCCGAGCCCCGGTGCGGAGCCGGGCTGCGCATTTTGAGTCCTTTAACAGCGTTTCCCAACACGCGCGGTGCAGACCGACGCGACCTTTTTTCCCCCCCCTTGCAGCCAATCTGCTAACTGTAATTCCCACATATCATTTTTAAAGGATAACCTACTTTAAAGGATAGTCCTATCAAGTATTTAAGTGTATGCTCGTTTTCTGTTGTTGTTCTCAATGAGGCTAGTTCGGGATTATCCTACTTAAGGGAAAATGGGGAGTATGTTGGTTAATGTCTCTTAAGGATATATTTGCAGTGCAAAAGTCGATCAACAAAAGAGAAGCTCTAAATTAAAAGAAAAGTATCACAAACTAAGATTTCCCAAGAGCTTTGCACTCTGTTGTGGTATTAAAATATAGTTAAACTCTAAAGATCACTTAATAAATGAACAAGAACTGATGATCTTACAGTCTAAAGTGTGCTGAGTGAGATACGTTTCAGCGTTTGTCTCTGTCTGTATCAGTGTGAATTGTTGTGACTAACTGGATTGTACGTGGGATGTTTCCAGCCAGGTTTGGAGATGGATTATATGACTCCTATATGAGGATAGATCAGATTAGGTACCAAGAGTCTACAAATGAAGAACACAGCCCCTCGGGACTTCCTTCGCTTGGAAGATCTAATGTGAGTATTGTAAAGTTGTCTGGGTCTTCACCGAGTTGTGTTGTGTGGCAGTGAAAACTGTCAAGGAGTTAGATATCTCACTATGGAGAATGAATTAAAGAAGCGGGATCTTGCAGCTTTGTAGTAGCTTATGAACGTTAATGCTTTTACTGTGCATAAAAATGATGTCGTATTGTGTAGAACTTGCTAGGCAGCCTCAGAAATCCTATCTTACTCTCCTCAGCTCCTGTTTTAATCAAGAAAGTTATTTTACAAATGCTTGAAGTGTTCTGCCGTGTCCCCTTGTATGTTGATAAGTATGTAAATCCGCACATGCTTTGCTTTAACTCTTGCACGTTTCCATTTTGGTTTCCCTCATGAAAATTCCAAGAGATAAGTACTTAGGAACAGCAGGAAGAGCAGTGTGGGTTTGCATGGCTGCCAAACATCTTACAAAAGTATCTTTCTCCTCTGAAAACTTTGGCATTATCTGCCACTACATTTGCTAGCAAAATAGCTCTTTATGGACTAAAGGTGTTAACGTGCTTCTTTATAAGTGCGGTGTTTCCTCAGCAGATGTGGAGTTATGAGATCTTTCCTTAACTTGGTTCAACTGGGCAGTAGTGAGTGGTCGTGTTTGGCTGTACAGTGATCTGACCTTTATATGGTTTTTAAATGCGTTTTGGCTCTTGTTGAATTCTGGCAGAAGTGAAGGAGCTTGAGCTTAAAAAAAACACTCTCTAGAATGTGAAAAAACACATTTCATTGAATAAGATGCATTTGAAAATCATCATCTTGTGGGAATTTATTGTAACAGATATTAGTCATTCATGTGGTCTGTGCCATTCACTGAGCAAACTCAGTAGCGTGGGTCATTTCCCTTTTTGGCAATATTGAGGGAGAGCGGAAGAAATGTTGAGATTTGTTGAGCAGTAGTGTTTGAAGAGTAGTGGGTTGGTTTTTTTGCAGGGGGTGGGAACTCTTAAACTGCAATGTTTAAGTCGTAGTGTAACTGCAGTTGTTCGTAACTGAACAGAAATCCATAGGATGGAACTATCCAGTTAAATACAAATATAACTCTATGAATATTTTGTTTCCCTGGTGTATCTTATTTTTCATCTGTATTTTGTCCATCAAGCCTGTTAACTACTTAAGACAAGATTTTATAAAATGCCTAGTTTCGCCGTAATAGCACATCAAAAAATACAACCTTAGTGGTATCTTGCGAGCAGGAACTGAGATGAAGCATGCAAGGATGAAAATCGAGATGCTCATTTTTAATGGGAAAGTGTCTGGAATTAAATGATATTTGGGTTCCTTCTTGCAAGATTTTTGTATTACGATGCAATGTTACACAAGAATTGAAAACTTCTGATGTCTGCAGCTGCTGTCCATTCTTTTCATTTTAGCTATACGAGAACATAAATATCTCTGCTTTGAGAGTTTGAATTTGGTTTGTTTGATTCAGTATTCAGAAAATAACTGATGCACTTTTGCAAAACCAATTGTGTAGGAACTGCGTTAACTGTTTCCTTCTCAATTCAAATGAAGTTTTGTAAGTATGTGAAAATATTCAACAGGGTGCCACTTGTGTTGTCCCTCTCATTTCGTGGCTGCTAATAGCACTTTATCAGTAAAACAAAACCTGTGCAGCCTGTGATTTGTAAAAGAAAGCCGTTGAAAGCAAGCTGATGTTACCCAGAAGTCATCTGACCTCAAGCGCAGCTCTTCTGAGTTCAAGTTAAGATTGATCTACGTTTGTGCCTGACCGTCACGGGGCCAGTGATTTTGGTAGTCCTCTGAGAATGAACATTTAGTCCTTACTGCTGAGTGGCTGTGGAGTTGGGCTTGAGATCTAAAGCTGTAGTTTCTTCACTAAGAAATAGTTCTAGGATAAATGGAATTATGAATTCCTTGTTTATTTAGGGGTTCAAAAGTACAGAATGTTTGCCACAAGCAGCATTAGCAGAGTTGCTGTTGCTCCTGAATAGGGAATATTTAGATGTAGCGCTGTTTGCAAGGCTTTCACACTTTATCACGCTGCTACAATTTATGACATTCAGACTGTTAACACCATTTGTTGAAAATCAAAGAGTGGAAAGAAATATGTGCGATACAGTAGCGCGTTTTGAAGTCTTGGGGCTTAATTCATTCACCCAGCCGGAGAAGGCTGCTCCGCGGAGCCTGCTGGCTCTGCGTCAGGGGGGTTGTCTGCAAAGGTGCAGTTGTGTCTATTCTGAACTCGCAGTGGTTTTATCACACTTTATTGTGCATACAATTGAAACCCATGCAGGAGGAGTATCGATTTTTGATTGCAAAGGTGAAACTAAGGCGTATACTGTAGAAGGACAGGCTTGTTTTGTTTTGTTTCCCCCCCTCTCTCCTGCCCCCCCCCCCCCCCCCCCGGAAAACTTCAGAAAACAAACAGGAGTGAACCTTGTTCTGTGCTTATGTTCTCTGTTTATTTGTAAACTTACTGTTTGAGTCTGCTGGGCCGAGTAGTCTTTTAGCCAGTTCTGAAAATATGTCATTCTTATCTCGGAGGTTCAGCCAGACTCAGAGAAAAAGGCATTTATTCCAAGTTACCAGGGCTGGGCTTTGTTTTTTTCGTTTAAGCCTTTCTGGAAAGGCGTGTCTCTTACAGTACACTGTATTTTTGGGCTGATAGGACTCAGAGTAGTGGAACTTAGTAGGGTATATCCGATGGCCCCTAGTCACCATTGATATGGGCATTTCCCGCAGAAGTCAGTCCTTTTTTTTTGGCTTGTGAGCAAGAGCTAACATTTCAAGGCAGCACCGACAAACAGACCCTTAAAAGAGACGTGTGTAGTTGTTTTTGGCGAGAACATTCACTTCCCTTATTTACTGACTGTGCTGAGATGTTGGATTGTATGTAACTAAAAAGGAATTTGGTTTTATTGCTGTGGATCTGCAGGTTTATTTATATTTTTTGTTTGATTCCTGTGTAGTTATTTTGGTTTTCAGGGATTCGGTTTGGCATGTGTCTCAAATCTTTATTTTTAGATTAAAGGACAAAATGGAAAACAGATGTTGCTACTCTGGTCATGGCTTCTTCAGTGTTGCACAGGATAAGACAACACTTCTCTGCTGTCTATCAGCATGGAGCAGCAGTGAGTAGAAAAGGGGAGTAACTGCTGTTCAAGTGAGGAACTGAACTCCAGGGAGTTGAGCATTTAATAATTTGCAAAATTGACAAGCTTGAAAAATTTCGCAGGGCTTTCCTCACCCTCTCTGCGTTCGTTTCAGATGTAAATATTTTAACATACGGCAATAAGAGGCAGTGGTTACAGACTACTGTCAACAAAGTCGCAGTGAGAGATATTCTTGATTATTCAAAGCTTCCAAGTCTGTCTTAAGATAGTTGTGCAGCTATCATGATTTCAAGGGGAGCTCTGGATATGATGGTATTTTCCCCTTCAAAGAAAAATAATAATTTTTTTTTTAAAGAAGTATGGTTTATCTTGTCTTGCTCTGTCACCCTCTTGCTCCTTGTTCAGCTTGGTTACGCCAGCCTTCTGTCACTTGCTGTCATTTCTTTGTCTGCCTTTGGCACACTCGCCTTTGCAATACTCCTAACACTTCTCTGCACGTTTTATGTTGCATGTTTCAGACAGGTGCACGTTGCATCTGTCGTTGCTTGTGTTTGCTGCACCCACGTTTAAAGCTAAACATAGCTGTTCCCCCGGCTGTTTGCTGACTACGTGCATGCTAGTAGAGATAGGTATTGTGTCCTTGTTTGAGCGTTTGGCTGTCTAGGGTTTACCCTTTATGGACTTAAAAATACACTACATTTGTGCAAGTGCATGTTTCGGTAAGTTCCGTTCTCTTTGTGTACCCTTCTATAACTATGCTTGTAACTTGCGTTAGTTTAGGTCCAGCATTTTATATCTGTTCCTAATAGAAATGCAAAACCTGGTGATGTCACTGGTTTTGTTTTATGTGGTATTGATTTTATTCTTAGTCTGTGCTTTAAAAGAGAAAATAAGGCTTATTTTTTTGTTTTTCCATCTGTAGGTTTCTAGCAACAAACTCACAATGAAGGATCACCCGCTGACTGGAAGTCAGGTCAAAGTGGAGCAATTATTTGAGGACTCTGGCAATAGAAGGAGTAGCGCTCTTCAGTCTGCAGGAATTACTGGCTCAGAACGCTCTCTTCCTTCCCTGACAAAAGATAAAAGTATAGAGAGCATAAGCACTTCTAAAGGTGGTGGTAGTTCCTCCAAAGCACACAAAGCCATTTCCCAAGCTCCAGAGCAAGCTGTCAAACAGTACAAACATCAGTTGTCTGCTTATGAGCAGCAAGAGATATTTAATTTTTCTGAAATTTACTTTGTGGGTCCAGCTGCAAAAAAGAGACAAGGAGTTATTGGTGGTCCCAACAATGGAGGTTATGATGACGACCAAGGCAGCTACATCCACGTGCCCCATGACCATCTTGCTTACCGGTACGAAGTACTCAAAATCATTGGCAAGGGCAGTTTTGGACAAGTTGCTAAAGTCTACGATCACAAACTCCACCAACACTTAGCCTTAAAGATGGTTCGCAATGAAAAGAGGTTCCATCGCCAAGCAGCAGAAGAAATCCGGATTCTGGAGCATCTGAAGAAGCAGGATAAAACGGGCAGTATGAATGTTATTCACATGCTGGAAAGCTTCACCTTTCGGAACCACATCTGTATGACCTTTGAACTCTTGAGTATGAACCTGTATGAGCTGATTAAAAGAAATAAGTTTCAGGGCTTCAGTATCCAACTGGTACGCAAGTTTGCTCACTCTATACTGCAGTGTTTGGATGCCCTTTATAGAAACAAAATTATACACTGTGACTTGAAGCCAGAAAATATCCTCCTAAAACAGCAAGGGAGGAGTGGAATCAAGGTTATAGATTTTGGGTCCAGCTGTTTTGAGCACCAAAGAGTCTACACATATATTCAGTCTCGATTTTATCGGGCGCCAGAGGTAATTCTGGGAAGTCGCTATGGGATGCCCATAGACATGTGGAGTTTTGGCTGTATTCTGGTGGAGCTATTGACTGGATATCCCCTTTTTCCTGGAGAGGATGAGGGAGACCAGCTGGCTTGTATGATGGAACTTCTTGGAATGCCACCTCAGAAGCTTTTGGATCAATCCAAGCGAGCCAAGAACTTCATCAACTCTAAGGGTCATCCTCGCTACTGCACCGTAACTACACATGCAGATGGAAGAGTGACCCTTAATGGGAGTCGATCGCGCCGGGGTAAAATACGAGGTGCTCCAGGGAACAAAGACTGGGTGACGGCACTGAAAGGCTGCGACGATCCCTTGTTCATAGAGTTCTTAAAAGAATGTCTCAGCTGGGACCCTTCCGCACGCATGACTCCGAGTCAAGCTTTAAGGCACCCCTGGATTTGTAAACGAACGCCCAAACCACCCAGCACTGATAAAACCTCCAGTAAACGGATTTCTAGCTATACAAGTTCTTTCACAGGAATAGGTTCCAAGTTGCCTCCTGTAGTTGGAGTAGCGAACAAGCTGAGGGCTAATTTAACATCCGACTCCAACGGCAGTATACCTCTATGTACTGTGCTACCCAAACTGGTCAGCTAATAGAGAATTATGTATTTCCAGAATACATACCTTGTATTTTAATTGTTTGTTAATAATGTGTAAGGAAGTTAAATGCAGAGGTTTTTAATGGATTTACTTTTTATTAGAGGCTAAATCTTGAATATAAAAACTTCAGTCAAAATGTACACATTTAAAGGGCTAACCCAGTTGTTTCACTCACAGTGTGGTGCATCTTACGTTACTGGGTAGGTCAGCTCAGCTGTTGAGTAAAATGACAGTTTGGCAGACGTGCTGTTTAATAATGCTGTTTTACAAATCAAGCTATTTCTTATCAGGACGGTTTAACAGATTCTTGCTTAAGAGAGCAAGGGAAATTGATTTAAAATACATATATTCAGTTAATCTCCAACTGAACTCTTTTTATTCTGGGGAGAGTTTTTACATCTGTTGTCAAAAGCACAAATGTGTTAATGTAATGCATTAGGAACTTACTGGCAAATTGCTAACGTGTGTTTGAAGAATTTTATTTCTCTGCACTGCTTTTCCCTTATCTATCCTGACTGAGAATTTTAAAAATACCGTGGGATGTAGACACCAAAGGAATTTGGTGTTGAAATTTTATCACCTGAATACTTTTTTTTTTTTTTTCCAAAGGAGCATAGAAATGCCACGAAACACAGGATATATCTAAATAAAACTACTAACTTCTGTACGCTTGCTATTTCCCTTAGAAGTCTGTGGAAAGCTGGTAGGGGAATTCAAGATCAGGACTGGTCACAAGTGTGGGCCAGTTTGTTCAGGGCTAATGAATCAATTATTTGTTTCTTTGGAGCTCAAATTCAAACCATCAGTTCTGCCAGGTGTGTGTGTGTTTGTTTTCCTGTGTTGTTCCCAAAACAAAAATGTTGAACTTAAAGAGCTGTTTTATATACATGTCATTTTCTGGTCATTTTAAAAATGTCTTTTTTTTGTGTGTAGAATGAATTCCATTGAATTACGTGGAGCTCTTTTAATAAAAAGCAAACATGCCACCCCTATCAGACAAGTAAAAGTTTTTAAGGCTCAGGACTGTAACTCGAAGATGGGGGCGGGGGCGCACACCTAATAATTGGAAGCGTGCTCTGAAATCTGAGCTTAATCTGTGAAATATCGGGGAAGATTGAAAAGGTGCGAGAACTGGTGCATCCCAATCAAAGTACGTTATGGGAAGAATTGCTTTATTTCTAATTGCATTCCTTCAGGTCTTTGAGAGAGAGATGCCTACGTTTTCTCATTCTTGAAATATATGAGCTTGTGTTTCCTCTTCCTTTATCTTCCAAGAACATGAAAAGGAGATGTGACCCGTAATGACAACAGCACGACTCGTTCGCGTTGTTACTTCTTGCAGCCACATGGCCCGAGTCCATTTACGAAACCATCTGATCTCTTGCCAGGTGCCTGACCACAATTTTAAATACAACTTAGAGCTTTTATGAACAGAAGGTTTTTCAATTTAATGAGTTTCTCTGTAGCAGGTTTTTAATGTTAAAACAAGGAGACGCTCAGTATACAAACCAGGGGATTATCGGGGTGGTTTTTAAGATAACGTGGCCGCCTGTTCAATACAAGACCCTCCCCCTGAGAAGATGGGGCTGCATTTTCTCCTCTGCTCTGTTTAATTACAGGACTGGGGAAATGCTGGGTGGAGGCCTGTATAAAAGTCGAAAAGACAGAGGCAAAGCTCCAGACTTTCCAGGACTGTTGTTTAAAGTGAGGTTCTCATGTACTTGCCTTTTCGGAGTTCTTTTGTTTTACAAGTGTAAATTCAATAAGCTTAGTAATAATATTAAAATAACAGTCTAGCCTTTATCTGTAAAGCTACAAGTAATACCAGCGTGTATGGTATGTTTATGGTTCACTTCATAATAATGCGTGACTGGTATTTTTTATTTTGCTCGGCTGAGTGAAGTTTTATTTGAATGGAGAATCAGGGAAGTGGATTTTGGGGGGAAGTGGCAGAAGATCCCATCGATTTTAGTAGGATCTCTAATAGATGTGGCATGTTTGGAGAGCCAGAAACATTCTTCTTCCTCCTCTGCCCTTTACTCTATGCATTTTTTTACAAAATATACCTGGTGAGTGAGGAGAAAGGAACCTTTCAGGAGCAATAGCTTGTTAGGAAAGATGCATAGAAAAGCACTTTATCTAGAGACTGTAAAATGATGGTGGTGGCCGGCGCCTGGCAGCAGACAGGAGTGTTGGTGTGCTAGGAGCTGTACAAACAGGTCTTCTCCTAGGAACACAGAGCGGAATCTTGGTTTGAAACCATTTTCATCTAGAAAATGCCAAACGTAGAATAATCATTCTCCTCTGACTGCTGGGAACTGGTTACTATGAGGTAACTTCTACTGTAACAGCCTCTGGCGTACACGCTAATCTCACTTAAGGCTGGTGTTGTAAAACGGCAGATAAAGTGATTAGCTGGCAAGAACATTGCTTTTTATCCAGCAAATGTGTTCAGTGTGACCTGACTGCACAGGGTGCCCGTTAGGAGTTGTGTATGTTTAAGACTGGATCTTACGTGGGCCTACTATATTTTGAAATCAAGTGCATAGTTAACTGCCTTGCTAATTTTGGGTCTCTTGTCCGTATAGCCACAGGAGGTGAGAAGGAAAAGCAAGCAGCCTCAGCAGATTTTTACTGTCTTGAAAAGGACTTTTTCATAACCCGGGAATACAGCTGAGAATATTTTGGTCTTGTTTCCAATTACTAAGCCCCATTTTCTTTACAAAATCTTTGCTTTCAGTGAGGAGCGTGACACAGTATTCCCAAACTGGGAGAGCCCTCCAAACGAGCTAATAAATCTGGGAGAGAGCTGAGGAATCGTCCCTGCAAGCGCTTGACTCGTCGAGTTGCCCGTGCCTCGGCAGCCCCGCGTGGAGGGGTGGGCCGCGGGCCGCCGCCGCGGGCCCGGTCGTTTCTAAAGGGTGGTCACGGTCCCCGGGGCCGTCTTCCCTGCGATACAGTCGAATCCCAAACTCACACCTTGTTCTGTGGAAAGCTAAACACGAGTGAGGTGTGAAATGGCCAGAAGTCCATCGTTTTCGTTAGTTGTGGTACTGGTTAGAATGTTAAAAGTAGCCTAAAACTAAACTTGTCTGAATAGATTAACCAAACAGCTTTTATTTTTGCGTAACTCTGCTTTGCAAGTTTGTTCGTCTGCCGGCCCCAGCAAGGTTCCACTGGAACTTCAGTCGGGTTCCTCTAGGAGAGAACAAATGCGAATTACTGGGGTTCACAGCAGAACAGACATCACGTTTGTCAAAGTCACTTAAACCTGTTTTAAAACGTTCCTTGTAACGTTCCCTCTGTTTTGCCACGCCGTTGGTCTCTGTGTTGTAAATAACATGCTCTGGTCCTTGTCTGCATTTTTACCTGTTTGGGTTAGCAATATTTTTATACAAACGAATGACCAGGCGGGAGCATCACACCTGACAGATACATGTTGCTTTTACACGGGGGTCCAAGCGTTATCTGCCTGTCCAAGTTGCAGGAAAAACGTGTTTTTATTTGAATTCAGTGGGGCGGTGCAGTATTCCTCCCTGCGGACCGTGGTGCCCCGGACAGACACCCACCCAGGCTGCCTTTAGTTCTTTACAGGTTTGATCTTACCAAGGCCAGCTGCTGAATGTGACGCTTGTTTTGCAGCAGTGACCCGATTAGAGATCTTCTGCGTCCAGCAGATAACCTTCACGAGAGTTTTCTATCCTTCCCACCCAGCTTGGATAGGAGCTCTGGTTGTCCGGTAAGCTGAGGGTTCCGCACAGCCTAACTGGGAAGCTTTAAGGTGACTTTTGTGGAAGAGCGAGTGTGTTGCTCAATCTGAAATTGTTTACAAGCGTTGTGACCTGTTAGGACTTTCACGCAGCTGAAAACTTTTAAAGCGGCAATTTATCAGCAGAGGTTCTTTGCGATGGTCATCCTCTTTAAAACTACCTCCGAAATAAACCTAGGGTCCTTTTTAAAGGGACATTCACTGCAGACTACAGCTGCTCTTTTTTTTTTTTTCTTGTTTAACGCTAATAGCTGTTTTGGCTGTGAAACGTATACGTGATGATCTCAGCAATGTCTTACTAATCCTAGCCATACAAGCAAAAGGCTGATTCTGCACCCGGAGATCTCTGCTGAAATGATTGATACAAATCCCCCGCCTGCCAAAGTTTAATACTGTTGTGGGAGCGGAGAGCCAAAATAGCATGGGAAGATCTGCAGCACCCAGCTGAGGCTCCAAACTGCGCCGACAGACTCGTCCTTAATGAAAAGCCTGCCGCTTGTGCAGGTGCTGAGCACTCGGGGCTGCGGGGACCTGGCGGTTTTGCAAACTGGACGTCATGTTTTTATATTTAGTGTTTATCACAGATACCGCCGGGGGGGGGGGTTGGAGGGTTTTTTGGTTTAATTCGGTAAGGGTTTGGGGCAGTGTATACACTTCATATTTGCCTTGTGTGTTCTAAAACTCCACGGATACCTTACAATTTTTTAACTCCCGCTGTAACACGTAAAATCCTTGGGTCATCAGAGCAGCCTTGGAGAGGTGCACATTGTCCCTGTACTCGGAGGGCGCAGTGACTCTAATCCAAATCCAGCCCTTGCAGATGGGCTAAGGAGGTCGGTAAGCCATCTCGCTCAAGGAAGACCCCGTGTTCCCTGTACATAGCGCTGTGCCTTATTATTTTACCAGCCTACATCTGTCTCGGTGCAATCAACTTACTCTTCAGGGTTTCTTATACATCGCAGATGTTCATACTAAATGTCGATGTCTAAAGGTTAGCCTTTTTATTATAAATATTGTGATGAGGTGTAATATGGTGGAGAATGTAGAAAGCATATAAGGTGCATGTGAATATAACTCTCTGTGAAGGAACGCTTTGGAAATAAGTCAGTCTCAAGCTATGTATCTAAATGTCATGAACAGATATTTCCTGAAGTTGTATTCTGGTTCATTTTTAAAAGAAAATAAATACATAATTTTCTTTAGCAACAGACTGTGCAAATTCCTAAGACACACTTGATTGATTAAAAAAAAAAAGCATTAATTATTTCCAGACGGTGTAACTTACCTTGTATTGCCAGGCGCTACCTGCTGTGGAATCTAACTAGAATCAGTAGAAAATTTTCAGGCTCAGTGTGACACTGATAGGTGATTTCAGTGTGTCCGTGCCAAACCTGATGAGTGCTCTGATCGGACAAATGTTCTTCTCGTTAGCGGTGCTGTGATTAGAACCTATCGAAGTTTTGCCGTGGCATTCTTCAGTTGTCACTTTCTTATTCAGGCCACTAGAGATCTTTTTAAAGCCCAGAATCCTGCTTATCCCTAGGCTGAAAGGAGAAATCCAGTAATAGCCACTTAAGGAAGATTTGCTTTTATTAGAAACCTATAAATGGATAACCTACTGTACACGAGTGGATATTGGAATAGTTTGAAGATGAAATCATGCTGCAATATAAAGGTCCCAGCGATGACCTATGCGATTAAACGATGCGTGTTACATGCAGAAAGTCTGCAGACGCCGAGTGAATTTTTACCTTGTTTTACTATGGGTGCGTGGCAAATGTTTGACTAAAAAAAGTTAACAATCTGAAAACAGTAACAAAGTTATGTACGTGCAGACATGTAAGTGTCCTCTGAATGTCCGTGTTTATGGTATATGTATATACGGACGTGTGGCTATGTAGCACAGTGCCTGCTCGCTCTGCCAGTTACTGATTTTCATGGGACAGTCTCTATATGAGGATTTTGTCTGAGTGGCGTTTTCTCAGGCACAGCGCCTCGTTTTGAAAAACCAGGCTTATATTGCCGTGCCGTAACGCCTGTTGATGTAATGCGATAAGGTACCGTATCGCAAATTCCGCCGTTCGGAGCGGCACCGTGCGCTGTAACGTGAGGCGCTGTTTAATGCCAGCCAAGGAGCTGGGGAATCCGACGCTAAAGCTGTATTCACAGAATTCTGCCTGTCTCAATGAGGGGTGTCGATATAAAATCTGCTTCTCTGCACAAAGAGCTGGGTTGAGGGGCAGAAGCCTGGAGTCTGGCCCGCTGGTGCTCATGTGGTACAGGCCATCCATTATTAATTATTGCCGTTCATTAATTAATGTGGTTTCTTGACGGAAAACTTAATCAGGAGATTCCTGAATCCTTTTGACAGGCAGAAGAAGAGGGTTACTTGCATTTAGCGATATTCCTTTCGGTTCGCTGGGTTTAACTTTTAAAGCTTTGCGTAGTAAGAGGGCGATGCCGTTCCACATAGCAGATTCATTTAGCACAAAGCACTTTAAAAAGCAGCTGCATCAGTCTAGCAAGTGAGTTGTGGCTTAGCACAAATTTGTCCGGTTTAATTTCTGCCTACTGACATTTTAAAGACACAGGCCGAGGGCTTTTTTTAAGCTGCCTATCTAATTTATACTTGTAAGCCAAGACTTTTCAGTGGTGGCTAGCTGTTTTGGAGCTTCTGATTTGGGTCTTCTGCTTGATATGTTTTAAAGGGAGCTGATTTTTCTGAAAATAAGAGCCAGGAACTTCCTAGAGCCATTCCAAAGGGCCTCAAAACTACCAGACAGAAAACTTCGGACATATCTTCTAGTAACAGTAATGGCATCAATGAGTAACGATGCCTGGACTCGCCACGTGCCCTCCCTTCCAGGGGAGTGCCGCGCTTGAACCTGCCGTGTACGCAGGGTTACGAGACGGTACTGAACACACCAGCGGCTGTGACGCTCAGTCTGCCAGTAGCCCTCCTGCTCACCGGGCTGGAACGAAGGGGAGGGATGTTCGGGAACTCTCCCTCGAAGCGGCGAGGCTGCTGCGTCTCCGGTGACGAGGAGCCGGTGGGAGCTCCTGGGGCTGGGCTGGGCTGCGCCTCCTGCTTGCGCCGCCGGGGCCGGGCTGCCCGGCGGCTCTTCGGGTAGCCCTCGGGTGAATTGGCTGCTGGAACGGGTGGTATCGATGAAACGTCCGTCTGTACGGGGAGTCTTTCTGAGCTCCGTCTTCGATTCTTACACACACACGCTGTTCTTACGGGTGTGGGTCAGCGTGTGGCTTAAGGCTGTGCGGACCGAAGAGGTGAATTTTGCCCATAATTAGGTTTTCTTTAAGCATCAGCTAGCAAGCTAGTGCTAGTCTTCGTATGATTCATCTAATCCTTTTTATAAACTAAGCTCTTGGCTGCACAGATGATGAATGAATGGTAGGCAGTGTTGGGTTTGTTTTCTTTCCTCTTGTCAAATTAGCCTAATGGGCTTTACAAACGCTTTTTAGGACAGCCACACGCACAGATGCTCAGAAATGTCTTTTCCTCTGAAGATTTTCTTCTCTTCACGTGAATGCCTGTTCTTTGAACACAGCACACATGATGTACACGAAATGTTTTTCTGTGGTACCATCCCTGTCTCTCCCCAGCGTTTATACAGACATAATAAATGTGCAGGGATCTGCTTGCTGCGGTTGCAGCCAGCAGCGGCAGACATCCGCGCCCCAAGCCATCGGGGAAGTCTGAACTTATAAGGAGTAGAAGGAGGGTTTGGGGTCTGGCTCTCGGCTTCAGTGCAGAATTGCAGGGAGATGGGGTCATCGGCAGGAGCGCTCCACGGCTTTTCCCTCGCCTCTTGCGACGAGGGTTTAAATGAACGGTCCCTTAAGTGTGCATCAGCTTGTTTGCTTTGTCTGCGGGGATGAAATAGTTGCCTGAATTAAGTCTGCCCATTCTTAAGTGCTGAGAGGAGCTTTCTAAAGATGACGGAGAGTCAGCCCCAGCCCCTTGCTGAGGAGCGGAGCCATGTAAGGATTTGCATTCCTCCCGCTAGCTCGGAGACTCTGCTGTTTGGCTTCACGAGCGGAGGAGAGGCGTATCGGAGAGAATTGTTTTCCTGGGCAAGTGGGCTGTAGGTAGGAAGGCAGAGGCCATGATTACAATAATTAAGTGTAATTTAGCATAGCTGAGAAGGGATTGAAAGAAATAAAGCACATGCCTGATTAGCCCACAGAATTTACTGTGGGAGGCTGTTGTAAAGACCAGTGACATTATTTTTAAAACAGGTTGAATTTAATATGAAGGTCTTCACGATTTTAATTGCATTCTGAGAATACCTTGGATGCGCTGCTTTAGAGAAGGATGCTGTTGAGCAAGGGGATCTCCAGGTGAGAAATGCAGCCAGTTCTTGCCCTGGGCGGTTTTCTGGCTGCGGGGAGGCTGCTGTGGACACGCGTCCCTGGAAATGCAAGAAGTCGTAACCAAGAAGGAGCTGGGAGAGCGGACTGTTGCGCTCGGCTGATGGCCTCCGAGGGCTGTGCAGTGGGCAGCCGTGTGGAAGAAGATCTTGTAGGGCAGGAAAAAGAATTGGAAAAATAGGATTTCCACCGTGCCACGCTCAGCGGGAGCCTCAGCAGCTCGTGCTGCTCATTCTGGCATGGGCAAAGGATGAGAAGGTGTGGACAAAAGAAGTATTTTGCTCAATGCTATCACAGGTCTGACCGATAACGCCCAAGGTCCTCATTCGTGTCCTGCACCGCCCAGGGCTGCGCAATGCAGTGATATCTTCCGAGCCTGCGTGCGTGCCCACCTTCTGCCCAGCCGCTGCCACGACGCTGGGTGACAGCAGCACCGCCAATGTCAATGACAGAAGCCGCCAGTCTCTCCAGCAGGGGTTGATGATGGATGGCATAAATGAAATTATATTTGAGGTGTGGGCAGCCAGCTGTAAAGTCATCAAACAGGAAAGGTCATGCAAGTCATTTACACCAGAAGTTCTCTGCTCTCAAAGCCATAAGCACATAATAAATATGTGCAAGCAAGCAGAGAGGGATATTTTTTCGTCTGAGGCTGAATCTCAGATGTGAGCTGTATATCCCCTGTATATCCCCTGTATATCCCCTTCACAATTCCCTTCATTGCTGTTGCCTTGTGCGGAGCTCGGGGAGCAATGAGCCTTTGGCATAGCTTGGGCTTGATGCTGCCAGGCCTCGTCGGCCATGGGATAGGAAGGGGCTGGAGCCGGGCAGCCCCCGGGGCTCGGGCAGCTCCTCGGCCGCTGCCTCCGGCCTTGGGCTTCTGAAGGTGCCCGAAGCAATGCTGCTCACCTTTTGCTCCATGCCAATAGGATTTAGGTGCTTGATTTCCTCTTTAGATGTAAATAAATGTGGAAATAACAGGGGTGGCTTAAGACGTTTTTGCCTCTTTGCTGGAGGTGCCCTGCAGCACAGCCTCCACACGGGACCCCAGGCACTGGGAGGGGGTAATTGCCTTTTCCAACACTTTCCAGATCCTTACACCCTGGTGATCTTCAAAAATGCCTCTTTAATCCGGTCCCTTCTAGGGGCATACTGGAGGACCGGGCTGGGCACGCTGGCTGTGCCAGCTCCCGCTGGTCACTGAGTTGCTGGGGAAGGTGGGAGCCTGTGTGCTTTGGGGGGATGAGTATAGGGAAGCCGCTGGTTCTTTTGGGAGGTGCAAAAGGGGAGCAAACAGCCCGGCTTTCATTTTCCAGCCAGCTGGTACTGATTCGAGATGTTTTTGCAGCGACAATTGCATGGAGCTGAGCCACTGCGGGCTTGGTTACACGTTTGGGCTGCAGTTACATGTGCAGCAGCATTTTACCTCCCTCATCGTCTTATTTCTCACTGCGTGGGACACTGGTGGTGCTTTTAGGAGAAGCAATAAGATGGCAGGAGGGTAAGAAAAAGCCAAGACCTCCAAATGGGATTTTCTTCTTCTTTTCCCCAGCCTAGTGGGATCACATGCTTTGCTATAACTATTTCCAGACCCCTCTTCAGCACTTGCAGGACTAAGCATGATCCGTTGACACATCCCCATGTGATGGGAAATGCACAAGAATGACACAAATGTTTATAAATATTCTTTGATGATTCTTTTTTTTTTTTCCATTGAACTAAAACCAGAGCTTCATGCGTCGTTCACACTGTTGGGTCTAATTACACACAGCAGATAAGATGGCCTTCATGAAACGCTTTCTCAGGTTCTGGTCTCGCTCCACGGCCCTTTCTGTGAGCTGGCAACCTTACAGAAAGATGCTTTACTTTCCCATAGGGCCACAACAAATGCAGCTTTTGGTGGACCCCATTTCGGGCGTGCTCCCCCCTTCCTTTTCCAGTCTCTAACCTCCTTGATGCCATTTGCAGAGCTCTCCCTGCGTGGCACTGCTGAGGGATGAAGCATCCCTGTGCAGCAGCAGGGATGGCAGGCGTGGGAGGTGGGCGGTTTGTCCCTGCTCTGCCCGCAGCTGCGCGGTGACCTCGTGCTCCGCTCGCCTGTCTGCAGCTCACGCAGGAAACCGCAGCCCTGGGAGAGCTGCCCGAGCAGCAGAGCAGAGGGGCCCTACGCTTGCAGGATGGTTATTTTCTTAGTTTGTATTCATTTATCAGATCATCTGCCTTATTTTCTGTCTGCCTGCTGTGGAGCTTGCTCCTTCCACCCGGATCCTGCCACCACAGGGAGTGCGTTGGCACAGTGCTCGGTCCCAAGTCCATCTGAAGAAGCCCAAGTCGCTTCTCTGACTCCCTTTCCCTGTCCGTAAGGTGGGGATAACAGCCAGGACGGGACTAGCACGCAGCAACGTAGGTGATGTCTTCCGAACACTGGGGTACAGCCTGGTTGAAGCCTGTATCTGCCTCCTGCTAGCTCTGGTTTGTGCTGTACCCAGCGTCTCTCAGTGTACG
Source organism: Platalea leucorodia (assembly GCF_965183815.1). Lineage (NCBI taxonomy): Eukaryota > Metazoa > Chordata > Aves > Pelecaniformes > Threskiornithidae > Platalea > Platalea leucorodia. The sequence goes on from NC_138841.1 coordinate 2,832,248, forward strand.
CCAGCGTCCAAAAGCCTGTGGTACACGAAAGGGCGATGCAGATGTTGCTGGGGCTGGCGAGTCCCGGACCTGCACGGAAACACCCGCGCTGCTGCTTGCAGCTCGGGGAGGCTCCGAGGCACAGCCTGGGGAGCTCACATCCCAAGCAAAACCCCTTTAAAATGCAAACTAAGCTCTTCCACCCAAATAAATAAATATTTCTGGCCTTAAAAAAAAAAAAAAAACAAAAACAACAAAAAAAGAGAGATACACCTCACCTAGCTCCTGTTGCTATTTTTTCAGTTGCTACACAAACAGTTTTATTTCTGGCTCGTACCGCATGCCAGGCCCCAGCCTGCTGCAATGTAATCTTGTGTTACTGGTTTAAGCGCGCTGGGGCGGATACGGCGCTCTCGGAGCAAAGCCCTTCCAGCGCGGCCCCCGGCAGCTGCTCCGCCTGACCCCGGGCACTTTTAGCCTGTTGCTCGGTGGCCCAAGTGTTTTTCCACCACGCACAGAAACCCAGATAAAGCCCCGTTAGCATCCCGCTGCCACCGGCACCCGTGCGAGGGCCGAGCCAGCGGGGTGGGAGGCTCAGGGTGAGCCACCGCCAGCCCCTTGTATCGGCCCCCCAGCCCTGACCCCGGCCGTGCCCAGAGCAGGGGCTGCGGGGTCCCTGCGCCAGTGCTGACCCTCAGTCTAACCAGCTCTCTGGCCGCTCTGTGTCTTACGCTGAGGCATCCCTCACAGCCTCTCTCAGCCACCTTTTTGTGGGGTTCAGGAGATCACACAATTTTTACCTTCTCATGGGTTGCACTCCCCTTTCCCCCCTCCCTGCAGGCAGCGCTCGTTGCTCCCACACCTGGGTGCCTGGGGTTCAATGAGGCCCAACTGCTGATTATTGGCAATTAATGCTGTTAATTGCTATGGGAGAGGCTTCCCTTCAGCAGTGCTGGTCCTCCCTCCTAGCAGGGAGTGACTGTGCTGCTGCGGAGGGGTGAGGATCGAGTCTCTGCGTGCTCTGCAGCCGATGCCTGTGAGCCCTTCAGCGCTTTGCTTTGGGCTCTGCTTGCAGGTAACTTGCGCTCCCAACCTCAAACCTTCTGCGGGTGAAAGTCAAGCAGTGGGGTGTAAAGAGCTGTTCAGTTTGGGATGCATAACTGCCCAGGTTTGCGTGGAAACCTGCAGAGAGCCATTGCTGTCGTGTATGTGGGGTGTTTTTAGGTTATAGCTAGCTAGCACTGCCTTTGTTTGCTGTACAAAGCACCTGGAGAGGCTGCATTGAAAAACGCGGAGGGCAAACTCTGCCCCGAGGACCATGTCCTCATGTTAGAGCAACCACTGGGCTGAGAGGCAGCAGTGGGAGCAGAAAGAGCCATCCCAGTGTGGCCATCCCGTTAGCAGGGGCTGGGCTGAACTGGGAGCCTTTGCGGGGTCCCTGCTGGCACGCAGTGCCCACTCTGACACAGAGACACTGGTGAAAATCGTCTCCTCCAGCTCACGCAGGTCCTTCAGGGAAGGCAGCGAGTGGTGGCGCATGGGCTACGTGTGTCCCTCTGGATTAGGGCCAGCCCAGGAGCTGCTTATGCTAACGGAGCTGATCTCCATAATCTTGTCACACAAATGCCTCCTCTCTGCTGGCAGACCAGCAGGGATTTGGGTTATATGTGGATGCCAGCGGATGTAAGTGCACTGGGAGGTGGCACAGAGAGCAGGCACATCTGGGGCTCGTGGGGGCCCTGCCAGGTTGGGTTCAGGCTGGGCTGGTGTGAAGACCCCTCCCCTACGCCCGGCTCCGGGGTCTCGCCCCGTCGTCCCTCTGCAGCATGGGGTGAGCTGCCGTCCAGGGGCAACGCGCCTCGGGATGCTCGGTTTAAAAGCAAGTCCCTTTGCCTGTAACCCCTGCGTGCTGCCGTTCCTCTGGCCTCGCATCCATCCCGTGTCCCTTTCCACTTTATGCCGCGTTTTTCACCTTTCCTGCTGGCACCCCAAGGTGGCCTCCAAATCCCTGCGTGATCCTGCAGCGCATCCTCCTGTGGCTCACCTGCCCTTGGCTGATGGGCTCAGGCTGGAGCAAGGCTGGGGAGGTTGTCAGTCCGTCTCTGGGTCTGATTTAGCTTATTTCCTTGTTTCAGGCCCCTGGCAACCTTTTCAGGTCACAAATATTGCTCACTGGGCCCCTGTGAGGGGTCTCTGTGCTGCACAGGAGTGCATGGTCCCTCCTGACCTTAAAAGTCTGACCCGCTCCAATGCCACCTCTTGCTGACGAGGAGCCGAGTCTGTTCAAGTTCATCTGAGTTATTTCACACTCAAAAAGAAGCCTCTGGGCTCCCTATCTCTGCTCCAGAGCTGCCTGTTAAATTGCACATAGCGATAGGTGATGTGGCGGCACGAGGCAGGATCTGCCTTCCTGCCTGTCATCGAGGCAGCGGGCAGCGAAGCAGACAGCTCCGTCCTACAAAATGTGACGCGTTTGGTTGGAGACCCCCAGGGACCACGGCGGCCACGTACGGGCCCAGGAGCCGCAGAGAACTGGGTGCCTCTCCGACGGGATCCATGGTGCACGAGGCACCCCTTTCTAGTCAAAAGCTGGGATGTTCTCAGTCTGATCGCTGAGCTGAAATCCCATTCCCTCTCCATAGTGGCATTGCTGTGGATTTTCTTAGAAAATAAATAAAATAAATTTGCATTTGGAAAAAGTGATGGGAGGGCTAAACATGAGATGCTGCTTGCTCCGAGGCCACGGGGCTGCTCTGCCGCTCAGATGTGCCCTAGGCAAGAACTAATATTTGCTTGCAAGCTCAGTTTTCCCTTGTGTGGGATCTGTGGTTTTGCTTGTCAGTTGGACTACATCCCTTTCAAAGCGAATTATTTTAGAAGATATGTATTTCTGCATTTCTGAGTAGCGGTTTTTGTGACTGTGAGTTCAGGAAGTACGTTTGGCATCATCTTGTGGGCAATGAATCAGGATACAGTTTCCAGGTGGAAAAATCACCCTGTGTTGAGAAAAGCAGCGTAATGGGGAAGTGCTGGGGGCTTCTGTGTGTTTTTAATGTGCTCTTTGCCTGGGCTGGACGCTCCCCAAGGCGGTGGGGATGCTGCCTGAGGTGGGAACATGTAAGATGCATCCACGGCACGATGGTCTGCCCCGTGCGTCTCGCTCAGTGCCGGTCCAGAGTCCAGCGACCATGCGGTGTGCATCTTCCCCTGCGCTCTGTGTAGGAAAATCCTCGTGCCCGTCAATCAGACAGATATAATCCTGACCAATATTTCCTGACATGTCTTGCAATTATGGGCTCTGTGTGTCAGCTAGAATATGTCCAGCGGGAAGGGTTTGCGGAGCCGTCCCGCTCCGGTATGTGAGCAATGCCGGAGCCTGCCGGGTGCTAATCTGCCAGGGGAAGCCCAGCCCTGGAGCTGCTGCCTCTTCCCACCGTGTGCCAAGGGGCATTTTTCCTTCTGCCACAGAAAGGTGGTGTGGGGGGAAGACCCTTGGCAAGGGACTGATATTGCCAGCTAGAAACATCCCCTGCTCTGGCAGGGTTAGGAGAGAGGGTCTCTAAATGCTATTGCTCAGGCTTGTCTCGAGACAGGCAAATGAAGGGTGAAGTGGAGAAAATTCGTGGTTACTTTTTGGGTAATAAGTCTAGGATATAATAGCCCCTTTCATCCTAAAGGATCCCACAGCGCTTTATAAATAGATACACGAACCATGCACAAGGATCACTTCCCAGCACTGAGACGCAGCCGCTTGCTGGGAGCGCGGAGCAGCTGGTGGGAGCAGAGCTGGAGCTCCCGGAGCGATGCAGCTCCGTGCGAAGCAGCCCAGGGAGCTGGGCTGGCCGCTCGGGCGGCAGCGGGGGGGCAGCTCCTTGTATCCCACCGGGATGGCTCATCTCCCTCGCCGACATGGAGAGCTGCGCTAGGCTCCCTTTGCGTGGAAAAAAACTTGCAGTGCTACCTCCCGACCTTATTCCAGTCCTCCCATTGCTTTACGAATGACATTAATGTCTGAAATGGGGATTAACAATATCTTGTCAATTCAATTACCCCTATCCTAAAAGCATGCAGGATTATTTAAAGGTATTATCATTTGTTAAGTGGGATAGCTTTTCACCAGCCTCATGCTCATACAAATCTACCCAGGGAGAGGAACAGGATGCATACAGCCTTAATGATCATTACCCCAATCTTCACGGTCTATTTTTCCTGGTAACTCTGCTATAATGAAATAACAATCATCTAGTTTATTACTTGCCAGGGAAAGCGGGTTAGCAGATCAGCTGCTTGTGTCACATAGATGCAAAGGCTGAGCCTGCCGCTGGCTGTTGCTTTTTTCCCTAATGGAGATGGGAGTGGAAGGAGGGAAAAATCGCTTCTCATTCACATCCGGAAGAATTTTCTTGTGGCCGAGGAATGGAGGTCACTGCTGCTGGGTTTGGTGTTCGAGGCAGGGTTTTTTTTGCTTTTTTTTTTTGTTTGTTTTTCTTTAAAATATTTATTTATTTATTTATTTACTTATTTAATAGCAAAGGCTGAAGCAGCCAGATCGGGCGGGCTGTGCAGAAGGGGTTGTTCCTGTGCTGGGTCCCCTGTGGTGGTTCTTCCTCCGCTGTGCAAAGCTGTGTGATGTGCGGGGAGGGGAGTGGGTAGGTGGGTGGCAGAGGATCTGGCTGTGCTCCATGCTCGCATCCCTCTGCCTCTGAAAGATCGCAGGGGAGATGGATATCTCGTTGCTTCTGGGCCAGATTGTAATCGGTTAATGGAGAACCTGGAAATAGGTCCCCAAATCTGAGGAGCAGCCTGTTTCCAGCCCGTCTGCAGGATTAGGAGAGAGGGTTTTGCTGTGAATATGTGTGCCAGCAGCTGGGTGCTGCTCACCTCGGTGCTTCCACGTCCAGCCCAGACGATCTGCAGAGCGTCTGGCAGGTCCTTGGCAGTAAATCACGGCGTTGGCCTCCTTCCGAGTAGGCCTGGGGAGCTGCCGTGGGAAGGGGTGCACAGGGCTGGTTTGCAGCACGTAGACACCTTCTCTTCTCCTGTGACCTGAGGAGAGCAACCGGCCACGCAGCCCACCGGGACAGGCCCCCTTTGGGGGGGGACGGGCCCCCTTTTGGGGAGGGGGATGGGTCGGGGGCAACATCTGGGTCCCACCCTGGACCGGGGCTGGGGACCCCAAACCTGCCGGCCGGCTCCACGGGGAGCCTCGGGGCTCCATCCAACGCCCCACGCACCCTGCCGAACCCCGTGTGCGGACCCGCGGGGCTGGCAGCAACCGGACCCCCCCGGGGCGGGGCGGGACGCGACGCGACGGGACGGGGCGAGCAGCGGCTGCGCAGGGACCGGGGGCCACCTCGTGGCGACTCGGCGGCGGCGGCCCCGGGACGGGGTTCGCCATGTGCTGGGTGCCCTCGCCGCCGAGCCCCGGCCCCGGGGGGGACTCGGCCCTCCCGGGCTGGGAAGCGGGCGGGAATGGGTCTTTCGGGGCCCGGGGAGCCCCGGCTCGGGGGGGCGGGCGGGGGGTGCCCTCTCCTGCCTCCGCCACAGCACCGGGCCCTCGCCCCGGGGAAATAATGGAGGAGTTTTCCATGGGAAAGCCGGGACACGGGGCTCCCAGACTGTGCCTCCTCCGGAGCCGTGTTTATCTTTGAAATAGCTGAAGGGTCGGGTTACAAAGCAAATATGAATGAAACTAAAGGAAACAGAGTAGCGAAGTGGGTCAATCGTTTTCCTTTGACCAGATTCCTCTGCAAAGAAAAAGCTTGGGCTTAAAGGCTCGTTTCCCCAGACGTGCTGAGACCAGCCCAAGCGAGGGGAGGCAAATGCTGGGAAAACCCCACAGAGCTGCTGGCAGCTTTAAAGCATCCGTGACCTGTTGTCGCAGGGTCTGCTGGCGCTAACTGACCCCCCGCAGCCCCTCGTTAATTGGGGCGAAGGACGCAGGCTCAGATTCTGGGAGATGCTGCAAGTCCCAGAATTAATCCGCTTTCCCAGTAGGAAATTTTCTCGCTGCGAAGGCTCAGGCGGCGATGTGCTGGGAGCAGGGGAAGGCCTCCTGAGGAAACTCGGGACCTGTGGTGAGAGGCACCGGCAACTCCGCGAGAGTTTTATTTATAAAGCTGCCAGCGCATGGTGTAGGTTTGCTCGCTCTCCCATCTGGTGCCTATCGCTGCCACCTCCTGACAGACGCTCCGTCTCTTGCCGCTAATGACGTACTTCGATTAGCTGGATCTGCTGCTTCCCTCAGCTATTGATCAGTCGCTGCTTAAAAACTGGTTTTTAAAAACATGAGCTGTTGTGTTTTTTTTTTTTTTTTAACGAGGGGGTGGTTTTATTGGCTTGACTAAAAAATCCGAGAGGATATTATTGATCACAGAAGGTGCTGGGATGGCAGACGTGGACCAGATGCCTCCTGCTCCGGTGCAAGCGGCCCTGCCTGTGTGTAGGGACCGGTAGAGGTTACGGCCTGCTCTTCTGGATGTTTGCTTTCTTCTGGAGGCAGCTATGTGGTGAGGACTTGGTGTGGTTCTTGTGTACTGTGGGCCTGGTGTTCCCTCTCCCGAACACTGCAGTCGCTTTCTTTTGCTATTGCTTTCCTTTAGTTGCAAATAGAAGAGGGAAGTCCCGCTTCCATGGCTTGCTCTGTCCTTGTGACACCAGCGAAACTGCTGACACCAGCGTGGGTGAATGGGGACGGCGGTTTCTGACCGGGGGTGCACCAGGACCCTCCATCATTTCAGAGGGGCTTCCAGAGCTGCTCGTGGTGAGACCGGAGCCCACGCGTGGCCTGGGGCTGGGGCTGCCTGTTGCATCGCAGCCCCGTGGACACGGCTGCCGGGTCGGTGGGGCCTGGGAGCACGTCCTGCCCCTCGCTGCCCCGGTGGCATGCCAGTCCCTCGGCTGTGCCACGCAGGGTGGGCTTGCGTGCATGGCTGGATGTGTACCAGCCTGCCAAAAAGCAGTGGCCGGGCCTCAGGAGATTGCTCCAGGCTCTGCCGTTTGCTCCTGATATGGCTTTGGGCACGTTTCTTCATCTCTCTTCCCCAGGGCACACTCACTGCTTTTTGTGGGACAGCTGGGTAAGAGAGGGATGAACGTCAAAAAAAACATGTGTCCTTTACTTAGGAAACAGGGATTATCAGTGACAAGCAGGCTGTGCTTTTTATGTCCATAAATGAAAAAAAATCTCGATTCCCCATTGAGCTCCAGCTAAAGAAATGTTCCTTGGATTTTCCTGGTCGCTGAGCAATTCAATGGCACATTGTACCTGGCACAGATCCCTTCCCCCTTAGCCTCGTCAGTGTCTTTGTGGGATTCTGGACTGAGCAGGGAAATGGGGGTTAATTCGTTACTGTCAGGACGGCCTTTATTCTTTTTGGACTGGTTTCGCATGCCCTGTCTTTGCCCTGATGCTCTGCGTGCTCGTGGTGGTGTTTCTGTCTCTCGTCTTCCTGGGAATTGGTTACAGACGGAGCGATCGGGGAACAGGGTGTTTGGGCTCCCGCAGTTACCGGCTCCAGAGCTGTCTATTGTCACGGCAGGGATGCTTTTGGGACGCCGGGAAGACGCCAGATGGGTTAGCTGGGTGTTACTGGGGGGCACTGGGAACGCCAGGACCTGCTGGTGTCCCGCGGAGGGTTTCACTAGAGCGGGCAAACGGCCGGTTCTGGGGCGGGGGGCTGAGACCCGCGGCCGGCCTCTGCCCCCCGCGGTGTCCCGCAGCCCCTCTCAAGCGCTAAGCCCCCCCCGGGGCAGCCCCCTCGGGAGCGCAGGAGCCCCCCAGCCGCCCCGGGGGAAGCGGCGGGGCCGGGCCGCGCCTCCTCCCCCGGCCCCGGCGGGCGCAGGCCCGGTGCCCGCCCCGCCCCGTCCCTCCCCCGGCGGCCGGGGCCGGCCGCGGCGAGGCGCTGACATCAGAGCCGGGCCGCGCCGCGCCGGGAGGAGGAGCCGCCGCCGCACCGGAGCGATCGCTCTTCTCGGGGCCGGGGCCGGGGCGCACCGGCGGGGGGCGGCGGCGGCGGCGCTGCTGCTTCACCCCCCCCGCCCCATCCCGCTCCCGCCGGGCTCCGCCGGCCGCCGCTCCCGCAGCCCGCCCGCCCGCCCGGCGCGGCCCGCCCGCCGCCCGCCATGCTCTCCGGAGCGCCGCCGCCGCCCGCCGCCTTCCCCAACCCGCCGCCGCCCCAGCCGCCGCCGCCCCCGCCGCCCGCCGCTCCCCCCCACGGGCCGCCGCCGTTCCCGGTGAAGGGCGGCCTGCAGATCCGGAAGAATGCCATCACGGACGACTACAAGGTCACCACGCAAGTGCTGGGGCTGGGCATCAACGGGAAAGTTTTGGAGATCTTCAGCAAGAAGAGCGGGGAGAAGTTCGCGCTCAAGGTGCGAAGGGGAGCGGGGCTCCCCCCGCCGGGGCTCCCCGCGGGGGGACGGGGAGCGGGCGGGCGGCTCCGGGCTGCCCCCGCCCCGCCGCCGGGCTGCCGAAGGGGCCGGGGGAGCGGGCAGGGAAGGCAGATGTCTGCTGGGGGGTCCCGGGGGCCGGGCACGGGAAAACGGGCAGCGGCAACCGGGAGCGGGGCGTGCGGCGGAGCCGGCCGGGACAATGGAGCCGGTTGCTGCCCGCCCGACCCGCCATTCTTTAATTTATTTTTTTCCCCATTAAGAGCAGCGAGGTGTGCGAGTGCGTTTGTTTTTTCCGGCTTTCTAATGTGGAAAGAAGCAACGTGACGTCTCGGTAGCCCACTCTGAGGGGTCCGGAGCGGAGAGGAGCCCTCGGCCTGGCCGCAGTCACCCCGCGGGGTTTGCATCTCAAAACGCGGGGTTCCCTGCGCGGAGCCGCTCGTAGCGCTTTGCGTAAAGGCGGGCGGCCGCCCGGGTGTCCCTGTTTGGTGGCAGGGCTCTCCTGGCTCCGGCCGTACCAAACGGCGCGTAACACCGGGCGGCTGTCGTCCCCCGCTTCAGACGGGGAGTATTTCAGAGTTGTTGTGTTTACCCCTTGCCCGTAACTTGCTTCTGTTTGAAAGACGCGTAGATAAATAGTGGCTGCAAAGGTGTATTTTAGCACGCACTAGGTGATGCGATGGTTTCCTTGTTTTCAAATGGGCTTTGCTGAGGGAAGGGGGGAGCGTGTCTCCCTGCCGGAGGGACTTGGGAAGTTTGAATGGATTCGCGACACGCCAAGCGCGGCGCTGGGTGACGTGGGTACAGGCAGTCTGCTCGGCGGGAGCGCCGTGTTCTCTAGCATCGATGCAATTTGCGCCCACACATGAGCTGTTCAAACCCTCAGCGTTACCCTGAGAACTGTGAAGGCTAAAAAACCCCCACCTCAATCCGGAACCCCCACCTCTTTTGTTTTTAGAGCTGCCCATCTGTTGGTATCTGGGATTCCAAACCTGAATGAATGAATGAACAAGTGGCTTCGGAGGCACAAGTCACGCCGCGGGGGTGGCGGGGTCGGCAAGGGATGGTGCGGAACCCCTGCGGTTAAGGAGGGGGGGTTCAGTTGAACCATAAAAGTTTGACTTTTCCTTCGGAAACGCAGGCATTTCTCATGAGCAGCGCCGCGTTGAACTCCGAGACGACATGTATTGTCATCTCGTTTGGTTGGAAATTAGTGAAATCCTCTTCTGTTTTGACAGACGGGCTCCTCCTCGCTTCTGCAGTTGACTCAAGTATTTAATGCTCAGATTCCAGCAGTTCCCTTTTGCAGCCCCGAAAGGGGAAGGATGGCAGAGAGACCGAACGCCGGTGGTTCCTCTCTGCCCCAGCACGGGTGGGATGGCGGGGGCCCGGGGTTCGTGCCGTTACCATGCCCGTACCAGAGCGCGGTGCAGCAGATGGGGTCGGGATTTACTGCCACGGGGCGCGTTGGTTCCTTGGCCGTGTTGAAAAGCCTCTTGGAGCAGAGGACTTCGCGTTATAATGTAGGAGGGTGGTGCAGAGCGTCTGCGCGGCTGTTGGAGGGTGAGGTATATTTGATGCTGAATCTCTGTTCTGGAAAAGCATTGGTAGTCTTCCCCGTCCCCTGCCCCGGCCTCTTCACACATCCCTGCCGGGGAGAGAGGAGTTCAGCTGAGCGGTTGGACGCGTCTCTGGCTTTTCAAAGAGCAGCACAGCTGCTACTGTAAGTGATTCCTTCCCGCCCCTTAAAAACTGCTACGCTGTGAGTTTGGGCCCTTGGACAAGCCGGCGTGTACCCGGCTTGCCCCGGTGAGGGTGACCGAGAGGCTTGGGTTATTTGATTATTATATTTGGACTGAACTGCCGAGCCCAAACTCGGCGGGGGTGACTGCCCTAGACGCAATGCGAGCTGACTTCATCCCCTCCTCTGGTACGCAGCCGGGATAACGTCTCTGTTAGAGACCTGCGGAGAGGTATTTGGATCTGAATTACTCATGGGCTGCATCAGCGTGGAAAGATGACCTAAAGCAGGATCCGCAGAAGTGATTGCATCGAGTTGTCATGCTTCAGATGATGCTTAAAAGAATCCTGATGGCCCATCGCCAGAAGCCACAGCTGAAATCTCTCTGTGCTGCCTGCTTTGGTCGTGGAGCAAACCTTTCCATTTGGAACATTGCTCTTTACATTTGCTATTCCAAAATCTTGTATAATAACGCAGTCCTCCACTGGAGGGAAACAGTTGTGTCTCTCCCTAATATTAATGGTGTCTCCTGGTTCTGTTGTGCGTCCTCTTGGATTATGAGCAGCTGTAATGGTGTTAAACCTCTTTCTCCCTAACAGGGAGGTGCATTTAGGTTCGGGTTTTGCTGAGAGTCACTTCGCTTAAGCGAACTTTTCAGTGCTCTGGGAGAGTGTGAGAGCTTGGAGACACCATTCCAGCAGCAGTGAAAATGTTACAGCCAATTTTCTTCTCCTTCCAATGCAATAGTCCATGGCAGAGACGCATCATTAAATAAAATGTGTGCAAGTTGATGGATGGTAATTTTATTTGCGGTGTAGTACCTAGATGAAAAGAGGAGATATTCTTTTACTTTTCGTTATTGTTTATTTTACTGATTTCCCACCCCCAATTTTATTTTATTTTTTGGTATCGAGCAGTACCTGAAGTGTGGCATCCCTGAATTATCTGGTGGGAAGCAGGCCACCGACGGTCCCAGTCACCCATGACTTGACCCTGTTTGATGCGCGGTGATTTACTGCAGGGTGGGAACATGGAAGTCCATGGAGAGATGATGAATGCGGTTGAAATGCAAGGTCTAGGTCATTTCTTACCCCTTTCTTCCTTGTACCTTAGTGTGATTTATTATTAGGCAAAATTAGGCTTGTAATTTCTGTAAAGCCTGCTGTATGTAGGTCACTGCTGACCTGACTTGGCGTTGTTCGTTGTGGTCAGGCTGTTGGCATTAGTGACGCAGGCTGTGACGGTGGGGCTGGGACGAGGTCTGTCTCGCCTGCTGCACATTCTACTTTTAAGAGTAATCTTTAGGCAAGCTACTGGGTTGGTGGCTGGCTCTCTTAATTTGGCGAGGAAATCGCAGGTAAGCCAGACCAGAGAGCGGGGGCCACTAATAGCGGGTGGCGAGTTTTTCTCTGTACGTGTTGCTTGATGGAGCTCTTTGTGGAGCAATTTTCCTTTAAAACAAATTAACAAACCTCACCCCTAACCCCAGCTTCAAAGCAGGAAATCCTCACCTGGACTGGTGAGCTTGGACGAGCTGGAAGAGCTTCGCAGGGCCGTGGAGACGGCTTGCAAACTGGCCCCCTCTCTGGCAGCCCTGTTTCTGGAGCATCCTTGGTGCTTCGGGGCATATTTGTGAAACACTCTCAGTCTCGCTCTCAGCCTCATCAGATAATCTGTGAGCAATGGTTCCTCTGATGGAGAAGGAGGAAGGAGCCCAGTACTTTTGTGGTTTATTATTCTTCTAAGATGGCTGTCGTGGAAATAGGGCAGGCGCCTCGTAGCTGATAACTGAGCAGCTCTGTGGATGAGCATGGTTGTGTAGCTGGTGGCCTCGTGCTCTCTCTACCGCCGTGGCTAGGGTTCTCTACCGAGGCGTTTAGAGGAGCAAAGCACCCAGTTTCCCCTGGCTTCCTGCAGCTTCATTTGAAATCAAATGCTTTGCTCCCCAGAAAATCCAGCTGGAAAAATAACCCCTAAATGATGGAGTAGATAAAGACCCTGGGCTCACGCTCCTGGGACAACTCGCTGTGTGTCTGCTGCACTTCTGCTGCTCTCTCAGTGGGGGGATTTTTTTTTTTTTTAAACTCTACTATGTTATTTTTTATAACCAGAAATGTCTTTGCTGTGGCGTTCTGTGCAAGCCGTGGCTGAAAAGCTGTGGAAAGTGTAGTGACATCACTGGGATTTTTCCAAGGCAGTGGTTTATTATCTCATTGACCAAAGGAGTCTACTGACTTGGGGTTTGAGTTTGTTTAAACAATTTAGGATTTGCCTTAATCTCTTCTAAATACATGACATGTTCTGAGCAGTCAAACCTACGACTGAGATGGGCTGATAACGGCCCGAGAGCAGGGGCTTGGTTTTTGCTTTGGCACATGCTCAGGAAGTGGTAGGGTTCTTCCTCTTAATAATAATCCAATGCCATCAGTCATAGGTCTTGCAAAAGACGACTGGTGTTTCCCCCGTCTTCAGAGGTGGGGAACTGAGATGCAGTGATTTACTGGAGGTCTTGCAGCCCATCAGAAGCGGGAGCGGGCTTAGGAGCTGAGCTGCTTGCTCCAGGATGAGTCCTTCACGGGCAGCCATCCCGCAGGATGGAAATACGGCCCCCGTGTGTGTGATTTAATAGCCAAATACAGGTAAAATGCTTAATTTATCATTCACACTGAGCTCCCGCTGGCCTTCAGCGAGGTTTCTGCCATCTGCCAGCGCACGCATCGGGAAAGCCCGATGTACAGGAGAGCGCTTGCCCGCTGGGCTGCGGAGGTGCTGGCTCTGCCTCCGGGTAGCGAGCGGTGGAGAGCGGGCGCTGAGCTTTGTCAGACATGTGTTGCCTATTCCAAAGCACTGTGTGTATTTAAAGCAGTGTATAAATAACAATTTGAAGCTGTGCAGCCTGAGAGCCGGGTCTCCTAGCGCGTTTGCTGGAGGATGGGTAGGTGCAGGTGATGAAAACTCCCAGAAGGCTCCTGCCTAGGAAGCCTGAAAGAGCAAATTGGTGGCTTCTCTCCTCTCGGAGCCCTCCAGGATGTGCTCTGGAATCTGATGGGATGAGCTCCTGACGGGCTGGCAGGGCGGTGCGGGGACGTGGGAGGCATCCGGAGGAGCGGCCGGGTTGGAAGCGGCCGTTCAGCCGTCCCTGTGGCATGGGGAGCAGCGTGGCTCTGGGTTTGGCATCTGGCATTTCCTGAGCCATCGTGGTGGGCTCACGTGCCCCGCGCCGGGGTGGTCCCAGGGCTTTGCAGCAGTGACAGTAGCTGATGCTATTTTAAAACCCATCCCTTTGCTGGGGTTTGCACTCTCTGCTGAGAGCCTGGGAGGAAAGAGCCTTCCTTCATTAAGAAATCCTTTCCTCCTGCTAGCCCCAAATGTAACTGGCTTCCCAACCCGCAGACGGCCCTCGCTCGGCCGCCCGCTGCAGAAGTCAGGCTCCTCTCCAAGCACAACTGGCCCCGTGCGTCTGGCCTCAAGTTGCAGCATTCAGGCAGCATGACCTCACCTCCTGGTTTCCAAGAATAACGCGCTGCCTCCCCTCCGCCGCGCCGGGGCTGTCTGCAGCAGGCGAGGGCGGCTGCCGCAGCCCGGCACGGGCCGGCTCTTGGGGCCCCGCTTTTGCCAGGTGCCCCCAGGCAGCCCCATGTCTGCCCCATGCCGTTCAGCTCCTCTCCCCTTTGCGGGCAGGGGTGCAGGCAGCAGAGGTGAGGCAGGAACTGGGACAGAGCCTTCAGGACCCGGCTGAGCTTGCAGGCTGGGTTTGGAGGAGGGAGGGTTTGGGGGGACGGATCCATGAGGACCAGGGCCATCCCTCCACCAGCTGCAGAGGCTGGCACGGGAACTCAGCTTTACCTGACTGCTCCACAAGAAACCTGTTTCAAGCCCAGGCAGTCATGTCGAGTCAGCATTTCAGCATGGTCCAGAGCTGTTGAGCATCATGGTCATCTCTGGTCGTGACATTGGTGTCGGATTTTAAAAGCCCCTGAGACCCATATCCCACTGAAGGTGGGTCCCATCCCCTCCGTGGATGCCCCTCATGTTTCATGGCTGCAGGATGCTAAAATATATTCTCCTTTCAGCTCTGGCTGGCACGAGGACTGCGTGCGTGACCGGTGCCTGGAGGCTCGTTTTGGAGAGGGCTCTCGTCTCTGCGGCTGGCTCCCCTACGGAGGAGGACGGGGAGCAGCGCGCGGGGGTTAGAGCAGGACACGCAAGAGCGAGTCTGAATGCAGGGAGCTTTAACAGCCTTTTAAGCTGTTGTTTCTTTGTACCTCATGGCTGAGTCATTTCAAAGATTTCAGCTTTTAAGATCTTACTAGTTTGAGGTAGGGATTATAGCAACTGGCAGGTTTAATAGTTGCATTAACTCGCTGTTTCCTTTGTGGATTCAGGAAGGGACTAATGGCCACGAGTCCGTGAGCGCTGGTAGATCCCCCTGACCTGAGAGGACCTGAAACAGGAGCTTTGCCGGAGATGCTGTCATTTGGAGGCTGTTGGGACGGTACCTGCCGTCGGGAGGGGGACCCAGGATGGGGTACCAGTGCGGCTGCTCTCTGAGCACTGCTGGGAGCACGCGGAGCTTCGCTGCGGCTCTGCCTTCAGGCTGATGCTGCTGGGGAGGACGGCAGCATCTTCCCGCGAAGTAGGGCGTTGCGTGGGTGCGCTGCTTTGCTGTGACAGCCTACGCTCTGCCAGCGGAGAGGGCAGGTGAGCACGTTGGCTCAAGCGGTCTGCAGCTGGCACGGTGTTTGCCGTCATATGTAATGAGATTATTTAAGCTGTTGGCGTCAGGGCTGCATGTGATTATGTGCCTGGCTGTCCAGCAAGCCATAGCCTAAACTAGAGATAAAGTTCAAAATGCAAACCCAGATCTGAATGTTCCTGGGGCGCCCAGCCAGGCTGGGACTTTGCAGCTCTGCTCTTGCTAGATATCCTCACCCGGTTTGGGCTCTAGATTTGGGGTCAGCGGAGGGATGGGCTCATTTCCTTCGTCGTCATGATTAACTTTGCTGCCTCACTTTGTGTGCCCCTGGCTGCAGCCAGCTCCCCTGAGTGCTCCTCTTGAATCCAACCTCTCCAGCTCTGCTGGCCCCAGAAGAGGGGGTTAAATTGGGCTCTGGGTCATCGTTGCCACACGCCTCTCGTGCTGGAACAGGCTAAATCTGAGTAACAGCAGGTCTGGACTCTGTGCTGTCCCTGTCCCAAGGGGTACGGCACCTCCTGGGTTTCTGTGGGGCAGACACGGGTGGGAGCATCTTCTGCTGAGCGTTCAGAAATGGCGCAGCAGTTCTGTCCGTCTGCTGTCCTCCCGGTGTCCTCTGGCCCTGGTACGCGGCACCGAGCTAGGGCAGCCTCTTGGAAGGCTCCTTGGTCCTCCTGCCAAATGTGTGTTTTCAGGGAAATGTGGCTGGAACACAAGCTGGGGCTGCTGTGGAAATTTGGCAGCGCGTCCCGTCAGCCTGCAATTCCAGTAGCCGCAGCTTGTCGCTTCTCGCACCCATAGGTGCGAGTGGGAGCCGGGTCCAAGCGGCGCTGCTCGGAAATGGGGATGGCATCCTGGGCATCTCCGCTGGGTTGGGGGGGAAAGCAGATGCAATTAGATCCAAACAAACCAGAAAGTATGCATGTTATGCTCAGCCTACTTTAAAAAAAATAAATAAAAAGCAGGGAGCTGGTCTGGTAACAGGGATATGTTTTTGTTTTCAGTAGTAATGATGGCCTCATTGCATCTACCAGCTCAATGTTTAAGACTGCTTCAGAACAGTTTTAACGTATTATATTTCCACTTGTTTTAGCAAAAAGGCAGGGGCTGTGCTCGCTCGCAGGCAGCCCCGCTGTGGGTGTCAGCGACCCGTCGCCCACAGAGCGCTGGCTCCCATGGCCCCGCAGCTCCCGTAGCGGCTGCTTTCGGATACAGCTGGGCTGCGGGAGCCATCGTCACCTGTAACAGCCTCCTCCGCCAGCCCGCTCCCCGCCGGGCTCTGGGGTGACTCTCTCTTCCTCTTCAGCCATTTCGCAACCTCGCTGCCCATTGCACTGGGCAGATTGCTAAGAAAACCCAGGTGGCTCTTGCATAAGTGGCTCTGCTGCGGTGCTGGGAAGGGCGGGCTTGCCAGGAAGTTTAGACCCGGGTTATCTCCTGGAAGTCATCAGAGCTGCGAATCCAGCGTTTTTGGGTGGGTGCCTCCCATGCCGCAGGCAGAGCAGCACCGGTGCGGGGGCACAGCTGTTTCGGGGAGCCTGAAGCCTGTTTTCGGCTCCTGGAGAGGACATCTTCCCCCTTGCTGGCCCAGGAGCTCAGCAGAAGCTTGCTGAGGCCTTTGCTTTTGTCCTCAGTGCTTTTCCATGCAAGGAAAGACCATATTCCCAGTGTGAGGGTCCGTGCGTTTGTGTCGGAGCAGGACTGCTGACGTTTCCCTCCCTGTCTGCCTTCCTGCCCTGCTTATTGCACTTTGGGGAAGAATCTCCAGTATCTTTTGTTGTGAGGAAGAGCGACTGATAAAGAGCAGGTCCCTGCCAGGATGAGAGGTGCTGTGTGGGTGGTGGGAGTCGGCAGGGAAATGCTCCAGGCCCTGGGGGGTTTGGAAGCGTCCTGGTACTCCCATTCCCCAGCTCCAGGCTGCTGGAGGAGATGACCAGCCTGGCCTCGTGTGCGTGTTGTTTGAGATGCAAATGCTGGGCTGATGAAGCCTGGGTGAGTAAGATGCTGAGGAGTTTATGAAGGGATTAAAATGTGGTCTTTGCAAGCTGCTGAGCAGCAACTCCGGCACCTCCCGGGTGGGAGGGCTGGGAGCTGGAGCTGCTCCCCGGGAGCTTCGGAGCAGGTCTACGGCTCGCGCCCTCCGCCATGGTCTGGAGGAGTTCACGGAAGATGATGTTCTCCGTGTGCCTCAGCGTGCAGTGCTTTTGGCTGCTATTCATTTCTGGGCTTCGCCTCAAGGAACTGAAGGGCAGGGAGGGCTCTAGACCTGCGGGGTCCAGCTAACGAGAGCGAGGAGAGTTTTCTGGCTGCTCTCGGTGTAGCCGGTTAACTCGGTTTTGCCGGGCCCTGGCAGTAAGGGCAGCCTGTGCTTGGCAGGTCAGGCACCTCTGGCTTTTGCCAAAACACCCCTTTCACAAGTCTTTCTCCCCAAAGACTGCACTGAAACAACCAGGCGAACGTCACTGGAAGGAGGATTCGGCTGGGACGTGGTGGTGATGCCTCGAGGGTTTTAGTGACTTACCTCCTAACCAGCGATGAACATCTGGATCTTGTACCCACCTCGAATCCAAACCCTCCCAGCAGCCTTGGAAAGAGCCTTAAACTTCATTGCGGGAGAGATGGGGGTAATGCAATGGGGTGATATTCATACGGGCTGTTGAAGACTTAATTTCTTTCTCTTGCTTAGGAAACGGAGGCTCTGCTGACTCGAGGCGTTGCTGCTGGCTTTGCAGGGGCAGCTGGAGGGGAGCGGGGCCACAGGGGCAGTGGCAATGCCAGCGCCACTGCTTACCAGCGTGCTCCAGTCTGCTGCAGGGGCTGCACGGGGAAACGTGGGGGCTGCTGGAGCCCTCGGGTGGGTGGCTGGCCGAGGCGCACAAAGGCTGGCCTGTCTGCTTGTTGGCTCCCCCCGGCCCTAAGCCCTTTTCGTGAATAAGTGGGATTGAAAAAGCTTAAATTCATACAAAGCAGGATCCGGGAGCCCCCGGCCAGCCCGGAGAGAGCAGCTTCCCCCTGCACACCCCGTGCCCCAGGGCTGCCTCTGCTCCCGGGGGGCCCCAGTTAACGTGGCCCCGGATGAGCTGGCCTCTGTCAGGCTGTCTGTGAGGTTTCTTTTTACAGGCTGGGTATGGGAATGCCCAAGATGAACAGCCCAGCCTGCCAGGGGAGCAGCAGGAGCTGCAGGAGTAGGCTTTTTTTGTTAGTTTGTTTAAAAGTCCTTGCTTTTATCCTTTTATTCCCTTTCCGTTCTAATCTAACAGGCAAAATGTGTCCAAAGCGCTTGCTCTCTGTTGTATTTGGTAAGAAATCAAGGAGCCTGCTGGTAAACACTGTCTAGCAGTGGGGTACTGGGCATCCGTGAGAAGATCGGTGAGGCTTTTCCAGAGTGCATGCGTTTTTTGTTCTGTATTGAAAATATGCAAGAGCATAAAACCTCTGCTATTGAGCCCTTGCTCTGTGCTGTTTTCTGTTGGGCAGGACTTCTTTGTGGGAGCAGCCTCTAAGACCGGCATTTCCCTCTCGGTAATGCCCAGGGGGAGGAGGTTTCTCCTCTGATGGTGTTTTTGGAGGTGTCTGCACCCAGGTGCTTTGTGATGAGTTTTGCACGCTTGTTGGCTGAGGTATTTTGAGGTTACGGTGCTGACCGGGATGCTGGTGGTCTGGGCTCCGTCTGGGCTTCACCAAACCTCCCGGGCTCTGCGGCCGCGCGGCTGCTGCCAACAGGTGCCGCGGAGGCTCTCGGGGCTGCCGAAAGCCTGGAGGGAGCTAATAATAGCCACCGTGTCCTGAGAGCTTTAATGAGGTGCCAGCAGGATGCAAAGAAGGGCTTTTTTTAAATAGAAACACAACTGTGTTTTCCTCCCGGCTGAAAGAGTTTAAGGGCGGCTGGTGCGGAGGGAAGAGGGGCTGGTGGAGGAAGAGCGCCCTGCTCGGCCCCTCGGGCTTGCGGGGTGGCAGGAGGCCCTCGGCCTTTCATGCATTGCTTCAAGGTCCAGGATTTCCCCTAAAATACTAACTGCCGTGGTGGGTAAAGTGGGAGCACGTGAGCATAGGTAGTGTTGGGTCTCAAGTCTGGAGTGTTGCTTGGCTCTTAACCCAGGTGGGTTCACTGCAAATGCGTGGTCCCACCAGCTCTTCTGCAGGTCCTGGTAGGCGCTGGGGATGCGCAACAGCCGTGCGGTGGGAGGAGGAGGAGGAGAGCAGCCTGGGGTGCAGGGACAGCCTCACCAGGGCAGGGTGGCTGTGGCGAGCAAGAGCCACAAGCGGCCCTGGTTCTTGGTGAGCAGCTCTGCCTGGGGGTGTTTGGGGAGACGGCAGAGGGGAGAGAGGGTGGTGGGTGATGCCTACCGCTGAACAGCTCTTCATCACCCGGTGGGTGCAATCCCTCCCCTTTCCCTCTGCGCTTTCATTAGTGTCGCTTCTCGTTACACGCCGTGCCGTGGGTCAGCTGCAGCAGCCCGTCTCCCTGCCGCGCGCGTGCCGGAGCACCGTCCGCCCTGTGCATCCCCGGAGGTGGGCTCCTGCACCCGACTGCGTCGGAGCTGATGGAGCTGGAGGCTTTGTATCTGTTTCGCTGTGTGAGAGGTGGAGAGAGGAGGGTGGTTGGCGGCCGCAGGGCCCCTGCCTCCACACGTGCCTGTGCAGACAAAGGTGTGTTACGAAATCCCCGTGTTGCTCTTGCCCTGGCCTTTCCCTGCACAAAACAAACCCCGCTGTTAACAAAAGCGGTAGCCACCCAGCACGGGTGCTGTTTGTCGCGTGCAGGGAAGAGCCACAGTCCCAGCCCCAAGGCCCTGGCAACCTCCAAACCGCTTTGGCCATCGCGTCTGGCGCAGGTTCCCCCTGTGGGTGCAAGCAATGCCATCCCCTTGGACTGGCACTGCTCAGGAGCCTCCAAGGTGTCATGTCCTGGGTCCTGGCTGTCGGGGGGATGCTCCTCTCTGCAGCCCTGCAGGGATCGCCCGGCGAAGGCAGAGCTGCCACCTCCGTGTCCTGCCCCTGCTTCCGGGGACTTGTCACCTCTGGGGTGACCTGGGGTGCATGGGGCACCCCTGTGCTGGGGTGTGCATCCCTGGCCTCATCCCAGGGAGGTGTTTGCTGTGCCCCGGTGGTGACAAAGCTCATGACGAGGGTGAAACTCTACTAAACAAACAGCCAAGGAAAGGGCAGAACGGTGCAAAACGTGCTGTTGTCACTGAGCTTCAAGGGCACGTAAATGAAACCCCCTTCAGGCTTGGCACTGGTGGAAGAAACGCGGCCCGAGGCCATACTGCTTCCAGTGCCGGGGGTGAATGGTGCTGCAAGAGTGGTTGGCCTCGATGCGGCTTTGTGTTTTGTTTTGGTTTGGTTTATTTTCTTCTTTAAATATATATTTTAATATGTGTTTACTTACACTGCTTTAAGATCTGTGTTGAAAGGCAGCAGGCGGAATCGTTGGGCTGGGAGGGGGTGGCAGCTGCCTGTCTGTCCCGCAGGGTCCTGCCCTTGGGCCCAGCCCTGAGAAACTTCATTTTTGGGCAAGCATGAGCCCAGGAGCGTGAGGCCGGGCTGTTGGGAAGCAGTGGGTGTTTGTGGGGCTTCTGGCAGGGCTTCATGGCTCCTCTGCTTGCAGGCGTGGGTCTGGGTGGTCCGAGCCTCTCCCCTAAATCACTTCCAGCTTATAAGCAAGCAGTTCTGGGATGTAGGTGTGGGCGATCCCCCGAAAGCTGTCCCTGGGGTTGGAGGTAATGGTGGGGTCGGGCAGGGTTGTCCCCAGGATTGCTGTGAGGCTGATGGAGCAAGGGACCCAAAAAGATGCTTTGAGTGCCTGGTGCTGTCTGTGGGCTGCATGGCAGAGGCTGAGCTGGTCCGTCTGTCCGATGTGCGAGGGAAGGCCCCCGGCCACGGTGCAGAGGGCTGGCCGAGGCGGCACCGTGCCGTGCCGGGGGAGCGAGGGTGCTGGCGTGGCGATAAGGGCTTTTTTCAAGCTGTGCCTGCGGGAGGGAAGTGCAAAGGACATAGGTCAGCGCTAAGTTAATGGTTTACATTAGTGTTTACTTCTGTATTAATCGTGCCTGCGACTATCAACCACTTCCTATCATAAAAGCACATATGTGCGCTTTTCCGTTCACGAGCTCAGCAGCTCCGGTAGGAAATCTGGCAAGGAATGGGGCTTGGGGAGGGGTTGGAAGGAGGAGCTGACCCCGGCCCTGACGCTTTGCAAGGAGGCGGCCGTAAAGGGGCTGTGCGTGGAGCAGATCCGCTGGCCGCAGCCATGTCTCACGTCAAGATATCCGCCCCTCCCATGGCTTCGTGTTTTCCTTTCGCTTTGTATTGTGCGGATAAAAGGCCGCGGCAGCTGCAGCGTGTCCTTGGCGGGGGATGCAGCGGAGGCATGGGGGGATGCAGTGGTTTGGTTTGCGGAGAGGGGTCCCTGAGCATCCCCCCGCCCCGGAGCAGCTGCCTCCCTTCCCCGCTCAGACCTCCCAGCCTCGCGTCGCGGTGGCTCCTGGTGGGAAGTGACATCTCGGATGCCTGTAGGAAGGGATGGGCTGGGTTGGGGCATTTTAGCCATTGTGACCCCCTTCATCCCCGTTGGATTCGCGGGGAGGTCCTGGAGGTCCTGGCCAGGATGGTGGCTCCATCACTCCAGCCAGGTCTGCTCCCTGGGACCTCCTGGGACATCCCCCTGCATGGCAGGACACGGGGGCCTTGCTAGCCACGGCTAATGCCTGGGCTGAGATCTTGGCTCCTAATGCCAGCCCCGGTGCCTCCTGGAGAGATGAGTATCGGGTGAGTCACCAAAACCCGGTGCTGCTTCTGATGTACGGGGAGAAGAGGGTGATCCCAAAACAAAAACCTGGGACCAAATGGGCCCCTAATTTTGTTTTTCTCAGATATGTGAAGCCGAAATGATTTATTTATGTTCATTAAACACCAGCTCCAGCCCGCTGCTGGTGCCGTGAGTCAGCGGGGATGCTTCGTGCTGCCGCCTTGTTGCCATTTACCTGCTTTGACTTTTCGCATGAGTTTTGCAGCCCCCTCCTGCCCGCCACCTCCCCGTCCCCTCCCTACGCCTTCGTCCCTGGTGTCCCCACCGTGCTGGTGGCCCTTCCCTCAGCATCCAGGGCACTGCTCCTGGACACCCACTTCAGAGCTTCATCTTCTTGAAATCAATGTGCCAAGAATATTTTTGCTGCTGGGAAATGGGCTCTGCAGAGCGGGGCTGGCTGGGGGGCAGCGCCCGGGTTGCAGGGGGGGCACGGGCCCATGGCAGGTGGCTCTTATTTAAGCCCAGGCCTCTCTTCTGCTCTTTGCCTTTGTGTGCCTGGAGAGGCTTTTGTTGCAGCCTGAAAAGGCTGAATAGCTGCTGCATCTGTCGTGGGGTGAGGAAATGCTCAGCAGATGCCCTAGAGAGGAGGGGGCTGCGGGTCGGGGGGTCCCGAGCATCCCCCCGCCATGGGCACGGTTTCCCCGCGGGAGCTGCGGGCAGGAGAGCTGGCAGCACATGGGGCCCGGAGGGTTGTGCAACCATTGCGGGCGAGCGGGGCCCCGGTGCGGTGCAGCGGGTCTCCTTGTGAAAGTGTAGTGCAATAGCTGCCTCTTCCCTCGCCCCGTTTCCATCCTCCGCCCCATTTCCATCCTCCACCCCGTTGCAAAATCGTCCGCAGGAGCAGGGACGAGGCCGCCCGCTCTGACATCTGCCTCTGTGAGCGCGCTGGCTCCTTCTGGAGGGGTTTTTAGCTCACCCGTCGTGCACACAGCCTCTTCGTGCCTGGCTTATTGCTTGTCTCTGGCCGCGCGGTGGGAAAGCTTTCCCTGCACTCGCCGCGATGGCTCCGGGTCTTCCTCCAAGCACTCCAATAATTCAGACTCGGAGAATGCGGCCGAGCAGCTTGAGCGTGTGTCAGTTTGTGTTTGCTTGGCCTGAATTGCATCTCCAGGCTTGCTCCCCGTTTGTAGCTTTGTCTAATCTGAATAATTCTCTCTCGCTGGGACGCTTTTTCCAACCTCTCCATCTTCCCTGAGGCACATGAATGTGGAGGATGACCTTTTGTTCATGGCGGTGAGGGATGAAGCCACTAATGCACGGAGCTGGCCGTGCTCGCGTCCTGCCTGAAGGGTCAAAGCCTCAGCATCCGCCCGGGCACTGATGGCACCAGCCACCATCCCTCTGGAAGGCAGGTAGCTGGTGGCTGGTACTGTCCTGCCTCGCAAACCGTGAGGCTCTGATGA
The DNA here is from genome assembly GCF_965183815.1 of Platalea leucorodia. NCBI lineage: Eukaryota > Metazoa > Chordata > Aves > Pelecaniformes > Threskiornithidae > Platalea > Platalea leucorodia. Next base: position 2,855,269 of record NC_138841.1, read on the forward strand.
AGCCATCTCCATCGGGGAGCAGCAGCCACCCTTCTAAATTGCCACTCCGGCGTGGCAGGCTGGGGCACGCTGGGGGCAGGACGCTGCGGGACCCATGCGCGGCTCCTCCTCCGGACACGTCACCTCTTCTCTCTGGCTTTCCCTGGGTAAAGTGAACATGAGGATGAGGTTTTTGGCTGGTCTATCGGGGCTTAAAGCTCTTCAGGCAGGGACTGTCTGTGGCTCCGTGTGCGTGGGCAGAACAGAAATGATCCCCAGTTGAGGAAAGCCCTGTTGCCTCTGTCTGAGCGCTGCTGGTCGTGGTGCATGTAAGTAGTGGGGATGGGTTAATGTAAAGGTTTGTAGAAGAGCCACGATGATGGAGGGGGAGCTGCATTTCATCGTTACTGCCTTGTGATTGAACCATGAATTTCCCTGTGTTTGGTAACATAATTCCTCTTATGGGCTTTGGGATTCATGATTTTATTTCTCTTCTGTAGTTCATAAACAGTGAAAGTGGAACAAAGCTTTGCTGCTTCCATGCCCTTCTGCTGCTTCCAGCAGAGGCTGGAGCAGCTTCAGGACTGTGGGGCGATTTACCTGTGGGCTCCCCACATGTGCTGGCATTAAAGGCAGAAAAAAGACCCACGGGAGATGATCAGCTTAATCCAGGTCCCCCAGCGCTGTGCCTGGTCGCGTGGATGCGGGGGGCGATGGGGTTTGCCTTCCCGGCGCTGCAAGGTGGGAACAGCATGTGCAAAGCATCCAGCACCGGCTCTACAAACGTGCTAAGCAGCTGACGCCAGTTGGCAACCAGTTCACATGGAAAGATTAGAAGAGGCAAATCCTTTGAAGAGAAACTCTTTTGCTTTATTAGGAAAAAGTGCTCCTTGCCGTGTGCTAGCCTGGTCAGGGGAGCTTGGAGCCTGTGCGTGCAGTCCAGGCAGGGAAACCTCTGCTCTGCTTCCCTGCTGATAACTCGGGAGGGTGACAGCCTGCCTTTCTTTACTGTAGGTTTATTTCTATTGCAATTGAAGAACAGTTTATTTTAACCCCTGTGGTGCAAACAGGTCCCGAGGGGAGCTCCTCGGGGCAGCGTGGGGCGTGGGCACGCTCCTGTGGGTCCTGTTGCAGGAGGCCGTCGGAGGGGTGGTTGCCGCAGAGGCAGGGCATGCGGTGTGTGCTGCTCTGCTGGGAGCCGAGGTGAATCGGGTGTGATCAAAATACACACGGAAATAAAAATACCCTGCCTGCAAGAGCAGCTGGAGTGCCTGGGGTGAGCATGGACCCAGAGCAAAGAGGGGCAGCCTTGGAAAATGAACAGCTTGGCATGTCGGCATGTGCCTGATCCTCAGTTTTCATGGAAATTTCCTGTGGGAGGTGAGTTTTCCCTTGCAAGCTCTCGGACAGGGCTGTCTTGCCAAGCCGAGCAAGCGCAGCGTGTTCTCGTGGCTCGCCGAGGGGCTGCGCTGGTACCCACGGGTGTCATTTGGGACCTCCTGCCGTGCCGGTGGAGTAGGGAGCTGCTTGGGCGAACCTGTGATTCATGGCCCATCATCCCAGGAGGAGGCGGTGAGACTGAATCAGTGAATCAGTGGTGCCTGAGGACACGTGCGGGTGAGGGAACGTGAGTGTGGGCGGCCCCTTGTTTTCTCTGGCGTCTTCCTTCCTTCCGCACACCCACCCGCCTTCGCTGCGCTTGGCGTGAGATGATGGGGGGGAACTTCAGCTCAACATGGTGCCGAGCGAACAGGACAGAGCCCCCAGCCCTTTCATTTGAAGCTCATTTTTGATGACCGTGGGGAGCGGCAGGGCTGGCTGGAGCCCGCTCGGTTTGCAGCCCCGTTTCTTGCACCGTGGAGGTGGCTTGCCCAGGTTTGGGTTTGCTGGGTGGGTGCCGTCCCCCTGCAGACACCCTGATGAGCTATTTTGTTTTCTGGAGCTGCTTCCAAGGTTTGTCTTTCAAAGGTGGTGAAAAACCTGGAGCTGCTGCGGGAGCCCGGGAGGAGCCTTTGCTGCCGGGGGGGTCCCAGGCGCGTAGGGGCAGGGGCCGGGCTGTGCCGACCGCTGCCGGGGCTGGCTTCGGAGCCCTCAGCTTGAGGGCTTTAGTGAAGCTAATGAGTGTGTTTAGCTTTGCACGTAACTAATTTCTCTCGCAGCGTGTAATGGCTCCTGGGGGAGCTGGGCTGAGCCAAGGCACAGGACGGCAGCAAGCGCCGTCTGCCGAAGTCTCGGAGGTGTCAAGCTGCTGCGAGGAGAGCTGAAATGCGACTGAAAGCTGAATTTCCTCCCTAACTGCGATGAGGGCGGAGTGGCCCTGTCCCTGCTCTCCCTCCTTTCCTGCGGGCAGGTGCCCCAGTGGGAAGCGGAGACGGGACGGTGCAGGGCTCCGGGGTGGCACAGCTCTCCCAGCTATGCCCTGTCCCACACAGTGTCAAAGGGACACCTGGACATGGAGATGGGCTCTCGCGATGAGAGGAGGTTCGGAGGCCCATGCCAGCTGCAAAGCTAACGTCTAAAGCACCTAACCTGTAAAGGGAAACGCACGCGGCTCCTCTGTGAGTGAAACCTTGTTTGGCTCAGAGGCGGTGGCTGAGCCCCCTCCGCGGCGCTGCCCTTGCCCCTTGTCCCGGGGACGCTTGTGTAACGCGGGGATCCGGTTACTGCCCGCCGCCGTGCCCGGGCTGCTGGGCTTGGCTGCCGCCCCGGTGCTGGAGCCCTCTGCTCCGGTGAGAGCCGAGCAGGTATTGCAACGCTTCCCATCTGAAATAATGCAGAGTTTGATCTCTAAGGAGCCTTCCCTTGGGAGGGGAACAGGAGATAACAGAGATGGAAAAGCTGAACTGAGAGCAGCTGTGGGCTGTTGGGGGTTTCCAGGGGATTGTCTGTCTGCTGCCATCTCCCCTCTGCAAAGAGTTAGCTCTGGGTTGTGCTCTGGATTACTGTGGTTGCAAAATCGCCTGCTTCTGAAGCTGCTCTGAAGCCAGTGGCAGGGCACAGTGTCCCCAGGCTGGTACCCTCAGCTGGGGTGGGATGGAGGCAGCTCACCCTTGCTGAACCTCAGGGAAACACGAGGTGCTTTTCCCATTCCAGCCTCCTCGTTACAAGCCAAGAAATATAAATCTTTCTGCCCTGGATACCAGAGCTAAATTAGGGACCTGGGCAGTGTTACCACACACACCCAAATACATTTGATGGAGTTCCCGTGACCGGAGCAACGCCTGTCACACCAGGATGTCACCCACCGGTGGTTTCAGTGCTGGCTGGGGCCGAGGAGCGGAGGAGGGAGCGGGAGGGAAAGTCATCGGCTGCGGGAGCTGTCGGCTGCTGCCTGAAGAGGAGAAACCGGTGGAAGCGCTGCCCTTGCCCTGCCTGCTCCAGGAGCAAACGGTGCTTTCCCACCCCTGCACCATGCTCGGCATGTCCCCAGCTGCATGGGGTGCAGGGAGCTGGTGCTTTGTGCCAAGGCAGGACAGAGGTTGTGTGGGTGCAGTGGGTGATGCTGGGCCCATGGTTTGCTTCTACCATGGTTTAGGCATCGCCATGTCCCTCCTGCATCCCCCTGCAGCAGTAATGGCCTTCCCCACACAGCCTCGTTGCATCTGGCCTTCACTCCCCATCATGCTGCTGTCACCTGCCACCGGGAACATTTCCTAAATAGACCAAATCATCCTCCTAACGAGGCTTAATCTGCTGCTCTCCCAGCCGGGCGAGCAGCCTCTCCATCGCCTCTGCATCCCGCGGCTGGCAGGGGAGCGGAGGGAGGCCGGCTGGTGGTGCGGCTGAATTGCAGCCAGGGCGTTTTGAGAGCGCCGGGGCAGCTGTTTGCTTGCCCGCAGGTGCCCGAGTACAAAAGCAAACGTCAGGGCTGTGCTGGTACAGGTAATGGAGGCTGCTGCCTCCTAGTTCATTACAAATACAATTAAGCTCCTTTAAAAGCGCTCTGAGTGACCTCTAAAAATTGGATATATATTTCTGTACATCTCCTGTTTGTCTTGTGCAGAATGATGTTAACAGTCTGCTTCCTGCTGTTCAATTTTCCCGGCGTGTAATTACAAATTGTTTTTTTTTTCCCTTCAGCTTCCTGGCTCCCCGCGCCGGGCTCTTCGGAGCAGAGCTGCAAGTAACCCAGCTTTTCTCCAGGCCCTTTCCCTGCATGTGCGGCTGCTGGGGGGGCTGGTGCGGCACTTGCTTACGGCTTTGGCGGGATCCGGTTTTTAGGGTAATTAAGCAATAGAGGAGAGAGGAGGGGCTGTCCAGCCTCCTGCCCTGTCTTCCTTTCGCCCTGAGGCTGTTGGTGCAAATGATGTCAAACGGTTGTGCAAGGGCAGCTTGGCCACTTTGGTCTTCACTGAGCTTCCAGATGGTTTGATGGCAGAAGCCACCCCGCGCCCCGTCCACCGGCACGAGTTTCCTGCGCCTCGGGAAGCAGGAGAGCTGAGGAGGTGGGAGAGGTGTGACCAGACACCCCAGTACTGGGGTTACGGGTGGGTGGCCGAAGGGCACGTCCTATTTGTCCCTTTCCCTGTGGCAAAGGGCAGGCGCTGTTGCAGGCAGGAATGCAAATTGCCGTTACTCTGCCAGGGCTCACGCGAGCGCCGTCAGCGAGCGTTTCCTTTATTAAAGGCAGTGTGCATCTCTTGGGGCTGCAGCAAGCATTAACCCTTGTTCCTGTGAAAGCCCCCCTGCAGCAGAGGGGTCCTTGCCATGCACTGGGCACCGTTTCGGGTCCTCCCAGGCCAGTGAAGCATCCCAGGGGCTGATGCTCCTCTACTTGCCAGCTGGGTGCTCTCCTTCACCGAGCAGCCCCAGGAGTTTGGCTGGGAGAGGGCAGAGGGGCAAGAAGTACATTTCTGTGTCTGTCTTGGTAAAATGACCAAACCTGCTGTTTCCTTCCGATGCACGGGGGAGTGGGGATGTGTTTCCACGTGCTCCTGCCCGCTGCCGCACCGAGGTGCAGACCTGCTCTGGGGTTCTGCCGAGCCCGGCCCCGAGAGCTGCCGGAGACAGGAAGGAAAATGAACTGTGCTCAAGATAGACATGTTTGTTGCTCTATATTTAGGAGTATAATAATTAAGGCTGGTTGTTTATCCTGACAAACATGGTAATTAATAGTCTGTGGCAGACGAGCAAATCCTTCCTGCACCTGGGAACTGTGAGTTGTCTCTGGGAAGGGCAAGGGCCTCATTAAAGAGCTGCTGCTGCTTGTGAGAAAAGCTGCTATTTAGGGAACATCTGGCTGTGTGCTTTGTCCCCTCCCCAGGCACGTGTGGCTGGGTGCTGGTGGCCTCTGAAGCTGCGGTGAGGGTGCTTTTGTGCTTGGCCCTTGTGTAAGGACACAGAGCAGGGGGGTCCTGCCAGTCCCACGGAGCAGAAGGCTGATGTACGGGAGGTGATGGGTGCGCAGCGCTGCCAGGGGTCGCACAGGGGAGAGCGAGCATGCCTTTTGGCACCCAGGGGTGCAGTGGTATAGGTGCCAGTGTGCAGAAGCTTGTTCATAAATGCAGTAGGAAGTCTTGTTGGTTGGTGGCACAAGCTGGCTGGGCACTGGCGAGGCATCTCAGAGGGCAGGGAGGTGGCAGGCGGCTGGGTTAAGCTTTTACCAGCCTTGGAAGGGAGGGCAAGAAGCTTATGAGGACGGGTGGCTTCACACTCTTCCCACTAGATGGGGATGGAGGCATTGCACAGAGCGCACCGGAGCTCGCCTCGATGCCGCCCACAGAGAGCACCCGCGCTCGGCCTTCGCCCCTGCGTCTTCTCCGGGTGGGCACCATGGCAGCAGCCCGGCTCTCCCGGGGGGCTCAGGGCTGACGGGGTCTCGCTTCTCTCGCAGATGCTGCAGGACTGCCCAAAGGCCCGCAGGGAAGTGGAGCTGCACTGGAGGGCATCACAGTGCGCGCACATTGTCCGCATCATGGACGTCTACGAGAACCTCTACCAGGGGAGGAAGTGTCTGCTCATCGTCATGGAGTGGTGAGTCCCCGGTGCCGCCGCTGCGAGTGGGCTCTCCTCGCCGGAGCGCCCGCAGCCCTGCGGGGCAGTGGGGTGATGCCAAAAGCAGGGTGAGCACCTTTCTGCACCCCTGCCGGGGTGCTGGGGACCCCAGGGAGATGCTGTGCTGGGAGAGGCAGCCTGTGAGCCGTAGGGATGCAAGCCCTGGAAGAGGTGCCACACCGCTGGCGTTGGAGGGACGGCGGGAGCTGCGCTGGCTCTGAGTCATTCTGAAAACTCGCTTGGCTGTTGGGAGGCTTCGGGCCTGTGGTTCTCACTGCAGATAGATCATAACCAAACTCGCTTTGGCCATTGAAAGTCGGGGTAGTCAGCGGGTTCCTGGCACCCCAGCAGCCTGTGGTGGGGACTGCTGGGCAGCACGCAGCCAAACCGAGCTGACACATCTATTAGCGCCGTTGCACCTCTTGCAGCAGCAGTTGAGCGGCTCTGATTCGGGTAGATGTTTGATATAACCTGGGGAGGAGGAGGAATGAAGGGGAAAGTATTGAAACCACATCCCAACCGCAGCTGTGATTTGATGCAGCTTCCTTGCCAAAACCTCTCCTCTGGCAAGCCGGTAGGTTGCCTGGGGGGGCAGTGGGTGCGAGGAGTGCCGCGAGCAGCGCCGGCGCAGGCGGCACGGCAGTTACCCGAGTGGCTCTTGTGTGGGAAGAGGCTTCTGAGAATGGTGCCAGAACGCTGGGCAGCCGGGGATGGGAAAGGTTCGTGCAGCGCATCTGCTTGTGTGGGAAGAAAGCAGTAGCTGAATGGTAGGAACCGAGTCCCCGGGGCAACGACAGCTCGCCGCAGCGTCTCTGCGATAGCTCCGCGCTGTCCGAGGGATGCGCTGGGTGTAACGCCTGTCAAGAGGCACCGTTTGACTTTCAGCGTGAGCGCGGTGTGTCTCTTTGTGCGCTCCGTGCAGCGGTCGGCCCCGGCAGCTGCGTGCTATCTGTATTGCAGGTGTCCAGCAAATGTCAAGGGCGCTGGCAGGAGATGTTATCTGCGCTGGGAAAGCCAGAAACCATTTCTGCTCAAGTTAGATAAGGCAGGGACAGGAAGCACCGTTATCCCTGTTCTCATGGAAAATTATCCCTGATCTCACTCCTGGTCTCTCTGGGAGCCGAGTTTTTCCTTAGGCTACCTGGGGAGCCTTTGGCTGGGGAGGGAACCACGCCAAGGTTTCTGTGGTCCTTCTCCAATGCCTTACATGAGAGCTTGCTCTGCTGCAGTGGGGTTCAGTCTCTGCCTCCCCCATCCCATCGTGAGCCCATGTCAGTGCTGCTGACACCGTGCCCGTGCCATGATCTTTGCTCAGCACTTCTGCACGGGGTTAGCACACCGGCAAGGTGGTTGGCTTGTGAGCTAAACAAGGTCAGGTGTGCCGGGAGCGCTCTCGTCACATTCGAGCCACGTTTGCTGTCTTTACTGTAAATGTGTTTCTGTGGGCTGGTGGGGAGACCACGTCCGCTTGCACCCGGCATCTCTGCTGCCAGCGCGAAGCCTCTGCCCTGCTCATTTCTGGAAGGAGGAGGCTCTGAGACACCCTGTGCCCAGATGCAAGGGCTTGGATGGAGAAGGGGTTCGTTTCTTGCTGAGCTTGTGCAGCTCCTGGCTGAGCATCAGAGGTTTTGGTACTGCTTGCGCCAGGGCGTGAGACGGGCGCCGCAGCACCTAATGCCGCCTGTTTCTCTTCCAGCTTGGACGGCGGGGAGCTCTTCAGCCGAATTCAAGACAGGGGAGACCAGGCCTTCACAGAACGGGGTACGGAGCCTGTGGGGACCTGGGGTTTTGTCTTTGGACCATTTCTTGCTGTTCATAGGAGTGTCTCTGGTCCAGCTCATTCCCTCAATCATTCTTCTGAATCTCCAGCAGGGTTTTGCTCTTGGGGAATGAGGAACGTGGGTGCAAGCAGCCCTGCTTTTCACGCTCACTTGAGAGCAGGGTTACGGGATGTTTTCTCAACTGCCCCTGCTCTTTGTCCATCCCACTCCAGCACAGGCAGGAGCTTCAGTGACCTACAGAAACACCCACCCCCCTCCAAAAAATGGAGACCAGGTCCTGTGGTTCTTACAGATCTCATTAATCTCATCCCCTCTGCTCCTGTGGCCAGGAAAAGTGTCCACACAACCCAAACCCCGAGCCTGTTGCCCCCACGTCCCCCAGGGGACAACTTTCCCAGCTGGTTTCCCTGCAGATCTGGGGTCCCTAGTGGTGCCAGCCACCGCAGAGCAAGCCCCTCTGTGGGGCTTGTGTGGATGGGTATTGGGATCAGCGGCTGGAGCCTGCTCCGTCCCTCCTCCTGGGAGTTTTTCTCCCATTTGCTGCAGGCTCCAACCCGGGGGTGGGTGCTGGGCAGGGGGGCTCCTGCTTGGAAAGGGGGCCTTCAGGTGGAGGGAACCCCTTTGGCCTCAGCTGTGCTCTTTGGCTTCTGGTCTGTAGAGTAACCCAGGGAGTGGTGCTCATTGTAACTTGCTTATAAAGGCTTCTGATGGTGGTTGTTTGGTTTTTTTTTTGTTTTGTTTTGGTTTTTTTTTTTATTTTTGCTGCTTCAGAGGCTTCAGAGATAATGAAGAGCATTGGGGAAGCCATCCAGTACCTACACTCAATCAACATAGCACACCGGGACGTGAAGGTACTGTGCTGCATGCTCGCCTGGTGGTGCCAAGCCCCACTTGGCTCGTGGCAATGCCGAGTCTGCTCTGGCTCTTCTGCTCACTACTTCTTCCCTGTGTTTTCACAGCCGGAAAACCTCTTGTACACCTCCAAAAGGCCCAACGCTGTGCTAAAGCTCACGGACTTTGGCTTTGCTAAAGAAACCACCACGCACAACTCCTTGGCCACTCCGTGCTACACGCCGTACTACGTGGGTAAGTGGCTGGGTGGTCTGAGCTTGCAGGTTTGCAGGGCTGGAGGGCAGAGCTGGGGAGGTTTGGACGGTGCCACGCGCAGCCCATCACCTCTGCATCCAGCCCGGAGCCTCAGTCTCAGCGTTGGGTGCGACTCCTGTCTGGGATGCTTGGGGCTGGGGGCTGCTTTGGGCGCAGGTGGGTGCTGTGTTTGCTGCTCAGTGGTGCATGCAGGACGGGCTGCTCTGAGCATGGTGTTGGTGTGTGCAGCCGATACGTTCATACCCGTGCTGCAGCCTCCCTTGTGCTGTGCTCGAGGCTGTGAGGTGGCACCACCCTGCACCGCTCCTGCCTCTGCTGCCTGCATGGCCACGCTGAAGCCTGTGCAGCAGCGCTCGCGCTGCTCTGCGCAGGGCTGCCGAGACGGCACGGAGCTGCAGGCAGCTCTTTGGCCGCTCCATGGGGTGGTCAGATCCTTCTCGCCTGGCCCTGCCACTTTGACTCAGGACTTTGTTTTTCTCTTTACCAGCCCCGGAGGTGCTGGGCCCAGAGAAGTACGACAAGTCCTGCGACATGTGGTCCCTTGGCGTCATCATGTACATTCTGTAAGTCTGTCGGGTCCCGCTCTGTCCTGCTGGGGTCAGAAGCGGGGATGCAGCTTTTGAGCTTGTCTGCTGGCTGGCGGGGCTGAGCCTTTCCCAGCTGCACTGCTCCTGGCACTGCCCCGTGCCCCGCAGGCGCTGCTGGGGAGGGTTTTGGGGTGACGCATTGACTCTGCTCCCTCCCCTGTGCAGGCTGTGCGGGTACCCCCCCTTCTACTCCAACCACGGCCTAGCCATCTCGCCCGGCATGAAGAAGCGAATCCGAATGGGCCAGTACGAGTTTCCCAACCCTGAATGGTCTGAAGTGTCGGAGGAAGGTAAATGCGGTCCCCGTGTTGGCTTGTCCCTGGGCTGAGGTCTCCCTTTGGGGTCAGCCCTGCATCCAGCAGCGCTGCAAAGGCTGGGGGAAGCCTGGGCACGTCCTGGGTCACCTCTCAGGGATGCAGCAGCTTCACCTCTTTGCTCAAGAGGGTTTTGCTGAGGGGTCTGACGAGGGTGAGGTCTGTGGCACAGAGGGGACGGGAGGCACGTGCAGGCATTTTGGGGCTGCTGGCTTGGGTCGGAGACTGGGGAGAGCCATCCTGGGACCTGCTAACGCCCAGTCCTGCACAAACCCTTCCAGTTAAGCAGCTGATCCGCAACCTGCTGAAGACGGATCCGACCCAGCGCATGACGATAACGGAGTTCATGAACCACCCCTGGATCATGGTGAGTGCAGGGTTGATGAAGCAGCGGGATGGGATGGGATGGGATGCCTGCAGCTCTCGGCCAACGCTCCTCCGCTCTCTTGGCAGCAATCCATGCAGGTGCCCCAGACCCCGCTGCACACCAGCCGCGTGCTGAAAGAGGAGAAGGATCTGTGGGAGGACGTGAAGGTAAAACCTCTCTCTGTTGCTGTCTGAAACGCTCTGTGCCCCGGGTGCCATCTGGGGACTGTCTGCTTCTGCCTTCTCACTGCAAACCGGGCTAATTCGGGCTCGGTGCGAGTGTGCTGGCTCCTGGGGAGATCTGGGAGGGGGCTGGAAAAATCGGTGGTGGGACCCTCAGCCCCTGCTGCAATTTTGTTCCCGCTGGGGGTTGGAGGGAGGCAGCTGCCCTGGGGGTCCTGGGGGGCTGCGGGCTGTGCCCACGCAGGGCTTTGCTGACGGTGCTGCCTGTGCCGCCTGCCTGCAGGAGGAGATGACGAGCGCGCTGGCCACCATGCGAGTGGACTACGAACAAATCAAGATCAAGAAAATCGAAGATTCCTCGAACCCTTTGCTGATGAAGAGGCGGAAGAAAGCAAACCCCACCGAGCCCGCCGCGCTCCCCCACTGAGGGTGCCCCGTGCCCACCGGCCCTTGAGAAAGCAATAACTATATATATATATTTTTTAAGAAAAAAGACAAAAAGAGACAGACTGTTATATCAAGCGCATGGAATTCAGACATTTATACCAGACTAGTTATTTTTAGCTACTCACCTGTGTTTCTGACCTTGCTGGAGCAGGCGGTAAGATCCCCCCATCAGATCCACATGCTGTGGCCGGGGGTTTGGTCCTGTAGGTGAACGCCGCTGATAATTGGATTTCTTTTCTTTTGTGAAACAGTTTTGATTTTTATTTTTTTTTCCTTCCTTCCAAAGACATGGAAATTCCTGTGGTGACCTTTTTAGGGTATATGACATATAAATATTTTTTAAAAACTACTGTAGAACTGAAACCGAGACAGTGTGTTTCCTGCGTGGATGCTGGCTAGAGATGGGCTTGGGAGCAGGTCAGGGGGACAGGGAGGGAGAGCTGCCTTTTCCTCCGTCCCGCTGTGCATGGCAGGGCTGGCGCGGGGGGTCCCTGTGGCCACCGTGCTTCTTCGCTGGCCTGGAAAACTGCTGCTTTTAAAGCACGGTAGCCAAAACCACCCCCAGTCCCTCCCTGACCTGGAAGCCTTGACTCTACCCGGTGGCACGCAGGGCTCCCCGCGGGCGCCGTCTGTGTCGCTGTCTGTCTGTGCGTGGGGTGTGTGTCGTGTCCGTGGGCGAGGAGCTGCTCGTGGCTCCCCCCTCGCCGTGGCCGCTGCAGCCTGTACCTGTGCCTGGAATCCAGTTCTGACCTCAGGGGTGCACGGGGGGGGCTGCGGTGCGAGCAGGAGGCCAGTGCCCCCCGCATCCCCCCGGCTCTGCGAGAACGTGGGGAAAAGATGCTTCCCGCCGCCTCCGCCCGCTCCCGCAGCCCCCAGCTCCAGGGAAGATGCTGTCCTGGGGGTCCCTGGGGAAAAGCGGGGGGCATGGGGCGGGGGTGGAGATGGCGCGGGGCCGTAGCTTGAGCTGGGACAGTAGCACTGCCCCCTCCCTGGCCGGGGCTGGGGGTCGTGCAGCCGCCCCTGTGTGGCTCCTGCCACCGGCTCCCCAGGGACTGGAAGCGATCCTCCGCTCCCACGAGCAGGATGGCTGTTCTGAAGTCTTTAGTCCATGAATTATTATTATTATTATTATTTGTCACAATGTTTCACTGCGTTAAATGTGTTTGAATGGGAAAAAAATTTTTTTAAAGCAATGTTTAGTTTTTAGGTGATCTTTTAGACACTGTATGGAAACTTAATTTGTTTTAAAAAACGGTTTTTATCTTTTTTTTTTTTTTTGTCTGTTGGCTTATACTAATCTTCCCAGTCTGCTCTTCAGTCCTTTGGATTAAAGACACTTAAGGCGTCACCTGGTCTCTCCTCCTTGCTTGCGTGGCTGCAAAGGAGCACGCTGGTGCTCCAGGCTGGGCGGCCGCTCTCCTGATGTCTTGAAATTGCTCCTTTTTTCCAGCAAGGAGGCTGAGCTCCCCCAGGTTGTTCTCTGGGGATGCAGCACTTCTGTCCTTGCAGAATCCCTTTGCTTGGGGACAGTCATTCGAGATCTTGTGGCCGGGTCTGTCCTGGCTGCTGCAAATAGGATTCCCTCCCTGGCATGTCTGCATCCTCCGGGGCTTGGGCTTTGGGGACGTGGGACATGGGACGTGGGTGCTGCGCCTGGGTGCCGGCAGGGGGAACTGCGCATCCGGCATCGCGGCCCGGCTGTGGGTGCTGGGGCACCTGTGGGACTGGGGCTGCCACCAGCCCTGCCTGGTCCCCGCTGTCACCTCCGCGATGGCAGCCCTGGGGTGTGCAGCGGGTGCTGCGCCGGGGTTTATGGCTGCGGGGCTGCTGGGAGCTGCTGCTGCTGCTCGTCCTCGCGCTGGGCTGCAGCATCTGTGGGAGAGGAGGAAGTGGTGAGATCCCCAGGTGCCTTCCTCCTCCTCCTCCTCCCGGGGGTGAAGAAGCAGCGGAGGGGCTGGGGGGGTGGGCAGCACAGGGGTGCGCAGGTACAGCAGCGGGGGCTGCAGAGGGACTTGATGGGTCCTGTTGGGCCATTTGACTCCAAAAGATCACTTTTCTGCTTCCGATATGCAGGGCTCTTCCTTTGGGGGGGCTCAGGCTGGGGACTCCCGAGCACCCCCCCGGGCGAGTTTGCAGCCCCTGAGCTGAGCACTGGGCAAGTGGGAGTACAGGAGCGCTGCCCATGAGCTTTGCCAAACCACAGAGCAGGAAGGCTCCGAGCGTGTGATACAAAGGGCTTTATCTGATTATTTGTTTCATTATTTCACACTTGGAGCTGGGTTACTTTTCTTTTCGCTCCTACCGATGGAGCTGCATTTTCCAACAGCACTGGCTGAACGAGCCTTGCGCTGCTGCTGCCAGAGCTGCCGAAACCTCTCCCCTGACCTGGCTGCAGGTTTTTGCTTCGCCTGTGGCACCTGGGTACCTTGGAACTGCACAAGATCCCTGGGCCGCAGCGGCTGGCGGTTCTGCCCTGGCACGTCCTGGGATGGGGCAGTAAGTGCTGGGGCTGGGGGTGTGGGGAGGGTAGAAGCGGGACCTCCCAGCCTTTCCTCCCCTTCTGGAAAGGGTGCCAGTGCCCAGGTGCCTCTGGGCCTTTTGGGGATACAGAAGTGTGGGGTGGGATGCACACCCTGTAATGCGGGTCAGCTGCAGCCGGGCTGCGGTGCAGATGGAGGTTTTGGAGCAGCTGGGGTCAGCTGGAGGGGGTGCCCTGATGCCCCCTCGGTTACGGGGGGCTGCTTTGCTCAAACTGCATCTTCAGCCCTGGCTCTCACCTAATGCTGGGTTTAATGGGATGGATGGGGTGCAATAGGCTTTCCTCTCCCCACCTGCAGGAGCACCCAGAGGTATTTTCAATCTACATTTGGGCGAAATTCAGCCTGAACCTGGTCCAAAGCTCACTCCCGTGCCGAAGGGTTTGGAGCGCTGCACCAGACCGGGGGCTGTGTCCGGCTGCTCGTGCGGGACCCCTACTGCTGGCAGCAGAGTGGGGCCGATCCCGGGGGCTTCCCCAGCATCTCCCCAGTTCTGAGCAGCTCATCGAAGCCATCACTTCGAGCATTTCTTGGCCTGGGAGGATCCTGTATTGGCCCAGGTAAGACCCGCTTGCCCTGCCAGACTGCCCGGGGAGCCGCGCGTCTGTGCAGCCCCTGTCCGTGGTGCAGGAGAGCTGCTTCAGACGGACAGACCTTTTCCGTAGGTCCTATTACATTTTCCTTCATGCCTTTGCTTTAAACGCCTGTCCACTGAAGTCAGCCTTGCGACCTCTTGCTGCTGCTGTTTAAAATGTTTCCCTCCAGCTTACGCAGGGCAGATTTGGGGCACAGGGACAGGAACCCATGTGCGGGTGGTGGGGAGGGGACAGCATCAGCTCCAAAATGGACCTGGAGCTTCGGCCTCATCCAGCTGCGAGTCCCAGGGCAGTACGTGACTCCACTCCTTTCTTGCAAGTCTTCTGGCCCTGGGAGCTCTGCGTTTCTCCATGTGCCTCAACTCCTGGTGGCCTTGAAAAGCTAGGTTTGCCAGGGGCTTGCTGTTTCTTGCTAAACTGGGTTGGTTTTAGTATTTTCTTTTCTTTCTTTCTTTTTTTTTTTTTTTTTTTTACCCCCTCCCTGCCGTGCGTGGGGTTTAGCTGAGCCCAGCGTAGGGTGCTGCCAGGAGGGATGCCGGCAGGAGCAGCGGCGGCTCAGAGGGAGAGTTGTTTCCCCGCGGCAGCTCTGCAGGTCCCGTGCGGCAGCTTCCAGCCGTGGCGGTGCGCCGGCAGCGCAGTAAACTGTCGGCACATGTTGTGGTTTGGAGATGCACTGACTGAAAAGCTTTTGTCTTTTCAAGAAGTTAGCAAAACGCTACCACCGTGCCGCGGCGTTTGCACAAAGCGTAACGTGAGAGGCTGAAAGTGGGAGCTGCCGGGGTCCCGAGCTGAGCTGCCTCTGCCTGATGCAAATGTGTCCCTTTGCACTTATAAGTGCTTAAACAAGCACTTTTTACACGCTAGTCTCTGGCAAATGGCTTGATGTTTTATCTGTCAGGAGGAAATGTTTGAGTTGTCTTAGAAAAAAGCCTGGCAGGCTGCATCTATTTATGGTGCTTTTAACACATTTGCAAAACCTGATGTCGTGCTGTCCTTGTGCAGGTTTGGAAGAGCTAGGGTTTAGTGCAAGTTTGCCTGTGTAATTGGTGGGACGTGGCGTGCACCGGTGGCCCCAGCCCTGTGGGACCCCTCGCCCCGAGCATCCCGTGTCACCTCTGGTGCTCTGTCCCCGAGATTTTTATGCTGTGACCCCCGCGATGGCCCCCAGTCGCTTGCAGGCAGGACAGGGCAGAACAAGCCCCACGATGGGTTTTCTGGCAGAGCAGCCTGGTCCCGGTTAGGCAGTGCCATGTCCGGCTCTGCGGCCGATGGGCCTCGGACCCGAATGCCTCCGGGTGCTCCCTCGCTGTCCAGCTGTCCAACGGGTGGGGGAAGAAATCGGGCTGGAATTGCGTGTCGCGTTTTACAAGGTGTAAATGATGCTGAGCTGCAGTTACAGGCTGGGGGCTGTAAACCGGGCTGGGCTGTTGAGGTGTCGCCTCCCCTCGCCCCTGCGGGTGTAAGGGAGGCGGGAGAGGCTGGAGCTGCGGGGTCTGCGTGCTGTGCCGAGCAGCTGGCGCAGCACCCCAAAACCAAAGTCCCATCTTTGCCTTAACTGCAAGGCTGCGCCTCATGGATGGAGGGTGCAGGATGGCACGTTGCCGCTTGTGCTGAAGAAGGGGTTTTAACGCCGGGGTGTGAGCAGCGGTGGCACCGAACGTGTGGCAGTCGAGCCGGGGAGGCTCAGGAGCGTTCGTCCTGTTCCTGGCAGGTACGCGGGCTGCTCCGAGAAGTGCCGCTGCGGGATGCTGCCGCGCAACTGGGCAGGAGGGAGCAAAGTCAGCTCCCACAAAGGTGCTCCGAGATGGGAGCTGGAGATGGACGAGAAGAGGAGCTTCGGCGACCTACTCCAATCCCGCTTGCAAAAGCCAAGCAGGGAGGAGTCATTTCTTTAGCTATCAAGTTCCAAAACAGTGAGCTAATACCCAAAACCCTAACAGTAAATCATGTCTGTTTGCGCCATGCTGTTTACTTTACCGAAGCGGAAACGCGGACTGTACAAACATGCACAGCACTGAGAGGTGTGAAGCACAAGGCAGATTTTTCCAGGGGCTCAGCCCGCAGCCACTGTCAGCTCTGATAGGCTTGCGCAGGTTCAGCGTTTTGGAAAAAGAGATTTTATAAACAAACGTAATCCTAGTAATAAAACCTCGAGGTTGTCTTGAGGGCAGGGGGCTGAGGTTTGGGTTTCCTTTATTACCGAGAGCCTGTTCTGGAAATCATGGTGCTTACTGACACAAATCTACACTCCGGTGGGAAGATCTGCGGCTTGAAGTGTTTTCTGTCTGTTTGGGGAGGGAAGAGCAGAGCGGAGCGGGCACCGATGGCCACCCAGCCGCCCGCGCTGCCCACCCGGGGCGGGGGGTTCCTCCCAGGGCTGCACAGCCCCCCCATCTCGGCGCTGGCATTGAAGCCAGCAGCGGAGAGCAGGCATCCCGGGGTGGCCCTGCCGCAGCTCCCGGGGCTCTCCCGCCTGTGCCCGCTCCCAGCTTTGGGAGAGAGAAGGGGTGGGCATGGGGTCACCCCCCTCCATCACCGCTTCTCCCTCCCTCCCCAGCAGAAATCTCTCTCACCACAGCACACCAGACTCTTTCTTTCTGTCACCACTTTCATAGTTTCTGTCTAGGTGGATAAAAACAGAGGTCTGTTTTCTGTAAAGCTGTTGATACTAAAAGGAATAGCTGGGTCAGTGTAGGCGTTGGGTGAGAACAGAGACTTACCCGTGCAGGGTGATATTTTGTTGCTTCAGGTTTGAAAGCAAAATTTTTAGACAGATTTGTTCAGAAAGCGCTGTAAATAAATAGGCTGAAGAAGAGAGGAGAGGGCAGCTGTGAGCTGGGGGAATGCTCAGTGCCGTTTGCTCACTGGTGTCAGGTAAGGATGAAAAAAGCAGCGTGAAGGAATCCAGCTTTGTTTGGAGGAGACAAGACTGATGCTGTGTATCATGCTTAGGAAAAACACTCAAAGAGGAGCCAGGATATAAAATCTTTGAATAAGGCACTGATCTGGGACAGGTGAGAGATGGCGGCCACGGCTCCTTGCGAGCCCTGCCAGCTGCGGGGGGAGCGGAGTATGGAAACCTGGGGCAGGGGCAGCACGGGGATGCTCTGGGCAGAGCTGGGCGCAGTGAAGCAGGTTTGGATTTACGAGCACCCGCTGCCCCCCCACGGGTGTGCGTGCCCCCCACAGCTCCCCATGCCCCCGATACAGGTATCCCGGGCTCTCCGGCGCTTTGCTGCAGGGTTAGGTGCTCACACAGGATCTGTCTGAGCCTTCTGATACGGGTGGATCCCTGTTACCTCGTGAGCCTGGTAAGTACTGCCACTGTTGCTGTTTCACAGCGATATTTCCAGTTCCCTTGGCCCTGTTTAGCAGATGGGGTTTTGCAGCCCCTGTGCTGCTCGTGCCAGCCCCAGCTCCGAGGCTCCGGTGCTGTGAGCAGCAGTCACTGCCGGGCTGGCAGAGAGGGTGCATCTGGATGGGGAAAAGCGGGTAAGCTGCTCTGCTTCCCCGGGCTTCACTGCATCAGAGCTTCCTCCCCTGGGGAGTCTGCGGTTTGTCTCTGCAGCAAGAGCTCCCTTGGGGAGGGAGGATGCTGCAGCGATGGGGTGGCCGATGGGAGGCCCAGGGCACCGGCTGCCGTGAGTCCGAGCGCCTCTGCCAGCTTGTGTGCCAGAGAGAGACTAGAGCTTTGACTAAGGCTTTTTTCTTTTCCCACTTTTTGCAGTGGAGATGCTCTGAAACTACAAGTTATTTGGAAAGAGGAAGGAAGTTGACAAGAACCAAATTTGTGAAGGTCTTAATTTCCTCCTCGGTAGCTCCAGCTGGTAAATAACACCACCGCAATCTCCATATACCTGCACTGATGTTGCCTGGTTCATCCTGACCTTTGCTTGGCCTTAAAAGAAGACATAGATGGCTGATTTCAACTAGAAGCTGAAGATGAGCCACCAAGATAAAGCGCAATGAGATAAGCATGCGAAAGTCTCTCTTGCTAACTCTTTTTGAAAATACTTCAAGCCTAACTGGAAACCAGGAGTGGTGGTGCAGACAGCAAAATCCTACACCCACCATCTGGAGCCTGGTGACAACTGTCAGTGCTTTTGGGTGACAATGATGAACAGAGGCTGCTCTGGCGTGCCAGTGCCTTGGCAGCGCAGGCACGCGTGCTCCTCCCCAGCCCAGAACGAGGGGCCAGCTGGCTCAGCTTCCACCAAAACGTGCCCCAGTGTCCCTTCTTTCGGCAGCAGCAGGCTCCTTGGCCATTGCTCTTACTCCTTCCCAGAACCCAAGAACCCAGACCCACAGCTGGACACCATCCCCAGTGGCTGCCCGTACAGTCCTCCTCCAAAGACTGCTCTCCCATCACCCTGGATTTGTCTTCAAAACAAAGAGAAATGTCACAGAGAGACTGCAAAGGGCGTCCCTGGGCTTTGAAGGCTGTATTTTGTAGCTCTAGACACAGAAGATGCCTGGGCCCAAGCAAAATGACAAAAACAGCATGCAGCATCCTTCCTTGAGGTTTCCCACCATCCAGGACTTGCCTCTGAACTTCATTTAAGGTCTTCTGGGATTGTTCAGGACTGTTGCCCTCTTACACATTTGGGTTATGACTGAGCTCCTTGATGCCTCTCTTGTTGTTATGCCCTGGGCTGTTGTGGGACCTCTGACTTTGCCCTCGCTCCTGGGATGCTGGCACTGGGCTGGCTTTGCTTTGGCCGCATCCTCGGGAGCCTCCTGCCGTGGCTTGGACCCAGGCTCGGAGAGTCTTTGGGCAGGTTCCTCTCCACACCTTGTGTCCAGGGCACGCTGAGCCAGAGCCGGTCAGGAGGGCTGACCTTCGCCTCCGGGCAGCCCCAGGTGAGCTGATGCTCACCAGCCCTCCCTTTCCCCTACGCCACAAGGCTGGATGCCCTGAACGAAACGCAGCCCTCCCGCCTGACGAGCATACTTTCACAATTACAAATGAAAGCTCTCAGGTATCCAACTGCATCCCGTGCTGCTGTAGACCCTGAAGGGATGTGGTTTGTGCCAATGGTTGTGTCTTGTTTTGGAGCTGAAGCTGCAGAATTCAGCTTGAAGTTAAATTTAATGTAACCTTTTAGCATCCTCATCCACCACGTAATCCATGTACGTATGTGCTATGACGTAGCCGCCCAACGCTTCACACAAAATCAAGGGACTGTACGTGTGACCTGCTGACTCTGAAGGAATATGTGAAAGATTCACCGCAGCATTTTTAATTTTCAGTAGTTAGTAGGAAAATAAACCCTCTCTCCTCACCCCACCGTCTTATTTTTAGTAGCAAACTTCCTGCTAATGAAAAAAAAAATATTTCCCACTATCAAAGGGATTAGTTTTGATCAAAAGTCTGGCTCTGCTCCAGGTAGATGATCAGTGTTTGCTACCACCTGAGAGATGAATCACAAAGATGTGTTTCCTAGCCTGTCAATGCGAGAAGCAGCCTCTGCTCTTGCAAGGAGGGAGGCGAGGCCTGGAGAGCTGACAGCGCTGCATCTCCTCCTCCTCGAGACGCGGCTGCAGCGGCGGTTTGCTGCACTCCCACAGTGTTGGTCAACCCTGGACAGCCCCAGGAGGACGAACTGTCCCCAGGGCCCCGGGGGTGTGTGGGACAGGAAGGCACGTTGTGCAACTGAGACCAGAGGAGCACTGAGCAGCCGTGCATCGTTGCTAGTTTGCTGGTGCCCTTAGTTTTCTAATGGCAGGGATTATAATTGAGAGTAGATGTTTTTCCAGGCATGGGCTATCAGTACTTGCAAGCCTTCTCTAAATCGAATGGAAGCTAACTGCAATCTTCTGTTGGCCAAGCAGGCTTTGACTTAGGTTGCATTTCTGTCCTAGGTCGGTTTGTACCCCAGGTACAGCTGATGGGAAGCTGTACAATTTAAAAAAGCAAAACTTTCTGTGAAAAATCAGACGATTGGTTGTATTTTTCTAAGAATTGGGATCAGGTGTATCAGAGGGTTGTCCGGATTTCCTGCTGCAGAGCTTGGGATGAAGCACGCTGGCACAGCTAAACTGCTTAAATGCTCAAAACCGCCAGATTAGTAAAGGACCTGTTAGCATCAGGCTTGCTTGAACCTGGGGTTAGAGGGATTCTGCTGAGGGGCTTGCTGGAGCTGACGGTAAAATGACAGGCGGTGATGACTGACAATTTAAACCCAGCTGTAAAAGTAAGGTGCCCAGGAACAAAATGTGTCTTTCACTAAGGTGCTCTCCAGAAATTGTCCTATGAGGTTAGAACAGGCCTATAGGAATCCTGCTCTAGACTTCTGCAGCACTTTTTCCAATGCGAAAGGCAAAGCTGATCCTTGCTGCTCTGAAAACCGGAGCAGCTCTGGCTGACCCAGCCGTGGGAAGCTGTGAGCAGGTTACGGAGGGGGTGTGCAGGATGTGCCGATCGCAGCAGCTGGGGTCAGCATTGCAACAGATTCAGGAAATGAAGTTTCAGCTCAGGGAAAAAGAAATTTGGCATTACTGCCAGGAAGGGAACCTCGTAGTCCAGCTCCATCGTCTGGAGCGAAGAAGAATATTTTGTTGCTTCAGGGTGTGATGAAATGGTGGAGAGACCCTGCCAAGAGGCAAAAGGCAACAGATCACAGAAGGCAGAGGTGGAAAATGAGAACTGGCTGGGTTAAACCACTGAATTGCCATCCCTATCCAACTGAGGATTTCTACCTACGTTGTAAGCTGGGATCTCCAGCTCCTCTTCCATCAGAAAGCCAGGGAAGCGCTCTGATTTAAGCATCTGAAGAGCTGGCATGAAAAGGAACCAATTCAACAAATTCCCTTCTTTCCTCTGCATCATCATCTAATTGCCCCAAGAGCGAGTCAGTGCATCTGAACCATGCTCTTTCACAAATTAATAGATTGCCAGTTGGGATAGGACCCAAAAATGTCACCGGGTTCGTGCATCTGTGTGGCATCGCATTGTCAGTCTGCTGCTTCATGCTCTGCAGGCGTCTTGTGAACCACTCTGGGGCTGAGTTTCAATATCAGGAGCTGAATCCTCCCCAAAGCCTCAGGATGTATCAGGATAAAGCGATTTAGCGCAAAGGGGAAAGCAAGCGGCTGCTGTTCCTGTTAGGTGGCTGCTTCTCCAGCCTGCCGCAGGTCTCTGTATTGCTGAGGGTAACCAGTCCTCAGTCATTGTGAAACCGCTCGCATGCGGAGGAGACGCAGGCAGGAGGTGCTCGGCTCGGCTCCCGGGCGGGCGGTGGTGCGCCGGGGCTCGGCGGGCGGCAGAGCCCAGCACGCTGCATGGGAAAGGAGCTTCGCTGAAACCAGGCACCTTTCTGAGAACCGGCCCGTTCCCTCCCAAATGTCTCCGCAGCCCCACACAACCCCCATTCACCGGCTGCAGGTGCAACTGGGGGAATTGCTTGGCTTTGCTTACTCCATAGCCCCTTTTATCAGTTTTGTTTGTAATTCGCTTTCTGCTCTAAACAGTGTCTGTGGCAGCAGCAGAAATGGTGCAATGCTTCCTCAGGGTTTGTGTGCCGGGGCTGAATCTCTTCCACCCACCTCGAACGCATCCCGCCGGGATGCCCGTCTCCACCGGCTGCGTGCATAACCCGGGGGATTCGGCGACGGGGAGCGTGGGGTGCAGCCGTGGGGCTGCTTGGCTCTGATTTCCCATCCCTGTCTTGCAGAGAGGGAGGTGGGTGGCTCCTGAAGCTCTGCACTGGAATGCTGGACTGTTACTGGTGAACAGCGATGGTGAAGCAGGGTGGAAATGACCAGGTACAGGGCCTTGCTGATGATCAGTGTGGTTGGTTGTTGTTAAGGGCTTTTTTGGGGGGGGACTGTTAACCTACACTTCTTTTTTCTACTGCCTTGCATCTTCCCATGCTGTTGGAGAGTAGATGAGTTTGTGACAGGACCCTGCAGAGCTCAGAAAAGGGCTAGGACAAAATCTACTGCACAGTGTTAGAGAAGAGAAGAAACGTTGATGTTGGGTCAGCTGGTGAAATCCTTTCTCCTGAATAATCTGCCCTCGAACTTTAAAGCCTGCGGAAAACTGATGGTTGGACTTATACAGGGGACAAAGTGACAGCAGAACAGTTGTTTGACTTCCTAGAGGAGCAAGGCCTGTTCCTGTATAACCTGTAGCTTTGCGGGGTTCCCACCCTGCAGCGTGCAGTGCTCTGGGCTCTGTCCCCAGAGAGGGGGCAGGCAGGACCAACGCTGCCAGCACCTGCCTGCCCTCGCTGGGCAGCTGTTGCTGCTCCTTGAAAGCAAGAGCACTTGCTCAGCAGCCTCATGTGCAATCTCTGTCAGAGCCCTGCTTGCCACCCCCACCGATGCTGAGACCGAAAAGGCTCCTGGCAATGCCGGGAGCGGGGCAGGGCAGCCCCCGCTGCCCCACGTGTGCCAGACCCCACGCCGTGGGGGGAACCACGCACGTCCCTGCGTGCCTCTCGCTATGAGACAGCTGGAGCTGCCGCTCCTCCACCTTACGGGTAAAGCCAGAGCACAGATGAATAGGTGTCGAGCTTAGATTTCACTTGCTGAAATACTGAAAGTGGAGCCCTGCAGGGAGGGGCGGGATCGCTGCCTGCGAGCGGGATGCGCTGGGTCCCCGGGCTCGAAGGGATGCTCAGGCTGGTGTCCTGCCCTGCGGCCATGCCCTGCTGGGTCCACGGGATGGAGATGGAGATGAGCCCTTCCCAGAAACCAAGCCCCTCAGCACCAAAAGCGCGGCTGTGGTGAGCGTGAATGCTCCCGGCTTTACTAATCCTGCGCTCTCCCACACCTGGTCTTAGTCAAGCTCTCGCCACCCAGTTGCAGCTGAGATAAGAAAGTGGCAGCCTGCGAAGCCGTGGCCGTGGCCGCTTTCCCCGGCTCCCCTTGGGTAACGCGTGCGCCCAGCCGGGGCACGCCACCCTGTTGTCGCTGCTCTACCTGACCTGTTTCATGACAAAAGTCCCAATTTCAGTCACGTGCTGCTAAAATCTAGGACACAGAGAGGCACGAGCTGCGTGGGGCTGAGTGGTACAGCCGGTTAAATAACAAGCATTAACTATAACCACAACTGAAATCAGGAAAGTTCTGAAAGCGTTTGCAATTTAAAAATGGTTAAAACAGAGTTTACTTGTTTTGATTTTGCCCCGTTAGTGCTTGAGGTCCCTTGTACCACTAAAAGCTGGGTCCCTGGTGCTCATGGCACCCAGGGAGGCTGAAGGGTCCCAGAGAAGGTGCTCGTCTTCCTTGTGCCAAGAGATGGATTTTGGGTTTTTTTGTTACAAGAAAGAGGCCAGTGGGGGTTTGTTCCTTGTGCCCAGCCCACGAGAGGAGACGTCTGTGTCTGCCCTGCTGTGTTCAGACACTTCCACGAGTTCAGCTGGGATCAGCTCATCTGCCCTCCCCGTGTTGGCCAACAGGAGATGACTAAGAAGTTTAATTGCTTTCTTGACAACCAGTACATACTGTCCAGCACCAGGGTGCTTATGGCTTTCAGGAAAGTTTCTAAAGAGAAAAAAGAAAAAGCAGAAACAGCTCTTTCAGGCAGCAGAGGCTCTCATGTGCTGCTGCTCTTGGCATGTTCCTTATTTGAAGTGAAACTTGCTTATGTACCAGGGAGCAGCTGATGCTCGGGCTCTTCTGGAGTCCTCAGGAGTTTTGGCCATGTGCACGTGTGCTTGTGCACAAGTTGCAGCAATTAAACTAAAGCACTTGTGAAACCACTAACTTTTTTCCTGTGCAAACCCAGCATCCACACTCTCTTTTTGTCTGGCTGGGTGTTGCATCTTCCCATGAGCCAGGATTCTCTCCGATGGAGGGGGAAAAAAAAAGTGGAAGGAGTGACTGCCTGCACCGCAGCACCTTGCGAACGCCATGCCACTGGCAGCAGGGCTGATCGCCAATGCGCCTGCTCCGGCACTCGCTGGCAGTGATTCATCCTCTGTGGCTCAGCCGGTTTCACCATGAAAACCCCTGCCTGCGTGGCGGGGCAGTTAGGCAAGCCCGGACTTTGCTGGCCGCAGTGGGTTGTCCCCGTCGGCCGGTCCTGTGCCACAGAGCCCACTCGGGGCTCGCTGCCCCACACCGGGCTGTCAGAAACGTGCGGCTTCAACCACAGACAGAGCTTCTGCCGAGTGAGCACCGACTGGACTTTCTAAAAAGGAAAATGAAAATCAGGCGGTGGTTCTTGGTGTTACTGTCCGTAGGCAGCAGCAGGGGCACTGACTGAAGGGGCGTGCTGGGACGCAGAAATGGGATTTTTATGTAGTGTTGGCTGCATTGTAATGGGCTGGACTGGCCACGCCGTTCCCAGTGGGTTTGTTTCTGGTCTGACGGTGATGCTGTGCTCTTCAAGAGCAGCGCAACAGCCCCTCGCGAACTGAAGGGCTGATAAACCTCCTCTTCCTCTGTGTTTAGACCAAATCTCCAATTCTTTTCCTCTAGGGTTTAATATTTAAGGTTTTTTTTTGTTTTTGTTTTTTTAGCTTAAAAAGCGGCTTAACCACATGCAGCCCATGCCACATGGAAATCTTTGCGGCACTAGCACCACCCGGTTGAGATGCAGCGTTTGGCCTGGTGAGAAGCTCAGCCTTGCTTAGGCAGGCAGCAGTGGCCGAGGCCGGGTGAATGACTCAGGCTCCCAGGTACCGGGGCTGCTGATAAGGCAGCGGGCTGAGCTCTCAGGAAGAAGATACCCAGTAAGGAAACCATTTGCTTCTGTGGGATAAAAAAACAGAAAACCACCATCTCTGATCTATGTGACAGTCTTGTGCTGTTACTGTAACACTTAGACTGACACTGAGATTGGCAAGAACTGCATCAGCACTAAGCGACGGGGGATAATGCACCGCGCCGGTGCATGCAGCCTCCCTTTGCAGCAGTTTTTGGCGTTGCGTGAGAAGCAGAAGGTTGCACACGGAAGAGGGGTGCAGGGGAGCACTGTCCCATTTTGTTTTGCAGAGGGGACGCTGTGCCTGGGGTCTCCTGTGGCTCGCACGGCCCCGGGGGGATCCAGCAGAGCAGAGGCAGGGCCGAGCCCCAGCCCAGCGCTCCGGCTCTCGACTCGGCTCACCTTGCCCACCGCCGCTTCAATCGGCACAGAGCTCACGCTGCGGTGGCATCACGCTACTGTAGTAAAAGACCTTTTTTTATTGTTTCCCCCCCCCCCCGAACACTGATGTTTTTGGCACATGGTAGTTGATGTTGGGACCCAAGGGGGTCTGCAGAGCTGCTGCCTGCACCCGACACGTGCAGCGGGCGTCAGGGCGCAGCCTGGCGAGACGCAGGGAGCTGGGTGATGCTGGTGCTGTGATTCTGGTTTGAGGTAGGTGTCACGAGTCACATGGGTGACCTGTAACGGTGCCTTGGGTCTCTCAGCTCTGCAGGCTGCCCTTTGGGTTTGGGTTTTTTTTTCCTTTTTTTCCCTTTTTTTTTTTTTTTTTTTTTTAAGCAGTGTGTCCTGGCAAGGAGGGACTGTTGTGGCCGGGACTGCTGTGGCCAGGACTGGCCTGGTAATGGGAAAAAGGCTGCATGAGGACATGGCCAGAAATGAATCATGGAGATTGCTCCTCTGGTGGAAATGTCATTTCTCCATGGTAGATGCTGCCTTTGGTTGCCCAGACGGCTTCTGCTGGGATTTCCAGAGCACCCTTCCTAAAACTTCTTGGAGATGATACGTATGTTTAGTCAGAGGCATGTTTGCATGCTTTTGCCCACCAGAGCTGCATCATGATACAAATATCCCCGTGTTTTGGTGACAAATGGCACAGATTTCTTTGCAGGTGGCTCATGTGGTGATCTAGCACGACATGTCCCCTGGCTCTTGCTTGTCTCTTCCTCGAGTGAACCTGTGCCCCTGGCCGGGAGCCCTGCAGCACCTTTCCGCTGTCCTTCCACCTTCTCAACCCAGTTTTGGAGGAGCGGAGCTGCATCTCCCCTCCGTGCCAGCTCCTTTCCCACGCTGATGGCCCTGCGAGCAGGCAGCCGTCCCGTCCAGATTGCTGACTTGCTCTGTCTCCATTTTCTTATGAATCAAACGACTCCCATAGCATCAGGTAACTGGAAACCTTCATTCTCCGTACAGCAAGAGGCATCCCATCTGCTTCCTTCCTGTGGTTACTTTAACCAGAGTGACTGAGCTTTACTGAAAAACTCACCACAGCTGAGCTGACGCTGCCCTTTTCTCCACGCAGGGCAGAGCCCAGGCACCGGTTTTGCTCACGAGGGTCCTTGGGCTCCTACCTCGAGCTGGCGACGCAGGCTCTGAGAGCTGTTTCTTGCCTCCCTATGGAAGAAAAGTTATATAAAAGGGATGAAAATAGGTGCAGAGGGGTCAGGGGAGCATGCGGACCAGATCTGCCTGGGGCGAAGCTTCCAGCGGTGCTCATAAGTGCAGGTTTTACTGAGAACACAAATAATCTCTTGGGGCAAATTCAGCAATTCTACTGACCGACACCAGGCTGAAGTCTGGGCAGAAACAGACTTAGAAATTGTCGTATTAACTGAAAAAAATTTTGTTTGTAATGCAGCGAGGAAAGAAACCCCAGCTGCCAATAAACACCCGGAGTCTGCTGGACTGGCAAAGAAAGGGCTCAGAGCGGTGAACACCAAAGAGGCTGAAAAGTGAAACAGAAACTTGGCCAGGTGGGTACTCCCCAGCAGCGGCCCCGGGCTGTCGGTGCGAGCTGGAGTTTGGGAATGGTTACACTGGTTGAATTCGGGGTTTATCAGTAACAGAGCTGTAGATTCCCACACGCACGCCTGCTCGGTTTTGTTCAGGATTCAACTGCTGGGCATACGGATCCATGTGCATAGATACATAATCCCCAGCCAGAGGAAAAGCAAGCAGTTGTTAATTTATATTAGTCTAGTTTTTAGCTAGTATCTACTATCTGATCTAGGATCAAGACCTCATCCTGACTGAGAACAAATGTGAAAAAACAACTCAATCGATAAACAGAGGCAGCAGTGTTATCTCCTGTAAATCAGGGGAAGGGAGGCGTAGGGATGTTAAAGCCCTGGTGATTAGCGTAACCAGTTTAACTATAAACGCTGCTCTGAGAAGGACGATGGCTGAAACGCTTGCTAGAGTTAGAGGCTGAAGAGGCTGGAGTAACCCATGAAGGACCTTGGGGCCAGTGTTTCTCTACTGTAAGAAATCACTGGCAGGTACTTTGTTCCAGCAAATTTTGTCAGAAATTTGCATTTAAATGTAAGGACCTCGGGTCTTCTCACTTCCCTGGCCATTAATGCATGCAGCACACTTTCGGGGGTCCTCCTCACCTGGATCCGTGCCTGCTGGGCTCTTCCCCAGCACAGTGACACTGGGCACAGCATCTATGCACTGGTGCTGATTTACAGACCTATTAACAGCTTGGAAGAACAGAACAGAGGCTTTATTCGTTAGGAGGTCTTTATTAGCAAAAATAAAAGACTTCTTTTCATACAGATAAACATGCAAAAGTTCACGCAGTGACAGAAGCTGTGGCCAAGGCACGGTGCCCCCACCAGCGCAAGCCGCCGGGAGCGGAGCCGCTGATGCTCTTGGCTCTCGCTGCAGCGCCGGGGCCGTCCTTGCTTCTCCTACAACTTTGAAGTCAAGATGTTTGGTGGAAAAATGAGTACAGAGCTGGCTCAACAGGAGCTCAGTGTGTCCTGGTAAGAAGCTTAGATTAAGTTTTACAGTGTTTGGCTCCCACGCTGCCCTTGAGTCGATGCCACCCGATTGAGCTCAGCGGAAGGAGCGACCCAGCGAGCAGCATTCCTGGGATAACCCGTTCCCGTGCGGGCAGGCTGCCAGCAGGAATGCCCTTCTGTCACCATAAATGTACAAATAGAATAAACCAAGTATAAATAGCCCCTCTTCAGTGGTAACTTACAAAGCCAACAACGAACTGACTGTGTTTCATCATATCGGTGCCCTAATACTTCTAAATATTAGAAGCAAATGCCTCTGGGTTATGGCATTTTCCTCTGGCTCGGCGTCCCGTAGCACTCATGGGGGCACACGGGAGACCGGGGCAAGGAGGAAGGGGAGCCTGAACGCCAGCAGCTCTTGGGGGCACCGAAGCTGCTCTCGCTGCAGCCTCCCCCCCGCAGCGCTCGGCTGCTGCAGCTCCCTGTCTGCAGGATTAGAAATAACACAAACCCGAATATTGTCCGTGCTGTGTGCAGCTTTATGGATTTGAATGCAAATTACCCAAGCCACCTTAAAATGGTGGTTAATTAAATATCCTCTAACTTCTGAAAGATAGAAAACCCCAACAAAACAGTGAGTAAAACCCAATCAAAGACTGGAAAATAGCAAGATTAACTTTCAAAAGTGCAGAGTGGCCGACCCAGCAGCTCTGGAAGTCAGTCGTTAGCAACATTTAAGTCAAGTTCTATTAGAACCAAACATTTTTTTCCTACTACTATTTTTTTCTTTAACCTGAACTAATATATAGGCTGAAGTCTAAAGGTGGGGTCAGCTGGTCTGTGGCTGTGGCACGATCGCATGCGGTTCAGTGGAGTGCGGGTCCTCCTCCACTTTGCTTTCCATGCACAGGAGAAAAAAATGCCCTTGGTTACATTTATAGTTATTTTGCTCAGTGCAAGGCCATGGAATAATTTTGAATATTTCAGTGCTTAATTCCAAGTGCAGAACGGTGACATGGTTATGCATAAAAACATTTGATTGCATAAATAAATAGAGGGATAGAACAGGAGGAGAATGCTCAGTTGCTTAAAATTAAATTTTGCTGAACTCAGAGCTGGAATTGCTCCTGATCAGGCAATGATGCTCAGTGAAATTGCACTTAGGATAAGCTCTGCTCATTATCTGCTCCCCAGAAGAATGCTGCTTTGGGTGTTTTGAAGCTATGAATAAAATAGCACTACCATAGAAAATATTAAAATATTGAACAATAAATAGTATTTTACAAGCTTGTCCCACTTTTCTTCAGAACATACTGTAAACATAAACACTGAGGTATTAGAAGTAATAAATATTAAATTCAGTTCTTAAAAAACCCACTTTTAAATACAATACTAAACTATGGACCTGTAATTCTTGACTTGAACCCTAAGATAACTTATCTCTTGTGTGCCCTTGCAGCCTAAAGTGATTTCTGAAAAAATAGGATTTTGTGCGAAAGATGCAGACCCGTGGGCGTTTTCACTTCCTTTTCATCAGCAAGTACTCTTCGATGTAGTTGATGAAAATGTCAAACTCTCCCATGGCCTTGTAGATTCCATTCTCATTCATCTGCAGGTGAAAGCCAAGTCTGTTTAAGACTGAATGTGATCATACACATGATGTACGATCGCTAGATATATTCTCTTTCCACCGACATCTCCAGCTTCTCTGCCCCACCCCTCAGGGGAACCCGCTGGCTGCTCCTTTGAGCATCGCTCTCTAGATTTTTCTGCCTTAGGTATTTATATTATTATAAATAATAATATAGCAGCGGGTTCCTCCCAACCTCAGTGCAGCCACGCGAGCGGGGACCTTACCTTATCAAACGTCTCCCTAATGTGCTTTATGGTTTTGCTCCTCTTTTCGCACGTGAAGAATCTGTGCTGCAAAGGGACAAGAACAACGGCTTCAACCACACGGGTTTCCTTCCCGGGGCGTGCGGCAGCGGATCTCCCTTCGTCACTGCCGCCCCGCCGTCACCTTCCCCTTTCCCGTGTGCGGCCATGGGGCTCCCGGGCAGCGGCTGTGGCTGCTCTGCACCGTGCACTGACGAAACGAGCAACGGCACGACCCCGAGCACGGACCCCAAGCACTTTCCCAGCCCCGTGCCCATTGCCACCGGCCCCGTGGTGCTCTCGGTCCGGGGCAGGGCTGGCCCCGTCTGAGTTAGCCTGCGGCAGGTGATGGGGTCACGGCCACACCAGGCGCGGTTTCGGGAGGCATCGTCGCAGAGCCACGCTGCTCCGGTGCCCAGGTAAGGGACGGCCCCTCTGCCCTCCTTCCCCTTATCTCTTCAGCTTGGGTGAGACTGGCTGCAAATAAGTGGTGCTCCTGAACAGACCCTCTGAATCATCAGTATTTAACTGATGAAAGCCTGGAGAGCAGGGGCTAGGAGAAACCCCATCCTTACGGGGTCTGCCTGCCCGGAGCCCTGCTCCTCTGCACCATCCCGACACCCATGTTCCTGCCCCCTGCTCCTGGGGAGACCCAGCACCCGCTCCCCACCCTGCTGCGGGTCTGGGACTGGCCCTGCCTTGCCGGAGCACTGATTTCATCCCCTGCTGTGATGCTGAGCCCCACTCACACAGCGCCTCATCGTTGCCTTCAGGCTCATCAGCAGGTTGCCCAGGTCGCCCATGCTCTGCTGGTGGTTCGTGCTGGTCCTCATGGCGCTGGGCAGGACCTCCTCCATGTAGAACCGCATCATCTCCGACACCGACTGGCAGCCGAAGCTCCCCTGGGGCGAGAGGAGGTAACCGTGTTGGGGCTGACCACCAGCACCGACATGCGTGGGTGTTTTTAAAAATCAAAATCGTGGTGGTGGTCAGAGCGCTTGCAGCATGTTAGGAGCGCTCGCTGTGGCTGCCGTGTGGGGGGAACCATGCGTCAGCCCTCCCGCAGACACCTGTGTTACTGCTTGGCTGGAGAACTGTCCTTGTCTGACACTGAAAATGCCCCAAATTACAATCTGCTTCCTTTCTTACAAAACACTGGCTGAAGGATAAGGATATAAGAATCATAATTCTTTCTTACCTTAAATTCATCCAGCAGTTCGGAGCTGAGCAACTGGATGCTAAGTTCATCATCTTTTGATTGCTGTAGAAAGATGCAATGGAAGCGTGAGCTTTACTTAGACAGGCAGTCAACACTATTTTTCCCTTTGCGCTACCGAACGATCCTTTTCCTTGTTTGCATTTATGGTCTCAGCGAAGCGAAGGCAAAGAGCACCCAGCACATTTGTGTGCACAGCACAGTAACACCAGATTCAGGAGTCACCCATTCTTTGATCCATAATCTTGCAGTGCAACTACCGTTAGGTCAAGACAGCAAGATAATGAAATCACAAACTTCAGTACCATCGATTTCGTTCATGTGAAACTCCTCCCGCCGCTGCCAGCGCTGCACGCTTGCTTCAGCTGCAGAGGGTGTTTATGTAAGAGTGCTGATGCAAACTGCACCGCTCTTCGGATGGGTGTCAAGGTCATGGCAGCCCCTGGAAGCCAGGCATCCACCCCAGCCCGTCTGCCCACGGGCTCGCCAGGGCAGGAGGGTTTAATCCCCCCGTTTTTGTTATCTCTGCAAGTCTCCAGTCAACAGGGGAAAAGGGATCTGCAGAGGGTGTTTGCTCTTGCGGTGCCTCTTGCACCGTCAGCTCTGGAAGACCAGAGAGCTGCAGCAGGTGAGCTGGCGCCAGCCGAAGCATCACCCCATGGCACCAAGGTACCAAAGCTTTCCTGAGAGGTCAAAAATATTCCTTCCCAACATTAACTGGGAGATTTACAGCAAGCTTTAAATCTAAAGTCTTGACTGTGTTCATTTGATAATAAATACAAGCCATGACGTTAGCCTGAGATTTAACCTGGAGATTTATCTTGTTTTATTGCTAAAACACAAACATTAACTGAAACAGTAACACAGATGCGACCAACCATCTCTGTCAGTACCGATGCAATGACAAATGCTCTGAGGATACCTTGGGCTGCTTTCTCAGCGACCCCGAGGCTCCTGTTAGCTGCGCGGCAAAGCGGTGACCTTTTCCAGGCACCACAGCCAGTGCTAGTTACTGTACCTTTTCTCAAGTCATAAAGTACCATGTTCAGGCTTTTGTGGTTCTGTCAAAGAAAAAGTCTGTAGCAAAAGATTTCCCTTTTCATCTAGCGTTGGTTTCAGCAAGGCTGGACCTCATTGCCCTGGAGAAGGGACTATTTCCTTC
Organism: Platalea leucorodia; assembly: GCF_965183815.1. NCBI lineage: Eukaryota > Metazoa > Chordata > Aves > Pelecaniformes > Threskiornithidae > Platalea > Platalea leucorodia. The sequence goes on from NC_138841.1 coordinate 2,887,033, forward strand.
CTATTAATTCAGTGAATAATTTGGTCTGCAACATTTAGGGTGAAGTCTGGCTAGTAAGGGTCACAAAGATTCATTATGAAATCTCTTGAGTTCATTGTAACTAAAACTAGGAAGAAAACCCTTACGTGTTGTCTCTCAGCGAGCAATGAAACTGAACTTCTCTTGCTCACCCCCGTCAGCCCATAGCACAATACTCAACCAAATCATTTCTGCCGGGAGGAAGCTGTCTTCCCCCTCATCCAAATCACCGAACTTTGCAAAAAAAAAAAAGCAGAACGAGAAGCAGGAGAGACTAGCAGAATTATACTTACAAAATAATCCTTAATTTCCTCAAACTTGATCCTCAGCTCTTTGAGCTTTGCAGGCAGGAGCTCGGAGAAGTGAAGGCAGCCGGGCTCGGCGGGCGAGCACCTGGCAGGCAGGGTGCTGGCAGCCAGGAGCAGCAAGACCAGGGCTGAGCAGGTTTGCATGCTGTGAAAATGAGCTGCTTGCCTCTTGGTCCAGCTCTCGGTTGAATTTCACAGGAGGGTAAAAAGCAGATCTGCAGCCTTCACCTTGATGGAGCCCCTCATTTATACTCTCAAAACATCGCTCAATTTCCTCTCCCCCGTTTCCTGGCGAGCAATATTGGGGTTTTAAGTCATTCATTAAAACCAAATGTCACTTGGGTTTCCCGTCAACTTGGGTTTCCTGTTCTCTTGACCCCCCTCCGCTCCTCACACCCCATCAAATCTTTTGTGCTTAGACTCTGCATTTTTTTTTTTCTCATTGCTTGCTTCTTGTAAATTTAAATGTGGCTGAAGAGGAAAGCTTCAGATATAATGCGAAGAAGAAAAGATGCTGTGTAAGGTTACTTCTGCATTCTCACAGTTACTTTTTATTTTTAGATGAATGAGCTATTGTTAGGGGAAAAAAAAATATTTCTATTTTTAACCTCCGTATCAAACCTGCACTTAGGATCCCCAGCACCATGCATAATTCAGCAGCATTGCTTATAATGAACCTGCACAAATACACTGTCACCTCCTTTGGCATTCTAATGCTATCCTGCAAATCCACATACTAATCTTAAATCTTAAGTTTTAATTTTTTTTCTCAGTTACACGTACGTCTGCTGAAGTCGATGTGAATTTTCAGTGCCTTCAGCAAGCTCAAAGACTATGCTCCCAGACTTCAGCTGGTGTGTCTGAATGCCGACGGGATTCGACGTGTGATGTGCCGGGATGCGGTGGAGGAGGCCCAGCCGACCGGGACGCGCTGCTGCTCAGGTCCCCCGGGGCCTGGGCACGGCTGCCTGGCTGCCTGCCCCCGGCAGCCGGGTGGGAGCCGGGCTTGTGCCGTGGGAGCCACTACTTATTTTAACATTGGTGTGTGGTGTTAAAGTGTATAAGCAGGTCCCGAATAGTCATGTTTCCAGCTTTTTAATCCTATTTCGTTTCCTAGAAATGGACTTTAGCCCCATCCAAGCAACCCAGTGCTGGCTCTGCGAACTGGGTGTACTGTGTTAACTGAGACTTATTGTCCCAGCTCTGATAAAATTACCATTTCAGAGCTGAAGATAATTCCTCTGACGTCTCTCTTGTTTTCCGCTTTCCTCTCTTTCATGTTCTCTTTCTATATATACATTTGTACACACACACCCCCCGCCGGCTTCCTTGTGATAAAGATTTCACTGATGAACTTAGGAATCTGTTATCCAAGAAAGAGAAAGTGAAGATGAATTTGGCCTTCCTGAAATCAGAAGGTTTTCTTTGAAAGCTCCCATCTTATTTTGAAATGGTGCATTCTTCCCAGCCTGCCTCCAATACATTGCCTTGGCTAAATCACTTCAATTCTCATTTCCTTCACTGCACTGAACCTCTTTTAAGTTGAATTTGCAAACCTCTGTGAAGGAACTTGTTGCAAAAAAAATGCTGGAAAAATGCAAAGTATTGTTTGTTACCGTACATTTAGATTTTCTTGTTTTTATTATTTTTAGGAGCAAAAGAGAGGAATGTTTGGTTACGTATGTATGCGTAAGAGTAAAGGGGATGAAGTAACTGAAGGTGTTGGGGCAGAGGCAATGGGATTTTGTGTTCTGATTTGTTTTCCTTTTGTTGTTGATGTTGCCTCTTCCAGAGGAGATGAGGCAGCCTGCTCCCAGTGAATCACTGCGGGCACACTAGTGTCTCTGAATCACAGCGTGTGTCATGTATTTGGTGACCCATTTTTCTTCCCCTGCTCTATCGCAGCCATGCGGTTTCTTCTCTTGACCTCCAGCAGAAGCTATCAGAAAAGAGAAGAGCGAGCAGCAGCAGATCGCTCAGCCAAAACCGAGTAGTTTTAAACTCAATGCATTTCCATGAGTAGGATCCCAGCTTTCTCTGCTTTCCCCCTTGGCTCCCACCCTGGGAGATTTTTGCTTCTTTTGGGTTAACTCGAATCTGCCATGGGTCGATAAAGCTTCACTGCCAAGACCTGGATGGCTGCTTAAGTTTCATCAGGGCATTGAAACTGATGTGGTGAGGGCAGCGGGTGCGATGCTGTCAGGAGGCAGTGCCCCGGAGCGGGTCCGCAGGCAGCCTGGCCCTGGACCAAAGCCCGGAGCGAAACCCGCTCCCTTTGGTGAAGGATGCACTCCAGGCACTTCTCTGCAAATCGGGTCCCCTGCAGCGGAGGGGTCACTCTCAGCCTCAGCTTTAGGTTTAGGTACCGGTATTTTTGTGGGATGAAAAGCAAAGGGTCTTTGGGCACACGGGAACCTCCTGCGCCATCAGCGGGAGCCGGTGCAGCAGCGGCACGGTGCCAGGAGCCCTCCCTCCTTCCTGCCCAGGAGCTGAGCGCTCGTTTCCAAACTTCTCTTATTTTGAACAATCTGTGGTCTCCATGAAGTCATTTCAGTTTGACACCCAAAGCATGCAGAGTGGTTCTCAGTCTTGTGCAATTCCCTCCTCCCTGTTTTGGAACCTGGTTTGTATTTTTTTTGGTACGAGCGTAAGCCAGATGCATCCATTCCACAAAGGAAACTCTGGCCTGCGCACGGATGCTACGCCGCTGTGTTTACCTGTATTTCCTTTGCCGTGTCAGAGATCTTGACGGTGCAGTTTCGCTCTGACTCACTTTTGCTTACTGCTGTGGAAACGCATTGACTCTGCAGTACTACGGAGTGGTTGCATGAATGAATAAAGCACCTTTTCCTAAAGAGTGTCCAGGGGACGTGGGTGTATTTCTAAACCTTTAGGAAACAGCTTTCGTGTTTGCCAAGAAGATCATTTCAGGAAGGAAAGTGTGTTACTCAAAAGCTAATCATACACTTTTACCCCACCTCCCACAAATTTCTAAGAGCTGCACGTTCACAAGAAATACTCAGCAGGACAGCAGAACTGCGTTTCTGCAGTAAAACAGAGGCATTTAGGCAAATGCTTTTCCCCCACAGCGTGGCATGCCGAAAGGTTTTTCCTAGACATGGTCCTGGGCAACCTGCGCTGGCTGACCCTGCACAGGCAGGGCTCGGGCTCGGTGGTCTTCAGAGGTCCCATCCTCTGGAGCAGGGTGGCATCTCATCATTAAAGGGGCTGTGTATGTGTGTAGCTTTTCTTATGTTGGTAAGCTTTTATGTGGGCAAGTTTTTACATTTTTGTGCCTTCTTGGTCTCTGTCATCGCTTTCGGACAAAGGAACATTGTGTATTTTATGCACTGCCTATTCTAGATATAGCTTGGAGGATCCCCTAGATTTCCAGGCTATCATAAAGGTGTGTTTCTTTCTTTCCTTTTCAAAAATTCCCCATTTCTCATCCCTTCAGATTAGGGAGGTCTGCTGTCAGTGGTGCTCTGGGGGAAGCAGAGACTTGGTGGTCTTTCGTTCACCTTGGGTGAAGAGCAGTTTTGAAGCAATGGCATTTGTGCTCTCAGCAGCCCCATCGCTGATGACTAACAGTTCCTGATGGGTAAAGCATGAAGTGGACTGCCCTTTTTTTTTTTTTTTTTTTTTTGTCTTTCAAGAATTTTTTTTGCTGGCAAAGCATGACGTTGGATTTTTTCACTTCTGGAAATCCGCTTTATAGAACCCTTGTCAGAATTTTCAAATGTGACTCATATCGACCTCAACAGGTAAATCCCAAATTACTCTTTGGAAATTTAACCAATGTCATTATTTTGTCTTGTAACATCTCAGTGATCATGAATAGGTTACTAATCATGAACAGAAGACGTTATTGTGACCTCTAATGTGACTTCTAATATGACATAAGAGAGCCTTACATAAGAAGTTCTTAGCAGGTCCAGAACTTCCATTTGCTCTGAATCAAGCTGGAATCATCACTTAAAAGCATCAAGTAATGGAGAGTTCCTTCCATCTGTAGAGTCAATGTTTTGGTGATTAACTTAACGGAGAAATATTTGCACTTTTTTAATTGCATACATAAAACTCCCTATATTTGGAAGTCTGCTGCAGATCCCTATTTAATACCCTGCCCTGGGATTTCAGGGTGCCCTCTGCCAGCCTAGAAGAGCGAGCTGTGCTTTTTTTCCCCAGGTTGCATGTACTTTGCCGTTTTAAGCCACTCTGCGAGGGGTGTGCGGAGTCGTGCGTGAGGTCGGTGCTGCTGCAACACCCTCTTGTCACTGGGTCTTGTAAGGAGCCCATTGATGCAGCGTCAGGCCATCTGCCAGCTGAATGATGCTGCCCTCATCCATGTGAGGTTATTTGCCACTCCGCAGGGGAGCAGTTACAAACAGAGGGGTTATTACCTTTCTTTGCTTTTCTCCTGAAATAAGTCATTGGCAGGGATTTTCTGATGCTCACAGCAATGTCCTGTTTCTGTCCCTATAGAAACTGATGAGTTCTGGGTGCTGGCGTTTCAGGGAGCAGGGAGCGTGTGCTCCAAGTGAGCAGGGAGGATGAACGAGGTTTTCTCAGAAGAAAGCAGTATGTTTGCAGGTAAGCCAAGAAGGTAAAAGTATGCAAAATTGGTCAAATATATGTTCTGTCTTAGAATCATAGAATCGTTAAGGTTGGAAAAGACCCTTAAGATCATCAAGTCCAACCATTAACCCAGCACTGCCAAGCCCACCACTAAACCATGTCCTCAAGCACCACATCTATCCATCTTTTAAATACCTCCAGGGATGGGGACTCCGCCACTTCCCTGGGCAGCCTGGGCCAGGGCCTGACCGCCCTTTCGGTGAAGAAGTTTTTCCTAATATCCAACCTAAACCTCCCCTGGCGCAGCTTGAGGCCGTTCCCTCTCGTCCCATCGCTTGTTCCTGGGGAGCAGAGACCGACCCCCCCGGCTCCAGCCTCCTTTCAGGCCGTTGCAGAGAGCGATGAGGGCTCCCCTCAGCCTCCTCTTCTCCAGGCTGAGCCCCCCCAGCTCCCCCAGCCGCTCCTCCCCAGCCTTGTGCTCCAGCCCCTGCCCCAGCCTCGCTGCCCTGCTCTGGCCACGCTCCAGCCCCTCCATGGCCGCCTTGGGGTGCGGGGCCCAGCGCTGAGCACAGCATTCGAGGGGCGGCCTCACCAGTGCCCAGCGCAGGGGCACCATCACCTCCCTGCTCCTGCTGGCCACACCATTCCTGATACAAGCCAGGATGCCATTGGCCCTCTTGGCCACCTGAGCACACTGCTGGCTCATGTTCAGGCGGGTGGCAACCAACAGCCCCACGTCCTTTTCTGCCAGGCAGCTCCCAGCCGCTCCTCCCCAGCCTGTAGCGTTGCATGGGGTTGTTGTGACCCAAGTGCAGGACCCGGCACTGAGCCTTGTTGAACCTGATACAGTTGGCCCCAGCCCATTGATCCAGCCTGGCCAGGTCCCTCTGCAGGGCCTTCCTGCCCTCCAGCAGATCAACACTCCTGCCCAACGTGGTGTCATCTGCAAACTTACTAAGGGTGCTCTCGATCTCCTCGTCCAGATCTTTGATAAAGATATTAAACAGGACTATCCCCAGGACTGAGCCCTGGGGAACACCACTTGTGACCGGCCGCCAACTGGGTTTAACTCCATTCACCACAACTCTTTGGGCCGGCCATCCAGCCAGGTTTTTACCCAGAGAAGCATATGCCCATCCAAGCCATCAGCAGCCAGTTTCTCCAGGAGAACGCTATGGGAAATGGTGTCAAAGGCTTTATTAAAGTCCAGGGAAACAACATCCACAGCCTTTCCCTCATCCACTAAGTGGGTCACCTTGTCATAGAAGGAGATCGGGTTGGTCAAGCAGGACCTGCCTTTCATAAACCCATGCTGACTGGGCCTGATCCCCTGGTTGTTCCATATGTGCTGCGTGATGGCACTCAGGATGATCTGCTCCATAACCTTCCTCAGCACTGAGGTCAGGCTGACAGGCCTGTAGTTCCCCGGATCCTCCTTCTGGCCCTTCTTGTAGATGGGCATCACATTTGCTAACCTCCAGTCAACTGGGACCTCCTTGGTTAGCCAGGACTGCTGACAAATGGTTGAAAGTGGCTCGGTGAGCACCTCCGCCAGCTCCCTCAGTGCCCTTGGCTGGATCCCATCCGGCCCCAGAGACCTGTGTGTGTCCAGGTGGTGTAGCAGGTCGCTGACCATTTCCCCTTGGATTATGGGAGCTTCATTCTGCTCCCTGTCCCTGTATTCCAGCTCATGGGGCTTGGTACCCCAAAGACAACTGGTCTTACTATTAAAGACTGAGGCAAAGAAAGCATTAAGTGCCTCAGCCTTTTCCTCATCCTTTGTCACTATGTTTTCCCCCACATCCAATAAAGGATGGGGAGTCTCCTTAGCTCTCCTTTTGTTGTTAATGTATTTATAGGAACGTTTTTTTATTGTCTTTTATGGCAGTAGCCAGATTAGGTTCCAGTTGAGCTTTGGCCCTTCTACTTTTTTCCCTGCATAACCTCACGACATCTTCGTAGTCCTCCTGAGTTGCCTGCCCCTTTTTCCAAAGGTCATAAACTCTCTTTTTTTTCCTGAGTTCCAGCCAAAGCTCTCTGTTCAGCCAGGCCAGTCTTCTTTCCCGCCGGCTCGTCTTTCGGCACATGGGGATGGCTGCTCCTGTGCCTGTGAGATTCCCCTCTTGAAGAATGTCCAGCCTTCCTGGACTCCTTTGCCCTTCAGGGCTGCCTCCCAAGGGACTCTGTCAACCAGGCTCCTCAACAGGCCAAAGTCTGCCCTCCGACAGTCCAAGGAGGCCGTTCTGCTGACCCCCACTCCTTACTTCTCCAAGAATCGAAAACTCTATCATTTTGTGATTGCTGTGCCCAAGATGGCCTCCAACCATCTTGACTTACCCAAATATCTCTTGCACTGCCTTTTTTTTTTTTTTGAGCATCCTACAGGGGCAATTTTGAGCAACTCCTGTCTTGAACAGGTCATTTCACAAGTACTGTTTTGATGAGTCTCTTTTTTCTAGTTTTGATATTACTGGGATGTGTGGATCTGCTGGAGAATATTGTCTTTGTCATGATTTAGCATCAACACCCTGACCAATAATACAAATACAAACTATTTGTAGTTATGAATGGTCATAAGACAGAAACTAGATATGGTTTGGGAAATCAGATAATGCAAACCAGCTGCTCGGAAGCATAACGTGACCGTCGGGGTGAATTACAGAGCCAACTTCACTCACTTTCTACAGCAGCATCAGGCCCTTGGCCTGAAGCCAGACATCAGGCTGGGTCACTCACGTGGTGGAGTTTTGGGGTGGTTTTTTGCATGGCACAGAGCAGCTCACGCTGCACATTGAGAAATTCTGGGTTTTCTTTTCCACCCCCCAACACACAGATAAGCATGTGCCGCGGCTGGTGATGCCGCACGTGACGGTGGATCATCCCTGGTGCCGCGAGGGATGCTGCAGCATCCCTGGTGCTGCCAGGGGATTTCCCGCGTGCCCCTGCCACAGCTTTCCGCTCCAAAATCACTAGTGTGATAACTCCATGGTCCCTGGGACTCCCCTGCGGGCCATTCTGTACAGGGTGAAGGCTGGGGTCTGAGCCAGTGCGTTACTCAATCAGAAAAGAAATAGTGATGGCCATGCAAGGTTGTATTCAAATCTGACATTTCAGGGGCCCCTCTGAGAAGCCAGGGCAAGGGGAACAAATTTTGTGATGTGGATTCCCAGAATAATGAGCCCAAAGGCTGCTGCTGACACTGCTGCCCTTTCAGAGAAAAATGCAATAAATTAGAATTGCTAGAAGGTTTTTTTTTTTTCCATTGAATTTGTTTATTTTAAGTTGAGGAATTTCTAATTAACAGCCTCAGCACAGGGTGCGCGTCCGGCTGTGCCACGGGCAGGGGGAGGAAGAATAATCTTAGCTTGACCTCACCTATGTAAGCAGAGATTTTTTGATTAAAAAATGATCCATAAGATGTGCGTTTCAGAGGGTTTTAAATATTTTGTTTATAACTTTCTACCTCTGTGTGTTCAGATCCCCCTTCTGTTTTCTCTTTTTTTTTGTTTTAAACAGAGAGAGCAGGTGATGCAACCAGGCTGTTTCTGCTGCGAGGTTATCTTAATTACAGAGACCCAAAGAAAAAGCGAACTTGAGTTATGAAAGCAGTAGAGCTCAGCAATTGAAAAGCTATTACTGAAATCGCATTGCTGCCAGGGGTATGACCTGCTTCCCTCCGCGGGAGCTGGGCCGTCTGCTCCGCTTCTGCTCAGCACGGGTCTTGCTTGTGCTTCTTAGACAATTTTCTCAAGATTTATCTTTTCGTGGAAGTCTGAGGAAGGTTTACTTCAGTAATGGGAGCAGGCACTAAAGTCCCTTTTTGGTTATTGCTTTCCATGTAGGTTTTGAGGGCTATAACTAGGAAGTGGAAGATGAATCTGAATGGTGGAAAACCCCTATCACTGAAAATGGTGTTTAAAAAAGAGAAAAAAAAGAAAAAGGAAGAAGAAGAAAAAAGATCTGAAGCAAACTTCCTCTGCTAGCTGTCTCCTGCCTGTCGGGAATGGAGAGATCGGCAGTTCATCACCCGCTCCTCGGAAGAGGCTGGCAGTGTGTTTGCTGAAAATATAAAGTCAAATGTAAGAGCTGCAATCCTTCTAACGCCCCTGATTTATATTTATGGCTAAAAGGGGTTTTGCCAGTCGCTTTGTGCAGCAGGGAGATATGCTGCAAGCAACTGAGTCTTCAGTTTTCCACCGAGATCAGAGGACACTTTGGTTAGCAGAGGGCTGAGCCTGCCTGCGTGGGTCTGCCCGGGCTGCGGTGGGAAGGCTGACGTCCCGCGGCCAAGCCGGCGCTCCCGTGTGTGCTGGGGTCGGGGCAGAGCCGTACGGAGGGGGTTGATAACAGGATAAACCTCTGGAAGAATTAACCTTGCCTTGTAGCATGATTTTCCAAGAATTCATACCTAGAAGCAAATGGTGGTGGTAACGGATGGTGAAAGAGGTGGTTCTCCTGGTGCCGAGGACTGCACAAAGCTGCCGTTGGCTTGGGGTGGGACAAACTCTTTGGTGTTTTTGGGATGCACAGGTCTCAGTATGGGCCTTGCAATTGGGGGTCGTGTCCTCAGGGGCTGGCGGAGCCCTGGGGCAGCCGGCACGGCAGCTCCTGCTCATCCTGGGGCCAAAACCGCGTCTGTGGGAAATCCGGTGCTGTGCGTGGCCGCGTTGCAGGGTGAGTTCGCAGCGGTGGTGGCTCTGCCTGCATGCCTTCTGGAGAGCATCTTGAATTGAACAGGACTCTTCCCTTCCATCTCCTCAAGCCACCCTGCAGAGCTCAAAGGAGAAATCATCCTGATCGGTCCAGGGAAGACTGTGCTCTTACCCTGCAAGTACAGCTCATGGGGGCCAGCTTTCACCTCCCAAACCCTGCCCCTGGTGCCCCGATGGTTTTGCTCCCTGGGACATTTGCTTGGGGCACCGTTTGTTGTGCCTGAGCTCTGTGTTGGTCCTCGTTAGCTGAGCCATAGCTTCCTTCGTTAGCCGCCTTTCTGCATGAGGAGGGGAGGACGGCTGTGCAGCTCCAGCATGGGGAGGGATGCACGTCTGCCAGCCTGCATTAAAGGAATGATGCAAACAGGAGGTGGGAAAATGGCACAGGAGGCTTTCCAATGCGGGCTTGTCCTCATCCCTGTTCCCAGGGAATGTGGTGCTGATTTGCTTGTGTTCTCTCATTTCCACAGGACACGTATTATCAAATAAGGTAGGAAGGAAGGAAGCCAAGCGGCTGTGACTTGCCAGCAGGAGCTCTTTTTGCTGTCCTTACCCTCCCGTCTCTCTCTGCCCTCCCAGGCCTGCCCGCCACCGGGGTGCCTCTGCATGGGTTCGCATGCATCCAGCACCAACGAAACCAGCTTTGGCCCCTCAGGGTTGTGAAATTGAGGCTGATTCAAGTCCCGCGTTAATATGTACTCAAGGCAATATTAACCCAGACAAAACCGAAACCTGTGTTTAAGAGCTAGGTTATGTACAGAATCCACAGCTAATTTACTGAAACATAAGTTTCAGTTTTGGTGAAAGCTAAATCTATGAGTGCTATGACTGGCTATTGGGGTGATTCATTTTCTCCCCAGCTAATAAAAAATTGAGCTGATAGCAGTGCGCTCTCAGTTTCTCCTCTATTAGGCATCATTTATTGCCTGCACCATCAGCACATTTCACCCTCCTGGGCAAACCCAGGCGTTGTGTGGGACAGCCAGCTCGATTGCTTGCTCAAATCCCAGGCCAAGCTCAGTTTTCTAAAAAATGCCCTATGTGACTTTTGCTATCACATCATTTTTTAGTTCTTCCAAAAATAAGGATGGGAGGACCACGAGAGCTGGGTGATAGGCACAAGCATTTCAGCAGACCATGGTCTGGCATCTGCCATGCTGCTGCCTGGAGCCCGCTGCTGATGGATGTTTCTCTTCTCACCTGGGCATCACTGTGATTATTTGAAAAACCACGCCATTCAAAGCTCTGGCTGAAGCTTTGGAGGAGGAGGTGGGGGTGGTTTGATATTTCAACAAGAAACAGTCCCTCTGCCTAGCAGTGACCTTGCTAGCTGTGCCTGGTGTATCTTGAGGCTGTTGCTCTGCTATTGCTTACCTGGGAGTGCAGACGATTAGCCCTGATAACTCTGGGCACGTGCTGTTGTTCTATTTTGTGCGATTATTTTTCTTTTTCAATCTCTATGTGCTGCAGACAGCTCCTGATAACTGATGCCATTTTCTGTGACTGTTCATGTGAACTTTCAAAGTAAAGAACTTCAGCTTTGGTTTTCTAAACATTAATGAACCTTTCCTGAAGAAGAGCCTGTTGTTGGGACCACCCCAGAACCAGAACTGCCTGCACAAGCTCTTCTGTGAGGCATGGGAGCATCCACGGGCTTCAGCTGGGGATCCCCAGGCTCACTATGGAAAATCACTATCCTTGGAATGAGCTATTTTCTTCAATTTTGCCTAATTTTATTTTTGTCTCCTCTTTGCTTCTCTGTCTCACCTCTCTTTTAGGTTGCCCACTTTCCAAGGTGCAAACTTGCTCTGTCAACAGCATAACCCCGTCTCCATGGGAGGCCCCCAGGACTGCAGGAACAAGGGAAGGGTCGCGATGGCTGGTAATGCGAATTATGATTGTAGCGCTAATTGCAAGAGAGAAAAAAGTTTAAAATTAGAAGCAAGGATAGTAAACAAACCTAAATTCTGCAGGGAAGATGTGCATGGGGGCTTCTTGTGGGTTTTGAAAGTGGAAGTTTGATTTGCTTAGATCATTTTTCATGTTCACTGATCACAGCTCTCTCCCTCGGAAAGAACTTTCAAGAAAGTTTCGTTTCTCTGCGAGATATTGGTCCTCCCAGCAGCGCGCAGCCTTGCAGGCCAGCCAGAGCACTTAGGCAGCTCGAAATCTTGCCTGTACTTCAGCATTTTCTTTATCTATACATTGGCATTCCCATTTGCTTAGAGAAGCCCAATTGCTAATATGTCAGATGCCCACATCAAAAAGCTTCTGAAACCTCCTGGAAACTGAAAAAGCTTCATTTATTAAGCCTGTGTTTCACCTTGTTGGCAGATTTGAGTCTTTGAAATACATGCACATTTGGAGACCGGTGCTAATCTCAGCATGGGTGTTGGGCTTTACGCTGTTCTCTCGTGGCGCTTCTGTTCATCTTCAATGGCAGGGCAGTGCTTTTCAGGCCACTTTACCTCAATTTTTGCTGAAATAGCCCATTTCCTTAACATGGTGGGGAAAAAAAGAAAAAGAAAGAAAACAAACCATTGAAATTCACTCTCTGACCAGGAAATCTTGCTGAAATGATCACAAAAGAGTGACATGTACCCAAGCAGGGGGACTGCTAAGCCTTTCGCATAACTCCTGAGCTGTGGCAGTTTGGGGGTGAAAATTTCCCAAGAGGGAATTTGATTTTCCAGCCGGTTTCTGACATTAGCAGGAATGTGTTGGACTCCCCTGGGCTGGTCCCTAGCATCACACACAGCTCGTGCGCTTGCCTGATTTTGAGCACAGCAGCACTTTGGCCGGACTTGTGACGTTCTGAACCCGGGCTTTGCAGGGAGAGGTGGCTGCTGAAACCCAAGTGATGGACAGTTGAAGAAAAGCTAGCAGGAGCTGCTCTTTAGCTGTATTATTAAACTGTAAAGACCTGAAATATGCATTTCCCTTTGGGGAAGATGCCATTTATGATAACCAAAATATGAGTTCATATTTTATCAAAACAGGGGAAGCAAGTATCTAACCTTCAACACCCCCCACCCTGGTGACTAAAGTAATGGTTTTCTGCAGAACAGATATGTCAGTGTACAAGATCCTCCACCACGCTTTTCCCTTTCCACAAAGGTGAATCTTAGAGAAGGAGGGGGAAAAAAAAGCACTCTTTTTTGCATTTCTTTTTTTACCCTTTTGGGTGAAATCCTGGCTTGGCGGCAGCGCTTCCATTGGTGAGTCACGCAGATCGGTGTCACATCTACTCCGTGAAGGCGGTGGCTGAGGCAGTGTTATTTTCTGTGACGTGCAGCCCTGTGCAGCCGGGCAGCGATCGTGACCCGGCCGAGGACAGGCAGCGAGGACGGGGTGAGCCCGGAGCCACCCACAGCAACGGGGTGATGCTCCCCGGGGGAGGTGGCTCTGTCTCCTTTCTGATGAGACAAGCAGCTGGGGACACCCCGGGCTGCCTGCAGGTAACGGGACACGGCAGAAACAGCCCCAGAGGGACAGTTGTGGGTGATGCCCTAAATCAGGACGATTCAGACATCATCTTGGGGTTGGGGACACTCTCCAAGGCTCTCTGGAAGCCCTGAAGGCCCTCAGCACTGGGAAAGGAGCTGCTCTGCCCGTGAGGGGAGGTCCTAAAGCTGCTGAGAGCCCCCTGCACCATCAGCTGCTCGGGAAGAGAGCCTGGAAAACAGCCTGAAGTTTTGCTCCCTTGACTTTGGACATCTCCTGTGCTGGGCTGAATAAAAGTTGCTTTTCATTGAGCCGAGCCACGCTTAGCCTGTCACTCCCTAAAAGGCAGTACTCAGTGTTTGATTTTCAGAATTATTCAAGTGGTTATGGTTAGAAACGTGACCGAGAAGAGGGCACACAATGTACCACACCTATCAGCCAATAACTCCTTGCAGATTTTTTTCTGAGTCATTTGATGAGTTTACCGAGAAAAACAATTTTTTACTTTTGTCAGCAGCATTGCAGAGCTGGGGCTGAGCGAGCGGCAGGGCTGGCGACCCTGCAAGGTAACCGGCCCCTGGTTTCTATCGATAATGAACTGCACTAATTAAGAGGGAGAAGAGCAGCCAGATTTTTCGGAGGCTGGGAGAGGGTGCTGGCAGCCGTGGAGCACGTTTCCATCACAAAGAGCAAAGTGCGTCGGGTGCAGAAGCTAATGGAAAGAGTGACAACGGGGCGGGTGACACCCATCTGGGTGCTGGTGTGAATCCCTGGGTTTCAAGAAGACTGCGCCAAATTAGCACTTGTTCAAATGCGATTTGAACCGGCCCTGGACTGGAGGGCCAGGTGATTGCCTGACAATTAAACCTCTGCTTTTTAAGGCACTGAAAACTACTCAGAGCTGCAGCACAGCACCACTGCTACAGTTGATCTTCCCATTAGTGCCCAGCTATGATTAGGATAGGGTCTGACAATTTACACCACTGCAAATATGTAAGAGATTATTCTAGTGCATAAAAAACAAGGGGAAACATTTTCTTCTGCCTGTGGAAACAAAATTATGTTTCTTTGGCAAGGCGTTTGGTGAGCTACAGTATTACCAGGAGAGATGTAAAGTCCTACAAGCATTTTTTTTCCAGGTGGCCAAGTTGGTTTTTGATGGATCTTTTACTGAAGGGCCTTCCTGAGTTCAGATACTGTTGCTGGACTTTGTTATTAAGTCTTGATTTTTCTTTTATTAAAATTCCTGGAGGCATTTCTATCCTTCACATTGTCTAGTTCTGGGGATCTGTGTACAAACCATTATCAGCTTCATATCTGAAATGCTGGTGTACCTAAAGCTGCTGTAAAATATGAGTAATGACAAAGAATGGCAAACCAAGAGTGGTCTGTAAAGTATTATCAGATCTTCTTACAGCATGAAACTACACTGAAATGCACTGTTGAAACTGGTACCTTATGACTCTGAAACACTTTACTGGAAATCCAGTGTTAATGTGTGCCTGTGGTCAGTTCTTGACAGCATGGCTCCTGCAGATCAGAACAATACGATTTTTTTTTTTTTTTAAGGATTTTTTTTAGGATAAAACAAAAGCTTTTGGATATTTGAGGTGAATAAACGTGGAGTTGGGTCAGCAGTGGATCGGGTTGAGCAGGACTGCAGTAGCTCATGGTAAGTGGCATGCACAGGGCATGGCTCTCCAGCGACGAAGCTGGAGCAGGGCCAGGCGCTGCTGCTGAGTTTCCCCGACATACCCGGCCGTCGGTGAGTAGGTGTCTCATCTCCTGTCATGCTCCCGGGCTCTCCAGGCACGTCTGCTTCGTTAGTCATTTCAACAAGCCATTTGTCTGCAGCAGTCTGGTGCTTTCTGCTGTTATTGAGATGTTTCCATTACCATAGCAATGATGCCAGCTCTGCGGTGGTGTGAATGTGGCTGTCTGCATGGCAGGGTGAGGCTGAGCATCGGTGCCGGCAGCGGTTGGAGTCTGTATAAATGACAGGCTAATGATATGCAGGGCTTAGTTTTTAATTCCCTAGCATGGTGGCAGCCAGCTAACAACCTTCTATGCTGCCTTTGCTTGTTATTTGGCTTGTAACTACTTTTAGTGTGCCCTGTCACAACGTGCCTACCATAAAATCCCAAGGGAGGAGCCCTCCCGTTACCTGGGAGTTGCCTGGCAGGGCTCCTGGGGAGAGGACCGCTTCCCCGCTCCCAGCGCGCTCCCCGGCGCTGCAGGATGCAAAAGGCCTAATTACTCTGAGAGCGCCTGGGGGAGTCCGTTCCCATTTTACTGTCTGAGCTCATCTGCATCGTCACGCTGCTGTGTTTCAGAAATCCCTGTTTCTCCTTTTCCTCTTCCTTCCCAGAGCCTATGAGAGGCTTGCTGTTTTATTGAGGATACCCCCTTAGACAGGCTGCCTGGGGAAAGATGAGCCTGGGTGATTTGCTTCCTTCAGGACTCGGTCCAACGCATGCCGAGATCCCTGCTGATGCCATCCCACCTGCTCCGAAAAGCGAGGGTTTCGGACCTCCCCCGGGTCCAGCACTGGGGGTAATCAATCGCCATCACTGCACACATACTTAAAAACAAAAAATGAAAAACTATCTGGATTGTCTCCCCCCCTCTGCCACGGTTATTCTCCTCCCTGCCCTTGCGGTGAGGGTCACGCTATTGCCTCTGCTTTGCAAACGGTCAGTGAGAGGACAGAGAGGCCAAGGGACGCCCGCCCAGGACCATGCAGAGGTCCGTAACGGAGCAAGGCCCTGGACCCCGATACTACGACATTTCACTCCTGTTCCCGTATCAGCCCAGCAGCTTTCCTCCACCAGCCTGGCTGGCAATTTTTAATCCATGACTGTTTCTTGCCCGCTGGCATTTGGCTGACCTGTCTTGAGCGTCAGTTCAGTTACCAAAAGGAAAAAAAGAAATCCCTTCTCATCTGCAATTTACATAATTAAGTAAGAACTCATTGCCTTTTCCCTCGTTTCCTCACCAAGGCTGGGTGTGCACCGGGCTGCCTGGGAACGCTGCCGGTGCCGCTTCCTCTGCTCCAAGAGAAACTTTCGCTGCAATCACAGGCAGCAGCTGGGAATTGGGGGAGGAAGGCAGACACTATCAGCCATGGGCTGCTGAGGATCCTTCCAACACCTCAGCAAGGGCAAATGCAACCTGCTGCAGATTTGGACCTGCCTTTTTGGCTGTTTTACAGTGTGAAGGCACAGGGATGAGGGAGGCATGTTTGGTGCATTGGGGTAGTTTCAGCAATACTGTGTGCAATGCTATGACTAGCCTGGGCATAAAATCTATTTGCCTAGTCTTCCCCTGATGACGGATATACGCTTAAGATTGAGCTTGGTTATCAATAAATTACTCACCCAGCAAAACTTTATGTAACAGCCCTGGCCCACAGGCAGTGGCACACAAGAGCGTTGCAACAGGCACACGCTCAGGCTGCTGCTCTCACCCAGAGCATCGCGGCTGCTCCAGAGGCTGGCTGTGGGATTAGAGGGGTGTCTTTACCACCTCCATGCCCTCTAAGTCTATCTGACCTTCTCTATCGGGTACAGGTAGTCCAAGAAGTTTTTTTAACTGCTCATTTTTGTTTGTAGACTGAACTTAGCTAACTCCAGAGGGGTTACAGAAACAACCAAACTAGCCTTGGAGCCAACACCATGGTGAACCAGCCTGTGTTTTGCACCAGTACTGCCACGTTCACGTGATGGCATGCCCCAGCTGGCAAATCCTGGTTCCCTGGGGACAGTCTGGATCTGAAACCTTGCTATGAGAACGTGCCTGGTCTACTTGAGGACCTGCACCAGTTTTTCTCAGCAGCTAATGCTTGCAGCAGGGTAATCATAGACTTTGCAGTCAAAGTCTTTGCTTGTGGGTAAAACTTCCTTGCTGCCACTGGGATGGTGGACTTTTAAAGGTTCGAGTGAAATTTCTGTTCTTCTGCAGGGTGGTAGCTTTGGACTGTGCATAATGATCACCTCAGTCACCCATGCTCCTGAAAACCAAGTGACTTCTGGCACCGAGGTAGGAGCTGTGTCATCGCAAAGCCCTGCCCTCTCATACCCGGGCGTCTCCGGTCCCCAAGTACCAGGGATGTGCTGATGGAGATAAGTGTCCACCCACCTGAGGAGCAAGCCTGAGAGCAGGGTCCCCCGTACCCGGTGGGTGAAGGCCCTGTGTGCCAGGACAGTGATGGAGAAAGGTCTTGCCAACTTGCTGAGTCACGCTACTTTTACTAGCGTACCGTGTCCTATTGCCAGAAACCCTCCCACCTTGGGGGGTTTGGACCACTGGCATCCTGGGGGTGATGCCTCTCGGCTTCCCACACCCCAACGCCTCTGCGGGAGCCGGGAATGGTCCCTCTCCAGGATGGGCTTGGCAGCGCGGCTGCGTGCTGGGGGGAGCCCCCGAGCTTGGCATTTTGAAGATGTAACCCCCATGATGGTCCCTCCTTTTGGTCACGTCCTTCTTCCCGAATGAAAAATGATACAGCAATGCCAAGATTTCCCGCCTCCGTAGGTTAGGGAAACACCTGTGGGTGAGAGAGTTGGTCCCTTGCGCTAGCTCATTAATTCAGTAAATTACAAAAGGAAATACATGCTGGGAAAAGCAAGAAAAATCCCAAAAGTTAATCCAAGAGTTATTTCCTCCTGGTACCTGGATAAAAACACATTCTTCGGAGCTCTTCAGGTCAGACGTCAGCGAGACAGGTGAACCCACATCAAAGAACAAGGTAAAATACTGATTTTTATCCTTTCACTCTATTATTTTTCTGATGAAATTTTTTCAGAAGATCTTTGTCTATTTACATACAATCTTTTACTGTTTTTTTTTTTTCTTTTCCATTTTTGCTGCTTTTGGGATCGTCTGTTAAATATTTGGTTTTATTTGATTTTTTGCCTTGCACTTAGGGAGTAAAGAAGAAATGAGTAAGAGATACTATTTAGTGTAGTTTTTTAAATACACGTGTACAGGTACAAGTACTATATAAAATACGTATGTTTTCATAAGCATTACCATTGTGTCATTTAGGAAAAAGAGAGAGGCAATATTGCCTTCCCTGAGCAGGTCTCCCAGGCAGCCGGCCGTCTTTGCATCCTGCGGCAGCATGAAGGGATCCCACTTGTTCCTCTGCCTCTTCTCCATGTCGTGCTGGTTGAATTTGATGCCGACAGCTGGGAACAAAATCTTCCACTTTGGACTCTGCAGAATTTCAATGAGCGTGACTGAGATTAGGTCTGGTTTCACTGCAATTAAAGCCAACATCGTAAGTATTGCTCCGGGCTCTCGTAGAGCTGGGGAAGCTCTTTAGTTGGCTGCTCCCGAAGCCCCTCTGGACCCAGCAGGTACATCACCGTCTCTGTCTTCTCTCATGCAGCAAGCCAGAGACCCCATCAGGACTCTGAGCATCTTGTCTTACCCACACTCCCTGCACAAGGTTAAGGTAGGTGTCCTTACCGTGTCTCCAGGTTTTCTCTGAATAATTTTGACCAGCTAGCATCCTAACACCAATCGTGAGATGTACCAGCTCAGGGCGTCCGGGGAAGTTGTTCAATATCACAACTTCTTCTAAGTTCCTGCGAAACACAGACGCTGGCAGGCAGCGCGGGTCAGGGAGGATAAAGTGATGCGGGTCACGTAGGCGAGAGCAGGTGGGTGTCCCACTGCCGGTTCCTGCACCGGGCTTTCACCCTGACTGTCTTTCCAGAAATGGTGGGCAGAGATTTTTCTTTTTTCTTTTTCTTTTTTTTTTTTTGTTGCATGTGATGCTCCAGTTACGGGAGCTTTAGCTGCGGCTCCCCACCACCTCGGTCAGTGGAGGCATAGTGAGGTGAATCAGGATTTGGGTGGAAAGCTATTAAAGAATCCAAAGGCAGGTGAATATGATCTCGGGAGGTGAACTATATTATAAATCAGTATTTTGCAGTTCTCTTACGCTCTGAAGCACTGGACATTGCCACTGCTTCAGGTTTCAGCCTCTAATACCCAGCTACAAAACCAGATATTTATTTTGTTGACTTAATGAGACTTGCTGAGGATGGATCTTCTGGAAAATCAGTCTAAAATAATTTCCTATATATTTTATCATTTTACATCAAGCATCACTAAAAAAGCTTTATATGACCCAAAACATCCCGCAGTGCTCAGCTACTGCGCTTGGTGTTAGAGATGGTTTATTCTAGAGAGAAAGGCTGGTGACTACAGGTTTATAGCACTGTGGAAGACCTTTTAAAAATGAAATTTATTCCTTCAGTCTTCAGACAGATGCTGCATCACCCATCAACTCTTCAACTTCTACGTGGACAAAGTCTTCAAGCACTGCAAGACCGAGGATTCGTATGTCAACCGAAAAATCAGCAGCATAGCCAACTCCTTCCTCAGCGTGAAGAGGAAACTCAGGCAGTGTGTAAGTCTTGGGTATTGCTACAGTTTAGTGTCACCTGTTAGTATTTGGTACATAAATAAACCTAAGCCTAAGTTGCAAAATCTCTATTTATAAAAATGGTTTTAACAAGAATACAAAGAAGTGTGATGTGGAGTGTGTATGTCTGCTGAGAAATTTTTATACTTGCCACTCATCAGCCAACTCCCACGTTACTTCTCAAGACCGGTATTTATCCTGTCTCTCTGTCTCTCAAAGTAAACTCTGTTCTTAGCTGAAGTCTGATTTAAGGACCTGCAACCTTTTACAGAGTTTAACAAGGTCTCAGTCTATACAGCAATTTCCAGCATAATTAGAAACCAATCTCTTATTTTTAAAAATTAACCCTGCCCCAAACTAATGAATTCTATCTTATTTTTCTAGCATGAGCAAAATAAGTGCATGTGTGGACAGGAATCCGCTGAGAAATTTAAGCAAATACTTGCTAACTACGAAGGGGTAAGTTGACGACTAAGTCTAGTCATTAACACAGTTATTCAGATTATCTTCACATTGGGCCGTACTCGCTATCTTTGCTTACAACTCGTTCCTTTATATCATTTCAGCTGAATGTCACATCTGCAGCAATTAAATCCCTGGGGGAGCTGGACATCCTACTAGACTGGATGGAGAAATCTCATTAGAGAGCAGAAGGTGTTAACGACCCACCAACGGCCAGGACTCACGAAGCTGCTGGGACATTGCACGCACCAATGGTGAACAGGAAAATGATGTCCTGTATCAGTGCAGTTTCTCACTGATTGCAGCTGTGTTTGATCAGACACCAAGTGTTTTGCTAGCCAGGTACATAGGCGACTGCATCAGCAGAGTCTTGCATTAAGACGGAAATATTGAGTTTGATCAAATCAGCATAGCACTTGCTTAGCTGACTTCTATCAAAGGATGCTCTCCAAGGGAAAATCTAAAAGGGTTTCTCTTGCTAGCAGACATAAGCTGTGATCATTTAATAAAAGTATTGTTTAAATTATAATATTTTTGTATAGGGAATGTATATTTGTGAGTGTTGAGTGCCTGCTGGAGCTACTCTGGTGTAGTTAACGCTGCAGAGCAGTGCTCATAAATCTGGGCTCAGTCTTACGTGACTGCTAGCACTGATTGCTCTGGCTGAAATGAGGTGCACAGGGTGAGACATGCTTCCAAGAATAGGTCCTAGCAGGTATGTCAGGCCTTAGAAATCTGTTTTTCCTTTTGAGATGATATTTTCTGCCTTATCAGTAGAGGAAACTTTCTATGCAAGATATGTGGTTGCTGAATAGAAAAAGGTTCTTGTATGTATTGTGTAATTTACTGACACTCAGTAGTAAGTTTTGTTGCAATTACTGTAAATAAACCCCACTTGAAACTGTGCTGAGTGTGTCTGTCAAAATTCTGAGGAATTACATGTTTCTTGTTGGGGAAACTTCCCTAATTCGCCATGGTGCCCTTTCATAGCAGATAGGGTCACTCCTGGTGATGCTAGCATCCCAGAGGTGATGCATCGTTCCGGGCATACCAGAGACCAAAGTTTAGCCCCCACTGTTGCTAAATTGCCCCAGCTTGCCCACAAGACCATTTTTATTGTGCATAATGTATAGTTCTGGTCTGTTTTCACCCCTTTTGGGCTCTTTTAGCTGCCAGTGGCTGCATGCACATTGCTGGTACCCACTGGTTTTGCATGCTCTAAATCCCTTTTCCACTGTGTTTTCCCATAAGGTGTTAATACACATATCGCTGCAGTATCTGACGATGGCAGAGGACTAATGTGTTAGTAAACGAACCAAGACCACCCAGGTCATCTCTCCAAGCAGCCAGGAGGTGTTATCTATCTCTGGTGTCAGGGCCCAGGTAAACGCTGCTTATTAGCACAAGCTGCTCGGAGAGCAGTTGGATGTTTATGTCCCTGGTAGCTCTCTAGTCCTAATATTTCAAGTGATAAAGTTGTACTGTTTCATTCATTAGACAGAAGGCTTGAGTAAGACCGGAGGGTAGATCTCTGACTTGGTGCATTTTGCTTTAGGGATCAACTAAGCTGAGCAAGGTGTAGCAAAACTCCTGCCGGCTGTGGTGGCACAAGCAGAACCAGGGCGCTGCATGCTCTCCCCTGGCTCTGAGCAGCTCTTATTGCTGTTAGGGTCAAGCCATTGCTTCTAGGTCTGAACCCTTCAGGCCTGCACAAACCTCTTCTCAGCACCTCTGTTCCCATGGGAGAGTCCAACACTCGCCAGCTCTCCCTTTCCTGCCCATGGGCACGGGCAAGCTTCAGCACCTGGGACGGATGGAGGGCTGGCTGTTCCCAGCTGGGCAACTTCTAATGATGCTACAGAGGTGACACAGGGAAGGCTTTAGCTGCAGAAGAGGCTCTTTAACAGGGTTTTGTTATTATGGAATAAGGTCCTTGTGTCCTCAAGGAGAACCTAGTTACTGCTTTGGTTTCATGTCCATCACAGGAGGACACTGGTCAAGAGCTCCGGCAGCATACCGGCATCACCGGAGCCTTGCATCAGTCCGGTGGGCGCTGCGCGTTTCATCGGGTGTCAGCAGAAGGAAGAGCTGCAGAGGAGGAGGAGGAGACTCCTTGTCCCTTCCCAAAAAGGCCTGGTTGGTGACCTGGCTGGGTGAGCTCACCAACATTTGCCTATAGCGCTTATGCATGTGCTTCACGCTGAGCGGGATTTGGTGATTCACTCTGAAAGGAAAGATCTCCTTGATTGCTCACTATCCTTCCTCAAATATTTTTTTATGCCAAAGGAAAGCCTCTCGGGGCTTTGATTCTTTTAATTTACTTTCTCATGAGTTTTTGCAGTATGACTTTCATTTGTCCTGGTGCCAGGGCATGAGCGGGTGAATAAATGCTCTGCCAGTGTTCATGAAAGCCGATCTTTCAACACCATCACCCTTGAAATCAACCGTTTAAGAATGACATATCTTGCACATACCATGATTTGCTGTTAAAGAGAAACCATTAAGAATGAAGCAGTGACGCAATGAGATACCACAGCACGTCGCTGACCGAAGGGAATCAGTCGGCATGTTTGGCGAACACTCTGGTGAAGGGGATGGGGCTGCTTGGGGAGGAGCCCACCATTGATCCTGGTGGGCTTTGGATCACAGCTTGAGTGAGAAGTGTGGGGTTTATTCCGCATCCTCAGCTTACGCTGTCACAATTATTATTATTTATCAGATTTCATTAATTTTGTATCCTGTGCGGAGGGTGCCATACCTCAATCCATGCATGTTTTATTGCTTTCATGTCAAACTAAGTTCACACTTTCCCATCCATGGCAAAGCACTGCAGCAGCCCAGGGACGTGCCCCGTTGGAAATGAGGTGCCAGATGGAAGTGTCAGCGGTGGGAAGGAGCGGGAGCCGCTGGCAGGCAGCTGCTGGGGCTGAGGGGTGCAGGCAGAGCCGGCTGGCAGGATGCTCAGCCCACCCACGTTTCTTGCCCTGTGCACCTCTCCCGGGAGTTTAGCTCATCCTCGCTGCTCCCAGTGCGGTGCGGGAGGAGCGGAGCTGAGAAAAGGACGCCGGCGGGCAGGCTGAAGAGGAAGCGGATTTGCGAAGGGAGAGTGAAAGGGGTTTTCTCCTCTCAGAAATTTCCGAACCTTAGCATTCTCCCGCAGCTTTATGACTGCTCACCCCCGGGGACACTTTCCAAGCGCACGCCTTCCCTATTGCACCAGAATAATTCATTCACTTCCAGCAACTCCAGGCAGGCGTGGACCTGTCCTGGCCCCTCCTCACCTTTTCCGATATCCAAGCCCCTTCCCACCGTGCTGCCAAGGGGATGCAGCCCAGGAGATGAGGCAGACGAGCTATAACCTGACATTTAAGGTCCTAGCCTTGATGTCGGTAAGGTGATGACTATTGCAATGTGGATGTGAGAGCAGCCCTGAAAACAAAAATGCAGGGCTGGGAGGGGAAACACAAATACCATGGGAGCTGCTGCCCTCCCACTCACAGCGAGCAAAGCTCGTCTCAGCGCTTATTGTGGGGAAATCCATGATTCAGGAATAATTTGGGGTTTATCCTTGATGAAAACTCTGTGTCTGTAGGCTAACACAATCAGCCATTGCCTGACACCTTGCTGAGTTGCCATACTGTTTTCATTTTAAAGTATAGCTAATATTTTAGTAAAACAGAAATATACTTGTGGTGTTACTGTAAGACCAGCAGCTCAGGCTCTAGCCAGGGTGATGCTCCTCATTCTTTATATTTTATGCCTTGCTATCAGAGCTGCACGAAACCAACACAGGCTCAGGAATTTGAATTTATCTGTGCAGTTTCTGCCCCTTCTCTCCCGAGCAGCTCTGGCCCTGTCAGACACCTCCGCAGCCCCTCTCTTAGCCAGGCAGGCACCAGCCCATCCCGTTCCTAGTGTTCAGGGAAAATTGCTTCTCTGCTTTGTCACTTCTTCATCATTGCTGCTTCCTACATTGCTTTATCTGCAGGGTATTCAGCTCTCTGTACTCTCATCTAACTGACAGACAGCAGTGCTGTGTTGCTGTTTGGAAATCCATGCATCAATAAATTGCTTTTCTCTGTTTAGTCATCCGCTCTTGAAAATAAGACCAAGAGACAATGTTTAATTACAGTCATCCTCGTTTCCACCTGCATAAACATGAAGTCAGCCGGGGAAAGCGTGCGAGTGATGTGTGGCTCAGGTCTAAGCCACGCTCCAAGCGTGGGTTTTCAAGGCCGCCCTTAGCGGGGTGCCTCCGTGGCAGAGGAGCATGGATTGGGCTCAGCTGTTCCGACTCCAAGTCAGAGATGGGAGACGGTTGGTTCCGGTGCTCTGGGGAATTTGGTCTGTACTATGCAAATACAGAGCCAGCGAACACCGGTGCCTATTGCTTACTTGGCTATATAGGCTGCTGATTGGTCGTCATACTAATTACTGTCATTCTGGGATCAATACCTGCTGTTGATGAAAATGTACATAAGATTACTCAAAGCATTTCCTGTTTATCTCCATTAATTGTGGGTTTCTTCTACTGTCCTGTGTTGTTTGCAACACCAGATGTGATGCTGTAATGCTGCCGTAAGAGGAGGAGAAAGCCCCCCCGTCCCAAATGCACCCTCACCGCGCCTCTTTGGGTGTGCTCTCCCCGTGCCCTCCCACAGACTGCGAGTCCCCCGGTCTGCTGAAAGCCAATGTTATTCTTTATTGCTTCTGCACGAAAACATTTCAGACCACGTCTGGTCTGCAGGTACTGCCCTCGGGATGAGAAAGCTTAGAGGAATCAAAAGCGCGAGTTGTTCTAGAGGGTTTTCCAGCTGCCTTTAACAGAAAATGAGAATTTTTTAAATACACCTTCTGGCCTTTGAGAGCCCACAGTGTTGGAAGAGCACTGGTGGGGCTGGGGCTGTCAGTGGGCTAAGCCACTCAAGCTCCTGCCATTTCCCAGTCCAACTTGCTCGCTCAGACCTGCACCTCCAGCCCAGCCACCCCTTTTGGCATCACACGATTCCTCTAAATCACCGCTTGAAGCTGAATTTAAGCAAAAAAAGGTCAAGCTATAGCAAATTGTGGTATCAATAAACAGTGCTGCTTGCTGATGTCTTCCTCTGATCCTCAAGGTAGAGCCGGTCCCAGTTGCTGCTGCCTCTCGGTCCCTCGTCTTCAGATCTAGCCCTCCCAGTTCGGGGGGGACACGGCCGGGGCAGCGCTGTCGCCCCCGGAGCTGCCCTGTGCGATGCTGCTGGAGGTGAGGAGGAAGGCGGAGTAGGCGAGGTCAGCATCCTCCTTGGAGCTCTGGGGAAGGACAGGAGGACACTGTTAGGTGGCCGGGGACGGACAAGGTAAAGGGCAGCGTTAGATGGGCTGTGAGCTTCTAGGGATGATATGGGCAGACTGGATGAGTGGGATAATCTGGTGCGTCATGCCGGTGCCGATGCAAGAACATCACGCCTTTGTTTGGACCTGGGAAGACCCCAAACATTTGTGGGTTTGGGGCTCCACGGGATGCCTGTCCCTGCGTGTCAGCATCCAGCTCACTGTCCTAAAGCTGCTGGATTTTACTGGTTCCCTGACAGTTTCCTTTATTGGTCCGGTTCAGCTCTTGGCACTTACAACACCTAGATATCGCCTTTGGTTAGGGACTTTTCAAAAGAAGGGCTTGCGTCTGGCACCTTCGGTTACTGCTGAGTGGTGCCACTTGACCATGACCGTACCCAAGGGGGGAAGGCAGGGAGAAGGCAGGGGGGAGGCAGGGAGAAGGCAGGGGGGAAGCAGGGGCTTGCCAGGGCCACCAGAGCAAGTCACAGCCCTTGTAATGGCAGAAACCTCCCTGCCTACCTCTGCCCCTGAACCGCTGCCCGCGTGGGAGCACAGCGCTGGGGGAAGGCTGGGAGGTGGGATGTGCTCCGGCCTCTGGTCATCTGCTTATCCCAGTGTTTCACATTTATGGTAACAACCCAATCCCAACCTTCATGACACTACCTGGGGCTGACTTGGTGTACCGTATTATTGTCTCTGCTAAAACGTGAGGTCAGGAAAGGGTTAAGGTCCCCCCTATGGAGGCTGATCTGCAGCAGGTGGCCTGACCCAGGTAAGATGGAGAGCACCTGGGTATAAATAAGGCCCCTGGGAGAAGGCACCTCCTTCTGCAGAGGCTGGAGAGCTGTGATGTGCCTCCCAGGTCAGTGGGCTCTCTCCTGTCTCCTCTTACCCTTTTTGCCTTCTTTGTCTCAGCAGTGCTTTCTGGGGTGGCCACGGTGGTGATAAACTCTGCAGGGAGAGAAAGGGAGGTGTTGGGGTGTGGGAGCCATTGGTGGGCAGGTATTGCTGTGGCTTTGGTAGGGTCCTTCTGCAAACCCCTCCCCGGCACCCCTTGCCTTGGGGCTGGGGATGGAGAGCAAGCCCATCCGTCAGTGACCTACCGTCCCCTCCTATCTGAGTCTCCTGGGTCTCTTTCACACAGGCGTTATTGCTTGCGCTGTATTCCTTCACGCTTTCAAAGTCCGACATGCTGATGTTTGTCCTGTAGCTCCCGATGGACACCAGGTCTGTTAAGAGGGAGGAGATAAATACCCTCAGTCGGTGCAAGCGCATTGGCATCCGAACTGCCTCCGTGCAAGGAGGCACGGTGCAATGCCACCCACAAAGCCTGCGGAGGGGTGGTCTCTGCGTCAGCCCGGGCAGCCTGTATGCTGGGCGTTGGAGCCGTATGGCGGGGCCAGTGGGAGAAGCAGGGTCCCTTGCCTGCCCATGGCATCAGGGGGTGTCGGGGAGCAGCTCAGCCCAGCAGAGATGGCAGTGTGCACAAGGTATCGCTTTCACCTTAATGTTGCTGACATTTCTTGAGAGACTAGAAAAGGCAGGGACTCACCGGATCTCCTCAGCTGTCTGTATTTAAAAACGGCAAAAGCCATCACGATGATCAGGAGCAAGGCACCAACAGGGCCCAGGACAAAAGCAAGTACATTGGGGCCACCATGGCTTCCATCAGAGCTGGAATGGAGGGAAAGAGACCGCTAAGCTGTGAAAGACTTTTTTTTTTTTTTTTAATTATTCAAGACTGAATAATGCATATGAATTTCCAGCAGTCTGAAATCTATATAGGATGGTGAATCTGAGTGAGCACGGTGCAATTCAGTTAATGAACTGGATCCCAGCACATCACAGGGGAACAAATGAAAATGTGGCCAGAGGTTGTACAAAACCAGCTACATCAGCAGCTTGGTTACAAATGTGTGAAGGAAAGTGCTCTAATCTCGACAGAAGTATTTTCAATTAGTTTTTCTGTACCTGGAATCTCTAATTGTTCCCTTCTGGGACTGTATTTTCTTGAGCTAGAGATTAATTTCAAGACATCTTGCCTTTTGCTGTAACTTTTTTGCTTCTTTTCCTCTGATGTTTTGAGCAAAGTTCTTTGGGGACAGGATTTTTTCGTTGCTATACCACACACGCAGTGTGCAAACACAGTACCAACAACAGGTTTATATAAACCTCACAAAAATGATAAAAACAAAAATGATAAAAGGCAGAAGCTTGGAGAGAACTAACCTTTCCGAGGCAGCTGCACGTTGCACATCAGCATCGCTGTAGGCTCGCTCTTGGGGAATAAAGCCACCCTCGGCGCGGCTGGGGGGCTCGGCGCGGCTGGGGGGCTCGGCGCGGCTGGGGGGCTCGGCGCGGCTGGGGGGCTCGGCGCGGCTGGGGGCATCAACGTGCAGGAGATCTAGGTTGTGGCTGGCACTGCTTCCTACATTTCCCAGGGAAGAAGGGTGGTTAGTCGTGTGAGCGGCAGCACGGAGATGGTGACACAAAAACTAGTTGGATATATTTGGTGCATGTGGAACTGCAGTGGGTTTTGGCTGTACATGAGAGGCTCTTTAAAATGCGGTTTAGGGATCTGAAATAATCTCATTCCAGATAACTTATTGCAAACATCTCAAGTAGGCTCTCTCTGCCTATATACTTTTGAGAAGTCTTGCGTTTCTAAGTTCTGCCTCTAGTATTTCATGAATAAATTTTGAATACTTGGTTTGCTTTTATTTCTCGCTCTTTGCCTGCCAAAGGCAGTGAAATGAGGCTGTTTCTCTCTGTTCTCACTTTGACCATCATCCACTTAGGATGGTTGCATGTGGGCTATTTAGTGCTATACTTTTTCTCTGCTCTGCTCCTAACAATATTCCTTCCCAAGAAAATTAAGATACTGCACCAAAGCTGAGACTAAGCCCCTTGCTGTCCACGGGGAGCTGGTGATAGCCCTTCCTTTCCTGCTCCCTACTGCTTTCCTGTTTGTTAAGATAACATGCTCCCTGGAGCAAGATGTGTCTCTGAACTACATGCAGCCCTTCACCCAACAGGTGTCAGATGTTGCTTAAACTAAATGATGTTACAAATATAATAGCAATAATTAGTAAGGACAGGGGTAAAAAGTAAAAATGGTGTGGAATTAAGTGATTTTTAGACTGGTGGGGTTTTTTTTATGACCAGGAAGCAGAAACCAGTGAGTGGATGAAAACATCTATGACAAGTTATGCAAAATCAGGGTGATCTTGGCACCTAGTCTGGGAGGCTGCCTGGATGAGAGCATTTTTGTTTTGAGGTGCTGCAACCTAGTGGATATGGAGAGGACTTTTCTCTCAGCAGAAGGCAGCGTGATTCACAGCCCTGAGGAGCAGGAAAGCCCCTGCCACCTTTGCCTTGGAGCTCACCTTCAGTCACCCGCAGGTAGACTGCCATGGTTTCCCCAAAGTGGCCATCGCGCTTCACTCCGCACCAGTACCACCCTTCGTCTGTCTTTGCCACCGAGTCAAAGCTTAGGATAACTGTCTTGTTGTCGGTGTCACAGGTAACATCTGGCCCCGGCTCCCTTTGGTCAGAAGCAGGCATGGGGGTGCAGCCGATGTTGTTCCACTTGCACCAGTACTTCTGGTAGGAGTAGTACTTGCATGGATAAGAGCAAGTTAAATCGACCCGTGAACCCACTTGCGCCTCCACTTCCTTCTTTCCCTTCAGCCCAGGTTCTCCTGCAAGGCAAACAGAACATCAAGGCTGACGTTAGTGGTTGCAGTGGTGGGAATGGTAGGCAACAGGTAGTGGTGCTGCTAGAGATGGCGAACCAGGAGATGTATCTGTGAAGGAAAGTGCTCCTTATATTGCTAAATTAATGCTAAGGATGTTGTATATGCATCTCTGGGTGAAAGCTGGGGGGTGTTTTGCAAGGCTTAAATACTTGCATGAGAAACTCTTCTGAACGCTTTCCCATAAAATTGAAACATTGCGTTTCTGTTTTAAAGCTACTGGGGTGTGGGAGGATTGGCACAATGTTTTGCTTTACGAGATAAAAGTTCAGAGGTGGACCTCACACCTCTTCCCCAACAGCCAGATCTGCTCCTTTGTGGTGCTTAGGAGGCTGGTTTGTACCTACTGAGCAGGCAGAGAACTGCCAGTGTGCGAGCTCATACCGTCTATGATCTTCAGCTCGGTTGATGATTGCTGCTCCTTCACCTCATCTGTCATGCACCAGTAATAGCCTTTGTCACTGTCCTTCAGCTGGTTCAGGATGACGGTGATCGTCGCGTTATCTGGGCTGTCGTACATGGCCACTCTTCCTTCATACAAGCCCGACACGTACCCCGTGTTGTCTATGATCCGAGCACACCCCTGCTGTCTCCACTTGCACCAGTACTTCATTGTGGACTTTTTTAGACGCTCGTAGCGGCATTCGAAAGTTGCTGAACTTCCTTTTACTCCAATTATTGTAGGCTTTCCTTGAGGAACACTTGTCTCTGGAGATAAAAATGAAATGAGCAGCTATACATGTCTAACTTTTGCCGATGTGGCACTCTCCCAAGAGAATAAATATTATCAGATCAAAAATAAATATTATCAGATCAAACAAAGCTGTTTTGGCTAAAGCAAGGCTGGGTGAAGCTCAGGGGTGCAGACGGTAGGAGACTGTCTTGGCACTGCTAGGTATTGACCCTAAAGGGTCTGTCAGGCCTTTCTTTTTCCCAAATTCACTGGGTGGTGGTGGTCTTTGTATACTGATATTTCAAAGTTTTTCTCCCTTTGCTAGGGGAAGGGCAGGTCTTCTCCTTTCTATATCTGTCATTTTGAGATTTAAGGAATTAAGACTTGAAGAGACAGTTTGCTTGTCTCAAACTTAGGCAGATTTTGCTTTCTGGAGTTTTGGGCTAGCCAGACTGGGGAAGATAGCCCCTGCTGGGAAAGTTAAGTCTTGATACAAGCTTTATTAGTGATGGTTTAGTACATTACAGATAGTTAAATGAATAGAAAGAAGTACCTAGATGAAGAGAAAAAACACTGGGAATAGCTTACCCTCATAAACATGCACATCCAGTTCCTTTGTTTCTCCATACTCCCCATAGGAGCCGACCCCACACAGGTACAAGCCTGAGTCTTCCCAGCCCATCTGAGTTATCACGATGCTGAATGAGCCTGGAAGATCCTCGTTGCTCAGCAGAACTCGCCCTCTGTAATCCTCATCAACATCCCCGTGACTATCGATGATGTTATAGCAGCTGTTTTTCTGCATTTTGCACAAGAATTTCCTCGTGCTCGCATATTCTGCCCCAAAGTCGCAGGACGTGCTCAAAGTGCTCTGCAGCTTCACGTAGAAAAGCTCAGCTCCCTCGGGTATATGCGGACCTGTGCATACAGAGACACCAGTCAGCATCTACTGCCTGCTCTGTCGGTAGCTGTGTGCAACTCCCATATATCTCTGAGGGCTTTTTTTAGCATAGGGTTTCTCTCTACTTTGCTATATTATATGATCATGTGCCTCTCCTGGTCAGAGCACGGTCTGCCCAGCGGTGTCTCGTGTCCGTCACACATTTCAGGACTGAGGGGTCTATGCTGTATCACTGCCTGCTCTGTACCGGGTTTCTCCCAGAGCCTTCTTGCCAGGGGCTGTGCCATGAGCTTGCACCGTGCTCTGCAGCCTGGGCCTTGCCCAGCAGCGCGGTGCCGTCCTGCACACCGTGCTCTCGTGGACTTGTGCGCAGGTTTGGCTCGCACAGCCTCAGCCATGGGTTGGAGGGCACATCAGAGTGATGGGCAGCTCTGCCCTCCGACTGCATCTCCCCAAATTTTAGTGGCTGAGAGAGGTCACCTGTTTCTAAGCAATGTTTGTGACCTTAAGATGAGGTTTGTTTAATCTAATTTTTTATGCCACATTTTTGGTCAAAAAATTAATTCTGTAAGAGCACAGGGGAAAATGAAAACTGCTGTTTCCTGAAAGCATGGAGCATCTTGAGCTCTTAGACACTGGACAGACTATCTGTGGAGCCTTATTAAAAAGGTGGGGAAAAGGTAAAAGAAAATAATGCTGTAAGGAGCCCCAAGACTATAATTACCTTTGGAAACAGCCAGATTGACTTTGTGGGAGAGCCCTCTGCCGTTGATACCAACACCGCACTGGTAGGTGCCTGCGTCTGCCATTGTAAGCTCGGAGAGGTTAATCTGGAAGCTTTCTGCCTCAGGGTGGTCAGTGATGGAGGCTCTGCCTTGGTAGCCTGGAGCAATGTAGCCGTTGGTGGACACGATGGTCGTGCAGCTTGAGGCTGATTCCCTGCACCAATACTTTCTGTCGCGTATGTTCACTCGGGTGGGAGGGTAGAAGCATTTCACGGTAACTGACCCATTGACCAGACTATATACCTGCCGTGGTCCGAACACAGGGCTTGAGACTGCAAGAGGAAAACATGTTGGCTGTAAATGTCAACTGTGCTACACAACCTGATGGAGCTGCAGAGCAGGTCGGGTGTAGCGGGGCGAGCGTGGACCCAGGGCTGTGCAGCATCATGTGGTCTGGATGGTCCCATGGCAATGATGGGAACCGATGGGGTAGAGGGACTCCCTGAACCCTGCTCCCCCCTTAGTAATGCCACCTCTGGTCTTAGGCCACCCGCAAGACCTGTGCCCCAGACAGGTTACACTTACTTGCTGCCTTGGGGAGGTATCTGCTGCTTGCAGATTCAGCTGGGACGAAAGCGAGTAGGAAGATGAATGCTAGTAAAGTCATTTTTCTTGCGTTCCCTGGAAGAGACACAGAAGTTGGTGAATAATCACATTTGCAAAATGATTACATTAACTGATCAAGTCATCTAATAATCCTCATGCCTGGAGGATACGAGGGTTATGGCTACTTGAGCTAGAGAGAAATATAGCATTTAATAGCTTCTGTCAAGCCCCTGAATGGGAAAGAGGGAGCTGATAACTCCGTTCTTGCGTGTTGCTGCATGGCGTCATGGCTGCCCGTGGGTCTCATCCTAACACCCCAGGCTTCCCTTCTGTAAAATGAGGGAGTTGTTCTTATGACAAACTAACTCAGTTAATGCATTGCCTGCAAGCCACCAATGTGTCCGTCAGAGCAGAGTGCCCCAGGGACGGTGTCCCACAGACAGGCAACAACAGTGGTGTCCACAGCATAAAAAGCGATTTTGGCCAAATCAGAAGAGACTTGATTCAAAATCAGCAATGGTATCTGGTTCTACACTTGTAAATCAGAACGGCCCGTCAGAAGGCTGAAGTCCAAAAATGGTCCAAAAGCCACTGAGCCCTGGCAGGCATGAGAGTCAGGTGGCAACCCGGAGCTCAACTGCTGACTTGACCCTTGCCAGGAGATAATGCTGCTTCTAATATTTTAATATCTGGGATCATATTTTCTTTGTGTTGTTCATGCAGTGAAAGGAAGGCTTGTTTGCTCGTGAGCCTGAGTGCCAAAACCACTCCTTAGGAAAACCTGCTCTCACAGAATCACACAATGGTTTGGTTTGGAAAGGATCCTCAAAGATCGTCTAGTTCACCCCCCCCTGCCACGGGCAGGGACATCTTTCATTAGGTTGTGTTGCTCAAAGCCCCATCCAACCTGACTTTGAATACTTCCACTGGTGGGGCATCTACAACTTCTCTGGGCGACTTGTGCCAGCGTCTTACCACCCTCATTGTAAAAACCTTTTCCTTATGTCCAAATTTCTTCCTTATGCCGTAGAGCAGAGTTCCCATCTGAAACCTGTGTTTGTTTACTGCTCTTTGTTTCCCAGATCTCTTCAAGGACACACAAAAGGGAAAAAGGGTAATATTTTCACCTCTACTTTGTTTTTTTCTTTCCTCAGCTGCTGGTAGAGTTAGTGAGATGCAGGGATTTACCTCTCACCTCCCACTCCTCCAAGAATCAGACTTAAACCAGTAAAGCACTGTCCTACCCGTATATCCAACAAACCTACTGCACCAAAATTAACCCTTGGCCAGGACCCAAAATTAGGGCTATTGGGGAATGTCAAACCAAATTGTGTGTCCTGAAATGTGTCCGTAGTCTTCAGGATGAGTATTTCTGACCTTCCCCCTGCTTTGGACTGAGTGATGGCTCAGAGGCTCTTAATTCACTAAGCTGTGTTCTTTGGCCTGAGCTGAGCGTGCTGTTGGACACTGCGTGGTGGGAATGGGCATTTCCTGAGCATGGGTGTTGATCTATCTGTGTACTCCAAGTTCTAAAAAAGATGATAGGTGCCAAGGAAAATCTTTATAAACATTCAGAGGAATTTGATTTCAGGTTGTTGGGTGGCACAATTTTATTAAGGGTAATTCCCAGTAGAAGAAAAAGGCTTTTATTTCCCTGTTAAGATGAAAGGTGTTTTGTTGTGCTTTCTTCCTTGTATTGTGACTTCTAATTGCTCAATGGCCACTTGTCCGTGGCTAACAATTAACTCACTGAGCATGAAAAATGCTCTTGCATACACATCCCAGAAGTAGCCAGCAAGACAAACAACATTCTGCAGAAAGCAAACAATATGGCACAAAAAGGGCCTTGATATTTGCCCTTGTTAACAGCAGTTCCTCTGGCTGATGGTCACCTTGCTGCCCTCCACCCCTTGCTCTGCAATGCAAGCAGGATCCCAGTTCAGCTTTCCCATTCTTGGCAAAATTTGAATAATCTGTTAGTCTGATTCCTTCCCAAAGCAATTGGCTACTTCAGGCTTACCAACAACATTTTGTCAGGTAGGGAAGGATTGCCACGACCTCTTTTTTGAAACAAAGATATAGCTGTGTCCAGAAAGATGTGTGCAAGAGTGGTGGCATCAGGGTCTTCATATGCATGTTGGAGCAGGAAAGAATTTTTGCATCCCTGTCTGAGGATACGCGTGTGCACTTGGGCCTGCGCAAGAACAATGGTTCCTGTGTGCTTGTGTGACCAACATCTGCACCTTCTGCAGCCCCGAGTTGCCTCTAGTCCTGTTTTCTCAGATGCTGTTAAAACCTTCCCCCACTGACTGAATGAATGGAGAAAACTCCCATGTATAGCAAGTCCGAGCAAGCCCAGCCACTGGTTACGTAAAAAATGTGAGGTACTCCCATGCTAATCCACTGAGCTGGATGGCTGGAAACCCCCTCTCTGCTGCCGGCGCCGTGCTGCGCTCTGCGAATGACACTGCCTAGCCCAGAGAAATGGTGCGAATGAGCTTTGCGGGTCCCTCTGCAAAGAGCAAGCGCTGTTCGGGATGCTGGAGGAGAATTTCATCAAGCTGTTGGTAAAAGAGCTCTAGTTCCTTCTTGCTTTCAAAGAACATTTGCTGCTGGATTTGCTGTCTCTAGTTGGAGTGCAAGGTTTAAACCTCAGAGCTCCAGGGAAGAGAAAAGGCTGCTGAGCTCACATGAAAGGGAGTGCAAGTAAGTGGCTGTGCAAGTGATTTGTACTAATGCTTCTGCAGATGGAGGGGGAGTTGAAAGGAGAGAGGAGATGGGACAGCAAAGGTTTTCAGGGGACTACAGAAGAGCCAAGAGGCTTGAAACCAGAGGAAAATGCCACGTATGCAATCTCCAGAGAAGTTGGGAAGCAAGCTTATGACAAGCGTGCTGGTAGATCTGCAGCGCTCTTATCCTGCTGTGTGCCCAGGGATGGTGCCTGCTGCAGCCCCGGTGCTGGAAAGGGTGAAGTGCCTGTGCCCAGCCTGTACTCCTCCTGCCACTCAGCTGCAGCTTCTCACGGGTCTATCCTAGCTTTTCAGGGTAGAGAAAGGGGAAAAATAGTGCTCCTTTGTTATGTATTGGTGAAGTCTTTCCTGGAGCTGGCAGTGGAGGAAAGGATTCATTTTGGGCTTCATATACAGGCGCACAACCCTATCGGTATGTGCCCTCTGTATCCAGCAGCACCAGCTGATGCAGAGAAAGGTGCAAAAGTCTGCCCTCGGCAGTGATGCCAGGACTGATCCTGAGGGGATTCCCTAAGTCCTGGGGGTTCTGGTGGTTGGCACAAAGCACGAGGCTTGTGCAGTGCTCCCAAAACCTTCCAGCAGAAGCTGAATTTGGTCACCCCGTACGGGAACAGTTGCACTGACTTTGCAGAAGATGACTGCTGATCCTCCACTGGTTTTGCCTGGGGGCTGCGGGACGTGGCTGGTTTGGACACGGTTCCCACATTGGGTTCCCCTCCACTCGTGCCCACATCTCCTGCTTTCTCCCCTTGCAGGCACCGACCTGTGTGTCCGGGTGCCTGCGCTGGATTTCTGATTGCTCTTGGAGCACGAAGGGCTGAGTGCGTGAGACCATGGTGTCCCCAGGGACTGATGAACACTGGAAACCTCTCCTGCAGGGAAAACCTGCTCCTACCACGCTGCAGCAGGACGGGTGGCCAGGACCCTGTTCGGCAGCTGACGTGCACGGCGCTGCGCAGGTTGGTGCCTGCAGCCTGCTTTGCGTGGCCATCGGAGCTCCTGCCTGCACCAGAGCTGCCAGGCAGGAGGGATTGCGGAGGCTGGCAGGCTGAGAGAAACCTGGACACGCGATTTGTGCTGCATATGTCTATGCAGGCAAAGAAGCTGCTGTCTTAAACCTGATGCTTTAAAAGGCTCGTGAGAAGCTGTCTGCAAGGCAGCGCAATGGAGGGAAAGCGGGGAGGGAACCCAGTTATTCCCACCAGGAAAGTGTCTCCGAGGAGCTGCTCTGCAGCACAGGGCAAAGAAGCTGTGGGTGGGAAGTGCCGGGCTGGCAGCGCTCTGGAGCAGCCGCCTCCGTCGGCATTTTGGGCTTCAGCTCACCTGCGCTGCTGGGCCAGTCTCCACCGACTGCCAGCCTGCCTCTGTGGTTAGTTTAAAGCACTTTGACAGGTCTCGGGGTGGGGGGTGGAACTAAAAGCTTGTTCTGGTTCTCCCCCACTCCCCTTGCGGCACAGGACTTAGCAGAGAAGCAGCCATGGGGAAAGCTTTCAGCTGTGCAAATGTGCATGTCTGGTGTTTGCAAAGTCCCTCCTGCAGCCAAAGGGCCATGTCCCCTCCTGGCATAAACCCCTAATTCACTGTTGCAACAGTGGTCCTCTCTGGATTATTACCAGCTGGGGACTGGAGCTGTACTCCTTGGTTTTTTTTTTTTTTATACAACTCAAATCTTGTTTTTGTGAATTTACTTTCATTTTGCATCATCAAAACCACCGGCTCCCTTCTCTTCCCTGTCCCAATGTAACAGGTTTTGAAGGTTTAGAGCACAAAACCATTATTAGAGCTGAACGCAGCAGATGGGAGTTTGCACGTTGATGCATGAGCTTTCCACTCTTAACCCAGGCCTCTGGACACCAGCGTCACCGAGACCAGGGTGATGGTGTTGGCTTGGCTGGGACGCTCGGCCAGGCGGGGGTGGCTCCATGCTGGCGCTGTTTGCGGTGTGCTGGTGTGTTTGTGTGTATAACGCAACAGGGATTTCAAAGAATTATACTGTACAAAACCAGAACAGGATAGGCTAATCATTAGCAAGATTAATACTAACAAATCAAAACATTTAGTTATAATATGCTTTAAAAGAGAAGATAAACCATTACCAGGTAAATGGCATTAACTTTCTCCTAGCCACCCATTTCCATACTTGGCTTGAGTTGCCACGTTCGTGACCATGAGTTTGGGAAGGGCTGCTGAAACCCCCACCGAGGGCGACTGTGCAGGAGTGCGAGTGCATGAGAAACCTGGGAGGTGTTTGAGCATTAATAAAAGCCAACTCTATACCTATACCATAACGACGGGTAAAAACTCACTACACCTTGTAATATGGTTCCATAATTTGGATTTTGCTGTGTTTCTTCCTACCACCTAAGGGCATTAGAGCTTGGCGTGTGCGTGCACTGCACCAAAGGGGCTTCTCTCGTTAGCGCCGAGTGAGACATGGACATGCCACAATGCGGATTCAGTGTGAAAAGCCTTGCAAGTTGAAAAGTTACAAGGTCCTTTACAAACTAATGACCTTTTTTCTTGCTTTCCGACTCAGGACAGATAAATGTTTTTGTCGTCTTAGTATCATCTTGAGAATGAATAACACTATCTGTTTTGATTCAGTATCCTCGCTGCATTGTGCCTCCACTGAGTGGCAAAGAAATGTTAATGCTGTGTATAAAGCTCTGGGGAGGTTAGACCCCCTCAAACCCCGCAGTCGGTCTCCCTTGCTTATATGAACATGTCTTTAAGTGTCTCTATCTGTAGCAAGTTGTTCATGGTGCTTTTGCAGAGCAGTGGGAGGTTTGTCTGGTGTAGCTGTGGTATGAGACCTCCCTGGGCTGGGTTTCCCAGTCTGCTGTGTGTGGATGCTTCCCTGGATCCCCCAGTGCCGAAAGCACTGTGGGATTGGCCTGGGTTGGGAACATCACCTCTCCAGCACTATTGTATGCCTAAATTTTGAAACAGTGCTTTCAGGTTTCCAGCAGAAAGTGCTCTCGGAGCAGGTGAGCTCTTCGAAATGTCATCCATTACAAGACCTCCTGTGGGTTTCTGTGGTGCTTTTGTGACTCTGTCAGTCCTCGGGGGGAATATCTTCAGATTTGTAATGATTTGAAAGAGATCAGGACCTGACCCCGGAGTTATACAAACCCAAGCAAGCAGGTGCTCTTGCAGGGTATGAAATACCAGAGTTCAGTTCCCAAATTCTGCTGACTCAGCTGCAAGGTTGACCTCGGAGAAACGGGTACACTCCTCATGCAGCTTGCCAGGGAGCAGCACAGTCCAATCCATTAGCTATTAACTGGTGCTCTTAACAATGACCAGTGTCAAGGACATGCCACGGGATCAATGAAACATGAAGAGTTAGTCGCCACATTTGTAATTCTAGCCTAGGGTCCTTCTGTTTTATAGAATGCTTACTGTTATTCAAATATTTGAGAAATAATAACATATAGAATGGGGTAATATTCCCCCCCCCAAATGCTTTTACAGCAGCACCCACTAACACCATGAGTAAGCTGCACAGATACAAACTGTTGTAGGCACAGGCAGTGCTGAGCAGCAGCACCGGGGTTATAACGTGAGGAGGAGCCCTGGTGCATGTGCTAGGGGTGATTTATGGAGGTGCTGAAGACTTGTGTGCCTAGAAGGGCATGGTAACGGACTTCTTGCTGCACAGGACTGGGGCTACGTATGTCTTTACAGTGCCCATCGAGATCACTGCATAGATGGCCTTGCTCTGGGTTCTGTTTGCTGTGGGGAAAAGCCGCCAATTCGCTCTGTTTTCATGGAGTTATGAATGAGCAACCAACTTTAAGACAAAAGATCAAGCTGACCTAAACACATACAGAAAAGAAACATGTCACGTTCCAAACAAATGCCTCCTTTACAATAAGGAAAGAAGAAATAGGAGGTGCTAATTTTGTGATGCAGTGAGCAGAAACGGCTAGGCAGATCTTATTGAAGATTATCAGGATTTACTAAGAAATCAGCAGTGTTTAGGGATTTCTGCAGTACTTGTGACCCTCCTAGCTAAGAACGTTTGCAAGTGCCGGTTAAACGCTGTCCTATACGAGCCATGTATTTGGGAAAACAAATGAAAAAGAATAACCAGACAGCGCTCATGGCAGCGACTGAAATTCTTGCTGAGATTGTGCCGCTGACCTAATTCTATGTTCCTTTAAGCTCTTAGATATACCATATACTAACTTGTGACCTAATTTTATGTTCCTTTAAGGTATTAGATACCCCATACACCAGCCTGTTGCTTTTCAGATAAGTGTGTCATGGTTCATTTGTTTCTTACTTTTTTGTTTCTTGTCTCTTGGGCTAGAAAGTGAAACCAACTTCAGCACTATTAAACTATTATTCTAGCTTAATACTACTCATATTGCAAGGAGCAGGAACCTGCTGTAGTCCAAAAGCACAGACCGTGCTGGCAGCCTGTACCGTGACAGTTGCTGGATGGATGGATAGCGCACGTATCGCTAGCAGCAGCGCAATTGCTATTAGGAGGTGGTATTTCTCTGTACTTCAGATGAAATACATTAAAAGTCCTATAAGAATGTTGCCTTTGCAGAGTAAGAATTCAGGTGTGCGGAAACCCACCCCTTTGCTGTTGGTATAAATGTGAAAGGAGTCTGCCAGCTTTCTCTTGTTTCAGCTTTAGGACACCTGCGCATCCCATTCACTTATGCTTCAGTATCTATTTATCTTCCTTTTAACTGTACGAACTTCAGAGCTCATTTAGGACAGGTAACAATTCCCTTCTTGCATCTCAAAATCCTCATCCCTATGTGTTGTGATTCAGAAGACCGTAATGACCATAGACTGATTTGCAACAGTTCAGATGACTACAGTACTATTTACTAACATTTGTCGTTTTCTAAGTTAAAATGTAATGCGAATACTGTAATGACAATTAACCTTTTTTCCAGAAAGGAAAGATTACAAATCTCCTGCAGAGAAGAAAACATAAACATCATAAGCCTGATCCTATGCTTCTGACCTCCTTTCAAAAGAAATCAGCCTCCCCACCAGCAAGAGCTGCACACCTATCCACTGCTGTCTCAGAGCTGCTGCTTCCCTTTGCACATGTGTGAGGAAGAGTCCTCAAAAGTGTCTCAAGACCAGTATTCTTCTCCTTTCCTGTCTCAAAGCGGTAGTGCAAAAGATTTCACATTTTAGAAAGACAATGAAGAAGCATTACTTACACTCCAAGTTACTTCTGCAAACTATTTTGTACTTCTTGCTTTTTCTTTTGGGCTGACCGCTCCTAGGTTTGCTGCTGTCTCAGTGGCCGACCCCCAGGACCTCCTGCGAGTGTCCTGCCTCCCTGCTGCAGCTGGACACTGGGCTCTGGCAGTGCCAGGCTGTTTTAAATACTCCTCGTACCTCTGGCCCTGCATTTCCACCTGTTGCGCCTTAAAGGAATAGCATCCAAAAACGCTGGCAGGTGAGCACCACCCCACGTGAGCGCAGGGAAGCCAGTGCCCATCCCAGCTCCGCTGTCACTTTGAGTGTGCACACTGGTATTTACCTCCTGGTTACGCGTTGCCATTGCACAACAGCCACCCCAAGGGTGGGCTCCCGGACGTGGTCCCAGGCACCTCTGCCTCCTTTAGGAAGGAGCCTGGTGGCTGCTTGGGGTCAGGTCTGTGGAAGGTGGTCTGCTCTGCCGGGAGCAGGGTACTTGTGAGACAGTTTCTGCTTGGGCAGGACCCTGGTAGCCAGGGCAGCTGTGATTCCTTGGTTTGAAGATGGGTTCCTACACCTGGCACAAAGATACTGGGGAGCCTTACGGGTCTGGGTCTGAGCACGCAGGGGGCCTTTCCCCGCTCCAGCCAGCCCCTTCCTCCCTGTTGGCATTGCAACGTCACCCTTGAGTTGTGACCACGTTTCCCATCGGCCCAGGCAGGAGAACCCCTCGCTGCAAGGACTGGCCTGGCTTCTGGTCTTATGACCCCCCCCAACCAGTGGTGGAATAGCTTTGTAGGGCAAAGCTGGACAAAACCAGGGTTCGTGGCTTTTTTTTTTTTCTGTTGTACATTTTTTGGAAACCAGTGTCCCTAAGCAGACCCGGGCTGTTGGCCATGCTGGTAGACAAGGTCTGTCTCCCTTCTCTGCCCTCTCCAGCCCCTCTGCCTCCCCTCAGCCTCGTGGGAAGAGCAGAAGTCTGGGTGGGCAAGGCTTGGCCTTGTCTGTGCAGACCAACACTGTAAGCTTTTCAAATGAAAAATAATTAACAGGAGCTTTGCTGCCATCTTCAGCCTCATTTCTTTGCTCTTCTGTTGTAGGCATGTCAGGGGCCCAAATTAAAATTCTCTGTGAAGTGTGGGGTTGTCAGAAATTGAACCATCCGAGAAAGTAAAATTAATGACGATGGAAGTATTTGTATTATGTGGAATGAATCATTAACGTGCTTTACCTTGTACTAATGATGGAAAACAGTGATTTCTTCTAACTAGGGGTCACATGAAGCTTTTCTCCTTTGTTCTCAGTGAAAGCTGATGAGGCCGAACAGGATAGCAGCTCCAGGCGTTCCTGCCATGCCTGAGAGCAGCGAGATCCTGACCCGGAGTCAGGACGTTTTACAAATTTGTCAGATCTTAAAGCCAGCCCTGGAAGTGCCTTTCCTCCAGCTAAGAGTGCCGAGCTCCTTTCTTTCCATGAATGTGCAGCTTTTGTGATGAGGAAGGAGCTTTTGAGGTGAGGAAGGCTGGTGCTGTGCTTGCACAGGGTGATTTAGTGGGGATCTTGGACGGAGAGAACAGCCACCGTCTCTCCTAGGTGGGAACAAACCCCGACCCCCTTGCAAGCCGTGTCCTTCCCACCAGTGC
Organism: Platalea leucorodia; assembly: GCF_965183815.1. Lineage (NCBI taxonomy): Eukaryota > Metazoa > Chordata > Aves > Pelecaniformes > Threskiornithidae > Platalea > Platalea leucorodia. The sequence continues at coordinate 2,928,538 of NC_138841.1, forward strand.
CGCTTCTCTGGCTGCGGTTGGCATCACTTATCATTCTCGGATGTAGAGTTGTGCTCACTTGGCCACAATAGGTACAGGTGTGTTTGCTTTCCCATACCTCCCGCCTTCACAAGGCACCTTTCCTTTTGGGTGCTAACACGTCGGCTTCCCCACTTGCCTTGTCTCAATCGTGCAGTTTGCACTGAGATGTGTTTTAAAGAGCCTGGGCTTGTGGCGGGTGTGCGGCATGGCCGCGGGCGGAGGAAGTCCTGGCAGAAACCAGCCATGGGGACCCACAACCGCTTGTGCATCTCGGGGAAGAGAAGTTAGTCCAGGGTGCATGAACAGTTTCTTTAACCAAGCCACTGTCTTCACCCTTAAGGTTTCTGGTAAAACCGATCCATTGTCTCATGCAAAAATGTTTGCTTGCCTTGACGGAGGAGGAAGCGTTCTCCTGCCAAGTCACAGGTTCCAAAGCACTTTGGCATCTCCAGAAAACAAACAACCCTGAGCTTGCTTTTTTTTCGGGCCAAAGCACAGTTTGCAGCATGGCATGCAATCTGAGCATACAAACCAAAGCTGCTCTTTGGGTCTGGGCTGCATTTGGGCTGAAATGATTTGATTTTGAAGCTGTGGATAGTTCTGCGGAAGAGGTGGAGGAAAAATAGCGCTTGAGAATTTGGGTGTCTTTGATAGACTGAAGTCAGATACGGTTTACGCGTTGCAAAATGACCCAACGGATAAGGATTTTTTAAAAAATCAGAAAATCTTCATTTTTTGCCTAGCACTCGGCAAACCTGCAGCCATGAGGGTCCTTCTTTCCCACGCCCCCTCCCCAGCTTTCCCTTTCCCTTTCCCTCGGGGTGCTCTGCCTCTGCAGGAGACAGTCGGGGGGCACACAAATAGCTTGGTTACAGGGGCACTATTTTATTCTCTCTTCTACAAACCACGTAGCGAGTGGTATTTGGGCAGCCTCCGGGGATTCGGCTCTCGACACAGGACGCTCGGCTTCTGAGCGGGGCAGCAAGCAAGAAGCGGTGCCGGGCGCTTTGCAGTTTATAGCCGTGCCTCGACTTTCTGTAGGGAAACTTCTGAGCTCCTGTACATGGGAGCTTTGACGGAAGGGGGTTCTGCCTCAAGTCCTCATCAGTCACCTTGAAAAGTAATTTTTTTCCTTGTAGGATTGCTGTAAAAAAGACAAACGAACAAAAACCAAAACAGAAGAAAAGCTGTGATCTGGCATTGCCTCTACAATATTTTTACAAGTGATTTTGTGGGTGTTTCTGTTTTTACACCAAACTTGCTATTTTAAATGGGTCTGATATTTCAGGGAGTCCTGAGAACAGAAAGCTAGAAAAACCTGGGTCGGAGGGGACTTCTGGAGTCAACCTCCTGCTCAGCTTAAGAGGAGAGTTATCCCGGGCGTTAGCCCAAAGCAGGCATCTAGACACAAAAGGCGCTATTAACAACTTCTGGTTTGCGTTCTCATGTTTGGAAGTTTTTCACAGAATGTTGATTGTTTATTCTCAAGGTTTTTTGGGGGTGTGTGTGTGTGTGTATTTTTTTTTCTTTCCATGCTTTACATTTAGGACTGCAAGAACCCTTCATACAGCTTCTTTTTTTTGGTAAAGTAAAATCACACAGAGCAAGAAAACTCGTGTAGTTTTAGCAAGTTGTGTCACTCTCCACAAAATATTCTAGATTTCAACCTTGGTGGCTTTTGTTTTAACGCCACTCTAAAGGCTTCTTTATACGTCTACAGTATATTCTCTACGTAGCTTTGAAAATGTCATGTCTGTAGATCTGCTTTCTGCTTCTGATCAAGCCAGTGGATGTTTCAAGTAGGAAAAGAAATACAAGCGTACGTGCAGTAGGGTGCACGCAGGTGGTAGGGCGCTCCAGAGGGTGCAGATTCCCACAATGGCTTATTTCCCTCTGCAACTCCCTGACTTTAAAATATTATCACCTGCTTATACGATCAGAGAGTTTGGATCTAAGTGTGTTGTAATGAGAATATGGAATGCCATCCCCAAATTTTTGGAAGCACTATTCCACTAAGTTTGATTTTTTTTTTTTTTTAATGAAAAGTACATGTCACTGATAGGAATTTCCACAAATTGGATGTACTTTAAAATATCTGCTGAGGTGTTTTCTACAAGAGCTTGTCTCTAAAGTACTAATACTCCAAGACAGGGCCACTATTTTTATATTTTGCCAGAAGACATAGACTCTTACACATAAGTTGGTCATCCTGAATCCTCCAAGGATAGCATAGATTATCCTGCACAAGTAGGACAAAAAAGAATAATATGATTGCAACACAGTGGACAAGAATTGCTTCTGTGTAATATTGCAAGAGGTCATAAGCAATCAGTCTTTATTGAAACAAGCAAGCAGGAACAGCGATAACATGTTTCCTATGCGTAAGCAAAAATTATAATCAACCCTATAATAAATTTATAAACCTCATATAGGATTTAATCCAAGTCTTTTGAAATCTATGGCTCAACATCTCTTGGTAAGGAATAAAGGCAATAATTTGGCATCAGAACATAAATCCTGGACTGCAGGATCGTTATTCCAGGACTGCAAGCCTGGTGTCTATCCTGTAGAAGTATTTTTACATACTAAGCTGCAAACCCTTTGCTTAAAATTTGGTTTTATTCTCTTCTACCAAGGGAGACGACATTTGCAGCGCCAGTTCCAGAAAAACCCACCTATGTTTGCCAGAGTCCGTCCTGCAGTCGTGCACTTTTTCTGGACTCAGGGTTTCCTCCATTGTTTGCTCTTTTACAGGGTTCAGATCAGACCAAATGGGCCCCGCTTCCACGTTTCCCATGGTGCTGCTTTCTTCTCCTTAAAAACAGAAAATGTGCATGCAACGGAAGGAACACCTCCTCTAATGCCTATTCAAATATACAAGCATGTCATAACAGAGACCGGATCAGACCCATTTTTTTCCAGTTTCACTCTTGTGAAAAATATATTTCTACTCACTGCTGTCCTTGCTGAAGGTTTTTATCCCTAAATTTATCTCTAGGGACACAGTATATTATAAAATAAGATATATATGCACGTGTTTTTGAAAATCAGTCATTAGCAAGGATTTTTGGGGCAAGTCTTTGTCAGCTTTGCACCAAGCAGGCTGGATTCGGCCCCAAGAAGCCAGCCGGGCACGTAGCCACTCGCGCCACGCAGGTCCCTGCCCTTTATACTTCAGGATTTCCGAGCGCTCGTGGAGCCGGAAATCTTCTATACACAAAAACTCCAACTGGAATTCAGCAGGGCTTCAGAATTTCCATTTCCTTCATTTGCTTTTTGCCTCAACTTCTCTAGTACAGTTGTACTTTCAGGCTGCACTGGCTGCAAAATGGATGCATGTCTCCAGAGATGGAAATCTTCAGCGGGTCAGACTCCAGCTCTTGGAAGTCACAAGCAAAGCTATTGCAAAACAACGACCTCAACCCGAAAGGTGTTGCCTGGCTGACTTACCAGTCTCCTTGCGAAGCTTTATTTTGGTCAGGGCAAGAACAGTGATAGTGATGAAAATCAGTAAAATGAGAGCTGGTAACACAACTGAGAGCAGACGTGATTCACGCGATGAGCTGGAAAGATGAATCATCAGAATTAAATTGGATTTTGATTCAGCTACGGGGTGGCTGAAGTACCTTAATGCAGGCTGCTGGTTTTACACCAAAGAGTAAAACGAGTTCTAAACGCTGACTGAATCAAAGGAGAACAGTCAACAAAGTCAAATAGAGATGAAACCATTTGATCTGGAATTTGGCTTATGAGGAACTAATTTCTACAGCTGCCTCTGCTCTACTGTGTGGGGTTTATGCTGCCAGCTGGATTAGTCCCTCCAGAAGGAAAACGAGCAATTTTCATCACACAAATTCACAAGCGAGGTTCAGACTCTTTCTTTGTGAGTTGTTGCAGACCCTCATGCTGTCAGAGGGTGTCTGTGTGCCTTCTCCTTGCAAAAAAGTTATAAATGCTATCGGAGCGCCTCAGGCAGGCAGAGCTTTGCCAGGAATGGTGCAAAATCTGACCCTTTATGCAAGAGCATGTTTTGCGATTGGTAACATGCTCTCCCCTCCTCTTTCTCGCTGGATGGCAGGAGATATGGCTTGAGGGAGGCTGGGGATGGAGAGGATGGTGCTTCTCATGCTGGGGGTCACTGGGGAAGATGTGAGCTCCGAGGTGCATGGGGGGACAGCTCAGGATATTGAACTGGGTTTGTGGACTTTGTGGTTTATCTTCAGTTATGACTGATACTGCGATATCCGATGCATCTGCACCAGCTATGCAAATGACTTCACCCGGCGCTGGATGGTGGCCATAGCTGGGGTGAAAGGTGTAGGAGCTGCTCGCAGCCACCCCGTGTAACAGGAAGCACGGGAGGTAAATTCACCAGGGAAACGTTTCCCTTGCATTGGGGTGAGCCGCAGGGCTTGCTGTAGAGGAGTTCCATGGTATAGTTACCAGCCAAAATAGCCCACAGCCTTTTGATTAACCTTGTCCAAAGATAGCTCCTTACGCAACACAGAGCACCCAAACGCTACCCTGGTTGCTGGCTGCCTATAAGGACTTGGATAATGCATGCGGTGAAGTATGTAGCAGCTACGTCTTCACCAGCGTTATTGCTCAAGCCTAATGTTTCCTAATGTTCTGTCTCCATGCTGAGCAAAGAAAAACAGACAGGAGCACATCTATTGACTCTGGCATCTGATCTACAGGAGCAGCCAGCACCAGAAGATTTAGAGGCAAGTTCAAAGATACATGCCACAGATGGACATGAGATAAGCTTGCCTTCTGCTTTTCTAATTACTATTTTCAACTTGAAACCCGTGCACAACCTAGGTAGGGCCCCAGGAAATGGGGCAGACAGGTCGTAAACCACCAGCTTGGTGTCAACGAGAAACGTGGCCGTGAACTTACCTCTCAGGATAGATTTCTCCTGGGGAGGTTACGAAGGTGCGGGGGGGGGCAGTGGGCCGCAGGGTGCTGGTGCTCTCGGTGACGGTGCCCGTCACGTATGTCAGGCCCATGGTGCTCCTCTGCGTGGGTGTGCTGTAGGCGATTGGACTTGATGATAAAGTGGGTTTCACAAGAGTGGATGTTTCTGGGCCTTGTGAAGAGCAGGTTTCTACAGAGAAAATTGTTTTGAAGCTTGAATATCCATCTGTTTGCGGAGTCATGTTAGGTTTACCAAAGATTTACACATTTCACCTTGCATCTCGGCATAAAAAAATATGCAGCACGATATGACCAAACACAAGCATTTCTATTTTCCTTTGAGTCTTATAGAAAGCAGCTTGGGAGTACTAAAGAAAACGCAATAGTACTTGGGGAACATTCGTACTTTAACCCCCCTATTTCCATCTTTGCCAGCTGAACAGCTACTCGGATCTGTGTATTTACATGCCGCAGGTTCTAAAACTGCAAGATAACCTTCAGCTTATCTTCCAAGCAAAGCACATGTCTCTGTGCTGCACTTGCTAGGATCAGGATGTCATATGCTAGGAGCTTGCATCATAAATAATCAGTAATATAATTCAAACTAAATTTCCTCCGAAAGCTCAGCTTACATCCCTGCCTCTGAAAACCTTTACCATCACCTCAGTTACTTGCCAATAACTGTAAGGCAAAACATACAGCCGATGTTTCTCATAATGTTGTTATATTTATGCATGGTACAAAGGAGAGTCTACTCCTCGCATGTGCATGAAGTGGTAGGGGAAAGAGTGATTTAAAAAAAAAAAAAAAGAAAAGGGATTTTTTGTGTTCAAGCCGTCCCACCACCTACCCTTCTGGATGCGCAGCTTCACAGAGGACGTGTGCTCTGTGTGCCCATTTTTAGCCCCGCACCAGTACCATCCTGCATCCTCCTCTCTCAGGTGGCTCATCACCACCGTGTAAGTCCCATTTTCCTGGTCGCTGCTGGCTATTTGTATTCGTCCTTCGTAGGACTCGTGCACGAACCCGTCCGCGTCCACGAGCAGTGAGCAGCTAGCTTCCTTCCACCTGCACAAATACTTCTTCTCGTAGTTCCCCTTGGGATCATAGTGGCACTTCAAGGACAGCGAGCCTCCGACTGTGCCGCTCAGAAATTTTGGTCTCTTGGGAAGGGTGGAGGCTGCAGGTTGGAGAGGACTGCGTTAGCATTTCATGCTACTCATCCAGGGCTGCAAGAAACCCATGCAGCACGTGCAGCCCCCAGCGCCCTGTCCTACCTGCGGTCACCTGCAGAGCCACCACCTGCAGGCTGTCCTGACCGCTAAGCCTTCCCGTCCCGCACCCGTACAGCCCCGAGTCTTCCTTTTTTAAGTCATTTATCAAGATTTTGAAAGCTCCAGAGCTCTCCTGAGGGGTAATAAGGATTCGTCCTTGGTAACTCTTTCCCACGTAGCCACTGGTGTCGGCGATGAGAGCGCAGCCGGTTCTCCCCAGTTTGCACCAGAACCTCTTCTCATCACCTTGGGTGTCCCCAGGTGGGCACAGGACCGTGACAGAGCCCCGGAGCTCCCCCCAGACGAGCTCGGTCGGTCCCGATGCACCGGCATCTGTGGGGAGAGAGCACGGCAGGCACTGTCCAGCATGCAGCCGCCAGCCAGGCAGGAGAGAGTTTCCTTTTACATTTACATTACGGCTGATTTGGCCAAATCTGGTACTTTTATACCCCATTGCTGTAAATATCTGGTTAATAGCACAGGGCAGAAAAAGTTGATATGCTTGCTGTGCATGGATGCGCCAGCATCCAGCCCCAAACTGCTCCCTGCGAGCTGGGCCGCCGGCGGAGCGGAGCCTCCCCTCTCCCCTGCCAGCATCCTACCTGCCAAAACCCTCAGGTCCAGGCTGACATACAGGTCTCTGTTGGTGGTGCCGATACCACATCGGTAGGTCCCTGTGTCACTCTTCTTCAGCTCTGTCATTGTCACCATGAAGGTGCCGTTCTGGGGGATGTCCTTGAGAGACACTCGCCCCGCATGGTCTTTCGAGGTGTAGCCGGTTGTAGAGACGACGGTGTAGCAAACTCCGCTTCTTGCTATTTTGCACCAATATTTTCGGTCGTGTTTGTTGGCTGGCGTGATGGAGTAGAAGCACTGATGGGTGACTGATCCTCCAACCTTACCTGTCAGAAACCTGGATCCGTACAAGGTGCTTGAGACTGGCTCTTTGTGGGAAAGAAAGAAACAGTAGTTGGTTAGAGACAGCCAGATCCTTGCCTGCTAAAAACCAGCGTAGCTCCTTCGAGTCAAGGGCACCAGTGGGACATCTGGCTCAGCAAGTCCAGTGTTGATTTTGGATGTGGTGTGTTACCTTCCTTGAGTGCCACATTATCTGCTTGAGGATAACTGATGGTGCAGAGCCACTGCCCCTTTGCCACAGCACAAATGGGGAAACCCGCAATGCCCCTTACACGATGCCCAAAACCCCCAGCAGCCCTGACAGTCCTGCCTGGAGTTAAACGTCAAGGGCAGCAGTTAACAGCAAACATCTAAGAATAACCTTTGGCATTTGCAAACTCTGCCTGATCTGGCAACTTTCTTGTCCCTGCAGTGGCATTGCACAGGTACCAGTGGCTGTCTGCAGGGCCGAGCAATGGGGAGCTGGGATTCTCCTTCCCAGCTCTTGCCATGCCTTTGCCAGCTCTCTGCACAGCGGGCAGGGAGATTTGAGCAGTTTCCATTTTGCAGGTGAAAGTGTCTGGTGTCCAAGTGAGGATTTAGCCAGGGATGTACCTGTGTCCCCGGTTCCAGCTTTGCCTGTTCATGTCAGTGCAAGTGGCTGGTGAGCTGGTTTTTGGCGACTCACCTTGCAGCAAAGCTGCTAAGAGAAGGAGAATCGCCATGTCCAGCCTTCAGGAATGTTCGATCGGCAAACTTCAAAAATCTTGTTTTGGATACGGGATTTTGCTGATGTCTGTGTTATCAAACAGAAGAGAGAGATTGTGGCTGGGATCTGCCAAGGTAAACCGCCCGGATTGCTCTGATGGCTGTTCAGAGCAGAGCGCCTGTGTCCCTGGTGGCTCCCAGCCCGTGACATGGCCTAGCCCAAAGACAAGGGAATTTTAAAAAGCAAAAAAAGTGCTAATAGTGCTCGGCAGCTCTCACGCGCCTGCATTAAATCCTGTTGTGTGGGTACTAAAGGCATTGCTGGTAATGACAGGTCACTGGCAGCTGAAAGCCGGGGGTCTCTCGGTCTGGCGAGGGACCCATTGCAGTGCTGCAGCTGAGCCACGGCACCGCAGCAACCCAGCAGCAGCCCCCGCCGGCACTGCTGCGGGCTGCGGGGCTGCGCTGCCGCTGCACGAGCACGTGCGTGTACAGAGGCACCCAAGGATTGCTTCGGTGGTTGCCAAACCTGGCACCAGGGAGCCAGCAGCAGCCGTGAAACGTGGCACTTGGGCCTGCCCTGCCACCCAGCCAGCCATCTGCAGACAGACCTGCGGCATCAAGCCTTTTCTTTCTTCTTTTCTCTCCTCTCCTCTCCTCTCCTCTCCTCTCCTCTCCTCTCCTCTCCTCTCGATTCTCTTCTTTCGCTTCTCGCTTCTCTTCTTCTCTTTTTCTTTTTCTTTGTCTTTGTCTTTTTCTTTTTCTTTGTCTTTTTCTTTGTCTTTGTCTTTGTCTTTTTCTTTTTCTTTTCTTCTCAAGAAACCATAGGAAACGCTGCAGGCCTCAGGAATGCCAACATTCTTAAACATCTCCTTCCACGCCCCAATTATCTTTCTTCCTCTTTTATTTTTCTTCCCTGCAATTTATCTTCGTACAGATTGTTGTTATCCATTCTCAGATCTGAACAGAAACAGTGTTTGGGTGTCTCTGTTTCAGATAGGAATTACTTCCTTGTCTGAGTTAAAAATTGACTGTTGATTACTGCAGTGTTTTATCCTAAAGAGTCTCTACTCAAATTATTTGTTTGAGGTTTGCCTAACCCCCACTGCAGTTAAAACCTTGGTAGGTGCAAATCACGTGGTTTATTATACTTGTTAGTGCGTTGGAATCACTTCAAAGCATTCTGGAAAGACGAACAAGGAAACGACAGAAGCTCAATGCCATAGCGAGCCTTATTCCCACCCGCCACGGTGCTGAGCCGGCTCCTGCCAGCTACTGCTGGCGGCAGCGGCCTGGGCTCGCGGGATGCCCACGGGAGCCCACTGCTTGCCCGCTCTCCACCCCTTCGTGCTGCAGAGGAGTGGGAGACGGGCTCAGCCCGTGCACCGGTGGCTTGCTGTGCCTTGCACGCCTTGCACGCCCTGTGTTGGGGACGACGTGCATCTCCCCCGGCTGCAAACTCGGCTCCCATCCAGCTCTCCCCTTCGCTGTTGCTCCGTGATAGGAAGCATGGGATGGGACTGCAGAAATGCTCTCTTCCCTTTTCGGCAGAGGCTGAAGCGCTGCGGTGGTGCAGCTGGCACAGCATCCTCTTCGGGCAGGTTCCCTTCCATTTTTTTCCCCGCGTACGAGGCAGCGGAGGCAGCGGTGCTGTGGAGATGCGTGTGTATCTGTGCACGGCTGGCTGACCACATCTGCCTGTGCAAAATAGCTTTTTGTGCCCTCAGCAAACAGCGAGAAAGACGTTCGAGTCACCCCAGTTCTGTGTAGGTTGACACTGTGTGGTGGCTTCAACAGAGCCTCAGTAGTTTCCTCGTGGCAGCTGGACAGAGACTGGACAAAATTGTGCAAAATCTCTTTGTTGGGGCGTGGCCAGTTAAAAAATGGTGAGTTTTATTCAATGCCATAATGCCCAACAATCTGCACAACTTGAAGCAAAGAGGAGTTAACAAAAATGCCCTAGAAGAGCTGGATGTCCTTATTTACATCCAGAAATTGGGAAAAATATTATCCCTATGCTCGTTTCATCTTTTCTGGTGTACGCCACTACAGCTGAGCCAGTGCACTCCCTCTCTTCCTCATTTTTGGGCTAGGGACATGGGGAGAAGTCCTGGCGAGCTGAAAATAATGAAGCAGTTGCCAGTTTGCCAGCTGGAGGCCAAAATTTCATCATGTGCTGGCCCAGCTGATGTGGTCCTGATGTTCAGGTTAGCATCTGAATGAGGCTTTTTTCCTAAGTAGATGTATTCTGGGCTGGCATTAACATGCTAAATTGACCCCAGCATCAGCCCATTAACAACAGAGATGTGAAGTGTCTACAAGCTCCTTGCCTCCTTAGGAGGTGGGTGCCAGGCTTACACAATCCCCCAGCTGCAACAGTTTAAGATCGCTTACCACTAATTCGCAATCCCCGTATTCACTCCTCCTTTTCCCACCCTGCAGCAACAGGCAGCGCGTTAGCAAAGAGCCCCGGAGAGCATGAACTGTGCCTGCCGCGACCACCGCAAAGGCCTTTCAAGCTGCTAATATGAAGATCTCACTTTTTCCAGGAGAAAAACTAGTCCAATTATCTTGGGTAACTTCAGCCGAGCCCTAGCCACGCTCATCCAGCCTGCAGCACGAAAACTGCCTCTCCTGGGTCGCTCACAGCATCCACCGGCGTCGAATGATGTGATTTGCAGGTACGAGGTGGTGGCTGATGCGCGGGAAGCTCTGTGAGCAGGTACCTGACCCATGTTGCAAACGATTTAGGGATTAGACGGAAGCTAAAATAAAGCACATTCGGGTAGGTCTTTCTTACTACGCGTCTGCTCTTGCAGCGTTGTTGCGTTATTGAGCTGCTTTATCGGAGCTCTCAGGGGGTCTATGTGAAAATTCCTGTCTGGAGTGAGCACTGATGGAGGGGAGTGAACGTGATTCCTATCTGCAGGACAGAGCTGTCAGCTAAATTTTAATCTCATTTAATCTCAAGCTTTAGGTGAGGAGGTGTTTTGGATTTTAACCAGCAAATAGGCATTAAAAAAAAAAAAATCAGAAAGTGAAAAGAAAGAGCTAGAATTATAAATCCCAGAAATGCAGGCGTTACTAAGAAATAAACCATGTATGGTTGGGTTTTTTTTTCCCTGTCTTCACTTCAGTTTTGTATTGTGAAAGTGTTTATATGGTCAATTTTCTGCACCTGTCTGGTTAAACCGTTATCCTGCCACATTCCAAAGTGAGCTGGCTGCTGCTACATAACTGGGCAGAGCCTCTCTGCGTGGGTCTGCATAAGAACTTACCTTGTCCACATCCTTTTGGTGTGTGTTCTTTGCAAAAAAAGTCAGCAATCTAATTTATAGCTTTAAAAAGAACCAAAAAATCACACTAGCTTTGAAAAAATAAATCAGCATAAATGAGTTACAATACATTTATTGCTATAGAAATAATGACTTTAAATTTCTGATCTGTTATCTGTCGTAGGTGACATACATCGAAGTGGCTGATGTAACGGCTGTGCAATAGCACTGTACTCCAAACAATAGTATTTTAAGGCCAAATTGAGGATCACCTACCTCAGATTGTGATGCTTCTGTTGCTGGAAATTTTCTCCTGCTCTGTCTCCAGTTTGGATTTAGTCAGATAAAGTGTTGTTTTGCAGCTTGCAGTTCAGTTGGTCTTTGCTTGACTCCTGATGTTTAAGTCTTTTTTTAATATATTGATGTCCAGAGTTTAAAAATGGATGAACTAAAAACTTTCTTAAGTCCAGATGTGCATTGCTGAGCAAATCGGTCAAAATACTTACAGGAATAGTAGAGATGCCACCAACGTACTGAGTGTGGAACCCAAAAATGGTCATTTTTAGCCACCTAATGATGCGGGTGACATCATGGCGGGGGGGAAGCGAAGGGGCCAGGAGCAGAAATTGCAAGAGTTTGAGAGGAATTCCCCTGCTCTACAGACAACTTGCAAGGTTTTAACACAAAGCGACTGTTTCTAAACAATAGTAGTAAAACGCTATTTGCTGTGAACCACTTCCAGGCAGAACTTCACATAAAGTAAGAACTTTGTGCATGTTTCCTCAAACTTCTGTGGTTTGAATGAACCTGAATGCTTCATCTAGCTCACGCCTGTCTTTTGATCCCATACTCTTTATGAATATAGGACAAAAAGATGGTTTCTGCTTCAAAGTCTGTTATAAAACAATCCCTGCAATGAGCACGAAGCAAGTGATAACGCCATGCTGGTACAAGTTCCACAAGGACATCACCTTCATAACCAGCAAAGCTCTGGTAACCCTTCACAGCTCTAGAAAATGAACATTTAGGCTCCTGCTTTAGGGTTGGCTTGTTTGTCTGTTTGTTTTCTTGTGCTGCCAGTCCCTGCTCGTAGGGCTTCATCCCACAGACGCAACCTTGTGCATCTCGTGACTCTCGCTGTGATTTTCTCCTCCAGTCCCCCTGCGAGGTCTGGAACTGGCACGAGGAAGCTCGGGGCACTGGTGGTCCCCCGCGGCTTGTGTCTTACCCGAGAAGCACAAACCAGCCCAGCTCCACAGCGATAAATACTCGCATGCATTCCTGCTGTAATTCCCAGGAAGGCAGTTTCAGTTATTGTTTTATCCCATTAGCATGATTGTATCAGGTCCTTGCATCATAGCCTGATCGAGCTAGTCGCCAAGCAGCTAAATAGATCAAAGTTGAGAAATCAGGTTGGGGTATCACGAAGGTGCAAGGTTTTTACCTGAAAATATCTTTCAGCTCACTCACTAAGTTGTCATTTTGTGGTGATTAATTTCTCTCTAAATTTAATCTTGCTGCATTTTAAGCATTGCATACTTAAAATTTGTCAGCTGGTGGGTTGCATTGCCACAGGAAAGGCACCGTCATCCATCACCAGACCCAGAGCTCTGCACAGGTACAACCACAACCCAGGCATGTTTGAGGCATGTTCATTATGAGCAATTGCAGCTTGTTCTGTGATAACCCTGCTCATTGCCTCACAGGGTCTGAAGATGTAACTAAGGGCAGTTTGCTCATGCACACACACAATTCCTCTTTTGCACTAACCAAATAATCTTAATGGAGAGAGGTGTGCAGGTGGTGATAGTTATTTCAAAGCTATGTAGGCATAGTAACAATTGTGTTATTGTGAGGGACTTTGGTCTGGTTTTCCTTCAAATAAAAATGATTGATTGAAGGAAATCTGCCCGTGGCACTTCTGAGAACGCCCTGGGCCAGCCCCGGCACCCTGCCTATCTCCGGGGTTTGCAGGATAACACTCGCCGTGTGAGAAGCGGTGTGGGGTTCAGCGCGCTCACGGGAGAGCTGATAGGAACGACTTTGTTCTGACCCGGTGGTGCTGGCGGGGTCCGAAGGTCCTGCTCTTCCCCTCCTTGCGCCCAGGCGTGCTTTGAAGACAGATTGTGTTTTGTGTAAGTCAGTCATTGAAGCGCTTTGGAATCTCCCGGGATGAAGATCAATCTCTATTAAGCAGTTTTGCTTTCTTTATCATGATACGATTACTTATATTGCAGTAATTGTTACTGGTTTGTGCCAAACCTGTGCAATAAACTTCCCAATATTGATTAGGCTTCAGCAAAATTAATCTAAGGACATTTATTACCACGTCAGTAGCAAAGCAATAGGATTGTCCTTGTATTAGCAATAAAATGTGATACACAAAACTGATGGTGGGGAACTCCTAAGACTGCTCAGTGTCATTTCTCCATGCTGCAAACGTGGCTGAAATGTTTGGTCTGAAACCCCTGACAAGCCCCCCGCGCCGGGGAGACCCTGCCGAGCGGTGCTGAAGGCGAAGCTGCAGGTCTGGGGTGCAGCTCCTTCCTTCGGCGCTCAGAGGCACCTCTGCAGATCGGCATTCAAGGGCCCAAAGGAGAAGCAGAGCTGGTGCCACTTCTGCAGGGCAGAGTGGGATTTGCAAGGGTGAGCTGAGGACCAGAGCCGAGCTGGTGGTCCTGCTTCTTGCCTTGCAGCAAACCTCATCCCAGGGCGGGAGGGGAGAGGGGTCTCCAACAGCCTGGTCACCCCAGTTGTCCTCACCTGGGTGACAACTGGTGAAGCCCAGCCCAGCAGCGGTGTCACCACGGGACCCCATGTGCTGCCACGGGGGTAAAGCTGACACCCGCAGCAGGACAGCGAGGACAGGCAGACCAAGCGCTGCGGGGAACCGCAGCCGCCCTGGGGAGACCTCGGCTCTGGAGACGCACCAAAGGGTCTGTGGGCGAATGTGTGCCCTGAGCTTGGGAAGTGTTGTGTGCTCAAAGGTTGTTCTCATAATTGTTTTATTGCTTCCGATAAGGCAAAGCCTCTCTACATCCGCAGCAATGTTAATAATTCATTTTAACTGTGGTACTAGTTTAATTACAACATACCCTGCTTTCTTTTTTCTTTCCCTAAACTATTTGTATGACCTTGGTGCTGGGAAAGGGTAAGGGGGCTTGCATCTACAGGCTCCCGGGGTGGAAATCCCCCCCCCCAGCACCCCCCCTGGCACCGTTCCTCCCTGCCCTGTCCCCAGTGTCCCCACTGCAGAAGCACCTGAGCCCGGGGTGAGGAGCAGCGGAGGCTCCGGGCGCGCACTGCCACCCCACGTCGGTGTCGCAGCCGGTCCCCTGCTGCTCATCCCGGGGTGCTGACATGGATCTGCTGGTGGCATGAAGGACCTAGGGAGAGGAGGGTCCCAGAGGAAGGGCGAGGGTCCTGCACAGGGAGGGCCAGGGGAGGGGAACAGCCAAGAGTCCTCTGCCCATCCCCAGGGCTCGGCAGATCCAGGCTGCCTCGGCTCAGCAGGCTTGTTTCCCAGCTTCATCCACGATCTCTGCTGTTCGCATCTACTCTTTTAAACCCGAGTAAAGAGGCTGCTCTCCTCTTCAGAGCTGCAGATTTTGTCCCTGGAGCAGACTGGACCTTCTGCCCTGTAGCCCCGAGCACGCAGGTAGCAGGCTGGGCTACCTTCTGCTGGTTTTCTTGTGGATCCAGTAGCAGGGGGACACCCAGCAGTCCCCAGGCCACAGCTGGAAAATGGCTCTTCTAGCAAGTTATTTTGCTGTTTTTCATTTGGATGCCGATTCCAGACCTCTGTGGGTATGGGGTGGGACCTGGCTCTGGCTCCGCATTTCCTTCACGTTATTGAAAGGGGCACAAGCCATCGCTCAGCCAGCAGCTGGCAGAAAAGGGGAAAATAATGAGCGCATCTGGAAGGGAAGGACACCAGGGAAGCCCAGCTGGGCAGGAGGGGTTGAAGGCAGAGCAGCAGCATCCCAGTACCGACTGGTTAAGCACAGGCACAAGGAGCATGGAGTGTCACTGCTGGGGCTGACTGTCCCTTTCCCATCTCCGTGCCATTCGTGCTGGTGTGTTGCACACTGCCAGCTTGCTGGGGGGGGGATGCCAGACCCCGGTGGCTCGTTGCCCGGGGGCAGCAGGTTTTGTGCTCCTGTCCTTTGGCCATCGCACGGGTGCACAAAACCTGCTGCTCCAGGGCAGCGAGCCACTGGGGCCTGGCATCCCCTGGGCTCCTTACGAAAGGTGATGAATGCAGCTTGGGATTGCTACATCCCCCAGCAAATGCCATAGCCCATGGGCAGACAGAAAGGAGCAGAATCACTGGAGAATTGGAAGAAACAGGCAACCCACGCCAGGCAGTGACGTGTTTTAGGAGGGGACCTCCTGCCTCAGCAGGGAGAGATCAAAGGCAGCGACAGGCGCAGCGGGATTGCTGTCAAACGAGCTCTCCTGAGAGGAGCCAGTCGGGCCGGGTACTACATCCCAAGTTGCTCCGAAGAGTAATGAGGTGGCAAGATATTTTGGGTGGAGGCAGATCGCCTTCGACAGAGCTGATTTGACGGGGTAGTAACAAGCAACCTTAACCGCGGCACCGCCGTGCACTGCTTCCTCGCCCATCCGGGGCGGGAACGCTCCTCTTGGTCTCTGCACGAGGTCCCCAGCTTTTGGGGCAGGGACATCTAGGGACCCCACCTCTTTTAAACAAAAAAAGCAAATAAATTCAGCAGGGGCAGCAGCACTGGAAGCAACAAGGGCCATTTTCTCAGCATCGTTTACAAACAGCTGGGAGCATTAAGCAGCTGGGAGCATTAAGCAGCTGGCAGCGAGGAGGATGGCTCCGGCAGGGAAACAGTGATGGCAGCACATGGAAAGGACGGCTCCTGGGGGAGCACCGCTGCCTTGCACCTTCTCCCACTGCTAAAGGAGAGCTAACTTTCAGACAAATCACACAATTTGTTCTTCTGGGCTATGTTTGTTAAGGAAATTTCTCTTCTTTCCTCTAACGAGCACATGCTGGCCGGTGAATCTCTTCCCTGCGATCGGCCCAAGCGAGCCACGCGGCGGGCACCGTGCAGCACCGGGCATCGCGCCGGGGCTCTGGCGCCACGTGCTTTAGCAATGCACAGTTGTCGAGGCTGCTGTCGGCATCTCAGCACAGCCTGTCTGCAGAGTTGTTACTAATAAATCGTAACAACCCCTGCTTGCTCTGCAGTGCCCGCAGGAGTTAATGATTAAACTCTAGCTAGCCCAGTGTTCTTGGAGCAAGCCAGATATGTTATCACTGCGCATAAACCTCTGTGCAAGGAACAACAGCGACCCTTTCTGGGTCACTCTCGCCAGACTTCAAAGTTAAAGGACATTTGGAAGCAAAGAACAGCTGAGGTCTCTGGGAAGCAGGAGCGTACTCATACCCCTGCCCTGCCGAGGGTGATCCAGCAGCTCACCAAGGGCAAGCCGGTCGTTGCTGTGGCAGAGCCAGAACATAGGTTTTAAGAGCAGGAATGAGGAACATTGGATCTAGTTAGGTTTTAAGATATCAGGTAAAGTTGCATCCCTGGCAAGTAAAGCAAAACAAACCCAAACCAGGAAAACCCTGGTTATTTGAACACAGCAGGAGTCAGCAGTAAAAGGCTGGAACGTGTTCGGTGGAGCTCGTCTTTGCTGTTTGGCTTTTCTGTACCTGCAGAAGGTAGGTACAGAGACCTACGTTAGGTCTCCAGTGCCGAGCACTGCACGCCTGGGAGTGGCAGTGACAAGGTTTGGGGGTACGGCTGCCTTTTTTCTTTTAAAATTCCATTAGAAACAAAGAACAGGAAAAAAGAATGTAATGGAGAGAAATGCAGAGTATATTGTGTCAAATCTTGCACTAGGTTGTCCTGGGCATGGACAGGCATCACCCAGGCCACTCCTGCTGTTGACCTTAGCAGAATTCAGATTCACCTGAGGACACCTACTGCACGGTCACATTTTAACGTGATGGGACGGCTCTGTACATCAGCTCACCCTTGGCTGAGGGGAGTTTGGAGGACACCAATTTTCAGGGAATGTTGCTCCTATGCTTGAGAGTCTGCCGTGCTGGTATTTCATCATTAATAACTAGAAACGACCAGGGCTTGCCTTAGTTAGTTGGTGTAACTGGGGAGATGCCCCTGTGATGCTCGGGGCTGATGAGCAGCCTGGGCTCAGCCCTGTGCCTGGCCTTGGGGCGTGGGGACCTGGGACAGGGTGACACGAGCTGAAACCCAGCAGCACTTCTACCATGCCTGACTCCACAAAGCCTTAGTTTATCATAACCGCCAAGAGGCTTGCAGGTTTTCAGCATGCCTACAGGGATTATGGCATCGCCTAGAAGCTCAGCTGAAGCAGCAGCCTGTTGTATTAAACACAGCATGCAGCTGGATGAGCCCCCACCCCGAGGTCCCGCACAGACCCAGGGTCTGAGTCCCACTGCCTTCCTCCTTGTGTGCTCATTTATGCTGGTTGGGGCAACAGGAATATGAAGTGCCATTGCACCAGCATGGGAGCACTCCCCACACCTCCTCCATTTGCCACGCATTACTGTAAACACCAGCACAAAGCACTGAATGGAAGAGAAACGGGCCCTGGGTAGACCAGGCAAAGCATGGGGATCATCCTGGTGACTTTATGGAGCAGAGAAAGATGCAATATTTCTTGAAATAGGGGTAATTTATCCCTCCTTCATATCGGAGTAGTTGGAGTTGGAGGGGGTCCTTCTCTCCATCCACGCGTGAGCAGGGAAAGGGCAGAGCCTCAGCTACCGGTTATTGCCAAAACCCTGCTGGGACGTGGTTAAAAACCCTCGGACATCTACAGTCCTCTTCCACAGAGCTGGAGCAATTGCAGTGGGAACCTGGGTCTCATAGCAGCCCAGGTTTGATGTTCTCCAGCTGGAGACGTGTTGGGCCAGCAGGAACCAACCCACCTCCCCAACCTCCTGCGGGACACCAGCCCCAAGGCTCCCTGCTGACGCCCACACCGAAGCTGCTGCACGATGTCAAAGGCTGTTATTAAGACAACCAGTTTCTCCTGGAGACTGTGGCCCAGTACAGCTGATGTTCTTTGATACTGCCAGAATTTAACAACCCACTTCTCCTGAATTTGATCTTTGTAATGAAAGACGTGTGCAAGAACACTTTTAATTGGAATAGTAGGTCTTGACAGGCTCATGTAGACATGGAAATGATATGTCTGAGCCAGTATGGGACTGATAGTTAAGAGGGGGATGAATACTCCATGCAAAATGCAAAGCTGAGTGTTTTCTTTGGGTCTTTTCTAACATTCTTGCACTACGTAAACACAGCCTGTATAATCGGCATTAGGCGCTGAGGATACATTTACCAACTCTTCAGGTTACTTCTGAAATATTATGATCTCTCTTCATGGCTTTTTTTCTGGCTGGGGTCTGTTGTGATTTTGCCTTCCAGGCACAAATCAAGCAAATTATGCCCCAAATTAAGTAGTATGAAGTCTGCTTTTGGAGGTACTCAAATAAGAGCCTAGGAACTCAGCTGGAGTTTGGCTGAACCTGGAGGTGGATTTTGTTTCTGTTCTTGCTTTTCTCCTGTCCACCTCCCAGGCACCCCCAAATGCCATTAATAGCTATTAATAGCCATTAATAGGCATTAATAGGCAGGAGCAGCCTTTCCCTTGCCTCTCTGTGAGAAGAGCAGCATCGCTGCTGCTCCTCGCACCAGCTGTGTCAGTGCCGGCGGGCTGGAGGAGCACAGCTGCGGCAGCCGGTAGCTCATCTGACTGCCCACCAGCTTTTCCCCTTGTAAAAGAGAGGCTCATCAGGCTGCTCAGGCTCCTGCCAGTCTGCAAACTGGGGCTGTTTTGGCTGCTTTTGCATCAGGTGATGGTGGGGATCCCACAGGCACTTGGCTGAGGAGCGGCTCGTTGCTGGAGTCCCTGCTGATGAGAGATGCGGGCTGGGCTAGAGCAAAGGTAAAGCTCTTCCTTTGAGTCTGCGAATTATGGGTTACATCAGAGCAGGAGAGCTTTGCTCCCTGTGGCCCTTGCTGCCTGGCATGGAGGGAGCGGGCCAGCATTGGGGAGCAATTATCTGGGTGACTGTAAATGCAGGGCTGCTCTGACTGATGCTGCGTCCTGGCTCCTCCTGCAAACAAAAAGGGGGAATATGTGGTGCTGCCCGTGTGAACCGGCAGGCTTCAACCGGCCTGATGTGCAGACAGGCAGCAGGAGAGGTTCCCACCCAGCGCTGCACTCCTCAGGCTGTAGACTTTCAAGTGCAAATGATTGATTTTAAAGGCAAGGAGAGCACGGTATAAATGGAAGAGGAGAGGAAGATGCAAGGTTAAGCTCTGAGTGAAGGGGCCAGCCCTCTGAAGCCAGTTCTTGCAAGGTATCTAGTAGCTCCATCTTTTGTGGCCCGTTGCCTCCCTAGAACAAATTTCTCTGTTCTGAGACAGAAGCCGTTTCCTTCAGGGCTGCCAGCTCCTCCTGTGAGAGCAGAGCTCCATCTTCCCCGTCCCAGCCCCTACCGCCATATAAAATAGCATAGAGACAGAAAGCTGGTACCCATGGATAAGTTTCTCAGGACTGAGCTTTCTACTCTCTTCCAAACCTGTGTTGACTTTGTAGTTTTAGCAGGAATAGTAATATGTAGGCAGTTGATTTGCCTTTTATTCCTCATCCTTCCTTGTATAATGAAAATGAGGGTGGTTTTATGGTGCGTTTCATCCACATGCTCCTCTCCTCTGACCACTCCTTTTTACCTGCTGCTGATTCCAGCGTTATGCTACTTAATGCTCTGTTTTACTACACATCACTTGCATAATGCAGATACATGACCACTGCAGTCTCAAAGGTAATCTCACCTTGTTTATCTGATGAGAGAGGAGAAGAGCATTAAGGTTTCTCACAAAGCATTTTTGGCCTGAAACAGAACCGTAACTTCTCTTAAAAACAGATTGTTTTGGAAACAAAGAATTCTCTTCCACTCCTTGGCTTATTTATTCAAAACCAGGGAGTACTACAGTGTCACATATATGTCAAGCATGAAAGCTAAGTTTTGATTAGACATCCTAGCAGAAATCTCACTTCCAAAGATTGCTTAGTAAGCTATGATGGGGCGGAGTGATGTTCATAAGCAGGAGTTGTGCCCATGGCCTGGTTGTATGAAATGGAAACAAAAGAGAATAAATTAAAACAACAGCCACAGGAGATCAGGGTCATTCCTCTGGGAATGAACTCCAGATCTCTGCTTTTCCACGGGGCAAAGCACTTCTGCTGCTGCTGGGTCCTCTGGGTTGAATCGCTCATCGTGGGTAAGCCCTGTTCCAAAAGCAGGCGTTGCTGTTTAATCCTGCAGGCAAAATATGACGTTTTACAGGCTAGATATGTTTGCAGCCATTAGAAACGAAGGTGTTTACCCCCGCAGGCGGCGTGACTCCTGGGCTGGGACCTTACGAAAGAGCAGACACATGACTGTGCTTGGTGCCACCCAGAGGCAAGCCCTGCTGCCGATGGACGGATCCTGCTCTCGCAGAGAGCACGGCCACCTCTCAGCTTCGCGGAGCTTTTTGCAGCATCTGGGAGTGGTTTCCTAAAGCCAAGCTGCTCTTTCTGCCTCCTGCTTCAGCCAGGGTGGCCCCTGCCCCAGGCACAAGCAGGCAGCTGGGGAGGAGCGGGGCAGGACAGCGTGGATGCGAGAGCCCAGTTTGTAAGTGCGGAGCAGCCCCCTTGCTCTTTGGCCACGCGTTAGCCCAGAGGCACCTTCCCAAGGCCATGTGGACCAGGTTGCACAGGCGGGACCTCAGCTCTGGCCGTGTTTATTGTGACCCACTCGTGCTGGGACAGGCTCTCACCCAGACCGCGGCGTGGAGGGCAGTCTCTGCACCCTGCCCAGCTTTCAGTGCTGCCTTAATCCTGCCTAACCTCCGCAAACCCCTTAAACCACTGGCGATGCCCCAGGCTTCCCCAGCGGCGCTGGGTTAGAGCCATCCCCGTGCCTGGGGAAGGGGCTCCGGGCTGCGGTTATCGCCCACGGCGTGCAGCCACGCAGCAGCTTGCCAGTCCTGCCTGGCCGCTGCTGGCCCAGCTCCAGGCTTGAAATGAGGCGCTGGGCTCAGGCTGGGGGAGTTAATAATGACTTTCCAGGCTCCTTCTCCCTTTCGGAGCCAACGTACCTGCAACAAGGTGTTTGCTGAGCAACCTGCTGAGTTTTCGGTCAGACCTTAGCCCATGCGGCTTCTCCTGTTTTCCTCCCTGATCTACAGGTTTGCATTACTGCTGGCCAGCCCCAAATTAATTTACTTAATTGCTTAACTACAAAGAAGTATTTCCCTGCTTTCATGAAGTGTAGCTAATCAGACATCATTTTCTCATGTTCCTTGGATTCTTTACGTGGGTCAGTACTATTCCCTCCACTTGTGCACACCTTTATTACGTGAGGGTTTGAGAAATGATGCAGCTTTTGCAGAAGGATGCCCTCCCCTTCTTTCCATGCAAAAGCAAAGCTCTGCTGATGCCTGTTTGGAGAGGAATTAGAAGCCTGGCTCTGGGTTTTGTCAGTATGAGCCTGTTTAGTATTCACAACGCTGTCTTTAAAAGCTGATTGTACTGCAAGGTCAGTGATGAAAACAATTAAGTGCAACTGTATGGTAATGCTGCAAGCAGTTAATTAACACCAGTAAATTGTTTAGTGCAATTGCCTGCATGGGTCAGCCCCTCTCTCGAAAGCAAGCCGATGTTAGATTCCAAATTAAATTGCCTGTTAGGAACAAAGGCGCTTGCTTTATTAGCAGAGGCTCTCTCTAGATGTCCGACACTGAAAGCCGGGATTGCATGAAAGATTTTTTTTTTTCCTGGTGAAGAAATTAAAATGGTCCTTTCAAGCTAAGTTGTTAGCGTGGCTTTTCAACTAACGTGGCTGCTGGGGGAGATGTCCCCACAGACCCAGGAGATGGTGCAGGTTGGAAGGGATTGACTGGAGCAGCGGCAGGTCCCATGTCACCGGTTCCAGTTTGGCAGTGCCGTGGCAGACTTTGCTTCTGCTTATTGTACTGGAAGCACTTATATGAAATCCCATCTCGTGCGGCTCCTGGGTTGCAGGAGGCCCAAGTCTCTGGTTCAGACCTCATCATTTGCAATGCCTGGCTGCTGTCTGGGTCACTCACTCCTCAAATCAAGGTTATATTGAAGGTTAAAACTCACTATTTAGCTTTACCAGAGCTCTGACTCAACACAAGAGTAAATCTGTATTACACAGTCACTTTCTGATAATATACAAGTTTATTACAGAGATAAACCACCTCTGTTGTAAAAGGTGCACAGCATAAACATTGACAGCATCAGCTGGGTCTGAAAGATGCGATGAGAATTTGAAAGGGAATGAAATGGTGGTGTCTCAGATTTGCATCTCTCTCGTTTTGGGCAGCATTTCTGTTTTTCCCACCGAAACGCAGTCTATCGCTTCTTACCTGTCACTTCATGATAAACACGGATGCATGTATGTCTTAAGTGCTATATCCAGGCTGTCAGGGCTGGATGTGAGAGCAGTCTGGCGGAGGAGGCAGCGGGATGTCTGTGCAGCCATCCAGCCTCTCGCCTGCAGGTGCTGTACGAGGAGCACTTGTCCACGGAGGGAGCGTTGCTTGAGCCCCCTCCGGTTCCCATCAGCCTGGCAGTTTCGTATGTGGCAGTTGTGGCTTTTGGGAGGCACTTGCGTGGGCAAGTGAGTGCTCAGGCCTCACAGGCTTTGGATAAAGTTAACAAAAAACCATAAAAATCCTAAAGGAGCAGCAGAGTCTTGCAGTTCTTCCCAGAGAGGCTTTATCCACAGGCAACCCCTTTTAAAATAAGCCAAACCCCCAATTCCATGGCTTCCCCACTGTAATGAATCCACAAATGCATTAAAGACCTTGTAGGAGAATATGCCCCATCCACATGCTGAGTGATGCTTTATATAAATAGCTCATATACACTTGCTATATACAACATATTATGTACATGTGGCGTTACTTTATTTGGCGTGAAGCTCTGAATACTTCTCGTGGTACCCCTCCCAAGATGCTGGAGCAGGAGATCACAGCAGAAGATGCTTATGGTTGTGCTGCCTGAGGACAGAGAGTGAAGGCACCTGGATCCAGGATGAAAAGCCCCTTGTCTTGCAGCCCTGCCACCCGCAGTTATTCCTTCAGCAGACCGAGTTTCTTCAGTGCCTCTCGCCGGTTCTCATCGGTTGCGCCCTTGGGGGAAATCTTCACGCTGATGCAGGAGCGGGACGGCCTGGGGAAGCTCTGCAGCGGGTGGGATTGCCGCTTGCTGCTCTTCTCCTGCTCCACCTGCCCAGGCTCCTTCAGACCAGCAAAGTCCTTCCCTGCCCCGAGGGATGCCGGCCGGGGGCGGCTGCTCCTGAGGAAGCTTGGGGCAAGCCGCTCGATGAAGGACATCTTGCCCAGGGAGCTGCTGGTCTTGACGCTCTGCTCCTTGGCACTGCTCATGTAGCTGCTCAGCCCCACGCCGGAGCGCTCCAGGGTGTTGGATTTGAAGTTCATCTGCCGGATACCTGGCACCGACCTCTCTGCTGCCCCGCAGCATGCCTCAGGCTCCCCAGCGACGGGGAATGCCATCTCCCTTGGCTGGGGATGCACGGTAGGTTGAGGATGGGTGCTGGGCTCCCTCCTGTCCTGTGACAGTCCAAGCTTCTCCAACGCCTCCCGTCGGGCTTTCTCCCTCTCCTTGGGGTCGAGGTGCCCCGAATTTGTCTTTTCGGCAGCGGCATCACCGGCAGAGCCAGGCTGCGAGCCAGCTGAGGATGGAGGTGGTGCTTTTACCTTCTGGCCGGGCTCTGTGGTGAGTGGCACTGGGCTGTTTTTGCTGGTTTTCAGGATAATATTTGGTGGCAATTTTCGTGGTTTGGGGGCAGTTGGAGGCCCACGCTTGGCATCTGGGTCCTGAGGGGCCTCTTCTAATGTGGATTTCTCTGGCTGGCCCCATGAAGTCCAAGTTTTGGTCTCCTTGGCTGTTTCCCTCTTGGCATCTGAGCGATTGCTACGTGACCACTCATGGCTCACCGGGTCATCCTGGAAGGGATCTGGAGGTTGGATAATCGAAGACCCCAGGGGCTTATTCTGGCTTCTGGCATTGGCTTGGTCAAGCCTGTCCTCCTTGGCCATCTCCTGTGAAGATTTACTTACTGGGTCCTCCATTGTGCAGACAGTCGCTTTGCCATCAGAAGCTCTGTTTGATCTTTGTGCATTTGCTACAGTGATGCTCCTTGGAAGACTGTAATAGCCTGGGCTTGGAACCGCTGCAGGAGCCGAGCTTGAAAAGGCAGAGATGCTCTTACTGCTCTTCTGTTCAGCTGCATGCTGCTGACCTGCACTCGGAGGGGGAGCCCCATTTTCCAAATCTAAGCAAAGAGAGATGTGAAGTCATGCACTGTTCTGCAGACGGACACGGGACACCTTCCTGTTGAAAAGACTCACTTCTTCGTGCCTGCTGAACCAGTGCAGAGTACTTGCACCCAGAGAGTTTACCCTGACCCCAGCTAATATGCTGTCACAGCTAAGAAAGTCAGACACTTTGGATTTGACAAAGCACACAGTGAATGAGGAGTCTTGTTAATCTGAGCAAAGGTGCTCTGCCCTGCCCTGCGGTTCTGCTGACCTTGCTGGCAGCTGCTAGCAGCTCCTGCATGCGAGAACTGGGAAAATGCAGCTGGTGCCCTACCTATCTCGCTGCCTACAGCCACCTCTCAGCACAGAGTGACGAAAACAAGCTGGCTTTAGCTTACCACGTGCATAAAACTGGGGCAATGCTCCTTCCCTGCCTGCCACGGGAACGCACCCCAGCGAGAAAGCCCCTTTGCAAGCAAGGCTGGAGCACGGATTTCCAGCTTACCCCGGGGAATGGAGTCTCTCTTAGGCCACGTCCCGGGCAGCCTGGAGGGCTCCACGTAGTCGGTGTCGTCAGTAGAGACCCCGCTGTCTGCTTCTGCATCCAGTGAGCCAATAGTTTCTTCTAAGAACATCAAACACTCTTTCTCTTCCACAGATAAGTAGTCATAACTGTTATCACTCTGAAAAAAGAAAAAAAGCAGTACAGGTAGGAGACACAGGTGTATTACTGTTCACAGCCCTGGCAGTTAAGAGGAGACCTGTGACAGCTCCTGGCCAGGAGACTTGGCCAATGACTATTCAAAAATTGGTACTTACAGAAAACAAAACAATTTCCTTTAAAAAAAAATATATATACATAAGGCCATTTTTATATTACCCTACTATGACCATCAGAAGATGGGTTATTCTTAATTTGGAAACTTGGCCTCCACCTTTTAGTTCTTTAGCTTACTTTGTATGAGCAGATGGGTAACATGGGTGGTCTATAGGTACAGACGTCTGTACTGATCAGCAATGCTGGACCTTAGAAGCTTGTCTAAATATCATAACCACTGAAGGCTTATCTGTGGGTGGTGGTCCCTCTCCTTCTTCTCCCATTCGTACCCCAGCAAGATCCTGTTTAAATTTGGTTGTAGTTCAAGTATCATGAGATATGATTGCTGTGGAAGTGCCAAGTTAACAAGGTGATACATGGAAAATGTCATGAAAAAACTGACTCGGGAAAGGATGGAGTGTGCATCAGATCAACGAGCACAGAGGAGAAATTGTCCCAGGTGGAGCTGTTTTGCAGGGAGACTCCTATCCAAATCTTTTACCATGCAATATTGCAACCAGTTTTTCCATCCCTAATAAATTTCAGAGGGTTTGGTTCTGGTTTGCAATACATCAGATGGAAAACCTGTTCAGGACTGAGCGCTGCACTTACACATATCAATTATGCTCCAAGTCAGACAGGATGTAATTAGTCCATCAATCTTGGAATCAGTGTTTGGAGACAAACAAGCTTTAATGGACAGATAGTGAAAAATGACACATCTACACCCATGGTCCACACTCATCTCTGCCTTAATAGGAAACTAATCTCTTGTCAGCTGGGAGGAGTATGGTTCGCTGTCTTCTCCAGGTGAAGTCACCCTTGTTGGAGCCAGTCTGACCCAGTTATCCAACTGGTCTAATCCTCCACTGGGGAACTCGCCAGGCTCCTCCTGCCAAGTGCCTGCACTATTTGCCTCTGCATCTTCAGGCAATACAGGAGCCACTGGGCTCTCAGTATCGTTTCCCCGAGGAGGCCTTGGAGGAGCTCAGGCTCCTGATCGCTGCCACACACGTGGCAGGATGGAAAGTCTGGGAGTGCTTTGGGGCAGGAGTTAATTCGGTCCTTGTGCTGCCCTTAGCACGGTGCTGTATCAGGGCCCCCTGGTGCTTCCAAAGCACTGATGGAGAGTGGTTTCGAGCAGAGATCTGGCCAAAATCCTTCCTCAGCTGCCAAGAGGGGCGAGTTGAGCCTGCCGTGCCTGGACTGGGTGCAACAGGGGTACTTACATGCTGTGAGTGGTTGGAGGCCGTGCTGACCATGCTGTCGCAGCTCCCGGAGTTGCAGCCAGCCATCCCCAGCCCCAGCTCCTCCCTAGGCATATCACAGGCTGCTGCGGCGTCCGGCGCGGGGGGCAATATCCCGGCTGAAGCAGAAGAAAGGAGAGGCGTTAAGCTGCGAGCCCCCGCCGGGGTGATGCAAATGCGCTGGCTCAGCCGCAGCGAGGGCAGGCGGGCTGTGAAGCTGCCGGGTGGATGCAAACACGTTCGTTCTTAGGCGGCGCTCTCCAGGAGAAGGGGCAGCTGGGCTTTTTTAAAGCATCCTTGGAACTGAAGATTTCCGCAAAAGAACTGGAAATAGAGTAAGCTCTGGACCGCCTAACCACAGCCATCTCACGTTGGTGGTTATTTAATCATCTCGGAGGTGTGGATAAGGTGGTTCCTGAGTGAAGCAGGAGGCTGTAAGCCCACCGCAGCCTCGGAGCTCAGCAGCAGTGATCCCGTCCCAATGCGAGCCCCAGCCCAGCTCTGCCTTGTGGGACCTCTTCCCTCTGCCGCACCCACCGCTGCCAGCTACGCAGCTGAAGTTCTCTCAAACTTCTGAATGCGCTGACCCGAAACGCTGCCGGTTAGTCACAGCCTTGCCCTGCCGTGAGCTTCCTCCTGGCAAAGAGCTTCCTCGGGGGCCACGGAGGTGGCGTGGCCGTGGGGAGGTGCCCGGGTACCTTCGGGGCACGCCTGGGTGTGTTTGGGCACATGCCTGGCATCACTTGCGAGGAGCAGGGCAGTGCTGGGAGCTGTGCCCAGGCTGCAGCCGTGTACCAGGTCTCCAGCCACCCCGGGGGTGTTGCAAACAGCACCCAGTGTCCCCCCCTGCTCACAGCAATGCACCACTGCTGCTCTGGGTGCAGCCCGTACCCCCGACACCGGTGGGACCTGAACGCGGTAGCAGCTGCCTGACAAACAACCTGCCGTCGGGGTTCCCAACAGCCAGACCTTCCCAGGCGGCGGAGGGACCAGTTATGCTCGCAGGGTGCGTGGCCAAGAGAGCTCTGCCGCCGGCAGGGAGAGGCTGGGCAGCCTACAAAAGGCATAATTACTTATGGATGTAAAGCATTAAGCTTCCAAAATTTACTGACACCGCCAATTACGTGTTTTCTTCGTGCGCGCCGCCCATTCTTCCGGAGAGGAGGCTAATGAGAGCGGCAAAACAAACACCCCCTCCAACACACACGGACCCACGCAAGAGGATTTGCTCATCGGAAGACAGAGGAGCTCTTTGTGCTGTAACCTGGCTGTGGCACGCAGAAGCACACTGCTGCTTTTTTTTTTTTTTCTTGTAGCAGGATCAGGGAATTAGATCTAGCGATAAGTGAGCAGAACTGGCTGCTTGTTCAGAGTGTGAGACCCTGAAAGAATCCCTTTGTAATTGGAATATGCTGCAAAAATCAGATTTCAACACCCACGCCCTGACAGATCCGATCCTTCCATGCAGGAGGAATTTAATATTTCAGTCTCAGCTTTGCCTTATTTACTGCTTAAATTACATTTCAGTAAGTGGTGGTTTTGGAAGAGCAATACCCTTGATTCTTTGAATTTGGGTAACTTTATAGCCAGAGTTTTTAGCTGTCAGGAAGCAGAGACACCAGCTGAGTTTGGGGGTTTTTAGGCTTCCACAAGCCACACGGTTTTCCTGTGCACCCGAACGTTTGCAACATGAAATAGGAATCTACTTCTAAGCAGCAAGAGGCTACCGCCTGCTCGGTCAGGATTGCTGCAATGCTCCTCACTGCCTCCCGCCCTGCCGCACAGTCGAGAGAGCAAAACACTCCCAGGGAAGCGAAAGTCTTGCTCGAACTTGACGCCTGCAGCTTGAGCAGCCGGTCGGAGCCAGCGTCTGCTGTTGCAAGGCAGCCCCACGGGCGGGCGAGCAGCAGCGCGGCCCAGCTCTAATTAGGGGTCTCGACAGAGCTAATTTCTCCGTGAGGATGCCCACCATCGTCAGCCCATTGGAAGAAATAATTTGCTTTTGGTCAAACAGCGGTTGCAGAAACATAAAGCAGCTGCCAAGGCTTTGGCACCCGTTGAGCCCCAGCTCACGAAGAGGCAAAGTTCAGCCCGGAGCTCCTCGGACGCTGGAGAGGATCTACGCAAAAACAAGAAGTTCACTTTCCTGCTCACTAGTTCTCTGATGCGATTATGGCTCTACCGCGTTCATCTGACCCGGGAAAGGGGAAAAAATCAGTGTTGAAAAATCCCAGTTTTTACAATTCAGAAGGATTTTACAGTTCCTTCCTTTTGCTGAATAACACGGCGGTTCAGCCACAAACTAAAAATATGACTGAGCATTTAAATGAAAAGACATGATACTTGAAAAGCTGTTTTTCAACAGTGTATATATCTTCCCCCACTAAAAATGCTTTTAGAAGAAGCTATTTTTTATCTAAAATAAAAGGCCAGTTCACACAGCTTTTGTGACAGCTGCCATAACTGTCCCTTACAAAGCTCACCAAGCCCTCAAACATCAAAGAGGTGCTGGGTAGCAATTAATGCTAATTGCTGTATATGAAGAGGCTACTTTCTTTTAAGCCCAGTACTACTACAAGCACTCTATCGCAGCTCTCCAGCAATGTTAAAGAACCTTGGTATTTTTGCTGTCTAGGGTAGGGCAGCCAGACCCCCTCTGCCTTACAGCTGCTGGCAAAGCGCTTTGTCCTGGCCAGCTCAAAACACAAACCCAAGCAAAACCCCGTTTGCAGGTACCATCCCAGCTGCTCCCACTCTGCAGCGGCACAGCGGGACGGATCCCACCTCAAGGTGAAAGGAGACGATGGCAGCAGATCTATAGTTCCTCCTATTTAAACAAGTCAAGCGCACGTAGCAGTTGCCTGAGCCGATTGCTGTCCAGAGCACAGCTTTCCCAGCCTCTCCGCCGGCAGCAGCTGGAGCACCCCAGCTTTCCTCCCACCACCACCTTCAAACCACCTCGTCCATCTTTGCTGGTGCCACCTCCCGTGACACCTCCACACCTTTCCCCTTCCAAAGCAAAGCACGTCCGTAACCCCGCGGGTGCCCGGAGCCCCGCGTCCCACCCGGGCAGAGGCGCTCAGCCCCTTGCCCGCAGCCCATTCAGCAGGAAAAGGACAGAAAGCAAAGGACAAGAAGGAATAGAGATTTTTTTTTTTTTTTTCTTTTTTTACCAGGACGTCCGTCGTTCCACGCTGCTGAAATCCTTGTCCCGGCCGTGCCTATCCTAGGACTTCTTTACTTTTCTGGGCTAACCAAACAGAGCCGGGTTACACATTAACTTGCTTCCCCAGCAGAGATAAGGCTGCGCGGGTGCTTGGCAGGTGGGTGCTCGGCAGGTACGCGCTCGCGGGCGAGCCCCCGGCCCCTCACCTGCAGCCTCCTGCACCGGGGCGAGAGAAACTCATCTCGCACCCATGCAAGGCAGGTTCGTTACCGCTCCGGGCTGGGGTCACAGCACGGCCGAGCCCCTAAACCAGCTCCCTGTTCTGACCTGAAGCAGCCGGGTCCCCGCGTGCTGTGCTCTCTCGCAGCCCTGCCTGAGCAGCTTTGCTCCGAGCCAGCGCGGTGCAGGCAGCGCAGGCAGAGGCGCAGGCAGAGGTGCAGCTGCAGAGGCAGGCAGCAGCACCAGCACCCGGTGCCCGGGAGGCTGCGGGCAGCTCCGCTCGGTACCACCCAGCTCACTCACTTCCCGGCTTGGCTGGTGTCCTCTGATGTCCTCAGCACGGGTTTTGCCGGAGACTCCTTAATCCGACAGCCTGTTCTGCCGCATAGCTGCTCGCTGACATGCAGAGGAGCCGAACGCACAGCCCTGACCAAAGCGCCTTTGTACACAGTAATTAAGTCCTTTGCTGGGTGTTTGTGCCGTGTGCTGCTGAACACATTGCCCCACAACAGGTTTATTCTCTTAGGTGGTTTTGTGCATGAAGTCCTTCAGCTCAGGGTAGGACGCGGTTCCTTCTCGGCTCTAAAAACACAGATTGTTCCTAGAACAGGTATATACTTGCATATCACCAAAGCTTTCCCAGAGACTGAGAGTTTGCCACCTGCTGCTGTACGCTGTAAGGAGATTCTTGTAAGGACGGGTAAAAAACCATTTTAGATGGGAAGCTTCACCACTAAGCTTTATTTGCGTGCTAGAGGAGGGGGTGCCCAGGCTGTGCGCAGCTCTGGGGCTTGTTCTGCCCAGCCGCAGCTCCCCCTTCACCCCTCCTGGCATCGCTCCCTGCAGGCATGGAGCCCCTCTGCAGGTTCACTCCCCGGCTCTCTAATGCTGGAAACTCTTTCCTCCTCCCTAGGCAGCTTGAGGTTGAGTCCTAGAGCCTGGGTGAAGCTAAAGCCCCCGAGACGCCCATCACACCCCTCTTCACCGCAGCCGCCCTCCTCACTCACACCGAAACTGCTGCCGGGGCATTTCCTTCGGCAGCATCCCCTCCTCCGAGGACGAGGGTTTACCACCTCCGCCGCCTCTCTCCAGGGGAAGGTAAAGAACCCCCCAGTTATTCCACCTGCAGCACCCTGTGCAGCACTGGGTGACACCGACCCCCAGCACCCGATCTGCCCAGCTGGTGCTGCAGAAACAGCTGGAAGAGCTGCAGTGGCTCGTTATTACCCTGACTCTGGGGTCTCCTATTAAAATTACAGCTTTTCTCTCTGATAAACAATGCTTGGGCCATTGCTCCCCCTCCCACACACGCACAGCATAGACTTGTATCTGCTCTGCAAGGTGCTCCTCACCGAATAACTCGAAATATCCAAGGAGAAACCCTGCAGCAAGCTTCCAGAACTGATACAGCCACCAGATTCATTCAAGTTTTCATGCTTCAATGGTTTTATTTTTTTTTTTTTTTTAGAAAAAGATTGTGTTGCAATGTCTGTTCCCAGCTGCACAGAACAGGGAAGTGGAAACAT
Organism: Platalea leucorodia; assembly: GCF_965183815.1. NCBI lineage: Eukaryota > Metazoa > Chordata > Aves > Pelecaniformes > Threskiornithidae > Platalea > Platalea leucorodia. Next base: position 2,959,996 of record NC_138841.1, read on the forward strand.
CAGTTATTTAAAGCCATGGTAGGATGGAGAGAAAGCAGAGGAGCCAGGAAGCAGAGGTTCCTACCAGCGTCGCTGAGCCCCAGCTGTGCGGTGTTACGAAAGGCAACATGTGCCTTGGCGAGCAAACCAACAAGCCAGAGGCTCCCGGGAGCCCCAGCCAGCCCCGCTCGCCCAGGCTGGCCTGCAGCAGAGGTAGGAGATGCGAACGCGGCACGTTGCGAGCAGCAGCACCGGCCCCAGCCGCTGCCCGAGCATTGCAACAGCCGGGGACTGCAGAGCTGAGCGCAGGACTGGTGCAAGCGCTTCGGGAAGAGTTACCTGGCGGCGTGCTGGATGGTGCTGCAATTTAAATAGAGTCAGATTCATGCTAGTTTTGTCAAGTTGCACTTAGTTCTGAGCCTGCTTTAAAGGAGGGAGCAAATCAAACCCGGCGCGATTTCCTTATTGTACACACAAACCCAGTGGGAATGAGCAGCCAGCCCAGGACAGGGAACTGGGTCCCGAGAGCCCCGTGCCGACAGCACAGGGCCTGCAATCTGTGCAGTAGGTAGAGGTTGGTGCCTGCAGGGCTCTGTGTAGGTCAGGAAAATGTCATGATCCATTAAGGGAAGTCTTAAGCTTCTGTGAATCAGATGCCCAGAAAGAACCTGTTCTTTTTCCACATTCCTCTTCCTCCAACGAATATAAATAGCTACAACCCAAAATAAAGCGTGATTTCATATATATGGCACGAAGTATATGCAAGTAGTCAAATGATGCAGAGAAAACTACACAAAGCCGTGAAAGGACTTTGGCATGTTAACAGCCCTGTAGTGCCTCACCCTGTTCATAAACAAAAGAACACAACCGCTTTCGTCCGGGCCCTGAAGGAGACGCAGCCATACGGCGTCACCGATAAGATACCGGTTAACGTAACGACGTTTATTTGCCTCTGTAGGCCTGTTGGACACTTTCCTTAGACCAAATTGTCTGTACGGTATGTATGCTGACAAATCAATTATGAAAAATACCAGGTAGTTAATACCTAGTATTACACAGCAGTTTAGAGAAATAATTAAATGTTAATATGGCTGGGAACTAAGCAAGGAACCCTATTTATTATCCCTGGTTTACAGAAAGGAGGTAGAGAACTGAGGTGATCTGTTTCCATAGCTTGGTTAGCATCAACTTTACATCAGGAATGAGGAGTCAGCTCTCAAGGTATAATACAATTCCCCAACATTTCCCCCAAGGCTTTAATTACAAATAATAGACAAGGACACTGCAATCTTGGACAACCTAATTTTGTTAACTCCCCTATTGCATTCTTTTGTTACAGAAAGCATTCAGGTGCTCAGACTCAGAGGAGTAGAAAAACAATATTGATTTCAACCAATCTGAAGTCATTTTATTCCGCCCAGTCCAGAGCAGAGCAAAACCTGATGGCAGTTTGCAGCTGGATGCATAGCTTCATTTAAAACGCAGGCAGACATTTGATTTGTACAATAAAGAGCTGTAATTTTCAAAATAGCAAGCTGAATTTTTTTTGTTCTTCTTATTAAAGAGTTTCCCTGCCCGGGAGAGGTTTGCAGGGCTTACCCACGGCTGGGTTCGTGCAGGGCAGGAGCCAGCGCCACAGTGAAATCTGCCCGACGCAGATGCTTCAGCAGTTGTGTGTCAGTCTGATTTCTCAAAAACTCCATCGATACGTGGATATCGGTGTTTAAGGCAGAGAAATTCTGCGTTTTCTTCATTCGTGCCTGTCCCCTCCTCCTGCTTCCTCAAAAGTCGAGAAGGGCAAATAGATAATGCTGCTTAGGTCAAAAATGTGTATGAAAAAATGAATGCTGTGTTCCTGTGCGGGGCTCCGTCGCCCCAGGGCGGATCGCGATTGCAGCACTGTTAGATTCTTGAACAGGTCTCTGGAAAAAGCGGGCTGGGCAGAGGAGCCACCGCTCCCAAACTGTCCCAAGCGGCCTCTGCTGTGACCGCGCACACGACAAGGTGCAGATTTCAGAGGCTGATTCTGTACCGTGAAACAAGATGTTCCTTTTCTCAGTCCTCTCCCCAGCAATCGTTCTCTTTACGTACCTTTATCCAGAACCAAGGAATTAAGTTTTTCCTTCAGAAACTGCAGAATATTACCGGCTCACTACCGAGACCGGTCTTTCAGGCAACTGCATCCATGAAGCAGATACGCGTGCTACTGAACCCACCTCTCCTTAAAGTCTGGGTACTTCATGATTTATATCTTTAAATGCAGAAAAGATTCCGCAGGTATGTAAATCTCTTTAGAGTTGTTCCTCTTGAGACCTGACTCTAATTACACAGAGGAAATATTTTACTATTAAAAACAAAAGTTATTGTTGAACGAGTTGAAAGTGAAGCAGCTTCATCCCGAACAGGTTGGGAGGCCGCGTCCCTCTCGCCGTGACTGTCTCTTGGAGTCCAGGAAAAAAAGGGAATGAGAGAGAGGGAAAGCTGATGCAAACTGCTCAAAGACTGCATTGCATAGATGTGAAGACCTCGAAAACGCGCTGGTGAACAGCAGCAAATAGAGCACAAACCTGAAATTCAAGAAGCGAGGCACGGACTAGGCCAGACCAGTATGCGTGCACCGGTCACGTTTACTGGTGCATCAAAAATCTTCGCAATTCAGGGCACACATTTAAGGAAATACGTTACGGCAACTGCCCTGTACTGATGAGACGCAAAGCGAACGCTATGCCACCGAATTACACTGGTGCCCAAGGCTTTCAGAAGCCTTTGCTAACGCCGCTCGTTTTCCTGCGATGGGAGCACGCGCTGCCCGCGTCGGTGAAAATCCCTGCTCAACGGCTGTTCGGCGTGTGACGAGCTTCTGAAGTGCTGTTATAACCACGGGATGCGTATTTCTGCATACCATAGAACGTCTTTGTGAAAGGCCGCGATTGGAGTGTGTTAGGCTTTTCTTTAATTAAAGAAGGGATTTAGTGCTGGGGAAACGGCCAGACTGGCACCAGGAAACCGGAATTCCTTATTTCATTCAAGACCCAGAACTGCAGAGATGGATAAAACAATACCAGTAGCCCAGCTTTTAGTAAGCACACCTCCAAGGCAAAAATTTCAGTTTCTGGGGCCCATTTAGTTACCGACCTCTGTGCTGAAGTATTCAGCAGGGAAACGAGTGCTCATATTAAATGGGAATGGGAAGAAGTGGTAAGGCGTAACCCGTACCGTACAAGCTTTCTGCATTGGTCTGGAGAGGCGACGTTATTCCCTGCCAGTACCTGAGCCTCCGTCCCGCACCACCTCTACTCTGAAATACTTGCAGCTACCATCTTGCTGGATAATTAACGACAGGTGAGTGCAAATGTACTAGTGATGTTCAGCAGTTCATCCCACTAGTACCAGCATGCCATTTTTGTGATACTTCCGTAATTGTATCATTAAGGGCAGGCAAATGCTGGTAAAAAGATATTCAAAAAAACCCTAACGTTTACAACATTTAGAAAAAAGGGAGTTGTACTTTAAATGTATCCATATCTTACATTTTCAATAATGTAGACACTTTCTGTGTGGGAGAGTTGAGGAGAATCACAGGTTTTCCAGCTCACAGGCAACACCACGGGTTATTTGCTCTTTGAATGAGTTTGTCAGTGTGTAACGGTATCAGCTTTTACAAAGATGAATTACAGCAGTTCAGTTGACATTTTTTAAGCAAAGAGATTTTATTTTCTAGGCAACGAAAGAAAACATCCAAGCAGTGATTTTGACACGTTTCCCTCAAATGGAACGGATTCTCTGTTAGCAGATTTCCAATGCAAACATGATATAGCAAAGCTAAACACTCTGGATTAAATAAAGCCAATTTTCAAAATACTGCAACTGAGAAATACCAAAAAAAAAATATTTCTACACACTTTCAGAAATCCTTCCGGGATACAAAGCTAAAATCTAAGTGTTGCTCCCCAAAGTCAATGCATTTGCAAACATGGCAGACAATAAATATGTATCTTCCACTTCTGCTTCAAAGACACCCAAAGATAGTCGCCTCGTACACCTCTCTGAGGTAGGTATTATGTCCATTTTACAGATGGCAAACGGTGAGGATCGGCTTCTTGTCCAAGGCGTCTCACCGCTTCAGTGTGAAAGCTGAGAATACACTTAGGATCGACAGTCTCTTGGTCTCATTCCTAGACAGTATTTCATCTCAAGTAGTTATAACACAGTGTAATCTTCATGTTCCTTTGAACTGTCAGGTATTTCTTTAGGTTTATAAGCTTCCAGGGGGCTGGTTTTAATGTTGGGGTTTGTTATTTTTTTTTTTTTTCCTAATGATAGGCTAAAAGCAAAGTGGGGTTTAACACTGGAAGCTAAGTGGCTTTCTACAGGAAACTCCCAACAGTGCTAACGGGTATTTTAATACTGAACTAAAAAGAAACCTGGTCCATAGTGCTCGTGGTGATTCTATTCTTTATACTTAATTATTCATGCCTCAATTCAGCAAAGCACTTATGTAATTATGTTCCTTCTTCAATAAGACCCTCCTGTATTTCAAGGTCCAAGTGGGAGCCTCTGCTGAGAACTTACAGTGAAACGTGCTTTTTACAGAAAAGAAGTTTTTGCTGCATCAGGAGTTTAGCCAGATGCCTTAACGAACGGAGGCCTTTAAAACTGTATCTTAGGTTCCACTGGGGAAGCGGGTTTATTTCTGCCTCAGTCCGAAGATGCACGTTCTTGCTCCCCATTTGCAAAAGTGCAAGGAAGGTAACTCAAAACAGAGTAACAGAAGAGTAGCAGGCTAAGAACATTTTAAAATTCAGTAAAACAAGTATGTGTTGCAGGCATTTCAAAGAAAAAAAAAAAATCCCTTTCAGTAATATGCACCTTTACAGCACCTTTTAAAAGACCTCAAAAGCACTTACTGTTAAAGCCTCACAACCCCGCTGTGAGGTAAGATATATTAGACCAATTTCAACTTCCCTGATTCTGAACAGTACGAGAACTAGGGCAGTTTACGCAGCTTATTTTGTTCTGACAATTAAACTGCACCCTTCATTATCAGAATTAAAGTCTTGCTCCTGAACAGTCATCGGTGACAAATCAAACACATTAAGGCAGAATGCAGATGAAGAAACTTCAAGCCTCCCTTCTGGGTTAGCACTCTGTCCTTCCAAAAAGGGCAAAACTTTTCACCGGCAGAGAGTGAGAACTACACCTTAAAGTGCTAATTTACAGTATTTGGAATCTGGTACAGCTTAGTAACACTGTGGCCATGAGATGGGCTATACCCAAGTCAAGTCTGCTTAAATGTATTTAACAGATGCAAATTAAGTCACTTCCCTAACTACTGCATTTCCCTCTTGCCAGAATTTCAGATACTATTATGAAGAAGAATCCAAAGTATTTCAAGAAACATGCCTATGTTCTGATGCAGTGTAAACACCGGGGGGTTGATAGTTATTTTTCAAGCAACTAAAAACTACCTACAGAGGATTAATAAGTTTATTCAACACTTAACCATCTACTCATTAATTTAAAGAAGGCTATCTTAAAGCTTAGAGGCCATTTCTTTCTCTAAAGCCATGACTTCACACAAACAATACAGTCTACTTCTGATGGTAACAGTATAGGGCAGCTTTGGAGACACTCTTTCCGTTAAAAACTGTGCGCCAAACGAGCAGTTTCCCCTGCAAGGACTGCTTGTATGTGCAGCCTAATTCTTAGTATAAGTAATGCTGATACGTGTGTTTCCCAAATCCTTAGATTAATTTAATTACCCTGAAAACATAATCCAGAGAGATTAATTCAGCAACTTAGAGGCTAGATTTTACACTAATGTTGAACAAGCCTGATTTTGTATGTCCGCTCAGATCGCATATGCAAAGAGAAGATTATTTCAGGAATCAAGTTTTAGCTGCCAGTGTATACCACCTGCCAAAGTACTATAAATTAGCATGCGAGAAGATACCTATTTCAAATCCCTTGGAAAAGTCACTAACCATAACAAACCTGTGCGTCTTGGCCATCATTAAGTTAATATGCTTTTCAAGCTTTGTGAACGGAATTTTACGATTACATACAGCTTATCGGGAAATCCAGAATTTTATTCTGGATCAGTGAGGTAGTCGATGTAACCATCCTCATGCAGACGTCACACTTCTCCGAAGTTGGTGTGTCCGGTCTCCTTGGCGTGTTCTCTGGCTTCCAGTTGTCCAGTTAGTCCCTTCTGGCACACCATGCACCTCAGCGTAAAGCGATTCACATCGGTAAACTGCCTCTTCCGCCTGGCTTCGTCTGCCAGCTCCAATGCTTGCGCAAGAACAATATCATCAGTTGTGGAGAAAATGGTCTGGGGAGGAATGTCCGAGTCGGGGATTTTACGCTCAAGTGGATCGTAATGAATCCCATCATAAATTAAAAGGACCCGCTTAGTGTAACCGGCATCTTCCCCAAAACGGTCAATTCTGACGGTCTGCGTGTCCACCACGCAGATTTCGCACTGGTAAAATTTGGATAAAATGGACACTTCGATGGCTCCTCCCCAAGTCTCTTCTCTTCTGATCCAGTCACAATACTCCCTGTTAGTTTTCCCTAGAACTGCCTCACAGTAAGATTCAGGATCACTTGCTACTATCTGGGCTATAAGGCTGCGCATCTCTGGAGCGCAACCCGGGTCGTAAACGCCTCCCTCCACCACATAGTACACACTGGTGAAGAGGCAGGAGTTATCTGCCGGAACAACCCTCCTCGCAAGCACAGGCACGGCTTCCCTGACCGAGTTAGACATCGTTCTTTTTGCAACTACAGGCGAGTCGGTCTTGGGTTTGGACGTATCCTCTTCAACTATTAGCGTATCACCTGTCAAACAGAAAAGGAGGAAGAATTGAGAGAAATACGCAGGTGGGAGTTAAAGCTGATGCTCCTAAAACAGAAGAACGTGCTTGTATTGTTACTATTAAGGATCGCACTTCTTTTCCCCAGCAGCTCGGTATCCTGATGGAAAACGGCCTCAGCCAAAGCAGCCGGGAGCTCCACAACTCGCCGACCGAGCGTACGCGGCGGGCTCCGGCGTACTCACCTGCGCGTCCCGGGTCCCCGTCCCCTGCCAGCCCCGCCGAGCCCCCGCTTTTGCCTCCGCGGGCAAAGCCACCACCGGCGCTACCGGCGAGCAGGAGTCAGCCCAGCCGGCTGCTGACAGCTGCCCCCGGGAGGAGGAACCGGCCCGACAGCCGGCTGACGAGGGGCGTGCTGGGCCGCAGCCTCTTTTAATTAAGGTAATTGCAGCCGGCGGGGCAGCAGAGGCCATAAAGCGCCGGTGCCCGCCCCCCCCCCCCGCACCGCGCAGGCCCGGGTCGCCTTCCCGGCCCTCACCCGAGTGGATGCCGAGGTCGCCGAGCCGCCGTTCGCCGTCGCTGAGGTCCAGGCTCCTCGGCGGGAAACCCAGAAGGAGGCGCTGGGCCGGGGCGGGCACGCCGGTGAGGGCGGCCAGGGCGGCCTGCATGTCGCGGAGGCGGGAGTGGGCCGTGAGGCCGGGCAGCGGCTGGGTGCCGCTCCGGGCCTTGCAGCGCAGCCGCAGCATCCTCGGCGGGGCCGCGCCGCCGCCGCCGCCCGCCGCTTCCGCTTCCGCCCCGCCCGCTCTCGCGAGACCTCCCGCCGCGCCCCACCATTGGCCGAGCTGCGGCCAATCAGAGAGGCGGCGAGGGGGGCGCCGATCTCATTTGCATAGCGGAGCGCGCCTGTGACGTTGCGCCGTTCACCGGGGCGCGATTTGCGTGCGATTTGCATGCGATTTGCATGCGATTTGCATGTGGCGCGGCGGCGCGGAGCCATGTCGGCGGGTCCCCGGCACGGCGGCCCCCCCCGGGGCCGGAGCGGGGCCCTGCGCGGCGGCGAGAAGAAGTGCTGTGAGTAACCCCGGCCCGGGGCGGGGGGAGGGCGCTTAATATAGTTAAGAGAAAAAAAAATATACATATTTGGGGGGATAGCGCTGCTCGTGCCGCTTAAGAAGGCGCGTGTCTTCCTTAAAACGCCTTTCCATCCCGCAGGCTGCCCCCTCCCCGGCCGCCCGGCGCTGCTCACCCCCGCTCACCCCCGCCTCTCATTTCCCCAACTTCTGGATGCTGTCACCATCGTGCTTTTCCCCCCAAACCTGCCACCCCCCCCCCCCCCCCCCCGGGCGTTTTCTGAGCTGGCTTTGCCCTTTTTCTGAGAGAACGTGACCATTTTGTTAAAAACATCTTTCTTGTGTCCTTGACAGCTCCTGCCCGAGCGGTAAATGTTTTTAAGGCTAAAAGACGTGTATCAGTCCCATTAGGCACGGCGGGTGCGCCGTGGCTGATCCGCCTCATTAGCTGCCGCCCGGGAGACCGCAGAGTGGTCCAGCGGCTCCCGGCGCTTCGCTAACGGCGAGGACAGGGTAGCGAGCCCCTCGTGAGATGCGCGGTGGCGGTCTGTCCGTCTGGGAGATGGGGCACCTCTGCGTGGGGGATGGCTTTGCGTTGGGGCTGGCTCTTTGCTCCTAGCTGCCCTGCGATGCTGCTGATGCTCCTTGTTTCGGTTTTTTTGTTTTATTTCACAGCATGGGCTTCCTACATGACCAACTCCCCGACCCTGATCGTGATGATCGGTCTCCCCGCGCGTGGCAAGACCTACGTGTCCAAGAAGCTCACCCGCTACCTCAACTGGATCGGGGTGCCCACCAAAGGTGTGTGCGGGGACGGCTCTGCCCTTCCCCGAAAGCGCTGTGAGATCTCTGCGAAACGCCGTCAGTCTCACGCGCTTGTCTCTTGTGTGTCAAGTGTTTAATTTAGGGGTGTATCGCCGGGAAGCGGTGAAGTCTTACAAGTCCTATGACTTCTTCAGGCATGATAACAAAGAAGCCATGGAAATCCGCAAGTAAGTTGGCGTAACGGGACCCAGCTGATCCGCGGCGGTCTGGTTAGTCTCAGGTCTTGGCAGCCTCTGCATCTGAGAAGCACAAAATAACATTTAATGCCTGGGAAACCAGGGGAGGAGGGAGGCAGCGCAGCCGGTGTGGGGTGAGGGGCTGTGCGTGGGAGCTTTGCCATTGACTTTGGGCTGGCACAAAGAACAGAGTCTGTGAACGCCCGGTGATGAATGAAATACGAAGCAAGTTGTAGATACAGATGCCTTCTGACCTCTGCAGAGGCTCTTGGTAAGACGGAGGGGTGGGTGCCCCGTGGGCAGAGCGAGAAGGTGTTTAAATCTCTCCCCAGTGGCTCAGAAGCCTTGCCGGCTGAATGCTTTCTGCCAGCTCTGACAATGCCCGTTTCTCTCCTGCAGACGATGTGCCTTAGTGGCTCTAGAAGACGTGAAGGCTTATCTCCTGGAGGAGTGCGGGCAAATAGCTGTAAGACTTTTCTGGACTAAACCTGGTTTTACATCTGGGTAGTTCAAAGCTGCCCAGGGCATTTGGGGACCTAATTGGAATCCCAAATGATTTGGGGCTGGTTTCAAAGTCTTAGCTAAACTTGCTTATTGCTACTTATTCATTTTTCTGGTAGGTGTTTGATGCAACCAACACAACTCGAGAAAGACGGGACCTGATCTTAAATTTTGCTAAAGAAAATGCTTTCAAGGTAGCGCTCCTGTATTTAATTTGTAGTTGGAGTTGTTGCACCGAGGGGCATTACTGCTCCCTTGGGCAGGAGCTCTCGAGTTTTGATTCACGGCAGAGATCTTGCCTCTCTGAAACATGCTTCCTTGCCTTCTTTGTAGGTGTTTTTTGTGGAGTCTGTCTGTGACGATCCAGAAGTCATTGCTGCCAACATCCTGGTGCGTGCCGCATTTTCCAGGCTCGGCTGCCAGTGCTTACCGTGGGAGCTGGGGTGCTCGGTGCATGGTCGCCTCCTGCAATAGCTTATGGCAGCGTCTGCAAGTGCCTTGCTCTTACGTTTCACCTTGGAAAAAAGCAGCTAAGGTTTGCAGGTTTATAAAAGCTGGAGATGCAGTTAGTTATGGGAGAAGGTGGAAATCAAATGAAGCTGAGAAACGTTTGACCTTGAAGCGTGTGCTCTTGTCAAGGGAAGGCAGGCAGCGAGTGGCTCGCGGGGACAGCTAAAAGCGAGCCAGCTGTGTCTGTCGCGGGGCCAAGCGCTACAGCGCCTTCAGAGCTGCCCTTTGTTTCCTCTCCAGGAGCAGGTTTTTCCACAGGGCGGCATTAAACAATGCTCATTTGTTTCAAAAGGGAAGAATAATGTTATTCAGCATTGCTTTTGCTCCCTGTCGAGTTTGCTTAACTCTCACAAAGCATCGCTGTCTGTTGATCAGGAGGTGAAAGTTTCCAGCCCCGACTACCCAGAGAGAAACAGGGAGAATGTGATGGATGATTTCCTGAAGAGGATTGAGTGCTACAAGGTCACTTACCAGCCTCTTGATCCTGATGCGTATGACAAGTAAGCAAAGCCCTGGGGTGCATTTTGTCCTTGCAGACATGAGCTGCTTTGCTTTGTCGCTGCTGTTCTCTGGCTCAGGATGCTGCAACGCGTCTACTGCAGCCTCTGCTCCCCCAAAGCGCAATTGCTCGTGTGAAGGTGATATCCTCGGGTCCCAAGTGATTTGAAAGGATTTTTCTCTAGTGTACCACAGTGTAATGCCGCTCCGTGTTTACGCACGGCAGTTCAGTGTCTCATCTGTCTGCTGGAGCGACCCCGTGGTAGTGCTGATGCCTTTACTAGAGGATAACTAGCTAGATTACACCCGCAGATGCACGTGCTTCATTTTTAAAACCAGTCGTGTGGGTGTTCTTATTTTATGTTGACTCCAGAGATCTTTCCTTCATTAAAGTGATCAATGTGGGACAGCGGTTCCTAGTAAACAGAGTCCAAGATTACATCCAGAGTAAAATCGTCTATTACCTAATGAACATTCATGTCCAGCCGCGTACCATCTACCTTTGCCGACATGGTGAGAGTGAATATAATCTTGTTGGCAAGATTGGTGGGGATTCTGGTCTGTCACCACGCGGGAAGCAGGTATGTGTTTGGCAGCACCTGGGTTGCTGTATTTGTAAAGTGTTGTGTGACCAGGGTCAGAGCCGGGCTCTGCATCCGACTCCTGCGAGGCGCAGCCCCGCAGCTGGATCTTGCTGCGACAGCCACAGCCCTTGAAATGATGCTTTTAACGGCGGCGGCAGCTCCTGCTCCCTCCTAACCTCCCCTGGCTTTTTTTCCAGTTTGCTCAGGCGCTGAAGAAGTTCATCGAAGAGCAGGAGATTGTTGATCTGAAGGTGTGGACGAGCCAGCTGAAAAGGACGATCCAGACGGCCGAGTCCCTGGGGGTCACGTACGAGCAGTGGAAGATTCTCAATGAGATCGATGCCGTGAGTGAAATGCTGATTGAAGCCTTTAGCTTTTCTAGATGGAAAATAATGCTTAAAAATAAATTCATCACGATAAACTTGACTATTTCCTGTTAATTTATAACCATGTCCACGTATAATGTACTCCAGCCATCACCATGAGGTTTAGGATGGTTTGGTACAGGGCTGACAATGCCAGGAGCTGGTAGACCTTGCTGTGAACGTATCCAGCTGCTGTCGAGAAAGAAAATAACACTGAACATCCCAGGCGTTTGTCCGCCCGGCTGTAACACCGTCCTGGGTGGACAAGGGTTCCTGCTCCTGCTCTGGTTCTTTCAGGCAAAAGAAATTGCAGGGTTGTTGCTGTGGAAATGAACGCTCGTTTTCATCCCTGGCAAACAAGGGGTTTGAAATAAAACCAAAAGCTCATCCTTTGCAAACCACCCTGGACGTGCAGTGCACAAATGCTGGTGTTTGGCTGTGTCAGTTATGATACCTAAAATTTTCGCCAGATGAAGAGATTACTGATCTCAACCACTTGCTGGTTTTGCGTTGTTGTACCTCTGTTGAAAGGAAGTCTGGTGTAACAAGTTCTTCTTTCCGCAGGGGGTATGTGAAGAAATGACCTATGCAGAAATCGAAGCCAAGTATCCAGATGAGTTTGCCTTGAGGGATCAAGAGAAGTATCTTTATCGCTATCCTGGAGGCGAGGTGAAGACCCTTAAGAAATAACAATAAGATATAGTGCATGTAAAACAAATAGAATGTGTAGAATTTTTTGTAAGACTTTACTTAATTTTAACTTTTTCTGCCAATATTCGTATAAGAAACTGAAAACATCAGGATCCCCAATTCTGAAAACGTTGGGATCCCCAATTCTCTTGTAGAGGAAAGGTTTATTGATTTCCTTTATTGTGCTGTGCAAATGATGCCTTTCGGCCATGTTAATTGGGCCACTCGCCGAGCCCCTTGGTGCTCCCCTCAGACAGAGGGGTTTCTGCCTCGTGTTCGTACGGCCGAGGCCTGAATTGTCACTATGAAAAAACATCTTGGAAAGAAAATGACTGTGGGTGTGGTATGGAGTCATTTCTGGTTTTACTTCACAACCTTGTTGAAACATATAATTTACTATTTTATTTGTTTTTCTTACTGCACTCGTTAAGAGTTACCAGTAATCTGAATCCTCCTGTAATCTGAGGGTTGCTGACATTAAATTTCACCTTCTGCTGTTTGTTTTTTTCCTTGTATTTACTGGATCATCCGTAACTTCTGCATTTTGATATTTTAACTGATATTTTCCTGAGTGTGAAGCTGTGGTAATTGCTACTTCTGCTTTAGGCCTCTGTTTACAAAACCCCTTGAAAAATTCCTGTTTTGTTTTTCAGTCCTACCAGGACTTGGTCCAGCGCCTGGAACCGGTAATTATGGAGCTGGAACGGCAAGGCAACGTCCTCGTTATCTCCCACCAGGCGGTTATGAGGTGCCTGTTGGCTTATTTTCTTGACAAGAGTGCAGGTACAAAAATAAATGTATGATGTTAGGGGCTGGCTTCTCTTGCTGCTTCCTTTACAGAGCTTTTGGGAGGGTGGCTTGTAATTACTGTTTTGATTTTTCACAAGGGAAGAGCTGCTTAAAAAAGAAAAAAAGAAAACATTTCTGAAACACGTTAACCATTGCATTTCAGCGGTGCACGGAGCTTAGCAAGAGGCTCTCGTTGCGAGAAATGCAGATGCGTGCGCTGCTGGTTTTCGGCTCAGCCATTGTTTCTGGAGCTGTTTCCACCAGTAGCATTTACGTGATCTCTAGGGGATCATTTTTTAATGTAAATAACAAGTTTTCTGATGCATCGGTAGCCTGGGAAAGGTTGGCAGTAGTGCTGCATCTCAGCGAAACGCTGATCCCTTGCATGGCATGCTGGCCTGGAAGCGAGTTCCAGCCTGCTGCAAGCTCCTTTAGGAAACTCCAGCGAGTGGTACGGGAGTTCAATAAAACTTCTAATGAAGTTAATAAACTTTTAGTAAAGTTTTAAATAAAACTCCCATGGGTCCGTGGCAGCTGTTGCTGCAGCGCTTTCGCACCCGTTTGCTGCTGGAGAGGTTTCCTCTGGCCGGCCCCGTGCGTTGGAAATGGTGGGGATGGTCCCGTCCCACTGCTCCTGGGCCGGGGAGGGCGGTCGGGGGGTCCGGGGGGGCTGCGGCACCGCCTGCAAGGGCCCCAGGCGCTTGTGCGGTTGGTGCCCGATATTTGCGATGGGAAAGGTCCCACCTGAAGCCTGGGGGGGGGTGGCTGGCGCGGGCAGCCCCAGCGCAGCCGTAACGCGCCCCGTAACGCCTGCCTCTCTCCTAGACGAGCTGCCCTACCTGCGCTGTCCCCTCCACACCATTCTCAAGCTCACGCCTGTGGCGTATGGTAAATATGGTCTTTTTTTTTTTTTTTCCTGGTTTGTGTTTGCGTAAATCTGATGTGCAAGTTCGTGTCCATGTGCGGCAGCAACTGGGCTTGCTGTAAATGCTTCTGGTAATATTTTTGACATATAAAAAGGTTCTGGAGAGCGGGAGGGTTTTGGGGGAACAGCGGGAGGGGAGATGTGGAGCAGAGGAGGCTGAGGGGAGCCCTCATCACTCCCTACAACTGCCTGAAAGGAGGCTGGAGCCGGGGGGGTCGGTCTCTGCTCCCCAGGAACAAGCGATGGGACGAGAGGGAACGGCCTCAAGCTGCGCCAGGGCAGGGTTGGGTTGGATATTAGGAAAAATTTCTTCCCCGAAAGGGCTGTCAGGGCCTGGCCCAGGCTGCCCGGGGCAGGGGCTGAGTCCCCATCCCTGGGGGGATTTAAAAGCCGGGGAGATGTGGTGCTGAGGGACATGGGTTAGTGGTGGCCTTGGCAGTGCTGGGTTAACGGTTGGACTCGATGATCTTAAGGGTCTTTTCCAACCCAAACGATTCTGTGATTCTATGTCTGGGTGCAGGGGTGTTCTCCCGTGGCCTCTTTTAAACACGAGAGAATTGGCTGTGGGTTTCCCCTGGTGATGGAGAAGGCTCTTTGTGCCGCCAAACTGGGATTTGGCTCTGGGGTGCAGTGCATTAAAAATGGCTTTTCTGTGTAGACCTGTATTCCACATAACACAGGGCTGCACTTCTGCAGTGAAGGTCAAAGCCAGAAAGTAGTTAAAGTGTAAAATGCTGTTAATAGGGTGAACTGTTTATTTATGAGCTGTTTTATTTTTAAAAAAATAAAAAAAATAACAAATTTATTCCTGCTCACTTTCCATGCTGTTTTCAATATTTAAAAAAAAAAAAAAAAGGCGATTTAGTAAATTACCCTTCCTCATGTAAACTTCTCTTTCTTTTTGGTAAAGGTTGTAAAGTGGAGACTATTACCCTGAACGTGGAAGCAGTGAACACCCACCGCGACAAACCCTCCCTGAACTCAGTAGGTCTTGCTGCCTAGCTCTGGCTTTTTCCCTTTTCAAAACGAAGTACCTAAACCGAAACACTCTTAAATACCTGCTAGAAATGGCCGATTGCATTCAGTGACCAGAAAGACTTGCTTCAGAAATAATCCCCAAAAGCAGAATTAATTGTAGGTTGAATTAGTGTGCTTCCCAGGCCCAGGGGGGGATATTTTTCAGAGCTATTCTAGGAAGCAGAATGGGCAAATTTAGGACATAGATTTAAAATTCCCGGTCTTGTTCTCAGTTTTCAATTAAGTATTTGTTGTTGATGCTCGTTTGCATTAATTGCGATAATTTTGAGAAGACTTGCCAAAACGTTTACAGTGAATTTTTCTCATTATCTTGATGAGCTTTCTCTTTCTGGAGCTGCAGCCAGGGCAAGGCCGGGCTCTGGGGCGGGTTCTGGGTGGCCCTCGCGGGGCCTGGCTGCCCTGTGCCGGTGGCTGGCAGGAGTGGCGGCTTTTCCCTTGCCTCCGCAGATTTCATGTGCGTTTTACAAGTATTTGGTGCAAGGCAAGACTGCGGCATTCCTAAACTTTGTATATATCAGAGGGGAAGGAGAGGAGTCCAATTTACCTCCCTTGCACTGGGCATTTCGTACGGGAGCAATGGAAACGCTTCAGACTTTGACTAGCTTTATTTATGAAATCCTGTCTCTCCCGTGACTTAGATAACTGGCCATCTACCTTTTTCAGCAGAGCACATAACTGTGTGCTAAATCCATGGAAGTTGCTGCTACTTCAGGTGCTAGCTTTTGCAAACGCTGTTTTGCAGAGGGACTGATGTGTCGGGGAACGCTGCGTAGCGATTGCCTGCAATTAACTCCCCCAATTTAAAAACCAACTCTCCACTTTCCTAGCTCATGGCAAATCTAAGTGCATTGCATTTTAAGTTCTTTTGGTACGTTTAGGCTTTTAGCTGCCTCTTGTCATTGGATTTTATAGACAGCTATTGGCTGATTGCCTGCGATGTGGTTATTTTTGTGTCCCAACGTAAAGGAGTCCCTATGCTGAGGGACCATAAACACGGGGTGGAGAAACTGGGTACCTGCATCTGTGGCAGGAGGGTTTGCGGAGCTAAATCCGGCTGACTGTAAAATGCTAAACTGAGGATATTCGGCAAGATTTTTGTGGCTGGTCCCATTCTGGTGGTTTCCAGTCGGGCATTTATTGCTTGCGACTTCTGTGCGATGCCTGCGTTGAAATCGTTGCTGCCCACTCAGAGAAGCTGGAGGCCGTTTCTGTTGTTCTTTGCTTTACTTGGGCAGAACGGCTGCTTTGGAGGAGAAACACAAAGAAGGGAAAGTTTTCTATTTGATTATTATTCCCCCCCCCCCCCCCCAATTGATTGCGGGGAGAAAAAAAAAAAATTAAAAAAAATAAAAACCAAAAACAAACAAACAAAGCCACCTAAGCAAAAAAATCGCAAAGGGAAGTAAAACTGCTAAAAAAGCAGACTTTTTCGTGGACTCTGAGCCAGATTAACCGACAGAGCGGGTCATTTCCCACCACTGGTGCTCAGCCAGGGAAGGCACGGAGCGGTCGTGCCGGCACGGACCGACGCGGGGTTCACCGAGCCGCAGCCCCGGCTGCCGGGAGCTTGGGGGTGCCCACGGGTGGGGATGCCGGTGGTGTGCGCTGGTG
The DNA here is from genome assembly GCF_965183815.1 of Platalea leucorodia. NCBI lineage: Eukaryota > Metazoa > Chordata > Aves > Pelecaniformes > Threskiornithidae > Platalea > Platalea leucorodia. The sequence continues at coordinate 2,976,375 of NC_138841.1, forward strand.
TGCGATGTGGTTTTAAACTGTGGTTCCCCTTTTCGTTCCTTGCGATACCCTCCGCCTGGGATCAGAACAACCTTCCCACCAGCCAAACCCCTGTAAGGATGAGAAGAAACAGCTTTACGCCGCGGGCCAGCGCGGACACAGTAAAGCGCCCACGACATTACAGCGTTGGGAGCAAACCTCTCGACCTGCTGGGGCCTTTCCCATCCCTGGAAGCTCGAGATGGGGCCGACCGACCGCAGCTGCAAGTCGGTGTCCAGGTGGTACCTTCCCTACACTCCCCATCCCCACCATCACCCGTGGTTGTCAGTAGTCCTCTCTGAAATACAGACGCTTCCCAGGGTCTTAATCATCATCTCTGTTCCCACAGGAAAACCATTCTGGATTAGATTCCCTTAAAAAAAATGAAAAGAAGGGGGGAGAAAAAACCCACCCCATAAAAAACCTCCCCAGTAACCAAAATCTGTCCCGTTAAACTAGAATTGTGGTGCCAGAGGCTTTCAAAAATCAGGCTCCATGCAGGCGAGTTTCCATCAGTGCAATAGGATTTTGGTAGGGTGGTTAATTCTGGGTGACATCTTGCTTTCCAGCAAAAAACTGATTGGAAAGAGTTTACAAATACCCTCTTTGTCCTAATTTGATGCTGCAGCCAAGTGTTGCTCTAGCTCCAGAGCGACTGGGTAGGAAATCTTTGCGTCCATGATTTTGTTGGTGCCCTTTTCCCTGCAGATCCCAACGTCAGCAGCTGGTTGAACAAAGTTTGGGCTCTTTGGGTGCCCAAATTAAAGCAGCTTGGGTTTTGGTGCTTGGTGTTTCTTTTAGCTTAGAAGCACGTAGGTCCTCATCAGTGTTGGATGCGAAGCCCCGTTTGTTTCTTTGCTCATTTAAAATTGTTTCTCTGCTAAATTAGGAGTTTTTCTGTGCCTGGGAGACCGCAGGCAGAGCGGGCTGCACGCTGCTGCCTGTCAGCGAGGCGGAGGGGAGGTGTGTGGTGGGCTTCGAGGAGGTCTTGGCTGGGCTCCTCGTGCAGAGACAGCCATCGTTACCAAACCTGTTTAAAAATAAAATAATCTTGGATACTTTAGAGGTTAATGTTTTCCAAGTTTTTCAGTGAGCCCAGCTTCTTCTTCTCCTCCTCCCTGTTAGCAGAGTAAGTGGCCAGAGAGTAAAAGAAGGGGCGATGCAGCACAGGTGAACGTCGCTGGTGTTTTCATACTCAGTGAAGGAGCACGAGGCTTAGGCATCCCCAAAATCCCAGGGCTCCAGTGGGAACCAAACCAGGCAGGGCTTTGCCTTGGGGTGGGTTTGGCCTGCAGCAGTTCTGGATGACTCTTCATCAGCTGGAGAGGACCCTGACTGCCCGAGGTCTTGATTTGTGGGTGTCTCCAGCTGGGCAGCCCCAGGACGGGGATCCCCACCCTGACTGCTCCCTGTTTGTACCTTCATAATCATAATGTCGAAGCACTGACAGCTCTGGGATGAAGGAGCATTTGGAAACCCTGGGTGCTGGGGCCGTGCGGGCGGTAGGGAATCGTGCTGTCCTGAGTCCTCACCCGAATGGAGCCCTTGAGATGAGCGGCAGTAGAGGAGGTGGCCGGGCACCGCAGCACGCGATGTCCATGCCTTGTATCAGCTCCTGCTGTGATACAAGCCTGTCCTGAGCTCCCTACCATGAAATCTTTGGGGTTGCTTCACTTCTTTCCTCGCTTGCTTTGCTGCTTTTACTATTATTTTAAAAACTCCTCTGAAATGCACTATGAGCTATCCTGTGCTCTTTCTTTTTCCTTTGCAGCCTCAAGGGGGAAATGCTTGCCTGTGAGTACCACTGACAGCAGCTTGTATGTACTCTCTTTTGGTTTAGTAAGTAGGACTTCTCTTGATTAATGTTGCATGGAAACTACTTTGGGGAAAGACAAACGCATGGAGCAGAAGGAAGTCTTTTGCTGGATAATAACCTGTCATTAAGGGGGACCTCAGTGGGGGAGGAATATGTTACCAGGCTGAGCCCACTGATCCAGGGGCTCTAGCTGGACTTACTGGCGACCGTGCTTCTGCTGGCTGTCCACAAAAGTGCGTTTCACCCCGAGCTTGCTCCGTCCCTGGACTGGGACGTGGGAGTGCTCTGTGCTGGTGCTGCTGGGCTGAGCCATGTAGCTTGTACTGAGCGGGTCCCACTTATGTCTCCTCTCCGCCTGGGATGGGGTGCGGTGACGATACTTATCGCAGGGATTTTGCAGGAGTCATTGGATCCACAGCCTGGATGGGAGTGGAGCTGCTCAGCCCCAGCTCCTGGTGACTTGAGGGAGCTGGGTGGGTTTAGCACGTGCTTAGAAAGCAGCTGGGGGGGGTAAACCTTTCTGTGTTGGTGGCACTTGTCACCAAGTCCTCACCATCACGTCCCCTTGGAGGCATCTTTGAATGGGGGCAAAGAGAGCAGGACTGTCTTTCTCCCACCCTAAGGGGAGAACATGTCCTTGTCTGTCCCCCTCTCCAGGGAGCCAGCAGCCAGCATCACCCCCGAGACCTTGGCCTCCCTCTCGGCCTCTGAGTAGGGGCTCGGATGAGACCTTGGCTGCCGCCCCGCGCAGAAAGGCCAGAGACGCCCTCGCTTCACCGTGCTCCTGCCGGCCCCGAGGCCCATCCCTGCGCCCCTGCTCTGCCGGTGGCTGTGGCAGACCCTGCTGCAACCCCTCGCTTGGCTTATCGGGTGTTTCGCCTCATGTCGCCTCAACAACGCTGATGTTTTTTGCCTTGTAAAAGACTTTGCAATTTAGATGCTCTGTCTGGGGGCCCGGCTGTACGGCACAGTGCCTGTGCCGCATCCTCCGCGCGGTGCCGTGCTCGTCCCCGTGCGCCAGGGTGACCCCCAGCACCCGCCTGCTTCCACCCACCTTTGGGAACACGGTGGTCTCCCCCTGCGGAGCAGCAGGCTGTGCCAGGGAGCACCCAAGGGTGGCGGTGCCTAAGGGTGGGCTCAGAGGTGGCACAAGCTGCGTCCTTGGAGGCTTCGGTCACTGTGTGTGGGCTGCCGGGGTTGTTACTGACCTGCTCTGGCTCTCAGTAAAGCTCTGCTCCCTCCTTGCCTCTGCCCTGGGGCTTTGGGCAAATCCTCTTGCTCCTGGTGCTCTGGCATCAAAGGGAGAGCTGGGTTTAGTGCCAGGCAAGTAAAGCAGTAGTTCAGTTTCCAGATGCCGAGTGTTAAGAGAGGATTCAGGTTTGGGTGGGGAGCTGGCTCCCGTTTCGCTGCGGCAGGGTGGTCCCCGCAGGTCTCACCGCCGTAGGATGCGGCTCATCTCTTCAGGTGGGGAAGGCGCAGCTCCCACCTCTGCCTGGGCAGCAGAGGTCCTCCAGGCCTGAGAAACTCCTGCCTGAATGTATTTAGCAATTTGGATGTGCAGCTTTTTACTTTAATTGCACTTTATCCTTGAGTGAAGCTCTTGCAACAATTTTCTCAATGAAGCTGCCCTGTCTTTCTACATCACCGACATTTACGCACATTTCGTAGGATATAAAGGTATGGGATTGATCCTAAAGTTACATGTCTCTGTCTCCTGTTCTCTAGTTTGTGATAGCATTTTTAATAATGCTGCGGAGTTTTCTTACTGACAAAGCAGCGTGACTCCTGCCGAAGCTGCGGAAGCGCACAAAGCATCCAGCTCGGATCTTGCTGTAGCGCATTTCCCACGTCGGGATGGCCGACTTGGGAATGGTCCGACCAGCAGCAGTGCAAAAAGGGCACGTTTCTCCTAAAGCTGCTCATGGGTTTCAGGGGCCTTAATGTTCAAGATGAGGGGAAAAGGAGAAAGAACCTGAGCCGGGGGAGCTTGTGATAAATCTGATAAATCGTTATTCCTATACTGGGTAATATTAATTTAGAATCAAATCAGAGGAAAATTATCCACAGGCTAAAAATCAAAGCCTTGCCCCTTTGGATTTGCCTTTACTCTGAGCCGAAAGGAGCTGTGTGTTTAGAAAATGCATGTATGTGCCAGCTTTGCAAAAGTACTTTTCTAATGCTGTGCTTCAAGTGTTTCTTTTTTCCCCTATGTTTAAACAAATAACACAGAATTCGTAGGAGGGTTTGCAGATAAACGAAGGGAACTTGGTCCAACTTCCTTGATTCCGGTACAAACCTTTCTTAGTGCTGGTGTTTTGCTGGACGCAGTAGCATGTGAGCAGCTATTATGCATTACCTCTGTCTGATGATAGTTACTTTTTAAGTGTCATTGTCAGGAAAGCTGTTTAGATTTTTTTTTTTTTTTTAATTAAAAATGGAAAATGTGTAGGGTTTGGATTTCCTGACTGTTGGATTTTAAGTGTTGATGCCTACTGTTAATTGTCAGCAAATTGGCTCGGTAGCTGTACCATTTTCTTATTGCAAAACAGTGCTGGTTAGGTAACGGCGCGTTGCACAGATGTGCAATCATTACACGTCCGTTTGCAGTCTCCAAAAGGGCCGCAGCTGAGCAGAGCGGGCACCAAGCACCGCGCAACTCGGAGCCCTTCCGAGCGTTTCTGTGCTCTGAGACATTGCATGAACGCAGCTGTAGGAAATCCTGGCTGTCAGGTTTTGACTTTTGTGTATGTGCATTTGTAAATACGTAATTCACTTGTACTGACCTGAGTGTGCTCCTGTCATCTGTCGGACCCTCGGTGGGGCAATGGAAGGAGTTTTGTCAAAACTATAAGTATTTATTGTGGTTAATATGCAAAATGTTACTGTAATCTTTCTCGTGTTTGTCCTGGAAGTGTACTTTCCTATGGAGAAGATAAATAAAAGCGCGTAACCCTGAGTAACCAGCCTGCTTTGTTATCGCCTGCCGTCCTATGAGACACTCCAGTAATGCTGAGCTCGCGTGGTCTCAGGCTGAGGCTGGGAAAGCCTTCGTGCGGGGCTTGGCAAGAGGCTAAAGGACGATGCAAAATGTGAAGCAGCTCAGTATTTGCTCAGGGAGCGGTAAATAAGCGAATCCTCAGATGGTTACTGTCACATACACCAACTCTGTGGAGCTGGTTGTAACCTCCTGCCGCTGGCTGCTGCAAAGCGTCTGTCTGTCTGTCCCCCAGCACTGAGCTGAGCTCTGCTGTCCCCTGCTTTACCATCTCCTGACTTACCCGTGTTATAACCTGTACCATTTATCTCTTATTTGTAGAGGATGGCCGGTTTAACGGTGTAGAGGTTTGTGCTCTCTGGAATTCAGCTGGGATTTCCGTGGCCGGGAGGAGCCCTGCGGATGGGACTCGAGCATCCCCGGAGCAGAGTGAGCCGCGCACCGCTTTGGCCAGTACTCTCCTCTGAAATGTGTTTTTAGAGTCTGTCTGTGTCTTTTCTTTCTGAATGCTGAAATGTCTGTCAATGAGATTGGAGAAAATTTATTATGGCGATTTTTCAACCTGCTTTTAATACGTGTGAGCTAAAGTATCCTTGGTCTTTCTGAGGCGCTAAAATAGTGTCTCACGCCTTTCTTCCCGGTTAGATGGCACAATTAACCGCAGCGTATGCGAGGACAAAATGGTCATATCCGTACTCGCTGAAGCAGCTTTTCTTTGGAAGACATGTTATCAGACCAAATCCCCAAGTTTTTATTTAACTGTTACCATTTCCAGGTTCAAGTGCAGTTATTGTGTTATTTAACCATCGAAAGAGCTCCAGGTATCATTTGACTTTGCTTTCATGACTGCTGATCTGAATCCCCCGATCGGAGCCTGTTGCTTTGCTCTGGGAAGGCTTTTGCACATGGTGTAAGACAAGGCAGGTCAGCAAATCCTGCGGGACGGCTCCTGCGAGGGGCAGAAGGGAATAAAAGCTCCTGTGCTGGGAACAGCGTAGCTACCAGTGCTGTTGAATCTGAACTCAAGTCCTGCTTTAGCTTTGCACCCTGATCTAAGCCTCCTCCTCTCACTGATTTTTTTTTTTTTTTTTTCCCCCTGGGTTTTATGGACACTTTTCTCTATTATAACAGAAAAAATCAGAGCACCGCTTCGCTCGGTGTCTGGGAACAATGGGGCCGTGTGTGCAGGATTTGCAAGAAGCACATGATTTTTACCAGTTGTCTTTTTAACGTACCAAATTTTAGGCCCACAAGAAGTTTTTAAAGTTGCCTATAAATAAGCTGTGAATGTTACTGATGTATAATGCTGCCTTGAATAGAGTTTAAGCTGCTTTAGTATTTAGTGCATAGACTGTGAAACTCCCCGGTGGGGCAGCTCGTGTGATGGCTGTGCGTTACTTAAATCCCCACCGAACCCCCAAACTTAGTTTTCTTCCACAAGTCTCGACTTGTGTTTTGTCCAACTCCATTTTAGCCCACTCCTGTTCTTGCAATGAGGGCAAAATCCTCAGGTTGGGTGAAGAAAGGAGCATTTAGGTACGAAGCAGGAGGCTGTTCTGGACCTGCTGTTTCCAGTGACTCCAGGATTTATACGAGCAACTTCTGGAACCCAAGTTGCTTATTTTAAATGTGTAAATAAATGTTGGCCATGCCTGCAGTAGGGATCTGTGCTTGAGAAACATCAGTGCCCTGGCCCTGGCTGCAGAGGAGCTCAGCAGCCCTGAAGCCTGAGGTTTACTTGGGATTTTGGGCTCAAACCCAGTTGTTTTAAACACTCCCAGAGCTTTAATTTGATAAAGCTGAGACAGAGACGTGCATGGCGAAGGCCCCGGCTCTAATGCTAAGCCTTTAGGGGTTATGCGGAGCAGAAGTGTGTGTTGATCTATAGCAATTGCGCCACAGAAGGAGGAAATTCAGTGGGTGAGAAACTGCGTTTTATCAGTTTTGTTCCTTGGGCTTTTCCCACCGGGGCGCAGGTTTGCTGCAGGCTTCTGTAAGAGCAGCACCATCTTTTCTTTGGTTTTAAATTTTACAGTGCTTAGAAATAAGCTAGAAAAAAAAAAAGGGGGGGGGGGGAAATGTTGAAGGAAGCGATTGATAGCCTGTTGCGTGTTAACACTCACTGTCACTCTCCAGTAATGCTCTGAACGCACAAACCTGCACCGCATCGGGCTGGCGGCTCCTGCCGAGAAACCTCCTGCTCCGCGGGGGAAAAGGAGTACAAATGTACTGTAGGACGTTTACGCACACTATGCTGTAATTACTTGCTAAGGAGTTAATTATATTTGTATCATTGGGTAGTTAATGGTTGTAAGGAGATAAAATATATATTTTTACCTACTGGGATTCATGAATGTAGCTGCTAATATGTTGGCGGTCGTAATTTTTTAATCACTGCTAAAAATCAGGTCTGCAGTTTTGGATCACTGACTGGGGGTCCCTTGTTCCTCTTGAGCGGGTCCTTGCTTTGGCTGCGGTCTGCTGGGTCGTGGGATGGAGCCTCTCAGCCGTCTCTGCAGACGGCAGCATTTGCGCCTCGGTGCTTTAATCAAAGCCCGACTATAGCCTTTTCCTCCTGCGTTTTAACTTTCAAAAGGTGTCGATACATGTGTCTAGAGCAGAGCAGCAGCAATTTTGTGATCATCATCGTTGCCGTGCGGGCGAATCGTACCTGATGCGACAGGTCCCGGGGTCCCGCCGAGCCCCGAGCTCTCGGGGGTGGCCGGGCTGGGGCGATGCCAGCGAGCCCACGCATCTCCCCAGCCCCAGCCAGGCTGGTTGGCCCCTGTGCCAGGTATTTCCTTGAAATCACCTGATTTGCCTTGGCAACCTGCGCGCAAATACCCCAGAATAAACAACGATTGCACAACGTACCTCAGCTGAGGATTAGCAGTGGCTTGTGCTGTCGGTTGTACGGAGCCACCGTCGGGCTGAGCAGGCAGAGGTGGTGAATTTGGAGGTGTGGAAGTGGGCTTGGTGCCTTCGTGACCATTGCACCACGAGTCGGGGGGGGGGCTGTATTTCCCTGACTTTCTCTCTGTTTCTGTCGGCAGAGGTGGTGGTGGCTGCTGTCACCTGCAGTGAGCGGTGGCAGGGCCACCCATGGGACCTGCATCGCTGTCCCTGAGCTGCGGTACAGAGGCTGGCTGCCCCATCAGCATTACGGGTCGTTTTCGAGAAAAATGATTGCTCAGGCAAAATCTGTTCCATCTCTGCTGCCAGCGATGGGGAAAACTGGAAAATGAGGGAAAAGGCTTAAAACCAGGGTAGGTAGCTTGAGTTTGTGTACCCTGGCTGTGACATTGGAGCTGCCACCTCTCTGTAAGGCGTCCCCTTCCCGGCAGCTCGGCGGTGACTGATGGGGAAGCCCAGTCCAGCCGCCGCAGGGCCGGGGAGCGGCCTTGGGAGGAGAGGCATCACCGCCAGCGCTTCCAGGAGCCGCCTGCCCCGCGGTTACGGCCCCAGTTCTCACCCTTGCTCCTCCGAAGGGCGCTGGGTGAGCGCTGCCGTGCCACCTCCACCTCTCCCGCTGCTCCTCTGCCTCCCTGAACACTGTTTGCAAACTGCATCTCTGTATTTAGTGTTTACTAAGATGGATGTTACATGTCTACTTGCAATTTTGTTACTCTACTGCTTTCTAATGTTTTTTTTAGGTTTAAAAAAAATGCAGTGTATGTAAACTTGTGCTGTATGTTGTGTACTCCCTGCACTTGAGCGTAAATATCCCATGAGCATTTATTTACAATAAAGAGATTAAAAAAAAAAAACAAACTAGTTTCTTCTGTTACTTTCCATTATTGTTTGCTACAACTATCTATTGTGTGCTGGTTTTGTGAGATAATGGTGAATTCAGGGAATCTGTGGAAAGCGTTTGGAGGAAGAGGGTCTGCAGGGGAGGGCAGGCGTCCCTGGCGCTTGGGAGTTGGGCTGGAAATGGTGAATCCTGCACCGCGGAGCTGCTGCTGTTCCCCTTCCCCCCTCAGTTTTAAGGGTGTTCTTATTGGAGCTATTGGAATTTGGATTTTCAGGTTTTCTGTGGAGCTGTTAGGGTAGGAACACTTTGTTTTTTTTAAAGAGCATCTCTTTTTCTAGTGTGTGGGGGGGGATTCAAGAGGAGCGACTGGTGTGACTTGTAACTGTGACTTCCAGCATCTGCAGCTGGAAACCAGCTGGTCCCGAAGGGACTCACCAGCCACAGCCTGAAGAGAAAGGGACCTTGCATGTGGTCAAGGAAAACCCTTTTTATCCTGTTTATCCTGCTACAAGCTGTGGGTTGAGGAGGTCTTCAGGCTGTTCAGCAGCCATCGGAGCAGGAGGTGGCTTTCGGTGTGGCTGTGCCCTGGCTGATGCTCATGGCTGCAAGCACCCTGTGCTAAATAACCTCCTGGGTGCCTGCGAGGAAGCTGCTGATTTTTTGGTATGCATATCTGCTTGTTCTGAGTCATCTGGGAAAAAAGAAATCTAGAAAGCCTCTGTTTGTGTTTGAGAATAGCTGGATTCTTGTAAATATTTAGTGGAGGTCAGTGCCTGCTCAGGAGTGACGAGGGGCCTGTTGCGGGCAAGCCCCTGCTCGTGGGGTGAGGATGGGCAGCCTTTTGCTGTGTTTTACAGGGTAAGAACTAAATCTCTTTTACTGCATTTTGGCATGGACTCAGGTGAACTTCAGAAAGGTAATATATCCTAGTCAGTGTAGGGATGTGGTAAATTTTTCTGGCAAAACCCCTTAGATTTGGCAGAACAAATGAATACCTGTGAGAAGCACAACCCGGGGTAAAAAGGCCATTGCCAGGTTCTTGATGGTGTTTGAAGCCTGGATGAAACTGTGCAAAGTGTAAAAGGAGCAAATGGCTACAACTTCTCCCAAAACTCTTGTTACTGGAAAATGACCCGCCAGCGACAGCCGGATTTGGGAACAGCTTTCAATGAGAGCAAGAGCAGCTGGGTTTCCCATCATGGACCTGGGTGTTCAGCTCTGAGCAATGCTCCTTGGCTGGTGTTGCTTTAATGGGATTAGGTGGAGCTGATTGAAGAAACCATATTTTGAATTTTGGCCATAGGCTTTTGAGGTCAGAGGGGATAAGGTCGTGGCTGACATGGCCCGGGGTGAAGCAGTCCTCTTGCGGAGGCCCCCATAGCGAGCCCGAGGTCCCTGGGCATCGCCTGGGGACCAGCACCGGCTGGGTGCTGTTGCTGCAGGGTGGAACAGGCAGCGTCCTGCTCAGCAAGGATCATTTCAGTAAAGAGTTGGCATCTCCACACAGAAAACAAACAATTTCAACATCTGCTTGGGTTGCATTCGGTTTTCTAGTATTTCGCTTTGTGGGTTGAATAAACTACTTCCTTCTTGCTCAGAGGAGCAGTTAATGATTCATGGGTGAACTGGCACAACTCTGGTTCAAACTTTGCTGCACGGAGCCATATCTGAGCATGTAGGCGTATCGTAACTCCTCCTTCAGCGCTGCGGTGCCTGGAGCCGGGGGGACTGGACAAGGACAGTCGTCGCTTCGTCTTGCGAGAGCGGAATGCATCGGGTCTCCATCTCCTGCTGCCAGACCTCCAGGTAAGATGACTCGAGCTATACAGCTTTAGGTGATGTTGCTCTCGGGAACTGGATTGGAGCCTTCTTGCAACTCTAGCAGGCACAAAGATTAGTAAATTAAATCAAATTAAACCAAGAGCTGTAACAAGGACTGAAGGAAAGCCAGAGGAATGAGACAGCTGCGAGAAGTGTTAGGTTTAGGGCAGAAAGCATCAGGACAGACTCGTTTCCAGGAGGAAGAGAGGCACTTGGAGCGTGCATACAGTTGGGAGGGTTTAGGCTCATACATGGTTATCCTGGATAACAAAGTCAGAGAGGACTCTTGCTGATCTCTAGGGGTGCGAGGTTAGTCCAAACTGCGCTTAAATTCCATTTTGTAAAGCGATTCGGTCTCCTGAACGTCCAGTTGATGTTATTTGCACAAAACCGTTGTATCTTTCTGGGTAGATACTTCTCTCTCTCTCTGCATGTAATTCATTGTTAGGCGACTGTATTGACTCCAGCAGGATTTCATCTGACTATGAATTTGCTTCCAAGAGATTTATTACTAAAATAACATGTTTAACCCATAAGAAAAGTGTCAGGAGATTTTTTTCCAGAAGGCATAGATAAACTCACGGCCCTGCAGGTACTAATTTGGCTGGTTGGCCGGGAAGAACACGATGTTGGCAGTATAGTGGTTTTAAGTCGAACCTGACAAGCTACAAAGTATTTATGTTATGGTTTGAGTGGAGCTGTTAGTCTTTCTTTTTGCATTCTCAAAAATGTAAATAAATGAGACTAGTGGAATAAAGCCTATGGGAATTGCTTAGGATCTACAATCAGTTGTCCTGTTTACATTGTATTTTCATGTCTCTGGGTCTGGTCTGCTGGAGCCAGCCTTCCTCACCCAAATCCAGCTCCTCCGCGCTGGGTCTCGGTCCCGTCGGCCGGAGAGGAGCCAGCAGAGGAGCTGCTCCGCTCTCTCGCAGGGTATTGCAATAGCTCCTGCAGCTTCTGGTCCCCAGCCACGACGGTGGGAGCTGCTTAGGGATGGAGAAATGAGACCTGTCTGTATGAGCTACGATTATCCTGACTGTAAATACCTGCCCTGCTATTTTTACAGATATTTGGCCTAGAAAAAGAATGTGATAACTTCTGAGTGATCTCTGGACAGGGAGGCTGGAATAAAGAAAGATGCCAGCTTTGGAGCCGGGGAGGCAGAGGGATCGCACTGCTGTCCTTGCCTTATTCCTCACCGCTGCTCTTGTTGTGGCTGTCCAGAGTAAGTGAACACAAGGAGGGAGCGAGTCTGTCGGGATGAACTAAGATCCCTCTAAGGAAAACCTTCTCCTGGGGTCCACAAAGCTTGCATCCTTCGCTTTTCCTCGTTGCCTTTGCATTTCAAGAACACTGTAAATTTTTGTGGTTAGACTCCATCTCCCTCTGCCTTTTTTTTCATTTCTTTGTAAAACCGCCATAAAATTATTCCAGCTGAAAAAGGTGCAATGATTTATATTAACTGGGGAGAGGAAATGGTTAATCGGGACTTTGCGACCAGCCTTTGAAACTGCTGGACGAGGTGTGAGGAGCAAACAGGACCTCGTGGGGTGCTGCTCCTCCCCTGTCCCCCCCCAGCCTCAGCCACCCCCGGTCACCGGCTGCGCTTCTCCTCTTGGTTTCTAGCTTTAAGGAGTTTCAAGGCCACCGAAGTGTCCTCACCTGGACCTTCAGAGGAAATCAGGCCTGAACTCCCACTGCTTTTCCTCCCAGCGTCTTTCTGATGGAGTTTCTGTCGGTAGGTGTCTGCAACGCTCCGCCACGTCTCCCATCTGCAGAACTCAAAGAGCAATACCATGGCATTACCGCATTTTCCTATAGATCAGTGGTGGAATACGTCTGTCGTCCAGGTTACACAAGAAATATTGATGCCACAAACACCCTTGTTTGTGGAAGGAACGGTAACTGGCACGGAGTAACGGAGATTTGTATACGTGAGTATATTTTGGGTTGACTTTTGATTTTGCTGTTTATTCGCTGATGCTATCAGCTCAGTTTGTTGGAGCAGTATGCAAAGCGACCTCATGGGATGGTGGGAGATGAGTGACCTGACATGAAGGACCGGTTGTATTTCACTAAGTACTGGCAATGATGGCAAAAGCCAAAATCTGCTTCGATGCTGGCTGTGTTTGATTGCTGACTCAAAGGATGTTCTGCTCAGGCACTTTGTAACTCTTGGTTCAAAAAAAGTATTTCAAACTTGCAGTAGGAGAATCCTGTAGCTGTGAAGAAATGCTGTCGCGCTTGCCAGGGTTATTACAAAACCCCCCTTAGACTGCAGAGGCTGGCTGCAGGTCACGATGCAAGTCTTATTCCGTGATTCATGATGCTGTTAATTTAGGCTTGGAGGGGAAATCTGGAGGTCTCTGGTCCATCCCCTTGCTCAGTATTGGAGGAGTCTTCTGCTTTCCTGCTGCATTTTCCCGATTCTTCAAGAAACTGAAATAAGAACTAACTCCAGCCCTGTTGTCCCCCAGCAAAGCTGTGCACCTACCCTGGAGAGCCGGCCAACGGCAGACTCATCCTAACAGAAAAGTTCGCTTTTGGTTCAGCAGTGAACTTCACCTGCAACACCGGGTAAGCCAGGAGGACTCAGGGCTCAGGTCCTCTTCTTCCCCAGTGATTTTTCTGAAGTCTTCTCCCTCTAGATTAAAGCCCGTGCTGTCAGAAGCCTTACCAATGTAGGTAACTGCAGACTGTGACTGAAATATCTTCTAAGCTTTCCTTTGAGAGCTTTAAGACTGACTGAGTTTTCTGAATCTTATACTTCGAGGCAGTTCTTCCTGAACTCAGGTTCACTCTCTTGGCCCTTTCCTAAACCATTTCCAATGGTTCAGTATCTTTTTTGAAGAAAAGGCATCAATACTGAACTCAGAGCTGTAGTGATAGCTACAGCTGGATGATAAGTAGACGTTTTTCCTTAGAAACCATGTAATTTTTTTATTTAAAAAATGGTTTTGTCAAAAAACAGTGTGTCATTGAAAAAATTACATTGATGGCAAATTTCTGATCAGCTGTGGTTATGATAAGGAAGCCAAAACCATCCTGATGGTGATGTTATAGGTAATACATCAAAACTGAGTTTGTCGAGTAATTCTCTCTACCCTGTTTCACACAGGTACAGACTGGTTGGAAATCCTCAAATTCAATGTGTGATTAAAAATGGGGTTGTTACATGGGACAGAGATATTCCCATCTGTGAGCGTAAGTAGAGTTCTTCATTTGATCTACCACTTAAATGTTATTGCGGATGGATAAAGAAGCAGTCGTGTCGCCCTGCTGAGGATTTCAGCAGTTCGATGCATGGTAGAGCCTGGAAAGACATTATTTCTTTGTGTTTTTCTTCCTGCATCATCCTGCAGAAAAAATTGTTTGCTGTCTGGGAGTAAGGCAGCTGCATGTAAGACTGGTATATCCCAAAACTACCCGGCTCGGAGCTCTGCTGCCTGTGGGCTGGTGGGCAACTCCCTTGAGACCTGCCCTTAACTTCTGACCCTGCTGGCACCTCGTGTTTCAATTTTTTTTCTTACCAGACCTTTGGTTCAAAATGAATTAAGTTCTTTCTCTCTTGTTCTTCCCTCCTTCTACCATTTCTCCGCCTTCCCTCCCCAGCAATACCGTGTTCACCCCCTCCAAAAATAGCTAATGGAGAGCACAGTGATGTTGACAAAGAGCTCTTTGAATACGGAGCATCTGTCACTTACCGGTGCCACGCTGTCAGAAGGGGAGAGAGACCTTTCTTGCTGGTGGGAGATGCCTCTATCTACTGTACAACCACAGATAACATAAACGGTGTCTGGAACAAGCCGGCCCCGGAGTGCAAAGGTGAGCTGCTCCCACGCATGGGGCGAGGTGCGCGCTTGCAAGCTCAGCGGGGCACTGCAGCAGCACCAGCCTTAGCCCCTTCTCTGCTGCCTATGGGTCTGCTAATGCCGTTTTCCTCCTTGCAGCCATCTCTCTCCTTTATGTTGCTAGAATTGCCTCTTGCAGATGAGACCCTTTGGGTTTGGTAGCAGCAACAGGATTTAGGGTCTCCCCTCGCAGGGACCATGACTGCTCGTGGTCACCAAGTCAGCAGGGACATGGGAGCGGGATTTCATTAGCGTTCGCAGACCAGATGATGCATCTTGTCTGTCAGCCTGTGTAAAACATAATGTCTGCAAAGAATTCAGCAACCTGCTGTGATACCTGCTGCCTTCCCTGCGTTCTTTTTATGCTTTGCCTTAATAAAAAGCGTGAAATAAAAAAAATGCTGTGAAATGGAGTAAGGTGTACAAAAATATCACGTCAGCCTGATATTGTCATGTCCATTTTCAGCCTTTTTGGTGAACACATCTTATGCTACGAGAATGTTTTTAATACCCCAATCTCCCCTCTTGAGCATAACTGCTAATTTCCTAAGTGATGGCATTTCCCTGATGCAGTGGTCAAGTGTGAGCAGCCGAGCGTGGAGAATGGGAAGCTGGTGAGCGGGTACCGGCCCGATTACACCTACAGAGACACCGTCATGTTCGACTGCAACGTCCGCTACACCATGACGGGCAGCGATACCTCCACCTGCAAAGACAACGGCCTCTGGGACCCTCCGCTGCCGCTCTGTCAGCTCAGTAAGTGCGGTGGACCCAGCGCTGCTCCGCCTGGCCCAGCAGCTTGGCTTCAGCGAAGTTCCCACCCAACTGAGAAAGCGCTAGGTCCTGAAAGTGATGGCTCCAAGATTTAACTTTGGGGATTTTTTTTTTTTTTGCTAATCTCTGTTAGCACTAACGTGACTTTAGGAATTTATGACTTGGGGCCATAGAGACTAAAGCTTTGTCCCATTCAAGCTGATGAGCGTTTCTTGCTAGAATTCATAGGGTCTAAATTAAGCTTTCTATACTTAATATTTTTAAAGTTTGTTGGAAGAGCTTCAAATAGTATGAACTCTACTAGAAATTACATCTTGTTGTAACAGTGAAAATTACCATGCAGTCCAAAATTATTCATTTGTTTTCATTTGTCTCCTTTGCATTCACTCTTTAGCGTTACCAAACTCAGATGATTAAGTGCATCTCAGAAAGAACAATGTGAGCCCGAGATTTTTCCCCAAAATCTCTCTGTTACATTACGTACCGTTATGGGCCTCGCTGATTTATCACTGGCAATGTCCCTAAATTGCTATTTCATTCCTAGGCAGCTGTGATGACCCTCCAGATGTGTATAATGCTGCTAAAACAAAACTCGCTGGCAATTTGTTTCCTGTGGACACTGTCATTACCTACGAGTGCAGGGAGGGCCACCAGTTCAGCCCGGGAGAAACCACGCGGCACATTAAGTGTCTGCCGGATTTTACGTGGACCGAAATTCCACAGCCTTGTGAAAGTAAGTGTATGTTCCTTTGGCTTACTTAGCCTTGTGATTTGGCAAAATTATCACCAAATGAAGAAACTGTAGGTGGTCTGCTGTTGTGCAGATCGCAGGGTGGGGGAGAAAGGGGAGATGCTCCAGGTGCCCAGCTCGGCGTGTCTCTGGTCTTTGCTGTGACTCTTGAACTCCTTTGATTTGTTCCCCAGCCACGGGTTTTTTTCTGCTTTATTTACCAGCTATGCTTTCTAGTCCCTTGAACCCTTGTGGAAAAAGTCATTTCAGTGTCAAGGGCCCCTTGCTCCATCCAAGGGGAGGCTTCAGCTGCAGAGTTCCTTGCAAACACCCCGTCCCCCAGGAGCACCCAGGGATGGTGTTGGCGCAGATTTAATGTTGTGATGTGTCTTTGTCTTAGAAAGCATTCATCCTTCTGTTTACAATAAATCTGCTGTCATCCAGGCGGCTTTGCTGTGCTTTCAGACTTGCTAATGTTCGGCATTTCTCAGGAATTCGTTGCCCAAATCCAGACGTCAAGAACGGAAAGTTATTAAATGTATGGGAAGCGAAAGACAATTATGTGTATGGAGACAGCCTGGAAATTACATGTAATGATGGCTATGCTTTCAAAGGTCATAGCAATAGCGTTGTGCTTCGGTGTACAAGTGATGGTAGATGGGATCCAGCAGTACCGGAGTGCACGCCAGGTAGGCGAGAGCGGGTGAAGCATGTTCACTTGGCAACTACTTATTTTTGACTGCAAAGGTTCGGGTCACTCTGTACAGTGTAGTTGTCTGCTGACATTCACAGAAAAATCTACCTGTGGCTATGTAGATGATGGTAGTAGCAGCCAAGGAGATTTTTGCTCTTCTGCTGTGTATCCCCAGATCTAGTCCTCCTGCGTTAACTTGGAAGAAATGGGCAGCAAAAGATCCAGCTGGATCATTATATTGCCTGGGGATTGCTGTGGAAAAAGTACGGGGGTTTGGCAGGGGGCTGAGCTAGCGTCTGGGGAGGTGAGATGCGAAGGGTTGGGTGTTGGTAGCTTTTCGAGGCTTAGGAGGTTCCTAAGAAGCCTGGGAGACATTTAGCCAGCTGGAAGGGGATGTGGTTTGTGCTTTGGACGCCAGCTGGGCTGGTTTGCTGACATGAGGCTTGGGAGCAGAGGATGTTCTCAATGCATTTCCCCTCTCAGAAGAAAATGCAACAGCATAAATAACTGACGCTGCTGAAACTGATAACCTAGCAATGGGACGCCATAGCAATATCAGCGAGCTGCTGCCCCGGGGGGAGGCTCGGTCAGGCACGGATCCAGCTCTGCAGCGTGTGCCTTTCCCAACAGCCTCGGAAAAAATCTGACTGTAGAAGCAGAAACTCCTTTAGATACAAAGGAAGCGTTGAGACCTGCATCTGGGTGACAGTCACCTTTTTTTTCAGGGTTCAGATGTTCTTGCTAACTGTCTTCTCCATAGAAAGCATCTTCACTGGAGTTCTTTCTGAAAATACATGACATCCTCTATTTTCCATTGTTTCTAGAACCTCGTTGCCCAAGGCCAGATGCTGCTCATAGAAGAGAGATTCATAAAAGCAAAAATGACTACTCAGTTGGGACCCAACTGACGCTGGCGTGTGATTTGGGCTATGCCCTCAGGGGCCAGGACTCGACCGTGTGTCAGGCTGATATGAGCTGGGCTCCCCCGTTACCATTTTGTGATAAAGGTATGTGAAACGCGGTGCTGAGAAATCACCTCGTGCATCAGTGTTCAGAAACAGCAGTCAGTATGTGACCTGCCTTCAGCATCTGCTTCTGGGGAATGGGACGATGATCACCGGCTCATGGGCTGAAAGTGTTGAGGTGTCTTCTCCCTGGAGATGTGACCCAGGTGGGAGCTGAGCGAGAAGCGGGAGCCTTGAGCTGGTGTAAGAGGCAAGAAGCCAGGCAGCAACTCCATGGGTCCCTTCCAACTCAGGATATTCTATGATTCTGTGATTCTATGATGTGAATTTGCCACGCTACAAACATGAAGTTAACTCTTGTACTGATTTCCCAGAAGCAATTTTTATTATCGCCTGAATATGATAATCATGCACTTTTTTTCTTATCAATTCCCTTTATTTCATAGCCTGTGACCCCCCTCCGCAAATCACCAACGGGCAGCACTCTGGCTTGGGACAGAAGCAGTTCCCCTACGGTGCAGAGGTGACGTACAGCTGTCTGGAGGGTCTGTCCCTCATTGGGGACGAGTCCATCTACTGCACCTCCGATGACGGGGTGAACATGGCGTGGAGCGGACCTGCCCCGGAGTGCAGGCGTGAGTCGTTTCTCCTGTACGGGATCAGACTGAAGCCAGGACCTGGGTTCAATGCTGGAGCTAAGCCCCTGCCCTGGTCCAGGAGCTCCAAACCCAGAGCGGCTTAATGACCGTGCAGCTCCTCCAGCTCCTGTGCGAAGGTCTCGGCACCACGAGCTGTTCAGTAACACCAGGGACTGGCAGGGTTTCCCTGGGGGCTGCTGCAGGCAGCTGGGGGTCGATTCTTGCATTTGAGTATAAAACTGAAGAGAGCAGCATCAGGAAGAGCGGCTGTGCCCCGCCTGACCTCGTTCCCCGTTGTCCCTGGGGAAGGGCAGCAGCCAAACCCACCGCTCCACCTCTGCTCTCTTCCCGCAGTGGTTCGGTGCCCCAAGCCCGCAGTCGAGAGGGGAAGGATGACTCCGCAGAGGTTCACGTTTCCCTACGGAGCGGCCGTGCGGTTCTCCTGTGACGAAGGTTTCGTGCTGCGGGGCGATGCCGAGAGCCGGTGCCTGGCCGACGGCGCCTGGCACCCTCCCCTGCCCACCTGCCAGCCAGGTGGGTACCAGAGCCAGGCAGATGCCCCGCGGCTGGTCCGCACAGGCCAGGGGTGCTGCTCCTTTGAATCACCAGTAACGGGTGGCATTTGCAGGGAGTTTTCTCCTCAGTCTCCTCCCGTTCCATTCTTTTTTGGCATGCATTTTCCTTTTAGTTCGGTGTCCCCAGCCCTCGCCACAGGAGGACCTAGTGATTCGCTCTCCTAAATTGTGGTACGAGGTGAATGAAACTCTGCTGTTCTACTGCAGACGTGATAGCTATCGAACAATAAATTCACAAACTGTCTGCTCAGCTAAGGGCACTTGGATACCACCGCTCACGTGTGTAAGTACCACCATCTGCCCAGGCTTTGTCTGTATCTTGCCCCATTTATAGCCTGGGACAGCACCGGTCCGACGTTACGATCGGGCTGGCCTGATGGAGGGGCTGCAGGAGAAGGGGGGTGCTCAGCACGTAGGTCCTTGCAGCAGAGTCTCATGCCCTCTGTCTTTGTTTTGGTTCTTTTAAAGAAAAGTCCTGGTACCTGTGAGAAGATTCTTCGCAACAGGGAAACTTTCCAGTGTGGAGTTCCTCTGACAGAACTGAAAACTCTGCTGGAAGTCCAGAAACTGTACCTGGAGATCCAGAAACTTGAAAGGGAGCTAAAAGCCACAGCATACGGCTGACTGTCGTCACTGGTATCATAAGAACTGTCCTCTTTGCGTGTTGAATAATCGCGATGGCTGTGGATTTTTCATGACTTCGTAATTTGTGCTAATACTTAGGTAGCCAGAACCAGATTTACCAATCAGTCAGGAACAGATCTGGTCATATGGGGAGTCAGAAAGCGACTTCTGGCTCATTCTGTTAGAGCTCACTGGGTTAGGACTGCACATCACTTTATGCTTTTTAACGCTTCACATGTAGGTATGTTTGTTATACTGACAAGTGCGCAGTTAGAAAGGAACTGAATGGAAAGTAAATTTTTGTCAGAGCCGAGCAGACGCCGTACAGACGGGCATGAACGTGGTAAGAGCCACCAGCCCGCGCTCGCCCCACGACCGCTGCACCGCTTCAGCTGCAGGCCAGTAGAGCCCGTTGCCACTCTGTTCATATATGTTGCATTCATTATTGTGAACAAGCACTTAGCTGCCTAATTAGCTGTGACCTTCAGAGCAGGCACAATGAAGAAAACTTCCGAGCCTGTCTTCTAGCAAAACAAAAATACCAGGTTTTCTTCCCAAGCAGGACAGATGTATCTGAGGCCACAGCAGTGCCACTCACTGCGTCTGTGCGTGCACCAAGAGCAGTTGCTGGAAAGAAAAGTGTAAAGAAAGAAACAGCTGAATTTTTTTCTGCAACGTCCAGTAAAGAGGAAGAGCTCTTTTAGCACGCATCTTGTGATCGGACCAGTACTCCTTCACCACGAGATTATAATAAAGCTGCAGTTGTAATGACAGCTGTGTCTGGCTTTTAATAATTCTGTCCTATCTATAGTAAAGAGGTGCTTCAATGATCATTGCTTGATTAGGCACGGAGGGCTGCTATTCCCTGAGCGCAGTGGAGGCCAAGTGAATGCGCAGCGCTGCCCAGCACATCGATCAGCGCTCCCTGCACTTCAGAAATGAGGCCAGGATGCTGCAGAGCGATTCTAGCTGTAAATTAGCTTTATTCCCGCTGTCCCCACTGGGGAAGAAGGCAGAGCAGCGTTCCATCCCAGGGCACATCCTTGCTGGAGAGCTGGGGGGGGGCAGCCCTCGCTGGGGGGTGGCAGCGTCAGCGTGGCTCGTCTGGCCTGTCCCCAACTTCCCACAGCCGCTTCCCCTTCCCCGGCGCGCTGCAGCGGGCTCTCGGCAGGGAGAGGCTCTCGCCTTCCCACGGCGCTGGCCCGGCAGCTGCCCGCACCATGCGGGTGCTTCTCCGCCGGCCGGGGCAGCTCCTGGCAGTGGTGGTGCTTGTGCTGCAGCCGGCTGGGAGTCTCGGTGAGTGTCGCTCCCCTGCTCGTTTTCTTTGCTTCTGGGGCTCAGCTTTGCTTACGGATCAAATATGTAAAGATTGGCTTAGTAAAACTCAGTGGGAGACCTTCCTCTAGCTGAAGTTGCTGCTAACCTCTTGCCGTGCCTGATGTTCTTGTAAGGATGATCTGGGCTCAGTGGCTGCTGCTCATTGCCCATTTCTCCTCTTCAGCTGCACCTCTAGATCCTTGCAAAGGGCCACCCAAAATTCCCAATGCTTTTCAAAAGTCTCACGTTGGGGTACGGATGCCCCCCCGGGACCGATGTTAAGTACGGCTGGCTTAGAGGCTATGAGCTTGTCCCTGGGGCAGCCCGGGGCCAGGGCTCGTGTCTGCAGAACTTCTCCTGGTCGGGAGCTCCGAACGGGTGTCGCGGGGAGTATGTCAGCCTTTGCCTCGGTCACCCCTGCAGCAGCTGAGAAGTTGTTCCCAGGGTCGGAGGATGTCCGTGCGTCTGGGGATCGAAGACACAAATGGTGGTAAGATGGGGAGAGTCAATTAGACATGAAATAGGTTTTACCATTTAATTGAAAGGGTCATCGTTAGCAATTTGTGTGGTACCAGGTTGATACCAAAGTTGATGCTTAAGCACTGAGGCAGCCTGTAGACATCTTGAAGGCAGCTGGTGATGCATCCCACAGGCTAGCTTCAGTACAGGAGGAGTGGGGCTTTGCTGACTGATGTCTCTAGGAAGGGGAATAACTCGCAGTTTCTGCCTGGAAGTTGACAGTTCCTTTAAAAACAGGCCTTTGGGGAACTTCCCTACTGCGCTCCCCAGCCCCCGCCTGCAGGGGCATCTGCTGCCCCCCGGCTGCCAGCACCACCTTTACAACCTTTTGGGTTTTTCTTTTTTCTTTTTTTTTTTTAATTCGCGGTGCTTCTCAGTCCATTTTCCAAATCCAAACCTTAGCAACAGGGTGCTGATACCTAAGCTGGGGCCTGGGGAAGACATACGAGTCTTTCCATGGGTATTGGTATCAAAGGCAGCTGTACCAGGGTGTGAACCAGGTATGATTTTAACAGAGACACACTGTGTCTTGGTGACCTGCCAGCATCTATTATAAGGCATGAGGAAATCCCAGTTATAGCTGCCTTTAGTTCAGTTTTCTCTCTTATTACAGTTTGTGACCAGCCCCAAAATGTTTCTTATTGGAGATACGGTAGCTGGACAAAAGTTTTTTGTTGGGGCATCAGTGATGTACATGTGTGACAGAGGCGATGCAGTTGTTGGAGAGCCTCTTGCTTGTGGTAAAGCTGGAGGTGGGGTGCCAGCACCCTGGAGTCACCCCAGATGAGTTGTTCTGCAGCCTGCTAGAGCAAGCGCTATTAGGAAAGGGCAGAAATAGTGTTTAATTTTGTGCGATGGAAGTGCTACACATTTGGAGTCCTACTGACGATGGCTGCTCAAGCATGCTTATTAACCCCTAATCTCTCTGCCTCAATTGCTGCATTTGTTAAACTGATTTGTCTTCGCTTACTTACCAGACGGAGCTGCAGTGGCAGTTGCTCACCGTAGCTGCATTCAGTAAGGATACCCCTGAAAAGCCCTGTTTGTTTGGTGACCCACAGGGGTTCAGTGTCCCGTCCCAGATATCGCACACGGACAGCTGAAACCTGCGCAGAACTTCACCTCCGGCAGCATGGCCATGCTCCAGTGCGACGCTGGCTACGTCCCCGTGGGTGCCACCACCACCGTGCGGTGCCTGGGAAACGGCAGATGGTATCCGCGGGTGCTCGCCTGCACCCTAGGTATGCACAGGTCTCTCTGCTCCTTGCTTTGTCTCCCATGGGTAAGTGCCTGCTTGTACTTCACCAGAAGCAGGTGCAGCATTCGGAGGGTGGGCACCACAGCGAGCTGCACCGTCCGACATTTGGTGGCAGGATTCCTTCTGCTCTTTCATCGCCCCTGGGTAACGCGGCAGGGCTGCCCTGAGTAGGCCGTCCTGCCTTACTGCGGGGTACACCCAAGGAGATGCAAAGTGTACAAGAATAAAGCCTCTCATTAGGCACACATCATTTGATGAAGCTGTCACCATTATTTTTTTCCATTTCAGTTCACCCCCCCCACCCCACAGCGACACTCAGGGTGGCTGCTGTCCCTTGCTTCTTTCTGGGGTTTCTACCCTTGCCCAAGGGGCAGGCTGGGTTCCCCCAAAGGCAGCACTCAGCTTTGTCCCCAGTGGGTCTCTGGTGGGGACTGCCCAGCTCTGAGAGTCCGTGTTGTCCCCTGCTCTGGCACCAGGTCACTGTCCCTACCCTCCTGCCATCGACTATGCAGACCGAAACCCTCATCAGCACGAGTTTCCAGTCGGGACAACCGTGACCTACCTCTGCAGAGCCGGATACACTTTGCTCCCCGAAGTATCTCCAATAGCTACTTGTCTTAACAATTTCACGTGGTCCGTAATCCCAAAGCTTTGCCAGAGTAAGTATGCCATTTCCTTTGCTTTGCCAATAAAACATCAATTTAATGATGTGGAAATAACATCGTTTTCAAAATACCCACTAGTGGTGCTGTGCCATGAGGCCTTTATTGAGCAGTGCTTTGGCTCTCACTAATAATAATTTTGCTGTTCAAAGGGTAGCATGGCTGAAAGGAAATAGCTGTAACTCACATCGAATATTTAGCTGTTCAAACAACGATGCAGCGATGCAGCTAGCAACATACCATCCGTTCAGCACAATTTATAGCTAATCACAGGGCTCAGATCATTCTGCCTTTCAAGAGAAATGGTTGTTATCACATAATTACCATCCCCGAGCATGCCAGCTCTGGTTAGAGACATTTGTCAGCATGAACAGGCTGCCTGGTGGGTTCCCTGGGTCAGCAAGCCACCACCATGGGAAAACACCCCTGTGCAAATGTCTCCTGCTCTCCCCTCCTGACCCAAACCATGGAAGCTCTTTCTGATGCTGATGTTCCTCAGAGACGCAGTGTCCCAGCCCGGTTCTCCGCCACGGGAGAGAGGTCAGCCCCAGGAAAGCTGAATACACCTTTGGGCACCAGGTGGAATTTCAGTGTGACCCCGGCTATGTGCTGAGGGGCAGCCAGAGGATCCAGTGCTGGTCTGACGGGACGTGGAGACCCCCCGTGCCGTACTGCGACCAGGGTGAGCGTGAGCGCGGCGGGTGATGGGAATTGCATCTCCGCAGTGGGTAGGAACAGCAGTGAGAAAATCGCGTAACCTGAGCATCGCTTCTTGGAGGAGGTGGTGTTAGGAGAAGGGGTCCAAGTCACGGCATTAAATGGCTTTAATGTTTTCATCTTCTGTCAAAACTGTAATTGATTAAACGTGTTGAGTAATGGGACTTGCAGGCACTTCTCAGAGGGCTGTTCAAGGGGTTTATGATACAGTTCCCTGGCAGGATAATTTCTCATGGAAAAGAGGAGGGGATAAGGAGAGGTCAGCTGAAGGGGAGGGGATGGAGGTACATGCCGTGCCGGGGTGGTTAGCTGGGTCGGTCTGGGAACACTGGCAGAGCCAGGGCCAAACCTGGCAAGAAGCAAGGAGGACTTTGAGGAGAGCAACCCTAAGTATAAACATCGAGAACTGGCTTCTCCTGTTACTTCCCTGCACTTCTCTGTCTCCCTGACTGAATGAAGAAAATAATTTTCCCTTTCTCTATTCTCTTGAAGTTTGTGGTCCCCCTCCAAAAATCACCAACGGGCAGCACTCTGGCTTGAGAATGGAGCAGTTCCCCTACGGCTTAGAAGTAAAGTACAGCTGTCTGGAGGGTCTGTCCCTCATTGGGGACGAGTCCATCTACTGCACCGCTGATGACGGGGAGAACCTGACGTGGAGCGGACCTGCCCCGGAGTGCAGGCGTGAGTCGTTTCTCCTGTACGGGATCAGACTGAAGCCAGGACCTGGGTGCAATATTAGTGCTCAGCACAACGGGATTAGAAGCAAGCAGCGCTGCCGGGAGATCCTGCTTCCTTTGCGGCTGCTTCGCAGGCTTGATAGCTCCGGAGTGGGGGTGATCCATGTGGAAGTATGAGACTCTGGTTCTCCTACATTGATGGCCATCAGGCGGTCAGGAAGAGCGGCTGTGCCCCGCCTGACCTCGTTCCCCGTTGTCCCTGGGGAAGGGCAGCAGCCAAACCCACCGCTCCACCTCTGCTCTCTTCCCGCAGTGGTTCGGTGCCCCAAGCCCGCAGTCGAGAGGGGAAGGATGACTCCGCAGAGGTTCACGTTTCCCTACGGAGCGGCCGTGCGGTTCTCCTGTGACGAAGGCTTCGTGCTGCGGGGCGATGCCGAGAGCCGGTGCCTGGCCGACGGCGCCTGGCACCCTCCCCTGCCCACCTGCCAGCCAGGTGGGTGCCAGCTGGGAGCTGAGCCAGTGGCCCCTGCGACGGTGCAGAGAGGTTGGGGTGCAGCACTGCGTAGCTGTGTCTGTCCTCGGGGCTCCCCAGCGCCTTCCCCTCTTTGCAGAAGAAACAGCTGATGTTCACCAGGCAATAGCTGGATTTCTCTTGACAGTCCTGTATACATGAGGCCCTAAGACAGGTCAGGAGACACCATCGTTATTGACTTTCTCTTCAGTGTACATTTTTACTGACAAATGTCAATCTGCAGGCTCTTGCACAGGGATTGAGACATTGTCAGAAAACAGCAATCACGTAACACCTCTCAGGGGCTGTTCGGACCCTCACCCTTCCCTCTTGAAGGGCCTGGGCAAGTAACGTTGCTTTAACGTTTGGTTTCAGAGCTGCACAGATTTAAGTTCCCCCGCACTGACTCAGTCTTCACAAACGTCGTAGGCTCTTTCCTACCTCCGTAACGATGACCCTCTTGCTGAGCTGCCTTCTGCTGTGGGTTTTCCTTTCAGTTCTGTGTCCACAACCACAAGTGGCCAACGGAAGACTGAAAAGCACGTCAGATGGTAAAACGTGGTACCAAACAAATGCAACTGTTACTTTTGAATGCCTTCATGGATACCACTTTTCAGACGATGAGGACATGTCTTCAGAAGACTCTTGGACAGCCACATGCTTGCCTGATGGCAACTGGACACCGCTGCCCAAGTGTGTAAGTACCATAGTCTGGCTGAGTTCCTGGATGGAGACTGCCTGATTTCTAATACGAAAAATAACTGCTTGAACTTCTTAAATGCTTTTGGTTTATGGTACCAATGGGGGATGCAGACTGCGTTGGGGCAGCACATGGCGAACGGGACAAAAGTTCAGGCTCCGAGCTGAGGCGTGGGTGGCTCCCCATCTGCTGCAGTGCAATCTTACATGCTGTTTTCTGGGTTTTGTTTGTTTTGTTTTACTTTTTCACAGAAGAAAGAAGGTCATGCTGATGATGTATGTGAAGAGATTCATCATATTAAAACGGTCTTTGAATGCAATGTGCCTATGGCAGAACTGAAAACTCTGCTGGAAATACAAAAACTGTTTCTGGAGATTAAAAAACTAAAGATGGAACTAGAAAAGTTGAATGAGTGAGTCCTGTAACAATCACCTTTGGTGAACGTGCAGTTCGTGCGGTCACAGTCTCTATAAGAAGGCTCTCGGTGACTTTATGGTTCATGCTTGCATGCATATAGCCAGAGAAACAGTAACCAATGTATAGGAGACTGCTTTTGCCATGCTAGATGCTAGAGCATAGAGGGTTTTTGCTCTTTTCCTTAAGTCTGACAAGCTTGATTCGCTATTGAACAAATGTGTTGTTTCACATTGTATTTTAGGAAGCATAGTAAGAAATGAAATTGAGCTTCTTTGAGCATAAGCTGTGCTAAGCCGAGAGGAGGGGGACTGAAGTCCACAGAAGTAACCCGCTAGCCGAGATGAGTGTCTGGCGCTCTGAAGGTGCTTCTGCTGTAATCTTCCAGCCGGCGATTTGCGCAATGCTGCGTCCTCTGCCCATACCAAACTCAGCCTGTCATAGCATTGGCATACTTACCCTACCTTGAAATAGTAGTGAAGTGAGCATTTAACTACATGATTTCCTGTTAATCTAGCTTGTGATTTCCATTCATCTAGTTAAAGGCAGTTACATACAACAAGTGCATTTTTAAAGGCTTCCATTCCCTTATCCCTGGATTTAAAACAGGCAACAGGTTTCTGGCCCAGCACTGTGCTTGACAGATATCTGTAGTGGTGTCATCTTCCATGTCCCTATTTCCAGCAAGCACATCCTAAGAATAGATGTTGTAAGTTTAAGCGTAGAGAATCAGACAGCAAAGATTGTTCTTATTGCTTAATAAATGATGACGAGTTTATGCAGCTCTGTGATGCAGCAATTACTCCTTCCCTTCAGGATCACAATAAAGATGCAGGTGTAACCACGGGTGTCTTGTAATCTGTCACACTGGCTGTAAATCAGGCAGATTTCCAGTGTGGTCCAGTGGTTGTTCTGAGTGAGAGCTGAGCCCTGGCAGCCCGGGTCGGTGCTCGGGGCGCTCGGGGAGCTGCGGTGGGCACGGCACGGCACGGCAGGCAGCCACGGGACTGAGGGCACCGCTGCTGCCTGGGCTCAGTGGGAGAAGGGCGAGCACTCGTCTCCTGCACAAGCAATTTGCAGCAGTATATTATTGCTAGATGTATGCTTTTATGAGTTATTAGAGTTGCTTTAAATGTTACTAGAGCCTAAAGCACAACACCCAGGGAAGAGATGGTGTCTCGCATCTTTACACAGAGAGATGCTTGATAATGCACCCTGTGCTTCACCGCGTCCCGGTGAGGAGATCGGCAATGAGAGGCACCCTCAGACCCACTCCAGTTCTCCTTGTGCCCCAAGGAGAGCAGGGCTGCACCCTCCGGGTGCGACACCTCGCTCTCCTCCGCGTTGTGCTCACCTGGGGCTGCAAACAGAAAGCATGCAAGGCTTGAAACTCATAAGCATGAATAAGAACTGGGTGTTACATCCCAGGTGCATCTTAAACTGTGAGTATTCACTGACGTCAGACGGGATATTTCAGAGGGTTAGTCAGTGTGCAGATGTATTCGCTCACACCCGTTCCTAATTACAAATGAGTCAGGCAATCGAGAAAAAAATTAACAAACAAAAAGGATGATGTTTTTATTTTTTGTTTCACTTAGTCTGCTTATAGAAGATCTGTGTTGTGTTACCTGCCAGCAAATGACTAAGTAGGCATTTTCCTACCCTGGATACAGCTTGGGGCTGGGTGGGGGGCTTTTCTGCTCTGGTAGCATTTGGTTTTGGTAAACCTGTGCTAGTCAGTGCTCGCTGCCAGTCTCGGGTCAAATAAAAGGGTTAAGTTATTCCCCCGTTCCTTACAGTGGGGCAGGAGGACCGGGAGGCTTTACCCAAGCTGTGGATGACAGTTGTCCCCACCCCTGGCTGCTCCCCAGGTCCCTGCAGGAGGGTTTAGCTCCATGGGTGTTCTGGAAAGGTTTCCACGGCTCCAGAGGCTTGGCTGCATCTGCTGTGCTGCCTCTCCTCCCAGCTTCAGAAACAGCCGCTTGGAGACAACGGTGCTCGACAGAGGAGCACAGAAATTGCTGCAATGAAGTCTGGAGAACCAGGACGGGGGAAGCACCCAGGCACGCTGAGCTGCAGGGCACCTGCTGGGCCACGGGGGTCCGGCCACCCCGCGCTGCTCCTGGCCTTGCTGGGGCTCCTAGGCATGCCGGTGGCTCGCGGTGAGTACGGATATGCGGGATGTGTGGGGAGGACCAGCAAGACCTGCCCAGGTCCCACCTTGCTGCTCAGGGGCTGGGGAGGGTGATGCCACCACCCCCAAGCCTGGGGACCCATTGCTTGATGCTCTCATGGATGCAGCCCTGCCCAGTGCCTTTGCCCGGAGGGGAAGCCTGGGCCAGCCCAGCCGCACTCCTGGGATGCTCGCTGGGGCTGCGGAAGGGGCCAGGGAACTGGGTCCTCACCTGAGGAGGTCTTCTCCTGCTGCAGGTGACTGTGGGCCCCCACCTCTCATGAATTACTCCAGACCATCCAGCGACGAGCACGCCAGCAGCTTCCCCACTGGATCCAGGGTGACATACACATGCCTCGAAGGCGCCATCAAAATCCCCGGGAGGTCGGACACGGTGGAATGCCTGCCCGGCGCACGGTGGTCAAAGCTGCCCGAGCCCTGCGGCCGTAAATACCTCCTTTCTCTGAAACACAGCTCCTTCGCCTGTCTCTCGCTTGGCTTAAAGTTTCTGCCCCTTACGGCGGCTGCTCTGCAATGGTACCAGCCATCCTGGCAAGGTACAAACCTGCTTCCCTTAGCTGCTGTTCATCAGAGCTGCTGATGGTCGCAGGATCGGTGCCCGTCGCTGCGGGGTGAGTCGGACGGTGGCTGGAGCCCCGGACCTCACGCGCCTCCCGAGCCCTGTCTGGCAGAAGCTGTGCCAGCGGCCGCAGCGTGCGCCGCCCCACGGCACCTGCGTGTGACTGCTTATCTCCTACTAACAGCTTTGCCTGTGCGCTTACTGCACCTTCATCTGCGCTTTGCAAAAGATGCTCTCAGCAGAGTAGCAGCCTGGTATGAAAACAGAAGTAACCTGCGATGAACGTGAGGAGCTTTCCAAAAGCACCGCAGTGAGAGCATTTCTGTGATTCCAAGGTTTATTTTGCATGCCTCCCGGCGGGCGGCTCTTTCAGGCCCGCTTTCCTTGACTGCCAGGGAGCTGTGCTGCCCCGACAAGGTTGCGGTTTGCGGCCCTGTCCAAGGCGGACGAGAGGATTAATTTCTTTCCTGTTGGGACCAACGTGAGCTACGTCTGCCGCCCCGGCTACGAAAACACCTCGGAAAGTTCCCCCACCAGCACTTGCCTTGAAAACCTGGCGTGGTCGGAAGCCGCTGAGCTGTGCAGGAGTGAGTATCTCTGCTCCGCTCCGCTTGCCGAAAAGCGGCTGTGTTGTTCGGAGCAGGTCAGGTATCTGTGAGCTGAAATGCAGCTGGGTTGTTACCGTCCCAACAGCTGCACGCTTCATACAAAATTAGGTGGATATTCCTTGACATTCATATTTAAGTGAACAGCAGGAGTATCAATAGTGTGCTTTCTTTTCTGCTGGCATGAACAGATCTGTTTTGATTTTCATGTTAGGAAATACGTTTGCATCTGCACACGGCATACGCACAGGGCGAATGCCAATTTGCAATTATAGCATTGAACTTCAAAATGAAGACAAGGCATGTTTCTTGGTGAAATCCATGTAATATCAAGACTGATGATGTGGCAGCAATACGTTTTTCCCAGTCGAGTAACTTACTGCCAATCTGTTGAGATGGAAATACCTCTGCAAATATTCTCCTCTGCCCTCCTGCGAGATGCTCACCACTGTGAGCGTGGAGCCCTTACGGGGATCCGCGCCGTGACCTACAGCTGATTCTGGCACCTGCCAGCTCGGCTGTCACACAGGGGAAGCAAAATGCTTTGGTACCTTTGGGTATAACCCTCTAAGTCTGTCCCTTACTCAGCCTTTTTTATTTCTCCATCACTGTGCGTCACCACTAACGCTGGCCTCGTTGTCCGGCAGGGAAATCCTGCGGCGACCCGGGAGCGCTGCCCGGGGGCAGGATGGTCGTTCTCACAGATTTGCAGTTCGGTGCAAGAGTGAACGTGTTCTGCGAAGACGGGTGAGTCGCGGGGCAATGCTCCGAGCTCCAGTACACCAGTGCTGAAGCTGGAATACAAACTCCGGTCCAGTGCAGTGAACTTGCAGGCACGGGCTGGGCTGCTGCTTCACAATACAGCGCTCCTACGGTGTTGCTCCCAGTGCAGGGCATGGGGCTGCTTTTTCCACTTGAATTACAGCTTTGGGCTGGGAAGGAAAAAAACACAGCTGGAGGGAAGGGACTGGGGTCTGAATTCAAGTGTCATCCAGAGGAAATTTAACTGCCCCAGGGTATCTATCCCAACAGAGCTGGTTGTACCATCGGTTTATAACTATAGACTTCAAAACAGGTTACTTAAAATATTTCAATTTAACATATTTGAGGTATATTGAATAAAAAGGGGTTATGCTTGAATTTTAAAAATTCAATGATGTTCAGCTAGAAAACTGCAGTGAAGCACACTTTCCATCAGTCAATGAGCTGACTCACTCTTTCTGCCTGCTTTCAATCAGGGCACATATGCAGTAGATTGACTTGCAAAATTAAGCTCTTAAGACTCCAGCTAGTATTCCTCCCTCCCTGTCCCGAGCTAGCTGGTATGATCTGGCTTGTTCTGTCAGCCTTTGCAGCTGCTTCATGGGTAACAGAGCGTTTTTTTCCCCAGATATTCCCTTAGGATGGACTTTTGGGAAAGGACAGCATTTCCCACCCTTCTGGGGTTCAGTTAATCTTCAGCAATACACGTCAGGGTGGAGGGATAACGTTATCCATCTAAGCGAGATCAGATACTATCAATCATGTCCAAACAATGAATTTTTTTGAACGGGAGGACGCAATTCAGAGATTGGGGAAGGTGTTGGTGCTGTCAGAACAAGATGTATTAACTTCCAGCAAGCCAACCTGAAAGGCACTTTAATGAAATGTAGATCCCTCTTGCCCCTCACTGGTCCCTGCTGTGTGTAGGGGATGCACTGGAATATTTGCAGAGACCAGCCGAGAAGGTACACCAGCAGTCTGCTGTCATTTGCTTTTCTGGCAAAACTTTAGCAAAACGCTACACCCTTACAACCCAAAAGCAACGTCCTAGGGAGAAGGTGGCACTGCAGGTGGCTGGGTGCCCTACCCTCTGCCGCCAGCACTGAGGTCTGCAGCAGATGCAGCTAACTGACCTCGGGCACGCAGCACCGCCGGGCAGCGCAGCAGCACTCGGGCTGAGCCACAGCCTGTAGAGATGCTTTAGAGAAGTTGTGGATGCCCCATCCCTGGAAATGTTCAAGGCCAGGTTGGACGGGGCTTTGAGAAACCTGGTCTGGTGGAAGGGGTCCCTGCCCATGACAGGGGGCTTGGAACCAGATGATCTTTAAGGTCCCTTCCAACCCCAACCGTTCTGTGACACTATTCTATGCTGTGTGTGCTCAGGAGGGAGCTCCTCACCTCGTCCTGGTGGGGGACAGCAGCGTGGGAAAGGTGCTGGATGCCAGCAGCCTGAATCCCAGCACTGCTCTCCATCAGGAAGCAGGCAGGGAGAAATAGTCCCTGATTCAGCAAATCCGAGCCCGATGCATCCATGTGGGAATATACACCTAACCTCAGCGCTGTCTGGCATTCCCTGCATGCTCTGCTGGCCGCCAGCTATGACTTCTCCCATCCTTGCGATGCGCTATGTGCCCTGCAGTGAGTCAAAGGAGAGAATTGCTTAAAAATAGATTAACAAGGATCCTGGCAGAGAGCAAGGCGAAGGAGCTCTCCTGTTAACCAGCTTGTATCTGCACATCTGCTTGCTTTAAAACTGCCTTTTCTACACTCCTAATCATACTGGTACTGGGGGAAAAAAATTGTTCTCAGTTTCTGAATAGTTACACAATTTTTTTTTTCTTGTGTATTTTCGCTTAGGTACAAATTAGATGGGAGTAATTTCATCCACTGTCAGCTTAAAGGAAACGATGTTGAATGGAGTAAACTTCCAACTTGCGAACGTAAGATCAATCCAACCTTACTTTTGACTTCTCTCCAGCAGATCCTGCATACTAACGCCTAGTCTAAACCTGTCTCTGTACCTCATTTGTTTTTGTTGATATTATGTGGCAGATCTGCCACCAACCCTGCAGCTGAGAAACACCCATTTCGCTGCTGGCACTGTATTTCAGCAGTTTTGTTCCCACAAGATCAACATCTTTTCTCATGAGTTAAGGTTGCAGTGATGATGGGAAGAGGTTTTGAGGAATCACAAGCCAGGGCACGGCAAGTTGCCTGTTTATTTTTGTGACCCTTGGAGTGAAAGGGAGAAAGATGTGACAACAGAAACACTTCAGAAAGAAAAGAGAGACGATCGAGACAGAAGGCAGCGCTAGTTACCCATCTGCAGTTGTCCAAAAGGTTTATTGTCTTCAAGAATCTTAGGTGGACTCAGGAAACATTTTGCATTTTCATTATTACTGAAGCTTTTTGCAATACTCATGTTGACCTTCTTTCCTGCAGTAATTACCTGCTCTTCACCTCCTCAAATTAGCAACGGAAAGCACGATGGCGAAGGTGTAGAAAAGTTTGCTTATAACTCAACAGTGACTTACAGCTGTGACTCTGGCTTCCAACTAGTTGGAAATGTGAGCATCCGTTGTACGAGTATGGACAAAACAAACGGAGTCTGGAGCGGAGCTGCGCCTGAATGCACAGGTGATTTCATCTGAGTTTAGTATTTATTAGGAGTTCAGTATTTAATATGCACCAGCTTAACATATTGTGATTGCTTAGTACAGGACATGTCGAGTGTAAGTCATATTCTAATTTTAAAGAGAAAAAATGCAGTGCTGCTGAAGTAAGGAACGAACGGTCTGTGCAAGAAAGGCGTAGTGCTCGTAGCAATACTTATTCTTTATACCCTAGAGAAAAGCACATCTGTCAAACTTGGAGCAAAAGAAATGGAAAAGAGTCCTCCTTCCCAAAGTGAGTGGAAATGATTCTACACTGAATCAAGTCCCACATTTCCCAACTTAATTTGCTCCTTTATCACATTTCTACAAAAAGGCCATTAGATTAATTTCGCACCGTGATTTTCGTTCTTTCAGGTGCCCGTGGAAATGCCATCCAGCCGCCTAAGAAGGCTTCCAGGCAGGAGATGAAGCTCAGCCTTTATAAAAAGTCACTCCAAAATACCATCTCCTTCTCCCATTCTTCTCCT
The DNA here is from genome assembly GCF_965183815.1 of Platalea leucorodia. Taxonomy (NCBI): domain Eukaryota; kingdom Metazoa; phylum Chordata; class Aves; order Pelecaniformes; family Threskiornithidae; genus Platalea; species Platalea leucorodia. The sequence continues at coordinate 3,009,670 of NC_138841.1, forward strand.
TTCTCCAGGACACCAGGTCAGTCCTGGCCGCTCATGTGGAGTTCAGGGGAACCCATCAATGGGACTCCCCGGTTACTCCCCATCCTATACCCGAAGTTTTCATTTTTTCCTGTGTTTCTCTTCAGTGTCAAGGGGCTGTGTTACCTCAGCGGTCAGATTTGTTGTACCTTTGTACAAAACCCGAAAGTACTATTCTCCTGGGACCAGCCAACGATCCATGTGTCCTCCAAAGTACATGGGGATCTCTGGCATCCTCCCCCAAGCTGGCTGCTTGGAAAACTTAAAATGGTCTAAAGTTGCATCATTTTGTGGAAGTGAGTGATTTTTTTGTCATGCTCTTTTCTTCTATAAGTTTTCTGTGTATAATTTATATTTTTTGCTGGTTGGGCATCTGGTTCGAAGCTCAGGTTTGACTACACTGACCTCCTCCTCTTAAAAAAGCTTTGCTTCATATGAAATGTATTTTCATGTGTCAATTGCTTCCTTGCCCTCGAGTTATTAGAAATTTTGTTTAACCCATTGAAAAGCAAGAAATAACTTTATACCACGTAGCCTTTAAGAGTGCTGGGGCTTCTGTCCGTCTGTCCTTGTTCTGGCAGCGAGGGCGATGCACTAACGCTAACCTTGTTCCACGCCAGCGAGGTCGTGGGCAGCCAGGCGAAGCCGGACGTGGCAGAAGTGCTGCTACAGCAGATTTCCCATCCGCTGCAAAGGATTATTTTACCCATAACAAGGGTGAGTGTCAGTTGTGTCAGAAAGGGTGTCTGGGTAGGAACCATACACACGTAATTGTAAGTAATAAAGACCAAACACCCACCGGAGGGTCTAGCTACCCAACCGGAGACTGGATGAAAAGCATTTCTCTGGTGTCAGGGTCAAGCTGAACTTGCCCATCCATCCCTGAGCCATGGCTCTTGTGTCAAAACCAGAAAATCTGTCACCCCGGTCGTGGTGGATTTTGTGCATGAACCTGCGCAGCCCGGGGCTGTTACACGAATGTGACGAGGCTGGTGCTTAAGCCCAGGTCCAGAAATGCTCCCGTGCAGGTGCAGCATGGCCAGGAGGGATTTTTCCCCATCGCTGCATCATTTCTCGAAGGTGGGGTTTGTTCCAACCTGCTAGCATTGCCCGGCTGACGGCTGTGACCAAAACCCCAAGGTATTTGTCTGGACTGTTAAACGAGGAATCAAAGAATCCCACTTGCAGGGTTAAAGGGAGGGTAACGGGGCTGCACAGCTGGGCACTTGTGGACGTGTATGTAAAAAAGATGTTGCAGTGGTATCAGTGTATGAAAAGGGCTCCAAGAGGGGCTTTGCAGGCCTTAAAGGAGATGAAGTTTGGGGATGTTGGGCCCCTGGTAGGAACAAATGAAGGCAAGAAGCATCGTAGATCATACAATACAGAAGGAAAGGGGAAAACATTGTCCTTTTTTTTTTTTTCCTAAAAGTTTCTACTTTGCTCTGTGTAACTTCAGAATGAAGATTGTTAAAAGTCTCTTCCTATTGGTTTTTCTTTTTTTTACTCTTTTGTCATTCTTGGCACTTCTTCGGGAGACCGTGTCAAAGCAGCAGCTTGACACGCGGTCTAACAGGTGAGAAACGCTGCTTTGCCTCGTACTTCAGGACCTTGGCCCTCCTGCCCCAAAACACGGGTCCTGTAAAATCAGCCCCTGGGTGCCGGATGGCTGGAGCGAGGGATGAGCTGGGGGAAAGTGGAACGATGCCTGAAAACAGCCTCCAGTGTTTGAAGGAGGAATTGGTTTGGACCTTTCTAAAGTGCAGTGCTAAAATTCACCCCCAAACTGGGTGGGTTTTTAAAAATCTGGGCAGAAAGCTTAATTCTCCTTGAAACTACAGCTGGGCTAACCTTCATGTGAACGTTTCCTCCCCCAGGCTGAGTGTACGGCCCATGGGAAGTGCACGGAAAGATTTCTCTGTAGCTTTGAAGCAGTTTATTTCTGATGGGGTTGCTCTCCTCCAGTGACACCGTGACAAAGGGACCCCCGTGGAAGAAACCCTGGAAGGAGGCATTTGCACTTTCCTTGCATGGCTGCAAAGACAACTGGAACTGCTGCTCTTTCTGCCATCTCACTGCAGATGTAGACAAGACAGGCGGTTAAATGGGATCCCACCTATCTAAATATGCTGCTACCTTTTCAAACAAAAAGAGCTCTGTAAGCATAATGCCTGCAAACCCTTCACTGGGTTCTGTTCCTAAAGTGCCCCATGCAATGGTCGTACTTGTTAGGATTCTTCCACTTTGCTTTAAAACAAAGAATAAGCTAGATCAGGTCTGTCCCATGTCCACATGCAGAATGTATTTTTTTAATTGTCATATGTTTTAATGTTCCGAGAAATCGATTGAAAATTACTTATGCAACAGTTGGCTGATTGCCATAGTTGCTTCTCCCATCCGAGTTTTTCTCTCTTTCAGCAATTTCTTCCTAGCATCCCGAACGCAGTCGCACTTCCCTGCCGATCTGCCCAGCCTTTCTTCAGGCTGGGCGTGGGAAGCCGCAGTTTCTCAGAAACCCCTCAGGCCTTCTGCAGAATTTCAGACGGAGCTCGGTCATGTCACAACTGTTCGACTCGGTGTTTCCACAACCGCACGTTTCCTTGCTAGCAACGCTGACCTGCTGCCACAACAGTCACCACAAATACAGGCCCGCAGGCCAGGCTGTAGAAGACCCAAGCCTCTCTGCTGGGCTGAGCTGCTCCCTTCACTTATCAGGAATTTCTGGCTGCGGAACGGTCCGGCTGCAGATACACCCATGCTAGCTGCCAGCAGGGTTGTGCTGAAAGCAAAGTACTGACTTCCCTCTCTTGCAAAGTTATATGCTTATTTATTTTAGGAAATCATAGTACTTTACAGGCTAAATTGAATGTTGATCTTTATATCTTCAGTAGTTTAAGCACCTGCTTTAGCAAAAACTTTTTTTGTACCAGACATAAATTCTTTGCAGTTTGTATTTCCGTTCAGACTACATGAAAGAGAAGAGCCACGAGTGGTTTGTGTCTCTGATCTCATATTGTAAAGGAGCTACTTCTGCTTTCCAGACGGAGGAAGGCGGCTGCAGGCTGTGAGCACATCGACTACGCGCAGACCCAGAAGTAACTGCGAAACACGCTCTCCAGCGTTGTCCCACTGCAGCAGAGAAACTGGAAATGTCAGGTTGATGTTGTTGGCCGCTTACCATCTTTGTCCTATACAGAACACTAACTGCCTTATATTTAGGTGCCTTTCTGGGGTTTTATTTACATTTAGTAATAAATGGTAATTGTTTATAAAGGATAGCCTGTGAATTCAGCTGCCTGCTGTTCGCTTTTCATATTTTATGCTTTTTCCAGGAAGGTACCAGCTTTTAGAGGTATCTTGGTAATGGTCAGACTTGCTGTTCAGTCAGTCCTTTATCAGCGCTTTTAGTCATTTATTTTCTAAATGGCCTCCTATGTAAATTTAACTTGGTTTTAAAAAAAAAAAAAAAAAAAAAAAGGGAAGAAAATCCATGCAGTAATGTTTGGGAATGTGAATGTTTCTAGTAAGCGGTCTGAAAAAGAAAGCTGGAGCGATGCATACCTGCCCTTAACCCTATTTAGGCGTCCCGGTGCCGAGCTCTGCGGCCCCTCCGCTGCAGCTCCCCGGCTCAGCCCGGGCAGACCCAGGGGCTCAGTCCCAGAACGGCTTTGGGTGCTGTGAGCGACCTCCCCGGCTGCTGCCCTGCCCGGGGGTGGCAGGAGCGTGCGGGAGCGGGCAGGGAGCTGAGGGCGTGTTTCCATGGAAAGCCAAGAGCAACCCTGGCAGCTCAACCCCGCTTTTTGCTGGCTGGTTTTGCTGGAAATCTCATGTTGTTCCAGTCCGAGCCTGGCAGCGTGGGTGCGTAGAGCAGCACGGGTCAGGCTCCCCTCTGTACATGCGTTCACTTCCGCCGTCACCATCTGCTCGGCCTGATCCCTGCAGCACGGGGGAGGGATGTCGGAGCAAGATAAAGCAAGTCGCCCTCGGCGGCACCAGCTGAGCAGGCGCAGACCCACTATCGCAGGGCTCAGCTGCTGGGGCAGCTCCTGCGCGGGAGGTTTTGGTGCTCGGTTGGTTACTGGGGCAATACAGGGCAAAATGGGACAGCAAGCGTGGGTGGCAGAGAGGCAGAGGGACGGGCTGGTCTGAGCCTGATGGTCTTGGCAGGTACGGATGCCTCCTGCACGGCCTCAGGTAGAAAAGCAGCCTGGTTCAAGGCATTAATCTGAACTCTGTTAGCAAGGGGATTTCACTGAGTTGAAACTACAGCAGGTCCTTCTTCTGGTGTAAAATAAAAAAAAAAAAAAAAAAAAGATAACTTTGAGCTTCTCGGTGGAAACTTTGCTGTTTCCTGGATAACAAAGGCAGGCAGGAAGGTGCAGGAAGGTGCAGGCAGGCGGGCAGGCTGCTGCTGGCTGCCCTTTCCCCGGGTGGGGTGACAGAGGCCCCCTCACCGGCAGCGCTGCTCAGCAGAGCGGGACGGAGCAGCCGATACAGCCACAACCTTTCCTTTGGCTCTTCCCGCACGCCCTGCGGGCAGGGATCCCAGAGCAGCTCTGCTTTCGCAGGCGGGCACGGAGCTGAGGCAAACTGCTCGGGTGCCCGGCAGGGCCCCAGGACGTCCCTGAGCCTCCGTGGGCAGCGCAGCATCTCGTTCAGAGTTTTGTGTCTAACTGGGAAAGTTACAGTGGAAATGCTGGTATCCCCGCTGCCTTGTTTTGTGCATAGGTGTTAACAGAAGCATCTCAAGTAGCAGCTTCACAGTGAGGCTGATTTACAGCCCGCTGGTCTCCCGTGCACCCCTTGGGCTGGAGAAAATCCCTCTCTTCTTGCAGAAAAACCTCTCCGCGGAGGCCACTTCCCAGGGACAGGCAGGTGACGTTTGAAGGCGGTTTGGGGGCCTGGTGGGGGGCTGGCGTCGCCGAGCTGCGCTGGGCTGGGCTCCCTGGGAGCAGCCTTGGGCCAGGCGCTGCCGGAGAGGGCAGGAGGCACCCGATGAAGATGCAGCTCTCGTCCCCGCAGGCAGCAGAGCCAGGGCCGGGGGATGAACGGGACCTTCCCTACCCCTCCCAGCTTCGGGGCGTGCTGAAGGCTTCACAGCTGGAGCTGGCAAGACCCGCATGCTGCTTTTTTGCGTTTTTTTCTCTTTTCCTTTGGGACTTGATAGCTTTGGAGAGAGGGGTGTCTTTACTGGAAGGTGCAGAGAAACGATTTGGAGGAGAGCCCCGCTGCATTCCTCTGGCTGCCAAGCTGCCTCCTGGAGCAGACGCGAGGAGCAGCGCCTGCTCCGCACCCGCTGCCGCTGCCAGCCGCAGGTCCGACTTCCAGCAGAGAACTTCCCAGCGCCGAGGTGGCAGGGAGGGACCGGAGCGGCGGGGGTCGGACCCAGGGGCGCGGCGCTGCTTTCGGCTGCCCGTCCCCCAGCCGAGGCTGCTGCTGCCGGCCCAGGGCTGCGGGCAGCACCCACGGGTGCTCTTGAGCAAACCCTTCCCCACCCTGCGGCTCCGGGAGTGGCCCCGCTCCCCCTCCGCTCCCCGCCCTGCGGGGCTGCCCGCCCCCGGCTCCCGGCGCCCCGAGGCAGCCATGGGCTCCGGGCAGCGCCGCCGGCTCCTGCCCGCGCTGCTGCTGCCGCTGCCGCTGCCCCTGCTGCTGCCGCTGCTGCTGCTGCCGCTGCTGCTGCTGCTGCTGCTGCCGCCCGCGGCGTGGGGTGAGCCCGCGGGGGGGGATGGGGTGATGGAGGGCGGGGGGGGCGCTGAGCCCCGTCACCCCGCGCCTGTGCTCCGCGGTGGGTGGGTGTCGCGGGTGTCGCGGGTGTCGCGGGTGCGTGTGCCGCGCTCCCCTGCGGATTCGTATGCGCGTGGGCGCTTGTGCCGTGTCCTGCTCGGGGAGCTGTAGTAGAAGCCCCACTGAGTCCGGGTTTATTTTGCCACAGGTGACTGTGGGCCGTTGCCAGATATAAGCCACGCGGAGCCGCCAGAGGATGTTAAACATGAGGAGAGCTTCAAAGTCGGCTTCAAAGTAACGTACAGATGCGTTACCGGTTATATGAAACGCCCCTTGCTATTAGATACGATACAGTGCCTCAGAAACTCCCAGTGGTCCAACCTCGCCGAGTTTTGCGGTCGTAAGTATTTCGCTTTCTCTGAAATGAGTTGCTTAGACGTGCACGCTGCTTGTGCAAACGTTTACGGCTTTAGCAATTGCTGTTTCGAGGGTTTCCCCATCCAAAGTGACACAGGATGCAGTTGCTTGTCAGAGAATCTCTTACTGCCCCTTTTTCCTGACCCTGCTGAGTCTGTTGGAGCCATGCGCTGGAGCTTGTGTGTTAATAAAAATAGCTGGCTGGCCTGGGGAAGCAGAGGAAGGAGGGGCAGGACTAGAGCGGCGAAGCGCTGGCAGAGCTGGGTGCTGACACAAGAGTTAACTAAGGGGGAGAAGGTTTGGCTTTGGGGATTTGCAAACCTCCGCTGCGCTTCCCCACCTCAAACGCTTCAGCTGTGGAACTGGTGAGGGAGGTAAGCACTGCGCTTGTGAATGATTGTAAGAGGGCAAATTTTAACGTTTAAAATCTTCTTCCGTTAAATAGTCGTCTAGGGATATTTTTGAATTATGCAAATTGCCAATCACCATCTTAAAAATATTTGTGGTATCCATATTCTTAGGGAGGCTTGTGCATTACCACCTGGATTTATGTTTATACATAGTTGAATGCAAAAGATTGTTATTTTTGCTCTCTAACTGTACACTTTGGTTGTCTTTGTTGTCACTAGGTAGCTGTCCCAGCCCGCTGCGTGTGCATTTTGCTAAAGTATCAGAAGAAGATGAAATGCAGAATTTTTATCCTGTTAATATGACGGTGAAGTACATTTGTCGCCCAGGCTACGAGAACACCACAGAGCAGCTCCCCACCAGCACTTGTCGTGATAATTTGACGTGGTCAGAGGTTCCCAAGCTATGTCAGAGTGAGTGTCTCCGTGTCGTTTCGTTTTCTCCAACATCCTCCCACGGCCGCACCCGCAGCGCTGTGCTCTGCGTGCCGCGTCTGATTTGTATTTTAGGATTGCCTTTTTTTTAATGACGTTTCGCATGAACTACTATCAGATGCCTGGTTTGACGTTGCTATACTGTTATGAAAAGCATGCCTGGGGGTTTTTTCCCCATCCTTGTAGTGTCCTAAGGATAATCTTATTCTTTTTTAGTGAAATCTTGTGGCGTTCCAGCAAATCCAGAACACGGCAAAGTTGTTACAAACAATTATATGCTCAATGCAGAAGCAGATGTAGTTTGTGACCCTGGGTGAGTGTGAAGCCAGGTGCCCACTGCATCCCAGTCGCCTGGCCAGAGTCACTGGTGTGCGAGCTGGGACGAGGGGCTCTGCCTGTCGAGTCCTCGGCACCTGTCCGGGGTGACATGTTCTTGGTTGGTGACAACAAACTGATTTGTTGCTGTGCCTTTTACCCCGCAGGTACACGTTAAAGGGAGAGTCACCTCGCATCCACTGTTACCTAATGGGAGATAAAGTTGCCTGGAGTCATATTCCAGCTTGTCAGGGTAAGTGAAGTTGTCCGGTGCTTGACTGGAAATAACAAATAATCCAACTCAGAAATACTGAATCATGTGTTAATTTTACTAAATGAAGTCAGGTAAGCGTCTCTGGAAAGGAGCCAGCTGGCGCGATGAAAGCAGGGACTGGCCAGCAGCATCGCTGGTGCCTTCTGCACGTGAAAGACCGACCTAAACGAGCAACGCGGTGGCCTCGGTGTCCCCGCGGGCTGCCGCTGCCCCTGCGTACGCAGCACAGCAGGCTGGGAGGCACCGCAAAGTAACTGCGCGCCGAGAGGGTGGCCAGGGCTCCCGTTTCGGCCCCTGCTCCTGCAACGGGTGCAATGCGAGCCTGTGTGCAAGCGGCCCTTGGGTTTTCCTCTCTTCACATCGTGGGGAAGAGCATCCCAGGGGTCACCTCCCAAACTCTTTTCTTTTTCTCCCCCAGCTACTTTTTGCCCTCCGCCTCCAGCTGTTCCCGATGGGAAGCACAACGGCAGCGGTACAAAGGAGTTCATGTACGGCTCGGTCGTGATGTACACGTGTGGCCCTGGGCTCCAGCTCGTGGGAAATGAAACTCTTCGTTGTACAACGGAGAACAGCATCGATGGCGTCTGGAGCGGGTCTCCTCCCGAATGCAGGGGTGAGCGTTGCTGGATAATTGTCCTGTTCTCAGGTAGTTTTTCTTGCTGTGCATTAGTCCAAATGCCCTTCTCTCAGAAAGGGAAGGACCCCAGTCTGGACGGGCGTTCCCGTGGGGTTTGTTTCCAAGGGAGCAGCATCCCTGCACAGCGGTGATGGTTAGCAAGTCTGTGCTTTGCAAGGTGCCAAGCTGTGCTGAAGAACAACATGAGCACGGTCGTACACAGTTTTATGTTTTTCCCTTCGAGAGGAACAGGCAGAATTTTAATCAACAATGTGTTAAGTGTATCAGTAACTGCAAAGCTGATGGACTAAATCTGGGAATGGATTCATATCTAGTGTCTAACAACACTTGGGCAGTAAAGCCAAGTGGGACAGCAGGCTCCCCGCTGTCCGTAAGGCGTGTAGTGTCACTGAGGTCCCTGGGTCACTCTGCCACTGTTCTTGCTGTCGTAGCCACAGATGCACAGGTCAGAGGCCACCTGCCCATGCTACATTTACTCCTCACTGAAGGATTTTATATATTATGTATAAATGGAGAATTATCTAAAATATGATTTTGAGTAGTTTTCCTTCATTTTTTTCTCTCTACAGTTAGCACTACGGCAGCGACAAACCAAACTGAACCCTTGGAAGAGAAGACAGCAGAGAATCCTTACTGGCTGGGTAAGAGTTCAGGAGAGGCTTTCTGCCTCAGGGTCATTTTAATTGCTATAATTGCACCCATGTTGGGTGCCTGTGACTCCACGTGCGGTGGGATTTCTGCTCTCACTATGCCTTCTTCATTTCTTTTGGCGGGTCCATCTTCCAGTTTCTAAGGGGTTCACACAGGCTTATTCCCTGGTCTGACCCCCTTTTCTCTCTGCTCCCAGCTGTGTGACTCCTTAGCTGACGTGCTACGGAGTAGGATTTCTCATGCTTGAGTCTCCCTCCGTGCAGCTGAGCATCTCAGTAGAAAGCACGGGTGTTATCTTGGCTGTATTTGGACGTTGCTGAGGGTGGAGGTGGCCTGGAGCTACGGACCTCAGCTCCGTCAGTGGAGAGCGGTGGGGTGAGGGACTCGAGAAGAGCGTAATGATGTGTGTAGTAGGGAATGACAGAGTGGTTTATAGTATTTTGTCTTCTCAGCAGTGTTAAGGTTAACTGGGTTTGAGTAATACTGTTCTGTGGGCATAGATTAAGGAACTTCCCTGTTTAGTTATCAGCATTGTTGGCTTCATTTTTTTAACATCAGCTTCATTATTTTCTTCTCTAGCAAGTATCCTCATCCCTGCTTGCATTGGTAAGTAGTTTAAAATTAAAAATATAGTTTCCTAACCCAAAGTTGTTATTTGCTATTAAATTCCTGGAGTGGGTGTTTTTGGTTTACTCGTTTCACTCCCCCTAGTCCTGAGTGTCTCTGGTCAGGGTTCAGGGGTTTCTCTGCTGTTGGGTAATGCAGCAGCATTGCAAGCGACTGGGCGGATGGTCTGCGTCTTAGTAGAAAACATTACATCAATTGAGGATGAAATGACAGAAGACAAAGAAGCCAGGGTAAGAAGCCAACCAAAAACTGTATGCCCTGTCATTCTTTAATTGATAAAGTTGCTTTAAAATGCCTTGGCCGACACTGAAAGATAAGAGATCAGTGAAGCTTGGAACATCCTTGTTGCAAAAGAGATCAAGTACTAAAACCGGTGCGTATGTTTAAAATGCAAAAGAAACAGGAGGCTGTCTATAAAAGCACTAAATAAGCGAGGATCCCACCCTTAAGAAATCAGCATGGCACCACACTTAGCCGTGGCTTCTCTGCTCCGCGTCCCGAGGCCCAGGAGGGGTTTGGCATTATTCTGGCTGAGAGGGAGCCTCTGGGTGGCGACAGCAGCCCCAGAGCGGAGAATTTTGCTGCCAGTCTTTTACCAAACTGCAGTATTTCACTTAAATTACACACCAAATTTGTTGTTTATTTTGGGTTCGGTTTTTTTTTTTTTTTTCTTCTTTGTTGTTAGCTCTCCTAGTAGCCCTGGGAATTCTAGCTGGGATCATCACAAGACGGAAAGGCACGAAAAAGCAGTAAGTGAGCCTAAGCTGCCCCTCACGAATCATAACTTTCCCTAAGGATAACTGGGTATTTTCTCTTAAGCTCTGAGTGATAGTAATTACCTTCAGTATATACTTGCATGGTTAGTTCTATCTTTCCATGTTGCTAAGTTGCTTTTTATTCTATGAATTTTCTCCTTTCTCTTCAGCTCTTATAATATGCATTTCCAAAAGGGCGAGGTGAAGGGAAGGGATCCACCGATGCACCCCAAGATAACAGATGGCGAGAAGCAGCCCGTGCCGTGGCATTCCTATTTTTGGTAGGTTTGCTTGTTCATCTGCCCAAAAACTTGTGCCACTCTTCCGACTATACCCACGGATCTCAGCGGTGTTATTCCTAGCCACAAACCTTGCCGTGCCTGACCACACCGCTACAGCACATCTTTATGCAGTTTTTGACTCTAAAATGCCAACACCTCTGCCTCTGCGATGAACACGCCGCTCGCCAAAGAGGCGACGGCTGCTTCACGGGAGGGTTTGGTGTTCGCCAGCTGCTCTCGGGGCTGAGCAGGAGGGGTTCCCCCCGTCTTTCTCGTCCGCAGCCACACGACAAGTTGCCACGTGTGTCCCACCTGCGAAGAGCGGCTGCACGCTGCCCTGGCCCCCTGCGCCGAGCCCGTGCGCCACGGCTGCGCCGCCTGCGAGGACTGGCTGCGCGCCCAGCCCGGCACACCGCGCACCTACTCGGTCTCCAGCATCGGCAGCGGGGAGAGCCGAAGCCCCGCAGGCACGAGGTACCGCGGCCGACCGGGCGCTTGCTCCTGCTCCCCTTGCACGGGTCCGTGTAAAGCAAAAGAGGGAGAAAGGGGTGCTTCTCGTGGGGGAGAAAGCATCTATCCACGGATAGAGCAGGTTTTGCAGCTTGAATTCCTTTGCTTCCTTTAAGTTGTTTTAGCAGCAGAAAGTACTCGCTATTTAGAAAAAAGTGGTTCCGCAGGGCAGTAGTCGTTCTGGGAAAGCCATGCATCCAGGTGGGTTCAGGTTGTCTTCTCTCCCTTTCTCTGCCCTCAGCTCTCCTGCCAAAGCTGCAGATGTGCAGGGTGACGGCACAGCAGAAGCTGTTCCGGAGCGGAGTGAGGCTGAGCAGCCCGTGGACGACGAAAGGTCTGTCTTCCACTTAAAAATACACAAGTGCCATGGTGGGCTTGAATAAAAATCATTTCAGAGTAGAGTAGACCTGTATTTATTCAATCAGAGGAGAAAATAAGGGTATTCTGCACCTCCTTGTTTGTTCCCACCTCGTTCCTGTCTCGATACTGTGCTGCGTAATACAGCATTTCATTCCTTTTAAAACGCTAATCTCTCTGCTTTTTTCCCCCCTAACACAAAGGCGCTCTGGACAATTTTTGTGCTTTGTGCTTTCTGTGCTTTTAAAAAGCATGCAGCCCGTGCACGTGTGTCTCCTATTTCCTCGCTCGTGTTGCGCTCTGGCAGTCGCACCGTACACCGCGATGCCCGGGCGCTCGCCGCAGCGCTCGGCGTGCAGGGCCGACACGGAGCTGCCCTCTCCGCTCCCCCTCTCTGCTCTGGGAGAGAAACGCTGAACTGGAGCCTAACTGGGTTTGCAGGTTTGGTGGGGTGAGGTTGGGAGGTGGGGGGCTAGCTAGAAGGAGAGTATGGATTTACGAAGCAGTGTGTTTCAGAACAGACATAGAAACATCTCACACATTTTAGCAAAGTGGGGGAGGTTTGTGCTAGAGCTAATTCCAGGTTTTCATCCCGCTTGGGACGGTTCCTCAGCACCAGGGAAGCTGGAGGTGCCCAGCTTCACGGGTGATTTTTGAGTCTCCATAGAGAGACTCGATGCACGTCCTCAACGGTGCTTCTCCACAGCAACCATCACATCTGTCCCACCTGTGAGAACTGGCTGCGCGCCCACCTCGGCCAGTGCGAAAGCCATCCTGCGGCGCCCGGGGAGCGGCCGGGGGAGCCCCGCCGGCGGGACGAGGGGTGAGTGCGGTGCGGCCGGGGCAGGCGGCTCCTCTCCGCAGCGGGCACTGCGGTGTGCGCCGAGCGTCCGCAAACCTGAGAGTTAACCGCGTAACTTAAAATAAAAAAATGATGGGGGGGGTAAATGTTGGTTCTGCTTGCTTATAGCTCGGTATCAGGGTAAACGTGTGGTGCCTGCTTGCGAGCAAAGAGAGGTGAAGCTGGTGTGAGGTTTATTTGGACAACGCTTGTGTGGTTTCCTTTGGTGTCTCTGAGTCAGGCTGTGCTCCTCAGCTGTCCTCACTTGGCTCGGCCTCGTGTCTTCTTTGGCCTGGGATGGAGCTTTGTCTTTTATTAAGCAGCAAAGAGCCTGAGTGCTGTGAGAGACCCTGCAGCGTGGGCCTTCTGTTCACGTCGCTGCCAAGTGCTTTTTCCACCTCTAGGCACGGTTAGTTTGTTTGGGGCAGAGCAGCGACGAGCTGAGCGAGGTCATCTTGTTGCTCAGTTTATTTTTTGGCATCTGCCCGTGGGAGTCTTGTGCTCTCTCAGGTCCACAAAGCTTCCTCTGTCATTGACAGAGGCAAATTCAAATAAACTTTTGGTTAAAACAAACATGGTTTGACGTGTGCATCCGCCTGCTTTAGCTTTTGTAAGTATGAACTTCTTTTTACCAGTCATTTATTTCATGCTGTTCCTACGAGCGCTTGTTCCACTTGCTATTAGCCCTAACCCTGGAGGAGCCGTTTCAGTTCTGCACTTGTGAGTCACTACTTGTTTGGGTTTAAAAAGTTAATATCTTTGAAATTGTTACTGAAACTAGCTTTTGTAGGTGCCAGAGCCTGCATGGTGTGGCTTGGCGAGGAGCAGTTCCCGACATGAACCCGTCAGGGCTCACCTTTGGCTCTCTCTCCACAGCCCGCAGGGTCCCGTCTGCCCTCCCTGCGCCGACCAGCTGCACCTCTCCCTTGTCCACAGCGACACGGCGGGCTGCCCCGTGTGTCCCCTGGCCGCGGAGGGGACCCTGGCTCACCTCGTCCCCCACCGCAGCCCCGGCTGCCACGTCTGCCCCGTCTGCGCCGCGCCCACCCACGCGCACCTGTGCCAGCGCCGGCGCCAGGCACCCGACGGTAGGGACCTGCGCGGGGGCACCCGAAACGTCCTTCGGGTCACCGCGGCTCGGGGCTAAGGTGCCGCGAACCAGAGGCTGCAAAGGTCACTCCTGCCAAAGCCAAGGGGCTGCAGCACGCAGCAGCTAACCCCGATTAACTGCTTGTTTCCCTGTTGCAGGATAAATGCCGATGGCTGTGGCATCCTTAGCGGCACGAAGCCGGTTGGAGAGAAGGTGGAGTTGCTACGCTAACTCCTGACCTTGTCGGGGTGAAGTTCTAAGTGCAGTAAGGCAACCTGATATCAAGCGTCTGACTCCACACTCAAGAATTTCTTTGTAAAGCCGGAAAATCAAACATATTTCAAAGCCAGCTCCGTGTTGGTTCAGTGCCTACTTTTTTGTTTGTGTCAGTATGAAAAAAATATTTTTGCAACTCTTAAAGTGAGGCTTTAAAAATTCAGTAAACGTTTCTTTCCACTAGGAAAGTAATTTCGTAGTAAACACCTTCTTTGCACAATTTTGCAAGATTTACTCGTATTTTTTTAAATGACTTTTTTACTGAGGTTCCTTTACTAGTGTGCAGATACAAGTGTGCAAATTGCAGTATTTATAGTAAAGCTGTTTGTAAGAAAAAGGAATATAAAATAAGCAATACTAGTACCCTGGCTTTTTATTTATTTATTTATTTATTAACTAAACCTTCTCATAGAGCCCTTGAAATGGTTTTGCAGTCTCATTGTTTGGCGGATGTAATCAGCTGCTCGGGTAATTGCTGCTGCTGAGGTTGCGCCGCTGTCCCCAGCAGCGTGCCGGGCCTTTCCTGGGAACTGCGATGACGCAGGCGAGGTGCCGCCGCTGGAGCAGGGCCCGTTGCCACCCCGGGCGGTACCAGGGCAGCCTTGGGGCAGGTGCGTGCCCCTCTCCAGGTATAACCTTCCCTCGGCCGACCCGAGTATTCCTGCACCGGTCATATTCTCTACCCAAAAAACCCGGCTGCAGCTCCAGCAAGGAGTTCAGAGGATTAAACTTACTGCTCCCTCCTTGGCGTTTGAGGGCTTGTACTCCTTGTTTTGTTTTGACATGGGTGCAAAATTCATAGTGATAATACGGAAGCTGTAAAAATTGCCTTTCTGCTTAACTGGTGCTTGCCAAGAGGTTGAACTTCTTGGTGTTCTGGCAAAAGACAGGCAGTGATACGGGCAGGGTGGAAAGGTGCCACAGAGTTATCTGATTCTGCTGTTGGGTTTGTTTCTGATTCTGCTGTTGTATTTGTTATGCAACTGGGGCGCGGGACGTTTCTGTGGGCTTGTGCTGACGGCTGCAATCCTGGTATTGCTGTGAGGAGAGGGAGAGGCAGGGGCCACCTGAGCGCCTGCGCTGCCCCGTGCCCTGGCTGCCGTCCCTTGCTGTCCCCCGTCCATCGTCCCTTCGCCCACGGGGCTGGAGGCAGCAGGGGCTGTGCAGGGGTGCCGAGCGGTACCCCGGCGTGCCCAAAGCCTCGCCTAGCTGACGCAGAGGGAGCGGTGCAACGACGAGAAGGTGTAGGCATGGTGCAACGTGGCGTGGCAGCAGGACAAGTGCTCTTCAAGGGGGAGCCTGGGGTGGCCTCGGGCTGCCCTGGAGCGGGGGACCAAGGGCAGGGCAATGGGGTGGACCCACCAAGGCCAAGCAACCTCCCAAGGCGGACACTCCCATCCGCTTACAGCATTCCTTAGAAGTCATGCGGATTGCGTGCTGGGTTACTCATCCCTCAGGTAAAATCCTGTCGGGATTTACCGTGTCGGGAGCGCTCAGCCCTGCGAGGAGTCGGGCAGGAGAGGCCACGGGGGAAATACGGGAGAGAGACCTCACCCCAGCGCCCGCCGCCTGTGTTGTGCCGTTTCTCGGCTGTTAAGCGGCATCATTTCATAGCCGGCAGCGGAGGAAGCGGCCGCGCCGTGGAAAGGACCGCGGGAGCGGCGGCGCCGGTGCCCGCCGCGGGGAGCTGCGTCCCGGCGCCCCGGCGGAGCCAAAGCCCCCGCTTCCCTCCGCGACCTGGAAAAAAAAACCAAACCAATCAAAGCCACAAAACCAACGCGGCCGTGCTGCTGCCGTGACGCAGAGCCCGGGGAGGGCCCGGCCCCGCCCGCCCCGGAAAAGGCCGCGCCGCTGCGCATCGCGGGAGCGGCACCGGCAGCGGCACCGGCAGCGGCACCGGCACCGGGAGCGGCACCGGGAGCGGCCATGGCGCTGCGCTGGCTCTGCGCGGTGCTGCTGGCGCTGCCGGCGCTGCCCGGCGCCTGGGGTGAGCGGGGCTGCGTGGGGATGGGGCTCGGCGGGGACGGGGCCGCGTGGGAAAGGGGGCCCGGGCGGCGGGGGGAAGGGGCTGGGGCGGCGTGGGGAAGGGCTAAGGCGAGCCCCAACCCTCCATCATCCTCCCCCTGCCCGCAGGTGAGTGCGGGCCGCCGCCGAGGTTTGCCTTCGCGGAGCCCCCCACGCCCCTGATGGATTCCTACGCCGTGGGGACCAAGCTGATCTACAGGTGCCGGCCGGGGTACACGATGGCCAGTGGCAAGTCCCCCGTGGTCATCTGCCACTCCAACTCCAGCTGGTCGGAGGTGAACCCCAACTTCTGCATCGGTGGGTTCCCCCCTCGGGGGCTCCTGGGATCGGGGCGGGGGGGGGGCACGTCCCCTGCTGCACCCCAGGCCCCGCGGGCGGTTCGGCGGCCTTGGAAGGATGCTCCCCGGGTCACTGGTTTTAGCGCAGTTGAGAACAAGCGCTCGCCCTGCGTGCGTGCCTGCCTGGGGTGGCCCTTTCTGCTTCGAAACGTTAATCTCTGGGAGATGATCTCTGCCCTTTTTAATTACTTTACCATCTGGTGATACAGCGTAAATGCTATAATATATTTGCAGAGAAACAAGGTACAGCGTGGAAAAGGCCGTGGGAGTCTGTTGTGCCCATGGTAATCACCTGTACTGGCCCTGGGGTGGTCAACGCGTCCCCCCATCCCCTTCTCCTTCGTGCTGTTTCCCTACAGACCGGGACCTCTGCCCTGAGCCCACTGCTCTCAGTTTGCTTTCTCATTAAGCATATAAACCTTGGCTTTTTTTTATTTGTCCTTAGCTTTATTTGTGGTTTTATTGGCTTTTTATTTGTGTTTTAACTTTCAGTTCGTCAGAAGTTAACGTGGATCTTCTGTCTTTTCTGAAAGTGCTGGTACTTGCTCATGAGGGAAGTTAGGTCTGTGATAACACTGAACAGCACTGTCACCCGTGTTTCACCATCATGCTATAAAATAAAGCTAATGCTGATCGCTTGCCCTTCCAGGAAAATCGTGCGGTCTCCCAGAAATCATGAATGGCAACATTAACTACACGACGGACCTCCTGTTCGGGGCGACGATAACCTTCAACTGTAACATGGGGTAAGCTCGCGCTGACCCAGGCTCCTGGTGAGTCGACGGAGCTGAGGCTGGGAGGCAGCGCCTGCGGGAGACTCGGAGGCTTTTAATATCTGGGGGCTGTTACCTTGGCAAGCACGGGCACGGCGGGAGGTGTTCGGAGCGGGGAGCCATGGGGGTCAGGCTCTCTCCTGCTCTTGCTGTTAAAACAGATTATCTTCTGGGCACGAGAGTGTCGTCTTTGCAGATTGCTTTTCAGCCGCTTTGCAAAGAATTTTGTTCCTTTCCTGTTGGTGCTGGTTAGTAATTCAGCGTTCGCTGTTGTGCAATGGGTCCGGCTGTGCGCGTCTTAGCTAAGGGGTCTCGGGAAAAGAGGGCTGCGGTGGCCTGGGGATGCCGGGAGCGGGGCGAGTGGGAAAGCGAGCGGTTAGGGTACGTCGGTGACACCTAGCTCTGCTCAGAAAATAAGTCGCTGTTTGGATCTACCACAGCACAGCGCAGGGCTGAACAGACTCGGGGTGGGGATGCCGTCTTGCTCGCGCTCCTGTGAGCTTGTATCCACCTGCTGCAAGTATTGAATTTCCTCCTACTGCATCATATATTGCATTTCTTTCGGTATTGAGAAAACTGTATTTTATAGGAAGGCTAGCTGCGTTTCCCCTAGGGTTCAGCTCCTCCAGAGAATACCACTAGAGACGGTACAACTTTCTGAATTTCCCAAGTTTTTTTCACTTTTTTCAAAGACATTCAACCTTTTCTTTTCTTAGGTACCGATTAGTTGGGGAGCCGTCTGCACAATGTATACTTAAAGACAATGAAGTTACTTGGAATAGCATTCCACTCTGTGACAGTAAGGAGATCTTAAATGTTTTGTGTACATCTCTTCCTCGAAGATATTACAATATAGCTAGTAGTTTGGGGAACGGCAGGTGGATGCTCTCTTCTTGGCACCTAATACAAATTATATTAGCCTTTAATGAGACTGACTCCTTACCTCTCCCCCAAACAAGCATTCTCGGTGGAGCTGGGAATGAAAATGAAATACTAAGGAGGATCTGTGGATGTTGGCAGCAGCTCTGTAGGCAGATCGGTGAGAAAAGCAGCTCCCCAGGCTGTTTGTTGGTATTGCCCAGCACAGGCACACAGCAAGATTTTTGTCGGGCTGGTGCGGACGTTGCATCCCTCGTGTTGTGTTTTCCATCAGGCAACCATTGCTGAATGGTTTATCAAGAGCTGGGCTTGACCAGGACTGGGATGCCTTCAGACATGACTGCACATCCAAAAATCTCAATTTTCAAAGGGGAAATAAATTCCAAGAGTTGCATTGGTGCTATTTGGGCTTTTTTTAGCATCCTGTGGGATGGGCCTGCCCATCGGCTGCTGATAGTTTAGACGGTTTGCTGCTATAGCAGGTATTCTGGCCTCGTCCTCATTAGCACAAGGAAGGTAGGAAGCTGCTTCCCTGTTTTTTCTTTGGCTTTTATTATTTTTTTATTTGGGTTGGTTTTGGGGGGGGGTGTTTGTTGTTGTTTGGGGTTTTTTTTTTTAAGTAGTTAGACTTGAGTTTCCTATTCGATAGAAATGTTCTTGCGTTTTCTTGCTGTTGCTTTCCCACGCAGTTATTCACTGTTTACCACCTCCTGAGATCATGAACGGGCAGTTCAGCAACAGGGACAGCGAATTCACCGTTGGCATGGCTGTAACTTACTACTGTAAGGAAGGTTTTACTCTTATTGGAAATAACACGATTGACTGTACGACGGATGATAACATCGTGGGAAAATGGAGCAGTCCACCCCCTGAATGCAAAGGTAAATGTTTTCTCTCTCTCCTTATTCTTTTGGCTTTGTTTCTCATCCCTCTCCCAATCTGTACTTTCCCAATGGGCTGCCAAACACGAGGAGGTTGATTTGAGTCTAAAATGATTCCCAGAAAGCTTAAGGCAGTGATCTCTCAAGTTGCGGTCAGAGGCAGGGCTTGGTTTAATGGACTCTTCAGCGCACAGAAAGCCTCCCTCTCCCTGCCCATGCCCAGGGCTTCCTGCAAATGAAAAATGAAGCTCTCGCGTGTGCAGGTGCTTAATGACGCCTCTGTTCATGGAGTGATTGCACCCCACTGGGGACCTGCTTCTCAGAGTGAAAGGATGGCAGTTCTCTTAGTAAGCTGCTCGTGTAATGCCTCTGGTGTCACTGCAGGGCTTTTCCTTCTTCTAATACATATTCTTATTGTCTTATCTTCACTTCCAGTGGTCCGCTGTAAAAATCCAGAAGTGAAAAATGGGAAAAGGGTGTCTGGCTTTGGCACTGTGCACACGTATAGAGATACGGTGACCTTTGAGTGCAATCCTGGTCATTTATTGAACGGTAGTAGCGTAGTTACTTGTGAAGCAGACAGTACCTGGAAGCCACCTCTGCCAACATGTGACCCAAGTGAGTACAAACAAATTTATTTCCTTGAGCAATGGGACTGAAGCAGGGCTAAGAGCTGTTGAGCAGATCAGCTTCCAAACCTCGTGCACTTGTAGCCATGCCCTCTCAGAGCATGATGGCTTGGGTCCTCAGCGTGGCAGCTCAGGCCAATTATATATTTAGACCTGAAGCTATTTATTTGTGAACTGCAATGGATCCAAAAGCATGCTGAAAGAAGAGACAAAACTGCCGTCTACACGTGACAGGCTTGCTTCACCAGCTTCCAGACATGCTGGGGATGTTTGGCTTCTGAGCTCAGCTGGTCCCGCACGTTGCGGTGGTGGTCAGTGAAGAAGCATCTCTGATGCAGCGATGCTACGCGATCTCCATCTTTTCTCTGGTTAAGCAAACTGTGATATATGTTGTTGTTTGCTAAACAGGTTGGATGCGAACTGTATGCCAGACACTGACAGTCAGACAGGTTAAAGTGGCGGGTGCTCCAAAACATGCAGTTCGCTGTTGTTATTGCAGACCCTTTGGGTGCTCTTCTGTAGCTAACCTTGCTTTTATCTCCAATTGTTAGTTTACTGTGGCCCTGCCCCACACTTCCCTTTCGCTGAGGGTGAAACGGCGGTGGGTGACCGCTCTCTTGCTGGAACTGAGCTGAGGTATCGGTGTAAACCGGGTTATGCTGCAGCACATGGAAAGTCCTCTGTTGTCACTTGTCTGAGGAATGCAACGTGGTCTGCAGACCCAGATTTCTGTATACGTGAGTATCTCTGTTCCTCTCCTGTCTTGACTGACTGTATGAGGGATCTGTACATGCTTGAGACATTACTCTGAAATTTGGGTCATGCCCGTCTCTGGGTTTGAAGTAGTTCCCACGCTGCTTTCTTTTCCTCTAGGACAGCAATGTGCTGCTCCCAAGATCGAGAACGGGGATGTGATTGGAGACAGTTTCCTGTTTGAGGCAGTTGTGACGTTCACCTGTCACCCTGGGTGAGTGGATCGCTGCTTAAAAGGGACCGACTCGGGGGTCAGAAGACAGGGATCACAGGCAGTAACATCCACCGCCTCCCTCCCTCCCTGGTTTCCCAGTGCAAGTCTCCAGTGAAACCGTATATTATGTCTTCAGTGAGATGAGCATGTGGCAACACGCATGTGCTTGGTAATGCAGCGAACTGCTTCAGTTCGGCTCATATTAGTGCCCTTATTTAGTGGCTTTGATGTGGCCAGATCCCATTTCATAGCGGGGGCAACTTCTGGTTAATAACTTGCCTGCATGCAGCGGTGGGGAGGTGGGGGAAGAACCCTTTCTGTGTTGTCTTCTGGAAAGTACTAAACTTCTCTTTCTTTAGCTTTAAATTAAAGGAGCCATCTTCTGCCAAATGTGTGGTATCAGGAAATGGAGTTGATTGGGATACAGCACCTCCATACTGTGAAAGTAAGAGGGGAAAAACCTGCACAGAGCCATTAAGATAATAGTTGGGACTGCGCTGGTGTAGCTGCCTTGCTGGTGGGCTTGGGCTGCTCTTACTTGCGCTTCTTAATTCAATCAATTGTAAAATTCATGATTTCAATACTAACTCGTGCTGTGAAGCCTTAGGTGCAATACTCTCATACAGTTGTCTCAACAATCATTGTGGATGCCCCCTCCCTGGCAGTGTTCAAGGCCAGGTCGGATGGGGCTTTGAGCAGCCTGGTCTGGTGGAAGGTGTCTCTTCCCATGGCAGGGCGTTGGAACCAGATGATCTTTAAGGTCTCTTCCAACCCAACCCATTCGATGCTTCTATGAATTCAGAAGTTATGCTGACAAAGTGGAAGGAGCGAGGGAAGAGCAGAAATTACAGAAAAAAACAGTCACAGGAGGAAAGTTTTCTTTCTCTAGTTACCAGGGAAAGACAAAGATAATTGGATGTTAGAAGTTTGTCCACTCGATTTGGTGTAATGCTGAAATCAGGTGTTATGAAGTCAGTGTATCATGTTACGTGAAGCTAGAAATGGGTGAAACATTTCTTCTAGCCTGATTAGGCACTTCTGTGGCTTATGTCATGGGCTGAGATCCTGGAGTTGTGGCTAACGGGCAGTCACTGAGGTCCAGTACCAAGCAAGAAATTTGACGTGTTTTCAGTTGCTGCTGGATGCATGGCGTTTGGCTGTGCCTCCTGCTCCCCGTACACCTCTTCACCTTTTCAGTTAGGAGAAGTACTCAGACACTCTTGCTGATGTTCCTCCTGTAGGACAGGTCCCCGACGTTCTCTGCAAAGAGCCCCCCACGATTGACAATGGGATGCACAATGGCACAAAGGGCACCAACTATGTCCAAGGCTCCACTGTAGTTTATAAATGCAAGGATGGCTTCACCCTTGCTGGGGCAGCCTCTATTCGCTGTGAAGCAGATCATCAATACCATGGAGTCTGGAGCAAGCCTACTCCTGAATGCAGAGGTGACGATCTCCTGTGTCTGTCTTGCTGCCTTCTCTCTGTCTTCAGGATGCCTATTTTTTCCTTCCTCTGTGAATCCTCAAATCAGATAATTCTGCTAGGGAGTAAGCCTTAGATGCTTCCTGAAACAGCTTCAGTTAAAATCTAGTGCCAAAAGAGCATGGCTAGGTTGCGGCATGGACTAACATGCTAGTGGCTAGTATCCTGGTAAATACATCGGTGTTTTAACAGACAAACATCTGTGGAGCTGGGCTGTGCAGGGGTCCCGTTCCGTGTGTTGCTGGGAGCATCTTGATGTGCATCGGCTCTGATTTGAGATACTGCATGTTCTGTAGTTTGATGAATTACCGTGCTGAATGGGTCCAGAGTTTCATGTTTTGGCTCGCTTCCTTTCCAGGTGGAGCGAACGTGATCATCGTTGGTAAGTAATACATATTCCTGAACCCCTGTACCGTGCTCTTGCCTATCTTTATATTATTGTCTCCTGTGTGTTCTGCTTGAAATAAGCTTAAAAGCCTTCCACTACGGTCTGTCGTCAGATTTGTGGTGTTGTTGCTTTAAGATCATGCTGTGAAAAGGTGGGGGGAAGGTAAAGGGGACCAGGGAGGGAAAAGATAGTTGAATATGTTTGGCGTGAAGACTTCTTATTTGTCTCTTGTAGGACTCTTCCCCCTCCTCCTGGCAATGCTGGTTATGAACATCTAGATTAGGGAACGAGAACAGCGAGGTGGCACTTGTAGACGTGTTGGACTTGATCGCGCTCTGCTCTGCTTTTCCCTCCTGTGAAACTGGCCCTGAATCTGCAGCCAGCTGACCTTGGATGACAAAGCCCAGACGCTCCCTGCCGCTGCCCGCGAAGCACTGGCGCATTTGGCTGCGGCTGCGCGTTGTGTTGGACACAGCAGCTCGTGCATGGCGCTTGGCTGGGCGGCTCTTTGCCACCCAGCTGAGAACGCTGTTCAGAAATCACAGAATCATAGAATGCTTTGGGATGGAAGGGACCTTTAAAGGTCATCTTGTCCATCCCCTCTGCAACTGGCAGGGCCATCTATCAAATCAAATGCTGTTATCCCCGTCTTAAGTCGCAATGATGCCAAAGACCTTCGCGCTGCAAGAGTAGACTCAAGAAAATCGTGAGCTTTGGGTACCTCCACATGTTCAACTTTTCAGCCCCACTAAGGTTGTGTTGTGCCTCATCCTGATCAGGATTCAGGGGTTTCTTAAGCGTCCTGAGGTGGGACATGCTCCTGCTGCCGAGAGGATTAACGGTGAATGCCTTCATGTGTGTGATACATGCTTGAAAAAAATAAGTTTGATACAAATAGGATGCATAAGTCAAGTGTTACCTGTGGGTACTGAAAGCATTGAAAGTGTTCATATGAAAGCACAGTTGTAGTTATTACTTCAAGGCAAGTCTGAACCGTTGTGCAAATAACAATCCTTACAGATCAGTAATTTCACCGGAGAGAAAAAAATTGAAATGCCTTAATACAAAGACCTACTATTCTGACTCTTCCTGTATGTACTAAAATTAGTTTTAAACTTCAGCTGAAGGCCTCTGCCCTGGCGCTATCTCTGTATCATGTCGAGGCTTTTCTGCGAGTATCTTGTGGTAACGCCCTTCCTCTCCCTGCCGTGACACAACGCTTCTCTAGAAGTGAAGCTTTCGGTGGCTGAAAGCCCCGGGAGGAACGCAGCTGCGTGGGCATTCGGGGGCAGCGGAGCTCATCCGCAGGCAGGTGGTGTCCGGGCCAAATGCAGAACTTGCAGGTGTCTCGGCAGATGCCACCAAGCATCAGAAAGTTGCTGTGTGTGAACCTTTTCACTTTCTGCTCAAATGCCGCCTGCCTGGGGTGACTGATGGCTGTCTGAATTTGCACTTCAAAGGCTTTTTCAGGTGGTGCTGTGCACCCTGAACCCAGCTTAGCCCCAGGGGCTGCTGTGACACTGGAGAGGAAAAGCGGGTTTCTGGCCCCTTGCTCCGCTGGCGGCAGGGCTGCTCCGGCCGCGCAGGGCGACTGTTGCTCTGCCGCTGCCCCCAAAGTAGGCAGAGATGCAGGTAGAATCACAGAATCGTTTAGGTTGGAAAAGACCTTTAAGGTCATCAAGTCCAACTGCTAAGCCAGCAGTGCCAAGGCCACCACTAAACCATGTCCTTAAGCACCACGTCTACCCATCTTTTAAATCCCTCCAGGGATGGGGACTCCACCACTGCCCTGGGCAGCCTGGGCCAGGGCCTGACAACCCTGTCGGTGAAGAATATTTCCTAATATCCAACTTAAACCTGCCCTGGCGCAGCTTGAGGCCGTTCCTTCTCGTCCCATCGCTTGTCCCTTGGGAGAAGAGACCGACGCTTTGTGAGGGGGGTAGAGGTGAGGGAGGGAGCGTGCTGTCCCCAGCTGGATTCAGGCTTTGGCGGTGCCACGAGGACAGCTCAGATGATGGGACCTCACTCGCCTTGTCTAAACCGAAGACACAGGCAAAAGCGTGTTTTGATTTATTTGGCTGATAGAAAAGCCACATCGTGGTGTTGGTGTCCTTTCCTAGTTTTAACTCAGCCTTGCTAAATGCTCATTTAATAAGCTAAAGAGGTATGTAGCATCTTGTAAAATGAAGTAAAGATTTGAAGGCTTCCTGGGAATCCTATTTATAAGGGAAACAAAACTGTGGCAGGATTTAAACTAGTATTCAGCTATTGCCTGAATCCCGCTTGAGATGCTAGGACTTTTAACTGCTGATAAAGCAAGATTTTGAGGTTCGGGGTTTTGTCTGATGCGGTGGTAAATGACCCATCTGTGAGCTTCTCGTGATGCGCAGTTGGGAACAGGAAGTATTCAAAATGCGTCTACTACGTACTTTTGGTTTCTGCATTTTCACCAGTGCTTTCTTGTTAACAGGAACATGCATCTAATTAGAGGGAAAACAACAAATAGCCATTTCCATCAACGCGTTAGTCTTGTTCCATATAGACCCGCAAAGTTCTCCCTTCCCATCAGAGCACTATCCTGCTCAGCTGTCACTGGGGCACCGTGAGATGCTGTTTTCGGAAGCCAGTCTTGCAGAACAAGCACTTGCCGATTGTTGGTTATTTTTATATATCTCTTACCATAAGCCAGGAGATTGACTAGATAAGCAAAACACAAATGTAAAGCCTCGTAGCTTAGTGTTGTGTTCTGTTTTGTTATTTTAATCCCAACACAATTGGTCCTACTGCATAGTCCAGAGTGGTTTTTCCAAATGATTTAACACCTGATTTGGGATCAGCTTGAAATGATCTCCCCGCAACCAAATGGAAGGAACTCTGAATGCTGTGACATAGCGTACGGGTGGGGTCACCAAAATTTACTGTTGAAGAGGGCTTATCTGCTGTGTTTGTAATTGAGTTGTACATAATTATACTTGATAATCTCAGTGTAACCAATCAAGTGCAATTCTGAAGTATAAATGTTGGATATGTAAATATTGGAAGCTCTCTGTCAATAAAAGGGATAAAAAGACTTGAGTAACGCATGTCTTGCTGCTTGTTTTAGGCTTAGAAAGATCCTCTGCTATGTGAGCTGGGGAGCTGGAGGTTGCTGCGGCTGCTCCTACAGCAAAAAGTCCCATCTGTGGATTTTTATTCTTCCAGCCAGCGGCGAGGGATGACACCAGCTTGGATGAATCCTAGAGGAGCCAGGGTCGGGTCAGGAGGGTTCGGGTCCACAGCTGCAGGGCGGTGTGCGGGCTGGGCTGCACGCTGCGCCGCCCGGCCCGAGCGCCCACGGCCCGAGGGACAGACGTGTCCCCAGTTGCTGCTGGTCCCACGTGTGTGGGAAGAGGGAATGCCCCGCTCTGCCCTTCCCGTAGCCGGGCAGGCAAGCCGTGCCCCTTCAGCTGGTTCATGGGAAGGGCTGCCATCACTGCCTGGGGACTTGGGGCAGAGCCTGGGCCACTCCCCCGAGCTGAGGATGCTCTCCATCGAGGGCACGGTTTGGGTAAGAGCACCTCTGTGCCTGCGCTCACCCCGCTTTCACAGATGCCCGTGGGCCACGTGGTGGGTCCCAGGGGCCCATCCTCCCCTGCCAAAACTAGCAGCAGAAGCAGCGTGTGGGACTTACAGCCTCCCCGAGGGTGGTGGCTGTGCCTGCCTCGTGCTGGGGAGCCCACGGGTTCCTGTCCCACAGCCTCGGGAAGCCCCACAGCTGTGGCTCCTTCCGCATGCGGGGGGCGGTGGGGGGAACTGGGCTGCCCATATCTTCCTGCAGCCCACCGGGAGCTGTAGTCTGCGCCGGAGACGGGAGCATGGTGCTCGCCTTCGCCCTCCGCCTCCTGGGCAGCTCCGCTTTGCTCCTGGCCGCCGCAGCTGGGGCTTCAGGTAAGGGAGACCGGCAGGTCTGCGCCTCTGGGGCCTTCCTCCCACGACCCTCCTCTTCCTCCTTGCTGCTCCTCTCCTCGCTGATCCTTTTGCTTTTCCCTGCGGAGGCAGCTGGGAGCCCTGTGGTGGTCCCGGGTGGACCTTGGCTCGCCAGACCCTGAGCATCACAGAGCCTCTGAGCTGCTCTGCTAACAACAAAGACTCTCTGGGCTAGCGCTGGGGCCAGCCCATGCCCTTCAGCAGCTGGGGGAAAGGGAGTTACAACCTCACTACGGGAGGCTATGAGAGTCTTTCACAACCTGCCCAGCTCCTTGTAACAAGGGACTTGACCCGTGTGTTTAAACTGCCAAAGTAAAGCTGGTTATGGATACGGCATCTTACATCAGTGAGACGAGGAGCCTGTTCCAGTAATAGATTGTGTTTGAGCTCTGTCAAGTTGACACTTGCTGTGATGTATAGAAAGGCATTGGGACTGTGCTGTTTGGCACGTTTGGTCTGAAAGCCCACAGGGCACAAAAACCTGGCAGGTGGCTACCTGCCCTCTCGTTTGGGACAGCCAAAACCTACAGAAACTTGGCTCCATCACTGCAGTATGGTTTTGTTTACCCCTTCTCATCTTGTAGGCGTAGGAGCTGCAACCTGGCTGCTCTGGCAAGGTTTGAAAAGTGTTTTCGTACTGTATGGAGAAGACTGCTGCCTATATCCTCAATCAGGCTAATTATTCACTGGCATCTTGAGGGGCTGAAGGCTGACCCTTCTGCCTTAGCTGGCTGCGGTGGCTCAGTGGCAGCCTGGGAGTCAAGCATCAGTAGCTGCAAAGGGTTGGGTTATGTTTTAAAAAAAAGTTAAAAAAAAAAGGATTATCACTAATTTAACACTTTGTGAAAAGGTTAAGTTGTATTTTCTTCTGTTATACTTGGTTTTCTATATGTTCAGCTGATGTACGTGCACTTGGTTTGCCAGCCTTGTGGATAACTGTCGTTGCTCACATGTGCTGTCTGATGCCGGAGAGCTGTGATTCTCCAGCAAACCAACCTCAGAGCTGCGGGAAGGGGTGTGAAGGGTGCAGCGAAGACAGGCTGCACCTGAACAGCTCAGAGGGACGGAGCTGGGGCCCTTTGCTCGGCAACCGAAAGGATATTACCAGCGAGAGGCATCTCTTTGACCTTCTTTCTACATTCCCATACCTAGTGCAAATATTTGTCTAGAGAACAAAAAGCTGCTTCCCTACGGTTTTGGTTCTGAACTGCCTGCATGCCTGCCTGCCTGCCTGCCTCTCTGCCTGCCTGCCTCTGCCTCTTTCTCTCTCTCTCTTTCAATGCAAGCAACCCCCAGGTACGCCCGGGAGCACACCAGCAGGTTCACGGGTGGGTCCCTTGTAAGGAGAAGCAGAGGCTTCGCCCTCGCCGGCGCGGGTCCGCTCCCACACTGTCATGGTGGTGCCATGGGCAGCGTGGCACGGCACCCCCAGCCCTGCTGCGCAGCCCCTGCCCGGCTCGCTCACACGGCTGCGTGCCCCTGCTAGCGCAGACCCCTGGAGTGCGGTTCGGTCGGCCCTGGAGGGTCCTGCCAGCATTTCCCCGGGCTGGATCGGACCCAGGGGGAGTGCGTCCCAGCCCATGGGTTAGAAGCATGCAGAAAGGCCATGAAAGGCTTTGACCTCACCAGGCGATTGACGTGAGATCCTGGACGCCCAGGTCTTGCCAGCTGAGGAAGCAGCGGGGTCCCCTGGCAGCGCAGGGAGGAGCCCCGCAGCCCCGGGGGCACTCGCCCCGGCTGCGGCCTCCGCTGCGTCCCATCACTCAGGGATCAACAGGCTGCATGGACACCATCCACACGGCAGCCATCACAAGCAGGAACAGCTTGAGAGCTGTGTAGGTAAACAACGTTTTATTTCTTTCCCTTTTCCAGCTACCCAATGCCTGTTCCCACGTGTCCGGTATGGGAGGATTGTATCCATTGCTCGCTATGTCTACAGGACCGGGGACACCGTAAGCTTTGTGTGCAACAGAGGGTATACCTTGCAGGGCTCCCACACAAGCACGTGCCAAGCTAACTTCAGATGGAGCCCACCTCTGCCAGTGTGCAAAAAAGGCAAGTGTCCCAGCACGCAGAGCGAGCGGTGACAGCCGCAGGGGAAAGTCCCTCTTGTGTCCTCTCAAATTCAGTGGGAAAGCAAAGCCAGGATGCATCTGTCCTCCCCTCTTCTCTTCTCAAACCAAAGTCCTGCCAGCTTGGCTCTCAGAGAGACAGAAACAGCTCGGAAGAAAGGAGCTGGGGTGGGACATGGGGCTGGCTGCAGCCCGCCCTGTCTTGGGCCCCAAGAGCCATGGGGAAAAGTTGACCCTGGGGCTGAGCTGCGGTGCAGCAGGAGGCTGTAACCTCCCCAGCACGCTCAGGAGCCGCAGGCGAGCTGCGGGAATGGCCGTATCTGCTGCCCCAGGGGGATTTTTGTGACACTGCTTCTGGTCAGATGTGGGACATTTTCATCTTCCTTCTGGAATGGGAAGTAATCACAACTTCTTGCTGCTTTTGCTGCTTCCATGACCATGTGCATCTTTTGCCAAATCCCATGATGTGCCTGTGAGTTCTCCTGTCAGGACTGTCCTTATTATTAGTAATTTCCTCCAGCCGCAATGCAATTGTAATCTTGGTGCTGCTGTTCCTGTTGTTAACTAATACTTTGGTCCAGCAAACGGAACAAAGACTGAGCAGAATTCAGGATATTACTCTGATATTACCCAAACAGTCCTAGTAGCACACAAAGCAGCAAACAGCTGACCCACACGGCGATTTCTTTTCCCTCTCCAGAGCTGATGTGTCCTCGGCCACCAAACATCGCCAACGGGCAGCACAGCGGAGAGACCTTGCACAGGTTTTCCCGGGGAGTGACGGTGTACTACAGCTGCAAGGACGGCTACGAGCTGGTCGGGAACGTGTCCATCAACTGCATGGAGACTGGGGTGTGGAGCAGGCCCGTGCCCCGCTGCGAAGGTGGGTAGATGCTTCCTTGCTAGGTGTGAGGGCTCAGCAGAGAGGATGCTGGATGTCCTGGTTGCAGGAACAGTGCAGACAGGTTTATGGCAGTGATGAGAAGGGACGGGCTGTGTGTGCAGGATCTGGCCCATGCATTGAAGGTTAAAGGATGCTGTCCATCTTCCCTGCAGCAATTGGCTGCACGGTACCCAAGGTGCAGAATGGGGAGGTCCATAGGCCGCAAAGCACCTACAAAGCTGGAGAGACTCTTCACTTTGGCTGCAACGCCGGTTACGCTGCAGAGGACACCTACGAGGCTCGGTGCCAGCCGGGGGGCACCTGGGATCCGCCGGCGCTCATCTGCGAGAAGGGTGAGTGTGGGTGCCCGCTGCTTCCCCGCGGGCAGCCCTGCCCGCCGGGTGCTCCTTGCAGGCGACCAGCGTGTGCAGGCTGAGCCGTTCCTGCGACGGGCCTTAACCCATCGACGCAGCATCACGCCGACTCCCTGCCCCTTGCATGCTGTTCTCTCACCGAGTTAAGACTTTCTGTCTCCCTCTTGCAGTCCGACCATGCCCCATGCCTCCGGAGATCACCAACGGAAATCACAATGGCCAGGGCAAATCCGTTTTTACCATGGGAATGTCTGTAACATACACCTGCAATCCTGGCTACCACCTGGTTGGAAACGCCGTTGTGTTTTGCAGAGTGTCTGGGAACTGGAGCCAGCCAGGCGCTCGCTGTGAAGGTGCGTCTGTGGTCTGTTCCTTTGGGAGCGAAGCTCATAGTGTGGCTCTGAGCACAGGGGAGACCCTGACCGTTGTCTCTGAGACCTTCAGTGAAGGATTCAATTCCCCTTTAATGAAGTATATGGTTTTATAATATGTAAAGAATAAGCTTACATCCGTGGATCTGGAGCTAGGTATTTCTGTAACCGTGGCTGCACGTGCCGTACCTCTCGCACTGGGGCTGGGTGCTGGTGACCCTGCAGTGTATGTCCAAGAACTGGCACATCACTTAATGTGAGACCAAGTGCAAAGGGGTCTCCAGAGCCAGCAGCCCCTCCCAGTGCTCCGGCTGCAGCATGCCTACGAAGAGCCGGCCAGCGACGGTGCTAGGGACCAGGCACAGGCATGGGGCTCAACCCAGCCTTTGGGGGGAGACGAGATGTTTTTTTATGAATCAGTTCAACATTCTTTGTCCAGAGAAGTCAGAGGAGAGATGTGGCACCCAAGGGCTGGCTGTCAGGACAGACCTGGCAGTACCTGGGGTGGGAGTCCTCTGCCATCCCCTTCACCTTCCCCCATGTCTGACGTGCAGGAGGTTTGAGTTGAGCTGTCTCTCAGGCATCGCCTCTCCCAGACGCTCTCATGGGCTTTTCCCCTCCCTCTCCAGAGCTGATGTGTTCTCGGCCACCAAACATCGCCAACGGGCAGCACAGCGGAGAGACCTTGCACAGGTTTTCCCGGGGAGTGACGGTGTACTACAGCTGCAAGGACGGCTACGAGCTGGTCGGGAACGTGTCCATCAACTGCATGGAGACTGGGGTGTGGAGCAGGCCCGTGCCCCGCTGCGAAGGTGGGTAGATGCTTCCTTGCTAGGTGTGAGGGCTCAGCAGAGAGGATGCTGGATGTCCTGGTTGCAGGAACAGTGCAGACAGGTTTATGGCAGTGATGAGAAGGGACGGGCTGTGTGTGCAGGATCTGGCCCATGCATTGAAGGTTAAAGGATGCTGTCCATCTTCCCTGCAGCAATTGGCTGCACGGTACCCAAGGTGCAGAATGGGGAGGTCCATAGGCCGCAAAGCACCTACAAAGCTGGAGAGACTCTTCACTTTGGCTGCAACGCCGGTTACGCTGCAGAGGACACCTACGAGGCTCGGTGCCAGCCGGGGGGCACCTGGGATCCGCCGGCGCTCATCTGTGAGAAGGGTGAGTGTGGGTGCCCGCTGCTTCCCCGCGGGCAGCCCTGCCCGCCGGGTGCTCCTTGCAGGCGACCAGCGTGTGCAGGCTGAGCCGTTCCTGCGACGGGCCTTAACCCATCGACGCAGCATCACGCCGACTCCCTGCCCCTTGCATGCTGTTCTCTCACCGAGTTAAGACTTTCTGTCTCCCTCTTGCAGTCCGACCATGCCCCATGCCTCCGGAGGTCCGCAACGGAAATCACAATGGCCAGGGCAAATCCTTTTTTACCATGGGAATGTCTGTAACATACACCTGCAATCCTGGCTACTACCTGGTTGGAAATGCCGTTGCATATTGCAGGGCGTCTGGGAACTGGAGCCAGCCAGGCGCTCGCTGTGAAGGTGCGTCTGTGGTCTGTTCCTTCGGGCGAGAAGCTCATAGTGTGGCTCTGAGCACAGGGGAGACTCTGACCATTGCAACCAGATCCTCAGAGAAGGTTAATCCCATGTAATCCCTTGTGAGGTGATGCATGGTATAAATTAATTTCAAGCCCTTCTATTGTGGAGGTGGGGCTGGGGAGGTTTATGTAGATGCCACGTAGGTTTTGTTGTTGCAACATTAACAGCATGTGGGGTTTTTGTTTTGCTTTGTTCTGACTCTTGCACATCACTTCTGTACATTATCATTTCCAGTGACCATCTGCATAAATCCAGATATAGAGAACGGAAGGCAAGTCGATGGTCAAGGACTTATCTCCGCACCTGGGCAAACGGTGACATTTCAGTGTCACAATGGTTACAGCCTGCAAGGCAGTGCTAAAATCTTCTGCCAGGAGGATGGCAGCTGGCACCCTCCTGTTCCCGTCTGTGACAGGCTGTACCACTACCAGGAGCTCTCAAACAGGCCTGAACTTCCAGGTAAATAGTGACGTAGCTGCCTTGGGCTACACTACTATTTTGTGTCCCCTAACTCCATTAAAAAATGTGGTTAAACCCTGTGAGTGGAAGATTGAAATATATCCTGGGAATAAGAACCTGATCCTCTGGAATCCTTCGGGAAAATATGTTGTGTTTGTTTAATAATGGCTATATTAATTAAAATAAACAATTTGGCAAGGCAAATCAAACACCTTTCCTTGTAACAGTGTTCTTTCTCTGCTTGCACCCAGCATGCCTGTCCTGCCTGATTCTCATGTCTCTCTTCTTTCTCAATAGGTGGTTGTGGTGCTCCTACAAGGTTACACTTTGCTGAGCTAAATGAGGAGCATAAAAATGAGATTGATTTTTCTGTTGGGAAGACTGTGCAATACACTTGCCTACCTGGATATGCTAAACAGCCAGGAATGTCACCTACTATTACATGCCTTGAGAGCGGAGTGTGGTCCGAAGCACTAGAG
Organism: Platalea leucorodia; assembly: GCF_965183815.1. Lineage (NCBI taxonomy): Eukaryota > Metazoa > Chordata > Aves > Pelecaniformes > Threskiornithidae > Platalea > Platalea leucorodia. Next base: position 3,041,847 of record NC_138841.1, read on the forward strand.
TTCTGTAAAAGTGAATAGCTCCTTGATTTGGTGTCCGTTATTCAAGAAGGAACAGGCATTAGGTTCTGTCCATGCTGCAAAAACCTTAACCTTATTCTGGTGTTCAAATAGTATGTGACTAGTAAAGCCATGTAATTTCATACGATTCGAAACCCGGTTTGGGGGTAACTGGAAATGTGGACAGATTATTGGAGTAATAGTTGCATCTGTTGTACCGTGGAATAGACAGAGAGAAGCCTAAAATGAGGTTTTTTCCTCCCCCAGGGAAACAATGCAGTCATCCTGGTGAACCTGTGAATGGGAAAATTATTTTCCTAACAGACCTCCTGTTTGGCTCAACAGTGGTCTACAGCTGTGAAGAAGGGTAAGTCCTGGTTTTGGCTACTGCTTAAAACAGCAAGGAGAGATGTATTAGGTAAGTCTCCCTTTTTTCCTCCTATTCGTTCATTCCCAGTAAATGGATTATACACAGAAGCCACTCTTATATAGAGTTCTGCACCTGTATGAACGCATAAGGTGTTCCCTGTCTTATATATACACGCATATACTGTGACATTGGTAAGGTGGTGCTGAGCAAGGAGGGGAACTCCTCCTTCAGGGCCACAGCTTTGCGGTCAGTGGGGCTGATCACGCCTGTTGGGGTGCTGAGGAGGAGGTAGTAACTTACGCTGAAATGACTTGGGATGAACGTTCAATCCTCTTAACACCAGGCACAGGTTGATTGGACAACCCAGCAGACGATGTGAGATTTCTGGTGGACGTGTTGCATGGAGCGGTGACATTCCCACTTGTCAGCGTAAGTAGCTTACAGCGCCGGGGGGGTTGCATGGATCCGGTAAATATTTTCCAGCAGAGATTGCCAAATCTTTCCAATCACAGCTTTCATGGGGAATTTCTCTGCTCTGTGGGCATGAAAAATATCAGAAGGTTTTGATGTCACAAGAAAATGTTCTGGGAAAAGGTACAAGATCTCAAAGCTTAATGGATTATAGAAAGCAAAGCCTCAGCTGGCGCTTTTTCAGCAGTGCGTAGGTATCCTGTCTCCGACTAACCTCACAAGCCCATTACAAGCAAGGAAGGGAAAGCATTATTTTCAGCGGAAGGGTTGTTATTGCTGGACACCGAGAGACCAGGCACAACCCTAAGAAGAGGCAGAGCGCCGTGGGAGGGCCAGAAGTGGAATCCCAAAGTCCCAAACCGCGGGCTCCCTCTTTCACTACGAGCACGGATAACTGATGTGTCCCCAAAGAGCTGCCGTGCTGCACCTCAGCAATTACACCCGCGTGTTGCTCTGCTGATTAAGTACTGTTGCTGATTAGGTGACAGTTTCATATAAGTAAGAAACATTTACTGGCACGTTCTGGGATTTTAAAGCATTTTACAGATTCTCCAGGTACATATTAACCTAAGGTGGCATACAAATTTCTGCCTGTGCGTACCTTTGCACTGCGTGCAGCTGAAAAACCATGATTTTACACAAGTGATACAAAAGAAATATTTGGGTTTTTATTTCTTAAACAGTAGAAAAGGTAAAGCATGTTGGTGCTTCCTCCATAGAGGTTTGTCTTACTGGTCTGCTTTCTAACTGTCATAGAAATAGCTGACCAGGGAGATGAGATCCAGTTGCCTACAAGGCCTCAACTAGAAGGACACTTCACTGAGGATACTCCATCTCTAGGACAAGTGTTTATGCCCCACAGACTGAGGGATTTAAAGTACTTTGGTGCTGCTGTTGAATTTAGAAGCCTTGTTCTGCACCTCTGCAGGTATCCCTTGTGAGCCGCCGCCCGACATTCCCAACGGGAAGCACACGGGCAAGCTGCTGGATGAATTCCTCTTCGGCACATCTGTAACGTACAGCTGCAAGCCCGGGTACCCGCTCCACGGAGAGCCCTCCATCTACTGCACCACCTGGGATGGGGAAAACGGCGTGTGGAGCGGGCCCCCCCCGCACTGCGGAGGTAGGCTTCTGTCTGCATGTCCCGAGACTCGCGTGCAATCCTCCCGGCCCTGCTGCTTGGTACTCGGAAAGCCCAGGAAACCTCCAGGCAATTGCACTTCTTGCCCGAGAGCCCGCGAGGGCAGGGTCTGCACGGGCTGGTTTGCAGCTGTGGCCAGGCAGAGGGGAGGAGGCTGGAGGAGCACCCCACCGCCTCCAGCACCCCCAGCCTCACCTTCCCGTTTGGGTGCCGCCCTCCATGTTTGACATCGCTGCACGCAGGCAGCACGGCATCTATAGGAAAAGGACTTTCAGACTCGGGCCTAAAAAGGGATTGCAAGTCTTCAGCGGCTTTGCAGCTGCACGGCTCTGCACGCTGCTGCGTAAGTGCCCGTTTTGAGGACCCGCGCTTCTTTTCCAGAGGCAACGTGTCCTGTCCCGCGCGTCCCGAATGGGAGAATAGTGTCTCCTAGGACTGCCTACGCACACAAGGACACCATTGCCTTTGAGTGTGAGCCAGGCTATGTTCTACGCGGCCACAGAGTGGTACAATGCCAACTGAATAACACCTGGGAGCCACCCGTGCCAGTCTGCGAGCAGGGCAAGTGTTCAAACCGGGCTCTGGCTGTTAGCCTTCCCCCGCTCTCCCAAACCTGCTTTCTCCGGACTCCTTTCACAACTGCGCTGGCTTATCTTTCCTGGCAGCTGGCTGCAATGCACCTACCAGCCTGGCGTTTGCTGAGCTGAAGGAGCCGTACAGCAACCAGACCGTCTTTCCCGTGGGGAGGACGGTGGAATACGTGTGCCGGCCTGGGTACGCCCAGCACCTGGGGATGCCGCCGGCCATCACATGCCTCAGGAATCGGACGTGGTCTGCGGCACTGGAGTTCTGTAAAAGTGCGTCCTGCAAGGGCTGAAACGCCTGAAGCGTCCGGCTTGCCTGGATCTTCACGTTTCTCTGGCTTTATGGCCCGCTCGCTGGGTCAGCATCCCTGGGTGGGATGCGAGTGAGCAGCTGAGGGCTCACGGGGGCCGACGTTCCCTTCCAGGGAAACAATGTGCTAACCCCGGGGATCCGCAGAACGGCAGAGCTATTGTCCTGACCGACCTCCTCTTCGGGTCCAAAGTGAATTACACGTGCGAGACAGGGTGAGTCTTGCGCCGAGCTGGATTCAGCTGCCAAGTGAAAGTAAAGCAGGCTTTTAGATGTACGTGAAGGCACGTAGTTCCCAAGTCTTGGCTGCCACTTACAAGGCTTCCAAAGAAATCTCGAGTCTCCGAACGTAAATTAATAAATCCTTCCGTGTGACTCCAGGTACAAGTTGGTTGGAGGCTCTCAGAGAACATGCGAGGTCTCTGGCACGCACGTCTCGTGGAGTGGAGATGCTCCTGTCTGCCAGCGTAAGTAGGCCACAACAACCGGCCCTTGGGGATGGCTTGCAAGAGACAGTGGCACATCTTTCAGGACAAAGATTTCATTGCAAAAATGCACTGTATGTGTAAAATCTTTCCTTTCTCTTTTCATTTTGGTTTGGTTTGGACGTTTCTGACAAGGTTTCCAAAGGTCTTTTGTTTATCCTGGTCCAAACTGGGAAAACGGTTAATATTTTAAACGCTCTTTTACTGGGGTAAGTACTTCCCACTGGTCATGGGGAGGAATGGCGTGGCCAGTCTCTCTCTGCATGCGTCACCAGTGGTTATGGAAAGGGAGGTAAGAATCGTCCCACCACCTCCAGACGTGGGCAGCAGGGAAGTGCCTCACGGGAGGGCGCAGGTTTTCCTTCCCACATGGGATTTTTTCCATACAAGGTTTGTCTCCGGTCATCGTATCCAGAGAGCATCACCGCTGAGACGGGTTCATCCCCATCGGTTCCCTGCCTGGGCAGCGTGGGTGTCCTGCAGAGCCTGGGTGCTGCTGCAGCGCTGATGCTGAAAGCCACCTTGTGCGCGCCCACAGGTATCACCTGCGATCCGCCTCCGGACATCCCCCACGGGAGACACAGTGGGAACTTGACGGACACCTTCTCCTACGCGGACGTGGTCACCTACACCTGCGAGGCCGGCCACCCGCTGTCTGGAGAGCCCTCCATCTTCTGCACCACGGCGGACGGGGAGCACGGCGAGTGGAGCGGGCCGCCGCCGCGGTGCGGAGGTAGGGCTCTGCGGTGCGCGGGCGTCCGTCCCTGCCAGCGAGAGTTGGTTGTGAGTGGCAAAAGGAATGACCGTGGCTGCGGCGGGGGCTGCACCCACTGATAGGAAGACCGCTAACATGACAGATATTTATTCAAAGGACTTAATGGAATTAATTTTCTTCCCCCTTTGGTTTTTGAAGGTTGGATTTTTTAATTTTTTTTTCTTGTCCTGTCCATATTTCTTATCTGCCTTTCCTTCTCCTTCACAGAGGTGAAGTGTCCTCCCCCTCCAGCCATCGCCAACGGGAAGCACAGCGGCCAGCCCTCGGCCACCCACCTTCCAGGCTCGGCTGTGCAGTACACCTGCAGGGATGGCTACTCCCTCATTGGGAATGCCTCCATCAGCTGTACCGCCGGGGGAACGTGGAGCCGGCCCCGGCCCCGATGTGAAGGTGTGTTTGTGTTGGCTTCTTCTACCCTTCTCCAGGCCCTTTCTTCCTTCTTGGCTCTTGGTCTAATCGGTGCAGACCAAATCTCCAGTGAGAGGCAGAGGCCAAAGGTCCCACAGGCAGAAGGAGCTTCACCTGCCTCTGTGGATTTCCCTTTTTGCCCCCCCAGTAAGGGCAGACTACACGTGCAGTTGAATAATGATATTTTGTGTAAGAATAAGAGTCAATAATGTTGACATGCCCATGACAGTGATGGCAAGGTTCGGCAGCAGAGACTGCCCCTGGTCAGTGCCCCTCCGCACCCGGGATGGGCTTCCCGTCCCCAGCGGTGCCTCCTGCTCTTCACTTCCAGCAACCGGCTGCAAAAGACCAGAGATCAAGAACGGAAGAACGACTGGGCTGGAGACCGTGTACAGACTCGCAGAGATTGTTGTCTTCGAATGCGATTTCGGTTACGCCTTGAAGGGCTCTCAAGAGTCTCAGTGCCAGTTTGGGGGCACGTGGGCCCCTCCTGTCCCCATCTGTGAAAAAAGTAAGTGTAAATGAGGCGGTGGGAGGTAGCTGATTTCTTCTGAACCACTGTGTGAGTGCACCTGGCAGGGTGCAACTGCCTCACCTGGGAGGTTAAGGGGCCACTCTCCAGGACTGGAAAGCAAAAACATGCAAATATCTGTCCTCCCATCTTCATAATACCCGTTCAGACTCTTGTTACGTAGGGCTTTCATCTCCTTAAATGAATCCACAAAGAGAGAGATCTAGGCTGGTGTCTGATCTGGTTGACAACCACGGAAAGGCCAGAGCAAGCTGTTAGGGAGACTGTAAATGCCTAAATAGTGAGAAAAGATCATTCTTGATGTCAATAAGCTCAAAAAGCATCAAGGCTGGAAGATCAGTGAGGGTAGGATGGAAGTATAATTCATACATTGACATCCCTAGCTATTTGGGAAAAGTTAATGGGAAAGAAAGAAGTGAAAAGGCTGCCTTATCCTACAGTGGGTGTTTCTGGTACCTGCTCTTCACCAGTTATGACTTTTTTCTCCTCCTTGTAGTGCTACAGTGTCCTTCCCCTCCAAATATCAAAAATGGCAAGCCTGAGAGCAAGGATGTGAAAGTGTTCATCCCTGGAACATCAGTGAAGTACCACTGTGACCCGGGGTATGTCCTCACTGGGAAAACAACAGTTTCTTGTTTGACGTCTGGAACCTGGAGCATCCCCTACCCCCGGTGTGAAGGTGAGCTGGGAACGCTGGTCCCCAGAATCAGAAGGGAGACCATCGTGGGAGCACGGTCTTCCCTGAATTTTGAACTCCCAAAAAGAAAGGGGGAACCCCCAGCTCCGGCACCCGCTTCCCCAGCCCACGCTCTGCTGCTTTTCCCTTCCAGCGATCACCTGCACAAGCCCCAGCATCCAGAATGGAGATGTGGCTGAAGGACAGAGCGCTGGGTACCGTCCCGGGGCCAACGTCACCTTCCAGTGCCGGCCGGGCTACGTGCTGCGGGGCAGCCGCAAAGCCAAGTGCCAGCCCGATGGCCGCTGGGCGCCGGCTGTCCCCACCTGCGAGCCAGGTGAGCGTGGGCACATGGGGCTTTAGAAAGAGGACGCTTAGGGCCATCCTCGTGCTGCTGGAGGGGCCCTGAGGTCGTGCTTTCTGTCTCACTCGGTCACCTCAGGTGTGACAGTGTTTTGCTGTGGTACATGTGCTCCTACGGCAGGCAAAATCACTAAAATGCCATTCTTTGCTCCTGCAACTTCAGTGCTGCCCTGTCCTCCACCTCCCGTCATCGCCCACGCCACGCACAGCGCGGAGCTCGGGGCAAACTTCACCAGCGGCATGTCCGTGAGCTACGCCTGCGATCCCGGCTACGTTCTTGTTGGAGAGGCACAGCTTAACTGTACTTCTTCTGGAGCTTGGAGCGTCCCTGCCCCTCGGTGTGAAGGTGCATTCCCCTGCCTTTTCCACTTGTGGATATGCCAGTGATACAAAGGGATTATGGGAGGAAAGAAGGGGAGAAAAGTGAAAATCCACATACTTAGAGAGACTCGCTTCCCTAGTGGTAAGTGGGAAAACAAAACAGACAACCCAAAAGCCCATCCCGTTCTCAGTGAAGGTTTCCTTCCCTGTAGGGCGGCTGTGTCCCTCCCCGCCAGCCATTGCCCACGGCCAGCACGACGGCACGGATGTGGCAGTGTTCATCCCCGGCAAGTCTGTAAATTACAGCTGTGACCCCGGCTATTCTCTTATTGGAAAAACAACTGTGGACTGTATGGGCAATGGAACCTGGAGCATCCCTTACCCGCGGTGTGAAGGTGAGCTGGGAACGCTGGTCCCCAGAATCAGAAGGGAGACCATCGTGGGAGCACGGTCTTCCCTGAATTTTGAACTCCCAAAAAGAAAGGGGGAACCCCCAGCTCCGGCACCCGCTTCCCCAGCCCACGCTCTGCTGCTTTTCCCTTCCAGCGATCACCTGCACAAGCCCCAGCATCCAGAATGGAGATGTGGCTGAAGGACAGAGCGCTGGGTACCGTCCCGGGGCCAACGTCACCTTCCAGTGCCGGCCGGGCTACGTGCTGCGGGGCAGCCGCAAAGCCAAGTGCCAGCCCGATGGCCGCTGGGCGCCGGCTGTCCCCACCTGCGAGCCAGGTGAGCGTGGGCACATGGGGCTTTAGAAAGAGGACGCTTAGGGCCATCCTCGTGCTGCTGGAGGGGCCCTGAGGTCGTGCTTTCTGTCTCACTCGGTCACCTCAGGTGTGACGGTGTTTTGCTGTGGTACATGTGCTCCTACGGCAGGCAAAATCACTAAAATGCCATTCTTTGCTCCTGCAACTTCAGTGCTGCCTTGTCCTCCACCTCCCGTCATCGCCCACGCCACGCACAGTGCGGAGCTCGGGGCAAACTTCACCAGTGGCATGTCCGTGAGCTACGCCTGCGATCCCGGCTTCTCCCTCCTCGGAGACCCCTCTGTCTCGTGCACGGCCTCGGGGAACTGGAGCCTCCCGTACCCACGCTGCGCAGGTGGGGCCGGCTGCCGCCGCGGCTCCCTGTGGCCGCCTGAGCATCCGTCCCGTGCACGGCTGATCCTGGAGCAGGCAAACCTGCCAACCTGCAGAATTGGGGGGGGGCGGGGGGTGTGTGAAGTGCACATCCAGCGACACCCACGGGTCTGAGCGTGCTTCCAGCACATGCAGGACGCTGTGTTCATTTTGGTGGCACTGGCAATAACCCGGTGGCATTGCTAAAGCCCATGGCTTCCCGCGAGGAGATGGTCTTGGCTGGCCTAAGCTCTGAAATTGCAGAATCCCGCACTCTGCGGCCCACAGACAACACGCTGTATGGTGGCAGCGCTGCGGTGTAGGATGTGCAGAGTGTGGAAACACCAAACTGGCTAAACTGGTTTGCGGGGGGCGGTGATTTGTTTCATTTTTTTAAGAACGTATAAATGGGGTGCATGTGTCCTTCCATGCTAAGTAAGCGTTAATTTCTGTCGGTAAATGTCAGACTACATAGAAGAGATATCAACACCTTGGGGTTCGTAACAGTGCCTCCCAATGCGCTTGTTTCTCTTTAGCTGCGTTTCACAGCCAGCGGGTATTTCTCATGTGTATTTTGTTTCTTGGCAGCTGGCTGCGGGACACCAACAACGTTACTGTTTGCTGAGCTAAACAAGGAGTATAAAAATCAGACGGAGTTTCCTGTTGGGAAGACTGTGAAGTACACTTGTCGGCCTGGATATGCAAAACATCCACAGATATCACCAACTCTTACGTGTCTTGAAAATCAAACGTGGTCTGAAGCCCAGGAGTTTTGCAAACGTATGTTTTGCAGATGCTTCTAGTTTGTTTAAATTGCAGCCTGACGACTGAAGCCTTGGCATTTCTCCCTTTCGGTTCCCTCCTCCCTGGGGCTTGGGCAGACTCCCAGAATTAGTGACCCTTTCCCTACGGCATTGAGTTAACGCAGCTTAAACCCAGGTCTTCTTCTGCCCAGGGAGAAAGTGTAATCATCCAGGAGAACCGGTGAACGGCAGACTTATTGTTACAACGGATCTCTTCTTTGGGTCAACAGTGACTTACACCTGCAATGAAGGGTGAGCCCCAGCCGAGCTCCTTCGCCGCACTGCGATGAAACCAGCAATGCTTCTGCTCTCCCTGCAACCGGCGGGCACCGCGTGTCTTCCCACAAGAGGCCGGTGCTCGTGTCTCTGAGCTCAGAGCACCCCAGTGTTGCCTGCACAAGGCGATGCTGGAGGAGAAACCGGAGCTCTTGGGTGCTGAGGGAAAAGAGAAATCATCCAAACGATCAGGGAAAACCTCAGAATCCTTTGGGTGGTTTACAACAGTTTTGGCACTAAACAATTCTGGTCATCGCAAGGGTCTATTTCTAGTCTAATTTCTCGTCCCAATGGCACCGGCAACTGGAGAAGGGGATTTCTTTATACATTTCTAAGTGCCAGTTAGAGGGCACGGCCACCTGAGTCTGCTTGCGTGGAGCATATGAGGGGAAAAGGGGGGTTTATTTTGGAGGCTTTGCCTTAAACCAGAAGTCGTTAAAGTGGACTTTTCTAGAGGACAGAAGGAAGAGGAGAGGGCACGGCAGCTCCCTGAGCCCCCCAGGGATGTACTGCCTGTGCTGACCGAGGGGACCGGGGGGAGTCCCCATGCGACCTAAGGGTCATAGCTTTAAAATGGCAGCATTAGATGGCAACTAAGGCAATACTTGGTTGCTGTGGGAGATGCAACCTCCAAAGACAGTCCTGTAGTGACAAGAGTGTCTTTGTGTGACCCCAGGCACAGGCTGGTTGGAGTGTCCCAGCGGCAGTGTGTGATTTCGAGCTCTGGGACGCGAGTGAGGTGGAGCGGTGACGTTCCCATCTGCCAGAGTAAGTACACTGTGGCGGGAGTTGAGCAGAGCGCGATGAGAAACCAATCACACCACAAAGAGATTCAGCTGGGCGCTTTCCTTGGAAAAGATCTTCCAAGGCAAAGACAGAGAGCATCACCACTGAGATGGGTTCATCCCTGTCGGTTCCCTTCCTGGGAAGCGTGGGTGTCCTGCAGACCCCCGCTGCTGCTGCTTCATTGCCATTACTCCATCTCTAGGACAAGCGTTTATGCCCCACAGACTGAGGGATTTAAAGTACTTTGGTGCTGCTGTTGAATTTAGAAGCCTTGTTCTGCACCTCTGCAGGTATCCCTTGTGAGCCGCCGCCCGACATTCCCAACGGGAAGCACACGGGCAAGCTGCTGGATGAATTCCTCTTCGGCACATCTGTAACGTACAGCTGCAAGCCCGGGTACCCGCTCCACGGAGAGCCCTCCATCTACTGCACCACCTGGGATGGGGAAAACGGCGTGTGGAGCGGGCCCCCCCCGCACTGCGGAGGTAGGCTTCTGTCTGCATGTCCCGAGACTCGCGTGCAATCCTCCCGGCCCTGCTGCTTGGTACTCGGAAAGCCCAGGAAACCTCCAGGCAATTGCACTTCTTGCCCGAGAGCCCGCGAGGGCAGGGTCTGCACGGGCTGGTTTGCAGCTGTGGCCAGGCAGAGGGGAGGAGGCTGGAGGAGCACCCCACCGCCTCCAGCACCCCCAGCCTCACCTTCCCGTTTGGGTGCCGCCCTCCATGTTTGACATCGCTGCACGCAGGCAGCACGGCGTCTATAGGAAAAGGACTTTCAGACTCGGGCCTAAAAAGGGATTGCAAGTCTTCAGCGGCTTTGCAGCTGCACGGCTCTGCACGCTGCTGCGTAAGTGCCCGTTTTGAGGACCCGCGCTTCTTTTCCAGAGGCAACGTGTCCTGTCCCGCGCGTCCCGAATGGGAGAGTAGTGTCTCCTAGGACTGCCTACGCACACAAGGACACCATTGCCTTTGAGTGTGAGCCAGGCTATGTTCTACGCGGCCACAGAGTGGTACAATGCCAACTGAATAACACCTGGGAGCCACCCGTGCCAGTCTGCGAGCAGGGCAAGTGTTCAAACCGGGCTCTGGCTGTTAGCCTTCCCCCGCTCTCCCAAACCTGCTTTCTCCGGACTCCTTTCACAACTGCGCTGGCTTATCTTTCCTGGCAGCTGGCTGCAATGCACCTACCAGCCTGGCGTTTGCTGAGCTGAAGGAGCCGTACAGCAACCAGACCGTCTTTCCCGTGGGGAGGACGGTGGAATACGTGTGCCGGCCTGGGTACGCCCAGCACCTGGGGATGCCGCCGGCCATCACATGCCTCAGGAATCGGACGTGGTCTGCGGCACTGGAGTTCTGTAAAAGTGCGTCCTGCAAGGGCTGAAACGCCTGAAGCGTCCGGCTTGCCTGGATCTTCACGTTTCTCTGGCTTTATGGCCCGCTCGCTGGGTCAGCATCCCTGGGTGGGATGCGAGTGAGCAGCTGAGGGCTCACGGGGGCCGACGTTCCCTTCCAGGGAAACAATGTGCTAACCCCGGGGATCCGCAGAACGGCAGAGCTATTGTCCTGACCGACCTCCTCTTCGGGTCCAAAGTGAATTACACGTGCGAGACAGGGTGAGTCTTGCGCCGAGCTGGATTCAGCTGCCAAGTGAAAGTAAAGCAGGCTTTTAGATGTACGTGAAGGCACGTAGTTCCCAAGTCTTGGCTGCCACTTACAAGGCTTCCAAAGAAATCTCGAGTCTCCGAACGTAAATTAATAAATCCTTCCGTGTGACTCCAGGTACAAGTTGGTTGGAGGCTCTCAGAGAACATGCGAGGTCTCTGGCACGCACGTCTCGTGGAGTGGAGATGCTCCTGTCTGCCAGCGTAAGTAGGCCACAACAACCGGCCCTTGGGGATGGCTTGCAAGAGACAGTGGCACATCTTTCAGGACAAAGATTTCATTGCAAAAATGCACTGTATGTGTAAAATCTTTCCTTTCTCTTTTCATTTTGGTTTGGTTTGGACGTTTCTGACAAGGTTTCCAAAGGTCTTTTGTTTATCCTGGTCCAAACTGGGAAAACGGTTAATATTTTAAACCCTCTTTTACTGGGGTAAGTACTTCCCACTGGTCATGGGGAGGAATGGCATGGCCAGTCTCTCTCTGCATGCGTCACCAGTGGTTATGGAAAGGGAGGTAAGAATCGTCCCACCACCTCCAGACGTGGGCAGCAGGGAAGTGCCTCACGGGAGGGCGCAGGTTTTCCTTCCCACATGGGATTTTTTCCATACAAGGTTTGTCTCCGGTCATCGTATCCAGAGAGCATCACCGCTGAGACGGGTTCATCCCCATCGGTTCCCTGCCTGGGCAGCGTGGGTGTCCTGCAGAGCCTGGGTGCTGCTGCAGCGCTGATGCTGAAAGCCACCTTGTGCGCGCCCACAGGTATCACCTGCGATCCGCCTCCGGACATCCCCCACGGGAGACACAGTGGGAACTTGACGGACACCTTCTCCTACGCGGACGTGGTCACCTACACCTGCGAGGCCGGCCACCCGCTGTCTGGAGAGCCCTCCATCTTCTGCACCACGGCGGACGGGGAGCACGGCGAGTGGAGCGGGCCACCGCCGCGGTGCGGAGGTAGGGCTCTGTGGTGCGCGGGCGTCCGTCCCCACTGGCACGGCTGCGGGCAGGGCAGGGCACACACAGGGACGTGCATGCGTCCTTCCTCCATGTTACCTTGTCCATCCCCTTTTTTCATTTTGTTTTTTCCTCCCTCTAGTGCCGCAATGTCCTTCACCTCCAAACATTGACAAAGGAAATCACAACAGCCAGGACTTGGAAGTTTTCACTACTGGGATGGTGGTAAATTACAGCTGTGACCCTGGCTACAGCCTCCTGGGAGAGGCATCGATTTACTGCACCGACTCTGGAAACTGGAGCCTCCCTCTTCCTCAGTGTGCAGGTACTCAGTGGTTCCAAGCTAATGGCTGGAGTTATGGATAGTCTGGGAATTTCTGCCTTCAAAAGCCTGTAGGACTCATCCTTTCCCTCACTCTTCCCAAAATGTTGAATCCTTCAGTCCTTCCCTGTTGTCAGTTTTGCTTGTAAACTTTTATCTGTGCATAGTCAATATACATTTTAAAACAACTTTGTGTAGTTGATATCCTTATTTTTCCCTGTGTTTTCTTTCCTGATAGGTGGCTGTGGAGCACCTCCAAACTTAACCTTTGCTGAGCTAACTGAGGAATACGAACACCTGACGGAGTTTGCTGTTGGGGACACCGTGCGATACAGCTGCCGGCCGGGATACATGAGATACCCCAGAGCACCCCCAACCCTGACATGCCTCAAAAACCACACGTGGTCTGAAGCGCTAGCGTTCTGTAAAAGTGAATAGCTCAATCAGTTTGGTGTTCGTTGTTGAAAATTGTCTAAGTTACTTTTGTGGGTTTCTTAAAGGAATTCTTTAAAAAACAATTCATACATGGCTTCACTAGTCACATAGTTTGGGCAGCTATTGGCCTTTAAAAATCACGTCTTTATTGGTGTCTGAATGTGGACAGATCCTTAAGATACCTTCTCATAGTGCATCGCAAAACTGTAAGAGAGGAGTTTAAACTCAGCCTTGTTCTTTCCCAGGGAAGCAATGTAAATACCCAGAAACACCAAAGAATGGCAGAGTTGTTGTTCTGACAGATCTCCTTTTTGGGTCAACTGTGAGCTACACGTGTGAAGAAGGGTGAGTCCCACGCTGCCTTTGCTGACTCCATTTCTGAGCTCGGTGTTGGGCGACTTACAGTAAAGGCTCAGAGCCCACTCCTCTGCGCAGGCCGTTCTCCCACAGCAAGCCAGAATTTGTATTTTGGTTCCAATTGTGCCATAGTTGCCTGCTCAGGAAAGGGAGAAGTCTCCCATTTTTCCCTGCCTGTGCTCAATAGATTACTTTGCAAACTCCAGTTTCAGTCTGCCTTCTCAGATGGAGAAGAGAGTTGCAAGGAGCTGAGAGTGCAAGCAAGCACATGCTGCAAGGAGGCTCCAGCGGTTTGGAAATCACTTGGGTCTGAGTCCTGATTTAGCACCTGACCGATCTAACCCAGAGTAATTTGGGATCGTTGCTGCTCCTCTTGGATCGGGAAGGAGGAACTTGGTGTCCTTCATTCCCATGTGTCAAACCAACAGAAACACCTCGGTGACCAGCCAGAATCAGGAGGATGCAGAAGGAAACCTCTGGGAGCAGTGTCAGAGCGGGAGTGCAAAATCCAAGCTGAATGACTGGGTATCAGCTGATATTTCTTTCTCTGTAACTCCAGGCACCGACTGGTCGGACAGTCTCATAGGCGATGTGAGATTTTTGGACCAGATGTCGCATGGAGTGGTGTTCTTCCCATTTGTCAGAGTAAGTAGGTCACCACTAGATCTGGCCCAGAATTGCCAAATTAAGTCCTTAAAATTAAAAAGTGGCATTTCCTTAAAATAAATAGAGCTTTGAGGAATAAGACTTTTTAAGCATAATATTCCTCTCGGATTTTTTTGGTTTGTTTGCTTGTTTGGTTTCTTCTAAAAATCTTCCAGACGCTAGCTTGCATCTTTCAGAGTTATGTAGAATGAAGAGTTGTGAGATGCCTGCAGGGATTTGTCCCTTTTGTTTCGCAAACATAAATAATAAATTAAGGAAGAAATGTGCCTTGCAGTAGAAGAGTGGGATATTGAGTAAAATTGAACCGGGCTCTTCCAAATACTGTACTGTTATCCAAACCACAAGGCTGTTTCGCAGGGGTTGATCATTGCAATTAGTCTTTCCTTCAGATGGAATTGCTTTGGAAGGCATGAGCTTGGTATAGTAAAGCAATCATGAGAATGACTAACAGCACTTATGGATTTCTACACCATTTAATATATTTATTGGAATGTATTTGCATTATTCTGCTTGTAGGCACAAAACTATGTTTATGTATACAATAATGTGGTAAACCTAGGGTACCTAAAGGAACTAAAAAGCCCTCAATCCTTGAAATTATTCTTCTGTGAGTCTCCAAGCACTAAGCACTACCTGTGAAACTCCTCTGAGCAGTGGCACGTTAAGGACAGACTTTATATATGCATCGATTATAGCATACATATGGCTTCCTCTCTGAGATAACGAATTTCTTTTTCAGAGGTGGCATGTCCAGTCCCACAGATCCAGAATGGGAGAGTATCTGTTCTTAAACATCGCTACACATACAAAGATACAGTTAGCTTTAAGTGCCATAAAGGCTTCACCTTGCGAGGCCATCGCACAGCCCAGTGCCAAGCTGATAAAACATGGGACCCACCCGTACCAGTCTGCGAGCAGGGTAAGTGTCCGCGCTCCGACTCGTTAGCATTGCAGATTCCTCCCCGACTGCTCCTACCCACTCACTGAAGCCAAGGCTGGCTTCATTTCTCCTGTTTGCTCCAACTACTTTAAGGAGAAACCAGAAATTGTTCCTTTTATTTATGCCTCTCTTCTCACACAGGAGATAAGCCAGGTTTTGGGTAATGCTGTAAGTATACGCATGATTTGCACTTTTCTCACGCTGCTTGTTGCAATCCATAATCCGTGTTCTCTTCACTTCCTGAAAGTGGGAAATTTGGTAGCTTCATGGCAGGACACTGGCTATCAGAGAGGAGTGGAATTTTTGCTGGAAATATAAAGGCGGGATGATGGAAAATGAAGGTAAATTTGTGCATTGTATTTGCTCGACCAAATGTGTATTTTAAACTCTTAATGCTGCATCTAGATGGAGTGGCAGAACACTATCATCATCCTGATACCACAACGAAGCCAGGTAGGTCTACTATAAAAAGAGGCAAGATTTACTAAACGCTACATCCTCTTCCCAACCTGTCCTGCTTTTTGCAGTGAAGAGGGTTAATTGCACTTTTTTATTCTCTTGTTATAACTTTTTTTACACTTTAATGTCACCTTCTCACCTTCGCCCTTTCCTCTTTCAGTAGTGAAGTGTCGGCCCCCTCCAAGCATCGCTAATGGGGAACCCAGCAGTCCTTTATCAGACACTTTTGATGTAGGAACACTTGTGCGTTACCACTGCAAACGCGGCTTCTCCCTCATTGGGAATAAGTCTGTTCGTTGTACAACATACGGAGTCTGGAGCCATCCCCCTCCTCGGTGCGAAGGTCTGTTTGTGCTCTCTCCACGGAATCTTCTCAACTTTCTAAATGCATTAAACACGTAGTGGTATTTGGTTAAGGACTTGCTGAAACGAGCTGTTGCTTCAACAAACTCCACCACTAAAGAAAGAATGAGGTCTCTGTGGCCAAGAATGAGGACTCTGTGGACTCTGTGGTCTCTATCCCACACAAGCTCACAGTCTAAAGGGTTCTTTACACCCTCGCTGTCCACAGTTGGCTGTGAGCCCAAGAGTTGGGAATGCAAAAGCAATGAGATTGGAGTCCCTCTGTAGGCCTGGAGACATCATTACAATTGAATGCAAGACTGCTAATGTCCCAAAAGACCTCCACAAGTCCCAGTGCCAGCCTGGGGGCACATGGGATCCTCCACTCCCCATCTGTGAAAGAGGAAAGCATGTGTTATCTGTCCTCAGATGGCTGTCCTTGTGGACTTTATCGCTCTTGGTAGTGTGTTGTAACATGTTTAGGAGGCGAGGGAATCCGGCGTCTAGTGTTCAGATCCAAATATCCATCTATCCTAATTTTTCCCAGTCTAATCGCTGCAGTATCCGGTGCCTCAGTTTCTCAGTATGAACGCCTTAAAAATGAGCTTAGGCCAGCTTTGCCAGCTGTAAGGAACCTGTATGGATGTTGTAATAAGATGGTCTTACAAGTGTGGAATTCCCATTATAGATATGAACTAATCACTCTTCTTATCTGATATACCGGGAAAGATGATGCTGGGCAATATTCCTTTGTGTAAGAAGAAATGTGTGAGACGCCATGTGCTTTATAGAGGATTTGGGGTGAAGTGAGCGCAGAGGGTTGGGCAGGGCTGGCTCTCTGCGTTGGATTCAGTGCTGTGGCAGTGAGCGTACAGCTGTCCACAGGTGCTCAAAAGTTTCCCCTCTTGCCTGTCTGAGCTCTGTTTTGATCTGCACTTCTTTCTTTTCAGTGCTGCACTGTTCCAAGCCTGCAGATATCGCCCATGGGTCTCTCAGTGGCCCAGCATTTTTCACTCTTGGAACATCTGTAAGATACACCTGTGAGCCCGGCTTCTCTCTCATTGGGACTGCATCCATTTCTTGCACAGAGTCTGGAGCCTGGAGCCATCCTTCTCCGGTCTGTCAAGGTGTGTTTTTGTTGTAGAGAGCTAAGAAGAAAGGACATTTAACATGACTTGCCTTAGGGAAAGGTTTGTATAAGGAGTAAATCCGAGTCCTCTACTACAGAATGAGTGATAAGAACAAGACCAAGTTCATGCCCATTTCCAAAGCCTGATGGAGTTACAGGGTTACAAAATCAGTTATTTAGCCTAGGTGAGGAAATTAAAAGGGAACAATCAAGGCTGCAAGGGTACGGTGCCTTAGCTACTCTCTGGCCGTCCATCAGGATCCTCGTGTCAACACTTTCATTTGTCTCTCCCTGCCTTTGCAGTTGTGAGGTGTCTCCATCCTCCAAACATCACCAACGGGAAGCTCAAAGGCAACATCTCTGACTCTTTTTCCTATGGAGCATCTGTATCCTACAGCTGTAATCCTGGTTATTCGCTTGTTGGGAATGCTTTCATCAACTGCACGGTGTCAGGAACCTGGAGCCAGCCTGCTCCTCGGTGCAAAGGTGTGTTAGTGCTTAATTTGCCCATGTTGTTTGGAATTCTGGAAGGCAATTTTAATTCTTGGATGTTTTCCATCTCTGCTCTTGTTGCTATGAATGAGTTGTATAGTAACTTTCCTCCATTAAAACCTTTTTACTTTTAATAGAAGAGTAGAAATTTTTTCCCTTCCCTTTTTGTGTCTCTCACTCCCCAGTTATCACTAACAGGAAACAAAGGAAATTATTATATCAGAGCATTTGTCTCTGAGGGGCGGTCTGTAGATTACACATGAGCCTGACTATTCCCTTCTTGGAAAATGCCTCTGTATCTGTGACCTGGCACTTGTGTGTAGCTCCCTGCGAAGGTCAGTCATCGGGCAAACTTGACTAAAGGCAATTTCACGAAAGTCACAAGATTCCTAGCGCGGGTGTTCCTGCACGGAAAACTGGACATTCACCAGAATAAATGCATTACCCACACAGGGTGCCTTCCTTGGTGGAGCTGCTCCCACCTCAGTGACTCAAGACTTGAAACAAGTTTGGATAACAAAGAGAGGAAATCCCGTACCAAATAAGTCAGAGGCTCTTCAAAGGAAGCAGTGCCACAGAGAAATTCTCCCTGACATTCCACATTCTTGTGGTTTTGAAGTGTCCTTAGTAACGATTACGTGTGGAAGTAAAAATAAATATTAGAAAAAAGACATGAAACAAAGGTTAAAAGTTACACATTGATCTCTTTGGTCTCCACTGAGAACCTTCTCCTCTAGAATTCCTGGGCTTGGACTGTCAAAGGTGATTAGACACTTAAACTGAAGCAACTAACTCACTTAATTGAAATCAGTGGTATAAATAGCTTAGATGGTTGGACTAATTAATAAATTAATTATTGATAAGTAATATGGCTGGTGACATCTTTTAAGGGCAAGGGACTTCTACAGACTAGAAGTGGGCTATAGGCAGTTGGCTCTAAAGCTCCCACAGAATTCTTCCCTGCTACACCTTTCTTCTCCAAATGTTTTGGTAGCCCAGTATCAGAAAAATCTCTTTCTCTGGCAGGCTTCTCCCAAGGTACCCCTACTACACCCGACTTGCATGTGCAGTATCAGTGTGGAGTAGCTGATCTGTACAAATATTCACAGGTGAGAGTGAGAGGCCTACCCTCTTCTGCAGCCACAAAGAAAGGAATTTACCCCGTGGAATACAAATGAATTCCTGGTTACATTCAGAAAGAATTCAAGAACAATGTCTTAAATAACCCACAGTTGTATTTCTCATATTTTATGTTCCTTCTCATTAAATGTCCTTTTTTTGTTACTTCTAATTTCAGAGATCAGATGTGTATTCCCAGAAGTTCAAGGTGTTAAGAAAGCCATAAAAGGAAATACTTATCGCTCTGGGACTAACATCACTCTTGAATGTGATGATGGGTACACCTTGGAAGGCACCAGTCAGATTCAGTGCCAAGAGGACTTCAGCTGGGACCCTCCCGTACCGGCCTGCAAACTGAGTGAGTGAAATGTGAATGAAGCAAAGATCAAACAGAAACATGCAAATGCATTTTAAACATGCAAATGTCTTTCTGTAGATATAAAAAAAAAGTATATAAGTGTGGTTTTTAAGAAATCCTGTATTATAGGCCTTAGCAGTAAAAGCTTTATTGATAAAGTGATTAACTACAGTTGAGAAACACCGTATTTTGTTAGAATAGTTTGCTGATTTTTGTTCTTCTCTTCCCTTCAGCATCACGCAAGTCTGGCTCAGTAGGCCTAGGTAAGTAGATCAGAACCATTTTTGTGGCCAGATCTTTAGCTTTATGCAGTGGCCTCAGTGGCCCCGTTTCCCCCTCCTTACTTTGAAGATGTGCCTCGTTATGTGTTTTGTGCTGATATGCTTTAAAACATACAGTGAGAATAATACGCCCTCTTCCCTCTCAGGAGTCGCAGCTGCGGGAGTCCTGCTTCTCCTGGGGGCAGGCATTGTCTGGAAAATTATTTCTAAGCAGAAGGAAGGGTAAGGCGGCCTTCTGGATGTTCATTCATGTCCTTTGTTGCCAAGTCCCAAGTTTTATACACGTTATACACTTCAAATATTCCCCTGAGTGTGGCTGGGTTTTCTAATTCTGTATCTTCAGCTCGCTTGCAAACTGTACAAGGCACAGCAACCTGGAATCGATGGTGTGGTTATGTTGTTTTATTTCAAGACTCTCTTCCTAAGAGGAAACCAATCTGAGTCTTCTTTTACAAACCAATACAGTTCACTGTTTTCTTCTTTTTCACTTAGCTATTATCACACATATGAAAACTACAATTACCAAACCCCTCCAAACGAGATAACTGAACAGAAATGTTCATGTCTTCCACAGAAGGTATGGATTTATATTCCTCAACATAAAATATCAGTTATAGCTGCAAACTTGAGTTGTTCTAACATAGTCATTCAAGTAGAAAACTCTTTCCCCTCAATCTTCTGGTAAGATGCCTGCTTTTGCTGAATAAAAGAGACTGGTTTAAACATACTTTTTTTTTTAAAACATCCTATTTTTCTTTCTGACATCACCCTCGATGTGTGTGTTTCCTTTCCCATAATCTGAAGAGAGACATTCATGGGTCAGACTTTCAGGCTATGCCTTGCTTCTGACATAAACTTGCTTTTGTTTGTAAGGATTACTCGTAATTTTAGAGAGCTTGCTCCTAAAAAACTACCTTAACAGCACTAGCATAAGAAAAGGACACTGAACTGGGCCTTTGGGGTTTTTTGCTTGCTTTTACATTTGACTGCAATGCCATTTTTACTTACAGGTAAATCTACTTTCTCTGCTGAATCTATTGCAGAGAACAATGAATTTAGCAGCACTCTGAACATAATCAGCTTTGACTACAAAATGGCACTTGTAAACATTAGCTCTTTTTTTTTTTTTTAAAGGCTTTTCCCCCTTTGAAACAATGCATTTCCCAGAAGTTCTCTCCTCCCCCCCGAGTTACGATGTACTCTCTAGCCATCAGTGTGAAAGCAGGAAAGGCCTCATTTTAACACCAGCATGTCATCTTTTTCCTAGGCTGGGCATCCGTGCCACCAGTAACCAGGCGTTGGACTCGTCCTCCGTACAGAGAGCGGCTGCAGGTTGCACGGAAGCGTTGCTCATGTTGGGACTGAAATTCTGTGGCAAAAAAAGGCACTTTACTGTGAATCAGTTAATGCTCTTTCTGCTCTCATTAATTACTGTAAGGATCTAACAAAGTTCAAACTGCACTCGGTACGGACGCTGTTTCAGAGGGCCTTCTGTGTCCTGCTGCCGTCAGCTGAAGAACATTTCTGTATTTGCAAACGCTGCGATAAGCAAGATCCACAAAAGCATTCCCGTGCGTGTGTGGAAGCAACAATTTGTTAAACCAGACTGTCTTAATAGCAACTGTATTCACGTCTGCAGCGGCAACAGATGCTGCTGTTTTCTTACAGGAACGCTTATTTGCAGTGTTCCTCTACGAATGCTTAACCTAATAAAAGCTGAACGTGGGACAATAATTGCTTTAGGTTTTGCGTCTCCTTTTGTGTCCATCTAGAGTTTTAGGTGGGTTTGGTTTTTTTTTTTTTGTTACTGCTCAGCAACACACGCGGTTTGTCTTTCAAAGGAGCAGCAGCCCTGCACAGGGCTGTTCTTTCCGGGCTGGCGCGCAGGCGCCTTTATTTTTAATGAGGCTTTGCGCAGGGGCTGCGCAACTGAACACGCTTTGAAGCTCTTCCTCTCTGCCCGAGACGTGGGCGGCTCGCTGGGGACCCTGCCCAGGAAAGCGCCCGGGCTCCCCAGGCCGGGGCCTCTCCCCAGGCCGGGGCCTCTCCCCACACCCGGTTTCCTCAGGCCGGGGACGGGCAAGCCCCGGCTCGGGGCGGCGGCTGCGGGGCGAGGCGCCGGCCCCGTGGCCGCCCAGTAACGGGCCGCGCCGGCCGCCGCCCCGCCCTGCCCCAGGGGCTGGAGGGCCCCGCCATGGCGACGGCGGCGGCCGCCGAGGGAAGGGGCGGGCCGCGCCGCGCCGCGCATGCGCCTCGGCCCCGCGCTGCGTCTCGGCCGTCGCCTGAGTGAGGGGCGCGGAGCGGCCGCTGCTGCCGGGGCCGCCGCGGTCATGGGGCCGCCGCGCCGCCCGCTCCTTCGCGGCCCGGGCCTCCTGCTGGCGCTGGCGCTGTCGTGGCTCGGTGGAACACGGGCTGGGGGTGAGGAACGGGCGCTCGCTCCCCCTCCCCGGCCCGCCATGGCGGGGGGGCGAGCTGAGGGCCTGGGGGGGGGGGCACGCCGAGCCCCCGAGGGCGACCGGGAGGAGGGAGAGAGCTCGTCCTCCCCTGCCCTGGCCCCGAGGGTGCCGCTGGGCTGAGGGGGGCCCCCGGGGCCCGCTCGGGGAGGCGGTGGGCAGGGAGAGGGAGGCGGCCTGCGGCGGTGGCGGAAGCAGCGGCCCGGCGGCCTCGGTGGGGTCTGGGGCGGAAAAGTGAAAGCCAGCCCGTGTTGCAAAAACAGGCGTGCTGGCTTTGGTGCTAGTGGGTGCTGGTTCTGACCCCGAGCTTGAGGTTTAAATTTCTTTTGTGGTTTGGTAAATCTCTAAACCGTGATATAAATAGATCGGAGAGGAAATTAACAGGTATCGTCGAAGAGGTGATGGCCTCTGTCGTGTGTAAGTCCTGCGGAGGCTGGGCGGATCTGACATTTGCGTCTGGGTTGTAAGATCTTGAATGTGTTTTTCTGAGTCCTCTAGCACGGAGGAGTTTTACATTTTCAGCATTAACTGCACCTCGGCATGTCCCCGGGTCTGTGGGTCTCTGTTGGGTTGCGTAGCTGGTTTTAAACTTACCTTTATGATCTGCCTGGCCTTTTGCCTTAGGAAGGGAAGCGAACGATGCGAGTATGGTTGGCTGGCTTGTTTTTCCTGCAGCAAGCTAAATAGGCATTTTACTGCAGATGGGTGTACAGTGAATTAAGTCATGCATTTGACTACAAGAATAAGGCAAACAGACAAAAAATATGAACTGGAAGGAAACGCATTGTCTCGGTAGAATGCTAAAGAAGAACTTGAGAAAACAAATGAATAACCTCTACTAATGTAGAGTTGGACAATGGATGCTATTAAAATATAAATTAAAAAACTGAAGCCTAGTTAAATATGCAGGTAGCTCTGGCTCTTAAGAACGTCACCTCTTTCATTTACCGATGAGTCCTTAAAACCTACTGAATGAGCCTAGCTTTTATGCTGTTATGCCTCAACTTGTATCTCTTCTTGTTGACAAGATTGTGTATTGCTTTTTCCTTCCTCTTACTCTGACAGACACGTGTATGCCTCCAGAGAGGCTGCAATATGCAGAGCTTGAGGAGAGCACGGTGGAGAGCTTTCCTGTTGGAACCACGGTGTCGTATATCTGCCGGCCGGGGTATACAAGAATCCCTGGAAAATCGTTAACTCGTACATGTGGTGAAGACTTACAGTGGTCACCCACAGAGCAGTTCTGTACAGGTAATGTGTGCATGAGCTCTTTTGCTTTTTCCTTTTAATATTTAACAATTTTAGTTGTTTTTCAAGTGAAAATTAGTATTCTGTAATATTTTAAGTGAAGCTTGAAAAATGCTAATGACAATAAGAGCAGTATATGCCAAAGACTTAGTCTTTGTGTATAACTACAAAGGTGTAGATTCTTTTTTTTCTTTTCTTTCTGACTCTCCCTAGAGAGAAGATGTAACCACCCAGGACAATTAGAACATGGTTTTATTAATGTGACAGATCTTACATTTGGTTCAAAAGCTACTCTTTCTTGTGAAGGAGGGTAAGTATTTTGGTGAAGCTAATGAATTCTTTTTCACTTTTTTCTGTTTAGACCAAATTTAAAAAAACAAACAAACAAAACCCACAAAAAAACCCAAAACAAACAAACAAAAACACCACAAAAAAAAAAACCCAACAAGTTTCCTTATGCAGGTTCCATTCCAGTTCTGACTTGAAATGTCTCCTGAATTCTACCTGGAGCAAATGAAATTAAAGTTAAAATTGATTTGATTTGCTGGTTTTACTTGCTGTTTGCATCAACCAAGGCTTAAGCTTTTTAGTGAGACTCTGCAGAGTGAAAACTAGAGGGTTACCTCTAATGACTTCTTTCAATGCTCCTGTGGCAGAGGGAATAAATACATATATTTATCATCCTTCATTATTATATTGAATAATGGCCCGCTTGTCTGCGTATAGCAAATTAAGTCAAAAGCACTAAGCTCTCGCAAGGTTTTTTCCTCCCTTTCCTTTTAAGAGCTTATTTCTTTAGTATTAGTCACTTTAGAGCATTAGTATGACAGGGTACACAAAATGGCAAGACTTCCAGCAGTTCCTTCAGTGATGTCTCATTTCCTTCTCTTTTGTTTTCAAAGTTGAGACTGTTAGCAAAATTAAAAAAAAAAAAAAAAAAAAGATACCATTCCCATTACACCAAACACTCGGTATGTTATGTCCCCATAATCACAGAACAGAATTATATAAACAAGGTGCTTGTTGGAGAAATGAGAGATTTCTTAAGTTTCACCTCTTTAAAAATTTTTGCCTGTCTAGGTTCAGGTTACGTGGAAATGATGAAATTTCCTGTGTAATTAAGGATAAAGGCGTTGGCTGGAATAGAGATCTTCCTTTGTGTGAAAGTAAGTAAATTACTACCGTGTTTAAGTTTATATTCAGATGGTGGTAGTTCATTTAAAAACAGCTCTGCCATAAACTTGCCAGTATAAGAAATGGTGGTAAAATAAGACTGATTTTTATCGTTTTGGAACTACTTGGGATGTGCCTGAGGAATGACGACTGCAAAGTATCAGTTATTGTGGTAATTAGCTCATAGTAGTTAAAGTCAACCTCTTCTTGAATTTGAGACTCCCTATAATAAATGCCCATCAGTAACTCTCAGTTATAACTGTAGCTTGTGTTAGAAATAGCTATGTGTCAGATTTTAAATAAAATTACTTGAAAATCAAGGCTCGCTATTTCTGAGATGAACAAGATAACAGGAAAATTCTGTCAACTAATTTGTGTGATTTATTTCTAGGAATTCCTTGTGAACCGCCTCCAAGCATAGCCAACGGGCACTTCACGGAAGCAGCTAGCTATGTTTATCAAACAGCAGTAACCTATACGTGTGATAATGTACCAAAAGGCGCAGATCCCTTCTCGCTGATTGGCCCAGCTACTATTTTCTGCACGTACGATGCGCAGTCAAATGGAGTTTGGAGTGAACCACCTCCACAATGTAGAGGTTGTTGGGATTTTTAATATGCTTCTTTATTATAGCCTATGTGACTCCAAAACTTCAATATCTGTCCCTTTTTTTTCGGGGCGGGGGGGGGGGGGGGGGGCGGGAATGGACCTCCCTATAGAAAAGAAGAAACAGATCCTCTGGTACTAAATTTGATGTAGTTCCAGTGGAGATCAGATTAACTGTGTTACGGATATTGATTGATTATGACACAGAATATGACTAAAATTTAAGTTAAAACTTTAAAAACATATGTATGAGCGTGCTGTTGGTAGAAGTGACAAGGACAAAATGAAGGAACTGAGAGACCATAAAGCCTGGGTAGCTGAAGAAAAATTGTGTAAAGAGCAAGAATGTGTAAGCTAGGTTATAAATAGTAAAAAGGTAAGGAAGAACTCTTTCTAAACACAGCTACTATGCAAGTGCAGAAGTAAACGCCAGGCCCAGCAAGCACAAAGTCTTGCTCTGCAGATGTAGGGAGAAACACCAGATGCTTGCATGTTGTCATTTGAACCCTAATCATTATCACTTTGTTTTCTGAAATTCTGCCACTGTACAGGAGTGTGTCTTTTGGAAGTGGAACGCAATTATATCAATTATTATAATTTCTTATTTGACTGTGTACTGTTACAACTCAGTAGCTTAAAACAAGGACCTTCTCCACCTTCAAGAGAATAACCTTTTTACAAAGCCTTTCCAAAACAATTTGAGGAGCTAGATAAGGAAACTTAGAAGTAGTAAAAGGGTGTTGTGTCTGTTGCAAAGATACTGTTAACAAATGTTTCAAAGCTGTTTTTCTTTTACCTATTTCAGTGGTCAAATGTGATAACCCGAAAGTCGAAAATGGAAAAAAAAAATCTGGATTTGGACCTTCCTATAGCTATAGGGACTCAGTCATGTTTGAGTGTGATCCAGGCTATTTCATGAACGGACCAGAGGTAATTACCTGTGGAGAAGATAACACCTGGTCTTCAAAACCAACTTGTGAAAAAAGTAAGGCTTTAAATAAGAATCCAACTTGTCTTGTATGTTGAGAATGTTGTAAGTCTGTCTTAACTGAATTTTAAAATCATAACACTGTAGTTGGAAATCGGAAGCTAAGGAGGTTGACATGGAGCCTCATCTATGGGCAACCATTTTAGGCGTTTGAGTGACTCCTAACTCCGAAGAGTTTTCGGATGAGAGTGAGTTGAGTTACAGGCGTGCGTCTGGAAGTTGTGATGTGGACATACTGTGACGCTGCTGCATCGTAATAGCATCATGGTGTTTGTTCTAGTGATTTCATGTGTAAATAACAGGAGAAAAGATGTGTTTCTGAATTCTGATAGAAAGGAGTATGCACAATGAGGAAACCTATGGTGTCCTTCTAGAGTAATCAAAATCATTACGTGTCTATGTTCTCTTGTGCAGCTCTTCACCTCTTATTTTCCAGGAGTCTTGTATAGTGTGTAGTATGTTGTTAGATTTTGACCAGGCAAATTAAGTCAGGACTAATTTGCAGGGCTGGGGACATTGCAGAGGTTTTTCTGTAACCTTCCTCCTTCCTCTTTGTGCTAGAGGGAGAGGGAATGTTGTACAGTGAGAGAATTTTTTACATGCATGTTCTAATAATGAGTTCCCCAAAATGACAACCATTTCTGCAAAGAGTGTGTTTGGGTGTTCCATAATGAAGGAGTCTGATAAGGCACTGGGAAATGATTCTAGAGCTTACGAAAATAATTGACCAACAAATACAAATTTCTTAGCTACCGCATCATAAGATCATATTACTTTAATGAATATCTACAGTGATGTTTCATTTAAGTCTTCTAAAGGAAACATCTGTACTTAAAATTGTAATAAAGTTGAACTATTCAGATACGCTGATCTATTTTTCTCATACAAAGGCAATGTATATTTGTGGAGTGAGTTAATGAATTATGAAATATTTGAAGTTTATTATCACTAAACTTACTTTTAAATTCATGTAGTGGTTACTGAAGGTGTATGTGGTGCCCCAAAGATCACAGATGGAGTAGTGATTCCAGTGAAATCTGTATATGCAGAAGGAGACACTGTTCAGTTAAAGTGCAATACTTACTGTACTTTCCCTGATGGTCCTGAAGAGATGACAGTAACTTGTCGCGGCCAGGATACATGGAGTTCTTTACAAAACTGTACATGTGAGTAAAAATCATAATTGATAAAATGAAGGGCAGAGCGACAAGTTCCGAACGTCGGATGTACCAATGTGCAGACCCTGAAAGTCAGAGGTCTGTCAGCAGGGCACAGACAGGTTATGTTCGTAGGGTTGTGAGTGTTGTGGGGTGGAGTTTCAGCAGCTGAGGAAAGTTTTTGGCAGAGTTGGAGTCCTTGTTCAGTCTTAGTTTTGTTTATGGAAATTGGTAAAGTTCAAAAGCCAGGGTGAAAGATCTCTTCTGGGAGTGTTTTCTGAAGATTCTTCCTTTGGTGATGGCAGACTTTATTCTCGCTTCACTTTGCACCATGTGAGCACTTGTTATAATATAAATGGAGGGTGTCATTACTTTGCAACTGTTTCTCCTAATGAAGCTGAGACGTGTATTTCTGTTAATGTGTCTGAAGCATGTCCGTCAGCAGAAGTATCTGCAGCCTCTAGAAAGCAGGAGGCCTTTGCATATAAAATATTTTAAGGATTGACTGAGCTTCTGATATTTACGCAAATGTAGAGGCTTCTTGATGCCAATTTCTTGAATCTGCTTCATGTACCAGCTCTGTTCTTGCACTTCATTTCCTTTCCTTTTTTCTCCTCCTGCCCCGTCTCTTTCCAGGTGATGTCACGCCAAACATAAATTATGGTAGAGTAATTGAAGGACAAAAACCTTCATATTCTGTCGGGGATTTTATTGTGATTGAATGTTACGCAGGCTACACATTACATGGTGAAGCTCGTATTCAGTATGCTGGAGGAAACCAGTGGGTTCCTGGAGTGCCAACTTGCCAGTTAAGTAAGTATGATCTGCAAGAATCTCCACTAGAATGAAAATACATGTAACAGCAGCATAACTTCTCAGGGACATTCTTTTGTATTCAGGAGAAATCGTTTAATGCAAACTTCCTTCTTTATTTTGACATAAGAAAAATGGGTTTTGGTAAAATCCATTTAAAAATAGGAATATTTTAAGTTAAATAACTCTGGTGATATAAACTGTCCTGCTGCAAAGATTGTGTTGGCAGAAGTGCTTGATCTATTTGAAATAACTTTGTGAATATTTTATAATAATGTTTGAATAAGAAGCACATGTGTTCCTTTTGTGATACTGATTCACTCTCTTTTTAGGTGCGTATATTACGGCCATCATCTGTGGTAAGTATCCTATAAAACCTGAACAAGATAGGATGTGGATTATATTTTATATGTGGAATTGATATTCTGGTCATCACCCGTGACTGCAGTAATATAACATGATTTTGGAGTTCGGGTTATTTTAAACATGCTTGTCTACTCCTAAAGCTGCATATTTCAAGAAAAGTTAAGATTACTTAGCAATTATAGATGAATTTCATGTAAAATGTGTATTTTCTCGTCTGTGTGAGGCATCAGATTTCAAAGGCAGTCTTCCACAACTTAGCCACTTTCATAAACTCTTCAGAGCTTGGGTTTACTGGAAGTGTGAATAAATAACTGTGCCAGTGAACAAAAGCGCTTAGTCCGTCTTCTGTCCTTGCGTTTGTTACCCACTTTTGTAAGCCTACCGCTTTCTTATAAACTTGTTGTAAAAAGCAGTATTAGGATGTTGACCTGTTTGTTTTGATGTTACTGAGCTGGTGGGGTTTTGCCATCTTGGTGGTCACTGTTTTTGAGCTCTCAGCTGTCTTGAAGAGTCTTGAGTAAAGCATCAAATACGTATTTGTGAAATAAGCCATGCAAATTTTAAGTTGGGTTGGGGGGGGGTGGTGTATAGGACTGTGGATGAAGACAGCGGTGCTATTTCTGCTAAAAATTTTTGAGGCTTTTTTGTGAGCTAGAGGTGATCTTTATCACTCTAAGGCTTTTTTTTTTTAATTCTTCCTAAAGTGATTGTGGCAATTGTGGTGTTCCTGGCAGCCTTCTGGGTCTGTAAGAAATTCTTTTCACAAAATGGGTGAGTAAGCCTACTTTTTTTATTATTATTATTATTGCAAATTTCTAAATGACTGAGCAAAAGCAGCGCTAACGTGTATGTAACTTTCTTGAGCTTTATCTGCCCTGTCTTTTTCAAATACCTGATGATTATATGTGAGCTTATCACAGCAGCTGATGGGAAGCTAAAGTGCCTAACAATATATTTGACTTTGGTTTTGTATCTGCTATTCGGATAAGCTGCTAATTAACACTTGCATTAATTTCAAGGAAGGAAGAACCCTGTTCTTAAGCTTGTATTTGGCATAGGTACACTTGCCAAAGGGAGTACTGTTTGCATCTGCTCTAAAACACGTCAGTTTACCTCTTAAAACCAGTGGTAGCATTGGCTTGTGTGGGCTTGTGTTATTTTATTGCTTGGGTACCCTCTGGCATCACTAGGTCTCAGGCTTTAGGAGCCAGAATGGTTTACGTGAACTGGACGCCTTGGAGGTGAACTGAGGAGCGTCCTCTCTTCTACATAAGATGTACCAATTGTAGTGGAGGGTAACTGGAGAACCACTGTGTTTTTGTGTTTTGGACCAGAAACACCTTGAATAAAATAATACGGGCTTAGTTACAAGGAAAACGTGAAAAAAATTTGACCTAAACCAGTGCTCCTGTGCTGTTTGAAAAAGCAAATAGTCAACTTTGCTGCTGGAATGTTTCATGTGTGGATCCACTTCAGTTTTTTCTCCTGCAGCAGCAATGATTGGTGTCCCTGTGTTAAAGACTTGCAAAATCAACTGTAAAATATTAGATGCATAAGTAGTAGTGTTTTTAACGAGACATATAGGGCCTTTTCAACTTTATCTTCAGAACAACTGATTGTTATGTATCGTTTTTCATGGAGGGGTGGCAGGAGATTTAAATGCCTCTGTGCATTGCTGCTTGCAGTGATGTCCTATTTTTATCTTCTTGAAAAAGGCCTGCCTTGTTGGAGAAATAGGTTGTAACACACAATACTGAAAATTCAGAGCAAGTTAGGTGGTACACATAGAACGTTATGATAAGCATATCATCAAAACTGACTTAACTGTTAACAGAATCTGTTGGAATTTATCTGGGGTACGTGAAGCAAAGGAAGGGATGTTACAAATAAAGCAAACCAGAGGAAATACTCCTGCGGTTCGTATTTGTAAGGAAGTACACACAGTACAACTTGGGAGAACCCTGAAGCTAGCTTATATCCAGTGAGGTTCTAGCCTTCGTATCTTCCACATAGGCAGTATGGTATCGTTACAAGGGCCAGAGTGGCCCTGCAAGCAGGGTGGCTGTGTACCTGTGTGCTGCTAAGGAATTCAGTGCTTTTGAGCAATTGCTTTTCATCCATGGCTTGGATAATCTGCAATCTGGATGGTCCAAATAAGAGTACATGGGAGTTAGTAGTATTAGGGCAGGTCTTTCTGTCTTCATCTGTGCAGAGACTTCTCAGGGTGTAGAAAGGAGGAGGGATCTAAAGCAACATCATCAAAAATTAAAGAATGTTATATTCCTGAAAATTTTACAACGTGAAAAGTCTTATTGCGCCCAATGCTTTCCTTAAGCTTCCTCACTGTGAACATCTGACTATTAAACCTCTTTCTGGTCTGAAAATCCTGATCTAATCTCCTTTTATTAAGGCCTAGATCTCCCTGTTTAGTTTTCTGCGTTCCTGATGTAGCTGAGCCTTTGTGAACTCTTGTGCTTCCAGTACCTCATACTTGCTGGGTTGTAGTCTTCAAATTAGAGCAAACATCTTTTCTTGCCCTCTCTTTCTTGTGTGTTTAATCTGCCAGTTCTATAGGACATTCAATTAGACCTCTTTCCCCTTCTGCTCTTCAGCTCGTATGCAGTTGATGAGAGTTGCAAGGAAACATGTATTTTAAAAACTAATGTACCAGCTGAGATGGAAGAAGCTACACAAATGAATTAATTGAATCTTAAAAAGGTATACACTTTCCACTTAATTTGGACTTTTGCAATGAAGCTTAAGTGTTTGGTTTTGTTTTTTTTTTTATTATGGCTTACTGAGGATTTCAGGAGAAGTGTGGAATACTAGCTAGCTGGGAACTTCACTTTCGTGTAGGAAAGACTATAATAACCATTCATTCATTTTGGAAGAATAGGATTACATGAAAAAATTATCATTCAGTGTCATGAATGATAGCTTCCAGTGATTGCATATCGCATAGCTTAGTTTCGGGTAGTCTTTAAAGAATGAGTAACATATTTTTCTGTACTATATACATACTCAGTGGAATGTTGCACCTGTTTCAGTATTGTGAAATGGATTCCAATGGTGTGTTACTTTTGTTAGCCAATAGTTTAATTCCCTATAATTAGAAGACCGTTGGAGCTGGAAACTACCTTTGCTGCATTACACGGACACTAGAATTATAAAGGTAGTGCGCATCCCTTCAGAGAAAACAAGATTGCATGTCTCTCAGAATTACTGACTCATGTGCATTTTCAGCTTTCTGGAAGAAAAATAAAATAAATGAAGGTGCAAACAAGATCTTCTTTTTAAACCTTTTTATAAAAAGATGATTTCTTTTTCAAATTCAGAGTTCTGTAGCCTTAAAAAGGGTCAGAATATAGTTGCTTGTTTGGAATCAATTTCCTCTCCTGTGTTTTGAACTAATGCTTAGTCCAGTAGTCAGATGCATTTCACGATAGTTACGATTGCTCTTGCACTTGTGTTAGGGTCAAATTAGCTCTTTCAAAAACCTGACTCTTCAGACCTTGTTTTTAAGACGGGACAGCTTAGTTTGACTGTTCCTTGTCAGTATTTGTCATTACTACCTTAACAACTAGAGTTTGCACTACATATACTTTTGTAAACAAGTATCTTCATTTGTGTCGCTTTTCTCCATTGCGGAGATTCTGGGAAGGTAATGGTTGAAACGTTATGTCTCTTATTCTAACTTAATGCAAAGGTCTTTTCAAATGCATAGTCTTGGCTTTATTTACTTTTAAAGAACAAGTGACTTTCCAGTATTTTTTAATAAGTTTGAGATGGCATATATGAAAACTAAGCTTGGAGTTTCCTCCAAAATAATGTATGGATTAAGGAATATCATCTTTACCTCTGAAGATGTTTCTAATTAAGCTAGGATTAGTGTTCTGGGTTAGTTGGAGAAAGGGGAAAAAAGGAATCGAGTTCTTATGTCCAATTTTACCTTTTGCACACGGGAATGATAAGACACATTAATGATCTGGTATGTGTACACACTGTTAACCCCTGAGTTTTTTCTTACGGTATCTAGAACTCCTTAGAGGCCAAGAGTAATAGTGCAGAGGTTTGATATGTTTTTGTTTTTTTTTTTTCTATGAAGCAAAACAGGAGTTCAAGAACTTCAAAATACATATATGTGGATGTAATTATGAATTTTAATCCTCATATGTTTAAGTATTGTAAATTTGCTGTTAGTGGACTACAAAATCAAAATTCTCACAAACTAATACTCAGCTTCTGGTTATAAAATATGTACTAAACAACATACTGTATTTAAAATAAATTATAAGGGATGCTCCTGATGTAGTCTCCAAATTAGTTAGGAATCCTGAAACTGTTCTGTCTGTTTTCAGTTTTTGGTAGGCACAGTCAGTGCATCACTTGAAATGATCCATTTGGATCAAATGCTCTTCTACTCCCTGGGTCATTCTTAGCAGTCTAGTGGATGAAATGCAGCAAAAAAATCTCTTCGCTAGCAGTTGCTTAGTAAGAAGAGGACAAATAATGATTTAGTTTCAAGACTTTGCCTGTTAATTTAATAATAAAACTAAGGATGTGCTTTCAGAATAAATGTAAAAACTATTTAAATGTAAAATCTCTGATTTGACTTGTTTTTTTGTTTGTAGGAAACGTGACAGCACTCCATGTACTGCCGAATATAAGATCTGTAAAGCATGAATAACCTGTTTTGGGGGTGGGAGGGAATTTGCAGTTGAATATACCTATCAGAAATGGAAAATGATTGCACTTGCATTGAGTTTCTGTAGATGAATATCTTGTACCATGTCTTATACTACTGATCAACTGTAGTAGAATATCATTAATAGGGTAAAAATTATATATATATATATATATATGTATATATATATACACATATATATATATACATACACACACACACATATATCTGCTTTTCCTTACGGGCCGCTCATATTGTCTCTTCTGTGTATGTGAAATGGTCTCAAAGGCACATACCTGTAGCACGCAAGAGTGTCTGTGTCGGCGGGAGTACGGGACGTATCCCTGTCATAGACCAGCTGCTGCTGCCTGCTGCCTTCAGTGCTACCTCTTTTCTTACAGAAGACTATCCACTGTTAGTTCTGCTCACTAAAATCCGAATGTGCTTCTCGTTCATTTTTGCGGTTGAGGTGGTATAAATGATTATGTTCTCTTGTATTCTGAAATGTTTTATTATTAATTTCCTGAAGAGATTGGTGCCATTTAAGGCTATGTCTTTTTGAAACTATCACAGTGTAGATCTTATATACGCTACCTTTTTGTTTGCCAAAGTTGGTATTTTGTTCTAATGAATTAAAATGTGTCTTTAAATCAGAGTTTTATAGCTTTTTCATTGCCTTTAAGAAGGAAAAAAGCCATATGTATTTCTGGCTCTTTGATCTAGTCCCGGAAAGCCTACAGTAGATTTGTTGGAATGGAAAACTGAAGGTTTCTATAGCAAAGGTGTCCCTTGCCTTTGAATTTGTTGGCCTATTGACAGAAGGTACCTAATTAAAGGAACTGCTGAGAAATCTGTCGTAGCCATCTCCTATCAGGAGCACAGTGCAAGTTCCTTAGGACGCTTGATTTTTCTTGAGCCTTGATGTCAGTTTTGGAGATAATTCTGTTGATTTTCAGGATAGAAAGGGTGCTGTATGGATCTAGCTTCCTTGCTTTTTTTTTTTTTTTACTTGAAATCATGTATTCCACATATAGCATTTCAAATCTCTGTATACAGACTATGATGCTAAATCTAGCTCTCTAAGGCTAGATTTAGCATCAGATAGCTGTTGAGAAACAGAAGCCTTTCCCTGTCTGACTCCCTTCGCTTTTCATGGTGAAGGAAGACCAAACCAGTTTAGTTGCGGGAGTGAAGGAATGGGTGTGCTGGCAGTGGCGGTAGATGCGGTCTCTCTTTAGGTAGCTGCTTGCTTCATGAAGTGTTTTAGTCAAGACTGTGACTCCAGGAGCTCCCATCGCAGCATTTGCCGTGAATTGAGACTTGGACGTGCATGGATAGCTGTTACTTTAAATGCATCCTTGATATTTCTTATTAAAATTCCTTATTAAAACCAAAAGCTTAATTAGGACAGGTCTTAGCTGTGTGAATCTCTGAGTTTGCTATCAACATACAGGCAGCTTATAAGAACCAGTTTTTTCCCAAAAAAACCCAAATTGCCTTGCTTCACATGGCTGAGGCAGCATTTAAACTATTCTTGCTTGCCTGTGTTGGATTGGCACGGCTCTCCACTGTCGTGACCAGACTGAATAACACAGAACTATTTAGGGCTTTATAGGGCTTTTTGGGACAATCCCAGCAGTTGTATTGTCAGAGTTCGTAATAGTCTGTGGTTATTAAAAAGGGGTTTTGGCTACACAGAATGACTTGCTGTTCACTGCCTAGCTGATACCTAGTTTGATAATTGTTTGTAAATGCTATGATAATACTCTGGGAATTGAGTGTGTTGGTCACTAGCTAGCTTGATTATTTATGGCATCTTCAATGTTTTTAAAATATACTGAAAAGCCCTTAATGCTAAAGTGAAATAACTGTAAAAAATGGCCTTATTTTTACACTTTTTTCCAGATGTAAAGACTAGCGATGACTTGTAAAATTACAAATAAAAATGTTAAATTATTTAGCAGTAAGTGTTTGTCTTTCATTCGTCATGTGGTAAGCAGCTATTTTCCCATCATTAAGATGATTTTTCATGTACCAAACTTGCGTTAGGTGGTAACTGTTGAGATCGAAGTTTGCGGTTTGCGCGCAGAATGACTTAATGGTAGTGTAGAGAATGTGTTTTAATTCGCTGAGCAGTCTCGTAGCCTTTTGGTTTTCTTTTGGAAGTGCAGAGAATGTCCCAGAACCTCCAAAACCTTGCAGTGTTCGCTCCTGAAAAATGTGGTAAAAACTTGATGGAGAAGAGGCAGATTATCACGTGGCTGTTCTGATGTGACACCGAGTCAAGAGCAAAGCCCAGAGTGTCCTGGCACTTTGGTCCAGTGTGACAGGTGTAATCCTTAGGGAATATAGGTTAGGCATTTTTAAGTAAAATGTTAAGTAGAATGTGATTATTTTTAATTGTATGAGGTTCACACTCAAAATGTACTTAATTTTCTTTGCGAAGAAATGTGTGGAGTCAGCTGCCTTATAGAATGAAGCCTTTCAGAGGGTGGAATAGAAAAATAACTAAAATGCTGTGTTTTTTTTAATTTGTGGTTGTGATACTAAAAATCAGTTGGTCTGGACTGCAAACGATGGCAGTATGTAGACTGCACAGCTTTACAATCTGTGAGGTTTTGGCATTGCAGTAAGCATTGATGGGATAGGCAGCCACTAGGCTATTTGACTTAAACAGTACAAATTAATTCGTCCTAACTGTCACGAATTCTGTACCATCTTTCTAAAACTCAGTCCCACGTGAATTATTTCATTTTAGAATCTGGAACTGATAATTAAGAGTCATGAACACATGAACTTTGTGCTAAGAAAGAGGCTGGATGTAATAAAAACGCGTTGTTGCCATCTACTGGTAAAACAAGCTATGTTCTCACAGTGGGAGTAACAAAAGATAAGTACAGTATTACCTGGCTTAACGTTACGTTGAGTAGTGTGATGTGTCAGCGGTTGGTAGGGTAAAATCAGCGTAAATGCTCACTTTTGAGCATGGTTCATACGGGGCGGTGAAATGGAGCTGGGGACTGAAATAAAGAGACTTGCAGCAATTTGATACTGTCCAGCAGGGAAACATGTAATCTGTCTACCTGAGACAGAGCCCAATACCAAGTAGCACACAATTTTATTTAAAAGAAAAAAAAAAATCTGAGTAAATAACAGGTTAAGGCAAACAAATAGCACATGGAGTATCACTGGTCAGAAGGTTAGGTGGCTGTGCTCTCGAGAACACATGGGCCCTGGCTTGCTTGACTTGAAGAACCTTAGTTAGGTGTTTGAACAGATGCTTCGCTTTCTCTGTAAGCACCCCTCCTAGTTGAACGTGATGCTGACTGTCCTCCTTTTGTGCAGGATGTTCGGCCTGTAGGTGTAACTTCAGGTCAGAGAACAGAAGAGCATACCGTACGTGTTTGTGAAGCAAGATCGTGCTTTTGATGGTGTTTATTTATAAGGACTTTGGGGGGCGGGGGAATGAAGTTTTCCATTACTGTTGCTTTTCCCCCTACATCATAACCGATTTCAAATGGTGCTAGACAAAAACTGAGACTCTGAACACCAAGAGAAATCGGTCAGCCTGTGTAAGAGACATTTTCCTGGCTCAGAGAAGAATCCTCTTCTAGATGACAGCTATGCATTCTTTAAAGACGACTATTCAGTGGTCTGATCAAACGCTTCATCCACACAGCGATCGTCTTTTCTGTGTATAATCACGTTTGACAACAGTGAGGTCAAGCAAAAATAGTTAGCTTCGCTTTAGTGGTTTGGATGCAAGGGTATAGAAGTCATCTGCAACATTACTAGAAGTTACCAGCAATAAACTTAAATAATTCTAGAAAAAGGAGTGGATTCTGTGTGCACCAGTGTGACATCATCATGATTGCTGAAGGCACTTTTGTGTTTAACTGTTGAGATCAAATAGTTGGAGGGAATTTTTGTGTTTGCAGGGCAAGTCTCTGGGAGCTACGGGATGGTAATTCTCTGGCGATGGAGTCCCCAAGCGCAGAGCGGAAATACGTTTGCTCTAGGTTAGTAAATTAAATGTTAGGGTCCTGGTGACTGGAGAATAAAGGAAACGTATTCTGCCTGTCAAGATGCAAGGAGGACTGTGTTGGTTCTCATGCAACTCTCGGATCACTTTACTCTGGACAACTTTAACTTAATAGCCATTGTTTATTAAGTAGAAATACATTTGAAGGAAGCTGTTCGTGTTGTGGCCCTAGCTTGAGAGGGTGTATACAGTGCTTGTATAAGTGTCTAGAAATCAGATGATGTTACAAAGTGGATGGCTGGCACAAAAATAACCATTGGAAAAAGTGCTGGTTTAAGGAGTAGAGGCCGTCGGTGAAGTTAGCAGCTCCTTGATCTCCTCCCACGCTGTAATTCTTGCTCCTAGAACACTGATTTCAAATGGTGCTAGATGCAAAGTGGGAAAATCTAAGCCACCATGTGAAACCAGCTTCCAGAGGAAGACATCTCGTGCATGGCTGCAGGCTGAGAGAGAAAATCCTTCAGCTCCACCGTACCTAGAGAAAAATTCATTTATTTAATTTTATTAGCAAGTAAGACAGTGAACTTCGGGACAGTTATTTTATTGACACTTTTTTTTTTTTTGGCATCTTGTGAATAGTTGAGGCTGATGTAGGAGAAATGAAATAATGTGATGAAGAAACCCACCACTCTGGCAATGACTGCGATTTCCTTTCATAGCCAGGTGGAATATACTGAAGCTCTTACCAGCAAGTAGTGAAAAAGGTCTGACTTCTTGGTAGTGCAGAGCATGCTGCTGATGGGGGGAGAGTTTGTGTTGTGCAGGAACGCTTTTTTCATGCCTTTGCAGATAGAACCAGGCTATAAAGCTCCTTCTGTCCGAAGTAGTGTTCTGACTTTCCATCACGTACTGATCTCGGCATCATCAGGGAGGACAGATCAGGTGCTTTTTGTGACAGGGCAAGGAAATGTGACTCGTGATGGAACTTCCTCTGTCGGCTGTGTCACACAGCCTGTAAATAGCACGCGTTTCATATGCACGGAGTTGCAGATTTTTGTGAGACAAGTTTTAAATTCTGTAGGGACAATGAAAATAAATTGCATAGGAACTACTTTGAGTGTGGGTCAGAACGAAACCTAAAAAGGGAACATTTGCACATCTAACTGTAAATGGTTCAACGAAAGTTGTCAAGGAAGTAGGAGAGTGTGAAAATGAGTGGCTGACGGTTATTGGAAATGGAATAGGTCTGAGCAGTGCTGTAGTGCGGCACAGGCGTGGTGGTTAACCTGCAGCGTACATGGCTCAGTACAGCGGGAATAGATGGGGTGTCTGGAAGCATGTGAATGACTACACACATGCATAATTCAGGAACTGTCAAACCCTGCCCACTGTGTCTAACCTGTGCTGATGCAGAAGCTGATGTAAAATGGAATAAAGTGCAGCAGAAGTGGAGTGGGGAGTTTCGTTTATCGATGCCCTGGGTTTTTTGGCAACTCTTTACATTAGTTTTGTAAGCAGATCCAAGAATCTGTTTCAGTGCCTACGTCCTAATGCACACCCACAGGCAGCAGAGGAAAAGCTCAGAGAAAAGAGCATGTCCTTCCAAGAAAGGGGAGTGGAGGAAGGGGAAAGAGCTGTACTAGATTACTGTGTCTGGATATTTGCTGTAGTTTCTAAATCCATTAACTGGGGCAACAGGGTGAAAGACAAGTGGAAAGCAGGTTCCCTCCCCAGTGCCTGTCTTGCTGGCACAGTTATTTATGAGGCACCCTGTATTATCAGCGTGAAGATTTACCGCTGAAAAGCTGGACCGAGAGTTACTGCTGACTGGAGGTCAGCTGCAGCACAGATAAAGTAGCACAGCAGCATCTTTCAGAAACAGGCTCAAAGTGAGGGTTGCTTTGGTTTTTTCTTCTCTTAGTAGCAAGTATTTGCCTTAACAGTAAAAAGAAATCTTTATTAGGGTTTTCAAAAAGAGTTGGTGGAAATGTCACTTATGTTTGTGCTGCTGAAAATGAGAGCTTCTGCAGAGGTACGAGACTTCCAGAGTCTGAACTGGGTCTGAACACCTATGCACACCTTCCGCTCCCCTCTCCAAAGCAAACTAACCTTTCCAGAAATACCATGCAGCAGTTGAAGACCGATGGCTCATTCATTACTTATAGTTTGATAAAACCAGGTTTCACTTCAGCATAATTAAGATTACTCCAGGCTACCTGAAGATTGTCCTATGGCCTTAACAAGCTCCCCTTCCCTCCAGGCAGCCAGAAGGTGTCAGCCCTTTCTCCCAAACTGCAGGTACACCTTTTATGAAGGATACATCTGTGACAGTGTATGCTGTTCTTTCCAAACCTAACAGCATGCTTGGGCAGGCAGCATGCAGAGGGGAGGAGGAAAAAGAGAGCAGTTCAAGATGCTGTGATACACAGCACTCAACTATTAATATGCACACACGCAGGAAAATAAACCAGTGCTTGTCTCAAGCATTTGCTGGGTGTGTTGAATGTGTACATATGGACACACACATGTGTGGAGACAAGCAAATACTATCAGCTAGAGTTGGCTTTGGCAAAGTGTTCTGGAGTTTTCAATAAATAATAGCAGAAGAAGTACAATATTATCATTCTGGTTTTTTCCTCCTTTTTCAGACATGTTTTAGTAGCAGTACTGTTCGGTAGCTTCTTTCAGAGGAACATCTCAAAAGCCTTTCACGGATTTCACACTGCTTTATACCTTCTACATGAGACAAAGGCAAAAAGGGAAGAAGTCCCTGCCTCCCCCATGAAAGGGAGCTTCCTCCCTAGCCCAAGACCTTTAATCCAGTCTGCAGGAACAAGGCAAGCCTGGGTGTCACGGACGTGATTTCTCACAACCTCCAGGTTATAAATTAAGGCACTTCTGGGGCTTCCACAGTAAGCAAAACAGATCTCTGCATGACCCCGTGTGCATCATAAATTTTTTCCTCCATTTTCAAATCACGGAGTGGAACTCGTGGTTCGCCAGACTCTGGTCTCCCCTGGAGAAAACGTTCCCATTTTACATGCAGAAAATCTGAGCTCGATGCCTCATCCCCACAGTAAAGGAATGAGTCAGACCAGGGCCAGGTGCAGGACAGAGGGGTGTGACAGCGCAAGTGGTGACCTGTAAGGGGAATTGAAATGAGTGAACTTCTAAGGTTTCAAAAAAGCTTCCTCAGCTCGGGGGAGCGTGTAACTGCATCTGTTTGTTGTGCAGTTCTGTTACTGTGTGGTGTTGCGTAGGTCAGGTATGGACAAATGTGCCCTAACTTGCAGCCTGAGCCGGTTGTTGGGGTGTAAAGCTTTCTGTGTCAGCAGGAGCACTGACCTAGGCTGAGTAAAGGTAGCGTAGATGCTGCATTGCTTAGTGGAGTTGATGACTGCGACTGGAAGATGGCTCTAGAGATGCTACTGCTATTATGGGCAGCAAAAACACGTATTTCCCTTATGAGTTTAAGCATAATGGAGATTTTTTTCCCTCGATTAGGACCAGAATAAAAACTCCAGATCCCATTCCTGAGTGAGCATGGTCTATTCCATTAGTCCTACTACTGTAGCCTTACAATTGCAGTATAAATAGTAAAGTTCAAAGCCAGGTACTCTGGGTCTGCAAACCTTGTGCTGTCTGCCCCTCCACCCCCAAAACCCAGAGGCAGTCCGAACACCGGACTGTGGCACGCTGCGGGTAAAAGCCTGTAGAGCCTTTTGTCCCATTTAGCTCTGCTTGAGCAATAGGACAGTCAGGCCTGCTTGACATCTGAGTCACTAATTTCAACTTCTATTAAGGGTAATCTGTCAGAGCACTCACTAGCATTTGTCTAACCGAGCTGTCAACAAGCTGCCTATCATGCTAATCCATTTTTTAAAATGGTCCAAGGGTTTGGGGGTGAGAGGAAGGTGAGGTTTTTGTTTGCTCGTTTAAGGTAGGGAGAAGCAGCTCTTTCCCAGATAATTTAGGGCCCGCCAGGTGATCGGCAGTGTTGGCCACGGCTGCAGTTTGGCTTGTGATGAGGTCCGAGGGTGCATCTTGGCCTCTTCTCTTTGCACGGTGGCCTCACTGAAGGCACACTAGTGTATGGTTAACTCTTGCTGCTTCGCGTGAGTTTTGATAGAGCTCGTTCCCAGCCTGGGTTTGGTGCCAACCAGGATTCTCCTAAACAATGCTGAGCCACGGTCTGGCAGTCAGCACTGGCAAACAGGCGTCGGTGGTTTGGATGCAGCGAACCTCATTTCGGGGCAAGATAATTCAGTGCTAGCATTGACCCAGGCACGCTGGGTGATGCGATCGGCCGTACCAGCCTTCATTTTATGGTTCTGCCATACTGATCCACATTTTCTGTGGTGCTTGGGTCTAACAAAGTAGGCTAAAAAAAGTGCAAGAGACCTTTAATTTGCAGATTACAGTTCTTTTGGAGAAACTTGGAGATAGTTCATAACAGCACAACATCACTAAAATAATGAGGATTTATTCACAGGATGTGTGTTTTTTTTAAATCCAGAACTTGGTTTCAGACTGCTAAGTAAAATACAACACTTATGTGCTATCGCTTGCCCCAAAGCTATTCTGAACTGAAGGAAGCGGTTTTAGCACAGTGATCATTCTAAGAGTGCTAGATATTAGGGCTACAGTGTCTCATCTTCTGCTTCCCGCCTGCTCATCTGAAATCGCTTTGACTTGCCTGGAGTCACACACTTTTCTTCCACCTTTGCTTTCATGAGAGTTCCTAGGCAAAACCGCAGCCTGTTTGGAGGGCACAGGAACTACTGAACCACTGAATCCTATTGAGGATTTCACATTTCACAAGGAACGATGAGGTGAAACCGGGAAAACTTAGACAGGGGAAGAAAAGCATCGCACTTACATGACCCGGGTCATGGAAGAGCAGTAGGAAGGTGCAGCACTGAAAACTCGTCAAATTTAGCCATACACAGCTTGACTGAACGCCACATTACAAAACTAACTACGCTAAAAAAAAATTATCCACCAAAGTAGCTGAAACCAGAAAAGTAATTTTCTGTTCCGAACTTCTGTACCTAAGCATCACCTTAGAATATAAAGTATTGATTGCAGGTCTTGAAGGCAGTCACGGGGAGATTATTGTTGTGATTTGTATAGTCAGTTCAGGAACGTGGTGTTCCCCCAACGCTACCATTCCAGCTACTTTAGGGAATGTCAAGGGAAGTCATATTTTTCTTTGTGTCATTCAAGAGACAAAAGAATATCCTGTGCCAGTGAAGAGCATAAGGAAACAAATACTGCCAGATGTTCGCTGAAGTATAACCTGCCCTTAAACCGGGCATTTGAAAGCATGCCTTCAGTGCCCCGCCATACCTTAACACTGTCCGCAGTAGGAGGGCCTGCCAAAAAAGCTGGAGAAAAGCATTGACCAAACTCCTGGATGAGTCCCCTGAGCACATGAGCTGTTTGGTTTGTACCTGTTCCCAGGATTTCCATCCTTCTGTCTATCAATGAAATTTTACTGTATGTTTGAGAGCCATCGTCAATGTGTAAGGAGCATTTGAGCTGTATATCCAAATACAAAAGCAGTGGCTGCTGTTGGACACCTACTATGCACCATTTGCACTGGATAAAGAGTGTTTGTGTGGGGAGCTGAAGAGATGTGCCTAACTCAGAAATAGCTCTCTTCCTTGGAAAGCTTAAGGTCTGAATCACACTGTGTTGGCTCAGTTTTTAGCAGACAAGCTATCACATATGCCTCCCTGTAGGCGAAGAGTCGTCACTGGCATCAGGATTAGCAGCCAGGTTCTTTCCCTTTGAAAACTAGAGAATAATGGTACCGAAGGCTAAGGCTGACTTCAAGCGTGGTCAGGGCAGGAGGCTGCGCAGGGCTGGAGGCCTGGGGAGGTGGGCTAGCAAAACTGGGAGCAGGAAGGGTCCACTCGCATCCGTGCTTGGCCTGCACTGGTCCCCATGTTCCTCTGTGTTCAAAAGGAGCCAGATAACGTGCCCCTAAATTGAACTTCATTATTGCAAAGATGGGGACAAAGTTAGTTATTTTGCTCAAGATCCTTGAGGTATTAATCACTCCACTGCTGCCTGTGAAGCTGAGAAGACTAGAGCCAGCCCTAAAATACCCATGGTTGATGTTGCCCTGAGTCAACTGAGAATACTGGTGACATGGACAAATAGGAACACCAGAGAAAAATGTGGAAACCTGGGAGGGGACGAGACAGCTATTGAACTGAGGTACCTGAAACCGAAAGCTCATGAGAGACAACACTAGCTTCACAGACACTGGTGAACTCAGAGCAGCCTGCAGAGTCCACCTGATAATGACTACAGGAACAGAAATGCAGATGCTTTTTTCTTTTTTTCCTGGAACGCAGTGTAAGTTGATGCCTAGTCCTTAAATACGTGCCACTCCTGATTCCCAGCAGTCCAGAGGAAGTCTTGGGGGAAAAGGCGATGAGGGAACAAGTACAAAGTTCTTGTAGTTAGCTCAAGAAACAAATTATAGATAGGGATTTTAAAATGCTTTAGAGATGCAGGATTTTTTGAGTCTACGCTTTTGGACTCAGTGGCCCATTACTGCAGTAGCGTTAATTTTCAAGCCTCACCTCCAGGCTCAGGACTCAAGCACTGCCACAGTTGTAAGAAATATGGATTGGGAGTTCCTGAACCAACTGGTCGCTGACAATGAGTCAGGGGAATGACCTTGCAGCAGGCAGCTCACGGTACCTCTCTCGGAGCCGTGCCAGTATAAACGGCACTGGCATCTCTGAATGCTGTTGAAACCATTTTGTGAGGTTCCCATGTTGGACATTTCTACTGCCGCCTTTGCACCAAAGCTTTTGGGTGGGTGAGAACAGAATAGACTACTCCCTTCTTGTTCCATAACAAGGCCATCTTCGCAACCTAGGCTTGGGACTCTCTGTATCTATATAGAGATATATAGAGGATATGGGCAACTCATCTCTTGCCTACATCTCTGTCCATTAGCACCAGTGATACAGACACTTAACCGACTTAAATCTTACCCTTCCGTCCCAGCCACACCCATATTAAACTGTAAGAAAACACCATGAACAAGCTGTAGAAAAAATACACGGCAGCAGTGAATTTTCTGGATAGGTCTGGAAGTGATTTGTGAGAGGAGTGAGGGTAGAATACTTGGCATTTAGACATTTTAATGAATTTTCCCAAATAAGAAAAGAAAAACATTTGCTCGTAGACTTTAAGCTTCTCACAGCATCAGTAAAGCTCCTGACACAGAGCCCAACGCTGTATTTGTATGACATGGAAATTAACAGCAGCAGCAGCAGCAGCAGCGCTGCAGGCTTAGAGTCTACTCTGCGAGCAACAAAATGGCTAGGGGTGC
The DNA here is from genome assembly GCF_965183815.1 of Platalea leucorodia. Taxonomy (NCBI): domain Eukaryota; kingdom Metazoa; phylum Chordata; class Aves; order Pelecaniformes; family Threskiornithidae; genus Platalea; species Platalea leucorodia. Next base: position 3,085,605 of record NC_138841.1, read on the forward strand.
TGTTGTGTTCATTCCAATCCCTTCACCATTTGTGGGTGGTGAAATAGGTGGATGCCGATATCCCTGCCACTTCAGGTATGGTTGCGAACTTTAACATCAATATTAAATTCATCTTTCTAACCGTATTCAAGCTTGTGCCCTCATCAGCTCAACTCCGTAAAGCACAGACAGGAACCAACAGCAAAATCGGACTGCGTCACAGATGTAACATGACCATCGGCAAAACAAGTGCAGAAAGAGATCATGGCTGTCTCGTCAGTCAGAGAGCCTTCCTTCCGTATCAAAGAAGAATAAGACGGTAATGCTTTTAAATTTATGTCGCGAGCATTTGCAATCCTTAACTTCCTTTACCAAATTTTGCGGTCCTTGAACAGTCAAAACTCCCAAGAAAATTGCATGTATTTTGCCAACAGACCCAACGCATTAACGAACACTGCGTCATAATGCCGCACTAAGGCTGAGAGACATAATAAAGCCCACTTTACAAAGGAAGGAAACCAAAATACAGAAAAATGAATCAGCTTACACAATGTCACACACACGAGTGTCAGAGGGAGGAAGAAATCACAGCTTTCCCAAGTCCTTTTGCGGCAATACGCAGAAAGCCATTATGGAACAGTTAGCCATGTACAGCTAACATACAGTAGCGATACTGTCCCTATGCGCAAAACCGCTACCGTCCTACAGAATTATGCCGTGTCCCCTTCTTAGCCTTGTTTCTTGCCAGTCCCACAGATTTACCTGCTGACAGTAACCTCAATTCCTGAGTAATGAGATTTACAGCCGAAGTTTAACATTGAAATAACTGTTATCTCTGTCTCCTTACCCTCCCTTACCCTGGCATTTAGTCACAATTAAACTATCACTGTGGCAAAAAGATGGTAGCAAAAGGAATAAAAGCAAATGCATCCCTACGCTGACCACAGATACTCAAAAAGTACGCATATGCCTGAGCAAGTATACCGGCTGCCAGTTGCACCTCCTTCCAAAGGACTGAGAAATGCCATTAAGAAGCACTAGCTTCGCAAATTAATGGGGTCCTCCGCCCCACAACCGTGATGGGGAAAAATGCAAAGGGTTGCCTGTTCAGACAGCACTCAGCGAGCCAGACTCAACCCACCCGTCTTCCATGCAACTGAGCATTTCTTAGTCCAGCTCCTGGCTGTACAGAATTACCTCCGCGGCTGCCTCGTACTGTTCCTATATGTGTGTGTATTTATGCCTGTCCGTCTTGCTGCAGGGACCACCGTTGTTGCTGCTATTCCTGTTGTTCCCCTGCTCTGCGGAACTGGCGCTGCAGGAGGCAAGGATGCTCCAAGGGAGCCAGCTACAGCCAGCGAAGGCTCAGTGAGTCAGGAGGGGTTGTGACGACTGCAGTAAGAGTCTGAAATTCCCTATGGAATCTGGCAGAAAAGGAGGGGAGGCAGGAAAGGTGGAGATGGGAAAGAGGAAAAAAAGTGGGGAGTGGCACCTACTGTCTGTTTTCTTCTTCCCTCCCTGTTCCTACCACCGCACTGCCGTTGGAAATGGCATCCTCCCCTCTACGGTACTGCGCAAAGGAACGGAGTCGGGGATAAAACCGCAGCGCGTACGGCCTTTGTAACCAAACGGCCGGTAAATTCGGTCGGGGTGGGTGTATGTGTGTAAATACAGCCCTTCTCTCTCTCTCCCTCTCTCAGACTGCCGTTCAGAGGACAGGCTGCTGCTGAAGTAATGGAGACGGCGGACGCAGTATGTTTGAGCCGGTTCTGAACCCAGCGGTTGTTGCTAAACAACCGGACCTGACGCTTGAGATGTCAGCGAGTGAGTAATACAGATTAAATGCTTATGCTACCGTAGCCTTAAACTTGTTTAAGCCTCGATATGATGAAAGGCTATGGAATAATGTTCCCTGCCGTATGAGAAAGCAAAGTTACCGCTCCACTGCATAATCAGGAGACTTCCTCGGCCAGAAGGACCAAGCCCAAAGCTGGTTGTGTCCTCAGCACTTCCAGGCAGAGTTGCCATCTTCATTGCTGGTCGCTTTAAGAAGAGAGGTGAAAAAATAGTATAGTAAATGGTTAAGAGAGAAAAACGTTCTCCCCATCATTTCCTCATCCTCTCTCTGGAGCTGCTCTCTGCCCTCCATCTCCCATTCATCCTTACCCAGTCCTTCCCAATCCTCCTGCGATCCCTGCTTTCTAACGCTGTTATTTCTTTTGCAAACCTTTACAGACCTGTCACTTCGGGCTGCCTTCAGCTCTCCCTGATGTTACCGAGCCTGTGGCAAACTCACACTTATGCAAACGAAAGCTGAGCTTGGGCAAGAGTCTTTTTCACTTCTTTAATTATTCCCACGACATAATTTCCAGGTGCAATCCCTGCCCTGAGCAGTTTACAGTCCTGCTAACACTTAACCACCTTATAAGGGAGAAGGAAGAATGCAAGCAAGCGAGGAGAAAAGCCCCAACCCCAGTACTTTCCCCTTCCCCGTGGTTTGCAGCTCTGACACGTCATCGTCACAACTGCACGGCGAAACGAAACCTCCCCGGCACCCGCGCGGGGCAGCCGTGGGCGCGGGGTCCGGCGCCCGCCGCACCGAGGAGTTACCGCCTTCTCTCCTGCCCGCTGCCCCTGCCCGAGGGGCAGCCGGCAGCCCCGGGAGCCGCGGCGGGCAGGGAGCAGGCAGAGAGCGGGCAGGGAGCTGCCGGCACTTTGAAGCAAGTGAAATCAACGTTGAGATTTGACACCCAGTCCTCGACCAATCCGGGAGGGCTTTTCACCTGCCATCACCTCCTCCGCCAATCGGACGGCGCCTTTGGGCTGAGAGCCCTCCCCGGCCAATGGGGAGCCAGCTCTGCCACTTAGTTAATGATGCAGCAGTACAGGGAAGACTATCACATGTGAGCTGGAAGGCTGCCAACATGGAGACACGGAGAGAGCAAGGTAAACAACTTTCCAACGCCAAAATGATGACATTTAATCCCTAAATGCTAGCTTCCCGTCTCGACTCATCCTTAACCCCTTTCAGCTGGGGTGGAAGCGTCTGGAAGGCACCGTCTACCTGTCCCCAGTGCTTTTAAAAACTGGACGACATGCCCTGCAATGATCACTGCGTCACCGTTTACCACTTTCCGAACTACGCAGTGACAAACCTCCAAGCTCTGAAATGCAGAGCGCCTGTTAACCCCTCCACCAAACCCTCGCCAACATGCCAGCCTTTAGAGAGACGGGGGGGGAATAAAAAGCCCAAACAAAACATGAAAACAGCAGTCTTTGCAAAGTTGTCATCTCTCCCCCACGACTACTACCCTCCTCTGCAGTACAGCAATGCCGGCAAGAGTGACATTAGTACAACCTGTGCCATCGTTCCATTGAGAAAACAGCTCTGACGCAGAACAGAGCAATCATACCCAGCCAAAATAATAATAAAGGCACTCTGGGATCCGAACTTAGGGACGCTGGGGGAAAGGGACGCCCTGCAAATAATTAAAATACGTAGATGCAGCTCAAGCCCCATCCTGATCAAAGGGTACGTACGTGGGAAAGCCGAACCGGACCGAAGAGCTCTGCCCGTGCACCATCTGCGCAGTCCTCAGCCCTCCGCTCGCTGTGTAGCGCCGCAGAATAGAAGGTTCCAGAAATTTCCTTTCCGTTAACCCTTTCGGTGTCTGCCCACTCTCCCTCCCCGCGGGATTAAGCGCGCCGGGTCTCCAGCATCGTCAATGGGCGAAGCCTCCTACGCCAACCGAGCCCAAATACGATCTTTAAATGACACTGGATGGTGGCAGGAGCCCAGTCCCTGGTGTTGGTGTTACTTCTCTTTCTGGAGCCCTCTCTGCCTCTCTTGCTGCCTCTCTCCCCTCTTGCTGCAGCAGGGCTGTTGCTGGTAGACCTATCGACGGAGCTTGCTCTCTCACTCTCTCGCTGAGCTCTGTGACGCAGCTCTAAATTCTCCAGCCTGCTCCCTGTGTTATAAGAGCGGAACTGCAGCTTTCCAGGGAGCCCGTGCCAGAGGTGCCAGGGCCAGGCAAACCGAGGGGAACGTCGCTCCTGGACTCTGCACCTTTTTTTGGTAATTATTATGTTCCTCACCTCTGTTTCTGTGCTTCCTCCAAGGCTCTCAGCCTCGCATCTCCTTCTCTGCTTCTGAGTCATACTTACTAGGTTAACTCTTTTAGGATTGGTAGTCAGCAATACAAATCTCGAACAAGCGTAGCTGAAACCACAGCCAACTTTGTGGTGGTTTCTGCTTTAAAAAAACCAAAGCAAATCTTCTTGGCTCTAAAAAACAAAAACACACACGCGCGCACACACACGTTCCAGTAGAGAGTTGGTGCTTTTTGATTAACTGTTTCGGTGACAGGAACCACTACTTGACTTCCTAAAATAAAATATTTTAGGCCTACGTCTTGCAAATACTCAGCAGGCAGTTACCCTGAAGCACAAGGCAGGGTAAAAGGAACTGCTCCTGGGAACGAACACAGGTCTTCTGGGCATAAAAGCGTGAGGCTACTGCTGGACCCACGAGATCCTGCTATGCTGGCCGCAAGACATTGATCTGAATGTGGTTCAGGCACTGGGCAGAGGCACGGTGTAAGATAAGGTACTGAAAGTGCTAGAAAGCCATAGTCTCTTCTTAATCTGAACAGTATTAATAAGTGTTATCACACACACAGATTCAAAATGCTCAGTGTAGGCAGGGGACCTAATAACTGCATACCGGGAGTCGCCAGAATACAATAATCTCTGTCAAAGAAAGTCCGCAAACAGCTCTGTCCTTCAGCACAGCAGGCATTGCCAGGCAAGACAAATTCTGCAGAGGGACACTCTCCCCTTGCCTCTGCCCCCCTGCTTTAACTCCGGTGCCTTCAGTCAACTTCAGCACCAGGCAGGGGAAGCAGTGCTCTCCCGTCTTGGAGCCTCAAAACCGGAAAATGTGGAGGAGGATCAGTGGCAGATACAGCATCTGAGAATCAAAGAGAAGCTAATGCAAAGCCAGCGCTGCGTGAGGGAGTTCATGCGTCAGTCTGCATACACAAAAGAGCGAGCAAGAGAGCAGCAGTCCATTTGAACAACACCGAATCAAGAGAGAGATCGCTACTACAGAGCTACATCTGCCATTTTAATTCCGGACTTCAGAGCTGGCTGCAAGCTTTGGGTTTTTCACTACAACCAAAGCTGAAGTAACCACTATTTTTTCTCTTCGCAGCGTCTGAAGAGCCTGAGCTATTTTGGGATTTGTCTGTACTACACTGAAAATGACACCTGTTACGCACAGACACAAATGAGAAGAATTGCAAGCTCCCGGTTTCTCGGATATGGGTCTACAAAAAAAAGAAAAGGATCCTATGAGCTAGGGACCTGGGAGAGCAGTGCAGGCTCTCAGGGTGGGGTGAAGGGGATGACCCTTGCAAATTGAACAGTCAGACACCAGTACAAAAAATGTACAAGGTCTGTTGTAGCTGATGCAAGGGGAAATCAAACCTCTGTGTGACCAAAAGAAGTAGTGCTTGATCAACTAAATGCCACAAGACATGGTTTCTTATGCCATCAAACCCCTGGGACTTCAAGGCTTACATACACGCTTTGTGGCCAAAGCTGCAAGCATTAACTACTTCAGTTAATGAAGGTAAATTGTAAGAGCGCTACGGCTCCTTAAATGAGTCACCCAGCAGTGATGCTCGCTAAAGTAGGCCAGTGTTTTATGTGATGTTAAGCTGTCTGTGCTGGTTTCAGTTACCTCTGAGTTATCTCAGAAGCTCCACCAACATGCAGGGTCAGAGCGGATTTTCCGCATTCCCCGCTTTCCCTGTCGGCGTGCGGCTGATTTACAACACGCCAGCGCTGCGCAGACGAGACAGAAGCCATCTCGCTGGACCCGCGAGGCCCTGCGAAGCTCTGAGCATGATTGCGTACGGCGCTGGAGCAAGAGAAAAGACTCAGAGCCTCAGAAGTGGGACAGTTGACCGGTGCTTTTAGCTCACAGCGATTTTGTCAGTCTTGTGGTGTATTAACAAAGTAATATGGAGCTTTGATTTATTTCAAATTATATCTTTTTGGTTGCTTTCAGGGGAAAGGCAGCATTTATTTTATGGTTTACTTTCATTTGAAAATGACGAGCCATGGAACATTTCTACCTTTACCTGACTGTAAGTATTTACTTTATGGTGGTGCTCGGGCTCCCCGCACTGCACTGGGAAACACTCAAGTGCACAGCTCGGAAAACATGGCACAATGGAAAGCTTCAGCACTCGGGACTGAATGAGGCCCAAAAAAATAAAGTTGTCTTCTCGCACGGCTGAGTCAGTTAAATGTTGGACAGGCCTTGGCATCTTCTGTGAGTAAGGCAACAGAGGCCATGATTCCGTGGTAGAAATCCGTGCCACTTTTCTGGTTTAAGTGGGGCCCATGTGCATGTTTTGTTACTGCTTCCCCACCACCACCACCACAACTCTGTCTAAAAGCAGGAGGCAGAACTTTGGTTTTGTAAAAACTGACTACGAGGAGGCAACGTCCCGGGCTAGAAAGCAAGCTTGGTAAATGGAAATAATCCGCGGCTGTGGTGGGAGGCAGGGGAGGTCAGTCCCACCATGCACATCCATTCCAAAGCGAGGGGTGACCTAATGGCTGACTACAGCTGTGCCGTGGGTGCTTACAATGTTGATAATAGTGTTAGACAATGTAATGTCATGATTTACAACTGGAATGGTTCAGGCTGGATGTTAAGGGAAAAATACATTTCTTCAGGAGAGTGGGAGGGCTTGAACGCCCAGCCGTCATTACCAAGCCTGCCGTCAATCGGCAGTTTCCCTCGGCATCGTGAAAGGATCAGGGAGCGATTCATCTGTGAGCAGGGAAGCGTGGACTTGCCACTGCTTCTGTCCCAAACTGGACACAAAGGGGCATCCTCAGTTCTCTGGCACCTTCCGTGCTATTTTCTGCTGTCATGCTCCAATGACCTTAATAGCAATAACAGCTGAAGTCTGACGTTACAGAACTCTAACCCTCATGCACCCTTATCGGTCCTGTGGGTGATAAAATAGCCTCGGCCATCCACGGAGGGAGGTCCTTGGGCTTTTTAATGAGGGAGGAAAGGCTGGTGGTACCACCCGCACTTTCGGCTTCCTGCTGGTGAAGCCTTGGCTCAGGTTTCGGTTTAAATGCCATCGGCCACACCTTCCCCCGACTGCAGGAAACTGCGATTGTTAAAATCAGGGCATGTTCCTATTTAACTAAAAGGCTGAGCTCAAATAATCCAAAGGCTTCAACTATGCCAAACAAATTCCTGCCCAAGACATAGCAGGTCTGCGCAGCTGTAAATCTATAACCCCTCGACCTCACTATCCATGTAAATGATGTCTGGGCATATCACCTCGGGGAGCAGTTGGCAATAAACGGAGCAAAGAATCGGGCAAAGGTGGACAGGGGAACGTAAAAGCTAACAATAATAACGCTTAGCACAATGTTCTTCAGTTTACCACCCCAAAGTCCTGAAAAAGTTCCTTTAAAATGCAAATTAGTACATTTTTCAAATGCTGACATGGGATAGTTCTTTTTCAAAATGTGGAATTTGTCAGCGCTACCTCTAAAACGCTCACAACCTCAGCAAAATGATGTTTTCCAACAAAAATCTATTTCAGCAGAGAATTCCCAGCCAGCTCCGTTCAAGGAGTATCAGCAGCCACAGTAACACGGCAGCCCATCTGCCGGGACTGTTTCCCCTAACCCTCACCAACCAGAGGGTGATTAATTTTTAAGATTTTCTTTTAATCTGAATGTTGTAATAGTAAATGGTCCTTAAAAAAAAATCCTACTTATTCTTTGCTATAGTAAAACAATTGTCTATATTGACTGCAAATAAAGAAGTAATGTTAGTTGTTACCTACGGGAGCTGTCAAGTTTTTAATGTTTGCTTATTTAAAATTAATACAATTTTGCATACGGGAAGGCTAAATTAAATAGAGGTTAAATAATTTGACCCACATTGTATGTGGAATCAGGGTCAATGCTGATACGGAAATTCGGGAGTTCCTTGCTCCCAGAGTTTACTCCAGTTGTGCCTCTTGCTTAATTACAGCCCTTGGTGCACGGAAGGCCCCCAGTCAATTAGCGAGACGTAGCCGTCGTCTGGAACGGGAGCTGCCGCAACGGTGGGGCTTTTACAGGAAATCGGTAGGAAATTATTTCAAGGAGGTGCTTTCTTTCATTTTTCAAGGAAAAGCAAAAATAAGACTTTGAAGTCTTAGTAGATGGACAATCCGTGGTTTTACAGTCACCAGGATGTGCAGATTTCCAGGAAAATGGAGACTTGCAGCTCCCAAAGAGGAACATTTGCTAACACGGACTCCACGAAGGGATAGTCTACACGCTGTACCACGCGTCAGGTTTTCTTCCACTGTGACAACAGAAAAGTTAGAGTCACAACAAACATTTAGGTTTAGCGATTTTTCCGAAAGGTTTATTGTTTTCCGGGCAAGTTCCATTAGCGAATGCCAGAGAAATGGCTTCTGCGATATTTTCTTTGCCAGCCCAGTGCGTACAGGCGCTGCTGTTCTCACTGGGGTCCCAAGCAACGGGAGGAAGAGCAGGCAAGCGTACAAATAACAACAAAACCCCTTCTGAAACAGTTTTAAAGTTGCTTCCACGCGCCTGCTTGGGTGCGCGCAACTGCACAAAGGTCGGGCTGGGGGTTTTCATAGTCCTCTTTGGGGGTGGTTCGAGGGAACTGGATGGAAGAGCTGGTGTCGAGATCAAAGACTGCAGAGCCAGAGGTGTGGGTTCGTTCCCAGCCACTGTCGGGGATGTGTTGGCATTGGGTAGGCACATTTGCATAACAGGCTTGCATTCTTCATGCAAACCTAGCCCACGCAAGAAAGCAGGCGCTGAAATGGAAACCTGCAGGTGAAAACCTGGCCCTCCCTTTGAAAAGCTGGAGTCCTGGAATTTACCCGGTGAAGTCTAAGGAAATCCCAGCTGGAATTGCTGAGATCCTTTCCAAAGAGGTGGCACCACATTAACATAGAAGCTGCTTCAAAGCAGAGCTCATGCCCTGTGCTGAAGCTGGGTCCAAGGTATTTAGCATCCTCAACCCACAGCTCTGCTCAACCTGCTTGCTCTCTTGCAGCATTCCCGGCCAGCACGATGACAGGAACGCTGCCCGGAGCTCGGCGTGGTGGCTCCCCCGGGCCCCCGGCCGCTCTGCCCGCGGCGGGAGAGGGAGCAGGGGCAGCCAGGCTCCATGAGCTGCAGGTTTTGCTCAGTTCCAAATCTAAGGAGCCAACAGCGCTGAGACAAAAGTAATTATTTCAGCTATTAGCTGCTAAGAATAGAGCCGGCGGGGGTGCTGTGCATGGCTGAGGTGCGCTGACAGCACAGTCGGAGGGAGCAGGGATTGCAGTGGAAGCACAGAAATAGCCATTCTCCATGCTCAGCACTTCGAGGCTTCATGAGTCACCAAAATACACGGGGTGGGGGACGACGAGAGGTGGGGTGCAGAGGAAAAGGCACCCTGCCCTTGCGCGTAAAGCAGAAATGCCTCTGGGCCGATGGCTGGATTTCCCGGGAGAGCGCCGCGTTTTGCCGAGGAGCCTGCTTTTCCCCAAGGAGAACATCTGCCCGGTGCCGGGGCAGCGGACCACCCTCACGCTTCCCACCCATCGGAGGGCAAGGAAAACTTCCAACAGACCTGCTGCCCGTGCTTACAGGTACTGTTCCCTGGCCGGGGAGGGCAGGCAGCTCCTGCCTCCGCACCCCGGCGCCCGGCTCACGTGGGGCAGGAATATTTGCAAAAGCCAAACATGAGCGGGGAGGGCAGCAGGACGGAGGAATCCACTGATCTGGAGCCAACTGTGTTTCATGGTGTTTTCCTAACTCACTGCTAATCTTACTTGAAGTTCCCTTTACAAAGACATTATAAAAGGTTAAAAATACGAACAGCAGCTATTTAAGTACGGGATCAGTAAATGACCAGCGCTCAGCTGGTCATCGACATCTGTAACATCTTGTCCTGGCGCTATTTAGCAAAAATTGTATTGGTATCGCTGCATGTTTTTGTTCAGTATAGCTCAGAAGAGGCAATTTTCCTTCCGTGCTGTTTGTGCAGCCCAGGGTACAACACATTCCTGATCTATGACTAGGTTTCCAAACTACATAGTAAAATGAATAATAATAATAGTAAAAGTTGTACAACTTTTTTTTATACAGCAACCTTTGTATTACTTTAGTGCTGGATTTTCCAGCTATTGTACGTGGGAGAAAAAAACGGTTTTTTGTGAAAACCACCGTACCCAAGCAAAACAAAACCAAAAAACCAACAAATTCAAGGGTTAAAAGGAAATTTTTGTATCAGTCCTGGGTGCAACTGCAGAAAGAGTCGAGCTAGATAGAATTAAACATCTCAGCTGGAGCATGGACAGGGCACCAGACAGCTTGCTAAAAATAGATTAATCCTAATTACAGCCACACTTCTGCTTTTTCAAGGTTTCCCGTTTCACGCGGGGACGCAGAGGCTGCGCATGGCGAGGGGGACCGGTGCCGGCTGCGGCAGCGGAGGGGCCGGGGGGCGCAGGCCGCCCGGTGTTGCATAACCCCGGGAACACGCCGTCCCGCCGCGGGAGCCGCGGGAGCCACGGCAGCGATGGGAGCGGCGGCAGTGACGGCAGCGGCCCGCCTTGCCGGCCTTTGGCTGCTGGCTCCAGCCGATCGGCACAGGCTTACCTCAGCGCCTGGCCCTGGAAATCTGCTCGCCCCAGTTAGCAAAACCAGCCTAAACCACTGGAAAACAGAATTTCAGGTAACGTGTGCTTTGCTGGTTAAAGATTTAAACATCTCCACCTTCCTGCAGGCTCCCCGACCCGCCGGCAGCCCCGGGGGAGCTCGGTCCTGTGCCAGAGCCGCCCGGCGTGGTTAACCCCCCCGGAGCGGTGCTGTGCGCCAGCACGGCCCGTAGGAACTGCCATAAATCCCTGTTATTGGTTTTATTTCCTCCTGGACAGCATTCACACAGAGAGCTGACTTGCTATCTCAGAAGCAGAATTACGAAATGTTTAGTATGAAATACGCGTATTTAAGCCTCTGCTTTCCAAACTACAGTAGCTTATTTCTCCCATAAAGCCTATGCAACTACGGAGAACAACTGTCTTCCCACCCCAAAGGATGTATATTAATTACCAAATTAATATTTAACGAGAAAATGTATTGCTTCAGCTAGAATAACTTAGTTTTTTTTTTTATCAGAAGCCAGGAGTTAATGCTAGTTTTTTTCATTCCGTTTCTGTAGCAGTAACCACTGGGAAAGCACAAGGGCCCCTCTGCTCGAGATGCATCTCGGTCTGCACACATCGCTGCTGCTGCGGAAAACAGCCAGCGACTGAAAGACCTTCTAGCCGTGAACCAACGGCAAAACTCATCAAACGCTCCTTAAACATCTTGGATTTATGTAACTCTCCCGCAAATACAGGGGGAACAGCATGAATTTCATGTAAAAAGTGTCCCACTGAGCCTGTTCGGCTGTTTCAGAAAAAAATAAGCCAAGTCCCGACGAACGTCAGGACACGGCCGTCACCAAGGGCAGGATCTGCAGCGCGGATGCGCGGCCTGGGGGACACGGCGGGACGCCGACGCTCACGGCCCCGCTGGGCAGCGCTCGGAGGAGAGGCGAGCTAGGGAGAGGGCATCTGTCTGGAAAATACCTTGTAAGTTTTGAGCAGGACTGTCACTTCAGTAAATAGTATTTTTACTTATAGCTCATCAGAAAAGATTTCATTTTACATTTCTGAGCTTCATTTGCCCTCTGCGCTGAAACGCAGATCCAGGATTTGCGGGCTTGCTTTTTGTATTTTTAATAAAATGAGAAGGACGCGCTGCAGCCCAGCTTTGGGCTGATGGGCACTCACCTGGGCTGACAAATTCGCCTGCACATCCCTGCTTTGCTCTCCCCAGAAGCCCGTCTTGCAGCTCCCGTCTCCCGCACCCCGGCTGAGTTTGTAGCAGAGTTTTTGGCTGTCCGGCAGTCCCAGCTGTCAGTCCTGCTGTCGCCGCCCAACTCCCTGGAGTTACACCCTGCGTACAAGAAAACCTCCCATTAAAAGTTTCACCAACCTTAGTATGACAAAGCAATATTTTCCAATTGGGAAATGAAAAAACAGGGAAAAACTTGTTTCGACATTCCTAAGCAGCTTTCTTAGCGTTACCGTGCCAGCAGCAGACCGCGTCGGAGAGCAGACCTCCTCCTTCTGCTTGACGGGACGCACCTGCAGAAGGGCAGCGATGCTGTGTGCGCGCAGAGGGGCTTGGCCGTGCCTTAGAAACACCTACGGGTACCAGGGCACCTCTCACTGCCTGCCTGTGTCTGCCAGCCCCTGCCTGGAGTGACTGCTTTTAGAAGCGCAGCGAGAGGTTGGGAAATCTGCTGTGATTCATAGGAATCGCTTCAGTCCCCACTCCCACCCCCAGCACAGCACCCACGGGCGCCCAGGAGCTGCCAGACGCACGCAGCGCGAGCACCGCGCCTGCCGGCAGCTCGTCATTAACCATCGGCTGCCAAGACCCTCCCAGAGTATTTAAAACTCGATGCCACAAATTATTTGTCCTTATCTGAAAAATTCCTGAAATGCTTTTTATTTTTATTCCTGAAAATTATCATATTCCAAGTGGTTTCATCAGCTCAGCTGAATAAAGCGACACCGTCGCTAACCGCGGCGTTTTGTGTTGGTGCTGGGCTCGGTGCTGGCCGAGTTTTATCTCTGCCTCTTGTCTCAGCCTTGAAACTGGGACTGTAAATTATTTTGGCCAGGGATAAACTGGCTTTGCTTGTACAGCGCTGAGCCGCGCTGGCCTCTGGGTCTCAGCTGAGGCTTCGAGAGGGTTCTAAAAGTAAGTAATTGTAACCTATGATCTTTTAAAAATACTTGTAAAAAAGAAGAGACTCCTTTCCCAGCTGTTTTCTCCTCAAACTGACAAGATTTTTTGTTTTTTAAACTCTGTCTTTTTGGTCAGTTCTCTTCTGCAGCCTTTCATAAAACAAGGGTACGCAACAGTTTAAAAGTTAGGCTGGGTATTTTGCACTTACATAGCAATAATCGTTTGAAAACCACTACTAAGTTCTAAAATCCAAGCGATTAACAAAATAAAAATGAATCTCAAAAAATATTTCTATGCATGAGTTGATTACTCTTCCCAGCATGGAATTATTTTGCAAACAAATCTCAATTAGAGGTTGAGCTTTTCTATTTTTTTTCCCCTAAGGAAAAATAGATATTGTCATTTTTCAAGATATTTTGGTTGTTTTCTTACTTGGCCGATTCTGATTAGTCACATTAGTCCCACTGTAGATTTTTTTTTTCTCTTTCCAGAATGGGAGACCTTTGTTTTGAGTGATTCCTTTGTATAATTCGTAAAGTAGAAAACAAAACATTAAACATTACAAACCAAAACAGATGAAAATACTTTCAGCTTTGCTCGTGTTCCTGCCAACTATTTTCCTTTTTAAAAAAAAAAACAACCCGCACAAAACAGCTCCTTCTGAGCCCGTACACGACCGTATCGTTTTACTCCTTTAAAGGGGAAAGGAGAGCTGCGGATTAGCTCTCGGTCTGCTGGAAGGGCCAGCACCTAAGAAATGGCAAGGACTGGTTTTAAGCCCCTAAGCCAGCTTCTAATACTATTCCTCCCCAAAAAAACCCCAAGGCAATAAGAATATATTGTGATGAAGGTACAAACTTCTAAGGCTTCTTTAAATATATGTTTTGAACAGCACACCGAAGCTCAGCCATATCATTAAGAGATGAACACAATTTCTTTGCCCGTTGACTGCACTGGACACTCTGCTCTTTCGATCCGTTCCCACGCCGTCACTTTTCATTCCTTAGGGCCGGGCCGCCGAAATGAGGGATGCAATACTCCAAAAGCCAAGAGCGGTATTTCCAGCAGGCCCTTCACCTCCTCTTCGTTGATACCCGCGCACGGGCAGTTTTTCTCTTTGGGAGATGGGAATAGCTTGTGCACGGCACCGCGCCGACATCAGCCTGGCAGAACTGGCCTCCTCCGGCTTTAGCACGGCTGCAGGTTACTGTGAAAGAGAAACAGCAGCATCCCAAAGCGATTTCATGGAGTTTCCAAAACCACCTGTGAGTAACAGCTCTGCTTGGGGTTGAAACTTTTTTTTTTTTTCCCTTTTTTTTTTTCCCTCCAGGCTTCATTTGTCTCTCTGTTTGCCTGGGAGGTTTTCACCAAGTCCTGAAGATGAGGATGGGACACTCGAACTGCCAGAAATGTTGCATCACTGGCTGGGCCATCAGAGTCTGTATCCGCTCCAGCTGAAGGTACCCGCTTTGCCTCCAAGACGCAACCGCAGCCTAGAGGTGAGGCCGGTGCCCGGCTCCGAGAATTCCTCTGAAATACGCAGAGCGTGACAGCTCAGGAAAATCAGGGCTTACCTGAGGCTTACAAATTTGGGGCCCACCAAGAAGTAATAACTAACAGGTCACAGGGCCGAGACGGGCTCCTTCTGCCAGGGTCTTGCAGGAGGCTGCTTCACCCCGACGCCAGGTCCATCCCTGAGGCTGTTGCACACAAGGATTTCTCTTCGGGAAGTTTTGGGAAGCTTCACCTACAAACTGGGGGCTGGGTGGGGACGCGGGGATTTGTGGTGGCCGCCACTCTGGCTTTTGCTGTCTCAGGTGTGCGCAAAACGGCGTGGGATGTTGTGCTGGCCCCAGTTAACCCGGAGCCCTATTTTCCATGGGTAACCATGGCAACCTGAGTTATCTTGCAGAGGTGCCTGTCACCCTGTGGTAGTAACACCCTGCCTGTCACAGCCGAACCTACAGTCCCACCGCTGGGATTGGCCATGTGCACATCCCGGTTGCCTGAAACTGCAAAAAAACCCCCAAAAGCGAGGTGTGTTTGCAGGATCACCGTTCCTAATGCAATGCCGGCAGAGGCCGAGTGGGAGGCGGGGAGAAGGCAGAGGAAGAGTGGGAATGCCGGAGCAGTGCAGGCACAGTCCCGGCTCTCGGCAGTACGATCGGCTCCGCGGCAACGGGAGGAAGGGGTGTCAGGGCGGACGGACCCCAGCGCCGGCTCCAGCAGCAGCGCCGGGGGAGCGGAGCATCACCGCTACCAGGGCTCATCTGATTTTGCCGTGGAGCACTTGACAGGAGAGAATAAAGTGATGGCTGGAAACAGCCTCCCGCTGAGTGCGTTACACAGCAGCATGAGGCCCTTTGCTGTCCTTTTTTATAAAATAGTTTTATGAGTTTAATTGTATTCAAGAGAAACAAAGTTGCCTATACTGACCCTCGGCCTGCACAGGAATTTCTCATGTGGAGAGGGAAGATGGCTGGTACCATGAAAGGGGAGAAGAAATTTAGGGTTGAACTAGATGATCTTTAAAGGTCCCTTCCAACCCAAACCGTTCTATGATTCTAAGTGCCTCTGCCAATCTTGCAGGATTTCGTGGTTGCCATTCTTCAGGAGGTGCTGTCCATCTACTTGATCACAGCAACTGTTATTCCTCAAAAGAAGAACAGGCCTTCAAATTTTCTGAAACCTAAATCATTAGAAAGCTTTTACAAGACTTTGCTGTCTTTTTTACAAGACTTTGCTGCATTTGTACACTAAATTATCAGTACTGAGAAGCTAAAGAGTTAAATCAAAGTCAGAGAGATCCAACAGATTCTTATGAAGTCTTTAAAACCAAGATAAGGGGAAGAGATTCATATATCTTAAATAATGAAACAGACCTGGATTCTAAAATTATTATTGAATGGATTCTTAGTAGTAATATTGGAAGAAAAGTCATTTTAAGCAGTCAATGACTGCTGAGCTGGCAGTGCTACACTGTAACTATGATAATCCTGGTTGCAGGAGGCACCAAAACTCTAATTCCAATTAGTTTTACATTGAGTGTGTCACCTCACACACGGAGGAGGACAGAAAACACATCTATAGTCTTTTGTAAACATGCAAACATGGTTTCCACACTCATTTCGGCACTGCACAATAGTCCTAAATGGCTTAGTTTCGTCTCTGAGGCAAAGAATTGCATAGAAAAGTAAAGGCTGGTGTAAAGGAGCTATCGAGAATTATCCACACGTGAACAGAGTTGCCCAGGAGATGCGATGGCACCCAGCGGCAGGCTGGGAACTGTCAGGGACCGGTAGCCAAAGCGGAGCACGGGGCAACAGCGTGCGAGAGGAACAAAAGAGCGAGATGGCGGCGGACGGGGGTAATTCGGCTTCCCCGTGCAAAGACACAAGGAATTGCTGCATGGCTTGGGGTGGGGAGGGAAGCTGTGATGGCGACAGCAGCAGTTTTCCTGCAGTCCCCAACCGACGATAACCCAGTAACAGAGCTTTCCTCCTTTTGAAAATGCTGTCTGGCATTTCGGCCCGCACCTGGAGGAAGTTTAGCTTTTGAAGGGGTACATCTATGGCAGGGTAAAAGGTCCGGGATATTCATTAGAATTCGGGAGTCTGTGAAATGGGAGCTTGCGCAAGAACGTGTCTTCTGGCACTGAGGGTCCCCGGCGTCAGTCAGCGCTAGGGTGAGAAGAGAGGTGCGCGAGGGGAATACAGGGAAGGAGACTGGATGTGACAGGTGAAAGTAAGGCCACCAGATGTGCACACCAATGAGCCAAGAGTGACTGAGACCTAAATCCCAGTCTTCCCTCTGACACATGCTCTTTCATCAGGGCTACCTCCCGGCAGCTCCGGCGTCCCAGGGGGTTTGCTTCTCAGCCTCTCTTGTTGGCATTTCCCTCTGTGAGATGGAACAGACGCTTTCTGTAACGTCGTTCTGGAGAGCTGCAGCTCCTTTGCTGGAGATGGAGCGTTTCTTCACCTCTCAGCTGCAGCTAAAGGTGAAACGTGGACTGGCAGGAGCGTCCATGATGCCCCAACTTGTGCGGGTGAGCATTTGGTTCTGCACAGCCTCAACACCAAACCCACCATGAAATCTGGTTATATAAAGCCATTCCTGCCTCGAAACGGTGAGGCTGTCCAAGATGAGAGCTGCTTCGGGAGGGCGATTCACTGCCTGCACCGAACTTTGAGTACAGGTGCAAACTGCAACGCTCGGTGCTCAGATGTACATGGACACACAGGCCAGGATGGCCTGGGAGCTTCTGGAGCATTCAGCGTGTTTGCGGATGTTCTGGAAAATGAGCACGGAGTGAGCTGGCAACATCTGGAGATGACACAAAATCATCATGTGAGGTGCATCCATGGTAAAAGCACGAGGAGTAAAGGAAGGATCTCATGAGGTGCAGTGGCTGGGGAAAAAATTAACTGATTAAATTCCGAATTTGTAGGTTCAAAGTGCTAGGTTTAAAAAAAAAAAAAAAAGTAACTGAACATATTCGAGTGATGGATGTGGTGTTACTCAGTTCATGGAGAGCTGGCTGCAGGGTGCGCAGCCGCCGGCGTGCCTGGGTGCTCCGTCCCTGGGTGCTCCCTGCCAGGCACCGTGAAGGGCAGGCTCCTGCCGTGATGGATTTGCACAGTCCCAGCAGGGCAGGGCTAATTCTTATATTTGTATCATTCCATTTAAGTGACAAACTGTACCGAGCATGCAGCGTGACCGTCCACAATCACAGAGCACTGTGAAACCGTAGGATCCCAGGCAAACACACCAGAGAGAAGTTTTGTACTGTATCTAACCACAGTTCCTACTCATTTCACAGCCCAGCACCGAAAACTGCACAATTAAACCATTTTTAAAGGGTGCAAAGCCTACATTATTCCTTCTATCAGCGCCTTATGAAAATGGCCAGCTGAGTGGTATGCTGTGGAAGGGCCTCCACATGAAAGTGGACCCAGGTAAGAAAGCATAGGACTGCGGCAGAAATGCTAAATCATACTTTAAAGGCAGATATTTCTTTTCCAGACTGTTAAAGTAATTCCTACAGCAGAAATTACAAGAGCTTCCCTCTGTAAACCCATTTCGCAGAGACGATGAGGTGGGGAAATCTGCCACGCTCAGGTGAGTGGCATTGGAGGGGAGCTGCTCTGAGTGGCCCAGGGTTAATATATCAGTGAGCTTCGATGCTGGAGGGTCGTAATTCAGTGACTGGAGAGAATGGCAGCGATGGAAACCACCAAAACCAACACGCAGATGCCGTACAACTTCGGACCATCGCAAAGAAAGAGAGACAAAAGTCACGTTATCAAGACCACAGAAGTTTGTTTGAGAAGGACCTACTGCCTGGTAGCATGGAAAAAAACCCAAACCACCCAGCTTTCCATCTCCACGGTAACTCCTTCCTCCAAAGCACTTTTAACGCAACTTGTTTCCCGTTCCTCTAACTTCTTTGGTGGCTTTAGAACAGAGCAGTCAAGGCTGAAGTGCTGGTGACACACCTACAGCAGGACAGCAGATGAGAAACCTTGTCTTTGTCACTTTGACAGCAAGTGACGATTTGCGCTTCTGTCCCCTCCAAGGAGATACCGGCGTTACCATCACTGAATGGTCACTGACTGCAGGAAAAAGCCAAAGGCAAATTCTCTGCAGAAGACAGCAGGAGAGGATCAACGCTGCTCCAGCCTCTCTCCTTGCAGGAGCTGGTGCACGAGTTGCACGAGTCACTTCTAGCAGAGGTCCCACCTCAGGATGGATCCCTGTGCCTGTGTTCCAAAGGGCCTCGGTTTGCAATGGTAACGGTATTGCAGGTCACTACCCACGCCGGCCTCTGCGGCTCTGAGCATCCACACACCCTTGCGTGTTACTTGTCTTCCCTGTTCATCTTAGAGGACAGCCAGGGTGAGGACTCCGAAGGGCCAGCCAGGGCCACGCCGTCTCAGCAAACCCTGCTCCGGTCTGAGAGAGCGATACTGCAGAAGGGAATTATCCCGAGTACCAATATTCGCTCAAATGGACCACGAACACAGCCGCGGGACACTGTGTTAGCAACCGACAATGTAGGTAAGAAGTATTTTGTGAAATGGGCAGTGTATGAGAACATGTCTGAGCGAAAGAAACTTTATCCTCTTAAATATTAAAGTTCCAAAATTAAACTCTTGTTTATATAACGATGGGGTCACTGCCGCAGAACAGGGGAGGTTGCAGCACTGTACCAAAAAAGGCCCTGTGAAATGCAGACCTTCATACCGGGCACCGAGCCTCCCGCAGAAGCAGGCGCTGCAGTCTGCCACCGCTTGCCGTGGGGGCTTTCTGCTCCTCTCGGCCTCCCCCCGTTCGTGTCCCCACCTGATCCCCCCGCTCAGCCGGCACCGCGCCGTCCTCTGCAGCCGTCGGGTGAGCTCCCTCCCGTCCGCCGGCCACGGCGCCCGCGGGTCGCCGGTGCCATTCGCCTCCGCAGGGAGAGGGATCCCGGTACCTGAAAGCAAAGGGCTGCTTTGAGACCTAACCCCGAAACTCCGATCCTCGTCCTTGCTGCGCGTGAAGGCTCCGCGGGGTGGACGGGGTGGAAGAGCGGGGTGGTGCCGCTGAGCGCGTTAAACGGAGCCCATCCCCAGCGCGTTTGCCTTTGCACTGTCCTCTCACACTGAACACAGCCAATTTGCAGGCCATGAGTTGGATTTTGTGGATTTAAACAATGATGCAAACTGCATTTCTTTCTTTTTGGAATAAGAAATGAACCTGGTAATGAAGACAAGAAGTCTGCAGTCAATTTTTTTCTTTTCTCCAGAAAACAGTCGAGTATCCCTGCTGCTTTAGGTTGGCTAATTACGAACACCACCAGAGCAAACTGCAAGCCAGAAAATTTATGCACAAGATACAGAAAATAACTTTATGGAGCTTCCCTACTGGAGAGTATCTTTAAAAAGCCTTCTAGAAAGCCTTTTACCACATTGCCAAACACACCTTTATTTATTATTTTTTAAGAAAAGAGCATAAAAGAACTTAACCCAAACTAAATATTTAACCAAATAGCAATTAACTAACAAAGATGAATGGTAAACAGTCCTAGTCCCACGCTAAACCGGGACTTTAAAGCCCGTTTATCTAAGCTAAAGCTGCTCAAGGGGAAAGGCAAGTTTATTGAGTAAACTTTGTCTCAGCCACCTCGCTATTAAAACAGTCTACAAACAGAAGCTACGTCGTATATTCTGTGAGAGGGAAAAAAACGGAGCAAGAGCGTAACGATCCATCGCATGGAGGTTACAACGCTGTATGGAGCAATTATCCCTGAATATAACAGCAGAGAAAACACGGAGCTGTAAAGCAGCCGCTTCCAACCCCCGTGGCCTTGGGTTAAAATAGAAATAAGTGAGGGACCCCTTCAGTTCCTCCCGTTGCTCCCATTTGGCCCAGGACAGTCACTCCCACGTAACCTCCAGTAAGGCAGAGTCGCCCAAGGTTTTATCCACGTGGCTGAAGCGTAACAGAATTAGCTGCTGCTGCTTCTCATTATTTGTCTTGATTATTTTGATTATTTTTATTATTGTTGTTGTTATTGTTATTTATTATTGTTATTATTGTTTGTTGTTTTGTTGTTGTTATTATTATAGTTATTTTATTATTATTGCTGTTGTTGTTGTTATTATTATTATTATTATTATTTCAGATCCTTCTTGTTGTTGTTGTTGTTGTTGTTGTTATTATTATTATTATTGTTATTATTTCAGATCCTTGTTGTTGTTGTTGTTGTTGTTGTTGTTGTTGCTGTTGTTGTTGTTGTTGTTGTTGTTGTTGTTGTTGTTGTTGTTGTTGTTGTTATTATTATTATTATTATTATTATTATTATTATTATTATTATTATTATTATTATTATTATTTCGGATCCTCCTCACCACGCCGGGGGGCAGGACCAGCCCCCCCTCAGCCGCTGCCCCCCCGCCCGGCCCCGGCCGCCCGTGGCCTCGCCTCTCCCCACCCCCGCCCGCCCCAGGCGGGGACGTGACCGGGATGCGCGGGGGCGGTGCGCGGGATGCGATGGGGTGCAGCCGGGATGCGATGGGATGCAGCCGGGATGCGGATGGGGTGCAGCCGGGATGCGATGGGGTGCAGCCGGGATGCGGATGGGGTGCAGCCGGGATGCGATGGGGTGCAGCCGGGATGCGATGGGATGCAGCCGGGATGCGGATGGGGTGCAGCCGGGATGCGGATGGGGTGCAGCCGGGATGTGATGGGGTGCAGCCGGGATGCGATGGGGTGCAGCCGGGATGCGATGGGATGCGCCGCTCCCCCCCGCCCCGGTACCTGCCTGCTGCGCAGCGTCCCCGCCGCTCCCGGGCCCGGGGAGGGGGGGGCTCGGCGGCCGCCGGCGCTGCCATCGGCGGGGGCGGAGCGGCAGCGGCGGGGCCTCCCGGCCCCCCCCCGGGCTCCCCGCGCTCGGCGGCCGCCCCCCGGCCGAGGAGCCAAGGTCACCCCGCGCCCGCGGCGCCCGGGAGGCAGCGTGGGTGCCCGGGGCGGGGGGCGGCCCCGGGCGCGGGGGGCGCTCCGGGCTCCCCCGAGGTGCCTTCTCCCGGCATTTTCCTCTTCCTTCCCACCGGAGCTGGGGAGTCCCGACCCCGGGAGCGGCAGAGAAATCTTTTAAAATCCTGCATGGGAGAGACAGATCTATTTCGGGATTTTCTTCAATAAAAAAGCGGCAGGAGGAGAAATTAATTTCTAAAGGTGGGTTTTAAAGCGCTACGTCTTCCTTCCAGGTCTGCAGCTACTGCGTGTGTCACTGCGCATCTCCGTGGCCACCTTCCAGTACCTCCACAGTCGTTAGTGGGTATTATTCTCATTCCCTCTCAGGAAGCAGGGGGATAATCATTCCCCATTTAACGGATGGGAAACTTGGCACAGCACAGATTAAGTGATTTGCTGACAGGCACATAAGAAAATTGCGCTAGTCAAGCATTCTCTCAATTATGCCATCCTTGTAACGGCATAATTTCCCTGTGTGATTCCAAACACGGCGCATACTCCCTGTGCAGGGCTTCATTTCTGCAAAGCTTGCGGCTAGCAGCCACCGGCACCCACGGCAGGACGGGTTTCACCGCTCCGTGCCCTTGGCGTGGGGGTCCGCAGGGCGCAGAGCAGCAGCTCTGGTCCCACAGACACGTACCACCCGGGGGTGGCAAAGGCTGCCGGATCCAGGCGGGCAGGAGCCCAGGACGTGCAGGTATGAACTGGGGGGACACGAGAGGTCTCGGGAGCCTGAGGGATGCTCAGCTGCACAGACACCCGCTCCAGCATGCAGCCAAGGGCTGCTTCGCCTTTGTGACCGAGGCCGACAGCTCCTTCCACAGCCCAGTGGAAATTCCCCAGCCACGCCAGCGCCGGGGCCTCCAGAGACCAGCAAACCTCCCTGGACCCAGCCAGGAGCTGGGGCGCTGCCATCTCGGTGCAGCGTTCTGCCGCAGCGAATCTCCCCGGGCTCCGGGGAAGGATCATCTGGAGCCGAGAGGCTGGCGGGGAGCTGAGTGGGGCTGCACCTGCCCCTTCGCCGCTGCCTGCCCTCGCCTCGCCGGCTGCGCCATCCCCGGCGCGGTTTTTCAGGCTCCCCTGCCCTCATTTGAATGGGCCCTGCCAGCCCGGCCTCGTCATCTGCCACTAAGTGGGACTGCCGATGAAGGCTGTGATAAATTTAGAAAGAAATCTTTGTGTGGGTCAGAGGAAAAACACGGCGGCCTGGGGAATCCGAGCTGCAGCGGCGTGGTTTGATTTCCCTCCGCCAGCTCTGCTCTCTGCCTGCCGAGCAGGATTGAACGCTGACTTTCTCACTGGTAAAAGCAAGAGGGATCCACAGGGTTTCTAGGCGGTCCTTACTCTGCTGGTGTTTATAAGCCAAGGATGCCTTCAAATGAAAATAATCAGTTTTAACAACTATTAGTGCAAAAGGAGCGGGAAGGATCGTAGCCTGCGAGCGGCCGAGCTGCCCCAGCTGGGAGCACGACCTGACATTTCAGCCCGAGCCGCTTAAAGAGCAAGTTTACCTTCCCCCAGGATTTGTTTATATGCAAAAGCAGGGAAGGCAGTTTTACTTAATTCCGCTTTCAGGCTCGTCAGGCTCCTGCCTGCCACACCACAGTGACATTGTGCCCTTGCAAGTGCTTTTCTTCAGCTGTTAAATTGTTTCTAAACAACAACAACAAAATAATAGCATTAGTGGTGCAAAATCCCCCCATGAAATCACGAATCCAGCACCGCTTTCCTTGCTAAAAGTCTGAACGCCGTTCAAAACTGGTTTATCATTTGCTGGTAAATTATGTTGTACCAACGCAAGAAAAGGAAAAGAATTTTCTGAATGCATTTCCTTTAATAAGCTATTAAGACCTTGTACTGCTAATTATAACTATTAATTAGACGTCTTATCGTTCCTAAACACGTTAGCATGTTGCCAAAGCAGCAATAAGCCTCTGGGGCAGGCGGGAGATAAGAAGGAAGATGCAAACACAAAGATTAAAAAAATGAAGAAAAAAAAAATCCCAAGTAAAAGTACCAGAAATAGCGAACAAATAACCAAAGGTTGGTAGCGTAATGTATTGTTTAATTTACAGGAATTAAAAAAATATGCACCCTGAAAATGAACTTTGTAGGTAGAGGCCCTTGGGACATCTTCTATGTCTTATGCAAGACAAAAAGAGACATAACGGGTTTCAGACCTTTTTTTTCTACAGTTGGAGTGGGAGCCTGGAACTACTCTCCTTTTCCCCCAATAAAATAACTTTCTGTTAGAAAACTAACAGAAAAACTGTTCAGTACTTTTTTTTTTTCTCCAGAAGAAAACCATGGACAATTTTCAATAGGAGAATCTTAACCCAATGCAATTCCCGCAGCTGATTCCACAGCCTCATTCCTCCCCAAACCAACCCTCCGCCCCAGGAACAGCATCCCCGGCTTACCCGTTCGTGTCTCGCCTGGTTTTTTAAGAAGGTTAAAAAGGAAAACTTGAAGCCTCACAGCCCTTGGCACACCTTCTTTGCCTGCTACGAAGGTGTTTCCTCCTACCCTCCCGGGGCCTTAACAAACGAAGAGAGGAGGTGAGCCCGTGATCGCGGGAACCGCTCTGCGCATCGCCCCGCAGGCCCGTCCCGCGCGGGGTGCTGCGTTTGAGACCCGCGTCCTGGCTCACGCTAAGCCACGCTCACCTCTGGCTCCATCTCGGGGTTTGCAACACGAGCGTATTAAAATGTTTTTAGAGCCCAATTCTTCAGCATTTGCCTTTGACAGTTTATCATCTCAGGGGATAGATAATCTCGTTTACGTCTGTTACTACAAATCAAAACACGAACAGCAAATTAAATGGATCTGAAGGCTAAGATTAAAGACTTAGAATTAAAACACCTGTGAAGTGCCTGTAATGCAAATAGTTGTAACTATCATTTTTTTCTAGGGGATGGAAAAGCCCTGCACAGAGGCTGTTCCCGTTACCTTGGAAGCAAAGGCAGGAATACCCGGTTGGTGCAGACAGGTTATACACCCGGGCGTTACGTGACGCCGGTTTCTTTTCTATGGTTCGAGAAGGAGAGAGAAGGAACTGAGCTTGCACATCACCCTTTACCAACGCTGGGAGATGTCTTTACGGCCATCTGATGATGACTGAGCTTTTGGCTGAGTCAAAACTGGTGCAACACAGGAATTCAGCGGGACTGGCTGGGGGAAGCCGAGGGCACTGCCAGTTCCCAGGCTGCGGTGCAGGGATGTGCCCTGGCTCTGCCGCCGCCGCTTCGCCAGCTTCTTCTCCATCGGCCACCTGAAGTGTGACACGGGACGTTATCAAAGCCTGCCCGTGTTTCTGCGTTCCCGCGTTGGATCGAAAAGCCTGCGTGGCCTTGCAGCAGATGGTGCAGCAAATATTGTACAACTCCCACGTGAGTTTTGCAGGATCGGGCGTCGAAGAAGCAGATGGGAAGGGGATTGATGGTAAATTCATTTTAGAAATTTCATTTTAGATGTTCCCTGTTCCTAGCATATGAGCTTCAAAGCCCACTGTATGTATTACTTCTTTCATAATTCCATAATGTTAATATGTTAGCCTCTTGGCTGTATCGCCGGCAGCCCGGGGTGCAGCAGGGGTTGTGGTGGAGCAGGACCCTTCTGCAGGTGCTGCTTCCGACTAGGCACCATTACCCAAGTGCCAACTTCCCTCTAGAGCAAAGCATTAACTGTTTTAGCAAAGCACAGCCAGCAGATAGCAGCATTGTTATATATAATATACCCTAGACTACGTCTGCTGTGGTTTCAAAGTCATGCAGAAACTTCAGTGCATGTAAGTCTGAGGCCATGGCCCCGCTCCGTTTCGGCGCAGCGGGGCGGCGGGTCCGGCGGGCACCGAGCACCCGCTCGGCTGGGCTGCAGCCTGTGCTGCAGGGGTAACCTCTTACACTTAAAGAGAAGCAGTAGTTCTGTAGCCTCTAAGCTAAATTGCATTGAACAAAATTTTACAGGGGGTGAAAATTTCACAGCGTGACAAGGCACGCAAGGCATCTACCCTTAAACTGAAATTTTAGTGCAATGCTCAAGTAAGTCTGTCCCAGCAGATCTGGAGCGTGGAGAGCACCAGGAGAGCTCATCGTTTTCTGGGGGCCTCCAAGGCACAGCGCAAGGCAAAACGCTGCTGTCTTCGAAGGGCCATGAGTAGGAATGGGGCATCTTGCTGCTTGTGCAAGGCTGATCCTGCTGCTGAGGGATTCAGGCATTGGGGCGGCTCTTCTCAGCACTAAATCAATGAAAAATAAATGAACAACCAGCAAAGAGAGAAAGGAGCTACTTTTCTCTGACCTGGGATGTGCTGTTTTGCTGTGAAGGGCCTGTGACATTGAAGGGCAGGAGGTTTCTCAGCTGGGAGGGTTGTGCTGGTTTTTTTATGAAAGGAACGTAAGATCCACTGAGGGACATAGTTAATAAGGCTTAATTAAAACTTGTTTGCTCTGATAAATTTGATTGGTTTCAGCCATACACAGAGCAAGCCACCTTAAATTCGCAGTAGCATTTCATGGCAGTTCAGGTAGCAAGGTATTTCTTCATTTCTAAAAAAGTTTTTGATTTCAACGTGCAGAAGGATTTGGGGGCTGCCTGGACGGGTGTCAGAGCTCCTGCTTCTGTTTCAGCCTGGGACACGGACATGTCATTTAATGGCTGTGTCACATTTATATTAACACCTTGTATTTGCTACCATTCTTCCCCAGGGGATGCTTTCATGCTGATTATTTTCATCAGGGCATTTCACACCGATATAAGGATGCCCACCAGCTAAACAGACTCTATATGCACTGTATATGAGCAGGACATAAGGTTGTGAACCAGGCGAGAGCCCTTGCATCAACCTGGAACCGTGTTTATGGGAAAGCAGGTCGCTGTTGGAAGCTGAGATGGATTTAGCCCCCCTAAAAGCGGCCTAAAAGCGGCCCAAAAGCAGCTGCGAGCCCACGGGCAGTGCGGGATGGCGAGAGGAGGAGGTTGCCCAGCAGCTGGTGGGACCGGCAAGGAAGGAATGCAAGGGGTTTGATAAGGAAGGAATAATAATAACAACCTTTTCGGCAGGGCCCGAGCTGAGCCTGCCTGTGTTTACACACAGGCAAAAAACTTCCTGAGCTGGAAGCGCAGCCTTTTCCGCTGGCTCGGCACCGTCCCTGCTCGGCCACCGCTGCTCTCAGCATTTCCCTCAATCTGGAGGTTTTAGAGAAAGCTTTTGTTTTGCCAAAGCAATTGACTGTAACTTTATTGTCTCTGCTTGGCTGTAGGACATTCCCTGAGCTGTGAAAAATGCACCTGACGTTTGATTAGATCTCCTACTTTGGATGTAGCGAGGAGTGCTGATTAGATAAACAATTGCCAAAAAAAAAAAGCCAACCCCAGCTCCCTGTCCTGCCCCGCAGCGCAAACCAAGCCTCCGGGAGCGCTTCCCCAGCGCGCTGCGGCAGCCGGGGCTCTCGGGAGAGAAAATAAATTCGTTTTCATGCATCTGTTCCCCTTTGCAGCCAGGCTGCGGAGGTCAGAGCACCCCGAACTACAGCAAAACTGGCAGCGGTGGTTTCTGGCTGTACTCCGTAGCTGGTGTGCCGCTGTCCGTGAGCCCGTGCCTGGGAAACGAGCACTAGGAAGGGCGCAGAGAGAGGAGGGGGCCGGGTCAGCAAAGATCCCCAGCCCCGAGCCTCCTGCTTTCAGTGGAGCTCGGGCATCTCCGCAAGAACAGGCATCGCCCTGCAGATTCTTCGAGGCAGGAACCATTGCTGGTTATTGCACTGTGCGGAGTGAGGAAGCCTTCATCTTCATCTTCATCTTCATCTTCATCTGTGCCCACACGCGCGTGCACACACACACACCCCCACGCCCCCTGATGCCAGGTCAGATCCCAGCCCTGCAGATCGCTCCATGAGACTGGAGTCTCCTTTATTTATCCAGGAATTAGCTGAGCATCGTGAACATCAGACAACCAAACAAACGAGGTTTAATAAAGTGATGTACGTCACTTGTCCTGCAAACATGTTTGTTGAAAGACGGGGTGAATGTGCACAGAACAAGCCACAGCCTTTAGTCATAGTATTTCTGCTGGGAAACAACCTCTCCGCAAGGCGTTGTCCTCTCATCGTGCTGGCACACGGCGCAGCCAGAGCCACGTGTCCCAGCGGGATAAACACGCTGTTGTTCCAAGGACACAATGGAGAAGCTGATTTTTAATACTCAATTTTTTCTCAACTGGGATTATTTACAATGAGATTTGGGAGAAGCAATTTACACCCAAACAAACAAAACCTGAAACATTTTAAACCGTGTTTAAATGACTCTTGCATCCATGCGAACGGCCCCAGATACTGACGGATGTTGCTGTCATTCCTTTAAGCACTGTACCAAAAAAAAATGCCTTCCCCTCAGGTGTTCAGCACTGAGAAAAGGTTGCGATAAATTCACTATCGAGAGGGTGGATCAGCTTCAAGGGCCACTTTTGTCCTTATTTTGGATGTGGCAGTCGTTGCTGGTGCCAGCAGAGAGCCTGGTCTGAACTGCAGCCTCTCGTGGTCTGGCACCATCAGCGCCCGGCTTGCCCGGCACCACCTTCGGCTCCCTACAAACGAGCTGCCCCGGTCCCTGCTCTCACCGAGCTGCACGCAGCTCAGCCTCGGTAACGCGGCTTGCGGCACCGCTTGCCTGGGGAGCAGGATCAGTGCCGAGCTGGGTACCACCTGCTCCTGCTGCTGGGATTTTGGTGTTGGCTTTTGCTTACCAAAGCGAAAATACTTCTTTTTGTTCATGTACCCACTGCTGATGCAGAGGGAGAAACACCCATCACGGAGCCAGGTTTCCATCTAGCACTCGTCCCACCGGGAGCCCTTTGGCATCTTTTATGCCCAAAGCCCTGCCCCGGCGTGTCGGGAGGGAGGGCGACGGGACTGCCAGCCCCAGGCGTGCGCAGAGCCGTCCGCGGCCGTATCCCGTGTTCTCCAGCTCACTCGAGTGATTGATTGCTGGCTCTGCCTCATCGAACACCATCTCCAGTCCCTGACATGAAGAGACCGGGGGAGATTTTACTCTAAAACAACTACCTGTGCAGTGGTAGGATTAAAAAAGAAACAAGTTTCAGGTCTATTCACATTTAAACCTTCAATTCCACATGGAAAGTTTTACACAGAGCTTCAGCAAATTCTGCTGGAGTAGGAAATGCTAAAGAAGACATAAAGCACAAGAAGGGGGATTAAATGCCTGATATTCTTAAAAGAGGAAGAAATCCTGCACTTAAACATAAAGATGAGGTAAAAACCATCTCGGTTAACCAAAATTATCTGAAAACTGAGAGGTTTTTGTCACTGAAATCCCAATTTAACTATTTTAATCAGCCTAACACACTGCCACCAAAAATTCTGACTGTTTGGGGTCTGGCTCAAGGCTTCTGGAGCTTCAGTCTGCCTCTGCTCAGAAGCTGCTCGGGGCTAAGGGCACTTGCGCTTCTCATTAGGTTCTGCTAACAACAAAAGCAGAGAACAGCTGCCCAAAAGTGTCTTGTGTGGCCAGCGGGAGGAGTAGGAGGCAGAGAAGCAGGGCTTTGGTGGCTCTGGCGCTTAGTGTGCTTTAGGCTGATTCTGAAGTTCTTCACAGAAATAATAATAATAATAATAAAAAAAAAAAAAGTTCTGCAATTCCCTTACTGTCCATAGAAAACTCTTGCCCTCCCTTTTCTCTCGGCTCCCCTCTTAGTTCACGCTAAGGATGCACTTCTCGGCCCGGTTCACATCTCCGTGTCGGCGGGACTGCGCTGCCTGGCTGAGTGGCCGTTTTTGGAGGAGGCTTGGCCGGTCCCGTTTTCCTGAGTCCCACCGTTGAGGTTTGGCTTCTCCTGCAGCTCGGGTTGCTCTTGGGGGGGCATCATCAACATCGTGTTTCCCTGGCTACCGTTTTCCGTGTAATATGGGTCTTCAGCCTAAACAGGTACATAAATAACAAAGGCAGAGTTAGGGAGGGGAAAGGGCTGACAGCCGCCGGCTTTGATTGCAGGCAGCGGCTTGGCTGGCTGCCTGCGCTTCCTGGACAGGAGGTACAAACAACTGCAGGCATGGGAACCTGCTCTCGCTGCCGAGAAGGGCAACAGAGGGCCTGAACCGTGCCGTGGCAAGACGAAGCAAGAAAACCAGTCAGGAACTGCATTTTTTCCTCCTGGACCTGAAGAGAGAAGCTGCCAGGTTTTGCTGTTTTCTCATAACCAGGTTTTGGAGCTGACCCTGCAAAGCTACCCTGTGACAGACCACCCCTTTGGCCAAGAAGCACCATTTAATGAAAGCTATGGAAATTGTCTCTTTTTTCTTTCCCTGTCCTTCTTTCTTTCAGCCTGTAAATAGATATACAGCTTGCAGCGACGTGCTAGCAGAAGTGCAGGACTGCACTCCAGCACATGCAAAGACATGCTGCGTGGCTTGTTACCGCTTTTGCTATAAGGAGCAGATGCTTCTGGAGGCTCCAGAGCAATAGCAGACCTGCCTCCGTCCCCCACCACAATAACTCTCCATGTGTCGGACTGTGGCAGGTCTGAAAGCAATGCAGTGGGCGCTGGTGGTCCCGGCGATTGCCAGCTGGTAGCAGATAGCCCCGCTCCTCGTTTGCTCGGCGGCATCCAGCACGCACAGAGGGCTGCCGAGCTTCCCAGCCACCCCGTTGTTTCGCTCGGCCCTTTTGCTGACACCCTTGTCCGTGGCAGCGGGATGGGTGTGCTGGACACATCTCACCTAGAAACTGGATTGACGCTGCCATGCACTTACATGGGCAGCTCCCAGCCACGCATTTACATTGCCTTTCACTTGCTGCCAGCATCCAGGAGGTGGTACCCAGAGGCAGTGGGCTCCAGATCCCAAGCTGTGATGTCCCTGCCTCTGAGACGAGCACTTGACTTCCCATCTGCATGTTTTGAGAGCACCCTTTCTGGCAATGAAATACCCTAGCTGCTTCCCAGGACACAACTGTTCATGTGCCCACGAGCAGCGGTGGGGGAAAGGCATGGCCTGTCCTCACTATACAGAGGGCTCGCGTTCCCGAAAGCCACTGGTAGGGAAGAGTCCTCAGCGGCCAGCCTGCCTGCAAAGGGGAAAATGGAAATAGGAAATTTCTTTCTCTTTCTTTCTTGATATATTTTATTACCGTCCCTTGTTAAGTGAGGGGAGAAATAGCCTTTATTACAGCATCGGTACAAGACAGACATATAACTCAAACGCAACAAATGGAAAGTTAAAGTGTGTCACTTTTAATGACAAATTCATAAGGTTTTGGTGTCTGTGGAGGGGTCTTGCTGGATGAGTTCTTACTGCTGAGCAAAAATAAGTGTTAGACCTAGAAGTACGAGCGAGAAAGGGGCAGTTTTCCCACAGGAGCAATCAGCTAAGTGTTAATTTTAGAAGGCAAGAGAGGTTTCCCTTCACCCCG
Organism: Platalea leucorodia; assembly: GCF_965183815.1. Lineage (NCBI taxonomy): Eukaryota > Metazoa > Chordata > Aves > Pelecaniformes > Threskiornithidae > Platalea > Platalea leucorodia. The sequence goes on from NC_138841.1 coordinate 3,116,388, forward strand.
TACGGTCTGGCCTCCCTGCTCCTGCCCTTCGCTTGCCCAGGCCGACCCAGCCCCGGGTCACAACGCCCCGCGTGCCAGCCGAGCCGTCCCGTCGAGCTGGGGACACACAGGGAGGCTGAGGGCACCCGGCCGCAGGGTGCGGAGCAGCCCCCTCCTCTCCCCCCGGGCACCCCCCACCGCTCCTCGCTACCTGCTGTCCTGCCATCTATAAGCACTAACCAGCCGCTCTCCCGCGGGGCTCCAGCTCCGCCGCTTCATCAGGAAATATCCAGCCAAGCCCAGGAACGCCAGCAAGAGTCCAGATGTGACCAAGGCGATCAGGGTCTTCTGAGAAAAGTCCTGGTGGTTCCTCACACTCCCCCGTTTAAGGGATTTTATTCCAAACTGGAAAAAACACCAAAGAAGAGAGCTGGGAGTCTGACAAACAGGAAACCTGTGCATCTGCTGAACAGGCACCGGGCTTAAAACAATGCTGCTCTTCACCTCCTTGTTAAACTTCACATAAACAAAGCTGGGCTTTGCTACCCAAGCTCCTGAGCTTTGCACTTGCCCTGTGAGCTCTCACGTCCTCCTGGTCTCATTTCCATCCTAGTGTCTTCTGTGGCACAGGGCAATTTTCTCCCTTGGACAAGAGTGCTCAGGCCCTGAGATTTAGAGCATGCATCTGCATGGCTGAAATATCTCCGTGCACTGCTGTTGCAGCTCTGTTGGCTGCCATTTATATAGGCACCTGGAGCTCAGCTTTACAAGCCGATGGCAGCCTCGCTGAGAGGAGGAATTAATTAACGTCAGCGTGGTACTTTGAAGAAGCAGAGTGCCAATTACATCCTAAGAGTTATTGTTGGGATCTAGGCCTTTTTTAAGAACACACTACCAAATTTTACAGTAACTATTTCAAGCATTTCTGCCTTCAGTAGTTGTAGTAGTGCTCTTACGGCGCACCGCTGCCTTGCTGCATGTCTGGTGGTTGGCTCCAACAGCTCATGTGCCAACGCTCAACAAGCACCTCCGAGATGGAGGCAGGTTCAGGTCTCAGCCATCTGCCCCAGCCTCAGCTGACTGTCTAAAAATCTCCTTTCTCCAGCCACTCAGGCCATCCATTTTTCTCAGTTGAATTTGCTCAAGGAATTTACCTTTTCCCAGTGAGACTCCTGGAGCATATCTGTAGCAGGATCTGCAAGGTTTAAAACAGGAGAGGCACATTACAGAGAGGGTCACGCTGCAGCTAATGCCAGCATTGAAGAGCCTGGCCATTGCTGAACACGGAGGAGCCGTGAGCCCCTTCGCTGCTCTGGAGGCAACGCCATGGCTCCGTGGACCCAGCAAGACCCCAGAAGGAAGAGCAGTAGTTGCAGAGAGAAGTCTTCTCCCAGGCTGCAACTGAGGATTTGTGTTCCACAGCCTCTCCCCACAAACGGTCCCCTCTCCCGCTGCCCACATCGAGGTCATTTCCAGCGGTATCAATGACAGCCAAAGCAATTCGCCCAACTGACCTCTCTCACCGACGAGGATGAGCAGCATACAGTCACGGTCCACCTCGGATTTAGCGAGTTTAATCTGGCAGGGGGAAGGAACGCGGTGGGCGCTCCCTTCACATATTGCACTCCATAAGTCCGATCCTTTCATCTCTAAAAAATGTTTCTGCAAAATTTTCAAACAAACAGCCATTGAACCAACCAAACCGACTAATTCTCCATCGCAGCTATGCTGAAGATGTACCTTCTGCTGGTAACGTTGTGCATTCACCCTTTGTGTTTTGGTGGCTTATCTGTGCTGCGCAAAGTGGAGCAGAAGGAACAACAAGTGACAACCAGCACTGGGCTGGGTGTCAGACCTTCACCTCCCACTTCACCACTGCTTTGAGCCCTAATACCAACACGTAGAAAATGGAGATGCTTGTTTCTTGTTTCTTAACTTAATGAGGTTAAATTAAATGAAGATATTATTAGCAACTCTTGCAAATGGCATTTAACTGAAGCTAAATTTAGGATCTGAATTGCATAGCATGTCCCTCCAATTTTTGGACTGAAACAGCCGCCTGAAGAGCCCTATTGTTTCGGAGTCCCAGGCAGGGGCTGGGAAAGGAGGGAAATAACAAAGCAGCATTGAGCTTTCCTGTTTAGGAAATGTCTTCAATGTTTTTGCTAGGTTGCTGATCAAAGGCTAGGCAAAAAAATACGAATTTCTCACATTTTAGAGCTGAACCGACTCTTGGGTGGAAGAGGAAGAGGAGTGAGGAGCTGCAGCTTTTCCCTTCTGTGGGCCAATTTCTGTATCAGACAGGATAGGCTTTCTCCTCGGGTCTATTTTCAGCCACAGTCAGGCTTGGAGACAGAGCCCACAGTTGCTAAAAGACGTTATCAGCTTCCCTAACATCCTTCCAGCTGGGCGCATCATCTGAACTGCGGCCATGCCCACCCCCTCGAGACAGAGGCCGGCTCCAGCTGAATGCCCCGTCCTGCCCCTACCCTCCCCTCGCTCCCCGGGAGGCACCCACCAACGCGGGGCTGCGAAAGAGGAGGAAACCCTCCTGTCTTGCGGTGTTGTGCAGAGCCAGGCAGCTCAGCACCTTCCTCTCTTTGCCTTACAATTGCCTCAGTATTGTCCTGGGATCGCCACATCCTCTTAGCGTACAAAACCACAGCAACTTATCCATGGGAGAATAACAAACAAATCATTTTCAGCTGTTTCTATAGAGCTTGGCTTGGGGTGAGAAAGACCAAGATGGAACAAGAGACCCAAGTGTGTATTTTCCTTTCTCTGCTGTGGAAAGAACTCGTCGGAGTGTCAGAATTTCCCTTTGCAATTAGCAGCGCTGGGTGCCAGCTTATTGCTCATTTGCTTTGGGAAAGGCCAGCAGGAAAGCGAGGCAGGGCACGGTCCCTCCTATCTGCTCTCCTCGCAGACGCTCTTATCTGCTTCCCAGCTTCAGCGGCTGCGGAGCCTGAGCTGGTTTTTCCCGCTGGATGATGAGTTCAGGTGGAAGCACAGGAGAGGTCTGCAGTGGGGGGAGAGCTCCCAGAGGAACACGGTTGGAAGTGGGGCGGCTTGACTTGTTTCACATGTAACATATATTACGTATGCGGCCATTTCTGCGTGTGCAGGTATGTAACGCAGGCATGATGTGTATAAGCCCTGGGCCCAGCAGGTGCCGTTGCCCACTAGATGGCATCTGTGACCGGAATCACTCGCTCCCGAAGGAGTTTCCACGGGAATTCTTCCCGAAGTGCTGTCCCTGTAAACAGGAGCAAGCCTACGTGCCATTTAATCGCCAGTTTGCAGAGAAAAGCCAAGTAAGAATTCACTCATCCTATGGCTGGCAGCATGGCTGACCACCAGAAGTAAAATTAATCGTTGCCATTTTATACCCAGGGCACCGTCAAACCTGCTGTCCCACAAGGTCCAGCACCATCGGGCCTCTGCTGCAGCTTGTACCTCCTGCGTGAAAGGTTTCTTTCCTCCCACCCGCATAGTGCCTCAGCCGGACCCTTTTCTGCTTTTATAAATGCTTCGTTTTTGGTGCACAAGGCCAAGAGCAGTTGGAGAGAGCCCGGGATTCCCTTAGGAGTCGGTGCAGATGGGGACACTGATCTGCCACCCCTGCTCCTCCAGATGCCCTGTTTTCTTTCCTAGGGCAGTTGGCAAGACAAAAAAAGGCGCTCGCCATCCCAACAGGGAAGAGGAAGAAGCAGCACAAAGGCAATTTCCCGTTAAACATGGTGGGAGATACTTTAGAAGCTAAATTGACCCCAGAGCTTAATCATGAAAAAGGAGGTTTTATGCAACCAGGAGGCTGCATTTCCCCTGGGACTGCTGTGATCATCGCTTTGGGATCCTCCTGGGACTGCTCTGATCATCCCTACCTCCATCAGGTTGGCACAGGTCAAATGCTGTGCCCCAGGGATAACGGTGTGAGCTTCCCACCCCAAACCAACCCCCCAGGCATGGTGGGTGACCCCATGGCTGCAAGCCTGAGAGCCCCGCAGGAACCTGCCCTCGGCTGTTTGCTTGCAGCCCCCCTCCTCCTGCCTGTCCCCCCCTTGGAGACGCGTGGCCACCCCGGGGCTGCAACTCACGCAAGTGTTGGACTCGTTGAGCTGCAAGCAGATGGCTCCAGTGTCACTCACTTCTTTGACGTTGTGGCATGAGATGGGCTGGAAGGGAAAAAACCCACAGTGGTGGTATCAGTGGTATCAGGGGTTGTGAGACAAGTCCAGCCTCCTCGCAGTCCCACAGCCCGCGGTGCCCAGCCACATCCTCACCTTCGGGCTGTCCCTGGCTGTGTGCAGTGGCGTGGTGGCAACCGAGTCATGAGGATGCACCGAGGTGGCAGGAGAGCTCGCCAGAACCAGCGTGGACCCTGGGGTTTCTGCTGCCGTGCTGTGTTGAGTTGCTGGGCTCTTGGTTGTGGGGACCCCTTGGCTCACGCGGCCTGGATCCAAGGTGGTGCCCAGCAGCTGCGTGGGGGCTTGGCTGGACTGCGGGCTCTCGCTGCTGAGCCCCGGGGAGGTGGTACTGGCTGCCAGGACGCTGGTCACAGCTTTGGTTTTGAAGAAATGCAATGAAAAGGATACATGAGAAAGCTTAAGTCCTCTAAAATCAATGCGTGGCATTGCGATGACTGAAGTACAATATTGATTTGTCATAGTCAGCGGTACCAGAACGTGTTATTGGCTATATAAGAAACGCGCATTAGACTTGCTTCAGTTGCCTAATTGTTACATGCACTTCATAATCTGTTTACAATGGGCTAATTTCCTGGGCACGACAGCAAGGATGCCATTGCCCGACCTCCCCTGCATCGCCCTCGCCTCCCCCTTGGCCCAGAGTCTTCAGAAAGCTGTTCTGATTTCAAACGGCGTAAGAGAAAGGCACCGTACGTCTGTGCAAGGGTCTCTGCTTCACAGCCCTCCAGAGCCTTGGCCTCCCATCGGAAAGGCTGACAGACCTCTTATGGGTGCCATTTGCTGAGCCAAGAATAGGTATATTGAGATAAAAGATTAATGAGCATTTTGTCCCATCATCTCTTAGCTGTTTGGAAAAGGATGGGTCTAAGCTGCCCGTCTTGAAGACGGCAGTGTTAGGTTGCCCCAGGTGGGATTTTTTGGACAGGATTCAAGCTTTTGACCGTACTATCAGGCTCTTTTTTGAGAGCACAACCCATGCACTGACTTTGCAGTTTCTTAGGGCGAGCCTGTGCACTTAATAAATCTGATTATTGATGCAAATGCTACCAGGAATCACGGGGGAGCGAGGGGAGTGATTACCGGACGTCTCTGCCGTCGTCTCGGTGCTGCTGGGGGCTGCGGGGGCTCCGGTGGCTGCCGTGCTGCTGGTGCCTTTCGGTTCCGTGGCCGAGGGTGCGGGGGGGTCTGTAGGGCTCCCAGAAGCTTTGCCTGGGGGCAGAGGAAGGTGTTAGGGGCTGCCGTCCCCAGCCCCGAGCCCCTGCCTGCCCCCGAGAGTCCCTGCGGGCAGGGCAGGGAGGCGTTAGATGCTTTCAGAAATTCGCTTTCTTCTTGCCCCAAATGGCAGGCTGCCTTAGAGCTCATATGGGAGAAGCTCAGAGACTAAACATTTCGGCTGGGCGAGTACCAAACTTGAGTGCAGCCCTTGCAGAGGCTCCGGGGCTCCTGGGGCGGTGCTGGAGGAGGACAGGCTCCTTTCTGCCCTCATCCTGCCCGATCCTCGGGCTTACCGAGGGATGCACAAAGCTCTGCACAAAGCTGGATTTCATAGTAGTTTGGGTTTATAATCCTTGGAGGAAAGACTCAGGCCTTGGAAGAGATCACTGGTGCGCCTCAGGAAAAATAAGTTGGATTTGCAGTTGCAGGCACAATCTCAAAGTAAATAGAAACATTCCCGTTGGCCTGGGACCAGCTCTGACTCATGAGCAAAAACATCTTTGGAGGTAAAACAGAATGTTTGGAGAATGGTTTGCTGTTCTAACTTAAAGTTTATATATTGCTTCCTGGTATGTTACAAAGATGACACTTCCAGCTTTTCCTACTGAAATGAACTATATGAGTCAGTGAAAATGCATTTCTTCCCATTTCTTAACCTTTTCTAGTCTTAAGATCTATTTCCACTTTTAACAAACAGCTTCAGTCTCTACTCCAGGGCTGTTGCTGTTTAAGATTCTTATCTAGACACTAAAGAGAAAATCATACAAAGTACGTTGTTTCATTTGTATTTCTGCCCAGGGGAGCCTGAGCTCCGAGAAGAGTTACTTCATCCTTCCAAACAACCCTCCGAGATGGAGCAGCACTGACAGGTCCTGATCAGCCGCCCAGCACCAGCGCCAGGGCAGCGGCTGGGCTGAATGCATCCACTGCCAGTTCAACATGCATTTATGTCTCGTGCACTGCGGTATTGCCCTGGCAGGAATTTTTCTGAGTTGGGGTGTTCGTACTTTGCTGGATCAGGTCCAGAGAACCTGGACGGTTTATGAAAAGCAAAGACCGAGATGACCACAGTTCATTTTGGCAATGGGTGACAGCAGGCAGAGCTGCTCGGCTGTTCCTGCAGCCGGCGGGTGGTTGTACCGGAGGGTGCTGAGGGGGGAGCACACCCCAGCTCGGCCCCACGGGGCCGCCCGTGCTGGTGCATCCCATCCCATCCCGTCCCATCCCGTCCCATCCCGGCTGGGCTGCAGCTGCTCTGGGCGCGGGAGCACCGGGGGGGAGGCAGGGGCCCTGCCGAGGGCTCGGTGCAGGTGTCTGGAGCCGGGATTTAGGTTCTGGCACAGCTTTTATTTAAGGGAGAAGTTTCTTCTCTCCAAGACAATTCAGTTCCAACTGGTTAAATCACCGAGTTTTTCTGATGAATTTTAACAAATCAAAAGCAGGAGGCATGACTGCATGCCCAGAATAATGAGTAGCACAAAGTTAAATCCACGCTTGGCATGCAGCTTTGTGTTTGCATGGACCTTAGCAGGAAACTTTACATCACTGGAACAATGCAGCGCCTGGACTTGACCTCCCCAAGTGCCACAGCCACCCAAGCACCTTTGAACTATTCCAGATGTTTGTAAAGCACCAGAGGTATTTCTAATCAAAGCCTTTTCACCACTGAATATCATAAATTGAAGCCTGGATTATTGCTCAGTGTAAGTTGTGAGAAGACTTGTCACATAGTATTTCTTTTTCTTCCCTTTATTGTAGTGTATGCAGGCGCTTTTATAGAAACCATGGCTAAGTTTTTTGAAACCTTAGGACTCATGAGATAAACAATGATCCAGATGTGAGCTGGATAATCCACACGGTGCTCAGCTAAAGTGGGTCATTTATTGCACCATACATTTTTACTAGCTTTGCTAAACTTTGTCAATTTGTTAGTATTAAGGGGTTGAGAGTTTAAGCCAAGCCATTTATTAACTTCGGAGAAATCTTAACCTGGTAGTGCTAGCACATGCAGGAGCAAAAGCATGCAGATACTGTACTTCCCAGTAGCTATTGTATTTACCTAGCTAGCTTTTAAAAAGTAAATGCCTCTGATTTTTAAAGATATTTTAATAATGGGGCTCAGGAAGTATCTCAGCTCAACTCAAATTAAAAACAGGAACACTATAAATGTTGAAGTAGTTGACTTGGTCCAACACTCATCCCTGAGCGCTAAACCAGGACCATAGAAGGCAAAACTCTGCAGTGGCAGAGGCTCAGGAAACAGGAGAAAAGTTTCCATAATTTGTGCCCTGCTCTGCACCCACGGCAAATTAAACACGGGGGTTTCTCCCCTGCACCTCCATCCCTGCAAGGTGGAAGGTGCAACCCGCGGGGGATCCCCAGGCAGTAATTGCACCTCCTATGCTGATACCGGCTGGCACACGAATCTCTTGGTAAACCTTTTGGTGCCTACTTCAGTTCAGCAAAGTGAACCGAAAAAGGCAGGTGAGCCGGCACCCCGGCACGTACCGCGGGTACCAGCGGCTGCAGGGGAGGAGGGTAAGGAGAGCAGGGGAGCAGGGAGCTGCAGCCAGCCCAGGCGTCCCACAGCGGCTCGGCCAAGGGCTCCAGCCTGCATCACTCACGCCTTTCCAGTTTTACTGCTCGCAGCCATGTGGCAGGAATTCAAGCGGGTGGAGCCCTCTTCCCTCTGGAAATATCTGATAAAAATCCCTTCCCTCCCCCTTTCCCTTCTCCCAGACAGGATATGGGTGTGGGGCCGCAGTCACGCAGGGCGCAGAGGGCCGGGGGCTGCGGGGAGCCCCCCGAGCCGCAGCGCCGGACCCCAGCTGCACCAAGGGTTTCCTTGGGCTCGGGGGCCGCTCTGACAGTGAGGCGCTGCTCCGCAGCCTGGGACCATCCCGGGGACCGAGGTTGCTCCTGGCTTGCGCGGTTACGATGTGCAGCCCTCGAAAGGACGTTAAACTCAAGTGGCTGTGAGTTTTAAAGCTCCTTTTTCCTTCCCTGATTTTTAGAGCTTTTCTAGATCTTGCAAAAGGAATGAAGGAAAGAAAGAATGCTTTAAAATTACAAGAAAAGAGATTTTTTTTTTTTTAAATCAAGTTTGGCAGAGATGAATCAAAAAAGATATAAAACAGAAAGATTAAAAAAAAAAAAAAAAAAAAAAAGCACGTGTTTGTATTGGGCACAAACAGAATACGTACACTGTTCCATGCAAGTTTTGAGACAAGCACAGGGCGGCTCTGCACGTGGTTTATCAATACCCAGTTTTGCCCCAGCGAACCGCTCGCAGCGTCGCGCCGCTGCGCGGGCGGAGGGTTCTCGAGCGGCCCCGGAGCATCAGCCCGCTCTGCAGGCCGGGGGCAAGCGTAAAGTTCTCCCACACTCATTGCAGCTCAGCGGCTCCCCAAAGGATCGGGCAAACCCCAGAACTGCGTATTTCATGTGCCATTCACTCCCTGCGAGGCTGAACGAGGCTGCTCGTTGCTCTGGAGTCAGGCTGCAGTTAGCAGTGAGTCGGTACCCAGCCTCCGTCCTCCCCACGCCGCGTCCGCACGTGGCGCTTGTAGAAGCCCTGCACCCGGCCCGGCGTGGCAAGGGGGGTTTATCCCCCCGTAAAGCGCGGGGCTTTAGCTGGAGCTGTCCTGGGGGCAGGGGGAGGCTGGTGGTCCCACCCTCGTCAGTGCTGCCCGGAGCCAACCTGAGCACAAACGCCCCAGATTTGGGATTTCCATTGGGAGACGCACAACGGAAACCTTCGCTTCATTCGCTTGGACTCCCCAAAGAGGTGAAGAGCACGCAGAGCCCCAAGGATGGGCTCCCTCGTTTTTCTCTGCTCTGCACGGCAGTTATGTTGAACAGAAACCCCCTCTACTTTCCAGCAAGTGCTAATAAAGCACCGTAATATCGTGCAGAAATGTGGGGCATTGGCTGTGCTGGCAGAAGAAGTGACATTTTGCAGCATTAAACCCCCTGTCGCCCGGTAGCTTTGTCTTTACAAAGGCAAAGCTTTTTATCACTTTTGTATCACTTTCGCTTCTGTATCACTATAAGGAACTCAGGTTTTGCATTTCAGGTAAACGCTTTTGTCTTACACCCCCGCCCGCTGCTCACTTCAGCCCAACCAGGCAATCCTGAATTGTATTTCTCTCAAATAAAATCTTTTTTTTTTCCTTCCTGTAAAATTAACATAGACCGGAGGGTCAGGCACAACGGCTCGGGTGAGCAATATACCTTGGCAGCAAAGGGAACATGAAAGGAGCACCGTGAAACAGAAGAACAAAATACAGCAAATTCTTTCAATAGATCGAGTCACTCACATTCACGTGAGTAAGGAAAAACTACATTTGAGGAGACACCCGCAGGTTCCTGGCTCCTGTCCCAGCACGCTGTGCAGCGCGCGGAGCGCTGCTTCGCTTCTTTTAAGTCCCTTTTTATTACTTTATGGTTGTTGGGTTTGGGAGAAAAATGATAATATTTCCCTAAAATATAACCCTTTAAAAAGTACTGCCTAGAGAAAATCTCTGTATTACTATTCACTTTTTCATATGATGAATATTTGAAGAGCTGGAATAGGAGATTTTAATATTTATGGAGATTCATTTGATTTTCAGAAAATGTTTATAGTTCCTACCACAAAACAAAAGTAAGGCTAATTTACACCAATGCAGACTGAGGAACGACTTAAACTGTGGCTGCCCTTTACAGCTTTGCACGCTGCCTTTGCGTCCCCTTGCGCTGTCTGTAATGCAGGGAGCGCTCACATCCCGCTCCCTCTCCTTTTCAAACCAGCAGCGTTTTCTGTTTGCAGCACATCGCTGTGGATGTGTTGGCCAGGATGCCCGATGCAGTGCCGTTCTGTAAAATGTCACGGCAGTGCTCTTTACGTGAAATTGCAATCTCCACTAAACGCTCGTTAAAACGCATCCCCCCAGGCTGCTGTGTCAGAAGTTATACAGAAGTTGCCCCATGCACTGATCTCACGCTGCTCAGTGCTTGCAACCCTGGCATTTGCTGCAGTCAATACTCACCAGACAACTCCACAACACAGAACGCAATCCAGAAAAGCTGCCTCCACTTCATTATTTTTAAACTTCCCAAGAACAGCATTCCTGCTCGCAGCTCCCGCTAAAACTGAATCTGGCTGTAACAGCTCTTGGATTTTCAGTCCTGCAGCAGCTCTGAGCTCATGTAGCTTGGTTTTAGTTCAAGCCTTTGAGATCACTCGCTTGTGGGGTGGGTTTCTCTTCAGGGGTTGTGCTTATGGTTCAGGACTGCGAGGTGGAGTTTCTCCGATTTGATTTCACAGTTTTATATAGTTCGTGGCAACCTCACTATCACTTAGGTAATTTTCTCCTCCCCACTTTCCTGCCAGCGCTTCAAAACAAACAAAAGAGCAACCCTCTCCCCAGCAAAGGATCCCAAAGCCTCGCTGGGCTTAACTCTTTCCTGAGAGCTGCTTGCTTTCCCGTTAAAGTGAAGGCTCCAGCTGGAAGGAAGGGTCACGGTGGAGCCTGCTGCTAAACTTCCCTCAAAGCAAAGTAAATACAATCCGATGGGAGCAAAGAAGTGGAGAAACCCCAGGTCCAGCCACCGCGGGCGAGCCCCGTGCATGATCCCAGGGCGGTGCTGTGGCCAGTGCCGCGGAAAGGGGGAACTCTAAAAACTGCCTTCGGAACCTGGAATTTTCTCGGCAAATTAAGCAAGGAACTCAAGGATGCAAAATCATCACTGACCTGAAGAGAAGTAACTCCATTAGCTTCACTAAATTGACTTCGGTCAAACAGAGAGCAGGAATGAAATGGTTTAGAGAAGGTCTGGGGGAGAGAAAAACCCACAGGCAAAAACTTCTGCGTAAAACCTGGAGCAGAAGAGGGACTGGAGACTAATAAATAACTTCTTGGTGCTCATTTCCATTAATAACGCATTATAGAAACATTAAAAACAGTCTAGAAATACTGACTTCAGTTTTATTACCAGGCTGAACTTTACCAAGTGGAAATGGTTGGCCCTGGCTCTCTGGTTTTCCAGTGGCTGCACCGCAGGCAGGCGCGGGACCAGCTCTGGAGCCGGCAGGATGAGGGATGCTCTGCAGCGAGCAGCGAACGGGGCCGAGTCCCTGCATCCTAACGTGGCCGTAAAGAAACATGAGTATCTCCAAAAGTATTGATTTAAAAAATATATATTTTTTAATTTAAAAATACTTTGAAGTTTCCATTTCTTGATTTTTATGTCTGGGTACACCAAAGACAATAGAAATGTCTTAGTAATCATTTCGGCCTTTGGGGATTAAAAAAAAAAAAAAAAGATATGATAATTTGGGAAACTAACCGCTAATTAAGTCCAAATTCTTCCTTTTCTTTAACAGCTAAATGATGCGGTCACTAAAGGAGTCATTGCTAACAGGAAATCAAAGATGAGGTGGCCAGGAAAACAGCTACGGGAGGAAGGGCAACGAAGCACTCGCCCAATGTAGTATCTTTTTGTGGATGCCCCCATTACACTTCTACAGTCGCACGGCTACGGTCAGCAAAAGGATTAAAAGACAGAAAAAAAGATAGGGTAGTATTATGTACAAAGAAATCCCCAAATAGCATTTCCAGTATACACATTTATTGCTATGACAAAATTCCAGTAGCTTTTGTTTTTAGCTTAGGACAGGGGTTGGATGAGATGATGTTTAAAGGTCCCTTCCAACCCAAACCGTTCTGTGATTCTGTGACAGGAAAATGTCTCTTGGAAGGAAACATCTGTAGCTAAGAAATGTGCTCCAACATCTATATAAAGATTTCTATTATGTTCAGTAATCTGTTACTGAATGACAGAGCTATACAGCTCCATTAAACACCAAAATATCCTGATAAAATATGGTCTACAACAGGGTATAAAACTTGAGTGCGGACACAGCCCGGCTGTCTCCAACAGCTCCCAGCAAACATTTTCTCTTTTTTCCTCTCTCAAACACACACACGCACACTGGGAAACGCATGACTCAGTACAAGCACAGGTTTGCATGCATATCGGCTTGGAAAATATATCCAAAAGATGAAATGAGAAAAGCAGAGTGAGACAAAGGTCCTATTTAAATAACAGGGTTTTTTTCTGTTGAAGTGAGAATTTCGGTTGAATAACACAATTGAAAATAAAAAGTTGACATTTCAAAGCAGCAGCCGCTAGGAAGACAGCAGCCCATCTGGTGAGGACCAACAGCCCATCCACTGAAAGGCATCAAGAAAAGCTGCTGAGCTACCTCTGGCAGGACGGGGCTCGGGACCACTCGTGTACAGGGAAGGCAAAAACCTTAGAAATGCTCTAGAAATTTTATTTCAGTACTAAAAATAAGTGAACTGTAGGAAAAGAATAAAGCAAACCAGCTTGTGCCGAGCCCCTTGTTTGCACAGGAGTTGCAGGGGAGCTCTGGACCATGAACTGGTGCAGCCCCATGGTGGGTCCCTGCCGGCGGCCGGTCCCCCGGCCCCCCCGGCCCCCTCCTGCCTGCCCTGCCCGCACCGGGGGCTCTCCCCTCCGCCCTGCCGGGTTTCCTGCCATTCTCCTCCAGCGCAGCTCCGGGCTCCTGAATGAAAGAAACCAACAGAATCATCCGGGTTTGACTGCTGGCTTTATTTCACCTTTCAAAACCAGACTAAAAATAGAGAGTTGGACTAAAAATAGACGGTGACTGGGTCTGCCAGACATCGAGCACGGGAAGCTTGTGGGTTTGGTTTCCAGTGGAAGCTGGGCTGCATTTAAATGACATTCCCTGTGTCAAAGATGTGGGCTTTCATTAATACTTATGTCCACCGTGAGCACTATCTGGGTATGGCAGACCATGCCTTAGAACTGATTTTAGAATAGCGACTCAACTAAGCATGGCACAAGTAAATCTAACATATTCTCAAATGAAGAACGAAAAAGCCCCAAATCAGTCACTTATTAAGATTATTCTTTAACTGAAAGCACTGTCTTCAGAGGATTTTAGAAGAGAGACCCAGGATGCTTCCAGCCATCCAACCACTCTGCTTTCTGAGTCTCAGCCCTTCCTCTAGCGCAGGCATCACCGTGCTCCCCATCAGGGGACGCATGGCAGAGGCTGGTGGCACTGGGACCCTTAAGCCAGCTTAAACAAGGCTGACCCAGCCTAACCAGGGGTAGGTCAGGCTTTGTTGTCTGACATCCATTTGCAATCATGCTTCAGAGATGCTGTGAAGTGGGCAAGCTCTTCAGCTGTGTGTGTGTGTGTGTGTACACACCTCCAAGCATATTCCAAATATTCCGAATATCCAGTGGTAAGCAGGCTCTTCAGTTATTTCCGTCTGTTTATTCAATGAGCGGAAGATAACACTTTTTCTCATTGATATCACTCTCCATTTAAACCTCTGTTTAAAGTGACTTAACCACATTGCAGACGAATACTGTAGAATTATTTCCTCCTTTCAGACCCCTAACAAATTTTTATAGTTAAAAATTTAAAGCCCAAAATAAGAAACATGCGCTTGAATTATCTCGAAGTGGTCTGTATCAGCTGTATAAGGTTAACAACGGCTGAGCCAATTTCAACTAAACATTTACAGGATCAAGTGTCCAAATTTCAAACAGCACGGTGATGAAGGCTTGTTCACATAGACTGGGAGTTTGTCCAAGTATTTAAGGGTGATTTAATTTAATTGTGAATGATGCAATAGACATATGGCTAGGAAGTTATATGCCAGGAAACATGTTTTCTATAAGTATTTTAGCAGGCAGATGGCATACAATAGTTTTGGTGTAGTCATTTCCTCACCTCTTAAAAGTTGCTATTTTGGACAGATGAAATAATTAGATTCCCACCATCCTCCCAAGACACCAGCACTGCTGACCCAGAGGATGTGCAACGTTAAAGCACTATTTCTGCACAAAATCCCATCAAATAAATCAAACCTCTCACTCACCTATCCATTGCCATTCGAGACTTTCAAAGTATTTTCATAACTTTCCCACTTAAATCGAAAGTGAACGAGTGCTTTACAGCACTCCCACCGCACAGGAGAGAACAGAGGCACGTGGAAGTGCTTGGAGCAACGCCACGCCACAAGTAAACCCCAAAAGCCAAAAGTTTTGCGTCTCAATCCTCAGCCTTAGCGACCAAACCCAGACCGCACCACTTGCCGGACAGACCAACGCTTTCTAGAAATTACAGTCAGTATCTCCTACATCCACCGCGCTCAGGCCTCTGGAGAACTGCTGCGGGAGAGCCCGCTTCGGGAGCGGTACGAGCATCCCTACGCCTGTACGGGGCGGGACAACCAGAGCAGAGCATGAAGCTGCAAATAAAATGGTATTTGAGCAAAGCTTGGATTATTTCTCCTAGTAAAGCTTCTAAGATGCTGTCGGCATGACATCTCCTTTGTGTTAACAGGAGGCGCGGGACCAAATCCTGCGCGGGGCTGAGCAAGGGAAACTCCTGCCTACTGCTAACGCAGGACGCAAGCCCTCTGCTCTGAGCAGATGGCTCCTGAGGAACGAACTGATTGTGATTCATCTAAGAAAGGGCAAAGAGCTCAAAAGCTTCCCTAATATTATCGTCCTTATCGCAATTTCCTTAAGAACTTGTCATCTGTTTGTTTGATTGTGCTCGGTTTTGCACATTATTATATTTACATGGCAACTCTCGGGGCAGGAAATGCTTCCTTTATTAGTGTTTCAGAAACGACATCCTGAGACTCCTATCAAGGCATCCTTTGTGCGAAGGCTGTTCTGGAGAGATTACTGCCTCAATTTCTACATCAGAGCTTCTCCGAAGCCATCTGCTTCTACTCAGCCCTGAAGAAACATCCCCGCCTGTGCCGTGGACACGCTGCCCTCCGTTACAGGAGGATGCTGGACGAGACCTCTCTTGCCCCTTCACCTCACCTTTACCTACAACTTTAAATGAAGGTTCCCCCTCTCCTCCCTTCTTTGTAAGCTCAAAGGAAAACCTCCTGCTTCAGCAAGAAGTACGCAACTTGTCTGGGCTCTTAAATTTACTTCCAGAGTGCGCAGAGCCTTTAACAACCATCATTTATGACAGACCGCTGCCTCTCTACACCGCTATTTATCTAGGTGTCTGTATTCTTTTTCTAACTCTTATTTAAATATAGTTTTCAGAATTAAAGACCAAATATATATATATATTTTTTTAACTTGGACAAAGCCTTGCCTCTTCATAATCCTTGCAACTGCATTTAACGGGTGCCTTGCTATTTATTACCCCCTTGCACAGCTACTGCTTATTCATTTGCACTCAGCGGAGCCATTCCTCAGAGAGAGACAGCTGAGAACACCCAAGAATGTCAGACTTCTGATCGGTGGATCATATATTTTATTTTAAAAAGCTTTTGGAAATCTTAAAAAAAAGATGCATGGTTGTTGCAACTATAACATACTGTTAATAAAAGTGGTATATTAAAACAAATTGCTTAGTATGATTATTCCACTCAAATCAATATCTTCAAATAATAAAGCAAATATGAAGCATACACATGACTACATTCAAGCAAACCATATGGTGGATAGATTGCTGAACAGTTTTATGCCTTCAACTTTTACTTCAAGATTGTTGGTTCAAATCTAATCAAGGCTATGCTCATTTACTACCTTCTGTCTGTTCAGCGCTTTGTAGGATATTACTAGGTCTTAAATCTAGTTTTAAGGGGCAGGCTACAATGTAAATCAAGTCATTTAAGCATTTTTCCATGAAACTGTTCCCCAGATGCATATTTTCCGCAGCAATACCGGAGGTTGAACGAGTCAGAAAGAAAGAATTGCCTTGAAAAACAACGCAAGGATCGGCAAAACCAGAAGCCTACAAAAAGCAGTAGCTTTTCTAAGCTGCAAGAACGGGGGCCTAAACGTGAAGAAAGAAACTCTGGCACAGGACGGGCAAAGAGCCCGGAGATGCTCGGCCAGGGCTGCTGGTGCGACCTGGAACCAGTTTGCAGCACGTTGAACATCAGGAAACCGCTCCAACTGCCCCGGCACAAGCGCTAAATAAAAACCTTTGTGGTCTTTGCAAGTAATTCCTGCTGGCTTTGTGATGGAAAGAACGAGATCTGTGGAGACGATATCTCACCACCCGGACAGAGACAGCAACATCAGAGAGCTCTGCAGCACCAGCCCAGCGCGCCTTCCCTTCCCGGGAAAAGGGCCGGCGGCTAGGGAGCCTCCCAGCTCGCAGCAAGAAAAGCCAGCAGCAGCAACGAAACCTAGCTGAAAACTCTCTCAAATAGTGCTTTTGTCAGTGTGACGGAACCGGCTCTCATTAAAGTCGTGTTAATGCCTCAGAAAGAGCAAATAAGGTAACTACGCACCTCTATAGGATGCGGCCGTATCACTTCTGTCTGCACTAGGTACGGTCGAACACGCAGAAGTGTGATTTTAGGTGGCTACTGTTGGTGCGTGGAAGTGATGGGATGGCCTCAAGATCGGCCTTTTTGGTTTTCTGGAAATATGCACATTTGTTTGAATATACAAAGAACGACAAGTGGCTGCAGCAATATAAGAAACCGGACAGGAGAGGACAGAGATGAACTAGTCATATTTCTGTTGCTATCCATCACTACTTTCGGACTGTATCAGAGTCTCATTAACCTGGCTGATTTCATTGACTGCTTTTCACTGCTGCACCCTCCAAAGTACGTACTTATAATAAACAGCAGCACCACAAAACACCAATAAAAATCATTAAAGCATAAGTCTCGTAATTTAGTACAAAGATTACCTTCTCCATCCAGATCTGCAGACCGCTGATTGCAATTTATTTCTCCCATTTACGCATGTCATATGAACATGCAAGCTGGATTCATGGCTTGGGCTTTCCATCCATCACCAGGGGTGCAGCAAGTCCATCTTGTTGATGGACCAAGCGAACAGCACCTGAGATATACAAGATGCTTAATTTAAACTTTAATTCCAACAAATTGCTATTTGCAATACTGTTCATTTTAAATGTGATGAAATTAGAGAATCATAGAATTGTTTAGATATTAGGAAAAACTTCTTCACTGAGAAGGTGGTCAAGCATTGGCACAGGCTGCCCAGGGAAGTGGTTGAGTCTCCATCCCTGGAGGTATTTAAAGAACGGATGGATACGGTGCTCGAAGACATGGTATAGATGGACTTGGCAGTGCTGGGTTAACGGTTGGACTCGATGATCTTAACGGTCTTTTCCAACCTTGACGAGTCTATGATTCTATATAAACATGTATATGTTTATATATAAACATTTATATATGTGTGTATATATATTTATATATATAAACATTTATAAATGTTTATATGTTTATATATTTTTAATTTGCTGTATTTGCCAATATACTTTCAATATAGCCACCGAATGGGTTACCTTC
This sequence comes from Platalea leucorodia, assembly GCF_965183815.1. Taxonomy (NCBI): domain Eukaryota; kingdom Metazoa; phylum Chordata; class Aves; order Pelecaniformes; family Threskiornithidae; genus Platalea; species Platalea leucorodia. Next base: position 3,134,152 of record NC_138841.1, read on the forward strand.
TTTATTCCAAGTTTACACAGAGCGCACGGTAAGGGATGGCTGGAGACGCGACCGGCTCCTGCCGAGCATCGCCTCTGCTCAGCCGAGCTGCGGCCCCCGGGGGCCTGGGGGAGCTCGGGGGGCGCGGAGCGGCGCGGAGGAGCGGCGCGGAGCGGCGCGGAGGGGCAGCGCCGCGGAGGAGCGGTGCGGAGCGGCGCGGAGGAGCAGCGCGGAGCGGCGCGGAGGAGCAGCGGCGCGGAGGAGCAGCAGCGCGGAGGCGCAGCGCCCCTCGGCGGCCCCGGGGCTGAAGGATAAAGCATCCCTAAAGCTTGAGCAGCCGCAAGTGGTAGCAGCTGCTCTCAGTAGGTGCAAGAGGTCGTCGGTGAAGCAACACTGACCAAGATGGGGGGGGGGACAAAAAGCCTGCGTTGCCTTTATTGCCAGGGAGAACACCCCCTCCGGCTGTGATTTATGTAAAGTAAGTACAGCCTAAGAACTATGGTGGTATTTCTCAGAGAGAAACCAAAACTGTAATTAGGAAATAAAGGAATGGCTTTTACTCTGAGTAAATACCAGGTTAGCGCCAGGTGTTACGGAGGCATCAGATGAGATGTAAAACTCATCACCGGCAGCAGTGAAAGGCATCTTTAAAAGCGCCAGGGGAAAAGGACTGGAAAGGGCTCTCATCTCCACCCTGGCAATTGCTGATAATAAAGTGCTGCTGTTTTCTACCTGGGAAATGAGGTCCCAGAGGTACGAGTCTCTCCATTTTTCAAAGGAGGGTTTGTTCAAATACATAGACGGGAGCATCCTCAATCATTACCGACTCCTGCTGCTACTGACCCACCGCACTGGAAACTGTAACGGCCCGCGTTCAAAATACCCTTTTGTTTTGATTTGAAAGTCGTGTCCTTGGTCTTGGAGGGATAAATAAAATGAAATAGAAATCTAAGAGCCGCTTCTTTGGTTGTCTCCTGAAGAGAAGGATGCAACAGCAAAACTATTTCAACTTCAGTGCTAGATGACCTGAAAAAATGACAGGGCTCTGCTAACAGTTATGAGCGCACAGCTAAATTCAGACACCACTTATTTATTGATGTGTTTGTACAATAGGAGTGGCTGGGAAGGCTGCAGACTCCCAGGTACCTTCTGATGGCACATAATAAGCGCAGACAACACAGACCTACAGTGAATAATAGAACAAAAAGCTTCCAGTATCACTGAAAATCAAAGCGCATATGCAATCAGATGCTATCCAGTTAAACCTCCTGGGAAGGGGAGCGAGGGGCAGCTTATGAGCCTAGCTCTTGCCATGAAGGAGATGGGTATTACAGGACAGTTGCATTAAAATATAAACATCCAACAGTATTAGCATTTAAAATTATAGTGCTATTTCACCATATGAATTCTAGTGTATCTCATATAATGCTGTTGATAAGGTCCAGCTAAAGAAACAGCATAAAAAATACATCCGCATTGTGGACACAATCCCAGCCCTATATTCTCAGTACTATGGTGATCTGGCAGGGGGGGAATCTATTTATGAGATAATAAAAGATGCATTAGAAATGACCAAGATGAATAAACTTCCCACAGCAACAGAGAGTTGACGACTCTGGTTTTTCCCAGAGCTGCAGGAAGGGTTTCAGGCCCGAGCAGAGCTCGCCTGGCACAGCACCGTTGTCCTCTCCGTGCTCAGGATGGGCCCTCCTCGGCCAGAGCGGGGTCACGGGCAGCCCCCGTGCCCAGGCGCAGCGGGGATGGTCCCGACATTGCTGGGCCTCTCTGCCCTGTCCCCGCCGAGGGATGCAGCCAGGCCAGCCACAGGGCTGTGGTTAAATCCTCCCACTTCTCATTCAGAAATACAAGCGATTTCACACACAGGGCATCCAAAGCTGACAAGAAAAAAGGCTTGTTATTTCCAGTCCCTCCGCAGGCCCCAGACATCTACCGACCCACGTGGCCCTCTCCATTTTCACGGCCGGCCGGTGTTACAGCGGGTCCACGCGCTGGCTGCACGGCCGGCTGCGCTGCGAGCCCGGGCAGCGGCTGCGAGCCCGCCCTGCGCGGGCTGCCTGCCATCCCCAGGCAGCAGCCCTCAGACACCTCCATCCTTCCACAGCTCCCCTTTGCCCGCTATTCATAAACACTGTGGTTTCTCCAATTACATTTTTCTTTCAGATATTTTTCTTCTTAGCTCCATCAAATGCATTTTCCCCCTGCGGTACCACGCCAGATTTACCGCTGCTGAAGGTCCTGACACGCTGCAGACCAGCCTCCATCAGCTGTTTTGTGAAGAGCAGAACTCTCCGATATGGGAATATTTCTGGTTTGTGCTTTTAGAAAACCTTTTCTGCAAGGATCTCAAGCAATTATGATGAACAAAGAGCACCATACTTTTATACAGCCAGAGCCCAGGGATCCATTAAGGGGGGAGTAAGGGGAGGCCCCGGGGGTGCTGCGGAGCGGAGCTGGGGAGATGCCGCAATGGGATTGAGGGGAGCAGGTCGGTACATGCGCGCATGTGGATGCACCAGAGCAAACGGCAACTTCAGGGGAAGGGCAGCAGCGCACAGCCTCTGCTGTAGCAGGAATTGTGTTTTGCCGTGATCTCGCACGCAGGAGAATTGCAACGGGCAGGGCTGTTACTGCTCAACATGACTTTGGCTGGGGCAACCGGAGGACTGAGGGAATTTGCACTCTAAGTTCAGAACGAGGAATACTACAAATCGACTGCTTTTTTCCACCTCCAAGAACTTTTCCTCTGACCCTTTGGGACGCAGCCTCTCTCAGCAGCATTTGTAATCTTAGGGAGAGCATCAGTGATGAGAAGTGACGCCGCATCATTTAGCTAAAACGTTCCGGTGACACAGGGCACACGATCGATACGTGGAGGCTGAGGCTCCATTACTTATAAGAATTGCTTCAGAGAGCGCTTTGGAAACGCAAGCCCTCTCCTGGGACCTCTCCTAGATGGTTTCAGATTAATTGTTACAGGTTTGTTGGTTTGTTTTTATGGAAGAAAGAAGATTTGTTTGCTCTTTTTCCCCCTGGAGTTTTACCATCATCTTTTCTCATTAGGATGGTGGCGGGAGGTCAATGGAGTCCCCTGTCTGAGCGAGATTCCTCCCTAATTTGGAGGGGAAACTTCCAGAGCTGCAGCGTGCGGGGTACCTTCCCCAGCAAGTCGCTCGGTGTTTCGGAGCAAACTGTGGAACACGCAACCACCTCCCCGCTACCAGCTTCTTCGTTAAACGCAAGGCATCAGAGACAAATTGTGGCTGTGCTCCCCTCCAGGCTCAGACTTGCTGGCCAAATGGTCTCCCGGCCATGTTTCTGGTGGCATTTTATTAGCACGCAGAGGAACAAAGCGGAGCAGAAAGCCTCCGCAGCCCGGGCTGCTTTGCCGAGGTTAGTCCTCCCTACCCAGAGGACAGGTCAAGAGCTGCCTCCCCTCCCTCTGCCCATCCTCCTTGTCACCATTCTCTCTGGTTTTTGGTTTTCTTAATTATTTTGGAGTCTAGAGAATAATCTGTCGTCAAATGCTGCAGAACGAATTGAACGTCAGGTTTTCAAGCCAGTCTAATAAAGCAGATGGTATCACAAGCCTGTAAATCTCCTCCCAACTTCAATGCATCTAAACACTGACAGATTATCCATTAATGGGCAGATTAATCCTGAACAGCAAAAACAGTGGGAAGGAAAAGACACGCTTTTGTCTCCATAACAGGGAAAATGAACACGCTAATACGTACAACTCACAGGAGAGGTGCAGTTACATCCATTACGAGCACACGGAGCGACGGGCAGAGCCCAGAGGCTTCCTCCAGCTGCCCAGTGCCTCGCTGGGACCAGTAAAAGAAAAATAACTTTATGATGGAAGGGACAGGGCTGACTGTCCTGATGTTGGAGTCTGCTTCCCAAACAGCCCAAGTTATTGTCAGCGTTTCTGGTTATTTCCCTTTCCCGCCGGGCTGGGACGGGACGCAGCCTTCCCGCAGACCCTCTCCCTAACGAGAGCTGTTTTGCTGATGCCCGTTGTGGCCAACTCCTCTTTGTCACTCTCGACAGCAGCAAGTGCTACTTCACTGGCCACTGTACAGCCACGTAAAGGATTTTTGGTCTTCTGTGTTGCAAGCGGTGGCCCCCCAGCGCAGCATCCCCTTCTCGATGCCATCCCCTCCTCTCCCCGCTCCTGATTTGCTTGGCAGGTGTGAAATATTAATTGCCTCACATGGGAGCTTGGCTCACTGTCTGTCGCATTTGACTGAAATATCATTCTCTGCTGCAAATATAATTACCGGGGGTCTGGATTTTAAAAATAGCCTCTCGCCTGTCTGTTAATTAGGAGCCATGCTTTGCTACACAATGAGATATTTTGGTTAATTATAAAAGAGAAAAGGACAAATTTGTCACGTCTTTTGTTTTCGTTCCACCGTGTCTCCCGGTGACAGCAGTGCCGAGCCGTGATGGACTGCTCAGCCGACAGCACCAGATGCTCCCTCCCAAGACGGGGAGGGGGTCAGTGCTGGCTGGGGTCTCCCTGCTGAGGGGGGTGCTTCCCCCTCCCCTCGCCGCGCTGAAGTTTAAACAAAGGAAAGAACATTTCAGGCAAAACCTGGATCTTCACTCAAATGCTCCCCAGTCAGATGTTTAAGGACTCCCTGATTCGAAGCACTGGTGTTTTCTTAAATCTGCCAGAAGTGCTGGCTTGAGGCAGCCTGGGCTGCAGCTCCAGCACCCAGCAGACCCTCTCCTGGCCGTCCTCTGCGTGGGCTGGCAACGCGGCGGAGGTGGCACGAGTGCATCCTTCCCCCGCCATTCCCAAATAAAGAAGACCTGTCTTCTCAGGCTCGCTGAGTGCTCACACCAATAGTCACACACATTTCTGGTTCGTGTCTTAAAAAGAAGGGAAAAAAAGCCATTTCATAGGTGGAGAGTGATGACAAGTTTGGAAATGGCAGGTGAAAGTGCTAACAAACCTCCCCTTGGCCTCATGTGCTAATTAATAATGTGTTAATAAACCTCCAGAAGAACAAAGGTCCAGGAGAACAGAGCTGTTGCATTCCCAAGCCCTGCTTGAAACCCAGCAGGCAGCAGCAGCCCAGGAGAGGGAAGGGCCAAGCGTTGCTTTATCGGTTGTGAAATTCCTGGTTACAGAAAGCAGCACCTACCCTTGGCACCCACCAGAGATGAGACACCGTTCTGGTTAAGCAAACTCATGTGAACAGGAGTCACGGAAACAACCAGCTGACCGCGTGGCTGTAAGGATGCGCTGTGCCACTGGGGCAGGAGGAGGATGCGGAGGAGCCGACCGGCGGCTGGATCCCGCAGCCAGCACCCCCGCCTGCGGACGGGGACCCGCAGAGCCTGCCACCGCCCCTCGGGTTCCCGCCAGCCGGGGTGCCAGGCCGTCGCTAGCAGAGATGTCTACATCGCAGTAAAGGGTTTCGTATGCTGCTCTGAATCATCCTCCTAACGGCCAACTTCAGCGAAAAGTAGCAGGTCATCCAGGTCAAGGGGTCGATTCAAAGCCCTGCAACTGGAAAGAAATTTTCAGCAACCTGCAGGTGAAGGAGCCTCAGCCAGCCCTCGTCCGTGGACCCAGGCAGCAGCAACTACGGAACCGAAAGGAGAGGGAAGGGAAGCAAGAGAGGAGGTGACAGTTTTTTTCTTGATCTGATGCTCGAATTGCCTGGTATTCAGGTACGTGCCTAAGGGAAACGACCTATTCAGCGCGGTGCCATGGGTTCCCTCTTCCTTTCACCAGTGCAATTTTTAGTTCTGTGTTTATGAAAGATCAGCAGCAATACTTTGCACTAAGATGCATTGACAGAATGTTTCATAATTATTTATGTAATTATCCAGCATTTCAAAGAACCCATGATAACAGCTTAAACTGATGTATTAAACAAGCATAATAATTATTCCAACAATATTGAATGCTGTTCTGTCAAATAATCATTTCATATATATGAAGAAAGCTTTCAGAAATAGCACCATAATTCAAGATGCTACCAGATTAATGACAGAAAAATTCCATATCCTTTTCCTGAAGACAGACAGAACTTTGTATATGGAAAATTAAATATGTATGTACAGAGAACATATGGAAGTATCATACCTCAAACCCAGTAAAAAACAATAGAAGAGGGAGAGAAAAAGAATAGCACTTCTTTAGCCTAGAATAATTGTGCAAGGATTACACTGCTTCAGAAACTTCTCCAGGTAACAAAGTAATCAGGACTAGAAAATGTTGTCTCTAAACCAACAGCCTCGATGGTATCTTTGTGGCCCAAATTCCATCCCAAGCCAGGTCCATATCGTCCTCGCAGTCTTAGTCTTCCCCCAATAGTGGCTACTGGGGAAAATAATAACAATAATAATAATTGGTTCCAATATAGCATAGGAAAATCCCTCAAAATGAACTGCAGCAAGGCTGTGCTTGCCTTCTCCTTCTGCTGATACTTCAGTAACACTTTGAAGAGTGGCACAAGTTTTATAACCTTGTGATGAAGATTAAAAAATAAAGCCCAGTAAAAATCCTTGTGAATTATTGAAACCGTAGCTCATTATAATGGAAGAAGTGTGCCTTTATTTTCAGTAAGTGACACGGGAGCAGAAAAATGGCAGGATAATGATGCTCAGGCAGAACAATTATTTCATTGTGATAGAGAAGCGTAAAGTTTATCACTTTGATTACTACCCTGATTTTTTTTGTGCACCCAGTTTAGAGAACAATAAATCAGGAGGGTTTCTGTGCTCCATCTCTGCTGCTGGAACCTGCTCCCCGCTCAGCGGCAGAAAGCTGGCCTGCCAGGGCGGGTGCTTGGTGCTCCATCGCATTGCTGCAGCCTCAGCCCTGCGTCCCATGCCCTTTCTGCCTAAAGCACTGAATTTGTAGCAGCCCCTGTTCCTCATTTTGCAATACAGAGTTTTGAGACAAAAATGTGGAGCTTGGACAAAAGACAAGCTCGGGATTTACAAGGGTCCCACCCTTGGACATGTCCAAGCTGAGGGTGTGATGCTGTTGATAATGATCAAAACCAGCTGCTAGCTGCCTAAGGCAGCGCAGAAAGGGGAATTTTTGGTTTTTTCTTGATGGTGGGAAATGGACAACAAAAAAACCCGCAGCAGGCACAGTCCTTCTGCCCAGACCTGCGATGAGCAGAACTTAACGCAATGGCCATCACCCAAGGAGAGGCTTCCACTGGAGAGAGCCGCAAGCCCCGAGCAGGGAGCTGCTTACCGCCCGCCTGCTGCTCCTGCAGCACTGCTGTTTACGCTGGCATTCCTGCTCTCCTTTGGGTATGTTTGCGTGACACTTTGCCCATAAAAGATGTCAGTGTGATGCGCTGTGTAAGAGTGACATAACTTTTATCAAGGGGAAATTTAAGGCTTAAGTGCCTTTAAAGTGCTGGCATTACTCACCATATGTGCTAGCTCTTTTTGAATATTACACCCATTATATGTAATTCTTTTTCCTCTTGGAGAAATATTAGCATGTATTTTTCTCCCCGTCAATCATTTTTTTTTGACCTTTGCATCATCAGCTGCCTTTAAGAGGGTCATGTTTATTCTGATGTCTGTGCCTTCCAGAGTCTCCGCTACCACCACCACCACGCCAGACTGGCAAGAGGATTCCTGCATATTTACATGGCATGTTCCCTTCAGGGAATTCGAGCTATTTCAAACTCAGTACGGAGGCTCCCATCACTCACCAGAGAAACGCAGCCATGGCCAGAGTGGAGATGAGCTGAGCGATCCCCGTGCTGGTGCGTGCGCAGACCGGCCGACGGGGAGCCCCTTGCTCAAACGCCCTTTATCCCACCCCTTCAACAGTCTCCCTGCTGCTGCAGCAGCGGTCGGCCCTTGCAGAGCCGTGGCCATAGTCCCGTGCTCCAGAGGGGCTCCCACCCATCATCTCTCACAGCACCCAAATGTTCGTAGCAGGGGCTGCCCCTCGCATGCCCAGCTCCCCATGTTGCAGGGTGCTGGGCTGCGGAGCATCTGGGCAACTCAAGGACTGATCCAAAGTCTCTAGAGCATTTTGGGGTAAGAAGGTCCACACTGCAGGCCCTCTAAACAGGCATTGAGTTTGTAAGTAAGTTCTCACTTCTTTTTGCACTTCTTTTTTCAAACGAGGCAATAAGCCTAAAGCTCAGATGCAGAAAAATACAGAGCTATGTCCCAGCCCCCAGTCTGGCACCACAAACAGGACAAGCTTTTCAGGTACTTTTAAAGCCAGTCCATTTACAATCCACTGCCTCTACATATAGATTGGGATTTTTTGTTGTTGTTTACCATGTGCCCTGCTACATAGCTACAAAGCAGCATACTAGATCACAACTGTCTTGCAAAGACAGGCCAGCTCAGGTAGGTAATGAGTCAGGCTAGACCCCTGGTTCGTGAGTTCATCACTGACGTCTCAACTGGAGAGAAAGGGTTGCGTTTCATTGTCTGTGTGTACGGGGTCAGAAACACATTCAAGGCACAAACAGTGAAAAGCTGAACCAGATGAGATACAGAAAAGCGCTTTGCAAATAAAGGTCCGATTTCACTCCCCACCTAGTGCTAATCCTGCGCAATCTGCTGTTGCCTTATGTCCCTCTGATCCCTCCAAAGCCTGGCCAGCACTTCACTCCTACCCCATCCCGGGCGTGATCTCCAGCGCCGTAGGAACTCCTCCGGGAGCTCTGCATCCAGGGGAAAAAACAAAACAAACCAACCAAAACAAAAAAACCCAAACAAACAGAAAAAAACCCCCAAAAACAACAACAACAACAACAAAAAGCAAAACCAAACCAAAACAAAATAAAAAAAAAAAAAAAACCAAAACAAAATAAAACAAAAAGCTGGAAAACCGCTAGATGGCAGCCGGAGCGGCGGGAGCCGGAGCATCCCCCGGGAGCCGGAGCATCCCCCGGGAGCCGCGCACCTCTCCCGCTCTGCCTTGCTCCCGCGTTCCCTCCACCCTTGTCCTGGCATCAACCAGCTCCTTCCTGCGCCCTGCGGCTCGGCTCGGCTCGGCTCGGCTCGGCTCGGCTCGGCCGGGGGCACCGGCGGGGCGGCGATGGGGCCGCGCCCGGGGACCCCGCCACCGGCAGCGACAACCTCCGCTATCATCAACCGCCTGCATAAATTATCCCCCTAATTACACCATATGCACAAATTGTACCGTGTTAATCACTACAGAATGCTAATTACCCTGCCTCGGGGGGGCCCTGCCAAGCTCCCCGGAGGTTCGCGGCTGGATTTTGCTCCGTGCCCCGCGTTTGCCCCGGGGATGGGCTGGGTTTGGCGGGGCAGCGCTCCCCCGGACGGCGGTGATTAACCCAGCTGCAGGGTGTTGCTAGCTGAGAAATCCCCATCATTTCCCTCAATGGGAGGCGTTGGGGAGAGCCATTTGTTTTAATAAGGCTCTTTTGTGCACGTGTGTGCGCGCCTGTGTGCGCGTTTGGTGGCTGTTGCCGTGTTTTTGGGGTTGTAATTGTGATAACAGATGCTGGAGGAGAGAAGTTGCAGTCCTGGACCTCTTGTCCTGCTCATTACTGCCTCTGCGAGCTGCCACTCGCACCCCAAAGCTGCTGTTTAATGAGCCTCGCTCAGCAGCAAGAACCAATTAATAGTCGAGCACCTTGGCTCGGTCTTGGTAAATGCAAAGCCATTGAGTTAAAGCAAAAATAAGCGGAGAGCAAACCCTCGCATAATCCTCCACCACGGGGCAGCCGCAGCAAACCTGGGCTCTGCCATTAGGCGAAACGGCTGTTGGCATCTGTGTTGCGGGCTCGGCTCCGTTCTCCCCCCGGTGTCCCACACCCCGCTCCCCGTCCCGGCCATCTGCAATATTTCAGATGGCTTATTGGTGAGACATGCGGTGCGAAGGAAATTAAAAGCTCTACTGTATGTAAATGGGAACCTGTGCAAATGTGCTCAGGAGCTCTGGGGAAGGAGCAGCTGTGATTTGCCAAGCCAACCAGAAAATTAAAAAGATTGTTTTACAAACACGCGGAGGGCGTGCGCGTGTGCGCACACGCGTGTGCGGGGGTGGCCCCAGCTTCGGGCAGAGCCCTGGGTCCCCTCCGCTCCTCGCAGGGTGGGAGCGGTGCCGGCCTGCGCTGGAGCGAGGGCGGCGGAGGCAGGGAAGGATTTGCAGTCCCTTGGTTCTCAAATCCCCTCTGCCAAAGACCGCTTTCATCCTGAGAGCAATGAAAGGCAATCGAAGGGGACGGGATCTGTAGCTTTGAGCTGCAGGGTAGTAATGAGGCAGTTGAAAGTCTCCTTCTCTTCTAGGTCAGTGCTTTGCAGACAGGTCAGGGATCCATCCCTGCGTTTAACCCCCCTTTGAAGCGAGGAGGACACCCTCGGTTTCAGGGCTCAGCAGAGATGGGAAAACTCAATCCCCTTCAGAACATCTCAAGCACCCCACGCCTGAGGCGCGCAGCAAATGCTTTTGCTCAAGACTTGTCCTGCAGCTGACCTGAGCTCACCGAAGGTGACAGAGCTGCAGCGAAGCGACTCGTGCCCGTGTGCCCACGGGCAGGAGCCGTGCCAGAGGGTGGCAGCTCCAAAGAGCGGGGCGAAGGAGCCGGCAGCGCAGCGCCTGCCGGCAGGGTTCCGTCTCAGGCTGGCCCGCAGCAGCTGTAAGACACGATCCCAGCGGCTCTCCAGGGATCTTCTTGCATTCTTCACCCACCAGGCCTGAATATATTTCTTGCTGCGGGTTATAAGAATTCACTCTTACACTCTGATTTAATGAGGTGTCTTAAATGTGGATTTAATCACAGCATTAAGGTAACGGTCACTGCATTCAAACTGGTGAGTGCAAACATCTTTCCTGAGCAGGCAGCTCTGCTGCATCCTTATTAATCCAAAAATCATATCCATATTAATCACTCCACAGATTATTACTCGACCCATATCAATTACCAACCTGCTAATCCTCCAGCCCATGCACCGAGGTATTAGCCTCCCCACCAGCCGGCTCCTCGCTGCTCCTCTGCAGCTGGAGAAAGAGATTCTGCCTTGTTTCAGAGGTCCGTCCTTGGGAGCGAGCTCCCCGCAGAGCTCCCCACTTAACAGCTCCATATCAAACGGCAGTCAATTTATTAGTGTGTGTGTAAATGAGGTATTTGTTTGAGACCTGCAATTAGCACAGCGCTGAGACCACTGCGGACGCTTTTCCTACAGCCTCCCCGTGCCAGCAGGCACCCAGCCCCGGCAGCGCCCTGCTGCTCCGGCTCCTGCTGCGGCGGGAGGCACACCGCTCCCATGTGCCCGGCAGGGACTGCAGCATCTCCAGAGGGTGATTTAGCTCAGCCGGGGTGACTTATCTTCTAGAAGCACTGATCCCATTTATGGATCTGTAGCAGGAGAGGTGAATCCCACCCATTAGCGTGATAGGAGCTGCTGGCCAGGGCTGTTATTTTGCTGCCAGCCTCGCAGCCAGCAGAGCTTATAATCCTTCTGGAAGCATCGGGCCATCCTCCTGCTTCTACCCGTAGAGGCAAAAAGGCCAGGCCGTGCACAGAGCAATCCTTTGACTTCTCTCCCAAAGTGGATTTGAGCATTTCTGGTGCTTGATCTATTTGTTTGGTGTATTTGTTCTGTGTGACTAGCCTTGAGCCCCTTCCCTCCCGGGCAGGGTGCTGCCACTCTGACCTGTGCTTGCCAAAGGCTAAAATGCTATTCGAGCACACATAAAATATGCATGAGGTCTGTGACCTAGTCTATAAACTCCTGTACAGCCTGAGGCAATGCCTTTGTGGTGAGCTCAGAGAGACTGCGGGTTCCCGCTGCAAAAATCAAATGAACGTCAAAAGAATGCTTAAAAACTCACGCACGAGCAACTCTCCCCCCGAGATCATCCCAACACTTCCCTTTGTGAAAGCTGAACATGGTAAAAAAAAAGAACTTTTAAGCATTTATATCTTCTCCTCAAAGCTCAGCCTAATTGAGTGCTAACAAAAGAGAAAATGCTTTCTCCTCTCCGGGCAGCCGGCAGCGGCTGGAGCAGAATGACAATGTCGGCGGTGCCGAGACAGGCAGCATCGCGCAGTCCGGCCGCGCATCCCGGCGGCTCCCAGGCCGCCCACCGCCACCCTAGCACCAAGGGTGGCGTGTCCAGAGCCAGCCCCGGCACCCAGCGGGGACTCGGCTAATGAATGTATTAGTCTCCGGTGCTTCTGCAGTGCTTTTCATCTGAGGCTCTCAAAATACAATTAAATCTCCCAACACCTGCACAAGGGATGGGAAGTAGCTCCATTATATTTTTCAGAGGGGAGGGAGGCAGGCAGGTTGCTCACATGGCAAGGCACCAGCAAAGCTGGGAGTGAACAACAGGGGAGAATAATTCTCTCCACTGCAGGAGTAAATGGAGGCTATTTATTGCTTTGAAGCACCAGGAGGCTGGGCTATCTCCAGCTTTTGTGTCTATGGAGCTGGTGGCCCCAGTACCAGGCTCTTTGCTTTAGCCGTAGCGGGGCGTCAGCGGCCCTTCGAGGGTGCTGGGGGGAGCTGGAGGGGCTCTGCAGCCCCAGCGCAGCCCCCCCTTCCCCCCCGAGGGGCTGATGCTGCTGGGGACCCAGCTGCTGGGGACCCAGCTCCGTGCCCCGGGGGGCCGAGGGGGGTGCCCGGTCACCGCAAAGCACCCAGCACATCCCCATAGCTCTTGGTGAGTGCTGAGCAAAGCAAAGCAACCGTGGAAAAGGATAATTTTCAACTTATAAAGATCATTGCTGATTTTGTTTGAAATGGGCTAGAAAGCAGAAATCCCGTGTTTTGTATTTCGTACTGCTAAGAGAGCCTCCTGCTCCCTTCCCAGCCTGCTCTGGAACAGAGATGCTGTGAGATCAGCTCGAAGCACCGAGGGAGGACCCGTGCACAGCCCCATGTGGACCCAGTCATGGAGCTCCAGGATTTGCCTTGAAGTAAGTCTGGATGAAAAAAAAAAAAAATAGAGTTTTCCTAGGGAAAGAACAGGATCTATTTATAAACCCCCAAACGTTATTCCTGGTGCTCAGGCCATAGACAAGCCTATTTCCAGGAGCAGTAAGGGCGAAATGGCAGTCATAAACCGCCAGTAATCAAATGTGAAAAGAACAGCCCAATTCATTAACACCCAGACAAGCTGATAGAGACATTCTTAGTAATCAAATATTACCATGGAGTTAATTTTTACCTGAGTTGTTTAAGCCTGGCCATCCTCCTTCCCTTTTCTTAGACATTTTGCCATAGGGCAGCATTGAACATTTGTAATTAGATTCCTTCACTGGAGTTAATTATGAAGCGACAATAAAGCCTGAGTGGTTTCCATTTTCGTAAGTATTGTTTTGAACGAAAAACAAATCCTTTGTTTTGGCATCGATATTTGTAATTTTAAATTTAACATGAACCCTGGGGTATACTCTTGATATAAATAGATACAGACACATTCATGTTGTATTATGCTGTACATCTATTTTATACTGTGTTATAATACTTTCACATTATTTTATATACACTTGTCTGCACAAACGTATCTACATACTGGAGCAGATACAAGATTTCTCTTCTGGAAGATCTGTAAATCAATTAGCTACTCTTCATCCCGGTGCTGTCAGACGTGTAGCCCCCACTGGCAACACCAGGACTTTGCAGGTTCCAGATTGACCCGGCGCCTGGGGAAACGTGGGCACGGAGAGGGGTCCTGGGCGTCCCCTGAAACAATTCTGGAGTAGGGAGGAGAGGTTTTACCGTGGTTATTAGTGATGTGCTCCATTTTAAGCAATGAAGTGTCCAATCAACACTAAGCTAAAGTTCCACTACAAATGTGTGAGTTAGCCACTTAAATATAACACGACCATGCATGTTTATTAGAATAAAAAGCGATAGATTTTTGTGGTTGTTATTGCTAGTTTAAAATAACTGATTACATACAATTATATGTCACCCTCTAGCTAAGCATTCACAGAGGAGAAAAGATGCTGGAATTTAAACAGGTCAATATTAATGCCATGATTGTATTTGGTAATTGAAAGTGTCACCTCCATTAGCTTGCCCTGATAACCAGGCTTGAAAAGCCAGCGCCAGGATGTCCAAAATCCTTTCCACTATTTACAGAGCGATGGCTATTCGTAAGCAACAGGGCAATCCCATATGTTCAGAAGGTGAAATAAAAGCTGGCCTAGGGGATACAGAGAGTGAGCACAGTCAAAGCTGAAACGGGGAATGGAGGATAAACTCAAAGCTGTTTTGCTGCTGTTTCAGAGAGAAAAACGGCCCCAGGCAGGCTGCAGAGCTGCGGTACCCCAGCTCAACGCTGCGGTACCCCAGCTCAACGCTGCGGTACCCCAGCTCAACGCTGCAACAGCAGCCTGTCGGAGGAATGTTTGCTCGCACCCACAACCTTACCCAAGTAAAGTCCAAACCTGCTGTTTTAGCGACGCCTTCCCAAGTGTGTCTTTGTGGCTCTTTGCTCTTCTGCATTGGACCTGGAAAATGATAGAGGGATTTAAGCCATCTCCATTTTATATAACCTTTATTAAGCATCACTTGACCTTGTCAGTGCTGATAAAGCCTGGTGAAGTGCATGCCAGATAAAATGTAATTTTTAATTGAGTATACTTATTATATTAAATATATTAACAAGGTGCAGATGAATACAAATGACCCCATGGTCAATGCTGTCGATTCACATTGAAATTTCTTTCACCTTTGCTGAGCTGAAGGAGTCAATAATCTCTCAAAGGTCGCACATGGAGTGGAAAGGTCTCCTGCCAGCAGCCCTCCTGCCGCCCGCCTCCAGCATCTCTGCTGCACCGCAATGGCCACGAGCAGGTCAGCACAGAGCTCACCAGCTCCGGAGCTCCCCTGTAAAACACCACACCCCGCTCCTCCAGCCTTTAGGAAAGCTCTGGGAACCTCAGCTCAGTTCAGACTTTATTCTTGGTATAAGTTTAGACTAACCCAAGGCACGAGTGAAAAACAATCATCTCCTCTTTTATACCTTGACTTCACAAATCATGTAAAAATTCCCTCAATATTGGGTTGGCACACCCCGGCTCAGCACTGGAGCGGTTACAGGACTGCCAGCATCAGGGCTAAGAGAGCCCATGGGATCAATCCGTGGAGGATAAAATCTACTGGTTTAAAGTGGGAGGCAGCAGGACGTGGCCCCGCTGCCTTCCTAAGGGTCACGTCAAGCCTTGCTCTCCATTTGAGGAGAGTAAGATAAAATGACCCGCCTGAGGAGCAGGCTGCCGCGCTGACATATTTGCAGTAGCTTCAAATCGGAGCCGCTTCCCGTCGCCCTGTTAGCACTGCACTGAACCAAGCGGGCTCAGTGTCAAACGTCTGTGTAAAAACTACATCTTGGGGCAGCACTGAACTCCCTGCTGTGATCCACGGTGTGCCATGCCTTCCCCTTCTGGGTTAGATTTATCCTTTTTAGTACCGAATTTAGAAAGAGAAAAACCCTAAGATCCTTCAGAAAAAGCAGTAAGACCTCTTGTTCCAGATCCCCATGTTTCTTTTTTAATGCTTCCTTAAGGGTCTCCATTTTTCTGTCACTTCTCATCATCCAGAGTAATTTTGGGCTGTTAGAGAAAGTTCATTGCTGTAATTGCAACCATATTGGTCATTAAAGTTGACAGACAGCTGCTGAAGTCACTTGCCGATTCCTACTATTCAGCAGATGCCTCTCAGCATTTGCTAAAATGTTAGCTTGAATTTATGAAATGGAAGCAAATGCATTGTACCTTAAGGACTGATAATTTCAAGGAGGGGAAAACATGAAAAACGCATCCAGGCCTTTTGTTTGTAAACAGCGTTTGCCCGCTCCTTCCCTAACGAGCGTGGAAGCACCCCGTATTTCCCGCAGGCCAGAAGGCTGCCTGCGTGTCCTCTCCCGCCTGCAAGGATCGGCGCTCCTCGGCGAGACAGCGTATCTTTTTCTGAGACGATGAACCAGCACGTCTCACGGGGCATTTCTGAGCTTGAGGCCATTTAGCAACGATGCTAAAACTCTGCAGTGAAGGCTCTCGAAGAGCAGAGGCCAGCAAGGACGGCAGCAGCCTCACCCGCCCCGCTCTGTGCGAAAGGACGCCGTGAAGCAGCATCGCTCAGTCCCGCGGAGCCTCCTGCATCTACCGCACTTTGCTTTTCATTTACTACCGGAAAAATTTTCCCTGCTGCCAAGGTAGAAGTTGCTTTGCAAAGGCTGGAGGCCAGGAGGCAACCCCAGACCCCCGTCCAGCCCAGCTGCACCCCCGGCTTCGCTGGACAGGGGTTACTTCCAGATTTCCAGTTACCCATTTATTGCTGGTGTGGTTCAGTAAGTAAATATTTCTCACCAATATACTCAGCTTATACAATACATACCACACACCACATGTTAGAAAATAAGGACCCACTCAAGAGGGCTTTTTTAACCAGTAAACTTTATTTATATATAACAACAGTACAAAGTGAGTCCTTGGCTTGCAAAATAGGAGTGTTTCGTATTTACAATAGGTACACAATAATATATTAGAATAATAACAAAACCCCCTTTTTTCCTTGGAACATTTTTAAATACTTAAACTTTCTTACATTTTTCCACAACACTTGTAAAAACAACAAAAAACAGACAATCATCTTAAAAAAAATATAATACAGAACTCCAGTGTGTCAAGTATAACGGGGAGGGGAGGAGCCAGAGAACGATACGGTGGAATGGGTACGGATACAGATCAATTCGTTATTCCTGCCAATACACAAATCCCCTAAAACCGGCACGTGTTTACTTTAAGGAGGGGGGCAGAAGAAATCAGAATCTGTTCCATGGCTGATACCCCTACATTCTGTGACATTTTTGGGGACTCCAGAAGTTTTAGTACCTGTACGTTCCCTTCCCCTTGCTGCTTCCCACCGCTTCTCCTAACGGCCCCCAAGGTGCCGTTAACACAGCAACGCTCATCAACGTGAGAAGGACATTTTACTGCAGTATCTTCTGAAGCTATGAAATAACGTGGCAAAATCAGCTCATCAGCTCATTTACTTTCCATCGGCTCCTCTTGCAGGCGCATCTTTCTGCTGTCCAGTCCGTGAGATGGAAACATCTGATGGAGAAGCTGTTGCATAAACTTCCAAGCTTATTTGAAATAGAGGTATTAAAAATCTCAAAGGAAAGGCCATACAGGAGATCTCGTATTCGATTTGGCAGCCTCAGGAGGCCCAGAGAGTTTGGGATATTGTCCGTGCAATTGGATGGACCCTGCAGGTCTTTGGAGCAAGTTCTTAATGCGCTGCAGGAACGTCTATTTTTTTCAGTATTATATTCCACTTTTACAAAGAAAGGAGAGGAATGGGTAACACAGGGGCAAAACAGGGATCTGAAAGAACAAGCACACAGACACCACCGTGCTCACAGCACGGCCAAAGCACCCGCTGCTGCGTTTGAGCTGCTCCCGGGGCAACCGCAGCAGCAATGTCGGCGCAGACGCCCAGGCGAGACGAGGAGCTGCTTCTCCAGCAAGGCAGCAGTCGGTCTCTGCCGTCCCGTGCTGCCCCGCTGCCTTCGCCTCCCCACCTCCCGGCCCCCGCGCGGCCCCCGCCCGTGCCGCCGCGGACGGGCAGCGACGCGCCCCGGGCTGCGGGCCGCGCACCGGAGACCCAGAGCTTGCCGCTGGACGCGTGCCCGCGGAGGAGCCAGGAAGGCAACACGTACCGCCCGCGGCTGGGGCGCCGGCCTCTGTGCCGTGCCTTGCCCAGAACGGGAATGCCGCCCGAAGCTGGGGATTTTTCATGGTGAACAGAGGCTTTGCACAAAGCCTTCCAGGAGGTGAAAATCGGTTCGAAGACTCCCATCCTCTTCCCCTTCAAAACTAATCTGACCAACCTACATTTCAATTGCACATTCAGGGTTGCTCAGCTCAGCAGATCCTGAACGGCGCCTTCTTTGCAGTGCACACAGGCATCTTTTATTCCAATTATTTCCCCACTGCATGTCTGATTAAAAAAACCAAAAGCATCCTGTCCATGTGGGTGCTGCGTGGCCTCTTAGCTGTCACCAGTGCTTTGCCTTCAGCCTCTGACCCACTGGTCTTGGTGGCCTCGGGCGAAGGCTGGGGCGACGCAGGAGTTAGCACCGAAGACACATTCACTAAACAGACGGGACTGCTCACCTAGCTCTACCTAGCACGCAACTATATACAACGTCGCAGCTCCCTGCGTTATTGGCTTGCGGTTTATGGTACAAATGCAACTCTGAAATAGGATGGCTGAAGCTTTGTGGCATTTTAATGCATCGTTGATGTCAGTTATTTATCCTTCTCTGAACGTTTTTTCTTCTCTCCAGGGTACAGTCACTCGTGAGCTTTCCCTGACGTCCCAGCTTATCCAAGTCAGTCTATTTTAGTTTCATTTAGTTTGGCGAGCTGAGTCCCCATGACAGGTGAGCTCTGACAGCACTGGAAACTGGATGGAGAAGAGCCAGTGACAGGCGAGAACGTGGCTGGGCTGCTGCCAGGGAACAGGCTGGAGACACAGGCTTGGACAGGAGCATCACGGGGACCGTGCCGGGAGCTGCTCTGCCCTTTGCCAACCTGCTGCCCTGGGGACGGGGCGAGGGCAGCGGGCAGGTCGGTGCTCCTCATCCCCGCTGGCTGCTCGGGACTTCTGGAAATAAGACCTTGTTTGCAGGTCGTGCCCACCGCAGGAGGGAAGCGCTCCGACCCTTTCCACGCAGACTTAAATGACTCGCACCGAGGCGCTCAGCATCAGCAGCATGCAGGAACGCGACCTCAGAGCTTTAAGTCCTCTTGCTTCTGTCCTCCACATGTCCACCCAAATTGTTTCCTACATTATGACATTTTTGGTGAAGTCCAGTTGAAGGTAGGAGAGAGAACTGATGCGGGGGCGGGCCATTAGGATTTTAAGACAGTGTGTTGAAGGCACTGCTGTGATGAAGGTCTCTGTTGCCACCGCGTCGAGCGGCTGCACTCGCCATCCCCACTGCGTCACAGCACCGAGACCCTGCGGGAAGGCATTGCCGTCCAGCACGGCCACGTCCAGCCTCCTTAGGGATAAACCTCCCCGACACGCGCGCTGCCTGCGATGCTGCCCACCAGCAGCGAGGCCGCGGCAGCGGTTTGATTTCTCAGCGCTGGTTCCCGTGGTGGGTCTTCACACAGCTGCGAACTGGTCCATGCTGGATCCCACAGGGGCTCCAGCACTTTGGCCGTGCTGATCTCTCCTGCCTCCCTTTAAACATAAATTCATCATTTATGGCAAAGCGTGGACCACTTGAGGTCCACATCCTCTGTACTTTGGTGGGCTGCAGTGTTGTTGTGCTCCACAGCGGGGCTCATGTGGAGACAAGCTTGCCTATAAGTTAAACTCTTGTATATGGGTTTTTAATAAAGGCTTTCAAGGTGGAGAAGCGTTTGATTAGCACCTTGCTCCCCCTTGGAGTGGGTGCTTTGATAGCTCATGAGCAGAAGATTAAATGGAATTATTTAAGCAGTGACACCAGGCAGAGAGATTCCAGAAAACGACATCTCCCACTTTGATGTCGAGATACCTGAAACAAAGTGAACTGGAGAATCGAAACACCAACCGGCCTTGCAGGAGGAAGGGGGCAATGAGAGGGATGTGAAATCGGTTCATCTAAGGCAAAGTCACTGCCCCCTCCTGACCAAACCTCGAGTCCAGTTTGCTGCAAGTGCGAGGAAAATGCCATTTTGAGATCCGAGGCTTCCTCTTCCCAAAGGAGTAAGCGAAAAGTCAGATGCAAACAGGGCGGTAGATTACAAGCGCTTTGCCCCAAGGGGATATGTTGCTTCATTCCATATAATTGCCTGTAAAGATCCATAATTCATGTCAACCGCCACGAGGAGACACTTGGCAGATTATTTATAGGCCACCCCTTCCAGCCAGCACAGTGCTGCTCCCTACGCCATCCTCCTAAGGCCTTTTCCGATGATGGAAGAAGAGATGTTCCTGCTGCCTCCCTCGGAAGTCAGTCAAAAGTGTAAGAGCTTACTGGCTTGCAAAGTGCTCCTGCTGCTTTCCCTTTTCTCCTCTGCTCAGCTTCCTTCCACAGCACAGAAAAGAAACTCAGTTGTCCACTCCTCTCCTTAGTGCTCTGGTGTATTCATGGAATACAGACCCCGGGTTTAGCCAGCTTGGACACGTTGGATTCTTTTAATCCTTCCTCACAAACCAATCCCTCTGGGCTCTGCAATTATTTTTCTTTTCCCCCCTCATCTTTACCTTCCAGGATACTCCCACTTTACGGGCCCTTTCCCAGGCTCCTGCCAGCGGAGGGGGAGAGGCTGCTAAGGGGCAAACCAGCCGAGCAGGGCCGGCAGCCCACCGCACCGCACACGGAGCATCTCGAGCAGGGACGCATCCCGCGTGCCGCCTCTGCCGCCGCCTGCCCGTGGGGGAACAGGCAGCCAAAACGCACGTGGAAAAGGGACCGGTCACCGGCACCGCTGCTGGGTCGCCGCAGCACCCGCCCTCAGCGCTGCCCAACAAAGCCCTTGCCAGAGAACCCAGGGGACGGTCAGGGACCTCCGCCTTCGCTGAGAAAATACTGGGGAAGGGGGAATGACAAAATGTTTGCTTACGGGGTGCTCCTGGCCAGGAGGCAGAGAGCAGGAGGAGGAAAGTATGCTTAAAAGCGGCTACGCAAAAGCCTCTCAAATAGACGTGAAGAAAAGAAGACCACGAGGGCCTGACTCGGGCTGTAGGGCAAGCACACATTCACCAGCACCCAGGTGATGAAAAGCCAGGTCTTTGCTTTGGGCAGTATTCATATTTTGTGAAACTTGCAGAAATAGCTCTGCAGGTTAATATTTAAAGTGTTTGGAAACCATCTGGAGTGCTTTCTTTGGGTTTCAGAGTACCATAAGAATTTGGTGGATGATCTGGATATGAATACCCAAACCAATGACCATAACTAGAATATAGATCTGGAAATCACTCACATAAGCTGCATGCCGCATCACTGTGAACAGCAGTCACAGAAACCAGTGAAAAATGAGACCTGGAGGATTTCAAAACCTGACACTCCGCATCCCCTGGAATGCCCCAGCAAAGAGCAGGGCAGGCTGGCGGCTGCTGCAATGACGGCTCGTTCACCAGACTTTAATAGGGCAACCTGGACATTTGCACATTTTCTGTCTTTAAAATTAGATTCACTGTGCGGGAGAAGGATCCCCGGGAAGGGAACTCTCCCGATAACGGGCAGTACGAATCCTGCTCTGCTTCTCAGTCTCTGTTTCTGCCAGCTCTCTCCGTCTCTCAGTAAATCTGAGCCCTCCAGTTACAAAGCTCAGGCTGTTGTAAATGTCAAGAACTTATTGCACAAGGTTGATCATTAGTATTTTCTTCCAGAGTATTAACAGGGCCCAGAGAAACTCACACAAGTGGATTACCAAGGAAAGTGGATGCGGCATGGCTTTTACTGAAGGGTAATTAAAACAACAAGTTTCCTGAGTATTTCTCTACACGCTTCTCGCCTCCCCTGCTGCTGGCTCCCCTCAGGACTGCATCTCGAGACCAAAAGCCGGCAGCTCCCCCGGAGCACGGGGAGCCTGTGGTGACCCCCCCGGGCTGCCCTGGGCAGGAGCGGTGCAGGAGGGGGACGATACGAACACGGATTTTCCTTTGACACGCGCCCACTGCAAACCGAGGTCCCAGCCCGGCACAGCACTGCCCGGGCAGGGCTGAGCAGATGCCAGGAGCTATTTTGCTGCCACTGCCAAGCTTATGCAGTCAATACTTGTATTTCCATTAGAACTAATCACCCTGTCCTCCCCACTGCAGCCTGCACAAATATCAATATTTATTACAGAGAGAAATATTTACAGCCTTCCTTCCCCTCCTGGCACTCTACAAAGGGACACACATAAGCTTTGGTGTCTTTGAAAGAAATAACACTCACAAACATTTGCCTGCCACTGGCCACAAGAACACGTGCCGTCGGGGCCAGCGAGGAACTGAATATCACAACGAGACGCCGAGACAGAGACAAGACAGCAGCGCTAGCTGGCCCGTGGAGTGCTGGTCAAGGCTCTCCCTTGCCTAGAGCAAAGATTTCTTTCCCCTCCCCAGTGGAAATCCAAGCCCTGGGCCTGACCCCGGGCGACACCGCGGATGCTGGCAGAGAAACTCAAAGGGAGCCTGTGCTGATCAACTCTGCAAGTCAAACAGAAAAGCAATAAATACCTCATCTCGCTACGTCGAGTCTTTTCAAGTATCGCTCACTGTAAACATTGGGGGTTTGTTGGGTTTTACTGCAAGAAATCAGAGGCGGCTGCCAGAAACCACCACCAAAACACAAGCAAGGAGGCTTCATCCCAGCTCTGCCCGACGGGGAGAGGGCAGCCGGCCGCTTCTGCGCAAACGGTACCTGCAGAAACCAGCAACGCGCCGACCGCAGCTGGGCCCAACCGGGGCCGCGCCGCCGCTCGGGGTGCTGCTGGGTCACCGCGGCGGCGCCGGCATCCAGCCAGGCGGAGTGGGGGTGGGAAGGGGGAAAGCATTTAAAATCAGATCTTTCCTCGTTCAACAGTAAATGGGATTTAAAAAATATATATATATATTGACGCTATATAAATACATAGATAAAGCTGGATTTCAAGACAGGTTGGATGATCTGATGGTTTTGCAATTCGGGTAAAGTTCCTTCTAGTGCCTATAAGTTACTCAGCCACTGAACTATTTTCTGGCTAAACTGCTATTTTACTTGTGTAAAAAGGTGTGGTGCAAACTTGTGCTCATATTTCTTGTAAGATCCCAAAAAGAAGAAAATTTCGGTTTTCCAGACTTTCCAATTGGCGTAAGAGACCGTTCGCAGAACGCTTGAGCTGCGTCCTCGGGAGCCTCTCGAGGACAGGATTCAGAGCTGGATCTTGTTGCCAGGATTATCTCTGTGGCCTCTGTGGTTTTTGCTCTATTTCTTCTTTTTTTTTTTTTCCTTTTTCTTTCTTTTTTTTTTAAAAAAAAAACTTTAAATAAAGTTTTATTTTCTAATATACATCAAACAATTTTCATGCAAAGCAGCAGTCATGGAGACATCCAGACTTTCCAGGTTCCTTCTTTCCATGTATACTCGAAGCAGTGATCCATCTTGATTTGACTTTGATTGAGATGCTTTGTCTTTTTCTCTTCCTGCCTTTTCAAACTGGATCCTATATGATTTTGAACACAGTCAGTCCTTGGGCCAGTCTCTGCTCCCTCCAGAAGAGCCTTGGTATTTGTGTGTGTCCAGCGCCTTTCTTGCTTGTTCTCCCTCTCAGTTCCCGACAGTCCGTGCAATCCTCTGCCCTTGGCCGTCCGTGAGCACCGCAACCTTTCTTCAGCTCTCAATAGACATGGCACCAATAAGTTGCTCTACTTTGTACGCCAGACGCTGCCTACGTGCCTGCTCATCCTGCTCCAAAGCCCCAATGAGCTGGTACAGAAAAAATAAAAAGGGAGAAAAAAAAGAGAAAGAAGTCAGCGTGCGAGAGGGGGTGGTGGAGGTGGGCGGGCAGCAAGATGTGAGCAACTCGACACGTGGATGCGTGAAACCGAAATAACGAACGGCAAAGCAACGCGACGAGCACTTCGCCATGCCGCGGCCGTGCCCGTTGATTTGTTGGACCGCTCGGTGCACGTTACCTGCACGACAACATCATTCCCACTCTTGCACCTTGGCCTCCACATTTCTTGTCTCATTTAGCATGAAAGTTATGAGATTTTTAAACCCTAATCGGAAAATAGCTGTGGCATTGTATCACAAACGCATACATGCAATTAAATGACAAAACCCTTCCTTTTAATGGACATAATTGCAAAATAGGTTCTTCTTACAGGGAAATGAAGGGGTGGAACAGATGGCGAGAACTTGGTTTCAAGCGATGCATTCATTAAAGGAGCTCATGCTGCCAGGGATTCTTTGCAAACAGGAGCCTGCATCACCACAACATGGGATTTGTACCATGCTGCTCCCAAAAGACAGGGATGTTTCTGGGGAGCTTCACTAGGTCATGATGATTTTCCACTGCATTTAGGAGTGGGCTGCACTGGGCGCAAGCCAAGGCTGAGGGATGCAGTTGCTCCCACAACATTTTAGCTCTCAGTCCCCTGGGGAGTACGCTACAGGCACGGCCAGGACCTGAACCAATTTGTGCATGAACAGAGCAGAGCAGGGCAGCAGCGGTGCAAGCTACGGCGCTGCTGCATCGAGGACGAGAGAGGAGGAAGGAGCTCTGGGTGGCAGCAAGGGGATCGCTGCCCAACCCACTACCGTGCAGAAGCACGGCTCCTCTCCCACGCCGCATGTGCCCGGGGCGACATCGCCTCTGCGCCCGCCCCAGGGGACACCCACCTCTTCGCTGTACTTGCTGACGTAGGAGTAGATCTCGTTGAGTGCGCTCAGCATGTTGAACTCAGCGGAGTGCAGGCGCGACTGCTCAGCGAGGTAGGCGTTCATGTCTTGGTCGCTGATGGCGGGGAGCTTGGCGATGTCTGCGTAATACCTGTGGGAAGGGAGGGCCATGAGAAACACGGAGGTTCAAAATGGCCCTCTTCTCCTTAGGATTTAAACTAAGCTCTACAGGGAAAAGGACATCATTTTGCTTTAGGCTTACACCTAGCAAGAGGGAATCCTGGTCTGTAACAAGCTGAAAATAAGAGCAGCGATGCTCGGCAGTGCTGAGCTGTGCTACCAGCTCACTGCAAGAGCCACCCTGCTGCATCGGTGGCCACCGAGAGCAAAGCTGCTCGGCGCAGGAGGTCGGGCAGGACTGGAGCGCCCAGGCCAGCCCTGCGCCCACACTGCTGCCGCTCACCTCTCCACCCAGCTCTTGTAGCTGGGGATGTCCTTGGCGTACAGCAGCTTGTTGGAGGGGGAATCCTTGCCCAGGCGGTGCTCCGAGGTGGAGCAGGAGTCCATGAAGGTTTGAGCCACAACAGAGAGGCAGGCATCCGTGATGCTGCCTTTGTGGATATCAAACACAAACTGGGGGTTTTTGATGACGTTCACCCAGAATCGGAGAGGGAGGCTGTAGGGAAATCAAGAAACAAAATTAAATGTTAAGACAAAGGCTAGGAAAGGACACTTGCTGCGGTTTGTGTTCCCAAGCAGAATACAAATGGTGGGAAGCAGCAATAATCTGAATAGGAGCTGGGCCAGGTCCATCAAACACCAGTTAGCCCTGTCCTGCCTGGATTGCTTGCGATGGGTCCTGCTATGCCTGGGCTGGACACTGCTGCCCTGCGCGCCCCGGGAGCCGCGCTGGGGTCTGGTCCTGCACAGAAACGCGGAGGAGGCGAGAGCCGGGCGGGCAGCAGGCGCCGAGGGCAGGCAGTCTGTGCCAGGGCAGAGCTGAGCAGCGTTGGGTGGTGCGGGGCGAGCAGATCCGCGAGGAGCCCATTAAACCGAGTTCGTTAGAGGGGGAGGCCGCGGCGCAGGGCTGAGCCCGGGGCAGCAGCGCTGCCGCCCCCACGCTAATCAGCCGCTGCCCGGCCACTCCGCAGTCCATCATCTGTGAGCGGTGCAGCAGGCATCACAGGCTTTGTCCCCAAATCCCGAGGCCTTTACAATCAAAGGGGAATTATTATTCCTTTTTTCTTTGGCTGTACAGCAGGATCAAAAAAACAGCTGCTGCTTTCTATTACCTTTCAAGTCTCAGCTCTCTCTATCTACCCAGCTAGCCGCACTGAAGGCTTCAGCCTTAACTCTTGCTGCACTGCAGGCGAGCAGCTCAGCCGCATCCCCGGCAGCGCCAGCTCCCTGACCCCCCATTACCCCAGCTCTCTCTTCCCAGCCCCTGTTCGCTTTGACCTGCTCCAGTGGCATAAGCCCTCTCCCATCTCCCCACCAAAATTCCCTTTCTGGGAATGCTGCAGCCAAGCAGAGGGCTCCGCAGAGCTCTGAGTTCAGAGACCACATTTTCGCCCTTCTCCTGAGCCCCGGGGCAGACGGAAGGACCAGGGCTCGTGTGGTCTGATGGCTCTGGCAGAGCAAACTCAGCCAGTTGATGCTCTCTTTTTTACTGCTTTAAGGAGTCTCATCTTTTTTTGTGATTCTGGAGTTTTTATCCTAATAACTCCTTCTTTTAAGGCTTTCAATAAATTGTTTTTAGCTTCCCACAGCCTTAGCGGGGAACCCAGCTTTTGCAGCCGTGATGATTAGAGGCCTTTTAAGCCACGAGGGACTCTGGGGAAAATACAAAGTCTTCAGGGAGCAACCATTTGTTGTGCTTTTTTTCCTTCCTCGCAGAGGTAAATTTCTAACCCATGGAGCTTTTAATCCTAAAATAACAGCAGAAGCAGAGACGTGAGAGCTCCTATTGTTTGGAGAAGGCTGAACCTGGCTGCAGTCTGTGCCGGCAGCATGCGGGGCTGGCTCCTTCCCCCCGTGCCACCTCCTCCCGCTGCCCAAATGCTCCGGCTGCTGCCCGAAGCGATGGGGAAGGTGCAGCCGCTGGCCGAGCTCTCCCCTCCCAGCCTGTGCCGGCATTCCTGCCACAGCCCGCTTGCGCAGGCAGGGCCGCACAGGCAGGGTGGTACCGGCACAGAGCCCTGCTTCCCGCCCGGCTCTGCAAACCCCGCGATTTCCAAAGTCCAGGAGTGTGGATCTACAGCCTGAGGCCAGCGCCCAGCTCCCACCCGGGTAGGGGACTCGGAGATAGCTGGGCTCGTGGTTTAACGCTGCACTGGGGTTTCAGCTCGTGTGTGCACGGGGCGCAGCACAAACCAGGATCAAACCCCACTGCCACGTCTGCGCGGGGCACTGAGACAGCAGCGGTGCTGGTTGAAAAGCATTAGCACGGCTTCGTGGTACATCTCATGCTCTGGAGCTACGGAACTTGGTTGTTCCCACCCTTCCCAAAGCTCTTCCCCATCTCTGTTTTTCCCCAGGACACAGACAATTGTTCAATACTCAGATCTGCTCCCGCTTCCACCCTCCTCCTCCATTCTTACCAATTGCTCTTCCACGTGTGCCTCACATCTGTGTCATGGATGCCGTGCTTATCTGCCTGCTCATCCAAGAAATCGAACATATACTTGATGGCCAGCGGGAGCGCGCTGCCGCGGTGCACGGTGCTGAACAGCGTCTCAAACAAGTCGTCCACAAATTTCTGCAGCGTACCCTGATGGGAGCAGCACCGAGAAGGTGAAGGGAGGGCCGGGCGCACGCTTGGCTGAGCAGCGGTGGCAGGGGGGGAGGCCAGACGGAGTTACCAGCTCTGCAGAGCCCCAAAGGGCCGCCACGGACCCCACGGGAGTAAGTAAGGTCGGGGTCTTTACAAACGCTGACTGTGCTGCCGGAGGACCCCGGGGGAATGCTCCAGCCTGCAGCTACTCACAGCTGCATTTCCTCTTTATTTCTAACCTGAAACAATTTCTTTTGCTTACAAAACCAAATCTGCGTTATCTATAGTGTTGAATACATGGTGAAAAGCAGGAAAACTCTCTCTGGCCAAGGAAACCAGTTAAATATTTACAGGCACTGCTGCGTTTCTCCAGCTCTTTGTGTTTTAATACCGTGCAGAAGAATGAAGTATTGCAGCAATCACTGTGCAGCGTGAGGAAATCTGGGCTGTGTTTCCGTTGCTGCGCCAGGAGCCACCCGAGCCCTGGGGCCCGGGGAAGCCCGGCGGGGACAGTCCCCCCGGCAGCGGAGCATCGTTAGGGACCGCACAGGACCCCCGGCAAGTGGGTATAGATGGGCCTCCCTATGCATTTCCCACGCGGATTTAGCGCGTGGCAGTTACCTTGGTAGCTAACAGCCTGGTCAGGTAGATTTCAGACACCATCTTACTGCCCCGGTCTCCTTCCTTTTGGTCTCCGTGGTCGTGGTTTTTGACCAAATGCCAGACCTTGACCCCGCTCTCCAGGTCGGGGGTGATCATGGGGGCCCGGGAGCGCAGGCTGTCGGGGCTGCCGGTGTAGCGGAAGGTGGAGTCTGAACGACGGGAAGAGAAGCACGTCATGCTCAAAGCAATCCCCTTTTTCATTTCTCTGTCTCTTCCCAGTGATGCCACCATGCTTGCTAACACCAAAATCATCTGCACTGTTTTTTTTTTATGGGGTAATGAAACATAACACCACCCAGGCACCAACAAAATTTGGTGTTTGCCAAAGATACGTGTTTGTCTTCACTCAACAGAGTCCCTCAGACTCCAGCCTTTCTGTTTTCACACTCAGATGTGGGACTTTTCTCCTCCATTCACATCCCTTACTTACGTGAACTCACTAACACGAGTCCATGCAAGACATCTCCATGAGTTACAGCTCACACAAGTTAACCGTGAGCACTAGCTCCTGCACCATCAGAGTCCCGATATCAGTCCTTTGTAAATAATAACAAGCTGCCCGGCACAAAGGGCAGAAGAAAACCGTTGTTCTTGAGCCTTTCATTAGAGCAACAAGGGCTCAAGCTGAGCACCGACCGCAGAGCCTGAAGCCAGTCCTGCATCCCGGCCGTGCCACCCGTGGGGCTGAGCGGGGTGGCGTCCCTGCTGTCCCCACGTCTGTCCTCCTTCCCAGTGGGAAAGGGGAGCTCAAAGGGGAGCAGACAAAGGTTTTTCCCTTAATTGCTTGGAAACCACGGAGGGATGTGAGATATATTTAACTTCCCAAAGAATGTGCCTCCCTGGATCCCATCCACAGCGACTCCAAGCTGAGACACGGTGCTGAACAGCACAACCGTGTGTTGGTGGGTTTTCCTTCCTCTCGCTAAATTTCTTTGTTCTCTGGGAACCTCGTGCATTTCCTCAAGTTTAGCCTCCAATTCACTGCTCACCCTCCTCAGCGAGAATAAGGGGATCAATCATAAACCAGCCGAGGGAAATACGCAAGTCATTACCAAACTAGCTAGATTTTCATCCCTGATTAAGGCTTAGATAAATGAGTCCTCCAACTGATATAATTAAGGAGACAGACAGGGGGACAGCTAGGGAAGCATCTAGTAATTCTATTTTTAAACAGAGTTCTGTACTGATATATAATAGGGGAAGTAAATAAGTATCTCATTTAAATTCTGTCTGCACAATTAGCAGTATTAATCTTAACATGAGCAATGATGGTTCACATTGGTAGTTTGCAAAAGCTTTTCCATCTGACATAGATGAACGAGCACCGAACACTCAGGTTGTGTGACCCAGCCTCGGTTTTCCCATCACCCGAAGCGCGGGAAGCGCTGGGCGCGCAGGTGGGCTACGCCTCGCAGGGAGAAAGGCCTTTTCTCCCGGCTTTCGCCTAAAGATTCCTGTGCACGGCTCCTCAGAACCCTCGCTCGAGAAAAAAAAACCCTATTTTTGGAAGCTATAAACAAGGAGACGGATTTGTCAGGAGACCTCTCGTTTGCAAAACACTCTGTAAAATGAAAGATAATGAAAGATCAGCGCGCTAGAGATTTTGCCACTGATGCCTTTTATGGAAGTATATTATTACTATTATTGTGGATTTAGTGCTATAAATGCACACCTGGCACCTCGCAGACTCATTTACTCAGGCTGCAGCGTCTTCAGGGACCCTCTGTAAAGTGCCGAACCCTGCTATTATGCAAATAATGAATTCCCAGGTGCGCACATCCGAGCACGCCGAGTTAAGATTACTGTCACCCATTTTTGACCCATTAGCTAAGAATTGAGGATCCTTCACTTAGAGAATAGATGAAGGAATCGGGCTTTTCTCTGGTGCAGCCCTGCTTACACGCAAGGGACACAAAGCCGCTTTCCTGCAGCGGGAGCCCCGTGGGTGCTCTGCAGCATCCATCCCCTCAGAGCCAAAAGCCTGTTCCTAGGCTTTTCCGAGCCCCACTTTTCCAAAGGCTGCTCACATTGTGCTTGGCATTTCCCTTTCCCTCCTCAGCTTCTCTGGTCTTTTTGCTGTTCTGCTCATAGACGGAAAAGCCTTGGCAAAAAAAAAAGTAGCTAAGGACATTTTTCTGTTTGGCACATGAACGTACTTTTCTTTTGGCTGACGTGGTGCAGTTGTTTGGGGGAAGCTGCTGCTTTTTCCCCACCTAATTCCCTTAAGGTGTTGCCCTCCTGCACCAAAGGCAGCTGCAACACCAGCCCCACCAAGATACGTTCTCAAGTAAAGCTGAGCTCTAGCTGCAAGCTCCAGGCTGGCTCTAAAACGTGCACTGCAGCAGGAGAGATGCCCAGTCGCTATCCGTGAGCCAGTGTTTCCCAGCCCTTAACTCTGCTTCTTACCGTATCTACTAATAGACGTCCGGGATATACTGGCAGAGGCGGGAATATTGTAGGAGGAGGTCTGTTTGGGAACGAGAGCCACAATTGAGCGGTCCGATACCTGGGGAGGCAAAGGAAGAGGAGATCATGAGATCCACCGCCCGCACCACCATCACCAGCTGCTCATCCAGCAAGCGCAGGTACCAGAAGCTGCCAGGGCTGAGCCGTGGCAGGGAGCTGTCGGCACGGCTCGGGGCTCCCGCGGGGAGCGATCCTGCCGCCAGCCCTCGGAGAGACGCGCTCCTGCTCCGGCTGAGCCCCGTGCTGGGTCAGCAGCAGCTCTACAGCAAGGGACTGAAGGAAAGGAGTGATCAATCCAAAGACGTATTGAAGATGGTTTTGGTCGTTTTGATTTAAGATGACGTTTTATCCAATAAAAAAGAGAATCTCAAGAATTGTTGTGATCCAATTAAAGTAACAATGCAGAGGGAATAAAACGGCTATAATAACGTTATGGACCATAAAACATTCCTATTAAACCATTTTTTATTTTAGCAATTTTTACAAACTTTAAAAGTTTGATTTACAGCTGAGCAAGTCATAAAGCCATCTTTCAGGGTATTAAATTGTCAGTCCCTCTGCTGCACCAGAGAAGGAATTAAATGCTGGGAAGTCAAACTATAAATGAACATTAGAGCTAACAAGATTTTGTTATAGCAGATTTTAGTAGCCATGTTTAATTTTATCCTCCCTATAAATCTAGTAGTCACTGGAAGTTTTTTAACTTATTTCCCTTAATTAAGAATCTGCAGGTTTCCAGGGAATGGGTCTGAGTGTCTTTTAATTTTGAACTTGTGGCCCGTGGTGCAGCACGGCGAGGGAGCAGAGAGCGGAGTCACGGCATCTCGCAGGCTGACGGACCCACCGGGGCCCAGCCAACGTGTTATTTAGAGGAGCTGTACAAAAGAAATGCCTCTTCATGCCGGAAAAATTCCTTCTGGGGCTAAGGCCTCCATTATTTGCCAGGAGTCCTGCGAGGGACCCAGCACTGTCCCTACGCACGGGGAAGCCCCAGGGTTTTGCTCCCCCAGCACCTCCCCAGGCCATCAGCAGAAGGGGTGTTTGTACGTCTGAGCCGCGAGGTGACCTGCACGCAGCGACCGTCGCTGCCTAATGCTCCCTCCAAGGCTTTGGGTTCCATTCAGATGAAAGGTTTCACGTAAATGCGAGTTATTATTATTGCTAGCGATAGTGGAAATAATAGTCACTCGTGTTTCACAGTACAAAAGTGAGATATTTCTAAGCAGAACACTTCAAACACCTCTGTTATTTCCTCTTCTGCTCCTGCCTCACTTCATCTAATTTATTAAGTCAATGGAAGAAACAATCAGTGGTGATATTATTTTTTTAGGCTGTTATTAGCTGCCGCTTCAGTTCAGTTTCACTAGGGAGAAACCTGAGCGCGCCGGCAGCCCGGGGTGCTCCCACAGAGGCAGCAGCTCCCCGGCCGCCGTGCCGGGATCCATTTCTACCAGGGCTGTGCTTAACTGGGAGAGAGGCATTAAAAATTCCACACACACACAGAGCACTCTCACTCTCTAAATTTTGGGTCGAATGGCTCTTGTCAGCTAAAAAACACCAGCGTGCAAATTAGCATCAGATGTAACACACATTCGTTTCCCATCTCGCTCTGCTGTTGCCACACTCCCATAAAACCCAAGAGACGTCTGCGAAGCTGGCTGGCTGTTTTATAGCTTTATAAATATTCCAATTCTTCTACGAGCTGGAAACACGCTGCACAAAACACCTTAAAGAAAAGAAAAATAAAACCTGGAGCGGGGAGAGCAGCAGTGCAGAAGCCCAGACACTACTGTGTTTGCGGGGGCTAGCGAGGATGCAGCGAGGATGCCGGCCCCACGGCCACACCACCCTCGGCTCCTGGGTCTCATTTTCCACACAAATCTTCCCTCTCTGCTTCTAATTTTTCATTTAAAATAGTTTTCTAGGCTCTCAGCCTTTCCAGACTCACAGTGGCTGACAGGTATTCATGCTCTGCCGCCTCTGAGTTAACCCTGCATGAGCCACTGTAAATCATTTGATATTAAATTCAGTGTTTCATTTTTCTTGAGTAAAACCACACAGGGTGAGACTCTCCCATGGAGTTTAATAGGCATGAAACCAAACGGATACTACACAAATGTAATACAATTCCTTACAACATAGTTTAAAAGCTCCAGAGAACTTAACAAAGAATTACACCTATTTAACCTACACATCTATTTTTATAAATGAAGAAATAAGCAGCAGGCATACAGTTCTCTATATAATTCTATGAAGTGGTTCAAAAAATATTACAGAAAGATGACTATTTCTTTTTAAATCCAATCTGGCTTTTGCATGCGAAGGCTTCCCATGAAAAACATGTTTTTATCAGTCGATGCAGATATATATTGTATTTTTATCATCCTAAACATGTAGACAACAAATGTAACAGTGTCAAAATCCAGCAGCCAGCTGCGGAGCTGAGAAACTCGTGGAATTAAATACCTGCCCTCTGCAGAGCCTCCGCGCCCTGCCGCAGAGCCCGGGAGCTGCAGGCAGCGGAGCAAAGGCGCCCCAGCAACGGGGAGCAGGGGCAAGGCTGCGAGGACCAGGCAGTTTCTGGTCCTTGCTTCAGCGCTTACTCCCAGGTGCCAGCGCCTCTCCAAAACACTACAAAATGCCAGGTGTTATGGGGTGGAAACATGGGCTGTGCATCTCCAGTTACCGCCTGCAAATCCAGAGGTCACTTTGCCTTCAGATCAGCGGATAAAAGTAGATGGCAGCTGACCAAGAAGAAAGACAAGACAGCTCTAAATAAAAGATGGAGAGAGCTCTACAGAGCTGGCTTTCATTTTTTCTAGAAATTTAGAAATCATCTTCACCAGTCGTCCAGAAGCTGGAGAAATCTAGATTTCATTTTTATGGCTTGAACTACACCTGTTTTATATGTAATGCTCTAGTTAAAATGGTGAGACAGCAGCGCTTGAAACTCAGATGATTTTATGCCTCCTTCTAAGCTGTGCCTTTGCCCACACATTGGTTTTACTGTGTAGTCCTGGAGCATCTGTATTTTTGATACCTAATAAAAACATTTATCACTCGAACAGAAAAAAAAAAGGTAGGAATACCAAAAAAAAAAAAAAAAAAAAAAAAATCAGTTTTTGGCAAAAGCCCTGCCTTGACAACATTTCTGTTGCAGTGCAGAGAGCTTGGCTTCTTTTTATGGCTGAAAGAGCTCTATCAGGCTGCACAGAGCCCGGGCCGGAGCAGGGAGGGACGTGCAACTGCTACCTGTTTAGATGTTTGACAGCAAACTTCTACTTTGTTCCAGAGCAAAACTGACATTCAAATGGCAGGAATAGCTGCAGCATCTCGAGTGCTACAAGGATTTTGTTTATTTTAAGGGTAAACCTGTGGCTCAGGTTTTCCCACAGGCACTAAAATGAAAGTACTCCCTCCCCTCGCACCCAACGCGCATCAGACAAACACGGCTTTCACTTGTGGCTTCCTTAGATGACTTTTAAAGATCGAGGCATAATAAAGTCTCGCTGCTTCCCTGCACGTTGGTTAATCCCTTGCAACCGTCAGGTAAAACAGATTTTAGAAACAATGGAATTCATCTGCACAACTCGTATGACATTTTACAGTAATCTGTGTTTAAATCCTTCGGGCTGCTTGGAAAAGTTGCCCCTCGAGGTGCTTTTTTACACGCACTTTGCATATTTATGCCATTCTCTCTGCCTCGCTCCCTGATTATATGGCTCCTGTCAATACTGGCTCACATTCAACTTACACAGCATGAGGCACGCTGATGGACTTGAGATGGTGTATAAACAGGGCAAGATGCCAGATTAAATACTAAACACTGCTGTGTAGGTAATGATGGACAGTCGTAGGTTACAGGTCCCAATTAACGCAGTTATCCTCTGCTGCAGACAGGCTTTGAGTAAAAGCCTTTGATTCTCTTTAACCAAACCTTCCTCGGCTCCGGCTTTACCTCTCTTTCCATCTCTCGCACACCACAAGAAGCCCTTTCCGACAGGTGCACGCCTATCCAGGGCAGCCTGGGCTGGGGCACGCATGCTGCAAAAGCTAAAGATGGCCACAATTCCTTAGGTCACCTCACCCACCCTGGCCGATGCACAATAGAGCATCTTCACCGTCTAGCTTAGTTTTATCTGACTTTAGCGGCGAAACTCCTGTTACTTGGCTTGGAAGACTAGGTCTGGGACTTAGGAGGTTTGATGGCACTTTCCCAAGACGTAGGCCCTGACATTCACCCTTTCTGGAGCTGGCTTCATCCCGTACCTCCCCGCAGCACTCCCTCGACCCTCCCATGCCACAGTATTTGAAGCATTTGCTCTGTTTCCCTTCTTCACTCCTCACACGATGCTCAAGAGTCAACACGTAGGAAGATCACAAGTATAAGAGACGAGCTGCTGCTGCAGCCTGTGCTTTCCTTCAGATCATTTGATCGTGCGGTGCTTGCAAAGCTTCGAAGGAAGGCAGAGACTGCTCTTCCTTCCCTGCTGCACTCCCGGTTGTCTCAGAGCCCCACGCAACGACCCGAGCCCCACGTGCCATCCCTCCCCCGGCCCCGCATCTCCAGCAGCGGCAGCTCAGCCCTCACCGCTGCTCCCTCTATCTCACTAGCACGGCTGGCGGTTTTAATTTAGCCAATTTTCAACTCTGCTAGTTTCTTTAAGATCCACGTCAAGGTTGCTTTCCCATCTAATGTGTAAGCACATTGAACCCTTCTGGTTTATCATACAAATGTGACCTCCCTGTCTGTCTTGGTAGATGAGATACTTGGGAATTAAATTTCTGCTTTTCTTCCCTCCTGGCAGCTTTCTGGGAGCTGTCTGCTGGGGCTGCT
The DNA here is from genome assembly GCF_965183815.1 of Platalea leucorodia. Taxonomy (NCBI): domain Eukaryota; kingdom Metazoa; phylum Chordata; class Aves; order Pelecaniformes; family Threskiornithidae; genus Platalea; species Platalea leucorodia. Next base: position 3,169,210 of record NC_138841.1, read on the forward strand.
TTCTTACCTGATAATGCATCAAGGTGTTCAAGCGCTTCCAATCTCCTTCAATCTTGGTGGTGATGTCTTCATCTTGCAGGACCACACGAGCTATCCGGCCCTGCCGCCACTCTGCGGGAGAGGCAAAAACCAGGCAGACACAATGGTCAGAGAGGGAAAAGGCACTAATGGGCTCTATCCAGTTCTGGCCCAAGTAACTCCTGGACAGATGAGCCTGTAGAAAAGCCCACCTGCCAGGAAGAGGCACCCAGAGAAGGTGAAATTCTGCTCTTAAATCCTACAGCTACAAGGAAGGTCACACTGACAGTCTTCTTGCAGCAAAGTGCAGCATTTTAATTCCCATGCGGGGAGGTCTGTGCTGTTTAGCTAAATTAAGGGGCAGGACCCTCCCAGCCCCTCTGCCCCCCTGGCTCTAGTGAGATACACAAGCTTGGCGAAAAGCTTTGCTCAGCAGAGTGAAGGAGACTTCAGGAATCATTTGCTCTGTGGTCAATGGACAATTAGCTGATCCCACAGAGCTCAAAACCTATCTGACAGGAGCAGTGCCCATGCTTTTTTAGGGGCAGAAACACGCATGTCGTTGTGCAGTCTGAACTCTAGCTTTTAAGCTCTGCAAACCCCATGGAGAACCACTGATAACAACCACCTCTCTGATCTTCCCCTTCCTATGAGGCAGGGAGGCTCCTACCCAAGTCCATGTCAACAGCTCTCGGTCTTTGCGAATACGGGACGTTTTTGTATACTGCATCGAGGATCTTCTCTTTGACTTGAGTGATGGTATCACAGTTCAGCACCTTCACAGGGATCTCTGGACTGTTCTCATTATCCGGATTCACACAGTTTAGGATCTGGAAGGGAAGGAGAACAACACGATGCTCTAAAGGGCTTCAGACAAGCCTCCAGGAGAACCGTAACCACATCTGTCACAACAATCCTTTCTCGTAAAAAACCGCTATATGCCTATTTGCATCATTGCTGTTGCATCTAGTATATCTTTATAATGATTAGTAAGATAGGAACCCTGGATGTCCATTTGCCTTTGCTAGAGGGAGGGCAACGCTCAATGCACAGGGAGATACAACGCTCCCCTCAAAAGGCCTTTCAAAACCCTAACTCGGGCTATTTGTACGTGCAAACTAGGGACACACCTGACCTGGGCATGGGTCTAGCAGCATGAGGCTTTATGGCACTGGCAACACTTGTGCTTCATGGTAGCGTCCTAATCACTGGCCTAAAGGTCAGAACAGCTCATGTCCAAGTGGGAAGGACAGAAGCGATTCAATGGCAGCTTCTACTGTGATCACTCACCAGAGTCTTGTACTCAATTTGCTGCCGGATCAGCTTGTCCTCGCTGAGGGAGTAACGGGCTTCTCCTGTGATGGCATCAATCGGACCTTTCTCCATCTGCTGCTTGATGGCACAGTAGAGCATGAAGAGCGGCTCTCCAGCACATTCCTACACAACGAGACAGAGAGCAAAACTAACACAGAGGTGAAGGTGCATCTCCTCCAGGGCCACTGGCCCGCAGACAGGTTTTGCACATGATTCATTTCAGCAGAGGCATAGTCCCATTGACTCAGTCTTTAGCACATGTGCAATCCAGGCTCAGCCCCCAGCAGCTCCTGGAGAGGACAGCCAAAACCACGAGCTCCGTTGCTCAATGGGTATGTTGTCTTTGGCTTGGTAAATCTCTACTGAATCTATACGGCTGTAAAAAAGGAATTTGAGATCTTGATCTCATTGTTCACTCCCATGAAGGAAATTCTGTGGGCCTTCGAAAACCACAAATAAAGTTAAAAAATATGGAAGCCCAGGCACGGAGATGTAAGTGAGAATTTCTCCTAAGTACTAAAGAGGTGCAACAGAAACTCCATTACATGAGAATTACGCCAGGCGATCTGAGGGTTGAAGAAGGCTGAGCCCAGAGGCTGTGACAGCTTGGCTGGGCCCATGCAAGAGCAGCCCCAGGTGCAGGCATCTCCAAGTAATTTTCCACCTCCCCTGCCTTGCTACTACATCGTTTGACTTGGAGTCTGGCTGAAGAGTTTCAAGCCTAGATTCACCCTGGGGATGGCTGGTGGGTGAGACAGCAAAGTGGCAGCGGGGTCTCAGCTCCATCCCTCCTTACCTTGAGGAACTTGTGGAGGAGGAAGGCAAACCAGTTAGTCAGCATCTTCTCAGCCACCGACTCGGTCCTAGGGAATCCAGGAGGACATGCATGTTATGTACAAACCCACACCACGCATCAGCGGCCCCAGATCTCCCCGGGTGGCACCTCCCAGCTGCACCCTGGCACAGCTCCCGCCGTGCTCTGAACCGGGGCCGCGGCTCCGGAGCAGGCAGGCAGCAGGATGCGGCCAGTGCTGTGTGTCCCCCCCCGCCGCTGCACCGAGCTGACAGCAGCTTGCCCAGCTGACAGCCCGTCACAGCCCTGATGGGGCTGGTGACAGGGAGCCTGGTGACACTCGGCTCCTTGCACATGGTGCAAATTACAGCCTGGCTCAGTAAATCACTGGGATTTGCAGCGGTTGCTGGCAATCAGGGACAGCAGAGTGACAATGGCAGGGAAATTGCAGCTTTCTCCCCAGTCCCACCCAGCGTCCTCTCCCCACATTGTGCCCAAGATTATCTCTAATTTAAATACAATGGCTCCTAATGATAGTTTTTAATGCTGGCTCTGCAGGACCCGGAGACTTTCCTTAAAGTACCACAATCCCTTTTCCTGGGACGGGGTGGCTGTGCTGGTGGCAGGGTGTCTCACAGTCCACATCTGAGCCCCAACCACGCAGCTCAGGCTGGGCTGGCAGGCAGGCAGGCAGGCAGGCAGGCAGGCAGGCTGGGGTGGCTGGCAGGCAGGCAAACAGGCAGGGAGGCTGGGGTGGCAGGCAGGCGAGGCTGCCAGCCTGCCCGTGAGGCCATGCAGAGGAGGGCTGCGAACATGACCCTGGGCAGCCTGGCTCTCTGCACCATGGCTTTGCCATTGCTACCAGCCTTCCCCTCTTGCAATACCAGCATCTGGTCCAAATGTCAGCACGCTCAGAGGGGTGGGTCCGACACCCTGCCCTCTGCAGCACCCTTTCCTCCGGGGACCATGCCTCCCCGCACCTTCACCGGGAGCCTGCGCCAAGGCAGCAGCCCCACCGGGTCTGGGCACCTCTCTGTGCCTTCATCCCCTCGGCTGGCAGCTCTGCTCCCCGTGCCATTCCTGCCAACCGCCTTTTCGACCACCGTGCCACCAACCTGCTCAGGAGATGCCCAGCGGGCCCGGCAATGCACCGAGCCTCTGCCTCCGCCGTACCCCGGCCTGGAGCGAGTCACCGTCAGGCTCCGGACCCCTTTTCCCCATTCTCCCCCATCTGCTCTGCTGCCTTGAATTAGGGACTGCCCCTTGGTATGTGTTTATACAGCATCCAGCATGTTTGAAAACTCCGGCATTTAATGAGAAACACACACTATTGAAGCAACAGGGTTTGATCACAAAGTCAAGCAGATCAAGTATAAACAGGAGCCACAGATTTCAGCAAACAAAAACTGACGCCAGTCGGCAAGCGGACCTGGGGTCACGTTATCCATCATCTCTTAGGATCGCAACATCTGCCAGGAATTTGTGAAAATGTCTGCAGATCCCCAAAGAATTTAAGCCTGAATTGATTAACTGCCTAAAAATTCATCCTACGTATTGCCACACACATTGTTCTCCTGTTTAAAATATTTCAGTCACCCAATTAAGGAGGACTAAGCACCAGCACACTGCCACGCCAGCGAGCCACGGAGAACGGGAGAGTCAGTGACACAAGCTAAAGAACAGGTGAAAAACTCAGAAAATTATATATTCAGGACTTCAGGGTGAATATTAATTTAATAAACTACTTTGTTAATAGAATATTAAATTAAGACTTGGCAAGCCTCCCGATTAGCCCTACCAGTGAAATAATGCCGTGTCCTGTCCCTGTTGGCTGCTCGTGGCCTGACACCAACACCGGCACCATAAAAATAACTGAAATACGGAGTCACAGAGAAGTTGGGGCATATTGTGTGGGAGAAGGGCATCCAATACTCCCACGCCTAGCTGTTCCCTTTTATTTCTTTGTCAGAAATACAAAATCAGCTGAATGGAACAGCGAAAAAGAAACACCTCGGAGCACCTCTGTCAAATCCCATTTCTCCTTCAAGCACCAAATCTCACTCTCATCTCGACACAGACTGACGCCGTCAGATTTTTGCAGTGCATCAGTCCTGGGGATGGCCAACAATTAAGTTAATCATCACAGTCCCACACCAGCTAAGGAAAGGGGCTGCTTATAACCCTCATCACTGCTGGGTGCAGCACGAGCACCGTAGGCTCCCTGCAAACAATCTGCTGCATATGCTTTCCCTGGCCTCCTCTGCCTTTGAAACGGGATGGGTGCTGGGTATCTGGGTAAGCCATCCCTTAACCTCTGCCTGCTGCCGCGGGGCCTGGCCTCTCCTCCTCTCTGCTGAGCGGGGGATCTGCTGAGCCACAGCAAGAGCTGCTGCGGGGTCTGCGCTGCGCCTCCGCAGGCGTCCCGCTTGCTCCGTCGCTGGGCTGCATCTGAAACGCTGGTATAGATCTGCCTCTAAAAATAAAAAATAAGCTCCTGAAGATTAACGTGGCAGGGGAGAATCCCTAGACTTGGAGAAAACCCTTCTCATATTGACCACATAACAAGGGCAAAGCACGATCCAGAGATGGCTTTCCAAAGGAGCCTGATGCCAGCAACCAGCGCCCTGGCTGCTCCTCTGACTTTCTGAGGCACCAGGAATAAAACAAAACTAAACAAAAAGAGCTGAGAGAACCCAAAAAATAAATATGTATTTTATTAATTTTTCCCTGCTATATGTAGGTCTCTGAACTGCTGTGTGCTGCTCTCTGTGCCAGGAACCAGAGCAGCTATTTGATTTAATGTCAACTTTTTTGCTGTCTCCCGCAAGGGGTAGTTGCAGAAGAAAGAGAGAGGGGAAAACGAGGAAGAAAGAGAGAAAGAACTGAGTGCCAATTATCAACTGCTGCCACCAGAGAGCTCAAAAAATAAAAAAAACAGTCTCTCACTTTGTGGCTGATCACTTCTTATTAAGTCAGAGCAGTGACGTCCCAGCCCGGGCTGTTTTGCGCACCAACACCTCCCGGGAGCCCGCAGGGCACAGGGCTGGGGCAGGGCTCCAGCCGTAGGCTTCCCGTGAAATGGCGAAGTCCCGGCACAGGACAGCCAGCCTCGACGCTGCTGCCATTGCCCGCGGCCCCACCTCTTTGCTGGGTGCTGCGGGCAGGAGCGGGCACGGCTCTGATCACCAGCCGTGTATTTTTGGAGCACTGTGAAAAGTCGTTATTGATGGCTGAGGCAGAAGACGCCTTCCCAGCAACTCGTCAAACCACGGGGGAAATTAAGACGGCTTCCTTTTCCGAGATGAGTTATTGCCTCCGCAAACACAGCCAGATTTAAAGCAATTTCCTGTCAAGTATATTCATTATGGCTGGAGGAATCCCTGAAATTTTCCTGGAGCTGTGAAATCCTTCCCTCGCCTTCATCCGCTCGCTCCAGCAAGATGCCGGCGGAGCCGCGGGCACAGCCGATGGGGCAGCCGCGTTCCTGCCGCTGGCCGAGGCCAGGCTCTGCAGCACAGCCAGGACCCAAGGGGACAGAGGTGGTTCATGACATGAAGAGGGGTAGCCTTTTACTTGTGGCTGCTGATCTGGCCTACATTAATAAACACTTTTTCCCCGTTTTCTTTCTGCCATTTCCCAGCACGATCTCGGGTGAGTTGCTTAATCCGTTCTTGCGCTCCTTCCCCCAGCTGTGAAGCACAAACGCTGCTGCTCCATCCAGGCAGACATGGATGCTGCGAGGATAAAGCCCATAAATACCTGCGAGGTAGCTCAGACACGTGAGGGTGAAGGTCACGCAGGCACCCTGCCTGCAGAGGACGGGGACCAAGCCTTGCTGGGCAGCCTGCCTTTCCCTGACGGCTCCAGGGGCAATTCCCGGCACTGCCCAAGAGGTACGCTTCTTCACTAGTCTTTAATGCTTTACTCACCACGATAATACCACAGCTCAGGACCCTAAGTACTGTACGGACATGTAAGAAATCAGGCTCCTGCTCGCAAGAGCCTGAAGTCCAGTAAGAAGACCTAAAGAGCTGCATCTCTACTCCTCCGGACCCTGCGGTACCTGAGCTGGTGCCTCCTCTTCCCCGCCTGGATGCACCGGGCACTGCTTGGTACCAGCAACATACACGTGATGGAGAGCTCCAGTTTTTGTGCCATTCACCTCCCCACCACGACACTGCCCTGAGGCAGCCCCGCACAGGACCGGCAGCGGGGGCTAAACCCCTTTGCCGAACTGCTCGGGCATCTCTGCGCACACAGGTGAGAAAAGCCGGGGCTCGGCCAGGCAGGTGTAGGCAGGGCAGGGCAGGGAGGAGGCAGCTGGATGGCAGAGGTGACAGCGCTGGCATCGTCACCTGCTCTTAGCCAAGCCAGGGGAAGGGGGGGCTGCTGGGGCTGGGGCAAGGCAGGAGATTATGAGTGAGAGGAGAGACGCATCAGAGATAATAGCTCTCTTGGATCCAATTTAAGACCCTGTTCAGCCATCTGTGGAATCATACAGTAGAGTTAACCCCGTGTCCTGGAGACAAGCAGGGAAATGGATGGGTCATCCAAAGCCACCCATGGAGAACAGTGTTTTCCTTCCGACACCAGCACCCTGGTCCCGCAGAGCCCCCGGATGCCACCAGCGGCGTGGCCGTGCCAGCCCGGGGGACCGCGCTGACCCGCCCGCAGCCCCGTCCCCTCCCCGTCCCCCCGTGTTACCTGCGCAGGAGCAGTTTGGGGTGATTCTTATTTTCCAGGTTCTTCTCGATGAGGTCAGAGAGCAGCTGCTTCAGCACGTCGGTGGCGTACTCCAGCTTGCCTTGCAGACCCGTCATGATGAGCGAGGCCACGTTGCCCCGATCGCGCATGGAGAAGCTGCGCTGCAGCTCCAGCGTTCGGATGAAGGTCAGCAAGAAGACTTTGTTGTTGATCAGCTGAGCAAAGAGCTTCAAGGCCTTCTCCACACTCTGCTGCCCGTTCCCTTGGACCTGCGGCGGAGGAGAGCATACCCATTAGCCAAGGCACGGGAGGACAAGGGACGGGGGGGCAGCCCTGCACTGCCGCGGGGTCACTCTGCCATCGCTATGGGTGGGGTGAACGGTTTAAACCGGGGTGCACAAGCAAGCACCCCATCTCTCAGGGTCTCAGCATCCCCAAACGTGGTCTGCAGCCAGTCCTGAACAAGCATCGCTCTTTCTGTCCTCCCCCAGCACTTCAGCACGGCTCGCTTTAATCATTGCTCCGAGCTGTACTCTGCATGCCATAAAGCTGCTGCTTTGAGGCTAACGGCCCTATAAATGACATACAATTTTGCTTGTTCTGCACAAAAAGTGACACTCTTGTAAGTAAATTAAATACTAATTTAGACTATTGCTTTATTATGGGACAAGCGTAAAAAATTAATTGAGGCTTTCAGCCAGTTGCAGATTCAAGTAATTCATTACAAGTGAAAATGATGAACTACATTAAGCAACTCTTTACCAAACATCTTGGAGACTTATGTATTGGTTTTACTAACGTTACATAATTAAGCAACTGTGTAATTGGCAACACATTTATCACTTCTGCAATTCTGTTTTTCATGAGTAAAACAAATAAAAAGCATTCATATTTGTTTGCTAGAGCATCAGCTTATTTGGCAATCTAAACAGGGAACATAATGCGTGGGACTGGAAAACTCGGGGCACGGCAATGGGCTGGGAGAGGCTGGTTCAAAGCCTGCTGAGTTTCACCAACACCACGGCAACTGCTCAGCGGTGGTGGCCCACGGGACAGGCATCTCATTCGATGCATTAATGCTAAGTAGTGCTTGCCTGGAAAAGCAACGCAGCCGTACGGAGCACAAGCAATCAAGGCTTCTTCCTCTTACATCTCTGGCTGAAGATCTGGGCCACCCCCCGGTCTGCGTGAAGGCAATAGGGCTTTCAGGAATTACTGGAGCAAGGCCAGTCTCCGAGAGGGAGCGGGCATCCCGGGCGGAGGACGGGCATCCCGGGTGGAGGATGGCAGCCCCACGCGCGGTGGCAGACAATGTTTCTTGAAGCACCATCAATTTTATTTTATTTTATTTTTTTTCTTCACTCTCACAGGTGAGCAGGGCCCATTTGCGAGGTGATCTGATGGACCCTTGTATGTTAACTATTTTTCTAAATCCTCAGTGAAAACCTTATGGATACATTTATACACACTGGCGGAAAACCCAGGGAAGTGGAAGCGCCCGCGGGCAGCGGGGGGGTCCGGCCGTGCCGCCGCAGGGCGCTTGCCCTCCTGTGGACACGCCGTGGAACAGCAGGATGCTCCAGGAGGGATGCTCCAGGATGCTCCAGGAGGGATGCTCCAGGAGGGATGCTCCAGGATGCTCCAGGAGGGATGCTCCAGGAGGGATGCTCCCAGGCCACAGCCTTCCCCCGCACCGTAAGGCAGTTAGGGAGGACTTTAAAGGGACACCGATAACTTCTCTGGCATGCTTTGCTGCTGGCCTATAGCAATATAAAACCCCATAAAATAAAACTAAAGCAACACCGGGGAGAAGAAACCGAAAGGAATCAAGCAATGTGTGATGGAGATAAAACACCAGCTTCTTAGTTAAAATGAACTCGGGGCTTATCCTGCTAACCCCAGTGCCTCTAATAAGATTTGGTGTGGAAGGCATAAAGCTGCTTCAGGGTTTCATGCTGGCTTCCTCGAGGGCTCAGGGAAACTTGGAAGGGCCGGAGCACAGCCTGGTCGTTACCTCCAGCTCCCGCAGGACAGGATGGTCCTCGATGCCCGGGAAAAGGACCCTCATGGCGTACGTCCGATAGTCGAGGTACGGGATCCCGGAGCGATCCAGGTCGCTGGTTAATTCATTGATGTCTGTCTGCAGCTCCGCAAAAGCTGTTCGGGGAGAACAGAACAAGACAGAGGAACACGGGTGAGCTCCGGGAGCCGAGGCTGCGGGGCAGAGGCTTTGGGGAGGGCTGGCTGCCTGCTCTCCTTGGGGGCACGGCAGCAACCGTCAACGGGCCGGCTCAGAAACCGCTTCGGAGGAGACCTTGCCGCGTAGCTCAGACAGACCCTCACCCTTGGAGGCTCGGTCTCAGCAGCTGAGAGCGAGAGAGCGCACGCTGCACAGAGCAGATGCCGAGAACAAAAGATGCTTATTAATTTGTATGCAGTTCACACCTATGTCTACACACCTAAAACACCTTTAAAGGCTGCAGATAGAAATGAGGATCTATTTTCATAACTTGGTGCCTCCCATATTTTCCTTTCTTCTTCTCCTCCTCCTCTATCAACAGTTCCCAAAGTAATCAAATCTGATGCAGATCAAATCCAAGCAGGAACCGCCTGCTGCAGCGGTCAGGAAGGAATCTATTCTTCCTCTCATAACATAACATCACCGTGTTATACAGCTGTATGTGTGTCCTTGTGTTCATCCTCCAAAGTATGAAATGTTGGCTCAGTAAGGTCTCTGTACCCCAGCTAGGCTGCGCCCATGCCGAAGCTGTGGTCTCTCCTGAATATATCTCATTTTTTGTCCTGTGGTTTCAAGGCTATCCTTTTAAAATCAGCTGAACGAATCCAATGCAACTCTCTCTATATGTGGAGGTCACACTAGGAAATTTGCAGCTTTCTATTTGTTTTTCTTTGAATCACTAAGCTCCCTTCCAGCTGGAAGGACGTACGCAACAGCAGCAGCAGCCCTCCCCAGAACGCTTTTTGTCGCAACCCACCAGCTACAGAAATGACTGCCCACCTCCACCGCCGCTCCCCGGCGGCGAGGCCAGGCTCAGCCGCCTCCTTGCAAGGGACGAGACTTGCGTGTGTTGAAATCCGCAAGCGGCAGGTCTAGCTACTCCAAATAACACACAAGATTTCCCAGAAGCAAACGCTTGAGGAGCTTCTTCCTATGCCTCAGACCTGCTCTGGCCCCTCTGGGCTCACATTTTATAGACCGGAGGAGGGACTGCACCAGCTTTCCAGTCCTTCCACTTGGGATACATGCTGTTTCTCGGGGCTCCAAACCTCCTCTGCTCCCTATCTCACTCTGCCTTTTTAAAAGCCCTTTACTAAAAGGCCATTAGACAAGGGGGCACATTGTGCCGGGCACCCTGGGGCTGCCACCGGCCTCGCAATGTGATCCAGGCATGTCGCTTAAGCAGGATCAAGCTCTAATCCTATTCTCTGCCCATTAGGCAGCAGAGCCGTGTCTGCCGCTGACACACTTGTCGCTGCCCACCCTCCCACGCAGCCTCGCAGGGCACGCACCCCGCTCCTCTCTGCAAAAATGGGGTGCCTGGGGTGCTCCGGTGGGGAAAGCTGGGGACCAGAGCACGGGGCTGCAGCACACAGAGAGGGCCCAGTCCCGGGCAGTACTGACCCTCCTTGCACTCCAGGGCTACCCGGGACTCTAGATTGTCCATCTGCATCTGCAGCCTCTTGAGGGTCAGGTCATTCTCTCGGGACTTGCGCTTGTAGGCGATGAGGACGATGATGACGATGATGAGGAGCAGGCTGCCTCCGGCTGCGATGCTGACGATGGCCGGCAGGGTCAGGAGGCTGTCTGAGACGATGCTCACCGAACCAGGGGAGAAGATGATGCCACCAACACGCACCTACAAAGCGCAAAAGAGGTAACCAGCAGCTTCGGGTACGGGTGCGAGCCTGTCCCGAAGCCCCGTCCTTGGCGGCCAGGGCACGCACCGCACGGGCTGTACAGCCTCCCAAGGAAGCACTGAACCGCCTCCGTTTCAGCCAAGGCTATAGCAACTCCGCTCGCCTTCAAACACAGAGGGTGCAGCTTATGTGAACGCAGGGAGGCTTCAAGTCATGATAAATGTGCCAGCCCTTCACTATCTGGGCTTTGTCCTTATTATCTGATGGCTCCATTTGACTTTCATTTTATAAGCTTTCAACTCCCTTTTGTAAACCATGGACATTAGCAACCCAGTGATAATTTCACTGACAAGAAACCAGAGCGACTGGAAAGGGAGAACAGAGAAGGGAAGAGAAAACCCCATGTGAAAGCTACTGAGCAAACACGCTGGAGGTTAACGCCGGGACTGGCTTTTCTTGGATGTGCCCTGGCCACAGATGCAAGCAGCTCTCAGCCAGGTTGCGCTTCTGTGAATCACACTGTGATAATCTGAATATGTTTTGGATGCTGAACTTAAAGGGAAATAAATCACAATTACAACCTCATTTGGGCTCTACTCAAGCACTTCGGCAGCTGCGTGCTTGGTCTGTGAGTGGATCAGAGGAAGCAGAAATGCCCAAAACCAAAGCAGAGGAAGACACCGACCGTTATCCTGGATGAGGCTGTTGATCCAACCAGTCCAGCGTTCCGATGTCCTGGCTGCTTCTGCTTCAGGAAAAGGCAAAACTTTTCCATCCACTTAGCAGATCAGGTCTGGCTAAAATCCTTTCCTACCGTACAGGAGGGAGAACACAGCCCACTGACAATGGTCTCACCTACTGAAGGAAGAGCAAGCAGCACCAGAGAAAGGATGGTACCTGGTACCAAAGGCACTGCCAGAAAGAGCTGTTCCTTCTAGAAGGCTCTGATAGTAGGTGGTGACTCTCAGGGAGGGAATAAGAAGTTTCTCCATGCTAATCCACATCAGTATTTTAAGCTGCCAATTAGACAGCCATAAAAATCTAAAATCCTACTGAACCTTGGACAAGACATTCCATTCAATACCTGAGTGAGTCAGGGAGATGGCAGAGGAGGAGAAAGGATGGGAAGGAGGGAGGGGAGGGATGCTGAGAGGAGTGTTTGGTCCCTCACCATCACTTTGTGCTGTCCGGTGAGATTTGGCGGCTCACACAGCAGCTGGGTCTCGGAGACGGTGACGGCACAGGGTATTTCTCCGATCAGCACGGTGTAGTTGAGCTTTGCTCCTCCAGGAGCGGGTGGGCACAGGTTTCTGCCCTAGGGACAAGGGGAGAGAAGACTGAACAAAGATGCAGCGCATTTCTCCAGTTTTCATCTCATTCCCAGCTTGTGCAAACGATGGGACTCTGTCTAGCGTACCCCATTCTCCAAAGAGGGTATAAAACTCCATTCTGGGATTTTTTTGCCTCTTTCCACTGGGTGAGTAAGGGTATCCTTACCTTCAGGATGATGGGTGACCCCGGCTTCTGCTCCAGCACCCCAGTCGGGCTCAGGAGTTCAAACGTCGGGTTGGGGTAGTATATGAACTTGGTGTCGTTGTAGACCAGCAGGGACTGCACGTTGTTAAAGATAAACCCAAACTCGTCCGGCCGCTCGACGGCGTCCAGGCCGGGCCGGTACTCGGGGGTGAGGGGGGGCGCGAGGCAGGCCAGCGCCGTGGCGTTCACCACCTTGCAGACCTGCGGGGAAGGTGATGCTTTGAAAGATGGCAGGGAAAACTTTACCCTGACCTGGACAATGATGTTCTGATTCCTTAAATATTCCCTGAAAAGTCCAGCGGATTCAAAGTTTAGCCGGCAACATTTAATCCAGGCTTGACGCATTACAACCATAGCTTGGGGGAATTTGCTTCCCCTCCAGCCGGTGCAAAGGCACTGGTGCAGAGATGGAGAGCAAGCTTCAAAATGAGCAGTGTTTTAAAGGAGCTAGAGGCTCGCATAGCGGCTCACTTCGCCCTTTTTCTTTATTTTTTTCTTTTCTTTCCACTTGCATCCTCTTTGGCAATGCCAGCTTTGAAACAGACCCGTAGCAAATATCTGGTCCCTGCTACAAATTGGTGATTAGAGGCAATTCCCGAATGCCAGCAAGGGAGAGGAACGATCATCTGATGCTCGTGGGCTGGAGGTAACATGAAGGTCATCTCCCGCCGGGCTGAGGACACCCACAGCTCCTCCAGCCCCTGGAGGCAGGGACCTGGCTGATTTATGAGACTCTTGCCTTATAAAGCAGCAAGAGCACAACCATCTGGCCTCCCTCCATAAGCAGAAGATTTAATTTCACTCAATTTTGTGTCTTGAGAATTATTTTTGTAGCACTGTAACTGCAACTGCTAACAACAAAATTAGATGTCTTTTTTAAAAAGAGCTCAGATGAAAAGGTCTTCAGAGGGGAAGGGAGAAAGGGAATAGGAAAAGACTGCTAAGTGATTTGCCCTTTCCAAGATAATACAGATTCAGTCAGAAAGATCACTGCATAGAGACAAGATTTTTCAATTTTACATAGTCAAAATAATTTCTGCGGGTTCTGGAGGTACAATTCTTATTTGTAGCATACAAGAACATCATTTAGTTCCTGTTTAGCTGAGGATTCATTTCAGTTTCTCACTCTAGGACTGAAAAAATACAGATAGGGGCAGGAGGTGGCATTCCAGATCAACCCCAAAGTCTGCTACCCGCTCCTTGCTTTGGGAACATCTGGGTGATAGGAAGGAAGATGGGAAGGAGGCATAAAAATAACACCCAGCTTCACCAAAATACGCGGAGCCCCACACCCAGCATCCTTCGCGTGGCGAGGAGGGCGCAGGGAAGCAGCACCTGGCCTTACCGCAGTGATCAAGCTGCAAAAGTGGCCTGAAAGCTTCTTGTTCAGAAGCGATTCCCCTCTCTCCTTCCCTCCCTGGGCTGGTACAGGCTTGCCAGGCCCAGAGCTGCGGCAATAGGGGGTTTATTTATAGAGAGGCAGCTAGGGAGAGACTAGTTAAACATAGCAGCCTCGTAGCTGGCAGGTCTCAGCGCCTAGCTCTGGGCTTTTACAGAAAGAGCAGGACTAAAATGGGAAGTGTGGAGCAGCTGGGGATGATGGGGACAGCTACACTTGGGCTTTCCATCCTAATGTGCCTGTGGAGCTGAGCTAGGTACAGGGAAGGGAAGGATGCTGGGCAGAGGAGAGCTCTTGGGGCTCTGACAAAAGGGGGAATATTTCAGGAGTGAAACACGTTTTTCTGACCCAAGACAGAATTTGTGGTGATGAGGATGACCTAAAGCGGAGTCCTCCATTTCTAGCTTTGAAAACTCCTTGGCAGTTACTGTGTTGCTGAGGGAGTAATTTCCCATTTCTGTGTTTCCGGATCCCTCTGTCCAGGTCCCCAGGTTTTGCTGCTAACAGTTTGGGTAAGTCTAGGGGAATAGCCCCAGAGCGGCTTTTGCCATGGCAAGTCTCATCGTGCAGAGAGCACTGGCACCAGTAACCGTACGTGTGCACCTGGGTGGGGGGGACCCTCCGTGCAGCGGCACCAGTAACCGTACGTGTGCACCTGGGTGGGGGGGACCCTCCGTGCAGCGGCACCAGTAACCGTATGTGTGCACCTGGGTGGGGGGGACCCTCCGTGCAGCGGCACCAGTAACCGTACGTGTGCACCTGGGTGGGGGGGACCCTCCGTGCAGCGGCACCAGTAACCGTACGTGTGCACCTGGGTGGGGGGGACCCTCCGTGCAGCGGCACCAGTAACCGTATGTGTGCACCTGGGTGGGGGGGACCCTCCGTGCAGCGGCACGGGGATGCTCCCAGGCACAGCCCGGCGGCACCGCACTGGCAGCAGCTACTTACGTTGACAAACTCCTTGCCATTGTACTTGACGCGGATCCTGGGCTCCTGGATCACGTCCAGGTTGGAGCCGGTGACGGTCAGAGGCGTGTGTCCGCTGCGGAGAACCGGGAGACACCTGATTAATGCACCGGGCAGGAGGGGCTGGGGCTGTGCAGAGAGACTGTGCTTGACAACAAGGATGCTTGTTGGATCTCAGAAAGATGTTTTCTGCAGACACTTCAGGCACCAGGTGACAGAGGGGATTAATACGCACTCCCCGAGTCGCTGGGGAGCGGTGCCTCACAAGTGAGCTAGATTCTCCACTCTCAGCTGCACCCTCTCCCACCTAACAGCACTGCAAGGCAGCAGGATGAGAAATGGGACCGAAGAAATCAACTGAGCTGAGACTAAATACGTAAGACAATAAATTAGTCACAGTGTTTAATGATTTACACAGTGATGTTTTTAAGGAACACGATAAATGGTACGTGCAGTGAAGGAGCTGACATGCACTTGCATCTGGACTGCAGATGCAGCAAGTTGTCACATAGAGCTGGGGAGGGATGAAGAGCACCGGGTGCCATCAGGGCCAGGGAGGACACAACCCCCAGGCTACAGTACCCTCATTCTCCTACAGCCAGTGCCGCCGAGCAAAGTCTTTCACTCTCGGCTTCTTCTTTCACGTGTTCATTGGAGCAGCACAGCCCAGATTCACCGGAGTCTCCAGCACCGCTGTGAGCAGTCCTGCCCAGCCCATCAGACCGGCTCACCCCAAACCAGACACCACCTTCAATTCGGGCTCAAAGCAAACATCTCGCAGAGCCTGCTGCGAGACGCTTACTTCTTTCGTGGGCAATTTTAAAAAATAATTGGAATTTGAAATGAATAGCCGTGTTACAGCCCTTGTGAGCAGAACCATTAAAGTAACCCCAGGGGACGAGCATGGCCCAGGGTTTTTAGCAGCGATGACGTCACGGTGATGTGACAGCGCCGGCCGCCCGGTTCCTAGCAGTGAATCTGGGATAAACACTACATTGTGATTAGCATCAGCTTTTTCCTTTCTTGGTGGTTGCTGGTTTTGTTTTATTCCAGGACTACAAGAAGGAGCCTTTAATGAGCAATTGTGCACTTCAGCAGATGGAAGCGATCTTGGGGCTTTGTTTGTGCGCCCAGAATCTCGGTGCAGACTGCTACTGCTGTAACTGCCTTGGTAATTACAACCCCTTTAGCAACTCTGGACCTGACTTTTGGTAAATGCAAACGCCGCAGACACCCAGCACTGACAAATCCAGGACGCTGGGTGGGACGTGCATTTCCAAACAGACCCTCTTTCGCCCTCACTGAGCGTATGCTGAGAGAGGAGATCCAGACCGGGCAAGCGGGCTCCCCTCCCGCTGTTGAGGACCTGCTGTCAGAGCCTTGTGTTACCTGGCAATGCTCCACTCGGGTTCGATGTGCTGCACCTTCGGATCATCGATGTACTCGAACAGCAAGGTCCGCTCCAGCTGAGCCCGGTCGACGCTGACGGAGACGTGAACAGCCCCCAGGCCATGGGCTGACGGAGCTGACACACAGACGATCTCGTTCATGGATCGCCTGTGCAAGAGAGAAGCCGGGGAAGCGTTAATGGGCAGCCACGGCGTAGGAGCAGAAAATGACCCTTTGTCCTGGGGCAGCTCACAAAAAGGCTGAGCCCCAGACCCTGACACCTGCGAAGGGGATGAGCTCTGTGCAGGAGGGGACTCTGCCTGCCCACCAAGAGAGAAGCGCAGGCTCCCTGAAATTACTCTTTGTGCCAAACTGCAGCCTCCCGCATCCCTCTGTGAACCCGCTGCCTTCTGTTGGGCGTGTGAAAACAGATGGCTGCTTTTTAAATGGTATGCATAAGCTCACTCAAAAGCCAAATTCTTCCCCTCCGCACCCCACTGCACACACGGGCCCTTGTGAGCCACATAATGGAGCCCGCGAAGCCCCCGCCTGGGAAGGGCGATACCACCGTCACCGCTGCCTTCCAGCTTTGTCTGCCCGTCAGAGCAGGGGTGACCTCGTCCTCGGCGCTGGCTGGCTGGCCATAACAGACCATCTGCTTCCATCGCAGCCCCGGAGAAGGTCGAGGCGGCGGGTTAGCGAGGTGCTGTCAAAGCACAAAGGCGCCAGTGGGTGGATGGATGGAGAAGGGGAATGAGAGCTGAGCGGCACCGCTCCCGCTGCCGGGACAGAGCTGCGAGGAACCACAGAGCTCTGCGGCGAGCCTGGACACTGTTCCTACAAAAAGCGCGGGAGTGAGATCGCTGGAAGGCCAGTGCCCCTGCGCGGCCACCCGCGGGTCGTCCCGCCTGCCCAAACCTGCCCCCTGCTCACTGAAAAGGCCGTGCTGTTCCCGTGGCTCATTTAGCTTTGGCTTCGCACAGGGGAGAGGGCAGGCCGGTCTTCAGCACCTCGCTGACAGTCTGGCACTTAAAAACTGGCACTCCTGAACGCCCAGTCTTCACCATCCTCACCCTCCTCGGAGCCCGCGCAACTCGTGGAGGTGCCCGAACAGCTGAGGCTCGAGTGCAGCCGTGGCCCTGCTCTGCTTCCAGCAAAGCTCCCGTGTCTCCCCCGGGCCAGGGGACACTGCCTGGTCCCCTTTCCAGGGCCCTTACACGCTCCCTGCCCCCCCAAAGAGTACAGGCACATCGCTCAGCACTGAGCATTTCAGAGGGGTATCGAACAGCGGGTACCACGATGTTCCCAGCTCACTCCTTGGCACGCCCATCCGCCGCAAGCGAGGGAATAGAAACAACCTCCTAAAATATCTAAAACAAATTGGACTTGACTGTTTCTATTGATGCGATTACCTGTCTACCCCTTCCCACCCAGCTCCTCCTCCCTCCCTCATCTTATTCTCACTCTCCACCTAGGTTTAATTTAACCACAAAGGCATCCTTGTGCGAGGAGCGCGTTTCTCCACCCTCCTTGCTGATTCTCGGAGTGTTCCCGTGCGTGCCCGTGCAGCTGAAGAGCTGCCTGCCTGCTGCCTGCTCTGCCGCCCCGTGCCGCCGCGGCCGCTCAGCCCTGCCAGACTCCAGCGCGCCTGCTTAGCTCTGGCATGAGATCCAGAGTGACGCATCGCTGCTGGCAGAGCTGCTCTCAGCTCCCTGTGATCAGTTAATTAGCTTTCCGTGCTATTATTATGTCGTCATGGTGAATCTACCCACTCCTCCGATCAGAGAGGGGAGAATGGGGGAAGCTGTAATTAGAGTGAATCTCATTAGAAACTGCTTCATCTAATCAGGCTCCCCCACACCCTCGAGTACAATTGAAGTTCATTGCCTCAGAACAGTCCAAGCAAAACAAAGTGCACAGCGTGACCCCACATGAAGGATGGTGCCATTCATATACTGCCGCTTGCTTTGTTTAAGTTTCTGCTTGCCTGCTGTAATTAGAACATACAGAGAATTCAAAACTCTTCCAGGTTTTGCAGGTCAGTATCTGCAGGTTGCCTGAATGTAATTATATATTTAAGGGATTACATTTCAGAGCTGATTCTGCTCTCAGGCCAGCTTGCAGGCTGCTTCTGCTGGTGGTAACACCGTTACCAGTGTGCATCTGAGGATGCAGTCTGGCATCTTTGCTTCGGATACGGGGAAAAAACACGGATGGATCAGTGACTGTGCTTAGCATTCGGAGAGTTCATCTGCACTTGAAGACCTCGGCATGTCCAGACCTCCTGACGCACCGTTCTAGGACGGACCTAGAATAAGCACTGCTAATATCCCAACATGCTCCCACGTCTCAACGCCCACAGCTCCCGTATGGGAGAACCTCTCAGTCTTCCAGATGAGAAATTCACCTCCAGGGGTCTTTACTTTCCCAGAAACTTGCTCGGTTCCTCCTGGGAAGCCTGAGAGAGGATCTGAATCCCTTTGCACATCACAGCGCTTTGCCTAGGTACCCGCGCAGGCTGCGCCCACACTATGAAATGCATACTGCCAGCTGCTTCGGGGCACCTATGTACGTTTGGTACAGGGCACGGATGTGTACGTGATGCACACAGATGTATACTGCCTGTATCTTTTTTTAACTAAGCCCCAAGAAAACCCATTAAACCCTGCAAATGTCAACTCTGTGTTTACACTGCTGGGTAAAAAGTAAATTTGCCATAGAAATCCCAGAGGAGATTGATGGCTGCGCAAGTTTCTCAGCAGAAGGCGTGTGCAGATCCTGGCTTTGCTCTGCCACACAGAAGCCCACCCCTCGCTCAGAGCATTTCTAGGAGGTTGAGGTACCTGCAGCAGTGGCTGCAATAAAGGCAATGCAAGCTGTTGATCTGTGAAAAGAGAAACTAGATGTTTCCTATAAACGTTACATTTTCTTCCGATCAGCCAGGCTGGGGGGCAGGTACTGATGACTACTATAAACCTTTTACACTTGCAGTGATGTTTGCCCGAGATTTTTGGACCAGTTAACATTGTAACGGCATTAAAATGAAATAATGGACAGCACTAATACCGATGCAATCCCTCGCTGGCCAAGCAAGGCTCAGTCACAGTAAGAGGCAAGATGGTTTCATGTAATAAAAGAGGGAATGAGAGCCTTCAGGGGTTCCCAGATGAATTTTTGCCATGGCTGCATGCTCAGCTACAGCTGATACCTGGCGGTGCAGCCCTGATAACCAGGACGTGGATGGCAGGAGCCCGCGCTGGCCCGGCTCGGCCCCTTACCCGTAGAATTCGCAGGTCTGGTTTCCCAGGAGCACCGACACGCGGCTGCCAGCTCCCAGGTAGTGCCCGGAGATGGTCACCATCGTCCCTCCCGACTCCGGACCGCGGCTGGGATTCAGAAAACTCACTGCTGGAGTCTGGAGAAAGAAAAGGACAAACTCAGCGCTCCTGCCTGCTGCGAGGGGAGCCGTCAGCGAGCGGCTGCCCAGCGGCCGTGCCAGCCGGAGAAGCACCGTCCCCCGAGCATCATCATGCTTTGGCTGAGGGGGGAAATCCTTTTTAACATGGAAAAGCAAACCAGGGATGCGTCCTGGACGCCTGACAAATCTCCTGCTAAATTTTTGAACCCAGCTCCGAGAGACGTGCCTCAACAAAACGATTGCAAAATTAGCCTCGGCAAAACTATGTATTTACCTTCAACTTTGTTCTTAAACAAAGGTAAGCTGTTTGCACCGCAGTTTCAAAAACTAAATACATCCCAAGCCAAGCGAACTGCCACAGTGGAAATTTGAGCCCAAATGTTTAAAGTTTGCCAACGTGGTAGAGCATCAAAAAACCCCACCAGGATCTGGTAACGGGAAATACTGCACAACTTCAACAAGAGGCAGTACCATCAGCTCCCGCTTAATATGAACCACCAGCGATAGCATTGCAGGGGCAGAGCCTGTTTTCTGTTGCTGATGGAAAGACATCCTTGGTGGGCAAACTTAGATCCCACTCGACATTTTACTGGTGATATTATTGTGGCAATGCCACGTCTTTATCCTGCCTTGCACCACGATAGCTATTTATCCCCCTTAATAGAATTTGCAGAAAGCAGGTACCTTTTTATTTGTATTCAATCAGTGGATATTACCAAATTGTTTTACTAGGGCTTTCGCATTACCCTCTTTATGACTCTCGTCTGCAAAGGCTGGCAGCCTCCCAGCTCCACTCCCCTGGTGCCTCCTGCTTGGCAGCTCGGTGAGTTTGTCCTGTTTTCTCTACTGTTTCCACAATGCAACATGTGTTTTCTGGGTGCCACAGCATTTGCCAAAGCAGCTTAGACCAAAAGCCTGTTTGACCCCGACTCCTGAATAGACCAGAGAAAAACACACGATCCACCCTGTTCTGGGTAATTATGGAGTAATATTACAGGAGGGAAAGATTCATCTTTCAATCGCTCATGGTCAGCTCACAGCTCTTATCCTAGCTGGGGTCAGGAGTTGGAATCGATGATCCTCGTGGGTCCCTTCCAACCCAGGATATTCTATGATTACTCCAGCTAATGGCAACACTAGACTATACAACTGGTAATAGCAATGTTTACACCAGGCAGGCTTGGGAGCATTTCCTACAACCAAAAGGGTTGTAGGAACAAAGATTCCAAAATGCAAAAAAACCTCCAAAGGATGCTCAGTTTATGATTGCCCATCAAAAACCTCCTTCAGCCTCCAGCCCAACCCTGGCGACCGTTCCCAAGGTGAATTAGGAACAAGCTGCAATGCTGCGAACGATCCAGACAGCGAGAGCCACTACCAGCCACCCTCCTCCTCCAGCCCCATCCCCGGGGCCAGTCTGCTCGTGGGATCCCAAGGATGGAAAGGAGCGGTTATTTACCATGTCCGTGAGGTCCAGCAGTTCCCATACACACACCAGTGACAGCTGCACACATACTGGAAAGCACGGCCCTCCTCTGCATTCAAAATGACTTGTAAGCACCTCCTGGCTACAAGCATCTGATGTTTCTGGTGTGAGCATCACCTTGTCTAAGCATTGCAATCCTTGGAAATTCAAAGCATTGCCAAAAATAGAAACTCAGGCTGTAACCCCGAGCAGTCATTCTTGTAAACAAGGAAAAGACAGGAGAGCTGAGGGCCCCTCCTAGAGACCTGCAAAAACTCCCAAGGCTGGGGTGAGGCCAGCATCAGATGAGGGCCTGAAAGCTGAACAAGAATTTTCCATCTTCAACTCATGATTTGGTGATAATTATGACAGATTTACAGATCCAAAGTAGCTCCAAGGTTCCAGCTCCCCAGATAAAATGGGTGTAATTAAGGTGACAGCATCGCTCCGGCGCGGTGGCAAGCACCAGATGAGCTCACTAAGGCATGAACCCTCTCAGGGTCAGAACTGAGCTCTGCTTTAAGGTACCCATCAATTTTACTACTGACTTTAATGGCATAAACCAGCTGTAATGGAATTTGTGGCAGCGCTAAAGAGAAAAGTAGAGGCCAACTAACAAAAGGAAATGATGTGCCAGAAGTTTTAGGTGCTTGGGAAAAAGAAACCATATAATCAGGGTAAGTGCTGGAAATCAGAAGCAACAATGCAAAGGATGATAATGCTCGGCATATGCTCACCAGGTTGCTGCAAGGTATTGCTCCAAGATTCATCTCTGCAATTACCTTCCGCTGGCTCCTGGTTATTACTGAACACAAAGCAAGAGAGCATCCTCCTTGCGTCGCATGGGAACCTGCCTTCCGACAATGGCACATCTGGGGACTCTACTGGCAGTGCCCTGCGATGATCGGAGGGGTTTCTGGCATATTTGAGCAAAACGTGGTGACATTTTGCACCCCTGCTACGTTGTTGAATAAACGAAATCCCAGGGGAGGGTGTCGCTTACAACGCCGATAGGGTGGCAGGGGCTAGCCTGATTTATCTCTCAATTAGTTTACAAATTGTGGGCAATTGGTAAGTGCTGGCATTTCCCTGCATACAGATTCCACTAAGCACAAAATCAATGTGGCTGGATGAAGTGTCCTGTTTAGGCAAAACTGGAGATATGAGAAACCCCAGCTGTAGCTTTTAAGTTTATGAATCAAAAGGCTGCTAATTGAACAACAGAAAGAAATGATCCACTCCCACCAACCCAAAGAGCAGCTCTCCATTAAGCAGACAGAGAAAGCCTACACTGAACCAGCATCCTTGGAGGGGGAAAAAAAAAATCCCCGAATATCTGGATGTAGAATTACTCTTCCATCCCAAAGGGCATCATGAGGAAAAGATTAAATCTATAGACACAGAAACTAACTGAGATATTTTTAGGTTTCACAGGCAGTTGATTAAAACTAAGTTTCTCGCAGGACCTCAGTACCTGAGCTGCAGAAGGATGGGCTCTGGTGCTTGCTCTCCTGTTGCGGGTTTCTGTGTTCATGCAAAAAGGCCTGTTGGTGCCTGTATGTGTACACACGGATGTACGGAAACATCTTCGAAAGCAGCAAGAAGCAGCGCCCTAGATTCACCCCCCTTCACTAAGCACCAAAGTAACAACATCCATTACAAACAGAGGAAAATTTTGAGTGCCGACTCCAATTCCTTGCCAATTCCTCATGCACAGAAAGTCCTCAGGTACAGAACAAAGTTAGGCTTTGTGTAACGCTCCTGCTGGGATTACACCAATGCACTTTGCAAGGAGTAACCCAGGCTAGCAATTCAGAAGGTTATCACTATTTTGGAGGTGCAAACCTGAAATGAAATGCTGGGGAAGCCCTGGGTTTAGGTTCCCACATAAATCCTGTTTATTCCGTGGACCCGTGTGAGCTCTAGGTCCTGAAAACTGGGCTCGTTGACTGGGCTACCAACAAATTGTGCAATGCCATGGGGAAAGCATCAGGAAAAGATGACAAATTTGGGATTTTCTTCTGGAGTTGAACCCCATCCATTTGACACGTGCATTCGCAGGGCACGGCTGTCCCGCGGGGGACGCGTGCTGCCCCCCCGCCTCGGCAGGACACTCACCACGAACATGTACTGCTGCGCAGACTTGGCCGTGAACTCGGGCTTGCACTCTCCGATGCACAGGAGCACTGGGCCGGAGCTGATCCCTGGAAGCGCCTGCCCCATTTCACAGACGATCCTGGAAGCAGAAACGCCGCAGTGAGGCCCTGGCAGGAGGTGCCCACAGTCCCCTCCGCAGCTCCGCGCAGGGCTGACTTACTTTTTTTCTTCTCCCCCCCACTCCCCCCTTTTAACTTTGATATCTGCCTCTTTGGAAGAAGTTAATTACTGAGTCTATTTTTACCCCATGTAGTAATTTAAAGAAAAAAACTCAAAATTAGACATAATTATTACAAGCTGTAAACTCCAGAGCAAAGCAGAGCACTAATAGCAATATATTAGCCAGTAGCAAAGTGAGTGCGAAGTCCTTAGAGTAACAGATGAGTTCATTAAGGGAACAGCTCACACTGCAGTCTCCCAGTTAATCAAAAATGGAGAAACCTGCGCGGGGATGATAGAGACAGCCGTGGAGAGCAGCCTTTGCAGGGGAGACAGGGCTGGCTAACGCAGAACGTACTGGTGCTGGGAAAAGGAGTTCGCGGCACCGAGAGACACCGATCTCGTGCTCCTCGCGTGGCCCAGCTCAGCCCCGTGGGCACTTCCCGAGGCAGGGAAAGCCGCAGGGCCGGGGAGAGCTGCTGGGGATAACCACAGCGAGCCAGGCTGGAAGATGAGGAAACCCTCATTACGCACCCCGTGGGTGTGTAATCCAAAAATCCCAGGGCCCTGGGAATGCAGAATGCCTGCTGGAGATGAGACCAAGCAAATGCCTGGCATGCCAGCAGGTCTGAGAGAGGTCTCCAGCGGGACGTCAGCTGGCAGGGCTCCCTAGCTGTACCT
The DNA here is from genome assembly GCF_965183815.1 of Platalea leucorodia. NCBI lineage: Eukaryota > Metazoa > Chordata > Aves > Pelecaniformes > Threskiornithidae > Platalea > Platalea leucorodia. The sequence continues at coordinate 3,193,088 of NC_138841.1, forward strand.
AAAGGGGAGGGATGCTGCTTGCTCCCACGGCAAGATGAATTCAAGAGCATCCTGCCAGGCGCTGGAAACCTCAGGACAGGATTAACCCGCCTCGGGTTGGTTATGATGGTAACACCGGTGATGAGACACTTGTTGATGTCTGGCCCTGAGAGCGAGACCAGAGAAGAGCCAGAGCACCTCTTCCCCGGTGAGGCTGAAGGGGCTTTTGCAGAGCGGCAGGGGAGACGCTCGCTCGTCTGCCGATCCCATGCAAATGCATGAAAGGCTCCAATTCATGAAGGCAGTGTTTCAGCTGCCTTCAGCAGCACTGAATTCACTACAAATAAAATAAAATAAAAAGACTAAAGGAAAAAAGAACCTGCAGACAGCATGCACAGGTGATGCCAGGAGGCCTAATGAAATACATACACGCTAGTAAAGAGCTCTAATGCGAAAGCCCTTATTGCTGCACATCAAAACGGGTTGCCTAGAGAGACGCTGCCTTTGGAGAACAGAAACTGAAGCATCTCAGCTGTGTGCCTTAATCTGCCACGTGCTCCTCTCTCTGCCTTTCAACCAGACATCGCCCATGCACCTCTCCTCTGCTTCATTACTTCTCCTCCTGCAAACCGGCAGCGGGGCGAGGAGGCAGGGTTTCTGCGCTGGCGGGCTAGGAGGGAGGGCTGGCGTTTGGGAGCAGTAACCTCTGCTCCTGCCAGCCCATGGGCAAACAACGCAAGGTGAGGTGATTCCCGACACCCCGTGGGCAGGAGAGGAGGGCGGAGGTTTGCTCCCACAAGAAACAAGGATACACCAAGCACTATATCCAGGGGGAAACACCAAATACTCAACTGTTTGCCAGTAAAGCAGCAGCTGCCATGCAGTACCAGGCAAGACGGGGTGCGGGACAGGGCACAAGTGACCTGGTACACCTGATCCCGATTCCTGTTAAATGCCAAATTCCCAGCAGGTACCTTGTTACAAAATGATGCATTCAGCAGAGCTGTAGGGTGCTGATTGCTGGGCTAAGTGGCCCTTTCACCAACATTAACCTAATTGCTGGCTGATAGATTGCGTGGCTGGAGCATATGGTGAGTCATTACAGTCTTGGAATTCAGTCTGCCCACAGAACCCTTAAGAGGGTCCTTTTATCTGTATTCATCTTTAAAAGGCAGCTCTCATGCTAACGCTTGCTGTTATCTGCCCAGGGTAAATGTTTTAATGATGTTAAACTTTGAAAGCTCAAGAGCCGTAATTAGAGTCATGATTATAAAATCAGGGTTTCATACCATCAAAGGAGGATAATTTTATAATCTTCTATCCTTTATTTGAAAAATAAAATAAAACAAAATACTGCTCAGCAGAACAGCCCAAACCACTAGCAGTGACAGTATTATCCGTGCAGCGCTTGGAGCCATTCCTGCAATAACACCAACGATGCTTTGCACATCCAGAGCACCCTCCATCCAGCGATCGGAAAAATACTTCCTAACTGATATACTGCACGCATCCTCGCTGTTTGGAAGAGGAGACTGATGTCATTTCTGTCTTACAGATGGGGAAACAAAGACAAGGAGTGAGCAAAAAACAAACCAACACCAACATGTGCTAGCGACAGGTCCTTCCACTACCCTGGGGATCAGACTGGGACCCAGCAAATGCATTCCACCACCAGAGGACAACTGCTTTCAGCTGCTGCCGCAGCTGGGGCAGATCCGGCTGCTGGGACCACTGGCACCCTGGGCTCCCCCACGCTCACCGTGAGCAGCCACGGCCCTACCACACACAACACCGCCCTGGTCCCCAGCAGGGGAGATTAGGCAACCCAAGGGGAGACACGACATGTTGCTGCTCTCCTGCCCTGCACCAATGACCCCCAACGCACCCCTCAGCACCTTGGCTGCACCAGAACAACCCCCCCAGGCAGCAACAGGAGCATGTGTCACTTTGGGAGGTTTATTTGCCCATCCTCTGTTACATGCCTATTTTCTAATTTTCGATTGACATTTTTCTTAGTGAAATAAATGAATTGACTCCAGTGGAGGCCCATTCGGATTAAGCTGCTGTCACCGCCTCAGCCGCCTAACAAATGGCTGCGTGCAGCCAGCAGCGCCGGCTGAATTTCAAGTGCGATGAGGAGCGGAGGGGGCAGAGAGGCTCAGCATCAACAGCAAGGTGTTCATCAGAAAAGTTGCTTAGCAAAGCAGGAACCGCGGTGTGGAAGGAAACAAAACACTTAATGAAAGCTTAAAGGGCTGCTTAACCCCCTGAGAGAGCATCCAAGCACCTCATCCCCTTCTGGTGTAGGAATGGCACGCCCTGTTCCAGGCACCATCCACCTCCAGACCCTTTTCTGCAGGTCTGCAGGGCTGAAAAGGGTGGTGAGATGATGCCTGGGGTTTGGAGGAGTTATTGGCCTCCTTTGCATTTGCTGGAGGTCAGGGAAGAGGCTTTGTGCAGGCTGGCCAGCGCTGTGGACCTGCGGTGGGGACGGGTGAGGTCCTGGAGGCCACTCACTGTTCTGCGACGACGTACTGCTCGGGCAGGGGCTTGCACTGCACCCCAGCAACCTGCACGCCATGGGCGATCTCGGAGAAATCCAGGCCCAGGTTCACGCCACGAATGGTCACCCTCGTCCCTCCTTCTGGGGGGCCTGACACTGTCAGGATCTAGAGGGAAACAAAACACAGGAAAGTTGAGCTGGTGTCCCCATGCCACCCGTGCTTCTTCAACCCCATGTCTGGTTTGGAAGCAATCTTCTGCTTTGCAGGCTGCGGCTGAGTGCTGCAACCTCCATCTGCTCCTGCTGCCAAACCCAGGCCAGCAACACCTTCTCATGACCCCTCTGGATGTCTTGGAGAAGCCCAAGCCCAGGCCAATCCAACACAGATGGATTTCAGCCCAAGGATGCCAAAATCCATCTGTGCTGAGCTCCAAGAGAGGACATCAAGGTCCCTGAGCTGGCCAAGAGGAGTGGGCAATGCCTCCCCCAGAAACCCTTGCAGAAGGATGAGACTGTCTCCTTTTTTATATATAGAGAAGATGGTAAGTCACCTTCCAGAAGTTGCCTGCTGCTTTGGAGAACTTTGTTAACTTCTGCCTTGGCTGTTCTCTGAACGTTAATGTCACATTTTATTAGTAAGTTGGCACCTCAAATGACTTACAAATGTTAAAGGGTGAGGTGTGTGCTTTAAAGCTGCCTGTTTATAGCCTGCCTCAGCCATAATCATCTCCGCTTCTATAGACTTTCATTAAGGACAATATCCTCGTCAATTAGGAGTATATATTACAGTAATGTATAGTCACAAAATTTGGACCTAAAAGTCTCAAACAGTTGCCCTGAATCTGCCACCGGTCTGTTGTTGCTCTTGGGTGAGTTACTAATCTTCTCCATGCTACAGCTGTTATTAATAAATAAACACAATTCATAATAATGCAATTTAATTAATTTAATGGATAAATCTTGTTTACGCTTGTTTGTTCCACCCTTGTCTTTGGCAAAAGATTTGAGCTCTTCAAAACCTTTTCCTTACCGTTTCTGGATGGATGGCTGCTTTTCTTTCACCTTCGTAAGAGCTCGCTGTTCCTGAACGTGAGTGGGTTAGGAAGGCAGCAAAACACCAGCCCCGTCACGAGACCACGTCCCGGCAGCCTACTGCACCGTGGGCCGAGCGTGCCCCAGAGCAGCCCCTGTGGGACCCCCTGCACCTTCCAGTGCCACGGGGCTCGTCTCCCCCGATCTCCGCAGGATCCCCTTCCCACCCAATGCTAACGCCATCAGGACACCCCTGCTCCCCACCACTTCCATGGCTCCAAGTGGCCCCCTTCATCTTCCTGCATTTCAGCTCTCGGCTGAAGCCATTTTCCTTCTCCCTTGCTTATGCCTCATAATTTCTTGCTCTCCACCTCTGCTCCCGTTCAAGGTGCTGCTATTGAATTTGGCCACACGTGTTGGGGTTCACGCACCCAGCAGAGCCCGTGAGCTGCACCGTGTGTCAAACCATCACCTCCTCCCCCTGCGTATGCTTTAATTTCTACCTCCCTCTCCCCTCGACCGCACCACTGAGGTTTCCAATTTATTCACTGTACCCTGTCTGTCGTGCTGCTGTTTTCCGTAACTCACACCGCGTAGCATGTCTTGTATCATTTAGCTCCGTGAAGCACTATGTGCCCATAAAAGATGCTACAAAATCAAGTTGTATTGCATTACACCGAGTCCTGAAGGCCTGCACTGGTAATGCTTACATCGCTAGCTGGGAGTCACCTGGACTCGGCAGTTCAGGTACTTGGCAGTTACAACTGTCCTTCGCAGCTCTGGGTTATGTTAAAATGCGTTTGCTGGAGCACTTACACTGCCGGGCTCGTTGTCTCATCACTGTTCAAAAGAAGTCACAGTTTGCCATTTCCCGACCTTACCACAACCAGCGGAGCCAACCGGCCTCACCGAACAAAGCAGAGCCGATTCTGTATTTTGAAAGTGTCCTGACCTGGAAAATCCCCAATATGGAGCTCCACTCGACCTAGATTTTAGTGGCCGCTAATTGAACAGTTTTGAAGTAACTGTGCCATAAAGCAGCCCCAGGGTTAGAACAGATGCATTCAATTAATTACAGCTGGAGAGATTCAGTCAAAATCACAGAAAGAAGATAAGTCTTAAAGGTCCCGTTGCACGGAGCGCTGGCGATCCCTCCGAGCAGCACCCAGCCAGGCAGCACCCCTGGGCCACCCCGTTGTGTTGCAGATGCACGGCCGAGGCATCTCCAGCCAGCCCAGCCCGGGGCCGCTGCCGGCGGCGTGGTCTGCCTCAGCCCAGGGCTGCGGTGGTGCCGGGGAGCTGCTCAGTCTGCGAGCGTGGCTGCAGCGACAGTCCCGACTGCTGGTCTGAGCCAGGCAGGATCAGGAGGAAATATTCCCCGCTTTCGAGAAATATACTGTAATAGAGTTCTGTTTCACTCAGAGGTCTGTGGAGGATCAAAAGAACGTGCAAAGGGCAGCTAAGGAAAAACAAGGCCATTACCAGGAATGTTGCAGTTACTGTTTAGGCACCTGCACCACTGCTGGAAGTTCCCTAGGTTGTTTGCAAAACCGAAGCAGTTTGAACGTCACTGAGATCCGGAGTGGGGTGTGGGAGGCAGGGCCTTTGGTTTCGCTGACCCCCTGAATTATTCTGAGCAGGTCACCTCTCCTCTCTGCATCAGCCTCGCCTTGCGTGAAACAAATAAGCAACCCACCGCCTCTAGTAAAGCAAGTGCCCACTGCTCAGTGAAAGGATTAACGCCAGTGGGAAGCACTGTATTATTCGCAGAAAGGATTCAAATACAGAGATGAAGTGGGGGCTGGCAGGAGCTCAGTTACCCTTCCACGCTGCCCTCGCATCACCTCAGGGATGCGGGTGCACCACCGCATTTCTATTGCTGCTGCTTCTCACTTGAAACCAAGGTGGGGATCCCAGGGATCTCTGAGGTTGGGATCCAAGGGATCCCAGGGATCCAGGAGCCCCAACACAGCGCCAGCACACTTCTCTCCCCAGCCTGCAGAAGACACTGCTATAACGATGCAGGATAAATGTTCTCAGCCTCACATCTTGCCGGTTGCATGGTTCAGCGTTTCTGACAGAAAGCAGTATTTAGCCTCAAGAAGGCGGCTGTGCACGAGGCAGGGAGACCCAGGACTGGCTGAGTCGGCTGGGGCTTTCCTCCCGGAGCTGCAGGCAAGCTGCGAGCCTGAGAGCGCTCTGCTTGGCATCTGTTAGGGTGCAGAGAGAGCGCCCGGCTTGCAAAATAAACAGCATAACCCCTGCCCTCTCCCAAAATGTCATCCACCTTCATTCTCTTTGTCTTTTTTCATCCTGCTCTAAGCTAACTGGATCCCAGCTGATGAGCCCAGCAGGGAACCAGCACATAAGCATTGTCATCCTGGCATGATCCCTCCTTGTCTCTGCCTTAGCTGATAGCACATTCAGAACCTAATTGTTATCTCAGCAGAGCAACTCCATTATTCAGCCTGACACTGCACCCCCTTCAGCTGTTTGTTGCACTGATGTTATATTAATGAGGCCTGCAAATAAATGAACAGGAGATCAGAGTGCCGCTTGTTCGCAAGAAAGCTGATTTTTATTTATTTATTGCTAAGACCACAGACAGCGTGGAAGTTTTACGCTGTTAAAGGGACACTGTCGGTGACAGCTGGGCCTCCCGCTCAGAAAAAGAGCTGCGTATATCCTACTGCTCATGTACTTTTATGACTATTAAAACACAATCTCTTCCTACTAGTCATGCATTCCCCGACAACACTGGCGCCTGGGAGCAAGGCCCTTGACCTCCAGCTTGACAGAAGGAGTGAAACCGGCCAGATGAAGGAAAAGGAGTGGAAACCAGCCCATATTAAAGGCTCTTTTAGTCTGAGCAATCCAGGCTGCAGTGCAAGCCCCGGCATGAGACCAAGCGCTGCTCCCGGTCGAGTCTGTCGATGCCGGTGCTGGCGGGAAGGAGGGAGCCTCACCAGCGCCGGCTTTACCCCTGCCGGGAGCAGGTCGGTCCCAGCGGGGCAGGGTGGTCTCTTCCCCACTCCCAGTGCACAGCTCTGCAGCACTGGACATCGTAAAATGCTACCCAAAATACTGAAAAAAACTCAGATACCAGTAAAAAGGACCCAACAGCAATGCAGGCTGTAAAAGTCTCATGGTCTCCAAGACAATCTCATACACTTCTCTGGAGGGGAAGGGAGATGAGAGAAGTTAACCTGTGCTGTTGAAAGGTTTGGGTTTAGGAATATCGACCCTGCAGGGTTTCTACTGGGGCTTTGCCATTTTCTACAGACCTGACTGCTCAAGAACCTAGCAAAATTCTGTAAGAGATTTTAGCCCTGTACAGCACCCTTCCCATCAGTGGATCCCAAATCACAGGAAAAAGGCCACTAGTTCCCTCTGCTTTCCCCCTTCTTTTTCTACAACAGTGAAAACTGCAAACTTGACTCTCATGAAAAAAAAAAAAAAAAGCAGCTGTGAATCCATAAGGAGAAGGGTGGGAGGTGGAGTTCAAGGAAAAACACCAAACACTGCAAGACCTGTGATAAAATCACAACAGCTCACAGCACCGCAGGGTCAGCTGAGGCCATGGGACAACACAGCCATCCCCCTGAAACCTGTATTTTCTATTGCTGACCCGCACTGTGGAATAAGCCAATCTGCCAACAAAAGCACAGACATTCCCTGCTCAATTCTCTCATCTCCAAATCCACTCAGGGCAATCTCCTGAGACCCAAAACGTCCCCTGGCGAGGCACCCCGCACTTCCCGCTTTGAAGGCTGAGACACAGACCTAGTTATGGAGACAAGAAATCTGTACCAGCAAGGCTCTGCTCTTTTCTCCTTGGACAGAGACCAAAAGTGTTGCTTTCAAGTTGGACAGCGATAAAACACTCGGCGGCAGTGCCGTGCCCGCAGCCAGCCGTGAGAGCCAGCCTGGCAGTGCCTAGATGCAAGCCACTTGGTGGCTGGAGCAGAGTGTTTTTCCCCTTCTCTGCTTAGCTCAAGGAGGGGCAAATAAATAAATCTAACACTTCTTCAACATTACAACTGTCTGAATGGTTTATGATGAAGAAAATCTCAGGCAAAGGCTATTTTGCTTCTTGCATCTTATAGCATAAGCCTTGTGCGAGCAGAACAGCACTCGGATAAGGAAACTTTGGTTTCTGACTACTGGCAGGACAAGGTAAATATCTAAGCAAGCCTTTAAGGCTCATTTTATCTCTCTGTAAAGATAGCTATGACTTGCCAAACCAACCAACCAACCAACCAAGGAAAGGACGGCCTCTCAACATTTCTTAATGCTGTTGCGGCTCTGCACAGTCAGCGCTGCCACCACCTCTGCTCCTCCGCAGCCTCGCAAGCTCCACTCTGCAGTTCACAAAACAGCACACAAGAGAAATACCTGCCCATCAAAGGTATAATGGGGCTGGGCAGAAGGTCTAAGAAAGAAATACCAAAGGCTTGGTAAGGTCCCTGCGGGACGGATGGACCCTCCTCAGCAACATCCTCCTCCAGCAGCCCCAGCCCTGATACAGCACCACCAGCCGCTGCGGTTTCCTCCCCTCCTCTGCAGAAAGGAGGCTGATGCCTTCCCCCCAGGGGTCTGAGCACGAGCCAGTTTAGCTAAGCTGGTGCAGGAACTAACCCGAGTTAAAAGGAAACTTCCACATGTACTGGGGTCCTTACTCAGCTGGCAGAAGTTTGCGCACTGAGAAGCCCTGCTCCTGCCCTGCCAGGCGTTTCTGTAGCCATGAGCATCAGTGCAACAGGCTGCTTCGATCCAACACTGTTTTACACCCATGCGCTCCGCCTTCTGCAGTACAGACACCCACTGAGGGCAAGGGAGGCTTTTTGGGGGAGTTAATTAAGTGAGAAACCAAAATCTTCTTTCATTCCCACCTGATGAGAGTGTCACTCCTAATAGTAACATTAACAGACCAAGTGCAGTTTTACGGGTAAAAACGCTCCTGGGAGACATTTTGCATCCCTCAGTGGTCTGAACAGAAACATTAGAAGCATCAATTATAGACTAATTAGCTCGCTAGTTTAATTAGCATTCCTGCACCAGTCCATAGCGGTCACCCCAATGCTGGTCGCATCCCGGCGAGTGACGGCTGCACGGCGGGGCAGTGGGCTGCACACCCTGGCCGTGTGCCGGCGGATCCGCACATTAACTTCAGAGAAAGTAGCGGAGCGTTTTATTCCCTGTTCTTCAGCGCCGGATGGATGACGGCGGATTTTCAGACACGAGGGAGACAGGCACAAATCCACTTTGGAAGGAGTAAGGAGAAGGGGCCGGAGATGCGCGCTCTTACCTCGGTGATGCGAGGGTTGGAGCACTTGACGTTCCTGCTGGACCAGTCGAGCCAGGGCTGGGCGGAGGGCGCGCCGCAGTGCGGCCGCAGCGTGCACTTGGCCTCGCCGCTGCACCAGCCGCACTCGAACTTGGGGTCGGCTTTCAGGCAGAGCCCGCAGCTCTCGCGCTGGGCTGCGCACTTGTAGAGGTGCACTGCGGGAAGAGGGGACGGGCACTCAGGACAAAGTCAAGAACTGAAATATTCATACGGACTACAGCTGCTCTTGGACTTGGAGCAAAGGCACATGTTGAGCTTCAACTTAATGAGCTGCAGAGTGGACTTACACATGTGGTTTCCAAAGCCAAGGCTATATCAGTGGTGCTCAGTGAGCACCACTATCAGTGGAGCGACCAAGTTGCTCTCACCCACAGCAGGATCCACCGGGACCACGTCGTCTCTGGCTGCAGCCGCAGTGACAGCAGCTAACGCCGCTCAGCCCCAACAGCCACTGCCCAGCCCCCATCACAGCCCTCCTTCCCATGATTTGAAAGCCAGCTCAAGCAGACGTTACCTTTCAGATCCTCTGGGTTGTCAATAACAAAGTTCCCGTTCCAAACCACAGCAAAGTCCACTGCTAGGTTGCTTATGTCCATCCCATCGTAGAGATACTGAAGGAGAAGACCGAGAATGAAATGCTTTGGAGGATCTATCAGAGACACTAACAGGAAAATAATTTTTTTTTTTTTTTTTTTTTTTTAAGAAAATGTGACTGTTCTCTGCTTAAAAACACGTGCTGATGTCTGAACCACCACCACATCTACACTTCATCTCCAGGGTCCTCCTTTGACTCCCTCCTCCTCACCAGGAAGAGATAATTAAATCAGATCTAGTCCTTGTGAGAGGTAATAGATTAATTATTCCACTCACAGTGGTTGCTCTTGTCACTCAGTCTCTAGCTTATCAATACAGCCCCTCCAGTTAATCAGACTGGAAGGACTGCTGCCTTCAGGCTATCTTCTTATACAGTCACCATGCACCCTAGTGTGACTGGGAGCTTAGAAATCACGCTGCACAGCTTTGGCTGATGAAATAGGCATCAGGTGAGAAAAAATAGATGGTGCAGAGAGGTCCTTTCCCAGTTTCTGCTTCAGCCTAGTCTAGGATAGCACTGGCTTGAATTAGTCACCTTCTCGTGGATATCCTGGGGCCGTGGCAGAGGGAACCTGGATGCTTTTGGTGAATTCCCAGTGTATTCCGAAATTCCCATTATCACAATTAGCACTAATGAGGTCTCATTTTGACGCTCTCTTTAAGTCGATCAAGACCTGCTAAAAAGACTTAAAAAGGCGAGCGAACGCTGCCATCCTCTTTGGGATCAGGGAATGATGACTAAACCAAAGCAGACTGCTTTGACTGTCCCCGTGCAACAGTTGCACAGTTTTTACTTACATTTGGTTGTACTGAGTCACCTTGCCTGGGTTTTACTCAGTTGGTGTGAAACTACATCTTCTGTACAAACGATAGAGCTGTGAGTGCAGAATTGCCCTTACATTCTCTACCTACCACTTGCTATTACCCTAACAGGAATAAAAGTGCTTCTCTATGTTTATAAATCGCTTTGAATAGGAAAAGTACTATATAGTATTAATACATTTATTATCCACCAAGCTGCAAGGCCCAAAGACAGCCAGTGATATATAAATATCCAGTGAAATTTTTAAAAATTCAAAACTTCATTAACAATTTAAGACCATCTGCGCTGAATATTAAAGTAGATCCTGTTCTGCTGCCTAAAACAAACGGAATGTGCCCTGTTTGCCCGGGGACCTCTTCGAACGCACGGCGAGGCGGGGCAGGACCACGCTCTTCCCTGCCCGTCCTCCAGCTGAAGCGTGCCACGTGAGCCCCAGCCGTGGCCGCGGCTCGGAGGGTGCCCTTTGGGAAGCCTGCGTTTGCCATGCGTGCTTTGGCGTCCCTCGGTTTCTGCCACGGTGACTTTGAGCGGTCTGGGGTAAGATCCTGCCAGGTCCATTGGCAGGGCTAAGCCCCATCCTACGGCGCAGAGCTATCCTCCCCTGCCAGCTTCTCCCGCAGCAGCATTCGGATCATTTCCCTCTCTCTGCTGCGCGGTGCTCTCTCCCCTGGCACTTCTCCTTTCCCCCTCCTTCCCTGCACCACGCTGCTTTTCAGCATTACTGCATTCATCCAGCTACCGTGACCTGGAATTCGACAGCTCCCCGATAAGGGGTCTGTGATTCGCCTTATCTCCCCGTGTGAATTAGCCTGCCTTAACTCCTTCATCCCGTTCCCTCCTCCTCCTCTCCTTCCCCTCGCTGACCCCCCGCAGTCAGACAGGGAACCGCCAGATAAAGGATCTTCTCTGGGCCAGTATAATGAAACACCTCACGTGCCCACCTGGAATTTGGGATTAGTTAACTCCGGGATTTTCCACTTTCCCCATGGCTGAGCCCACCCGCTTCACAGCCGTTTGGAGCCGACACCCGTTTTGGGCACCTTTTTGCCACCTTCCCCTCCCGGTCCCTCACCGAGCTGTTCTGGCACTGGACGCTGGAGCTGTTGAAGCGCAGGGCAGGCACGCGGTGGATCACGCCCTGGATGCTGAGGACGCACTCGTACCCGCGCTGGCCGGACTGGGGCTGGGGCAGGTTTCTCGCCTTTAGTGTGATGGGTTTCACCTCTCCCACCGGGATCAGGATCTCCTCTGTGGGGAAGAGCTGGGGACAGTCCTGGGGGGCAATAAAAGAGAGGGGGAGGTTACAGCGGTTACGGTGCATCCGCAGGTCTGGCCAGGTCTCCAGCAGCAGGGCTGACGTCCCAGGACATCCTTGGCACGCAGGACCGGCCACTTCTCAGTCCACCCAAGCAGCTGCAGGTTAAGTGTAGAAATAAAGCAAGCCCCATTACAGTCCCCCTGCTCTCGGACTGGTGCTGATTTTCTCACCGCAGTTGCAGAAGAAGGAATACCGCTATTCAGGGAATAAATCGGAGGCATCCTCCCTGCTCTGAGCGTGCCCTGGGTTTTATCTGTGGAGACACAAGCTCTCGCCCTGCCCTCCCGCAGCAGCGGCAGCGCGTTATCAGCTGCTCCAGCTCCGCCTGAGCCCCGCTGCTCCAGGAGGGCGATGGGCTGCTCCCAGCCACACGCTGCGCTCCCTGGGCCCCCTCCTAATCCCATTTTGCTCCTTACACCCCTCGGCCGTGTGATGCTTCAGAGCGAGACTGATCAGCATGGGATGTGCTTCCCTCTCGCTACCAGGTACCGTTCTGCTCTACTTTATCTGAGTAAAATTACACCAGCGTGCCATTAATTTCCGAGGCGACTTTAATTTCTGCTCTATCTGCTCTCACCCTTTACCATTCTCCAGCACCTCTGGCCTTTCTGAAGCGCCCCGCCAGCTCGCCGCAATGCTCCCGCGCTGCTGCTCGCACAGCTTTTTCCTTGGCTGGGGGCTGCCTGGGTGGGACGCACGCCTCCCCCGCCGGGTGGGCAAGGCATCGAGACCTGCGCTGCCCTGTCTGGCTCTAAAGCAACGCTCTTCCCTGCTCTGCGCTTCTGGGAAGCGGAGCATGTCCAAGGACGGGAGGATTTGGTTGCAGTCAGTATCCAGAAGGGTAGGGATGGGATTTTCACAGATGGGATTAAGCACCCTAATCCTGATCCCCCTGGGCCTTCTGAAATTCTGTCTAGTCTGCAAAACTGGCCTTTTCTCTTAGGAACTGTAGCAAAGGGTTTGGCACGTGCAATAAACTCAGAGCCTCCTCCAGCAAACAGCATTTGTAAAGGTCTTACGGCTTTCAAAAAGTGGCCGTCCTTGGATCTGAGGAGCTAATACTGAGGAGGCATCTCTCACAGAGGAGGGAGGCTGAAACAAAAGCTAATTAATTTGTGTACAACTGTATCTCAGTACGTATCAGCGGGGTGGATGCTGGGCTGTGACCAGGAGTGCCGCATGCCCCTTCATGCATGGTGAAAGCAGCAAAATTCTCAACAAGCGACAGCACCTGCAGATCTCCTGCCGCTGGGTGTTCATGGAGAGACCGTCCGGGGAGGAGGAAGGCCAGCCCAGAAGATGCCAAATGAGCTCCGATGCCCTTTGGATCCGAGACGTCGGTTCTTTGCCTTCTTCACAGCACCCTTTGGGCTTCAAAACCTTAAACCTCCAACTCTTCTGGACACAGTCCCTTCAGGCACCCTAAGCCTTTTTACATTAGCCTAGAAACAGCAAACCCGGGCTGCCAGCCTGCCCAGGGACCCCGCCAGCCCCACGGGCAGGAGGAAGGTGACGTCCCAGCCGAGCTCAGCGATTCAAACAACGGGCAGTAGCTCCCGCTGCAGACCAAGGGCTTTCTGCACCTCTGGATTGCAATCGGGACCTGCTCCAGGAATGCATTTCTCTGAGACAAATGCAAATTCAGAAGTATGTTACAGCTAGAGCCTTACAGTACAATCCATCACCCTGCCAGCCCAGAGCAAAGGCATTTCGGGAGACAACCAGAAAAAGCGAGGGATGCTGAGCTCCGGGAGTGGGGAGTCTGGAGGAGGCAGGGGGGGCTGACACAAAACGACACAAAACAGCACAAAACCATTTCACTTCAGGCCTTTCTTGATTAGGAACTGAAGCCTCTTGCATGAAAGAGGAGATGGAACAGGTCCTGCTCCTGCAACACCAGGCCGGAGGCTAGCCGGCAACCGCCAGCAGAGCTGCAAACGCACCCTCCTGCAGCACCAGGCCAGCGGGAGGGGAGCTTTACCAGCCACTGCGGGAATGAAATGGATGCCTCCCTGACCCCCAAAGGCTTCCAAAACTGACCTAAGGGCATTAAATAAAGGTGATGTTAGATAAAGAGTGGCACTTCATCCTTGATGGTCATTTTATATCAAATTAAGGCTCAGGAGTTCTCGGCTAGAGGCGGTGAAACATGAGCAAGGATAGTTCCTCAGTTCCTGAAAACAGCCTGATTTTTGAGTGTACAAAATACCATGAAAGTGGAAGCAGTCTGTTAAATTTTCCATTGAAAACCATGTGAAAATATTTCAAACATCTGTGTGATGGCAATAAAGAAGCAAAGAGTCAAATGCTGCTGCCTCCAAAACTATATCTTCTGAAAACTAAGCACAGCAATTAAAACATTAAGTACAGAGAAGTGTGATTTGTTTCTACTTCTGCCACTATCTGGCCAAAATAATTCAATTGTAAATTAATAGCAAGTTTTAATATTGCAGTAGCTCAAGACTTTGCTATGCAAGATGCTGTATGCAAAATAAAAGGAAACTCTCCCTGCAAACATCTCTCTAGCAATGAGCAGATCTCCAGTTCCCCACAAGCACAAACTACACGTCTAAACGATACTCTGAGATGAAGTGCAAAAAAAAAGACCTATCAGTGCCTGGCAATTGTATGACATTCCTCCCATAAGATCTCAACATCCTAAACATTATCTCTTCATAACACACTGGGAGATACAGTTTTTCCTCAATTTATATACCGGGAACTGCGACACGCAGAGACAAGGGCTCTGACCGTCAGAAGTATTTACATTCTGGTTAGCTCTAATTTGCTTTGATCTGATGGAACTAGGTACCTAAGTACCTGTAAGGATCTGACACTAAATGATTAATCCCAAGCTAAAGTAGAAGTTTTAGAAAAAAACGGACTGACGTCTCCCTTCCCTCTGCCAAATCCCAGACTGGCATCCCAAGCCCTTTGCCACCCTGCCTAGCAATTAAAGTAAATCATCCGGACGGCAATGCAGCGAGAGCCGTCCTCCCCTGCCAGGACTGCGTACCAGGGAGAAAATCCCCGTCTCTCCCTAATGACCGCTAAGCAGGCCGAGCCGCGCTCCCGCCCCAGCTCACAGCCAGGCTGATGGGCTGCTGGCTCGCTACTGGCTCAGGCAAGCTGTAAATGAGAAACAGATGCTACCCCAGTTTGGAGAAGCCAGTAGCTTAAACTGCTGCCTCATAAACATTTTTAGTAGCACTTTTCCTTATATATTTTTTATTTTATTTCTAACAGGGACTTTCACGGATTAACAGCCAAGAGAGATTTTAAACTCCAATGGCCGGAAAGCGGGCTGTGCTGGGAAGGAAAGAAAAACCCTTTTCTGCAGGGGAGCGGGTTTGCAGGCTGGAAGGGAATGCCACCACGAAGCTCGGCTCTGAGGTTCCCGCAGACCCTGGTATCACGGATCCAACCCCCAGCTCAGCCTTTACACTACCACCAGCAGCTCCTCAGATCCATGGCGTTTTCCATCCAACTGCCAGCTCTTCCGAGCTGACTTCGCATGCACGTTCCTTCCTCCTCGTTATGCACCGCGCGCCTGTACCATCCTCTACTCGAGATCTGGCTGCATTTAAGGTTTTGCATTTAACCTCAAAGTCATATCGAGGACCAACGGGAGACAAATGGCTCCACTCCAGAGAGGTCCCCAGCCCTGTGGAAAGCCCATGTTTGGGAGGAAAGGTATTCGGGAGCTGCAGAATCTTTTATCACATTATGATTGAAAACAAAAAATCTCCAACCACATCACCGGTGGGAGAACCTCAGTGCACAGTCCTGAAAATAATGAATATGTTATGGACCATTATCCTTCCTGGCCACTGCCTTTCGTGAGACGACTGTTAAGGAAAAGCTTCTTCCTTTAGAGACATGGGAGAGGACTTACAGTTTCAAATCTGCTCTGTAGTGCTGAAAATGCTGGTAGCAAAAACTGTTCTGCTGTCACTAGAGATGAGTAGGACATAATAGATTTTTTTTTCCTTTGGTTTCAGTGGGAGAAAAATGTCACATTGGGATTCTGCTGAAAAAAGGCATGCAGCCTGTGAGTGCACGCCACTCGGGGAAACACTGAGAAAGGCAGCCCCTCTGTGCTGGCTGACAGCTACAGTGATCACACTAATAAGGGGATATACATTGTGGGATGGAGGGATATGTAGGAAGATGCCACACTACTGAAAGCCCAGGGCACTCGTGGGGAGCCTCACTGCTGCTGGCAGTTGCTGCGGAATTTATCAGGTGCGTGAGAGAAGCCACAAAAGCTGCAGGAGCTCGCGGAGGGCGCGGGGCTTGCTCAGACGCCGCGCACGTTGCAGAAGGGCTGCTGGGGCCCCCCGCTTCCCTGTTTGTGCCATTTCCCATCCAGACTCATCGTTCAGCTTTCAGGTCTTCTTTTAATTTGTTTTTTAAATTGCTGCCGCAGCGATGTACGCGCACGTCCCTGCACCCACAGGCCTTCCCACGGAGCGTGGGCGAGCGGGTACGGGTCCCACGAGGGTGCTGCTGCAGCAGCACCTCGGTCCCACGCTGCGCACACGGAGTTGAAGGGGGGCGATGCCATCCGAAAGCTCGCCTGGCAGGTTGGTTTGTCCATTCACCACCTTTTCTACCTGCTACCTGATCTAAAAGCCAGTGCTAACATCAATTATGTTCTTAGAGGTATAGCGTTAGCTTTAACAACGTCTCTGTCAATGTTTATTCACTTTATAGGAATTTTGTGATGAACTGGGAAGCGGTGGGCAGCACCAGTCCTGCTGCTGGGATCGGAGCTGTGTGGCTGTGGCAAAGGTCCCCTCGTGGTGGTAAATAATGAGACCGTCCCTGGTTCGCAGGGCTCAGGTCCAGGTAGGCGATTCCGCACTTCATGCTAGTGCCAGAAGAGCCGAGCATCCCGAAAATACAGACTAAAAGGGAGAACTGCAGCCAGTGGAATATACAATTTGTTTCATAATCAGTTTACTCTGTTTTTTAATTCATGAGAAGTAAATCCTGCAGTGGGTTAGAAAGGCCATTATTGCCTCCTCTCGCTAAACAAACACACGCTGAATCCTCTCATTATCCTTCTTGACTTCTGTACAGCAGAACAAACACAAATCAGAAGATCTGCTGGAGAAAGACAAGACTCCGACGCATGAGTGGCACAGACTCTCGGGGAATATTCTGCGTATCATCGCACACAACTTACAAAGACATTTCATGCTTCTCCAACACTTTTTAGCCTTAAAGACTCCAAGGTCTATAAATACCTTAAAGACCCGCGATACGCATCTGTCTCTGGAGTAGAACAGGGCACCCATGGTTATTATTTGTGTTTAGCAGAGCAGTTTTAGTAGGTCAAATCTTCTTGCTCTTATTTGGAAAAAAATGCCTAGGAATGGCAGGCATTTCTTTTGCCCATGGGATTTATCTCAAATGGAAGAAAATATAATGTTTTCGTATTTTTCATCTTAAAAAAAAACCCTCCACAAATGTTAACTTGCTACACACATTTTAAAGTTTTAAAGTTTTTAAATATAAACGAATCTGGCACATGAATGTAAACCCCTGGCTCACAGTTGCGTTCCCAATGATATAAATTACAGTCCCCATCACTCATGGAAACACATTATTCTTCATTTACGTTACTGGAAAGGAGAGCAGACCTTGCTCCTTAGAAACCAAACATGAAAAGAAAGGCAACCGAAGCGAGACTTTGCTCGCTGGTAAATTCCTACCCAGTGCCCTTTTGTCCTGAGCTCCGTGCTGCACGCGCGTGCTGTAACCCGGGTCTTTGCCATTAATCTATGCAGCACTGTGATATTTACAGCCATGCGAAACACGGAAGGCTGGAGAGCCTATTTCCCTCCCATAAACAACCCTTTTCGTACCAGAGGTGAGGACAGGAGCAATTCCCTCGAGCACGGCCCGCTTACAGGCGGGAACATCTCCCTCCGGCTCCCCGCAGCGCTCCCATCCCCTGCAGCCCTGCGGAGCACTTTCCTGCTCTCAAAAGAGCTGGGTTTACCCCACATCAGAAACTTCCCACCAGATGGAGGACATCAAGAACAGCCAGCTCTGGCCTGGAAGACATCTCTGCTTTAAAGGCTGTGAAGGGTTCTTCACGACGACTCCAAACCAAGCATGCTTTGCACATTTTCACTTTTGCAAATACAACAGCACGATGCAAAACAGAGATCTGACACTCAAGGTGCAACATTTCTCACTCGCTAGCCCCTGACAAAGCACCAGCCCATCTTCGGAGGCTGTCCTCTGCATCACCCGCGTCTACCACCGAGCTCTGCCCTTAGATGTTAGTAAACAATTCCTGTTGACAGGGCAGGCGGAGAGACAGAAAAAGCTTGTTCTCTCCGCTGCATTTTCATGGAAAGCAGGGCAAAAAGGCAGCATTGAGCGCGGTCAATACAGCCAGAAGATTGCAAGGAGCAAGTGCACAGCTCATGAAGAAGGGCTTTCTTTCCCCCATCACCTCGTAAAGTGACTGAGGCTTTGAGCTCTTTTCCCTTCTCAAGACAGACGACTCCTAGGAGCATCAAAGGGAGTTGGTTACACATCCAGTCCCACTGGGACACAAATTCGGATGGACCAGGAGTAAAAGGGAATATTCAAGATATTTTCTCTTGAATTAAATATAAAGGCACAAGAAAACTTCCAACTCCGTGTGAACACGCGTGCAAATCTTATGTGAGAAGAGGCACAGGGGACTGAAAGTAGGGCAGCACGCGCCGGCGCTGCTCCCTCTGTGGTGCGGGCACTGCCACGGTAGCACCGCAGCACCGGTAGCACCGCAGCACCGGTAGCACCGCTCCGGCTCCAAACACAGCCGACACTCTGCTAGGAAGCGAGCGATGTTGGGAAGCACAAACATTTTGCTACTACATCAGGCCATGACACAATGAGAACATTGTGATCTGAATTGTTTTAAGAGAGGAAACTCTTTATAAGGAATTTATTTCACGTCTTCTGTTAGCCAGAGCGAAATGCCCATAATAAAGGCGTCAGCGCTGCACTGTGTACGGAAGTGGCAATTCATTTGCCTTAAATAAGCAAACAAATTAGTTTTTGGCGACTGGTTTTGCTTGTGTGTTCAGAGGTCTGGAGAAGTCATGACGAACGGTGGAGCATGTGTACCGTTATCATCCGCCCTTATCAAAAGTTATCACCAGGAAAGTGTTAGACACCACATAGCATCCCCTGGTAAGAAACAACCTCTACAAGAAGAAGATGACAGAGGAAGTTCTTTGGAGATGCGACAGTCCTGTGATCCCAGCAGGAACTGGCAGAGATACCAACTCCTCCACTCGCTCCCTCTGTGTGATCTCAGGCAAGTCCTGTGCGTTCCCAGGAGAAAAATGGAGATAATGGGATTGTCCTACTTTACCAGAGACTTGTCAAACACTTCTGAGATCATGGGGTTGAAGACCTATAAAACTGAGAACTACAATTGCAAAGCCTGGGAAGACAGTGATGCTTTGAGCATGGAGAAAAACCTCCACATCACTCGAGAGAAGGAAAAGCAAAGGCTTTTGCTTTCTCTTGTTATGTTGAAAGGAAGTTTCTTGACTTTGAACTGGACTGAGAAAGCTTTTGGTTTGTCCCCAGGGTGGATGCTTCTCCTTGGGCATCTTTGCCACACGGGGCAGCTCTTTGAAGCCGCTGCGTGAGCTCCCCTTCCCGTCCCTCGCAGGTGGCAGGAGGCAGCGCCGGCTCCCCGTAGCGCCGTCCATCCCCTGGCTCTTGCAGATTCCCACCGAGGTATGTACACATGCAGTTCATTAACGTTTTTTGCCTTGTGTCTATGGGCCTCCTGGCAGCATTTTAACCAGAAAGGCCCATGAGTTGTTTAAGTTTCAAGTTTATTACTGGTTTAGCAACAGCCTGGCAGCTTCAGCCACTACTTTTTAGGCTCAGTGTTTTACTCTACTGACCAATCTCTCCTGCTTTTCCGTATCTCCATTACTCACTGAAGGGTTTGTCTTGATGCTGGCTTATCTTACTCTCCTTTCTTTTTCTAATACTTGTGTATGTCCTCACTGCTGCCTTTCCCACTTTCTAAGACACTCAGGATTTTCAAGCACCTTTTAAAGCCTTTTTTTAACTTGCAGCTTTAGGACCCGCACCCATTTCAGGTGCCACAAAGCTACATGTAGGAGCAGTAAGGGCAAAGACCAGGACCCCACCAGCATCAGAGGCTGCATCTGCTCTGTACTTGGTGAACCTGAAGCAGACAGCAGCATGGGAATCCGACAAGACGACGAGTGCAGAAGCCCCAGACCAAGGGGTTAGTGGTTACCTTTGATCAGGAACTTGTGCTAACAAACTCCTTTCCTCCATGGATCCCTGCCTCGGGACATACAGAAGATCTGGCAGAGCCGTTAATGGGCTATGCCTCCTTCAAACTGTTAAAAGCATTTTTGGACTTGAGCCCCACACCTTTTATTAACTGCTAAGACAGATAGCTCCTGCTCCACAGTGCTGGAACCTGAATCAATCCTCTTTTCCAACGTCTGGGGCTGTTCATGTCTGTAATTCCCTTCTTAATCAGTTTACAGTCAGGCTCCCGCCATAAATTTCAGACCTGCCAACACAACCCACTGGATGAGTCCCACCAAGAGCTCTGCATCCGACTTGTTGCTTGCTGTCGGGCAAACCCCTGCACGCCTCGTATGTTAAGCGGAGTTGCTGAAATGCACTGGTCTTGGAGAAGTCTTTGAGACCCCTGAAGGAAAGCACTGCAGCAACTACAGCTATTACTGAACCTCAGCATTCTCACATATCAGAGGTGGGATCAGCTTTGGCGTTCAGGTCAAGACACATCGTTTTTGCTAAACTGATGCCTTCTTGCTACGCTCCTTTAAAGCTGTATCTGCACTTTTCGATGCCAGCCAAGAGAGGAGCCCTGACCCATGGAAAGTTGAAAAACCTCAGCTAAGCATTGGTTATGCTAACTGTGCCATAGAAACGCAAAGAAGAGCGCGCTCAGGAGTACTGAAACCCCAGTCTGGTACCTCAGAGACGTTGATCCGTCCCTCCTGAAAGGAGCACGTGGTGGGGTCGTGGGTGCAGAGGTTCCGGTACTTGCACCAGTGGCAGCGGAAAGCGCTGTTCACACAAGACAGGCACCTGGGGGGGGAAAGGAGGAGTTAGGGAGGAGGTTATCACCTTGGGAGGTCTATACAGTAATAGGCAGGCCTAGCCAGCAGTCCAGGCTCAGGATCCTTCATGGGAAAATAATTTCTTTGGAGGGATGTTTTGATACAACAAAAGTAACAAACAGGTTTGACAGTTTGTCTTCATTCAGTAATAAAATACAAGCTGGGATTTACTGCACATCATTGCATTGGTGTAAAATAAAGCACAATATTGCACAGGCACCAGACGATTTTTAATTTCTAGAAAGTGGAAAACAAGGCAAGCCTGGAAAAACTGGATCAGTTGTTTTACAAGTCAGGAATGCTTCAAGTCAACGGTAACACTTCTGCTTGGCCTTGGAGTGCAAAGAGTCCAGCAAGTGCTTTTGATTCATGTTGGAAGAAATTAACTGTTTATGAAATGTTTTTGAAAGAACGCAGACCCCTTTCAGACGTGGGGTGGCCCAGCTGCCAGCGAACTGGCTGGGTGGTTTTTATTGCACACTAACTGGCTGCCAGTTAGATGCACGGTCCATGACAGCTGCTAATATTTGCAGTAACCACCTCCTCCTTCTCTGAGGCCAACCCCCCGTGCCACGTGGCAGCGTTTTGGTGACCGTCTGCTGGCATAAGCATAAGCTGTGCCCATAGGATTCAGCCCTGCGTCGTAACCTGCGGCTCCAGAGACCGGGGTGCTGCCTGCAGCGGGCAGTGCCCGGGGCAGGGATGCGCTGCAGCGAGCCCGGGGTCGGTGCAAACAGAAGAGCATCAGCAGGGAAGCGGGAGCATGGCCTCAGGTAGGAAATGGGAACACGAGGAAAGCAGGTCTCCGGGCAGGGCCCCTCTCGCCAGCTGGGCAGAGGTGCCCGGGCAATGCCTCTCGCAGGCTGCTGCCACGAGAACGTGTGCTTTAATAATGCAATTGTATTTTCCTTCTGATGCATTCCTAGTGACCTTAATAGCTAAGGAAGCTTATTCTAATCATGTGTATGCAAATCTGGGGAAGAATATCAAATGCTGCAAGCTTATTTAATTACTCATTTGTTTGACCCATTTCTGTCTCCATTTCAGTCTGCAGCACCTCTCCCTCCCACCCACCCTCACCTGGCCTGGCCCTGGCCTCCGGTTTTCCCCTCTGGTGCCGGTGGAGCTCTCTGCTTCCCCCAGCACCGCTGGGGCCGAGGGAGGAGGACCTCTCTGAGCACCCAGGCTGACGGCTTGGTTCGGCACCTCTCACCGTACCGTGGCTTTCTGGCTGCTGCTTTCAGCTTGAGCAGGGCGAGGGGCTGCCGGCAGGATCCTGAGCTCTCAGAGACTTATACCAGGTCACCACCTTTGCTCTTTCATCCCGATCCAGCTTTCTTAAGGACCACTGTCTCTCTTTTGCTTCAGAAAGTGCATCTCTCCACTTCGTCTGCTCCTTATTAAAAGGGACTTAACACAGAAGCCACCATCACGTTCCCTGACCCACCTGCAGCTCCCTCAGGACACAGGAATTCATGCACCTGAGTGCTGAGCCATCTCAGCCCGTGGGTTCACAGCAGCTGGATCCAGGACCGGAGGTTTCACAGAACCAGTCTGCAAGAGCAGCATGTTCCTGTCCGGCCCCAAACCCCTCCTGCCCCTCTTAGCCTAATGCCAGCTCCAAGGGGGACGCGCCTCATGCACCACAGCCACTTCTCCTGCTTCCGTGCAGCCACAAAGGGCACGGCTGCTCCCCTGCTCTCTCTCGACGCCCTCACCGTTGCAATCAAGAGTCTCAGGATCACTAGGTCTCTCTTCTCTGCTGGCTGAGACCCGTATCCCTTTCTCCTTTTGCATGCTGTGATTCATTCCTGCCAGGCTGGCTCTTGCCCTTGTTGAACTCGCTGATAACGTGTCCGGTATGATGTAAGTGCTGCAGAATTTACCACTGTATTAGCACTTTATCTCCAAACAGGAGCTGGTAGAAAGGCATGGTCAGATGAAGCCAAATGACAGGCCAGAAAAGATGCATTGCCTCTCCTGATTCAAACCTCCGCTCCTAAGTGAAAACAGGGGTCCCCGTGATGCCATCCCTCACGCAAATTCAAAAACATGAGAATGCAGAGGAACCGCTGGAAGGACTGCAAGTGCTTGCAGCTGGAGGGGAGGCTGGTGCGGCACAGCCTGACTGAGGGACAAGGACATAAGGACAGAGCTGTGCACGAGGGGTGGCACGACAGGAGGCAGGGATCACTGGGGTAATGGATACAGACCGCCATGAGAGGCAGCACAGGGGGACTGAAGGACTCGCAGGGCTCCTTTCATCCCGGTACCTCTGCTCTGTGCTATGGCTCAAAACAAAATTAAAAAAAAATTGAATACATGCCTAGAAAAACTGCAGACCAGCCAAGCGCATCAGTGCACACAACCCTCTCCCAAGCGCAGCAGGGAAGGCCCCGTAGCTTGAGGCTTCAAATCCAGTGCAGAAAGATTGGAGTGACCCCGTGCTGACACTTCTTGACTCCCACCAGCAAGCTGGAGCAGCAAATCACGCTCCCGGAGCAGAGCTGGCAGCCGACCCTGCCGCCCAGCCCCCCGGGTCAGGCCTGCCTTTTCCTATCCGACTTCGGGCAGGTCCTGCCCACGTGTCATTTTGGTGCTTTGGGGCTTGCTGTGTTCCCAGAGAGAAATCTATGAACGCTTCACGTCTGTAAACGGCTTTTTAAAGCCAGCCACCTGCGGGCCGCCTTTCAGCGGCAGATGTGCCCATGGGGGAGATGTTTCCACGATGCTCAGCAGAACTGAGCACCCCAGCCCTCCGCGGAGCAGCCCACCGCGCCTGCCGCATGCCTGGGCTGCCGGACCGGGCTCTCAGGGCTGCTCTGCCCGACTCCAGGGAGCTCCAGCTGCCAGTGCTCTCGCTTACCCCATCTAAACCACAACTGCTGTCCTCAGACCCCAGGGCTGGAGACTTCCAGGTCAGTCCCTGCCACCGTCTCCTCCAGAGGCCGTGCCCTCCTCTGTCACCCCGTGGAGCATCCTCACAGCAGCCAGCACCCTTCTCTCCTGGCCGGTGCAGCGTGGAAGGGCTCTGCCTCCTCCGGCTGCCTGCAGCCCACCTCCCCGACCCTCTGCTCTGCCTTCACCAGCTGCCTGTGAAGATGCATCCAAGTTCACAGTTGCAGGATCATGCAGCTTGGGGGCACCAGCAGGTTAAGGTTTTTTCAGGCTCACTCCGCCTGTGTCTCACAAGGCAGAGAAAGCTACACACGCACCCAGAGAAGTTCAGAGAATGCAGGGACTGGCGGGCTCCCCTTCTACCACACGTGTCTGCTGGCTGAACCGAGCAGCGTGATAACCCCCCGGCTGGTCCCAGAGCCCAGCATCCGTTTCCCAGCCCTTTCTCTTTTTAGCCAGTGTTTGGCTCTGCTCAGGGACGGGGAGGGAGCACTCACAGCTGGTGGGCACTGCAGTTGTAGAACTTGAACTCCGTGCTGACGAACGTCCTCCTCGTCTCCCGCGACTTCAGCTGTAGCACCACGCCAAACCAGTCTGGGGAGGCAAACCAGAGCCCGTCAGTCCCGCCAGCCGTAACGAAGGAAGCAACAGCAGAAGTGGGGGCACCCGCTCCCCGCCTGCCAGCGTGCTGAGCCATCTGCTTCTGGGGTAGAAGGTGGAAATCAGGCTGCTTTCGTCTCCCTGCTCCCCTAGGCGTTGGGCCCCCAACGCAGTGAGTCTGCAGCAGTTCCCCAAGCTGGGGGCTGAGCAATCCCCCGGGCCGGACCCTGCCCTCAAGCACCCTAGGGTGCCAGGCTGGCTGTCTCCAGCAATGCCTCCAAACCAAATCAGGCTTGATGGCAAAATGCATTGGAGACGCGGGGTCTGAATGCTGCCTTGGGTCACAGTTGAAATGAGTGTGGGATCTCATCCCATTCCCTAAAGTATTCTGTCTCCAGTATAAAAACACTAATTCAGTCTGCTCTGAGAAGCAGCCCAAGACTAGAATAGGAGACAATGCTGGAAACAAGGGCATTAGTGAAGCTCTTTAGGAGCCTCAGCACTGGATTAATTAAGAGCAGATTGCTCTTCCAGAGCTGCTGTGGGTAAGTCTCCGCTAGCCCTACTACCACGGCGGCTCTCGGCCCCCAGTGTTCACCAAGTCTCAAGCTCCATATAATGCCTTAGAAATACAAAGATATCAGCAGGGAAGCACAGCTGACACCTGGAAGGATGCCAAGGAGAAAATGAGTTTTAAGCAAGTAGCATTTTGGTTATGGGAAGACAAAATATGACAGCAGTGACATTAATGAAGAAACAACCCAAAGATCAAGACCGAAAAACAGAAACTGCATCCACCTACTCGTGGGTGCTGAGCCAGGCCGAGGGGAGGGCTCCTGCTTTCCAGATCCACTGGTGTGGCAAGGCTGCAAGCCCCGTCCCACTCATGAGCCACCCCGGGGGGCACAGACGGCTCCTGCAGCCCCAAGTCCTGTCTTGGAAGCTGTCTGGCAGCACAGGGAGGGTGTAAGGACAGGGCAGGCACATGGCGCTGCCTGCTCCCAGCCTATCTTGCCCTGTGCGGGATGCATTTCTTAAGGACGAAGCATATTTAGCTCCCTGGGTTTAATGGTCTTTGACAGGAGCATGGCTTTCTCCAGCAGCAGCCCCAAAGGGTCTGCTCCAGCCAGCGGACACTTCCAAACCTACGCCATACTTTCTGGTGGCACAGATGTTGTGTTGCTGTCCAGAATTCAGTTACTTACCCTGATCCACAGGTATGGCAGGAACATCTTTTGCTGCTGGCGAAACACAGACGACCCGGCTGCCCGAAACCTGCCCTTCCACCTCCGTCAGGTTCCCGAAGAGGCAGGTGACCCCAGCCGTCAGGTCTGGAGCATCGCTCACCAGCAGGCTGAGCTGCAGCCGGGGAGAGGAGAGGCAGAGGGGAAACAAAACACAGGCATCAACCTGCTGGCAGGCAGAGCTGCCCGAGTTTTCTTCGTATTCTCATTACCTGCCGTTTTCCCATTCAATACTGACCCCCTTAAATTACCCGTCCACCCACGGGAGGTGGCCAGCTGCCCTTTCACGGGAAGCGGAGGTGGAAAAAGAAAGCCAAGGATGCAGATTCTTTACCGATACAAAAATGCCTTGCTGAGCCATTGGGTACTGCAGTTCAGGAGAGGCGGCAATGGCAGCTTTTTGTCCCCCTGGCTGCTCTACAGAAGCATTACCACCCTCAATGCCTGCGTCAGGAACCTGTGACAGCAGCAGCAGCGCGTTACCTCTCATGCACGAGAGCAGCAGCGACTGCCCCAACAACCCTCTGCACACATTGTAGCTCCAACGACCTCCCTGCGCCGCGACCGCCCCACTGCATGCACGGGAGAGCCAGCCCTGCCCCGGGCACGCGTGGCCATCAGAAATGAGCAAGTCCCTACTGACCCCATCACAAATGGGGACTGTCCCCATGGCAAACGGGTGCCTGAAGGGGTGAGTGCCCTCCCAACAGCCCCACGCCATTTCGACACGAGTGCCGGCGGGCAGGCAGGAGCAGCCGCCCCGGTGGGGAGCGGGAAGGGGCTGCAGCAAGGCCAGCTGCCGCGGGGTGCTGGGGGGCTCGGAGAGCAACAGCTGGGATGCTTCAGCGAGCCAGGCCTGAGCACAGCTCACAGATGAGGTTTTTGGGAAACAAAGCCTTGCCTTTCAACAGCTAATGAAACCGGACCAAGAGAAATGTGAGCTGAGGCCCAAGGGGAAGGGGAATTTGTTTCTGCCATCCCCACCCCCTTCTTCTCCGGCTCGGATGACCCCTTTCCTCCCCAGTCCCTCTGCGAGCCTGACTTCATGAGAAAACATTCATGCCGATGGGAAGGGAGAAAGGCTGGAGAATGGACTGTTCACTGCGAACCTGAAAAGTGCTGGAAGTGCCTCTCACCAACAGGTCTATCCCGCCCCGCTTGCCGGCAGCACCTACCGGGAGGCTGTGCTCGGAGACGGAGATGCTGCTGGGCTGCACGGTGACGCTCATGCACTGGCTGATGCTGCCTGCAAATCGGTAGGGCTCGTCTGCTCGCTCGCAGCTGTCCCTCGGGGAGCACCTGCCACACACCAGCACACATCAGAGCACAGAAGGCACCTGGGGAAGATGTCAAACAGCACAAGGTGCTACAGCTGACCAGGGGCGAGCTAAACAGGAGGGCAGAGCCTCGGCCAGGGGAAGGGGGTGTCAGCAGCAGGACTGGGGGTGATGCTCTGCACCGGGACCAAGTATCGGCACAAACTCCAGGTTAGGACCAAAGGGCGCTGAAAAATAATCTGTGATCAGAGGAAAGGCAAACCACAAGTATCTCAGGAGCAATTCCCAGTCCTGCCTGCACTGGGACACAATCCAGACCTGCTAAGCCCTGTGTGCCAGTGGTGACAGCGGGTGCTCTGGGTGCGGGGTGAGCCAGGCACCCTGCCACCGCTCGGCCGGGGCTCCTGCAAGCCATAAATTCATAATCTGCACAGAAACTAAACCATAAAGCAATAACAGGCAGTAACAAGATGATGCCTTCATTCTAGTTAAAACAAACCCACATAGTTCGTTAATTGTCTCCTCCTGGAGCTGAGGAGCGCGGCAGGGCCAGGAACGGGACTTTGCGGCAGCTGCCGGCTGTGCTTTGGCCGGTTTTCACGCCTTGGGCTCCCAGCTCTCTCCCATTCCTGCCATCAGGAACGCAAGCCTCCCAGCATGCCAAAGTGAGCAGGACTGCTCCTAGCATGCCGTGTGCCCCAGGATGGCTCCTTATCCCTGTTTTTCTATCGCAGGTGTCCTTGGAGTCAAGTGAAGTTAAGTTGCTTCCAGCAGGTAGAGGAGCGTCCACCGGGAAACCAAGGAAGAATTATCAGTGTTTCAAACCAGATATCGGAGACTGCGGCACAGCACTGGCATCCCTCGGTGATTTTCTATCTTATGTCATTTGGGGAAAATCCTTTTCTTCCAGCCCCCCTCCCTGGGAGCAGGCGACATATTGGCCTTTTGGTATTAATGGTCTTAATAAGCTATCAGCAAACTTTATCACCTTTCACTCATTGCTGATCTTGGACCCTATATTTCAAATGGTGGCACAAAGGTCAGAGGGTCGAGATGCTGTCATCAGCCCCACGTGCCACCAGCGAGCTCCCTTCTGGCAGCCACTTGAGTGTATATGTTACTTGAATGAACAAGGTGCTGCTGTCCAGCTGCCTGTTCTCCTGGTTCCCTGCGGAGCGGCTCGGCGGTCCCAGACACGCACGCGTGCATCAGCAGAAACACCTCCTGCCCACGCAGAGCCTGACTTTTGCCACGCACACCTCGCTCGGAGTGGCCTGGCAAAACCAGGGCTTCCCGCTCTGAAACAGTGGGCCGCCATCCTCCCTGCGAGGCCATTTGATTTTGATTAAGAAAAGCGGAGTTTACACTTTCCCTTTCCAAACCACCCGTGTGATCCTCAGCAAACACTCTTGCTGTTCTCCTCACCCTCTTGGGTTTTTTTTTCCTTTTTTTTTTTGGAGTATAATGGAGCTAAATATGAATGCTGCCAAAGGAAGAATTATTGAGGTTTAAGTGAATCTGTAAGATAGCTTTAAAGTGAGCTCTTGACTGGAGCCTTTATCTCATTGACTCGCTGGAATGGCTCTTTTTTATCATACTATTTATGGCAACAGCCCTAACAGAGATAAATAGGTCTGTAGACAATAACACACTTACAGAGAGCAGCGCATGGAAGTCTTGCAGGCTTCAAATCCCACTGGGCTGAAGAGCCTCTTTAACAATCTCCTTGAGGCCTCTGCTTGCTCCCAGAGAGCGCTCTTTCCAGAAGAGGAGGAACAGAAGAGCCTTCTCTCACATGGAGAGGGTGAGCTTGCACGGCGAGCAACCCCCCGGCCGGGAGGACACAGCAGAGGCGCGGGCAGGGACGGGCCGCTCCGCCATCCCACTGCAGCTCCAGGGACCCCTGGGTGAGCAGAGGAGCTCTGCAGAAGGACGAGCGCCTTTCCCTTCCTGCTGGTTTTTAAGCACCTTCTCAAATGTCCTGCGTCCAGGATTCCTCAACGCCCGGTGCAAGGCGTGTGCTGCCCACGGCCACCACCTCACCAAGCACCTCTTTTAGGGCAGGAGTTACCGGTCTGCTTCGGTGCCTGCGCCCAGCCCGCGGCCGGCTGCCTCCTGCGTCCAGGTCCATGGCTGGAGCTACCCCGGTCAGCCTGCGCTGCCAGCATGACCGACTCCTGCTTCCAGAGCTCACCGATTTAATGCCCGCAGATAGCTCATTCACGAGCATCGCTGCTATCCCTACCCCAAAATTCTAGGTATGCACACGCGTATGCAAGCTCCCCACTGTGCAACAGAGCCTGAAGCCCTGACTCAGGCCTCTAAGAGACAATAACACATAACGAGCACACAAGGAAAGCTTTATGTAATATTGGATAATGAAAGCTTATCCCAGGACAACTCAGATTCTTTTACTCTTCCTTTATTATTCCTCTCTGGTGGCGGTGTGGAAGGCAGGACACACTGCCTGATGCCACCTGGAATGGGGTGGTGGTCCGGCCGTCTATCTCACATCCGTACCTGTTCAGACATCCAACACATCATTTAAAAATCCTATTTTTTTTTCTGGCTCCCTGATAGCTCAGTACCTGCATGTCCGTGCTCTCAGCTGAGCCTCTGGCAACGGCAAAGGTGGCTGCCGAGCGCTGAGAGAGGAGCTGCCTTACGGCGCTGGCCTGCCCTGCTCCTCCGCAGGGCGCAGCTCTTGCACAGAGATTCCCGGAGCTGCCCGGGGGTCTCAGTACCCCCAGGGCACAGACCCCAAATCCGAGGAGCAAAACCCCACGACAAGCAGTGGGGAGAAACAACTGGATTTCAATCCCCAGCAGACTCGGTGCTGATGTTCACCACAGCCACGCTTGCTTGGGTGGCCAGCCACTCTCTTGCTCTTTCAAGGACGAAAACGTCTCCTCTTCTGCCCCTCACCCTTTTTACCAGCCCTCAGAAAACACAGCGCGAGCATCTCGCCCCCTGACCCGCACCCCTTCCACTGAGCAAGGAGCAGCTGGTCCGTCTGGCAGGAGGGACATGTAAGAATTAGAGGAGAGAGATGACAAATTAAATACAAACACTCCAGTGCTCGGGGCCTCCAAACAAATATGACAGAGGCTTCAGGAACAGTAAGATAGACTCAATTATTTACAGCTTAAGACGAAAGCTAAAAAATGATCATTGCTCCAAGCAGGCCAGGGAAGTGCAGACGCTCAAAGACAGGGTTGAGAAATATCATCAGGGAAGAAACTCTTATTGGGAATAGGTAAATGCCGAAACGTCACGGCCAAAAGGGCAGAGGAAACGACACTTTTCTCTCCTCTTGACATTGAGGGTTTTCTCTCTGCAAAATGAAGATAACAACCTTTACCTGCTTCCCAGGTGGTTTATGGAGATTCAGTTCATTAGCATTAGGAAAGCACTCGGTGATCCTTGCAGAGGAGCTGCTGTACGAGCCTGAGGAGCAACACCGAACACACCCGCCTCCAGACACTCGATGCAGCCGTCCCGTCCTGCTGCACCGCTCAGCAGCACCAGGCACTAACAGGCCACCGTCCCCAGGTGAGCGGGTGCTCTCGTACCCCTGCAGCTGGTTCCTGGGAGCACCTACAGACCTGCAGCTCAGGCCAGACGCTGGGTAGAGCACGTCCCCTTTCCTCGCTGCCTTGTCCCCTCACTATCAAAAGGCTGCGGTGGCTTTTGTCCCAGCTGCTGGGAAGGCACACGGGGATGGCTGCCCCGAGGGAAGAGCCAAAGGGACGGGAATCATCAGGGATGGAAATCACTGCCTTCTGACAAAGTCGCTGTGACAGTAAAGACTTTTGGACACAACTGCACATATGGTGGCTTAGCTGTAGGGCTGGACAGGCTTGTCTGAAAGGAAAAAAACTAAACAAAAAAAAAAATAAAATGCCCAGAGCGCCTGTGCCCCATGTTGCCGTGCTGCTGGCGGGGGCCGCTCTGCCGCTGCCCCCAGCCCCTGCCTGCCGGGAGCCTGCGGGCCGCTCCGGGCCAGCGGCTGCAGTGGTTCTCCTGCATCTCCCCAAGCGTGGCAACGGCTCTTTGCAAACCAAGCAAGCCGCGGGGAGCCAGCCTGCACCCCAAAGCCCACAGGTCCCGAATCCAGGCCGGATTTACGGAGGAGCCTGCCATTCCCCGCTCCCCCTCCAGCACCTGCTCCTCAGGCAAGTGGCCAAGTGCTGCTGTGCGGGTCCCTGAACTCTGCCTCCGCCCCGATTTCCATGCATTTAACGGGGCTGCTCTGCAAGCTGGCACCCGGCCGGAGGGATTTCTATTCCTCTCCTCCAGCCTTCTCAAGGCTTTCCCCTCCTCCCCCGATCTGCCTCTGCCTGGTGGTCCCCCTTCCGCCTTAGGAAGTGATCGTTATTATGGCAGGGGAGAGAAAGGAAGGACACAGACACCTTCTGAATGCAGAGAGCGTTTCCTGGAGCTCCCCTGAAAAAAAACCCAAACCCTTAGCCCTTTGTGCCTGCTGATGTGCGTGAGGGGCTGCCAGCTCCGAGCCCTGCGTTGACCTTTCCTTGCAGAATTTAAATATCTCTTCCTGATACATTTAATAGGGCTTGGTGCTCTGCTCTGTTCCAGCGCTGTAACCTCTCTGAGAGCAAAGTCCCGCTCATATAATCAAGTCTACTATGGCCTTTAAAAATTCTCCGTTAATTGGGAGGGATTTGGTGCTTGGGCAAGCAGGAGCACGCAAAACACGAGGCCTTCGTTCCCACTGGTCTAAATTCTGCTTTCCCGTCGCGTCCACGGCACCCTCTCCGTGCAGCGTGCGACCCACCACTCCTAAAGCAGGAATCTGTTTTCCGTTACCACTTTAGAGGAGCTTAGGGATTTTCAATGTCATTTGCGCTGCAATGCAGGGAATGTCCAGGGAAGGGAAGAATGGATTTAAGGAACTTCGACCTAATTCGCTTTTGCAAAGATTGTGTGGGAGGCACTTGGTGGCTTTGAAAGCTGCTTTTATCACCACCACCAGCAGCTCAAACGAAATGGCCAAGGCCGGACTTACATGTGGTGGAGCGTGCACCAGCCGCAGTGGGGGTCTCCCGAGCTCAGGCACTCCCCGCAGGTCGTGTACTGCTCGCAGGACTCCACGGGCACCCGGGACACCTGCAAAGGAAGCAAACACACGGGCTCAGTGCTCCTCTCCGCACAGCGGGCAAGCGAAACGAGAGCAGCTCCCGGTCCTGCTTCGCCAGTTTGATTCGAGTAACACAGCAGCAATTCACAAATGAATTTGTTTCGGCATCCATGCAGAAGTCAGCCAAGAAGAGGAAATATTGGGGACCGAGTCATGAAGTCACTCCGTCCCTTGGGCGCAGCCACGCCATGAATCCCGGCGCAGCCCGCAGCCTGGCTGGCCTCCTGGCGCCGGCTCGCCAGAAACCCTCCCGACCTCCCTGCTCAGAGACGCTCCCGGGGCGAAAGCTGCGTCCTCTCCTCCCTGATTTACGGTTTGCTATCTTACACTTGCCGTGGGGGAAGCTGCTTCAGGGAAGAAAGCTGGCAGGGAACAAAATTCATTGGGATTTTGCAGGTTGGCAGCTTATTTAGCCTCCCTGGGTATTTCATTACTTGCTTCTCCTTGGCCACCCTGAGCCCTTCCAGCACCATGCCCTTCCAGGCACGACCCCCGCACGGCCACCCGTCTCTCCCAAGCAAGAGGTGCCAGAGCACACGAGGGGGAAGCGCAGGAGGGAACACCAGCACAGATCGCTGCTGCAAACCCCCTCTCGCACTCATCGCACACACGAAAGGTCCCCGTGCGATGCTGAGGTGTAGCGCAGTCCTGACCCGTTTATCAGCACTGAAAACCCCCAAGGCTCCAAAGTGACGCCAAGCTTTAACCGTGGGTTGTTGCTTGACTCCAATGAAGAAATTCCACTTTAACCTTTCCAACCCGTCCCTTGCCACCTCCGGCAGGCACGGTACGTTTGCATCGCCTGTCCTGACGCCGCAGCGTGGTGCTCCTGCACTGGCCCTGCGACGCCAGTCCCTCTTCAATGTATTTACATTTCTATTATCAAATACTGTAAATAATTATTGCCAGCCCCAGCACAGCCGCCCTGCAGCGCCGGCCGCTCCCCTCGGGCCCCGGGAGCAATGCCTGCAACCGGCTGAAAATTAAAACAACTGTCAGCATTGCACTCGCTCTGTCCTTCAAAACAGCGCCCGGCTCCCAGCAGCTGGGGCGCGCGGGGTGAAAGGAGCAGTGTCTCGCCAAACAACGGCCACTTTCACGCCAAGTGGTGTTGACACAGTGAGAACCCAGTTCCTCTCTAAACACGACACCAATAGGGCTGCTATTCTTCTTGTTTCCTCAGCCCTACTTAACAGCTTTTCCTAAAACAAAAATTGAGCGTGGATGTGCGGGGCTGGGTATTTTTTTCACAGAGATGAAGTCTGTAGGACGAGCATGGGGCAAAGCTTGGGGTACGCTAAGAGCAAAGAAGCCCTGGGGCTGGAACAGCGGGGCAGGGACCGAGGGGGTGCGAGAGGCAGAGCCAGGTACACCGGGCATGCATTTAGCCTGTGACGGCTGTAAAGAGCTTCAGAAATGGAGAAGAGAAATGCAGGGTGATGGAATAGCACAGAGGTGTAAAGAAAGGGCTTGGTTTGAGTCGTGGCTGCAAACAGCGTCCGGGGTGCCCTCTCAGGGCCTCGCCTGCACCTCGGGTGGCCGCACGTGACGTGCTTTTACCCGCTTTGCTGCTCCACTCTCAGGACCCCAAAGCACTTTACAGATGTCACGGTGGCACGGGAGCAAGCACACCAGCCTGGCAGCGGGCACAGCCTCCCCGATCCAGGGCTTGGATGGCACATGCCGTGCTCCCATGCCCTGCCCATCCCAGCCATGATCTGAAATTTCCCAGTACAGACCAGAGATGCAGACATCACGCTGGATGGGAGCCTATGAGCAAATGTATGATTTTCAAACCAAACGAGCAGCCCACGGAGCCGCGGTGGCTCTGAGCAGCCCCCGCGGGAGCCACCAGCCATCGCAGGATGCGGCGAGGGAGGCCACTGGGTTTCCCCTAAAATCTGCCCAGCATGTTGAGCCGTGCTGGTGGGATGGCTCTCACCCACCCCGGAGGTCAGGACAGCCCCGAAATCATCGGGCATTGCGGATCCCCCACCTCTTACCCACAATGGGAGGCTTGACAGGATCTGTCCCTGTGATTTATATGCAGCTGACAGGGCTTGTTTCATGTTTGTGAGGAGCTGGATGCTCTCACAGCACTCTATAAATAACGGAGGATTTGAATTATATGAATAACAGTTCGTTACAGATGATTTTATGTTAGGCATTTGGGTTCTTTTTCTGCTCAGAAGCTGTGGCTTCTGCACATGATAATTCTTTAAAAATTACACAGAGATTGTGAACAATGCCTAGAGTCGCAGGTTTCCAGCCCAAACGGGACCATTTGATCCTTTCTTTGGCAATGCCTGCAAACGCAGGGCAGACAACTTGCCCCGTTCTCCTCCCTGCAGCACTCAGCGTCGGGTGACCGCAGGGGACCCGGCAGAGGCGCGCGGGTGGGCTGGCCTGGCTGAGCTGGGGTACCTGCTCCGACCAAGCACAGCATCAGGGCAGCAGAGCCCCCAGGGTGCCTCTGGGCCAGCTCTTCTGTAGCCCCGACCACTTGGATACACCCCGGGGCCGCGGGTTTCTGGTCCCTGGCCGGAGGAAAGAAAGTCTAAGACTTTGGGGAAGAATAAACCATCTGCTTTTCTCCAACACTTACGCCTGTGACTTTGAAGTTCACCCTTCATAAAAATTAATGCCAGAAAACCCGCATTGCTCCAATACCAAGTAAATGTTTAAATGAAGAAGTTCAAAAAGATTATGAACAGAAGGCATTTAAATATTTGCATGCATGAAAAAGTTTGGGGGTTTTGCAGTACTTGCCCAGCTCTCATACTAATGCAGAATCGACCGTCCTTACCATCCACGATCCAAATATTGAAAATATTCCAACCCTCTAAAGAATATGTTTCATTTTAATGGAAAAACAAGAGAAATACCATTAAGAATAGGATATATCCATATGTTACCCCATAACTATCATGAACACAGAAGACTGAAAGCTCTATTTCCTTCAGAGACAGTACAGAAGTAAAGCTCAGATGTCCTTACTCTTCCTCATGGCAGGCTGGAAACACTCTCTTGGCTTTAGATATTTTTAAACTGTTCTCTGACAGCCTAATTACCGTTATGAGACCAAAGCATTTGTACGTGTGAACCACTGCACTGGGGAGAAAAGAGAAGACAAGGAACGCCAATGCCTGCAGGTGGATGGAAAACCAACACGGATTGGAGCGGGGGACGGCGGACTCCCAAGTCCAAGAACTTGCCCCCATGCCCCCTTCAGCCATCAAGGAAACAAAGTGAGAGGGTGGAGGCAAAGAAGCAGCTGAATAGGAAGGAAATAGTAATAAAATGAGACAGAAAAGCACTGAAAGGAAAACCAGAAGGGAAGATAAAAGAGAAGACAGCGGAGGGATTGCTGACGGTCTCCGGTACGGCAGCGGCAGAGGCCATCGCTGTCACAAGCACAGCCACCCGCGTCCCCGGCCGTCGAGCATCACGGCAGCGCGCCGACCTTCCCGACGATGGGAGCGGATCCTGCTCGGCCTCGAAGGAGGCGTCTGGAGCCCCTCCTCACGAGTCCCTGCCTGCACACCCTCCCGCTGCCCGCGCCGGCAGCTCAGCTCTGCAGCAAAGGGGGAACGAAGCTTCCGAGGATCAGTCTCGGCAGATTTTACGGCCGCAGGCAGCTCAAGCGAGGAATGAAATGTTTCTATCAGTAACCAGATACAGCAGACCCAATGAAGTCTGGAGCGGTCTGCTGCCCGCAGCCGCGAGGCGGCTGATTGCCTGGCAGCTGCCCACGGCAAGGCAGCGGAGAGGGCAGCGAGGGAGAAAGGAGAGATCCTGCCTGCGAGCTCTGCGGGCCCACGGTTTGCCAAAGGCAGAGAGCAGGAAGGGAGGGGGGTGCAGTCATCAGGCACCCGCCCAGTAACCCCAAATCGTGGCCACCGCTGGGTCCCGCCTGCCCAGCCCTGCTCCGACGGCCACAGGCACTCGCGGCATCCCCATCCCCGAGCCCAGCGAGCCCAGCGGGCACCAGCACCTCGCAGCTATGCATAACCAATGTGACTCCCATCTGTCACAGCCTGGTCTATTTGCTGTCTCATCCTCGCCAGCCCCTGGGGCAGCTCTGTGTGCAGCAGAATGGTTTATTTGGAAAGGGCTTTGGTTTTCAGTATTTAGTTTTTAAATGCAAATACTTCTCTTTGTTTACATTAGAGAAGATAGGTCAGAGGAATGCTCCTGGCACTCAGGGCAAACATCCGAGAAGGTCTATCACCACTTCAGGAGTGTATTCCCCACCCCAGACTAAGCCCTGGGAAAGCTGTTGCCTGAACTGATGAACTTATCCACGGAGCAGGAGCAGGAGGTCCTGCGGCACCGGGAGAGCGGAGCTCCCGACTTCGGCCCCCACCCCGGAGCGCTAGCAGACCTCACAGCGAAGCCTGAGCTTTCAAACGCGGATGCCCATTTTCGATGCCTTGAGATTTCTGCTCCAGCTCCCAGAAACATGAGGCGAGAGGTCCTGCAGCCAAGCAGAGGCACGCAGGAATTTTCCAAATGCAGCCTCAAATCCTGCACCTCCTCGCCTGCAAGAGGGACTGCTGCTCCCCTGCGGAGCCCGGAGCCACCCGTGAGGCCGCACCTCTGCTGAAGCAGGCAGCAAATCATTTCGGGATAAGAAAAGGTGACGGGCACTCCACATCAGCGTGGTCACAGCAAATGCAAAGCGATAAAGCAATTCAGCAAAGCTGAGGAGCATCTGCATGAAGGACAAGAGCCAAGAAAACAACACTCCTGGGGAATTGCCTTACTCTGCAGGGCAGAGCCCTCCTCCCTCCAGCCCGATTGCTACCTCTCTTCCTTCTGTCCATGCCAAAACTCTGTTGCCGAGTTTTTCAGTTCCCTATTTATGAACCTGCTTCTCAATAATTAAATGATGAAGTCTCATTACTGCTTTCCTTGACTGCCTGACCCATAACATCAGAAAGCAAAAAACCCAAACAATATAGACTCTCCAAACCACATGAACTCAAACTGCCAGCCCCCAGAGAAAACAAAATAAGTGCGAGAGTCCAGTTCCAAATAAATAAATACATAAAATCAACAAACAAAGCAAAGTTGCCATAGCTTATGCCTGCCACCAGCACAGGCCTCTGACCTCCCTGGCTGGAGACAGCTCCCGGGGCAGCCCACCGCCACGGCACACTGCCTGCAGACCCTCGGGGTGCTGGAATTCAAACAGAAAATCTATTTTTAATGACTTTGGGGAGTGTAGTAGAGATGCCAACTAGCTCAATGTAATTAAAGCTATCTATCACTCAGTGAGCAGGAGCCCAAAGTTGATGAACTTTCCAATGAGATTTTATTCTTCCCTTCATTCATGAAAAAACACCACTTTGTGCTGCTGCAGGAGAGATGAAAAAGTGTGGGAAGGAGCAAGGAGGACTCATCAGTTCCAGCCGTTAACGTGTCAGGGTGACACAGCTGGGGAAAATAAAGTCAAACTTTCTCAGAGGCTTGTAAAAAGTTTGACAGACTCTTCTTCCCACTGCTTCTCCTCCTTGCGTCTTCACGCAGAACTGTTCAAATCTGGAGTCCTCCTGTGATAGTTTCTGCCAAGGAAAAAAAACTGCTGCGGGGCACTTGATGCTTTGCTGGGCAAGACCCGTGGGTCCAATCCGCCCCACGCTGTATGAAAAGTCCTACCTGGAAATGACTTATTCTGGACTCAAGCAGAGCCGGTGGAGATCTCGGACACGCTAAGACTGATGGCAGCAGCGAGCACGGAAGACCCAGCAGCGAGTGGGATGCAGCCAGTGCATCGCATGGGGCAGCAGCCAGGACACAGGGAAGAAGGCAAAGGGGGAGCGTTTGAACTGAAAAATGTTGAGGACCATCCCCAAAACGCTGCTGAGCCCCGAAGGCAGGAATACCTGCTCCATCAGGGACTAAGCCGTTAGTCCCTGTAACAGATGAAGGTACGCACCCAGGCAAGGAGCGGATGAGGGGGAGTTCTCCTGACCGGTACAGCAGCTACTGCAGGACCCGGCCCTCCTCTCCCACGCCACTCAGCAGAGAAAGGATTATCAGAGCCACCGAAGGGCTGTCAGAACCAAATCAATGCCTGTAACTTTTGGCAGAAAAGCAGCGAGTGGGAGAGGACACAGAGACAATGTTTCCATGACTACAAAGGGATTATTTAATTACAGCGCTGCAGATGCATGCAGAGAAAGTCCCTTAAACTCTGATCCAAGCAACCTTTTCAATGAGTTTGGCTTTACTGCTATAAGAACCTCATTAGCATCTTACGAGGACAAGCTGTGTTTGAGCACAGGAGAGCAGATAGCTTTCTTAGCGAGTAATCAGACGTTCTCCAAGCATACCTGTCTCCTTGGCTCCCAGCTGCCCTCCATGTACAGTGCCAGGCTCCTAAGGAAGGTGATGAAAGTAAGGGCAGCCTCCTCTGGGAAGCAAGAAAGAGGGGAAAAAACCAGCAAATGCCCCGGAGTAAGGTTTAATCAAGCTGTAAAATAGTCCTCAAGCCAGAGTTTCCTCCATCCAACCCAGCAGCAACCAGCAGGACTTGGGCTCGGAGCAGACTTGTGTTCTGGCACGCAGGCTCCTGCAGACAAATGCTTTCCCATGGTTTACTGTGACTCAAGTTAATCGTCGCATCAGTATGAAACATCTGAGCGAGAACTGCTGGAATAACAAAGTGTCCAGCAGAGATCCCATCCCCGCTCCCAGGAGCAGCACAGTGTCATGTAAACCTGGAAAAGGAGAAATGGGTTTTCATCTCGAAGACGGGCTGCCCACGGCCATTCACCGAATGCTCGGGTCTGTTCAACCTGGCAGCTCCTCCTCTGCCCTCGGCAGGAGACGATGCCGCTCGCTCGCTGCGGAGAGGACTGGCGCAGGGGCAGGGTACCACCCGCCTGGCACCGGCGCTGACCGTGCCCCCTCCCAGACTGAGCATCCCAGGCCCTCGCCTCCCTCGGATCCCAGCTGTGCAGCGCAGCGCGGCTCTCGGGGGTGCGCACAGCGTTTGGGATCCCGCACCGCTGTTCCCATGCCCACCCCACGCCCAGAGTTAGCCCCCGGCACACCAGCGCCAGCGTACGCGTGACAGCCACTGCTCCAAAGTGGCTTGGCAGCATCAGCTCTCCCTCCTGTTTTGCACGGGCCGCCTGCACCTGGGAAGCGAGGGGCAGAGGACGCACGGCCGCCTCTATCAGCTACGCGCGTCCACTGCTACTGGAGAGTGGGACAGTGGGAAAGCCTTGTGCACGTAGCAGATCAGGAAGCAATTCTTTCATCTCCAGCATAGACATAAAGACACTGGCTGAAGTATTTACACAGGCTTCTAGAATCAGCAAATGCAGCAAAATTTATGGATTAAATGATCAGGTCAAACCTGCCCAGAGAGGTGCAGCCACACGCCCGCCGTGCTCGCTCCTGCCCCGCACGGTGCTGGCTGGGGAGCCCGGTGCTGCCGTACGCACGTGGCGTGCGCTGCAGCTGGGCAGCGCGGGATCCTCAGCAGAGTATGTGCCTCATTTGGGACACTGAGCTGCTCTGTTCTCCCACAGAACTGACCCACAGAAACTCTCTTGACAAGAAAAGGGGGGAATGTGATCAATGTTTACACACGCTCATAACAAGGAATGAGATGCTGAAGGTCGCCACCATGAAAACAAGGTTATGCTGCAATACATCCACGCATTTCCTCCCCTGGAAAACCACCACACCTCAGGGGAGCTGCATTTTTGTTCTTGACTGCAAAAGAAGTTCAAATGAGTTTCTGGAAATCAGGCTCTTTCCAGGTGTGCCGCACAGCGCTGGACTGAGCAGCTCCGCCCGGGCGGGAGATCCTCCGCAGCCGCTCTGGGTGCTGCTGGCACTGGCCAGGGTGGCACAACCTCCCCGCTGCCCAGGCAATGTCCTTCTGGGCTTGCTCCAGATTTCGGGACGAGGGGCTGGTACGCCCAGGGTGGCTGCGTGGCACATCCAAGCATCCCTGCTGCCATCAGAAGCGGCTTCCTGAAGCGCTGGCACCATCTTCTGCCGAACGGCACGCTGCTCGGCGAGACCACCCTGCCACGGCCACCCCGCCAATGAGCAGTGTCCTGTGCAGCACTGATTAGCCCAGGCCTCAGGGGAACTAATTAATAAGGATAAAAGGGGGG
This sequence comes from Platalea leucorodia, assembly GCF_965183815.1. NCBI lineage: Eukaryota > Metazoa > Chordata > Aves > Pelecaniformes > Threskiornithidae > Platalea > Platalea leucorodia. The sequence goes on from NC_138841.1 coordinate 3,233,160, forward strand.
CAGCTTTCCAAAATTTCTGGGCTCAGGTGGGGATCAATCCAACACAGTAAACTTTCATCTCGCATCAGTTCACGGCCTCTGCGTTGAGTGCTTTGCCTTGATGCCATGTAACTCATAGCACACTCCCTCCAGTCATTTAAAAGTTTTAACAGAAGCTCAGAAAATTAATTAAGGTGAATAATTATAAAGTGTGCGCTTCTTTCCCTCTCTATTTTGCAAGGAAGTGGCAAAAATAGAATTCTGAATAATTTTGGAGTTATAACCAATGTAATTAGGTGTTCAACGAACACTTACAATTGGGCTGCGCTTATTAAAATTACTGTTTTAGTCAGAACATTGCCAGAGAGTCATTAACAGCACAATGGTTCGATTCCCTGGGACTCTAATTAGACTTGGACGCCTCGCAGCGCAGGGGACGCCCGGCTCCGCCGCCCGCTCGGCGCTACAGGTGATGCCCGGCGGCACCGCGGGGACCCCGCCAAGGATTCCGAGGTGCTTTGCAGCCCGAGGGTGCGGGGACCTGGCCGGGAGGAGAGCTAGGACAGGGGACAGAGCCCCCAGCATCAGGCGGTGGGAAGCGGTTGCTCTGCGACACAAAACACCCCGGTCACAGCTCTGACTCGGTGTTCACTTCTGTCTGCAGCCGCCACGCTGGATGGTGCAGGCAGGGGCATCTCAGGCTCCGCCATTTCCTCCTCGGAGAGAGGATCTCCGTTCACTTCATAGAAGTCCCTTTATTTCTCCTGTGCAATGCTCTGCAGGGCTTTAGGCAGAAAAAGGCCAGGTTTGTGTTAACTCTGTCCCTAGACCATGCAAGCTTGGACAGCAAACAGCCATGCCGTCCGTGGGGCTGATGCCGGTACAGTCAGATGTGCAGCTGGGAATATTTGCAACATGAGCTACAGCAGGACAAACCTCCCCTCCTGCTGCCTGCAGCAAAGAGCCGTCCCTCCGGCCCCATCTCCCGCGGGGTGTTTGCTCCCCAGGCAGCAGCACTGGTACGAGCACCACGCTGGTGGGTACCAGCCCCACCGATGCGGCTTGCTCCACCTTGAAATCAAAGACTGCGCTGCTCAGAGGTTGCCCCAGCACGGATGTTCTGGGGGTTAACATTTCCATGTGCATCCCTGAAGCCCACCACAGCACATCCCCGGCCTTGGCGTTAAGGAGCATCCGCGATGTGATAACGACTGGAAGTGGGGATACCTTGGAGGGAATGAAAACGCCTGTCTGGAAACAACCCGAGCATTTATAAACGACAGCCCCGCTTCCAAGCAGCTTCTTATACTGGTTTGGAAATGATGGAGGCTTCAAAGTAGGTGTCAATGCACTCTCTGTGTCAGAGAAGGGAGCTCCATGCTCTGAAACGCAGACATCCAGATCTGTTATGAAAGACCTAAATCTCAGTGGTGTGTATCACAGGAAAGCTCAGTGCCTGCTGCTTGCAATTGCCTTCAGCCGTCTGTTTTTCCTCTCTCCCCATAAAAACCACATGCTAGACAGCAGAGGCCCCTTCCCCCAAGCTGCTAGCCTAGAACTCATGAATTCAGTTAAGTTGTTAAAAAGGATTGTGGCAGGCTAAGATAAAACAGAGGAGTTTAAAATGACAAACAGACTCCTAAATGGGATTAGAGTCTTAATGAAAACAGTAATGAATGAATGAGGCAACCAAATATTACCCATTAATATTAGACAGATAGATTAGATCCCTAGGCACTGCATTTAAAAACGACATGAAATTACTTCAATTACTCTGCATTGATAAATAACAAGGCCATATTTACTGTTAAAACACATTTCCTCCGCCCTCCCCCATGCTTGCTTTGGCTTCTACTTCCCAAGAGGGAGAGCAGGCCATTGAGAGGCTGAAAAAAGGCAGGAGGCTGGAAGCTTCCTCCGCTCCCCTCCGTCCCGCAGGAGACCCGGGCTAGCCAGCATCCACCGCACAGATATTCCAGGGCACCTGCTGCAGAGGACTAGTCCCGTTAGTCTCAATTACTACCATCAATGCCGCTACTTCAGCCCTTGCACTTCTGTGCAAGAGCCAAAGCAATCACTGCCGATTCACTTAAAACCTGATGCTCACAGCACCCTTCCGTCTCAGAAATTCACTCTACCTTCACCTGCTGGTGGATACAGCTGCTCAGCATCCTCCCTTCTACACGGGAAAGCGAGATTAACCTGATCAGAGGCCTCTTCTAATGAAGAGATCATAGATGGATAACTCCCGGGTGCCTGGTGGCATTTACACGCTAATGATGAAAGGGGACTCTGGTAGAGGTAATGTCAACAAGAGTCCCTCATCCTTGCATCCCAGCCTCCAGCCCAACCATCTGTTCTCTGGGTTCAGGAAAGCCCTGGAGAACAGGCTGCTGCTAGGAAAGCTGCAACACATCATTTCCAGCTCTGCCGCCTTGGCTCGCGAACCTTCGTGCCTGGATGAAGTCTCCTCTGTGTGACTAAGGATGCTTCTCGGTAGATGCTGTGCTCAGAGCTGGACAGCCAGCCTAGCTGAGCACGACTGTAAGCACGCCTATGCTGGGGTGTCAAATCACTGATGCTTTGCTGCTATGGATCTTAAATATCTCTGAAAAAAAAAAACCCTTATAATGTATCACTAAACAAGAAAAACATAAAATACCTCATTTCAGAGATAGAAGAGGAGCAGCCTGCAGCAAGCGTGCAGAGCGGATCGCTAGCAGCGTAGCAAGCCAGAGAACCTGAGCCCAAACCCCAGGTCCTTGCTGCAGTCGTCAGGTATGTCATCTAGCGTTTTCTTAGCAAGAGGAGTGGAATAAACCCCTGCTTCCCCTCAGCTGGGATGCACTCCCTTGGGGAAAGGCTACACAGCGGTCAAACGGGGCTCCTGGTTACTCCAGCTGAAATACCGCTGAGCTCGGAGGATTCATTGAGTGTGGGAATGGGGGGCAGGAGGGCTGCGGGGGTTGTGTGTACCATGCAGATATAAATTAACTTTCCAGGAAGGCAACAAAACCCAGTCTTTGTGCTTTCCCACCCCGAAACAAGGGGTAAAGCAGGAAAGTAAAGAGGGAGGAACGCACAGAGCTCTTCCCACAGCTCTGGGGATGGATGACCTTTCCAATACTATACCTGTATAAATCTTATTTAATGAAATAATAAAAAAAAAAAAATAAATGAAGGTTAAATCATTCCCTGCAGCAGATTTACATTGAAAACAAAGTCTGTTCAGACAGCGGTTGGTTTACACAACAGGCCTTTAACATTCCTTTCCTAACTACTAGGGTGACTCCTGACCAGCTAACCACAAGATGAGTGATAGGAGCCCTCAAAGCCAAAGGCAGCTTGCCAAGACGGAGGCAAAAGAAACAGTGCTAGTCTGGGGTTTACTTTAAACACACAATTAGGGGTTTCGGTGGGTCACAAGTCACAACGTGGTGGTTTTCACCCATCAAACCTTCCCCACAACATTCCCATCCTTTGGGACACGACTTCATTTTCAGTGCCACCACCAAGTCAGCACTTTAAACACCCACTTCCCCTCCCTTTGCACACCACAGAGCAAACACCGCTGCCTGCGGCTTGGAAGTGCCCCTGGGAAACTGGGAAAACTAACCAAGGGCCTCCCATTATCTGAAATAAAAGCTGGAACGGGTTTTGTAGCCAGAGAAGGCTGGGCAAAGAGTTCAGCTTTCATCTTTACCTGCTTTTCCTTGGGCTGCTGTTTTGCTGCATGGGAGAAGCGGAATCAAAGAGCAGCTCTGGGGCTATGGCACTGCTTTGACAAAAGGCAGAGGTGATACAAGCTCAGAGCTTATACATAAACTTCAGAATTGCTGCATTAAAGCTCCCCATGCCGCAATGCTAAGTCACTTGTCCCTAGAAGCCATATCAGCTCCTGCTGTAAACAGTTACTTTGACATCAGCTTTTCACTGTCCGGATACAGCACTCAAAACGGTGGCATTTTGGGCAAATAGTGCCATGAAACTATTTCTGCTCCATCAGAGCCTGAGGAACTTCTGCATATATTTCCATAAATATCACTGGCGTCAGTACAGCAATAGACCCGACAGACTGCGAGGGGGATCCTGCAGGCTGCTGCTGAGTCTACCTACAGATCTGCTCTAGGAAAAGCTATGGGGTTGAACGGACTTTGACTGAAACCACAAAATAAACTGGCTTGCGTGAAAATTGGTAGCCCTCAGTTTCTAGCGAGGTTGGAAACGAGGAGGACGGTCCTCCCAGCTATCGAAACGTGCAACGCGTTGTCTCAGGAGGCCGAAAGTTGACGGCATTGAACAGACTCATGGCAGATCAGTTCCTTCGGGGCCAACTTGGGAATGCCAAAAATCTGTGAGGATGCACCAGGAGAAGGACCGGTAGGTATATGATCTGCTTTCTGTCTTCGGCCTCAAGACAACTGCTTCTGGCAAGACATGGGGCACCACCACGGTGGTTCTTGCTGCCGTATGAAAGAGATGACTCTACCAATATTTCTAGGCAAAATTTAGTCCCTGCCTTTATGTTTTTCAGCTGCAAACCTCCCATGGGAGGTGAATCCCCACCCGTGCGCGGGGCAGAGGAGGTGGAAGGGGATCTTCCCTCCCCTCAGCTGCCTTCCTGCTGGAAGCCTGCACTGGAGCAGCTGCTCGAAGGGCATTTCTCTGCAGGGTAGCTGGCAAGGGACAGGGTTAATAGGCCCGCTCCATGCATGACCTCTCTTCCCTCTCTCTGAGAGCTTCTAATTACCAAGCTAAAGAAAGAGGGGCAGCCAGCAGCATCAGCCAGACCCCACCGCCCATGTCTGCCCTCACCGATCCGATCGATCGCAGCCTGCCGGCGAAGGGAAAGGCTTCACCCCCGGGTAGAGGCTGAGGTCGCTGGGAAAGGCAACTTCTCCCATCCCACCTGCACACAGAGCGAGCTAATCAAGGCCAAAGCCACCCTGGAAAAAACAGGAGCATCAGCAGGTCCCTTCTTCCAAAAAGGAGAGCAGCTTGGGGGGGCCATGAATAAATAATGCTGCTAATGAAAAGATGCCTGCGCAGCCCCGGCGCAGTGGAGGAAGCAGACCGATGACTCTATTTCTGATGCACCGGCAGCCTGACAATTGGCAAATGAACCTCTGCAGTTATCTGTTTCCCCTCTTTATTCTTTTCTCATAAAACTGGCAGGAACAGGGGTAGGAAAGAGATGCTGGCGGCAGCTGTGTTCAGTATGAAAAATGAGCAGCATATGTATGGGAGGCAGCTGGAGCCCAGCGCTCGCTGCAGAGCGAGGGACCCCACGGCTCCCTCCGGCTCCCCTGCCACACTGGTTATTTCCCTCTCTCCAGTGGGGCCGCGTGCTTAACCCTTGCCTTGCTCCGTTGCTGCATGTACCACGATGGAGCAAATCAGCCAAACCCACGGGGACCTGAGGCTGCACCTGACGGTCACCAACACCCGGTGTCCCCGAACGGCAGCGCGTTCCCTGCGTTTCTGGCGTGCCCAGGAGCTTTAAGAGAAGTTGTAGGCCTGCTGGAACGGGCAACATGTGCACACACAAAATAATAGACCACAGCTGCTCCCAGAAGCAGATGAAACATTATCCTCAGTTTACAGATGAGGGACTAGCGCCGGTGGGAGCAGCGTAACGGGGCACAGCACGAGGGCTGCAGCCCGGCCTGAGCAGCGCCCTGTGTCCATTCCTAGGCTGCCTTGATGAACTGCTGCTGCTCCTCCTCCAGAGCCCGCTCGGCTGAAGGTTTCTGCACGGCACTATCCCAGGGCACACAGACAAGGTCTGCAGCAACCTGCTCAAAAACACTTGGGGCACCCTGTGTCAGGGCCAGTGTCCCGATGCCACCCTTCTCCTGCCCGCCACGGAGGCAGAGCTGGAGCTCCCTCCGTCATATGGCTTCTCCCCACCCCTGCCCTTACAGCATCCCCCCTCAAGTGCCTGGCCACTTGCCTCCCCTGGCACGCACGGGGACACGGAGGCCACATTTTGTTTACCCTCCTTGCTCAGAAGAAAGCCCAGGGCTGCCCGGGAGGACGTGTCTCGCCACCCACCTTGAAAGGGACCCCACGTGGCCAACTGGCCGTGGCACAGCAGGGTGGGCAACCCCGCATCTGCCCGCTCCGAACAGACTCGCAGGCTGTGCTCTGCGACAATGCGGGCTTTGTTCCCGGCTCTGGCACGTCCGAGGGTGTCAATGACACTGAAAAGCTTTGACTGGCCCTTTCTGTTTGTTTTCTTGGCACACACACGTATCATTTAAATAGCCCAACCTCGGCTCTGCCCTGCACCTCCTGTGTGACTGACATTATTATTCAACAGCAGCTTTGCCCAGAGAGTGGGCTGAGCAGAAAACGACGGCTTCCAGCCCCTCCAGCTCCTACGATGCCCGCTTACCTCTCTGCCTGCTTTCCCGGGAGAGCATCACGCATCCCAGGCTGGGCGAGCGGGAGCCCGGCCGGGAGGGCTGCGGGGCTCATTCCTTGGATGCCCACATCCCACGGGACGTCGCCTTTCCAAGGGGATGGTGCGCTTTGGGGCAGTCTTGGGGTGGGGGATTCAGTACCGCCATCCCGGACCCTGCTTGGCTCTTCTCCGTAGCCGGTCACGAAGGGTGGCTCCACGCTGCAACGCGGGCATGAGAGCAACCCTTGATTCCCTGTTTTGTGACCCATTTCAGCGTTCTTCGAATTGTTTAAATACTGCAGAAACCTAGCAGGAAAGTCACAGGCATGACCAGTTTGTGTAATTTTATAGAGCCTTGAAAATCCAAAGCATTGGAATGCCCTAAGTAGCTTTAAAGGTCACAGAGTCGCATCATTACTGTTCTCACAGCCTGACTGTGGTCCTACTACTCGTTTGCTCCAGGAACACTGCCATAGTCTCCATGGCTTTTTAGTAAGTACTGCTCTCTAACTACATTACGCTGTCCTTGCCAGTCAATTTTCTGCTACTCCATCACTTTCCCATTTGTATATCATTACATACAGCTGTCAAAAATATAATTTAGGAACCTGACCACCAGTGTGAGAAATGAACCCTCCTAAGTATATCCCAAACTCTCTCCTTCTGAAAGAAAATGAGCTTTAAGCCCTTTCCCCCAAAGAAGAAAACCACTGTCCCATGGCAGTTGGAGCACGCCGTCCCTGTTATCGCACACAGGCACGCCGGCGAGGGGGGTTGATTACCAAAAACAAAATCTCAGGAGACAACACGGCAAAGCTTCAGGGGCCACATGAAAACGGAGGAAAACAAAGAGCTGTCGAAACGTGCCGTTTGCTCACTCCATGCAGAAGGCATCGCGCTTGCTCCCGCCACAAGCCAGGCTCGTGCCACCGCAGCAGGTGCCAGCGCAGCCCCTGCACACCCTCTGCCCAGACCACCGCGAGACCAGGACGGGCTGGAGTTTAAGATATTGTTTGCATCAAAGCCTCAAGACAATACACGTGGATTATCCCAATTTACTACTCTGAACAAGGCATTTTACTTTTCCTGTAGGGATGCACATAGAGAAAGCACCAGCCACCCTCCGGGGCTGACCCTACCCGTGTTCAGTTGCTGGTAACCTTGGGTGCCTCGCTCTACGATAAGGCGCCCGACTTGCTCTCTCAAGGCCAGAGAGGAGCCCTGAAGTAATAGTTTAGACTTGAAGAGCAAATTTAGACAAACAGGAACGTCACCGCTCCTCTGTCTCGATTCCCAGGCTGTGAAAAAGAGGCCACAGGACTGCTCTGCCACGCCGGGCGGCTGGGAAGGAGGAGGTGCGCTGCAGGCAGCGCGGGAGGGAGCCACGCAGGCAGGGAAAGGGCAGAAAACTCGAGGGAGGCACCTCTGCCCACGTGCACACCTAGCAAAGGACAGAGGCGTGACAGCACAAGTTGGGTGAGTTCGCAGAGGAAACCCCACCAGGCAAGAAAGAGAAAACAGGGAGAGGGCATGGAGCGAGGTTCAGGTCAACCCGACTCCTGTAAATTCAAATCGTTGCCTGAGCAGGTTTGCAGTCCCACAGAAGAGCCGCATGCAGCACCGGGCATGGCCTCTGGCTCCTGGAAATGGTCCACCAAGCCCAAGCCCGGAGCACCAGCCCTGTGCAGGCTGCAGGGCTGCTCAGCCTCGGAGCAAGCAGGCCTGCACGGATCCTTTTCCTTCCCTCTCCGAACACACACACACACACACACACACACACACACACACACACACACTTCTGGCAGTGCGGCACACGCCATTAATTAGCTGTTTCATCACAGGCCACCATTAACGCTAGAGCTCTCCAAGATGCAGATCAAACTGCTGTGTCCTCACCGAGTACGAAGGACACCCGTTAGGTGGGAGCAGGCAGCTTCTGCTTTTGCAACAAGTTACAAGAAAACCTGCCATTATTATAATACATGTGCTGTTGTATAGCACTCATCTTTTCCTCCTGTAACAGGAGTCACCAAGGACCTTAAAGTCCATCACAAACACTAATAGGCAGATACAGTCAGCATTGCTGCAGCTTCCATTCTTTGGAGGCTTTTTCACCGAGTCTCTCCCCTTCCTTTGACTCAAAAGACTCCCTGGCTGGTGGGGAAACCCGCCGACACGGGACAGAGACAGGCTGGACCTCGCAAAGAGAGCGAACGCGCCGCGCGTCCCCGCGATGCCCGGCCTGAGCCACGTCACCTCGCAGGGAGGAGGCTCCCTCAGTGCTCCGGCAGCTATCGCCTTCCCGCCCTTCCCAGCGCCGGCAGCTTTTGAAGCCCAAAAAACGCGTGGGAGAGACTCGCTCTCCGCCGTGCCCTGGGAGCTGAAGAGGTGAGACGCCAGCGCCGTCGGCGCTGCAGCAAAAATCGGCTCCAGACATTTCATATGAAAACCCGGAGCCGTTCACATCAGTAGCTGCCGTAAGGAGACATTCACGGTGGTTTTCACTGACAGCTATTGTCGCTCTCATTTCTTCCAGCATTCTTGGAAGCCGTGGGACAAATCTGCTGCTGGTGTAACACTTAAATTCGTTTCAATAGATGTATGCTGAGACTAAATTTGGCCCTGCATATTTTACTCCCAAGCCTAGTAATCAGTAGTGGGAATAATTTGCTGTTGGCTGCTCTGATGTTGCCATCTTTTGTGCGTATCGAAATGACAAAGACATCAGGCACTCAAAGTCCGATTGAAGAATAATTGGAAATCCAAAGTGGCACTAAATGTTATTTTCTAAATAAGATGCATTCAATTACAGAACATGAGGCTGTAAAGCATTAAAAAAGATTAGAGTAGGAAAAAAAAAAGTATTCAAACCTTCAGAGACTTCATTATACGCACAGGATACCCTCTATTCTTTGGGACAGGCAGAAGATAAAGCGAATGCAAAACAATGCAAATATTTCCAGCAGCCCGCGCCGTCCCAGAGGGGCCTGGATGCTTCTGCACTACTGGATTTTCATCTCAACTGTTGCACACAGTCCCTGCTGAGGGCTATATGTTTTATCACTTCCATGACAGGCAGGCACAGCTGATTTTGCTTCCACCAGCACCTTTTGTTACACAAGCAAATTTCCCAGCTTGTTTTCAAACACAGAAAGTTTGTTTCATTAAGGCAAGCACATATTTACCAAACCCTGATGGCCTGAAATCCTCCAGGGATGCGGCCGGCAGCCCCTGTGCCTGAGCACAGCAAGGGACGCCCACAGCAATTCCCTCTGCGCCGCCCGAACGCCCGAGGTGCCGTGGTCTGCGCGGGGACGGCCCCGTCGCTGGGCACCGTCCCCCAGCCCCGGGGCTTGGCCGGAGCTTTGCTCTCAAGCAGCAAAACCCAACAGCCACTTGGAGGACACAGAGCAAACCCTGAGCAAGGTCTAGACCAGTTAGACATGGAGGGGAAAAAAGCTCCCCTGTGTCGGTGTGCATTAGGCAAGGCAGGTGAGAAAAAAAAACATGAAACAAGAAAAAACAGAGAGCAGAGCAATAAACATTTCTGCTTCAGCATCTGCAGCGAGACGCTGCACCGGGAAGGGAAGGCAGGGTTCAAGGACGGGCTGGAACACGAGGGATTGGAGATGTCTACAGGGCAGCGGGCCCTGGATGTCAGGGTCTTCAAACTGCCCCCATAACCTGCGGAGGAGGAACGTGTCCGGGCACACATCCCGGAGCTGAAAGCCAGAGTCTGCGTTACGAGGTGTCTGCCACGACTTTATATTAGTAAGAGCAATAGCACAGCAGATGCATTCAAAACTTCAGCAAACACCATAATGGCCATCAAGCAAACGAGGACAAAGACAATCGTATTTCACACAGTAGGAGCTGGTAAACCCGTGCTTAGAGCAACAGAGTCACAGCCAAACAAACATGACCCCAAGTGGGATCTATGGCTCTGGCAGGCACATTCTCAGCCTACACAAACGGGGAAAGATGAGATGCATTTATCTCAGATACTTCGTTTCAACAGCTTTCCTTAACAGCTCTGGCCCCTTGAATTAATACATATTGCCAAGCAAGCTGCAAAGCGGGCTCGCAGTGGGGGAGATATAATTATTTACATGTCTGATTGCTGTTTCCATAGAAGGATTAAAGACCAGGTGAGATTTCTTTGCACGCTAGGTTTTTTTTTTTATTTTTTTTTTTTTAAGAGAAGATAATTGTCACTTGAAATCATTCAGGTGCTGATACAACAAATTGCTGACCTGCGGCTGATCTCAAGCAACGACGACGGTATCTTGACTCCACCAATAAATGCACACTCGCAATGGGGGAGAGGGGAGAACAGCCTACACATAACTGAAGATGGATTTATTCCAGCCTTTGCTATAAGGCTGAAGGCTGGGAAGCCAAATCCCTCTCTCCCAGGGTTTCATTAGCTGGGAATGGCTTTCTAACGAGATTTACACAATCTAGCCTGGAGCCTACACATTTTGCTCTGCACCCTGAGACAATAACAACAGGGAGCTAAGGAGATGCCTTCTTTTTCTCTGGTCACCCATAATTCAAGACTGTTACACTGCTGCCATCAATGTGATTACACAGAGTGCAAAAATAAAATAAAAACCTGCCCTTCTATAGCATTAAGTCTCCAATTTCAACTGACCCAAGCCAGGAAAATTTATAGTTATGGGGACCACATTCAGTCCATTAGGAAAGGATAGGAAATTGCCAGCTGGGATCTAAATGACATTCTGCCCTCTCCTTCCACCGGCCGGGAGCCCAGCTGGGGCGAGCAGCACCGCTCCCGTACAGCGCTGAGCCCCCCGTCCCTGCGGACAGCACAGAAAGGGACCGGGGGCTATTTTGGGGGCCTCTCTCTGCATGCGGGGTGGTGGCAGGTTGAACTGCGCTCCCCGGCCCCACTGCACCCCTGTGAGGACACGGAGAGCCCTAAGCCAGCCATCCCCTTACGCACTTTGATGGATCAGGGTCCTTCGCTGGATGGAGATGCAGCTTTCCTGGAATGGCACATCCCCTGCCGCAGCAAACCCTCACCAAGCCTAACCCAGACCCCCTGACACCACGCTGCTGCCTTACAGGGATGCTTCTCCCCCAGGTTCCTCCAGCGTCTGCTTGGACGAGATGACAGGGGCTGAGCCGGGTCCCAGGCCACCAGCCGGGCCGCGCGCACTGAAAGCAAAGACCTAAAAAAGAAAACTCCAGCCTGCTTTGACTAACAACTGGATTTTGCACACTCCTCTCCGCGGTCACAGGAATGCTGTTTCTGGCACAGTTTCTCCAATAACGCTATTCTAGTGTGGTCAGCTCTTTTTCGATGGAAGGATTCTAAGCAAATTCTTTTTGTGGGCAGGACTGTCGGCTCGCTCGCACAAAAGCCCAGCCACACAAGGAGGAGTTATTTTTTAACACCCATCCTCCCCTCTGATTCCTCCCCAAATTAAAAAAAAAAAAAAAAAAACTTACCATCATGTTCTTATGGAGATATTAATAGCACCCAAGACACTGACAGTTGCCTGCCTGTGAGTCACTTTTTAAAGGGATGGGAAAAAGCTTGTAACAACTGTGGCTTGTTAGGAGACAATGAAAATATCATTCACGAACTGTAGTGCTAAATACCGTCCTTATTACAGCAGATTAGATGGGAGATGCTTACATGTACAGTGTATGTCCAGTGCAGCTGCGTCTACCGTGGGCTGGCTCCGTTACACAGCCTTTGGCTGGACAACCGGCAAGAGAAGAAGCTGGCAGCAGGGCAAGCAGCAAGCCTGTACCAAATTCTACCTTAAACGTCAGTTGACTTTGGCCATTTTGGTTTTGGTTTCTATCACGGTGGTGCTCTGGAGTCCACAGCACTGACCAGGATCCTTAAGCGTGTCACTAACAGAGCAAAAGGCACATCCCTGCCTCCAACAGTCTTCTGGGTCATCGTGACCCCAGGCTGAGGCAGCACGGAGCCCACCAACACTCGCCCCCATCTCAGCTGCTAGGAGACCCTCAGTGCTTGGGTCTTCCTTCTGGGCCCCTGCACTACTCAAATCTTCTTATTTCTCCACTGCTGGTATGGGATTCCAAATGGGTCTTTTAATTCAATTATTTGAAAGCATCTCTGATGCCTTGACAACCGAATTTGGTCTCCTCCAGGTCTTTCAATACCACGTGCGGGAGAGCAGCAGGCACCATCCCACCCATGCGATGCGCTCGCGATGCAAGTCGCTCCAGCCCTCTGAGCACTCAACTCAATTTCTATTTGAAAGGAAACATGAATACTAATTAAACAGCCATAAGGGCACAGAGCAGATAAATATGTGTTGCGAGAGAAACTGGAGAGAAACGCTCTGAAGTGGAGCCAGGGAGGGGAGGAGGCAATGTCTCATTGTTTTTGGTGGCACAACTTCAGAACAGCACTCATCACTTAAAATACTCCTATAACCAACCAAACCCAGCGTTGCGTGAGCATGCTGGACTTCCTTTACTGCCTTAAAACCTTCCTCCCCCTCCACTGCGACACCCATGGCTGCCCTGACTTCGGGAATACAAATGCAAAACAGTATTTTGCTCCATCTGAAGGCCGGGTAAAGCAGTATTTACGTGCCAGCTTCCAGCACGCTCCAAAACGCCCGTGCCAACTCCTCTGCAACTGAGCAGCCCTCTGGGCTGCAATCAGCAGACTGGAAGGATAATGATCATCTGAAGCATAATCTTTTCCTGCCACCTCTGAGATTAAAAAAAAACCCAACACCTCCATTTTTTGTCTAACAGAGAAAGATGAGCAGTCATGGTAGGAAGAGTGGATTATACAGTGCGGCCCTGGCCCTGGCTCTCTCTCTGTTCAGCCCTTTGCAAACACAGCAGAAACCTCCTGCTCGAGCCCCTACTCAGGCTAGCGTTAAGCACAAAATACTCTGCCCTGCTTTGTCTGCACGGACAAGGGGCAGCTGAAATCCGTGACGCTGTTCTGCGTGTGCTTCAGAAGGTCAGAGCTACGGAGATGCGCTATATAACGCAGGTGCATCAAGGCAGAAACAGCAACATCCCACTTGGTTTTTGCCATCAAAACCAGCACTTTGGCCCTGCCAGAGTTCAAGGAGGTTTGGAAAGAAAAGTTCCCAGTCTGAGAAGAAAAAAAAAACCCAATCCAGAATCTGTTAATATTCACAGGTGTAGCTTGGCAGCAACAATGCACACGAAATCCCATTTGAAACTCCAGGGCTGCCACGACGGATCAACCTATTGCTCAGTCAAGCCTGGAAACAAGCCGCCGGCTACGGCCACTTCCAGCTGCTTTCCCGGGGCGGGAACAGGCTCCCCAGGCTCCCGAGGACCCGGCCAGCTGCGCGGCACCGCGGCCTCCCCCGCGCTGGCATCGCCTCCGAGCAGCATCCCCCTCCGTGACAGGCTCTTGGGGATTTACTGATGAAGGTTAAATGCTTTCAAAGTGATTTGGTGCACTGGAATCATCTGTTTATGAAGATTTAATTTTTTTTAAAATGTACATTTCTAAGCGTCCAAATGACTAACCGCAGCTGGGAAGGTGACGCTCACGTTGATGAAGACTTTGTAAACTATTTGTCACTGCAAGCCATAACCAGTGCCTTCTCTTCCTGTATTCACCTCGCTGCGACTACGGAGCACCGAACCGAACAGTGGTGAAATGAAGAATGGTCCCTTGTTCCGGGACTAAGGATTTGGGCGGTTTCAGTTCAGTCTCTTCCTCTGCCATCGATTTCCTCTGTGCCTTAGGATAGGTCACGTAGCATCTCTGTGCTTCAATTCCTCATCTAAAAAGTGATATTGCTGCTCCATCTCATAGGGCTTTGGGGAGGGTAAATCTGTTAGTGGATAGCAAAATGTTCACAGGCTGGTGGTGTTTTCTGCAAAGAATCCAGTGAAAATTAGGCAGCTGTGATAACCGAACAGGCAGGTAAGCACAGAGGGAAAAGAAAGAGGGAAAACATCAATCTCCCTGTGCAAGGAGCGCTTTCTAAGCTTGATTACACTAAAAATGATTTCTTTCGCACAGAAACCTTCAGGATCCCACTGTTGTTCCCCCTCCTGCAGCCCCCTCCAGCTCTGACAAACGCTGTGCTCCTCTCGCTTTGGCCCCCAGCAGACTCGGCCCGGGAAAGCCCCGAGCACAGCCCTGGGCACGGCTGGGGCTGGCACGCAGCCCCCCAGCCCCGCGGCGCAGAGGGCAGGCCACAGTGTTTAGTCTGCCGGGCACATTCCTGCGCGCTGCTAAATAAATAGAAGATTATTAATGGAGCTCCTTTTCCTCACTAGCATCGGCCAGAAATGCCAGAGTTATCGAGTGGCTCCCGGGAACGGCGCAGGGACGGGGCTGGAGGAGTTTCTTGCTCCGGCCAGGAGCTGCGCAGGGTCTGGTGCTCAGGATTTTCATTTGGGATGCTGAACTTGCCTGCTCTCCAGAAAAGGTCCCAGGCTTCCCAGTGAAACCTCTGTGCTTTCCTCCATACCCACGGTCTGGCGCACTCTAGAGCAATCTCAACATTTTCACTACAGCAAGGTTTTAACAGGGGAACCATTTTGCTAGGGAAGGAGGAGGGAAAGCGAGAACAAACCCCACAAAAACAGTTGGTTTTCTGCTTTCAACCAGCCTTAACTTTTATATTTGGTCCCAGCTTGAAACACCATTACAGCCAGTTCCCTTGGGGCACATCCATCATTTTCAACCTATCTAGAATCGGCAGGGACTTTTTTCCTGAATGTTTCTGAACTTTTCAAATAGTTTGATGGGAATTTGGTTTTAAAGCTGAATACTTGTTTGCATTAAAGCTGTGCCAGTGGGACTGGCCTAAGGGTCCTGCTGGCTGAGTGCATTCAGAGGGTTGGGCTGGGACTTAGACTGCATTTTTTTTAGCCCTGCTCATTTCAAAATCATTGCAGGAATCTGTGTTTCTAGCTGTATTTCCCTCAACTGAGCTGAAATGCAACAACAACAAAAAAAAATTACACTGAAAGCCAGAACCCAGTCCATCTGATTTTGCAGAACTTTTCAGAACCTTAAGGGGAACAACAGAAAAAGGCAGAGGATGCTCAGAAGTTAAGACTCAGGGTGGACCTCAACTCTCTTAAATCCTTCTGCCCCTTTGAGCCACAGAATTCAGCCTGAGCTCAAGGAAGAGCCGGGAGCCAAGCCTGGAGAGGAGACTGGAGGGGGCTCTCAGCTGCTCTCCATCCCACTCACGGCCACGTCGTCCCGAGCCTTCCAGGCTCCGAGGTGCACGTGCAAAGCCTGCGCCCAAGGGCAGCGACTGCCGCACGAGACAACTTGCCGTCCTTCCTTGCAGAGTCCCCGGGTCTGAGCTCACAGGGAAAAGATTCAGCGGGGCAAGTGCCTGCACGTCGTCTGTGCTTGCTTCCCGCAAACTTCATAATAATAAAGCGATACTTCATACCGTATCCCTTTTTCCATTTCACCCTTCGCTGGATCATTTTATGCATCTATTCCCATTGCTAATTCAAACTAATTAAAGTATAAAATAGAATAATTTGTGCAATTTCAGAGCTCCCCTCACCATATTGTGAGTTATGTTTCTTTTTTGTTAGCGCCCGGTGTGAACAATTCCCCTCCTCACCGGCTGAATAGCCGCCAAACTCATTTGCTGAGAAGACAAACTACTACAGCGCCGTAGGAAGGGGGGGGAAGAGGAAAAGTTAAGAAAGCTTTAGTAGAGAGAAAGAGAAACCTGAGGTTTGCTTTTAAATTTCATAGCTGAGCACTGAGTGCGAAATGTCAGGTTTCTCCTTCAAGCAATTTTCTCCCTTGGGAATACGGTTCTCCCCTTCTCTCATTGCTCCTATTAAGGACAGGAGACCATCATCCGTCTGTCTGTCCATCCAAACATGCAAAGCCTGCAGCAACCCCACAGCTCTGCAGCGCTCCCTGCATTGCTCAAACTCAGCCATGAACATCAGCATCCTCCACAGAGATGCAGCAGAAACCCCCGCTTGCTTTCAAGACGGAGCGGAGGGGGGTGGTATCAAATCTGGAGGGACGTTAGACCTTCCTGCAGCTATCAAGGAGCTGTCAGCTGTCCCCTTACCAACACCCAAAGCCCGGGTGTGCTGAGAAGGAGGGTGCGTGTGTGTGTGTGTGTACGGGCACGTAAAGGAAATTCTGGAAATATTTCAGGACTGTGGTTGCTTGCCTGAAAATTAAACAATAGGTCTGTGGAAGAGGAGGAATTGGAAAGGGAAGCAAATGCCGAAGCAAACACATGGGAACCCTGTGACGGTGACTGGCAGGGGGAAAAATAGACTAATACAAAGCAAAAACAAAGCAAAACAAACAAACCCTGAAAGCAAACCTAGCAAGCACTTGAAAGCAACAACCAGATGAGCAATGCCTAAAATGTACCTCATTTAGAAAAAACAAACCCACTGACCCTGATGCTGAATTTTTACACTGGGGCATTTTTTTACCACTTCTTCCAGGAAAGTTTACTTTTCAAGTATTCGTTACCTCAAAGACTTCTGGGCTTAACTCCACACCCTTGAACGCTTGCACGTTTTGTGCCTGTACATAAATCTCAGCAGGCTGCAGGGCTGCAGAATGGACTGGAACCAGACTGGGCACGGCCACATCAGCCCCACCGTGGCCAGAGCCCTGCACGCGTGACAAATGGCCTGCCAGCAGGGCAGGAAAATGAGACAGCATGCTGTCCCACCCGGCCGGGCCGGGGCTTTTTTGGTCAATTGATGTTAATTAACACATCCTTCTTGTCAGGTAGATATTGTTAATGATCTCAGCCAAGTTTTTAGCTGAATTTCTTAATTATTCCTAATTGACTACAGGGAGGAAAGTGGAAAAAACCTGCATCAGCTCATGAATTTTAGGAGAACGTAGCACGAGCAGGTGGTGGTGGAAGAGGACGGCACAGAGCTGGTGCAAACCTCCCCGTGGAGCACAGCCCTTCCTCCAGGCCAGCGGCTCCGCTGCAGCAAGGACCGCGCTGCGCCGGGGGGGTGCTCTCCCCATCCTGCACTCCCTCTTTTGTCCCCCTACGCGACTCCCTCTTTGCCCCAGCCTATGGCTATTTTATGCCTTTCTGGCAGCGGTCGTGGAGGAACACAAGTTGGGCAAGTGCGTTGACGCACCCCAAGGTGCTGGAGCAGCAGGAGGTCCCAGCCAGGCCGGTGACACCGAGGGTGGTGGCAAGCCCCCACCAGGCAAGCTGTGCCCGGGGCCGAGGAGTCCCGCTGCACCCGCAGTTACCTGCATGGCTGCTGGCACAGGACGACCGGGTGGAGTAGCTCATGGGAGGCAGGAGTTTAGACACCTCCGGTGGGATTCAGCTGAGCCATTTTCCCTGTCCCAGTGGTTCAAACTTTGCTAAGGTTATGTCCAGCTAACTGGCTGTTCAACTAGCAGATAACATAGTTAAAAATTTAATCAGTTAATTTTTTTTCCCTCTTGATGCCTCCAGGCCCTTTTATCCACATCTCTTGCATTTTTTATTGTGTTTTCTCAGTTCTTTTCAGGACACCATCAGTATTTACAGCCTCGCTGCTCCAGAATTGATGGACTTCTTTGTTTTTCTCAGCCCTCACTCCCATTCCAACCTCTTCTAAATCATCCGGGCAGCCCCCGCCTGCCTCCCTCTCAATCAGCATCCAGAAAGTTCAGTCCAAAGCAAGGCAGTTTTCACAGGACTTAAACATCTCGGGGTTACAGGACAGGGAGCCACACAACAATTCATCCTCAGACTCCTGCAGATCTGCAGCTCCTGACATGGGGGCATTTGCAAAGCAAATATTTCACAGCTAACAGAGCAGACTAAAAGACAGTTTCTTTACCTAAAGCCACAATGATGGATATGGAAAAAGGAGGGGGGAACTTCAGTCGGTGGAAAAGCAACAGGTCTGAGCAAGCTCCAGCAGCGCTGCCTGCTCCCTCTGCCCTCCGCAAGATGCTCATAGCCAGGTTAATACTGGTCATACTGGTCAATGCTCCCCAGTGCTGATGCACGCACGGTAATGATGTCTAGAGCACTGCTCCTTGTTGGTTAAGAGACGAGGCTGGGATAAAGCAGCTGCAGGCACATAAAGCCGCCCCTTCCACCTCCTTTTCCATTCAAACAACCTTCAGCCCCCCCAGCGCCCGGGGACCATCCCTTCCAGCGGCTCTGCCCTCCCCGCTGCCATGCCCTTCTCGCCACGGCGTGAGGGGAATCTTTAGGGGCCGGCATTAATCTTCGCTGCCTCCCACCAAGCATCGGGCGGGAGCGCAGCTCTGCTCATAATACTCCGCCTAAGGATCTCTGAACTACATCAACCGGGTATAAAAATGTCACATCGGCCACGAGAAATCGCTCAGGTGCTCTAGTGAGTGCTCGCTTAAAAACAACAAAAAGTCAGCCCACACCCTGCAAATCCTCCTCGCCTCCCGCTACGGCAAGGCTACCCTGCAACGGGCACGGAGGGGCGCAGCACCGCGCGCGCAGGCAGACCGACCACGCAGCATTTGGTACCCACCGGAGGAGCAAGGGATTCCGCAGTACATCTCGGGCTACAGAGGTCCGTGGCCCTCAGAGCTCTGCTGTGCTAATTGATGTTATCTGCATTTCACTGGGTGATTATGTGTTATCATTTCTACCAGGGGAATGGTGAGTTTCCCAGTCACGGAGCAGGATGCTGCTCTGTACCATACCGTATAAAACCAGAATGAAATCATCCCCCCGTGGCAGAATTAACCACCAAAGTAACTACGGATGAGCTGAGAGCAGCAGTGTTTCTGAGGCAATGAAATGTGCAGGGATTTTGGAGGATGCTTATGGAAGATGAATTTTGCATTTGCTATGTCCTGGCCAGGTATCTCATTAGGAAGGTGCTGCTTCACCCATCAGGGAGCAGACCCGCATCGCGTGACCTCAGCACTTCATCAAAGTATTTTACGTGATTAGCACAAACAAGCGATAGATCATTAGCTGAAAAAAAGCGTTGGAAAATAAAGAAGGAAAAATATGTCTTAGTACGTGGGGAAGAGGCAATGCGAGAAGGGGCAGTGCCTGCCCCCAGGCCTGGCTCCTCCGCCAGCATCCTGCACCCCTCCTCTGCCTCCTGCACCCTCTGCTTACAGCCCTGCATTCGGGAAGGGATGAGACCTGACCTGTTGGGCCATGTTTCTCTTCACTAGCAGAGCGATATTCCTTCCAACAAGCCCTGCAGTATTTTGATCACGCTGTTTTAAATTTCATGTTTATAGCCCTTGATTAGGTGGTGAAATCTTCTGGAGACGGCAATCCCTGCCCTGGTGCCTGCCATGCTTTTGATTGAGCCTCCGCTCACTCCCAGATTAAAAATAACAAAATTTGTTCTTCTATCAAGAGCTGCAAAAATCTTTGGCCCCAATTCTGCTGATGCTTATATAATCTCCGTGCTGAAGTATGCCCACCATTTCTCACAGGGTTAGCTCTCGATTGCCGAAGGTGTACGTGGGAGCAAAGTCAAACCTGCTGCATGGGAAGCCAGCGCTGCAACAGCTTGAACTTGCACAGAGAGCAGATACAGCGAGTAAAAAGGGGTTGCAGCCTTGGAGGCATAAAACTGCTCCCGTCTTACAGGGCTTATTTAATTGAAATGCACTGAGCTTTCATACATTAAAAAAACCTACCGTCTCCCTGATGCACAGACAATTAATGCTTCAGGACTGAAGTATAAAGCCACTTTTTCTCAATATAACCCGCACTTTTCCTGTAAGCCTCAGTCTTTCCCTCTGAAAGCGAGAAATCGGAGCAGCTTTTCTGCACACGCAGGGGCTGCTGGTGTGGGCTCCATGACAGACTCACCATTAAAATGGGAAGATTTCTCATCTGGGGGCTCTTGGTGGCCCGACCACATTTGTCGCTGGTTTTGCCCTGCACTGCCATTAACCCCTCGCCTGCTGCCCGAGCGCGGGGTGCGCCCAGCCCTGGGTGCACCCTCACGCCTCAGCGGAGGTCAGCGAAGCAGCCGACGAGCCCGTCACGACAGCAACGCTACCGATTCCACTTCAATATTTTGTGGTTTTTTTTTTTCCTGGTAGAAACTGCTAATTGAATTTGTCTGCCTGTGAAAAACAAGAGGCAGCTCACGCTGGGCACCGGTTGAGAAGAGCCACGGTGCGAGTCCTCTTGCCACAGCCGCGCCGGTCCCCCCCAGCGCCAAGCCACCCGCGGCACCTACTGCCGTTGCGGTGGGAGGGCACGGCGTAACTCTGCCGACGCCTGGCAGCCCCGCTCCCCGGCCCCGCCGCTATTCCCGCCCCGGCACCCCACGGAGCTCCGCTAACGCAACACGTCTCCATCCCAGCAGCATCTCGCGCTACCCAAGCCTTGCTCAGCTTGTGGGCAGAAATGGTGTTTGCTTGCTAGAGCAACGCTGAGAAATGAATTTCTGCTTTAAATAGTCAGGGTCAGAATCGTTTCTCTTTTGCTCTAAGAGCTATTTGAAACCAGGTGCAGTGGGAAGAGAGCCTGTAAAAGCTCCTAATAAGCACTCTTAAATCATGTGGTTAAAGAACTCGGAATAAGTGGCTGGAAGCAAAGTTTCTTTATCCTTCTCTCCCCCGGACTGCGCTGTGCAACTGTTGCTTCTGTGCTTTGTGGGAGTGAAATCAAATGTCAAATATTCTGCTTTGGAAGAAGTTGGCAATGAAACATGAAAAGCTCATGGAGAGCTCAAAAGGACTGCGGATAAATTGGAGCGAGGCACAGACAGGGCTGGGACAGGAGCCAAGGGGAGTGGGGAAGGACTGTGCCTACAACCACAACTCCAGATTTTAGGATGAAGCAACCACTTTCCCTAATGTATTTCAGCATAAAGCTGATCCTAGCTGCTGCTAGCACAGAAGGAAGATGGGCTTCACGCTGAAATGCTCCATCTACTCTTTGTTGGGAAGCATCCACACATCTCAGTTCATTCAGCATCATCAGTCCAACACAGCATCGCATTTCATCGCCGGTCTGTACCGAACGCCCCAGCCGCCGGAGCTCAGGACCTGCTACGGATCAGTACTGGGGAGCACAGGATTCTTAGCTGAATTCCACAAAACCAACCCCTTTTTGGAAAGATGTGTTTTGACATAGGCATGTATCCTATTTCTTTCTCAGCAGATATTTAATATCACATCCTCTGGACAATCCTCCCCCAGTACGTTAACATGCAGCAGATCAGCGTTAAGAACAGCTGCTCTCTATGTCATTTTACTGTGGCAGAATTTCATTTTGTTCCAGATTTCAAGACTTCAGAAGACATTTTTACTGTATATTCTCAGTAATTCTGAGGGCACTTCCCACCATTTACAGCCTCAGCCCTCTGAAGCTGGTGGACCTTTCTCCTTCTCTTGGTACTACCCCTTTTCAATCATCAGGCTCCTTTATATAGCGGTCAGGAAAAAAGATATTCTCCCCTCCACTTTGCTGAACTATCACATTGCCAGGATCAGGGCAGCGGGGTCACAGGAGCTGACAAAATCCATATGTAACGGCACGCCTGGGCTTCGGGACCCAAAGCACGCATCTCTACAAGGGAAAAGGCAAATCCTACAGTGAGTCCAGCAAGGAACGATGGACCGCATCCCCCCGCTCCCGGAGTCTCCCCCAAGGCGAGTGCTTTGCCAGAGCCACGGCTGGAACTGGAATTAACGTTCCAGGAATATTCTATTATTTGCTAATTCTCTTCACATCTTTTTGTTTCACAATTAAGCAAATTAGCACTTTGATGAATATTAAGACGCTCTCGCCTCATAAAAGATGAGTTGGAGGCATTCCCACTGGATTTTCCTCCTAAGGAAAACAGTTCCTCAACTGTTTGAGACACGCGCTGGATCGCTTCCTCCCTGGCACGAGCACGAGGAGCACATGGCTCCTGGGGAAAATGACCACAACATTAACATTTTAATCAAATAATTCGAAGTTTGAATAGATCCGCATTATTACGATCTAATCCTGCAGCTGGAATGGGATCCTAAATTTGTGGCTGTTCATGGCAGTTTCTAGGACTGAGTTGCTGTAACAAGCATATAATGCCTTCTTTAACCCCTGGGATTCATTCAGTTAAGTCTTTTAGCAGGAAGAAGACTTTGCACTCTTCTGAAGTATTTATTCCCTGGCTTTAAATAACTTCGTAACCAAGCTAAGCATTTGCCAATTTTTTGTTTTGCTCCAGGTTAGCAAGAGAGCTTTGCCGGCTCTGGGAGGAGCTGCAAGCTCCCCAGCGCCAGGCGAGCTGTTACAATAGCTGCTCGCTCTCCACCTCCATCAGCCGATCTTCGAGCGCTTCACACTGATACCTCTCCGTAGCATCTCGCTCGGAGCAGGTGGGAGGGAGGACAGATATTTGTTTACCAGCAGACGTGGAAAGCTGTTAGTGACCAGAGAGTTAACGCGGAATGCTTTAATAGCGTCCAGACATCTTCAGATGCAACCCTTCTCCTGTCTCCGCCACCCACAAGGCACCAGCTCTATTAATCTGAATTACACAGTCGTGAGTAATAGCCAATAAAATGCTCAACAGAGTCAGTGAACCCAGAAGTCTGGCTTAATGGTGGGGGCTTTGTGTGTTTTCTTGTCTCAGAGAAGAACAGAAGGTCCCAGATTATTTACATTGTGCTGGCTCCTCTAAGCAACAGACTCCTGTGGACCACTGGCCATAAATTCCCATCATAATAATTTCAAGTTTGCTTTCTACAGTCTGGTCCCTCTTTGCAGAGCAGGAGTTTATCCTGCTCAGAAAAAGGCTCAGAGGAAGGGCCTCGTGGCCAGTAAACAGCGGCAAGTCCCAGAGCCACCGGCACAAGCTGGGAGGCAGCGACCCAGCTAGAACTTAAACTGGCCACCGCCGTTAAAGATAACAAAACTAAACTATAACTAAACTAAACTAGCTTTAACTAAACCATAGTGTAATATAGGAAAAAAACTACTCTCATTTTTTAAATGAGAAATTGTGGTAAAGATTACGTGATTTGTTCCTGATTACATGGAGCCAAGAAGGGATATTTGCTACGCCGGGGGCGAGGCTCACCCAGCAGCCCAGCACCCTACTCAGCGCAGCGTGCCTGCAGGCAGGGCTGGCCCAGGGTGCCCACCTACCCACACCACGCTTGGTCTCACCTCTGCCTGCTGGCATCACTCGCTCACAACCACTTAAATAAATAAAGCCATCATAAGGATGCTCGGACAAAGGTACACAAAACCACAGCCTGCCAACCTTGCTGCAGGGAGTGAATCAGTAATGCTCGTGGCTCAGGATCTCGTTATCTAGGCAGGGATGGTTCAGAGCCCCAAACCACATTTCCCAGCAGCGCAGCTCAGCTTCCAACACCTGCAGACAAAAGCAAGCGGGCACAACTCTCTCCCCTGTGCACTGATTTCAGCCTCTGGTCAGATGCAGATAAAACCGAGCTTCTGCTGGTGCTCCATCTACCCGTACCGATCTCCGCACCGTGGGGCTGAGCGCGCCACCTCAGCTCCATGTGCTCCAACAACACGCTCCTTATGGAAGGAAGCCGCAACCGCGGAGGTACAGAAGCAGACGCCCTACCTGTCGCTCCGACATGACGTACAGATACTTCTGATCGATGGAGAAGGCCATGTCTCGAAGGACTGGGCTCCCGTCCTTGAAAACTGTCACCATTTCATACTGAATTCCACCATGAGGAGGACCATCTGCTCGGATCTGGAAGAAGCACAAACAGATTACAGGTGATTTCATAGCAGCCAAATTCCGATTTTATTTTGGGGTTAGGGGGTGAAGGGAGGAGGACGAGGTAGGAAAAGGAATCTAATTCAAAATCTCAGCTCACAAGCTGGAGACAGAGCAAAGAGCTGGCGAGCAACGTGCGCACACAGGAGTTAAAGCAAAGGCTCCTTCTCCACTGAAGCTGATGTGATCTCCCCAATCCATGAGAAATAATGAGAAAGTTTGGCGGTCGCAAGGGGAGCACGCAGACTGTCAGTTTGTTATGACTGACCGCGGGCATCCAAGAGTAACAAAAATCGTAAACTTTTTAGATTCTTTCCAAAATAAGCCTGAAAGAAGACCACAAGACTCCACGGGCAGCACAACAAAGCCAAGTTACAGCAGAGGGTTTTTTTCCTCCAGGTGCATAAAGAATGAGACTCGGACAATCTCCATCACCTCTTGCTGCCACAGAAGCCCCCTACAATACCATCTCTGCCTAAAAATTTGGAGATGCTGCTGCCGTCCGTTACCTTCAAATTTGCAGGATTCAGCATGGTGAACCCAGGCCAGCCCAGTACTGCTGAGCGAGCAGAGGACTAACACGACGGCCATATGGCTTGTTCAGTTTGACAGGCTCCCAGTATCCATCCACCCCACCAAAAGACAACACCCCGCTCCTGCAGGAAAACCTGCCCAAGCTGTGACAAATCCCATCCCTGCCAGGAGCGGCTGCTATTGAGGATATGCCATCTCTTCCAAAAGTTAATAATTTATGGCCTTGGGGGCTGCGCAAGGGGAAGGGAGGAGGATAAACAAACAATTTACATTGTCTCTCCTACCAGGATTTGCATATTTGAATAGCCATTTGATTGCAACATGGTGTCTACATAGCTGAAAACACTGGCAACCGTCAGGCAGGGAAACGAGAGCAGTCAGGCGAGCCAAGGGCTCGGTGGAGCCGCGGCCGGCCCCGTGGCTCACAGCGACGGCGATGCTGTGGGACGGGGCCAGGAACGCGCTCCGCACGCAGGGTGTTGGGCAGCACGTGCGCGCTGCCCTGCGAGGAGAGGGACGCACGGGGGACTGCCTGTCCCTGGAAAAACCTCTTATCACAGAGATGCCATCTGCTGCAGCCGCATGCCGAGCTGTCTTGCTGCATCCCGTTTTGCTGCTCGATTACTCCCTGCCTGGCTGCGGTACGGAGGAAGAGGCACGAAGGACCAGCTTTGGACAAGTCTAAGCCTTCAAAAGAGGCAGGATGGAGCAGCAGAGAGGAACATCTATTTTTTCTGGTTCACGTCCCCAGGAGGTAAGAGAGCAGGTTGTTAAGCATCTTAAGATTTATCTGAGAAATGTGCCACCCCAGCTGGAAATACAAGGATATCTTCACGCTCATAGAGGAGAGATGCTGCCCTGCGCCCTCCTCCGGATAAATCCTCTTCTTGGAAAGAGCCCCGTGCCTCCTGCCACATAAAGACATGTTGGGTACACAAACGCATTTATTTTCTGGATTCTCTCTTTTCTCCTTACCTTCTGAGTTTTTAGTGATATAAAAAACCACCAGGTGCAAATCTGAGTGGTCTGGTTTAACACCCATGGCCAGACGCAGGGAGCTTCTGGCAGGATTAAGCAGGCAGCCCAAGTCGGGCTCAAAAGCCCTCAACTTTCAGAAAGGAAAATCCAAAAAAAGGCAGAAGGTCAAATCCTGCTTTAGCTACACCTGTGCACATCAGGATACTTCACTGCCTTCATGAAATACTGAGAACTAGAGGCAGATTGAGACCAGTGCCTTGCTGGGTGTTGCAAACCCGAGCAACCCACGCTGCCTCTGGAGCCAGCGCCCCTGCACGCACCGCTGCCATCTCCTGCACCAGCCTGCACACAAGGCTGCCAAATCACCTGAGGAATAAATAGCTGGGACACTGGGCTGCCAGGGACAGACAGCCGCTTCCATGCAAACACCTGATTAATGGCCAAACGGGAATGGAAACGCTGGACACGAAGGATCAGCAGCCTTTGTGAAAAACAACTGTTTTTCAGAGTTCTCTCGGGGCACCGGCAGCTCGTTAAATTGAGCTTCTTTCTAGTAATGAGGTCAGACAGGGCTAATAAAGAGAGATACCACTGGACAAGCCTCGTGCAGGCCAATTCCAACTGGGAATTGCAGGTCTGGGCTGGAGACAGCACCACATGTGTGATGGCTCCTCCAGCCTAGAAAAATGCTTGGAGCTGTGCCTGGCACGGGCGTCTTGGGACGCAGCCGGAGCCCTGCACAGGGTGCTGGGTGCTGCCTGCACCCTCCTGCCTCCCCCATAGGCAGGAGGAGCAGCCGGGGGTCTCTCACTGAGCCTGTCAAGGTGAGACGGCTCCATGCCACTCAGAGACCACAGGGCACGAGGAGAGCAGAGCCCGCTGCTCTCCCGTCCCGCACGCCGTGGTGGGCGTCACAGCCACCCGGGTATCCCGCAGCCCCGTGTCCAGAGCACAGTGCCTGCGATGCACCCACCGACACCGGGATGCTCCACTGCATCTCTTCCTGAGGGCTTGGTTTCCATGACAACAAATGATGATGTCAGAGAAGAATGATGATTCCTGTGAACGCGGAAGAAGAAAGGGATCATCTCCACAGCAGGAAGCTTCTTGTTGATGTCTGGAGAGAGAAATAATTCCTCTGCCTCACTTATGGGTGCCCTTCCAGTGCCGAACAACTCCTGACCCATCGCTAGAATGGCAGCATGGTACCAACCCGACAAGTCTGGGTGCACCCCTGAGCCCAGGCTCCAGGCACAGCCCTGCAGCAGAGGGGAGGAGCGGGACAGGCCTGGCCTGCTGGTGGTCGTGTTTCTTTACATCCCCCTAGCTCTACTAAGCTCTTTTTTCCTCCCTTGACATGATGACGGAGCACAGGAAGGGTTTAGGAGAGAGACCCGGAGGGAAGCAGTGCAGGTCGGAACGGGTGGGAGCACAGTGAAACAGGGAGCAGGGAGGTACGGGGAGAAGCGCATCGGTGCAATGGAAACCAGAGGTGTCCAGGATCAGAGATATGCTCAGCCACCTGACAGACAGCAGAGACTGGGAGGACAGATCGCAGGCTTGCACACTCAGACGTGAATCAGAGAAGTCGTTTGGGACAGATACAGCACTTTCCTCAATCACTCTTGACGTATGTTTACAAACATGGCTTGAAAAGTGCCTGACGACATAATCTGCAAATCCAAATACCATCCCTGGCTCGGAGGACGCCGGGCCAGCCGAACGCCCCACGTGACGGAGCAGAATGCTGCTCAATCCAGGGAACGGCAGCCCTTCAAAGGCGCTGCGCAGATTTATGTGTCTAATACCCCCACTACACAGACTTGCAGGCATAAGCCCTGCATTATCTTAAAAGATTAGCAAAATACCATATTGTGTCATGTGTATGTTGCAGTGTAGCACCCATGGCGATAAGCGTACGAGCCATTCAAGGATCTAATATGACGTGAAGCTCCAAAATACCTATTGTACTAAAGTTCCTGTTAGGTATTTTGCCCAGCCTGTACCAGAGCTAAGATACATCTGGATTCCCTTCCAGTTCCCCCCAGCAGGCTCCCATGAGATGACACTGAATCACTTTGTAGGAACTTTCCATGATTAAATTACCTGTCTGTTTTCATTACAAGTGTTTCAATGAGGCTGACTTATGATGCAATGCCTGGTGCCAGAAAAAACAGCTGAATAAGTCCATGCACCAAGGGACTGATTCCCCATCCCAGATCCTAGATGCAAGGCGACCCGTTAACTCCTCAAGAACTGCATCGTCTCCCCACGGATGCAGACGCCTGACGGGAGATGGGTCCCAAAGCACCTCACTGCTGGCTGCAACCGTCCACGTGAAATGGCCCATGGAGGCACGGGGTGAGCTCCTGAAAAGATGCTCTTGGTCAGGAGGTGCAAGGCACTGGCTGAATTTGCTTATCTTTGCATGTAACGGTGACAAAGTGAAAAGCCCAGTCAACCCTGGAGCCTTAAGACTGCTCCTTTCATGCTAGGATTTCTAGCCCTTCAGGGTGACTACTATCAAATAACATTACGTCTGCGTAAAATGGACGTTTCGAGTAGAACTGTGTCAGCTCTGGGAATGCGCACTGGAATGTTACTGCATCCACTGCCTGAAATAGAAACCAAAGACAACAAGGAGCAGCCTTCACTGCCAAGGTGCATCTTTGCAGAATTGCCATTTTTTTGCCATTTACATCTGCACATCTCAGCTCTTAGGCATTTCCCATTAAAGCTTCCCATAAAGGTCTAGGATGGATTTCTTGCTTCAGTGCTGGAAATGTAGAAGAAAGATGGTTACTGGCTGCAGGTTTCTGAATCAGGCTGGAGCGCAGTATAGTTTAAATAGCCTTTCCCTTCCTCTTTCTGTCTGTAGTATTGTGGGATTCCTCCTACCTAGACCTGGTATTAAAGGAAGTTTCCGCCAACTAAGAGACTCAGCAATGCAGAAGCTTCCTAAAAACAGGTCAAGATAGATAAATATCAGTCCAGATTTTTTTGTATGTGCCTCCACCAAATAGTCTTTGCAGAAAGAATTTACTTTTGCTAATCCAGTTTAATTAAAAACTGGGCTAAATCTTACATTCACACCAGACTAAAAAGGAGGCGAGATGCACGTGATGCCCTGCCACTTTTGCTGGCCCCCTCACGAGCACCCTTTCTCATAGTATCATTTTACAGGGTTACCCATGCTGGCGTCTGCCTCCGACAGCCAGAGAGAAAAAAGCATGGCAATCTTTAGGAGGGGAGAATCCAGAACAGAAATTGCAAATCTCTATACAAGAAGTTTCCAAGAGCCCTTCAGACCCTATATGAAATTCTTCTGGGAGTAAAGTACCCCTTAGAGTCCCTCAGAGCATTGCTAACGTGAGCTGACTCTTGGTGCTCGGGGAGCCAGGTCGGAGCCATTTGCAGGTCCTTAACAAACCCCAGGGGAGCTGCGTGGTTTGCTATCAGAGCCAGTCCGTACCAGATCTGGGATCCGAATCTGCTGCTGCAGATGCACGGGGCCCTCCCTGCCCGAACCGCTGGATAGCATCCCTCCCCGCGTCCCCGTCTGCGGGGGGAGAAACCCAGCCCTCAAGAACTGGCTTTCCCTGCACAGGCCTGCTGCAAGCAGGAACACCAGGAGCGTGATACAGCTCACTGCTCTCCGTGTGGGAAGTCTCCCCCCTGAAATTAAAGTGAAATAGTAATCCCATTAAGTATCTTTCCTTTAAATCATAGATATGTCCATGAGGAAGTTAATGACAACCCTTACATGCACATTCAATTCAAATCAGCATATCCAATTAACTTCATTACCTGGAGGCTCCTTCATATCCCAGTCTCTTTCTCTCCTGTCACATTTTCTTTATGCGTTTTTCCCAAATTAGGATAGAATACATCTGTCATGGTGGGCACCACCTTTATTTTTACCCCAAAGATAGCACGGGGAAGCCTCGATAGATGGGTTCACTCCAGAAAGTCACGACGCTGTCAGGCTGAGTGGCTTGTAGCAAAACAGCTCCTCAAGACCAAATGATCTGGTCTCTGAGGGAGGAGAAAATCTATCCTTTCCAGAATTACACTGTGTCACTAAACATTAAATACGCTCACTAATCCCCATTGGGGTTGGCCTTACGCAACTCTACGGGATCAGCTGGGGAGAAGAATCAGTTTGGTAAAGAGCTCTTTGCAGTGAGCCCTGCTAGCGCACAGGCGTTGAAGCTGCATCGCAACCGAGAGGGTTTTTCTCAAGCGCTGCCTACCGGTACCGCGACCGTTCCTTAAATTTCCGCAGGCATAGATCTTTCTTTCATAAAGTGCCAGGGAGGGGCCTAGAGCAGGGCGGCTGCAGCCATCAGAGCGATGGGCAGCAGATCCGGCTGGGAAGGGAGCGAACTGGTGGGACCAGCGACAAGCAGCCCGGTGGCGTCCCATCAGCATCTCATCTCATGCTGCCCCTCGACACTGCTTGAGGACTCAATTTCAAGAGGCAATAACGAGTGGTAGGTAAATCGCTGGCACTTTGGTGCAAGCACCCGCACCCTCCCCACAGCTCCCCGCTCCCCTCCAGCGAGGGCCGCGCGGGCGACGCTGCTCTGCAAAGCCCTGCTGTTCAAATTCACTCTTCCTTTGGAACTTCAAAGGGACGTGAAAGCCCCATCCAAGCAAACCCAGCCTCGCGTCCCAACTTCTCCCTCCTGTTGCTGGGCTCAATACAGACGAAGCATCAAGGCAGCGCAAAGCCAAGACCACCTCTCTGCTCATGTTTTCTGAGTCCTAATCCCCTTTTTTGGAGACATTTTCCTCCTCCATCCCCTCCCTGTACTTAAGGGAAGCTCCAGGTGCGAGGAGAGAGACCTCCTCTGTCCCTGTCTCGCTCGGATCCCGCCTTTCCTGAGGGATTAAATTGCTGGTACCCGCCGCTCAGATGACGCCTCATTTCCAGGATCTGCAAATGCCGCCTGCTTGCGCGGCTGCAGGCCCGAGTTTGCACCTACAGAAGGGGACGGGGGGAGAGGGAAGCGGACGCTGTGCCGCAGGTCTGGGGAGCGGGAGGTAGCGCGGGGTCGGCAGCTGCGCAGCCATGCACGGTGCCGGGGGAGGCAGGGTGGGTTCGAGCCTGAGTTTATTCTGATCAGGCTTCATGACCCAAATTATTTATAGATCTGAGATTTCTGTGAATTCAATACTCATGTCAAAAATGTCTCTATGTATGTGTCTTTCACACCCACATGTGTTTCCCGTCTCTTCTGCTTGGGAAACATTAGCTAAGTGTTCAAAGTCACAACCTGGGAATCTGCAGCTCCCCAGAGGAAGAGCGAGTCAGAGGAACTGCTGGGCTAATTGGGGAAGAGCACCGAGAAACCCCCCGGGGTCCCAGGCGGCTCCGCAGGGAGGGGGGGGCTGCAGTCTGCAGCACTGGCACCCACATACGCCGCTAAGCACGAAAATACCAACCCAGCAAACAAACCAACCCAAATTAAGTCTCACTTCCCGCATCTCCAGTGCTAAGGGGGGAGAATTGTTCCTACGAGCAAGGCTTTCTTCCTAGCCCTGTGCGACAAGAAGGCTGCAAGCCTGCCCAGAATCAGCACACGCAACTAAAACAGAGAGACCCGACCGCTTTCGATCTTACCATTTCAAAGAGTTTGAACCCATCTACAGGGAAGGCAAGATAGGTTTTACAAAACAAACCAAAGAAACCCCCCCGCTTCCTTCCGTGCTAAAGCTCACGGCACAGCCAACAGGCTACCAAAGATCCCGGCTGTTTCAGCAACCCCACGCGTCCCCTGGCTAACGGCAACCAGCTGCGATCCCAGCGTTCAAGGTGCCGCGTCGGGAGCGCACCCAGGAGGCTGGGCGCTCGGGTCCGCCGCAGGGAGAAGAGCTTCCGCGAACCCAGTCCTGCCCATTACAGGTGGAAAGAGGAGCTTGGGAGAGGGATCCCTTGCTGCCTCCCTGCTGGCTTCTGGAGGTGAAAGAAGGCAATTCCTGGGTTGAAGCTGCAGCTCAGACATCCTAACAGGGACCAGCACAAAACCTTAAGAGAATATTGCCACTGAAGCGGTTCTCTTTCTCTCCTAAGCCTTTATTTCCTTCTTCCATCCTTCTGCTCCCTCCACCCTTCTGGAGAGCTGATCCTCCAAGATAAAGCAGGGAGGATGGTACAGAGGCACCATGCAGAGACTAATCAGCAGCCCCCATGTCTTTAATTTATTACTGCATGAGAGGCTCGTTCAGAACAAAGCTGCCAGTTCGGAAGATCATTCCTTTAAAAGACTTTTTATTTGAAAAGCTGTCAGCTCACACCTTGTCACAGCCCTACTTGCAGCAGCAGAACTTTAATAATGTGCCACCTCATGCAAAAGAGCTGCTAATTAATTAAGTAGTATTCTTCCAGGGATGGATTCATTAGAATCAAATTCGGGTAGGCTGGCTGGCTAGGTCATATTGCTTGGGACAGTGCTTTAAATCAGCAGCTTTGCCTTTTCCTTGAGTGCCAGCACTCGGGTGATTCCCACCCGGAGGGAAGCTCTTTCCCATCCCTGCCCTCTCGGGAAGGCTCAGCACGCCCCAGTGAATCGGTGCAAAGCCACCCCGCGACCCAACCGCTTGCACGGCACAGGCCAGACCTAGCTTAGCTAAGAACAGTAGTGAGATGAAAAAAACGATTGAACGAAGTGCCCAAAAGATTGCCTTTTCTCCTATTCAGGAAAGCCAGTGCAGAAGAGGGCCCAATTCAAAAGCAGGAGGTAGAGACTATTAACTCGGAGGGCTCCGGGGATCAGGCTGCCAGGCATGGAACACTGCAAAGCAGCAGCGCTCTTCTTTTGGAGCACTTGTTGCAAAGAGGCAATTGCTGGGGGTTCAGGGCTATCAGCCTTGCACCTTCCACCAGCATCAAAGTACAACCCATCAAAGGCGGAAACACTCGAGAGCGTCCTGTGGATTTACTCCCTGGGAGGAGGACAGCTCGGGGCATGTCTGCAGCATGGTTCAAAACCTATCCACTTCTAATTTGTCCCTTAATAAAGGGCCACAATGTGCAACGACTTCCCTTTTCTTTTGTTCAGCACTAAGCACCCTTCTTCCTTTACATTCCCGTATTATTTTTAAAAAGATGGCTCAGTGCTTCTCTGGGAAATGGGAATCATTAAGTCAGCAGCACTTTGCTGCTTGCAGGCTTTACATTTTGGCACTAAGCAAGGAAAACATCAAAGAGACCAAGCGTTGGCCTCCAAGAGAAAGGAACGAGGTAGGTGTTGCTGTATCACAAGGCACTGCACGCTAACCTTTCTGCAACGCGCTCCTTCAGCCTCTGCCATTCTTTCCTTGACTTACCCCTGCTTCTCCCGCTTTGTGTGGCTTTAATCCAGCTCCTTCCCTTAGAGCTGGGAAGCAAATGAAAGCACAGGCAAGCAAAGAGGACAGCTCCAGGAACAGGCAGAGATTTTATTTTTCCCCTAAAGCATCCCCTCCCACGTGGCGCTAGCAGCCTTTAGCAGGGATGCACAGCCGGGTTCGCTGGGTGCAACAGGAGCCCTGGTTGCGCAGAAAAGGAGAGGCTGATCCCGCTCTGCCCCTCAGCCCTCTGGGTGTTACAGATGCCTGGGTCATACCCGGCTTTGCCTCCTCTGTGCCCTGAGCCCCTACGAGAGAAGAGAGGCACGCCTCGTCGTTTGCTGCCTGCAGGACACACTTAGTGATGGAGGGAGTTGTGAGCAGCATTTTGGGGAGGGAGCAACAGCCCTAGTGAAGGAAAATGGGGCAGGGTACTAAGCCTCTCTAAGTCTTCTGGGACTGACAGCAAATAAGAGAGGAAGCACAGAGCTGGTGTTATTTAGGGCAACAGAGGTACTGAGTATCTGCTCAGAATTGCTTGTCACATACCATTTGCAGCTCTTCACCGAAGTCCCCAAAAGAGCCCTGTATCTGTGTTATCTATCCGCACCTCACCTGTGCCCTTCCAGCTGAATGAGCCTGCACAGCTCGGTGGCAAGCTCTCTCCCCACGACCGCCCTCCTACAGCAGTACATTTCACAGCTGAAGGGATTGGTCTTGCTTAGTTTGGTTTGTTGACCTTGAGTGGCCATGTAAAATGGAATAAAAAGCCACTTAGACAAGATTGTCTAATGTGGAGTTTGCTCTAAAGGAGCGGCAGCGAGTTGTGGTTCTCCCCAAGGAGGAAAAAACTAAACGACTGTCAAAAACTGTCACACGAAAACCCTGCTTCTCCCAAGTCAGGGCTTCCAGCTGATCAGGTGGGAACCAAAAAGTTCCTCAGGAAATATTATTCTCTTTCCTTTTCAAAAACATCATGTAAGCAATATGTTTCAAATGACTTAGACTTCCTGCCCAGCACCTCCCGGGAACGCTGCAACACAAGCCAAACTGCGAGCCACTAAAGGCCAAAGCCCAGAAGGAAATAAAAGAATCTAAATTTTGTTATCTTTTGGTTTTACAGACTCGTGGAGAAATCCCGCCTGGTAGTTTTGCAATGCTTTAGGTTGGACAGGAGCGATCAGGTGAACGAGGAGGCCGTGCATATTTTTGGTTTCACTTGTGCATGCAGAACCAGTCATGTGTTACTGATCAGATCTAACCTTGCTCGGGCGGAGGATGTGAGAAAATTACAGAGCACGCAGCTTCGCTTCTATCCCAGGAAACAAGGCACAGGTATTTTCTAGTTAAGAAACTGGCCAGAACACAAAGGAGTCAAAAGCTCCCGCCAGCCGGCGGGACCGTGCCGTTTGTATACAGGCTGAATTTTACTAAAGCAACAGCCTCGCAAGCGAGGTCACTTAAGGACGGGCAGAGCCACAGCCAAACTGGCACTGCCCCATGGCTCCCGGAGAGCAGCTCCGCGCTGGCACCGCGGGCGGCCGTGCCGACAGAGCTCCCGGCTCTCCCCTTCCCCGTGCGCCGCAGCGGCTCGGCTCGGCGGTGGTTAACCACCTACCAGGGGACACACGCTCCGCGTTTGGGTCCTGTTCACCACCCGAGGTACGGGAGCTGGACCAAGCGTGGTTTCATCAAGCAAGGCAAGACACAGAACCAAGACGCGTGATGAACTGCCGGGCTGGCGCACTGCTCGAGGACATTTGCTTATACAGGGCCCTGTATTGGAAGTATTAAAGCCTCCTGATAGGATTCAGACACGTATAAATCCATGGGAGCTGAATCTCTCCTTACGCTTTCCTATCTGCTCATTCATGCTCAGATCTCCCAGTCTCCAGCAGATGGAGGCTTGAGGTAGCTCATTCCCAGCATGTGTGGCACACACCGAGGAAGACCGCTTTTGCCCCTGTAAGCTGCTTCCCAAATGCTATTCTGGGGTAGATCAAGGATTAAAGAAAAAAAATAAATTTCCTCTTTTCCATCTCTGCACTGTAACTCACTAAGCCTTCAGCATACGCCCTTTCCAGCATCTCAGAATTAATCAGCAGATAAGGAGATGAACTGGCTCTGAATAATCTGTATACACAACACATGTAATGCTGCTGAGCACTGCCTAGAACACAGCAGAGAGATTGCTGGGCTGAACGCACATGTCTGTCCCCGTCCGAGAGCAGTCAGGGCAGCTATCAGGCACGCACCGCAGACCTGGGACAGCACGAAACACCCTGCTGTGCCTCAGGCTAGAGGGGAAGGAAAGGAAGAGGCTGATGGATGGATCGACCCCCCGGTCCTTAAGTGTCCAAAATCAGAGTTAAAGTTCAAATTCAGCTGAGGAAGGAGGGGAAAACTGAAGAAGCTTGGTGCTCTGAAGCAGGCAGGATGGTGCTGCAATCCGTGCTCGGGGATTGTGCTTAGCACTTGAAGCACTTTGCAGCTCCAGCCACGCTGTGAGCAGGCAGCGACCCAGCCCTGCGGAGCAGCAGCGAGCTGCAGCCCCCGGAGCAAAGCCTCACCCCAGTTCTGGCAGCACCACCAGGGACAGGCGGGCAAGGAGCTCCAAGGTTCCCTCTTCCCCTTGTTCATGGTGAAAAAAGTCACAAAAGAGGCAAGTGGAGGTGCCCACGGTCACGCTGCTTGCTGCACACAGCCTCCTTGGTGGCATACCGCGGGGTCATTTAAGCTGATGCCTCAGCTCTTCCTCTGGAGGGCATGGACGCCATTGGCGTGTGAACACAAGAGCAGCCATGGTAACAACACGGAGCGACCCAGCCA
The DNA here is from genome assembly GCF_965183815.1 of Platalea leucorodia. Taxonomy (NCBI): domain Eukaryota; kingdom Metazoa; phylum Chordata; class Aves; order Pelecaniformes; family Threskiornithidae; genus Platalea; species Platalea leucorodia. The sequence goes on from NC_138841.1 coordinate 3,268,933, forward strand.
AAGCACACCAGCAACATTAGACGTCTCCAAACTGGGAGGAGGGAGGGAAAGAGGGGCCACAGCTAAAGGGCTGGGACTGAAGAGCGGCGTGTCGGTGCGTACGAGCAGCACATCGCTCTGCAGAGCGACTCTGAACACCTTAGCAGGACCCAACCAGCCCACGCCTGGCTTCACCCTGAAAGATTTTGCTTGTAGCTTCCTCTGCAAGATGAGGTGGAGCAGATCTGCCCTAGAGCTGTGAAACACCACGCTAGAAGGACTAAGGCAGCTCTTCCCCCAGGCTCCTGCTTTTGTTCACGCACCAGCCAGCACAGCTAATCCCTTATCGTGCCCATGGCCCAAAATCAACATCATGAGATAGGTTCAGGCTGCAGTCCATGGATGGGAGAGACAAAGCTACACCACATTACTGCTTTTGCTTCCATAATTGACCTGTAGATAAACACATGGCTTCTGCCTTAATCCCCTGCAGCCTCATGAACATCAGCCGCGCTAAATTTTTCATGTAATTAAGAGAAAAACCCTAATCCAGTGTAATTAGCTCCCTGATTGCCAACGTCAGGCAGAAAAGCACTGTTTGAACAGCAATTCAGGTCTAGCTGGTTAGGCAAATACTGTGTGTGTGGTTGAGTAATTTAACACTGAAACAACTCCCCCTCTGCTGTCCTTACAGGCTTGCTTTCCTAAACAGCACTAAGTGGTTCCATGACTGCAGTAGGCCCGATATCCCCGAAACTGCTGTTCCACCAAGCTCCAGTTACGTCCCTGAAGGGCTGGTCAGGAAACAAGCCAACCAGTTCCCTGAGAACCAGACTAGTTGCTGATTTTGGAGTGGTTCCCCCACCCCATCTGCATCCTTAAGCGATTGCCACCAAGTTATTAAGACTATACCGCCCCTAACTGCCTAAACTCAGGATCTGATAGTCACAATTAAGACCCCGATGGAGAACCAGTCTCCTTGTCAGTGATGCTCAGCACCACCACCACAACCTGCTGGAGCTGGAGGCGATAGCAAAGCTTACAAGCAGTTTTACGGTGTAGGTCAAAATTCATGCCAGCCACTGAGCCTTTATGGCCTACAGTGGTATTTTTCTTTTCCATTCATATACATGAAGGCAAAATTTTAAAAGTAAAATGTTCGAAATTTGGGAGGTGGAAGCAGATGGGAGAGGAATAGAGAACGTGGATGTACGTGCCAGCGAGGAGGCAGAGAAACCAAGAAAACACAACTAGACGATACCTTCATTTAACCATTTAATCCATCCCGCAGCAAAAAGGAAAGGGTCTGAACTACTTAAGCCACTGTGAAATATTGCTGTTGTCTTTCTAAAAGCCACCCGTGATAGAAATTGCAGACTACTCCAGTTCTCAACTAGTTATCTCTTTCATCTTCAGACTTAATATCAGACAGTCTCCTGAAATACAGCATTTGAAAGTGATATTGTTCTAGGAAGTATTTGTTGTGGTCTCTCTAAGGAGGATTTTAATCCTCATCCTATGTTATGTTGCAAAGGTTTTGTGGTTTTGGTTGGCCGTTTTTATAAAAAAGGCATTAGTCTCCATTTTGCTCGTTTTGGTTAACGTTGCTGTAAAGGCCAAATTTCTGTGCCTGGGAGACTGCAAAACAACCAGCCCGCTTTCTATAAGGAGAAAGCTGAAAACCATTTCACAGCTTCAGTTTTGCAGACTGAATTCTTGCAGAACACTTGTTTATATGCTGTGGCAGGCGAGAGCCAACCATGTATGTTTTTGCAGCTATAACTCTTGATTCTGACCGAGGCCACGGGCTGATGAAAGGCGGGGGGCTGTGGGGGCTTTGCCCATGTTTGGGCTCCAGGCTCTGGTCTCCCCAGCGCTGCTCCTCTCCCCCCTCCTCATCACACGGATGCTCTGTAAACAAACCAGCAGCGAGCAGAGCAAGCTGCTCCTTTGTATCAAAGCCAGGGAGATTTCTTTATACAAAAATGAGCGAAAATTTATCAACTCAAAGCTCCTTTTAAAGAGAAGCCCCTAAGGAGAGCAAGCCCAGATGCTTGCTTGCATTGCATTGGTAAGCCAATTCCTCTTTCTCCCTCCCTTCAAAGACACGTTATTTTCCATGGACGGCACTGTAGATGAACTATCGTCTGCGAACAGAGCCTCCCGGTTGGATGGCAACGCATCAATATGGATTTAAGTGAGCAGCAATGATATGGCACAGTTTGGTGCTTTGCCATCGTTCCCTTTACACGGAAACAGCACTTCAAGCTAAGCAAACGACCTTCTGCTTAAATGCCTCCCAGAGGACCTCCAGCCTGGGAGCCTGTGTCTCTCAGGTGCCTGGTGACCACGTTTCAGAAGGCAGTGATAGAAATCACACATCTCCCTCCTCTTTGCTGTGGCCCAGGAGGTGGGAACCTGCAGGCACGTCCCGAGTCGCGTTTGCAACCACCCAGACTGGCAACGTGCTCACCCCTTCCCTTCCCGACCACGCTTTCTGCACCACGTCAAACACACGGGTGGGGAGGCTTTTGCTAACGCATTCCAGATGGCATATCACGTTTGCACACTGTGGTTGTCAGTGGTCGCAGCAATCTGGGCGTATTTCATTTTTCTGTCTCATAGTAATTATTCCAGCTTTTAGTCAGCTTTGGGGAAATTCTTCCTGCCAAAACCCTCAGTATCGAATGCCAGCGACACATGAGTCTGTGTGTTGACTGGTCTGTGGTCTCTTTGCCTTAGATCCAACACAAATTCTTCTCTCCATCGCCCATGCCTTCCCAAAGCAAGGCATCTTAAATGTCTGTGGAGAGCCGCTAGCTGATGAGAAGAGCCATACGCAGCTCGGTGGGGGCCGGCTGCCTTTTTTTGCTCACTTTCCCCATTACACATCCAGCAACGTACAACTGGGAACGCAGCCCCAGGTCAGCCTGGCAGGACGCTGGGACTGAGACACCAACTGGGTATATGCAACAGCCACCCCAGCATCTTCTGCTACCGGCTCGTAGGCGATAAGGCAACATCAAAGCTACATCCCAGTGAGCCGGATATTTGCTCAGCCACCGTTTCGCCAGAGGATGGTAGAAGTGTCTCCAGACAGACCCAGAAGCCCCGGGAGTCTTTGCACTCGTGTTAATGAGCACTGGCAGGAGATTTGCAGCTAGGTGCTAAGAAGCGTTGGGGGTGGTGAAAGGGGCAGAAAGAGGTGTTGGAAGGACAGGGAGCTGCTCAACATCACCCATAGCCAGCTTTTAAGTGACCTGAAGGACAACATTGAGTCATGAGGCTACCAGCTTCCACCTTCCTACCCCCGGAAGCTGAAGTTTCTAACAAGGTTAAGTTATTTGAACTGCTCTCACTAAAAACAGACCAGGCATCAAACGTTTCTAAAGCTTTTAGAGTAAGAGCTATAAACTGAGCCAAAAAACCCAAGAGACAGAACTGATATGGAAAGCTACCTTCCAGGACAGATTTTCCCAGTGACAGTGCTGGTCACTGCAGCAGCCTCTTTGCAACTACAGCGTGATGCCACCGTTCATCACCAGAGGAGCTGAGCTCTCTCTTGCCTTTCTCTTCCTATCGCACCGGAATTAACACAGCCCCCCTCCATATCCATACATCTGCATAATGTAATCTGCTAATGATTTCAGGCCTCGTACTTTGTCAGTGTCATGATTTATTAGTTATGTGATGGCTTGCAATCAGCTGCAAAGGAATCTTTCAGTGGCCTAAAACCATGAGACTTGAATTGTGCTGGTGTTGGAGTCCTGTGGCCTGGCAATTTCAACACACCGGGCATTTCACTGCCTGTCCCTGTGTTTCTAGGGGAGCAGAGTGGGAAGCCTGGCTGGGAGCCGGGTCCTGCTCCCCGTGCCTGGACTCCGGCGATTTGTGACTTAACCAAACGGCTGAGCCAACCTCCAACGAGTCTGCTCCTGAGAGGTTCTATGCCTTGAAAATTTATTCTAAGGCAGCTTCAAAAACTCCAGTTTTCATTATCAACATGACTTCTTTCATCAGAGTCCACTTATCTTTTTCCTTTCTATTTCCGTCTCTACCCTTTTATTCTTTCCCTGAGCACTTCTATGGGAATGCTACCGAAACCCAGACCAGGCGACCGCAGCATCTACCCACTCGCTCCTTACGAGCATGAATTTATTTCCATCAAAGCTTCCTTCCTGAATCAAGTTTTTTTCCTTTTAGTTCCATCTGTATTTAATCCCAGACAAACACAAACAACAATCTCAGCTCCCTAAGGCCATCGCTTTCTAAATCAGCTACAGCCAACTCCAATTAGCAGGCAAGCAACATGAGCAGCTTCATACGCTCCTCTATCTTTGGGAACGAGCCAGCCTAGAAGGTCCTTTTCCCCAGACTGTCCCTTTTTTCCGTCTGAAGAAACTGCACCGTCATTAGTCGCAGGCTCTGCAGGATAAAACACGCTCGCCGTTGCTTTTGCCACCACGGAAGAGCCAGGAAGGATGCTCTGCGGCCTCATTAACACTGCTTTGTGGTTCTGCGCTCCCACACCTGGAGGCTACCTGCATGCTTTGATTTATACGAGGATCCCAAAGCCTCTACAAGTGCTAAAGGGATATTTTCTTGGTCACTTTAGCTTCCTTCTTAACCTGCACTTGAAACGGCTTCTTCGTAGCCTCTCTAAGCCAGGCTGCCAGAGCGGCAGTGCCAGCTCCTGCCGGGGCTGCACAGGCAGCAAGCCTCTCCCTTCCCAGGCCAGGAGAACCGCCCAGGCTCACCCTGGAGAAGAAAGCACCAGCCCTCGGTGGAGCTCACCACGTTCGACAGAGGATGCGTAGCAGCTCATCGGGTTATTGGGATTAACCACATTGTGAATTCACTGTCTTCAAACGGCTTTTAACTTATTTTGGTGAGAAACATCTGATCTCACAGGCTGGTCGGATTTTGCTGGACTTCGCCAGGCTCCGGCAGTGGGCAGGCACTTGCTCTTCAGAGCTCAGGCTTGGTGGTGCCCCCTGCTCCGTCGCGGCTCTGCTGGGCTGCTCCCCCCTCGCCGGGTGCCCGGAGGGCGCTGGGGGCAGCGGCGGAGCTCGGCCCTCGGACCCTTGTCTGAAGGGACGCCCGCACCAAGCGTGCCAGCAGGCAGGGGCAGACTCGGCACTTGAACTCAGCAGATAGCTCTCCCTCCATTAGCGAGCTATTTCGGGCAATGATTTCAAATGAAAATCTGTATTTTATTAATTATGCGTCTGCTTTGCTGCTGAACTCTTTAATGTGTTTCCCAGCTGTATCAATCTACAGCCATGAAGGAAGCCATTAAATCTAAATGCCTTGAGCGCGTAGCATTTCTGCTGGGACACATCCATCACCGGGGTTAGCCCTGAGGTGCGAGGCCCCAGCCGAAGCTGCCGCCTCCCCTCACCTGCGGGAACATCTCCCATCTCACCTAGCGGGAGCAAAGCAAGGGACATTGTGGGACTGGAGCGGTGGACGTGCCCTGACAAACCCATCAGGATTGTAAATGATTGCAAAGCAAAGTCCATCTGGTGACGCTGTCGGGTTTCTCCATCTTTCACACCGGCTGGCAAGAAATGCAAGGAGCCAGCTCTGGCGCTGCTGGGCTTCAGCTTAGCGTGCTGCCAGCAGCTGTCAAAGCGAGAAGATGAGGATGGGAGCGAGAATCATTTGCATTGCTGCAAACTCTTCCTCCAGCCTCATTTGCTAACCTCAGCGTCGGGGCTGAGAGCACTGACGAGGGCCTTGTATCTCGCCGCTCGCCTCCTGTTGCACGCACACACCTCTTCAGCAGCCTGGAGGAGGATTTCCCCAATTCATGCCTTTTCCTGCCACGTAGGGATATGAGAGAGAGCAGCGGCTGCAGGCAGGCGGATTGATTCACCTGTCCTAACTGGCAAAACTGATTGGGTTTGATGGACATGCCGGGATGTGCAGATGCATTAATGACCAGTTTAGCATGGAAACCGGCAAAGCAATGCACCTCACAGATGTTCCTAGGAGAAGTTTATTTAAAGTAAATTTTATGGCTGTGGAGAACGTATTAGATCAGCAACCTCAAGGGGAAAAAAAAAAAAAAATCAAAAAAAAAAAATCACTTCAGGCTCCTTCCCTAACAAATACACAAAAAATTGTAAAATAAAATAAAACATCCCCCCCCACCCCCAAGTGCAACACAGATAATTTTACAAACCAAATTCTTTGCCGCTGAGATGACTTCATCTCTTGGGTGAAAACTAAAGACGTCACCAGCACTCAGAAGCCAAAAGGGCTGAAATGCATCAACCGTACCCAGTCCAGCCCCGCTCGCCCCGTCCGTGTGGATCCTCCGCCGGCAAATTGGCCATTCGCACGACCTGCCTTCTCCCACCAAGCAAGCCATTTAAGTCGCGTTATTTTAGAGTGTCCTTGAGACAGAGCAGCATTAATGGGCTCTACTGTCTGGAAACCGCTCTTGCTTAGATACCCGCAAAGCTGAGCAAGAGAGGCACAAGGCTAAAAAACGTTCCCTCTCAAGCAAAACAGACTTGCACTTGGATTGCACAGAAATTAAAGCAACAAAAGGTCTCTGAAGCCAATTGCAATATAACTGCGAAACAGGCTCGTCACTTTGTACATCCATCTGGCAAGGACATACTTTCCATTTCAGCAAGTGCGAGAATGGGTGGACAGCAAAGGGAAATGTGAAAACAGCAAAGAAACAAGAAGAATGAAAACCTGCGGGACAACACTGCTACCCTGTTATGAATACTGTACGTCTATTCATATGAAAATCCATACGGCTGCTACTGTTGCATGCACTCTTCTTACACAGCATGAAATTAAAATTCCTCTTCAGTATCATATTGCCAGCACTACAGAGCAACTTTAGAGTAAGCAGACAATTTATCCTTTGGCTTCCTCAGACGGGCTTGTGCTGGGATTGAAAGCCAGCGGGGTGAGGGAGACGAGTCTATTGCCCATGGTAAAAAATTCTGCTTCCAAAACAAATCCCAGAGAAATATTGCTGGCCTGGAGTCTGACTGTTGGTGCTAATTTCACAGTGCAGTTTCACATGCATAATTCCCCCCAGGCCCCCCTGCCACTTTCCTTCTTATCTTCCCAGAACAAACTCAACATGCAGGCTAATTTCAAGGAGCGTTTCACCCAGAGTCCAGCCAAATGTCAGTGGATCTGCTGGAAATGCAAATTGAAACAATCATGCAAAAGAGGAGGGCTTAGAGATTGTGCATAAGGGCAACAGAAGGCAAATAAAAGCTGACAGAAAGAGGTAGCAAGGAACAAATCTCCCGTCTCAAGTTGTTGATCATTTGCACACGTGCTCAGGGAGCGAAGATAGATTTCCAAAAACATACAAGTCCCATTGATTTTCACTGCTAAATTGTCTAGATGCCTCTAAAAACCACATATCTCAAAGCTCCTAAATCAGCATCTTGCATTCACTCACACCATTCACATCCGCTTCGCAGGGCTGTAAATGCCCACGGAAGACACGAAGCAGCAGAGATCTGGTGCTGAACTGGGGACCCCAGGAGTTTTGCTTGCGGTTTCCCAATTGCAAAGAGCCATCGAGTTGTCAAAAGCAATTGCAACTTTCACAGAAAGTGTTTTATTTCGCGCTTTTGAGAAAGTTGGGATAACCGTGGCTCCCCGAGATCACCTGGGGACAAACCGAGGAAAAGATACGGGAGACGGGAACCTGATTAGCTCAAAACTCAGCCACAAAATTTTTCAGATACAAGCACATTCATAAGAAGGTTTGCTCATTATGGATGCAAAGAAACAGCAAGAGGAGAGAATCTATACTATGTGCCGTAACACGATATAGAATTAATCCCCCTAGGTTACAAAATTCCTCATAAATCGCAAATGGGACGATATCTACTGTATTATATTTTATCACACTTTCTGTCAAGATATCCCCTGCAGGGAGCCTTTTCGACGATGCTATCACAAGCAAAGCCTTATTTGGGGAGGAGGATTTGAACTAAACAGCACCAAACTATCAATATGTTCCTTGTGAGACTGCTAGATAGAAAAACCCTTAAAGCAGTGTTAGCGGTGTCTGATTTAATGCAGCTCTCTCTTAAACAACGCCGTCTTCTGGTTTTGCTCAGGCCCATATGGAGCATATATGCTATTTAGTTTATTAACAGCAATACTAATACAAGCTGGCTGCTGTGCTTCAACATGCCTCTAAGTCCCCGAGGGACTGCAAAACACTTTACAAAAGCATCCAACGAGGAAAACTTTGCCACCTCTCAGGCGATACGGGGCAACGCGCACGTTACACGCTCCGACTTGCAAACCCCAACCGTCGTCATTCTGCGGCGCAGAGCAAAGCGAGCGAGCGCTGAGCTCCACAGCGGCGCTCCGGGATATGGAAGTTGGGCTCCTCCATCCCTGCCGTCCCCAGCCTTCAACAACGATGGCCGGCTGCGTGCTTCTGCTTCGCTAGGCTCCGCACTTTCGTAAGGCGCTCCAGCGTTTTTGGCAGCCACTGAACTGGAAGCAAAAGGGTCTGATTATCTCCTCCACCACCTCAGTGGTGACCCAGACCAGTGACCCCTTTCCTGTCACTCTACATTTGCTCTTGATGTTTTACACATGGAAGGGGCAAAGCCTTCACAGCTGATCCAGGCTGCATCCATAGGCTCCATCTTCTGCACGTGGCACGGAAGGCAGATGCTCTGTTTATCGCAGGGTTTCGGCTCCGTCTCTTGCTCGGGGGCTCGTGATCAGCGTGCCCGCGTTAGAGGAGCGATATGGGAGGCAACGCTGACGCGGCAGCACCGGGGTCGGTGGAGCAGGACCTGCTGACAGCCCAGGTCCAGTGCAGGCCTGGCAGTATTCATCCAGGAAACGGCTTCCTCACTTCCACTGCCTGCTTGAAAGCAAGTCAGATAATACAGCCTCCATTTTGCTTTTACTATCCAAAACACTGCCATCCTCAAAAATCTTTAAGTGCATCCAGAGTTTTCGAGCTACATAGCAACAGTGAAAACCAGCAGCTGAGACAGACGGTATCCCACAGCTCGGTGGGAAGAGGAGCAGAGCAGCGAGACCACCTCCTTCTTCCACAGCACGCGCCCAAAATCTTTAACGCCTACATGAGACTATCTCCAGCTTCACAGTTTCATTGTAGACAACAACATGCAGCCTTTGTCTACGGACTTGCCTTGACCCACTGACAGCAGCTTTGTCGCTTCAACATGAGCATCCCTGAGTTAGGGACATCGATCAAGGCAACTGCTTAGCAATCAGCTGGCACTAACCTACTCCACCAAGACACTTGGGCGGATGCTCCCCGTACGCCACAACAAGCCTCAATTATTTACATTTCTGTGATTTTTTTCAATTACTTCTTTGGCAGGGAGGCAACGCGCCCTGTTCTGCAGAGGGACATTGGTTACGTGGGGGAGAAGCAGGGACAAGGGGGAGGCGAAAGGTGCCGTTAGCCCAAAGCCCAGGGCGCCCCTGGAACAGGGAAATAAAAGCGGCTTGGTTGTTTGGAGGGGCAGACCCTGCCCTCTCCCGCGTGTTGCGCTGCTCCCCCCAGGCAGCGCCAGGAGGGCCCGCAGCACGAGGGCAGCCGTGGCTGGCACCCATCCTGCACATCTCTTGCAGGGAAACATCTCCCTGCCTGCAAGCAGGGCGAAGGCACGGGGAGCGAGTCAGAAGCAGCTTCCCAGGACAGCCCATCTAGCTCGGTCCAGCTTTGCGCGCACCCGGCCAGCGGCTCCAACCATTCTCAATAGTGCGTTTAAGTCGTCTTTGCCACACATGCTGACATTGCTTCCAGGTAAAAAAACCTGCACTGGGTTGATGTTACTTTAACACCAAAAACTGTCCTGAAATGACTTGCTGCTGTTATCTGGCATTAACCTTGACTCACGGCTTGGCCTGCGCTTTAGACTAAAGCTCTCTGCAGCATCCAGAGGGTACCCAAATCCCCCAAAGCTTCTCGGTCCTGCCTGATACGAGCAGAGGGTTGCCAGCCCTTCCACGCAGAGATGCACTCACCTCTAGTTGAGCCTAGCATGACCAGATTGTGTGAAAAATGAAAAATAGCCATCTGGATTCCTGCAGTGAAGACAGCCAGGGAAGTTTCTGGAGAAGGCACCATTCTGTGGGAATCTGCAGAACCGTCCCTGCAGCAGCAGCCGCCGGTGCCAGAGGAAGGCGGGTGGTTGCACAGCACGGTGGATTGCGATACAAAGCCTTTGCCCATGAAGCCACTGGCTCCAGTCCAGTCCAGACTGGAAGATGCTGCTGCTCTGACAGTGGTTTGGCAGTCTGTGTGGGTTTGGGATGGGTTCACATTTAAGCCCTTCCTGATGTTTCAGCCACGGGTCCAGGACAGAGGTAGGTCTTGTCAGGGATGGGAAGGGGACCTCTTGCGTCTTCTTGGCATGCCCTTGGGCACATCGCTGTGTCCTCCTTTTCCAGTTGTAAATGCACATAAAGTTTACCCTCGTTTCTATCCTAGTATATGCTCTTTGGGGCTGTGTACAGGGAACAGCCAGCACAGTAGTGGTGGAGGGATTTGCTCCGTATTACTGCAGTATAAATAAATAATGCCCAGGTCCCTGCTGATATCTGAGCTAAAAGCTTGAGTAGAAGGCAAAAAGAGGTGTGAAAGAGGAGCTTGCACAGGTGCTCTTTATGCTCTAGTAAAACTGCAGTTCCTTGTACTGACTGTACTTTAAAACTAAAGTAGCACCGGTCAGGCCCTGATCTTTCTTCCAAGAAGCTGCCGAGCAGTTGGGAGCTGCAGGGAGAAACCTGCACCTTTAAAGCCAGGAAGGCCAACAAAAGCAAACCGAACAGGAAACATAAAGGAGTGCGAGAGCAGCGCAGCGCCCAGATTATTACCCAGATGCTGTTTCAGCAGGTCATCCGAGCTCCGCTCGCTTTTCCCAGCCTAAACAGTTGCTGTGTTATCATCTCTCTATCCTGTTGTTGATGCTGCTGGGAAACCATTTAGGGGGCTCAGGATACCTGCGGCTGGAAGCAGAGCCACGCGAGTCCGGCACACGTGCACGTGCGGGAGACCCGGGGCCAGGGCGGTCACGGCTAAAGCCTGCCCCGTCCCAGCTGTGGGTGCCGCCACGAAGGGACACTGAGCAGTCCCTGCAGCGCAGAGCAGTTCCTCGGGGCTCAGCCCCTGTGTTTCGCTCCAGCCCGTTTCCCAGCTGCTGCCTGTCCCCGCAGCGAGCCAGAACACGGCACCCGCCTCCGCTGCGAGCCCACGCCGCGCTCGGGGCCGGGAACAACACCGCCAAGTCTCCAACAGACCAGCTCGGGTGTCAGCACCGACGGCAGAGCTCCCAGCAAAGGGCGCTGAGCCTGGGGGGTGGCCGGGGCAGCCCCCGGCGAGCTCTGGGCAGGGGGACGGGGACAGGCAGGCCAGGACGCTGCTGCGCGTAGGTGGTGGCACGGGCTCCCCGTGGGCGCAGGGACCGGGACCCACCTGCTGTCTCACACGCTGCTGACAAAGGGAGGATCCAACACCTCTTTAATAAATTCATCAAAGTATTTTTAAATTAACTCCAGCACACTTTGTATCGCCTGTGCTCCTACTCCCGGGAGCGGCTGTAACAGACCTGGGTTTTGGTATATAATTAAATATCAACACATGTATCCTGTGCTCAGCACAGTTTCTGTATTTGCTTGTGTTAATTGGGATGTGAGGTAAAGCGTCTCACAGCAGAATCCTACGTGCTTCCAGACTTATTTTCCTTAAAGATTTAGGCAGTCAAATCCCATCTGTCCATGCTCCACCTTCCTCTCCAGCTCCCTTCCCCAAAAAAAGATGCTGCCTGGCATTTCATTTCACCACCTCCTGCTCAAATTAACTCCCCTCTGATGGAGCACTATCTTTGCTAACGTCCCCGTATCGCACGCGCCCTTCTCTTGGGCGCATCTTTTCTGCAGAAACCCACCCCCATGTCTCTCCCTCGCACGCTCGCCTGCTCCAAGCCATCTCCCCTGCGCGCCGGTGAGGAGCACAGGGAACCACGCACGCCTATATGCATGCACGTACACGCGTACTTGGTATGATAGGTGCAATTTTGAGCAATTTCCCTGCCAGTCTCTCTGCAATCTCATGTAATCTCCCCCCAAAGGGGATCAGAGATCCCATGGTGCCTTTGCTTGGCCATAAAGAATGCAAATCACATCCCCCAATGGTTTTGAATAATGCAGATGAGAGCAGCCAGCAAAATCCAGGAAGGTGGGGTGGCTGCTCGCTGCTTGTTAGCTCACGTTTGTGGTTACTCCAGCTCCGTGTTAGATTAGGGATGCACAAAGAACGTCAGCAGCGGCTGGGCAAGGGAAATAATTTGTTTAGACCATCCAAACTGCCAGCTTCCTGCAGGTCCCATATTTAAAGCTGCTGGGGACCTGTCAAAAGGTGCCCTGTGGGGTTTCGTATTCAAATGGTCTCACCAGTGCTATGGATGACGGCTCCTTGTACTGTCTGCGCTAGCAGAGGCAAACAACACTCAGCAGGCCAGGTTCGGGGCTGTCCCCTGCAGGGGCTGGCCACCGAGGCTCAGAGGGAGATGCCCTAAGGATGGCAATACAGAGTAAGGGCTCCCTGGGCTGTATCGCACCCGCGGATATCCCCCTGCTCCCACCAACATCAGCCCAGTGCACGTCAGGCCAACTTGCCTCTTCCACGTCCCATTTATCTGCATATGCCAGAGCCCGCAGCTTAATGTACAGTTCTTGGGGGCGGAGGTACAGAAATGTAAAACACGGCTGCTGTTCTCCTGGCGCTACCAAACACCAGCTAGAATTCAGCACAGCAAGTCCATGCGTTAAAAATGTCTCCTCCTCGTAACACAAACCACAGCTATTTAACAGTCCAGTTGGCAATTTCACAAGAGCATTATAGCTCAAACGCTTCTCAGCCCTTGATTTAAGGTGGAGTTGGAACTCACGGCCATCGCAGATGCACCTGAATGCTCCTATCACTCTGGTTCTCACCCCGGACCCTCGAACCTGCCAGGTGGGACACGGAGCTGAACCGACCACTCAACTTCTTGTTTCAAACCTTGCCTCTAACGAGCAGCACTAAGTCTCTAGCACTAAGCAACGCGGCCGGGAAAAGCAAGCAATGGAAAAGGCAAATGCAGGGAGTAAAAAAAAAAAAAAAAAAATAAGGAGGGAGCGACCACCAATGTGTTTTACCTTATTATTACAAATAGGACCTGAATTGGGAGAAAGTTCCCAGAGGGCACACAAAACTTCTGCAAAATCATTTCTCCTTTTAGAAATCACACTCGGGCTGACAGAGCACTCCAGATTAAACGGAGATTTGCTCATTCTGGGATTTTGCTGTAATCCAAACCACAATTCCCTGATAAGCTGTTACCACATTTGTGAATTGATGCATCCCAGATGCTCGGGCTGCCAGAAGAACCTACAAACCAGTTCCTCCTGGGACTGGTGGCCAATTCCCAGCACTGTCAATCTCCCTTTCATGGACAAAACCAGTAGAAACAGCATAGCCAGGTAAGAACATAACAGCCGTGGGGTAACTGTCAGGTAGCGGAGCCAGTATGCAATATTTATCTGCCTGGGCACATGGGAAACGTGTGCCTGCACAGCCGTGAGCGCACGCATCCCCACATGCAGGTGGAGGTGATGGGGAGAAGGCGGATTTGAGAGGGCGGCCCTCAAACCAGCGCGGGAGCTGCAAATCTCAGCTATTTCTCCTAATTAAGCTCTTCTTTCCTAGAAGTTACTTCCTATATTTGGAAAACTTCCTTTAAAGTGCATGCATTCAATCTCATTTAAACTCCTTCTTCACCATAGCAGCGCTCAGATAAAAAGCCCCCATCTTTTTGAACACACCTCCCCAAGAGGCATTTCCATCTGCTCCCAGACCTCGGACTAGAGCAGGGGCAGGCCCTGCGAGCACAGACCCTCAGCCTTGGCCCCGCACCGCTGCCGGCCACAGCAGGGGGGAACCGAGTAGCACAAACGTGACGCTGCTCTGGGCTCAGAGACATCACGCACCACGTACACAGGCACACGTGAAAAACACAACTGGAAGAGTATGCTGGCAGTGACACGCAAACGGCACGAGAGGAGCCTTCTGGGCAATGCCGTGCAGATCTACCCGTAGGAAATAAAGTGACGGGAGCCAAGGGGTAGACTAACATTGAAGCAAAATACGTCGAAATCGGCAGAAGGGCTGATTTTCCAGGACTGATGGGAAATAGACCTTGTTGCTTACAAAGGAGTAAGAGCGAGCAGGTCCCTCTCCTCTCCCCGAGGCACCGCGCACGGTTTGGCTGCTCGTCTGAGCCCTGCTCGGATGCGGCAGCGTGCAACCGTCCCACGCCGACAGGTAAATTGTCCTCGGCGCTACAGGGCTGCCAGAGGCAGAGTAAAACCATCTCCTTAACCGCAAAGGCATCCCCTTCTCTTCTCTCCCTACCCACAGCTCCCTGCAGCGAATACTTTTTCAGTACCTCTTTTCTTTCCCTTAAAGGAACAAAACACAGCCTTTACTTTCTACACAAGCCTCAAGAAAACACAAAACTAACTTTAAACAAAGGCTGACATATCTTGAAACAATTATTGCCCATCTAGGGGGAGAGAGAGGGTTGGCAAGAGATTATTTTTAGAGATTAGGTCTAGAGTGACTGACAAACTGATATGCAACAGCGTTTGTTTTTAATCTGAAACAGGTTTGGGATAGAATTAAAAAAAAAAAACAACCCAAACCACACACAAAAAAAGACGCAGCCACCCACCGACAAGAGCTCCTGGGAGGCAGGAAAGCTGCAGCCAGCAATACTAATGTGTTTCTCAGTTACCAACCGCCCTCTCCTTCAAAGGAGACACACATTGCTGCTTCCAGCATCGGTGTGGGGATGTGCCCTCCGTCCCCAGGGCAGGGGGACGGACCCACGCACACCCGTGGGAGAAGCCGTGCTGCAGCAGACCTGCTCGCGGGGCAGCGGCCGTGGGCACCCCCAGCCCCCGGGCTTGTGCTTGAGTCTTGCAGCAAGACCTGGCAGCTCAGCCCCTCCTGCGAGGGGCGGCCAGGAGCACCGCGGGAAGGGATGCGGGGTCCGGGGAGCCCAAACAGCAGCAATTCTGCCCAAAATCCACCGCCGAGCCGCAACGCGCCATGCCTACCCTTGGCCAAGGCTTCCCGATTTTTAGACGCACTCAGAAAGGCCCCGGCCGATGCCAGCGGTGGCGGGGATCACAGCCCAGCCGCTCTGCAGGGCCGTTCTCAAGGGGGTCACGTTACCCTGTGCCGGGGGGCTGCGTCACACGTTGGCAGCTCTATCGCATGCCAGTAAGTCCCTTTGAATTGCACCGCAGCTATACCAGAGGAGACCAATCTCACACAAAGTCCATGTTGCTGGAAAAACAGAAATAAAAATATACATTGCCAGGCAGTGGCGGGGGGGGTTGGGGGGATGGGGGAAGGACAACTTTTGAACTGGTCCACTCCATCAAAGTCATAATGTTTTCAATTAGTACTAGGATTTACAAATATTTTTTTTCCTTCCCATCCCGGCTACCAGGCATGGGCAGCGGGAGGTGCCGGGGGAGCCCGGCGTGGCTGCACCCTGCGGCAGCCGGTCCGCTGGGAGAACCACAACCCAACGATTTCATGAGCTCCAACGCTAGTCAGAGACTGAATTATGCCAATAAAAACACTAACAGATGAACAGGCATACACCAGCTGCATGAGAAGCTTGGGGTGAAGGCGAGGGGAATTAAATTAATCCCTTCATTATCAACCTGACCCCTGGAAAAATCTGAAGGAATGGCTGTGAAGGTTCACAGCGGAGCACTAAAGCCAGAAGATCAGCTAACATAGCATCTGCCAGCCCAGACGGGCTCTGCTCTAATCTCCACTGCTCCAGCTGGGACCGTGGTTGCTTGAGGCTGCCAGGAGCCAGGCAATCCCACCGGCAAGAGCCCTTGCCGTGCCACGGTGGCGGCCACGCGAAGGGGAGAACTGGAGGAGAACAGGGCTGCAGGGGAAAAGCACATGGAAAGGCAGAGCTGGCAACACAGCCCTGCAGCAGTGTCTTCTACAGGAGAACTTTGGAAACGACTTTTGTTACCTCCTAGGTACAAAATAGCCCAAAGCCCTCCAGCAGCAGGGCGTGCTGCAGGACGTGTGCCTTCCCCGTGGTCCTGGGGTGGCTTTTGCTTGCCCATTTCCTACCCCTTTAGGATGAAATTTGGTGGTTTTTTCTTTTGCTGCCCCGGTACCTGCGTTACTAACAAAGAACTGGATTAGCATATATGCATGCATTATGCTATACTACTAAATTAATGCCGTAAGCCTATATACAGATTTAAATATTAGGTGAGCTTTGGATAAGCAGAGACAGGAGGCAGATGTGGCCCATCAGGAAGGGGAAAGGAGGCAAGGATGAGCCACTCGGGGATTTTAGGGAGGAAAGATCAGCCATCAACCGTAACTCCAGTGGAAGCCCAAAAACCTGCTTGCGTTACCGTATCTCTGGTCTCACAGCCCACTCCCATAGACAGCTCTGTAAATGTCGCCAGACGCCCATACCCCACCACTACAGCACTGCAGACCGAGGCAGGGGAAGATCCGACCTGCACCCACGCTCCGAGCCTGCCCAAACCTTCACCCCGAACCTGCCAAGTCCTAGGTCTGATGCACAGCTGTGCCTGCCCCATCCTCGGGCTCTTCTAAGCTGAAGATGGCTCAATACTAAGAGCAGCTGCCTTCGCTCATCCTTCAGCAGATTTTTAGTAAAGATCTCAAGAGGTTTAAAAAACAAACAAACAAAACAACCAACCCCAAAACCACCCCAAAGAAACCTGAACAGCCACAGCACACACGCACAGGATCGTCGGTGCTTTCTTGCACCGAGAGAAGAGCGCAGAGCAGAGGGGCGACGGGCAGCGACGGGCAGCGACGGGCAGCATCTCTGGTCGGGGCAGGGAACAGGCAGCACTCCGAGGCCAGGTGCCACATGGCAGAATAAAACCCAGCGCACAGTGTGGAAGGATTTCTGCTCCCAATCCCCTCCGCTGAGCGGCCTGCCAAGTGCCCTCCCGGCCCCGCTGCTGCAGAGCGGCTGCTGCCAACAGATTCTTAGGTAAAGTTTGGCAAGGGGGGATAAAAGAAAAGAAAAAAAAAGAACACCACCACCCCCCTTCCTGGGATTAATATCTCAATTTTATTATGAAGAACAACAACTGGGGAGCTAAAGGCAGAGAGCACCAGCCCCCAGCTCGTCTCTGCACCCCCTGAGCAGCGCGGTCGCGGCGGTGCCGGACGGCACAGAAGAGGCGCCGCACCTGTGGGGGGGGGGATTAACGCAGCGGGCTGCTGCACGCCATTCCCATTCCCAGCACAGAAAGGCAGCTGAAAGCAGATTTATCTGCTGGATAATAAAGGCAAAAGATTCTCAAAAGGGACAAGTTTCAAGCCAAATTGCTAGGCTTCTCCACTTCTCTCTTAATCCCTCTCAAAACTGTTGGTATTATATGTGGGGGGAAGGGGGAGGATGGGGGGATCTTCACCCAAAAGGCAAAAGAGCAGAAGCCGCTGAAACGCGGTACCCCAGCCAAGCGCTGCAGAGGTGTCTCGGAGGCACAAAGAGGAGATTAAGGCTGAAAGGCAACAGCGCTGAGCCAGGCAAGGGGTCTGCTGGAAAGGATGGGGAAGAGCACATGGGAAGTATTTTGGATGCCTGACAAGGAGAGACAGAGACCATCTGGGCAAGGGGAGGAAGGGCAGGGTGCCAAGGAGAGCCATGGGAAGGATCAGCCCAGCCAGAGGAAGGCCGGTCTTCCCAGCTGCGTGTGCGGGACCCGCTCCCACCCTCCTCTTCCTCTCCTAAAGAAAGTGAAGCAACAGGTTGGAGCTCAGAGACAGACAGACAGGCATATTGGTTTGGTATGGAGGACCCGGCCAGTTGCATGGCCATTCTTCCATCCATGGGAGGTCTCTGACGGGAAGCGCAGGTTTGCTCCCATTTGACATGTTTTTGTGGACCCCAGAAGATCTGGGGCTGGTTAAAGCACAGCGTTCCCTGCGTGCGGGTGGAGAGCACCACACTGGCAGCCACGGAGGGGGAAAGTCCCACCCGGTGGCCAACACGGCTTGCAAACAGCCACGTACCTCACCCTTTGCTCTGTCTGCCAAGCCAGGGTCTGGGTCCTACTGCTTGAGAGATGAGATGTTGGCTCCTTATCCGTAAAACTGCCACCTGATCTGCCTTTCAGCTTGCTCTAAAGGCACCTTTCAGGATTTAGCCACTATTAAAAGGAGGATAACATAAGAAAAGTGGCATTATTCTAATACGGTTTTATTCTTCCCTTACTTTCTCATTCTGGAAGTGTAAGCAAAGTACAGAGAGCATCTGTTCTGCGCCGACACACCGTGACCTCCAGCAATTCACCTCACCCCCTGCAAGCTCAGCCTCCTCGTCCCTCACAGGTGGACAAGCAAGGCTTTACCTCTTCTGAAACAACGTGGGATGTGGCGATAGGAAAAGCTGCTCAAGCCTGGAGTACGGTTAACAGGTATTGTTTGATGACAGCATCCAGCTGGTCTTTCACTCACCTACTCAAGGCCATCAGAGAGAGTGGTGACAGCAGGTTTTTGGGATATGGATGCCTGCCCACGTTGGGAACGGGACCAGGACCCAGTGACTCATTTTTCACAGGGCACTGAGCAGCCATTAGACGTTAACGACTTTTGGCAACTACTGACCTGGGTCAGATTCAAACCAATGACCCAAAAGGGAGAGGTTTTGCTTTCCCCATCAGCAGCCCCTGGGAGCCATCCTCCACCGCGTTGCCTCTGAAAGAAGGAGCTCAGAAAGGAAAGCCAAAGAGGTCCTCAGCTCTGGCGCAGGGTAACCCTATCAACATGCACTGCAGATAGAGGCGGCTTTTTCCCCGGGAGGAATCAAAGCCTCATTGATACGTGAATTATGAATGAAACCTTAAGCTTTTAAACTTTTAACCTGTGCATTTCTAAGAAAGTCTTAATTTAGCCAGAGACACGGCAGGAAAGAACAATGGTTCAGTGCAAGGTACCGGATTTTCTGGGCTTTTAAAATACACCCTTGTTTAAGATGAGTATTTTGCTTACTGAACCATTCCCAAGGGAAAAAGAAAATCCTGATCCCCACTGACCAAAGACACGGACCGAAATCTGTGTTACAACGAGACTCACGGATGAGACTGACTTACACTGACATTGCCCCCCCATCCAATTCCAGCTCCGATCGCTTCCTCGGCAGCACCTGGGGCTTCTGCTTCTCGCTCCTCCTCTCACCCAAGTTTCCAATTTCAAGGCACACTGGGAAAGGCTTTAGTGATGACCAAACCACTGAACACCTTCCACTGCCCCATGCCAGGGTGGATGCAGCGCCCCGGAGCCCGGCTGCCGCCCACCCACCACCCCACGCTCTGCAAGGGTTTTAGGCTGAGCCTTGCACTGTCCTGCTCAGCGTGGCCGCCGAGACAAGCTCAGGGACGGGCTTTATCCAGCTCCTGTTTGTGAATTTATCCCCAGCCAAAGGCAATGAAAGACAGGGCTGGGAGAAAGCTCTGGGGAAGGCAGCAAAGCAATAACAGTGATTCAGTGCGACAGAGGTCAGGCCACCTCACACCAAAGAAAATCAGGGTGGGTCAGTTTGGTGGAAGTAACACTCATTAGAAGAATAAACTATATAATGAAGAGGGTGGGGGGTGTTTTGCTTGGGTCTGGTGAGGCACTGTTAGACTTTATACCATCAATTCAAATCCTTTTCAGCTTCCACTCCACTGGAATTCACCCAAAAAAAAAAATCGCCTTGCTGACCAGTGCTGAATGAGATTTTGTTTATTTTCTAGACAACTGCAGGCACATTGCTTCCATCAGCAGCAGAGCTGGCACAGATCTGGGATGTGAGCAAAGCCAGGAACAAAATAAGCCAGAGACTCAAGTCTTCTGCTGCCCTACAACTGAGCCACCTCCAGGACACGGGTGCAGCGAATCACCTGGGTAGAGAGGCTGTGCAAAACCCAGCCCCAGCCCAGAAAGGACAGGGAGGATACAGGCGTCACAGGCAACTCATGGCAGGAGAGATCACCTCTAAAGAAAACAGCTCTATATGGCACCGTGTCCCTCCATCAGTACATATCTGTTGACAATGTTACCTAGACACAGATAAATAACTGCATTTGTATTTGAAGCCTTTCACACTTCAGAGCTTCATCACCAGGTTTGTCAGTGCCCACAGCTTCCCTTAAATTTTAGGTGTTCAGATCTTCAGACACATCAGATTCCTTCTGGCTGCCCAACACCTGCTGGCTATCTGACTATTTCAGCACCCCAAACGAAAGGCAGCTTTGAAAACATAGGCCCAGTTACGATATTCTGCAACTGAATTAGCTGCTAGACCTCGCAAGCCTGGTGGGTCCGTGGATCAAGACTTTAACAAATGAGCAAATTCTGCTGATGTGCTTCAAGAAGTTACAATCCCCGGCTCCGCGCCCAGAGGCATTAGCAGGAGGGATATATATCTGTTTCGGCAACCCAGGACAAAGCCCGTTATATCAATTTAAATCACTGGTGGAGGTTTGAAGCAAACCAGACAACTGGGTGACACTGTCTTAAATCACCACACGAGGGTCCTCCAGAGGGGCTTGGACCTGTTACAGATGCAGAGGGAGCAGCACTGAGCACAAAAATGAAGCTAAGGCAGGGCTGAGAGAAGGAGATGCGGTGGGCAAGCCTTGGGTCCATCCCCAGGACACGCGCCCAAGGCTTGCCCACCATGTCTCCTTCTCGGTGGCAGAAGATGTTGCTGCTCAGGGGGAGGAACCGGGCAGAATCAGGGCAGGAAAGGCAGAGGGGAGGCAATGCCACCCTTGGGTCTGCAGGGATTAGACTTGGCCGTGTCACGAGCCAGCAAAGCTCCTCATTTTCAGAGGGAAGGAAAAAAAAATAAAATAATAAAAAAAAAAATCAATCAGCCACAAATTATAAATAAAAGACATGAAAGTTAAGAGTGAAACTAAACAAAGCCCCAGGTGGCCCTCTGCCTGGGGCACTTCTGCTAATTTTAGTCTCTCTGTTCTTCCCTGAGCTGTTTGGTTCGATGACTGTACAGTTTTAGAGCATTTACTTTACGGCAACTGCCTAAAATGTGGCACACTGGGATGGTCCAACCTGGGCATCAGCGCAAAAGGAGAAGGCAAGGAAGAGCTGCAGTGGGACCAGTCCCCGCCGTCCCACCACCGCCAGGACAAAGCCAAGGGGTCTGGGTCCCTGAGCCAGTCTGGGGCGGCCGAAGGGCCGGTTGCTGGCCATGCCATTGCGTGCACAGGTGAACGCGTCCGCAGACCGCAGGGACAGCGGGTCCGCGCCACCGCGGATGTGCACGAACCCACAGCCCCTTCCAGCGCCGAGCGCGCACCAGGGCATGCAGCCGCCTGCACGCGTGCCTCCTGCTCGCCCCTCTCCCGGGCTGCCCTCGCACAACCCCCCTGCGCCCTTTGCAGAGGCCGAGCGACGCTCCCGCAGCCCATCGGCGCCTCTCCCATCGCACTCCTCCGCTCCCTGCCGAAAACGCTGCGGTGCTGGGGTGGGCGGCCGCGGAGAGCCGTTTCGCAGCCACCACATTTATTCCACGGAGAGAAAAGGCAGCAGCCTCACAGAAGCATCCTATACAGCAGAATGTATTTAAATACCTAATGAAGGAATAAATCTGTGAGAGGGAGACATTTACTGCATACTTATTCACACAGAGCCTTTGTGCAGGCGGGGGCAGCGGGGGGGCGGCGGGGCTGCGCACTGCACCTGCGCTCCTGGCCGACAGCCGCTTTGCCAGGGTAATGAATATGGCAGGATCCTATTAAATGAGACTCTACCTGTCAGGGAGGATATTGAGCACTCCCAGCCTCCACATCCATTCCCGAGGACTCGTCTCTGCTACGACAAGATGCAGCACCTTATCGACAGGGGCCTTCCCAGGGGTCTCAGAGAGCAAACAACGCGCTGGGGGGGGGACAGAGACAGATTGGGCCACTTTACAGCACCAGTTTGCCTCTGCACAAGACAGCAGGGCTTTTTCTTTATTTTTTTAATCCCCCCCAGGCAATATGTCAGAGGGTGGAAGTCCTGAACTGTCAGCTCATCCCATAGCACAGGCAGGGCTGAAGGCCAAGGGCTGCACTGGAGCCCCAGACCAAAGCGTGTGGGGGAAGGTCCCAGGAGGACAATTAAGTCCTACTTGTGCTCTCAGGCCCTGGAAATGTGCTTCCTTCAGCGGGGGCAGAGCCTGGGTCCTCTGCCATTTTACGGCAGGTGAAAAAGCACATTTTGCTTCTGTTGTTCTAAAGGGGCGAGAACAACCCGCTGCAGAGCGGGGAAGGAGCAGCGCAAGGCTGGGCAGAAGCAAGCTCAGGTGGGACGGCCGTACCAAGCATATCGCGTTCGTCTGGTTCGGATGCAGAAGTGCCACAGCCCATCAAGGCTGAGCCATACCCCGCATCCTCAGCACTTGCTGCCTCAGAAGACGCAGAGCAGGAGCTGCCACCGCCCTGAACATTAAAAACCGAACACCCCGAGCATCACGCACAGTTCTCCCTGCCTTGTGCTACAGAGCTATCGCCCCACAACAGCGGCAACCCGTGATGATTTTGCCACTTCCCCGCAGAGCAGTACTGCTTGGCAGGGGGGGAAGAGTAAGCGCAGGGCGGTGGTGATGAAATACAAGAGCTCAGCCGTTCGCTTGCATTTTACATTTCAGAAAACTATATGCACCGGCAAGCGTTCAAGACAGACGCTGCGTGATGGAGCAGCAGCACCCGCTCCCGTCCCAGCAGCCCCGCGCTCGCACCCAGCACCCTGCAGCATCCTTACGCCTCCAGCCATCAGTCAGCTTCCAGTCTTACCTCCCCCACCTCCCAAATACAGCCAAACTCATCTTGCCCTTTCCTTGCCCTTCTGCCTGCCCTCCCTCCCCCATGATACAAAAGGTCAGTTTTGAAATTCAGGGGTCAGGAGGAAGAAATGTAGCAGGGTCAGGGGTGAGGGAAGCAGAGAGGGGAGGAATTTCACTTCTCCAACCATTTGCTTCCATGAATCAGCAGCCCCAGAGCTCCTGCCAGGCGCAGGGGTGCTGGGCTCGACCGGGGCAGTGCGGCGGGGGCTCGGGGGGCAGAGAGGGTGCTCCCCTCCCGCAGCCCTGCACAGAGCAGCACGGCAGCCCCTGCTCTCCTGCGGCTTCTCTCCTTTTTTTTGGGTTATCCCAAGCTTATCAAGATGCCAGCAAAAACATACCTAAATGCCAAACCCCCAAAGCAAAGCTCCAGCAGAAACAGAGCGAGAGGAAATTAAAGATGGGCTTAACATCTGGAGTTCACATTTCCCACGTGCAGAGCTGAGTCAGGCACCTGGAGAAAGCAAAGGCCCTTCAGGTCCTCTCCAGGTGCCTGCTCTTTATCAAGCCTATATAAAGTTACACGTGTTCCTTTTCCGCGTTAAGTAAAGGCGGCCCGTCCACCGTGGTGAAGACCGGTAATTAACATCTTTTGGCAGGATTGATGACGCGCCATGATTCTGAGCCCATTATCGTCCCTACCTACTATCGCAATCCTCATGTGTTGCGCTCAGCTTTTCGCCTAAGATTTTGCCACCCTCAGCGCTCTTCTGTGGGGTCTGGCTCCCACCTTAGAAAGAAGATCTTTAAGATCTTAAAACAGTCTGTGCTTGACTAACAAATATAGGTACGGTAGCTACTGAAGAAAATAACGCCCAATTCAATAAACGATGAGTGACCTTTTCCTCTCGGGAACCAGAGAGTCCTAATTCTCTCAATAACTCGTAATTGCCTTGATACCATTTTCCACGTGCTCCTAAAGGAAATCCTATAAATTTAATAATATTGGTATTGTTAGTTTTTGGATTTGACCTTTTAGATGTTGATGTTTCTTAACTTTCTCTGCCGCTACATCTGCCAAAGATGCTGGTTTCCTCTCATACTTAGCTGTGATGTCTACTGCTAGTGCCTCATCTCCGTTAATGAATACCAGGTCCGGCTTATATAGTTCATTTTGTTCATCTTTCAGCAGTGGCTCCTGGAATACTACCCACGCCTTCTTTTTGGCCTCCTCCACCAATAATTCACATAGTTGGTTACGTCTCGTAATCCTAGTGTCCTGTACCACTGAGCAGGATCCGATAATATGCGAGCAGGTCTCATTCTCTGCCTGACAACGTCAGCACGATTTAATTTGAGTCTCTTGCCTGCCCCTTACTAAAAATTCTCTTGTGAGGTAGACATTAGCTCTCAGCTGTAACGCCGTGATGAGCTTTCTGCAGGGAATGCCTCTATAGAATTCAAGCCAGTTGTTACTGATTTTATCCTTCTCAAAGTTGGAAACTCCAAGGCCCTGGGATATCAACTTGGTCCAGTTCACAAATTTTCTCCAGTTAGAGGGTCTCAAAGATCACTTTTGGAGTGGGTATCTCCCATTCAGAGGCTGGTCCCTCACCGCCTAATTCCTCTGATATCACTGTAACTGCTCTCAGGTCCCAAATAGATGGAATTTTATCCTTATCTCCTGCTGCTGCAATCCACAATCTTTCGAATTCCCTCTCAATGCCTTCCTCCCAAACCACTGCTCCTATTGTCTTGTCTGAAGACCGTGCAATTCTGGGTAGTCTTCAAGCCTGTACACTGGGAATCAAACCCGAGAGCCTGCTGACACCTAAACCTCCATCCTGGGTGCTGGAATACCGGATGGCGTCCCAAGTACTTGCTGGAAGATGTAGCCATTCCTTGATGGCCCCTCAAATTGCCAGGTCAAGGGTTTCTAGGTACGTAGCTTTTACGTCGGCTTGGTCTGCCAAGCAGATGAATCACGGAAGAGTATATCCTTTCAAGATGTCCACCTTCTGAAACGACTTTAATGCAGCCTTCCCAATTCATTGTAACCATCCCTTCACTTTCTCCAGTAGCGGAGGGAGTTTGGCTCACACCGCCTCTTTGCAAGCAGCATCTGGGGTGAATAAATATATCATCCCACATTGCTTATGTCATCACTTACGCCCTAAACACTAGCTTTTAGTTTTTTTCCTTTAATCTACATTATCACATATACTTACTATCTACCAGACAACTCCATTAGCTCGTTTTCAAAACCGCTTCTCCTGCTGCCTAAAGCTCTACAGCCAGAGCCAGCCACTCTGGGAAACCCTGGAGGATTCCTCCCTGCTCACGGATTTTACACTGGCCTCTTTTTGCCGAAAAGGTACAAAACCCAACCAGGCACAGGAGGAAACGAACGCGCTGAGCATCCCAACCAACGTACAAGGTGGCTTAAAGCGAGCAGAGAGCAAGGGACGAACGCGGAGCTGTAACGTCCCTCTCTGGCGCCCGGGGAACGCGGCGGCTGCCTCGCTTGGAGCTGAACCATCACCACGTGTGTGTCCCTGAGCCAGCGCGGATGCAATCGTGCCCAGGAGAGAGGGCAGCCCTATTTCAAGGGAAGGTAGAGATCTCTGGCTGAGGAAGCACAGCTGCAATTGGGGAATATGCTGCGAGAGCAAAAAATGCTGTTTTCATGTAAATGTCCCTAATAATAAAAGAGTGAAGGAAGAAAGCAACACATACAAACAAGAAATAGTACATTTGTGCTAGAGAAGCAGAAATGATTCTAAAAAGAGAGCTTTATCAACATTTTCCAGAAGGCATCGGCTGTTCTTTAATGCTCCTCGAGGAATAACACATTGATCCTGCTGAACCCGGGCTGCCTAGTGCCTCTGATCACAGGTTTCAGTCTTGATGCAGCACACTTCTCAACCTGTACCTTCCAGATTATTCCAACTATTTATTTCTCAATAACAAGACCAAGTTCCCAATGTGAAAGGCTCTGCACAAAAAAAAAGGCATGAAAAGAAAACCAGAGAGGGTCAGCCTGCTGTCCTTTGGCTTCAAAGCTCTGCAGAAGCTTTAGCCCAAATATACTCAAGAGGTGCAACTGGTCTGAGAGTCAAAAGAAAGAAGAAGGTGGGAGGAGGGGACTCTGGTTTTATTCCAACTCTGCCGTTTGCTAATTTAAGCATACAAGACAAGAATAGCCCCCTCACTTCTGCGTGCTCACTTGCATTTGCGGTACAAAGTCTCGGAGTGGGAAGCTTTGAGAGCGTCAGGCAAAAAGCATCAAAGAAACTCAGAACGGAAAGCAGGCAAAAGGATGCTGTTTCTCCACTAATAAGCCACTGGCTGCAGGATGACTAGCAAAAGCAAACATCGCATTAGTCAGCCAAATGTTAACTCAGAGCTGCGAGGTTGCAGGCTGCGAACGCTCCCAGCCGCTCGGGAAGGTAAGTGCTCCCAGCTGGAGGCACAGCGATGTTTATTTGAAAGACCTTGTTTTACCCCAGTGTCTCTTCCTCACCCTTTTTTCTTTACTTTGAGCAGCTCAAGGGACCAACTCTTGTTCGTTCCGACTAAGGGGGATCTCAGGATTGGCATCCTCTCCAAGCAGCAAATGCAAATCACTAAGTTAGTGGCAAGGACCAACTTAACAGGCCCCACTGCTTTTAATGAGCTGATGAGGGGGAGGAAGAGGCCGAGGCAAGACGAACAATCACCACCTACAGTCATGGCAGCGCTTTGTGCTGCCTGACTTGCGCTGTACAGGATGCTCAGGCTGGTTTGCGTAAGGCCTGCAGGCAGGTTTATGAGATTAAAGCCCCGCACACAATAAATAATTTAGCAGCTTAACCACAAAAAAAAAAAAATCCCGCGCTGTATAATAGCTAAGCTGTATGATATGTACATTATTTTAAATGCACATCACTTCCATCTACATGTATCTATTTGATGCAAAGACATGTAACTGAGCGAGAAGGAACAACTGGGAGAGGTGGCAGGGTCCCCGGCTGAAGCACAGGCAGGGGATGACGGGACAAATGCTGCCGAAGCCACTTATGAATTATTCCAGGCCTGCCCGTGCTGCTGCCTGCGCTCTCCTGTTTGCATGCATGCGTCGGAGGCATCTTAAACCCTCGCTCAGCCACTTATTCCTCCACCGTCCTCCCCTGGTCCCAGCAGGCTGCCCAGTAGGGACTGGCAGTGGCTGGCGGCAGCTGCCTTCAGCTCAGCGCCGAGCGGGAGCGCGGCGCAAAGTCCTGCGCAAGCCCCATGGGACCGAGAGCTCTCGGTCGCACACCGGGCAGCTTCGGCCCCGCCAGCCGTCGTCCTCTCTTCTGGTGGGGTTGCACAGCGCCTGCGGTGCGGCAGCACCTTGAGGCTGGCAGCAGGCCCTGGAGCACAGGGCTGGGGAAAGGTTTAGAATTTTATAGACAGGGAACGAATGCACAGGGAAACCTGCCCACGAGGGAGAACTGCCTGACAGATGGGCATCAGTGCCGCATCTCCTCGGTCCCAGGCCAGACCCCTCTGTGACCGGACCGCAGATCCCTTTCACGGTCCTCAGGGCTCACTGAGCCCCAGGTGGGATACAGCCATGTACAGGGGTGTAAATCACAACGTGCAAATTCAAGTTATAGAGCAGAAAACTGCAAGCTTGAGTAATATATTCAATGTCAACTCAATAAAACTAGTGGTTAAGATGAGAAGAATCCAAGCGTCCTTACCCTCACAGTACCACCACGTTTCTCTCCCCCAGCCACTAGATGTGGCTCCCTCGCTGCCCGATTAGCATCACCTGAGATTTGAGACACACCTGATGAATGACCAACATCTTGCAGCCTACAGTTAAGGTGACAGTGGGGGGAAAAAAAAAAAACCACAACCAAAACCTAAACGCATGGAAAGACTGAATGCAACACACCCTTAATGGCGTGCATGGAGGGGGGGCTGGGAGAAGAGCCAGGAGTTGCTACCATTGCTGGTAATAAGCAGCAGTCACATTTCGACTTAGTATTTTGCTGCTCTTTTCGTCCAAGTCACAGCCAGGAAAGCCTACGGCCTCCCCACAGACCCCAGGGAGCTCCTCCGGTGCAAAATTCCCCTGGGCTCTGCACTGCCCAGCCCCTGGGAGCTCCCTGCCACGGGCAGGGGTTTATCTCCCTCCTTTATTGCTCAGGCTGGGCTGCCTGCAAAGAGCTCCCTGAAGGCCTGAGAAATGTAGGCATCTGCCTGTCCATGCATCTTGGCAGAAATGAAAAGAGGGTAATAAAAGGCAGGGGGAGGTGGGGAGACTATGCATCATAACAGGCGTAATGGACTAATGCTAATATAGAGACTGGCCACATCCAATCCACGCCTGTCTGGCACATTCATAAATATCAGGCAGACGTTCAAGTGATGGATTTGCCTTCGCAAACCATGCAGTATTTTACAGCCCCGCTAATGCTGTCGTCGCCCTGGCCGGCAGCAAATAGCAACCGTAACAACAACGGGTAGTAAACTCGATTGTAGGATTGAGGGAATATTAAAGGCAGCATCAGTCAGACGCACAAGGGAAAGCCGAACAGCAAGTCCCATCACAAGCCACGGCCGCGCTGCTTTTGCACGGCATTTCGCTCCCCAGTTTTCCCCAAGTCCCAACCTTTTTGCAGCAACAGCAGCACAGGGGCCGTGTCAGCACACGGGATTCTTCCTGCGGATTCCCCTGTCTCTCCCAGCATATTTTTGTTTTCCACATTCATTTTCCTGCCTCAAGGAGGCATTTAGAGAAGCAACATAGCATGGTCTTCTCACAGTATTTCTTGCCACCCGGGGATTTAAGATCTTACAAATGGACCAAAACTCATGTTATTTTGACCTCTGAGGATTTTAAAAGCCTGCAGAAAAATATATACAGCAAAGAAAGCATGAACTTCTTGACGCATAAATAGAAAGGCAGGAGTCTAACACTGTCCTCCCCCCAAAAAACAACAACATCCAGAACACAGCAACTTCTTCAGATTTATACTCGGAGGAAAGCAGGGGACAGTCAGAACAAACTAACACGAACTCACAAAATAGTTTGGTATTTCCTGATATTTTTCACCCAGATTACTTCAAGAAGAAATACATTACTGAACTAGATGAAAATGTAGCTCTGCTTCTAGCATGAAACGGAGGAGGAATAACTTCTGCCTCACTTCATGCTCATAAAGGAGATAATACCTCTTCTTATAAAAGGTGTGGGGATTCATTATCTTCTAAATATGTTAAAGAAAAAAAAGCCACACATCTGCACAAGGGGGAAAAACAGCCTTTTTGGTTATTATTTCCCAGTAGTTACTTTGGTAACTAGTCCCAAAATACACGGACTGATGCACCTCCAAACTCCCTTTACCCTCACGTGTGGCGCTCCGAGCTTTATTCCTGCCTGCAGAAAAACCCAAGAGCACTGGGAAAGGGGAGACCCGAGACATTTTTCTGGTTTAAGGCTGCGTGCACCTAAGGGAGGCACCAAGAGAGACTTCATGCCAAACCTGCCAGGACCGTGCCGGTGCCGAGGGCGGTGCGGGAGCAGGAGGCAGATGCTGCAGGGAAAGCCCAGGAGCTCATGGAGCCACGGGGTCCTTCTGCTCCTGTCCCAGGAGCAGGAATCTTCCTGGGGGAATTGCCAGCAGAATTTGTCCTACACTTCTGATGTTTAAGACAATCAATAAGAGCATTTGACAGGGAGGGCCAGGACCAAATCCCAGAGATGAATCTACACGAGGAGCTCTTCAAGAGCATCCCCTTTCAGCACGTGGAGCCCCTTGCCTTCGGGGTGCTGGTTGCTGCTGGTGGAGCTGGTGGGACCTGAGGCGGGCTGTTTTTCATGCATAAGGC
Organism: Platalea leucorodia; assembly: GCF_965183815.1. Lineage (NCBI taxonomy): Eukaryota > Metazoa > Chordata > Aves > Pelecaniformes > Threskiornithidae > Platalea > Platalea leucorodia. The sequence continues at coordinate 3,298,677 of NC_138841.1, forward strand.
TGTCCAGCCACTTGCAGTCTTCACTAGCTCCACTTCGTTTGGAAAGGAATAAAATGTAATTGTTGCACTCAAAAATTTCAAGCTGATTTTTCAAGGTGCCTGAACCTGAGTGAGAACCAGAGTCATCGCCATCTCACGAGCCAAGAAACATATTAAAGCAGATTAAAGCAGACTCTGAGCCCACCTGGCTCAATTTCACATAGCATTTCCTAAACACCTGCCCCTTAGCTCTCCACCAGCTATAAAAATACATCCCAACTTCTCTTTTTTTTCTTATTTTACTTGCTCTGCCAGGCAACAGATAACAGAACTAGAGAAGTAATGCTGGGAGAAGAGGAGGCCAAATTTCATGCTTTTAAGAGGTGGCAGGGACATTCCTGAACTGCTCAAAACCAGAGTCTAGAGGGACTTGGCAGCTCTGCCCCTTCTCCAGCCCCGAAACGTGCACGGCAGCGCTCTCCTTTGGCTTTGGTCACTTCTCATATTCCCTTGCACAAACTCCAATTAATAAGTAAAACTCCAGCTTCTGGCTACTAACAATAACAAACGTAAGGGACCGTTTTGTGGGCATTTTGGGGACACATTTCTGGGATCGCAGTTTGACAGCACCCTTTTTACACAGATGGAAGCAAAGGGGCATTACTGTCTGAGGCTGGAAAATCCCTGTTCAGGGAGAAAAAGAATCCCAGCTTCTCCGACCACACCAGAGCAAGTCACCAGCAACACAGTACCAAGTAAATACCCCCTTATTTCACATCCTAGGGCAAGAAACAGAGAGCGGCTTCTCAGACCTTTCAATTAAACAACTTCTTCAGTCAAGCCAGAGTCATCTGCCATCTTACACCTCTGCTGGGACAGAGAGGTCTGCGCTCCGAGGGTGATGGATTGATCACTGAGTCAGCAAAGCACCCGACCTTACAACCTATAGCTAAAACTAGGCATCTCCTTTGGAAGGTGTCTGCAAACGGATGATTTTCATCTGTTCAATAGCAGCCTGATATCTTCTTGGCTTCTCTACACACTGATGCAACCGACTTTTTCCTAAAGTGCTATGGAATGCGTGCAGGGGCGATAATTAAGGATAAATTAAAAGGATGAGATAACCATCCACAGAATGAAGGCAGATAAGGACAGGTTCGGGCGTATATTTCATTGTGAAAGACCTATTTTATTCCCACTAATGGAACAAATGAAATCAGCCAAGCTGAATAAAACTATCACATACCAAGACGTAACAACACACTTAAAAGTTCGCCTTTCCCCTGACTGCGTAATCCAATCAGTTATCACTGTCCCTTGCAAAAGTGGAGGTTCGCCTTGGTTGAAAGCAAGGACAGACATTACGCACCATGCATTCAGGCATTCAACAGGTAAACAGGAATGCGTTTCCAACCATGAAAGCTAGTTACAGCACTATATATTTTTCTGTAGCACTTCTCCTCCAGACAGATCCCAAGCAGCTCTTCACGAGTGACCTTGCATGCCAGAATCGATTCACGCCGTGTACAGCGCAGCTGCCTTTGGGACAGCGTGTTACAGGAGCGCAGAACAACGTCTGACGCCCATTTATGCAGGAGGATAGGGTGTGAATTGAGATGCATGCACTATCCTTCACCTCAGGGCATCCGAAATAACCAAACCTGGGTCCTTGCCTGTAGCACCAAAGTTTACGCTGAAGACAGACAAGGCAGAGCACTTCTCAGTGTCCTTTGTAGAAGCAAGCCCTGGGTGCAGAGCCCAGCCCTCAGACCTAGCCCGGGCAGCTCTAACACACCAGCACCGAGAAGCATGCCCCACGCCTCCGAGCACCTTCAAGCACACAGATCAAAGCCTTATTGCCACTGGAGCAACTCGGTGCTGGGTGAAAACCAGGTGCAAAGTCACCGTTACTGCTTTTCCCTGGGAGCAAATCGCATGTGCCATCCAGGAGCGTACCCAGCCCATGGGAACACAGGCAAGGGATGGCGAGGCTGCAGGCACTGCATTTTTCCCTACAGCAGGCATAAACAGCACGATGGTAAAATAATACGTAGACGGTGCACTGTCAGACATAGAAGAGACATTTATTTATTCTTGATCACAAACAATGTCCTCCATTGACAAGCTGAATGAAGGGCACTTCACTGATTTATTAGATCCAATAAGAAACACACCTCTTGGGATGAAATACAAGATTGATTTTTACTGGTGAGCCATGCTGCTATCCCAACCACTGTGCTCAGCCTGATGAGATGAAACCGGGCATGCACAGGGACAGAGAGAGTTGAAACAGCATTGGGTGGGAGAAATAAATGGAAAGATTTGCATGAGGAAGGGGAGCTGAAATGGAAACAAGGCTTGCGATAGCAGCCCTTCAAACCGAGGGTTACTCTCTTCTTCCTGCAATCCTTCGCTCCCGCTAAGTCTATGTATCTTAAGAGAAGAGCAGCAAACTACTAGGAAGCTTAAGGGCAACGCCAGTGCAGTTCCTGGGAAACCTCTGAGTCAGACCCTTCCCATGCATCTGCCTTTCAGAGGAGCCCCTCTAAATATAGCAAGTATAATTTTCACATCAGTCTCAGCATCTAACAGGCAAACCACATTAGCCGAGTTCCGTGGATGCCGTTTTCCATCAGGAAAAAGACAACTAGCACAGCAGTGCTTAGCTTGAGGCCCTATTAATAGCAGTCCTAATTATATGGCTGCAAATTTAATTCATAGCAATGATTAGTGTCAAAATCAAAGGCATCACACATCAATATTGATGGAATTGCATGAAGCCCATAAACAGAACAAGCAAGCCGACACATCTCCCCCCAGCAGTTAGTTGCCGTTAACTGTTGCATTAATGTCTCCTCTAATTTTGCTCGATGAAAATTGTTGTATTGCAGGAATCCACAATTCTGAACAAGTACATCTCTAACATGATCCTCTTCCCCCTCGCTCCCCCAGCCACGAAGCTGAGACACTTTGGAAGACGAGCTAGACCACCAAGCTGCAGGGAGAACCGCATCCCAGGTACCTGTGCTTTATCCGAAAGGTCACGGCACCATCAGCACATTTGCTTTTCACCACTTGGAGAAAACTGCTGAGGAGGAACAGTAGTTCTGCAGAAGAGCGGGCGGCCAGGGGGCATCGCGGGGGTGCAGCCATTTCGTACAGGACCTGCACCGAGCGCACCGCGAGTCCCCACCCGAGGCATGCCCCACATACAGGCGGATTGCAACGAGAGGCAGCGGGCTGACCGAGACAGCGCTATGCGAGAAAATTCCTCCTCCAGCACTGAGTGCTAATGGAGAATAGATCCATCGATTCGTCCTTCTCCCCCTTCAATAGTAACCAGGGACAGACGATGCACTCACGCGTGTCACCAGTGGTGCGAGGAGCAGCTGGCCGGTCCCGGGCAGCCACAGCAGGTACAAGCACACCCTCAACCCTGAGCTCAAACCCTGACCCCAGCAAGTGCCCTGGTCCCCTGCAGGAAAGATGCCAAGATCATTGTCAACTGACTTATCTGCTATTATTGACTTGTTTGTCAGCAGCTCCGGCACCAACACCCCTCCGGCGCAGCATGGCTACGCCGAGCTCACAGCTGGGCCGTGCGGGCTCCGCGGGCGACCTGCCCAGGCTGCCCGCACCGGCCAGACCCCACGGGGCTCCGAACCCGCAAAGCGAGCGGTGAGCTCAGCCTGGGAAAGCTGCCAGCCTCGCCACGGGGCTCCGCGCTGGTCCCGAGCAGGCAGAAAACTTCTCTCCTTCCTTTCCATGTCAGCCAGGGCTGGCTGCTGAAAGGGGCAAAACGGGACTTCAAATGTACCCAGGAAACAGAGAAGGGCCAGCAAACACAGGGCTGTAGCAGCATTGCGCAGGCAGGGATGTCTGGGCAGGCAGGCAGGGGAGTGGGGACCTTCAGCATTCAGCTCCTTCGGAGGAGAGAGGCTGAAGCAGCAGCAGGAGCACTGCAGTTAGGTGAATAGCTAATGGGAAGAAGGACATCAGTGAGATAACGCAGCATTTTCATTAATGAATTCTCACTGGGGAAGCACAGACAAATTTGAAAGATTTCTGAGGTGGCTCCCTGACTTCTTTCCTCCAGCTACACAAAAGTATCTTCTTTGAAACCCCAGCCTGAGCCACCAGCTTGTGTCCCAAGTAAATCAACGGCTGTGGGAGAGGGAATAGGTGTGACATAGCTTTCAGACGTTAATTGTGTAGTAAATACGCAAGGTGGCGAACCGGCGGAGACGAGGCATCTATCTGTACATCTCTGGCACTTACAGAGGTGCATACATTTTTACCATCCTCATTTCACATAAGGGGAAGAAGAGATATGGAAACAGTCCTGAGCATCCTGAGCACTCGCTAACTTCGAGACATGTCTGGTCTCGGAACACGCACAAAATCCCGAGACAACCTGGTAATTTCGCACCGGGTCTGCAACGCCTGCTCTGCAGCGAGCCTCCCAAGAGCCTCGCAGTTCAACACAAAGCTGCTTCCTACGCTTCATGTGACCTCTCTTAGGCCACGTAAAAGATAATCCCACGTGTCAAACGAGAAAGGATTTACTGAAGTTGTGGACAGGACCGTGAGATAGAGAAGAACAACATTCCCAGCCCCGTGCAGCGGAGGACGGGACAGCGATCGCTCCAGCTAACGACAACAGGAGGCACAGGTCTCATCAGCTGCAGACAACTCTGATACACGCTAAATCAGGGTGCTTGGCAGATGCCACGAAAGGCTGACCGCAGTGAATGCCTGGAATGAATTTGCTCAAGAGATGAACCGATTTTCTCAGCGCCTAGTTACCACTGGCTCAAACACAGGTACAACGGGAAGGATTCCCGCAGCCCTCCTTCCCCATCTCCCCCCGTCCTGCCCGGCCGCCTGGCTTCTGGACAGAGTGAAGTGCATGGGCATGAACAGACCAACTTTGCATCAAAAAGGTAGGTGTTCAATGTAGAACAGCACAAGGAATTAAACCGTGCAGGAGATACGGCTTCTCCTCTAATCCTACATAATTAATGGGATGTGACAGTAAATACCTGGTGTGCAGGCTCAAGCTGTTTGCTTTAACTGCCTCTAAATGAGGCACCTCCCCTATCCCCCCCCACCGGAGCAGCCAGCAGCGGGCTGCAGGGCTGGCTTGCAGCTCGATGGCATGTGCATCTGCAATATGCTGAGGGTGCCTCGTCCATCCTTGTAGCTGGAAAAATCCCGGCGCTCCCGGCTGCCAGGGCGGGCAGGGAGCAGAGGGGCTCTGCTTACAAGCCCACTCTCCCCCGTGTTCAAAATTGCCCCGCTGACACTCGAGAGGCACCAGGGAGGCACCTAATTTACTACTACTCAGCACTTGTAAAGTGCTGAATGAATATTAATGAACTGATGTAATTAAAATGATGCAGACATTCAAGTGTAGTATCTGCCTGTCCTTGTATCTTCCTGGATAGATGAGGAAGAAATTCCCTGCTGCTTAAGGACACAAAAAATTAACAGCCTGCTGTTGATTACAGTTGTTAACTCTTTCCCGGGTACGAAGAAGCAGGGTCTGCATTTAGTGCGTTCACCTAACGCTATCATTTATATTTTCGGTTCATTTGAAGGATCTCGGCTTTCCAGGGCAGCATCTCAAGGCTGGTTTTGCTGGAGCAGACTTCTGCAGACGCCGATGAGCTGGCTTCCAGTTGCAGCTCCAACTCTAAAGACCAACAGCGGGGGGTTCCCCTCCACTTACACACCCCAAGGCCATTGCCGTGCTTATTTAAAACAGGGGACTCCTGAGAGAGGACTGGGGAGGACCACACTCAGCAGATGCATGGCTGGGCCTGACCAGCCTTTGCACACTACTGACTGAAGAGCGGTTCAGAAGACAGAGGGGGGAAATCCCAGTTCGACTGCAAAATCCTAAAACCCACCGGAGCCCCCCCACCCCCTGCGCTGGGGAGGAAACCAGCGGGAGCATCTCTTTGCCTTGGGCAACTAGCCCCAGCCTTTGTGATGCAGAGGGTGAGGCATGTTATCCTCCAGGACTGATCAATCATCCAACTGTCAGAGGGAAGAGCAGGAGGTAAGAGGCAGAGAGAAGCAGTATGACTCTGCCCTGAGGCTTGGTTTCCAAAAGCAGCCAAGTTAACCCATTCCTATCTCTCCACGACCAACCGTCCTGCCACCATCAGCAATTTTGCCATCACCAAAAGCTTTCTAACTCACCGTCTTCTACACGAGCAGAAGGATTGCTGGGAAACAACTCAAAACTATTGCAAGATTTCCATCAGTGTATCAAAAAGGAGGAGAGATCCGAGCCCTCGGATACAGCTTGCTGAGGTTCACTCGAACTCAGACATTGCAAGCCAGCTCCTCGCTTGTCTCTAATCAGACTGGCCCATTATTGCCCCGATAATTTCTGCATCAGCACCATGAACACACACACACACCCCCCATAGTCTACTGAATGATAAAATGCAAAAAAACCCCAGACCAACAACAGGGTAATGTTATAATACACAGGCAGGCGGTGCATGCAAGCGCTGGGATGGTGCCAAGACCTGTATTACCCTGCTGCTGAAGGAAGTCGCTGGCTGGAAGCACAGGAAGGTGCCCTCAGCCCATGCAAGGGGATGCTCTGGAGCGGTAACGCCACAGAGCCATAGGAACCGCGTGGCCCCGTTTGGTCCCTTTTCCAGGACCAGGCTGCAGCAGTTTCTGCTGCACCTTGCCCAGGGCTCGGCACTTTTCTGCTTCAAAAGAAACCACGGCAACACCATTCTGTATAACAGTGCTGAGGATGAACTTCGCTGCACCAATACGAGGCTTTCTGTGACCCTGTGATTTTTGTTCCTGACTAGCTCCCAGTTTCACGCTGGGAAATATCTGTAAGACAAAGCAGCAGCTACGCGCATCAGGGATTCCTGAGAGAGATGAGAAACGGATCCTGGCTCTCCGAAGCCACGGAAATAAGCTTACCTTCTTCAGCTTGCCAGTCTTAGTCCCCACGAACACCACGCTATAGCCGTTGTAGACATAGGAAGCGACAGAAGTCATCCGGTCCCGGCTCGAGGTGAAGAGCGTCACTCCGTCCACCGGCGTCAAGCCTCCCAGGGGCTGGTTAATGTCGAGGCCGCAGAAATTATCGTCAATGGGGACTGGCTGCAAAGACGAGGTTTTGGGCAGCTGTGAGTGAAACGCAAAGCACGGGGCAGCCCCACACACCCGGGCTCAGGCAGAAGGGAGCCAGCGGTGCTGACAGCAGGGTGGGAGGCACCAGCGCACAAGCCCCTGCCCAGGGACCCTGCCAGCTTCAGCCACCTTCTGCAACGGCTTGTTCCCTTCGCTGCCCGAGGCCAAGACACTCTGCAGCTGCTCCAAAACGTGTCTGGACAGGGCTCAGTCCAACAGACACTTGCACTCGTTTTCTAAATCTATGAGGTTTCTCATGGGTTTAGCCCTGCTGCATGGCCACGCAGGAGCTCTCTCCGCTCATTTCAGCTCCTCTCAACCTGATTTCCAGAGGTGCCGAGTAGTATAAGCAGAAAGGTGCTCAGCATCCCCACATCAGCAAAGGCTCCCCTTGAAGACCACAGAAGCCCTGCTGCTGACAGCTGGCAGCAGCGCTGGCAGTGCCGCGCGTGGGGCGCGGGCTCGGGGCAGTCACCAGCCAGAGGACAGCCGGACACGGCTGATCCCACACCGAGAGAGGAGAGGACGCTGCTGTTCACTCCTGTTGGGAGCAGCCACCTCCATCTGGCACAAATGGCCCAGCTCCAGGGCAGAGTTAAACCCTTCCCGTGTGAACATGGGGCTGGTGGAAAGCACCAGCCTGGCTGCCCTGGAAAGGTGGGTGATCGCACAGGGACGGGCTCTGGCAACACAAAACACCCCAGTGCTAAGTGGGAAGATGCACTCTTGCTCCTTCCGCTGCCCAGCTGTGCACTCTCCTACAAACCACCTCCCTGTGCCTCAGTTTCCTTTCTACAAGACAGGGAATGTGGATGCTGGCTTCGCCCTGGAACACCACTTCCCACGAGTAAAGGAAAATCATTCTGCCAACAGCTGAGTATTATTAAGCCGTATCAGCTGAGATTGCTTGGGTGAATTCCTACACAGCATAGGCGGCGGGGTGGTGACACGGGTGGCCACTCATCATCACGCTGACTGCAATCCACTTATTTTCCACAAGGGACATTAACTACCAAATGCTCAGGCACATCTAGTTGCAACTGAGATGGGATGACTCTCCCCTGTGCAAGCCAGCGCTCAAGCTTTTCTTCACCTTCCTTCTTTCATTTCATTTAACCCAAGTTTCTCTCTTTCCAGCAGCCAAACTTAATATGCTTGGCACAAGAAGGCCCCAGGGATTCCCAGGTCAGCCCAGGAACAATCTGCATGTGAATCAAGATTAAAGAAATCAGCTGAATAAAAATACAAAAGACGCAACCGCCATTTGTATTTATCTTTTAGTTTGTCGATACCGCCCTCCTGCCCAGGGAAGGGCGAGAGCCTTCCTCCAGCTTCCAGAGCCCCAGACTGGGAACAGCAAACGCTTCCAGCAAGTTGCACACCTTTATTCACCTGCCTTAATGCTACCTCTTTCTGTCATTGCCACCACTGTCTGATAACAACAGGGACTAAAGAGGAAAAGGACTACTGCGTCTGTTCGGTGCTCAGGGAAACTGAGGCACAGAAAGATTGATCCTATTCTGCAAGCTCATGTGCCATAGGGCCAGGCCCTGATACCAGTTCTCACGGGCTACCACGGCCAACAGCTGGGGCATCCTTACCGCTTTAGTGCACTGGACGTCTTTGCCCAGCAGCCAGTTGAGCTCCAGGTTGCCTTCCCCCTGGTAGCAGGACTGCAGGCGGTCCTTGATCTGAGCGTTGATGGTGCGGATGGGGAAGACGCAGAGCGCGGAGTCGTCGGGTGGCTGATGGTACTGCTTCTGTCCCTTGGAGAAAATGGCAAAGAGGACATCCTCCTGGGCCGTGATATTGAGGGACTTGGCCAGCACATCTCCTGGCTTGGAGAGGTACGCTGCTTGCAGGAGGCGGTACTCCGTGTCCCCTTTGACGCAGCCAAAGGGCAGAGAGACATAGGAGTGGAACTTGGGGTCATTTTTGCAGAGGCGGACGATGCGAGACGTGTAAAAGAGATCGCTGGCGGAGTTGATGGAGACACCCTCTGGGGTCTCTGGCTGGACAGTCAGAAAATAGACAAAGTTGCCACTGGCAAAACCATAGATGTAGAAAATGTCAAAGTGCGAAACAAGGGCCAAGGTGTCTGAGGGGATTTTGATGAGGGATGAGACAAAGTCACTGTGGAGCTCATAATCCAACATTGCTGATGACTCGGGGTCCCGGGGAAGTTTGCGGCTGGAGAGGGTGGGGAAATAATCCTGCTTCCCATCCACCGCTGTGCCAATGAAGAGCTTCCCATCTTCCCCTTCCGAGCGCACGATCACACCATACATTGTGCCTGTCTTGTTGACACTGGAGAGGTAGTGCTCTTTTTTGTGCGAGGGCTCTACCAAGATGAAGAGGTCATCCAGGCGCAGCAGCTTGCAGACCCCCTGGTAGAGGCTGCCACAAGCCAGCAGCCGGTTCTCAGAGTAGTCAATGATCAGCAGCTTGTTGACGTTGTTGGTGAGGGTGAGGATCTCGCTGCATGGCTGGACAATGAGGGGAGGGTAGCAGGATTTATTGTCCTCCTCAGGACCAGTTTTATGAGCCACCAAAATGGTCAGGTTACCCGAAAGCTTGTAAACCCTGTTGATGGCTCCAACGTAGACTGCTCCAGTACCTTGGTGAACAGTCAGGTGGTTGAACGTCCAGTCCCGGTTCTCAGAGTGGAAAGTGCTGAACAAGCCATTGCTGGACACATTTTGGGAGAGCGATGCCAGGAAAAGACAGAGCAAAGCCACCGACCAGCCATCGGAGTCTGGTACCCAAGGCCAGTTCTTCCTCTGATCCATCCTGGGAAAGGCAAACCGTGTTCCTCGTTCGTGTCCTGTGCCCCAGCAATGTCCCTCACATTGTTCTGGGGAAAGAAAAGAAACACACAGAGGAAAGGATTAGATCCAGTGTGCCCTGCAGATAAAATTCAAAGGAGGCTTTCCAATTACACAGTCCTTGAGATAAAGTGAGGATGTCTCTAAGCCCAGCAAGAATTAAGCAGGTCTCCTAACTTATTGGTAAACAGTTCAGGCTTGATGTTTTGCCACTTGGTTCAGCCTCTGCGTGTTAATTTGTTATGTGGTTTAGCTGTTTATAACATAACTCTGCTCAGCCATGGGAGGGGATAATCAGCTTCAGCCCAAGACAAAGCCCGCAGCTCACACACCCAACCATCAATCTGCAATCTTGGCTAAAAGGATGTCTCCTGCAGGGTATGTTGTTGGAAGCAACAGCGGAAATAAGAGGTGTTTTCTACCTTTAAATCCTCTACGATTTAATTTGGAAACCTGAGGAAGAAGTCTCACGCCGGCAAGTTCATTGAGCATACACACACCAAAGCTGCCAGCATCTCCCCTCCACCCCTCCCCAGAGCCAGAAGTACCTCTGCAGGCGCTTTTCAGGCAGAAACTGCCGGCAGCCTTCACAAGGTACTTTGCTGCTGAAAAGCGGCTGCCACCAGGGTGGGGGCACACAGATCAGCAACCAAACCCTGCCAGCAGCAGCACGTGCAGGGCAGCGACCACCAAGCTGGGAGCCTCGGACAAATTTCCTGCTCTAACAAAACTTCCAGGTGATGATTAAAACCTACACAAAGCAACAGCTTGGACGCTGGGTCCAGAAGACCCGATGCCAACCAAATTGTCCATACACCCTTCCCAATAGCTCTGTGGATAACAGTCAGAAGTAGAGTCTCCTTTCCACTGACATGTTTTCACTTATATGGACAAGGCGAGGACTTGAGCTGGAGACCTCTGGCCAAAATCCATGTGGAAGCGAGGCACAAGAGACAGACAGGTTTGGTTGTTGTTTGTTTTGGTTTTGTGGGTGCTCCCAAAGCACCCAGACCTCATTCAGGCCCTAGGGATGGCTGGAGCCCCGCTGATCCCCATCCTCCCCGCTCGTGGTTGTCAGGCTGAATTAGGAATCACCAGGCTGGAATTTCCTTAGGAAACGGGCGCTCGCCTCGGAGAGGCTCCGGCTGCGTGAGGCATGTTTACATCAGAGCTTTCCACCCGCCCTTCCGGACAGCGCGCACACACATGCAGACGCAGTAGCTGTTGAAGAGGACCCTTATAACCCTCTGCCGGCCCCACCTCATCACCTAGCACCTCTGCTAAGACAGCAGACTTCCCTAGCAAAAGCATGAACATTAAAGACAATCCAAATCCATCTCTGTCTCATCTAAGGGGCGGTCCAGCTCGGACCATCCCACACAGGAGGTACCGGCTCAGTTCCCAGCTCAGCCCAGACTTCCAGCACCAGCTCGGGCTCTCACAAAGCAGCTGGCAGTGACGCCAGCCGAGTGCCCCGCAAGGCAGCAAGGACCCAGCTCAGCAGAGCTGCTCGGAGGAGCCATGGGGCCAGCAGAACAACACTCTGAGCTGGGCACCACCTAAGGGCCCTGAGAGCATCCCCACACCAGGGCTCTGTACCTCCCTTGTCACCACAGACATGCCTGGGGGTCACTGGATTGTGTCTCATCATTGTTATCATCTCCAGACCTGACCATGACTTGTGCCCCTGGCTTGACCTCAGCCTTGCTCATCACCACAGATGCGTCTGACTGCCCGGACTCAGAAAACCATCGCAAAGTTCTCCTTTATCCCAAATTATGCATTCCTTACACGTTCCAGGCCGGACGATCAAAGGAACCATTTCAGCCTGCCTTGAGCAGAGATGTTCTCCACCACCTCACAGCACCACGGGGTCACACCAGCTCCGGTAAGAGGCTGAGGACGAGCCACCTGCCCTCTTTGCACTGAGGTTCCGTCACCATCCTCCGCGGCTGCGCAAGCCCCAGGCACACGTGCCGGGGAGAAATTTGCACTCTTTGCAAACTGGACTCTTCTCCCCTGCCCTGTGTGCAAATGCAGGAGGCTGCTCCCTAGCGCAGCCCACGCTCAGCTGTCCTCACCTGCGGGCAGCCACCGATTTGATTGATGCTGATCTCCGTTTTGGCATTTAAAATAATTCACACTGCTGAAAACCTACACTGAGCTCATAAGCGAGTGTCACCGAACGGCCACTCTTTAGGCTTGTTAACGCCGGGAGCCGGAGATGGGTGTTTCTGAAAGGTGACAAAGGAGCTCTGTCCCCGGGCTGCACGTCTCGGCGTCACTGACAAGACAGGAGAAAGAGAGCGGTAATGGGTTTCTCATTCTGCTCAGGGATACATTTCCCCGGCTGCTTGCTTCTTATTTCCAGTCTCTTAATTTCCACCTTTGGCTGAAGCAGTTTCTCTCTCTCTCTCCCAGCTACGATGCAGACACTGCTGTATTCTTATTATTGTTTGGAGGATTGTGGCAGAAAGCAGCCTCCCGCACTGCGGACCCGAACGTGCCACGACAGCACCAGGGTGACCTCCCTGGCTCTCCTCATTAAATTTCCGAGTGAACACCCCAAAACTGTTCTCTGAATCGAGAGTCTTTCAAAAGGGCACAAATCAAACTGAGGATCTGCTCAGAGGAAGGCTCTCCATGCTGCCCACCCACCCGAGGGCTCCTGGTGACCCATGGTGGGCACCACCAACCTCATCATGGGCACCAGGGTCTCGGAGCAGCTTTGCTCTTGGATAAATAACGTGGCAGCGCAGCCCAAGACACCAAGAAGCCCACGTGCGTCACTGGCAGGGAGATGCCAGCAGCAGCATGGTGCCTTCTTGTAAACACACGGGGAACTCCGCACCGTGGAAGAGCTCACGCGGAGCCCAGAATAGCTGGTACGAGAGCTGCAGATACGGCAGCCCCGCGGGGCGGCTGAGTCGGCGGCGCAGCAGCTCCAGATCAACGCATGAGAAACCTCAAGCGCCGCAGTGCCCCAACCAAGCGCTCGGACACGGCGACCCAACTCCCCTTGCCTTGGGGAGGGCACAGAGGCGGCGGCCGCAGCGCCGAAGGGCACAGAGAAAGCGGGCTCTGCCCTGGGCAGCACAAATGGGCTTTCCTCCAAGGCCAAAGCACCTCTCACTAACAGGAGCCCAAAACCAAAGCCTACCTCAGTTTCGCGTTCCCTAAGAAGAGGAGACGCTCCTGGACCAAAGGGCTCTGGGTTCAAGGGAAGTCCAGAAAATGAAAAAGATTCTGCAGAGAATGGGGAGGCTCTGCTGTAAATCTCAGGGCACAACAGTTTTCCTGCTCGGCAGCTTTCCAATTTTTAAAAAGTTATTCCATTGCAAAGTGAGAAAAGAACAGTGCAAGCTAGAAATTAATAAATTTAAATAATTAAATTTTATATACATATGGGACAACAGAAGCTCTTCACTTGGACCACAGCAGTTTTCTATCTTTTCCAGCAACGTTTTCATTCAGAGACAGTACAAAAGCCAGAGCCAGTCTGGAGCTGTTGTGCAGCGGAGCTGTCAGCTGAAGCCAAACTTCTATGCAGTGCCTTACAGTGAAGGTTTTGCAGAGTATTTGCGAACAGTCACTGCCAAAGGCGAGAGAGATCATCCAGGAAGAAGAATCTGGGCTTTCAAACGTTATTTGAAGATGACAGAGCATGGCCGTGAACTGACATCCTACCCGACCGAGCCAGGGGACGACGATCCATCGCTGGCTCCGTGTCAGCGCCTGCGGGAGCAGCTCCTGCCCGCTCCCCACTGCCCCAGGGCTGGGGTGGGCAGGCGGGGGGCAACACGTGGGTGCAGGACACGGATTAAGCAGCGTTCAGCGATGCAGATATCAAACATCAACAGAAACCCATCGTATGCCCTACGGAGGAGTTTGGGGATGGCCGAGTACAGCTGGGGAGTTAAACACCAGGGAAACAGGAGAGTGGGCAATTTTAACTCTGATTCTTAATACTATTTGACCATTAATTTTTCCTCTTTTTTTTTTTTTTTTAGAAGCGAGTTTAAAATATGGCCTTAAAAGCAATCTGAAGCTATTAGTAACGCAAGGTGAAAGAGAGAGTAAATTCAGGGACACAATATAAACCCAAGCAGCTGAAAGGCCTCAATTAGGCTGAAAGGAGTTATCTGGTATTTAAATAATTATTAGATTGAAGGAATAATCACAGGTCTGAGCCGATTTTTTTCCCCCACTGTCATCCTAATGGAGACTATAATATTATTATTCAAATGCCCATGATTCTCATTGATGGGGGGAAGAAAAAAGGGCTCATTTAATCTCCATGTGACAGGGCTTCAGGAGGCCCGATTAGTCATTTCTCTTATTTCAGCTGTCACTCACTCACGGGCACCACAGTTTGTCATTAGTGGTATTTTATGCACATAAAAAGAAAAAAAAAAGAAAGAAGAGTGAAAAAGGGAAATTAAGGCAAAACCAAAAAGAGAATCTCCTGTGGAAAATGACGGATCAAAGGACCAATTTTGATGTCACCAGTGCAGCAGCTGCATTTGCTTCGTGGTGCCGGTATCTTTTCTTTTGGGGCAGGGCCAGTCTCGTGAGCAGTGATTTATACAGAGCCCCGCACCAGCAAACGCATCTGCGCCGACCCCAGCATCCTCACCTCCGCCCTCCCGCCCCTGCTCTCAGCATCCGAGTGCCACGTGCTTCTCCCAGGCTGTCCCTGCAGCGCTCCCAGCCCGGGGGCCGCGGGGGGCCCCAGGCACCCCACAAAGCGGGAGCAGAGCGAGCGATAAAACCCACCGCGGGTTTTCTCCTAAGGCCACGAGGGATTTGGAGAGTTGTCTCACAGAACGAAGCCTCCCGAGAAGTGACGGAGCTCGCGGGGAGGGGGACGGCAGGCCCGTGATTGCTTTCTAAGCTGGAGGTGGATTCTGGCCTTTTTGCTTTTTATAGTCAAATAAGATTCATTGCTGCGAGGCCGGGAGCAGGGAGACCGGCTGGCTCACGCTGCTGACCTCCCCTGCAGGTCACCGGGCTGCCAGAAATCCCCCAGAATTATCAAAAGGGTCGCCAAAAGGGCAGGCTACACTATATCAACTAAAATACAAGAACAAACCATTTGGAACCACCTCGCCCTTGCACCGGCCTGACCCTTTCTCTCTGCATTGGCTCCGTATCGGATCTGCCAACTGGAATGAAGGAAAAAGGCTGAGAGCTTGGCCATTTCTTCGCAGCCAGCGAGAACATGCGTGCCGGGTCTGCATCCCTCCTGGTGCCCATCGGGAATTTTTCTGAAACATTTCCAACCATTAAAGCTGCCCTAGTGATTTATCCCCTTTGAAGAAATGATATTCAGGACACATTTGTCAGCTACATAGGAAGACCTTACAATAATTAATAGGGTTTTGTTTTGTTCTTATTGGACAAAAGCTGTAAGCCAAACTGTCTTATCTAGGCATCTCTGAGCTCTGGGATCTTTCCAGCCCAGATTGGAGGTCAGAGGCTCAGTCTTGCCTCCTCGGCCGAGCCGCAGCAGCCAGATGAGCCCCACGCTGCCGAATCCCCCCCTTGCCCAGCAGAAACCTGCGCACCCGCTCGCTCAAGCCCCTTCCCTGCTCTCCGCGTCTTCGCCTCTTTCTCCAGCAAGAGAAGCCTCGGCACATTCGAGCCCCGAGCAGAGGGTTTTCCCAGGCATCCCAGAGCATCCTCAGCGCCCATCGCACCCCGCAGCAGCAGCGCCGAGGAAGGCCGAGGTGCAGCAACAGGGCATTTTAAACCCAGGTAGCGTGTAACAGCCAGCTCAATCACTTGCTTCAGAGTTTGACACCAACTGAAGTTACCGGCACCTTGATGTGAAGTAATTACAGTTTTGTAATACAAAGCAATGATGAGGGCTCCTAGAGCCTTTTTTTTTTTTTTTTTTAAAGAATATTTTTACTCTAAACATCAAGAGCAAGTTGTAAATCACCAGCAAGGTGCCTGGCAGCGGGTCTGAGGTTTTTGCAGAGCTTACTGAACCACAGGGATGACGAATACCAAGCCTTTCCTAAAGCATAACCTGCAACACTGAACCCTTTGGATATCGGGCTGAAAACCCCCTTTACAGCTCACCCTTCTGCTTCGCTGCCCCTCGGCAGCGCTGTCCCCAGCTCCGCAGGGCTGCGCTGGCAGCCGCAGGCAGGAACCACGCCGGGAGCCGCGTCCCCACTTCCCCGGAGCTGCTTATTCACGGGGATGGTATTTAACGGGCCCGCCAGCTTTCTGAGAAAGAGTTAAGAGGGCAAAATACAGTATTGTGATTATTGCTTCCTCCAGCCCTGGGACAAGGAAGAGGAGGGGAAGAACGAAACCCAGCCATGAAAAGGCATTTCCCTGATAACAAACACGATCGCATGAATTATGCACAAAATTTGTTCATATTGTCCAGACTTCAGATATTGTTTATACAATGCATACCGGATAAGCCACCTCTCCCCCCCATCTCCCTCCTGAGCATACACCTCCCAACAGGTCTGGGGTAAAGAGAAACAGAAAATCCCAGGGAGAGACCCGCTGTAAGCCTCATCTTTGCAACTGCATTTTGGAGAGCACGGCGCAGCACCCTAACCAGCGGCCTGACATTACTCCTGGCTTTGTCCCAGCCTTGCTGAATAGACCTGGACAAGTCATGTTACTCTTTGCCTCAGTTGTTCCACCTCTGAAATGGGGATAACGCTCTCCTACGTGAGGCACTCGGACGTTCAATCGATGGAAGACTCAAAAGGGAGTTACCAGGCATAAACTGCTATAGTAAAGTATGTGTAAGGGACTGGTTTAGTGCTTCTTGGTGTGCCTCTGTTCATAAACTATTTGAGCAGAGACTGTTCTGCAGAGCAGGGCTACTCCCCCCCGACAGTGGTGACCAGCCAACACGGGCACAGCTACCTCTGACCCCCAAGGACACCGAAACATCCCTGTGACACAGCAAGGAGGCATTTCTTTAACAATGACAAAATCATCACCGTCTCCAAGGGAGCACTGGCTCCTCTGGCAAATCTAAAGCAGGACTGCAGCTGTGGCTCTGGCATGGCTTACACCCAGCTGTGCACTGCAGCTGGAGACATTTAACCCACCAACCCCAAAAGGCATCCAGAAAAATTCATAATCAACCTAGAACACCTAGGTGGCAGAAATTAGACACCTTTTTCTTTCCCTGTGCTGATACTTGACACCTGCTATCTGAGAAACCCCAGCTGGCAGCTATTGAGCTTCAAGTACACTGCTGTGAAATAGCTTATAAATTACCTTGCATCAAGAGAGGTGCTGGGAAAAGAGGACTTTATTCACCATGCTGTCCCCAAGGACAGACCCAAGGCTGGCGGCAACACCATGCACCGGAGCACGGAGCAGAACAGACCCGTATTTTCCTGGTTGCCTTGAAGTATGACACACAGGGAAAATTTAACACTTCTTAAGTTTCATAGCTGGTTTATTCAAGTTTTGGGAAGTCTCAGTTTCATCCAAGCCTGTGCAAACAGGTCAATGGCTTTGGATAACATCAAATCATACAAAGTTCTGGCCAGAAAGTTATGATTCTCTAATCCAGTCTCCTGCTGCAAGGACCAGCCATAATCATAATTCAAGAGACGTCTCTCTGAACCGTCCTTAAGGACCTCCAGAAAGAAAGCCCACAACCCCTCCAGGCAATCTAGGTCAGTATATCCCTTAGAAAGTGCTTTTTCTAGTTTCTTACCCGAGTCCTGATGGACTGAGGTTTATCCACCCCTCTGCACTGGTGCACCTGAACATCGTTTGATTATTCATGGACTTTATTCTCAACAAAATAGAACTTAATGGATGGTGACCTTGGGTGCAGGCAGATTAAACGATTAAATGATTTGCCCAAGGCTAGTCAAAAGGTCCCAGTGGCAAAGCTAGGAGTTTTATCTCCTGAGCCTCAGCCCAGCGCTCTCTCCCCAGGTGACATCCAGCTGCAGTTTATTACAAGAGAATATTACAGTGCAGCACGAGGGAAGATCACAGAGCGGCCACCGAACTGGAGGAGAAAAATAAGCAGCAGCTTCTCCTGGCCTCACTCCAAGTGCACCACAGGCAAGTGAAGAACCCCAGCTTCAAATTAAATGGGTCCCCAGCCACTCCATTAAACAGAAATCCTGAAACAGAAATCCTTTGGCTGTGCCAGCCCTGTACAGCGAGTGGTGTTCGTTATCCCCAACACTCCCTACGGCAGCCAGATGTATTTACACAGTAGCCACAGCGCTGTTACCTAAGTAAACCAGGAAATTGTACATTTGTTAAAATTAGGTTCTGAGATGCTGAATCCCCAACTGTGCAGCTATAGATTTCACTCAGCCAGCAGCACTGAAATTATTAAGACCACGCCACTGCCTGTGTGCGCATTCAGGCACGTTTCCCCGTTTGAGAGGTGTTTACTGGTTACGATGCTCCATGCCGCTCCAGAACAGCATTATCTTTTCAGATTATGAGCCATAACCACCAAGTCAAACCCACATCGTGCCGTCCGTCCCTGCGCCTTCCCCCTTCGCGCCGGGAGGGCAGGGGCGGCACGGCACCAAACCGGGGCAGGAGTCGTAAGGGTGAGAAGTGGAGAAACAGGCAGAGGGAGAGGTTCATCCCCGCTGCGTGACCAGCACCGTCGGCTCGCTGCTTCCCTACAGATTTCGGCTGCCAGTCACAACGCTGGCATTCCCACCGCAGAAGCGGAAGAAATTATCATCCAGGTACCACTGTGGGATCACAAGGATTTGGAAAGGCAGAACACAACTGCAAAAGCCCTTAAATTAACAACAAAACTGAAGCAGACAGGTTGATGCAGGAGAGCGCCGCACAGCACTGAAGAACCCTTCAGGGACCATTAACCAGCCCTCGTCAGGCCTGTCTTAGTGGAAGTATGTGCTATGAACTGCAATCAACACCAGCTTTATCAACGACACGAAGGAAGTGCCTTTACCTCTTGAAGCCTCTTTACACAGGGTTGCCTGCCCTTTTAAGTGCATCACTGGGGTGCTTGATGCGGTTTTTGAAAGTGTTCCGCGGTGCCTGAATCCTGGGAAACGTAAAGCATCTTCATTCCCTGCCCAGTCCGCTTCACCGAGCATGACAAGCAGCGACCATCGCAGAGCTCACGGCCGCAGGGACAGCGGCTGGTTGCTGGCAGGATCCCGGCGGGTCCGGTGCATCGGTGCCCGGGGGGCTCCCGGTGCTGGCAGCCAGGTGCCCCCAGCCTTGCGCTGAGGACCAAAGGACCCCAAAGCCTGGAGCCATCTCAGCTCCATCCCACCATCAACTGAACATCATCTCCTCTCCTACAGCATTTGGATATCAATGTCTACCCGAGAAAGTGGCTTCTTCCCACTCATCTGCTCCATGCTCCTCTGCCCTGCTTTTCAATTTCAGAGCTCTGGCAGATCACTGATTAATTCAAGCCTGTTTAATAACCCTTCTGTTTAGATGAAACAAGCTGTCTTGTTTTCTTTATTTTTAACACTAACTCTTGTTTCGTTGCTAAGGATCTTTCTGTCATTTAAAAACTTCTCTCTCTCCAACCAAGCTGATAATAGGATGGAGAAAGCATCTGCTTACGTCCACATCTGACATCAGCCAGAAGCTACAGCACGAGGCTAAAGAGGGACCGGACACAGCAATGGGTAAAAGGTCCTAAAATCCTGAGCTTGCCTTGTGAAATCTTTAACATCTCTCCATTTGCTGTGGCAAATCCCCGTATAGGTCAGACCAGAGTGCAAACACCAAGGACCATGGGGCCAGCTCCAGACAACATGGGCAAGAGGAGAGCAGATATGGGAGCCGGAGCACCCAAACTCCTCGCACGGCTCATCCGCAGGGAGGGTCACTGTGCTTCTTCACCCTGTTGTGGGCGAGAAACATGCCTCGGAAAATCTGAGAGCCATTGCACCGCTGCAAGCGCTGCCCCACGCTGTGCCCCCGGCGCAGCAATCGATTGGCAATGGTCGGGCGGGCGCGGAGCCCGGCAGCTGCTCCCACCACCACAGACTGGCCTCGCGGCCCCGCCGCAGCCCTCTCCCCTCCGCCGGCCCCCCGCTTCGCTTGCCATCACCTGCTCTCCCGTGGTGTCCTCATGCCGGAGGGGTTGAGGCATCGGCTGGTTCACAGCTTGACCGCTGCCCAGCAGAGCCTCCTCCCTCCCCACCCGCTGCCCCGTCCCGGCTGCGACCCCCAAGCGCTGTGCACAAAAAATAGCAGACACACAAGGACCCGAGTCCCGATGGGAATGAGTTGGAGCCTCTCAGCTGTCTCCTGCCTCTTTGAATTTCAAAGCTGCACTTGTCTGTAGAGCAACTGAGTCATTTCCTTCCTATATCCAGCCTATCGGACTGGATCCAGCAGTGCCCGGAAAACAATAAATCCTTCAAGGACTTGTAAGGCCATATTTCACAGGAACGCAGCAAGCCTGCCTGCTTGGAGAGCTCCTCGCACACCCTTTAATCCAACACTCCTCTGTGGAAGCTGTCTCGCCCTGGCCCCGGTCCCATCCGAGCACAGCAGCGGTCTCCGTCCCTGCCACTCCCACCTCCCGGGGCAGCGCTGGGACACGGGGACATGCCCAGGCACGGACCAGCACCCACGGTCCACCTGGAGTGACACCACCTCATCAGCCCTGACCAGAGGCATCACCGAGGGGCTGAGGAATTAAGAACCAGTAATGAAATTTCCTTGATTCCATAAAACATACGGAGGATCTAGAAGGGAGAGAAGCTACAGCTGAATTTGTTGCAGGACTTCACCAATACTTCGGCAGACCGAAGGAAGGCTGCAGCAGCAAATGAGTTTGCTCTACAAAATACAGCGGAGCAAAGCAGCACATGGGAACCAGTACAGGTTGTAGGAACACTTTCAGGTGTTCAATTTTATAAGCATCTCCATTACAACCACAAATTGGTTTTCCAGATCCACAATACATTTATATCAAATTCATCAGGATTGTTGGGGACAAAACCAAGGCAAAGCTCAATGATTTGAGCTATATACAACCTGAGAGCTGCAAAACTTCCACTGAAACAACAGGGTTGAGATGCTTGGTCAAAAAGAAACTCTGTCTGCACCCAAATTTGAGTTTCTATGCAGCTCTGAGGAGAATTGGTGCATTTTCCAGGATCACATCAGTGCTGCTTCCATCGTCTTTTTAGAGGCTCGAAGCAAAGCCCAACTGTTTTACATTGAGATTCATAACACTGTTAACCAAATGATCCCACATACATCAGAAAAAGTAAATGACAAGGAAATTAATATTATATCCTCTTCAGTAACAAGATGGCTAAAGCAGATAATCTGGCAAAGTGTCATGTTTATAATGGAAATTTGCAGAGAATGTAAGAGGAATTGTCAGGGATGAACAAATGAGTCAATATTTTGCTTTTTCTCAAGTTGAAGTTTGCACTGTTTGTAGGAGAAACGCTCTTTTTTGAAATCTCGGGAGGAGAAGGAAATTAAGCCAAAACTGTTTGGTTTTCGATAGGTCTTTGCCACTCACGCAAAGGACAGCGCGAGGGCAGGCGCTGGCAGGGAAGGCGAGCTGCCCAGAGCCCTGTGCCGGCAGGACGCGCACCCAGGGAGACCGTACCTTTACTTAAAAGTAAATTAGATGTCATATCAAGAACAGGACTGACATACAGCTCATTTCACACAAGTCTACAAGGAAGTGAATGGTTAAAAAAACATATTGCTGAATTCACACTCAGAAGTGAAAAAACTCCATCTGCAAAGCCATTTCGATCCCACCCAACTTCTTACTCCTGAGGTTAAGCCTTCCAGTGACCCAGTACCCTGGGCAGGGCTTATTTTTTTTTTAAAAAGTTATACAACATCCTTGGAAGTCCTTAAAAGAGCCTCTGCTTTTGTTTCGTGCTGAGAATTTGTTCTAGTGCTTCTCGGCTCAGCCCAAGACAAGTTGTAGCCACCTTCAAGTCAGAAAATTTATTTGGTGGAACCGATGGAACAGATTTGCCCCGTCACACAATTTATGCCTTGAAAAGCCAAGTTACGCAAGCACTTGTACCAGCACCTTATTATATCCCAGCGGACAAGCAAAGGGGCTCCTGCCTCTTTCTTCCAGCAAACTCAGGAGTGCTTGCCCATGCTCCTTGGTTGCTATGAGATTTTAAAGACAGCCTAAACCTGTGACCACCAAATGGGCCTTTAACACAATTCCTGCTCCATAAGGCTCCTCATCTGCCAGTCGAGCCAAACACACCACAGTCCACTGATCAGAGAGGGGCTCATCGCCGCCACCGCAATTAACTCCTTGCAAACTGCGGAGAAAACTTTATAACAACTAGGAGAGAAATAGCCTGCAGTGAACCTTTTGCTGCTGCACCGTATCTCAGCCAAATAGATTACTTACTGCGGGTGTTTTTCATCTGGGCCTTCCAGCTTCTGTAACACAATGGATGCCTCCGTAATGTTAAATTGATTTGGAAATACAGAGGGGCAGGCATCAAAGGTCAGAATTTTTAGAAGGTTTCAGGCAAACACAGAAGCATTTCTCATTCCAAGGTGGACTTTGAGAAGCTGCTACTCCCCATTTGCTTACTCCAGATTTTGAGAAGAGCTTATCCCCCATGTAAGTATGTAAGTAGCATCTTTGGAAAGCACTCAACATACAACAAACCGACTTAGAAAAATAACAAAGAAAAACCAGCTCTCACGTCGCAGCCTGGCCACAGCAAGCAGTCTTGCCTTTCTGGCTGCCCTACATCTCCCAGAGTCAATGGCTGAACCGAGGAAGGGATTTAGGCATCTTCGTTCTTACTTGGGCCCTACCCTCAGCATCAGCGCTTAATAAAATGAAAAGAGCAGAAGAAATGCTTGGGGGCCTGCAACAGTACAGGTAGAGTCTGCATCCATCTACATTGCCAAACCAGCACTCTCCTGTGCCCGTGCTAATTTTGATAAAGCAGGTGTCTATTACATCCACAAAAATCGCTTCTCATCAAAGCCCAGGATAACCGAGGTGCTCAGGGTATGCAGAGTCACCCCCACCCGTCCCCCAGATCACACAGAATAACCAGCAACAGCTTAGCAGGAGCGGAGCTCCGCGTTGGGGGTTTGACGCTGGGACCTCACCGTGCTCCTACACCGTACGGTCAGAGCTGTGGCACCCCGACCACGCTTGGGCCCTCTCTACACCCAGGAGGGCAGAAGCTCCCACATTTTAGCTTCAGCGCAGATTTAAAACCTGTGAGATAGCAGATTTTCAACATAAGAATAATTTAGCCAGTTAGGAAACCTACAGCCATGTTCCCTTTTCCTCTGCACCCCACCTCTTCGCACTTCCATTAAAAACGAAAAGGAAATTCACAGGCTTTTTTTTGTTTAAATAACATTACAGGCTGTGACATAAACCAGCAAAGGCAGGAAATATGATCATGAGGGCAGTGCTCCATCCTCTGCTCCTGTCACTGCGACTTTTTGGGGACTTGGCAAATGAATGAGTAGAGGAGACAGCCTGCGTGTTTTATGGAGTTGAACTGTAACATCCCTGTTAAGCAGCCAACTTACCATTTCTCTGCTCTGACATCCATAAATCTACCCAGCCACGGGGAACAAAGCTCTTCACATGAACTGGCTACACGTGAAGCCCTTGTATTTGGCTACCTGGGCAAGCAACCAGCCCACTGTGGTCCGCGGCACTCACTGCTGCTTTTGTAATATTCTCAAAGAAGTGGGAAATCACCTGTTTCGGTAACGTGGCTTGGGAAGTTTTAATCCAGCTACCAACACGCTCGTGTTCATTACAGCGCCTGCTTTTCCAACAGCCAGTTCCCAGAACCTCAGCTTCCCACTCCTGGGGGGAAGAACGGCCACTTTGGGCTATAAAGAAAATCTCGACAAGGGAAACTCTGAAAGCCCAGCAATCCGAAAGCAAATAAAAATAATTCAAAGCCACTGCTTTAAGTATTATAATTAATCTCAAAACCTTGGAGCTTAAACTCACTTTTTGAAAGCTTGTTCCCAGGTTAACAAACCAAAGCGATGTTAAGCATGAACACCAAGGAAAACCCCTGCACGCCTCCAGAGTCGTGCCCTTCTCTCGCTGGATGCCCAGTTTCCTCCACCACCTCCAGCACACCACGCCACACACGAGGGATCGCTCCGAGGTCTCTCTTACCGATGACATGAAACCGCTACGGAAGAAAAACTACACATAAATCTCTCCGGGAGGCATTTGTTCCCAGACTCACTGAGCCTGGAAATGACACTAGGAACTTGTTCCACGCTGAGTCAGGGTCTGCCGGCGGCTCCTGGACCGGCCGCGGTGGATCCGCTTCCTTCCCCACGCGCGTCACGGGCGGCAGAGCGAGCGAGCGAGCAACAGCCCAGCGCTGCCCCCGAGGTTTCCTGTTTTCCCCAGCGCCGTGCGGCTTCCCGAGACACGGTACAGGGAAACGGGGCTCCGGAGCCTGACACCGAGCTGCTACGGGAATTTAAACCACTGTTTTTCAAATGCTGTTAAGAGCCAGCCAGGAGCTGAAAGCAAAATAAACTGTTTCCTTTAACCTTCCCTGATACACGCAGGGAATGGCCTCTCCAAGAACTATCACCCCCTCATCCAACCATCCCTTCACTGGGAAAACAGAGTAAGATTTGCCTGTGCATCCCAAGGGCTTCCCCCCACACCTGCCCCACACATCCCGGCACTCCCATTGCTGAGCCCCATGCCCGAGTCGAGGCCATGGCAGACAGGAGCCACTGGTCCAGCCCTCGGGGAGCCCTCCCAACCCCTCCAAGCCACCATGGAGAGGCAGAGCCCAGGTCCATGCTCAGCTCCTCCTGCCTGCACCCGCTCCTCTGAACAGTCTCCTGCTCACACGGATTTTTGTTGGTGTCACTGCTCCCACAGAGGCTTCTAGAGCAGCAACACCCTAAACCAGCACCTCCCCTTGCTCCCACCAGCATTACTGGCCGCAGCTGGGCTGTGAGCACAGCTACAGCGTTACGTGGCACCAGCACCCACCGGGAGAGCCCACGCCGCTCCCCACCGAGCCCGAGCAAAGGCTGATCTCACATCCACTTACTGTGCTCGGGAGGAGGCTCAGCCGCGGTGGCGGCCAGGAAGGAGACTGCCCTTCCCGTCCAGCTCCCAGCCGTGAGGCGCCGGGCTCGCGCTCCAGAGCCGAGCCCCTGCCAGGCTCCGAGCGCAGCACCGAGCCCCCTCCTCGGCAGCGCAGCCCCGGGTCAGCCGGTGGCTCCGTTAATGAGCCCTGAGAAAGAAGCAGCAGCGGCAGGAGGCGGCGAGGTGAGAGGTCAGTGTAATATTTACTCAGACTTCACCTTTCACTTTTATGAAGCGGGGAAGTGGTGCCGGAGCAGGAAAAGGGCTGCGAGGGACATTCCTGCCTGGGAAGCCGCTGTCACACCAAGCACAACACGCAGCCGGCTCCAGAGAGCCAGGGCCTGGCTGAGGCAGAAGCCCTCCATCGGACCCTCAGACCCCCACCGAAACCGCACACAGCTAGGGATGGGCTGTGGGCTGTCCCCACCATCGCTGCCATCTGCTCCCCCACTGCAGAGGGGCAAAGCGAATGGCTGGGGCAGGCAGGACCTCTGAAGAGCAGAGAGCCTCTCCAGGTCCCCTGTGCCTCAGGAGATCCCCGCCAGACAGCAGCCTACGGCACAACGGGGCTGTCCCTCCACACTGTGATTTTAAGGAACCCACAGGAGACAAGGCACGCGGTGCAGGGAGCTAATGCGGAGACGCATCAGCTGGTAACAAAATTTCCCCAGCGGACCTGTTTCTTGGAAGAACCATCTCCTCTGCCACGCGGTGAGGTGGCACCGAGCTTTGTGGATGCAGCCCCACGCAGCGGGCAGGGCCGGTCCAGGCAGGACTGAATCGCTGCTGCCCTGGCACAGCGGGGCCCGGCTGGCAGGGCTCTCCCAGGCTCACTATCACTCTGCCTTTTGAGATGATCTGGACTTTTTTTTTTCTATAACGTGACTCTGATGCCTTTTATCTCCTGCTCTGAATGTAATTTTAGCCCAGGCAAAGCAGGATTAAATTTTCATAATACGATACATTTATCTCGCTTTTCATTCCCCTCCATCACCACCTCCCAGTTCGATTTCACCCAAACAGAAGCAGCGATTACGGTGAGAAACATGAGATGGGCTCTATCCGATAACGGAGGGGAGGGCACCTCTTTCCCAGCACCCTGTCCCTGGCAGCCCCCCGCCATGCAGCAGCCAGCATCCCTGCAGCCAACGCCAGGCTGACAGCATCGCTCGGGCCCTCCGAAATGCACAGATGGATCATAATTCAGCCTCAAAACCCAGTAGAGAACGCACAGCAATTTAGGTACATCACTGACACATGCTGCACTCGTGTGTTTGGTAAACTTGTGCTTTCTTGGTAAAGTCCTGCGAGAGCAGCCTCGCCCCGAGCTGAGCAGCTCCCAGTGCTTGGGCTCGGAGCACGGTGGGCAGAGGAGCCACAAGTCATGCCAGGGAGCCACGCTTTCCTGGACAAGGAGCAGGGAGAGGCAGCCACAGCCAGCCTTGGCTGGGAATGTCTGAAAAGCACTAAAATCCTCCTGCCCCCCCCAAGCACCGGGTCAGACCCGCAGCCCCTGTAACCCGCATTCCCCCTCCGAGGGACCGGGGCTCCAGCACCAGCCAGGGGCTGCGTCCCAGTGCAGCTTTGCCAGTCGCTGGTTTTATGTTCACTTTTCAGTTGGGCTTCGCCAGCCGGATCCGGAGGATCCCCTCTAGTGGGATGAGGAGGAATTTCAAGCCCACATCCCACTCCCATCTCCTCCCCAGCTCTCTCTGCACCAGCCGCCGGCCGGCCCTGCTGCCCAGGGTGGGCAGTGGGCTGCAGCGGGGCGCTGGCTCCCGAATTACTCGCCCTGTTTCGCCAGAGCCATTGGGGGCAAAGTCAAAACCAGGCTGGAAAAGCAAATGCCAGGGAGGCGGCACAGACGGGGAGGACAGGAGGAGGCAAGACGAAGCCAGCAGACATCAAGGTTAAATCCCCTTCATGGTAGCAAAGGGGGGATGACTTCCCTCAGCAAAACATCTACCTTTGACAGTAACGTGCCACCCGGACCACGCGCTTTACCAGCAAGCCTGGGCGCTCGCTGCAGAAAGCGGGCTGGAGGCGTCGCAACCACAGCCAGGCTGGTGCAACGGCACGTGGGGGGCCAGCCCGCGGCACCCGCGGCTCGCCGGGTGCGCTCGCAGCCTGCCTCCCTCGCTGGCACTAAACCACACGGCAAATACATATATTTTAATTGCAGAGAAAGAATCTGAACACAAGCCCCGGGCGGCCGCCTCTGCCGCCCAAGGACAGCACGCTGCCCTCAATTCTGCTTTTGTTCCTGCTTTGCTTTTCATCCCGGAGGCTCCCTCTGCACCACTTCTGCAGACAAAGAGCTCATGGCCTCCTCAGACCAAAACGCCTTCGAGTCTCGCACAGCCGAGCCGTGCCCTCGCCCTGCCCTGGGAGGGAAGGTGGGCACCCAGTTAGCAGAGCCGAGGCGGTGGCACGCAGGATGCCCTTGGTGGCAGCCGCGTCGGATCCAGCCAGCAGCGGTTGCGGCTCAGCCCCAGGAAGAACTTGGTAGCACCTTTCCCGCCCCGGTTCCCCCTTGCCCTCCCCTTGGCTGTTGCGGCGGTGGCCTCCTAGCCAAGCTGGTTAAGAGATTAACACTCTAAAAACCACATTTACTCTAATTAGCCATGAAATCTTTGTAACTAAGTGAAAAAATGTTTCCCTTGAGGGATTTTTGTCCATTCATCACTGTTTGAATTGTCGGGGGGGGGCAGGGAAGAAAAGAGGGGGAAGAGAATAAAAAAACCTCAGATCTAATGAATTAATAGCAGAATGCCCTGGGGGAGCAGTGGGCTCCTACTAAACACGGGCACCTCAAAGGGGGCTTTTCACAGGCTGGCCGAGGGGACGCTTCTGAATTATTTCGAGTTAACAGACTGTAACACAAGGCTGCGCTCCCTGTACGAGCTGGGCAGCGTGGCCAGCACGCCGCGCTGCTCCCGTCCCTTCCGCAGGGCCGGACAGACGGACGCTGTGCCCGGCTGTGTGCGCAGGCAGCTGGGTGCCCCTGCCCTGCAGGCAGCTGGGGGGGACGGGGCTCCGCTGGCGGCACAGCCAGTGCCCCCCAGTTACTCTTTTACTGGGGAAAACATTTCAGAAAGAGTTAGGTGGGCAGAGAATCTTGCCACAACTTAGGCCCATAAATATTTCATATTGCTGGAATAAGAACGATTATATTCCTGCCAGCACTTTTCTTGTGTATTTTAAATGTGTCACCGCCTTCTACTTTCTCCCCCGTTTGTGTTTCTTGTAACAGGCCCATGAAATAAAGATTAGCTGAATAATCAAGAGTGTTTAGAAATGTGAAGGGGCCTGTCTCAGGAGCACTGCATGCTCAGGTTCATCTTTTTTTTTTTCTTTTTAAGGATGCCAAAGGCAGATGGGGGAGCGCGATTTTCACACGCCGTAGGAGACGGGCTGGAGCGGGAGCGAGCGCGGTGCCCGAGTGTGCAGGGACAAGGCAAGCAGAGAGCACAGGCTTCCCCGTCAAAAATGACAGCCTCAACGCCATGCGGAAGAGGGGGGCACTCTCCCCCATTACATATTTATTGTTCAAACTGCAGAGGGGCCAATTAAAACAGCTTGATCACTGCCACGTTCGAACAGAGGCGGCTCTGCTCGGGGAAGCGGGATGAGAGAAGCAGGTGTACATTTTCCTGTTGCGATACAGCGCAGTCCGCTCCTCCGAGAGCCACTAAACACAACCTCGGCTGAACAAAGGTGCTGCCGAGACGCAGCCCAGCTCCCAAGGAAAGCATCGTGCTGGCGCCTCACAGCACGCACGGCTTGCCACCTTAAGCCTTCTTGCTACATGCAATTTCTCTGTATTAGCTTTTGCTTTCTTTCCTAGTTCAGTTCCTCATATAAGCTGCCTGCGGCATGAGACAGTCTGCACCTACATCTGCCCTTCTGGGCAATTACTCCAAGACGTGCTCCAGACTCCCACATTTAGCTGCAACAGGAGTTCCCAAAGTAAGTTCTGGAAAGCCTTGTAGTGGTACTTAAATTGGAGATCTCGGGAAGATACTGCAAATCACATGTTTCCCTGAGACACCGCAGGGTCTGCACAGCAAACTGCTCCAAATGTCATTTCCATTTAGCTGCTTCGCCAGCCAATTTGTCACATACTAATGCAATTTGCTGAAGAGAGTTAAAGAGCACAGGGCAGTAGCAGCCACCTCTTCTCCAGGCTCCCACAGCCAGCCTGGATCTGCATCTTCCCTTTTGCACCCAGCCGAAGCTCCCTTCTGCCGAGAGGCAGGGGAAGCTCAGGGTTAACACGACGAGCGAGACCGAGCGGGGCGAGAGCACCGGGAAAAGCTGTTTCTATCATATTGGTGGATTGTGTGCAGATCTTCTGCAGCATCTGTTACCTGTTTCCACCGCACAAACTTGTTATAAGCCAGGGGGAAACTCCATGATTAATTACATCAAAAAACACTACAAAGACAACAAAGAGTAAATTGGGTTACTTTATCTTCTTGCAACAAGCTCTGTGGCGATGGTTAGAAGAGTTGAGAAAGATGACTGGTTTGCCAGATAAGCCATTTCACAACAGCAGTTGTACGTTCACGTTACTCATTGCTTGCACCGAGTTTCTTAAATCAAAGCTATTTTATCTGGTTCCCTGCACCACCCCAAAATATCACCTTTAAGCTTTGAGGGTCCTCAAAGTGACAACAAATGGCAAAAGGACAGCAATAAAGACAAAAAAATACTGCATTTTAAAGGATCTAACGTCTCTGTGTTAAAGGAAAAAAGCTAAACATCTGTTCTGAAGACAGCACAGATTTCTTCTGAGGCATCTGTCTTTCAGCTATAAAGTAGGTCATTCAACTGAACTTTTAGACACCGTATCAATGAAGCCATCCAGAGAAGGAGAGACAAGACCATCTCCCCAAGTCAGCTGAGATCTATCAAACACATTCAAGCCACCAGTGAAGCATCAAGTGCTCAGCAAATAACAGGGAAACCCTGTCAGCAGTAGGTTTTTACATCATGGTACTCCCCTAACTTCACATTCTCTCACCTCCAAGCCAGTTATCTTGAACTGTAGGTCACAGATGTCCAGTTTTTTTCATCTACCACTTACTATTCACCTCACTTAATATTAACCTATTGACTTTCCGATACCCCTTAGAACACTGATTAATTGAACATCATTCACTTCACCTCCAGGAACGTGGAAGTATTGGCCCTACCTTGAATGGAGACAAAGCCGGTAATGCCTGACCGTGCCAGGTTAAGCGCGGGTCACGACGGGAGAGGACAGCGTGGCGTTGAGCGCTCGCACAGAGCAGCCTCTGCCGCGACCAACACGCGCCACCCAAGCGGCTGCGGGGCTGGGGAGGGCTTGGACCAGGACCATCGCACCCAAGTCCGGCTTTCCCCGAAGGGAGCACAAGCGCATTCGCCTTCCCTCCCCTCGCTGCCTTTCAAAAAGGGGCTTGCGAGGATTTGGGAAAGTTTTAATGGGGATTTTTTCCAAGATTCAAAGGTGTTTTCAAAGAAGCCCCTCCTTGCCAACAGTAACTTTTTAGGGAAACGAGTTTATTCTGGTGCAGCGAGTGCTCCAGACCGTGACTGACTGGTAACAAATAACAAGGGAATTAACGACAACCACACAGCCGTACACCGCCGACACGCACGTAGAACAGCGCGGGGAGGCAGGCGGGGGCCGGAGGACCGGGAGCAGGGCGGTTCGGGGGGATTTCTCCGTGCCCCCCCAAGCACGGCGGGCAGCCGCCCCGGTGCCGCTGCCGGGCGCAGCCGCTGCCCGCGGCGGGGGTGGCCCGGGCCCGGCCGGGTACCGGCGCGGCGCGGCAGGGCCGGTGCCGCCCAGCACCGCCCCGCGGACTGCAGCCCCCGGTGCCAGCGCCTCGGGCGGCCACGGCGGGGACGAGCCCCGACCTCCTCCCCGCGCCTTCCCGGCGGGACCGCGGCAGCGGGGATGCCCCGGGGAGCCCCAGCCCCGGGGATGCCCCGCAACCCCCGGGATGCCCGGGGGCAGAAGCCCCCTCGCCAGCCTCGGCCACTCACCAGACCTCGCAGCTCCGGTGCCGCCCGCCTCCTCGGGGTGCCGCCTCCCCGGCTCACGGCGGGGTAATCCACAGGGCCCCCGACACCATGGAAATCCAGGGCCGGGCGCCCGCTACTCCTCCGCCTTCCCGCAGCCCCTCAGCCTCCCCCGGCGCGGCGCGGCTCGGCTCAGCTCCGCCGCCCTCTCATGCCTCCGCAGCCGCTGCCCGGCGAGCCCCGGCTCCCCTCCGCCCTCCCCCGCGCCGCCCCGGCAGCCGCCCGCCGCCGAGCCCGGGCGCGCTCCCCGCTCCCCGCCGAGCCCCGAGCCCGGGCGCGCTCCCCGCTCCCCGCCGAGCCCCGAGCCCGGGCGCGCTCCCCGCTCCGCGCTCCCCGCCCGCCGCCGCCGCCCGCCCCCGCGCCGCCCCCGCTCCCCGCGTTTAACCCTTCCCCAGCCTCGGCGCCGGCGGCGGGGCTCGGCCCGCCCGCAGCAGGAGCGGCGCGGGGAAGCGCGTCCCCGCGTCCCCCCCGGGCCGAGCCGTGCGGGCCGCTCGGCGGAGCCGCACCGCGCTGAAACAAAGCCCGACGACGAAAGGCTCCCCCCGGCAGGCTGCGCATCCCCGGGCACCGGCGGGGCGGGGGTCAGGCGGGGCTGGCGTTAAAGGCTCCCTCACCTGTGCCCTCAGCTGTCCCGCATTTCTTGGGCTACAGCCTCCCGTCAGCCCTAGGAGGGAGGGGAACGGGGGCTGCTGGTTTCTGTTCCCAGCTCCGGCCCCCCCGTACACCCCTCGCACGCAGTTCTGGCGCAGGGAGCGACACTTGCGGTCTCTGTTCCTCAGTTTCCCCATCTATGAAATGGAGCAGACAACTCAGTTTTCTGCCAAGGCCACCTCGCCTCCAGCAGAGCAAAAGCTGTACGTGTGCTGTACAGTCCCCGAAGCCACCGGCCTTCGCACCTCCCAGCCTGCCAAAACCACAGGGGCCATGGCCAGCTGGGACAGGGAGCCCCGCGACCACCCGCTGCTGGGAACCAGGGGATCCCTCCTCGGGACCGAGCGGCTCACCACAGAGCCGCCACCCAGCCTCTCCTGCTGGCCCAGCACAAGTGTTTGCAAAAACACCTGGAAGCTGTAGGGTACCCAAAGCGAGGAGCATCCTCAGCCACCTCTGAGCCACGCTGGTTACCTGCATTGGCCTACAAGGGCTTGGGGACGCCTGCAAACAGGGAGGCAAAGCCAGCCCCAGCGCTGCGGCAGGACAGCGCGGCCACCCGGCTCCGAAAACCCCGAAGCACCGTGGTCCAGCTACGCCTGCCCCAGCAAGGCGGCACGGGAGCAATTTCGAGGAGCGCAACTGGTGGAGGGAATCAATAACATGTTAGATTGCTATTTTCCATTTCTTGTCATTAAGAATTATTTCTTAATTATTTATTTATTACACATTGGAATATTGAGAAAATGATAGCCATCATCCTGGGCCTCTTCCACAGTAAAAACTAAGTGACTAAACCCACGCAATCTACTTTTGGAAAGCAGGACACAGGGCAGTTCCCCTCCAGCCCCTCTCACCTCCACTGCTGTCGGCACGGCTACAGAAGCGGCCTCGCTGCATCCTCCCCCTCGCTGCATCCTCCCCGGCTCATCTCACGGAGGGACGCGCCTGACGCAGCGCTTGGTGCGCGTTAGCAGGGCCCTGCAGGAACAGTTTTGGGAGGGAAAAGACCCGATCGCTGTTAGTTTTGCCGTTTGCCCCGTGTACAGGGTTCAGGAGCCTCTTGCACGGGGTCCGGCAGGGAATGCCGTTCCATCCCGCTGTGCAGCTCCTGATCCCGCGCTTTTCTCCCTCCCGGGGGGCTGTAAACCAGGGCCTGCGCTGCCCCCTTTCCAGGGAGAAAAGGACAGGTCAGCCCGCCTGTGCTTCTCCCCATCCTCCTCACGCTTACCAGCCTTCAGAAAAGGATTTCCTTGCCGGTACTGCCTGTATAACCCTCAGTGGAGCACGGGCACACCTCCTACACCGCACAGCCAGCCCCGCTCCCGCACAAAGGGTCCCCTCGACTTCACTGGAAGCTCTAGAGCAGGGCGTTTTGACATCCTGGGAAGATGCAGAGGTTGCAGCTCTGTAGCTCGGGAGAGGAAACAGAAGACACTCAGTGGATGGCAGCATTGGTTCCTTAGCAAGCTTTTCTCTTTTGCTGTTCCGTCCCTAGTACATTTACTGTGTCATGCATTCACAGCGAATGGTACTAAATCCTATTACAAATACCATCCTTGGTTAAACGCATATCCCGCTAACGCAATTTCTCCTTTAGCGGAAAGCCATACAAGGCAGGTCAGAGCGTCTCAACAACCATTTCTCTCCTCTTCGCAGGACTGTCTGCATCCTGTCTTCTGTTTATGATTTATTGATGGTCAATTATGTTCCTGTACGGAGAGTCTATCTCAGGCTAATTACAGGATTGCTCGGCTGGGGAGCAGCCCGGAGACTTGCGGAGCAGCTCATGCCCAGGGCCCGTGAGCAAAGGGCTGTTCCAGCATGTGGGGAGCGAAACAAAACAGGTGGAGATTCACCTGGGTCTGCTCAGGTGATGGCTGTGCCGCTGGGCTAATGAGCTCTCTGTGTGCTTTAAATATTAGCAACTTCTTTGCTGAAACAACTGCTGGAGAAATCCTTCCGGGGATATTTGCGTTCACCCGTTCCTGAGAAGGGCGATAGGCATAAGTCCTGGGCTCAAAGTCTGGAGCCGTAACAGAAGAAAGCGCCTGCCTCCAATTCAATCAAATACATATGGTGACAAATGTACAGAGGTGCAACATACACTTAAGTGTACAATCCTATGTCCACAAGACTCCGCACAACCTCTGCGCACACACATATTTACGCACACACACGGCGTCACCACAGAGACACAAACTACATCGCCAGGAGTGCAAATACCAGCCCACGCCTGACGCTCCCCAGCGCCGTATGCATCCGAGCACCTGGCGCCGGGGGACAGAACGGGCGCTCGGGCCGCGCTGGGATGCAGCAGCGTGGGATCCACCCGGCGCCAGTGCCTGTGTCCTCGGCAGCAGGGCCGCCGACACGCACACCCGCGGCTTTGCCAAAGAAACCGCGGGCAGCGCCGGCGTGGGCGCAGAGCCCCTCTGCCCGTCGCCCAGAGAGCTCTGAGCTGTGACGTGAAGCAAACCAGGAGCTCAACAGCCACTGGCCAAGCTGGGAAGATCGGCTCTAAAGCCGCCTTTAAACTCTCGGCACGCAACTTCTCCTCCCCGTTTCCTCTGACACAGGGAGCTACCCCGAGCGCTCCTTTTCTGCGGGGCCGGATCCGGACCGCAGATGACAAAGCAGCTGGTGAAGCAAGGCACCAGTGAAAGATCGGCCTCTGTTTCTAGCCTGTGTATTCACAATTTCTCTCTGTCCTCATCTTTGATAAACTCCCTTGCTTCAGAGCGCAGGGGTCATGAATCTGTCTGAGCCGTGTGAAGCAACGAGCCTTTCAATCCTGCCAGCACCCAGCTCTTCGCATTCGCTAAAAGTCCTGGATATCGTGGCTTTATACATTGCCTCGGGCGCTTCTCCTGGTGCCCGCAGACGCAGCAGGACCCAGCGCCAGTATTTGCTCTGCATTTGCCATTCCCACGGTAATAAAATACGTTCTGCTCTTCCCTAATTTCTAAAGCAGGGAAATAGCCTTTTTTTGTTGTTGTTTCTCCCCCGTGTCCACATAGGACAAGCAGCTGAGTTCAGGAAAGCACAGTCCAGGCCTCTGATCCCAGCCAGGACCGGCTTGGAGCAGCTGCTGGAGCTGTGCGAGGAGAAGAGCACCATCTATAGGCACCATCCATAGGCAGGGGACGCCCGGAGCATCCGTCGCTCGCACAGATGCCAGCGGCTGACAGCTTCTAGTTACTCGCATCGTATCTATCCATGCAATATTCAGCAGAGCTAATAATTATTCAGCACTAATCACTACAATAGAAGAATCATAGGCAGTTATTTAGAAATGATTGTTTCCACTCAGTTATTACCCATGACAGTGAAAGGAAATATCAAATAGTCAAACCCACATGTATATGGGAAGCTGAGTGAAAGATCAATGGGAATTTAACCAGCACTTTACGCTATTCTTCCTCTTTAGAAGAACCTTGTCAAGTAATTTTTTTTTCCTCTCTACTGTTCATAATACCTTCTTGGAAAATGAAAAGGATTTTTCTTTTCCTAACGCACCTTATCCTTTCCCCTCCTCAGATTTTCTCATAAATGCGAGCTTCAGTTCCTGCCTCTGTATCCCCGGGTTTGAACCGAGCTGAAATTAACTCAGAAAGGTTTTTTTCTTTCTACACCAAACTCTGTTTTCATTAAGTGCAAGGGCAGGAGAACAGAAAGTCTCCAAATCCCGAGTTACAGAGTGTCTTGTTACTGTCAAAAACACAATTGCCGACAACGTCTGTGCTGAGGTTGTGTCAGAAATTCAAGGTGCAGACAATATGCCATTTTTGAGCGTCTTCCTACAGCTAAGAATTGCCTCTGCTGAAAAAAGGGGAATCATGCAGGGAAGAACACAAAAGTAATCCTGCAAAGATACTGGTAATATTTAGCAATTTTAAAAAAACACAACATGAAAACATTGGTCTTATTGGCCCATACCCAGAAGGTCACTGAATCCCCTTTGCCTGGCTCTTTGGCTTCCTTTGGCCCTGCAGCGTGACCGCCCATGGTCTACACCCCACGCAGCTCCCATCTCTTGTTTTAAATAAATATTCCGCTGCATCCTTGTGTTGCACACTCCTGGGGCTGCACATCTCCCTTCGAACGCACTGCCAGGAGCAGGGAGAGCTTTTCCATCTCGGTCATATGCTAAGCAAAACAGTCCAAAAAAAGGTCATCTGGAGAGGCTGTTGGCTCTTTGTGGCCCTCTGGTCTGACTCTGAAAGAACTGTTTTCAAAAGCATCATCAAAGTGATTTGTGAGCCCATCGCCATCACGCAGAGCTGGACAGAGGCATTAGGACAGACGCCAGGACTGGTGGTGCCCAGGAACAGGGAGCAGGGCCCTTCCCTGAAGATGGGCCATGGGGCTGGGCATCCATCCATCATTTCTGGAACCATTACCCATCCCAGCTGCTGATCTGTGATCCAGCTGTGCTGCTTTGGCCCCCAGAGCAGCCCCTCCAGCTGCTGAAGTGATGCTCGAGGCCGGGAGCTGCTTTGCTGAAGCCTCGCAGGGCTGCGTGGGGCCGGGCTGCACCTCCACCCCCCGACCGCGACTGTGCGGGGTGAGCGATTACAGCCCATTGAGTCAATTATCGACCCTCTAACGAAGGAGTCTCCGCACAGCCTTTGACATGAAACAGAAGACCAGCGCTACTCCAGCCTGTCACATCGAGAATTTACAGCTTAATGATTTCCTGAGGGCCAAATCCTGTTCTGACATGAGCGTGCCTGCTTCGCCATCGATCAGAGGCACGTTCTCCAGCGAGGAAGGGACGCTTCCCTGCTCGTGGGGTTACTTCTGAGCTGCACACCAGCACCAACCGCGCCTGGTCGTCTTCACTGGCTGAAGCAGATGCAGCAAGAGAGATCGCGGGTTCTCCTGTCATTGGTTTGTCTACATTATTAATTATTTACTAATAATGCAGTTACGAACAAACCCACTGTGCTTGAGGCAGCCTTCGAAGATACCCAGTCTGTGTTTGTTCTAGTAGCAGGGGAAAGCGTCTTTATTGCTCTGAACTCTAGACACCCACAGGCCAAGGCGCATTGTCCACTGTTATTCCAAGATGCTGGTGACCAACATGGTCCCATTCCCCACCGCCTCCATCCCCGGCTGTTCTTGGTGAGCCCTCTGGGCAGCCTTCGATGTTCCTAGCACCCACAGCTAGGAGAAGAGATGCAGAAATCCTCAAAAATCACAGGAGAGCACATTGTGACACAAATGTCCAGTGTTTGAGAGATGGATATCCAAGAAGAGGGGCTTTTAACAGCGAGCTGTAACGGCAGTTTTCCAAAATCTCTGCTCTAAATATCTGCATCTGAGTTTCCTCAGGACCTGCTGAAGTTTGTTTGCAGGGCTCCCATTTCCCCAGTTCGCTGAAGGGGCGTCCTGGGGGAGAGGCGTCTATACAACTCAGTTACTCGCGCTGAAGCCTGAGAGGTGGTCGCTGTGATGAACAAGCTGTTCTAGCAATAAATCTCCCCAGCACACTCATTGCAGCACGTTCATTGGAAATCTTTAGTTCCTTCATCATAAAGAAATGAGTATTTCGGGCTCCCTGTCCTAATGAGCATAAAATACAGATCATATTGTCAAACACGCCGTGGTTCTGCCTTTTATTCTACAATAATCTTTTTAGTTTTTCTGTAGGCAGTGTGTATTACTGACAACGCAAAACTAAATTAAATGCAAAACTAAATTATTTTAAACCTTAATTTCATCTCTTTTCCCCCTCTTGTCTGAGGAGACTGAGGTTTTTTCCCTGCATAATAGGTGGGAGGGGGGTGGAGCTGGAAATCCTTTCATTTGTGGGTCTGTGACTGTTAATCTGCTGCTGTGAATTCTGCAAAGCATTTTGTAAATGACTGAGGAGCGTGGAGCCTGAAGCCTGCTTATCGTTTCATACTCTTCTCAGCAGTTCTTAGGAGCTTTTTCAGGAAAGGGAGGGGAGGGAGATGGTCGTGGTCAAATGCAAACTCGGAAGTTCATAGCAACTCCTTTCTCTTCAGGGAGTTCAGCCGAAGTCAGAGAAAGGCAGAACAGACACAGATTAATTTTAAACATTCTTATTATCAATCTCGATACAATCACAAAGATTAGAGACTGCCAAAGGAAAAGAAAAAAAGAATACTTCAGGAGCACCAACCTTTTAATTTGCCTCCTAATTTAGCAGGACACCTTTTCATCTAATCTGCTTCTCCAGAATCTCCTCCTAGGGCTCTCGGTGCACTGGTGCGCGCACGCATCGGGCAGGGTTGTGGGAGGAAAACGCGGCTTCGCGCCTGCGGGGCGATGTTCTGCTGGAGACCGGGCTGCCCAGGCGCCGCGCGCGAGCCGGGGCTCCCCTCGCATCTCCTCTGCAGAGAAGTCTGCCCTGAGTCAGAAAAGATGTATCATACGGAGTGATTTATTTCATGTGTGGAAGTGATTATTGCAGAAAGGTCTGCGGCTTAATTGATGTATTGGATCATGTATGATAAGTGTATCCAGGGAGTTTTCACATCACAGGCAGATGTATAGAGAGGGACCTCCTCTGGTTCCTTTCTTTGCCTCAATACCCAGCAAGGGGCGCAGGAATATTGGGAGATTAATGTCACAACAGAGGGAAAAAGTCTGCCATTCAATCTATTTAAACATTTTATTTCACCAGTGCACCAATTAAACATTCCCTGTCTGAAGAGACCACGGATTAAAGCAATAGCAACGCTGAAAAAAATAATAATCTCTTTGGAGATCTGTCTATGGACGGATCTTTTCTCTCAAATGATCAAGGAAAATATATGAAACTAAAAATAAAAAGACCTCTTAGAAGTAAACTTTAGGCCTATGTGAATAATTTCTTCCTTCCTTGTCTGTGCTCCCTTTCATGAGCTTCTTTTACTTTCTCTGGCACCTTCTCCCTCGCAGCCCATTTGCATTGCCTTAATTAAAGGGAGCTGGCAGCGATGGCAGCTCTGCAGACGGCTGCCTCCTGCCCTCGGTGGGGTCTGGATGAAGCGTTTCAGATGCTGAGCCCAAGCGCCCAGGTCTGGGAGAAGTGAACGGAACCACGCTCCGCGCCGGCGTGGACACTCCCGGCTCATGCTGGGATCAAACCTACGACCCCAAACCAGGGCAGTCCAGCTTACGCCAAGGCCAGGAGAAAACATTGGGTTTCCTCCAGCGAGAGCCCCGAGAGCTCTCCCAGGCGGCCTCTGCTGAGCTGGTGGTGTCTTAACAAGCTGCTCTGGTTTTAAGCAGTTTCCTTCTCACTAGAGAAGGACCAAACCCACCATTTTTTTCTCCCAAAAGGCCACTCAAGGTGGTGGTGATGGGACCTCCCCGGTGCCAGCCTGGTGGGCAGCGTACCCTTGCTGATTGGGATCTGTGATGAAGTACTACTGGGGAATAAAAAAGAATAAAACGCCTGTCCAAACCCCTGTGTTACTCTTACTCCGTGACTGACACCAGAAGCAATACCATGCAGTTTGCAAGCTGTGCACCTGCTGGTCAGCTATTTAAGCAAAGCAACTCATGATTTCAAAATAATAGGATCGGACTAGATAAAAAAAAAAAAAGGAGATCAAGTGTATTATTTTTCCCAACTCAAATCCCTCCATGGCTGTGCCAAGACCTACTTGCAGCTCCTCTCTCTTTATTTGGCTAAGTGGAAGGTTTAAATGAGAAAGTTTTCCTTGGCAAATATGTATTGGCAGCGGAATGGGACCAGTTAAATATACCCAGCCCAGACAAAAGGAAAAGACTGTTTCTAATTATGAATGCTCGTATTTTTCTGTTCCATGATTCCTGATGTTGCCTGGGCCAGAGGTTTAACTCAGGCAGAGGGGGAAAGGAGCAGGGGGAAACAAAACACGCAGATTTGCCAATATGTGATCGACATCTCTGAATTCCTCAGCACCGCTGGCACCGCAGCATCCTCAGGCTCCACCTCCCATGGCATTTTCAGGGCTTGAATCATTTCAAGTTACTGGCGGTGACTCCAAAAACAAGCCTTAGAGCCCATTTCTCTGTCGGCTGGGGTAATTCCCACGCGAGCAGAGCCCTCACCTCGTGTTTGGCCATCCCGGCACCGGTCCAGGAGCCCTCGCGCCGCTCGCAGGTGGCACCAGCAGGTTTCTCATGAGGGTCTGACCCTTCCCTCTCTCGCCTCTCAGGATGCACAGAGGAACAGAACTCCTTTGCAGAACTCCTTAGCCTAGAAGTAATTCAAACTAAATTTAAATAAGGAGAGACTTGAGCAGACTATCCATAAACCTGAACATCTTATTTTAAGATTATTTTATCATTTATTTCTTCTGTGACATTGGACACCAAGTGTGAGAGATACTGGGTACCATTTAGCAGTTATGGCACTTGATATGAACAAGTAAGAATTTACTTTCTGTTAAAGAGGCTTTAGAAGAATTACCCCAGCACGCTGCAGTGAATGTTCCACAGAAGAATCCCAGCTGGGTCTATATTCTGCATTGATAAGCTCTGGGCTGTATTTCATTACAATGTATTTCTTGGTGAAAAGCAGAAGAGACTACAACACCGTCCCTTGCAAACAATAAAGAAACATAAGTCATTAACAAATCTAAACAAAAAATAATAAAACAGAGCCAGAAAAACTGAATGTGCTTAACACTGAGAACAAAAGAAACGGGAACCATTTGTTACCTAATAAAGGAACTGGAAAAGAAAGTCTTTGACGGTAAGGGAGGACGATTTGCTCTCATGGGCCAGTGAACATCCAAATATATACAAGCTGTTCGCAGCAGACTGATTGCAGCTAGGCCATAATGCTATTGTACATGCTCTAAAAGGAAAAAAAAAAGGAAAAAAACACTACCACAGAGAGGTACTTCAGAAATAGATCATGGTCTATTCATTAAACCAGATTATTTTAGTGAAATCTATTTTCCCCCTCTCTTTATTGCCATGTTTTCTTTTATGTTAATTTTGCGTCTGTTTAAAGTTGAATTCCTTGATCTGCAACATCTTTAGCTTTAATTTTTTTCTCTTCTCCTCTTACCAGTGAAATGAATTCACATCATTTGCATTTATTGCAGAGAACATACAGCCTCATCTGTAGCCTTTAGACTGACTGAATTGCTTTTCTGCTTCACAAGGCACATAGTGTAAGCTGGAGCATGCCCCCTCGCCACTCTGCTACAGCCAGAAATAATCTAGTTGGCACTTCCATGTTTCTGTAATATTTATCATATTGATCATATACAAAATAAATAAGCAAAATTATATTATTGGAAGCAATGATCTGATGAACCTGTGGACAACATCAATCACTTGGCAGAGACTTAAAAAAAAGCAGCAGCTTGCTCTCAACCATTTCCAAAGTCAATTTTCCTTACAAATAGGTTTCTCATCAACCTAAGCACCCTAGAGAGAGAATGTGTCCTTCCACTAGACCTCCTTTGAAACTAGACGTGTTATATATGGATGCTATGCCAAATCTAGCTTCTTTATAAGTATATGCTTCCATTTCTTTAATTAACTTTAAAATCTTCTTTAAAAAAATACTGTATTCGTTTCATGGATTTAGCTTAAAGAGACCCAAAATACTCAGAGGGAATCACGACACATAGAAACAGAGCTGGCTTCAGACTAGGCCTATTTGTTTAAATAAATTTGTAAAAACTGTGGATATAAATACAGAGAATTTGCACAGCTTGTATTACATTATCATCTCTTGTGCTACAGGAACAATATTCTTCCTGCAATCCTATATGGCAAACAGACAGCTGCCGGAGCCAGGGGAAGGAAATTGGAGACCCAGATTCAAACAATATGAAAACCGACCTCAGCAAATACACCATGAACACATTAAGCTTGTTCCAAGCGGTTCTCTGCAGCTCTAAAGCCCCAAATGCTCCATTTCGCATAGAATCACAGAACGGTTGGGGTTGGAAGGGACCTTAAAGATCATCTGGTTCCAAGCCCCCTGCCATGGGCAGGGACCCCTTCCACCAGACCAGGTTGCTCAAAGCCCCGTCCAACCTGGCCTTGAACACTTCCAGGGAGGGGGCATCCACAACTTCTCTGGACAACCTGTTCCAGTGCTTCACCACCCTCATAGTGAAGAGTTTCTTCCTTCTATCTAATCTAAATCTACCTTCTTTCAGTTTAAAGCCATTACCCCTCGTCCTATCACTATGTACCCTTGTAAAAAGTCCCTCTCCAGCTTTCTTGTAGGCCCCCTTCAGGTACTGGAAGGCTGCTATAAGGTCTCCCCGGAGCCTTCTCTTCTCCAGGCTGAACAACCCCAACTCTCTCAGCCTGTCCTCCTCAGAGAGGTGCTCCAGCCCTCTGATCATCTTCACGGCCCTCTTCTGGACTCGCTCCAACAGGTCCATGTCCTTGTCTCCACCAACTTCCAGCTTCACAGCCTCTTCCTTGGAGAAACTGGCTCTGGAGCAGAGAAGATGAAATTTGCTAGGAGAGATTTAAATGGATGGCAGGGGAACCCTGACACGGCAGTGGATCTCCAAAGAGAAAATACACTAAAGCGTACACCTACGTTTAAGCACAGGCATTCCGTTACCTCCAGCAGATGCTACGTTGCCTTGGTAAATAGAGATGGACCTGAGCACCCAAAACAGAGTGGCGGAGGCACACCGAGGTGGGTGACGATCGCTCCAGAGCATTGCCACTAGCCGGGTCCCACCAGCCGGCCGACGCTGCCGAGGGGGCAGCGCACAGGCTGAGGCTGATCCTTTCCCAATTCCTCTAGCAGCTTTATCAGCAGCAGCAGATGCTGCTGTAGTCAGATGGAAACAACACAAGGAACTTTCCACATGGCGTCTAGTCAAAGAGAAAAAAGAGGATCTGCTAGAGGCTGGTGGGGGATACAGGGGAATCTCGCTGCAGGAAGCAGACGCAGTTGTTTTCAGGTCAAGCTTTCCCTGCCGCAGTGCCGTGTACGCCATGGTCCCCAAGGGCTTTGGGGGCAGCGGGAGGTCCTGGCGGTACCTCTCCAGCCGAGAGCTGTTGTATCTATTCCATCGACAGAGAAGCACAAGATTGAGGCGGGGAAGTGACAGCAGGAGGGGATGCAGACAGGAGAAAAATCTGAACGTCTTGGCAATAATCTCATTGCATATTCTGTACTTGTAATCTGTCTAATGCCATGGGATTCACATTTCTTATAACTTCCAAGCTGACATATTTAGAAGTAGCATTCACAATACCTCAAGTGGCAATATCTTGGCCTTAATCCATTTTTTCCTATCTGTCCCTGCAAACCTGGAGTATCAGCCAGTGAACCGTGCCAGATCCTTTACGGTGTCACCGAGATCCTAACCCTCTCCCCAGGTCTCCGTGCGGTCAGACTCCCACTAATGACCTCGGTTCTCTTCTCATATAGTCCACAGTGAAGGAGAATTCCATGAGAAATCAGCATGATTGGGGAAAGACTCGGAGCTATTGATTCCAGCATCAGATGTACGCAATAGTGGTAATTAAACACCGTGTAGGCTGTGTTCTGGTTGTCTGCCCTTGGGTTTATTCCATGAATAAACTGCAGATGGACAGACTGCTCCCCCAGTTGTGACTGCAGTCTTGTGGAGTATGAATAAATTAATCAAGCTTACCTCTCTTTGCAAGAAAGCCAATCAAGCTGGCTTTTCAAAGTATAACTGCTATAAACCCTGCATAAAAAGGGAAAAAATACAGCTGGGATATACACATAGGCTTTTTAACAGCTGTTTGTAAATATGTCTAATAATTCATCTTGTCAACATGCTCACTTTTCCATTACAAGGAAATATTCATAAACGGTATTCCCAGTGCTGATGGATCCATTCCCTTAATGAAATACACATAGTTGACTTTACAAAGTTTAATTGCTTGAAGAACGGGTGTCAGGTTTCTTTATTCGACCTGCGGTACTGAAATCCTTCCAGCTCACATGTACAACAAGTAAAGACGTTAATGGAGTTTTTGCAGCAGTGGCTTAGTAGCTAAGCCACCTTTAAGCAATAATCCCAGCAAATATAGATGGAGATGCTGGAATCTCCTGCCTTCTAGGAGTATAGATGTTAAGTAATATGAAATTCAGTCCTACTAATTGACTGAGCAGGGGATTTCTAT
Source organism: Platalea leucorodia (assembly GCF_965183815.1). Classification (NCBI taxonomy): domain Eukaryota; kingdom Metazoa; phylum Chordata; class Aves; order Pelecaniformes; family Threskiornithidae; genus Platalea; species Platalea leucorodia. Next base: position 3,342,558 of record NC_138841.1, read on the forward strand.
AGGGAACGCCTATAGCATTGAAATCAAGTCATTGATTATATTTCTTAGATATGAGTATCTGCAGCAGGACTGCACAGTGGGAAATGCTGAGCTGGAAAAGGAACAAACTGGATGAGAAGTCGTCAGGGCCACACAGGGGTGGGGTAACAGCATCGTACGGGGTTACGCGGGCCAAATCATCGTATCAGTAACGCACGTACCAAATTTCTTACGCTTGTCAGCTTCCACCCTTCATCCATTAAATTTGTGATAAACTGAAGGCTGAAATTACTGAAATTATTGGAGGGTCTCTGTAGCCTTGACTTGATTTAGCAGAGGAGAACCCTGCATTTTCCCCCCCAGCAAGATGCCAGAATCTCATCAGGGATCTCAGACCACGAAACCATCCCCAAATGGGGCAAAGCACATAACTGAAGGTGTGTTTTAGCAAACGAATCACCATGCACAGGACCTGCACACTGCAAAGCTCATTTCTGTTAACATTTCTGGCTAACACGTCTCTCGGTGTCTGCGTTGTCTTCCTGAAGATGGAAATGGTAAGTGATGTGCACACACTACTAATGACCTAATCACAGAATGGTTTGGGTTGGAAGGGATCTTAAAAATCACCTCGTTCCAACCCCCCTGCCATGGGCAGGGACCCCTTCCACCAGACCAGGTTGCTCAAAGCCCCGTCCAGCCGGGCCTTGAACACTCCCAGGGATGGAGCATCCACAGCTTCTCCGGGCAACCTGTGCCAGTGCTTCACCACCCTCAGAGCGAAGAATTTCCTCTTTTGTATCTCATCTAAATCTACCCTAATCTCACCCCAAACAATGGAGAGGCATTTAAATCAAAGCCTGAAACACATTGCTGAGCCCATCTTGGTGGCGTGATTTTGAGAGACATTCAAGAATGTTACTAAAAGCTAAACAAACTCGTTTAAGGATGATCTCTCTCCTTCTGTATGCTAATATGGAAAATGGAAAGTAGCCTAGAAAATATTGTATGCTGTCGACAGCAGGGAGGAAGGTTAGCTGGATGCCAATACTTAAACATGATCAATCATTTCTAAGAGTAGCCTGAGCATGTAAGCAAATCTCCCTGCGTGCCACAGCAGCTTTACATTACTGAAGTTTCTCCAGTTATGTAAAATTAAGCTAAAGACTTACTACTGCCTCAGTCCGTGAGGTGTATGACAGGAGCAGAGGTGCAACAGATTTCCCATTAAAATGCAACAGTATGCAGTAAATCAAATCCTGCCCACAGCATTTCCTGGTACCGTTCACGACCTGTTAGCTGGACTCCTGGTAAGTTTTTAGATCACATAGAGATTTTTGCTCCACAAAGTTCCAAATAGTGTCAAGAAGAACATGGGTTTTATTTTTTGTTTTTCTGACTTTTTGTAAAGCATTGTTGTTTTGTGATATTTCACACTGGAGATGACTGCGTTGTCAGACCAGGTCCAAAAATTTGTCAGGATCTCGCAGGACAAAGAATGATACAGACAGAGAAGTTGGTTCTTTCCTGCAAACTGCACGTTCTCCATTTCCACCTTGGGGCAGGCTCGGGAAGGGCTGAAAGCCGACCGGCACATCCATCTCCTCTCGCCCTCTGCATAGGACGGGGTCTGTCTCTGCTCCGGGATCAGCGAAGCCTGTGTCCCCCCTGCCGCGAGATCCGGAGAGCTGTGCCTCGCGCTACAGTGACAACCATGAAGCGCCTAAGTAGCCGTAGATTAGTTACAGCATTTAATCAATTTGTGTAACGTTCACAGGTCTGTGAAAAGCCTCAGCGAAGCTCTTGGGCACGCGTATAGTTTTAACGCACTTTTTGGCTAAACGCAAGGGTTAGTGACGGAGGCTGCCGAAGGAAGGTGTCCCACAGCACATCAGTTTGTCCCGTAGGTAAGTTTAGCACAGGGATACCTATACTGTAAGTACAAGGGGACGCTCCTATTCTAGCAAATAAATATCCACGTGCTGGAACCACCACGCTCCCGGCTGCTGTGGTCCTGCTCCTGCCAGCATGGTCCTGGGGCGCATTCCCCACCCGCGGCGGAGCACCAGCTCCCTCCGAGCCCTGCAGAGACCCTGCCAAGGGGTGACTGTGCCCCTGACGGGGTCCGGCCACATCGTCCCTCTGCTCAGCACCATCTGTGTTGTGTGTGTCCGGCCCTTACGCAAGAGGAGGGAGGCGATCGCTGAGCATCCCCGAGAGGCAGCCCCGTGGCACAGCCCCGCGGCACAGCCTGGGGACTCGCTGCTACAGGGGTCAGCAACAGGAGGAGAAGGGCTCAAAGCCTCTGCAGGAAAAAAGACCAGAGGACTGTGTATTAACCAGCACGGCAGTTGTATCGGGGAATAGAAGTCTGTTTGTTTTTACTTCTGTCTGACTCCAGCAAAGCAGAAGCTGATCATATGTGAAAGAGCCAGGATTTGAACAAGACCTCAGACAATAAAAAGGGCAAGGCAGAGGACCCTGCAGGAGGAAGACTGATGCGGTTTTATTCCCAGATGCCCAAACAGAGGCATTCTCTGCTGCTTCAGATGTTAAGGTCAGAGGAGGACAGATAACTGAATCCCCTTTTAAACCTCATAAGGTGAGTGACCCTCATGTAGCCCCTCTCTGAAGGGGACAGACTATTTTTCTACAAGCCCTCATAGAAGTACATAGCAGAAGCAAGGCTTGAAAAAAAACAAGCTGCAAAGGCTTGCTCTGCTCAGGCTTCCAAAAAAGGGGTGTGGGATCTTCCCAGGACCTGGCTTCCAGCCCACCACAGCAAAGCCGGCTGTGAAGCAAGGTGCCGCTTGCGGCACTCCCGTCCCGCAGCCCAGACGCTCCTGCCACAGCCTGAAATAAAGGATCCAGCTCACATATTTTTGAAAAAGAAGTGCTGTTTAACACAACCAGCACAGGAGGCAACCTTGGCTGAAAGAACCGAGCAATCCCCCACCACTGACTGCAGCGACAGATGCCGGTTGCTCTGCCTCCATGCAATGGTTTGTACAAACCGGTGCGGGAGCTCCTGCCTGCCAGCGCCCGCGTCCGCGCAATCCGGGAGGCAGCTGGCGAGGAAGGGGGATTTTTGGAGGAGCCATCTATGAGAGCCACCTGCAGCCGGCTGAGCACGGGCACGGGGCAACGCGGAGCCAGACGGGGTGCTCTGCTTCGGTGTGGGGCTGCTGAGCTGCCTGGGAACGGCCCAGCGGGGCTCCGCTCGCCTCTCGGCACGAGAGGGCTCCGCACTGCTCCCCCGGCTGTGTCCCAGGTGCTCAGGGCTGTGCTAGGGCTGAAGGTTTTGTATGGTTTTTTTTATAAGAAAAACAACCTATTTCCCCCTTCCCCTGCTCTTATCCTTTTGTCCCATTCCTCTACGCTAAAGTGACACCAGCCTGCAGAAATAAAGCACATCCCATGATTTACAGAGCAGTAGGAAAAAACCAACAAACCGCAAGTACTCTCCAGTTTGGGCTCCCAGATCATCATACAATGCAGCCATGAAGATAAACACATGCTAATGCTTGACTGGGTGAGAGCATCTGACGAGATGGATGTTTAAGCCAAAAGGTGTACGCTAACAGAAATCCTGCCGGCTCTGCATGACCCGCAGAGCCTCTCCTCAAAGGGGCTCGCCCCACCAAGCAGGGCAGTAGACGGTCACCAGCCCCGCAGCGTCCCCGGAGCCAGGCTCCAGAAGCCCACGGACTCTCCTTCTGCCGCCGGAGCAGAGAGTCACAGTGCAGTTACACGTGAAAACCAGCTCTCGGGCTCCGATCTGATCTGCAGGCTCATTCTGAGGCAAAAGACAAAGGGCTGGAATAACAGAGACTGATCATTTTTGCCTTCATTAGGTGGGCACCTAAAGCTTCGTTGGGTTTACACAGAGTTAGTAAAGGCCTCCAAGTGCCTGAATACTTCTGTCGATCTGTCCCCAAATATCCGACTCTGCTGTAGGCAAATGCTGCAATTTCCCAAGGAACCTTTTCATCCATTTTTTATATGGCTCACTTTCTTCAAAGGCAGACTGGGGCTGGATGTGAGAAGGGAAACTAATATTTCACTTTCATTCTGTTGCATTTTAATACTGCAGTTTGGCACCTGGCTGAATGCTGCCCCAGTTTGCCAGGGAAGACATCAGGAGTCAGTGGGTAACCGAGATCAGAGTCACTAGTGCAGAAGAGGACAGAATCTGGTTAACTATATTAACGGCTATTCAATTTTTTTTCCTTTTTATTTTAAAATCAAGCTTGCTGTTTGATCCTTCCCATACCATCAAGTAACTGTCCCATTTGAACAAGGCAGGTGGTCAATTAAGAGCTATTTTGTTTTACCAAATAATACTCTCCAGGGAAGAAAGAATGAACAGGGCGCTGAAATGTTTAGAGTGGTGATGCCTAACATTCACATAATTTAGCTTAATTTCCTTGGGACTTCAGCAGGGCTGACAGATGACTCGTCGCCACCAGGAATGGGTTCCTCTACGGTAAAGCATGGATAACACTGGTAGTAGGTTTTATCTTTTTGGCTCTGGTTCTGTATAAATTATTGTTCAGTCTGAGCAAATCTCGCCTTGGTGCCATGATATCGTATCAAAAGACAGACGTGGCGAGCGCGCTACCCAAACAGAGGATTATTAGCGGTGACTGGCAATGCAGCTTGGCAAGCTGCAGACGCACGGTCCTGCTCAGCGCCCGCACACCAGCTGCGCCGTGGGTCCCGGCTACGATATCCCCATGCCTCTGCAAATGCCTCTGGCAGCCGATATCGCATGCACGTTGGCCTCATAGCAAAAGTAATGATGAGATCCTCGCTGGTTGTAAGTAATACAGCTCTGCTGAAGTCAGCAGAGTATTTATGGAGGAGTGTTTATGCCAGCTGAGGATCTGCCCCTGTAGGAGCAAGCCCGAGATGCTGGGGCCTGGCTGCAGCGTGCACTGCTGCTGCTGGCAGGGAAAAGGTGGATTTGATGGAAGGGGTTAAAAAGGTTACAGCGTGCTTCTATGAGTCGTGCAGCTTTGTTACAGGTTTTCCGCTTCCCATCTTGGAAAGCTGGGTGTCTCCAACAAGACAGTGTTTAATCGAAACAAAACCTCACCAGTAAGAGTTCAATCCCAAGAGGACACAGAAGCTAATTACAGTTTTGGCCAATCTGCAATTTTTTTTCCCCTAATATAATTTTATTAATTTCATTCAGACCTTCAGTTGTGCCTATCTGGGAGGATATCTTCTAGCAGATAAGCTATTTCATCATTAAAAAAAATTGACTTTGTTTCTGGCTTGTGTAACAGTTTAGATTAATGTCCTGTCTCTTCAGTTCGGGAACCTCAATTTAAACCCTTTCCTGTTAAACTTGATCAAGAAAGAATCCAGTCCGGTCCCGGCACAGAAATTAGTCTGTACAGTCTATGTTGTTAAAAATTTATTTTACCTGATGGCTCCTCAAAGCTAAGTGAAACGCAGCCAGGCGTTGCGCACAGCCCCCCTACCTATCACCACCTTCCGCTGCTCTCACGTCTCCTTTCTCCTCATCTTCCTCCCTTCTCATTTCTGCTCATTTCTTTTAAAATATTTTGGGTTTAATTAACCCCATAAATACATACAAATAAATGTGAAGAAAGGAAAGATTAGCGTCTGTTATCTGCTAAGCATAGCCTGTATGAGAAGTTTTAGATAAATGAAGGGAGCACGGCCTATCTAGAGAGCTCATCATACTGTAATTAATTCAGCAACAGGGTTACACCCCGTGTGGGTTTTCACATGGGGCTTCTCTTCGCGGCACAAATTTGTTACCTCCTTCCTCCCTCACAAAGAGCTTCATTGACTTCAACTCCGAGCAAAATAAATCTTGCTTGACCTGAGTGTTGTTTTCACCTTTGTGCAGAATTTATTTCTCCTGCCTTTCTGATCAGCATCACCGCAGGCTTCAAGCATGCGGCTGCGAATCCGCGTTCTTGTTTTTTATTGCTGCCTCCATGCCTGACATCTGACTTATGATGGGCTGAGAGTGACTTCTCCATTCTCATCCTCAGCTTATTCTCTTGTAAAATGAATTCTAATTAATAAATGTCGGCATGTCAGCTTGAGTTTCTCAGATGGAAGGCAGTAAAGATCTACAAGGTGTCATTAATTTAGAATTAGTTTCAGAGACATCATTTCTTTAACTTTATAACTGTCTATCCCTTCACCAATCCATCTCTACGCAATTTTACATCACGATCATTTACCAAAATATCCTAGAGGCTGTTATATTTTAAGCCTTTTCCATTTTTCTTTGTGGTTGCTCTGATGTAGGACGTGGACTCTCAGGAAAGCCAGATTTGCCAGGCAGCGAACAGACTCACTGACAGGCAAGAGGTGGTCGTCTTTAACCCTGCCAGGGCCATAGCAAGTCACGGTCCCGTGCAACCAGACAGCATACGGCGATTGTTGTTTTTATCGAAATCCTAATCTATAATTCACCTTCAAATGCTTTCCCTCCTTGTCACTCCCCTTACACATCCCTCCAGGAACACTACAGTATGTATATTTAATCGGGGAACTAGAGAAGCGCTCGTGTTCAAGGTGAATAAAGAACGGAGGACAAGAAAATTGAAGCACACAAAGTTCTCACCCTTATTTCCCAGACTTGCCTAAACCAAAGCAATAGGATGGGAAATCACCACACTACTGCCAAGAAACAAAATCACATCAAAAGTTGCTAACATGAGGTAGGTAAGAGTGGCAGGAAGAGTCTGGTGTAGCTAATCCCTTTTATAGGAGGTTACAGCAACTGTCTCAGAGCCTACATCACTACTATTTTGCCTGCTTTTATTTGATTTTAATAAAAGAAATTTAGGAAAAGAAATACCAATATTTCATAGGAAGTTTAGTGTCTGGAGAAACCGCTCATGCATGCATTCATGTCTTAAAGGACGATTTATTGATCGCAAATTGGCAGATCTTTTTGCAAAAACCCACCCAACTCTCGCCAACATTCGCCCTCTGCCCCCACCTAATTTGAAATCCCTTTTGTTGAGTTAATGCTGAGATTCAGAATACTTTTCTTTTTGCAAAGTGACACCCCCTCCCTCTAGTTCCTAGCCAAACTGTTTGTTGGAATCGCCAAATTTCTGCAAAACCTTTAAATTAAGGCTCCTCACCGCCCAAACCACTGAACCCTCTGCAAGGTTTGTTCTCAAAAGTCCACACGAGCGAACAAGTCTGCAAGCAGGACCAGGAGAGAAGCGAGGGGATTTGGAGAAGACGGAAAGCTGTCCTGTCCCGGGCTTCGCCATTCGGAAGAGTGATATTACACCGCAAAACCCTTTGCGGAGCACCCTGCTGCACAGGTGTGAACTCGGGAGGTGCCGAAGCCCTCTCACGCTCTGTGCTCGGTCCCAGCCACACCGACGGGGACACATCAGCCTTCTCATCGCTTCCCCCATCACCGCCGCCCTTCCCGCCCACGGTTATCGAGCAGACCCCGGGGCTGGCCCGCAGCCAGCAGTGCCGTTCCCGGTCAGAGCGGGTCTGCGGCCGAGCGAGGGACACCAGCAGGACCTGCCTGCTTTCCTGACAGCTGACCTCACAGGAGAGCTCAGCAAAACCCAGCAGTCTCAGGATGTTTTGTTGGGTGTTTTTTTGTTTTGTTTTTCTTTTTGCATGTTTATTTCTCTTTGGCAAAGCAGTTTTGGAGACAGCTGCCGGACGTGGAACAACGCGCACGCGGCCGTGCTCCATCCTGCCAGGCGGAGGACGACCTTCGGGGAACCGCGCAGCACAAGCCTCCGAGCGGATCTGTTTAATGAGAGAAAAATTGATGCTCTCATGTCTCTTCAGTTGAGAGCTCTCCTCGGGGGGTTTCATCTCCGCTTCTCCAGGAAGAAAATCAGAAGAGCGGGAGGGGTGGCGGGGATACACGTGCTCCTGTCGATATTCGGAGGTTACAAAAATCTTTACAAGAGAAAATGCCCAAAGCACTTGTGCTCACTCTATGTAGCAGGGACAGCAACACCTCCTTCACCCTATCACTCCTTTTTATCTTTCTCCCCTGTTCTTATCCTATCTCCCATTTCCCTCCTTTCTCCCTTCCTACAGTCTGAGCACTCACAAGCAATTTTTTTTCCTTGACTATTTTGGAGATTTCCCAGCCAACTCCCAGGGAGAGAGGGAAATGGGAAACGCACCCAACAGGGATGTGACAACGTTCATAGGAAGACAAGTCACTCACACGGTCTGCCACCGGCGCTCTGCCGCGTTGCCCTTTCGTGCTTGACCCTATCTCATCTTCGGAATTTAAAACAACTTAAGACCATGTAGCATAAATGTATGCCTAATCTCATTACACTAATAATTCATAGGTCTTGATCTGCAGGAGTTTTGCAGATAAACGGGGAGAGTTTTATAAAAGTGCCTATCATCTTTAAGGAGTCACATTTGGAACGTGTCTCCCGGATCATCCTTCCGGCAACAACGGCTTTTAACCCACGCCACGAGGCTTCAGCCTTTTAAATGTCACATTTTAAAAAGCCCTTGAACTAAAGCAGCAACCAGACAGCACCTGGGTTTGTGTCGGTGAGAGCCACGGGCAGCTGTGCAGGGTGAGACCCAGAGCTGCCTCGGGATGCTCCGAGGAGTTCTGCTCACACTCTGTAGTACATTTTATTCCCCAGTTCTCTCTTCTCCAACTTATTTTTTTAGGAAACAGATTATTACCACATCAGAAATTGCCTACATAGGGAAAACAGCGATCTTTATTGTATGTTTCTCATTATTCCTGTGCTGAAAACCAGGCAAAAATTCTCCTGGGTGCGGTGAAACCCTGGGTTTGGGATGAGGCACTGGGGGCTCCTGCTTTGGTACCTAACTGCTGCTGGTCAGAGGGTTTTCTGTTACTGCAATTATATAAAAACACCTTAAGCCATTCAGGAAATGTGAGCGTATAAATTTAGAAGGTTGAAACAAAACCGAAGGACACTCAACGTGTACCAGAAATACCTTGAGAGACTTTTTTTGAGCGCTAACGTGTCCACTGGGGCTTTTCCTCTACTGCCGCCCCCAGCTCTGACCCGTTTGTACTGGGGGGCTGCATTTGCTTTGGGTGCACCCCGAACACCTTCATGAGACACAAGTGCTCTGTTTAGTTGAGCAATTTGAAACTTTCTTTGCTGCTCACGTGTGTTCGTGCTGCCGTTACCACGCGGCCAGGGAGGACAGCGACGGGGGGCCGTTCCCGGCGTGGGCTGTAGCACGCTGCGGGTTTGCCTCTGCAGACCGGCCTGACCCAGGATTGCTGCGGCACGGTTTGCTCAACGCACGAGTCAGTTATTTGTCGGCTTTACAAAAGCAGCAGCTAAATCCTATTCTAACATTAGGACACACATGTAGTACAAGCGGTGTCACGTAACTGCTGCACAGATAAGGCGAAATCTCGGCGATTATCCTGGCCTCAGCTGAGACCAGTCATCAACTGCAAAGTTACAGGATCCATGGTAATTTATGTTGCCTGGAGATCTGGGAGTTTTGTCTGACTCAGAACCAGATAAATATTGAACAAACAGCTCAGGCATTGTCCCAGTAGGTGGGAATTATATTACAACCAAGCTCATAAAAATGTAGATATTAGTAATGGGAAAGCTGCTAGATTTTTTCCATTTTAGTCTCCCAGTCCTAGCCCTGGATGGTTTTCAAATGCCTTTGGCTAGCACGATGTGTACGTCTGGACATGTATGGCCACTTCCCACGCAAGCCATACAAATCCCAACTTCTGGAGACACGCAAATACAAAAGCAGTCAATCTACCCAAAGAAACAATTAAAAACTAATGTTATTAGCCTACATTAAAACAGGGTAAGGCTCAGAAATGAAGGAGAAATTGCTTTGCATTAGTTTCTCTGCATGCCATCCTGTTCCTAGCAGGGTTTTAATAATAAGCATACTTATTTGAATAGTTTGCTGATCACACTCATCAATCCTAAAATGCAGACTCCTGCCAGAAGAATTTATAACCCTTTGAATACGATCTGACACGGGAACGCGTTCAGACTCCTGCGAGGAGGAGCAGGCGGCAGCGCCCTGGGCAGGGGTGGCGGCTGCCACCACCACCAGCAGCGTCTGGGACTCACAATCCTCTTCCAACGGGAGAGAGGACGGGAGCCAGAGATGCTCCGGAGGAACGGCGATGGTTACACCCATGGTTACCTTCCAGGGGGGCACCAGCAGAGAAACAGAATAAATTGTTTGTTAAAAACCAAACCGAAGCAAAACCAGGTTTTTTGTTGTTGTTTTTGGTTGTGAGAGATTGCCTGCTTTCTTGGTGAAGAAGGCAGCAGAACATTTTCAGGCTCTTTATTACACACAAAATACTTCTGGGAAATAGATTAAAAATATATATCTTTGCTCTTAAACTTTAGTTCCTTCTTAAATGGTGCCAGTATAGCACAAGAACATAGGAGAATGGCTACAGATTTAAAAAGAAAAAAAAAAAGTGGTTATGTATAGACCTGGAAGCAGTCCCTGGCTCCAGTGACAGCACAAGCATTATATCACCTCATCACATATAGCCAGAATTACTGGTCCCTGTTGGCTTTCTTTCTCCTCTTAATCCTTTTCTGCAGCTTTACTGTGTTCTTTCCTTTCTTTTTATTATTTCCAGGGGCTTAAGTCAAGTTTTAAGTCAGGCTTTAAAGGGCCTTATACTTTTCATGCCTGTAATTTCTGGAAGCCAACAAATGCCAGAATAAAGTTATTTGGACTCTGGAGGAGCCATTTGGAGGGGTAATGAGACATTCACAGCTGCAACTGATCCCAATCATGTTTCCAAATAGTTGGAGGGAAAAATATTAACCCCCAGATGATTTGTATGTGCTGAGGTTCTACACCAAATTGGGATATTCACACCTAAAGATATTGCTGTTGGTGAAGGATCTCACCTCAAACCTGATGAAGTCAGTAAGATCATTTTAATGAGCTTTCAGTCGCACAGACTACGCCATGGGAGCACCTGCTCGTGGCTCAGAAAGATGCCTGGTTGCACAGCTGGGCCAGATGCTATTAAATAACCCTGGGTTTAAATCATTTAAGAAGGTGCAGTAGGGTCTTCCTTAATCCAGCACTTCAGCAAATGCTTATTTTTAAATCCATGCGGTCCAGTGGCTCATGCAGGAGTGGGCACAACCCCTTTCGCAGCAGCTGGCTGAGGTTAAGCAGCAGCAATGCCAACAAGCAGCAACAGAGCAAGGCACTGGTGTCAATAAATACACTTAGTTATTCCTCAGGTGTTGCTTACTTTTTAATTATTAATGAAGATGCTCCATACAATGCCAGTAGGTACCTAAGAGCCCATTTTGCAGCATGGCTGGTGGCCAGGTCTCTCAAGGACAGGGCTGTCTCCTCTTAGTTTCTGCTCAGGAGTGGGAATAGACTATTGTTCTCCCTCTGATAAATTATGAGCTCAGGGAAATTTGTTTTTCATGTGTAATAAAGTTGCTGGTGGTGTGCAATTTGCATTTAAGTTGGCTGTATGCACGCTGACTGGGACTTTTAAGCATTGTTCACAGAGCTAAAATAACACAACAGTTATCTCTCATTTCAACCCCTTCTAAAGAAAAGAATCCACGAGAAAATAATTTTATATATAATATCACCAACGGATCTTCTGTCTCGTATCAGGTCCCCCTTGACAGGGTTTAGAGCAATTCAGAAATTGTTAATAAGAGGCAATCCCTATTTTGAGGCTTGTGGAGAAGCACAAAAACGGGCTGCAGTGGTGGGAGAATGAAGGAGTTGCTGCCTTTTTTGTGCTGCTGGATAACCTGGGACTGAGCTGAACCAAACCTGTAACACACAACCTGTGCCTGAGAGCAAGCATCTCGGGCAAGGGCCCTTTGCAGAATCAGGACGCATAACAACCACGTGGAGCCCCACAAAAAAAAAAGGAGAAAAGGGACCAAGAGGTCCAAGAGCACCATTTTGCTCAGAATAATGGGCTCATATCACAGAAAGATCCCATGGTGCAGGTCTGGAGAATAAGGTCAAGACACCAATGACTGTTTGAGTTAGTGCTCCTGGGAAAAACCATAACCCCTGCTGCTGCTGGAGAACATCACCTTGTCCTTCAGCCCAAACCACGGCCAGCTGCCCTCATCTGAAAGCAAATGAAACAGGGGAGAGGTGCTCCCATCGAACCAGGCCACCCACCAAGAGCTTTCCTTTTACAAGAACCGGCCCCTGACCCACACACGGTGCCGCTCGCTGGAGCTCTCTGCCCACCCCTGCCTCCCCAAGCCCTGCCCTCTGCAACCATCTCCATTTCATTTGCAAGCTGATTTCATGACGGAGCAGAAACGCCAATCAATTGTACAGCCATCAGCATGAGAGCCTTCCCAATCTGCATTAGCCAGCTGGGCAGCTTTCCAGAGCATCATCTACAACACATGAATTATTACCCAAACATTACCACTGTCAGCACATTCCTCTCTATACAACTTCCTATTATTATTTTTTTGGCGGACAACCCTGAAATTTTAAACAGCTCAATCTTGCTAAAGTAATGCAACTGCCTACTGCCTCCAGGATGAACTTTTCATAAAAAATCAACAATAATCCTTCCACCAAGAATAGCAACAAAGGCCCCCAAACAATCCTTTTATTTTTTTCTTTGTTTGTTTTGGTGTCTTTAGCAGCTCTGACTTTCATTCTAATTTGCAATAACAGCCTTTTATTTGTCTTGCAGAGGAAAAAGAGACTTAAGGGATCCTTAAGCTTCAGCGACAGAGTATGAAGCAGCTTATGAATCAGGCCACAGACGGCAGGGTCAGCGGCGCTGCCGCTTGCATCTCAGCTCATTAAGAAAAATGCGCGTTGAGTACCATTTGCTTTGAAACTGTTTGTGCTGCTGTGATTCATTCAGAGAATGCTAGAGTCCAAGAAGCACTAGAAACAGTCTTAAAACCCCTGAAAATAGGGTTGGTAAATTAGTTACTTAGTCATTACTACTCCTTTCCATGACAACTGCAAAAAACCTAACGGTTGGAGTGAAAAGCGAACTTCTGTGCAGTGCTGCGAGTGCGGCGCAGCAGCTCGGCGAGCCCTTCCTTGTGCAGTGTTTGGACAGACAAACACCTGCAGCGTCCCAGCCTTGGACTTGAAAGTTCAGTTCAACATTTCAGTTGATATAACATATATAAACAAAACGGAGCTTTTCAGTACTATACCCAGATCTCCCAGGCATTCCCAATCCCCTGTGAAGGATCATTCCTTACTTCCCATGTCTTATTTATTTGACAGGAAGAACTATGAAAAAAATCTCAAAGTTGTATTTACACAGAGATGAAGGTAGAGATCTTGCCATAATTACATGAATCAAAGCCTTCTTTTAGTGTCAATAAGCAAATTCCCTTCCTAACACTTCTGGTGATGGAAAACAGACACACGTATTTCTCCCAGGTCCCGAGCAGCATACGCGCTATCACATAATTAATAGATTGCACATTTCTTTTTTTAATCAATCATGGTGGAATTTACAATGCAAACTTTTAGCATAACGAAAAATATGACTGATTATCCAAAAATATTTATTCAAGATTAAAAAACATGTAGCATATGAATATTTTACTAAATATTAAATATTTATGTCTCCTTTTCAAAACTTCCATAACCAGGCTTTTAATTAATTTCTCATAAAAAAAATTGTAGAGCCAGGTAGACTTTTAAATATAATTATTAAATTCTACCTTCAAGCTTCACATATTCACTTATTTCTTGTGCCAGCACAGAGCAGGATGAGCTCCAGCAACGCCAGGGAGGCTGCACCAGCACGAACAGATTCTGCTGCAGGCCAGAACAGACACAAGCGTGTTCCCAGCCTCATTCACAGCAGTTTATGAATTGTAGGGATGCACCGGATTAATCCGTATTTGCATTTCCTTACAACATGGAAACGCGCCCTGAAAGCGGGAGGCCCTGTTTACTGGGAGCTGCGCAGGCTTGGGAAGCGGCGGAGGCTGAAGGGCCGCAGCGAACGCCACGGCGGGCACGGGTCGGAGCAGCAGCCCACGGCAGGGACACATTTCTCCCCCTTTCCCATCTCCCCCATGCAGGGCGTGTTTTAGTGCCTCCTTCCCTCCTGCGTAACCTTCTCCCACCTCACGGACAAGGGGAGCTCGAGGGACAGGTGCAGGATCTGGGATGCATTCCCAAATCAATGTTTTAAGGAGGGAGGAGCTCGCACTGACTATGCTCTCTGTGTCTCTAGTCTATAACATTGCTGCCAGCAGCAACTTTGCAGCACTGCCCGGGCTCTCAGCCTGCTGCACAGTGAGGAACCAGAGCACCCAGTGCCGGGGCCATCCAGGTGCCCAACACAGAAAGGAGGAGCCCTCCCTGGCACAGCCGAGCCAGCCGTTCCCAGGACAGGTCGGAGCAATCTATTCCCTGCACATCCACAACATCTCGCATCATAGAGATGTCTCTCCACTGTTACGGTCACAGATTGTGTTTGCTGGGACAGCGATGCCCTGATTTGGGCAGATGACAAGAAGCCCAAGCTGTCTACATCTGCTTGATTGCACCGCGAGCTGGCACAGACGAACCCTTCCTGCTGCCGAGCTCCAACACCGCGCTGGCTGCCCAGGTTAAGTAGGGCACGTCCACCCTGCCTGGTGCGGCATGCCGGTCCCCGTGCCAGCACGCACGGCACCCGCGCCAACCCGCTCCCCGCACCTCCCCAGCACCGCAAGCTCGGGCACCGGGCTTTGCAAGGATGCATTTTCCTTTTTGCAGCCGCCCACAACAGCTCCCGGCAGGAGCAGCTCCGCGCCAAAGGAAGGTCGGCCAGAGCCCAGCTCCGTGCCCAGGGATCCGAGGAGACAACGCCATGTCTCAGCTCGGCTTGGCAGCGCCGTGTGTCAATACAGCCTTTCGCTGCTTGCCACAAACCTGCCTAAATTCCTCCAGCAAGCTGCTGCAAGGAAAACAGAAGTCACCTTTCCTCAAATCACAGCAGAGGAGCACACTCCGCTCACTCTGTACTTGTTTGACCTGCTGGCAGCCGCGGAGTTGAAGGAGAAAGAGATGGAGTCAAGAACTGAAATGCTGAAGCTCATTATTTTCGGGAAACTGCTACTGGAAGCCCTTGTAGCTTTTGTAATCAACTCCCTGTGCCACCGAGCAAACTCAATTCAGCAGCAAAAGGCGGTCACAGCCATGCGAGCAGACCCTGCACTTTTTGGGGGGGATGCTGAGTAAGAGAGCGCAGCAGTTGGCCATCCTAAAAGAGGGAAGGACTGGGGTTTTTAGTAAATTATTAGGAGGATACTTGCAGTCAGGTTTTCAGCATGTTCTATTAACTTTAGCTGGTGTTCATGGGATGTTTTGGACAAAGACAGCATTCCTCATTCCTTGCATTTTAAAATTCTTGTCATCTGTTACAGAAATGATGTCACGTAGCATCCGACTGCCAATGATGGAGCTCCAGAAAATCCCAGAGACTCCAAGTGAATAGGTTGGCCCCAGTAAGAGACTTTGGGTCAAGCCACAGGGCTAACTACCACATAACCGAGACCTTTCTGCCAAAAGAGCACTGAGATAAATCCCTAATTGTACTGCCTGGCACATAGCTTGGCCACCTGGCAATACCACTGCCCTCAGAGGAGAGAAACAGATGCACAGAGCCCAGATCTGGCTATGTGACTTCCCAGGAGCTCCACTGGTTTCCTCCCATGGGACTGCAGCTAAACATTACATCAGCCTTCCACAAACTGGAGAAAACAGGACTTGGGATTTTTGGCTAATTGCAGAGCCACCGGGAAGTTTTTCCACAAGCAATCCAAGTCTGTGTCCGTCTCTACTGATTTGCCTGCATGGAAGCATTCTTCCTCTTACACCAGTGTTCCTTGCCCTATAGGGGAGTTAGGATACTAAATTCTGTATGTGCAGACAACGGACAGACGGACCAGGAGGCAGCACCACGGGGCAGCGACCACCAGGCACTGCGCGCTCCAGCCACCGCAGCTGGATGGGTTGCCCTCGCCTCCCCAGCTCTGCTCCACGCTCCCAGCCCAGGCACGCAGCCCGGCGGCGAGGAGGCGGCACAGAAATAACTCTCATGAAGGGAGTCAAAGCTGAAGCCCTCGGAGTTACAAGGAAGGGCTGGCAATGGTTGAAGGAATCACTGTTCATAGCGCTGCTCTTTTCCCCCTGCTCCTGCTTGCCCAGCAGCAGATAACCCTCAGTTAATTGTTCCTGGCTTAATTACCTCTTCCCAGAACAAAAGAAAGTTCACTTTACACAGCAACTATCGGAAGCTTCAGGGAAGGAAATGTTCTTGCCTTACGTACTGTGTACGCCCTGCTTTCCATAAGGCACCTTGCCTTACGTTCACCCTGCTTTCGCTCCGTGGAGGATCTGCATTCCTGGGGTGCTGGCTGAGCTTCCCAGCACGTTTTGCGAGGGCTGTCAGAGCAAGCCCTTCCCGCCTGGAGCGCTGAGCATGCCCGTACACCCAGGGTGCTGCGCACCAGCCCCGGGGATCCAGCCCATCAATGCCCTCCCTTGCCCCCGCCGATGGCTCCGGTCCCCCGGCTGCCTTGGCTGCTGTCAGCACGCTCGGTGCAGGCAGTCAAAACAGTTTGAATGCGTCTTCTTGAATGTGGCCAACACTGATTTTATGATATACTTAACACCCCATCCAATAGCTATTAGTTTTACTGTCAGGCACACAATGTATGCGATCCATCTTTCTTCTCAGGCGCACCATGTGCACCCTCTCAAATGACATTACACTACAGCAGTCTTTATTTGTTATTGCGGGGTTTTTAAGCCCTAACATTAAGGCTCTTATCTTTTGGGTTTGTTTATTATTAACGGCACGTTTTATTTAATCGGGATCGGCCCATGGTTCCTGTTCAGACACTGCAGAGGATGGCTTTGATTTCCTCTTTGGCAAGCAAGCCCCTGCAGCACGGCGCTCCTGCCACAGCACTGCCCTGCGCGAACAGAGCCTTCTCACCGTCTGCTTAGAGGGGATGATGCAGGGAGCCACCAAACCCTCCAAAATCCCACGCACAGGCTAGAAAAACCTCATTTCTTTTGTTACCGTCAACCCTCTTTGTGCATCACTGCAACGGAGGGGCACGGCACCGTCTACGCTTTTCCCTGCAGTAGGCTCTGGGCTGCAGGAGTCCTGGATGCTGCTCGCTTCTGGGCTGTCCGGAGGGGAGCTGACGAACGGCTCCAGTGCAGATGAGGGCTATGGCCTTCCATCATCCTGCATGGTGGTATTAGTCAAAACCACCTGTAGTGACAGCAAGTATGCCCCAATTTCAGGATTAGCCTGCATCGCTTTGTGCCACAATTCCTAGAGAGAAAGAGGCGCTGGGAAAGCAGGGTCTAGCAAACCTGCACGTAAAGCTTTTCCTACCCCAGGCCTAAATGAAGTCATTTGCAGCAGGAATCACGCTGGTTCTGTTCACATGCAAAAGCATTCAAAGTTGTACAAATGTCCATCAAAGCTCAGTCTCAGACTCCATTAAACACCAGGGCTGTCAGCCAGAACATGACCACATCAAAAGCCTCCATGAATTATTGCAGAAGCGTTAACAGAATAGTTCTCTTGCAAAAGTGTTCAGGCTCTCTGAAAACAGTCTTAAGAGGCATGAAATCTTACCCTTGCAAAAATAACAGTTAACACTTGAGCTATCCGCCTCTCAATCCTATCTTCACTTACTGTAAGTCAACCAGCAACCAACAATGTGAACAGAGTTAAGACAATTTACATCACAGGATGAAGTGTTTATTATCCTCGTTTATTTTGTTGTCCCATCTGAATTCGTCTCCCCTGAGGAGCCGCTCCATCACTGCCTGCATCGGAGCATCCCGAGGAGCAGCCGACGTGATATGCTATGAACATCTCCATCCCCGTGCCTGCTACTGCATGGCCTCTCAGTTGCAGATACACACTGCTGTACCACAGACAAACTGCGCCGCTTCAAAGTCTTTTTACACGGAGGATGGCAGAGCACGCTTTGTATGGACAAAGTACTCGGATAGAATATTAAACTAAATAATAGCAATTAATTAGGCTTGTGTAAAGCTATTAACCTTCAAATCCCTATAGAAATAATAAGTAATGCTCAAATCCTCTGGGATGCACATGATATTACCCCACTCCATAGAAGCAGCAGCAGAGATCCAGAGCAGGGAAACGTTTTTTGCCCAGGGCAATGCTGCAGCGGGGGGAGGCTGTAATCATCTCCTGTTCCACAGACCAGGCTGCTGCTTTTAGACCACACTTGCACGGGTGGATACAAGCGATACCTACAGATACACGTGTACTGGGCACCCCATTTTTAGCTGTTTATTACAACCTGACACACTATGTTTGCAGACTAGCATTTGCATCATATGGAAGTCAGACTTTTCTGGAACAGGTGAACCCTGCAATATTTTTCTTCTCTAATCCTGCCTGCAATCCTGTGCAGCTGATCACAACAGCCTTTCTCCCCACCTCCTCCTCAGGGTTAGCATTGCACCCATATGGAAAACGGGAGATCTTAATCTTCTCCTAAGCACCGTTCCCAAATGCCTTCCTCAACTTCTATAGGTAAGATAATACAAAAAGCTCAGCATCAGCTTAAACTCAGAAGTCTCTCCAGGGTGTTACATCCACAGCACCAATAAATCTTGTAGGTTTTTTTGCGTAGTATCTCTACAATTCAGCCTTCCCTGGGGCACACAGCTAACCTTCTCCAGGTTTTCATCATCTTGTGGCCTAATTATTGCAACAACCACAACATTTTCATCTTTGTTCGGAACACCGGTAGGTTTTGCTTGCATCACCCCTTTCTGTGCATCTCTCCGCTGGCTCGCCCCTCCTAATTGCATCAAACACAGGCTGCCTCGGCTTTCAGAGGCCTCCACAGCTTCTCCTCCCTTTGCCACCTTTTGTTCAGCTTGGCCCAGGGTGCCAGTCTCTATTGCACATCGATTATGGTAAAAGCTGCCTATAAATATCCACAAAGCAACTTCAGTGCTCTGCTTCAAATCTTGTCTAAAACCTCACTTGCTGCAATGTGTGAAAAAGGCTTGAAAACCGTTAGATTGCCCGTGTCCTGAAACCATTAATTTTAATGTTGGCTCCTAATGCCGTTATTTTCTAGACTAGTTCTGTACTTATCTTCTCTCAGATTATAAGCATACTTGTAATTAAATTACGCCATTGCACATTCTCTGGTTTGGATTTTGCACAGCACTTACTAACACAATGGTACTCCAGCCTGCGACTGGGCTCCCCACGCGTTATTACATTAAATGGGAAATTAATAACAACACTCCCAAAAGCTCACGGTTTCCTGGGGTGGGATTGTCCCTCCAATAACGCTAATGAATCCTGGGGTGGACCCTCACGCTGCTGTTTACATGGAAATTACAGCTCCCAGCTGCCTCCCTCCCATTACGGGGCAGGAGGAGCTCTTTGCTGGGGCACCTTATTTGCCTTTTGTGGTGGCTCAATTCCCATCAGAAACAATGGTTCTTTCGTCAAAGTCGGCTCAAACCTACCCCAAAGACCCTACAATTAGCTGGCATGATGGATTCCAGAAAAAAGGAGAGATACAAAATGCAGCTCAGGGCATCTTAACAAGGGGAAGACTCCGCTCTGAAAATCCTTGCTCTTCAGGGGTGCAAGATATCCTGCTTTACTGTAATGAAAGTCCTCTTGTCCAACGTCCTCCAACAATCTGCCTTTAATGGGGTTACTATTGCAGAGGTAAAGCATTTTATATGGAACCAGGTTTACATTATCCTGCTATTCGGAGATCTAGCTTGAAATGCTGTTCAAATCCTTTAATCCATAAATAGGATTCCAGCCAGAGCTGGGCTGCCTTCCAAAACTGTAATCTCCAGTATATGAATTATTACAAAAAGATTAGGGTGTTTCGAGTAATAACATTTCAAATAAATCAGCTTTCATGGAGGAACAACAAACTAATATCAGAAATAACAATATAAAGACATTTATATAGCCACTTGCTGGAATAACTTCACTAACCGGGGGGATTCTTTTCTCATTGGCACCGCTTGCTTTGAGCCACGTACACCTTTGCCTTTGTCCCTTCGCTCCTGGGCTCTGCTGCAGAGCAAACACGGTGCTCCTGGCCCGTACCCCAGCCCCTTCGCATCGCCTCAGAGACAGAGGGGTGCTGGTGGTAACGCAGATGACGCTGTTCTCTCCGAGCCTTCAGCTTTACACAACGCTGCGATGAGGATGGGCAGATAATCCTGAAGGCCAGCAACATTCCCCTAACTCCATTTTAATAACGGTGAGCTGCGAGTTTAATTATTATTCCTAGTGCATTTGCAAAAGCTCTCCTTCCCCACACACACAACATGTACACGCATGCAGGGAGAGCTAAATAACTATCCCTTCTCAATTATTTCCTGCTTCTTTTGGCAATGCTGTTATATGACAAATTTATTGTGCTTTTTCTTCACTGCAAACTGTACTGGCACAGTAAGGAACCATGTCTACAGAGTTCAAAACAGTAAAATGGAGAGAAATTAAGAGGCACAGGGTCTGGGCAGGTGAGATGGCAGGAAAGGAGAGATGGAAACGAGCAGAGCTAAAAGCCCGCAGTCCCTCGAGCTGCCTGGGGACTGGGCAGGGGCATGGGCTCGGTGGCGGACAGCAAACCGCAAACCACAAGTCTCCTTTGGCCTGAAGGCAGAGGCTCGGGCTGGGCAAGCGAGGGGATGCTCAGCACCGCCGCCAGCCGCGATGCTCCAGGTTGCTTAGTGACAGATCTGAAGTCCGAGGTGCCCATGGATTTATGGCGTTCCTCCCCGCCTTCCAAGTGCTATGAATAAATGACACATCTCAGTTCCTTATTTATCCATTTGTGAAGCTTAATGGGCAGCTGTAGAGAAGAGTATTGAGCCTTTTATGGGGTAGGGCAGGCTAGTTTCCTGATTTACACTTGCATCAATAGAGAGCGGAATATGGACTCTGCAGATCTTATTTAGCTTTTCAAAGAAAACAAAGAAATCCAAAGAAACACAGCAAAACTGTGCATCTTGAAAAACAAAGTAAACCTGGTGCCAACTAGGAGCCCCTGGTTTGAATTCAGACCTGATAATACTATCAAAAAGGCAAGAAAGCTCCTGCTAGATGCAGTCCTGGGCCAGCAAACGGGCTTGTTCCCTGCACAGACCTGACTGCAGCATCAGGCTCCAAGGTAAAGACCCGCAGCCCACAGCACAGATCCATCCAAGCACACGCTCAGCTTTAACACGCTCATCTGCCTGTTGGAGTCAATGGGCCCATTTTAAGAGATAAATAATGTACGTAAATGTTTTCAAGATCTGGGACTACAAGTTCCAGGTGGTCCTTGCAGAGTATACGGACCACGTTATTGCTGCGCGGCGTAGTGGCCAGTGGTCCGTGCAGGGCTGCGGGGATCGCTGCCCACCGCGGGCTGGCCTGGGACAGCCAAACCTACGGATGAGCAGCTGAGGAAAGTTGCCTTGGCAGCCCATTTTCGTCAACTGTTCTTATTCCCATAAACTAACCCCCCGAGACCTTCAAAACCCAATCACACCTAAAGCTCCTGAAATTAGATCTTTAATAAAAGATACCCAGTGTACTATCAGAAACAGCTCGCAGACATTTTAGCATAAAAAAAGTTTGATGGTCCCCGTCATTTTTGGCAAGCTTCTTCAGATATTCAGCTGTGATTTACACAGGACATTTTGCTCTCATACGATAAATTACACCGGGACACGAAGGAGAGCGAATAGCAAGTGAATCAGTGCATCTCATTTTCAAAGGTGCTATGAAAAGGAAAATTAGAGCCAGAATTAATTATTTTTTTTAAAATGCTGTGGATTTAGGGAAAACATTAAATCATGCATGCGACGTTCAAAGCAGCACTACTATAAAGTTAAAGCGCTACATTCTTCTAGTGCAGACCTATTCCCCCCCCCCCCCCCCCCCCCGAGTGGTCACACCATCATCAAAACTATTATTTTTGCAAGTATCTCAGTTATTCCAGATTGAAACGTTTTCAGTGCAAGCCTACAAAAACTAACAAAACCCCACAATGCCTTTTCTCCTTTTTACTTCCTAATGGACAGTAACGCAAACAAGCCATAATCACATGAAATACAACTCTCTTTGCCAGCCTATAATTTTTTCTGTGGTGCATTAAGGAAGAGAGCAACACCTTGGTTAGAGACTGTCAGCACGTCCACTACACAACCGGCATTATTTTTCCCCTGGAATTCATCTTTCAACCATTTCAAATTGAGCTGAAACTTTGACATGCAGACTGTCAGTTCAGAGAAGAATTATTATTATTCCCAGAAAATTAAATAAATCAGGTCAAACTTCATGACCAGCTTTCCCACCCACCGTGCATAAAACTCCCAGTTCCTTCCCTCCCCCTGTTCGGCCGCCTCTGAACACCTTCAATTTTAAACAAAGCACGAATGCTGCTTAGTACTGATTGAGGTAGGGTCCTCGATGCAAAGGACTGCAGTGCTCAGGAGCTTGCCAGAAGGCTCAGGGAGCATGTTTGCAGGGCATGGGCCGTACGGGCACCTGCACGGGGCAGGATTTATCCAGAGTCTGTACAGTCACTTTTCTGAATGCAAACTGCAACAGGAGCATTTCACAGAGAACAGGGTAATTCAAGCTAAGGGGAAAAAAAAACCAAACCCAAACCCCACCAAACCCCAGACATAAGGAAGCACAAGTATTTGTTGCTGCAATAGCTACTGCAGAGCAGCACAAGTGGTAAAGCCATCGCCACGGACTGCTTACGAGCCACCCAGCTCCCTCAATGCTATCTCCTCCCAGCCCTCCAGCAACAGCCAGAGCACTTAACTCAAGTCACCTCACAGCTTTCCAGGTTAAGCAAAAGACCAAAAGTTTGATTTAATCAACTCCATGCTACACATAGCAACAACTTCTTGCACTTTTATATGTCATGCAATGAACTCCCATGCCCATCCAGTGACTCACAGCATATTTTTTTTTTTTTTTTCCATGCTATTATTTCTCATACCTTTTTTGGCTGAAGAAGATATGCTGCTACAGCCTGCTCTTGAATAAACCTCAAGCGAACCTCCATTTCTTCTTTCAAAAACATCATCCCACCATGAAATTCAGCACGACCCTCTGAACAGAGCTGCAGGACCTTGCCTGGCCTTTAAAGCAAAGCCCATTGCCAACACCTGGGCACCTCCTGGACCTCCCCAAGGCCTGGGTGATTCTTTCCAGCTGGGCTCAGCCCTGCTGAGGACACACAGCTGGGGAGCTCTCCTTAACTCTGGTTTCTTAACTCTTCCCTTGCAAAGCTCAGGGTGCTGCCTCCTCTGTGGGGTGCTCAGGCTGTTAATGCCGCGGCAACGGTATTTCTTATTTCACGGACAACGTGCATCGCGGCGTTCAGGGCCCCTGTCCTGTCCCGAGCATCCTGCCGTCACGCTGGCGCCCAGCCCCTGCTCCCCACTCTGCAGAGAAAATGGCCAGAGTTGTCCTTGGCGAATGCGAATAATGTTGTTTTACTGGATTCGCCAGCATTTTTAATGCCTATCATTATGTACTGATTGAACTAGATTAAATAAAAGCCACCTTGCTCAGTGTCTCCTTATGACTGCAGCCTGTTTCCACCTGACTTAGGCTGCTCAAGGAGTCAATGAGACTTTTATGCATACATTACACTCAGATATGGCATTTAGCAAAAATAATAACAACATCTGACAAAGTTTATTGTACTAAATAGAAGGTTGAGAATTCTTTTAACCTACCGTACATGCAGGAGGTAGCTGCACAGAAACAACAGAAAATAGCACAGATCGCTGTGAAATAATTTGCTATTCATTTAGCTGTCAGGTGTACTTTTGAACAGAAGTTCTAGCGTAATTCAGCTTTAATAAATAGATGCTTAAAATACACTTTGTACTATGTAACCGTCTCCTTGCATTAAACTGAAAAACTCAATCAATAATCCAGAAAAATTCAACCCAACAGCAGGCTGTTTTCCTATTATTGAACCTTTTTGTCCAATAACCTAGACAACTAGATTAACTGTAAAGTATGTGCAATGTAATAATTCTCTACTATGAATATTGCATTGCTGGGATCCATTAGCATTTTAGACAGGCTGTAATTAGGCATGATGGAACCATGTGGATTTTGGAGTTTAGGCTCATATCCAAAAATCCCAGAGTGAAATTTTTACCTACTTCCAGAATTTTGGTGTTAAATGACAAAAGGACGGGCACAAAGCCTGTTTCCCCAAAGGCGAGCGCTGCCCTGCTGCAAGCACTGGGCAGACCGTGCCGTCCGTGCTAGGAGGACCACCTCAAAAGATGGTGCGTCCTGGGGAGGAGAGCTGGAGGGGAAAGACATGGCTGTGGGTGAACCTGCAAAATAACTACGGGACAGGCTGCAACCTAAAAATCACCTGTGGAATTGCTGCCAGATAATTATTAAATCCCTGCCAGGGACCAATGCCCAATCTAGTTCTCAGTCTAAGATGGGCAAAGAAAAGGTTTTTTTCGTTATTAAACTTTCAGACACACTTCCAGGAAAATTAGGGATTTTTGAAACGTTTTCTTTCCAAACACTACGACTTTGGTTTGAGCCGAGTGCCTTAAGCTGGGAAGGTTTGGAGGAGCAGCCGGTGTCTGTTCGGACCGCGGAGCCCTTACTCCATCATTAACGCCCGGGCTCTGGCAGTCGGCTGCTGGCTTCGGTGCGTTAGCTCATCCGACCGCAAGGAACATCAGAAACGTGCCCGCTACTCCTAGCGCTTTGTAGCTATGTGGTTGTTTTGAAACCTCTTCCAGCTTTTCGCTGCTGGGATTAAGATCTTGATTGCTTTTGAATCTTTTTTCCTCCTCTCCCTCTCCCGCTCTCTCTCTGATCTAATCTCTCACTAGATGTTGGTACTGCAGCTGAGCACTAACCACAGGCGCTTAGATTTATATAGCCATACCCGCAGCAGACATCAAGGTGAGATCAGCTGTTCCGTGAATTTTTCATGCCAAACTTTTGCTTTGCTCGATCTGGCAGGGCTTTTTTCTTCTCCTAACAACTGGGGACGCAGCACAGAGTCTAGAGAGAGATAAATGTACTTTGTGATGATTTGGTTTTCCACTTTTTTGAAGGGGACAATATTCCAAGGACACAGCTTTCAAAATATTGTCCTGCTTGCCACCGAGGTTTCTGACTGATGTGTCGTATATTATCCAGCGCTGCAAAACCTAAGTGAAGTGGATGAGTGAAAGTTATGATTATAGAATTTCTTGTGACCCTAAGTCGGTATTGAAAACGTCTACCTTTGTATTATCTAAACTCTCTTTTTATATTCTTTCACTTTTGTTGTGCAGATCCATCAATAAGACACATCATAACTCTGCCGTCCCCCTCTTGGGCAGATTCTTCCCATTTTCAGTTAACACCAGTGCAAGGCGAAGTGCCAGCGAGCGCGTGATATACGGCCCTGCTCGCAGTTCCATCCCCAGGAGCTATTTGACACAGCGTGGCTTCGGCCCGAGGCCTGAAAGCACAAGCCCAAACTTTGTATTTTAATATTACGTGATAACCTCATAGAAGGATATGGTGTACTTCAGAAATGCACTCTGAATGCCATGGAAGAAATCAATGTCCAGTCCCCAAAATGAGCTCCAAAGGTCCAAACAGATGATAAAGCATATGAACTATTTTCCGTAACAATAAACACAGCCCCGGGAGCCCTCTTGCCTAACCTCACTTCTGGCTGGAGCGGTGGAAAAATTCACCCACTAGCTTCGATGTCAAGTTTGCAAAAAGCTGCGTTCGTGTTTATCCTCTCACTGACTCAATGACACATTGTTAACACAGTATTTTCTGTGTGTACGTTTTGGGATGTATGGGGCCGGGTGTATCTGCAGTGGAAAGATGTACGTATAAAGAGCGCGGGCGCAGCCCAGGCCTGCGCGCGGCAGAGATGTATTGCGCGGGGAGGGAACATAGACAACGGATCCCAGTTCGTGCAGCTTTTCGGGAGTGGGAAGCAGAGGCTGATGGATGACGAGTCAGGCAGTAATGCACTCAGGGGGTCGGTTTTGCTCTGTCTTACCCTGGTGTAAAACACTCTTGTCTTCAGTGGAATTGATCTCTCTCTGAAATCTCCTCTTCCAAATGTTAATACTGGTAAGGCATTGTTGTTTACTGTCTAAAATCGTTGTATTCCTTTCTCTGAATATTTCTTCCTGCAGTTGCTGTGAATTACTTACCTTTTTCTCTTAAAAACTCTCGTAAGGAGATGCCCCGGTACCCCCGCTGCAGGCAGGGGGAGAGGCGACGCAGGCAGCGCTGCGGCTGCGGGCAGGGGCAGCAGGCAGGCGACCGGTTTGCCGCAGTCCGCCCTCCTCCTGACGATGCCCAGAAACACCCCAAGCCCTTCCTCGGGGGTGGAGGTTTCTGCTCGCCGGGCTCTGGCGCGATGCCCCAGCGGAGCTCACGTCACGGATGCTGTCAGCCTTTTAATGTGTTGTTAAACGGAGACGATGTGTCGTGCACCGGCAGACGCGGGGCCGCTGTTTGCACCTTCCTCTGGGTCAGCTGTGTTTTCCCAAGCCGAGGAGATTCGGTGCCTCTGACCCAGCTTTGTGGCTTGCGTTGGCCCAGCATGGGGGGAAAGGCCAGCGATCCCTTTTATTTCAATAAAAAAGTCTGAGCTTTCCTGATGTGCTTGCAACCTTAAAACTGACTGCAGCAACCTGCTGTCATCCTCCAACCTGCTAATTGAAAACTCGCCAGTTTTTGTCAGATGGTATCTTACGAACATCTGAAGTTCTTTTTGCCACTTTCATGCATTTTTTCAGTAACTTTTTTCATTACTTAGTCTTTTTTAACAGAGTTCATTTTCTTTGATCCTCACAAATTCTTCTCCCAGTTCCTCTGATAATTTTTAAAAAGAAATCACGGTAACTTTGAAACGCCTTTCCCCATGTCCATGCTACACAGCATGGCTAAGTGAGATTCCTTCCAAACCTTTAAGAATTGTAAATGTGACCCTGCTAAGAAAATGCAGAAAGTGTCATCTCTTATAACATATAAGACAGTAAAAGACTGTAATTTATAAGGCTAAGTACAAAGGGCTGTTTTTCTTTGAGCTAATTAACTGGAAGAAGAGCATAACTAATTAACTGGAGAGACACAGAAGGAAATATGAGGTTGTAGCAAAGCCCTGCGACTTTGGATGCTCCTTTTCATCTTGCCGATGGATTGCTGGGGATCGGGCTCTGCCGGGGGCCGGTGCGCGGCCCTTCCCTCTCCCCTGCTCTTCCCTGCAGGCTGCTGGCCTCTGAGTTTGGCTCCTGAAACCCGCAGACTGGGGCGCTGGCCTCACCCTCCCGAGGGGCCGGGGCTTGAAACCCACCGCAGTTTGTCGCGCCAGACAAGCGCCATCGCAAGGGAGATTTGTTCTTCCAAGACAAGGCTGTAGTTAATTCCTATTCAAGCGTCCAAATAATTCCAGTGATTTCTTGGTACCTCCAAAATTCAAGCTGCTGTTACTTCAATAGTTCAGCGCAGCACGCGGCTAGGCACCAGGCTGCAGACTTTGGGGCATCATCTCTAGTGACAACACCGATTTGTGGAGTCGTCGTAAGGGAAACTGAGGAATCTCAAGTGGTCAATCTCTTCCCCTCCCTCCCTCCCCTGGAAATCCATTAAAAGACATGTTTCGGGGAATAGGCATCAAAAATAAGTAACTGGTGTGCATGCACCTGATAACACCTACAAAATTAATCACAATAAATGACACTGTTTAATGGAGAAAATGGTACCTGCTATGGCTGTTACCTAGAAAGGAAGCCATTCAATTAAAAGCTAGAGAGGTGTTTAGGAATTTTCTGGGCAGATATAATTTCTTGCTGGATTCCTCAATCTGGCTAGAGCTGTTAAAAGGGCAGTAGAAAAACCTGTGCAGGAAAAACCCCTTGTCCTAAAGAAAGAATGATTTTCTGCATTGCTGACAGCATGTATTTGCTTGGCATTACTACAGCGTGCACCGTGGTGCGGATGCAGCCTAGCCTCGGCACTCGCGTGTTTTTTAATGCTGTTTTTGGATGATTCTGAGCGGCTCTGAGCCTCCAAGTAATGTGTTCCCAGTGCACTGCTGGGGCTCCAGCCACTGCCTTTCCTAGGAAAAATTCCAAATCTCGTCAAACCCTCGGAAGTTCTGGGCTTCCGTTGGTTTCCAGAGGCGGCTTGGCCGGGCAGCCCGGTAGTTACATCCCCTCTCCCTCCGAACAGCTCCGTCAGTGCGACGTGCCGGCGTGGCACCATGGTACAACCCAGAGGATTACGCTTTCCGATTTCAAGTTGAGCTCAACTCTAATCGGAATTTCTCACATACAGTGTATAACGAATGACTCTCTCAATAATGTTGTGCTGTCCAGCACACCCACTGGATGTCAGGTGCCATAAAAGTAAGAGAAAACAATATGCAGCACAAACATATCTCATTATTTTATGCTAGCTGCTGCAATTATTTTTTCTGTAACACTGGCAAAGAGTTCCATAAATTACACAGTTATCACCCATCTGATCTGCTTCTGAGTCTGCTCTGGACCTGCTTCCAGTACCAAACTGTCAGACAGCAGAGTGCTGAAATTTAATGCTCGCAGACATATCCTGAGATGCCTGGGAGCAAAGCTGAGGCAGAAGGGTTGCTTGTTTAGAGACCGCTCTTTAGTTCCTCCACGGATGCAGCTACATTAATATCTTTACCACGACTAGGAATGTGCTTAATTTCGTTAAATTAATTAAATTGCATAATAGCATTTGCTACTGAAGTAATCTTTCAAGGGAGTCACAGCCCAAGCCATCTCTGGGGCAGCAAGGACTCAAACCACATCCCAGGACAGGCATTTTTTGTGACGTCTTTGTGAGATGTCCGAGAGAAATCTCTGGGAAGGGGTATGATACACAAACCTGGACCGAGAGATGGTTGGAAATTTGATTTTCCCATTCCTTGGCGAGAAGGAAAACCAATCCAGGATCTCCCTGGGGAGGAGGAGAGGGTGATCTCCTCCTCTGCTGAGTGTATCTCGGTTTGTTGAGAGCGATGCCGCTCCTGGCCTCTCCCATCAGCCGGGGTCTTCTCTCGCTGCTAATGAGAGGCCAGGCAGAGTTGACGGCTGTGCTCTGATCTCATCAGCTGCCCTCCTTCGGCAAGAACGACCTCATTTTCATCTACTCTGACATTTTTCTTTCCATTAGTATCCAGGGCCAGAAACAATTTGTCCAGGTGCTTTGCCTTTTCCTTTTTATTCCCACAGCAGAGCAAAGTGAATCATAAAAATCACCGAAATTAGAGCAGGGAAAAGACCTTTTAGGCTGTTCCAGTCTTCCCTCGGGGGTAAATGCAGACAGGATTCCCACAGTACGTTTTCTAGTGCTTTAATCAGTTCAATTTTCATCCTGTGGGTCACAGAGGATTAGACAAGAGGAAGGTCTAGGGAATCAGCTCATCCTTTGTTTTTATCAGCAAAATCCTGTTCTGGGCTGAACCAGCAGGAAACTTTAGTATTTTGCTGACTGCTTGATAATTCAGAGTTCATATGCCAGTGAGATAGCAAAGAGGTGTCCTGAATCTGAAACACTTGGTTTAGTCTGATATCACGGCTACTAGTAGCAAGGACTGATCATTACGCGTGTTGCCTGCAAGGTTCAATGTGACTGTCATCGCGTGGTCCCCCTGCTATGCTGGCAGCTGTCCCTGTCCCAGAAAAGTCATTAAAATCGCTACAAGATGGACTAGGGGTAACTTTGCAAAAGATAACGAAAGGATTTAGAACCTAATTCTCTCTGTCTGTCAAAAACATGTAGTATCTGTCACTTGGGAGCATGGGATCCATCCCCTGGCTGTGCTCTTTGGTGACATTCTTACCAGTACTGGGTTAAAAATCCCACTGGCTTCAGTGGGAGCAGATTTGGGTCCAGGCTGGACTACAGCCCCAGCAGCTCCTGGGGTTTTCACAGCTACCTGGGATGATCAGCGCTGGAGTCATCTGAGTTGTATCGGAGCAGGTTATCAAAACACTCTTTCCAAAGCCCAGCCTAAACTGCATGCTAAAGAAAAGGTATTATTGGAAATGCCTAAACGAGAAAAAAGAAAGCAATATGGACACGCCGGCTGAAAAAAGCGTATCAAAGGGCTGGATGCAAAGTTCACTGAAGATCATGCAACTTCATCTCCCGATTTGAACGAGCGTTTGTTTGACTCCTAAACTCCAGGACTGTGTGTATACTGGCAGTGGGAACCGTGCAGCTGCGTAAGCCACACCAAAGCCACGTAGGATCCCTACCTAAAAACACTGACAGAGGCGAAGGCGGCAGTGGGGAGAAGCTGTGCTTTGTGCCTGCTCGGGAGCTGTGGGAAGGCAGCAGCATGAGCCAGATCAGCAAGGCATAAAGCAAGGCTGAGTTTGGATTTGACGAGTGTCAACACGCACTAACAAAGGTTTATGAGTCCAGATGATAAACAATAATGAGAACAGCTGCATCCCAAATGAATCCTTCTTCTGAGAGAGAATATAGGAGATTTCAGCTTATTCAAGTAACATTAGCTTGGGGCAGGGTTAGATTGTTCTGCATTTTGACCTGATTTTGTAATTATCGCTCCTTCATAGAAAGATGTGTTGTTTAAATATCCTCTAATTTGCTTTCAGAGATCATAAACCCCTCTTTATTATCTGCTGCGATGTATTACAGACAGATAATGACTGACTTTTGCCTTCTTTACTTGGAAAAGTGCATTTAATTTTGTGAAATAATGGAGGCGTTTGTTCATCTTTAATACTATTTTCTGTGCTTCATTCCCTTTTACCTAATAAAACAGCCTCCTTCGGAGGTCCACTCTGTGTGATTACTCCTAATGCAGAGAACTGTGTACAGCTGAGGGCACCGATGTGTTAGATATTCATCAAAAACATTGTACAAAACTGCTGCCAGAGTATCACACAGAAATGCCCAGTCTCAGGTTTAATCTGTTCCATTTAATGCACGCATAGCTATCAAGACTTTTTCCAAATTACTTGTAATTACGGCGTTTGTCATTGCAGAATGAGGGTGTCTTAGGCCAGCACCGAGTCCGTATTTAGCAGAAGGGATGGCGGCCAGGAGCTCTCTGGAGAGCACCTCTGCTGACTGAAGGGAAAGCCTTCCCCAGCCCAGCGAAAAGAGCTCAAGTACTAAAACCCAGGGATCATTCCAGGTTCTGCACAGTTACAACAGAAACCCTCCATCTACTGGTTCGCTGTACGCAGCCACAGTTATTCCCATAAAAGAGGGCTTCATTGCATCACTCTGAGCAGATTTTAGCTTTAGTATTATGCATGCACAGCACTTTTTCCTGGATATTTGCAAAGCTTTTAAAAATATGAAATAGTTACTGCTTGTGCTTTCTCAAATGTATCAATTATTTTTAATTTCTCAAAACTGCTACAGTAGCATACAAATAGAGTAGAAATGAGAAGGGCTTTTTTTCTCAAGAATAGGGTTTAAGCATCCCCAGACATATTCAGATGGAGGGGAGAACTGTAACAATAGCTTGTTCCCTACATATTTTCATCTGGTTTTAATGCAGTTTCTGCTTATATATTCTATTATATGGCTAATTATTCATTCTCTCTCTGGCACTTTGAGATGCGCTGTATATTTTATTATTATTTGTATCGTAGCATGATTTTTTAATCATTTTGCAGACACACAGCAAGAGCCAGATTTGCAGCCTTAGCAAGCACTGGGCAGCAGCGGCTTTGGACTTAGAGCTGCTCCAAAGTAAATCATAGAATCACAGAATCATCGAATCGTTAAGGTTGGAAAAGACCCTTAAGATCATCAAGTCCAACCATTAACCCAGCACTGCCAAGTCCACCACTAAACCACATCCTCAAGCACCACGTCTACCCGTCTTTTAAATACCTCCAGGGACGGGGACTCAACCCCTTCCCTGGGCAGCCTGGGCCAGGGCCTGACAGCCCTTTCGGTGAAGAAGTTTTTCCTAATATCCAACCTAAACTTCCCCTGGCGCAGCTTGAGGCCGTTCCCTCTCATCCTATTGCTTGTTCCTTGGGAGAAGAGACCGACCCCACCTCTCTACAACCTCCTTTCGGGTAGTTGTAGAGAGCAATAAGGTCGCCCCTCAGCCTCCTCTTCTCCAGGCTGAGCCCCCCCAGCTCCCCCAGCCGCTCCTTGTAAGACTTGCGCTCTAGGCCCCTCACCGACTTCGTTGCCCTTCTTTGGCCACGCTCCAGCCCCTCCATGGCCGCCTTGGGGTGCGGGGCCCAGCGCTGAGCACAGCATTCGAGGGGCGGCCTCACCAGTGCCCAGCACAGGGGCACCATCACCTCCCTGGTCCTGCTGGCCACACCACTCCTGATACAAGCCAGGATGCCATTGGCCCTCTTGGCCACCTGAGCACACTGCTGGCTCATGTTCAGGCGGGTGGCAACCAACAGCCCCAGGTCCTTTTCCACCAGGCAGCTCCCAGCCGCTCCTCCCCAGCCTGGGGTGAACGTTCAGGTGCAAACTTTTACTTTTGGTAAAGGCAAGTTAACGGGAGGGAGCTTACCCCCAGGGGAAAGAGGATTAAGGTCCCTTCAATTTAACGGGCTAATAACAGGCCGATGTAGAGTTCCCGTGGAGCAGCTGAGGCACCTGCAGTCACATCGTGCCTTGCCTTGCTCCTGTGGCCGCACAGGGCCCGGAGCTTGCCCCGAGCCCCTGGCTGGGGCAGGAGCCGCGGGGACACCCCTGCCTGTGGCCGGCGGCTGGTGGGGCAGGAGGAGAGTGGGAAACCCGCACCCAGCCCTCCTGCGGCGCGTTGCCGACTGGGTCACAACACCCACTCCATCTGCCTCCATTCCTGATTTTTTATTTATTTTGAAGGCATCACACAACAAGGCAGGAGATAGCCTCAGTCAAAAGACTACCACGCTATTGCCCGTTATCTCCATTTCACTTGCTGACTGTCCCTTCCAGTCATTTATTCACCAGTAACGGCATACAGCACAGTTGTCCGAATGGCAAATGAGACAGAAACTTTGCATACGGGACCTAATTCCTCTGCACCTGGGAGACGGGTCTCTACCTGCCTGCAGCCTCCGTTATGGGTAACAAAGACCTACAAACACAACGCCGAGCAGCATGCGCGGGCAGAGGGAAGGGGAAGCTCTCTGGGGTGCTCTTAAGAAAGGTAACCCCTTACGTACATATAACAGAAACAATTCCCAACGCTTCTGGCTAAGTGACCTAGCAATACAGCTAAGAACAGAGATAATATGCGATGTTCAAACACAAGGATGGCATTTCCCATAACTGCACAGAAATATGGGACACTTTCCCTCATTTTACTGTATGTAATTGATACGAGGCCAGGAGCTGCTGGCAGATTAAATTTTACAACCCATGACACACCAAGGCCTTGACTCAAAAATTACTTGCACTCGACTCTAATTATTCACATTCTACCAGTTCAGATGTTAGGGATATATGCCATTTATTCTGAAGGAAAATGATTTGCAAGCCCACAGCAGAAAGAAACAGAAAAGCAGGGGCTTAAACACCGCAGAGCCGCACAGCCAGCAACGCAGGAAGGTGCGAGGGAGCAAACGAGCAAGTACTTGACGTGGGGAAAATAATCAGGGCGTTACAGTCCGCTAAAGCCCGTACCGCTGGGTCTGCATCATGTGTTGTCACCCCTGCTCTTGGAGGAGAAGCACAGGAACAGTTTTAGCACACAAAAGCAACTACTGATGGACAGAGAATAAAAGATATTAATAATGAAGAGGCTTCTTGGTGCTTGCAGAATCTTGCTCAGGAGTGAACAGAGAGGGTTGAGCAAAGATCAACCGTGCCAGAAGACCCATATGCTCAGAGATTTCCCAAACAAGCACCCACAGAAATCCCGAACAAATGCACAGGAAAGCTGACTCAGCAGAACACAGCTTTCTACACGAAATTGTTCAGAAAGCAAACAAGCTCCTATACAAACAGTTTTGCCATGTTTTCCCTGAGCACAGGGCAGGTTGCCTCCCCGAGAGCCCTGTCAGACTCATGTTTTAAACCATGCTACAGGCCATATTGGAAATAATTCACAGCATGGCTCAGCTGGCTGGGTTCCTTGTTGTGTAAAAACACAGGATGGATGAGGCTGGCTTTTTTCTAAATGAAATTCAAAAAAAGAAACTATAATTATGCTAGGAGAACATTCATTTGCTTGTTAAGTGAAATTTGAAGGGGAAACGTTAATGATGTTAGGAAGAAAATCAGATTCTCTTGTTAAACTAAATTCCAAGAGAACTCTGTGCATATGCTGGACAGCACATTAAGTATCAAAGACTCATCAGTGATTCATAGAAGACTTTTTTCTCAGCGACATGAATTATTTTAATGGGAAAAGATATGAAGATATTTTAGATGAAGACGAGGAGTGAATATTTTTTTATCTCTGTCCTTTGGAAACAGATAGTGTATAAATAAGCCTTAAGTTTAAAGGCCATTTGAAAAAAAAACCCACAACTTTATATTTATTTATATATTACGTTAACAGAGAAAAAATAGGTTCTAATCCCTCAAATTCGACTTGGAATTGCAAATAGGTCGATCTGTTTTCAACTAAGCTAAGGGAAAATGAATATATAGTACAAGCTTGTTTAGATGCTCTCTAACCCCTTTACCCACTTGCCGACAGGGCCGAGCACGTGCCTCCCTGGGCGGCTGGAACCTGCTGCCAGCGCCCGGCCGCTGGCCAGGCTGCCCTCGGGTACTGCTGGTCGCCTCTGGGCTCGCAGGTACCAATCTCCTGTTCATACGAGTTCCGCTAAAATCAACACCGGTGGAATAATAATATTAATGTTACTAATAATCCTCTTTCTGAGGAAGGATCTTGCAGTGTTAATTGGGCATGACATTAATAGATTAGGCCTGATTTCACACCAGCATTAAGTATTTACTTAACATTATATCACAAACAGGTACACTGAGGCAAGGAGAGCTAATCTACTTTCATTCACACACTCCTAATTCCAGAATAATTCCGTTGCAGTTACTAATATGCTTTGGAAGAGCGCACAGCAAGCATACATCAGATTTTGAAACCGTTAACCTGATTTTGAAGTTAAGCGAACACAAGCAAAATGCATTTTCATGGGATTTGGCACATAAGGAAGGCACAGAGCAGCGTGCGGATGCCGGAATTCAAGTCTTGCTTTTTCCCTTCACCCACCAGCTATTTGCAGGCGATCCTCCCTACCTCCCAGTACCTTGTTTTCACCTCCCACCCTTGTCTCTCAGCTGCAGATGCTCATGAGCTGCTCTGCTCTCTGTTTGCCCATTCCTCAGCAAAGCAGAGCTTTGATCTCAGAGGTGGACACTAACAATTACTATAATACAAATAATAACTCTTGAATGCTAATGAAGGATACAATTAAAGGCAGTCAAGCATTTATTCCTGGAAACATATTCATAAATTCCGTCACCCAGCTCAGACGAGCGGAGGGCCGTCGGGGCTGCACCCCCAGCGCCGCTCTGCAGCAGTGGACATTCAGGAACGGCGGGGAGGGCTCCTCCCGCCCGGCCGCGGCCAAGCTTGGCAAAGTAATACCAAATACCCACATTTAATTCATTAGCTGACATTTAGAGGACAGTATAGTAGCAACATGACAAGCGAGCGTCAAATACAAAGGTATTTAGCGTTATCATATATCAGAGGTACCTCATACCATTAATTGTGGACACTGCGGTCGTGCCGCTATCAATCAATCACCAAATGTCCCCCTCTCCCTTCCTCTGTCATCCATCACCGGAGGTTTCCAACTATATATCCATCACCTCACATTCCTCAGGAGTGTCCATCACGCTGCTATCTGAGGACTGAACCATATGGGAGGAGGCGCAGCGTGAACTCCTGAGTGGGCAGATAAACCCTCTGTATCTCGCCAGCCCTCCTCCTTTTTTTGGGAAGTGCAGGGTAATCTTTAGAGAGCGATTTCTCTCTAACAGTCTTATTCT
The DNA here is from genome assembly GCF_965183815.1 of Platalea leucorodia. Classification (NCBI taxonomy): domain Eukaryota; kingdom Metazoa; phylum Chordata; class Aves; order Pelecaniformes; family Threskiornithidae; genus Platalea; species Platalea leucorodia. Next base: position 3,378,589 of record NC_138841.1, read on the forward strand.
TCCCGTCCCCAGCCACCATCCCTCCTCCCACCCGTGAGTTATTAGATGACATAACATTCACTTTGGTGAAATATATTATTCAAACTGAGTGGCTTAAAATTGAAATGCTTACATGGTCATGAACCCGAGCTGCAGTTAAAAATAAATCCCTTTATCTGTGCTGCATTCTCAGGCCTGCATTTTCCATGAAAAGTCCTTTAAAATACTCTGGACTCTGAGCCTGAACAAGATCAAATGTGACTTTTTAAAAATAGGATGCCTGGTCCTCTCCGCTTTCCTCCTTGGGTCGACAATGGGAGATAAATTTGCTCCGCAGGAACCTTTTGTGGGCTGTGCTGCTGAGGCAATTTGCAGTTTGCTGTGGAAAAGGCATCTTACGCTACATTTATCACCCCCTGCCGCTGGCTACAATTCAACCCACTTGGAGCCACCGAGCAGAGGTGCCGAGCAGAGCTCCTGCATTATTATTCTACATAATAATGGGTGTTCAGGGAAGCAGGAGACAAATATAGAGTATATTCCAGAAAGGCTCAGCTGGGGAACGGAGGTAAAAGGGCCAGAGGGTGGGCTGCAGGGAGGGAAGGCAGAAGGGAGGAAGGTTAGCGAAAAACTGAATAAACTTGTTCATCGAACAAGGCCTTTCCCTTGCAGCGTTAGATGAATGCTTCTGCCTCACCTTGCGACGCTGGATGTCATCGTCTTCCAGCAGGCGCCGGAGCCGCCCGCGTGGACATGAGCATCCTCAGTCGCGGCGTCAGGGTCTATCAGCAGAGGTATTCCCTCTGTTCTTCCCAGGGGACCCGGGATGCCCCTTGGCCAGTTCCGACCTCATGCAGGGGAGGAGAGGTGAGAGAGCTCAGCCAAACGCCCCAGTGATGGGCTTAAAATAAGGACTTGAACAGGAGATAACAGAACAGCCTTGTCCGGTAGGAGGTCAAGGCACTGAGAAGTTAATGAAGCGACCTACAGGCACACTGTAAGTCAGCAAGGAATCCAAAGGTTCTGTGTTTTAACCCTTGAAATTCAGCCGCCTTCTACCATATACACATGGATCTATTTCCTCTACTGTAAAACTAAAAGCCATCTAATGTATCGTATAAAGACAGCAGAAAAAACTACATAACATGTTGTAAGCAGACATAGATGATCAGAGGACAGTTCTGTACTTTTATATCGTTATTTTTTAAGGTTCAAAATCAAAAGAGGGATAACTTTTTACTAAATAGAGCTTACAGGCAGATATGCCTTTATCTTGCCATCCTATACACTTGCAACCCAGAGCTTTGTTGAAAACCTTTGGTGAATATTTTGGGTAGCAAATGTCTGGTGAGGAAACGTTCTGAGCATGTCAATTGTAGGAATTTTTCTCATATGCCTAAAAAAATGACATTCCTCTCATGTTTCAGAATTTCACATCTGTGAGGATTTTATTTTTTGAATGCAAGAACGAAATATAACCTCCTGTCTGAAGATGCAGGGTTTGATCCTTCGATTGCTTCATCTCTGGTCCTTGCCAGCGTCCCTGTCTGACACTTGTCATTACCCTTCCTCTGCACAGGTACCCCCTTCCCCCGCTGTCGGCTTTCACAGTTATGCCAATACTAATTTTTCTTTTCCAGAGTAAGTTGGCTAATCAGATCCTTGAAAGAAAACTTTCAGCTGGATATTTGTATGCAGCCCCTAGACAGAAATGCAGATTTAAGGAGGCAGCCATATGCAAGCATGAAGGGAGCAGATGTTGTACAATCAAGGGTAATTTAAAAGAGAGGGGGAAGGTGATAGAAGGACAAAATGAATCCAAAGTCAAGAAATTTTTTGTTGTCGCTACAAACACAAAAATGATGTTCTACTTTGCACCTTCAAGTTCCATGCTGAAAACACTGGTTGCCTTCTGGGTCACTGCCACCAAATGCCACCTCTCTTTACAGATGTTGTAATTTCAGAGCTGTGCTATTGCTTCTCGCACTGAACAGAGAATTCATCTTACGCATCTTTCCTTTCATCTTCCAGCCTCTTTGGAAGATGGAGCATTCCCTGCTTTTGAAACACGACTTTGCACCAGACTCCCGGCAAACAGAATGCAAAGGCACTTCTAGCAGTGGAGGCAAATAGGAGTCAACCATGCTCTAATCTATCATCCAGTCAATTTAGGCCCCATATTTGTTTTCTCCTCCCTCTAAAAAGTACGAGCACCATCAGTCATGCCCTATGAAAGACGATCTTGCAGAGGAGCCTGCGGGGATGCCGGCGTGCTCCACGGCTCACTGCAGGGACCAGCCTTCTGCCGACGGCACCCGTTAGCGCTGCTCTCCTGCAGGTGCAATGTTCCATGTGGTTAAGCCACGAACACCCCTGCAGCCGTGCCGCGGCACAGGAGAAGGCAGAACTCACTGAGAATCGCTGTGCCTTGCTTGCCTCGGACAGAAAAAACCAGAGATAGGACTAGCTCCTGTGAAATCCAGAAAAGATGAACTCAGTAGGTCACGATGAGGTGAGGGGCAGAGTTTTGTGTTGGCTCCAGATCCAAAAAGTCAAAGCAGCAGCTAGGACCTTGTCTCTCCACTCTACTTTTAGTGCTGTCAGCCTTTTGCATCCGTGGAGATCAAATTTTGCCTTTCTTCCATGAAAAGAGATTGAAAAAGGAAAATAAGTAATTTTTTTGTAATTCAATGCAATACTAATCAATTGTGACAGGATCTAGAGAATATTTTCACGGTGCCAATTACTTAAAGGGCAAAGATGCCATAGTACCATTAAAGTAATAGCGCAGACAGCTCTCTAGGACATTGTGGAACAATGTACTAAATGTTGTTCAACTTGTTCAGTGAAATAAAGTATTGGATCATTAACCTTACCAATGTCAATGTGTTGTCACTATCAAATTCAACTAAATGAGTGTCCAAGGTAATAGTTAGAAGCACACTTCCCGCCGAGGAATGCATTAATACATTACTGGCTGCTAATAAAAGAGAAACTGTAATGCAGTGCGAGGAACTTGGAGAAGAGCTATAAACGTGCACTGAAGAGAGGGTCAGCCTGGGTGGGATAGCCAGAGACCTACCGGTACGGGCGGGCGTGCACAGACAGATTTATGCCCTCACACATGCACGTTCACAACCCATGAAGTGACTACATAGAAAATTTATGAAAGCAAACTCCAAAGCTGCAAACATGCATTACGGAGCAAATGCTTGCAAACTTCCTTTGGAACAGGGTTTCATATCTGTATATAAATATCGCCGACAAGTTACTTGTGAAGCTTCTCAGTAAGAGGTGCTTTTTTTTTTACTCTCTTCATTGGCAGTGCTGGTGGGGGGAGCGCTGGTTTGTTGTGTTTCTCCAGAGGAGGAGAACGGCTCGGACGTTCCTGGGTGCCCGGCCGAGGCGCACGCTGTGGGAGCTGGTACATCGCAACGCCAAGAAATCAACTCCGGTATCGCTGCAGCTCAATAACCTCTTGCAGTGACACGTGTGAAGAGGAAAACAACATTACTGAGTAAAATGAATATTGTTCCAAAGGCACTACGAAAAAAAAATGATCAAAATACTTGGCCACTGTAACATTTCAGTATGAACCCAATTTTCAGGTAAAGGGAGCGGAAAAGGAAATTTTCCTTCCTGATCGTTCATGGGAGCAGGGATAACAGTGCGAGTAGCCAATGGTTACCAGAGCAGATGTCCTTCGCTACTTGCAATCCTATTTCAATTTTATAATGAAATGGAAGACAGAAAATACATAGATTTAAGATATGCAGAGGTTGAAAAACCACCAGGATACCGGGCACCATTGCCATTATTTCTGGGCCCATTTGTATTTCATAATTAATAACTTAAATGAGGTAATTTAAAATTGTTAATTCTTTTCACAGAGTCTGCACGAGCTCAGGTGATGTCAGACACGCTGTCACCAGGAAGGTTAAATACTCTTGGTAGTTGCTAATTACCTAATCACCATTACTATCTCATATTAATTCTACCCTAAGAACAGATTTCATTATGACTAACCCGAGTTATTAAGGAATGAGCTGTAAAGAAAACCCCTGTTGTTTGCATTCATTTAAAGGAGAGAAAAAAAGCCCCGAATAAGAGCGTTTCTCCCTAGCATTAGGCAATCCCGAAAAGCAGCAAGCAGGCTCCCCTCCTGGGGGTGCGCGGGCGCAGAAGCTCTGCTCCAGCGCCTGCTCCGCATTCCCGCAGGAGCGGGCCCTCGGCAGCCTCCGATGCCCGGCACGCCCGAGCACAGCACACAGACAGCTTCTTGTCACTCCGTGCGCTCCAAGCGTAAACGTGGGGGGGTTTAGCCTTGATCAGATGTTGCTTCCATCTTCTAAACGCGTATTTTATTGATTAGTTTGTGAATACCCTTGCAGATAAACCCTTGAATCCTTGGCTAGCGTGGAAGTGGGACTGAGCGGATCTTGTTTGCCACGTTAGCCTCTCATTCTCCGCACACGGAGAATTCCCATTGTTTGGATTGCCTCTTAAGCATCCCCTTGACAACGTCAGAGATGGGTGAAAAAATCCATGGCACTGACTTCGCTCTGTTTTCAGCATGGCCAAAACAGACATTGTCCCTGACTTCGGTGGGCCCGGAGTTGCAGAAATGATGGGTTTTGCTGAAAACCCTGTCAATCAGCTCCCTCCTGGGCTAATTCAGCCCGTGCCTGCAACACATGCGTGGGAGGGAGACCATTGCTCTCCAAGACAGAGCTGCTATTTTACCATCTATGCCTACAACTACCCAAAGAAGTCTTGTGATAGAAAGCATCTTGATGCTTTTCTCGTGCAAGTCTATGCCTCGTAGCCCATATCTGGGGTGGAAAGCAGCTCCAGGCAGCGAGGTCTGGTCTGAGCAGGGAGGTGAACGTCCCCTTCCTCTCACCCCACGCCGAGGATGGCCGATGGCAGATGTGTAATGGATACGCAACTCGAGATTTTCATCTATTAGACTTAGCAGGAACACTTCCAAGGCAGGTAGATTTTATGGCTGTTTTTAGTGCTGTGCTATTAATCCTTACATTTGATTCAAACTGTGCATTAGGCGATGGCAGCTACATAGTTGCAAGCTTTTGAAATGCTAATTGTCAAACCAAAGTTTAGAAAGACTATTTCAAAGCAAAGTTGCCATTATTTGTAGGCTGTGCTCTAAATGCAAGAGCTCAATTATCTGGAGTGTCAAACTTCTGACACCTTTGCTGATCCATAAAAACAAGGGAGATTAAAGAGTTTTCTGGAGTAGAAACTCATTTTTATGCTCAAGGTTATTTACTGAATTAGACATTGTGGCCAATCCCAAAGCCAGCTTAGTGATCAGGTCCAGATATTTACGGTTACCTACAGCACCCTAACGGGGGGATAGCATTCGGTTTGTAGAAACACTTTCATCGTTTTCATGGATTTTTCTGAGCAAGAAGCCTATGTTTTTAAGACCTAGAGAAGAGCAGCACTGGTGACTCTTTCAGGCTTTCGACTGTCTTTTTAGAGACAGCAAAGGATTTCCTTTATTGTTCCCTTGACTTTCTCTGCTATTAGTGTATGGTGGAGAGCAGTAGTTTCTTAGATGGATAGACACGGAGACTTATGCAACAGATGAAAGACACCACATAAAAATGCCGTTTTGGTAGGAATTTGCATTTGCAATTTAACATTCTTTGGGAAGCCACGTCTGCTGTATCTCCTATGAGCAGAGGAAGATATCCTCATTCCAGCGTGCAACGAGTTTTCCCAGTCCTGCACTAAAAACCGATGCTCCCTGCTCACTGACACTGTGCACAAACAGGGACATAGCTCTGCCCTCCAGCAACAACTCTCCTTATCTTCCAGTACTTTGTCTGTGAAAGTAATGGCATGACAGTTTAAAAAAAAAAAATACTTATGAGAGAATGTGAAGTGGAAAAGGTATATCTAAAAAAATACTGCACAGGGCCTAAGTGCTACTTAAATCCCACTTGTATCAAGTGTATGATATCAAGTATTAACTGACAGCATCCTCCTCTGTTAAGTAAAAACTTACTCAGGAGTAACCTTACTGCTTTTGGTGCTATCAGCTCTGAGAGCCTAATGAGAGATTCAGCCTAGTGCTAAGCTGGACTTCAGTGCTGTGCAGAGTCCTTGCAGGGTGCTTCCAACCTTCCTGCGTATTTCTATGCTTCAGTCAAAACCACAATATTCTTATTCTGCTTTTGACTCTCACCCTGAAATTTCAGCTGCATTGTGGGCAGCTGAAATATAAGCTTTGGCTCAACTTAATTTTACTTATTTCAAAGAAGAACATAGTATGACGTCCTAATGCAAAAGAATGTGGCGGGCTATATTCTGGATCATTTGCGAGATGAAACACTACATTTTTGTCACATTCAGGGTACCACGTTACTCTCTATAGCATTTAAAAATTCAAAAGCAATTAAAGGGCATGAGCCACATCAGCGATCACACTGCTCATGCTTCAGTTCACCTAGAATTTGTATATTGTACTTTTGCTGGATGGTGCATAGGACATAATTTTTCAGAATGGGCCGTTTCATTTTTTGGTGTCCCTCTAGTGATGAGAAGGTTCCACTTATCACAGTGACCCCTTCTGAACATATGGCCTTCTGCCATTCCCCTAGTAGAGATTTTATCTGGATGACAGAGCATCTTCTCATTTCACCCTCAGAGAATCACAGATCACTGATAAAATGGAGATTCCTTCACCGTGACGTGCCACCGATCCGGCGATTGAGGCAGCCTTTGCTGCCATCCGCAAGGGCACGGAGAAGCCAGCGCAGGTGTAACCAGACGACCGTTTGGTGCTTTGTATCCGCGGGAGTCAGGCAACAGACTCGGCTTTGCCATTCCAGCTGCGGTTGCAGAAGAACCACAGAATAAATCTGACTTTCAGGGAAATTGCTAAAGGAGGTGGACACCCCAGAAAGCGCATCTGCCACGTACCAGCGCTACCCAGGCACCATTCACCGGCTCCATGGAACATACCACATCCAATGAGTTCTGGTACTCCATCAATGTCAGCAGAAGCTTAATGGGTAACAGCAGAGTAGTTAAGTGTCAGGATTATTAATTAAGGGGTTAATATGCCTGGCTGAACTTTTGTCTCCATTGTTAAGAGGGCTGTAGATGCCAGGATTTGATTATCTGATTAAACGGACATGCTGGGATACAGTTAGAGTACTCCCTCATCCGCTGGGTTATTTCATGTTACAACAAATTTTATCCCTTTCCCAAAGCAGTAACGCGGGACTCAGCTCTCCAGCCAAACCCAACACAAATCCAACCCTTTCAGATGAGACAGAAAAGTTCAAATACAAACCCAACTTTGTTGGTTCTCTTGGCTCAGTAGCTCTCCAGCTGAATAAAGATTCAGCTACGTCTTTATTGGCCTTCATCATCAATAGCTCTTTTCTTAACGGTGTCTCTAAGATGGTTTTATCCTACTTGAAAAAAGACTGAAGGCGTCTTTCTCCATCTTTTTTCAGAATCCCTCCTCTGATGCTCCTAAACAAGGCCAAATGTCAACATCAGTTTTCAGCTCCAACCACCTCTGTGCTGCAGCCTGTTTCCCTTGCTTCCCCCGTTCCTGACGTCCCGACATCCACGCTGGAGAGCCCTACGGAGGAGCTAGCTGTTCCAGAGAGCAAGCAGTGATTTCATCCCGCTGCGAGGAAAACCTGCATTTCTACAACCCAGCAAACCTCGCTCAAAGTCACCTCTGCTGCCGTCACGTGCCGAAACGAGGAGGAAGGAAAGCCGGGCGCAAGGTACGCTTGGCATTTAAAGCTTCTCTGCTTTCAAAAGAAATCATCATAATTTCAGGGAAGCTTGGGAGCTCCAAGTGTAACAGAAAGCTGCCATTTCCAAGGAAAGCGTAAAGTTTTCACCAAGCTGCACACAGGATTAGCAAATTGTCTCCCTTTCTGTTTTAAAATGCATAAACAGAGCCGACAGGTAACACTGAACAGCTTCAAGATCACCAAGTAATGCTATAAATCAGTTCCGTGCAAGTTAAGGACTTGAGCCTTTGGCATATATAATTTTTTTAAAAAAATACGCTAATGCTCTTCTGAAGCCAAGGCAGCAGAAGGATGTCAAATGGGGATGTACAATAGGGTTTGGACTGCCAAGTTTAATGCATCTAAAATGAATAACCTGATTCAAAGATCCAATCAAGGCTCCGAATGCCCTTTGAAACCCCACGGAGATGCTCCTTGTTCAGAGTAAGGTGGTCCAAACCGAGCAGGACTTGGCAGCATCAGAGCACGGGAAGGCTGAGGTTGTTTTGTGGTTTGGAGTCGTTCCACGTCGGATACCTCTAGCAAGGAGCATTAGTTTCAAATTAAAGCGCAGCCCTTTGCCTGGATTAAACCACCCCCACCCCCTGGGCACGACCCACAGAGAGGAGCTGGAGTCCCTGGGTTTTGCACCTATTGCCTTAACGAGTTGAGGCTGGGATCCAGCTGCAGTCTGTAGTTATTGCCGTGTTCCAGTACATTTAACACCTCCTAAAAGTGGATAAATGGAAAACCACATATACTACTGAGTTTTGCAAGTGAAATGTTTCAATGATTTTTTTTTTTTTTTTTTAAACTGGGGTAGATAAACTGTGCAGTCCAGAAGGAAACTGGTCTGTGCAAAACCACCCTCAGCATTCACGTGTTCATTTGCCCCATTTGTTACATCCCCTGGCATCTAACCTGCCTAGGAGCCGGGATGAATTGCAGCTGCACCTCTTGGATGCGATTATTATTTAGAATGCAATGATACAGTGACCTTTGGCTGTGTGAAAGAGTATCTAAAAAAACCCCAATTTTGGGGGGGAAATAAACCATGTGATCCCAGTCCGAGACTTTTGTTCCAAACCACTGCCTCTCTGCCGGCGATCCCGCACGTGAAATACAACTGGACAGCTGCGCAGCCGCTTCTGTACACAGCTGCAAAACTCAGCCTTACTTTTTCCATCTTTAAAGGACCCACTAGGCTCTTCTACCACTGTTGTTTTAAAGGGACATTTGTTTTCATTTGTAGCTTAACAAAGCTGATTGTCTGGGGATGCACAGTAAATCTTAAGGTGCTACGGGGAAACTCAAGAGTGCAGCTTTCTTTTCCAGCCGTGGGCTCTGCTGGCTAGGGAAAGCCAAGGCAGGCCTGCAGCACGCAGCGCTCCGGGTCCAGCAGCAGGGCTGCCAGAGGCCACTGGCAAACTTCGATGAGCAAAGCTGAGCAAGATCCTGGAGGGCTGGCTCAGAAATCCCGTGTGCATCTCTCCACTGGCCTTGTGGAGTTATCCAATTCCTCACCACCTCCTCCGAAAGTGCACTTCAAGAGCCTCACACTTAATATAGCGTTAGATGAATGCTCTAACAAAAGGGATAATAAAACAGACCATGGAAAATCAGGGGACAAAGGAACAAAACATTTTGAAATGAAGCTAGTGGCAGAAAGGAGTCTAAGGAGCTGTTCTGATGCTTTAAGATCTAATCCATCACCTTTTTTTTCTTGCTGGCCTTTTAAATTTTTTTCTTTTTTTACAGGGCAATTTCATAAAAATAGATTTGGTGCTTTGACGTTACAGTAAGTACCCTGAGGAAAAGCAGATAAAAGGCAATAATACAACTAATGGAAATAAACTTTACAGCATTAACTGGTCAGGAGCACAGAGGAAACCACCAACTGGTGGGTAAAAGATGTAATCATTTTATTTTTACTTATTTTTTTTTTCTGGCATACTGCATCAGTGCATAAAACTCAGATGTAAGGACACTGTTTCCAGGGTACAGATAAGAAAGTCAAAATGACTCATTTCAGAACAGTGATACGATAGCAAAGATGTATGCTGCAACCCTACTGATTTACTTCGCATGCTAAATAAAGTGCCAGCTGTTGCTCTAGCTTAGATCGGTATCTGTTACTTTTGCTAGATTACGCCTACTTACAACATGGAAGTGCGAAGACACTCGGACCTGAAGAACAAAAGCAACTTGTTCAATAAGGGGTGGGGGGAATCTCACTTTGGATTTATTGGGTCACATTTACAGATTTATATGGGGCATCTTGATCGACTTCAGCGCATTTTCACCTGCTCCCTCAAGAGAGGATTTTCTCTCTTTGCTTTCCAGCAGCAGCAATAACCTATTCAGCAGAAGTAGAGCCGAGAGGTTAACCTGAGGAAGCCCAGCAGGAAGAGAAAAGAGAAAGCCTGGAGGGTCCGGACACCTGAGGTCACTCCATGCGGCAGGAATTTGTGTGCCCTGTCCCTTTTCCCTATGGCAGCCATCCTTCCCCTGCCCGTGTTGTCAAACACACACCGGGAAATACAAGGTGCATTAATTGTCAATGGTCCAAACACAGTTACTGTTAATTAGCAGGTATGCAGTGCTTTGGCTATCAAAGTGCTGTACTAATATTAAAAGATTAATCTTTGCAGTGCTTTCCTTGTGATGAATGAGGAGGTCGTTATCCCACAGAGGGTCAGAGGCAGATGAAACGGGACACGGGAGTGCGATTTCCAAGACTGCCACACTTCTGACTTTCATTAGGAAAGAGAAAAGCGTAAGCCTGTATTGTAACCGAGAGCTGGGCTCTGCGATGACCTTGTCAGTCTGTCGGTCGTCTGTGTGTCTGTCCACCTGCCTAGCCTTCTTTCTGTCCTCCCCCCAAGTGGTGGTTACGACATTCAACCAGGAAAGGAATTCAGAGGCGGGGAGGAAAAGAAAAACATCTGCTCTGTCAAAATGATAGATTTGATATAAAACTCCATGACTTAAACATTCAACTTGCTCTGGTTTAATAGGGCTGTCAGCAGTGGACGGTTAGCTTAACTTACGAAAATCAAGAGAATGCCTTCTTGTTGCTTCATATATCATGATGAACAATAACCTGACAGGAGAAACAAGCCCTGATTAAGAAAGGATTGCTTTTTGGGGCAAGCCAGTAATGAACTATGAAGGAAATCGAAGACTTGCTGCTTGCAGATATTAGCACAAATCCAGATGTCTTGGAATTTTTTTTTTAACCACAATAGATAACTCTTGAATGATGTGCCTAACAGGGACGAATCCTGCAACCAAAGAAAGCCATCTATTAAATTAACAACTATATTTCCAATTCCTTCAAAACAGAACATAGTTTAATCAGATCTTCAAAGACAGAACAGAAATGTTAAATGTCTTTCAGAAGCGATTTCTGCCGAGGTGATCCTGGTGAAGGTGACCCGACAAAAGCACGTGCTGTAGCTCAGAACCTCTGCTACAAACTGAACAGCAGATTCTGACATTCACTTTTATTCTCACCTACTCAAGCAAGCTGCAAAGATTAAATTCACCCCTGTGTGGAGGTACAGGCGCGAGGCTGATGTGGCGCACGTGTCCCAGAGAACTTAAAGCTCAGCCCAGAGCGCGTGCCTTCCCTGTGGATGCTCAGATTTAGGCGTAGTCACCTACGCCTGCGATTTTCCTGCAAGCTCTGTCCTGAAGTTCCTAATCGGTATTTTCTCAGCCGGGCAGAACTGCCTTTGAGTTTGCGTCAGACTCCAATGACACCATAAGTCTTTTTTATCGCGTTAAATTGCGGACGGCAGGCGGGGGAGCGACAGGGATGCAGCGCTGAGCTATGGGCAGGGCACTCCCGCCTTCGCACGGTGCCGCCTCGTGCCCACGCAGCCGAGGGCGACGCTTAGCGGGTGCCTCTGCCTGTTCAATCCGGCAGCCGCTCCCGCGGGCAGCCCTGCCGGCAGCACTCCTGGCTGAGCGTCTCGGATCCCAAATGATGAGCGAGGTTCCCACTGCAACCCCCCCCCAGGGATGTAAAGAGGAACCAGAGACACGGCTGGTTTGTTGGCACGAGGACTAACCGGTACAGGAGGGCATTTCTCTGGCCTGTTGAACCCAAACCTTAATTTTCCCTTTAAGAAATTCGTTCTTATTTGACCTCTCACAGAGCTGTTCTCCCTCCAGGTAAACGATGCTGCTGGAGTGGAAACTAGCTTAATCAGCACCAAGTCCTTTACAGAGGAGTGATGAAAACTGTTGGGTTTTTTCCCCTGTGTATGACAGTTTGCAGCAGAGGGGCCTGGGGCTGTCTGCGGGACCATCTGACTGCCTCAGGCCTCGAGTTGGGCTGCCAGTGTGAAGAGCAGCCTCTGCTGAAGGACAGCCTGGGACACGCACACGTGTAAAACACGCACACGGGGAGAAGAGACACGGCACAGGGAGATGCTCACACGGGCAGCCAAGGGGCAGGGGGCTCAGGGGTTTGTCCTGTGGAAGTCCATCAGTGCTGGTTCCTCCTCTCCAGGTAGGACACAGCTCCACACGGCCAGCTCAGACCCTCACCGGCGTTACTGAACTCGGAGAGCCATGGCATGCCTTGTGTAGCATCACCTAGACCCAAACGGAGCTCGTCATAGCCAGTCATCAAAAGTAATTATTCAAGGACGCCCGAGGCTATAACAATGGATTTAAATACACAACAGCAAGCTGGGTTAGAGTCTGTGTAACTTAGTTTGTCATTTCCTTCAGCTCTTCTCTTTAAAAATGGATTTTTGTGCTCATGAGAGTTCCCAGGCTGCCTGCTCAGGAACCTGACGCTTGGCTACACTCAGATTAAGGTCAGCGGAGGCTCCAGCAGAGCCTTCCCCTCCCCAGACCCTTGGGAAAGCCACGTGTGGGCAATCCCACCATGCTGGGATGGATGGGAAATCCCTTCCCACGTTGCTGTTACCAGGACCGCATCTAGCGGCATCTCCAGCCCATAGTGCAACATGCAGAAATAGGCAACGTGACACTGCCAGAGTCCAAAGGCAGCCGGGGACCCCAGCTCCACTCTCTGCCAGATCCCATTGGACTTGAGCTCAGCAGAGCCAAACCCCCATTCTTTGCTTTTGACCATTTCCATGCTCTCTCCTTCCCTCCCAAAGGCTGCCTGCGGGACAGAGAGGATGAGAAAGTCTTGGAGGTACTAAAAGCTCCAAAGTGATTAATTGCTTTTCTTCCATGGTGGACCGCTACCCCCCGATCAGACTATCCTCGCATAGAGGGAGGGTAGGCCGGAGAGATCTGTGCTGGAAGATTGCATAAAACTATACGGAACCGAAAAAAAATTTAATAAGAAATCACTTCCTGATTAACAGGATGATCATGTCATTCTGCAGATAATTCCTTGGCTTTGCGAGAGCATGGCCTGAAATCCCTTTCCAGGAAAAGCAGCAACACCACCACAAAATCCTCCCCAGCCGTGAAGCTGGTCCCTCCTCCCTCTTCCCCCTCTCCTCTCTAGTCCCCTGACTACAACTTCAGTCATTAGCTAGCGAATTAGTCCTGGATGCAATCTGCACCAATGCTTATTTAGGCCTGCAGGCAATTCCCTCACCTTTTAAATGTTACTGGGGAGTGCTTAGAATTCCTTTTTTTTTTTAAAAACAATTTCAGTTAATTTAATTATAGCTGGGATTTAATGTTTAAAAGCCATCAACTTAATAAGTACCAGGGATCTGTATCATTGTTATCAGCATCTTTGAAAACTGCTGAACAATGCCTGTGCCATTTAGAGGATGCAGAGATGGAGCTGAGAGCGAGCTCCCCGCGCTCCCTTCCCCCCCAGCCCCACAGGCGCTCCCAGTCTCTCCAGCATCCCTCAGGCTGGTTCCTACACCCCGGAGGAGGCTCTGCCCTGTGGTACGGGTATATCTGCACCCACCAGCTCCTACGTGCCTGTTCAATGCTCAGACTAACAGCACGCCTCTAAAGGTCAGCCAAACCCAGTGACATTTTCATTTATTTTGAGTCATAGGTGTCTCGAACTACCACGGTTGACTGTGGCTGAACTTGAACTTGCAATCAGGAGCAAAGGCAGCGTGTGCCCAGCGAGTACGCTGTGTGTGCCCGCAGCAGCTGGCATCACGCCATGCAAAAACCCCTCCAAATCCTTTACCTGACTTTAAGAGCGTCACTGGTGTGGGATGTACTGTCCTTCACATGTCTGTGGATCGGTACTACCTCTCCTGCCAGCTATTACGGGGCGTTTGGTTCTCACATCTCCACTTGCCTTGCTGAGCCGTTTTTCCACGGGAAAAGTGGGTCTGATTCTCATTTACACTGAAGTCATGAATGCACAACTCCTTACTGGCCAAAGCAGTTTGGAAACGACCTTCAAGCCCATTCAGGGATAAATTGAAGCTCGGCCAGGACTGGGTTGCCTCCCCCCAAAACACACACAGGTAAGTACACACACAAATACTCTTACTTGCTGGTTGGAGGGTTTTCCTCCTGCTTTGTCAAGGTGTAAACCACTGCACGAGGTGCAAGGCAGAACTGAGCTCAGCTTTTGAGTCTAGAGCAAGCCTCGGTGCAGGAATGACTCTGCTGAGAATAACAAATTATCATCTTATCTCCACTGATGCTGCATTTTATTGCTTCTTAACATTTTTTCTGGGCTGTCCATGGCCTTTTATCATCTCTCCTGCACTTGATCACATCTTTATGGCCTGCTGTTCCCTCCCCATTTTTTTTTCCCCCCGTCTTACTGGTCTCTATTTCTCTCTTCCAAACAATGGCTTTTTGCAGCCACCTCATCTAGTCTAGCTGCTGATATTCCTCAAGGTTCAGTTGCTTTCTGCACTGTTATTTGCAATTTATCTGATTCCAAAACCTGACATTATTCTTTGCTGTGATATACAGTTGCCGGGCTATTGCTAACCATGTGCAAGCATATTATTCTGCACTGACAAATTTTATTTATTTATTTAGCCGCCCTCCCAAGTTTAGAGCAGCATTCTCTGAATTACAGATTTTGATGTCTGCAAATCATAACCCCATCACGCAGATAAGACAGAATTCATTACTGCAAGCCCTGCCATTACACAGAAGAATTTAGGTCAAACTTCTTTGTCCTTGGACAACATCCCTGGATATCAAATTCAGTGTGTCTTCCTTTTATACAAGTTCTCTTCGGACCCCAAAGAACCAGTGACACCACTAACTTTATACTGGAAACCTTTAGGCCCACCAGCTTCCTTTATCAGGAGCAAAACCTTGGCCTGCACAGAACACGAAAGCGGGGATTACTCTGCAGCCGGGCGGCTGCAGCGCGCACAGGAGGTCACTGCCGGCCGCCGCGGCGGGTGAAAGGCAGCGAGGACAAAGGAGCACACGCTCAGAGAGGGACTTACGCTACCGGCCAAGCCTTTGGGCACCTTCTTCACACCGTTAACAATGAAGAAAAACCTCAGCAGCAAACCCAGGGATTTTGAGCAAGAATTGATCTGATAACCAAATGGAATAAAATTCCTTCCTGTCCTCTGCACTGGGGAAACAGCCACTTTCTCCTTACAACCTTGTCAGCTGGAGCTTTTTGCAACAGCTTCTCCAAATTACCAGCTAATAAAAGCATTTTCTCTCTGTATTTTTCACCCATATTTTTCTTTAAAATGTCTATTAAGTTAAACAACAAGCATATACAGCGGAGATACGATCAGAGCTTTCATCTCCCAATTTGCAGCTAGGAAGGCTGCGGCGCAGAGGCGTTTAGTGAATACAGGTCACAGATACAGTCACTGAGGACACGGTGGCACAGGGCTGTCAGTGAACAGAAATACTGTAGCTTCGCTTCCCTGGGCCTTCATTCCCTGGCAGCAAGATCCTGGATTCATAAAAGGATTAAAGAGTAAAAAAATGGAAACGTAAGGGTTTGGAGTTGTCCCACCCCACTTGAAGTACTTAACTGAGGTTTCCAAGTTAGAAATCCAACAGCTAATAGCTGTGGAGTTATCAGAAAGACATCTCTGGAAGCTCTTTAGCTACAGATGGGCTGAATTACCTTCTGGAAGTGCCTCGCTATTTCTCTCGTGGGCAACTCTGCTCCCAGATCAGCTGCTTCAGGTAAGTGCCTCTGATGAAGCAGGAAAATCCCATGGCGGGATGCTTCTGGGGGGGTCCCACCCCACAGCTTCCTACCCTTCCTCACACGAATTCACAGCAACGGCGCAGCCTCCAAGTGATGCACGCTCAGCGAGCGGCTGGTGCTGCTCCCAGGGATCTGGGATCGGGGCCCCCCGCTTCCCTGCGCCAACACACGGACAACGACCTCCCCCTTCCCGCCGACGGCGGCTCGGGGGGGAGCGGCTGCCGCTTGCTCTGCGTGATGGACCACGGTCCTGCCCAGAGCTCCTGTGCACCAGTGCCCTAATCATGTAACGACTTGATGGATAGCAGGAGTGGACTCGGGGGATTTCTTATTATGCAGAGCTCCTAGATACCAATCAGCAACAATAGGTTTTATATAGACAAAAGAGACAGAAGAATATCTGTAAGGGTAATGTCTCCTGGTAAGTGGCAAAGCAATATCCCTCCCCTTGGCATTCTTCAGACACACAGCTAAGGCAAGTTTGGACAAAACCAGCTCCCATTGATCGACCGTATGATAGGTTTGCTGGATTATTGACGAAGTGCTCTGTAATCATTCTGCTGTAACAAGAAAGGCAACAAGACAGGCCTGAGGAATGGGGAACAGATCAGATGTTTGTCACATATTAAAGACCCAATCACCAGAGTTGCACGCCCGATTAAAAGCAATAAAGGGAAGCAGGCAGGCTCCGTGCTTGCCTGCTGTCAGCTTGCGTTTGCGTGAGGGCCATGGCCATTCTCATCACGAAGACGCGATGGTGGTTTTGCTCTGCTGCCAGCTCCAGGAGCTTACAGGGAAGAGAGGTTTGGTTTCCTTAGGAGCCTTCCCTGGGTGGGCCTGGTTTGAGTGAGCACTGCCATCCTGTTAGAGGGAATTTTATTTCCACTATGGTGGGACTACCCGTTAGGCAGGCAAAAGCCATCTGCATTTCAAGATGACCAGAAGCTGTGTATCAGCATGTCACTGAGCCCTGAATCTCAGTGGAATTATTAGTTTAGGTGAACTGTGACAACACAGCCTCCAGATCAAAAGGCTTGGGGAGAAGGCAAAGTAAGCCTTTCCTTATAAAATACCGTGTCAATATATCCACAATAACCTGCTCGTACGCAGAAGCTATGTAAGCTACGGAGAAGACAGCAGAACGGAGGTCAGTACGATGCCTCTGAAAATAGCAAACAATTGACATCAGTTCTGCAGCTCCAGCCGAGTGTTTGCTCGCCGCTCAAGGACCATCATTCTGCGTGTCTGATAGGTCTTCCAAGCATACAGCATTCAGACCTGTCCTGGAGAAAGTCCATTAATGCGCGAGATGTGCAATCTTAATTTTACACAGGCTAACAAAAAGCCACCAAACGGTAATAACTTCAACTTCCAGCTTGTGTTATATTTGAACTGGTGACCTTGAGGAGAAAGACATTATCGAACCCTTGGGCTACTCAGCCATATATTAATGACAGATTTGTCGCTTCATGTCCAGAGCTGTTGTCTGCAGGTACTGTTAAACAGCCAGGGAACTCTGTCCCAGAGAACCCTGCATTGCGGTGATGAAGCAACTCCCTTAACGTAGTTGTAAAAGTCTTCTTTAGTTAGAATTCAAAAAACGACACAAATTAAGATTATCATCAAGTACTATTGAGCATGAGGCAAGGAAAATAAAGCGTAATGCAGCTGCTTAGTAAAGAGAGTGGCAAGAGAATTTGGCAGTAGTGCCGTCGTCTCCTTGGGCTATATCACAGTTTTTACTCGTTAGGACCTTCCAAAGGGAAATTTGAAGACTAAAGGCTCTGTTTGCAAGAACAACTTCAAGCAGTGAGGTCATGCTCTTTCTGCACACTTTTCAAGTGAAAGCTGAAGTGAAAATCGCGTTCCGGATTCACTAAGGTGAGCCCACGTTACGCCAGGAGAGTCGTTAGCAGGTTACAGTGGGCACCGCAGGCAATGCCAGAAAAGCGAGCGTGGAAAGCATATCATAATTTATACCAGCTAAAGATCTGGCTTAAAAATGAAGTAGTAAGATTAGCAATTAGAAATCCTCTCTATCTTTCTACAGTCATTATAACAGAACACGCTTTTCATTTTGTACAAAAATAAGTTGCACTAGCTCCGAAACTGCTAGGTAAGACCATTCTGCAACCCACATACAACCCACAGACAGATTTTTTGGTGCAAGATGCAAAACAACGTAAGAGCAGGCAGATATATGAACTTGAGCAACTCCTTATATAACCACTTACAAGACACGCTATTTTTTTTTAATGCACGGAACCTGGGCGAGACTTGGAATATTTTTCCTCAAGGACAGTATGTATTTTCTATCTAGCGTCCTGCATACAAGCCTTCCGAGGCAATCCATTGAGAGACCTTGGAAAGAGGCAAGCTTCTGGGTGAGACAGAGACGGTCAGGTAGCCCTGACGGCTCGGGCTGGGCGCGTACGCTCAGACCGGGATGGGAACAGGGCAGGCAAGGCTGCACGAGGGAGAGGGGAGGCCGGGAGGGCTGCAAAACACCGATGACCCCCAAGAACGGCGCAACCATTTTATGTACTCCGGTTTACAGAAGCAAGTGCCTTGTCACTAATTTGCATTTCTTACGACAGCCATCTTGCAGAAAATGTACTTAAAGCAAAGCCAAGCCAACAGATACAGTTACTTCCCTTGGTTATGAACAATTTCACTTTACTGCTTCATGTGTATAAATTGAGAGCAGAGCGAGACCTGCATGGGAAGGGGAAGAACAGTCTTTCAAGAGTCTCGGAAGCAAGCTAATTGGTCTCTAACCTAAATCATAAAAAGACCTGTAATTATACGGCTCAGAATTAACACAGAGGGCTTCTAAAAAAGTCCATTTTTTAAGTGAATTTATACTATTATAAGACCTGTCGCTTCTGAGTAATAAAAACAGAGATGTTACGTTAAGCTTCGTGTTATCCTGTTTGCTCAGATGGTGCTTATGCCAGCTGTATCTAGCAGAAAAGCAGTTTTCAATTTATTTTTATTGCTCCTCTCTAAAAGCATTCCATTACAGGAATATTACACTGTATGAAGTTTCAAACCACCATCGGCAGTTTATTTGCTTGTTTTGCTGGAATGGAATAAACAGTTTTTTGCAGTTACCGTTATTACAACTTCATGCGTGCAACACTGCATCAGTGCCTGTTTGCTCAGTGCACCCCACTTTTCCTCCCCCAGGGGGTTTAGCCTCTGCTTCAAGAAACGAAGTGGGTTGAAACTTTACTTTTGGTTTTAGCAGGTCACATACAGGCATGGTTTCGGCAAGCTGTTTTATGAAATGAGCTTCTTCAGTCAGCTGGGAAAATTGAGAGAAGGTCTTGCATGGGGCTGCATTAGTTGACCTGCAAAATATTCTGACCAAAATGAATTTTTGTTGTGCTTTTTAAAAAAAAATCTTTAGAAAAGTATTGAAAAAAGTTTAACTGAAGCTCTGAATTTGTCAAAATCGGGTCAGAACTGGCATAGGTAACTCCTGCAAGAAGCATCCTGGCGTCTCTTGGACTGGATTCATCTCGCCTGCCGTTCGTTGTCAAAAGAGTCGGTGCGGAGCAGCGCTCCACGACTGCAGCCCCCACGCCGGCTCGCTCCCGGGGGCATCACGGGGAGGTGGGACGCCAGCGCCGCGCTTCCACTGCCACCAGCCCTCGGGAGATTTTAAAATAGACTAGCACCGAGTGAAGCCTCACTGATTTCAGTGGTTGGATCTCTCATTCTTCAGCTTGTGAAGTGCTGAACAAAGCAGTTAAATGGTTAGGTAATTGTCTTTGTGTTGCTATTCAACAAAGCAGCACCTTTGTCACCTAACTGTGTCTCACAGTCTTGCTTCCAAGGTAAGGGAGGTGTGGTGCAGCTTGCAAATAAAACCACATATTTTTAACTGATTATTTTATAACAACTTAGCCTTAAATAAACCTGCAAACTTGAACTGTATTTTTAACCCCATTTACAAGTTGTCATTGGAATACCTAACCTGGTCAAGTACAATATATCCAACTATTAAACTTGGAGCCAAAGAAAATATCTGAAAGAATGCTTTTTTTAACGCTCATACTGGGATTATTTTCCAAGTTATTACATGAAGCACAGAATCAGAGCTAGCACGCTGTCCTGACCAAATTGGAAAGTTATACTAAGAGTAATTGCTACCCAATAAAAAAATAAAAAAATATGCAGCCAGGTCCTCCTTTCCAAGTCTTTAAATTCCTCCATGAACTAATCTTTTCCCTGTGGTGTTGGACGCAACAATTTGACATTTTATTGCTTTTAGGGTCAGAAATTCACTCACTATATTATCAACTCAAGGGAAAATATTGGAAGAAAAGATTTGTGTCTTCTTTGGACAGTAAAGCCAACAAATCTCTTCCACTGCTTGTTTAGAAAATACAATTAAGTGGACTGTAGTGGACTCTCTTGAAAGAAAATGGTCTGGATTGAGATGTGAATAGCCTAAAAGCTGAACGTGTGAAAAATCAATCCTTCCCAGTCCTTTGGGGTATGACTCTTTGGGAAAAAGTTTGCTCTGATTTTCCTGTACTCTCTGTGTATGTGTATATATATGTGTGTGTGTGTGTGTGTGTAATTCTTAAAGCAATCAATATAAGTCCCTGAAATGAAAAATTGAACCTATCAAATCCTGGAACATCTCATAGATGAGGAGGGTTTGCACAGGTTTTCTAGGCTGGCTGTCAGATCTAATCCTCAGAGTCCTTAGCCTGACAAATAGTGGCTGCGATACAGATTACTTAAGGTGGGCTTAGCTTGCCTGTCTGCCTGGAGCCACCCTGCCCCACGAGCTACGTGCCCTCCTAGGGCGGGGGACCTTCACGGCAAAGCCGATGGACCGGTGCCTCCGCACCACTACCGCTTGCAGCAGCGCCCCGGGAGCGGAGCTCTGCGGGGTGCAGGGGGGCTGTGGGTGCCCCTCGCTCGGAGCCACGGCCACCCCCAGGGTGGTTTGGGTGGGGGGAGCCTGGGAGCACCCCCAGTTTTGGCTGCTGGCAGGTTAGACACCAGGAAGCCAGAGTCATCGAAATTATCTAAAGATGGTGGGGTTGGCAAGCTTCTTTATAAATGAAGGATATAAAGTTAGAAAAAAAAATGGTCTAATGGATTCTGGACAGCACGTACCCGCACGCAGCGAGGATGAGGCTCGACGGGTGAAATCCCAACCCCGACAGACATCCTGATGAAGACTGCACTCTTGCATTTCATTTCTCTGTTCTACTTGCAAGCACCTAGCACAATCAGCATCAGGACCTAGCCTCTAGACATTGCTATAACGCAAATAATAAATAAGGATAATGATGATGCATGTCAAGAACCCTGTCCTCAGGCTCTCACCTTCAGAAGTGGCAGACCCAGTAATCTCTCTATTATGAGCTTGGACCTTTCATATTCAGACTGCACTTAAGGCTGTGCTGCTTCAGCCATATCACATTTTATGAATCATCAGTTAAATATATGTAAAAATCAATTACATTATATCAGTGTGCCCTGCATCTTAACTGATGCCATCTTTCATCTTCCTAATGATCCAGAAGATCTGGAAATAATTAAAAATCGCTCTTGAGGGTCCAACCTTGTCTTCCTTTTTTCTTTTATGAAAGAGGAATCTTATCCTCCACTAAGATATGACATTCTGAACCAGGGCAGCAGTGGTTTAATGATGGGATTGTTGCCAGGGGAAAGAGAGTCAGCACCTCAGCAGGACAGTCTGCCTTGATTCATCTACTCACTTCATTGAATTTGGACCAGGGGCTTCACTGGGAGCAGGCAGGGCATTTCAGAAAATGCAAACCAACGTGCATTAATGGGAATTGTTGGACCGGTTTGAAGGAAGTTATATCCTGTAGAAAGTGCAATGTAGAATGAACTTGGGGGACAATTACATTTCAGAGGATTGCTTGTTCCCAGCTTGTTCTCTGGTCCCACAGCAATAAGACAAAAATCGTAACAGCTCATCTGGGTCTCGCCCTGGTCTTCCAAGAAGCAACGTAGCAGCTCACCCAGGCACGGCTGCATAGTGAGGACCAGCACATGAAGTACTCGGGACACCTGCATAGACAGAGCTGGTGGTAGAGACACAAGAACCCTCTTGGAGGCTGCAAGCCCATTTAATACCAATATAGTATAAAGAACGAACTGTGTAAAGGAGACAAGGGTGGACCAGCCTGTTATGTGAACAGATGGATGTCCCTCCCTTTACTTCCCCGCTTGGCTGAAGCTTAAACCAGACGACTTTTTCTACATTATTTCATTTCACTATCAATAATACCACCTTTCTAATAAAATCAGTGACTGAAGACAGTGATTTTACACTGCTGCGTGACCCGAGAGCTGCTCTCACGAGTAGATAGGTCTGTGCAGAAGAGAACATGTTCCCCCAAGGATCTGTGTAGAGACTCATTTGAGCATCTTCCTAAACACCAGTGGGCTCAAGTCACCCAGATCCCAGCAACACATCTTTCCCACCGAGGTACAGAGAGACCAACCCAGCATCACCTTCCCCAGAATTTCCAGGAGGAAACTCCAGCTCCTATTGATATCAAATGAGGCCAGGGAAGCTCAGCACTTCACCTTAGCGCTGAGGGAGATTCAACCCTTGTTTTACACAACACAGACTAAGCCTAACCGGAAACTGGCTTCTGAGCCTACACAAGAACAGCAACACATTGAAGTTAGCTAGCACGCAGGTAGCAGTGCCTGCAAATCTAGTGCCAAATTTCCTTTTACGCCCGATACACTTCCCTCTTTTCCCGTGGTTTCAGTGAGATTACACTGATCCAAGAGCAAAATGCGTGTTATATTTGGGCTGTGCAAGCATTTCTTGAATTTCTGGGTTACATCATGGTGCTGTTATCAGCTAGACAGAACTGAAGACCAAAAGACTGAACAGAATGGCTTCCTCAAGCCTATTTTCCTATTGCTTGCATAATAAATATAGTCATGAAGAAGAAAGGACACATACAAATGGCTGGTATCAAAGAGCTGCTCTTTAATGCCAGGCAATAATGTCATGGTCCTCAGTCTTCCTAAATTTAAATGATTAGCAATGACCAAGCTCTGCTCTCTCTTGATGCATCACTTAACCTCGTAATCAGAAAATCCATCCCATTCTTGGTCCTAGATTGATGATGTCACATTAAACTTGGTTTTTTCCACCAGACAGAACAATCATATTGGAGCGAGCCAGTCCCGAGCATAGCTGCCATGTGCCCATCACGAGCGTGATTAATACCGCCGATTCTATTGGTAAGCAAGCGGCGCATCTCAGAGCCTGCTATATTTAGGACACGTTAAGATGTCACAAATGGATTTTTTGCAAAGAATAATTTCATTCATCTCTTTAGTGTTGTAACTTATTGCTTTTTTTTTTTTTAATTTAAATAAAAGCAATAAAAAAAATTTCTCTCCTGGAAGAAACTTTTTTGTTATGGCAGCTGTAGCTCTGGTATGGCTGCACAGAGGCCTCCTCCATCCCACGCAGTCAGAAGTCACTTGGCCCATGGACACGGCTGCGCCATCCCAGCGTGTCCTGGACCGTACTTTGTGCAGCCTCTTTGATGTTTATTCCTTTCGTTCAGTACCTGGTGCTATTAGCTGTATCTGATACTTTCAACAACATTATCTTGATTTTTCACATTTCGGCTGGTAAATGCAGCTGCTGCTGTGCGAGTTTCCCTTCCTTACGACATACTAAGAGTGTATTTACCAAATGCCTTTCTTTCCTTCTAGTGATTTACACTTTCCTGCCAAAAGATGTAAATTGACTCAATTCTTTTACTTCTTTGTCTTTCTAAAGTGATGTTTGAATTAGGAGCTGCTGGAGTCCTCGTTAAATTTGCTTTTCATTTTGTAGCAGGTTATTAAGGGACTGTTTGTGGAGCCTATGAAATATCCATCCCTGGAGGTCTTTAAGTGTCGCTTAGACAAAGATTTGTCAGAAACATTTACTGGGATTTGGTCCTGCTTAGAAGCAGCAGGCGGATCTCTCGGGGCTCCCTCCAGCCCTGGTTCTGCAGCGGGATGAGTATCCCACTGGAGCCCAGCCAGCGGCTTTTACCGGATGATTGACTGTCACTTCGACGGGACAGCTCACCAGCTGATCTAGGTCTGCTGTTATGGTTCCACCACAGCATGTGTTGCCCTTAAAAATCCTAAGGTTGCACTTTTTGGAGTCAGTGAAAAACTACCATTTTTTTTCCCCAGCAGTGCCAGAATTTCACCTGCGTCATGAATCCCTCCCCGCTTCTGCCCAGGCACTTGTTCACTTTTATAAAAGATGCATTTGTTAAACTACAAGTGGTCTGAATACTCATTTATTTTTCCTGCCACCAGGCAGCAGAGCATCTCTATTCCTGATGCTGGTGAATGCCAACAGAGGGGCCAGGAGGGGCCCCTTCTGCCCGCACCCAGCCCGGCAGCACCCCGCTCCCACCACGAGGCGCCCACGCCGGGATGCCGGGACGGCTGCAGGAGCCTCCCCCGGCAGCGAGAGCCAAAGCAACACCCAAGAGCTGGACGGACCGAACCGCAGCAGAGCGGCACCCTCCTCGAAACAGAGCACAAAGCCTTCCTGTTCAGACGGAAGGCAAGTGTCCTGCTGGAAGGTCTTCCTGTTTGTTTGACCATCAAACATTATTTTGGAAACACAACATAGCTTTGCTTCGGAAGATAAATATTTAAAATTGTTCCTAGGTATAAAAGCCTGGGAACCGCTCAGAGTGACAACAGGAGAAACGGTAATTTGCACAAATTACTGCCTCCAGCGCGACTGCTTCCAGCTCGCAGTGCAACGCCTCTGCTCCTAACCAGGATCAATCGCTTACCCTGCAGTAACCTGGGAGGTTTTGTTCACAAATGTGAAACCCCGTTTGGGGCAATTCTAACAGCAGACATTTGTTATGCAGTAGGATCAGCTTAACTGTTTTGCCTCCTCCTTCGGCATAAGCCTGATTCTCTTTAATTTTGCCTTAAATCTGAAGAGCATTTCTAGCAGATTGGTTTCGACAGAATACATTTCCAAAGAATAGCTTGCGATAGAAATGCACTGCTACAATGTGAACTAAGAGGTAACTATTAGAAGGGGGAAAGGTCACTGTTTTTACAATATTTGTCCATAAAGCTGCATGATTTATAGACTGACGCCACTCTGACTTATCAGGAAGGTTGCGCTGCCGAACGCGATACAAGTTCATTGGCGCGGTTGTACCCCGAGTTTGTCAACAGCTTGACTTTTTCTCCAGAGCTGTTGCAATGACGTAGCATAGCGATATGTACATTTACGTTTGTTTCTTTTATCTTTTTATTCACCCTCTGATAAAAGAAAAGCCAAAGAAATGGCTTTTTTTTTTTTTTTTTTGCAAGCCATCTGGGTTATAAAGCCTGACTTCAAATCAGCAGTGACCTTTTGTTCAACAGCTAGCGATGTAAAAACACATAAAAATGTCTATTTAGATATTGGTGGGGAAAAAGAAGTCCATTGATTTCCTTAGTTTGCTAAGCTCCCAGGGTTTTTAAGAGGCATTTGTTTCTGCAGAAGGAGACAGCACGGAGGGTGTGGAAGGGCATTCTTTATTTCCAGAGAAAAATTAAAATTCGGTTTCAAAATGGATGAGATGCCTGCTTGATACAGCACATGGGGTCCTCACAGAATTTCACTGGCTCAGACATCTTTAGGATATAGAAGATCTGTTAAATTAAGTGTGCCTTGCCCCATCTACCCAGAAAAAAAGGCTTCCTTTTGGTGGATGTTTGTGTTTTTAACTCTTTGTTGTAGGAGAGAAAGTATCCTAGGAACAGATTTGTTGATGATTCACATGAACATTGCTGCCAGGAAGAACCAGTCTCTTAAACATTTGCCAAGAGACTGCACAAAAGAGGAGGAGAAAATTAGTATTTATTTCCAAACAACTTTTGGTCAAATTTGGACATTATTGCTCTACTGCTACCCAGTTCTCTCACTTGCTGTTCTAGAGGCAACTCTTAGTATTTGCGTCACAGCAGCTCTTGGGCAGACACCCTGCTGTCCCCGGTCCTGTGCACAGACGAGAAAGAGAAAGGGAGGTAAGATACAAAATGCCTTAAAGTCCAGACCACAAGATGGACTGAGGCAGAGAACAGAAGAAATACCCTCCTCTTAAACAGGGAATTGAAGCATGAAGAGGTACGGCAGCGTGCAGCTTCGCTGCCTCTTTGTAGCTGGCTTTCACTTAGTCTCCATCCCAGACGGGAACTTTCCATTCACCCTGGCAAAATCTACAAGCCGATCTTCAGGTACAAACCTGCTTTAGGGGTCCTGCTGCCCCACCATCAGCATAAGGGTAGTCTAACAGAAGCTAACAATTAACAACCATATTTAGACAGACATAAATCATCCAGGGATTTGACAGTTTATGTAGAGGCATAAATTTCTCATTGCATATTTGTTTATTTCCCCAAGTGTTCTCAGTTCAGCTGGTTTGCCAACGCCAGGATAATTTATTGAGAGCTCAGCAAATAAATCTAGATTTGACTCTGTCAAAGGCAACCTTGGAAACAGAGGAGCTCTGTGGAGTAAGCTGCAGGATGCCAAGCGCTGCTCCGGTCACAACAGCACTGGCACTGCCAGGCTGGACCGACCACAGCACCCGCAGAGCGGGGAGCTTGCAAAACGCACCCCTGCTGCCTACGAGATGTCCCGGGGCTTCGGAGAACCAGGATAAACGAGGTAAATACTAAAGACTCGTACACATTGCTTACTGGAGAAGGAACTGGATATCTCCAGCTTCTGCAGGAGGAGAGTTTCCAAGAGCCAAGCTGTACACTAACCTAGAAACACTGCTTCAGGCTACGGAGGAATCAGCCCAGTGTTGCTTTGTTTGAACGGGGTGTTTGATGGCTACTGAACAGCTACGCTGCCTGGAACATACACTAGCAAAGTACTGAATTTATACCTTCTTTCAACAACTGGAAAACTCAACAGACAAAGAGACCTGGTTTCAGCAGGCAACTCAAGTTTCAAGGAGATGTGTCTGTAGTGCTGCAAGTTCTCATTGCTATACAGATGAAAGCAGCCACCGCAGCAGAATTTTTTCTTATTAAATGCATTAACTAAAAGCTCAGATAAGAACAGCTTCAGTTTAGCACGGATTCAGAATTTGAATCAAATCCAAACTTTGCATTTGATCCCCATCACTCTAATGCACTCGAGACTTAGGCTAGGCAGAACACATTAGGATGCGGGTATTTAGTGGACAATGGCTCAAAAAGAGACACATCACTGGAGCGAGCACACGCTCCATCGGAAACATCTGCCTGTGCTGCATACGTGACATTCGCAGGGGTAAGATGAAGGAGTCTTAAAGGAATGAAAATACAGAGCACAGAAAAAACAGAGCACAGAAAAAACAGGAAAAGAAATAAAAAAGACCAAGAAAACATTTTATCATTTGTTCTGCTTTTGTACATTGCATTGCATTTGGAAGAAATCTATCGTATCCAAGACATTGCAAACAAATGCCCGGCAGGGGAGCAGAGAGAGCTTTAGCAAGGTTAGCGTGATGAAGGGATGCCTTTTTTAGGATGAGTAGGCTGGGGCTCCTGCATGACTTTGAATCAGGAGGTAGTATCTATATTCAGCAAAAGACCTCCTGCATTTCCAAATTGTGTAACCCCAGCTCACCTCCGGTTTGAACTCCTCCATCTTCTCATCTGAACCGATGCACTGAATCGGCAT
The DNA here is from genome assembly GCF_965183815.1 of Platalea leucorodia. Taxonomy (NCBI): domain Eukaryota; kingdom Metazoa; phylum Chordata; class Aves; order Pelecaniformes; family Threskiornithidae; genus Platalea; species Platalea leucorodia. The sequence goes on from NC_138841.1 coordinate 3,406,208, forward strand.
TAATGCCAGAAACGGGGGGTAAATCCCAGTGGAGTGACCTGAACTGCATTACAAAGGTGGGAGGATAAGAACCTCTTTGAGGAAGAAGATTAATTAAATATGATAGCTACACCATTGCCCATCTGAGGAAATTTTACATTCCATAGGAACATGCTGCAAAATATTCTCAAAGGTTTTATCTTTCTATGCAGAAATCCAATTTATTAGAAGCATTCTTCTTTATGAAAATATCTCTGGGCAGGATTTCTGTGTGGGTTTGGTAAGTCGTAAGATAACTAATGCTCCGGATCAAATCTTACCTGGTGCGAATCAACACATCTTTGTGCATTTTAATACACTGCAGGGATTTCTAGGAACCCTAGGCCAGTTCTTTGTCTTTTCTCTGGTTGGGCTGGAGCTCAGGTTTATGCCTACATGCAGAATGCAGTATTCACCAATTATTACTTGTTTTCAGAGCTAGTGTCATTTAGCTCTCTTTTTTGGAGCTATTAGATCTGGCTGTTGTGAAGGCTGGCCATGACAACTGCAAATATTTTATCGCAAATAAGCACAAGACAAAAATCACACAACCGCTGTTGGAAGTGTTTCCTGATGCCAGGAATTCTTTCCCTGGTGTTTGACTCGTGTTCAGCCTGTGCCCGCACGGGACCTCCCTTCCTGGGGCTCCGCGTTGTAGAAAGGCGATCATTAGAAATCTCAGTGCTTGACTCACCAAAAACAGTTGAGGTAAATGGGACCTCTCCCAGCTTCACCCACGAAGGGTAAACATCTCACAGTTGGACCCCAAATTCCACTCTGGTTTTCAGTAAGTAGCTTCCAGAAAACTTTACCCATAGACTCGAACACCCCCAGCTACTCATCAGGCACCAGTGGAAATATAACCCAATTTGTCCCTTCTTGGAAGAATAAAACAACTAATTTCTTTTCAGGTGAACTAACAAATCCTGGTGATTTCAGTTACCCACATACATTTTCTTCAGTGAAATGAGAAAAGACAAGCAGCGCTGAGAAAGCAGAGCTTGAAATGATCCGGTGTTACTTCTAACTTGGATTTAAAACGCTCTTGCTTTCTCTAAACTTACAGAAAGAATATGGCACTGAAATTATAGCAGATCTATCACTCACTCATGTTTTCTAGCAAACAAAAGAATAAGTGAATTTTGCCCCAGACACTTCTTGAAAACCTGCATTTCCTAGACAAGCTCAGTTTAAAAAAAATAAAAATCAATACATATTAGATTAGCTGTATTTCAATTTTGACTCAGTATTTCAGACTTGGCCAGTTTTAGGCAGATTAAACTCACAGTATTGGATCCCTCCTGAGTTTACGGGTCATGCAGTTGACCCACTGAAAGACCATGGATTATGAAATCAAAACGGCTGGAACACATCGCAGTTTCAAGGAGGAGCTGCGATTGCAACGCCGGTTCATAGCACAGTCTGCTCATTTTCTGCTTCTGAAAGCCCCAATTTATTTTTCCCAGTGCAGAAGGAAGGCACGCCTTTCAGCAGCGAATACTTTGGTGAATCTGAACACCTTCCAGGCTTATGAAGACAGCTAGAAGGAGTTATTTAGCGTGATTTTAGAAACAATAGGAATTTGAAGTGTTCCACGTTCCAGCAAGCAAAATGAATTTTCAGGTTAATAGGCAAAGCTTAAAGTTCTCAACAAAGGCTGAGTGCTGCGTTCAAGGTATTTCAAGGTACTTAGGTTTCTAGCACCAGGTAAAACCAGCGGGAGCTGAAACTTGTCCTGCTGGCGTTCAAGGCATTAAGAAAGAACTTGCTTTCTCCGCACTCACAAAACTGCTTGGGCTGGGGTATTTCTGATCGGGGGCCTCACCGATCAGCACGTTCAGACGCGGGGCCGTACTCCTACTCACAAGAACCACAGACAAAATGCCGTTGTCCATGAACAGCCACTGTCTTTTCTACCTTTAGAAAAGTGGAGCAAACACAAGGCTTTATAGAAAGTGGCAGGTTCTTAATTATCGTTATAATTTATTTAGTGATTACTAGCAAGAGCTCAGACCTCCTTTGCAGAAGGTGCTGAACACACAAGCCATTTTAAAAGACAGCCACTGCCTCTAAGTGCTCCTCTGAAGAACATGAACACTAGTGAGCTCAGCAAATTATTTGCTAAAAGTAACTCATCAAATTACTTTTCCTTCCAAGTTTCTTTCTTCTCTCGGACTCTCCAAGATCAAGTCTTGATTTTCTCAGATGCATCTACTCTCTCACACGCTTCAGCAGTACTTCTTTTTAACCGGCGGTTCAGTCATTCAGGGTTCTCCACAAATATGAACAGTTTTGATTAAATTGCTAATATATGATGTTATTCTTGCCCTACGGTTGGGTGTAACCACTGCTGGTATGGGTAATTTCTCTGACAACATTTAAAATTAATTTTCCTTGAAAGTATCTAAATGCAACTTTGAAAATGAAAAGCCAGCCTCACAAGTTTGATTACACGATGGGCCAGTCAAGAACCTCTGAACTTCATCTCAGCCCAGACGATATTTCATTAGTTTGGAGATTTTTGAGGCCAATATAGTCCGAAACCATTGCATCTAACCTCCTATACAACATTGGCTATAGACTTCCATCTTCTCTCATCATTTCTTTGAAGTTATAATCTATAGCCAGAAAATCAGCTGAACATGAGAAGCAAAACTCTAGCAGATACCCTGGGGGTCACGGACAGGGACTCACTTCTTGTATGACCTTCACCAAATTATCTTTGCTCCCCATGTCTCAATTTTCCAATCCGTAAAACGGTCCTTTCCCTCCTCTGTAAGGCGCATTGAAATCTTTAAATGAAAACCAACAAATACTGCTCCTCCAAACCTCATTTGTCCTCTTACAGCCTGGACTTCACGCTCTCTGCTCGCAGCTACTAAGCAAGCTCTCATCCCATGACACTCAAAACAAAATTAGGCCAAGGTTTTATTCTCCAGTGGACATGCTGTAATTAATAAATTACTCAGTGGAAGAGAATCTGGGGAGGAAAGCGGCATTATAGCATCTCTTGCTGCCAGGCTGACCCAGGGAAGGAGCTCTGCCCAGGCTCACCGGCTGTCACTGCCAGCAGGGCAATTCCCACTGCAATGCGAGCCATGCAACATGGCTTGAAAGGAACAAAAAACAAACAAAAAACCCCCACAACACTCAAATGCTTTACTTTAATTACTTTCCTTTAAAAAAAAAGGCAAGAAAGAGAGAGGCAAAAATATTCTAATTGCATTTCACAGCACACACCATTATGCAAAAGTGTATTTAACCTGGATGCTACTGGGGTCGCTCCCTTCTGTAAGTATTTGCATGGAAAGGAGTTTGGTTCACCCTAAGTCAAAGGCTAACTTGGCCTCACCATGCAAATGTATTTAAATGAAATGTATCCAAAGCTGCTAAATTATATTCACAGGAAATAAAGTCCATCGGCTGCAAGTGGGTGCTTTATACTCTTGATTGAAAATTGTTTTCGTGTGACAGAGAAGGTACTTAGAAGAGTAAAAAAAGATCATTCAGTGAGTTAGAAAATTACTCCAACCTCCAGACCATGTCAAACTCAATATAAAACAAATAAACTATGGCAAACGAATGAATAATTTAAAGCAGCAGCTTATATATATCACATCAGAAAACACAGTTGTGGAGCCTGGCTGCTTCGTACTCACCGGCTCTCTCCGTGCACGCAGACGCGAGCTCCTGTGCCGGCGCCGCTCCCCTCTCACTCGGAGCCTGCTGCAGGCACAACAGCACCGCAAATTTGTTTTCTTCTGGTGGCTTTAGCGATGGTGAAAGGCAGCAGCCCCGGGCTGCAGGATGAGCGCAGCACTGCCAGCAGCCACGCCTGGCTACGCGCTTGACTGTTACTGAGTACAGACCTAACTGTTTCACCTGCATTTTGTCCTTTCCTCACGCCTCATGGTCTATTTTTATCCTTCTTACTGCAAGAGCACAGTCAGCCTCCAGAGCCATTACAGAGAGCCTGGTGCTTCCCAAAAAGGAGTCAGCCCTGCTAGGACCGCGTTCTCCTGCGGGATCTCCTATAACTGCCCGGGGAGCCCCAGCCAGGGGAGGCTGCTCCTGCCCAGCACCTCTCTGCTCGGAGCTTGCAGCCCTCAACTGAGCTGGTAAAAGGGGAGCTGTGCCCACGGGGTGGGGGTGTTCCAGGGCAGAGCCAGCTGATGGCCATCTGAGCGCAGGGGCAGCGAGGCCCTGGGGCTCCAGCTGGGAGCAATGATGTCCTGGGGCTCCAGCTGGGAGCAATGATGTCCTGCTGGGAGGGCCCCAGCTTTGCCCCCAGCTCTGTACACACCCTCTGCCATAGGCGCACTCTCGCTTCGAACGGCGCAATGCAAGCGCTAATTACACGATAATATCGGTTCGGTCTCCTGAGCAAAAAAGCACGTGGTGATGAATGAGACAACCGCCTTACTCCCAACCTTTTGGGTCGCACGGGGTGACTGAAGGGTCCGTGATCCATTCAGTGTTTGGTCACCCTGACTGCCACCGTGCTCCGTGGAGCGTGACTGTGCTCCGGGTACTCCTATCGCAGCTGTCGAGGGTGCCAAAACACATCAGGCCGCTGCTCCCTGCGCTTCACAAGATCTGCTGGGGCTCGGCACGGTGGACGAGGAGCCCGGCGCAGAGGGAGGAGGAGAGGACCTGCCCCAGGCTCTGCGCTCGGGGCAGCGACGTTTGCAGAGCCCGATCCCACCGCGCTCCTCTCTGCATTACAACCCAAATCATCTCCTCCGTGGCTACGTGGAGTCCAGAGCCCTGGTCCACAGCAACCCGAAAGCTTGGATTTTTATGACTTTTACTCACTACTGAACTAGGTTAACTGAACTGCCAACCTAGCTGTGAAATGCACCACATCTCATAAATTACCAGCCCTCACAAGCCACCTCATAATATGAGAAATGCTGAGGATAAGGAATATAGAAGATAAACAGCTAGAAATAAATAATCAGTAAAAAGAACATATAGAATAGATGGAGTAAAGATACAGAGTAAACACGGAGAGAAGGGGTTTTTTTTGTTCCCTTACCCAAAGGAACATCAAAAATAAACAGAAAGAGGACATATCTAAGGAAAGAAAAGCATAATCCACAGCTTGCAGAATTCAACAGAAAGATGCCTCTCTGCTTCAGCAGCTTTGAGCCAGACACGAAGATAAAGGAAAGACACCAGAACCTGGGCTGGGATAACAACATGCGCCAGATGCCAGATTTCTTCTGGTAGCTGCCGGGGCGCTGGGTCACTGGTGATGGATGGCAGAGGAGGAGCCAGGAGCGATGACAGAGGTCTCCTGGCGCAGGGCCAGGGGCTCTCAAGAATTTGGCTGAGTTTAAAGGCAAACGGTGGTGCAGTGACTGGGGTAACTTGTCTATGCCAGTCCGTTTATCAGGACAAAAATCCCTGAATGAGACAACACAATCTCTACTACATGCTTGTGTGTAGCATTAATAATCTGTCAAAGAAGATGACAACATTCCTGATTAGATAAATGGAAAGAAGGAAGGTCTTTGGGTAGATTTATTCAGCTCTGTTAATCCAGACTGCCCATAGACTGCTGAACATTTACCTAATATTAAGTAAATGTTCCCTAACAGGTGGTGCCCGTGAATTAAAATGCCACCCAAAAGGGAGAGTGTAGCGGAACTGGCTGAAGATTCACGTCCTTAATGGTTAGATGCTGGAAACAATATTAATGCACAGAAATACTGATGAGAGCAGACACGGAGATCAATTTGTAGCTTCCTCGCTGGCTGGAACGGGGACACCGGGCTGCAGTACCTGGGAGCGAGCAGCTGCGCGCGCAGCAGAGAGAGCGGGGGAGCGCGGCCCAACGGGGCTCCGCAAAACGAGCAGACCTGGGAGGAGATGGCAGGCGACGCTGAACAAAACGTGGAAGAAAGGGTGGTAGGAATTGCCCAAACCTGGCACCTAGAGCCGAGATGTTGCTGTAAATTACGTGTGCGGTGGAGACAAAGATAAAAGCCCAAGAAAACAGCCAGCTAAAATTAAATGTACGCATCTAATACACTCTTCATTAGCACAAAGCCATAAGACCATCGGTTTCCATCAACAAAACATTAAGACAAACTGATCTCTGTTCTTGTGTTTATGTTCTGAAGGAAAAGAAAGCTGTCTAAAAAGCTTTTAACTTCTCAAATAAAACAGCTACCAATTTCTGACCAGCTAATACAAATAATTCTAGGTCTAAATTTCCCCACAGAAAAACCCTCATATTTTGTTTTAAGCATTTCATTTTGCAAATAGATTGTTTACTTCAATAAAAGCTAGAGAGGAAGTAAAGGGTAAAGATTAGAATGGACATTTAAATTAAGCTATAACTATTTGGTGTTCAATCTGTCCACAATAATAAGATGAGAATCTGCAGCTTCAGGAACTGTAGCATATACAGTTGCTGAGATTATGAGTCCTCATGCTTCAGGTTATGAAATGATGGAGGTCAGGAAGCAATTTTCTTGCATATATTGCTGACAGGCTAGAGACATTGCAGGAATTTTTGCATATTTTCTGAAACATCAGTTATAAGTCACTGTCAAGAAGAAGATCCCAGACAAGGTAGGTATTATTTTTTATACAAATGAATTTCAAAAGAAGAGCCTGCTTCTCCAGCTCTCACTGTCACAAAAGTCCTACCACAGGACAAAAACCCATGAACTACAAAAACCAGATCACTCAACTAACTAAACGCTTATAGAGCAGTAGCAGCAGCTGACCTGTTTTCCATCAAGCAGAGCTCAGAAATGGGAGGTACACGAGCAACTTCAGCTTTGTAAGTTCAAGGACACGTACACTCCCGTCTCCTCCAGGGAATTACAAACCGTAAAAGCAACTGAACATGCTGTAAATGAGGAGCAGGCTCCTGCAGCCCGGCATGCCCGGCAGCAAACGCGGCCCCGCAGAGACCCTGCGCAGCCTCCCCGGTGGCTTCAGCAAGCTCCGGCCTCAGGACACGGCAGCCCCGCATCTCTGCACCCCCACGTCCCCGTTCCCTGCAGCTCCGCAGCAGTCGGTGGCACTCACCCCTCCGAACGACAGCTTCCCTTGCCGTGGTACGAGGTTGTCCACGTGCGGCTGTGACCCTTCAGTGGTTCTGCTGGGAGCATCTGCTGGGCTTCACCCCGGGTGAAGGCTGAAGACGACCTACAACCACCTGGGAAGGAAAACACTGGGGTTTATACCTGTGAGTGTGGCTGTTTCTTTCTGAACAAAATAAACTGTATTACTAGAGTGGAAAAAAGACTATACTCTTACTTTAAACCAGTATTGCCTGCTCCTTTTGTCATTTGGGGATAATTTATACCAGCACTTCCAGTGAGGTGCTGGGACAGTGTGTGCCTGTGTGCACGCAGCCAAACGTCCCGCCAGCGAAACCCCGATGCAGGCAGCGCTGAGGGCAGGCGGACGGCGGGGAGGAGGGACGGGCACCCCGGGGTCGCACCCTGCGCAGTCCTCATGGAAACATGAAATTAAACGATACCACCAAGATGGGGGGGGGGGGGATATGTTTTTGCGAGAAAAAGCATAATAGTTTATAAAAATAAATCTCTCTTCAAAGTGAAGCGAGTCATTCACAGCAGCCTCTTCAACATGACAAACAGCTCATATAGCAAAACAGAGAGTAGATCATTCAGTCTCATTACCAAGACCGAATGTACTCTCCCAGCACTAAGAAGCACTTATGATTTATGCCTGTAAAAATCAATTGCATTTTATTGATTACCAAGATGAAGAAAAGAAAAGAAAGTTTGGTTAAACTTGGGGACCAGTTATATCTTCTGGTCTGAAGTTAAACCTATCTGGAATACTGACAGCTTCCAGGCTGCCAGGCAAATTGATCCAGAGAAATGTGGGCAAGTGTTTTATATGCAGAGCTGAACATTTCATATGGCAATATCCAAAGAGTTAACTTTATTTTTGCACCCACTAAATTTATGTCAAATAAATCACAAAGTCAAAACCAAGGTCATTTATGATAACAAGATGGCAGAAATTCACCCAGCTGCATAGAGAGAAAAAAAAAAAAAAAGAGATTTTGGCAGTTTTGGTTCGCATTTATAGTATTTAAGCACTTAGAAGCCTGATTCATAATTGGTGCCAGATGCTCTCGATACACATAGGAAAAGACAGTCTTTGTTCCGATAAATTCATATTCTAAAAAAAGCTAGACAGTCAAAGGCTGCGGAAGCGAGGAGGATGGTTGCCCCGTTTGATAAAGGTGAATCACGCAAAGACTGCGCGGCGGCCGTGGGATGGAGCCGCCGGCAGGGAGGCTCCCGAGACCACGGGAACCGGGGACCGTGCCCTCGGGCTGAGCAACACGCGTGGCTCCGGTGGGAAGAGCGAGCCAGGGGCCACCGCGTGCTGCCGGAGCAGCTTTCTCTTGTGCCATGCATTCATTTTGCTCCAAGGCTGCCGCTTGCTTGTTAGTTGTTAACGTGGAAAGTTTAGTATCGTACAAAAGACGCCTCAATGATCAGCCCCTGCTATCTAAATTAAATCTCGCTGCTATAAAATTCCGTGTTTCTCACACAATTTCTGCTCCTGAAAACGGCTTCTAATGTGAAGCAGAGTCCCACGAACGGTATGAACTACAAGGTCACAGCATTCAGCGAGTGAAAAAAATCAGCAAAACAGGAGATTAAGTATTAATTTCAGGGCAAAGTTCCATTTATTTGAGATTACTCTATGCTGTATGTATGTAATACCATGTTTCAGTAATTAAAGGCAGAATGATTTATACAGCTGCAAGATGTAGAGGAGTTGTTGTTACTGGGCTTGGTACAGTTGGCTACAGCAGACCAAACTAAATTGGAACCGTTTGTCCCAGGGAGATGCTTTTTTGGCTCGTCCCAGCGTCCTGGCCAAATTCCAGCGCAGGCAATCTCGCTGCCCATCTAACTTCCAGCTGACACTTCCACGGGGCTGGGGCCGGCTCACCCTCTGTCCTGACCGGAGTGTGGCATTGCTGCGTGCTGCCAAAGAGCCCTGCATCCCATCGGCAGGGACAGCCACAGCTTCAGGTGGCCGCGACCGCAGCGGCAGAGAGGCTGTCCAGCGGGTTAGGGAACGGTAAACTTCATACTAAATACACGCTGGCCTCCGCAAGGCACGTGGAGGAAATCAGGACTGTCTGCCTCTGGCCACCTCTGTAATATTTCCCCCTTTTCATCATTACACTTTCGTCTTTGGGGGCTCCAAACGCCTGGACCTCGGGGATGAAGGGCTGCGGGTGCAGTCCACAACCACCACGTCTTTCAGACTCGCGATCCGCCGTGAGCAGTTGGGATCAGGAGTGTGGGCATCCGAGGCACGGCTGGAGAAAGAGGAGTGATGTCTGGGGATCAGACGGAAGGGGCCGATGGAGCATCACAACACGAACCTCTGCTTGGTTCAGTCCCTATTCATCTTCACGTTCGTGATTGCGCGTAACGTCTTCTTTCACTTTTTTTACGGAGCTGCTCATCGTGTCACGATGAAGAATATTGTTTGTGAAAGGCAGTGTGGCAGTAACAGCATTTCTGGGCCGGGTGAGGGATCGGTGCAGGAGCAGCTGTCAAATCCCACCCCAGCAGAGGCCGCAGGATCCGCGCGTGTCCCGGCAGCTGCTGCCGTCCCCCGGCGCGCCGCGCTGATGGGTGAAGCGACTCCCCGGCGTACGCTGTGCGAGGTACGGAGGGTACTTCATGACAAGGCATTTTATAGAAATCACTAAATAGTGCATGGGTATAAGGACTGTTAAGATTGAAATAAATTGCAAATAGTATTTTCATGTTTGTGCGTTTTGCAAGTTCAGAAACAGTCAATTCTATTTGCATAACATATTGGATGTTTTTCACATTACATTTTGCATATAAAGTGCTTCTCAGTGCAGCATTTGATAATATCGCGGACATATTAGCCATTCAAGTAGGTATAGTTAGTGCCGATACTTACGTAAGGCTCACTGAAAAACTAATAGACAAACTGCCTGATGAACTGAGCACAGGCTGCTCAGCAGTGGATAAATTATCCAATGGAAAAATGAATCATTCATTTAGAACCAAAATGATAATACATCACTTATTTAATCAAATGTGCCATCTACTGAACCAGGTACAACAACTAATGAACCCAGTGGATCCCCCAGTGAGAGGTGAATCACCTGCTGGCAATGTTTGCTGTACTAGCCCAACGTGTTTAGCTCTTCGTCTTGATACAGGAATCACAACCTCTTTTATTATTAACGCTAAAAGTTTAGCAAGACTTTAAATGCTGACTGCATACTTGTATGGCTGGGAGGAATACGCAAAGGTATGATAATGGAATTAAGGAAGATAGCCAGGACATAAGGCAACCTCAAAATATTAAACCATATTGCCCGTGAGTGCATGTTATTGCAAGGCTGTGGGGTAACTTGCGTTTTCTTTTAAAGCAATTTTATGGTGATTATAAAGTTAAGACACCGGCTGCTGAGGACATCAGCCCGATTCCGCTTTTCCCATTAGCTGTTGACCTCAGAAACACTAAATTTTGGTACATGAGGCTTACCTATGAGTTTACACACTGCCTTACAAAGACCAAGCCTGCACTGAATTCCCTGCACTTTCTTAGAAACGTCATTGTTTTAAACAGTACTTCTTTGCAACGTTTCTTGTAACTTGAGAACACTACCGTACTTTCTGACCATCTCTTTTAACTTGAACTGAAGCAACCTGATACCAAATGTCCCATGTGCAGACTTCAGTTCAAAAACCTACCTTCTAAATGTGTCTGGCTTGGGAGTAGGAGTTATACACAAGGGTAGGCAATGTACGGAGATATTTTTCCATCTCACTTTCATTTACTTAGCTGCTCCACATCTCAGCATTCAAGTTGATTAACATCACCTGCTGAAGTTAATTAAAGTATATGGGATGTAATAAGACTAATATGTTTGAGTTCTATCAATCACAGAATCTGGTGAGTCAATATTTGAAATGAATATATCACAGAGGGGAAAATCCTCAACATGGCTCTGAAATTAAAGGAGGAGAGAGGGATTGCATAGTACGGGGTACTTTGGTAAGCACATTTGGGTGAGAACACGAATGCATCGCTGCGTATGTCCTGTTCCAGCACCCTGACAAACGTGGCCCATGCCTGGACTCATCTGAAGCCTCCTGGTCTATTTTCAGGATATCAAGGACTAGTCGCAAAGCTGCAGCTAAGCCTGTAACTCTGAGAGCCAAGGAAATCTGGGGGATTTAAGCCTTTGAAATTCCTTGCCAGGTGATATTTCCCAGGAAATATCCACTTCACTTCTCTCAGCAGCTGGCATCTCCCCACATGCCAAAGCTCGCACCGAAAGCTGTCTGCTGGTTCCCAACGCAGAGAAAAGCTCAGCAAACGGTGGCCTGTGCTTCCCATGGTGGCACTCGGTTATCCTGAATTAACCCCAGTGTTTCTCCTCCTCTGCTCAGGTTCATTGCAAATTGCTTGCCCGTGAAAACCTCTAAGAAAGAAGAGCAGCGAGACTGTAGAGAAAGGACCAGTCCTGGCACCGGGCACGGGTTTCATTTGTACTCCACACACATCTTCTCTGTTTAGCATCTTTTCAAATAGTGTGAGAAGGTGGCAGCTGAGCTGCAACCCTGCTCTGGGCCAGCTAGGCTGCATTAAAGCATCCCCAGTTTGGGCCAGGCGTTCCCCAGTTAAGGGCCCTGTTTAACCCGGCGGTGACAGCACAGCCAGCCTGCACTGCCTTGCTTCTCACCCCCGGGCGCCGGGGCACTGCTGGGGAGGACACCTGCAAAACCTAAAATAATTGGGAAGGAAACCAACTGACAAAAAAGGAGCTAGCATCCCCCCAGCTCTGCCCCGGGACAAACCCCCACCGCGCTGCAAGGTGCTCTCGCCACCGACTGCAGAGCTGCCAGAGCGTGATTTAAGCCAGCCATCCGGCGCACCGCTTCCCGGCCCCCAGCCCTGTCAAACCGCTGCTTTCCAGACATCACAGAAGAGAAGGTAAAAAGGGCAAAGTCACAGGGAGCCTCCACCACGTTCATGCCAATCCTTGAAAGGAAAGTACTGACTCCGCACAGTAAGCGGCCTGCTGTTCGTGGTGCACGGCTCCCGGACCCCCGAGGAGCTGCGAGGAGCCGCTGGGGCAGGGAAAGGGAGCCCTAGAGAAAGCCGTGGCCATGGCGGCTTCTGGCCCCACCACAGGTTTCTTTGCCAGCAGGGCAGATGCGTTTTGTTCTTTAAAAGCACGGTGACCCTGCTGCCGGCACAGCAGCCTGGCACAAGCGGCGTTAACAACTGCCAGGAGGGGCAGGAGGGCGGGAAGGAGCTGAGGAGAGGACTTTGCAAGTGCGGTGCCAACCTGCGACCGGCTGCAGCACACCTGCACCCGCTGTCTTGTGTACATGCTGTCCCAGTTACAGATCTCTTTCTGCATAAAATATTTAAATACAATTTTATCAGCCATTCAAATCATTAGCTACAAAGATCCAGGCTTAATGTACGGCGAGGACACCGTGCATTAATATTTATTACGCTTGATTTGTTTAAGGAAATACATTGAGCTTTTTGGTGCAGGCAATTTCTATGGAATCAAACTGTGAAAGACATTAATCACTGTCAATGATGTGTGTAGGGTACACACAGCCTATGGAAATGAAAGGATAAATAAATACACGTTGTCTGATGCTTTAAAGACTGGAGAGCGCTGCTGGTTAGGAACTGGCAAGCGTCAGGTGGTTGCGGCTGGCAACCTGCTCCGCCAGCCAACGCCGCAGGCGATGCCCGTCGGCTCCGTCTTTTGGTGCTGCCGATGGATGCAGTCACCCAAGGCTGCCTCCCGCCCCAGACAGACAGCGGGACACGCGGGGACGGTTCGTTAGTGACACTGACACAGAGGCGGTTGTCACCCACCGGCAGACGCCGATGGAGCCCGGGTCTCCCCGGCAAAGGGGGCCGAATCCGGGCAGATGCCCCAAGGCCAGCGGGGCAACAGCCGTATTCACGCCGCAGAGCACGGGGTGCATGCACGGAGGAGGATAAATGAAGTTATAATGTCCATTTGCAAACAGAGATGAATTGAACATCGTACGATTAGGTTCGCTTCTGCTTCAGTACGCAGAACAGAGGGCGATTTGAGTGGCTTTGTGCTGTAATAACTATAATCTGCTCAGGTGTCTGCCCGGCCTGCAAAGCAGAAAATGTCACCGTAATCCAAATGACCCATCAGCACCGTGTAAATACCTTAAGGTACTTCAGCGACTTGCCAGGAAGAAAAGAAGGGGGGGCTCGTCTGCCCTGGTTAAAGGCTTGGGGCTTAGATCGGTCCAGAGGCAATTAGCTCCTCTGTACCCAGGAATGAATTTGTGTCTATTATTTTTCTTTCACAGGAAATTATCAAAAGATGCAAGGACAGCCTGTCACACCCGTGACAGTCACCGCTGCTGGGGGGGCTGCCAAAAAGACAGAGCCTGCCACTGTGCTGCCGGTGGGCGCGAACCAGACCTCAGCACCAGCGGCCCCCGAGGGGCCCAAGCTGGTGTCTGTGCAAGGAAGTTTTTCTTAAGCAGACTGTCTGCAACGCACTAATTTTAGTACGTTCGCAATTGCAAATAAAGCTCTGTCCATACGACTGCAGAATGACCACTGAAATATTGTGTTTGTCGTTTCCATAGCAATTTTGTAAGGGGTTAAGGGGGAATTAGAGACACTTTCATTCTTCCCTCATTTATCTTTTTATTGTGGTTTAAATGAGAGAGTGCTATTAAGAAATAGAAAGGTTTCAAGATGTGTATGTTCACAGCGGAACTAAGGTTTAAAAAGAAAAAAGTGTTAATAAAGCAATTTTAAAATTTAATCTGAGAGTGTATTTTCTCCTTTGCTGCCTTTTCTCCCCTGGGGATAGATTTCTTTCTTACCCTGCAAAGGATTTAGTATGAAACCTTTTATTTTTCTGGAGCCAGCAAGAGACAGTCAGAAGTGAGAAGAGTTTAGCAATTCAGAGGTCAAAGAAATGATGGCTGCTGACCTCTTTTGTTCTGAGCCAGTGGCTTAGGAGAGAATATAAACAGATGAGGGACCTCCATACTCTGAACCCAGCATTGCTGTAAGGTTCAGATTAATTTGGATAAAAATAATTTTCACTCTCTGTTCAGCTTCTAACACTTCCCGAGCTCACGGGATGAAAGGGAAATGAAAACCCCAAGTAAGGTGAGAAAGGCACTTTCCACACCCGTTGGGGCTGACCCCAGAAGGATGTTCTGGAAATCTTATCAAAACCCCGGTGAAGGTGAGATTTCTAGCGTAATGGTCGGGCTCAGATGAGGTCCTGATAAACAACTGAGTGTTTGGTTCAGTGTCTGAGCCTTGTGAGGCCTGGCCTGCAAACTCTTGAGTCCACTGCAATATCACCATGGGTCGTTGGTAAACACTGGACAGTTTCTCCTGTTCTTAAGATTTAAAATGCTGATTTTTCTTCACACTCGCCCAGCTGAGGTCAGGCATGCAAGTCACAACGATAAACGTGCGGTGAGATAATTCCAGTGACTAAGCTAATGCAAGCTGTCAGCGGAGGGGACAGAAAGCTCTGCCCGCAGAGCGGTCCTTTCACGTCGCTCCTCCGTCGCGTGCCCCCGAGAGAGCCTCTGCCTCCTCTGCACTGCAGCGATGCTGTGGCAGTTTTGGACCAGCTTTTTGGTGGCTGCAGCTCCCTGTGACACTGATTTCTGTGTTTTAAGAAAATGTGAACTGCTGTCAGACTGAAGCATGGTCCTGCCGGTGAGCAACCTTATTTTATGGCTTTAGGGCACTTGCTTCTGCTACCCTGCACCGTGTCTGTAAGTCATATTCTGAGAAAAATCGCTACTGGTTTTATGCCATAACTCATAAATTACTAGATCCTGTATTTTAGATCTATTCCTCCACTTCTCTTCAAACTTTTATACTGATGGATTAATTAATTAAATTAAATAACGCTCGCACTGACTCTTGTGAAAGCTGTGAGTACTCTGCAACTTTGGAAGTGAGACTTGGTATGAAAGCAAATGAAAAACTGCTGTAACACTTCATGTTTTTTCCTACTGACATGTTTACGCAGTTTTTGCATAATGTTGACATCCAGAAAGGAACTGGACAACACCACGGGAGCAGCCGCTTCGGCAGCCCTTAGCCCAGCTGCTCCTTGCCTGCAGCCAAGCACGGAACCGGGTGCAACATCTGGAAGCCTGCGGTGAAGTGGGAGAGAGTTATGAAACATGAAACAGGCTTAATCTGGAATCAACACTGTTCGCATGGGGTGTCAGAGTGCTTAAGCGAACAGAGCGAACTTGGCCTTCATAGGAAAAAACACAAGCCAGCAGATAGACACAAGGTTATGCAAAATTAAACTAAATCGTTGTGTACTGACCTTGACTTTAAAGTGACCAGGTCCAATTAACAATCGCTAATGTGGCTGAAGGCAGTCTGGAGCGACCTTCCCCAGGACCACGTGAACTTTGAGAGATGCGTATTTCGCACAGAGGCAAAGTAAAACACAGGAATGCCAGGATATGGAGTGCAGTCATTTAGCAAAACAGCACGGTAAACTGCTGCCTAGAACTGTGTTATAGAGCAGAGCTGTTTGGGAGACCTTGGAAATACGTTTCTGAATAGCAGGTAAACCACGAGTATGTTTCGAGAGTTTAAAACGACTGTCATTAACTGCTTAAATGGGGAAGAGTGTCTGGAGTTTCAATAATGTGCCCAGAGGAGCAGTAAGAAGTAAGATTTAAGAAAACTTGAATCAAATCTGACTTTCATTTCAACTTGCATATGATCAGGGAGGAAGGAATGCTTTGTGGTTAAGGTATGAGCAGGGTGGTAAAGAAATCTCAAGTGCCCTAGAAATGCCATTTTAAAAGTGATGCTGTCTTAGGGAGGATAAAATTCATTTGGATCCTACTGAGACTTGGACTTTGTAAGGACCTGATGCTCTTTTGAAACGTGGGATGAAGGATAAGGTTTGGGCTGCTGAACACTCAGCCCACAACGACCAGGGCCGGACGAGCCTGGATGCAAAGCGACGCCAACGGAGGCCAAGGGGAGCTTTGCTCGGGCGATACTTCCCGATGCAGGTCAGGGAGGAGCAGTGCAGAACACGGACGCCTGAAAGGAATTTACCTGAAGTCTTTAAATCAAGCCAGGACAGGATTGCCTCCTCTTAAATATCTGCTTTAGTTCAAGCCGTGAGATGTAAGCTTGATTCAAAAACAACCAGCTGAAAGCCTCTAGCCCATGTTAGACAGGGGAAGGCTAATTGATCGTAATGATCCCTCAAGAGGTGGAAATCTAAGAGTGGGTAACTATCAATCTGTTGCCTAATGGAAAGGTGTGCATGCCATTAAAACACCCTTTGTGCTAGCCACTTTTCTCTCTGTCTGAGTGGTTATACTATACTAATCACTGCAGTAAATAAAAACCCTGGGTGATAATTTCCAGAACCGTATAGAGGTGTTTAGGGAAAATGAGCACTCCGCTACCCACACCAGACTTCTTATTTTTTGTCTTGTTGAAGGCTGGAGGTTTTCACAGAACTAGCTTCACTTTCTAAAATTTAAAGAGAAAGCCATATCCCTCCAGCTGTTGAGTTAAACAGAGTGTTATTCAAATTATGTAGGGGAAAAAAATGTCGTAACATAATGAGAATCAAATGCTGGCTTCAGGCGCCTTCATATTTGAGGACTTTAAAAAACAACAATAGCAACAAAACAGTTCAATCTTTTATCTGCCAGTAGAAAATAGTCATTTAAATAAACATTAACTAAGCTGGGGAACATTGATGTTGCAGTAGCAATTTGTTTCTGACAGACAAGATTGTTAAAGTTTTATTCTTTTTAACAGGTGGCATTTTTAGCGAAAGACTAGCCCATAACGGCTCCCTCCGGCCGCTCGCTTGCGGCCGCGCTGGGGGCCGGGCTCTCGCTGGGCTCTGGACCGGGGAAGGGAGCACCTCGGCAGCCGCGGGAGATGGAGACAGCCAGTCAAAGCATTCGAGTATCTCATTTGCCTGGTGTTGTTTATGGGTAGGGAATCAATTTTCCAAACCTGTTTTCGTTTGCTTTTGCAAAGTACAATGTAGAAAAATGGTGGATTGTCTGTTTTGTGCTACATACTTCCCAGCCCTCTCCCATGCAGGCGCGCTGCCGCGGGAGCCCCTCCTGACCGGTGGCACTGCAGAAGTCACCACCGAGCCGGCCTCGAGGAAACACCACGCTCAGGCTCAGCCTCTCGCCGTCAGCAGGAGGGTGCCCGTGCCCGTGCCCCCCCCCCGGCACTTCTCAGCAGTGCTGCAGCCCGCGGGGTGCGGTGGGGGAGCCCCAGGCGCACGCAGAGAACCAGCGCCTGTAACCCAGCCGGAGCATCCCATTTCCAATGGAGCATCCCTCAAAGCAGGTCCGAGGGCAGGACTCGGTGCGTGACGGCAGCGTGGAAGGAGGAGCGCGCGCACGTGTGCGCAGACCAGAGGCACCGGCACTGCGCGACTCCTGCTTTCAGGCTGAGTACGTTTTCTGTCTCCGAAATCAAGAACAGCAAGGGAAGGTGGACACCCAATGCATGGGAAAGCTGACGGTGGGACTGAAAGGAACCGAATTCTTGAAAACAAAGAACAGTCGAGATCTGTAAGCAGCCACACAAGGAAGGAAAGAAATTATTAATATCACTAATTTGATTTGCAGCAGCTACTTGAAGTCTAACCACAGTCAGGGAAGCCACTGAGCCGGCTCTACACAGCGCAGAATCAAAAGGGAACCTCAAAACAAACATCTTACTCAAATATCACAGGGAAAGGCTTTCCACGGTACTTTGCGTGTTTAAGCGAACTGCTCGGAAGCTACTGAGGGTTGAGTCTTATTAACGAGCCCCAGTACAGAACCTCCAGCCACGACACATGCAGCTATCTCCAAAATCAAGTCCTGAATTTGAGGGAATATGCAATAGGGAAAGAACAAAAGGATCCTTTGATGTGTTCAACCACATGATGTTTAGCAAAAAATGCAAATGTTCTCTCATGCTAGAGAACACTTATCAATATTAAGGCATACATGGAGGAGAAGAAAGAAGGAAGAACAAAATACAACACTTAACAAGAGGGTAATTTAGCCTGTCGGCAAGAGCTTTAAGCCTGGTTCATGCAAAATTACTTGCACAATTGTTTTGCAAGGTTTCTGGGCTTTTATGCATAAATCATAGTATTGATTCAACGTGAGTATCAGACTTACTCAGGTGTACAACTGCATGTGGGCACAGTTAAAGCAAGAAAGGATTTAAGTGTGGAAATTGGAGAGGAAAAAACCATCCCCCCTGTTGCTCCTACAAGCTCAGCTACAATTGTCAAACAGCTGGAACGCGTGCAGATTGTTAATTAAAACACGGTGGTGACCACCTTCTGCAGCGGTCTCAGGAGAACATCCAGGCAGGAAAGAACTGCCAAGCTGAATTTTTTTTTATCCACCCATTTTTTTCCTGTTTGAGATTGCACTATCTTTTCTGACAGAGAAAAGAAAAAAACAGAGGGCACTGGAAGCCCAAGGATGGCCAAATGAAAGAGAAATAAAATCAATTACATGTTTAAACTACAACAAATATTGCCGTCAGGGTGAGGAAGGGAGGGAGGGAAGTGTCAGGAATAACCTACGGGGGCTTGTTTCATGGTATTCATATTTGCTAGCCACATTTCTGTATCTTAAAATAGAGGGAAGGGCTCCTGCGGCATTACCATATGCACGAGAGGCAGTCACAGAGGAGGGTCAGCACGGATGCTGTGCCAGTCAGAAAAAACTGAAAAAAGGCAAAGCCCTGGAAATAAAAATAGATACTAAGAATCCATATCACTTGCACAGACATGCAGTAATTTAATCACTTTCTATCCTGATTCATCCCTCAATATTTTCTGCAGAAGTACGTTATATTTGGTGTTCAAAGACATTCAGCCGGTCAGAGCCCGCAGCCTGGCAAACTCCCTTCCTTGCCCCTTCCTCCGATAACATGGAGATGTAAAACAAAGGCCTAAAGTTCAGGGTAAACAACCTATATGCAGTTAAAACTTAAAGTTTCACAGAGCCTTTGCTTGTACCATGGAGAAATGTGGATAATACAGCACTAATCACCCTCTCCAATGAAGACTCCTGTTTCTAATTTGCATTCCACTCATCTTGCCGTTATTACTATTATTATTTACTCATGCTAACAATAATACTGAGGATGACAATGTGGTCACGCCAAGGAGCCACAGTTGTGGCCACAATACATCTCTCCCCAGCACGGTAACAGGTCTGCATCCTCTCTGAGCAGCTATCACACCATTAAACCCCCCCACGACCTTCCCGTTTGGCAGACATGGGGGGTTATTCCTGTGTCCAGTTATTCCTATTCCAGCCTATTTTTTTCAATCCTCTTCCCCTTCACCAGCCATAAAACTTGAGGAATTTTTTACAAGTCGACTAAAGCTGCAGCAGCAAATGTGTTCAAATCATTGTGTTAAACCCCCGCCCGCCCAGCCTGGATTCCTTCTCTCCAAAGCCAACTTCTGCCGCTCACAGCTGTAGGTGGCCATCAGCTGCTCAGAGGCTGCTGGGGAGCAGCCCGATGGGAAAGGTCAGGTTTTATACAAGAAGGTTTAAACCCATAACGAAGCTTTTGTTCTAAGCATGTCTCTTGCACTAAAATCTTAATAAATATTAATTAAATCTTCAGGCTATCCTAATTTAATTTGATCAATTTGCTTCTTTCCAATCTAAATAAAAAAAAGTGCGGTAGAGTAAGGGAATTATTTGTATTATTATAGTCAAAAATAGCCATCTGTGCCAGTGTCTTAAATCAAATTAATGCTTTTCTTCTTGTTCCAAGGTTACAATGAAATTAAGTTTTATTCAAATACCTAGCCACATTTACACTACTCTTCCAGTGGCTGAGAGTTCAAGCTGTAGCAGCGCTGCTAAGCGCTGATGGGGCAGGGTGGGACGGGAGGTTGAAACAGCACGTGATGCAATGCTGACACCAAACTTTCATCCTCCCCGTAATAAAGCTACGCATTTATTTAGCACTTTTGATAAACGGCTTGCTGGGTGATCCAGAAACACTAATTCTTTACCATCACCCCTGGTACAGGTGAGTATTATTGTGCTCATTTGACAAATGGTTCAGTTTGGGTGCAGAGCGCTTGACCAAGACGATGCACAAAGTCTTTAGCAGAGCTGGGTGCACAGCGCGCGGCGCAGCCCCGTCCCTTGCTCTTGGCCGTCGGTCCCTCAGCCCCGGGGTCACAGTGCCTGATCCAGGATGGCCCCAGCCGTGCCGTCCAGAGGACAGACAGCCCGCTCGCTGTGAGGCTCCCCTTGGAGCTGTAGTGTCTGACCAAAGCTTCAACACATGCTTGTACTTAAAACTCCACTCGTGGCCCTTCCCTGAATCTGAGTATTTAGATCTCCAATCAGCAAAACCCAAACCATGTGTCTTGCAGCAGGCACATGCGAACCACCGTCATGCCAGTAAAACCATGCATATGCTTTAAGTGAGGTATGCGTTTAGTCTTTCCATTTTGTATGTTCCTGTATGCTGATTCTAAATTAAAAACATGGGAAATACCTACAGGTCACCAGTTCTTTCCTAGCAAATGCAGTATTGTTCACTCAGTTCGGTATCTGCTGCTTTGGCCAGTCCCATATTAAATTACTCAAGATTGACAGAAACTTCACTGTTTCCCCTGGGAGGCTCTTTCACAAGCTATTGGGCTTTAGTGTGAGAATTCTCCCCTTTATATTCAGCCTTTTTTTCCATTCCTGTTGTATTATCCGATTACACGTGGTTATATCTCCTGGCAAAGTGCTCCTTCCCTCCTGATCTTTGCACTGGTTGGGTGCCTGACGATGGACGGCGCAGAGCAGGACGTCTTCACCCGCTGGCACCTCAGGATCAGCCTTAATCTGAACTAATCAAATGATGACAGCCCCTCTGAAAAGAGAAGTAATTACACAGTAAAGATTGTATGTATCTCTTAGGAGATGAGGACTTGGATTTGATTATCTAAATTCTCCTTAGTGCTTTATGATGAAGTTAAGGGTGAACATTGCTTTGAAAGCAATTCAACCAGAACTTCCCCTTAGAAAGAAAGGCCTAAAACATGATATAAATGACCAAAGTCAGCAAGAAGATACTGTCAGGCTAAGGTTTCTGTTCAGTTGTCTAAGATACAATCAGAGAAACTGATTTAAGGCAGCTGGAAGTGAAGTAATATCCCACCGAGGTAAAAACCAGTTGAACTGGCCAAAATCTGCCCTCTCGGGTAGCAGAAAAATAAATAAATAGATACATAAATCCTACATTTTCTGAAAGTATTTGGTTTTGTTTTCATTCTTGACCTTAGCGAACAAGAGGGATAAATCAAAAATTTTAGTAAGCGGCATCTTTGGTGGCCATCTCAGCTGGCACCCCAATGGAGAATAAGATAACCCACGGTTGGGGCTGGCGGCCGCTGATCAGACGCAGCCCGTTGACCCCGGTCAAGCACATACACGCTCCTAGGATCTTCTGGGGAAACTGAAGTTCTTGCTGAGCATTTTCTGGCCTCTAGGTGGACTGAAGGTCTCTTTCGGAGACCCTCTCCGCTGGCCTTTCCTTTGAAGCAGATCACTGGCAGCAGCTGAGCACAGCCTGAGACACCACCCGCTGCCCCGAGTAGCATCGTGAGTCCCGTGCTCCTGCTACAGAGGGGTTTTTCACGCATTTATTTGATCCTAGTTCCAGCCTCCCGCAGAACAGGCTTGCGGTGCCAAGGTCCTGCTGCTGCACAGCCCCTGGCGTGGAAAGGCTCGTTCAGACTGGAGGTCACTGCTAACAACGCTTGGAGGAGCGCTGCCCTCCCCTCCTCCCCGTTACAGCTTTGGCAGGCAGCTGGCAAGAAAGAGGTATATTTGGATCCTGTTTAAATATTGATCACAGCGTATTTTTGCTAAAACCAAAGCCTATCGATTCGCCTGTGAGTCTACAGCCTCAATACTTTGCTGAATGTTTTCCTGGAGATGGGAGAAGGCTCCTTGAGTTATGATGTTAATAAGAGCGGCACAGGAGGAGTCCCTGATGTTCAAACCACAACTTCAGAGAGAACATTTTTCATTGGCAGGGGCCTCTGGACACTCCGTGCTTCTTAATGTTTCTCTATCAGCTGTGCTGATGAGCCTTTAATATAAAGGCTTTGGAAACGAGTTAACTGCAGCTCCTGCAGCTCTCTCCAGAGCCTGTTTCTGTTGTGATTTCAGGCTCAGGGCAGCCAGCCATTTTAGAGCCGCACGGGAAGAGCCAGCACTGATGCTGGCGTCGGGGGTCTCCCAGTCCCCGCTCCAGCACTCTGCTTAAGCCTGTAATTAACCCAAAGTGTGTAAATTTTGTCTTTGGCATCATTAGGGAGATATTCGCTGCCCTGAAGCTGAGCAAGTGCCGGAGGGTTGGGGTTGTGCACGGGCACGCTGCAGCGGGGCTGAAGTGCCCCGAGCCCGGTGGCGAGCCCGTTCCGCGCGCGGGCGGGAGCGCAGCCTCGGAGCAGCGGGCACGCCGTCTGCATCGCTATGGAAATCATGAGAGGGAAAGCAGAGGATAAAAGCAAACCCCACAGGGTCTATATATACATATCTACATCCGCTTTTGCATTAACCGCTGGCAATAAATAAAGAAAAAATCAGTTATCCTGAATCGCCACCCGGCCTAACCTGAAAACAAAAGAAGGCTTTGCTGATACCCGGACTAAATCAAGCAGCAGCCTGATGGGCCTGGCCACCTCCCTTTCAGATGGAGTGCACTATCTTGCTATCAAGAGTGTCGAATACACAGCGTTTCAGAGGAAAACAAGCCAGCCCCCATATGTCCCTCTATTGCATTTGACAACTTGCACTGCACTTTGCAAGGGGGAGAATAAATCCTCCCTGTCCCATGCAGCGTTTGGGCTACCATGAAGCATAAGACTTGTTTAATCTGATTGCTGAAGGGACAAATCTCTCCTGCAGATGTGTGGCTGCAGAGGTTCCCAAGGGAAAAGCCAAATTAAATTATGCCCTCGACAGTACTGTCCGTGGGAGTGCAACCCGCAGCTACAGCACAAGAGTGCAAGTCTGAGGCTTCAGTCATATCTGACATTGATTCACTGTTCTTAGAGCAAAGCACTTAAATTCTCCATTTCTCATTTCCCAATCTGCAAAACAGGAATAAAATCACCTACTTCTCTGGGAAATCCTGGAGAGGTACCCACATGCCCTTGGGTGAATCATACCGTTACAGACGCAAGTATGTTTTGGGCTATTTTAAGAGTTCACCCTCAGAACCGTCAGTGATTTGTGAGTTTCTGTGTTTGTGATGCGGCATTTCCTTGCCCCATTTGCAGGAGAGACTAAATTGCAAGGACAATCGCATCCACTTCTGTTACCAACCCTAGGACAGGATATTAGTTTTTGAAGAGAGAAATAGAGCCAAGGCTTCTCCTTTCTCATCAAATCCTATTTGTTTTGGTTTTCTTCCTAAAATAACTTAGGGCTATTTAATAGAAGTGAAATCTGTGATAATTTTTTAGCAATTGTTGCCAGTCTGCAGAGGGTATCTTTTTATGCAGAAATTTGTGTTTCATCAGCTACTGCTTTTTGAGCACAGGAAAAGTTTTTCCTTTATTTTGTTTTATTTCTGAGTTCACTGAAGTTGATGAATCCAAATCATTGCCAACACATGGTCATTCTCTTTTAAAAAAAAAAAAAAGAAAAAAAAGAATGACATCACCGTCCATAATCACATCCATCCTCCGTCCTTTTTTCATTTGTCTCAAATAAGCAAGTTTGCCAGCAAGAACTTTTTTTGGAAACAGGCTGTCTTAAATGAATTTTGAAGACTGTTCTCAAAAGCAGATTCAAAATTAATTGCAATGCATTGTTTTAAGGCGTGTTTTCGGCAATCGGTTTGCAGAGCTAGACCGTGCAGTCTCTGTATCTAGCTAAAATACTGCGTACTCCGTATATCGAGTATTTTCCACCGCCTGCTCTCAGGCGGGCCATCCATTAGCCTGGCAGCCGTCGCCCTGTTTCTGCACGCCTGCATCGCTGCGCTCCGGCACGTCAGGAAAACACATCGCCAGGCAGCCCCTGCCAGACCTCGCTGCTGCCTCTCTCGTAAAGGCAAAGGAACAGCTCAAAACTCAAATACCCCCTCATTCCTGCTTCGGAGTCTGGCGAGGGCCTTATTTTCTGAAGGAAAACGTTACAAAGAGCTGCTGTGCCGGGTCAGACTATTGTAATGCGGCCTCTCATCCAGGCTCCCTCTCCCAGGAAAGGCTGGACCAGGTGATGGTCGCGGTCCCTTCCAACCTGGGCTGCTCTGCGGCTCTGTACCAGGGACCAGCTTGTCCTGCTACGTCTCCAACAGCACCCAAAACCAAACGTCTGTGGAAGAGCAGAGCTCACTGTTATCTTCCTATTATGCACATCCAGCTTCTGATTTAGGGACGTGTTCACCCAGAATTACAGGCAAACTGTTTTAATAACCACTATTGACTTATTCTTCATGAATTTGCCCTGCTCCTTGCCGAACTCCTTTGCACCCAGCATTCTCCGTAAGAGGGCAGTGGCAGCCAGTTCTGCCCCGCGTGTGCAGTTACGGATCGTGTGACAAATGCCCTCTTCTTGCTTGTTTTATATCTGCTGTCTGAGAATTTCCCCGGGTGCTCTCTTGTTCTTGCAATGAAAGGAATATAAAAACGCGTACGGTTCCTGTGCTCTTCCAGAGACAGGCTGTTGCTACTACAAGGAGTGGTACCGACGACATATTTACTGCTCTTTCTTACAAAGTTTGCTAGTTTTCATGCTTTTATGAAATATATTCAGCCACGCTTGTGATTATACTCCAATATGTTTCTAACATATCGCATATCGAAACATATCGAAACTGTAGATGGGTGTCAGAACAGGCTGATTTTTAACATACCTTAAACAACTTTTTCCCTTCATTAAAGCAGAATAATTGTCACAGCATAATGTAACTTAATGTCAAAATGTAACACACAAGCCCATCTCCCCTATCAAAGCAATTACATTTTAAATCTATGGTCTGTGTTAAGTCTGTTTTTTCAACATATGCAAGGCAGTTTCAGGAGTTATTTAAAATATGTTTTTTTCCCAGAAGCATACTGGGAAGCGGGTGCTTTGCCAGAGAGAGCTGGGCACCAGGCGGCAGCCTGGTCCAGCCGAGCGCCGGTGGGATCGCGGGACACAGCCTTTCCCTGCTCGCCTCCAGCGGGACTTCAGGGGCTGCTGCGGTTCTGGCACCAGCAGTCTGAACGCCTGGGATTAAATGACACCGAAGGGAATATCTGCTAAAGGGTGATTTTAGCTTTCTGTAAATGGGGCCTTGCAAGAAGCCTCATTTGAGAGCTGAGAACAGGGAAGCAGCGTAAAAGCAGCCTAGACAGCCCACTCAGCAATGAATTTTTCCATAATTAGGCCACAAAGTGGAAAGTCCTCTTAACACTACATTACTGAGCACCTGAAAGGAGAGGATAAAACGTTTCTCAAGGGCCCACCAAACCTGGAAAAGCAAATCACTGAGGCCAAAGAAAATGAGATTAAATTGAACTTCTAAGATGCAGTGTGTCTATTGACCTCCCTCATACCAAGCACTTTCTTCATGTTCCTGTTCTTAAAAAAGGGGAGAAAAAATATCCAGGAGAATGCATGCTGTTCAGAAGATAGCTAGAGGCTGAGTTGGATTTGAATTTTGATCAAAGTTTTTCTCATTTGACATGCTTTTCTGCGTCTGCATTCCCAATCTGCCTTTTCTGCTTAAAATAATGCTTCCCATATAAGAAATCTTAGCCACCGTACATAATATGAAACCCTGGGCTCCGGAAAACATAGTTTCTGCTGTCTGGTGGTCCTTCTCCAGAATCCAGTTTACTGGAAAAGGAGCATCAAGAGGCCTCCACCTCCTCCCTGTACCCCAGTGCCGTGCAGAGCGTGCAACCTCACCACATCTGCCTTTCTGCACACCTAACTTCTCCAGGAGTAAGAAAGAAGCCAATTTACAGCCAAGTGTACAATTTCCTCATTTGTTTCCCTCCCTTGAGTTGAAATAACACAGCCCCCAGTCCTCCTCCTCCTCTTCTTTTTGTGACACAAAGAGAAGATGTATGAACACCAGCAAATGAGTACGGTGGCAGGGAAGCCATCTGGGAAGGGCCCTCTCCAATTCCCATCTACAGGGATCAGCATTCGTGCCGTGTCAAATTTGCAAATTGTTTGTTTGCTTTGAGGAAATGGACAATATGGTCCAGATCGTTGATGCAACTGTTTTATAAAGCGCCTTCCTTGTGGCCTGTGCCTTCGCACGTCCTTCTCATTACACCAAAGACAGTAGCACAGCAACCTAACAGTTGCGTTAGCCAAGGCCAGGGGCAATATTAAACAAAGAAAAACATCCAGCGGTCGAGGGAATGAGATGGAGGATGCACCCGGCTGACTTGCTTTTTGCTGTCGTTGCTCCTGCCGTGGCGCGACAGCCGCGTGCCCTGCCGCGGCACGGGGTGCGCCCGCTGCCCTTCGGCGCGTTCGGCTGCGGCGGAGGGAGGAGGCACGCGCGGTTCCGTCCCCGGGAGCATGGGGCGAGGATGCTGCTGCCCCCGCTCCCCATCTCTGCGGGTGCCACGGTTCTGACCTTCCCGCTCTGCTGCAGGGGGTCGGGGCGAAGCTGGCCCAGTGCGGACCGCTGTGCATTACGTCCCCTTCCCTGGATACCACCCGCAGCGCGGCGATGGGCTAGAGGTGTCAAAGAGTCTCAGTGTTGACTGAAGAGCGATTCCAGGGGGACCAGGATTAGTCCGGATTAGTGCATCTGCAGCCGCTTGGTTCAATCTGATAGAAGACTCGTGCAGTCAGGTGTGCCTAGTGCGTGAGATAGCAGCTTTCCCACTCAGGTTGTTCACGTCTCATTGCAGAGGGGAGCTGCGAGGCCCAAAGCCTTCTGCATAAAAAAACATGTAATATTGCTGCCTCCAAACACTGCAAAGCCACTGCAATATTTTAAAATATGGGTTATCTCCAGCTTCTGCTCCTCTTGATGGTTTCAGCTCATTTGTCTTGCTAGTCTAATTTCCTTAAATGCGTGTTTTCTTTACAGGCTACTAACTACAGAAAACTTGAAGCAATCAGCTGAAGTTTATGCATTGGCATATCACTTCGTTAGCTGTGAATTCATTTCCAAGGGGGCGGTGAACTTTAATGAAGTTGGAAATTGAATCATGCTGTTGTGTTTAGGGACATGCAGGAATCTAAGAGAGGGCTGTCCAGCGGAAAGGCTCCTTGACCAAGTTAAAAATTAAAACACAGTTTGATCAAGCATCCTTATTTCTTTATGGTATTCTTCTTCTTTCTGAAATCTTTGCTCTCTGTAGATCTATTAAAAAAAGAAATTTTTCCATATTTTCTGAATGTCAACCATCACTCCTTGCAATGACCATCTCAGTGCCGTGAGAGGCATTGGAGACCTGGAGAGAGAGAAGCAGCCGCAGCAAAAGCGAGCTCTGCAGGCGCTCCTCCCAGCCCGTCTCCCTTCTCCCATGTTGCATTTTGCTGTGGCCATTTCTTGGCCACGTTCTCATTTCAAAACCGGCATCGGACCAACCCTGCTGTGCCCCCGAATTGGAAACCTCCACAGAGCACTGGGGGTGTGTGCACATTTTTTTCTTTTTTTCTTTTTTTCTTTTTTTTTTGAGATGTGAGTGACATTGCAAATGCAACTTTCATCCTGGAAACTCGGAGTGTTGCCATAGAAATTGCAGTAGGGGAGTCACCGGGCTGTTAGCTCGTGCCCTCCGGGATTACAAGTGCTGAGCAGGGGCTGCTCCCCAGGACGGGCTCCAGCCGGGCCGAGCTCCTGCACCCAGACAAAGAAGAAACCACCTTGGTCCACAGGATTAACTTACGAGCAAACGTACATGTGTGTGTTGACATTCACTGACAGAAATTACAGTAGCTGTTGGAACAAGAAAGCCACGTGCTTGCTCAGGAAAAGCAAATCTAAATAGCTAAATGACTGTTTATTATAATAATAATAATCATTATTATTGCAGCCTCTCCTTGGGACACCATGCAGCTGCATACTTATTAGTAATTGGCAGCTCAGCGGGCCAGGTAAGCCGTGTTACTCCCATTTCACAGATGAGCAGTGAAATGCGTGAGAGTAACCAGAAGCACTTCGGGAAGGCAGGAGCGGAGGCCGGGACTGCGGCGTGCCGTGGTCCTGCTCGGTCCCTCCTGCCGGAGCTCTTCCCCAAAGCTGAGGCCAGATCTCAACAATCCCATTAGTTTTTTTCCTACTGAATATGCTGGAAACCACGTCATCTCAAAATGCACTGCTAAAAATGCCAAATAAATGCCCGAGGCCACCGGTCAGCGACTCTCAGGGACGGCCGGCATGCCGGCCCTCCACCACAGCCCTCGAACCAAGGAGCCAGTTAGGAGGAGCCAGAAAAACTCTGTTGAAGGAATTTGGCTCACAAGCGGCACCCTCCTCTCCCTTTGACTCCTCTGACAGATTTTTCTTTTCAACAACTTCGTTTCTTCATGGATTTGTTTATTCGGAAAGGTCAGGGTACTACATTGTACTCCGCTTTATCTCTTCCCCGTGTCCCCCATCCCCGCAGTAATCACGCCTTCAGCACCTTTCCTGCAAGGCTTTCACATTCCCAAATCCAGCTGAGACTTCTCGGGACTTTAATTAATGAGATAACAAAAGGGAAAACACCCAAAGAGTGAACCCCTGAGTTGAAGACTTTATCTGCTCTTTGCAGCTGCACCTTTTTTTCTCCTTTTTTTTTTTTTTTGAGCTGCATTCCAGGTCCGTCAATACTGTTTCCCATTAAATTAAATAGCTTATTGACTGGTGTGAGACGTAGCCACAAGGCCGATAGGATCCGAGCACAGTACTTTCTCAGTGCAAACAATCACAGGTCACTGCACAGTAAATCAGTTGGTAATGGAGTTTGAACTCTGAGAATCAGTTCTGTGTACCCTTTTTATTTGTTTTTAATTTGTATCAATGGTAATTCTGTCGCTTTCAATTTATGTGACGGTAGCAGGTTGTGGAGCAGCGGAAACACCATTTTTCTTCTCATTAACCATTGAGTTCACGGCGCTGTGGCAGCCAAGCGCTTCTGAGCTCACAAGTGTTAAGGCTTCTTGGCACCAGCAGAATCCTACGCTGTTTTATTTGCCTCTGGCTTGCTTTCCCATCAGCAATAGCATCAGAATTGGTTCCTCCCTGGAAGCGCGCACCGGCCCACGCCGGCTCTCCACCGAGACGCCACGTTACGGAGCCGTCGGGGCCGGCTCCGGCTCTGTCTGCAGATGCTCCTTCCCCGGCATATTCCCCCCGCTTCCAGCTGTTTAGGGACTTCCACCTGGATTTGAGAACCAAGTATTCATTAACGACTCTATGAATTTCTCTCATCCCTTTTTGAACCCATTTATGCTGTTAGCATCTGTGATAAGTTGTGGTACTCTGTGCCTCCAGGAAATTATGAATTACATAAAAAAATTACTTCCTTCTGTTGCTTTAAACTTACTGCTGGATAATTTTGACAGGTGTCTCCTAATATTTCCTATGCGAGAATTAATGAATAATCATTCCTGACACACTTTTTAAAAATCCTCATCCATCACCTCTGCTCCAAGGTAAGGGTTCTGGTCCAGCAGTCTTCTCCAAAGCCACCTGGCCAGTCCATACGACATCCTTACTACCACCCTTTGTCTCTTTTGCAGTTCTGTGGTGCCCTTTTGCTGCTGGAAGACCCGAACGGCAGCCAGTACTGTCGCTGTGAGCATGCCAAGGATTTATAAAGCTGCATAAGGTTCCTTTTGTTTGTTCCATTTTCTATTTCCTCCTCAATAATTCATACAGTTCTGCTTGCCTTTTGGCCTTTGCTGAGGCTTCAGCTTATGATTTCAGAGAACTATCCACAAACACTTCACGGGCAATTTTTTGAGCAATAATGCTTAAATCAGTGTCCATGCTGCTCATTGCTTGTACACAATTAGGGCTCCATTTCCAATGTGCATTATTTTGCACTTAAAATCACTGAATTTGACTTGCTATTTTTGTCTCAGACATTCAATATGCCAAGGCACTCCAGGAACCCGTCCAGTTATGCCTCTCGGCTTAACCGGTGCTGCTCTGCTTCACCTGCATAAGCACCGTGGCTCTATGCCTGGATCCAGCCTTACCAGCCCAAAGTCCTGGGGCTGGGGAGCCGCCACGGCGTCAGAGTCCCCGTGCTCCCGCGCAGCCTCCTGCCCGTTCCCTGCAGGACGCTTTGCCTCGCCAGCGGCCAGGAGGGAGCCGGCCCCGATGGTGGTGTTCCTTCCCGACACCCGCCTTTTCCTGCTGCCTCTCTAGGTGCTTCAGTCCCTACGTTCACGTCCAATAATGTTTTTTTCAGGCACAGCGTTGTTTGTACCTATGGAATACACACAGTGGTTTGCTTCTTGCTTGGTGTTCAGACTGAAGGTTTTAAACAAAACCAAATATAATCCCTCCTCAGTCAGCAGTGATGTAGGTTTGCCCCCTCATTGCTGATGCATCCAGCTCTCGAAAGCCTTTAGTGCTTAATGGATTCATTGAAGTGATAATATGAGGTGACTCGCATGTCAGGTTGTTAAAACAGTGATAAGACATTGCACTAAGACAACATTATCGCTACTAACTGCATTATAATGGTCAGGGAACGTCTTGTGATATTCCCATATACACCAAATGAGTTCGCAGTGTCTAGGACGTTTGTTAAAGCCGCTGCCGGGGTGAGAGGCACCGTTTTGCCCAGGCGTGTGTTTGCGTGGCTTTACAAAGGGGATGTGCAGAACACGTCTGTTTGCAAAGTCACATACACACACGTTTCTCCTCTACAATATTTTGCGAATCTACACAGACGTGTTAGGAAAACTGTCACTTGCATAAACTTCTTTGCAACCAGAGTGTGATTTTTTTTCAGAGCTATTAATCAAAGGCTAGAGTGGAACCAGCTTGACAAAAAGGAAAAAAAACAAAAACCATGGACTTATAAAACGTACCGAGGAAATACTTGGATGAGGCAGAGAGGTGCACTGAGGAATTTATAGCTATATGTAGGTGGTCACATTCCCCAACATCAGCTACAGGCTTCAGAAACTGTCCTAGAGGTTTGGGAACGGAGGCTCCCGAGCGGCTGCCGACGCTCCCAGCCCGTCCTGCTCCCTGCGCCCCAGACCCCGCTCGGTCGCTGTGGGTTCCTCCAATATTTGCTTTTTCCCCTCCTCTTTCTTTCCTCCCTGCCACTTTGTGAGTGATTCTGGATGATGCCTCCACGTTACATGAACGCTCACCACGGTGACTCTGTTTTGCGACACAGCTGATGGCGTGGTGAAGGTGCTCCCCGGGGCTGGCACCCCAGCACTGCCCCGGCTGTTTGCTCCCTGCGCCGGAGCCCCTGCAAACAACGTGCACCTTGTATTCGTGCCTCATTCACGAACGGCGTCCCTCACTGCATTTTGTACAAGAGTGATGACATGCCCTCACCGAGAAAAACAGGTAATGTTAGCACATTAATCAAACAGAACTAAAATTCAATATTGGTATGGCAAACTGTAATTTTAACAAATTATTCAGCCAAGGTAAACCAACAAATGAGGTAGGTCAACAGCCCAGCTAGAGCTGACTCTGCCTGCGACAGCGGCGCACGCGTTACACCCCACGCGTTACACACCTTCCCTCCCAGGGAAGGCAAAGCCGAGCACCCGGCGTCTCTTTGCAGGGGCCCCTGGGCACGCGCCGACTCGCCGCGGCCCCCGCGCCCGCGCAGCCCCGCTCGGGGTCCCGCCGCCAGAGCCGAGAGCACCGTTCCCCAGCCGTTCCAAACCTGCCCCCACCAGTGCGGCCCACGGCGCAGGGAGAGGGCTTTGCAGGCCAGCGGGTAGCATAAACCAGAATAAATCATTCTCCTAACTAAATATCGCCTTCCCTGCTCCTGCACAGCAAATCAATCACAGGGAGAATAACTCCACCGCCACAGCGAAGGGAGCTTTTCGGGCTCAGGCGGGAGGTGTCGATGGGCAGGAGGAGCAGGGGTGGCGCTGGGCGTTTTTCTGGGGCTTGCGTTCATCTGTACTGGCCTGGCAAGGAATGCGACAGGAGGAGATTTAAGCAGCTAATGAGCGTCTGGGGTTCGCAAGGAATGCTGCTGTTAGCATTACTGCCCAAAACTCGGTGTCTATAAAGATTTTGCACAAGGACCGGCTTGAGGCTGGGCTGAAGCATCCAGAAGTGGAGGCACTTCTCGCTCCTTACTTTTCTTTCTTTCTTCTTTGCCACCCATTGTGGGCTCAAGGATCCAAGTGACCCCCCTGGTGCCAGCCCTCCCTCCACTGCTGGACAGCAATAAGAAGCACCCTTTCATTACACGTGAGCTATAGGCCACATGGGACATATTCAACTTAATCTAAATAAGAGATTTTCTGTGGTTGCATGAGCCTCTCCGAGCAGACCAAGGAAGCTAATAGATTTTGCGATCACTTCCATCACACAGCAAACAATCATGGGTCACAAAACTATAAATCAGAGGCTAATGGATTTTCAACAATGCGCTTTGGCTCTTTATACATTTTTTTAATTTGCTTTTAATTTGTATTGATCTTCCCCCCTTTTGCTCCAATCCCTGCTGCGTCAGCAGGTCAGAAAGCACGCCAAGAGGAGAACAGCCTCACAGGAATACAGAGAAAGGTAAAACGGGCGCGCAAATACACACGCGTGTGCTTTATAAAAATGGCTGAGCGCGGGCGGCGGGGCGCGGCCGGCAGACCCCGCGGCCGCGGGCTCCGAGAGCCGGAGGCTTGGGCAGCGCCAGCTGCGGAGCGGCACCGTCTGGGGACTCGTCACTCGGCAGAGGGTGACATTCCTGGGCCGGGAGCCACGCAGCCCTCGGCACGGGGGGGCTTCACCTGCCAGGGAAGGGCCCTGAAGAAGCAGGAGAAGAAAATGTTGCTATTTGAATCCTCAAACCACACTCAACCCAGAACTCCCCCAGAAGCGATAAACATTTGCTTGTTTACTGGTTTTGCTCTGGCTTGTCTGCACCGATTTATTGCTTGTTCATTGTGATCACATCAGTATTTTTAATTTCTTAATGGCAACCAGCAGCGAGTCTCCAGCTTTCTATTAATTGCAGAAAGCAAAGATGCTTGATGGATAGACACAGGTTGCCTTGTGCAGCCTGAGCAGAAAGGCTGCGGGGAGAGGGCTCAGCTCTATCTCACAGCTACCCACGGGATGGTCTTTCCTCTCTCCTCACCTTCGCTCCCAGAGAACACACCCTAGATAGGAAGCGACTGATTGAATATCCATGATAAACCATTTACGGCTCAGTCCTAGCCATGCAAAGTGCTGTCAAACAGTCCTGAATAAGAAGTGTATTAATAAAAATCACGATCGGCACACCAACAGAAAAGGGCTAAATTCTTCAAATAAATGGCTCACAACAAATAATTTGACCAGCTCTCATGATCGGCTTATGCCCTGAAGCATGAAGATTATCAGCCCCATGTAATTTTCTCCTAGCTGATATAGCTGCGAAGACTATTCATATTCATATAAATGTCTAATGTCTAATCCTCTAATCTAATCCTTTTTTTTCCTGCTTGTGCTAAAGCTCCACAGCCTATACTCAAAAGCCCTCTGAGCAATGGAATTATTGATAAATTACTGCAGAGAGGAGGAGCACCGCACATACACCAAACCCACCAAGCTCTGCCTCTCCGTGGAAGGGGATTTTTTGCAGGACAATTGCAGGTATTTTTCCTCCCTGACATTTTTCACGTCCCTGCCTAGTGTCAGAGTGAGGTGATTATCCTCCACTGCGGCTTTCAGAGAGCTTCAGGAGTGGTATCATTTCATCACCATGTCAATTAAGCTTCATCACCACAAATGACATCGAGTCTGTTGGCCGTATTATTTATTCTTCCTGAGAGAGTGAAAATCTCTGGACCCTGAACCCGGCACAAACATGATATTATGAGTATCAGAAATGAAGTTTGTCCTTTGTCACTGAGTCGCTCAGGAGTGCTCCGGGCCAGCCGCGGTGACGTCCTTTCGAGCTCACCCCAGCGCGAGAGCACAGCAAGGCACCCTGTGTCTTGCACATGTCACAAGCTAAAACGAGGAGAGAGACGTTCAGCATTTAGATCGTATGCATTTGCCAAACTTAAATAACGTAGCATAAACATGGCTAAGCATCCCAGAGCAACGCCCGCTGCTGCCCGCGGGCTGGGCCTTTGGGAGGCAGAGTCTTGGGACAGAATAATGAAGTACCTACTTTAATTGCTCACTTTATACAGCAACTGCTAAGACATATACCTATTTTATACCGGCATGGAGTAGAGGGTGGCTTATAAGAACTCTTAATATCATTTCCTTCTCTTTCTGTCGTAGTTTACACGTGACAATTTCTACTTTTTATTTCCAACATTATCAGATTATTTGGATGACAACTGCCTGCTTCATTGCTATTGTTTTTACTATATCCATGACAATCTAAAATTAATGTACTCCGCACTGCCTGGAAACTCTCCTTCGCACAGCACAATCTGCCTTTTGAAGATGGAGCACGCAAAAAATTCTTACAGATCCATGCAGGCAGGACCCCGCGCGTGCGTGCGGACTGCGCCTTGGGCGCGGTCTGGGCTGGGGCGCAGGCAGGGTTTGGAAACGAGCCCCTTCGAGACCGCAAAGTTTCAGCCAAAAGGGCTGAAGGCAGCAGGACGACGGACCAGATCATCCAGTAAGCAGTAAAAGCGCGGCTCCCATGCCTGGGATTATTTATGCCACAGCCTCTCTGCTGCTGTGTGTGCAGCACCGCATTTATTTATGGATATTTAGTTTGCGCATACTCTGGGGTAAAGATTTGTACCATGTACAGGAATTATAAATCCAGACACAGTTCGTGGCCTCTGAGCATTTCTATAATCAAAATTGTAATTCTGGAACTGGTTTTCACTCAGAATCAGGCTGAAACTCATCAATCCATTATCTCACTTAGGCCAACAAATAAGCATCAAACGGGAACTTCTTTCAAATCACTGTGGACTTGGACCGATTTTGAAACACTGCCCTAAAGCAGACAGACTTAGTGTCCTATTTATTAGTCCCCCGAGGCCAGCCAGCTTCTCCATTAACTTTTACCTCAAACTAATAGCACATTCATAAGCAACTTTGTGGGTGACTGTATCTGAGACTCTAAGCTGCTATATTTTTTTTTCCCTTGGAAATTATCTTTTTGCTTGATGATATGGAATTATTTAGATGACAACTCACATTAAAAGAACCTGTGCTTTTATAGGCAAAGACATTTTTTCCCAGACAACGCTGCTATAAAATTGTTCTAAATCTACCGACTTCAAGGGACAGAGTTTTGCCATGATTAAAAAGGAAGACTTTTTCATTTGAATATTGCCCTTTTTAATAGCTTAAACAGGCGTTTCCACGTCAATGGCTTTTTAGCCATGCTGTCAGATGAAGCTGTTCTGTATTATAATTCTCCCACGTGCTTTTCACAGATACTGAATGTTTTGCAAATAGAAATTATTTTTAAAATGTTTCTTTCTGTCCTTGTATGTACATTTACTGCTGTTTAAGCTTGGCCATGGACAGAAAAGACAGCAGCTCCACTTGCTTCTAGAGCTCTTTTTCCTCACTTACATCTGTTGCACTCAGTAATGCAAGAGAGTTTTTTTGTGTATTTGTGTGAGAGTGTTAACATACGCACGTGTCCTTCAAAAATACATATAATGCTCGCGTCAGCATTGCTGACTCCATACGATGCTTTGGGAAATTCGTTATGAGAAATTTCACCATTAATCCAGAGAAGAAATGGAGCTAAAGACGGAGACATCCTGCAGTATTCTCACAACTCCAGACAACAAATTAATTTATTTTCCCATCTGCTGTTCCTGCTCCACAAACATAGCTAACATGGTCATTGGTATTCCACTTACTCATTTTTGGGGAAGGTTTGTTTGAGAGACTGCGTGGTCCAGAGACGTTGGTAAAGCAGAGACAGCGCTGTCCCCGGAGGTCACCAGCTCGCAGCCTTGCATCTCCTGCAGCGCAGAGGACAGCCTTTACAGGCGGCGACTGCTCGGTGCCTTGCAGGAAATCATTTGGCATTTCTAATTTCAGGTCCAGCAGAATACCTCTGCGATTGCCTTTCGGTGAACCCTCATTATCAACTGCAGCAACAAGTCTAAAGGTTAAGTCCCAACCCAGGCAAGCAGTTAGCCACAAGCTGGAATTTTACATGTGCTTATATGCTAAGCTCACTGTAAGTTAATCATATTTTCAGCTGATCTCCTGACCCAGGATGGTTTTAGTGAATTGCATCTCAATAAAGTAATGATGCTGAACCCCCATCCTCTCCACAGCAATGTGCATCCTTGCTCCGAACGAGATGGGCAGATAACACGGTACAGAGGGGAAACGCTGACGCTACGTCACCCAGACTGCCACGGGGGCTCGGTAGTTGCAGGTAGAAGAGGCCATCTCCCCCAGAAATACAAGTGTTTCACCGTTCCCCAGAACAAAGTGATATAAATCCCTGACTATGAGCAAAGAAGCTTTTCCTAGCTGAACTAAGACCCTAGCGGTGTCTTAGCTGTGGGTTAATACAGCTTCTGTGGCTTAGACAGTAGAAGAGGACCAGGGAGATTGGGTTATGATGTTGTTTCCCTTTTGAGCAAAGCTTTCATTCCACAGAGGTCACATAAAAAATTAAGTTCAGGTCTGAAAGTGCTTTTTCCCCGCACATCCAAGCCATGCAGTTCTTGCTGCCTCCCAGCCGCAGGCTCACGGCGATGGGACTGCTGCTGCCGAGCGGCCGAGGAGGCAGCTCCGCCATCCCGTGCAGCGCCGCAGGGGAGCTCCCTTTTCTGCCTCCCGCCTCGGCCCTCAAGCACTTGCATATTTGAAGGTTACAGACCCGCTATATGCACTCTGTCTAGTTAAGATGAAAACGTGTGCTGCCCTGATAACCTCTCCGGAATGGCTTTATTGGCCACTCGGTCCCCTGCTGATAGACTTACCAGCCTGCACCAACAAGGGGGAGCCTCCTCTCACGTAACTGTCCTGAGCACCTTATCAAACTTGAGCCAAGCCAAGGATAACAATCTGAGACCCGATTAATTACTTACTCGCTCTAAAGCTGTAATAATAAATAATCATGAAAACACTGAAGCAGTTTCAGTGATCCTCAAAATGAGGACTTATTCCAAACACAGCCTGCCAAGAAGAGCTCTGAAATCTGCTTGTTTAAAGCTACTCTCCCTTCTTGCTCGAGCGTGTCGCAGGCTGTGCTACTCCTGGCATTTACCTGCTGCACCCCCAGCACACCAGCCCATGGCACAGCCTCATCCCGGCAGCGGCCACTGATGGGGAGCACTTGTCACCACGGAGGTAACGGAGAAAGAGCCCAGCCATGACAAACAGAAACCCAACGCAACACGTCCCAGGAGGAACAGACAATTCCAGCAGTGGAGAGGAAACATCTAAGAATAACTGCTGGCAAAAGAGTAACGCTGGGCAGCGACACTTTATCAGATCGACTGCTGAAGATGAGTTAGAAGGAAAAGCCGCTTGTACTGCAGCTTGCTGATACTGGGAGAAACGCCTGGTGCACCGCCTAGCACGAACGGATGGACAGAAGTTGCGTCCTTCCCTCGGAGCTACAGTGGCAACCCCTACAAGGAGGGACAGGAAGGCAGGCGTATAGGCAGAACCAGTAAATGACTTCTAATGAGCTCCAGGTGGGGTCCAGAGCGCTTGTCCGAGTTCAAAGGACACAACGACTAGAGGAGAGAGAGCTGCCAGACTCAGGCCCACTAGCGGGGCCTCCAAAAGAGGTCCTTTCGGCACAGACACTGAGGGTCCATTGTCCTGCAAAGCCAGCAAAGCCGGCAGGTACTTGGCACTTCTTAACCTCCGTCCCCAGGTCTGCAAGCAGGAGAAGAGCAGATTTATAGGCTGGAGATCTCAAAAGCACTTCAAACAACTCAGAAGGCCAAAGCTCACTGATGGTTTCTTGGGCACTTTTAAACATCCTTCCGACTGTTTTTCGAACACTGACCTTTGACTGTGTAAGGAAATAAATAGACACATATATAACAACAGCCTATATGAAAAATGAAAATGTTGACATTAATAAATCATTAAAGGATTTTTATGCCCAACAGCAAGCACAGACCTTTTATCCCTTATTTCTAGCTTTGCATCTGGCAACTAATCCTGTGAAAACAAGAACAAATTATTTATATTCTTTTACTATTCCATAAATCAAATATTGCTGCAAGGACTGAACTAATATTTTGAGAATTGAATACGGGATTTAGTTTGGCTTGCTATGCACTGAATCTTAGTCTGCTATGATACGAAAAGGCCGAGAGATATGAAATCCAGAAAAATAAGGAGCCTGAAACGTAGGCAGCAGGAAGAAATAATTTACCGTAGCATTGCCCAGTTTGGCTTTGTATAGCGAGAGAGTTATGAAATGTAGTTATTGTGCTTTCTGTGTGGTACTTTGCTTTTAAATGCAGATAGTGGGAATCTATCAAAACATTATTTGTTTCCTTGTTTCATTTTCCCTACATATGAGAAGGCATCGATATAGTTTAACTGCAAAAATACACCAATCCACCCTCTGCACCTCCTTTATTAAGCTACAGTCTAGCAAGAAAAAAAAAAAAAAAAAAAAGCCATATACAGCCACTTGTGTTTTAAAGAAACAGCAGAACCAGAAGCTACAAAACTTAAACACGCCAATCTGATTTACATCCCGACCGACAGTCTGTAAACCACGCTACGGCAGATGGGTACTCCGAGCAGCCAAGTTACAGCCACCTGAAAAGCAGCGTTTATAAAAACACCAACAGACCTTTAACTGGAGCTGTGTGAGCCGCGAGGGCTTCTATAAACAATATTTTATTGATTAGAATAGGCAGAAACTCTGGTTATTTACAACAGACTTTTTCACAGCATTTATCCATGTTCCTAGGGCTCAAAGGGGAAGGAGAGAGACCTGGCAAATATAACAAATGGACTTGATGTAATACTGAGCTGCTCCTGTAAAACAGCCCCGTGGAAATTAGTTAGCGGGGAAGCCGCAGAGCGCACCTTCCTGCTCGCCGGGCCGCGCCGCGGGGACCCGCTGGCCTTGCCCTGAGCCGGGCTCTCTCGGCCGGCGCCGGGCCGGCACCGCCCTGGGTAACTCCTGCCTGTGGCCAGGACTGGCGAAGGCTCCCCCCGCCAATAAATAAATGAGCGGTACAAAGGAGGGAGCGCGCTGCGCTGTCATCTCCAAGCACCACTGTAAAGCAAATGGAAAATTCAGAAGCTGTGGGAGGGAATGGGCTCCACGGCACCACGGGAGCCGCTGCCACGGACCACAGGCAGCAGCAGCCTGTGGAACAGCTGGGGCTTTTCCGTAGGAAACAAACGTTATTAGAACTAGAAAAATATTTTGAGGGGATAGAGAATTTCTATCCTTTAGAGAGCAGGATGAGCTATTAGCTGGTGGAAATCTGTCACCTATCTCACGTACTCCTCTGGAGCATCTCCTCTGACCGTAGCTGGTACCAGCAGGCAGGGATGAGATGTCCCACTTGTGCACCTCATCTTGTGTTCAGATGGACAACCGGTGGGGGAAGGCCCGTATTTTTGCAAGGTACGTGCTACGCCCCTCACCACAGGGCCTGAGCATTTATTGCAAATAAGTCGGGGAGGGTGACGATGGCCGGCGCGCGCACACCCAGCTAGCTTTGTAATTAAAGGCTCTCCCGGGTACCTTAATGCCAGTCTGCGACTACGTCGTCGTCCTCGGAGCTGGGAGCAGACAATGCAGGGAGATGAAATGCAAACCCACCCGTTGGAGAGTCCTCATCAATGATTTTAACCTCCTGACCTGGAATGAAAGAGGTAATTTGATCACCATGGAAACCGGGTAAAGGCCTCTCCCCAGCCAAAACTGTCACTCCCGTTAAATCGGGCTGAATCATCTGCCTCAGCTCCGCGAGATGGACAGGACAGGGATAACGCAGCCTGTGGAGGAAGAAGCTATCCTTAAGCATGATAATGATGTGTGACAGCTTAAACTTTGGGTCATTCCTGATGCACAAATTGTCAAATATTGTGACAGCAGAAGCAGCTCTCCGCACCCCCGTGCGCCAGCAGAGAAGTGATGTTTCTGTGGATTTTTATTATTTCTTCTCAGCAAGGACCTCAGAAATGCAAATGGTTTTGCGGTTTCCGTGGGGCTCCAGGGGAGGTAATTTGCTGGAGGCACTTGCAGGAAACAAACCCTCGTCGCTCACAGCGTTGCTGTGAAGGTTTTCACCCACCCTGTTCGCAGCGGGTCACTTTGAAGGTCTGGGATGCACTGGATGTGCTGGTCCTCTTTGTAAAATGGAATAAGACAGAATTTTTCAGGCAATTACAAAATCCCACCTCTAAATGAACAACCCTATAGATTAGTATTAACCTTAGTAATATAAGTATTAGCACTAGTAATACTGGAGTGCCTGGAGATCCCTGGTGAGAGCAAGGCTTCTGCACATTGGAGACTGTACGTGCACGTAATGTTGAGAGAAAATGACAAATTGCCTTTTTGCAGCTACAAATTCAAGTTCACAAAGACTAAATCACTGTCCCGTGGTCAGCAAGGGAAACCGTGCCAGCATCAGGCATAAAAGCTTCATCCCACTTAACAGGACCACACAAACACAACCAACCCCGCCGCCACGTAAATCTACTCTTTGGCCAAACCGTCTCTGCGCGGCGGTGTAACAGCCCCTGATAAAGCCACCTGCATCCAGCAAAGACACGATCTGCTCATCCCGTTGCACCGTATGAAACCACCGTGCCACAGCCCGGAACGGTGGCACAGTCTGCAGTCAAGTCAGCAGCACGTGAAACGGCAAGCATGAAGGTTTGTTTAATGATTTTTAATTAGTTTTAATTACTTACAATTTTTTTGAGCAGTAGCTTAACCTCGCTGAATCTCAGCCCCTCTGATCACTCTGGGACTTCTGCCAGCTTCCTCATTACAGATCAGTTCCCCTAACGCCATTTGATAATGAAATGGGTTTTAAAAGAAAGGGACGGAGAAAAAAAATCAAATACCTTCAGCAGAACCCCAGGGAGCTGGAAGAGGATTATGATTTGGCATGGAGATAAAACGATAGTTTGGGGGCTTGCTTTATGAATAACGCGTACCTGTGTTGAAAGTGTCCTACTTTTAAAAGACAAAAGTTATGGGCCTGTACGGACTTTCTGCCTTCACGGCTTCTTGCAGGCTCCCTTCCATAGGGGCAAGCAATTGAGACAGGCGGGAAAGCGAAGGCTTACACCTCGCGCAGCCCAGGAGGAGCAGGAACGCAAGCCTGCCACGGGGACACGCGCCCGGCCGGGGCGGCGGAGACGGCGTTTCCTATCGCACCCAACCCGAGGCATCTCGGAGCATCGCCTGCTGATTTCACCCCGTGAATCGGGGTCCAGCCTCCAGCCAGCCCTGCCCAGCAGAGCTCTCATGTCCTCCAGGGACTTTTCCAAGTACATCACGTACTTCATTCTCCCATGACTAGTACATCCTCTCCCCAGTCTCTCTCCCAGCTGACCGTTTACCAGTCTCCCCAAAGCCTCAGGGGTATTTGTTAGTTCACTACAGAGTTTACTCCTTTTGCTTTCTCTGACCTCCTCTTTACATCTTTACGTCTTCCTTCCAGCTTTTTAAAAAATTATTTGCTTATTCGCTGTGACTGGGATCTTTTTCCACCTGCCTCTTGATCACCATCCAAAAGATCCTTCTGCACCAAAAGGCACTTGCAAGCTGCAGCTCGTTCCCTATGAAACTCTGCATGGGCTTTATCACAGCGAGGGTGCAGATGGTGGAAGGCGCTGGTAGCACTGGACTGTGCCTTTTCTCCTGTTTGTTTTTATGAACACACACTGCTCTGGTTCATGATTCAAAACTTTCTCCCTGTGGCTCTGATCTCAGCCCAGCTGATCTCCTGCCCAGCAGCCCTGGGCAAGCTTCAAAGCATCTGATGTTTGGGCAGGGTACAGAAAGGAATCTGTAATTTTTGGATGCTCTGCTAAGGCTTCTCTGGACCTCAGTGCAGTCTCTAAATCTGAGCTCCAAGTCCCCTAAGAGCACATTTTCATTAGAGATGGTTGGATGTCCACAGCCAGAGCTGGAAATTCCTTTAAAAATCTAAGTCCTTTTGTGGCCTTGCACCTTGGTTTGCGGGCAATGAGGAAGCAGCAAGGAAGAGAAGGATGTTTTTTTAAAGCACGTAAAATGTAGAAAATGAGCAAAATGTTGCACATATTTATTACAATTACTGCCTGCATCAGGCTTTACCAGCGGAAATATTGCCGTTACCACGGTCACCACTGGCCTAAAGGGCTCATGTTTTCAACAGGCTCCTGTTGGTACGGATCAAACGCATCTTCATGAACACAAATCAAGCACGCAGGGGCAGCTGGGAAGCCTCCAGCGCTGATGTGACCCTCTCCAGCTGAGGATCTGCCCCAAACCGAAGCTGAGACGGGTACGAGTCCCCGCAAACAGCCCCGCCGGGCACGAGGGCAGCGTCCCCTGCCCAGCCAGGGGACGGGCAGAGGCACCACAGCCATCACCAGCAGGAGCTGGAACAAGCACCAGAGAGAACAGGGACTGCGAGTGAAGGTGGATTGGACAGGGGCACTGGGACCACTTCCTACCTCCCAGCCGCTGGAGGGACGTGCATAATTCATAGGCCATAGATTGTATATATCTTATTCATGAAAGTTTAAACAGACTGGTTATTACTATTGACCATTAAAAGGCAATTTTTCCCCCATGTGCGACAAGGACTATTGACATTCCCGTATCCTTGAAAAAAGGCAGTTGATGTCCTGACGTCTTCAGAGTCTCACATCACTTGTGCACACACGTGTTGAGGCATCCCGGCCTCTGAGCTGGCAACGAGTTAACAAACAAGTTGCATTAAAAAAAATTTCTGTCTACTTTCATCAACAAAATGTGTCATTAATGCACTATTAAAAATTGATAATCTGATTTTATGCATTTAGACCTAATGTTTTATTACTTAAAGAAGCGAGGCAGGATTTTCTGTCTGCCATAGGCAGCATGGTGTTTTTTAGTGTGGGCTAAATTCCTTTGCTATTGTAGCCCCACTGAAATACCGCTGTCAGCATCCACCCTGACCTGCTGCGTGCGTGCGTGTCCACGTTTCTCCTACCGAAGCTTTTCCTGGGGCTCCTGTTGCGGGCAGGACCACAGGGCTGACGCGCAGCACGGCGAGCAGGAGTGCGAGACAGCCCTGGGCAGAGACGTCTGCGTGCTCAGGACTTCAAATCTTAGTGCCGTTTGGAGCCTGGAGCCCCAGAAAGGTGATGCTTTGAGCTGTCACAGGGAGAAGCAGCTAATGCTAAGATAGGGAGACTGATTTTTCTTCTCTCTGCAGCCTGTAAGAAAATTAAATTCATGCCCAATGGGCCTAAGCACTCTTGGTAGCATTGAAGTGCAAAATTGAGCTAATACCTTTCTGATGTTTAAACAAGTACTTGTGATATTTTTATGCCGATCTAGAAGAAGCTCTAAAGCTTTTGGAACTGCCATGGCAAACTGAAAGTGATGTAAGATATAAAAGGAAGGGAAAATATATTTATCGGTCATAGGGAGTTCTCTGGATAACACAAAGACACGATGTTATGCCAGAATGATTCTTAAAGCTTCTACCTCGGCGGCAGGATTCACGTTTGGGATGCACACGGGTCGGACAGGATCAGAGGGTGCTGGCCACAGGTGTGCCGGGTCTGTTGGGGGTTCTCCTCCCTACTGAAGCAAATAAACAAGCTCCTTCTGCAAACTCCCCAGTCCGCTGCAGTTCTGACCTAACCTTCATCTAGATTAGAGCAACCGAAAGCGTACTTTGTATTTACAGCATGGAAAAAAAAATCAGAACTAATTAGTAAGCAAACAGTGGCCACCACAAAAAAGGTGGACACAATCTAGAGGGAAAGAGCTTTGAAAGGTTATTAGCTTCATTCTACCTATTGTCTGTTCAAGCACATATGGGAAAAATGATTGTTTCCCTCTCTGACGTTTACACTGAGTGAATCAGGAGCAGATGTAAGCTGGGCACTGCCAACTCCAGCAGATAAAAGACAATTACAAGCAGAAAATGGAGCTGCTGAAAGCACGCAGCTTTCACTTGGGATGTTCAGTTTAGCTACTGGGGAAAAAAAAAAAGGGGGTTGAAAACTAAACTCCTGACAGCAGCCGTCTCTTGCTGCAGACCTGCTGATTCAAGCATCGCACAGCTCCTTGCAGACGCATGTAGAAATGTTTAAAGGCTCAATTTGAGCCATTTGTTTCTCATTTTTGAGCTCTCATTAAAATAATCTGTTCTGATTGTCTGTGGGAGCTATTTTTTGCTCCTCTAAATGGTTGCAAAAGACAGCACAGATTAGAAAAGGAGAATCAACCCTGTGAAGCCTGTGACTCATCAAATCCAGGCTCCTGTTCTGCGCTGGCTTCCAAAGCAGGCAGAAGCCCCCGTAATGTGGCAGAGAGAGGGGCAAAAGCCCTGTCTTGCCCTCTGTGAACAAGAGGTTTGACAAATTTTATCTTCATCGATCCCTACGCAGGGGATACGGACAACTCTGTAATACCTGCTTGCAAGCTACAGGCAGAGGCGGCTTTCTGGAAGGCCAGGCTTTCTCCCCGCTCCAGGGAGTGTCCTGCTACAAACACTAAATCGGGATGAAAGGTCTTGCCTTCCCATGCAATTCTTTTATTCTTGCATACAGAGCCCCAAGCCGGAGAGGCGAGCGCTGACAGCATA
Organism: Platalea leucorodia; assembly: GCF_965183815.1. Classification (NCBI taxonomy): domain Eukaryota; kingdom Metazoa; phylum Chordata; class Aves; order Pelecaniformes; family Threskiornithidae; genus Platalea; species Platalea leucorodia. The sequence goes on from NC_138841.1 coordinate 3,451,204, forward strand.
CGGATGTGTAACCAACCCAGAGAAAAGGTGGCTCGCAGGAATTTGTTAAGACCTGAACAGTGTTGCTTGCTATTCAAACCGTATGTAATCCAGAAAAGTGCCAAGAGTTAAAACACGAAGCACAACTTACTTCTCCCATTCTTCCCTCTGTGACTGCCCCATACTCTGCTATCATTAGGTATCATGATACAAGACCAATTTAAATTCCTTTAGATTACCATCACCTCTGGCCTAGACACTCTAGCTATTCCTTAAAAGACCAGTCTGAGAGGCCTGAACGTGCACTCAGTGCTCAACTTTTTTGCAGCCAGTTGAGCATCCCTCCAGGCACAGGTAGCCAGCGTTTTCAAGGGATGCCAGAATCCCTCATTCCGGTCAGGCTTGAAAACGAGCTCAGGAATTCCAGTGCACATGGGGCAAAAGTCTGACCCTGCCCATGGGTGCTCAACTCGGAGCCCTCCCAAAACAGCTCCTGCCATTGCACTCCTGCAGGCACCCTCCCCGGGAGATTCGGACCCACCGGCTCTATCTCCTAGGTTCCCAAGTGACCACCCAAAACTCTGGGCAATTTGAGTGACAAGATGCAAGATGCCCAACAACCTCTCCCATTAATTAATATACAGGGGTCAGCACCTTTTCACGTCTTCAGCACAAAGGATTTAAAAATCTTACTCTATTTCTTCTCATCTTGCCTCTAGAAACTTGCAGAAAACGCCTTTTGTTTTAGTGCCATGCTACAGTGAATCTGTTCTTTGGACATTTAAATGTTCCTATCATTGACATTTTTAAAGCTATGAAAAAGGATTTTAATTGGCTGAAATGCTGATTGCCATAACAACTGGCTAATGAACCATCTGTTAGCATATGTAATATTTATTTATACATTTAAAAAACGCAGCTAAAGATCAGGATGGGCTCTTTTTCAAGGACAGGGGCAGCTCGCTCCCGCTGCAGATGGGCAGAGAAGCACGGGGGTGAGTTTTATGGAGTGCGAGGCCCGCAGGGACCACCGCGAGCCTCTGGTCCACCCCTTGTACAGACATCGGCGAGCTGTGAACGTGTCCTCCAGCCGTCCCTGCTGCAAGTTTAGCAGCTCATGACGGGCGACCAGGAGGGGAAGAGCCTGCTCAGCAGCACAGGGCTGCCTTGCTCCAGGACACCCTTCCCTCCTCCGATGCATCGAGCAGCACTGGACAAACCAGTGCTAGAAGATCTGGGAAAATGCAAATTCGGGACCAGCTTCTGTGGGAGCAGCACTTACTGCTGTTCTCCTCCTACCCCTCTCTCGGGGCAGGGGGACCCAAGCCCAAGTGCTCCATGGTGACGTGAAAGTTCACGTTGCAGACGAAAAATAGATGGGAGTTCCCCTAGAGCGTTTCACCAAGCCGCTTCCCTTACAAGGAGTTTGCATTTTTAGAAAAAGCCTCTCCCTGGCAGCTCTCAGCTCCCATCTGCCAGCAAACGCCCAGCCTGCGTGAAACACCCTCGCTTCAGGACCTGGGGTCTGATCCTGACCCGACCCAAGGCAGCCTGTGCCCCCCTCGAACGGTAATGGCTGCTGCAGGCAATAAGCCCTAATCCCTGCTTAAGAGAGCCCAGGCCCCCAGCCCCCCCTTCACGAACTCAGCGGGATGATGCTGGAGGTTCGATGGGGGGAGATGTATTTTTAGACTGTTGATAAAGAGGGAGAGAAGAAGGGAGCAGAGAAAGCCCCGTTCCACAGAAGTCACATGCATATGCAAAAGGAGCCTAATTGCCCCTCTTTACAAACTAATCATTTGGGATTTTACAAGCCACATTATAGAACCTGACATGCTTATTTTTCCTTTTATTATGTTTGTAAGCAGTGATCCTATTGAAAAGAAAATCAAACCCTATTTTTACCAGTCACAACCATCTCCCTTTTTCTTTCTGCCTGCTTTATTTTATTTTATTTTCCTTTCTTTCCATCAGTTGAATAGAGCAGCATTTTCATGTGTATTAATTGCCCTGCAAAATGCCCTCAAAGTCATTAGAATTCCCCATTCAAAACTATTATCTGTGCCATTATGTCTTTGCATTATATTTATTTAAATGTGCCTCTTCTGAATTAGCTTATTTTTAACAGCTAGCCATGCCTGAAATATTGTTCCAGGCCAAGCTGTTCTCAAATCTTTATTTTTTTTTTTTTTTTTAATGATAACTTCATAGAAGCTCTTGATGCTTTATCCTGAGTGGAATCATAGTTTTAGGCTTTTAACCCTCTTTCCTTTTTCTTTTTCTATTTCAGAAAGATAGGCTATAGCCTTGTAGAAATTTTTTTGTGAACACACAAGACTTTCTTACACCAGAACTGCAAGAATTACAGCTATGGCTGTCACACCAATTTAAATCTGTGGATTGCAAAGATGATCAAAAGAAAAACACACCATAATTTCCTAAATGTAATTCAAAGTTGCTCTCCCCCGTCAAAATATCCACGCATGATTTTCCACCCATTGTGATAGATAATTTTGTCAATACTTAGAGCCCACCATGGCTTGAGTGCCTGGACTTCTGGAAGCACTTGAAGGTGAAGAATTTGAGGCAGCCCTCCCTACCCCCTAGAGCTGCTTCACGGAAATATTTCTTGCTTGGAAGGGAAGGTCCCGGAGCGGAACGCTGGTTCCTGACCGACCTCCCCTGCTCTTTGGCCATGCCACCCCGACACGGTCTGCGCTTTTCCATGCCGAGAACCTCACGTGAGGCTTGGACACCTCCTGACTGAGGTCTGGACCCAAGCATGGGAAAGAGCCCTTATAAAAATGAGAGCCCAGAGACTGAAATCAGTGCTTCACCCCAGAATTCCCCTTTCCCTGCCGCCTGCTCACCAGGGTTATCCCTGAAGGAGGGAGCCAGACCGGCACCGTACCAGCATCCTCTCCTTGGCTCCAGGCACAGCTCTCCTCCCACTTCGCACCATTTTCATATTTTAATTAGACCAGCCGTTCTGCGTCTGCCTTCATTAACTGATGCCTGCAATTATTGAATGTGTGGATGTCGAACTAGCACATCCCCCGTCCCCACCCCCCCGAGACCCGGCTGCGGCGCTGGGTCCCCCCTTTGTGCTCCTTGTTTAAACATTCACGACGGATCCTCTCCTACGCCAGATACATTCGCGCCTCCGACCGCGCGAGCCGCCGTCCCTTTGGTCACGCAGAAGGTCCTCCCCGTCTGCCAAACCGTGCCGACGCCTCTCGTTATTCCACCCCCCAGAGACCATTCCCCCTTTCTTCTCATGTCACGCACCGGGATAACCGGCAGCTCCTGCCGAATTACTGAAGCGGGCAGCGTTAACCTGCGGTCTTACCACGGTAACTTCCCTGCCTGCCTCTTGTTGCCGACACTTTGTGCTTTGAGGTCAAGTTTTTAAAGGCCGTGACGCCCCCCTCGCTACCCTCCTTTCTTGGTGCGATGCGAGGAGACAGCCGGGGACGTTTGAAACCATTCCCTCCCTCTGGGCTGCAGAAAAACCCTTCGTCTGTGCACGGGGAGGGAAAGAGGAGCTTGCTGTAGCATCTAAATTTATCTCGTGTTAACAGCGAGGCTTGGCCAAATCCACACAAGTCCTCAGTTGGGATCGGGGGTAGGTTATCAGCCACAGTCCGGTGCAAAAATTAAACAAACCACGGGTCCCTTTGCCATGCTGCCCATCCGAATGGATGGAGCTCAGCCCGAGACCGCAGCCAGGCTGCAGCGGGGGCAGAGAGCTGTGAAGCCGCGTCTCTGACAACCGCCAAAGCAGGAGAGAACGGCGCATTGTTATTTTTGATAAACGTCTTTTCCACAGACCATCAGCAAAATCTCAAAATTTTAATCCCATCCCTCATAAAATTTCTTTTGAATATTTAAGAGCGAAACCCATGCTCAGATCCTATCTGATGTTATATCCTCCTTCATTTCCTTTTACAGCGTTCAGATAACGCAGTGACCCATACGGGCCAATATAAGTCTATAAAAAGATGGACAGATACTTCTGACACCAACAGAAAGCTTCTGCTCTACCATCTAGCAAGTATTCCCCCAAGGCAGCTAAAGCACGATTGCTTTATTACACCACCCGCCTTCGTTATCTGGCAGAACAGCGGCACCACGGGTTTAACCCTTCCAACGATGACTGCTTTCTGGCTTGCCGTCTGGATGCACTCGGGAGCAATTCAGGTCAAGTTTCCAGTTGACATCAGAGCAGCTTAGCCTGTCTCTGGGGGAGATCAGCTTGGATCCAGACCCACCAGCTTTCCCACCATCATAAAACAACAAGTTTTTGCCACTAGATGGAGTTTATAAAGCCTAAAGACGAGTTGCCCTTTCCTAGCCCATGCCCGTACCTCCCCGGGTTTCAGCAGGACCCACAGGATGAGCTGCTGGTGTTTGGCATCTGGTTTGTGGGACGTGAGATGGGGAAGGGTGGCAGCTATCTGGAAACTCAAGGTTTGGCCTCCACTTGCACACGCATGGAAAGCAACAAAATAAAACGCAACACGCAGCCGAGCGCTCAGCCCCGCCTGTGGGTTGGCGTGCGCTGGACGTGGCACGCTGGGCTCCAGGGCAGGACGGGACACAAACACCCTGCAGACGCCGACTGCCCGCTGCCGCTGTGCTCGGCGTCCGCGGGGCCTCGTGTGTCCGGGAGAACAGATTTGCCACCGGCACGGCAAACGTGGCCGGTCCAGGGAGCAGGGACAGGGGCAAAGACGCGTCTCCCGGCCTGACCTCAGAGCTGGACCTGCCCCGCGCTGCTCTGCTGGGTCACCCTGACCCGGCAGCTGCTGCAGGATTTATATAAAATATATAAATATCATCCACATTGGGAAGGATATTGATCTGCAGATTTCACTGACATTTACAAATAAATGATGTATTGCAGTTTTCATTTTGCTTGCTGGGCTGACCCTAATGGCCTTTACATAATTTACTTTTGATTAAAAGAAGTGCTTTGACGCAGAGAACTGAAAAAAAAAAAAAAAATACAAAAAATCAATACAATTATGAGATGAGCTTTAAAACAATGTGTTATGGCAGGGGGGAAAAAAAAAAGTCAAATCTTTTGAAGATGCTCGTATTAAAGCGTGAAGTCTAAAGACATTTCGGAGACCAACAGATCCCCGACTTGCTGAGAGTTGGAAACTAGCTAAGTACACATTACAAGTTTCAGATTCATTGACTTTAAGGCCAGGCGCTGGCAGCAGGTTCAGAAACGGCCACCCCTTCAGCCACGTCCGCGGCAGCATTTCTGTATTCATAGATAGACATAACGCACTTGCATAAGAATGCAAAGGAGGAGCAGGCTCCACCGTTTGCTTCCATACATTTAAATATTTAGCAGTGCTGTATGCAACGTAAATAATACCTACTGTAGCTAGTGGAAAAACAACTCATCTAGTTTAAGAAAATAGGGCTTTGCATTAGCTAATGTAGTGCCATATGTTCATTAAAACACCACAACGTGCAAAATAATGGTGACAGTAAGTTAGAGTAATATTCTGGTTAACAATATCCAAAAATATTTTTTTTGGCAACCAAACTGTGCACATCATACATAATTAATGAGTGTTCTTGCAATTAGTATGTCCTTGCATAAAGGAAATAACCCCCACCTGTTTGCATTTGTGAAGCATGACAAAAAAAACCCAAAAAACACCTTTTTTTTACTCCTGATCCCTCCACACGACTCCAACGTATTTCGTCTTCTAAGAAAACTGGGGAGGAAACCGTGTTCTTTGGCAACACAACTCACCGAGATGGCGCCAGACTAATCACCGATACTCCAGAATAATGGTGTGCGCGCTGCCTGCCCTATTTTCTGTCTCATGTACTCTGAAAGCTAATAACATTGAAAAGGGGGGGGGAAAAAGGAACAAAAAGATGTAACTCTGAGCGACACCATGGCTGTGCCACACTTATTCAGAGAGGCAGGCAGACTGCAAGCTGCAGGCATTTTGTTTTGCTCTTTTTGCATTGTTTAGCAAATTCAAGGCCTGACAGAGGAAAAAATACATCCGAGTCTGATCTATGGATGGGGAACCAAGGATCCTGCAGTGCTGAAGTTAACAGAAAACTTGCTTTTGCCATCAACGGGCACAAGATGGAGTCTTAGAAAGTATTGCACTGTACAGAGATGGTTCCTGTGCAAGTCCTCAGGTCCTCACCGCAGTCCCCATTGCGGCCCGGCAGCCGGTCCCCCCGCGTCCCTCCGCTCCCTCCCCGGCGCAGGCAGAGCTGCCGCAGCACCCAGTCCTGCCGCAGCACCCAGTCCTGCCGCCCGGCCGGGAGCCGCTCTCCGCATCCGCGCCCTGACGTCAGCTCCAGGCACCTCTCCTGCTTTTGATGCAGTGATTTAACTTGGCATTAGGAGACGAGAGAATTAGGCTCAGTGTTATTTATAATGAATGACTTCGGATTCCCTGAGTAATAACGCTCATTCATCCTGTTATTTTTGTTATCCCAAGAATCAGTATTCTGTAAACTCTGCATTGATGCTTAGGAAAGATAGAGCTGTTTGTAATCCTATCTCCCTCACCAGCAGTCATGATTGCAAAAAATCCCAGACAAAACAAAAGCCCCAGAAGTGCATACACAAAATCAAATAAATAAAAATGCAATGGCACTGACTGTTCTGAAGAAAAACAATCAACTGTGAGCCAGTTTATTCAATCTGCCTAATGTAAGAAGGTTGCAAACATCCCACTGTTTATTCTATGACTTTTTTTTCCTTTTGGCAGCAGTAAAAACAAATAATGCAGAACCACTCGCTATTCAATTTGAGGTCTGAATACAACAGAAGAACTGAAAGCCAGCAGCGGAGGGCAAACGGCATTCGGCCCAAACCCTTTTCGCAAGGACTCCTGCAAAATTTACCCTTTGTAAACCCTATTTAGGAGGAGTTATTCCAACGGTGATGCCCCAAGATTTGCACAAAGCTGCTGCATTTTTTCTTCATTAACCAGTTGAATAATTTTTTTAAATCTTCCAGACATCGGCTCCTGTCATACCTTTCTCCGCTAGATTAAAAAATACTTTGTACCTAGTACTTCTCCCTGTGAACATATTTAAACAGCACGATCAGGCTGCTTTCTAATCTTCCCTTTGATAAGCTAATCAGATTGATCTCCAGAAGCCTGTCACCGCGAGGCACGGTTTTCAAACCGTGGAATCTGCCTCGCACCTCCTGACAAAGCAAGCGCCCGTCCCAGGGGACCAGTCATCCTCCAGGTTTCAGAGACAGGGTGGAGACCCTCAAGGCGCTTGGCGAATATATTTGTATCCCACCGTGGCTCAGACTAATGGCTGTCTTGGCCTAATCACCTGAGAGCATCTTGTTTTGAAACCAGACAGATGACACTGAACCCGAGCGGTTCCCCTTAGAAATTGCACCTATTCTTTGGACGGGCACAAAACCATGAGAAAGACTGCACAAAGCTGAGCCCCTGCGCAAGTCCCACTTGGGCTTTTAAAACTGGGTTTACATAGTACCAAAAAAAGGCTTCGGCAAAGAGTCCTGCATAGGGGAGCGCTATGCCCTCCCAGGTGGTCAGCAGCCCGGGGGGCTCTCGGGGGTCAGTCCGTAATTTGAGAAATTCTGCAAATCCAGGACAACCTGAGGAAGGCGTTGCTATCGGGAGACAGGCAATGATACTTAACACAGAAGCTGTTTGATAATATTCTCTTTTCAGGTCCTTCTGTAGAGGAACATTTTAAACCAAACTTGGTCAATATAAAAAAATTTCCAAGAAATTACTTCTTTTCACATCCACTATTCGGTGGAACTTAGTCTGAAAAACTCATAAGCTCCGGGATAACTTTGTACCCCTCAGCCGCCCCACTGAAGTGCATTTCGAGGCACACCTGATACACGCGGTGCTGCGCGAGGCCCCGCTCGGCGGAGGACCCGGGGAAGCAGCGACGTTTGCAGTACGCTGTGCCGGTCTGCCGCAGCTCGCACAACGGGAGAGCACACAGGTTTTTCGGGATGCATTTGTGGTTCTAAACACCTCCCTGGCATCGTTAAACCACAAATTTGCTCAGAAATCCTTGCATTGTATCCCAGAGGAGATGAAATGCAGTCACTTGCGAGGGAGAGAACAACAATAAAAGGAGAATGAATGCTCCCTAAGTGCTTCCTAAAACAAAAAAATTTGATATGCAGCCTGTGTACCCACGCAATTATGAAGCTTCTAGCTCTGAGCTGTAACAGATGGAATTTTTTTCCCCTGTCTCTCTTTGGTGATAAGGTGAATGGTTTCCTCAAGGGAAGAGTAGACAGAGTTGCTGAGTTGGCAAGGCTTGTGCCAAGCAGCTGGTTGCTGATAAAATTAAGGGTCTGGATAGGCATGGTCGGGGAGGGAGGCATAAGGGCCTTTCTGCCACCAGCCTTTCCAAGGAAGAATTGAAACAGGTCACGGATACATTCATTAAAGCGCGTGGAATGGGAAAACAACAGAGTCGTGCTACAAAGTTACTAGAAAATTATGCAGATTTTCTGTGTATCTATTAAAGTGGCTTATTTCCTTTGGACCTTTTTGTACTGCAGCTTATAAATTCAACTCGAGCACTTGATTCCTGGGACAACTTACAGCCTCACCAGAGAGGCTGGTGCCAGGAGACGGGAAGGGAAAAAACCGATGTTGGTACAGTTTTGCTCTTAACCAGTTTTGTTCTAGAAGGTGTCAAAGCTCTGTTTCAACATTAAATCAATCAGTCCTTACACACCCTTTATTTGAAATAAGCATGTATTAACCTCATTCTACAAGGATGAAAACAGAAACACTGAGATAGTTAGCTATCAGTCTCCAGGTGATAAGTTTAGGTATTCACATCTTTCTTGCATACGCACGACAGCTGCTACTCGTGAGCTCACTATTATCACAATTCCATGTGCAATGCATGCATTTGGACTTGCAACCGGGCTTCTGGACAAGCCTATAGCTGCTTAGATGCCCGGTTAACATAGGTAAATCTTTTAACATCTACTTATCCCCCAAGCCGAGTATTGCAAAACACGTTCATAAGCATTCACCTGCGTAACTTCATATCAACACAGTGAAAGTGCCTGGACCTCGCCCCTCCTGAGCAGGGAAAGCGGAAGAGAGGAATGCAGAGGAATTTGTGCAAGCTCCAAATTAAATCCAGTTAGTTCTGGCTTCCAGTTCTTTCCCAGTTATGACCATTAAGCCACACTCCTTGCATCAAAGATCAGAAAGCAGAATATTTACTCCAGTTAGCTCCTTCCAGGTATGTACATACAAGAAACCACCCCAACAAACCCAGCTAAGCTGTACAGGAGGAACGATCCTTAAAGCTCCTCTTACTCCCTGCAGATGCTCCCTCTAGACTTGGTGATCACTGCAAAATGTTTTTTCTTTGATATATTGGGTAACACAAGAACTCCTTTCCTATGGCTCTGTGCATTGAGCCCACAAACAATACGGGGGGCAGGATGGGGGTGTTTGGGTGGAGATTTTGAGACCCCTGCATAGGCTGGCAGAGATCTCCCCGCATACACAGAAGAGGGCTCTTTCTCAGCAAGAAAGCCAGCTGGCAGCTCTGAACCTGAGCTCGGCTTCAACAGGCAGCGGTGGTGAGCTTTGCCAGCGAGACAGAGCTGCGCCTCCTCTCCCAGGTCATCCAGGTTTGAATGATAGACTCACAAATTTTAACTATAAAGCTGGTAGAAACAAAGAGAACAAGCACACACATCCTCCCTCCATACGCTCTTTGGAAAAGAAAACCCCGCATACATTTAAAAATATTGATCAGCTCAATTGCTGAATGAGCCGAGACTGATCTTTGCAGAAGAAACTGAATAATTAACTTTGAGAAATGTTAGCAGACTCTTTTCAATGGGCTGAAAAAGATTAAACCCATGTTAGCCACATAAGGAATGACACAATGTCCATCTTCTAGCGGCATTTGTTTTGTTCGCCTCTTCCCCCTCTCCTGTTCTTTTCTTTTCTGAACCCAGAACGTCTTGTTGCCTAATGCTGTTTTCATGTGGTATCCATCCCAGGTGCTCCTCTACCCATCTCTGGAAAGCAGGGGTTTGGGGCAGTGTAGACAAGCATCAGCACCCCAAAGCGCTTCTCAAACCGGGCCACCCGCCATGCTGCAGACTTGCCTGTCGAGGGGCCAAAGCCGCGGCGTTCAGAGCAGAAGCAGCTACTGAACCTCCCTCCTCCGTCCGCAGGCAGAGCCCCTCATTACAAGGCGTTCGATGGAGAGGGCAGCAGCACGGACACCACGCGCCCGACGGAGGCCGGCACGGCAACGCGGCAGGGAGGGTGCTGCGTCCGTCGGAGAAACACTCTGCCTGCCTTCGCCGGGAAATTGTTTGCAGTCTGTAATGTCAGGGGCTCTGCCCTCCATTCTATTCCCAATCATAACACAACAAAGCCATTTGGATTTCTGAAATGTCACTGTGTCTACCCAGAGACCTGGCTCAGACAAGGTAATTATCCCTTCCTGTCACCCTTTCTTATTCTGACTTAGTAAAAACACTTCTTTTTAAACAAGTCTGTCAACCAGTGTCCGAGGAAATGTTTCTGGCTTCCAGCTTCCGAGGCAAAACAGGGCAACTCCAGAGCCACCGCGGTGCCGGGACGCCCCGCTGCAGGCCCTCCGGCAGCGCCCGAGGAGGCTGAACGTGCGTGAGCTGTTCACAGTCTCTTCCCAGTGCTGTTACAGGAAAGGACAAGAACAGACCGGTTCAGTCTGCCGTGGTCCATTGCACTGGCTTTGGCTCTGTTTCTGTCTCAGTTCAAAGGAATCAAAGAGGAAGGGTTTTAATACCTGTACAGGTAAATCCCTACAGGAAAAACTCTCTACAGCTGATGTTCATAAACTGTTCGATACCCGGATCCTGTGGCAGGGAGAGCCAAAGAACAGCAAGGGGAGCAGATGCCCAGTTCTCATGGATTTCAATGGGATAAGGGAACTAAACTCCCTAAGGCTTGCCTGAAAAACATCTTGCCTACAACGATCATTCAAGTTAATACTGACCATAGTGATTTCCACTTATTTATTTACTGCAGGGCGTTCCTCAGCTCTCTAGCAACAACCAAACCGAAAGCCACAACTCGCTTCCTCCTGCGTCAGAGCTGCTTGGCTGCAGCCTCCCGAGATCCCAGGACGGAGCCCGTGGGTGAGTCGGTCGTAACAGCACCAGGGCCTTTAATCCCAAAGAAACAAGAACAGCAATGCAGGAGCGAATGAAGAGCAGATTTAGACTTCAGACGTGACTGACACAGGGGAAATAAAGGAATCATTACAGAAAGCAAGCAGTTAATGACTGTGAATGTGCTAGAGGTATTCCAGTTCTGGAAGCATGTTTAGGTAGCTGTCAACGCACATGAATTAGGCTACTTACTAAAACGAGATTACCTCTTGCTTTCCTGCCTTGCAGATGTGGTAACAAATTAAATTGGGGGAGAGGGGAGGTGGTCAGATAAATCCTCATCAGGCCTCGGTAGTAGCCTCTGCTGGCCGTTCGTGCTGAGCACCGGGATTTGCTATCAACCATAAGCATGTGGCTGCTTTTCTGCTAAGAAAAAGCACATTTTAAAGGGAAGAGACCTTATCTTTCATTTTATATAGATCAGTTGTGCAGCATCTTGATATATTTATAGTTTTAATACATAACCATAAATGCCCCCTAAACAAGGGATATTGCACCTTTAGATTACTATTATTACTTTATTGCTCATTGTAACCATAAATTAACAGCTTCCCCCAGCAATGCTGAAAGAGTATGGAATTAGATTACAACGTACATACACAAGAGCCTATTAAGGCATTGCTATTCCATAAAAGTCTTTATAGTTTTTAAGTGTACACCTGTAAGTGTTTCAATTAAAGAACTACATGCCTGCCTAGTAATTGCCCTCCCATTTGAGATAGGGCTTTGCAGCAAAAAAGAAAGAAGCAAGACTAAAAGGTGGAAAATTGGAATATAAAACACCGAATATGAAACTGCCATAAAAAGAAAACCATGGGTTTAAATTATGCTGATTAGAGCCTTTTGCATGGTTTAACTCTTGCGCTCTGGTTGCAGTAAGGCATCTGTTGTTTGCTTCTCTGGACAGAAAACCCTCTCCTTCTGTGTCATGAGTTCTCAAGCCTTGTAAGAAATCAGTCATTGGGATAAAATGGCTTTCTTTTCTGGAGAACAGCTGCCACCATAAATCACTCTAGAATGACTGTAGAGGTCCTTCAAGGCTGGACGACACGACAGAAATATGAAGTCCAGGCTTGGGATTCCCAGAGCAGAAGACAGACACCGTGACAAGAGCCATGTCCCTACCTGTCGGAAGGATGACATCTTGTGGTAGGAAGGGTCAGAGGACCAAGAACTAATTAAATACAGTCAATTAAGCTAAATTCAACCTATTACAAGGGGGACAGGGCTTCTTACAGACATTACAGGTGGAAAGGAGAACTTCAATCAACTGCACTTTGATTTTCCTGACTTTAAACTGCAGGGAAGGAATTTCTCATTTGTGCTTTGGCAATCGCCTCCGAGTCCACCGGGCAGGGAGATTTTCCTCTTCACTGCAGAGCCTCACGTGAGCTCTTCTGTTCCCCGAACAGCATTTCTGCGTGGGTATACTCATCTGAAAACTGAGCCTGGGAAACTGCTTGAGCTGGCCTTTGGGTTTCATTTCAGCCAGAACAGTGGTTTTCGCAGCTTTTCAGCTGCACGCTATAACCCAGCTGCTCAGAGGGGGGCACAAAGATGAAGTGGAACTTGGAAGGTTATAGAGAGGGAATTAATAAGGAAACTCGCCGTCTCATCTGCACAGAGTCGCTCTCCTGCTTGCGACTGCTCTCGAAAATGGCCTCAGCTCCTGTAGCAAAGCTGGGTTTTTTGCTAACCTTGGAAGAAACAGCTATTTGTATGAGAGAAGACTGTGAGGGGGCAACCGGCATCAGAAATGTAATTTGACTTCTTACACGCTGTGAAGGTTGCCTGGCATCGGTGACAGGCTTCGCAACATTTCTATGTGCAATTCTTCAAGAATTAAAGGTGGGATGGAAGGTAGAAATGGGTAACACTTGATAAGCAGCAGACATTAATTAATGCTACATTACAATGGAATTCAGCTGAAATAATGTATGGAGGCCACATGAATAGTAAAAGGAAATTCATCATGGTTAATGTTATTACACTGAATGTCAAAGGAAGCAGTGATGATTTGCCACTTACTGTATAATGTAATGTAATCTAAATGCAATTTTGGTTGGATAGCCTTGAACATCCATATTAAGCAGAACTGGCAGAAAAAACAGGATTCAGTCCTACTCCACGGGTAGTCTACAGTAGCCTTAACTGACCTGCAAGCCCACCTTCTGAATGATGCATCTGTTTGCCAAGACACGTCCAGGACAGGTTTTAAAGACAGGTATACTGTATTTGTCCTCCTTTTCTGAGGTTGACTATAATGCTTGGGCATGCTCGGATTTAGCAGGCTAGGGTCAGATTCCGGCCTTATTTTGGAGTGACCTTAAAAAAGCAAATCAACTTCTGGTGGCTGTTTTCTCCTCTGCATCAGACATTTGTATGTCATCATCCTTACTGGCAACCTTCTTGATCTACAGATTTTTTAAACTTTTTCCAGTGGAGGCTCAGGTGCCCGTCTAGCAAAGTTCCAATCTGCTTACAGACATCTGGTTGGCTTTAGTTAACATTGATGGGAGCCTAGGAGCAGACTACGGCCCGTGAGAGTCAAAGCAGGGTGACTAGGCCAAAGGAATCTATTAATCTCATTTATCCTCTAGAATAAAAGCTTTTTCCCTATAAAATAACATCTGTGCCAGATTTTTCTTGATATTTCTTCAACACAAAAATGCTTCTTTCAGAGTTTAATATTTGTTTTGATTGTTTAAAGCCTTCCAGAGCAAACCCCATCTACCTACGCTATGTCTATAAGGCATAGCAATCAGCAAGGCCACTTACACTGAAAAAGCCTTTTGCGTGGAATTGTGCACGATTTATACTGTTCTTTCCCCAACCAATTACGTGTTGGGGTTCAGTAAAGACTCTTTGGTAACAGAAGTCTGTTCAACATGGTTTTGTAAAATCTTACTAATTTTCCCTGCTACATGATACTACAACTTTTAGCATGAGAAATAAAATTCTGTAGAGATTGCCTGATGTAATATTATCCTAAAGCAGTGGAAGCCATCATTACCCACTCCCTTTTGAAATAAGAAAAATATACAGGGATTTTTATTTTTTTTAAAATATCTATAAATCAGTATTCATTGCAGCACTATAGATTCTAATTCTTTAAAAGAAATTGTGTATAACACTTGCAATTTATTTCACTGGAGTCCCAAAAGGCTGTTGTACTGCTGTTTTGTCATTGAAATAAAAACATTGAGTCTTCCATTAACTTTTGCTTACATTTAGGAATAGAAATACACCTATGTATCTTTTAAAAGATTCTAAATAGTTATTATTTATTTATACAACCCTGGAAGTGTCCTAGGCATTTCACAGGCACGCAAAGAGAGCTTGCAATCTAAACAGTAAACAAACCAACCCAGCAGAGAAGGGAAGGAGAAACCCGCTTTCTCTTCTCAGTACTGTTTGTGCCTTCGACACACTGCCCCGCCTCGTCCACTTCACCCAAACTGTCATCTCACTTGCAACTGCTTCGCATCTTTTCTAGCATCATTTACCTCCGAGGAACCAACCCCATTTCATACCAAAGCAGGGGCCGCCTCAGCGTGGCAGGTGGAAAAGAACTTTTGCACGGTGACTCCTGCAGCAAAAGCGTCTGGTTACGTTCAAGGTAGGTGAATAATCTGCAGAGCTTGATGTACGCAACCCCGCGAGGGACCGCCCATGGCAAGGGGTGTCCGGGAGACACCTGCAAAGTGGCACTGCTGGGCAATGGGCTCGAGTCGGGCGCCGGTTTACGTCCACCAGACTTAGGCACCCTCCGCCTCGCAGCTCGCGCTGTCAGCCCCAGCGGTGCCGACGGGAGCACGGCGGGTGCCTCCGTTGTCTGTCGATCCTGCCAGTTAGCCACGGAGAAAGCTTTGTGCCTCAAGACATTGGTTTCCAAAACATTTACCATTGCGTGGGGAAGCAGGGACTTCCTTCCACCACCACTTTGTAAGTGCAGGTAGCAAGCCTAACTTTTAGCCTGCAAGAGTTTCTAGATACACAGCATTTTTGTCATTAACCTTTAGAGTAAGTTTACAATTAATTAGCTGCCCAAGCAGGGGTGACTGGCTTTGTACACACAGGTTCCTAACTACACGGACAGCGTTCAGCATCATTTTCCTTTGTGCCAAAACCATCTTCGTAACAGACCTAAAGCTGGCTTGTTTCCCCAAAACCTTGTCATCTTCTCACAAGCCCCCTCCCACCATCTTTTATTTGACCAATTAAAGACCAACTAAACTGACTCGTCACATACTAGATAAATAAGAAGTAATGAGCTCTTTACCTACTTTTATTAGCTAAGAGTTTGAATTTACAGACAGAAATGAAAAAGAAAAACCAGAGAGAGGCTGAAGTTCCAGTTTTGGGGAAGAAATTTCCATGTCTTTCAGGTCAGAAGCATCTGAATGTTTATTTGGGCCTTACTTCTAGACATCACAGCGTACCCATACCTGTTTCTCACACAAATGTATTAGTTTACTTGGACAGCCTACACACAACAGCCTGACCCCACAGCTCAGTGACCATCACGGAGGCAGCTGCTGACGGGTCGGGCGCGCACCAGGCAGCGGCGGTGGTCTGTCAGGCCTCCCCCGCGCCCAGGCTTTCCTCCTCTTACACCAGGTCACAGCAATTGCGCTAACGCAAACCTTGGGCAGGTCAAAAATGGGCCCGAAAGTCTCGCCCCAGCTCCCCCGCGCGCGGTGCCGGGCTGCGGACGTGAATGAGCACAGTTCTCGATGGCATCTGCACTACGAATTCATGCGTGTAGGCTTTTTGCTGCGTCAGCTGCTTTGCTGATGCCAGTGACAGCTATGAGCACGACAGATTCTGTAGATAAATTACGGGAGCGCAAAAATAATCTGCATGCCAGTTCGTTCAAATACCAACAGCTACATTTAGGATCTCCTTAAAGGGGACAGGGCTTTCCCTAACCCCCGCTATGACTTTGCAACCAAACTTCTCTGGAACCGCCCGGTGATGTCCACAGCGGAGGGAGTTACCGTTTGCCACAGTAACGGGTGCTGACAATGAGTTTTTTGTCAACGCTGCACAGAGACCTTTGCAGAAGGACCAAGTCCTCCCATACCTACAGAAAGCAGCCTCGGGAACCAGTGCCCCCCTCCTGCTGCTGAGTCCCCAGGCTCAGGGGTCTTTGTGGCTCACCCCGCAACATCTGTAACGTGCCAGGCCATCAGATCTGACTCTCTTTAGTGGTTAAGACTATTTACTAGCATCTGTGCTCTGGACCATCTGCCCATGCCATGTGCCACAATGCAAATGCGGAATCATTATTTTTCACCCCTTTCCCCATTTATTTGTTCTAGGTCTCTTCCCCACCCTGCCGCCTGCAGCCTACAAATGCAAAGGGGAACTCTGTAGAAAATGAGGGGTTTTTCCCTTTCCTTTGAAGGAGCTAACAAGAGCCAGGGTGACATTTATGGAATAATTAAAGGCAACATTGATGAGCCCAGTAGTTGCAATTATTCTTTTCAATTGAAGAACCCTTTTTAATCCATGTCATCTTTGGTCACCAGCTTTACAGCTGTGACAAGTCATTTTTACAGAAACACTATTAGAGGTTGTAAACTTTAATGACCTTTTTCTTTCTGGGTCCTTGTTTTTCCATACCTGTAATTAAGCAGTGCTATATATATATATATATATATATATATATATACACGCGCGCACACACACACATACACACACACTTAAAGGATTAAAAAAATTCACATTACTATAAAAATCATCTGCGCTCACCACTACAAACTTTAACAGCCCTGCAACCACAGATTCAGCTGTGGCCAACAATACAAGAGGAGTCATTACTGTAACTAAATTGGACCGTTTGTTTTCTTTCCCTCAAATCGAATTGTGTAGGAGCTGCTTTATTGCAAAACAGACATTAAAATTCCAGCTAGACCTCAGAGAGAAAGTAATTTCTATTTTATCAGCACTGTAAAGCTGTCTTTATGTTCTGAAGCAGGAAATATTGCAGGGATATTTATAGCCTCAGCACCAAAGCCAGTTTGAATAGAAATGTTACTGCGGTCGGCAGAGCTGTCACATTGCTCAGTGGAGCAGGGAATTTTAGTGAATTTGTGAATTACCGTTCCAGTCTTGACAAGTCTTTCAACGAGGCTGGTGTGTGTCTGGAGCTGCCTTGTGGTTTCAGGATAACGATTCAAGGCTTGGATCACTTCAAGAGGAGATTTAAATGGTATCTCAGAGATAAGCGGTTTCCTTCAGTGAGACCCTCTAATGAAGACCAAGGTTTCCAAACTTTGCTGTGCTCCAGCAGCAGCTCAGCACTGGGCTCCCTTTTGCTCCTCCTCGTCTGCCTGCTGCTTTGCCAAGTTGGGTGCACAACGGTATCGCACTCCATTTGTCCCGGAGCACCAGGACTGCATATTCTGCATGGCTGCCCAGTATTTCCACAAAGGGTTAGCAACTTTTTTCTCCCGTCACCTTTGCAGTGCAGGCAGGAATTCCGCCCTATTAATCTTTGTCATCGTCCTCTATAGTGGATTTAATACTACCGTTATACAGATGAATAAACTGATGCATGGAGAGAACGGGATCATTTGTCTTTGCAAACTTTCTAACTTTGTGGCAGAGGCAGGAGAGTACCTTGGATTTTTCACATATCCGTGACCACCCTGGCCTTTGTAATTAAACAGGATTACTAATAGGCTACACTAGGAGAAAGTGTAAAATAAATACTTTCAGTCCCTGATTAAACCCTTGCATTATCATATATATGGTAATGGATTGTTTCAGCGAGCCACAGAGGAAGTATTGCAAACACGCTGCAGAATTCAGCCTAACAAATGTTCCTATCGTGCTGTAAACAAAATAATTTGTATTGTGGTGGTAAAACACATCCATACCCAATAACTGCTGAGAAGGTCAAACAGAGCCTTGCATTGCTGTGGCGGTTGCGGATTTACACTATTTCTTAGAGACAGTGGCTCTTGCCAGTCCTTGCCAGATGCACAAAACCAGCTGAGAGGTTTGAGGAGCGGCTGCTCCTGCCTCTCCTGCCTTTAAAAAAGGCTGACAAAAATCAGACAGATCATTTCACATCTCCCAACCTCACGTTGCACACGGCAGATGAAGGCTCTCCAGGTGACCTCCTCTGCAACCTTCTGGCTGTCCTCACTATACCCCCGCCGAGCTGCGATCAGAAACCGCCGCAACCCACACACCACCCGCTGCTCCCAGAAATGACGCGGTGCCCCGAGAGCCCCTTCCTTCGCTGCAGTTGTGATGACCATCAACACCCCCAGGAAAGAAAGCGGCCAACCCCCAGGCAAACAGCAGCCCACAGGGTCACTCCCCAGGCACAGGGAGCAGCAAGTCGCTCCCGTGTCGCAGGCTAAGCCACGTTAGCCGGGTTTCTGTCCCGGCAGCACATTCGCACCCATCACTATGCGACTTTGCAGGCCAGGGCTGCCGGAGCAGGACTGAACTACGCAGTGGTGAGCACCGAGTTGCATACAAACACTGAAACAGCTTAGAGAGCGGGAGCACAGGCTCTTGGTCTGCAACTTATCAGAGTCTTAACAAGCTTGTAGAAAGACCTTGATGCTTACACTCTAGCTTTTTTAAAGTGATTGTTTTATTGAGTGGATTTTGATCAGAGTCTTATTTCATGGAGCTCAATTGTGAAAACCAGTAAATGGAGAAAGCTGGTGAAAAAGACGCTGTCTGTCCGAGACTGCAGAGCAAAAGCAGCATGGTGTGTTCCTAGCACGTTTCTTTCAGCCCTTAAAAATCTTAAACCAAGTCAGCTCAGGCCTCAGGCAGATCTTGCCTCATTGAAATTAAGCGATTTAATTAAAGTAGAGTCTTCGTAACGCCCTGGGTCACACGTCTGCACCGGCAGGCAAGCAGGTGTCTATCCACCTGGTTCACAACCACCTTTTCCATGGTATGTTGAAGGTTTCTCCTCTGGTTTTGTATGAGAACCAGCAGCAGGGAACACAATGATCTTCTGAAACGCGAAATATCAAAAATACTGAAAAGAAAAGCCAGCCGGGGGCTGGATTCTGTTCACATTGCCTCTACCTGCAGATACCCGAGGACTCTGTTTCTAACAGTAAGTAGACAAGTGCACCATGAAGATGGGATCTGCTTACAACATCAGTGCATTATTTTCTATTAATCTTACGTGCCTCACCAAGGCTACGAACATTATGGAGTTTCTGCCACTGAAAATGAAAGACAGTAGCACTCTCCGTAAGCTGGATACTTTATCCATAATTGGAATTTGTAGTAGTGCATTTCTCTCCCCCACATCTATAAATAAAGCTGGTGTTTTGGCAATTACTGATGTCTGCCGTCATTTTGCAAGGCTGGCTTTTTGATGAAGCATGTGGTGTTATAGGCTAATATTTCTCATTTCTATCGTTCTCTAATTCTATTTTTTTATGGAAATTGAGCTACAGTTTTATGCACAATGATTCTTTCTATATTTTTTTTATCCCCCCCCCCGAAAAATGGGTGGTGCATAAGTGATGGAGAGGGAGATTTGGCTGAGTGTGCATCTTGGGGAAGGGATGAAGAAAATGAGGCTCCACACAACCGTTTTCTGGAGGGATCTCTAATGGAGGGAGTCCTCCAGCACCCTTCGAGGGTGGCAGTGGAAAGCTTGCAACAGCAGAGAAGAGGAAAAACCCTTCAAGAAGGTAGAGAAGTGTATTTTGAGTCTCAGTAAGGAGGACAAATTGTTCGGGGGCAACAGGTACATTTGAAACAAAAATCAAATCAGGCAACAAATCAAGCTCAGAGAGAAGTGGAAACCCATCAGAAATAACATTTACAACTTACTATTTCCCTTCCCTTCACCTTTTATTCGCCTGCTTCTTTTTCATCATGCCTCTTTTTCTTCTATAAATCTGTGCATTTTTTACTCTCTTCCCTGTGAAATTCACTTCAGCCCTAAAATTCACCTGTACCTTCCAAATCCTATTCCCACTAAATCTCATTCCTATCAAAATTACCTGTAAACCATCCTCCCTGTCCTCTTCTCTGAATTTTTTTCCCTACCCCATGCTCCTTTTTCTGTGTATCTATTTCTGCTACATTTAATTGCTTATAACATCACAGACCTGATCCAGTCCTTACTGAAGCCAGCGAAGACTCCCATTGCTATTAATAGGTGCTGAATAAGAAACAGAAGCTTTGTACCTAGAGGTGATAAATGTCATTTAGAGCTGCGGGTACTCCAGAAATAACGGGATCAGGCCTGACGCCTCTGCATAGCTAATGCAATCAGTCCTGGTGCAAATAAATGCAGAAGCATTGCCTGCTGCTGTATCGGGCCTTCAATGGACGTATGTCTCAAGGATGCTGATAATAATCAGTTGTTTGAAAGGAATTAGCTGGCTTTTCATTCTCTCCATCTTTCTATCTCTGCTTCATGAATTTTCTCTTGTGTTTAGTAGACCCATTTATAAAATATAGATTCCTATTGATTCCCAAGGAGAATGAACATTAATATACTCTAGTGTCCATCTGTTTTCTCCCCCACATGGCAGAGAAAAAGATTTATATGACTTTTCTGGGTACGCTGCTGACCTGCAATTGAGTCAACAATCAAGTCACACTAAATTAAACAAAGATATATTTCTTTTCCTGGCCTACACAAGAATGCTCTGCCAGTCTGCCTCTGGGGGAAGGCACACATCTCCTCCCACAGGTCAAGAAAAGCCAAATTCATTGGGACCAGAACTAAATTCATACATGAAGATCACCTGAGCAGCTGGATGCCATTTACCAATGGCAGTTTTGTTCTGTTTCAGGGTATTTGAGATGGGATCTTATATATCTATATACATACAGGACCATATATATACATACATATGCATGCATATATATGCATGGGAGTGTATAAACACATCCACGGGAATATACATGCTTGTTCCACCCACTTCCATAGATGCCCTTCATAATTAGGTGAACTATTCATCTTTAATAATAACCTGTAAGCTGCTTGGCTTTCAGCAGGTTCAATAAGACACTATGCCACAGAAAGAGCTTTGAAGAATGAAAAATGAAAGATGCCACAAAAATCCCAAGATCAATTGCTGTAATTACTCTTTGAATAATTTTTCAGCCATTATTCAGGCCCTGCATATTTACATGAAAGGCTATTTTCAGGCCAACCAGAAGCTCTCTAACTTTACGATTTACAGCTTATTGTGTACGAAAGATTTAGCATTGCACCCTTAGGAAATTCATCTGCAGATTGTTGTGAAGATAAAGAAAAATATAAGTTCCTTTAATCTTAGTGTGCTTTATCTGCTACTCATTACTGTTCAATACATTTTCTAGGAAGCCTGTGACAATGACAGACTCGATGGCTTACAACCGTACAACTTCTTTTCCCCATTTCCAATAGTGACATTTACAAACTGCCAAGTGCCCGGGACGGATGTGCTGGAAAGTAGATCCTCATCCTTTTTGCATTAATTCAGGGTTCAGAGTCTCACTGCACTGTCAAGGGAAGGGATAACAAAAAGGACAGCAAAAGGTTCATAAGCTCATAAATATGTGACAAGCCGTCTTGTCTTATTGCTCCTTTTAGCACACTGTGGTACTGAAATTGATAGTGTAATAGACTTTCTCCCAAATACAGTGAAAACCATCACGAGGCTTTTCATTTTTATCAGACCTAATTTTTATGCTGACAAAAAAATTATCAGTGAAAGGCAAAGCGTGAGCTGTTTGCTACAGCATTAGTTTTAAACATCTGGAATAGGATATAATGTATGCAGATGTTTTGTAATGAAGACAGGTTACAAGGAAAATAAAATATATTGTGTGTTGCCATTGCTCGTTAATATACATTGACATCTGCCGAGTCTGGAGGTAAACTCTATGTTCTCCTGCCATCCAGGCTGGAATAATACTCCATCTGCTATGTTAACGCAGCTGAACATCATTTGTCCCTTAAGTCATCCTTGATAGGTATAGACCTGGAAAGACTATTTGAGATGATATGGAGGTTATATATTGGACTTATCTAAATATCTTCTTACACTGCAAGAAAAACTACTGAAAAATATCAGCTTAGGCTGCTTAAGCCATACTGGAAAATCTCTCATCCACACACAGCTTGCATATTCAGGCACTATGAACATAATTTTGAATTTATTTCCAAAGGAGCTATTTAGTAGCAAACAGTTGGAAGCTACATTCACAAGTCCAAGAATAAAATTCTGCTCAGACCTATTATACTCACCGGTAGATAATGGGCACGATGAACCCAAATGCTGATTTTTCACACATGGAGGCATTTTCCACTAATTTCAGAAAAATTTTTTCTTTGCAACAGAGTAAGTTTGTGGTCTTTGGCTGAAACTTGCACCAGCCACAATAAAGATAAGGAAATTAAATAAACAAAATTAAAAATAAGCTCCCTTGCCTACATTCACCAAACATGAGCCTAGACACATTTAAAATAGGAGAACTAAAGGAGCTAAATTTTTAGTGTTTGAGATATGACCTGTTCAGGGCCTGACTTCGGACAACTCGGGAAGCCGTGGCACCTCTCCAGCCCTCTGACCCAGTCTGCGCAGAACCCTCCTAACGCCGGAGAGCTTCGTCCTATGGAAGAAGCTTTCTCCACCCGATCCCCCTGCAAACCCTTGCTTCCTATCAGTGTTTCCCTATAATTTCTACAAGCTTTTGAAAAGATTTGAAAATCTTTTCAAAAATCTGCTTGAAAATTTAAAGGAAAACCCATGTCAGATCATTTGAAATCTGACCATGAAGAATGGTTTCGGAAAGCGTTCTCCTGAGCAGCAGCAAAGAGACGACGTATTGTGAATCTAGGAAATACTTCTACGTGCCCTGGTGTTAATGCAGAGTAATTAAGGCAAGTGTAGGATAGCAGCTGTGAATAGCCTCTATACCTGGTAGGCTTTTGGTGCCAGGGAGGTGCTTTTGGGCTTTTATAAACATTATCAGCGTATAGAAATGCTTGATCCAGTTGTACGTGAAGTGTACTTCACCCAAGCCGTTAACGTGACGGGCGCGGGTCCGTGTTGATACCTGACTCCGTACAACACGGTCCTCACGCGGCTCACAGGGAACCGCGCTCATTTGCTGACCGAAGCCGGTCGGCACTTACGCTTCCCAGACATTCCCATCTCCGAGATGCAAACACCAGCCTGGCATCAGGGCAGCACAAACACAGGCACCGCAACGGGAAAACCAGGGGAGGAACGGGGAAAGCACAGGCTTCCTTACAGTTTTCTGATATCCTAGGATCCCTTTTTTTGGGGGAAACATCTCCAAAGCCACACAAACGATGTCCACAATCTAAAATACCACTGTGGGTTTTTTCCTCCTCATTTGCTTTTAAAAATTGTTCTCTGATTGAATCCACAGGGATCCTGAAGGCAAGAAAATGTGCTCTGCATGATGAAATACTTAAATAAGATTGCAGTGAGAATAGGGCCGGCGCCTGCACCACTCACGCATTGGAAGAACTCGGTCGCATGTCAAACATTTCAAAACACGAGGGGAAAAAAAAAAAAAGCTCAAGGCAACTCCTGGAATAAACCTTTGGGGACCCAATGAGAAACTGCCACCGAATGAAAGCATTTCAAGAAAACAGATGGAGAATAAGAGAGGAACATCAGAAAAATCAAATGACATGTTTAAAAGGGCAAAACATCAATACTACCCAGAGAATTGATAAAATGTGTCATTTTAAAGGATGCTGTAAAGCAAAGAAATCACAAAATGCATTATGACTATGAAAGGAAAAGAGAGAAAAAAACAGCACATGCATCTACCTTTATAGATAGTTCCAGTATCCAAGAAATCAGATTTTATTTTCAAGAATGAGCGTGTATATATCTATATGTAAATATATAAAGGAAGATGCATTACTGTTCACAAAAGGTTTGAAGTCATTAGAGAATGACAGAATGCGACGCACGAACACTGGCAAGATTTGTTCATTCACCTTGGCAGAAGTTACAGGGCCCGCTGTTTGTGCTTTGAAATTCCCCCAACTGCATTTCTTCCCGAGCCGGGCCGGTTGCGACACTCGCCTGCTCAGGCACCCTCTGTTTGCTTTTTCTGAGCCACGTGAGTGCAGGAGGGGGACACTCTCTAGTGTGTATCTACTGGCAAATTGAATATGAAAAACAAATTAACTAAAGCACTTTGATCCTTATATTAGATACTGGTTGTTTACCTGTGGGATCCTTGTCTAAAGAGGCTCTGACCACGTTATCTAGAATAACTAGTTTAAGAAATGAGACACGAGGCGTTTCAAACATGTACCAATTTAGGTTTTTTTC
This sequence comes from Platalea leucorodia, assembly GCF_965183815.1. Lineage (NCBI taxonomy): Eukaryota > Metazoa > Chordata > Aves > Pelecaniformes > Threskiornithidae > Platalea > Platalea leucorodia. The sequence continues at coordinate 3,475,711 of NC_138841.1, forward strand.
ATGCTAGAGGAATTAATTCTTCCTTCATTTCTTCTACTTGTAACAGTCTTAGAAGTCAAACTACATCCCCAACAGGAACAAATGAGGACAGCTTCAGAATGAAGAATGGCCTGTGATGTTCATTGGACTGCTGTGAGATGCTCATCATCTTAATTTATATCATCAGGATGACTACCTATTTCTTTAATCACCTGCAACAGGTACTGTAGTGCTAAGCAAAAGGCAGGGGTTGGGGGGAAGGTTAAATCCATTTTTTAAAGCGAATATTCAGCCGCCCCAGATGGGGAGCGATGTTCAGACAAGCAGTATTTGGCTCAACGAGCGGGCCCCTGGCGCTCCAGCCAGCTACAGCGATGTCCATAGCCTGGAAGGGAGGTGTCGCAGAACTTGCAGGAAAAAAAGCATACAGTGAAAGAGTTTTAAGCTGAAGGAAAATCTGGAGATCTCAGGAAGGGTTAGCATGGAGACAAAAGTATATTTCAGAAAAAAAGAAGTTTAACTAGATTCAATATAAGTGATAACAGCACTTACAACGGTAAGCAATAACCAGGAGTGTAGCTTCAGTAACTCTCTCTCCTAGCCTGAAACCAGAGAATACTCCCGTGGTTTGTATTTCTAGAAACCTGGATGTTTTTCCAAAGGTAGCTGAAGCATTTGCTTTTTCCAAAATTGGGGTAGGAGTGGAACAAAACCGGGCTTCTCCTGTCAGTGCATTTCAGCGTTCCAGTGTTTTGGATCAAGGCAGAACACAGAGAGATTCAAATATTTTGAAACCGTGAAGAAAATGCTGCTTGGAGTTTGTCTGCACAGATGAGGGAGGATAAAAGTGGAGTGGTTTTTTTTTTTGGGGGGGGTCCTTAATCACATAAGATTCATAGTTTGCATGAAAATCAGCCCGCACTCTCCTCATTTGCAATCCCCGCACAGAAACAAGAATCAAAGCCGTGTGCTGATCGCTAAACTGGCTCATCCCTTCAGGACAGTCCTGCTGGCTGGCATTAGAGAGAGACTTTGCATAAAAACCACGTTTGGATGCTCAGCTCATGCTTGGATTAAGAGTATAGGGTATTTGGCAGACAGAAAGGTTTAGGTGGATTGCAAACAAATCATACAAAAGTATTGAGCCTTCACAAAAAATAAGCTGGGTTTGCTGATAATGCACCAGAGTAGCAAACAACAAAGAGGAAAACAGCAAGATCAAATGAAGGACTCGGAGTTCCCATCAGAGGCATAGAAAACGGTAACGTGCAAGGACTTGAGTCTGCATCCTCTTGGAAAAAAAACCCGGTAGCAATAATCAGCAGCAGCATTGCTGTGGGTTCCTAGGCCAAACAGCTCTGTTCACATTTCTGAGAGCAGCACATCCTACATCTCCCGGGAAGGTCCCCAGCCATGAGACAGCAGATGCGGGTCCCCTTCCCAGCTCTGCTGCTGAAGACCTGAGACATCGGGCAAGTCCCCGGGCCTCTGGTTCCTTCCCAGGCTTCGCCCATCTTTGCTATTTGTAACTCATTCAGGGCAGTGATGGCTTTTTTCCAGTGCTTGACAAAAGAGTCTCAGATTGGTCCCTTATGTGCTACCGTAAATACAAGGTTAGGTTTCTTTTCTAAATTGCCTTGGAGAGAAAGCCATCTTTCCCAGAGGAACAGAAGACACTGGGGAGCCTGCAGTTAAGACCTTCAAGGTGTATTTTATATCCAGATACTGCACACTTTGTATTCCTTCGAACGACCTGAGAAGGTGAAATACTGAGTTCTCTTGGTGGGTTTTTTTTGTTTGGTTGGTTTTGGTTTTTTACTTTTATTACCAATACTAAATATTTATCTCAGTAATACTCCAATTATCCACTGAAGTCATTGTGCTGGTGTGGTGCAGTGATATAACGGAGAAGGCCTAACAATCTAAGTTGCCCATCATGGCAGCATTTATTGCTAGCACCAAATATAGAGAGTAATGATTTCCCCACCACCCCCCCTGAATTTTTAGCTCTTAAGAGTATTTTCATGCTTGTACCAAAATTATCTTTGTGATATAAAAACTAATCACTAATTACATAAAGCATACTTTGATAAGTAATAAAGTAAGTGCTAAGGTTTTAAAAGAATTGGCTTAAAGTCTCCTGACTTTTCACCACAATCTTCCCGAGTTCCTCAGAACAGAGCAAACATAATCAGAAACAAGTTGCATTAACAAGTGACACTTTTCTCACTTCAGAACCATTCAATGGGCTGCCTCCTCTTTTTTTTTTGGGGGGGGGGGGCTCCATCTGTTTTCAAAGTAGATGAAAAAGTAGATATGACTTTGGAATAATTGCATTAATCCATTGGTCACAGAAGAATAAATCACACACTTTGAAACTTCATAACTGGTTTCCCAGCTCGCGGGGCCGCGAGCTGATCTGAGCAAGGCAGCGCTGCACGGCGGGGACCAGCTCCCACGGGCTCCTGCCCTGCCTGATCAAAGGGAGCATCTTGCACAAGGGACTAGGGAGCATCTGAGAGATCCAGAGCCAGCAACGAGACGGAGCCCTGGCGAGGCGCGGGGCAATGAGAAGGTTCGGTGGCCTCTGTTTAGAGCAGGCTGTTTTGCCAGTGTGGCTTCACGGGCCCAGACCACGCGCACCAGGTTATAGGACTTGGTCTGTATTGCAGGGACAGGAGCAGCGACCAAAGGCAGAGCTGCCTGGGATGTCAGCTCTCCGTTTTCCTTATGCCAGGAGAAGGGGACCTGATAGAAATCAAAAACGTTATCCTGCAGAAGTCCTCTTTGCTTAATGCAGCCGTACCAGCGAAGCTCTGCTTTATGTTAATTCAGTGCATCCATCCTCTACAAGCTGAAAAAGACTTGCTGGAAAGGACTGAGGACCCTTTTGTACAGCTGTGCTGGTCAGACATCAGACCTTCGTATAACACCAGCCACTGTCTCGACGCGACAGACATTTGTAGTGTACGCTACCCTAAATTGTGGGGAGAACCTCACCAAAGATGGCACAGAAAGAGCTTCGAAAGCTAGCTGTTGTTCGCTGCTTGCAGGTGCTACTGTGACACCCGGCATCTTAGAAAGGGTGAAACAATCTCAAGAGGACATCCTATTCACGATACTGCCTGAGACAATGGCAACCTACCTTCCTGTTGTCCATTACATGAACAAATAAATAAGCAAAAAAATGAGCAAAATAATCAGTATAATATACCAGTCACAAATAAATCCATACTCTTACTACAGTACAATTTCACTTAACTCCTAATGTTTTAATTGTGTCTCCACTTTCATTCAAACATTACGATCAGATGCTGTTTACAGGAGACGGACTCTTGCTACAAAGACCCAGTTATTCTGCGTTTTCCTCGCCCTGCTGGGATTCCTACCGGTAGAGCACCTGTAAATATTTGATGCCATTTTAGCACAGCAAGCAGAGGGAAAAGTCTCCCCAAACAACTCCGGTCTACCTTCGCGAAGCGCCGCGTTGACGTGCCGTGCTGTGCAGCCGCGGCTGCTCTGTCAGGGATCTGGCATACCGGCAGTCTTGAAAGCAGAAAATAAGAAACTCGCACACTCTGATTGAAAATTATGGAAAGCAGGTCTTTGTTGTTGCTCACGCCTGCCTGCCTGGATCTCATAGGTAGCTAGGAGTGTACCTTCACGTTTCATAATAGATGAGATGTAAAACTAATTTTAAAACAAACTATTACCATGAAAGTGTTTCACTTTATCTCTGTATAAAGACTGCTTTTCACATCCCTCCTCAGCTGCTGCATAGCAGAGCTGCAAGTCCCAGCAAATAATTTATAAAGAATGCATTAGAGGAGATACGTACTTATAGCTCTCGTAAACACCTGTTTCAGAGGCCTAACGTCAACTTGCAGTTATCTATCATTTATTGAATCACAGATGAGCAATCATTGGCCAACTGCCGGTGTTCTTGCGACTGAGATCGTGTCACACCGAAATCCTGTTTGTCTCCGAATTATTAAAATATGGGAAGTTCTAAATTGACTTACAAACGGGACGTAGTAAATCTCCACGTGCATGCACGTATCCGCTTTTTAGGCCAAGATCACACGCCAAGGAAGCGGCAGCATTAGATGTAAGATAATTCGGCATAGATTAGTACTACAAGAGCAAGTCAGGCACCCAAGCTGAAATCAGACTTCCACACGGCCAGGGCACTTTAAATCCCCAATAAGAGAATCGAAAAATTGGTAAGAAAAAACCCTCAGAAACAGTAAGGTGTCCACAAGACGATCCATGATACGACTCTCCGGGAAAGAGCTGTGCAGAATATGTTTTCCTGTGCTGTAAACATTTTGGAAATAACACACCAGCCTCCCCGTTCTGCACCAGAGCGGTCTGAAACATTCCAAAATCCACCACGGAGGGAAAAATAAAATAAAATAATAAATAAAAACGCAGATAAAGTTTTGACCACCCAACAAACAGAGATTCTCTGAGCTATGGAAGAACCTGCTTTGAATTCCTGTTCCCAACAAAATGTAATTATTTATATATATTATTTTTGCGGCTTTGGTTTTTTAACCAGGAATTCTTGTATAGACCTAGGTTTCATTACAACCAATTTGTTCCTAAGAAACGCTTTGATTTTTTACAAGCAGATATTCCCTGGGAAAACACACGCACGCCCAAACCCTGACTCAATTCACGTGATTTTTTCCGGGGCCAAACTTCCCTTCCATTTTATTTATAATGCTTGCATGTTTATATCCGCCCTGTATCCTACCGTCTGGGGAGTTCAGAAGGGAGGTAGGTCAGGGATGAGCTGCGCAGACACCTGGGTCTTGGCTCAAGCCAGCAGCAACCTCACGCTAAAAAGATTCATCTCCAGTTCCCAATCACTGCAGTCCCTCTATTCTTAGGTGTCTGACTGATATCCTGGATTATACTGTTAAGAATTAATTTCAGAAGCACAATTCCAGCATATAAACTGTGCTGCTTGTTTTCAGATGCCATCATTTAGAGAATGTTCAAGGGAATTGTAAAACAGGATTCACTTTATGATGCGAAGTCGGCACTGAATTCTAAATGAGCTGGATACCGCATGCTAAATTGTGTCAGCAACACCTCAGTGAACACAAATATGAGCTTTTCTCTGTCTCTTTGAGACACCTCTCCTTGAGCGATCCATAGAGTGGCATCCTTATCAACCTAGACAGAACAGACTAGATTTTATGACAAATCTGTCAGTTGTGCAGGGTTTGAGATACATTTCCAGCTGGGTGTAGTCAGCAAGTATAACAAGGATGTGGTCTCTCAGATCAGTACTTTTCAGAGCTGTAGTTTAGATAATATATTAAAACTATCTGGAACACCACTTCCCATTCCCTGTAGAGATCAATATCCAGTGGAGCTCTCAGACCTGAGAGAGTTTCATAGCCCAGTTTCCTCCGTGCTTCGTTGCAATGAAGTAGTATAACTCTTCCTCGTACCCTGTCCACCCTTCCTTGTACTGCAAGTGACCTGTAGCATCCACGTGAACAATACAAACTAGGAGGGAAGGTTGCAGTTCTGACCCTCAGAGTTTGTAAAGCAAGCGATCTGCAAGCAGTGGTCACAGGAGTGAAGAAATGGAGCTCTGACAAATAACCTTTAATGGCCCAACTATGCCTTTCCCCCAGGACTACAAATCTCCCAAGTACAGACACACTCATGCGACCCTGGGAATCAGGTGTGTAGAATAATGTATGAATTACCGCGATGTGGAAAATACTGTATTTGCAATATTCCATATACTTAGAATGAGAAAGAGCATAAATGCTAAAAATAGGATTAGCTCACAAGCACTAAGGCTATGTTTACTCAAACCACTCTCCTCCCAGCGGCTCAGGATTTGTGCCCTGCTCAGCTGAGCAGAAGTAATCAAAATGGTACCTTGCATCCATCAAAAGATCTGAGAGTACAGCAAGTTTTGACTTTTGAAGTTTGTGCATGCAGCCATGGAAAGAAATAGGTGATTGCATCTGGCATGAAAGTGATAGATTTTCTTAGGACGACTTTGACCTGAAGTACCAGGATACAAGCAATTGATAAAAGCAGCGTGCTTTCACTTTGTTTCATCTTCCCCTCACTGCAGCTTGAGAGACCAGACCCATGACTAAGATGTGAGGCGCTTAAATTTCACTGCCATTGACGCACGCTTGATATGTCGTTTGGGCTTTACCCATTGCAAGGTAGGATCTTAAAAGAGCATACTTTATTATATCTCAATAAAAAGCAGTGTGGTCAAAATAGCAACTGCCAATTTGCAGGACAGTGTGGGTTCCAATCTGTCTGTTATTTATATTATAATGGAAATGGGATGGAAGAAATGACAAATACGTTTAGCAGATATGATGAGCATCCAGACGGAAAGGCATTATTAGCAAACATTCATTTAGCAGAGGCAACTACTGCTGCTACAGCCTGGGTAGTGCGTTGGACAGAACATGAGCTTGGAACAGGAATACCTCAAATGAACACGCAGAGAAGAAAAATGATGAAGGAAAATATCACTGGCGCGGCTGCATATGGCATCGAGTGCCGTGCCAGGACTGGGATTCCTTCATCCACCGAGATGAGCCAAGTTCTGCATCCAAACATCACGATTAACTCTTTGAACGTCCCTCTGGGATCTGAGGAGAATTAGGCAAACGGGACTTCAGACCTTGCCTGAGGTAATGCGCTGTTGAAAACCAAGCGTACCCGGCCAGATGCAGACAGCTGTGCACTAATCCTGCAGTCTGGCCTAGATGAGAAGGGAGAGGAAGGAACGGGCTCCGACCCCAAGGCTGGGTTTCTCTGCTGGCACAGCCTGCAGCTGACACCAACAGGTTTATTTCTGATGCCTCTCCCATCTTGTGCTTTCTTGTTCCCATAACACACATGCTGCTCTTCAGTCTATAATGAAAACATACAAAGGAAAAAAAAAAAACACCCAGGAAAACCACCAACACAGCCAGCATCCTCCTGCCTTCCCTGCACAGGGGATTTACCACTGCCCTGCACACGGTGTCAGCTCTCAGTCCTCGATGCTGGTTCCTACAACCATTGCACTAAAACCAAAGCGATTTACTGACCGACCAGGCAGCAGAGCCAGGCTCTGCGGGGCGACGCGCAGCTGCCTCGGCTCTTTTAGACTTTGCTTTCACCTCTTGGGAGTGCCTGCAGCCCTTCGCAGTCCTGCCTCTCAGCGCTCTGCTCAAGCCACGTGCATCCTCGCAGCAGGTTTGCTGTTATCCACAAGAAGAACAATATTTCTAACAGGCCTTGGAAAATCCTAGCCAGAGAGATGTTGAATATTTTAAACTTGTCATGTTCATAAGCGTCATCTATGTCAAAAAATCTAATTTAGTACAGGGTTTCCAGACTCTTGTGACAAGGGCCACTCTCTTCTAGGGAAAACTGATGAAGAAAAGCATCTCCTGAACTTTCAGTGAGCTCATTGACTGCAGGCTCTTCCCCGAGGAAATGACAGTCCCCAGGTGTTTGCAGAGCCATTACCATGACAGGGTTTTGATCTCCACAGAAATCTTTGAGTCTGCCTCTAACACAAATGATAATAAAATAAAACTTAACCTTTTCCTTAAGAAAAGCCAAGTGGGTGCTTCTCAGAGCACAAGCTGCCTTTGGCAGGCATCAGCTCTACCTTTCTCTTTTTTCTAAAATTAAGGATGAAGCGGGAAAAATGGGGACCCAATCCTTAACTGTTTCATCTCCTTTTCCCAACTCACATCAGATGCAACGTTTTGATGAGGAAGCACCAGAAGAGACCACCACCACCTCCTCAGCATCCCTGTTTCGCCCCTGCTGCTCTCTGCCAGCCGCGTCCCGCTGCCTCCTGCCCTCGGACTGACGGCTACCGCCGGGCACACAAAGCCTGCACCCCCAAGTCCGATTCGGAATTCTGGGAAGACTGTCTGCCCTTCATTTATATTCCTTCTCCTGTCAAAGTGATGGTGACATTAACAGGCATACTCAGAGGGGGGCTTTGTGCCAATTAACAATTTCTCATTAGCTTAATTAGGGGACACATGTTTTTAATCACAGCTAAGAATGTGGACTGATTGAAGAATTGATTCGGAGCTTTTGAAAGCATCACTGTCAGTGCATGGAATTTAATTCAGCAGATGTGGTTAAAGAAAAAGAGCAAGGGTCTTAAATGACTTTGGCTAAATGAGCTCAATAGCAGGCTGAAGCACAAGGAGCCACAGTTACATGGACAGTATTTTCCTACCATCACCAGTGACAGTCTACTCTGAATTTTCAAGACATTGAGAAATGCGTATAAAAACACCACCAACACCACTGATTTTAATCCTTGGATTGGCATCTGTCCATTGCGCCGTACAACTGTGTCCTGCCTGCTACATGCTCTGCCTTCTCTGCGCAGGACGTACTCCCTCCCAATCTTCTCCTCCATGATTTCCTTCCCCAAAGATACAGGAATTACAACCACCTGGTTGTTTTATCTCAGACATTTCAGTTCCATTAAAAAAAAAAAATAATCTTCTCCTAGACTCTTAAATGCAAGTGACAAATTACTCTGGGACATCACTCAACCAGGGGTAGGTTCCTGTGTGTAATGAGAAGGTCTCAACATCATCCAGAGCGTGCGAGAGAGTCCTCCAGCGAGGCTCTGATGGGGCTTACTGCTGACACAGAGCCATCTGCAACAGAGACCTTTGCAAACCAGATGAGATGATACAGCTTTAGTCACAAAGAAGTCAGTCCACATTTCCTTGTCCAGAATTCAGCCTTTCTAGTACTAAACAGCTAATTTGAGATCCTGGATGCCAAAACTTCCTTCTGTTCAATGGCTTCACCCCCTGCAATATAATCCCTTTTGCTTACCAGGGAAGACATATATCGCTTTAGAGATGGTCATCTAAACACTGACCAGGCCAGTGCCCTCTTCCTAACATCAAGGTCAGACTACCTCAGACCCCCTTTAGTGTCAATATTATGGACTTTATCCCCCTAAGTTAACCCCAGCAGTTCTCAAAGGAGAGGAAAGCAAGTAAAAGGTATTTTGAAGTCATCCGTGTTAAGCCTCTCCCCAGACATTTGAGCCAGAGAGCCAGTGTCAATGCAGTGACACCTGAACCGGATGGTTTGAAAAAGTACCCGAGGCTTCACTTGCGTTTCCATAGGGTAAGGCACTGTGTCACAGCGGGAGCTGGAGAAACATAGACCTATCAAAAGGGCTTCATTGCAAAAAATGAAGATGTAATATTCTTGCTGCAGGACGCAAATGCAAATACTGGCATCTCTCTGCCTCTCCATCTTCCTGATCAGCAGTTGTCGTTCCCCTGTTCATTGTAACTCTAGCTTTCATTTAATAGTGTTACTTATAACACATCCCTTTCGTCATCTTATTCTGACCTTGCCTTTGAAATATTGGAATACAACATACCGTAGCATTTGCACAATGCAAGAAACGATGGTATTTACCAGCAATAGTATGTATAGGAATAAAAGCTGCAAGGTCTTTGATAGCAGTAACAGTATTTATGCAAGTGCTAAAATGAGTGGCTTCAAGCAACAAAACTATATGAATGGAACAACTGACAGCATGGGCTTGACAAAAAGAGGTTACCTCTAATGCAGCTGGGTCAGCAGATCTGAACCTGTTTCTACACCACCTCCACAGACCATGAGTCTAATCAGAAGCTATCTTTTTTTAGCCAGTCTTCTGCTTCATAGACCACATCACTGCTTTCTCTATAGAGAGGAGGAGGAGATTAAATGGCTGCCCAACTTTAAATACACCTGAAAACTAATTATACTACAGACTTCCATTGCCTTGACCTCGTGTTGGCCTTTACACTCACCATTATAACTTGGTACCATTTTACATGTACACTTTAAATGACTGTTCACAGTTTTGGGTGATAGATATTCAGGAATTAACGGCTTTGATGAATACCTGCATTGCCCCACGTCTCAGCCGCTATGAGTCAGGTCTGCTGTTTCAGTGTACCCCCATTCTGCATCCACAAGCCCATTCCTCTGTCAGGAAACTGAGCTGAGCAGCTCTGTTCTAGAGGATGTCTTGTCTACTGGTTTCATCCATCAAACTTTGGAGAGTCACAAGTTTTAATGTCTTTCACATCAGCCACCTCCAAGGAATTGCCTTATCAGGTTGGAGGCACAGGGAGGGTATTGCAACAACAAATTCCGGATGATTCCAAATCATCTCAGAGCTGTTTGTCACAGGCTTACGCTGACCTTGTTAAAGCTCTGTTGTCTTAACAAATTTGGAATATGTCATCTAAAATGAGAACGAGTTCACTGTTTACTAAATGTGCATGTAGATATCTTGTTTCTCTCCTTGATTTGTTTTATAATGTATTCTCCTTTTCCCCACCCAAATATAATAAACGTTGTAGAAAGGTTAAGGTCAGAAATAGATGGATTCTCTAAGCTAGTAGACTGGAAATATTCAACGAATGAAATCAGCAGAACCGAAGCCAGCTCTAATAGCTTTCATCCGTTATGTTTGCCTTCTTTCACTAATCTAATGCCCATATTTTTGTAGGAGAGGAGTTAAACATAACTTTTTTTTCTTCCCAGATTTATGAGTAATATGTAGCAAATCGGGCAGATCACTCATGCAAACAGTAGCTTTCCAATTCTCAGAAACATTCATCTTGAATAAAAATTGTATGTGAGACTTTTTAGAAATGTCGCAGCCCTTGTGTAAGCGTAGCTATTGATTTCACCTTTAGAGTAGCAATTATAAGATATATATGCAATGTCAATGTTGTTGTTAATGAAACTTATCTTTCCCTACTCAGTATTCTGCTTATTTTCTTATACGTAGAAATTGAGGGAAGTTAAAAATCATGCTGCAGTATGAGTTGGTGATTTATTACAAGAGATAATCATATTTTACAGGGCATCATTCATCCTGAGAGATCCCAAACTGCTCGTGAAATATCTGCATAGGCACACATTTTCTAAAACAGTGGCAGAAAAGAGACATTATGAGGATCCCTCTGCTCTTTCAACAACTACACAAAAGTCAGGAGGCAACAGGTTTTGTAGGAGTCAAGCCAGCTTGTGGAGCTGTACCAGCACAGAGCAGGTCGCTCTTCATTCCTGCACCGGAGAGCTGAGAGCCGGAGCCCTTCTCCAGGGAGGGGACAGGCAGCTGCCTCCCTGAGCCAAGTACCATTGCAAAAGATAGACTAGGATTAAATACATGAGGAAAAATCCCTAATTTTAATGGCAAGTGTAACATTGGATGGACCTTATATAGTTTCTCACCTCCGAATGTGAAGGGTTAGGCTATCCTACTGAGACCTAATCTGTATTCCCAGCAGAATCACATTTATCACATCTGTTGATTCACCCAGCTGGTTTGGGATGTCATGCTCTTTTCTCCTTCCTATTTCTATTTATCTCTCTATAGCTAACTTTTCAAAGTCAAATTGATGATGTATTATGGAAGACAATTGCATTTCATACAGTATCATGATTTCTGAACGTCTTTGTCACCCACACAATAACTCCAGTGCTCCAGCAATATTAATGGATACTTCCCTGAGGCAACGCTAAAATAGCCCAGAGAACCTTCTGATGCGGGCAAAGCAGTTTATGGGGTGATCCATCAGAGCAGTGGCCTGAGACCCCCCGGGCTGACAGGCTGGGGCAGGCAGCCGCGCACAGCCAGCGGCGCGAGGCTGGAAGGGAACGTGCTCGCGTTCTCTCCTTTTCCTTCTTGCCACGAGCCTACAGCATCAGGGAGCCCTTTGGGAAGCGTACACGTGGCATTCAGCCATTTCGTGCCACCTGGAGACACAACGCCCCTCCAATTTGTTTCAGATTCTACAGTATTACGTTTCATAGAGACATTCAACTTTGGCCTAGAGTAACAGGCTACATCACTTCTCAAATCCTTTCTCCAAGGCCGACAATAACACCAGGAAAGGTCAGAGAAGTAGAATTACATACCTTCTGTAGCGATCCAGTTGAAGGCAATGGAAAACCTTCATTCACAAACACAGAGGACATGGTCGGCCCTTGAGGCTCCATCCCAGAAGGGTCATTGCTGGCTGGCACATATGCAGAACACGCAAGGCCTCAAGCCGGCTTGCTCACACACCTAGCGCTTCCTCATTGCTTTTCAGAGCTAGCTATTACTTTAGGATCTGCTCTGCAAGGAGAGCTCTCCCTGAGCTGGATTACTCAGCAGAAATACCAACATTCACACATGCCATGAGCAACATCCCACCAGCATCGCCCACAAACCCCCAGCTCCCTGACTTCACAGCTCAACTGCAGCGATTTTGGACACACCTGCAGGCATGACTCAACAGCAATTACCATGCAGGCTCCATAAATTATAATGATTAATTGATAACAGTAACTTTAAGCACCTGCAGTTTCAAGAAATAAACAAACAGTCAATTAGAGAAGCTTACAACTCACACCTGAGTTGCTGCTCCCCTGTTTTTTTTTTTTCTTCCTTTTTTTTGGTAATGAACCTGTAATGTTAACCAGAACTGATATTCAGGCACTGCTTCGAATGATATTGTCGTTATCAGTGTTCATTCAGAGGGCGAGGCCAAGAAGTCAATGACCAAACCCGTCTACAAAAGCAGGTCAAGGAGAAACAATGCACTGGGGAAAATTAGAGAAAATTATCTCTTATCTTGGGAGTTGAATGCCAGCTGAGTCTTCTGGGCAATACGAGTAACAGCACTGATCAGTAGGCTACCAGGCTCAGGTGCTTGGAAAGTGGCTGAAACTCATTGGAAAAAGGAGAGCTTTTAAAAACACTGAAATATAATAATTTTTATAAAGAATAAAATTAGTTTAAATATTTATAGAATATGAAATAATTACTGCAAAGATTAAGAAAAAGAGGGAAATTGTTAAACAAATAAAATGACTCTAAACAAACACATTTCTCAAAGAAATAAAAGGATTACGGCAAAGCTTGCCTGTGAAAATTGATAAAAAGCCTTACTCTTAATTTCCTCTCCATCCATTAAGAGCTAGCCATGTGGAGAAATTATTAGCAGCTGTAATATTTCAACCTGTATTTTTAATCAGTCATTCAAATTAATGCAAAGCAGATGGAATGGACCATATTTTCCTAAATCACACACATTAAAATATGTAATTGAAGTTTTTGAGCGTGGAAACTAAAATGTACTACAGTCACGGTCCCAAGTCCCACGTTATCTACCCTGACCGACCAAATCACGGGCAGGTACTGCAGATTCGTGACACGTCTGGAGCATCTCCTGTGCCACGCTGTGGACGAGCCCTGTTTTGGGAGTCCTCATTTGGAAATGATTTGTAGAAAGCAGGGCTATTAAAAGTGTGGTCCATGTTTTTGCCCCCAAAAGGAAAAAAGGACTGGTTCATCTAATCTATTTTTGGCAGATATTTGTCTAACTGATTATTAAAAATCATCAGCGTTAGTTTAAACGCAGACTCGAGGTTTGTTTGACATGGGGCGTATCTGCTGCTCTCATGCAACCGCGTCAGAGCGGAGCCGTTGATCCTTCCCAGGTCCATGATGGGCCCCGTCTCCCGTCCGCAGCTCCTGCGATCCTGAGCACTCCCGTTGGCCCGGTGGCTGTGCAGCCCGGGCTCCTGCACCGTGCTCGGTACAAGCCGGCGGGTCCCTGCAGCCCAGCGGGTCCTGGGGCACGTGCGAGGCTGCAGCAGCACCCGGGGAAAAAAGCAAGAGCATATGCACCACCAGGACAAACACGTCTCCTTCTCACAGAGATAAGTCTGGCAAGAGCTCACATAAAGGCGTGAAGAAAGTTGCTGCCAGGATGTAAGAAAAGAGGGGAGAAGACAGCTGGCCTCTGAGCACAAAGCACGATCTTTCACACAGGCAGCAAGGCCAACAAAGCCTGTCCTCCCCCCGACGCCCCTTCTGCTCCTTCCCCAGTCACGGGAACCAGCGGCCTCGCCGAAAGACTAACGAAGGTTTATGCAAACTGCTACTGACGTTTGGAGACCAATTAAGCATATGTGCATCCACCTATGCAAAATACGAGTGTAGTAAGCGGTGTAACAAGGCACCCTCTTTGGAAGGGGCGATTCTAGGACATCCTCCAGTGAAGCGCATCTCGATGAGGACGTGGTTGGTCGTGAAAAACCTCCGCTGCGCCAGCAGGGTCATGCAAACATCAGCGTCTCTCACCGAGTTGTGCCTCCTTTCCTCTACACAAAGTGGTTAGAAAAAGATGTTGTATATTAGCCTGGTATGTAGGGTCAACGTGTAAAATAGAAAACTTAATGATCGTTATTGTTGTCACATCTGGGAGAGGCATGCAAACATGCCACCATTCATCTGTAGCAGTTGATCAGAGTATTTTATTTGGCAGCTTTGGTTTGGACTAAGGGAGAGGGAGGTTATTTTTTCCTACATTTCCAAACTCTTTTAACGATCAGAAACTCAAAATTTCCCTTCCACTTCAAATGTTAATGGGTTTGCTTTCTGACTTGCAGAAATTGCCATGTTTATACACTAAAATGGTAAGCACTGAGTGATGATAGATGAAGATGTGCACTGTGAAAAAATGAACTGAGATGGGAAGGCTGGGTTAAAAAAAAACAAGTCTGAAGGAAAAAATGAAGTCTCCAGTGAAAAACAGAATTAAACATGCCACAATATTTCCTGCTATTTCTATCAGAAACCCCAGATAGACTCCCTCTGTGTAAAGGGGTTCAAAATTCACTGGAGATCACTTTGAAAGGAAAACCTGCTCAGCGAAGACAGGTATGTTTTTCACCACAAGGTTGCTCTTTAAAGCATAACTTAATAGTTAATTAACGTTTTCGAAATTGATGTAAATATATCCATGTTAATCGAATGCCATGTATTTCAGTATTCTTTTCAGAGGAGTAACTGCTCTTCTCCTGTTTCAAATCAAATACAGACTTTCTTCCCTATTGGAGTGGGTTTGATTTTATTGTTTCTAGACCTGTTTGTATTAATGAACCGAAAGCTTTCCCTTTGCGGTTCAGTTTGCTCCTTGTCACAGCTGGCAAAACCTACACAAGAGCAGCGCTGCCGTCCCTGCGTCAGGCTCCTCCAGCAGTCGCCTTCCCTTGCTTTTGCAAACCTTGCGCTTGATTTCAAAATATTTTCCTCCTGGCAAAATAAAATATTCTCCCCAGGTGAGTCTGGGGAGGCAGGCAGGCAACGACAGCGTGGCTCCCCTGACTTGCAATCCGCCGCGCTGAAGGCTGTGATGTGAACGGTTTGGTCAGTTCGGCTGCGTTTGGAACAGACCCCGAGATAAAGCCCCCAGTTAATCCTGCAGCCGCAGACTCCAGCCAGCAACGAGCAAGTCCCCTCTGCCGGGATAAATCCGCGGGCAAGGAGCCAGTGGAGCTGTGATAGCGTACACCGACTGAGGATCTGGTCTGCTGTTTCCAAATAAATAAAAAAACCCACCGACAGAAGGTTGGCTACGTGTGTACACGGAGAGGGAGGCTTCAAACAGATAAATCTGGAGGAAAGCGCAAGGTCTGCAGGGGTTTTTGATGGATTACGCTGCATGTTTGAACATAATACACATTAAGGCTGGAGACACTGATGCTTTGAATGGTGTGAAATTCCATCTAACGTGGGTTGTTTGCCTGACACAAACATGTTTAGCACGAGATGGAACAAAGGCAAGAAAATCACAGCAGAGTTCTTGAGTGATGCTTGAAAAATTGTTTGCTTTTCCTCCCCCCACCACTTTAAAAATGCTACTTTTTTCCTCCAGCCCCACACCTCTCCCCCCTTTTCTGGTAATGGCTTAGTAAATAATTCAGAGAAAAAACAAGAACCAGACCTGAGCGTAATAAAAATGATGTCTCTATCTGCTGTTGAGGCGCATCGTGCCACTTAAGTAAGACAGATGGGAGGATATGCCGTACTTTGCTTAGTAAACTGCATTGAGAGAAACTGAATAAGCCTGAAATTAGAGCAGAGGGCGAGATGGGTGTGGATGTGCTGGTACAGTGCTGCCTGACAAAGATGCAGGGAAAAGTAATTTACTCTGAAACGACAGTTTGAAGGGGGAAGAAAAATAAACACACAGGAGGGAGCTTAGACTCATTAGCAGCCCAGCCTCAGTATTTCATCATTAATAATAATAAAGAACCCAGCTGAACCAGTGACTCACGATAACACTCAAGTCTCTGGGTCTCCATTTTTAGTTAACACATAATAACTGGCAGTGCAGCGGGAACGCAGGATGAGGAATGGGGCAGATACGATGTGGGCTGCTGCCTCCGAAGCTGCGGAAGGCACGGGCGGCCTCTTCGGGGAGCGGCGCTGATTTATGCCGGGCCGAGGCAAAGGCAATTAGAGCTGCAGCATTCCTCCATCTTTAACGTGTCCCGAGCACTCAGGGAACCAGCCCAGCTACGGCAGCAGGGCTGGCTGGGGCTCCATTGCTCAGACTTCCACTCGGTTTTATGAATATTCCCCTTAACGGGAAATATATTCTCTGCCTGCGGGAAACAGGGAGGAGAAAAAAAAAAGAACAAAGGGAAATGGCGGCGGTGGCTTGTGCGCCGTGCTCGGAGGCCAAGACAGAGGACGGCAACATGGCTGGAGCTTAACCTGAGCCGTGAGCAGAGCTCTTTGATGTAATCCAAGTTTAAGGACTAGGGTTGGTCAAAATAATGTTTTTACCGTTCAGTATTCAAAGCATTTATCTCACTTAGAAACCTTCCTGCTGAAATACATTTTCCGTTTTGTCTTCTCCACATCACGCCGGGCTGTGGTCTTCTCGGCGCTGCAAACGAAGCAAGCGCTGGCCTGGATCAGTATTTCCGTGGGAAACCGGCCAGGGAAAAGGAGGATGCGAATGGTGTTCATGCTTCAGTAAATGGCCTTTTTTCCACAGTCAGTAATGAGCCAGTATCTCAGAAGGACAGCACGCTATGTTTATCGTGAAGGTCCCGTAGATTATTGCCCTAATTCTGCAGTGCTAAAGTATCTCTACGTGATTCAGTTGTAGAAAGAGCTGGCAGTCCCAACGGCCAAAGATCACCTAGAACTGAAACCGCATTTTCAGTTAAGCCTTGGACCCAATGTGCTAAGCAATTCTGACAATCTAAACACTTATTTTGCTGCCAAAATGGAAGCCGAGCTATTTAGAAGAGCTTGTCTTTGAATTTTGAGTGTTGAAAATCTGGCTTTCCCTATAGCTCAGATTCAGGCCTTCAGTATTTTGCTTCCACTGGAAACCAAATAAAGCGTAACACCCCCAGAAAGTCCCACGTTGCTTTAAGGCTGAAGCATAATTTATAAATATTGATTGTGTGCTGGAGGCTCAATCTTGCAAGGTGCTGAGCACACACACATCTTACTGATGCCCTTTGGACAGCCTCAGGGGAAAGACACTTGATAAATGCACAATACAGTTATTCTAGCAACAAGAAGTGCCAAGCACTGTTATAGTTATGTCCCGTCAAACACAAGTGCAGGTTTTTTTTGAAAGCACGCATATAGTGGAAGTTGCAAGGCAGAGGTTCAACACATTAATTATGCCTCAGCATGAGAGCTCTGACAGATTATGGGCAGACTAGTTACAAGTCTTTAATTAAAATACATGGTCCTTGCAAAACTCGGGCTGGACATGGAAGAGCTGGCTCCGAGAAGGTTGGAAATGACCTTAATGAAGGGACCCAGAACCAAACGAAGCCCAGTGTCTTCACTCCGTTCCACATCAGCAGATCATCAGGACCTCATGTGTCCAGCGGGGTGTGAATAGCTGACTGGCAGATCTTGCACGTGTTAGCAGCAGACAGGGCTCACCCTCAGTCTCAGTGAAAGAGATGGTGCCTGCCCCCCAAAAGAAGTTCTCTTGCCATCTGGTTTGCTTCCATCTCGGAATCTGGACAGACTGAGCCCAGGCCGGCTTGCCCAGGGAAGGCTCACGTCCCATTCCTGCCACGCCAAGCACTGGCCCCGCATGCAAGGGAGAAATGTGACGTGTCCCTACGGCTTATTGTACAAGCGTATAAGGAGAGCAATAGTCTGGACCTTAATGGGGTGCTGTAGTGCTGCTTCTACAGAGATGTAATCTGAAAAGGTCTGCTCGTAATCCTGGAAAAGTGCCTCACTGAAGATCCTAAACTCAAAACTGGGAAATGCTTCACTTTTTAAAGCAAAGCTTCTAGTTTTCCCTTCTTTGTTCTGTACCAGGAAGCACAACATTTGGGTTGTAAAGACTAAGTATCAATTTATGTTTTATCATGAAAACCTTGGCTTTCAGACTCCTTCTATAGGTCCAACTGAATCTGTTCAACTGAGTTATGGTTTATATTTACATAAATTACCATATGAAACTTGTTAATATTTCCTGAATATCCTTTTTCATAGCGCTATTAGACAAGGTTCTGCGCTTTTGTTTGGGACTCAATGTCAGCAAATCAGAATTCATGACTGTGATCAGTTAGGAACACAGCAAAATAATTTATTCCCTAACATACAGTCTGGGTGTCAAATAATCCGTCCCGAGAAACGCTATCTGAAATCAGCAGAATTTTATCATGCAAATTACAGGAAGTGTTATCGTTGGGAACAGCGGGAAGTTCCTGATTCACTGTCATTTACACATTAAATGAGCTCAGACTTGCTTCACGGAAGGCACTGCGCTGGGAACGTGCTCTGGTCTCAGGCTTTTTTTAGAATCACCAATAGCAGGAAAGGGCAAGAAGAATTTCACCTATTGAGAACAGTTCATTGTTGGATTTCTTCATCTATAGCATAATTCCCTGCTGGCATAGTTATTTTATCAATGAGCTGGCAGCAAGCTCTATACGGCTCCGTTGGAGTCTGCCTGCGGTGTGGATGGAAAGATGCTGGTTGGCCTGTATGTGTCAGCCCGGAGCTGGGAGTTTGGGGAAGGATGGAACTATATCTTGCCTGGCTCCAGCGAGGTGCCGGGGAGATGCTCTGCTTGGGCCACCGAGTCCTGCGGGGTCTTGGCCCGCAGCCTCACACAGAGAGCAGGCCATCATTTCTGAGCACTAAGCACTGTGGCCTTGTCTTTGTTGCTGAGAGGTTTATCTTTGAGTGTAAACTATCCCTAGGTAAAAAAAAAACACAGTGAAGATAGTC
Organism: Platalea leucorodia; assembly: GCF_965183815.1. Classification (NCBI taxonomy): domain Eukaryota; kingdom Metazoa; phylum Chordata; class Aves; order Pelecaniformes; family Threskiornithidae; genus Platalea; species Platalea leucorodia. The sequence continues at coordinate 3,494,804 of NC_138841.1, forward strand.
ATATTTGTTCTACCATGAGAGTAGCACTATATTCTTACCAGTGTTGATCTTGGCAAGTTTGCCAGGAAATGACAGATTCACTTCAGATTGTATCTGTGCAACCTGCTACTGGCTGATAGTTGTTAGCATCTCCTGACTGCTGCTGACACGCCTGCAGTCGAGCCTCGCTGAGCAGGCGCCGCTGCCCAGGCAGGTCTGCGCGGGAGACGTGCAACACCTAAACCTGCCTGACCCAGAGGAGACCCCCGCGCTGGGGGGGCTCTGGCCAAGCTCTCCAGAGCTCTCCAGCGCATCCTGAAAGGAATATTCTCCCTGCAGCACACAGAGATACTAATGCACTCAAGATCAGCCCTACTTTTCATGGCAAGTCGAGAGGGAATTCCCCAGAATGATCAACTGTTCTTCAGCAGCATCATCCTCCCACCGATAACAACAGGCTGGGTAGGACAGCAAATCTGGACTGCAGATGTTTAACGACAAGGGATGAAATTAGATTCCATCCACAACCAAGTCTAATTTCTCTGAGGACCATGAATCTGTCATTGGAAAGGGTGTTCACAGGACTGGATGACAGTGCTTACCCAGGGCAATGATGTATTTGCATGATCCACGTTAACTCAGTCTCGATCTTTCTCCTCTTCTGTAGGTGAGAAACACACAGGGGTTTCTGAGGCTACTCAGTGTTTTAAAGTTAATAGACCAGTTCCAGTCCTTGTTTATGTGAAATTAGTTTTTCACGCATTAGATGTTCCCTAGGCAGAACTTCTGAGACAAGGAATTCCTGGTAAACAGCAGAAAGAAAAGCTGGAGCTGAAGCAGAGGGTCAGTTTGCCTCCGCAGCCTGGGCTTTATTTCTCTAAGGAGCACCCCCAGCCCAGGGATGATCTGTGCTTGTGTTTACCCTGACACCGAATCACCTTCCCTGTACAGAGGGGGTGCGCAGAAGAGTAGAAAACATTTCAGTGACCACACAAACGCAGAGAGCTCTGCAAGGGCTCCAGCCGGGCCAGAAGCCAGCACCCTACAGCCCTCGGCGTGCCACGGCTGAGGGGACCCGGCACGGACTCTGAGGCTGCTGCGTCCCCGCAGCTGCGTCAGGTTTTAATCCCGTCACTGTGAAGCACCCACGCACAGAGCAGCCGCAGGCAGAGCTGGGGCAGTGGAGGAACGCTTGTCCGTCGCCGGTAACCCTGCAGTGGGGGGACTGCACGCTCACCTTGCATGCAGGCGGGGAGGGCAGCCCAGCGGAGCGGGACACAACACAAGGCAGATGAAAGCTTTTTCAGTGCTTCAGAAAGCAACAGACAGAAAGCATAAATATGATTCTATTATTTTTCCAGCTTTTTCTACTTCATTTCCAGTGTCAAAGATGAAAATCTAAAGCTTCTACTACCTAATGCTTTACTCTTCCCCTTTCTGGACTAGCAGTGGCACAGAGTTGTTCTCACTCCTACATTCACAACACTGAGATAGGAAATTCAGGAAGTTTTAGTCCCGCTTTCAGCATTTCAGTTTCAAAGGGATAACAACAAAAGATATTTGACTTGTCAATGACAAACGAACTGGACCAGAGGCTGACTACGCAATGGAGACTGAGCACCTCTGCGTGGGGTTGCTTTGACCGGAGCGAAGGCAATGCTGCCGGAGAGCACGAGCGTGCCCGTGCCGCCGGGCTGCCGCGGCAGAGGAGCCGCCCTGAGGAGCACCAGGATCCCCCCGGATCTCCGCCGCTGCCCCACACGGAGGATTCTTAAGACCGTAGCATCCAGATGTAAGGTACCCACTACACCAGGAGATGCACCACCTCTGGGAAACTGGTGAGACTCCAGCTCCACACTGCTCCAGACTCCATGGAGTTGATAGGTAGAAATTTTGTAATATCCAGCCATTTAAGTTGCCTTTTTTGGTGGTTTTTGTTTGGTTGTTTGGTTGGTTGTTTTTTCTTGATTAAGGTACCCTCTTCCCAATCCAGGCCCTTTGGGAGGGCTGAGAGCCTGTTGCCATTTCAACTGCTAGATGTTTTTTACTTCTTGTTAATCCCTTCCTCCCAATTTGCTGTTTCACCCTGCTTGCATTGGAACAAGGGAAAGCTGAAGATAAGCAACACAGGCCAAACCCCCTATGATGGAGAGGTGATGAGATCACCTACCATCTGGAGCCTGTGGTCTTCCAAAGAGGAAACTCAAAAACTAATTAAAAATACTCTGTGTCGTAAAGCCTAAACTGCCAGTGGGACTGAGAATAATTTGGAGATCATTAGACCTTCATTTCTCTGCAGTATCTTCCAGTAATTTTAGTTTTGTGACCCAAACAGTTTGTGGCAGGGAGGAAAGCCAATGTAATAGGAAGAGGTTGCAGCAAGTCATGTAGCTCCGAGAGCTCAGAGCAGGAGCTCTCGTCTCTCAAGACTGTTTTATTGACTTCCATCTGCCATCTTTGGGCAGGTGCAAACCTCCCAGTCACACATTCTCCTCTCCTGACAACGGGGAAATGTGGTTAAAATGGCAGGGTTGGGAAGGAGATGGCCAGATCCCAGGAAAACCATCAGAAATCCCTCCTCAGTTTTAGGCTCCTCCACAGTCCTAACCCCCTCCCACGCCGGCTCACGCATACCAGAAGCCCTTCTCTAGCCTCTGATCTTTGACTCTAAGCTCACCTCACCTACATATGAGCAATCAAAAGCGGAAAATACCAGCCTCTCTGCAACTCTCATCCTTATTACAGAAGGAACAGAATAATGTTTCAAGTTTCATTTCAGTGACAAAATCTCTCTAAGACATCACACACAGACAGCAAAAACTAGTGACCTTCAAGGCTACTAAATGGACTTACTTTTTTCATTCTAGCTTAGACCAAAAGGTATCACGGCAATAATTACTCTCTACGCTCGCCCCGTGCAGCATGGTAAGGTCAGGAGGCTCATTGTCAACAAACCTGCTAATGGCAATCACACAAAAGGCCATTTCTCTTCCAGGGTCCATCACTCTCTTAATGAACCTGTAAGCTAAAGAACAGCAGTTTCCAAGATTTATAGACATTTCTTTGCCTGTTTGGGGGCTATCAGCTCTGGACAATAATTTCGTTTTGCCAGACTGGATGGGATCAAGACAGGCATCTACCCTGCAGAAGGTGCTTTCTTTCCCTAAATGGACTTTTCATGGTATTGCAATAACAAATGGAAATTAGACTCTGTTTTTACTGATAAATCCAGCAAGTGGACACTAGTGATGTGGTCTCAATCTCTCTCTGCCATTTGATTTACCAAGGCTCGTCTAGAAGGAGCTACAGTTACTTTTGCACCAGAGGCCTCTGGGTTGCAATCAACGACTTCATTTTTTCAGTCACTTAGCATCTGCTGTGTTGATTTCCCATTGATTTTTATCTGTACGTAGCCTTTAAAAGCTGTTATAGTGAAGCCCAAATAGTAGGCCTTCAAACTCATAAATATGGGTTAAGGCTAAGAGCAACTTTTGGCCAAGTGCGAGAATTGTGGAGAAGTGGTGCCAAGCTGCCCACTCTCGCCTTAAAACTCTGCCTAAGAAAAGGATGACAGAAAATGGAGCTGGTGCTTTCTCAGGTCATCGCCCGGTCTGCAGGCAGCCTTGACAGCTTGGGAAGGCTGTCTCCTGGATTTCTTCAATTATATGTCTTCCTTAAAGATCTTCTTTTAATGTAGTGTAAAACATCAGGGAGACTGGCTTCCTGAGACTGAGCAGCTCATTACAGAAGAGGTCCTGATTTTGCTGGGGTTTCTTTCATTTTCCTGGTCCTTAAACAGCAATTCTTAATGCTCCATGTGCGAAGCAATCAGTTTATCAGAGGGAGGAACACTGAATCATCGCGTGTGACAGAAGCTCGCTTGTCCTCTTGGAGAAAATGGCCATAACCTCATCAAAGCTTTTCAGGAGAGATGATGAAAAGTGCTAATAGGAATTAGGTATTTAAATTGATGACTCAGTCAGGATTATTCAAAGTGATGTGCTGAAATTTGTTTTTCTCAGATGTCTGAGCTCCTCCGAGGGCCATAGAGGACCAGAACAAACACTAGAGACGAGAGAAGTGGAAATTCTGCGTGACATTGCTTTTTCACCTTTGGAAAGATTGGTTTTATCTACGCACAAATGAATAGGACTTTCACTCCAGGGACTTTGCTATGTTTTAAGAGCTTTTCTTCTCTTGATTGTAATGCCATTTGAAAACGGATCCATGCGGTTTTATTTTCTCTCCTTCCATTAGTCCTACCCTTGCCACTGACTGAGCAGCTCCTGTCCCAGGAGCACCGGGGGGAGTCAGGGCCCGGGATCGGGAGCAAGTCAGAAGACGGGGAGGTTCTTCTAAATACAGATCCCATTTCTTTATGAATTCATGCCATTTGGGGACCATATTAATCTGGCTACCGTTCCTCTGTAATTTATGTTCAGGCATAATCTTGAACATCTAAAAGAAGAAGTGTTTTATTTTCAAAGGAAAGCAAGCGATTCATAAAACATTATATGTTGACATTTTCTGGAGAATATAAAGGGGCTCATTGCTCTGATTCAGGCCCTATTTGCATAACTTTTCCTTCACTCACCACAGGTAAATCATAGTTAAATATTGAAGCATTTATCACCTGTGTATTTTCAAGCCAGACTTTATACAAGCATAAAAGAGAGGGACACACTTTCTCAAGCACATGCATCAAACTGCAAAAATATCTTGGCACTCGTCTAGCTCTGCGCTCACAAAATTAAGATCCTGGCCAGCTCTGGGCATAAACACCTCTCTTTGGAGGAAACTCTCCGTAGGATTATTTTTCGCACGACTCCTCAGGAAGGTCCCAAAGCAGAGCTCACGTATGGCTGAAAGGATGCGTGGACTTAGGCTGCCATCTGCACAGTGGTGAGCTCCCCCCCAGAACGCTCATGGAAGCAAATATCAAGTAAAAGAGTGTTTGGATGTTCAGTCGCCCACACCAGAGCCCCCGCTCTGTCAGCGGACCTGTTGCTATCTGTGTTTATGGCTCTGTAATGTTGAGACATTTAATTTGGCTTAGAATTACCCGCTACATCCTCAGCTAACGGAAACCGAGGTGCCTTTACAGCAGATGCCGACGCGGGATCACATCTTGTTGTTCAAGTTGCTGTTCAGCAACTCTACAATATGTAAATGGCAGTCAATTAAAAAGACATACATTGCACAATAGAAGCTTTCAGCCTTTCACAAGTGAAAACATGACAGAATAAAACGTGTCTGTTCTTACACTGTCCACTTTCATTTCAACCCCAAACTGTGACTGAGGGACACATAAATAAGTGAAAAGGAGAAACACTACTGTTTGTCACATAACATCAAACATTTTCCCTTGTCTCATCCTCCATTTTCCCTTCTGTTGTCCTAATAAATAAAATAATACTTTGGGGATTTAGATTTACAAACAAACCATCTCTGTATTTGGCTATATCTTCTATAGCAACGCAGGAGGAAGGTTCTGTTACTCAATAACTAACTGTACACAGAAAATGCATACAAATTATTGCAGCTGTCGCTATCACAACTTAGGAGTAAATGCAGATGGCATGAAATAATATTCACAAACAGCTAATAGAATTTTAATGGCTTTAGAAAGAAAATAAAATGAAAGACACTGTATTTACTTGTGATATGAAGGGAATTTATAGTGTGCCAGTGCAAGTAACGAGTCACTTTGGACCTTGCATTTTCACACATTCAGAAGTGGGCAAGTCCCCGTGGGTTTTATTTATGGGAAGTTTAAATAGCAATCATAATTTGTGAAATATTCAAGGATGCATCTGCATAAAGTATGATGTTTGCATTATGCAAATGTCATGTATGATGAATGAAATGCATCAAATGTCTTGAGGACACCCAGATGTTAAGCCTACCAGGATGCCAGGAAACATGGAAGGAGGTGAAGAACATGATTTCTTCTTGAGTTAATTGATTTTCATGTTCCAGCATCACCTTCTAAATACTTCCAATCAAGAAGCAAGCTACAGTCACAGTTCACTTGTTGTGGTTGTCTTTTCCAATCATCATTCTCACTTTCCTTTTCCCAGCACAGTCCAAGAATCAACTCAGCCTTTTAAATGGTTAAATGAGATCATTTCCATACGCACATAGCATTCAAGTGTGAATGCTCACTAGTTAAGCGCTACAGTTGGAGCTATGCTTTCTTTATGTTTTTTGTTCTGTGGCCAACAAAACGGGCAGAAAGGCCGTGCTACAACTCACTGTTACTGGCAGTCACGTACGAGCATCGAGGATGGAGGAATTCCAGTCCCAGCACAAAACAACGGCCCGAGAACCAGAAGGCAGATGGGGCTGTGCAGCGTGGCACGACACTGCCGCGGCTTTTGCTTGTAGATTTGGGAGTACAGATCGTAAAGATCCATATGCGTTGAATAGTGAAATTTATGACAGAGTAAAAGCCTGTCCTATTAAAATGATCAGAAGCTGTGCCTTTGACTTTATTTAGACGTTATTTCATCCGCAATACTGAGCACATCCAGAACCATGCCCCCCACCTTGAACCCCATTTTTTTTGTTGAGCCGTTCACTGTACAGACAACATAATACCAGCAGCCTTTTCTCGCACGTAAAAGGCCTGTGTGACACGGCTGGGTCTGCCGGAGCTGAGGGGTCTGACCTGGTGTCCCAGAGCTGGAAGGGATCAGCTCTTGGTTTTCCTGAAATTCTGCAGCTCGTGGCGCAAATTAATTCTCAGATAAAGACCGTTCATCTCTTGTCCCACACACAAGGCTGACCAACAGGACCAGAAGCTATTCAGGGTAAGGGCAAGGGCTCATATCGTCTTTACTGGTAGAATCGTGATGAATGAATAACTGCTAACTATCACACATATCAGGGAAAATTTCTACTGTTCTTCCTTCTCTTTGGGCCGAAGAGACAACGACCATATTTCTATCCTGTTACTGCTGAAGGAAATAAGAAGTTTTATTCAAATGAACAGGGGCATGTCAGTATAGCTTTTCCATATGGTAGAGGAGGACGAGGCTGCAGCAGGTGGGACTCAGAGCAGATGTTAAACACGTGTTAAGAATTTACACACAATCAGGACCTGGCTTAGACTGTATTCGCTAAAATCAGGATCATGCCAACAGAGGGAGCAACCCCGCTTTGACCCAGAGGGAAAAGATTTGGGGTAAAATCCTTGAAAGTATTTAAGCAACTGACAAACCAAATCTGCGATTTAGTCTTTCCTGGGCATACCCAGAGCGCCCAGCAGCTGTGCTGCGCTGGAGGTCTGCAATCACGCCGGCCCACGGATGGCCGCAGTCAGATCGGGCACCTCTGCAGAGCACCAAACCCTCGGCTTTCTGGAGCTTCGGCGCTGGAGCAGACGACGACTCAGCAGCGTCACTGAGATGCTGTCGGGGAGATGTGCTATCCAAAGTTATTTATTTTTTAACTGAGGCTTCAAATAAAATTGAGTAAGCTCATAATTAAGTTAGAAATGTAAATCTCAGTTAATTTCAATGATGCTGATCTTATTGATACGACAAATCAGTAACTGTCTTGAAAAGACAGATTAAAACTGATAAAAATAATTTTACTATTGAGCACATAATTTGATGTTGTAAAAATGGAATTTGTGAAAGCCAGTTAAAATGATGACTATTGAATCTGTTCACAGTGACAGATAGCTTTTAAATGCATGTAACTTGCCCACAATCTGAAATTCATAATAATTTTTGAAAACGTCCACAGTAAAGGAACACTTACACATAAATACACATTTTTGCCTGAGAGGAAAAGTATTCTACTTTAAATATCAATATATATCCTCATACCTTCTACTCAGTTTAACTCTAGGAGAGCGATGTGTGTGTGCCTGTGCTTAACAGCAGACAGCAGGTTATACGTAAGCTGGTTCCCACTCGGCAGTTGTTTAGCCTGAGACTCTTGAAAAGCCCGTCAGGACTCCAAAATCCATATGGAAGACTAAGTCAAGAGTATAATTTTTCTTGCACCAGACGCTATCAGACAAAGTGATTAAAACTACATCAGTCATTTGATGTAATAGGAATACTGCCTACGGAGCGGATTGCTGCCACAGGATCAATAGCTTCTTTTTTATAACAAAAACCAAATGCCTCGGCTTTGCTTGCAGTTTTTCTAGCAGCGAGTGGCTATTATCCAATGGCTGCACTCAATTCCATTGACACCCGCTCTTAAATGTTATGGATTCCCGAAGAGTTCATGCAAATTCAAGTTACATCTGTCATTAAAACACTCTGCTCAAGTCTCTTTGGGAGTCAGAGCAACCGTGGTTTTGTATGTGTAAAGTGAGCACAGAGTTTCACATCCAATTTTGGCTTCTAACAGCTTCTGTCGCAATCTTTTCTCTGCATAAATACCAACCCAGCAGCCAGGCGTGGGAGAGAGCGGAGCAGAGGGACCTGCGAACTGATGGTCGGCGTGGGCCCGGGCACGCTGGCTGCTACCATCGCGGCTGGCAGACAGACCCACCGACCTGACTCAGTTTCCCCAGCAGCAGCAGGGTGGGGATAACAACACTTATCCATGGTGTCCCTCAGGAAATTGTGGGGATTAGCTGGTTAATGTGTGTTAAGTGCCCCGGAGATGGAATACGCTAAGTAAGTGGAAAGCACGGTTATTAGCCGATCCCTCACCGCCCGAGCAGGATTGCTCCCCACAGCCCCTTTCTCAGCGCTTTGCTCCATCTGGTCCTGTGTGTCTGATGGAGCCCGACCTCTCCTCGCAGGAGAGTGGGATGCAGCCTAAGAGACACCACTGCTCAGAAGCCATCTCTGATATTAAACCTCAATATTCTTGACTTAATTCCAGCCCGTATTTCCTTGCTCTACCCTCACGTTTAGCACTTGCATTTTATTTGTCATTAATAACACATACCAGAATATATAGTGGTAATAACATAATAGCACATGATATTGTTCTTCCTTTGACTTGGGACTTCCTCGCTCTTTGCTGATTTGTACTGCAGCTCTCCTTAATGTATTTCACGTGTGCGAGGGGGAATTTATACTGCAGTGAACCAAGGCACTGGCTTTAATGCATCTCTTTCCCTCGCCTCCTCCGAGTGCATGAATCTTCCACCTCCCTGATGCTGCACAGATATTAAACACATTATTCTGGTTTGATTGAATACTAGTGAAATTAAATTTCCTCAGTGACTTACTCCTTTTTGCCAAAGCTGAGCAGGGAATGTGCACTCAGGAAAGGAGAGAGGAAAGAGGGGAAAAAAAGGAGAGGCTAAAGCACTGAACTAAAGAGTGACCATTTTCACCTCCATTAGCAGTTTTATGCTAGATATGATAAATTTTAGCTTCAGTGGTGCAAATTCCAACATCTGCTCCATCTCTGCCTCACAGACGTGTTGACAGGTGTAGTCTCCTTTCCAGTACTGCTTGGGAGCCGACAGATGGACTGTCAGCAGTAAACAAAGGGTAAATCCCACCGGCAGTGGCAAGGGGCTCCTGAACTTTTCCTTTGTTTTCACTCATTTGATTTCACATCTCTAGACTCTGTACTCACTGTCTTAGCAGCATTTAGCAAGGAATTTCCTTCTCTTTAATCCTTTTTCTTATCTCCCTTGAGAAGATGAAAGCTAAATGATGTTAATCTGCCAAATATTTCTGATCATTAAGAGTGCAGTAGAAATTACCACCCTGACTAGAAATTAATTGCAAAATAAAATTAGGTTGGAGGGGAATGTCAACACTTGAACGTCGTTTCTTCTCACACGTTGAAGGACAGCACTCTGCAGGTCTGGAATTCAGCGTACAACCAGAAGCGGTGAAACGGGGCACGGACCGGGCCTCTCCGGAGCGAGGCCATCCCATGGCGCTCGCCTCCAGGTGCTCAGTCCAGACGACCTGGCAATAAGGACACGCACCAACGCCCTAGCACTGCCCCCTTAATTCTGCTCTATTTTAGCATACAGTATTTGCTGCGATTATGTTGCAACCACGCTGACATCTGGTTTTGCCAGTATTTCAGCAAGGCTGAGATGTCACCACCAGTTGCCCTTCACAGCTCTGTCCCCACAGCCAGCTCACTGCGCAGCTTTGGCCCGTTCGCTTCAATGATCAGTGCTTGATACATCCCCTGTGAAGAGGAACACGTTTTAGGTCCTTCACAGCAACTGAAGAAAAGCATTTAGGCATGAGACGAATGAAGCGTTTGTATGAAGAGAGGTGACAAGTATTTTCCCGAGCCAGACCTTTTCAGGTAAGCATCTTTGTGTGTTGAAAAGTATTGTTATTAAATCAAAAGGATAGCCACCAAACCCCACAGATCCCTGCACGGGTAAGGATAACATGCGGCTATCCAGAAAAGGCCAAATCCGTGGCTGACGGGACACTGACAGCCAAGATCTTCTGCAATTTTTTGTTTCTCCTTTTTGTGTAATTGTCAATAATCAATGCTCAATAACTGAACCCGTGGGAGACTCATTAATTGTACACCCTCACAAAAAGTCCAGCAGACACCCTACACACCACTTTGTTGTTATTTAACAGTATTGGTACGACGGGGATTTGTGCCCGGACACACGGCAACAGAGAAGGATGGCTAATGTAAAGAAGCTTGCTCCCCCACGCTGCAGTTTATCTTCATGATAAACTTGTGACTTGATAGACAACCTTTGTTAAACAGGAATTGTAAAGCCAACATAAGGTGGTTAGAGGACTACAGATTTAATTATTTGAAAGTCTGGTTGCTCACAAGGTTTAGTCGTAACAAGAATAAAGGAACTGGTATTTTTTTCTGCACCTGTCAGGAATACAAAAATTCATACTTGAAGAAAGGATCCAAAGCCACTGAAGCCAGCGGTGAGGATCTCATTTGCTCCTGTGTACTTTCACTTGGGTCCGAATGCAGGGAATAAAATAGCAGGAGGCAAATCCTGATTTTTTTACTCCACTCGTATTCATGCAAAGTGCCTGCTAATGTCAGCTGGAGCTCTAGGGGAACAAGGGCAGTGCCACGTGTGAATAAACTGATCTAACACGCCTTTCTTCAAAGCTTTCTGTTTACTCGTATCTCCCCAGCCGAGGAATGAATCTGTCCTCTCGGGGACAGAAGAAACATCTCTAAGATTTAGTCATAACAATGCAGGAAAGTTTGTTGCTTCCTAATAGAGCAAGGTTTTTTTGGCTTTCGTAATTCCTCTTCAGCTGCTGTGGATATTTATAATACTTGAGCATTACAAGTAGAAAGGAAGAGGATCCTGGACATTCTTTGACAAGAATGCGGTTACCCACTGGGAAATAAAAACATGCAAAAGCCACTTCGCTGTTCTTATTTTTCTGATGAAAGAAGCTAAGCTGAGATACCAAGGAATTTGCCAGCTTTCCTGTTGGATACATCAACAGTCTTCCTGTATTTTACATCACATTCTGTTGCTTTTTTTTTTTTCCCCACATCAGTTGTACAACTCCCGTTAGCTTAAAATCTTCCGTGCTTATGAAGGTTATGATAACCTATCTCCTATGAGCAAGACAGTACCAAGGCATTTTCTGGGCAATACAAACTGTTCTGCACCAAGCACTAATAACCATTCGGGTGGCCCTGCGGAGCAGCAGAGGTACCCGGTAACCGGCCCGGCGCAGGCACAGCCTGGCTCTAACCCTGCTCGCCATGGGCGACCGGCCGGGAGAGGGAAACAAAAACCACAGAGCTGGCAGAGAAGTGTTTTACACGTTTTCAAGCCAGGTGAGGGACGGGGAGTCTCAGGGCACTGGGGGTGCTTCAGTGGAGCAGCAGTCAGTCCCGCGGCATCAAAATCAAGGAGGGGGAGCAGCTGAGGCCCCGAGGCCCCCAGGCTCAGCAGAGAGGGACCTTGCCCACGCTGGGTGAGGGTCTGGCTGCATTCTGGCAGACACACAGACCGGAGCTCCTGCAGCATCCCCCGTCCCAAACGAGAACTGGCAGACGGTAGCATCAAATGCCGAGGAGTTTATTTGCTCGCGCGGAGCCGCGCCTGGGTGATGCTGCTGATCAGGCAGGAGCTGCGATCAGGCTCTGCGCTCCAGTCCTGAGCTACTCCTGCGAACACCCAGCAAACCCGCAGTCCTGCACCGCAGCCTCCTCGAACCTCTTTAACATGAAAGGATTAGGACACGGAGACTGCATTAGCTTTCATATGCGCTCACATGTCAAAACCAAACTGATCAGGAATAAAATACTCTGATGTAACTTAGACAAACATTCAGAACTGCTTATAATACATACGGAAATGACAGACCCGGGGAAAAACTGTACCACATTTGAACTTCAAAGCCTTTTCTCTCCCTTAGTTCCTAGCTGCTTGCCAAGACCTGGTGAGTCCGTAGATCTGGGTTTTCTCTGCAAGAGCTGGTGATAGTTACTAGCACTTAAAACTACTTAGGGAGACGGTGTCTCCGCAGTCATTGGACTCATTAGGCTGCTTTTCAGGCTGAGAAGCAGCTCTCCAGAGCAAAACTATTTGAACACAAAACTTAGACCAGAAATTCTATAATACTTGGCTTAAAAATATTAATTTGGGGAGTGGGGAGGGGAGTTAATGAATTTCACACTCATGAAGTGCTATCAGATTTTGGAGCCATCTGCTTATGCTTAAGACAGTTTCCAAGGCAGCTTTCCTGCTCTGCGTCAAGCCGCTCCTGGTGAGAGACCATGTACGAGGGAAGGGGTAACCTCTTCTCCGTGCTTGGCCTCCCAGGGGAGCCTGTATCAAGCGTTACAGTCTGACGCTGAATATATGTGCAGTCAATTTATAAATAGCAACAGCTTTTAACTACTTTGATGAAGAAAAGGGTGAAATGAAATAGAACCAGAAAAAAATGGTACATCATGTGGCGGAACAGATTCACACTCTTCTAAAGACAATTTTGCATTTGTTCTCTACTGTATTCATTTACTCTCTATTAATCCTAAAGCATAACAAATTCATAGAGGAATTGCTTCACCCACCAGAGAGAAAGCAATAGAACAAGCAAAATCCTAGCACCAACATAAGGCAGAAAGAAGCAAGCACATAAGGCAAGTTACTGCACCTTTTGGAAGTAGAATATAATTGCTCTTATTAGAGACTGCTCAGGACAACAGAACCGGCTTCCAAAACGGCCACGAGCCACTGCTTGTATAAAGCCACGGACACACGTCCTAGCTATTTGTCTGCATCAAAAGACAGAGTCTCTCTTTGAACAGAATAAAGCAGCAACTCAGAGGGGAGTCATTTTGTGAATGGTAAGAATTACGGCAGTGCACCTCGGAGATCTTCAATGCAAATAGTCACCTCCCCTGACACCGCTCAGCTTGTGTGATCTAACGAGATCACACAGCACAACATGGGCTGAACGGGGGTTAAAATCCTTTGAAGAGACGCAGCTGAAAGCACCAGTCGGATGTCAACAGCAAACCCAGTAACGGCGTTTGTAAACTCGCATTTACTGCGATGATGCTGGAATGTAGAAGCCTTCTGTTTTGGGAGATTTTTTGCATATTTTCCTACAGTTACAACTGGGAGTCAGATGACATTACACTACATAGTTTCTCTCTTTCTGCTTTTGCTTGGGCGCATTTCTTTTGCTCTGGTCACTTCATATACACACTTTTTGGTGCTCTGCAAGAGTCTGCCTCAGCCCTATATTCTGCGTGTTGCACATACGCTACTAAAGGAAAGTTTCATATATCCTCAGAACAATGGAAACAAAAGACAGAAACATATCCCACTTAACGACTTATTACATCAAATGTGCCTCAAAAGTCAAAGGATCCTGTCTGATCATTCACCGTTCCTTAAGGCCCAAGAAATCTGGCCCTTGAGACTATCGAGGCTGTGCAGCTGTTCCAAGTTTAACATACAAGTGGCAATGGGGTCCAGTACTGCCCAGTTCATGAAGTAAAACCACAATCCTTGCCCTAGACAGCTTAGAGCGCAAGGGATTTTGTCAAAAACACAGCCTTGACTCATGCAAAAAGGACAACACAAAGAACTTGTGGTGCCCTGCACCGGTGCGGCGCAGGTGTTCTATGTTATGTTGTGTCCTTCGTGTATTTTTGGAAGGTGGGAGCGAAGATGTCCATTTCTGGATGAGATGGAAAAGAAGCAACAGCTCTGCAGAAATTCGCTTGAAATTTTGTGCATAATGATTTCACAGAGAGCTTTCTGCTGTTGACCCCAGGTGGTACACACATAACTCCTCCAGCACAGAATACACACAAACCTTATCTAGAGACATTAAAGAAAGCTGCTTGACATTGAAAATCAAATTGATTTCTTGCCAAGATTTCACAAGGGCATGTGTGACAGCAAATGACATGCTTAAGCCTTGCAAGAAGAAAATAAACATGTCCAATGCAAAACCCATCAGTTTCTGTGCCAGCTTGAATTATGCACATCTGTACTGATTTGACACCCAGCTTGCTTGGCAGAAGAGGCAAAGTGTGTGTTGCCACAAGCTGAAATAGATAAATAGGGTAGAACAGTGCTCGCTGTCTTATACAAGGCTGCAGAGAAAGCAGCTCACAGTTTTATAGAAATAGTGTCCAGTGGCTTTGTTTCTCACTTTCCTATTCGGTGACAGTTGCTTGGAAAGCCACTGCTGCTGCCCTTGCACTTTATTTTTCGACTTCCTTTTCCTTTTGCGCTATGTACTGAACAATTAGCCATCAGAAAACTGTTGACTTTCTGCTTTCTTACAGCTAGGACAGAATTTCAAGACAGGCAGAAACAGCCTTCTTCCAAACAGCCAGCAACGTAGCGTTTAAGGCACTTAGATGGCTAAGAACACCTGAGGCTCACACCCTTGCTCGGCGTCTGGCCGAGCAGCCCCTTGACCATAAGGCTCCCGTACCCCGAGTGATCTCCTGCCATTAAACTCCAGGCAATTTGGGGGTCCCTCTCCCCCAGCGCCTTTTCGTTTCCTGGAAATTCGTGTTCCTGCGTGAAATGAGGTCAGCTGTCTGAACTCCAATTCTTAAACAAAAGCAATGGAAACAGAATTGCTCGCTATTGCCCTGCTGTGTGACACAAGGTCTCTTATCCCTCTGATGTCATTTCTCTTGAATTATTTGTCAAATCGGAGCGTGGACTCTTCAGGCCAAGCACCGTCCTTTAACACGAGCGTAGGTCATGCCCAGCACGTTGGGACCACCGGCTGCTGGGATGCCATACATAACGCTCCCTATTTCACTCCCGGTGAACAGAAACAAATGTTTCTTTGAGTCCCTGCATACTTCCATCCACCAGAGATTAATGTAACTGCCACCTCCTGCCGTGCATTTTGCTATATTAACATAAAGTTTCTATTGCACAGCAGTTTGATCCATTTGTGTTTATTTAACTCCTGTGTTCTGACAGAAGAAGATGGAGAATCTGCATAATTAATAATGACCCAAGCAATCTCACTTAATGCCTGTTCTGAAACCCCTGACTATCCTGGTTAACTAATGACATCTGTAATAGTGTCAGACAGGTAAAAGACTCCTTTAGTCTGCTGAGATATTATTCACCTGGGATTATCAATGGGTGTTTTTCAGCTCGAGCCATTAGCTGGAATTGCTTAGGTCATTCATAAAACTTCTTTTACTTTTCATGAAGGGAGCACAAAAACAGGGCTGGAGCAAAAAGCCCTGCATCAGGATGAATCTCCTGTTTATATATATATATATACACACACACACATATATATATAGCCATAGTCCTCCTTTGCTGTCACCAAGGCAAAAAAAGGGATAATAAGAGTTCTCCCGATAATAAGCCTTCTCCCGACAGCTTTGGAGACATCAGTGACTCGTTAAACGACCACAACAAGCCGTGCTTGCTGCAGCGGGCTGCCTTGCTCCCCAGGACCTCCCTCCGCCCCTTCGAAAGAAGACGAACCCTTCTGGTGCCCGCTGGCTCTGGGTGCCCGTCCCTGCGAGGCGCTGGGGGAGCATGCATGGCATCTCCAGCCTTCCAGGGTCCGCTGAGACAAGCCCCGAGTTCAAAGCCCAGTCTGTGTGATCTTAGCCCAGGCTGCCCATCAAACCTCCTGCTTTGGCTCAGCTTCCCTTTGAATTAAAAATACTCTGTCGCACAGCAAACTAATCACACTGCCAGCGAGTCTCCAAGCTGTAGCTGGCGCGTCAAGAGCAGTGCTGCTGTAACTGTTGTCCCAACTTATTATGCAGTGAGCCTTAGCTGCCCTTAAGCATTTAGTCTGTACCAACACCATTTTTATTTTCATTTACTAGCAGTTTTGAAGGGATTTAAAGACCGTGCTCCTTGTGTGTCTCTATCACAGAGCATCAAGAAAGAGGGAAACTGTAAATTTTAAGGTCAGAAAGCTGAAGGAGACCAGGTTTAGCTTCCCGTTTGCTCAAAGAACAGATTGAGTCCAGTCCATAGGAGCAAAAGCTTCACAGGTTTTTCCTCACTGAGATGCTCCCGGCCTGAGCAGATCTTTGGGTGCACGGATGGTGGGTGTGGGCTTCTGACCCCTGCGGCAGCCCAGGCCACCGGGCCTTAACGATCCCAGCCCCGGCTGCAGCCGAGGTGACGAGCTCCCCTTCTCGTCACCTCTCCCACCGCTGCCCCAAGCTGAGCAAAGCCCCGCGGCGCGGGCAGGCAGGAGCGCAGGCAGCAGTGCCACCCCCGACTTTAACCAGGCAACAGCCCCCTGGCCACAAGCTGCTTTTTCAAGAGGCCGTGGGAGATGTGGGGCTCTGAGTGGGCAAAGGCTTTATTTCCTCTGACGAAGTAAACTTGTAATTCCTGATATCAGAACAATGCTGTTTGCCAAATCAGATGAAATGCTTGTAACAGGGGCTAATCAGATTCTACATTAATGAGAGAAAATATGAAACTAATCAACACCCAGGCAGGTCTCTAGGCTGCAGGCCTATTAAACTTCATAAAAAATTAATGACTGAAAGAGTAAAATCGTTTGTAAGGGGTCTCCAGTGGCCGTGGAAGCGTCTTGAGTACCGTTCACCTCTCATTACACTGAATTAGCCTCACTCTCCAACCCCAAACACCATCTACTGAGCAGCAGCTTCTGCTAGCCCTGGATAGCTCTGTTTCAAGAGAGTCCTGACATATTTATCCATCCTCCCTCCCTCCTTCACACCTTCTGCTCCACTTTCATGATGGCTTTTTCCATTTTAATTAAGGAAATTTGTACTCCGGCAGCTCCTGGGAAATACCTTTGTTCCTCGAGGTCTGCGGGTGCCCGCGGAGAGCAGGGAGTGGGGCTGCTCCGTCGGCTGCTAACGGGGCGCGGGGTGGCAACCTGCAAAACAGGGACGAGCTGGTCTAAGAACAGAGAGAGCAAGAAAACCTGCCGCCGCTCCGCCAGTATTTTTGGCTTCAAGATATTTTCCTGTTTGGAAATGGATTTTCATTTGGAAACATGAATGGAGGAAAGATTCCTTCTGATGTCTGCAAGATGGCTTTGCAGACGTTGGACTCCCGTCGGAGCCACTGGAATTCAGTCTCAGTGCTGCCAGTTTCACTGTGCCACCTCCAGCAGGTTATGAATTACTAATAAGATGCAAAAATATAGATCAGAATACAATGAACCGTACAAGACTGGAAACAAGGCAGGTTCTTCTGGCTTACATCTGTTGAACAAAATGGATACTCCACTGATTTCAGCTGTTCTAGTCAAGTATAAATAAGACAAGCTAAACCTGCCTGGTCCAGTTCTTTCTCTCACATGCATTGTTCAAGTTCTCACATAATTGCAAGGTTGTGCACAACAGATCACTTAAAGTGATCTTCTGTATTCAGTGTTGTGGAGGCAAAATAATCATTTCTTAGATTTTTTGGCTGGGAAAACAAAAGACCATTAGAGCAAATCTTAAATATTTAATGCAATATGTAAATGAGATGTTTAAGTACATATCTAGTTGAGTGAAAGAAAAGTCGAGGAGGTACATTAAAAAGTATGAGAAAGACATCTGGAGGATTCAGCAATCATTGTTTCAGTACATGTGTCTCAGAAGACCCAGAGGTTTTGATCTGAAACATCTTCATGCCTGAATGGTTGTCAGGGGCATAGTCCCGGTCCTATTTATAACCTGGTGCAGCTGAATTAAGCACCTCTTGTTTCTTAATCAGGTTACAGGAGACTGTCATTTATGTCTTCAGTATTGAGATGTTTCATTTTCTCTCCTTACATGGCGTTGCAGTGCATTAGTGGGAACTCATTGCCAGTAATGAACCTGCTTTGAGAATGGAAGTCCCACAGCTTATCAAGGCTTAATCTTTGTACAGTGCACTAGAGACAAGGCCACATTCTCTGCTGCCGTGGACTTTGCGAAATCATTTACCTCTGCGCAAGTAAGTAGCTGTTTCTGCCATTTTGGTGCAGCAGCAGCTGAGATGCGCTTTGTTCTCAGCTCCCTCAAACAAAGTACTCGGGGATGCTCAGCAGCCATCAGCCTAACTTACCTGAACCCTGCTGCCTCCAAGCTCTGCAGAACAACTGCAGTATCTCACGGTAGCTTTTTAAAAAAATAATTCTTGCTTTTTTTTTTCTTTGCCGCTTAACACAGGAGAAAGTGATAAAACTGCCTGTGACTTAAATACAAAGTTGTCATCCACACTGCCAAATAGTCTCACCTTGCAAAAAGCTGCAATATGACAAAAATGCATGACCATCCCAGCAAAAAAAATGGGCAAGGATAAGTAGAAGGCAACTGGTCTGATACCTGAGGGCTCCTTAGGCCTCTTCAAGCAACGTGATTTTCTTGGACAGCACGCATGGAAAACCACTGCTATCCCTGTGCCCACTAATGGCCACCTGGTTTGGAGTCTCAGCTGAGGGGACAAGCTTAAGTGGGGATGATGAAGGACCAATTCCTGATAACACTTCTCCTATAACTGCTTAGTGGTGCACATGGAAAAGATACTGAGACGGGTTCTGCTCTGCCAGTGCCTACACGGTGAGCATACATAAAGTGAGACTGGTTTTCAAAAGCTATCAGTCAATTATCCCTGTTCCAGAATTCAAATTAAGCAATTACTGATGAAGACGGTAGGGATTTCCCAAATGACACTGGTGATGCTGTCCTGTCACCCGGCACACCCAGCACAAGCGCACTGACTTTCTCTCGTCCGCTATTCTTTGCGTTTCCTGGCCGCCTCTGTAACAAATCTCCACTCGCGCAATACTAAGGTTGGAAGTTGTGACCCATCATCAGAATTTCCCTGGCTTCTGCAATTCCTTTAACTGCACTGGTATATAAAGTTATTATACATCTGTGCCATTGATGTGCTCCTCCAGCGCTCATTTATGTTAAAATATTTTGGATATTATTAAGTAACAGAGGTGGGATCCACCTGTCCGCTGAAATACTAAGAAACCTCTCCTTTTAAAAAAATGTAACTGTGATTTATCATCCGTTGTAGCTGGCCTGACTCTGAGGTTGGGAAGGTGGATGTGCTGGATGCAAAAAGGACAGAACAAAGCAGGTGGGAACAGGTGGTGGGAGCTTTTGATGACCACAGAGAGAATACAGCATCATTAAGAAGATAGATGCAGCTCTTCCTCTAATTTATTATCTACATTGTCTCCTCCGGGATCACATTGTCTGCAGGGCAGAGGAAGGGGCTGTGCGATCTCGCATGAAGCAAGAAGGCAGGACTGGTGCAAAGAGCTCTGAGAAGAGGAAATTAATCAATCGCTTTGGTACCTTGGGTTCTTAACTTTTTCGGGCAGAGCATATTTATTGCTGAATCTCATCTTCTAACTAATATTCAGTTAGAGTGCAATAAGTGAAACCAGCTCGTTAGAAATCCAGGCAATGTATTCATGTGTTTTTTTCTTCTCTTTTGGGAATCCTCTCCTGTGTAAATAAGACACATAATAACCCTTCTCTACATTTTACACATGTGCGCTGCTTTTCAGCCATAAATGTCACAGTGCTAGCATAATTATCCCCATTTTCCAGAAGAAAAAAAGAAGCACAGAAGGGTCTGATCCACAAATATTAGATGTGACAGCTAAATTTGGATGCCCATGTAGACTGCAATTTTCAGTCCTCCCACCTTCTCTGAAACAAGGAAGAATTGCTCAGGCAATAGCATCAAAACACCCAATGCCTACAGTTAGGCTCAGATTTCCAAACTAACTCTGAAGACTGTTTACAGTTGGATGCTCCTGCCTTTGAAAAAAACCTAAAACTTCTTTTTGCGTCTGAACGGGGATCTGGGTTCTTCAGAAGATCTGATCTTCATCTTGGGGAGATCCTGGCACACGTACTCTCAGAAATAAAACACTGAAAGGAGACCCGGTTCTTGGAAAACTGGATTGCAAGGTCTTTTCTATGGTCTGAGTACAGCAGGTTTGGGACAAGGGCTCTTGCAGAAGCCTTAGAACGATGCTTTAACCCATAACTGTTTCAGGGAGCTGTTACGTGCGCATATGAAAGGGAGTTTTATCTTGTATTTAGGCACTGACTTGTTAAGTCCATCAGCTCCTACTCGGCACACACAAGCACTCGCACTGCACAAACAGACAGTTTAAATGCAAAGTGTATTCTCAGGGTACACCAGCCACTGCAGCAAATTAAAGCCACTTAAATGCTGCTCTAACCCGAGCTACTCCGCTGCGTGCTGCTAAATGCCACGCTCCCCGCGCCCACCGCTGGCCCTGCCTTTGCTGTCATCTCCCCTTTGCAACCGGGAGAGACCGAGCCAGAGGCTGTGCAGAAAGGCCTGAGCACGGCTGGAAATCAGGCTTCAGAGAAGATACACCGACCAAAACACTAATCCTGCACAGGGAAATCTGACCACGTGTTTTTTAAAAATCCACTCGGAGCACAGACGACAGGGAACATGAAGATAGTAAGACTCAACAGAGCCCATGAACTATTCAGCAAGATACAATCCCTCTATGCTCCATCTATCCCTCAAGGACCTACCAATTTTCAGCTGACAATGCCATAGATTTAGCTCCATTTAATTTCTGAATTTACACAAAGACACTGTAAGTGATTGTGATTTTCCAGTGGAAAAATAGGGTCTCGCTGTATCTAACCCTCTGAGTATTTTAATCTTTAAATCAATAAAATCCATTAAACAAATTGCTCTCTCCCCTTCTCCATGCATCCTATCCAAACTGAACGGTTTTGCCATTATTTATTTATTTTGAAGCTTGTTTCACAGCTCTGATGATGGATTGAGCACTTCTGCTGGTGCAGTTCAGCTGTCGAAGGGCTGCAGCAAAATCACAGTTTCAAACTTTGAATGGAAACAAATGGCCTGTAAATGCAGTGCTCCGGAGGAAAAGACGCTCCACAAAAAGCCTGAAATGTTTACAGATTTTAGGCTTCATGCTCTGTATGTGCAAATCAGAAGTAATGACTAAAACCAGCTCTTCTCTTTGGAAAGGTTAAGTGTCTCATCTCATACAAAGGAACTCTGTGTACCAGCACTCTTAAATCCTGGAGTGAGATCAAGTGCGTGCAGTCTTGATAGCAGAATATTTAGCGATGAAGAATGAATATCAGGAAGGATTGAAAATATGGAGAGCAGGCAGATGTGCTGCAGCACTTGGAACTGTATTGACAAGACTGAGTCGGAAATTCACCCCATAGAGAACACAAAAAAATAGAAAAATAATTGGAGATTCATGTGTTTAGATGAGGGTGCATCTTTACCATGCTGAGGAGATGAAGGGATGAAAAGATTTCCCGCCCCCTCTTGCAAGGAATTCCTGCTCCGTCTGGGTACAGACTAACAAACAGGCAAAATCTCTTGGAAAACTACATGTGGATATAATGGTGGTCACAGACTTCATTTTTCTCGGGCTTTGGAAAGCAGCAAGAGCCCCTTCCTTTTTCAAGGCTAGGGTGAAGATCAGGGATGGCTTTCTCAGATACAGCCTTCAGAGCCAGGCTTATTGATGGACTTTGCCCCATCTTAAGAGGTTAGCAAATTATGAACTGAATATTTCATAATATATTTTAAAAGGATGGTGGCTCTAGGACATACAGTCTGATCTCACCGAAACTGCAGAAAGACACTACACTCAAGTTTGGGTCTGGAAGCAGTAAGAGATTTTTCTCTCTGTGTATCAGCCCGTTTCACACTCGGCAAACAATGAACTGGGTAGAGCCCTGTATATCTAGTGAGAAATATTTTTCTTACTGGTCTGTTGGAGCTAATGAGATAGTTTTCCAAATTAAGTCTCTAAACATGACATTAAGCAGAATGGGGAGGAGAGTAGAGGGGCTGGCAAGAGTCCATAATTAATTTTCTGACATTTGGAGAACTGTGACATTGGGTCTTATCTGTCTGTGATGAAATACTCCACAGCCCTAAGGCAACTGATAGTATTTAACCAGTCTTCTGATATCCAGACAAATAACAACTTACTATGTCTCAGACTCAACAGAAGGGAGGAAAAAAAAAAGTCAAGGGCTTAAAATTAAAGCATTGAAGCATTGTTGTGACTGAGCTTCTCAAGCAATGAAAACCCATTTTTGGCGTATTGGCATTATAAAAGGCAGGGTTAAAACGTTAAGTTCTGGCTCGTTTACAGGCCAGCACTCTGTGTCTCCTGCTTCGGATGGTATGGATATGTAAGAAGAGATGCTCTGTTGGCGTAAGAAGGGGGAAGCGATGGGAAGGAAGCGTGAGCTGCTGAGGAATATGAAGAATCAGCAACAGAGTCTAGAGCCTGGGGCTGTGGAGCAGCGATGTTTGCTGCTGGGAGAGGACCTGGCTTCTGTTGGCTGCATTTAGGGTCATCTGAAAACGAACCCAAGGAAGGGCACTGGCCAAGCAGGTCTCTCCATCGTTGTTTGTCCAGCATTCACCGCAGAGATTTCACGCACACGGTATAACTTGCCAGTGGAATTGGCCATGCCACTTAATTTCTCTGCTTCCCGGTAAGAAGAGGGGAGTAAGAGGATAATGCTCTCTTTGGCGGTCCTGCCTGGGCAGATTATGAACTCCTTGAGAGCGGATCTCCTCCTAATGAGTTTAACACAAAGGCATCTTGCACCAACAGTAATGCTAAACCACGTAGGAACTGTTTGGGTTCCTATTTAATGGGGAAAAAAAAAAAAGGAAAAACATAGTTGGTAGCTACATGCAGTCAGAACTCGATGATGAGCGCCAGCGACTGAAGCAACCTGTGGGAAATTTCCCTCCTCTGACCAGAGGACAGCTGCCAACACACGAGAAACAAGAAGAGGTTTTGTGAAGGATCCTTCATTTTGACTTCCTGAACGTGCAAAAAGCAGAAAATCTGGGAGTACGCTGAACCCATTTAAACAGTGTTTAGCAAGATAATTGCAGCAGCTAATTGCCAAATAATAATAATAATAAAACATCTTGAAGTTTGCTAATGGATGGGTTGAAATACTGTAATTCTTAACAGATAGCAATTAATACAGGCTTGAGTATCCAATAAATTAAGAGATCTCATCTATTCTGTACTGGAACCACATGATGACATATTATATGATGACAGCTCTGGCTTAGAAATCAGATATGTCTGGAATTCTTTTATTTTTATGGGGACAGACAGACATTCTCTAGTGGAAGCTAAATGAAGTTAAAGCCCTTTTGTAAACAGTTTCCAATCCCTGTATTCATTAAAGTCAAAAGAAATTGTGCTGTTAATCAAGTCTTCATTTTAAAAGGATCAGAACAGGGCCTGTCATATAGCCCTCTCTCTCTCCCCACTTTTCCAATAATCACAGATCAAGGCTGTGTAAATTAAAGCCTAAATTTGGCTTTCTGTTTAATTTAGTTCTGTTCAGCTCTGGCCTTTTGGCCACAGTATCATTTGCAAAGTGTGACCAGGAGATTTGAGAGCCAATTTTTTGCTGGTTTCCCTTTGGTCCGTGATGCAGGGTATAAAGCTTTTCTTCTCACAAAGTTCTATTTGCATAAAACATATATATTTGCTTGTACCGTCTGAAGCCGACAGCATTTGAGCACACTCCATACTCTGAAATAATTTTATTTCAAACTGAAAATCATTAATGTCTCAGGGTGGGGGGGGTGTTTGGTTTTCAAGGCAGTGTCACGTAGCTTCCTCACTGTGAAGCAAAATCGAAAAGCAGGCTATGAGAAGTTACAGATTTCTGAAATTTCTCAGTCTCAGGGTCCTCGACATCACGATGTGTTACAGCTGACAGGATCTCACATGGCACACCACTTAAAAACATTTGAACAAGGTTCTTTTTTCATTCTAAAGATAGAGCATAAAATTGTCTTTCTTCAAAGAAAAGAACATAGCTACGGAAATCGTGTGTGGACAAAGCACTGAAGGAAAGCATCAGTCCTTGAATTACGGAGAGCAGTGCCGTGCCATCAGGACGGGGTTCTGTTTCACTGTCTGCAGCACACACACATATGCCTTCTCCCCAAGATGCAGAATGAACCGTCAAAACCATCTGAAGCCAAGGAAAGTCTATGAATGAGTTTGGAACTGTCACTATTATCATTTCTCTACTGTCACTGTTCTAAAAATGACTATTTTCATAATGAAGCCAAAGTATGTTTGTAATTTGTTAATAGCTGGGAGTAGAAGTTTGGCCCTTGCTCTGTGCTGGTGCTAAAAAGTGGCCCCTGTGACCGCAGCCCCACGCTGCTGCCTGTGAGCCCCGTCAAGGCCAAGAAATGGTACCTTGCTGGCTCTGGAAGGCGGTATTGCTGACTGCTCTTGCTCGGGCCTTCTTGGCTCAGATGGGCCATTTATTTTTTGAAAATGTTTCCATTTTAATATGAGGGCGCTAGCAAAGAATGCGTGTCGGAGGGATGCAGCTGGTCCTCAGGTCACAGTGACAGCCAAACCTTCGCTCTTGAAACGTCTTCAGCATATTTTCATCCTCTTCGTCGTCCACATTTTAAATGTCTCATTTGAGCTGCTCCAAGTTCCAGCCTCAAACATGCCTGTGTTTGACAAGAATCTAAATCTAATCTCCAAAACACCTAAAACACTAGGCAGTATTAAGTTGTTGGGGTTTTTTAATTTTTAAAAAAGTGTGGTATGGGAAGAGATTTTCAAAGAGAGAGTCTTTCTCTGAAAGGTTAGAGCAAGCTCAGTTGCTGCCACTCTCCGAAATTAAAGGTTAAATTTAGCCAAAAAGGGGAAGCGGTGTCTTCCATCAGTGAGCATTCAATTGCAGTGACATAACAATGCCACAAGAGCAATTTAATTCTTGGCATATTTAGAGGTGGCATTAGGGAGTCTACCAAGGTAGCAATTTTCTAGATAATCAACTTAATGTCTTCATTCTAAGTGCATTTATATGTGTAAGTTAATTAGGGGAGTTAATTTTCACAAATGGCAGAAAATCTGCATTTTCCAGTAAGCTTTGTTTCATGCCAGTTCATGATTCAAGGTAGCTGAGAAAGATAACGCGACGTTCCTATCTGGTACAATAACCAGCCTGCATCATGAGCAGACTTCATTTGTCAGGCTGACAGATGCACTGACGGGTTTCTGGTGCTCGTGCTGCCGAATCCAAGCACTCGCTGGGGGCAAAAGGACAACTTTACACCACATTGCATAGTTGTAGAGACTACTAATCACAGCCCCGAAAAGACTGCCGCATCCATCCACGTTACTTAGCACGGTCAAAGGGTAGAGAGAAACTTTTGCTGGCGAAAATAAGAAAATGGAAATAGATGCTAAGTGACCTTCTTCCTTTTCACGTCATTTCAAAACAGCTAAGTGTGCCACATTTTTGCAGGACCAGTGCAAATCACTAGGGAACCAGGATGAATATGGATCAAAATTACTGGCAGTAAATATGGAATTGCAAAAATGCATCTCAAGGGGTGGCAAAATGTCTCCGCTGCTGAAAGAGAAGTTCCCCACCGCAACCCCATTACAGGACGCTGTGCTGTAGGGAAAAATGCTAGGAAGGAACTCGGTGGATGACTTCACAATTGTCGCAAACCTTTATGCTAAAATTCTGTAAAAAGGATAAAAGCAGACAGTGATATCCGGCCTCAGTGAAGCAAAAGGGAATTTTACCACATGCTTTAAAAAGCCCAGAATTTCAAATAGAGTCTGTAAAAGTTAAATTGCTCTGAATAGCCACGATGTATCTCCAAATTTAGCAGGGCTATCTGAGTCCACAGCAAGTGCACATATATTAAAATAATGACTACTTTCCACTTTTAAAAATCATTAATGCCTTGGGTTGGAAAAAGAGAGCATTTTTGCTGATTGTTTTTACACATGTCCCTCTGAGGAGCCCTCAGCACCGCTCTCTCCTGTCCTCCTTTCTGCTGGGCTTCACATACTCTCCTCCACGTGTTCCCTCCGGCCCCGTTTTCATGTTCATTTTTATCTTACTAAGCACAAGCCAACTCGGAGCAAAGACAGAGGGCATAGGACAACAGGGCCATTGCACTTTAGATATTACTATGAGAGCAAATATGGCTTTTCAAGCACAACTTAAACATGAGCCATTTTCTGCCACTGGTGTGGGGCCAAAAACCCACTTCCCTGCTCCCCAAATCCATCCACCCAAACAGGCTGACACCCGGAGCGGGGAGGAAGGCGTTTGCTCTTCGTGCGCCAGATGAAAGATGCAAATGTGCAAACTCACACAAAGGCAGGAGGAAGCCGGGAGAAAAAAAATTTCTTTCTCACTGGTTTGTGTGAATGGAAACTGCTGGTCTCTACACGGCAG
Source organism: Platalea leucorodia (assembly GCF_965183815.1). Lineage (NCBI taxonomy): Eukaryota > Metazoa > Chordata > Aves > Pelecaniformes > Threskiornithidae > Platalea > Platalea leucorodia. The sequence goes on from NC_138841.1 coordinate 3,521,450, forward strand.
TACAGACACGCCGGATTTTGTGTTGTGACATGCTGATCTGCCATTATGTTTTGTGGAGGCAATAGTGGAAGAAAGGAACATATGGAAACTTTGATTTCCACATTTACACTACTCCTGCTATCACGGTTTTACATCCAACTATTCTTTTCAACATGAAATTTAATTATCTTCTAAGCATTTATAATCCACCCATCACTGCAATACCCAGGTGCCAAACACAACAATTAAAAAGAATGATTGCTTCCCATGAAAGGGCCGGTCTCCTGGTTCTCCTCACGAGGAACGGGTTTTGCCACGTGTACAGGAGGGTCAGGATTTACAGGAAGGGAGCTTTGCTGGCACGCAAATACAGGCGACACAGGAACACCATCAGCTCGGTGCAATGTATTTAATGTAGAGAGATGGTGGAAAAGGGTCTGCACCCAGAAAGCAAACGTTTCATTGGTAAAAGAACGTGTCTGGAAGGTACCTATTACAAACTGCTAGTAAAATGCTTTTAACTTACTTGCACACAGGCGCTGAGCTGCCCCTCTACGATCTCATGACAGAAGCCAACACCTGTAACAGAAAGACAATAACTTTAGATTTTGCTGAATCTTGCAGGGGACAATTTCATGTGCTTTGGCACCTTAAAAACCCATACATATTTGCCTTGTAATTCGTCAGCTACTGCCTGTGCGCAGTAACAGCCTTATGGATTTGGAGAGAAAGAGCCTGGGCAGAAAGCAAGCGGCAGAACAGCCAGCACCTGATTTTAAAGAAGTTATTACATCTTAAGGTGATCAATTGGCAGTTGCCTCAGATGTGCTGGAGGAGAGGCACGGGAGCTGGCACGGCAGCCAGCAGCCAGATGTACTGCAGTTAGCACAGCTTTCCAAACCCTCCTACCCCTTCGGTTTTTCTAACATGGTTTCCTATCAAGCAAAATGGAAACCGTGACAAGAGGGGAAATAAAAGCAAGAGCCTGACACATTCAGCAAGAGACTGAGAGCTAGCGCTTTCTTCCAGTGATGCAAAACAGGAGGGACTGAAGTACAGTGCTAGGCGATTTTATATATGAAATAAACATTTTTAAGCTATCTATTAACCTATGTTACCCTTCAATTAGATCAGTAATGCTTTGAGGGAAGAACTGTTTCTGATGTATGCTTATACTGAATAATGAAAGATTGGCCCCCAGGTACTACAGCACTATCAATAATAAACATTATTACTAAATAATAGCAATGAAGACTTGGAGTTAATATTTAAAATGGGCATGAGACCAAAAGCATGCCCAAGAACATTTCATGCTTATTTTAATTGCCACAAGACAAATAGAATGAGGATGGATGTTCACTCAAAAGGGTATGATTCTGTTTTGCTGAAGCACTCAGATTTTAGTGTGCTATTGTCAAGCCTATTTGGAGTAAATTGTGGGTAGAATTGCAATGAGAGATGTAGTTGCCTAGCAAAGGTCTAAGATTTCCATTTAAAATTAATGTGAACTGTTTCTCTGAATCTGACATATGGGCTTTGAGAACCCCTGCCAAGATGTCAAGAGCTAGAATGCTCCCCCTCTAACTCCGAAAAAATGCTGGAGGCAACTTTCTCCTGGTATTTTGGCATTTGGCTCAAATGCAAAACAAAGAGACACAGAAACCCTCCTGCAGTGAGCTGCACAACTCGGTCCATTTACAGTCACAAATAACGCGATCGCTCAGATCAAACATCAGCTCTGCTCCCTCCTGGACCAGCGACTGAACCTGCCCTCGGGGTGTCCACCTCAGAGAGGGGGTTTGGGGATGCTCCTCATCCTCTGCCCTCCAGCGATCTCATCCACCAGGGGAGCATCCCCATACCACCTCCAGCGCAGCAATGCTATCAGGAAAGCTCCCTGTCCCTTCAGATCAGTGAATTGGAGACTCAGTCGCGCTGAAAGCCCTTTGACGCTCCACAAAGGCAGGCAGTCAATGGCTTATTTGAGCAAACTGAGCCCCTGGCTGAGGGATGGTGGTCAGAGACCATCAGACAGATCAGAGTGGCACAAGCGCCACCAGAGCTTTTGGCTCTTCTGAAATTCAGGTCACACTTATTCATTTACTCTGTGACCAGCAAAGAAAGGAGAAACAATTACTGTGGTGGTGTGACAGATGCACGGTCTGTGGTTAAAGTGTTGGCATAAAACTGGTGCCAAAGGAGATTTGGGAAGTGCTCAGTTCTTACGGGAATAGCAGCCATTAAGTACCTCACGGGGCAGATAGATGGAGGAAAATTATATTCCCATTTAATCCCTTTCCAAACCTCTCAGCTATTTCAAAAGCTTTTTATTATGACCTTTTGGAGCCCTCAAGTTTTGCTCTGAACACGGCTTGGCTGCTGGCTGATGCTCTCCTGAACCAGGCAAGCTGGTGCGGTCCCCAGTCAGGTCCTCTCTGCATCACTGCTCCCGCCGTCACCCTAAATCCTTCCTCCCGCTCCACCCTGGGCTCCTGGGCACAGCAAAGGCCTTTTCAAATCCTCCAGTTCCCCATCTCCCTGATTTACCGTCCCCTCCATCAGATCAGCTTCTGATCTCGACTTTCTTGGATACCCAAGCTTGCTCAGCACTTAGGAAAGTTCATTTCCCTTTAAATAAATTCCCCTTCTACTCCACTAAAAAGAATAAACACTTCTCTTTGGTTTGTTTTCTTCTTTTTTTTTTTTTTTCCCCCACATTTCCCAAATTATACCCTTTCTAATAAGTGTGGAACTCTTTGCAGTGAAACATGGTGGCAACAAGGGTGAAATCTGCCAAGGGTTATGCAGAACCAAAGATTAAACTGTTTCAGCGTGGGGCAGGGGAACTGCAGAGGAGGGGAGAATGGAGAAAATACGCATCAAGGTGTAGGGAGGATAAACAATCAGTTCTAAAATATAAGAAAAAATATAAAGATACTAAAAATGGCCCCAGAAAGACAGAAATGAATGCTCAGCTTCCCACATCACCTTTAGGATGCCGAAGCAAGCTCCCAGGCAAATGAGAAAAGATGGTCTCTGGATGAAGAAACTTTCTGGAAGAAACAGGCCAGTCCGCTGTGCGGCTGCCCCCGTCCCTGCACGCTGCCGCTTCCCCTGCAGCTCGCCTGGCTGGAGAGGCACGCCGCGAGGCTGCGCGAGGGGGCAGGCGGGTTTGTACAACTGCAGCTGCAAACAGAATCCCCGATGTCGATTCTAAACTATTTGGGACAAAAATTTCTTTTCATTTTATTCTCTACGAACGCAGCCCGACGCGGCTCTAATGCTCCGAGTAACCTTCTCAGTACTCGTACAAGAGCAGTAAAACACTGGCATAAACGTCTGGTTTCCCGCCATTCCTTCTTTTGAAACGCAAACACTGTCTTTTACAGCTGAATCCATTGTAGAAGTGGGAGGAGAGAGAAAACTTAAATAAACAGAAGGATGAATCGCAAGAAGAAAATCCCAGTAATGCTTCCCCCGTGTCGGCTGGATGCAGTACACCTTCCAAAACAGCACCGCTCCCCCGTCACGGCAGCGGGGCAGAGCACAGCCTTTATAAGCAGCAACACAAGGGCACAGGTCCTGGAGAAGGAAACTATGAGGAGCTTCATATCCCTGTAAGACAGGATAGCGTCTAACATGGGATTTCTTTCGCTCCAGTTTGGCTCCCGCAGGAAGAGATGGTGCTGAGCCATCAGCTCTCATGTCAGCGTCAGCCACGGGCTTCCCAAACCCTCCACGTTTGTTCACTTATCTTACGCTCAAAGCCACGCTTTATGGCAGTAACACTGCCATCGATAGGTGCAATATAAATGGGCTTCTATGCAAGGCTTGCTGTCGCTTTAAGTATATCTTAATCACACCATGTAGTTCTGGGACCAGATTCCCTGCCTTTCAGATAGATACGTGCAGCCCAGTGACACAAGACTGCACCGGAGACACCGTTCCCCGCAGAGACACAGCCTGTTCTGGCCACACCAGGAAAATATTTTCCGGTAATGGAAATAGTCTGGAAGAAGAAACAAAACATGCACACGCACAAAGATGTTGGCTTTTTTTGTTTAATCTGACTTGGAATATGTTGAATTGGTTCATTGTTTGGAGAGGAATCTGAGCAGAATTAATGATTCGCGCAGGCAGGAAGAGGCACTGTTTTGCAAATGCAGTGGCCAGACATCCTCCAAGATCTGTAATCTAATTTAGCTTGGAGAGTTAATGATTTTAATGATTTGTTGTGATCTCAAAACAACTGTTAGGAGATAAATCTACATCATTAAACCTATTATGGTGTTTTGCTTCATTTAGCAAATGGTGTTTTTTTGTTCAGAAGACGCCCACATTTTAAACAAGCAGAGAGGTCAGCTGCTGATGGTAAGGAACAATTTATTCCCAGCTCCCTCGGAGACTGAAATAAAAGGTGTCCTTGGGAAAAAAGTAATTCTTCACAAATGTTATTGGCTATTTTATAAACAGAAAGCTTTGCTTGCGCTGTGATGCGTGTCACTGTGTCAGTGCCTGTTACAAACCAGACAAGTTTTCTGAAAACAGCCACCCAGCTGATGGTTCAGGATCACTTGGTTTTAGATCCAGTTACTTCTCAAGGAATCACACGGGGCTGCCGAGCTCCGGGAGCAGAGCTCGCTGACGCTCGCTTTAAGTTTATGGCAGTCGGAGAGCAATAGCAAGAGAAAATGTCAACATCGAGAAGCTTTTTAGCAGCTGTTTAGCTCTGGATGGGGTGTTTCACATCTGATTTTGGAAAGACGGGTCCACGTCCCAAAGCACGGCAGGCGATGAACCGTCCCCTCGCAGGACATCTCCATGGAGAAGGTAAAGTGCCATTAACAAAGCCCGCGTCCTCCAGCTGTCATTCCAGCACCTCCCTCCAGCCCTGCTCCTCTCCTGCGCACTAAGACCCAGTTCAAGAAGGAAAAATTAATGTAAGACTGATATGAGGTTTAGCCCATAAAACGTGCGTTTAATTCTCTTGAGATTGACTAATCACGCTACCGTTCTCTTACAGATAGGGTACATAATCCTTCTGTGTGCACAATCAAACAACAAATGCCGACACCACAGACATGAATGCCTTGACTTGCATCATCTGTTACGTTCTTCACATAATCAGGGACAAAGTTTGTGACGAAGCAAGGGCAAAGAGATGAAGCTCTGAGAAGTCGTTTCAGCCGCACAAGGAAGATGGAGAGAGCGTGTTCACAAAGTCAGCAGCGGGCGTCCAGCCCCGGCGATGTCCCAGCACGTTAAGATGCCGATGCAGCTCCACCGAAGGGATTGATTTTGACTACGGTTTCATCGTGTCCTCCCATCACAAGCCTCCTCCAATCTATTCTATTAAAAAGCCTTTCGTGCTGACTGTGAAGAGGATGTAAGCAGAGGAGGATATATGTTTTCTTATTTTTTGTGTCAGTTATTTACACAGCAGAAAGTAAACAATCAACCTCTTTTCCCTGCAAGTTTGAGAAGTCTATTATGATTTGACTACATTTGCCTAAGCTAAATATTTTATAAATTTAAAATATGACTTAAAGGGAAAAGAAAACCAATCCTGTAAACAGCAATGACTGACTATTTTCTTGCCCAGCTCCTTTTTAATCCCTGGGCAGGGAGAAATACTTCAGTTCTTCAGATGTCATTGAGAAACCAGTAGCATGACTCCACGCTTTCAGCCTGCCCGGCAGGTCTGCCTGCCGCAGAGCAAACACGAGAGGTGTGCAGGGAGAGAAATGTATTTGGTGTGTTGTGGAAGCTAAGCACCCACTGGGGTCTGAGCTCCGTCCTTGGAGTCCTATAATCCCCTGCACTGTGTGGATAGCACAGACTTGCCCCTTCAATAACCCAGAGCAAATAAAAACCAAAAAAAATTCCTTTCAGTTGTGTTTATTTTGGGGAAGCTTCTTTCTTCAGCTCTGACTATAGGCAATGTATTTTATTACCCACTGTGACATCTCAAAATGCAGCAATTGAACGTAACTGGAAACGAAAGTCACGTTCTGCCCTTCCGTATCACTTTCATCCCCAGAGATTCCTATTTCTTACCAAAGAGAAAAGACAGGAGGGTCTGCAGCCGCGCGGGCCGCCGCGCACCCCGTGCGCAGCTACGCACACGCTGCCCTCTAAACACGCTTTGCAAAAGCTATGAAGCATTGGAGACAGCCACCACCCGGACGGCAGTCCGACACCGTCTCATATAAGCCAAGCTCTACGCTGGGTCTACATTAGTTCCTAATTTAGACTTGTTAGTCAATTATATAAGTCAAATCAATAAATTCACATTTTTAATTACCGAATCATGACATGGAATTTTTTACTAAGCTGTCCGTAGCAGTAGTAATAACTGATCCAAAGGAAGCACACCACTCCCACCCCTACATACACCTCCTGCCACTGCAAAAATGGTTAAAACATCATCTTTCAGCGGCTCCAGCCCCAGTTCCAGTGCAAGTGCTGCACCCAGAGCGCAACCTGGCCTGCAGCTCAGGAGAACTTTGCATTTTGTATTTTAAGAGGAAAACCTGAAAGTCCATAACAACTAAGGATCTGGGCATTTATAGTCTGCATTGGAGACAGGGAGTAAATAAATAAGACTTCCAAAGAAACAGAACTTTTCAGACTTAGGTGGGAAAAATACAGTTATATTAGCTTTTTTTCCAATTTGCAGCTTAGATGAAAGTTCAAGGTCATTTTGTTGTATTCAAACCTGTTCAGCCTTTACTCAGCGCTGACTCATTAGAGCTCGCTCTTTGTGAGCATTTTGGTACAGAAAACATCTGGTATTATACTCTAAGTCAATATATGTAAATGATACAAATACAGTTGAAAATGCGATGGCTTCACGATGATTGCGTCTGCCCAGGAGAATCATAGCTGAAGATGCAGTGCTTTATTTTGTGAGGTTACTACTTTTCCCATCTGAAGTGAGATGCTCCGTTCATCATTTTGACCACTATTCTTGTGCCAACTGTTGCAGCCATGCCTGGCTGTGCTGTGATATTTGGAAACTACCCTCCAGGTAGAACAAATGTTGTTTTATTTGCTGGGTGGAAATTTGTTAAATAAATCATAGATTCATAGTGGCATAGGAAATTAGCAATAAGCTGTGCCTGGAAGGTTAGACATATTGTACTTCAAAATAAGCAGGAGGCCACTTTGCAATTCAAAAGAGATATATTGGGAAATGGGAAGACACATCTGTTAATCATTTTTCCCAATACCCAAAAGGTTGTTAGCTGGAGTCCCAGTAGAGCCCTGTACTGACAGCGAGTGCCTCTTTTAAATTAGCTTCAATGACTTCTCTGCCCGGATCCGGCTGCCAGAAGAAAAGCTTGGGAGCTTTTTCTCTGGAAGCTCTGATGTCCTTGGCTGTCAAGCGTGCAGGCTGCACGGCCGTGCTTCAGGAGCAGTGCTGCGGGTTTCCATACTGGTGGGAGTCCCATATTATTATTGCATTACGCTTTCTATTTTGAAACACCGCAGGGCGTTATTAGTCTGGAAGGGTTGACATTTAGTAGGGGCTACGGCCTGGGGTGCTCTTTATTTGACAATTACTTACCAGTTTCCCTTAGAAAAGAATACGTATAAAGACTGTTTCTGAAAGCTTCCTTCAAAGTGACATCTGATGAATTTAAATAACGGGTTTTAGCACTGCTAACACTTCCAAACATTTTTACATTTATTATAACCTTTACAAACCCTTTGTTCCTCTTCCTGATCATTTTATAACCCCTATCTACCTGGAAATATTTCAAGCAAGCATTTGGAAAAGGTGATGAAAGCCTATATATCTTTTTACTGTGTCCTGAATCGCTGTTAGTATCAAATGTTCTTTCTCAACAAGAGATACGAGATGTGAACTGCTTCCTGAACGGGTTATGGATCAGGCAATAGATTTGCTTTTTCTCACCTACAAGAACTGATGAAATCAGATTAACTTCAGCTTCTCAGCTTTTATTTTATGCAGAGAAAGAGTTTAAGAACTTAAATTGAAAAAAAAAATCACTTTTAAGCTTTTAAAATTCTGAAATTTTAGGCAATTATGGTTATTTCCACAAAATTTCCCATTGTGCCCAAAAAGAACTTTTTTTTTTTCCGATAAATGTATGTCTCCATTAAAAAATCTCTACCTACAGGTCAAAACTGCTGATAGGGGCTGTGGAGTAAAGGCCTTCAGAGGCAGCTTCACTCACCATTACCAGAGATAAGCAACTTGATTCCATTTTCAAAGAGGCAGAGACGTCCTGCAGCCTAAGCATCACCAAAACCCCAAAAGCGATGCCAGTCGAGCTCTTCATCTTCCTGGCAGCGGGGCAGGCTCCCAGCTGGAGACGCCTCTCCCCTCTCCTGCGTGGCGCTGAGCCTTACCCCAGGACCAAGGGAAGGTCCAGGCAGTTCAGCAACGCAGAGCTTGCCCAGGCTCGCGCAGGCAGGATCGCCTCTGCAGGTACCACTTTTATCTGCGCCTGGCAGGCAGAGCCGAGCCAGGTCACGACCGTACTCCTTGGGTGAATTAAAGGATGAGTTCATGCAGGCAGACATCTAACAGCTATTTGGGTTTATTGTTTTTAACTCTACTGTTCCCTATATCTCTACGGTGCTTCTAAAACGTTTCGAGGGGGGTTTCCAGAGGCCACAACAGACCTGGGCATAAAATCCTACCCGCTCAGCCTTAGTGCAGGGTTTACGCATGGGTTTGTCACTCCTCCCGCGGTCAGAGGGCTCCTTCTCAGAAAACAGCTAGCAGCTATTGCTATTTTTTCACCCTTAAACTACCCAGAGAAGAAAAAAAAATGGTGAAAGAAAGGCCATCGAAAGTTCAGATAAAGCAGAAGCGATGCTCATTGCTGCAGGGCAGTTTAAACTGAACTACAACGTAGTTTAGATAAACAAGGATTAATTATCTTTCTGTTAGTCTGTGAGGCCACTGATATCACATATAATTATTTTGCAATTATTACTTTCTGAGTGCTTAACCAAGAAGGAGACTAAAGGTAGGATTTTTTTTTTTTTATATCTTGCAAAATAGTTTCATGTTCAGAATATTTTGTTTTACTGTATTAGCTTGTGTAAACTGTGGCAGTGCATGTTTCCCTTTTATTTGCCCATTGGGTTGTTTACTTATTGGAATTGAAGTCAGCAGTGGTTTGCTCTCACAAGCAGTACTGAATTTCTAATAAATATGTAAATAATATATCTCTGAGCTGTTGCCTTTGGTATTTGTTCATACATTATCCTCTGCAGTAGTTAGTCTGCTGTGAACACACACTTGTTTTAGTTGGAAGAAATATCCATGATCTAAACACAGCCCCAGAAAGGCATTGCCGTACTTGGAGTTGCGGGTGCTTTTCCTCACTTTGCTGTCAACTGGATGTGGAAAGTGCCACTTAAAATATATTAGGAGAGAAAAGAGAAACTGGAGAATAGCAGAGGTCAAAGCTAACCAGCCGCTCCGCGGGCAGCACATGCAATTTACCTGTGCCTCACTCATGCCTTGAGAAATCCTTGTTACTCCAACAAGGATGGGAAACCCGATGATCTTGAGATGAAGTGATGTTGCCACAGGGTGAAGGGGAATTTAAGCGAGCCCTGCACTGAATTTTATCTGGTGCCTGCATACTGTGCCCCTTGCCACACCTTCAGCCCCCTAAGTGCATATCCCATTAGGGGCTCCCAAGCATTGCTGCCTGCAGGGACTGGGAGCGTCGGTCAGGGCAGGGGAGCGGGCTGGGGCTCAGCGCCCGGGAGGGAGCAGAGCCGAGCTGAGAGAGGGACAGGGGATGTGACAGAGCAGGGATTAGGAAAATCAGCAGCAGGGTCTTGGGGGAAGAAGCTGATCCTTCAGGGCATGGCGTGACCTGGGAGTAAATGAGATACCCAGAGATTAAAACCGCACCATGCAGAAATCGTACCCATAGAAAAGGAGGGAGAGCATCACTCGTAATGCAGAAGTGCAAGTACTCAGCCAAACTCTTCACGGCACCTTCACTCCAGGCATTTGCTTCAGCTGCTGATGTAAAAAGCAAAGTCTCTAAGCATGGAGTGTCCTGCCCAGGGGACTCCAGTCAGCTCCTGCCTTGGAGGCCCCTTTCTATTTCCATCCAGCTCCGAGGAGGAAAAAAGTCTCCTCTGGCTCCTGGCACTGGGACAAGACCTCTGCGAGGGGGGACAGGAGAGAGGGGAAGGCTCTGGGGACTGTCACTGCTGTGCATGTCCTTGCGAGAGACAGGACCTTGAGGGAGCTGCTGCATTTGAGCTCAGCGTCTGTAACTGAAGCCCGAGCGCAAACCGCCGGCAGCCCAAATTTGCCTGTGCTGAACTGCAGCAGTTTCGCCAAATTCTTCTCCATTTTTCTATTGTTTTATTTTTCTGCTTGCTGCCTTCATGTCTCAAAGTGAGAAGCCAAGAAGAGTGTTCTCTGGCCTTCCTAAAGTTTGGAAATCTCCACGTCCTCAGGAAGTTCCTAGCCTGGCTGTGCCCATGGCTGGTTTCTATTTACCCTTGCTCACCAGATCAGAGGGGCCACACCGTCCCTTTACACCTTCGCTTTCCAGGATGGAGAAATCCCTTTGTGCTAGCGGGGGAGGCTGAGCAACACGTACAGATCTGCAGACGTAAATAGATCCTTAATTGTTTCCCTGGGCTGAGGCTTCAATAGATAAGACAAAGAGGATGGAGAAAAGAAAGTGTTATTTATTTGGGGGAGATCAGAAGTTTATGAAATTTTCTTGCATTTAACCAATGAGATAATGAATCTTTTAGCTCACAAAGTGCAGTAGATCCATAGGTACTTAGGACATAATGTAATTCCACCTATAGAAGCACTTTCACATCTAACGGTAGAAGAATGCTTTGCACTTCTGGTGCTTTATCAACAAAATGCCCTACTGTAGCTACTTGGCCTTTGGAGATTATTTTCTCAGGGAAGCTGTCATCACGCAGCTGATTAATTACTCTAATAATCATAATTTTTTTTCTAATAAAAAACCCTCTTCCCATTCATTAACTACATTGCAGGTAGGTGACAGTGGTAATTATTCTCTGGAAGTACTTCTGAATTATCTTTTCTAATCCAGCCTGTGCTGACATTTTTGAGAGAAAAAAACATTTTGTCTTTCTTTCATGAGTGGGGTGACATTTGAATATGCAAACAGTGTCAAAGCGTGCCCTCCGGATGTTTTCCTGAACTATGATTTATGAGGTTTGGCTATTGTATTTGCTATCATAGACCTAGAAAGGTCATTAGACAAAGAGGCTTTCCCTGCAGGGGTCCCTTGCCGTCTTTATCTTCTGATATTTTAATTTTTTTCTTGAACATCAAGTGGGAGATGTGCTGTGAGTTCTCCCATATGCCTCTGCTATTTATTATTTATTTATTCATGAGCGTAAAAGTCCTGTGCAATGCTCTAGGCACAGAAATCCACAAATACATCCATTGAGAGCCTAACGGGTCAAACGGTCACCGTCAGGACTCCCAGGTGTGCCGCACACGTTCAGCCTCAAGGGTCTGTAGCTTTTTCCTTTGAGGATGGGAACGTCCACCTAAGAGCAGACCTCCAACCCCTCCTTGCATGTAGTCAGTGAGGATGTAAGGGTGCAAACCCAACTCTCCCATACCCACTCAGACTCCCAGACAAGATCAGATCACTGTGCCCAGCTGTTCATATTTGATAATTAAGGACAGATTTTCAAAATGTCCCAAGTGCTGAAGTTTTCAGAATTTTGCACTTTCCTCTCCGAGTCACTGTTGAGGCAAATTACCACAAACACATAAAGGATTGCATCCTCCAGAAAGAGGTGGTCAGTCAACGACAGCTCAGAGAAACAACATTCAGAGCCCGCTGAAATCCCCGGCAGCCCATTAGCTCCCTCCATGGGGCTCCGGAGCGGGACCCTGCGGGCAGCCAGCGCTGCGCCTCCCGACCCCGGCAGCACCCACCTGCACGGTCCGTCGGACCAACGTGGACGCACGGAGCCATTCACTGTCAGCAACAGGGGCAGGTTCTGGCCCATAATTAGTAAAGCTGGGTAAATACTGCAACAGCTGTTCTGTAAATATTAGTCTGCATGTTTAAATTAACTTTTCATCACCCCTGCCCCTTCCCCTTTTGTTCTCCATTCCCTGTAAGTGGTTATTGGGATTGGATTTACTTGTGCAAACATTTCCAGAAAGCCACTTTAAGTCTCAGGTAGAAATACTCAGGAAAAAAGAAATACATATCCATAAGCATGTTCACACACAGTTGAGAAGTCAGTCGCAAACAACATCATGTGTTTCATGGAATCATAAAAAAATTAGATTGGAAGGGTCCTCCGGGGATTATCTAGTCCAACCACCTGCTCGAAGAGGGGCTAACTTCAACGCTAAATCAGGTTTGCCCAAGCACAATTTATTACAATTACAACTTAGTGAAACAGAAGCAGCCAGCTTCCAGTGAAGAGGAACAGCTGCCAAAATGATCAAAATGGAGAACTTTGGCCACTGAAATAACTTTCTCTATTCTGTTCTTATGGCTGTTTTCTGCAGCTGCCTCTTCTGCACAGACTCCTCGCACGTCTGCCCATCTTCCGAGTCTGTGCCCAGTACCTCTTTCATCACTGGTATCTTGTGTTATTATCCAACATGCTTGACAAAGTATAACAACACAACATTGTTTTCAGTCTAAACGGAGAGTTAACCCAGTGAAGGATGCAGTGGATACCGGTCACCGCAAACAAAACGCTGTTTTGCAATTTATCTCTTGGCTGGTACAGTGTTCGAGGCACTCTTGCTTGAACAGAGCTACCTGCATCTAATGTTAAGTGCCTAAAGACACAACAGCACTGCTCCTGTGTTTATTAAAGCTACAAGTTTTGAGCCAGCCTAGGGAAAATGAGGATAAATTGATATCTTTATGTTAAAGCTGGAAGCCAGCCTAGGATCTTATAATTCCTCCGGTGTGCTTTGAACAACACTCCTAACCTTCCCACCGCACAGCCTTGCTGTATCACGCCGGCACAGACTTCACCTAAGGCTTGATTCTGCACAGTGTGCTCGAGGAACAGCACCTACTCGATAGTTTCGGTGGAGTAAAGGACAAGGAAGAATCGTGAGGAACAAAATACGCAGCTCTGCCCAAAGAGCAGGATAGCTTTTCTGTAGCTGTACTAATAGGCCACAAATACATCTACGTGAATTACTGTTCAAGGAATTCAGAGATTCAACCATTAGAGGAAGAACAGCCCCCAAATGAAAAAAGAAAGGCATGGAAAGAAAGGCTTGATTTGAACGCATACTGTGAACTGTTCACCAAAGCTACCAATATCCATGATGATTTCAGTGGGGGTAATTACAACAATTTGCTTGACTTCACTCTGCCACGCAGTTGAACAAGGTGGTGTCTTTCCTTTCTGCCTTTCAGCAGCACAGAGTTGTTCTACGTCCTTAATAAATGCCTTCCTAGGACAGGTTGTACTTTGATGACGGTTGAAATGATCCTCATGAACTTCCACCACGGTACAGCATGAAATTAAGTTATCAAATGTTTGTAAAACATTTATGGATTCTCATGTGAAAAGAGTTATTACATTAAATTAATATTAAAGAACATTCTATCATTAAATTAGCCTAGCATTTACCGGTGCTTTGAACCCCACGTTCTCACCTCTCCAACCCCCGCGCGAAGATCGAAATCCCCTGTGCCAGGAAACGCTGCTAAGAAACAGGCCCTACGCACAAAAACCATTTAACTCGTAATAGGCCAAACGGGCGGGGACTGGATATGGACAGGAGACTGAAGCTGGAGCGCAAGGCTGCTGCTTTAACCAGGACAACTTTGCTCCCTGCAGTGTTCCTGCCTCCACACCAGCGACTCTAGTTACTCCCTCCTGTTCCTAGCAAGAGCTGTCACACATCATAGTGGCTAAATCATATTTGGCTATTTCTTTGATTGCCAGTAACAGGAACAGTTATAGTTTTACATATTAAAACTGAAAGAACAGATACACCACCCCTATTCGGATCTTATGCCGCCAGTACAGCCATTACTTTCTATGTTGTTTTTCAGCTGTATTAATTTAGAAAAAAATAAATAAATAAAAAGAAAACCAGGTGCTGGAAGTTGGTTGCATTCCTGTGGTGTGCTCCATTATTTTATTATTCATATCAGTTACTCTGAAAGTAGCGCCGACCCTGACCCGCTTCGATAAGTAATGTCTTCAAGACAAGAGATGCTGCTAAGGAGACCCAGCACTAGGAGAAAAAGCCAAAGCACTCAAAATCAATGTTAATCCTTTTTCCTTAAGGACCCTGGGAGTCAGTGCTCTCTGATCCCGGCTTTACTTTACGGGAAGTCACCATCAAATCTACAAGTAAAATTTCTCTGGTAACTTTTAAAACTGTCTCTGAGTGAAACACTTCACGTCTTGTTTATATGTGTACCTTAAGAACCAGTCGTTGGTTGTCATAACGTTAAAAGGTCATATTTTATCAAAATATTGGCCCTTTGAAAATATCACCTTGTGGCACTCTTGTTGAGATAACAATTTGCTGGTACATTTACTCTTCTATTGTCATTGGAGCTGAGCTTAACAGTCAGGAGCAGCACAATGCCCAACACAATCTGCTTCACAACTTAAATAGGGAAAAAAAAAAGCACCTGCATGATTGTTCTTAGTTCTATTGCCAAAAATAGCCATTTTTAACTGTTTGCCTGCTGCTACGTTTCTCAGGGAAAGGCGTGTGTCTGTTTTGCCACTGACAACTGCACTTAGATCGGGGGCAGAGTTTCTCTCTTCCGATGCTAACTATTGCCAGCGCACCACGCACCACCGCACCGCTGCGCTGCTGCCCGCTGCAGGAAGATGCCACCAGCCTCTGCTGAGTCTGGATTAATGAGGGTGGATCTGCTGGGACGGAGGGAAGGAAAAGAGAAAGCTATTTTATAGGAAGAGCTACAAAAGAATAGGATCATTTAGGGTTACCCTGGCTTTACTGCTGCCCTTTGAGAGGGATGCTTTCCATACCAGGGGAGCATTCCAATTCCCCACACAATTTTCAAACGCTTATTAGTTACATCTGTTGAAACTGAGATTCGAATGCCTAAAATACCTTTTCTTTGTTTGTTTTTGCTCTCCTACATCCTACAGACTCCCCGTGCACACAGTGCCTCTGAAGCTTACAGATAATAGATTTGGTTTGAACTGTTTGCACAGCGAAAAGCCCGAGTGCATCCGGAGACGCTGATCTGTTCAGGGCTGTATTTCTTAATAGAACAAGAGTATGTCAGGATTGCAAATCCAAGGCATATGCAGCCCTGTCATGCCATCACCACAATTTCAGCTTTCACTCAGTACAGGCCTAAGGGCAAATTCAGAAGTTGAGAACTCATTTGAACTTGGGAAGTATTTCTGCATCTGGAGAATTGAGCCGAGACACACGATAACAGACAACTGCTATAGAGCAGCGTGACCTCCTTAGCAGCTCATTTTGCACTCCTGGAGTAATGTAGGATGGCTGGTGTCCTCCTGACAGCTTGAGCATGAATTTTCATTATTAGTTTTGCAATTTGTACATATTTTGTCAGCATCTGACTTCATCACTCTGACTTTCCGCCTGCAATCTCATTTTGCCAGTTCTACCTGGTTCCCCTACTTAATTGAGATCATTACTGCGTGCTTTCCTTATTGAGGCTGGTATACAGCCCCTGGCTCAGGATTCTGAATATCATCAATTATCAGATATGTTTCCTTTGCCATCAGTGCCAAATAAGGAGTATTTGGCCACAGTAACTGGGAAAGTTGACATGTCTTCAGGCAGACTTTGCTGATTCCTATATACATACACAGATTCCCCTGTACTGAAAGACGTGCTGAGAAGTGTTTATCAGATTTCAGAATTATTAAGGACAGAGACATTTTATATAGTAGCTGTATGTCTATATAGGTACAGAATGGACACAGTCTGTCTTAGTAGGGGAAGAATATGGCTTGAATCAATCTTGGCTCACCTATTAAGAAGAAAGAAGCAGCTTTGTGTATATATTAGTACACCTAGAAACGTTTACGCCACGTGTGTTTGTGCAGGAAACATTATCTATACGTACGCTTAGCATCCACAGCTTGCTGAGAGTCAGCATGCACACGCGCAAGCTCAGACAGAGAGCGAGCATGGGAATTAATGCACAGCAGTTCCCAGGAATGGCTGTACGTGGTTATTTACTCAAAAATGCATGCTTCGGATCCATGAGAGTCAACTGGAAACAGCTGAATGTTAAATTCAAAAACTTAACTGAAAAGAACGGTGGATGTGAGTGGGGTTGAGGGCAGTGCTCATATACTCAGCCCTTCTAGGCACTTTTTTTTCCAACTAATCTTTCTTTTCCAGTGGATCAGTAACCTCTAACAAAAGATCTGTCCTTTTTAATCATGCTCTCCTCATTCCATCCTCTCTACATACACAACCACGTTTCGTTTGTTGATCCCATCGCAGAAGCCTCAGGGCTTTAAAAAGTCTTTTTCAGCATGATTATATACATCTCTTCAACCTTTCTTGCCCCTTTCCTTTTTACTGCCATTCACCATTACAGAGCTCCAGTGCACTGCAAATTGAATGTGACAACAACGTTCTCTATGTGTTTATATATATACATAAAAAAATAAAATCAGTAGAATATACATATCTGTATATCTGTATCTTTTTAAATGGTAATGAAGAATTCCATTGTTTGCACGCTTCTTCCCGTAACTGCTTACTTTGCTCACCTTGTTCTGGATGATCAGAACAGGGGACTAACACAGATCACAGAAGGCTACCAATATTTGGTATGGCAGATTATTTTCTGCAAAAGCCAGGAACCAGCTAACCTGCAAAGCTTTCTGTCTGCAAATTGTTTGATGCTTAACTCTGTTCTGTGATTGTTCAGTCTGAATGTTCGGGCAGGTAAAGCTTCACATAGCAAAATCTGCTGGCTGAAAAAAGTCCGTCTCTTTCTTTCTTCTACCCCTTTATATATAATTTTTTTTTCTTGTGTTCAGGGCACACTTTACCCACTTTGCTTTCTTTTTTGCTACAAGCTCTGGCTCCACTAAAGTCAACAAGAACTTTCCCACTGAGGGCAAAGGAGCCATTTTTACACTAAATTTAGGCCAACACCAAGTAAACTCCTTTTGATGAAAACAAAATATGTATCAGGTACACCACAGGTTTGAATTCCAGTTTTGACAGAAAGGTAGTAACCTCTGTGTGATCATATATATCTAAGCCCACATAACTGTTGTTTTGTTAGTACTGTCCTTATATTCCAAAAACCATGACTGGGATGTTATTTATGCTCACACCTCTGGAAATGGAGCAGATCAATAATAGAATAATTAAATATAATAGTATATATGACAGATGATATAATAAGCATATAATAGTTATATAATAAGTAGTAAAATACTACAAGGTATATAAAATGTCAGCTGTAAAGTGAGAACTGCATATGAAGGCAATAAAAATCCAGATGATGTTCCGGTTCTGTCTCTCTCTCATTTCATCCCAAAGTCCTCTGTAACCTTGAAACAGCTCTCTAAGACTTTGTTTGCCGTAGTTAGAAAAGAAATTGAAAAAGCCTTGGGAAGCACACTACCCAAGTGCTGCTCCTTTCCCTGCTAAGCTATGCTGACACGGGAGACAAGGTCTGTAATTAGCAGAATAACCCACTGCACTGAGACCGAGGACCGTCAGCATGAAGTAGCTTAGGGCCACGCTCCTTCAAGATCTGTGCCCTCCATGCCCTCCTCTTCCTTCACACGCTGCCCGCAGACGGCGCCTCTCACATCAGATAACACAAATTGAGTACATTTGGTGAAGCCCTAAAGTATTACACAGAGTGATGTCTGTTTGCCTGTATATACACTGGCTATTTTTGCTATTTGTCTTAGTTGCAAAAATATTGGGGATTGAAAACTTCTTACAGGGTATTTGAATTGAGAAAGAAACCATCCATCAAAGTAGCGTGCTATGCGTTTATCTTGTATCGCTGTTCGGGATACAACAGAGACGGATGGCACAATTCTAGTCTCCCACCAGTGACCTCCCTATGTAATGCATATCGGTTTGTATCTTCCCTTTATGTTAGCGATGAGATCGCTGGTGTTTGCTTGCTGACTTTGCAAAATACCTGTGCAGGCACCAGTTATCCCTCGGCAGAGGGAAGAGGACAGGCACGCAAGAAGCTCCCTACCACGTGGGGGGCAAGGGGAGATCTGTCTGAGCTCAGCTGGGTGAAGCCCCAGTCAGAGTTGGTGGACAGAAACTGTTGCCTTAGAAACACCCCAATAAAATATGACATTTTGATCTCCTTGTTTGCAGCGCCCAAGGACTCAGAAAACCCAAAGAACGAATTCCCTGAAACCTCCTGCATGCCTTGCGCGTCAGGAGGAGTGTGTCCTGGCGAGACAGATGGACTCACGGTATCAGGCAGAGCAAAATTCCCTTCTGGTACAAAAATATGTTGTTCCTGTCCAGTTTACACCAGTAACTTGCTCTCTGGTGCCTGGACCTGTCCATCTGCCACATTTTACCACCTCACTGAAGAGGGTATACATAGTGTAAAACACAGTCCCCAAGCACTTGCTATCACCGAACAGCCCGATTCAGTTGGTGCCTGAAAATACCTAACGACCACACGCTTATTTAGTATTAACTCTCAGAGAAACAACCAGTGTGGGAGGGGAGAAAGCAAAAATGCAAATTATCTCCTGTCAGGTTTCCCAGTTCGGCGTGGTGCTCCAAAATCCCCTCCGCTTCCTCTCGCGGCGAGAACACCTTGTTATCCTCCTGGCCCGCTCCTCTCTGCGAGCAAGCGCTCTTCCGCACCGACAGATGGAGAACACTGGCACAGAAGACAACCATGTCTGTGCATTAATTATGTCAAGGGCAGGATTCCCAGATGAGAGCATTACAGTATCTATCTAGATGAAGTTTACTAGCCCACAGCTAGAAAGATTTGCCATCAGAAGCCCTATTCTAGACTAGATTAACTCTTCCTCTGCTTTCTTTTCTCTGTGAGCTCTATAACCACGTCCTATAAAGTTTTCGACACACTGACAGTTGGCACCACATTTTTATATTCTCCTTTGGTTCATGATTTCTATGTTTCCCGCCCTTAAATTATTGATTTCTGCGTCTCCATTACATTTTCTAAGCCATTTGTTAAACTTCTCAGGGAAACATCAGAGTGTGGACAAACACTCAGCACCACAGCAGGCACCTTACACCTGGGCGTAGCGGGAAAGCTCCAAAACACGAGGGGAGTTTGCAATCTTAAAAGGAAGGAGAAAGGCACAGGAGTGCAGGTGAAGCCAGGTAAGGCTAGCACAAAGGTGGAGTCAGCCACGCAGCCTGGCTGATCCCCAGGCAGCCCCCGACAGCCCCGGGGCTCACGCTGCTGCCAAGGATTCTCACAGCCCTACGGGGCACAGGGGGAGGCAAGGGAGGAATCCCGCACAGCCCGCTGAAAACATGTTGGTTTTGCGCACAAAATGAAACCAGGAAAATACTTTCAGTTTCATCAGAACAGCAGCCGCCAGAAGGCTACAATTCTTCATTACTTTGGCTGGGTTGCGCTGAAGCAGACTGTGCCAGACGCCGGCTCCCCGTGCTGGCAGGATCTGTTTTCGGGCACTGCTGGGCGGCTGGGTTTGGTCCCCGCCTAAAAATCACGGTGGTTTTGAATACAACTTAAATCCCACATGGAGCCCAAGCAGCACTTAGCCTTCACTTTAAGCACTAGAGCTGCACTCGCTGCACACTGAACCCGTATTGCGCTGGAGTCCCAATACGGACGTCTGTAGGGACTGAGTTAAAACGCTCCCCAAGGTTTCGTTCCCAGTGATTCCCACAGGAACGCACCTATAACCAGTGCTGAGCGCTGTGCACGCTGCAAAGGGCTCCCGTGCACGAGCACTTGCCGGTTTTTCCTAACCACTCATTAGGCTAATAAAAGATATTACGTCTGCCTACAAACCTGATCTTATCCTGTATACATCATATCGCTCGGACCATGAAAAGATTTATGTGCGTGCTTAACTCTAAGCGTGTGAATGGTCCCATTAGCATTAATAATTATGATCGCTGTATAGTCCTCTCTGAGTCAATGTCAGAGGCAAATCAGAGAGGCACTTCCCCCGTAGTTAGAATGAGGCAGTTCATACGTTTCCACCTCTCCACTGCCACTATCAAACATTATACAGACCTCCCAGTCAGGCAAACAAGAGGACTATGGTTGTAAAAGTGCGCAGTAAATAGCAGAGAGAGCAGCAGGTCTGCATGGATTGGGAAGAGTTTCACATCCCTGATGAAGAGGAGGGTGATGACGTGCAGCCACTGGACTATGAAAAACCCCGTGTGGTTCTGTGTCACGACCCGACGGTTACACAGAGGTCAGGGCGGGAGGCCAGCGACGGGCTGCTACCAGTCGCCTATCTGGGCTACGTTCCAGCCCACAAAATATTTCTCTCCACTGCAAGTAGGTCTGCCCACATTTTACTATCTGCAGCTTTACTGTTAAATCTTTATTTTTTGCACCTGCCACAGCAATAACTGCTCCACATTAGAGTGCTTCTTTCCAGCACTTGACCTCCCTCGTTTGGGCTGGCTCGGAGCTGGAGCATCCCTCTCTGTGCGCGTCGGGAGCCTGGCTGAACAGCGAGGGCGGGTGGGCGCACGAGAGCAGAAACACAAAGCAGGACCACCGGAGCGGCACCAGAAACCTATCGCCTCCTAGTTTAATATCAGGAAGATATCAGGTGCCATGGGCACCTCCCAAACCACAGGCTGGGCATCTGCTAAAAGATCTTTTGTACGTACAGGGATTGCTTGCATGATATTCCCGCAGGACCGGGGCAGTCCTGTTCTGCCCGGTGACAGGGAGGATAACGCCAGGCCACGGCCTACACCCAGGGCAGCAAAGATCAGTAGGCAATTTGCTGAAATTTAGGGTAGGAGAGACTCACAGCCTCCCTGATAAATGTGCATTTCTCTCACTATGAAAGGTTATTGTAAGAAGTCAAATAAAAATGTATTTGTGTTTAACAATTTAATGTAATTGGCAAGTGCTAATGGCTCTGTGATCGCAAAACTGGGGGAAAAAGCAAAGAGGAAGAAACTAGTTTGAAGGGATTTTATCTAATTTCATTTTAATTAGATCCTTTTTCTAACCGAGTTTCTAATTTTTCAATTAGCAATTAGCAGCTGCAACTCATTCTGAGCATCACGAGGTGCCAGAGACACTAATTACACCACAGGAGTAGGAGGCTGAAAATGAGAAATAAAATTATCCATGAATGTTATTAGAAGAAAGGAATGATTACATTCTGTAATAATATACTGATGTGAGCCTAATTAGATTGAAGGATTGGGGGGAAAATAGGAGATTTAAAAATGGATTTTATTTGGAAGCCTATAGGTCACCTTTCTGTCATTAATAATGATTAGGTATGTTCCTTGGAAAAAAGCCAGTTTGGGAGGGATATTGTGTCTCTACCAGTCACCCAGCAAAGGTGCCAGGAATGCAGAGAGATGAGCTGGCACAAGCGAGAGGGGACAGGACCTTGCTGGAGATCTCCAGATCTCCATGAACATAATGCTGTCTCCTAACACCCTTCTGTGCCTTTACTCCACCATCTGTAAACCAGCAAGGAAAACTTATACACCTTATCTTGACAATGTTTTGAGGTCCACAACTGAAAGGAAATCCACAGGTTCACTTATTTTCATATTTTGCAAGCTACGGCAGATCCCCACTTGCCTGCTAGCAAACCTCTACCCAGGCCCAGGGAAAAGTAGAAAGTACAGTCTATGGGGGAGAAAGCTATTTAATCATGCCGACGGGGCACCACGGGGGACCAAACGCAAACCTATACAGAGCCACTTGATAGCAAAGAGGGAACACTGCACTGAGTCCATTTATTTCCACTTTTAAAACACACCAATTTTTCTTTGTGAATCAATAATCTCTTACACTTGATTTAGTAATGGGAGTGACCTCTCTCCTGCTCCAGTGTGCACAACCTGCATTTTGGAATCACTTCAAGGGACCCCCAGTAATAAATGATTACATCCAAATGTGGTTCTCAATAAAATTTATGAGCTCCCATTCATCCCACTCCCCTATTTGTCTTTATATATCTCACAGCATTTGCCACTAATTATATTCCTCTTTATAATCTGTGCTCCCCAGTTAAGGGATGTAATTGATAGCTTCTGAAAATCATTAATTCCAAAATGGACCAGAAGTGTTTTGTCACACTGTTTTTCCCCCCTCTATTACTGCTTTTCCTCCCAGCATCCCCAGTCCTAGCGCTAAGGCTCTTCACAGCTCATAGAAGATCCAATAATGGTGCTATAATAAGAGAGGAAAAAAACCCTTGAATTAAACCCAAATTCTTTCCCATTCGTTGACAGTAAACCATTGCTAAAGGATACACACTTAGAAGAGGTGAGTGCTATGGGGAACCAGCCCAAGGTGCTGTAAAGCAGCCCTCTGCCTTCCCTTTTAGCTTCACCGCTAACTCTTTGTGATGACTCCCTGCCAGGGTGAAAGATTAGTGCAGAATGACAACAGAGGTTGGGGGAAAAAGGAAAAAAAAAACAACCCTTCATTTAAAATTCAGCTGTTGTAGCATATGGTCCTCTTGAGCTGGAAATTGTCTTTGCA
Organism: Platalea leucorodia; assembly: GCF_965183815.1. Lineage (NCBI taxonomy): Eukaryota > Metazoa > Chordata > Aves > Pelecaniformes > Threskiornithidae > Platalea > Platalea leucorodia. Next base: position 3,544,123 of record NC_138841.1, read on the forward strand.
AGCAGCTCTGCTTTGTTGTTGTGCGACACAAGAGTTTGGTGATTTAGGGGCAGTGGGGTGCAGCCTTGAATAAATAAAACAGACATTTATTGCAGGGGAAAGGAGGGAGAGAGGCAACAAAGGTAAATAAGGAAGTCTGAAATAGTCAGGGGTTTCAATTCTGCTAAACAATCTGGAGCTAGTCCATCTGGAGAGTCAAATGGAGAACGTCCGCCTGTCTGCACCACCGACACCGGCTGCACCACACTCCTCCTCACCCCAACCTGACCCGTTCCCCGCCGAGCAGGCTCTGGGCTGTACGGTCCTGCTGCCAAACCTGCAGCACTCAAGTTGTTTTGCTGCTTCCAAAACCAATCTTGTCATGCCCTCTCCCCATCTCTCTCTTGTTGCTACCATGCAGTTTTACCACAACGCCATCAAGGGCCAGGACGAGGGAGGTCAGCGCTCCGGGGCGATGCCTGGTGATGACGAGCAGATTCTCCTGCTGCTGAGCAGGGAGAGCCCGCAGAGTTTTACTTTCTTTCCACAGTGAAGTTTCCCTGCAAACCGTGAGCCTGCTGTCAGCGGTGCTGTGGGTTTCACAGTTGTGCCGGTCACGGTGATTTCCTACCAGTCTGCTTAGTAAAAGCCAACAAACCAGTCAACATCGACCATCAGCCATGGTCCAGAAGGGACCCTCTCCCACCCACCAGACGGAGCTGCACCGGCTCTCCCATGCTGCAGGTCTCATAAGCTCTGCTCACATCTGGGTGAGAACATTTTTTCATTTCTGATGGCCTATTACTTCCCACAGAAAGCCAGCCAGCTGACTTGCACAAGCATTTGAGTCTCCATAGGCAGAATAGCTCAGGCTGCCTTTTCCTATCAGTCGGTTTGGCAGGGACGTGATGCGACCCGCCGGGCCCCAGTCGGGGCAGCAGCTGCAGCCCATCCTGCTCCACCACAGCTGAAGTTTGGATCAAACCCTAATGCCCAGCAAGTCTGTTCCACAGTTTCTTGAGCAGTGCCATGTATAAAACCAACTTATAATTAATCTTGCATTTAGAAGCTGGTTAGCAGTTCTGGCCCATCATCTCCTGCCAGAAAACTGCTGCATCTGCAGAGCTTAAAGGAGTAAAAAAGAAATAAAAAGGAGGAACGTAGTACTCAGAAGCACTCTGTTCCTGTTCATAGCTGCCAAGGCAGTATTTCCAAGAGCACCATGATAATTTTGAAAGCCTAACTCCTAAAAGAAGTCCATCAATCACTTTAGGCACTTTTAACATTTTATTTCAGTCATTTAAGACTTTTTTTAAAAAGGCAAAAATTCCAGATGTTAACTATACAATGCAAGGCTATTTCTTTCCCTGTTTAGATTTTATTCCTCTACCAGGAGGAGACTGACCATTCAGCCAAGGTCCTTCTTACTTGTGGCCATCAGAACCTCTTGCCTAGTCAGCTCTCCATTTTACTGCTTGAAAACCTTGTGGGCTTTGGCACGTGTGCCAATAAAAAGCTTGGGAGTTAATATTTATTCATGGGAGCGTCACAAGGCTTAGCACCTACACAGTCAGTCCAGAAGAAATTTTTTTTAAGAAAAATCGTCACTTCAGATATGATTCAAATGGCCTCCCAGTCTCCAGGAGGCCGCACTTGTCACACAAATAAAACATGTAAATAAACAGATGCTTGCCTGGTGTGCTGCTTTGCAAAATAAGCAAACACTTTTATTTAGAAATGCCCTTCGGAAGTCAATATTGCCATGAATTCAGATCGAGTCCAGCCCGTGGAAACCATCACGGTGCTCCTATCACGCAGACACTGCAGGCAAGCCGATCCCCTCCCCGCTCCATGCTCACAGCAGGAGGCTGGCAGCTCTCCGCTCGCCTCCCCGGCCAGCCTCCACCTGCCAGCCCTTAGACCTGTATCTGTTTTCCTCACTGTAAAGCTTATGAAGAACCACATATTTTCGACAAATATTTCTACCATCTCATATGACACCGAACAAGCAGGAAAAATATGGCCCATCACAAGAAATATCAGTATAATGTTCCAATTTTCCACCATTTGACAGCAATCAAGTAGAGACTAATAGCTTTCCTCTGTGACTAAATCATTTAGCGACCAAGGTATTCCGTCTCATTCTCATTAGAAAAAAAAAATATTCCAATAATCTCATTATCCCAATGTGAATAACAGTAAAAATACACCAAGACTAATGGCTCCTTCAGCACTCTCGCTCGGTGAGATCGCTCGGGCAGGGTTTTATGGCTTCTGCCGCGGTGCCAGGGTCTGCGTGGTAGCACGGCGCAGCCGGCTCGCGTCCCCTCCCGGCGCGGTCCTGCTGCTGATGCTTTGTTTCAAACGAGACTTACGCTCTCCCCGCACACTGAGGACTTTTATATACTATTTTTAACTAACTTCAATAGAAAAAGAATGTGTCATGGAGTGTTAAACTTTATGGAAATTCTCCTGGAGAATAACATAATTTCACGGTGCATTACTCTACAATGACCTGGCACTTGAACAATTAATTTTTAAGGTATAGCCTTTTTCTTCCTGTGCTGTATTTAGCTTTCTCCTAAACCATCAACAATACCAGGATTCCTTTTCTTTCCCTTTATGATCTGAAGAGACAGTTAAAACCTCACAGCACATGCTGCATTTTCACAATTCTTCATGCAGAATATTCTGTTTGAAAACAGAGTGAAGAAGGGGAACCGAAACGCTCCAGGATTTACCTCAATTATTTCTAGCTCATGAATCTGTTGCCATTTCTCAGCCTACCTTATTTTCTGCTGAAAGTCTTCCAGAGTTTCCCAGAATGCACTGAAACCAGCCTTTTTATCACGCACCGGCAATACTCTGCGACTACCCGCTTCTAGGCCTGGCAAATACTGTCCGAAACAGTCCCCTGAAGCTGGTGACCACCGGGGTGAACAAGTGCTGTGTCAGCCCCAAACACAGAATACATGGCAATCACCTAAGAAATGGGAACCAGAAAAACAGCCATGTTTTTTTGAAGTATTAATGGCTCATACCTGCCAGACACAGCACCCGAAGCACGATTTGCTCCATACTCTGTTAGGAACCCCGCCCTTCCACGGGCATCTCCTGTCCCGTATTTCTGGGATTTATATTTGATCTTGCGGCGGTGCCCTCACACAGACTACTTAGTTTTGGATTCTCTTCTCTCGCTACCCATCTGCTAATTTTAGCGGACAACTGCCACCAAAGCCATTGTATTTGCAAGGATGCCAGCTGTGACATGTGTAAACCTACCTTCCACCTAAGGAAACTGCCATTTCTGGCTTTTTTTTGTTGCCCAGTAATATGTTGACTCTAGAATTTGTGCATGTCTGCAATTTCTATGGAACCGTGCAAAACAAGGATCAGCAAGTCATTAGAGCACGTCTCTTCCAACCCATATGCTTTCACGGCAATATTCATCAGGCTAAGAAATAACTCCCTTAATGTTAGACATTATTCTCTTCTGCTACACTAACCTAGTGGATTAACTCTGCCCTCTGCATATTAGTTAGATATTTTGGCCTTTATTCCCTTCAGTTCCCCACTTGCCATCCTTCCTTTGCAACAAATTAGCTCTGGGATGCGTTTCAAGTGTTTTGGTAGTCACTAATACACATTCACAGCGTGCAAGGCAGGAGGCTTGCAGGACCAGACCCTGGGTGGTACAAAACTGGTTTTGCTGTTACTTCCTCTACAGCCACGCCAAAGAGTTGTTCCAGATTTGCCCTGTGCCAGCTGGAGCAGAATCAGGAATAACCCTGGTCCGTACGGGCTGTGCAGAGCCAGGGACATCCCCCGTCCCTAAGGGCTCTGCTCCTATGAGAGACGAGAAGATTTTTGCTGGGGCTGGGGAAGAGCAGGGTGGTTTTCAGCCTTTCAGAAGCTGCAAATGAAGAGGAAGCCGGCAGAGGCTGGGAGCATCCGAGGGCGTCAGTGTCACTGGAAACACACCACCGTTAGCGGCAGTGACAGTCACCTAGAGGGAACTGGAATGTCTGACGCAGCTGCGGAGCCCCGGAGGGCTGAGGCCCGGGCAGCCCCCTCCTTCCCCGGCAGGCCGCTCCGAGCTGCAGAGCGACGCGGGTGCTGTCAGTTGTTTACAGTAGGAGTCGCGCTGTGACATTTAAGGAGACCGGGTGATGCGTGAACCAGGGCTCCAAAGTCATGCACACACAAGGCTGGAGGTGGAGTTTGAGGCCAATTCCTACTGTTCTTGTCCTGGAAAAGTTGCTGTGTCCAGTCCTAAAGCGAGCCCCGAGGAGCACAGAGAAACGAGAGGTGGTAAACGTCCCATTACGGAAAGAAAGACGAGTCAGGAGAAAGTATCCTAAAAGCAACTTCGCCTGTAAAATGAAGATGTTGTCTGTCACCCAACAAACGTGTTAGTCTATGTAATTATTCTTAGGCTATTCTCTAGCTCTACCGGCCAAAACATTCACGTCAAACTGGAACACATAACGCCTGTCAGTCACAAGTAGATTTTCGGTCTCAGCGAGTTTTGATGGAAAATGCAATTTACAAAAAAGAATCAACATTTTCCTTGCAAGACATCAATAAATGACACTTTTCTGAGATGTTCTGGTACCTTTTTAAGTGCTGTAGCTTAGATCCCTTAACCTTAAGCATTTTCCCCATCTACTGGGATTTTGCCTAGAACACAATTTCCTAATGCATGCCGTCTCCTCTCCAAGGAGCAGAGTCATAGGACTGAGCTCACGTACAAGGGAATTGTTCCTATCCGAGAGACCTCCCAACAGGGGATGTTTTAACTTGAATGAATTAAATTACAGCTCTGTTTCAGTTCTAGAGCTGCTGAACTCCTCTTCCCCTCTACATTGGTTGCTTCGAAAAACTGGATGCTTGTACCCAAAAGACAGCAAAACAAATCCCTGCCAATCGATCCCCTTGGATGGATTGGCATGATTTGTTTTGTTTAATTGGACAGCTGTTTGGAATCAATACAGTCCTTCCAATGCAATCACAACTGTCCCCAAAGAGCCCTTGCGATCGCCATGGAAATAAAGGTGATAGAAACAGCATTATTCTGAGATCATGGACCCAACAGACCTAACTACCTCCATTTGAGGCCTTACGGTTAGCTGTGTCAATACACCATTAGGGACCCAGATCTGCTGACGACTGCCACTTCACTTTTCTTCAAAGCCATTACAGGCTTCTGCGACAATTAGTGCCTGGCTGGGGACTGCTGGACCAGAGAGGCAGCACTTGAGCAAAGTCGGTGCTCGCAGCATCCTGGGGTAAAGCCCCGCACCGAGAGTCACAGCAGCACATCTGATTTCCATTGCAGCAGGGTTTCCGTCCTTGCGTCCTGGCTGAATTCCAGCATGGGCAATCATGTTATATCTACCCAGACGTCCTCTGTCTTTTCAAATGAATACCTACTCCACAGGCTTTTCTTGCTCAAAGGAGGTTTAATAGTGCTGTTGCCTCCTGTTAAACAGATGGTATATTCTGTTCCAAAGGTGGTTGGTTTTCTTTTTCAGAGACAGTGAGGATGTACAGGTTGCAAAGTGCTTTAGGATCTACTGGGGCAAAAGTGATATTATTGCAATCGATGATTTCAAGAAAGTAATTTACTGTTGCATCTTGGGAGCTTAAATTTAGAGTTTTAAAGCATCTGAAGTCCTATGTGTAAGCAAACTAATATAGGGCATGAAACTAATGCTGTCCTGAACAGGAGTCCTACCTAGACACATAACCAAAACATCTGAACAGTTGTTCTCCTCTAATAGAGCTGATCTTGGAGCACTTGTACCTTGTACCACATACCCCTTCTGGGAAAATTACCCTTTCAACAACCACCAAAAAAATACTACTAATAATGTTTACTTCTATGGCCAGTCTGCATTGTTCCATTAATTACCACAGAGAGAGACTAATTTCTATCTGCTCTAGACTGGGTCGTTGGCCTTTATATGAGGTATTATTTGCCTCTGTGAAAACTGTAGGCTAAGGAAGCTGGCCAACAGTGCGGAAAACATGAAGCAAAACTTTCAAAGTTTTAAATAGAAAAAGCAGCTGCCCCAGGAAAGGATAAACCCCATTTGTCCTCTTCAAGTCATTTTAACTATTGAATCCCATTGGCAGTTGTGTCATTTTTCACTATCTACCGCCGTATGTGCTTGCTTTATATAGAAAACCCATAGTGTTGCATCTTGACTTGGTGTTATGCATAATGATTAGGTGGCAGCCAGGTTTATTTTGAAGTAAGCGTTAGGTCACACTATTACTTTATCTCTAAGAGATGAGTCTTCTTTGCCTTTGAAGAGAGATAAGAATTAAGCTGCGGTTTACCATCTCATAAAGAAACACTGGACAAATTACCCAGCTATGCTGTAGTGATTGGGATTGTTAGTTAAAAGTGACAACCAGGACTATAATTTACAGGCAGACTCTGGATTTAAACAAAGTCTCCAGCACTAAATCTTACATTGTAAGCTTTCTTTTGTATTTCTGACTCATTTTGTGCTGGGAATCATTTAACCATAGACTTTAACTGCTAATACAGTTCCATGAAATGCAAAGTATAAATCAAAATTACTGGATCATTCAAACTCTGTCTGAGTAGTTGTTTATATGGCATTTTTCTTCTACTGCTTTTGTATGGCTACAGAGACACCATAAAATTATGATATACTGTACACATCTTACTACCATCTTGGCAAACTCTGTTGCAAATAAAAAACAGCACGCTTAATTATTTTCTTAGTTACACAAAGCATAAAGACTAATGATAATAAAAGACACTAAGAAAGGGCAGGTACAGTTATTCATCAGATCACGTTGAATGATGAATAAATGAAATATGTTTAATTAAAAGACAAAAAAAAAAAAAGTACTCAGAAATCCCTTTGTCTCCATCCGAGATGATCACAGTCTCCCCTTGAACAACGCCTGGCCTCAAGACTCCTACGGGAGGAGTCGAGCTGGTGATCAGGACGGGGCGTGGGCAGAGACAGGTCTGGGTGTGCTGCTTGCTGCAAGGCACCTACCCTCAGTACGTGTTTTTATGAATTCAGAACAATTATCTACCCCATCACTTCGCTTTGAGGTGCTGAATTAGTGCTTGCGGGTGCGTTCTGCACTAGTTTATCAGAAAAAGGATGCAAACTCAGACTTACTTAATATTGTTCTCTCCGTAAGACCTTGAACTGCTCGAACAGCACAGGTTGCCTGGGGTGAATGACACCAAGAGTAAACGTTTTGTCCCTGCCAGCAGGTCGGAGCAGAAGCTGCAAGTGAAGCTGTTACACCAGCATTGGTACCCTAACAGGTTGGAAAGGGGAGACTCCCATCCTTATCACTGTTTACAAGAATATGTTTTTCGTCACTTTCCATTGAAGACCTCAACAATTCAAAAACACTTTCAATGAAAGAGTTAAGGTTCTTTTTTTGGTCAAAAACTGTAAAACAGGCTTTTTTTTTTTTTTAAATTATATTTTTAGGTAATCAGTAATAAGAATTTCTGATCTAAAACTCTTAAGGCCAAAAAACACGTTAAAAAAAGACACACAATTAAAACGATTGAAAGATTTCCATAGAAAGGACAAAAAATTTCCCACTGGGAAGCAATCCTAATTAAGCTTTTCACCACACCTGACCCAGACATAAACTGCACTTCCATCAGCAGCAGGTTGGGCTGACCTGTGACCAAGAGCCAGAAGGGACCGTCTGTCCCAAGGACGTGGCATTTTGGAATACCAGGATTCTCATCTGTACAGTAAAGCTTACACACACAGCTCCAAACACAAAACTGGCCTGCTTCCCAAAAACCTCACAAGTCTTTCTGCAGGGTAAGCACATCATGGGTACGGTCTCTAATCTCCTTCTAGTCACAAAAAAAAAAGCCCTCTAGTGCCATTTGAACGTGCTTTCAGCACACAGGGAAATCTCAGCTCGGCTGAGCTCCCTAGACATTGCACTCCTCTGCCCTGTGCAATGCACCCCTGCGATGGCCGAGCGCCTTACCATCTGCAGGTCTGTTTCTGCTGCATTTCTACAGCATTTAAAGCCAGCTGCTGTCCTGGAAAGTGCATTTCTGAACCCCTTTGGTTGAGAGATGGACCTTCTTGATGACATTCTCGTTAAAAGTTCGTACTGCCAACACCACTTGCTTTCTCCCCCTAACTGCCTGCCTTGCTTACGAGTAGCACCCTTTGAAGTTTATTTACAAAAGCAACCAAGTTTAATGAACAGCTAAAATACAAGCGATGCAGAGTCTCTGAAGAATCAATATCTGTCTCGCCCCTTCAGCGAGGACAGAGCCATTGCAGGCGCTGCCTGCGCTGCAGCGGGCTGGCAGGGTCTGCACAAGCGTCCCACACTGCTGCCTGAAAGCCCTCTTGTTGCCAGTAACCTGCCTCAGCGGGTACGTCTCAGTTTGCTGTCACAGCTTTGCTCGGGTCTGAGAGCTCCCCCGAAAAAGGCTTTCCTATTGCGAGCACCAAACTCCCTCCAGCAGCAGCCACAGCACTCTGCTCCATGCAGAACCCAAGAAGCGGCCAAGGGCCATCACCCCCATCCGAGGACACGTCCTCCGTAATGCCTCTACTGGGATGGACGGAAGGAACAGAGATGTTTCCAGGGAGAAGTAACTAATGTTTAGAAGTAACGAATACGACTCAGTCTGGAACTGTAATCTGGCTGGAGTTCTGTGGCAACAGAAAATGGAAGGGAAGGTACAATGGAAGCTACAAATCAAAACCCTCTCTGTAAATCAGGCCTTTATGTTCATTAATCCCAAATTAGCACATTAAAATAAAGCAGCAGTTGATTAATACCCCTAAGTAACACTTACAGTTGAGTGAGAACTTGATGCTAATATACTTGATATTACAGTGCATTAATAAAGAGACAGCCTCCCTTTACCAGAGAAGCGCTTGGAATTCAGCTCTCAAAAACAAATAGCGAGCAGAAACACACGGCAGAGAAGAATAAAACCGTGTTCTTCTTTGCACTGTTGGCACCAAGGAAAGCACGAAGAAATGTTTCTCAGGGAGGAAAATACAAGCACTAGAAGAAGGGTGGCTGGGAGTTTTTTCAGGGAGATGGTTCCCCATTCAGAGTACACCAGTTACTGCAGAAGTTGTACTGGGAACAGCTCCAGGAAAATTTGCTAAACGTGAGGGTGAGGCAGCAAAGACACTGGAGGGGTGAATGCCTTGGAAATGGAACTGGAGAGTCCAGACATGGGAGCTTTTAATCCGAATCAGGCAGATTTTCAGGTGCGGAGCCCCAAAGCTGCTGAACCCTGCGTGGGGGCTTGTGGGAACCAGCAACCACGAGACCCCCTGAAAGCACGGCTGCTGCTCCGGGAAGGGCTTTTGTCAGCGGACCGTGTAGCAACGATGGAGAGGGCACTTGGATTTTTCACAGCTCATCCAAGGATACTAACCATAAATGTTTTTAAAATGAGAAAGAACAGAAGGCATTTTGTAAGGTTTTCAGACACTTGCTTCAAGTGTTTTAACTAACATGGATAATTTTTTACCAACCACCGACATTCACCTTGTCTGAAAACACTAATATACTTTTCTAAGCCCAGAATGTATCACAAGACCAACTTCTATAAGACATGCCATTAAATTTTATATAGTTATCTCTCTATTGAACTCAATAGAGCATAATTTCTAGACAGCACCTAGTACTGACTAAACAGAATGTTGTAGCAATGCATACATTGGGAAACAAAGACGTAAAAGTAATTTAGGCTAATTGAGCAGCACACATGGTTATTAAAGATACTGGACCTGATTCTCTGGCAGTGTAAGAGAACTACCAGGAGTAAATTACATGAATGGCTGCTTTACACTACGCTGGCTGCATGGAGGGGCCTGAGCAAAAATGCAAATTCAGGCCAATGTGTCATCATCAGTTTGGAATTTCTGCTTTTTACTTCTTATATAGATTTCACAGTGCCAATATCCGTCCTGCTGGCATGTTAGACAAATTAAAGTGACAAAACTCAATATGGAAATTAAGATCATTAACATATTAATCAAACTGTCGATACTATAAAAATTAGCATGAGCCTGCCAAATAATCATCTTACTGATGACTTAAGGCCATGCCTTTTGTCAATTAGCACTGCAGCCTGCTCCGCTGCCCCTTGCCCACGTCCAGATGTCGTGAATGACTAGACTGGTTCTCTGTGGCAAAGACTATCTTGTTATTCTTTGTGTGATGATTACTTTGGTATTTAATTGCTTTGTTTGCTTATGAAAACTCTGTTCCTTAATTATACTGAGTTGACAATTAGTACAACACAGAAATCTTGAATTTCAGTTTTCCAAGTTCGGATTCTTAATTGTGCCCAGTGAAGGTTTTTCCAGTTTCCCAAGTGTTATATGCTCCACGTAGCTACTTCATTGCAATCATCACATATATGCAGACTTCTTTTTTCTGAAAAAGTCTTTTGCACAAATTTGTGGGTGTCAAAGTTCAATATAATCAGCATTTTCAAATTAATTTTGATATCTCTCTGAATGTTATAATTTCAACATTTCTGACTAAGCTATAGTTATCAAAACAAAGCTTCCAGTAAGAAAATGTGATTGTGGGGAAAAATTTGACAGTGATTCTAATGAAAGATGATCATTAAGCATTTCCAATAACAGTACAGTAAAACATTTTCTTGTGAAATGGGTACTAGCAAATTTGAAGCAACTTTTACTTTATAAAGGAAAACTGAAGGATTACCATGTCCTTCTCTATCAATTGATATTTACCTGTTTATTTGTGAGATGGTTTTACAAGTGGGGCAATAAGTTATTCATTACAACTGCACAAACACTGATTTAGCATTTGCATGCTCAGCTCCTGACCCAGGGATGTTTGTCTTTACTTTTATGGCTGAGCTATAAAAGCTTTGCAAACAGGGGTTTCGACCGGAGACTGGCAAACCACGGTGAGCGAGGATGGCATAGCACTAAGTACATATTCGTTACTCTATCACTGACATTTCCTCCAATGACACAAGGTCATGCAATTAATGAGTGGCAAAGCAAAGCCATGAAAAATGGATATTAATGAAGTGTAACTCTGAGTAATAATGCCATAAGCAACCTCTGATAACAAACACATTCTCCTAATAACATCTTCAATTATCTTCATTAACGTCTGTCCATGGCAAGATGTGCAATCGAGCCCTTCAGGACCACAGACCCAGCAGATTTGGAACACGCTAAGTGCTTCCTCCAGCTTACTCAGGAAAATGCTTACTGATGGATAGCTTAAATGGTGATAATATGCATTTATCATAATTTTTTCGTAGCATATGCCTTCTTCATGTCATCAAGAACTTGAAATTTGAGTAAGATTGCTTGCATTACTCAGGAGATGTATGGGCTCCAAGGAGATATGAAACACTGCCTGTCAAATATGTGCAGCCCTGCTTCTTTCATTAACGATATTGCCAGCGTTGCTAACAACGGCCTGGGTCCATCCCAAGTGCTCTTCTCCCTGCCATGCACTGGCGTCCAGTTCAGGTCCAGTTGTTTCTGGCAAATACGCACATCACATCACATTCCTGCTCATCCTTTTTAGAACGAGCTCTGAGCTTCTGAAAGATGCCAGACGGCAGCTCTAGGAAATTAAATCCTTTATTCAGAATTTAGCTCAGCATGGCACTGACATCTTCCTCAAATTGGCTCTCAAGTATTTGAGTCCTGTTTTGGCAAGGAAAATTTCCAAGGAGAGGAGAGGTTATCAGTCAGCAAACCCTGGTGAGGCTTGCAACAAAGAATGAATAATTAGTGCTTTCACTAAAAGCATCTTTTAGGATATGGCCATTATCTCTATTCGAAAAAGGAAAGCGAGACTAGAATTTCTGATAATACTTTGAGCCATTTACTCCGAGTGAAAGATACGGAAGTACCAACAATCTACTCTCTTCTCAAGAACAGCTCTAGGCAATTTATGTCTCAGGATGATACGAAAGACAGAACAGAACTAATTGTGTATTTGCTAACATTTGTTTCCGTTCTAGGTTTTTGTTGACTTGAACTTACGTGTTAGGACATTTTGAGTGCAGGCAGCCAACATTAACAAAGCTTCCTAGGAAGTCCCTTACTGGCTATTTTCAAAACTATTTTTCTTTTTCCTTGCTGCACATACAAAACCAAAGAATTTTAATGTTTACAAATTCAATTAAAAATCGGGTAAAATCGAGTCCAAGTATGAAGGGAGGGAAGCTATGCAAGCGCTTCTCTTCTCATGGAACTTGCTTGAAAATCCTGTGTAATGGGAAGGAAAATCTGAAAGAGATTTTCATGTCATCACTGAAGCCTTGCCTAGATATTTTTATAGTAATTTAAATTTAATAAAGTCATCATCTGTAAATTTGCTCTCCTCTCCTTTGAATTGGAAAACATTTAGTCTCAACCCCTGCAGCCCTATTGTGATCATACAGAAATGCTAATGAGGTTATGTCTCAATCTAGTCCTCCCTGGTGCAAACAGAGTGAGTCTTTTCAACTCAGGAACCTCATTTATCTTCTGCAAGTTATTCTGTTGTTATTATTACTACTGCTGTTTGCCAGAGCAGTGACAGCTGAGAAGGAAGGTGGAGAGGAGAAAGGAATAGCTCTTTCATGGCAAGGGAGTTAATGGTAGAGTTTCACTAACGTTTACCCACATACTGAGCCTATCGTAAGAATAATTAAAGACATTAAGTATAGTAAAGGTGGAAAATAACAATCAGGGCACCAATGAATTAGAAGGCTTTGTCAGTGGAGGGGGTGAACCCTACATTTAGGCCAGATCAGAGGAAGATGTGAGGAATTAACACAAGTAATCACAGATTTAAGGGATCAAGATTTAAGGACCTAGCTGTAGTAGGGGAGATATGAGGAAACCTAAGCACTCTCTAATAGTAGAACATAATACAAATGGATAGATGCTTGGTCATTTGTTACAGCTCCTTCCTTTGAACCATATTCATGTGTATAACAATAATTTACACCTTTCACCTTATAACTCAGAGCACCTACTGATCTAAATTGCGCAGCTCGGCACACCTCCGACAGTCCGGAGGTGCTGCAGGCAGCCTGAGCAGAACAAGAAGCGCAGCCCGCCTGAGGTGCCCAGGCCCGCCGGCATTCCCACGCCTCCCAGCTCGACTCAGGAACTCTCAATAAAGTTTTTCAGCCTGCACTGTGAGGAACAAAGTGTTGACAATCTTGTGGAAAACCCCAACCAAGTAACAAAAAAGTGAAGAAAGGATGGACGCCTGCACATACAGGGTCTTGGGGTTTGGGTTGGGTTTTTTTTTTGGTTGGTTGTTTTTTGTTTGTTTGGGGTTTTCTGTTTGTTTAAGAAAAACAAGAAAAACATTCTTAGCACATTTATGTGACTAGCTATCCTTCTTTTTCATTAGCAACCTTACATAAGTTTTGGATGCATGGAAACATTTTTCTTCTGAAATTTTACTTCTGCAGACTGTAATGCACACAAACCACAATTATAATAATGTGCAGCAGTCTCACTGCTAAAATGACAGCCTGGAAACTGAAACCTTGTTAGCACAGACATGCTACAAATCTGCCCAGAGTAAGGCTCCAGAATAAGGTTTCATCCTTGCCAGAGAGACATTATAAGATGAAAAACAGCAGAAGAGAAAGTAGTAGTTTTGTGGGTAGCGAAAGAAGGCGGAAAATAAGTAATTCCACAGGGCTGCTGAAGTGCATTATCCACGTGCCTCTATTGTTCCCTTAGAGGCAGCTTTTAAACTTGACCAGATTCAACCTCTACCGAAACATTTGCATATGAGGAAAAGACAGCAGAAGTACTTTATGTGGTGTGACACTCCAGCCCTTCAGATCCCAGCTCCCCATCACACCAGCAGCACTGATAGCGGCCCCAGCTCCACGTACGTGCGAGCTGCAGCCCCCCACGGCGCAGCACGCAGGTGCACGCTGGGACCCCCGCGCCGCCGGGGCAGCCTCGCTGCTCACACACAAGGAGCAGGGGTATCGGGAATATACAGGCTTGCCCAAAATACTTCTCAGCAGAAGCAGGATTTGGCTCCCTGAGCTACAGGCTGCCTTCAGCCCACTCACATCGGTCCGCAGGGATGGCAGCGAGCGGCAGGGGCAGCTCGCAGGGACCCAGAGCTCGTGGGAGGTGGCACAATTCCTGGGGGGCAGCTTTGCTTCGAGGGGTGAGGAAATCTGCTATGGCTGTGCCAAAGAGCGGTTCTGCAGAAGCCGTCGTGAACCCCGCCACCCCTCCAGCCCGGGCAGCGGTCAGACCCCTGCTGCGATGCCCTCCCGCAGCTCCGGGAGGGGTTATTTACCGAGATGCAGTAAAACAGGAGAGTACGAGGTCCGAGGGGTTGGATGTCAGCTCCCTGAGCCAGACTGCTTTACCAGCTTTGCAAAGGCATTTCCACAGACTAAGGAACAAAAGGATTAGGAAAAGGTGTGAATAATGCACTTCTACCCCTGTCTATCCCTGCTCACTGTAACAGATTGGTAAAATAACTTCATCCACCAGTTTATTAACAGCTTGCCCTCTCTTCTATCTCACCTCCATAATGAGATAGAGCAGATATGATGGATTACATTTTGCCTCCTGCTTCCATCCCAAATGAATTATCATTTCGCTCTTCTCGCAGTCTCGTGGTTTGGCTGCCTACAGCCCATTAAGTGTTGGGAAGTAGAAGGGGGAGGATGAAGCTATGTGATGTAAAAGGTATAGGTCCCCACTGAGAAAGCAGTTTTAATTTTCAGACTGGAAGATATGAAATTAAAAGAGAATGAGGAGATTCACTCTCTTCTATTTCATCTGGCAGTACTAAGAAAACAAACAGAAAAATCCTATTGCAGGGAGTATCTGAGCACGCAGCTCTTACTAGCAAAATCCTCTCTCTCAGTCATTGAGGGCTCGGAGCCCAGACACAGTCAATCACGATGAACCAGGCTAGATTTTTTTTTTCCCCTGACCAAAATGCCTTATTCTGCAGCTCTGCCCCAGCAAAAGCCCTCAGAGAGCCAAGTATTCCCAGAGCCATAATTCCTGCTCTGACAAGAAGTACTTTATACCATCTCTCTTCATAAGAGAGCAGGAGTTTTACTCACATATCAGAACCGATCATCTAAAACCTAACACACACTTTTGGGCCTCTTTCTTTCTTAAGCAAACCCCTGAATAACAGAAATCAGAGTTTTTTCAAGCATATTGAAGGCTTCAACTGTTTTAGCGTGTTAGAAAAATCAAGGTGCTTCAAGATTACTGATGTATCACAATGCCACTAAATACCCGGTGTCTCTTCCACAGAAATAAGCTACTGCCTGACCCCAATCATTATCTCATCAGTCCTGATACTTCACAGAAATAATACTCACAGTTCTTGCCCTGGCCACTGCTTAAAAAATAATTTAAAAATTGCTAAGGCTGATAATACGGAGCCATGCTGGAACCCAAGTAATTTTGCGTGTCCCGTTTCATACAGCAACTGTTGGTCTGAAACCTCCTAGAAGCATAACCACGTACTTGCCAACAGAAGTAAGAGTTGCACAATCCAGCTCCGAGCATTTTATCTTTGTTGCATCTTTCAGCAGTACGTTTGCCTAATTATACGTTGGGTAAAGACATGACAATTACCTTTTCACTTTAAAGTCAGTTTAGCACGATGAAAATTCATGAAGCAAAAATTAATAAGCTTCATGCAGCTTCAGCACTGACCTCTGTTTTTTCTTCTCTTTGCCAAGAATTTGTTACAGGTTCTACTACCAAGAGCCGATTCTTCCCTGCCAACCAGGAAAAAGCATCAGAGAACCCATTGCCTCTTGCCACAGCAAAGATCTTTCACCCATGAGCACTGCGGTCTTAACAGCTCACTAATAGTTTCTCCTCACACAATCTTGCCATTCAAGTTTTGTTTTAAAGCGTATTTTAGTCTAATGTGATCAACGGGTCCAGCCACCATTAGCAAAATACTGGAAGTGAATATCTGAGGAGTGATGGATTCTTGATGGCAACTGTACCTAAATGGGCAAATTAAATCATAAAACAATTTCAGCTTTTGATAAACTTGATGAGTTGCTCCCTACAAACTAAGTAAAAAGAGAGAGGAGAGGGCTTGGCTGACTTAGCAGCTTATCAGACACCTTTAATTTCCATCTTCAGAATCTCACACTGTGGTGAGAATATGCAAGATACTGATTTTGCTCGTACCTATGATGCAGGACGAGATCTAAATTTTATTTCAGTTACCCTATGTTCTATGCAGTAAGGCAAATTAAAAACAACAGAAAAGCCTGCCCCTATGGACATTAATCTTTATCACTGGCGTTGCAGTAACACCTGAAGGCACCAGCTGACCCGGTGCTGTGAGTACCCAGCGCCTGCGGGGCACGTAGGTGCACAGCGCCTATAGGAACAGGCTTAGTGCTCGCTCTGGAAGCTTCCACGAGCAAGACAAACACACACTGCAGAAGTGGGTTCACTCCCCTTTTCTGGGGTGGGTTTTTTTGGTTTGTTTGTGGGGCTTTTTGGTTTTGTGGGGGGTTTTTTTGTTGTTTTGGTTTTTTGTGTGTTTTTAGTTTTTTTTTCTTCAGACTATAACTCAAGCTCCAGTCTGCTGCCATTAAGGCCAGTTATCGCAGACTCCTCTGCTGGCACGACGCTGGTGGCCGGCTTTCCAGGAGATGCTGCAACCACCTGAAAACACAGCTCTAAGATTAGCACAGGGTCACACAGGACCGCACCGCAGTCAGGCACTCGTCCTTCAGCTGATCCACTGCCTTTCTGCCGAGCCCACCTTCCCCTCCTCTCCCACGGGGCACGCAGCCGTCACCGGCACACGCCGAACACCCCGCGCTTGCCCAGCACGGCCGTCGCAGGCGACACCACCTTCTGCCCCGCTTGCCTCCCGAGCCACCGCAGCGCCGGCCCAGGTGCTGCTCCTCACTGATGCCGAACTCTCCGCTGCTAGATATCAAATGATTTTGAATGTCATGAACCCAGCTTTGTAGCCAGGGCTTTGGCTTATGAGGATTAAAGCTTAAACACTCAGATCCTACATTCTGTGTCTAATAATCCTGGAATAATACCTCCCTAAGACTCAGAAGAGGAAAGAAAATAAAGGGGTGAAAACAAAAAAAGAAAAAAAAAAATAGATTTTTTTGCTGCGAGTTCCTGAAAAACATGGGTGGGCTGGAAGAGTCCGCTCCAAACTCGCCCCCACGAACAGAGTATGGGATGAAACAAGAGCGGAGGAACTCTGAAAAGACAAGGAACCGACTTTGACAGATGGATGTAAATGTGCCTTTCAGTGCAGGAGAACAGTTGATTCTAAGGCATGAAATCAAATTAGTGCATCTGCAGCTGCCTATGTGTCATCCAGCTTCATATTTTACACACTAAAGACATTTTTTAACCTCATGTTAGCTACACTTTTTTTTTTTTAATATTACACTCCAGGATTTGCAAAATGGTATTGGCAGGTATTAAAATGAAAGCTGAAGCAACGGTGCAATCTGTCTCGTTTTCTATTGTAACATGACAGAAATCTTTTTTGGACTCATTTACTATCAGGTAGGAGAAGACTTGGAAAAAATAAAATCCCAGCCTCAACTTCATCAAGAAATGCAAAGCTCTTAAAAAAAAAACAAACCTGTAAGCAAGTAGTTCTGCATTTCTTGATGAAGTTGAGGCTAGTTGGTCCTCCAACTATCTTACCTCCCCCAGCTTCTCATCTCCCTGCCATAAAGGCCGAAGAGCCTCCACCACCAAGCCTCAGCAAAGCTGGCACTTGGACACAGTCCCTGAGGACGTGAAAGCGCTTACTGACAGACCTGAGTGAAAAGAGGCAATTTTAGCAAAGGTGTGTGAACAGTTCAGAGCACATTTCACAGGAAAAGGTCTCGACGCCACCCGAAGAGCTGCGCATCGCCGGGGAAGAGGCAGATAAAGGTACAGACCCAAACTACCCAGCAGGCTTGCTGAAGAAAGGTCCCCTGTTCTCGGAGGCTTTGTGGATGCTTGCTCTTCCTCTATCGTTTTGCGAAGCCCATGCTCGGGATGGCTGGAAAGGAAGCCCAGGAGCAGAGTCGTGGGGAACAAATTGGTCACAACTGGTTCCCGCGCCCCAGAGCCTCTCGCACCTCGGCCAGTGTCACTCCTCGGGCAGGCTTTGTGACTTTACAGTTACAGCATTTTGCGAGACTTGGGGTGAAAGATGCTCACATCCCCCCACCCGCACAGCGCTGAAGGGTCTCTTACAGGGAATCAAAGCCTACAGCCAGTTTTGGAAGATCTCTGGTGCTTTTCTGTAAGCTGGTTGGGCTGATGAACTCCCTTATTTTTATTCTAATGTGGCTGGAGGACCAGTGCAGGATCATATGTCTATACACGTAGGAAAAAAACATTTTCCTTGTTAAAGACCAATTAAAGTTGTTATTAGATGTCCATATATAGTGTAGCCATATTGCACTACGGCCATATGGAAGTTAAATGATGAATAATTTAAAAATGAATATTTTAAAATAAGAGTCTTGTTTGAAGTCTTGAAAACTTTCATGCTCGGTGCTTTTAACTTAGAAGTTACTTGGTATTGCAAAAATTGGGAACAATGCAGACGGCACAGATGACTAAAAATTTGTTGTCTGATTTTCAACGTGAAAATTCTTGTACTATACTTCAGCTTTCCATGAGCAATGATTACATTACAGAATACCTGCCTACAGCCCTCAGAATTGATCAAAATAAAAAGCTGAACTTGTACAGTTTTTATAACCAATTCCTGAGGGTTTGGTCAAATTCAGTACAGGATAAAATTAAACAGAGATTGATTTACGTAGAAGGAACTGTAGTTGCAAGGTTGGGGAATTGTATATACTGCAAGTGGGAATGGGTATTGCCTGAACACAAATCAGATTAATTGTAACAGAAACAGGAAGACAAAAGGTACAACTTTTTTCCTGTTTTCTTTCCAGCACAAGTACCAGACTAATCTGTGAGCCAATAAAAAAAAAAGGCCAATACAGGAAGGGTGATTGCTTTCCCGTAACGCAATGAGACAGCAAAACAAAATGAGGGTTTCACAAGTCCTAATCATTTGATTCCTATCTCTGATGCTTCATTTGTCATCCCCTGTATAGCAGAAAGTCAAGACTTAATACGTTACCAAGCGAAGAATTTTATCAAATAAAAGGACCTGAGTGCTGGATCCTGCACTGGAATGATTTCTTCATGCCTCCCTTAAAAACAAGAACTCATCTCTGCTGAGTGATTCAGGAAAAAAAGATAGCTTTTGCTACCTGCCAAGGTGGATTAATCTGGTCATTTGGCATTTTTCTATCATCTCCTCCGGTAAAGAAGTGGGATAACAAATGTTTCCAAAAGGCGCCCCAGACCCCAGCGATATGAGTGTGGGTGAACGAGAAGGTACAAGGGAAAAGCTGGCCTTGCACGTGGGCTGTGTGGGCGGCTATGCCCAGAGCCCTGCCCGGGGACCTCGGCTCTCAGTATAGACCACGCTGCAGGAGCCTAGCATGGGACAACACATACGTGTGGATAAGAACTTCCCCACACGGGGGCTGGTTACCTACGTACATATTTATCTATGCTATTTATAAGTGATATAGCCAAGAGAGGTGCGCCCCACGTAAATGGGAAGACTGTGCCGCTGAACAAGCAAAGCTGTGTGCTTTGTTACAGGATGCTCCGAGGTGACACTACAGCACCTGAAGACCATTACCTGGCACGGGTGGTATTAGCTTTGGGGGAGGCTCCCTGCACTCGAACTTGGAAAGGCCTCTGAACAGTCAAAAGAAAAACCCAGGAAGAAAGTCATTAAAAGTTATATCAGCCAACTACCTGGAGCTCGCACGTTACTAGTTCTGTATCCCAACCTATCCTGAAAAAAAAAATCAGGGCCCAAATTTTTGTTATTTTTATCACAGGAAATCCCAGTTGGGCACTGAGAACCCTCTATGCAAAACAAGTTACTACTGTGAAGACTTCATAACTGAAATAATTTCATCATTATGTTTCCTATGTGAACTGCTGCAGCTTCACTAGTGAAGTTGGTTGAGCACCAGTAAAAAAAATCTAGTAGGAAATTTCTCTATTAAGACATGATCCAAAAGCAGCTCTTTTTATGTAGATCTTTCTTCTCTGACTCAGCAATACCACTGATAAATAATACTGCTTGCAAAGCACCTCTGACTTTATCAAGCCTTTAGCCTACTGCAGTACTGGATTATTTTCCCCCATCACACTTTCCTTTTCCTTGAAAACCTAGTGATGTCTCTGTCATGTTACCATTTAAAATCCCCTGTTCTTACATGCGTGTTACATTTGTGACGCCCGCTGTGGTTGTGCACTGAAAGCAAAGTGCCAAACAATGCAGGGAGCAGGAGGGGAAATCAAAGCATTTTAGAAATCTTAAGCTTGGCAAAAGCTGTGTATAATTTTGCTTAGGCTGCAAGTTGGCTTGAGAAAACAGTACAAAAGCACCATCTTTTCCAATTGCTTGAGCTTTACTTTTTAAGTTTATTTTTACTGCTTATTGTAGATCCCAGACTGACAGCTCTGAAAACTGTCTATTTTCCATTTATGCAAGAATAAGGAGCAACAACAGCACAGGCATCTGATACATCTTTCCCTAATAACGAACCCAAACTGTTGGCCTGGGAGCATCACCTAGAAGGGCTGAACCCACAGTCCAATCCTGCCCTTGGTTTTCTTCAAACGCACCACTTGCGGAAGTGTTTGTGAAAGACACAGCCAGAACTATAAATTGACAGTCCAGTAATGAACAATTGATGAAAATTTCACAACCAATCTGCTCAAAGTCCATGAGGCTGCATACAAATGAAAACGGAATATAATAAACACTTGAGCCTCTTGGAACACCAAGTCCTCCAAAAAGCCACTGCTCTAGCTATAAAAGCTCATTTAATGTAAATCCACAATGCATGGGTATTTGTTGTGTTCCAATAGCAATGTAAAATTCCCATTTGGGTTGATTTTATAGCACTCTGACTTCATTCGTTAGTAGCAAAGAGGCCTTTATTATATTCCTGGAGATGATGAAGATGAGGCTGGAAAACTCATCGCTGCTCTGTGATCCTGCGCCTGCAGTTGGACCATCCCCCTGTTTACCAGCAGGTCCAACAGAAGCGTTTGAAATTCCCACGGTTCTTAATCCATAGGCTAAAGCAGAAAATTGCTATTCCTATGGCAATCTTTTAAAATAAAAACACTTTTACCTGCAAATCTGTTGGTATAAGTGATATCTGCAGGTTCATCCCTGGCGGTAGATGAGAAGTTCTCATAACGCATCGCTTCCTGATATCTGGATGCAAATTACAGGAGCCGTACTTCCCGAAATCAGCATAAAAAAAGTTGAAAATGCATTAGGTTTGGGAGTAAGCTTGGCTGTCAGTATAATATTTCTATTACAGCAGCTATCCAATTGGAAATAAAACAGCTCATCCTCGCATATGATAAAAATAAGCAGATAAGTTTGCTGCTATGATTTTGGAAGCTTTTGACACTTGCAATATTTACATGCCATACACAGTTTATTATAAGCTAGCAATTAAAACTCTTTCTTTTCCTGCATTAAATAAAGTCAGTTGTGGTACCCGTGACATGGAGGGCTGTGAGCACGGCCCGGATGAGCGACAGAGGTGCAGCCTCCAGCTCTTCAATTGCCCGGGCCTCTCTCCTCTGCTCCAATTTGCCATTTGACCCATAGTCTCCCTGTGGGCTTTGCCAAAAAACTTCATTCCTGATTTACCTGCCCCTTTTGCACGCCTGAAAAAGCCCTTTCTGTTGAGCTGATTGTGTTGGAGGTTCGCAGAGCTCGCTGGCAATGAGATGCCACCACCCCTCCCTGCTCCTCCTGGGCGTCGTGACTCACGCAGCGCAAAGTGGGTTGAAAAAACAATCTGAGAAGTAGGTGGACCCGTTTGATCTGCTGCCTTGTGATGTGTTGTCAAAGAGTGAATGCTCCTCAAAACGTGTAAACATGAGGCAATACGGATGCAGCAAGCTTTTGGTGCAGCCCTGTCTGCACGGAAAGCAAATCCTCCTTTTGAGGACCTCGCAGCGGTTTTGGCGAAACAGCGAGAAACCCAGCGAGGCTGCGAGCAGCGCGGCAATCTGGGGAGGGGTGAACCCCACTGCCTGAGGAACTGAGCCTCATGGAAGTAGCAAGCGTCTATATTTCTTTTCTATAAAGAAGTGTAACTTATTACAAACACACCCACACTATGGAAAACCTCCTAACTGGCTCCTGGGCTCGTACACCAGCCACAAACTGGCTCTATCCCCCCCGATGGAAGAGCAGGACTAAGTGCAAAGGGAATTAATTTCCTAAGGCGCATCGGTGCAGCCAGGTGAACTGGCAGGACCGCGGGGCAGAGGGAAGCGCCATGGCGCAGCGAGAGCGATGAAGCATTTCAGCCTGCCCACAGCACGCTGGAGAAACCCCAGCTGCGATCCTGCACGTGCTCTCGATCAGCCACAGGATTTCTGCTCGTGTTTGACTTTAACATAGTTCTGCTCTACGCACCACTGAGAGCAGAATTTGTTTCCGATTTCAAATCCTAGGATGCATCAGATAATATGCATTTACTTAAGTTTTCAGATCTGGGAAGTGTTTTAGGACACCATATCATGAAAGGCTGCCAGTAAGCACCTTCATTAGTTTTAATGATTAATGCAGCTAAATTACTGTAATCACCTAACTTCCCACAGCAAAACTAACCTCTTAAAAACCACTTGAATGGCTTGTTTCACTCCAGGAAAGGACAGATACAGCATGTGCTGAACACAGTAAGTGTGGGGAAAACCCATCATAAGAAAATGAAGAAACCCATTTACAGACAGCTTTATCCATTTTTTTTCTGTCAGTGGCTATGTAAAGACAAGAAGAAACTGAGATTGTAAACTTAAATTTTTAACTGCAATACTCGATGGCAGTGCCAAGATGTGATTAAACGAGTGCTGCTAAAAGCTGCCGGCGGAGGCGAGCGGGCGCTGGGCTGTCTGAGAGCCCCATCTAGCGCGGCTCCCCGCCGGACGCACGCTCCGCGCAGCGAAGCTGCCAGCCTTCACGTATTTATTTGTTTCTGTGCTGTTCGAATGATTTCCGTGAAACCGTGTTATTATTTATGGCTATTGTCAGAAGAGGGGGAAAATTTAAGGGGAGCTCAGAGTCAGCTCATTTGCATGGTGCGTAGGGTTGCGTGCGACAGAGCCCCGCTCCCAGAGCTCTTGCTATCTGGCATGCCAAGAGATTCAATAAAGACCTTTAGCATCATTATATAGGCTAAATCTCATTTGGAAAGACTGCAGAGAACTGTAAAGATTCCACCCAATCTTGGTAAACAGGTTTATATCCTTAATTTTTCCAATGCAGTTCAGCCATCAGACTAGACATTCAGCTCTGCAGTCCAAAGGCAAGTTAATCAAACATGTTTAAAAATGTAAATAAAATGCTGCAATGAATAATATTTGTAGATAGAATGATCTGAATGTTATCAAATGAAGGGAATAACTTTAGGACCTAGAAGTATTTCTGTTATCAGATCACACTCTTATATTCTTAAAAAACAGCGAAGGGTTTTTTTAGCCTCACTCAGTAAATTATATTCAGCTCATAACACCTATTTGAGCCACAGCATATCTTGAATAGAATATAACTCCGGTTTAAGGACTTACTGAGGAAACAACTGGGTGCAACTCAAGCTTATCAAATATCTATCAATTCTACCAATAAAGAATGAAATGCAAAGATAAAATACAATTGCAATAAAAGTAACCAGGGAAATTGTGTCTTCCAGGGGAAGAGCACTGATCTTCCCAAGAGGTCTCTCCGCAAGACCTCTTCCATGACGTCTCTCCCGTATCCAACCGGTCGGCTCGAACAAGCACCTCGCTTGCTGCACGCCAGAGTAATTCGGACTCTGCTGCCTCCCTCGTTTCCCCAACGAGAGGGTCCGCAGTCCAGACCTCTGCTCCCCCTCACAGGGGCGGGGGCTGCAGTCCTTGTGCGCTCCATGGCCTTCACAACCGCTGCTGAACCCCCCGAGCTTAATGTCAAAGACATTCCCAAAAGGAGGCAGAGGCACTACGTGCAAGGACAGTAGGGCAATGGCTCAGTACTGTCGCCTCTTGAATGGGTGGAGTAGTGACAAGAAACCACCCTAGACTTCTGCTCTTCACATTTAGGACCCTTTTTTGTGGCCCACAGTAGCAAGGGACATAACAGCTGGCACTCCTGCAACTAGTGAAAGACGCCTTAAGAGGGCTGTCTAACCAAAAAACTCGTCTGTGCATTTCTAGTAGAGCTAATAAAAAAAATGTTCTCTCTCCCTGAAAACCCTTCCTTCCTCAGGACTTTCTCAGAGACTCTTCAGCTGAGAAGAGCTGGTCCCAAGAGTGTTCTCCATCACTGTCCTCATCACAGCACACACAAAAACCTCACCATGAACTCAGACAAACTGTCCTTTTGATTTGTGAGGCTCACAAAAGGATCAAGGCTTCAAGCTGCAGAGAAGGGGAGGATCAGGTTATGATTTCTCCTCTTATTCTGCTGCTGGAAGAAAATATTTTATACTCCTCCGAGTCTCACATCCAATCTCTTTTTTTTTTTTTTACCATTATGCCAATGAATAACTATTAATTTCTTGAACAGACACCTGAGACCCACAGAGGTCATTGGGAAGAATGACTTGTGCAACCACAGCTCTGTCATCTCGTCCTCTCTATCTTTTCTCCTTATTTTTATGGCACTTTATTTACTTGCTACCTGTTGTCTACGTACTAAAACGTAACCTCTCAGCAGCAGAAGCTTAGTACTTTGCTTTAAGAGCCTGTAACAAGGCCCTGACCTGAGCCCTGAGACATGACTGCACTAAAGTCACACCATCACCAGGGATGAAGCAGATATTTCTGCATCTGAAACGGGTTTTGAGTGCTGTGCCTTCTGCCACATCCATACCCCATCACCTTGACCTTGCAGGGAACAAAACAGAGCTTAGGAGCAAAGATGCAGACAGAGCACGTTCTCGGTCGCTGACCTCCCACAGTCCAGACAGGGCTAGTTATCTCTTCTGATGGTCCCTACAAGTGCACACACTTAGGAGCTGTCATTCGGCAGCCTTAGATCTAACCTGCAGGGCACCTCCATTACACCGAACAATATTAACGTTGGTATCTTCATGTCACAGCATATCATCAGGTCTAAAGATAAGCTGCAGTGGAACCAGTCATGTAAGTGGCTTATCAAAGGAGGGCCTAAATATCACTGTGCCAGAGATCCCCTCCCAGGGCTTGGCGAAGCATGAGCAGCTGTCTGAGGCTAACCACAAGGACACAGATGCCAAATCTGCAATTTAGAGTTGTCCCTCAGCCAGGCTCTCAGGTCCCTGCTGTGGGTTTTTTTCCAGTGGGGCTTTATGTGAATAATAAAGACCCAGATCTGCTTTCTGTACTTGGAAGCATTCATCTTCTGGAAGATCCATTGGTTTCAGCTGTTACAGAGGTCACATCAGTTATTTGTACAACTCGCATCAGCTACACAAGCCAGCAAGGAAGATGGCTATGTACCTTCTTCAACAAGGCAGTTTGTAATGCTGCGATTTGTTTGACACTTCGCCACAGGGAGCTGAAAAGGACTTTTCCCTTCTGCTCCCATTTGTTCCAGACACTTTCCATTCACAGCTCATGTGGAAAGTTACAGCCTTCAGGGTCTATGTCCGTAGGTCGAAGTCAAAAAAGGAGACAGGAACGGGTGACGGAATACAAAGTAGGAGACATTGCAAAGATGGTTAAATAAAGTGTCTTTTTTTATGAAAAAAAAAAGTTCTGTAGAGTGCAAATGTGAAAAAACCACCCACAGCAATATGGGTTACGGAACATTTGTCAGTAAGAAAGAGAATAAAAGCAGGCACTAGAACAACAGAAATAATGACTCTACTTTCCACATTTTGATTCTAAAATGTCTGGTGCCTCAGGCAGTTATCTGAAAAACTCTTCTTCAGCACAGAACCTCACTGTTTCGCCTCAAATAGTTGTAGTTAACAAATATTCCGTGTGTGTGTGTATGAGAGCCACTGACAGACAGCCTATAGCTATATGAAGAGATGGAACTGCCAAGAGGGAATAGAAGAAAAAGCAAAAAGAAATATTAGAGCAATATATCTTAGGCTTGGAAAAAATGTTTCCTCTTTCTTTGTCTTTCCCTCCATGTCTGGGGGAGCCGCAACCTTCAACTGCAACTAAACCTGTGCCGTGCGCAGGGAACACCGCGGAAATCGCCTCCTCCACAAGAATTGTCTCATCACGCTCAGGAGTCACCGTCTAGCCTGCCCGTCTTTATCTTCTGCAGCACGCAATACAGCGAGATTTTTTTCTCAGTGGCCTTCATTGAACTGCTGTGCCAGTCGCTACGTATCTTCCAGGAGAGAACAGTACCAAGAGAAACGGCAGGATGTTACCCCATTTCTGAGAAAAGGCACATCCGACTGGGATTACTGCAGTCTTTTTCCTTCCCCTTGTTGCTTATGATTTTGCCACATCGCCTAAGCCAAGTGGTCCAGCTAAAGCTCTGAACTCCATCTGTGAGTTTTAACTGTGATGGTTACAAAACCAGATCATCAATATTTGAAGAATAACTGTTTCACAGCATGCTTCCAGATGTACCTGCTTTCATTATTGCCTTATTACTTAAAGTCAACAGTATGTGATATATTAAATATATAATCTACTCTGACACTCATCTACATGCTGTTGTCTGGTGGGAGCATCCTATAAGACACAAGTACATTATTTTTTGCAGAATTACTGGAATGAAATTTGGGTTTCAGAGCTGCCAGAATGCAACAAATAAACATCCTCAGGCTGAACTGAATCCCTCTGCCCACGCACAAGGTACACGAGAGGCAGGGGTAGGGCCAGCCCGTTGCTCTGAGCGATACATCTCCTTGTTAACGGCAAGTCCACGGGGGACACGAGCCAGCCACCACCACCTGGAAGAATCACTCTGTTGGTGCTGACACTTTTTATTTACTGCTATAAATATTGCTCTTCTGTCCAGTTTCAAGTCAGAGAAAGTGATTACCAACAGAAAAGACATCCTAAAGCACAGCTCAGCTCCTTGAGTGCTCAGAGATGCTCCCACCTGCTTGTCCAGGGGGATCTCTGCTGCTGGTGAACACCAGAGGTCTCTAGGGGACATTAGTGATGCCTTATTAACAGTTAATTTTATTCTAGAACCCCAGAACTCCCGTGCCCCTCAAATACTTCCTGAACAAGAATGCACTGTACAGTTCAGCCAGCTGAAAAATAGCTCGTGCTCTCCTTATACCTCTGGGAGGAAAACCACCTCACGTTGTTCCCCAACAGAGAGATGTGACTCTGAAGAGCAGAAGTCCCTGCCCTGGTGGAAATACTCTCAGATTCCCCACTTTGTCTCTCCCACCCAACTATGGCACTTGCCACAAAAAAGCGGGGAGACACACACACAGACACACACACAGACACACACACAGACGCGCGCGCGACAGGAACGGGAATGACGACCAAACCCAAGGGGAGCAGAGTGCTTGCCTATAGCCACCTACATTATTTGGGTAAGTAGATTTCTATCCCTGTACTCCTCAGTCTGGCCATTCACCCTAGCATAAAAAAAAATACATTAAAAGCATTAATTTTCCTCCATTTTTATTTCCCTTGTCTGAACCACATGAATGTCCATGTAAGCCTGCATTTGATTACAAAATTGCTTTGTATTCCATTTAAGACTGTTTCATCTGTTATCCAGGGATGTAGGAGGACTGAGTTGTATCACCTTCTAGTCTCTGTCAATAATGTCATAATTTGATATGGAAACTATGCATACTATTATGTTCTAATTTGATATTTAAAACATGGTTTGGCAGACAGCTGACTCCTATTGATGCATTTATCTGATTTCTCTCTGCCTTTTTGTTCTGAAAATACTCAGAGGGAATATGTCGTATCACATTTTTGTTATGCACACTGAATCTATGTAACTCCCATTTTCTTTTTTTCTAGAGCTTGGTAAATATATGAGCATATAAAAAAAGAAAGGAAAATGCCAAGACTGCAAATTGGGTTCAAATTCAACCACATGCTACAGAGAGAGAACTCCTAGAGCTCTAATCTTAGATACTTGATCTTCGTCATCTTCAATCCTGTCCCTTCTTTCTGCTCCTCCTATTCCGACTCCTTGTCTCCAGATTCCCCATCACTTCATCTCGACCTACACAGGTCGCCCCAGCCACCCTTGTCTCTTCTTCCACCCACCTGTACTGCAGATCTCTGCTGCACCTAAGGAGCCAACAAGGAGATGCGTTGCCCTGGTGAAAGGCCTTTTGTGGGAATATTGGAGCATTTTAAAAGGAGATGAGAAGAGTCTTCTACAGAATACTAATCCTAAAGATGAGGATTTATCTTGACTCGGGATGTTCCTGCTTCACACAAACAGCACTCCCCATGGCTGGCATGTATTGGAGTTAATTTCACTGAAAACTCTGCAAATGCTTAATATTAAGGATTAGGCTATGGAACAGTTGGACAGAAAATTGGGAGACCGCTGCTCACAATGGATCAATATTTATAAGGAAGTGATACAAACTGATGAGGAAAGGCGAGCGGCGCTGCTGCCGCGAGCCCGTCCAGCCAGCAGAAGTGACACAAACTGACAGGGGAGGTGAAGCCAGCCACTGACATAATGAAAATTACAGCGTAAAAGCAATACCAATTCAGTTGATGAAGCAGTTTGCCAGAGGAAAAAGAAAAACAACCATCAAGTTCAAAAATAGGAGGCCAACCAAATGCGAAGGGAGAAGGGAACAGAGGAGAATCAACAGAAAAAATCGGAGCAACAAACTGGCAGGGCCGCAGGAGCGCCCGTGGTGAGCAACCGGGCAGGGAAAGCTCCCTCGCTCCTGGAGAATAAGCAAAACTGTCTTCTCAGAAAGACTATTTCTGCTACTTCTAATTGCTCCCACATGGGTAACTGCCCTAATTCAATTAAGTTTTTATTTCTAATGAACTCCGGTGAAGAGAGCTCAGTTATGAAACCAACAGTATCATGGAATAATCGTGAGCCCGTCTGAAGCGAACACATTCCCCCAGACAGGGCACGCTGCGAGCGAGCCAGAAAATTTTGTCTTCAATGTATCAATAAAAGTTACTCAGAATTAAGCAAGTCTTTCATCTGCTTTTGGCATATCTTCATACAACATGTAAATGCCCTGGTAGTGGCCACACAGCTTCTCGGAAAGCTTTAGCACTCTGAATAATAGAGTCCCTTTTATATCACCTACTGTTATTTGAATTGCCATCTCTCCCCCATCACTCGATATGAATTTTCTCCTAAGAACACTGAATTTTTGTATATTTTATGAATTCAACGTGCAGTAGAAGCCACCACTCAAGGAAGATAAAAAGAGTAATTTAAGATTAAGAGAATGAAGGTTACAAACAGTTTCAATTAAAGCTACACAAACCCCTGGATTCCCTGGATTATGTTTTCCACATTTCAATATTTGTCCATGATGTGCACACAAACAGCCCTCTGAAGAATCCTGCCGTCAGTAATTTTCCCTTTTCTTAATCCTGATGTACAAAGCCTGGCCTCCTGGGATATTAAGAGGATCTCATAAGGACAATCCAACTTCATATTGATTCTATTTCCCAGATCCATAAACTTTGTTGCCTTAGGAAACACATGAGCGAAGAAAAAACAACACACGGTTTAATTTAAATACCACTTCTAGCAAAAGAAAAAAAAAAACAAATGGGAAAAAAAGCAGAGGATGATGCTTGTTTGCTAAGATTGTGCTACGTGAAACATGCAATATGAAGTGACAAGGGAAGGAGATGATCATTGTTTGAATAACATCAATATCAGCACAGACACATATGAATCTGGCAAGGGACATGGAAGATCCAAACTCTGAAAAACATCGATGTACCAGTAAATATTATTCAGACAGCGAGGGGGAAGGGATGAGGAGCAGAGGCTAGCTGAGACTGGGGACAGGCTGGGAGAGACCGGGAATAATACTTGCTCCAAGTTACTGCTGGGCAGTAAATGTGCAAATCTAATTAAGGCCTTCCCAGCTTCTGTCTTTTTTTTTTTTTTTTTCTCCTAGTCTTTTTTTTTGCTCCCTTTTTCCATCTGGATCATCACAGTTACAGATCACAGTTAACTGGGGTTTCAGGTATTTTCTGCTAATTGTTTCAGTGTAATTAATCCTGCCTCAGAAGAGGGAGTTCAATGCTGCTCAGCCACGGAGCTGAGCTGGTGCTTTGGCAGATGTGAGAAGGCGACCCACCGTGCCTTACAACCACAACGTAACCGGGCTCCCCACAGTCCTACAGACACAAGCTAGTATGCAAACTAAATTGGGGAGAAGGAGAAACTATATGCAGCAATGAATACTCCAACCTTTGCCTTTTATTCTGGTATCAGCGCAAAAAAAAAAAGATGGCAATCCTACACGAGATTGTCTGGGAGGTTTTTCTTTCAAAAGGAAGTTTGACTGTCTTCCCCTTTAGGAAGTTTGGGGATAAACTGGTAAAGTCATCTCCTGCCTTTTTCCTTCTTTTTTTTTTTCTCTGACAAATGACTTTTCAGCCCGTTTTGTCCTCATTTCTTGTCAGCAGAGCCATCCTAGCTTTTCTGAGCCCCCCTGCGCTTTGCAGGACGCGGGTGCGTCAGGCCAGCGCACCCCGCCGCGCTCCGCCAGCGCCCGCGGCATCAGCACCCTCAGCTGCAAAGCCCTCGCACCCGAGGGGAGGCTGATCCCGGCCGCCGGGAGCTCGCTCAGGCAGGTGCCGCCTGCGGTGCCACAGCTTTAGCGGATCAACCCTTCTGCCCGCGTGCGAGCGTGGCAGCAGACCTCAACTACAACCAAAAGTTGTAGCCAGAACTTTTAATTCAAAATACTTGGGGTTGGCAGTTGAAGAGGTAACATGACAATTCATTGTGCTAAATCAATTACTGATTATCAATATAGCACTTAGTGATGTATAATTAGTATGTAAAAGATATATTTAGCTGTAGATTATACTAGTAATAAGGGCTACACGAGCAATAGCTGTATAATTACATTTTATGAATACAGGAAACCTTTGAGAAATGCTCTGAGATTTAATTGACATTTAACAAGATAACTACAGCAAGTTAATTAGAAATTATATGCTAAAATATGAATTAACTTTTAAATAATATTTTAGCTTGCTGCAATATAACTATAGTGGCTCGTTATATGCCAGTGAAACACCTAAATGAAATAGTTCTTTCAAATACCGTCTTTCTAATTCATTTCCCACAAACTAAAGCCTGTATTATCAGCTTCTCATTCTGAATCCTTTTTGGTATAAAGAGGCTGAGTTGATCAGCTTAGTGAAAGACTTATTTTTATGGTCCTTTCATACTTCTTAAAAATGAGATTTCTCTTACATTTCTATCAGCATCCAGAGAAAAGATTTCAGTTCAGCTGTGCTTTCAGCTTTGAACCCAGAACAAAAATGCAAAGTAAGGCACTGACAAGCATTTAGACTCCCTGCAAGGTGATACATCAGGGATTCTGACAGTGCTAATACAGCCAAAAATTTGGAGAATAAAACAACTCTGAACTGGTTCTGATGTGGATGGGTGTAATCACAAAGAAAATATAATAGCGGGTTCTCAGCACAGCTACGTTATTTTTAGATCTAGGTAAGGCAGTGCAGAGATGATGGAAATCTGGCTCAAAATTAAATTTGCTATAGGTTCTCAGGGGAGCCGTAGAGCCAATGCCCAGACACAGGCCTTTCTCACCTGCCTCCAGGACGCTGGATGAATGCTATTTCCATAACTGAAGCACCCAGCAGCCCTGGGTGATCAGAAAGACTTGTGAAAGGAAGCAAGGACTTGCAAGTTAGGCTTTGAGATGAGCGTCATGAGATCTAAAGTCTCTACAGTTCAGCCACTGGTATTTTTTATTATTTTGCATAAGATTCTTCACATCTACCCATCCTTTTGGATTTTTTTTTTTTTTTTAGTTACTCCCTGCCCTCCCATACTTTGCCCGTAAGTCACCTGGACCTTAACTCATCTTCACTGAGAGTTTTGCAGTCCCTCAACTATGCAAGACCCTGATCTCTGGCTGGTTAATCTAGCTGCATGGAGAGGGAATTAAGTTATTCAGAGGAGCAAATGGACAACCATTACTAAGAGAAAATGGTGCAATTTCTCCTGCCTCTGCTCAGTATGTCCCAGCAGACTCCAAGGTCTCTCTTGCAATTTCTTTTTGCTAGCATGCCGTCGTTAGCATTCTGGACCAGATACTCCAGATTATGCATACACAGAGCATACATGATTTAGTGTTCCTGCTCTCGAAAATGTCGCTTACTTCAATATATCACAGGAGGAAATGGGGAAAACAAGATGATAAAGCAGTGAGGGATGGGCAAGATGACCTGATCTGCACCTGAGATTGCAGTACTGTGCAGTTAATGTAAATTGAGTGGTTGTTTTTAAACTATGAAAGCCAGGCACAAGCAGAACGTTTTGGACAAGAGATAGACTGACTCCAGTCTTGGCCCAAGGCCTGCCTCTACATCTGATTAGAAGTTAAGAAAAGCTATAAAAATGAAAAGCGAAGCCAAAAAGTCAAATTGTCCCTGACCTCCCCTCTTAATCCAGAAAGGGCAGGAGAGCAGGGTGCCAAAGAGTTACACTCTTAGAGGGTCATGTATTTTGCTGGTTATAAACCCTACCTAATGCTCATAAAACCAGAGGAGAAGAGATAGTAGAAATAGGAAAAATGTATCAGCAAAACAGAGGATTTCTGGAAGACAGGATTCTGAGTAAAGCTTACCTTTACACTGCTTTTGCACAGACTGTACCTTCTTCTCCAATGAAGCCATATCCCTGATGGCTTCTGATGAAGCCCAGGTTGCCAGTTACAGAGTTTCTGCTCAAAGAGTTTTTCCTACCACGAGTGCTAGCTGCTATAGTTAAAATAGATAAATCATAAAAAAAAAAAAAAAAAAAAAAAAAAGTAATGGTAGCAGCCTTTCCTGCAGCTAACACCAAACCCTCCAGCAAACAGGGCTTATCTGCTCCCTGGACCCAGGTGAGGGCCCATTTGCTAATTTGCAGCAGCTGTGTCTTCAGCACCACTTTAGAAACCCAGCTCTCATTGAAGAGGAGAGTAGGTCGAGTTGTTAGGCGGAGTCCTTGCTGCAGAGTTTTCTTAAATACCTAGACAGCTGAGGAGGATCTATCTACTGTTTCCTCCAAAACTCTCCCTCAAGAGTAATGATGGATCCTTTCAGGACAATGGGGCTTTATCCCAAGACTTCTGAGGAAGCTTTGGATGTTTTGCTAAGCTTCTCTGTGAAAAAAATATTTTAAAGAAGATAAAGTACATGTTTATACGGGTTCCTCTTTTTACTTTTACTTGGTCAGTAGATTAGTCAAGATTGATTTTTCTGCATGAGAGGGAAAGGCCTAAGGTTAAAAGATAAAAGGGTAAATTCCTTTTAAAATGTAATTTAGATTTTTCTGGTATTAGCTCCAGTATCAGCACAAAATCACTTCAATTTTCCAGGAGCACCTGAGACCCATTGCACAGCTGCATGCAAGCAGGGAAGATCTCCTCTGGCAAACGAACAGCTGAGGACGCCGCTGCCTGCAGTACCTGCCCCACGCAGGGGCTCCTGCCCGGGGACCCCGAGCTTGCGCGCCCTAAACGTCTGCCAAACAAGAGAGATGAGCGACACAAGTTCTGCTGGGGAGTTTGGCTTTGGTTAATTTGTTTAATTTTGCTATAGTCAGTGCAGATTTAGAATTTAGTCTTCAGAGCACATCTTTAAAAAAACCTCCCCAGTTCCCTGAGGGTGAAGTCTGTGCTAAAGGACCAGTTAATCACTGGTAGGTCTCAAAGAGCTCAGTGATCCAGACTAAAGAAAGATGCACAACGAGTGGCACTGATGCCATATTTCCTTATCACCCACACGGTGCTGTGAAACATGAGGACTCTCTCCCAAGTCCATGCTTTTATAAACTATGCATTGCCTCCTGAGCAGCTTCTGATCATTTCAGTTCTCCGAGGGACAACCCGGAGCTGCCCAGTGCTCCAGGTCTGGCATCGGAGGAAACCCCTCTGCTGCCACAGCAACCCCAGCCCGGGGACCGCGCTCCTCCGGAGCAATGGCACTGCTTGCCCCACAGAGGACAGAGGGCCACATCCATCGCTGCTCAGGAAAAAAGGGCAAAGCTTTGACTTACAGAGAGGATTTCAGATGATAAAGGTGCTGCTAATAATAACAATAAATAAGGGGTGAGAGAGGCCTACGATATGAAACTGCCATCACGGTTAGAGTTCGGGCTCGACCTTCAGTTTGTGCTCAAGTTTGAGGACTTTCTTATCCAAACTTCTCATGACCACTCTTGCCAGAGAGCAGAAGATCAGAGTTCCTCACCTGGAGCAAACATGGGTTAGCTACCTGGAGTTTTCATTTTGTTGAAAAAAGCACCTTTGTACGACATGTCGCAGTGGGCTGGGTAGGAATGGCTGGCTTATTCACCAAGAATAATTGAGCTGATACATTTCAGCATTTTTCTTTGAATAAATTATTTGCAAATAAACATTTTCATTATTCGACCATCTCTGATGTTCCATTAGCATTCAGTGAATTATTTATTCAGCAGCTTTTCCCATCAATCACTGAATAAATTATTCGCAAATAAATTATTCTACCAGCTTTTGCTTTAAAGATGTCCCTTTGAGAACAATAGCTTCCCAGAATAGCAAACAGGCAAAGGGAGCAATTTAAAAGGCCTGATTCTCATCTCAGTTGTCTTGGTAGAAATCTGGAGGATTATCATGGAAATTCCTGGCCTTTTTCTGTATTTACACGTTTGTAAGTCAGCTCAGATTGCGGGACGAGAGTGCTCCACTTCGCTGAAGCCACCACAAAAACGTTCAGTGCCCTCAGAACCAACTCTTTGCCCATATCCTAATAGGCAGCTTCATTTCCAGCTCACAAAACTGAGCTGGATTCAAGTGACCTCTAATCAAAGCGACAGCACTGCTCCCATAGATGTCCAGGGAGAGACGGGCCTTGTAGCACTACCCCAGATATCTCTTTCTCCCTCCGAGTCAGCCAGGCAGCTCCGTTACCGCACCTTCTTATGCATAATGCATTCAAATCTCGTCAGTACACCAAGCCCCAGCGTAAGTCTTGTTTGTGTCTGGGCCAAGGAGGATGAAAGCCTGTTAGAACTAAATGAAGGCTACATTTATGCCAATTTTAAGGAATAATTGAGGTGCAGCGCAGGGGAATTTGCTGAACTCCTCTGTCCTTCTAACAAGAAAGAGCCTCTTTTGTTAGGCAGTACAAAAAGTCACCCTCATTAAAACAAGCCATCTTTATCAAAACCACATGGAGGATTTATCGTCTCACCCATATGTTGGTGCCTTTCAGAGAGACGCAGCAAAAAAGTGGGGGGAGACCACATATGGAGCCCTCATTTCAAGAGGGCTAATTATCAAAGCACCATGATCCTCACGTTGATATCAATCGTGGCAACACGCGCAAGGTTGCGCCAGAGTTTTAATAACACCAACCCTACCTGGGTTGCCTAGTAGTATCACTGCAATAAATAATTGCTAATTTGCACAAAATGAACAAACGAGACACAATGTAATTGTATGAGGGGGACAACTGAACAATAACATTAAGATATATAATTGACTTAATATCAGACGCTCTTCCCCCAGTGAACCTTTCTTCATCCTCAGAGTAATTGTGTAATGACATTTATGTGTAATAGACTTGTGACATTATAAATGACACTTATGTCAGGATTGTCAGGCTGTGACAGCCTCGGAGACAGCTCCAGTGAGAAATTAATCACTTCTGAGGCTTGAAAGTTGCTCATTTATCGCTGCCAAATAAGATCTTGCAAAAACAAGATCTTACAATGAAATGTAAGCTCCCATCCACCTCACTCTCCAAGATGTGTTTCCTCCCTACAGAAAATCTTCCTGGGGACCATGGGGTAATCGTCCTTCATTAACAGCAGCCTTTTTTGGCTCTCTTCTACTCAAAGAACACCGCCAAAGATGTTATCCTCTTCTCCATTTCTTCTCCTCTCAACGTCACAGCTCTTTATAGTGTACACACCTCTTCAAATATACGTATGAGTTATATATGCATATATTAGCATCTACGTGTTTCACATTTCCAGGACTGCAGGTCGTGAAAGGGTTAAATTATTTGCTGGGGAGAAAAGGACATTTTGAAATGTACTGTACATAATGAACACAAAAAGGAAAAGAAAACCTTCTCCAGATCAGTGTAGGGGCTATTATTAGACTATCAAACTGTCATTTTTCAAAGCATTTCAATTGTCACAATTTTTTCTAATGGCTTCTAAAGCATTATCTAATGCCTGGTTCAAAAAAAAGAAGAGGATCAAAGCACATTGAAAAGCACTAATCAGACTGTATGACAAATAAGTGTTTGCAGGGTAAACTCTTCCTATCCCATTTGCCTTCAAAAATATTTGTGAACTTCAAACCAAGATGGCTTTATTTGTATATTGTTTTCTAAAGATACAAGTGTCCTCATGATTTTCCTTTTTTTTTTTTTGATGATCTAGAAACATGTTAAGGGAAAGGATGACCCGGTTGTAGTCCTTTAGCATTGCTGCTCTAGCTGCCATAACTGGCACACCACAGTGGAGGTCCTACGGACAAGCAGGGAGATGTGGGAGGTTCCAAAAGCAAACCAAAAAGGTTGTGGTGGATGAGGATGGAAGCAGCTGGAGAACAGAGGAGCAAACAAAACAAGAAGATATGGTGGATGATGCAGGGAGTCTCCTGCTAAACTCCATGAACTAAGAACGTCTGTGTTCAGTATTTGGTACGATACATGGACTGGGTGAGTCTGAAGCACCTGGGGACTGCAGGGAGCTCATGGCGATTGTCACCAGCACAGAGGAGGACGTGCTTTTCCTTCTGATCACCTGGTACCTCCTCCACTAGGGTGTGAAGAGACACAGAAGAGATATTCCAGCCACTGCTGTGAATCTCCCTCCTCCTTTACTTTTCCCAGACCATGATGTTGCCTTCTTTTTCTGTATTTTCAGACAAATTAATTACATTATTATGAGCCTGTACAGAAGGAAATAAAAGAGATTAAAATGATTGGAGTCACGTACAAGTTGCCTACAGAAATAAGGAGGGGTTACCATTTCAGATAAGACTTGCGATCCATCAAACTTGTCATCTTTACAATCCTTGTGCTTTAGTGAGGTCTTTGGAAAAAGGTTAACCCTCCCCGTCACGCTCAGAGGAAGGCAGTGCAGAACCGGGGGCTGGGGAGGGCAGCAGCCCCTTCCTGCACGCTACCGCAGTCGGGTTTGGAAGGCAGCATCAGACGCCTTTTCCCTTTGCAAGTATCACAAGAGAGTGGTAAAGAATCACAATAAGATCAGCTTTCCACCAGCGATGTACAGAAGTGCTACAATTTTCCTTTTCCTAAACTTCTATGTGTGTGAACACGTGTAATTACAGTCATGAAAGTATGCCTAATCACAAATCTATTAATGGACATCTCCCCGCAGGACCAGACAATGAAAGCATTTCAGTTTTTCCTTAAAGTTATTGCCTGGATTGTAACTACGATCATCTTTTCCTTTCAGAGAGAGGCAGGTGATGCTCACACCCCTCTGGCAGAACCTCATGGTGGGAGCTCACAACTGGCCACACATTTCTGACATGGAAACCACACTGGTTGGAGCAGGACCCTCTGCCCCACCTCCACATAAGCCAAAGAAGCCTGCAGAAGGTGTGCAAACGTCCTGCAACATGGATGTCTCTCTCATGCAAAATCCTATCAGCCCCTGGGTACGTGGTGCCCCACTCTCCGCCCTCCCATCACAGCCAGCTCGTGGGATATGGGGTCACTGGTGCAGAGAGTCGTTATCTTCCTCTCTGTTGCCTTCCTGCCTCCCGAGGCAGACCATTAGGAACGCCTGCCCGCAGCATCAGGGGCTGCGCCCTCCTCCTCGGACTTTGCTTCCCCCCGCCGCCCCGCGCAGGCAGGCAGGAGGGCAGGGCAGCTCGCTGCCGCTCTTGGCCGCTCCAGGCGCTGCCAACGGCTTCACCTGCAATCCCTCTCCTAATATGCACGTAAGATTAGGCTGCTAATGTAACGTATTTTTTTTCAGCCCCAATGACAATGGAATTTACAAACTGATTCAGCTTAACCGAGTGTGACTGGAAGAGGCTAATTCCACATTCCTAATTAAATTACATTATTTTCTAGGTGGAGGTTTATGAGCAGAGGTGAAAAGTAATGATACGAACAAGCCACAGAATCACATGTACATGTTAGACCCGAGACTCTCATCTAGATGGCAAAATGAGTTATTCTATTTACATCTTTTTTAAATGTCACAGTATTTTCCTGTGTTTAATCTAGGGCTTGTTTATGCACAGAGCCATTCTCAGAAGAGGAAATGGGAGCTATTCAAAGGGCAAACTGCAGACCTGACGGCAGAAAGGAAGTAATAAGTACCTGGATTTTCTCAAAACCACCATTTCCTACATACAAAAATACTGCTATAAAACAGCAACATTATTGCTGCTAGATGACTTTGGAAGTTACTGAACAGTGGCACAGAACTGATGGCAGGGATGGGAAGAGGAGTCCCGAGGCTGGTCGCTCTGCCTGTAACCACAAGCTGCCTCTGTGGGGAAGAGAGCCCAAACTCCCCGTCTGCCGCCCACCTCCAGAAAGCCACACTGCAAACTCAGCCGGCTTTTTTGCTGATGCTTTCCTCAGCGAACAAGTGATTGGAATCCAGCTTTGCATTATGGATGTTCAGAGGCAAAATATAGATTGCAGGCTTAGAGATTTTACTGAAATCATAAACAAAAAGGGAGGAAATGCAAGAAGTGGACAGATAACTTTATGGCCTGTGAAATTCAATGGCCTTTTACAGGTCCTTTCCTTTGGATGGACGGTAAGAGGGTTTGTCAGCTTACGGGAAACGAGTATTAAAACCTACCAGCAAAAGGGAAGATATTGTGCTGTCTCATTAAAGGTGCACATTCCCCCTGAGCTCAGGGAGCCTGGATTTCAGAGCTAGCTCTTACTTATTTGGTCTCCACTGGAGAGGTCCAAGAAGTTTCAGACACATTGCGATTTCAGCAGGAACGTGCCTTGCTTTGTAGATCACCAGCACTACAGAGTCGTAAATACACGATGGCAAGGAGCAAACATCCACATCCTAAATCACCAGAGAGAGCGAGAAAACAGGCCGGTGGAAGGAAAAACTTTGAACGAGCCTCCAGCGCTGTTCAAACCCGAGCTCTCTTTTCTTAATGCAAACTGTTCTCTGCACCGGCCTGTCAGGTATTGACAGTGAACCCATCTTACGTGGAAGTATCTGGATTCTGCAGGAGAAAACCAATGCAGTTTGATGGAACTGGTACTACAGATAAAGAAGGAAAGACAGCAACCAAACTTTATCACCTAATAGGTTTTTCAAAACCTATAATCTCCAATAGGTTTTTCAAAAGTTGCAAGCGAGTTACGTACCCAAATCCTGTCTCATTTCGGTAAGGAGCTGACATCCTCATTTGATCACAGGAGTAACAGGCTAACACATCCCATGCCGTGCCCCCTCTCAAACTGCTGTTAAATTACCTAGAAAGATGAATGACATGGATATAAAGGGCGCAAGTGATGGTGAATCTGTTCTGTGCCTTAGGGATTTACTCCAGAGGTCTGTTCTCCTCATTTAAACAGTGTGTCTTATTTCCAAGTTAATTTTTTCTAACTTCACTATTCAGACATTAGGTTTCACAGCATCTACTTTCACTGCATTAAAAGAGCTTTAAAACCCGCCTGTCTCACTCTTACTTTACCCTTTGGACCTGATAGAGGAGTGAAGGACTATTCAACATCAGAGATTTCGACATCGACATTCGAGAGAAAGCACAGCCAAACTGAGCCAAAAATGACGGCTCTGTTGAAGTCAGCCGTGTTTCTGAACTCCTCTATGAGAGTACGGAAGTCAGAACCAAGCTTTTAAAAGCCCTAGGGATAAAACATATAGCCCTCAAGTTATATATGTAATCATCAGAGAAATAACTCAGAAGAGGAGGTTGTAACCACATTTCAGCTCTAGTGTATTTAGTCTCTCCCCCTGTAGCTGCTGTTTCATACTTCAAATCATACTGACTACCTT
This sequence comes from Platalea leucorodia, assembly GCF_965183815.1. Classification (NCBI taxonomy): domain Eukaryota; kingdom Metazoa; phylum Chordata; class Aves; order Pelecaniformes; family Threskiornithidae; genus Platalea; species Platalea leucorodia. Next base: position 3,584,407 of record NC_138841.1, read on the forward strand.
CTTTCTAGCATCTGATTCCAATAAATTGATTTTGATGATGTACTGAGAATTAGGCAGATACTTCATTACACTGACTTGAGATCAGACTTAGGAAGACATAATTGAACCTTTATGAATCCTGCAATCTCGTTTAGACGATCAATTATTTTGTTTATCTACTTAAGCATGCTAATGGGAGCCAAGTAGGGTAGCAGGAAAAACCCAAGGCACTTAAGCCAGTGTGAAGTTTGTAGGTGTAGCTGAAACAGAATTTTTAAGCTGGGGCAGGTGGGGAAGGGTATGTATTTAAAATGGTATCTAAAACAGAACATAAGAATAGTCACAGCAAGCTTCTCCAGATGCCACAACCATCACATAAATGCAGCATCACAGCAGAATAATAAGCATCTTTTCATGTAAAAAAGCATACTCCTTAACTTTAGCCACAAAGGGCCGTATCACAAAGACACAAATCCAAAGATGCAGATAGGTACTTGGTGGAAAGTACAAAAGCATCTGAGCAGAGCAGGTACCCAATTCTCATGCAAAGCCCCTGCACTTTCCAGAGCTTGAAAATTCAATACTTTTAAGATTCTGGCTGCAGTTCTTAAGTGCTGAGAAAGAAAAAGTAGTAATCAGCATAAACGAGGTTGGCTTTCAGAAGCCCAGATCACAAGGGAAAAGCGGACTGGGGTGCAGGTTTGAGGAGGGATGCCAGAGGCTGGCCCTGCGGATGCTGGGAGCGGCTGGCCTCCCTGGGCGCCGGCAGAGCTTGGCTGCGAGGGGACGCCCCGGCGGCTCTGGGTCACCCGCAGCGAGCTCCCTTCGCACCGTGCCGGAGCCGTGGAAACCTGGGCTGGCACTCGCTGCGCTCTCATTCCGTGTCTTTCCCAACAGCTTCTACCAGACAGTGCCGGGAACGGTGACCCAGAAAGGCTAATGCTCTCATTTACCCCAAAGCTGCTCCACCCCACTATGAGTGCCGGGCACTTGGAAACAACATGGGGTTTACCAAAATGGTAACTGGGGACAAGACCCGAACTGAAATGAGTTCTGTGCCTCGGTGTCCGTTCCTGTGTGAAGATGTTTGTTCCTGTTACGATTTGTAGCTAGAATTTTCAGAAATGTCCAAAAGATGCAAGCACCCGAAGTGTATCAGAAATTGAGTTAACTCATTTACACGTTTTAAAAGTCACAATAATCATTATCATTATATAGTACTGTTATTACTAACAATAACAAGAATAATAATTATTACTGCTATTAGTTACCATTATTATTACTATTATTACTTCCTATAGTATTAGGGATCAATTCAGCTAGGAGACAAATGAGCATCAGGCCAGGGAGGTAAATGGGAAGGCTAAAGACAGAAAGTGAACGCTAGAATAAACAATCCTATTCCTTTTTTGGCAGCAAATGATAAAAGATATCCAGCTGTCCTAGCTCCAAGGAGGGGCGTTAATATATCACCTGATACAGCTGAAAAGCTTACAAAAATCTGGTTATATTTTTTAATCATCTTGCATTTTAGACCTTTAAAGTACAAATATGGATTTCAAACATATCAGGGGAACAAATTAACTTAGAAAAATGGCCGTACTTTCCAAGGTTGCACCTGCCATGAAATTGCTCCAAGTTTGCATTTTCCCTTAGTCTCTAGTGTGTCGTTACAGCAGATTGATCGCCCTCCTCTCCCCGGCAACTCCCCCATTAGAGGGTTACTGTATGGAAATTAATGGGAGGCTAGAAACATTTCTTTTGCAGCTGCAGTACTAGAAGTCAGTTTTGATTAAGCACTCCAAACCCAGCAGACTGGGGTGATCTCTTTGCTTTAGTTCCCTCTTTTATTATCACCGGTGTCAAGTTTTGTTACTTTAGCCATTCCCCTGGTACTCCCACTGCATCCTTGTGTAATAATAGGGGTGATTTTTTTATGTGCACGTCTATTTATTTTAAATATGTACAGACTGATTCTCACTGGTGCAAAGTCCCTTTACACCGCCCTTAGCACAGCTGTAGGAATCATTTATGCTCCTTTCGAAGGCCTGTTTACGCTGGCGGAGTGGAGTAAGGAAGCACTGATGTAAATGAGTATCAGGACCATGGATATAGCTCGGTTCAATTACGCTAACAGTAGTTATATCTGATGTCACATTTAATGTGTACCTGCTCTGTCTCTTATTCATCTTGCTGTTTCCTACCTGCCCAGTTTGATCCCGTTCTCATTGTCAGCCGGCAAATAACAGACATACAAAGTGGCTCTTATGAAAAGAGCCCATATTTTTTAAAAGCCAGATATTAATCAAAGCCATGATGGAAGAGAGGTTGTGAGATACTTGTAAAACGCATGACCAGATACAATGCTCAGAGGACAGCATTCCGCTTCTTCTATTGTCCTGACGGTTTTTCTTGCAAACAATGAACTCGGTGGGTATCAAAACACAGGGAGGGAAGTTTCTTTTAAAGTGATCCCGCTGCAAATCATGCAGTAATTGAAAACAAATGAAAATTCCCACTGTGTGAGCTTCACACTGTGCCTTGGAGTTTGAAAAGGAAACTTGAGTCATTTCGACTGTCAGTTGTGCCGAGCCGCAAAGAGCAGCACAGGGCAGGAGCGGGGAGAGCTCCGGCGCTTGCATGTCCCCAGTCCCTTCCTTGCAGCTCCCTGCGTGTGGCCTTCAGCAGAGCAGTGACATTTGCTCCTGGATGTAGTATACACAGCCGTAAAAGGTGGGTTTACATCCTGCCGGCAAGGTGGCACGATAGCTGTTGCAGGTTTCTCTTGTTTGCTGCTGTTTAAAACCCAGAGAGACCTCGGCTTTGGGGAGGGTTTTTGCGATGCATCGCTTACTGCAACACAAGAACACTCTTGGTTTAGCAAAATGTGGCACTTTGTTGATCAAGAGGCACGGATGGCTTTGGATGTTGGAAATGGCTCTGTACGGTTTTATGCGTACACAAAAAGCTTATTGACCAGACTGCCTACCTGCTGTTCACAATTCAGTTTTCGCTTCAATTATAATTTATAACAAGTTTCAGAGTAGGAAATTTGTCTTCATTCTCTCCCCATCCCCCCAACACAAAGTACCTAAATTATATGCCAATAACCACTGATGAAAAAAAGCCAAGTTCGGCTTTTGAGCACAAAACAGAAAGCAATGCCCAGCAAGGCCAATCCCCCCAAATGCCAAAGTGCTGCACGCCCTGCAGCCACAGACGAGTGCCAGGTATGTTCAGAGCACAGCAGATACTGCTCAAACAGTGAGCAAGCTGAAAGGTGTGGCAAGGACCACTGCTTGGAGAACTGATTAAGTGGCACCTTTGGGGGGAAGAAGAAAAGAAAAACCTTTAAGGGATTATTTATAGGGCTCATAAAGGTGCCTTTTGAACATCCATCAATCAAACAGTCAGTTAAAAAGTCTGCTCAGCACACGAGAGAGTAGAAGGAGTAAAGGAAATTGGATACGGCGTACATCTGAGACGTGCAAGCTATCATCCATAATCTTCAGCGACCTGCTTCGTATGTAAAGCACGGCAGTTTGGTGAACGTGATGTGAGCGGGATGGTGAAGTACTGAACAAACAGGTGCTTGGCTCAAAACTGATGCGGCGGTTTCTCTCGCTGCAAAGACAGGAACTGTCAGTAGTAAGTTTTAACAACTTTGGTAGGAATAATGGAAGACAGGAAATAATCTACACAAGAAAGGAACTGAAGATAATTGGGTGCCAGCCAAAGGGCTGTAACCTGCCTTTAAGGAGCAAATAAAACCAGGAAGACAATAATAACAAAGCAGTGGCTGACTGCAGAGAGAATAAAGGGTAATTGCTGGCTGAGCATATGGCCTGCTAAGGGAATAGACAGCGAGAGGAGAGGAGATTCACAGACTGTTACAGAGCTTACAAAAGCTGTAGGTCAAGAGCAATGGGCTCATGATGATCACTGATTTTATGGCTGGTTCCTTTGCATCCTCGCTACTGCAGGAATAAACTACTGAACCACGGCAAACATTTTTTTTCTAGGGCTCCATCTCTTTCTTTGTACTGGTTTTGTAGCGGCATTTGTAAGTGCAGTATTTCAATAAATGAGAGCAGCAGAGCAAGGCCCTTCCCGACTTCCCTTGTTAATGGGAGGCTTGCTTGGTCTGATTTAGAAAATAGAGAGGGCTTTTTTTTGATTGATAAGCAGAACCAAGAGGCAGAAGTTGATGGCTGAAATACAGGTCCCACCACTGCGGCACCCCGGCTCGGGCAGCCTTTGTGAGCAGCTTTGTGTGGCTCTTTCCAGCAAACAGCTACGCGAGGCATGGCTTTACATTTCTTTCTGATGTGACTTATACATTTAATGACAAAGTATTGTACTACAACTCCCCATTTATCTTATTAAATGGTCCCAGAACAGCTCTGAGAAATTTATTTCACATGAAGACATCTATTAATTAATAAGCACATTAGTCAGCAATCAATACTCAGTTGATGATGTTGTTTAAATTATACATGTATAATAAGGACATGTTTCCGCCTTTCTCATCTGTTTTAATGCATATATTGAAAATGAGTAGTGCAGAACGGCTTTGCATTTATAAAAAGTTTGATTAACATTATTTTTAAATAGACTAATCCTATGAACATATTATATCACATAAAATTAGCCCTGAGCATAGTCAGTTTATCACCTCAGTCTCTTCACAGTCCATTGATTAACCAGACACCGGGAGCAGTCTGTTCTCTTTACTGCGTTTGTATTTTATTGTAGCGATATTGTTATCTGTTTCAAAATCCTGAGCGAGGCATTCCTAGCGATTAATTCTCCTTGGTCTGCATAAAATGTACAGATAATTCTCGGGCTGATCCCCTATTGCCACTTGTATTACTTGAAGATAACAGCAGCAACCTTAAACTGCAGATCCCTGTCCTCAGAAATGCTCTCAGACAACACACACGCTTGCATTAGCATCTACATGACAGCCGCTACTGCGCATCTTATATACAGCCCGTTTCTATAGGGCACACCTCAGAATTGCCCTGGCACAAGGGGCTGGACCGACACGCTCCCAAACCCAGAGTCATTTTGCAAGATGAGACCCCTGTGGCTCTGTGGGCCACGCGGGCTCACGCAGGTAACTCAGAGTCTGTCTTTGGAGCGACACGATTTGCTCTTCCCCCTGGCCCAAAGGTGTGTTCCTCATGCTCGTGTTCCTCCCTAAGCGATAACCAGGGAGCAGCTTTGGCCTAGCAGTAAACCCAGATTTCTTTGTGATACACACACACACACTCAGGTATGCTTTCCTTCAGAAAATCCAATTACAGGATACATTTTGTTCTTGCATTTACCTTGAAATTAGACTTTTGTTTTTTGCACAGGTTGAATAAACGCAATTAAAACCCCAGGAAAGAATCAGTGCGGGCGACGCTCCTCTGTGCGATTTCTCCCTGCGCTGCATGCACAGGCAGCACACCCCACCCGGGCCGTTCACAGCGTGAGCAAACCGACACGCCAGGCCTGGTCGGGGCCGCGGGATCGGCTTCGGACAGAGCTCTCGCTCCTGGGTGCTGCGGCAGGGGAGCCCGGGCCAAACACCGCCTTTCCTCAGCAACCTCCTCCCTAGCCACAGGTTTCACAAACCGCCACCACTGCCACCGTTTTTGCATGGCCAGATGACACCAGCCTAAATTTTCTCCTAAGCAGGGTTGCCATAAATGGGAATAACTTAATAGAAGGGAAGAAAGTCAATGGAATCATTCTGTGGTTTTGTCAATATGGGGATTTGCTTCGGTCCCGCTACTGTGGTTTAATAGAGCATAAGTTCTCAGCCCGGACATTCTGAAAGTGGATTAAAAAGTATTTATTTTACATTAAGAAGCAGTCTGCTTAGGTGTAAAGGTAATATATTATAATATTTAATGCATTAATATTTCTATTAATATGTTTAAGTTCTATTAAATTAATATAAGCCATTTACACAAGTAGTTTTACCTGGAAAGTTTTAACTGAATTGGCTGAAACTCATTTACAGGAATGTACACAAGCCCTAGAGCCAATGGGTTTACTTTTAAATTATCACTCTGTGTAAGAGAAGCGTATGTCCTCTCTTCCTATAACGGCAACTTTAAGTTATTATTTTTATTAGCATATCTGTCAAAGAAAACTTTTGTCTGCTTTGCTTTCCGACGCTGAGGGTTGATACATGGCCATTTTCCTCTCAAATTTGGCATACTATGGCTACATGACCTGCTGAATTATAGCAGTATTTTTTTGTTTTCTCATGAAGACAATGGTATTTTTTTGTTGGCATCCTAGCAGCCACCCGCCAGAGGAGAAAACTATCTGCACCCAAAGATCTTCACTGGCTGCTGGAATTACAACTCCCATAAGCGCTCAGAACTTACTGTATATTAATAAAAGTCATCGCCGGGGCACGGGCTGATTTGATAGACCAAATTGAAGGTGTTTCCTTGAGCCATGTTGTGGGCAGAGGCAGCAGGGAGAGGGGGATGATGGTGGTCCCGTTAGAGAGCCCTCGGCTCTGCCCTACCAGCGCCGTGCGTGAGAGGGTGCTCTCCTCTCGCCTAACTCCTGCGCTACACAGGCAGCCGGGGTCCCTGGATTTACACCTTGCCCTGCTCTGCCGTGTCATGAAACGGCAGAGTAAAACTGAGGGAGCCCAGAGCCTGAAGGAGAGCCCAGAGAGGGTGGCTGCGGGGGGTGGGAACGGCCGGGCGGCAGAGGTGACCCCACGGGCAAGGACACGCGTTTCAGAAATGCTGTGAAAAAAAAAGATGCTCTCCATCAGCTTGTGTAGTGCCTGTGTCAGAAAATGAGTCTGAATTACTGGGCTGAGCAATGAGCCCCGAGTGTTTCCAGTTTGTGCGCTGTCCCTTACACTGCATGTACATCCAGATGTATACTGAATCAGAGTTTCTCGGTGACGCATATCCAGAGCCAGCAAGCCTCACTCAAATGCTGAGATTTTGGTCAGCATATTTACGATTGTAAATTCCAGGTTCGTTTCCTATGAACGTGTTCCAGTGTTTAGCTAAAATTTGCCCTTTTAGCAAAGGCTTTTGCCAGTAAACACCTTCACTGTGATATTCTTGGCACATGGACTTGAACAGGGACACTAACCCAGCCAAACAGCTTAAAAGCTAAAATGAGCGTTCACAGAAGTATTCATCCAACTCTGCAATGACGTTACTTCTGCTTTGCAATGAGGAGTAACCTTCATGCGTATGATTGTCCATTAGCTACAGAGACCAAGTGAAGCTCTCCTAGCTGGAGAGCTTGTCTGGTTCCAGGTGGTTCTGCACACCCAAAAATACAAGTCTTGGGAAGTTTTCATACAGCTCGATACAAAGCAGCACGTGTTCACCTGGGACCCATGCGGAACTGATGGGTTTGGCTCTGCCTGAACCCAAAATGCAAAGCAAAAACCAGCCTGTGTCAGAAGATCAGAAGGACTCACACAAACCCGCGGTAACTAAACCAGAAATGGACTTTCTCAGCCACGCTGCACGTGCCTGGCTGCTGGATCGCTTATGAATACAGGCAGGATTTTTCTTCCAGTCATTCAGCCACTGGGTTAAAGCGGTTAGAGAGGACAGCTCAGCTGAGGTTGCACACCCAGGCCCAGGATCACGGCTCTAATCCACGTAACAGACTTCCTACCTGGAGATCAGGACTGAAACCGAACCGGGAGCCCAGGCGCACGCAGTGCTGATGATCCGTTGGTGAGCACCGGCTGGTTTTACCTCATGGTCTCTGAAACATCACGGATCAAACATTTCTGAAGGTCAGCACATGCAGCCGCAGAGGATGTTGCAACACCTGTGATAAAAATAAAAACATAATGTGTTCTGATAGTTGGACTGAAAATTAGCTTTAGGGTCTCCATGCATTGCTTTCTTAATGATGTGAAACATAATAGCCTCAACTGTAATAAAGATGAATTACTTTTTAATAAAATAATGAAACTCCAGTAAACACTCAAGGTTTATCACTTAATTTATCCCCAGTGCTCACACAGAAAAAAATTTTTTTGCTACCCCATTTTTAATATTCTCAGTGATTAGATTTCAATAACCCGCTCCATAGTAACGTGTGTCTCATTTCCCTGGACAGACAAAATAGGCCATAACTTCCTCTCCGTTAGAGCACTAATGCTGTAATTTAGAACTTCTGTCAAGATGAAAGATCTTTCCAGGGAGTTGCAGCAGGCCCATGGCAACACTTCGGCACAGGGCTGGATAATGAAGTTTTCATTATTAAATAAAGATATTTTAGGAATGTCATAACCCATAAACCCATTCTTCTACAACGCATCAGCACATTATTTTGTTTATTTCTCATCCACTGATTCCATCCTGCCCCTCCCCACTCCCCTGATTTTTGGCTACCTTGCAGCTCTCTTAAGTTGCCATAGAGATAAATTCAAGTATCTCTCCCGGCGGTCCTGGGGCGGTATGGATTGGATGCAAAGGCCTGAGTGCGGATGGGGAGGGCAGGGGCTCCCATCCCTGCGCTGGCACATAGTCTGAGCCCTGCAATTTGATGGTACCTGAAGGAAATGCTAATGTGGATCATCAAGCTCAGGAGCATCAAGAATTACGGAAAGAGGGTGTTTTTCAGGAGGAAATTTAGTGCTGCTGAATGGTTCCGCGTTGGCTTTTAGGTAAAGGCAGCAAGCGAAAGCAAAGGCAGATTTGCAATAAAAAAATTTCCCAGCACTTAAGGCTCATTGAGATGAATCGACAGATTATCAGCAGGGTAACTTGTTGCCTTCTGAAGACACAAGAAAGAAAACTACGAATTGCACAAAGACAAGCCCACTCACCTATCAGAAGATTATATTTATTTGGGGAGTTTTAAAACAAACTGTAAACCCTATCAGCATTTGAATTAATTGAAAATAATTTTCCCCTCCCAGTGTTAAGCAAACAGGAAAGTTTTGTGTGACAGCACAAATACTGTCTGTAATGGTTTGCTAAGATCCTACTAATTAAAAAAAAAATCTCATTTGAAGATAGTTAATGGATTCTGCATTTCTACGAAGCATTAGGAAGGCAACATTTATCTGAACTTGGGGCCTGTGCTGATTACTATTCAATTAGTTGTGATTCAATTCACTGAAGAAAAATGCCCATTTCATTAGCACAAAGAAATAACCACCGGCCACAAAATAAATTTTCTGGAATTGTTCTACCAACTGGTTTGATATTGTGTTAAGTTTAGAATTTTAATGCTGCCACAATGTTTTAATTGTAGCCCTGATTTCACATCACTGGGCTGGATTCGTCCTAGTAACGCTTTTCTCCCTTTCCTTGAGACAACCTCAGTGAATACGGCCAAATGAGCAAGTTTTTACTATTCAAATTGGATGCCAGCTTAGAAGAACATTCTACAGCATGGGGGGAAAAATATTTCTGATTTCGATCTGCTGCATTTTGATGGTGGAGCACCCTTTGCCAAATTCAGTTGTTGCCTTCAGCACCATTAACAAAGGATTCTGGATTCTGCAGAGCAAGCGTGTCCTCTGCTGCTGCCAAGGGGAGTAAGTACGGTTGCATAGGTGGCAGAGATGGCACGGTTTAATTTTGCAACTTGCATGCAGCCAAGGATGCTGTGCTGGCTGCCAAAATAAAATCCCATCATCACCATTGGGACTTCAGAGCTTACAGCAATCAATGTGAAAAATCATATTTTTCCACTTATGAGACCAGATAAATCTTGGTGTCCGTTCTTGGGGGGCAGGGGCAGGTGTGCTGGATAGGACAAAACTAGATGCAACCAAACTGAACAAGAAGCTTCCTGCCTTGCTTTTTGCTGGTGCTATTGGGACAATTCTTGGTGAGCACGCTCTCTAGAACTATCTCATTGTTTGTGCTGTCTCACAACATATCCCATTCTTCTTTGGGGGTCCCCGTCTTTTAGCAGTTTTGTTTTACGCAATTTTTAACCTCACTTCCTCAGAACAGATAAAGTTGTAAGTTTGCACAAATTTATTTCAGTGGCAATGCTAGGATATGTCAAGTTTCCATAAGGGAATCTATATTCCTATGAAAATAGCCTTGAATTTTCAGTGTAGTGTTCCCACGATAAAGCTCAAGAACAGCTCGAGGCAAATCAGGACCAAAGGAAATGCAGCATGTAGATAAGTATCAGCATTAAGATCTTGCTTTCGTCTTCCTTAAAATAAACAAATAAATGAATATGAAGAAAAAGGAAAGGAAGATAGTGCAAGGAGAGAATCTGCCCAAGGAACAAAGCTTGGGGAAATTCCAGCTCCCTGGCCACTAAGGGTCTGTCTTGACTCAAAATCATGACCTGACCAAAGGGAGCCACCGAAGCCGGGCTGGGGAAGCTCTCCCGTCCTCAGCAGTTGGGTAGGTGAAAGAAGTGCTTTCGGTCTTCCCTGGTCTTTATCATACTGACAGCGTGCTCAAGTCCCAGACTTCTTTATCTCTCATTACGGTATCAGCAGCATCTTTGGGGATAAGGTCCAAGCCCCCCTTGCTCCCCACCTCCAGGAGCACAGATCTGGCTGAGGTGGTTCTCATCGCGCACCTCGGGGTGGGTGGCTGGGCTGGAGCCCGTTGCTGTTCTTGGAAGCTCTTCTATTTATGGAAATTAATGTCTTTCATTTCACTTAATTAAAGCACCCAGGAGCTATCGGGCTCATGTTTTTTCAGGAGATTAAAGTATGCTTTTAGAAGGCAGAGAAGGGCCAAAGCCTGAAGCTTAAAACTGAACCAACTATTTAGTGGGAAGAGAAGACATGAGATTCAGATCCATGCCACTGGGATTCAGCACTATCCCAGCTAAATTCTGAAGTCTGACTCCTACCAAGAAGTTTAAACTGAACAAAATAACACAGGAAACACATTCTGTGATATATTTCTGTTTCCAATACTGGCCAAAACCATAAGCGTTCAGGGAAAAGACAAATACAAATGACTATACAAACTACATTCCACTTTTCTGATTTAGCTGGTTCTAGACCAATGCAAATATTCACCTGAAATACAAGTTTTTCATTTCATAGAAAAATTGTGTGATAAAATTCTACTGACATCACAGAAGTACTACTTACAGCAGTAAAAACATTTAAAGATTGAACAGATCAACCCCCCTACTCTGTCACTAGATTGACTTACAGAAGATCCACTTGAGGCAATTTGGAATTCAGCAAAGGTAGACGCTGGGAGTTACACAGGTGAGCCCATCCATCAGAACCTCAGTACATTCGATTGCCATTTCATATATCATTATCTAGTCTAGCATCAGGCATATATTCTGATCTCATCTGCAGCATGGCAAAACCAAAACCAATATTAGCACTGCAGGAGACAATGGACTTTTGCCACTGCAACTGTGGTGAGATCAGCTTCAAGCCCTAGGCCGTTCTGCGTTACGAGCGGCTATCTCAGACAAGCACCTAAAGCCATTTTAAAATGGCAAAAAGCAGCTATGTGGACGATTGCCTATTTGTGTTTTCCAGCTAGCATCAGAAATATCTAAATCTGATACATATACAATGCAGGGTGAAGAACTCATTGCTGTTTAATTCACCTAAAATGTAGGGGTCCAGAGGGTGCACATTAACGACCCGTTCACATGCCATAGCTGCTTTCTATCCTTCAGAGTTGCATAGAAAAACACATTTGTCATTTTGACATTTTCAATGTCTGTCTGATCACACTGCTGTCACTGCAAGACTGTTACACTACCGCTAATAGACTGTATGTACAATAAAATCTATATATACCTACAAAAGTTGACTTAGTTTTGTAACTTCAAACTGCATTTTAAAAGGGAGCAAAACTGCTCTTGGCAGAAGTACCATGAGAAGTCAGCCTTTCAGATGTGGGTCATCAGCAGAGACACCACCACGAGACACGTGCTTTACCGCTCTGTATTTGTTATCAGCCAGCAGCTGACTTTCCCCAAGGTTTCCCTTGAAAATGCCACATGAAAATATTCCGTGGTTCCAGCTGGCCAGCTAGGTATTGGAGCAGAGAAATGAATCTGCTGAGCTAATGAAGCTTAGGTCAGAACTGTGTAAATACTGTAGAAAAGAATTTGCAAACATTTGTTCAAATGAAGGCTTGGAATTAGTTTCAATAGCACCCACGAGTCGTAACGTCTCTTGTACGCTCTCCTGGAGTACTTGCACAAATGAACTGTTGTTTAAAAGAATATTCAGACAAAGCATCATAAAACACAGGCAAATACATGCTCAAATCTGAGCAGTTACGCAAATATTTCCTCTGATGACTAACGACACCAATGACTTTTCATGCTATTTGTGAACTTGGGAGTCATCTCCCTAGGAGTCTGGGATGTGCCATATGGAAAATAACACAGATCAGTAAAAAGCACTGCAGTTTGAGAGAGGCGTTCTTGTAGGATTTATTAGTATTTCTAGTAAGATTCAATCCAACACCTTTCACCTGATTAGAAAGTCACTTTAATATCTTTGGAAACGATTCCCCATATTGCCCAATTTATCTAAAAGCCTCTGAACTCCTCTCGGCAGGAATCTGTATATCCCAAGGCTGTTGCAAACATCTGTCTTCTCAGCACCTATCAGTAATTCCCTAATATCACGGCTTTAACAATGCCAATATTCCTCTAACAAGTGAAGTACCTACTTGAGCACTGGATGGACCAAAACGTTGTAAAATCAAAGCAGGGCAGCTGCTACTGTATAATAGATGCTGTGTCTGAGCAACATGGGACTTTTAAGGAGCACGAGGAGGTGAAAAGTGGAAGTCTAGGATGTCAGCAGAGCACTAATAAAAGTCAGCAGCAAGATACATGGGTGGAGAGTCTGGAGGCCCCACAGATCGCTGAGGTCGGAGATGGGAAGAAGATGCACTGGAGAAGAGTTTCTGTGGGGTTCTGGAAATCGCCCACCCTAAATCAAGCTCCTACTAGCTCAGTTGAGCTCAATAAACCTGACACTTAGCCAAAAGTCTTTGACAAGCTGGATCTTGAAGAATAAGAAAACAACGCCCTGACAACATTTGTATTTGCATAAACATTATTTAATCAGTTCTGTGCCATCTCATTTCTACAGTAGGCTGTGCCCAGACAATTCCCAAAAATGAGTTTAAATGCATTTAATTCTGGTGGGAATAGTTTTCATTGTGACAGTTCCTGAAGGCAAAGTGCTCTAGAGGAGAGGCTAAGCAGGGACAAGTAGCAGAAACATCCTTCTGCCGTGCTGCCATTTCAGACGTGGCTTGGAGAGACACTTGCAGTCAGATCCCTGCACGGTCCAATGAGTTTAGCAAAGAGGCTAGCTGGTGGATACTTTTACGGCAACTTCTTTTCCAGGGTTCTGAGACTAATAACTTATTTCTAAGGAGCTATTCAACAGACATTAAAATTATGTGTTGTGAGTAGTACTGATCACAGTTTCTGAGCTAGCAAATAATTCCTGTGCTTTCTCCAGGGCTTCTGCTGATTGTGTTTCCAGAACATTCATGCACATTTGACCTAAGACACTTCGCTTCTTTCCTTGAAAGAACAGACCTTCCTGGCTTCCTTTGACTTGGTAGTTGGAGTGGGAAAGCTTGCTAAGAGGAACTCAAAGCCTTTGAAGATAATACATACATTGGTCAACAACTGTAATAAAGTAGCTAAAATTACAATGTGCTCCAAGCACTAAACATTAAAGACCTTGCATTTTATAAAACTAATAAATCAAACATAGTAAGTGCTCAACTTCTGGCTAAATCTAGATAATAGGTGCAGCTTCACTTCCCCAAATCACAGAGAGGTTATGCACTTGAAATAACTCTGCCTCCAAAAATCATTGAATCAGCAGTAGATTTTGCAATGTCTGCTCAGACTGGCATTCAGCGATTCACAGAAAACAGTTTATCATGAGAGGCTGATCAAGAGTGGCCTCTTTTCCTTTCTTTCTCTCTCTCTCATGTCTTGCTCTGAGTGCATTATTTTGTTGATACAGACAGGAGCAACTTCTTCTGAAGCTGAGCATTCATGGTGATACATTTTTGGAAAACAAACCATGTATATGTTCTCATGTACAAAATAAGAGGTTTTTTCCTGACTTTAGCTAGGTTAGCAAATGTGTCTGCAAAGACTCTCATCAACTTACAGATAAAAGCAAGGCTTTTAAGGACAGGAAGATGATGCTTACGTTTTCATGGTGTGTTTAGTCTGTTCTCATGAGAACGCATCAGCAGGCTCTCCCACCAACGTGAAAAAGTCCTGGAAAGCAACACAAGCTAGGGCTAGTTTCTAGTTTTTTCCCTTTGCAACAGTAATAATATTATACATATAAAAACAAGGAAGACATGGTGTTTTTCCTTGAACAAAGGATGAGCCCTTTGCCTAAGGTCAGTACAGTTGCTGATTTAGGTCCAACAGCAACCAGAGAGCTTGGCTGGTTTGTGTTACTGACAGGACTCAGCATGTGTGACTTCTCCATGCTTCTAACACTGAGAAAGAAGTAAAAAAAGAAAATTACATGACTCCTTATGCTGTCACCTTGAACATCTTTTTCACTTTCTTTCACCTTCAGCTTCCATATCGGCATACCGAGTGCTCTAGTAATGGCCGATTTGTGCAGTTTAATTCAATTTTTTGAAGTAGCCCAAGATCCTCAGCTCACCAGCACTAGAGCAGGCAGGGACAAAGACATGAGCAGATGTCAAATATGGTCAACAGGCACAAGGACTGCCTCTGCAGTTCTCCTAACCTGGCTGCGTTTATGTACTGTCCTGCGCACCCTCCTGAGGTTCTGGATTCATTTTGTTGAAAGCAGAAGTTCAAAAAAGGGAATGGGGAATGGAAATTTACTTCCATTTAGCTGCAACTGGGTTTTATGTGGAAAATGCACCCCACCCTCTCTATCTGAGAATCAGCAGGAGCGTAACTCCCAGTGCTGTTGCTCAAGGGGAGATCTCCACTGTCAACTTGATTTGTGATGCATTAGAGTTGACAGATTGCCTTGGGCAAGGGAGGAGGTGGGTTTGCAAAGGAAGGAAGAAAGGAGATTAAACCTCCATCAAAATGTGTGGTTACCTATGCTAGGGAAGGGGAGAGAAAGTGGGGGAGGGTGGAAAGTCAAAAAGCGTAAGCGAAAACTGCATTACCAAATAGGGAAAAGGTGAAAAGACTACAATTTTACAGATCATCTCCGGCTTTCCAACTGCTTCTAGCACAAAGCTTCAGTAGGGCTCTGCAAGGTGCCGAAGACTTTCTTCCAAATCAGAGTCAAGCACCTTAAGAAAAGTTTTAGCAAGAACAGAGTCAGGAAGCACCAGACATCTTGATTTTAAACAGTAGTGCGTGGACAAGGCAGAAAAGCGAGTATGTCCTAATTTTCAGATATGCTGAGAATGTGCAACTCCATTTGAAGCTGCTGGAAAGTAGGACTGTTCAGTACCCCTGAAAAATAAGATTCCAAGTGATTCTAATGCTGTCCTCACACTCAGAGAAGGGTAACACAGTGTACGGGTTGGAGGCACACAGATATTCCCTGTTCTGGAAAAAATATGTAGTTACTATCGAGGTAACCCTGTATGGCTCATCCTGGTTGAAGGGGCATCTAAAAAACACTACCTTGAATGACACTGAAATTGCAAGGAAAAAACCCAGTATTTTTTTACTGTTGTGCCTGCAGAAAAGCGCATGAGCATGATCTCAGAGGATAAAAATCACAGCTCCTCCTTCACGGCCACATACTTGAGTATCCCTAAATTTGGCTTATCAGACTTGATCTGGGATTGAACCAAGTAAAAAATCAAAGTTAAGTGTTTCCATCGGGTGGTTAAAATGCAAACACCACACACCTCTGTTCTTCCTCTCGTCATTCATGCATTTTTTCAGATGTGGCATCTGTCACCATTTTTGAAAATGGCACGGATGAATAAGGACTCTGAAAAGGATTGTGAAGCTGCTGGGTTCCTTTTTGTATTGGTGCAGTGTCCTGTCTCTTAATGGAAACAGGTTATTACTGGATGGTAAATGGGATTTGATTTTCAAAATTTCTGTGGGTATTACCTTCACTTCTCTGGGTACATTTCCATATCCACAATGCTGAAACGCAGCTGAGCCTTCTCTGGTTTGTTCCTTGTGAGTGGCACTTCCACTCGCCACACCACCACGAACATATGCAGGGTACAGCACAGACAGCACAGCAGACTGTCAAGCATACATGATGTAGCACTATGAACCATGAAGCCAAACAAAAAATACCTATAGCATAGATAGGAAAAATCTGTGAGCCTTATGGATTCACCTCACACCTTCTCTTAATGCAGCTGCCAAGGGATTTCACACATAAAGTATTACCAAAGACCAATAAATATCCAGAAAGAAATAGGTCTCCCTTATGCAATGAAGTCAATAAATTTAAGCCCCAATTTCAAAATGTGAACGTTTCAATAACTCTGTTCCTCCTCCTAACTTCACAGTCTGGGAGAGAGGATTAAGGCCTACGGTTTCCATTCTGACTCCATCCTAACGATGTGTCCAAACGTGAATGTAACACCTCATGGGAGTCTGGATTACAGCTGCCTCTTGGATTTTGTTATGCACTTACAGAAAAAAGGGCAAGGAGAGGGATTGAAATTGTCTAATGGAAATACAGCAGATATTATGTTTGGAACGCCCTACTTCAGTAACCCAGCTTAGCATGTAGCCCTAGCTAAAACATAATCATCCTGGGATGATGTAAATCATGGGATTAAATAACAACAGAGAAAGATCATTTACAAACTCAAATTACCTATTTTGCTTTTATTTCCCTTATATCTCAGTTTAATAATTTCATATTGGAAAACATAAAAATATATTACCCAACCACTATTTTTTCCATAATAATTAATTACTTCTAATTCTTATTCTATTGCACATGCACTAATTCAGTTATATTCTAGCTCAGTTCTTGCTGAAAATATACATTCTGTGCTAGTCTGAGCTTTTAGTGCTTCAACATATTTATTTTATGTGGCTGTCCACTGACGTCCCTCAATTCTCTATTAGATCATCCCCATCAATCATTTCTTTATTACTCATCCTAGAATTCATTCAGTAATTCACTTTTAAGATAATCGTTTATATTTTTGTTTTCACGTAAAATGCTAGACTTTGTAACAGTCCTGTATAGCAACCATCTTTTCTGGTAGCTAAACAATCTCAGCCAGAGACATAACAGACGTTCCTATGCTCTGGTCATGCCTTAGCTTCTTTCCTCAGTAAGTTATTATTAGTAATTACTGTTTTACGTATTTCAACTGCCAAATATGTTGACATCTATTGCTATCAACAGCCTGATAAACTTGTCCAAGATCTTATTGACGTTTTATGGCTGTGTATTTGGTATTATCTTTACTAATCTTAAATCCATTTTCTTTGGTACTTCCTCCAATGTTTCAAACATCCTTGCTGCTCTCTGACAGTAACAGCACAACCAAAAAGTTGCTACGGCCTATTTAAACTTACTTCATCCTGATGCTTTCCCAATCTCTGCTCGTTTTTTTTTTTCCCAGTGGGATGTAAAGAGAAGCAGACATGGGGGTGTATAAATCCTATTACAAGCTCTGCCTTTTCAGCATTAAACAGCAAGCTAATAATTTTACTGGAATTCTGAATTGTTGTACAGCCAAGAGATATCTTGAAGAACAGATACATATTTTCTTAAAAAGTCTATAAAATAATATATATTTTTCTGACTGTATTTTCAAATTCCATTAAGCAGTTGAGAAACAAAAAATTCCCTGAAAAAAAAAAGAAAGTATTTCTTTTTCTGGAACTCATACCAATACTTTCTTCCCCTACCCTTTGTGCAAAGGATAAACATATCAAAGACAAGGCTGAAAGAACCAAAAATGGGATTTTATAGATCAACGTAAGAAGGAAACACCAAGATGTCCAACATGACCACAAGGAACCATCCCAATCTGTATTTTGAACACACACGAAACATCATGAAGATGAGAATGAGGGTGTGGTTTTAGAAAGCTGTCTTGTCTACTGAACAAGCTGCACTGAAACACCACCATTGCTAACCATGGCCAAAATTAGTTAAGAAAGGCCTTGTTAGTTAAACTTCCCATCGGTGAAAGCTTTGGCACGACTTCCCCTCAGGCTGAACCCTTTGATGAAGCCAAGGATTTCACTCCTCCACACTCTACAGCCAGGAGTCAGTTCAGATGCTGGTGACACAAGGCTGCTCGAGGGAGGGAGAGTTCCAGGGGCCGGTCCTCAGGTAGGTGCCAGCACACCTCTGACAGCCAGTTTGTCTCTATTGATCACAGTTTCAGTGGTGGCTTATGAGAGAAGTTGTTAAGAAGTGGTAATGATTGCACACTGAAGGATTACCTCTTAAAACCATGAGGATCAATAGAAAAATCTTTCTGCTAAAAGTTCCACTGATAACTTAAGACCCCAAACACACAGCGGCATTGCTCTCTGTCTCAACACCCAACATTTTTCTTTTTAATAGCCCAGTGAATTAAAATTTTTGAAACTACTTAATTGCTGGATTTATACTTCATGAAAGGATCAGTTGTAATTATAGGTTGTTTGGAGAAGGGGGTTTCTCTTTTAATTCTAATTGCAAATAATTGACTGTAAAACATTTTTGAGCATTACATTTAGAACAAAGATGTATCCTTTGAAGTCAATATTTGGTTTAGACCTTTCTGCAAAGGGGATGCACAAGAAAATACGTCTTGTTTCTAGTAATATTAACTTCTTATTATGGCAGCCATCGCAGCACTCAATCAGAGGGCTAGACCTTTCTGTGCAAAATACTCCACTAAAATAAAATGGATAGTCCCTGCCCAGAGAGATCACAAGGCATTTACAGGGTGATTCAGTAACAGGTATCAAGCAAAGAAATAAACATGGAGGAAATGATAAGCGCCGAATCAATCCTGACCAGTTCACAAAGCACCATTTTCCATACCCTCATTTTCTAGTCTCCTTACCCTGTTTTTAAATGACCTGTCACCACCACGAATTACTTTTAAGAAGGGATGTGGAAGGAGGCACTCTATCACTGTGGATTTTAGTTCCCATGGGACAACACACTTAAGCTGGTCTCCTGGAAGAATGAAGCGCTCCACCATCATTATATTACCTACTTATACAGGGAGAAGAGTTTTCTGGGTAAGAACTTCACACTTGAACACATGTATTTCAAAGGACAGAAGAACTTGAAACAAGCCATTGAAGGCTTGGGAAACATCAACGCAGTTTGGAAACCTTGACATGAAGTACAGAAACCAGATGGTTTAAAAGTGAGTCTGATCTGGTAATCTCTTTGAAATTTCTACTGAGAGGAAGGCATGAGGAGATCCGGAGGCTGCACACAGAGGTAAATTACATGTTTATTTAGAAAAGAAAGAGGCCAACTAAAGAAAGTACATACTGAAAGGAACACCATTGCCTGTGCTGTCTCAGGAAAAAAAAAAAAAAGTAAGGTGTTTTTGTTCTGGGAGAGAATTTATTTATTTTCTACCAGTACAGCACAAAGCTATTTAAAGACATTTGATCATTCAATTCAGTAAAATAGTAAAATTATTCAAGATGACTAGAAAGATTTGGGCCTAGGCTTGCAAATTTTCGTTATTTTCTCCACGGCCTTGAGGGTGTGATTCATCTGCCTAAATGTCTGGATCTAAACTAGTCACCTTAGGCTCCCTTGAGAGATAAGAGAGAGAAATCAGCACTTGCAAGGCGTTATTCATCTCATCCTAAGGCAGACGTCTAAAACCGGTCCCACAAAGGGCCCTCTGGAAGCGTCCCTCTCTCTGTTGAGCGTAAGCAGCGCCTGGGCTGCCCAGCCCTGCCCGGCCGCTGCACAGACCTCGCTGAAGGGTTTTAACTTCAGACGTTTTGAGGGGTCAGACTTTTCCTGACTCGATGTCTGTTTTTAGACAAGGAAATCTATATGTGCCTGTGGTAAGTACAGAGACAGCCTAAAAAAAACAAAAAAAAAAAACCCAAAACAGCAAACCTGTGAATTTACTTCTGAAAAATAAAAGGAAAATCAGTTAGTCTTCTTTTGTCTCCCCTGTTTGATTGTACACCTTGAAATCTCTAGAAAACCAGGTTTTATCCCAACTATTGAATAAAATATCTTTCCTGTTCTTGGTTGCTTAAATTTCAGTAGCCAGTCATCATCCTTCTATGTTATTAGCTCTCCGATAAAAAAGGAAGTCAAGGTTTTTCTGGATCTGATTCCCCCCTATATCCTAGATTAATGTATCCTAGATTAAGTTTGACAGAACTAATATTAGTTTGATTGTTCCTGGAATATCTCATCTGTAAAATGAGAGGATAAATCAATTCAACAGAGTACCTAGGGGAAGAGAACAGGAGAAAAGGACTCCTTTGTAAAAGAAGGTTTTGCCATGATGAGGAAACATGAAAAAATACAAATATAGGGTTGTTTTGACAATATGCTTTTGGCTGTAGAAATGCCCATTTCAGGAAGCCTGACAGTTATGATATAGGCAAGTGGCTGTAGAAAAGTAGCAGGAAAAAAAGAAAAAAAAATACAGCAGAGAGAAAAGAAGGCCGGTGAGAAATAATAATAATGAGAAAAATGTCGCATTAAACTTTGAGAGCAGCATCAGCAGCTGCCTACACCTGGAGGGTGAATGAATGCAGACGGCGGCCAGGGCAGCATGCTGCGTCTTGCGAGCATTCCTGCGGTGAAGGCAAGTCCCTGCAGCCCCGGGAACATTCCACCGCCGCCCTCCCGCCCCGCGCACGGCGCTGCCAGCTCTGCTGCTTTTCAAAAAGAAATAAAATACACATATGCTGCTAACATGGCCCCAACCCTGCACTTCACAGTTAGCTGGGTCTCCTTAGAAATCCTGGAGTAGCAATGCAGCATATTCTGGTTTTCAGTAAAGGCGGGAACCGCAGAGGAGCGAGCCAGAGCCCTTTCAGGGCAGCAAGGTGGGACAGTGTCCTGGCCCCCCGAGTAACCTCAGCTTCCATCAGTGGTCACAGCGACTTTGGATATTCATTTGCAGGAGAAAGAACGATGTGCATGCACAATGGTTTGCTCAGTCTATATTTCAACTCTGCACACAGATAAAGCAGCAGAGGAGACAACGCAGCAGTTGTAAATGATCATGGGATGCAATCATTAAAAGATAAAATGAGCCTTTATTTCCTACTCCAATTGAGCTTTTTTTTTCATACTTTACTACTTATTTCCTACTCCTACAGCCCCCTCTCCTTCTCTGCTGTGAGAAACTTTGCTCGATTTTTAATCAGCTACTGACCTAGATGTAGGTTGCACCTCAAAAAATGTTAATAAGCACTTCATTATTCTGATCTTTACTGTTCCGTGTCTGGGAATACTGCATATTCACTCTCCTGTACATTATCTATACCATAAGGGGTCTAAGCACACATAAGCAAATCTGATTAAACTCAGGACTCCACCAGCTACAGTTCAATGGGGCCAGAGCATCAACCAGCAGCGTTGTCTCCTTCAACTGTTGCAGTCTGTGAATTTCTGGAACACACCTTCCAGGACTGGTGCCGAGTTAACCAGGTGAATTTGTCTCCATGCATTCTGTTAGGATCCCCAGCTTGTACTAAAAAAAAAGCTGGAAAGAGTAGATGGATGGAAACAGAAAGCAAGCATATAAAGGCTCAGTTCAGCAGATCTGTCTTTGTGCTACCTCCTTCCAATTCTCATATGCTGCCTGCTGAGCTGACAAGAGGTGTACTGGCGCTAGATTTTTTTTTTTCTTTTGCCTCCTGTTGTCTTCACAGAATTTTAGAACATGCTGCCAGATGCTCACTCATGCCAGAGCAGGATGAGTAGTTTCTTCATTCCTAAATGAGCCCCTCTGATTCATGGTATGTGCTAGTCATTTTCTCCAAACGCCGAGGGAATCAAAGTTTCTCATGGGCCCCCTGTAGAAAGATTAACATGCTAGTAAAAGCCTGATTGGGAATGTGGGTAAATAATGCTGGTTTGTGTATTTGTTCTTTGCCTGCAGTTCTTCCTCTCTAAGCAAAGCCCATCAGCATTTCCATGGATATTACACCCATTATCATAATGAGCATGAGGTAAATCCTGCTCACCATCTTCTTGCTAATTCTGCCCTGACGGTGCTTCTGTAATCTTCATCAGATTGCATCTTCTGTAAAGCTGCAATAGCTGTAGTTATGAGATCATGTCCAAAGAAGCCTTAGGTTTGTATGCATTGCTTTATACATTTTTCAAAAGAAAACATGCACAGAGGAAACTCATAAAATGACTGCTCTTTCTTATGTTGCTTCAGAACTAAGAGACTTGTAAATCATTGCTGAATGGGATGCTATATGCTTTTCTGCCTCTATTATGTATTATGGGGAAATTAATAAGTAATGGGATTTGCAAGATGAAAAGCAAGGAAACCCATAGGGTAGGTGATGGAGAGGCATAATTTAAAAAGTCAATGAAAGGTTCTGTTAAATCACAGTTAAATTATGCTGATATTCACCAAAGACCTGTGGTAAAATGCTTTTTTCATAAAATATTGAGACTCCTTTCTGCAGTGACAAATGAAGGTTCCCACAATCCCGGAGGACTGAAGGAGCTGGAGACGAGCCCTTTTTACATCATGTGAGCAAGACAACATGGTGTACCTTCAGAGCACCGTCTCATCATGCCCCAAAGCTCCTTTCGGGTGCACTGATCCTCAGGACAGGTTCAGAGAACGTGCAGCATGGGTTCAGACTTCCCAGGATATGTCCTCTCCCTTCTCACCTCTTGCTCCTGACAAAGGTGGTCACCACATGAATTCAAATACCCACATAACTTGCCTTTAGGCTCTCCTAAAACCAGGCCTGTTCCACTCCCTTGCTCTGCATTTTCAAGGGAAAGGGAAACTCTCGGAGCTACCTTCCACATACTCTGCAGAGGTCTGCGGCGTCGCCCAGCCGTCCATCTCCGTTTACTCTGCACACTACTCATGGTAGCGAGTGATCTCTTGTTTCAGCATGTGCCCCACAGCACAGCCCTGGTCTGGCACGGAGCTTGTCGGCGCAAGTAAAATGTAAATAACCCTCCAGGCAAATCCCCTGCAGTCCTTCCAGTTCCTGCAGATACCTCGGCCTTGCAGTCTGACATCATGTCTGCACAGCAACTTCCCCGTGTGAATGAAGTCCTATGACGGAAATTGGTGTTAACGTAATTTTACCTTTAACTATATCGCTGCTCTATACACTGTGAGATAAATCCATTGATTTTTACAGGTTGTGCCATGTCATCAATACAGATTGGTACATAAGCCTTCTCTTTCTTTTCTCGCAGAAAAGAAATTCCTTTCACTGAAACTTTAGAAGTTTTGCACTTGGAAAACCATTTTATCAATTTGGTAGAAAAGGCAACGGAAACGAAGGGAATTGAAGAGCGTCAGTACAACAGTGTTGAAGACTAGCTTTTTGATTGGTGAATATGGGTGAAATTCCTGGCCCCAACAACAAATACGTGAGGGGAAAAGTATGTCAGGTGAGCAAGCGTTTCAAGAGATAAAACACAAATGCCTCTTCCTGATGCCTACGGATTCAGTACCCCGTTGGGCTTGATTTTCTTCTCATTTACATCGGGATACGGCTCTTACAGTAGGGTCCTCAGATTGCATAGGTTATGTTGAATTCAGCGAAACAATGTCAGTTTGCATCCTCCATGACTTTGCCCTGTTACCGAAGGTAATTTGGCATTGGCATGAGCAAGGACAGACTCAAACCCGCTCTTATATGCAATCACATAATATCTGCTATCTGCTAAATGAAGTCTTGTAGGAAATGGTTCAGCAGTGAAACTCTACCTTAGATCACATCATTTTAATGCATTTTTTTCTCTCCTGTTAAAGCTTGTAAAAAGTAATCTCTGCCTTGTGAAGAATTGTTTTGCATTTTGGGACCTTAGGGAATTAGATGGGGCTAAGTAATTATCAGGAAACGTCCATGAGTTGAATAGAAATGGACTGAATGGGCAGAAAGCTATACAATGCATTAAGATAAGGAAACTAAAATTCGGGAAACAACTAAAAAAGATAGTCTAACCTTTCGGTGGGCTTCAGCCCGTTTTGAATTCATTTGAACATATATTTTAAAGGCTGTTTAGAACTGTCTGCTCAAAAGTGCCAAAATACCTTTGTACATCAACACTACCTTTGACCCAAAGGGGAAGAAACCTGCCTCAGCTCAGATCTTTTCAAATATTTATAGACATATTTTCCATTTTGACCTTAATTTAAATGTCACATTTATTTCTGATAAAATTCCAACATCTCCATTGTTGGCCAAATCTACTGAAATACTCATGGGAATGGGAGGGAGGGAATGAATATCGAGACAAGAATCAAAATTTTGAAGCAAATTTTGGCTTCATGTGAAGGGATGAGCAGAGGCAAAGTACTTCTGGAATAAGTGAAAATGGCACAGTTAAGCACATGGATCCACCAGAAGGCAAACCTGGCAGGGCGGGAGCTCACAGGATGGAAGTCGTCCAGAGGAAACTGGGGACAGAATTAGCGCTGCCCCACAGGAGTGAGCACGTGCTGGCAGAGCAAAAAGAGACTGCAGAAAAAGTGAAGAAAAACCATATCTAGAAAAATACAAGACAAAGCTTCAGTGGATAGAGGCACACAGTCTTCCGAGCAGTCTCAAGAAGTCGTATCCCCTGCTCTCAGCTTCAGATTTAAAACAAAAAAAAATATTCCTTTCTCTTCCAATTTGACCATTTGTCATTCAGATTCAGACTGCGACTCCTGCTCCTACTGCACAGCCACCTCGCTGGCCCTGACCCGTGCCTGGGTGACAGCACCGAGAAGGGCAGCACCTCCGAGTTCCTCTAATGCAAACAATAAATGATTATATGCCATCAAAGTCCCACACGTGGGGTACCTGCAGCAATTTAGCGGGGGTTAACAATTACACGAGTACAAAAGCACAGCACCACCAGTGATGCTGGTTACTCTACCTCCAGCGAGCAGTGCAACCAATGCCAGACTGAGCATGGCTCTAGGAGATGAGAGAAATCAAGCTAAAATTTTATGAATATCACCACTTGAAAAGTCATCACCTATAGATATAGAGAGTTGCCTTCAGCAGTTCACACAAGCATTTATTACTACTTGTCACATCTTTTTTAATAAAAAAAAGAAGGATTTTTTTCCTCCTTATTTGAAGAGAGACAGAAGCTGAGCCCTTCAGGCAGACTGTGCAGGAGCGTCCATCTCCACATCAAAATGCTGCAGTAACTTATTGCTATTGCCACTGCTTTTCCTCTGAGGTCCTGCACAGGCAGAGGCTGCTTGAGATCACACTGTCCCCACGAAAGACAACGGTGTGGGACTGGGGATGAACGGACAGTGAAGCAGGAGGCGAGGAGGGAGAGACACCACCACGCTCACCACGCTGCGGTTCTGGGCTGGGCGCATCCGTGCATGAAAAGCGCTGCTAATGGAAGGCACGGCAGCTCAACGGTGCAACCTTTTATAGAGCCTTACGTTGGTAGCATTTCAAGACAACTGATCCCTATATTGAAGAACAGTGATCACCTTCACTAGCTCCTCCCAAGCAGCAGCCCTTGTAAATAGTGTGCTACAGCTGAAATTTGCTCTTATGCCAAGGGCTAACGTAGCATCACACCTACACCTCATTGCAGCCTGCTCCAAGAGGTTCACATCCCGTACAACCTCCTCCGTACGCTTCCCACCACTGCCCAACAGCTCTGGGGGCCTTCAGCCTCCTTCACCGCAGGCTGCTGAAGATGCAGCTGAAATAAAGTCCTTGTACTCGAGGGCACAAGAAAACTCACAGGGATTTCATTTTAAAGCAAGTTATTTGTAAAGAGAGATCATCTGTTACTGAGGGTGAAATGCCAGGAGCAGAGCATAAAATGGCAACAGGGATTTTAATTCTTATTAAGTTCTGTAGTTTCATTACTTTTTGCATTGAATATTTATGCAGTAATATAGCATTAGCGGCTGCATCTGTCTGTTTCTTCTCAATACTGCTATACTCTTTCCAAATAGTTCCCCCCATGTTAAAGGTGAAACCTGAAAAAAACCGACCCTAATTTCCTACAAAAAATCTCAGCATATCTAACATTTCTTCTCACCTTCCACTTGGGTCAACAGGTATCACATGTGCAAGACACACATGAAGTAACTACAGAAAATTTAAGCCCACACACTCTGATGCAGATTTAAAAATAAATAGGGGTTTCTGTGCTACTGGAGCAGCAGAACTGATGCAACGGAGCCCAGCAAGGAGGCGTGTGTCGGCCCCGGTAACGTCTGGGAGCTTCGGCTGGGCTCCGCAGGGATGCCCATCGCCTGCCTGCAGGACAACCTGCGCGCGCCCGGGACGAGCCATGCCCTCCAGGAGCAGCCCGGTGCTCTGCTCTTCACACTCACACCGAACCGCGTGCCTCCCTGGTTTGTTACGGCCCGTAACATAAATATAAACAGTTAAACTTTAATAAGGTCCTTAAGAGAAAAATAATTCATTGATTAAATAGAAATTAAATAATTTTTCCTGTAATTAACCAGAGCACATTTACCATAACTACAGTGAAAAACAGAAATGAGATTATGGTACTGTCTGAATACTTTCCTCTCGTTTGTTTTATCACTTACACAAGTGTAGTGCGTGATCTTACAAACTGTTATTATTGCACTTATTAAAATTCACACCAATATTAATTTTAGAGACGACTGAAAGGGATTAAAGTAGTAATTCTCTTACTTTCTAAAAATAACTGCCTTTCCAAAAGAAACCACCCCCCCAAAAAAAAAATCTAAGATTCAAGATAAAATTTCTGTCTTGCAGAGTTATCTTCCTATTTTTGCATCAAAAGCTAGTATCTACCACTTGATTTTTACAGTCCAACAGAGAGTAAATTTGCTTAGAGATAGCATGACAAGTGAGGCTGAAATTTAGGAGCTTTACAACACATTTTTACTGGGTGATTCCACTTTTATCACACTGGCATTTTCCTAAGATGCTGTTACAATTACCCATTGTTCTTTCTTCAGTTTTCACCGGGACAAATCCCAGTGAATTAGCAACTTTATATTACCCTTGTCACCGTGAGAGACATGCCGCATACCCCTGAGATGTAAATTTATAGTGCCACCGGCAGCATCTCGAAAAAATATAAAGGCCTTATTCTTCTCTCCAGCACGAACGGCTCGCAATCACAGGAGCATAAAGCTAACACAGGGGAAGACTAATTACAGAGAGGTTAGCACTGCCTCATGAAGACATATCTTGCTGTTCTTACCATGCTCCCAACTCTATAGCTCCTGCCTCTGCCCCTCGTTAGGAAACCGCGATCTCACACAACCGCGGAGGAGCCTCATCAGCGCAAAGCAGGCTCAGGCCCCGGTTTTTCCTAATTGCTGCATGAGGTGTAACACTGAAGTCTGATCCTGCATTAATTTTGAGACACGCACACACATCCAGGATAGCTGTAGGGAATCTTTCCATTTCAAGGGAGAAATGTGCAATTGTTTTTAATTTCGTTTTCTAACAAAGACGACAAGTCTCCTCGCAACGATCACTGAAGGGGATGGGGCGTTTTCCAGTCCTCATGCAGCACTTGCCAGCAGCTTCTCCGGGGTGATTTTATATTTGGATTGGCTTCGGATCCCCTGCATTTAACCCCCAGTGACAGGCGTCAACTTGATTAGAGGGGCTGTATGTGCATGTGTGCTTAAAGGGGGCTTTGAATTAAAACTATACGAAAACATGGGCCAGGAGAGAGGTTTTTATTAGGGTTAGCTATTCTCTTATGTGTGTGCGCACCTGATCCGGGGGGAGGAGGAGCTGGCTGTTGTTTTAAGTCTCCCTTTTCTTTTGTGCTCTGTCTGGGCAGGACCCGTATGTCTGGAATGCACCTTAAAACAGCCTTATCTCCAGAACCGATCATTACATGGCAGGTGGTGGAGCCCACTCTATTTTCTCATTTCTCTTCTTTTTCTTCTCCTCCCTTTAACTTCCCTCTCCACCCCAGGGTAGGAATTTCTGAACCTTAACCAGTAAACGTCGCATGGCTCACACCTGGAATCCACTCCTCTCCATCATCGCTCCGACATGGAGAATGAAAAATAGTGGGAGGAAGGACATGAAAAGCCACAACAGAAAGACCATAGGCTACTCGGGCAGATGAATGCCTATGATATTTTAAACTTGCACAGAAATTTAAAAACTAATGTTAACTTGTCTTCCCATTTAGTTGCCCCAGTCCACAACAAAGACAAATTGTTTCCCCTTCTAAAAATCAGCAGAGGCTTCAGTGACACTCCAGAAGTGGTGGCACTCGGCTGGAGAGACGATCTGGCAACGCTCCGTAGCCAGTGCTATGTACTGCCCAGCTCTCCCAGCAAGGGCTGCTGAACACCCCGGGGCAGAGCTCACTGTGCCAGCAAGTTCTGCCTACACCCTGAGCTAACCAAGTCCATGAGGCTTACATAGGACAACACAGTTTTTACCTGGACAAGAAAACATGTAAAATGACCTTCTACCTGCTCACAACGCCCTGGAAAGCCTGACAGTATAATCCTTTTAAAATATGAACATGTTTTGGTTCAGAGCTTTGTAATTGCAAGGGTTTGTTTAGGATCATTTACACATTCAGTATAAACGGTGTGATTCTGCTGCGTAGGCAGCCTTTCCCACGTCTCTGTGCTGCAGCGTAGCCATCCTTAGCCTTGGTTTTCACATCTGTGTTCTAACAGAGCCCGGTGCTCAGGTGCTTCATCTATTAATGCACAAACTTGTGTGCCCGGAACAAAGAAGGAGCGAGTGCTGCAAAGCCTGGACTAAGCCTGGACTAGCCTAACTATTAAAAACTTTTCAGATCTAAGATTTGGGTGCAGGATGGGCATTTGAATGCGATATCCTCCAATGTGCAATAGGTCAACACTAACTGTATCATACCTTGTTTGCATTAACTGTGAAGGTGCTGCCGTGACTGGTTTCATGTCACTGCCAAATTTGCCATAGGGGGCTGATAAGCAAAAGAAAATCTGTTCAAGTCACTGATCGTTATTTTTGGTTATTGTTTGTTTTGAACTTTGCTTGTTGCACACCTGGATTTTGAGACAGCTGACCACTTCTGTAAAGACAGTCCGTAGCACCAGGAAGGCAGGAGCCGGCTGGAGCCCCGGCCCCAGCACCCCCACGCCTGCAGCACTTGCCCTCGAACTTGGCAGCTTCTGGGGTAGATTTGGGCAGAGGAGAGCACGGCGCTGTTGTAACTTGTGCAGCAATGAACCGGCACAGAAAAGCCTAAGGATTAGAAGCATGCAAAAAGCCTGCAACTGTATCACCTTTGCTCTGCCACCCCTGAAAACATAGCCCACAGTTATACTTTCTGCGCTGGAAAACCCCAGAAACCACAGCACACGAGTAGCGGCGGAGCTGGAGGTTCTGCTTTAATTAAAGGAAGGTTTTATCACTTACAGACTTCTCTGGGCCAGAGGAGCAGGGGCGGCACAGAGCTCACTTTTGGAAGGGTTCAAGCAGGTCCCGACCCAAAGCCGGGGGGAGGTCGGCCGGGCCTGTCAGGCTGTCTGCTCCCAGCGAAATCATCCCCCCTTCAAACAGGCAATGCGGCTGCCCTGAAGGGAGAAGGGTGACGATGCTCTCACCCGGTGCCCCTCTCTGCTTCTGGCAGAAGGGCATCAGACCTAATTTTCTCCACACAGTTTAAAGAAAACTATGTCTAATTTACAGGATTAAGAAATTAAAAATCTGCACAAATCCTTCTGCTGTGTCCCATTTGTCTCATTCCCCCTGAAGAGCTGGAAGAAGACTGACCGGGTGACATGAACGTACACCCAAACACAGGAGGAACTCAACAGTGTTACAGCCTGGCATTGTGTTATCTTAATTATCTCAATTTACACCCATGTAAGAGGAAAGGGAACCAGGCTCTGGAGTGACCTACACCCAGACAGCGTCTGACAGTGCTGACGTTTGTCCTTGTTTGCCTCAAGAGGTGAATAAATCTACTCCCCACGCGCAGAACCCGCTGTGGGAGAAGGAGAATCCCTGCTCCAAGGATGAGCATCTTCTGGTGCACTGCTCTGAAACCAAGAGCATGGCCTTGGAAAGGAAAGCTCAGGAGAGCCATGGGTGCCCAAGTCCAGCCTTTCTTATTTTTATATTTTATTTTATAATCTGCTAAGGCTAAGGCCCCCTTTGGCCCTATTTCTTACCATTAACGGGGTTGTTATTTTCACGTATTTCCTATCAATTCAGGTTTGCCCATCTGGAGCAGGAACGGCTGTACACATTTTTTGAGCACCTCACAACATCCCAGCCCGATACGGACCCTGGCTCTCTCTGAATACCTGCCTCCAGGTGGGCAGATGCCGACCACCCGGAAGCATCATTCTCCAGAAATCCAGATTACCCACGTTAAGGTACAGGATATAAACGGGCTCTTTCCAAAGCCTCCTGAACTCCTCAGGTTTAATTGCTCACTTTTGAAAAAAATCTGTCTCATAAAGTTACTTCAGGTCTGTGTTTGAAATGATCCCAGGAATAAATGAATCAATATAAGAAGCTAAACATAGAGAGGGAGTTGGTTTTGTTTGATTCTTCAAACTTGGAACAATTTAGAGGCAAGAAATCTGCATAAATTATTTGAATAAAATTAATACTCAGCAAATCCCTGGAATTTAACCTTTGTCTTTTTTTCTGGGGCTAGAAATGCATTCTATTTACTTTTGTGCTAAGGAATAGATTGTGTAATTTTAAGCAAAGCTGTTCCCAGTATAATTTAATAGCATCAAAAGGTTTGCAAATTAATTTCAACACCACTGAACTGATTTTGTAAAAAAATCAAAAAGAATCATGTAAAAATTTCTGGACAAGATTTTAGAAATCAAATTCATTATCTTTAAAAAAAAAACAAACATTTGAAAAGAACTTTCTTTTGAAATGTTCTTTGCTCTCATTTTTTTAAAGGAAAATGTATGAAATATAATTAAATATTATGCTAAGAGACAAAGAAACTGCTTAATTCCACCCCAACTTTTTAGCTTTGCATCAGTCTGTGGATGCACTGAGGGCAATGAGAGCAGCCTGAGCCTAGACCCTCCGGGGATCCGATCCTCTTCCTTGCTTTCAGGTCCTTAAGAGCTCTTCCGCTCACTGAACTGGACTTCTCTTATCAGGGGATAAGAGAAAACTTTGCTGAAAACTTTGTCAAACAGTTCCTGCTCCCAGCTCCACGCCCGTTGGTGGGAAACCGTTGGGAAGCAGCGGGTATCTTCCACTGCCTGGATCGGGCTTTCTGCCTGACAGCACCGAGGACCTGAGACTAGCTGTGCCAACAGCCCAGACGTTAAAGCCAGAACGTACCCCACCAGAGTGTCTTCATGTTCCTGGTGTGCTGCCACTCTGAGACCCTCGGTGGCCGTCTGCAGCCCAAAGCTGTGGCCCATGGTTGGGGTGTAAAGCACCATAAATACCAGGGGACGTTACAACGGCTGGAGCAACATCAGCTGTGGTGTGACAGCTACACCGAGAGTGTCCTACCCAAGGGCTCACTCTGCTTTTGCTGCAGGATTAGCGCTTTGCTGCAGATGAAAAAACTCTGAATAAGGCAGAAAAATAATTAAGAAAATAGATAGAGACTTCATTTATCCCGCAAAACAAAAGTGAATGGTGGTGAACAGCTGTGTGTGCCTGTGCATGCATTTCTGTGCACACAGCCGGTGGCCACTGAAATATTTCCTTCTCTCCTGCACGTCACCGTGCCTTGTCCTTCTTTCCTTTATGAGCACTTACGCTAAAGGCATTAACTGTTCGTGAGGGGGGAGATCCTCAGCTCTCAGGATGCCATTAACTTTGGTCAAAGTTGTGGACCTGGACCGTACGTTCCTGAACCCGCGCCTCTCTTCTTTCCTACACTGTACACTCAAGAATAAAATGTATTCCTTACACCCAACTGCACCACAGCCATGCATCCGCTTACACTGGGCATCAACTTCAACTCAGCAGTGGTAGCAAAACCGTGCTTGTGCTGCATGTGCAGAGTCTTTGGGGATTTTTACTTAGCTTTATTGTTACAGCTGAAATGCAGAAAGAGAAATTCAAATCAGGGAAATGCAATAATCTCTGAGCCTGCTGTTCATCAGCACATCACCCATTAAAGAGCAGAGTCCTTTATTAAAAAGGACACGTCTTATTAAAAAGATATGAAACAAAAGTGATTTTTAATTTTATTGGGGAGACAGAGTCATTGCCAGAGACAGCCCATGGCTACGTGTGATGATCAAGTCAAGAGGGAGGGCAGTGAAGCACTAACACAAATATGAAGCTAATAACTTTTTTACTCTTAGGGAAAGTGCCGTTCAATTTCTGGTGCTCCAGGCGTGTGCAGCTTGAGTGGAAATTTAGAGAAATTACATCCACCTGCTTCCATTTCTTACATCCAGGGCCAGATCTTCAGCCAGCGTAAATCAGTTTATCTCCATGCAGCCAGGCAGATTTATGCCAGCTGAAGATGTAGCCCCTGGTCTTGCACTTCAGAATAAGAAGCTTTAAAATACAAATGAGCATGAACCCCTTAAAACATTCTCCACTCACAGAATGCAGGAGGAAAAACGGACCTCCAAAACTACCTTGTATCATCCCGCAGGCTGTGCTGCCTTTGGGGGCCGATATTATCCATCGGGGCGGGGGGGTTAAGCATACACCTAAACCTGAAAATACTGGTTAGTTTTTTTTTGGTTGGTGGGGTTTTAAGTATTGATTTTTCTTCCTTCACTAACACCTATTAGACCAATGTTTTATTTATGTATTTGGATATAGGCAAAACTAAAAGGGATTGTTTTCCTCAGGTCTGTGTGCCTGCTCTTAACCTCAGGAACTTGCTTGGCTGCCCACTACCTCCGAAGATGTATGCACATACTAAATGTTTTTGTACATTGTATTCCATACCGCTGCACGTCAGCAACAGGAATAAATGAACAGCAGCGACACAAATATAGATATCTCTTATTCCCTTACCAGACTTTTCTCAGAACAGAGACAGATCAAAGGTGAGACCATACCACTGCTCCTCAACAACTCGCATAATACTCCCAAGAGAGTCACCGGATAGGAAACAAGGCCAGCCATGGGCAGAGACCATCCCCTAAGGAAGAGCTGTTTCTCATCTGCAATGTGTCACCTACACATCACGTACACCCCTTCCCGCCACATCAACGAGATCCAAGCGTAAGGCACGTGCGCGCTGAGCTCTGCTTTGTCTTTCACAACAGTCACCTGAGGCCAGGCAGCTGCCATCAAGCACTGCTCCGCCACCCCGGGGATGCCACCGTCCGACACGCAGCCTGCCGCAGAGCTCCTCAGCGAGCCCCCGCCAGCAGACCAGCTCACTGGACGCTTGTGGGCAGATACAGCACTGCACAAAGAGTGAAAATACTGTAAATAATACAAATGTGGGATCCGGCGGGTCTAGTTTATTTTAGCTTTGCAGCAGGAGGGAATACCAGCTTCTCAAAGTCAGTGGCTTTGCGAGGTTTTGCAAGTACAGACAAAGAACAGTTTGCATGTGATTGAGAAACTGAATATACCTGTAAGACGGTGACTGATGTCAGACTCCCCCAGCCGCTTGATACCTCTGCTACAGTAATTCCAGAGCAATACATTGACGAAGCAAGTTGCTTCATGTTTGCTGCCTAGATAAAAAGAAATTAATTCAAAGCGGATGAGAGTTTAGCTGTGATATTGAGTGTTGCTGGATCCTAGTGAAGGACAGTTGCTGCAAAGTGCAAGTTGTAGACCTGCAGCACTTACATTCAGGTTTGTTTGAAATGGAGAAGTCTTGTGAAATAGGTGGTGGATGCTCTAAAACTGTACCAAAGTCGAGGACCAGCCAAGGACCGCATAACGTCACCTTCACATACATGTGTGCAGCAAATCTTCTTGAGTCACTGACCTGGCTCGGGGGCAGGTGACAGACTGCCTGGTGCCAGGGCACGAGGCACTGATATGGCACTGCGAGGTTTTTCATCTGACTCAGGCAGACACCTCCTGACGCAAGAACATCACTTGTTCATGTCAGGTGAGATGAGCAGCAACGGAGCCACTGCTTCCACCCGAGAGCTCATGGGCGACACAGAGCAACCCGGGGAGGGGGCACAGCCAGGTCCTGCTGCAAACACCCTCCTTGATCAGGTCTAAGCCCTTGCCAAGAGCCTGACAGCCCCGAGCAGGGACCACGTCCCATTCTGATCCTGCCTCGACTTTCTTCAGTTTCAGCCAAAGATGCTACTTGACATACTCCCAGCTAATTCCACATTCAGCCATGAAAAGCCTCAGGCAGAGGCAGGGCATGGAAATAGTTGCAGAGTTTCAGCTTGACTTTCTACTTCCTTGTTCCGGTAGAGATCTGGAATAACTCCCTCAAAATGTATTCAGATAAAGGAGCTTAAATGGGGCAGAGTGGTGCCAGATAAAACTCTACAGCTGCACCGGCCCTGGCACACACAGAAAAGGAGACAACTTGTGCTCATCCTGTCACAACAGCCTCTTACAGTCACATCACGTCCATTGTCCCTGAACTCTGAGAGGTGCCTTGAGGACACCCTTAAAAGCAGGTCATCCCCCAGTGCAGCGAGTGGTCCACAGGCACGGTCCCCGGCACAGCCAGCTCAGTGCAGGCAGGCAAAGTGTTCCCAGTTTATCAGGATACGGCCGGGCACACGCAGACAGGCTGTCAGGAGCACGGCCAGGGCGGAGCAGGAGCAAACCTTGCTCCCAAGGCTATTTGCCAAGAGCCACATGGGCAACCTTATGCAGGAAAAGGAGACAGAGCACATAAGACTTCCAATTCGCACAGGAGTCTCCTGTGTCAGGGTCTTGCCTGCACAGCCCTCCTGAGAAAAAGCATAGCTAATACGGAGGGAGCATGGTTTGGGTGTGAATTCTCTTGATAGCGTTTAAGCTCAGCCCCTTGGTGCTCTGGCTCAGCTTCGCAGGGGCAAAGGAAGAATTCTGCATTATTCACAATGGGATGGAGGGGAGCGAGTCTTGATTTTTTCCTGGGAACACCTACAATGTCTGCAAAATTACCTTCTGCCCATCCTGAGTCAAGACAAATCACTTGTATCTTTACAGCAGTTCGTGCAGACTTTTTCACTGTTCATGAAATGAAGTCAACCAACAACAACAACAAAAAGACTAACCGTGAAAGGGCTTTCATTCTTGGCTGAATGAGACAGATTGCCTAAAGTAGCATCTATGTTTATATTTAACATTGGTTACTTACACATCCACAAATGCCCTCTCAGAACATGAAAATACAAGATAGCATCAGGAAAGGCAAGCTAATGCCTCACTCCGTCATTAATAGAACAATGACATACTGGGATTCTGCATAAAGCCCCTATGTATCAGGTCTGCAAACAGGCACAATGTAAAACATGGTCTCACGTGGTAGGGACTTTGCTGAGAGTTAGAAATCTTCCATTTTTAAAAAGGCAAAGGGATCCAAATCAAACCTGAGCTGCCTCTCTTCCTTCGTCTCATTATAATTGTCATCATCAAAAATCCAGAGCTGAGATGTCACCTTAGACAGGAGAGCATGGAAATACCCGTTGCAACAGTAAATAATGCAAGAGAAGACTATTAGTACACAGCATCGGTTTTACGTCTTTTGCTTGTGTGATGCTGGAAGGTAGTAACAGCCCATCATTTGCAAGTAGAGTACCTCGCAGTTCTTAATTTTTTTTTTTCCCCAAGGTGTGGTCAAAGTTACTTAGGTAGACATTGTTCATTGAGCGAATGTGCCCCGAAGCTATGCATCCCACACTGGGAGAGGCAGAAGACATACGGAAAAGCTAAAATGGGAGCCACAAGCCCCCAGAGGTGGCAGCCAGCACATCGGCACTTTGGCTGTTACTAACACACACGGGCTGTCCCGGTCCTGATTCAGCAAAGCGCTCTAAGACATACATAACTTAAACCACGTGCTTCAGACCTTGCCAACAGAGTTTCTTTATTGCCCCAGCTACCCCAGCCTGAAATCAGTGAAGCCCGTGCAGAGCATGTGCAGGTTTGGTGTTACACTGATGCTACTTCTAACACCACTCAGTTTTGTCAACCTGGAGCTCTGCCGGAGCAAGGCAGGCTTGCAACTCACCACCCGTGGGGATGTGTCTAAGTAACTACCCTGGTAAAAACATCACACTTCTAACCAAAATAATTAAATTAGCATTATTAATGTTGGCTAGGCCTCAGTCCCTGTGACTTCCAGCAAAGCTGAGGCATATATTTTAAATACTTCTCTGAACCCTTTCATCTCATGCTCAACTAAAGCCACACATATACGAACACTCCTCTATTCCCCCAATCTACATAAAGATCAGAACATCAGCTGTTATACAGAATGATTAAAATTATCCATCTCTTATTTTAATGCATGGCTCTGAACAGAAAGGTGCAATTGTTCCCACAGGCAGGAAGACAGGCGGGAGCTGCAGGGCCCCCCTGGACAGCCCCGACGTGCGAGCTCGCCCCTGAGCCCCTCGGGAGCCGCGCTGCCCCGACCCTGCAGTACGGCCTCCGGCCGTGCGCCACCTCTTCCTTGCGTTTTCAGGTGGGATACGGTACAGGGTTTGCACAGGGCCTCCCTTCAACTACGGTTTCAAAGACGCCCCCCAAAGAAAGTGATTTTGCCTTTGGAGACGTCGCTTACAGACACAGAAATGGAAACGATTGTTTTTCCCTTCAACAAAGCAAGCTTCAAATTTCAGCCTGTGTTAAACAGCGGCCAGCCTCCATGTGCATGTTCCTAAATGCTGCCAGTGCTAGACTTGCTCAGAAGAACGAAGCCTCAAATTAAAAATTATTTATTTAGACACCATATAAAAGAATCTGGGTGTTACTTTAACACACCCAGCTAAAGCTGGGTTCCACGCACACGAGTACACATTATCCACGGCAGCGTCTGGATTGCCCCAGCTTTTCAGAAGCCATCGTACGTGGCACACCAACCGACCGAAGTGTGGCTATACTCAGATGCTAAGTCGTTTTCTTTGGATTTGAACAGGCATTACGGGCACGGAAAGCTCACACAGAAGGTCTGCTCACAGATGCACGGTTAGCCTAGAGAGCATCGCAGAACAAGTCAAGACAACGCAAAGCTGAATAAGGCTAAAGAAACGAGCGTTCCCAAAGGCGTGTCCTTGGCCCAGGCTGGAATTGCTGCTCAGATAAGCCAAGCATGTACCTTCATGTCGGGGAAAGGGAAGGGCTCAGGTTACTCACAAACTGCACTCTGAGCTGCAGACAAAAGGCCAGGAATGAGTTGACAAAGCCTCGCAGCTCGGCGTGCTGGAACAGCTCCCGGGAGCCGGCTTACAGGAAGGTCTGTCTCTGACCCAGCAGCCAGCGAGGACGGGAACGCGCGCATCCCACGAAGAGAGCCCGGCAGGGAGCAGGTGCTGGGGATGGGCACCAAGGTCACAGGGAAGGGGGGAAGGGGGGAGCGAGCCGAACCAGGACCTGTGTTGCTAAGTCTGTCCTGAACACGGTCACTTCTCCGAGGATGTCTCTTAATTGCACGTGTCAAATGTGAGAAGAGACTTTTCCCCCAGCACACAGTCACAAGCAGATACATAGTCAACGGCTGCAGAAACTTTTAAAGGGTTGTTTCCTACTTCCAGTCAGTAAAAACACAAAAAGAACCCAAAACAGAAAACACATTTCTCGGTATTTTCAGCTTCACTTGACTCACAAAAAACCACTTTGCCACATCCCGACTTTTTAACATTACCAGTAAATAGATTTAGAAAAAAACATCAGAAAAGGCTAGAACACTATGAAAAAGCCTCCAGAAGCCAAGGATACTTATCCAAACTAAACTCAAAATTTTCACTACAACATTTTGAAACTCAGCTTTGTCAGCACTTGCACGGAGTCAGAACAACCGCCGGTGTTTTTGCTCTGCGAACACATACGCGCTCATATGCGGCGATTGCATAAGCCCCGTGCAGCAGTGCCCGCCATTTCACAAGAAGCCTGAAGTTTCCCAGAAAACAATCACAACGGCCCAAGTACTAAATAACACTGCTTTATCTAATAACCGTTTCATATACTGAGGGATGAACATTTTTCACCAGTGCAGGTAGTTTTTCACTAAAGGCTGGCGTACCCCTTTGTATAGAACGGCATAGCAAAGCTTACCATTTCCCCCCAAGCTTGTGCTCTACCAAGAGAGCAAACCCAAGATCAGGGGTCTGAAAGATGTTTGTGCCCAAATCCATTATTTAGAAACCGGTGCAGAAAGGGCACAGCCATGGCTGCATGGCTCTCTACGTTCCTCTTTAAAAGGAACGCGCTGGCACACGCTAAAGGTAACTGAAGTGTCACGGCAGGAAACAAAACTGCATAGAATCACAAATAGATTGCAAAAACTGGAAGAAAACTGCATCTGCAAATAACGTCAGACCTGCCAGCAGTGTTCCCAGCCATGCCCTAAGTATGAAGGTGCAGAAGTCAGACTTAGCTGCTTCTGAAACCGTAACATCAGCTTCGCACATGGCAACACCCTGCTTACTAACGTGCCATCACTCTCGAGCATGAGCCTGCCAGCTGCAAAACTACCTTCGTGCTGCTTTGTTTCCTGAACTGTGAAATCTAATATTCTCTTCTTCTATTTGCACGCTGACAGAGCTTCCCAGGAATGGCCTGTTGGAGCCAGGTAACAGGAATGAAACTAAAACCCAACAACTTTTAGGAAAAGCTTTCTGAAAGAGCAGGCAGTGCATTTCATTTAGGTATAATAACAAAGAGACCGACACCTTTCTGAGGGTGGGGGCTTTGTGTAATTTTCAGGCCTGGCTCTCCTATTACAGTGGGTCTACAGCAACATAATTCATCTATCTTCCTCAGACGTACTGCTGACTTAGAGTTTGCGCAGCTACAGATGCATGCCCGTAGTGCTTTCAAAGAGGCTTGGCTTTATAGTTTACAGCTTTCCTAGTTTAAAAGAAATTGTGCCTGTAGTCCACAGATCCCTTGGAAAACAAGCTATCCTCTGTCCCTCCCACCCACAAGAGTTCTCAGATTCTTTAAAATGCCTGTTATCGTGCAATGTAACTTTTTAGTGTTGCTCTAAACTACAAAACAGAAGGAGGAATATTACCTCCATATTTTCCAGAAAATAGGTTTCTGCGTAATTTAGTTTTCCACCCTGTGCTATGTTTCTCTGTACATTTTTATAGTATAAATAACACAGATCTCTATAGACATATATCTGTATCTGTGATTCAGCTGTATCAGCTTCCTGATACGCTCCCTCCTTAGCCCTGAATTTCTGCCATCAGTTTTTTCACTCGGTTAGGAGCATGCAGCAAGCAAGACTTCAACCTGGGAACAGGCAAACAGGGCTCTTAAAACACAGCTGTGCATGGAGAGGCAGAGACCTCCACAGACTGACAGCTAAAACAAAGCCAAATGTTTTTTTCAAGGCATTAAAAGGGCACTAAGGCATTAAAATTCACAGAGAACTCAGAAATTTCATCTTTTCTGCTTAAAAGTTCATTCCCTGTGAGGGCGGATGCCAAGACTTTTTTCTTGCCTTCTTTTTTTTTTTTTTTTTTTTTGCAAACATAAAACTGAAAAGTATACTCCTTAGCAGTGCTCTGGTGGCTTTAGGCCACATACATCAGCTTAAAAGGTTTATTTTTAACTTACTGTTGCATTAGTCTTGTCAGCAGGATGATACATTCTGCCTCCTCGCTATCAAACCAAGCGTGCAGACCCAAGTGGGCACAGAGTTTTAATTCTGAAGTGACCTGTGACTGCAGAGTCTATTTTGCCTGATGGCTCTGCAGCATGCGGGTCTGGAACACGCATCTCAGCACAAATCTCTCTGTTCAATAAGGTTTAGACAGACTTTACAGCTGAAACTCACTGAGAGCAATGAGGCTGAGCTACCCCAGCCAAAAGGCAATGTTAAGATTGTTTGTTGGTCTGATCAAAGCTGTCTCTCACACACTAATCCATTGCACCGTGCATAAAGCAGCTCGGCTTTTAGGGTTACTCACAAATGCCAGCCAGGGAGCAACGCGCTATTGCAGAACTGTAACGCAGGAAGAGATAAATTGACAA
The DNA here is from genome assembly GCF_965183815.1 of Platalea leucorodia. Classification (NCBI taxonomy): domain Eukaryota; kingdom Metazoa; phylum Chordata; class Aves; order Pelecaniformes; family Threskiornithidae; genus Platalea; species Platalea leucorodia. The sequence goes on from NC_138841.1 coordinate 3,624,532, forward strand.
CCAAAGCTTGCATTTTATTCATCTTCTAACATCGCTGTTTTTAAACCCTGATCTAAAGACCAAGCAAAAAACTAATAGCCTATAGTTATGTCCTAAAGTAGAAATTCAAGAATTACTATAAATTTCAGTTCTTGACCTCTTGCAGACAGAGAAAATGCAAGTAACCTTCCAGTAATTAAAACACAGCCATCCTGCCTTATCTTCAAAGGCAGAGGAGAAAAGGCCTGCTACCTTTAGAGCCTTGGGATACTGCTTTACAATTGAAGTATAATCAATCTTTAATTATTTCATTTGAAGGTTATTTAAGCCCTTCCCTTATGACAGCCCCTTCGGAAAGCCTTAGCAGAGATGGGGCAGCAGCTGCCGAGTCTCCTCCTCCCCCAAAGGTGCTCTGGAGCAGCGGCACGAGCCGACACCGCCACGCTGCAGCTTCAGTCCTGGCACGGATCTTGTATCGGTGCAGCTACGTTGGCAGAGAGCGTGGTTTTGACACAGAAATTCATGTAGAGCAGCATATCATCCAGCGAGAGAAGATATGTTGGCACGGAGGTGCCTCATTGTCTTCTCAAGGAGCTTCGTGTCCATATTAGCTCGCTTCAGCACACAATCGCATCCTGACACCTGCACCATCAACGGCTTTAGATTTGGCATTTTGTTAATGCTCAAATTTATGTACTTTTTCAGTTGTTCCTGTCAAAAGTCACTTTTTTTTCCCCCCTACACAAACCTGCATCACACTGCTTGAGGGGTGTTATTTTTCTAGTTACTGAAACAGCAGAAAATACCATCTTATCTACAGTTAAAGGTTGTGCTTCCTTATTTTTCCTGGTTTAATGCATCAGGATTTAGCTGGTTAATACTTCATACCTCCGAGAACGTGCGAGTCCAAAACAGCAAAATGAAAAACACTATGGAAGAAACAGCAAGGTTTCCAATTTTCTACTTTACTGGAAAGGCAGAAAGATCCTTTCCAGTGTCTCAGCACCTGCAGGCACGCTCTTAAACTCAGCCTTAGTTTGCCATCCCCCAAACATTGGTGGGAAATACAGAGCTAATCGGATGTGTCACCAGCATCCTTTTATAAGCCCTGAGCGCTCTGTTGAAACATGAATGTGGCACCTAGAAGTAACAGCGCAGGAGAGCAGGTTGCAGCTTGTTGGCTCTTTTCAGTGGTGTCTTAAGTGAACGGTACCTTCTGAAGCAATCGAGTGAAGCCAAGCAAAAAAATATGTACAAATAATTTTTCCTCAAAAACTTACTTCTTTTAAAGAAGCAAATATTTTCATGGAACTGTTCCCTGCTGCAAAGACAGAATTAAACCTCCTGGAAAATGGTTTTCTTCCTCTGCTTCTCTGTCTTCCATCCTTTCCTTTTTCTGCCTATTTTTTTGTTTTACTTTAGTGATGAAAGAGGAGAACAAGGGCAAAATGGCAAAACCAAACTTGGACAAAGCTATTCTAAAGTCTCAATTTTCTTTTTTTCAGAAGTCCTGACAGAATGAAAAGTCCAATGCTCTGTTATGCTACCATGTATTTATTTGCACACTGGTTCAGTTTGAGAGGAGCTCTGCTGAAAACAACAGGGCAAGACCTCTACCTCTGTGCGGGGAGCTCTCCGCAAGGAGCACAGACTCCATGAGTTATCCTGCCCTAGTACCCACAGGCACCTTTTTTGTAACTTCTCTACTTTGGAAACACTACCTGCTATTTGTTGCATGCTTGGACTTTGCTCAGAGTAGCCACTGACCCTACCCGCTCGGGCTTGCTTTGCCATATACTTCCCACAACCGGAGGCTGCAAGAGTTTCAGCATGGAAGAAGTCCCGTTCCCTGGATATGGCAGCGAGGAGAAGCCGGGAGCCCTCCTGCTCTGCTGCAGGCTCATCAATACTGAGCTCTCAGGAAAGCTGCACAGGACTGCCAAGGATACACACTGCAGTTGAATCGGATGCCTCTAAAGGAAGAAAAGAGCCAAACATATTAATGTGGAAGAGCCAGATACTTAACTACGCTGCAGAACCAGGTGTGCTAGCTCATGCCAACTGCCATTGCCAAAGGGGGAATGGGAACAGAACAGAGGCAGTGTTTTCTTTTAAATTTGGAAGTGAAAGGGAGAAAGTAAACTCTCATGGAGCCTGGGGATGGGGTGAAGATGACAAGAGAGGTTGGTGTAATCTGTTTTCTCTCTTCTGCAAGTTGCAAATGAGCAATTATGGCTGAGAATATTTGAAATAAAATTACTGGAACCTGTCATCAGTTGGTTGACCTCTCTACAGACGCCTTGTTGAATGAGGAGTATGAGTAGAGTCTTGGCTGTATCAAGCCGTTAAGGACCTAATGCCATTTAGCGTAGATGTGAATTCATCAGGACAAGCGCCTCGGAAACATTTTGGCAAGTTCTGTCTTTTTCCTTGCAAGTTCCAGTAGACGCAGTCTTAAAGTTGCTATAGGTGCCCTGTTCCACCTCAGAGACATCTGCTTGTCAGGGACGAGCAGAACTCAGCTGAATGGTGAAACACCACATTTCCTCTATTGGTGTGATGTAAATGAGAACATACGTTGCTGAGCAGCTACCGTCAGAAAGCAAGAATACCCGTAAAGCAGGCTTTAAAAAGAAGTAACAGTAATCAGTAATTCAAATCATAGAGCTGTAGTCTCAAACAAGTGGTTAGGCGATGGTACAGGGATAAATCTCAAAGAAACCTAAGCAAGTCTCAATCTTTCTCTTTTTCTGTATTGTTCTGGAATACAAAGACTTTCTTATAAGCTTTAAGTCTTAATTTTGCAACAAGTCTTTCTCGCTATTCACAGCAATAAGCTTCAGCACAGAGAGACAGAAGCAGTTGAAGAAACAGACTGCCTGAATAGTGCACATGCTCGTGTCAGCGTTGAGCAAGACTGAACCGTGCTCCCACGGATGACTTGCAAACACTACCGTTCTCACCACAGCTATGGTTTGCGGAGACTGCAGGAGAACGGAGCGGGGAAGATGACTCCCTATGATCAAACAAGGTTTTTTGGCTTCACTTCAGAAAGGTTACAAGATGGTTTTCCTTTTATGCAAGCGGGAGAGTAAGTGCTGCACAGGGAAAGGGTGCAGGAAGGCTGGTTACACTGCAGCACAGCAGAGTCAAAGAAACCATGCAAAATAAAAGTGAAACACAGTATTAGTCTGTGGTTCATTTTCCTGTGATGGGAAATATTAAGAATGCATAGTCTGAGGGCTCCATTTAATCCTTACTCCTATGAAGGCAGTTGCTTTATAAAGATGTTTTTCACAATCATCATAAATAAACTTCGGAGGCGAACAGGGGAAAACCCTCAAGTAATTATTCTCCACCTGCTTGTGGACTGAATTTACAGTGGGCAATTTCAGGAGACATGGCCCTGAGCTTTCCTCTGCCGTGTTTGATGTCTCAAACCTGCAGACCAAGTAAATAATTTGATTCCATTTATTGGACAAATTTAGAGGTCAAAGCTGACAGGTCTTCAAGACCACACAGGTTTCCTCCTTGGAAGCCAAGCGGTGGAATGTGCCTTTCAGATACTGCAGGGAAGAGCCTTCATCCCCTGACATATTTCCATCAGCAGGGTTTGAGAGCTCGCAGCAGCAGTTTTATGATGTGTTGGCAGCTTTTTCCACCTAACGGGTACGTGTTGAAAGTTTAAGGGAACTGATAGTTGAAATGATTGGGTATTATGGAACATTATGTTCCTACCCACCTATCCATGTCACTGCCAGTCCCACCACATCTGGCCTTGACAGCAGCAGTTGTAAACTTCAAAAGGTATTTGTTGTTTTGCAGTAGCAAATAAAACAAATAAAGAACTGATTTGTATCTAAAAGAACTACTGTCCTGACTTCAAACCGTGCAGTGGTGCGAAACTGTGGTGAGTTTGGCTTATTGTTTCACACAGTCCTAAGACAATAAAAGCAAGCAATGAATAGTGAAAGCCTTCAGTACGTATTTCTCATATGAAAAACACTGACTTCCTTCTCTCTAAAAGTATTCCAGCAGACCCATTTATAGACTGATGTGTTCACCTCCACGTTCAAAGTGTGTGGCAAAAAAATGAGAACTTTTAATTCATAATTGTGGGTACGATGGACACTGCTGCTCAGTGCAATTCAACGCAATCAAAATTAAAGCAGCAAACCTTGTGACCTGCGTCATAACGAAAGCAGCCTGAATTTAGAATCTCTGGTTTACCCAAAAACGGAACAGAAAAGCAAGATTCCAGTGCAGTCCTAACATGGAAGACAGTCTGGAAGAATAGTAGTAAGTTGTTAGCACTACAAACAGAAATAAAGAAGTGAAATTTAATTTTTTTTTGCTTACTTGGTTATCTACACCCTGCTCCACTGGAAAGGCAAACTAATTGAAATATTTTGATTCGTGCAGATTAGCAGACTTAAAAGATCCAGAAATAATCTGCCTTCCAGAATATTTTTGCTAAATGCAAAGTATGGGCACCTCAAGCCTGGCCTGCAGAGCTCTCCCACAGCAACGGCTCGGGAGGCCGCGGGGCAGACCCTGCTCTGGGAGTGCCGTGCCCACTCCCACGTGGCACCACCAGCGCCAGGCAGGTGACTGGGCACCTTCCACCCCAGCACCCCAGGGAAAAGGAGGGCAAAGAGAAAGGTTAAAAAAAAAAAAAAAGAAAAAAAAACGGAAAAAAAAAAAGAAAAAAGACTCGAGAGATTCACGTTAACACACAACGGAACTCTTGGAGTCTCACAATGAACTGCCTTCCCTTAGACCTGGAATTAAACCCATTGCATCGAAGCCCTCTGACAGAGCAATCCTACGCTTCACGAAGTTCCTCTACCCAAATTCTTTGCAAGGAGATACCCCCACAGCAGGCTTTTACTGCTTGAATTACTAGTTTAGAGGGATTACATTACAGCCCCCACCTCACAGCGTACTGCATGCTCCAGAGCTAGCCCTGGAGTAGGTTTTCCCAGTTCCGTAGCAGCTCTGCAAAAGCAAAATGAAATGTTTCTTACACAGGAAAGCAAATACAAAAGTTAAGCAACTTGACCTAACAAAACATCAAAACGTTCTCTTCCAAACTGGTCACTTGCAGTATTAATGCTTTTAAAAGTAAGCCCTTTGAGAGCAGAAGGCCGCCTAGAAGCGCTCACTTCGGAGAGGCAGGAGCACGGCAGCCCGCGCTCCCTCGGTCGTTTGGGCGCTCTCTGCAGCACCGCGGGCGCCGGGGGAAGGCAGGTGGGCCCAGGCGCGGCCCGCCCCAAGCCCCCGGCGCCGCGGGCCCTCCCCGCTCCCCCAGCGGCCGGGCCGGGCCGGGCGCCCCCGCGCAGGGAGCGCGGGCGGCCGCGGAGCGCGGGGAGGAGCCGGGGCGCGCCGCCCTCTCCATTGGCTGCGCCCGCGGCTGAGCGCGGCCTCCTGAGCAGGCGCGCAAATAAAGACTCACCTGCGGCCAGCACCTGGGCGGGGGCTGAGCCGCTCCTCCGCTTGTTTTAAGACCCCCTGCGCCTTTGGTGTGTGATGAGTGCCCGTCTGCTCCTCGCCCTTCCTCTCCCGCGCTGCCAGTCCGCCCGGCCGGACCGGGCCCCCCAACGCTCGGTGCCGCCCGAATAAGGGACCGCTCGTGTGCCTCTGTTTCACCTCCTCTGGGATTCTGTTCAAAAGAAGGACGAAAACGAAGAAAAGAAACAGTCCCCGAATTTATTTATTTACCAGCTGTTTTATTTTAGTTTCCGTCTCCTTAGTCTTTTTTTATTTTGGTTTAAAGTTAAGTAAAGCAGTTGCAAGACGGGATTGGTACCTAGTTAACCAAGACAGGTGAGTGAGCGGTACAAGCACGTGTTCTTCTGTATTGTATAGAAGTGGTGGGAGCTGGGGGAGCGTCGTGCCTGGGAGTCACTTGCTGGAGAGGTGGTTTCTTTGGAAGGCTGTAACGAGGTGCGTTAATACCATTTATACAGCAGAAGTGCTGCTCATTCCCTACAGCCATCAACGCAGCTGCCCTTTGCTGTGTGGAAACAGGCCAGGAAATAGCTTTTAAAAGGAAAAATGCAAACATCTTAAACATTTCCTAGGGATATCTTAAGTCATAAATAATAGCGGAGTTATTCAAAGAAACAATTGATGGTACATGGAGAGATTCCCTAAAAAATATTTCCTACACTGGCAAGAATTATGTGGTTATCACTGGCCTTCAAGAACATCATAATTCAATTAGAACCCACGGAGTTGCTCTGGATTCACATTAGTGCAATGAATACCGGATTTGAGCAGCCATCTAAACTACCATTTGTAAGAATTAAGCTTAGTTTCAATCAGTTGATTCTTCTCTTGATTTTCTATGCAAAGCACTTAAACTGTTTTCTTACCTATTCAGAGGTATCATGAAAAAGTGAAATATATATGACTACTTCCATAATTGTTATTTTTCCTTATAGAGAGAGTTTTAACTTGCATTAGTTTGACAAGTTTGCTAAGTACTTTGAAGTCCAAAAGTCCTGTGTTGCTGTGTGGCATTACGGATGCTGAAGGCTCAGGCTCGGTGAGCTCTCTCCTGAGAGGCAGAGCTTCTCCCTGGGATCAGAGGAGCCAGTGGGCTCAGGTTGCTTTTTCCCCCCCTTCTGTGGATGGCACTGGTTATGCTGGCTGTTGTGTACCAGCAAAAGAGAAGAGTCCAAAGGCCTTCTCGGTCACTTTTAAAACAGGGAATCACGAGCTTTGTAAGTGACTTCAGCTACTGCTGTAAAATCGGGTTCCTCTCCAAGAGCAATGCACAGTGGTAAAAGCCAACCAATTGACTATGTTGTAAAAAACTTGCTCAAAATTAAGACAAATGAAGAGCTGTTTTCCCTTTAAAAACCAATAGTAGCCAGTTTCAAGCTAAGGCTTTGGAAAAGTGAGAGGGTAATACCAGAGTAAAGCAGAAAAATGGAAACCCCTGAATGAGCAGCAGAACGTGCTTTGAGTAGGAACATTTCCTAGAAAAGGCCCAGGCAAAGGTCATTTTCCAACATAACACCTGGATCAGGTAGGGGTTGCAGAAGAGTATTGCCTCTGGAAGTGACAGTTCAGAAAGCAGTTTTTACTTATGCTTCATTTTAAATATAAGCTTATGTTACAGTGAAACAAATTATTATATACTTTTCTAACCAGGATTATGAGCTACTGGCGCTTTTGAGAGCACTCAGGGCATTGCACTGAAAATTTCAAGGGCTTGCAATCACTGGGCCTAATGCAAAGTCCATGTAATGTAACAAATGCAATGAGCTTTGGCTCAGAGCATCAATCTTTATCTCTTAGTTCCCCTATAGACAAAGAAATACAGAAACATTTGCTCACTTTAAAGTTCAGAGAAGTCCAGTACAATTTTATCTGACCTTTAGTTAAAGGTTTGCCACTTCTGAGGATGCAGCAGATCTTTGCTACTGCTCAGGTAGATGCAAAAGACTGCAGCCTGACTCTCAAGGCTTCTCCCCAGGGAGAAGCAAAAACCAAGTGGTATCTCATTAAAAGGCTGGAAAAAAACCCTCATACTGGTAACCTTTAATTTACTTTAAATTGGTTGTTCAAGATTGAGGGGTAGTTAGCTGTTGGAGGTGGGTCCCTGGAGCTTGTATTTCAAGTTTTTATTACCATTGTTTTAATGCAAGATTTTGTCGATAAGCACCTTTACTTAATAATCCGAGCTGTTCCTGAAGGAAGCCGAAGCCAAAGCCAGCCTTGCAGCTGTTTATTTGCTCTCCTGGGCATGCTGGCTTTGTGAATTCCAGGCACGAAGTGGTTAATGGCTGGAAGCTGTGCATTAGGCATTTATGGTGCTAAAGCCCGTTGTAACTTGCCTGATAAAAGGCATTTCAAATAAGCCAGGATTGCACAGAGGAATTTCAGTTGATGGGTTCCTGCCTAGGCCACCCTTTCTCAGGACTTACCCAAATGCTTTTAACATGTCTTGACAAAATGAAGGGAGAGGCTTCAATGCAGCAACAGACAGCAGGTTTATATTTAAGCAAAAGTGAGAGAGAAACACCCTAAGCTATTTGTTCTGTTAAATCCTCTATCAGCACCTCCCAAGTGGGGGCTTTTGTGGGTTGGCTTTTTTTTTTTTTAAGCACAGGCAAGTATTTCAGTTCATCTTCAAGTCAAGTTTTTGCATCCCAACCTATCTTTTCCCAAGCTGCAAAGTACAAACAAATTAAAAGTTGACATCTTAAGTTGCCCAAGCGCATGGGAGAGTTGCCAAAACACATTGCTACTCGGAACTGGACCCTTTATGTCACTAAGCACTTTGAAGGTCCCAGTTTTCCCAGGTGTCAAGGGGGGAGGAATGGAGGCCTGGGTCCCTTAATTTGGCTTCACGTCCCTGTGAAGCAGAGCCACCCAAATTGGAAACAATATTTGTCATCCCTTGCTGGGATATGGTGAACTTTCATTTCACTTATGGGATTTGTGTATTTCGGGGTAGGGTTTTTTTTTTATGTTTTCAGTTCTTCAGATGAGAAGCAACATGCAATGCTAAGTATATCCATTATATTCAGACTTCAATATTAATTTTACAGGTAAAAACAGGACATATCTAAAAAGATTAAAATATTTCAATCTATAATCAGATTCCTTTGCAAGAATCTCAGAAACATCTTTACTGCAGAGATACAGGGATGGGTTGGATTGGTTTTTTGGGGGGGCATATTTCTAACAGTCTTTATTTTCCTTATTTTTGTCTCTTTCGCAGATTGGAAGCTCTTTGGAAGAGGCTACACATCTTTTAGAGGGTTTGGACAGTGCTTAGCTTAACTAGTTGAATCTTCATGGTACCTTAGGGCAATCCCATAATATACATAATCCATTTCACAGATGCAGTACGGTGTGTGCATGAGCAGTGGCAGCCTGGCAATGCCATGTCGGGACAAGTGCTGTGTTCCTTGCTCTGCTATCTGCCCATGCTTTACAAGAAGCCTGAAGCAAGCAGACTCCAATTACCATATCATGTGGGGCTGTGACTAAGTGAGATTATTTCTCCCCTATCTAGGCTAAAGGGAAGTAGTAGCTTAGCACATTCTCATTATTGCCAAAGGTCTTTAAAAAGAACCAGCATGTATAAGAAAATTGCCTACTGGCATTCTTTGGATTTTGCAAATTCAGGGGTGTAAGGCCAGAAGGGACGATGGCAATTATCTTGTTGGGCCTTCCTTGTAAAAGCCATAAAAGCTCAAACCCTTGAGTGTTTAGTTTGGCGAAGCTCGCAGTAGTTTAAGACCTTCAAAAGATGGCGAATCACCCTACCCTTTGGTAAGTTGTTCCCACAGTTAACATTACAAAGTGTACCTGGCTGCTCTGTTACAGGCTGAAATTAAAGTGAATGAAAAAACAGGGTATGGAGGGAAAAAAAGAGCAAGTGAAAGTTTCAGCCCATAGCATCCCCATAAGGACTGGTTGTAGAATTTCACGCCTCCTACATACAACTCAAACATCGCAGGTGTGCCAGCTGTGCTTCCCTAAAAGGTACGTTAACATGCGATAAACTCGCCTGCGTTTTCCAAGTGAAATAAGGACGATCCATGGGTTCTGTTGTCCTTCATTCCACCGGAGTCTGTCTCATACCTAACCAGATTTCAGTGGAGTGAAGCACAAGAGACATGGAGATGAATCAGCAACAAGAGGAACTGCTTCCCACTGACAGAGAAGGGAAACTGCATGGAAATTTGGATACACCAGGCATTCAGAGATCAAGCATGCTGGGAAATGGAGAGGTGCAGTACACAGAGCATTTTAATAACCTGAATATTTCTTGAAAGTCTCCAGTAAGAACCCATTTTGAGAATGTACTTACTTTCTGCATAACATGTAAAGATTAAAAGTTTACAAAGACCACAAGCTGCTTTCTGGAAGGCTTAAATACCTTATTAGCAGGAAATTAAACCCTAATGTGGATAAATTAGATGTGTAACCCCATCGCTTTCAGTCCTCTTCCCTCTAGGATGGTATATCCAGTAGAGAAACCCGATTGTAGCCTTGTTTCGGTGCACACGCACCGCTCTGCATTCCCTTGAGGATCTTTCTCTAAAGAATCACACCAGCAGTGCCTGCTTCCTTCCAGCAATCCTGCCATGCTGCCTTCAGAATCTGGCAAAACTCCATTAAAGTTTTAGACCCATTTATTTTGTAATAAAATGAATGTAAATAAGATTTCAGCTGAGGGAGACTTTAGATTTTTCAGGCTGAACACAAGATAGATCTTTTAAGGTGTCAGTGTAAATTCCTCGAAGGTTAATACAGTTAAACATATTTGATGCATAAAAGTGTCACATCTAACACTAATCATTCACCAGTTGCAATTGCCTTTTCAAAGTCCTCACTTCCCCAAGACGAATGCCCCAAAAAAATGAGGTCTGGCAAATTTAAAACAAAAAACAAATAATGTTCTCCTACCATCAAGACATATTATTTGCTTTGATAGATTTAGTACCAAATTTCAAGAATTTATTATCCTGTATTATTTCTCAGCTGCCGGCCTAATCCTTCTTTCCCCCTCCCCCTTCTACGTGTCTGACTTTAAAAGCATTCAAAAACTACTTGCTGATGGCTTTTCTTACAAACGCAGACCTCTGAAGGGTTTGCTCCCTGGAAAGCCAACAGCTGGCTTCCACATACAGCGGTGCTGAGCTCTTCCAGTCAGCAGCGCAAGATGTCAAAGCTTCTGACATTTATTTCCAGGCTCATTCTTGAGCATAACACACACCCTGTGTTGGGTATCTTACAAAAACTTATTTCCCTGCTTAGTGTTAAAGTTACACTCTATTCAAATCAAATCATGACAATAACAGGACCACAACATATTTTCAAACCAGAACGTAGCCAACCCCATACTGTTTCAGTTTTCTCTACTTTATCCCGCTAATACTCATCTCTGTAGGTATCTTGAAATACATAACAACCACAAAGAGCTCTTGATATCTTTTCCTGAAGTATTTTTCTTCAGAGCATCCCAGAACAATTCCAACCTTAACAAACCATTCCTTAGAGTGCTGGTGGTGATTAATGGTGGAGGCTAACGAGAACACCGACAATGAATTGGGGTTCTTTCCCCATTACATTTTTAGTGAGACAAAGAGTGGAAGTGCAAGAGGGTAAGCATTACGTGTCAAGCATAAGCAGATGAAAAATACACAAGTTTGCTTATTTACCAATTAAGGGTAATGAAATAAGGGTACCTACCTTCCCACTGCCTGGGCAGCAACAGGTCCAGATGGCAGGACCCTCTGCTGGCAAACTGCTTGGCTCTGCTGAAGATCCGTTGAAGCACGATACTGCACTCGCCACCTCGCCCTTCCCTTCCTAGCTGGCTTCAGCTTCCCAGGCGTAAGGGGTCTTCATTTGTAGGGCACTGTGAGCGCTATGGATGAAGACAGAAATAGAGTTGGGTATTAATGATATGCTGAGGAGTATTTACAGCACTATCATTGATACGTTACTTAGCCATTTGTTCTTTTTTTCCATATGAAGGACATTTTGGCTAACAGCTTTCCATACGTTAAGGCAATGAATATAACGAATCAGCAGACAAGCTGCCAGAGATGCGCAGTGCTATGGACAAGTCTTTGCCAATACACTCTGCAGTTAGCAAAACTCCTTTAAGAGATGAGAGATGTAAATGCAAGCTTGTTATCAAAGATACCATGGCTTGTGGCTCACACTGATGTAGCACCAGAGACAAGAAAAAAAAAAAATCCTCAAGTTACTCTTCGGAGTAATATGTGCAGTCTAAAGACTGAATATTTCCAGATCTTAGAAAGCAATGGGTGATACAGATCTGGCAATTCAGACAAAAAAACCAAAAAAAACCCAAAACAAACAAAAAAAAAACCCCACACACTTCCTTTCAGGCAAAAGGAATAAGATCAAAGCAAAACAGTCAAAAAAAGTACCAGCCACTAGTCTTGGCTCATGCATTTGGAAGCTGCTTCTTGGTGTAGCCAGCACTGGTACTTGGGGCATTAAGTTAAACCTATATTTATCAAAGGGGCCTTACTAACGCCAGGTACATCCATACAGAGAAATGCAGCCCTTTTTCTAGCTGCAACCCCCCCACACTCTCCTATTTGCAGGCTCACTCAGTGACACAAGGTTTAACTACGTGCACAGAAGAACTTAAAATGTGGTGCGCTTTGCTGCTGCTGTTTGTGAATACCAAGTCCTGAATAGCATCTGTCACTGCAGCTTGGTGACGGCGAACAGGAGAACCCCATCGAAATGGGTTGATTTGGGGCATATTTATTTGAAGTGTTGGTTACCAACAGCCTCGCTATCCACTTCACAGAGTACAGAATATAAGCCGGACAAACGTGGGAGCTGAGCCTATCGAGAGAGACCTCTTTCTGGAAAAGGGCACGTTACCAAGAACAGGAGCCATCCCAAATGCTTCGACTTCAAAGACGGCATTTCCTAGGCTCCCACTACAGAAACACACAAGCCACAGACAAGCACTTTGACACTGGTGGCTTTCACCACGCGCTCTGCAACCTGTAAAGGGCTTTGGCACAGAAACCACGGCACAATCCTCTGCACGTGTAAGTCGTTTGCTGTATTGAGGTGCATTAAAAAAGCCTCGAGCATGGCATAGGCTGTAACAGGTATAGTCAAGGAAAACTGTTTCAAGTAACTACCCCAAGCAGGGCTGTGCTTTCACTCAAGATTCATTTACTGGGCAGCACAAAAGCAGCAAGCGCGCAGCCACTCCAACTGCCCCATCAAAAACTAAAACTGGCATGAGCTGAAAGATGCCTGAAATGGCACGAAACCAGGCTAGCTTATACCAGCACAGTATCTGTCCTTTTTGATTCTATCCCATAGGGAGGGAGATGAGAAATAATACTACTGAGCTGAGCTGAATGCCCAGGGAGACAGACAGCTAGAAAAGCTAAAACTTTTCAACCTTTTTAATAGTTGCATTTCAGTGTTGTGCCTGAATTCCTTACCTAAAGTCAGTTTTTATTCAGTAGACAGCTAGGCCTCGAATATCCTCTCAATGCAAACCTTAAAGCCCTTTCTTTGGGTTGCTTCAAATAAATGTTGCCTTGTGTCTGGTGTTAACTTTGCAGAGCTCTGAAGCAGAGGGGAGGCTTGGATAAGAGGCCCTTTAGAAACCCTTTACAAATGTAGATTTGATTGACTGACTGATTGAACTTAATTGCAGACATTCTCTTAATTGTACACTTAATTACTGACACTGTGTCAAAAGATTTCTGATGCAGCACCTGGAGGACAACCTTGCAAGTGCCAGTCAAAGCCAGCTGCACAAGACATCAGGGAGGTGCTGCATATTGCTACAGCTTGGAAGGGGAAAAATCATAATATTTTAATAATATACAATTAGGGTTTCACCCACCCTCAAACACGCGTGTGCACATACACACAATCACAAATCTCTTCGCAGGGAGGGCATCTAATACAGCAGGAACAGAAAAGAAACAAAGAGTGATAATTATGGGACCATGTGACAGTTCCACCCTTTTGTGGTCTCTCCTAATATCTACAGTATTGTGAGCTGCAGGGGGAGGGCAGCATGCCATCGTTTTTGGCAGGAGTGATACAGCTGCTGGCCACTCTCAATTTAGTAACTCCAGATTTTGTATGTTAAAATTGTAACCAGAAATAAAACCCATGATATTTGTTCAAAGGTTAAAACTCTGAATATTCTCAGCAGTGATTTTGGGTCACTGCAGGTTTTCCTGAAAATAGCTATGCATGGAGCAAAGATAACAGCTTTCTTACTGTTTGTAATAAGAAGTGTCTGCAGGAACTTTGTGATTATGGCTCCTATACTTCTCAATAGACTAATTAGTATTTTAGTGAACGCAAAACTTAAACCCATGCTACAATAGCTTGTATGTATAGCACGTATGATGCACAAGTAAGTGGAAACTAATCTGGATGTGTGCATTTTTTCTTCACAATATTTTTACCAGTAAAGTCACATTTACAAAATCTTGTCATTAACTAGATGTGCTAGTCAATAAAAATGAGCAGCTGCAGGGTATTAGAGATACCTCCACTACTGCTGCATGTGAATCATTGTGGGAATCACGGTATCACCAGGCAGTAGCTCTGTTATTCCTGACGAGGATCCGAGCACAGAGACTGACCGACCTATAATTCTTACCTGGGTCTCTCAAAGATTTCCTGGCCGGTGGTCAGCTCAGGCCACCTACGAGGTCTGTGGCAGAACTGGTGCCAAGCCCTGGGCTAGTGACCAAAGGAGGGATAATTGAAGATAATATTATCCTTACAGCAGTGCTCCCCAGGAAGGTTTTTAGGGTCATCCCACAGCCCCATGCTGCCTGGCTGCACACTCCCATGCACGCCTCTGCTTGAGGTGTCATGAAGAGGGTGACTTTCTTCCTCTGCGACACGTCGTGCCTGTTGATATGTAGACCAGCAGAGCTCCGCATGTCTGTTCAGAGGTACGGGAGGAGGGCAGCGGTCTCAGGTCAGCTACAGCAAGGGAGGCACAGATGCAGCGACTGGCGCACACCTCAGGAGCGAGGCCGGAGCCACCCCTTCCTGCAGCAGCAGGACCTCTGCCTTAGGGAGGGGAAAGGCAACAAAGCACTGAGATGCAAGGATCGAAGGGAAGTTGGATGATGGCAAGTGGGATGGAAAGAGAAGGGTGCCTATTGCAAAGCACAGAGGCTGCAGTGGTATTTACCGCCTGGTTTCTTGTCTCTGAAACCACCCTTCACACCAAGGCACATGCAGCAGCTGCTCACACATCTTAAAGGCCATGATAAAGAGGCATCAAAAACTCTCTATGAATTAAGGAGTGAAAGATGTGGAGAGAGAGAAAAAATTAATCTTGTTGGAACATTGGTTATAAGTTACTGCCTCAATATCTGGATTTCCCTCTGAAGAACCTCTCAGTCTGGAGAGGTCACAGAAACTGGCACAATCTCTGCTTCCAGTGGATCAGAGCAAGCCTGAAAACAGTCTGGATATGCAGGCCTGGTTAGAAGAAGGAGCATCTTCCAGAAAACAGAAGCTATGGATTTTAAGCATATCTAAAGTCAAGGTTATACAACATGTAGGATATCACAGAGACCTTATAAATAACAGCCAGCTCAGGTGCTGATGCATAGCTACATTACTCTCTCTCAAAACAAAAACAAACAAACAAAAAAACACACCAAAAAACCAGAGCACACCAAAACCGTACAGACAACTAGCAGAGCCGATCGGAATTGTTTTACACCCACATAAATGCAATTTGCTCAAAACACCTGGAGTCTCGTTAATTTACCTGTGACATGTTGCTACACTTAATTGCCTTTGACAATTAGTAACATTTCAACACCTCCTTTAATGGCCCAATTATGAGAACACTTGTCTTCTGTGCAGTAGATAGAAGAAAATAGATGGGTGAACCTCCAATGCCAGACTCCTCTGCAGGTATTTTAATGAAGAGCTTAAAAAACAAACCCCAAAGAGGCCATTCTGATTTTGTTAGGCTCGCACTGCGGATAGATGAGCTGCGTTTGCTCTGCTCTGGTCGTGCCCCTCCTGGTGCGGGGCTGTGACAGCCACCGCTCCGAGAACCGCACTGTGAAATTAATTACAGGGAAAAGTGCTGAGCACTTGCCTCCCTCCATTTCTTGCACTTGATGTTTTATCGATTACTTCTGTATGCTAAGCAAAGTGCATCCTTATTAAAATAAATCCTGTTTCCAAACTGGGAGAGTCACGATGGGCATAGGAACACAGGACCACCTCTTCCAACTACACAAGCTCCTGCCTGTCCAATGAAAATCTTTATTAGACTAAAACTTTGCAGAATTACCTTGATGGAATACGATTGCAAGTGCTGGCTGCAGTCTGGTGGCCATTCTCTCAGAAATAAGCAGGTAACTTCACACACTGCTTCAGGCTGGATGCAAATGCTGGATTTGACAACTACATCGAGCAGAAAAGACCGGGGGAACCTTGCTGCTGCTTGTAAATTTGAGAAATCCCTGCTGATAAATACTGCAGAACTCAGATGTAAAATGAGAGCATAAGAGGGAGACTGACGGGTCCAGCTCCACATGCAGTGTTACTGCTGGTAAGTGCAAGTTCATTACTGGGCCCATTCTGCTCCAACAGCGGTGGCAAATGAGTACACTGCATAAAGACGACTAGGTTTTGCTCACATTTTCGTTTCTGCAACATGCATTAGGATTTTCTGTGCTTTCCCTTTTCCTCACGCTCCTCACACCTTTTCAAGTTCAGTTCGCTCCCCAGAGACTCTCAGCTGAGCAGCACGATTCGTGCTCAAACTCCTGCAACACTGTTGTCAACTCTCGATTTCCTTTCAAATCTCTGCTGAACACCATGCTTTCTCTCCCTTTGGTACCTGCATTTCTCCTCCTCTAGATCTATTTAGTTTTGTGAAGTATCTTGAGCTTCAGAGGTTTAAATTCTCCACCAACATCAATCACTGCAACCCCACTGATAGAGTCAAGCAAGTCTGACTTGCAGCGTGCACACCAGTGACAGACCACCAAAGGTTTCAACGAAAGCTTTCCAGTCAGATCTTGCAGGGATCATGGCCTCTCGCGCTACCAGCGTAACAACTATTGTTCTTTTGCATTTCCTT
The DNA here is from genome assembly GCF_965183815.1 of Platalea leucorodia. NCBI lineage: Eukaryota > Metazoa > Chordata > Aves > Pelecaniformes > Threskiornithidae > Platalea > Platalea leucorodia. The sequence goes on from NC_138841.1 coordinate 3,641,141, forward strand.
TTTAACAGCGGCTCTTAAATTATCTGGGTAAGGACATGATCTGGATTTTGATGGGCATTTGCTGACCAGTTTGTGCCTGGGTCCCAGGGGACTGGAGAGCAGCGAGCACTGACACAGCTCTGGGAAGCACCCGCGGGGCTGGATAGGGCCACGCACTCGCTCCGATTTCATCCCTTTGATGCGGTTTTAGCCACAAACAAAACCTGTGGTGGGACTCACCATCCAAAATGGGCGGTGCAACTGTCACGACCCATTTCCACCTCTGGTGGTTATTTTCTCTGCTGGATATTTTGTTGACAACTGTACTAATGCCAAGGACAGCAGCCTGTTTCATTCTCACTGCTGGGCGATGTCTCTAAGAAGGAAGGGGATCCTGCCCTCGCTTGCAGTGATCTCCATGTGCTTTCTCTCACTGGAGTTGTGTAAACTAGGAGCGAGCCAGAAGAAAGCTCACCAGCTACAAAGCTAGCCCAAACTGGCTTCTCCAAAAGAGCCAGTGTAGTCTTAATGCTGGATAGAGTTGATGAATAAAACAATGTTTTATTAAACTACTATTACATTTTGATTGAATAGCATTTAGACTACATAGGAGCAGACATATTCCTGAAAGTAATTGGTTTTCCACATCTGCTTTCCTTTCTAATTGGACTAATTACTTCAGTGTAGGATCATGTTCACGACTCTCCAGAAAGCAAGAAACCTTGATTTACAGTGAGAAGAGCAGCAATTAGAGAGAATTAATTCACACGGCAACATCTAAATAAATCATATTATGAGAAGACAGCAATGTAATTATTGTGACCGGTGACTCCCTTGTGGAGAAACATCATCCTTAAGCCTAAATCAAGCAGCTCAGTTCTCTGAAGAATCCACTGCAGCTCCTCCAATTTCACAGAGCATGTACTACCCATTTTATTTTTAAGACCTGATTGAGGTGCATTGTCAAAAACAATAGGGTCTAACACTCCTTACACAGCTGAGAAAAACAATCAAATCCTTGACAACTCCACGTTTGTCCTCTGAATCAAATGTGTGTTCAAGAGCCTTGGATAACATATGCCAGCAGCAGCTTCCAATCAAAGGTGCATGAATTTTATGGGTGTAATATCCTCCATGATGAGCCAGCCTTTTCTTACTCTCCAAACCCAGTCCGCCCCATCCAGATGGCTGATTAAAAGGCTTAATGAGGAGAACATGCTGAACTACAGGGTTTCAGAAGATAATCCTGCCCCTTACATTGATCATTTATCTTCCACTTATAATTTATATTCCTACTTACATTATCTTCCCACTCAGCGCTCTGGTCCTACCTTCTTGATGGAGATCGGACATCTCTTTGCTACCTCGGCAAGCGGTGAAAGCCATTTTACCAAGGCAGGGCTCCCTTCATCTGCTTGCTATTAGTTCTGTCCTTAATGCCATTCTCATCAAGTCACCGGGAGCTTTAGTGCTCCTCTCAAATGCCTCCTGCTAAGGAAAATGCTACCTTCTCATATTGTTCATCTACTTGCAAAAAAATCCACAATGCCTTTTTTTGGGAAGAGGAAATCATTTCCACATATAAACCAGACAGCACTGAATTTTCTGTGCAAGAGCTCCATGGCTTAGAGTCTGCCATACCAAGAGCTAGCTCTGGGCATGGAGGCAGGGTAACCCAGTCCTCCACCTCAGTTAATTAATTCTCTTAATATGGTTATTCTACTTCCAGAATGTGTCTCTGTACGACTTTCACCCTCTGAATTAGTAGTGGGCACACCCCATTTCAGAGACACTTGCTACTTTTACACATTAGATAGTCACATTGTCTTACACTGTCATATAACATGCATAAGCATGACAAGAATTAGCATAATATGATGTTATACTTTATGCCCACAACCTGACACATCGTAAATCCCTTGCATCAGAAAGCCAAGTTTCACATCCAAACAATTACCCTCTTTTAGCAAATGCTTGATCCATTAGGAATTAGGGTGATAAATTGTCAGTTCAGACAGGTGGAAACATATCCATCTCGATTTGCCGTTCTTTTGCCACAGCAGATAAATACAATCATCAGTTATAACGCCTGCTTGCTACAAGCAAGGCTCCATGATTTGGAGGGAAAGGTGTTTAACACTAAGCCTGGAAAAAAGCAAAGCTTGTAGCTTTGTGGTTTTAAGAACATGTATTTAGGAGCCTTAGCTCTTTCTGTTATTATTTACTGCTATTCAGATCTTCCTTCCCTTTCCTTCTGAGAAATTTTCATGGCTGCCATTAAATCTCTAAATGTTTTTAAAAAAAAATATCAAGAAATCAGAAAATTGAATAAAAATGAACAAGTATCCTCCGCTCCATGAGTCAATACAGCCAGTCAGACATCCACATACATACTGTGAGAATCCCTTGGGTTGGATTCCCTACACCCCATAACCTGGGGGGTCATTTACATGCAGAAAAAACACAACGGGTGTAAAGGCCGTACCCCTCTCCAGTTGCTTTCTGTACTCCCTTTGCACTCCCTGCGAGTGCCACAGCTGGCAGAAATTTGGACTTCTATGATGGCAACCAGCTTAACAGCTCAGAATGGAGCCCACCTCTGCCAATACCTACAGAAAAGGTTCAAAGCAGCACAAAACTAGCCCATTCAACTGCCCTAGACTGCTTCCTTTTTATACTAATATTTGTTGCATTATCCTGGCCTAGAAACAGAATAATGGACAAGTAGATCTGATTACTTTAGAAGCATGGAAGAAAGTAGAGTTTTTTAATTGATTTTAGCCATATATATCCATAACAAGAATTTGGATGCAGAATTATCAGAGGTCCTATGGAAAATGAAGACCACAGGAACCACACGCACATTAAAACCCCCCAAATAGGTACAAAACCAAATACATTCAAGCATCACAACAATGTAAGAACTATTTTGAAGGTAAGTGGAACAGCTAATAATTCACAGCCATTACTCTTTTTTCATTGTTCAGCTGAAGGTTGAGAAGATTTTAAAACTGCAATTATCAACAACAGATTTGCATTGAAATAAGCTTCTCTGCTACATTTCTCACTCCTCTCCCCTCCTCCTTAATAAAGAGGTGGAAGCAACAAAGAAAGCAACATCTTTAATACAACAGAGAAAGATCCCCCCCCCCCCCCAAGAAATATCCATGCAATCAGATATACCAAAAAAGGAAGAAAAGTAGAGCCTGTCTGTTTGGGTATTTTTTTAAAATCAAACCAGTTAAGACATTTTCTTTGTGTCAGGTTGGTCAAGTAAGAAAATAGGAAAAACTTCCCCCACACACCATTTCGCCAATGACGTGTCTTTATATCTTTCTCCTCCTTTTGGCCAAGTTTCAGTTATTACTCCTTGTGGGCCACTCTTACCAGCTCACCAGTAAGAGGAAGTCTTGCACAATTGGAAGTAGTGGAAAGGAAAAAAAAAAAATCGAATCCAAGAAACAAGGCTGAGCAGCCAGACCCGCTCAGCACAGGAGCGGGCAGGGAGAGGTCTCACTGCGCTGCAGAGAGGCAGCGCCCTTCTTCCATCTCCCCAGCCTCCACCACACAGACCAGCAACTGCTCTTCTGACGATAATTTACCCCCCCTTAAATCACTTAAATTTAAAATCAATTTTATGGTAAAGGTATCACAGGCAAGATACTACCCGCTTTGGGTTTGGTTTTCTTTTCTGGTGCTTTCTTCCACCAGTCTCCTGATGATAACCATGGATTAATGAACAATTACAAGGCTTCATTCTTACTGCTGTGTAATTCCAAGAAAGGAAGACCATCTTTCTGGAACATTATGCTTGAAAAAACAAAGGAGAGCTTTGACTGTCAAGTCACTGATGTTCCCTCTTCACTTAAAAGCTTTCCAATTTACTTACAAATTATAGTGTTTTTAATGCAAATTAAGCACTAGAGAACATTCTTTCCTTCCCCCAGATTAGCAAGAACCAAATTGACCAAGAAAGCCAAACATGGAATCTGGACGCAATGAATATTTAAAATAATGAGCCTGTTTAATTATTCTGATTGGTGAAGTATAAGGTTATTAAACGCCTCTGAACTGATGACAGGGTTTGAGCATATGGTTTTGCTTTCTGAACACAGAGAAAATGTTTTCTGATACTCTGTGTTCCAGTATTCTTTGTTGAATTAACCATGGGGATGAAATACAGCTACACATGCTCAGAGACCTTTGGGAAATATCTCTTGTTTCAGAAGCAAATACCACGATGTGGAAGGCAGAGGCACGCCAGGAAACGGGGAATGAGAACACACAATCGACCAATTTCTGCCCAAGTTACCTGGCTCGTTCTAGCTACTTAGGAAAAAAACAAAGTTGATTCAGTTCTGCTTTTCCTCCAACACGTCACCAAATTTACATCTGCCTGATAAGTTTCCACTTATGTACGCAGGAAAACCCTAAACCAGAGGGACTTAGTTACAAACATATACTATACTGAATCTGACAAGAAAATACACCAAATTCTCTGCATTTCCTATTAGTATTGTGGTAAACATTATCCAGCTTTTTTAACTTTGAACCCTGCAAACCCTTTTTAGCTATTAGGCCTCTAAATGCCCATGAGTTCAACCAGCCAATTATGCCCTCTGTGCCAAAAAGCTATTACGTGGCACTTTCCTCCCAAGATCCTGCATCGTATTACTGAGGAAAGCACACTCTGCAAAAGGAAAGCACAAACGGGGAAAAGATTACATGCCCGGAGTCCCCAAACAAGCAGATCGCAGAGTTATTTCCTTGCTTTAACATCAGGGTAAAATTTTCGCTGCTCTGCTTTTATAGTATCCCCCTGTACAACTCATCTTAGCTAAGATATTACCAGGTTGTCTTTGTTCCTTCCTCACTGCACACAACAGTTTGGACCCTCGCCTTTTGTTTTGGGATTTAAATTCCAGAGAGTTTGTGTTTGTTTACAAATACTCTCAAGTTCAGGGGTGCTTATCTTCAGACATAGGGGGAAAAAAGCTGAACAAGCTTCTACTGGAAGCCCTGATTTTTTGAGGTATTGAGAACCCACTGTTTCTCTCAATTTCATGGACCTTTGGGTCGATGCTCTCTGCTTCCCAACAGTCATCTGTATAGGAAACATAATCACTCTGAAATAACGAGCATGTTCTGCACAGAACTGAGCAGAAGCTTGCGACCCACCCGCTCTCCCCATGATAATCTCTCTACCACCTCGTCTGGCTCCAGCAGTGACCTGCTTAAAAGATGGCAGTTTCAGGACAGCACGGTGCTCTCACGGGGCCCATCAAGAGGTTACCTGGGTGAAAAGTTCATATCCCCATAGCAGCTCATTCACACCTCCCGATTCCTAATGCCACCTGCTCCTCCCTGAACCTATTTTTGGCTTTAATTAAAGATTCTGGAACTTCTGGAGACTGAAGGGCAAAGAGGTGAATGAGCACATCTGGTCTGTGCCTCCTGGCTTGATATCTTGTACTTTAAACATCCCTAATATCTAATAACTCTGAGCACAGGGTGACTGCCTCTGCCCTTTGATATGCACTGAGAAAGGTCAGAAGCCAGTGGAGAAATTCACTGTTCTTGGGCTTTTTAGTATGGATTCCCGTTCTCCTGGTTTCCTACATTTTGGCTTAGTCAGTATGCACCTGACTCCCATCTGCCATCCCATCTCTTGCACCACACCAACTGTTTCTGTTCCCTCGAGGAGAAAGCTAGAAGCAACAAAACACAAAACGCTGTGATAATTACCTTGTCGACATCTTTCCTTGAGCTAGCACGAAGGAGCAGTTGGGGATTCATCAGAATTAAACTCCCCCTTCCTCTTCCATTTCCTCTTGGCTTCTTGCACTCTAATGCAATTACGTACCACGCGAAGAACATTTTAACCCCAAGCCTAAGACAGGTGCTCTGAAACGGTACAAGGGAAGGCAAGCAAGAACGAAGATCAGGCATTACCACGTGGGCTCAGAAGGACGAGACTGGAAACAGTTTCCATTGCTGAGCAGATTTCTCCATTACTTTGCCAAGGTTTTTTTGTTGTTGTTTTTTAAATATTTACAATTGATGTCTAATTCAGACTGCTTTAAAGAAGCCTGATGCCCAAGGGTAGGAGCCTAGCTCTTTCTCAAAGACCAGGGCGCTCAGCTGCTGTGCTGGTAACACTGTGATGCTCCCCAGCATGGACAGAGCCAGCTGCCTTGAATGCCCACAGGTGCCTAAAGCCAGGTCCAATGTACTCCACACACCTCTCTAATGGCAAAACACATCCTTGTGCAGTTCCCACTGAGCTTTCCCACCGCTAGCAGGGGCGGGCAAATCTCCCCTCAGGAAAAAAAAAAAAAATTCAAGCTTCTATCTACATGAGCTACTGAACGAAAAAACACAAAACCCACAAAAGCCAACTAAGCAAACAAAAAGGAGATAAAAGCAGTTTGCTTTAAGGCAGCAGCTTTTCTGAAAGCCCACAGTAAATCTTTAAGATTATCAATAATGAACACATTCAATGTCTTTTTTTCGTCTTCTTTTAAATCACTTCTTCCAGTGGAAAGAAATCAGTCCGGGGGGTTGTTCATATGCGAGCTGCATTTATTATCAAGGGATTGAGACTGCTAGAGATGGAGAGAAGTAAAATGAGCCTCAACAAGGCTTGGGAAAAAAGCACACTGCCACTTTATAGTCCTTCCTCCACCTATTTGTCACAGCACCCCAGTAATGAGCACTGGAATTCATCTCTCTCTAATGACACTCACAGTGGTAGATGTTTTCCCAAATTTAGTCAAGTGACAATACAGAGTCTTTAATATGCAAAGGAGCCCTTTGTGTAACTCACCATAACTTTGGTGTCTTGTCATGCCTTACAGAAATTTCAGGAAAAACAAATTGCAATAATCATAGGAGTGAACAAGTTGGAAGGAACGTGTCACAGCAATAATGAAATCTTCTGTTGATTTTCGTGTATGTGTAGACATACATTACATAAAACTAAATGTAGTTCCATGAATTTCTTATAAATCACAATAATTCAGCCCTATGGAGACCACATACATATCACACACCCAAGCAGCAAACATAGTTGTCACTTAGTCACTCGCCCTGTTTCTCACCTGCCTCAAACACAAGTATTGTGCCTTAAGCTCCATCTTCTATTCCTGTCACATTAATATTTTCCTCAGCTACCGAGGCAGTATGAAAGCCTCCGCTAACGCTCTTTGCATATGCCAGATATTAGCACGTTTAGAAACCAAGAGGACTTCTTTGCAGGACTGTTTCCAAGCCACAGAAGCAGCAGTGCTGCCAACCCTCACGCTACATAAAGCGCAAGCTGGGCCTCAAAATAATGCAATGGGCTTTGTAATCACAGAATTGAAAGAAGAAATAAATTTGATATTTTAATTTTTTTTTTTGCTTTTAAACTGCTACCTGTACTCACATTTTTCTCAGCCCGTTGCATACCAGTGACAGCACCAACCAGGGTGCAAACAGGTTGTGTATGAAAGAGTTCACAAAAAGATGAACTCTCACAGGCGAATCAAACACCGAACAGAGGTGTAAAACAGCATGGATGCTCCCGTACGAAGGCCCGGCGGGACGATGCCGTGCACAGCCACCTCCCGGCCCCGCGTGCTGCTCAGCGAGCGCCCAGCAAAGCCGCCTTCAGCGCGGGGAGCAAGCCGCCCCCGCGGCGCGGCTGTGAGGAGAGGGCTCTCCCCACCTGGAAGGAGATGCCAGCTGCCCGCTTAAAATGACCGGGGAGGGGAGGTCAGCAGAGGGGGGGCAGCACCTCTGGGCGCCATGTTTTACAACTCACATCTCCGGCCTTGTTGGAGACACCGCCTCTCCCCTGGCTTGAGAGCGCCGAGTATGGACTCACACCACAGCTGACAGATCTCACCTTAGCTGTTCTCCACCGGTGTTTGGGGCCCCGTTCCCACTCCGCCATGGGCCGCAGCCAGTGGGTCACGTCCCCGCTCCGCCTGCACAGGGTCCCGCGCACCCGGGCCAGTCAGGGTGGCGCAGGCGGCGGCAGCGGGACGCACACACCACAGCACTGCCGGTACCAGGGGCGGCCACAAGGGCCACAGGTTCCCGCCACAGGCTGCTGCCTCAGAAGGCCAGGGTCCCTACCGGTGCTGTAGGCCCCAGTTACAGCTAATGGGTTAAAGCGACCCAAAACACAGAGAGATGAGGTAAAATAACACTTGATGGTAACAACGACTTGGTGTCATCGTTCCACAAAGGATCCCCCAAATCTGCCTGTCCCCGCAACACTGGGCGACACCAGCAAATGTCAAACCCACACCAGACACAATCCTGATACTCAAATAAATGCAGTTTATGCCATTTACCTACCAGCACACTGTTAAATCCATTTTTGGTCATTGCATGCAATATTAACACAACTTCCCACTGGTTTTGCTCCTAGCATTCCCAACCAGCCTATAGCAAGATGCAGTATGGTTTCCCTTTTTCTTAAATGGGGAGGAAATAAAACAAAGTTACACACTCCTTCTAGCCTCTAATCATTATGTTAGAAAATCCTTCTGGCTAAATTAAAAGAATGCATCATTTTCTCCTGATAATTTTTAATTGATCACATCTACAACATAGGTGGAGCTGCTTGGCTAGCAAGGGTCCGCATGAAACAGTGTCCTATTTGTTTCTGATTTCCCTAGGGCATCTTTTAAACCATTAAAATTTACAAACAACTCGATTTCTTATTAACACAGTTTCTTAATTGCTTCCATGGGAAAAGAGTCAAGTTATTTGCATCTTCTTTCTTAGGGCTCCAGGGCTTTAGTGCAAACATTTAAGGATAAGCTTCTAAATGAAGCAAAAGCGGAAATACTGCTCCAGACCCGGTCCAGGCTCAGATTTCGCGCTGTGGTGCAAACAGAGCTATCGCTCCTCCTGGCTTGCTTGGATACCTGCACACCCCACGAGGGCATTTTGAACCTCTTTGAGGCTGATGAATTTGACAAATAAAGGAATGGTTCTTGGGCACATTCTTGGATAATGAGATACTCGCAGCTTATGTCAAGCCAGCTTTCTTGTCCCCTGTTTGCCAAAAGCTTCAAACAAGGGCAGCACCAGAGATCTCCATCTCTAGAATTGAATACCCAGCAGTAACCTTTCAGAAGATGGCCTGCCCCGTTTGAATCTACAAAAAAGCACTGCATTCACAAAAATCCAGTGTGACTCTCTCAAGTGCAGTATATTAGAGAGCTTATAGGCAAGTACATTCTTATTCCAACTGGGTACCTCATCATTTTAATGCGTTAATCAAATCTCCATGGTTCAGGACTGAAGTCCCTGCATTCATCATCAATTTGAAATGAACCTATTATTTAGATTCAGAAAATCACTCGTTAAACACAATCAAGCGTTACTTTTCTGAAGTCTTTATATTATAAGCATTTTCATTGTTAAGAGCCTGACAGCAGATCTCCCTTTGGCTGGTCCTCCCGCAGCCACCACTGCTGCGTCCTCCCAGGCGCACAGAGCAGCAGCCCAGGGCAGGTAGCAGAGACAGGGCAAGCATCTTAAGAGCCACTAGTTAGGACTTATCTCACTTCTGTTTAACTCTTCAGCTGGAGTGCACGTCTGAAGCAGACACTCCAGCCATGCCGTTAGGCCAATTTTAACATTTTCTGTCTGCTAGAGGCCCCTTCAAAACCCTGCCAGCCTGCTGCACTGCACTGTGCTCCCACGTGCGCTGCCACGGGGCGGCTGCGGTGGCATCGCAGCAGCACAGCCTCTGCTCCAATACTCAGCAGAACTGAAACTGGAGTTCTCCTTACCCATCTTTTTCCCAGTGGGGAGCTTGGAGGAGGCTATATGAGAGAACAGAAAAACATGTTGCCAGCTGTTAAAAAAAAACAAAAACAAAAAACGAAACCAAACCAAAAAACTTTCCCATGAGGCTTCTGATGACTGTCAGAGGCCGAGATGCATTACCTTAAATCACCAGGCAGACTCTACCTGATATATTCGGTAATGGCATCAGGAAAAGGCAGCAGCGGAAGACCTACGCAGTGCCTGCCAAGGAAGACTGCTCAGACTGACCCTGCTCCCTCCTTGCCCCAAATCCAAGCTCCCCATGGACTTGCAAGCAGTTTAAACTTCTGCTGAATGTTTTTCAACAGCAAATTGTGTTTCTCTAATGGAAATGTTTGTGGAGAGCATTGGAATCTGAGATTTTTCATGTATGCATGTCTATTTATTTGACAAACACTCCAGTAAGGGTTTTGGATCCATCAGCTGCCTGTGGGAACAGATTTAAAGGAAGTACCTACATCTGAAATGGAAATCCCCAACTCCTCCCACACGTTTTCCAAGGAGACCAAGCACTGCCCTAGTTGGTTGATTGCATGCACTCTCACAGTCAAACTCACAGCAAACGGCACCTAATTTGCCATAAACTGATAGATTTCACAAATGCACTTTACATATAAAGACTAAAATATAAATCCCAGTGCTGTATCAAAACTGGATATCACACAAAAGTCAGGAGTCTATTTCTTGGCTTTACATGTAAAGGGAAATATAAAGGGATCCTTTTAGTTAGTCCTAATTATTATTCAGTCTATCATTAACAGCAACTGCACACACTTTGATAGATGGGTTGAGAAGATGCTTTGTGGTTTGTTTTTTTTTATTGCCATTTCCATGACTAGTTGCCAAACTTTTCTTATTACTGATAATTAGATCCTGTTAGTCTAGCATCTGCTTCTGCTCCAGCACCAATTGCAGAGGGCTTCTCATGCATCCGGGGGGTCTGTATCTAGGACAGGGGGGGTATCTGAGCGGACTTTCCAAAAAATTCGAGCGGGCAGAAACCACTGCCTGCACAAGGCAGGGGGAAGAAAAAAATACATTCTTTGCTTCCTTGGTCTGAATCAATTTTAATAACCTTTGCAGAACACCAAACTGCTCATCTTCTTTCCAGCATATATAACAACATATATGCATGTGCTGGTTTTGGCTGGAATAGAGTTAATTTTCTCCATAGTAGCTAGTCTGGGGCTATGTTTTGGATTTGTGCTGAAAACAGTGTTGCTAACACAGGGATGTTTTAGTTGTTGCTGAGCAGCGCTTACACAGAGTCAGGGCCTTTTCTGCTCCTCACCCCACCAGCAAGGAGGCTGGGGGTGGGCAAGAGGTTGGGAGGGGGCACTGCTGGGACAGCTGACCCCAGGGCTATCCCACACCATATGACATCATGCTCAGCATATAAAGCTGGGGGAAGAAGGAGGAAGGGGGGGACACATTCGGAGTGATGGCGTTTGTCCTCCCAAGTCACCATTATACGTGATGGAGCCCTGCTTTCCTGGGGATGGCTGAACACCTGCCTGCCCATGGGAAGGAGTGAATGAATTCCTTGGTTTGCTTTGCTTGCGTGCATGCATGGCTCTTGCTTTACTTATCAAACTGTCTTATCTCAACCCCCAAGTTTTCTCACTTTTACCCTTCTGATTCTCTCCCCCATCCCACCGGGGGAGACGGAGCGAGTGAGCAGCTGTGTGGGGCTTAGCTCCCCGCTGGGGTTAAGCCACAACAATGCAATAAAATGATTGGCAATGGCAACATTTAGGTTTCCTGCTGATAAACATGGAATGGCTTAAGGTATGTTTTTGCACTTAGGACACGTCCATCAGGGTATGACAAAGAAAGCTGGCGCACGGAGAACCCACTACAGGAGCCTTTCTCAAAATTCCTGTCAGTTGATTCATACTTTTGTAAAATAAAGACTCTGCTGATGTCTCCTCAGGGCATAAGAAATGTTTATAAATACCTATTACACACAGGGATTATGAGCAATTTGGAGATTTATTTTCATATGTAAAATTGATAAAATCACTGAAAATATAAAACATTAATTTCACGAAACGTCAGTTTTGCAATTCCTTTGTTCTAACAGACAATGGTAAACAATGTTCCAGTGACCTCCAGTGGGGACCAGGGGAAAATACACCCATCCTCTGCTTGGTGTAGCAAAACTCTTTTTGTTGGCAAAACCTGGAGCAAGGACAGGTGGGCTGAGATGCCCCTGCAGAGGCTGCCCGGTTTTACTGCCTGATGAACAAGCAGGCCAAGTGGTCCAAGATATCCTCCTCTGCATTTTTACCGAAATAAATTCAAACTAACCTTGACATCCCTCTAACATGTAGGCAACTCAAGTGAAAGTCTTCACTGTTCTGACAACAGGATGGAGGGGAGGGCGAGGGTCTCACATGGAGACCTTGCTGCTCTCTAAGCCTGGGTTCAGGTCTTCATGGGACACAGAAAACACAAGAAATCAACATGAGCCAACATACATGGAGAGTACATGAAAAAAATGGATGCTTGATGCCAGGAGCAAAGCAGCACTAACTCCTTTCAGCTCAAGAGCATTAATCTACTGGAAACAGGGACACTATTTCTAAATAAGTTCATCGTTATGGTCTAAGTTCAGAATTCTTCAACTTGTGCACACTGATATAGCACCTTCAATTGTTTTACCCTTAATTTTTAGTATTTCAAGAAATACAAGCCATGAGAAACCTACAAAGACACACCAACCTCTTGAATCTCTCCAGTTGGGAGTGGTTATCTGTGCCAAAGTTATGGAACACGTGTGGTCTGCAGAGCAAAGATCACCTCCATCAGCAGCTGCCATTGTAAGGCTGCGCCGTATCTTGTACAAAGCAGCCCGATGCCAACAAAAACAAAAATGCTGCATAGGGGTTCACCGTCTCTTCTGCCAACACAAGTCAAGGTCTCTTACATCAGTCTCATTACCTGGTTAACCTACTAATGACTTCTGGAGGCAGGCATCAACTGAAACACTTTTAGTCTAAGATTAATCCCCTCCCTTTCTTTCGTTGGTGGGGGCCAAGGAAGAAAAGGAGCAAGGTAATTTTCAAAGCAGAAGTCGTCCTTATCACAATCTGGCCCTGATGAATACGGGAAGAACTCTGTTGATACATTAATAAATCCAGTATTACAAGGTAGAACAGATAGAAGGAGGAACGCATCAGTCATCAACAGAAAAGCCTCTACTAAACTCAGAGGAATGACCTTCAAATTAAAAAGAAATAGTAATAGAAGGGGAAAACCTGTGTCACATAATGCATATTCTGGCCCTGATTCAGAAGCCATTTGGAAAGTCAACGGACTAAGCGTATTAAAAATCTTTTCCTGATCTCACCTTCCCATAGCCACCATCCAGGCCTAAGACCTGCAGCAAAGTTTACCTCCAAGTGGATGGCCCGGGCCACCATTCCTTTTAATGGCCCTATAGAAACATGCTGCAACTTCTGCAGCCTGTTGTTCTTGGACAGACAAAATACCCACAGGCTATCACTGGCCGTGCTAACTCAGATGGGCTCCAATAGCCACATACCCGTGCTAGGACCCGTAGTGTGCTATTTTCTAAGTCATCCCCCAAAACAGAGCAGCACATACAGAAAGCTCTTCTCCCATACCATATTCCCAAGAGGATTCACCTCACACCATTTCTTCCTGATAGCGCAAGAAAAATAATTGTGTATTTTGCCCGTTTCTTTGTATAATGAAAGAACTAACATTTCCATAAGAAATCATTTAATGTCCCAAAAACATCATTCCTCATTGAAATGAAACTTCACAGAAGAGCAATTCTTCATCATGGAAAACGCACTAACACTAGTGCAGGGTCTCTATTTGCTACTGTCTGCACAATATTAATGTAGAAAATAATATATTGGCTTGAATCAATACTTCTCCGACTTCTCCATCCATCAGCTCCCCCTTCATTTGATAAAAGTCCTTCCATGTCACATTCTCCCAGACTGATGAGATCACAGCGCCTCTTTCCAGCATGAATGATGGTGTGTAGATGTGTAATTGCCCAATAAATCACACCCTCTGGATCAAAGATCTGAGATCCTCTGGGTGCCAAGGAGGCACACCAAACATCATAAAATACAATAAGTTAATTAATTACAGCAAGATTTTTACCACCTTTAGACAGGTTGAGTATTACTTGTCACATACAGATATCCTGAAAGATCCAGCCAAAACCACCTTACTGCGGCATCGAGGGCTGAAACTATAAACATTTAAGGGCAAGGACTGCGGGAGCAATGTGGGCAAAGGGCTCCAACACCCTGCTGCAACTCAGAATCCAGAGCTACAAATAAGAGTGAAGCATCACTGTTGCTCCATGCCCACACAGTGACTGCTTTAGGACTTCAAGCAGGGCTTCTAGCTGTTACGGAAGACAGTCTGCCTTTCCGGAATTTCATCACATAAACCACAAGAACCGATTGAGCAAGGCCAGGGAGAACAGGTCTGCAAAAGGTATATCTTGTCCAGTATCCCATTTCCATTAATTGCCACAGATACCTGCTGAAGTGACCCCTTCCCTGGTGTAACCTCCCTGCACACAGCCCTGGAGCAAGCGGGGATTCCCAAGGTGCCTCTTCCTTTCTGCTGGCCCTCACACATGAGCTGCTCAGCATCCCGGCGCTACAGAAACAAGCATTCCGGCTTGTCACAGCGGTGGAAAATGTGTTTCTGACTGCTGTCTAGCAGACCTTGTGCAGGTGCTGTGGGCAGTGGTCACATCACCGGGACCCTGCTGGCCTCAGGTCACAGGAGTTTGCAGGAATAGGTGCCGATAAGATGCATGCTGCACGCCTGCACCCCGCAAAGCTTCCTAACCACAGCAGCACGGCTGTTTAGAAAACACATGAATTGAAAGCTCGTATTTCATAGCCACAAGATGTAGGCATTATTTCAACCATTTCTGACAGAATTTGATACCATTAAAGCTCAAAGGAATTAAGACCTTCCTGGCAGTTCCCACCCTTGGCCCAAGTGCAAGCCATGCATCTCCATATGCTCCAACAAGCACGTTCACCCAAGTAAGCGAAGCCACAATCTGCTCGCTTCAGCTCAGGAAAAACAGTAGTGCCCAGAACCCTCTCTTTTACAAGCATCTGATTCCACAACCTTTAATCCTTTCTGTCAGCCCTGCAAGATCAGGTATTAACATCTCTGTAACCTCTTGTACTAATTAAGATAGCAGATCTTTGGTATTTGCCTCTACACTGGCTTCAAAGCCGAGCACTGACAGGTTGCTGAAGTGTTTGTGAACTTCAGCGAGTGGCCCTTGTAAAACAGAAATTATAATGAACACACCACAGGAAGCTTTAATAAAAGTATGCAGTCATCACAAAACGAGTGGAACTAAAAAACGAGAGCTAAGCTTTGGAAATTAATGGGTGGAAGCTCGCAGTTCTGGGTGGGAAGGTTGGTGCTATGGGAAGTAGCCGCTGTTCCCAAACGCTCTGCAGGCACTTGTTAGAGACCTGGGCACTGTCCAGCATCTGTCCTTTCTGGAGAGCCACACTTAAGTGGCCCCAGACCTTTTGCTTCTCCAAAGTATGCATCATATTACAAACGACCTTAAAAGCAGCAATGGCTTCCAGAAGACTCTGAAAAGAGAAGCCAAAGCAGTTTAAGGTAAACACAAGAGCAGGGAGTCTGTCTTCTCTGAGCTAAAGCGATTTTTAGAAGTACTTCAGACATGCAGACACATCCCCAGTGTTTTAGCATCCAATTCATTTCTTGGCAAGTCCAGCCCAGACTTCTGCAGCAGTGAGAGATTCTTCCCCTCCAACAAGAGGACCGGCTCGTCCCCTGCCAGTCACCCTCCTCGCCCACGCACCTGGAACAGGGCTGCGCGGGCAGGCGCTGAACTCCCCCAGTGCAGCTTCTGGATTCAGGCAACACTAACCAGGTCAGGAAGGTTTGACCCAGCTGTAGATGAGGTTTGAGCTTAAGGCACAGTCCAGGATACAGGATTGAATAAAGTTTAAATCCCGAAAGCTGCTTAGGGCTTAGTATTGCTATTTTTTGCTTCTCTGTACCCAGACATACTGTACTGATGAGAGACTAAGCACTTTCTGAACTTGCAGTTTGAGATACCACAGAGCTACAGGGAGAGGGAACTATAAGAGATGCTTCCTATATAAATATCGCCAACTCCGCACGAGCAGCCTGGGACACAGATAGGATACAGCTAAGACAAGAAAAAACATTTGCAAAGAGAGGAGGGAAACAAGAAGTGGGTTAAACTGGCACTAACTAGAATGACTCAGGATCTCACTGAACAAAGAGAAACCTCATTGCTTCACAGTTTCTTTGGTTACATAAAACGAGTTTGGTAAACAGGCTCCTGCCTCCTAGCCTCAAGACCAAGCACAAAAGGAAAGAGTTCCCAACTTCATCCCTTCTTCAGCTTTAAACAGAAAGGTTAGTAAACATGAAAAACATTATGATTTAGAGAAAAATAATCCTCTCTTCCTCTGATTACTCACTCCAACAAAAAAGTTAGAGCAAATTTCTTCCAGACTTTCCTAACAACACATAATATCTAAGTGGTGTAGCAGCCAAATATTCAGAGAGAATGAAAAAGCAAGAAAGAAAAAAAAAGTAAGAACCTCAAATACCTTTTTTTTTTTTTTTACTCAAGTTTTTCAGTCTTCCAAGGCCCTACTTGCATTTCTCTTTTGCTATCCCACTACAGTCCTTGCTAAATAGGGTTTGCTGCAGGTCACTGGTGGAGCCTCATCAGTTCAACGCAATTCACCTTTCTCCCGTGATTCCGCATCTCCATCACCTGCTGGGTCTCAGCCAGGCCAACCCTGCCCCACCACAGCTGATTTCAATACAACTAATTTGGCCATAGCGGTTCAGATCTTTGTACCTGCTGTCCCTCCTCTGCCCTTGACAAAGATGCAGAATTTAAACAAACAAACAAAACCCAACACACAAACAAAAAAAAACTTAGGGGAAAAAATTATTCAATTGGAAATTTCATTACTTTTCTAAACATCTCTACTGGATTTCACTTCATGCTTGTCTCTCCTAACTTAACAGCATACTTGGCCAACTTAACCTTTGAAAAGGTTTTTTTATTGATCGAGTGTTACACAGACATTTACATTTCTTGGAGGGCGGAAGAGGCAGGGAAGAAAATTAAATTACTTTGCTTAGTGATCTTAATTATCTCGAATAATTACCTTCAGTCAATTCTCAAACAAGAACTCTCTGGAGAACAGTGTATTTTAGTTTGGCTAAAAGGAAAGGAATTGAGTCCAAAGGAGTACATTTTGTAACTTATTTAGATATACCTAATTAACCATCTGAGTGAGGAATCCAATCAAAGCTTCTCCATTACATTTAAGTATTAAAAGCAATTTAGAGGAGAAAAACCAAAATGAGAGGTCTAAAAGAGCTCTCGATGACTCAAAGGATAATTTTAGCAAAGAACTGAACAAATAGGTGAAAGGAGACGAGAAGTAAAATATTTTTAATAAAAGTGATTCATTTTCTAGCCAGGCCCCAATCGAGAGACTTGGTAACTCTCGTATTTTGTATACAGCTCTATGCTGGAACGAGCACAAAGATTTTTAGGCTCCCCAGAAATGTGCAGAGCTTCATTAAGACCTTTTCAGTGGAGCGCAAGGGAGGCCTTTGTTCTCTGTGCAGCAGTGGCTGACAGCTTGCAGAGACATTGGCCGATTAAAAGAAATGATCCCTGTTATATTCATTACAGAAAACATTAAAAAGTCCTCGAAGAGTTTTTGCATGAATTTGTGCATCCAAATGTGTACCTCCCAGCCCGGAGAGGGAGAAGGCAAGTCTTGCTGCTGAATGCTTGTGGTAATGAGCGAGAATGGGATTTGGCTTCGTTTGTTTAGCCAAAAAAGGATGACTAGATGTTTGCAGCTTGGGGCCGTTAGCCTCTCTGCAGAGCCCCGAGCAAGGAAGCAGATGCCAGGGGCTGGCGGAGGTGCTGTATTTCACCCCGCTTGAGCAGAGCCTTGCTGCCAGCAGGATGCCTCTTTCCTCACTCTGCTTTACCTTTTCACAAATTCGTAAAGCAGAGGACAATATTACTTTATTTATATGTTAATATGTTTAGCAGGAGTAACCCCTTCCAAATATGTAATAGACTCCGGCAAAGTGGGATATTCTAATTTTGATGTAAAAATTCTCTGTCCGCATCCCTGTGCTACAGCGGCTCTGTCTCGCCGTCCCATCGCCTCTCTCCTCCGCTCGGGAGAGCACGTGGGCGCTGGGATGGATTCACGGCTGGGCTCCAGCCAGCCACTGGCCACAGGAACGTTTTTAATCCAGAGGGTTTATTGGATTAGCAAGGCCAACAGGCCAGTCCACTGCCAACACACCTAATATCTCATACCAATAATGGCAGGGGTAGGTTCAAAAGTCTGAAAAGCACAGAGGAAGGATAAATTTATCTTACTTCCTTTATTTTCCTTCTAAATTGCGAGGAAGTTCTTGGTGTCTATGGCTCTTCTTGTTCAGACAAAAGATGTGAGAAGGTTTGTATAGGACTGCTGCTTTCCCAGAAAAAATTGTGTGCACAAGATCATGCAAACAGGGGCGATGTGCCTGTCTTAAGGCCATTTGATCCATTTATACGTCTTTTGTCAGATTTGTGGAGAGCTAAGACTGAAGACAACCTTAGACACTCATCCAGCCCCCACTGAGGTGGCATTAATCTCTGCTGTTTTCCTTCCTGTAAAATAAAATAACTCGCTGCTCAGCGTGCCAGTTAATAGTTATACCATACTCCAGGTCCCCTAGATGAAGAGTAGCACATTGGTTTTAGGCAGCCAGGATAGTTCCTCATCACAGGCAGTTTCTCTCCTGAATTCCCTCATGCAGAGAAGTTCAGCCTAGCTTTTTAGCCCCCAAGGTAATTCAAGGACTTAAAAGCAGGATACTGTTTAAGGGTTCAATCAAAGCAAACAAACTGCTAAAAATAAATTGGCATCCCATCTGTTGCCAGGCAAGAAATTTTGTCTCAACAGTCAGGGGACGGGATGAAAGGCTGTAATAAACACCTTGAAATGGATATCTGAGAAATTCTGTGGCCTCAGGAAAATGGTCTGATTTTCTCTTCCTTCTCTTGCACAAAAAGTTTTTAATTTATTTTTCCTAAGGGAGAGAAGCGAGCATCGGCTTCTGCAGTATGGGGAGGGAAGAAAACAAATATCGAGTCTCAAAGATTAATAATGTTCAAATGAACTATTGCTGATAAACTTGATTTCACTGGCAGAATGTGAAGCACAGAGGGATGCATGTGATCCGCGCACGGTGCCAGCCCAGCCTGCTGGACTGTACCTGCTCCCAGCGAGCCGCACGGCAAGCAGCGGGTTCCTTGTTCCTTAGCATCCTGGGAACCTATCCCACATTCTCCTCTCTCCCAACAGCGAAAGCCATTCTGTGGCAAAACCTTTGCTGAAGTAGTAAATATTTTGCAACTCAACAGTATGCTGATGGACTATAATACCCGCTATTGCTGCAGCAAAACACGCGGTCCCTGTGAAAGTCCATTTCCACAGGACGAGGCAGGGAGCAGCAGCACCCTGCACTCTGCTTCAGATAAAAGGTACCCAAAGAGTGGTCTGCAGAGGAGCATCACTATCTGCTAAAGGTGCATCCAAAATACATTAAAAAGACAATGAAGAGGAAAGAGCAGCAATTAAAGGTCATCTAAAACGAACCGTGTCATCCCGCCAACAGCAGTGTCAAGTGCAGCCGCTCAGCAGGACCGAAACGCTGGTAAAAACTGCCCGTCCCTGGGACTGGTGCACCCCAGTGCACTGACCGCCTCTGACTGGTGCACCCCGTTGCTGGTAAAACCGTTTACTTGGGTTTAATAAATCAAATATGAAGTGTTTTGTGCTGAACAAGAGCATGAAGTAAAAACATGAGGAATAAATAGTTTTCATACTAGTGAGATGCCTGGATGTATGATTTTGGGATATCTCTGCAAATTCATTATTAAGTTCTGGAAACTATCTTCCTTTTGGCAAGCGTCCCTCTTGTCCCCCGAGGAGCTGGCATTCGCATCCTCCAGGATACTCACTGTTTGGCTCCTTACGCTGGCAGCGATCTGCACTAATGTATCATATGTGATTAGATATATTTTTTTAAGCAGAGTAGGAAGGCAATAGAAAATAATAAGGAGAAAATGCTTTGCTAGGAAGTATCTGGTAGACTGGTCTTTGCTGTTCATCTGCTTCTCTGTTAATTATCTGCAGAAAATATTAACATTTTAATTCAGTGAAACACCACATAAGAATGATTTCAAGTCTGCATTTGCATCTGCAGAGTCCTTTCTCTTCCAGAAGGACCACCTTTTCCTAAGAAGCCTGATTTTCCTGGCTCTGAATCCCATGCCTCCTTCCAGCTCCCATCCTGTCTGTCCTTTCGCCTTTCTTTTTTTCCAAATCTGGTTTTACACTGCAACTCAAGAGAAGGCAGCACTGATCAAATCACCCACATGCACACAAGAAGTAAAAAATTTGACGCTGTAACCATGAAGCTTTCATGTTAAATCCACCTCGTGCGACGGTAGCTCTGGTGTGCTATCGCCATCTCATACTCAACTCTTTTTGTGACTTCCCCCTGTATCCTTACAAGAGATGCTTGGAGCTTTTGTTGCCATTTGAGCTGTGAGATTATTGTGAACCAGAAGCTTGAAAGGAAACTTTAAGATGTAAAACAACGAGGATCACAGCCAAGAAACCTATTTACCAAGCAAAACCAAAAGAGCTGTTTAAACTCAGGAGAACCTGACAGATCAGTGGAGCTCAAAACATACAAACTGGTTTAAGCAGAAAGAAAAAAAGTACTATGTCCTCTCCATGCTGTCTAGAGCTGTTCGTGAGCGTACGGCTGCTGGTAAGCAGGACGTGCACCTCCCCACAGCGTGCTGGCCCTCTGCACGCCAGCACCGGAGTCCCAGGCAGCATCTCACATCGAAATAACACTTTTATTCCTCATTTTGCTCCTTCTAAGGCGGCCTCAGGGCAGTTTCTCTTTTACATCTTGCACGTTGGTAGGGATGCTCAGAATACCCCGCGTTCCCTGTGCCAATGCCAACCTGAAAACAGACACCTGACAGCTATTTCTAGTTCTTCCCAATATAAATAATGAATGGTTTCATACCGGGAGGAATCAAATGGCACCAGATGACTCTCTAATAAATCAGGAGAAAGGCAGGTGGTCTCTTGTCTGGCATCTCAAAGCTGATGTGCAGCTTTATGAGGAGGGAGGTGGCTCTGGTACAAAACACATCAATATAAATCTCAGATATTAGAAGCTATAGCACTTTTCATGCCAGTTTTAAGCTTTATCATAATTCTGGCCTTATATGAAAAATCCTTGGCAAAGGGCTGGGCTGAGGAACACGCCTGCACCACTCTGACTTTGGGGTTTATGTTCATCACTGTACGCTAAATCATTGTCATTCATTGGGGGACAACTCTCTTGCTGCCAGCTTCACTAAAAAGAATTGGATATTTGGGAGTGGGAAAAACGGACCTAAAAATCACCTTCTTCCACTTGGCCACATAGGTAGCTCGACTCGCTCTTAGACCTTAATAATAAATAATCATTTTCACTACATTGATATCTAAGCACCTCTTTCATCACTGCCACACAGTCCACGATGTCCGTATGCGTGTGCCCGTATGGGACGAGGGGACCCATGGGGTGCCAGCGAGGGGACACCCCCACCGCAGGCACTGTGCTTTCACGGTTGTGCGAGGAGCAGAGACTGTGTGTTTGGAAACCACCCCTGCCCGAAACAACTGCGAAAAGGGTTTAGCTAAATAAAGGCTGCGAACAGGGGGTGTGCTCGTCCGTCTGCCAACAGCTAGCGGCTCCCCAGGCACATCGGCTCTATCCCCTCGCCACCTTCTGCAGTTTTCCTTCCTGGCATGCAAAATCCCAGGGACATTCAGCACATATTTGAGTAATTTATCCATTTCTTTACTCAGCTCTTCTAGTCTTATTCTCTAACGTGCTTAGAAAACTTCTGCTTCTTGGGGGAGGGGGAAAAAAGAGACTATGTCACCATCTCAATTACCCACTGAGACAGTGCGGCTGAGACGGACCAGTGGGTCACCTGGGCAGGAAAGCCATTATCTGCCGTGTACACTGTCAAATTTCATAGGAAGGAGGTGGGAAGGTTCCTTCTGACAAGAAGTGGTTTTGATTTAGTGCTACTATAACGAACTGCATGGTGTGTCTAAAGATGACAGAGTACCTGGAAGGTAGTCTATTTACCCATACGGATAACTACCGTCTCTTTAAACAGAACAGAGAAAAGATTATTTAAATAGGTTTGGATATATTCCCTGTGTCATAGCAGACATGTTAGCTGCCAGCAGCCATCCCACAGCTATTTTCAAATGGTCAGAAAGCAGATATTCTGAATAATTACATCTAGCAGGATCCAGGCAGATAAAAATTTGTCTGAACATCACCAAACCGGGGTAATGGTCCATTATGAATAACAGCACCTCGGGAAATGTTTCTGGTCACCTTATGTGTAGGTGAGTAAAGCGAACACTTCCAAGTGGTGATGGTTAGCCAGGTCTCGTGGGGAACCTGAGGACAATGTTACAGAGCTCCAATCAAGGCTACTAAAGTGCAGTTTACAATTTCAGCAAAGCCGGCTTTTATCAGTACTCCCACATGCCGAGAGATGGACTCTGTGACTGCTTATGAAATGTTTTGTCATCTAGCTTCCACTTTTCAGCAAGCTGATGAAAAAAAAGCATAAATCCATCAGACATGTTGTCTTACCAACTCCTGATATGTTTTGGCTACTTATAAAGAGTAAGAGAAGTCTTTGGAGCAGATGTGAAATTCAGATCTTCTTTGCTCACTTGTCATCACTCAAAAAGCAAAACAAACACTCCTGCTCCTGCAAAATTAGCCCTCACGTCCCACCGCTCTGCCTCGCCGCACTGCACGCTTGCTTGATCTCCCCCATGGGTGATGGTTCCTTTTGGTCCGTAGCCCGGTCCCACGTTCTTTAAAACTTGCTGTGAAGTGCCAGAGAAGCAGCGATAGCGAGCCCAGGAAATTGTGCAAATCAGTCCAGGTGGCAATTATGCTGCAGACGTGACTCATTAAAAATACCTAGAATGCCACCGTACTGCACCTGAGAGCAAAAGGTAACCCAGAGAGTCATGAAAAACGATTTCACGAGAAACTTTCTAGTCAGCGTGTTTGTCAGTGTTGTCACTGTGAGTTTCTCTGCCTCGAGAGGGGGGTTTTACAGGTACGCGGAGCCACCTACAAACTCTGGATAACACAAAAGCAGCCAGGATATCAGTTTATTACAAATGCCCTTTTTCTTTCTGATACTTCAACGTGCTCTCCAACCTTCACGACGTTTCTCATGTGATACTGCAAAACGTGGAGCTGGTTTGGCAGGACTTCCACATACTTCTTCAGAAGTGACGTATGCAGTTTTTCAGCATCTTCTCCTTACACCTTAGCCGCTCTTCCCGGTGTTTTGCTGTGTTCCCCAGGCACGCGTAGAGCCGGGCTGCGACCGGCTGCATGACCAGCAGCAGCGAGGGAGGGAATGGAAACCCGGGTCGAGGCTGTCTCCATCCTCCTCCCAGACTTCTGAGCAGATCAGGAGGTGGTGTTGGTGTATCACTTAAAGGAAAGTTTTTTTCTTCTTGTTCTTGCACCTGCAATCACAGATAAAACAGAACAAGTGATCTGAAGCTGCTATCTGCCCCAAGAGAAAAAAAATCGTAACAGAAACACACATAATCCCATATGAGATGAGCCCAGAAGAATCTAATTGGATTTTTTCTTAAGCTAAATTCTACAATACCCTTATCTCCTTGATTATTTACCACACACAGTAATAAGCAGACAAAGAAAAATTGCTCTTGATAAAGCCTTCCAGCCAGATTTCAGCATCCTGAAAGATTTCGTTTTTAACTAAAAAAAGAAAGCTATATCTTTACTAGGAATGCCTTAATCATTTTGCTTTTTTAACAGCCATCACATGGTATAAAAATACTTGTTCTGGAAATTCTGAATTTTATTGGTCCTGTTATCTTTTTTGTTTTCTGTAATGACTGATATATTTAACCTTCTCCCCACCAGGATGACGTAGCAGGGAGGAGCCAGTTTCCCGTTCAGAACAGGCACGTCACCGATGACTCTGAGCAGATGCTGCCAGACGCAGCGCCGAGGCCGAAGCCCGCTCTCCACCGCGGTCCCTGTCCCCAGCCCTGCACAGGCCAAAGTTCCCAGCGCAATCGCCAAGGGAGCCCGAGGCCGAGGAACAGCAGCCGCAGGGAGCGGAGCCCGAGAACGCCGGGCACAGCAGCCGTGGGACCAGCCCTCGATGCATCCACCGCGCTTTGGTGGTAAGGATGCGGAATATAAAACGAAACGTGGACCTGGGCCGTCCTTGTCATGCTTTGCATCAAGTCTCTCCATCTTTCCAGCGAGAGACGGTCGCTCCCTCTGCAGCTCTCCGAAGTGACGAGCGGTCACGGCAGCGGTTGGAAAGGATGAACTTCTCAAGGCTTCACATGCATCACCAGCCAGCAGTCACCGCGATTTCCTGAGCCTCTCCTCCCCAGATGCACAAAATTAAGTTTTGCTTTTTACAGATGCATAATTAACCCCTCGAGTAAACATCTATTCAAACCTACATAATTAGTACTTAATTTTTCAAAAAGCTAATGAAAGGCCCTTTTAGGTTCCTAATTGGCTGCTACTTTCTATTAGTTAACTCTGAGTATGAACTATCAACATGGGAAATGCACTGTACGACAGGAACAGAGCGGGAATGCGAGGCTGAAAGCCGACAAGCAGGATGGCCAGGCGTCTGGGTGCATGACCCAACATACCTCACGTGGCCTGTTGTTGTGCTGTACAGCCTAAATGTGATTCAAAAGGAGCCATTCTTCAGTTGAAGAAATTCAACCCGCAATGTCTGATGTTTAGGTCACGGGGTGGTTGTAAATTTTGGGATGGTGGTTTGTATAGCGGGTCAGGGCATGTCCCAGAAAGAGAGTTTTCTATGAAAACAATGGCAAGACGAGATATGTGCTAGCTGGAATTATTTAGGGACAGATAATCAAGCTATACAGTAAATGTACCACTGAGCAGCTTAATTAACAGCGCATGCTTATCAGAAGCTAATTACATGATTCTTTACCATTTTAAAATGAATGGTTACTACTTAGTTCCCAGGACCATAATTACCAGGTTAGAAGAATGTACAAAATCTATAGCTAAGTTCTTTGGATAACTCAATTTAACCACTTTATTTATAAAAATAAAGCCTATAGAAAAGAGCAACACTTTCCAGCAGAGACAGTATAGATTCGAAGAAGCAGCACCTAGTTCCACATCAACTCGTTTGCAATCAAGCTAGAAATGAAGGAACCTCCTTGCTTTACAGCCAGCGTCTGCGTTTCAAGGCAACAAAGGAAAGCAAATAATGCTTACGGATTCCACTTCAGAGGAATACGTTATTGAATTGCGTGTTATTTCAAGGAGCTCATCTAGAATAACACCTTCCCCCCACCCAACCGCTCAGCAATCCCAGCTGCGTTGTTTATAAAAGTCCTTATTTATTTATTTGCGCTCCGAAGTCCACGGCGGTGTCATTGGCTGGGCTGCAGTGCTCTCTGCTGGCACCAGCCTGGGAGCTGCGGGGACGCCACAGCTGAGCAAAGGCAGCGACAAGGCGGTCACAGCCCTGAGCCTGTCCACCCGGCGACCGTACTGCTGGCGCCGCCAGGCCCACGGATTTACAACCCATGAGTCAAGCTCCTGGAAAACCCCGAGATTACCAACACTGGGTCTTTGTATTTGCTTTCTGAGTTTGTATTTACGTTCACTTCTCAAAACGTCTCTGCTTGAAAACCGCTGTGCGAGCGCCTCCTGCACCAATGGCCCTGCTGCCCTGTTTGCCCTCCCACTGATAATATTCAGGAGATATTTTCTCACTTCCTTGCAAAAACAGACAGAAGTGTTCCAGGTCCCTTCTCACCCGAGGATACCTGAGCTAAGTCCCACCATTTTATTCATTTCCAAGGCAAAGGTCTCTGGCACTGCCTGATGAAGAGCACCCAGGACCAGGATCGAAGATCATACATGATTTTCTTGAAAATCTCCTTTGCGCTTTGTTACCTGGCCCCCCCACGGCAGGGCCCGCAGGGACGGGGCTAACGGCGTCTTTCCAACACCTCTGCAAACAGGCTGCTGTAATTTGCACATTGTGCTGTTGCTTTCCATCACACCTCCTCACTTCTGATTCACACCGTTGAAAACTAGATTGTTGCTTGCTCTGAGTGTTTTTGGTTAATAACTGCTATTTTAACTCGAGCCCATTGAGAGCTCAGCAAAAGTCCCTGAACTGAATTGCCTGTTGTCCTAGATTTCTATCAGGCAAGGTCGAGAGCCACCATCTCGATTGATTCTTTCCACAGGAAAGCACACAAGGGAGCTTTTCCCTCTCGCTCCCACCGGGTTGTTGGTGTTTTTCTCAGGGTGTTTCTGAAGGCCAAACTCTGAACACTGCTGATGTGGGGAATGGTGCAGCTCTCGCATACTGAAGAGCTCTGCTCTGCTTTCCTTTTTTTCAGGCAAGTTTCTTCCTACTCCTAACTGACGGCTGTCCCTAGCATCGCCCTGCTGCAGTCACGCTCTTTCTGTAAGATTTATAATGCATTTACAGCAAGTGCTACAACAGCAAGACAAGGCGCACGTACCCACTCCAGTTTATCTCAGCCTTCTCCTCTTCAACACAACTAATAATACTACACGACTCCAAGGACTGGAGCGCAGTAAATGCTTCCCTTTTGTTCTCATTATCTCTGCCTTGAACTTCTCCCAGAGCAATCGCATTATCATGAATCGTGTCATTTTTAATTTCATTTCCCCTTAATCACCCTACAGCTGACCCAGCCCAGCCTGACTCGGTGCCCCTCGCGCAGGCCAGCGAGCCCTCCTCCGCACAAGGCAAACAAAACCCCAGGCTCAGCCACCAGCATCACAGGGATGATGGATGCTCATGCATAGATGCCAGTTTGTCCTCCTTATTGACGCTGTATTTAGAATTATCATCATAATGAACCTATTTCAATAAAGGACTTGTTGCTTTCCTCCTCTGCCTTCCCTACGCACATCTACCGGCCACCTCGCCAGCGCCTGCGGGCAGCACTCGGCTCTGCTGCGGGTACGGAGGTTCCTTCAGCTGAATCCACCTTAAAATGCCCTCTGTGGTCCAGGGTGTCCTTATCTCACAACACGAGTTTTAACTGGGGCTATTAAATTTCTAGTTAGCTTTTGAGAAAGGAAAAGAAGTTGACAAAAAAATCCAAAATCTTATAAAATAATAAGAAATGAGCTGAGACCTGACTATGACAAAGACAATAATACTGAAAGCATTAAATTGTTTTTATGTTTTAAAACTGGAATTAATAGATGGGAATGAAAGAGCACGAGGCAGACGTGGCCAGCACCTCTCCCGCTCAGGTCTGCCCCGAGGCACGGCGGGCAGAGCAGCCCCTGGCCCCGAGGCACCGCGGGCACGCACGTCCAGCGCCGGGGCGGGCGCTGTGCCTCCCTGCCGAGGGCTTCTGCTCTCTGCCAGCTGCCACCGGTTTTACACCGGGGTGCAAATGGAAATGTCTGTGCTGCAGCAGGACCAGAGGCATTGACCTACATGTCCGTGTTTATACATACACACATATTAGGGTATATATCTATATGCGTGGTGTATATATACATAGATATATACCCTAATAAATGACCTCACGTTACTCTGATCTTGGTGTCTCAGCGGTGATGCCAGCAGTGGGACTGGCACTCCAGAGGAGGTACAGCCAAGGCCACGCAAAGGCTTTTGGTGCTGCCACATGGAAAACATTAAAGGGACAAACAGGTGAAGCTTTACAAGGGTTGCAAGATCAGATCAATGCAAATTCCACCAAAACCTAGTGCTAAACAAAACCTTAACATTCAAATCCGCATCCAGGAATTCTGACCAAAATCCCCAGCACTATGGAGTTCACAGTGATGGAGCCCAGCCAACAGAGAAATGGAGAATACTAACTGCCTCCGCCTTGGAACTAAGTTACTGAAGAAAAAAATATTAAGAAAAATAATGTGATTTTCTAGTATTGCCTCAGAGTTGATTTATTCCTGATATAAAACTAAACTTTGCAATGATATGTACCTTTTTCATGCATTATTCTAGATGGCAGTGTAAATCAAAATTGCAAGTGCAGTCAGTAAAGTTGTTATCGCCATCTCTCAAAATCCTACAGTAAAGATTCAAAGAATTATTAATATTTCCTGTATTCTATTCCTATATATGCTTCTTGGGAAGGCACACACGCAGAGGTTTTGGAAGTCAAAATAGAGACATTGCATGGTTTAAAATAGTCCAAAACTGCGGTAATAGAGATTAATCTCTGCTGCAATGCTTTTTCTCCATGGTTTTGTACCATCTAAAAACGGTGGAGAGCATCACCTTCCCAGTGCTGGAAACGAAATGACTGGGGTGCCGGAGCATCCCGGTGGGAAACCCCATCTCGCTCCAGTCCCGCTCCACGCTGTGTGGGCCCACAGACCTCCCAACATCATAGAAAAGAAAATGGGGCGATTTTTTAATACCGAGAAGTCATTAGTTTGATTAAGGCAAATTATATTTGCATTCCGCCCAGGAATATTTCAGTACCAAACTGGGTACTCGCGGGGAGCGGCTGCTGCTGCACACCGTGCACCATCTCTCCCAGCAGCAGCTGATTCAGTTCCTGCCGGCGAAGCGCTGGGGTTCCCGTGTCCGCGCTGCCAGGTACGGCTGCCGTTCTCGAGAGCGACGTGCACGCACACGCACACCCACAGGCAGCTCGTGCTCGTGGCAATTTACTCGCGGCGAAGTGCTGCCTGGTTACCATCGCGGCAGAGCCATCTCCTCCTCCCCGCTGCCGGTGAGCACCCAGGCGGGCTCTAATCCCCGCAGACCGCGGGAGCCGAGCCGGAGCAGCAGCGAACAGGAGTTGCTTTGTTTGTGGTGACTTGGGTAAGCAAAATGTTATTTCCTTAATAGCCATTTGCTTTTCCTGTCTGCTCTGTGCGGGAAGCAGGTGGGATTCTGGCTAACCTGGTTTTTTTTTAAACGAATTTTATCTAGTACTGGGGAAATACTGGAGGACTTCTCTGCACAGACTGTTAGTCTAGTACCCTACAGCACTCATGTTATATTTAGCAATTTCATAGAAAGCTGCCTTCTGACGTTTTACTTTAAAAGTATGTTAAGGAATCGGAAATATTTTAAATGAAAATAGTGATTTTGCAAGTCTTCATCAAGGACTACTAAGTTAACGCACTGCTTTTGAATTGATGGAGTGGTGGGATGAATACAAGATGTTTAACGTGGATTTGTTTTTAATGGCGAGCTCGTGTTTTCAATTTCTTGTTCTTTTGTCCCTGAACAGGGAGGCTGGCCTGGCAGTTAATTCATTCACATGCAGATTGCTTGTTTTGGTGTATTTTTTAAAGCAAAGCCCTTTGACTTTGTATTCTTTTTTTCTGTAAACTTCTTTCTAATTCTAAAGGCAAAATCATGAAAGCAGCATGTATCTTCCCCCTCCATATGTAACTTTGTCACAAGACTATTAATCATGTCTTACAATAATTTTGCTAATGCAGTATATCCATTCAGAAGCAGAGTGTCTGTCTGCAGATGGATTTGTTACTGTGAGATATGAAAGCGGAACAAATTTCTCCAGGAGCTATTTAAGCAAGGTCATAGTAACATACATTACATTCTAAGCAATGATGTGTCGTTTGCTGGATCAGACAGAGTACAGCAGCAGTCACGTTTATTGACTTAGTCTGTAGAAGAGCCCAAAGGTTAGACATTAATATCGAAACTATTTACTACTTCCAGCGTACACTCATCAGATTGAAGTCCTGCATATTGCTTAATTTGTTGTGATGGGGAAGAGGGAAGCTAAACAAATAAAAGCAACGTAATGTACTTTGTTTTAATCTCCAAAGGTCTTTACCTACATTTATAAGTGAGCATTTCCATTTTATTATGCAATCTTAACACACTACTGTTCTTGCACTGCCACAAAAGGTTAATAAGCAAAGGGGTGAACACGGACCCTTCTCTAGATTAGGTGTGGGAAATAATGCATTTTTCAAGCGCATATTGGGGGTTCTCTGTCCGTGCATCCCACTGCTGCGGCTGGAAGACTTGCCCACCAAGCCAGGGGGTGATGCACGTGTGAACGGGGTGTCAGGATGGGTCCGACAAACAAAGCGTGTCAGGAGTGTGATGGAAGTGCTCAGACGGACACATCGTATGGCAGGAAAACCTGCCAGTCCAAGCACAAAGTCTGTTCGCCCAACTTTTGGTATGATGGTTTCTATTCCTGTGTAAAGTAAAGCTTCTTCAAGTAAGCGAGTAGGTACATTAAACCCCGTTTGCCCATACGCTGTGTACCGAGAAAGGTCAGGACATTGTTGGGCCAGAGCCCGAATAAATAAGAAAAACCAAACAACAAATATATCAAACATGACATTCTCACAAACTGCTGCGAAGTGCAACAAGTGGCTTAACCAGATTGAGAAACAAAGTAAAGACGAGTTCCCAGAGCCTGCATCAGGAAAGTCACAGGTCTCCTAATCCTGTGATCACGGCTGGACCGTGAGGCCTCTGCGTCCTGCACCAAGCCCCATTGCAAATGCTTTCCCATGTATCAAAAGAGGAAAAAGTACTGAGAATAACATGATCCAACGTAAGGAAGGAGGAAGGTGGGCAAGCATTCATCACCCGAGCGCATATGCAGCTTTACATTTTAGGCAATTCAAACATTTCATTATTTTGCTCTCAAAATAGCAGCACTTACTCCCCTTCCTCGCAGCCCGGCGAGGGGAGGCAGGAAATGACTGGCTCGTGATGGCACAGAAAAACTGAGAAAGCAGGAAATCAAATCCACGTGTAGGGAGTCAGAGCTATTCATCCAGCCTTCCCTCCAGGTATCAGCAAAACCAAATGCCGTACACGGAGTGTGACAGAAGGAGGAACTATAAGATGAACAGATGATTCACAGGAGACTAAAGAAAACACGATACTACCTTCCTTTAGAAGCAAAATCCATTTTAGAAAGAAACTTGTTGAATTCGCAAGGAATTAAACATGAAAATACTAAAGGAATCGAGCTTAAGTAAGCAAATGGCGGGCAAATTTGACACTTGTGCTCAAATGGGCCAAATTCACAGAAGTGAGCGCACATGGCTCCACTGTCACCTCCCGCCGGGGCGGGGGGGACAGTCACCTCTGCCGGGGCGCCCGTGGCGTGGCCCAGGTTCCCAGGAGGGGCTGCTCGGGCTGCCCCCAAAGAGCTTGTGCCAACCGGGCTGCGCTTCAGCGCAGGGGCTGCACGGGAACGGAGACTAAAATACTGTTTGTCCCTGGGGCCAGGCTGACCTACATTTGAGGTTTTTTTTTTACTTCATATTCTTTGTTTGACAGCAGGCTGGGGAAGAAACAGAGAGGTCATCTGAATTTTACCCGTCATTCAACATCACGCTGGCATCATGCGTTTGATATTTGGTTAAAGCAGATAAAACTCACCTTCCACCAGCAGCTGAATGTCTCTGCTGAGAATTCGTTTTGTGACATTCCAGTTCTGTAGAGATTTGGGATGGGCAGATGACTCCAAATGAAAACTTAATTTTAGGGCTCAAAACATTGGCAGAAAACTTTCTACTAATTGATCAGCGTTTTTGTGAAGAACTTTTGACCTTCGCTGATTCTAAACAGCAAGATACGGCTGGTTTTTATAAGGAGTTGTATTTCTAGGAGTTACACGTGCATCAGAATCCAGAAGGTAAATAAAGGTCAAGTGCACGCTGGCCTTTCGTGATTTTATGGACTGAAGCCTTCAACTGTTTACAATTGAGTCAATTTTGTTTTCAATGATGTTAAATTAACCTTTAAAAAATTGTGTCAAGGAGCCCAAAACCCTGAAACCGTACTAATTAAGGAGATAAACTAGGTTCAGGAGAAATTCAATATCTAAGCTGTCTGTCATGAAACAAGATCTTTCAGCTTTTTCTCTGCTTTAATACTTCTGTCTTTTCCAAAGGCTTATTTTTACACCAAAGATTGTGCTTTGTCTTTCGAAGGCTCAGCTGTGTCTCACAGGCTTTGGGGCAGCCGTTCCTGCTCTGGAGAAGTGCGATGCTCCACGTGCCAAGGGTGCTGCTGTCCCCCCCTGCCTGGGGATATTTTCAGTGCATTTCTTTTGTATCCCGATAGTGGGGACAAGCCACTTTTTTATATTTTTTTCTAGACTCAGGGCTTCTTTCTCACCTTCCAGCATACTTCCAGTTCTGTAATGTTAGACCTGATCTTAATAAGAGCGCTTAGGCGTTTCTATAACATTTCACACCTCCCAGGCGTTGTGCAAGCTCTAACTGATGCCCCCACCGCTGCGGTGAGCTCCCCCCGGGCTGGCAGCGTTACTCTCTGTATTACAGCGGTGCTGCCCAGCCTGCGCTCTAAAGAGCTTAGCAGAGGCGGGGAGGTGGGGGACTGGGACCTGGCCAAGGTCAAGCCACCCGTGAACGGCGGTGCGTGTTTCAGATGCATGGATCAGTGGGGAGTCCCACGGCTGCGTTTACCGGCAGCGCAGATTTCCTGCAGTTACATCCTCCAACGCCAATAACAGGGGCTCAGCTGCCGCCTCGCAGAGCAGGGGCGACTCCAGAAAGCTGCGTTTTCTGCGAGCTGCTCTCGCCAGCCCCCCACACGCCGAGTGGGGGGCTGCAGGCGGGGACCGCTTGCTCCATGGCTGCAGCACAGATGCCATCAGGGCAGGGCACTAAAAGCTGGGCACCCCTTCACCGCGTTGGTGGCCTCCCACCAGCCAGCACCGCGGCATTGCAGCCCTGCGAGAAAAAGGCAAAGGGAAGGTTATGACTCAGAGCAAAAGCAATCTGTCAATTAACAAAAATTAAAGACGACAGCAGCGCAAACTGTACAAGACAGATCAACAAAATGTTTTATATCAATTCCCCTCCCTGCAGTCATGAGCTCTTTAAACCATTTATTATTTGAGCAATAAAGCAGCTCAACTATAATCCATCTCCATCACTAGTTGTACCTAACTTTTAATTCATTAAGTCATGGATACTTTAGTTAAAATTAGCAACCATTCAGCAGGGCTATTTTAACCACTAAATATGAAGCACAATATAAACATTTGTAATTGCCAACGTGCGCTAAATGAGTATACTGACAAGAGAGTATTACCATATGGTCACCAGCTCCAGCCCAGCTGATCTGGTATTATGCTGCACTGACGGCTGGAGCGGGACCTAACGGCAGAGGCATGGTCAGCACGAACGTTTGTGAGTAGCAAAAGCAGCACAAAATTTCACATGCTTGAAAAGTCTGACTCCTCTGACCAAGCAAACGCCATTCACAGCATCCTGAATCCAGCTAGCTCCTGGGTAGTCCTGTTCTTCATGCAAGCACCTACCACATCACTCACCTCTCTCCTCCTCTTCCTCACAGCGTTCCCTGCTTCCACTCTGGAGGAGATGGGCCGCAAAGAAGAAGACAACAGCAGCTCCTGGAAAAAACAGACGAGCAACATCCGAAAAACATTCATTTTCATGGAGGCCCTGGGATCGTAAGTACCATAACCGCTCTCCAGAGCGAGCCACCCCTAGATACCGGCTTCTCAGCCCAGGGCAGCAACTCCCTCCCTAGCACTGGCCAACGTCACAAGAAAACGGCTCCCTCGGAGATGGGCACCGGTCTCCAGGCGCGAGGTGGGCACCCCATCGCTGCTGCGCAATTGCTGCTGGTGCTCTGCTTCGCGGCTCACGCTTGCCAAGCGGCACCGAAGCAGCTCCTTCCCACCCAGCCCTGCGGCACGGCTCCGGGTCAGCTCTGCCCTCTCCTCCTTTCCCTCTAAGCCTGCATGGCAGCTTAGTTAAAGTTTTTGCTCTTTTGCTGCTGAGCACACTGGTCTGCTGCTGCTGCAAGGTCAAGCACGGTCAAGGGATGGCTCTGGGAGAGGTATTATAATAATACGTCATATATTTAGCTCATAAACCCTGACTCAGTTGAGGGATGAAACAAGAACAAGGACGTTCAAGTTGTACGATACTTCTCTGTGAGTTAACAGCTTAATTTGCCTATTCATGCGAATGAGACAAGAAAACATTTCCAAGGTGGTGGAGGAGGAATTGAGTTACCTCCACCAGCGAGTTCTGTCACAGCCAGATTTTCTGCTGCTTTAGAACCCACGACAAAGCTCCCAAAAACAGCTACTCCAGAGCTGGGCAACATTTTAAATTACTGTGTTCCCGGTCAGCCTCAGAAATTAGTTAAATTATCCAGCAGCTTTCTCTAAAGGAATGACGTTTGAAAAAGCTTTATTCTCTCCTAGCCAACTTGTTGATTCATCATTTTTTAATAAGGGGCATAATTATTATAAACTGTTTGGGACAGATATATAGAACAGATGCCCCAGCATCTGATTTGTAGGTTGTTCATTTCCTACTATTACATTAATAGGAAAATTTAGCATTAGAAATTGGGATTTTTTCCACACACACCGCTTCAGCTAGCTGAAGAATATAAATGAAGATTTGGGACCAAAAACTACCTGGAAACTTCCTGTCACCTTCCCCCAGCATCCACAGCTGTTGGATTAGGGACCTCAGCGAGGACGTCCCTGCCTATTCCCCGAGAGCTCTCAGGAACTTGAAAGGCATTTCCACAAAACAGCCTCCAGAGCTCAAATGGATAAAAGGAGAAAAAAAAAAAAATATGTAAAACAAGGAAAAGGTCCCAACACCACCTGCTTTTGAGGCCAGAAGAGAGAAGACCACTGCGTATAATTTACTGAGTGAAACAAAAATTTGAATTCATCGGTTGGGATGCCTTCCCAAAAACCTATGGGCTTTTTTTTTTTTATTAATTGTTGGTGAGGTTTTTTTGTTTGTTTGTTTTTTCCCCTTGCTTTGAACTGGTCCTGGCACAGCCCAGTTCCTCACAACCCCAATGCTCTTGCACATTGCTTCAGCAGCGCTCAGGGGCCCACTGGAGGAGCAGGAAAGCTGAGCCCAGCGAGGAGCTGCCCGAGGCTCCCGCTCCCCCCTGCGTCGTCGCCGGCTGCCGCTCCCTAACAAAGACACAGGAGCAAAGCACCGCATGCAGATGGGTACAGCTCCGTGCTCAGCCAACCGATCTGCACAGTATGCTGGATTCTTTGTTTAGTGGATTACAGGAGATACAGGTTTTCTGCCCTCGTTTATTGGGTTTGCTGCAATAGCATCCCAACCAAGAAGGTGCTTCTGCTGCGCTCACCTTCCTCGCTCTGCCCTCCAGCTCCCTGCAGCGCTTTGCAGACTCAGCGGCAAGTTCCATTTAACTTTCATCAATTAATCTGTTGCTCATTTGATGAGGATTATTGAGGACTGATCTGGCAAAGTATGCACTGTCACTGTCCCGAGACACGTGTTCAGCTACCTAAGATAAACCTTTAACAGGATTGCAACCTTTAGGCATGTTATAAATACCTGCTCATCGCTGCAACCCGTATCAGAATGCACAAGACGCTCATTGTCACTTTGTCACTTAGGGTACGCAGAAAGGAAAACACATTGGATGCTGAATGACAGTGTTAACTAAGGTTATCCAGTTGTTTTGCACTTTAGATATACAAAACATTGACTGATATACCCAAACCGCAACGTAATTGGGCTCTCCTCACTGCAATTCAGCGCGCTCGGTCCTCAGGGCAATGCCGAGCAGGCAAAGTGAAGGACTGCTTTAAGATGGTGGGGGCTTTGTGGAGACGCGGTTTGTATTAAGCAGGAATCTGGCCCCGTTGGAGGGGAGGCTGCGGAGACCT
Organism: Platalea leucorodia; assembly: GCF_965183815.1. Lineage (NCBI taxonomy): Eukaryota > Metazoa > Chordata > Aves > Pelecaniformes > Threskiornithidae > Platalea > Platalea leucorodia. Next base: position 3,676,912 of record NC_138841.1, read on the forward strand.
TTCCACAGGGAGCTGTTATCCCCGGTGAGCACCCGAGCCGCAGACTGCCCCGTTAGCGAGGGGGCTGTCGATACGGCCCCTCGGCTGGGCTTGCACTTAGCCCGGGAAAATTCCCCCAGTGCCAATGGATTCAGAGCACCCCGGAGGTGTGCTCTGAACCTGGCACGGCTGAAGTTCACCCACAGCCTGGCACACACACGAGTAACATGCTTGACTGTCTTTACAGACAGTCCTGAAGAACCGGATTTAATTTCATTGCAGGGATCTTTTTTGTCCACTACCTCAACACAGCTTCATGAGGAACTACGCAACAATAACTTTTTCTCTACAGGGAATATTGTGGGGGTTTTTCTACATATTGCATAATCTTGCATTGAATATCCTACGTTTGGGGCTGCTGGAGATGTAGTTCTAGCTTTACAATCAGCATCCACTTAGAGCTAAATTACTTCCATATTATTTTTTCTTGCTATTTCCTCTTCCTCTCTGTAAGTATCCTTCCAGTTCACAGCAGCAGCATCTACTGAAATACAACTTCTCCTCTCTGCAGAGGTGCCTTTTCAGAAGTTTTCCTAGTGAAGCAAAGAAGCACTGGCAAGCTCTTTGCTCTGAAATGCATTAAGAAGTCTCCTCTCACAAGGGATAGCAGCTTGGAGAACGAAATAGCAGTGTTGAAAAAGTGAGTATATATGCATTGTAATGTAAAGTAGAACAAATGTGCTTTCCTAAAACACGTGGCTCTACAGTAAGAATAATATAAAGAAATAAGTATTTCTTTTTAAAGAATATATAAATATTAATATGAATTAGTAGATTAGTAAAGTTTCTTCGCTCGCTCCTCGGCTGGACTTGGAACCCCCGACAGCCGTCCTGCCCCAGACCTGTGGAATGAGACAGATGAAGCAAAGCAGCACTCAGGGAAGGAGAACCAGAGTTAATGCTTTTGCAGTCCCAGGAACACAGCTGATGCAGAGCAGGCAGGTCTGCTCCTCCGCTGGCGGTGCCCGGTGCTCCAAAGGGCATGGCATCAACGACCCTCTGCCACGCAGGGCGAGGGAGATCAGCCACAAATCAGCGCAGTGAACTTTCACTGGTGATTAAAGCAAGATGACTGTTGGGTTTCCCACTTGAGAAGCCACTTTGCCCGGTTTGTTTCTGACCCACGTTTATCTTTGCAGAATAAAGCACGAAAACATCGTGACATTAGAAGATATCTACGAGAGCACGACCCACTTCTACCTGGTCATGCAGCTGTAAGTATCAGCAGAGCCGTTTCTTTGTGGGCCGCAGAGGAAGAAGAGCGGCAGGACCAGGGTGATGCACCGTATGTCAGCACCTACACACCAGAGTCCCTCGCATGTAAAAGTTGCATGCGCAAGAGCCGTTCAAACACCTCTCGCTAACGAAGCTGCGTGGTTTGAACTAACCTGGACACTTCTCATGCTGTCTTGGCCCATACTCATTTTAGCAGCAAGTTTCTAAACCAAGATTAGGATCTATTTATGCAAATTAATTCATCACAGTTTAGCAGGGCAGAGACAGAAGTATTTCTAATTAAAGCTGTGCCATGCAGGGTTTCTGGAAATGAAAACAGGCAACATGTCAGCTGCAGAGAAAGCAGCTCGCTGTGGGCATCAGCTCTGAGCACCCGGCTGCTACTGCTAACTTGCAAATTTAGCTAAAAGGAAGCAATCACACAAAAACCTCTATCTGCTCGTGTAGCAGAGCCTGGGGGCAGTCCTGCCTGCGGTGCTGGATGCCTGCGGCTCAGACCTGCCGGGAGCTGCATCGTAACCTTACCCAAAATCCCCAGGTTTACCAGTAACGCTTACTGGCACCCTGAAATTGCACTCCAGAGTGTCCATTGACCTCTCAGCCTCACAAAAACTGCTGCCCAAGGAACAGTTCTGCTACAGGTGGAGTTGTAAAAGGACCAGAAAGTTAACTTGCCTAACATGAAAGCATAATTAGCTTTATTTAACTTTCTTTTCAATCTTTTTCTTTCTGAACTACCATTTCCACAGCGTATCTGGGGGAGAGCTATTTGACCGAATTTTGGAACGAGGAGTTTACACAGAGAAAGATGCGAGTGTGGTGATCCATCAGGTCCTGACAGCAGTGAAGTACCTCCACGAAAACGGAATAGTTCACCGTGACCTGAAGGTGAGACCTGTCCCCCAGCAACGGCAGTGCCGCGGGGAGGCGGTGCGACTGCAGGCTCTGCCCTCTCTGCCCCATGACTTTCTGTTGTTCCTTTCCATTTTCCTACCACAAATTTCAACCTCTGACCACTCTGTATTCACAGCCTGAAAACCTTCTTTACCTTACTCCCGAAGAGAACTCCAAAATCATGATCACGGACTTTGGCTTGTCTAAAATGGAACAGAACGGCATCATGTCCACCGCCTGTGGGACTCCGGGATACGTTGGTAAGACAAGGATCAGGAATGGGCTTGTGCTGGTGGGCTGTCTGGAAAAAAGGTTGGGCACGTACAGTACGTTACCTAGCAGACGGGGAAAAAAAAAAAGTACATAATTACGTTAACAACAACATGCTAGTCACAGATGCACTGCATGGACCACATAAAGCCTCGATTACAGATGAATGTAGAGACTGCAAAATCCCAGAATATTTAACAGTGCAAAGAAAAGGATAAAAAAAAAAATATTTCAGCGTTAGTCAGGTATTTATTGAAATTTTAAAACAATGGGATTTTGTTTCATGTTCACCAGACTGCATTAGCTTGATCCACAGCTTACTGGTTAAAACCTCAGGATGCAGGCAGAAATTGTCAGTGGTTCTTTCTATCGATGGCATAAAATAGATACAAAAAGCACAGACCAATCCAACCGGTGAATGGGGCTGTTACTGGTTGATTCTCCTGCACTGACACCTCAGAGACCAAGTGTACAAGAACTACTGCTTTTCCCAGTATTTATTATTTTCCCAGTAATTTATTATTGCTTAGAATTTTTATTTGGTTTTGCTGTTCTGCAGCCCCCGAAGTCCTCGCCCAGAAACCATACAGCAAAGCCGTAGACTGCTGGTCCATTGGAGTCATCACCTATATCCTGTAAGTAAGAGCAAACAGCATCCCACTTATTTTTCCATGAGTTTCCCAACTCCTCCATCGCTTCAGACACCTCTGCAGAGTGGCAGCGGAGGTGATACTGGACCTCCCATTTTGCTGTGGGAACATGGCAGCAGCGTATTCTTCCCTTGCACAGATCCACTAGACCATAGAAAGGAAAGGGACGCGGGGAATCAAGTACTGGAGCGGAGATGAAAGGAATCACATTTTCTCTATTATGTGCCTCATCCTATGCTTTGTTTTTTTTCAGTTGCCTACAAATATCATTCAGTCTTCCTCGGTACTTTTTGTTTCATTTCCTCCCACGCCATACAGTTATGTACCAGCTGTGGCTTTGTCCTTTCGCTGCTGCAGTTAAGTTTTTAACTCTTTTCTGCAGCCTTACCAATACACTTAGCTGTGAGGGGCAGACAGATGGATAGAGCAGCCTCCCCTGTTGCTCACTCCCTCGTGCTGCCCGTGCGTGCCCTGGCCGGGCTGCGGAGGAGCCTGTGCAGCCGTGGATGGCAGTGCTGGAGGACCGCTGGCTTTCTGCTCTGTTCCAGGCTGTGCGGGTATCCTCCTTTCTACGAAGAGACCGAATCCAAACTGTTTGAAAAGATTAAAGAAGGCTACTATGAGTTTGAGTCTCCATTTTGGGATGACATCTCTGCATCAGGTAAAGCTCCGGCACCGGGAAGCACCGCGCTCCCTCCCACAAGCTGCAATCCAGAGCCCTGCAACCCGCGGGCAGGAGCCTGCACCAGCCGAGCCCCCGCGCCCCCCGGCAGGGACGGGAAAGGGTGAAGCGTTGAACTGAGTCACTCGCACAGCAGCAAACCCCCAGACGTGGGAACTGATTGCAGAGGCTCCCAGCACCGCGTTAGCAGGGGCGATGATGCCAAAGCCGAGCTGCACTGGCAGAGCTTGGGGTACTTTGCATCCTGCCTGTAGCACAGCATCCTCAGCCGAAGCCTCTGTTAACGTAACCCTGATTTTCACAATTAGTGAGCTCAGAGTGGGCTTAGGTTTCCCTCGGAAGCAGGGGAACTCTGGGGATTTTTCACCTTCTTTTTCAGTTAGGGTTTTTTGTTTTTTTTTCTTTTCCCCTTTGCTTTTCTTCCCGTCAGGCCACATTTCCTTACAGCAACACAGCAAACTGTGTCAGCCACCACTGCACCCTTCCACCAGGCTAACCTGCTTGTGGAGCTCGCCTGCGCAGCGTTTACCAAAGCCAGCATCTTAGCAGCATATTTAAACATCAGTCTTTTATACATACAAACAAAACTAGCATGAGGTCTGTTAGGACTTAATAACAAACACCACAATCCTCCCTGCAAAAAAAGAAAAAAAAAAAACGGGAGGGATGTAACTGCTCTTTAGAGCAACTTCTAAATCCTCTCAGCTTGCACCGTCTTATGTTTTTTAGCTGAATAATTCAACTCAAATGCATGTAATCTAGGCCTGAAGTTTGGTACGTCCCCAATTCACGTTTTTTCATCCAGAGCCCTTCGCTGCAAACATCTCCCTTTAATGGAGTAACGAAGCAGTACAAACACCTCCTTCTCGGGGCTGAGCACTGCGATGTTTATCCACTAGCATTTGCCATGTGCTATTAAGATCATATCTTGGAACAAGGAGAAAATAACCTTTATCTCTCTGCTTCTCCTCCCCTCCCAAACAGCCAAGGATTTCATCAGACATTTACTGGAGAAAGACCCGAACACGAGGTTTACCTGTGAAGAAGCCCTGCGGCACCCATGGTGAGAGGGCCGGGGCCCCGGCAGTAGCTGGCGGCCACGGGGATTTAGCAGCCTCCGCGTCCCGCTCCACGTGCTCGGTGGTGCTGGGAACAGGGGTGTCTCCCCAGCCCCCGTTAGTAACGTCACCGCCTGCCTCCGCGTGGCCCTGGGTGTTTCTTTTTTGTGTGCGAAGAAGGAAAATTATGAATAATTAAAGATGCAATTTGTGCCTATTTGCCTCCATAAACAGAGGCAAAGAAGAAATCCCATCCTGAGCTTTTCCAAGCTTTGAAGTGTGTGTTTGTGTTACATTTTGTTGCTGTTTTTCCTTTGGGTTTAATTATTGCTGATTGAACGTACAAAGCAGTTAGTTGCCTCCAGAATGTGGAATGCCTTACAAATGCCATCTGCCTACGAGCCCATTTTCTTCTCTCCCCATCTGCAGGATTAATGGAAATACAGCCCTTCACCGTGACATATACCCATCTGTCAGCGCTCAGATTCAGAAAAACTTTGCAAAGAGCAAATGGAGGGTAAGTCGTCTGCTGGTGGGAGCCCAGAGCCATTTCACTAACAAATGCCAGTTGCTGCCATCTAGCAATAAGCAAGGCTTCGGTTGTGTGGGTAAGAACCCAAAAGCTGAGATCCTCCAAAGGCTGCCTGAAAATTGTATGCAGTTACTGTTTATAGTATGTTTGGACCAATATTCCCTGCTGCAATGCACACTGGTAGATTTACCACAAACATTGCAGCATAGTGGCCTCGCCAAGAAAGTAAGGGGGAGGAGGAAAGGATTATTGCCTTTATACTGAGGGAGTGAAATTGGTGCTCCATCAGCAGATCTTTTGGGGAGCTTAATCCAGCTTTTCCGCCTTTCAGCCTTGAAGATAAATTGGTACTTCACTTGTATCAAGAGCTTTAGTAAGAAATTAGGCAGAGAGAGGAATGCCAAAGGAACCACGTGTACAACAGCATTTTAAATACTTACATTTAAAATTCAGCTCTAGTCTCCATTTCACACTGCAGGGTAATTTACAGCTGTTCCCCTGATTTCCTCATGTAGAAGTGGTTGTAGTCTTCAAAAGCATCCACAGTTTGCACTCAATGGAAACCACCGTGTTTATGCCAGGAACGAGCACGTCCCACTTTCCACATATTGTGCAAACAGACCGGCAGCGCTAACCGGTGCAGCGCTGCCCGCCCCATGCACGCAGTCACTACCTAGGGGGACCGTCCGTTTGTCCACAGCACCCACCCAGCCCGGCATCACTGGGAGCTCACCGTGGGTTGTGTGTCTTTTTCCCCAGCAAGCCTTCAACGCCGCAGCCGTTGTGCACCACATGAAGAAGCTCCACATGAATGGTCACGCAGCGGCTGAAAGCACCCACCCCGTTATACAAGCCTCAGAGCCACCCAGACCCAACACACCCATGGTGGCCACCCGGCCGGCAACGCCAAACGAAGACAAGGACACGTCTCTCCCTCTGGTCCCCACGCAGGGCTGTCCAAACCCTCCCGCTCAGCTGGAGCAAGACGCAGGAATGAGAGAGGGAAAGCTGCAAAGCCGCTCAGAGAACGGACCGCTGCCTGCAGGCAGCAGCCCGGTGCTGCCGGATAACCACAGCCCGCCAACCAGAACTTCTTGTGGCTGCAGTCCAGCCTGCGTGGGGCACGAGAAAACAAAGACATCCTTCTGCTCCGAGACGGTGCTCCTTAAAAAATCTGCAAAATCCCAGTAGGTATCCAAAACATTAGCCGTAATTTCCAACAAAGTACATGGGAATAACCATGTCTGGAAGGAGTTGCCTGGCACTTAAGTCGCCAGCCCCAGGTGGAGGTAGAAAGAAGGGAGGAATGAGGACAGAAGCAAACGTTTTGGCTGGCTGGATAGCAGCACCCAGCCAAGTGCCTTCCATGCTTGTAGGAGCATCAGGTGAGGCACAGTGCCCAGGCTGTGTGGCAAAGCTTGCAGCGAGCCGAGGCAGCAGTGCTCAGCTGCCACACTCTGTTGATTTGAGCACATTTGCTCTCCAGAAACTGCAGTTGCTGGTGGTTAAAGCTGCTGATGCCAACTACTCAGCTGGTGCTGAGTGACTGGACCCTGCCTTTGCTGCAGTGCTGACTCGCACTCAGCTCCGCTTTGCTTTCAGCGGCTGATGTTCTTCATATTAAAAACATAACTTCAGTTCACCTACAGAATGATCGTAAATAGTGCTATTTCTCTTTTTTCTTCTTTCTCTTCTGATTCTTCCATTTCCAACCAGTCACTTCAAATCAGAAGTTCTTGTTCCAATGAAAACCAGTAAACACTCTTCTCACTGTGGCACTGGGCAAACTGGAGTTTGTTTGATCATGTGATGAGGAGGCAGCCACTGGGCTCCCCGCATTGCCAGAGGTAAGTGCTCTGCAGTCCAACCACTAGCTGCTTTTAATTAATCCCATTATGGCATGAAAAAGGAAAAGGCACAAATAGCAAAGTGATTGTACATGAAAAACTGACTCATGGATTTTTTGCAACAGAAAAAGCCTTAACTAAACCATCTTTCAAGGAAGAAATCATCTTTCAGCTTCTGTTAAGGCCAGTCCAGTGACTGATCCAACTTTTACAATTGCAACAGAGTTCCCCAAGGAGCATGTGAAAGGAAGCCAAGCATGTCATATCAAACTCCACAATTATTCAAGCTGCTCACTAGGAATCACACTGGAACCAAACAGCTTCATCAGCTGGGATTAGGGCTTTTCAGCCAGGTCTCAGCTGTGACCATGAGCAAAGGGCTGACAACAGCCTGCTGGTCCATGGCCAAGCATAGACAGGACATCTCTGCAGCCTGAAGGGCCATTCCCTGTCCCAGATTTGGTCCAGGCAGGTCAGTTTAAGTTGCTTTGTTACCAGAGAGCAGAGCATGGAGATGTTCGCTTTGTAGGTGAGCAGAGTGCAATCATGGAAGTTTCATCCCGTTTGACCATAGCTTGGATTAATTCTGGACTAGCTAAATTGTTATCATTTGCACCACGTTGCATATGAGCTGTAAGAAGTATTGCTATTAGATCCTGCATTAAAGAAGGTTCCTCAAAGGCGAGCAAATGCTAGCATGGTTCTCCACAAAAGCCACATAGCGAGCTACATCCTATCATCTTTGATGACACCCTCTACTGATGAGATTATATGAACAGAACTAATACAAAGGATTAATAGAAGAGACAAATGCAAGCGAGACCTACTATAGGCTCCAAAAAGGTCCATTCCGATGATCAGTCATGTAATAGCCCTTTACAAATAAAGCACACAAAGGGATCCAAGCTGTTCCTAACCCCCGTGCTACTGCTTATTAACAGAGCACATTTTGAAGGTAGCAGTCTAGCGAAACAAAGTTCAATCCTCAACTGAAATTCTCTCTCTTGCAGAAACAGAAGGGCTGTTTTACTCTTTTCTGCACTTCAAAGCCAGACATCAACAGTGCGAGCGAGAAAGGAGGCTGTGTCCCGCCAGGGGCAGGCGGGCAGCAGCGTCTCAGACAGCAGCGACCGACTGGTGACGAGCGGCACGTTAGTCCCAGGAATCCATCCATGCAGTGACCTTGGGGCGTTTCTGGATCGTTAAAACTGGGAGAAGGCACTTTAGCAAGGGAAAGTCTGAGGCTACTGCTAGCATATTCAGTGTATATTATCCATATGACATCGCTCAATGCTATAAGCTTTTGTTTTCTGTATACTGTTTAGTTGTCCAATGCATAATAAGTGCACTGCACAACGTAAATCCTATAAACCAAAGCCATGCAGAGTTTTACTCAGTGGCAGCTCAGTTATTTTTACAATCTGCATCCTATCCACTCCTTGGATTTTGGTTAGTCCCAGGCTTCGGCACTCTGAAGTTCAGCATCAACCAGCTGCCCAGGCTGCACAGTTCTCACTTCAGCTACAAAAGGAGAGACAACCTGCTAGCAACCTCCATATGTCTGATAATAATCACAGCAAGGTCTAAATTCCCTGCTTCCAAGTCTGTAATTGCACAATAAATACTTGCTTAATAAAGCTGAGTTTTGTTTTGTAAAGTGCCTGTTGGTTATTCATAGAAATTTGATGTGGAAATGGTCTATTAAGTGCCTTCTAAAGCATTCCCCGTGCATCTGCAGACCTGCTCCCTCTGGTATTTTCTGGCAAAGCGTCACACGGTAAATAAGCAGATTGTGGCAGAAAGTCAAACAAGACATTTGACTTCACCTTTGAGTACGAGATCGCATTGCTCTTATTTGTATAAATGTAGGTATGTTGTATAGGTATGATGGAGATAAAGTTCTCCATTTCTGTGATGTGGTTCTTTGAAGAAAGATCTAGGAGGGAAGTACTGAAGCCACGGCAAGTTTTAAGGATTAACTGCAGCATAGATAAAAAGTTTTAAAAGGCCCCACAGGAGGGTTTTAATTTGAATAGTGACATTCAGCTAAAAGAGCTTGAATTGGCTTAAACAAGAAAAAGAAATAATGTCTTGGTTTATAAACCCCTCTGGAAATAACAGCTTTGAGGGTGTTTTTATTTGCAATGGAAGACTGATGTCTCTCCCCCTTTTTCCTCCAACCACTGGGCAGCTTCAGCCAGTCCAACCAAGGATAGCCCTCTCCAAGGGCTTGCTCCTTTGGCTCAGTGCAGCTATTTTCCAGAGGTACGGAAACTCAGTTTGCTAAAAATAGAGACATGAGAACTCCAGCCGGAAAATGGGAATAAATACACAAGTCAGAGTCTGCAGAGGAGGAAGGCAATGCCGTTGGGGCGCAGGCAGCTCGCTCAGGAGCAGCTCTCGTAGTAGGCGACTCGCTTGTTGATGGCATCCCGGATCCTTCCCACCTGCTCCTCCAGGCCCGACAGCTTGGCCGACTTGGACATCAAAGCCTTGTTGCTTTCCTGAATTTCTGTCTCTAAAGCTGAGGAGAGAGGGCAGGAAAGGGTTACGCGATGAGATGATGGGACAGGAGGAAGGCATGTGGCCATTGCCCTCCCCAGCAGGCTGGGCTGAGCCTCCACCTCCCTCCTGCCATAGCTCTGGAGGGGCAAGGAAAACAAATATCCTGCCTCCTCCTCCTGCATCCCCCCTTCTCCCCCTCAAAAAAAACCCAACCCGACTGCTCCAAACAAAGCCAGTACTTCTGAATGCTTAAAAATGGAAGTGAGCGTGTGGAGGAAAACAGGGGCACATTGGCATCACAGGCAAGGCGGCCCTTCCAAGGCCACCCATGCACCCTTGCAAATTCTAAATTTACTGGCACAGCACCAACAGATGCAGCCCAAATCTGCACCATCTCAATGCCCAAAGGATGTTGTCGTCTTCATCATTTCCTTCCCTCACCCCACTGGGCGTCAAAAGCTCTTCCCCAGCGCGTGAGATTATTACATCGAGTTCACAAAGAGTCTTACTTTCCATCCTGCGCATCATGGCCAAAGTTTCCTCAAACAGAGCCTGGGCCTCCAGGTCTATGCTTTGCACCCTGCTGCCCTGCTCGCCCAGAGCCGGGCTCTGCTCCATCCTTCTCTTCACCTCAGCATACATTTGTTTCACTTGTTCAAAAGCCTGTGGAAAAGTAAATAAGCAGTGCAAGTAGGATCAAGCAAATAGACTGGAGGAAAGGGGATTTTCCAATGTTGAATCCATTCTAAATATTAAATGGATACTGTGCTAGAGCTTCGCCGTGATGTTATCATGCAAATGCATAACAGTTTGTGATGCGATCCGAAAGATGCTGACTGACAGCTGTATGGGCTACTCTGCCTCAGGCGGGAGATACAGCAGAGAGAAGTTTCCAGCAAAAAGCATTAGGATTGAGAAAGGTCCTGGAAAAACTCAGTAGTGGTATACTGCATCAGATTAATAAGAAGTGACACGACAACGCACAAGCCGTGGCCTGAACAGGAAAGCCTCCTCGCCTCATCCAAAAACGTGCCAGGACACAGCTGGCTTTGCTGTCTAATGACGGCAGGGAAGCGGAGCACAGCTGTGACCGCCCTGGCCGGCGACGTGCCGGAGCCCGGTACCTGCTGCGCGCTCCTGGCCTGCTCGCCTGCCTCCCTGGCCGTCTGCTGCGCGTCGGTGGCCCGCAGGCGGTTCTGGTCCACTCCACGCTGCAGCTGCGAGAGTCTCTCCATCAGCCCGTCCAGCTGGCCTGCAATGGACTTCACGTTCTTCTCGGCTGGACCAAGAACAGCCTCAATCTAAAAGCAGGGTGATCCACATTAAGAAGGAAATTGCATCCAAACCCCACTCCTAATGGTTCTTCCCTCTGTGCAGGGACCAGCTGCGCCGCTTGACAGACACACCGCCGAAGCGGGGTTTCGGCAGGGAGCAGGGACTGCTCCCTGCGCAGCTGAGCACGGCAGCCGCAGGGCTCGTCTCGGGGATTCCGGCAGGGACCATGACTGGAGTTTGGAGAAGCACGCAAGTGAGGCACAGCAGAAAGAAGAGATTTTTACAGCAAAAGCTTGACCAGATCCCATTTCCCAGCTGCGCTGGTGCAGGACTCTACCGAGTGGGGAAGATTCAAAGGAGCAGTGAGCAGGGCACAGTATTGTTATTTGGGAAGTCACCGCACATCACTCACTTCTTCAACACGCTCCTGGATGAACCGGAGGGAAGAGCCAGAGCCCCTGATAGCACCCTGGGCCTCCAGCAGCACTATGTTTGCTTGTCGCAGATTCCCGACCACCTCTTCCACGTTGCCTTCCACGGCATTTGCCCGGTTCCTGGGGAAACGTGGGAAACAGCCAAGAGTGAGTGTAGCCAATTGCATGGGCTGGAAGTCAAGGTCGCAGAGGCTAAATAGGGAAGCCTGAGAAGCGAGGCAGGATTGTTACTGAGAAGGCTACAATCTCCATCCCCCAAAGCCACAAACCCACACATCTGGACACACTGCAGTCCAGCAGGTCTCCTTTCGAGAGAAGTGTTACTTCCAGTTCATACCCCCAAGCAGAGGAGACAAACTGAGAAGGGGAGAGAAAAGCCTTCCTTTAAACTAGTTAGAAACATTTTTTTTGTAAGTAGTGCAAGAAAAAAACATTGAAGGGAAAGCAATAACCACTGAACCAGTTTCAATGAATACTTTTCTGCTTGCAGTGGGACTATTCAGGTCGGGTGATAGAGCTCCCCGTAGAAAGCCAGACTCCCTTGTCTCATCACTTCCAGCAGGTTAAGCAGGTGTCAGACACTGTCAAGGAGTTTACGTACTTATCCCGCTAACCTTCTCACTGGGATATTGCTGCAAGTCAACACGTGACAAAGTAGATGCTCCAAATTTGCAAGGACACTCTGTAATTACTGTTTAAGGGACCATGGGATAATCCTCCCAACTTTCACCCAGAAAACAAATAGCCCATTTAATCTCCTCATGCTCTCTTGTGCAATTAGGGTGTAGGTCACCAATATCAAGTAATAGCAGGGCAACCCTGTCATCTCCCATCACAGGGACTCAAGAGATAGAGAAAAGCCTCCGTTACTTTTGGTAAAGACCTTCTTGTTCTAGTATCCGTAACAAGATCTAATCTTGGCAGCCAGATTTCTTATTGGGGCACCAGGGAGGTGTCTGCAGAGATTGCAGACTCATTCTTTTAGGCACTGTACGGACACAGAAGATCCTGGGCTAAAACTTCATATTGTGCAAGTCGGTACAGCTCTGGCAGAGCGAGATTTCAGCCCAACTGAGAACCACCACACTCACTCCGGCTGAGTGACCCTCAGCTGCCGAAAGCCCTTGAACCCCAACTGACCTGGCTTGTTCTGCCTCCTGTTGAAGCTGCTTGGCCTTAGCGATGTCATCGGCCGTCTGGGCAAGTATGCTCTCCGGGCACTGCAGCTTAGTCGCCAAATTTTGGATCTCGGTCATTTTTCTCAGGACTGAGGCAGCATCCGTGGGGAGACGTAGGGAGAGAACAGACTCACTGATTTCCTGGATAGTGGCAGGGTCCAAGTCCTTGTCTACAGAGCAAACAGACAGACGGCGTCAGAACGGGAGAGGGGAAAGGCGGGAGTGCAACTGCAAGGGAGGACGAGGGCAGGCATCCAGCCATGCCCTCACGCACACAGTCTCTTCATTTCAGACAGCTGCCAGGATCCACCCTGAATGTAATTCCCTTAAATTTAATGTACTTCTCATTCACATCAGCAAAACTTTCAGAAAAGTACTGAAATACCTTTAATGTGGGGACGAGAACACCGTGGCTAAGCCCAGAGCAGAGCCAGGTGAACCTCACTGAGCAGATGAGGTTGTGCTTCAAGACAAGCCTTTTTTATTTCACAAAGAAAAGTTAAGAAAACTGAGGAATCAGAGGCAGGCAAAGCCCAAGGGACATTAGCCCAGCAATTAGCTCAGAAATATCTTCACTCAACATTAACACCAGGCAGCACCAAATGACCTGATTTTCTTATTCAGCTAATGCTCATGAGGCTCATTATGTTATTACAATCTGTCTGCGAACAATAAGTCATCCCATTGGTTTATAGGACAACAAGGAATTCTCGTCTGATTAGCAGTCTGCTCCAGAGATCTGTCTGTCTCTCTCCGGTCAGCGAGTGTTGCCGGTAAACTTTCCCGCATCGGGTCAATGCCAACTGCAAATCCTCACAGAGCACCAGCCGTGGGGATGGGTTTGTCCTCGAGCCCCAGAGATGGCGCGAGGCTCTGCGGCAGAGCGCGGGACCCAAAGCAAGCTGTTGTCTGTGCTACGGGCAAAAGACCTCCTCCTCCACAGCCTTCCACTTATGTTAGTGAACTGAAGTTCATTGCTTTAGAGGCAATATCTGAGAGCAGTTCACGGGGGATGTTGCGAGACCCCTCCATGAAGCCCTGCGCAGAGAAGGTCAAGGCCATGTGGTACCTTCTGCCCTGTGGACCTCACAGATGGCCCCCAAATGTCCCCAGAAGGAAGCAGGCAGGGTCTGTCTGCCCTGGTGACATCCCAGGGAAGTCAACACAGATGGAACAGCCAGGATTAATTTGGGTCGATCTGAACAGCACGGTCAAGCCTGAGCAAGTCAGCTGGCCAAACTACAACTCCTGACAAAATCACCGACTTTTGTACTGCCGAAATGTCTTCTCCGTTTTTCAGAAAACACTACCCAAGCCTGCCTTGCCATCTCAGAGGATGTGCGCTACCTTTGCTACACAAATACCCATGTGCAGATAAATTGGATATCCGAGAGCTTAACTGGGATGAGCTATTCAGCTGACTCCCTCGTACTGTACTCTCATACATGATATCACTGTAAAAATTATTTTTTTCCATGCACAAGTCAACCTGCACAGACATATTTTACAGCTTGCAGAGCACTACCTGACAAGAAGTTTCGGACTTGTTGGATGAACTGCTGGATGTGCCGGACATCTCCTTCTATCTGGGTCCTTGTTACACTCATCTGGTCCACGAGCCGCCGAGTATTGCTTTGAATCTGATTTGCAGACGTCTCTGTCATTTTAATCTGCAAACAACAATATCCTGATGGAGCCATTTCTGCCTGACCTGGAATCCCAGCAGCCCTACCTCAACTCTGAGTGAACTGGGCAAGGCACTCAAATTAGGCTATTCCCCATTCTTAATATGGCACTGCTTTAAAGGATTGTAAATGTTAAAGATCAAGGGTTGGATTTGCAAAGAAAGCTCTCAAACAGGGGCAGTACTGTTTAGCTTTTTTAAAACACCTTTGAAATGGATTTTGAATGAGTTTGAAAACGGACTTTATCTTTGCAAGCACCCAAGAGGCCGTAGAAAGAAGCTGCAACAGCCCTAACACACACGCTCTAGATTGTATCGAATGCTAGAGCAGATACAGCTGGGGATTCAGAGAGGTTTCCACATCCCCACCCCTTCTGCCATACTAATCCCAAACCAGGAGGAGGACAGGCTTCCTCGTGACATTTCCAGAGCCGCTTGCATGCCTTCAGCTCTGTGGCTCCTGTGCTGGGGGCAGGCAGGACCCACGCACGCAGCAGGAAGCCTCCCACTCAAAAATTCCTGCATTTCTGCAGCTGTCCAAAAGATCAAATCTCAAATAGAGTTTGAGATTGGGTATTTTATCACAGCTCACTCTTTCCACAGCTGTCCCCCCCCAAGTTCTGCTGCTTGACACCAAAGGACCGAGCACGGGGCTCAGCCGCGGGACAGGCAGCGCTGCCCGCACTCACCAGCTGCGCCGTCTCCCGCAGCCGGGCGTTCAGGCTGTGAAACTCCCTGGCGGCTGCCCCGGCCATGGCGAGGGCCCCGCTCGACAGCGGGAAGATGCCGTGGCAGGGGCGGCCGGCCCCGCAGGCAGTGCTGTTGTCCCGCGGGCAGAGCAGCCCCTCGCAGCGGGCGGGCGTGCACGTCTCCACTCGGAAGCCACCGCAGATCTGGAGAAGGAGAGAGCGGTGGGGCAGTGAGGGCACTCGCCTTGCTGGTGAGACCTCAGTGCCCTCGGGGAGGCAAACCAGCACATCACAGGGGCCAAAATTTCAACAGACCCTCGCCAAGGGAGCTGGGGAACTCGCTGCGCTCGTGCGACAGAGCCAACCCTCCCGTCAGGGCTGACGGCGGGGCATGCAGCACAGCCCGAATGACTGGAGATGGTGACTGTGTTGGAGCAGGGCAGCCAGAGCTACACACGTGTATGGCAGTGCTGAATGCCCACACCTGAGACAGCAATGCAAGGTCTGCATCTCCTCACCACCCCAAGCTGGAGCATAAACGAGAACAAAGCAGGAGCTAAACCCCAGCAGCTCACAAAGAGTAACAGAGCATGGCTGCATGGAGCCAAATATCTCATTTACTCTCAGGACAGCAACTCATCCCCTCGTGGCATGGGAACCCTGTCCAACCTGTGCAATTTGCTTTGGGAGAGAGAATGGGATGAGAGAAGACCCTGCCCTCTTGCCTCAACATCAGTGGTTTTAATTGCACAGCATCTTGTAGAGTTGCCACCCACCAAAGAGGCACTGCAGCAGGGGCACATGCAAACCCAGAGCCAGCGCAAGCACCAGCCCAAGCTGGTCGCTTGGGAATGTGCTGCTGCCCTGAAAAGCAAAGAGGGGAGGCTGGTGGTCTCCACAGCAACCGTGCATTAGGAGACACCGAAATGGATCTCCATGGCAATAACAAAGCAGCGAAGGAGAAATAAAAGAAACCTCATCCAGAAATTAAGTGGGGCTTTGAGATACAAGAACTGACACATGGGAGACTCCTTGGAGGAAAAAGTGCGTGCTTGGGAGGGGGTGGTGGGCAATGCTTTGGTATCTGTGACCCCCAGGCAAGGGATGCTCAGACAATTCTCCACTGACGTCCCAAAGCGGCAAGTTGCTTAGATGCCATTTATGAGTCTCTCTGGACAGAGACTTTATCTTGTGCCATGCTGGACTGTTTGAGGGAAGATGAATGACTGCAGGATGAGACTTCGGCCTCCTGAGCACTACAGGGCCCTCCTGAAAACTAGATGTGCACAGTGGCAAAGTCATAAAACTACTTTGTATCTTCACCTTATTTATGACAGGGGTCAGGTTGGGAGATGAGGCTATCTCGCCCTTCAGGGTCAGCAGCTTGGAGGTGGACCCCGCGAGCCCTCCCTCCAGCCCCACGGCGCTCCTGCGGCTCTCCCGGGACTCGGCCAGCAGCCCGGAGGCACCGGTGACGAGGCTGCTAGCATTGGTGGATGTTTGGTAAGCAGATCTGATTGTCTTGAAGGCTCCTGCAGGAATAAAGCCGACAAATGACACAAATGCCTCCATGACTCATAATTGCAGCACAGCTACCTAAATGAAGGCATTGACTATACCCTGCGAGGGGATGTGTGCACAGAGAGGAGGTTGACACAGCCAGAGTGGTTAGTCACCACGGCACAACGAAAAAGCTCCTTTTATTTCCAGATGCTTTTCAGCCATTCCTTCAGTGAGCTACAGAGCTTTCCTGAAGGACCCAACTCTGGGTTGGGGCTAAAAGATTGAAACAAAACTAAAGCAAGACGACATGCACATGCTGATCCTGGGCTTTGCTCTGTGCAGCCCAGAAGGGCTTTGGCGGGGCAGGACAGGGCTCTCTCAGAGCCCTCTCCCCGGCTCCCGAGCAGGCCACCCCATTCCCCTCCAGCACAACCTGGAAAGAGCACGGTCGGGACATGGACACCTAAGCCCTGCTTGGACAAGCGAGGTGCAGAGCGAACCTGCCCAGGCAGCGGCCGCTCGCCGCAGCTCGCACGTCCCCGGCCGGCCGAGCCACGCGCTGCAGCGGGGAGGCGGAGGCAGCGATGAGACACTTGGAGAGAATTAGCTGTAGCAGGCATATAATGGCAGCCTACCACCAGCATCATCACAAGGCTTAATTAGCTCTTCTCCTCAGCGCCTGACAGCCGCCTGGCTCCCTTCCCCACCCCTCCATCCCATCCATCTGTGCACAGCCTTCATTATCTCAGCTTCCTCCCGGGTTCGGTGACACGCTCCCAGTGGGGCTCCCCCCTTCCCACCGCACCCCGGCAGCGGAGTTTGTGCTAGCCGGGGGACGGGAATGCGGTGCCTGCGGAGCGAGCCACCCAGCCCCAAAACGCTGGAGCAAATAACCAGAGAGCGTGAAATCCTGGGTCATGGACCAGAGGCTGGGTAGAAAGCATCCCTCTCGTTGGGGAGGGAAGATGTATTTGCTGTTCCTAAGCTGACAGCAGGTTAAAAACTCCATCTCATCCACGCGGCCGGTGGGAAACCACCAGGCACAGTCACATTGAGGTAAATTAACAGCTGCAAATTAAGAGATATTACAGCTGCAGCACCGTACCTGACAGATCCGTGCTGCGGCTGGTTTCAAACTGGGTCTTCTTGCTCTGATACTGGGTATTAGTGATAAGCAAGCTGCTGCTGAGGGCTTCGAGCTCCCTCGACAGAGAGGCAGTCTCATCCAGAAAACGAAGGTCAGGATTTATACCTTGGACCTGCTCTCTGGGAGAGAAAAAGCAGAAAATGTGACTTCAAGTAGAGAGCAAAGCACCTGTAGAGAGAGCGCAGGGTGCTCTCGTGCGGGGATGCTGCCAACACCCAGTGAAGAGGCACTTCTGAGCCCAGAGAGCTGGCGGCCAAGGACAGGCCACGGCCTCGCAGGTTTGCGGAGGCAGCAGAGAGCGGGGCTGGGCTACAGCTCGCAGGGCCATGCCCACGCAGGGACCGGGCAAGATGCCAACCGCCTGGAGCCTGTCCACCGGCCTCTCCTGCCTTTGCAACGTTTTGCACAGGACGGGCACGTGTGGAAGCGCTGCTCTCTTGCATCCCTGGTCACCGCATAAACAGCGCAAGATTTTCAGTTACAGAAAGAAAGCAGAACACGTGCAAGCAGCTCAGTGTGACAAGTGGAGTGAGCACCCAGAAAAAAGCCAGCGTCCCCTCCCAGCTAAGGGATACACCCCGTCAGCAGCATCCATCCCTCACCTGATCGCAGTGAGCGCACTGCCCACCTGGGCCAGGCCCTGCCCTGTCATGGAAGAGCGGCCGAGGATGCCCTGCGCCTGCTGCACGTTGCTCTCCGCCTGCGAGAGGCGGGGGCCAAAGCGGGAGCCCCCGCTCCCGAGGGGCAGCCGTGAGGTGGAGTTGCTGAGGCCAGCCTGGCGCAGGTGCAGGCGCTGGATGTCCCCATCGTAGGCGCGGAAGCAGGGGTGGCACAGCTCGCAGCCGGGGTAGGTGCTGCAGTGGCCCCGCTGGCACTGGTCGCAGCGGGGGCCCGTGACACCCGGACGGCAGAGGCATTGGCCCGTGGTCTTGTCGCACCCCACGTCCTCCGTGCCCTGGAAGTCACAGTCACACTCTGGGGGATGGAAAGGTAGAGAGATATAGAGGTGAAGCCCACTGAAAGGGGGGGAAAAAGAAATTTTTATATATATATAAAATATATAAATATATATAATAATATAAATATATATGTATATATATAAAAAAATCAGACCCTGTTAATGGGATGCCAACACAATCTGAAGTCCAACCCCACCCGTCAGCCCCTGCAGCATCGGGGAAGGAGGTGGCATGGGCAGAGGAACGGGAAGAGCCCCCAAGCCCAGTTGCTCACCCAGCCCCTGACCCTGCAGGGCCAGACCGGCACGGCCAAGGGTCTCGCCCAAGGCTGCTGGGAGGGGACTGGTGGATACCTGGAGATGCGGGAGAGCAACAGGGATTAACTGGGAAGCTGTTCCAGAGAGGAAATTTCTCTTGCAAAATAGCGTGGGAAATGCTGATGTCAGGACGTGGGCCAGGAGCTCTTTCCCAGATAACCCGTGATTTCACAGCGCTAAGCGACACCAAGCCAGAACAAAATGGATGCTCCCTACCTGTGCACCCTACCCGGACGTCTCCGTAGTGCCTATCTGGGCAAACCTGCTCCTGCATGGCGGAGCACGTCCGTCCTGTGAAGCCTTCTCTGCACGGACACTGTCCTGTGAACTGAGGAAAGAGAAATACATCAGGGAGACCCGGCTCTGGATGCTTTCCTGGGAAAGCCCTCCCTTGACTGCTCTTGAGCACTAAAGCCAGCACATGGGCAATCTTCTCTGCTCAGCCTGTGTCCCAGGCCGGGCCCGCGCTGCTCCGGCCGGGCTGCAGGCTCAGCCATGGCCATCACACAGCCTCCGAACAGCTCAAGCACTGCAGAGCAGAGTTTTAAGCTTTATTTCAAAGACAAAGGAATTGCCCACAAGCAGCCAGTCTGCCATCTCAGTCTCCTCCCTGCACATTTGGGACCTACCTTTGGTTCTTAGAATTTGTCATGGGGTTTTTTTGTTGTTGTTTGGGGGGGTTTGGGGGGTTTGGTTTTGTTTTTTTTTTTTACATTTAACTTTAATTTTCCCAGTTGTCTCTTAAGCCTGAAGTGACACACATGCTTTTCATTGACAAATGAGGACAATTAACTTGCCTCACCCACGTGAAGATCTCTTATTAGGACTTCCTTACTAAATATCAAACCTTTTAAAATGGCTTAATCTGCCTCGATAATTACCACCTTCTTTCATTTTTCTGAATAGCCTGTCATAGTGTTTTCTAGGAAACAGAAAAAGGAAAATAAGGGCAGAACATGCTAGGGAAAGCACGGCCCTTTTGTGGAGGCTCCCACGGACGGGGCAGGACAACGGAGCCACCCAACAGGTGGATTGGGTGCTCTGAGCGATCCCCGGCGCGGTGCTGCCCAGCGGGGCCGCGGCTCCGTGGCAGTGGCACTCTGGGCTGTGCGGCTCGGCCCCCCCGCTGCTCCCAGGCAGCCCCTCACAGCAGCATTTGCAGAGTTGGGAAAGGGGGGAAAAAAAAAAAAAAAAGAGAGCAAGCTTGCAGGTGCATGCGTGAAAGAAGGCAGGGAAATGAAAAAGAAATATTGCTGAAATATGTTGAATCTGCCCTGAGGATGCTGAAGGTGGGCTGGGCGGTACCTGGTTGCAGTGGGGGCTGCGGGAGCCGTGCGGGTGGCAGCCGCAGGGCCGGCAGCCCCGGCCGCTCCCCATCTCCCAGTGCTTGGCCGCGCACTGGTCGCAGTCGTTCCCCACCACGTTGGGCAGGCAGAAGCACCTCCCCGTCTCATCATCGCAGGGCATGTCCTGCCGTGTTCCCAGCACGTTGCAGGTGCATCCTGAAACGGGGAGGGTTTTGTTCTATTAAAAATGGGTGCAGAGCACCAGCGCAGCTTCCCACGAAGCCAGGTCCACAGAATGACCTTGCAGCCACCTAAAGACGAGCTCTCCTGTCTCTCCCTTCACACCTGAGCTCGGCACAAGGGACCCACACCCCTGCTCCCACACCACGTTGCCTTCTCAAGGGCTGCAGCAGGACTCAGCAGCCCGAGAGGCCTCAGCATCCCTCCAGCCCAGCCGCACAGGCGGCGCTGACCCGAGCCACAGCTGCCCTCTGCTGCGCAGAGCCCAGGTCACCTCCACGGCATCGCCTCCGGCATCCCCGGCAGCTTCCCGAGCCCTGCACACCCGGGAGGCACTCGAGAAGGGATACAGCCCTACACATGCCCCGGGCTCGCTATCCCTGTGCTTTCTGCCAAACTTATACCTGACACAGGCAACAGCCTGAGCAAGGAGGTTTATAAGCCTTTGCAAAATGGGCCTTTGGCATGGAAACCCCAAAAATCAAAGCTGGCCGGGAACCAGGTCCCTTTCAGAGCCACTGAGGATGCTGAGCGCAGAGGTGGGGTGGGAGCACCCTGGGAAGCAGGGGATGTCTCAGGGTGTACTCACTGCGGCACCCCAGGGGGTTGGTGTTGGCCAGCTGGGTGAACCCCGGCTTGCAGAGGTGGCAGCGGTCCCCCTGCACGTTCTCCTTGCAGACGCAGCGCCCCGTCAGCGGGTCGCAGATGGAGCCCGGCATGGTGCCGTCCGGGTCGCACTCGCAGGCTGGAAACGTGCAAGAAACGGCACTGCTGAGGGGCGCGAGGGGCGGACAGGGGGTCCGGGGAAGGTGCTACAAGGGGGCAGCCAGGCACTCACGCAGACAGGCTTCAGGATGGGCAAGATCTTGCCGCTGGTTGCGAAAATAGTTAGTTTTGCAGCGCTCACAGTTGTTGCCTTCGGTGTTGTGCTGGCAGTTGTCACAGACGCCCCCGCTCGCCCCTCCGCTGGCGCGGTACAGCTCCGGGTCGAAGTGGCACGAGGCTGAGTGACCATTGCAGTTGCACCCTAAAAAAACCCAACAAAATGGCCCAGCTAGTGCTGCAACCGTGCAAACGCCTCCGGCAGCGGCGGCTCCGGCACTAGAGGGTGCCCAAGTCCCCTGCGTGACACAGTGACACCCGCAAACCACCCCAGGACCAAGCTGGCACCAGCTGGACAGAGGGGCCGAGCACTGGCACAGCCCCGTGGAGCAAAGCCCAGCGTGCAAACGTGTCGGGGTGCCTTTGGCAGAGGCATCCGCGTTAAAATCCAGCCCCCCAAAGTGTCCCGGGGTGAAAGGTCTCCGAGCTCGCTCCCGGTCCTATTGCTCATGGCTAGGGAGGATTTAGGAAAGGCCTCGGGAAAAGGAGAGGGAAAGGCACTCGCCGTACTCTGGCACTCGTGGGCATCGTCATCCTCCGCGGGTGCCCACGGCCGGTCGTTGTAGAGGGCGGCGCAGCGATCGCAGTTGGGACCGGCGGTGTTGTGCTGACACACGCAGTGCCCGTGGACCTGCTGCAGAGACAGCATTTTACTCCTCCTGCTGCTCGGTTCAGAGCTTCACCCTCCTGTTGCCTTTCCAGCACGCCCCTGGCCTGCTCCTGCCCCCACGCAGCCCCCATTCCCCGCACAGAGATGAAGCTCCGGCACGCAGACGGCACTGCTGCGGCAGCAGGGACAGGCTGCTCCTCACCCGCAGCAATTCCCACCACCTCTTCCACCCGAGGACAACCATGCTCAAGGCAAAGCGGACAAGCATAAGCTGGGGAATCCCACCACAGCAAACAACTCGTGCTGGCAAATCCTCCTGGGCATGAAGGAGCCTGCTGAAACCTTCTGCGTGTCTCCCACCCAGCCAAGAGACCCAGTGCTGGCAAGAGCAGTTCCCCTCCGAGCATGACCTCCCACAGCCACTGAGCTTCATAACTCCTTATAAAGCCCCTCCGCCGCCTTCTCAACACAAAAAGAGGGTTTATATGGGGGTACCGCAGGCTGCTGTCTCACAGCCACCACCCCATTACTGCAGGCAAAATGGGGCATTGTTTCCCCTGATTACGAGCAGCCTCTTCCCAGGGAAAACACTCCTACACCCCATTGCTGGTCGTCCCAGCCAACATCTCCCGAGCACGTGGTGGAGCGTGATGTTCCCGCTAGGGTTCAGGGGTGGTCTGATACCACAGAGGTCACCTCTGGGCCTTTCACTTCACCCCAACACTCACCATGGCCTGCAGGTCTTCCGAAGCAGCACAGCGGTCGGCATGTCCGTGGCAGAAGCAGCTCCCCAGCACCCGCATCTCCGTCACAGCGTAGAAGGTGCTGGGCGAGTGGTAGCCCTGGCGCGCAATGTGGGGGAGCTCGGTGAAGTTGATCCGCAGGTTGGTGACCTGCCCCAGCTCTGTTGGGGACGGAGGAGAGGCGTGAGGGGGCAGCAGGCACCCAGGCGCCAGCTGCAAAAGCGCACTGCGATTTGTGCGGAGGGCTCAGAGCAAGAGACAGAGGCATCGGCACCAAGAGCAGCAGCTGAGCCATCAGCAAAGACCAAACGCTGCTCCTTGACACCTCGCAGGCACCAGGGCAGTGGTCTAACATGCAGCTCAAGGCCTTTTTTGCTGAGGACCTGCTCCCCTGCGGGGTTACCCCGGCTCAGTGCTCTCCATCACACGTAGGAAGAACCACGAGGTGCATCATCCCCCTCTCCCCTTTCTCAGATGTAGAAGAGGCCATTCACTTACTATCGACGGCCTGGCTGTAAGAGGTAGTGATGGTAGATGCCAGGTCTTGGACACTAAATTTCACCTGAGAAGAAAAAAAAAAAAAAAAAAAAAGTTAAAAAGCAGGAAACAAGGTCCTTTCTTCCCACATTCTGGGCAGCGTGTGCTCTGGTCCTGCCTCTGCAGAACATCCCTTAACACAGAAAAAAGGCTTCAGAGTTGCAGAGGATTTTGCGGGAAGACCAACATAACACCTCGCTTGCCACAAAGCAGCGAGGGCTTTCCTCCCAGAGGAGCAAGAATCCTCCCCTCAGCAGCGCTAGATGTCCACGGACTCCATCCCTTGCCAGGTGTGATACGTGTAAAAGATTTCCAGGCCACCACGTGTTTCTGCAGCGCTGTGCAGGCCACCTGCCCCAAGCCCAGGGTCACAGCGGGGGGACGGGCACACGCAGGGGTCCCTGCCACAAAACCCCACAAATCCTACCTTGCCCCCGTGCAAAGGGTACCCCTGCAGCGCCTGGCACCGAGCACCCTGCCAGCTCTCGGGGGAGCCCCGGGGGACGTGGGGGAAGGCGGTGGCGCAGTCGGAGGCCAGGTACTGGTACACCTCCCAGGTCTTGCCGAAGTCGGTGGAGCGCTCGATCAGCATTGCGGCGGGCAGCGGCGACTGCAGAGCAGGGAAAGAGGCACATGTGTAACGCGGTGCACCCCAGCCGGCTCCCGGCCTGGGGATGCCTGTCCTCCTCCTCCTCTTCCCTCCAGGCCCAGGACTCCGCAGGCTGCTGGAGCAACCCCCTCCCTTACAGGTTACCAACAACCTCCGAGCCTCCCCCTCCCCTCGGCCAGCACTGCTGCAGCCCCACCTTCGCAGCCCCAAAGTACACATCTGCACCAAGGAGATTTTTCGGCACGCAGTCGTGGCATGGGAACCCACCACCCTGCTCTGCTCCTCCCAAACGCCCGGGGGAATGGCCATGCAAACAGGGAAAACGGAGGGATGGGGGCACGATCCCTGGCGTGCTTCCTATCGGAAGCCCAGAGGGAGCTGTGAGCCGAGATCCCCACATCCAGTGGGGCCCATCCGCCACCGTCTGTGACCCCCTCGCAAGCAGGGATGATGCACACGAACCCTGAAGTGAAGCAGGATGCTGCTGAGCTGGAATGCCTGGTCCAGGTCCAGCTGCAAGGAGACGCGCTCGATGCCTGCGGGCACAGAGAGGCAGCTTCAGAGGTGCAGACTGCGGACTTCAGGAAAACAAATCGCTTCGCCGCCTGAGGCAAGCCATTTATTTCCTTCTTTCTTTCCAACCTATTGAATTCAACACCTCCTCCTCTCCCCCTCATGCCTTTATTGCCGGGGGCCCGGAGCGCGGGGGGACCCCAACGCGCCCAGCCGGTACTCACTGTTCTGGGACTGCCACCAGCGCGAGTGCCCGGCGGAGGACAGGACGTTCTCCACGCGGTGGCCGTTGTAGGCGTGCGGCAGCCGCGAGTCGCACCTGCAGCATTTCATGCTCCACTGGAAGAGAAAGGGCGGGTGGAAGCGACCGTCCCGGCTCGGCTGGAGGCAAAGACCCCGCTGCAGACCCCAGAGGTGAGAGGCCCAGGTGCAGCGCAGACTCGCCAAGGAGCAAATAGCATCAGCAAAGCTGGTTTATTAGAGACCTGAAGAGCCGCGATCAATAAGACTAATGATATGCAGGACTCAAGTGGTCCCCTTCACACCCCATTAAAAAACACAACTCGTAGTTTTATGGACTAAAGACTAAAACCAAAATGCTTTTGACTGAAACACATTTTTGGCAAACCATCAAAAAAGCCTTTTTTTAAGCAAACCCCCTGTTTTCCACAATGACAACCCTCGACAGAAAGCTCTTTGCAGCTTTTCAGGACCGGTTTGCCTTTTCCATACAGCCGAGGGGCTGTTTGTTTGGGTGAACAGAAAGGCCTTTCTCTCGCACCCAGAAGCCCCGGGCGATGCTCAGCCCCCCTGCGCTCTCCCCTGGGAGCGGAGCGGGAGCAAACAGCTCAGCGGGTGAGAAGTCAGTGGGAGGGAAGTCGAGCGGCTCAAAGTTCACTTGAGCAAGTAATTCAAGGAGCAAACGGAGATGTAGCACAGGGAACGCGGGGATGGGAGAAAACAGGGTCCCTGAGGAGCAAACAAATACCCAAATTTTGAATAACCAAGCAACGCTCTGTGCAGCCACCGGGTGCGCGCGGCACATGAGTAGGCTCAGAAATGTGTAGAAAGCAGCAGGAAGGAGATTGAGCAAGAGATGGGGAGCGGGGAGGGTCCAGACATGGGCCAAGAGGAGAGGTGGGCAGAGGGTGGGCAAGCAGGCTGGGTGAGGGCCACGCAAAACCGGGGGAGACACCCAGGTGAGGCCAAGGTGGGGAAGGGCAGGGCCCAGAGGGATGTTAAAATAGCAGGTGACGAGAGCCCGCAGCAGCATCCCACAGGGGACACGGGGAGGCCCCGTCTGAAGCGCTCAGTACCGGCCGTGCCTAGAGCGGAGCAAACACGAGGGGCTGTAGATAATGCTGGGCCAAAAGCAAAAGTCATGTGAAACATTTCAACTGGAAATTGAATTTGTCAGTGGCCCGAGCAGTAAAGTAGCCTCCCAAACGGAGCAGTGGGACACATGCTTCCCACTGATGCATCCCAAAGTCCAAGAAACTGGGGAAGATGAAGAACCGTGCCAGCGATGGAGGCGCTGGCCTTGGCGGCACAGGGCAGGACGGCCCAGAAAGGTCGCCCTGGGAGGAAAGCGGGTTTGGGGGACAGGAGGGGAGCGCGTCTGGCACAAGCTCTAACAGCCGACACTGGGAAGGCAACGAAATACCCCGCTGTGAGGGCTGGCAGTCCCTGGGGTGGCATAGGGTGACGGCAGAGGCACGGGCATGTTTGGGGCCCCAGTGATGAGATCGGCCCTCAGTGGCAGAGCGGAGACATCGGGTGACGAGTGACAAGAAGCACTTTATATCCACCTCTGTGCTAAAACCCCCCCATCTGATACTCACACAAATGAGCCGATTCCAACCCAAGCACGACCCTGTTAGTGCCTAACACAGCCCAGACCTGACTCTGCCCTGCCCCCGGACCTGGGAACTTTTCTTTGAGCAGTCGGGCAGATATTGAGGAGAGATCCTCACTTAAAACTGATCTGTTTCCATAACATTTTCCACAGTCTTTATGTTCTCTGTCTATAAATATCCCAGAACAGGAGTTGGCCAACTACAATATTTATAACAATATTGCAAAGTAAGCAAACAGAGAATTTAAAGTATATAATCATGCAATTTCCCTGGCTCTACCAACTCCTCCTGGCTCTGCCAGTAAGAATCAGAAATAATATAATCGGGCCCAGGCAGAAGAACTCGTTTCAGGTAATGACTACTAGCAGCAAATTGTCAGGAAGCTACAGGAATTATCCACAGAAATAATCTAGCGAACAATTCCCAATAATGATTAAAAATGATTAATCACAGTTCTGACTGTGATTAGCAAAGGGAGAAGGAAGGCTTTCTGCAAGGGGAAAGGTTAATCTCGGCTAAATTATTCATTAGGAGTGATTCATGCATACTCATTAGACCATTCACACAGACACGAGTGCCTTCCAGTAGCTACAACGCAATGTTGGCAATGAAGCTGCAACCGCACCGAAAACGCAGTGCCAAGCAGAAATGAAGCTTAAACTGTCTGTGAGACAGACCCCCCCCCCCGTGCAAGCCCGGGGCTGGGCTCGGTGCAGAAATCTTTGCCCATTTTTTTCTTCCCCCCTCCCCCTCGTGCTTTTTAATTAAGGCTAAATTTAACACTGGAAGCAAAATTCATTTCACGTCCTTGGATCAAATTGTGAAACCCCTCTATTGCACAACAGGAGGATTTGCTGTTACTGCCCGTGACTATGTGTCTCAAAGTTCCTTGGGACAGAGGGAATTACCAAAACCGACAGACCAGCGCCGGGCTGAGGGGAGATTCGCCGAGCGCACACCTTTCCCCACCTCTCCCCTTCTTTTTTTAGCCGCATAGCAACAGAGTCGGTAGATCCCCCAGAGCTGGGCTTGCCAGGAATAGGCCAGGGCTGCGGGAGGACGTGACAACTGGAAATGAGGAGGTCAGGGTCTAAGCTGGGTCACCGACCCCTGGGGCAGCCCCAGCCCTGGCTCTCCAGCACATCGTCCCCTCCCTGCCAGGCACCAGAGGCCCCAGCCCCTGCGCTACTGCAGCAACAGAGAATCGGCCCGTGTTTCAGTCGGTATGGGACGTGGGGCTGAAAAGGCCTATAGGAAGGCAAAAGAAGTTGTAGGTCTGCAGGGAAACCACTAACTGTCCCTCTGTGCCTCCAAGCTACTCAAGAGTCACCCAAAATACAGGTTATGGAGGTTCAGAGATTAACGGAAATTCCTTCCAGCCTTTTGAAAGGGAATTCAGAAGGCAGTCGTTTTAGAGGAAAAGCTAGCGTGTTGAGAATAAACACATTCGCGTTTTAGAAATAAATGGTGGAGGGGAAAAAAATTTCCACGTTGAAAAACAACCAGCTATTGTAAAAACACCTGTATGTTACATCGTGCACCTGGGACGCTTCTGCACGGTGCGCGCAGGGACGGGGCGCAGACCCAGCCCTGGCCCACGCGCTCGCCGCAGCTCTGCTGCGGGTTTCTGCTGCTCTCCTCCTGCTCTGACCTTGTGAACCAGTTACTGATCAGCCTCCCATGCTTCCCCGCTCATGCAGGGGCAGAAAACCGCAAACAATTTTAAGCTGATGGACTCAGACCAAAGTATTTTAAGTAGCTCTAGCTGCCATTTTAATACGAGTAGAGAGCCCTTGAAATAAAACCTCCTGGCATAGGTGCACAACCCAAAATAAACTGAAGTTATTCATCAGCAAAAATGGGAAGCTGCTTCTCTCCAGTCATGAAATGAAGACCTTTCATAGCTGCAAAGACCTTGGTGGTCCTGCATTTACCCAGCTCCGTGTCAGTCGGGTTCCTGGCACGCAGCCTCCCATACGAGAGCCTTGCGTGGTCTTGCACAATTAATATTGTATAGGGACAGTAATTACTGCTCCGAGTTTATTTGGGGACAACGTGGAAGGCAGTAGGAATTTATATGCATACAGAGAGACTGAGGGTTATTAAGAAATAGGGTGAGCAGCAAGAATAAATTACCTTAGGAACAAAGGCACCTGTTAAAGCCAAGTTATGCAATTCTCCATTCCAACCCATTTTCATTCCCTGTTAACACTAGCTCTAGGACATCGCTACGCCAGGCTCACGGAGCAGGGCTCGCCTTGCCTGTGAAGTACTCTACACATTTTCAACGGGAAAACATAGCAGAAGTTACCCATGGTTATGTCAGCATGGTTAAACTTCTCAGTGAGCAACTGGTATTTGCTAAACTGGACTGTGCTTCAATTTTGAAACACAGATACATCTCCTAGGTGTAACATCTAACGTCACATCCTTGCTTGGCCAGTCAGAAGTGACACTGGGCAGTGAGCTCTGAGGTTATGCTCAAAACACAAATAGAGGGCTCTGACCCTCAGCTTGGTTTTACCAGTGACCCCCAAATTCAGAGGCACCAGCAGAGACGGGGGAGAAGACACAAGCTGGACAAATGTCCTAGGTACAGGGTTTAAGGAAATGAAGTCCATTTCTCTTGCTTAAAAGCAAGCACGTGGATGCCTGCTTTCCTCCCCCCGTCTGTTCTCATCATCTCTCCTCAGAGAAACTTCACGTAAAGCCTGCCAGGATGACGGTCGGCAAACCCCCTCCTGCACCAGCTTATCTCCACACCCCGCACGCATCGCCGGGGTCCTGCTGCCTCTGCAACTTGTCTGCGAGGGAACGACACGATGTCTCCCAGCATACGTGTCCATTTGCGGTCATGTGGCAAAAGAAGATACAGAGAAGGGAGGTGGAGGAGGAAAAAAAATAATGGGAAATAGTCTTTTTCTTCTGCACATTCACTACAGGTAGGGACATATCCCTGCAGCAAAGAGCAGGGTGTGTCTGAATGCCAGAATAAGATGAGATAAGCACAGAGAAGCCCTGTATTAGCTTCAACAGGTCTGGAATACAAATTATTCGGTGCAAACCCTCAAAATTATGAAGCAATACTTGAAACTAGAAGCCTTACTTTGAGCAGGGGGTTGGATCTCCTGCGGTCCCATCCGACCACAATTGTTTCATGATTTTGTGGATGCATTTTTCTGTGTAAGAAACTTGAGTTTGACTGATGACATGGGTCTGGAAAGCAAACGAGCTGGGAGGCACAGTGGCTTTTCAGCGTGCTCTCCCCTGTTCCAACACACCGAGGGCCCGCTGAAGCACCCGGCGGGCAGCATGGTCTGCATCAGTACTGGGCTCCCTGACCGACTCACGCAGGTGGGCAAGCAGATGTAGCCATCAGACAGGAGCAATAAGGCAGACAGAAGCATCAGTTTTGCACATATTCTCTTCCACAGACATTGGCCTGTATTTTTGGAAGCAAAGATGACTCAGTGCTGAGACACCACAGGGAGAGATGCTACAGAGCAACCCCTGCCAGGCAGCTGCGACCATCCGTCAGCAGCAGGAGCCCTCTGCCACGCCGGAGCTCCCCTGCCCAGCGGGCTCACGCTCCCCTCCCACTAACTCATTTAGGGATTAGGCTTCTCTGGTACCTCTCGTCTAGGTTCCTACCTGGATGACCCCACATCACCAGGGCATAAGGGGTGATAAAGGTGACTTCCCCCCCTTCGTTGCTCACGTCCACCAAGTGCCCATGGAAAGCAGGTGAGAGCAAGCAGAAGAACTTGGTCCTTGACCTTATGCAAACAACATTTTAACATCCAAAGTCTCCCAGGGTCGGGGCGTGAGGACCCCCGTAGTCACCACACACGCAAACTGCTCCACTGCAGGATGCAGGAAACAGAGCAGCAACACAAGCACAAGGACACCCAGCTTCGCTCCTCTCTCGCCTATTTTTTGGCAAAAGATTTCACAGCGATGTGCAGGGTGCTTTGGGTACTCTTCAAAATTAATAAACCATCCAGAAAAGTCCGCAGCTATTTTCTAGTTCTGAATACGTCTTTATGCTGAAAGCATTGCACAAGCCTGGAGGAAAGAAGGGCTTTCCCTCCAGAGAAGCGTCAATCTTGCTGGGTGCAAGCACGCCACAGTGCAGGTACCACTGCTTCCAGTGCAAAAGAGCCGGAGGCGTGCGCAGCCCTCGTGCTGTCACTCGGAAGGGCCGGGCCAGGCGAGGGGACCGGGAACCTGCTAATCCGCGCAAAAGCCACACCATGCCTTCCCTTGGCTAGAGCTAGGCAGTGCGAGCTACTCCATATTCCTATCAAAGCTCTATGCTTAGCATTTAAATAAAGAGATGAGTTAAGTGGGCCTTGAATCACACCTCAGTCAATGAGAGTCTTTCCACACACATCAGCGCCTTTACGGCTCCAAATCCAGGCTCACTTATTTTTCTATTTTATTTTCCGTTTCCCTCTTGCTTTTACTTTCCCTGCTGACTCAAACAGCCATTTCCCCAGCGCTAAGTGATTGCCAAGCCAGACCATTGGTCTGCCTGGTTTCCACCCCTCATCACTTTTCTAATCATCGCCGCAGTCCTCTGTGCTATAAATGGCAATGCTGAGTGTCCCTCTTGGATTTCACCAGGCTGAGCCTACAGCCAAGGAATGGAGCAATCAGGAGTGCAAAGTATAATGGTTAGAGGGATCTGGAGAGGGAGCAGACAACGGAGCAGAGGCTGAAATCGAGGCCCACAGCGAGTGACCCACCAGAATTGCACAAGACGACCCTGGGGCCAGCGCGGGCTGGCAGCGGGGCCAGACAGCGCGCGCCCGCCAGCTGGCACGAGGGCGCCGGCAGCGAGAGCAACCCCTCATCCCATGCCCTCTGCTGAGATTGCAAAACAGCCCCCAAATTTCTACCTATTTGGCAACAAAACAAGAGCAAGACTTGTAACAAAAAAAAAAAGTCAGAAGAGTCAATAAATTAAATGTGCTTACTTTTTATGGGATGGGAATAGGAAAATTGAGTTCAGGGGATTAATTTTTGCTTAAATTAGAGAAGTAGAAAAAGGAAGGAAAAAATTAGGAAATGCTCATCGTGTAGGGATTTCTCCTGCTAAGATAGGAGCTGCTATACTCGTAACTCCCATTAGCCATTGCAGCTGCAGAACAGAAATAAGAGTCTTTGGGGAATTTGCTAGCAGTAATGATGCATCTCTCATTCCAGTAGAGGAAAGGATCGCATATGTGTAGGCAGTAAGGAAGCAAAGACCCCGTTCCCAAAGCTAGAATTGGAGAATCCAACTTACCAGTGTTAATTGTTCCAAATCCCTTTTAACCCTGGTACTTGTAAGGCAAGGTATAAGGGATATGAAAAGGGAATAGTTTAGGGACTTGAAGAGTAGAAGACTGCTGCAATCTTCCTGCCTGCCTTCCTCCGTGGCACCGCCACGAGACCTCACTCACTAATTCTGCACCGAACGGATCGTTTCTGATCGAGGTATATCACAGCCAGCAGAGAGACACCCAGTCTCCACTTCAAAGATTACAAATGATGCAGATGATCACAACTCAAGGCCCTTCGGAGTGACCCCTCACGGTCAGGCAAAGGGAATAACGAGCCCGCTCCAGCGGGTATTAGGACGATCGGCTTAATCAAGGTTTTGCAGACCCTCACTTCCCATAGCACAAGCCTCCTCTTCAAGCAAAAGTCACTGTCAAAAGTCAATGTTAAGTGAGGATTTCAGAAGTACGTTTATGTACCATTTTCCTCAAGTATAAACAGAAATCAGGAAGAAGAAAAAAAAAATTAAGCCAGAGCAGAAATAATTGCTTGTTTTTTTCCTCTCCATGGGCCACAGCACCCTTGAGAAGCAGCGGGGGTTTGCTGGGGAGGGGATCAAACAGCCCAGCTGCCTGGGAGCAGCAGAACAGCTCCGAAAAAGTGAGTGGGATCCTGACCGGAGGAAATGCCTGACCGCAGCTGTCAGCCTGGAAAAGGACCCGACAAAGGGCAGATGCTGCCCCCAGCCCAGCAGCCAGGAGGGCGTGATGCTCATACCCGTCCGGGCCAGGGACCTGCCCCAGTTTCACACCAACCAACAGCTCCCAGCCATCCCTGAGCCTACAGAGGAGCAAAAGTCTCTCCAGCCCAGTGAGAACACCGGCACTTACTGCCACGTCTTGGCCTTCAACTTGAAGGGGAATTAAAACCAGAAGAATGCTGACTTCACTCAAGCTGGATTTCACCGTAGAAAACACTGCCTCACCAGAGGTCTGCTGTTTCCTTTCCTCTCAAGCATCTGTTCCAAGACCCTTTTTGCCTGTCCTGCATTGAACCCGCTCCCTTTTGAGCTCCTCCCACGGCAGTTACGGGGTTAACATTGCCAGACTGACAGAGAAAAGCTTTGGGAAGCGCTCCCACCAAGGACATCACCCCTGTAGTCAGCTCTGTGCTCAGGCAGACTTCTCCTTAAACTCTTACTCTGATTTGGTGGCAGCTTTGGAGCCTGGGAATCCGCAGCTGGCTGAAACGTTATCCCCCGAGCGCGATCTCCTGCCCCCGCACAACCAGTGTAATTGAAAACAGTTGTTTGGTTCAGAAGCTTTTCCAAGTCTTTGTGAAAGACCTGAAATGTTCCCACTTTTGACAAGTGAAATACGAGTTTAGTTTATAACTAAAAAATCTGGGGATAGGAAGGCTTGGGATATTTTGGATGCAAAAGCTTCCGTTTTGCCTCCAGCCCTTCACTGCCCTTTCCCTGCCACCGCATTTGTGCTCAGCAAATCTTCTCAACCATGGGGACGGTACAGAAGGGCTCGAGGGGACGCCACAGATGGTGCAGTGACCCAGCGTGGTTGGAAGGGGGGATAAATACCTGAAATAGGTTAAACACAACCCTGCAAAAGGGTAGGAAGGATAGGACAGGTCAAGGCATTAGCATCCCTACGTGAGGTTTCAGAGCACGGAGGGAGGAGGTGGACGTACCTCTCCATGGGGCGTGCAGTAGGTCTCGGGCTTGGTGAGGCCGCAGGTGGAGGAGGCTCGCAGGTGACGGGCTCGTCCCAGCAGCAGGTCCCCGGCCGGGGGGTAGCAGGCTCCCTGGGAGCAGGCTTGCTGGGCGCCCGCCAGCCGCGGGGCAGCTGGAAGAGCAGGAAAACAGGACTTGGGGTTGTGTCAGGGTGGCACAGTCATCAACCAGCACGTCTGCTGTTTTCTACAACAGACCAGCTACTGCCACGCTTGGGACAAACCTACAAAATGTACGTGCCAAAAAGGACAAAGGTATTTTACCCCTGAATTGCCTTTATTGTTAATAAGAAAAAGGCACTTTTAAAGCGCTTTGTACTAACAGTTATTTCTGAAACTCTTCTTTGCCATGGCCCCAGTGTTTGGGCTGCAAGGATGCTCAGTTCCCTGCCCATCACACTGAACGGCCCTGTTTACCTATAGAGCCAGCCCTATAGCCGGTTGCTCGGGACAGAGAGCAGCCTTTTGCCAAACACCAGCACTGTTACCAAATACCAGTCTCCCAGCTGCTGCCACAACACTGTTACTAATACAAAGCTTACAATAGCAGCGTTTCTATTTAGTCAGCTTCTCCCATATCCTTTTAGAAACACTGTATGGTGAGCCTTACCCAGGAGGGCAAATAGTGCCCATGGCCAAAGCTGGCAGCGAGACTCCATACCGCCAAGGACACGCCTAGGGAAGAATTTGCAGCATGAGCGAAAATAAGCAGAAAATGCCAGTCTAAAGCTCAGTCCAGGACCTTCACATTCCGTCTCAGTTTACAGGGAGATAATATAAATTGATCTACAACACAATAACGTGGGTGAAAAATCAAGAATAATGAAGAGGAAAGTCAGATGCACAGACTGTATTTGTTTTTAATGTACAAAGAATCCCAGCTTTTCATCTAACTCATGAAGCATGCATAAGATTCTCGCGAAACGTATACGAGATTGCCCCCTTCCCCAAACACTATCGTTGGATCTTAATATTATTGCTGAGGTGAACCGCAGGTACCAGCACACCACCTCGCTCTCAGCAGAGCTGTAATTTCTGACTGCCCGGCTCCCCAGGGACATTGAGAAGCCGCAGCCCCCAGCACTGCGATCCGCAGTGGGCAAGGAGCCGGCACTGATGCCGGGTCGCAATGCACGCCTAGAAACGATGCCCTAACGAGTGTGCACACACACACCCCCCCCATATACCCCCCCAGTCACGCTACACTACTGCTCTCCAGCCCCACCCTTTGCCCTGCGTTTCCAGAATCAATTCCAGATCGAAACTCACCAGCGCACGCAACGGCCCGAAGTCTTGTTCTACGAAAAGAAAAAACCCGTAAAAAACGCTGCAGAATACGTGTCTCCTTCAGGGTCTCTGCGGGGAAGCCCTGCAGGAGAGCCCAGGGGAGGCAGAGCTGCCAGCACAGCCCCAGCAGCCAGAAACCTCACCTGCCCTCTTCCCTGTGTGAGCGGGAGCACTGTCCCCGGTCCCCGCGGTGTCCCCGGTCCCCGCGGCGTCCCGCGCGTCCCCAGCTCGCAGCGAGGGCTCTCTCCCCCCACGCCACCCAGCAACCGATCCGCAACCGCAAGAGCCCTCTGAGCCTTGGCTCTCTCCTCTCCCGGCTTTTAACACGCAGCTGCCTCACCTGAGACAGAAGGTGCCTGTGGGTGCAGTAATGATAAAGGGAGTGATTCAGGGATCTTCAGACATACACACCCAGTTACCGTATAACACATGACAGCTCCTAGACAGGGCGCACGGCCGCAGACATAAATCACTTCGGACAAGGATGACAGCAGC
Organism: Platalea leucorodia; assembly: GCF_965183815.1. Lineage (NCBI taxonomy): Eukaryota > Metazoa > Chordata > Aves > Pelecaniformes > Threskiornithidae > Platalea > Platalea leucorodia. Next base: position 3,711,881 of record NC_138841.1, read on the forward strand.
GTGAACCAGCTGCTCGGCAGGTAACCAGCAAGTGAAAGCCCAGCTGTAGGTAACCCCACCTGGGGCTCGCGTGGCCACCGCCGGGACCACCGCCAAGTCAGCTTGAAACCAGCTCCCTCCAGAGCCGCTGCACGGCTGGGCGCCGGGTGATACACCCGAATGTTTACCCACTCTCTCGGACGGGTTTTGCGTGTTGTGCTTAGCATCGTAATGACAAGACAGCACCGCTACCAGCACCGAAACTTGATCATTTAAAGCCTAATTAGGGACGTCCACATGAGTTATAATCGCACTGTGTATTCACATACCAGACTTCAGCCTGAAGGCGACCTCGAGCGCAGAGGCTGGGCTTTACAGGCAGACTCGGTCACGCAGCCCCTCTCCTGTCTGCAGTACTGGAACCCCTCAAGACACAAAATTATGGAAGATGATCTCGAGGATTATCTATAAAACACAATCCTGTGAACTCACCAGCTGTGAAAAAAGTCAGAGAGTCATCAGGTATTTTAAGAAACATAATTCTTGTCTGGGTACCTAGAAAAGTACCAAGATATCCAAAAGGACTCTATTTATCACGCCAGGATGGTTTCTGGTATCAGCCTGGGAGCGTGTGGAAGAGCCAGACCCCTGGCTGCACGCCCAGCTGAGGAAGAGCCCTTCTCCCCTCCTTCGGCCCTATGTCGGAGCTCTCTTGCACTTGACACTTTTCAGTGGTCACTGCTGCTTTTCATTACTATTAACGGAAACAGTATCATAAGTGGGGTTTTGTTGGGGGGCTTTTGCGGTTTTGTTTGTTTGTTTTACTCTGCCAGCAAAGTAACAATTTTTTAACAAATCTGTTTAAACTGACGACTGTTCGGCGATCGCAGCTGGGAGTGCAGCTCCGCAGCTTGCACACAGCCACCACCACCCCCCGCCCCGCACACAGGGCTCCTCGGCAGCGCTCACAGGCTGCGTTTCAGCTAAAACACAGTTTTTCATCCTCAGAAAAACTTACATCAAGCCTTTTCCGTTTACTTTACTGAAACGACCCCAAAATCACATCCTCTGCCCTGCTGGTGGGGGAGCTCAGCAGACCACATCAGATGATTCTGGACTTTTGCTCCTGTTGCTGTGCGTGTGCTACCTACCTCCCCGTCCTCACGCTGAGCGACACAGGCGTGTGCAAGCTGGGGATCGGGAGCTCAGAGAAAGGGTACACACAGAGCTGGAAAAAAAAAATACTGTCCCTTAGGCTACAGTCTGTGAAACATTGGCTCAGCTTCCGCCTCCGCTGAGGTGTGCCCGCAGCGCAGGGTGTGCCTGCCCTCACCCTGTTACTGCTCAGCAATGCGGTAACACCACATTCCTCCTCCTGCAGCAAAGATGCCTCCTCCCCATCTCACCTGGCAGCAAAAAAAGAAGCGGGAAGAAACACTGGAATGTTTCACAGAGAAATTGAGATGAGATGGGCCACGAGCCGCCGACGCCATCCCTGCGTGCCGGCTGTGAGCGGACCCCTGCGCAGTCAAATCCATCAACAGCACAACCTCGTGCAGTGAAGTGCTAACCACCTACGCCAGGCTCTGCGAGAAATCGCATCAAACTCTCTGCCTTCCTCCTCTGGAGGAGTGACTATGCTGGAGAAGGCAAAGGAGAGGACGACCTGACCGATTTGGGTTTCTGCAAGGCCGCTGGTGATGCCGGACGTGGCACTCTTGCAAGCCTTGGCTAAACGTCCGCTGCTGGGTGCCCGTTCCGCCTGGTTTGAAGCCATACCCTAAAGCTCTGGTAGTCAAACCGGGAGGCTGAAGCTGCTCTCGGAAAGACTGTAAATGCCACCTATCAATCCTGCCAGAGCCAGCAATGCTGCGCATTAACATGCTCCGAAACGGTGATGCTCCACCCCAAATTACCTTAAAGCACAGGACATTGCAATTCTGCCACACAAACAAGGGTAGGACTGGAAAATGCTACCTCAACCACAAACTGTTTGAATGAATTATCCAAAACACCTCGACCCATCCTCTCCTCCTCCAGCCTGCTCCCAGTGACTTGCCAAAGCAAGGTAAACCATCGCCTGGAATTTCAGGCTCTGCAAGTTCAAACAAGAACAAAAGCAAGGAATAGTCTCATTTACAGAATAGCTACTGCAAATCAACGAAAGCACAAAAGAAAAAAAAGCAGCTGTGATCAGCTGGGTGCTCAGGGACAGCACGGTTCAGCCCAGGGGATCCCAGACACAGCCCTGTGCCCCTGATGGGACTCAGGAGATTCAGGCTCGAACACTGCTCCCGGCTGTACTCTGCCCACTTCACCGTGTACAGATGACAGCATTGACCTGAGTACCAGGGAACGAAGATGCGTTACAGATTGAGACACATCAAGACAGCAGGACCAGCCAAATACAGAAGAGATGCAATGGTAAAAATGCACTACAAAAAACAAAATCTAAATGTTGGAACAATCCTCTGTGATCAGTGGGAGGGACAAGAAAGATGCTCTCAGGACTTCCAGTGCCTTTTCAGTTTAGCCTACAGCTGCACCAACCTGTGCTGAGCTGCCAGAGCCCACCAGCCTCGGAGGGCTGGGTAAGACACCCCTGGAGAACAAATAAAACTAGCTCCTGCAGGAAATTGTGCTCTGAAGCCATGGGACGTGCCCTGCCCTAACACAGCATTAGGGGACACTACTCTGCTGGAAGCATCTTCTCCAGGACGAGACGCACGACCAGCTCCTGCGGAGCTCCCGCTCTGCGCCATCATGGAGCCGCTGCCTCCTCGCACTTGGTGATGTTTGTGCGGGCAGGACAATTTGAGCTCCTGCTCTGCAGTGCACGTGTGTGATCTGCCAAGCAGCTTCTCTGTCCTATCCCGAAGATGCTCGTCAGAGGCAGAAAAGCTCGACGTCGTGCGATCCTGTACCTGTGGCAATGGGCTGGCCCCAGATCTTAGTGCCAGCGGTGGGCTGAAGGGGACTCATTTTAGAGGACCCTGTCCCTTCCACGCTGGCAGCAACCAAGAAAGATGCTGCTGGGCTGGTTTTAAGTTTCAGGTGGAAAGAGGTCACAGCATTGAGAACAGACATGCATCACAGCCAGCTGTTTAAAAGCTAATCTCCCCCTAAAAACAAGGAAGGGTACAGAACAGCGCTGGCAGCTGGGGACGTGTGTGCCACTCCGTGTCACAAGCTCACATTCTGCAATGGCTAATACCTGCCAAGCCTCTGCTTTTATAATTAGGGTCCTTAGCCGGACAGGCAGCCAGACCCCCGCTGCCACGTGCGGTCAGATTCCCTGCACTCTTTCTAGGCTCCGACGTGGGTGACGGAGCGGGACGAGCCGCGGTGGCGGGAGGCACCGTGGGTGCGTCATCCTTGGGCAGCTCCCCGGGTGCTGCACCCACAGAGAACTCGGCAACGACCGCGCTCAGGCAGTGGCAGCCAAAGTTGAAAAGGATGTGACTCCTGCATGAGTAGTTTTGTTTTACTTCCTCTAATCTGACATTTGTTTTCTGTTTGAATTAAAGGCGCACGAGTACTTTACTCCTTGGGGAGTTTTTCAAGGACACCATCTGAGTTCAGTAGCTTTTGATTTAGTTCAAGTGTGACACTGGTTAGTCAGCGCTGACCAGTCTGGGACAGTCGAGTTCAATTAGTTTTTAACTTCTCTCTCTGGAGTTCAGAGGAACACAAAGGTGACTGGAAAGCAGGGGCAGAGCGCTGCAGGCAAGAACACTTAATCTCTTGAAACCCAAAACCTCCATTAAGGAAAAAGATGCTTATTGAGTATAATTTTATAGCTTGAACATATCAACACTAAGCAGTATTTAATGCTGCTGTTGCATTTTTCATTGAAGGGTTAACAAATGCCTGGAACACAATTCCTGAAAGCACATTTGCTATATGGGCAGCTGCGATTACAAACGGAAAACCGAGGCAGAGGGCTGATTTGCTTAATGATGCCGAGCAGGATCTTGGCACAGGGGAGGGCAGGCTCTGGAGTCCCAGTCCCCTCCAGCCCCTGCCTTCCCAGAGCTGGGATGAAACCCCAAATGCTCTCCATCGTTGGGCCGGGTACAGCCTGCGTGCGTCTTGCCAGCCGCATGCAAATGTTCGTGGCAAAAACCTGGAAGGAGGTACAAGACCCGGAGCTGGAAGCTGCCTGGGAAGAGGGCAACTTGGGAAGGTGTTTTCAGGAGAAAGAAATTCTGTTTCATTAAAACCTGACCAGCAAACCACCTCCTCATCCCAGCACACGCAGATGAGTTAAAACACTGTCTTTACTAATTGTCGCATTTTCTTTTAAAAGCATTTCAGGAATTTCTGATGAAATTCCAATTCGTGTCCTGAAAACCCTACACCTGCTCTGAAAGCAAATAAAGCTTTGAACCAAAAACCAGCTGACCTAGTTTAGGTTTAAATTCAAGTCACCCTGGAAGCTTTGCTGCGAGGGCAGCACCCCTGCGACTCAGCCTCCCTGTGCGGCCCCGCTGCGGCATCTGCCCGGTGCCAGCGGCAGGCAGGGCCGGGGCCCGGGCTGTGCGCTGCCTCGGAGGTGGCCGCTCCTCCCTGGCACAGCGGCGCGGGACCCAGTACGTACTGGCTGCAACTGGCCAAATGCCAGAGGGCAGCTGACCCGTGCGTGGCGATTGCCCCAAATCCCAGGACTGGCTCTCCTTCGGGAGCGACTCACAAGCTGTAGATTAAAGCTAAAGCAAAGGCTGGTGGTATCTGCCCTTAAAGGCAGACTTTTCCTTTTCCCTCCCCCAGCTCCTTTCCACATCTAGCAGAGCTTCACATGCCCAGACACACACACAGGGTCGGCACAAGACCCCGCGCGGAGCCGGACGGTCTGTGGCTGCCCACCTCCCGCGGCACAGCCCCCCCAGGCACATGCCGGCACGGGCAGCAAAGCTGGCAGGGTCAGCGGGCTGGGAAGCCTGCCTGCTTTCCATGGGGAGGTTTGATAAAATTATCCTTGCAGGAGAGCATCCTTATTTTTGTCATGTCCCCATTTTCTAAAGGAGAAAATATTCCATTAGGAAAGTGGCCGGCTGCCATCTGGAGGGTTTCAGCTTTTCCAGGCTGTGGTGATGGAGCAGGGAGGGGGTCTCTGCGCTCCCACTGCTGCCGGCCAGCGAGCCCCTCGGCACAGCAACCCTGCCTCCACCTGCGACCATCAATGGCAGAAAGTTTAAACTAACGGTGTGTTTAGGAGCCCCCTTTAAGCCAGGTATGTGAAATGGAGGTCACGCTATTTTCTGTCCCTGGTTGCCAGCTTGTTCCTCCCACCACCTTCGCTCCCCTCCCCTGGCAGCACGGCAGGTTCGAGCAGGTGAGCACAGCCCCACGTCCCAGACCGCTCCTCGGCTTCTCCTCCGTTTTCCAAGCACGGCCACTGTGCAGCTGCTGCCCTATGCGCACCGCGGAGCTCGCGCTCGTCACGGACAAAGTCCAGCAGTGCCTGACCCTTGTCCGTGCACGGACGTGTGGAAGATGAGGCAACACATCTTTCTACCTCAGCAGTGCTCCTGCCGAGACGATGCTATGCTGCATTTTGGGAAATGTCACCAACAGGCAGAGGTCACCTTGGCATTTTGTCTTAGTTTCCCCCCCCCCAACTCTACAAAACCCAGAGCCACGTCCCGGGCTGGTGGGAAGGGACCTCCAGCGGCTGTCAAGGCCAAGGTGCTGCTCAGCGTGGGGCTGGCCTCCCAGACTCAATTCTTGCAGAAAAGCATTGGGTTAATTATGTGTGAGTGTCCTCCAAGATAAATAATATTAAATAAATAATATTAAATAATATTAAATAATAATATTAAATAAAAAAAAAAATTTGGGGTTCAGAGAAGAGAACTTGGCCAGGCCTATAGTAGGTCGGCTGGAAGAGCACCCGGGTGCAAAGCTGCGTGAAACAGGGGCAATGGTAGGTGCTAAGCACTGGAGTCCCTGCGGCTGTTCCTCTGTGACCTCCTCCTCTCCAGGCGGCCGCTATCGCTCCTCGAGAGGCCACAGCAGAGCACAGCCACAAACTGGCCATCTCACCCTCCGTGTTTACCTGTCTTCACTCTACGCGCTCCCCCCCGAGCGCCAGCACGCACCCGCAGCGTGCCCAGCGCCTGCCGTGCCGCTGCCCGTGGCCCCGCTGGCAGCATGGAGCTGTGCGCCGGCCAAGGGACACGGCTGAAACCAGAGCCGAGCCACCTGCGAGCCGACCCCTCTCCAGCCCTTCCGCAGAGCTGGAACCGCTCACCGCTCCTCTCCTCAAGCACGTCCACCCACAGCAAGGGCAGAGCTCTTGCTCCCGGTGCTCCCATTCCCAAGAGCATCACCAAGGTTATCCCTGTGCAAAACGAGCCACACCACCAGCAGAGTTAAATTTGGGCTCCTGCAGGCAGAGCTGCCCCAGAGCAGCTGTGGTTGCAGCACGGTTTCGCCTGCGCCCTCCAAAGCACTTTCAAAGCAGCTTTACCCGAGCTGGTGGCTCCGATGCTGCGCACCGGGCGCTGGCCGAGCTCAGCACGTGCAAAGCCAGTGAGCAGAGCCGGGTTGTGGAGCATCATCTCCCTGAGCCGCTCTGAGCGGTCACACTTGTCGGCCTTCCCCCGCCGGGCAATTTTTAGGTTAAGCCTCAGGTGCTTATGCTGCTTTGCAAATTCAGGCAGAGCTCTTCTTCCAGATGACGTTAAACTCATGCAGTTTTCCCAGCTACAAAGCCTAGTTTAATCAAAGTTGCAATTAAACCTGACAACCTCCCTGTGCAGACTCTCCTAAATAAGATTAGGAACAGCTAAAATTAGTCTAATTTAGTGTTAATCATTAATCCTTTTATCCACTCTTAATCCAATTTAAATGTCCACACAACGAGCTTGCACAGACTTTGTTACACAAATTTAAAACAAAATTGAATTAAATATTATTTAATTAAATCAACACAATCTGAGTGCTGCTATAAGCAGCGTTTGCCACAGATGATTATCAGTTGCTTTGTTAACCCTCAAAATCATCCTGGGCTCTGTGCTCTCTCTACTGCTCCAGCTCCAGTACTTTGGGATTGCATAGGCATCTCCAGCTATATTTAACAAATAAAAAGTAGCCTTCCTAGCCCTCAGGTTGGAAAAGAGACTTTCAAATACAAGGTTCAAGAGGCAAAGAAAATCCTGCCTCAAAAAAACCCCTCTTTTTAGGCAAAATGTCACGATTCCAACACTTCACGCTGACCTTTGTCTCTGGGATTGCGCACTGCACAGGCACGCTGCTTTCTGGTGTTTGCGCAGGCCTGAACCCCGCTCCTCGCTCGCGCGGCTGGAAGGGGAGAGCCCATCTCACGCCGCGAGGAGCCCCAGCCTCGCAGGCAGCCGGCCCCGGCTGGAGGTATGGTGACCTTGAACTTTCCCTGTCTAATTGCTGTCTCCTCCAGCTGTCTTTTCTGCAATGGTCATTTTTCAAAGCATTGCAGAACAGAAAAACATAGCTCGAATGCAGGAATCAGCTGCAACCTTTGCTGCCAAGTTGGCAGAGAAGATAAGGACCTTTTAGAAAAAAACCCAGACACTGAGGAGGACAGACAAGTCTTTAGCAACTTTTACAGCCAGTCGTGCAATACAGTTTCCTAAGCACATTCAAAACTTGCAAAAAAAAAAAAAACCCACCAACCACCAAGTTTTCACTGGCGGAGTTTCCTCGGAGCGCCCTGCTTGCTGTGACCGCCCTCCTGCCCGGCGCGGGTGCTGCGGGGGGCAGGAGGGGCGGCGGCGGGGAAAGCCTCCAGCACCCAAAGCCTCCGACGACGTGCGGGATGTGAGGAGCAAGGGGTGACTCACTGCTGCACACATGCCCACGGCAGCGCTCAGCAAGGAAGGGAAAAAAAAAAAAAAAAAGACAAAACCAATAACAAACTTCTTGAATTTGAAGGCGACCACTGCCCGCGGTCAGGGAGCTGAGCAGCGTGCGGGGCATTAATGCCCGCAGCCCAGGCAGGGCCGGAGAAGAGCGGAGGAAGAGAGCATGGTCCTCACCCAGGGGATGGCAAACGAGAGTTTGGAATTGCAAGCCCAACCCAAGCCAGATTTTAGGCTGGTTTTAATTTGAGAATCAGAGAATGGTTTGGGTTGGAAGGGACCTTAAAGATCATCTAGTGCAACCCTTACAAGCCAGTTCAGTGATTTCAGGGCAGATTGTGGGCAGTATCACCTCATAGGGCAGTTTTTCAGAAGGGAAGGTGTTTAAATCCTCCAACAAAAGAAAAAAGGGACCCGGCTAACTAACACACTCCAGCAGTTCCACATTTCTGAGAGCTCTCTTCTGCCCCTTTCCCACACTCGGAGACAAAACCGGTGCTCGGCCTCGGCTGTGCCACGCGTGCGGACTTGCCGGCTGCGGCACCAGCGACGCCGCAGGGGCAGGAAGGGGAAACGCGGCACCAGTTATTCACATCACTAGGTATCCACGTCAGGGAGGTTTCTCCCGGGCAGGCTGAGATAAAACCCAGCTCAGGGGCATCAAACCCCCGTTCCCTGTGCCACAGTCCCTCTTTTCCATACGCTGGGGGCAGGGAGTAAGAGAACCCCCCTTTTTCCCCTCCCTGGCTTGAGGAGAAGCCACCTTCGGCTCCAGCTTGCTTCGGGGGCTGCCTGCCCACCCTTCAGGCTGCACCTCGCCGGGGTTTACGAACACCCTGGGTGCCCCTCCAGGAGATGCAGCCTGGGGAGCCACCAGGCAGCAGCCTCCTTCACAGCAGCTTTCGAAGGCTGCCTTTGAGCTTTGCCTCTTTCCACATATACCAACTGCTCCTTCAAAGCACCGCTGTCCCATCCACTCACGCTGTCCTCTACTGTCTATGTATCGCCCTGGCAGAGCCAGTCCCATCATCCCAGCCATACGGATCAGATAAGAAATCTGTCCAGACGCCATCATCTGCTCTGCGAAATCAGAAGTTGTAAATCCCAACGACTTCTTGTGGCTTTAGCAACTTCTCTAAGGTCAGCAGCCGCTGACATGTATATGGTTCTTCCAGCCAGAGCAGCGTCTGTGCGCCGATGAAGCCACCAGCAGAAGCGGGTGATGTAATCTGCTGCATGTTATTGATGCAATACTCTTCGGCAGCGAGCCCGGGAAGCGGTGTGACAGTGCTGCCTTCTGGTTTTCCCCCAAAAGGAAATACGCCGTCCTGTAGGTGAATCACAAGGAGCGACACTTAGAACGGGGTGTTACAGAGTTTCAGCACCAAGCATAGGAAAAGTGAAAAACAGGGTCTTAACGAGTTGCCTGTACCCTTCACTAATTTAGGAATTTCCAGTTATTCTCTTATTTCCAAGAAACCAAGGTGCTGTCACATGCTGCATCTATCCACTTTCTAGCGGTTCCCCTTCCTGTGAACCACCTATAGAAACCTTTAACAAGCGTCTTCACACCTTGCCCTGGGTAACATAGCCTCTGTTATGCTCCACTGTGGCATCTTTTTTTTTTACCCACTTCACTACAAGAAGGGGCAGCAAGGCAAAAACACGTGTTTTGCTGAATCGGACTTTGCACAAATCCAAGCCCTAGATCCAAACACTGCGATGTTTTACGAGCTATGGACATGGACCCTCTCCCTCATGCCCAGCTCCTGCTAATATATTAAACATTTCTTATTAAATATTTCTTACAGAAGCAGCCCCGGAGCTGCATTGCAAGCCGGACATGAGATCTCTGGCTGTGAAATCGGACTTCAGGACAATTGGGGGGGGGGGGGGGGGGGCACTAACAAGTTTTGTAAAAGGAGAAGAAGAAGAAGAAGGGGAAAAAAAAAAAAAAAAAAGTTTTTTTTAGCCTGGCCGGATTAAGGGCGAGAGCTGCCAAGGCGGCGGGGGGGCGGCCCGTGCTGGCGGCGTGCTCGGGGCACCGTGCCCGCCCCGCCCGCCCCGCCCGCCCCGCCGGCGATATAAGGCAGCGGCGGCGGCCGCGGCGGGCAGCAGCTGCCGAGCGGAGCCGAGCCGAGCCCAGCCGAGCCGAGCCCAGCCGAGCCGAGCCCAGCCCGCCCCGCAGCGCTCACCGCCCCCTCCCCTGCCCCGCAGCAGCCGCCGCCTCTGGGTAAGGGGGGGCGATGGGGGGGCGATAGGGGGCGATGCGGGGTCCCCCCGCCTCGCTGCAGCCCGGGTCCGGCTGCGAAGCGCCCGCCCTGCCCGGCGCCTCCTCCAACAGCCGCCCGGCAGCGCGGCGCGGCGCCGCTCCTGAGGAGCCCCCGGCGAATACCCAAACCCCCGCTTAAAGCAGGGCTGGGGGGCTGCGGGAGCTGGGGCTGCCTGGAGGGCTCTGACCGCTACAGGAGACAGCGGCTGGATTTAACTAACGTCCCTCTCTTCTCTCGTAGAACTGACACCTTCCAAATCTGCTGCTGCAAAAAAATGGAAACCATGCATGAGCTGATCCCCTTTGCCAAAGAAATGCTCAGCCAGAAGCCCAACAGGAAAATGGTCAAGCTGTACATGCTGGGCAGTGTGCTGGCTTTCTTTGGTGTGCTTATTGGTCTGGTGGAGACAGTGTGCAGTCCTTTCACCTCTGAGGAGAGGCTAGAGGAGGAGAAGAAACCTGCCCCGACGCAAGAGCAAGTGCTTCCTCGGAAACAGGAGGATTTGATCTTGGAAAAGAGCAAGAAGCCGGCGGGGATGCAGAGGGCCCTGGTGACCAGGCAGCACGCCTCCTAAGAGCCCCGCGGCCGGAGAGGCGCCTGCTGAGCAACCAAGCACAAGAGACTCTGCTGTCCTGTTGTACCTGGTGGTGGTTCCAGCAAGAAGAGAGAAGGGTTGGCTGAAGGAGGAGACCGCAAGTGCAAGACTTGAAAGAAGTGAACGGTTATATTTGCTGCTGTGCAGCAGTGGGAAAAAATACCTTTTGTTGGTATAAAAATGTGCAAGATGCACAGCATGGTTTCTTATTTTTATTACAGATGCATTTTACATCATTTTGCAAGATCAATAAATATTTTATATGGTACCAGTGCTCTCTAGCTGCATTCATTTCAAACCCTTCTCTTACAGATTTGCAAATAGGTTTCACTTGCGCCTCTGGCTTCTCTCAGGGGGGACCCAGGGACCAGCCGAGGGTGGTGGCAGCATCCTCCCATAAAGCCTCCCTCGGGGACCGAGGGTTGGTGTTTCTGTACCTCCAGCAGCTGCTCCCCTCCAAACTGGGCCAAAAATGGGAGGAGGCAGCATGTGTCTGACATGGGCGACAGACATGCCCTGAGTTGGCAGTGAGGTTGCACTCCATGAGGTTATCTGGGTTTAATGGCACAGATTCGTGTCTCTGCCATGGCCATGTGTGTCCAGAACTGTTCTACAAAAACCCTGTCCGTCCCCCAGCAATCCTCCAACAGGCTACAGCTGCTGCGCAGCTAGGAAAGCTTTAAAAAAAAAAAAAAATCTACCTTTCCTGGGATCCTTCACAAATGCACCAAAGACACCTAATTGTGCAGAATAATATTAGCGTCCAGTATTACAGGGGGGTCACAGATGGAAAAAGACTGAAGCATGGAGAGACAGGATGGCATGGTCAGCCTGGAGGGCATGGAAACAGAGCTTCAGGGCTGTGCCCAGGGCACTGAGAGACTCATCAGAGGACTTTCACTATTTAAAAAAAAATCTTTCCTGCGCTTACTAAGAATCTGTTGCATTCAGGACTATATCACATTAGTCAAATAAACCCTCCAGACAGCCACAGCTGAAAGATCCTGACCACGCTACAGAAGGGAGGGAAGGGAAATAGTCCTTGCCAGTCATGACGGGGGCAGAAAATCCCTCTTTATCTGCTCGATGGCAAAGACCTGGCCGGTGGGGCAGAGGCAGGAGCAGCCTACACACCTTGCACAGAAACTGGGAGATGTCCCAGCGATATGCCGCTACCTAGCTAAAAGCAAAACAATTGATACAAACAGCAGGAGACTATGGAAAATGAAAAAGCACTGCCTGACACCAGTGCCAAACATGTAGCTCCTCCCAAAGCTGCACAAGTTAAGATCAGAATCTGAAAATACAAGAAGGCAGCTGAAATTCACCCTTACGTTTATCATAATACATAACCATGCAATTCATTTTGTTGACAATTATTTCTGTCAAAAAAACCAGCAGCGCATTGTGGAGGAGGAATCCTACCAAGTCTGCACAAAAACTCTGTTCAAGCTTTGAATCAAGTATAAAGTACTTTTTCCTCATGGGGAAAAGAGCAGAGACCAATTAAATCACAAATGGCCTTTGAGAAATACTTCATTTAGTCCATAACCAAGCCTTGAGGTCTCTGGCGAGGCTGAACAATCCAACACCTCATTGATACCAAAGGAAATTTAATGGGCAAACATGAAAGGAGAATTCAGGCCTGAAGAAAGCCATCAGCTGACGAGCGTCCATCATCATCCCCCCAATTCCAGCTTTAAGCAGGTTATACATTTGCAGGGACATTATACATTTGGCCTCAGGGACAGGGAAAGCTGACCTGGAATTCCCTGTGGCACGCCTGGTGCATGGATAAACCAGGGACCTGAATGTCTGTGGCTGTGTCAGGCATGAAAATATTGCCAGGTCTGAGCTCTCGCACGTTACTGTAATTCAGAAGCATCGCTGCTGCGGCAGAGCTCAGCAGCTGATACATGGATTAAACTGAGAGGAGAATCACGTCTTTGTCCAGGGCAGCTACAAACGCTGTCAATCACACATCGGTTCCCAAGATCAGCCCTTCTCTACAAGTTGTAGGTGTCTCACCCTGCCCTATGGGAAAGGGAAATTTTAAAAATGAGGCGATAGAGCTGGTCTCGAGCCCAGCTTGCAAGTCCAGGGGTGACGAGGGAGCTCCAGACAAGCCCATGCAGGATGGCCTCCACCACTTCTGGGTTTGGACCTCACCACCACGCAGGCAGCCTCCTCGCATCGTGCCGGTGCCCTGAAGCCCATACCTCCTCTCCACAGTTATCCAGTCCCAGGGTTTATGAGCTTAAAGCAAAGAGGTTTGTGGAACAATCAAAATAGTTCCTCCTAAGACAGCTAACAGGATTAGGCAGCTAAACTACGCGCTGTGCCGGCAGTTCTGGAGCCAACCTGGTAAAATCATGTCCTGCAGAAGGCGATCTCCTGCCTCCTGACGCACTGCAAGCTCAGGGGTCGTCACCTCCCGCGTATTACCCCGAAAGGTCAGCCTGAGAGGTCAAGCCTACGCGGCACCATTTCCACAGCGGATTGCATTGATATTAGACAGGACCAGCTCTCTGCAGAGTGGTGAATTAGACACATATTAATGGCTGATTTTACCACAATGACTATATGAACTCTTATTTAAACCACACACCGATAAATTCGGCGCACATGGAGGCTTAGTAATCCATTTAACATCACTTTAACTATGATGAATGACAGACTTGCCAGATGCAGTAGATTAAAAGGCTTCAGCAAACTTCCCTGTCTTTAAACCATGGCACGACTCTCCAAACCAGCCTCTTTCCCAGCCCCATCTCCTGAGCCCCCTCACGTCTCTATTTCGACACCAGACAAAGTGCAGAAAGCCCTGGCCAATACAACTGTCACATGCAACCAGCAAACGGCATACACACACACTGGCAACGGAGCACGGCGGAGTCATTCAAAAAGCCCACATGTGAATTGCAAAGAGAAATTTTAATTATAAGTACTGGGATATACCAGAGAGCAACCAGATGGAATAAGATGTACAGTCAGTACTAGTAAGGACACCTCAGGCAAGCTACAGTGTAGAAGCATATGGAGCATTTAAGACTGAGTTAAACCAGAGTCCCGAGGGATAAGCTCTTGAGGAGAGCCACATGTTGCCCAAGTTGCAAGTTAGACTGCTGACTGTCAAAGGGGGTTGATTTCTGTTATTCTCTTTCCTTTAAGACTTGCCGCATTTCCAGGTTAAAGTAAACTGTGTTCAGACATTTTCCTGGTACATTAAATCCTCAAGAAAATTGCAGCTGACATAAGACCTGGCAAGTATTTGTACCCATCCTGCAACACCTCTTCAAAGATCTTAGTTCAGCTTGGAGCCATTGTCCAGGCTTTCATCGTATGGAGTTGGAGGCCACCTAAAACCCAGCAGCCCCCCCTCACAGGCCAATCGCTTCAAGGGCATGAGCCAAATGTCTTTAGAGAGTCCTCACTCGCTATTTGCGGTTTGGACTCTAGATGTTTCAAGAGCTGCCAGGCTAAAATTAGGGGCCCAGATAAGCATACCAGCCTCTGCCACCCAGCAGCAAGGGCATCGGGAACGTGGATAGCGGCCAAGACTTAAAGCAGCCACAGTACCAACAATCAAATACCAAGGCAGCAATTCCTGATTTGGTCACGCAGAAAAAAATAAATTTAATGCTTAGACATGGCTTAAACATCACAGTATTTTCTCTAAACTGGCAGTGAGTAGAACTATCGTGTCAAACCAAACCCACCCCTACAATCATCTCAAGTCTCCCTTGGGACCCGAGAGTGCATTTTTGGGAGCTGTGCAGCCGTGACGGCGATGGCGTTCGCAGGACGCCTGCACTGCCCGCGGGCCGCGTCCAGGAGCCACGGCGAGGCGGCGTGCAGCCGTGCCAACACACACACGCATCCGTCACGGCCTAACAGCATCACGTCGACACGCACATCGGCCTAATGCAAATATAACTGAGAGCAGCCCTTTACAATGGTGATATCTGTAAAGAAAGGAATAAAATCTGTGCTTGTGGTAAAGTACGCTGGGAGAGCTGGGTATGAGAAATAATGTTTTAATGTCTACGTGACAAAGGAAAGGGGGGGAAGAAGGAAAATCCTCTGCATTTAATAAAGATTTGATAATGGTTGAAAAAAGCCAAATATCACTCAAAACGAACAAACAACAAAGAAATGGTATCCCAATTCCTTCCTAAGTGCTTTGGAGTCCCCGAGCTGCATGCACGAACCTGCCCGAGCCCCAGCCCTGCCCCTGGAACGTGCTCCTCCAGGCAGCGCGGGGCTGCGGGCACGGCAGGGGCTCTGCAGCAGCCCCCCTCGGCTGCTCCGCCAGTCTGTTGTCGGAACAGATTTCCTTCACGTCTTCGTTTCCCTCCAGTGAGCTCCAGGCAGCACTAAATGAAGAACCTCCCCTGCGCAGAGCGGTTAGCACAACGTCGAGCGTCACTCCTTGAAAAACACAGCTTCAAAGAGACGAGCAATAGAGAAACGATGTGCAGCGGCGGGGATACATCCAGGAAAATTCAGGTGAAGACGTTTCAGAAGCAAGAGGTTGCTCCCCCGCGCTCCCGGGGCTCCGTCTCACCGGGCTGGGCACGCCGCCGGGCTCCCCTCTGCCAAGGCACGAAGGTTTGGCAGCAGCGGGGCCAGGACCGGCCTCGTGGGCTGAGATGAGAAAACGCTTCTCTGCAGTCACCTCTTCCTGCCCTCCTCTCCCTTCCCTCGCTCCCCACCCCCAGGAAAAGGTTAAAAACAAGTTCTTAAGTTGCATACAGCAAAACAAACCCAGAAAAAGCTGCGAGTGGGAGTGAGGAGCAGCAGCGCCCTGGAAGGGCGACAGATGGCCAAGAGCAAAGCCACGTGGGCAGCCAAGCGCGGCCGGATCCGGCAGCTCCCGCTGCCGCCGCAGCCCCCAGCCCTCCCGGGACCACGCCAGCACCCCCCGCTTCATTTCCACACAGGACACCCTAAATGGCGCACACACACAAATTTTCTTTTATAAAAAGTTTATGTCCAAAATATTCAGTATTTCAGTCTTTTATTATCAGCTAACTTTGTTTCACACAAAAAGCCCAGGCAAACCCACAATTCTCATTAAACACCACACCAGCAAGGCGAGAGCTGCGTTTGGCTCCGTACCCACCGGCTGCCCCCGGCCCTGCGTCTCCCCGCGCCGACGCAGAGCAAAGAGCACGATCCCTTCCCAACACGCTTGCAGCCAGTGCACAAAGGTTGACAGTTATTGCTTTACTGCAGTATCCTAATGCTAGTAATAAACAACAATATCTGAAAAGAGCCTCTCTCCTTGCTGGCAACATGGACAAGATGACAGCTGAGATAAGGTTAATTAGTTTGTGTTTTGTTTTTTTTTTTTTTCCAAGCCAAGGAATGAAATGGTTGCCCCATGATCACGACCCAAGTTCAAAGCAAAGGGAGGCAGGAAAAGGCAAAGTGACTGTACTGGTGTTATCTGACCAAGCGTGGGTTGAGTGCTTCTTATCAGAGGGAAAGTTGAGACTGAAGCAGAAAAGCAGAAAAAAAAAAAAAAATTCATGAAGCAGAAGCAATGCCAGCAAACTCCACCACCCAACCAGGTATGTCACTAAATTAAATAATCTTTATTTTGAAGCTACAATAGAGGAAAAAAGTTTGCTACAAATAGTTCTTTCTGGCTGGTTACAGTGGAAGGGTCTGAGAGGGACAACCACAGCATCGCGCCCAGACGGCGGTGCAGCCCCTGCGCTGCAGATGATGCTCCTGTCCCCGCAAACACAGCTTTGCCCGCTGAGACAGCAGAGGCTCTAGCGAGGCAGCTCCAGGAGCACACGAAGCTCCCGCAATGTGCCCCCGTCCCACAGCAGGTACTGGTACCCTGAAGATCCCAGTGCCAGACCAAGGCTGGAGCATAATTCATACCTATTGCATAAGATCGATTGAGTTTGCTGCTTTCCTCAGACTATATTCACTTAAAAGTAAGAACAAAGCTCTTGCAAAATTCAAAGCAGGAACCACAGCAGCAAGGACCTTTATTTCTCTGCAGAAACCAACATTCAGTATTTCACTGCAAACCTCCCTGTGCCTGAACGGCCCCTTGGAGCTGGGGCAGTTGGACCTGCGGTGATGGGTTCAGCTCAGACCCCGCTCCCTCATCTGCTCACAGGACTGGAGATGAAAAAATAAACCCTGCCTCAGCAAAGCGTTTTGGAGCTGTTTAGGGGTGGTACACACTGCTGGGTCCCCACTGCCCAGCATCCCAGTGGCAGGCAGCTGCCTCGGGGCACAAAGCAGAGATGCCCTGGGAGCCCAGGACCTTTGCTGCACGTCCCCCCGCAGCACGGCGGCCCCCGGTTGCTCCCCCAGCACCTGACCCACCACGAGGCTTTCGGCAGCCATCGGACCCAGGCTGCATCTCCGCACGCGCCCGCGTACAGCGCCGGTGGGAATAAAAGGCGATGTTTAACCACCTGCACTAGGGCTGCCTCTGATGTTCTCAAAGTGAAACTTGATGCTGCTCAGCAAAGACACACCTCTTCCAGGGTGTTGTGCAAAATTCTGCATTTTAACGTAGGACAGGAAATATGAAAAGAGCTGGGCAGAACTGAAACAGCACCCTCGGTTAGGCCGAGGTTCGCCAGCTCCAGCGGGGAAGCAAATTAAAGGGTTTGCTTCACTTATCCATCCACCCGTGATTTTCCAGTGCTTCGGAAGTTGCGGTTCCTTCTCTAGCAGGTTTTAAAGAATTGGCATTGCTGCTTCCCTCTGGAGCAGCTCTGCATAGTGTTTTTTTTTCTCCTCCTCCCGTCTCTTTCATGCTTTATTTCCCAACTCCACAGTGGGATGGGTCGGTTGCAAAAGATTCTCATTCCCTTTTTGGGATTGGTTTTGGCCTTCTGGTTTTATTCTGCGAGGGAGACTTTCAAACCTGGTAAGTATTAAAAGTGAATCTGTCTTTAATGAACAATATTAAAAGCCGCATTTGAGTGTTTTGCATAGAAACTGTGCAGAGCTTGGACCAAATCACGGCAGAGCCTTTGTGTGGTGGCTGGTAACCGGAAAGTTGTTTTAACAAAGATCTGAAATCAAGCGAGCAAGTAACGAGCTTCCTGGGGGAGCAGGTCAGGCAGGGGGCTGGGACGGAGAGGGCTCAAACACTCCATTTTCCAGCGTGTAGCAAAAGAATTTATAAATGCGACTTTTAAATATTGGATTTTAATTTTTGAAGCATGCACTTAGTAGATAGTTTTTCCTACAAAATAGTTGGGGTGTTTATAAGTTGTGTCCTGACTTGTGGAAAAAACTGCTGAAGGAGCCGAGCGCTGTGCTGGTGTCACTGCACTCGGCGAGGAGCTGCAGCCTCTTCTCAGCACGGCTTTTTCCAGCAGATGGAAGAGACGTCCCGGTGCCGGACACTCTGCACTTGCAGGCTCGCTTAGCTTCCAATTAACTACTTACTCTCAGGGGCATTAGGGGATTTTATTCTATTTTATTTTTAAATAGGGTTTGGATAAATTAAATCCCTGTGCCTTGGTCCCCAGAGATGCTGAAAGGGAAGCGGGTGATTGTCACCGGAGCAAGCACTGGAATTGGAGAGCAGATGGCGTATCACCTGGCGCGGATGGGATCCCACATTTTGATCACAGCACGGACAGAGGCCAAGCTACAGAAAGTAAATGGCAAGCTAAGCACTCACACATGCATGTTCATGGGGTGCGCACACAAACATACGAGGGCCAATCTCACATCACAGGTGCATGCATGAATATATGCACATTTAATTGCTATGGCACGAATACCAGGTAGGCACAGTTACGTTCACAGGTATGTATACTTGCACTGTCTGGGGCTCCTGCATGCACAGAAATCCCTCTCCTGCAGATACATGCACTCTGCATAGCACGTATTATGATATTTGAGCTTGCTTAGTTATGTACACAAATCCCCACACACACCCTCATTCCACTGCAGTGATATATAAGCTCCCTGCTCATCCTATACGCATGCAATTCCAGCACAGACTGCACCAACAGAGCGCCAGACTGCTTTGGGTAACGCATTCACCAAAGGAATAATTTTTCAGGCTCCCTTTGAAGCTTAAAAGGCTCCAAACGTACTCCCGAAACTCCAAACCGCTGTTTTAAGGCAGGGACTCACCACAGGGAGCGCAGCCACCCTCTTTCAGTATGGCAGCGGGCTTCCCAGGGCAGGGAAAGGGGTTTCTGACGCGTGGTGTTGGTGCGGCAGGTGGTGGAGCGGTGCCTGGAGCTGGGAGCAGCCTCCGCGCGGTACGTCAGCGGCACCATGGAGGACATGGCCTTCGCCGAGCACGTGGTGAAGGAGGCAGAGACCTTGCTGGGTACGTTTACAGCCCGCTCTCTGCAAACGACCGCGGAACATTGTATCTCTCCTTGGCCATGCTGCTTTTTGCCACATGCCCACTAAAAAAAGCAGGAGATAAGGAGATGGGGCGAGACAGGAGAGATTTTTCCCTAATTATGCCCTTTGCAGTCCTGTTCCGCTGCCCAGCTTCATCGCTCCAGCTCAAACTGAACTGCGCTCTCGATTTCAGCTCTGTGCCCTCACGACACCCTGTCCCAGTGTCATAAGCCTGGATTTCATCACCCCCAGCTACTGTGGTCTGAAGCCATCCATCAGGCCCGTAGCAGCCTTGCTATTGCGGTCATGGGTCACGGCTGCAGAAGTGCAATGTTTCAGCTCTGCGTGGACTACTCCCTCTCCCACCCCAGGCCATCAGACAACTCGAGGGTGATCTGCCTCGTGCCATGGTATTTGTGTTTTGAACCATGAAAAAAAAAAAATCATGACAAAATTTTTACTGGCAGCCACCATCCAGACTATATCCCTACTCCAGAAATGACAGGCCACAGCTCTGACCCAAAAACCTGATTTCTTTTGATGACATTTATTCTGCTCCCAGGAAAGGCTCTGCTCTGCTGGTTGTAGCCCTCTCCCACCCAGCACTAACGCCTGCTCCTCTGCTTGCAGGAGGCCTAGACATGCTGATTCTTAATCACGTCGGCACGTCGTACTTCGGTTACTTCAATGGGGACGTCGATCACGTGCGAAAGCTCCTGGAGATCAACTTCCTCAGCTACGTGGCGATGACCACGTCTGCCCTGCCCATGCTGAAGGAGAGCGAGGGCAGCATCGTAGTGGTTTCATCCATGGCAGGTGAGTGGGGAGCGAGGTAGGTGACATGGGATTCAGTCAAAGACACCATGAGCTGATTTTGAGCAGTAAGCAGCATGCAGAGACACCAGGCATCGTAAAGGAGCCATAGCCGCTTAACGCACTCAAAAAAAAAAACCACCACAAGACCCAAATCCAGATCTTTTTTCTATTTTCTCAATGGAATTTGTTCTCTGATGCAATCCAATCGCCCCAGCTTGCTTTGTGACCATCCCTGTAATTAAACCCCACACCCCGGAGCCAGGCTCATTAGGGCAGCAGAGCTCACGCACCTCCGGTTTTATGGAGAAAAGTGGAAATGCAGTAATTCCTCACTGCTTTGGATCTCTGGCTGTTCCTCTTGGTCTGGTAGGTCAAGTTCCCGCTAATATTTGTAGAGTGACTTATTGACTGACTCTATTCACAAAAACATGACTCTGTTCTACTAAATTTCTGTTAAGTCAGAAAACTAAATTACTAACAGATGTCCCCCCTGACAGCCAGTATGTTGGTTGGTCTTCTGGTGATCAGCTTAGCTCAGGATCCAGAGAGAAGAGTTTAAACTTTGCTCCATCTCTCCTCTCTGAGGGTTTCCTAGTTACTGCAGGTTGCTCGTACCCTGAGCAGAGACATGAGCCATAGCGTTGGCCTTAAGACCTTAAAAGAGCTGGAGGCTGACGGGAATATTTGTAATGCTGCTGTTCGGATGCCAGGATGACATTTCACTAACAGTAAACTCCCTTTGGGTAAAACACCCTATCTGTTGCAGAGCAAAACAGAGGTTGGGGCAGAGCTGCTTTCTGTGCTATAACAGAACTTCACTCTGTGTCCAGGTAAAGTCGGGTTTCCCCTTACGGTCCCCTACTCTGCAACTAAGTTTGCCTTGGATGGATTTTTCAGCTCCCTGAGGCAGGAATTCACCATTCAAAGCATTAATGTTTCCATCACGCTCTGCATCCTGGGCTTCATCGATACTGGTAAGATCAGTGCTGTTTGACCCGGCTGATCAGGAGCCGAGCATCACCTCCTCAGCTTCTTATCCTGCCCCTCTGCCCCCGACTCTCCCCTTTCACCTCCGCTGCTGCTTTTCCTCCAGCCCCGCTGTAGCACGAGTGCATGCAAAACACCCGCTGGTCTCGGGGGGATCCTACCTCTCTTCCACCAAAAAAAAAAAAAAAAAAAAGTCTCAAAACTGATTTCTCCCTGCCCGCTGCATAAAACCAGCCACCGCACACGGGCTGGCACAGCCTGACATTCCGTTAGTACAAACGGATGTGCCAGCCACCTATCTGCCGTTAATCCCATCTATGGATGCGCCGGTAAGGCGCGGGAATGCAAACCGATGGTTAGGGCGGCTGGAAGAGTTCTGCATGTGCTGGGCAGGGATTTCGGCTCGTGGCTCGGCCGCTAACGCACGCTTCGCAAGCCCCGCTCTCCCCGCCGACGTTAACCCAGCGAGACGGCCTTCCTCGGCCCCTCGGCGGGCCGCAGCCCTCCCCGCCTGAGTCCCTTCTGCTCCCGGGCAGAGAACGCGCTGCGCGCCGCCGCCGACCTGCTGCTGGTGTCGCCGGCGCCGCGGGAGGAGTGCGCGCTGGCCGTGCTGCGGGCCGCGGCGCTGCGCCGGCGGGAGCTCTACTACCGCTACGGCTCCACCAGGATCCCCCTGCTGCTGCGGGACTGGGCCGCCGACCTCCTGGACTACCTGGTCAGGAGCCGCTACCGGCTGGACAGCCTGAAGAGCAACCCCCCCCAGCAGCGCCCTCCCGGTTAATTGAGCCGTAATTAGCGGCGGCCGCCGGCTCGGGAGGGTCCGCCGGTCCAACACCCTCCTCTGCCGGCGGAGATGGGCCTTGCAGCCGGGGCCCCGCCTCGCACGGGAGGGACGGGCCTCCCGTTAGAAACCTCCGCTTGCGCTTTGCAAAGTTAATGATTTTATAGTTTTAATTAGGTCGCCCGGGCTCTGAGGGGGCGGCTCGGGACGGCCGCGTGGCGCGGGGCCGGGCGTGGGAGGGGATCCCCTGCAGCATCCCGCCGGGTTGGACCCCGTCCCTTCCCCAGGCTAGGGAAGGGTAGTAACAAAGTAATGACTAAATAAAATTTACTAACCTAACAGCTGTGCGTGTTCTGCGGGGTTTTTTATCCCCTCTTCCTCCACTACTAAATGCTGCTGTAAACAAGCACAAGCCCACTGACTTGCCTTCCACAGGGAAGCTGAATCCTTGCAATAATCCGCCATTACTTCATCTTCAGAATAACTGCCTTTTTAGCCTACTTTTTTTTGGTTAGTTTAATGGCCAAATTAAATGCAAGTTTTTACCCCAAGCAAAACTTCCCAAACGCGGTAGGCGGTTTCTTACGCAAACATTACAAGTGGAAAACGCTTTCTAGACACGCAGCCTTGCTGCATCGCCGCCCCGAGCCGAGAGCTCAGGCCCCGGGAGCAACGCGCGCTGAATACGAAACCAACGCAGAAGCCCGCAGCGAGCTCTGCGCCGCCTCCCCCACCCTGGCAGCGGTGCCCAAGTTGGCACTTTTACATCTAACGTGGTTCTGGCCATCGGAGCACCAACTGGTACCTGCCCTGAGACAAAACCATGCGAAACCTCCCCAAACCCTTCCCACTGAAGCACATGATCGGTTTGCTCCTGGCTTTCTGAAGGAAATCAGGAACCGGCACTTCTGTTCTCCTTGCCCCAAAATTGCCTACACGAGCCAGTGCACACAGAGCAGGGTTTGCCCTTTAAAACTTTTTCATTCAGAAAATTATTTGCAAATCCGTTCGCCATATGCCCAGGCAGATGCTGAGCAGTGCGACATGCAACGCTTGTAAAAGCTGAAGATCTTTAGTATTCACCCGCTTGGCTTTCCTACTGCCTTTTGCAATCAGTGGATTCCTCAAGACAAGAGTGCAATTTTAGGTGTAAGAGCCACCCAACAAACTGTCAGTATTACACCAGTGGTGATACCACGTAGGTAGGATAAGCCAGGAGCACCAATAAGGGTCTAAAAACGCAAACTTTGCCAGTCCTGCTCTCTCATTCCTATGAGCCCGTACCACAGTGACCGCTGCTGATCAACAAATCCTTGCAGCAGCCAGAAAGGAAGAGAAGCGTGGCCTCGGGTTCAGACGCGGAGTGGAAGAGAGAGAAGGCGGCCCATCCTATGGAGGTCTGCACCGAGGGGACAGGGGTGTCCCAGCCCCAAGGCAGCCACCAACCAGCACGCCCACCGCTCTATGGAGCTGGAAGCTTTTCAGGGCCTTCCTTCAATGCTCTCAAAACCACGCCCAGGACTCTTGGCGGGACAAGGGTGCAAAGGGACAGTCTAAAGTCCAAAGTGACACTCTCCATTAGGTTAATATTTGCTAAATCACAGGAAGCGTAAAGAAAAAGTCCAACAGATACCAGCAAACTTGTGCAAGACGAGAATCAGTTCAAAACTGCTAGTGCTCCCAGCCCCGTCTGCAACCTACTGACGTGTCCACCTCCCCACGGTCAGAGCCGCGGAGTTTGTCTCCCTCCTGTCTGTACTTTTGCAGAGAGATGGGTCTGCTTCTGAAGATTTTCACCCCCTTGCTGGGAGTGGCACTGGCCTTTTATTTTTATTCAGCACCTGAGAATTTCAGTGAAGGTAAGTCATTGGAAAAACACGCTTTAAAAGCACAATCAGGGAGGCTGCTGCCAGAGCGGCAGTGCGTGCCCACGCAGGAGAGCACGGGCCATTTGAAGGGCTTTCAAAGCACAGCTGGAAGAGCCAAAGCCTAGGAGGGCTGAGAGCTCGGAGGGGAGCGCAGGCAGCCCCCGGCACAAGGGCTCAGAGCCCCCTGTGCCGCACAGGAAAGCTCACGGGATTACGCTGGGGTCTGCCGGGACGCGTGGTGAGTGTCTGATCTCAGAAAATGATTTATTTGGGAAACACACAGTTATCCACTTAAAGCATTTAATCGTTTTTTATTATTATTATTATTATTATTATTATTCAACTCTTGCCATTTCCAAAAGCCGCTCCCAAACCAGGCTGGATGCGGAGCTCAAGCCTCGCATGCACTCCCCACCAAACTGGGATTAACGACCAGACTCCAGTCGGGGTCTGCATGAGTAGTGCACGCTGCCTGCAGCTCCCCGCACCCAAAGGCGAGGGGCAGCAGGGGCAGAGAGGAGCCGTGGTGCCCGTGGGCGGGGGGACGGTGCGGGCTGCGCCAGCTCTGAGCCCTGCGCCCTCCTCCCCAGAGATGCTCCGGGGGAAACGGGTGATCGTGACAGGAGCCAGCAGCGGCATCGGGGAGCAGATGGCCTATCACCTGGCACGCATGGAGGCCCACCTACTGCTCACGGCACGGACGGAGGCCAAGCTGCAGAAAGTAAATGGCAAGCAGAGTACGCCAGGCAGGCAAAACACATTTGCAACCCAGAACCCCACAAGCGGGCAGAATGCAGATATTCACCCCAGCCCGGGCACACAGGGATGCCAGACACCCTACAGATCCACCCCAGCCTTTCCCCAGCACGAGCCTGTTCTAACACACACACGCCCCCACCGCAACAAAATGGGGTTTTCAATGCTGACAGCCCAGCATTTCTTTCTCCGTGGTCTTCAGCTGTGAATTCTGATCTCCACCACCAAGGACACCACCAGTCTACCCGAGTCCTGGGCTGATCAACCCTTGCCCTTTCTCAAAGTCTAAGCTGTTTTTGCATTCCATATATAACAATCAAAATTAAGCAATAACCCTATTTATAAAAACTATATATTTGGCTCGGATATGCCACTAACTCTGCAACCAGAAACGTTTCTCTAAGCAATGTGTCTCCTCCCACGAAGGGAAAAGGGTTTCCAGCAGGACAGGGAGATGCTCCGCATGCGCCCCAAGACAGCGACAGCATCATGGGATGGGGACGGGGGTGGTGTCCATGGAGGAGGGGTCCATCACCAACACCGCTCTTGCTGTCGCCGCAGGTTGTGGAGCAGTGCCTCAAGCTGGGTGCCGCGTCCGCCCGCTACGTGAGCGGCTCTATGGAGGACACCACGTTCCCCGAGGTGGTGGTGAGGGAGGCTGAGAACACCTGGGGTAGGTGGTGGGGAGCCGCCCCTCCTCACTCCCCAACACACCCTGCGCTACATTTTTGGGGCCATTCCAGCCACCAAGCAGCTGTTTTGGTTTTAGATGCTGGTTGCTAATAGCAAACATGCTCTGCTTCCAGGAGGCCTCGATATGCTCATCCTAAATCACATTGGTTTCTCCTACTTCAACTACTTCAATGGGGACGTTGGGCACGTACGAAAGCTCATGGAGACCAACTTCCTCAGCTACGTGGCGATGACCACGTCTGCCCTGCCCATGCTGAAGGAGAGCGAGGGCAGCATCGTAGTGGTTTCATCCCTGGCAGGTGAGCACACAAGGGACCAGGCTCTCCCTGCCCACATCCCTTCCTCTGCCTGCAAGGGATGCCCGCTGCAGCTCTTCTTCGACAGGCAGAATAAGGACCATAAGGCAGAGAGCCACCCCGCTGGGATCAGCATATGATTTACATCCTGGATGCACAATTCAAGTCTTCTGCGGGATTTATATTCTACACCCTGCCCTGCTAGTCTCTTTGCACCCACTAATCACCTTCACACATTGCAGTCAACGGTACGCCACTGCACGTTATTTTATGTGCATGGCCAGGTATTATACATGCATTTGGTATACAAGGGTATATATACAGGCATGCAAGAACAGTATTGCCCACAACTGAGGGTACTTCATGCCATATGTTACATTTTAAACATTCCTGCATTTGTTTATTTCTCTCAAGCATCCATGACATGACTCAGTCATCCTAAATCACAATATTGTAGCTACTTGAAGGGCAAGAGGAAGGGAGAGCCATGCAGCCTGGTGTCTGCCTAGTACATGAACCCCGACATTGTGTCTCTGCTCCAGGTAAAACTGGCAACCCGTTTGTAGCTCCCTATTCCGCAACTAAGTTCGCCTTAGATGGATTTTTCAGCTCCTTGCGACATGAATTCATCATAGACAAGGTCAACGTCTCCATCACACTCTGCATCCTGGGCTACATCGACACGGGTAAGCTCAGCATCACTGGGGCCCGCAACTCAGTGCATTTCCAGACAGAGCCAAGCTGAGCGCACCCCCCACCCCCGGCTGCTCAGCACGCTGCTTCGCCACCACTGCTGGACCCTCAGCCTGCAGCGGCTGTGCAATTGTGGAAACGGGACCCCAGCTCTTTAAAAAATGTGGCCCGAGACCTTTGACTGTGCTGTTCTTGCAGTAAATTGAGGGGAGGTGGGGATTCCATCCTACAGTCACTCAAGAGGTGGAAAGGAATGGGAAGGACATGGCTATAATTGTTATTTATTTTAACTATTCCAAGCCTTGTTAAGTAGGTCTGATCCCCAGAGTTTGTCAGTGTGTTAGAGGAAGCTACAGACACCCCCACTGAGCCAGCGGTGCCTGTGGCAGCCCCTCCATCTGACGCTGCTCCTTCCCTCCCTGTCCTCCCGTCCCTCCAGAGAACGCCGTGCGAGCAGTCTCGCATGTCATCCGGGACGCGCCGGCACCGAAGGAGGAGTGCGCACTGGAGATCATCAAGAGCGGGGTGCTGCGCCAGCGGGAGCTGCGCTACCCATCCTGGGCAATGGGCAGCCTGCTCCTCCTCAAGGAGATAGCCCCTGACTTCCTCGACTCCCTCATCAGGAGCAACTATAAGGTGGAAAACATCAGAAGAACATAGCCCCTGGGGCAGCAAGCCGGCACACCTTGGGCCAGGCATGAGGGATTTGGGTGTTAATCTGGCCACTTGGGTGCCCTTTTCCACGCCACTGGTGCAGTCCCATGCTGATGCACCCTGGAAGCCAAGATGGGATGCACCAGAAGCCTATAACACGCAGCACGAAAACATCCTTTTTAGTAATGAACTCTTGCAACTGGCTTTTTTCCAACCAAGAGGCACTTCAGAGAAGCTCCTGGCAGCAGGATCTGCTCACCAGCAGGTTACCCGCTCAGCCTCCAGAATCAGTGTTCCCCCACCAAAAGCCCCAAAGGCAGCGGTGCTGAGCACTGCGGGAAGCCAGCAGAGCCACGGCCCAGAACGAGGATTTGGGCCAAGCAGCACAAACCACCCAAAGCCAGGAGAGGGTCTTTGAACCGGGAAATTTTTTGTCACGTATCCCTTCTAGGCTGGTCTTTGTGAAAATAAAACCTGCGTTACTTTACGAGCTCTCTGCATTTACTTGTGTTCCTTTTCCATGTCCATAGGCACAGAGCCCTTATCAGCACCCAGCTGGTTAAACCGACCTCCCTGCATGATTTGCATTAACGCAGCTTTCACTTCTCTAAAGACCTTAATGAATTTCTGCCAATGGTGACCTCTCCTCAGCTGCCAATACACACTTTTTTTCCTTTCCAATCTACGGGAAGCCTTAAAATAACAGCATTACTGTACTTCCCTAAGTCTGGATTTCTCTACCCCAAAGCAGCTCGGGGAGACTCGGTCACCAAGTGCCACGAGCAGCTCCATGAACCAGCACTCAACCTCCGCGTGTCAGAGACCGATAAAGGGAGATGGCCCAAAAGATAACTGCTAGCTCTGCTTAGAGAGAAGCTGGAGACTTTGGGGTCCCAAGATAACCCAAATCCCCCCGCGAGCCAGGCCCCTGCGCCCCGCAGCCGGGCTGCGAGCAGAGACAGGAACCGGGGCTCGGCTGCAACGTTTCCTGTTTTACAGAGCGAGAAAAAGAGCGAGAGCAGCAAAATGAAGTGGTTGCCACGAAGATGGCAGTTGGAGCGTGTTCGCGCCCGATAACCCCCTGCTCTCCCTGCTCCTCCGCGGCGGTCGAGGGGTAGGACAGGACCCCTCGGGCCAGGTAAGAGCCTGCAGCGCTGGGGCCGGCAAGGGATGGAGGGGAGCGGAGCCTGCCGTGCTAAAGGCAGCAGCATGCACCTTTTTTCCTCTTTTTTCACCCCGCTTTCAGCCTACATGATTGACACTGGGAGGCTGTAACATGAACTGGCAAGAAGCACTTTTTTTTTTGTTTCCCTTGAAGCAAGAAGTGTAACAGCTTGGAAAGCAAAGATAAAGGACATGTTTGTTAATTAGAGAGGGTAATTTGGGGCAACAGAAGGAGGAAATAGAGTATTAGCTTGTCACGAAGGCCTCAACAGTTTGCTCAGCTTGGGGTGAGTAATGGACCGTGTATTTCTTAAACTTTACCTTGCTTTAAAGCGCATTTTTTGTTAGCCAAGGCTCTTACAAGAGGTGCTGTTGGGATGCACGGTGACAGGCTGGGCAGCCCAGAGACAGCGCAGGTGGGAGAGGGGCTGAGCTATTCCTGACGGGAAGAGCTGGATGAGTGGGGACCGAGCAGGACATCCGAGGCCCAGATTCAACACGGAATTGGGCCATTCTTAAAACTAAGAAAAATTAGTTGAAAAAGGCTTTTAC
The DNA here is from genome assembly GCF_965183815.1 of Platalea leucorodia. Taxonomy (NCBI): domain Eukaryota; kingdom Metazoa; phylum Chordata; class Aves; order Pelecaniformes; family Threskiornithidae; genus Platalea; species Platalea leucorodia. The sequence goes on from NC_138841.1 coordinate 3,740,184, forward strand.
AGTGTCCTGAAGTGTCTGGAGCAGGTTTGGCTGTAGATACACACTTTGTCCCGAGCTGTGGGGTTTGTACCCAGCCTCAGGCTTCAAGGGGGCACGTTGCTGGATGGTGGCATGTGCCCAACTCGCATTTCTGTGTGCGAAGCTGTTGGCCAAACGCTGCCTTGTCTGCTGGGCCAAGGAAAGCATGTGTGCACCAAGAGGAAAGGCCCTGGGTGAGCACAGCAAGATTGCTGCGGTACGGACGTGAAAGCTGCATGGGGATAACCTGCTCGGGCTTTGATACCCCCAGACTCCTCCAGTTGAAAATGTATCGCAGTAAGAAACACCCAAATAGTAAAACACTGTTGGGATCCTTCAGTAAATTTAAGCTAAAATTAGAGATGCTTCAGCAGCTATTCAAAGAAGAGAATATTCAAATAAAATTAATAAAAGCACTAAGTGAGCACTGCCTAATCTTTCAGCAAGTGCCATACTTAAGGGGTCTCGAAGCCCACATCCCAGGTGGGCTCAGCGCTGGGAGCAGTGTCCTGGCTGTGCGTTTGCAGGCACCGTCCCTGCCCAGAGCAAGAGCTGGCCGCCCCGAAAGCGCCGCTCTCCTTCCAAAGGCAGCCCCTCCAGTGAAAAGGCAGCACTAGCTACGAGCTTTGGGTACACCACAGCTAGCACAATAAAAGACAATAAAAAGAATTACGGAGCAGATTTTAATGCAGACTAAAAAGCACGGAAGTATTATACATGTAAATGGGGTTTACTTGTTCCCATTTTTTTTTCCATTAGACTCAACAACTTCCTAATTGCTTGAGACAGAATGAGACCAACGAAGTTTTGGTGGTTTTGTTCAACACTGAAGAACATTTAACTTGAATTTGCAGAGACTAAAATTCATTTTTTTTCCCCCTCCTTCCTACATTAACATGATTTACTAAACATGAGAAAAGCCCCACACCAGACAGCAGCTCCCAGGCTGAGCCCCCCAGGGCCAGGCACCCTCCGAGCATCGTCCATGGGACGTGCACGGGGACGATGAGCCTCTCCACTGCCGATGGGGTGAGGGGACAGGAGAGGGGGACACAGCCTTCGCTCGCGGGGAGGAAGGCAGAGGAGCAGTTTAGGTAGTTATTGCTGAGCTTTCTCTCACTGATGCAGAGGCAAAGGCCCAAAAACACTTGATACGGCGAAAGTCCAGTAAAAAACAATGCACCAGTGGCTTGCAACTGTGCAGAGAAGTCAGCAGGAGGGAGGAGGTTTCGTATCTACACCCTGCATGCACATGTAGACGGTACAATAGTGCTGAAGCAGAGGAGCTCCTCCTTCGGCCAGGCCACTGCCTTTTCTGGGGACTTTGTGGCCCAAACATGGAGGCAGAATCCATGCCTAAGGCAAACTGGTACCATTGAGAGCCTGTGCCCCCCCAGTTCTTGAGCACAGCTTAACAACGAATTAATCCCAAAACGTAACGATCAATCACTACACTTCTATTTGCAATGAAGGAACCAAGGTGCAGTTTGGCTAACACACAGACCCAGGGCTGCAGCCGGCAAGGCTGCGGGAGGACAAGCGAAGGTGGACGAGCAGAGGGCAAAGCGTTACGCAGCATCCGAGCCAGGAGCTGGGGAGGGAGGGAGCAACCAGGAGGTCAGAGAAAGCAGCACTCAGTAGCTGTGGTCTCCAGAGAGTGGGTGCGCTCAGGCCTGCGGGGACTTTGCCTGATGCTCCATTAAAACAAACAAACAAACAGCCCCTACAACACTGCAAGGTTTTCACTGCTCCAGACCTCTCTGTGCACACAGAAAAGGCAGCCACCACTAAGGAATATAATGCAACTGCTCGAAGGGTAAATCACACCACAGCACCACTATATCTGGACCTATCAAAAAAAAAAAAAACCACCTGGTAAAAGAAATGCACGCTTAAAAGAAGTTTATTGCGGAAATAGCAGCTCTTGCTCTGCCTGTGTTTTCATTGCTTTCTTTAGAGCTCTTTCGCCAACCTAAGAGCATGCACCAAAGAAACAGTCTGAATAACAGAGGGATTTTATTTTATCGGGAAAGGAATTCTTCCAGAGGAAGCAGTGGAAGCATCATTACTTGGTAGTGAAGCCAGCTTCATGAGGTTGTGTTAACTGTTTGAAATTCTGTTCCGAGCATCTGCTGGGTCAGCACCACCCGACGGAGAAGAGAGAACAGCACGGTGTGTTTTACGCAGCCAACGCATATGAGTTCACGGACAAGAGATTTCTCCAGGAACACCACTTGCATCCATTGCATGAGGACTCCAGAATCTGTGCCTGATACCTCATATTCATTTAATCTTAGAAATGATCTGTTTTCAGTCAAATTGTGTCTTTTCCCTTGGTTTCATCAGGACAGAGGACCTCAGAGCGGACGGCGTGGTCGCAGACCGGCAGAGCTGCGCCCAACATGATCAGCCAGCCCGAGAGGGCACGGCCGCGGCACAGGCACGAGAGCTACGATGAGAAGTGCGAGCGGCGGCACGAGACGCGGGAGAACCTGCGGCGGCGAAACAACGTGACGACCTGCCGCCGCCTCGGGAGGGGAGCGGAGGAGCCGTCGCAGAGCCCCCGGCAAAGGGAGTTCCTGAGGAGGAGAAACCTGGCAAGCGCTGCTGGAAGGACACCGCCGGGACAGGAGCCTGAAGCACGCGTCCCCCTGGACCCGTCCTTGCGGGTGGAGCGGAGCCCACCCGTCCTGCTCCAGGTAACGCCTGCCCCCGGAGCGCAGCTCAGTGCTCTGCCTGCTCCAGCTAGCACCACTAAAGCACCCACAGCCTGTCCACCGGTTGCAACAGCACTGGCATCCAAATCAAAGTACAGACAAAAAGTGAGAATGCACCAAGAAAAAAGTGCATTTCCTATGGACTGCAGTCGGGCATGGGTAAACGCTGTCACCTCCCTCCTGCCGTGCTCCTCTCCAGTTTTCCAAACCCTGAACCAGATGGAGATTTTTCACCATTTCTCCAAGTACAACCCCACATCCTAGCTGCCAGATTACAGTTTTGCACTTGTACAAATTATTTTTAACCTTGAAAACTGAGGTCTAAACACCTGGGTTCCCTCCATCACCTTTGCTGTTAGCAGGAAGGGTGCAGGTATCAGAGACTCCCTGGTACTCGCTACCTCCCCGGTGCTGCACAGCTAACAGCAACCCAGAGGGCTCAGCGCCTTGAATAACATCTATAGAAAGATGCAATGCAAAACACCCCAGTCTGAGAGCCAAACCGATTTCCTTCTAAACTTTTATCCCGTGCAAAATGAACAATTCCCCTGGTACACTGCGAGTTCATCCTAGGGGCTTCACAAACCTCTGTGAGCAGAGACAGTCAAAGGCAAGATGACTTACGCAGGCACGCCCTCAAGATCCCTTTGCAGCAGGAGAGCGCACAGAGCAATTACCTCCCTCCTGCTGCCATTTGGTTCACCAGGTTTAATCACCCACTAGACAGCAGGAATCTGGAACAAGCATTTACATGTGCATGGCCCGCGCACGGTGCCTCCCTCTGTTTGCTTTTGCAGAAGTAACATGGAGCAGGAGGCTGCGGGGGGCAGAGGGGCAACGGGGCGAGCACCCTGCTCCCCCAGCCCCAGGGGGAAGCCAGTGCAGAACAGGTACGCCTGCTCCAAGGCAGCCAAATGACAGCAGAGATCCAAACCAGGACACAGCTCCCTGCCACCAAAAGTCCTCATCTTTTAAACAAAAACAAAAAAGTATCTCAAGACACCTGGGGGGTTCCTTGTCCTGTTCTGGTGTGCCCCCCCAGAAGCCAGCAGGTTTCCCCCTCACTCCCCCGCAGAGCTCTGGAGCTGCTGCAGCCAAAGCAGCAGATCCTTGTGGATTTGCCATGGTTTCTTGGCATATCCTTGATGCTCTGCACCCAGTCACTGCAGGGACAAAGCCTGACCCGGCCACAGCCCCTTCCCCTCCATTCCTCACAGCCCGTTTTGGAAGGATGCTGACTCGAGCTGCCCTCTCATTCCAGCACCCATGGAGCTGCCCCACGTTCGCCCCTGCACACTCCCCGCTCAGCGTCCCCCTCGGCATTTCAGCAGAAGCCATCCCCAGACGAGGTGCCTCGATGAACACCCAAGGTAGGTGAGGGATGCTCGGGTTTCTGAGCACAACAGCAGCCGTGGCGTTTCCCTCCCATGTCCAAGCCTCCACCGAGCGGTTTGGGATGCGAGCTGGTAGCTCCCCTTGCCAGCAGCCCCACATCTGCGCTAAGTTTTACCATCCCAGTCCGAGATTCCCCTGCAGCTTGCAGGTGTTAAGAATACTTTTTCCCATGGAGCTATAAACCAGCCTAGCCCACAGCATAACAACCAGCGCTGCTGAGCAGATGCTCTGCCCTACGGCTTCCCTGTAAGTGCCCCCGATTATCTGGGGCTGGGGGCTGACTCCAGTCTGTAGAATTACTTATTTCTCTGTCCGTCTGAGCAGCACTCCTCTTTGCCTCTGGTCCCTCCTGAGTTGTGTTACTGGATGCTGTTTAAACAACTGCTCTCCATCTTAGAAGCGATGCCATCTCCGAGGCAGCCAAGATGGACACTCAAACAGAAGAACTTCACGGCCTCTGGGACAGGGGGGATCTCACATCCTTTCACTTTGCTTTCACAGGAACCCAGACCCTTACAAATCCAAGCGCAGGAGTGAAAGACTCAAGCCAGCAGACAGAGTAAGCCGGTCCTCCCCTCCCTCCCCGGGCTGGGAATTCAGATCACGGCAGGGCAGCAGCCTCCGATGCCCAAGCCCAGACACGTTTCACCTCGGCGCAAGCTTTCGCTGTACAAATACCCACGCTCTGCTGGGGCGCGGCTGGCGTTCACAGCCATGGGCTGCTGCAGACCCCCGCATCGCCCACACCTCAGTAACACGCTTTCTTTTTTATTTTAGTTGTGGAATAGCAGTTTTAAATAAGGTAAGCAAAACACAGATAATAACTAGCCTTGAACTCCTGCAAAAGAAATGAGCTTCTAGAATTTCTGACCGGGACATTGACTGGTGCTAAATTTCTATAGTTTCAAAAATGATGACACTGCTCCTATAGGAGAGAAAGGCACTTCTGTCCCATGGATATCTACTGTTCTCATCCCATAACTGCCCTGGTTTGACACACTACATGGCAAAGATGCCATAACTCCAATGCTGTAAGTTGCTGCAGAAAGTATTTGCACTTCCCTGCAAAAGCAAACAAACGAAGCCCAGCAGGCTCTCCTCCTCTGCCCAGACTCCGGCTGCTAGCGTCAGTTTTATTTCAAAATATTTGGGTTTTGTAGCCAGTTCATAAAATGTTTATAAACTGAAGCAATCCTATCGTTTTTAAACATTCGCCCTTTCCCTTTCAGGAAATGGTGCAGCTGTCCAACTACCTGAAGGTAGGTACCAAATATTGTACGTACCCACCTGGAAGGCAGGTCTTCAGTCAGTACAACAACATTTTTAAAGTTATAATTATTATTAAACAAAGAGGTGTTACATACCCAATTTTAACATGGCCAGGAAAGCCTACAAACAAGCCACTGAACCCAAAGACCTGTCTGAAACCCCCCAAGCAGAGGAAGCCCTGACCCTGAGCTGGAGGGGGGAGCTGGGCTGTCCCCACCAGCTCCGAGGGTCCCCGCCAGCTCCGAGGGTCCCCGCTGACCGGTTCTCCCCTTCCCCGCAGGAGGCCCTGCACCGCGAGCTGCTGCTCAAGCAGAAGATGGTGATTTTGCAGGAGCTTTTCTCCACGCTGCTGCAAGCATCAGAAAAATCCTGGCAGGTACCGGCGAGCTGCACGAGTCCATTCCCGCTGGGGCTGGGGGCAGGTTTTGCCTCGGTGGGACAGGGCTCGTGTGCAGAAACAAGAGCACCCCACGGGTCTCCCCTTCTTCCTCGGAGCTAAGTTCTAGCTCTGCCTGGCTTCGGTGCTTTACAGGTGTGGAGATGTTACAGGTTTAAAACACAACGCTGTCACCTAGCAGGCAAGACATTGTGCCGAACCGTTCGCCTGCAAGTAGCTGCTTGCCCTGCCTCTTTCCTTGCTGTCACCTTTCTTTTTAGGGAGGGTTGAACACAAACTCAGAATTTAGGGGGCTGCTTTGCTTTAAGTTTTTCCCTCTTGTCCCCCAGAAGATTGTTACAAAACGTACTTTGCTTTCAGATCAACAGGAAGTGTAAAACCCTTTTCTTCTATAAGATTTTTTTTTATACTTGCCTTTCCCACTTTTTCTTAAATAAAAAGCAAACAGAAGTGTGTAAGTGGGGAAAAAAATTTAATGAACCCAAACAACCATCTTCCACCAAATTATCTTTCCTAGTCAAAACAAGTTTCAAATATTTTGAACCAATTTTTTTTTCCCCCCCAAAATAAAAATTTCAGATGCACCAAACGGCTGCATCCAAGTGCTGGCAAACACCACGCTGGATGGGGGAAAAGGCAGGCCGTTTCTTAAGCTGGGAACACAATGGCTAAAAAACCCCACCCAACGCACACAGCCTTCCCGGGGCAAACACAGTCTGTTCCTCGCCAGGACATGCTCTGCCCTGGTTCTTTTTGGGGAAGTGTTCTGGGCCCCAAACACAGGTCAGGGGACCCAGGGCCACGATGCTCCGGCACGCCTGCTGAGCCTTAGGTGCTCTGCTGAATCATGGCCCTGCATCAGGGTATTTCCCCACAGCTCAGACAAAATCCTCCAGGCAGCACTGAAAACCAGGGCCCATTTTCTTTGCTCTCAGGAGGTAAAATTAAGGTGATGCATTTTATGCAACATATGAAATGTTTTATATAGGACCATTAAATCAAATATTAATTTACAGTTCACTGTGCCATTAAAAAAAGTGGTTTGAAAGTTCTGTTGGGGAAGAAAAGCGAGTGATTGGGTGAGATGGGATAAAAACTTGTGTTAGATGTACTGCGGTTAGAAACTTCCGCCTTCGCTTGCTTCTTCAAATGTGAGCAGGAAAAAACAGCCTGACACTCTGCAGGAAGTAGCCATGCAACCTCAGATTAGAAACAGGTGGGTGCACTTTGCTTCTTGCTGTCTCTGCTATAGAAGAGAGATTTGCTGCTGCCTCTCACATTCAGCCTTTCATCGGACTAAAAATTAACTCGCCACTGGCATCGGAGCCAACGGGGCAAACGAGGCAGATGCTGCCGGCTTGGAGGGGATCCCCTGGGAGCTGCACGGAGGGAGGGAGGCAGGCGGGGGGCAAGGGGCTTCTCCGGGAGGTGCTGGCAAAGGGTCCTATCCATAATGCTGTGCCATGGAAGCTGATGGTTGGTTGCCCATTTCCAGGCCCAGGTGAGATGCCAAATGCTTGCTGCAGCAGCTTTTTAATCCTTTCCAATATTTTGGGTTTCAAAAGAAATGTGATTGCATACACGTGAACGATTTGGCAGTGACTCATGAAACGGCCAGAGTCATTTTTGAGATGCTGCTCACATTTGTGGGTGCTTCTGGTTTGATGGAGAAAGCAAATACTTCGCAGGAGGATGGGGTGTAGTTAAACTGAAGGGATAGTGTCTTTGGTTCCTTCCCTCTCCCACAATTTTACTTCTAAGTTAAAGAGACCTTCCTACCACCAGTCTGGACCTTAAATGACCCATCTGTTGTAAAACTCACTTTGTCAATTCAAAAATGCTGCCGATGAAGGAAGCTAAGTAAATCTCAGTTTTAATTAAGAGTAATTAGTTTTGAGCAGTTCTCTTCTTTAAGAAGAAAATTACTACTATAATATATTTTCTTCCCTTCCTGACCTCTGAAGTTGAGCCTGACTTTTGCAAGTACCTTGCAGCTCTGCAGATTTTAAGCTCTTTGCCATTTCCAGTGCATTACTACTACTTTATGGACCCATTTTTCTAGCACAAGCATTGTGTCTGGGCAAATTGGAAGCCTTCCAGAAACAGCACGTATTATTGTTCCTTTAAACCAGCTATTTAAAATTACTAAGGGAAAGATTATCAGAGAATTCACCAATCATAGGGCAACCCGGCCACTACAGCTGTCAGCCAAAACCAGTTTAACGCACTTATGTGGCACTTAAGTGACAGCAGTAGAGAAAGGCAGAAGAGAGTTTGGGAAGAGATTTGGAGCTGCCTGTTCAGGTAACCTCTCAGACTCTCTGAAGACAAGGGCTACAGAGGATTCAAATCCAGTTTTTGCAAGAGTGGGCATTATTTTGAACACGTAGCCCTAATTATTTCCTCTGCCTCGCTTTCAGTAGGCATCTCCGGGCTCCCTAGCAAGGATCCCCAGGTGGTGTTCAAACGGTGTCACCGGGGACACTGCAGAAGGGAGGAAAAACCACCACCATCTGATCCTGGTGGCTACAGGGTTTTTTTTTATTGTTGTTGTTGTTGTTTTTAGTTGTGGGTGGGGGTTTTGTTTGGTTGGTTTTGGGGTTGTTTTGGGTTTTTTTAAAGCAGCCCCTTTCATGTAGATAATCTTCAACACAAGGGCTTGACCAAGATTTGCTCACGTAACTTCTCTGGTCAGAAGCGTAATTTCTTATGCCCTCCCACGTATGTGTGCATACTCGGTCACCCCTCACTGCCACGCTGTTCTGGTAACAGCCCTGACAGACAGCTTATTCCATTTAGGGAAATCTTTATACTCTATGTTCTTTTGCCAATTTATAAGCTGCATCGCCATGAAAGGAGTTTGCCAGCACATTTCTGCTCTGAAGCGTAGGAAGGGCCCGGTGCTCTGTTGCCTTGTACTTTGTACAGTTATTTACATCTGTGCACAACGGCCGTACCACCACCACCCGTCTCTAACGTGAACCTTTGCAGGCAGGCAACAGAATAAAATAAACTGCAGAGGGAAACTAGGTTTAACAGTTCACATATAAAAATGTTTTTCAAAATTTCACCTACTTTCTAAGAGGATAGAGCCATTAGTACTTTGTACCAACTACTGAACTGGGAAGACTTATTCTTTGGGACAGTAAACTTGCTTTTGTGCAAATTTGAACAGTGCTAAGACACCAGAGAATCTGGTTTTGTTGGGGTCTAGCAGCTATTCCTGTAACATCAAGGAGTTTCTTTGTCAGAGGCTCGACTTCAAACAGCAGTAAGCAGAGAGAATACTGGCATTCTCAGTATTGGTGGTGGAGAAACAGCCTACGTGAACTCTTTGCTAGAAATTTTATCTTAATTTGCATGCAGTCTGGTTTCACAAACCCTAAGAAGCCTGACTAACACCGAGAGGAGTTCATAATAAGGAAAATCAGTCATCGCTGTTGCCCTCTATCCCCCTGCCCAACTGCTAGATGTTGCAACGCAGACCCAGCCTATTTCCTAAGGCAACCGGCAAGGCAAGACCTTAGCACCAAGGCGAGACCTTAGCACCAGCCGGAGCTTTAGGCAAGGAGCGGCGCAGGGAGGAACCATCAGCCAGGGAGCAGCTATGCTTCTGCCAGACCCATTCGGGTTAGTCTGGATGGGAAATAACCCAAAGTCCCCTTGCTTTTAACTTCTCATCTCGCTGCAAGTACCTGCACTCAGCATCCAGTGGAACTGCCTCAGGAGAGACTGTCAATGTGCAAAAGTTTTACGTCCCCCACATCCCCTTTATTTGGAGACCATGAAGGGCTTATTTGAACTCCGAGTGTTGAAAAGACTTTGACCAAATTTAGCCACAATATTATAGATGAAGAAAAGGGAGAAAGTGAATCAAAAGGCAAGCTAACAAAACATTGGGGGCATATTGTACAGTTCACGATTCCACACATCCGTTCAATTGTTTTTTCCCCAGGGTCAGCTGAATGAAGATAAACTGAAGTGTAAACTAAGGGCACTTGAAAATCAGCTGCAGGCCTGCACCCAGGTAACGTCTGATTGCCGAGAAACAAACATGGGCACAGAAAGGCATGAAAACAAAATACCAAACCATGTAATTAGGTTGGGTCTCAGTTTCTAGAGCAATCTGATTAGATATGGATCTGAAAATGATTTTTCCTCTTTGCTGAAGCAATGCTTCACAGCAAATTAGCAGTAGCATTTACGCACTCTGGATTTGCTAATATTCAGGCTTCACAAGATTAGGTGTATGTCAGATAAGACCCATCAAGCACTTTAATTCTTCCTTTAAAGAGTTACTCAAAGGAGTGTGTGAAAAAGATCCTGATAGAGATGGAAGACCAGAAGCAGACCTACGAGCAGAAGGCAAAAGAGGCTCTTCAGAAGATGCTGGAGGACAAACTCCAAACAGAGCAGCAGCTGCAAAACTCTCAAGTAAGCCACACCTTTTACACCTGGCTTTGCTTTAATCTAGTCCAACTGTGACAAAGAGCCCCCACATTTCAGGGAAAGGCAATGACTAGCTTACCATTAGTAACAAAGATGCAAAAGTATCATTGTGGGTTTTTTTTTTTTTTTTAGCTACTGAGCAAAATCCAAAGCAGTTTAGTGGCAACCCATGCTCATTTTGTTAGCCATACATCAGGTTATTAAAACCAGCACAAAGCTGGGGAACCATACTGCTGTTTGGCAGTTTTAAATGTAATCCCTTCTCCACCACCATCCCTTCTTCCCATTCCCTGTGCTGCACGCACAGAGCAAAAAGCAGCACACACACAGACATCCAGGGCATGAGATCTCCAGAGACGCTTTTTCTGGAGCTGCTCTTTTATATGAAAATGCATTTTCCCCAAGAGGCAGCAATTTGCTTTGACCCACAGGATAACTGGTATTTTCAGAAAAACAAGTCAGTCTTATCCCAAATACTACCAGGCTTCTAAATCCTCCCAGCAGCAGAGGAACTCGGGTTCCACAGCAAACCCTCTGCCCGCGTTTGCTGTGTCCATCAGATGGCATCAGACCCACGCAGGTTATCATAACCCGGGAGCAGGAGGAGGCAGCGCTGCCCCGGCCCCACGCACAGCCCAGCTGATGTGAGCACCCGGGGACGTTGTTCAGGGCAGCCTGGCATGGTCCGGACGGACGGTGGGTCACAGCCCACCCGTGGGTCCTTGTCTCCTCCGCAGAGAAGCCTGGCAGTGACAAGAGAGGACCTTGCCTTCTGGAAAGAGCACTACACCACACTCAAAGCCGAATTGACCAAGATGACCACGGCGCACACCGAGCTCGAGAACAGCTTCCACGTTTTGCAAAGCGAACTGCAGGTACGTTAGTTCCCCACAGGGCCAGCACCCACGGGAGTTCGCGTTTTCCAGTTTGCAAGCAGGGAAGCCCCCAGGTTGAGGCCACTATATAATAAGTCCCGCTCGATGAAGCGCAGCAGTTACACGTGCAACAGTTCTCCGCTCGGGGTTGCCTTTCGTTGCCGGAAAGCTGCGTGCTCGCGGGCTGCCCGCGGTGCGGTGCCAGGGCTGGGCTGATGCCGGGGCTCTTCTCGCCCCCAGCGAGCGGACGCGCAGAAGGAGCAGCTCCAGCAGGCCCTGCGCAGCCTGCAGAGCGAGCACGCCGCGCTCCACCAGCGAGCCAGCGCCTTGCGGGAGGACAACGACCTGAAGGCAGAGCACATCAGCGCCATCGAAGGTATGCAGGGGAATGGGGGGGGGGCCTGTTCTCCAAATGAAAGGGGGAATAGAAGGAAAATAGTCTTAAAATCCTGGTCCTTAAAGCCAAGCACACACACACGTGCAAGAGACTCTCTCTGAACATGCTGCACATCCCAGCTTGCTGAGACAGCCTCTCGTTTCCAAAGGGCTCCTAAAGCCATTTCCAACTAGATTAAAGGACTTCAGAGAAGTGAAATAACTTTAAGAAAAAAAAAAAAAAAGGATGGAATGAGAGACCTGGGGGGGGGGGGGGGGGGGGGAATCAAAGATGAGTCCTCAGCTTTGATGAGGACTTTTGCATCCTTGTCAGACCCATCAAACACAGCAATGCATGCCCCGCCACCTGAGCGTTACTGTGTGAGGTGCTGCTGCCTGGGGGAGGAGGAGATTAGCAGTGTGTAAATAGGAGCTAATCGTGTCTTAAAGTACTAATTCACATAGAGGGAAGGAAACTCGCGCATACTTCCCATGGCTATTTTAAAACACAGTTAAGGAAAAGTAAATGGGTGGCAGTTCTACTTTCATAATAGGTCTCATACAAACAGCTTTAAAATAAGCCATAAATTAATAGAATGCAAGGCACACTAGAAAAAGCTACCAAAACTGAAAGGGCAATTAACAGCTAGAAATCATGTCCCTTCAGAGAAGAAAGTTCAGTGTAGCCAACGGTAACCACTCTGCTTAACACATGTGGAGAAAGTTGCCATCCTTGCATAAAGATACACGAGATTTACATCAACCTTGATTTTCTTCTTATTATTTCAGATAAATTGCAAAAAGAACAAAACCAGAAGGTAGAGCTGGAGGCAACAATCAGCCGTTTGCACAGTACGTAACACAAGGAAGCGCAAAGTAAGAGATCTGCGTTAGCGCCGTGGACGATGGTAACAGTGGCTTTTCACGTTCACAGACTTGATAGAGAACCAGACCAACGAGCTGAAGACCCAGGAGGCGATGGTGCGAAGGAAAGGTCAGCAAACTTTGTAACCTAGCACTCCTCTCACTGGATACAGGAATGTTAGACCTTACTCTAGGAGAAGCCTACATTGGTTTAGAATACAGGGTTATTTTACAGCTGCGCAAAGCGAGATGTTATATTTTGCTAGTTAACATTAAATGTAAGTGTATTTATGATGGCGAACACTTTAAAAATAAATGGATTTCATTGCAAATTGTACTTCAGTGGCTATGCCATTTTTTTCCCAAGCAAAATACTTCCCAGTTTATAATTGCAACTACAGCTGTACTTGAAAAAAAGTAATAAAAGGCATTTTAACTCTCCCTCCCTTCCATTTCTGACAACTAATTATAAATATTCCTCTAGAGATGATTAACTTGTAGCTACAGCAGAGGCAGGCCCATGATAACTAACTCAGCTCCTGTGTCCTCTGCTGTGTGCATAGCACACAAATATTATCTTTAAACTATGCTGAGTAAACAAGATCTAAAGCAAACTGAAAGCCTGGACCTGTTTCTCATCAGAAGCCTGACTGTTTTCTAGACCAGGTTTTCACCACGCAGACCCCACCTCTCACTCCTGCCAAGGAAAAACAAAACGCTCTGTTAGAGCACCCCGAGGAGGAGGAGGGAGAAGAAAGCCTGAAGGATGAGATGCAGAAAAGGACATCCCAGCTTACAGCAAAGGAGAATGAGGTGAGGAAGTCACTGAATCACGGCTGGGACCGGGTTCCCGGCTGGGGAGCGAGCTGCTGGTGTGAGTGCTCCAGCAGCAGCACAACAACTCACCAAACCTGAGCTTGGTATCTCCTGTAAGGATTCTTTCTGCCGATTTTTTTATCCTGATACCAGCCTCAGCTAAACCCCAGACACACTGTTGAGTGCCCAGGGCTGTGGTAGCAGAGCCCTCTCCATACAAACCCATTTCTACTCTCACAGACAGGAGAATCTCAATAGCCTCACAGGGAAAAGCCAAAGCCACGCTTTAAGAGCCAAAGCCTTGAGCACAAAGGAAGGAGAGGAGGAAAAAAGTCTTGCAAATAACACAAAAGGTCTGCTAACAGAAGCAACACCCTTACAACTGGGCTGCAAAAAACTTCAAAGATTTCTGACCTCTTACATGCTCTTTCCCAACTAAAAGACTGTTTCAGGACACAAGACTGGGGGCACAAACTGTGCCCTCTGCCAACCAACAGCCCCACAGCTCTTACAGTAGTACTCAGATAGCAAGGACTTATAAAAAAAGATTTATAACTTACTGTAGCAGAACTCAGAGCCACACAAGAGAAGAGCTTGTCCTACTGACCCACGCTGGTGAGTGCTGCCCCAGGGATCACCCAGCACCACCTGGGGAAGGGCTTTGTAAAGTGCAATCACAGCAAAAGGGAACAGCTGGGGGATCCCAGCTGCCCCCGCCGTGGCGGCTCTTGCAGCCTCTGGGCACAGGCAGCCTCCTTCCACAGCTGCTGCTAACGCACCGCTCACCGGGAGGGCAGCAGGGTCTCACGCCGCGTGGCCGTTTGGACCAAAGATGCTCCCTGGGTTTTGGGGTTGCACAACCAAGGCACCCATCCCATGTGTTCCACGTCTCAGAGGGTTTAAAGGACTCTGCAATTGCTCTCGCAGTCAGTGAAATGCAGACTGAATTTCAGAATGAGAGGCAAACCCTGCCACGAGTTTGCACTCCGCATCTTCTTCCTGACCTGCACACTTCTATGGTCATAAAAATAACTATTGCTTCTTTCCCCCATGTGATGTGAAAGATGGCAGCAAAGCCAAGCAGGTCACAGGATGGCAACCGACCGGGCATTGCCTCCGTCACCACGTTCCCAGTAACACTGAGATCTGCTCTGTCCCCTATAGGTATATATGGGCATACAGGTAGCAGAAGTGAAAATCCCCCATCACTGCAGTGCCCGTGCATGGGCGAAGCGCTGCAGCCGCTGCGGGAGCCCTGCCACTCTCGGTGCATACAAGAGTGAGGGGAGCCCTCCTGCTAACGGCCCCTCGCTCTGCTTGCAGTGCACGGAGCTGCGCTCGGAGCTGGAGGCCCTGAGCGAGGAGTACCGCTCCTGCCTGACCAGGCTGCGCCAGTGCCGGGACGAGCTCAACCACTTCCAGAGCAAGCAGGCAAAGGTGGGAGGCGTTCCTCACCCCAACTCCCAGTGCTTTTGGACCGAGGCTGCAGATCAGTCTGGGAAAAATTCCCCCATTTATTTGTGCAGCGCGGAAAGATGAATGACATGTTTGCTAGGGATGAGATGAGACGTTTCTTCTCCCCACCAATTTCCTAGTAACATTTGCTTCTCCTTGCAGAGACGGCACAGTCACTGGATCCCTCTCCTGGTGGCAGTGATAGTGATGGCCATAGCCACCTTCCTCGCAAGTTACAGACCATGAAGGACCTTCTCGATGACCGATCTCACTGCAAGAACTGACTTCTTCTCCAACAGCAACGTGCCCTCGCTGCAGCGCACCATCTGCTGTTGTGTACTTGCCTGTTTGGTTCATATCCTGAGCTGGTCTCACTCCAGACAAACTCCCACAGCTCCAATAAACGCTGGGAGATCACTCCTTCCCTCGGCTGCTTTGCTTATTCTGCGTCAGTTTAAGGTTGTGCTGCCCAGTCCCCACGGCACTGAGGGACAAAGCCACTCCAACCACCGCTCCCGGGGCTCACGCGGGGCGGGAGGGACAGGGCAGCAGGGATGAGGCATCCCGCGCCCTCGGGATCCAGCCTCCCTGGTTTTCGTGCCCAGCGGCTGAGAGGACTACAAAATTCTCTTCCTTTATTTATTGCCTCTCTAAATGGGAGGTATTTGACCCTGGACCATCTCTACTGATACCTGACAAAGAAATGCAGCTCAGGGAGGCGTTTTAGCACAGCCCCCTCATATTCCCCCGTGCACTGCCTGCCCTGAGCAACTTTCCCACCGCCCACCCACCAGGCCCAGTATGGCCCACCGCTCTTCAAGCCCGTCTCGTGGCCAAGCATCCCCACAGCCACGTCCACTTCCCTTTCACTGCCAGCAGCACATTAATTCGACAGAGAGAGGAGTTTTAAGCCCCTTTCGGAGCTGCACTGTGCAGGTTTTATGGTAGCACTTGCCCCTTGCACGTGACGCCACCTTGCACAAGTAGTAAATATGATATGGAGCCTTCAATGAACTTCACAAATTCAGAATACTGTGGTGTTCACATTTTTTATTCATCTTCAGCTGTTCGCAGCAAATAAATAACACCCTGACTGTACAGGGCACACTCCGCAGCCCGGATGGAGGCTGCAGAGCAGCTGTGAGTGCGTACATCCACACACTGGTCTTCTGGGAAGTACACGTATTTGATTTGCAACTGGCCTACGAGGTCGGGGGCCCGAGATCGTCAAAATTCAGCCTTTATTGCCCATGGGCCTCTTCAAGCCTCAGTGGGCTGCACTTACAGGAACTGGGTCTCTCACCTCAGTCCCTGATACAAGCGAGAAATAAGCCAGAGTCTTGAGTTTGTCTGGGTTTTACAAGGCAACCGCTGGAAGAGACACCACCTCGCTCGAAATGCAGAGATCTACAAAGTCATTCTGCACACTGAAGGCCTCCTTCAGCTCATCGCACCAGGCGTCCAGCACCTCCTTCAGCTCCGCGCAGAGGCTCTCTGGGATGCTGAAGGAGTAGATCTGGACCCTGAGACCGTTCTTTATCCTGGGGCAGGAGGCCTGGACCGTGAACACCCTTAGCGGCGTCAGCGCCAGGCAGTTCTCGGCGCTCTCCTCCACGGAGAAGGCGTACGCCGCCGGGTAGCCCAGCAGCACCCCGACGATGGTGCAGAGGTTCCAGCCTGCGGGGACGACCTCGCTGGAGGACACGGGGCCGGTGGCGGTGGCCTCGGCGGCCCTTAGGTGGGCAAGGAGGGCGGCGAGGTGGTCCTTGATGGCCTCGGCCTCTGCTGGCCGGCAGAGACCCGGGGACCGCCGCCCCGCTGAGACATCCATGAAGGGCGCGGGGTGGGTGTGCAGCACGGCCGCCAGCCTCCGCCGGGCGAGTCCCGGGTGCAGCAGCAGGGCCGAGCCCCCCGCGCCCAGCACATGGAGGCGGCCCGGGGCCAGCCCGGCCTCCCTTAGCCGGGCCAGGTACCTCCGCAGCTCGGCGGGGCCCGCCGCGCCGCAGTCATACAGCAAGGCCGGCTTCAGCCCCGCCGCTACCGCCAGCACCTCCCCGGCTAGCTGCAGGGCACGGGCCGCCGGCAACCTCCACCGCCGCCCGGTCCCCAGCTCCTCCCGCGCCGCCGCCACCAACCGCGGCGCCGACAGGGCGCTGCCCGCCGGGGCCTCCGGGCCCATCGCCGCGGCCCGCTGAGGGGAAGCCACCGCCGGGCCTAGCGCTTCCGGGTTCGGCCTCGGCGCTAGAGTGGGCGGTGGCCCGGGGCGGAGCGGCTGGGGCCCGCCTGGAAAGGCCGCTCCGCCCCGGACTAGGCCGGGGCCCGGGCCCGCCCGGGCCCGGGCGGACAAGGAAAAGGCCGTTTAGGAGCAAATCGCTGCCATCACCCTCAGCCACAGCTTGGGGAAACAACGTGGGGAGGGCACAGCACAGAGCCATCTCCCAGCTTTCAGAGCTGTAGGGTTAGCGTGCTTTCAGCTTCAGGTGGCATCTCAGAAGGTGCAGAGCCGTTTATTTTACATATATACGTGTGTACGTTGTGTGTGTGTAAAAAACACACACAAAAGAAGCACACTGGAAGAAGTGTCAGCCTCCCAGCTTGCAGCTACAGCCCAGTTAAAGACAGAAATAAAACTAGACAAGATGATACTCTCCAGCTGGTTTTAATAGAGCACAGATTATTTTTTTCCCCCTCTAATGATCAAGTATTTATATACAATGTATCAATAGTGGATTAAAAAAATATTACAGAATTGAAAATCTGATTTATACATAGCGGTTATTGAAGCAAACAGCTGAAAATGGCAAAGGAGCTAGAGGTGTTCCTGTAATCCCCTCTGTTTTAAACACTTCCAAAACAAAAAGTACCATAGACTGCTGAAATTGAATCAGATGACCAGATTTACAGATTTTATTCAGATTTAGGCAAGGCACTCGTTAAGAAATACTTTTCTGTATGTACAACACAAGAAGCCGTGGGGCAAAGCAAAGTGTCTGTCACTGTGCCGGGAGCGGCTGTGCCATGTGCATGGTGGGGGCCTGCATCGGCCACCCCTCCTGGTGGTTCTGCAGCAGGCGGTACAGCTGCTTCAGGTGAGCCACGATGTTGTCCTTGATGTCGGGCGTAGAGATCTGGAGCCGCACGCTGCCGCTGTCAAAGGAGCGCGTGAAGTCACCGGAAAACATTTCATAGATCATCCGGGCCACAACTGGAATGACCTGTTTAAGAAGCAGCCAGTTGTTTTAGCCTAACGGTCACACAGTACGCTCCCGTTCTTATGCAGGGGATGGTTTCCACAATAACCTAAAGCGTACTCACAGACTGATGCTATTCAGCATACATAGCATTTGTATTTGCCGTGACAAAACCCACCAGCCCCGTTGGGGTTTCCCGGTGTCAGTAACCACGACAGAGAAGAACAGGTCTCTGCTCTCCATGGGCATCGATCCAGAGCCAACGCACCAGCCCCAGCAAGGCTGGCACGTGTCACTTCAGAGCCTCAGTTCCTACCTGAACCACAATCAGCTTCCTCTCCCTGGGTTTTCCATCAGGCCATTCTTCTCCAAAACAGAAGTAGATCTCATATGGTGGCTGTTTCTCAATTTGTCCTTTCTGATGGGCAATCAGCTCTAGGAAGAAAAGCAGAATGCTGCAGGGTTGTCCTCTTTCAGTTAGAAACACTCCCCACATCTCACTTCGTTGTATCATCCCAGGTCTTACCTACACGCTGTCCTTTGCCAAAGCCACCTCTTACGCATACACAACTACAGCCTATTTCTTGAACCCAGAAGAGCCTTCTTTAACAGCAAGGCACACCAATGTTTTTCGGAGCATTAAATGAGCGCACATTCACTTTCTTCTGATGCACACCTGCTCCATGGTCCACTGACGTCAGGGAAGAGGTGGCCCCTACCCAGGCTCCATGCAAGAACAAACTCATTGGTGCACCCAGGCTGAGCCCCAGTGCAGACCACCCTTTCCAATAGTGCCACCAAGTGCCCAGACCAGTATCCAAAGGTATTTTGCAGAAGCGGAAGCTACCTACCGCTTAGGAACGTTTCCAGACAGAAGAGTTTGACTTTCTTTTGCCTCTCGATCAAATTTGGTGTGGTGGAGGAAGGCGCACAGGGACCAGACCAGTACACCTTGCACTGGCAGAGCCGGACAGCGTAGATAGCATGGCCACTGACCTCCAGGATCAGTCCCCTGTCCATAACATCCAGCAGCCGACTTGTGAAGATCTTCTGCCTTTCATTGGTGATTTGCTCTGTTCCTGGAAACTTTACTTGCTCCAAACTAATAGGCCCGAAGAGCTCCTCCTGGTCTGGCATAGGACCCAGCTCTCCGTAGAAAAGTCTGCATCCCTGCGGGTTGCTTACAGTCGTCGTCGGTCCAGTCTCCTTTCCTCGATATTCAAACTTGATTTCTAGGTCTGTCACTGAGAAAGAAACTGTCAGTATGGCTTTTCCTGGACCTCTGCGTGTACTGCATCAGCGGTAGAGTCACACCACACGATCCGTGCTACAGTTACAACTGTACACAGTTAAACTATACACAGTTCTCCATGCTAACAGGCAAACAGCCACAGGAAAAAAGTTAAACAACTTTTTTTTTTTTTTTTTTTTAAAGTACAATGACAGAAGCACTACAAATCCATATACATACTTGGCAGAGAGCTGATCCAGAGCTCAGGGCTGCTGAAGAAGTCATGCTGCAGCACATTTGGAGGCATTTCCATATCTAGAGGTTCATTTTTTGGCCACACAGCTTCAGGGCTGCAGTTTTCGACACTGGCTGGAGCCATTGGAGAATCTACAAAAAGGAAACAATTCTTCAATAAACCAAGATTTTATTTCAAGCATGCTCCAGTTTACAAGCAAATACCTTCACTGATACATTATAGTCCATGCCACCAACCATTGATATTAAGAAATGGAAATGTCTCTTGAATAGGGACATGCTGAGATTGATTCAATTCTTCCTCTTCTTCGTCATCAAGATCATTATCCTTTTCATCCCACGGAGCTGAGCCAGTGGAACCTGCAAACAAGCACATCCTTGTGGGCAGTCGATCAGTGTGAAGCACTGCAGTGCAATTCTTGAAGAAAGTAACGTAATCTTCATATTGGCTTTGCACAATATTGGAAATTTATTTGTGTATTTTCTGAACATAATTAAGAAAAGGAAAAGTCTGATCTGTACAACATACTATTTTCAGTTTAATATATAATTCTAGAGAGCCAAGGAAACAGATGAACTATCACCAACATTGGACTGTTTAGAAGAAAACATACAACTGTGTACAGCTTTATTAATTTTAGTACAGGTACACCATGGATCAAAGTCCTCTTAGTTTAAGCACAACGGGGCTTACACATGGCAGCTGCTTTCTGCTGCACACAAAGGCAGCTTGAGAGTTAACGCCGCGGAGGGAAAGGAACGCGCACTGGACAAACGCCTGCTCAGTAACCGGCCCTGTGTCGGCAAGGCCCTCACCTGGATTAATGATTGATCCCTGGGACTGCGGGATATCGCACACTTCATAAATTTTAATAGGATTCATGGGCACCTCCTTGGTGCCATCGTATATTAAATTAAATTCCCGGCTTTTGTTAAGAGCACATCGGAGCTGGGCTTTCCACTTTGCAGGGTCTGGCTCATCGACTCCTTCCTGGTACTTTCCCGTTTCCACAGCCCATGCCTGGGGACAAAGTACACCGTGCTCAGTCCAGCCCTCTCAACAGAGCAGCTTTTATCAGAAATCAAACTTCCAAACAAATTCACTGTAAAATCCTTCTCTTGCAGAAGTCTTAACTACAGCTCTTCTGATAACAACAACAATGGAAAATCCTGCTTTAATAGCTTTCCCGTTAAAAGAAGGGGGAGAAAAAAAAGATGTAAATCCAAATTTCCAAAAACCATTAGCAATTCTGAAATGCATCTTCATACGAGTTAAGAAAGTATAAATTATACAGGATTGTGCACCGAGTTTTTCTAGGTGTCTCAGGTTCAATACCAAAAGTCATTTTTGACAGCGAGCCATACCCTGCGTAGGAGGAATGGACTCGGTTAAAATGGAGTGGAAGAGCAGCCACAGACATGCAGCTGGCCCTCTCCCTCTCTCACCCCAAAATCAGACTATCAGTCCAAGATCCCTCCAAGGCAGAGGAGGTCAGAAATTCCTCATAGGAGTGTAGGAGTTATAATGAATCCCTTGGGATAAGAACATTAAGGACAGCAGTGATGAGTACTGGAAGTTTGTGGTGGACCTCTGAAGATGTATGTAACAGTACGTAATGGTTTGCTGCTAAGAACAAGCCAGCTACCACATCCTAAACCAAGCAGATGAAGCCAATAGCAGCAATCTTCCAGAGTCCACGCAATCAGACATTGTCTGGCTTTTGGTGGTCAGAAAGGGTTAAAGAACTCAACACCGTTTCAGGCCGTGCCAAGCTTGGCATCCAGGTGCACAAAGTGCTTTTCTGAGGTCAAAGAAATAGGACAAAATGTCCCTGGAAGCAGCTCCCGAGATGGCTATCCAGCTCCTGGGCCAACAATTCAACCCTTTGTCTCTGTTTAAGAGCCGTGGTACATCCGAGCTCTCCCCTCCCTCACCTTGAAGATGGTGTTCTCCTCCTCGTGCTGCGGGCTGTGCCGAGTTGCGTGCTTCCAGGGGATCTGAAACCGCTTCGCTTCTCGGTTTAGCCAGATAAGGCCGGGATACATACCGCTATCGACCTGGGCTACCAGCCACGGCTTCAAGCGAACTCTTCGCGGGTGTAACGCCATTGTCTACAAAAGACAGGGGTAATAGTAGACCAACTGCTAAAGGTTAGTTGAGACTCGTATGCTTTAAAAAAAAATTAATTTCATGAAAAAGGACCCTATGCCGTGTTACTGCTACTGCTTGTTATGTCACTGCACACTGAAACCAGAATTCAGATTCAGCTAGATGACTCTTCTGCCAGGAGGAGTTACAAACACATCGCTAAGCGAGGACCATACTTGTTACAAGAACAACAACTCACTACTAAATATTCCAGTAAGCAGAGACGGCACGTTATTTGTGTTAACAGAGCGCACGGAGGGCGAGCCCCAATCAAACCTGAGCTGTAAACGCTGCGCAGGAGATAAAGCCACAAACAAGCCACAGCAAGAACAGGCAGCAGAATTTCAAAAGCCTCCACGTACGCCTTAGCGAAGGGGCCTATCTGATCTAGTTCTTCGTCAGACTTGCATCCAGGAGGAGAAAAACTACCATGCGCCAAAGCAGAGGCTTTTGCCCCAGCTGAGGTAAAGGTGGAAGCATCGGGCTGAAGCGGAGGGAGCCGCTTCATCAGAGACAGATGTTCTTCTGAAAGGCATTTCATGACTTTTTCATGAACGCTCTAAGTGCAGTATAATCATTTGCAAACATCACTGACCTGTAATAACCAGGATGTTTATCCAGCAGGACATGAACTGCAAGTCTGCCTGCACTCGTGCTAAAAATCAAGTGATGTTGACTTAATGTTTAGGCTTTTTAAAAAAACAATGCTGCAGTTAACTGATCAAATCTGTTGTTGCTTAAGTAGCCCCGTGTTGCTACTACGTTTCCAACCAACCAACAATATTTTTCTTGTGCGGAAGAGCTACAAAGCCAAACAAACACCACTAAGGACTGTCCCTCTGCAGGAAGGGACAGCGTTTGCTATCTTTAGATTTTGGGAGGGGACTTTTATGCTACACGTGTGCTTAGAAGGTCTGTCTCCCATATTCATTTGTAAATCTTGAAACAGACGTGAGAAATGATAAATATTCCCATTAATAAAGCAGTTACAGGATAAGTAAAACCTTTGCCATGAGCTCTGAATACTGCTGCGGGAGTTGGAAAAGGGGTCTAGTAGCAGAGATAGAGGAGATAAAAGAATCCTATCCAAGAACTAGTCTAGGAAGAGGTTTTATTTCTTCAAATACCTGCAGATCCCATTCACGTGCGAGCGTTCACGCAAAATGAATCTGAACACAACTTATTTTATCCGTTAAGCAAAGAAAATGTGCAGATTCAATTGCAAATGATCTTTAAATAATAGTTTGAAAATGTGCTTTGTCAAGGACCTGGGGACATTAGCAGACTGCTTCCCAGGAGCTGCAAATGATCAGAAAGCTGTCATCAAAATTATTTTTGTGCTTCTGAAACTCTGCTGCATTAGTTATCCATGTCGAAAATCCTATCAGAATTAAACTTTCAGTAGAGTGTTTGCAAAGACACAAAGTCCAGGTTAATCCTGGACTTAGAATTGAGATCAAACCCAGGTATCGATTTCCCTTGCAAAGGAAAAAAAAGTGACTTCTCATTGTAACAAAGAAATCCTCACTAAAGCTTGTTTCCACAATCTCTTTTACACTTAACTTTACAAGCAGCCCCCTCTGCTTCTAACAACATATGCTGTGTACAGACACATTTGCAAGACCCAAGAGTAAATTCAAACCCATGCACCAGGGAGAAAAATTCATGCCTCTCTCTCACAAACACATTCGGTCACACGGAGGGTGCGCGGGCGCTGCCGTATGAGGTTTGAATTGTCCCTCGGATCACAGACAGCGTCTGTCAATACGCGACATTACAATGCTTTATGACCTTTTATCACCAATGACTTGTTGACACAATAACCGAGAGCAAATCAACTTGAATCCCATTGCTGGGCTCAGACGGTGAGTCAGCCTCTTACAGCCTTCAACTTCGATCCAGTGGGGTCCACTGATGCCAGAGGCTGCTCCCGCTCCGAGAGCTGCAAGGGTGAGCTCGGGGAACGTCTTCACACCATTAATTGGATTTGTCAAGGGAGGCTTGGCCCTCACTCAAGATTCCTTGGCGCACATACCCAGGAATCCTCCAGTTTGCTTTATTCCCACTCAAACTGGCTGGTGTGGGGGGGTAATTGGCACACCCTGTGCTGCTAATGCATCTCTGGTCAGTGATGTAGTTATTCCCCGTACCCCAATTATTATTAAGTCACACATTTTTCCTTGGAGAGGAGACCTTCATCCCAACAAGAACAACTGAAGCAAACTCAGGAAGGAGCAGGCATCCTGCAGCCACTTCCCCGAGAGCCGCAGACGAGTGACCAAGGTCAGGGACAGCCCCGGTTAACCGTGGCGACTGTCAGGGCTCCGGCGCGGTGCCAGCCAGCGTAACAACACACAGCACACCAGGAAAACGCGACGTGAAGCCTGTCTCAGCCTCGCTGCGAGATGCTTTCACTCTCCGCCTGCACACCCAAGCGTATTCGCTGCTCCCGCTCCACCCCGTTCACGAAGCCTCTGAAGAAGGAAGGGGTCTTCTCTGGGTTCGTCACTGCGATACCACAGACCTCGCTCCTTGCTCCTTACCTTTGTTTGATGACATTATCCTGTATTTCAAGGATTTGTATTCATTTTTTCAAAGACGAGCAGCTCAACCCTTAACATGAGCATTCCCACAGAGAAACAGGCTGAATTTTCACCCGAGTGTCTGACACATAATCACCTCCCTACACGGGGAACCTATGGCTCCCACGTTTCGGGGGTCCGTACGTCACTTTTCTTGCAGCCACCCAGGGCCAGCAACACACCCTGAGCAGAATTAACTCTTACAATCCATGGTCCCTGTGCCCGAATCTGGTAACCTCTGCCACGAAGCGGTGGGGGGCATGGGTTCCTACAGGTAATCGGGGTTCTCGGGGGTGGTAACCGCTGTGGTCCAAAAACTGCTGTCGGCGAACGGGGCGGGAGGGGGGGGGCAAATATTACCCTTGCCTAACTCTAGGCCTCGGTTTACGCCAACCTGAAAGACGTAGCCTAGGGCTAACACAGCACGAGCCGCGGGAGCAGACGGGGAAGGGAGCAGCAGATGGGCACTCTCAGCGGGCTGCACCCTCCCGGCTGCCTCCGGCCCGGGCCGCCCCCCGCCCCGCCGCCTCCCTCTCCCGCCGGGATCGGGCCGCTCCCGCGCCGCCAGCCCTCCCACGGACACCCGCGTCCCCGCCGCCCCGCGCTGCTCTTCGGTTCCCGCCGACCTCCCCCGCCACGGGAGCCCCACGCGGGACGGGGCTTCGCGAAGGGCGCGCCGCGGTCCCGCCGGATCGGTGCGGCGTCGGGCCGGGCCGGGCCGGTTCCGTCCGCACCGCACCGCACCGCACCGCGCCCCCTCCCCAGCCCCGCACACCTTACCCCTCCGGCGGGCGGGAACCGGCGCCGCGCCCGCGGGGGGCTCTCGGCCGCCCCGCGGGGCCCCACGCGTGGGCGAGGCGGCGGCGGGGCGAGGGGAGCGCGGCGGCGGCCACCACTCGCCGCCCGCTCCGCCCTCACCTGCCCAGGTGCGCCCGGCGCAGCCGCGCCGCCGCCCGCTCCGCCCACGGCCCCGGGGCGGGGGGGAGCCGCGCCGCTCCGCGGGGTCCGGCAGCGCCGCGTCCCCCCCCGCCGTTTTCCCACCTCTCTTTTTTTAATGGAATACTTCGGGAAGAGATCAGAAAGCTCCCGTTTTCTCCGCAGTTCAAAGCATATTCGGCCCAGCCGATCCGCAGCGCAGAACAAAGACAAAAACTTCAAGTCAGCTAGGATTAACGCAAAGCCACGGGCACGCAGTTTTCCTCTGAAAAACGTAAAAACGTTCCTCTTCGCCACCTCCGTCCCGCTCGCACACCCACCTTTGGCTGCGATGGGGCTCTGCAGCATCTCCCCTCCGGCCTGGCCTTACACCGCGATCTCCGCCAGCCCCGCGTTTCATTTCTTTTCCTTGTAGGTGGAGAACGGTGACTCAGTGGTGAATCTTGGTTTCAAGAGATCATACAATACTTTACTATTCAGTTTCAATGAAGCAGAAAAAAACAGTGGGAATTTCCCTTCTCTTTCCCATCATGAACACTACGGATAGTGCTGAATCCTGATTTTGGAAAGGCTGACTTACAGCCAAAGCTCAGTCCTATGCCAAGACTTTGGAACTATGCAACCTTCTTAAAATCTTCACACACGGAGAAAATACAATTCTGCATTTTTCTTGGAAAGTTTGCCTTGCAACATCACTATTTCAGGCTTCGTTCAGCTCTGAAATGTAGCCATGTAACATTGAGCAGGAGTTTGTCAGCACATAATAAAATCTTTCTGGCAATAAGCAAAAGACAATAGGTGACACCCAAAGGTTAGCGCTTTTTTTGTGGGGTAGCACTGCAATGGTGGGTTTTAGATGCGTTTGGTTACTTGTACCTGACCATTTTTGATACGCAAAACAAGGGACAGCTGCTCCTGTAAGAATACTTTCTACCGTGTTGTTATTCCTGCTGTATAAAAATGTGCAATGGTATGGCCAATTTGGTGAGCAACTGAGAAGAGATGCACAGAGACGTTGGGCTGAACTCCTAGCCAAAGTACGAGGGAACTTTGATCTTTCCTCAAACGGGTCAGCACAAAAGCTGCCGTTCATCCTCCCTGCATTCCTCCTGTCCGCCCTGCCTGGCGATGGGTAAATTTAAGGATGCTTTAGGTTTGCTTTCCTTTGCGGTCTGATGCTCGGGGAGCTCTGGAAGCGGACACCGACAGCGATGCTGCACGCTCACCCGCGCCGCGGGCTGTCTGCGGCAGAGGGGCTGGCAGCAGCCCCGGGCAGGGCTTTGCTCTTCCAGGCCCACTGCAAGGACACTTGAGATTGCCCAACCCAGAGAGGGGCCTTAGGGCAGGTCAGGGCTGGGGTATTTAAAATAATGGAGCAATGCGGCCAAATGACTAGGCAAGGGCCGCTCCAGCGTGGGCGAAGGATCTGGTCTTGCCTCCAGTTTCACTGAAGTTGGTCCTCTCGCGGCAGGCAGCTGCACCCTGCGGTACGGCCTCTGCTGCCTTCCCTGCGTGGTAACACAGATGCCAACCAAATGAGTCCTCCCAGCCCTCTGCAGGGTTTGGTTTTTCTTTTATTTTTTTTTTTTTCTCTTGAGTTTCTACCAGCCTCTGCTGAAGCGTGTGGCAGCATGCTGGGTTAGCCAACCGGCAGGAAACACGCTGCCTTTTGCCATGCTCTTGGCTGGGAAACTCTGCAGCTTTTGAGCCATAGAGGTGATAATCTAGGGATAGCTCATTAGGCAGGGCATGTAATCAGATGTTACCTGTTGGCAACTAATCATCCCAAGGGTTCACTCTGACATGATATATAAAGCATCGATCCTAACCCTTCAGGCAGCCTAAACAGCACAAGCCTCTTTCTTATAGTGTTTTCTAGAAATCATTCTTTTTATTTTTAGTTCTCTCTGCTTATATTTACCTCTTCCTGCATCT
This sequence comes from Platalea leucorodia, assembly GCF_965183815.1. Lineage (NCBI taxonomy): Eukaryota > Metazoa > Chordata > Aves > Pelecaniformes > Threskiornithidae > Platalea > Platalea leucorodia. The sequence continues at coordinate 3,767,093 of NC_138841.1, forward strand.
TTTTTTCAAACCAAATGAAGAAATCCTTTGGCTGATGAACTGTACCGCATGAAGTGACATTCCGCTGGCCGAGAGACAGCAGCTCTGTCAGCACAGTCTGCAGAGCACACACCTGGGACAATGAGAGTTTATGCAGAGGAATTTTCATACCAGGAGCTATGGGATTTAATTTATTTCAGTGCCAAATTAACATCAGTACTTTTATCAACACGATTGTATGTCATGATACCTGCAATAGCACCAGCTAGGCTTTGTAACGCAGGTCTCTTGCAGTCCTTTGTTCCTAGCTGGAAAAGATTGTAGTCATCAAAACAAAGGGGAACCATTTTCTCTCCTGGGAACAGATCACTAAGTTCCCATAAGGCAAAACAAAATTATGCAACGAGGCAAGACAATGTCCTGGGCATGTGGAGTCTTGTTGTGTGCTCTCAGCACTCACATTCCAGCATGCAGCCTCGGTGCAGGAGCGCAGCACAAAATGGTGGAAGGCTTCACGCCAGCGCGTGCAGAACTCCCCAGCCGTGCTGCAGGAAAAGCTGCGATGAGCCCTCCCCACCCCATCCCAGCAGCAGCACCTCTACTTCTTGAAGGCTGTCTGTGACCCAGAGAGAAAACCCATGCCCTCACCAGATAGTAGCCAAGATGATTCAAGAAATATTATTGAGGGAAATAGCTCGTTCTTTACATGGCATGCATAACAGAGCGTGGGGAAATGGAGAATGGAACAGAACTATTTTATAAATACCACAGTGACTGTGGCTGCCAAAGCCTTCTTTCTCGTAGGTCTAGCTGAGGGGCAAACGCTGGGGGATAGAACTAGTATAACTTTTTTTGATGAGCTGGACCTCAAGCTGCTCCACAACAGACAAGTTATCTTAGAGTTCGGGGCTGAAGTTTGTCTGAAGCATCTACAAAAGGAAGGATTAAGTTTATTAATGTTGTTGCATTCTTCTAGGCACAAATATAGACAAACAGGACTCCTCTATGTCATTAGATAAAAGTATACCTTTTCATTGAAAGAGAGTGGTCTTAACCTTTCTAGCAACTCCTCCAGTTCTTCCCATCCATCTCCATACTTCTGCTGTACTGCCTATACCCTCTTCTTGCTTATGATGCTTCAGTGAAACCATGCGTTGTCTGGGCATCCTTAGGTACAGAAGAGCAAAGTTACGCTATACTCCTGCAAGCCTATATATATATCTATATATATCCATGCACACACAACACTGCCAATGGGTTACTTACAGGTGTGAGCAGATTCAGAGCAAGCTCTATTCTTACAGCAGAGTATGAATTACTGTACTGTTCTGCAGTATCAAATTGTAGACTGACTCTTGACCAGTGTTTTTCCATGCCAGAAATTCTTTCTAAACCAATGAAAAAAATGTTCCAAAAAAGCAAACAGCTTAAATCCTTCTAGGCCTTAGCATTATTACAATGAAGAATCTATTGTTTCCTATTAATACTGCTCCAATCCTCTTATAAGAAGAATCCTATCTGGTTGTCAGCCTGGCTCAGACACATTTATAGCTACAGGTCATTTCTTTCCAGCTGGCACAGATAACGGCTGGATTCAGAACACCTGGTTTGATATGGATAAAAGCTGGTGGCTCCAGTGAGAAAAGGAAAGGAGTAGGTTGCCTGTGGGGAGGTGGGGCTGTGAGCTGCCTGCTGCCAGGCTGGGGTGCAGAACAGTGAGAGGCCAGGGGAGAGCTGTATGTTGTACCTGTAGTAAAAGTAGTAAGCAATGTTTGGGGGTAGGGGTGAGCAGGAGAAGCATTTCAATAGAAAAAGGTGCAAAAGGGGGAAGGGGATGTAAGGAGAACTCAATGCTTTAAAAAATAGGGAAAATAGTGTTAAAATATTCTTGTTATTTTTAACTGAGAGTTTTCAGAATGAATTGTGAAAATGAGAGAAAGATGCACATTTGTATCTATGTGCATTTACTAGTTCTCTCAGTCATTTTGTAGAGAGTAAAGCCTGTAGGAGGCATTCAATTAACTTTATGCACTAGCAGTTTTTTCATGTGAGTGGTGTTAGTTGTATGTGCTTAGTTTGTCAGGATTTGCGCTCTGTAATTGTTGTTTGGTAAGATGCCCTAGTTCACTGAAATGCTGAGTATCCCCTGCAAGCAGGTAATATATGCTAGTATTGAATAACTAATGTTAGGGAAATTCATTTACAATCCTTTTTTTTCCTAGAAAAACTCCAGTAAAGTGAGCGGGGTTGTATGTCATGTGTAAGGGGAACCTCGGCTCCCAGATTCTTTGATGTGATGGTATTAATGTGCAGAAGGACCCTGAGCTCCTGGAGTCTGCTTGTAAATAGGGCACAGCCTGGAACATCTGAAGGTCTCTGTGACTCATAGGTGGGAATCTCCTAATGATCTTAGTTATTTTTATACATGCCTGATACCACACGTTATGCTGCCTTAATGCAGAGAAGCAAGTCTATGATCACTGGGCAAGCACACAAAGCTGTAGCGGTGAAAACTGTAGGAGAGAAAGAGGAAGAAGAAAGTAAAACACAAAAAGAAGGGGAAATAGCAAGACGCAATATTAACATCAAGTAAAGGCACAAGACAGTGAGAAGAAAAAGCAACTAAAGGTAATAAAAGGACAGTACAAGCAAAGGACTCTGGCAGGGTTTTCCTTTTGTTCCTTCTTTTTTTAAATCTTGCTTTACAGAGCAAAATGGGACAGCAGTTCACCAATGCTGAAGGGGAGCAAACAGAGATTGATGTTGCTGAATTGCAGGAATGGTATAAGAAATTTGTGGTTGAATGTCCCAGCGGGACCCTCTTCATGCACGAATTCAAGCGGTTCTTCGGGGTCCAGGATAACCGTGAAGCAGCAGAGTATATTGAAAACATGTTCAGAGCTTTTGATAAGAATGGGGTAAGTGCTGAGGAATTTTTACAATTATTTGTCTAATAATTTGCACCTCTTCCATCTGTAATTTGGAGGTGTTTTGGGGCAGTTCCCACCCTTTTTACCATACTTCATGAGACTAAGGCGAGGCAATGGACCTGCTAGGGCAGGAGAAGGAGCACATGCTGCACCGCTCTGTATGGGCTGGTATGGATTTAGCCTCTTGCAAATCTGTACACAAATTAAGGACAGAATGTCCCCTTAAGGGACTAAGGATGGATTAAAAAGTTGACATTTAGGCAGTCATGTTTTGAGACAGTATTGTTGAAAGATCCTCAAATAGCCAAGGTTGTTACATGGAAAAAAAATATTTATCTGTTATGATAGAGGGGTAATTAAAGTCCTCCTCAGGCTTGCTATACATTGGAGGAAGTGTATATATACAGTATGAACAGGTGGCATGTAACAAAATATTGATTTTAGCTGCTCAAAAGCTAAGGAATGCTGAGCAATTCAGACATTCTGGTTTTGATTCCCTTTGCTGTATTTGTCATCAGACACCTGGGAAAAGTGGGCTTTCTGGTTTAGTAGCAGTGCACACATACCCATGCACTGGTGCAAAAGATAGCATAATACTAGCCTGCAATATTTTAGGTAGTCAAAAGAAATGTAATACGGTGGCCTTTCTTGTCCTGTAATAGGTAGGCAATGCTTGCCAAATGGTTCTGTTTTTTTCTGAAGCTCTTGATCATATTCAGAGTATGGGGTTGGCTGTGGCTGTATATCAGTATAGGAAAAGGCGAGACAAGTCTCCTCTCTCAGATATACCCATTCCCCTTAAGCTTCCTTTGAAACTGGTGGCAACAGAGGTCAGTTTGTGAGAAAGCATAAGAAAGCTATGGAAAATGTGGGCAGGTCAGACTTGTCTCAGAATTTGAAGTTGGCAAACCCCAAATTCCTGCAAAAAACCTGAAGGTCCAGGTCCAAATTCTGTTATGAAAGCTGTGCAGAAAGGGTTGCAGAGCAAATGGTGGGCATAAAAGACAAAGTCCCATTCCTAGTTTATAGTTTTCCTAATAAGGCTAAAAACTTGTTTTTAAGGGATGCTGGTACTTGCATATATTAAGAACACTAAATTAAGCCTAGATTCATGTGTTTGCTTAAATATGCCCATGGTATATAATCAGTTGAGCAGGACCTAACCATCTAAAGGATTATTGGTAATACGGCAAGAAAATAATAACAATTCCTCAATTGTCTTTTTGTGCTTACTGGCCTCCGAAGTCCAGCAGTAGCAGTTTTTGCTGACGGTTACTGCAGAGCCTTGCAGTGCCCGCAGCGGAGCGTGTGTGGCCCAGATCTCCCGGGGGTTTTGCTCAAAGCCCTGGTGGGGGGGGCTGTAGGGTGACATGGGGCCCTGGCTTAGCCCCGGGGCCGGTGCTGATCTGCAGGAGGGCCGTCTGCTGGAGGCTGCTGAGGAGCCCTGCAGCCCTTCACTGGCTCTGAAGTTTTTGGGAGGATGAACACCTGATGTTAATCCTTATTGTGGGTGTTCTTGCTGCCTCCTTCTGAATGGTGACACTTTCATTGTCTGTCTTTCTCAGATGAATCAAGATCAAATAAGGGGAAGGATGGAAGAAAGGGGTGATGGTTGGGTGTTGGTCTCATCGGTGAAGCAGCTGGGCTTGTTGAGAATGGCAATCCTGTCCCAAAAAGTCAGTGCCTCCTGCACTGATCCTCATCTGCCTCCCCATCCTCCATGTAATCCATGTTGTCTTGGGCTATTTAAATTGCTCATTTCTGGAGTCCTGGCAGGTGTCCCCCCCTTGTTGCCCCATAGGAAAACCGCTTTGCTCTCTGCTGTCACTCCTTGGGAACTCATCCTTGGTGCAGAGGGGTCTGGCTGTGCTTGCTGATGGTCTTGGACTGGCAGAAGTCTTATAGAAAGTGGAAAATAAAAGCTGTCCCATGGAATACCTTCTTGGCAGGTTTTATCTAGGTTTCATAAGCAGCTTTCTATCAACCATACCCAGTTAAGTGCCATTCAGCTGCTTTTCGGTTTCTACAGGATAATACCATTGATTTTCTGGAATATGTAGCTGCCTTGAATCTTGTTTTACGAGGAAAGCTGGAACACAAGCTGAGGTGGACATTCAAAGTATATGACAAGGATGGGAATGGCTGCATAGATAAACCTGAGCTGCTGGAAATTGTTGAGGTAAGTAGGCATTGCCTAATCACTTATTTAAGCAATCACAGGTCTTTGGCAATGTAATGATGTATATGGTTTTTGTGATGATTGGGTTTCAAGGCAGCTGTGGGCAGTGATGATGTGAAAATGCCTGACCTTGGTGAAAGGGCCATGTGCTGGGTGGTCTGGTGGAGCCTGATGGGGTGCCTGAGGGATCAGTGAAACCCATGGTGGGCAGCCTGGCCCCTGCTGCTGCTGTCCAGAAACACAGCATCTGGGTGCTGTTGTGGAGGTCTGTATCTCCGCTCGGCCTTTCCTTGCAACCTGTTTACACCAAGATTCATTGCACTGGCCAGTGGAAGAGGGTTTCACCCCACGCCCCTTACAGGAGCCAAGTTTCCTGCCTGAGTAGCTGGTGAGAATACACAGAGAGGCACAAATTAGTACAGAAATCCCTTTCGTAATTATTCCTTTCTGGGTTTCTGTTATGTTCTGCACTTAGTTTTAATTAGTGACTGTGTGAAGGTGTGAGAGGAGGCATGGAGCTTAGCAGACAGTCAGGCACAGGAGACCTGGGATCCTACTTTAGGTGAATATCTTGGTGATTGTGCTAGAGTTACCCCTGCACCACAGCTGCTGCTACCCTTGCACAGCAGTACTTGTCAGGCTTAATCAATGGTTACTAAACATTTTAGGATCTTAGGTGAAATGCAATATCAAGAAAACATCAGAAATTGAACCTGTGGAAAGCAGGTCATTTTGGCTGGAAAGCGTGACCAGTTTGTGGTCTGCAGCCCCAGCAGCGGGTGTGAGAGCATCTGAGGAGCTTGTCTGGGGCAGGCTCAATTATAGTTTTGAGGTCAGCCAGGAATTGGCCAGAGCTGTGTTAGGCCCTTGCTAATCCCCTCTCCGGGAAGACTTCAGGCAAAACCCTTCAGCCTATGGAGAAAAGTTAATAATGAACATGGGAGGAATAGATAAAATCTGCCCCTTTCCAGTGACAAAGTGGAACAGAAACTATCGGTCAAAATATGTGCTAATACAGGTTTGATCTTGCAGCTTGGGCACAAGCTCCCTGGGAGAGAGGGCTGGGTAAGTCCAGATGTCCCTGGCCTCAGATGTTAGGAAAAAAAAAAAATCATACTCAAAAGGCAGGTGATTTCCCCATCTGTGAAACTCTTGCCTTGTTCTTTGCAAAGGAACCCTGAGGTCTGACCAAGGAAAATAGGAGGGCAGCAGCTTCAAAGAGCAAATGAAGTAATCCGCAGTGTGTGTGAGCCTAAGGTTGGAGGTTTCATTAAAGGTCCCAGGCTGTTGAGTGGCAGATCTTTCTAGAAAGGTTAAAACCACAGCCTTTGTAAAAGACCTTTACGCTGTTGTTGGGAAGATAATGGAGTTCACTGCTCTTCGTTTTCCAGTCCTTATCCTAATCTGCGAACTTCTTTTCAGTCTATCTACAAGCTGAAGAAAGTGTGTCGGTCGGAGGTGGAGGAGAGGACTCCATTGCTCACCCCGGAGGAGGTTGTGGACAGGATATTTCAGTTAGTGGATGAGAATGGGGATGGTAAGTGATCGATGGCTCAGATTGCATTCATGCGTAATGCAGTTATCTGTGCTGGGCAGGCTAGCTTTAATTATGTCTATCAAGAAATCACTTAGGACTATTATGTTACTCATATTAAACACATTGGGGTTGGTTCTGATCTGTTTGTTTGAATTGAGAGTAACTTGGTGCAGCAGGAGGAAATAATTTTCATTGTTATTGTAATGTAAAATACAGAGGGGTCACTATTCTGTCTGGATTTTGATGCCACGCAGATCGCATCCTCTGAAAGCCCCCAGTAGCCAGAGCGCAGGTCCCAGTCCCAGCACAAATAGCCTGAGTACAGACAGTGGCTCCAGTCAAATTGGAGCTTGCAGGATCAGACTTGCAGTCCTCCCGGAGGAGTGTGCGCAACATTCCATGTTAGCTGATGGGATGGGGTAGGTGTGAATGCACTGGGTTGCAGCGTGGTGGTTTGTCTTTCAGCTAGCTGGCCTAAACTCCATGGGGAAATGAAGTATAGCTTTTGTCTTATTAGCATATTTTCTGAAACAGAGATGGCTTTTACTTCCTGCCTTCCTCTTCTTGTCTTATCTGTCATGTTTTGTCTCCCCATCTTGTGTCCTCCTTGTCTCATACACAGGGCAGTTGTCTCTTGACGAGTTCATTGATGGGGCCAGGAAAGACAAGTGGGTGATGAAGATGTTGCAAATGGATGTAAACCCTGGGGGATGGATCTCTGAGCAGAGGAGAAAGAGTGCTTTGTTTTGAGAAAATTCAGTTTTGATAGAGCTGAAAATGTGATGCTGACCACAGCTGTGGCTCTCTTACTCCAGGGTGGTGGTGGCTTTCCTTTTTAATACAATCTCAGCATCCAGGTGAGAACTTCAGTGGTTTAAGAAGCCATATCTCAATCTAAAACCGATGTGCTGCGTACTGCAGGTACCCAGAGACTATTTTTGGCCCATGAATAAGTCTTTCTGTGTACACAATACCATGTTTGCCAGCTCTGGTTTTTGGTTACACCCCAAGGAACAAACTTTTCAGGGCTTCCTGCAGTGGATCCTGGGCAGGGTTTTATTCCGATGGCAGATGGGATCGGGAAGTGAGAAATCCTGATGCAGTGGTACCATCTCCAGTGCAGACTAGTGGCTGCACCGTTCATGCCTGCATGATACAAACACATCACACCAAAAGCGACACCAAAAGAGGTGCTCTGGCAGGCTTTATACATCCAGGCTGTCTGTATGCATTTTTAGTAGACTATACTACTGCTAATGTAAAATGATTGAACACCAACGTATTGCTATCAAAAGTGAGAACTGGATTATTATAAGCGGTAGCCAAGACAGCCCACAGAGGGGAGGAAAACCCAATGTGTGGGCTGGACAGGCGGAGCAGTAACTCTTTGCATCTCCCTCCTGTGGACCAGAGTCTGCTCCTTCTGCCTGTTCAGAGACCTGGGTTTCTGTGGGGCTGGAAAAATGCTATTTCCAAACACTGAGCAGCACTAGAAATTGTACCTCTTCTTGACAGCCACGTTTAGAGGGCAGATTTGCACAAGCGTGATTCTGCTCCTTTTGAGCCCGTTTTTCTTACTGAATCATCACTCTAGAACAGTTCTCCTGCCCTGTGAAGACTGAGCTCAAGGAGCTCCAGGACTTTGGCTGCACTGGGAGGAGTTTTGTGTGGAAGGAGAGAGAAGGGAAGAGCAGAGTTTTGCTTGGCAGTGTCTGCAATGAGGGGATTAGCGCTGCTTTATCGGCAGGACCACAGAATGGAACAAGTGACAGAAAATCCGAGTGAGTTACTGAAGTAATACAGTGGTTTTACACTGGACTTAATTTAGCCACAGACTATAGATATACAATTTGCGCAGGCTGTAGGCTGAGCTCGGCTATCCTAACAGATATTCCTACATATATACATGTATGTGGAAAGAGAATTTGGGTTGAACCAATATTTTGGTTCTCCTTTATTGGATTTATTTATTGGTTTATTTGCAAGAAAAATTTCCCCAGGAGAATAACCATGAGGTTTTTTTGTCTTTTATTTTAATTTTCCCATGGGATCAGTGGGCCAAGTCACATCCATGAAAAGATTTGCAATCCCTTTTTTGTGGCCTTTAATTATGACTGTAGTATCTTTCATTAGGTGATTAGTTTGCTGGTTTGTGGTCTTGTTCCTGAATTTAAACATTGGCTAAATTCACATGAGAAGCATTCAGGATAAGACACAGTGCTACAGTTCAAACCCATATACGGTTCCACTTCTAAATAGCCTTTCTAAGAGTTTTCTATAAATACACACTTGCTTGTGGCATGCCTACTTAGCAGAGTAGACTTATAGTTTATGCTGCTGTAAGGCAGCTGTTTAAAGCTCATTCAAGTCAATAGTTTATCAGCCAAAGATCTGAAAGAAAAAAATCTTGCTTCTGACTTGAGGGCCTGGAAGAAAAGATGCACTTTACTGATTTTCCAACTTGTGGATGAATGTTTTCATGGGAGGATACAAATCTCTAATTCCTTAAATTTCAGCATCTCAACCAACATAACACACTCTGCTTCTTGCACAATTTTGAAGTGGGTGTTTACTTACTGTAGTTGCATGCTGTGGTTTTATTAAATGCTTTAAATGCTCTTACCCTGCTCACCTGGTCAGGCCAGGCACTGCGGGAGCCGTGTGGCGTCCCCCGCAGCAGCAGTCCTCTGCTGGGGTGGTAGAGGGCAACCTAACACTGAGCACTTGTACAGTTGTTTGTAGGAATCTTGTAACACATGAATTTAATAAAGAATTATTTATTAAAATTCTGTTTTGTAGTATTTTTCACTTGGGATGAAGGTGAAGACCTGTGTAAGCACCCGAGTATTGGACCAAAATTGTAGTCTTTAAGGCTGACATAATGAATTTAAGGGAGGTGTTAAATGTAACAGGTAACCTGGGTGAGACAAATATAAGGCAGAGATGGCGATGCTATTGCAGATGCAGAGTAGGAAAGGAGTATCTTCTGTTTAACTTCTATGTAAAGATGGTGTAAAGCATGTGTATAATAAAAAAAAAATTCTGAATGGAATTTGAAATAGTCGCTTACAATAAAGTGAGCTGACAGTGCTGCAATGAGATGGCTCCTGCCAGGACTGAAACAGGAGCCTTGAAGAATTTAGGCTTCAAGGTGTTGGACTCGGCAGTGGGATGCCTCTGGCTCCTCTGGCCTGGGCAGACCGATGGTGGTAGCAGTGCACTTGTGTTAGTGCTGGCATAGCCCCGTGGAAAATTGTTCTTATCAATCGTGTAATCTTTTGTCAAGAAATTGCAAGGTGCTTTAGTCTTAGTCCTATTTTTAAATCCATAGGTATAAACACTTTGATCTCTTCCCAAACTCAGTTCAATGTTCACATCAAGCTGTTGATGTCAGATGTTTTGCATAATCCATTTTTCCAGACTTACAGCCCAGCTAGAATTGGATTTGACTGATCGGATTTCTTTTTAGTCTAAATTGGGAAGCAGGAGGGCTTGGAAAAGGCAAATGCCATGTGATTTTTCTGATCTTCTACCATCTGCTCTGATGTTTGATGCCTCTGAAGTTAGGCAGGATTGAAGGTGAGGCTGTTGCTGAAGGCTGATGGGGAGAGGCACCAAGGAACAAGAGCCAAAGGGGGCATAGTGTCCTGAAATACTCTGGTAGGTGCATTCCCAGGGAAAGCGCTGGGCAGTAGAAATAACGAGGCTGAGAAGGAAAGAGGATCATTACATCTAACTCTATGCTTAGCTGTGCTCTTTATTTGTCTGTACACCTGATGTTCTGAGAGGGGAGGTTCACCCATGGGTAGCTGGGGTTTGGTGCCTGCCTGGAGGAAGGGCTTATGTCCAGGCCGTTCCCAAAGCACCCACGCGTGGCTCCCCTGGAGAAGGGTGTGTTGAAAAGCAGAGTGGTGGTGCCAGGGCTCACGCAGCCCCGTGCTCATCGCTACGGGTGCTTTTTGTGGTCTCATGCTCAGTCACTGTCTCACAGCACTCATGCTCAGCTCTGGCAGTATGGGAAAATACTTTTTTTTCTTTCCTCCTCCTTCTTCTCTTCAAAGGAAAAACGTACCTCAGAAGTTTAGAAAGTATCTCAAACATATTGCCCTTGAAGACCCCGTATTTAAGGTAATTTAATTGTATTCTGGGATCTGATGCATGATATAGGAACACGGGAGCTGTGCTGTAGGGCAGCCGCATCCCCTGGGGTAAGGGACCTTTAGAAGCATCTGGCTGAGAACCTGTTTTGTTTCATTTCTTTGCCTTTTAGGCCTCACACCCTAACACACGGGGATGCAAAAGGAGATGTTTTTGCAATTTGCCATCATCTGTTCCTGAGCTCATCATCTCGCTTCTCTTTGATTTTGCTGTCTAGGAGCCCATCGGCTCAATTCCCAGCGGGTTCCCGTGATTCCCAAGTGCTGCTCCTCTGCAGACCAAGGTGCCTCCGTGGGGCTCCTGGGCCCTGTGGGGACGGGATGGGGCATCCCTGGCTCCCCAGGGCGGGCGGCACAGGCAGATGGAGCAGCAGCACTGGCTGCAGCGAGAGGCAGCGGGGCGGGTGGCTTTGCAGAGGGATGGCAGAGCCCCGGCTGGGCTCCCCTGCTGTGGAGAGCATATGAAAGGATGAAGTGCTGCTGGACATCCTCCCTCCAAAGCTGGGCTGGGAAAGGCGCAGGCACAGAGCCCCCCCTGAGATCCCTCCCAACCTCGAACGGTCCATGGACCTACGATTTCTGCATCCCTCAAAAGGCAGATGTGCATTGCAGCTTTTATGGTGTTTTGGCACCTAAACCCCACTGAGATGAATGACACGGTGTTGCCGAAAGTCACTCACTGGGTGGTTTTAGCGTAGTTGCAACTCTTCTTAACAAACCTGGCTCTAGGGACTTGTCCCAGGTCACCGCATAGGGGTGGCAGAGCCGGGACCTGACCGCAGACCTGCGGCGCGGTGCTGCAGCCTCGCGGGCCCGCCGCCCCTCTGACGGCAGCTCCCGAAAAAAGCCTCTCCCGCGCTCGGCAGCGAGGCTGTGCTGCCTCGCGTTCACCAGCGATACTGTCACAAGAGTGAGCAACGCGTCCGTGGCTGGCACCTGACCAGCTGCCACTATTTTGAAATAAATTAATTATGCATGAGTTAGGGCAAAGAGAGTCACAATATTAGTTTTTAATTCTTTTTAATTTGCTTTCTTAGAGGCTGAAAAAACATCCTTTGGAGAGAGACGCTGAGGTTTGAAAGGTGCCTTCGGCCAGCCGGCAATTCTGAGACAGCCCTTTTAGAATAACTTTGTCTTTATAAATAGAAGTTGGGCTTGTCAGGGCTGCTCCTTGCGGCTTCTTGGGCACGCAGAGGAGAGAAAGGCTGAAGGAAGCCCAGGCGAGACTGACTGTGTCTCTGCGGAGGGGTGGGCACAGAAAGCCCACGCTGAAGTCGGCTCCCTCCTCGCTGCTGTTGCAAAGACGATGTGCAGTACGTTTTGTGCTGGTCGTTTGTGGGGAAGTTAATTCTGCTGCGAGGAGGAGTGTTACACACTGAGTAAACAGCTCAGCCCGGCTCTAATAAGAGGGTTGCAGCCTGCTCCCTCTTGCACCAGTGTAAGTGGGGTGGCCGGACAAGCTGGCCCATCAAAGGGTTCCTCTCCATGGCCTTTTGGTTTGAGTGCCTGTCCCGCAGCACCGGAGCATGAACCAGGCTGTTGGTGGGCAGCCGGGAGCCGCGGGCAGCTGCTGGGGGGCTGCGGACGTGCATCCCGCGCTCGCTGTCCGTCTGGGGGGACAGCAGAGGCCGGAGGGGGTGCGGGGCTGCCAGACGTGACCCACCTGGGAGGCAGCAGGAGGTGCCTAGAAATGTGGGTGGGTAAAGCAGAGCTCTAGGAGGAGGAGTTGTAGGACTACCCAGGGGTGAGGTTTTATTCAAGCAAGCTACGCTTGCTCAACGCAGACGAGGTTCAGAAGAGCAGGCAGGGCTCACGGGATGCGAGAACCCAGGAGCAGCCCCTTTTCTACACTGATTGTGAAGAAAACAGACCTCTCCCTGTGCTCGTGCGGTTCTTGCAGAAGAACTGTTTTAATGAAGCCAAAACAAAGGTTTCTGCACATGCATGAGATGTTTAATCTGTCCTGCTGAAAACAGAATGATTGATTGAAAGAGAGAAAAAGCACAACCTGAAATAATCTTGTAAAAGATCTTGATTAGTTCACTATAAGATTGGAAGTACAAAAGCTTCCAGGTAAAACACTGTCAAATGAAAAAGATACACAGGAAAAATGGTCAGAAAGTTGCTTATGAATTACAGGAATCCAGTGCTAAATAACAAGTCTTTCAGCGAGGCGAGAAATCCTTCCTGGTGTCCTGTATTGCCTCACCACGCCTGAAACTTGCTCCCGTCAGACGAGGAAACTCCTCTCCCGGAGCAGCCCAGGCGCGGGGACGGCGGCCGGTGCGGGGCCGAGGCCGCTGCTCTCGCAGCCTCCCTTGTGCGTGTCCTGGGTGCAGGCCCTGCTCCTGGCACTGGGTAATTAGCACCGGCAGACGAGGTTGCTCTCCCAGGATGCTATAGTAAGGGGTGACTGGGTTTTATTCCACAGGGGATGGTACCTGAGCCCACTGTACCGTGGAGGTGACGGTACCCATTGCCTGCTCGGGAATACTCAGGTACTTGCGGACGCTCGTGGTGCAGACGCTGCGTCTAGCCTGTCTCTAGAAGCGCACCCCTCCAGACTGCACGCAGATGATTTGCTGCCGTTGTAGTTAAAACCACATGGTGCTCGAGGGTGCCACGCACCGTAACTTGCAGGAGAGTTTAAGTTTGTTGTACAGGTGATAAGACACGCAGGAATATGCCTACAAACATTCAAAAGTTTTGCCCCTCAGGTTACTGCCATTGCAGCCCTTCCAGGTATTTCAAGGAGAAACATGCCCTTAAAGTTCAGATAGTTGTTAGAAAAAGGCACCGTTCTATGTTTTTAATGCTTTTAAACAAAGAAAAGCCACTGCATTCACCACTCCACCACTCTCCTTTTTCTAGCTCATAGATGTTTTTATCTTACATTATCACTAATGATTGCTAACATAATAATAACAAATCAAAGAACAAGTGACCAAAAACACTGATCTCGTGCTCTGGAAATATGTATGGAAAGAGAAAGTTCAGGTCTGCTTTCTAGGTTTTGTACACATGTCCTTGGGGGACCCCCCCTCACCGGGGCCGAGTGCCGGGCAGCCCTGGGGTTCGTCCCCCACAGAGGCTGCAGACGCTGGCGTTGGCCACGGCCTCGGGGTGAATTTTGAGGCTCTTGGTGTGATATCTAACCGCATCGCGGGGTGCTGCTCCCCCTTCCCGGGGAGGCGAGGCTCTCCCCCTTCTCTGCTCCGCAGCAATATCCAGAGGCCCCCGCACAGCGAAGGGCCCCGTGGCCCCGCTGGCAGTCCCGGGGGTGGCCACATGCTTCCAGCGTGGCGAGCTGCCGTCGCAGCACCCCCTCTTCGCAGCAGCCTCTTCTCTTGCCGGCTGGCGCAGCTGCGGCGAGCAGGGCCAGGGCAGTGCCCGGGGAGCTCCGGGCTCCCCCAAAACGTCTGCCAGGGGAGCGGCGCCTTCGGAGCAGATCCTGGTCCCTGCGCCAGCGGGATAGTCTATCGCTGGTCGCACTGGCGCTGGGACAGCTCACCAGCTCCCGCAACCACAACACGTTTCGTTTTAATAATTCGAGGGGGAAAAAGCAGAGATGAAGGGGAGGCGTCCCAGGAGCCTACTGGACAGCCTCCGCCTCCTGCTCCGGCTCGTGCGGGTTCTTCCCGTCGTTCTGGATCAACTGGACGATGTGCGTCAGGTCCAGGCTGCGGGTGAGGATCTCGAGCAGCACCTCATCCTTTTGCACACCCTCCATGAACTCTTCCAGGGAGAGCTCGCCTGCGAGAGCACGTTCAGAACAGGTCTGTTAAATCCTGCAGCCTTTTTCCTCCCTCCGCCGGCAGCCTCGGAGCAGCCCCCCAGGAGCCGCACGGACCTTAAAACGGGAGCCTTCCCGAGGTCCCGGGTCTGTGTATTGTACACCCCAAACCCCATCGCAGCTAAACCCCACGCAGATCCCGAAACTGCCAGTATGAAGAGGGGCAGTTTGCAGTGTCCCCTCGGGCCAGCTACAGCCCGTGGGGGGGACGGGGAGCTAAACCTTCACGGAGAGCCGTTCTCTGCCAGCTCTCCCCGTGTCCTGGTGTTTTGGGACATCCAACCTCTGGAATTGCTCTGTCAGGCTGAACCGCGGGTAAGGGGGAAGTGGGAGCAGTGTTTGGCATTGCATAAGAAAGTTCCTCACCATCTCCATTTATATCAATTTTGTCAAACACCATGTTAGTGAATTCCTCAGCTGTCATCGTTTCGTTGCAGCGGTTGATAGCTCGAATAGCCTGGAGGGAAAGAAGGACGCAGAGCACAATTACTGGGTGTTGTGCAGATTCCTGTATCCATTGGTACCAGTGGTTAAGTGACCGGACATGAGAGGCCAAACTTTTCTGCAGGCAGGTAGGTTCTGAAAGGAATAAGTCCCTTCTAAAAAACTGGAGACTAAAAACACTTAAAAAGGCAATCAATGCATTAAAAGATTATGTGGGCATACTGGGATAAGCCAGGAGCCGTTCACCTCCACAAATCCTTAGATTAAATTCAAGTGCTTATCTCAGCCGGGCTTTCAGTGGACGTGGTTAAACAACCTGCAAGGAGAAGACGAGGGGTTGCTGCGTGTCGGGGCGTGCGGGTGCCGTGGGGTGTTGGAGGCAGGGAGGCCAGCCTGGTGGCAGGACTGGCAGAGGACAAGCAGCAGGTTTGGCCAGCGCCTACTAATTTACCAGGGAGTTGTCTTTCGGGTTGGAATGTTCCTGTTACAACCTTTCTGTCTACCTGTGTTTAATAACCATCGTCTGTGAAAAACGGAAAAAGCTGAGCCCACTCACTTTGATGATGTTCAGCAATTCTCCCCGGTCGATGCAGCCGTTCCCGTCCACATCGTAGAGCTTGAAATACCACCGCAGCTTCTGATCCACCTTCCCTTTCAGGACCAGACTCAGAGCTGCCACATACTCCATAAAATCTATGTAGCCATCCTAAAAGCAGAAGGTTAGAAGCTAGGTGAGATGAAAAGCGAAGAGTCAGGCAGTAAGTGATTTTCCTGGTCACTTTTGGAAGTCCCCACTGGAAGGCTTCAGTGTGTGGCCACCACCTCGAGAGCAGGGGCTTGGGGAGCACAGAGGCACCAGTTAGAGCCCACGCACCATATGGTGAGGGCTCCACGTTAACCTGTGCAGAGTCGTCATGTGTCGATCACGAAGGATCTCGGTGTGTGTACCTGGCCTGGGGACTAACGAAGCCTAGAAAGGTAGCCTGTCCTAAAGGAATCTCTTTATGCAAAGCGGTGTAACTCAGAGGTCAAAGAGGAACAGGCTTATGGAGATGAGCCCTGATGGATTACCTAACGTTATCCTGTCTGCACACACCCATAGCTCTTTGCTGCTGCAAAGGGGTCTCGCACGCAAACCTCCAGGAGAGGAACGAACTCAGGAATTGCCCCAGCACGTTGCTGACATCTCGGGCCGGGAGGGCGCTGCTCTGTCCCTGTGCCATTTGCGTACCTGCTTCACATTTGGTCACGTCAAAAGCACAAACAATTTTATCTTTGACTTTCCTCCTAGGTGTTTGCCCGCCACCAGCGCACTCCACGGTGTTAAGAGACGTTCAGCTGGGCCCGCAGACGGCTCTCCCGCCAGGCTTACGGTGCCAATGCAAAGCCGTGCTGGGGTGAGCTCCCGTGCCACCACCCTCATCCCGGCCCTGCCCCGTGACGTTCACAGCTTCTAGGAAGTTTGCTAAAACGCGTAGTGCCCGCCACAGAGCATTTCGATGGCACGGACCATTGAGATACAAAGCACTTTGAGGGAAAACGGTACCTACTATAAACCACAGAAAGTCTTTGGGAGGGAACAAGCCGGGTTTTGTCAATGAGCAAAGCCACCGCGCCACGGGGCAGGTTCAAGCAGAGATCATCTGCTTTATCCCACTGAGCCAGATCAGGTATAAATAGCCGCTGAGCCCCATTCCCAGCAGGAGTTCCTGTGCATCAATCCCCTTCTCAGGCATGCGTTCAAACATGGGGCAGCGAGCAAGGTAAAGGCCAAGGCACAAACAAAATACCTAAAGGATTTACGGCCTAAATTGTATTATTTTCAGTGGGATTAAGCCCATCAAGCCCTTCAGGTTGCCATAAAACATATTCCTCATCTCGCATGAGGTGCAATTCCAAATCATTTGCAAGTAAAGGAGGGTGGTCTCCTCTCAGAGGTACAGCATCCATCTGCTTCTCTGGAGCTGCTCCTGAGGCGGGCGGGCAGCGTTCCCCCACGCGTGCAGGTGCTCCGGGACTGCCCCGCTCCGGCGTCCCGCACCGCGCCAGCCCGAGGGGCAAAGCCTCTCCGCAGGGAACAAAGGGCCCAAGCTCCTTATCGTATGGGACCGAGCACACGTAATAAAATCAATGAAACTGTAATCCATTTATAATTTAAAACAATAGAAAACCAAACCCGATCTGTTCTGTAAACCATAGCTCATGCCACGCTGCATGGCCCGGGAACTCGCTGTTTCTGCATGAATGCAGCGCTTGTTCTCACGCCGCTTGCTTGTTCCTTACTGTCACAACATTCGATATTTAAGGACTAAAGGGAACTTCATTTTAAAGGGATCAGAGACTACCAGATACACCACCACTAATTTAATAATTTAAAACTAAGAGGGAAATACCAATTCTGGGAGAAGTCTATTTTCTCCGAGAACAGTCAGCAGGTGAGGAGTTTTTGCTGACGTTTTTCACCTTACCTAACTGATTTTACAATTTATGAGGCCATAGAGAATCGGACCGTACATAGACACACATCTATATTGCATACACCCAAACACACCAGATGCGATTGCAGGCAGGGAGCAGAGCACAGCTGATGCCTGCGCAGGCTGAGCAGGAAGGACAATATTTACCTTATTAAAGTCAAACGTCTCAAACATTTGCTCAACGTATTTGTTCGCTGCCAGACTCAGGTTTTTCAAGCCAAAAAACTGTTTGAACTCATAGAGGGTGAGCTGGCCAGAAGGACACTCCGTCATGAACTTCTTATACCACTGGTGGCACTCGGTAGAGCTCAGCTCCTCCACGGCTTTCCCATCCATGTTCCCCATCTCCACACCAAGTGCTGGTCACTTTGCAGCCAAAAATGGATGTTTTCTGAAATTCGAGGGCTTTCTTTTAAATTCTGCTTCTTGCCTTTAAAGTCCAAATGTGCCCAGCCCTGCAGGGATCACAGTATCAGGAAAAAACAAACCGCCTTGTGCGCGGGCCGTGCCGATTCAGTGTTGGTGGTGAGGGACACAAAAGACACCTCTCCCCAGGAAAAATCAAAAGCCCAAAACCCTCTTTGGCCAAGAGGGTGACATTTAAGTACCCAGCAAATCCCTCGCCGGCCAATGAGGCTCAGGGGGGCGATGGGCTCCTGCCAGGCATTAAGAGTTCAGGGTTAAAATAGAAAGGAGGTAAAATGGGAGAGTCTCGCAGATTACAGGCCCAGCAGGAGATTATGAGGGGGGAATTTTCTCCATGATGGTGTAATCTCCTAATCCACTTCATTTATGATTTTGTGGGGGGACACATGAGCAATAACTTTTGCACCAAAATCAGAGTAAGAAGAAAGAGAGAAAAACAGCTGGAAGTCTCTGTGCTGTTACTGTCTTTTTGGTCTCCCTTAGCCTCGCTCGGGCTGGAGGATTTCCAGACGGGGCTGTCAATTTGAGCCTGAAATTCAGGGAGGGGGACGTGCCATTTCAGCTCCTATGAGAGATGCTATATGAGGGTAAATTTGATGTGCTGAGACAAACATAAAAACAGAATTGCTTTGAATGGCAAAGCTTTAAGTGCTTTAAAGGCAGACACCAGCTGCTACGATGACCTTCTCCCGGGGAAGCTCCCTCTCCACCCGTGCTCAGTCTCTCTGGTCCCACCGGTCCCGCACGCGGCACGTCCCGGGAGCGCCCGGGCCGCTGCCTTGCCACAACTCGGCTGGCGCCAGGGGAGTTGAATGCAGCTTCGATTTTCATTTCTAATGAATTACCATGAAAAATTCTCCATGTAAATATGACCAAACCCAATGTTGTTTTTACGCCAATGCACAGCATTCAGAGAAGGACTGGGAGATAAAAAAGTATATCCTCAGAAAGTAGCACGGGCCAGATCCTCCACCAGTAATGAAATGGATGTCGCTACTGGATCTCTACCCGCAGAGAGTCTGTCCTATAACACTTTTTTTTATCTGACAACTTTAAGACAAAGAAAGAGCCCAATTTTTATGTGTTGCAGAACTCGGCATTGCTTGTTCACTGAAGCCAGTTAGGAATAACTCTGCTAAAGCAGGTGGCATTACACAAGCATAAAGCAGTTATGAAAAAGGAATTAGATCGAGGAACGCTAATTGGATGTGCTAATCCTGCGCTCGCCAGCAGCAGCAGGCACAGGTCCCCGCTGCGCACAGCACCTGCGAGCGAGGTGAGCCTTCAGCGGGTGCCCTGGGCTCCGAGGCACCCGCCAAAGGGGCCACGGCTGGGATGGCCTGGCCTGGAGCACAGAGAGGGGCTGCAATATTGAGGCATGCATTAATAGCAGAAAGATTGCGTATTAAATGTGGATACAGGCTCGCCGACTGTTTCAAGAAGTGCTGGCTAACGGTGCATCCAGTTCTCCAGAACGGGCAATGCAAAAGCTGAACTGTTTTACGCTGCCTTCTGGAGAAGAGCTGCAGGGATGTGCCGCCTGAATTTCAGCTCCAATTACTATCTCATTTCCGAGTGCCACAAATGAAACATGCTTTTCCATTCACTAAGAAAAATACTTTGCCCGTGTCTAGGAAAGCCTAGTGAAAGAAGATGTCCTTTCAAAGAAGGAGCAGAACTTAGGCTAGGCCAAAGAAGCTGGCAAAACCTTTCCAGGTTTTGCAGCATGTGCTAAGGCCAGGCTTGTGCAGGCGAGCCTGGCTGGGTGGCCATTCACGCAGTGCCGTGCACTGCTGACACCCAGTGCCTCCGTGTAAGCAGTTGGCAATAAACGACAGGACAAGTTGGACTGGGTTTTTAGAGCAAGATCCACACTGCCTGTTTTTCTGGGGAGCAGTGACACAGCCTCACCACCCGTTCCTCGGCCCCTGTGTTCACTGCTGGTCATCACTCAGACGCTCGATGGGATGCTGAAGTCGCACCGGTCGCCGGTTTCATTGCTTGGGCTTTATTGCTCTCAACTACGGCTTTGTGCCCAGGATGGGTCTCCATTTCACAATGTTTGCACTCGGGACGTCCATCACCTTCCTGGTGTGATCGGTCTCGCGGTGGTAGCGGTACCCGCAGGTTGGCTTCTGCGCAGTGTAGAAGGGGCTGTACGAGTTGGAGCAACTTGGTCTGTAGAAGAGAAACTTGAAGGAGTTGGGCTGCCGGCCCCCAAAATGGGCAACAAAAGGAATGAAGTGAGCGGCCAAAGGCTGGTCCCTGTGGTGATCTGGTGGAGACTGCTGGCTCGTGGGGATGGGCGGCGTGCGAGAGACCTCCTGCATCGCTTTGCTCTCCTCCATTCCCTTTGGTCTCTTGCGGTCTTCGCCAGGGGCTTCTGGTGTTTTAGTCACCTGTGGAGCAAAAGAGCCAGACAAATGCATTGCAATTGCCCCCACACTTTGCCATCCTCATCAGTGCTTAAGGCCCCGACGCAAGAGTTGTGTACTGGTGACCAAAAAGCAGCAAGTTAAACAAACCAGGAGAGCTTGAGGAGTGCCAGCCTGCTTACGCTTGCTGCAAGGGCAGTCAATACGCAGTATAAATGCTGAGAAGTCAGGTATTTACATTTCTTTAGCTAAAAACCTAAGGTGGTGTTACTTAAAGAGAAAGTGAGTTTAAAATCAAATTATGTACTGGAAATATGGAAGCGACTTAGTGAAAATAAGCCAAAGCATACTGAGGGAACGCACGTGAGGAGAGTCGAAGGACTTGATTCTCTCCTGACTTGCATTTCAGCTGGTTATTTGTAACAGTGCAGAGTGAATATAAAGCGCTACCCTGTTTCTGGTGTTCCCGCTGTCGGTCTGACTGGCTCACTCTCATTGCTTTTGGGGGATGGATACTACGTTTTCCTTCTGTGTTTGGCACAGTGGAGCCCTGGCCCCAGATCAGGGTCTCAATTATAATAGCTATATATGACAGCAATACATGCTCCTTGTAAAGTCTTCACCAAACCACAGCCATGGCAAACCAGCCATGAAAATGGTTCAACCCAGTCCAACCCACAAGACGCAATGGGGCTTATCAGTGATGACAGAACCATAACACTGGCCTTTACAAACGCAGCCTGGGCCATCAGCCCAGCGGGCTCCTGGCCGCTCTGCAGGCACCCTGCACCTTGTACTGCCATGCTAATTGCTCTTGCCGTAACTCTACGTGGATTTTTTTCCCCCTGGAAAGATGAAGGGAAAACGAGGGTTGTTGACTCTTGTGAGGCAAGCTCTTCCTTGTCATCAGCTGGGTCACATTTCTGAAGTCTTGGAGCAAAGCCAGCGCCATCACCCGTACGCAGGGCGTGGGGGACCAAGGGCTGCAGAAGCAGCCCGTTTTGCCTGCGTGTTTGCACGAACCCTTTGCAGAGGAGGTGGTGTGGATGTGTGCCCCAGGACACGCCTGGGGCGGACTTGTCACCCAGGGCTGCTCCCAGGCTGCGCTTGACTGCGGAAGTATTTCTGCTGCTGTTATTTAACCATGACTCAGTTATCTTGTTTTCATTGATGACACCTCTGTGCTAATGGAAACTGGCTCTTCCCCCAGCAATTATCCGATTTACTCCTGGGCGTCCTAAATAAACGCTTTGCTGTCTGGCTTTATTTTTAACCTTGTAAAGAGGTTTCCTAGTTTCCGTGATGCCCTGGCTTACTTGGTGCTCTATTTCTGTTCCCTGTAGCTGGCTCTGAACACTGGCTCCTGAACCTATTAGGAGGGGGAAACCCACAAATTGATTAGAAATCTCCTTAAAGCCTTTGAGGGAAATGAGCAGATCCCCACGGGTTCACCGCCTCTTTTTGTCACTCCTTTCCCCAGTACAGCCACCTGCCAGATGCTTGGAAGGCTCTGCTGCTGGAGCTCAGGCCAAGTGTTACTTCAGCAGTTGCTGCCGCAAGGAAACGTCAGTCCATGTTTTCCACAGGGGATAAAATAATGGGATTTTCACTCCTAAAGAGCAGATTTTGTAGCACTGCAGTCATTTCAGTGTGGTTTGTGTAACCCTGCTCTGAACACACTTAGATTTGTTCAGAAAGGATTATATTCACGTACATGCATGATTATAGCTCATGGCCTTTCGCGCTTTGGCAGATAAGAGACAAGTACGCACACGACTGCTGCTGCAACTGCATCCACCCAGCAGGGAGGCATTAATGCTATTAAAGCAGTGCATTTGGGGTGTGGAGGTGAGGCCGTAGTTACTTTGAAAACCCAGCTGCTAAGTCATGTAGATGTTTTTGAGATGTGCAAGCCTCGCATGTGCTCGGCGATAGAGGGCTGGCAGTCATTTCCAGTGATGGGCAGGATACCGTGCCAGCGAGCGCTCGGCTTTCGGCTTTGCTCTTGCGATGGGGTTCGTCTGCCCTGGGGGATCCTGCTCCTCCTCTGGGGCGTCTAAATCTTGGCAGAAACGCCCTTCATGCCCAGGTGAGCGTGCCTGCTTACGTGATCACTGCCTTTGAGGGGAAGCACCAGGTCAATGTCCACAGCGCTATTTATGGCACTGCCAGGGCTCCGTGCCTGAATTGAGAGTCCCACATAATCCTATTGCATCCAGTCATACGTTTAGAGACCCCTAATCCCTCCCAAATTGTCTGTTGTCTCTCAAAAAAGATCCCCACAGGTGGGGTCGCAGAGAGAAGACTGACTTCGGTAATCGAGAAAGCACGAAGGGGTCAGACGTCCACCCCAGATGAGGCGTTCCCTGGGTGGCTGCCGGAGCCCTGCCTGGCTGCCGGCGCTGCCCGTCCTGCCCCTGCGCCGCTGCCACCCCCCTGGCTCTGCAGCAGGGAGTCCCCACTCCTGCGGCTCCCTGCTTGGCCCTGCGGAGCCATCCCAGGCTACCATGTGCGGTTTGCTCCGAGCCCTCAGCAGCCACGGGGGCAAAGCCGGCTGATGGCGGTGCAGCCGGGATTTGCGCAGCAGGGGAGGGACGATGCATCAAACCGACACCACCAGGACCCTTTTGTCCCAGCCACCCCTCAGGGCGAGGGTCTTCCAGCCCCCTGCCTGCAGGAAGGGGACACGGCGAGCGGGAGTCCCTCCTGCCAAACCGTGAGTCCGGGGCTCCCACCTGCGAGGTCATCTCCCCGGCGGGGACCCCGGCACGCGCGGCCGTCTGGGGTGGAGGCTGGAGGCAGCGCTGTCGGGGTGGGCAGTGCCAGCTGCCAGGGCCATCGGGGCCATTGTGACCACCGGGGTGTCACCAGGGTGTCACCAGGGTGGTGGCTGTCACAGGGGTGCCCAGGCCGAGCAGGGCTCCTCGGGCAGAGGGTGCAGAGGAGCACAGGTCAGCCATGGAGATGAGGAGGGTGCTGTTTCTCCTGGCCCGCTGGGACACGGGAAGAGCCGCACCCGACGGGAACCGCTGCTGCTGCCCGTCCAGCCGGAGCACTGCGGGCTGCTCTGCTGGCCCTGCCACCCCCAGCGAAATATGGCCTTGGCAGCGCAGACCCGCTCCCCCCTACAGACACGAGCGTCTTCTCTTTCCACGGGTGCAGTTTGCTGTTCTGCAGCCACGCAGGAGGGTTTCTCCTCCCATCCCTCCCTCCCTCCCTCCCCCGGGTCCGGCTGGGGAGCTGCACAAGCACTTTGCACACCTGCGAGCGCGGCAGGGAAAGATCTGCATCTGCAGGGTGCAGCTCCTCGCGCTGATGCAAAGGCAGATTGTTCTGGGGTGTTTACCCATATTAGGATCAAAGGCAGCCTCACACTGCGGTGTGTTACATCAGAGCCGTGCTCACATGGCTATTTCTGTGCCATAAAATCTGCTGGCGATCTTCCAAGTGCTTTCCCGTGCTTTGCGCCCAGCCCGGCCCACCTGTCCCTTTAGCTGTGCGGCCTCTATCGCTCAGGAGATCGCGGCGAGCGGCAGTCGTCCGCCCTTAAAAACACAGCCGTGCCACCAAACTGGGCATCTTTTCTGCATCTTTTGAGCTTGCACTTTGCAGACGTCAGCCCACCCAGCACCACACCTAGCACGCTCTTCTTGCTAGTCCTGAGCTTTTTCTGGTCTTCTGGGGGGAGGTCCATGCTTTACTGGGAGGTGGAAGGTGAAGAACGAATATTTTTCATCTGGAACAAATGAACGGGAGTGTGCACATGAGCTCTTGCAGAATTGTTGAGCAGCTTGTGTTCACTGGGATAAAAAATTCACCTCAAACACACATCCCTTCATGTTGTGAGGATTATGTTTTCCTACGCTCACCACCCAGGGTGAGGCCAACCCATCGCTGGTGGGGTGGCGGGGGTACGGCTCACCGCCCCCGGATCTCACGGCGCTGCTCCGGAGCCCCCGCGCCCCTGCCCCGGGGCAGAGGAACACCGCGGGAGCAGCTCAGGGAGCTGAATCACACTTTCCCGTCCCGCAGAGCGTTGCAGCAGCCGTGTGGCCCCTTTGAAGTCTCTTTGGTGTAATGACATTTTGTGGGACGCCTTCGTGCAGGAGCCCAGGCTTTCTCATTCCACGGGATTTTATTGGCTTCTCTTCTTAAAATAGTTCCTCTTCTCCTTCCCCTTTGCCTTGACTTTGTTTCCCTGTATGTTCCGTTCAGTTTGTTCAGTCAAAGACTGTGAATAGCAGCGAGCACGTGTGCCTTGCCTGTCTTGCAAAGATATTCATAGAATCATAGAATACCAGGTTGGAAGGATCATCTGGTCCAACCTTTCTATTGTGTCCTTTGTCTTCCCAGTGGTGAATGGGGCCCTCATTTCATCTGGTTTCTGCTTTCGAGAGGTGCCAGCGCATTTTCTTTACATGTCCGGGGCTCAGCTAGATGGGCTCCTGCACAGGGCTGCCTCCAGCTCCACTCTCCCCGGAGGAATGTTGTTTCACAGTTTCCATCCGATTACCGCTCTGATCTGCAGGCAAGACCATCCCTTTGACCGCGATCTCGGCTGATGTCCCTGCGGTGCGTTCCCCGTGCACAGAGCTCAGGCCGTGCAGGAGTCACGCTCGTGCAAACGTTTGCAGGGTTTGCAGGGTTGTTTCCTTTCCCCGTCTCACACAAACAGCAGTTAAGATAACTGTCAGAAAGGGTGCGAGCCCCGCTAATTGCAGGCCTTGTGCACGGCACGGAGCCGTCCCTTCGGCATCACCCGCTGCTCCAGAGCGGATCTCAGGAGCTCCCAGCTGGGAAGAGGCGTCCGACCAGCTGGATGGAGCTGCACGGCTGCAGACCAGGCTGCATTCTCTGAAAACTGTCTTAAATAATTATAACCCCCACATTACAGCCACGGTATTGAATCCAGGTGGTACGACATTTTAACTCTCCTTTTCTTTCCCCCTTTTTGCCATTCATGTTAATTCACTTTATTTAAGTGCTGCCTGACAATTTATACCGTGATTAGATTTTCCTTTTGAAATATCATAACAGTACTCATTTTTCATTGTTCCCAGGTGATTTAATGTGTTTCCCTAATTTGCACTTTGTGGCAAGAAAAGGAGGTGAAAAGCGTAATTTCAAAGTGATTAAATAAGTGATGTTTTTCACTGAAAAAAAGAAATCTGTATCATTTTGACTCTCAAAACGTGGTGGAAATAGAGATAGGTATAAGACAGGATGAACATACCCTCAAGCTGTGTTTCAGAGTTAATGTTTTGACAGCTATTTTGGGTTTAAAGTTCTCCAGAAAGCCTAGTATTTATTAATAACCAATGTTACTCATTAACTCTCAGTTTTTACTTGTATGACACAGAAAATTGTTGGCAGTGCCAGACACTTGCTGTTGTACCCGAGAGAAGAAATGATTTGGGGTCAAGTCCCACTGTCTTTAAGCCTTTGTATCCAAAAAATCCCCAAGCCTGATAACACACAGGCCGCACTGGACAGGCAGATGTTTCTGGCGGTGCACGGTCCCCCCGAAGCCAGCAGGGATCCACAGAGGGGCTCGGATGGAGGAGGAGGGGGGTTTTACCGCTTAGTGAGGCGCCTCCTAAACCCTCAGTGCTAATTTGCTTTCTGGTGTACACTCAGCAGAGGGAAAGGGTTACAGCTCAGCTTCCCCGGCCTCGGGCTGACATTTCCTTGTATTGCAAGGACACCTGCAGATCTCAGACAGGGACTTCAGGTCCCAACGCACTGAGCAAGGGGGTACGCAGGTGGTCTTGGGGCAGGGGAGCCCAGCCCTCGGTCAGGACTGCAGCAGCAGGCGAAGGAACAGGTAAACGCAGGAGACAGCGAGAGAAAGATCCAAACTCTCAAACCGCAACGTTCAGTATGCGACCAACTTGAAAAGCCTGATAGTTTGCGTTGGGTTGGGGTTTTTTAAGCGGAATCGGGTGTTCGGCGACATTTACCCCGCTGACCCTGGAGGCTGCCTCGTCCCCCGCGCTCCCCCAGCAGCGGCAAGGGGCTGACACCCAGCCCCAGCCCCGCTCCCGCAGCCGCACGGGGACCCCCGCCCCCGCCGGGCGGGAGGAGCTGGGCGGCCCGGGGCTCCCGGGGCGGCGGGAGGCACCTGGGCGGAGGGAGCGGCGGAAGGTGGGGCCCGGCCCGCCCCCGCCCCCGCCCCGCCGGCGGCCCCGGCCCTCGCCCGCCTGCCGCGGCGGGGATGCCCGGTGGGGAGCGCGGCGGGCAGCGCCAGGCTCCGCCAGGATGAAGAAGCATCACTCGGTGCAGGGCACCTTCAGCCGCCTCTTCGGGAAGCGCCAGCCCAGCCCCGCCGCCGCTTCCCTCTTCGCTACCAACCCGCCCTGGATCTTCACGCAGGAGGTGACCTCGGACAGCGCGGGTGGCACCGGTCAGTGCCTCCCCTCCGCCGCCGCTCTGCCGCCGGCGCTCGCTGGGGAGCTCCGCAGCGGGCGGTGGGAGCTCTGTGCGCGGCCACGGGTGACCGGGGCGGCCGGGACGGGGCCGGGCCCGGCGGGCGAGGGGCTCGGCCGGGGCCGGGGAGCGGCCGGGGCTCGTCCACCGCCCGCTCGGGCAGCTCCGGTTCGGTCGGGCCGGGTTCCGAAAGCGCGGGTTTCAGCCGGGGCGGCGGCGGGCTCGCAGCCGGGGCGAGGCCCCGGGCCGCTGGGGAAGGCGCGAAGGCTCCGCACCGGCGGGGCCAGAGTCCGCTGCGGGGAGCTAAACTGGAGTAAAGCAGGCTGCTAAATGGTTGAGAACCTGTTTTATTGCTCCCAGTAGCTCTTTCCCACGCCATGTTTGATCTGCTCCTTCCCAGGTTTTCGTTATTTACTTGTAAACCTGTTTCTTGAAGGGCTGTGTGCGAGGGGGGAGTCCAGGGTTGCATATTCCTCAGGATTTATTTGTATTTCTTTGTGGTTTTAATTGCAATACTGTGCCCTGGAGGCTCATGTAGGAGGGAGCCAAATTAACAGTAATGGAGCCAGGTAGATAAAAGATAGCAGTTTGTGGATGAAGTTTGGTGGCTGTAAGATTCCAATAAACACTTCCAAGCTTAGAAATGGAAGCGCCGCTTGCTGAGCTGTGCGATGTGAAGCGGTGTCCATTAAAGCTATTGCGAGGTGGCTACACCCTGAAGGCCAAGCTGCTGAAACTAAGAGAAAATGAAAATGTGACAGTTTTGTGCAACTCTTA
Organism: Platalea leucorodia; assembly: GCF_965183815.1. NCBI lineage: Eukaryota > Metazoa > Chordata > Aves > Pelecaniformes > Threskiornithidae > Platalea > Platalea leucorodia. Next base: position 3,794,593 of record NC_138841.1, read on the forward strand.
AACGCAAAAGGAAAATTGCTGATTTCTAACTGTCGTAAATCCGAGGAGGATTCAAGCCTCCCTCTGATGTGGTTTGGATTTAAAAAAAAAAAAAAAAAGTCGCCGTGTCTGCTCATTACAAGCCTGATTTCCGTGGCTGCAATTGCAGCACAAAGGCATTCCTTTCAGGTGGGGAACTGCTGTGTGGATCAGCTTGCAAAGTAAAAGCCAGGAGTCCTTGAAATCTGAGCGTAAATAGAGGCTGTTGAATCACTCCTTAGCATCCTCTTGGCATTTATCTCATTAATTTGTGTAGATTAGCGTGACACACAGAAGCTGAGCGACCGTGTTCGGACTAACGTGTGCTGCGGTGTGGGCTTGTTGCGAGGAACGGCGTGCTCACGCAGCCAAGCAATCCAAGGGGCGGATTTTGTTGTATCCTGACTTCCACAGTGCCACACTCTTACCCAGTGAAGCCCCGTCCCTGGCCCTGTTTCTTGAATATTTGCTGCGTAGCTTCATGCCATCGCTGCTGCCAAAAGGAGTCCACTGCTTCTGCTAATCCCCACCTTAGTTTTTCATACAAAGTAAACACAAGTTAAGCAATGTGGAATGGGTGTAGGTTTGCGTGGCGCTGACTCAGAGATTCCTGAACGCAGTGACTGATGCCGCCTCCTCGCTGTGAGCTGTGGATACCCCGGCGTCAAACCTGCTACACCTACTCCAGGTGATGCAACCCTGAAGTAGGAAGAAGTTCCTTTACCTGTGTTGCAGATTGCTTATTTTATTCCCCATGACTGAGAGGACACAAACGTCTCCAGAATGGGTTGAATGTCAAAAAGTGGCCAAAGCGTAGTCGGGGCCAGCCGCTTCTGACAGCCTCCGAAGGCGTTTCCTGGTCCCTCCTTCCAGGAAACGAAGCTGGCGGAGCACAGGTCTTACTGGTGACAGGCTCTTAGCAGGCAAGTCCTGTTTATCTAGCAAAGAAAACACAACTACAAGCACTTCATTTTACTTTAATTAAATGCATTCAGGTTAGCGATGCTTAGTAATCTAGGATCAAAGACCTTGTGATCTTTAATCCAGTTTCTCACTGAGTTTACCTAGTGTCTTGTTTAATATAAAACTGTCATCGCTTCAAGTCTCTGAACTACTCTATCGCTGTTCCACAAAGCTGCCTGAATCCAAACTCTCATGTTGCACTGGCCTTAATTCTTGCTGCTTACTCGCTGAATGTGGGGTCACCCAAGGGGTTATGCGAAAATGATAATAATTTGCTGGCATCTCCGCCGTCCTCGGGACTCCAGCAGCTCCTCCTTTGCGCCTGGGCCCCTGACAGGCAGGGAAGTGTTAAACTGGTGGTAAGACCACGCTAACTGGAGTGCAGGCTGATTAGTATTTTGAAAGCTGAAGAAAATGTCCTTTTTGTAAAAAAAATCCCTTGTAGTGGCAGAAGGTTGGGATAAGGGAAAGGAAGTCATGACTGACCGTAAGGACGGTGATAGGATGATGGATGCTCCTGGGTGTATCCCAGGGTAACTTGTGGTGTAGTGGGTGGGAGAAGGGAAAAGCTTGCATGCTTGCTGGACTCAGTGGCGTGTCTCAAGGTTATGCGGAATTCATCTGCCTCCAAACCCATAACTTCAGCAGAGGCTGTGGTAGCTCCTGCCCAGCCCCTGGCGTGGTCAGGTTCTTCATTCCAGGTGTTCATGCAAGTGCTTTTCTTCTGTGGGAATACACGCACAAGCATTTGCCCTCCTCTTTTTTTTTTTTTTTTTTCCCCTTCACTAAACCCGTGTAAATCTCTGTTTCCTTGGGATCTTCTTGCCTGATCTCTGCCCATCCAAGTACGGCCGAGACTTAGTGACAACCACAGCGAGATGCCGTGGCAGTCTGTGATGGGCTGGGGACCGCGGTCATCGGTTCCACCCGCACGGGCTGGGTCCGGCAGCGTACGGAGGGCACGGGCTGTGCCTCGGGCCAGCAAGGGGCCGTGCGGGAGCGGGGACACTCGGGAGGCAGCGGGGATGCTGGCTGGGCCGTGGCAGCGGCCGGTTGCTTGCACGGTCTCGGTCAGGGACTCCGGGGTGCAGCAGGCTCCTCGGGCGGGCAGTCCCGCTTCAGCAACCGCTGCCCGTGGGTTTCGGAGGCTTAGAAATGCAGCCCAGCCCCTTTGCCTGTGTGTGGAGCTTACACAACCTTCACCTTTCTGCTCCTCGGCTTTTAATGGCTGTGCGATACTTGACAGAAACTGTTTCTGTGCTTCACGCTTTAGCGTGGGGTCAGGTTTGAGGACTGCTTCCAAACTTTTTTTTGGGGGGGGGGAAGCTATTTACTTCTTGGTGTTTGTGTTTTGGTGCGGAGGGGGAGGTTGTTTGCTTCTTCCTTCTCACTGAAACCACTATCAAAATCTCTGTGGTGGGAACACTCCTGCAGTTTTCTCTCTGATCACAGCCGTTTTGCTCACTTTCCCCCTCCTTCATCAAACCCTCATATTTTCTTTAATGTTGATCTCCTTGGCTACAAGTTATTTGTGTATCTCCTTCCAGCCAAGGTGGGGCTTACATGCTTCAGTGCTTCTGCTTGTTAATTCATGCTGTTAATCAGACACAAAGAACGTAATTAAACTAATTTTATGGGCTTTATTCACTGTCAGAAATAAACCGGCCCAAAAGGTGTGGTTCAAGGTAAAAGCACAGGGCTGGGAACCAGGAGTACCCGACGGCTTCTCCTGCTTGTACCACCAGGGCTCTGGGACTGCCTTCTGCCGTAGCGTCTCCATTCATGGTGGTATTTCGTGGGAAGACATTCAGAGCGTTTCTCCGTAAGGCAGGCTGAAGCGTGAAAGTGTTGTGAGAAGCACGACTTGTCCTCCAGTGCCAATTGCATCAGGGGTCAGAAACCAATTGCTCCAGCAGCGTGCAGAAGGATGCTGCGGGCGCTGGTGGTGGCCGTCGACAGCAGGGAGAGCGGCTGTGGCACCTCCCTGCCGCTGCCCTCAGCTGCTGGCAGCAAAACACGGAAGGGGAAAACCCTCCTTGGGAAGCCCCTGCATGTCCCGTTTCCATCGCTGTGGCCGAGCGGCGCAGCGAGGCGTTCCCCTCCGCTCGCCCCGGTCCTGCTTGGCACAGGCCAGCGCGAATCCCAAGGGACGGTGCGAATCCCAAGGGACGGTGCCGCTGCCAGCGGGCAGCCAGGGTCAGGGACGCCTCCGCTGTCCCTCTCCGCTGCATAAATGACAGGGACCTGTAGTCGTGATAGGGCTGAGTGAAGAACCTGTAATTAACTCTGCGCTTTGATGCAACTGCTCTGCCCACGGAGCGGTCGGCAGGCGAGGAAGGGCAGGAGCTCGCTCTCTGCAGTCGGCGTGGTTGGTGGTTAGGCTCTGCTGCTGCCTCCCCCCGCCGCTCCGGCCGCTGACGGATGGGCCAAGATCGGATCCTGCCCGTGCTTACGAGCTGGCTTGTGTCACCTCTGTGGGCCCTGGGCCCACCTCCTGCTCTCCTGGGGGTCGGAGCCTCACGGTGCTGTAAAGAGCTGATCCCGTTGCTCCTGAAGCATTTTCCTTCCCTAAACATAATGTGGGTGGGGAGTGCATTGAGCGCTTATGCTAACTTTTGACCCTCCTGAGGTAAATTTAAGTTAGCTACTATTAGAAATAAGCCTTTCGGAACAGACTTGATGTCTGTGCTCTTTAAACTCCAGCGTCTGGAGCTCTGGGAAGGGTCTCTGCACCTTGCGGCTGTGTGCCAGGGCTGCCAGCGCCTGCCCGGGGGTCCCGCTCACCTGGGACCTTTCTCCTCCCATCTTCAACTTAGCTCCAAAATACTCATATACTCCTCAGAATCCGATGGGTTTTGCCCATTCTTGGGAGCTGATACAGCCAATTCTTCACAGCGCCTGTTAAAATTAGGTGGTGTCCAGTGTTGTTTTTCCTGTTACCTCGAATGCGGTGCTGCTGCTAACAGTCTTCTCTTCCCCTCAGGTGATGTGATTGAAGTGTACTATGGTGACAATCGCTTTGGGACAGTGACCGACTCGGGCACAGCAACGCTTAAACCTCGTCCGAGAGTCCGGCCGCTGCTGACTTTCCTACCCCTTGTGAGTATCCAGCTCGCCGCTGGGATTCCTTACAGCAGCGCGTGTAACCGGTGCCCAGAACCAGCTGGGCTGGCTGCTGCTCTCATCCTCTACCCGAGGGAAGAAAAGAAATGAAAAGCAAAACCACCCTGTAATGAAGCTGGATACAAGGGATTAGGAGGTGATCTGAGTTCAAGGCTTGTGTTGGACATAGGCAAGATACTCAGGCGAGAGACGTAAGCCTCATCAGACTTGTATTTTCAATTAAAAAAAAAAAGTTGCTGAGCATGTAGATGATAGATCTGGCTTGCACTGCATTTTATCTAACCGCTACTGGCAGTATCTCTCTCTGGATCGGGCATGTTGCTGGAGAGAGCAATAGCAAAACTGCCTCCTGTTTACAGCGGAGGAGCGGGGAGGCGATGCAGCAGGTGTCTGGGCAGAGGCTGATTTTCCAATCTCTGTATGAGGAAGACCATTCCCTGCAGAGCTACCGCTGCTGGAGCGGCAAGTGCCAACGCAGCTGGACCCAGAGGTGGCTTTAACCCAGCTGGGACCCCCCTGCTGCCCCCAGAAGCCGCACATGGTCACTGCTGGCTTCGATGCTCCAATGCTGCGTGTGCTGAGCAAGCTTTCCTCCCCCATGTAATGCACCTTTCCAAAGGTCTTATCCCCAAAAGAGTACAGCAAAGCGCATGATTGCTCAGAGGTATTTTGGAGATGGCAATAGCCAAATCTGAAGTGCTACACGCAGGTCACTGAAGGTCACTTAAGACAGTGAAGCACTTAAAAGCCCTTGGTCTCGACAAGGGCATCCTCTCTGAGAGCCAAGGGATGTTTTTCCTCATACATCCTCATCCTTTGGAGCAGCAGGCACCTTCAGCAGAAAATGGGCTGGTCTGCTCTCACCTGCGTGCCATTAGGAGTTAATAGGGTTGTCGGGTGTCACTTGGAGGACAACTGGGGGCGGGAGGGAGTTTATTTATCTATTTGAGAGCATAATTAGGAAGTTATGGGGTTACATGGGTTCTAAAAAGGGGTTGTGCCCTCTGTGATGCCTTCCAAAAGATCACAACTGGTGAAAAATCTCGCCTGGGCTGAGTTGAGTAACAGTAGGACTGGTGCCTGAGCAACTCCTCTCTGTAGTACAGGCTTGGGTGTGCGACCATAGCTGGCACCCCGTATCGCCAGGTTTTTAGAGTGCAACTGGCCTTTTGCATCTTTTTAGAGCTTTCAAATGCTTTACTAGTGGAAGTGTATGTGGTGGAGGAATAAACAGCACAAATGTCCTTGGGATAAATACTAAGGGCTGTCACCCCAGCCATGGTGCTTTCGTGCTGCCTGCAGAGGCACAGCAGGCTCTGGGGCTTTTTTCCCCTCAATTGCCCTTGTGAGGGTCCCTCTCGCTGTGCCTCTCTTCCAAGAGTAACAGGTTTAACTGAAGGATTTAGTAGGAATAAGCAACATTTTTTAAGGACCAGTCTGTTTTGGATATTTGCATTATTTTGATTAGGTTTGATTATGATTTCATTTGGCACAGACGCTCCTGCTGCCGCATACATACTTGCACTGGGCTGTTCTGCAGCTCCAGCCTTAACCCTTTCTTTCCACCCAGCCGCTCTCCTGCTCGGGGCAGGGGGAGGCTGCGAAGCAGCTGCCTGCCTGGCTGTGAGTCAGGAGGATGCACACACCCTGCCCGGCAGCCGGGCCCGCCGGGCTTCGTGTGCCTGTGCGCCTGGCAGCTCTCCCGGCACCGAGCAGCCTCCTCCGCCCCGAGCCCCCGGCCCTGGGCCGTGCCGCCAAGCGAGCTGAGTTGCAGCAGGGATTGCAGGAGAGGGGGCTTCACTGCCTGCCTCCTGGGCACCACCACATCCCCCTGCCCACCCGGCTTCCCAGGTGCTGCAGGTGCAGGCAGAGCTTTGGCATCCTGGGGGAATAAATTCCTTTAGTTAACCACCAAACTTCTCTAGCTCTGCTTCAAAACAAGGAGTTTGGGGGTAGCTCTTCATATTTGGGGAAATCCTTGGCCTCTCTGAGACCCCAGGATGCTAAGCAGTTTTATTTTGGTGCATTTTTTGTAACAAGCAGCCTTAAACCTACTTCATTTCATGGGTGGGAAACGTGGGCTCCTGAGGGACCGGGGGAGCTGGGGACCATGAGGACAGGCAGGCTCCCCTTCGCTGGGGACAGGGGGGTATCTCACTCTGTTCCAGCGCTGAAGAGCGATTCCTGGTGGTTACAGTGAAAGCTCGCCTCAGCGGGATCCTTGGCACACATAAATCCGATTCAGGTACCACAAACTGGAAATGCCGGTTCCTGGCGCGCCGCCCCGAGCTCAGCAGCCTGCTCTGAATCAGCTGGAGGTTTGCTGTGCTGGGCACACCCCTGGCCAACACCAGAGAGGGAAACAATCTTTCTACTCATCTCTGGAGACTGGCAGCGTACTGGAGATGCTTTCCATTTTAGAGGCCAGCTCATGACGTGAGGATGGGTGGTTTTTGAGAGAGATGCTGAGCGTTAGCAACTGCAACAAACATTTTTGGTGTGAAACAGGCTTGCCCAGTTTTTAGGACCAGTTGAAATGACACGTCCAAAATTACTACTCGTTTATGAAATGTGGACTCTGTTTCCTCCAGCTTTGCATAGATCTCTTCCGACTGCCATTCCCTTTCTATTCCTGCCCAAACATGTGATGGCGTATGTTGCTTTTAATTCAGTGCCCAGACATCTTTGTTTCCCCGTAAATGAGCAGGTATCCTCAGTGTGCTCTGGAGACTGGCAGCAGTGAATTTCCATCGCAAATGGGAACTGCTGGGTTTTTTTTCTTTGTGTTTTTTGGTATCTCATTGCTCTGGACAGTTTCATTATCGGCTGGTGAAGTGCCTCTGTTAGCCTTTATCTTCCCTCTGGCTTTCAGCTGAAGTTAAGGATCTTTCCTCTGCATTGTACTGTATCTTTGGGACCAGTAGAGAAGTCTTAGATGAGGCTATAAGGCTCACCTAATCTGATGTTCTGCCACTAACAGATCTGTCCTAATGCCTTAGCAGACCTTGGCTTCTCCGTCAGCACCAAGTTGTCCGATCAGGTGTGCGGTCCCAGGAATGTGAATTCCCACTCACTCTCTCCTGGCTCACCAGTAACTGGCTCATTCCCTTGTGGTTATAGATCATCTTTGGTCATCTGCAGGGTGATGGACTTTGCAAGCGAAGCGTGGGTATTTTCGTATTATTTTGTCAAAAGCTGGGGGATTCCAGGGCTCTTCTGAAGGAGCCCAGGCTGTTGCTGTTAAAGTCGGCTCTGCCCCAGCAGCTCCCAAGTTCCTGAACCCCTCCGCCCAGGGCAGCGTGCAGTGTTAATGTGCTGTCTGAGCCCGGGATGGGGCTGGCTGTATAAACCAGCTTGACCTTTGATCAAGAAGACTTTGGAATCCTATAGCCATCTCTTGTAAAAATAGTGATAATGCCAGTGAAAGGCAAAGGGCATGGGCTCAATCATTATCTAGGCTTTTGTATGCAGAGAACCACTTCGCTGAGCGGTGCAGGCTGATGGTAGGATAACCCTTCCTTTGCACAAGGGGCTGTTAACAGGTAATGCAAAGAGCTGCCTGGGGTGAGTAGGAGTGCAACAGGGTGGACCCTGGAGCCTGGGAGCAGGGATGTATGTCCCTGACCACTGCCCGTGGGTCTGTGAGCTCCTGCGGCTCAAGGAGTGTTATTTCCTTGCTATGGGTCTCTCCCAAGGCTGGTATGTGAAAGCCCAGTCTGCTGCTTCAGTCCTTACATCTGTGCTGACAGCCTGATTCAGCATCCGTTTGTGTTTCGGCCGTGGGTGCGTTAGCGTACGTTTCACGAGCAACTCCAGTCCCTCTGCAGAGCGATGGTAGCAGTGAGTCACTCGGGAAAGGAGAGGCTTTCTGCTTCTGGCAGGCGTGTGAGGCAGGAGCCCTGGTCAGCCTCCAGGTGAGTCAACGTGCCGTGAATATCTCACGGTGGGTGGCTGTAATTATCCAAAGTGCCCTAGCTGTAAGCATCCTCGCAAACGTGTAGGCTGCTAAATTGCATGGTCCTGTACCAGCTAAATGCACTGCCGAGTTTTCAGCATGAATGCGAAGGGAGTAATTGAGAGTGAAACACAAACCACACAAGTAGCAGTTTTCCCCAGACTGTTCAGATATGCTGGTGCCAGTTTCCCAAAAAGCTGGAGGTCTGTCTGTGAGTTCAGTGCGGTGTGTACGTGACTGCAGCATGGGCTGGCAGTGCTTGCTGGAGAGCAATACCCGCAAAACCAGTGGGAGCTATTAAATTTGAGTGGTACGTGAATGGTGAGAAACTAGTGCTGCTGGTCTTGGGCTGGGGAGCCCTAAGCTTGGACGTGAAAGAGCCGTGCTCCTCTCCAGCCCCTCTGCACCTGGCAAGCACAGGGGAATTGTGTCCATGGCTTGTGCCACCTCGATCTCTTCACTCGTCCCCTTAAAGCCTGTCAACAGCAGCTACCGCGGGGACCTCCATGTCTCGGAAATGGCCCTGGATCCCAGCAGGCCCCTGTTGGCATGGACGAATTACCAGCTATACAGGCTAGGGCCTGCTTGTCAGCACTTTGCTCTGATACCCTGGGCGTAAAACTAAAACAGCTCCGTTTTGTCCACTGTTGCAGAATGCCCAAGAACCCCATGGGGTGGCTGTGCCAACACCCTCGGTGCCAGAAGACTTTGAGGAAAAAGCAGCTCTTGGTAAGGGATCTTCTCGGCTGAGTCCTTGACTGGTGCTAAGTGCTCAGCAGTACCGTGCCCGCGGGGAAGGAAGCGTGTGTCTGTCAAGCTCTGGAGCGGACAGTCTGATCATGAGATTTTTTCATGTTAAAATAGAGTCTACTATTAAATATTTTTTTTAAGTCATTGAAAATTAATTAATTTCTAAGGGGTGAGGCATAGTGGCTGTTAGAGTTCAGCAAGCTTTAGACAGCTGCTGAGGAGAATAGACAGGCTTCCTAGGAGGACAGCTGGCCGGGGCGATGCTAGCCGTCACGGTGCTGACTGCAAAGGTGCTCACACCGCTGCGCTCTTGCTCTTCCTTGCAGGCTCCAGCTCCCAGGTCAATGGGAACTACCGAATGTACAGCTCGGTGGGGGACCTGCGCCCACAGGCTCTCGAGGGGGATGACCTGGATGAAGACATCCCTCCACCGCCGTCGGTACCCCCGCCACCCCCTCCAACGGCACCGGCACCCGCACCCGCGCCACCACCTCCAGCCTCGCCGGTCCCTCCACCACCTGAAATGCTGCCTCCACCACCACCACCGCCACCGCCTGAGATAGTGCCGCCACCTCCTGCCATGGCACCTCCGCCACCTCCAGCCTCTGCCCTGTCCTCCCCTGGCACACCGGCTCCTCCAGACTTCATCCCACCAGCCCCACCGGGTGTCCTGCCGAGTGCCTCGCCGCTCAGCCGGGCCCCGGCACCTTTCACCACCGGCATCTCCAAGTGGAAGTCCGAGACGGTGCTGAACACGAGGCAGGCGGATGCCGAGGGGCCGCTCTGCCCTGCTGAGGCTGGGGTGCCGGCTGCCCCTGGCCCGAAGGAGAGTCTGCAGCCCAAGCACTGCCCCGAGCCCCACCTCACCTTCCCCAGGTCCTTCAAGGTGCCCCCACCGGCTCCAGCCCGGTCCTCCTCCATCCCCATGCAGGAGAGCCAGCCTGTTCGGCAGGAGCCCTTCACCAAGCAGCCTCACGCCCGGCCTCCCCTCCCACCCTGCTTCACCATAAGACCCGCGGCCAAGGCTCACGCAGGAGGAGAACCTGAGCAAAGAAATTCCCCGCTGAGACAGGCTGTCCTGAAGCCGGTTGTGCCGACTCCCCCACCACTGAGCCCCAAGCCGGGTCCAGGGCTCAGCCAAGGGACGAATCCTGCTGGTCGCCGGTCCCCGCTGCCAGGCTCCGAGATGGAGAAGGTTCCCCAGCTGAAAACAGCTGAGAGAGACTCTCCTCCAAAATCTGAACCTCTCTCTGCAAACGACCTAGACCTCCCCCCTCCGGACTACCCGACCTGCGAGGATGACTGGAGGGATGCCAGCAACCTGAGCAGGCTGCGGCACGAGCTCTCGGCCCTCCTGCGCTCCCCACGGAGGGAGGAGAGGACGCCGGAGAAGCCAGCTGCTCCCCGGCCCGCAGACGGTGATACTGACCATGCCGGCAGCCGTGGGCCCAGTCTCAATGGGCCCCAACTCGCCGGACCTGCCGGGAAGGATGCGCGGTTACCCGGGAAGGATGCGCGGTTACCCATGGGAGGGGAGAGCGAGAAGAAAGAGGTGCCCAGCGGCCCCCCCAGTGCCAAGGGGGGCTCTCCCAGCACAGCGCTCCCTGCTCCAGAGAGCAACCCTGCTGCGCAGACCCGCAGCGTGATGACAATCAGGAACGAGCTGGAGGCTGTGCTGTCCCTGAAGAAAGAAGGGAAACCTGCCCTGGGGCTTGGCAGCCAGAAGCAGGGCACTGAGGATGGCGGCAGCACCCCACGTGTGAGGAAGAGACCCCCCGACCTGAGGAAGAGCCCCCCTGACCCGGGTGACTCAGTGCTGCCAAAACTGGCCCCAAGCCCGCTCCCAGCACCAGCAGCTGCCGTGGAGAAGGATGAGATGGGGCACAAGGACCATCCCGCTCCTGCCGCTAGCAAGGCCACAGAGAACGTGACCCCTGCTCCCGGGTCCCTTGACAGCAGCGTGAGCCCCCCAGACCCACCTCAGGGACCGGCGGAGGAGCCCCCTGCTCCCACTTCCCCCTCACCCCCCATTTCTCCCGCACAGAGCCCAGCACCGCAGCCCAACGCAGCCATCTTCCAGTACAAAGTGCACCGGGCTGGGGCCAGCTCAGCCGAGCCACCCTGCGCCTCGAGCTCGGCCGAACCACCCTGCCCCACAAGCTTGGTCAAGAGCCCGCCAGGCGCCTCAGGAGCGGGGCAAGAGGAGGTGCTGATCCACCCAGTGACGGGCGAGCGGGTGGAGCGGGGCTCCCCTATGGCGCTGCTCCTGGCAGCCCGGCAGCGTGCCCAGCGGGGCCGGCAGGGTGGTGAGGTGGGAGCCGCGCCGCGGGCGAAGCCGCCCCTGAAACTCGGCAGTGCTTCGTCAGACACCATCTCCACCACCTTCTACCGCCATGAGTCCAAGCCCTACTCCTTCACCGTGGTGCCCCGGCCGCCCGTGGCGAGTACAGCGGGGTCAGGACGGAGCAAACCGTCCTTCTCCAGCTCGTCAGAGCAGGGCCGGGACGTGCGGGCAGCGGGTGAGGCTCAGCCCCAGAGCCTCCCCGGGCACCGGCGGGCCACTGCCTCCAGCCTGCTGCGGGGCCTCCTCGAGTCCGGGCAGCCGAACCAGCCTGGCCCGCCTGGCCATGGCGTACCCAGGGAGGAGGAGAATGGGGAGACGGCGCTGGACTACGGGATTATCCCCCCGCCCCCCGAGTTCAGCAACGAGGTGGACGAGGCCGAGGGGCCCCTCCCAAGTCAGGAGGAGAACCGCAAGTGCCCCAGCTTCCCTGACAGCAGCCGGGGCTCGGAGGCACCGCGGTATTTCAGGTGGCCTGGCTATAGCCGTGTCTGCGGGGTCAGCCATGAGATGCCAGCCCCGCTGCCCTCAGAGAAGACCAGGAGGAATGGCGATTTCATGCCCCAGTACCCAGACTACAGCAGCTCCGTCGGTTACTTCAGCCGCTGCCCGAACCCCCGCCCGCTGATCAAGAAGCGCCTGTACGTCTCTGAGCCCGACAGCTCCTACCCCCGGGCAGCCGCAGCGCCCCGGGGCACGGGCGCCCTCTCCTCCTACGGCCCCGGGGGGTACAGCTCCCCGGCCGGGGAGGGGGTCCGCCGCCTCGGCTCTGCCCACAGGAACGGCCCCGCGAGCACGCAGGGCAGGCGGACGTCCATCGATGCTGCTGGGAAAGCCGCGCCGTACGGCAGTGCCGGGGCTGACGCCAAGTATAAGGGGCAGAACGGGGATTTCTTGCCCACCAGTGTGGTGGCAGCCAGCAGGTACATGTCTCCCCTGAGCTGACCCCTTCTCTGTCCTCTGTGTCCCTTTGATTTGAAGGAGAGGAGGGCTGGGCCCTGGGCTGGCCCCAGAGCGGCGCAGAGGCCCTAGAGGAGTCATTGCCCCTTGGCTTGTGCGGTGCCTTGGCTGTGCTTGCTCCTGGCCACGGCAGTGGCGTGGCTCCTCCCCGGTCCCAGCCATAACCCTGGCAGCCATCGCCCGCTCCTCCCTGTGCCTTCATCTCCCTGAACGCAGATGCGAGGCAACAAAATTCACCTTGCTCCACTAGAAAAAAAAATCAAATAGATAATTGCAATATTGAATAAAAACAAAGGGTTTCCTTGGCTTTCTGTGACTCTCCGCTCCGTTTTCCCTCCAGACCTGCCCACGGCAGCTCGCAGTTTGGCGGACCCAGCAACACCTTCACAGTCAGGCCCGGGGCACGGCAGCCCATCTCCTACGCCTACCAGAGTGGCCACCGATAGCCTTGTCCGCAGGGCTGCTCCGCCGCCTTCGTCCGGCTGGGAAGGGGTGAGAAGGCGCCTGGGCTGCTCATCTCCTTCTCGGCGGGCACCAGGGACGGTCCCAACCTGGCCAGCAAACACAGTGCTTGAAACTACTGATGGAGGAGGCGGGGAGTGAACCTGGGACTTGGACTCTTCTCAAAAGACTGTCATGGAGAATAGTTACTACAGAGGACAGGCTGATGGCTTGTTACGTGAGCAAACATGGTTTTCCTTCTTCTATTCCCCCCCCGTATTATTTTCAAAATTGCAGCCTGATAGGTCTTCTAGGAAAGCCAAAAGCATCCTTAGTTCTCTTTGAGGAGCATCACCACTGCAGAGATTGTTTTCAGTTTGTTTTTTTAATTGATTTAAATCCAACATGCTTGGGAGTAGGGAGAGACCAAGTGGGAGATGTGCATAATGGAAGCAAGCCAGTGTATAGCTAAACGTAGGGGAATTAAAATAAAAATGTGAGGCCAATGGGATAGAAATAGAGTTTAGGATAGATCCTAACCTCTTCTGTCCCCACCTCCTTCAACAGCCTTGAGCAAATCAATTATGCCGATGCCTTAAAAACAGCTCCTGGCTTTCAGCGCCTGTCCTGCCGAGGCGGGGGCAGCTCTGCCGCGAAGGTCCGAGCCCCTTCTCCAGGGAGCCGCTGCGGCGGGCTGCAGCTTCGGGAGCACGGGCCCTTGCTTTCCTGTGCCTTTTGGTCACCGTAAATGTTTCCGTTGGTCTTTATTCCTCATGGAAGAGGCTGTGAGGCCTGGATGGATGGCTGTAAAGCACTTTGGAGACGTAAGACTTTGAGGGAGACTTAATACTTTGAGCAATCCTTTTCCTTTATCAGCTGGTGGGTGTCAGCAACTCACCAAGGTGCTGTGCTGGTGGTGCTTTCCTCGAGGGGTCTCTTGCCCCTTCATACCCACATAAACCCCACCTCTAAAAGCTAAGCCACGGTGTCCTTATAAACTGTTATACTGAGATTTGGCTTCAGTTTGTCTGATCTGGGGGACTAAGCAGCTAAATTTCGGTGCGGTTGTAGAGTATTCGGTGCCCGTGGTGCGTGGAACGGCTGCAGCGCCATAGCGAAGGGACCTGGCTCCCGCCGTTTCCATAAGCGCTTGTCTGGGCGCTGGGCGTGCGTGCGCGCCTGTCCCTGCTTCCCGCCAGGGCCGCTGCGAAGGAGCCAGTGATGGCTTGGGTGGGAGAGACGAGTAGCCTTAAAGAGAGTATTTTATACTACAGAGCGAGCAATACAGTCTCACGATAGGTGACCAAAGTTTTGAATGGCCAGCTTCCTGAAATGAGAAATACATCATCTTCCTCATAGGTAAACTTGCTGAAAATCACTGTAAGATAAGTGTAAAAACTTGTAGAGAATGTTTTCTAATCACTGACAAACTAAAAGCACTTTGAGACATTAGTCTACTTTTATGGAAAGCACTTTCTATTTTCAGTACTATACAATATCATTAGTTCCACTCCAGCTTATCCTGTGTTGCACACACGTATGTGTGTGTGCATGTCAGCAGTTTTTGCCCTACAGTTCAACTGAAAACTCAGTGATAAATTTTCCTTCACGGTGGAATTTTCAAAAGAGTTTTCTTGATATTAATGTCATGTTGTTGACGTTCTGCATTTTATGTTATTTCCAACTTTACCTAATAATTTAACAGCTGTTTCAAATATTGCAGCAGCTTCAAAGTATTCTGAACTCTACTTTGCTGTGAATAAAATGAAAACGCAAATACCGTAATTGGTCTAATAGCTAATTCAAACGGCATTTTTATGCCAGCAAGTCGCAGTGACTTGGAAGATTTCCAGACATGCTCACTCCAGCCAGTATTGAAGTAACATGCTTTAAATATCTGGGTGTTGGTTTTTAAAAAATGTTTATGGAGAAAAGTGACTATGGAGTAACTCCCTGGGTATTTAAGTGTGCCAGTGCCATGTAGGATAGCCCGCCCCCCCCCCCCCAACATGGAAGTTTCTCCGCGCGAGGAGCATCGTGAGGATTCTTATTTATCTATGGAAGTAAAGCCATGATCCTGGCTGAGCGGCTTCAGGGTCACGTCTTAGTATTGGATGAAGTTTCACCAGTTTAACTTGAAATAAAACAAAGCAGCCTCTCTGGTAATATTGCAACCTAATTGTTTTTTCTTCCCAATACTTTTTTTTCAAAATAATAAGGTATAACTGCAAATTACTTCTCAAAAGCAGTTTTAAATTTAAAGGCTTGTTGGGAGACTTCAGCCTTCAAGGCTGACTTTGCCCAGGAAGGGTGTGTGTGCAGTTTTCCCCCACAAGAATTCTCCTAAATTTGAGTGTATCCACAACACAAGTTTTGGGGTTTGGTTTGGGTTTTTTTTCGGGCAAAATGTGAAACTCCAATGGTGGTACTTGCTTTGAATTTCACATTTACTATTTCACCCAGACATGCAATTCATATGTAGTTGTAATATGGTGTTATATAGTGTGGAGTGTCTTGTTTCTAGCAGACATGTATTTGGTTATATTAAATATTAGAAGCATGATAATGTAAGTCAGTTTTCTGAAATAGCCATTATTCATTCAAAGAACACCCATTCTGGGAATGCATAGTGGACTAAGCTAAACTAAATCAGGTAGGACTCTGCTCACAGTTGTAAAACTGGTTAGCATGAATGTTTTAAGCAGTGGAACTGTTCTATTCTTTAAACACTTAGGGCTAGCCCTGCTTCTTTTGAATACATTAAGCAAAATTCTAGTATTTCAGTAACAACCAGCCATTGATGCTGGGGCCACTGGGAACTGTTTGTGTTACAAAGAAACCACTGTCAGAGCTGTTGGCAGCAAGCACTTGCGGAGTTAAATCCGTAATGAAGAGCGGGGACCCCTGGGCTGCAGGGATGGGGAAGCGCTCCCTCTTCCCGGCCCGGTAGCTTTGTCAGGACAGCACGTAGGTAAGCTCTACTCCGATTCCCGTTTCTGCTCCTTCTCCCCAGCTCTGTTTCACTATATAAATAAATTTAATAATAGAAGAGGAAGAAACTGAGGGGTAGTAACGGAGCAAAGCAACCTACCTTATAGCCCAGTCTTAGTGCTGAAAGCAATCTTGAAGCCTGACAACGGAATTATTCTCACTTCAACCCTCTGATGCAGTTTGGTCATTCAAGTCTCAATACAATTTAAATAGATCCCCTGCAGCTGCCTCTTCCTCAAAAGTACCTGCTGATGTAGTAGAACTGGTAGCTTTACTTGTAAAGTGTCAAATTCTCTTATTTATGAGTGCCATTGAACACCAACCTTCTTGCATTAAATATGTCTGGACGTATTGTTTTATTACACGTGTGGTCTGACTTTATTTAGTATTGCTTAAGGGGTCTGTCTGCCGCAAGATCAAGATCTTTGCGCGTAAGATTAAAAGGACAGGAAAACATAGCTGAAACTGGCCTCAGCAACATCTGACTTTCAGCTTACCGCGGGCTTGGTCCAATTTCTACTTTCCTCTTGTTGGTATAAACCCTGTGGCAATTTTAAGTGTTTTTAGAAGCCCGATGAAGGAATCGACGGGCAGCTCGCCCTAACTGCCCCGTCGCTCTACAAACAGCCCTCGCATCCAGCTGGTTAGGCAGGCTGGCAGAGGAGCTTGTGCAGTTCAGCCTGTGCTGCTTCTATAAATAGTTCTTGGTTTTGAGCTTTTCATTAGTAATGAAACTTGCATACTTATTTGCAAGTCCTAACTAGAATGTTGTACTTAAAATTGAAAGCGCAGTGTGAGCAATGCAAGCAGCAACATAAAAGACAGGCTTGTCTTCATAGTGGTTTATTCCCTCCAGTCCTCAAAATTGTGCTTGTTTGCATTCTCATCCCTTTAATACAGCTCTGGCTACAGAACCAGGTTCTTCGGGAGGGAAGTGCGCGCTGTGTATCTTGAAGCTTTTACTCTAGCCACAATGTATTTATAGAAGCGTCCCCAAACCTGAACGGCGCGTAGAGGAGGCCAGACAGTGTGGGCATACCGCAAACCCCAGAGAATTCTCCGGTTCCTTTGCAGACAGCTACACAGCCAGCAAGCACTGATGTGGTATTGCCAGCATTTCTGCCCTGCTGCCCGCCTGTTGGTGTGGCCGTAATACAGCCTTGCTAGCAGCGGTGCCATCAACCAGGAGCCACGCTAAGACAACACGAGGGACTCCTAGATAAACTGTCGCTCTTCTGTGCTTCTCTTAGGATGGCGAAAAGAACAAGTGTAAGTGGCTAAAAAAAAAAAAAATAGATACTCTTTAAAGAAATGTGTAAACGTTTTGGGCTGGCAGCTGCTGCCCTCCTGCGGCAGAACATCAGCAGATGCTAAACCTTTGCCAGGTGCTGACACATATTTTCTTTTTTTTTATTTTTTTGCACTGCTACACTAAAAGTCTTTTAGCAATTGTAAAAGAGGAGGATTAATAATATATCAGTAATGACCTGTTGTCCATCTAGGCTTCACCTTCCACCATTATGCATTTTGCTACGGACTTGTGTTTTGCTCACGGCGCGGCAATGTGAGGAACTGCGCGTGGTTTAGTACTCGACATTCGAAACTTTTCTTTTTAGCTATGCACAATGGAAACCCTACTTCAAGTTTTGGAAAGAAAAGCTTCCTGAAAAGAAGCAGAACTTACAGCCTTGCACTAGCGCTAAAAAATCATAGTACCCTAGCATTAAACAGTAATATGGTGCACATTTATTTAAGAACGGTTTTAATTTCAGGGACTGAAATCACAACTTCACTTTAACTGCGTGAATGATCTCAGCTGGCTCCTCAACACTGCAGAAACGGCCCAGTGAAACTTATACCCAGTTACAAGTGAAAACTATGATTTATTTAAAAACTGTCTTCCACTTTTTCCAAGACAACTTTTTCACAAACAGCACAAGACCTGTTTCAGTTTCCAGTACACCATCAGAGGTCTGTAACAGGTAACTTTTTTGGTTGTTCGAGGGGTACTTTTGAGGAAACTTGTCAGTTTTTATAATTGTTTACCTTTTCCTTGTCATACACTGCTCTAGATCAGGAAGTCTGCTCTGTAAACACCTGTATGACATGGGAATTAAAAAAAAGCAGCAAACAAGGTTTAAAAAGAGTATGAGAAAAGTACAGAGCCTGGGAAAGCTTAGTCTGCCTAAAAACTAATTGTGGGCTCTGCGTAATTTGGATCAGCTAAAACCTATGTTTATGCGGGGATAAGCCCACTGGAAGTGGTGTACGTTTTAATGGTGCTATCGCGCTAAAGAAACAGGAGTAGCATTCATTTCAATAGTATTTGTTGTTTCGTTAGTCAGGACCTGCTTTATTCAGTCTAGGAAATATTAGGCCAGACCAAGCCACATCTAGAGCAGTGGCAATGCATGCAGAGCAATGATTTTTTTTTTTTTTTTTTTTTCCAGTTAAATATGTTCCAGGGAAACAGTTTAGTTTGAAAAGTATGTGGTATATTACAAAAAACACCTCTAAGGATTATGTGGAGTCTGTTTTGGGGATTATGAGAATGCTCGGTCCCCTCAGCCTCCGGCACAAAGCCACTCACCACAAGTGCATAAGGAGCCTCATTTATCGCTAAGCAGTCTGTTTATAGGAGCAAGCAAATGAAAACTGAAGTCCTTAGTCCAGTTTTTCCCTTACATAAACTTTTGTTCACAGGTCGTATCTTTGAATAAGTTGTCTTCAGCACAGAGGAGATGAAACATGGTGTCAAATAGCACAGCAACTGCTAACTTCTCTTGGCTTTCAGCATGCTACAGTAACAGCCACTTCGAGCTGGCCTCAGCTGCAAGCCAACGTTGAGCATCAGAGGTCCCAGTATTTCAGCACGTGTCATGCACTATCACAAAGGCGTTTAATTACAGGGCTACAGCTGGGATCCTTATCATACAGCACACAAGGCTCCTCACACCGAGCACTGGTGTTCTGATACCCATCAAGGGAGCAGAGGCGCATAACCAGTGCTCACCAAGGGATCCACGCTTGTAGGCAGTGAAGACCAGCCCTCTAACCACATGCTGCATTAAGGACAACAGTGGAACCCTTTGAGGCTTTAAATGCTAACCCATCTTCCCATTCAGTTGGAAGAATTGATTTACATAGCAAAGAGCTTTGCTCAAGGGTAAGGCTCTCGCATCCAGCTAACAAGAGGTGTTGTTTTAACCTCCCCAAAAAACATTTATATTAATTCCATGGATGGTCTGGAGAACTGAAGGAGGAATCGAGTCTTTTTTATTTATTTATTTTTTTAATTATACCTAATTCCCTGTCTCTCCAACTCTCCTCTGTGCCTGAAGTCAATTTTTTTCTGGGTAAAATACTGAAGTCTTATCACAGGTGAAGCCAACTCCTGAGGAGAGGGTAAAGCTTGGTTTGTAACTAACTTATGCCCAATTCAAAATTACTACAGGAACCTTCTTAGTCACAAGCTTCAAGGCAGACAACAGACCCTACCCACTCCAGTTCACACACGCCTGTGACTTCAGCAAAATCAAAGTAATGCCAGGAAGGAATTTGGACCATGAGTTTATAAAACTATTCTTTTACACAGTTGACTCCAGAAGCTTCACCAGTTGGTATGGGGACAGTGTGATGTAAAACCTGATGATCCCATCCAACTGTAGTGAGCAAGGCATCGTCTGAAGGAGACCACGATAAGCCTTTTACGAAGTCTCGATGAGAACGGTTTCTGAACCTGGAAAACACAAACACTCCATTAGCCACACAGCATTGTCACTAAGAGTTTATGGGCTTGTGCAATTCCTAACTGCTAGTTTGTTAGGATGATGCTCCCCTATTTAAGGAGTATTTTCATCTTCCACTCAGCGTATGGATAAACAATTAGCTTAAAGAGAAGTCAACAAGACAAACAGCTAGAGTAGCGCATACATTCTGTCTAGTACTTACACCTCTGAGAGGTCTGAGTCAAGAACGGCTACTGAACAGTCTTCACTGATTGAAGCCAGTAAGGGTGAACTAGAGGACAGAGATGAGACCGTGGTTAGAACAATCAAATACAAGAAAGCTTCTTAGGGATAACCTTGTGAAAAGCACATTTCTTAGTGAGCTTGACCCAGGTACAGTGAATTAACAGACACCAAATCTTACAAAAATATTTTCATCGTCATTTGGCAGGTTGCCAGCATGCTAAGCGAGAATATTCTATTAGCATCGCAAAGCAAGTAATCCTTCTCCAAGCAGAGGTGACTGTAATTAGAAAAATCCTCACAGCGAATGGGTCACTAATTCGGAATACTGCAAAAGTCTTCTCATGTACATTCACGCACTTCTTGTTAAAAGTGAGACATTGTTTGGTTTACCCTATTCTTCGCTATCAACCTTCTTGATAAAAAGACCAAAACTAGTACTCTCATACGTTTTACTCTAAAAACAAATAAGGTTTTCAAGTGTATGTAGTCACACGTTCTATGCCAGTATATCGGACTGTACCTATGTGTAGAAAATGCAAACCCCGTGATACTTCGGGCATGCACAGTGGAGCTGAGGGCAGAATCAGGATTCTTTGTGTCTACTAGTGCAACCGTTCCATTTTCATCACCTTTAAGAGAGGAAGGGAGAATGAGGTTATTAGCAAAATTGTCATGTGAAAAGAAAGACCTTGATTTGTCTGGTGAAAATCAAATAATATCACTTCTCACCCAAAGCAAAGATGTCACTTTTCTGTGGATGCCACATGACTGAGGTAGGGAGGTGATTACAGGCACTGCAAACTGCAAGTAAATAATTTGGGAGGAGTGTGAAAAGAGTCAGTACAAAGATATTCCTACACTAACTCAGCACTGCTACTGCACTAAGACAAATATTTAAAAGCTTATTGTACTTCAGTGATAGTGTTAGACTTCCTTACATTTTAACAGGCTTTTCTGCCCAAACGGTCACATCGCTAGATTTGAAATTAGACATAGTGAAGTCAGGCATAAAGTAAGTTCGTTCTTCCAACAAAAACTCATACACAAGTAGTGACTGCATACAGGAACATACCAATTCGAGTAGCTGGTTTGGGGCATCTGGTGTCCCAGAGTAAAGTTCTGCTGTCCTATAAATCCAAAGTGAACGAGAAGGTTTTTTACAATTTCTTTGTGGCAGGGGGTAAGCACAAACTCAGATTCACTGCAGAACTGCTACTGACCCACATTCAAACCCACGTCAGCTCTTTCTTTGTGTTAAACTGATGCTGCCATTAACTGCAAGTTAGCTCCTTCAGTCATCCCCAGGACAGAGCTGGGAACTCCCACGTTTTAATACAAACCTGTAGAAATCAGCTTGGTAAGCTGACTGGCAACTTATCAGACTGGAACACTGAAATAACATGGGTATGCAGCTTGTAATACAATAGGTGGTTTCTCAGTAAGTGCATTTAACTGTAAATAACTAAAATATGACTTTTATTGGGTAGATTTAGACAGAGAGCGAGCTTTACCTCAGCACAGGACAGGAACACAGTGTCCTTACCAGGACAGGAAGCCACACATGTCACTGAACCGGAGTGAGCTACCAAAAGCACAAAAGGATAAAGAGCCTCAAAGATTGTATCCAACTTTCCCGCATATTCCCAAGGACCTCTGAAGGCACAGCAGTATAATAAAGAATAGTTTATGCCCAGATACAGGGTTAACTTCTACTCAGCAAGACCCAACTGCTTCCTACCAAACTGATGAGCTGCCAAATCCAAGCAGAACCACTGCAGTCAAGTCCCCGTGACATGCATAAGCTTGAGGAAGCCTCTCCAGACAAGAGAGCAGTTACAAAGGGGCCGGGGGGGAGAGGATCAAACAAAGTATGGCCTCTGCTGTGGCGAGAGATCACAATACCACAGCTCCAGAGATCGGCATCTCCAATGAGCTGTTGTTCAAAACAAATATGGGTTAGGAGATCACACGATCATATGCAGGTGGAAGAAAGATTTCAGTACGGAAGAAATACTCTAAAATACACTTAGAGATGCAAGGCAAACTAAGCCTTATAGCATTCATTTTGTGAGGAGAAATGAACAACAGACAAAGAAATAAGGCAGCGCCAGAAACTCCATAGACTGGCAAGCATTAGATCACGGCCCCAAGTGTGGTTTGGCAGATGGGAGATAACCAGCGATGCTGCAGGACTGAGCTCAGCCTGCAGCAACCGGCGAGGGGCCAGGAGGAGCCAGGCGACGTGGCCGGCGTGGCACTCACCTCTGTAGGAGTGCAGGACTGTTTGCTGTGGGAGATCCCAGACCTTCACACTGCGGACAAAAGCGAGCAGTCAGCACCCAGCGCCGGCCCTGGCGCAGGGCAGCCGGGCTGGGGACACTCACCAGAAGTCCCTGCCGCCGCTGACAGCCTGGGTGCTGTTGGCCAGGACGGCCACCGTCATCACGATGTCATCGTGCTCGTATTTACAGAACTTGTTGACGATGAGGGTTTCGTTCTCGTCCAGCTCCCACAGCTCCACGGCACCTGGGGGGGGACCCACCTCAGCCGGGGGGGGGCACCCACCTCAGCCGGGGGCCCCGGGGCGGGGGGATCCCCGTTGCTTACCGGAGTCGGAGGCCACCAGGATGCCCCTGTCAGCCACCCAGCGCAGGTCGGCGACGCCCGCCTCGGTCTGGACGCCGGCGGTGCAGAAGCCCTCGCTGGGGGCGCGGCGGGGGTCGGCGAAGACCCAGAGGGAGCCGGCCCAGCAGCGCCCGCTCAGCCCCGAGGCGCCCAGCAGCAGGGCCCCGTCTGCGGGGGGAGAGGCGAGGGGAGAGGCCCGGTGAGCGCCCGCCGCCGCTCCCCGAGGGGCCGAGCCGGGCGGCCCGGCCGGCCCCCCCCCCGCCCCGCTCCCCTCCCCCGGTCCGGCGGCCCCGCTACCTGCGCGGTAGTGCGCGCCCTCCAGGTGCCGCTCCATGCAGGCGGGCGCGTTGGGCGGGATGTTCCACTCGGGGCCGGCCGCGGGCGCGGCCTCCTCCCCGCCCGCCGGGGGCGGCGGGGGCGGCGGGGGCTGCTCGGGCGGCGGCTCCTCCATGGCGGCGGCGGCGGCGGGAGCGGGGCCGGCGGCGCCCCCACGTGCTCCCGCGCCGCGCGCGCCGCCGCCGCCACCTCTCGCGAGAGTTCCCGCCCCGCCCCGCCCACGCCGCGCTGCGTCTCGCGAGATCTTTTCCGCCGCCATCTCGGTGCGGAGGCGGCCGGCGGTCACCGGGACGAAGGGGGTCGCGCCGCCGCCTGCCCTGCCCTGCCTTGCCCTGCCCGCCCCGCCATGCTCTCCCGCCTCCTCCTCCGCGCCGGTGAGACGGGGGGGAAGCGCCGTCTCCCTGGGGTGGGGGGCGGCGGCGGGGGTCTGTCCTGGCTGAGCTCTGCCCTGACTCCCTCTCTGCCCCTCTTCTTCCCTCAGCCCCGGCCGCGCTGAGGAGCCTGCCGCCTCCCGTCAGCGTGGGGTGAGTACCGCGGGGGCGGCGGCCCCGCCGCCTCGGTGGGCAGCGCGGAGGGCTTTCACCTCCGGCTGAGGCCTAGCGGTGCCTCCGCTCTGCCGGGCGGCCCGGCCGGCTGCCGCCCCCCCCAGTGACGGGCTGCCTGCGGAGGCCTGGCAGCGCCTCAGGAGCCCGCCAGTCGTTGTGTTTAAATAACGTTATTCCAGGGTTTTGTTTTTACCCTTCTAACTACTGTTGTGGGCCTATAAAATAGTTACGGTCGGAAGGAACCCGTGGAGGTTATCTGGTCCCACCCACTTCCTCGGGGAGGCGTGTCTAATGAATGCCTACCTGTTTAATTGGAAATGTGTTCGAGTCTCATCTAAGGGTGGGATTTTTTTTAAGAAGCTTAATGGGAACTTTCTCATTATTTGTAGCGTGTTGCACACAAGACCACTGCACACAACTCAGCAGTGCTCGGCCCCTTTGCCACCCCTGCCTGAGAAAGGAGGAGAAGTACGTTATGGTTTGATCCCTGAGGAGTTTTTCCAGTTTCTCTATCCTAAAACAGGAGTTACAGGTTAATATATACTTTCATTTTTTTAAAAAAAATGTGTGTTTAATTATGCTTATTTAGTTCTGTCCACCGCTTTTGGCTGCTGAAATGGTAAATTATTAGGGAAAATTACCTTTTGCATATGCAGAAGGAGGTTGTGAAGAATGAGCCAGTGCAGCACTTCCTGGCTCTAAAGCTAGGTACCTGTGCTTTAAATAGAGGCTAAAAAAATGTCATGAGCTTGATCTTGCAGGGAGATTTATTTGCTTGCTGACCCTCAAAACCATTAAATGGAAATTTTTTGCCTGTTTCTGAATGAGCAGAAGCAACAGGTCCCATGCCAGGTGCAAGTTGCTTCCGCTTCTTCTGAGCACCCTCATGGCACCCTTCCCCTTGGTGGTATCGGGTTTTTATTTTTTGTTGTGGTAAAAGAGAATGCTTCCTTAAGCCTTAAACCAAGTACCTCTTAGGTGTCTGACTTTAGTGAGCCTCTTTATGCTTTGTACAAATAATGCTGCTTTATTTTTCCTTTAGGGCCTTACATGTTGGGAACTGGACTCCTGCTTTACTTTCTCTCTAAGGAAATCTATGTAATTAACCACGAGACAGTTGCAGCTGCCTGCATATTAACAGTCATCATTTACGGCGTAAAAAAATACGGGTCTGCTGTAGCAGCTTTTGCTGACAAACTTAACGAGGTAACAAAAGAAACCATAATCTAACTTTGTAGTAGTTAATAACTGTTCTAAGTTATCTGCTTAAATATTTAAAAGAATACTGTGTCCAGGCTGTCATAAAAATCTGAGTTTAATGTCTTCAGAATTTGCTTCAATAAGGTATGGTTTAGATCTTATGTCGGTATTGCTACGTAAGTCTTCAAAAATAAAACACCTCATACCAGCACAAATGATTTTTTTAAAGTACAGTTGATGGTGAACCCTAATTCTTCTGCCTTGCCATCCTTTGACTTCAGCCCTGGCACAATCTGGTTTGTGCAGACATTTCTCAAATCTTGATGCAGCATTTCAGGAGTTAATTACAGATCGCTTGTGTTCCTTGCATCCTACTTTCATTCTGAAGCATACTTTTTGTTTTTTTATTTCAGGAGAAAGTTGCTAAAGCTTTAGCTGTGAAAAATGAGGCTATTAAAGATCTTGAGACTGCCATTGAACAGGAGAAGAAGGAGCAGTGGCGGGTTGAAGGCCGCAGCTACCTCTTTGACGCTAAGCGGGTATGCAGTTCCAGCTCTACTGCTCACTTGCGCTGCAGTCTCTGCTACATAATCGGGGTGCCTCTTAAATTGCGAACAAGTAACAAACCATTTACCCTCTGTGTGTTGCAGAGGGGGCTAGTGTCACCGCCTGATCCGGTGACTTTTGCTGTAGAATGTGTTCTGCTGCTGGTTTGTATTCTTGCCAAATGTTAACCCTTTGATTTCGTCTTCTGTTTCTAGAACAATATTGCAATGCTGCTGGAAACTAATTATCGGGAACGATTACTGACCGTGTACAACGAAGTAAAGAAGAGGCTGGACTATCAGGTGGCCATGCAGAATTTAAAGCGTCAGAAAGAACAAGATCACATGATTCAGTGGGTGGAGAAAAATGTTGTTCAGAGCATCACGCCTCAGCAGGTACTTGCTTTTTTTAATCTGCTTTACGTTTTAGTCTGTACCAATACTTGCTGTCCAGTGTTTCTGGCTTAAGCCCAGTGACTCGGTACCAGGTGCTTGCGTTGCTGGTGACCGCAGGTAGAATCCCGTGTGGTGTTTGTTGTTGCAGCATAGAGCTGAGCTTGTGATAAGATGCATAGCTAACAGGTCAGGGAACTCACTTGTAAAATTCTCTGTGTAAGACCATGGCAGCTTAAGATCTGCAGATGGGCTCTAGGTGTCCTTTCTTTTAAGGAACGAAGCTGAGAACAAGCAAAGAAAACCTGTTCCTAGCACTGCATGCAGATGCTTTAATGCAGGTCGTTGGATTTGAATCTCTGACTTCATGAGCTGTCCCTTTTATCTGTAACTCATTTTATGGGTCTAAAAAGGAGTATCTAAAATGCATTAGAAGGCATATTTTGCTTGTTTAAATGTCTTTCGTAAGTCTTTCTTCTGAAAGCTGTTTTCCTTTCTTTTGCAGCAGAAGGAGAGTATTGCAAAGTGCATTTTGGACCTGAAGGCATTATCGAAGAGCGCACAGGCGGCGGTGTAACCACGCCTGATTCCACTGACGTGTCTCATTACTTACTCTTGTAAACTGTATGATTCTAAAGTATCATTAAACAAACAAACCAACCACTCTGCTGTCTTTCACTAGCAGTTGCAACAGTCATTTACTTTTTGTGTTTGAAATAGCTAGATCGGTCACGTAAACCACTACAGTTAGTTTGTAGTGGGGGATTATCGATTCTTGTTGGTTCCTTGTTTGGTCATGAAGACTTCCAGAGATAAGATACAGAACCGCACAGTGAAAAATTG
Organism: Platalea leucorodia; assembly: GCF_965183815.1. NCBI lineage: Eukaryota > Metazoa > Chordata > Aves > Pelecaniformes > Threskiornithidae > Platalea > Platalea leucorodia. The sequence goes on from NC_138841.1 coordinate 3,820,596, forward strand.
TGGTGCTAATACAGCGATCAGTTTTTGTTGTAGAATTGTGTGTGATAATGACCTGGGGATATCTACTGTGATTGTAAACGTGGTCTAAAATCACAACGATGGCCAGAGCTCCCATTCACCGAGTCCAGTCCTTGGGGGTACTCTGAATGAATGTCCTCGTCTTAAAAATGAACTGAAAGAAACACTTTGGTAACAAAGCTTCAAATAGTGACGAAAAGCATCGTCCTGCCCTGTGGAAAAGGGGATGTAGCTGGCAGGAAATGTATCTAAAGCTACCAGAATACCTTGGCTTCAACTGAACTTGCCGGTATTAAGTTTAAAACAGTGAAATGGGTGAGTTTTATTCTAGAGGGTGGGGTTTTTCTGGATTTTCATAGGCAAAAAAGTTGCTTGCTTTTTTCTTTTTTGTGTAACAAGGAGAAGAGTTTTATATGTATTATGGTAACACACAGTATAAGCCTCTTCATCTTGTTTTTATAGGAAACTCTTTCCCTAAAGGATTTTGTTATATCTCTAATGTCCCAGCTGCGCGAAACACTTCCCTATGTGTAATGGCATCCTTTCTGTGTTGGGAAGAGATTGATTTAGTAAATGAGTAAGCAGACTAGGGCGCGCTTACGTGCGTCTGTTGTATGGATGGGTACTGCAGGAGGGAAATGCTTATTTTTAGTGGAGTTAGTAAAATAGCCCAGGTTTTGGTGCTTTTCAGTACAACGGTTCAGCAAAAAAGGTGCTCTTTAAAGGTAAGAACCTTACTTAAAAGGAAGCCAACTTAAGCTGAAGCTGGCATTTGGAGATGAACAGTTCCTGAGCATGGAGGTGTTTTTCATAGTTTCCTGTTTTTTTTTTTTAATAAAAAAAAAGTGAAGTTGCTCAACTTCCGCATTTGTGCAACCCCACGTCTGAATGACACACGAACTAGTGTGACAGAGATTCCTCTCACAAAGCGGGCGGTTAAGCTGCTGTGCCAAGGCTTCGGGAGCTTCTGGCAGCGGGCGGGCAGCAGCTCTATGGTGGGAGGTAAGACGGAGCCGTGCCACTCCTTGTCCTTCTACTGCTGCAACCACAACGCGCTTTTAGACTTGGGGTAGGCAACGGGGAGGTCTTAACCGTTGGACTCTTCTGGAGTGTGGGCAACAGCGGGCACGCAGTAGCGAAAGGTGACAGCAACAGAAAACGGGATGTTTACTTTCATGTTGTTGGCAATACTTCCCTGTTAATCACGCCGTGCCGTTTGCAAGCCCTGTAGTGAGAAATACCAGGGTAAGAGCTTTGTCGTTGGCTGGTATTTCCCTGTCTTTAAGATTTCACCCCCAAATTTGAGAAGAAAGTTATCATTCCTGCGTTGGTGGGAAAAGTCAATGTAACTTGAGAAAGAAAAAGGTGCGTTTTTTCAAAGCTGCTTCTGGTTATGAAAATGTTTCATAAAGTTCACTCGGTTCTGCTGCGGGTGCTTTTTTAGTTATTAAATAGACTTCATCCTGTTGAAAGAAAGCAGCGTGTTCATCACCGCAGCGAACGCGCAAGCGTAGGAACAAGGCGTTGGGAAGTAGGATGCGTGCTGAGAGATCACTGGGTTTGCTGCTGTGGCTTTGTGCCTGAAAAATTGATAAATGTCTGAAAAATTGATAAAAACTAAATCAAGTCTGAGTTGGAGAGGGTGGCAGGTTTGGTTTGCTCTCGTGCGTGTGTATGTATATGTATATAAATATAACTGTTTGTTTTTTTTTTTCCCCTCTCCCCTCCTTTTAGCTTCTCGTACTGTTCATTAGTGTTTGGAGAGAATGGGAGGTGGATCCTCGAAAGCAAATGCAGGTATTTTCTTCTTTAAGGAATTTTCTTAGATGCAGTATTCTTGACTAAGTTGATCTTGTCCTGACCCGGAACGGGCTGATGCGGGGGTAGCTTAGGAGGAGATGTGTGCATTTGGGGAAGGACTGCACGGCTGCCCGCGGCTGCTGGGGGACAGTAATCATATGAATAAATTTTTCGGTCTGGTGTTTCAGCCCTCTGAGACAGAAACGTTATACTGACAATAACGGTTACTTGAATAGGCCCAAGCCTCTGTGTAGTTCTTGTTGCTTGTGATATTACTGGAGAAACTAACACATCTTAAAACTAGTTGTCGTTTTTTTTTTTTTTCCCCTACTCAGTTCCAGTTACACCAGAACCCATTTCCACTACTGTCACTGTACATACCACCGTATATACCACTACGACTGACTTAAAAGCCTCAGAAGTCAAGTGCTGGACTGATAAGTAAATGCTCCACCTTTATTTCCTGATGCCAAACACAGAGTATCCCGAGACTGCTCCTGTAAGGGAGGAGTTACATGGAACACATTTTATGTCTTGGAGTTTTAAAAGGTTGCTTAGAATTTCCTAGTCTGTGCACTAGATATTTAATTCATAGTGATGCTTAACGCAGGTACGCACCTTTTAATCTCATGGGGCTTGTGATAAATGATGTATTACATTTCATAAAGCTTGGTGAATTTGAGCCCTGCTGATTCTTTAACGCCTCTGTTAAAAGTGGGGATTCTCACACTATTTTCTGTGTACCGACAGCTATGATATACTCTACATATCGCTAGCCTTTATCTCCGGCATCCTGTCAACTGTTCTGGTTTTTGCAATCATCTACCTCTTCAGAAAAAGTAAGTGGCACAGTAGAGGGAGCAAGGGCAGCGTGGTGATCCAGACCTGGTGGCAGAGAAGCGCTTAGCATCGTGTGCTGCACACCGTAACGTGGATGGTGCTACGTTTCTGCGCTCTTCAGGCTGCGTAATGCAGCACTAGGGTTTCAAAGTAACTTCCACAGAAGGCCCTTTGAAAGAGGCTCAAATTATGTCTGCCTTGAATAATTAATGTATTGATGAACAGGTCATTCCTGGCAGTAACTCCTCATGAATCATCCCAGGGGCTGTTTTCATGGAAGAATTCACTTTAGCACTGATGAGTTGTGGTGGGTTTTGTTGGTTGGGTTTGGTTTGGTTGTTTTTTGGGTTTTCTTCTTTGTGTTTTTTTTTTTCCATCCTAACACTGACCACACAGAGCTCTCGCCAAATTCATCAGTCGCTTTCATCCTAGCCACTTCCCGCCGGTGGGCAGGCATTGGGCTGCCAAGCTGCTCACTCCGCAGAGAAGGTCCGTGGCAGATTTTACAAGCCGCGCTGAAGCCATGCGCTCTGGTGCTGGTTCGTTAGAAGCCAGCTAATGAACCACTCTTGCACCTCTCTTGCGCTGCTGCCTCCAAACACGGAGCAGACAGCTGAGACTGGTGTCCCTCTCCTTCCTAGAGTGTAAGAGATCCCACCAACACTTACAGGAGCAAGTTCCCTCCCAGACAGAGACTGAGGAATCTGCTAAGGACATCCAGGTACAGATCACAAATATTCTTTCTAATATTTTATGCAGAGACTTCAGATTCTTCATATGAATGGTAAATATGAATTTGGGGGGGGAGAAAAGAGGTTTCCTCTTGCAAGACTCGAGTGTTAGTCGCCGGTTCTTCTGACTAAGGAAAAGCGCTTTCTTTTGTGCATCCAAGGCTTCAGCCTGTGTTTGTAGTTGCAGGGAGTTACCTGAGGAGGTACCTGGACAGTAGGAGGCAAGCTGTTCCTTCTCCGTTATTGCAGGGCTCAAATGCTGTACTCCCCACGTATTTCAAGGGTTCGGGGGCTAAACTAAACCACTAATTAGGCAGATTAGGGGAAAATCTTTTTAAAGGGCAAGCATTTCTGCAGTTTTCCTTCATGATATTGATTCTTTGGAAGCCCCTAATGCAGAGGTGACCCAGGATCCTGAGCTAGGCTAACAAGTGCTCTGATCCAGCATAGCGTTTACCCATTTCCCCCGTGCAGGGACAGACTGTGACTGCTTATGGTGTGTAGCGTTGAGGGCAAATTAAAAGCAGGAAATTCATGCTGAAATGTGATGCTTGCTCACTCTCTAATGTTTGCGGCTTCTTTCACGTCCCCAGAATGAGGTTGCCTACACCACTCTGGCCTTCCAGCGGAGTCAGACATTGACAGCTGTGTGATGAAGAAGTTTCTAGTGAAATGAAGATGTTTTCACTTTCTGCACGTCAAATGCTACCAGAACGTTACATCAAGGCCTACAGTGCTCTGAGAAATGGCAGCGCTGCCATATGTAATGTCAGCTCATTTTATAGTTATACGGGAAACAGACGTCTCCTGTTCTAAACTATTTGCCAACAGCTGTGGACAAATTGCCTTGCATACGTATTTCCTCATCTGGAGAAATCTCAGTGAGTCCCTACAACACACTTGTAAAGTTTCCATTTGTGTGTTTGCTCTTGCTTTGAAGTACCAAAGAGAATTGAAAAATGGAAATGTTACTCTGTCTCTGTTCATGTCTGTGCCCTTATGTTTCCCTTTTCGGTCACCGACTACAGCGTTTTTCTTGGGCTTTTTGATTGCCAAGTGCTCTGATTAGTTATTTTGTGCTTATTGAAGTTATGATGATGAAATGTTTGTATGTAAATTGGGTTTATAAATATACCTGATTGGGTCAATAAATATATAAATATACCTGATTGGGTCACATAAAAGAAATGCACAATCACAGGGTAACGGTGAAAATGTCTGGAGGTGTTCCTTCACGTGTTATTACCCGTAGTGTTCTAAATACATTGTAAACAGTTAAAAATCATCCCCTTTTCATAAACTGGGGAATAAGTTACCACTAGTGACTCAGCCCTAGCAGCTACCGAGAAGCTTATCTGCGTGTTCCTGTGCCCCGGTGTCCGAGGAAGTACCGCCATCTCCGTCTGTCCTACAACGCTTCTCCTGCACGGCTGAATTGCAGCTAAGTTTCCAGCCGCCTCAGCCCTCGCGGCTTCAGGAGCCTCCTTGTTTCTGGTCACCAGAGAGGGCCAGATTCTGGCAGGTGTTTCTCTTTTCTAAAAATGCAGATGATTGCGTGCATGCTATTGTAAACACCTCTCCAGAGGAATCTCTTAGGCAGGACAAGTGCCTGGGGTCCTCCAGCCTCCTGTGCGCTGCAGGTGAAGACAGCAAAGCTGCTATCTGTGAGGCTTCAAAGGAGGGCGGCTGGATGTGCCGCCTGATGGCAGCACCAAGCCACAGATGGGAGCTGGATCGAGCTCAGCTTGGACTGAGCTCAGCTTGGATGTGGTGCCTTTGGTGTCTTTCCAACGAGCAGTTAGCAGAGCAGCGGCTCCACCTCTGCCAGCCCTGTTGGCTTGTCCTGCCTTCCTGACCGCCGAAGCTGGTGGAAGTCCGGGGGACCACTGAAAAGCAGGTGCACAAACACCGTTGCGTTCTGAAATCGGGCTTGAGAGGCGTCGTGGGTAAGGCTGCTGACCGTTTCACAGGGTCAGGTGTAGAACTTGTGGTCTTCGTCTTGCTGTATCTGCTCTCACCTCAGTCATGGCAGTTTCTTCAAGCACTATTTAATAGAGAAAATACCATATTACTCAAAATGTGCAGCTGCTGAGAGGTTCATGAGGAATGATCGTAGTTGGTTCACAATTATTTTTTTGTTTAAAATTAATAACGATGCTAGTCTGCTGCCGGACAGCAACTGAGAAATAAGAATGTCTGAAAATTTATCTGGCTTGCACAAATGCTACTTCACCATACCAACAAGAACACTATCTTCCTGGGTCAGGTACTGTTAGATCCTGTGTTAGAAGTGCAAGAAAAGGTGGCTCACCATAGGCTTCCCCACCCTGACGCCGGCTGGGATGCTGGGTTTCCATGTAGATGTTTCCTCACCGTGAATTGCACTGAGACTGAGCACAACCATTTCATGTACTTTGTGAAACGTTGCCGACCACAGTGCAGCAATTTCGTGTGCCTACCTGGAGAGCTGCGTCTGGTACAGCCCTTGGAGATGGAGGTGACAGAACCTCCATTTGTTGCAGAGTCCCAGACTCATCCCAGAGCATCCCTCTGTCTCTCCCTTTCCCATCCCAAGAGCTCTGCATAGTCATGCAAAGCTTTTAATGGTAGCCATCAGCCAACTCTTTGTGTCATAGACAGATAGAGGAATTTGGGACAATGGCATCTGCTTATCAGAATAGAGGAGGGGTTGTCCCCCCTCTGTTTTGCTATTCTGGCTCTCCCATTTTCACTATTTCAGTAGGTTTCTGCTAGAGGTGTTTGTACTTGTGGTCTCCCTAAAGAAAAGCTGTCACAGCAGGAATTTGCAAGGAATTTGCCTGGGTACGGGAAAGTCCAGTACAAATTGTCCGGCCCTGGGAGGGTGGGTGGAAACGGCTCACAGTTTAAACGGTGCTTTGAAGGGTGCGTGGACAGTTGGTGGCCTATGATATTTGGAACTGATCATCTGGTTGCAATGTTAAAAGGATGGATTATTAGAGCTACAGCGATGATGTTGACGTGACTGTCGGGCTGCATTTCCCTCGGCCAGCTCTCGCAGTGATAGCTGAGTGATATTGGTATATGCGTGGACTGCTGGCGTGTGCCTTCACCCATCTTCACGTCTAGTTTAAGCATTATTCAGCCTGTTTGATCTCTGCCTGGGGCTGAAGCCGCAACTATTTCCAGAGTAACTGCTGGAAGTGAGAACTGGGGACCTACTACACCTGCATGAACATTTTCCAGCCAGCACCACCACTGGCAGGAGGCAGCTGATGAACCTCTCCCACCGCAGGGCAGCTGCTCCTCTGGTTGCCTTACGGAGAGCAGCTGGGTCCAGCGGTGGTGAGCATCCCGCTCCATCGCTAAAAGGTGAGCTGTTGCCTGGGGTTCCCTCTCGGGGGGCTGAGCAGGGTCAGTCAGCTTGCTGAGACTGCTCTCCTTTGCAGCTTGCTTTCAGAAGAAAAAAAGAAAAAATAAAAGCAAGCTTCCCCTGCTCTCAGCCCTCTGTTTCTGTTCTTTCTCCGTATCCTTATGCCTTGTTCTCTTGGTGTTTGTCAGGCAGCCTGCTAGGAATTTGGTGCGGTGTTGCTCCCTCTTTTCTCAATTTCTCGAAAATACACAGGCAAAGTTTGCTGTGCGTCATTCTAATGAATAATTTTCTGCTCTTTAGGTGGGACCTGTTTTTCTGCTGAAAGCAATCAGTTCTATCAACTGATAATGAGAGATCATGTAGCAAAATTCTGATGTACTTATGCAGTGACTTCCTTGCTGGCCTGTTTATTAATAGAGTTGCACTGTGTAACAGGGCAGAGCTTTGGCCTGTGACAAGGGTTGCATCAGATAATAAATCAAGATGTCTGATCTCAGCTAAAGGAGCAAACGCCAACACTTTCTGAGATAAATAACAGAATGATGCGCTCCCTTTTCTGCTTCCTCTAGACCACTTTTATTACTTAAAGATGGAAAAAAAAAAAAGAGCCTGGCCTTTAACGACCTATTTTCAGCTTGACCCATGTTCCCTAAATACAGGCTGAGAGCGCTGTGGTGTAATATTTACTGCAGTTTCTGTGCCATCCTAGTCAGGACACCGACTAAAACAGCGTGGAGATTTCATGCAGGCTGCTTTTGTGATTGTCGTGGGAGACGAGCAGGCTGAATTAATATAAAATCCATCTAATATTTATTACTATTCATGAAAATGTGACAACACTGACTGCAGCACAAGTTGACCAGACTCAAATTTAGCCTAAATTGACAGCGAAGACAAAGGGTGTAAGAATAGTCAGCGAGGACATGGCTGGATTGAGAGCTGCTGTATTACCAACAACAAAGAACACGTTTATCCTATTTTTCAGTGGACCCAACCAATCCTTATGTTAAAAAAAAAAAAAAAAAAAAGAAGCACTGGACAAAATTTCTCTTAAGTATCTCTTTTGTATTTTGAAACAATTTATTACAAAGACATATGTAGACACATTTACATACACCTTTAGAGTAGTCTTCAGATCTGTAACAGGTTGCTGCAAAAAGCAACTGTTCTTCAGGTTTCCAGAGGAGACTTGCAGCAAATTACATTTAAATCAGGTGTTAGGAAAACAGTTTGTGATTGTAGGGAGAATTAAGCATGGGAATACGCTGTGCAGGAAGAATCCCAAAAATGGATGTGGGTTAGGAACAAATTAGGAAAATGCGTCCTTGATGGTTTAGAGATAGTCGGTTCTATCCTGGGTCAGGTAGCTGGGAGAGGAGGGAAGGACTTAAAGATATCATTATTTTTTGACAGTCATCCCTTCCTGGCATGCTCCCCTGTCCCCAGCATAGCTCACTAATTAATAGCTTCGGTGTGTTCGGCAGTTGGGCTCTTGCCTGGTGCGCTATGTCTGAGGTCGATTTTGCAGGCCCCTGGGGTGAGCATTGTCTTGATTTAAAAGCAATGGAAGTCTCCCCCTGACAGGATCTCCCCGAAGAAGAGGAGGGTCACCAAAGTCAGTGCAGCTTCTGGCCTTTCAGCTGCGCTGGTCAGCAGCGGGTGGGGGTGATTTCACGATGCAGGTCATCTGCAGCTGGAGCTGTCGCAGGAGATGCTATAGTTTTATTGCATAGGTGCTACTGGGCAAAAAGAAAAAAAGTCAGGGCAAGTCTGGCTGTGTATAAGCAAAGGGCCTATAACTGGGCAAAAAGAGAAATCAAAATTATAACAAAAAGACTTGTCAGGCTTGAGTTAAAACTAGAAATGAACAAGCACTGGTTTTTACCAGCTGGCCGTGGATCCGAGCTGGGGAACTAGGAGCAAAAAGTCTGCCTTGTTAACGGTGCTTTGGGTTGCTGGTCTATCAAATAACGCCCCAGCCAATAAATAGAAAGTGGAACATCCTGTTCAATGAAGATGCTTGCCTGGGAGATCTGGGCTTGATACAGCAACCACCAAGCAGAATTCTCTGGGGCACAATAACGCAAAAGATCGTAAATGATCCTTTCGGGCTTAATGTCAAATGTGCATCAGATGGAGGAAGAGGAGCTTGCCCTTATCACAAAACAGTTTGTGCAAGAGGGGGAGTAGATGAAACAGAACAGACGTTTTCCCATGAGTTTCTTAACAAAGAGGTCTGTCAGCGGTCTGGTATATACTGCCAGGTCAACATGCGTTCTTTATTTATGACTGTGGGTCTGTTGTTTGCTCTGTAAGAACCGGGTCTGTTTTTTTGCACAGGATATAGGTCCTTAAAATTAAAAGGTATGTGTTTTTGAACTTCTTTATCTTGCAAGCATAGACAATGGGGTTCATGGCAGAATTGGCATGGGATAACAGGATTCCCAAGTACATCAAATGCGGGGGGATCTGACACTTAGGGTAAAAATAGGAAACGCAGTTTATAATGCACAGAGGCAACCAGGATACTGCAAACAGGAAGAGAACAAGTGCTAGAGATTTGGCTGTCTTGAACTCCTGTCCATAAAAACCTCCTGCCCCTCTCGCGTTGGTTGTACCTTGTCTTAGCTTTGTCCGGATGATGTAAAAGATTTCAAGGTACAGAGCACACATGATGAGCAGAGGGACCAGGGTCCATGTGAAGAAGCCAAAATATACCATGTAATCCATCCTCATCACAGAGGCAAATTGGCACCTGAGAAAGTCGGAGTTTCTTGGTTCTCTGTTGTTCCATCCAAACATGGGGACTAATCCTACCAGCAGGGACACAGACCAGCAGAAACCCAGTGCCCACCAAACTCTTCTCTCTGTAATGATTAATTTGTATCTGTTGGGGAAGAAAACCCAGGTTGTGTTAAACAGAAATGTTTAAAATTGTTAAGGATGGTTTCAAGAACTCGCGTGTTCAAATATTACGGGTTCATTGTCACAAAATGGAGCATTAATATTTTTTTGAGGGGAAGCCAAGTCTTACTTTGAGACAAGCCCTGACTCTTCATTTCTAACAGTTACTTTGCAGCACCCATAAGAAGAACTATGCTTAACTTCCCCTCTCTATAATTGGATGTTTTCAGCTATTTTGTTTCTTGTTTCATTATGGTCTTAGTGCTCCTCTTGCCTAGGTATTGCTTTTCTACTATTAGCAGTCCTATCTTATTTCTCAGCTTCCTTGGCTGTACCTTATTCTTCACGTTTGGTTTATGCCATTCATAGGACCAAACTGTTCTTTCACTCTTCAATTTTATAGGTCCTTTCCCCATTAAAAATATGACTTCTTTCATGCTTGGGATTATGCTTTGCATTTCTAGCTTACGTACTTTTCCGTTCAAATATAAAAAGTGAATGACTTCTTAAGTTAGCCCTTAATAAGTCTGTTACGTCTTTTGTATTTTCAGCAAATGCTAAAAGGAATTTTATTTAAAAGGTTAGCCTCAGAAACACCAAGAAATCTGTAGTACTCTCAGGATCCTGCAAAATTAACAAAACATCTGAAGAATTCAACTGTTCGACCACAGCCTCATCCTGTGGCTAAATTCTGGTCAGCAGCAACACCGAACACCCCGGGGGTCTGTCTGTGCTGCATCATTAAATGCAGAGGGTGGTTCCTGCTCTAGATAGCTTGTCTTGGATGGGCTTTCAGGCTCAGATATTTTCTCCACGTGCAAGCATGCATTTAGAGTAAATATTTGTTAGAAGAGGGCCAAGTTAAGGACGAGAGAGGAGGTGGTGCCCGTGGGGCAGGGCTGGGCATGGCAAAGCTGAGCAGGGCAAGCGGAGGGGCCCGTGGTGGTCCAGCGCTCACCTGGTTGGCAGCTTCACTCGCAGGTATCTGTCGATCGCGATGGCCAAGAGGGAGAGGATGGACGCGTTAGTGAAAACCACCATCAGGCAGCACATAAACAGGCAGGTGTAGAAGCGGACGCTGATGCCCAGACTCACCACGATGGCCAGGGGCATGACGAGGATCCCCACTGCGATATCAGCCAGCGCCAGGGAAACGATGAAGTACAGAGTCGTGTTCTGAAGTGTCAAGTTCAGCTTCACCACCCAGATGACCAGGATGTTACCCAAAGTGGCAAACAAAGCAACCAAGCACTCGGTACCGATGTAAATCCCGTCCAGGCTGCTCAGCACCTGGCTGTCATTTGGCATGGTGAGTTGCTGGAGATGCTCCCACCCTGGCTTGAGCTGCAGAAGGGAGCATGGGCTTCGATGACCGTGTGTGGGGTTCGTCCTCAGTGTCTGGTCCTCAGTTGTTCCAGTGACTCTCTGGCGTGCAAGCCTCTCCCAGTATTTCACATCCTCAGCACTCGGGCAGCAAATAAGCTGTTGCCTTTCCACAGAGCTGCAAATACCTTAGCATCCAGGAAACATTCCCCGCTCTGGACACATCTCCTGAAGCTCACAGTATCCCTTCAGCAGCGTGGTATCAGTAAAGCACTTTGGAAAGCTATTTTGTAGGAAAAGCTTCCACAAGCCTGTTTACCAGCAACCTATAAGCAAGTACTTCAGCTGCTTCCTCTTCCAAGCCACAGTTTTAGAAGTGGGAGAACTGCAATCGCAGTTGACTGTGCAAAGCTGACACTTATCAATCTAGATAATCACTCTGCAGCACTATAGGAAATGAGGCAGTTCAGTGGGTGTTAGAAGGGTGTTTCATAAAATTCCAATACTTTATTTAATTCAGGGTATACCATTTCAGTTAAAGCCCTGAGGTGGCCAAAACCTACTCTTTACTTGGACCTTTCTCAGTCTGACCAGAACACTCGTAATGCAGGTGATGATTTCAGTGAGAGCCTTCATTTCTGCTAGAAATCAGTACAACGACCAACCAAGTCATGTTCAGAGAGTGGCATACTTTCCTCTGCTTTGTTTATGGAAGACGGAGAAACTGAGGAAAGGTGTGGGAAGTGAAGTAGCAGGGAGAGGGTGTGAAAGCTGCGATCTGGTTGCTGTGGGTGAGCCCGGCAGCGCGCGGTGCCTTGCTCCTGGACGTGGGTCTGCAGTGAAGGAGCTGCTCCCGTTTCAGATGAAACCGGGAAGAGATGCAAACCCGTGAGCTTGTGTCAGCCTGTGAGTCGCAGGGTAACCTGGCTCTTGGACAAGTAGAAATGCATGCTCTCCAGGAACGAGCAAATAGCGTTAGGTGGATGGTACCATATTAGTGTAACGAAGCTTAAGCAAACATGGGTAATATTCGGTTTCCCGAACGTTGAGTCCTCCATCTCTTCCACCCAACTTTCTGGCAAAACTGAGGATGGGGAAGTGAAATCAGCCCTGAGAGGAGACAGAGCCAGAAATAAATGAGACTTCTTTATTCTCTGCTGTCCCCTTCCTTGAAATCAATGTAAGTTCTTCTTGCCCCCTGACTGGAAGGCATTTTGCTAGAATTACTGCTGGGAAAATGGTGAGCTGTCTATAGACAGTCCCAGTCTGCAACTGAATTTGGCCGTGCTGGTTTTCTAATCAAATCTGACACAGGATATCTGTGGGTGCAGGAGATAAATCCCAGGAGAGGCATGTGCAAGGTCACAGCTGGGATGTATGCTAGGCTTTTGCAAGCTGAATGAATGAAGTACCTGGATGGAGCGGGCAGCTGGTACTTTGCAGCTTTGAGCAGACGTGGCAACGTCTGTGTCCTGTGGGTAAGAGCGCTCCCCACTTCCTGCGCTCGCTGTGCATCTCCTCGCTTGACCTCAGCTGCCAGTTTCCTTTTCTGTCCTCTGCTCCTGTGGCTGCAGCCAGGCGCCTCTCGTAGAGACAGCTACTGCAAAGCCGAGTTAGGGGGGCTTTAATGCGGCCCAGCCTCCTCTGCTGCCCTGTGCCTGCTGTAAACGCAGCTCCTGAGAACAAGAACTTGGTACTGCGTGGGACCTTAGGGGAGCAGCTTGTGTAACAGCGTCAAAAGAAAATGTTTCTCCCTCCATCTGCCTTTTGCCCACCCAAATCCAGCTGAGTGTCTTCACGTTTGCTCTCCCCACCCCTTCTTTGTGGCAGGGGAAGGGACTAGATCACTGAAGGTCCCTTGGCCCTGTTTTCTCTGATGCTACACCTACACTGCATGTAGCATAGACTGAGCAGGCTTTAAAGAAGCTCAGAGAAGAAGCAAGCTAGCCACAGTGCCGCATAGCTGTGCATTGGCTAATTCACCCTGCTAGGTAGTACAGAGTGCCCAGCTGGGGAGGAGATCGTGTGTTTGGAGCTAAAATAAACTAGCAAAATTACCGCATCCAATAGGTAGCCCCTGTGGTTTATTCATAGTGTGACGCTGCCACTATATAGCGTTGACTCTTCTACAAAAGCATACGTAAATGTGCTGAAACTTCAAGGAGACAGAATGAAAGATGTTACAGGGTTTGTTATAGAAGGTCTGATAAACGGATCTTCACGGGCAATTTGCTCTGCTCATCTTTAAAGAGTGAGTTGTGTACGCAGATCAGAAAGTGTGCAAAATTCTGAATGAGGGACTTAATTTAAGGCAGATCAGGGAGGAGCTGGCTTCTGACCTGGCTGTTGGAGGGGAAAAAAAAAAGAATTCAGCACAGCATTCCTTAATTTTGGATGTAAACAGCCTCAGATGTCCAAAATGTCAGTAGACAGCCTGGATGTGATCTATATCATAATGGAGTCCATTATTGGGATATTGGCAGTGGTGGGCAATACTTTGGTGATCTGGACAGTGAAGCTGAACCCAGCTCTTCAGAAGACTGTCTTCTTTTACATCGTTTCTCTGGCACTCACTGACATTGCCATGGGGATCCTTGTGGTGCCGCTGGCTGTCATGGTGAGCCTGGGAGTCGTCATCCATTTCTACTCCTGCCTGTTCATCTGCTGCCTGATGATGATCTTTTCTCATGCCTCGATCCTGTCTCTCCTGGCCATCGCAGTCGACAGGTACCTGCGAGTGAAGCTGCCGACCAGGTGAGTCTGGGCGAAGGTCCCATCTCATCATCTTTTCCCCAATTCTCTCCTCCCTTCTCTTTTCCTTCTGTGCTTGCAGCATCACGGGGCTTCCCGGGCATCGTCGCTTCTCTGAGAGAAACTCACACAACGGCAGAGGTTCCCAAAGCGTAGGCAAGGGAGCACCAGCAGCCTGGGCACTCCTGGAAATTCAGCAATGCCTGAAAATCTTAAGAGAGTCAGGGAAGGGTTGCCCATAAATGTGTGTATGCTCAAAGTCTGAATAAGGTGGTGGTCTTTAGGTTTTTCCCCTGGGAGACTGCTCTACTGATAGCAGGTCAAAATGAACCAGTGTTTCCGAGGAAAGGTTTTGACCCTGCATTTGTGGGTTCTCATTTAAAAGGGCTCGGTGACTGTTTGGAGGTTCCCCTGTAGTTTCAAAATACATTTGAAATGTCAGAAGCTGCTAAGGACCAACTGCACAGAACTATGCTTAACTTGAATGAGGCTAACCAGAAATGAGTGCTTAAAAGCCCAAGTTCCTGAATATTGTAGTCTTTTTTTCTAAAAATTGCATCTAACATGGTCGATGCTTCCTGCCCACCCAGGTACAGGGCAGCCACCACGAAGAAAAGGATTTGTGTGACTCTGGGACTCTGCTGGCTCGTCTCCATGCTGGTGGGGCTGGTCCCCATGCTGGGGTGGAACCAGCACACAGGCAGCTCCAGCTACATCGAGTGTCACTATTTGGCTGTGATGAGAATGGATTATGTGGTGTATTTCAGCTTCTTCACCTGGATCCTCCTTCCCTTGCTCATCATGTGTGCCCTCTACACCGAGATTTTCTACATCATGTGGGTAAAACTAAGCCCAAGCTCAGCAAGTCCTCCAAGAAGAGGAACAGTTTGTGGGAAAGAATATGAAATGGCCAAATATCTGGCCCTCATCCTCTTCTTGTTTGCAGTGTCTTGGCTGCCTCTGGGCATCCTGAACTGCATTTTGTACTTCTGCCCCTCCTGTGCCATCCCGCAGCCTCTGATGTACCTGGGCATCCTGCTGTCTCATGCCAACTCAGCCATGAACCCCGTCGTCTATGCTTTCAAAATACAGAAGTTCAAAGAAACATACGCTTTCATTCTGAGGACTTACATCCTGCTCCAGAAGTCGGAGTCAGTTATTTCTAGCGCAGGGCACACGGCGGAGCAGCCAGCAGTGAGCACCATCTGAGCTGTGCCCCGCTTGTCCGTCTGTCCGCGCTGGATACAACAACGGAAACAGCGTGGGAGCACCCCGAGAGAGGGGTGAAAATGGCACAGACACAAGGCACATTTCTCAGATCATGCATTCTAGAGCAACAGCTACGTGTACATGTCTGTGTTCAGCTAATGAAGCTCTGGACAGTGCAATGCTGAGTTCAGGTTCCTAGCTAACTCCCAAACCAAAGAAACTCCTTTGCATTTCCAAGGCAAAAGGTGTGAGATGTTTGGAACAGAGTGGTAGCTCGACAGGGGAGTGCTGGGTGCAGGGAAGAGATTAGCACTGCGTATGCTTACGGGTGTTTTGCTCTGTTAATAAAAAGCATTGCTGTGCTCTGCTGGCAGGCGGTGGGGTTTGGTGGAGCCTGGGCACTTGCCAGCAGCTCTGGGAGGTGGCAGCCGTTCCCAGCAGGTCCGGGACCCAGCTGGTGCCCTGACAAGAAGCGGGGTCTTCCTCACCCTCTTGGGGTACCCATTTCCCAAGCCCCAGCCCTCTCTCCTGGGCTGACCCAAATATTTCTGCAGCTGCAGGGTGAGCTGGGGCAGGAGGCAGCTCTGCAGAAGCTCAGACTGCCCGTGCAATGCAGCGCGAGGCTCTTGCACGCAGCCCGCGAGCACAGTTGACTCTCGCAGGTTGACAGGAGAGCTGACATTAGCCTTTGGCACTACTTTTGCCCTGGCTAACCGCTCTTCCTTTAAGAGTATTTGCTTTGTCTTTGCAGGTCTATTTAAGGAAACTGTTTCTCAAATTGGTGGAGCTACAACGAAATGCTCTGGCATGTTGCCACAGATCAAACCTCTCTGGAAATGCTAAGGTACTATAGGACATAACAAGAAGCCAGACCCTGGCTGCCAGATTTCTGGCTGCACAAAGAGCAGGACAGCAACGTGCAGTCAAGAGGACCCAGGCCTGGGTGGGGGGCTGAGAGGCAAGCTGCTGGCAGGAGGGTGCTTCATGGTCTGCAAATACCCTGACCCGGCTCAGTGGGGCAGCAGCACCCACTTGTGGAAAAGTGCTTTGGAACGGAAGGAAAACAAGCAGCCTTTGCACAAGGTTTTGTTTCTACCAGCTCATAAAATTTAACAGCATTTAGATCATCCCATAGCTTTTTCTTAGAAGGCAGGTGCTTTCCCATGGGGACACTGCCTCTGTCTAAAAGATGCCTACGACGCTGCTGGTCCTGCCAGGGCACAGGCTGCTGGGTTTCTTTTTGTCTGTCCTTTTTAGCAGCTGCGGACTGGACACGTGTTCAGAAAAATGCCTGTCTTCAGTAAACCCGTGTCCCTGTGCCTGCGTAGGTGCGTGGCCTGGGACTGGAAACCTGCAGCTGAGCAGAGGGAAGGGGTCTTGCGTTGTACCCAGGCTGCACGGTACACCGAGCCCACCTTTCCCGGGCTGTAGGTGATGTGAGAAACCCTGCATCAGCTCATTCTGTGACCCGCGGGCCAGATCGCACGAGGGGCTGCTGCAGCCGGTACTGGGAGACGAGGGGACCATCGCCTTCCCACAGGTACACGACTAATCTGTGCTTTCGTTGACCCAGCTCCCCATGCTTCTAAGGAGAAATAAAAGGCCTAAAGGAAAAAAGCCCTTTGGGTCCCCATCCCCGCTGATGCAGCCGAGGGCGATGCCATCAAACCCAGCTGAGCGGCACCTGCTGCTCTGGTTTTGGCTGGGACAGAGTTAATTTTCTTCCTAGGAGCTGGTATAGTGCCGTGTTTTGGATTTAGCATGAGAATAATGTTGATACCACACTGATGTTTTAGTTGTTGCTAAGTAGTGCTTACACCAGTCAAGGACTTCTCAGCTTCCCATGCCCTGCCCGGTGCACAAGAGGCTGGGAGGGGGCACAGCTGGGACAGCTGACCCAGACTGGCCAAAGGGCTATTCCATACCATATGGCATCATGCCCGGTATAGAAACTGGGGGAAGAAGAAGGAAGGGGGGTGGGACGTTCGGAGTGATGGCGTTTGTCCTCCCAAGTCACCATTACGCGTGATGGAGCCCTGCTTTCCTGGGGATGGCTGCACACCTGCCTGGCGATGGGAAGGAGTGAACGAATTCCTTGGTTTGCTTTGCTTGCATGCGTGGCTTTTGCTTTACCTGTTAAACTGTCTTTACCTCAACCCACAAGTTTTCTCACTTTTGCCCTTCTGATTCTCTCCCCCATCCCACGGAGGGGGAGCGAGCGAGCGAGCGGCTGTGTGGGGCTTAGTTGCCGGCTGGGGTTAAACCACGACACCTGCCCCGACTGGGGCCGAATCGGGGCGTTTCCGCCCAGCACCCCCTGTTCCCACCGGGTTCCTGCCGGGGAAGGCACAAGGTGCACTTATTTTCTTCAGATGCTTCCTCCGCCAGGCAGCATCTGTTTCCTGCCCTAAATATGAAAGAAGCAGGTCGCCGGGCTGCTGCGACTCCTCTGTCACCAAAGGAGGCCAAGCCTGTGCCCTTCCGCGGTCGCTGCCCTGCATGAGCGCGGCTTCACCCCCAGCCCGGGGCGCCCCGGGGGGCCGCGGGTGCTGCATCCTCCTTCCGTGGGCGCTCGGCTCCTCTCCCACCGCCCTCCTTCAGCCCCAGCGTCAGGAAACGCTGGGCTGGAGGTTTTTACGGCTTGCAAAGTGATTAAACGCTCCCTGCACAGAAGAGCCAAGTGGGGCCGGAGCATGGGATCAGGGAGCGTTTTGGCAGGGAAACCAGCTCTGCCCTCCCCTTCTCACTAGTTACTTACAGGCATCCAACCCCAGATCCCGATCGAAGGGCTCCCTCCTTTACTTCTCCACCAAATTGCTCTCCCGTAAGCACGCCTTGTGCTCCTGCCAAGAGGCTTAGGGAAGCATATGGCTGAGCTCCGGCAGCAGAGTCTGTACACGGTGCTAACAATCCTCCGCTTATCTCTGCCGATGGCTATACTCTCTGCGTGCGCATGTGTACACGTATAAATATATACTGCCGTAATACATAATCCTTCTGCTAGTTGCGTCGGTGTAGTTGGAGTATTTGGATGCCTTTGCTGCCATATAGAGTAACATTTTTTCATAAAAACAGTTGTGATTTGAAGCAGGCCGCCTTGCGCAGGCCGATAAAGCTGGCAGCAGGAGGGGCTGTGAGTAAGAAGGATGAGGCTCGGCTGCATGGTGGCCAGGGTTCATTTTTCCATTCCTCCACGGTATCAGGTGGGCATCAGCCATCGAGCAAAGGCGGAGAGTCTGGCGGACATCTCAGCAGTCTGCTCCGGACTAGTGGGAGGACGATGCTGAGGTGGACGATACGGTCTTCATCAGCCCCTGGGTTCAGGGCCATCACTGGAAACTTCAGCACCCACGGATCCACAGCCCTCTCCGGTCACCCAGGGCGGCTCTGTCCGTCCCCGTGGCTGCGTTGCTGTGGAGAGCTCCTGGCTGTAGCTCGGAGCAGTGTCCAGAAGTGCTGGTGTGACCCAGCCCAAGGTGGAGGAAAGGACCAGACGCCTCTTTGTTTCCCACTACCTTTTACTCCCAGTGCTGCTGTGTGGCGCGCAGCCGGCTCCCCGTCCCCTGCTCCTGCCTGCCCAGGCCGCAGGCTGGGCTCTTGGAGCTGGGGCCGCCCCGGGAGCCCTCGCAGCCCGAGAGAAACTCACCCATGGGTTTGCTGCCACGCAAAACTGCCCGCCTGCAAGCAGGTTGCAGCTGGAATAAGTTTGTGAGCCAGCAATTTAAGGCTTTGGTTTAGATTAGGATTCGAAGGTGTATTTTTAGATCATGTTATTTAGCTGACGCGGCGGTGCCCGCAGAGCTCTGCAGAGAAGGCGGCTCGAGGAGGAGCCCGTGCCCGGGGCAGGTTGGGCTGCTGGGGCGGCTCCCATGCAGCAGAGTCCAGGGATGTCGTAGTTCGATGGGGTTAAATGGCGTTTTGGATCCTGGTCCCCAAGCACTTGATAGATTTGCCGATTAAAGGCTGTAGTCAGCTCGCTGGTTTCTTGGATGGCTCCAGCGAAAGGCTTGCAGCTATTCCCCAAGGATCCTCCTACATCCTGATGAGATAAGGATCAGGAAGGGAACGGTCTATCTGCAACCTCAGCTGTGGCTTTGAGCACATATTCCCTTTTCACATTGCGGGTGGAGGGGAGGAGAAGAGATTTTCTAGAAAAAATTTATTTCTAAGTGACACACAGATGCAGGGAAAGAAAAAATCCCACAACAATGATCTTATCGTGTGAGTCAACAACAGCAGCAGCCGCCTTTGTTCTGGCAGGGCTGTAAAACACTTGCAGGGAGAAGAGGCAGCCTCCTTGCAGGCAGCCCTGCCCGCACACCCGCCCGGGGCTCCCGGCCGTGCCCCGGAGCCTGCGCTCGCATGGTGCCGGGCTGCCCGGCCACAGCCGGGCCTCGGCGCTTCGAGGCATGGACATACCGCGCTCTCATTCCTCTTCCCTTACTTTCTGACAGCTTCTGCTGTTGTGCCAGGAGGTGTGGAGGAGGTTTTTTTTCTGGGACTTTAAAATTTAATGTTTATATTAAAGGAAAAAAAAAAAAAGCAGCCCATAAACCAAGAGGTGGTGAGGGGTGAGTGCTGTCTGGCTCTTCCCTGCCCCGAAAGGAAGTGAAAGCAAAGGAGAGAGAGGATGTGAATGTGAAGCAGAGTCACATCTGGTTTAACAGAGGGTGACTGTGGTCTGGTGAATAACGAGCCAGAATGAGAGTCTGGAGCCTGGCATCGGTGACCGATGTCGTGTCACTGCTCTGTGCCTCAGTTTCCCCATCCATGGAAAGAGGAGGGTCAATCTGGTCTTGACAGAGTGCTCTGTGAGCTGGGGAGGGCTGGACAGGAGCAGGGTCCTTTTGGCTTCCTTCTGAAACTTTCCATTTGGGCATCGTTTCACCTGCCCCTTGGATATGGGGGCACAGCAATGTTAAAAAAACGCTGTCCGTATTTCTCACAGATGGGAAAACCTGAAAACTCTCCCTCCGGACCGCATACAGCTTTGCTGAAAGGCAAAGTTCACTGTCCTTAGAATCTAGATTTTGTTCCAAAGATGATTTCAACCACTGTCAAAAGCAAATTGTCAGCGGAGAATCAGATCTGGAAAGCTCTTCTTCCCTTCCACATCCCGTTCCCCGAGCTTGAACTGTGC
Source organism: Platalea leucorodia (assembly GCF_965183815.1). Taxonomy (NCBI): domain Eukaryota; kingdom Metazoa; phylum Chordata; class Aves; order Pelecaniformes; family Threskiornithidae; genus Platalea; species Platalea leucorodia. The sequence continues at coordinate 3,840,664 of NC_138841.1, forward strand.
TGGAAGTCGGGGGATTTCTCCGGGTGACTCACCCGCAGTGTTTTGAACAGCCAGAAAAGGGCGCAAATGTGTCTCTGCCGCTGACTGCTCTCCAGTGCAACAGCGGTGCATAGTCTCAGTCTTGGCGGGCCCGGAATGTTATTTAAAGCAGAGCAGTAAAGCTAGAGAGTGTGTAAAATGCCGGACTCGGTTAGCACCGCGGTGGCTGGAGCCGGCAGACAGTGCTGCGAGATGTGCCGGTGTCCAGCCGTGGATGGCCGTGCGTGGGAGCCCCGTGGCCTCTGTTCCCGCTGACCCCTGGCCCTCTGCATCGCCGCTCTGCACCCCTGCGCCGCCAGCACCGGCACGCGGAGCCCACGGCACGCGGAGCCCACGGCACGCAGAGCCCACGGCACGCATGACCGCAGCCCTCCAGGGCAGCCTTAGCCTGGGGTCTGACAGTGGGAGAGATCAGGGTGGTAATAAAAAGCGTTAATGCCACGAGGACCACGGCAGCGCTGGATAACCTGCATCGCTGGTGTTCGCTCGGTACTTTAATTCCTGGGAGACAGCAACCCGTGGCTTTGCCTCATTTCTCAAGGAATACGCGTGGCGACCTGGGCACCTCCTGCAGAGGCAGCCCGTCCCTCCTCCCCGCCGTTTGACACTGTGAGTGGGAGTGGGGCAACCGGCATCGCTCCCAGGGCTTCACAGGGCACCGCAGCGGGGATGAGCGGCACGCCGACAGCCTGCCCATCGCAGGAATCGTGGCCCTAGTCTCTCACTGGGTGAGCAGGGAGGCTGCCGTGAGATGTTCCCCGCCGAGTGGGTTTGCGTGTCTCCTGAGCAGGCTGCCAGCCTTTGCCCCGCTGTGGAAAGAGCTTCGCTCCTTTTAAGTCCAGGGGGCTGGTAAAGCTCTTCCGCGGCAGCTGTCTCCGTGTATGGGGATGGCATCCCCTTCCCGGGAGGCTGCTCTGCGGGCACTGCCACTGCCCTGCGCCTGGGCGGGGGGAGATGCTGCTCCAGAAGTGAAACCTGTACTCAGAAAACAGCAAGAACTGGTGCGATACTTATGCTCCCTATGTGGTTTTGCTTGGCTGGATTATGTGGCTTTGGATTTTAAATCTCCCAAAACCTGGGAGTGAGTTTATCTGTTTGCTCTACTTGCTCAGCTCGTTAGGGAGCGCAGCGCCTGTGTAGGAGGGAGCCCGGGCTGTCAAACCAGTATGGCTCGGTGGGTTTGCCTGCCAGACAGCAGGGACGCAGCGGCGGCAGCCTCGAAACGGCTCCTGGGTGTCAGCCCCTGGAACTCCCTAAAGTACAAACAGGGCAGGAAGGCAGGGACAGGGGCTTGGATGAATGATACTTTTGTGCATTTCAAAATTAATTGCATTATAATTAGAGTTTTTTTACGGTTTTCTTTGGGCACAGCTGTGGAGTGGGTGAAGCCACAGTTGGGCAGAGCAACTGGCACAGACCCCATTTGATGCCAAATCCGCTCACCCGCACAGCGATGGTCTTTCCCAGCCCGCGGGAGCAGCGATTCCCCCAGTTATCCAGCTCGCTCTGCCCAAGGCTGTTTCTTTCTCTCAAAGTACCCAGGGCCGTGAGTGAACTGTATCACGCTGTGTTTTTCTCGCTGACTCATTAGTTACGGGCCAAAAGGATTTGGGTGCCGCTGTGAACAACTGACCCCCATTTGTGCAGCAGCCAGAACCCTTCCACGGTCTTGGCCCTCCTCTCCCTTCCCCATTAACACCAAATGACTTTTGGCGCTGCGACACATCGCCCAGCAGTGGGCTGCTCCTTGTCCCACCACATCACGTCATGCCGGAGAAGCCGGGCGGAAAGCGCAGCGCTGCCTTTGCCGTTGCGTTGCGATGTTGTCCCAGCGGCCGAGGACATGTCATGGGAGCTGCCGCTGCCGCAGCGCACTTGCCTCCAGGTTAGACACCTCCAGACTCCGGTTAGACACCCCCCAGACTCCGGTTAGACACCCCCAGGCTCCAGCTATGGAGGTTTGGTGTTTGGTCTGGGTCTGGCGAGGCAGGGGGTGTGCGTGCATGCGTGCAATGCTGGCCCTGCGCTGCTGGAGAGGCTGTGGACGCTCATCGCATCCCCCTGAACCTGCAGGGCGCTCTCCTTTCCCAGCTGGCAGCTCTCCCAGGCTGGCAGAGCCCGGGTAATGCCGGCATCGAAGCGATCACCTTGCTCTGTGCGTGGGGCAGGTTTGCAGGAGGGCTGCTCCACCAGCACCCAGCGCACCCCGACAAATCCAGCAGAAGAGGAGGAAAACTGCAACCAGGGTGAGATATCCTGATGCTTGTGGCCATCCTGGGTCCCCGTACCGACACAGCAGGGAGCCGAACCCCATCGTTCTCTTGTGCGGCAGTGACGATTTAGCAAAGCGAAGGATCAGGCTGGCCACCCCCTTTCCCTGCGGATAGTGCCATCACACCGCTGCCATCGCCCACGTCCCAGCCAAGGGCTGTCCCTGCCCAGTCTCCTGTAAATCAGAATTTCTCCATATTCATCTGAGCCTACCTGGCATGGTGATAACCTGTTTATTTTGCAGAACAAACAGGACTGAGATGGTTGCTTCTGCTCTTCCAAGTGGCTTTGCAACACTTGGGAAACGCAGCTTTTGGCAATATTTTGTTCCCAGAGGTGCTTCTCTGACTTGTTGCACAGCGATACAGAGACATCACCCATCCAGCGGCAGCGGTTTTGCGCATTCACCTCCCAGGTAGCATGAGAGGAAATTACCTCTCCGTTTCTTTTTAAGAGCCTTTCTGCGTGGCCATTACTGGGCGCCTGGCAGGTGGCAGCAAACACGGGGTCCTGCCGGAGCTCGGTGCCTGCCACACACCCGCCGCTGCCGAGGACTCTTCTGCACAGCACAGAACCTTCTGCCCTCGCTCTTCATTAGAGATTGTTTTAAAATCCCACAAAAATAGCATAAAATAAATCACAGGGAGATGAAAGGGAAGGGTTGAGCTGGCAGGAGGTTCTTTAAAGAGGCACTATTTATACAAATTGTATAGCTGACGTGAGAGAAACTGTTTTGACGTTTTATAAACTCTTCTGCTGATAATTTTGCATCTAGGTATGGCAAGGCTGGGGGAGGCAGAACGGGGTGAAATGCCAGAGCCAAGGGCCTGAGCTCTCTTCCCAGCTCTTATTTTTGACCGCCAGCAAATGATTTAACTGCAGCGGACTGCAACTTAGAGTAGCCTCTTGCTCTTAAAAGAGAGAGGGAGGAAGGTGCCGTTCCTCCGCCGGTGAGCAGCCGCTGGAGGAGCCAAGCCGCCCGGCACAGGCTGCGCTCGCTGCTGCTACTGCCCTTCCCGGCCCCGGGGCAGGGGCGTGAGGACACGGGGTGCAAACCCCCTTCAGCAGCTTCTCCATATCCGTTCGTCTCCAACAAGGGCTGAACTGCCCAAAATGTGTGGCTCTAACATCAACCACGATATATGTGCTTAATATGGGGTCACTGAATTATTCTTAATTTTGAACGTTTACCTGCATCTCAGCCTACAAATGTCCCGGATGAGATTAATTATTACCGAGGTGTTCACAGAGACTGCACCTGGGCTCTAAAAAGCCCTGCGGAAACAAGCTGTGTTCATGGTACTTAAACAGAGGTCTGCAAAGCATTTGCTTGCTTTCAAACAACAGGCGCCTGCCTTTCTTTTTCCTGAGCGAAAATCTGAAATTTAGACGAATGATTGAAGACACAGCCTCTTCGATCCAACATCAAACCTCAGGCATGGCCATTTGTTGTCATTTAAAAGCCCATTAACACGTTCTGAATAGCAGTGCTGGCTCCTTTGCCCTGGCTACCTTTCAAGTTAGACAATTATTTTCAGCCTCTCCAAACTCTCTGTGTACTTGGCCGGAGCTCACCCTCCCTTCTGCCCGCGCCCGGCGGTGCCCTGGGCTGGATGGGGACGGTCGCCTTCATCCCGGGCGGCTGCAGAGCAAAACAACCGCGCTGCAGCTTGTGAAGATGAAAGATGCTCATCGTATGCTGAATGCTATTTTTATTATCACTAGGAATAAAGCTGATAATGCCTGGTTTCTGCCCAAGGAAAGACCTCTGTAAGGCAGTGGGGCCTTATGGCTCCGCAAACATGGGTACAGTAGCAGCAGCGTGAGAAGCGGGCAGGGCTTGGGCTCTCTCTGGGCAGGGATGCAAGCTCCTGGGGGGGCTCGTGCCGTGCTGTGCCTCCTCTGCCTCCTCCGAGCCACATGGCACGCGGGTCCAGATGCTGCTGAAGTCCCCAAGGGGCAGTGATGAGCGGCTGGGGGGTTTAATCAAGTCCCATTACCCCTCTCTCAGCTCTCTCCATCCCCTCTATTGCCCCGGCCATTCCTCTTACCCGGGTCCCCTCCTGCCACGCAGCTGCAGGGAGCCCGCCGGGATGTCGCCCGTCTCAGGAACTGGGGGCTCCTGGGTCAGGACCTGCAGGAATTTGGTTGCCACATAGGTGAAGGCTGTGGACTCCAGGTGTGCCTGGCTCCATCCTTCGCCTTCCCCCGGGTCTGGCTTCTCACCCATCATGTTTTGTGGAAATCTCCTGCCATGGGTGAGTACTCTGGGATGGGGAATATCTTTGTGTAATTCATTTATGAAACACGACTCATTCTCTGACTGGCATTCATGGACTAATTCATCATTGTCAGGGTAACTTCTTGGAGGGGGGGAGAGCTTATATTTCCCCTGGATATCTTTCAAGTGCTTTTTTCCTGCCTTTAGTTCTCTAATCAAACCAAGGTCTTATTTATAGTACGGCCATTTATGTCTGGGTAAGCCCAGAGTGGCCCCAGTGGCTTAAAAGGATTTACTCTAGATTTACATGGGTGTAACGAACGGAGGGATTTGGTCCTGTGGCTGCAGTAATCCTCTCGTAGGTGGAAGCAGAGGCTTTCCCCCGAGGAACAGTAACTCACATGAAAATGAACAAATGAAACCCCACAGGCCCTTTCTGAAGGGCCTTTCTTATGCCTTTCTGAAGGCATAAGGAGCCGATGGCTCCAAAACAAGAGAGGGGCAGTGGTCCTGCTGCGGGGCCGGCGCTCCCCGTGCACCCCGAGCCCCCGCGGTGCCCCCACGCAGGCTCCCGCAGCAGCAGCACCCGCTCGCGGGTCCCTGCGGCTTGGGCTCTGCTGGGAAATTCGGTCCTGGTTTGCAATACATCACGTCAGTGTGGCTTGGAGCAGAGAAGGCACGAGGCCGCGGTGCCCATCTCACACAGCCGCGCAGTAACAGTCGCAAGTGAAGGTGCTGGGGAGGAAGGAAAAACTTTTGGTGCTTATTTGATCAGAGATGCTACTGAAATGAAACTGTTTTCCAGGGAAGTGGTCCTGAGAGGGTACAAAGTGGCCCAAGCCTCCCCGGGAGCTCAGCTCCGTGCCGGAGCAGCCTCCGCAAACAGGAAGATGAGCTGGAGGCAGCCGGGCTCGGGAGGCTGCCAGGGTCCAGGCTTACCAGGGAGGCTCTTCAGGAAGGAAGCATTGTTTATACCTTTTTATTTTTAATTTATGTATACTTGGATCCAGCCGCTTCCATGATATATGGCAGAAATCGAGGCCTCTTTTGTTCGACAATTAACTCAAAGATGTTATTTGGTTCCTTAGGGAAAAAAAATGGGATTTGTTTTTCTTTACTGTCTATTTGCAGCAAAATAAACACAGATCTCTCACTGGAGTAGAAAACTCAGCTTTTCTAATGACACTCATTGCCAAGATTGCTGCCCTGATTTTGGGGGAAATAAATTGTTCTTAAACACTTGCCCCAATACACAGGTTTGGAGTCTCACAACGATATATCTGGCGTTTGCCTGTAAGATAGGTTAGCGCTGGAGGAATCGCAATGCGCTTACTCTACAGTGGAAGGGAATTTAAATTGAGTATATTGCTGGCTAAATAATAACGCAGCATTTGTTACTGGCCTGAGAATAAGATTTAGTACCTATTTTGTGCAGCTTTACAGCACCTCAGAGCCCCAGAAGGAGCTGCGAGGTGATGGGATGGCTGTATTTATGGGAGATTGGATGGCACAGCCATTACAATTTTTTGCTGAAGAAGAAATATGGGAAATGCATGTCTGGAAGCAGGGTGAGATAAAGCAGTAGTGTTTCCATCTCCTCAGCTCCTTGCTGTTTCCGCTCTGCTTCAAACGCGTGGGGCGGGGGGGGATGAAACTGCTGAGCTGGGCTTTGCTCGTTTGTCAGAGGGAAATGCAAATCGCGCTTGCTCGAGGTTTCCGTGCAGGGAGCCCACGAGCTGCCAGGAACCGCGCCAGCCGGAGTGGGACGTGGGCGAGCAGGGCACAGGGAGGGCACCTGAGCCAAAAGCTGGGTTGGACACAGATATAGATATAGAGAGATAGATATATACATAAACCCGCCGTTATTAGGTGGTAGGATGGAGTCCTGGCAGTGTGGGCCTTGCATGGCCCCAGCTGCGAGCACGTGCCACTTCCAGGAGGGACGGCTGCCGCATCTCTCGAGCTGGTCCTCATCCCCAAAACTCAGTGCTCGGCTGCGGGGCAGAGCGGGGAGAAGAGCTGTGCCCGGAGCAGACGGACCCATTGCCACGTGCTGCCCCTTTACTAAGCTGTTTGCTGCACATGGGCGAGTGTTTGATTTCCTTATCTCGTGGAAGTTTAATTTGCAGAGGAAATCCTGTCCCCCCTTGCCTGCCTGGCATCGGCATGGCCTCATGCTGTGCTCCGCAGTCATTAAGGCAGGAAGGATCTTCAGGGCAGCCCCGTTACTGCCGGCCTTACGAGCACGTGGCCAAGGGGCCACGGCAGATAACGTCGTGCAAGGATAAATCGCAGCATTTCAGGTTCCTTGGTTACCCAAGGCAAACACTGTAATTGGCTTTCAAAATAGCAAAGCCACTGACAAATAGGCGATTTATGGCCACCTTGAGCTGCAGCCTGAAAGGCTCTTTGGCATCCCGGGGAGCAAAGGCTCAGAGATGTCATTTGGGGGCCTTTGCTGGAAATGTCCAGACCCAGCTTTGTAAGGCCGGGGAGCTCGCTGCCCTGCCCGGCACCCCGTGGGTCCAGCCCGGCCATGCTGTGGCGCATCTTTGAGGGAGTGGGTCAGTCTTTGTGTTTTAAAGGGTGGAGAAGCCACAGCTCTCGCTAGCATCACCCAAGAGCTGCTGGTCCGCCCTGCAAAAAGGGCTGCATCTTGCTTTTGCTGTGAGTTCTTCTGGCTCCAGCTCCCAGGTGCTGCGTGTTGCTCTGCCATCTAAAACCACCTCGTCTGCGCGGTGCCATTTTCCCGGGTGGACATTTCAAAGCTGCAATTAGCTCATTTTTAACGCTCCTTAGAGCAGTTCTAGTCTTCTCCAGTCCCAACCTAAAAGAAGATTTTCAGGGCAGATGGAAGTCTGCTGGCTCCTCTCTCCCATGTTTTCACACCCAGTTTAAAGTGTGGACCAGGACCCAGCGCCGTGGTCAGTGCTGGGCTCCAGCGGCCCTCGCAGACCCACAGCCAGGTCCCAATTCCTGCGCACGGGGAAGGAAAAAGCAGCACTGGCTGCATGCATTACTGTACAAGGTGGATCAGTTAGCACCAGGCAAGCAGCCATGGGCATTGCAAGGAGGAGGTGATCCCAGTGTCTGCAAGCAGAGCCCACCTCAGCCCCTCTGTTTGCCCGGAATGGGAGGTGCTGGAGGGCACTCGCTGCCAGGATGGCATGGGAGCTCAGCTCGGAGCAGGCGAGGATGGCGACGGAGCAGCCACTGCTCCGCAAGACGTGGCAGAGATGAGTTTGAGGGAGCAGCGCTCGCCTTGCTTCGGGGTTGTGAAGTTTGCTGCTGGCACCACTCGCTCACTCACAGCTCAAGAAAAACATCGCTCCCAGCCCTCCTGCCAGAGCGCGGATCTGCCAGCGCAGAGGCAACGTGGCCACGGCTCTGCATCGCCGTCCCTCCATGCTGCCTTTGGGAAGGAGCGCTGGACCCGCTCCATCCCTGCGTGCCAGCTCTCCGAGGCAGCTCTCCCTGCCGTGGGCTTGCCCGTGGCCAGGCGAGCGGGAAGCTCCTCTCCTCCTCTTCCTCGCTGGTGCAGAGGCTGCCAGTCGGGACCACTGGGTTTGGCTGGGTTTGGAGGAGAAACAGCTCTGAATCAGAGGCTCCAGGCCCAAACCTGCCTGTTGCCCTCCATAACTGATGTCCTTGCCACCAGCAGCGCTCAGCCAAAAGCATCACAGATTTGGCAGGGTGACGGCAGCGGGCAGGCAGCACGGAGGCTTGCTCTGTAGGGATTTCCAGGTCACAGCACAAGTCACCGCGCACAGAGATGTGGTGCACCGGAATAATCACACCGAGGACATTTCTTAGCAATTGTAAGATATTAATCATTCTCGTTGTGCATCAAACTCAATGGAAAAACCCCATGTGGGGGCTGCCAGGACACCTGCCAGCTGGGAAGACTCCTGCTGAAGCAGCAGAAGTGACCAAGCCCCAGCAGACCCAGCGTCGAAGAGCTGCTGCTGTCCCGCTGGCATTGAAGCAGTTGCAGCGGTGTGCCTGGAAGATCCCAGTCGGAGCAACAGGGAGGCCACGGAGGGCACGTCCCCAGCTCCCGGCCAGCCCGGCAGGCAGGCTCCACGCACAGGGGCAGCGTGGAGGGGCCGGAGCCTACGCTGAGCCACCCCGCCGCTCGGTGCTGAGGGATGGAGGGCTCAGAGCAGAGCAGGTGAGCAAAGGAGCTGCTCAGGAGCCCTGGCTCCCGCCTGGGGACGTGCCCCGGCAGCAACGCGCGGTGGTGACAGGAGCCATCAGTGAGAACCCGTCAGTCTGGTATGCGGCACCTCACCACAACATACAGCGCAGGCAGTAAAACGAGTGATTGAATGGCCTGATATCTTTGCGGTTTCTGTAACTCTGGAAATACAAGTGGAGTTTTCTGTTATTAAGGTAACTCTAAGAACTGGCCCCAGTCACCCCACGAGCTCAGGACACATTCTGGTACAGCACATGGGACAGCAGTTCTTGGGAGAATTCCTCGCTGTTTTGAGTAAATGTGAGATCTCCTGGCAGATAAATACCCTCATCCCCGGCATGCTTGTTCCTTGAGAAAACAGCCCGGGGAGCACAGCTGTGTTCCAGCCCTCCCCAGCAAGCAGGTACAACGCTCCTCGCTGGCACTGCCTGCCGGCTGCAGCAGCACTCAGTCCGACGTCCACCCGTCCATTTTAGTGGGAAGCCAAGAAACGAGGTGACCCAAAGCCCCGCTGTGTGTCCCCATGCTGCTTGGGTCATTGCTGAGCTGCGTGCTGTGGGATCAGTGGGTTCAGGTTTTTTTCCAATACCTGGCATGGGCTGGGACAAATGCAGATACAACTTTAGTCCATGAGACCTTAATCTTCATCGCTGTCAGTCCTACACCTATACCATCATCACGTTCACGTACAAGAGTTTGTCATATCCAAGTGGGCGCACCCTTGGAAAGCAAGAGGTTTCGGTGGCAAATAGAGAAGTGAAACCAAAGCACTGTGTATGAGAGTAAATGGCTGCATTTGTTTTGAAGGCTTGAGTTGCAGGAAAAGATCTTGAAGGTTTTGCGCCTGTATGCCGGGAGAGGAGCCGCCGTTTTGTGCAGCTGGTCACAAAGCAGCGTCAGCTGTGAGCCTGTCCTGAAGTAAAGCTTCTCTTCTCAGACACAGCCATTAAAACAGTCCTGCTTCAGTGGGAGTTCAGTGTCATTACACGTTTTCTTGTAATATGGAAATTATTACCAAACAGTGCTTTTAGGGAATGCTCCATTTCCCACCTTCTGGGCTCAGTTACTAGTTTTGCAAACGCAAGCATGGGTGACCGGTGAAGGGAGCAGGGAAGGCTGCAGCTGAGTCCCTGGGCCGGCGGTGCTTCGCAAGGAGCGCTCAGGACGGGGGCCAGCACTTGCCACGCAGCCGGAGGAAGGGGCTCCCGCAGCCGGTGCCCCCGAGGCTGCGCCGGGGGAGGCAGCGCTGGCAGCGCCTGGGGCAGAGCTGCAGCAAAGGGGCCCAACGTGCACTTGCTGGGCTCCGCATGCGTCTGCACCGTAGCTCGCTGTACTGAGCCAGCACCTCACGCACGGACACTCTCATTAATACTGAAACAAGCAGGCAAAAAATCTGCAGCACTAAGAGCACGTTTCTGCTGGTGCTGCGTCCTAGGCAGGAGCCGCTGCAGCCCCATGTGCCGCAATCTGTGCAGGCTGATAGCAACAGAGTCCACTCGTGCTGACACAGACAGCGCAGGCTGGCCTGCTGCTCCGTGCAAACCCATCTGTTGTGTTTCTCACATCATATGCAACTGTTTTATCTTTGCTCATTTCTATTGCTAAACACTGGCTGGGAGATGAGCTATTTTAAAATGCATCTGCTGTTATTTATACAAACACTTTCCTTTCAAAGGGCAACAGAGGAAAGTGTTGAAAACCAAAGCACCCCCAAATGTTTCTGGGATGTAATTGGGCTTCTTTTCTGCTGGCAATGCAGCATGCATGCTGCTTGCTAGCGACAGACACGATGGCTCATCTTTTGAAGAGTTTACCACTTCCCGTGATCTTGAGCTGCAGAAAGGCAGGCCAGCGCGTGCCGCCGCAGGTGTCTGGGCACCCCGGGGTGACCCTGGAGCCCGCGCGAGCCAGCGGCAGCACTGGTTTGCCTGCCCACGGGGAGAAACCTCACAGGGCTGGAGAAACACGAATAAGATATCCAGTCCTTACTCAGGCAAAGTTTCCAGTCAACTGAGTCATAACTGGAGTGGAAATGACTCACGATCTGGTGAGGAGGCAACAGCTGATTTCAGAGATGAATTCACGGTCGCGTTGCCCGTTGGATGGTGACTGCGATATGCTGCTTCTGTCCCAAAGGGCACAGGACTACTGTACTTGGGAGGGGAACATTTTCTTTTCAGCACAGGCTGTGAGGAGACACAGGTGCTTCGTCCCCCCTCTTACTCAGTGTTTGCTTCACTGTTGACATAAAGTAACAGCCTTTCTGTAGGAAAATACCTACTCTTTCCCGAGCAAGGAGCATAAAGCCAGTAGTATTAGCTTGCGTTCAGGAAGCAATCAGAAAACGAAGAGTGCTTTCATAAGGCTAAGTGTTATTGTAATCGTAATTATAGTGGAGCAACTAATAAAAAGAGCTGAGAAACAGCCTCTCCTGAAACAGCTGTTTTAAGACAAGCTCCTGCTAACACCTGAAAGCAGAAGGAGTAAGAGATGGCTGGAGCGTGCTGGAGGGTCTCCAAGGCTATGGGATGATTAAGTCCACTTAGGACAGCAGAGCAGCCTTAATTGGAAACACACATCTCTTATCCAGGTACAGGTGAGTTCATTATTAACTCGCTGATGTCTTTATAAACCCTGTCCTGCAGCCCTGGGCCTGCCCTGGGTGGTTGTGCTGCTGGGCTGGGGTAAGTGGTGTGGGTGAAAGAAGGGCTCCCTGAAGACTCGCGGTTCCTGCCACGTCTAATCCCTGGATGCTGGCAGCCCCCAGGACTGACCCTGGCAGGGACCAGCTATCAGCTGGGAGAAATCAGGAACAGGTAATGAAGAAATCTTATAGACCTCAAGGGGTTTCCAGCAGCTTGTAGACAAGCAGCTGGATTGCAACTTTTAGCTACTAATCAAAAATTACTCCCTGGCCCTAATACAGTCCTTGTGTGACCATGCTTCAACAAAACAAGTGTTTAAAACTCATGAAAGGAAACATGGGAGCAAGCACTTGTTGAATTAGACTTTTCCATTTCAATATATATGACATTTAATCTCAAGGCAGTGTTTGCCTCATTGTGTGTGGTTACCAGCATACCAACAAAGCCAAAGGAATGTCTCTGACTTCCTCTAGTACTTAAAACGCTAAAATGTAATTTTTATTTTATTTTTTCTTTTTTCCCTGTATTTCCTGCCCCTTCCCTATACTGCCTGAATTTTACAAAATGGCAGTAGAAAACCAAGAGCTGCATCTGTCCTAGAAGCAGGTGAAACCAGCTGGCAGCTGGTTGTGGAGGATGAGGGTTGGTACCTGGGTGACACAGCGAGGCACCACCCGCTCATGTGGGGTGAGCCAGTGCTTGGCTCCAAAGTGCCATAGAGGAAGAAGCTGGGTAATAGCAGAAAATATGTGGTTGCAGCTGCCTTTGAGCAGTGAGCACGGTTTGTCAGCTGAAAGAATAGCACTTGTTATTGCTCATTTTGAACTCTGCTGCCCCAGCCTTTCATGCTTGAGACCGTGCCTCTCCCGGCTGTTGCTGTGAGGGAGTCTGGGACCTTCGCTCCCCTCTCGTTTGGATTTGTTGCATGCAAATCCAGCATCTTTGATCGAGTCACTTTGCAAATTGTGCACGGGATAAGTGAGGGCAGAATCAGGCCTCAGGCAGTGCTGCGTTACGTGGATCTCTGCGTGGCAATGCTAGCCAGACCTACCAGGCGCACTTGTTGGAGGATTTGTCAAGTATCCTACAAATGTGTGTCACGACATGCTCTGTTCTCATCAGCTGCTGTCATGTGAGTGAATCCTGGAGCATACTGCGTGGTCTCATATGGCCCTGGCCTGGGGTGAGTGACTTTCCTTTCTGTGGATGAGTAGAATATTTTGTTGTTGCTGTTTTCACCGGCCGGCACAAGCAAGAGGCAGGCGGCTTTCTGCTTGGCAGCGGGGTGGGACTGCTCCGGTGTTTCCCCTTTGCAGATACCCGTGTTTACAAGTGGGCTGGGGGGAGGAATGAAACATCAGTAGCTGGAGAAAGTCCCAAGGGTAAAGGAACTGCAGGCAATACATCCTCCAATTTCCTTACCAGATAAGAGCTGTGTTTCCAACTGAAAGCGGTATGTGCGTGGAGCTGTGTGGGGAGGACTAGTTCCTTCTGGGGCTCCAGGCTGCATAAAAATGATACGGACCTCCCCATCACCCTCTGATGTACTCCTGTGTTTCTACTTGGCCAGATGCTTCGTGCAGGTATGAGCTGCTGCTGGGTTGGATCCCACCCCAAACTGGGACCACCTCCCACTGGGTGTCCCAGCTTCTGAAAGCCAAAATCGCCTCTCCCATCCAAAAACAGATGCAGCAAACTGCTCAGCAGCACACTCTGCCATGAATAGACTGGCTGTGTAGTGGGGAGATGCATGGATAACAGATTGCTTGGAAGACTAATTCAAATATAGCTCCACAGCCAACACCTGTGATTAAAGACAAGAGAGAGGTATACAGGCTAATGGCTCAGCTCCTGGTTTAGCGCTCTGAGGGGCATTTCCTTGCCAACAGTCCCCTCTGGTAGTAAATGCCAGGCTGCTACAGTTTTGGACAAGTAAATTCTTGCTCACAGAAAGCAAATAGTAAAACCAGCCCATTATGTTGCCATTAGACTAAAAAATGGGAAACCCTGTGTATGATAATAAGCAGTTCCCTGCCATACCTGAGCAGCGGGAAGTGTGATTTATGCTTCCTTCCCCAGCGAGTTTCACAGCCTCCTATGATATTTATTCATAAAACCCTTGAACCAGAAACCAATATCAGCCTCTGCCTTTCTCCCTACTCCGTGGCATCGCAAAGAGCAGACACCAGACTTTTCTGGCATGCTCGCAAGGTAGGATAATGTTTGGGAAGCTGCATAAGAAGCCTCCCTCCTATGTCCCTTTTGGAGGGACCAGTGAAAGTCACAGAGGAAAGCCCCGGCTTGCTGGTACCTTTGATACAGGGAGCCCTGTTCCTGCTGCCTCATCCCTTCTGCAGTCCCTGTGCTCACAGGTGGGGACATCGTCTTTAAGGCTCAGACCTGGAAAGTACCTCAGCGTTTGCAGCTACCAGTTGGGGTTCAGCCTTTCCTGGGTTTCAGGCAACTTTAATGACACTGGCTGAATCTGGAGAGGAGAACAGCAGCAGCGCTGCTGCCCCAGGTTTGTAGCTTGTGGAAAAGCCAGCCCAGGCTTTCCCTCTGGAAGCCTGCTAGAGCTTCTGTGGAGCACTGCCTTGGGACCAGCCATCCCTCCCCAGCCTCCACACCTCCCAGCTCATCTGCCTAATTATCTGGTAGCTTCACCCAGCCAGATAGTGGGCATGGAAAAACTAGGTCTGCTGCAGTCTGAGGAGGGATGGTGTTTTCAGCTTGGTCCTGTCTGCTCTGGTAGCTGGCTCACGGCTTTGGAGCTCACCTGCCTCCCCGGAACCTGTCAGATGCTGGCGTGCGTTAAACGAGCCTTTACGGTCTGATCGCCGGCAAGGACGCTGCACCCTCTGGAGCACCGCATCAGGGTGCGGCGCGGCTGGCGACGCGAGATGAAGTGCGTGCTCGGTGACCCCTGCAGCCACGTTACCAGCCCAAGGAGCTGTCAGTACAGTGGCGGGGATGTGGGTATGCACTGTTAATAACATAATTAAGTCATTATTCCTAATGATACACTGCAATCTCATCTGTAAAGAAAATATTATGTTTGCACTTCAAAAGCTCATGTTGAGCTCTTTGTAATGAGCATTTTTTCCTGATTCTTCCATTACTATAGTTTTAAAAAAAACCCTAATCTTCTAAGTTTAGAGAGGACCAGTTCCTTTTTCGTGCAGTTCAAGTTCAGACAATCAGGACACAATCATCATGCAGTCAGCACCTTTACTTCTAACAACTAGAGCAATAATAATGTGTTGTTAGCCTGTACAGTGTCAAATACATTTCATTTAAATGCGCTGTTGATGCGTGTTACTGAGCTGACTTCTGCTCTCTAGTGCTGTGATTGTATCAGCCAGGAATCCAAGCTCATTATGCAATTGCAAATTGTTTCTGGATTTCATTAAATCAGCAAACAGGCATTAGCTAGATATTTACATCAGCTGAAGTTGTGATAACTTATCCAATTGGGCAATTCTTATTTTGGAATAAGAAAGTCCTGAAGGATTATGATTCATTTTTCATTTATCTGCATAAGTCTCAGTGCAACCCCTGCAACTTGGCTGCAAAACCAGGCAAAGCATTGCAATCCTACTGCAGGTGCTGGGGATAACGGCATTTTCCCTTCAGTCTTTTACTGCTGCCACATACCAGGGAAAGGGGAATGAAATGCTGGTGTAACTTAACAATATCAATGGATGTACATCAGAAAAGGCATTCTTGTGGCAACTCGGGCTTTATACAAGCAGAAGGGTTGTGATAAATTACAATATTTTTTTATAAAGCTGCAATGTTAAGGGCCACTGGATATCTTGGGCTGTGTCCAGGACATAACAGGCTGTATCCTGTATGTGATGGGATGTGGAGACTCGGTTCTCTTTGCCTTATAACCTTGTGTTGTTGCTGAGGTGGTGCGGAGCAGAAATCCACTGTTTGAGGATGTCAGCAGGTTTTCCCCACATCAAGCAAGTGTGAGAGATGACGTCAGTAATACTGGAGGTGTCCCTGAAATAATAGGATTTGTTATAAATTGGAAAACACGCTGAGGGAGAGAAGGTGTGGACACAGGATTTAACACCCTGTTGACAGATTGCATTTGCTGACGAGCAATCCCCCATTGCAGAAGAGATAAGGTGCAGCAGCGCAGCAGTGAAACGGGCTCCAGCACCGGCAGTCTGTCCGTAGGGCTGCACCGGCAGTCTGTCCGTAGGGCTGCATCCCTCCTGCTGAAGGAGAAGGGCAGCATGTGGGGCTGGGAGAAATGAAGATCCAAATTTATTCCCCGTTGCACTCAGCAGGCAAAGTCCCTCTGACTGCAGCTGAACTTGGACCCCTTTCTCCTTCTCTTCTCATCATTTCGTAACCAGGTTTGCATTCACCCGGATCTAATTTCATGGACTTGCAAAGTCTGACTCAGCAATAAATGTTATCAGCTTCCATTCAAACCTGCAGAAAACTGAAAAAAGTCAACCTTCCCAGAACAGATGTTAAATAGGTGCTTTGTTTTGCTGAGTCAGGCCCTGAGTGTGCCTGGACCCTTATTGTTTTGGAACTTAGAAGATGGTCCACAACCCCTGAAAAAGATAAGTGTTTGATTTGTTGGATGCAATAAAATTCTTCAGTCGGTAGTGCTGAGTGGGGAAAGCTGCAGATGCATTGGTATCTGGGCCAAAGTTGATTAAACTTTTAATTTTAAAGGAAACCTTGGGTAAAGCCTTGCAAAATGTTCCTATACCTCCATGTATATTGAGCCTTTTAAAGGACTTAAGAGTTGTCTCCTTGTGCAGCTTCTATCTGTAGGAATAAATTGTTTTTACTGACTTTACAGCTTTTAAAACAGCAGTTACTACTGCTATTTTGTCTCTGCATGCTTTCCAGATACAGCCTCATGTTTCTAACAGAGCTGGTAACTTCCGAAGTTCACAGATTTCATGATAATGTTTGTATTCAGAGGAAACAAGTTGCTCAGCCACCAGCGTTAAGCATCCTTACGGGCAGGATGCCGCCACACCGACTGCCCCGCTGCGAGAGGAGTGACTGAGCCCTGCTGCTGAGGCTGGCAAGGCTGAGTCCTGCGGAGAAAGAAAATGTGGAAATCCCTCTGCTGAGATTACCCTGCCTCCAGCTATACAAATGAAGAAACGGTGATTCACCTGCTCGCTCCCAGCACGGTGGTCCCCAGGGAAGGAGGTACCTCGCTAGGGCTTGAGCCATAAGAATGGGGATTTATAGATCAGTATCACAGCCATGGGTTGTACCTGGAAGCAAAATTCTCTGCGCTGTGTGTTTCTACTGCATGCACAAAGACTGAGTGGGAGAACTAGAGCACAGTTTTCTCTCAGTGTAGGATGAAAGTGGGGACTCTGAGCTGGGTTTGTCTCCTGGCTGCTGACTTGCTAGGGATTTCGGATAAGTCATTTAATCTTGTCTTAATTTCCTCATCTGTAAAGCCAGACAAGTAATATTTAGCTTTTTTGTTGGAGTTCTGGATGAAAGGCAGCATGAATGCAAAAATATTATTGCTCTAGCCTCAGACTTCAACAGATCTCCTGCTCGTGTCCCTGAAGTTTTGCAAGGGAAGAGCAGGTGCTGGCGCGCTGCCTGCTGCGGAGCGATGCTGCTACCTCGAGTCCTTTGTCTGCAGCCTCACCTTGGGCGTCCCTGGGGATGGTGGCTGCAGTCCTCGCCCCGTCCCCGGTTAGGTCATGAGGTGACACCGTGCTTGCGTGCACGAGATATCCCTCTGCATTTTAAGTAACGCTCATAGAGGGCTATGCAGTCAAATCATGGAAGCAATTACAGCTCTTCATGGAGCATTTATACATTTTTAACCAGAGAAAAAAATTAAAATATTTTACTGAAATTTATGAACTGTTGACATTAGCTGTTCTTGAGTATATATTTTATAGCTGAATTATAGTTTATGTTAGTACTAAGGGAGCAACCTAACGGATCACAAGACCCTGTGCAGTGACTATGGTGAACTTCTGACCTGATCCTTTATGCATGGCTGCTGTCGCTCACAACCCAGCGACATAAAAACAGCATCAGGCTACATATGTGTTGTTTCCTCTTTCTGCATTTCATCTGTGTCTCCTTGATTACAGATATATTTTACTTACAGTTCTTTAGTCTTAATGGTTTTTTTTAAATAAAAAAAAAAAAAAATCACACTATTACCAAGTGCTGTGTTTCAGGAAACACTTTTTAAGTTGCAAAGGAGGTGAGATAACCGCAGCTCCGTGGAGGGGGGTCCTGTGCCCCGCAGCAGCGATGTGCACGGTGCCTGGTGGCCTCGGAGCTGCCACTCGAGTCCTGCCCCTGCGCAGGCATCGCCCCCGCCCTGCCGGCACCTTCCCCGTGACAGGGGAACGCTCTCGGCCTCGTTATCCGCTCGGTCCCTGCTCTGTTTGCTGTCGCCCGGTGCCACGGCTTGGCCCGTTCCCACCCGCCCTCCGCAGCCTTTGCTGGCTCTGGCAGCTGGCAGCGAGCAGCCGGTGCCCCGGGCGGGTCCCCGCGGACCCCGGAGCCGCTCGGGCGGTGGCTGACCGCGGGAGGCCGAGGCCCAGCGGCCGCCATGGCCCCTGCGGCGGCGCCGGGGCTCCCCCCGCGGGTGACCTTCGCCCGGGGACGGGCGGGCGGCGAGCCGGGGGCCCGGCGGGGAGAGGGGGGCGGCGGCGGCCACGGCACCTGCCCGGGCCCGCCGCCGCCCGGAACTTTTCGCGGGCCTCCCCGGTCACGTCCCCGCCCGCCGCCCCGGCTCCGCCGGCTCCGCGCCCCCGCCCGGCCCGGCCCGCCCCGCTGGCTCCTCCCCAGGCCGCGGCCGGTGAGGGCGGAGCGGACGCGGCGCTGCCGCCGCGCACAGCAGCCGAGCCCCGAGCGCCGAGCCGAGCGGCGGCGGGAGGCGGCCCGGAAGACGGCGGGTGAGCGGGGCGGCGGCGGCGGCCGCGGGGGAAGGGCGCGGGCGCGGCGGAGCCCGGCGGGCGGCGGCGGCGGCGGCGGGCCGGCCCCGGGCGCCCCCGCTGGGGCCTGGCCGCGGCGAGGCCGCGGGGCCGCGTCCCGGCGCCGGGGCGGGAGCGAGCGGGTCAGGGGGACGGCCCGGGGGTCCGGCGGCGGGGGTCCGGGGAGCGAGGCGGCGTCAGCGGGGACGGGCTGAGCGCTCCCTCCCCGGGGGCGCGGCGAAGCCCAGCCGGCAGCGAGGGGGAGGCGGCTTCGCCCCGGCCCTGGCCGCGGCGGGGCGGGAGGGCTGCCCGCGGGAGGCGGCCGCCCGCCCTGGGCCCCGGCCGGGGCGGCGCGGGGCTCCCCGCTGCCGGGCCGCCCGTCCCGCGGTGGGGCTGCCCCGGCGGGCGCAGGCTGGACATCCATCTTGTGCGGCTGTGCCCGGGCCGCCGGCCCCTGGCCCGGGCGGCGAGGGCGGCCGGGCTCCGGGCGAGGGAAGGCGGCCAGGCGCCGGGCGGCTGCCGGGGCCGAGGCGGGGGTGGTTGGCCCTCGGCGCAGCGAAGCGTGTCGCCGCGCCTCGGGAAATAACCAAAATTCTTCTGGTGTTTCGTGTAGTCAGGTGTGCGGCGGGCGTCCGGGCTGGAGGGGAGCGGGCGCTGTCTCGCTGTTCCCCGAGATGTAAAGGGGTGCAAAAAGCTCCCGCGCTGTCGTCCCCGAAGACCGCCGGAGGTGAAGGGAGAGCGAGGCCGGAGGGCGGCGGATGGCGGGGCGAGGGCCAGCCTTGGCCAGCCGCCCCGCTTCCCTGCCCCGGGCGGACGGCAGGAGGCTTGGGCAGGAGGCAGGTGGGACGTGCCAGGCCAAGGGCATGGCTTGGTGTTGGAAGCAGGCGCTGAGCAGCCCCTCGCGAGCCCTGTGGAGCACCGTGCTGGTCCACCCTCATCCTCCAGGCCCAGGGACCAGTTGTCTGGGACCACTTCAACTCTGAAATGGTTTCTTGCTCATCCTTCAGTTGCTTTAAAGAGATGGTTTAAAGAGAAACTGTTCTCTGTGCAGGGAAACTTTTGTGTTTAGATACTTTTCGTTAATTAGTGCCTTTGCTTATAATATTTGAGCTACAATAAGCGTGGTTTTTGTGCGAGAATTTCTGCGAAGCTTTCTCTGTGGGAGGGTTGGGGTTTGGACACGCCGAGTCGATACCGACCGACGCAGAACTGGAATCAGCCCTTGGGTTTTGCTTTGCTCACGACTTGGAAAGAGCTGCAAACAGGAAGGGCATACCATGAAAACTCTGTCTTTTTTCCTTTCAGTAGCTTAACAAGGGAGATAATATTTCTTAAAATAGTTGTCTGACTTGAAAACGCCTGTCTGCCTTCGGAGTATTATATCAGAACTCTATAATTCCTGTTGCTTTTGTAATTCTGTCTGAGTAGTATTGCTCTGTGTCAAAAGAGACACCAGATTATTTGAAGAGTTGAACTGAAGGACCGGCTGCTTGAGAGTGGCTGTCTGCTGTGAAATGTTTCACTGTTGTGATTTTTGTCGTTGCTTTTTCTTACTGAAACAGTATGTCGTTAACTCTCACTGGTGCTAGCAGACCCCTCAGATTCTGAAAGGGTTTTAATGTGAATTCATGAGACTTTTAGGCAGTAACGGATGAAGCTATGGAGAAACGGAAAGCAGTGCGTTAGCAGTCGAAGGTCTGTGCCTTTAATGAGAAGTTATCCCAAATGAGGCAACTTAAAGGGGAGCTTTAGATGGAGCTCCCTTGCCTTTGGATATCTGCAACTTTTTTAATTTATAGAAGTTCACCACGTCCCAAGTATGAAATGCTGTCTGATCATTCTGACATCATTGTCACTTGCTATAGTGACTTCATTATGCTGGGAATGCCATGTTCACATCCTGTTGCCATGGAAAAGATCAGTGTAATAAATAAAAATATTCAATGTTCTGTTCATCATTGTGGCGGAAAAAAATGCCCTCGATTTATTGACGCGATTGCCTGAAGACTGACAGCATATTCCAACAAAAGTTGTTAATGCCGAGTTAGAAACCGGGAGATTGTCGCTTGCAGTTCTCGGCAGGTTGTCCTCTCCTTCCCTCTGTTGTGCCGGGTAACAGAAGTTGTGAAATCCTAGTTTTGGAAACGAGAATTCGTATGTCGTTCTGCAAGGTGGAGTCGACAGGAAGCGCTGTGCTCACATACGCTGCTTCTAAAAATAATCTGTTTTCATGCGCAGTATTTTCTACGCACCAGGAGGAGAGGAGTGTTTGTGTTCTGTCAGGCTAAGATCGCCCACAGAAAAGTGAGTTATACTTTGTAAAAGCAGATATTTCTTACGGCCTTTGTAAACATGTATGTCCGGAAGGGCGGAGTTGGTCTGATCAAGGGACCGTGTACGGTGCAAAAGAAACCTTGATGGCATTTAGGAGGCCCAAGCGGTGCTGGCAGCCCCACGAGCTGTAATTCTGAAGACTCGAAGGAACTAAGAGCGGTGTCTGTCATCACGTGTCTTGGCTCTGGTGTGGCCGTTTTTAGGGTAAGTAGCTTTGCTGAAGATTTTGAGAGGACTGCGTGCCAAATGGACTAAATTACTAGCACAGTATAATTCCAGTGACACGTTAATGCTTTTATTTGGAGACTAATGTTTACACAGTTTATCGAAATGGTTTATATTTGAAACCATCAGCTGCAAACATACAGACATAGACTATTTGTGATACTTTTCATGGCTGTTGATCCAGTCTGAGGCTTGTTCTTAAAAACCTGAAATGTAATTAATAGCAGTAGCGTAACATGTGGACATACTCTAACATGAAAGTTTTAATTGTATATTGAATCATAGTCTTAGGCATAAACAACTCTAAACATTTGTTTGTGCTCTATATTGCAGTGTTTTTTCTTGTACCGTGCGCGTGCACAGCATGCTCGGTGGCACTTTGAACTTGTACTTAGTATTTAGAGAAGAGATTGCTTCTATGGAACTTGACAGAGACTTTTAAAAAAAATGATCTTAAAGAGGAATCCTAATATTCTGAGAACAGGAACATGTTATCTCTTCATACTAGAGAAAAGGAAGTGAATCTTTTGAACGTACATAAAGTTCAAATCTTCACTCTTTATATTTGAAATGTTTTTTACTTGTAGCTGTTTGAAATTCAGAATTCCCCTTGGTCCGGTGTTACTCTCAACCTTGCTGAGGTCAGTTCAGCAGAGCGCTGCTGGGCTCGGTCAGCTGGGCCTGGCTGTGGATCCTGACCAAAACAGGTTTTTTAGGATAATATGGGAGACTTCCTATTTTATTGCTTCCTTTTCATTTCTGATGAGCCAGATTAATGGTAAACATCAAGCACTTCTGGTAGCTTTGTGTGT
This sequence comes from Platalea leucorodia, assembly GCF_965183815.1. Classification (NCBI taxonomy): domain Eukaryota; kingdom Metazoa; phylum Chordata; class Aves; order Pelecaniformes; family Threskiornithidae; genus Platalea; species Platalea leucorodia. Next base: position 3,862,353 of record NC_138841.1, read on the forward strand.
TCAATTCTGCAGAAGCAGATTGAAGAGAGACCTAACTTTTAAAACTCGGTCAAGTCCTGGGGTTGTGTTTGGGTTTCTTTTTGGCCTTAATTTGAGGTGGGTTTTGGTTCGGGTGGGTTTTTTTTTGGTTGGTTGGTTGGTTTTTTGAAGAGGAGATAGTGGGGATGGTGGTTAGAGTACAGCCTGAATTCATTTTGTGCTGAGCTCTGAAGTAGTTATTGATTTGCTTTTGCTCCTTTATTTAATAGGTAATAGGAAATTAAACAGAATTTTAATGCAAGCATGATCTTAAAGGGATGCTCATAAATCCCAGGGTCAAATTTTTGCTTAGGCATTTGTGTTCACACTTTGCAAAAGCTTCTGATCCTGGAAACATGACACCTAATGGCGGAGATAAGTAAGGATGTTAGAAAGTTGGAAAGAAAAGTTAATCTCGCTGAGCTATCTTGTTTGATCCAGTCTGTCTTGTTCAGATGCTAAAACTTGTGTGAGGTGTTTTCTTTTATTTGCTGCAGTACTGAAGTCTGGTGGCAGCCAGGATTTGAGATTATTCGGGTTCCGAGACTGCTCTCTGGGTATAAATTCATGTCCTAAAAAAGTTCACCTCTCAAACAGGTTTCTCTTGGATTACATCCTAGCATCATACGTATGGAGAGAATAAAGGCGGACCTAGCTTTTTGTTCATAAAGCACAGGTCGGAACGAGACTGCAGCTGGATTAGCTCATGGCTGTCATTCAGCAGACTGAAAATACAATATGCCTTCCGCTGCTAGTGTTGCAAATAGAATCAGGTTCAGTATATTTCAGTTAATGGAAATGGTTAAGTAGAGCGAAAAGTTGTGAAGATGAATTTATTTCAATCCTGCCTATGCAAGTGATAGATTGCATTAGTCAGTCCAAGAAGAGAGGCACAATTGTTATGGGTAAAACATTTCCCAGAATGGTTGACTTTTTTTTTTTTTTTTTAAAGCTGTACAGTTAGAAGTAGTAGTAGGTTATTCATCCTCTGCAGTTGTACAATAAGATTAGAGCTCTAGGCAAGTCATGGATTTAACTCCTTTGCTTTCCCATTGTTGAATTTTTATTGTTGAGCATTCAGGAACACTTGGAAGCAATAACTGAGTAGGAGTTTAACTGATCCAGTTTAGTGTCTCTAACACTAATATTAGAATGAAAAAAAAAAATCTGTGTTGGTTAAATGAGGAACTGTTGAAATAATACACCAGAAGAGAAAGGATTAAAATAAGTGTGAAGAAGATATACTTTCATTAATAGCTTCTGAGTAAGAAGGATATAAAAAAAAATTATCTAATGTAAAGTATCTGTGGGTACACTTTTTATACAAATATGTTGAAAGAGAAATAACCTTTGATTAGCCTGCATATATAATTGCAAATTACATGTTGAAAAAATAGTATCTAGCCATATGACGTTCATTCTGTATTTCAGTGTTGCTTTTAGCTTTCTTCCTTAAAAGTCCTGTACCACCTGGGAAAGTTATTGCAGGAGTGATAACTTACTGAAATATTATTTGATAGTCCAAACCAAATGTAGTTTAGATGTGTGTTTGAGACAGGTCTGTGTTCTAAGCAACTTGGCGTGAGGTTGTCATGCCCTGGTCTTAGCTTGATGACCGGTTCTGCTCCGAGGCGTCCCCCGCTCTGTTGTTTTACTGCCTGTATTTGTGTCCCTGCCTGTGGGCAGCCAGGGAGGTCCCAGCCGTCGGAGGATGGAGCTGCCTCTGTCGGGAGTTAGCATCTTCGGGGTGGATCACTCAAGGACCAGAAAACAAATCAAGGGTTTGAACTCCACAGTGTGATGTTACATAAACAGGGTGAAGTTTGGCCAGATGTTCCTCCTGACTGATGCTCTGGAAAACAATCCTATATCATAAGTAATACAGACTCCTTGGATGCACCTCGTTTTTTCCTTTCAGAATAGGATATTGCAGTTGGAAGGGATCTACAATGATCATCTAGTCCAACTTTCTCCTTAAGATGTCTTGATTTATATGTAATCAAGCTCTCCAGAGTGCGTGGTTTCTTTTGATTTATAAAATAGACAAGATTTTAGAGTAAACGCTGGTTTTCCTAGCCATACCTTTGAGTTTTTTAAAAATGCAAATTATATGCCTTTTAAGGTTGCTGCTTAGCTAGTGGACCTGGCATTGAACACAGCATTTGTTCCAATAATGTAAGACTTTTAGGAGAAACCTGGTTATAGTATATAAAAATGACGTTTTAGTTGTATTTCATGGAGTATCACCAGGATTGAAAGCAACTACCAGATTAAATGGCTTTAATGTAAGCTCTGAGGCTCCAGCTGAGTGTGCTTTGAGTTGGTTTGCTTTTGCTCAGGTGTCAGAGCAGGCTGTGAAAAAGCATCCTCCAAGGTCAGAGTGGATTTGCTGGGAGGGACAGTCCTGAGAGGGCAGAGTAGGTATCTTAGGTTTCTGCAGATAGTGTCTTCCATGTGCAGAAAGAAAGATTTTTCAAATTATATGTGGTATGATGTATAAAGTAGGTGTTTCATGCCTGTTAAGATCAGTTTACCTTGTAGTGTTAGAGGCAAAGGAAATTGAGAACGTTTGACAAAAGCTGTTCGTCGATGAGCAAGGTGGGTTCTGAAACCTCGTGGTGTGAGTTTGGTTTTACCTCAGCATCCATCGATGTGTCACCAAGTGGCTGAGCCCGCCTGTCTCTTGGAGCCTGCCGTGGCAAGGGAAGGGCAACGCATGCCGAAGGACAAGAGGCCGTGATGACAAGTGGCAGCAGGGGAAACTTCAGTAAAAGCAAGGACGGACTGTTCCTGTGGGAGCGGTTAAGCACTGGAACAGGCTGCCCAGGACCTTTTGGAGTCTCTGTCATTGGAGATAGGCAGAAGTTGATGGGGCAAGGTCTTGAGTGACCCGGTCTGACTTTGAAGCTAGCCCCGTTTGGAGCAAGGGGTTATAGCAGAGACTTTTGGAGATCCATTGCAATCTGAATTACCCTCTTTTCATTGCGTTTACATGACACGGTTGTATTACTTGCTAGGGTGGGCAAGATGCAGTGAGAGCTCCAGTGGCCAGAGCTTCAGGCTGTGGTTTCGTGGTCACTACGTGCAGGCACACGTCTCAGTGTCCCCCTTGCTCCGATACTTGCGTTCTTAGATGTTGAGGTAACTCAGGGAGCTTAGCTAGCGGAAAACCAAGCTAGTCCCAGAAATACATATGTAGTTTTCACCAGATCACTTCTTGCTCTGACTCACTGTGTGGTTGTGCAAGTACCGTTGCTGATAGAGGGAAGGAGTTGCAAAGAGAACAAGAAACTGCAGTTCCTGACTACATCTGACTTAGGGCAGTGTCCTGTCGGTCTTGTGCTGGGCCTGTAGCGGAGGTAACGTGGTGGCTATCTGCTTTGCCTGTCACATCTGGAAAGAACACAACCCGTGGCTTATTCTGGATGGTGGATAAATAGGTGAATATTTGCTCTCTGTCCTCAGTAGTAACGGATTGTTATTTGCAAGGAGCAGCCTGCATTTATGGGAGTTTATATCAAGCTGCCTTTCTATTGCGACAAATTTAGGGTCTTCACTGCTTGTTTTTCAGTTGGCTTTGCTTGCTGTGTTGGTGACTGCTGAGACATCACCTCTGAGTTGGTTTTATGAGTCTGCTGCCTGACTGAAACCATTTAGAGCTAAATGGCTCGTTATTAGAAGGTTCCTGTTCTTCCCTGTGATAGTGATAATTTTGTTAATTAATGCCTATTTTCTGAGCTCCCTTTTGAAGAAAGGGGAGTGCAGGGGGAAGCTGTATAGACCCTAGTGACAGCAGAGCATCAGTCGGGACACAGCATGTACCTGCTCAGCCGTTGGTACCTGGTGTTTACACTGAAGCACTTTGTTCTGGTGCTAGACCTACTGATGCCATTTCACTTCCAGGTTTGGTATGAAACAAGTTTTGATCTCCAGAGCTCTGAACAGGACAAAAACTGGTTACTGAGAGATCACTTCTCCCCTTGCAAATACTGCAGTAATTAAGGTTGCCTAAAGTAGTCCATTTAACGATATGAAAATGAAGAGGCTGTGGGAAGATGGGTGGTGTTCAAGGAGGAGGCACGGAGTGTTACATTCCTAATCAGAAATGGTGTGTTTAAACTTAAATTGCATTCATCTGCTGTGGGAAGATCCTTTGAGGTGTGTGTGGGAAGAAATGGGACACCAGAAACCTTCCCTAATGTTGATCACCAATCATCTTGGGTTTTATAACTTCTATATTTGCAGACTGCACTCACAACATTGTAGTAGCCAGTACCTCTAGTTAAAGATGAGATTTAAAACCGTGTTGTTTCTGTTTCTCCTGCGATAGTAGTCCACAGGGCATAACAAAGAGCTCTTTCTCACCGTGTCAGCTGGCTGAAGCAGGTAGAGTAGCTCTGCGTGAATCTGAATGTGGCCACATGAAGACGATGTTTTGATGTGTGTTACTGCTCCGTGCTGCGAGTGGTCCAGCAGGTACTGGGTGCTGGCTGTTGGGAAATACCTGCTATACCTGAAGAGGCGCTTCCTCGGTGCAGCTGTAGTGGCTTGACGTGAACCTAGGTGAAAGCGCGTATTTAATTTTTTTGATTGAGAAATCCAGCTGCTGAGAAAAGCAGACCTTAGTATGTTTTGAAAACTCCTGTTTGTTTTCTTTTGAGGAATAAAATCCTTTATCTGAGGGGAAAATCTGACCCTCCACAGGGCTTTTGTAACGGGGAAGAAGCAGGTAACATAGGACAGACAGCAAAAAAGGAAGCTCCGGGGCTGCTTACAGCCCACGGCTGCAGGTGGCTGGCTTGGCTTTCTCACTCTTTTCACTTTGTTTGACTGAAAATACGGGGAGCCAGGCGATATCAGTCCTGTTGAGCAGGTGGCCTGAGTCATTATGGTTTGTTATTTATTTTGAATACTGATAAGATGGAATGTATTTAAATCCATCTGGGGCACTGAAACAAGAGGTCTGGATATGTCCACAGCAGTGGCTGTGTTATGGCTGAAACAGATCTTTATTAATCGCTTAAATGAGGCAGTCAAAAATACGTGCTGCCCTGGTGCTTCATACACTCATATAAGGAGTAGGACGAGCATTTCTCTAATCGGTAATTGTCGCCCTGTCAAAAGTTACTGGAAAAGACTGCTTTTTGGAAATGCACTGCAACTGGTAGCACCCAGTGCGTTTGTCAATCGGTTGCATTGCGTAACTGCTGCTTGCTGGAGCGTTGCAGAAAAACAGTTGCATTTCACTTGCGAGTGGCTGGAACTGCAAATTCAAGGCTGACTGGAACGTTCAGGGCTCTTTGAAATATTTGTTGGATCTGATGATGCTGTGTTCTGGAGTGTTCTAATGCTGAAAAAATTTGAATTTGTCATATTTAAATTAGGGTGTTGCGTGTGAACTCGTAGCTATGAAATCTGCTCTTCAGAAGATCTGAGCATCTATGGCTCTAGTTGGCTGTGGCTGTAGTTGTGAGCGCTCCCTGCTACTAGGAGTAAGACCGCTATTTGGTTTTGTCCAAGTGAATAATCTGTACGGAATCGGGCATCTCTCACATTTTTAACACATCAGTTGGAAACAGACCCTTCCTCTGGAAAGCACCGAGTATGCGGGAGGAGCAGTTCGGCTGGATGTATTGGTTGCAGTGCCTTTTACGTTGCTTTTTATGTAATATTCTTGTCTCTAATGCAAATAAACTTGACGTCGTAGGGAGGGGCTGCTGAGAAGAGGAAAACTTTCATTACAGACGGCTGACATGCAGAATAATGTCTTTTTATATGCCACCTACCACGTGATAGTTTAAAGTAAACCATAGTTCACTGGGTAGGGTTATTTCTGGCGCAATTCTCCGTTTTGCATAAGTAGTCCTATTCCAGCACATCTTGCTTTACCCTGAGATTTGATGTATTAGTACTGTGCTGGGTAACCGTTACTGGGTATCGGCCTGAAGAACAGAAATCTTGATGGATTTCTGAAATAAATACAGGTGGAGACAAAATAGATTTAGCCAATTGTTGCTTTCTGCTTTGGATTATAACAGTAATTGTAGTTGAAAATAACATTAAAATTAAAGATACAGACTGAAACGGTTCCTGACAGCCTTTCTCATGAAATATTCATGGATTTAGGGCTTTTAACTCATCAGATCGCTTATAAAGTCATAGGGATTACAGTGTTATTATGACTTTGTCTTGTTTCATGAATGCACTGCATTGGCATATTGATCACTAGAACGCACTCAAACTTAGAATGAAGCTTTTTCAGGAATCTCATTTAAAATGATCAAACAGATGTAATGCTCCAAGGCGCTTTCCCTAATGGTGTGATTCTGAGAAAGTGGGTCTCTTCCTTTATTCTGTAAGTTCAGTACTTTGTAGCCTCTCTCTGTTAAATGAACTGTTTGCTCTAAACCCTACTCATAAACACAATATCAAGTACAAGTCAATTTAGCACTAAAGCAAGCTTGAGCGGGGCGGTAGGGTAGCTGAGCATGCCATTAGCAGGTGTCAGAAAAACTAAGTCATGTCTGCAGATCTGAGAGGCTGGAACTTCTTTTATTGTCCTTTTCATGCCAAGTTCATATTGACTGCCTCTGTATGGGCAGAAGTTTAAAAAAGTTCCTAAATCTATTTTAAAACCAGTGGCGGTAGTGCCCGTGCACTTGTGTGGCTGATGATGTGTTTGTAGTTACTCTAGAAAAAAACAGTTGAATGGGAGTTTTAACTTTGATGGAAGGGTGTCCTAACCAACATGGAAAGCACAGGAATTACGGATAACGGCAATTAACATTGAAATTAAGTGTGTATGTTCTAAGGTCTTGCTCAGAGCGCAGAACTGACTGTCTCCAGGCCATATGTTGACCAAATCTGCATACTAATACGGGAAAGATTTTTTTTCCTATTGCCTTATGTCTTGTCATTTCAAACACACGCAAAAAAATAGACAACTTTTTTTTGTTCCTGTTTGAATACTGTTGATGAGGTGGAGGGGAAGAACTGGCTGATGCCAGTGGTACTCATCTTGTTAGCTGCTGAGGGATGTGTCCTCCCTTCCTTGTGAGTTAAACATAACGTCCCCTCTTCTGGGAGCAGGAGTCCAACTGCCCGTGGGTTTTTTGTTGTTGTTCTTGTTTAAAGACAGCTGTATAATAATCTATTTTGGTTGTAATCAAGCTTGGCCTATAAATACTGAAATGGCTCATATGAAACTGATTTAAACTATCAGACCCATTTCCTTTAGGGGTTAGCGTCACCTTTTATTTTCCATAAAGGAAATTCCAGGATGAATTGTCCAAGTAGTTTTGCCCTTTTAAGCCCAGCAGATGCAGGAGGATTAAAAATCATCAGGGAACCCCCAGTGCAGAGGTCAGAGCTGCCAGCGCTTCTCGACCCTCCTGGCCTGAAAGTTCTTGCTGTGATGCTCTTCAGGCTCCAGCACTGATGTGTTAATAACGTTTTTGAATATTCCTTCAGTTAACATCTTCACGTAGAAGAAAATTTCATTTTTGCTGTAAAAGAAAATTCAGTTTCCACCCCTCTCTGCCCCCAGGTTCCAGGAAGCAGCATTAAGAGACTGAGCTAAATACCAAAGAATTAAGTACCATATTAAATAACTTAATTTCATTATAAAAAGTAATGAAACTGTCACTTTTTCTCTATTTAAAGTTAATTCTGTCCATTAACTAACTGCTATTCAGGTTCCTGGTAAGCCTTAAAATTTGCTGTGAAAATGTTTCAAGAGGTGCAGTTCTACTTTACAGTGCTAAAATAAATCCATCGTTAACTGTATTTAGGTGCTCATTACATGGATACTCATTGCTGTAGGGGTTTTATTTAAACTGATAAAAAATGTAGTATTAATAAGTGGCCATATGGTAAGTGGGGCTTTTCATTCAAAAAATCATTGTTAAAACAGGCGTTTAATTAGCCGCAGTTGCGTGGGAACGGTAGGTGTTTCGGTTGCTTGTGGCTGACGCACGCTAAACAGTAAAGTATTTTTAAGGCAGTGAAAATCTCTAGACTGCATATGCAAACCTGACCTTTAGATCGGTCTACATGGTCAAATCCAGTGTATACAGGCAAGCTGATTATTGCAGCTTTGCCAGTAAGATTTAAAGAATCTTAATATTTTCTGGAATTTGTAAGTTAGCCCAGTCTCCTGAAAAGCCGGGCAGTGGTCCATGCTAGCAGGCGATGCGTTTTTAGAGGCTTAATATTACAATTTGTCACCGATGGGTAGAAATACATTTGAAGAGCAGTTTAAACCTCTACGTTTTTTTCAAGAAGTTTCAAAGAAAGCTTAATTGGGAGGAAGCTGTATTGATTTCTCCATCAAAGATTCGATGCTGGAGACCAAGTAAGGCCAAACTGGATTCCAGCCCCCGGCAGTGACCAGTGCCTGGGCTTTGTGACCAGTGTCTGGTCACTGTTACTGCAGAAATAGAACAATTAAAGTGCAAGCTGAAATTGCAGTGACAATCTACCTACCTCATGTCACTTATTTACTCTAATTACATAAACCAGGAAGAACACAGTTAAGAACGTTGCCAAGCTACTATCAGCACAACAAATTATTCTTACCAAGTATAATGTAGTTGGTGTTTTGCTATAATTCAGCTTCCTAGAGTCTGTCTGGAATTTAATCTGTGTTAAAAAAGGTCAGAACGTTTTTTCCGCTAAATAAAACGGAGAAAAAAAAAATTTATAGGACTTAAAAATCAGTGGCAAGTTGTGGATGTGGTAGACAGCAGATGGAGGAAGTCCCATGAACTGCTTCGATGTCTAATGTTTATGTCCTTTAGCGTTTACATGTTTTGCTGATGAGGAAGGGGGAAAGGAGGTGTTTTTCTTTTCTTTTTCCAAAAAAGCTGTTGAGAACTCCTCTGAATTGTGTAAACCTCTCTGTCGAAAATACTCGAGTAGCTCTAGATGAGGAGAAGTGGCTGAGTGCGGCCGCGGTGTTGCTTGGGAGGACCTCTGTTCCGCCGGTGTCTGCTACGCAGGCATTAGCTGCCTGATTCATCGCCGTTCTCTTTCCATAATGTGGCCGCACCATACTTCCTATTAAACTGGTTTATATATATAGTTGAGAAAAATCTGTTTTCTCCTAAATCTGCACGGTCTAGGTGGATGTCTTTCCTCCTGTTTGCAGATCAGTGCTCATTAGTATTGAATTTGCGGCAGCGCTGCAGCCCGTTCGGAGGGGAGCCTGCCAGTTACGGCCAGTGACGTAGCGTTCTGTTCTAATTCGGGGATGCAGTGTGTGTTGGGCTTTGAGTTTTGCTTCTGGCTTCCTTTCCCCTGTCTTTGTCTGTCTGGCACACGGCCCTAGCAACTTTCTGCAAATGCAGACCAATAGGACAAAAAATAAATTAGCCGTTTCAGCATGGCAAGCTTTAGCTGCCCAAAGTACTTGTTCCTTGCCTGGAGTGCCTCTATAGCAAAGCAATTTAAAATGAATAAGTAGGCAGTCACTTCCATAGAAGTTAACATTATAATATTTAAAACTGCAAGTTCAGCGTGGAGCTGGTTGCAGGAAAGATTACAGACTGAGGAAGATCCATCTCAATATGTTCGTGCACAAAATCACTTTTTCAAGTTACGGAATTACTGCTGTTTCCCAAGCAGTTTGTTTCCCTGACTTGTGTGTGTGTGTGTGCTGCCGTTAATTTGCTCGCAGCTCCAGTTCAGCACAACGCTGAAGTCAGGACAACTCTGTTGCTAGAGGACTTTACTCTTAGCCCAGGCTTTTATGGCTTTGGCCCTGCATCAGCACCCTTCACAATACACCGCGGAAGGTGTGAAATTATGCAGAAACGGGCGATTTGGATGTGGTTCAGAGGAGCACGCGGTCGGGACTTGAGTTTTTGAGACTGGATATGTGCAAGATTTGAAGGCCGTCTCTTGCCTTTTCCGGTTGAACACTTCAAATAACATCTCAGAACAATGTCGTTTTTCTCTTGTGCTCTCAAATATCTGTTTGCTTATTTGGCTTGTCACTAGCTTTATTTTTTACGTGTGCTTCTCGCTGTGGTTTTTTGTTTTTATCTGGTACTTCAAAAACAAAAAAAAAAAAGTGTTTAGATTTAAAGTACTGAATTGTGATTGCCTCTCACTTGGACAAGGCATGTTATTAAAATGTTGCTGCCTTCTTGTTTGTAAATTTATGAATGATTGGTGAAAGTTCCCTTTTAGAAATATTAGAATGTTACAATATTCAAGTATTGTTACACTTTTCACTGATCACAGCAAATTCAGTTTATAGTTACTTTATTAAAATGCTGTTTAGGACAGTAGTGGCTCAGGATTAGATTCAATTCCCAAGTCTTCTTGTAGGGAATTGGAACTCGCTCAGGAGTTGCTGCGGTTCTTCGGTGTCCTTGGGCTTCCCTGAGGAGGACGTGTGTTTCTGAATGTCCAAAGCACCTGCTTTCTAATGCTGAAGTTACCAAAGTATAAAATAGGTTGATTAGGCAATGTAAATTCCTGCCTGGAGCCAAAGTGTTTTCCTTGTTTTTACAAGAAACAACTCAGGTTTTGGCCTGTGTTGAATTTAGGAGAACAAAAGCTTATAAACCTAGAGGGACTGGATGTATACTGCAGGATCAGGAACGCTCCGCGGCTGGGTACTGACTCATCCTACGACGTGATTATGCCTACAGTTAGTTATACACTTGTTGCCTTGATTTGTATTTGATTTGATGCTGAAAGCAGTCCGTGGAAATGGTGATGTTTTTACTGTTAAAATTGTAAAATTGAGGGTGAGATTCCTGCCATAATGTATAAAAGATGTATGCTATTATATAATGTTAATATATAAAATACATTTACTTGGGTGTCAGATACCGCAGTGATAAAGAGTAATAAAATAGAGGCAGACTCTGAAGATTGTGTGAATGGAAGTTTGTCAAATTGTACTTTAAAGTCACATTGAAGTCCTGCATTCTGCTTAGTCTTGTCTTTTTATTTCCTTTTTTTTTTTTTTTTTTTTTTCCTTCCCTCTAATTTTTCTGATGGTGATGGCCTCGGGAAAGGTGGAGGAGGTTTTCTGTGTACCCTAAAGACCAGGAGATTGACTGCCTTGGGGAAGGGACTTGTCAAGTGAGTCCATGGCAGTGATTTTTATTATTTAAGTAAATTCTGTGCTAACTAACAGGGTAAGCCTATGGTGGTGTTTGCCTCGCTGCTTTTTAGGGGAGGTGTCTGTTAATTAATTGTGCGATTTGCAGACAAACAGCCTTTCATTTGTGATCCACCACCCCTCTTCCCAACGTGTTTCCGTAGGTCGCATGTAACAATTGCGTAATTGTTGACAGCTTTGATTAATATTAGGGTAGTATTTAATGTGCTTTCGACTTCATTGAGTAATTTAGTATCTAAGAACATGGTGTATAACAAATAACTAATTAGGGAGCAGATGGTGAGTGGAGCTGTCATTCGGCGGGGCCGGGCCGAACCGGCGCGGTGGTGCTGGCAGTTCGCAGCCTATGGTTTGGCAAGTGCTGGCCCTCGGTGAAGCCAAGGGTAGAGCCCCGGGTCTCGTTTTCCAGCCTTCACTGCTGTATCATTCTTTCTATTTGTTTGGGGTTTTTTATTGTGGAGGAGATCTGTCAGTTTTAGTGTGATTTTGATCATCGTAAATCTTTCCTTTGCAGAAGTGCTGGATTTGAGTTTGTTTTGCAAACACGGCTGTGAGTAATGAAGGTATTTTAGTGGAGAATTGAGCAATGTTTAGTAGACACTTTTAAAAAAAATCTACCCCTTTTCATGGCCTGGTTTATAGTAACTTAAAAAACTGGCACAAAGAACATTTACAAGTTCAAAATTAAACAGGTTTGTTTATAGTAGCCATGATTCAATATTTAACTGCCAGGGTAAAAATAACCACGACATGTGGCTGTAACGTCCCAAGAATCTGCCCCTCTCTCGGGGAGATGAAGGCGGTGGCCGCTGGGGTAGCGCAGCCGGCCCGGGACGGGAGGTGCTGGGGTTCACGCAGACATCTGCGCATTTCTCTCCCAAATCGGTAAAATGCTGACAGCACGTTTTCCCTTGGAAATGTTAAGTATTTTGGTTTCCGCGCGTGAAAATCAGACCGCTAGAAAAAGAGAGGTGTGGGCGATGAGCACGCCAGCGCTCAGAAGGAGGTTATTCTCTTTTTTTTCTTCCCTAAAGCTGGGTCAGTGATGCTTGCTCCCTGTCCCTCTCTCCTCTGTCCTGGGGACACCACGGTGCATCTCGCGGGGAACAGCAAGAGAGCAAAACGCGTGTCAGGGCAACAGTGCACGTGGCTGTAGAAGCTGCACCTTAAGAGGCCATTTCACGTTGTCTCTAGGAACCGGCGCTTGTGGTTTGGTGCCGCGCTTTTTTCTGTTCCTTTTCTCTCACCCTTTTTTAAACTAGGGCTGTGCGTTGTGCTTCTTGAGTGAACATGCAGTCTGCATTGCTGAGTTGTCATCTGTCTTCAGTCCTATAGCTGAGCCTGTGTCAGCGCTTTCACTAAAAATCCCTGTTTTCAGGTATGTATAAATTGGATCCAAGCAAATGCTTGCAGCAAGAGCTGCCTGAATGAACTCTGCTGTAGACTCACTGCCTATTCTATTTGGAAAAATATTTGACAAGGATTATGACAACTTCATTATCTGTTTCTGCACCATTTTGATTTCTGTGGTTCCAAGGTGGCACATGCCCGTGGCTCGGGAGTGTTGGATGCAGAGCTGCTAAAAAGACCTCCAACTTTGAAAAGGCAGATTACTAGTTTTTCATTTAAACTTCCTATGATTCTAGCCTTAAAAGGGGAACAACTGTTTCTTTTATCACTTGGAAGCTTTCAGAAATGCTCTTGGGAAGAGCGGGTAGCCACGTAAAGCCAGACTGTCTCATCTGGGGCTTGAAGGACCAGGGACGCTTTCCAAGGGCTTGTCTTGCCGTGCCCCCGCAGCGCTGGCGGCGCAGGGCGAGCGAGCGTGCGTCCTGCCCTGCCTGCGGATCGGGAAGCACCACCTCGTCTTCTGCCTCTTTGCTTAGGCGGGCAAAGCCTGCGAGCGGGCTGGGACCCTGCTCCTGGGCTCTCAGTGACAGACGGTGGCTGCCCATCGATGTTCGGGATAAGTCTGCGCTTCCCAGGCTGCAGGCTCGGGAGTCGGCGGGTGCTGGTTTCCACCCCGGGCAGGGCTGGGGGAGCCAGAACCGGAGTTGGCAGGGAAAAGCAAAATACGAGGCTTCCTGCAATACAACACTTGCTTGGCAGACTTACCTATGGATGTTGATCTGCAACTCCAAAACCAGAGAGAACCGTAGAGCTGTAGGTTTTTAGTAGTGAATAAAGATTTTCGTGTAGCTGGTGTTGAACCTATAAAAGGCTGAAGGCAGAGGACCCTTCGCCTGTCATGCAGCAGGGTGTAGCCATGGGTATGATTACTGTTTGAAGTGTTACTGCTGCTGAAGTTCAGTCTTGCTGAACAAAGGGTTGTGATGCTGCAAGTATTACAGTCTTTTAAGAAAGGTGGACAAGGAGCCAGCAGGGTTACTGGGGCAGAGGGATGGTGGCGCTGGGACTTGTCCTGCTCTCGAGGACCGATGAGATGCTGCATCCCCTGTCTGAGTGCACCTCCATGCTCTGCCCTCCACCCTTTTCTTTTTTCACAGCTTGTAGATGCTCGTCAAGTGGTGTCACACGCGTGACGTCTGTGCTGCAGGGGCAGGGCTGGGAGGATGGCCTGTCCCCCTCCGTCCTGCTGCGGCGTGGGGCTGCCCGGGCGGCCGGAGGAGGAAGCGGGGCCTGGGGCACGGCAGGGCTCGTGCACAGGCTGGGGAGGTACGGGACAGGATGCCCGATTCGTTTCAGAGAGACCCTGATAGCATCAGCGCCTGATGCTTCTGTTTCCTGCGTGCAGCGATACCGCGCCTGGCACTGGCGCGTGGTGCAGCTTTCCCGCAGAGGCGCGCTGCCGAGATCGTGCCGCGCGGCTGCAGAGCTGCGACACGGTTGCACAGGCACTGTATGTTTCTTACAAGAAGGAAACCGAATGGATTCCATAAAATAATTTTACTTTGTAGGTGATGCAACAGTGGCTGGATTTTACCGTGGCAATGCCGATTGCGAGCGGTTAAGTGATGGTTTCTCCCCTTTGTGATCACTCAGGGTCATTGGGCTGTTTTAAACGTAGCCGGCTTTTTCCTCTAAGTTCTTGATAGCAGAAAGTACTATGTTTTCATCTCTTAAAATGCATTGCAAACTGGATGCAACCTCAAGCAGGGCTAGGCTGACCGCAGTTTGTCCTTTCTAAGTGAAGTTTTGTGTAGACTGTATTAGGGAGAAAAAGTCCAATGGGAACATGGTGATTTGACTTCAGCAGCAGGAGAAAGTTGGCTTTTTGTTGTGGGAAAAGCAAACTGGGGGAGAGAAGTAAAGAGCCTGGGGAGCGCAGGAAGCTCCTGAGCGCCTGGAGATCCGTAGCAGCCGGCTTTCAGGTGAGGGTTTGATTAATCCGGTTTGTCAGAATGGATGGAGTCTGTTAATCTGTTAAAAAGTGGCCATGCCTGTTTAAACCTACGTATTGGACATGCGCTCAGAGCGCAGCGAAGCCCAGCCAGCGCCCTCGGTGGCGTTGGCAGCCCCGCTTCAGCCGCCATGCAACGGCATCGCCGCAGCAAGTGGGAGCTGCGGGGGAGCAGATGCCCTCCCTCTGCCCTGCCTCCCCCTCGCCTCTCGGTCCAGCCGTGGCCTTCTGAGTCATTTAGGACTGACTCAGTTTTTAAATCTCTTTGCTGATCTGTTATCTGTAGCTTGCTCTTCAGAGGCACATTTCCTCGGGTTTCTGGGGTAATGCTTTCCCACGCCGGCGCAGGCACGGCGTGCTGCAGGTGCGGAGGCGGCGGGGAGGGAGTTTCAAGTCAGTTGGACGAAGGGATGTGGGAGCCCAGATCCTGTTGCTTTTCAGTAGGGGCTGGTCATTGAACTCTTAGTTAAAATTCCCACATCTGGATTAGCTGAACTATGAATGGTCAGAAATCGAGGGAGGATAGCCATTAACATATATTTGGGGATGAAATCCATGGTATTGAGGTAGAAGGCGTTGCCAGAGGAAAGAGAAAAAGTGAGACTTTGGAAAAGTGTGTGAACTTTCTGCAAATGCAGTTGTCAAATAACAGGTACAAGGGGTTGTGGGCAGAAGCGGCAGCTTTGCGTACATCTAGTAAAAACTGATGTAAAGAAAACAACAGACAAGCTATTTAGATAATGATTTGAAAATAGTGCATAAGAAGAGAGAAGTACTTCTCCCTGTGATGGCAATCTTTTCCTTCCATGTCTGTGGACTGTATTTTATTGCTATCAAATCTGGTAGACATAAAATCAGGAATGTGAAATTTTCATTTAAAGAAAAAACTCCAAACAGCAAGTAACCTGTGCTCCTGAATGAAGTCTCAAGCCACTGAGGCGGCAGGGTGAGCAGCCCTTGCCCGAGCTGACGGGAGGCGAGGACCAAGCCGGAGCGCGCTCCTGCACTGCTGCAGCTCTTCTGCCGCTCGCGCCCGGGCCCGAGGCGCGGGAGCAATTCGGCTTCATAGCCCGGCCGCGTCTGGCCCAGCCCGCCCCGAGCGGGCGGTGGACGTGCTCTGGCTCTTGGAAAACGAAACTCGTCAGCCGCGGTTACTCTGTTTTCAGACTGAGGCTTCGTCACTGAACGTGAAAGATTGGATGGCAGAGCTGACGCTGCACAGCACAGGGATAAGCTTTACTTCTCGCTTCCAAAAGCCAGTGCAGTCTTGTATTAAACAGAAATGTGAACTTTGCAGTTGTGAGCTTGATTTTTACTTTCTCACCTAAGAAAGCACAATTTCATGTCGTCTTCCTATGGTTTACCTTAACTGCAAGTCCAGTTTTTAAAGTGTTTTTTTAATGACATAATCAAGTAGAAATTGTGTTTTGCCGTTGGCTTCCACCCGACCCCCCCAGTCTTTCACTGTCCTAGAGGCAAAGTTAAATTGCGCTGGAGTTCTTGTTTTTAAGGTAATTTGATTCGAGTATTCAGAAATTGCATAGAACTCCACTGATAAAGCAAAGAGCAAATTTTGTAACAGGCATGTTTTGGTTTGACACCATAAAGAGAAGATTTGATGCTTGCATACAGTGTCATTTGAAAAATTATTAATTCTTTTTTTTTTTTTTTCAGTCCCTTGTAGGGAGGCTGGAAAAACCTTCAGTAGGGCTGCTAACACTGATGAGAGATCTTTTATGCCAAGGTAAGAGGCTTTTTAATGCTGTCAATATATTTCAAATGAAATTGCTAGCTGTGAAAACATGGGCAGTTGGGGAACTTGGAGAATTGATAAGTGTATAATCCATTGTTTAAAATAAAAAGTTGCCTGAATCTTGTTGCCTGTAGTGGGGAAAAGAAACCCTGAAGTTTTGTGTTCTCTCTTTCCTGATGTCCTCTGCTGTTGAACAAAATACAAATCTATGATTGCAGTCCACAGTTTTTCTTTTTAAGACCGAGTCAAGAATGTGTCTGCTTCTATTTTTTTTTTTTTTTTTTTAGTCTTTTGTTATCATCTTAGTTAATGGGGATTGTGTCATCAGTTATGGCCAACGTTTCATCATGTTACGCAAAACCATCAGATACAAAACCACCAGACCACGTGCTCTGCCTCGCGCTGAGCAGCATATCTGTACCTCCTGTTACTCATAGCTCCATCAGTGTTTGGAGAAGGAAGGGGAAACTAAGGGGTACGGACTGCCTTCTTCAGGTGTATGCATTGGTACTCGGGCATTTGCATTTCACAGGGTGCACGACACATTTTGGGTTAGCCTGAAGTTCTTGCATCCACTCTCTTTCAGCGCAGTGTTCGCTTATCTTCTTTGTGCTTCTCTCTCCCCACCACCCAAATTATAAACTTCTTGATGAGCTGGTAAAACCTTTGTAACAGGAGGGGCTAATTTTTGTGTCCGGTTTATCCCCTGAAGGGCCTCGGCTGCTCTCCCCTCACCACCCTCCCCGCAGCCTGGGCCTGGCTTCTTCCTCCGGTTGGGAAATACCCTGAAAGTTTTGCTTCTTTCTACCCTGATTCAGCCACTTGGTTGCAACAGGGCAAAAGATGCTTTGTGCAGTTAGGAGAGTGCGCGAGTGCTTGGCTGAATAAAGATGCAGGTGAGCGGGCGCTTGGAGCCACGTTTCAGGTTGCAGCTTCATCTGCGTTGCATCCATCTGCTCGTCCTTCTCACAGATCCTTCTGCCATCCTGCCTGCACTGCCTTTCATTTTTGTATATTAGACCAAATATCCTGCATCTTTTCTTCACCTCTCTGTCTGCTCACAGGGTAGGGCCCTTCACTCTTCCTTTGGGAAGGAGCTGGGCAGTTTGGGGCTGATGCTGTGAATAGCTGAAGATCCCTTTCTGTCACTTCCCAGGCAGCGTTGGTGACAGTAGCAGCAGAAAAGAGATGCTCCTGTTAAAGAATAAAGAACAGAAGAGATTAATCCTGAGGTGTCAGGTGTTTTGTAGTGTAGAAATAAAGTTCATTGTTATAGATGAAATTTGAACCCTACTAATTGATTACTCTGTATTTAAAGTGGCTGTACAGGTGTCGGGTAGGTTGGGGAGTCGGATCCAGCGGGGAGGAGGGAGCCTGCTGCTCAGGGCAGTGATGGGTGAGTTAGTACGAAATGTGCCCTGTGCCCCAGGTCCGGCCGTAGGTAGGTGGCTGGCTGGGAAAAGGGAGCACGAGCAAGGAGCCGTGCTCAGCTTTTGCTTTATTTTTGCACCACAGCATTCAGAACTAATGAGGCCAGTTTCACATCATTTACGACAACACTAAAAGATTTTTTTTTTTTTTTACACTCCTTAGCGATCATACTCTTTTCTTGAACTGAAAGAAACACTTAACACCCATAATTTCATTCCATTTTGAAACGTAGCAGTTGCTCCACAGCATGCAACTCCACTACACAGAGCTCTGGATGGAAATGAATGCTACTGTCTCTAACTGTTTTTAGGTGGGCATAAACAGTTGCCAAATGAAAAGTTGGCTAGGATGCAGTGTAGTAATTTCTTGAGCACTCTATTCATGTTGTATAAACAGATAACATTAACATACTTGCAAAGGAGCTACAAGATAATTAAGGCGTGTGGGGTTTACAGTAATAAGGCTCATGTGTTTCAGGATCTTGGTTTCCTGTTGCACCTGAAAAATAGTCAGCAAATACTGTAGAGACGAAATGAGAAGTTAGTCTTGTACTGCTCCCAGCTGAAACTTTCCCACAAGTATTTTTACTATAAATAAGAAGTGAAAGAGTTCACAGCTAAATTTAACCCTTGGCTTGATTGCTTTCTGGGTTCTCTGTGGAACTGTAGGAAGTTTCTGTGGTCCGACTGTGGAGCTGTAGGAAGATGAAGATAAACTGGATCGATAAGTTGCATTTAAACTTCATAAAAAATGCATCGGCTTTTAATTTGTGAGGATTATCAAGGGGAATATCATTGCTACTTGGAATTCCCCTCTCCTTCCCATCCAAAATCATGATTTTTGAAATAAAGGAAGTGAATGTTCTGAGGGAAATTTTCAAGCAGAAGAGCTTGCAGCTGCCAGAATTTTAACCAAAAATGTTGTCGATGTACTAGAGTTCATAGGCTTTGCTTGCTCTGCTTTTAGATATCGAAAGTTAACATTCTGGAAAATCCCTTTCAGCTTGACTTAGTTTCACAATTTCTGTGAAGTTAAGCAACTGCAGCTCCTGTAGGTTTCAAGAGCTGAAGAAAAACCACCCCAAGGTGCTTAAAACTATAGGCTGCTGCTGCTGGCTTCAGCTTTATTTCCCCTGTAAGGCTGGGGAGAGGGAAGGGCAGCTTGGCTATGTGACTGCAGAGAGCCTCAGCGCGGGCAGGAGAGCCCTGTGTTTCTGTTGTTCTCGCTTAAAAATGAATTTAAAGTTCTGCTACACCGGCTGTGGAATTTGTATGCCGCTCTCCGGCTGCATGTGGGATTTTTAAATTCTTGTTTAAACCTGTACTTGCGTCACATTTAGACCATAAAACATACTGTGGTTGAGGGGTGAGGGTTAAAAGTAGGATGTTTGGGCAAGGTCTCCAGTAACGGCGGGGACTGGCTATGGCTGTGTGGCAGCACGTGGGTTTCCTCTTGACTCTGTGTTCTACAGCTTTCCCTTGGGAATAGAAATGATAGAAAAAAAACCTGTCCCGATTTAATGATTATATAAACTTGAGACACAGATTGTCAGGGAGTTGTCCACAGTCGCAAAGCTAAAAATACGATCCCTGTTCTTCGCAGACTGTTGTTAACGGTAGTCGACAAGGCGATACATTTCTCTATCAAACTTCTTGGAATACGTTTTTATTTTTAAAGCAAGCCTCAAACCGTAGCCAGCGAACCCATAAATCCTGTGGCAAGGTTAGTTTGAAATGCCTTTGAGAGATGCAGCTTGCCCAGCCTCCTAGCGCTCGTGTTTCTGAAGCCTTACTTGGGAAGAAAGCGCTATCTTGCTGGGGGAAGAGGGGGAAGATAATTAGCTGCTGAGGTCATTGTTTGCTTGAGCTCCGTTGATAGGGACAGCCCAGCCTGGCTTCTAATGTAAACATAGTGTAAAATGTTTATCACCGGCTTTGTCATTTGCCTTATTTGTCAGGGAATCTCGGTGAGAATGAGTTTTCTGGTGCTGCGTAGCAAGTTGAGGGAGTTGCAAGATTTCCATAAAAAGGCAGAGTCCTTGCTTGGGCGAGCAGAGAGGTTCTGCCTTGGCAGCCGTAAGTTAGGCCTGACCTTTTCCAGAGAGAAAATACTGACCTAAATCCTTCCCTGCTGGGGGTGGGTGGGAGAAGGAAACCTCTCGACTTGCATCTAATTTTCTTGTCCGATATTCGTTGTTTTATACTATAAAATGCTGAGAATGCAGAGGACAGGCAGCGAGAGCTTGTGCTACCCGGCGCAGCTGGGAGCGGGCGCGCGCGGCTGCGCTGTGTTCCTACCATGGTGCCTTCATCCTCTTCCTCTCCGAGCACCGGCCGGCTCACAGGCCCGGCTTGGGGCATCTCGTATAAACTGAGTGTCAGAGTGGCCACCTAAACTTGAGTGCCCAGGTGGAAAAATAAAAACCATGGCTGTTACTAAAGAGATTTTTGTTCTCAGGAGCATTTGGAGAAGGGGAGCGTGTTGCTGCTTTCAGAAGACAGCGTCATAAATTTGTATGTGCAGGCACACTTTTAACTGTTGGCTTTTTTCCTGCTTTCCAGATCGTCGCTATTTGAACAGACCACACCATGCGTGAGTACAAGCTAGTGGTCCTTGGTTCAGGAGGTGTGGGGAAGTCCGCTTTGGTGAGTTTTGGGAAGCAGTTCTGAAACCAATACACAAACTTCAAAATCTTATTGCAACAACGCTCATTAAATGCATTGGGATATTCGTGTTACTTTTAACATGCATAGTGACTTCCATGTAGCCACTGTTAACACTGCTGAAATATCTGTGAATGCGTGTCACATTTTTGGAGAAGCAGCAGGTGATTAATCGCTGTTACAACAGTTAGCATTTCATCTCTGCTTCCCGCATGGGTGTAATATTGTAAATGACTGAATGTATCTAAGCATTAGAAGCCTAACCTACCCTGGAAGAGTGAATGAAGTCTTGCCGTGCGTGGCGGGGAGTTAGCGATGGTTGCAGCCTTGCGCAGCTTGCAGGCTGTGTGTCTCCATCCTGGGCAGAACCGCAGTGAGCAGCCGGGACTGAAACACGGGGCAGGATGAGAAGTCGCCTCCAGCGTGCGCGGTGCAGAGGGATAAGCAGACTGATGACACTTTGCGCTCCTTAAGTACTTGCGTTGTTTCTAAGAAGAGGTTTACATAGCAGAGTTGATAGTAAAGCATTATAAGAGAGATTTCTGTCACCTATTTATCACAGATCAGTCAAGCAGCTTGCTCCAACAAGAAAGGCAAAGAACTGGTCAAGTGTAAAGTTATCTAAAACAAGGGGCTGCACTGTGTTCCTTTTCACAGAAGATGATAATAGCTGACCAGCCGTTCATGTCGTAGACCCTGCGTCTTGCACCATTGTTTATTCTGCTGAAATAGGCTGCTAAGAATCTCGGTAAATCACCTGCAGAATCCAGATGAATAGGAGGAAAGATTATTCAATTGTGTATCAAATTTGATGTAGTCTTTCAGAGATCCCATCCTAGTCTTTACAAGACTCAGGTGTAAAATTTTTTTGATACGCTCTATTCTTCCACAGCAACTTAAGCAATCTGTATTACTTTTTCCACTAGCATGCCCTTGATTGAGTATCTTGCTTTTATTATGTAATGTTGAAAGACTCGCTAGGTAAAATAGGGCACTTATTAATATGCTGTACATAAGAATTATTCAGCATCTGACATACTTGAATTTCCTTACTTGTGATGTAAAGTCTGAGTCAGCATTCATCACGGGCCTTTTTAAAGGCTGAAATGCGAATACTTAGTCTGGTAAACAAAAGTTAAATTCTTTTTTACAGTCTAGGTGCTACGTAAGCCTATATTGTAGTTCATATGCAACATTGATCCGTTATGTTTATAACAGAACACAATAAGTGCCAATTAGCAGCTAAGAGCAAATAATATTTAGCTTTCAAGATGACTATCTACTTATTTACAAGCATTAGCAAGGAGAGGTGACAAGGTGGGATTTAAAATAATACGGAGGTCACTTTAAAATCTCTTTCTTCGAACTGTATAAACTAAAACGTCTAACAAAGAGGCTGGTGTTCCTTTTCAGTTCTGTGTTTCCATTACAGTATGGTGTTGTTTCACTGCAAATCCTTCTTAATGTTTTAACTCTTCTGTACCAATATGATGCTGATGGTGCCTTTGGTAATGATGACAGGGCAGCAGAAAACCCTTCATAGTTACTAAGGCACGGTTATTTTGCAACTTCTTTATAAGCGCTTCCTCTGCAGTAGTTTTCTCCCCATTTCTAATGAGAGTGAAAATCTCCTGGCGTGTCAGTGGGTAGGCAGTATTACCGAGAGTGTCCCGTTGTGCATAGTCCTATGTAAAACTGGAAACCAGGGTGAGACGCGCAACCCCCAAACTAATAGAAAGTTATAAAAGTCTTGGATCCATGCGTAACCTGAAAACAGCCCCAGATTTGTATCTTCTCCCTTGGCCTCTCTTTCCTCCTGTAATCAATTAAAGTATATCAGAGATTTAAGAATATTACATAGTAAGATAGGTTATGAATGAAGTGGAATATAATGGTAATTATGGTTGTATGTAATTGGTGTCCATGTGAACACGCAAGCACCGGTTGAGATAACAAAAGTTAGAACAGTGATTTATTAGAAATAAAACAATTTGAGAATACATGGGTTCACTTAATTTTCTTTCAGAGCAGTGCTGTATTTGCAGATATATAATAAGACTCTGAGTGTTATAGTAGAAGGATGCAATGTCATGTGTGGTTTGTCAGATTCTCGCGTTGGAGGCTGGGTCACAAACGCAGTTCCCAGAACAGAGCGGTCCAGATGTGACCGACTTCAGTGCTCCAATGTTAGCCTCCCAGCAAATAGCAACCTCCTTCGGACTCGCTTTGCTTAGTAGCTGTGCTAAGAATCCTAAACTATAATCGGTAATCTGCCGTTCTTAGTGTTGGTTTCCATTGCTGGTATAACACTGGGATCCCTGTTAGTAGTGGTGTCTTATTATAAGGATTTTACTGAGATCTGTTTTCTGAAAGGCAGACTGGGACTACTGTTCAGTGTGACAAGAAAATACTGGAGGAGCAAAAGCTTTGATCGTTAGAGTGTAAAATAGGTTTATTTAGTGATATGGGATGATTTTTAAATGAGGTAGAAGTCTTTTCTTCTTGCATTAAAAGCAAACAAGCCACGAGGACCCGCTCAGTTTCCAGCACGCAGCGAGGTGTTCTGCCTGCCTCTGGCCTATGCCGCTCGGAAAGGCTGCGAGTACTTGTGTGACAAATGGGAACCCTCGTGCCGTAGTAAAATCTCAGCCTTCTGTCCAAAGAGAATACGGCTTCTCGAGGCAGGTAGTGCCTTCACAGAATTTGTATTAAAAAACTTGTGGAAATTTCAGTTGGCAAAAGCTACTTGGTGTGTTTGTTGATTTTAAAGAGGCAAAATTAAGTGCTAGGCTCTGGGGGCTTAGTTTTACAAACAAACACCACCGTGGTTTACAAACATAGAATCATTAAGATTGGAGAAGACCCTTGAGACCATCGAGTCCAACCGTTAAACATCAACCAAACCTCGGGACGCTCCTCTGCCGCATTACTGCGTTATTGCAGATTGGCTTAGGTAAGAGCCGGGGGACGCGGGGCGAAAAGGAAAAGCGAGCTTGGCCTTGCAGAGGACGAGTAAAGCTGCGGACTGACGGGAGCCAGAGCACGCCACGAACAGAGCTTGGATGTCCAGGGACGGGCCACGTCCGAGTGACAGCTTGATGGGAAATGTTTAGAGTAGATTTGCTTTGAATAATTATATAGAGGAAGAAAGACTTCCTCTTTGAAATGAATGATGTCTCCTCCTTTAATGGTGTAATACAAATGGAGTATCTGGAGACGCTCCAGATTTAACTTGCTGCTCTGAAATATGTCTGTGCTCTGGGCATGGAATCCAGAGTAGCTCCGCTGCAACTCTAATATGATTTGAATTGAAATGTGGATTTTCCACAATGTACTTTTCCACAGTGTACAGATTGCCAGGTCTTCTGATTAAATTTCAAGTCTTCCATATTTGGTGTTTTTTATTCTTCTAAAGTTGCAGGCACTGAAGTAAAGGCATTTTTGAGGATATCATCTTTTCTGAAAAAGCAAGGAAGCAAACAGTTTACATTTCAAAAAAGTTTTGAAAACGTGCTTGAATAAAGTGATTCTTAAAACAACAGAAACCATGCAACTTTTATTTTAAAACATTGAAAATGTATATGTCTCTTTCTCTGCTCCCCACTACTGAATTCAAACGGCGGGGTTGAGTAGTTTTTGTGGTGTTACGTTTTCATGCAGTGCTGCTTGGTAAATGTTACCGACGGTGTTCAGGTTACTTAATTTTTTTTCTTCTTTTCTTTCTGCCCAGACTGTACAGTTCGTTCAGGGAATTTTTGTTGAAAAATATGACCCAACAATAGAAGATTCATACAGAAAGGTAAAATAACATCATTTTTATTTCTTTCAAATCTCATAGAGCTTGCTTCTTTTTAATAATGCAACGAAAGCTTATCAGAATGAGAAGGGGTCTGTTCTGAGAAAATTTTACAGCTGCATAAACCGCAGCAGGAGAGCGATGCAGAGAAAAGCATCAGTCTTGGAAATGGCTTCATGCAGATAGTTTCCTTTGGCTTTACAGAGGACTTTACTAGCTTAGGGCCTCTGAATGCAATCAGACAAATGGTACCAGCTACTATAAAACTGAATTATCAGTGAATGACAAATTTTGCTGTTAACTGGACCATTCCCTAACTTAGTTCTATTTAACAGGAGGATTAAACCTCTGTTACTCCATAAGAGCTTTCACTTTACATCTCCGATGACTCGAGCGGAGGCGGTTTGAGGCTGCAGCTCTCCACTGCTTGCCTGTCTCTTCGTTAGAGGTTACTCCACCAGATCAGTCTGGTGTGTTTGCCTGAACCATCAGCGGTGGCCGGCTCTGCTGGGGTACGAGCTGCGGTGGCTGGCAGACAAGGGCACTGCCCATCCTCTGGCCAGCGCTTCTGACTGACGTCTGCAGATAGGAACAGCTCAACCGAACTAGGGTCGGACTGTTACTCAGATCCGTGTGCTGTAATTTCACATATAGTTATTACTTCGAAACATAAAGATACCAGTATTTGCTATGTGTATGCTATCTGTTAGAGGGGCTATGTACACCATTGATCACAGTAGGTTATATTACCGTAGCATAGCAATTGCATTTCGTTGTTTTCTTTTAGGAACGGCTGCTTTGCCATTTAGTTCAAATGCGTTCTGCTTGGTTTGAAGGCATATAAAATCCTTTACAGCCGTTTTGGATGCAGGCTTGCAGTTGCTGAGCAAAAGTCCTTGTCAGGATCCCTGACGCTGTCGTGTTGCGTAACTCTGTCAACAGAGCTGCTTTCTTCACTCGATTGATGTCAAGTAACCCATTGTTTTACAGATTAGCATAAATGTTACTGTAATTAAAGGCACCAAAACAGAAAACAAAAACTTTTAACATTTGTGCTTGTGATAATTAAATGTAAATTGTGCTATGAGTTCTGCAGTTAAATTTATTTGACTTTCTTGGAATTATCCTTGTTGGATCTGAGACGTTTCTCAGTGAATGGAAGATTTGCTAAGCCTAACTGTGAGGATCACTAAATATTTTGCTTTTTCTTTTCTTCCTTACTCCTTTCTCTCCCAGCAGCAAAGAAAAATTGAAGTTTAAAGTCCTTTGATTTGTAAGAGTGGATTTTATCTCACTTAAGTTGAGATGTTTACAATGAGCTGCTCATTTAGGCCTTTATAATCAACACGGTCGTGGAGCATAAGTGAGCTGACCTAAATGCCTGGCTTGGGGAGTAATTAATCCTCTTAACAGCGGTGCCTCTCTTACCGTTGGGGAAGTGCAAGTGGCTGGCTTGCTTATAGAGGTCTTTGTGGCAGAAGTGAAAATTAAGCTGGTATTCCTCTTGCCTGGTCCTGTTTCAGACTTTTTAGTTTTAACTGCATTTGTCTCTTCCCTTTTTTCCCCAGCAAGTGGAAGTAGACTGTCAACAGTGTATGCTTGAAATCCTCGATACAGCAGGGACAGTAAGTGTAATTTCTTTTTCTAATTGGTATGGAGTTTTTTTGTCAAGAATGAGGTGAGATGTTAAGAGTAGAACTTAGAGTAATCCTGCCCAAGCAAAAACAATAGGTCAGCTGCAATAATTTAAATGGAACAATTTTGTTAAATAACCCAAACCCGGTGTGGTGAATGAGCCTTCTGCAGCCCTGCGGCAGCCTTGTGAGCCCCTTCCCCGGCCAAGGTTGGTGCATCCCGTGCCGCTCACCTCTTCTCTGCCATCCACCATCGGCTCACTGTCAACGCACTGCTATGGGAGAATTTTACAGGTTAATTTTGCAAGTGGCCAGAATTCACAGACAAAAAAGGTGAGGTCTTAAGCAGCAGGCTCTTTACTAAATCAAGGTGAGATACACAGGTGGAAGGGAGAAGGAGGACTCGGCGCTCAGGCAGCATCGTTCTGTAGCTAATTGTGGGCACGGTTTGATGCACTGAATCGTTGCGGCTGCTTCTTTTAAAACCAAGTGTGTAAGGCGTTGCTGTTTCAGCCTCTTGTACGACATATTCCTTCAGTAAGTAGGTTGCATCACTCTAGGGCTTTTCCCCAAACAGGACCGAAGGGAGCAGTTTCCCCTTCCCGTGGGGAGGGAAGTGGATACGTCCATGTGGACTGAAGCCACTTCCAGGCAGTGCGTAGGGATTGCCTCCCAGCATGTCACATCAGCCCACCTGGAGAGGATTCAATCCGAAAGGTTCTGTGCCTGCCAAGGAATACTCCTCTACCCAGGTGGCACCTCCCTGGCCCTGCCTTGTGCTGCTTCGGGAGTCCCACGTCGTCCTTCCAGCCTGCGAGCAGCCGGGGCCGCACAGCGGCTCCCCTTCCACGCCAGCATCGCTTACCGCCATGCAAAGTCCTGTCACTGAGTAAACAGACCTCGTAATGGCTGAGTGCACGTCACAGGGGAGGACGTGCTCCCTAGAAGTTAGTTTTATTTAGAAAGCTTTGAAAATTATCAACAGCAATGCGAAGGCGTGGAAGCAGAAATCATTGTCACACGGTTCTGGTAAAGCTTCCTTTCGCAGGCGTGGACAAAAGGCAGCTCTGGTACAGATTTTCCAGCCTGCTCTTGCATTTCATTGCATTGAACCTTTAAGCCATTTTCATGCTAGAGATGACTACTGTGTAGCTGCGTATGTTCAGAGGTGATCAGGCAGTGCCTTCCCGTGCAGTTGTGCTCCCAATGAATTGTGAGTGTGTGACACCTAGGCCTGTTTCAGTATCGTGTTAGGGGAGAAATTGAATTTCCAGTCCATATCTGTTGTCTGGGGAATTGATCTGATGGCAGGCTCGTGCTTAACACCATATCAGAAAATAAATGAAAGATCACTACAAAATATGTCAGCCAAACCTTCAACACCTTGTATTATGGTTTGGGGCATACAACAGTCCGTCTGCAGATACATTTTTATTGCTGCTCTTGATCTTTTTCCCTTTTTTTCAAGAAGCCTTTTTCTCTATTGGGTTAAAAAAAACAAAGGGAGAGATGTGTGTTAATGCTTTTATTAAATTTGCATGTTTCTATGGGTTTCTGTAAGGGGTGAAAATGTAAATGCATGCTGTACAGTACTATATTCTTGTCTCCATTACAATAAAAGTATTCCTTTGTAAATGGTCATTAGCTGCATTCACTAGCTAATTACTTCTAAAAATATTTGATTACAGGAGCAATTTACAGCAATGAGGGATCTCTATATGAAGAATGGTCAAGGGTTTGCACTAGTATATTCTATAACAGCACAGTCCACGTTTAACGACTTACAGGACCTGCGGG
Source organism: Platalea leucorodia (assembly GCF_965183815.1). Taxonomy (NCBI): domain Eukaryota; kingdom Metazoa; phylum Chordata; class Aves; order Pelecaniformes; family Threskiornithidae; genus Platalea; species Platalea leucorodia. Next base: position 3,889,943 of record NC_138841.1, read on the forward strand.
AACAGATTTTACGAGTTAAGGACACTGAAGATGTAAGTAGAATATTTTTTTTTTCTTCTGCAAATGGTTAAAATGTGTTTGTAAGTAAACATACAGGAATTTGTGAGAAAAATTTCTTTCTAGGAATATTCTTTGCTGTATAGCAAAGTTTTTTGTGTGGAAGTTTCCTTGGTGGTGTTTGTTATTTTCAGTGTTGTTATTTGAGGTCCGACACCTGCTAAGGGGCATAATGAAAGCAGGTTTTCACATGTACTGGAAGGCTAATAGTCTTTGGAAATGGTGGGAGTTGATTGAAAACAACTTTTTCTTTTCCCCCCCTCTCCTTTTAACTCTTTTCCAGTATTTGCATTTTCTTCTGTCACTGTGCTTTAGCGGTACTTTATTTCCCGCAAAGTTAAGGAAAAATAATAGTTGAACTCGCCAATAATGACATTCTTAGTGGATCTGCAGCTGTCTTACAATGGAGACTAACGTTGCTTTTCCCAAATATATGAAGCAGAAATCGAAGTACAAAGCCGTGACGACTGCTGAAGGTCGGCTGTGAAGTCCCTCGAGTCCTGGCGCAGGGCGGTGTGGCACGCTGCGCCCTCTGTGCCGTTGGCACGTGTACGGGTCATAATCCAAGTTGATGAACTTGCGCTGCAAATAGAAAGGGCATGTTCAGCTTATTGACCAAACTGTGCGTTGTAATTTGTGTCATGAATATTAATAGCCTTTTTTTGGGAAGTCGCTGAATGTTCCTTTATTTTCCTGTCTCTGTGTGAGAGGGCAGCGTCGGTAGGGGCTGGGGAGGCGAGATGGGAGCCCGTTCAGTCACCTCCGCTCTGGCTGCCGGAGCCGTTTGGTAGGTTAAGAAGTCCTGGGTCTTGCGGCACAAAGTAGAGATTCCCTGAGTGTAGCTGTGCGGTGTCTCTTGGTTTGTGAGCTCTGCTTCCCCAGGTCCATCAGCTGTGGGGGCCCATCAGCTTTCTCTTGAATTGTCTTCTGAATGCGGAACCAAAGCTTCTACAGAATTTTAGGTTATGGTATGAAAACGTGCTTATCCCTTTCTGAAGGAGAGGAGGAGGATGCTTAAGGGTGCGTGGCCGGGGTCTGTCGCTCCGTGGCACGCGCGTGTGAGCAGGGAGGGTTCAGCTTTGAGCTGCGGCTGTGCCTGTCCCTGGGAATGGCGCTGGCCCTCGGCAGACCGCCCTCGCGGTCCGAGGCTTTTAAACTCTCGACGGTTTTCTTTGCTCCTTCTCTCATGTGACAAAATCTCTTACCCAAAGGAGATCACGCAGTTGTATGAATTAAATCATTAAGAGACTCCAAAAGAGTCGTAGCTAGTGATGCAAGTTGTAATTTTGATTGTTTAAAACCCTTTCTAAAATAAGGAAAAATTACATTAAGATAGTTTGCATTCAGTCCTGTTTGACAGGAGAAAACTATTTACTGTATTTCCAGTTCAGGCTCCAGCTCCTGTAACTGGAACTCCTTGGCAGGCTTTTGATTTCTAAACACGTGATGTAGGTGAGGTTGCCGGTGGCTTTTGCCCTGGTAGCCGTGTGGCTGGTGGAGATGTGTGGGAACTCTCCCTCTGCGTAGGCTTCCTCCAGAAGAAGCTGAAATTAATGTTTTTGGGTGGGTTTTTTTTTGTTTGTTTGTTTGTTTTTTTGTTTTGGTTTTTGTTTTGGGTTTTTTTTTTTGCCTAACAGTTGATAACGTATGCAGGGGTTTGCCCTGAGGAGTGTGAAAAAGGTTGTCTCTTTTTTTTTCCCACTGCCAGCTTGAAAGTAGCCGCTGCCGTTGATGTCGCTTGCTTTCGGGTTGCGCCAGCCGCTCTGGGGCCGCCGGCGGGGCTGGGGGAGCGGCGGCAGCTCACGGCCCCCATCTCCTCACCGCGCTCCGGCGGCTGGGGGAGCGGCGGTGACCGGTAACAGGGCCGGGATGCATGGTTAGGCCAAATCCTAGGTAAGCCACGTGCGTCGTGTTTAAATAGCCGCTCAGGAAAATGCGGTTTGAGCGCTGAGCAGAGCGCGCCGGGGTGGGATGGGCACAGCCCGCGGCTCAGCTGTTCTGGGGCTGAGGGCAGCCCCGCAGGGCTGCTGCTTTCTCTTGAATCTTCATCGCCCCGTATCCTGATTACTTTGTTTTGAATGGCTTTGGTTCCCTCCTTGGTTTAACAAGCTGAACTGCTATTTATGCAAAACTGATTTTCATGTAGGTAGGGATTATGCTTGCATAAATCCCTGGTACCGCGAGTCCTTTATTAGCCTCCCGGTCACAGCCCAGCGCTTCGCTCGGCTGCACTCGCCGGAGGGGAATTTGCACCGTTAAGCTGCTCAGGTTCATCGGACAATAGGGACTGTTGCTTTCATTTTACTTCAGTGATTTGATTTAATTAATAAAATGCATTTATTTATTTTGTGTTAGGGGGACGTTACTTGTTGAATCCACGCCTGAGAACCTTTTGAACATCTAAGCCGTGTTCCGCTGAGTTAGGAAAATGTGCTCCTTCCTGTATTTAGTTTCAGAACGTGTCTTTTAAAATCCCAGTACTTAAACCGTTAAATTATGTATGTCTAAGTAAGCTTAAATTCCAGTCTTCTACATGAAATAGTAAATGATCAGAAGCTTAATGATCAAACTCCATTTGTGGCTCTATGATAAACAATTACTACCTTTTGAAATAACCTTATACAGAGTTTCATGTCTTTCAAACTTATACTGTTTGCCCATCTAAGTATCACTTTTTTCTCCTGTTATTTCACATTTTAATATACTTTATGTTTTTGCTGAACAAGTTCGAAACACATTTTCATGTTTTGGTATGAGAAAATTTCTTTTAACTATCTAGAAAACCGTAAAGAATGGGATTAAGCTGATATAGTTGTACATACCCTGTTGGTCTCTGATGTGAAATAAGCTTTTTTGGATTTGCCTCATCTGTGTTGTGACCTCAGGCTTCTGATGTAATAGTAAAATTTATTTCTCAAAAATAAAAATGTGATCATTTTCTAATCAGTATGGCTGTGAGTTCTAAATACAAAAATTCATCTTGAGCGTAGTTGAATTGGGAAGAGACTACAAATATTAACATTGAAGTAGATTAAAAACATACAGCGTGTTGTAAATTACCAAAGGAAGTGAATAATGATTTATTTTCCAGCTGGAAAGTATTCATTTTCTGTTCAAAGAATTAAATGCTTCAGGAAATGGAGCAGGGTGCACACCCATTATCAGCAGTTGTTTAGGGGGTTTTTTTTCCTACTTTTACATAGCGTAAGGGAAACAGGATGCCGTCGCTGGTGTGTGCATGCAAAGCACTGCAGCGCGTCCTGCAGATCCTGCTGTGGTCTCGCGTTTCAGAATCCACCTTGGCTCTGGCCGTATCATCCCCTAAGATCTATGAGATGCAGGTTGTAAAAACAAACTTCAAAAATGCTATGTAACCCACAATTCTCAGGCGTAGAAAGTCCCAAACTCTGTATCTGTCTCCAGACTGGCTGTGAAAACGCGTGGGCTGGAGCTGGGGAGGCGTGCGGTGTTGGGCTGGGTGCCCCGGCCCTTGGGGAAGGGTCCTGCCGGAGGGGCAGGCAGCGACTGGGACTGCGCTGTCAGCTCACCACCTTCTAGGTATGGAAAGGGCACCTCAGGGTAGGCAGTTTTGGTTGCTACGGAGTTGCTTTGGGTGCTTTGGGTGTTTTTTGTTTGCTTGTTTAAGGTCTTTTCTACCCATTTGTGCCATCTTGGTGGGCTACAGCCATGTAGAGACTGCCAGAGAACCAGAGAAAGCCTTCTGAAATTTTATATCAGGACCTTGTTTCGAAGATGTCTTAGTACTGTGTTTAAATCTTTCTTTTTGCCTGATTTCTTTCTCCTGCAAGAGTTTTAACTCAATATCTAAACATAATTGATGAGAGCAAGTGTCCTGCTGCTTACACTCACCAATGCTTACTCTGATACTTTCCGAGACAACAGATTTATAACTTAATGAGAGCAGACTGCACTTGGCTCCCCGCACTGCGCCAAACAAATACGGTCGCGGCCGCTGTGAGAAACCGGTGAGCGACGGCTGAGCGAGAGACCCCGTCCTTTCTGTTGCCCCGTGTGCCGTTTGTGGGAGGGCTGCTCCAGGTCTCCGGGCAAGCCCAGGCACCCCGTCTTTCTGTGCAGCCTGATGCAAACACGTTGGGAATAAGCATTTACTACAGTCGTTCTCCTACGGTATTAAATTTCTCTGCTTTTCTGTAGGAAACGTCACAAGGAATATGGTTTCTCCAAGGCACTTTCTTCCTCTTGAAGGAGCGAGCAGGTGACTTGCCCAGACACTTCAGAAAGCCAGCAGCTTAAGTTCATCCTTGGCTTGAACAAATGATTTGCCTGTATTTGCGTCATGGGTGTAGGATGAATCTTTTGAACGTGTATCAAATGTTTATTTTAATAGTGCATGAGATTATTTATTGGAAGTGGTGTCCTTTCAGGAGCTGAGCTGCTAGGTGGTCACTAGTTGGAAACTTTTAATTATTCTAAGCGAGTAAATATCAAGCGCAGTGTTTGTGCCTTTTGCGTAGCGAGCATCCTCTTCTGCGTGCGTGCAAAACACGTCAGTAGCGTGATACTGTATTGGGATGAGAAAGGCGGGTGGTCTCGTGGGGGAATGCTTAGCTGCGCAGGACTATTCCTTTTTATTCCGTGTCCAGGGCAGTGCTTTTCAAAGGTGCTTCCATTTATTGTCGTGTGGCTTGACAGCAGGTTGACGGCAGGTCAAAGGGGCTGAAACATAAAATGTATGTCTTAAAACACGTGCTGTGTGTTCTGTTGTCTAAAATCGGCTAAGTTGGCAGGCAGTTTAGCCTACTGTCACGTGAAAGTCCTGAAATGGGTTTCAGTAGTGAAATAAGTTTTTTGACTAGAATGGTGTTGGATGTAGAGACCAGAAAATAAATCTTTACTAACTTAAGATTGTACTGAAATATTACCATTTGGGTTTACGTTGCCCTCCATGTGTTTAATTCTTAGTGAACCAGGGTGTCTATAGTATCGACTTTCTTCAGCCCTCTCCCAGCAGGCATCTAAATTCCAGTCTAGTTTGTGAGCTCTGCTGAACTTCTGATTTTTATTGGTTTTCGTACTGTCTATATTGTCTTTTTTCCCCCTCCTCATGTGCCTTTGTAAGCCATGGCATTGCAGTCCTCGTCATGCGTTAACTTGCCAATGCATCTCTTGTTCTTGCTTGTCTCCTCTCCAGGTTCCAATGATTCTGGTTGGCAATAAATGTGACCTGGAGGAAGAGCGTGTAGTCGGCAAAGAACAGGGTCAAAACTTAGCAAGACAGTGGTGTAACTGTGCCTTTCTAGAATCGTCTGCAAAGTCTAAAATCAACGTTAATGAGGTAACTATCAGCTGTTCCCTTGTCTTTCCTACTTCAGCATGAATACCACATTAAACCAGCATGCAGTCCTTCATATATTTCTTAACTGGGAAGATTCAGGATGATTCTGAAATCTCAGTGTAGGAAAGGCCTGCGATGCAGTGTATTTAGCTACTGCTTTCTCTTTGTTTTAAGGAGATCTGCTCCTTTTCCTCTGTAAAGGGTGGGTGACTTCTCCAGGTAAGTGCTTTCTATAGCCTGTCAGAGGACATGAATAGCAGAGGGTCCTGAGTAAGCCCAGTTAACCGGATGACTCTTAGCTTAGATAAACTTTATTTGGAAAGTATACTTTTTTCAAGATAACTGCTGCTGCTATTCAGAATTGGATTATGCCCCATTGTACTACGTGTCACGTTGCTTAGTGTTGGCTGTTCTTGAAAGTATTTGCTTTTCACGTTCCTGCTACGTCTGGCTGCTCAAGCAGACATCCCATCACAGTCCTGCTCTGGTAAGCCACTGACTTACTGAGGCCGTGTCCAGACATATATCTGTCTAAGCAGTTCCCCGCGTCTCAATGAGGAACACCTTTGCAGTCGGCGTGCCTTTTGCCGCTGCCTGAGGCAGTGTCGTTCTGCCGAGGGAGCTCTGCTTGACATCAGGCACCAAGTTTTTATTCTCTGCTGTGGATTATCTGACAGAGGCCACGTTTCCAGACACAAAAGCTAAGGTAACTCCATTGAGCATAGCTGGTTTGGTGCCAGGAGATAACTGGGACCGTTGAGGAGGCTGTGTGATAAGCATGAGCAGTAGGATCTTGGACCGGACCCAGCGTTCATTTGGCAGCTGGTGGGATGTGCGCAGCTCCGCACCTACCCGGCTGAAAAGGGAGGGAGCTCCAGGCTGAATGAATTGCAGCTTCTGTGGTTGGGATTAGCCTAGCCGTAGTGCGCACTAATCTAACCCGGTAAATATAGCTCACTGAGCTAGACTCCTGCCAGGAGGGATTTTTTTTTTTGTGCATGTGTCTGAGCTGCAGTAAAACTATGACTGTTAACGAAGAAACTAGTGGCTCAGCCATCAAACAGGTCGCCGTGGAGTATAACAAATTCTGTGTTATTTGTATTTCCACAGCTTGTGGCAGAGACTGACCTCTCGTTAGCCAAAGCTGCCTTAAGCTCTCCCGAGAGCTGTGGAGGAAAGGGGATTCTGTAGCAGGCAAAACACTGAACTGTCCTGGGGCGAATGCACGCCCATGGTTTACATACAGCCATCCTTAACCTGTGAATCCCGTGTCTCCGTGTTTCCCTGTCCTGTCTGCTGCCTCCGGTGGGACTCAGATCATAAGAGAAGAAAATTACGAACTGGGAGATTAGTTTCTGGTTTTATTGTGATCTTAATTTTCTGGTTTTCTGCCGGTTTATATTGTCTGGTTATGAAAAGCATAAAAGCTGAGGAAATCAAAGAGAAGAAACACCGTGAATCAAGCAACTTATTGTACTGGTTATTTGTTCTGCTGGCTCATGGACTGGGGGAGCGTTTTCATTATTCTGGGTTTTGGTTTTTAGCTACTTTTGGACTGCAACTTCGTTAAAATCTGTGCTAAAGGATGATAAATTTCTACGTGCCTTCAGAAATTCAGACTCCTGCACATCCTAATCGCATTCAGATCATCTTGGCTCTTGTTTAGAAAGGCTTAACTATGGAAAGTTGTTTTGCACCAGCATAGATGATGCCACTTATTAACTGGTTTCTCCTACAGAAACTTGTGCTTTGTATCTCATCTGTACACTTGTGAACGTCTTGGCTGTGTCCACTGGAGATTACAAACTGCTACTTCTCCCTAAGGCTGACAGTAGAAAACGGTAGCAATAAGCTTAGTAAAGCAGTAGCGTGAGCAACTCAAATGCTATTTAAAAGTATTTTACATGAGATCTTGATAAAGCCACCATCACGTTCTTTTCATTTGAAACTATTTAACTGTGCAGTAGTGCTTTTTCATGTAGGTAATAGCTGGAAAATCTTAAATTTCCAGTTGTTGCAATTTGTTATAAACTGTTTCTTTGTCTTCTGAATTTCCTTGGCATCAAGAAGAATTTGTGAGCCGTCAGCCACTCCAGGAAGGAAAAAAGTAAACAAGGACAAGGGTGGAGCTTTCTGAAGGTTTAAATATTTCTCCTCAATACTGTGACCCAGCTCCAAGCATTTTTGCAAAGCTCATTTTGCTATAAATGGGTTGAGTATTGCTGGGAAAACAACTCGCAGCAAAAGTGTTCACAAGAAACTTGTCTCTGAAGCTGAAAGAGGCCCCTGTAATCATCCCCTTCTGGAAGTGTCTGAGTTCAGGGCAGATGTTTGACTTCTCCTTGCTAATTTTACTAATAAACTCAAAAGATTAGACCAGGCAAAAAGGTGAAGTGATTAACAGCTCGAATCTGTTTGGCAAAGAGGAAAATTAACAGTGCATCCTATGCAGTGGGTGAATGAAAGCCACTTTTGAAGGTGAAAGCCAAGGAAAAGGGATGCCTTTCCCTGCAGCGACAGTACGCTGCCGTGGTGCAGCAGTGCTCTGCAGACACTCATCAGCCCAGGGAGCAGCAAGGAGAAGATGATCCTTAAGGATATTATGCCTGTCTTTCAAAAAAAACTTCTGTCGTTTCCTAGTTTTCTCCCACTTTTCCCAAGCAAGGGATTTGTGGCCATTCCATTGCCGGGCTCTTCTGAAGCCTTTGACGATAAGCAGCCCAAAGGAGAAAGCTGTGTGCTGCAGGGTATGAGTTTACAGCTCCCTTATATTCTGCACACTGATACGAGCTCTGTGCTCTCTTCTTCCATAAGCAGTTGCTTGAGAAACATGTTTAAGTGAATGCAAGCAGTTTAATTGAATTTATAAGACTGCAGCCACCAGGAAAGAGTATCAGCTTGCCAGCCTGCCTGATTTTTGACATTTGCATAGTGTTTTATCACTTTGATTTTTCAGTTTGTGTTTTTCATTTTCAGATCTTTTATGACCTGGTCAGACAGATAAATAGAAAAACACCAGTGGAAAAGAAGAAGCCTAAAAAGAAATCATGTCTGCTGCTTTAGACTCCCATTGCGCAGCAGCTCTGAGCCAGGTAAGAGGTGTCCAAATTCCACCCAAAGCTCAGGCCATCGAACCGCGGGCTGCTCCCAACAGAGAGAGGACTCGCTCCCCTTCCCTCCACTCCTCTTCCTTCTGGCTGCTCCCAAATACAAAATTCATTCCCATTCTGCTGCGTGTGTTGGACTTCTTAAAAAAGTCAGCTGTACCGACTGACCTGGCAGGGAAATACCTGCTTTTCTCCCTTTCTCCTTCTGCTTGGGTTGATGAGTGCGACAGAGCAGGAACTTCTTTTTTTACTCTTGCAGGTTCTCTCTCTGTCTTCTGACACCGTGCTCTGAGCCACCGTGGCTCAGTTTTGCTTCCTTTTAATGCTCTGCTGAAATTTGGTAGCATCTAGGTAACTTGTGTTATTGCTGCAGCTGCTGCCTCCGTCCTAGGTGCTATGGGGACAATTGCAGATTGGTTTGGGTGGGACATGGATTTCAATGGCAAAGAAATAAAAAGCTGCCCACCAAAAAAAAAAAAAAAAAAAAGACAAAAAAACACCCCAAGGTTGGACATAGCTATAAATAATCTTCCTGTGTATCTTGGCAGGGTACTCTGTGTGCTTACAGCTGTTCTATCGCACTCCTGAAAGAAAACAGCATTTCTGTAGCTTCAGGTTTTGGACAGAAATACCACCAAGGCTGCCCTGTCAGCTGCTGGCCCCTTAGCGTGCGCGGTGCTGCGCGGCGCCCTTCGGAGGCAGAGGAGGTGCGGGGTCAGTGGCCCGTCTCGGCCCTAGGACGTAGGCGATGGTCAGACAGCAAGCGGATCGTCCCGGGCGGCGGCTGCGGCGCGAAGCGCGCACAGCCTGCGGGCGCGGCGGGGCAGGGCGGCAGCCCGGCGCTGGAGGGACGAGTCGGGGAGGAATGAACTCACCGCGGCGCTCTGGCTGCGCCGGCTGCCTTCGTGGTCTCGGGCTGCACAGGCTGGCAACTTCTGATGATCTCTGTGACTCATCAGAAGCTCTGTATTCTGTTCTTTAGTTTCATAAAGAGGTGTAGTGTAGCTGGCAAAGCAAGTCAACTGCCCTTGTCCTACAGCGTTTAAGACAAACTTCTGGTCATAGAAGGATTTCAGGGATGGATTCCAGAGGTGGCTCTCTGCTTTCTGCCAGATCTGAAGTTCATGCTGTAGATGGCCATTTATGTAGCCTAGGTGTGACTGAGTAGGATAAATGGAGCTATGCAGTTAACCTGGCTTCTAATGACTTGTGCTTTATTGACTGAGTTTCTTATCCTGAGCTTTGAATGCCAGAAAATAATAGCTTAGCGTTGCGGGGAAACAATGGCTTTAGGAAAAGAAATTGAAGAGTACGTCTCAAGTGGCTTTTCCTCTTCCTCAGGTGATATATCTGAATTTAGCTAGTGTGGCGTCAGCCAGGATGGCTTCTTGGAGACGGGCTTGCCCAGCCCCAGGGAGGATGTGCTCCCTGCTCGGTGCGGCTCTGCCCTCGCCCTCCTGCCCGGGATCCTGCGCTGCAAAGCCCGGCGTTGGCAGCAGCGTAGCACTGAAATACCACACCTGCTACAGGAGCTCCTGCATTCAGTCAGTTACTGATGCGACTTCTCGTAACACTGGCTTCTACCCGTGCCCCCAAATCCGCTCTGCATCATTGAAGTACTTCACAGTGTCTCCCCCGTTCTTTGTAAATCTGTTCCCAGTTCATTGCCCGTGTGTTACAGCTGCAATAGGGCTCGAGGTCCCCAACTCATTAGACTTTAAGAGCATCTCAGAAATACAAAAGATGAAATCCCTTTCCCATAAATGGTTCATCCCTTGCTGAATTCAAAATCCACTTGAAGGCTGTGTCTCGTAAAGCAGATGAGTTGGAAGGACGCTATCGTTATCGCGGCAGAAGGACAGGGTGGCGGCTCCTCTGCGCTGCTCTGCTGCAGTCGTGATAAAACAAGAACTTGTTTCTTAGAGTTATAGTTTCCAAAGTCTCTTTTCTTTCCGTACCTCTGAACTCGGAGGGTGGGAGGAACAAACCCCGATCCCGGAGGAAGATAAGCTCTTCCTGCTGAAACGCTGCTGTTCTCGCAGGCCTGGGTGCGGGCAGTTGGCTGGGGCAGCTTTCAGACCTTTGGTCGAGACCGTTCATCTCGTCGGTGGGATGAGAAACGCCCCTCCATCACCTTTTTTTACTTTTTCTAGATTGCAGGAATGAAGAACTGTTGCCTACATGGAAAGTGCCAGCATTCCCAACTTCAAAACCTTACGGAAATTAATAACATATCTGAAGAAGCTTCTCCTGTTTTTATATACTATGAGAAGAATTTAGATCTTAAAATGGTTTGCACACAGTCCCTGGAAAAAGAAATTGCTCTGTGTATATCTCTTGGAAATTTAAGACAATAGTACTCCTCCTTTGCAATAGCAGTTAACAGATGTGAAAATACATATAATTGACTCTAGTGTATGATTATACAAAGGAGCATGGATGCATTTCAAATGTTAGATATTGCTACTATAATTAAAATTTCATATTGACCCTTTTATCATAATTTCTCCCCATCAAGCACTAAAAATGTTCCACCATTATATTTTATATCTATAACTATAGATATATATTATCTGAAATTGCCCTTTGAACTCACTGCAACAAATAACTTTTTGAGTCATTGACTTCATTTTATATTTAAAAGTCATGGAATATCATTATTTTCATTCTGCCATTATATTCTAATGAAAAATGTGCATAATGCTTTGGAAAAATGGGTCTTTTATAGGAAAAAACTGGGATAACTGATTTCTATCTATTTGTTTTAAAAGCAAAAATATATAATATACTAAACCAACTCTAATATTGCTTCTTGTGTTTTACTGTCACAGATTAAATTACAGCTTTTATGAATGATTAAATTTTAGTACATTTTCATTTTGTTTCTGTGTTTTTGTTACGGTTTCCAGGCTTTGGTTTTTACCCATTTCTTTGTGAATCCCTCTTCCGTCCTGGTAGATCAAGTATTTTGTATAACAAATGCCACCGGTATGTCGTTACGCTGATGCGATGTCCTCACGCACCCTCCTCGTTGGATGTATCTAATCCTATTGCACACTAAAGTACAGAAGGCTACTTTTAATTAGTTTTGTATATTCTTTTGAATGTTTAAAGACTGTATTCTGCTGACAAGATTTCCTCTGTACAATTATTTTTATATGTACAAATTTGGTTTAATGCTGTATCAAGGTCTGACCTTTACTGCGATCTCGGGTTTCACACGATGGTGTGCTTCGAGGGTGGAATCCCTGTTCTGCGGGGGCCCGTGGTGATCTCTCGCGGGCAGCATCTCGGCACGGAGCTGTGGAGTTGAAAGTTGGTTCTGTGCAAATACAATTTCAACAAAGCAAACGGCTGCTTTACGTTTTTAGACAAAATCTGGCTAACCTTACCTGATCTGCCCAGTCAGCTGAAGGGGCTTTTTGTTTCGTTTTGGGTTTGTTTCTCTTTTTTAAATACCTGTTGGTTTCATAAAATTTAAAAGAGCAGGATATGAAGAGACCCACGGTCGCTCAGCCTCGATCCTCCTGTATATATGCAAGTAAAAGAGCCGCCTCTGGGACCCGCGGGGCCCAAATCCCATCCTCGGTGCGACGCTGCTGGCATTCCTGCAGCGTTGGAGGACCTGCGCCTGCTTCGCTTCTGAGTAAGTGAGAAGAGAAATGTATCTTCACAGTGGAGAAAACTCAGGACGGACTTTGTCCTGGTTGTTTAAATGGGAAATCTAAATGTAATAGCTGGTGAACAGTTGTTCCTGGACCCGTTGTATAGTTTTATTGGAAACCAGGGGGGAGAAATTTCTATAAATAGGTTTTTCTAAAACTGTGTTACTGATGCAGCTGTTGAATAATACAGAGATCCCAGTTTCTAAATGCAGCCCAAACAAGACTGGATAAAAATCTTTGGATGACGATAATGTGAACACATCTGCCTACTTACAAGCTACTAGGACAAGCGTAGTTACTTAGCTGGTTGTCTTCAACCTACCTATGCGCTTCCTTTTTCAGGAGAAGCAGAAGCATGGTATTTGCAGGTTCGTTATCTTTACTAAATGTAAAAATATTTTAGTAATAAAGTAATTTTAATGTACATGCTGATTGCTAGATGTCTCGTCTATAAAAACAGAAACCTAACCCTAATTTTCTAGATACAGTGCGGTATAGAAGTTCATCAAACCTCATTTCGTGAATGCCAAGTGTCTTTTATACAGAAGAGCCGGCTACGGTACCTACTGCCAGCAAAGCTGGGGGTGCGGGTGCCGGGGGTGCTCAGCCTGCCGGGGCTTCTCCGCCTCGCTTCCGAACTTTGCGTCTCTGCAGCGTCTCCCAGTCCGGCGGTTCCCGCGGTGTAACTGGTTGGTCTGGTGAAGGCAAGTCCAGCCTCTTCCGTGGCGTTTTTTTGTCTGCTTGGCTGCACCAGGTGCTCCCCAGGGAGATGCATCTGCTCCGCTGACCGCGTCTCCTGCAAAAGCTGGAGTGCGAGAGGGGTTTGTAGTCGGTGCTGGCTTCCCAGGAGAGGCAGGAATGGCAGGCTGAGCCTGGGGTGCTCTCTGGGTTGCAAAACGAACAGTAAATTTGGTGTAAGAGATGGAGGAAGAGGTCGAAGTGGGGTGGAAACGCTTCCCAAGCCCGTTGGCTTTGCCACTAGATGGTGGTGTCGGAAAACATCAGGGGCCGGGAGGGGCTGGGGCGGTGAAGGTCTGAATGACATTACAGCAGGGTAAAAACAGTTTGCAGGATGAAGGCCCGGTTCTTGCCAGAGGTGCACCGGCCCTGATGGGATGCACCGGCCCCGGTGGCTGCGGCGAGGCAGGGGCCCGGGGTGCGCAGCTCCAGGGGCCAGAGGTTGGTCCTGCTCCGGGACACCTCAGTCCGCTTCCCTTTGTACCTTCCACAATGAATTAGTTTCCTCCCTGGATAAGATTTTTTTTTTCTTTTTTTTTTTTTAAATCTAATGGGTTTTAGCACAATAGCCCGAATTCTGCCCTTGGATACACTGCAGCAGACGCTACGTAGTATTACGTCCAAACAGAACGCGTCCTGAAGCACTTGGTGTTTAATGTTTCACTGGGTTAAAAATGAGTTTACTGAAGAATGTCCTAAAGAAAGGTTTAAATAAAAACCTTCCAGATGTAGTCGCATGCTTCTGCTTTTGACCAGTATCCAATCAAGCAAAGTAACATTTTGCTCCGAGGAAAGGAAGACATTTAAAATTTCAATGAAGCCCTGCAGTCCCCAAAGTCATCCAGCTCCTAGTTGTGTTGATTGGAGCTGTGCACAAATTCAGCCAAAGTGATTCACTGCTGTCCGTGCAGATACGCCGTCCTTCAACTTCTCAGCCTGTATTTATCTATCTATTTTCTGTGTTATCTAAAGGTTATTTTAAATCACATTTTCCCGTCTAATGCGGGTTGGATCAGACGGTAACTGCCTGGTAACGCCCTGCCTGGCTGGAGAGTTGTAATTGCAAGTTTTGATTTTGATCCAAGCGCAGAAGCGAAGCAGGAGCCGTGGAAGGCAACGTCACGTCGTCGTCGGCGAGCGCGGTGGTGCTGCACCTGCGATTTGCTCCGCTGCCTCTGAGCTGCAGAGGCGTTCTTGACGTCGCACTGTGCTGATGGGTGAGGTCTCGCAGCCAGCAGCAACATGAGAAATTTGATATTTCTTCCCTGAAAGGGCTGTCAGGGCCTGGCCCAGGCTGCCCAGGGCAGGGGCTGAGTCCCCATCCCTGGAGGGATTTAAAAGCCACGGAGATGTGGGGCTTGGGGACATGGGTTAGCGGTGGCCTTGGCAGTGCTGGGTTAGCGGTTGGACTCGATGATCTTGAAGGTCTTTTACAACCTTAACAATTCTATGATTAAATTCAGAGTCAACCTTTGTCAAAGTCACCAAAACTAATGAACGTTGTATTTATTTTGCCAGGACTAGGCACTGAAGAAGTGAAATCGACTTTTCCAGCAGCCCAGGCGCCGTTCCGCGAGCAGCCGGGCGCTGCCGGGCCGTCCTCCCCGCTGGGGCCGGCGCCGCTTCCCTCTGCAGCGGCTGTTCAGCGCCCCGGCTTTCCGCCGCAGCGCGGTCTGCCCGGCGTGGTGCTGAGGTCTCTCGTCTTCCTGGGAAGAAAACCCCCAAATTCAGAGGCGAGCGCTGTGCGGGAGGAGGGAGAGGAGCTGCTCTGGAAGATCCCCAGCAGCATCACAAAGTTCTGGCACAAAAAAAAGATAATGCCCAGCGGCAAAAACAGCGCTCAGCTGAGCTCGGTGCCTGTGGGGTTTCCTGGGCTTTGAACTTGGATCCATTACCAGTGCAGGCGTTCAGTGGCCAAGGTACTGTGCAGTGTTTTGTGGTGGTTTCACCCACCACTCACCTGGAAAACCAGTTCCCCTTCCACGAGGGTGGCTGCTGTGAGCAGGGCCAGGAGCTGCTCCTGCCTGCTCCCCTGCCTGCGCCCCGGAGGGGGTCCCGGTCTGCCTGGGCCGCGCAGGAGCCTCCTGCCCGTGGTCAGAGCCGAGGATGGGCAGGTTCGGCCGACGTGCGCCCGTGCTGCGGAGGGCTCTCAGCTCCCAGCCTGGGGCAGCTCGGTGCAGAGCCCCAAGCCAGCTCTAGAAACAGTCTAATTAGAGGCGATGCCAGGGCTAATTAGCCATGCTGCAAGCTCACAGTAGCCCTGGCACAGTGCTGTGCTAACGTGGCTGCTCCTGGCTGAGGCCAGGCTCTTGTCTTTAGCTCAGTTACTTGCTAATCCCAGTGTTGGGAAGCAGCGTTTGTATTAGCCTGGGTCTGAAACAAGCCTTTTCTCCTCGCTTTGCAGAGAACTTGCACACAAGTCAACTCAGCTCATTCCTTGTGTCTGTCAGCAGCAGGTAGAGGCCGGAGTGGTGAGTGACACCCCCTTATCGACAGTGTCCTGGATCCTCTGTCCCCCAGCTCCAAGGGGATGCGCTTCAGAGGCAGCAGCAGAGGAAGATGAAATCGTTTGTCAGAGATTTTGGACAAGTCAGTGACAGAGGGGGAATTACAGCCCCATCCCGCTGGCTTGGCCGTGCCAGCTCTTTACTAAATCCCGATTGCACCCTGCCCTTTTGGGACAGAGGAATCGCTCAGACGAGCGTGTCTCCCCGTATCGTTGTCCCTGGCCCAGCCGCTCTCGCAGTCCCAGGCAGAAGCCCGAGTTCAAACATCCATGGCATTTTCTTTGGGTGGTACCAATGTTTAAGGCCAAAAGCCAGCCCCCCTGCTGGCATGTCACGATGGCTCGGGGGTGAAGAAGGAGCCTGTTGTGCTGCGGAGGGGAGGATGCTCCGGGCGCTGGCAGCGTTCCCGTGCTGCGTGCCTGCGGGGAGGCGGCTGCGGCACGTGGGCTGGGCGGCAGCAGCAGGGCATGCACGGCCGGCAGCTGCTCTCCGCTGCCGCGGCCTGAGATCAAGCAACAAAGGGCAAATTCATGGGGCCGAGGGCGGCTCAGCGGGCTGAGCACACTGGTGTATTATGGAGCTGGGTGAGGCAGTGCCGGCAGCCTCTGGCAGCGGGCTGACCACCTCGTGCTGCGCGGGACCACCTTTGCTTGCAGGATGCTGCCGGAGGCTCCCGGGATTAACTTCCATGGAGCACTGTTTTGCGGCCAAGAAACTGGAGAAACCCTTGGGTGTCCTTCAGAACGACCCCGCGGAGAGCAGCAGCCACCACAAGCTGAGCTCATCTCCGCAAAATGGAAGTTAACAATAATTTTGCCTTTTTTTTTTTTTCCCCACGAGTGTTTTAAATATAAATCAAGTTTCTTGCAACCCATTTTGAGTGAGTGACGGTGGAGCTGAGGGAAAGCAAGCGGCGTTGCAGCTCTGCTGCCCTTTCCTACCCAAGTTGTTACAAATCGTCGGACAAACTAACTTCAGATGTTAAACCTTTACTCAGCCTTCCCCGTGGTTTGTGTGTGGATCTAACATTTTGAGGGCCACAGGCGTCCAGCATCCTACGACCATTTTTCATTTAGCTTTGGAAATAAGCAGTGTCAAGCTGCTGTGTCAGCGTGGCTTAAATTCACAGGAGAACTCATTTGATTTGGAGCACTGTACGTTATTAAATACGACTGCACGGGCGCCCCTGCGGGATAATCCTGTATGATAAATGATGTTTGAAATGAGGGAGACCCGATCCCGGCCGTCTCGCACGCCGGTCACAGTTAATCTGCGGGAACAGGGAGCGGCACCGCTCCATCGCGGGTGTGCGGAGCAAAGGGCAGAGGCTGGACTTGGACAAACCAGCAGCCAAACCTGCGACACGATCGGCCCCGAGCATTGCAGCAAAGACAAACCGAAGTGGAGCATCTTTCTGTAACGCAGTAAAGCCAACGCTTACGTACCCACGGGTTTCTCTCCTGTAATGTGCACCTTGGTCAACTGACTCGATATTTTCTATGGCAGAAATCTGGCAAGAAACCTAAAAGGCAAACAGGAGCCTCTTGTTTTCTGAAATCCCATTAGAAACATGCGTGAATTTCAATGGAAACAAGAGAAAGCATCCATTTTCTGGAGGACTCTGGCACAGGGAGATACTTACTTGTCCTGTCATTATATCACAGGCTCTAATTGAGCAAGCGATGACACATGCTTTACTGGCCTCGCAGTGAAGTTTTTCTGATCTAAATGTGTCAATTTGGTTCTGACATGAAAAGCCATTAAGGCCCCTGATGCACGGGGAGGATAAACGTGCCCGGCAGCTCCTCGCTGCTGGCCCGCGGGTGGCTCTGGGGCCAGGAGGCTGCGCCCCAACCGAGCCGGGGAGCGCTGAACAACGAACGGCACCTCGGGTTTAAAAGGAACCACGGTGAATGCGTCTTGTCATCGGCTGGGCCTTAAACGGTGAACTCCTTCAGTGCCCTCTCTCAGCAGAAAAGGCCACCCCAAAAGAGGTTTTGTCCAAGAAACTCTCAATGTCCCATTTGTTAGCGGTTGTTTAAAGGGTTTCCTCATTACCAGTAAACTTGCAGAGCTCTTCTGCCCGCCCCCCGAGACAGGAGAAGAACTGGACGTCTTCAGGAGATGGAGTCAAGCTAAAGGAGTCCTCTAACAAGGGACTTGGCTCTCTCGAAACCCCAGAAAGCAGAGCTGCGGCTGCTCTCCCCTTACGGCCTCTGCTCCTGCCTTGGCGGGTTGCTCCTGCAGCCGCTCCCGGAGGGGAGACCCCGGGGAGGCTCTGCCGGGAGGCGCTGGCTTCAGCCCCGTCCCGAGCCAGGTTTTACGTGTCGGGACGACAGCAGAGCGGAAAGCAAGGAAGCCACTCTCGGGGCTGGTATTCACTGCTGCTCGGGCGCTGTGCACCGGAGCCAGGCTGCAATTTTTGCATGTTAAAATTTGCTAGATGACTGTGGCACAGCTGGGTTGTCCCGCTGCAGATTTCACACCAGTTTTTGCAGGAGCAGGACCTGGATTTGCTGCACTCCTGAGCTCAGGGTGTTCCCTTTTATTCAATACATGATGCAGAGTCTGATTAGCAGCTGACAGGCAGCTTTTGGCCCTCTCCTGAAACAATCAGCATTTAGGGCTTGACCAAGAAGGATTCGGTGTGAGATAAGCTTCCCAGAGTGGGGCCAGGACTGAAGTAAGAATTGAATAAGTGTGAGGTGGTGAATAAGACGCGTAAGGATGAGTCAGAGCAGCTGGAGGCAAAACCACTGCCCTTGGGAAGGAGGGAAAAGGCTCCTCAGTGTCTCCTCCGCTGCCTGCCAGCGGTGGGACCGAGCTCTTCAAGGTGCCAGCAGTAGATTTTCTAGGGGGAAAGGCTGGGGAGGGACTTCCCTGGGGTCTGTGCTGGGGTGCGCGGCACCCCGCGTCCCGCTGCAGCCTGCTCTGGCTCCGGGCCGGCGCAGCGGGTGCTCGGCTTCAGCGAGCGAGGCGCGAAGTTCAGCACGTGCCCACGAGCTGGGGCCCGGGACCAGCGGCGTTCCCTGCCTCTGGAAGTCGGGTGTCGTCCCCTGGAAAATGTGAATTTATTTGCTGTTGTATTATAGGAGCCGTACATTCCTGATGGGATTGGGGGTGTGCTGTTGCCGTCTCGCTTCACTGCTGTTGGATTTCCCACTTCCTTTAATTTTTTATCATTTTGTTTGGTTGCTGCTCTCAGTAGAGATGGCTCTATGGGAAGTATGAGAAATCAAGTGTTTATTTTTAGAAACTGCAAAAAGGGTTCAACCCAAGGCAAATACAATTACTTCAGGTTGCACGCAGGCTTCTGAGAAGCACGGAAGAAATATTTTTCTAAATAGCAAATGCCCTAAACACCAATGCCGTGAAGCCACCGTGCAATGAAAGCATCACTTAACCATTTGAGGAGTACGTTTAATTCCACGGGGGTGGGAGGCGGTGCTGGCCGCCTGCTCCGGACACCCCGACGCTGGCCGCGGTCCCGGGCACCCCAGCCCACGACGGGCCCCGGCCCCCCCGGCCCCCCCGGCCCCTTGCACGGGGCAGCGAGCGCTCGCTGCTGCTCCTGCCAACACCCCTCTGCCTCTTTCAGCCCGAAGGCCTGCTTCTGTCCTCTGGGGTATTTTTCTGCTTGAAGGGACCTCCCCGATGCTATTCCTGGACCAGTTTTAGGGCATTCGTTGCCCAAAGCTTCTGCTGGGTTGTTTCAGGAGACCTCGTGGCTGGGGAAGAGGAGAAGGGGTGGGAGAGAGGCTCCTCAGTTGAAAGCTTTCACTCTATAATTAAGCTGAACAAGAGACTCTGAGCTAAATCTCTGTTTCTCTTGCTCTGCCTGAGCGAACACAAAGAGGAGAAAAGGACTGAACCAGACAATTAAAACAAGCAATAAAATTGCACAGAGAGGTCCGCGGAATGATTTTTCCTTGACACGCTCACCCACAACAAGTGCCACATGCCCTGTGTATAAATCGCAGCTGCCCAGACTTGCTTAATCGTCCCATTGTTGTTTTACAATATTAATTAAACATTCCTCTGGGATTGTTCGCATCCTAATTAAGTTGGGAACTTACAAAAGACGGTGAAGAAACCAACCGAGTGTGTGCTGGGGGATGCACAACCCAGTTCTGCTAAACTGTGTGCAACCCTGTTTAAAAAAAAAAAGTTAAAATTGCAGGAGGACTGTGGCTAAAAGCATTTTTAATAGTCAGCAACGACGGGGACTGTTTGATTAATGGTCCTTGGGGATGGAGAGTGGCTCTTTGCTCCAGCAGCGTTTGGAGGGAGAGCTGTAGGCAGCGAGGGGCTGTCTGGGCGCGCGGGAAGGGACGAGGGTCTCCCCCCGGCAGCGAGACACGAGCGAATCGTCCCTGGCAGAAACCCACCGATATCAAAGGGCCAATTAATCCGCAGCTGCTCTGCAAGGGGGGACGGGGACGGCGGGAGACAAGGAGCTTCTTGAATCGCATTCAGCCGCCCCACGCGGGTGGCAGCTGGGGGCCGGGGCTGCCCTCGCCCCGGGGCTGCGGCATCGCCGCCTCCCGCCAAAAGAGGAATCCCGAAAATCCCACCGGGGCAAGGGCGCAGGGCAGGTGGGAGCGCAGGGCCGGCCGGCCAGACACCGACCGGCATCGACACCCGTGTGCGACAATGTTTTATTGCAGTGCGATCCTGGCTTCGCTGACATCTCCAGTGCTGGCGGAGAAACCGTCCCAAGCCTCTGCCCTGCCGGAGAAATCTTCCCCGAGGGAAGGAAACACGGCGGTCACGTTCCCTGCCTGCCTGCTGGGCTGAGGCTCGTCCTCCCCGTCTTCTCCTTTTCTCCTTTCATGTAGCGAGGAAGAGTTGAGCACATTGTTCCCAGCTCAGCCTCATGCACCCTGCAGGGATGTACTGTGAATTACTTCCCAAATTATGTGAGTAATTAAAATCAATGAGAGGGTATCCTGTTAAATAACGTAATTAGATGAGCGTAGCAAGCAAGATGAGTGCAATAGCGTTTTTGTTCTCCTGCCTGGAGACAGCTTTTAACTCTTTCCCTATTTTCTCTTCCCCGGGAAAGGCAGGCAGGGCTCCTCAGCCTGCCGACGGCCGTGCTGCTCCGCACGCCCCACTCGTGCTAACGCTGAGGTTTTTCCAGGATCTCCAAAGCCTCTGCCTGCTTCCTTCAGTGCTTCTTCCAGACACAGGATTTTCTTTCCCCTCAGTCTCCATCTCGATGTTATGTGGAGAACACTCCGGCAATGCTGCAACTTGAAGCCCACGAACATCTGAAACTCAGAGAAAACAGAATTGACTCTCCACTTTAATTTAAGACCACGGCAAATGAAAATAAGCCTCATGCAGTGCTGCACTCCAGCAACTGAATTGTAATCGGAGGGCCCCATGGGGTGGAAATGAGAATTAATCTTGATGTGCATAATGAATTGGCTGAGCCCGTCACCTACGGACGAGGTGCAGCCGCAGGTACCTGTCTCGCAGGCCATCGGGCGTTTTTCCAGGGCGTAAAGCAAGATGCGGGGCCGGGAAGGACGAGTGGCAGCGCGAGCTGGGGCTGGGTCAGCAGCCGAAGGTCTGGGGCTACAAACGTGTACATTCACAAAGGCACTGTGAGTCTCATGTCTTAATTCCAGAGAAAACCAAATGGCTCAGGCACCCAAGGGCTAAGAGTCACTTTTGTTCTATTTCTGCTTGTTTCAGGGCAGGGACTGAAGCCTCAGTCCATTAAGAGATGCACATGGATAGCTCGCTCTTTCTGCATGGAGTGCTATTAACTTCCAAGGGGGCTCTGGTAAGGGTAAAGGCATCTGGCCAGATGGCTCTCGTTGCAGGGCTGGGATCTAAATAATTAATTTATAGTATCATGTTCATGACTTTGCTGTCTCCCAAAGGAAGCACTGAAAAGTCCTTAACTTGGTGCTTATTTTTTCCAGCTGCGATGCACAGAGAGATGGGAGTCTATGCATTCTGTTTTATTTTAAGCTTGTTTGTGATTTTCCAAGGTAGTGAATTGTTGCAAAGATGCGTCACATCTAATTACACTTGTCACATTAAATCATATTATGGCGAAAGACCTGAACTCCTGCTGGGAACGTAATCCCCTCCGGTAGGGATACGAGGAAATTTACCTTTGACATGCTGCAGGAGTGACAGGTTGTTCTAGAAGAGATTTAATCTCACCCACAAAGGGCATGAGCACCTCCTCATCGAGCCCTCGCCACGCAGACGTCCCTCCTGCCCGGGTGCGATGCCAGCGCCGTCCCCGCCGCACAGCCACGCCGGCACCCCGCTCTGCCGCTGGCGGCTCGGGGCCGCTCGTGCACCCAGGGCTCGGCACACGTCGGGGAGAGCCGGCCCCGGCACCCGTCCTTGCAGCACGGCAGGGTTGCGCCCGTGCTCCCAAGCAGAGGGAAAGGAGGTAGGAAGCATCGCCCGCCGTGTGTTCGTCTGAAACTGCAGGTGTTGCTGTTTTACAGGCAGGGTAAGAAGAGTAGCTCATCCTGTCCGTCTCGAAGTGATTTACAGGTCCCATAAAACCCCTGCAGAAGGAGGACTTTTGCTCGACTTTTCCTGGCAATACATCTTATCTCCTGTGGATTTCCCAAGGCTCTGTAGCTGCAAGTAGAGTGTTTGTTCCCATTCATGTTAGGAGACACCTTAAAAAGGCAAATAACATATGTATTCTGTGAAAAGCTCAGATACTCTTGCTAACAGAATTGCTAACATCAGTGACGTGTTTGAAAACCAGGTACGCGGTAACTAGAAAGATCCCCTCTTGAATTCTTTTAAATCCAGAGGACCTGATCTCTCCTTTTTTCCAGCAGAGCTCAATTCAGGGTACAGGAGCCTCAGTACAAAACCGACCATGACTCGTTTCCACACAATTAGCATGAGCGCATGCAGATCAGGCAGCTGCATGCATAAACGCCTGGCTGGCTGCCTCTGGGTGCAAACTCTGAGTAATCGGTCTGGAACAGCGCGAAGAGGCGAGGAGGGGGGAGGCTGAGCAGGTAGCTCGGGTGACCTGCAGCCGCGTGACCCCTGAACAGGACCGAAGGCAAGCAACATCCTCGGAGCCGGGCAGGGTTTCGTGATCACGGGCCCGAGGAAGGGAACACGCGGGGCTCTGCAAGGACATTGGCAGCAGTGGCTCCCGGGCCAGAGCTGCTCCTTTTGCCCTCGCAGGGGTGAGGGAGAGACCAGGTCCCCCAGGTCCCCAGGACACTTCTTCTGGCTGCCTTGCTGGCCGCGCTGGCTGAGAGGAGAGCTGTTGGGCTGGATGCGGTTAGCAGAGTCACCGGGCACAGGGACGTGCTCAGAGCTTGTTCCTTGCCGTGTTACACCGCTGCCTGCCACAGCCTCTGCCCACGCTGCTGGCAGCGCTGCTACCAAGACGCTGGGTTAACTGGGACCTCATTTCTTGCTGCCCTTCGGGAGGAGCTGGTGCTGCAATGCCTTCAGTCTGGAGCAGAGGTGAAAGAAACTGCAATGTTTCTGCTCCCTGGGGACACCCAGCCAGTCCTCTGAGGAACTTTTTCAGCTCCAAAAGATTGTTACAGACCACAGAGGACAGAAAATACAATGTGAGGGCCTGGAGTGACCTTTCAATTATTCTAACAAGGCAAAGGCAGGTTGCTGTTAGCATATGTGTTTAAGAATAAAGCAACTGCTTCATCGGGCAACTGCTTATCTCAGTGCGAGGGTCTCCTCCCGGCGCTGCCCTCTGCTCGCGGAGCCTTCGGAGGCGAGAGCCCTCTGTTCTGCAGCCTTCAGCCAGGCTCTGCCTCCGCAGCGGCTGTCACCGGCAGAGCAAAGGGACTAATTAAACCTGACAGAACGTCACGTTCGTTATCTCCAGGTTCGAAATGTCACATCGCTGACTCCAGCCCGATGTCGTGAATGCGGCGAAGCCCTCTGGGAAGGTCCAGCCTGAATTGCTGGCTTAGTCTGTTAATGAGGGAGCGGATCTCCCTCCTCGCTGAGCGGTGGGACCTCCGTGGCCCCCCGGGCAGCGCGGCGCTGGCGGTGCCGGAGCCAGCACAGAAGCCGCGTGGTAAAGCCGGCGTGAGCCACCTCTGTGCCATGAGCACCCGGCTCTGCTCGCTGCCAGGGAGGCTCCTCCGCCCGCCGGGGGACCCTGTGCCAGCCCGGCGGGAGGAGGCGACAGCCGGTGCAAGGTCAGCCCGAAGCCGCTCTCCCTCCGCTCCCACGCCAAGGCTGCGGCCGCATCCAGCCCCTTCCCCTGCGCCGGCGGAGGGGCCCGGGTGGGCTTTGGTGCAAAGGAGTGAGCGTGAGCAGGGACCCCTCGGCCTCCCCTCCGGACCCTGGGGGGTTGTGTCCTGCCGGCTGCCGTGGGAGCTAAGGGCACATTCATAGCATGTCGGGAAGCGCTTTCCAAATTAACCTCCAGCCTGCCCAAGGTGAGGACCGACCCAGGATCAGGCGTTTCTTCTTTCTGGGATATTGATTTTCCCCTCTTTTGCTTTCCTGTTCAGTGAAAGCCAAGAAATGTGAGCCAGCTCAGAGGCTTTGCTCAGTACCCTTATTGCAGGAAAGACTCCTGAAAAACAGGCAGCTGAGAAGTCGCTGGAGAGGGCGAGCGCCCGGCCAGGACCGAGCGCCCGGCGGCAGCAAGGCAAGCGAGGAGGCTGAGGAGATCAGCCCCAACCGGGAGGCTGAGCCTGGGCTCCAGCGCTCCTGGCCGGGGCAGAGCCGGGCCGAGGGGGCAACGGCCTCCCCCCACGGTGCCGCAGCCCGGCCTCGGCTGGGGCAAATTGCTGCAGAAAACTGGGGTTTATTTACGCTTTAAAACCAGCATAGGAGACTGCCTGCCAGCTGGAAGGGGGTACGACTTCTTGATTAGAAATGCCACGTGGATACAAATGAACTTGAACAAAAGGAAAGAGAAATAAAATACAGCCTCTTTCTGCAGAGGCAAGGACGCTAAAGGAGCGTGGTCCGGCTTTTAGAAATGCTGCTTAAAGAAGTAGAAGAGATTCTGCTGCTGATTAATAATATGATGAAGGTGATTGGGAATGTGCTGGAGCAAGTAAAACAGTGCTGGACTTTGAATAAAATGGATCTTATTTCAGCCAGGATGTGGCAATTGGTTTCTTTCCTGCCGGACTCAGTACGAGGGGAATTGAGGGGAAATTGTTAAATTTGCTCAGTCTCCGGTCAGAAAGCCTTTCGGGTTCGTTAGGCGCATCAGCACGGATGGCTAACGGGGACAGAGCCCAGTATCGTTAGGGAAGACGAGCGCTGGCCCTGGGGAGGCTTCGGCGATGGTGCAGATTTGCTGGGCGCGTGGGCTCCTCAGCTTCAGCGGGTGAACAGCAAACGTAATGCGCGTCGATGGGAACGGAAAACACGATGGGCAGCAGCCAGCCTGTATTTTCCTTTCCTCTTGCCCAGCATTAGCTTAAGAAGCCCCATCCCATTGTCAGAAGAGTAAGCTGTGAAATGGTTTTGAAAATAAAGGCTTTTTAATTACAGGCACATTTGCGAGCCTTCTGGAGGCCATCTGGCTGGAAGAGCGGGGTGTTAGCATCGGCGCTGGTGGGGAAGGGAAAGCCCAGAGAGGCAGTGAGGAGCCGCTCCTGGAAAAGCACTCTATTAATGTTAAGAGCCAAATCCTCTCTATACATTAAGCCATATGGGCCAGATCCAGCACGTACCCATTTCAGCGGTGCTGGATCTGCCCGGCAGCGGCAGAGACGCGGTGCTGCGTGAGGTGGGCGCTGGAAGGGGCCGGGCTGTGCTGCTCATCCAGCCCCTCGGCCGAGCAGGAGCCCGGCCGCCCCCCGCCGAACGGGGCACCTAACAACAACCAACAGCACCTAACACCGTCCTGCTCCGACCTGCCCGTTCCCGCTGCCCACCCGCGCTGGAGGGAGGTTTCCAGCCTCTGGCAGGAGGCGTTCAGCACAGGCAGAGCTGGGGTCCAGCAGCAACCTCCTCCCCTTGGCCACAACCACCAGGCGCACAGTGAACAGCAGCTCCCCTCCTGCCAGCTTCTTAATCCCTGGTGTTCGAACGTTATTGGCGTCGAATTAACTCCAGTGCATTTGACCCGCCTGGGCTTAACATACCCAAAGAACAGAGATTTCTAATAAATCTGAATGCCTAAGCTTCATTTGCCATTGCTGCCTTCCACGGGGCAAGTTCATGGGGGAATGTGTTTCTATAATCACTGTCCTGTGTTTGGTGTTAACTATTCCTATCAAAGATGCAGAACACAGCCAGGGCCTCATTAAAGGCTGTCATTGTGCTAATTAGGTAGGTTTCATACTTAATAACGGGGAACTATTTCATGGCAGTTTCATGAAAAAAAAAAGGAGAAAAAGCCATTATAATTTCAGGAAAAGTCCCTGGAGAAGTGAAATGGTAATTCACAAATCCTACCCTGATCTATTAGCAGATCCTGCTCTGGAGACTAAATTAGGTGGGATGTCTGGCTTGGCTGATATTCTTTATTATTTGAATGCCTCTTAAAGAATATTTATTAAATATTTTTTTTCTCTTAAGAACTTTGAGATGCAGCTACATTTACTTGCAATTTTCAAGTGGCTGTTTGAAGCCTAGGTCACACTGAATTTGTCACAGCAAACACCCTGGAACATCCTATTTCGATGCAAAACATCCTTTGAAGATACACAAGAGGCAGAGAGAACATAAATACATTTGAAACTATGTTGGGCATTCGGTCAGCTGTCTGTGCAAAGTGCCCCCGGAGGGATCTGTTACTTTGGAAAAAGAAGAAATTAAGCAACCACCACCGCCTCTGTCCTTGGGCCGGGGTTCATCCTTCGTGGTCCCCGCAGCAGAACGCTCGCCTCGCTGGCAGCTGCGGGCAGGAGCGGAGGGAGGAGCGGTGGGTGCCGGGGCGGCGCAGGGACCCCGCACGGGCTCTGGCCCCGCCACCGCCGGCTCCCATCCCGCTCACGGGGATTCGGGCGGGAGCGGGCACGGCAGAGCTGGCTGCAGCAGGAGCGATTATTTTGGGTGGGAAAGGAACACGTGGGCGGCAGCTGGGGCCAAGAGCAGCCCTTTCCACGTGAAACTAGAAACAATGGTATTTCCTCCGAGCAGGGACAGAAAAGGCTGGGGTGAGCAGCTGATCTTTGAGCAGCTCCCCGGCGCGAGCGTGCGCGGGCAGCGTGACCCGGCGGTGCCCCGTGGGCCAGGGCAGCTGTCGGGAGCACGCGGGGCCAGAAGTGCTTTTTCTCAAGAGAAACTTCCCGTCGGCTCCTCGCGAGACCCCCTCGACAGGGGAGCGGCACCGCGACAGCTGCTGGGGTGGGGGATCCAGCATTTGCAAGGGACCACGTGTGCTGGCAAAGCGGGTTTGAGGTTACAAAGCCCCGGGTTGCAGAGCCTCTGCAGGGGGCTGGAGGTGGGGGCTGGACGGGGGTGGCACCAGCAGGAGAAAACGGGGGCAAATCCCTGAGAACCGCTTTTCCCACAGAGCAGGTTCCAAATGTGCATTTTAGGCTCCAGATCTCCCCGTGTCCTGCATAAACACATCCTGTTTCCTGGATAATACGGCCCTGGAGAGGTAACCACCTGCAGAAACGTACCCTTCATCTCTCAGCCAAAGTGTTGCCGTGGCCATGGCCGTGCCCCTGCCCCTGCCCCACCTGCCTGGGCCCCTGCCCGCTGCCCACCACACTCATCACAGCTGAGGGCGATGCTCAATGACAAGCTTAAAAAGCCCCTGGTGTGGGTGTTCAGCTCCCCAGAGCCTCTCCCCATCCAGCACAGTACTCTTCTCTCCATGGAGCTCAGCCTTCGGTGCCAGGCAGGTACGGCCGGGATGCGCCCCGGGGATGGGGGGTGTCACAGGGCAACGCCATCGTGCTTGGTGCTTCCCCGCTGCTGTGCCAGCCCGGCTGCGGGCTGGACCCCCACGCTGTGCCTGGGCAGCCCTGGGGTGAGGCCATGCTCCCCAGGGACCGAGGCTGGTGCAGGAAAAGCTGCTGTTCTCTCCTGTGGCTACTGCTTACAGAAAGCTCCTTCTCCTCTTCCCTGACCCCCTGGGAAGGTTGGTGGGAGCTGGGAGGGTGTATTTGTAACAAACAGGATGAACTACTGATAAAAGAGGAGGAAAACAAAATGCTTTAGAAACAACCTTTCGACATTCAGAGAAACGAAGAAGGGGGAAAACAACCAGACCTAAAGCCTGTGAGGAGGAAAAACAAAAGCTTGCTTGCAGCTCAGGTTCCTGAAAAAGTGCTGAGCATAGCTTTCAGATGCTGACCCACTCCTCGCCTTGTATGGGCAGAAACGGGGCTTGTCTTGTGCCTATATTTAATTTGCAAGGGAAAAAAAAATTCTCCCTCCATGCCTCTGCTTCACTGGCCTCTCTGCCTAGGGAAGTTACAACAGGAATAGAGTTGCACGTCTCAAACAAATACTACTACTGCTCGCACATAAGCCCTTCGTAAACTTGGAGTGAGCGGAACAGGTTTTTGCAACATAACACTGCTGTGCCCACAAAGCATCTGGTGAGGCTCCCGGCTAATGGAAACGGGGGGCAGCCCCGGGGGATGGCTCCCCCTCCGCTGCAACGCGATCGATCGGCTCTGCCCAGTCTCCGCGCTGGGGCTCACGGAGCTGCTGGGGACTCGCCTCGATCATGTTTAACTCCTGGAGACAGCGAGGAGGGGACCCTTGGCAGGACCCGCACAGCCCGGGGGTGGCATGGCCCTGTCCCCTCCACGAGCTGGGGACTGCACGGCTCCGAGCCCCTTCCTGCAGCAACAGCTTCTCCCCCAAACATTTATCTCTCTGCCTTTCCCTGTGCTGGGGGAGGAAGATGGATGTTGAAGCATTACCCGAAGGCTCTTGGGGATGTGCATAGGCCACAGCGGGGCCTCTGGCTGCAGCTCTTCTCCCTGCTATGATTTATAACCTCTCCTTGAATGGAAACTCTCCTGGCTGCTCCCCAAACTCCCCGGTCCCGGCTGGGAACAGGCTGACACAACCCGCAGGCACTCCCGGCTCCGACCCGCCCTCGAGCCGAGCCTTCTGTGCCTGCTCGGCTGGGTTTTCATGAGGGTGAAGACCCAGAAGCTTCTGGGGACTGAGGGCGACCCCGGGATGGAGACGGCCCCACGGCGCGCTGGAGGCTGATGCCACTTTATTGGTAACTCTTGGAGAGCCGGACACTGAAGAACTTGGTTCTGTCAAGACGAGGTTTGTACACAACAGCAATAGGAAACAACAACAATAAATGCCTGTTGCAACTTTGTATCTTGGTGCAACCTCAACAATAAACTTTTGCAACATTGTAGCTGGTGCGACCTGTGGGGAGAAGGGCACGGGGAGAGAAGCAAAACCTGCTGAGAGCTTCATGGTCACAAACTTCCACGAAAGGAGCCTTGCGTCCTACTGGTTTAACTGGGAGGGGAAGGAGAGATGCTGGGAGTGCAACGGAGATGCAGTTTAGGGGGAAAACACCACAGCTGAAATGCAACAAAGCTGGGGTTCAACACCCCCACTTAGCAACTGTTCAAGTCTTGTAAATTCAAACTTACTTCTTTCAATTTAAATAACAAGTGCTTCAGGTGCAGCACTTCAATTGCCTGGTTTGTAACCTAGTTTTAAGTGCACACAAGCAGGAGTAGATTTTTTTTTAAAAAACTATATATATATTTGCACACTCATACACACACATGCACACAGTGAACTTTGTGCTGCAGCTGTGTTAACTAGAGATGACGGAAGGGGCCTGAAGTGGCTATCGTAGGCCAGGCTCCAAGAGCTGGTCATCTGTGGCACCACTCGCTCTAAAGCTGCTAAAGATTCTGATTATTTTTGCAAATATCCGTCCCCAAAAGCCTCCCTGCATGGGGCTGCATCAGCTGCTCGGACTGCCCCTGAAGCCGTGGTCTCAGGAAAATGCCACTTGCAGGCGATGGAAGCCCACAGCACGTTTTGCAGAGGACTCCTTTCTCATCTCAGTCCATGCTAAGAGCTCAGGGGTCTCCCAAAAAGACGTGCACGGCCTCCGGCTCCTCTCCGGTGTGAAACAAATGCTCGGCAGAGCAGAGAATGCCGACAAACTCAGACCCAAACAGCTGTATTGATGTCAAACCCAGACTGGGTGTAGTCTATGGTATCGTGAACTTTCTTGGTGCCAATTTTGGGTTTCTCGCTATTGCCTTCTGCCTTTGGGCACCTCTCCGCTTTGCTGTGATGGTTCTGGATGTTCCCATGAAGTGGGAAGTAAAATGTCCCCTTGAGTTTGTTCATCTTTTTGGGCCTCTTAGAAATTTTGGGCTGTTGGTCTTCAGGCGGAAGCCAGCAAGGTTTCTCCTTGAGAAGCCTGTCTCGGTCTGGCCGAACGCTCCTCAGGAACTTCTTGAAGATGTTGGCCGTGAGGGAGAACTTCCTGCAGAGCTCCTGGGATCTGCTCGCGGACAGGGACGCCTCGCTCTTCTCCCCCTTCTTATCCAGCTCTGGCAGATCCAACCAGTTCCCAACCAAGTCTGCAAAGATGTTATCCCCCAAGACCAGCGGCTGCCGATTCCTGCTCTGGGACATTAGGGAGGATGTCCAGTCATGGCCATCGTCACACCCCGGGCACTCCTGGCATGCCGGCCACCCCCCGGCCATGCCCTGGCTACTGGGCTCGAATGTCTTTGGGCGGACGTGCTCTGCTCTGATCGACACGGGGGAAGGTCCTTTTGGGTGATAAACATCCTCACCACGGAGGCTGCCAAAGGAGGAGGGGGTGCCTGTAAGGTGGCTGCCCTCCGGGAGCGCAGCGGGACGGGGCAAACCCACCGGCCGTGGCACAGCACACGCGAGGGACGCGGGGCTGCGCTCCTCCACCAACGCCTCCCCCCGCAGCCGCTCGTCCTGCTGGGCCCCGGGCACATCTCTGCTGCTTCGGTGGCACTGGTGCTGCTCGATGCCAGAAACGGTGCTTCGGCTCCCTGAGATGTCCAACTGCTCCAAAGCCGTCTGGACCTGGAGGAGTTTCAGCTCCTGCAGTGCGCCCATCATGCAGTTCATCTGCTCGTGCAGCCCGTCTCCGACCTCCTTCATGGATAGCTGCGGAGGGAAGGAAGCAGACATCCAGTCAGTGTTGCCAGGAGCCAGGAGAGCAAGAAAATTTTGACCAAAGGGCAGGAGAGCTGGGCTGAGCCGCTTTCTGAAATATCACCTCCTCCTACTGACTACGTTTTAGATGCATCCTACCTGTACTACATCCATTTCATGGAACAGCAATTGGATTTTTCTTAGATTTTTCTAGGAGTTGCCCTCTAGGAATAAGAGGAGCTGACAGGAGGAGTGGATTTTTTTGACCTGACAACAAAAACAAATAGTTTGAGTTTCCATTAATTACTTGGCAGAAACCCAAGGCGTAGAGCTACGAATGGTTTTGGCTGCCGCCAATTTTAGCATATTCTTCTGCATTTGTGTCTTTTGTGCCCCGTAACTAACAGAAATCAGGAGTTAGAATAATGAACAGAAGTGCCTTCCACAGAGAACCTTGTTTCTTTACTTAAAGTGCTAAAGTAAATTAAAAATAAACCCGAATGAGAATCACACTGTTACTATATAACATGTCTTCAGATCTTAATACCCTCATTACAGGCACCTCTCACTAGAAGACAATCAAAGACATTTCAATGCCCTTAATTTTGTACAAAACAACCAACAAACTCTAAAACTGCTTACATTAAACTAGCAATCCCTTTGATTCCCAAGCTAGGACCTTTAGTAGCAGTTCTGCTTTATCCCTGAACTTTGCTATAAAAATTTAACTTTCTATACTAGACTTAAAATAAGCAAGTTATTTTCCAGAGCTTCTAAACTGCCTCCTCTTCTCTTTCGCTCTGTTGCTTTCTCTCTCTCATGTAGGATCTGGATCATATTCCCACAGCGGCATCATAAAACAAATGGGCTATACTTTCCAACAGCTGCCACTTTATTTTTTTTTTTTTTTTTTATAGCAGGGAGGGGGAATGGGAGGGAGAGGGGAAGAACAGCAGGGGATGGCCAGGCTGGAGGTGAAGACATGTCACGTTGATGTAAGGTGGTTTGCAGAAGAGATTGCCCCTGCCTAGGAAAAGCTTCAGCCTGCGCTGTCACAAACAGTTTAAAAGGCTCATCACGATTTTTGTACAGCAATAGGACTCAGCTTAGGGTAAAAAAGGACAGATGCATCTTATGTTCAGCTTTATATTATCAAGCTTTACTTTTTTACCTCTCCATTTTAACTAAATTAGTTCAATTACTTGCTCTATTTCCATTTCTGTACGTGGATTTGACCAGTGAGAAAGAGCAGTCATCAAAAAACTGGATCCTCTGTCACAATCTAGCTCCGTCAGTGGAAAGCTCCTCAACAGTTTCTGACCACAAATCTCCATTTCAAAACCGAGAACCTAAAACTGGCTGGCAGATTACAATCATTTTTCAGAGCTTCACTCCCAAGAAACTTATTTATCACCCAGAATGAGCACACAAGCTATGAAGACACGGAAAATCTCTGTGCTTAGCTTCCCGATTACACTACCAAGTGTCTCCAGCTATCTAATTTTTTAACATCAGCAAATAAACCTCTACTTCTGCAGACATGCAAATAACGCCCCACTGAGAGACTAACCGAGCTCTTGGGTTTCCCGTACAAAAGCTGGGGCCATATGCTCTACAAGCCTCAGACAAAACTATCACCTTACCTCTCCAGATTTGCTGTAATGCTTCTCGTCCTAACCTTTCTCGCCTTATTAATGGAAGTCTGTTTTATCTGGGGCTTTGCAAAAAGCTGGATTTGGAGCCAGCTTGGCCCCTCATTGGCCACTTCCCACCAAATCCCCTGGCTGGCGCAGCGCCGTAATGACGCCGCGGTGAGTGACGAGGGTCCCGCGGTAATGACTGGGCTGATCAAACCCTCGGCATATGCTGGACGGCTCCGCTGTTCACCTCATTGATTCAATTAACTCCCCCATGATGGGTGGTATCATTACAATGCATGCCTCATCCAGCAAGGCTCTATTAAGCATTAAAATTTCATAGGCAGCATTTATCGTCAGTGTGGTCGTTTCTCACAGGCAGATCCAGTCTCCCCCTGACAAGAAAAGACCTGAGCCCCAAAAGCTCAGAATCCAGCACTTTTCTTTCCAAACAAAGGAGCTGGTTCTGTCAAACCCGGTGCCAGCACCAGCCTGGGGAGCCTGAGCCACTGGAGAAGGAGTGGAGATGTTTTCATCCGTGGAAACACTTGCCCATAAGTGACTATGAGGTTTGGACACTTCTCCCCTGACGCCCAGCGCTGCCTGCGCCGAGGGCTGGGCTGAGCCGTCCCCGTCGCGGCAGAGGGGGAGAAATGGGCGCTTTTGGGATGTGACTCGTCTGTCCTGTTTCAGCAACTTGCTCTGGGGTAGGACGAATCCCACCCTCCGGCCTCGGTGTCCCTCTGGCAACGTGAATCCCACCATCAGCAAGAGAGTTTTAAAGATCCTGAGGCTTTTGACTGCTTGCAAACAGTGCTAAAACTTCGGGTTGTGCAAGTTAAAAAACCCAGCAGACGCCTCCCCCTGCTTTATCTTTTGCTCTTCATGGTATCTGTTCAGGGAGTGAAACCCAGCCCAAAGTGAAGTCACTGACTGGTGACCAAACAGTCTGCAGGGGCTTGGATTTCATCCACTAGTAATTACCCTGCGGTAATTAAGAGTACTCACTCTGGAGGAAAAAAAAAGTTTCTTCCCCAGTGTCTAACAGCCACTCTCTTCTCTTTGCCAAAGAAGATCTCAGTTCTCCCAAGTTCAGGCTGGCTGCTCCGAGACTCTCCAGAAAAGGAACAATCTCCCACCACCCTGGCAAAGATTCAGGATTGAACTATCTGGGCTGCTAGAGGAAAAACAGTTTCTGCAAATAATCCAGCAGATTGGGCTGGAAGTCAAACCGATGCTCTGACTGCAAGGCAATGGGAGCTCGAGGCTGAAGGGACAATCCTTGTAGCCTCGCTGCCTCTGTGGTCACACACGTCGTGTAGAAGGAACTGGAATTTGCGATGAACTAAAGTGCAATTTCAAACAGAGCATGAATGTGACACAAAACCCCAGAGAGCCTTAATTTGGTGTGGAGAGAGACCCCGACCGTGCTTGCTGGGGTTATGCAAGTGACATTATGTAAACCGGCCGCCACGGGGCATCAGATGTGCTGTCTTGTGCGTGTCTGCGAGCTGCAAATCCCAAACCTGTTGTTGAATCAGCCCCGCGCTTGGTCGTGCAGCAGAGCAGAGGGCAGGGGAAAGGGCACTCGCTACAAAGCTTCGGGTCTAGCACAGACCTTGCTCGTCAGCATCCTCCCTTCTTGTACCTGCTGGCCTCTGCTCAAGGTGCACAAATACGGCAGCATTTCAAGGGTCTCTGGGCGTCTAATTTGAGATACTTTGTGCTTCAGTGCAAGTGGTTGTTTGGCACCTCTGCTTCCAAGAAAAGCCAAATTAGAACTATGGCAACTTGCAGATGTGTTAAAAATCAGATGCCTCAAATTGCATCTCATTATTATTCCTGAAACTTTTGCAGTCCCTAAAAATTGGCACGAAAAAGTTTTAGTCTAACTCTGAACAAGCCAACAGAGACGCCTTTTATAGCCAGACGAGTACGCACAAGGCCGAGCGCAGCTGTGACGCGCGCGTTCTGCTTCAGCGGTGGGATTCAGTGTGTGATGTTAAACACCTCTTTCTCCGGCAGTAAGGTACTACCTGCAGATCAGTCCTCCTGTGAAGGCATGAACAAGGCAGCTCTGCCTAAATGCTTCTCCAAAGCAAAGCTTGCTTAAACTACAGTCTTGCTGAACATCGAAAACTGAAGTGCAAAATTCAAAAGCTTTTCAAGCGCTTTCAAATGACCATCAAGGAATATTCAACGTGAGGGGGGAAAAACCACAAGCCAACAGTGAGCATCTTGCAAAACTGGCAGAGTTCAAGTAAGGTTTTTTGGGTTTTTTTACATTGAAAATCTACCGCTTTGAGTGGCAAAGGCATCAATCGCTTTGTAAGCAAGCCATGCCTTTTTAATGATTTCTCAAAATACTTATTCCCAGAGCTACAACCACAATTGGTTTACACAGTTTATAAATCAATGATCTTCCGCTACTGATTAACAGAGCAGGACAAGTTGCCCCAAGGAACATCCTCTAGCAGTTACTGGCATTTTATCAAATTCAAACCCAAATACCTGAGATGTACAAATAAGGGAGATTTCACTTGTCACTTCCCACTTCCCAGGTAAATAAGTAACTTTTTTAACCCACTTTGGGAACTAATGTTTTCCTACTAGCATCTACCTTCACCCAGTTTTCCGAACTCAGTTCCCATCAATCCCCTGGAGCCACAGCTGCCCGTGTTCCCAGCCCAGCCGCACATCTGGCCTGCCCAGGACTGTAGCAGCTTTGTGATGCTGACGGGAGAAAGGAAAAAGCCAGCTAACACACCACGGCTTTCAGCGGAGCCCAGAGAACTGAAAAGAAGAGCTCTGAGCGTGTTTGTCGTAATGAGGAGGAAGACAGATGTCCAGCTCTTAGGTAAAAGAAATGCAAAGAGAGGAAGTTATTGCTAAGAGGACAGGAAAGAACAAATGGCAAATAGCAGTTCTTAATAATAGTGCTGATAGGCAACAGAACCAGCGACAAACAATTGGTATTTAAAGAGGATGACACAATAGAGACCAAAATTATTTTAGAACTGCTGAGCTGATCATATTGTTTCCATGTTTTCCTTTGGGTCACTAACTAGATTAATCTTCAACGAGCCGGCAATTGTGGCTGGGCATAACTCTTCAGAGCACGCTGCACGCTTCACAGAGAGCTGCTTTCCAGCTTGATGTTGCTGCTGCTTGTTCTTTTCCTTTCCTTGATGGATGCCAAGGGCCTGCAATCTTCTTTTCGTCCTTCCATTTTATCACAAGAATTTCAAGTCTCTTTTTTACCTCTTGTCTTTCCAGAGTATTTTAAGCGTAAATTAGGATGTTCACTGTGAGCTCACAATTTATCTGAGAGAGGAAGGCTGCTGAAACTTCACCAAAGATTTTTTTTTTCCCCCCAATAGTTTAAATAGATCTTAAACAGATGCTAACCACAAAAGACATGGTTCACATCACTGAGTTAACTATCTTCCTTACTCAATTGCCTTCCTTT
The DNA here is from genome assembly GCF_965183815.1 of Platalea leucorodia. Taxonomy (NCBI): domain Eukaryota; kingdom Metazoa; phylum Chordata; class Aves; order Pelecaniformes; family Threskiornithidae; genus Platalea; species Platalea leucorodia. Next base: position 3,925,491 of record NC_138841.1, read on the forward strand.
CCACTGCAATGATATTGTTCTGTGCTTCCCAATCACACTTGCTACGTTTAAAGGCGAATTAGAAAATCAATTCTCTACAACCAGGAAATAAATGGACCAAAAAGAACTCCAACCGTCAGACTTTTACTCACAGCCCAGGGATAAGAGAGACTGCAAGCCCCAACGTACAGACTGACGATCGAAGATGACGGCTAAAAGTGTCGGCTTTTAGCCCAGTGGTCTGCTTCACTGGGGGATCTGGTCTTTAACGTTCCTGAATATGTGCAGCTGGGAGCCTAAAAAAATCCACTGTCATCTTTAGGAGTCTTCTGTAGAAATAAACAAGCAGCCAAAGTCTGTGACTGCGTTTTCTCTCCCCGGGTTATATGTGAGAGGACACCCGCTGTCAAGTTACTCCTTTGCACCTTCCCTTAAGGCAATACCAAGGAATGAGATTCTGCGATAACCACCCAAGTTCCTAACGCTATCCCCAGCAGCGATGGGTAAAGCCACCCCTAAAGGGACCGTTTTATCGGCAGAGACGCAAATGGAGCTGCGCGTTTTCACCTGTTGGAGTTGTGAGCGGTGACGTTAGCCCTTGAGGTCTGTCATTTATGCCCACTCTACTGCAGATCATAAGAGCTGCTCCTTCAGAAATAGCAGTAGTGAAAATACAGCAGACTTCTTTTCGAGCATGACACAGTTACCGGAATAGGACCCAGTGTGAGACAAAGAGTAAAAATAATTGGCTGTATTTTTCACTCAGACCAAATGTTCTATTCCTGCAAGATATTCATAGCAAGAAACATTGTCTACCAAGACATAAATTAATGTAAGAAGGGAGTCAGACTCTATTAAACTCAATAATGCGATGCATTTATGATGAATGTGCAGGGAGAACATTCAAAAGTTCAAGTCAGAGTGGTGGGATTTGTTTTAAATACCCACTTTAATACTTTTCCTCCTAGAAAAAAGCAACAGAAGGCTCAGAAATATCCCGGATTCCTCAAGGAAGACCGAAACATGCAAAGTAAAGTTATAACTACAGCTAACTTGACTGTGACCCCTCGCCCGTTACAGCCATACAAACCCCAAGTGCAAGATAAATCTGCCCCGTGAACTCGCCAGTCCCTAGCTAGATAATAAGTGATTTATTCTTATTGCAGAAGGGCCTTGAAACCCCCATCCCACGGTAAGTATGCTGATGTTACTATGTATAAATGCAAACAATCCCCGTGTCAGAAAGTTTACGGAGGTAATGCCATCTGCAGTGCAAGACACTGAAATGAAATTCCTCTCTGCTAATCCCTAAGCAAGACAATTCTTGTTAAATCTGATCTTTCAGCTGAGATGATAACATTCTGTAACTTGGAAAGAAGACATAGTATTTCTGTGCCTCAGAACAACGTTTGCAGACTCTGAATCCAGCCGATAAAGTCAAGAGGACTTTTATTACCGGGATTAATTGCATTAATGGAAGATTGACAAGCTCTGTGGCACACTCCACAACTGCCCTATGAAGGACAGATGACAGAAGGAGTGGAGAAGCACAACTTACTCCACGCCAGACCTACAAACCAGCACTGCATATTCTCGCAAACCACTCTGCGTCCATAAATCCCCAGGGGCTTTCCAGAGGAGGTGAACAAGGTCTTCTGTATTTTCTACATACAGAGACCGAGGTGCAGAGAGCTGGCACGGCTTGTCCAAAATGGCTCCAGAGGCTGGCGGCAGCACCGGGATGAGGACCCCGGGTTCGGCAATCAATCCGACTACAGAGCTGCCCCTGATCCCACACCCCGTTGGGATGAATGGCCGTGCCAGCTGAGGCTCTCCTGGCTGTGAAGCATTTGCATGTGGAAGCTTCTGAATGAATTCCAATCAAAGGGACACCACACATGCCAGAAACTATCGGCTTACAATGGAAAACATGCGATTGGAATAGGAGATCTCTCACTGACTGAAACGGGTCAGGTTCATCCTCGGGAGCCACGGCGGAGATGGCAGAGCTTTCCCAGAGGTAACGCGAAGACCGGTGTGAGCACACCCGGACCCACGCTCATCTGTGACTTCTCTGGCAGAGCCCGGTGTGATCTCGATGCATAGGCTCTGTGTTGAACTGTCGGGGTGCACCAGCAGCCCAAACCAAGCGCACGATTATTTAAATAGGTTTTTAATACACAGAGCAGGAGAAAGAAAAAGCAGAGCTGGAATCCTCGAATCCCACACTGGTGGGGATAGAGTTGCACTTGAAGATAACCTTCCCTTGGGGACTGGGAGCTGTGCCAACATCCGCTCTTTTTTGCAAAATCCCCTCCTCAAAACCAGCCAAAGGCTGCAGTAGTTTACACAGAGACAAACTAAACTTCTGCCGGTCGAATGGCCTCTAACTTTCACGTGTTACACTGACTGGCCTCAGCAAGCCTCAAACAGGGCATTTTTGCAGAACGCCCTGCACGACACCCCCTCTGCCGCTGAGCGGTCCCGACCGACTGACCAGGGCTGCTCCTTGGGCATAACGCACACCACCGTGTTTCTAAATTCGCAGTGATGCCCTGGAACTGGGCTCCCGTTTAGCTGCACACGGGGTGGCTCGTTGGCTCGACCTGGCCGAGTCGTTCCCACCATTCCTCCCGCATGATTCTTGGTTATGGTGCATTTAATGTCTGGAGGCATGACCTGCCCAGTAATGAAGAACGTGGCAAAGAAGCAGGGTCAAGAGGTTTGGTTCCCACTCACCATTCAATGCAGATGGCCCCAGCTGTCTATCGCGCTGCTTGCTGGTCTTTAAAGAAACATTAATCTATTTTACTTCCAGGCTATCTTGACAATACTGATTTTTAAAAGCTGTTATTGCTCAGGATATCGTTTATGGTTATTTTAATTAATACAGTCCTCCTACCTTCACTAAATGCAATCTGCAGCTCACTTAAGCTGCTGATGAAAGGCATCGTTTCCGACAGCGTGCTGGAAGGCAGAGGGTCGCTCCAGCTGTCTGGCCTCCGGGCTGCCCTGGCACGGCTGCGCTCACAACAGCGCCAAGGCTGCACTCCGATACCCTGAGAATTTCTTGTTAAAGTAAGTTTTTAAGTTTGAGTAACAAAAATTGGGGGGTGGGAGGGGGAAAGAATGTGACTAGTAAAAACCGAACGTATAAAAGATCTAAGCTACTTCCAGTTAAGTCATGAGCATACTGAAGGTGACAACTGCCCCTTCCCAGTTTTTTAAGCCAAGCACATACATAAATCTTTGCCAGGCTAAGGTCTTGGTTTATTAATATAATAAAAATTGTCGCATTTTTACAGTTTTAAAAGATCTATTACTGCATTAGAGCAAGGGTACGAACAAAACCAGAACTTTCTCATTTTAAGTATTTTTTTGGTTTTCACATTAAGTGTGAGGGATCTGCCGTCCTTTCAAATATATTCAAATTCTTCAGAAGTTACGTTGTGCGCTACAAAATAGGCATGTTTTAGACTCACAAGTAAAGGTGCGATGCTTAGGCTTCTGTACAAAATACTGTTCAGATAATGAAACGGATTTGTTTAGAAGACAGAACACGGCTTTAGGAACCTTATCCTAAGCACGCCCTTTTGAAAGTGCCTCTTTCTACCCATCTCACCTTCCGACTTGTTCAGATTTTAAAGATCTTCCAGATTATACCGTACATGTCCTGGTTTACAGTTTGCATTTCATTCATCCCTCCCAGCGTACAGAACACCAGTGACTCTCATCTTCCTTTGTTTTAGGTCGCCTTCCCCTCTCTTTGCGAGGGGAACATCGGGAACGCCAGCAGGTTAAATGTCTCTGTTGGCTGCCACATTTGTTTGAAGTGCCGCTGCCCAAGCCCGCGTTTCACGCGACACGTCCGATCGGCGGGAGCCCAGCGCAACAGCGAGCCCCCGACCCTGCCCCGGGCACAGCTGTAACTTCGCGTGTCTCTGTATTGACTCCAACGGTGTTGCTTACATGCGAAACGGTTCCTGTAATGCCGGCAGGATAGCAATACCGTACAGAAGCCCGTTTTGTAGAACTCCAGTTAGGGCACATATCAGCTGGAAGCCACATCCTATTAAGTCAGTCCTAAACCGGCAAGCTTTTGTGCATTCAGAAACTTCACCCGCCCGTTTCTGCCCTGCCTTGTCTTCCCCTTTTGTTCTCATTATCTATTTATCCCAACGACGCGCTGCTCCCCAGCCAGACCTGCCAAGCGCTGGAACCCGATTTTGGAAAGTATCGGTTCTTCCTACGAATCCGCCCCCAGCAAGCCCCAGTGTACCAACAATACCTTCTGGCTTGCGGACAAGCCCAAGCAAGTTCGGCGAGCGAGGTTACCATCTGAACAGGCGCGGGAGGAGGGAGAAAACAGCGCTGATTTATGACAAAGGGTTTCCTATGAAAGAAGTCTTTTCTGAGGGTATTGGAGGTGGCAAGCGCACGCTCCCTCTACATCATTTTGATCCCCGTAAACTTATTCTTATCGGAGGTTTCCGTAGACGTTTCTTTGATTTCTGATCTCTGCTGGCACCTTTTCCTAACGCCCGCGCCCCCCGCAGCCCCCCGCGGGCGCTGCTCCCCTCCCGCAGCCGCGGGGACCGGGGGGGCAGAGCCCGGCCCGCGGCGGAGCAGCCGGCGGGGGGACCCCCAACTTCCCCGGCCGGGCGAAGGCTGGATGCGCCCGGGAGCCGCCGGCCGCCGCCGCCCCGCGGCCGGTCGCCTTTGCAGGGGGCTGGTCGCCCCCACAAAGGGCCGAGCCCCGCTCGGGCGCCGCGGGCCGAGCCCCGGGTGAGGAGGGGACCCCCGCCCGCCTTTTCCCCCCCCTTACCAGCTCCTGCCTCAGCCGGCGCAGGTGGTGCTCCATGGCCCGGCTCAGCGCGGCCCCGCCATGCCCGCGCCCCGCCCGCCCAGCCGCCCGCCGGGCGGGGGGGGACCGGGGGCGGCACCGGGGGGCGGCGGCTGCCGCCGGGGCAGAGCCCGGCCCGCGCTCGCGGGCGGCGGCTGCGGGGCTGGGGGCCGCCCTCGCCGCCGCTTCTCCGACCGGCGGGCAGGTGGTGGTGGGGGGGGTCTCATGGCCCCCCCAGCTCCGGGGCGCTGGAAGCGGGGGGTCTCATTGCCCGCCCCCGGGTCCGGGCTCCGGGAGTCCCGGTAAAGGCGTCCAGCGGTGAGAGGCTTCTCGCATCGAAGCCAAACCAAACCCGGCGCCCGGTAACATCGGCAGCGCGGGAGTTTGTGCAGAGAAGCATCCCTCCTCCCCGCAGAGGGGTTGGATGGGCTTAGTTTGTTGTGGTCGAGATTCTGCAAATTGCTCCGCAGAGAGAGACCACCCCAACAAAAGCATGGATTAACCTACATGGCTTTAATCACGACAAATGGCAAAGCCACCCGGTTGTGGATTTTCCCATTTTGTTCTCACCGGGGGCTGGGTTGGAAGGCTGATCCCTCCTGGGCCAAACCGCGCTTTGCCACCTCGGGAGTGCCGCAGGTCTCCCCTGGAAGGCGGCTGTGCCACGGGCACTTCGCACATGGCAGCGCCGTTACCAAAATGCCCTTTGTCAGGAACAGCACATGGTCAGAGCCCTGCCAGAAACAGGTGCTGAAAATTCTTAGCATGGATTTATTTTCAGAACAGCAGGTTTTTCCTGACCGTTTTACAAGCGGTGTTTCGGCTGACAGGAATCCACACACACAGCAGCAACTGGAAACTTGCTGGATCCGAGGGGATATCGGCACCGCTACAGGTGCACCCCTCTAAGGGCAGGATTTTTTTACCTCGGATCAACAACCTCTGATGTTGCTTGTCACCACAGGACATCAAACAGCCGGACGTATGAGCCAGGAAAAAATACAAGCACTTTTGTATCATCAGACTATAACTGCATTGAATTTGAAAGGGTTTGAATTTTTCAGTGTTTCTCATATACGTATATATATGTATTATTCTCAGCTTATGTGCAACGTGTTGCTTAGATGATAAATGCTGAGTCGCCTGGAATGGGTTAGCAAGGCTTGTCTGAATCATTCTGCAATGGCAAAGAACTTGATTGGATGAGAAATACTACTTTGTGTTTTCAAATTTGGGATGAAAAGCATAATTACTTGCTTCTTCCCATAAAGCTGAGTACTGACAAAGACTGGCTAAACTCTTTGCCTTTTCAGGTCTTTATTTTTTGAAGGAAAACATTTTTTATAGTTGGTAATAGGATTTTGTTTGTTTGTAGAAATCAGCCTTGGTGTTTTTGAAAGCTGACCTTTGTGTCAAAATCCAATTTCAATAAGAAATTTGCGATCTGGCCTTTCATCTATGTTTGGGAAACGCTCTGGAGTTAACATTTATTGATCCTTTCAGCATCTCTCTTATTATCGGTCAAAGTTTCCTGTTGTCTGGCTCATTTCAGGGTTTCCATTTCCCATCTATTAAGGAAGCATGAAAATTGCATCTCTCTTCAAGGATCTGTAGAACGTGGGGCAGTAAACATATTAACGTATTAAAGAAATGACCTTATCAAAAAGTTAATCACTTCCAACGGGGTATGCTATGCTGTGAGTGGGATACCTGCCAGTCTTTCTTAAAGTCTAAGCCAACTAGCCCAGCTATAATTTTTTTCTTGAAATCTGGCTGGATTTGTTGGCCAGCTGGCTGTTCCCCACGGCCCAGGGTCGGGGTGTATACGTCCCCAGCCTACCCAAGCATATCAAGTATCATATGGCAGGTTTGAACAGCCAGTCAGTGGTAAAAAATCAAAAAGATGGCACCATGTGGAGACTACAAGCTGAAACGCCTGCCTCTGCCAATTATTGATAGGAGAGGGAACGACCCAGCTTCCCTTTCCTCCTTCTGTGCCTCAGACAAGGATCCGTGTTCGAGAAGAGCCACAGTCCCAGAGTCCAGGTTTTTGTGTGGCTTGGGTGGCTCAAGACCATTATTTCTTTTCTGCTACTGGTACCATGTTTCTATAATTTACTGCATTATCTCAGCTCTGTAAAGGAATACGTAGATGCTACTTCTTGCTGTGGCATGGCACCAAAGCTAATGGCTTTTTCCCTTCACGTTTGTAATTCATGGACCTAGGTTCAGCTGGTTTGAGCTGAAAACTGACCGTGAGCTTAATTTTTTCCAAGCCAGCTTTGAACAACAGTATTTTTAGGTATTCTTGTACATTTGGTAGGGAACAGACTAAGAGTGGGCATCAACAGGGAATGACTTCTGTTCCCCTGGGGTTACTGTGTCTAGACAAAGTAGACTGCTGATGAGCACGATGACTTTGGCATCTTGAAAAACCATGTGAAATCAGACCAGGGATTATCCTAGGCACAGGATGCTCTCCCCAACGTTTTCTTTACAATACCATATATTTTTTTTAAATCATATCGTTCTTGAATTTGTTTTAACTGATGCTTTTCACAGCGCTTTGAATATTCCGATACAAAAGAGATACAAAAGATACACATGGTTATTTAAAGCATCAAATCTAAGTTAACCAATATTATATTTTCCAGCACGTCTAGCATTCAGGAGGCCAACTGCATATGTCCGTGGCAACTGGCAGATGCTGCGTTCCAGAAAGCCCCTGTAACACTTGCAAGACACTGAACTCTCTGTGATCTGCCAGCAGATGAACAGGGAAGAGTTTTTAGCCCCTCTTTGGCTTCTGTTTAAGGCCGTCTTTTTGATCCATTTTTCAGCCTCCGGGGCTGCTCTCGTCCCATGAGGCTGATAAAGGAGTTCATGAGCATAGAATAAAGAAAAGACCAGAATATTCATGTGCTCCAAACTCCTGGGACCTTGCAAGAGAAGGGAAAAATCTGAAATACTTTCTCAGTAAGAGTTCCCCACTAAGCAACATTTTTCTCTTCCGTGTAGACAACTGGTTCAAAGCAACATCGACACTTCGTGCCAGGCCCTGCACTCCTTCCAGTCCACAGTGGTGCAAACCATGAGCAGATGGTGCAATGCAGTGGAAAATCAGGTCTCCAAGAAAATACAGAGCTGAGAATAAAACACCCTCAAGCAGAAAGCTACATGGCTTATTTCAGGATAAAATGAAAGACTGAGATCCTTGGGCAAAAAATAGAATACGCCTTTTAGAGCGGTGTATTCCACTTACATGAACTGCCTCATTCCTTCCCATCTGAGAAAACATCCATCCCTTCACAGCTGAAGGCTCATCTCATTTGTTGTCTTTCAGTTAGTTGGTCTGGTTTCTCAGGGCTTTCACGTGACTGTTCTTTACTGAACTAACAAGCGTGGTTATCGCTGAATTTTCTTTCATTTTTACTTTTTTGCACACTGAAGGCAAACCTTTCAGAATTTCTTCCCGCTTAAGCTGCAGCATGACCTGAATTGCATCCATCTTTGTTTAAATCCACTGGGGCATAAACATCCAGCCAAAATAGGTAAGAATATAATGTCAAAACTTTAATTCTGATTTTGTATTTGTGCATAAAGAGATAAATTACCCCTGAAAATTTGACCATTTCTTCCATTAAGCCTAATTTATTGTATGCAGTCTCTGCACTGGTGGCCTTTAAAGTTCCTGACATGCCCCCAACATCACTATGCCCCCATCCCAAAAGTAAAACTTTTAACTCTGCTCCAGCCGAATTCCAGCTCCTGACATTCCTCTGCTTGCGCCGGAGTGCCAGGGGTAAGCACCAGGGTAGGGCAGCTCCTTGTGCATTCGCTGTGCTCTCTTGTGTTAAAGAACTATTGGATTACATCTCGGCTGGCTGCATTTCGGTGACCTAGATCCTGTTCATACTAGCTGAAAAATAATTTAGCAAACCTTGGTATAAAAGCGTATCTAAGATTAAAATGGGCTGATATTTATTTATCTGGAGGAAAACAACAGGAGCGAACTACTGGCACTTCTCACTGGCACAGCTGAAATAAATAGCTACTCTGAACTGATATCTTGATGGCTGCTTTCTTTTTATCTGTAGCTGCATCTGTACGTGCATCTGCGGTGACCCCCCCGTATACTTTAGATTTCGTCTGAAATCTGTGGAGTTCTGGATCCTTCTGAAGGACATGCCTGACAGGGAACCAAATCCATTCAGCAGAAGGGCACTGAAATGAGCCTTAGATGGATGTAAGACCCCATCATCATCATCATCATCATTATTTATAACAACTCCATGCACCAGGCTTGCTGAAGAAAATCCAAGACTTTGCCAATTACTAAAGCAACAAAGAAGATTCTGCTGCCCCAAAGACTTGCTACTCATTGGTAACTTGCCATCCAGCTTTTTTTTTCAAAGGGAAAATGAATGTGCAGGGTGCTTGGAGTCAATTTTTGGTGGTGAATATGAAGTCACTGTCTATGCTGATATCAATGGCCCTTTCACTGTAATGTGCTTTACTGTACAGAGAACAAATACAGTTTCCATGGCAGTGTAAACACAAATACATACCACACTCCGAAGAGTGAGTCAGACGTGCTGCAGAGAACGGAGAAAGTTCACTGTCTTCATCTGAACACATCTGGGAGAGGAGGATGAAATTATCTCACTTTAAAAATATTTTATAAATATTATTTAAACCAAGATTTCTTCTGAATAATTCCATGTCTTGGCAGATATGAAAGACAAATCCTTTGAAGCAAAAGGAATAAGACAAGACAGGTGCTTGTTTACAGCAGCAATGTTCAAATCTATTATGAATGTATTCTTGAAAGATACACGCAACTTGATAGTTCTGGAAGCCAATGCAAATTCTCTGTGAGCAGTTTAGCCCAGTCTTTCAAAGAGTTACAAGAACAACTTAGCTGTTGTGAATGAAAAGTAAGTTCCACAGAAAGAGAGATGGATAAATCTGTGGTGACTAAGTACTGGTACTAAGTACTGGTCAAGATGTGTCTTTGCACTGCACGCGGTAGCCTTAGGAGGTCTCAGCACAATGCAAACTACACATTGAATGTGTGATACGGACCTTTGCCTTGCTGCTGGGAGTTTGAAGTGCTTTATAGTCTGAAATAGCGAGAACCCGACCTTGAGTATCAGCAGCATGCACCTCACAGGTGTCTTATAAGATCATTTATCCAAAGCTGAGATACTGATATATAGATTCAGAGGAAAATTAATCTTGGATGGAATTGAAATAAAATATGTAATCTGCACTTCGTAACAGGGACAAAAAAGGGGTGAGCCCTGTCTTGGGGGAACAAAACGTGCACTCAGTAGATATGGGAGCAAGAGTTTTCCCTAGCGAGAGTTTTCTTCTAAGCCCCAAAACCTAGAGGTTGGTTTATAAACCTAGAGGTTGGTTTATGACCCCAAGCTAGAGAGTTTATATCCCTTTATAAGAACCAGTTATTTTTTTAATATTACAGCTCAGAAGGAGGTCTTATCTACTTCTTTTACTAACCTAAATCCTTTCCCAGGACCTACTCTGCCTGCAGAGTATTCAGATTAATTGTCAAGATTTCCAAAGGCTGCTTTGAACAGGAATACTTCCTTTGGATCTTACTGCAAGTGAAAGCAAGGCAATGTCATGGCAAAACTGCAGATTCCTCTTGGCTGGGCTGACATGTGAACGTCAACAATGCGAGTTCAGTACTTGAGAGTCACTGAGGTAAAACGAGGCCTGAAGGCTGATGATTGCTATTTATACACTGACTCATGGCAGAGTACACAACAGGCAGAGAGTTTAAAACAAAGTTAGTAGCAGCAGCAGTTAGGATCTTCTACGGGAATAAGGGTTAAGGGAGAAACAAAACCTTTCATTAGATCAACTGATACGGCTGCAGGAGCATGACCTAAATCTGACACAGCCCCATCAGCAAGGGCCAAAACCAAAGGGAGAGAGACAATAAATCTGCCAGTCGTGGTGTCGAAGCGTTTCTCAGCATGCAGACATTGAGATGGTCTGGAATCCATCCCTCCAGCATCCAATGGAAAATTAAATTAAACCTACAAACAGCAGCATCTTTCTGAATTAAGGTGGTGTGTCTGAATGTCTCATTAACAACGCACCACAGAGAATAACATCTGTCTCCAAATCAGCTCGGTTGTATTGCAACGTCATGTGTATATGCAACCTTGGGGGAGAAAAGCAATAGGTGAGGAAAAGAGAGAAGGAGAGCATTTCATTGCAATGGCTGTTTTGCGCTGTTTTATCACCTCTTCTTTGCCCTTCCCTCATGGGAACAGTCACTTCTGACTGCTCTTCGTTGTCTGTTTAAATCACATCAATTTAAAAGGGTTATGAGAGGCTGTATTTAATCAAATGTTTGTTTTGTCCAGGTGTCTTTGTCTGTCTCCTTTCCCAGATTTATCCAGAGATAATTATCTCATGTTGGAGACTTGTTTCCCCTTGAGGGCCAACGGGAATATCCACTTAAAAATTAAAAAATAATTGGAACTACAGAATGCTTGTAGTTAGCTACCCTGTTACCTCTGCTCCGGGGCACCGTTCTCGCCCCTACCATCTGGTCTGTCCCGCCTGGGTAGAGGTCAGCTCTCCAAGCTGAAACTGTTCTTCATTGTCCTGGGAGGCCCTACTCTTGTTGGTACTCAGATATTCATATGAAAATATCATAATACTAAAAAATAACAATTGAATAGAATGTGCCAGACTTTTTCTCCCCCATCAGGAATATAAACATGAGGAATTTCAAAGGCGGGACAAAGACTGTGGTACACCAAAGCCATTTAAATTCATTTAGGCTGCCTGGCAATCTAAGAATAATGACACAGTGTATGTGCTCGTACAGTAGAAACCACTGTCGAGATTTTTGAAATCCCATTGCAATGAATGGAAGCTGCATGTCCAGAGCCTCTGAACTGCTATGACAATAAAAGCTGATATGCATAAAACCACCCACGATTTAAAATAAGTGGTCTACAGAGGGTAGTAAGTAATGCACACCCAACGGATTAACACATTTGGCCTTTGCTGAAGTGAATACTATACTATTAATTTTTTGCAGTACCCTGGCTTTTAAATCTTGTTTCTGTATGCAGTATAGCTGTATCCCAGACTCACAGTTTAAGGAGAAACTCATTTCTGTCGTCAGGATGGTGGAAGGAGGGCTGAAACTGGAGGGGTCACAACAGAATGTCCCCACTCTTTCGTTACAGTAGGATGGCTGAGATTAGTGGCAACTGCTTTCTCTCCAAACTAAGAGAGATACTTTGGGCACTGACTGTCAGCAAGCTTGTTGCCATTGTTTTGCCAACATGACCCATTTTGTCCCTCTCATCCTCTTTTTGTCCTCCTCATCCTCTTTTGCAGCCTTCTCCATCCTTCCTTTGCTGACCCTTCCTTTCCTCTTACGACTCCCTCTCTTTCCCTCTGCTCATTCCTCTCTTCTGACCACTCCCTCCTGTCCTCCTGCCGCCGCTGGCCAGGTCCTTGCTCTCACCCTGCCCTGGGCCCAGCCATCCTCCGCCATGCCTCGAGCCCAGCTTCCCTCCGCGCTTCACATTTCTGCTCTACTTAAAGCTCTTGCTTGTGGAGCTTGTGGCCAGGCCCCCAGCTCTCGCCCGTTTACTTCCACTCACATAGCACAGAGGCTTTGTCCTCTGCGATATTTCTAAGTTTAAGCTTTTGTGCTGCTCATAAAACGCATGACCCAGGGACGCATGAAAGGCTGTTCAGCTGCCAAGGTTTCTCGTTCGCCATCTAAAGGACTGCTGCTTCATAAACATCATCATTAATTGCTTCTGTGTAGATAAGTGCACCTATGGAGATACACAGTGGGGAGACACAGCCTCAGGTATTGGCATGAACAGGAAACAATTGCTAATATTGGTAGAAAAAAATAAAAAAAGCCGGGAAATGAGTGCACCCCACGCGCCGCGCACAGAGCGCCGGCCCGGCGCGCGCCCGCCAGCCCATCGGCGCCCCCTGGCGGCGCGGCGCGGCGCGCTGCGGGGGGAATCGCCCAGGGCGCGTGCGCGGCGCGGACGAAAGGCGCGTCTCGCGCGGCGCCTGCCGCCGCTTCCTCTCCCCCCAAGATGGCGGCGCCCGCGGCGGCGGAGGGACGGTTCCGCACCCGCGACGTGTTGGTGCCCGGCGGCCCGGCCGACTTCGGGTCGCTGCTGCTGTCGGCGCCGGTGCTGGCGGGGCTGGAGGCGGCTGGGTTCCACAGGCCGTCGCCGGTCCAGCTGAAGGCCATCCCGCTGGGGCGCTGCGGCCTGGGTGAGCGGGCGGGCCGGGTGAGGGGCCGGGCGCGGGGCCGGGGGCAGCCTGGGGCCTCCGGTGACCTCTGTGGCGCCTCTTTCCAGATCTCATCGTGCAGGCCAAATCTGGCACTGGCAAAACCTGCGTGTTCTCCACCATCGCTCTGGACGCCGTGCTGCTGGAGAGCCCCGCCACGCAGGTGAGCCCCGGCCCGCCTTTACCGGTACGCGGGGCGGGGGGGCTTTGCTTTGCGAGAGGGAATCGCTCTCTTGGGAAACGACATTATCGCTTGTGAGCCATGGTACTTGAAATCACTTCTCGAGGCTGGGCTTTAATCTTCAGAACCATTCTGCAGCTTTCAGATTTAATCCTTGGCCCTTACAGATTCTGATTTTGGCTCCTACGCGAGAGATTGCTGTGCAGATTCATGCTGTAATCACAACTATTGGGATAAAAATGGAAGGCTTGGAATGCCATGTCTTCATTGGAGGGACTCCTCTGAACCAGGACAAAATCAGACTGAAGAAGTGCCACATAGCAGTTGGCTCCCCAGGTATGGACGTGCTTCATTGTGCTTCAGGTACCGTGGGATACTTCATAGTTCAGTAACTGGTGCTTTTGAAATCTGGGTTCCTTTTTTAATAATAGGTGGTAGTCTTAAAGGCCAGTGCCAGAGACATTTAGACCAGGTATTTTTAGTGAGAGATTATTCTAAATATGCCCTTTTTAAGGCTTATTAATTTTTTTTTTTTTAAATTACGAAATTCATCATTAGAACTTTTCAGTTACTTTTTTTCAAGTTCCTTTTACTTTTTTCTTCATACGTAGGTCGAATAAAACAGCTCATAGAGCTGGACTACTTGAATACAGCCAGTATCCGGCTTTTCATTCTCGATGAAGCAGACAAGCTTCTAGAAGAAGGCAGCTTTCAGGAACAAATCAAGTAAGAAAAACACTTCTCATGCATTTCTCAGTAGATTAGATACATATTTGTTAGTCATTTCCATTCGTTTATTTCACAGTTGGATTTACTCTTCATTACCGGCCAATAAGCAGATGCTTGCTGTTTCAGCTACTTATCCTGAATCCTTAGCTAATGCTTTGACCAGGTACATGAGAGAGCCAACATTTGTGAGGTTGAACCCTACAGATTCAAGTCTCATTGGTAAGTAGATGTTCATTTACAGTGATGCTGTTATCAACAGATTAGAAGAGTATACTAAAATCAAAATGTGTACCTTTAAAATTTGTAATGCTTCATAATTTCCCTCCACAGGGGAGTTGATTAGTTTACAAAGTATTTGTTTCCAGTATTGATGTATTTAAAACATCAGTGATGAATGTACCTTTGTTTTTTCTATCAGTTCCAAAAATATTTCAGCCTTTTAAGAAAAACACGTCTTGCAGGTTCTTATTCGGCATATGTGTGCTTGCTTAAATTTCAGGTCTTTGTTTTAGCTGTGGTGACACATGTTGACAGCAGCGTAGCACTGTGCATGTTTTTGTGGAAAGCCTTAATCTGATAGTATCTTCGGTTTCATGCTCAGGGCTGAAGCAGTATTACAAAATTGTGAATTCCCATCCACTTCCACATAAAACATTTGAGGAGAAAACCCAGCACCTACAGGAGTTGTTCAGCAAGATTCCATTTAATCAAGCCTTAGTCTTCTCCAATTTGCACAGCAGGTAATAAATTTGAAATAAAATCTGTAAAAAGCATGTTCAAAAGCAGTGGTTGTAATGTCCGGTCATGGATAAACTTATATAGACCTTCTATGAGGTCTCAAAGCAGAATGCAAATTTCAGATCTGCAATACAGCCAGAGGAATGCAGTATGAAGTACTGAAAATAAAGGAACGCGTTAGCGTGAAGGTACCTCATACGCTGTTCAGAGTACAGTGAGACCTGGTATCCTGTTGTCCTTTGCCATTTGTAGGGTGGCTGTTCTAGACATAAAGGTGAAAGTGACAGTTTTGGAATGTAGTCCCTGGCTGTAAAGAATAGTCTGTTGTTAAGACATGGACAGGGGTTGTTAGGTCTGCGGTTTTATTTACAATTGTGTATATTCTGTCAGGGCTCAACATCTAGCTGAAATACTAACAGCCAGAGGCTTTCCTGCTGAGTGCATTTCAGGTGAGTCCTTTCAAAACTTTGTGATTCTATTAAAGTTATGCATAAATGTGACCTAAAATAGGAAAATTAATCTTAAATATTGGTTTGCATGGCCTCTGGTTAAATAACTAAAAGATGACCGTTTGAATCTTCATAGGTCTTTAGGACTTGAATATTAATTAATTTTTATGTTTATTAACTTTCCTGTTTTCAGATTTGTTTCAGAGTCATTTTTATGAATGTCCAGATGAGACCATTGGCTTATTTGTAAAGAGAAAGTTTACTTACATTTGCTGGTTGAAGCAGTGTTTGTTCGGAATGCAGATGTTGAATTTAAATCTCTTATTTCTAGCTTCTCTGTAAAAAGCTCATAGCTGGCACCTAATGTTCATTAGAAACCTTGAATTTTTACTTTAACAGTGTTTTCCGTGGCTTATGTGTTTAAGTAAAATTTGTGTAAAGTCAGTGTTGTTCCAGTGGGTTAAGTAGCTACATAATTGGTTTCTCTTTAAAAACAAGCAAAAGAATTATTATTTTTATTTTTTATTTTTTATTATTTTTTTATTATTATTTTTATATAATTATTATTATTTTCGTAATGGATTTCCTTATTTTCAAGTTTTTGTTTGTTCCTTGTTTACACGTTTGGAACTCATGTTTGAGGAAGTTTCTCTCAACCTTTTCTGCTGTCATCTACAGTTTTACAAAGCCGTGTTTTCCAGAATTTGAGGAGCATAAAACTGAAGAATGTAATCTGTTTCTAATTTTTGTCTTTCTAGGCAGCATGAATCAAAATCAACGACTTGATGCTATGGCTAAATTAAAGCAATTCCACTGCAGAGTTCTGATTTCCACAGACTTGGTGAGTTAGCATTTTATAGTGTACGTGAGTATCGTACATAAAGTTGCTTCAGAGAATTAGATTTGACTTGGAATTGAATAGAACGTAAATGTACCGATAAAGCATGTGACTTGAGCACTGTGTGCGACTTACTTTCACTGTGAAACTTAGAAATTGTCCCCTATTCCTCATCTGGTTCAAAAATAATTTTTAATTCATCTGTTGCTTTGCAGAAGCTTATAGATATTTCAGAGCAGTAGAGTTGTTTACTTTGGATAGGAGCTATGGGAAGGAATAGTTTGTTTCTCTAGTACCGTATGCTCACAATAGTAACATCCCAAACAACTTCAAATAGAGCAGTGGTTATGCTTGAGGCACTCTCAGCTTTTTCGTGCTTGATGTATTTTTCTCCTCAGCTGATCGTTTGAGGTCCTGTCATGAAAAGATTACTGCTGTTGGGTTGAATTTTTTGATGCTGGGGTAAAATACATGCTTGGTTGTATCTGATACATAGAAGGCATAAGAGAAATGATCCCTAATTTTCATGGTCGCAAGGCAATATGCCTATTCTACGTGTAATACTGTAAACTGGCTGGAAAACTATAGGTGCTTTATTGTGTATTGTAACAGCTAGAAGTTACTGTATGACCACTTACTCCCAAATGTGTTGTATTTATTTAAAGATCTGTTCAGCGTATTCAGTTACCTATCCCCTTCTCTCCTTCTCGCTTTCTTGAGACATCTCGCGGAATCGATGCTGAAAAAGTGAATCTGGTTATCAACCTGGATGTACCCGTCGACTGGGAAACGTACATGCATCGGATTGGCAGAGCTGGCCGCTTTGGTAAAAAGTCATGTGGATTTCTTGAGCCTGCACTAGCTTCGCTGCCTCCAGTTAGGTAATTACGCTTTCTGGTTTGTATCACAGGAACTTTAGGCTTATCTGTGACGTACTGCTGTCGCGGAGAGGAAGAAAACATGATGATGAAAATTGCTCAGAAATGTAATCTTCAGCTTCTTCCTCTACCAGGTATGCTCTGTCCTATGTGTGCAACTGTTGCTTTGTTGGTCATTTTCTGGTTATTCAAAGCTTCGGAGAAGTCTGCAGGGAACTGACATGTATCTTCTCTGCTGAAGCTGCATTGATTTTGGTACAGGTTTTTCGTACTCTGTGCTAATGACTACTTGTGTAACTGCTGCAGTTGTGCAAAGCAATAGAAAATGAACTTAGTGCATGCCTATGGATAGGAACTCTGCATCCAGCTGTTGCTTAAGCAACTACAAACTACTTGGATTTCCCAAAATCTATTACTAAGCCTTTCTCAGGCTGTAAGATTCCTTCCTTATTTCTCCTACTGTGTAATTGAAACAGCAGAAGATTTGCTATCCTTGCTTTGCCAGAAGCTGTTCTGCTAGAAATGTAGCATTTCTAAATTTTTTTTATCTGGTTAAGTAGGATATGAAAAATAGGTGACAAGTAATGCAGTGCTGATTGTCTTGATCAACTTCTTGATGCCTTCCATGAAGAAAATGTTCTGGCTATTTGAGCTCTTCCAAGAATTGAAGGGGTCGGTTTGTAGCTGTAACTTAACATGGCTTAACATCTTGTCTGCGATTTGGCAAAGCTTTGCTTCGGTACTCATGTGAGTTCTAGAGGGAAGGATGCACTTAATTGAGTGCCTGCTTGTTTCCCTTTTGTGCAGAGCCTATACCTCCTGGGATGATGGATCAATTTGAAGATGGGGAGGTAGAAGTCAAACCTGTTATACATACAGGTGCTTCAGTGAATTCTGACACTGCGTGTCTTAGACCAGAGGAACCAGTACTGCAGCCTGTCCAAAATAGTTTTTCAGAGGTACTTCAGCCTCTTTCTGATCTTCCAGGGGATAATTCTTCTATAGAAAGGCCAAAAAAGGCTCTGAAGCAAAAGCAGATAAAAAAGTGCACAAATTCTGCAAATGCAGAAAAAGGTAGCAGAAACCCCCAAACTTCCAGTTGCCGCACAGAACAGAGGAAACAAGTCAAAACCGTCTCCAGAACAGATGGACAACATAATACTACTCTGTCTCCAGATGAGGAGGCCTTAAAAAAAAATCTTCCCCGAATTCCATGCTTGTCTTCTTTCAAAACCCAACAGAACAATCCCTGGAACTTCTCAGAGTTTGTTGAAGACTATGAGTATTTCATTAAAGAAGGGTTGGAGAGAGAGGTGGAAATTTTAAGAAGCTATTCAGGCCCAGGAGAACAATGTGAGCTCCCCAGAAATGGTGATGTGGAGTGGAAGGAGGTGGAACATAACACAGAGATGGTAGCAAACGGGGTTGTGTCTGGTGACAGTGATGGTTCATACAGTTCCAGGGCTTCATCCGATAGTAGGGAAAATAACTCGTGCTTTGAAGCATTTTCAGATACACAGGAGAAGAATGCTGTTCCCACAGTGCGTCAGGGTCGTGCAGGCTTCTGTCCTACACCAGAGAAGCCTCGGGAGCCATCACAAGTCCCAAAGCAAAATCAAGAGAAAAAGAAAGTTCTGAAACAAAACGCTAAACAAAAGAAAACCCACTACCATCAATTCCCTAGTCCTTCCACGAGAAAAACTGAAGATGACTGCTCCTGCAGCTCTTGGGATGATGGTGTTCCATATGAGGCTTGGAGTTACAAAAACTATTGGAAATCTTATTATCAGGCATGGCAACACTACTATGCTGCGGTGTCTCACTATAGGAAAAGTTACAGACAATTTAACTGGATGAACGCCTATCATGTCAACTCGGTCTATCTTCAGGAACTGCTGAAAAGTGGTGATTGACGTCATGACACTGCTGTTAGGGATGGGCTGGTTGGTACAGTGAATGGACGTTATCTGTGGAAATGTAACTGCCGGTCTGCAATTACAGTGACAAACATAAATGGACATTGCTTAAGATTGAAGAAAAATGTCTTTTTCATAAGTGAGCTGTGTCTTAGGTCAATGTTTTACATGCATTCCAGTGATGGTGTTACACCGAGTTGTTAATAAAAGGAAATGAAAGACAGCTGGTATGTTCAGTTGCAGTCTTTACAATCCAAAGCAAACAAAGGAAGATAAAAGGCAGCCACTTACACGTAAGAAATCTCAGTAAGGAGAAAATACAAACCAACCCTGGTTTTATTTGCTTGACTTGTCTTCCCTGTGACTTTTGGGTGAAGATGAATTCGCTGTAAGACTAAATAGTCTGCTTATAGTTGGAGATCATTCAATTTTCCATAATTCTCTTACTAAACACCAGGCACTGATTATATACCAGTTAAGTGGCAGAGTGAAACCTGCATCTCAATGTCTGTATTGCTAATTTAAATCCAGTTAATTAAAATTGTATAAATAACGTTTCTATAGCTAGGTGTGTGGCAAGCTGTGCAGTAGAGGATGGTTTAATTATGTAGAAAACGTGCAGCAATCATAATTGGTCTGTCCCTCTGGGTGCAGCAATATCAGACTTGCCACACTTACAGGAAAGCTTTAATTAGAAGTGAAATTACCAATTAGTTCAGTACTAACAGGTATTTCCTGTTGGGCTTGCACTGCTTTGTGTGGAGCTGTCTTGAAGCAGGATGGGAGCACTGGCTGGCTTAGGGTATCGACCCTAGGTTGACTCTGCTAATTTTGAAACTTTATCCTCTAGCTTTAGTATGTTTGGGATCATAGAGACAGATTTCTTCAGTTAGTTTCTTTGATTTCTCAAAGTTCACCAGAGCAGATATAGTCTGTTGTGTTTTGGTGTGTTTGTTTGTTTGTTTGTTTGTTTGTTTGTTTGTTTGTTTTTCCCTTGAGCAGAGTAAGGCTGGAATTTTCTTAGTAAAAGCACTGCTTCCTACCTATGAACTGTACTTCCCAGGAGACTTGCTTCTTTAATTTGGTGAAACAGATGTCTTCAGGGATGCTTGATTGCTCACCTTCAGCAACTTTCAAATTAATTTTGAGAAATACAATATGTTTTCGCTTAGCTTACATAAATCACTGGCTGCCTGAGCGTTCCTAACGTTCTTGCGCAATTCCCTGTGCAAATCCTGTCGTGTTCCTGGCAGCGCTTTCGACCTTTTTGTGCAGTGGTGGAGCTAAACTTTATACCACGCAATTCAGACTCTTCACTGTACAGGAGAGTTGTAAGATTGATTTAGCTCCTGAGTGGCGTAGAAATGTAGCCCAAGCTGGGCAAGCGGGGCCGCTGCCCTGCCCTGGGGGGTTGGGGGTTTTCCTGTCAGCTGGGGCAGTGGTGGCCCCTGGTGGGTGTCAGCCTCTACTGCAAGAGAGCAAAGCGGTCTGTGAGCTGTTCTGTTCAGCTCTAACTTTTAGTGGGTGTTAGAAGTCAGCTAATCAGTAATTTTAATTTCTCTTAAAGAATTTTGAAAATTTTGAATAATGCCTCTAAGTGGCACTCTCTGATACAGTGAAGGTGAGATCAGCTCTACTTGTTTTGTGGTCGAAACAAGCTGACCCTCTCTGCAATACAGAATGCAAGACTTTGGCCTAAAGGGAATTGCCAAGATGCGATTGCCTTTTAAAAGAAAGGCATAAGATATGCTCTTGAAATATACTAAATATCTCATTTAGGAGATGTATTTTTCTTCTGTACTTTTTTTCCTGCCTTATTCCCTTTGTGTCACAAATTACCCCAGGGAGGGGGCTCTCCTGGATTTTCTCTGCATAGTTTGAAAAGGCCAAGACGATATGATTTTGTTGCCAAGACGAATTTTGTTGCAACTCTTAATGTTCAAAAGGAGACTGTAAGAGATGCGCTTAGGTATCTGCATTATTGCTCTCCTATAACATCTCGGTCATCTTGCTGTTTTCATTAATGGTTGCTTAAGTAAGAGTTATTAGTATTTAAATGCAACTCGAGTGGCTTAGGCCAACACCCAAAGTTCTCCAAAAGAACCTCCCAGAATTTTTTTAGAAGAAATCTACAGCATCATCTTGGTATTTGTGGCACATACTCTGTTTAATCCAGATTGGATACATCAGGTACAGCAGTGGCACAAGACTCAATACTGTAAATGATATACAAGTTTCAACATATGCACTACAATTCCAAAAGAAGACAACAGGAAACTTGGTTCTTCTAGAAAGTTGTTCTCAAATGACGCTACCTGCAGTTGTATACAGTACATTTTGTATCTGTCCTCTGATGTTCGTAAGCAAAGCCCATTTATAGTACGAAAATAGAAAATAATAAGGTTGAGAGCGTCTCATAACATAAAACTCCTAAAGAAAACACCATTGCATTGGAATGCCGTACTGATTTATCAAAAATATACCATCACACGCATTTGGTAAGATACTTCATTGGTCCGAGGAGCCAGCGGGGGCTCCCAGTCATAGTTGCAACAGAGCGGAGAAGAGCATTCGGTGTGGTGGTTAACTTCTCACCCAGACAGCTGTGTGACTTCTGTGACTAGCACTAGTTTAAATCAAAAATAAACGAAACACGTGCACACGTATACACACAAAGTAACAGACTATTGACCGAGAACAAAACTCAAGAAGGAATTTTCACAAGCTCTTTGTCACCTGGTCTTTTGACTGATCCACCTGAAGTGTTTCTGGCACAGTTTTTGCATTCTGAACGTAAGTAGCAGTACTTTTCTGGTACACTTTCTCGAGAGTTCTCTACGGTATTTTGTAGGTGTTCATGAATTGAGCTTCACTTATTGAAAGAGGAGGTATTAAATTCTATACAGCTTGTATAATTGGCAAAGAGAGGTGAAATGACTTCTTCGAGGTCACTTAGTGATTCATCAAGACAATCAGGAGTAGAACATAGGTTCCTGATGCTAACTCTCCTAGCTCTAATCAATGTGCACACTGCCTTCAGTTTGCTTTTGAAGTTTTAGAAAAATAAAACCATTATGAAGAGTGTTTATGGCATCATTAAATGTGAAGCCTAAAAACTTGAGCTCTGAAGTCATATATCTAGTGCAGTTGCTTAAAGTGTTGGAGAAAAATAAGTGATTTTTTTTTTTTTAGGAAAAAATCAATTAAGATATATTTGATTGGTAAATTACATGGAAAAGGTGTGTCATTCGCCTAATTTTAAAGGCAGTATAAAGTCTTCAGTTCAAAGCTGCTGATGTTCGCAAGCCATCCATGAATGCTGACTTTGTAACTCTGCCATAGTCCAACACAGAAAAAATATTACAGGATCCAAGGGATGTTTGCAACCCATAAATTAAATGTGATTTTTAATATACCGCATTTCCTTTATGATACATGTAAGATACAACATGTTTACAACCTCTTTACTTAAAAAAACAAAATATTTGAAGAAACATTGCTTTCTTTAGCTGGTATTAATCTGATTTTCATGCACACCCCTTGAGCTGTCTAAACTAGAATGATAAATAATGCTGGTTTGCAGGACTAGTATATTATCGACTGTTTCAGGTTAAACAAGTAGCATTGATTCAAATTTACTATTTCTGGCAACTGTAAAGAAGGATGTATTTTGAATTACCTACTAACTTTATTCCACACTAAAGCCACATGTGTTACTTAGTTTACCTTTTCCCCAGTTCACTTTTAACGATGATAATTATTTGACAGACGAAAGTAGTCTCTGGGATAAGAATTTGCTGTAGAAGGTTTTATATTCCTCTTATACTTGTAGACAGCTAACTCGCAATGTGGAAAGAAGAATAACATGGTGCAAGGGAGTATAATGGCAGCAAGAGAGGAAAAAATAAGGAAAGAATTATGGCTGAACGGCAGGGGAAAAATCCTTGACATTGGGATCTATTAGTCGGGAATAAGCTCTCCAGGGAAGCGGTGGGAGTCCTTTCCTTGGAGAACTTTAAATCTAATCTAGAGAAAGCAATGCAATATATTGCAGCGAAGGATCTCGTGCTAGCAGAGGATTGATTACATTTCTTTAATTCTTTAATTTTTATGTACCGAGATGCGTTAGCTGTGGCTTCCTCTTTATGGATGCCCTTAAGATTTTTAAGGAAAAGGAAAGTAAAAGGTGGATTTTGGAAAGAGTAGATGGAAGTCAAAGCCTAGATGTGAAAGGTATTTCTCACCATTCTTTGCCAATTGGGTGCGATTCCTTCTATTAGCCAGGTGAGAAGAGAGTAAATCTATGAATAGAATATGCTGAAAATCTGGGAAAATATTTTTCCCTCAGAAAAGACTTTGGAAAGGAAACAAAATGCTCGGAAAAAGGTGTTGCTCCTTAGATATTTTTAATATTGCTTTATGAAAGACAGAAAAAATAATCCCCTTCCACTTGCTTTTTGTACAAACAATCCGTTTTTCTCTTTTTTTCCTGAACTTTTCTAAAACTATAAAAAGTCGTAAGGAATTAGGGGGAAGGGGAAGGCTTTTGAAATGAACTGCCAACATACTATTGACGTTTTGTTGAGCAGTCTTGCTAATCAGGCTGTTTTGTACCACCTGCCTTTCAGAAAGGTATCAGGACCAGAACCTACCTATGTTTCTGGATGCTTCTCCTCCCGGAGGCAGCCCACACCTGAAGAAGCCCCCTCCCGTGTGCATCAGGAATGACCAGGCTTGCAGGGGTATGTGCTGGCTTTTGTGTCCGTATCAGTGTATGTGTGTGGCCCTGGGCATGCAGAAAGGGAGAGGGCTGCTGGTAGGACAGGGCAGCACTGGGGACCGACCCCTGGAGAGACTGGTCCAAATGCTTCAGTTAAAGTTCTGGCCTAGGAATTTTCAGGATTGACTTGGCCTTATCTCAGCAGTGGTTTATAAGTTGCTGTTTAAAGATGATAAAGAGCCTCGCAGTTTAGTAAACCTAATTGCCTCCCTTTATTGTAGGAATGAGTGGCTGTACTGCAGTTCCCATGCTCTTCTGTGCAGATGCTTTCCCTGTGCTTTGTTTGAAGGATGCTCTGTTATGCCCTACCAACCACTGATACGATGGCGATAGATCCTTGTCTTTGCTGTTTCAGTGAATGCACAGTGCTCTCATAACGAGGATGTAGCTGTGTTGGGCAATCCAGGGAGGTTTTGTACAAGCATCTTTTCAAGTGCCTTCGGAAGCATTACTCAGTCTACTTCCAATCAGTGTATAAAGGGAGCTAATGCTTCCATTAAAAATATTTTTAGCCCTGTTCCTCTAGGCTCAGACTTCCTTAATTTTGTCTGTCTTTATCCTCTGAAAGTCTGTGTTGAGGTACTGACTGCATGGGGCAGCACCTGCTAAGTTAATGGTAGACGAGGCAAGCCACGTATTTTTGAGCAACGATAACAATGATTCCTCTTCTGTGGAAGAGAACAAAGGCCGTGGCTGATTTGACAATCTGAGCCCAAGCAGCCAGCCAGAAACCCCAAGGACTGGCTTTCCTCCTTACTTTTTTTTTTCCCCCCCTCTTAAAAATGTTCATTTTTTATTTTTTTTCCCCCAAAAAGCATTTTGATTGAGAGCAATTAAATGCACCAATAGTGCTTTAGACAAGGGCTGCCACGATTGCTATTTACAGATAAAGAAATGGGTGCAGGATGATGAAGTGGCTTGTTTACCACTCCGCAGTAAATCAGGAATAAGAAAGGCAGCACCGAGAATCTATGTTGAGTCCCTGACTCTTTGTAATCCTTTACTCCTGCGCGTTGGAAGGAACGCTGTACCCTGTCAGCACGGTAGCATTTAACCCTCGTTCTGTGCCAGTGTAAATGAGGCTGCAAGGTGGTAAGTGGTGGAGAGCAAGGCCTCTGATGTACAAGGGTGAGGGTGTTCAGATGGGGAGCAGATGATGACAAATAATGAAATTAAAGCAAAGGAACGATTAAATTAAAACATCAAGAAAAACTCAATAATGGTAAGATTAACTGCAGTATAACCTCCTACAGGAAGCAGCAAAGGCAGAGCGTTTTAATCATATAAAACAGGACTAAACATAGTTTTGGGTAACATATTACAGCACTGGAATAAATGACTATAAGCTGGTGCAGCTACTGGAGGCTTAGCCATAGCCCTAATATTCCTAGAATGTTGTAGGTTTCTAAGGAGGGTATTGAGTTAAAGCAGCAGCCGTCTGAGTCCACTCTATAGACTAATAGGTTAGGAGTGGTAACAAAGCAGATTGCTAGCTCGTATGTTTAAGTCAGCATGTAGGTCTATTTATCTATCTATACATGTATGTGTCTGTATTTATATGTGTATGCGTGTATATGTGTATATAAATATTCCATCAGGACAGATTATGACAGATGTTAAAAAAAAGTCATCCCTTTGCTGAATCAGCCTCAAACACGCTTTGAGTAGTTCTTTTAACTCTAGTGTTGGTAGAATCACTGTTCAGAAACAGGACGCTTGAAATGTTTCCTTATTATCTACAAGCTGTTGGGGCTAGGTGCATCGCCGCTCGTGGGTGCATCTAGGGCCTTGAAGGGGCGTTTGTGCATGACTGCAATAATTAGCCAAAGAGTGTATGCCACGTGAAAAGGTGGGTGACGTTGTTCCTCACTCTGCCCTTCCTGGCTCACACCCGTTATGAAGAGGAGACCTGAGAAAGGCAGAAGGGAAGAAAAAAATTACTCCTCTTGGTGGGGGGAAATCAGTTATGTTTCAGGACCGTGTGTTTTCTTACAATAAACCATTCCTAGAAAGATCTCAGAAAGAGGTGCTAGGGCTGACCACAGCTTAGTTAGAAGTACTGGCTTCTTGGCAGTACCACACAGTGTTACTTCAGTTTTTGGTTGACTAGAAGTGCATGACTTTTCCCAAACTAAGTGTAGAACTGCAAAAAGAAAACGCTGTCTGTACCACACTTCATCAAATGTTTTCCAAACTCCAGTACTGCTCCCCCTTCTCAAGTGGATGCATGCTGTAGATCCTGTGCTGGGACTGGAGAACTAAAATCGCTAACCTAGTCTACCCCAAAATCAGTGCAACCCAGAAGCCATTGATGAGACAACTGGAGCCCTAGGACTGTGAAAAAGCCAAATACCTCTCTGTCCATGCAAGATATTTGGCTCTGGGGTTAATTATTATCAAGTATAAATCCAGACATTATTTGGCTACTATTTACAATGGGTTGTATGTCCAGTGCTAGCAAAGAAATTTATATATAGAAAACAAAACTAAAAAAGCATGGGCATACATTACAAGAAACCTCTGTTAGACTTATGAACGCTTGATGCAGTTGAGTTCAGTGCTTTCTCATTCTTTGCCATTTGTGTGTACAGTATTAAAAAAAAAGAATCCTACCTTTTTTTTTTTCTTTTTAAAAATACAGAACTGGTAGTCTAGTCACACTCTTACAAGTAAATGATAACAAAAATAGAAAGCAGATACCCATGTGGGACTAAAACTCTACTAAAGCCTGTCTTTTTTTTTTTCTCCACAAATATGTTTTCACAGACAATAATTAGCAGACAAACACACTGTTTGCAATTGCACTGTATTGACTTAAAAGGCGGATACAAAATTGTCTAAATAAAGAATGCCATCCAGGGTGAAACAGTTGTGTGTGTGTGTGTGCGTGTGCACATATATGTGCTGACATACGCTTGTATTTTCCTACTGTGCACCCAATCATGGAAACATGCTCTGCTCTCTGTAATTCAGCGTTGCTCATGTGGTTCTGCTGCACACTCGCACGCACACACACAGAGGAATGGAAATAGGTTTCTGTGACAGGTGGCTTCTTTGTCTAAATCTTTTCCTATAAAAGAAAAAAAAATGTGAAATTTTGGTTGGTTTAAAGGTTCTGCTCCATGAAGAAAAAAAATTCACAAAATCCATTGTTTTTCACCTTTTCAGTCATTTCCTCATGAATAAATATTATCCATTAAAAACCTTTAAAAAGGTGCTGCGATACACAGTGTTATATTTCCATTTTCTTTATTGACTCTCTTGTTGCCATGATGATTCTTGCCCTCCAGCCTCCGCAGGTGATTTTTGCCCTGTACCATGGCACAACACGCCCTCCATGCAGGTTTTTCCTTTAACCAGCCTCTTCCTCCCTCTCCTAATCCTTCCTCAGTCCACAGCATGAATGCGAGTCTGAAGAAAGCTGCCTCGTTAGGTCGCCATTGCTAATTCGATGACAAAATGTCAGGTTGGTCCATCCAGGCACAATTTGCAGCAAGAAAGGAACATGGAGGTGTGGAGGGAGAGGGGCACTGGTCTTCCAGCCTCCTTCTGTGCATGAGACGTCTTACAAGGCAGAGACCTTGACTATGTTGCTTGTGGTGGTGGTGGAAATGTTCGTGGAGTGGCTGGGGCTGCTGGGCGGAGGCCTACTCTCGCCCTCTGGCGTGAGTGCTGGCGGCGTGGGGATGCTGATGATGGCTGTCGTTATCTGGGCAGTTTTGCAGTTCGGTCTCAGCCCATCATCTGATTTCATGTTGAGACTGGAACGACTAGAAAACAGATTTAGTGTTTGCCTTTTTTTTTTTTTTTTTTTTTTTTTAAAACCAGACAGTAGAAAGGATGGGAATGGTAGTTGGTCTTAATCAGCATCATTCCTCTGAACTAAGGGCACTGAAATATTCAGAAGACTCCACTTCAGTGTTCCCCCCAGTTCCTGCAAGGCATCATTTATTTCTACCGAGATTACACTGAGCTTTTTTAATACTCCCCCTGGTTAGGATACAGCTTTTAACAGGGCAAACCGTTCTATGTTTCCATTTCATTCTTGCATAATTCTAGTTTAATTAAGAGGACATCTAAATATACTGTCCTGTGTACTGTATCTTTTCAGAGCACAGGTAGCTCTTTCTGAGAAAGAGATGTTGTCTTCCTTGCATTTCAAATGCCTCTTTGAAATTCACTGTCCCTTGATCTTTTCTATTTTTTCATCTCTCTGCAGTAGTTTCAAGGATCTGGCAGCTGGGAGCATTCTTATTAGATCTGCATCAATTGCATCCTATAATTAATTACAGAGGGAAAATGATAGGTTGATTTCTGTGCATCTGCACAGCTACAGGAGTCTGCTATTACCAGCCCAACATGTTCATTTTAAACACAAGGCCTGTCCTTTTAAAATTTAAAGCTCCCAGTTGGAAAGCTATTGCTGTTGTTATCTCGGAGTGACTCACCAAGAGGATGTTTCTTGATCGCTCAAGCATCCCAAGAACACGGCAGAACCCATTCTGCTCCCCGGTTGCCTCAGTCACAAGCTGAGAGTGGGGCAGTCTTAGGGACTGGGTGGTTCTGCCAGTGGTAACCAGTACACCCAGTTAGTTGCATTCCACATGAAAAACAACTTCAAAGCTTTTTTTCTCTCTCCATTCTTACACAGTTTGGTAAGCAAGTGAAATAACAAACAACGTTGACATTTAAAATATCACTGGCATCTGATTTAGCACCCACTGAAATAGGCAGAATTAGTTGACATTCCCCTGAATTACTGTTTCGGGTGCTGGTTTAAACTATTGTCATCTTGAAACTGCAATAGCCAGAGACTTGTTTTGTGCTTATTCATTCATAATTCATTCTCTGAAATGCCCTTCTGACTTCACCCTGGCACAAAGTAATCGCTCGCTGCCCTAAAGGCAGCTTTGTTTCGGTTTCTAGATCCCTTTGATAGGAGCGGGGAGGAGAAGAATGGTAAGTTCAAAACAGCCCGGTGCACAAGAAGCTTAATGGGCTGAGGGGGATTTAGAAAGTAATTTAGGATTTGCAAGAAAGATATGGTGAAGAAATGATTTTTTCAGCAAGTTATGTATAAAATGAAAATTTCCAAATTTGCTATTGAGACACTTCTTCACCCGTGTCACTAATGGCTTTTTAGGTGGGAGCTACTAAGACACCATTGTGAAATTCCTCCTTATTTGTTTCCCAGTGATGCTTACAGTTGCGATTTAGACTTTTGGGGAATGAAAATCAGTGAAGTGAGTGTCCCTGGTGGGCCATGTCAGTGTGTACAGCTCTCTAACAGCTTTTCCTGACAGATGCTGATTAGCCAGTTGTCTTTGCCTGCTCCCAGTAATGGCCTGGAAGTACTGGGCTATCTGGGAGGTGGGCTCTGAAGTGGTCGTGTGCCAGCTTTGGTGAGTGGCTCACAGCTGGGAACTGCTGGCTCCTGCCTGTGTGCTTTGCACCTCACAGGCAGGTTTCAGCTGGAATTCATTCTTCTCTCTCCAGTCTGGCCAGAGAAGAGCTGCACTAGAGTCTAGCTTTGACCTGGTTCTTCTCAGAACAGCTAGGAGCCATTTTCCTTGGGTTGTCATTAGAAGGAGGGGAACAAAGATGCTCCCAGCACTGGACCCCTCTCCCTGGCTGGAGAATAGGCCTGCAAGAACGTTCAGTTGCATAATGCACTTCAGAGGTTTGCATGCAGTAGTTAGCAGCAAGAGCCTACTTACTGTACCTTGTTGTAAGTGAGGGCTGCTCACTGCACTGGATGTGGATGGTGCTGAGCTCCTGCATGCTCCGGAGGCGAGTGGCTGGCACGCTGGAGTTGGGAAGGTGAGTGGTCTTCTTGTTACGGCGAGAACAGCAGGAGGTGGTCAGTCCGTGGTGACTTGACAAGGAGGGGCTCCGAGAAGAAGGATAGTTTTGCATTGAGCTCTCCATGCAGTTCTGCTCGAACAGTTGCTCATCTATGAATTCGTGGTTCTGGCAGGGAAAAGAATAGCGCCGTTACTCTCTGGTGACACCAACAGCTTTGGCCCAACAGCAGTTTGTTTTCAACGGCACCTTTCTCTAGGTTGGTGGGATGTGTCAGCCCCTCGTCTGTGTAAGATGCTCTCTGCCTCTGTGCCTGAAAATATTTGCACTAGGCAGATCTTTGAAAGAAACGACTCTGTCCTTCCACTCACTGCGACCAAGAGAAGACTTTGCTCTCTTGCCAGTGGGGGAATAAGGGAAGCCGTTGCAGTGACAATAGTCTGTCGATGCTGCCTTGCTTATGTAGTCTGAGATGGTTAATATATTGTGTTTGAATTTCCTTTTCTTTTTGTGTCTGGATTCCAGAAGTGGCTTCAAAAAGTCTGCAATGCCACATGGTTATGACACCCAAGAGGAGATTTAGGCTCCTTTTTCTTTGTCCCTGAGGACAGGATTGTATTGTATTGGGATGACCATCTTGACATACAGCTGAATTGCAGGATGTTGCTTGTATTGGCTGTTGGGTGCAAAGCATACCTGCAGTTCATTGGGTGCTGAGCGGAAATAAACGTGGCAGGTGAGAGTGGGAAGCGTATAGGGGAAGGAAATTCAGAAAGCTGAATCTGTAAAGAGTTTTTTTGGTGCCAAGGAACAAGAAATCCTGAAAGAAAGAACTCTTATGTGCGTGTATGAACACCCAAGCAGTTCTAGCGAACATACTTTATCCAGTCCCTGTCAGCATCAGAAAGGATGGGAAACAAAAGCAACTATGGTGAAGGCAGCCATCAGTTTTCATTGAAACAACTAGCAACTCTCACAGGAAACAAGAGCACTGGATAGCCAAAAAGAGCCACGTGCACAAACTCCCGAGGACAAGACCAGGAACGAGAAAGGAAGCAAACACTCTCCAGACACGTCACAGAGACCATAGAGAAAAGAGATTGAATTAAAAAGGAAATACCTTGATGGTGGAAGTTCGTACAGATAACAGGGGATCATCCACAAGATAGGACAATCCCTACGGGACAACATGCCAACAAAAGATAAAAACACAATTGATTGTCCATTCCGGCATTCAGAAGTTTAGTCCCAGCATTGCATCTATTGCCTCAGCATTCCAGCCGGCTCGCTCAAGTTTGAATGGGCAACCGGACCTTCTCGTCACCAAACCTTGCCTGAATCAGACCCCTTTGTTCCTTCCTTCTCACACTTAAGCTTTTTAATGTTACGTTCTTGGAAATAGAACAAAATAGAACAACTTTATTACTTTCATCTTTTGAGAGCCGAAGGCAAAGGAAAACAAAGTTTCAGCGGCTGATTCACAAGTAACGAATTGGGATGGTATTGCCATTGGGTCACCAATGGATATGGGTTTTGTTCGTACTCTGTGGAAACCCAGAAGAAAGGTTTGGGTTGAAGGACTGGATTCGATGCACTCAGCATTTGGAGAAAAGATGGCATGGGAATGTCCATACTCAATCTGGGATTTGGAACAAGTGGGAAAAACCCCTCCTTTTGTTTGAACAAACTCCATCTGTTGTGTTAATATGACAAAGTAACCTCTGTTATGGCAGCTAGAGGTACTTTAGGGTCACTTTGTCATCTGGCACACCAGATTTGTGAGCCATTCACAGCCATTCAATTGTAAGGCTGTATACGCTAGTGACGACCGCAGATACCATGACAATAAATAACGTACTTTTAGAATCCTTCTGCCTAGTTTAAGGAAAGGTGAATTGCCCATTGAAACAAGTTTGCAACCATGGTACATTCCTCATTCCATTCCTGCAACTTGGTTACAAAATGACTCTTCAGTATTTAAAAATTCTTTTACTATGATTTAAATTTTTGGGAGGAGAACTCTTGCATGGTATTTTAATAGATTATGTGAACTATAGAATTTCCACACAACCCGATTGAACTATTTTGATTGATAATTTCAGACCAGAATCCAAACTTGCTACGTGATTTGATGCAACATCATGGTAATAACTGGCTGAAAAATCAGGGGGGAAAACACATTAAATATTGTGTAGATTCTCCCTCTAGGTTTTAATCGCAATTCAAAGTATCGCTGTTATTGCCATTCTTTGCTGAAAAAAGCAACGTTTGGAACATTTTCAACCCGAGACTCACTGTCGGAGCAGGCTTGCGTGCTGGAGGCAATCTAGCTTTGTTAGTGTGGTAGGCTAATACATCCACAAATTCGGATACGCTTTGGCCACGTTACTTCCAGCACCCTAACCGGCTCGTCAGTAATGGAGCGACTCACGCAGCTCCCGGAGATGTCCACCGTCCCTGTGCAGAGGTCAGGATTTCTATAAGCCTTTACAAAGTCAGGGCCTTACAAGGGCAGACCCTGGAGGCAGGGCTGTCAGCTTGTGTTTGCCTCAGCTGATTTGTTAAAGTTTCCAAATGAAACTATTCCTGAGAAATATGGGTCATAGCAGTGAAGCTTTTAAGCAGAAAGTTCTAAACTAAAGAGTCAGATTGTGAAATGTCTGCTTGTTATGTAACATCCAAAATGGCTAGAAATAAAGGCAAGATGAGTCTTATAAAATAAATTCAGTAGTCATTGATACAGGAAGAATCAGTTCACTGTCCCTGGAATGGTGACCTTTAGAGCTCACTGTGATAAACCAGCTGTACTCAGCAGGTCACGGCAATTAACCAGTCATCTTCTTCCAGTGTATCGCTGAAGCCTACGTGGAGTTATTCCAGCATAAGCCAAACTATGGAAGTGAAGGTGATTTATCTAAAAGAAAGCTCTTGCAAGTCAGAAATCAAAAGTACATTTGATGATGGATGCAGATAGAAAAAGGCATGAATATTTCAAATGTTAACCTCTCTTCATTCTTTCTAGAATGAATCATGGTATAGATAATGTGTTCCTTTACTGCAGAACCTTTTATATATACCTAGAAGTAAAACATATGTATCAAATAAATATCTGAAATGTTCCAAGAGACTTCTGCCTACAGAATCACTTAATAATGAAAAATAAAATCCTCACTCCAACACCTTGCATGACACGAACAGAAGAGTCATTGTTATAGAATCTGCTTGACTGGCTTTGAGATAAATTACCTGCTCTTGTAACCAGAACTGTAGTGAGAAAAGATCTGTGCAACCTTTAAGCCCATTAAGGGAGTTCATCTGCTCTGTGCCATACAAAGGGCTAAAGGTTCTTTTTTTCCAGCCTGTTGGCGCTGGTGCCCAGGCTGTGGTTCAGAGTCGCTGACAGCAGCTTCCTCCTCTTGAGGCAGCAGAGCTGTCCTTTATTACTGATTAGCACAATTGACGAGTGTATATGCCGTGTGACTGACAGCATAAGACAAACACAGTTTAGTTCTCTTTCAGAAGCACTGAAGAAATTAAACTTAATGTACACCTTGTTGATAGGATCTCCCTAACCCCATGCTGAAAAGTTACTTGTGTTCAAGTGAACTTGACTGATCAACCTGCTGTTGACTTTGTACTGGTGCAGATGACTGTGGAGTAGCAGATAATCACATCTTTATCCCTTTGCACAGTAATTTTTTTTTTTAAGCAGGCAATGAAATAAAGTGCATTTATCCCATTGCAGAATATTCTTGGGAGCTTGAGCGTCAGCCCCCTCTGGCATCGTTTGTAGGTCTACTGAGTATGTCTGAGCGCCACTTCGGAGCATCTGTGTGCGCGTCTTTTCCATACGAAGCCTGGGCCAGGCACAAAGACATAGTGAGATGTAAAAGGATTGTGTTGCTACTTACGGTTGTTTTTTCCAGGCAGTGCAGCAGGTGGTGATGTTGGCTTTCAATTAAGGAGGTGCCTTTAGTCATATGCTGTTCATCTTCAGTGGATCCCTAAATAGCCAGAAAAACGGGGGGGGGGGGAACGAAAACCCAAACCAGGTGTAAAACCATGAAAACAAGCAGAACTGCCGGCATTAGCTTTCACAGGGTTAAAGATACTTTCAGTGTTGCCAGCTCTCAGGTATTTCTCATCACTCTTATGAGGTTACCTAATTTTTTTTCTTAATGATTTGGCTCAGGTGAGGAGCTCAGCTTTGATTCAAAACCAGTGTGCTTCTAGCCATTTTGTAGCTGTGGAGGAAACCTGGGAAATGCTGTTCATGTATGATGTGAAGGCTCAGGAACCAGAAGGTAAAGGAAAAAAAGAACCTGTGCTGTTTTATTTTTCAAAAAAACATTGAGACTTTTAAGCTTAACATGACCTTTGAATGCCAACAGATGTACCCTGAGCTCTAGTCTCTGTTAGGAGACAAAACACAAGCTGTCTTGCTTTTGCTGAGCCGAAAGCCTGGCTCTGCCGGACCTTCAGGGCTGCACAGAGCTGGGCCTGTTGGAACTTGCTTGTGTTATTGCTAAAGCCTCCTGAGTCACGGCTGCACGCCAGATCAAAAAATGTGCATCCAGGCTTCGAGTCTTGGACTTTGTAATGCTGTTTCTAGAGATAGGACTCCTGGCTCCGTCTCTCCTCTTTGTGGACATGACCTATTGTTTTCTGCACTTTGTACCCGCAGTGTATCCAAAGGGGGCTGCTCTTCCCTATGTCAGCGTACGTGGTCGTTGGTGGAGAGTTTATAGCAGGTCCTGAGGACTGGGTTTGGCGCAAACTGAAGGTGCGTAGCCCCTCCTGTGGCAAAGCCTTCTTTGAAAGGCAGGAAGAAGGGAGAAACAGGCAGGCACTACTTCTGTAAGAGTTAATTTATATAAATTATCCTAGTCAAGCATATGGCAAATGAAGAAGCATTGTGCAGCAGTGGCAAAGGGTTTGTGTTCACATGAAATGTGGCAGCGGTTCCCTAGGAGAAGGAAGGTCCCATCTTCATTAGTTTCTTATGGCTTGTGGCTTTCACTCAGTAGGATGGCTTACTGTGATTTATGTTTTAGTAACACAGTGCCCAGGAGCCCTGTGAACTGCCCAGGAACCCTCTACATCATTAGCACAAAACCAGAAGAAGGCAAGCCTGTTTCAAAAACCTCATGTTTCAGATACTTGATTCATTGTACAGCAACACCTGTACAATTGGGGACCAGCATTCCCCCATTTCCCCTGTGTACTCAAACTGCTGAGATGTGGCTAACAAATTTGTAAGCTAATGCAGAGAATAGGGTGTGCTTGGAGTCAAGCAGGCAGCCTGTGCCATCTGGGAAGGGATTGGGTACAGCTGAGAGTATTTAGGTTGGAAAACTGTTAAAAGGAGTGGTCCCTCCTAGGACAATATAGGAAGACTTGAGGAGGATGAACTGCTTGTGGCATGCCTATTAAGGACTCTCTGTTGGAAAGACTTACTGGGGCTCTTTGCTGGTCGTTCTTGGCTTCTACATCAGGTATGTGTGCATGCGGTGATTTGGGAAAGACTGCTGAGACTGCAGTGTTATTAGTGGTTAGGATAAGCTACAGATCTCAGACCAATCTCTGTGCTTTTGTTAAGCTGAGGGGCTTGATCTGCTTGAAACAGCTGAAATGGAAATGGATAAAAGGTTAGGAGCTTGAGTTCGGTACGTGCGTGACGTTTTGCTCATGCAGAAAGCTTGGCATCAAGCATTCATCAAAGCTGCAACAGGGCAATTTAGACACCTTGAGTGTGGGGGAGAAATCCAGTACTCTGTATTTTTGATCTCTGTACTGTGCTAGTGAATCAGATCCTTATATTCCTCAAAATATAGCATGTCACTTACCCTATGATCTGATGATCAGATAAACCTCAGAAACGGAAGGAAAAGAAGCAATAGGTGTTGTTTAGAGAGTTTCTGTGCTATTTGAGAGCCAGGATTATTTTTCTCATTTTCTCTGTTCTGTGGTGGCAGATTTAAGATCTGGGTTGTTAAGGATGTTCTCTTACTACTACTAAAGCTCCTGATCTTGAAATTCACTGTGATTTCATGACGCATTAATCTGCATGTGTCTTTGATGACTACCATTTTCAAAGACAATTACATGCATTAAAATGGCAATTAGGGGTTGTAAAATGTTTCCCTGTGCTCCGTAAGTAAGGGGTGCCTGGTGTCTTCTGTAATGCCTAAATCTGAAAGTCAAAAATTGACATGCATGGCTTGAATCTCTACTTAGACACGAAACAGCAGTATCTAACTGTTCAAGAGAGAAAATGGGTGGGATGGGAGACACAGCAGAACATCTCGGCAGAAGTGCCAAGATGTCTGTTGCTCTCGAGGGGGTCAAATTCAGATATGCTTAAAGCATTGCTTTTAAATACACCCATGTGTCCCAGTGATTCACTGCAAATGCGTGTTCTGGATGCCTCTTCCAGGATGGTTCTGTGATCCTTAAGTGAAGGAATAGCTCTGACAGATGCCAAAACATAGCTGAACTGGTACATTAAGAAAACTGACTTACTGTACACAGAATTAATAGATTCCTATGGGAATGCATCTTAGGCAGGTTATGGATTTTTTTGTTGCTGTTGTTTTGGAAGATGGAGCATTCCCAGATGTATTTTTAGCAGTGGCCTAAAAAAAATCCGTTCCATTTTTCTTATTAACAATCCTCCTGGTGAGCTAACACATCAAGCAGGTCCTGTTTGTACCCTGCTGAGATTACTGACTCTGCTGAAGTCTGTGTTGGAATATTTCCCATGGAGGTCCTTGCAAACCCTAAAGCAAATATGATGCTGCACTAAAACACTGGCAAAGGAGAGAGAGAAAGAGCACATAATGTAAACAGTATCTTTTTATGAGGATGTGCTTGAGAGGAGGTCTAAATAGAATCTGAAAGCAAAGATTGAGCTTCCATGCCTCTGGCAGAAGACCTAAGGCAATTGTTAAATTTTGGCAGCACAACTTAGTCTTTCCCTCTGCCTTCCCTCCTGAGGCTAGGCTTGCCGCTGAGGGCAATGGATCAAGGGATGGCAGTGACCGGGAGTGAAGTGCAGCATCAGTGAGTATGACTCCTACCTTATCTTCCTTTCACTTTTTCTTCAGTCAGCTCAGTGTTTTCAGAAACAAAGAGCATGCAACCACCGAGAACATCCTAGCGTGCAAATTGAGATCTGCAGGAACTACTGCCCTAGGACAGTGAGAGTGCCAACATCACACAAACGCTTGGCATTTTGATGGTACTGTTGAGGAATGTATACCTATAGAGATTGCATCAGTCGTACCTACGTTACTGCAGGCAAACAAAATCTGTGTCTTCATTAGAAGAGTCTGGCTGTAATGAAAAAGCTGGTGGGGGGGAGGAGAGGAGATGGTTTGCTTTCCGAGCTGGGATGCCAGTTTTGCAAGGATTTGATGCCAGCTACCATTCAGTTTGTTCTTGGAAGACATTCAGTGAACTGCTGGTTGCTTGGAGGGAGACTGAAACACATTGTAGTGTCAGTTCTGAAATCCAAAATGCTTCCACTTTACCTCTTCTACTTAGTGCTTCAGCACGCAAAATTGGACACTGGTGAACTGAGATGAACTGGTTTGGTGGTTAGACTGTCCCTTCCCATGAGAATGGCTATAACACTTATCTATGGCTAAGCAGATTCTGCTTTTGAAAAGACCTCACAACCTACTGTTCCTAGGATATACACCTCCTGGCATTTTAGCTAAAAGGGAATTTCAGCTAGCTGTACAAGGAGATTAACGCTAAGAGGATCTGTAGGCTGCTGCCATGGGAAGAAGCTCACCATCCCTTGAGCACTTCTGACATAAAGCCCACTAAAAGTCTCTCTAAATGAGAAGAAAACGGTCCGAGTCCTTCGTGTCTAGATGGCAAATGCAAAATGCCACAAATCCACGTGTTTCTGAAGCAAGAGTCTGTATTCTTGCTAGGAGCAGAACTCCTTCCTGCTGCTGTCCTTGGATAAATCCTGTTCTTTGCTTTTTCTTTACTTTGATACAAGGCTACAGGCTGAAGACGTGCTGTTCCCTTGAAAGATGGTGTCAGTGTATTCATTCTGGTGCTAACGGAAGGACATTCTGGCACATGTGCCGGAATCTTGAACAGTCCTTATTCCTCGATTTATTCGTTTGAGTGCGGAGCCACAGCCAGGATACGTTCTGGGGCAGCTGTTTCCCTTGGGTAAACCCTCAGGGGGTCAGACTGCAGGGCAATCTGCTGGGCACTACAACAGTCATACGTTGGTCACAGTACTGTGTGATTGCTAATGATGAAAGTGATAATATCTAGTCATGGCCACGTAGTAATTGCAGTTGGAATTACTGCTGGGTAACAAAGCAGCCCTATGGCAATCTGGCCACGTGAAGTCCATGAAAGTTAGCCTGAGTCCTGGGCAAGGTATCAAAATGGGATGTGTATCTGACCAATGAAGCAGCTTGGTACTAATTTGACTGACAGATATGCACAGTATGTAGATAATATTTTGGTCCCTAATATAGCTACTACAGAAGTCACATTCTCTCATATTTTTACAGCTTAAAAAATTTGGCTAGACTATGCTGTCATTCACATTTTGTACTCTTAAGAATAGATTGTTCTTCTGCCATAAAATGAAAGGACATAAAATCTTGCCTTGTGGAGTTAAAACGGTCGTGTATACCTTTACAACAAAGAATGCTCTGCGGTTCTGTAATTAATTAATGCCACTACCTGTGGATGGAGAGACGTGTCTCGGCTCTTGATTCAGGTATGAGGCTAGTCCTCAGGTAGTCAAAGATCATTTCCTGGTCGTCGTGCAGATGCCAGGCATGGCTTTGGCAAGCTTCTTGGTTTAGTAAATGATATTCATGCATGCCACAGGTGGATTGTATCCTTCCTTCCCCATGCCCTTTGTCTGTTTTACCCCCTTAGGGTGGGGGTATTTTCTTACAAAGTATTAATACAAATGTACACAATATTCAGTGCTTTTCAAAGTAGGATTTGTGGATCTTACTGGGCTGTGGGGGAGTCATGTTAGCATTTAGAGCTATAAGCCTACCAGAAAACAAGGTGCGCCCAGAAAAGCTTGGGAAGACCTGCTCTAGGTGCTGCTATATATCTAAATTTAGTTATTAATGGGTAAAAAAATCCTCTAGAACCTCGTTAGAAATGTTTTTGTTTTCCTTCCTGTGTCTACAGTAGCTTTGTAGCCAACAAAATGACCCTTCTTCCACTTATTTTTGGGCAAGTGCCAGGAAATGAACCAATTCAGCCAAATATTTCTCTCAACCTCATGCATTTTGGACTTAAGCACTGGTGCGTCAGCTGCTCTTCGTGAGTGGTCTTGGCAGGGAGTTTTGGTCGACAAGAGAAGTGAGGAGATTCTTGTTGGGATGACAGGCTGGAAGATCAAGTGCAAACTGAGTGTCCCTGCTAAGCTCTTCTGGCATTTTTAAAAGCTAGAAATCTAAAGCTCAAAAGGAAGCTTTAAATTTGTAGTAAAATTTTTGCGTGTTTCTGGGTAACGAAATAGCAGAATTTTCCTGTATGGGGATAAGGCTCCGGACTAGGTGTGACCAGTCTTCCTGGTCTCTCATATTCTTGATAAAGAAACTTTCTTGAACTGCTCAACGGCAACATATGGTTCAAGAAACAGATTTTCTGAGTGTCACTGCTATTCGCAGAGCAGGAGACAACATTTGATGTGTAGTCAGAAGGATCAAACTTGGTTTGGAGGGGAGAACCGAAACCGATCTAGGCATCCTACCTTCCAAATCTGTATTTCATGTGAAGTGCTTTTGTAGAGTCAGTTTAAAAACTATTCCAGTTGTAAAGGGCCAGATTCCTCTATCTCGGTCTGCACTGAGTTGTATCCTACATGCAAAATAAGGTGCAACACAATTTCCCTCTGTGTGCTGTACCCACTGAATGTGGGTAGGAGTGGGCTCGGGTCCCAGTGAGCAGCTTTCACCATGAGCTGAAAAGGTTTTTCAGCTTTGATTTTACAAATGCAAGGATGTGTGCTAGGGAAAATAGTAGACATTTGAAGGATTAGGGCCCAAGTAAGGATGCACGAACAAGTGCTAGGCAGCTCTGGTGGCTCAATTAAGCATTCTTCATCTCGCTCTTTGCTCCCCACGTGCACGAAAGGCTGATTTATTTGAAATGAAATCCATGAAATGTGCTAATACCTGCTCTGGTGTTGATCAGGCTTAATGTAATAACCTCCTCTCATTTTCACTGATTCTGCTGAGCAATCTGACGCACTTAAAACTTTTCTTCTCACGAATAGCTAGTATTAGCCTCCAGAGGCCTTTCCATTAAAAATAAACCCACCATGAAACTGCCTAAAACAGGGAATATTTTCCTGTCCTGTTGGGCATGATCAGATAGTCCATGTTAGAGGGAGACTCTTGAAAATAAATAACTGTATATTGAAAGAGAGTGGATATTTATAGCATGGGCAGAGCCTGGGTGGTATAAATCAGAACAGCTCCATTGCACAGAGAGCTTTGAGGGAACTGTGACCCTGATCGTTGCTGGAAGGTCAGATCCTTTCCTAGCTCAAGGAAGCTTTTTCCTCCCATCCAATCTTGCAGCTGGATTCCAGCTGTCCCTTCACATGGCACATACAGTACCTGAGAGCATAATTACAGCATAATGCCATCCCGTGTGTGAGGCTGCCACGCTGGATAACGAGCAATTAGGTGGCAACAGAGAGAGAAGGGGAGGGAGCCCAGGGAGAGGAGTGGGAATGGGGAGCTTTGCAAACTCCGTGGAAGGAGATATTATCTCTGCACTCACCGTCAGCTCGAGGGCTTCGTTCAGGAGGCCGTTGCGCTTGCTGTGAAGGTAAGCGTTGGAGCTGCCTGTTTTGGCCACTCGAATCCTTGCAAGTCGGGCTTTCTGTGAAGAAGGCAAACAAACTGAAGTTATACCTTGGCACGCTAAGTGATCGCTCCTGTGCTGGCAATACCAGGAGGAGGGAAATTTCAGGTTCTCCTTGTACCTGAAAAAGCCTGTGGGTGAAATACAAGGGGTGCGCAGACAGGACAAGGCGCTGTTGAGAACAGCTAGCACAGGAGTCAGATGAGTGCGTACGTCTGAAGAACGTAATCTGCCACGGAGCGTTAATGGCCTTTCCAGAGATAAGAAATGGGGTTCTGCAGGTTTGTTTATCCTTTCAAAAGTTAATAGTCATTTTTGGGGGGGTGAGATGCCCAGCAACTAGAGACGCTTGTCTTGGACATGTTCCTGGCATGGGAGGATGGTACGACAGTATGTGATCTAGCGGTGTGTACATGCTGTGCACGTGTGTTGCTTTCATGGCTCACCTTCTCTCTAACGTGCTTGGTTGTTTAATCCTCTCGTTATCTTTCAGCTCTGTGCTCTGACATCGGTGTTGTCACTTGCTCTGCTTGCACTGCAGCTAGCACGGTGACACCTGGTCCTCGTGATGGTGGAGATGCTGCTGCAGTACAAGTGGCGAGTAACAGGCATTCAGAGGGAGGGCAGCCGAGAGGGAGATTTGGTACCTTGCTCCACTTACCAGTCAAGTAGCATAGGTTATTAATTTAATATTGGGAAATACTAATGAAAAAGTTTACAT
The DNA here is from genome assembly GCF_965183815.1 of Platalea leucorodia. Classification (NCBI taxonomy): domain Eukaryota; kingdom Metazoa; phylum Chordata; class Aves; order Pelecaniformes; family Threskiornithidae; genus Platalea; species Platalea leucorodia. The sequence continues at coordinate 3,966,539 of NC_138841.1, forward strand.
TCATCATCCTGCAGTAGGGAAAGGCACCATATTTGTTCCTCCTGTCCTCTGCAGTGGCAGTGCTTGTTTATTAGCTTTGGTATCTGATAATATAAGACTCTGCCTAAAAATATGCATCTCTCTACAAACTGACAGAAGTCACTCTGTGACAACACAGACATTCAGCTCTTCTCATTTTTATTTATCCCTGACCTTCTTGACCTCCAGGTGGACAAGTTAAAGGATAAAAACCAGTCCAGAATAGAGCAAGTGAGAAAAACTAAGGTGGCCCTCTTTCTTTTTAATCACACAGTTTTTAGCGTTTCAGTTTTTCTTTTCAGTAGTTGCCTGCTTCTCTGTCAAGTGCTGATTTGCCTTTTTCTTTTCTAGTGTTAATTTATGACTCAAACACCATTAAAAGTAAATACATGAAATAGCTGTGGCTATTAAAAAATAATTACATTGTGCTGTATTTTAAAATGCTGCATAATCTTTTAAATAACATGGAACTCGTGATTTTCCTTTCTAATTAGAGGTTCTAATGGGTATACACTGTAGGAAGAGTAAAGCCAAGAGGCAAATATCTGCAGTGGGTCCAGAGAGTGTAATAATTCCAGGAGCTCTATTACCGTACATGCGTGAGTGACTCTGGCCCTCAATATTTGAAAGATTTGTTTAACCTTAAGAGCTTCTGCTTAAGCAGACAATTTCTCAGGCAAAGACGTGTACAGGATACTAGTTTGCAGCATTAATTAGGTGACACAGACTATGACCAGTCTGAAAAATAGGTCTTCTTTTGACACCCCAAAATGGGGGCATCCAAAATTGACTTTCTTTTCTATACTCCACCTGGATTTCATTGTCCCATTTTAATGTTAAGTCTCCAAGTCGGTATACGAGAGTGAAATCTTTGATGAAACTTGCGCTGTACTGGGGCTGAGGTATCTCACAGGGCGATCTGGTCACCCTGTGAAAGGGGCACGAGTTGTAGTTGCAAGATGTAGACTGAGGATACGACAAGAAAATGAAATTGGATCTTCGGTTTTTCTGAAGACTTTCCCAAACTGCTGTGTTGCTCTAGGCCCCAAATAAGACTGGCCTGAGACTGTAATCTGGAACAAAGAATGCAGAGACTACTACTATTGAAGCTGCGTTATGGGGAGAGAGCAGGGGATAAGGGACTGAGGCATATTCCATGTCCCAGTTACGTGGCATTGTCGCTCTGTTCCTGTTAATTACGGTTCCCTTAAATCATTTCTTCCGTTTGCAAGTATGTGACTTTCCTTACTTTTTGCAATGATCTTCTCTCTTCCATAATCAGGATTGGATACTGGATCCAGTGATGGTCTTTACAGTGGGGCTCTGATGGCAACCACAGAAGACTTCCATTTCTTTCAGCGCTTGACAAAATATCAGCTCCTTTGCTGAAGGAATTACCAGAGTCCCCCAACTTACTCGCCTCACCTATAGCAGGAAAGGTTTCATCCTCATCTTCAGTTCAATCGTTGAAGTGGATTCAGTCTTAGGCTCTTGTAATGAACATTATTCCCTTTGCCTCCAGGCTAGCAGGGGATCAAATATTAATAGCTGTACTCCACGTGGACTGGAGATGGTTCGTTTCTGAGGTCTGTTCTCTTTTCTTCTTTGAAACAGGGCCACTAGCTATCTAAATAATTAAGCCCCATAGCTTTTGTAGTTTAGAACAGACGTTGTTATTTTAAAAAATGTCAGTGGGGCAGGACAGAAGTTAATCCTATTCTCTTTGCACAGAAGACTGTCTGGGATAGTCACATCACCTAACTCTGTGTCCCCATCATGATTAAATTTGGTAGATATCTTGATTAACTCAGCTAGAGAAGTTAATTAAAATTGGTGCCTAAAATTGGTTTGGCCCTCCAGACAGTTTCCCACGTTGGACTAGAAACAACTCTGAAACCATAGTTCGTGTTTTTATGTGAAAGTCTGTGTGTAAATGTGCATTATCTGGAAAGCCTATCTATCAAGTGACACAAGCTTTACGTGATATTAAGGTACGTGTCGTGTTTACGCGGGACGCAGTACTTTGATCGTGCCTGGCAGTAACAAAGGGTTTAAGTGCAGCAAAGCGCTCCCCTCTGCCATCTGGTTCGACACTGGGTTTTAGGACTGGGCAAAGTGGATTGAGGGTGTGAAGGGCACCCGGCAGCAGCATAAGACTGGGGTGACAGTGTGGAAGCAGGTAAAAGCTGGCCGTTTCGGAGGACTTTTGTGTGACCTGTTGGAATGCATCAGCCTGGACTTGGCTGGCTGGCAGAGGTATGCTTTGGCAGATCAGGCAAGGAGTAAATTACAGAGGCAAAAGCCTTGAACTTGGGGCACCCCACACAAGCTTTGAAGCAGCAGTGTTTTGCAGGGACCCATACTATGTACTGGCATGTGTTTTGCTGTCAGAAACCTGAGAATTAGGTGATGGGGTCTTCCAAATTCTGCCAGTTTTTAACACATGTGGGTATGCTTTCGTCATCCCTGTCCTGCAGAGCTCAGTGCTGTAGTCTGCAGGACAGAAGACGGGCAAGTGGAGGGCCATGTTGTTCTGGCCACCTGCTGCAAATGGCTTTTGGGGCAGGGGGGAAAGCTCTCTTCTGCATCTTATCCCACAAATGTGACCGACTAAAGGTCATTAGGGCCAGGCCTGAGATCACTGTTACTGAATATAACTTCTGCACGGAGAGTCTAAAAAAGGAAAAGAAAACGGCACACTGTGTCTGCATGTAGAGTGGTAAGAGGAGTTGCTAGGAAACCACAGGATCTCAAAATGCATATGACCTAATCTGGAAGATAATTTATATGATGAAAATAATAATACTAATGACAGCCACTTACAGGTTAGAATGATTAATTTGGTTATCTTGGAGCCCACGTGTTCCTGAGAGCAGGATGGGAGGCAGGTCTCAATAACTTCTAGCTCCTTACTGCTTTTTAAGAAACTGGAGACTCGGAATAAGCAGGAAGGGCAGTGAAGCCCTGTACACGTGGAGTGCTGAGGTACAGTGGCGAGGATGATGTCCGTGGCTGTCGGCATCCTGGGTATCTACATTTCCCAAAGGGACTGACAGAGAAGAAAGAATAGCCTGTCTTCATCTTTTAGCTGCTTTGGAGAAGTGCAAGGAGGAGTTGCTGGCTAGGAAAAATGCTTACCAGATGGCGGGCCCAGGAAACAGCTAATTATTATTTATTGATGATTTTCATCTAGTTCTTATGGAGATAATGTTCACTCTTGATTTATGTGATATAATAAACTATTAGGTTACAACCTATGACATAATTTCATATTTGCCAGACGTCTTCAGCTTTCCAGATCTTCCGTGCTTTTGAGCAAAGAGATGACTGGAGTACATGTATGTCAGGTACTATGTGTACAGGTCCTATGTCCACTCCTGCTCCCTCTGTGGACTGGAGCTGTTATCAGCATTATCCCTCACAGGATGGTTGAGGTTGGAAGGGACCTCCGGAGGTCATCTCTCCAACCCCCCAGCTCAAGCAGGGCAACCTAGACCCAGTTGCCCAGGACTGTGTCCAGATGGCTCTTGAATATCTCCAAGGATGGAAACTCCACAACCTCCCTGGGCAGCTCAGGCCAGTGCTCGGTCACCCTCACACTGAAAAAGTGTTTCCTGATGTTCGGATGGAGCCTCCTGTGTTTCAGTCTGTGCCCATCACCGTTACTGGGCACTGCTGAAAAGAGCCTGGCTCAGTCCTCTTTGCACCCTCCGTTGCAGGTATTTATATACATTAATGAGATCCCTCCGAGCCTTCTCTTCTTTAGGCTAAACAGTCCCAGCTCTCGCAGCCTTTCCTCATACGAGAGATGCTCTGGTCCATATCCTGTCTAGCTTTACCTGCTAAAACCACACTAAGAGCGCTCCTGGCAGAAAATGCAGCTGCACTAGATAATTAAGTGCTTCACGTTTTTTTCCTAAACAATTCGTAGTTGGAATATGAGTAGAACTATTGTTGACTGCTGCAGTGAGTCCAGTGGTGCAACAGGTGGACACCACTGGTCTTTTAAGGCTGAACTGAAGCTGTTCTCAAAAGTAATCAACAGAATATTTTGATCTGATGTTTTTATTGCCAAGGTAAAATATCACAGCCATTCAGTAAGCGCTCGATCTTCTTGCATTTGTCTGTGTCTGTTGCTGGTTTGGAACTGGACTTAAATTCTAGATGGAAAGAACGCGGTTGATTTTAGGCTATGGAAAAGATAACAAGCAGGTTGTACATTTAAACGGGAGTTTCTGCAGACTTAACAACAGGGCTTAGAGTATGGAACGACACAAAAGTATTTTCTTGTAGTTATGTTCTCACCTTCCTGAAATGATCTCGTCTGTGGTACCTTTGACTGATTTTAGCATAAAATTCAGAAATGAATTCAGCAAAGACTTCAGTTTGTACTTCTGGGTGGGAACTCAGTGCACATTTGTAACTTGGAAAGGGAATGGATGTAACCTTCATCTGGTGGAAAATAGCTTAGCCTATTGTGGTAGTTTTTCCTTGCCAAGCAGAAAATGGAAAATTCTTCATTTCTAAAAAAGCATTCAAAAATAATAGTGGACAAGAAATTAAATGAATCTACTGTCTGTGGAGTACTTTCCTCAATATAATCAGGCAACACTGATCATCTGTCCTACTTATGGCTCTGGGAAGCTGATATGCCATCTTTAACAAAGCCTGGAAACGGGCTGGACTGCCAATTTAGGACTCGGGGTTATTACGTGTGTTTGAACGCTGAGTGAAATAATGGCTGTTTAAAAAGCAAATGGCCCATATAATAAGTACTATTTTTTTATTCTGCTAGCCATGATTCCATCTGGCTATTGTAATAGGCAGGCAGCGGAGTTACAGCAGTGTTAGAAAAGTTCGTTTCTGCAGATCATCTTTCTGTCATTTTAACCTTTTTTTCCTAAGAAACAAAGTATGCGCATTTGGACTTTTCTTCCTCTCAAATCTTTACATTAAACAGCTTTTGAGCCAAGTTTAAATATTCTGTCATTTTTGCTTTGGGGGAGATGTTGTAGAGCTGCATATGGAAATTAGATAGTGTAGAACTCATTATATTCCTATATAATTTGATAGAACCACTTACAGTCAGACCTTGATCTTATTTTGGGCCTCTTCATTACTTTCCAGAGATGAAAGATTCCCCTCCTCTCCTCTGTGGCTCTTCTTTTAATCCTACCTTACCCTTGGCACCATTAAAGCAACAGAACATCATTTCAAATGCACTATATCGTTTAATCTTTTCCAACACTGAAGAACACGATGTTCGATCTATTTATAGAACAATGCACAGAATATGGCGTTTAATGGATCTCGGCTTCTCTACTAGTCATAGATATCCTGGCTGATTAAACACAGAACTTTTTTCAAAGTGTCGTAATATGCAAAACTTGCAGAGAGAAACGCAGGACGGTCGGGAAGCTCCTGGAGCACTGAGGCTGGTCCCCTCCTATTGCAAAATTCCCTTTGTACATTTTCATCTTGCACTTAACAAGCTCTGGCTTAAACTTAGTGAAGCTCTTACTCCTACTGGGCATTTATTTTAGAACGTCATTCTTCTATTTAGGACATTTCTCCTGATTTCCAGCCTGCATATATTTGTTGCCAATTTTACTCTGTTGTCATTGTATTGACGTTTTCTTTTTACATAGACCATTCCCTTTCTGGTGTTTGCTGCGTTCTACAGGAAAGAATAGAATAAGCTTCACTTTTTGTAGTGTTTGACAATTCTCACTTTATTCCTTTGCTTTACATTTAATAAGTTATCTTTTTTGGAGGCCACTTTGTATTTTTATCTTCTGTAGCTGCCCTGCTTATTTCTAATACCTTTTTTTAGTTATCAATCTGTCCATCCACCCAGTAAGGGTAACAGTCAGATCTTGATCTCTAGAACTGACCTTACGGACGGTTTTTCCTTGCCTGAAATACGTTATACGCAGTTACTGCATCTTGGCTGAAATTCAAAGCTTCCTCTATGCTGAGGTTCCCACGCTACGAGTCCAGCTGACTGACAAAGCTAGCTCTCGTCACTTCTTAAGTTTGCCTCTTGAAATAATAATAAAAGAAATTCCTACGTACACTTTTTGTACTCTTAATGCTGTAACAGATTTTAGAGCTTGGCTCAAAATCGCTCCAGAGATGTGTGGTCAAAGAAGTGCCGTACCAATTGTAGTGGGAATTTGGTATAGTTTGTTAGAAGTGAAGTATTATGGGGTGTAAATTAGAGTGTCAGGATTTGTCTAGAAACATATCACTTAATAAATATCTTCTCAAGAAAAGAGCCTCATGCTTTTCTGCATCATTAATAGAGAAATTGCTGTTCTCCATTATTATAAAATAAGGTCCTGTGTTTCACTGAAAGCAAAGTGTGATGAGCATCTGTCTGCCTGTGATTTATCTGTCTGTCTGTGTTTCCAGATCTCACTTTTATAACATCTTTTACACAGCTTACACCCCTAATTAATAGCTATAAAGTATTCAGGGGATGGAGAAATTAACAGAATTTGATCTAGTGTCACATGCCAACTTACTAGACATGATACATGAACCCGAATTAATGGTGTGAAGGCCTGTGGTTAGCTACAGAAAATGAAGGTAATAGCTTCATGTAGTGCTGCTCACACCTTCCCCAGGAAGATGGTGAAAACATGGCCGGGGGAATGGGGACGATGACCACAAAACCTTTGTAACTCAAGAAAATATAAGCAAATTTGTAAAACTCGTGCCCTTCGTTCTCCCCTGTGGAATGAAGCCCAAGGGGAAGAGATGACGGTGGGGCTGTTGTCCTGCCTCGTTGCCTGCTCGCTGGCAGTGAGCACGTGTCGTCTCGGACGGGCAGGTACCCACCGGCAGCAAGGGCAGTTAAGCATCAGCGTAGGCTGTTGCTCCAGGCGGGGTACAACCAGGAGCTGTGCTCCATCCCACTTCTCCATGCTACGAGCTTTCGGCATTAACTGAGAGAAGCGTTGCTTGCTGGCGAACAAAAATTGCTCAGAAGTCATCAGGTGACGGTAAAGTTGCTGTGCGGTGCAATTTGCTTGCTTTCTGAAGCTGCTCCTAGTTGTTGTTCTTGCTCGTGGGGTCTCTGGCGATTAAATCTCTTGCATTAGGCTTCTGGGGAAAAAATCCATCACAAACCCATCCCATGGTCCTATTTGATAAGTGAAGACTTTTAGGACGTGAGCTGAGGCACACATTCTTCTTACTCTGACAGCCACAACATGTTGGCTGCGTGCCTTGGTTTGGCAGATGGGGAGGGAGAAGCCTGCCTGGCATGCTGTCCTGGGCGCTGGAGTGCTCCCGGGTTGTCAGCAGAAAGCTGCGGAGTTGTCTTGGCTACGTGCTGCTCTGGCCCTTGTTTGTGCATTCCAGCATCGCCGTGTTCCTACTAGAATGGCTCCTAATTGTCGTGACTCAATCGCTAATGAAGCTGATGCTTCGTATGTGGACAGAAATGCACTGGCTCCTGGCCGGAGCTTGTGGACAATGTGTAGAATTGCTCTTTATTATTGTATTTGTTTGGAGTTAATGCTGAGTTCTCTCTAAATGGCTGCACTTACATGGAGAGCAGGTGGCTGGAATTACCGTCAGGCGGCAGCCTGCATAGTAAACAGAAGAGTTCTGCGGTACCGCGACAAAGAGGAGAGATGAGGAACTACTTCCTACGGAGCAATTTGTCTGGTGGATTGAACCTCTCTTTCTTCCTGCACAGTACTCGCAGGCAGACTATGATTTCCCCATATAGATATTTTTTTGAGAATTAGCCGTAAGTTTTATGCATGCCCTTGATTTCCTTGCCTGCTCATGAACCATCCTCTGCCAGCATTTACTGTTGCTCTGCTTGCTACCCGTGACTGGTCAGGAAAGCACATGCTGTCATTTCTCTTGCCTTGTTTGGTGAGTCAGCAAGAATTGCTAGTGCAAAAGCTCAGATAGATAAATTTAAAATCCTGGGTATGAATACTATTACTGTAAGATGGTTTCACCTTATAACCTTGTACACGTTCAGGACCTAATTCTGCAAGAATCCACTGAGCCAGGAAAAGGAGTGGATTTATCCCAGTTTCATGCATGAAAAAACCTGAGTCACGGAGAGGAGAGTATGGAAGGGCGATGCTGCTGCAGCATCGGTTTGTCAGAACAGTGAGACTGGCTGTAGTGGGGAGACAAAGGAGGACGGCAGCTCGTGTCTGCCTTGTGCTGGTTTAGAGCCTGATGCGATGCTGAAGTTATCGGCAGTTACTGTTTGATGGGATTTTCATGACCTTCAAACAACAAAGGCTTGTTCTGAGTCAGACTTTGCAGACCACTGCTGCTGGGTGGAGTGGGAGGAGTGGAGTAATGAGATTCTAGGACTTCTCAAGTTGGGCTGTGTAAGACATCTGGCAGTGTGTAAGCAGGGAAATTCTGCAGCGGCCCTTGAGAGATGTGCTGGTAGACTGCAGAGCGTTTCCATCCATCTGACGTGATTAGAGGACTCGGAGACCTGTATTGCCAAGCCAGCACCGCATGTGTCAGCAACAAATGTTGTTCTTCATGTGCTTATCACTGTCCTGGTACAAATTAGTAACTGCAATAAGCTTTATGACCATTTACACCCACTTCTAGTTATCTTTTTTCCTGGCCCAGTGGATATACCCATATCCATTAATCTAGACATAACCATATACTGTAGTTGGTGCAGGGGCGTTTGAGCTGTATTCAGTATGTAGGCTGGGAACTGCATGGGAGCTAAACTGCACCCAGCCCACTCGATTCTGCATCACTTAGGCAGAGTGGTAAAATAACTAGTTAATAAAGGCAGCAGCAAAGAATCTGATCACTAAACCCAGTTCCAAAGTAGGATAGGGCTTCCCAACATTTTTTTGGCTGAACATTTTGCATGCAGGTCTCCTTGACAAGGCGATTTCAGCTTGCATTTATTTAGACATCTGGGATGAAGCGGGCAACAGCAGCCATTACAAATCCTACCAACTGTGCTACATAACGGAGCCATCTGGACAGAGGCTGCCACGCACAACCCGGACTTCCAACAGGTGGGGAAAGGGGACACCCTCCTGCTGAGACGACCAGGGAGAGACCGAGGGTGGGGTAGTCAGGTTCTTGCGCATTGCAGGCGGTTACCTGGGTGTGACTGAGACATGACGTGAATGGGCCTCAAGGCATGAAACAAATGTAGAGTGGCTTCTGGATATGCGTGGAAATTATTTCATCTGGGCATCGGGCCACTATTGACAACAGGCTTAATATTTAGATATATGGGCTTGCTTTGGAGGCTGAACCTATAATCTCTAGCTCACCGATTTCAATCCTTCCTTTTAGAGGAGACATCAAGTTGTTTTATGTAATTTGGGACCCACAGAATTTGAACTAGCTGGACTGATGGAAAATGCCCTTTTGCTTTCCTGGACGATATGAAAGAAAAGAGGAAGGATTCCTGGTTGGTTTATTTATTTGTTTGGTTCCCCCCCCGAACTGTATGAGGGGATGTGACAAACACCAAACAGGAAACAGAGAAGGAAGAGAAAGAGGTACCTACCCCAGCAAAAATGAGATCTCTTCTTTAAAAAATAAAAAAAGCTTTTTTTCCCCTGTCAAAAACTGTTAAATATCGAACAACAAAAACATACTCCACACAGATTCATTGTGGTTGAAAAAACCATGTTTTTTAAATGTCAGCCAGCTCCAGTTTTAACCTTATTGTTTCTCTCTCTCCTTAAGTTCCCAACCCCATCCCCTGCTGGGAACTGAGTCATGTTCTGTCGCTGAGCTCTCCTTAGACAGCTCACAGCTTTGCTCGAGTCGCTTTTTCTGGCCGTTCTGTTCCACGCTCTGAAGTTCACTAACCCACCTCCAAAATCTAGGGTGTCAGCTGAAAAACAGAACATTTCAAAGCTGACTCCCCTGCTTTGTAGCAAATCAATTATTATAATGGCCTCATTATTGACAGGTGTGTGGGCCGTCTTTCTCATGGGTACGATGATGACATAAATCTAGTATTAAGCATTCTTTTCATCACCATCTTCCCTCTTCATCTGCTCTGCTGACTGCAGTCCTGTTTTCCGTGCCTCTGGGAGTGACGGCTGGGTCTGGAACAGGCTGTTTCTAATATGCCTCTTATGGAACAATCAGAAAGACGTTTGTGTCCTTACTCTTCCTTCCTTTTGGCTTGAGCCCCTTCTAAGCATCTCCATAGTTACCTCTTCATCAGTCTGCAGAGTCATAGCTGCCTGTGTGCAACCATCTCACGAGTAGCTCTTGCTGTCTGGAATAACCTTGCTCCATCCACTTCCTCTCATCGGCTTCCATCTGAAAAGATACGGCTTGTCCCTTGCCCCTTCATTCCTTTCTTCTGCTGATATTGGCTCTGTGATTGAATGCTTTAATTCATCCACCCGGCAATGGGTCCGCTTCTCTGCTTCACCTAATTTATACCATCTACTCTTTGATAGCCTGTGTTACAGTTTTCAGTTCTATATTATAGTTTTATGTGAGAGTGGCTCTGCAAAATGATTTTGGCCTGGGTAGTCCTTTCCTTGCCTAAATCTGGCTGTTTGGTTCTTTCCTGGAAACTTATAGCCTAGAGGATGAAATGAGAAGTGTATTTCAAGGCTTTTCCAGTACACTGCTTGTTCTCAGAGTGAAAGGCCACCAGATAGTAAATGAAATGAAGTGAAGAGACTAAGAAGCTGTACTCCTCAAAAGCATTTACTGCAGACCTGAAACCAAGCACTCTGATTACCGAAGTTTTAGATTCGTAGACGACAGTTTCAGTTTAGCCCCTGTGAAATGCACCACTAAAACCATGCTAATCCCTCCGAGATTATCAGCCGTTTCAGCATCTTGGCTCATTTAGCAAATCTAACCATTAAACGATAAATGTCCTTTAAGCAGGGTGGGTTTTTTTCACAGCATCTGAGCATTTACATTTCCCCCTCCTCTGTCGTGCAAATGTGAGGAGGCATACTTCATTGTGTAAGAGGCCCCTTTCTGAACATTTGTTTTCCTCCAAACTGAGAAGATCTAGAACAACTCAATTGGCTAAATTTTAGCCCCAAGGGGGCTGGTCTAAAGACCAGTTTGCTTTAGGCTGTTGTTGCTATTTCCAAACACTTCAGCTGCCACTCTACTTCCATGTGCCTTCTCAGGCTGTTCAAAACTGCTTTAAATACGCCTGTGAGAACTTAGCGTCTTCGTCGGCATGTATGTTTACGTGTGCAGGGAGTTGGGGCTAGCAACCACATAGGCTTAACCTGTAATGCTATATTGCCCTCGTTACAGTGTTTTTTTCTGTCTTACCATTTTTTTCTTAGCAAAAAGCTGCTAGTGCACGTTGCTATTTGTCAGTCATTGGCCCATCGAAGCAAACTCACGTTTCTGAGAGCTCCTGTGCAGTTTATTGCCAGCTCCTGATTCCCCAGGGAACGGGAATGCTGGAATTAGTTGGACTGTGTTGGAGCAGTCTGGGGAGATATCGAAGGGGTCTCCAGTTGTCTCTTCTGAAGCATCATTCCAGGAACAAAAAACCAAACAGAACAAACTAACTTGGCTGCACTTAGCACAATCTTTCTAGCTGAGGGACCCGAGTTGATTATTTTAAAGCTGGACAAAGACGAGTGTCATTGGACCTGGGAGATTAAGGCCCAGCAAAGACTCCAATAACACTTTGAAAAACACTTTTCTAGAATTATTTTCACTAAGAGATCTAGTGTTTTCTTCTCCTTCTTTCTTCCTTTTTTTTTTTTTTTTTTTTTTTTTTTGTTACTGTTTGTGCAAAGACAGTGCCTTTGATTTTAGTATTGGTTCTCCAGCATTCCTGTAAACCTTGGGAGAGCAATCTGCACTTCTGGGATCTTTGCTGCACTGAGCCTAAAAGCCACATCTCTTCTTTTCACTGCTGTGTAATGTGGCAGTCTTTCAGCCGTGCGTTTCTATACTGCCCTGCTCTGGTGGGAATAACGTTGTGGCTTGGGGCTGTATTCACTCAGTCTCTAACTTCTGAACAATGAATGTTTTACTTTTTCTACTGCTGCTAAAGGAGCAGCATTTCAGTAGCTGTTAGTAGCTGCCTCTGCTTTCTCTTTCTAGGGTTGAAAAGTGGGAGGTGTAGTCCTCAAACCAGCACCAGATACTTGTCTCCTCCTTCTTCACATTGCATCTATGCTGCAAACTGAACACAGCAAGGGAGAGACTCCAGCGTTATCTGAATTACAAAGTCATTCTATTGTCAAGCCTTTTAAGTGTCAAATTCTCTTTTAAAACCAAAGGCTGTGACATTCACTAAAGAACAGCTTCGTTTCAAAGTCAGGAAGGTCTATTCTTAGCACATCAGTCAAAAAGAAAAAAGAAGTCTTTGGGGGGTAAAAAAAAAAAAGCAAAACAATTTTACCAAAATGAACCTTGTCAGAAATGATCAATTCATCTTCCACTCAGATTGACCTGGTCCTTGCAGCATGCCAGAGGACAAAATCTGATGACACAGCACAATAAATTAAGATTGCCAGATCTCCTTGTAATTAATTCTCTTGCAGTGCAGTTTTGGCAAAGAATAATTTATCTTCAAGGTGATTAAATCACTGGTAGTTTGGATTTTTGGGGGTTTTTTTGGTTTTTTTTTTTTTTTTTTTTTCCTTTTTAAGGAAGATTTCTCCTCGGTTAGTTGAAGAATAGATGCTAATGAGTAACAGCCACCTTCTGGTATTTTATTCATGCTATTTAAATACCTCTTCCTGCTAGACCAGTGCCTCCTCATCGGTTAAGAGACAAAGTTAAGCCTGAGCACACCGTAACCCAGAGGGATGTCGGGGCTGTGCTGCATTTCCCTGTCTTCTGGAGCGCAGCCCCTTGGAAACCCCACTGCGCTGCAGGGCCCAGGTTTGCTCAGACCCCGACCTCCAAATCTGCGGATATCACATCCAGCCAATTTGACACTCATACAGTACTTTTACCTTTTGTTATTTCTCATTGGCAATCTTCAGTCTGAGTTCATAAAATATAAATAAATATGATCTATAGCCTAATCTTGAAACCTACTTGTACATTATAAAATTGATTCTTGAACTAAATAGAACTTCTAAAGCATTTATACTAATACATACCCTACACATTATTTACTCTTCAATTAAAAGAGAAAAATAATGTATTTAGCACGCTAGAAACTTAGGGGAGACATCTGTGTTACTTCTTCAAAGCTGTGACTTCTAATCTCTGCTTATAGGGAGCTTCTGCTGGTGGGCTCTTCATATTCACGGGCTGAGAGAGTGCAAAGAGCTTTCTCCAGCCTTCTTGAAAAAGCCATGCAAATGTCTTTGTATCTTTAATTAGACAGGGACAGAGTTTTAACTGTTACTAAAACTCTCCTGTTTCTGAAGAAGGATTCAATTCACGGGAGGATGATGCTGGAACAAGTATGCTATCAAAGCGGATCCTGAAGGTCCCTGTGTGCGTCCTGATCATCTCCAGAGAGACTGTCATTAATGTGCTTCTGTCTCCTTCCTTCTCTTTAGTATTCATGCAGTGATGATCATGTGAAAATTACTCACACTTCTGACTTGAGAAAACTTTCTTAGCCCAGAAATTCATCCAGTATCAAGAGAATTAGAAATTCAAATGGGGGGAAATTATACACTCTGTGTGTCAATACAACAAACCTCATAAAAGCTGCCATCAATCATATCGGTATCAAAGGTGGTGGTACATTTCCTTGTCACCAAGTGGATCACGGTCCAACGAATAAAGGAAAAGGTGAATCAGAACGAGAAACTTTGGTACGCTGCCTGGGGAGAAGGACAGCCTCATCCGAAAGCACAGACCTGGAGTCAGTTCTGGAGCTGCTTTGTATTGGGATCCATGGTTATGCACAAATCTTGTTTGTTAATTTGTCTTGCCTACTTATCTGCTGCCTAGGCTATTCTGTAGCAGAGATTCTGTCTCTCACTGCGTTTATGTGCCATTTCAGTAGAACAAGTGCTTTCTCTCTAAGTCTTCTATTCTTTAAATGTGCTATTGCACACTGTCCCCTCAGCAGACCCATACCCGAGTGCTCCGGTCCTTCCCGTGCACGGACGCCCAGCGTGTTCCTGTCGCAAGTTAAACCCCGGTACCTTATGCCTGGGTGCAGCCTCACGTGAGGCAACCCACTCTGCAAATCATTTAAATTCATTAAATGAATGTAATGATCCATACTGGTTTCCCACTGTCCGGCTGCTGACTGAACAGTGTGTGGTACCAAGTGGACTTCCAGTATGATATCTTTAGATATTTTTATCTATATTATGTTGTATGACTAATCAGGTAAACAACTCTCCCTCAAAAACACCTCCCAAAATTCTTGCAGTTTGATGTTTCGCATGTACAATGCCAAACTTAATGCAGGTATGTGTAAAACCCAGCAATGACTTATGGAGCCTGCAGCTCATTCCTGCGTGATCCTGTCTCTCTGCTACTCTCCTTCTGTGTTTTGACTGCCAAATTTTGTGGTTTTGTAGGTCTTGTATCTTAGCTCTCTGCTGTCAGCTCCCTGAGATGCAAGAAGTAGGCACGGCCCAGATGCTTGCCTGAAGCAGAAATAGCACATCTTTCTACTACTATTCTCCATCAGGTCCCCTGAGTCTTGAATTTCTGGCAGACAGCGTTCCATAGGGAGAAAAAAACCCCAGACCTTTAGTTTGCAGTTGTTGTAAAAACCTGATTCTGGTTTTGGTGTAATTCAGCAGACTGAAATAGAGATATAATAAATCTGTTATACTTTCTCAGTGAATCGGTAAGCTTATGCTGGTAAAAACTGTTCGGATTTTGGAATATTCAGTAATCCCCTGACATTTCCAGGGGCTTTTACATATTCCCACTGTTTTGTCTATGTTACTGTCTGCAGCTTTGAGGGGATATGTGTACTGATAAGTATATGGTTCTGGATGGGTGTTTTCAAAACTCCAGGGCAGAGAGAGGACAGGAACCAAGCAGCCAGAAAGATAAACAGCTCCTGTTAATGATTTAAGGGTTTATGTGTATATTTATATATTTATTTTAGACTGGTACAGCAAAGGTGAGCAATGAAAGCCCCATTGCTTCTGATAGTTAAAATATGCGAGTACGCCGTGTGGGCAATGAACTAGCTTGTGTCTGTACGGGCATAGGGAGTCGCACCTGTGTGCGAAGGTAAGCCCACACGCGTGTAGGTGGCCGCATAGGTGCGTGCCGGCTGCCCTCCGCAGTGCTCAGCACTGTCACGGGTGTCTCACGAGCCCCGTGGTGACAAGCAGGGGCTGAGGTTTCCTGGCGGCTGCGGGGCTTTCGGAGGAGGCGGCCGCGCGGGACGGCTTACCTTCTGCGCTCTCCGCTTGTCGGCTCTCTGGTTCTGGTGGTAAATTCGGCTGAAGTTGGAAACAATGACTGGAACCGGCAGAGCAATGACCAGCACCCCGCTCAGGGAGCAAATGGAGCCAAATATCTTCCCAGCAATTGTCTTGGGCACCATGTCACCATAACTAGAGGGGGAAAAAGAGAAAGGGGAAGCCCCTCCTTCAGACAAGTGCAACGGCACCAAAAGCCTTTTCAGGTTCCCTGAGTGTGCAGCAATGCGAGTGTCCAGGCTGGACACTAAAGCTTAGAAATCCACCGTGCAAGCACCAATTCATGTGGTGCTGCCATCCTGGAGATGACAAGTGCACTGCGCTTTGGCAATGGATTAAGCGAAGCCAAAGAAAAGCACTCCTGTTGCAGACTAGCTGTGCCAGTTCAGGCAGCTGCTGAGCACGTTAAATTCGCACCCTCGCTCACTTAGTACCTACCTCTCCGTGTAGATGAGCTCTAACAAACTTAAAACTGTGTCTCCTTGTGAACAGGTTCATGTATTTTCAGTCCCTTGTAGCCAGGTGCAATTGAGGACTGATTTACGCTTCTGTTTCAAACCCCAGCAGTTTCCTTGCCATCTGTACAGTCGGAAATTTGGGGTTCATTCAAAGTCTGGATTCAGTAAAGGGTGAATTGTCAGGAATAAGAGACCAGCTGAAAAATTATTCAGACAAACCTCTGCACTGCGTTTGACCCAGCAATCTTCATTAACGATTGTAATTTGTATGTTAAACAATACCAGCAGAATTGAGATGGAATAATCCATTTTACAGAGGTGGAAGACGATGCTGGTTTAGGTTCTGTAGATTCCACGTGACAGAAATCACTACTCTGTTGAGTGCTTATTTGCTGTTTGTGTTTTTACTTTGTATATGGCAAAAGCTTTCTGCAGCACTTTTATACTTTAAGCTTAAGCTTCAATACTGTCCTTCTGCAAAGAAAACCAGCGTGCTTTGCCTTATGCCTCCTCTCCAGTGCCATGAGAAGGAGCATGGCTGTTATTCCCTCAGGGAACATTCAGTACTGAAACTGCTCTGGGGCTCGGGCACATGATTGACTGCGCTGCCTCACCGAATGCTGCGTTATAACGAAGGTAATGGGGATTTTGAATTCTGATTTACAGTTTAGCCCAGCACAATCCCCATGTTGCATCCCAGGTGATCGGATCTCTTAATTCTAACCGACTGCGCCATCACTCACAATTCCCCCATCTCGCAGCACAACTTCTGATACCCAGCAAGCGCCAGATGTTGGCAATGCAAATGTTGTGCCCTGCGTTCTGCAGATGCGGTGGTAAACTCCATAAGGAGGCTCTGCCACCCCTGCAGTTTGCCCTCTAGAAGTGACTTCAGTGCTTTCTTCTGCAAATGGTTGATAGGCAAATAAAAACCCATCCAGAAAGCTGGATGTGGATTGCAGCGTGTTCTGATCATGTAACAAAAAGCTTGTTTGTAGCTAATGCCCCTGGAGTGTGATAGCAACATGATTAGCACAGCCACTGACTGAATTTACAGGCCTTGTTTCAGTGAGCCATTTATTACATGCTTGCATGCAAATGTATATTAATATCAATATTCATTGACGTAATTTTCATCTGGAGGAAAGGGAAAAGCAAGTAACCAAATAACAACAGATTTAAAAAAAAAAAAAAAAATCTCTGATACTGAAATGACTGTGTACAAACCAGCGGGGTGCAGGAATTCCCAAAGTACCTCTGTGACTCAGGAGGACACGTTGTACTTGGTGAAATCCCATTACAAGCAGGTTTATGTGACCTGGCTACACCCTGGAGTAGAAGAGAGGCCCTAGGCACTGCAACCTGCTGAAGTTTTGCAGTAGACGGGGAAAAGATGCTAAACTTAAAATCTGGGCCTAAAGACGGCATCCCTTGTTTCAGGGTGCTTGAAATCTGGAGAGGCCCGTAGTTGCTATCAGATGGTGTTTGGGATTTCTGTGCTCTTCTTTGGGATGTTCTGGTGTTTGCTGCAGCAAATATTGAAAAGCAAAACAATTTACAGTTGAGGCTTTATTTTTACCTTTGAGGTCTGCATATGACTAACAAAGAGCTTTTATGGAAATAGAGTTCTGCTAAGAATAATTTACGTCCAAGAGGAAAACCAAATGTTTCAAAATACCTTTTTATCAGCTGAACTTCTGTCCCCCATCCAAGAACTCGTTGGTATGAGGGTCTCTGCACAGAAGCAGAACTCATTTTACATTAACTGCTTGCTCCTGGGAGTCTTTCACGCGCTCGCCTGCTAGGCTCAGTGGCTGGGCAGTGCGGCCAAGCAGCTGGGTAAAAGATTACCATCGCTGGGCTGTCACACTCGCTTGTGTCCCAGGAAAGGCTTAGTTTCAGGCTGACAGCTTTTCTTTGGTGTTTTCAGGTTTTTGGGGTTGGTTTGGTTTTTTTGGGGTTTTTTTTTTGGGGGGTGGGGTGGTGTGTGTGTGCGTGTGTGTGTAAATGCTTCAGGCTTCACTAGCTAAGGTTTAATTATTCCAAGCAGAATCCTTTTCCTGCCTTCACCTGCATTAAAACCCCTCAGAATACCTCAAATCAATAAAATGCTATTTATGTCTATTAACTTTTTAGCTGCTGCTTCATGCAAAGATAGTTTAAAAGCTCTTGCTAAGTGACAAGGTCTTCTGCCTCATTTAACACTGTTCTAAAAAAAAAAAATCTTTCTTACTTTTCTCCTGCCACCCCTTAACACAATAAGGGTGAAAATTAATCATATGCCTCAAACATGATCTTGGTGACCTGAAGCACTGAGAGAAAGCCCTTTTGTGCATTTGTAGAGAGTATAATAATAAGTGTCTGGCTCGCAGTCTGTCTTGTAGAGTTTTGTTCTTACACGCAGACTGAGAGTTACCTCATTACTTCGGACTTCAGAGAAGGTGCTTTAAAACACCATCAGGAAAGATCAAACTGTCTTGGAGCATGGAGGATTTTGCTGGGGAGATGTAGAACTTCATTTGGGAAACTATCGTGAGAGAGACCCTGATGGGGAATTATGCGCTAGCTGGAGCAGGCTGCACAGGAACAAGACCTAAAACGTGTAGCCCTGACTCCTGGATCTACCGCAGAGTTATCCGCAGAGAGAACGCTGCTGGATTTGTCCGTCTGGGTTTGCGTGGCGCGTCGTGCGCTTCCAGCCGTGTTCTCTGGCTTTACTGGGCTGACCCGCAACGTGAGCGATACTGATGTTTGGAAATGTCATGGCTTTTTGATCAGAGTAAAACCCGGCTATGCTTCAGCAGAGCTTGTTCTGGATCCCCTTGCACTTAATGAGAGGCCTCCCTTTGACTTTGACGATGATGGGGTTTGGAATGAACCTATAAAGTTGCAATTGTTCTAATCCTATATTGACATATGCAGCTACTGCAATATTAATTGCTGGAGTGACTATTTTTGTCCTGACGGTACCACGAGGTACTAATGGCCACATGGCATATTTATAACAGATACAGTGACAAATAATCTCAAATATTGGATTTCAGTTAGTACTAATTGGGCATTTTAAACCCAAAACTTCTTTTCCCCAGACTGGAATGAGAGAACTCAACTTTCTCATTAATTTGTTTAGTAAAAGGCAACTTGTCACCTAAAAAATTTCTTCTACACAAAGTGCATTTTAAGTAATTCATCAATAATCTCATTAGAGCAGCAAGAAGATAGAAGAACTAGGTAATGATTAACATTCAGAGGGTCTAACGGGATGTTTGAGCCTGTAATAAAACGACGAGAGACTGCAAATTCAGTAGACTCTTACCATGACCTCTAGTAAATCATTGCAGCTTTCTGTACCTCAGTTCCCCATTTATGAAATGGCAACTGGTTACTTATTCTTTGCCTGCTTGGTTAAGTAGGTGCGAGGTTCTTCAGAGCAGGAGCTGCCCCGTGTCCTGGCTATACCCAACACCCAGCAGTGACCCCTAAGCACTACTGCGTTACAAATATTAATAATGCAAGGCAGTTGTACAGAAATCGGGAGTAAACACAGCCTGTGTGTGGTTCCAGGCTTGTCCAGAGATAAATGCTGAGCATCGGCTAGGTTAGATGTGGAACATGCCTAGAGATGAACATCTTTATTTTGCCAGGAATCTGGTTAGATGGCAACAGATTCAGCCAGTTTTCCGTTGCCGAATTCATTGCTCTGCTTACTGGCTGTGCTGGCGAGGTGCGCCTGCCGCCAGGCGAGCCCTGCGGCGTGCGAAGGTGCGCGGCCGTCGGGAGGAGCTGCCCTTGCTGCCGCAGTCCCGTCGGCGCTCTGCACGCTGACGGTGATTCTGGAGCCTCTACGCATGTATCCCGTGTTTCCAACGACACAGCTTTGGTTTGTCCCCTTTTCTTCTCCTGGTGTCCCTTCAAAGCCCTATTTCCTACCAAGGAAACGCTGTGAACACTGAGGCTCCTACGCACTGTACAGATAATGTAAAGTTCAAGTAAAGCCTTAAACAGACAAACCAGGAAAAAAACAAAATAGGAAATTACTTTTAAGTGGTCACTCTTTAGACTGGGAAAGACTGTGAATGCAGAATTTCAACATTTTTTTTTTTTGATTTGTACTGCGACTTCTGTGTCCTTTGAATATAAAAGGGGTCGTATGTCACCCACCCTAATTAGCAGCTATTAGCCTTGACAGCATAATGTGCTGTTGTTTTTCACTCTGTCAGTACAGAAAATGTTGTCAAATAGAGGTCACTGCTTCCAAGTTCTGGTTTTAGCGGTAGAGGTGTCTGGACAGTTCTTAGCTCCTCCAGCTGGAGACAGCAATAAATAAGGTGCTGAACAGCTCATCAAATGACTCTAAAAATAGACTCTCAGCAGCATCTCTGATGATCCTCTCTCTCTGTGCAACATTCACAGCCCTACAACTAGGGAATTGTAGTCAAAAAGGTGGAAGATCCTATGGTATAGGGACATCGGAAGGTGCTACAGCAATAACAACTCTGTGGGGACAGGGAAACAGCTTTTCAGAGGATGCTCTTTCCCAGCAGCCTTTTTACGTGCCAGCTTTTCAGTCGGCATAAGGCATGCACCTGGGGAGGGGTTTACGGTTCATAAATTACCATTATTGTACAGCTATTGTCTCCATTGGTTTCTCGAGATGCAGAGGAGATGAGTGCAACTGAAAATTGATAAACCTGTATCCCAACACCTTCTTTCTTAGCAGTAAAAGACCTGTCTTTGGACAGAGCCTCAGGTCCAACACCCCTCCTCTTCCCGGGGGCTGGCTCCAGGGAGGGCAGAGCAGCCGGCGCGGGGAGCCCCCGCACGGTGTGGTTAAGGTCGCAGAGCCAGCACAAGAAGGTGGGGACAGCTGGCTCCTGGATCAAATGGTCAGAAGGGGACTGTGCTTTTTCTGCTCGCTACGTTTAAGTGGTCGAGGGACGTTTCCTGCCTAGCAGCGCAAAACCTTGTGGTCTTCGCACACAGCCTGTGTGCGAAAGCTGAAATATCTCATGGAGGATGGAAACAGAAACAATGCTGCTTCAAATGATTGAGTATTTCTGCCCCATACTGGCATTAACAGCTCTTTGAGAGCTGCTTTATCTCTCTAACCTTTTGCCCAGCACAGTAGAGTCAAAAGAAGATTTCACTCCAGCCTGTAAGCTTCTGCTTTTAGGACAATAAGGACAGAATAATAACATTATGTACCATACAATAGAATATGATTTTGAAAGCCTTTTGCATGAAAGAGATAGAATAAAGCATGGAATTAGCATGTAGCTTTCCAGGTGCAAGAGATGCTTTTTTATACTGTAAGTAAATGGCTATGCAATGTTTTGACTTGCACAAAGGAGAAAAAAAAAGTCTAAAATTCAGCTAGACTCTTTCAGTTGCATTGCAAGGCTGCCCGTGTTGCATTTGACAGCTCAGAGGAGCTCATGTCCCTCCATTTAATAGGTACAAGTCCAAAGTAATCATGCTAATGCTGCTTTGAACCTCCAGTGAAATAATGATCATGTCACTTCCAATGATACAATGAAAACAAAAGCAAATATTACTCATTCCTTTCTTGGTTTTGCACATGACGACGGAACAGGGAATTAACAGCTCTGGTACGGGGGCTGGGGATAGTTAGATCTTTTGTTTAGGGTTTAATTCACGGTTCCTCTGCCACGTTGGCTGTTTCATCTGCCTTGCTGGAATTACCCCATCAAAAAGCACAGCTCTCCGGAGCACAGCTAGCTGCTGCTCGCGTGTGCCGTTCTCCTGCCCGGTTGGGTTTTATCCCATCACGTATTCGTACCTCCTGGTATGCAAAGATGCTGTTGCCTTGTTCAGCAGAGGCATACAGACTTTCACATGGGATGTATGAAATTCCTGTGTGCTGGGAAGGTGGGAGGAGGGCTCTGGAGCTGCTGAGGCAGTGATACCGTCTGGTGGATTGACCGCAGACATGCGACACAACCAACGATGGAGCGCTCCTGAAGCCTGAAAGCTGGCTTTGGCATGGGCTTGTTTTGTGGCCGCAGGGAAGACAGGTCCGCTTTCTGTGTGCTTTTTTTTCCCATGTCTGTATGGGAGATCAAAATATTTTCAGAGCTGTCCTGGACAAGTGTTGTGAGGGTTACTTAGTTAATGCTGGCATGATATTTTGAAAATATAGAAGTTTTTTGAAAGCGTTTTGCAGACACAGACTCGGTAATCCATGTCCGTAAGGACAGTCTGGTATGTTAATGTCAGCTTTTTAAATATATTAATCCTAGAAGGAGCAGGCTGCACTGCTGAATGCCTGAGAAACCTGACACGTGAGGAGGCTTGTGGTGCCTCCTGAAAGAGCGTGCTGCAAACAGAGCCGTGATGGCTTTGAAGCAAGGGAAGCTATAAACAGGCTGTCAAATGACAGGCTTGAACGGCAAATCAGCTGTGTCCGGGGAAGTAGAGAGGCTATTTCATGCTAGGATTCTTTTACATTAAATATACTTATTTTCTGCCTTGTTTTGACCTGGGCAGCTCCACAGTTGGGTATTCAACTTCTGCAATATCTGGCTTGGTTTTACACTGCTGTTTTCTTTTCCCCGGCATATTTTATTTGTTAATGTTTTCATGGATGCTCTCATCCTCCCTCGATATTCTGCTGAAATTACACCCATCAGCCAAGCTGCGAGGGATGAGTGCTGTAGATGCATATCAGTGCTAGCAGCAGAAGCTTATCTTCAGTGCTCAGATTCATTTTGATTTTTTATAAAGCTGTGGTCAGCAGTTACTTAGTAGGGATTCTCCAGGTAATGTTGCCTTTTGATTTTGTTCTGGTTTATAAATTCATATTTGTTACTGAGTTTTGTGTAATAAAAGGACCGAGAGATGTATCTGTAATCCTGAAGAAAGGTCTGATGCTGTTAGGCCCTTTTCTCATACTAACAGGAGTGAATGTGCAATGAAATGGGAAGATGGGACGTTTAAAACTGAGATGGATTTCTGTACGGTGCAAGAAGTTATCTCATTGGAACTCGCTGTTTCAGGAAACTGGGGGGAACTTGGTAGAGATTCACGAAAGGGCTGGTCAGCTGTCTTTTCATTAACTCCGAGACCGTGAAGTTACATCCCCCGGGATGAAAAAGGATCACTGAGGAGATGCAAGTTCTGTTGCTTCTCTAACAGTGAGAATTAGAAAGAGAGGTAGGTTATTCCCTAATGACTTGCTGAGGGGGGATCTGTACTTCTCCTGGGTAGCCCGTACCAACGCTCAGCAAAGCCAAATCAAGGGATTAGATGGACTTGGGGTCAGTTGTAGCCTGCTCGTTCCCGTACTTGTACAAGAAAGGTGACCTAGCTGAAGGTCTCTGAGAGCAGCTGGTAGCATAAATGTTCCTTACAACAACAGCAGGCACTGCCCAAAGAAACAGGAATGTTTATGTAGACTCGGGCATAAACTGAGTAGGTTATTTAATACACTGAGGGTTGAGAATACTTAATATATGCACACACTGGTTCCATTTATTCTTCCTGGCTTGGATCAACTTCTCAGCCTGTAGGCAGTTAAAACAGATGGTCTGAATTTGGGTAACATGCAGACCTTGAGTTGAAGCTAAAAATGGAATTTCATTGGCAAGGAAAGTAGGTCAGAAAGCTAAAGCCCCTAGTCCTAAAATGATGAAAGGCTTCTAATCAAGTGTCCTCTATTACCATTCATTAAAAGGAGCAGGGAAAGAAATATTATTAGAGACCTTTGAAAAAGGGATTACAACGGGAGTGCGAGCACCTTCCTGCGAGGAGACCTGTGCGTTTGCAAACCTCTTTTGGTTCGAGGGATGGGACGACCATGAATGTCGCTTCCTAAAGTCCTGCGGGCTGGACCGGAGCCTCAGCAGGGGGGGAACGGTTTTCTTCTCGGGAACATAAGCAACTTTATCTTCTGCTTCAGTCACAGGAGTGCTGAGAGGAGAGCCTCTTTGCATATCCTCTATTAATACCTTTCACGCTAATAATCCTTTCCACACTAATGCTGTCATCCACCTGACTCAGGTTCTGTAATTTCATCGCCTCTGCAAATTGTGACTTGCACCACAACTGAGACTTTCAGTCAGTGATTTCTTTGCTCTTCATCATTTTCAAATGTGTGCCAGCTGCTAAAAATCTTTCTGCGTTGTAGCCAACAGGGATTATTCAAAGCAAACGGGGAACCTGTACCAGTTAACACAGTGGTCCCGGTTCGGTACGTTGTTTCAGCCCTTGCTTAATGTTAAGCACATACTTAATTCCTGTTAGCCGAAAAGACGCTAACATGCTTGTTGAAATATTTTTTTGAAATGGGACTAAGATGAATGTTTGTTCTTTGCATTTGGCAAACCCAAGCTGATACACTGTCATCATTCCTCTCCCTTTCCCTTGAACTACTGCTAGAAATCACATTTCCCTGAATGGAGAATTGCTTGCGTTTCAGCTCTGCCAGCAAATGCATTTTTAGAGATAGTGTCAGAGACCTCCTGTTTGCTCTCCCTTAATGGCAGATGTGGACCGTCTGCCTTGAGCCTTGGCTGTCACCGGAGCAGGTAACAGAAGTAGGGACTGAAATCTGGGACACCCCGTTGGTCTATAGAGCTCAGAAATGACGTGCAGGGTAAATGTCTACTGCTTAACAGAAATAGCAGTTTACCATGTCATACACATCTCACTAAAGAAAAGCAGATGTTGTCTTTTTTTTTTTTTAATGATATCTTCGGTTTCTCCATGACGACTTAATAAAGTATTAGCTAGTTTTTCACAAAAAAAAAAAAAAGGAAAATTTAAACTGTTGATTTAAGTTATTCAGAGAAAAAGAGGAGTTGACTTCAGTGTAGAATTAATATAAGAAAAGCTGAATTTCACTTTGCAGAAAATACCTCTAGTCTTCACCTCCACACCTTACTGTCTTTTATTCCTAATGTTTATTCATTCAGCTTTCCAGAGGAAGCTCTATTCCTTTTAGTTCTTGCAAAGCTGATATATCTAGCAAACAGTGATCTCCGTTTTCTTTTGCTTCGTGCATCACCAAGCAGCTATGTACTCATCGAAGTTTTTGATCCTCAGATCTTGGTTTCGGTAGTGATAGATGTAGCAGAAAAAGCTTTCTTAGATTTTTTTTTTTTTTTAATTTTTTTTTTTTTGTTAGCCTGCTGAACTTAACAGCATTTTTGTTTAGACAGATCTTTCTCCAATTGACAAAGTTATCTTTGATTTGAAATTTATTGAGAAGACTTAGCAGGAAACTCTAAAGATGTTATCTGGGCTGTTATTTTTCTGAGCAGAAGATGGCTGTAAAGAGGAAACCTTTCAATGGACTCCAGGACCAACGGGTGGTGGTAGTAATTTCATGCTATTCTGAAATTCTCCGCGCTAGAGAATTTCAAGTGAAGAGCAACTGCTACATTTTGATGCACCTCAAACCCTCCAGCAATATTGATCCCACGCTGGAAGTCTGTGTGTCGCAGAGCAAGCTGCAGAATAATGAAGAGCCCAACAAGGAAAGAGTCGGAGTCCATTTCCTACACTTAGGTTTGGAAAACCGCAAAGGTTCTCAGGTCCCTGAACCAGGGAAGTTGTGGGTTTGGGTTTTTTTTTCCCCCTATACTAGGCTGCCAGTTCGTAGGCTCATGGTAACGGCAGTGTCGGGGGCCTGCGCGGGTCTCTAGAGCAGTCTCTTGCTTGAAGCGGGTCTGTTAGCAGAACAGAAAAATGCCCATGTGTTCACAAGAAGTTGCTGTTTAGCCGTTCAACTCACCATTACCAGTTGAGGAAAAGTTCGCTGGTTTACCATAATGGTGGGGATTTATTGTCATACATGAACAAAAAAAATCCATTTGATTCTTTCTTTTTGGACAAAAAGTCCACCCCTTGCTGTGTATCTCCATATCGTAGGTTTTTTTTCCCTCATGAAGGTGAAAGCGTGGTGTTACTTTCAAGGACTCCTGCTTCCTTGGTAATTGAAGCTTTTCACCCTGAACCTGACAGCAAGTTCTTCCTCGGTCAATATTTGATTTAGTTTAAATTCTAATGTGGGCACTAAGACTCAAATCCATTTATAAGAATTAGCCCTTGCAGTGGTACGCGGCAGTCGCCACCCACGGTGACTCTTTGGCCCTTAAACCGTAGAGCTGTGGCACGCGTACGACTTGTCATGAGGCACCGCGATCTGATCTTTTTGCTTATTTATTTATTTTATTTCAATTAACCTCAGCTGTAGGGCTGCTCCCTGCATGCAGGCAAGGCGAAGTCTGCAGTGTCAGCTCTGATGCTTAGAGGTGTCTTGCCGAACAGCTTGTGATTATAACATGCTTAAAGAAGTTACTGTACACACAGTTACTAATTAGTTTATGATTTAGCATTATTGTCATTTTACTAGTGCGTCAGTCATGATAATTTGTCTGTAAATGAACAGAGGTGTATTTTATGCAATATAGAGCACACACCAACTGAAATAAGGCCAATTCAAGTGGAACGGCAGTTTTGCAGCCACCCACTACTGAGTGAGCCTTTCATCTTGGGTTTTCTCATTGTGACCTAAAGTAATATTTTTAACTTTCGTGTTTTCTACAGCCATCAAACATCAACAATACTCAGGAAACATGAGGAAAAAGTCCTGACTATTATTGTCCATCTGACTATCATCTGATACAGGCATCTGGCGTGTTAGCAATGGAGTGCTTCTCAATAACACACACTTTTAAAAAAGTGTTTGTTTTAATGGAAAATAAAATGTCCCAGATTAAGGCATTATGTATTTCTGGCTGCATACACTAAAGGCTTTTTAAATTACTTCATTCATTATTAATTCAAGAAGAATCCTCATATTACTCAGAGTGAAAACCTTATACAATTACCTGATAGTAGAATCCATTTTTTTTAGCACCTTAAAGCTCTCTGTAAAAGAAATCTTTTCAGAAAACATACAGGCTGGAGAGGGCAGTTAGTGCATTGAGCAATTAGACTTTTCACCTAATAGCAGGGTTGAAGGCTCCCTGCCCTGTCTTAAATTCTTAACTGTGGTGTCAGCTTAAAGGAGATGCTGGGTTTTTGCTTTCATTTTATCCTCGTCTTTTTCTTTTCTGTCTTTTTAAGCAGCTTGAGCGTCCATGCTGAGCCATGTCACATCCAAAATGATACACATACTGTGCATTTTAATGAGCTGCTAACACTGATTATACAAAAAGCAATCTCAGAAATATTTACTGAGTCAAAAAAAAAAAGGCGCCTATGGGGAATTAATTAGCTTTTTAAGAATTGGCTTTTTGAAAGCCTCAGATTCTGGAAAAGTTGAACTTGGAGTTGGAAGAAGTTTCAAAGGAGTTTGAAGGGAGGAGAAGAAAAAGGAGTAAGTTGTAATGGAGTATTACACATGCCAGGCGTCTCTGTACTGGTCAGAAGATGCGCTGGAAGCTGTGTATGTAATTAATTCACGCTCCAAAAGCTTTCTGAGAGGAAGGCTGAGCAATGCCTGGATCGTCTGTAAAGTTTCTATAGCCTTTCTGCGGGGATGAGCAGAGGGGGACAGGCTCACTGGAACCCCGGCCAGTTCCCTCCACCGTGTTCATGACGACAGATTCGGAAGAAGCCTGCTCTGGGTGATACGGCGAAGTCCCAGAATCGCAGAGCGGCTGAGGCTGGCAGGGCCCCGCTCGGAGCAGGGTCACCCGCAGCAGGTTGCTGCCGGCTGTGGCAGTCGGGCTTGCAACGTCTCCAAGGACGGAGGCTCCGCGATCTCTGTGCTGTTCCAGTGCTCAGTTGCCCTTGCAGTAAAAAAAAAAATGGTGAATGCTCTCGATCTGGAGGCCGTTCTCGTGCGGTGTTTTTCTTGCTATCGTATTTGAAGTTTTGCTTCCGTGTGGAGGTAGCTGCGCTTCAGTACTGGGTACAGTAACGCACGGGTGCACAACCAACCTCTTTATCACAGTTCCTGTAGAATGGCTTTTTGACTGGTTTATTGGAAGAGTAAAGCAGTTTTAATTTGATCATCTCCTAAGAAACTTGATTCCTTTAATTATATTTAAGCACCTAAGCTCCTCTTTAAATAATAGTTTGAAATATTTTATATTTAAGAATAGCTATAATTCTGTAAATTTGCATAGAATTACCTTTCCTGATCAAAAGTTCTATTTCAACAGTCTAGCAATTATGATCAAATAGTGAAGTGCATAAAGTATGTCAGGTTTATGGGAATGAGAGACGTGGCACAAGTGAAAGGTATATCTCATGTCTAAAAATTAATGTGAGCTGTACACGTCTCTCTACATCCTATTATCGCTATCCATAAAATATGGATCCTAATAAACACGACTTCGCAAATATATAGTTTTTTAGATAGCGATGTCAGAAACTCACTTCATTCAAGGCAACGGAAAGTTGCATACGAATTCCAGTTGGTTTTAGACCTGATTAATGCTTCCTTTTCCTGCAGATGTAAAATGCTGTCCAAGGGCTGGATATTACCTAAATACACACTGCTGTCCCTTCCAAGGGAAAGTGATCCAATAATGTGGCATTTCTCATCACGCAGTGACATATGAAAGGAATTGAGAATTCACTTGCATCAGGCATGCATTGTAAATGAAAGACATATTTCAGTGATAGGGAGAATTACACGAGCATCAAAGCGATCGTGTTGCAGAGAGTACTTATAAGCTCTGCAGAAACTATTTCAGTGCAGGTTACTCAAGTCCTGGAAACGTAAGGGACAAATCCTTGTAATAATGGGTTGAAAGCAATCCGGAAATTCAGCTGTGGAACTGGTCCTTGAAGGATGACTTGGTCTGTACAGGATATTATGAGATCAGAAAGATTTGAAAGGAGTTTTCTTTATTGCCCTTCAATAAAATCACGAATAATGTTGCAAATGTTGTAAAACCGTGTCACGGGGTGGGAAGGCAGCACAGGTTTCTGGACCTCTCTTAGAGCGCATGAGCTCCGATGCTGAGGAACCGGGACGAGCGTATTTGTAGTGCAGACTGCGCAGCCTTTAAGGCTAAGCAAAGCGGAATCGCGGTGAATTGAAGACTTGTAGATATGTATTTCAATGCTGTCATGTGCAGCAAGCACGTAGGGGCTGAGTTTGTCCTTTTAGCCTTGCATTGCCTGACTTCGGGTGGGTATGTTCTCACCCACAGACCCACCTGACTTGTGAGCAAAATTAGAATTGACGTATGGTTAGATTTACAAAGTTAATTGGGCTCATAAGAGGGATCACGGAAGCACTGGTGCGGGCTTAATGCTATTTGCATCTTTACGCACCTAAGTAATTTTGTAAATCTGGCCATAGACACTATATATGCCTCTGAAATCCACTCTGATTTTAGATCACGTCAGGCAACCTAGCCAGTAGAAACAGGTTTATGCTGCAGCAGAGGCACAGTCTGAACATTATATACCATGAAAAATTGGGAGATCGTACCCAGAACCTGTGCCAGGCTCTGCTAACCAAAGCTGGGGTGTTTCCTCTGCAATGCAGAAGACTGTCGTTTGGCGTGGGTGTGCTTTATTCTACCTTGGTTTAGGTACTCTGATTTCTTCTCCATCCCCCGCTCCTTTTTAATGGTCTTGTTGAAATAAATATTAGTGCCTCGTCTTTGAGCAGGTGCAAACCTGTACTCCAGAAAGACTGTATTGTGGTTGCAGAACCATTATCGTATCCCTGTCAATCATACTCTCGTTTGCTCCCGGGATGTAAGGAGCACCTGTGGCTAGTTAGCTGTAGACTTTATTACAAGCTAGATGACTTCAGCATTCCTTGCTCATAACTGTGTTCCTTCTCCTTTCTTTTCTATGAATAAATTTTGATTTTTTTGGAAGCCTTGAAATAACTTTTTTCCTCTCCTTTCATGACCCTGTATAGCAGAAAATAAAAATAAGTAATAAACCCCCAAGAAATACAGGTGCCCCTCTGCGAACCTACTTAGTGCAGGACAGCAAAAGGTTGTCACAGAAGACAGTGAAACCAAATAGCTTTTTCTTATGCTAGCTACTGTTTTATCTTCTTTTAATAGTGCCTTATTAAAAAAAAAGGTGAGTTTTAAACACGGCTGCAATACAAAATTTATTGTATTAAGTGTCTGACAGACAAATCAAAGAATCTTTATTTCCTTTCTTATATAGTTTTTTTTCAAATGGAAGACCAATGCCATGAACCTGCTCTGAATGATCCCTTGACTTTATCCCGCTTCCTTTGAGAGCAGCCACCATGAAGCCACAGCAGCGTCTTTTAGACTGAGAGGATTTACCCTGGGTGAGCTGCAGGCCTCATGGATAGGGGCTGTCTTACGGATTCCTACGTTACAGACGTACGGGCTCTTCTAGCGCTGTGTCACATGCGTGTGGTTATGTCTCTTGCAAGTTCCAAAGCAGCTTATGGATCAGTCTAAACTTGCAGCAGAAGCCAGTTTCACTCTTTGGCCATCACTATAGCAGTTGCTGAGATGGGTGGCAGTATAAAGCTAACCTGGCAGGACTCTGATGAAGATGTTCCTGCCGAGAAGACCAGCATACGCTTTGCTTGCTTGTTCTCGATGTGATTACAGGATTGCACAGACACAGGTACCCACAAGCTGCTTTCCAGTGCAGAAACGGGATGTGAAGCAATGCAGCCTCCCGTCCAGAGGTGGCTGGTAGCCATGAGCTTCAGCCTAAGTGGTCACCGGGAAGTCATAAACTGTCTGTCTGACACCTCTCCTCTTCACTGCCCCTCGCTGGCTGGGCCCTATCCACTTCGAGTGCCAGGAGTTCAGGCTGTAGGATCCATCTTTATCTGTATTTTAGAATATCTTATGCATTTGTTCCTCTAAGCATGTGTTAATATTAATAACACATAGATAATTTTCTGAGTAAGAAATCAAATTCACCTACATGCTGCCAGATCTACGCCTCCAGGGAAGTGTTCTGAGTCTAGAGCTGGCTGAATAATTCCATTCTATTTCAGACTCCTCTTTCTTCAAAGACAGACTAAAGGACTATGCTCACAAATATCGGTTTCTCTTGAAATGTTTTGGATTTTTGTTAGGAATAAAAATAATCCGAACCGTAAACTTTTAAGTGAAACTAACAAAAGGCAATTGAAAGCATAGGCTTGTTTGTGCATAGTTCAATTTCCCTTGTCTGTGTTTGATTAAAAACGCTGCAGGTTTAACATAATTTTTCTTCTAAATAGAAAGAAAAACAAGAAGAAAAATAGCCCTGCATGAAACTCCCTGTTATTTTCTCCACCAGTGGAGTATTTTATCATTCTGAGCAAAAATTAACTGGAGTTGTCAAAGTTTGGCAGTGATTGATAGTGTCACCTTAAATGTTACTAGTCAAAACTTGTTTCCTCCTTTTTCACTCCTCCAGAATTCAGGTAGGCAGTTTGCCAAAGTGTAAAATTCCCTTTTGTGCAATTTGAAAAGTCAGCAGCACCAGCCATGTTGTCGCTCCGAACGTCCCATCGGGTTAGAAAACGGGGCCAGGCAGCGCGCGCAGCCCCGCCAAGCAAGCGGCCTGCCTGGCTGCAAGGGGAGGCGGCAGCAGCAGGGCACCAGCGGAGCTCTGCCGCGTGCTCCGACAGCGGGGCCGGGGCGTGCTGAGGACTGGGGTGAGGTACGGAGGGGAGCACGCTCTCCTGGGTTCATCTACCGCTGAAGATGCCGAAGGATGCTCACCAACTAGAAACGCAGGCCGTGTTTTTCTGGAGCTGCAGAAAAGCTCTGGCCAGTGGTTGAACTGGAACAGTGTCATCCGATGTGTTATTTAGGGAGGCTTTGGGATGGGTGACCCTGAGCTCTGAAACCCCCCAGCCTGGGGGGAGCCTTGCAGGAATCTGCCCATCCCACCCAGCTGTACTGGGACCGGGCAGCATCTCCCGAAATGCCTGCTCCCTGGCCCATTCATTAGTACCGAAATCTCTCCTCTCCTCCCTATCGTGTGTCGCAGGCAGGTTCTGACAGCACCGCGTATGACTGCGCCTGTCTACACTTGTGTGCTTTACACACAGACTGAAGTGTCTCACCTGGTTTAGCTTTGATCTTCGGAATTGCTTTCTAATGTATTTCCTGCACGATTACGCCATGTGCACGATATTCTCCTCCTCTGGTAACGCTCGGAAAGTTGGTTTTGAACTTTTGGCCTTATAACTATGTTTCTCCCAGATGAGAAAGCAGACAGCTTGTGATGAAAATTAACTTGCTAATAAAAATAATTAGTACACAAAGGGACAATCACCAAAAGCAAACCCTGCTTTGTTTCCCTAGGTATGTTTAAGTATTGCATGAATAGGAGCAGGTTACAAGAATAAATTGTTTGTGGTCTGCACCTTGGGACGAAGCTGAATAATGGTTTTTGTCTCTGTAGATACTTTGGGTCCTTTTCCTTATATTTTATGCATTTGAGCAGCCAGATCTTTATGCACATTCATAAGTATTTCAGGAAAAACAAAAGACTGGGTTGTCTGGTCCATTTTCTGGCATCACTACTACATAGTGAAATTACCATTTTGCAGTTTCCACCAGTAAATCTTTCGTCTGGTCCTAAATCCTCTGTCTAGCCCTTCCCATCACTGCTTGCAGAGCTGGTAAATTCACAGCTTCCCTGTCAGCAGATTTTATTTTCTAATTTCCTTTCTGTCTTAAAAGATTTTTCTCTATTATTTGCACAATCTGAGATTCAAACAATCATCTGTTACTTCGTTCCCATGTCTGCTGTGAAGAAGCCTCTTTCCTTCCCTTTCCAGATTCGTGCAGGTAGTTAAGGCACATTATGTTTTCCCCTCAGTCTTTATTTTTGCTAAGATATTATAGGGAGATGCCTGGAGAGAAGTGAGCATTTCTGAATTTGCTACTTGTGATACCTTTTTCTTCCTGTTGCTACATACGCACCTTGAAAAGTTGAGCTTTTCCCTGTAGATATGACACTTCGAATGCTGAGTCTGAGTTGATGCCTTCATAAAACACTTGACTATGAATTCATTCTCTTGCAATTACTGATTCACCATCCTTCCTCCAGGTACAAACCACTGCAGATAACGTTATTTGAATTTATCTATGGGAGCGATACGCAGCAGGCTCATTTCCCGAGGTTATTTTGGAATAAACAAGCAAACAAAACCAATCCAAACCAAAACATAAAAGCCCTAAAACAAACAACCAGGAGCCCAGACCTGCAGCATGCATTTTTATTCTTGTCTTTCCCATAGAAGAAGGAGGGATGTCAGAATTCAAATGTCTCACAGTATGTTCTGCAAAAGCCGTGCAGCCTGCCATTTGGATCTGTCAACATTTTATATTGTGACTGGCAAGGAAGCTGCTGTACCTTTTCCCTGCAGATTAGTACGACAGCTGTAAGAGCCATACAGAGTGACATAAGTTACACACAGTTCTTACCAGATTGGCCAGGGAGTCAGGTAAGGGAAAACTGCATGCCGTAGGTTTGTTTCTTTGGATGGTTTTTTTGGTAGATCTTGTATAAATGGGAAGCAAACCAGATTTTTAACTTGTCCTGATTTAGGAAAGTCTGTGTCTGACCTTTAAGCTGACTGGATTCAGCATACAGATTTCCTTTGACTTCTGCACACGTTAAGCTATGTTTTGCTCCTTTTGTATTCACGGGGCAGTTAAGCCCCTGCAAATCTAAAACAGCACCCGTGAGATTTCAGCCCTCCTCTATCCAGTGCCGGATAGAAGCTGGATATCTCGCATTTGAACATTTCTTAGGGGTACAAACCTTTGCTTTATTTTGAGGAAGACAGGGAAGAGGAATGGAAGACATCCTTCTTCAGACTGCTGAGCTACTTAAGTTCAGAATAGCTGTAGCATAGGGAATGTGGTTTTTAGTATTACTTTAAATCCAGTGAAGCAAACTGAAAAGCAATGCAGTTAACGCTATGCAATTAAAGTAGGGCTGTACAAGTGTGGCTGAGTGGAGACGTGGGTATGATAAGCCTAATAAGTAGTAAATCGGGGTATAAATCTGAATGAAACGGTGTTTAAGTTTTGCATTTGTTCGCTGTGCGCTGCTGCAGACCCTTTCACCGCAGCGAAAATAAACTGTAATTCCTTGAATCCGTAGCGCTTTTGTTTTCATCCTAGAGAGACACGAAGTGTGCAGCTCTCCTTAGAGAGAGCTGTGCTGGGCGCAGCTGCCGGTGGGTTTGGGTGCTGGCTGCGGCGACACAGCCCCGGCCGCACCGGCCACCCCTGCGCTCGGCTCCGGCTGCTGCGGGTACCCAGCCTGCGTGTCCCCTGACCGCCACTGCTTGCGGTTGTCTTGGGAGGGAATTTTTCTTGCTGCTTTTGTTTTTAAAATGAAATCATGTCGCTGTTGAAACGAACAGGCCGTTTTAGATTTCAGTGGAACCAGAATTTTCCCAGTCAAATGAGCCTTATTCCCATCATTACACTTAATAATTGTTCCTCAGCTAGTAACATTGTCCCCTGAAAACAGTGGTAGAACTTCCCTACCCTTCAGTGAGAGTGTGATAGGTATCCTAGTACCTCAGGAAAATGATGTTAAAACTCTAAGTGACTTCACAGAGCTCCCATACATCCTTATGGGGATGAGGCTGCTTGGTTCAGAACCCCCAGCCTTGTTTGGATTTATGTGAGGTGGTAAGGTGTTGTGATATTAATTTGATTTATTTGGTATAATTGTTGCGCTTTGAACCTGAAAACATCCTGGTCCTCATCTTTTCTCTGTCCTGTCTAAACCACATCTGTAATATCAGAACAGCCAAAGTTCCTTGCCTTCCTAATGAGACAGGCTGCTTAAGCACTAAGCCCTGGTAATCCAGTTTATGTTTTCATAATAGTAAATATAATATGAAGATACGCACAGCTTGTGCTTGATGTAAGCAGTGAGGTCATTACAGTGTTCCTAAATCCTTTTATTTTAAGATTTATTTAGTTGATAAACTTCACATGTTTGTCCTTCATTTGTCATTTCTGGCATGGGCTTTAGCCCAAAGCCAGCTTCCCAGACCTGCTACCGCTCCAGTTTAAGCTTCCTTTTGCCTGGAGATTTGTTGGTACAGGAGACAGAGATGTCATCTACGGGATGCTAAAGCGATAGGCAGAGGCTCTAAGGGATGTGACTTTTGGCTCTTTGTGTGACCTTGGACAGCCTAAGCAAGCTCTTTTCTCCTCAGTTACCCTTGTCTAAAAGTGAGAAGTTATTTCCTTCCCCTTAATCCCTAGTGTTTTCTCTTGCTCTTTATATAAGGGACTTTGCTCTTTGCACTGACACAGCGTCCAGTATGTATTTTCATAATCATTATTTACACTTTGATTAAGCATTCATATTATTCAGTAGGTGACATTAATAATATCAAAATGCCATTTTATACAATATTTAAGATCAGAATTTCCTATTGGAAATCAATGAGAACATCTTCCTAAAAAATCCATGACCTGAATGTCCCTTCTTATGTAAGAAGTATCTATATTTATCAATGCTGATACAAGATGCTGTGGTTATTGTCTGTTCATGGCCTATACAGAATTCTGTGATGCTCTTCTCAGGGGCAACCCGTTAGCTGTCAGTGGACAACTTTTAGTGTGCACCAGTATGGTTTAGATTTAAAACAGAAGCCTGGAGACGAAAGGCTCGATCTCCCATTAACAGACCCCTCCTGTGGATTAGTTTGTCATTAGACTTCAGCCTGTACGCAAGACACTCGGTTAACTAGAAGGGTTGTTCCTTCTCAAGTCCTACATGACTCAAGGTGACTGAGCAATTCCCTGCTGGAGTGGGTCTGTTCAGAATATAACTTTACCTGCTAGCCAGAGCTGGGTCAGGGAGAGAGCCTTGATTCTATTCCTAGTCCTGCGATGGCTTAGCCTGCTGGAAATTGCACCTCTGCACCCCAGTTTGTCCTGCACAAATTTAGAGACGGAGCTAGTATGTCGAGATCAGTGCCACTGAAAACAAAGGGGTGTGCATCTCTCTCTGTTCTGTAACAAAACTGTATACGGTGCATATGATACGTAACATTCGCACTTTCAAATTGCAGAGGGAATAGGGCTCTGTTTGATGAATTTAAAATTTTGTGTTTATCTTGAAATTTTTGTACATCTATCTATCTATCTCCTGTATCTAATTTAGCCTGGGGTGTAATCAGTAAGAAATTGCAGGGTAACCTCATCACCTGTAAGCATTCTAGTGGGAAAATATGCAGCACCAGCAGGAATTCAGATTAAAGATGTTAAAAAAAAAATCCTTTCATCAGTGCTTTCTTCCTCATTAAATGCGGAGTTTGCTCATAAGTATTTGCCAAATAAAAAGGGAGAAATAGGTAAAAGTTAATACTATACAATTAAGTTCCCTTGAATTTCCCCAGAAGGTTCACCTTAGCTTAGTTTAATATCCCCTCAGCTCTCCCGAGCCATCTGTTTGGCTGAGGTGCAAAACAAATGTGTACAGTGAGACGTATTTATCATGCAAGCCTTGGAGGTGACAAAAGCTCATGGGAAGCAGGTTTGCTCGCTGACCCCGCAGGGCAGTTGTTTCTTCAAGAAGTCCTTCACTAAGCAACAAAAGGCTGTTATTAGCTATCCTGGAAGACACTTTGAATAATCCAGCAAGGCAGGTAAAGCTCGTGTTAAATGATGAGTCTCGTTGACTTGATGAGCTGGGCTCAGCAGCTGTGGAAGTCAGAGGAGAGACTGACCTCAGTACCCAGCTGGATGGGGGCCCTGAGGGTCCGTATTCGGAGCAGACACAAACTATTTCCTCCTGAGCTAGTTAGAGGCAGCTGCTGATGTGAGCGGGAGAGCAAAGCGAAGCAGGACCACTGTGATGAAGGAGGGAAGCTTCCTGACCCCTGTGGTGATAACTTTCTAGCTAACCTTATTAGCGCAGCTCTGCCTCCCGGGGAGTAGATGCAAGCCTTCGGAGCACGCTGCTGCCGTCGAGCGTGGGCTCCGCACCACGTGGGGTGTGAGACCTCCGAGGCAGCGTCGGGTCCTGTGCAGCCCCGCAGGCAGGCAGGCGCTTCGTAACGGCAGATACGGGCACGGTCTAGGCAGGCTGGTCCTGTGCTCCCTCGGGACCTGGGAGTGGCCGCATTCAGGTTAATGGTCCTGGACTTATCCCTTAATGCGCGGTGTAATTCAGAGACGGGCAAAATGTGTCAGCTGCTGGAAAGCATGGCCTGAGCAGCCAGTGTCAAGGCCAAAATAGGACACTGGGACTCTGGTTCCCAATTCCCCCTCTGTCATTGCCAGAGAGTACTCTTCCCAGATCCTGAGGACTCCTGAGCCAAGACGCTGGGAATTCTCCTGCACTGTCATAAGTGAGGGGCTAACACCAACCTCATTACCCTGTAATTAAGTTTACCCTTCCCTCCTCCAGAAGGAGGGGAGGACAGCAGGAGCAAGCCCTGCAGGGCTGAACAGGCGTGACGGACAAGAGGCAGATTAGAGTAGCAGAATTGGTGGCGCGAAATGCTGAAATCCTGACTTGTTCCGTGCTTGCTTGTTGATGCTTTCAGCGTTGTTAGTGCTTTTTGGCATTAAATAAGTATGGTTTTTGCCCACACGTGAGCTCAGGCTGTTGCTGTAACTCCCTCCTCCGATTTTGGCCCGGGTACTTTACGGGTCAGGTTAGTGTGGCCCAGTGACTACTGGTCTTCCACGTTTCTCTGAAGTTTCCCTTTGAGTTAAAAGCTTGTGTGTGTAGTATGGTGAAGAGCATACTCTGCACACTGAACAGGTAGATCCTGGGTGAACAGTGAAACGTGTGCTCTCTAATTAACAAAGAACTTAAAAGAATACACTGTTTTTACTAAATGTGACCGAACACTTGCAATTCAAATGATGGTCTGCTGGGCAGCAAGCCAATCATTCTGGGGCTGGGCCCAAGTTAAACTTTTTGTTTAACTTTTAGATATTGGGGTAGATATTGGCTATAAAAATGCTTATCTCTGTCCCAAGTCTGATGTCGAGTTTAATGTTTGCAAGGTCAGGGCAGCTATGGCATGACAACTGCTGCAATAACAGCACTGCTGAAATGAAAAGGTATCAGATCAGGCAGCTGCAAAGAAACACTATGGCTCTCGTGCTCTCTCTCTCTCCTCCAGTGCTTGGTGGGTTTGGGGTTCTTGCGGAGTCCCCACCTCGGAGCAGTTGTGTTTGCGCAACTTGAGTTTCCGATGGAGCACCGGCTCTGGTTCCAGGCTTGGAGGAGCGTGGCTTACCTGGCTGTGAGCTCCAGTGCAGGCAGGTGTGGTGGGATGCTACAGAATCATGGAATCATTTAGGTTGGAAAAGACCTTTAAGATC
The DNA here is from genome assembly GCF_965183815.1 of Platalea leucorodia. Classification (NCBI taxonomy): domain Eukaryota; kingdom Metazoa; phylum Chordata; class Aves; order Pelecaniformes; family Threskiornithidae; genus Platalea; species Platalea leucorodia. The sequence continues at coordinate 4,004,624 of NC_138841.1, forward strand.
ATCAAGTCCAAGCATTAGGTGAAGCTTGAATCTCTGTGATACTTCTGCAGGAACAATCAGCTTTTTTTTTTGCATGCCAGTGTAGCGTTCTCTACCTTTGGACTCGCTGCTATTTCAACATTAGGTGTGGCTTAACAAAGATGAGTTTTTTTTATCTAAGCAAAATGTCAACAAAATTCATTCTTTGGAGACTGCTTTGATGTTTTGCTTCTCCCATATACATCAGGGGCAGGATAAGTTGTTTGGGGAGTTCATTAATATTCATAAGGTATTAGTTCTCAGCTGTTTCCAATCTAGATTCCTTTAAGGTCCTCTGAGTACGTAAATGGGCTAGCTTGACTTTCAGTGATTTTTCATACCCAACACACCCCTGTAGATAAGTAAAGGTTGGCCTTCAGCTGGGTAATTTTAAAAAATGCATTTATATTCATGAGTTATCTGGCAGTCACTATTTCAAAACCTTAGGATAGTGTTTATACTTTAAAAAAGAGAGAACAGACCTGGAGCTGCACTCAAATGTTGGCCTCAGTACTTTTATAAGTCATATTTCTATGCAATGCATCTTTAAGATGTTTTGTGCCGAGGTGTTATGTGTTAGGTTTTTCAGCCTGGCTGTGACCACACTGGAGCTCACCTCCCTCCCTTTTCTCCTTGGGCTTTCCAACACTTTGGTCATGGAATGAAAACTTCTGGGGCATAACTCCAGCGTGCGCAATGCAGGATGGCGGGGCGCTCCTCAAAACTCTTGTAGGCTGGCCCCAAAGAGGATTTTGGCTTAATGGGGTATAAATGTGGTTTTAGAAGCAGCTTTTCAGTTTAATTTCCCAGGTAAAATACTCTTTCTGATTGTAAGCTGTATCCATAGATGGGATTTGTTTTCCTTTGGTATCTATAAAATTAACTTGAATTACTCCAGATTTAAAGTATTAATTATATAAAATTGAGCCATCTCCATCTTCTCCTCTTTGAAGGCAGCTATGCTATAATGAAGATGGTGCTATGCCTAGCAGATACCACACCTTCACAAAAGCTTTTGAACTTCATTTTTTAAAAGGAAACCTGCTCTTGGCCCGCACGTTGACTGAAGTTTCTGGGCGTGCAAGGGTGGCTGTATGCGAGATACTGAAACGTAAAACTGCGTTATGTGTCTGTTCTTTAGCGCAGACGAGAGGTTGTGTTTCTTTGTTATGGTAACGGGCGCCGAGGATGCGGATGCGAGTGGCTGCGCAGGAGAGATGCTGAGCACCCAGGGCAGTATGCGTCTGTGCTTATGGCATCAGTAAACAGAGAGCACGTGCTAAGGGTTAGAGGAGATGTGAACGTTTAGACAAATGCTTACACAAACGCTGTCACCTTTTTCAAGAAAATCTGTGGTAGTGTTAGCTGTCACTGTCACCATTACACGCACAGTTCAGAGCAATTAAAGAAAACACCAGGATAAATAAATGCATGCATAGAAAAGGTTACTGCATCCAAGACAATCGTAGGTGAAGAAGTGAGCAGCTAGCGGGGACACCACCTCCATCAGACCAAGGATCTTCTCCCTAGGTACTGTGCTGTTTACTGCTTTGTCGGCCATGGACACGGGTGTAGGCAACACGGCGTGCGACACCCACGCTTCCGTTGCGTTCTCGCAACACAGGCCGTGTTCTGGATATCTGGGCATTCTTTGGGCATCTAAGAGGGAGCTAAACCCTTCTGGAACTCTTATTACATGAAAGCAAAGAACAAGGATTTTTTTAAATAGAGGAGCTGTAAAATCTGTTCGTTCAGCTGCCATGCTGCAGATTTGTTAAACGTAAGGGAATCTTTGAATTCTGGAGCTGTGAAAAGTTACACCCAACTCCTAGTTTTTTTAATTGATTACGCTCTAGTTCTTGTTTTAAAGAACTTGATTGTTCTTCAAAGCCATCTGTGAAGAGCTGTATGCTAACTGTATACCAACAAGTAATTTTTGAACTGCAAAAGTAGAAAGAATCATAATCCATCGCCAGAGATTTTGCAACTGTAGTACACGCGCATCTTGAGGCTGCAAGTATTTTATATTGCTATTTTTGAATCTTTGACTTACTTGAAAAGAACTTGATGCTTGTGTGCTTTTATGTAAATTGGGCTCCGTCTGTCACTGCCTATTGTACCTAAAGGGTTTTAGGCTTTTTTTTTAGCAAAGGCACAAGACTATTTCTACTGAAATAATCAGTGTATGCACATCCATGACATAACATTTTTCCATAATCATAGCGCAATTAACCATGGATAGAAATGGGAGGAAGAATTTTACAGCTGTCCTGAAGATACCATGGAATAGTTTATATTTTAAAGGCAGAACCCTTCTTCAGTTCTGAAGTATTTAACTGTGTGTGGAATATTAACTTGGGAACAGGCGTGCCTGCTCAGGCCAATGACCTAGTTAAGGTGGCAAATACCCCAGCAAAACTTAGTGGCTATCAGCATCGTTGTAATGCTGCTTGCCACGTAGGGATTACACTGTCTTCTAAAGGAGAGGACCCTATGAAAGCGGTTTAAAGGTATAAAACTACCCAAAGATCACGCAGAGAACAAAGACTATGCAAAGGAACAAAGCTAAACGTGGAAAAGCTTTTTAAAAATAGTATTTGTCCCTTTTCCTGTTTTTAAGGGGTTAGTAAACTGTAATAGCGTATTATAGAAAATGGCTTTCTTGTCTAGAAAGGCACATCATTAGAAGGTGTCCTAGGTGATTACAAACGGTGATTATAGGTAACCTATTGCTCTGCTACACCCAGCAACATTGGATTCACCATCAGTCTTAGGCCTATGAATCTATATATACATGGAACTGAGAAAGAATGCAGTACCGAAGATAATTACAACTCTTAAATCTATATGCGCGAGTCTAAATGTTCTGGTAAAGTCCATATGATAAAGTTTGAACTTTTATCCTCTGGACTGTGCTTGGTTGTGAACTAGGGACTTAAAATCCTGGCAGAGGAGGCATTTTCCTACTTCACTGTGGTTTTCAAATTGTTATTAATAAAACATAGTGCTGTCTATCTCTTGATGCAGAGAGACCTTAGTCTTAGTACATGCCCTTCCCATTTATTATTTATACAGGCATTTAACAGCTCTGACATATTTTAACAGAAACACTAGGCAGTTGTTGGCAAACCAGAATTAGCAACAAATAATATTTGATACTTCAAAAGATTTCAAAAGGGGTTTTTTACGCATGTGTAATCTAATGCGAGTAATACCTGGGCCTCCTGGGTCACGGGAGGAATGGTGTTGCATGTGTTGTCTTTTTCTTAACTTCAGCAGTTTTACCTCTTGCCTTTTACTTCCAAGTTAGAAGTACCATTTAAATCAGAGGGTATTTTATATATGTGTGTGTGTATATATGGCTGCTAGTTTAATTTATATATGTAGCAGGGGTTGAGTAAGAGGTAAAGAGATTAATTGCGCCTTCTTATTAGCATCTTGGAAAGTCGATTGCCTTTCCTTGCCTGTTCTCGTTTCCTGATGGATGAATGCTCCCGTGAACGTTGAGAATTCTGCCTCCTTCCGTGGGGGATTACCCAGGCTGCTCCTGAAAGCACTGCTGCAAGTTCAGATAGGTTTAATAGCAGCTTTCCAAAGCGAGAAGATAACCAGGAGAGAGTGGTCCAGACTCTCCTGAGAAATTTCCCTGAGCAAAGACGTGGGCAAACCAGAAGGGCTGACTGGAGGAGGTCACACCTCCCAAGAACTTTGTTTAAAACCAATAAGAAAGGCTAATAGCTTCAAGAAGTCAGCTACGTGGAGATTTTGACTTGCATCTCTGGTACCCTTGAAAACAACGACAAATCTCATGTTTTGTCCCTGTAATAAGTAAAAATAAACAGAGTAAGACCCCAAGTTCCAAGAATAAGGAGAGGAAGCTCTATCAAGCGCTTTAAGAAAAAAGCATTGATCCTGCACTGCTGAAGTGAAGGGGATTTTACGGTTGACTTTGAGGGAAGCAAAAACAAGTCTTTGAACTAGATTACTTCTAATTTTCATAGCACTGTGAAAAATATCTCCAGCTTATATGAAAATAAGTTAGCATTATCTCCACTCACAGGGAACCGAAGCTTGGAGAGTGTGCGCCTTTCTGAAAGTCAAACAGGAAACTGGTGACAGAGTTGGGAGCCAGACCTAAATTTCTCAAACTTCAGACCAGTGAAAGGACCCACACGTTGTAGAGGCAAAGTGACTTCTTGTTGCATTTTCCAAACCTAAGAATTCATATGATGAGTCTGAACCTCCTTTTCCAACTTCTTTCTTGCGGTGTAGGTTAAAAACTTGGAAGTAGGTTACAAAGGACTTGAGTGCTGAAGAACAATTATTCCTCTAGTGACTTCCTTGGTGGCCTAGTTCTTGGGCAGCAAAGTCATAGGAGACAGAACATTTCAAATCGCACTAAACAAATGCTGGAGGCACTTTTAGGAGAGGTCCAGGGAGATACGCAAAGAAAAGTGAAAAGCTACTATTAGTTCTTTAGGAACTGCTGGTTCTGAACTGCTTAACAGGTCCCCTGAAGGAGGGAAGCTGAGGGCAGCAGGGTCAGGACGCCCAGGGCAGGCTCTGCTCTGCTCCGCTGTGCTGGGAGGCAGCAGCAACAGCTCGCTCCGGGTCTAGTGCAAGGCAATGCTTTCGTGAGACCGGCAGATTGCACTTGAAACATCCTCAAGTGCCTTTTCTCCATCACCTTCTCCAAAACATGGTATTGCTGATGACCCTGGGTTAGTCCAGTTCTTTAAATTGATTATGTATTTTGATGAGTATTTGATTAGAAATTGCATTTAATTCTCAGTTGAATGACAAGAAAAAAAAAAAAAGAAGAAGAAAAGAAAAAGCCCCCTGCTGTTAAATGCCATCTCTGGTCACTGGAGACAGATTTCAAGTGTTTTCTTTAAGGTGCAAAGGCTGACTGCCCTTGGAATGCCCTTTCTTGAGTCGCTCGGCTCTGTTAGGTTACTCACAACCACAGGAGCCTACTTTGTATAGGGAGGGAGAAAGAATGCATGATCTTGTATTTAAGGTTTTATGGGACATGAAATAATTTTGCTGGTTAAAAGCTAAACTTTATAGTGTTTCTATTTTTAATTAAATATTAATTGCAGAAGATGGCTCTGGAAATGGCTGCTCAGATCATTTAATCCATATAGATGACCTTTACGTTGAATTTATTCTCTCAAGCTTACACTGCCCTTCAACCCCATCTGGGGACTGACCTCGTCTGGCAGGCTGTTCCACTCTTAATTAGAAAGATGCCTAGCTTACGCTCATCTTTAATGTTTATTAATGTTCCTTTGCTGAGGACGCTGTAGGATGGAGAGCTGGTGATTACGGTGCTATAAAGTTTCCCTGTCAGTTCTTTATGTACAAACAGCCTAGTTGTTCTTATACGGCTTTTGAGAGTTGGACGTACTTCAAAGGGATAAGAAAAGGGGGAACAGTTTCTCCTGAAGTCGAAAAGCAAGCCCACCTTATATGTTCTTGTAGTGGAACATAAGCATTATTTGAATAAAAATTTTTTTTTTCTCTCCTAACCATCTGACTTCATTTCTTTTGATGCTGATAAGCAGCTTTGTGCAGCATGAAATTTTCTACCGTGGTTCTGAGTTGCCTGAGAATTCAGGTATGAACCATCAGCCAGCCAGAAAATGTGTATTCATGTGCTGAAAGTCTTAAAAGGATTAGGTTCATTTGCAAAATACCACTTTCTACTAAGAGGTGTGATTCTGCCTCTTCTGTTAATGCACAATGTCACAAGCACTACTTTGGTTGAAGATTGTAATGTTAATTAAAATGGAAAGTTAAGGGGGGAAAGGCAAGTGTAAACCAATCTATTCTAGTTGCTTGGCTGGAGGACACCTGTGAGTAGAGGCTTGCGCCAAAGGGGAGGTTTTAGCTTTGCACTTTAAATTACTTGAGTTGCTCTGGCACACCTCGCTTCTGGTCCCCCACTGATCTGCCGCTGACATACGCTGAAGTACGCGGCCTTTGGTGAAAACAGAAAAACCCCAAACGTTTACATCAAAGGACCAAGAGACTTAGTGCCAGGGAGCTTAGAAACACTCTGGCTGCGGGAGTGTGTGTGATGGTCTCCTGGAGAGGGCTCTCGTTTTCAGAGCTTGATTTGGGTTGATGTGATCAAGGAGCGGGCTGGTTCGGGTGGTCCCAGCAGATCCTTTGCAGTACCGCCGCTCGGCTTGCCTGAAGAGCAGTAGTTGCTCGTGTAGCCAAAGATCACGATGCTTGTGATGCTGGCTACAGCTGATGTTGTTATGGAGCGCAGAGGAGGGCATGCAAAGCAAGAGGAAGACTTTAAAATTATTCTTAGAAAGTCTGGTTTTCCTCTCTGGGGTGACAGTAACCACCTTCCGTGCTGTTTAGGATAACTTCGTGGCAGCTGAGGCCTATCAGTATGTTGCTTCGGCTTGGGGATTTGACACATGGATAAAGTCCCTTAAGCCTGCTCCCGAGGATTTGGAGATTTTTGTAAAGCTCAAATGCACAAAGCAGGCTCTGAGCTGTGGCTGCGAGATGGATCAATGAAACTGCATTTAACTTCTCAAGCAAAATCTGCCATGTTCCTTCTCTCGCATCCTCTCCTGGAATTTCTGTTTAATATTTAATAATACTGTTGCTGCCTTTGCTGTTGTTTTCAAACAACAGTCTCCAACAGTGGGCAAAAATCCCTAAGAAACAAAAGCAATGAGCTGTTTAAGCATATTTCCTAGGCCTCTCCCTATCTCTGCCCTCCAGTTATAGCAAGTCTATTATAATTCAAATCTAAACATAAAACAGCCAAAATTCTTCAGCTGGAAAGTTAGAAATTTCTATGCTAATAAGCCTAACAGAAGGGCTATGGAAGCAGCTGATTCAAAGTGACCCAATAATTCCTCCCATCTCCTAGATTTACAGCCCCGTTAACTTTTGTTCCAAAGTATCATCTGGCGCTCAAGTGGTATATGAGTTTGCTTTCCCCCCAAATCGCTGTTCTTGCTTTAAAAAGCCCCAAAGGAATGCCCCGGCGCCTGTGCTTTAGCGGGTCCCCCAGAGCCGGGCCCGGGCTGTGCTGTCCCCCTGCATCCCCCAGGCAGGCACAGCTGCACCGGCAGCATCGAGCCAAGCAGCTTGTTTATCTGGTCTGAGCAGAGGAATGGCACGGGAAGATCTGTATCTTATCGATCTGGTTTGAATACTGTATAGACGTGTCAACACCTTCCCCTTCGGGGGCCTGCTATAACATTTGGAGACCTCAACATCTCGGCATTTTTTTATCAGTGCAATGGCAGCTAGCATGGTGCACAAGAAAACTAGAAACAGTCATTTTCTGCTGCCTGTTCTTTGTTGGGGAAACAATCCACTGGCTAATAGCAGAAAACCTGCATTTTACAGCCGATACCATAAATCATACCATTAAAATGCCTAGTGCCTTAACTCCCTTATCCCCAGCTCTTTTATTCCACTCGTTATGGGAACAGCCGGTGAGAGCTCCGGGCCAGGCTCTGTGGCCTCCACCAGCAGTACCGCTTGCCTTGCTGCAGGACCCGGCCAAGGACGTGTGTGAAACCGCTCCTTGTCTATATGTACCCAGCTTTGCACACATGGATTGTTTTATGATTTACCTTTTCTGTGTACAACAACCATATTGAGCAGGCACAGAGTACTTTTGGACCCCCAAATTATGAGACCTAAAAATCCAGCTTACTTGAAAGAGTAAATACATAGCGATCAGCTTCACTGGAAACTTAACTCGCAGGGTCTTTCACATCAGTGCCTTTTGCCAAAATATTTGTGAGGTGCCAGTTGCCAGCTGATATCTATTCATCAGCCTGTCTGAAGGGATTGTCAGTCTCGGTTCTGCCTCTAGCAGGCCATAGCCGTTGCCTGGCATGGGATCAGAAATACCGTTCTGAGACATGCGGTACGTAAGTGACGTGTAGCGTGAGAGCAGCTTCGGCTGCTGTGCCGGGCCCTTTGTACTCCCCAGGTAATTGGAAATCTTCGCTTTCCTACGTGCAGGTCTTAACCAGCTTACAAAATTGTATTGTTGACTTTATGCATGGATAAGAAAAGTAAATTTGATTATTTCTCAGCCATGCGTTGCTGTCTATAATTGCATAGATTTGGACTTTAATTAGTCAGATTACTTCCTCAGTTCAGGGTTGGACAGGACAATAACATTCACATAAAATGCTAAATGAACGTCCCCTTCTTATCAAACCCACACCACAGCTCTGGGTCCTAGTATTCCAGACCCTTGAAAGGTATCTGAGGTTGGAATTAGATGCTGGATCTAACCATTGCAATTAGGTCACGCTTAATGCATGTGTTTGCGTTCTGGATTTGTTCTGTTCTTGTGGCCTCGTGTATTTGTATGCAAGCTGGTTTTGTACAGCAGGAAAAAAGTTCCTGGAAACATACTTGACTGAAATGCGTATGTGCAGTTTGCACCCTTGCTCAAGCTTCTACACCTGCAACAATTTGCACAGGCATATGGCTTTTGAACCACAGGTGCTTCATAAAGAGATACTAAAGACCAATGAGTGCGTTGTACAAATCGAATTTTAAAATTAAATTTCCAGTGCCTAGAGAAAAAGATTGCAGGAAGCTAAAAAAAGATCTGAATCTGATGCTGACTATGAATACATGAGCAAGTCACACTTCAATAATCTTCATATCTTAAGAACCAGTACCTGGAAAAAATGCTCAGCAGGCTCTGTTTTAACCTCTGTCTGCAAGCCTGATGTTCTGACTGCACGCATGTCAACCACTTAAGTACTCATGCTATTCAGTTTTGCTTCATAGCTGAATAATATTCCTTGTGCAAAGTAATGCTGGGCTGCTTGACTGAGTACTTCCAACCATCTAAATCTTGGGGTAATTATTTTAATAAATATGAATTGTGGGACTCCTGCCTAGATGTGTAATAGAAATCTAATCTATAATACAGATGGAAGGCAGTGCAGCTGCACTGTGTTAATTAAGTATACACCAAACATATGGCAATACACCTCCAGACCAACAGGCACAGAACTCTCTTGGATGCAGTTAGCTCTTGTGCATGCATAAAGAATCAGTCATGAACACAAAAAAAATGCATAAGTCATAACCTCTGCCTGATGAAATTACTAGTGCTAAACTACTTCACTTACATTGCAGAAATGTTTATCTAGTCATTGGAATGCTGGTGAGGTCGGGGTGTTAAAAAGAAAAAAAATAATCTTATTTTCTTCTCTTTCTGATTTTCTTTGCTATGCGATTCCCACATTAGAGCTTTGCCTCTGAGGAACCAGAGGAGTGGCTTAGAGAAATACAACCCCAGAGGGAATGATATTCCATTGCCCTGCAACTTGTGCAGTTATTTATACAGGTTTAAAATAGATGAAATATTGGTGTAAAATATTACTTTGTGATATAGTCTCGCTCGCACTCTTGATGTGAATTTGCATCAAGATGCGTAAGGTTCACAACAATAAAGTTTTGACCCGATCGGTAGATGCTATAGCCAAAGAATAACGGGTACCAGGGCACGTAATCCTGCATCATTCGCCGTTGTTTGCGAGAGCAGTCTTGGATGCCCAGGCTCTGGTGTGATGGACACTGTGCAAGATCACATGTGATGAAAAGCTGTCTCTGTTGATGTAAGTGACAAATCACCCCTGACTTCGGTGACACCTGGATTTCCCTCATAACAAAGCTATAAACGCTGCCTCAAAGAGTTTACAATCACAGTACAAGGCAAAAGGCAACAGGTGAATACAACATAAGAAGCAAGGAACAACACTAAGACAGTTTTGATTAAAAGATGGCTTAAGGGTAGTCTGAGCCCGTTTCCACCAAATGGCTTTTTTCACGATTGCCAATAAAATCCTGCTGGCCCGTTCCTGAGTGTGCAGCCGCAACGGGCAGCGCTTTCTCCTCTCGCTAACAACTATTCTGAAGTTTCAAAGCGTCACATTAATATGGTCTTTGTTTCATGTTGCTTATTTTGGAGAGTGGGGGAACTTCACTTCTCTTTGGATTGTACCTTGGAGGGGTTTGTTATTTTTCAATCAGACACATCACACTGGCTGCCTTTCATTTGCACAGATTTGGGAGAGTATTGGTCCCTTCCAAGCAAAGCAACCCATGTGTCTCTCTTCATTAATTTGAAAAAACAAACCAAAAAAACCCACAACAAAAAAACCAAACCACAAATACCCCCCACCATTTTCTCAATGAAACTTCATTGCCCCTTGAAATCCTTACTGGTTTCTACGGTTTTTACCAGACCTGCAACGCAGCCCTTGTTTCCAACAGCACCTCTTGCTGGAGCCAGCTGCACAATCTGCCTCGGCTCCAAAAAGGGAGACTTTGAGAAGAGTAAAGTTTATCGAAGTGCAGGGAGTCTGAACAGTGTTCCCTTGGAGGTACAGAATGAGATTCAGGTCAACTACTTAAGATACAAACAGGTTCAGCTATGCCGCCTTCTTCTTCTTCTTCCAGTAAAGATAGATATCAGCTCTTAGAGCAGATGCTTAACACTGGCTTTTCTTATTCCCAGCCTGATACAGCAGCCTATAATTACTTTTCACACCTTGGCTATGTTTAACTCCCCTCTGTCTCATCTGTTAATCTGCTAACAAGCAGCAAATGTGTTTTAGAGTCAGATCCAAATGGGAGGCCAAGACCTAATGGTTCACCTTATGAGGGAGCCGCTCGGAGGGCACAAGTCTTAAATAACTTTTGAATATCTTTAATTCATGTGGTTTTTTTACAGTCTGGACAAAAGTGAGAGTGTATATCTTAATATTAATGCAGCAAGTTGTAAATGGACTAAAAGCTGGTTGCATAAAATAATCTTTAATTTCCTTTTGGTGCTAGTGAAATGATTTAGTGGAAGTGAAAGGCACCAGGTTTACAGCCTGGAAGCACCTTGCAGGTGGCTGTCCCGAACAAGCCCCAGCTATGGCTTGGCTGTAGCTGTTGTCACAGAAGGCAACTTCCATTCTGTCAGTTTTGTGGCAGTTTATGGGTTGTTCCAAAAGAGACCAGTTAGTGGGTATCCTGGGAGTGGGGGAAAATGGTAAAGATGGATCTCCTTCCAGCAGAATTTGGATTAATATATCCAGAGGATATACCACAAACAAAGACGCCCTGCAGGTGGTTAGGGGTTTTTCTAACAGTGCTTCCTGCACTGTGATGTTTTGATGAAAATTTGGGTTTTATTCTGAATCATTAAAATTCAAATGATGAAAATCCTAGGACATTCAGGCTGATTGAAACACAGATTGTGCATTTTTTGACTTACGTATGTCTTTTCTTCTGCATCAACATTTGAAAACAATAAAACGCGTGACCTTTGAAAAATGTTAGCCAGGTCTTCCAGCGCTTCTCGTTCTTGGTTGTTTCTCGTCTTGGCTCTGAGGGAGCGAAGGCACTGGTCTCGCTCGCTGCCCCAAAGTGAAAAGTGGTGTGTGTTGTCAGGAGCCGGAGGGCAGAATGTCTTTGACTCGGGTGAATACAAGGTGCAGCACTGGACAGAGGGGGACAGCACAGTTTCATTCGTCTTTGAAAAAACATGATGTTTTGGTGAAAATGGAATTGTGCCAATTACGTTTTTTTCTGATGAAACTTTATAACTGAGGAACAAGCAGGCAGCCAGATGTGTAAAACACAAGTTTAGGAGATGGGAGACTGAATATGGACATTGGAGTTTAGTCCTTCTCTCGGTGGCTGTGGAGTAGAGCTGGACTTCTGCCTCCGTGTCCTTCGCAGCCAGTACCTGCCGTGCAAGGTGCTGTGGTGGGAATCTCCTCCCCGCTCTCAAAATCTTCACAAACAAAACGTATTGAGACCACTGTGAATCCAAACGGCTTTTGCTTCACTGATGTAGGCACTACCAAACTTAAAGCAATGGCAAGTATGTTGTTACATAGTGCATAAAAATACTGTGGACCCTTTTGCTGTAGGAGTTGAGGATCCACAAACCTCTAAGTGTGTATTTAAAAAAAACTAAATCTATAAACATCTGTTGTAGGTCAGTGCTGGAGCCCAGACAGATGTTTAGGTGGACTTTTGTATAGCGAGCGTGGTTTTATATTATATTGCCTGGGTCTACTAGAAACACGCTGCCTGCTTATTTATCTCGCTCATAAATTTTGACTTCATAGGTCAGATCTTCTTTGTCTGGACATAAATGAAGAACAGTTCTCTTTTTTTTGCATTTGTGCTCACTGCTACAGCAGTCACTGCTTCCTTGTTGCTGTGTCTGGAATATAAAATTTGGACTTGATCTGAAGCCAGCATAAGCAGGAGGATAACCTCCGCCTGCCATGCTCGTCTTCACACTGACTGTCATTCACAAACTCACACCAGCATGTGATGCTCATCTCAACAAGAAATAGTTCCTTTGCGTCAGTGTGTGAGCCTGATTTTTATTCATTTGTTCGTTTATTTATCTATCCATCATTCCCTCAAATTGTTTGCATAAGAATGGAGATTAAAACTTCTGCAATAATAGCTGGAGCTGAAATTGGATTCTAAGCTTCCCAGGCCATGGGATGATTAGAGTTGTCAGAGCATGTTCCCGGAGAACTCTCTCCTCGTTAGCGGCTGTGATGTCCTGAGCGGGCTGTACCCAGCCCGGCTTTCCCTGCAGATTAAAGGAAGATTGTTCTTTCATTTTCATATTCTGCATCTCTCATTTGCCGAAGTAAATAAATTGAAGCTGCTTGTGCTATTTGTCCTAAGTCTCTTTTCCAAAGAGCTGCCACTGATTATCGACCTTTTTTATTTTCCATTGTTAATCCTCCCTCCTTCCTTCAGTGGTCTGTTCATTTACTAATCCCATCTGTCATGTATGTAGATGTTAAGAGATGGAAATCTAATCTCAATGTGGTTTTAGTTCTCTGTCTAATGTATTTATATAGATTCACAGGATATAAGCTTTTTTGTTACGGGGTTCTTAGCAAAGCAGGATGCCTAAATGACCATCGCTACCTGGCCTCACAAAGTGAATCCAGACACTTATGGATTTGCCATGGATTTGCCATTCAAAGGCGGGCCAGGTTTTTTAGAGTTATGAATTGCACTGTTATCCTTCCTGATAACTTCACTGAGACAGAAGTGGTCTGTTAAGAGGTTTGGAGCCTTTCCCAACCAACAAACTTCTTTAAATAGGATACAGGCAGAGCCTAGCGCTCTAAAGCTGGAGCCAGAACTCCTCTATGGAGATGAGAGGCAGAGCAGGGCCTCGTGCTGTCGTGTATGCATGGCATATCCAGGATGGCTGGTGGTGGTACAGGCTGGATTTAGGATGCTAGTTCCCGGTGAAAAATCCATAGGCTTGCAGCTCTCAAATCATTTAGTAGCTGCTGGAAACTGTGGGCTAGATCCTTAGAGGAGGAAGGACAGATTGCCACTCCCCGGCTCTGCTGTCTCTCTCAGATGCTCCCACCAGCTTCCATGACCCCAGGACGGGCATTCGTAGTCCGGGTCCCAAGGTGGGAGAAGGGTCTTCTGGTAGCTCGTTCAGGACGGAAACATTTTAAGGTGGTTGGAACTTCCCCCCAAAAGGAGCTTAATTTAATTTGGGTGTCTTGAATAGCCCTGGCCAAGCTATAACCTGCCTCCCAGTGTCTGATGTCCAGAGGAAGATGCAGAATTTCCTAAAGGCTTAACCAAATGTGCAGTTAGTGAGGGCAGTTTATCCCTATGCTGAGGTTGTTCAGCTCCTTGTATAGCATTTTCTTTTTTTAGCTTGCTTGTCTCATTCTTTAAGAACTGCGAATGGGCCACTCATATGCTAATACCTCTGCTTTTGGATTGCAGCTTTAGCCTTTCCCTCTGTGAATAATCTGCCTTCTCCCTTAGGTTGTTCCTCCCTTTCCTGCTGCCACATGCTCCTGTGGTCTGGGGTTATTCAGCTCAGTGCCATGGCCATGCATGTCATCCCATTAGACCGGTGCCCCACCAGTTCAGACCAGTTTCAGACAGTTTCTTCTCTGCCTTTGGCTCTGTTGGAGGCATTTGCACGTCTTCATTCCTGGGTGACTGGCTAAATGCTGGGGTGCTGCTGGATATCCAGTGCATCGTGCAGCACCCCAGCCCCAGCCCTGCCTCTGCGAGGAGCAGCAGCTGCAAACCGCCTCTGCGGATAACTCGGGATCGCTGCATGCAGCCTTGCAGCTTAAGGATGCCTCATGCTTATTAAACCCTTGCATGACTTGGATTTTTGTTTCTCAGGATGCCATCAACTCATACACTGAAAACTTTGGTCTCTGGCTGCAGGTGCCGCTTCTCAAGCATTGACTCCTAGCAGCAGCATCCAAAGCTGGAGAGATGCAGCAGTTTCTGAGCAACTGTTGTGCAGGCCTCGAGAAGCTGGCACAGGCATGTCACAGAGCAGCGGCTTTGGGAGGTGGGGAGGATTGACAAGTTTAACGTCACAAGCGTGTTTCCAAATGAATCTGTTGTGATAGGTATTAGTCATAAGTATAAACTGCAGGGAGATTTGCATTTTATTCTCTTTATCCTACTTCAATCCTGAAGAGCCCCTTCTGCCCACCCCAATTTGGCATATTTAAGGGGATTTGCTGCATTTTTAGTAATTAAAGGTCCTGGAGAACAGTGAGCTCGTTTGAATTGAACGAGACGTGTGCGCACTCCGGCCTGGATGAACACCGCTCTCTGTGCCCGAACGCCCCACGCACCCGCATGGGCATACCCCGCGCTTAGCGTGCCGTCCAAATCACGCTGGCGTGGCGCTGGGTGAGTCCTCGGGAGCCAGTCTGGTCACCGGGTGTTTTGCGCCCATGCCCGTTGTGAATCCGCACTTCTGCCTTTGTGGGTTTTCTTTTCTCCCCTCTGGATTTTCTGGGGGTTCTCTGCTGCTGGCTGAGCCCCAGCCGAGCCCCCCGTTGCAGCCCTGGGGCAGGGGTGGCGAGGGGCAGCGCGTTCGGCCTTAGTTTGGCAGCCGTTCCGCAGAGCTGCTTATACGTCTCAAACACGGCGTGACTTACATACTAATAGTCTGGATTTATCTGGTATCTGTCATACGCGGGTCTCATTGCATTTTATGACCTTTAATTAATTAAGCTTCATAAAATCCTAATCATGTAGGAATTATTAATCCTGTTTTAAATTAACTGGCCAAAGAGAGGTGAAACGTCTTACCAGTCTGCGGATACCTGATTTGAACCCTGACGTCCTGCTGACTCCAGCCTTGCTGTAACCCAGCAGGAAAATTTGCTTCATAGAGAACTTCAGGTGAAGTCTTTAGGTATAAAGTTCCTGTGCTAAATTCCCCCCGTTGCAAATGGATGCCACTCCTTTGACCCTGATCAAATCGTGGGTGTCTTACAGTAGGACCAAACCACAGCTCTTCCCTTTGAAAGAGACGTTCTCAGTAAAAGCAGAAGTGAGAATTCCCTCTCCTCCTGGCTGCTGTGCCAAGAACTTTCACATGACTCCTTAATTCCTTTTGCACAAATGCAGAAGGCAGTCCTATTTTATCAATCTTAGCCTGGGATTTCTTGGCATTAACTGACTTGTAATTTTCTTTGCAAGGAAAGTTTGTAAGTGGTTATTTAAAGCTCTGTTGCACCTCCCTTGCGAGGTGTACCATATCTCTGTCCTTCCCAGGAAGGAAGGAATTCTGATGAGGATGTGTGTTCTGGCTACATTTCACTGAGTCTGTAGCCAGGCAGGAGTGTGGGGTTACTGGTGGATGTTGTAAACGCTGTATTTTGTGTGTGTGTATTCATAATCTTCTAATCTTTATGATCGTTGCAATTTGATTTTGCCGTGAAGGGCACACACGTAGGCAGCAGTACCTGTGACCACAGGGTTGGTTGTAGGCAAACTGTTTCTCAGCCAGAGCGCTAATCTGCAGATTGCATATAAAAATAATCTCACATAACATTCTTCCTTTAATTAAAAAACCCCCAAACTTCTAAGTGAAAGTCTGCACTTATCGCGTCGTTCCGTGAAGAGTGTGAGATGTGAGGAAAAGAAATGTATTTTGCTCAGTGACGAAGGAAAGCTGACAGCTTAGTATAACATATTATTTTCAAGGAACAGTTTCACAAGTACTGGAGATCCCTCTCTCCCTGAAACAGCCCATTCTAATATCATTTTTGCCAAAGACTGCACGAGCTGAGACACAATGTGTGTTGTGATTCTGCTTTGATGTGCCACGATGCCCGCAAGTGCTTCGTGCAAGAGGCGGCCCTGATGGTGACTGGAAAGTGAGATTGGTACCCATGTTTCTTGCATTTTATTTGGAGCTCTAATTACTTATTGCATGACCTTGGGCAAATCCGTATCTTCCCCTCTGCCGAAGGGCAGAGCAGAAGAAGACTTTCCTGTGTTCGCTGGCACCGGGTACCTTTATGTTGATAGGATGGAGCTGGCCACCTTTCCTGTCTGTGAGATGCCCTGTGGTCTGGCTGTAGCTGGGAGGCTCCGGAGGTTGTCCGAGCAGGAGCGTTGGCTTGGGGAGGGCAGAGCTCCCGCTCAACCCCTGTGAGCAGCCTGGCAGCAGCCGACTGGAGCCTGCGGACCCCGGGAGCAGGAGCCTGAGCCCGGCAGAGCACAGGCAAGCCGGCGCGGGTGGGGAGGTGTCCTCGCTTGTGGCACACTTCTCATCCCAGCAAGAGGAGTTATTTCCCTGGGAATGCTGTCATGGCCCCGGTGTCGACCCTGATGGGTGCCGTACTGGTTTCATCACTGTCTGTGAACTCTTAGTGTGATTCAGGCTCTTGCCTTGGTCGGGCTTTGTAGTGACTTGTACCATTGGCTTCTCTAGTGTTTGCTGTTAGCTCTTGTTACGTACCCTTCCCTAGAAGACATGAAGGCCTGTTGAGTGTCCTAGACAAGTGATATGTAGCCCTCTCTTACTGGTTATGAGTTGATGCTGAAAGGCTAAAACCCCACAAAGACAACAGCAGTATAATATCATATGTCCTCTGTGCAATGGTTTGGTTTCATGCTTATTATAATCCACATGAGTCTATGGAATTAATCATAATGCCAGCGCTCCCATCCAGCTGCCTCAAAGCTCTTTTCAGACATTAGTCATATTAGTCTCATAGTCCCTGTCTGAGGTGAGAAAATGCTGGCTGTTATCAGCATCATCTGGCTGAGAAAGCTGCCGGTTGGAGGGGAATACGTAAAAACGCACCGGTGTCCTGTGCAAGGGCTGGGAGTCGAGTCTCTGCTCCCCGCTCCTTGCCCGCTGCTTTGTCCGCACCAGCCCAGCAAAGGGCGAGCCGCCCGGTCCCCCCGCGCCGGCCCCGGCGTGCGGGAGAGCTTTCGATTTGCCTCTGGGGATGGGGTCACCGGCCAGCTCTGGGGCTGTGAGGGCTGGTGAAGTCTCATCTGCTTACAGCTGACTTTCTCCCTTGCCTGGCAAGCACTGCAAATTGCTAACATGATGGAGAACGAAACAGGAACCTGGATCTTGCCACGTTATGCAGGGATTTGCTAAGAGATGTGAAATCCTCTCTTGGGTTTTCTTCAGTTCCCCTCCTTCCCAAATTTGCTGTCTGTGAGATGAGGACAGCCCCTGTGCTCTGTCACACCAAAACACCGTACACAAAACAAATCTTCTTGGGTTCTGGAGCATCACACGACTCCTCCGCGGCCCCGCAGTGTGCCCCAGTCACCAGCGTCCGGCAACACTCTGAGTCCAGAGAAAAACATCTCCACAGTTATGCCATAAGAACAGTTTTTCTTGCCTGAACAGTATTTATGTGCTTAGGGTGACTCTCCAGCTCTCAATACGTGCAGCATGCACTGACAAATATTTCTGTGGGGTCATGTCACCTTGAGAAATATGCTTTGCTACACGGAGCTGCTCACCCAGCATCGCTTTCCTTCCAAGCTGGGCCCTGCACATTAATCTTATGGCACTGCCAAGATCTGTATCTGCTGAACGCTGTTTAGAAGATTAAAGGGATATTATGAGTAACAAGTTCTATTTCGCTCTTTGATGCTATTTCTGTGCCAAAACAGTTGAAGTGGAGTGAATGGGTCAGAAAAGGCTCCAGAACCCGAATGTTTAGCCAGGGTTTTTGTAGCAGTTGAAATGAGTGAATGACAAAGTTGGTGTAGGCTGTACCAGATAGAGCATACCCGGCAGAGGCGCGGGAACGCTAATGCCGGCGCAGCAGAATTGGCTTGTCCTGCTTATGGAGGGGATGATGTGATGCGGTGGGTCTGGGGTCTGATGACACTGCTGTTATTTTCTGCCCGATGTCCTCCGCGTAGGCTTGGAAAATGTTTGCAGTACGGAAAACCAATGCTGCATGCGTTTGCTTTCTCTTTCTCTGTATCGCACCGCCTGCCATGGCAGAAACGATCTCGTGTCCATCCCACCTGCTACGCGCTGCCTTTGGCGGAACCGGTACTTGGGAGTTCAAGGAAAATGAAACATTTTATTATTTATTTCCCTGTGGTGATCCCTGTACGCTTGAGTCATGAGATCTGATGACATTTACATTAGCGTGTTCATCAAATTATCCATACTCTTAAATCCAGATACACAGGGTATTATCGGTAAAAATATTCTTCCTCTGTACTTGTTTCTGGACATTGGTCTGTTTTAAACACTTTCACTTTTCTTACTGCTTTGGGCGTATTCGTGAGGCTTCTTGTTGTCCTCATCTATCTACAGTGTAGGTAACCAGAGCTGGGAATGTTTTCCATTGTGGTTTTAAATGAAGCTTATATCTATGTAAGCATGTGTATATTTGTATACACCCAAATATATATGTATCTGTGTTATTTAGGCTATCTTTAAACTCCCACAAATCTAGCTTTTGTTAAGTCAAAAAGCTGCATAGAGTGGAAATGGGAGGCTCTGAGTTAAATTATGTCAATGATTTTTGATCACAGTGAACCCAGGGACTCGCAAAACAGGAATTTTGTAATTAGAAATACTGTTTTGAAATTTTTTGAGAAACTGCTAGAAAATACTGATAACCTTGGATTTTATCTGAAAAAGGAAGATTAACATCCTGATCACAAGGAATAATTGTTACAATATTTCACATTGCACTGAAGCTTATTGCTAAAGTCCTCTGTTTGACACTGGTGAATATTCTGCTATTTTATCTTACGCTGACTTGCATAGGAAATGTAGAATTCTGTCAGGAGTGAAAAGTAATGGTGGCTTTCATTTAAAATAAATAAATAAAAGCAGACGTTACTCAAGCTACCTGGGCTTTGCTGGAATGAGGTTTCCACTGTGCCTTTTGAGCACGGTGAGAAAGACCTGGCAGCAGGTTATTAACCAATGCATCAGAAAAACGCCATTACTTTCCCTATCAACTCTATAACCTTCATCATGATTAAGACTTATCTAGTACTCGATAAAAAATGTCCCAAATTCTACAGTAAAAGGAGAAAACTGTGTTAAAGTTAAGGAAGTTGCTGACAAAGTGGGTCATTAATAATGTTCCGAGGCCTTTGTATAGAGGTGGTTGGGGATAAATTGTCGGTCAGAAGCTTGTAATTTCCTGGGTTTTGTCGTATTAATGCAGATTCTTAACCTTGGTGATTTTGTTTGTGAAACATTCGGTTTGGTTTAATTGCCTGCTTTTCTTTTATAAATCTGATCTGATAACGGGAAGTTTTAGAGGCAAATTCATTTTGTTGAAATAGATTTTTCTCTATCTTCTTCCATTGTATTATGAATCCAAAAGGAGGGTGATTGAACTGAAGTCACAGCGAGCGTGTTGGGAACTGAAATATCCTGTTCTACTCTGATGTTGGGCACAGGGCAAGTTCCTGAACAGGAAAAAACCCGCCAGCCCGTGCGCTCTCCCAGTCCATCTCTAATTGTTCCAATGAAGACAGCTAAGGAAGAGCCAGTGCCCGCCCAGGCAGCTCCCCTGTGTCTGCATGCCCAGCCATCTCCCGACATTTCATGCTGTGCGCTTACATACACCTTGGCTCCCTATAAAATCCAGAACCAGAGCAATACTCTCATATAAACCGCAGGTGCCACTCTGAATATCAGCACTCCACAAATCTACATTGTTTGAAAGGTGGAACAGAGAAAGCACGCTGAGTGTTCGGAGTAAGTCTAAGATACTTATCTATTTTGGTGCAATTACTGTCCACAGATGCATACAGCCCAGATCTTTGGTTTGACAATGCATGCAAAAAATGTATCTAAGTTTGTCTTCCTTGACAGAATTGATTAAAAATAGCTTTTCTTTCTCAGCCATGATAATGCTTTTTTTTTTTTCATGTTGCCGTGATAAGGACGCAGTGAGTTTGTAATGAAAAAGTTATACAAGAAAATAAATGAGGTTTCTCTTCTTTTTTTTTTTTTCCCTTCAGTATATGTGCTTCCACATCGATGCATAAGTATCCATTAATTTAACACCTGTTTTCTTTGAACCATTATTTTACTGTTCTCCTAACGGTTTAATGTCCCTCCTGGATAGTGATTCTCATTTCTGGAGAGCTGCAAGGTCACAGAGAAAGTCTGATGCTTCAGAGTGTGCCTCGGATGCTCGATCTTCTGGTTATTGGTCCTTCCCAACCTCATCTCTCCCTGTCTGCTTGTGACTGTTTCTGCATAAGCCTTAACAGCATCTAAACATTTTGAATAGTGTATCCCTGCTATTTGCATGGCCATAATTCTAATTATCTCGAGACTGGTTTCTGCCGAGTGGGTATGTTAACAAGTTGCCCGGCCCTACAGCAGTGACTGCTGCAGGAAATGGCTCTCCTAATACCTGGAGTGTGTCTCAGAAATTGCTCTGACATAAGACGTCTCTCAGCTACAACTCTTAATCTTTATTATAACAGTTCATTGTCTTAATTCCAAAACGATAACTGCAGTGCTTTTAATGAGAATGGCAGTCAGTCCCTACACTTCAGTATTTCGGACCTATGAAGAAAGGAAAACAGGCTTCGCCCTTAACACGCTGTCCTAACTGCAGTGACGCGCATGGCTTTATTTTGCACATGCTCTTCTACGTGAAACCTGCCATGCCAAATGGTTAAGCAGAAAACAATTACGAAGCGGAGTTAGTCTGCGTGGAAGCTTGAAAGCTGTTAACGTCCTCAGCGCCTGGTGCGCTGAAGGTTACCTGGCAGCGGAGCAGGGGGTTCAGACTCGCTGGGCTCTAACCCCGATTATCGGGCTAAAGCGGGAGGTTTTCCTGCCCCAGCGTCCCAGCCCCTGCCAGCCGCACCCTGTGAAGCGGGGAGCCTGGCTGGCGCGGCGCTCGGTGCCTCCCTAGCCAGGTGAAACCACCTGCAGCGACTACAGGTATTTTTACTTTCCTCTGCTGTCCGCGGGGTAGATGTGCCCCGTGGTGTGGTAGGACCTGTAAGAACGTTGTGGTTTTGCATAAAGGAAGGGGATGAGACGTGCCATGAGTTTGTGTGTGTATTCTTCACGTAGTGCACTAGGAAGCCCTAAATAGTGTTTCAGTAAACATCCCTCGCCTTCTCTCTTGAGAAGAAAAGGAACAGCAAACTCCCTGCTTCTTCCATTCTGACAACTGGCGATTTTCTGTTCAGCTCTTTCCCAGGATGTTATAAATCCCACCTTCTACTTTTTCAAATAAAATCCCATTTTACCTCTAAGGAAAGCCATTTGAAACGCACTTAGCAACCGTCAGAGTCTATTTTTAGCTTCTATCAGGGTGTAATGTACAAAATGTAATAATCTCATGCTTGAAGCTTTTTTCCCCTTCTTCCCGGAGATGTGAAATTGCTGCAGTTGAATAGGAGTGAGAGAAACTGTGTATCTCAGCTTTGCCCAGAACTCATTCTCTCTGTCTGTGTCTACATACCTCAAGTTGTTCATGTTCACCTTTAGCAGTATGGTTATTTATGGGAGAACCCAGCCACTGTGAATGTGCTGAACAAGGTAAACCAAGCGTACGTTTTTAGATTCCTCTCTGACCACAGAGCTTGTTGTCAAGGATATTTGTAGGACAGGAACCAAAGACAGTCCAGAAAGAGAATGAATAAACACCTCCATGACTTCAAGAAAGGTGGGGGAATAGAGGGGCTGTTTGGTGAATGAAGAGTGACTTGAGCCTCTCCTCACCTACTGGACCTGGAAGACCGGGGCTGTTGATCTTAACCTTGGTCCTAAGATATACTTTCCATTCCCTACAAATGCCCTGCGCTCCCTCAGATCCCGGGAACAGGGCACTTGCTGGAGATGTCAGGCCTGCAGAAGCTCTCGGGGTGTGTGGGGGAAGATGTGTCTTCCATTAATCTGTCTGTGCTCTCTGAAGCAAAGTAGGAAGGATGATTTTACAACTGTAGAACTGGGTTGGGACAGTAGCGTTCCCAAATTACTGCTGCGATACACTGTGTGAGACCTTGGCTAAGTCATTAAAGTAATTAACCTTCATGTGATTTAGTTCATCACTTTCAGCTCATATTTCTATCCTTTTTTCCAACTCTTAGATAAGGCTGTAATAAAGGCCAAGTTTGTCCATCACAATGTTCATGTGCTTCAGGGCACTAGTCCAGGGATAAGCTCCTGAGGCCACTTAGCAGCTCAGAGGCTTTGTTGGATAGCATCTAAGCATTCCTCTTTGGTATTCAGTATTGTCTTATTAAAATGAGTCTTTCAAGACTAGGTTGTTATGATTTAATGCTATCGTTTGGTAAGTCTGAAAGGCCTCATCCAGCTTGATGCTATTGGTTTGTGATGGCACACCTAAGCCATCAGACATGAAGCAGCTGACCGCAGCTTTGGTCCACACGTACCGACACGTGTGGAAGTGTCCGTATTTACCCAGTAAAGCCAGTTCAGACTGTGAAGTCCCAAGGCTGCAAACAAGATGGAAATACTAGAAAGAGGGGAAGTCTACTAAGGTCAAATAGTCCTTTCCCTGGAGCCACGGGATGATGGTTCTGTGCTCTGTATCTCCTATCACTTTGTTCGTTCGAGTTTTGAATGGCAGAAGTGATGGGGCTCCCGTTGCTCCCTTCTGGAGATCAAGTGACCTCCTGTGCCAGATCAGAAATAGCCTTTAAATAATTCATTGAATAAAGTCTAGGATTTTTGTAAATGTCTGTCTGATTCTCCTTGCTCTCTATTATTCCTGGCTTTCCTACCAACCCGTAGAGCACACAGTCACATCCCTCCTCTCATCCCATCTACATTGCCTCCTTTCACTCACAGATCATCCCATTTCTTTGAGCATTAGTTGAATTTTTCCTTTTTCTCTTGAATGAGGGAATTATTTTACCTAATAATAAGACTTTGATTTCCCCATTTGTGTGTGCTTTGCTCTGATCTGAAAGAGGACATAGGCATTAACTTCCTCCGCGTGCAACTCGCCTTGCATCAGAAGTCAGTGTGTTAAAGCAAATTGCATGGTACTGTAAACATCTAGAATCAAGCTCTGTTCTCATTTGTATCCGTGCAATCACGCTGAGTAAAATTCAGCCTGTAGAGCTTAAAGACGTGTGCTTTTAATCCTATGCATTTTGTAAGACTAATAACCTGCTTGGAGGCTTGAGGGCACACAGCCTGATTGGACAGGATAATGTAGGGTAGCAAAGCACGAGGCAGAGTTCTGAAACATAATTCTGGATGGGAGAAAAATACAGGGAATTTGTTAATATTCCTTAATTCCAAGCACTCTTGCAATCATGTCCTCGTTACCGAAAGGGATGAATTTGTTTATGCTGTTTAGCTTCAGGCTGGAATGGAACATAAGATACGTTTCCTTGCAAAGATACATTCCTATTTTATTTGATGGTCTGAAATTAAATCAGAAGGAATGTTATTTAATCATCGAGAAAAGAAAGAAGGAATAAACAGGCATCCAATAAATTCATGGTTGTCACTGTGTGACATGGGAGGTCCCCTGGGAAGCTAGGAACCGTTTGGAGAGCATCAGGCTCCTATTCCCCTCCCGCGTGCACAGGTTTCGACACCTCAGACAGAGTTCCTCGATGGCCTCGCACGTACGCACCCTGCCTCGGGGAGACGCAAAACTAGAGCTCGCTCTTTTTTTTAAAACCGGTGCAAACTTGAAGTGATTTATTTCCATCACAGTTCTACTGACTGTCTCGCCTGTGGTGAAGTTAGGCCAGGTTTATACCAGGCTAAGCAGGAGTAAAATGTAGCTTCCTTTAAGCATCCACAAAACCTTGCGTGAGCTTGAGTTTTCTCCACTGGATGAACTAGTTACTCTGGGATGCTGTGGTGAACTTGCAAGTCATTAGTTAACCTGCAAGCTATTTTACCTTTTCTCTTTACTTGTAGAGATTAAAACCAAAGAGGTGCATGAATTGATGAACAGTGAAGTCCTGGTGGTGGTACCTGCCAGAATGTTTCTTGTTCTGTGGCTGCAACAGACTTGGTTTTTGTTTTGACAATTACTGGTTGTTTTTTTTTTTGGTAATATAACCTTACTAGTTTGTGTGGATTATAGCATTCCTGGTGGGTGTGTGTATACAGGAGAAAAAGAAGCTGGAGTCAAACCCAGAGCCCTTTAAGTAACAAAACAAAAACAGCAAAACAAAAGTAGAATTGCATTGTAGCTCATTTAAGCCTCATTGAAATTTCCATTGTGTAAGCATTTAAATGTTGTAGTTACTGTGGCACATCTCATTTTACTTTATTCCCTGGTGGATGTTTCCCTGAGAATTTGGTACAGATGCTAAACAATAAAGCCTGTTGCAAATTGCTTTCCAACTGCTAGGTAATTACAGCAGATTTTATGCTAAATGTAAAGAATGTACTGCTATTTTTTAATAAAGGGAACATCTTTTCTTATCTGATCCTTTAATGCTGTCTCATTTATCTTACTTTCCAGCTGAAGGATAACCTCCAGTTGTTCACACCCAGGCGGAGCTGCTGGCATCCCTGTCTTTCCATGTTCTTCCCCGGAATCTGCATGTTCCAGTGATCAGCTGGCAGTTCAGACCCTTTGTGTATTTAGTAAGTAGCTTTAAATATTTGATACGACTACACTGAGGCCACAGAGCATGTTTCTGTCTGTACTTGTTACCAAATCGGACAGAATATTTGGTTTCAGCAGGCTTCAAGGATTAACTCCATGTTTTGTCACATTTGTCAGTGTTTACTAACATGCCTAGTGACATTATAATCTCTCATACACCAGGCAGAGTAAATATGAAGCTCCTCATCGCTTCTTAGAGGGAGGTTTCTCTCATTGCCTCTATACACAAAGGAGCATCTTGTGCTGCAGGAAGAGTGTCGGTGATTCCTCTGCACCGCAAAGAGATGAGCTGGGATGGGTGGGATTCGTTTCGTGGGGAGAGACCGTCAGCAGGGTGGGGTATGGGGGAGCCTGCCTCTCAAGATGTTGAGAAATTCGCTATCAAGAGGTTTGCTGTGCTGTATAGCGTGGCACGGGCACCGCAGCCATCAAGAGCGCGGTGTTACATGTCCTGCGCCCCATCCCTGGCAGAGCTCGTTGACCCGTTCAAGGTCGGCGGCTCCAGTGTCCCGGAGAGAGCTCGGTCAGTGCAATCTGGGGGAATGCAGGAGCTGGGGAGGGTTCGGGGATGTGTGCGTGAGCTGAAACACGTTTGAAACCCAGCGGGAAGTTGGTTCCTGGAGAAAAGGAGCTGCCTGCATGTCAGTGCGTGTAGGCTTGGGCTTGCTGGATTGATGTGAGCGAGGGAAGAGCAATGTGAACAAGCTCCAGGACTCACTGTTGGGTATAACTCCTTCTCCAGGGCCTGCTAATCAAAATCTCCTTCCATTAGCAATGCTTTGTAATACTCTTGTAGTGAGCACCTACGTTTTGTCACAGCAGAGATGACAAGATGTTACTGAGCTTGGCACGAGGCCAGGGGAGGGCTGCTGCTGCTGGTTTTTGTTAGGTGGACGGCTGTATAGTCTCAGTTTCCTCATGCCACCCTCAGAATAAATATTCTCCCTCGTTTTCATCCCCGCTGTTGGCAGTTACAGAGAGCACAGCCCCCCGGGCTGAGGAGAAGGCATGGAGTATTAATAGGTTGATGTACTAATCGCTTTGAGGGCAGTGGAACATGATAGCTTGAGAAACTCTATTATCGAGCCATGGGAAGCAGCATTGCTGCTCTGCTCGGGGTTATTTAGTAAAGTCAGAGCTATGTGCTCAACGCTGGGCTCTTGGAAAGCACCTGTGTGTCTGCTGGGCTGGAGGAAGACTTGAGACTGCGTCGGTCCCTGCCGTCAGCCCAGGGCAGGCAGCACGGGCAGCGTGCTGTGCTGGGGAGGAGGCAGCTCCACTGCCCCGGGAGCAGCCCAGCAGCATCAGGAGCCGCTGCAGGGGTGCTGGAGTCTCCCCGCTGCTCCCACCAGCAGCGTGGCCGCGAGCACTTCCACCCACTGCTTGGCCTTCGCGTTGCAAATGGCAGGGGTTCGGGGCTGTAATCATCTGCGCCTGCAAATTTGCACCTGGGATCTATTGTAAGCATGCAACTGAAATGTATTTTAAAAATGTGTCAGTCATTAGAATCTAAAAATTGATCTGAGCCCACACAGGGAGCAAGTGCATAAGAGTGAATCAGAGTAACGTGTTGATTAAAGGTAGTATCTGAGAGAGTCAAGTTACTGCATTTTAGACCATTACAACCCCTGAACTGATGGAAAAAATGGGATACAAAATCAATCCCAACATCTAGGAATCTGCATTTCTAAACTGCATGGGAATCCAGAAAACCTAATTTAAGGATGTTTTCCAAGAGAAGGTGCAAGTGTGAAACCAAATATTTAACATTTCTGTGAAGGAGGGAAATAGTCATGGAGAGGCCATCGAGATGACTGTATAAAACGATGTTCACAGTTCTCTTAGGAAAAAAAAAAAAAGAAAACAAATTTAAACAAATTAGCCTAGCCAGTAAACCAGAATTTGGTGCTTAATTCTGTGCAATTACTTTGACATCTAGTGTGGTAATCGCAAGAGACTATAAGAATGTGAAAAAGTAAAGGTAGTCAAGGGTAAAATTAGTAGCGTGTTCATGCATTTTTGTGTGCAGAAGCAGTAAAACCTGCAGATGTAGCACTGAAAGATGGAACTTTGATAAAAGCCTATAAATGCCATCAATGCTGGTCACAGAGAACTCGGAGGAGCTGGAAAACGCCTGGGCAAATCTTTGGAGAAATCTGATTATCATTTGAAAACTTAAAAAGGCGACTGTCTTAAAGGCAAAAGAAACATGCTCTCCGGCCACTGCCGCCAGGAGTGTCCTGTGGCCGGCTGAACGACGCCGTGAAGGGGTCAGGCACGCTTCCCGCGGGCGATCGGCCACACGAAGGCACCGCCGGACCTCATCGGACCCGCGCGGGTCTGGGACGTTTCCCGAGTTGCCCGGTACTTTCTGGTGGTGTTTTCAGTTGGGTGCTGCAAGTACCTTTCCAGTGGCTTCCTGACAAGAAGTGGGATGGTGTACGGGATTTGTTTAATAACTGGTTAGCTGTTCTTCGAAAGAGCTGTGTGCTGGTAAAACGTACGGCAGCAGCAGCCCTTGGTGCCAGAATCTGTCTGCAATTAAAGCTTATGCACTGGGGCTGGGTGAATACTGCTCTCTGGTCTCTGTGGGTATTGTAGTGAGTTTTAAACTGAATCTACTTTGTTGCTGTTTATGACCTTCTTTATCTATTTCCCATTAACTTTTATATGACTGATTGATGGGAATGCAGAAACAAAGAGGTGCAAACACCACAGTGTGATTAGTGCAGAGGTTTCAAGCTCCCGTTAATCTGCTACCCAGACAGAGGAGCACCACCAAATTGCTCATCCGGGAGGTTCTCCCTGGAGGCCCCTGGGTGTCCTACAGCAGAGCTCCCAGAGCTTGGGAATGCCAAGGCCCATCGGCATCCACCAATGTGACAAGCGGCTCTGGTAGGCAGCCAGAGGTCTGAGCTGTTACTGGTCTGACCTGGTGCTGGCAGAGCTGGCAGATGAAATTAAATAGCACAAGAAGAGATGAAATAAGATGAGATGAGATAGGATGAGACAAGGGAGGGCACTCCTACACTCCCACCAGGTGACATTATGTTCAAAGCAAATACCCATGTGGCTCGGGAGGCAACAGAAACCCCATCCAGATACTTTCTGACTTCCAGTAACACTGCTGAGTAGTTGAAATGGTGCAATTTAACATATGGCTAATAAACTACTAATTAAAACAAATAGGAAACAGTCAACTAATCAAATCTCCTTGTTGCCATATGGCAAAAATCCCTGGCAGCCTCCGAGAGAGGAGTCACCCAGCCCGGGGTATCAACAGGGACCCAGTGACTCAGTGGGGGATTAGGGTGAAGCAGGGAATTCGGGATGATTACTCATCTAGTTGTCAAACACAAAAATCTCCTTTTCTCTATTACTTTGTTTGGCGTGAAGCTTTACCACCTCCCATCGTTTTCCCTCGCGTGACCGGCGGGACGGGTCTGGCACGTGCCCAGACCGGCTGCTGCTCCCAGCACCCGCTTGCCAGCGGGAGGATGAGGGCGAGGGAGGTGGCTGAAGCATCTAACGTGCTGCAGCGGCAGCTGAGATGTTCTCCTCGACTGCAACGCCTTTTGAGGTGCTTTCACCTGCACCCAGGCTACTGAGAGGAGTGTTTGAGAAAAGTCTGGCAAATGCTTGCGTAAATAGCTGCGAGCGATCAGTCGGGAAGCGAGTGGATACTCGGAGTCCCGGCAAACAGAGCTGTTCCCCTGCGGCTGGGGGTGGCAGGCATCCCACCGGAGTCTTACGGATGAGAGGAATGTTACTGGGGAAGAGCTTGACAGCAATTTGCAGGCTAGGATTTGCCTGCTCGATGTTTTGGTTGAGAAACGCTGCGTGCTAACGCGTGCAGCCAGGTTGAGGAAAATTTACAAGGAGGAAAAAGGCCTCTGTGAATGATTCAGCAAGAATTAGCTCGGCTCCCCGCACGCTCTCGATACCACGTATGAGCGAGAAAGACATCAGCTTTAGAGCTGAGAGGGTATTTAAGTTTCTCTGACCCATTATATCTTTGGCATTTCTATCTAGACTGCTGACAGTAGGTTCAGTTATCGTGGTGACATTGTGAAACGGCTTTTTAGTGTAAAGAACAGTATATAATGACGCTGTGTAGTGTTTTACATATGGTAAGTGACGATAGTCAGACTGTCCTATAGGGAGAGAAGGTCGGTTAATTAAGCTACATCTTAGTTGATGATACGAATTAAGAACAAAACAAGATGTTTGCCCTGTCTCTTTTATTAACTTACTTCATCTGTGTAATGGCAGCAGCTGGCTGACTCACAACCTTTACTGAGGCACACAGACACTACGGTCACATAGGCTCCGGAGCAGAAGAGCACCTTGAACCCACACAGCCAAACCCCTACTTCAGCACTGTAGCTGGTGGATCATTTTCTGCGTGTTTGTACCCCAGAAATTTAATTTGAAACTGTTTACAACAGATGAGCTTTAAACCGGCATGATAAGAGACAATATAGATAGTAAATCCTCCTATGAGTCATGAAAGCTGTGTGTCCCTTTCTAAATTTATGCGTTCCTATAGAAGGTATCTTTTGTCCTCTCTTGAATAGTACTTTCTAGTTCTTAAATGGAATCATCATTTATAAAGAAGCTATAACTGGATTTTTTCACACCTTTACCCTTGTCTTGGTTCAGATTTAAGTCGTGTCGCAGGGGATATGAATGCAACGTAAAACTTGGTGTTAACAGGTCATAGTCGTGAGACGTAGGAAAGGTCATTTTCTATGGGGATGTGAGGTCAAAGGTGCCCAAAACATGGACGGTGGGAAAGATTTCTGCAGTGAGGACTCATTAGAGAGTTTTATTTGACTTCTTTGTGCGGATGGCTAGTAGGAGACAAAGCTTGATATTCTTCACGAAGTGACAGAATTATAGCAAAATGTAGCAAAAGTGACTTAACTGCCACAGGGAAATGCTGGGCTGAATCCATCAGGACCCTCAGTGTCCCAGTCATCATCCAGCAAAGCACTTAAGCACCTGCTTTACTGTAAGCACCGTTTAAATCAATGCTGATTTGCTTTGCTGAATCAGGAACAGAGTTCAGTGTAGTTCAGGAGTCAGTCTGCATGCCCCTATTTTTCATCTGCACAGTGCATCCCTTCCACTTTAAAATCCTCTCCTCTTCAACTGTGAGACTTTTGGAGCAGCGAATATCTCTTAGCAACTATTGGCAACATCCCTAGCAGCCTGGTACCGGAGAAAAAGAGTAAACCAAGTCACCTAATAAATAATGATAGTAAAAAGAGGAGACGGAACTTGATAGAAGACACTACTGTTTTTCAAAACTGAGCAAGTTAGTCATGAGCCCATTCTAGTTATGGCATATCTACGAGTAGATGGGTGTTTTGCCTTTTGCTGCTGAACAGCCAGCACCAGGGTGATCGCGATGTTCCCATCTTGCCTTAAAAGCTGTTAATGACTCCCTGATCTCCTATGGCCCATCTTGTGTTTATTTACTGGTGCATTCTGCCTTGCTTCTCCCACTGGGCTTTCAGGTGCCCAGAGTCTGGCAAGCCTTCTGAAATTAATAACTTTTTCTTATATACAGCTATAAATAACGCTGCTGGTCTATGAGTGATGGGTTATATAGGAAAGGGATGTCCCCCCATTAATCGATTGCGTAGGCTTTACAAAAACACTATGCAATTATATATAGATATAAATATCACCCACACGGTTTCCTTCAATGAATGTGAAACTGTGGAAGGGTACTTTAGTCACATTAAATAAGTCTTATCCCCCAGGAATGGACTTTCTGTGGCTGGACCTTGAGCTTTCACTGGCATCCAAAACTTAGCTGCTATCTCTCCTTTGCAAGCTAGAATAGTAGCAAAATGCTTAAACCTATGCCCTATGGTCTCTTTTAGATTTTACTTTTGGACCGAAGTCAGGTCGCTAGCGCTTGCCTTCTAAGTGGGCCAGACAAACATGGAGAGGAGAGGATGCCGTTGCAGGCAGGGCTGCCCTCCCAAAGGAGCCGCAGGAGATTTAATTTTCCTCCCGAGGGTGCGTCTCGGCCCTCGGAGGGATGAGACAGGCTCGTTTTTCACTTAGAGCAGGGTTAGCACCAGGCACGCTACCTGGAGCAGCATGACGTATCGCATTGAATATCTTGTTCGACGCACAGGTATTTCCACCTCCCGTCGTTTACAAAAGACCCCACTGCTGAAATATGACGTGCTGCCCCTTCCCTCTGATGCAGGCAGAGGCACGCTCTGCCGATGGCAGCCTGCTCTGGAGGAAGGTATTTTCCAGACTTGCCTTCACTTAAGCCAGTGCTAGCCCTGGGTTCAGAGAAGTCACCCAGCAGGAGACTGCATCTATTTTTGCAGCAGCTCCCAGGTCTGTTCACAAGCCATAGGAACCTCGTGAATCCTCAGCAACCGCCTGGCTCCCCCGTCCCTGCGGTCTGAAGCCTGACTGGGGGTGAGTCACGAGCTGTTGTGCTCTCGGAGCCGCCTCTCCTCCCTAACCCCTCCGCGCCAGGCCCACGCCACCAGCTCGCTTGACTCATGGTGTAGAGTGCACCTTGCACCGCCTCCACCGCGCTCTGGCCAGGAGGCAATTGCTGTATTGACCTCTGAACAAACCCGGGTCTCTGCTCGTGCTCCCCGAGAAGCATCCAGCGCCTGAAAGGAAAGCGGCGTGGCTCAGGCTGATCGGGAGCTGAAAACGTGCAACTGAAAATCCCTACTTTTTAAGGGATCCTGCACACATTAGTTTCTCACCGGGGTTCGGAGTGCTCGTAATCAGCCCTCTGAGATTAATTAGAGACCAATGAAGATTCAGTCATTTTATTTCAATCATTTCTAAGGCATTACAGACAGAGTCCTCAGCTGGTGTCTAAACGCTTCTCACTTAGTCCTGCCCCAAAGTGCTGACAATTAGGTCTGCCTGGGAAATGTCCATAGCAGCATGATGCTTTATGTGGTTCAGCTCCTTGGGTTTGTAGGTAAGACTCTGGAAGATTTGCAACCCGTGCTAAAACATTTGGCTCGTCATTCTCTTTCCCCGCGCAAGTTACTTTAGAAAGAGCCTGAGTGAGTGTACAGGGGCTCCGCCGACACATTAGTTTTGCATTTCAACCATATAAAAAAAGATAGTTGGGAGTGGAAAAAATGCTGGGGAATGTGAAAACATGTGGCCACAGGACTTCAGACTCATCTAGTGTTCTTTTGCCAGCATCGCTGCGCTCTGAGGCTTGAAGGGAAGATTTGAAGAATGACAATGAGGTCATTTTTTCAGATATTCACAGACTGCTCTTCAATGTTTGATGAGCAGCATGGGGCTCTTGATGGAAAATGACTATGGAGTTTTACAGGTTTTTTTAGTTTGCTTTAATTTTTATTTATTCCAGACTCAAAAGGTGTTTGGAGAGCTGAATTTGGCTTTCTGAAAGCCTATCTCCACAAAAGCAAGACTGTATGATATAAGCCCGTCCTTGCCTTGCTCTCCCTGGCGATGTCTGAAGCGGTGTGCCGTGAGTGACAGCGCCCAGCGTTCCCAGTAGTGCTGCAAACGTTCAGCAGAAACGATCAGATGCCTTTAGTATCTCCAGTGGAGAGTTTGTCTCGTGCCTTGCCCATGATTCAGTAAAAATACCCTTGCATAAAATATTTATGAAATACAAATGAAGATTTAGGCCCTCAAACATCGGGTGACGATGCATTTCGGCATTGCGGAGTGCTGTCTTGTGCTGGAGATCCGTCTGTAAGAGGCACGCAGGGGGCTGCCAGGGGCCCAGTGGTTCTGGCAAATGGCCCTGCTCGTTCAGGTGTCCGGCCAGGAGCCCAGCTCTTGCCTTTCCATCAGTGCTACCCCATGGCTAAATGTCCTATTTGACATCAGACCATTCCTTCTTGGCTCCTGCTGGGCAGAGAAGTGGCTACGACCAAAGCGGGGGCCAGCTCCTGCGGTGACGCCAGCCAGGGGGAATGGGTGAGATGCTGCTTTCTGCTCTGGACCAAGACAAAACTTGTAATCCACGTGAGCGTGGGTTTGTAACCCCTCCTCGTCTCTTCTAGCGCATCCTCTAGCTTGGGGTTTCTGCTACCTTCATCTTCCTCCATCCCAGGCTGTGCCCCCCCCTCCCAGTGGCTGGGGCATTTGTAGTGGTGTTCCCGGGGAGTGCTGCGGTGTGCTTCTGGGAGCCGTGAACGTCCCACAGAGCACCCACCCCTGCCCTGGGGAGGGTGCTGCTGGGTGGGAGGTTTCACCCCGCTGAGCCCCGGCTGCGAGTGTGCCGTTGCACGACGGCTGCAGGGAGCCATCGTGCTATACAGCTGAGGGAAACTCCTCTGCTTGTTATTTGAAGTTCTCTGGGTTTCTTTCATTATACCTGTGTTTTATTCCGGTTGGCAAACACCAGCTTTGCACAAAGTGGCATTCATTCCGGAGTCTTAACCTGATCCCTGCTGGGTTCAAAATTGACAAAACTCTACCTGACTATTAGCAAGGTACATAATACAGCCGCTAAATATAGAACTGACAAAGGCTCTCCCTGAAATAGTACCAGCATGGGGATAAAATCAATGTCATTTCTTGCACAGTTCCTTGACAGGCATTTGCTAGAAGAGTCTTATCTCACCCGTCAGTGATTCTCAGATACTTCTTGACTCCCGTTAGAAAACACGGAGCCATCGGTGCCTAATGCAGAGAACAACTGAATCCCTGGTGTAACCCCTCCCTGGAAAAGAGCTTTTTCCCTCCCTTCAGGGTCTTAACGTGTTCTCCCACGTGAGATCGCGGTATTGAGATTTGCAGTGGTGCAGCTTGGGTTGGTATTTTTTCTTAAATTATATTGTTTCCTTGTGTACTTTTTAGTAGAGGTATTTGCTTCTATCTGGTAAGGCGCAGTATCCTTTTGGCATTTCAGAAGAGGTGGGTAGGATGAATTATTCATTTTAAAAGTGTGTGACATTATGATGGAGCTTCAGCAAAGTACATTTAAACATTACAAAATAGGATGAATCAGTTTAAACTCATCTGAGCTTATCATATATCAGATAAAATGACTGATATAAAGGCTAAAAAGGAAGAAAAAAGCTCTTCTCAAACCATTTCTAAATCAGACTCCAAAACCACACCAAATATGAAAGTGGGTTTATTTTCAGATCTTTTAATGCCAAGAGGTTTAAGGAAAATTGATGAAAGCACAGGGTTAAACCCCTCTTTGCTAAAAAGTGATGCGACTGTTGGAAGTGTGCTGATTTACATCCCTGAAAGTAGCAGAGGGGAAGGTGGGGGCAGACCACTGGGACTGCTGGGTCCCTGAGGACCTGGGACACGGGTTCCTCAGCAGAACTCATGTACAGAGGAAAAGAAAAGGCTCTGGTCAAAGCCTAAAGAATAAGGTAGTAAAAGACAGCAGAAGGGACCTCACGGAGGTGCTTCAGGAGCCTCCTTAGACTTGTGTCTACTCAGTCTCCTTTATTCTGAAGTGGTGGGGTTTTTTAATTCTGAAAATGCAATTAGTGTTTTTCTAAATCTACATGCATCAAATAAGATGGATCCCTTAACCTGTAAAATGGGTGTCTCAAAGAATAAAGCGTTAGGAATAGGAGGTTTAGACTCAGAATTTATTACAGCCCTCGTTATTTTTATGAAAATTCTGTGTCTTAAAAAGTCAGTTCCTGGGAGAAAATCCTCTCTAAATAGTCCTTTAAGCAGAATTTCCACTTAACTTTGTGCTTTAAGTATTGCTCTCTTGCTCATCGTTGTCATGCTTCCTCGCAGGGCATCAGGATGCCACGAGGCTGCTGTTAGGCTCACTCCCAGCTGGAGTTAGCACAACAGGAGTTTCCTTGTCGAGGCTCCTGCTCGGACCCGGCTGGTTCTGTGGTCTGTATCGCAATGCCTCTCCGTTTCAGGAAGGCCAGGCTGTGATTCAGCTGGAGCCTTCCTGCACATTTTTTCATTTTGATTTCCCACAGCACTAAAATATCCAGGCTCCTGTCAAACTGCTCCGTCACCTCGACTGCACCGTCCGTGCCAGGTGAGAAACGGCAGCTGGCACGCCGGGAGCCGTTCGGCCGCCTTCCCGAGGCAGCGCTCCCGCACGCTTTCCTTCCTTTCTCTGTGCTGGTTTAGAGTCTATCCAAATATTTAGGCCGTGCCCACTTTTTTACTAGCCAAACAGCTAAGGTCTTTCTAGCCTAAAACTGAACTTAAAATCCTTTTTGCAGCAATAGCTTTACTGCAGGAATAACACAGGTGCTGTAGCAAGCGCTGAAACGTGCTTTCGGTTTCCTACACAATTAACGTAGCTGTTCTGCTTTACTAAAATCCCCTGAAAGACTCTCTTAAAGCTCCATGATGACACGATGTAAAACCAAGGGTCTGACCCCTTGCGATCATTAGGATGAGAGGGAACATAAACACAGGCGCTGTTGTGAGCGGTTGCTCCAGAAATCTGTCCAGCTCAGCATCCTGGCGCTCACAGTGACAAATGCGAATTGCTTCTGAAAAAAAGAGACCCTGAGCAGGCAGCGAGGGGAAAACCTACCAACAAGGACACTTCTCTATCAATTCAAAAGAATTACAACCTTTTCTAAATTCATGTTGTATTACTTTCACCATCAATTCCTCTTTTCGATAGAAATGTCCGGTCTTTCTGAAAAGGAAGCTGAACTCTTACTCCCAATGATGTGTTGTGGAATCGAATCCCCAAGGTTAATTATGTGAAGATGCATCCATTGATCTGTTTGTTGAATTTGTCGCTTTAATTCGAAACCTCTCAGCCCCCACCCCTCTTGTGTCTTTAAGGCCAATGGGAGTTTCGTGTTCCTCATCTATTGCTCTTTACCATTCGTTACAGATGCACTTTTTAAGAATAAAGAAATATTGCAATCCAATCAGATTTAGACTTCTGTAATTGCGTTCTGCCAAGCTAAATTTCCTTGCAATTTCAATTGGATGCAGTGTTATTCATTAGGTGAGGTCCTAATCTGCTGTACTGTGTTGCTGTGCAACAACTGCTGCAATTAATCCCCTGGGTCAGGAAACTGATATAGCCCTCCTCTATATTTGTAATTTGTAAAGTGGTAATGGTTCTTTTTCAAGGAATATTACTTAATATTTAATAACAGTAATACTAATGGACTCTGCATTTTCTACAATTAAACACTTGGAAGAGTGGATTGTAAACTCTGCATTCAGCTAGTGAAGTATGGCAATTTTTCAGAGACTTTGTACTTCGGGACATGAATAGAAAAGTAGGGTAATATGATTCCTATGCAATTATGCATTGCGTCCACATACTGCAGCTGCTAAAAGCATTTATCATAATTAATGTAACCACACTGATTATCAAAGGATGTTTGTATAATGATTGATTTGTCACTTGTTGTAAAGCCGTGCAGGACATCAGAGCACAAATTACACCGATTTACTGTAACAGTATGTGCTTTCAAGTGAAGCCGTTCCTTAGTGGGGAGTGTGGGGCTCTGCTACTCCTTCCTTGCTCTCTAGGTCCCTCGGAATCATTTCTATGTGATAAAGTAGAATTAGGAGAATTACTGCTAATAAGAGGCTTGAATGAAGGATAACGCTGCCAGAGACGCTTCACATCTTACAAGAAAACAAAAATCTTTCTTTCGTCTCATCAGAGCGAAAGAGAAACAACAAATTGTGTTCAGCCTGTAACGAGACCTCCAGAAAGGGTTTGTAGTCCCCAGGCAGCTTTCCACCATCACCTTCCATGATTGCCTTTCCTATTTTTAGTTGAATTTCCAGGTTTTCCCAAGCCAATTCTTTTCAGCCATTCAACATTTCTCCCATGTCAGAGGGAAGGATCGCTTTACACGGTGTTGCCATGGAAACACCTGCGGATACGGGATGGAGATGGGAGAGGAGCAGGGCGAGAAAAGGGAACGGTGGGAGACCGAAACGTGAAGGCGCAGGAGCCCCATCGGGTTTCTTTCCTTTGCAAGGCAGCTTGCACCAGCGAACCCCTTTTTTTCTGGATTTATTTGCACAGTTTAGAACTTTGTGTCAGAACCGGGGAGTTCGGCACACCGCTGCGCAGGCAGTAAGGGAAAAAGGACAAACGTTATCCCTGGTAATTTCATACGCCCCCTCCAAAGTGAGTATTCGATTTTTCCATGGAAATCTGCTCCCAACCTGCTCGACCCCTTGGCCCTTTCCTCGGGCCACCCACGCTCTCCGCAGCCCCTGCACGGCTCCTTCCTCGCAGGTTGTCTTGGCAACACCTGGTCTCTGGAGAGAGGACCGGGCAGCAGCCAGCAATGTGCGGAGATTTCCTAGAGTGATACTTTATTCCCAGACCGCTGCTAAAAGGTATTTTTGTGGGGGGAAGGAAGCAGAGGAAGAATTAACATAAGTTATTGCGGTGACTGCACAGGAGCAGATTTTTAATTTTGCGTGTGCACATTTAACATTACTGACTCCAAAACTAATGCTCAGTTCCTCCATCTGACAGCCTGATCCAGGGCTTACTCGAGTCAACAGGAGTCTTTCTGTTTTCCTCAGCGATCTTTGGCTCAAGCATTACCATAAAAGCTTTTGGATCAAAGCACACGTTGTACAGAAAGTCAGACAGGTATAAAGAGCATCTGTTGTGTTGAGTCATTTGAGTTTGTGCCATGCCTTAGACCACTTGTGGATAAGCTCTCAGCTTTCTGCTGTGTATATACCAGTTTAAACTAAGCTTAATGTCTGCCTCTCTAATTTTAAGCAGAGAGAAAAATATTACCTGCATTTATGCTTCTCCAACATTGTGGGCTCCACAGAGGTTGTGGGAGTGTAAGTGCTGAGAACAGGGCAGAGAGTTTAAGGAGGGCTCCGAGATGACGAACTCGCCATTCAGTGCTCCTACAGCCTCGCAGGACACTTTGAGATGTCAGTAAAGAGATCAAAAGCCACTGGATAACGGCCAGGGCTATGTCTGCGGATGGGTGGATGGCTAGTTACATGGATGACTTCAAACGACTACAAGTCTTAGATGTCTTGAGACCCGTCTTTCTAAGATCATGTCCGTGTGGTTTCAGAGGTCTCTCTCTTCTTGTCATATTCAGAAATTTAAACTTGCACTTCTCGGGTGGAAGTACTGACCTGCTGTTAGATAACGGCCAGAGTAGGATGAAGACATGGAAGTCTCCTTGAGGATGCACCAGCTTCTTCAGGCCGGCCGTGTTCGTGCTTGCTGACAAGAGCAGCACTAACTTGCAGAGCCAAAGCAGCCTTTTCCTTCGGAGTTTGGCCGTCCAGGTCTGTTACTCAAAGCTAACAAGACCTGGGTAGCTCTGACATGCCGTTATCCACAAGGAGTAAAAGCCTCTGGGGACCTGGCTTTGCAAACTGCCTCCCTGTCATTGTTACAAATCATCTGCTAAGTGTTCAGAGAAGTATTGCAAGAAGTTGAGCACCGAGTCTACATTTCATGACTTTCCCCTGTATTTTCTGGTCATCCATTATCCTGTTTTGATCCATTCTGGTGTTACATTTTCCCCATCACTAGGTTTGCCTCTCTGCTGGGAACCTGAAATTGTGTGCTCAACTATAGGGTTCAATTTGTCTTTTATGCCTCCTGCAAATCTTATTAAGTTCTGTTGTATTAAATGGGAGAAGCATGCAGTTAAGTCTGTGGTTTTCAAAATGCATTAGACTTCTTTTCAAGTATGCAAAGTGTAAATGGATTTTGTGCTTTGGGAATGTAGCAGTGTGTTTACCATTTTGGTTAGATAAAAGGATGCTGAGATGGCCTTTAACATTGATTTGGTGTTACGTTTTTCTCGGCTTTAATATAGCCTTAGATTCTTTTAGCATTTTGATTTACAGAATAAATCAGAAAATGAGTTTTATTTTATTTATCAGTCAGTAATGTGCTTTTCTTTCTGTTCTTCCTCAGTGCGGTTAGCCCTGAAAACAGTAGCCTGGGTAATCTCATTAGGTCAGGCTTTCTTCTTGCAAGGCTTCTAACGTAGGATGGTTTAAAACACTGAGAAGCAGACTTGCAATGTGTTATTTTTCTTGTGAATCCAACTCAAACCAAGCAGCTTAGAGAGCCATGAAAAGTATACATTAAACCCAAGCCTTTTTGAGCCTGGAAAGAACACTTTCTGAGTGATGTAGATGAAGTACCAGGAGAATCAGAGCTCTCTCTCTGGGTTGGTCCCATCACTGCGGTACGCACCCGGGCAGCTCGCTTCATCTTCCCATGCTGCAGTATCCTCAGTTCTACGAGCATAGGCTGGTGGTATTTATTCATCTTGCAGAGGCAGTTATATGGTTATGTATGTTATAGGAGCTCATAAATAAACTGAAATTTTAAACTGAAAAGCGCTATGCTTAACCATATGGTGATTTGTCCAGGGAGGCTGACAAAAACAGTGGCAAAAAATAAAAAACTCTCTTGGGTGACTTGGCAATATCTGTATATTATCGATCCTTTGAGGTGGCTGGAGAGTCATGGGGCTGCTCTGGCAGGAAAGAGGGGCCGCAGAAACAGGCCTGGAGTTTTGACTTTTTCAAGCGCCTTCATTATTGAAATCTAAATTTAATTCCAGTTATGATTACTTTGAGAGCGATGCCAAGTCCTATATTACTTGACCTACTTCAAAGCTGTATGCAGAGATGTATCCACCAAATCGACCTTCCTTTTGTCATTTCGCATCTCACATGCCACTGTAGGAAACTTGGCATTAATTTTTCAACGGGGAGAGAGAGACTGGGGTAGACATGGTAATTTGCAGGTAAGAGGATGTGTATTCTTACCGATCGACAAAAAGATGCGTTGTGCCTGAGAGACGGTGGATCTCCTGTTTGTTCTCTCAATCTACCTGTCCACTGCTCCGGTGTAGGAGGTCCGTGATAAACTATTGGGTTTATGCTGGTATAACTCTATAGCACGAGGATGGCATAAAGCTGGAATAATGCAGTATATATCAGGTCTGATGCTTTCTAGCAAATGTGTGACGATAGGAAGGAGGGGCAAGAAATGGGCAGTTCAGCAGGAAACAAATCAAAACGCTCAGTGTCTTTAACCAGGAGAGGGTGAAATATTTGGGCCATTCTTTGTGTAGTTGGATTCACTCCAGACCTCTTGTTTGCTGACGTTGTGGACAGACCTATGGTGAATTCCTTGCAGTGCAGAGAGCCCAAAGCAGGTTTGGCGCTGGCAAGCCGGGATGTACCAGAAGCAGCCTGGCTGCAACAGCGCAAAGCTCGGTTTAGATGCGTTTAACCCACTGAAAAGCCACGTGCTGCGCTGTGTGCTGCAGTGCCTCCATTGCTTTTCATACCTAAGCTAGGTTGCTTAAAGCTAAACATCCAGGCACCCTGCCTCTCTTCCCTTCACTAAGCTGATGGTTGAAAGGTTGTGGGTAGGAATAAATCGCATTGCATTCACCTTAAGGCTCCTTCTTTCCCCTCTACAAAGCCAGAGGAGCATAAAGGCACATCAGTAGGTGAGCCTTGCCCTTTCCCTGCATGTTTCTAAAAGAGGAGTCTCAGCCTTTGCAAGGGCAAGGGCGTCGTTGGCCTGTCTGTCTTTGTTATTACGCTGATCTGGTCCCCATTAGACTTCCATGGCTAGCGAGGATTTTTGGTGATGCTGGATTTCATCCAAGTAGTGTGAATTCAGGACAGAGTGGGCAGCCCCTGCCCTTACAAGTCAGCTTCTGCCTGGGCATCAGGAAAGGGCAGTAAGCAGCGTTTCCTCTTGTGCCATTTGGTGTTTGGAAAAAACATGGACATGCCTTCTGTTTAAATTCCATTTATAATTATAGATAGGAAAAAATGACTAAGGCCTGTATTATCCAACGAAATTTCAGAATGACATGTTTCGTGCTCAGTTGATGAGGAAGGGTATCTTTTGACTACAGGGGAAAGAAAAACTGGAGAAAAGGATGCTATCTGCAGAAAAAGCAAATTTCCTGAAGTTTTATCTTTTTTCCCATAATATTGATAGAATAGTGCTGTTTCGTCACAGCAAAGGACATATTGACCCAGTGTTTGTAAAGTATTCTCTTGGGCCAAGTCTCAAATCCTTTCTTTTTGTGTCTGAAGTGCAAGTAACTGGCTCAGCTGCTGAGTCCAATCAGAGAGAAAAAACGTTAAATCTAAAGCAGCTCTGAGCTTCTCCAGCCAGGAAAATATCCATGTTTTATTCATAGAAGAATACTAGTCAACATCCTCCGGTTCCCTGGATACAACCGTGAGTCTATAAATAGCTGTGCAATGACACAGCAAACTGGGATGGGGACGGCAGGCAGCGGCACAGCAGCCTGGCAGCGGCGCTGCCCAGGGCAGGCAGGGCTCCCGGGGTCTGGTCCCACCCGGCTCCTCGCTCGGAGGCGAACGCGGAGCCAGCTCCGGCGGCCAGGGCAGGGCGGCAGCATCGGCGCTGCAG
Organism: Platalea leucorodia; assembly: GCF_965183815.1. Taxonomy (NCBI): domain Eukaryota; kingdom Metazoa; phylum Chordata; class Aves; order Pelecaniformes; family Threskiornithidae; genus Platalea; species Platalea leucorodia. The sequence continues at coordinate 4,045,976 of NC_138841.1, forward strand.
GATCCCCGTGCCAAGGGTTGCTGTTCCCCCCCGGAGGATCGCGAGGTCCTGAGCCCCTTTCGCTCCTGCCCTGCCACGCTCCTTGCCTGCCTGCGCCCTGGGCCCCGGCTCCAGCCCGGGGTTCAGTTCAGGGCCACGCTATAGGGTGGAGAAGTTCATCTGAAGGATTTTTTTCTTGCACACCCGAAGCAAGTTTGCGTGTGTTTAGAAGAAAGCTTGAGGCAGTGGATAGACTTGGGACAGTATACAGTTGGGAATTAGAAAATAAACATGTGCCTGACTACCTAACGATGTTCTGCCTGATGTATGCTCAGTAATAATTCTCTCTGTAGCTAAAACTGGCTAGACCCTAATTTAATGTAAACTTAGGTGAGTACAGCTATAATAATTTACTCCAGACAGGGAGGAAGGCCTGGGAGACTCGCCTAGAGTTTCTCACGTGTGCCTCGATCATATTTTAGCATTGCTTTAACAGTTCAACAGGCATAGCTGGCATAACAAATTCATCATGCATCTACATGATTTATGTACCTATGTTGATATATATCCTCGCTCTCCTTATTTTCCAAGGCATTTATCATTCTCACATGGTCATTTCTTTCCACTCTGCAATTCTTACTGGCTTCCAGTTTTTTGGCTGCCTCTGAGAATTTCTCAGGAACTTTGTCTGGAACAGAAGAGCATTCATACTTGGCCCTCCCGTCGTACGTAGCAGGGGATTCAGCTGCAGAGCTGTATAGACCCATACTCGGAAGATTTTATGAAGCGCTATTAATCTGTTGTTTGATTTCTGCACAAATACAAAGATAGCTCTGTTTTGTATTTATACTCTTGGGACTTTTAATGAGCTTTTTCCCTGACTTTAATATTTATTGGACCAGAATAACATAAGATTTAGGATTCTCTGGTAATTCAGTTAGCCAGGAGCCGAGCTACAATGCAGAGCTATGCTTCTTTTAGCTCCAGACATAAACAGCTCTTTAAAATGTTATATGTGCTTGCAGTAAGTAAAGAAACGCCACGTGCAGACCAGATCCCCGCAACACAGCCGCACGCATGCGGCCGCCTCCTCGCCGGCCCCGGGGCCCATCGGACTCGTTTGGTCCCCGCGCCGGGTGCCCGGCTGGGGCGAGGGAGGGTTCGGGCTGCGCCTCCCCCAGCACCCCCAGAGCTGGGCTTTGGGGCGCAGCGAGGGCCGGGTCTGTCGCGGGAGGCTGTCTCACCGCTCTCGCGGTGGAGGTTCTGTACCCGAAGGCTAAAGCTTTTGCAAAGGAAGGTCTTGGCGAGGACTGGGGTGCGAGCTCTGCGTGCGCTGCAGTCGGGGTACCTGCCTCTCCTATAATTGCCGTGATGCACACCGAGTACTAGAGAGTTGTACAAGTTATTTTTAAATTGTGGAGGAAGTTATGTAAGGTGGATCATGCTAAGGGTTTATTTTATTTTTAATGACTATATTTAAAAAATCATGCAGAAGCACAGAGGGACTTTTAATTACTAAATTTAAACCTTCAGGTGACACTTAAAAAAAAAAATAATGAGAGAGACTTTTTTCTTTACTTATGTCCTCCTTTTCTTTGCAAACCAACCATAGGAGCAGGCTGCGAGGTTGTCCTGAGATAAGACAGAGCTTCAGCTTGGGCACGAACTGCGAAAGCGCAACCCTATTTCACAGTATCTTATACTTCACTGATAATGCAAGCATCTTTCATTCTCCGTTGCAGAAACTAGCTCCAACATGACCACTTTAATTTCCTTGGGGAGTGCACGATATTACTTTCTGCAACTTTCTCTGTCTAGCTCTTGAAAGAGGCGGTGGTGCTGTCTTAGGCAGCTCACCAGGAAAGGGCTGCGCTGTAGACCGGAGTACGGCAAAGCTGATGCTTAAACCAATCTGTACCGGGAACCTGCTTAGAGATGTGCTTGGCTTAAGGCAGCAGGATTTGAACACCTGCCTAAATGAAATATGTGCTTAAGTGCTTTGTTGATCCAGCATGGAGTGCTGAACTGGCGCCCTGTTCTCCCGAGCGCAGCAATTGTAGCTTTCATAAATACATGTTTTACTCTAAAAGAACAATTCTCCCACCTCCCCAGAAGAGATTTTAGGGCTAATGAAGAAACACACCTGAAAGTATTATCTGGTTTTAGTTTAGCAGGATGGTCTGACTTAGGTGTTAGGGTTTTGGTCAGAGGTGGAAATGAAGAGAAAAATAATCTTTTCTTAGGGGAAACTTTTAGGAAATTTAGTAAGCTAGGAGCCAGTGGTATGTTCAGAGATTTGCTGGAGTTCTTAATGTCAGCCACAACTCCTAGAGATGAGAGTAAGCTCATAGCTATGGCCTCAAATCAGCAAAGAGTTTCTATTCGATGTAGAATTTTAAACCAATCTGAACTCATATCTATGCTTCAAATTAAATGTAAGCTGGAGGTCTGGCTAAATAGGAGTGGATTATGTAAAAAACATGAATGTATTGTAGGTTTTGAAGCGTAGCCATTTTTCAGCATGCCTTCCAGAGACAGGACTACAAATCTTTTAATGAGGATCCGCTTTAAATCCTCTGGCCATTTTGGAATGTTTAGGAGGAAACATGTTTCTTTTCTTCCATGCCAAAAGTGACACCAGAGGAACACACATTTATACAGAAATAAACACATCATCAGCTCAGCTTTTGCGTTTGCTATCTAATGCTGCAAAGCATCTTTGAGAATCCACAATGCACAAAGCAAGTTTTTTGTATTCCAGTAGCCTACTGTTTATCTTATTGACTAGCAGAGAGAAGAGAAAGAAAAAGTGCATTTAATTAGTCATGAGAGCTTCATTCAAACTGGAGGTCAAACTTCAGCTTGGCTGGATTTGGCTCGCAGAGTGCATCCGCTCTGGGAATGGACCCGTCCGTGGTCAGGGATGGGTTCCTGGCATCTTCCTGCTCCACTTCTGTACTCTGCTGGAAGCCGGCTATAGCCTTGCACAGTCACACACTGGATCTCCTTTTCTTTTGCCTTTATAACCTGAGCAGAAGTGATTCCTTTTCCTAGATCCCTTTCCACTGTGTGCCTCAGTTTCTCTGCCTGCGAAGGGAGGGTAACAGCGCTGACCTCCCTAGCGCAGCTCTTTGAGTCCGGTGGATGACGTGTGAGGATAAACTGTTCTTTCAGGAAGAAGCAGCCTAAATACACCCAGAATATTAGTTTCTCCTTCCTCCAGCTTGTGCCTTTGTTTCGTTCAAGTGACAGCCCTGAAGGGGGCACAGAGATTTTACAAGTCTTTGAGCTTGTATTGCCTAAAGGGAACAAAAAAAGATTCTCCCATCTAGTTTTATTGAATATAACCAATCAGGCACAATTGATTGCTCTAAAGTATTCCCAAACCTCACGCTTCCCTGAATAGGAGGCTTCAGACACGATAATTGAAGTAATTCAAATCCTCCGTAAGAAACAACCTTATTGTCTCCTGCTGTGGATGTCTTTGTAATTATGAAGATGGAACTGGTTATCTTTCTGCCAGTGGACTCTAATGAAAGAGGTGGCTGTATAGTTAAATGGGCCAAGAACCGACTTTCAACCCTCACAACACGATTCAGATAAATTCCTGCACTGGCAAGAGAAAGTATTCCAATTAGAGGCACGCAAAGACTTCTGTGGGGTTTTCTGAAGGCAGTCGAGAGCCCCCAGCAACACCGGCGTGGTTTCCCATCTACCTTCCTAATGAATGACAGTGAAAAGATTTGGGAGAGATCCCATCGCAGATTTTTACCCTTTTTTCTTGGAGCTGATAGTCAGGCTTTCCGTCCTTCCTGCTTTGCCTCTTTAGTTGCCAGCTGCACTGAGCCATTTGAATTCTCTCCTAAGCTCAGGAAACAGCCCTGAGTCGCTCCTGTTCCCCGAGGCCGAGAGCTCAGCTCTCGCACCTGACGCAGTCGGGCTGCTCTAAGAGGAGATCTCCTTGGTGGGCAACATCTGCCACGGTCCTCTTACCCTGTGCTTCTGCACGACTCGGAGAACCCCCGAGCCTCTGCTTCCTGAGCCTGTAGCTTTAGGGAAAATTTCAGCATCTCCTGGGCTCTGGGGAAGAGAACAGAGCCGGTTTTCCCTGTCGGACAGTGGGGCTGGCAGAGTGCAGGGGAAGTTTTTGCTCCGCTCTTCTGAGAGGTGCAGAGGCTGCATTTCCCAGTGCCGTGCACGGCATCCCCCACCTCCTCCAGCTCTGCAGAGCTGAGCCCCAAGGAGTCCCCACGATTTGAGCGGAGGAAGGAGAAAATGAGGTTCCCCTGGAGCACGTGGCTTCGCAGGCGGACGCCGAGCGGGGCACGGGCCGGCGAGGCTGCCGGGGCGAGCGGCGTGGCCTTCGCACTTGCCGTCTGCGGAGCGCTGGTGCGTGACAAATCTTGTAATGATTTGTGAGGCGTTGATGATTCACATCAACAGTAACTCTGATGTGGTCTGTGAAAAGGAGATCAGGTCATTGCTCCCCAATGCACAAACAGGCCTTTTAATTACTCCAAATACACACAAATCGTCCTAAAATCTGGATTAAATACAAGTTATGAAAATCCTCAGGACTTGTTTCCGGCCCTTATGCTTGCCCCGTTTAAACCACATGGAAACGGCGAGATGAGTCCAAATGTGTCTAGTCTGACACACCTTACAAAATGATGAAGCTGAAGTATAAAGAAACCCAGTTTCTTCCTCCTCTTTTTGCATAAAGTGCTCATTGTTAATTTAGTTCTGGAAGATACTTGATGGATGGTACCAGGTAGGTTTCTCCATTATTCTTTCTAATCTGCTTGATATACAATTTAAGGAAGCTGAGGAAAAAAATAAGGAGGCTGAGGAAATTCAAATCAGAATTCATTTATGCAGCAATTCCAGCATCCATTAAAAATAACCCATTAAATATTGTCCTCTGCTAAATTTAGAAAATGCTCAGGTGTGTCTGCTCTTGTGCTGCACAGAAAGTTTTAATACAGATTTAATCATACCGAGTGTTAGGGGAAAGAGCTAATTAGATCGACAAATTTAGAAGGCGGTAGTATATTATATGGGAAGAAATGGGTGATTAGATATTATTCACTGTAAAAGGGACTGGCCCTGGGGAATATCTTTAAGGATATTATATGACATAATCCTAGTTTAAAAATTTAGAAAGTAGGAGTTCACATTATCCTCAAAATTCTTCCTTGTTTCAAAAGGATTTTTCCCCACGGTAGTTTCTAGCATTTTTTGGCACTGGAGTCAGGTATTGGGCTGGAAGAGGAACGGTCCTGCCGGCAGCTCCGCCGGTCGGGCTGTACGTCTGTCCTTCTGCCCCTCGCTTTGCCCAGGCACTGGATGGAGAGAATAGCGCTCAGCTCATCCCCACGTCTGCAGCCCACGGGGCAATGCTGTGGGACGGCTCCCCGCAGGTTGCTTTGATGCATTGCCATCGTGAACTTGTGTGATTTCTGCAAATAACGGCCTTCGTTTATCCCTACAAATTGTATTTTTACGGTATTCATGAAATTGTTGATTAGCCATTTACAAATGGACTCCTTTGCAGCATTTTTCAGTATGACACTTGCCCTATGAAAGCAGATTTAGAAGGGAAAAAGGGGGTTGTTGTCTTTAAATAAGTAGGAAAGTCTATTTCTTAACGTGATGCAGTGAGGAAAGTCTCAGTATTAATGACTTTGCTGAGCTTTAATCACCACAGAAGATAAATGTAGCACGTTGGGAGTTAAGGCCCACGGAAAGCGGGAGGAAGCTGTGTTTTTATAGCAGCTGTTCTTACTGCTGTGTTTTCCAGCTCGGCTCACGTCGCTTTGTGTTATTTTCTGCGTAACGTGACCCCACCAAAGCTGGGAGCCGTGGTCCCCCCGGCGGTGGCCCGTCCCCACGTGTCCCTCTGCCCCAGCCTGCCTGGGCCAGGGCGGCCCTCTCCCTCCTGGCTCCGTTTCGCCAGTAAAAGAGATTCACGGCTGCCCTTAGCAACTTGTTCCGTCTCCTAAGGTCATTTTATATTGTTCAAAGAAAGGTATAAAATGTGTCAGGATAACTGCTTACTCTACAGACCCAGTGCAGACGTGATTGATATACTATGTCATTGCTAAATTGGTCAAATAAAAAATGATTCATTTAAGTTCCTTTACACTTGTCCTTCCATTATCCAGTACCGTATTATTGCACATACAAAACTGGATATTTACAGAAAGCATTTCAACTCTACTTATAAACAAAAGGAAAGATTAGTTTGGTTAGAAATACCATGACTGGTTTAAAAATGGCAAGAATAATAGAAGCATGTGGCATTACTTCAGTGTCTTTGCTGCCATAGTCACCAAGTACAGCACTAACTACGATAGAGCAGTACTGTTTAAGGTTGGCTGGATACTTTGCACCGTGTATGTTAACTATATCAGAAAAATAAATCATGAGCTTGTTTTGTCCTAAAGCACACGCTATTCCTCTCTCTTCTAAAGCAAATTTCTGTTTCATCCTTCTGAAGGGGTTCATTTAATAGTGTGTGAAATGAAATGTCAACAAGAATTAGAACAAATGGCATTGTAATTCCCAAGAGACAACAAGTTTCTGCTGGGAAATATTTGCAGGCAGCCCACTGCGGGGAGAGGAGGGGAGAGGTCTCAGGTGCTGCTGGCTGCTCCCCAGCCCTCTCTGCGCAGCCGGCGCCAGAGCCCTCGCCCCGCCTGGAGCCGCGTTTTGGGGAGGGTTGCAGGACGAGAGCTTCAAAACTACCCCAGAGAGCTGGGCTCTCCTGGAGGCTTGGAGAACCTCAGTCTTAAAATCTGGGAGTAAAAGCTGCCCCTATGCACAGGGCGCGTACAGGGTCTGGATTTTACCCCAGCCCCTCCTCGCGCCGCGGAGCAGAGGGGTTTGTGGGGGCTCCCGCGCCGCCGCGGCCGGGCAGGGTCCTGCGCCCCAGCTGCTCCCGGCTCCCGCAGACCCGGCTGCGCCGAGGGCTTTCTGCTCCCCGAGCGGGGCTCCTGCAGCTGCGCTCGTCCCTGGCACACGATGGCTCAGCTGCAGCTTCGGGGCTTTGTGGCGGGGTGGCAAAGGGTGAGGCACGAGAAGTAGGAAGACCAAGATGGCCAGGAAGAAAGCCAAATATTGTTCCTAAAGCTGGGGTTGAGAATCCTGAGCCCTGGCAAAAAAGAGAGAGGAAATCTGGCTTTGAGACTGTGATTAACTGTCCCTCTTAGCTGTACAAGTCCGTCCGAGGCTCAGGCGTGAGAGGCCGCCCCTGTGCTTTGTGGGGAGATCCTCTCTAGCCCGTGCTCGCCCTTCTCTCACCGAGGACAGGGTCTGTGTCTTTCAAGCCCTGAGTTCACGCTTTATGGCCTCATCCTGCGGGTTCTGTGCGTTGCGGGCAGAGACAGGTGAGCTCCAGGCATGGCCAGGGCCGTGCTGAGCATCCTGCAGGATCGGGCCCTCGGGCGTTGCGGTGTAGATGCAGGCAGACTGCACGCGTGCAGCCGAAGCCATAAACAAAGTTACCGCCCTTGGGATTATCACTTTTATTAGCTGTAAAATCTGTTGTTTATGGGAAGTTCAGAAATGACATGAAAACATAAATGTGAGGTATGCAAATAAATCTTTCTGACAAAATTGTTCACTAGACTCATTATTATGGAAATAAATTTAAAATGTGACTTTTCAGAGCTGCCGAAAGCCATCACTTTCTAGAGCTGTTGTATGCCTCTGTGATGAGTGAATGCCAAAATTTGTGGTGTGTGGGGAATGCTCTTCAGATGTTGCTTATTTTGAAAGTAATTCCAGTGAAACAAAGGCCACTGGATAATTAGGAAGTCTCTGTTGTGCCGGTGAGTCCATTAGCTCCCCGGCGGCTGGCGGCCCGGCACGCTCAGGTGCTCTCCCCTGATTGGGGCCCATTTGCATTCTGCGCAGAGGTTGCAGACCTATTATTGTGATGTTGCTCACTGCATAAAGCCCAATTAATGAAAGGTTAGGATGCAATTAAAAATCGTAAAGTGTCCTTTATTTCAAAGTGAAGTTTATGCTGCAGTATGAGTTCCTGGAACACGCTACAAAATCGTTTCTAAAGACGAAGGCAACTCCTGTTTGTTTGTGTATTTCTGTGTTTGTTTTGACCCCTGTAGAATTCTGTGGGTTTCTCGAAAGGGATAGAAACAACACGCCAGTCTCAGTCGACTGCTTACAGTCCCTTAATGGATTTGTGCCTCTGCTTCTCAAAAGGTCTTGAACGTGGGGGTACCGAACAGAACAGTGATGCGGAGAGAAACGGTGGGTATCACAACTCCCCGCCTTGCCAGCAGAATTGTCTTCTGGGGTGGTGTTACAGTGATTAGCAAGAGAACTACAGGTGGAAACGTGCCGGACTGACTCTCTGAACCAACATCAGAACATCTGAGGGCCACCCCTTGCCCGGCTGCAGGAGGTGACCCGTTCTGGTCACCTTCTGTGGAAGTCAGGGTCTTGAAAGAAAGAGAGAATGATGTGATCAAAGCTGCCTTCAGATCGCTGTGCTATCGCCGTTCTGGTACAGGTGACGGTCTGAGGGACTGCACAGGTTCCCCTGCTCCCCGGAGAAGGATCTGCTGCTGCCCAAAACGGGAGCAGGGAATTCGTTATTGCATGGTTTGTGTAGAAATTCTGTTGTTTGCTGACATGCATTTTACATCTGTAAAATGGAGATGTCGATATCTATTTAGGAAGACGGTGAACTTTAATAAATACCTGTAGCATATTCTGACAGTCTTGGTGAAGCTGCAGGAATGTCATTAAAACTCACTACTCTTCAGTTATTTATTTCTTTCGTTATGAGTGCAGTGACCGCGTGGGGAGGTTTCTCTGCTGCAATAAGAGACCTGTTGCTATTATATTCGGGGCAAAAAGCAGCAGGAGCGTGCAACAAAGTTCCAGTTGCCCGAGCAGACTTAGCAGATCTGCAAATGGCACGTATGTGTCTAATATCTGTAATTAAACCGATTGACCTTTCCATGTACAGGCTGGAGGGGAGAAAAGAAAAGTACTAGAGAAGATGGATTGAGAAGTGAATGAGATGCCAAAGTAAATCTCATTTACCTGTCCCATGTGTCAACAGTGAGCTGGGAGAACATTAGTCTCTGAAACCATCTCACGTCACCGAAATCATCTCAGACACCAGCTGTTTGCTCCGCAGAGCTGTCGCGGGGTTACAGACTCGGCAGCACTACAACTGCTGTGGCAGTGGAGTTGTGAGACAGCTTCGCGCTCGGGTCACCTACCGCGGTTGCAGCACAGACGCTTCCCCTCTTTCTAAAACAGTCCCTAAACAGAAGCACAAAATCACTGCTCTGGTAAGGGAGAGGAAAGCAGAATGTGGCTCAGATGGAAGGGAAAAAAAAGACATTTTGGGAGGATGCATAATATGAAAAAAGCAGCAGGAGAGGCAGCAGAAATAACTGGCCCTTAGCAGCTCTTTTCTTCCCTAGGTCCCTAAGAAGGAGTCTTTTAGGCTTAGGAATTAACCCCCTAAGCTTGCACTGGCACGAACAACTATCTAGGTGGGAGAGAAGACAAGCGCTCTTGAACTGTGCTCCCGCCGCCCCTCCCTGCTGGGCAGCTCACGTCTTTGTGCTGAGGGCAGGATGAACGAGGACCGAGTAGGATGCCTCTTGTCCCTTGTAGTAAAAGGCTTTGGGGAAGGAAAGAAGCTATGTACGTTCACCCTCTTATGCTCTTGTACTGTGTCCCCTTGCTCCACGTCCACGGGAAAGCTGATGACGGCGTGGGGGCTTGCAGGCTTTGCCATGCAGATCCGTGCCCGTGTCTGGGGCGGCGTCTCCTGCCCTCTGCTCGCTCGCTGCCCCCGGACCGGCGGGGACCGTGGCCACGAGCCGAGGGCAGACCTGGCCGCCTCTGTGTGGGACCGCAGCCTCGCTGGGAGCCCCAGCCCTCAGCACCGCTAACGTGATACCTTGTAAATGGTCGCGTATGTCTGAAAGACAACCCTGCGTAGCGCTTAGTTTTTAAATAGATCATTCCTGACAAAGCCCATTATTCACAGTGGGCATAAAGCCAATATCCCTTCCGTTCAGAGAATACTCCTTGCAACCCTGCTGTCAGGCGCGGCATATCCTGCGAGTGATCTGTGACCACGGGGGGCACTTGTTGAGAAGGAAGAGGACTTCTATTGACAGCTGCATACAATCTCTTCATCAACCTAATCTCTGAAATTTTAGACTTCATTTCCTACCACTCCTTGTGCTGCTTGACATGTTTCGCGTGTATAATTAGACCAGGATTCAGATTGCTCAATTGCACATTGGCCCATACACAGTCTAGAAAAGTATTGCCCAGCACACGTACCTCCAAAAGGGTATTGAATTCCTCTCTTGTGCTGACTAGTCTCAGACCAACTTTAACTGAGTATATCAGCACATGAAGAGCAATTTTTGACATGTCTACACGCTAAAAAAAATTATGATAATTTTATTGTAAAGTCCACATATGTGATACTTTTGAGAAACGAATAAGGGGAAAAAACGTATATAAGTCCTGTTGTGTCTCTGCCTGCGGGTGCGCATCCTCTGCTGCAGCTCTTCAGACACAGACCTACCCAACAGCACGTACTGCCTCCTCTTGAATTATGTAAAAGTTTGAACACTGAGAAAGGAGAACCGTTTGGAAATGCTGAGCTTCGCTAGGTAGAGAGACCCACGCTTCTGCCGTGTCTTTCCTCAAGGCTGCTTTTTCATGGAGTCATAGAATGGGTTGGGTTGGAAGGGACCGCAGAGATCATCTGGTTCCGACCCGCTGCCGCGGGCAGGGACGCCTTCCCCTAGACCAGGTTCTGTAGGGGGTTTTGTTTTCTACGCTCAGTCCTGTTTTTTTGCAAGAGGGATATTATTTTCTACCATATCTGAATGGTAACATTTAAAAATCACTTTGCATTAATGCCCAATCATTCAGGCCTCCAGTCTTTTATTTTATGGTTACGTTTTATCATATATGGTGGTGTGGTTGCTTTCCACATCTTACACAAAATCCTCAAGAATCTTTTTCATACCAGCTTAATCTGATTTACTCCCGGCTGGATGCACGTAGGGTTATGGCTAAGGATACACTCACGGTGTTCATGCGATTCAAAAATTGCAGATGGCAGATTTTAAGGTGTCTGTTGAGCCCACTGGGCTGTGGCCTGTGACTTCTGCTTGCTTGATTTCTTTTCTTCACCATCTTTCCATAGAAAGGTCATGAAATGTACTCATTATTCCTGTGTTCTGGAAGCGTTCATGGCGTGGGCTCCAACTATTGCATTATGCATCTTACACGTAATCGCTTAAAGTGGACAGTCATCTTGTGGTATTTTATTAACCGGTGACAGAGCTGTACAAGGGAAAAATATGCAATGAATAACGATTAGGCAGAGTGTTTTTAAATTCGGAGGCTGGACTCTGCCCACTGACTAAGTAGATGATTTGTTGCATTTGTTGTTTTTCCCTCTGACTCTCGGAGCAGCGCAGCCCAGGCACGCCGTCAGCTGGAGCGCTGGCGTGCTCCTACGATGCTCAAGCACCTTACAGGAAAAGCCCTTCCAATCAGTTAGAGATTTGGGTTTTTTTTTTTTCTCCTGTACTTACAGGTGGCTAGAGCAGAGCTGCACAAACGTTCTTCAGTGTTCCTATTAATCCGTATTTTTAAATGACTGTTCTTTATTCTCCTGTGGTTGGAAACATCTCACTGTGTGTGTGTGTGTGAACAGCCTGGTTTACAGCCGAGGGGGAGACATACTCTGTTTTGTGCAAGATCGCACTATTTAGGAAAACCAAGAAACGCTTCTGAAACGGATGAAAATGCAATTAAAACCACAAAGAAAAATCGCTATGCTGTATTTGGAGATGTGGTTGCTCTTGATGAAGTGGTTTTTCTCTGTGGACAAGGTAGTGTGACAAACCTGGGACTGCTGAAAGTCAGGGTCTGGTGTCAGTGGGGTTCAGCGCCTTCTTCCATAGACAAGCAGCCACATGAAGACAGTCAAAGACCTGCATGTTTGCGTGAAATCTGGTTTGGGTCTCTCTCTTTTGCAGCTACTGACTAGAAGCGACGTTAGTCTTTTGCCACAAGATATAACATTACAATGTTATTTTTATTTTATTGATTTAACCTGGTCTTCAACAGAGTGGGACAGAAAATTGCATTTAAAAGATTGGAAAAAAAGATCTACAGGATGCATCACATCTTAGATGGCAAACTGACTCCTATGATTACATTTTGTTATGTTAAGTATTTGGACTATATTGTGTAGGCCAGGTTTTGCTAAAAATCTAATTTTACCATAGAACAGCATATCCAGGAGTACTTTAAAATGGGTTATACAGTAAAAGCTTAAACCCTTACATTATATTGTAACTTAAATGGACTGATTTTGCTGCTATTTAACATTTTACGTACGGGGTGGCAGTGCTTGTCACAAAGTACGTATATTCCACTTTGTGAAGTTGCTGGGTAAAATGTTGCAGGATGCCCAAGTGCCTGAGACACGGACGTCCCGCTTGCTAATCCGCAGTGCTGTGTGGCGCACAGATGAACTGGTTTTTCTTCTGGCAAATAGTATAGCTATAATCTATTAAAACTGATAAATTATAGGCAAAGTTTAATATGCGGAAAGGCCAGGACAGTGACAGAAATACTTGCAAGCACGTGACCGGTGAGGCAGGGGGGGAATAGTCCTAACGGCTTCGTTAATTCGCTGCCACCAGCAGGAACAGCCCATCCGCAGGCCGAGCTGAACGACAGCCTTTTGGCCGAGCCTGGCGAGAGGTGTATGTGTTTCTGTACGCGCATGCATACGTTTCTTGGCTAGACAATTCTCCCGATTTGTTATTTATAGTATTTTAGTATTAAATAATAAATCAGCATCTGGGAAAGAAACAACTTCTGTTTGCATTTTGCTAAATCATTTTCGGTCTTTCCCTATCAAGAGGGAAAACATAGACCTGTAGAACATCTTTTATTCTATCATCTCAAATTCCGTGTGATTTTTTTCACCGTTCTCTCCTTTTATCTGTGAGAAGAGATCGAGTTCTTTGATATTTTATTTAGATTGCATTGCACATTTGGAAGTAAGCCATTTGAGCTGATTACTGATACGCTTACTGTATGACCACTGTCAGGTCACCTTCTCTCCCTGGACCTCTGGCCTTTCAGCGGGGCGGTGGAGACGGTGCCTGTCTTGCAGCAGAATTGTAACTGGAGCGATCCAGTTGTGGGATGAGAGGGATATCTGACTGTGCATGTTTACCCGATTAAATTCCAGATAGCTGGGGATTCAATATATCAGAGGTTTTTTCCATCTATAAAGGTCGTTGCCCAGCAGTTGGCAACGGCTTTTGGGTGTCTGGAAGAACAGAGCACAGTGAACAAAACTTTGCATCTCTGTCATTTCACAGGCAGAGGTGCAATCTAAGTCTCACTTGACTTTGAGAATCCTGGCACAGGGATTCATACGGCTAATTGACAAATGGTTATCAGGCCCTTCCCAAACGGCTGCCGAAGGTTGCTACGGGAAGCACAAAGTTATCATAATTTTGCCTTGCTCAGATGGAGCTTTTTGTCCTGAGTCATGATGAGAGCTTGCACAGAAGCAAAGATGCTGTTGTACTTTCATTTCTACCTTTCCCTGGTGATAGGACCGGATGAGGAAAATGGTCACGGTGTCTTAAAAACCCCTTCACCTTGTCCCTTGGCAGTTATATCTGGCCCTCAGAAGCCCATTACGCTAAGCCACTGTGACAGCTCCTGAGGGAGAAACGTTGTCCAGAAATGCAGGACACAAGGCACCCTCCTTCTACAACATATTTTATGGTATCCCGTATCAAACGTGATGACGACCTTTAGAGAAAGAGGTAGATCGTTCTGTACAATCCAGCAACGAGGCTGAGAACAAGCTAAGAGTAATCAATGAAATGGGACACAGGAAGGCAAAGGGAAGCTGCCTGCCCACTTCTACCCAGAGATGCTCCCCCAGCACTGCCAGACAACTCCCGCTCCTCTTCTGCGCTGCACTAATACTGCCGGCATGCACTCGGGTGAAGCTGTCTGATATTGCAAACCAAGTTCAGCAAAGGCGCTGTTACTGCCTCACGGCTGCGGGGAGTCCGTGCGTCTGTCTGCGTGCCGCTGCAGCCGATGCTTTCACTCGTCTGTCTGCCTGCGCGTTCTCCGAAACCGCTGCTCCGAGTGCAGGGTGCATTAGCTGTGCTTATTTCCCACAAAATTCCACAAATCCTCGTCTGACTTGCTTTTAGTCACCAATAGTTTTCATCATCAGTGTTTCACACTGCAGATAAAGCATTCACTATGCACAGATGTTCAGATAAATGCCCTTTCTCTCAGTTTGTGATGATTTAATGGGCGGATTTAATTTATTGTATAGTTAAGTGCTATAGGTAGTAGATGTGCTGTCTGCCCACTCTGTTTTGATATTGCCAGGGAAGCAGTTATTAATGGCTGCACACAAATTCTATCCAACAGTTTTCTTAAGTGGCGTAACTATCGTGCATCTAATACTGCGAGCTGGAAATCGCCGCTCTTCACGGGGTGCCCAAGGAAAGCGCTGGCAAACATGAAAGATGAGATACGGCTCTGTGGAGGACCTGACACCAGAAGGCATCTCTCGCCATAATGACTTTCCATAAAAGTAGTGCATAACATGTCTCCCAAATTACACCCCGACCTATTCAAATCCACAGAGCCCAGTTTCGCTGTCAGTGACACTCGTTTTTCACTGGTGTGACTCACCGACTGTAATGAAGTTACTCCCGATACGCATTGTGATCAGAGTGGGCAGAGCCATTAAAAATTATTTACATAGAGGAAATCGCAAGGGGCTGTCAAAGCTGTCGACAAAGCGGCCCTGGAAGGAGAGGCGCAGCCCCGGCCTCGCCTGGGGAGCGGGTGTTAGGTGCTGCAGCAGCGAGCGAGCCCCCCCGGGCCCGGCTAACGAGGCAGCTACAGGCGCCGCCTTTGCTTCTGACAAAAAGTGAATCATAAAAGCTGCTGAGATTCATCTTCAGTTCACAGTACATTTGGTGCCAGACTTTCGTGCTGCAATCCTGCGCATATACGCTGACATGTACAAGCGAGCTGTGCGCGGGTTTATTTACCCTGCGATGTGCACTTGAGGGCATGCATGCTTAGGTTTAAATGTACCTATTTTTAAAGACTGAACACCCGTTTCCTCCTAAAAATCTTTATCTCCTCCCAAATTAGCAGTTATTTTTTACTGCAAAGTTCAGACATTTTCCTTCCCTTTTCCTCTTCAGACATTTTTTAGCTCTGCTCAGACGATAACAAAGGATGGACAGTGGCAGTGGCTGAGAGTGACACGACTATAGGAGCTGAATAGTTAACCCATGCTTCAGTGTCTGCTGAAAATCTAAGAAAAAAACGGTAAAAATAAATGCAAGTGTTACTCTGTAGAAGACAAAATTAAGACTTAAGGATTTTTCTTTCAACATCTGTAGATCTATTCTCCTTTTCTGAAATCTCATTTTCTCCTTTCACTTCTAAGCCAACAGAATTCAAAACTGTGCTAAACAGCGTGCGGGTACACGATGGACCATTCCTTACAGACTAGAGACTTCAAGACTCCTACCTCTCTGGGTGACAAATTGTCCACAAGACAACGTGGATCTGAGATTTCCTTTGGGACATTTAGCAAGACCTCTAAATTGGCATCTGATCTGACATATTTTCCCAAGCCACAAAAGCAGGGTTGGGGTTTCAGATGGAGATCCAGAGAGGTGTGCCATTCAAGGAGCATTTGTTCATACAATCATAGAATAATTTTGGTCAGAAAGGACCTCTGCAGGTTACTTAGTCCAGCTCTGTGGTGTCTTACATGGAGGGTGGAACAGTCCTATGTTAATGCCAAAGGAAAGATATTAGGACACGTGTTTTAACAAGTCGTGTCGGCGTGCATCCTTGTTCGTATCGGAATTTGGAAAGAAAGGTCAAAACTGGAGAAGAGCCTCTAGCATTTGTTGCTTTTCTGATCCATCCTGACATCTACGCCTTCAGGAAGGAATCTGACAATGACCGTGACTTTCCTCTTGAGCTACACATATGTCTTCTGTGTGTAAACTGATGGAGCTGTTTACCTATGTTTTATCTATTCAGAAGGCTTTCCCTAGGCTGGAAATCAAGCTTGTTCAATAGAGCTCGTTAGGTAATGAGCTTATTCACTAAGCTCATTAGTGGTGGAATTCATCCTGCTCAGCCCTCTGCAGCCCAAAATCTTGTATCTCTTCAGCCCAGCTTACTACTTGGTTTGACCCTTAGCAAGAGAGATGACTTTTACCTAATTTCATCTGTTTTGCCTATTTTCATTCAACAGCTGGCTTGCTGAATGACTGTTTCTATTATTTAATCTGGCCTGCTATTCTTCTGTAGCAGAAAAATATCTAAAAGGGCTGAAGTCTTTTGCATCTAGCGTGCCAAGGCTAGAATATCATGCCAACTCATTTCATGAACTGAAGCAGAGCGTCTGACTCAGTAGGACTCATCCTGTTACATGATGGATGCTCCCTGGATTGATGAACAGACGGTTAGGCAGATGTAAGTAGGCAGGAAAACGAAAGAGGCACCAAGTAAAAGTTGTGATTACCTCCTGTGAGCTGACCGTGATTGCCCATCTGTACACAATCTAGTGGTCTTGCAGGAAGTTTTAAAGCACACACATGCACGGCAGAAGCTCGGGATTTCATATTTTGGTTAATTATGCAGAGATCAGAGAGTGAGCTTGATAAAAAGGATATCTCACAGGTGCAAAGCTGGGTGGGAGACAGGGTTTTAAATCTTCCTGAACCAACAGCACAACTGAAATGTGTGACAGTGAAGGATGTGTGTTGGCAATAATGCTTCATTGATTCATGTTCAAAGTGGTAAATTTAAGTCCTGTTTCTACTCATTTCAGACACTGATTACTAGAAAAAGGCTCTCATGCAGTGGAGTAACGGAGGTGTCAGAGTCTGTTAAATCGACAACAGCCTACTCCTATCTTCCCTCTGAAGAGGCAGAAAGAAGCAATTGGAGCTTTTCTCAGTTTAATACTGATGACAAGAGACCACAAAACTATGTAAACCTCCACTAAAACAGGATTGTAATTGAGAATGAGTTGTGAAATCAATTGCAGGGAAAGAATAAGTTTATATCTGCATTAGCAGGTAGTGCCGCTCAACAGGAGCTGAGCTGGTGCAGAGGACCAAGCATCCCTACTGTACACATCTCGGAGAGGATTAATTTTAGACTAGTCTTAGTCTGCTCCATGGACTGAATGCCCATTAGCAGTAAGAGCGCATTAGGTGCGTTCCTGGAGTGCATTTTCCAGTTGTATTTTATCCAGAAGGAAAGCAGTTTGCATACTCTGAAACCTCTCTGCACTGTGAGCCAAGCTGCAGTACGGACAGGGCAATTGAGTTTGCTTTCAAAGAGCGTCCCTGATCCAAACTAAGACACTGATGCAGATGTACTCTAGGAGAAAGCAGCTCGGAGCAGCTTTCTCTCATTTTAGCTTTCCTTTTGAAGATAGCTTACTCCTGCCATGCATTACGTTGCAAGAATAACTGGCTTGCATTATCCTTTTCAACTGAAAAATAAAGTGCTATTTTTGTTCTTACCATAGTGACTGTAATTAATATTGAAGGAGGATGACTCCCTTCTGCTCCAGGTCATACAAATATAGAAAAAAGTGTGTACTGTTGATGATGTGTTGCCTCCAAATTACACTGCAAAAGTGCACGTAGAGCATACAGACGTGGAAGTGAGGATTGGGGCAACTGGGTGAGAAAATAAGCAGAATTAAATAATAGTCATTTTTATTTAATACAGAGAAGAAATAAAGGGGCTGTCTGGTTGTGGGGTGAAATCTTGTTATCTCAAGGCTGTGCATTTAAATAGTAAAGGCTCAAAGTGACTCGAGATTTTATTATCTGCTGTTTTCACGTCTGATGTGAAACCCTCTGTCTACAGGCGAGATGAGAAAACCAGCAGCGGTTTGTGTCTTTTAGATGGCAAAGGGAAGTCACGTGTACAGAGAGAAAAAAGCAATAAGTACGTGAAAAATAATTACCCGTAATAAAAAGCCAAGGGTACTTCACGATGTTGAGGATGTGTTGTCTGATTAACGGGAGCTGTTAAAAGCGAACCCAGCAGCTTTCGCTCCCGCCTGCTGCAAGGCCGGGCGAGGTCTGTGGGTGCCGGGGCGTTATTTCTGAACGCGCGAGCGTTCAGCAAACCCGTACGTGGTGCACGTTCAATAACAGCAGCTGCTTCCCTCGGTACGTGCAAGACTTATTACTTGAATTATTTGACCTTGTTGTTAGGAGACTCCACAGCACAGTTGCACTGAGACCTCTGCATCTCTGTTTAAGCTTAGGTTTCATGGTTGCACAGGACTACTCTCTTCAGAGGCAAACAATCCTTCTCAAGGGCTTTCTGGGGATGTACGTCAGCCAAATTTCGCAAAGTCCTGAAGGCAAAAAGCTAAAGCTGATCTGTGTTTTAATTTTGCCGCAGATGGCAGGCCAAGATTAAAGCAGTAGGCTTCCCCAGGCGATCTGCTCAACGGCTCTCCTGAACCCGAGCGGTGAAGAGCCTGCTCGGGAAATGACTTTGAGTGGCTGCCCATTTTGGTTTTGTTGTTGTTGCAGATGCCTTTATAGGTGAGAGAGAATTCATATGCAAAGGGCCACCCTCCATCAGGGGGAGCGACAGCCCTGACCACGCCATCGCAGCCCTCGTCCCCAGACCCAACCCCCTCACGGCCCCGTGCAGAAAGTAAGGAAAAGTCCACAGCGCAGAGCCAGAACAAAAGAGCGAAATCACGAAAGAATGAGGGAAAGAAAGAGCCAGATGCTCCAGCGTCATTTCTGAGGCTGCAAACCAGAACGAAAAGCCCGTAAAGACTCACACCTTTTAAAGGAATAATGAATTGTTTCTTCCTCTGGCAGGCAGTGATTTGACTTGCCACATGCCTCCTAGTAATTTCCCAGCAGGTTTTAATGTTGGAACAATGGCATTCTGTTAGATATTGATTTTAAAATAACTCTTCCACACTTAGTTGTAACTTCAAGAGGTGAATTACAGCCCTTGAATGTGCTCTAATGTAGCAGTGGTAAATAGTTAAATAGGCACAATCTGTTTCTGTAGACACTGCCTGTCCAGGAGAAGGCAGAGCTCGGCTGAACCCTGCCTGTCTTCCTGGGCCGCAGGAAAAACATCCAGCAGTCTGTCTGCGCCGAAGGAAAATATTAATAAATTCACCGTGGATGTGGTGGAATTTGACAGAAAAAAAATTTCCGTGCTGGATGTTAAAGCAGCGAGAGTGGGAGGGCAATGGATAAATGACCTAGTTGTAGCTCTTTTCTTCTTCAACTTCTGCTGAGCCGTGATGCTCACCGCGGGATATCGCTGCGGCTGCCAGCACCCTTCGCTGAGCCGTGAGAGGCAGCCGGCGCCGAACCGTGGGTCCTCTGACTGCCAGGGTCATGCGCAAAAGCACATTGCCCGAGTGCTTCCATGGGTGGTGCAAAAAGTAGCTGCTAGATTTGGGTATCGCCATTTCTGAGGCTTGTGCTGCATTAAAAATAAATAAACCTGCTATGTCCTCTGATAACGCGCTTTGGCAGCGCCGTCCCTGTGTACTTCTGCATGGACTGGAATGAAGGGTAGGAAGACACGGCCTGCATTAAATGCGAATAGTAGATGGCTTCCGCTGAAACCATACTGAATTACGGTGTTCATGTTCACCGAGAGTGCCGTGGTGCCCGAGATTCGAGTCCGGCTGTACGTGTGATGGGTGGCAGGGAAGAACGCTAGTTGACGCTAAGCTGAGGAGGTTTCTCTGTTTATCTTACACTTTTTTGTAGTTTTTTTCTTTTTTTTTTTAATGAGATGGTCCCACTGCAGTGCCTGGGACACTCCTCTACAGCCTGGAAATAGGCTCCTTCAGGTCACAGGTACTCCCACATTCTGGCTTCAGCCGCCTAGGATGCACCGATCCCTTAAGAAATTGCAATAAAAATGTCTCATATTGGTTTCCTAATATTAAAGTGGGGCTGGAGTTTCATTTCATATTTTAGGTGCCCCACGCTAAAACCGTGCCAGGTAAGAAAGCCTGGGCAAGGCCGCGACGTGCCGCGACGTGCCGCGACGTGCCGCTGTCACCTGTACTGAGCGAGGGTGGCTGGTGGCAGCCCTCCGGGCGGAGGGCTGAGCTGCGGCCGGGGGGCTGCAGGGGCGCGGGGCGCTCAGAAACTCCCTCTGCGCTCACCTCTGCTCCGCAATTCACTCCGAAAACTGATTCGGACTGGATGGGCTGTAATCAGCTAAGAGACGTAATTAGTTTGGGCTAATTTGTTGCAGGGCCTTTAACTGCACTTCCCCTTTCCCTGCTTTCCGACTGATAGTGGCTACTCTGTCCCTTATTTTCAGTTGATCTCTGTAAACTAATTACTTTT
The DNA here is from genome assembly GCF_965183815.1 of Platalea leucorodia. Lineage (NCBI taxonomy): Eukaryota > Metazoa > Chordata > Aves > Pelecaniformes > Threskiornithidae > Platalea > Platalea leucorodia. Next base: position 4,066,450 of record NC_138841.1, read on the forward strand.
ACTGTGTCAGTGCTGTTATGAAATTATCATTTTATGAGACTAAAAATAGCTCAGATCCAGTCAGCAAGCCAATCGCTTCCCTTCATCTCCAATGGAAATACACTGTTATCTTTAATCTGTATTTCTCAGGCACTGACTGTGATGCAGGCTAGAAAGAGAGAGGCAAAAAAAGGAAGAGGAGCTTAGAAAAATGTCTTAAATCAGTTGCTATAGATGCATCTCTGCCAAGGTTTCCGTTGGTAAATTTAGCAGTCACGTTATAATTTTAGCCAGTACCGTTACTTGGCCTTATTCAAAACAATTCACTTCTCACACAATGAGTTTACCTTAAAGGAAAGTTATTTTGTCTTGCGCACTAAAAATGGTGCGTTTGCACATACGTGCGATCATTACAAATATCCAAAGCCACAAAAAGCCTAAGGACAGATTTTTTTTTTTTATTATTATTATTTTTTTTTTGAGAGAGAGAAAAATCCAGTGAATTCCACTTGCTCTGAGAATGAATAAAGGTATTTTAATACTTCTGGGGTTCTGGTGAATACAAATAGCTCCAAAATGAGATGCTTGCCTGAGATTTACATCAAGATAGTGAAGGGAAAAGGTTCCACCTGTAGTTTCTGATACAAAGACATTTCACACACAATATCTGTAAATCCATTAGGAGAAGAAGATTGATACACATTTCGTATAAGATGAAGCTAGAGGCAAGAGAATGAAAGCTCAAGAAAATGGCTTCTTTGTGTAGCTCCATCAATTCATTGTTTGATTGGACTTTCTGTATATTAAATTCAAGCAGTTCTTTGGCCTGTGGATATGAGAATTGTTGACTGTGTGGGAAATGGTGAGAGTGATGCAATTTTAGCGCCTTGCTTTACAAAGGAAATATCCCACATCTCATCCATCTTTCCATCGATGATGTTAAATATGCAAAGTAGTGTTTCTATTAAAGCAATTTTTCTGATTCAGTTTAATGGCAGTTACTGAAGTACTGACACACACAATATGATTACTGGGCCAAACGGCAATCTTTCCGGAGAAGCCGGGAATGGCAGCGCTCCAGAGATGATTTATTATTTTCCTTACTTTGCAAACTCCTCTTAGCTTGCACGAAGGAGGGTGAATGAAGGTTACTATCAGCTTGAGTGGTTTCAGTACTTTGCATTGGAGAAATAACTGCAAAGAGATCTCTCTTCGCACGGTAGCTGGCAGCATTTGCAAGAAACGTGGTCAGTATTCAATAAGTTCACGCTAGTCCAGCTGTCAACAGTTTGGCAGCAAGTATTTCACGTGCTATTTCACTACTTAAATTTCATCCCCTTTCTTGTCCATGATTGAATACCAATAAGAAGGAAAGCCCAAGCAATACGCGAAACGAAGACTGATGTTTCTGCCGGAGGGGTTGATCAGGTGTCGGTTCTGGCGCTTTCTCTGACCCACATTTTGCAGAACCACAGGGTACCACCTTGGGCCAAGACAACCCAAAACAGACCCCTACCCCCCAAATCCCTGCTCTCTAAGCACTCAGCTAGTAAAAACGGTAAGAAATTTCAGATCTTGCTCCCGATCAGGCTGTTGACATAACCAGGCCAGCACGTCTGTTTTATTGACTTCCTAGTGTTAACCTGGTTCCTTAAATTAATTATATAGATAGGACTGTGTTGTCCAAGTGCACTGATGTGTATCTTTTAAACTCATTCACCAGTGCAGCTGAATCTGAAAGAGGGACAGTGATCTCGAAACCATTATGTTCTTGCAGATTGTAAGGGAGACAGACAGACAGACAGACAGAAGATAGACTCTGCTGGGACCACCCCAAAGGCGGTGAGCTATGGGAGCGCAGCCTTCGTTAGGCAACAGAAAAACCACACAGCATATCCCTAAGCTCAAACCAGAACAAAATCCATCAACGATCTCTCTTCCTTGGTCCGCGGTACTGCTGGTTTCTTGACACAAATGGCCCAAAGATCTCAGTGCCGGTTCCCCCCAGGATACGCTGCAGGTTTTTCACCCTTCTCTGCTGCCGGTCTGCTCCCAGCTGTGGCGGGGATGGGGATGCTGACACCGCCTGCTCCAGGTGCCGGTGCTCGGCTCCGGCATCCCCCGGACGGCGGGAAGCCCGGCCGCCACGCTCCGCAGGGCCCGCGGGAGCCTCGCCGTGCCCCGGGATGTGCAGGCTGATGTGGCACTTAGATTTTCACAACTACAATTTGCTGCCTACGCTGCAGGTCACAGACACTGCCCGAGAGTCTGAAACATACTGCCGTTGTCAGGTGGAATGAAAATAGCTATAAAAAGCTTAGAAAAATATGCACTCTGGGCCAAAACGGTGTGGGGTTTAGTGGCGTGAGAGAGGTCTCGTACCGCAGGCGTGTTTGCGATGCATGCTGACGGGCAGAGAAATGCGGGGCTGCCCCATCCACAACCCAATGCTATTTAAAAGTAAATAAAGCCAACACGCTGGTAGCAAGGTAACGAAATTTATGATAATTAAACTGTCTCTATATAGATGTAAAACTGAAGGCTACTGCATATCAAGTCAGCTAAAAACCAAGGCAGGGACATGAATGCTGATGCTGGGAACCAGCACCGTGCTCCTCCGCCGCTTTCAGCAGCGCTTGCATTTCTGAGGTGGAGGGTCCCGGGGGTCAAAACCTCCTGCAGAACAAAGGCAGGGTGCTGGCAGAGCTGGTATTTATTGTATTGGTGTTTTAGACAAGGGCAAGAGAGAAGACGGGTAGCTGTTGGCCTCTTGAGAAAAATGTTTCTGCATGAATTGGATAGCTGATTTTGAATTAATTTTGAATAGTTGTTTCGGTAATTCAGATTGATTTAAGATGCACCCAAGAATAATGCTTTCATTATAAAACCTCCTGAGCAAAATTTAAATCATGCTAAATTAAAAACAGTCTCTGTTAAACCAGGGCTGATGAGCACAGCAAAGGGATCAGAGATGCAGGGTCAGTATAATTTAATTCCTTTGCTTTGTTTCCCGTTCCAGACGAGCTGTTGTACCTGTCTCCTTGGGTTGTTAACTACCTAAGGAGCTTGCAAGTCGTCCTGGATTTCGCAAAAGTGATTTGCATAGTAGCCCCACCAAAAGCAGCACTTGCTCTATTTTATGAAGTGCTTCACCTTCAAGAAGAAATGCATTTTTAGTGCTTTTCATTTATGGGTCAACCTGGAAATTCAGTTGTATCCTAAAGATAGTTAGGAATCTGGAATAACAGCAGCTGACGTACAGTCCAGTAGGAGAGTTAATGGTTTCCTAATGCTAGCCTTGTTTGGTTGTTGTAAGTAAACTTTCCCTTTTACATAAATTGAGCTAATTTTTTAATGTCTTAATAACACAGGAAAAGTTATCCCGCATGTTCCAAATCACTTTTATAAAGTCACAAGCAATGGTGGAATTCCAGTGTCAGGGAAATGTTCACTTATCTGGATTTAAATGGTTTGGTGTTCAAAACAAAAATACATACATATGTGTATAGATCTGAGTTAAAAACCATTGCGCTTTGTAATTCCTTGTTTTAAATGCGGGCTGAATTTTTAAAGGCAAATGGCAGAAAATATTTAAGATATTTATACAAGCTCTGAGCGTTGCTGAAATGCAAGCAGTGAACTGGCAGCCGCTAACTAGGCAAAGTCTGATGTATTAAGAAGCACGTTAGAGACTCTGGCTGCATTTCTGGCAACGTCTCTGCGACAGGAATTGCCAGTACTCTCATTAGTAACAAGATCCTTCCAAGCACATTGAAATGACTTCTGAAGAGAGATGTATATGAAATATTGTATGAAAATGCCAATTTGTCAAAACGGAAGGGTTTTATGGGAAAATGAAGAGGGCCGGGGATGTTAACCACCCACCCACATGGCGGGAGTCAGGAAGGTGGAAATGACCCGGCGCCAAAAGTTTCGTTTCTAGAGTTCATGAATTTCCGTGCCACGACGCCAAGCCGCGGGTCAGAGCTGTTGCACGAGCCAAGGGCCGGTGCTGGCTCTGCCGGCGCCTTGCTCCACCAGTGCTGTCCCTGCACCCGCGCAGCTGGGACCCACCACCGTCCGACCAGCTCCTCCAGCGAGCCCGGAAAGTGCCTCTCCGAGGGGGTCCGGCTGGGGCTATGGGGAGCTGGCCTGGCAGGAATTCGGGTTTTATGGATCACAGTAGCAACTTCTCTTTCTAGCACTGGTTTTGGGCAAGCCAGCGGAGAGCGTTTGACTTTGGGTGCTTGGCTAAGGGAGCGCTGGGTACCTGCTGAATGCGGTCGGAGGCAGAGAGGTGTTGTCAGAGAGCACGGGGGCTCTGCGGGGTCTGCTGTTATCGAGGTTTCTGAGTTTCTTGTAAGTCTGTGATATGACACTAAACTTAGCTGACAGACTATTTGCTAGAGACACCTATTTTAATTAAAATCCTGCAACAAAAATCCCAAATCAGTAATACCAGAAGTTTAAGCTTTAAAGCTTTGACAGCATTTTGTAGGTCCCTTTCCAATGAACTCTTACAAAGCCGTGTTTAAATGTATCATTTCAAAAATTCTTGTCAACTCATTAAAGGCACTCATTCATCTATAATTTCTGTGATTACAACAGATTGAGAACACTTTAAAGTCCTCAGGAGCACTCTGGTTTGTCTATCCATGCGTTCAGAAAGGAAGGGAAAGAGAACGACACCAAGTCGCTGCGCTGACGGGAACAGAGGTTTAATTGCACTACAGCACATTCTGCCTGTATTTCACGAAGAAGGGCTCTTCCCAGGCAACACTGGACGTTGCCTTGACCCCAACTTTCCTACCACAAAGATATAATAACGTACATGTGAATGTGCGTAAGCGTGTGTAGATGGAAATACAGGTGCAATCATTCTTAGACAGAAACGAGACAACAGAACTGTATTTTCATGCGTTTCCCCCTTGTGGAGAGGACGCACGGAGAAGCCACCCAGGACAGGCGTCCCTTGATGCTGCTCGGGTACGATGGTGGGAACCGACCACTATGGACCAGTCAGAATATGGAAAGCTGAACCACGGGGCGGGGGAGTGCTGGGATCCAAAGCCCAGCTTTGATTTCTAAGCAAGCACGGACTTTTTTCCAGGGTGAGGACCTTAGCTTTTGCCACACAGACTTGCAACTTTGCTTAGATGTTAAAAAAGGAGGAAAAAGAGATCTTTTGGTGACTATGACAAACACGTTCTACACTTTCACTTAATGAAGAAATTCAGACTTGCAGTTGCCATATGCTCAGATTCTGCGCCTTTCTGACAGCTGAATTATGATTTTAATAATTTAAAAGTGCTACTGTGAGCCTGTTCATGTATAATAGGCACAGAGAAGTGTTTAAAATCAAAAGCAGTTTAGAGAAAAAGCGGTCACCATATTACAAGAATGAGAATAGTCTGCATCGGAATATTAAACTGCGTGAACCCTCCAGTGGGAAAACTCTTTGAAACTAACTGTAAACTTAGTGTATTGCTCCGATGTGTGGAATTAAGAGATTGCACTCGGTCAGAACTTCGCGACTGCCCGAAGCAGCAGCCTGCGATGCCTGCTTTCTTTTACGTAACCCCGGCAGGGTGAGGGCTTGGTCATTCTGCTTACAAAGGTTTTAGTTCAGAGCAACAGAAGCTCAAATCTATAATCTCAGTAGAAACATCTGTAAGACAGAAATGAAATATAAGGGGAAAAAGTGCCCTCCAGGCTACATTTCCTTTGCTTTGATATAATTATCTTTGTACCTGTCCATGGGAATGTTTGAAATTCTACTGCAACTGCTACAGCATACTTGTATTATTTCTTAAACTCACAACTAAACACAGACAATAAGCCCGTATCCTGCTCAGTTAAGTAAAACACAGATCATGTCCTGGAGATCGCCACGTATTTTCAGGAGCATAGCGGCCCACAATATCCATTTGAATTCAGCAAATCTATGATTCCTGGCATGTCAAGTGAAGAAACAATGACCGACATCGCAAAGAGAGACAACATACACATCAGCAACCTTGTGCAAAATCTATGGCTCGAATGAACGTCTGCAAAACCCATAAGCTCTAGTTGCCAGCTCCCTTGCTCTCATGTTAACTTTTCTCTCCCGCAGAAGGAGTGCGAAACAGGACCTGCTACTCCACAGCCTTGCTCCTCCTGCACTCATTTACCATTGTGCCAAGCATTTGCCAAGTGGGTGTAAGTGCTTTTTCTGTTTTATACAACTTCACATAAGCATAAATTGCAGAAGTTGTAAGGCAAAGAACAATCAAGCCCTTAACAGTTCCAGCCGCTTTTCATGCATGCACTCAGGAAAATGCTTAGGAGTAACTGAAGTCAAGCTCCTAGTACACGCTTGCCTGCTGCTCAGTATAAGAAAAAGTAATACTCACCCCAGTGTTGTCATGGTTACAATAGTGTACCAAAAGGAAGCAGGAATACTGGTGAATTTGCTTGCCGAGGACCCTTTCTCTGCATAAAACATCACAGTTGCAAAGATGATGATTGCCATAGTGAGGGAAAAGAGGAGAAAGCCAAGCTCGGAGGCACAGCTCTTCAAAGTGTAGCCCAAGATTCTTAAGCCTTGGGAATGGCGAGAGAACTTGAAAATCCTGAAAACCCTAAAAACCCTTAATGTCACAAAGGCTCCGCTGACATCCTCATTGTTGGTCATCACCAAGCCAATGTAGTACGGCATGATGGCCACCACGTCAATGATGCTCATCACACTTCTAATGAATCTGTAGCGACTTGGGGCCGCAAAGAGTCTCAACAGATACTCAACCGTGAAAATCATCACACAAGCCGTGTCCAAGCAAAAGAAAGCCACAGCATATCTTTCCCCACATGGAAGCTCCTTGTTTCCAGGCACCGTGCCACAAGGGACAGTTTCCACGACATTAGTGATCACAGAGACAGCAATAAAGAAACCGGTGACATAGTAAAAGACTAAGGCTAAGGTGCTGGTGTGGGGGTTCTCGAAGGCTCGCCACATGGTCTGCCGGAAGCTCAGGGATGGCATGGACCCTTCTTGGTTGTTTTCTGAGTCATTGTCATCCATCAGCCGCTCCGCATTTTCCCGCTTTCTGTCTTTGTACTCTTCATAGCAGCAGTCCCCAATGATTTCAGGGAGGATCCCATAGAAGGCAAGCTCTTCGTCGTAAGCAGAGATGCACTCGTACCTGGGATAGTGCAGCTTGCCAGTTCTATAAAAATTTAAGATGCACCTAAAGACCTCAGGGTCCCGGTCAAAGAAGTATTCCTTAGTGTCTTCGTTGAAGAAGAACTCCTTCTCGGTGCTGCCCAGGAGAGTGTCCGGGTATCTCTCCAGTGTAGTCCTCCAGGTCTGGAAACGCCTGCCACTCACATTGAGAATGATCAGCTCATCCTGCCTCTTGTTTTTCTCCGTTGGAGCCAGTGGCATGGGACAGTTGGCCACTGGCATCCATCCTATGGCGGCTGCCCTGGCAAAGGGCAACCATGCTGCTACTCCTGCTGCCATGATGACCCCAGGCCTTGTTACTGGAGAAGACGGTTAGGCTGCTCCTGAGACCTGCTGGAAGTCAGATCAGTTCCATCTAAAATACAGAACAAAATAAAAACACAACACACAGTCAAGCGGGGTGTCTTGCCCCATTGCGCTAAAGAGTCAGACATCGGTACGTACACAAGAATTTAAAACAACTGGCTTGCCCTCATCTCCCATTTGAAGAATGATGTTAAACAAGGCACATGGTAATCAGCTCAGCGGGGTTATGGCATTATTATAGATTGAAATTTTGAATAGCAAATGATTCCTCATTAAAAGCATTTTAAAAGTAGCATAAACACACTAATTTATATTTGCTTCCTTACAAACAAGACTAATCCATAATTCCCCAGGTGTAAGCCTCATGTGCTCATCAGTTTAACTACAGCTGTCAAGAAAGAGCTGGGAGCTCCACTGAAAGCAGCTTGCAGTTCACCCAATGCAATAGTATGCCATGAAAAGCCACGACTGGACTGAGCTGGGTTTCCAGTCTTAGAAATGTTCAATATGAAATGAGTCTTGCACCAAGAACATTTTCAGTTGAAAGAACCAGAAGATCTTCTCTGGTTTTCATTAGTTTTCTTCCACCTTTAATTAAAGAGGTGGCCTCAGCAGCAGATTTTTGTTGATCTCTTTCATTTAGAGCTGGGTTTCACTCCTGTGAAGTATTACATCCCTCCACCGGACTGGAGGAAAATTCTGCCTTTTGGGGCAACATAGCTCAGAATACCTGAGCACCAGTAAGCTGGAATCGCAGGTGTGGAAGCTGATGGATTACGCTACCAGCTGAGTACCAAGAACATCAGAATGAGGGAAGCCTCCAAAGTTGGACAACTTTCTTCCAGCAGGAAGACACCTTGATTATTTCCTAGCTACCAGAGGCAGAAGTCCTTCAGCCTAAGAACTGAAGGACTATTAGGTTGAAATATGTTCACCGCACTGTTGATTTTTAGATGAAAAATATCCCAAGCTGTCCAGAGCCTGAGCCACTGGCAGCCAGCACGCTCTTAAAATTAGAGTAGGCATTGTGGTTCTGATCTAGCCACGAATTTTCTTTTTCTTTTTGTTCTTTGGTCAGAGTTCTTACAATATGTAACTTCTGTTTTAACTTGTTTTTACTTTCACTTCCCTAATGATTTTCTAACTCTACTGTAAAATTATCCGGAGAAAGGTGCCATTATCTTATAGGATGCATTAAGGGCCCTATCAAAAGTCGATTTATCAATGGAAATTCCATTGATTCCACTGACTCAGGCCCTCAAAGCCTAATTATATCCTCTACATGGTACCCTTCTAGGCAGTTTTACTCTGAAGTTTTTTTAATTATATGAAAGCTGCCATTCCAGCCAGTAAGGCTGCAGCATTATTGATTTCAACAGGCCATCAAAATACTGAATAAAAAATGATGGAATCAATCTGTGGTGAAAATGACTGAACTGCGCACAGAAGTGCTCCTCCTCTTCGGGGCACATTAACGTTCACCACCTTAATGTGGGGTATCTTTCTGTGCAATTTTACTGTCTGAAGGACAACTGAAATCCCTCGTGCAGGCATCTTACTGCTGCTGGAAGAGGTTTTGTATGAAACCTATACTAATCCATAGTGATGCTTATCCCAAGGAGACGCTTTGCTTATATACGTGGCACTGGAGGAAACATCCCACAATATTTCCCTATAAAGGAGTGTTCAACATTACTATGCGCTATTTTTTCTCTCCCCCTAAAGAGGGAATTCAGTGCGTTAATAGTGCCAGACTGACAGCCCTGGAGAGCAGGCTGTGTCGCCTGCGCGGGGACGAGGCAGAGTGCCGCGCTGCAAACTTTCTCCGCGCCGCTTTGAAAATACGCCCGGCCTTTAGCTGGGAGGCAATCCCCAGGGACCCGGAGGGCTCGGGCAGCGGAGCTGCCCATTTCTTTTAGCAGCAGCGGTGGATCTGTTAACTTCTGTGCAACACTGCGTTAAGAACAGGACTGCAAAACAGGAGGCAGCAAGATGAGGACCCCTTCATTCATTAATCACCAAATACATACAGGCAAATAACCAAGAGACCAAGATCCTGCATCCTGTTCCTGTTTCCCCTGCTGCTAAACTGTCTTCTCTGCTTTTTAATTTCAATTAGCGACACCGCCACAGTCATTCTACCAGGACGGACTGGCGATGTACGGTGACCTGAGCAGCTACAGTACGCTGGATCCTCATCTCCCCTGATTTCTCAGGGGAACCTCGTTAGAAATCTCTTCTGTACTTCTATAACTTTGGTTGTAAATTCCAGGTTACCTACATTAGCTGCTGAGGCACTATAAATACTTCACATATAATTGTTCTAATAAAGCGCTGGTAACTCATAAGTGACTTACACATTTTTAAATCAATTTTTAAAGATAAAATGGGTCCTTCCATGCTGGCAGTATATGTGGGGAAGCTATAAATATCTCAGCTGTGAAACGGGCAGGAGACTGAAGCAAAAGAGAAAGAGGGGGGTATTCTTCTGTGGAAGTTTAGTTCTCATTTCGCTGTGAGAGAGGTGCAGCTCCTTAAGAAAACTTAGTGCACAGCTTAATTTTCAAAGGTGCATTAGATCTGTCCCATTTGATCCTCAAAATACACAGAAAGAGAGTCGTCTTCAGTTATAAATTGTCTGTCTGCGAGGAAGGATCGAGAGGGACAAGAGGTTTTGCTTTTTCTTTTCCTTTTCCATGAGTCCTTGGAACTCTACCCTGCCCCAAAATCAGAGAGAACGAGGAGAGAGGTAGGACTGGGTTTGTAATTCAGAGCTGCACAAGCCAAGTTGAGTAAAAAAAAAATAGGAACTAATTAGTTTATCTACAAAATATGGAAAGAATCCTCCTTTTCTGCACGCCTGGGTTTTGGTAACTGCTAACCAGTCTTTTTAGGCTGGAAAGCAATTGGCTGGGCTCAAAATATACTGTACAGTCGACACAGTCTCTTCGGCTCGCACAGCAAACAGACACACTTTAATTCTAACGAGCATATATTTAGCTGTATGCATGTGTCTGATTTTACTTACCGTAATTTCTGCATGTAATTTGAAAGGAGCTAGTTAACAAAAGATCGGTACCCTGCTGATGACGTTCAGAAGCTCTGGTACACGAAATAAAATAATGTCTCCTTCTGACTTAAAAAAGTCAGCATCTATAGAGAAAAGGATCTGTTTTCTTTAGCTAATTCGGAGGGCAGTGAAATGGTGCAAGGCAATTTGATAGAAAAGCCTGTGGCACGAGCCCCCCGTCCCCCTCCCAGGGCTCCCGGCCCATCCGAGTCCCTCCCCGAGCACCGCTGGCTACCGCAGGTCGCCTGCGCTGCAGCCGCCTCGTGGGCACCGTGGTTTCATCCCAGGTTCAAACAAAAACCTGACAGGCACGGCTAGGTCAGTAAAGCTCTGGAGGAGAACTTTAGCAACACAGTTCTTTCTAATCACCTGAAGGGTCAAGAGAGAAACGATGGATTCTTACCACATTAGCTCCCACTGGCAATGCCGTACTTAATAAATGTCTCTTCGTAGTCTCATGAAAACAGAAACGAAACAAAAATCTCATAGTGTTTCCCTTTCTGGAAGCAGACAGGGAGGATTTAAAACACGACTGATAAGCATACTGTGAGTTCTTGATGAGACACTGCTAATGGGAGCAAAGAGCCTTGAGATCGTTCATTCTCTCCTTTCCTGTCCTTGTTGGGTCAGGCTGAGACAGCAAAGATATATTTGCTTTAAAGCAAAATATGTCAGCCAAAGCTTCGATATCCTCCGTCAGTCACATATTCCTTCCCCGGCACAATCACATCAGATAATAAAACTTTCTGCAAAACATTCGCTCCCTCAGTCCGTTGGAGAGATTTGGGAGCAAAAGCAACAGGCTTAGGATAAATGCATGCAAACTTCTCCCCTCCCTCCCCGTCAGCCCAGAGAGCCCCATCTTGCCGGCTCGCCGCGATGCCTTACCTGGCAAGGAAAGACACTCTCGGCGCCCCAAAGTAGGGCTCAGTCTGGGGAACGGGAAGGAAGGGGGAGCAGTCGCTCCTCAGGATAAAAGGTGAACTGTGCCGCCTGCCTCTTGACTCCCTCTCTAAATGCAGTCAGGAGCAATCAGTAAATGTGATCATCATTGTGAAAGTATATATAGAGAGATGACTAAACAGCTTCTCCCTCATTACCGCCGAGACGGAGTCTCTCCCTGCCTCTCTCGCCTGAGCTTGCTTGGCTTTGCCCCCTCCCCTTCCAGTATGGCTTGGAGCTTTGCTCTCGCTGCCTAACCGAGCTGGAAGCGGCACCCGGGTGCCGGGGCGCCCGCTCGTGTGGACGCAGCAGGGAGAGGGACCCAGCCGGTCCCAGGGAGGCAGGCTGTGGGGCGAGACTGAAGAAAGGCGGTGTGAGCTAACAGAGACACCGGCAAATGGAGTCATTAAATACACACCAGAGCCTACCCTGCATGCTAATGTGCCAGCAGTGGCAAGGGGGGGATGAAGGGGGGAAAAGTATGGGATGAACTTCAGTGGTCCCTCCCGGAGCTCCCTCTGCGTCCCTGACTCTCGGGCAGGCGGGGACCGGGCAGGAGAGGTCCCTTCACCTGGGCAAGAAAATGAGCTGTTCCTCCAGCATCACAAACCTACAACCAACACCTTAGCCAGGGCAGGAGGCTACGTCCAGGAATAAAACCAAATTATTCAGTCTTAAACCCATCTTTCCTTCTCCCCCTCTTCCCCCCCACCAGCCGTCCCCTTTCCCCCTCGTCCTGCCATTCTCGCTTGCCCTGCTCCTTGGCAGCTCTTACCAGTCCTGTCTCCACACCACCTCAGCATCCCTCTTTCCTCCGCGGTCAGAAGTTGGACTCCGCACGCTCAGAGACCTGGCATCCTTGCTCATTTATCTGCTTGCCAGTGAATCTCCATCAAATAAATAACTATAAGCCCAAATCAGAGCAAACCAGTCGTGCCCTGCTCTGCCGGGCAGCTCCCGGCAATGACTGATGCGCCGCAGCGATAGTTAGTGACTTCCATAAAGTAAGACAAATACCTACATGAAATAGAGGAGCTCGGCTGCCTCGCCATCGCCTCGCCTCCTTCCACCGCCCGGAATTACACTTTCATCTATCGCCGGGAGTTCGGGGGCTGGGTCGGTCTGTGCGGCCGCCAGATGGGAAGGAGGGAGGGAGGGAAGGGGGGGACGGGGAGCGGGGGCGAGGACGAGGAGGGCGCGGGGGTGGGAGCGAGCCGGGGGCACCGCTCCTGCCCCTCGCCCCCCCGCGGCGGCTGCCGGCGCGCCCCCTCCCTCCCGCGCCTCGGCCCCCCCCCGCCCGCGGCTCCCCGCCCCCCCGCGGCCCCCCTCACCTCCGCGGGGCGCGCCGCTCCTCCGCCTCGCCCCGCCCGCCCGGCGCCCCGGGCCGCGGCCGCCAGCCGAGCTCCTCCGCTGCCATGCGGCTGCCGGGAGCGCGGAGCTGCGCGCCGCGGGGGCGGGCGCGGGGTGGCGCGGAGCGGAGTGCGCGGGCGCGGAGCGGCGGCGGGAGAGCGGCGATCAGCACCGCCGCCGCGGACAGCTCCGCCGGGAGGGGCGGCGGCGGCGGGGGGGGGGGGGGCCGGGGGTGCGGGGTCCGTCCCCCCCCCGCTCCCCGCCGCTCCCCGCCGCCGCCCGCCGCCGGCAGGTGTCACCCGGAGCGAGCGGGCGGGCCCCGCGCCCGCTGTGCGGCGGCTGCCGGGGCCCGGGGGTGCGGGACCCCCGGCGGGGCGGCTGCGGGGCTTCCCGCCGGCAGGTGCCCCCCCGCGCCGCTTCGGGCGGGGGGGGGGGGGGGGGGGTCCCTTGCTTTAAAGCGGGGGAAACGGGGACCTCGCAAAGCCATCGCTAAGCAGGGTCCGGTTTCCAGGGGCTTTTGTGTGCCTCTGTTGTAACAGCCCTTCCTCTGAGAGCTCTTAAACCCAGGCCTTGTTTAGAAAAAAAAAAAAAAATTAGAAAAAAAACCCCCAAACAAATCCTCAAACATTTCAACACTCAGATTGTTTGGAAAATCTAAACTGCAAACTCATACCAGAACCCCGATCGGTCCAGTTCAGTGTCGGAACATTGTCTAAACACTGATAATGCACTGCAGTTATTAAAAAACAGTACTAATTTCTGAATGTCGTGTCCTGGGTAATCCTGCCCTGAAACAATTTCCCCCGATAATGTTTGTAAGCTGCATTACAGCGTCTGCAGACCAGTTAATGAGGTTATGCAAACGCAGCGTGTTATCATCTTTAGAATACGGAGACTAATAGTCGTACGCTGGACACATGAATAGTTGTGTGCAAAGTGGATCCTAAAACTTCCGTGAGGAACCTTCAGTGGCTGCGGGCATTTAAGCAACTCAAAGCATCCAGAATCCATCTTTATGAGATGTCTTCAGAACTGCTTTCCTCTTTAAAATACTTCCTATATCTCCACTTGCTCTTTTCCTCTTGCAGATGCTCAGAAGAAAGCAAAACCAGAAATGTCATTTGGCTTTTACTGGTAGAAGAGACTTGCCTGTGATTTACAATGTCATCAATTCATAGAACTTAGTGACTCTCTCCTCTCGCTGGGGCGTGCTCTGGCCTCCCTCCCTGCTGGCTCTGGCCTGGCTGTGATTCTGAACAGCTTTTCCCCCATGACTCGGCCCCCTTTTAACTTCCGATCCCTATTAAAAAGCTAATTTGGGAACTCTTTTTCAATGCTCCCAATTTTGTATTTTTAAATAGAGTGTGAAAGTCAAAAGCAAGCTAGCTGCAGATAGTCCGATGCGAAAATATTCCTTCTTCTCTCTCTTTCTTTTCCTTTATCTTTTTCTTTCTTGGTTTCTTTCTCTCTTTCTCTCTCTTTAACTCTCTCTGTCTTTCCCTCTTTTGCTCTTTCTGCCTTTCCCTTTCTCTCTCTTTCTAGGAATATCTCCTTAGGCTCTACTGCACCAATTATAGGTTTTATTAAAACTTTTTGAACAACTTTTTCTCATTCTGTTACTGAAAAGTAGAACCTGCCCGTGTTAAAACACGCCATATATGCAGAGAAACAACTGGAATAAACTATGCGTGGTTCGATATCAGTATTAAATATAGTTCACTTGATTTTTTTGCTCTGCCATTTTCTTCTGTATTTATATCCTACGCCTCTACAGTGTGTTTTATTTATTGTGTTTGTTCTTTACACTGGGCGCTATCCTGCATTAATTCTGCATCTAAATATCCCGTTGACTTCATGGCCATGCTGTATAAGCATTCTGTAATGACAGTTGCAGTAATAAAGCTAGCTTGGTGGCTTGAAATTACAGCTTGCCATAACATTGTAGCTTTGTAGTCTGATTATGTCCTATAGTTTGTGCCAACAGTTCCCTTGCTTTGGATCCAAGCTTGTGAAAATGCCTGCGTAGATTAAAGAAAGATCATTAATATAATTATGCGAAAGAGTCAGTCTTTGTAACCTTAAAATTATATATGTGGTCTAGTGATTGAAACAGCCTGGAAAACACAGCTGCTTGAATGTATCTCTGCTTCTTTCGAAAACTCCCTCAGACCTTGGCTATGTCTCTTAAGCTCCGTGTTCCTTGTTTCCATCTAAAGGAGAATAATATTTACTTGCAAAGAATAATATTTACTTGCAAAAAGTATATTATCGGAATTTATAAATATTTATAAATGGCCATATGACTCCCGAAGGAAATAAGTTGTATGAAAGTATAAAGAGTGATCTAGGCATGCGTTTGTCGGCCTGTCTGCCCATCACTCTGGCATCGTAAAGCAAACTGATATGGCATTTCTCCAAAACGTCATCCATCCGTCTCTCCAGCTATCCACCCTCCAAGACTTCTCTTGGGCTTCTTATCACCGTACACAAATGCACAGAACAGGTAGTCCTAAAAGCGAATAAATGAAGGAAAGCACAAGGCACTTTCTCTCTCGTCCTATAAATACAATAAAAAATATCTACCACTTTCTTGAAGTAGGATGCCTTCGTGCCATGGGCATGGCAAAAGAAGGAGTTGAAGTATCTTGCTCGCTCATATGTCTACCTCATGTATGTGTTTTATCACTGGAAAATGCAGCGTCTACTTCAGGGGCAGAAATGGTCTTCACTAGGGCTAATTAAATTTTCTTTTATCAGCACATTTCTGGTGAAAAATTTATTTTGACACAGAAAAAACTGCCAAAAATTGGATTTGGATCAAAATTTTGCAGGCTTTCTTATAAGGAAAACAAGACTATTAAATCTGGAAGGTTTCCATAATAAACGGTCTTGATTCTCTGATAACACAGTTCTGCTTTAGGTTTTTTGCAGAACCATTGTCTGAAACATTTTGTAGAGATTTGTAAAAAACGAAACCCCAAATTCTCTCAGCATCCCTCGGGAGTTTTTAAGGGGATCTTGTTATCGGCTTAAAAAAATCCCAAAGGAAAAAGTGCCTCATTTTGAAGTACCTTTTGAAGAAGGTTCAATACAGGGAAATGTCAAGGGTTGGGGGATTTATTTAGGAGGACTGGAGCCTGTATTAGCTCCACTTTGGGGCACGCTGCAGAATTCACAGGGGTACTGCTTGCACCCTTGTGCGGTTCTCAGCCCGGTCCGTCCATCAGAGACGTCGGTGTGTGATGGCCAGTCCACATCCCTGCCTCGGTCCGCGATCTTTCACTGCCTGTTGGTACTTGGAAACCAGGGGGGTTGGTTCAAGGCCATCTCCGATTTACAGCGTGTTCAGTTTTTTCCCCCCTCTATGCTTGGAGACTTTCCAACCCGAAATAAAGCCTCACAGGCAGCTGCATTCTGCCACTTCTTTCCAAAAGGGAAGAGGAAAGAGCCATGGATGGTGTCCAGCAGCTCTGCTAGCTAGCCAGCAGCTGCAAAATTTTCTGCTCAGCTGACCTTAATGAATCAAGAAAAGACCACGCATGATAGTAGAGGGAAAAGACCCTTGAAGGACAGCAGTGATACTGAACCAGGGCTTTGATTTATTGTCCACTGTCCTCTGTCTCTGCCCGGTGCGTACCATGGCTCGCTCTTCCAGTCTCATTTCACACGGTGAGTAAAATAACAGCGCTGGTCTGCGATGCTGCTCCCTGCAACAGCTCATCAGGGATCGTGCTTAATTGGCCATATTCCACGTTATCAACATCCAAACATTTAAGTAATGAGAGTCTCGTGTTAACATTCCTGATTACAGATGACACCGGGAGCGTTGCACAAGGCAGGTAGGGAAGGGCAAAGCGGAAAGCAAAGCTGGAGTGAGCGGAGGACACAGGGCTGTCCAGGAGCAGATAGAGAGATGTGGTAGCTGCAAGCAGGCAATGCTGCGAGATCAATTAGCAGAGAAGTGAATTAGTGTGCCTGGGTATTCTGTGTCTGCTTGTGAGGCAATACTGCCCGTGATTTGCCTTTTTTTATGCCTTGAAGAGAACGGTGCCAGAGAAGTCCAGTTTCGCCATCCTGAGTTTGACGCATTTTCTCGCTAGCACTGCTGTAGCATCAGTACCACAGGCCTGACGTGCCTCTTGCCCGTACTGCGTACGGCGCAGGGCAGCGGTACGTTCGCCGAAGACAAGGGAGTTAGAACAGAGCAATGTCAATGAGAGGGAAATTAGGACAATTGGCTTAAAGCTAGAAGCTCTGTAAAAGCATATGAATACTTTGCTGCTACGCTGTGCTCTTTACCGCTAATGCTTTAGTGTCTTACAGTCCAGGCAGGACTTTACCCGGCGTTCTTTATCCAGCTGCTCTGCAGCAAGTTTCTTTTGCAATGATCTGCCTCCAGCCAGTTGGGAATTCTTGCAATTACGAGTCAACCAAGGCTAAAAAGCTCTGAACTGAGCAAAGCACAAGCCAACTGCACTCCTTTGGTCTCACACACATTGGCTTAACCAGTCACCATCAAAGCAATCATCATTATCTCCTGGAAGTTGAGAGACCAATTAAAGAAAAGCAAAAAAAAAACACCTAAATGATTAATGTTAAACTCTCGGCTTTGGAATGCTTACCAGAGCTAGAGTGATGCTGAAGGTTTCGCTGCTAGAGTCAACAATACAATAAATTGCAATTGCAGTTTTTCAGTGGCTCGTAACCAGTAAATCAGGTCTGTGGAACTATACGTTTACTGCAAATTTAGGGAGTTGTTCTTTCATTTTTAAGAGTGCATTTTAAATCAAGTCAACAGCCATAAAGCAATATATAGCCTGCCTAGCTATTGTCTGGGGAATGAATCCTGTACTATCATGATTCCTTTTTATTATAATTAGATATGGGGGCAGGGAGGAGAAACCTGGGAGAGAGATTGTCCTTCTTCAGCTGACCGGTAGACAGGGTACATAGTTGCATCAAAAGCAATGGGGTCTCCTCCACCCAAGGCCAGCACATTTTTGACTTGGTTTTGGGCAAACTGGAGTAGAAAACAGCTGCTCCCACGTGTTGGTGTTTTACAGAGATGCACATGAGAGCATGACAGCGATGGCCAGTGAGAGCCAGGAGCCTTGCTTTTTTCTTTTCCTTTTTTTTTTTTAAGCCCACCTGCCTGCTCTAAGCTATGCACCATGTGAGATCGTTATGTTACAGCATCAATCAGTGTGGTCTGGGCTGGGAAGGGAGATGATAAAAGGCTGAGGCTGCCAGCTTCTCCCTGCAGGCTCTGAGGCTGCTTCTCCAGGTCCCTGCGCCCAGGGAAGGAGCTTTCCCACCCTCGTGGCAGAGATCCCGCCGGCCCCAGGCAGCGAGGGCTGGGCAGCCATGGCCCAGACAGGCAGGACGAAGAGTTAATGGGATTATGGTGCCTGTGTGGCGTATTAGATTTACGGAGCTGTGGCTCACTTCTGGCTCGTGCCGTAAGGACCCGCTGTCTGTCGCCGCCCCATGCACGGCACCGCGCTCGCCCATCACGCCGGTGGCCGTGGACCCGTGTCTGCGAGGTTAGTCCCGAATTTCAGATCTATACAAAAATTTACATACTTCTGCTGCAGCACTTGGAGAATTTTGGATGTCTTTTGAATTAGAGACAGTAAACGTTAAAATATTTGTGGGTAAAAGAAAGTATCAAAGCCATCAGGTAGACGGGACCCCAGGCACGCCGTGGCTCCCATGCCCTGCTGAGCGGCTGGCCAGCGGGAGCAGCCCAGGCTGTGGTGGGACGCCCGTCGCTGGTGGGGTGGCTGTGCAAGGACACAGGAGGGAGGGAGGAACCGGGGGCCCTTGGCAAGAGCCTGTAGTAAGGGCTTTGCTGCTGTTTTTTCTTGTCTCCACTTTTTGTATTCTCTTGCTTTGGGAGGAAATTGCTGTTTTTCTAGATGCAAACCTCATCTTCTCAGTGAATTCCCTTCTCTGGAAGGAAGCCTGTGTTTGTTTTCCATTTGGGGTTGGAATGAAGCACGCTCAGGGAAATACGCGGGAGAGCCGGGATGGCAGCCGCAGCTCACCCCCTGATTAGGGTGGGGGAAGGAGGTGCTCGCTCACGCCCGGCTCTCGGGGGTCTGGAGAGGGTGGGTGAAAGCCGCCTCTGTGCTGGCAAAGCCGTGCCGGGCTCCTGCTGCGGGGTTGCTGGGTCCCTTCGCTCACCTTGGTGCCCAGGGAGGTCTGGTCTGCTGGCGGCAGGAGCTTCTCCCCGTGCACCGTGCGTGGGCTGGGGCAGCTTCGGGGTGTGCGGCTAGGGGCAGGGGCGCGTGGCTTTGGAGGAGGGCACGAGCATGGCTTTGCAGGAGGGCTGCTGGCGTGTGCCAGAGAGCGGAGCTGAGGCTGCCATTCCTCATCCTCCCCTTGTTCTCAATATGGCTCTAGACCTCTGACCCTGTGATAAGAATTTGATTTTTTTTTTTTGGGGGGGGGGGGGGGGGGAGGTTGCCTTTCCTTCCAAAGCCTGGTGGCTTCATGCAGCACTTTGGCCGTGATCTGTACAAGGGTGAATTCCCGTTTCTATGACGATGGCATCGCTGGAGAGGTGGCTCTCTCCTCCCTGATGGAACTTCTAATGACACAGACAAAATGTTGAAAATAAAAATGAAAGGCCCTACTTCTTGTAAGCTCTTTTTTTCCCTGCTGCTTAATTATCACATTGAAGATAAAAATAGCTGAAAAATCACTGAAGAGGAGTTGAAGGCTTTCTGCAGCAAACCTTGTCCCCTTCAGAACTGGTCCTGCTTTGCCTGCGTACGCTCCCGCTCCCCTCTCAAGCCCGGGTGGAGATCTGGGACAGACCTGGGGCCGTGCCACTGCTCTGCTTGTAGAGAAACGCAACGTTGGAGGCCCTTACTGGAAATAATGTCTGACCTGCAGCCCTGTGGGAAGGCTTGTCCAGGTGAGCCTGGGTAAGATGCACCGCAGCAGCAGGCGAGAACGCAACGGGGCCGCTGCGGGTTTTGAGCCGCCTCGGTCTCCGTTTGCCTGGACTAGACCAGGACGGAGCCCAGCAGAGTCTTGCTGAAGGTGAAATGTGTGTAAACGCGCTGAGGACTGTTATTTCTCTGTTGGTCGCTGGATTGTGGCTCTGGTCTGGGCTGTAAAGTGATGAAGGGTCTGGAGGAGGAGCCCCTCAACAGGAGGTGCTGGGGCTGGCTCCTGCGGACAGGGCTGCGCGGCAGGTTTGCTGTAGCGAAGGCTGTCTCGCTACGAGCGTGGTGAGCTCGGACCGCCGGGCCTGGGTGGTTTTTTCAGAGTGTTTCCTAATGGTGAGGAGGGACTGGTTCCCAACTCATTGGCAAGGGAAAAAAAAAAAAGCACAGATGGATTCTAGCCCCAAACCAATTTATTGTACCAACCCCCTCTACATATATGAGAGATTGCTAATAGGCAGAAATAGATTTACTCTTTTATCTTGCAACAGATTAAAAATAATTTTACCTGCAGACAAATGCTATAACTAGAATTCAATCTTAATCTGATTTTTTTTTTTTAATTATTGAATCCAGTAAGATCATTATTTCTGTCTTGCTGTAGCAGGATGTAGTCTTTACCTAAAGGCAAGGTTTTCTGTGTGCATGTGTCATTAAGGGCTAACCTGGAATTCAGACCTTAATCCTCAGTACAGACCTCTGATATCAAAAGAGGGCTTTTGTTAATGCATTAACTTACACTTGCTCAGAGCAGAAGCAGTAGCTGAGAGCTTGAAAGTAAATTCAGTTAGTATTTTTGGATAGTCTGGTGTTAAATGAAGTTCTTCAGGAATGGAAAATCTCTCATCTAAGCTTCTCAAGAAGCTCAAAAGGGATATTTATGCAAACATCTCTCTGCGCAGGAGGTTCTCTTGCCCTTAGATCGTATGCACATGAGGGAGATTTTGCTTCTTAACAGGCTGGAAGACCAGCTCGTTAAAGGGGCTTTTGGAATATCCAGGCACTTTGCCAGGGCACTGCTGATCTTTGCTTGTTTGCAAGACCCTCAGTTTCTGAAAGAAAGCAGATCTTGTCTTTATTTTGGCTTTCTGGTTTGTTACCAATACCATTTAGCTGAGGAGGTATTTTTAACTTAGTCCTACGACTCCATCCCATCTGGCAATGTACTTCGTGGCCTACAAGAATGTCCCCCGAGTTGGGTGTTGGCGGTCGTCTCCAGCTGGAAAACAAAGCCGGAGCAGAGCGGTGCTTTCCCCGGCACCAACCGCAAAGCAGGTTTCGCTCACTCGACTTGTCAAAGTGATAAACTGTCTGAAGATTGTGCAGATGTTGGAAACATGATGCCACTTGCTTTGCGGTGTAAAACGATAACAACTGCTGGGCTTTTTGTGTCTACTAGAAAAATGTGTAATATCACCAAATACGCAAACTTTATTGCTGTTGAACACAGGCTTGCTTCTATTACAGGCAGGGGTGAGGTTCATCAAGACACATTGGCACATCTTTTTAAATACGACTGGTTTTGCTCATAGCAAAATTCAGGGTCAAACCGCTTAGTAATTCTGATTTTGTATTAGGCGACAAGCTGGCAAATAAAAGAAAGAGAATTTGATTTTTCAAAATCACTGTGCACACGTTTCTGACCAGGAAGCCTTCTGGAATGAAAATTCATATTGTTCACCCAGGAATGAGTTGCACTAACTCCTTTTTTAAATTAGATAAGATAACATTCATCGTTGTAGCTGAATGCTTAGATAATGCATTTTCTAACACTCTGTGTAGTATTTCTCTGTGCAAGGAATAACGTGCAAAAAGTAGCACAATCTAGAATGATGTAGCAGGGCACAACGCAAGCCAGCTTAAATAGGAACATAGGAAATGTTTAAACGGCAAGCAATAAATCCATGTAATAGCATTCAAATAGAGTTCAATCCAAATGATGGCTTTGGTATTGATGAAACCTCACAGTTCTGTGCCACTTCTTATTTGGATAACTCTGAGTTTGCAGACGTTGCCCAGTTTCTCAGAACAGCCGGTTGAGAAAGAAGCAGCTCTTTATTTCTGCTGATGGCAGAAATGGAGGCATTTAAAATTCCTCCTTTTCCCAGTATTCAAAATGTTGAAGAACCTTTCCCACATTTGGGGGTTTTTGTTGTTGTTGTTGTTTGGCGTTTTTTTGGGGTTTTGGGGTTTTTTTTTGCAAAGATCTACCACCTGAGATACTACCTTTGTCTGCATGAAGAAGTTAGCTGAGGAACGGGGGTGAGCTATTCTGGGTTAGAAGTGACACACATAACTAGGATTTTGGATCTGACGATTCCTTTATTGCTATTATAAACACCAGCAGAAAGAAAGAAAAGTTCTGTTTCCAGTATTTTGCAATCTAATATATTATAGAAGCCAAACAGAACTGTACCTTATTCCCTCGGCGGGGTTACTGACTGTGTGAGGAGCTGGAAGCGTGCAGCACTGTGTGAAGGCACTCGGCGTGTTGAAGATCAGACCTTCAGATGTAAAGCTTAAGGAAAAGCAAGGCAAATATTCATGAAAGTGTCTGCGTTTTATGTGACCTCCTTTCCACCTCAGCTTTGATCCAGGCTGCTGATCCGAAGAATAGATTCTGATTTCCATTTGATAAGGCTTACATTTTTTGGCAAAGGGAGGCTCAAAAATAATCCTTTTCTGAGCAGATAAATCATCTAAAGCGCTCAAACATGCAGGCAAAGGAACTGGTAAATCTGCTAGCTGAACTCCCATGATTGCTTATTTTCAGGAGTCCCTACTGGGAAGCTGATCTCCTGGGAATGGCTGGGGGTGACCTGGTCCATGGCCACGGAGGGCGGCTTAATCCCGGCTGTGCAGCCACGATGCGCTGGCGTGCAGGGCTGCGCCCCGCGGCCACGCAGCGCTGTGCGGGCCGACGTGGGAACCCGCAGCGGCCCCCGAGCACGCAGCCCTGCAAGGTGCTGGCTCTCGGGAGCATTCTGGCACCCGCTCAGCAATATTTAAGTGCGTGTTGAAAATGAAGATCCTAAAGGCCCAGCAAGTCAAGGGTCTGCTAATGTGCATAAAGGTAAACACACACTAAGTGCTTTGCTGGTCTGTAGCCAGGGGCTGGACTCTGTAGGATCCCAGCCCCTGGTAAAATGTGGATTTTAGACCCAGATGATAACGAAAGTTGTCATGTGGCATTCAGACCTGCTGCTGGATGTAGCGCTTTTCTGCTGTAGGGCTCTTCAGGCAACCATTTGGAAACAGCTACCACCCTTCCTTCACATAAGGACAGCAGTGAGGAGAAGAGAATGGTTATGATTATTTACTAATTAATCCAGTGCAAATGATATATGCATAGATGTTAATTGAAAATTCCTGCTGGTTCACAGAGCAAATGAGACCGGTGCCTTGCACGCCGTCGCGGTGCTTTTCTTGGCTCCGGCCTGAGGGACCCTGCAGGAGAACCAGGTCTGAACAAACAAACTCTGCTTTTAGGAAAAACAAGCGTTTACAATTCTAAACACCAAAAAGAAATAATGAAAGATACAATACTTCAGGTTTTAATGAGCACTGGGAAGATGTCAAAATAATGAAAACCTATGTATGTGTCGCTTATCTGCACCCCTGATAAAGGCTGCTTCAAGGGACTGGGCCGGGTCTGGGGTCATACTCTTATAACGTATTTCTTTGCAAATATACACACATATAATGTCCAACAAATCTGGAAAGCCACTTGTGTGCAACTTGGAGAGCAGGTAAATGGTACAAAACACGAAAGGACAGTGCAGCTGATAATCGCTTGTGTTACCGTTGTCAACCAAAGCAGCAGCAATAACAACAGCGATATCGTGCTTTTCACCTGCCGATGGCTCAGCATGGTGCAGACGATCGGTGCCTCCCGTTAGGGTGCCCACGGTGGAGATGTGTAGAGGCACCAAGCACCGTATTCCCCCCAGGACTTTGAAAAATCAGAAACTGTGTAACTGAGAGCACAGAGTGAGGTTAGGTTCCCAGCTTCCATTTAAATCTTGTTTCTTGCCCTCATAAATATACGGAAAAGCCTGAAAATGTGAACTGAATTATGTTTGCTTGAGTCTACGCATGGTCTGAAAGCAGAGCTGCGCCGTGCCCTGCCCGTCCTGCCTCTGCGAAGGGCTGTGGTGGAGAACCCACGCTGGTGGCACCGAGGACAAGTTCACGGTGCTCTGTGCGGTCAGACATTCGGTGCACATACAAAAGGGTTTTATAAAAATAGCGTTTTACAGGGATGACTTATGTTACAGGACCAGCTCTCTCTATCGGACCACCTTCTGCTCTAACTTACTCCCATGGAAATCCAGATAATAGCATTAGCAGCTATTGCAGAGGAATATCAAAGCAGATGAGAAGAGAATTTGGCCCATGGACCAGTCAATACTGCTAACAGCTAGCACTGCTCAGTGCAGCAAAATGTCTCATTTTCTCTTCACGGAGTTAAATTCCAGGGGTTTTCAAAAGTGCTATAATAATGATAATAAGGATAATGACAACTAGTATTATTAATAATAAATAATTATAGTTAGCACATCCGGACTTTTAATCATAGCCTCTATTCATGATCAAAAGTAGGGATGGATAATTCTCAGCTGACCTTCAGACAAAGATAAGATGCACAGCTAAAAAAACATTGCAAACAGGACTCGGGATAATTTCACATAATCCTGACAATACAGTGCTGGCCTTCCGAGGCAGATGATGACATTCAGTGCATGAGCTGTTGCTAAGCTTTCGAAAAATATTTATCCTTTGGCCACAAGCTACTTCTGGTCTTTGTCGTTAGCAGAGACATTTATGTCAGAAAATGTTGTTCCTTTTAAAATTTTCTGTGACAAAAGGCACTTGTTAGATGTCCGGCGTGAGCTTTAAATTAACACTAAACTGGGTCTGTGCTGGAGGAGCTGCTGACTCCTCCATGTTACTGATTTCATTTTTAGCAGTGCCAGTCCTCCCGTAAAGGATTATCTCCGCAGTTTGGGGCACAAAGACCCGAGTCAAATTAATTTCCCAACAAGACACACTACCGGCTCAAATCATTTCCCTCCCACTTTCTCAGCATCGATGTCTGGTCTACTTAAATGGCAGTAAACAAGGGTAAACTCTAACAAGCCACAAATTGGCTATTGACATCTCTGCTGGCTGACTCCTCATTCTAGAAATGTCGCTTGCTGAAGGGTGCCAATGAAAGATTGGGGCTCTGCAGCAGACCTGAATCTAAAGTCATTGCTTGTAGACGTGATTCTTTCCTTATTCCTTCACTTTCGGAAAACATTTTCTTTAACAGCATGCTGGACAGATACACTTTCAGCCTGCATGTTTAATTTAATGGCACTGAGTGCCATTTAGAAAGAGGAGCTTTAATTCCCTAGATTTTGCAGAATTAAAGCATGCTTATGTTATTTTGCTCTACCTTGCAATTATTTCTCTCAATTTCTTTTGAGGACAGACTAACAACGGTCACTCTACTGAGTTACAAAAATTACACAAATTATTCCTAAACCTGAAATGCAAGCAGTTGGCTGGATGCCGTTTGCACTGGAGGATTAAACCTTAGCCTGCAAAAAAAAAAAAAGGGAGTTGTTCAGAAAAGCACTGGGAGATCAGATTAACCTGGGCTGTGGCACTGATATGGCCGTGTGAGAGCAGGGTATCTTCCAGGAAGCTCGGCTCTTCCCTTCCCGGTCAGGGCCAGAATTACCTGGGAACAATTTTTGCTTTTCTTCTCCCAGCTCTTCACTTTTTCTGCCCCCTCACTGGTGTGAACGGAGAAGTCCGATATCCCGACTGACCACTGGGCTTGCGTGACGGTTCAAGATCTGGATCTTGAAAGAGGTTTAGGATATGCTCACGCTGTAGATATGGGCTGAGATTTATCCTGCCAGCTTTAGCATCTAACTCCGGTATCTCCGTCAGATCCCATTTGCTCTTGGCTCTCAGTCCAGCCGGTGGCGAGAGGCTCTCCGCGATGGTGACTCACAGCAGGAGCCTGAGTCTTTGCTTTTATTCTTTGAATTATACTCTGGAGGTGCCTGTCTGTCCCTGCGGACTGCAGAGGAGGCTTACGTAAATTATGGCTGTAATAAGGATGAATTTTTGGAAACTGAGGGATGGCCACTGTGGAGCGAAGGCCAGACGTGGCTCCAAATGAGCCATTTCCCACCTCAGCCAGCAGCCGGGTGTGAGGGTCGGCATGGGGAAGGGATGGAGAACGAGCTGTTCTTGCTTTTCGTTAATTTGTTCATTCTTAATAGAGGTTGGAGTTCCTTGTTCATGGAGAAAGGTGCCCACAGCTCGCCCAGCCCTTGCTGGCGTCTGCTGCCGATGGGGTGGAGGAGCCCTGGCTCTCCATGCGATGTGACGGGCAGGGAGAAGCAGCCCTGGCCTAAATTGGGCTGTGCCTGATCGGAAATTTTAAAAAGACTTACATGCTCAGAATTTTAAGATGATGCCCAGTAAGTTTCTGTTCTTTCTTCCTCTACCTCTCTCCTCTTCTTCGTGTATATCAATAATAAATGTCTTCATGGAGAAGGTTTTTTAGGAGGTAACTTATGCCTATGTGAGGACATTGTTATAAGTATAAAAAAGGTATTCAGCAGCAGATGCATGTCACAGAGTGCAAGTGGTTTGGTTAATGGGTCTTGGCACAGCAACACCTTAGGGAAAAGAACGCTGCGTGATCAGGACCTTGTAATGCTTTCAGATTATATTGGAAAGAAAAGCCAATGCAGGCGCACCCCGAAGACTCGCAGTTTGTCTCCACAGTCTTTGCTCCAGCTCTGCCCAGCACAGTCCTATTTTTTTTTTTTCTTTCCTAAGAAAGAGTTAGGTCAGAGCAAAAAATACCCAGGCCAGTGGAGGGGCAGCGTATCGGCAGCGCCGGCCCGCGCGCGTGCCCTCGCCCCCGCAGCTACCCCGAAGCCCGGGCTGATTTCTCCCGTTCCCCCTCCTTCCCTGCACCCGGAGAGAGGAGTGGAGGCAGGGCAAAGGCTGCGCCTCCTGCGAAGGGCGGCGCGTGGCCACGACTTGTACAGAAGCTGAGTGTGTTCAATTTTCAGATAATTATAAATCTATTTAGGAAATCGAAGAAGCCACAACGTATTTTTAAAGCAGAGTATTCTCTGCTCAACACAGATAAAGCCAGATAAACAGCAATAAAAGAAATATTTAGCCTTCTCATGCGGGTAGTCTTCAGCATCATGTAAAAGCAATGCATTTAACCTTTACGTGATTTAAAGATAACGTTCTCTTACTAGATGCTGATAATTAGTCATCAAATGCAGAACAGAGCACGTAGCAAAAGGAACCCACAATTATTTCACTCCAGTGGATTGATCTCTCCTTTCACGAGCTAATCACCCAAACATTTTTGTAACGCGGCCAACGTATTAACAGTTCCTCAGCATTCTCTAACAGTGTTGCATCACTGTAAAAACCTTTCTGGAGTGAAGCAAAAATTGGCATTTTGCATCACCCCTTTCTTCTGCTGGACGCTGTGCCCAGCCTCTGCATCTCAACCCCGATGTATCTGCTGCCGTCACAGCTTACAAATGGAAAAATAATTGAGGAGAGAGCAAAACGGGGTAAATTCATCCCAGATGTAGTCAGTCTTCATTTGCAATGTAAATATTGGCTCTGTGATACGTGTTTACAGCTGTGATAAGGGGAAGGGAAGCAGTTTGAAGACAGTAAATGAAATAGGGAGATGCAAGTACCACTATAGCACTCTGCAAATGCCAGTTAGTCAGACTTTCCAGAGCGGAAAGAGCAAAGGAAAATAACGTGAGAGCTGTTCTGCGGCTTTTGTGTTGCTTTCTTTGCTTTTTAATTACCAAAGAAAGGTGTTGAACCAAGTGCTGGTGATAGCCGTACCCTTCTCGTCCGTGTGAGGTAGTGACTGGCAGAGAAACACTTTGGTCTCTGGCAAGCTGTTTGCGTGGCTGAGACGGCGAGCGGCCGGGACGCGGCCCCGGGTGGGCTGCCGCCAGCGGCACGTGCGTGCGTCACCCAACGGCCGGCAGCTCCCTGCGAAGCAGGGGCATAAATTACCTTCTGACCTTATTATTGTGGTGTTCTTGTGACCTCTGGGCATCTCCCCCCTCCACGTCTGTTTTATCCGAAGTGTTTTCCGAATGAGAAATGCAAAATCACCCATTTGTGAAATACCTTTGTGGTTCATATTAAAAAAAAAAAAAAAATCCCTGGAATTGGTTTGGGTAGGACGGCAGGGAGCAGCGAAGGCAGCAGAGGAATGAAGTGAAAGGCTGGAAAGGGCCACGGTGCTCTCCCCTTGCTAGCCCGTGGCCCGGAGCTCGGCACAGCCTGGTGGTCCCATCTTCTGCTTCCAACCCATTTCTAGCTGGTGCTGCCACAGGCACGCAGCTGCGAAGGCCTGAGCTTATATCCCGGCGAGCTGCAGCCCTGGGAGCTAGAGCAGCCTGGCTGCATCTCGCAAAACATGGCACGGAGAAAAAGCCTTCACCGCACAGGCACACGCAAACTGACGTCGCGCGGATCCTTCTCCATTATTAGCTTTTGTGGTTTGATTTAAATTCATTTCAGTTTGATACAACGCTGGTCTTCACAGAGTCCTGAAAAAGCAGAAAGTCTAATAGATCAGCTCACTACGACATGTTCTAATGTAATAATAATGGTGTGCCACAGCAGCTGAGCAGCGCGGTATTGATCCGTGCAGCCTCTGAGAGGATGCTGAGCAGAAGCGCGTTCCTGGAACCAGCCTGTTTTAAGGCAAAACCAACAGAAATACAAAATCCTCCCATGGATGAGGAAGGAGAGTCCCACGGGCTAGCAGCCAGGACTCGCTGGGGGGGGGTGTCTCTTTAGGTAATTCGCCCTGACTCTCCTGCTTGTCACCCTGTCTCCCACAGCGTGTAGAGAGGAGAGGGACTGGAAATACCCATCATTTGATAAGAATAAGTAACAGAGGTCTCATTGTCACGCAGAAGAAATGAACCAGAGTACTGAAGCTCAGAGCTTGGCTTTGCTGGATGCAGATGGTCGCAGACCTGTGAAAGGATGAAGCAGCCTTTGGAAGCCCTCCTGTGCTGGCTGCCAGCGCGGCGTGTGCCCCGCTGCGTGCTCCTCCGTCCCTGCCTGGACTCCTCTGGTCTCTCCCACTCTCCCCAGACTGGTTTTGCCAGGTGATGCAGAGCTAGGGCAATCAGAAATGTTCGTCCCATCAAATAACCGAGGAAACTGGTCCTCTCCATTCACCAGCCTTGTCGGTCTGGATTTAGAAGATAAAAATAAATGGTGGGAGTGCTGTTCAGAAAGACAAAAGTGCTTCCTTGGCCCGTGGCTTTGCAGCTCTAAAAAAAACAATAAAGCGAGTGACCGTCCTTCGCTAGGCCTGGTGCTGTCCGGGCGGCGGTGCCGAGCTGCGGGACGCGTGGCAGCTCTGCGCGGGCGCTGGTGCAGGCTCCGGGGCCGGGACAGCAGCGGCTGTGCACAGGCGGGTTCATGGGGACCCTCGCTGGAACAGCCTTTCGTGCGGCAGCTTGTGCTTGGAAGGTGGTTGGGTCTAAACGCACTGGCTGGTTTATTTGTTTAAATAATGATTCGATATTAAGAAGAAAGCCCTGAAGGCCGTGTGGTGCTGTGAGCTCCCGCTCGCAGGGAGCCCTGGGCAGCCCTGCCTGTGCCACGTGGAGGTCTCTCTTCTAAACTGGAAGCATTTAATAACACTTTCCTTGGTCATCCAAAAGCATTGAGTATTCAGTTCAATGAATTGAATATTTGTAATGGCGAGGCTTTGGGAAACACCAAGTCAAAATTTCCCAAGTCGGGGGTCATGATGTCCCGTGGGTCTCCAGGTCTGCAAGTGGAAGCGGGATTGCTGAAGGGGAGGGTTGGGACTTGCTGGGACCCTGGGCGGAGAGCAAGAAATACAGGAGGGAGCAGTGATGGGATTGGGGCGTTGGTGAGGAACTTCAGTGTTTGAACTCCATCTCGAATACCTGCTTCCGACGCACCGGCCATTCCCAGCACACCGAGTTACCCGTGCATCGCGGCTGTGAGATGTGCGATGGTCTTTAACGGGTGTAATTTAGGATTAAACGGTTTCTGAGAAGGTGGCACTTGAGGTGTCCATCACGGTCCTGGGGCAGGCTTCCTCTGGCGAGGCCGGGGGGTCCGTAGTGCTCTCATCCCTCCGCCAGCCCCAGCGTGCATCAAATGGCAGGGGCAGCGGGCCGTCCCTGCCGGGCTGCCTGCAGGCAGGTGCCGTGTCCCCGGGGGGGCCGCTCGGGCGCTCTCTGCAGCGAAATCACCAGCAGAACACAGCTCCGTTATTCTGGACTTGGCTCGGTTACGAGGGGAAGGGGAGCTGCTGGAGTCAATGCCGCGCGAGCGGACAGAGCTGCGCCCGAGCCAAGGGGTGACACAGCTTCCAGTGTTCAAACCGGGGCTCCCACGGGGACGGAGCCGGCGTTCCCACTCGCCGCTGTACACTCCGATCATTCTCTGGGCTCGCCATCAAATCTGGGGTATAACCAGGATTTAAAAGGCAATTTGCTCCTCATTCCAACAGAATTAAAGATACATTGTGAGTGTTGTGTGGTAATGCCACAGCTGTGCGCCAGGTTCACTTGGAACATGGCAGTGAATAAAATGAAATATGAGTTTTATTGATCCTGTCTGCACCACATTGTTATTCACACAGAGTGAAATTCACCCTTAGGCACAGGACAAACATTAGAGTCGGGCAAAACATTGCAGCTGAATGTTTTATTTGTTGAAAAAAATGCAGGTTTGAATCAGCTGAAAGCACTTCTGAATTCATGTTGCATTTGTTAAAGCATTTCAGCATGTAAAAAATCCAAAAACATTTTTCAGAAAGTCAAAACATTTACTATTGATGTTTATTAAATGCAACATCTACATTTTTAAGGTCTGAAATAACATTTTTTAAAAATATTAGTAAGTTTTCCTTTAAAAATAATACTAACCCCTGAAAAATGAACCAGTATTTTGCTTAGATTGAAAATCAACAAAATACCAAACTCAGAAACAAATTTGGGGTGACATTCAGTTTGGAAAGAAAGCATAATATTTTTCAGGTTGATTCAAAATATTTTCCCCACTCTCTTGGTTTAGCACATGAAAAATCAGTTACCGCAGGTCTGCCGGGCTGGGACCCGGTGTTTGTACCACTTGATTTCAGGCTCAGGCCTGGCTGATGCTCCCGCGCCCCGTTTCACTAAGCCTTGGCCTCGGTGTAACCTTTCCGTCTCTGGGCTTGGTTTTCACTTGGTTTTCTAAGCTTTTCCTAAGCGTTACGCAGCAGCAAGTGAACCTCAGGGCATTGGGGTGCTGTTGCACAAACTGGTGCTTTGCTGGGTACATTGGGACTGCGCAGAAACATGCGAGCAGGATGAAAGAAAGGGGGGTTAGAGGATTATCGTGAATTGGCAATAGCCTTACATCAGAGCTGAGTCAGGTTTAAAAAAATTTCTGTAATAATTTAATGTACATTATTAAATAATAGAGATCTCGATGCAGCTGGTGGTACTCCTGCCTGCAACAGTACCGTCTTGTACCTTTTATTTTTAATAGCTGACAATGTTCCCCTCTGTTCATTAATCTTGCATTGAGGCGTTGTTCTGCAGTGGGCAGGCATGGATGCCAACGCCGCCGTCTCGCCAGCAGATCATCGCAAAGAGCCAGCGGGAAGGCAAAGCTCTTCGGGCGCCGGTCCCTGGCATCGGCTCCCCGGGAGAGCCCCGGGCCGGGGGACCGGGGGAGCGGGGCGGGTGTCCGTGGGGCCGCGCGCGTGGGCACCGCGCCGGCGTCCGGCGCTGGGGTCCTGCTTGGCGGGTGAGGGTGCAGCTGGCGTGAAGAGGAGAGGGCGAACGCGAGACCCACGCGGAGCAGAGGGGCTTGGGAGAAGGGGAGCGGGCAAGGAGGATGGCCGGGCACCCTGCCACCACCGGCACGCAGCGCTTTGTCGCGAGGACTCCACGGGGTGACCCGCGCTCACAGCAATGGGGGCTTCTGCTTTCACCATCTTCCCCCGAGAGGCCCAACAACATCTCCCGCAAGCATCTGCGCGGCGCGGCTGCCAGGTACGCGCCTGGGTAGCGGCCAGCGCCGGGACTGACGGCAGGGCTGGTCCGAGCCAAGCCGCCAACCTCTG
The DNA here is from genome assembly GCF_965183815.1 of Platalea leucorodia. Taxonomy (NCBI): domain Eukaryota; kingdom Metazoa; phylum Chordata; class Aves; order Pelecaniformes; family Threskiornithidae; genus Platalea; species Platalea leucorodia. The sequence goes on from NC_138841.1 coordinate 4,098,456, forward strand.
CTCCTGCAGCAGCTCCACGTCCAGGTGACCCCCAGACTTCATAACTTCATCTGCCAGCTTCGGCATGCCACAGAACAAGGTATTTGCACTGGCAGGATACAATGGAAACACAGCCCTCAAGAAGGAGAAGAAAAAAGAGATTATGTGATCCTAAAGGAAAGGAAGTGGAGAAGAGTAGAGATAAACTAAGACAGCTAGGGATTTATTCTATGAAATCTATCACATTTGTCTGGGATCTGCTGAATAGGAGTCTAATCAGCTGTTAGAGACTATTTTTCCAGCACCTCCTCTATCATCTACTTTGTTCATTTTTTCCCATCAGCCATATATGGCCTCCATGTCAAAACATCATTTTACCATTATTGTCTATTTCCAGGATGTCTTTTATTATCCTGATCTCATCTTGCAGCCCAGGAACTGGCACGGGGCTGGCTGTATTCTCTCAGATTTATGAACGACTGCAGCAAGAGGGAACAGCCTTTCTCCTCCTCCTGCTCAGCGCGTCCCGCTCATGCAAACCAAGGCACTCCACCGAACGGGCTGGGTAAATCCATATCGGCCTGGTGCCCTCGACAGCTGGGCTTGCTCCCATGTGCACACAACTGTGGTAGATGCTTTAAAAAAACAATAATTAAAAACCAAACCTGAATCACACGTAAAGAAGATATGATGAGATAAAATTTACTCATGGAAGTCATTACGAAAGCGCGTATTTTTCAGCAAAAGAAGAGAAAATTTCTGGATGAAGTGCGCGGCACAACTCGAAGCCGTGTCTCTCCCCACAGCAAACTGTCTGTTTCTCGTTGCTCTTGGTGAGGAGCCCGTAGCTTTTCTTGCAGCGACGGAACACGAAGGCTCTGCCCGCCCGGCTGGGGGCTGCTGCAGCGAGGACCGCTGCGTGCCCTCCCTCTGCAGAGCCCGGCAGATGTGCTCACCCAGCCTTCCGCAGATTTAATAAATCTTCTGCAGTTTAGGCCATTAAAATGTTAATAACAGCTACGGCCAAACAGAAGAGGAGGGGAATGTTTGAAGGGTATCCTGACTTAGATATTTTTTCAAAATATTCGCGAGAAGCCTGGTTAATGTGCCTCTGCTTTGCTATACATATGATTATTGAGGTTTTAATCTATCAAAGAGATGCAGTTCTTAGGTTCTGGCCAGCTAATTCTCTGCCCTGGAATTTACACATCATAATAAAACACACTTAAGCCTTTGGGGAAATGAGTTTGGCTCCTTCAATTGCTGAATAATTAAGGGTGACCCTTGTCAAAGACATGGTGTGTGCTATATATCATTGGATTACCTGTCTGGTTGGCAGCATTTTGCAGGCATTTTAGAGCTCTTATTATATGTTGTTTTTCATTTAGATGCAATTTCTTTTGTAATGAGGCAGAACTTATTTTCCAGCCCCTACAGGTGGCTTTGTCAGCTCTCCAAATTGTGCGTGAAGAGGCAGGTTCCCAACTGATCTCTCAATTAGGGTTTTGTTGATATTGGATAAATGAGGGTTCACCTGGTTTGGACACAGCCTTGTCTGGTCATGGGCCAAGACTTTCACATGAAAGACCACACATTAAAAACCAAAAAAGAGTCCATCTCTTTGGTGTTGCTTTTTCCCCTTGGTTGCACAGGCCGAGCACATGGGCTGCTGATTTGTGGCTGAAGCTGTGAATGCATGAACACAAAAGCAAAGATTCCGGTATAAATCTAGAGCAAATTGTGTTACGAAGTTAGCACGCCAGTAATCAGATCTTCTTAGGCGGCTTATCAGAGAGGTGAGATTTCAGGATGCAGATAAAGGGTTCCCAAATAAGCACATCGGGTTGTTAAATACTGCCGACTACCTGGTGTTTGCTGTGGAGGCCCGTGGGAGCTGCGGGTCCTACCCCTCAGCGTACCGTGGCTTCACCTGTCGAAGTAACGATACCATTAAACGTCGTCCGTGTCTGACTTCAGGATCTTTTGCTTTAGGTCACATCGTTTACCCTGTGTTGCAGCAATTTATTGCGACGTGCCTGAGCTTCGCGGCACTCGTGGCCGTGGGGAGCGACGTGTCCCTGTGTTCAGGTGCTCACAAACAGCCCGGTCCGTCGCCAGCGGCTTGCAGCTCAGTGCGTCTTTTTTATGAGACAAGGCTTAGCCGACCCGGTCACAGCAGATTGCAGTGGCCTAGTTTCTAATATTTGCATTTGTGCTTTTGGTTACAGAATACATTTTGAGGAAAAAGCCTCCTCTGGGGAAAGGCAGAAGGCGGCAGCGATCTTACGGGAGGTGGCTTAGAGACCTCGTACCTGCGGATGGCCAGAGAAACATCCCAGCAAAGCTGTGTGCGACGGTGACCTGTTCGGCATCGGTTTGGAGGGTTGTGCAGAGCACACCAGGAAAGGTAGGAGCAGGACCCGTTGCCTTGGTTTTCACAAGAAATGCTCTATTTCTTTGTGGGAAAGCCTCATGCTGAAGCTGCGTGGTTATTTACCGTGCTGACCGCAGCCCACGCAGCCCGGCTCCGCGGATGGAGGAGCTCTGGGTGATGGCAAAGCCGGCTGCTGGGATGCGCTCAGCTGCTCTCCTGAGACCCTGATGGCCAAGGGCTGCCAGTCCCGAGTTCTGCACTGGAAAAATGAAGTGCAAATCGTGCCTAGAGCTCGCACAGGGGCTGTCCCAGGGCACTGGCTTCACCTTTAAGTAGAAGGGGAGAAAAACAGTACTTGCAGTACAGATGAGCCACCAGTTCACGCAGAAGCATGATCTGTTTTAAGCAGGTAATTAACTCAGGCTCACTGACCACAGCCCAAACGCCTAATGGAAGAAGTCTGGAAACTGCTCAAAAAATTATTTCCTGCTAAATCAAAAGCTAGCTCTTGCCGACATGAAAGAGAGGTTAATTTACAAAGATGGTCAGAAAGTTTAATAGCAATTTAATTTTTTTGAAATATGTGTGTGTTACTATAGTCTGACATTACGGAGGAAATTGCAACAGTCCTGGAATAGACCTGCTGTCTAATTTTACTCCTATCATGTGTATAGTTGGGTTTTATGTGCAACAATTCATTTGATGGCAGGCTCCAAGTATTAGATTTACAGTAAAAATCGATGGGAGGTTATAGGCCCAGTCTGAATTTATGTCACTTTGACACCGCACGCGAGACTGAGTTTCTGCCTCCACAACCTGCGCGTTACCCGTGCGGGGGCCGGCAGCGCCCCGGCCGCGGGGCCGTGGCGGTGTCCTCGGCCGTGCCGAGCATGGGGAGACGGGGCGAGATGGAGCTGCCCCAATCTTTGACCATCCTCGTCGTAAACATTTTTTCCCTTGTGTCAGAATTTCCCTGGCTGCTGCCAGCAGCCTGCTTTCCTCCCCCAGCCTTCTGGTGCAAAGATGACCTTTCCTGACTTCTTTAGCCACTCTCCAGATCTTTAAGCAACAATAACAGCTGCTCTGTAGATGGGTCACCTCTTCTAATCTGATGGAAAAGTTTGTCTGCCGATGCGAACACATGCCCACAGAAATTAAATCTCTGCAGTTAATCGTGTGGCAAGTACGGGAACAGGCTGGGTGAGTTCCTTCCTGCCTCTTAAAGACAGGATCTTCCTTTCCACTGGTTCTCCACAGCCAGCAACGGTTCCTTAATTTCCCGCACCATTCCTCTGTATTAAAAAGCTTTAGTTTTACTTTCACTGCTTTAAATAAAGGCAGCGCTTCTTCCTGTTCTTGGGTTGTGCTACTGGTGCTTTGTAAAGCAGTTGTTTCAAGGACGACGACGTGCGCGCCCGATGCGTGTAACTGCCACCGCGCCCAGCGACCGCGCGCACACCCATGAGTGTTCGGAGGTATGCTGTTTAACATAAAAGTGTTTGAATTAGCTTGTTAAATGATAACACCAATGGAATGGCATATCCATTAATAATATTATGAGCTTTCCGAGGGAGCTGTAACCTCTTTGGTATACATGAATTCAGTAATAACTGTAATTATTATGAAGTTAATATAAAACATGATGTCTCACTCTGCCAATTCAGGGGCAATAAGTGTGAAAAACAGCTTTTCTCCTGATTGCGCATTACTCGCTCTTCCCTCAGTGACGAAGCAGCTCTCAGACTTAGAGGGACGATGCAGCAGGATGAGCAGCTCGGGTAGCCACAGTTTGCCTTTCCCAGCCCTGGGCCCTGGGGGGACGCAGACCTGGCTGTGTGCCGGGGGCTCCTCGCAGCCCCCCAGAGCTGCTCTCCTGGCCCTTTCTGCAGTCCTGGTTACAGCCTGGGTGCAGTTTGGGAGTCCCCGGGCACCCCTGGGCACAGCACCCGCGGGGCACCCGCAGGCCCAGGGCAGCGTCCCGCCCGGCTCGGGAGGCTGGCAATAAAAGCTATCCCATCGCTCGAGCAAGTGTGCTTGCATTGGTGTTGATGGCTCTCTTGGCAGACACCAGAACTGTGTCCATCTTCCTTTTATGTCTCCAGCTTTGTTCTTTAAAGCCATAACTTCCTGGGGGCAGAATCCAGCCTGGCTCTTGCACTGCAGCTTGGGCGTTCGGCCGTGCCCGCGAGCACTCGCTGCAGCGTCGCCTTCCCTCTATTTATCGCCCCTTTAAAATATCTCCATAGAGTCCGTTTACTTTTTAATGCAGCAGATGAAAAACAATTCTGTCAAGATTTTCTTGTGATTCTCTGCCAATGACTTCATTGCGGTGATGCGAGATCAGAGCCCAGCAGAACCCAGGAATCCTTCTGTGGGATCTGTCTGCCTTTCGGATGAGGCACGCCGGCCCTTTTATGCACATCTTCAGATGTGTCACCGCAACACGCTGCTTGGATCTTTCCCAGCAGAATGAGCTGAAGTAAACTTGATAATGAAAAGAGCCTTGATGTTCACCTGCTCCCGCTCATACTGGAGGAAAAAATAGAGACTTTCGTATTCAAATGAATTGCCGGCTCCATTCAATCTGCCCAAATGCTGACGGATGCACAGCTTCACAGCAGGCGACGGCGAGCACCGTTGCACCTCTGGGCTTTGTGCTCCATCTCTGCGGGTCCTGCAGTCAACCCTCTGCTCCTCTTTTCGTTCAAAATGCTGAGCGCAAACATTTGATTCATCAAATCTTTTTAATGCGAAGCTAAAAATAGCAGTTTAAAATCCTCAATCATATATAATTAGTCCTGCATTTATTTTTCAACAGATGTTCTTTCCCTGTTGCTGTTGAATAGAAGCGCGTTGAATAGCGTCTCTGTCTGCACGAGCAGTCGGGGAGGGAGGGAACCTGCAGGATTTCAGCTTTCCCACGGGAATGCTTTATGAAGGCTCTGCAGTGATTCCCCGCAGCACCTTTGCTCCAGCCTCCACAGACACATTTGCTTTCCCGTGGACAAAGGCTGAATTCCCCAGAGAGTTTTCATTTGGAAGTTTGAGAGGCATAAGAGGTTAGTATGAGGAAATCCATTTCTCGGGCCTGGAGGCACTGAGGGAATTAAGATTGCCACAAGATGATGGATCAGCAAAATTCTCCCTAGGAGATCAGATTAATGGGGATTATAGAAAAGTTGCAGTATATTTATCAAAAGAAAAAAAAAATTAAATACCGCCTCCCACCATCAGAACTGATTGTAAATTAAGTAAATCTATTTTCCTTTAAAAGAATAATAACCATATATCAGACTTCCAGAATCTATATCCCTGAGGGCTCCAGAAATGTATAGTATTAATCTTGGCTACAGGAACAGCACAGATCTTCGATGTTAATTATTGTGCATCTTATTTGCCCTTTACATCTGGACCGATCAGGCACAGAAGTCGGTCGGATGAGACAGAAAGCTGCGAGGTGAACCGGGGAGTCCGTGGTGATTCAGGTTTGGATCGTCTGGAGGAAAGCATCCGGAGGCGCGGACAGGAGCCTGAGGAGCGGCAAGAAGGGCTGAAGAAGTCCCAGAACCCCTTTACGCTGAAAAGTCAGCGTTTGCCGCTGCCTGGCAGGGAGGAAAGAGGAGCTGCACAGAACTGTTGTCGTTTTCTCTTCGTCACGTCTATTGGGGATTTTCCTGAATGAATTAGAGGCTGCCAGCACACACTGTCACAGCAGAATGGCAGAACAAAAACACTTCTGAACCTGGACTTGTAATTTGCCTGCAAAGATAAAGATGCAGTTAAAGAGAGTTGTGACATTTCCTTTGCTTTCAAAGAGGCTGCCAAGGTTTTCAGGCTTTTGTTTCTTCTTTTCCTTTCCTAGGTGTTAAGTCATTCCTGGTTTTCATATTGTAAATTTACATTAGGATGGCGACTGCCGTGAATTAAAATATCTCTGTGTGTTTCCAAACTTGCGGAGGCCTCGGCTGCCCCTTCGCAGCAGCCCTGGTCCGCGCTAACAACTGCTGCAGCTGGGCAAGGGGAGGAAGCGGCCCCGGGGGCTCCCTCGCCTCCCGCCGGTGGGGCCGCCAGCTCCCGGCACGGCCCAGCCCCGCCGGTTACCCGTGGGCGCACCTGTGGCGTCCCTTGCTCCGTACCTACGTCTGATTTGAAGCTGCGCTGACTTAAGCCGGGGACCCAGGGAGGTTTGCGGTTCAGTGCAGATCTGTTTTTTCAGAGCTCTGAGAAAATAAATCTCTTTCCAAGAACCTTGCCGTTTGTTCCTAATTCCAGTGCGGTTCTACTACAGCGAGGTGTGTTTATTACATTTTATCTTTTCTGTGCAGCACTTTTATAATGAAGAGTTGGATTTCAGTAAAAGCAGACAGACATTTTACGCAGAAGCCCTGCCACCAAGGTCTGAAATGTTTAAAGCTGATTGCTTAGTAATGGTTCTGGCAAAAATGATAGAGGGCTGAATGTACGAAACCCCAGCGTGAGCCTGACTTGATTCCACTGCCCATGAATGTTTTAACCTCATTTATCCTCTGGGTACTTACAGAACCATTTTACATTTGTGCACTTAAAGGATTAAATAAAATAAATGGAGATGATTATTACTGCCCAGCAAAGCTAATGTTCAAAGACACGGTGTTTCGTTGCAACTGGAATTGTATTTGTGCTGTTTCCATACTCCGCAAGCTTTCCAAAAAGGGGATGATGAATCATACAATCTCCAGCTCTCTACTACTAATGAGAAACCTCTTAGCAATACGCTCTTTATGGTCCCCTCTCAAGCAATAACTAGTACACTGATTCTCTTCTCCAGTGTCAAAATGAGATGTGAACCGCATGGCACACACATCTCTGGTGTACAGTCTGCAAATGGCTCCAGGATTCTTCGAATGTTTGATGTATGTCATATGTAGGGAATCTGTCCGTTATACATATTGCTCACGTCAGCGATGGGTGGAAATACTGCAGTTGCATATGAATAGTTATGAAGCAATGTTTTCTGATAGTGAAACAATCCACTTTAGCCGCTGAGTCTCGAAAGTGCCTCAATTCGGAAGGTTGTTAAACTGGAAGATGATGGTTTACTCTGTATTTTCCTGGTTCCTCAATCCACATCACTCAGCTTATTGCTCCATAAGGGAAGAATTAATTGAATTAATTTCATTGCCGAGCTTTGAACCTAGCAGGTAAAAGGCTGCGGTTTTGCAGAGCCCATGCTGCAGAGCTGCTCCGCGTGGAGGGGAGCATCGTGCCAGGCTGGGCGGTCTGCGTCACCGCGCTCTGCAGCAGTTAGCCCTCGCTCGGGTAACCCTGGGTGCGGCGGCAGCACCGGCGGCCCATCCGCGCCGGCTCCATGGGCAGTTGGGTGGATGGCGTGGGCTCTGCAGGTGGCTGGGTGGATGGCGTGGGCTCTGCAGGTGGCTGGGTGGATGGCGTGGGCTCCGCGGGCGGCCGGGTGGATGCCGTGGGCTCTGCAGGTGGCTGGGTGGATGCCGTGGGCTCTGCAGGTGGCTGGGTGGATGGCGTGGGCTCCGCGGGCGGCCGGGTGGATGCCGTGGGCTCTGCAGGTGGCTGGGTGGATGGCGTGGCCTCTGCGGGCGGCCGGGTGGATGGCGTGGGCTCTGCAGGTGGCTGGGTGGATGGCGTGGGCTCTGCGGGTGGCCGGGTGGATGGCGTGGGCTCTGCAGGTGACTGGGTGGATGGCGTGGGCTCCGTGGGCAGCTGGGTGGATGGCGTGGCCCAGGCGCGTGGGCTCGGCGGGACGCGGGCGGAGCGCGCTGCCAGCGGGAGCCTCTGCGAGTGTTACTCGAAGCAGAAAAAGGAAACCTGCTCGTGGCAGCCTGGGCTCCTTTGGTGCTTCTTGGGGGTAGGATGCCCGCTCGGGTATTGTGCCTGTGTGATTCAGAGTTTTCCTAAATGGAACAGAGAGACGAGAGACATGCTTGTCAAACCCTTCTGGTACTGCTTTTCCATCTGCTGTCTCAGATGCTTAAGATGTGCAGTGCGAGCCCTCTCTTGGGTGTAGCTAATGCATCTAGATCCCTTTGCTGTATTAATGGCATTATTTTCCTCCGGCTGTGAAATACTCGGGGCTTATATTGTGACAAGATTCAAGCACTCAGTTGTCAGTCTGAGGTGCTGGATGTCTGTTTTCAAAAGGCTGGTTTGCAACCGCATGGGAGGGGAAGAAGAAAGATAAACAGAAGAAAGATAAAACCTTCAGACCCTCTTCCCTGCAAAAAGCCTTTCTTGGGAGCACCAAAGTGCTGGGACCCCCCAGGGCTTGCCTTCGAGGTTGTACTTTCTCCCCAGCCGGCAGCAGTTGTGCTCAGATGTGCACCCCCTGAGTCGACCCCCGGGTACGTCTAGAAGCCTCCAACGCCCCAGCGCGAGGGCAGGCGCCAGCGCAGCCCGCGCTGGCCGGGGAGCTCCGGGCTCCTCGCGGAGGCCCCGTCCTCCCCTGCTCCCCGCAGGTCGGAGCCTCCCCCGCCCCACAGGCGCAGAGGAGATGCTCCCCTCCCAGCATCTCAGCACGTGCCTTCCTCGCCTCTCGCCGCATCTCAGGGCGAAAATTCAACCTGTAACCGTTCTGACTTATTAGGAGAAAAATCACATTAGAATTACGAGGAGTTTACAGAAGTGCTTTTCACTTTACATTTTTTTTTTAATATATATTTTAATACTCATCTGTTTTTCTTAGCTGCCTTTCTGAACACTGTGAAAGAAAAGGTAGTTTTCCTCTGTGAAATAACACTGTACATTTAGCCAGGGGCACTAGCGCTACGGCAGCAGTAAACATGTATGAACGTATATTTTTGTCTGTTCTCTGGGGCATCCAGGTATCAGCCGTTGCTGGAGGCAGGATGGTAAACAAGCGGGGGAAAAAAGCAAGTCCTCAGCCCCTTCCCGTTCCAGCCCAGGCGTATCACTGAAGAGGACAGCAAATGTTGTATTTTCAAAACTAGAAAGTTGTTCTTATTTTGGTTGCACTTATTAAGTGAATTGTTTGGAGCTGTGCTTTGTAAACAATGCAAAACAGGAACGGAAAGTGAGAAGCTGTGTGTGCTGTAGGGTACGTGATAGACAGTTGTCACAGTAACTGCTCCGTTTTGCCTGTATTTGGTTATTCTGTTAGAGCAAAAGGCAAAAAAAAAAGGAATTGTAGATTTATCTGAGGTTGGGCAGCACAGCGTCTATGATAAAGACGCACCGTCCGGGCTCGTAGCCCACCCGTGCCAGCGTGGCGGGAGGCGCTGGCACCGCACAACCTGCCTTGCTGGGCAGCCCAGGTACCTGCTAAAGGGAGGGCAACAGAGAAAATGGCTCTTTCCTATGTATTTTAAATCACCAATAAAACCCTGTAGTCGTTAAATTAGTTCTAACTGCAGAGAAGTAATTTTAAGTGAAAATCCTGATCCTGCCAGTCTTAATTTATGCATATAACCTGTGGTGCCATTGATGTGATTAGAAACCTGTACCTGGTGGAGGAATGTTTGGAGAAGTAATCATGTTTAATATTCAGACTTTTAACAATCAGAAAACAGTTAAAGGTTCGTGTATTTATGACTTTCATACTCTTTCCATTCCCTAATGATTCTTTGTCTTCTACAAACAAGATTTCTTTGGCAAGTGGTAGCAAGACGCTCAAGTCTCAAATGCAATTACAGATCTTGAATCAGCATTTGTTTTGAACTGGGGATTCAAGGAACAAAATATTTTTCTGCTTGGCCGTCTCCAGGATAACACAGCGGGACTTTTTTTATTTATTCGGTGGGCTGCTCACAAGAAGCCGTCCGGGTTACGCGGCCCTGCTGCTCCCTGCGGTGCTGGAAGGAGGGCAGCAGCCGCCGCCGCGCCGACACGAGGGGCTGCCAGGGCGGCCGGGGAAGGCTCTTCCCTCTGGTCCCGAGGAGGCAGCGGGTTCTCCTGGGCTCAGGGCAGGCTGAGGGCAGGGGATCGCGCTGGGCACAGCCGCCGTGCAAGGCTGGGGCTGGCTCCACCGCAGCCGCGGGGCTGGGTTCTGCCTTGCCGCTAGGAAGGTTTATCTGAGGACGTTCACCACCGGGACCAGAGTGGGGTTTGCGTCCATTATAGAAAAGCACTTGATCGTACAGAAGCACGCACGCAGGCTGGGGGAGAGAATGTTAACGCAATGCGTGCCCTGGGCCCAGCCAGAGCTTTCTGTTGATTCCAGAAGTCTCCATGAGATTCATATTAATATAATGATTGACAAGACCCTTCAACATAATTACACATATTAAAAACATTCTGAGTTCTGCCCAACAGCAATTTAGGAGAGAAACTTGATTTATTAATTTAACTGTGATTTCTTGTCTGTTATTATAATGAGTCAGAAAGACTGAAAACCTGCTAATTAAAACCCATAACACTTCTGAGCAATGCAGAGCAGCAACAAACTTACGTATCGCAAAGCAAATACTGATGGAGCCTTCCAAAAAGAAAAATTGGGAGAAAATGCCATTGCCCCTTGAAAGCAAGACTCTCTTTCTGCTTTTCCCAGGAGAAAAAATATGGGAAAATTATAACGTATAGATTATTCTTGCTATATTGAAATCTTGTCCTTGCAGCCAGGGCAAAACCGTAACAATGGGATGTTGGCTGCAATTTTGCCTTTGTATTCGTTGGCAAAAAAACAAGGCGAGAAGCTTGAGGAGGGTGTAAAGGCAAAGACACGAAATGGCAGCGGCCTGCCTTGGCAGGAGCAAGCGCACGTGTGAGGGAGCAGCAGAGAATCAGGTCTTCTGTGTGTTTCTTCAGTCTCCCACTCAGCCTCGAAACGTTGCTTCTGCTGTTGTAGAAGCAAGGTAATAACACATAGCTGTGCTGCGACTTTACGACAAAACGTTTCATTTAATCCCCAGCAATACCTTGAGAACTGGCAACCACAGAAATCTGCGTGTCTCCCACCCCTGTACAGGTAGCTGTTTGCATTCTTTGTAATAGAACTGGTGTTATTTAAAATGCTGGAAGTTTGGTTGGAGCGAAGCTGTGCCTGAGCAGAATGGCTCATTTTTAATTAGCCAGAGCCTGCATTAAATATTGTTAACCAGTATTGTCAAGGGCTAAGCGATTGTTCTGTAATTTGTTAAGGCTCTCCCACAGTCGACATTTCTCTGCTCTTTACTTTAAGCAAGACTGCGTGACGGTTTGCGGCTCCGGGAGGTGGGAAGAGGCGAGTAGCTGCCCAGCACGGGCCGGGCGGCGCGCTGCCTGCGCCTGGCCCGCGCCGCGTTCCCCGGCTGCAGAGCGGCCTCGAGAAGGAAGCGCTCCACCGGAGCGCGGGGGTACCCGGCCGTCCCCGCGGAGCCCTTCTGCGGGCGGGGGCTCACCTGAGGGCGGTTTGGTGATCACCCCCTCCCAGCACCTGCAAAAGCAACCTGGGGCTCTGCTGTAGGTTTGCCCTGTAGTTGTGGGAGGATGGCTGAGGGTCCCGAGGAGCGTGGATGGGCTTCTTGTTCAAGGCTTCCTTAAGGTACTTTCAGACTTCTCCTTTAGCAAAAAGCAGCTTATTGCATTTTTATTTCCATTTGTTAAAGATGGGCAGCACACCATCTAAGTCTTTGCTTGACAGTAAAAGTTTGTAGGAAGGTATTAGTTTTAACTCTGACTCTGAGTAGGCTTAAATAAAAAGCGAGCTTGGCTGCTGGGGAAGCAGGGGCTTGGCCTGTGCCGTGCGCGGGGGGCTCCGTACCTCTCGTGGGGCTCGGGGCCAGCCGGGAGCCGTCCTGGGCAGCCTGCGGGGGTGTGTTAAGGCAAAGAGCTGCCGTGCCTTTGGGAGATTCTAGAAATAGGAGAAAAATCTCTGGCTTTTTGCTGGGAGAGAAGGAGGTGGTTAAAGTGCAAGAGGAGGTGATACATGGCTCCAGTTGGATATCGGCCTCCCAAGAGACTATCAGGCTTAATTCATTCAGCTATAGTGTACCTATAAAGCTTAATGTTTCTATCTATAATGTACTTGTTCGGGCTAAGCGTATTTATCTCTTATGGAAAGTGAGCAGAAAGGGCTGTTCTGCCGTGGGTATGGGAGGAGGATGGCTGGGTACCAGCAGGCTCCTGCTCGGCGGTGGGAAGGGGCCGCCTTTCATCCTCCCTTTCTGGAGCCTCTCCCCGTCCCCCAGTGAGCGCCCAGCTCTGCTGCAGGGAACAGGCGGTCGTAAATATAGTACCTGGCAGTACAGTTATATAGAGCCCTCCCCTGAGAGCTGCGTTAATGGCCAGCACTGTAGCTTCTCTGGAGAGCATGCCAGGGCTGTCGGGGAAGGCAGAGTAAAACACAAGTCAGCCAGCAGGAGATGGCTGCTGGGGAGCTGGGGGTGGCGGCTTTCTGCCTGGGGGAGCACCTCTGCAGCAGCCTGGGAAGTCGGAGGTGAAGCAAGAGGTGTTATGTTCGGTGGCTAATGAGCTGCGGGTTCTGCGAGGTTGCTTTGCGGTGGTGAGGGCTCTGCTGTGGACCGGCTGGGATGCACATCCCACCAGCGTGTCCCTGGTTAGGTGTCCCTGAATGGCTGGGGATCCTGGGGCAGCTGGAGCAACGCTCCTAAAAGCGTTTCCTAGTTTTACATTTTACATCCATAATGGCTCGCTTCTGGAAGCGCTTTCCTTCCCGTTTGATTGCACCTCCCGGTCAGAGCAGAGAAGGCTTGAACGGTTCACAGCTGTTTGAGTGAACACCTGCTGGATGCGGCAGAAGGGTGCCGAAAGCTTCTGCTTCCACCGACGGCACGTGAACGTGCCTCGCACCCCACCTTCCTCTGCTCCACCTCCTCCCGAGCTGTTATCGCTCTGGGGTTCAACTTTGGTGCAGTGTAAACAAAAAATAAAAAGCAGTAGCTTGACTCTGTGCTCAACTGGAGTGGCTGGTATCGTGTTGGCTGTGAAATGAGGACCTGCTGCCTGGCTTTCTCCCCAGGTTAGGAAGCAAAAAAAGCCTCAGTCTTTGCAAGGAGCAGTACTGGCCCTACGAGGAGTTTGTCATTCCTCACCCAATACCCATTACTTTAAGCAACTAATGTTGGATGAGATCAAGCAAGACTCTGGTCTAAACTTTATGCCTTTCCCTGTAATAATTGTGGTTCAGCTCAGTGCATTATAGAGGCCTTTGACTTTACTTTGAAACAGGCATTACTGACGGGTGCCAAAGATAGTGACTAAAATGAAAAATCTTTGATCTAACTCAATATCACAACTTCTTTTTTTGTATATTAACATAATCTCTGTACTGAAATTAATCTGTGGTGTGGCTGCAGTGTGTTGAAGATTATATGTATTAGCATCGAAGATGATGACTTTTTTTTTTGAGCAGTAGCAATTCTTACTTTTTAAGCAGCTCCTATTTTAGGAGTATATCTATTTCGCCCTACAAAATATCCTCAGGAAAAGTTCAGGAGATATTTGCAGAGAAACTGTGTTTACCTCTTTGGATAAAACCAGCTGTAGGTACGACCGTGCCAGCTGCTGCCAGCTCCGAGCGTACCCCGGGCTCTATGTTAGGCCGGTTTGTCGGAGAACAGACGTATAAGGCCAGGCGAAGGATGGTATTTTTGACCCTTTTGTCCTTTATTCCAGCCCTAGACGCTGGCCTTGACCCTGCAGCGAGACTTCAAAGGTCCCAGCTCGTGAGCGAGGTGCGGCAGCTTCTCTGCTCGGAGACGGCTTCAGCTTGGTCAGGTAACAGGCGGCTCCTCGGGTTGCTCGTGGAAGGATGTGTGCGTTGGGGGGACCCAGAGGGAATTAATGAAGCACAAACCCCCTCGCGTAACGCCATGGTCTGCGTGGGCTGGGGGGCTCTGGGGGCAAAACGGCACAGAAGTGTCCAGGGAGCATTGGCATTGATGCCAGCCTTAAAGCAACTTCACTCCTGTAGGAGAAAATTCAATACAACTTTTGAGTGGCTGCAAAGTTTCTTGAAAATGCATTTTTAGCGAGGACAATAAAATAAACACGTACTGGCTCGAGCGGCGGGTGCGTTCTGGATGTATCGCATCGCCAGGATGCGATAGAGCAGCCCGAGTGTTACTGAGCTCACCCGCGGGGCAATGCTCAAGGTCTCTGCTGGTGCTGAAAAAGGTCTTTTTTTCCTCCCTGTGCCCATCTGGTTTTATTCATGGAGCGGTGTGTGCGTCTCGCCTGCTGTAGGGTAGTGACCAAAGCTGACCTAAAGAACTTTTGGGGCTTTTTAGCCCCTTGGCATGGCACTGAAAGCTATTTCCCAGCCTCGTTTTTCAGTGGTGCTCATCACAACGTTATCTCAGCCGTTGGTGCTGTGTGTCTCTCGATGAGGGTTTGCTACGAGCCTGTGTGATGCTGGTGGGCTCCGAGTCGGGTGTGGGCAGGTGGACGTTGTCACCAGGTGCGTCTCCCTTGAAATGGGTTTCAGCTGGAAAAATATCCATCTTATTGATTTCTTTTGTGAAGGAAAAAAACTTTCATGGGGCACCCATCCCGCACTGTCCTTCCTTTCCCCTATGATATCGCTTGAGTCAGAAGTATTCAGCTAGCTGCAGCGGCCTGGAGATCTTGTTTTGCAATGAGAAATGGTGAAGGAGCAAATTAACAGGAGCAAAAATATCTGCTTTACATAAAACATCAGAACATGTTTCACTTTTGGCTTTTTGTGTGCCTCTTTAGCTAACAAAATAAGCAAAATCTGTATTCAAAAAGACAATAGTTTCCAACAGATTTATTAAAAGCGACTGTAACTGACAACTGATGCTATTAGCAAGAATATATATCTCTTATTTAAAGTATTTCTATCCTAAATGTAAAATGTCCGTTCTATAAGTCTATTAATATACAGTTCATTAAACTAGAAACAACTATATAATTAGGAAACAACAACAATTCATTAGTCTTAATGGGATTTAATAAAGTTCCTAAGCAAGGATTCTTCAGAGAATTAATTACAATATACTAATCAGGAAAAAAAATCCAGTTCATCACTCAGATATATTTCTCCAGTTCATGAGCTGTGAAGCATCAACATCTTGCAGAACATCCCCCCGGCAGCGCGGGATTTTGCCCGAGCCCGTGGCAATGTGGGCTGCCAAGGCTGGACAGTTTACAAGTGAATTTCTCTTTGGTTTGTAAACCCTGAATTTCCAAGCGAAAGCAAGGTTATTAATCATTTCACAGCCCCAAATGTTCTGCGGGGAGGAGCTGGATTAAAGAGAGCCTGGCAGGCTGAGCCGACTGCTATTGCTGATCCGTAGGTATCGGGGAAAGCGAATCCCACCGCTTTTGGTGGTGCCTCCGCGGCTGGGGCTGTGCCGGGGCGGTTGCTGTCATCCCCATGAAGGGCTGGTTTTAATCCAGCAAAAATGTAAATGAGAATGTCTGAATTTTATAATCCTTAACAAGATCCATTGTTTCTCATCAGGGGTTTTCATCTGTGCCTGGTTTTGTGTTTTGGTTTGGTTTTTTTGGTTTGTTTTTTTTTTTTTCCACTTAGACGGTTAGCCATTTTCTTATTAATTAAACAGCAGCTTTCTGCAGGCACTGATTGAATTATCGAGTAACACCTGCCACAATACAGGGAATAAAAGGGAAAGGATGTATTATTTTTAATGCAAATGGCTTCAATTCAGATGTATTTGATCAAATTTAACTGACAAATTATAAATTAATAAAGTGAAAGGGTCAGTAATACAACAAATGACACTGTCAGCGTCAGATTTAAGTGAACCATTTTTTTTTAAAATGAAATGAGAATTGCAAGTGTTAACTATTGCTAGCTATTAAAAGTCAGGAGCAAGGATTTTTAGAAGATAGCAAAAGATGACCGGTATCATTTCTATACTGCACCTGCAAAATATGCAAAAAAGAGCATTAATCGTCGCCGTCGTAGCAGAGCAATCGTCGCTGTGTCATAAGCAGCAGGAATGATGGTGTAAATGGGGGCAGCATGGGGCGACCTGGTGTTTCGCTGCTCTCGGTGTGGTCTGGGGCTCCCAGAAACAGGGGAACACGGATGAATCTGTTCTTCAGTTCGTGTCGTGCTCTTTGGGTGTAATCCAGCAGCTGCACAGGCCCACAGACGTCTCTGCTCATGGAGCCAGCCCCCAGTTTCACTCTTGGGGAAACTGCCAGGTGGCCATTTATGCTGAGAAGTTCAAAAATAGCGGTGGCTTTGGACGAAAATGAATTCTTCATGTTTTCAATGGTGGGGCGTTCCTGAGGAGTGCCGATGCTGCTGCAGGCGCCCAGCGCTGGGAGAGGAGCTGCTGGCACCCCGGGGTGGGCTGGGTGCTGGGCTGCCGGTGCCTCCCGGGGTGCTCTGGCTCGCCAGCGCCCGTCTCGGTGGTTACGCTGGGAGCGTGGTGCCTCTCTAGCTGGCACTGCGACTACGAGGAGGGGAATAAGCTGTGCATGAGCACAGAGCGCTGGAAATCACTAGCGGGATCTCAGGGGGCTAGTTTATCCTGGGAGCGCTCGGTGACTTGCATACTGCAACTAAATCTGTAAATCAATAAATATAATGTGTAGAAGTCCCAGCTATCTGGTTCGCACCGCCTAATTTAAGCCTAGTTTGCGTTCATTATAAACTAATCTCTGAAGTAGTCCCTGATGCAGTTTCACAAGTGCTGCGATAGAGATCTGCCTTTTCCTCTGGTGTCTGATGTGCATCTGTAAGGGTTTTTGTAAGAACATGTTGAAATCCATGTTGACATCCTTGGCTGAAAGGACAGCCCACCTTATCACTCTGCCTCCAGCTCCCTGTCTCAGACGCTGTAAGAAATCCGGAGGATGTACATTGATCGCAGACCGGCGTTCGGCGGCTTCCCCTCGGCTCGCTTCGCCTTTCCCCGCTCAGGCCAGCAGTGCTGCACCTCCGTAAGGTCTTTGGAGTAATTTTGTACTATAGCTGCGTAATGACTTTAGCACCTTTTGTGAAATCCTGGACTACTCGCTCCCTCGGATAGCATATCCCTTTATCTCCTGTAGTGGGGCTTTCTTTTTTTCTGCTTGTTTCCTGATTTTTTTTTTTTTACCTTTCTGCTGCCATGTCACTGAGCTGAAAAGATTAATAAAGAATGATTAAGCACTGGAGAGAATATTTTACAGTGATAGACTTACGGAGCTCAGTCTGTTTATCTTATCAAAAAGAAGCTTGTAACTTAATTTCAGTGGGTAAGTACCTTCACAAGGAGGAAGCTCCAGGTACTGAAGGCGCTTTCTTCAGAGAAAGGCACAAAGACTCAATAGCTTTAAGCTGAAGCCAGAAAAACCCAATTAACAAGGTAGAAATTTTGAACTTTGAGGATCATTAACTACTGGGAAAATTTGGCTGGCTACTCCTTTCTCTGCTTGTCTTCAGATCCAGATCTAATGCTTTCCTGAAGGATCAGGTCCGATGGCACTGATCAGTCCAGAGGAAAACACTTGATTGCCTGTTACCTGCTGGGCATCCCGTAAGGCAGCCCAAGCTACTCCGTGTTCTGGGTCCACGACTACCCCGTGTTCTTCCTGAGGTGCTTTACCTGGGCTGGGACACGCAGGGGTTGATCCGGCGGCTGAAGCACTGGGCACTTGCCCTGATAGCCCATGCAGGCTGTAGGGACCAGCAAGAACCAGGAGTCCTGGTTCAAACCAGTGTTACTGTCTGGGGTGGTTCTGTGTCTGCGCCTGGCCAGTTCATCCCAGGTCAGGACCTGTTTTGCATCACTGTTTTGGGGGTCTTGAAATACCGATGGCATAAGAGAATGAGACAGCAAGCCCCAGCAACGTGTTCCTATCACCAGGCAGCGATGTTTCAGGACGTAGTTGCAAGCATCCCGGGATAAGCTTTGCATTTTTAAAGGTTACTGACTCAGCCTTTGCAAGCTGGGAAAGCGGCTTAAAAGTACATAGAGACACTAATTGGTCATTTGAACTTTGCCTGGAGGGCCCTTCCAGCAGGGACAGCCCGCTCCTGCTGACTCAGTGCGGCTGAAGTTAAAAGACAGATTCCACTAAAGAAGAGTCGAGGAGGAGGAGGAGGAAGGCCAGCTGCTTTGGACGGGGGCTTCCAGTTCGTTTGGGCAAGGCAGTTCTGCCCCTTTGCTTGCTTGTGCAGGAGAGCACAAATGTGGAAGCTTCCCTTCTCCCCTAGTTTTTCTGCTTGCTCCTACCCAAGTTTTAGCCCCAGGAGATGAGCAAGCACATTGCTCTGCTCTTTCCTCTCCGTAGGTAGGCTTACGGAGCAAGGGATGGGTGGGAGGAGCAGGTAGGGACAGATGTGCAACAGCAGCTTTCTCTAAGAGACCGACTGCAAATGGTCGCAGGTGGGATCTTGTACTCTCCCTCTCCTGTGGTCTTGCGTGAGGCCGTTTAGTTATTGAGATACCTAACAGAAACCTGCAAATGCACTGCTTGGACACAGAAATGGATTAAACTGTGTCTGCAATTACTCACTGTCTGGAAAACCATGGGTGAAATGAAGGAAGCTCAGGTGTAGAAGGGCTAAAATCAGGCCATTACTCTTTACTCGGAGAACATTTTCAATATTATGGAGTTATTTGTGAGTGATAGTGTATAATTTTTGCAACAACTAACCTGCGGTAACAGGGTTTTGCAAAGTATTTCTCAACTGGAGCCAGAGCTGGATGTTGCCATGGAGATGGGGAGTAGCTGGGTGATGTTTTTTCTTCTGCAAATATATTGTGGCAAAACAGAAATCGGGAAAGAAAAGGAGCCACATCGTCTTTGAAGAAACAAAAACTTCAGTTTTAGGTTGTCAGAGAGGCAAAAATAGTTCTCTTGGACCGTGGGGGTTCGGGTGTATGCCGTTAGGGATGAACCCCAGAGCCGGGCTCTGCAGGGCAGGCTTGAACTCGAAGGGGACACGGGGTGCTGCCGCCCCCAGCGAAGGTACCACGTTAGAAATGAAAGCCGTAGATTTTCCTGTGACTGAAGGCCTATGTAAATCCAAGGTCACCAGAACCCCTTCTGTGGCTGCTGCTTATCATTTAATGAAGATAAAAAAGAGCAATTAAGTTTAGTCTGGCAATTTGGCACATTAGCATTAATCTTCAATGAAATCAGAAGGTGTTTGTGTTTTGTGTAAGCTTGGCTAATGTATCATTTTGCTACTAACAAGCAGAAGCCATAATTACTCTTCTATTTGACAGAATTTATTGACAGCTCCCCATGTTATTTATGCGTACGAGTCATTTACTTAAGGGAAACTTTAACATTGAGTACTTATTCAGCTTCCCTAATCCACCTCCCTTCCTACCCAGCAAATGGCAGGGCTTTGGGTGATCTCTATTGAATATTTCAGTATCAATCCAGAAATCATATAACCTACTTAACCTGTTTATTTATAACCTATTTAAAAAGTCCAGGATCTCGTATCACCTGCACACACGGGAGCAGAATGTACCCCAGCTCGCAGGTGTCATCCCCAAATTGCCAACACTTTGGCACTGGAACTTCTCGGGAAGATTTTCAGGACTTAATGTTCCGAGAAAAAAATATATTTCAGCTTGTCTTTAAATTTGGATGTAGCTACAAAATACTACAATTTCCTAGAGGACAAATATTAAATTTTTTTAATAACTTTATTAATTTGAGAGGGTTCTAAAAGATTTGGGGGAAATAAAACCAGAAACCTTCATTGCTGGAACTGCGTTAGAATGAGCTGTAAACTGTTTTCTGAGCCCGGGGGAGGAGCGATCGGATGCGTTGTTACGGTCATTGGTTTATTTTCAGCGTTTGTCTGTAAACTTGTAGGGTTTAGCTGGCAAGCGAGACAGAAGAAAGGAACAGCCAGGCAATTCTAGAATATCTGATTGGAAAAAAAGCTACTGAAAGCTTCCAGTAGGTTCCTGGCAGAGAAGAACGGAATGGAAGCTCCTGGGAGCGCAGCGCAGCAGCGAGCAGGGCGCGGGGTGGCTTTGTGCCTTCGCTCCAGGAGCCGCGCGGCCGCGCAGGGCTTGGGCTGGCTTGGCTTTTCTAATAGCATATTTAGCCCACGTGTTTGCGGTAAAAAAAAAAAAAATCAGGGAACTTAAACCATGTAGCCTGAAGGCCAGAAGGCAAAAGAGAGAAAGCAAAGGGTTTTGGCCGAGACATTTGGCCAAATGCGTTGGGTTTGCTGCTCCTGGAGCAATGCCAGCATCACCTCTGCCCCCCGGCTGTGCCAAATCCGGGAAAGCCGTGGCAACGCGCTCTCCTGGACGCGCTGCAGCGATAGCCGCGGCGGTTACGCGTGCAAGGATGGGCCTGCCCTTGGCTTTGACTTATTCTTTGGTTTAGTTCTTAAGGACTAGTATCATCTTAAAGTGAACTGCACTTGCTGCTTATTTAGCAATGCAAAGAACATTTTATGGTTTTATCATAGAAAAAGAATAAATTTGAAATACATTAGGAAGTGGCCCTGACTTACGGCTAGGTTATACTGATGGGTTGCACAGATTGCATTTCGCATTCAAGACTACTTCCAGCACTTAATGACTTAGCTTTAATGTTTTTTATTTCTTTTTATTAAAAAAAATATCCCACAAGACCATAGGGTTTATTACAGGGCTGGGTTGGGGGTATACAAGGCATTTCTAAACTCATAGCAACACTGTACGTTAAATATTCATAACTGCAGCTACCATTTGCTGTTGATAAGGACATTGATTTTCTCTGAAAGCACAAGAATTATTTGTGGCATTTATTGTCTGCTGGGATGCTTTTACGTAAAAGTTTGGGAAAATATTAAGCATTGTGCATGCTTTGGGGTTTATACCCTTCTACAGGAGGGAAAATAAAGCCCAAAATATAATTTAGTTAAATAGCGTTTCTCAGGACTGGACTTATTAATGCAAAAGAAATTACAGGTCAGGAGCAAACCATGCAAGCACGTAACAGCCAGCAAGGCAGCAGCACCCATGACTCTCGGATTTTACTTTGGTTTTGCACATACCTATTTTATAGAAAAGCTTGTAACAAGATGAAACGCTCCCCTGGAGATCCTCCCTTGTGGGGCCGAGAGCGCCATCAGAGGAAGAGATTAGTCATGGTGCTAAATGCACTTTTGGCAGACAATCTCCTATTGTAATGGGGAGCGTAACGGGAACCCGTATGAAACGAGCTGCGGTGGAGATATCCTGCTCCTGGTGCTGAGCCAGTCCACCCAGCATGAACTGTGTCCATTGGTACCTTGCTCCAATACCTACTAGTTCTGTTTCATCGTTGCAGCTGAGCTGGGCCTTAGGTGAATAACGGCCGCAGGTGCCAAGGGAGAGGCGTTTCTGGAGATGGGTTTTGGTTTGGGAGCCCCGTCCCCACCGAGGCAGCCGGGAGCGAGGGTTTGTTCCCCCACCGCGCCTCGCTGCGCTCTCCCTGGGTCCCCAGCCTCCTGCTTGCTTTCTTTTCAAAGATCTGCACTGGAATTTAAACTGAATTAAATGGAACTTGAAATTTGAGGTGAAATAAGGGTAATTAGCCAGAGCCTGAAACAGATCCGTGCCTTGAAATGCTACCTGATCCCTTGCCTTCGTAACGCCTCTTGCTCCGTGCCCTGCAGGGCTCTCCAGCCTGGACTCTCACGTCTTTCCTTTGGCTGCTGGAGCTTTTCGCTTCATTGGAAAAGAACACGTTTCCCTTTCTTCAACCCACCTACGTTGGCTGTGAATGCAGAAGCTGCTGAGCCCTCAATGGCACCGTGCTGGGAAGGGTTGTGTGGGAGTGTTTGTGCAGAGGGTTATTGTTTTAGCATTAATGGTGTTTTTTGCAAATTACGGAGGGCTGTATGGTGTTCTCCTGGCTGTGATCTTTGCAGATGATCCTAACCCTTTGCTTACACTGTGCTGCGAGGTCAGGCCTGATGGAAATGTTATTTCTCAAGCTGGGGGAGCACAGCCGCATGGTTCTTTCCTCTTTTCTCTCCCTGCTAGGGAAGTTGAGCTGATTTCTGGAAAGAAAAGCTGCTTTTTTCTCTCAGTAGCAAAGCATAACACTTTATCTCCAGACATTTCAGCATGTCTGAAACCAGAATGGACCATTGCATCACCCCGTGAGCCCCAGGCCATGAGGTTTCATCCACCGATGACCCTGGTACCGTGCCCCTGACGTGGCTATGGTAAGGACCCCGGTGCCTGGGGACGCTGCGTGCCCGGGGCAGGGAGATGGTGATGTGCGGCACAGCCACGTGCCTGCCTGCGACCGTCGCTGCTGTGAAAAGCCCAGTCTGCTTGGCTGTTTCTAATTTGCAGCTAAGGTCAAACCTGAGCGATGCGCGGGATCTGCCAAGCAATATGCCTGTTCCTCAGGCACCAGCTCAGCACCAGCGTTGCCCTTTCATCCCGCGTCCTTGTGAAAAGCAGCAATGAGTTAGGAAATGTCCAGGGAATATCCACCAAATTATCCACCTCATTTGGCCCTGATTAGCTTTTAAAATGTGTTTGGGTTGGCAGCCTGGGGCTGCCTGCTGATGGGATGGCTCACATAAGGTGCCCAGAATTTCCTGCAGCTGCAAGACTTCACCTTAACTCAACCTCTGGAAAGGTTACAGTGGTTACGCTAAAACATCTGTTCTGGCTTTAGAGGTATTATACTGATAAACTCTGTAAGAAGGGTCAATACAAAAGCTAAAAATCCCTGTTTGAATGTGCCCACGCTCTGAGCGTGTTCTCCATGCAGAGGGATGCTCTGTTCCTGAAGGAAGTGCGCAAAGCTTCGTGATGTGGTCTAATATTATTCTTGAGAAGCCCCTACTCTTGCTGCTGTTAATCTATTGGAGTGAGACCTGGAAAGGAAATGAGAGCCACAGGGGAATGAAAGCAAACCACAAGCCACTTTGCTGTTCGCATGCTCGAGCCTGCTAGGGCTTTTTTTTAAAGGACCTTGTTCTGCGGACGACTGATTACTGCATCAGCGCTGAGCAGTTTTCACTAGGATGGGATAGCATAATAACAAGTGTTTGCTGCACATCAGGGGGAGCCCCGTGGGAGTTAATCCTTATAAATAATCTAGACACTGTCAGCTCCTATCTTCTCCTCTCTGCTATGGAGAAGGGTAGGGAGTGACAGAAGGAAGGAGCAGCTAGCCCATCCAGTCTTGGATTGGAGGTGAAGAAAAGAAGAGGCATAGGGAAAACCTTGGCATTTATGCACCACCTTAATGCACACAGAAAGGCATCTGTTCACTTAAAGTACATTTGCTTGCTTTTAAGAAAAAATCAGACCTGAAAAAGCTTATACTGATATTATGAGATCTTTGGCCCTTTGAAACAGAAGCACTGACCACGAAGCCAGCTCACACGCGGGAAGCCCCGGCTGGGAGCTCAGATTTCACTGTGGCTGGAGACAAACTGTCTTGATCTCACATTGCCTGGACGTAACCCCCCTGTGATATTTTCCCAACCAAAGGTGATTCCTTGCCGCAGAACCTCCCCGCTGCTATTGCTCTGCCCCTGGCAGAGTCCTCCACCACACCTCCTAGTGCTCTCCTGCTCCTCGCCCGTGCCATCTGGACAGTGACGATGACCGAACCGAGCTGCCCCGGGAGATGTAGCCGTCTTGCAGCACAGTAGGGTGTATTGGCAAGCCATATGGCTGCTCAGCGCCTCTGCTGAGGCTTCTCAAGCACGGATTTGCGAGTGCAACGCATCCCTGGGCCTTGCACTCGGCTGGGGCTCCATAAGTGTGAACAAACCAACCTCCTTTCTGGGGAGGACGCGTCTTCTCCCTCACCTGCCACGCAGCAATCAAAGCTCTCCCCCGCATTCTTGCGGAGAAAGCACGGACACAGAAGCTGTAAGAAGCTCAAGTTGTTGTGGTGGAAGATGAAAGTACAAAACCCGGAGTCTGAAGTTCTTGGCTTACAAAATGACATGTTGTGTCTAGGTGGAGGATGAGTCTGAGGTTAAGAAGTTGTTTATTCATTATTTCTGTTTAAACTCTCTTTGGTGACTCTTGCTTTTGAATTTGGGCTTCACAAGTTTCAAACGCTTATTCTGGGGAAAAAAAAAGGACAAAAAGAGGCAGGGAAGTTTTCAAAAGCAAACCTTGCCATCTTTCAAATGGAAGTTTTTGCTGGGGTTGGAGCTGTCGCCAGCTGCTTATACTCAGAGCTCTGAAAATGGGGTGGAGAGAGAGAAGCAGGGTCCCTGACGGGACTGCAGCGGCTCTTCCTCAGGGTGCCTGTTGGTACCAGGAGCTTTATAATTGCTATAGGTATGCATATTTTTCCAGCTGAAAGAAGCCTTTCCAATGGGATGAAATAAGCCTCCGCATTTATATTTCCTTGTTTCCGAGGCCATCTCGGTGATGGTTACGAGGCTGCGGTTTCTTGCCTGCTGTTTCAGGCGTGCATCTCTCCGTCGCTGCAGGAAAGCACAGGCTGCCGCAGAGGCGGCTTTGCTCCGTGCTGCAGCTGCAACGTGCTGCACAAAACCAGAAAACAGCTTTCAGCGTGGGACTCCGCAGCGTCCGGGCGCAGCAAGGCCTTGTGCGGTTTATTCCCCTGCCCTGTAATCCCTTTATTTTCTGTTTGTTATGAACATTGCCTGTGTCAGAAAAGTTCACAAGTCTATTTCATTGGAAGGTGAAGAAATGAAAAAATGATCGCTAATTCCTTAATGCCAGTGAGCTGAAAACACCCGGATGGGTTATTTCTCTTCTCTCCTTGAAATCTGCTCCCAACACTCACACGTGCAAAACTTGGGAAACAAGCTTGCTCTTTTTTCCTTTTGTATCCATCACATTTACAAAGGCAATTCCTCCAGGATGACCCTATTAATTTACTAAAGAGATTACAAGTCCTTTTCCTGAACCAAAAAGGGCCAGGTGAAATCTGCCACAAGCATCTGTTGCTGCTAACAGGAGCTGACCCGAGCTCCCCTCGCTGCACGCGGGTCCTTCTCGGGCAGGGCACGCTTTCGCCATCGGTGCGGTCGCAGCCGCTGGTTTTTCGTGCCCCTTTGGGTGGGAATGAGCCAGCAGCTGGTACAGGAACCAGTGAGCGGCAGCATTAAGGCTTACCTACTTCTGTGCCTAAAGGCAATGGGTTTTCTTTATTTTCTTGATAACCTCATACAAGTTGCCCATAATTCTCATAATTGGGAAAAGGAATACTGGTGGTTTTGGTCTGCTTTTTTTCCTTCTTTAAATACTTGAACAATAATCGGGGCTGCTCTGTCAGTGCAGGGGATTTTTCACTATAGCTTGAGTCTATGGCCCAGATCATCTTACAAAAGCTCTGTGGATCTGTATAAAGATGAGGAAAACAACTTAATCTTGAAAAAAGTATACATATTATATAAAATGAACAGATGGGTAGTGCAGAAAACTCCATTTACATTCTACTTGGAGGGAGGTGGGTAATTCTCTGAACTTCTGAGAATCTCTTCTGTTTTTTAAATTAGCAATATTATATACAGACAACCAGAGCACAGGGGACCCTCACTGTAATTGAGACGTTATGACTTGTTTACAGAGGCAATGATTATAAGATTATGTACTTTTCTATGAAATTTCTTGTGAGGGAGTCCAGCTGTTGCGTGGCGATTGCGGTGCCTCCAGAAGGCTTTGCTCGGCGAGTGGGCGGAAGAGTTGCCTCCTTCCTGGGACACCTTTTCTCAATTAGCGTGATTGTTTCCACTGCTTCGAGTCCTGTGCTGAAACAGTGCGGGTTGTTTTTTTTTTTTAATTCAGCATTGAATTTTATTGTCTCCGCAGCTTGTGTGTTTCTCCCCTCCGTTGGCTATGAGTTTGCCGGAGTTTTGCATTAGGGACGCGCTCGGCGGAGCGGCGCAGCTAACCTGCAAGGACGAGGCAGCAGCCGTTCTTTGTTCGAGTGCGTCGTCTTCACGTTATGCCCTTGGTTCTGCCTGTGCAACTGCCCTAAAGGGTAATGGAGTTGCACAGATGTAAGTGAGGAAATAATTTGACCTGCACACTCGCTTTATTACTGCTGGTGATGCATAAAACGCTGAGCCTTGGTCATCAGCTGGGAGCCCTGCGGGGCTCAGCCCTCCCCTCTGCAGTTTATTCCTCCTGGAAATGGAGACGGGGCTCTGGGTGGGCTCCCAAACCCCCATGGGGAAAGTGTCCCTGGGGAAAGGCAGCCCGGTCCCTCTCACCATCCTGGTGAGGTGAGCTGCATGTCCCTGCTGCCAGGAGGGGCTGCCCCGACCACCATCCCATCCCATCCCATCCCATCCCATCCCAGTCCTCAGCATGCACAACCCTTCCCTGGGCTCCTGTTTGCAGAGGGATGGGTGGGAGACTTACTATTAAAAAATAATGACATCTTCCTGATCTAACCTAGCGCTTTTACTGTGGAGTGGCAAGCTTCATGTTGCCTTTCCTGGAACAAAGCTGGTCTCTGTGGGGAAAAATGGAGCGGAGAGAGAGGAAAAGGAAAATAGAGTCTTAGCTAGATGGGCCTCAGATGATTTCACAGCCTGCTTAAACTGCTCCTGCCGCCTTCCCCGCCCGCTGCTGCGGTGTGGGGAGCCCCCGGGCGGAGCGGGACGTACGCGGGGGCACAGCCCCTCGCAGGGCAGGGCAGGACGGGGCTGGGGCCCCGGGGGGGTTTGCTTTAGTGGCGTTGGGGCTGCCGGGAGCTGGTGGCGATTATAACAGCACTGTTCCCAAAGCTGATGCTGGCAGGTGTCAGCGTTTATACTTTCGTATAAACATCCTTTGCAAGAAATTGATGTATTGGATACAAAACTGGAGTCTGAGCTGAGACAAAGCCCAGTTATCACTTAGGCTTAATCTAGGCAGGAGTATGCCAAGCCGGCTGAGAATCAGAGGAAGAAAGGATTTTGTGTGTTTTGGTGGGGTTTGGGGCTTTGTGGGATTTGTTTCCCCCTGCTGTGATGACAGATGAGCTAAGTGGTGTGGGTAGATCATTAGATCCTTCACGTGGGTATGTCTCATTTAGGTTTTAATGTATGGAAGTAGGTGCTTAGCTCTGGGGTGCGTGGACAAAAATACTTCACAGTCCTGGGCAACAATAACACGTCTCTTGTGCTACTTTTCCTCCTGATGTTGCAGCTGTTCTAGATATACAAGATCTTTTTATGTAAGCTCTTTCTTCTTGGTTATTTCAAGTTTCACAGAGTAAGACACTTCTGCTAACTGTGAGGAATGTCATCTTGGCTTTTCTGCTGCTCTTTCTACTCTGAGACCTCTCAGCATCCCGCTTTCCTATTCATGAGATGCTGGATGTGCCTGATGCCTCCTCTTGGTACCACCGACTCTTCTGTGTCGGGAACTGTTGCATTACAGCATTTAATGGGAAAATGCTCCAGGGAAGGGAGCAAAACGTCAGGAATAGGACAGGGGCTTAATTTTGCTGCAGTTAAAGCAGCAAGTTGTTTTTCTTATTCAGGTCTTTCAGTTGCTCACATTTGTTTATTCTAATCCTTAGGTGCTTTTTGTAATTTCTTTAAAGCTGGCAGTCCTAATGCTGCTTGCATTTCCACCTCCAAAGACAGTTGAGAACATAGGAAGTGGACAAATGTGGATGAGCCCTGTTAGGATGAAAGCAGCCGGACCCAGCGACTAAGCCGGGGTCGGGGTGGGAAAGCCCCCCGCTCTGGGGGCTCCGCACCGGTGCTCGACGGAGACGACGGCTCTGCGCCACGAGCAGCCGCGTTTGAATTTATGGTGTTATTAGGAGGAGCCCGAGCAGCGCGGGCGGCTTCGTCGCGCTCGGGACAATTTGCAGCCTGCTGCCATCTGTACACGGAGCTCCATCCTGGCTTGCTCTTCTCCCTCTCCCCCCCTTTTTTTAAGAAAACTACGTCCCTCAATAGTTCCACATAACTGTTTTCTGAAGCAAGTGTTTGAAAGAAAGCGGTAGGGAGCATTTCCATGTTGTCTTGCTCAAGTAAGCTGCTTTAAGATTTAGTTTAATTCATTTGTGTTGAAGATATTTTTTGTTCCTTGCATTTACCAATTTGTCACAACTGAGCTCATAGAAAACGTAAGCAATTTTCAAGGCAGTTTCAAAAGCGGGGAAGATGTGGAATTAATTGGCCATGTTAAAGGAGAAACATTTGACACAAAATACACAATTACAAAACTCACAGAATATAATAAGGCACATCTTGAAAAAAGTCAAACATCAGTTCCCTTCAAAAGCGGGAGATGAATCTGAGTCTATAGCAATCGGCAAAACAAGAAGGGGACGTATAATAGATAAATTACTAATCTTATGCCTGAAATTAACATTTTGACACGTCTCCTTGATATATGTTTCTGAGTTATGACAGACTCGAGATAATGTGCAGTAATTTAATGGGATCACAGTCCTTTCCCAAAGACAGAAACCCGATGTGGTTAAAGGAATCTAAAAGCAGAAGCTGAAACATAACGAAGTAAATGTTCGGAACAGTGCGTTACATAGAAGAGGAACACCTGAAACGTTGGCAGCAGGAGGGATTTCTCTCCCAGTGCCCAACCAGTGCAGCAAACCCTCTGGAAATATCGGCCTGTGCTTCGAGGTAAGCTGGGCTGACAAGAAAGAGTATTAGAAGTAGCAAATGACAAACAGGAAAGCTTGCATGTAGTCGGACCTACCCGAAATGTGTATTTTTAAGTACTTGTTTCAGTTACTGTATAGATCCTTTGGATATTCCGTATCTATAGTTCTACGATCCCTCAAATCTCTCAAGCAGATAAGTTTGACACTTTATTGGAAAATAAGTTGTTTGTTGGTTTTCCTTTTTTTTTTTTTTTAAATAAGTATGGTGTTGATAAGACTTTTGAGTAATAGCCCATATTCAAAACACATATGAAACCAGTACATAGAATTTACACAACTATTCTCATATCTAAATCTGGAAATGCTTTAGGAATTTGAGCAGCACCAGCACGGTGTTACTGCTGTGGAAATGTCAGTAGTAGGTGGTAAAGAAGTCGGAGCTTTCTTTTGAAAGCTATAAACCTTGATGATTTAAGTACGCATCTTAGAAATTGTGCTGTATATGCACATCAACTATTTATAGGGGCTAATACAGTAGGTTTTCACGCTGGCTAAACCAGAAGAAGTTGACGGGACTCTCCCCTAGAGCAAGAGCAGTTCCACTGGAGTTTCATAATGTCACTTCTGAAAATGGAGCTTCAGATCTCAAAGTCACTTTGGGGTCTTTGAATGCACCACGCTACGTTCATAAATGTCCGTTAGCATTGGTATCTGCTGGAGGTGTCAACCATCAGACCAACGTGGGCACGTGCAGTCGGGGAGAACGGATCCTCGCTGCAGAGCTGGTGCGTTGCTCTGTGCTCGGGGACTGGCCCGAAACCCAGGGGCTTATCTCTTGGGGAAATCACGTTTTTGTTATGTTTCTCTGTTATTTACTTATTGTCTTTTTCCAGAAATAACTCTTGAGTATGCATTAGGTGGATGTGAAATACGTGATTGCAACTGCTATGGCAATAAAAGGGAAGTAGTGTCAGAAAGCAACTCTGAACCATCTCTCTTCATTAAAAAATAATGCCTTTCCCTCATGGATTTTGCAGAGAAAATTCCTGAAGCCTTAGTTTTTCTGATGTTATAATACCTTCATAGTTTTTATTTCTAAAAATGCCAGAGTAGCAGCAATAATTCTGTTAATAACTGGACATTATAGGGGACAAATTTCCAAGGTCATAGCTTTAGAAACAAAAGGGAAAGCCACAAATATGGAGATGGCAAGGCGCCTGGTTTGGGGAGCGCACGCACCCGGGTGGCTCTGCCCCTCGCCTCTGTCCGCTTCTGAGCACTGCGTAAAATCCTTGTTCTCCTGAGCACTGCTTTGTGCTATTGCGTGTCTTATTTCTAATGTCATAATTTGTCAGCTGAGTTCTAATTTTTTATCGATTTTATTTAAATGCCAACTACTTAATTATTCCAGTTGCACCATAGAGAAAAATTTAATAACTTCTTGTTTTCTGATGTTGAACTAGTTTTCTGGAACCACAATCTCTAACATATTTTGTAAATCTCTCGTATCTCATCAGCTAGTAGGTAAATTAATATAGAATTACAACTCATTAGCGAATGATGCATTGATGTCTAATAATCCCCTGCTTTCTTATTTGGAAGAAAGTAGGTTATGCTGTTATTGAGTTAGTGCATTAAGTTTCAATGCTTTCTGTCATAAGCATTAAGCGCTTTTTAAAAGATGTGTTAATTAAGAAATTACACCCACATCAACATTAAAGCATTATAGTTACTGTAATTATGGAGCCAGACTGGTTTCTCCACCCATGACATAATACTAAAGAGTCCCGGTGGTCTGATTTCAGTGGGATGACTCAGATCATGAAAAGCAACTTAGCCAGATGTGGGGCAACATAATAAAGCAGTGGGATCAGAGAGCAGCTCTGAGACACCTTGTTCTGGTTCAGGGAGGGTGACGAGGTATTTCCCTGTACCGGGAGGATTTTCGTCGTTCGGAGAAGAGAGGACAGAAGCAGAGAGATGTTAGGAGGCTCTAAAGTCACGATAGGTATAGAACATAGGAACTATCATCAGCTGTTTCTCAAAAATTTGAACTAAAGGCTCTGGTACAACTATCAAGAGATGGTTTGAAACAATAAGGTAAAGTGTGGAGCTTGGTTTTAGTCTAGTGGAAAACATTAAGTTTTGAAAATGATGCCTTGGTAGCTGCAACACATCAATATTAAATGCAGACATCAAAGAACTAGAAGTCTCTTATTAAGCATTCTAGTTTAGTTTGTTTTGTTTATTTAACTTGACTAGTATTTTCTAATCTCTGTACAGCCTGATGAATGCAGCTCAGGTAACAAAGTGGCACCCATTTTTATTTCATGCCATATCGCTACGAAGATAAACAACAGAGAAACCTTCTGTCTGGTGCCTCAGTGTAATACTACTCATCAACACAAGTTCAAAGCAAGCTCCATTTGTATAGGATCAACTTATCCCATTAAGCAATTTATCTTTGACAGGAATGAGGCTGATTATAAGAGGTAGAAATGCCTGTGAGGCAAGTAAATTTAATGAAGTTTGTAATGGACTGCAGGAATATCAACCAAATGATCAAGAATATGCCACAAGAAACAGTTAATTAAGACTGTCCATCCATCTGTCTCCCGCTCGGACGATGTTTGTTGTTTCAAGTTTACATAGCTTGCCTTCAGCAGGTCTTGATGTCCTTGTGGCTGGCTGAGTGTGAGCCTTTTGACCCTCCCCAAGGCCGTGGCACCCGTGCCCACCCAGGGATGCCTCGCCAGGGTGCGGCCGGGAGCTGGGGGACATCTCCTGGCACAAGGGGATCTGTGGCACAGGGCCACCGAGTCTTCTCCCAGGTCTCCTCATGCAGAGCGAGGGGACACCAGGGACCAAGGGACGGAAGTATATGAGGTAGAAGAATCTATTTCTTCCCTTTAACCTTCAGGCTTCAGGGGTACATCCCTGCCTGCTGCTTTTAGTATCTGTTTACAGACCTGTTGTCCATGAATCCACCTAATTCCTTTTTCGTGCTCTAGCTTCACAGCCTCCCCTGGCAGCAGTTTCCAGTTCACTACCCGCTCTAAAAAAAATGAACTAAAATCAGATGATTCAAGAACCCTTCCTTTTATCGGTTTCAAACATCCTCCGTGCCAGCTTCAGTGAGTTCTGTTTTTGAGGGATTTGGTGAACAACAGTTCTATATTGACCTTCTCTTTTGCCCTTATGATTTTGCAAATCTCAGTTGTGTTCCTCTTGAGCCTCAAGAATGTGGGTCCCGTTTACAGGAATATCATGAAGAAAAAAGTGCATTATATATATTTATTACTCCAGTTTGCACTGATGGGCAGGGAGGGGGATGCCTGGGTGGCTGTGCTGGGTGAAGAATGGAGCTAAAGAGGCCAGTTAACGCTGCGGCCCTGAGCATTTGTGCTATAAATGCATCAAAACATGTGTTAGTTTTAATTATCCTCACAGACTCACTTCCCTGGTCAATTAATTTAATTACTTTTAGGATAATTATTTTTCTCAATGGTGCATTGGCTCCAGACTGTGATGGTGGTTGTGCTGCAGAACTATGAGATGGGAGAGACTTTGGCGTGAATGACACACAGAACATATCAGCAAAATCCACGTTTATAACATAGACACCTGAATTAATGACATCCCTTTGGGATGAAATGGAACAATTCGCCCTCTGGATGGGAGAGGGGAAAAAAGCACCTCATGGCAACAGTAAAATTGCTCTAAACATGTCAAAAAGACTTTTTCCCTCTGTAGCCTGCTTTGAGTCAGAGCCTGGTCTAAAATTCAGGAAAGTGTTTAAGCACGCGTCTAAGCAGGCTGCAGTGGGATTTAAGCATGCACCGAAGCGGTGGGTGCTTTCTGAGTAAAGGCCTTGGTAGCAGCGTCTCTCAATCAGGGCAAAGCCAGTAGCTTGTCTGTAAACGCGAAGTGAGGAAATGGACTTGCACTGGTGCCTCGGCACCCTCACTGGAGCAGGAGATGTGAAATCTGGAATTTACTATCGTAATTATAAACCCAAATATTTGCCAGCTTGGATCGGTTGCCTGAGACGAGGACGATGGAGTGATCATTAACAAACAGCTAGGACTAAAAGAAAGTCTTTTGAATGTGATCTGTTACAGTAATTGTGATCTTAAATTGAAAGTAGTCATAACTCTGCACGCCTCACCCTGGCTCCCTGTGTGAATTCCCACCTGAAAAGCAGAGCAGGGAATGATGTTAAAGTTAACTTAAAATTTCTCCTGGTGCAACTGTTGTGTCCGATCGGATAACGGTGTCTTAATCAGCTTTGTGGTCTCAACACAGGGAAACTTTGGGAGGCAAAATACCCTGCACAAAAATGAGGAAAACCAACTTGTGCCCACCCAAACAGAAAATTGTGTAGAAATGCAATTATGTGTCAGAAAGAAAGTTTGCCAGTTGTTTGGAGGAGAAGGTGCCAGTAAACATTGCTGTTTCAGTTCCAAATCTGCCTCCCGGCTCTCAGAGTGTTAACAGAATAAGGAGGTGATGCCCAATGAGAGTCTAAATATTGAGGAAAAAGTAGAAGAGGGCATTACTGGAGGTTTCCTAAATATACCAGCGAACGGGTGGTTCTGTTGGTTGCTGACATGCTCGATGGCCTGTAATCCTGTGCTGCTCTTGCTCGTTGAAATAGTTCCGCTCAGGCTTTCTCAGCATATTCATCTATTCAGGTGGCTTCTTTCTCCAATACTCATTAATAGCCGCATTGATTCCTGAGCTTGCCCACTGGTTTGATCTGTTTTTGAGGGCACCGGGCTCTGTATGAATTAAGTGTGACATCTCATGATTTTGATGAAAATGGATGCTCTCTGGTGTCAGTGATGTCTGACTCCAGCCAGACCTCATCTCTGCAACACCCTTGAGTTTCCAGGCTTCTGCCCGCATCGGGGCTACATCTCCTGCTGATGGGATGTAGGGATTTGAAATGCCAGGAGAGAGAAATTGTTTTTGAGGCATTGCTAATTGGACCAGAAATGGAAATACCAAGAAGAAAAAACTTTGAATAAAGCTAATGATTTTTAGATTTCTGGTTTAATTTTGCAGAACCAAGAGACTCATAAGGCTCTGGAGAAGTATAGAAACCTATCAGGGGCTTGTCAGGATTGCTTGCCTTTATCTCAGTTGTTACGGTACCTTGTTTTGTTCAGCTTTACTAAGGCATCTGTGAGGAACTACTTGCCTTATCGTTATTTATTCTTCATATGTCTAAAGTGCTTATATGCTCTAGTCAAATTTATCTTAACCCTAGGATACTGATAGCCAAGAGCTGCATTTTCTGAGGTGCCAATATTTGAACAGTCGATCGTGGGCAGGGGGTTCTTAGCTTGAGCACATCGTTACAGCCTCAGACTGCTTTGCTCTTTCTTACCTGGAACATCTATCTACTTAAAGAACTTTTCAAGGATTGCTAATATAAAAAGCACATAGTCTCATATAAATGTATTACCTCTCTGGGGTAGATACGTATTATGAGATAGAAACTAGGATATCTTTGCGTGGTTGAGTAGAGTTTTAAGTATAACTTTATAGGGGTTTAAAGTCTTTGGTCAAGTAGCAGAGTTTGATAATTGAGGTGATTTACTCGGGTGCACAGCTCTTCAGCTCGCTCTTTGATATAAACAAGGTAATAAATTGAGTGCATGGGGACATGTCTATTAAAAGCCAAAGTAAGAATGAGTGAAACCCCAGGTGCATTGTCAAGATTAATATGCTTGCGGGATGGATCTGGCCTGGTGCCAGCTAACAGGATGACTGAGTGATGAAACAAGATAATATGGTTTGACTATAAACAACAGAAAAACAAATAGAAAGCGATGCGCAAAGGGGACAAGTACGAAAGGTACTAATAAGTTGAATAACCAGATATCACACAGTTTCCATAAAAATGTAATTTTTTAGCGATAAAGCATATCTACTTAGCGTTTGACTCCCTTCCTTTTGAACATGAGAGTATTTTTGATTTTAACCTCTGAAGCACCTGGATTGATGGTGCACCCCTGGCATGACAGTAATGGATCCCCTATTGTTATCAATTTTGTTCAACAGATGTTAGTAACAGACAAGGAAGAAAAATGAGAAGGAATATTGGACAAGAAAAGCTACTTAATGTGAATTCTCTCAGTAGCAAAAAGCTTATTATGGAAAAATCAATTAGAAGAATTAGAGAACCAGCTTAGGACACTTCTGCCAGTGCCACAGCAGAAGCAGCTATCCCTCATTTGGGGGACGGCAGAGGAGACGGCGATCCAGTTGAATAGGTGGGGGATGAAAAGTGACGTTGCTGTTCCAGGGGGTTGGCGATGGGACCGGGATGGCTACTGGGGCAGATGGGCTCCAGGAAGGGCCTGCAAAACCCTTGAAATCCTCTGTTTGTGTCGTCTGGTCTCACAGTCTCCTGTGTTCACCGTTCCTTGTGCAAACAGTGCGCAGCGATGGAGAGAGGCACCTGGTCTGCATAAAAATGCTGGTAGTAACAGCCAGCATCATTTATTTAGAAATACACATATATAACGTTGTGCACTCCCAAACCCACTAAAAAGGCACCTTCCCGTAAGCCATAATTACCATTGTCATAATGTAAAAGTGCCCACATGAAAAAATAATAACTAAAATGTGGTATAAAGCAGCACAAAGAATCAGGAGCACACCAAGCAATTAGGAGCATTTACCAGCCTTTGCCCACTCCAAAACAAGTGGAAAAGGATGTGTTTTGCAGTATGAGCGTACCGTAAAGTTTGGGCTAATTGGCGTAAGGAGTTTTTGTTGAGTGTTTGCGTTTTAGAAATGAGCTCTGTAAGTTTTTATATCCTGAAGTTTAACTCAAAGACCAGTTTTTTAGCGTAAGCATGAAGAAAGCGGTTCACTCGTGAGGTGGACCTTTTTCCTGGAGGGTGATGAATCCAGCCTTTGCCCCGTCACACCTGCACGTGGCCCGGAGGGCTAGGTCTGAAGCTCAGAAAGGGGCCAGAGGAGACCAGCGGCTTGGATCGTATTAAAACATACTGCAAAACCGGACCCTGTCTGTGCACCGTGTCCTCTGCACGCAGCCTCTGGCAGCACTGGATGCCAGTCGGTACCTGGGCAGGAGCCATCGATCTGCAGAAAGGTTGCCCTTAGCTCTGGGTGGAGACACTTTCAAAAAACCTCCTATTATCTGGTTTCTTTCAGGCTAAGTAAGTTAGCCAAAGACAGACGGAATTGACTCTGATAGCAGATATTATTTGCGCTCCAAAAATACTTCTGGTTTGCTCTGTAAGCTTTCTGTAACACAGCAGTCCTCTTCTTGAGTACAAATGTTTTGAACAGAGTTCATTTCTCTGGTCTGGGTTCTGATATGGGGGCATCCAAAGATATCCCAGTTCTCCTAAGGATGCAAATACAGCTAAGGGCCCTGTGGCAGGAGCGTATGTCCCCAAATCTGTTTGGACGCGGCCGTGCGGAGCGGCTCAGCTGCCTCCCGAAGGGGAGCTGGGCTTTGGAGCGAGGCGTCTTCCCTCTCGGTCTGTACGAGTTCATCACCTGGTTCCCCGCGATCTTCAGGTGAATTCTTAGGCATAAGTAGAAACAAAATAGTGGTGTGAACCAAATGTAAACTTCTTCCTATTTGTAGATGATGATTAATGAAGGCTATCAAACATCCCACTTTAAAATCCTTTCCATCAGATAAAGCCCCTTCAATGTCACTTCATCCCTTATTTTATTTCAATCCATTTTACCTCATCTTTCTTTCAATGTGAGCTGTCAAAAGCAGTCTTTGCTTTTTGTATCTGTGTGTCACGTTTGCTGACAACCCAAAAGAGAAGGTTTCCAGACTAAAACCTCAGGAATTGTGGGCGGGGGTGTGCGTCCGTGCGCGCACCTGGGTGACGGCACTGGTGGGCTTGGATCCGTTCAGACGAGTGCCCAGCGCGTTGCTCTGGCGTCGGCACCGTCAGCTGTCCGCTGCTCCCCTTAGCCTTTGCCGTGTATGGGTGTACGGGCTGTTTTAACTTACGGGATCGCATGTTCCAGAGCAGTAAGGTTTCCCCGGTGTGGGAAGGAGTTCCCATAACAGAGCTGTCAATAGAAAACGTAACGACGCTCCCCTCCT
This sequence comes from Platalea leucorodia, assembly GCF_965183815.1. NCBI lineage: Eukaryota > Metazoa > Chordata > Aves > Pelecaniformes > Threskiornithidae > Platalea > Platalea leucorodia. The sequence continues at coordinate 4,135,343 of NC_138841.1, forward strand.
CCCTCCCACAGAGTAATTCCATCAGTTAGCATTATGAAAGAAGCAAGCTTGCTCCTTAACGGTGTTCTACAAAATAAAGATTATTTTCAAAATATGAATATTTTCCAAACCAGAAGGCATTCAGACCAGCTCAGCTCTTTCTTCTGCTCTGCCCGTGCCCCCCTTCTCGCCAGCCCTCCGTTTCTTTGTCACAGGGCTCCTTTTTTTTTTTTTTCTGTTAGCCCATCTCGGAGATGGCAAATCGACTGCGTTTACCTCCAGCTTGCCGTGCTTGGAGCTCTGACTGCCGTGGAGCACGTCAGCTCATGCTAATGTTGTTCTGCCAACAGAGCTGGTGTGTTCGCGGGGTTATTGTGCGCTGGCTCCGGCTTGGCTCCGTGCTCACGCTGGGATGGATGAATGGCACAAATGGCCATTCAGGAATGAGTTCCTGCCAACATGAAAGCACCGAGTTCTGTTTCTCTTGACCATATAGGCAGTCCTTTGCATCTTTAATGAAAAGCTCACAAATCCCCCAAAGCTGTTTCTGTTTTTGCAGCAAAAATTACTGTGGGGTTTTTGTGGTGTGGGTTTTTTTGGTGGTGGTTTTTTTTTTTTCCTCCTAATGCAATTTTACTAATGTTCGTTACTCAGAGGACTCAGGCTTGTTGATTTTCATGGCATGGAGCCGTGTTATGCAGATGCACAGCTTCCAGATGAAGCTGGCTCAGAAGGGAGGAAGATGAGCATCTGTCTGTTTGTCCCCATACAGACTCTCCTGTCTCTGTTCCCTCCCATAAAGTAAGGCTAATGGTTTTACTTTGCCTTAAAGAAGCATTTTGAGGATACTAAATGAAAGATAATGATTCCAGGAACTACAGTTACTGGAGATACAAGACCCATAGCCAGTGTTTATTCTCTTGCAAGTACCTTTGGTATTAATAAACATGCTTAAAGAACATGTAGGCACTTTCATTGCATGTGAATAAATATATATTTGAGCACATGTGTGAGTATCTTCATAAACATGCATGGGATACTATCCATTTTTGGAGTAAATCAACAATTGCAGAAGAAACCAAATACTGAGAAAATTGAGAAAATGCTTAAGGACTTGCACGAAAAAATCTGAACCTTGTAAAGCATTCAGCCTTAGTGAACTTTGTTTAAACCAGTGGATCTTTTGGAAAAATATTAAAGGATGTAATCAAACGAGATAAAGCGGCAAATATTGACAGTATGGATTGTCCAAAGCTCCTGAAGTGAAAGAATTACTTTGTGGTTACAGTAGTTTATGGTTGACTTTTGCACTGAAACAGAAAGGCCAGAGCTGTGACTGGGACGGGTAGAAAAGCTGTGTGGCTGGAGGGGCTCTGCGTCTGAAGGTGCCAGTGCCACGGGCCGCTTCTAGTTACGGCTGCGAGAATCTCTGGTGTCTTCCTGGCAAATCCCTGAAGTTTTTGACTGCTTCCAGGTTTCTGTCAGCAGCACCGAAGGCAGCTGCTAGTTCAGTATTTCTTCTTCTCCATAGGCAAATTCAGTGGCTGATAATTAATTGCTAACAGCAAGGAATGAAGGTTAACTGTGTTTCCTCTAGCTCCTGCGAATACGTGGTTCCAGATGCTCGCGGAGGTTCGGCTCCTCCTCACCAGCTCATCCCGTAGCTCGCACTCGGACAGGAAGACTATTTCATGTTCTCGGTGCTTAAGTGCTCAAAGATTAGCAGAAAGCAAACATGAAGGAGTAATAAGCATGATCTAATTGAAATTTCCTCTTGGATTTGAATGACTACTCAGAGGCACTTCTCTCTAAGCCTTAATTGTCTGCTTTTAACCATTCTTTGTTTTGTAATTCGAAAGCTGTTTAGGTATAGTAGGCAAATACCTGACCTTCAAAACAGCAGAGAATGGAAAAATTAAACAGATTAATACGCCTGCTTTTTAAGCGTGTGTGGTGGGTGGTATTTTTGGCTGCCAAAGCCCCATTCTGTGAATACGAGACATCAAGGCCACGGATATTTCAACACACATTTTATCAGCAGTGCAAACAGACACTTAACACAAGGCGTTTTGCATACAGAACTTAATGTATTCTCTTCAGCGGGTTATTTTTAGCTCCCGAGTGCAGTCATGTGGATGGCTGATCTGTTTGTGGTGCCCCTGTAGATTGCAGACATATGTTGGAGTAAATGTGGCAGGGAAAGCATGACTGAGATAGGCATAAATCCTTTTAAGATCAATTATTGACATGCTCCTTAGAAAACCACTGCACCGAGTTCACCGGGCCAGGGAGGGAAGAATAATGCTGGGCTCTGCTAACGAAACACAGGTCTCCTCCCAGGCACGGATAGAGGTTGTTTGGTTCCACAAGCACCGTAGGATGGGTTTAACATTCATACATTTAAATGCAATATGAATGCTAAAGAAAAGCAACAAAAAGAAAAAACTAACATAGTGAAGCCAAAGAGAGGAAGATGCAGTTTAGTAGCATCTTTCAGTGTAGCCGCTCAAATCCACAGCAATAGACTCATTAAAATGTGCTTGTACTGAATATAAACCAAGAAATGATCCAGAATAGACTGTTATTACAATGATCGTAAAATGGGGTGAATGAGCTCAATTTTCATTTTAATGTAAATTGTTTTTAACTCTGTAATAAATCTGATCTCAAAAGTCATAAATATATAAACTTGAAACAGTATGTTTGGCAATCTAAAACAAATAACTCTAATCTCTGTGTGTGTTTGAAAACCAAGCAGTTGGGAAAGAAAAACCTTTGCATGGAAGGGAACATCTTGTTCCACCTAAAGTATTTTTTCCCAACTCTTTGGATATATTAAAAAAACTACTTAAAAATGCCTTGCATCAACTCAAACTAACTAAAAGTAGTATAGAGCTGCAAGGAAAACAAAAAACCCTTGTAAGTGGTTTTTCTCTAATAAGCAGTTCTGTTTCTTTATCCTTCTTGATAAAACAGGGAAATGCAGTGCATGCAAGCTCCTGCTCATCCTGGTGACGGAGCAAGGGCAATTGTTTTGCAGGGGCAGGTTCAATAAGTTTCTAATCATCCAGCTTCTTATTGATGGTTTAATAAGCTCTCTTTGATTAATGAACCTGCGTGCTGGAATGGAGCTTCCCAGCATGCCAGCCTGGTATCTGCCTCTTCAAAGAGGAGTCAGGATCTGCTCACCAGGTGAGCGAGAGCATCCAAACAAGACCGATATCAAACGCTCTCGGTTGTTTTCCCTGGAGCAAAGTCGTTTTGAGGCTGGCTGCCTGGCCAATTTTTGAATAAGCAGACATTGAAATGAGGAGGCCAGCCTCGAGGGAATACAGAGAAAAGACGTTTGATTCAAAGAAAGAGTTCAAATGGAAAAAAAGTCCATCTATAATTCTGTTATAAAGTAAAAAAAAAAAAAAAGCATAGGCCAAAATTTGATTTCATTCCTGTTTCATTTCTTAGACTCTAGCTGTCTCAAAGGAGTTTCTGTGTACACTCTGCAAACGTTGTATAACTCCTCAGATTCTCTCTTTTTCTTCCTTAAAAAAACAAAACAAACAAGAAAACCAAACCAAAACCCAACCCCAACTTTAGGCCTGAATGGAAAAGCAGAGGCACGCTGAACCGAGCATCGCTATAGACCTGCATTCCTCATTCACTAGAGCGAGTGCGGCTCGGGCAGCGTTTTACTACCTTGTTACGTACTGGTTCTTGTGGTTTTTAGAACTAAAACTCAGATGATTTGTCATTATAGCTGTTGCTAAGTACAGAATATTTTTAAAAGACTCATGAGCATTGAATTGTCATTTCCAACCATGGCTCAGAACTCCTAAATCAGTTGTAGCTTAGGTACTTCGAGGAATCCAATAAAACAGGTTTGAAGAAGCCTAGAAGCAGGACTCAGCCTGTGGCTGTCCAGAAGGGTTGAACTCTTGAACTATGTAAAGATAACTTAATCCACTAATACAATAATGGGAGAAATGGATGTATAAGTTTGCTAGCAAATCCGCGTGCAAGTGACTGCAGGGTGTTTCTCCCAGCAAGTTTCAAAGGAAGCCAATTTTGTCTCTTCTGTCGTCTGCTAAACGCAGGGTGAGGAGAGGAGGAGTCAGCGAAGGCATTTCCCTGTTTCCTCCCCCATGAGAAGGAGTTAAAATTATACAGCGGTGGCACAGTGACATTCCCACTAGCCCTGTGGGGCCGTAGCCGATGTGAAGGAGTGGCTTTTGCTGCAGTTTCCAGGAGGTCCAGAATTGAGTTCTGTTGTCAATAAATGTTGATGGAGAAAATCACTTTTTCTCCATCTAGTTTTTGGTTGTAGATTTAAATTAGCCCCATGCCCTACGGCTAAGCACAGCGCAGGGGTACAGAACACGATAAATGCCATCATCATCTGTCTGGGCTAGCAGAAAACAAATAACTTCCAGCACGTTAGCCAGGCTGGTGTTAGCGATGTTAATGCCCTCTCCAGTGGCAAAGGCCCTGCTGAAAACACTCTGCACTGCCTTGATAAATGGAGCTACCTTCAAGAATAGGTTATTCGATGACGTACTGCAATGTTTTAATTATTTCTGCATGTGCTTTGTGTACTGTTAGCAGCCACTAGAATAGGGAGCGTGTTGGGGGTTGCCCAGGCACTGCACAGCCGGCGCTGCTGATGGGCTAGCAGATCCCCTGGGCAACGTGCTTTGCGTGATGGCCCACGCCATTCTCTCACCCGGACCCACTGCTGCAGAAACACGTTTTCCCTTGACGTACATCTTCTGTGGCCTCCTCTCCCTCTGTACTTTCAAAGCTGCTCTTTGCCTCCCCCTCTCCTCGGTGGCCCGTTGTCAGCGAAGAGGTGGCACCTCCTCAGCACCCGCCTGCGCCCAAGGCATGCAGGAGGAGTCAGGTTCCCGCTGGTGTAAAGCTTTCCCCAGTGCCTGTGCTCAAGTGTTATGTTTGCAACAGTTCTTAATGTGAGCCCTGATCTCTCTTGAGGTTGCATCTTCTGGCTCAGTATGACTTTGCTAGCAAAAAATGTCTCCGAGTAGGACCCAGGGTCTTTGGGAGCTCACCTGCTGATTTGCTTTGCACAAGCATTCTGCAAATGATGTTCTAGGTCAGTGGCCAAGGGGGGTAAGCGCGGATTGACGCAGGAGATGGGTTATTTTATTACCCAAGCAGATGCACTCGACAGTTTTAATACCTTACCCACAGAGCAATCGCTCAGGCACCCGAACGCCAAGCCGGCATGATTTTACTGCTGAGCAGGAGGAGTATGGATTTTTACTCCATGTTCTCTAGGAAAGTGTATTGATTCGGCACAAGAGACATCAATAGGTCTGAGTAACTGAATAAAGAGTCTGAAGCCAGTCTTAAAAAATAATAATAAGTGCAGTTGATAAGTGGAATGAGCCATTTATTATTCTGGATGCCACATTGGTCACACCATTTGAATTCTTTGCTGAGTCTTTGTTGACTTCTCTTCTTGCCTTTCATACAGTTTTCTTGTCTCCTTTTGGAATAAAACTTGTTGGGACGAGGGAAGGAAGGGTAAGAGCTATCAGAAATTGGGGGTCTCTATTATCTGCCTGTGTTTCTGGAGACTTTTCAATGCTTTTCTTCTTATCTGTAGGTGTTTGGGTTCACACATACCAATGATACATTCTTAAGAACACACAATTTCTGTGAAACAGAGGGAAAGCAAAGCTTCATACATCTTCATTTCTGGTTTTCATCAAAATTTTATTCTTTGAAACTTTCTGTTCCTCTCCACAGCTTGCAGACAGCTCTGACAACTCCACCTCTCCTCTCTTCTCCAGTTCTCAGCCATTTTGATTTAAAAGAGAGGCTGGTGTGGAAACAAGTGTGTAAGGCCTGAGGCCAGGAAAATGTTGTTAGGAGTTTGCACTTTTGTATACCTTAACATCTGTGAATGACAACACATTAGCTGTCTTTGGCATTCCCTTGAACTTGCTTATGCAGGCCAGATGAGCTCTTTGCCAATTTGTGTGCTTAGGCTGTAAACCAGATGTGTGAAATCCAGCTCCAAAGAAATAAATCATTATTTAGTCTAATCTGCTGTAATCTGTTAAATCTAGCAGGTTTTGGCCAATTCTCTGAAGTTATGGTCTAATGAGTCCTTATTCCTGCCCTGTGCTTTGGGCACGGCGTAGCATTCCGGCAGCTGATCGGACCATTCAATCCATGTCCCCTCTGATTTCTGCCGCCGCCTTTATTCAGTGCTTTCTGCGTTCCCACCTCTACTTTAAACTCTCGCATTTTCTCTGCTTTTACGAAGTGGCTCCAGAAAAAGAGGCAGAATAAAATGGGAATTGTCTTTGGTAAAATAAACTGAAGAAAGTCAGATAATGCTATTCAGCGGGTCCCTTCAAAGCATGGACCCGTGCCATTAGAGTCCCGTACACCATCAGCAGAGATGTCTATTACTGGGCAAAAATAAATATTAACGGGACTTAGATTTGCTGGCCAATTATTTGGAAAATGGCAACATTCATTTTGCTTCTTTATGCCTTGTTTCGCACCGGCAGCAATGGGCCATTAGAGCGTGCAGTCCGCAGGCTGGGAGCGAAGGTGGTCACGAGCATGAAACGCGGCTCCTCCGTTCTGCCCCCGTCCCCTGAAGCACGGCCATGCTGTCCCCGTGTCCCCTGGAAGGTCTCAGTAACGCAGCGAGCGTGCGTTGCAGCACAGCACCGCGGGACCACCCTGCTTTCCCCGCGTCCCCCGTTGCTAGGACCGAACTGAGGGCAACGCTCTGCTGCCTTCACAAAGGCGTGCGAGCTTCCCCCTTTCCAGGCAGATGTTAAAGCACAGAACGAGACGGACTGTTAGCACTGACTTTTTGTTTTCCTGAAGATGGGAAATGCTGCTGGACGTGCTCATGGTCAGCCTGGGGGCTCGCAGCTCAGCTGGGCTGTCATCGAGGTGTTTTCCGTGCCGGTCTGATCCCCCATCCGTTTTGCAGCAGGGATTGTTCATTCTGTTCTTGCCCTAGGGAAACTTGTAAGGTCGGATCCTCAGCAGCTGCCAAATGGCACCTTACCTGGGCAGAGACACAGGCTCAGCACCAGCTACAGCCCAGCTCCTCAGCTGAACCAGGGAAATCTTTATCCCTTTAATTTTTTCACCGTCTGTGGGCAAATTTACTAGTAGATAGGACTTGTGAACACTGGTGGAAAGAAAAAGTGTTGCTCTATTTCAAGCAGGGTATAATCAGGGAGGAAGAGTATATAAATAAAACGTCTTGCATAAAATCTGGCAGGCTGAGGCTTTCCATCTGCATCTGCCTCGGGCTCACAGAGGACAGGACGCCTCGTGCAGAGGAAGGGGGTTGGCTGCGAGAGGAGAGGACGGAGCTCCCTGGCTCGCTCCTGGTGCTGCATGGCAAGCCAGGGATGTTATGGATTGGTGCTTCAAAACCCGGATAATGGGCAAGTGAGAGTGATTCATTTCCCTCCCTTGTTTCTGTGTTATGCCATCAGTTTGTATACCTGATTTAACAGGAATGAGTTATTTTGCTCGTTTATAAATTACCCTTGCCACGATTACGTGCTTTGCATGTAGCAGTTGCTCCTTTAATCATCTTCTCTTTCTGCTATGACTGGTGGCTCTTAGGTGGCCTGCTCTCTGGGGAGCCTCGCTATTGTCCTGCAGCCGGTAAATCCCTTTATTGCTTGTAAATGGCACCCGTGCAGCACTTGGAAGAATTGATTCTCCCTTCCCCTTGGGATGGTTTTTCCCCCCTCACCAACACGCAGTCTGTCCTGGAGGGACGAGAGTTGCCCCTTATGGGAGATGTCCTCTGCACTAGGCTGTATGGTGTTTGTCAACAGAAAATTGTATCAGTCCGTACGATTTTTGGTGAGAGAAAGCCATTTTCTAGAATGTAATAAAAAATATATTTCTGTCTACAGTTCTCTAGGTTATATCTTTAAAAGCTTAGAGGAAAGCTGTTATTTTCTGCTAAGCTCTGTTAAGGTGTTAAAGCGATCTCCCCTGAGCCCTCCCCGCGCCGTCTCTTCCATCCGTAGACGCGGTCCTACGCTGTCTGGCCCCGTGGCTGTTACCTTACATCTCTGCCACTTGGCTGGGCTCACCCTCTAACATCCAGGCCGCCTTGGTGCCCGTCCTCAAAGTCACGGGGAGCTGGATCGTATAAGCCTTGGCAAACCGCTCAAGGAGATCCTAGCTGGGGGCAGGTTCTGATGTAAAAATTCATTTTATGCCGTTTCTTCCTTAAGGAATGATAATGGCTTTTTCATCCTGGTCGGCGATGTCTCTGTTCAGCCGGCGCGGGCTCCTCGCCCTGGCTGGGGGCTGCGCCGTGCGCTTGCGGCTGGTTGACGTGGCAGGAGCTGGGCAGGGGATGGTCCCAGCTTCCAGCCTCTGGTTACTGTATATGTAGAATTTTTTCCATTGCTACTGCAGACTTTTGCAGTTAGAAAATCTTCATTAATGCCTGCTTTACCCCTTTATAAATGTACTAAATATAAAGGGGAGAAACAAAGGAAATATTCACTGAAAAAAAAAAGCTGTAATTAGCCAATGTCAGATGCCTGCAATGTAAATGGGAAATCTGAATAAAGACAATGGCATGTATGAGTTAAGGATGTGAGTCAGCCTGAAGTCAGCGTGGATGGTAATAGCTGCCTCTGGATTGTCTCCAAGACCTAATGCTACACAAAAATAGGCTTCTATTTGTATTACGCTAGTGAGGGACATCCTACACAGGCTATTTGGCCTTAGAGAGAGTTATACTTTGGCTCTGAGGATGAGAGAAATTTCTCTCTCTCTGTGATATACGTGTACTTCAAAACTTTGTGTTTTGACTTTGAGTTCAATGTTCAGGAGCACTCAAATCTGAATTTCATGATGGATATGCTTTTGTGCCATAAAAAGTTGCAGCTGGAGTACCAAAAGGGACCGGTTTGATGAGAAACTTTGATGTTTTGTTGTTGGGGTTTTTTTTAGTGTTTTTAAGTCTACAAGAGAACAGCATTGAGTGCTTGTCTTTCCCAGAGTTTGGGGTATGAAATGAAGTGACCGTACGTCTTTCATCACAGCTGTTCTACGCATCCCTGATGTGCTCTGCTTTTCTTTTTAATGGCAAGATTTTTCTTGAAGAAGAAAATGTATTTCTCAATGTTGCTGATTTGACCCCCTCTGACATCTTGTGTTTCCTTTCAAGCGACTGATGCCTGTAGGAGAAAGCAGGCAGATCTGCCGTGCAGGCAGATGGGACGTAAGCAGCTTGATTCACGAGGAGTAACAGGATCCGGGAGCACTCAGCAACGTTCAGAACGAATAGGTCAAGCCTTGCCCTGTGAATGTTAGTCTGGAAAGATCCCCATACCAGTCTCAGGCCCCATAGAGTTAAATAGCAGTTAAAACCCGTTTGCAGCCGGTAGGCACAAGGTATCCCAGAGGACTCTCCACTAATACAGGTTAAATTAGCAGGCTTCTGTGGAATGCAATACTGTTTGGAAGAAATTACTCTAGAGGTGTACAGTATTAAATAGAGAATGATAACCGCCCTGGAAAATTTAATAGGAAACTCTGCCCCCATTAGAGAGTTTTGCAGGGTGGCTCCGCACACCTGGAGGGAGGTTATTGCTCTGCACGGAGCCCGGCTGGGTTCCCCAGGGGACCGTGTCCTGCAGGGCGCATCAGCTCTGGCCGCGGGCTAAAACCGACATGGTCAAGGTTAATTATAGCTTCCGTGGACGTAGTCGACATTCGGCTGGGTTCTCACTATAGTGCGAGCAGCCAGTGAGCCCTTCACCTAGCAGAGGGAACAGATGGCAGTGATAATCTTTAATAGGCTGTCATAGAAATCAAAGTAATGAAGCAGCTGCACGTTTTCGCACTGGAGCGGTTGAAAGCAGAATCTTCTTTGGGCGCTGATGCTCTGCGCATAGCAGGGAAGAAAATTGGCATTGTTTAGTTTGGGGAACGATTTCTTCTTCTTTCCTTTAAGCCTCCATCTAGCTGACTTCTTGTCTCACAAGCTAAAAAGGAGTTGACATGTTTCAAAATTTCCATGACATCTTGACAGCTGAGAGTGTTAAGGTTGCTTGGGCTTCTTCAATGATCAGTGTCTCAGAGGGGCAAAGGAACGACTAGCAGGGACAACTTTGTGTTCAGATTACAGAAACATTTATGTGGTAGATGATCTGGTTGAGAAAAGCCTGCAGGGGAAAGCAAACAGAAAAAGAGACCCAGTTATAATTTAGTCAGAAAACCCTTAGCAGAACTGTAAACAAGAGAATACCTGACTCAAGGGACAGCACAGAGAACGGCAGCGTGCTGCCTTCAGAGGTGGGATGCTGGCAAAAGGCTGAGACCCAGACTGCAAGGTCTGGGAGATGGGCGCAGGAGCGGGATGAGGGTGGAGGTGACGGCGGGTTACCCAGACAGTCGCACGCCAAAGGGGAAGCCTCTGCGCTCAAGAGCAATCTAGACAGGGCCGTTTGTCAGGCCAAGCTTAACCTCGGGAACTGCAAGGCAGCCACAGAAGGGAGAAAGTCTCAGTGAACCGCAGGCGACTGATGCCTCGGGTGCTCTCTGTTAATGGGTGGTCGAAGCTTTGGTGGCCAAAGCAGGTGATGAAGAAGCCAGAAAGCCCAAATGTTACAGGCCCTGGGGGAGATCAATGTCCTCCTCCAGCGTTTGCTCCCTCCCAGCATCTGCCTGGGTTAGAAGGAGCTGAACCGGCAAACCGCTGCTCTGAGGAGACCGTCAAAATTAACCCCTTCCTCTCAGCCTCACAGGGACCTTTCTGATCTCAAACTGAATCACAGCACAACAAGTTTGTAATTAAAACAGCAGACGAAATAACCATAAATCACAGCCTGTCACAGCGCGATATCCAGCAGCTGAAGAGATAACCGTAAATAGAGCCTGACTGAAGTTTGCAGCAATAGGCAAAGACAATGGGTGAGGGTAGTGCAGTAGACAGTGAATTATCTTTGCCATCTGCTTTTTGCTAACACCCATTTATAGAAGAAACTAACATTTGGAAACACTGAGCGCTGATTGTTGTGCCTGTGGAATAATTTTCCACTGGATACAATTAATCATTAAGCCAATAGAAGACTTATCCCGGCATTGCTCCAGCTGCAACCAGAACACCTGCTGAAATTTCCAAGTTCAGCAAGCAGTAAGTTTTTAAAGGCTCAATCTTAAAGTTTAATCAGAAGTTCCAGGGTTCCCCTCAAAAGTGGGGAGGGAAGCTGGGATGACGATGTGAGCTCTGCAAGGAGGGGAGAGCTACTGGGAATTTTTAGGAGAAATGCCTTCGTTTCTACTGATGTGTTTGGCTGATGGAGCTTGTCCCAAAACTCGGGTTTGGCCGTGTGCTTGGCTGGGGGGGAAGGAGGCAGGCAGGGGATGCAGGTGTCTCCGCGCACACATGGAGCGAGACAACTCCTGCTTTGAGCACGTGGAATAAGCCAGGCAGGCTCAAGAGCAGCTAGTGGTAATCACAATCAATGACAGTTGATTAAAAGCCTCAAGAATCCAATATATTGCAAAGAAAAACAAATAGCAACTCTGCAAAAAAGGTAATCAATAGCTAGCCAAGCAGCAAACAATTAAAAGGGGAAAAATATCCCCGTTCTCCCTGACTTGCGTAATATCCTTTCTTCAGCTTCTCAGAAGGGGGGGTTCCCAGCCTCAAGGCTCGTGTCTGCGGGTGGCGGGCAGGGTGCCGTCCCCGCAGCGAGCATCCTCCCACCGCCGTGCCTGCCTGCGGGCCGGCCGTGCCTCCGGCGCACACCCTGTGCTGCAGGACACGTGGAGCTCCTGGGCTTTTACAGCTGCTTTTCTCTTTCTGAGCAATTAAAAGAACTGGAAACTTGCTCTATGCCCAACTCGGTGCTTGTACGAAACACGGTTAGCAGGATCTGCGCTAGTTTAAAGCTCGCCCAGCGCTGCAACGACAGGCAGAGAGCCTTGAAATTGCTGTCACCATGCCTCAGCCCTCTCATGGTCTCCAGCAAGAGAAGCGGGAGCTTCCAGCAGCTTCCTCGCGCGCTGGTAGCAAACAGAAACCTGGGAGTAGTTATCACCAGTTTGTGCTGGTGAGAGCGGCGCTGGGCGATGCAAGGTGTGGCCCTCCCCTTTTATTAAGCACCAGCCTTGCGCATCGGTGTTTCCATCGTTAATCCACCAGCCCTGGCAGTAGCTGCTCCGCTCCTCTGAGGACTGCAGCGATGCCGGGGGTAAAGCCGGGGTCCCCGCTGGCCTGGAGGGTGGCACAGGGTGGGAGCGAGGTCCTGCCCCTCCGCCTACCCGCCCTGCTCCGTCTAGAGACCAAACCTGCAACCGGCCCCGAAAGGTCTGGAGAAGGGATGCTGGTGAATGTATGCAGTCTCGGCTTCTGCTTCAGTGTTTCCGATGGAATATTAAAGTGGTGTAAACAGTCACACGGTGATGGAAAAGCCACGCTGGTAGGCTGGAAAATCAGGACATTTGTTCTCTGAATTAGTTGGTGAATAACATCCTCAAAATATATTTTTTTTGGTATCTGAACATCAAATTTGTTTTTTCCACAAACTCCTAGATCTTTACAACATAATTATTTTTTTTATTTTATTTTACTGGAAATCCTTCCCTTTCCTCTTTTTCTCAAATGGAAATACAGACAATAAAAGTTGGTTGTTTTTTTTCTTTACATTATTATCTATTTTGTCTGGAAGATATTTTCTGCTGAGGATAGAAAAGCTATCAGGGATAAAGTTTTCGGCCTACTGCAGTGTTGGAAGAATAAAATTCTTTAAAGGATAAATTTCACGTAGCACAGGCCCCTGTATTAACAAGTAGTTGCGGGATTTGTGAAAATCCCTTTTTCCCCTCCGGGCGCAGCTCTCGGTGCTCCCGTGCGCCCTTCCCCTCGGTGCGTCCGGCCCTGCACGTGCATCTCGCTGCCGCGGGTGCCGTGAGCCTCCCCCGGCCCCCAGCGCCTCCTGCCTCAGTGCCTCCGTTTCCTAACGCTCCTGCGTCCGCTCCGGCGCTCGGGTTTGCTTCCGTGCTGCGATTTCCAGACGGCTCCTGACGTGTATTTGGATGCCGAGGGGAGGATCTTTGCTCTTGCGCTCTTGATGTGTGTTTTCAGAACAACTCTTGGAGGCTTCAAGTAACATTAAGAAAAAGAAAATCGATGCTAGTGTACAGCCCAGAGGCAAAGGAGGAAAGGAAGGTTTAGGGGGTTGAAGTTTATTGCCTGTTGAAACACCTTCCACAGATAGCTTTAGTACAAGAATCTTGACTAAAATTTCTGATTTTTGGGACCTTTGTAATAGATTGGATCATTGTCGTTGAGACAACGGATCTTTGTTAGAGACTCTGCTCAGCCTGGAGCTCAGGTGCAAGGGATGCTGCATTTAGAGGTTGCACAAAGCGCGCCCGCAGCCAGGCTTCTACCCAAAAGCCTGGGCTGCCTTGCTTAATTAATGTGATAGAAAAGTTGACGCTCTGGCACGAGGTTGACAAAGAGAATTTTCTATGAAGAAAACTGAAAGTGAACAAGACGTTATACAAACCATTAAAAATTTGCCTTTTTTTGTTAGCAACAGCTTCTGGCAAGATGAATAATTTGGAAGTGAAAATCATATTTTGAGACAGAGCACGAGCCCTTGATCTGAAACTAATTTGTTGTCAAAAAGAGTTAAGGGATTTTCAGTTGGGCTTTATCTCGAGCAGTATAACGCAATGTAAATACATATACCCGCTGAGCTTCCCCACTCTGCCACAACAACTTTATGCTACTCTAAATCCTCCTTAAAATGGTGTGAAACCAATGAGGCAGGTCCAGCGTATATTCGCTCCTCTCGAGCTCCATATGCTCTGGCGAATAACGGCGGAGGTGACTCAAAGCGGTTTTGGAAAAGCATGAAACCAGGTCACGGCAGAGGTCTGGGTCCGTGGTGGAAGGGCATTGGATCACGTTGTGGGCGAGGATGAGGGGTCAGTTAATCATTAATTGAGCATTGTATTGCTATTTATATAGGTCCTGCACGGGCAGAGCTAGAGGGCAGGAGTACCAAACCCAAACCCCTGTTTATGTGACATTTTGGTTATTTTTTCTATATAAACATCCATTTGGACAGCCCTCCGGGTCTGAGGCTCAGTGCCCAGAAGTGGAGCGCTGTTCCCACGATGGCTGTGGTTTGGGGGGGCCTGATCCTGGGCAGTAGTGACGGTGACAAATCCTGCCTGCCGTGAAAAGTCACTGGCACAGCAGTCTGAAACCTCCCTAGGAAACGAGCAAAGGGATTGATAAGGGTTGGTCAGATTATTTATTGCCAACAATTTACACAAATAATGTTGATATTTTTGTTCAATAAATTATTTGTGGTTGCTTTTTTTTGTCGTTAATTGCCCAGCCATATGAATAGCAATATAATGCTCAATTAATGATTAATTCAATGATCACCACCTTTCACCCTCAGTTGTACAGAAGTGAATGCAGCCGTTGTTCCCTTTTGGAATGGATATTGATTGCCCAGTGAATCACTCACATCTTTATTCACAAGTAGCAAAGCTCCCATTTGGCTGCAATTTCCATGAAGGAAAAACTGATTGCAGAACAAGGGCTGGGGGAAAACCTGAAATACATCTTTTCCCATGCAATGAATATAGCCAGAAAACATGCCGGGGCCCTGCGTTTCTAGCGAAACCTCTCTTTTCTAATCCCATTCATCCCCTCTTAGGATAGTACAGCAGCGTGTAGGCGGGCAAATCACTTAGCTGCTGCCTGCTAGGGATGTTGACAGTCGTGGGGTGTCCTCCTCATCCTCAGCCAGGCGGCTGTGAGACCGTCAGGGCCAAGTCTTCCACTGGAGCAAAGAGGGCATCCCCACTGAAGTTAATGCCCGGGTGATGCTCCAGCGTGGAGCTTCTCAGCAGATGGGGAGGGCAGCGCTACGCTGCCTCACATCAGCTACAGCATCGGTTCCGTGGCAGGGTTACTTCATGTTTCCTGCTGAAATTGCCCCTCTCCTTGCCTGGAGTCGCGATCTCTGGTGCTGTCGGAGGAGCTCAGCCATCATTTGCAAAGTTGCGCTGCAACACAAGTCATTTCTGGACTGTGTGATGGCGAGCGGGGTGGCTGTCAGATTCCTGTGTGTGCTGAGTAAACAGGATCACATAATAAAGACTTAATTATAAAACCTAATGGTGTAAGACTATTATGATTTGTGGAAAATTGGTCATTAACTTCAGGAGTATGAAAAACAAACATTTTTCCCTGACACTTCCACTCAGGCACACTGAACAAACACATGCTGGAAAATGTAGAAATGTAACACGTTATTCAAAGCGATTAAACACGATGGGCTTAATTTTACTGGGCTCGTTCCTGGTTGCCGAAGTGAGTTTGGCTGACACGTTTGCAGCCCGGATTACACCGCAGTTATGAGCCCTTTTCCGCAAAACGTAGCTGTGACCTGTTGGAGTTGCTGGGCAGCGATGGACGTCTGCCTCCGGGGCCGGCTGAAAAATAACTTAATGAGGAGGCAGGGTTTCACCTTCCCGATCCGACAGACGCTTCCCACTGCCATGAGAATAGCTCCCCGCCTCTTTTCCCTGTCTGAGATAAAGCAGAAAACCTCCCAGCTGGCATCAGCTGGGGCGACACGTGCCGGCGCTCCCAATTAGCCTCCCGGATTCAAGTTTGTATCCAACCAAACATAGTATTAATGAGAATTAGGTCACTTTTAATTAGCTGCAGTTAACATAGTAGAGTCCCCTCTCCCAAATACATCACTTCTTCTGATACTAACCATCAAGTAGTCTTTCTCAGAGCAATTATCCCATCAAAACTGGTTGCTCTCACGGTTAACAATTTTCATAGTAATGCATTAATTGCCCCTGGCCTACCCACCGCCTAATCAGCAAGGTGGGTATTAGTTTCTGGAAGTGATTGATTTCAAGGGACTTACCGCTTAATTACATTTTAGCAAAGTCTGTTTTGAATCCTTAGAGAAGAGAGACATTTTCTGTTTGGCTTTGAACTTATCGTGTTGGGGGGATCCAAGTATCTAAATTATTCCATTCATTCTTAAGCACGCTCGTCATGAGATGGTGGAGTTTTGTCACTTCTGATTCATCTTTGCCCAGAAGAGCTCACCCCAATTGTAGGGTTTGCATTAATAAGTAAGTTTGCTTTAAAAAATAATGATTACATTATATATATCTGCATGTCAGGGATGGATGGAGTGATCTCTCAAAATGTAATTTGTATATCAATCAGTTAACTCAATGGTTTGGGATGAAATGTGC
This sequence comes from Platalea leucorodia, assembly GCF_965183815.1. Classification (NCBI taxonomy): domain Eukaryota; kingdom Metazoa; phylum Chordata; class Aves; order Pelecaniformes; family Threskiornithidae; genus Platalea; species Platalea leucorodia. The sequence goes on from NC_138841.1 coordinate 4,151,612, forward strand.
TATATAAATGCAAGACCATAATTTATCTTCTTTCTTCTTGCGTCTCAACATAATTGCACCTTTATTGCCTACTCTCGCTCACCAGAAACAAGAGCTGCAGGGCTGGGGCAGGACAAGTGCCCATCTCAGGCGGTGCCTGTCCCGGGCAGCGCGCGTCTCGGGGGCTGCAGAGGACGTTACCGGACCCTGACACAGCCAGGTCTGGAATGATCGGCTGCCAGAGTTTTTTGTTTTGCTTTCTCCACCTCAATTAGCCAGAGATGGGATTATACCCAGAAGTATGATATTAACATACCGCAGGTTAGAGAAAAATATGGAACCATTGTAACAATCCTGGAGAGTCCGTTTTCCTCCTAATCTTGCGTATCCCATGTATTTGTATAAACCCATAGGCTCAGTACGCCTTCGGTAGCTGTTTCCTCTGCATGGCACGGACTCCTTTCTTTCACTACTTTTTGCCACTTTCTAATTGTATCGACAATTCCCACTGTGCTTGTGGTGTCACCGTGGTACGAGAAAGGACAAATAATATTTCCCTGGTTGGTCATTGCTGCAAGTCCAAATGTAAGTTCCTCGTACAAAATCTGGTGTAAAAATCGATAACTTAGTTTGAATGAGAATCGATACAAGCCTTTCAGGACCCTCGGACGAGAGATGGCACATAAGGGGATTTAACCAAAGAAATTCCTTACTGCTACAAGGATGTGGAAGTTTAGCTGTGACCTTCCTCTCTCCTGTGCTCCTGCTGTTTTACCAGCTTAGGGATTTGTTGCGGCATGCTGGAAAAGGGCTTGCGGAGGGTGGCAATTCTGGACCTGATGTTCTGGGGCCACCTCTGAACTGACCCTCACCGCCTCCTTGCCTGTCCCGCAGAGGCTGTGCTCAGCGGTGCCCGGGGCCCTTGCAGTCACAGGCCCTCGGGTCCATCCCTGCAAGGAGTTGCTCCCGCTTGCAGATGCTCCCAGTGATCAGCGAGGGTCGATCTCTGATTCCCCTTTACTGCTTTTGAAATTCACTTTTGTTATGATTAGAAATACTTTGGTATTAGCTGCTTGCAGCCCCAAAGCAAGAGATCTACAGCTGATGCAATGATTTCTAATGATGCAAGTAGCTTGTGGGAGAGGAAAGAGGAAATGGGAGGAAGAAAACCATTATAAGGCTTTCGTTTACAACCTTTAGGAGTTTCTTTGCAGTCAGGACCTTTTATGAGAGAGAAGTACAGACAGATCTCCCGTCATATTTTTGTTTATTATTTCTTCTTAGAAATGGTCTCATAAATCAAATGTTCTGGGAATGCATGTGATCAGTGGTATCAAAATCACTAATCATTGTTAAGAAGCAATGAAAATTCATGTTTGCCTACTGTGTGCTAGACCTTACTTACAGCAGGAGACCTTTTCCCCATCTTCTCCCCAGCTCTAAGCCAAATGCTGGCAGTAATACCAGGCATCTGCAGGTTCCAGGAGAGGGCTGCCAATTCCAACCATGAAGTCCAAGAAAAGCATGTCCTGTGGGCTGCACCTCAAGACGCTAGCAAAGTTTGAAATAATGTGCAACACTTACTATAGAGAGACAAATATTTGGGATTAGCTGTTGTGCCCAAATTCAGCGTGGCTTACAAAGCATAGGTACCGAATGAAAACCGCAGCAGTCATCAGGAGGTGTCCTGGTCCGTGCCTGTCTAGGTGGGTGCTTACACTTGAATTCCCTATGGATAAATTGCTTTGACCAGTTTTAACTTCTTTGGAGCAAGCAACTAACAAACATACAGGTGGAGGAGGAATAGAAGGAATGAAGCAATTCATGGCCAAGAAAGTCATCCCTCGTAGGAACTTCCACCAGCCTCCCCATCCACACGCATCTGCGCCAGACCTCAGCTCTCGAGGGGCCGCCGGGCTGAGCAGGCGATGGCAAGACACGCGGAGCTCCCTGGATGAAGGGTGCGTTAGAAGCTCAAAGCACCGTCATTGCTAACCCTCCTGCGCCTAAATGCCACCACAGCTGCTGCTTTCATCTGCCCAGCCCGAGTCCCGACACAGTCAAGAGCTGATACCTGATTAAGCATTACCCAGCCCGAAGAGGCTCGTTATGCGGGGAGCCAGGAGCGGTGGCCGTGGCTGCCTGCAGCCTGACTGCATTCGGAAGAAAACCGGTGGAAGGAGAGGGGCTGGAGAAAGTGTTTTTAGGCTTGAAAAATGATAAAACTTTGATAACTTCAAGCCAGTTCGAAAGTAGACAGGCAGCTCAGACAAATATATAAAACATCAAAAGCCACAGAACGGAGAGCAGTTCCTGGGAGCTCCAAATATAGCTTGCTGCAATGTAATTCATTGCTAAAGCAGAAAGGAGAAGCTTTCACCGTAACATGTTGTGTTGTAGCCCCATTTCCACATGTGCAATGAGCCAAAACGGAAAGGATTGCAGAGACCTGTGCATCACTCTGTAAGTGATTAAATTAAAAATCTCACAAAACTTAAACCTGTGCATAGTAAGTTAACAGAGGATATGCCAAAAGTGGGATAAAACATTTTGCAGGTTGCTAAAGAGAAAAAGAACGAACACACACCCTCCAACCCAACAGGTGAAGACTTTGAAATGAAGACAAAGATAGAAAGGTTATATTTAGAATTCAATTTATGTGGTTCATTGTATAAGGTGTTTAATTGTTTTACTTGCATTTACAATTTAACTACGAGGGGGATTATTTATTGTTTCTTGGATGAGCGGGGTACAACCGTTCCTACGACAGCAGCATGCAGCAAGAGAGAGCCTTCCAAAAGCATTTGCTTCTGGAAAAGCAAAGCTCCTCCCGACAGCCAGCAGGAGATGGAGGCCTGATTCTTATCTCCACTTAAGCACAAGCTCAGTGGGAGACTCCAGTCCTCTCGACCTCAATTACTTAAAAAAAATAAATTAGTGGAACTTGAGAATGCGCTCCCAGCTCCCGTGCCCTTAAAGGTGCTTGGGTGTTTTTTCTGAACTCGTCCTCCAGCCCCGGCGAAGGGACCTCAGCGACGCCAAGCGCTGCGCAGCCCCCTCGCAGCCCCCGCAAAGGGGAGGTTTCCCCTCTCCCCTGCTGATGATTGCGGCTCGTTAGCGGCCAGGGCAGACGCAACGTTAGCGGAGAAGAGCTCCTGCACTGCCCGACAGCAGCCAGGAGCTTGATACAGGACAAGACACCCTATGGCACGATAATTATACATTTGACTTTTCTGGAATTACCAGCTAATTTATTCCTTCTGACTCGGGCAATTCTTTTCAATAAGCTGTAAATATTACTGATTCATCTGGCTTTCATTTCTGTGTCACTAAACAGGAGAAGGTCTCTGGATAAGCAAGTGGGTGTAGTAAGAATCTCATTATTAGTCAATGCTAACTAATGTCCACTTAAACTAATTATTAACTGCATTTAGTAATTTGTAATTCTGATCTTACTAAATAACCAGAAATTATTACAGGGAATGCTCAGCCAAGAAGTTAATTAACCATTTGCTGCATAGGTCTTTTTTGTGAATCGTGTGGCAGTTGACAGTATCCTCTACACCGTTAGTAAACAGCACTTCTTCGATAATTTGTCTCTATCTATAGATATAAATGTTAGTAAACTGCTATTAAATCTAAATTAAAGGTTTAATTAGACAGTTTAAAATACTGCTGTGTATTTATCACAACCTAAGAGCCAAGGTAATGAGGAGGGTTTCTCGGTGCTTTGCCTGGCGGAGCACCAGCCCGGCAGGACTGGGACGCCTGCCGGAGATGGCAAACCTTCAGCAGGATGGTCGTGGCTTTGGGGTGCTCCCAAGAGTCACCCAAAAAGTCCACCAAAGACACTATGAGGTGAAAGGGGTTACCAGCCAAACCAGTTTTGGATCTCTGTATTCTTTCTAAAGATGGTAGGACGTAATTCTTTTTTGTTTTTTCCTTTGTACCAAAGAGGTCTGGCAGACCGTGGCCCAGGCACATGTGCTGCTTGCACCCCGCGGGAATCCTCAGCCCAGGGCTTGAGGGAGCAGGGTTCCCTGGCTGCTTCTCCCAACGGAGATAAGCTTCCCTCGGAGGTGGTGTTCAGAGGAGCAGATCTGCCCAGATAGGATTGAACCTGCGTTTCTAGAGCAGCCTGCGCGTCTCCAACCTGGTGTGCAAGGCACCGAGGCAGGATGTCGTAACGGCGAGATTATCTTCAGAGAAGCCATTAAGAACACATAATAGGGAATTAGGAAGCTTTCATCAGCAGTGTGGGGATGAGGAATAAGCGTGCACCTAATCTCTAAGCAGAAAGCTTCTACAGCGAGCAGCATTTCTCTTTCTATTGGTGTGATTGTTAAATATACAAATTATGCAAAGATAAAAAAATCATTAAAATGCAATTATTTCAGCGATATAAGTTTATGGCTATATAAGTACATTAAAAGACCAACTTTGTAGGTCTTTATGTGCTTAATAAAACTGAATAATTTGCCAGAAAAAAATCTTTGGTGGCAGTAGCAAGTAAATTTTGTATCTCCATTTGACTTCAAGCATACTCCAGGTGCGTACTTCAAGCATACTTTTTATATAAGTAAAAAGGTTACTACATTTCAAACCACGTGTTTCCATATTGGGATGAAGAATGACGATTCTAGGGGAAAAAAAAAAAAAAAAAAAGAACGATGTGTAGATTCTCTCTCCCTCGCAGCACGGTCTGAAGTTGAAACTGTTGCCAATGCGGAGTGCTCGACCGGAGATGGAAAAGGACCAAAAAAGCCCTAAACCACACATCGTCATCGACAAATTCTCAGGTGAAACACACAGAACAGTTTCAGCATCACCGCTGTGTTAAAAAGGGCTGAACCACCCTGGGGATTTCTGTCTGGCTCTGTAGCTTCACAGGGGCCAAAACGCCAAGCTGCTCCCTACGGTGTTTGGGAAATCTCCGGACACGGGCGTGCGAGGAAGGATAACTCACGCCAGGAGTTTGTGGAAGGCTGAAGAAGATTGTTGATGCTTTCATTTGTAATTCTTTACCCCATCGTTTGCTTGATGAGGAAACCTGATAGACGTAAACCTCCCTCGGTCCACCCCAGGTCACAGGGTTTATTCAAAAGGGGTTTGGGCCATTGAGTGGAGACCTGGAGACCCAATGGGCTTCCAGCGCGGTGGCTTCACAACAGACCACGTCCAGGTGATGAACTGACTTCTAGAGAAGATGAAGAAGTACAACCTCCAACTGAACCCGTGGCACCCATCTGTGATGAAGGTGCTCTGAGCCGGCTGGAAGAGATTTCTCTGGTAAAAGCTCCCTGGGGAGTGGGGCTTACGTGCAGTCTGTGTCCACCTTCAAGGACCACGTCGTGCAGGGCCCACGTCGTGCCCTCGGGGGGGCAAACACAGCAAGCGATTGTAACTCTTGCCCTTACTGAGCAAGGCAGAAGGCCATGGCGAAAGGAAGAGTGTGAACAAGATGGGTTTGTTTCTCCACGTGGCGTTTTCAGAGAAGGTGGCTGCAAGATTCCATTAGCTGTTAATCATTTAACAAAGAGAGTGGCATTTCCCAGTCGAACCTAACCCAGGATAAATAAATACATTGTGGTGAGGCTACAGCTTTCTGTTCATCCTTGTATGAAAAGGCAATTATAAAGCAGTCACATTGCCTCAATCTATAAAACCTGCAATTCACCATCATTAATAGAGATTACAGTGTGTTCCCTGGTCATATTTTAGAGAGTAACACCTATCCTGGTATTTATTTCTGCATACAAATGTGTGTATATATAAGGATCTGTCTCTTTGCAGACAACTGGAGGAAAAAGAGGCAAACAAAAAATGATGGAAAAGTAGAGGAATGCCAGTACAGTGAGGGTTGCAAGAATCCTGAAAAAACGCGCTTCTCTTTAAATGGAAATGGGATAAAAATCTGCACAATCAAACCTGCACCTCCCTAGCACTGGGGTCGCTTTCCATTTTAATCCTTTTCCATCCTCCTCCTCCCAGGATGAAAGGGAAGCAAAAGTTCTGTAATCAGATTCATTTGTTACAAGTAGAAGTTGCTCATATGGGGCCCTATTTCTCTAGAAAGTGGTTTCCTCTGCGAACATGTGTCTCGCTGTCAGTACAGCCATTAAAAGACCTTGTAGCACAATAGAAAACATTCATTGCAAAATCCAAATGCTCATTAAAATCCTGAAAGGTGCTTAACAATCTGCAAGCGCATATGTAATGGTGTTTCTTGCACTGGCTCTTCCAGTGTCGACTCTGAAGATGGTCTTATTGTGGCTTCCCACCGTCCTCCTGTAGCGAGACCTCTCAGGATCTTTCACCCCTGAATGCAGTAACTTTTGACGGCAGATGTTGATCAAGGACGTTCTTCCCAAAGGAATCTCTGCCAAAAAAATGAAATAGGAATTTTGTTGAGTTTAGTCATTTAGTGTTTTCCCCGGCCTTCTTTTTGTTTCTCTGCATACCTACTAATTCTAGCAGGTCCGTGGAGCAGGGTGAGGCTCTGGCCAGGCCTCCCGGGGTGCCCGGGCCCTGCTCCCCGTACCCGCTGTCCCGCGGAGGGGCTGCCCAGGCTGCAGGCTGTCAGGGCCCGTGTTTCCCCACCCAGCTCATCTTCGGCTTCGCTCTGTTTATACAGTAACGAGGCCAATAAGGCACAGTGCTACCAGATGATATATCGAATGTCCCAATCCTTAGGGATTGGAGTACTTTATGATAAAACAGATTATTAGTTAAACATTGGTGTGTTTGTGGTTGAATAATTGCTATACCTGAAATCCTCTTCAATCAGCATCCTCTGCTGAAAATGCCAGGCAGCATAAATAAGGGTTTTTAGCCTGGCTCTTTTGCAGCGGTCCCTGGAGACAGTAGAAGGAATCAATAATAAATTTGAGACCTGGCAGGTTTCAGGCTGCTTGAGCTCCTGAAATCACAAACCCCCGTCACCCGCGACACAGGCTATAGGGACAAGCAAGCACCAATGAAAATGTTGTTTCCACGTTCATTTAACTTAAGGATAAAAGGTACAAAAGCCTGAGATTAATGTCCCGCTTCTCACATCCACCCTTGCGGGTATATAGGAGGTGCAGACTGAAAAAAAAAATATATATCTTTGCAAATTATGATTATTTTGGCTTGTCTGCAGAAGATAACCGTGCTCTGTAGAGGAGCAGGCAGCCTGCCAGGCTGCGTGCTGGCAGGGGCACGGCCGAGACGCAGAGCAGCGGGGTTGTGCTTTCCACATGCTTTAGAAAGGGCTGGGCGGCTCAAAAGCCACATTTCCAAGTGCTCGGGAGCTCAGGCAGGTATTAGGTATATATTTAGCTTCATCTCCATAAGCAGACTGACATTTTATTCAGGAAATCTCTTTAGGCTTGAGTGGATGAGCCCAAATACACGTATGTGAGTGCGTGGAAATACCGAAGCAGTTGTGTTTCAAGGCACGAGAGGATCGGTGTGTGCGTGTGCATGCACGCACGGTGCGTGTCAGGGTGTAAGTGCAGATGTAACAGATTTATCAAGTATGAGTGTTTAGCAGAAAGGAGAAGAAAAATGAGAGATACGCTTAAGAGTGGATGTGGATCAATAATTTTCTGAACAATAGTTCTGTAGAAAAAGTGTGTGGGTCTACGCATGTGATGATAAATGGGTATTTTCAGCTGAGGATGTATACTCTGTTTTTTGTTTCAGCAGGTACCCGTTTCCTGCTCCTTTTTATTTTACTTTATGCTATTTGTGGTGTCTTATACCTGGGAGACTATCATTCAAAACCTTTTTTTTTTTCTAACAGGAACACTTTAATTCTTAAAATAACTCTTTAAGCTCTTCTGCTAGGAAATGCTCAACCGCTCGTCCTTTCACCGCTCCCCTCTCCTGCGAGCTGAGATTCGGGCAGCTCAGAGGTGCCCTCCTCCGCTGCCGATGTGCAGGACGCAGCTCTGAGCTGGGCGAGGGGCGAGCGGCTGGACCCAGGCTGTGCTCAGAGACGGGCGTCCTTCCCCGTGCTCTGGGATGGTGATTGTTGCCAAGAAGCGTTTCTCTTGCATACCCGGTAAATCGGCATATCAAGGGCGTACCTGAGCCTGTTTAGCCCTCCTCTGCGGTGTCTGGCTAGGGACAGGACCCTGGTTTGGAGATTGCCTTTCCTTATGCCTTCCTGGGAGAGAAGCGTGTTGCTGAGCACAGGGCACGGCTTTGGGCCGGTGTTGGAAACTGCCATGGCCATGAGCTTCTCCATGAGTGCTTTCCTTGGAGGACAGTGGTTTTTAACGGCAAATCTGCCAAGGGACGGACTGTGCCCAGGGGCTCAGCCTGCGCCACCGAAGCCGTCTCCATCCCCTGCTCCCAGATAACACGGCGCAGGATGCCCGCGGCTGGCGCAGGGTCGGGTTTTGCTGGGTGGGACAGCAGTGGCAGGAGGGGACGGCACAGGCAGCGCTGGTGTGCCCGGTGTGTGCCGGGACCGCAGCCCCTCTGCCCTGCTCCGGGGCGGCCCCCGGCCCCTGCAGTGCCCGCGGGCAGCCGGCTGCCAGCAGAGCTGCTGCTCTTGACTTTCCTCAGGAACTGATTTAGTGCATCCCAGAAGCTCACCCAGGGATATTATAGAAACGTCTTAACCACTTTAAGCTATTTTAAGAATAAGGGGAAAAAATACGAGCTATGAAATACTAGTGTAACTCCTCCGAGCTGTAACCTTGATGGGTAAAACCAAGGTTGCAGCACGTAAGCACCGAGAGTCCATTCAGCATTGCTGGAAGCTATTTCCTATTCCTCTTTTTCTCTTGCTGATTTATATTATTGCTGAGGAATGAAGTGTTAAAAGTAAATCAATAAATTGCGGCGAGGCTCTCTGTGGCCAGCAGTAGCTTTTTGTCACGTTGCAGTGTAAGGGCATGCGGCAGCCTCGGATTAACTTACGTGCCTGCAAACCTGCCGGCGCGATCCCCGGGAGCCGGGCGCTGTGCGGGGCACTCGCTGCTTTCTCCGTTTCATTCACAGCCCTTCTGGCCGCGGCCATGTGTGCTCTGCGCCGCAGCCGCCAGCGGAGACAGCGGAAGAGATCTGAAGGCATCTGGAACGGTGCTTCCAAAAATAGCTTATTGACAGTAATGGGCTAGATCAAAGCAAAAAGGGTTGGAAAGCAGCCCAGATGAAAGAACGCGTAAAAGGTAGAATGAAATAACGCCAGTTAGGGATGGAGGAGAGGGGCAGGCAGGGAGGACCCCACTGAGCACGGGGGATCTGTACCAGGAGTCAGCTGAAGCGAGTGAAATGTGCGGATGGGATGAGGCAGAGGCTGGGAGAAACACCACGGGCTCCTGGAGAAGGTGTATCTGCTGCTGCCATGTACCTCCCGTTTCCCAAGGGTGGGGACAGAGGCACTTGGCAAAAATTAGTAATTTCTTCTTCTTCCTGGAGTCCATCTAACTTAGGGTTAAAAGGCTGCTTTAACCCAGCTCTCTGGCAGTGTCAGGAGCCCAGCGCCTGTGCAGAGGGGCTGCCTTTCGTCTTTGCAATCATCCAGGTATCCTCCAGGACACCTTTAACCATTTTTCTAGCCTCATCACACTGAGAAGATGATCCACAGTGCTCGACGCCATGTGTTCAGCGAGAGTGTTGGGATCCCAGGGGCTGTGGAATATTTATAGGAAATTATACAGCTGGTTGAAAGTTTGCTGTTGCTTTCCCCCCCCAAGAAAGTCCTGTCCTTTTTAAACCTCAAGCAAAACAGTTTAAATAGATCAAGACTTGCTTCCAACATAGCTTGCGGTGTGACTTTCCTCAAAATAGAGGACGTTATTTCAAAATACATTATGCCGTGTCATTTGTTCAGATTCTTTCCCATTGACAGGCGTCAGCCTAGACGGATCGTCCTCCCGCTCCCTCCCGGCCGGCATCAATCTGTGCGGCACGCCGCGGCGCCGCTGAGGCTTTGACCTTCACCTGGCAGAGCTCCCTGGGCATTAACTGCAGAGCTCGCCGGTCGCCTCCGAGGAAGGCAAATGCCATCTTCATTTCAGAGATATGGAGAGGGAAGAGCAGAGCGGTTAAGTCGTGGCCGAACACGCTCCTCAGCAGCAGGAATTCCTGCAGGCGGGAGGCTCAGGCAGGTACCGCTCAGACCGACGTCTCCCAAACGCAAACCGCAGCCCCCGGGGTCTGCCCCGCTGCCCCGGCTGCGGGTGCAGCTCAGAGCAAGCGGTGGCACCTTCCAGGGGGAGCAGATATTTGCTCTTCCCAGTGGTGGAATTTGAGTATCTCATTCTGCTCGGGCCAAGCTACTGCTGACTCCCTCCACCCAGCACGGTTTTCATTCCTGTCCTCCTTGATTACTTGAATTTGACAGCTCTTATTCATCCTCTCTCCGTGGCCAGCAACCTTGGCATTCAGCTCAGCCCTGTTCTCCTGAGAGTGGTATTAATTAGATGCTGAAACTGTCGCCACGCTACCACGGCAGAAAACCTTCGCAGCCGGTGACCTGCGCTCTCCCCCGGTGCGCAGCAGCTCTCGGCAGCTTTCCTGCGCCCGCTGCTCGCGCGGCCGGGCTTTCGCTGCCGAAACCAAACCGCATCGCCAGAGACCCAGCAAAAGCCGTCCCTGCTGACGGTCCCGGGTACGGCCGCGAGGGTGGTAAAAGGCATCGGCAGAGAGGACAGATAAGGGTTTTGCAAAGATCTCGGAACGAGAGCGGGTGCTATTCGTGGCCAAGCCCAATGCCACCGTTCCCCTCTGCATCTGTGTTCAGGCAGGGCCTGTGAGCCCCAGCGCAGGGACGTAGCTGAACGCACGCAGGCCGTAACGCCAGTCCTCCGTCCCCAGAGTTGTTTATTCAGGTTCACCAGTTTGGCTGAATTTAGCCCCTGTTTTGATATATCACAGCTTACTTGGGAATTACAAATCTAAATGGAGCTGAGACTTAGAGATCTCATTATAATGAATGCTTATATGGATTTTCAAGTTGGAGCTACTTTTGTATTCCTTTCGATCAATTACAAGCATCCAATTTTTAGCAATACCATGCTCAAATCCCATACTTATCTTCACCTTTTTTAAAAAAGTCAAGGAAGGCTGTGAAAAGGCTTTCATTCTTAACAACATGTTTCTGTGATACTTCAGCTCGTCGTATCTGTAAGATGAACAGAAATGCTGAGCCATATTCACCTCGCTTTGCTGCTTGAGAGGGGAGCTTGATTTTATACACAAGTATTTTGTTAAATGTACCAAAAAAGAGGCAATCCAAGGCCTTCTCTCATTTGAATCATGGTCCAGAGTCATTTGTTACAGGGAGCAAAATCATATTACGAGTTGGCTGCAAATACAATAGCGAGTAAAAGGAAGGAGGGGAGGGCTGGGAGAAAAGAGCAAGCGGAGACCTCCCGGCAGGGCCGCCGGTGCCTCCGCGACGCCGTCCTGCTCCGCGCTTTCTGCCTCGCGCAGTAACAAACCCGATCCGTCCCGCGGAGCTCAGTTAAGGTCATAAGGGACGTGGCAGCCGAGATCACAGGGAACGAGGGCCAGCTGGGGAATAGGCACCAAACATTGTGTAAGAATGAAGAATTTTCATTTCCCATTTTGTAATTGTCATAAAAATGAAACAAGTTCAGACATCTGAGGGACTTACAGTAGCCTTATTGCTTACCACGGGCAACCAAAGAGATTATTCAATGTAACTATGCTCAGCTTGGGGTCTCTGCCTTTCTGTATTTTGGAAATATTCAGAGTTTTTATCTAACAAAGTACTTTAACCTTTCCTACCTAGTGCATTTGGAAAATTAGTTGGCTACATTTCACAAGCAAAACACTGGTTTTCTTCCCAGTTCTTTGCAGGTGTTCCTCAGTTCTTTGCAACCTATATGCATGCAAACTTGTTTCTTTGGTTGGTGGATGTATGCACGTGCGTGCACGTACCGGTCTGTGCAGAGGCTAATGCAGGTGCAAAGCGTCTGCGTATGGAAACAGAAGACATCTTGAGGTAGCAGAGTTAGAGGAGGCACGCTGCGAAAGCAGTCTGATCTCATCCGTTCACATGGCGTCAACTTTTTGTGTTGTCTCACATCTCGCTGAGAGAGGGAGGCACCTCATAAGGCTCAACAAGTCTTGGAAATATAAAGACAAAGCTCGCTCTTTCCTCCAGCAAGATGTTGCTGCTATTTAAGGTCTATTATCCTCCCTCTGCTCACACATTGCTACCATTAGTGTTACAAATGGGCTGGGTACACAGAGAAGAGAAGAGACCCCCAGGGTAGCAATTACTAGAACTGAATTGTCTGATGCAAAAGGCAGCATTACCCTGGTGTAATTTGATCATAAAATAAATTGCATTGCCCATAAACTTGCTGAACGGTAGAGTTTCCCCCACAGTTGTTTCCATGCATTTGGAGCCAGAAATACTGCAGGGAAATAGCCCGACTCCGGCCTGCTGTGGCCACAGCCGCACTGAGACTCCAAGGAAAATTGTCACGGAACATGAACAAATGAATATTCATAATGAGATTAAACTCGTCTTTGACATGGTGCCAATGCTCATCTTCCCCAAACAGGCCTGGATGAAAACTGTGTGGAAAAATGTACCGACGCTCTCGAGCCACAGCTCTTGGGTCTCTCGCAGGGCGGTATTGCCCGCTGTGGGGCCGGTGGGCTCCTGTCCCCCGCCTGCCCCCCAGCCCCTCCAGCCCCTGCCCCCGCGCCGGAGAGGAGCAGAGCACCCGGGGGGGCCAAACCCAGCCCCGCGCTCAGAAACCCTGGCGCGTCCCCATCGGTCCCCCACCTCCCTGGGCTTCGTGCCCAGCCTGGGTCCCCACCTAGCAAAATAGGCATCTCAGGCGCTGAACTTGCAGACTTGATTACAGGTCTCTCTGTTAGCCAGGTAAACAACAGATTTGATTACAGGGCTCCTTTCAGGCAGGTAAATAACAGGCAATCATACCTCTCCGTAATGTGATTCTGGGGCTGCTGTAACTTCCAACAGGTTTGAAGCGAGTCAGTGTTTGTATGGGGAACCTGCAGGGAAAAAAGCAATAAGAAGTGGTGTTTATACACCAGGATGCACTGATAGCGAACCAACGTCCTGTTTGATGCTAGGAGACATTGCTGTATTTTAGATTAAACTGAAACTCCAATTATTTGTGGTTGTCAGAAATTCCAGTGGATAAAACAAATCTGCAGTCCGGGCAGAAAGCAGGGCGGGTGCCGTACTGGACGCTGCCTTCTGCACTTCTTGGCTTTTATTGCTATGTATTGCTGCGGATAATATCTGGTAGAACGCTAATTGCATCTTCAGTACGCTGCTACGTGGTGATCAGATACTAAGGTGATAAATAGTAGGGGCTAGAACAGAATAGCTGCTGTAAAACAGAAGGCTTTTTAGTGCAAGGCTGGGCAGGCTGTATCTTGTATCCATAGTATCTCTCTGAATTTTTTCTATACTTTCTGTAAGAATCCAAAGTGGCAACAAGATTCTTGTAAAAAAGGGGAAACGTTCCCCGGCCCCCTGGGGCTGAGGCCATGGGCTGCTCCCCGCTCCAGCCCCTCCCGCTTCCCACGGCTGCTCCCGGCTCCCAGGCACCTTTGGGTGCTGTGGAAAATTCCCAGTGTTCCCGCATCTCCCTGCATCTGTTTCTCCGGCTGCTTTTGTCACCTTTCCCTCTGCTCCAGCCACCCCCTGCCCGCCCCCCCCGGCACGGCGGGGGTCCCCACTGCTGGGGCCCGGCAGGAGGCGGGGGGCAGAGCCCCGCTCAGGGACCCCAATTCAGGCGTCGGGGTGGCTGTCGGCACAGCCCCTCTCCTCCTGTCCCAGCTGGGCTCTGCTGCGTGCTGGGAAACACGAAGCCAGGGGATGAGAAGTTGAATTCATTTCCTAAGGTATGTGACAATTGAATCAAATCACATAATTTAAAAATATATTTTACATCTCAGTTCCCACTGTGGGGGCAGCAGGCTCTGAAGGTTTCCATTTACAGCCCCTAGATCTGTCTTAAACCAAGGATGTCTGCACTCCGTTGATTAAAAATCAGAGAAAGAAGCCACAGCAGCAGCAGGACGAGGAATCGACTCTCAGACATGCGGCGGAGCTGTGAGGCTGACCAGTAACAGCCCCGTTTCTTGGAAGCAATATGACAAATCACATAATGCAGCAGCAGAGGGAAAATCACAGTCCACGGAGAGATGTAAATTCAAGAAGAGCTTGATCTCCATGCCACTCGATGGGGACATTTTTAACTAAAAGCAGTCATTGTTGATGAAGATTTTGCTGCAAGCCGTGAAACAGGAGGGTCAAGAGCTTGCCAGGAGAAGACATCATCATGAATAAATAAACAAACCTGAGCGAAGACGAGAGATCTAAAGCATCTGAAATTTCAATAGCACTGATCACAAGGCTTCACCGCCGTGCGTTTGATCTGCCAGTATAATCCTAAAACGGGAACGGCCTACAAATTGAAGAATATGGATTTGCCTAAAGAACTAAGTCATGCGTTTGAGAAGATCACACATTTTAATTACAAATGACTGTGGTATCTATAGCCGCCTTCTCCAGAGCAGGTAGAACTACTGTACTGAGGTTTTACTGTACAATATTTCAATTTTACCCCACAAAATGCCCACCGTGTCAGCACGCTAGCTTGGACGTTAGCACTGGGAGATCCATCCCACTTGCCTCTGGTGTAGCCTCAGCCCCGCGCGCTGCTCTCGGGGACCTGTGTTCTGCACGGGAGCCCTTTCCAGGTGGTGGGGGTGCTGCCAGGGCTGGGAGAGGAGCGGCGGGATGGGTTTCCGCGGAAAGGCTGTCCGCTGCAGCGAGGAGGAGGAACGGATTTAACTGATGAAGCGTACAAGGAGGAAGGGAGAATCAAGGGGGAGACTCATTTTTAGGAGGAGTGTTTTCTGTAACTTTTCCATCAACGCTGCTTCTTCCCCTGGCTCACCTCCGCTTTCGTTTCAGTTCCTCACCGCTCCTGTCAGGCTGGCAGAAGGGAGAGAGCTTGGGCAGGCAGCAGAATGGCTTATTTGGGTGAGAATAACAATCAACTGTTACGTTTAACATGAAAACCTATCTGTAATGCAGGAACGAAGGGAGTTTAAAAGGGATCTTGGTACCACTATGTAGTTGCTAGAAAGGTTGGGGCTTTTTTTTCTTCTTTCTAAATATTCCAAGCGGAGGTGAGGGACCAGAGGAGGATGTGGGCAGGAGTCAAGGACAGCGACGTCCCCAGCCCAACGCGGGGTGCAGCATGGGCAAGGCCCGATTGCAAACTCCACCTGTGCCCAGCCCCGGGTTCCAGCAGCGCTTTCTCTCCCCAGAACTGCCACTTTCCCTGGCAGATTTTCAATATTACACAAATATTTCATTTTCTGCTTTATTATCTAAAAAAAGCTGCTAGTTTTGGGGACTTGCAAGCACAAACTTTGTATTTGTTTGAGGTTTACTCATTGCCATTTTACAAACACCCGGCTGCGGGTATCCTTCAGTGGTACAACACACGCACGGTCACCATATCCCCCAGCAACCCGGCCCGAGCAACGTGGGGAATAAGCCATTTCACACAGACTGCACGTACGCCGCACGTTTCATAAGCGACGGGTCGTTTGCTGCAGATCCAGGCTACCGGCACCCGTGCTGTATTGCTCACTCCTCTTTTGACAGTTGAGCTACACAAACACCCCATCTGTTGCTGTATAATTATACCTCGGTGCACACATTTTCTGTAGTTTTGTGAATGTTTTCTACGTGTTTTCATTGTCACGAGAGAAGAAAAGCTCCATAACCTGGCGGGAATGAGGAGGAACCTGGGAGGAGCCCAGAGGTTATTTCAGGAGACCAGGAAGGCTGCAGGAAAGCAATAATTTGATAATTTGGAGGTCCTTTGATGACAGAGCAACTCCCTGTGTCTATAGAGAGAGATGTGAGAGCTGGAGGGATGATTCAGGGAAAAGTTTCATCGTTTATATGCCTAACACTTTTCAGTGGGGGTAGTAGTATGATTGTCTCCATTCCCTTTGGTGTTTATTAGTCAGAAGTTTAATAACTCATTAGGATGAATAAATTCATTCGGAAGTTACTTCCAGGTTAGCCTCATGATGAAATAAATGGCATTGGAAATCCAATTAGACACAATGATACAATAATTATTTAAGAACATAATCCCATCTCTGCAAAAGCAAGGCAGGTGCGGAATTTCCAACCTTTTTGCCATGGAAAACCAGTAGATTACATGCAGTCAAATGGGATTTGCAGCTGTAAATTCATGCATTCATGCTCATCCTCAGGTGGTGGTGGAATAACGATTGCTCAAGACAAGCCCGAAGATAAACACACTTTCAGGGTCACAGGCAGGAGACCTGAGCTTATTAAAGTACACGCTAATACTTTTCAAGTTATTTTCCTTTCTGTGGTACGCTGTGTATGGCATCAATTCAGAGGCACAGAAATTCTCTGTTATTTTTATAGAGATACTACTAAATCTGTTGACCCTGAAGAGGTCCTGCAAGCAGAGACTTTTTTATAAAAGGTAAGTGAAAAAGAAATGAAAAGGTTTCAAATCTTTGAAAATAGATCATGGAAAATCTTCTAAGAGCTGAGCATCTTACCTGTCGCAGACCTGCGTATGATGAACCCTGGTGCTGCACGCATGCAACCTGCTTGTTAGACACGCTGCTGCAGTGCAGCCGGGCTGGAGGTGACAAGTAGGTGCTATAGCAGTCAGTTTAAATGCTCTGAATATAATTAACTAGTTTCCATGAAGAGCAGCCGGTTTCTGTACATCAGGTCCTGTACTGCCTTGAGGAGATGGGCTGCGGGTAGCCGCGGGCACAGCGGGTAAGCCTCGTTAGGGCTTGTGCAATTACCAGCCTGGTTTTCAGGCAGCTTCAGGATCTGGACATTGCAGTTCATCACGCTGTCCGGCGAGACCCGGCGAGGCGCTGGAAGATGAACGACAGTCGGTGGCTATAGCCTGGAGATACACAGAGCCTCAATAACCTGGGGAATAACAGCGTCAGGAGAGGCTGCGGTATATTCCTCCCAGGGCTGGCAGGTCGCCCCATATTTTTTTTAGTGGCTTTTGACCCAAAATACGTGTGCCTTTTCCCCCCAACTTTCACATCCTTTCTTCTGGGTTTGAGGACATGCAATATAATGTTTTGCTGCAGGTTGCAATCACAATGACAGGAAAATAACTGGGAGCAGCTGGGCTTTGCAGTGCCGGTAGGCAGTAGTTTGCCTTGTCTATAAAGCAGTTGTACGGCAGGTCCCAAGGAGTAATTAGCACTACCCAGAACCATGTACAGCCACTCCACAAGAAAAGAGTGGGCTCACTGCAGTGTTATTACCTCCTGGTCCTTCATGCCAATTTTCTGATTAATAACATCCCAAGCCACTTGATGCGCTATTGATTCTAAATTCAATAAAAAGAACTGGCGGCTGCTGGCAAGACCACATCATTTTTCCTCTAAAAATGCAAGGCAGCAGCAGGTTTCCAGGCAGGGTAAGGTGGTGGGCAAGCCCCCGAGAGCTGCCGTCCTCCCTCGGGGGAGAGAGCGGGTCTCCTCCGCAGCGGGGGGTCCCCAGCTCTCCCGGGGCTCCGACAGCAAGGGCAGCGCGGTGTCCCTCGGGATTTGGTGGCAGGTGCTGGTGGTCCCTCAGGTAGGGCTGCAGGAGGGGAGGGAGAGCGTTTCTGAGGTCCCCGTGCTGTTATCAAGACAGCACTGCTTTAAAGGAAAAACCTCACTTTGTTTAGGTGGCTTCAATACATGAGCACGAGGGTTTTGCCTAAGAAAGTAGCTCAGTACTATGGGCTTTTTAAATATTAAGCAGAACAGTTGTCTCCTGAGTTGCTGAAAGCAGAAAAAGAAGAACAAGGTGGGTCTGGGTTTTTTTTTTCCCAAAGAACCTTGCTTTTAAAGTGTCAAAATTTTTCCCATAAAGATAGTTTGTTGGTGTTTTAAAACACTGCAGTAAATCTAACACGAAGAAAGAGAAATTGCCTGCCGGTTACCTTCATCCCAGCTGCACGTTGGTAGGGAGGAGAGGGGAAAGGTATGAGAGAGGCCAAAGCACTTTGGTGGGTCGTACGGGAAAAGAAGCCCAACCAATAAACAAAAGCTGTTCGGTCCTATTAACAACCTAGGAGAGAAAGGCAAATATATAACAGTGAGCAGAAGGCAGCTCAGAAAGTGTAGAGAAGCCAAGAAATATCGAGCTTTGATCCAGAGAGAATATTTCAACAAACACCGAATGCTGTGCAAATATTCAGCGCTTGCAGTAGCCGAAACACATGGCAAGGGAGGAGTGATGAGCACGTCCCCGTTACCGCTGGGTGGGCAGCGGGAAAGGGTTAATAGGTTTGCAGAAAAGGAGCACACCTCTTCTGGCCCAGTGGCACTGGGAAAGGCATCCTGTTCTAATGCAGAGCTTCAGCTAAATACAGTTTTCCGCAGGAGTTGCCACCAGTGGCAGCCCTGAACCTGCTCCTCAAAGCTGCATCTGTACAACGTGCTGCTGAGCAGGGGAGAACGCGAAGCATTTTGTTTCTTACAATGACGAAGGGAAACAGCAAAGTGAGGTTTTTTCCTGCTTTTTGGCAGGGAGTTGCATTCACTCAGGGCTGGATTTTCAAGGGGTGACAGAGAAGCTGTCAGGAAGGAGGGAGACGAGGCTTAAAGTGTTGCTCTGGGTAAAACCAAAGCTCTGAGAGCTCAGCTGCAGCAGACCCCTGGGCGGGAGGTTATTGGTAACCCAGATGTTCCCATTTTCTCCTTCTATACTCGTTCAAAGCCACAGACCCACCACTACTGGCCTCTTTTGCTGGGGCAGCGTTGCCCGGGTCTCCCACAAGCTGCGGGCAGGGTCTGGGCAGAGCCGGGTTTACGCTGACGCCTCCCCGCGACCCCAGCGCGGGGGCTTTAATCCAGCACAGCCTGCACCGCGCGGACAAGGAGCCCCGGGACGCAGGCACTGGCATAAGCACATGCAAATGGGATGAGCTGACAATTAATAAAAGCCCAAGAAGCAAACGAACAAGCAAGAAAAGGAGTACACGGTCATTGAAACAGTGGCCTCTGTTGGGGAAGCATTCGCAATAGTCGCGGTCCTGTCGGAGCTGGCCTGACCCGCCGGCCTCACAAGCATCCTCTAATAAAAGAGAATAAAAGAGGTTATCTATCTGCTCTATTGAGACCTTCAAATTTTCATCTTAATGGGACATGGTGCTTGACAGATTGAGCTCCACTGAGCAGCTCATTGTAAATTCAAATGCAGGCTCTGGGGCTTATTCGAGCCACTGAGCCTATTTTCTTCCCTTGTTTGCTGGCTGAGCAGGCGGCTGCCGGGAGTGATGACTGTGCGGTTTGTCAGCATCGGTTTCCTGAACATCAGGCTCTAATCTCTCCGCAGCCTCTCGCATTCGCCTGCCTCCCACCCAAACAGGCGTGTGCAGGGGTGGGAGCTGCGCGGAGCAAAAGGGGAGATGCAGAGCTGGGAGGGAGGAAGGAATGACGGGAGGACAACGTACATACTCATATTCACGTATAGATTTAATTTCACACATGCAATCACACACGTGTAACGGGCAGAAAGCGAGCACGCAGGGTCT
Source organism: Platalea leucorodia (assembly GCF_965183815.1). Classification (NCBI taxonomy): domain Eukaryota; kingdom Metazoa; phylum Chordata; class Aves; order Pelecaniformes; family Threskiornithidae; genus Platalea; species Platalea leucorodia. The sequence continues at coordinate 4,171,174 of NC_138841.1, forward strand.
ACCAGCACTTGGGAGAAAGCAAGCAGGTATGGCAGCGGGGTGCAAGGAGGCAAAGGGAGGGACACACATGGGGGGCAGCCCCCGGCCGAGCCGCCAGCCCGGCAGAGCCGGGAGCTCGGCCTTGGAAGCCCCTGGGAATGCCGCAGGGTTTTGTTCGGCTGGGTCGGTCTGGGGCAGGGGCGCAGCGAGCTCCAGCCCGGGCTGCAGCTGGCATTTCAGCCGCGGTGCCAGCAGGTCTAAAGGCTTCTGTCCGTCGCTGTCTGCAGTTGCACGTGTAAGGCAACGGCGCGCCGTACCCCGTCCAGCTGGCAGGAGGAGAGATGGGCTGCGGGTGTTGCGTGTGCTGGAAAAACAGGGTTTTTTGTGCTTACCTCCCCAGGCTGGTGTTCAGCCACAAGCAGAGAAAGTCTGATAGTCTACAGTCTGTTACTCTAACACCACACAGCAATTTACCTGAATTCTCAGGATTCTTCCAGGTCCGCGTCTCCCGCGGTTCCTGGGGCCGTGCTGCAGCGAGGGGCATCGCCAGCCTGCGGGAGTCGTGGCTGGGCTGCCCCGGCAGGGAAATCGCCCTTCTTGGCTGCAGAAGGGCACAGGCTTCTCACATCCAGGGCCTAATGCGTTTCATAAAAAACATATTCCAGCATGCCTAAGGAAGGAGGAGGAGTGTGGCAGATGGAGGAGTTGCAGCGGGACCTGCCGCCACCAGACTTCTGTGCCTCGTGCCCTCGGTAACTGAACGCAGAGCGTGTGCCCTGAACAGCAAGAAAAAAGCCTTTAAAGCATGTTCTCCTAGGTGGTGATGTCTACAGAGCAGAAGCGGAGGGCTCATTGCTTAGGACCTGAAAGCTGGCTGGAGAAATTACCAGCAAATACTGGGAAAATGTGCAGCAGGGGAAGCACCAAGGCAGGAGATCAGGCTGCAGGGAACCTAATTGGCATTTCTGCCTGTGCCTGCTCTGAGCCCTTCCTGTGCCTGCAAAATGCCCCACGGGTCACAGGTTCTTTTCTTTCCTTCTCCCCACCTCATTAAAACTAGTCCCAGGCTTCTGAACACAAAAGACCCATTGATTCTTCAAAAAATTTAAAAGGAAAAAGGAGTTGCCTCTTACCGGTTGGAAACACAGTTCAGCCCATGGTTAGATTTTTGTCCAAATTCAGCAGAGAGAGACCATGGTTTTCTTTTAGCTGTGTTTTGCCCTGTGAAAACCAGACCAAAAATACCAATTTTGCTGCCTTATTTATTGTTCCTGATTTTCAGCAGTCTCTGGGATATGAATTATGTAGGAGATGCATAGCAAATGAACTGAAGCACTGGCAGGTTTTAACACAGCCGGAGTACTCCCTGTGCCGAGCGTCCAACGCCATCCCTCTGCAGCAGCTCCTCCAGCAGCTCGCTCTCGTCCCACCATCCTCCAAGGACCATTTCACTCGTGAACGTGGGGCCTTGCCGAGACCTGTGAAAACGCAGTGGGCAAAGGGGGACGGTCCCCTCTGCGAGTCCCCGCGGCCCCAGTGAAGCTCGACAGGGTGACGGGACCTGGCGCGGGCGCGTGTGCTTCCACTGCCGGTTCGCTCACACATCCAGGCCCCGTCTCCAAACAAGCCGAATATGACCCGGTGATATAAATCTAACCACAAAACCAAGGGTGTGAATTCTCCCCTTAAAAATAAACTCTCGTTTGTGACTTGGAGCCTGGAAGCTGCACTGACTTTCTCAGCTTGCCACCAGGTCTCGGAGTGGCTGGCATTTTGTCCAGGCTTTTGTTTTTTAAACCCAAAGCGCTACCATTTTTTATTTAAGTCCACGTTTAAGCTTGCATTTCTGTGCACTAGGGGATAAGAGAAAGGTTTTATTGCTTGCATTATTTATGAATGGTAAAATTTCAGGGCAACTGCATTAAAATAAGGTTCCAACTGGAAAATAATATTAAACAAGATAAGTGTGTATATTTGTTTCATAAATCCATAAAACCTGATTAACAACGATGCTCATAATGCTTGTTTCATCATTAAAAGACTTCCTGTATCTGTACCGTGGCGCGGCACTGGATGCTTTGATGCATTAGGACGGTGCCCTGCGAAGCTCTCTGGTTTACTCTGAACTTTGCTGTGCAGCAGGGCATGCTTTAATCGGGGGTTTGCTTTCGGTTTTTAATTATTATTGTTTTCTTTGTCTATGAATTTTGGAGCTGATTAACAATTCAAGAGCTTGAAACTTTACTGTTTTCTGCCAACGCAGCTGCTGGCTCCCGAAGCCATGACTAATACTTTCTGTTTACTCTTAAGGTTTTCTTACTGAATTCATTGCTGCTCCGTCCAACGGCTCGCTGGGAATGCTTTCTAACAAACACTGCCGCTTCCCTTGACGCGAGGCTGGTGCGCTCCCGGACGCGTTTCTGTAAGTGCTAGCAGCTGGCACCCCACCGGGCAGTGCAACAGCCAGAAAATAGAGTTTTCTATCAATTTGCCTATATTATTTGGTAACAAAGACTGACTTCCAAACTAAAGCCTGAAGAGTAAAGGGCAGACGAGGACGTTTTCTTGGGTACAGTTAATGAACCGTCAGCCCCCTTTGGGTCTCCTTTCAGTGCTGAGCGCTGGTAATTTGTTTCCTTGAGAGCAGGGTTTGTCAGACTGGGGGGGACAGAGCCTGGGAGGTCGGCAGGTTTCCCAGAGCCCGTGTGACAGCAAGTGGTGATGTTCTGCGTGTTACAAAAACCTCATCTCCAGAGCCCCCACATCTAAACCGGAGCTCTCGCTGGCCGCGCTGGAATCCTGAGTGATGCTGGGCAAGAGTCAGAGGAGAAAGAAGACTCCTGGGAGGTTGCAAGTAGTGGCTGCTCAGAGAAAGAAGAAAATATTTTAAATAAGAAAAATAAATGGGTCTCAGGAAATTCATATGCAGCTCTTAGTGAAACCGCAAGCGCGTCTCCCTTGCAGTGAGGCTCTCCGTATGGCTCCTCCACAAGTGGCGACAGAGAGAATTTTCTGCTGAAAAAAGTAAGCCTGGAGGTGAAAGCTTCAAAGGGGCTGAACTCTGAATCCAGCAAGAGCCTTACGCACATACAGGAGCTGAGAAGAGCAAGTGTTGATAAAGCACTTCAAAACCTCGCCAAGCCTGTGATCAGGGTTCTCCTGCGGCTCCGCTGCGGTGGGAGACTGGGCTTTGGCCGGCCTCGTGACCGCCAGCGCCGGTGGGGACCAAATTGAATCAAACCCTTTGAAACGACACAAACAAATGGCGTGAAAGCAGAGAAGGCGCGGACAGCAGAAGTGTCCGGCGCAGGCTGGTGCTGGGCAGGGTACCTGAAATGCTTGGGGAACAGCCTGAGCTCGCCGGCCCTGACGCCCCGCTGATGCCGACTTTGAGCAGTGTTCAGGGCTCCAAATTGGTGGGATATTCATGAGAAATCCGCTTTCTTTTGGTGAAGAAAATCTGTCTTTCAAGCTCGCAATGGAAGATGCTGGGTGCTTTGAGCTTTTGATACTCCTAAATGGTCTGAGGTTTTTTAAGACGAGTGGTTCCCAGAGGAGCAGACAAGCACTGCAGGTCTGAAGCAAGGAAAGATCCCCATGGACTCTAGTCTCTAATTATCTATTTTTGTATAGTACGTTACCCCTAAACTTTTGCTGGCATGTGTTCCTCTGCCTTGCTTGAATTATTAGCATATCCCAAAGGAAACAGAGAAGCCCAGACAGGTTCTCGGTGAAGAAAGGAGCTGCACAGGACAGGCGGCAGAAGTCGGAGGAGCAGAAGGGAACGCTGCTTCTTGGCGTGACGTTGCTCAAGAGCCCCGGGCACTTGCTGGTGGCACACAGCACCATGCTACGATCCTGCTGGCCAAGGCACAGGCACAGGGCATTGCAGTTTAAGGACAAGACCCTGCTCTGGATTATACCAGCATATCTCTGCCCTGTCTCCATAGATCTCAAAGTACCCAGAGCTTGTGGCCACCATGGCCACCATTTCACCTCTCCTGGAGTGTCAGGAAAAGAGAAGCCTCCCTGTTCAGCCCTGTAACTGCAGCTGGCAATGACAAATCAAACTGAGCTGAGCAGGAGCCGCAGGAGCCCGGCTTCTCTGGAAATTAGGCCACCTCTGTTTAGATGATGCATCTGAGCCTCGGTGGTTTGACGCCTCTCCTTTGGTGCTGCCCTTCCTTCCAGGCAGACGGAGGAGGTGCGGGGACTCGTCGGGCAGGGGATGCTCAGCCCCAGCCATGTCACCAGGGCACACCGGTGCCTCGCTGCCCGTGCCGGCACCGCAGGCTGCGGATCGCCGCCGCTGCCGGGTACTTTCCCCCTTGGAAAAATTGAATTGCTGTATTGCTGGCACATGAAAGAAATAGGAGTTTTCTTGCTGCAAGCTATAGAAAGCAGGCTTCATTCAGTTCCTGAATAATTTAGAATACAAGCCTTTGATTAATTTCATGAGAAAAAGGAAACAAAGTTAGCTATAACTATAGGCCATTCAAAGTATGGATTGCCAGCAAAAATGTGCAAAGCGCTGTCATGAGAGGATTAATTACATAGATTAAATATTTTATAAGTTAAATAATGTGTATTTTTTGGAGACAAAATGGAATGTCATTTTTTCCCCCAAGACAGGGAAAGTAACTGTATTCACTTCCATTTAGCCCACAGAGCGACACAGACTCCAGTGACAGAGGAGGATGGATCAGGGCTGTAATTCCCATCTGGCACCAAAATCTATATTCTGAGCAGCATTTCATCTTCTCCCCGAGAGCCCGGCTCCGAGCTTTCAAGTCTCTGTCAGTTGTGAGGTTCTTCTGAGGGGAGAAGAAAAGGGCCTTGGCAATTGTTATTCTATTATAGTCTTCCAGGTTCTGGAAGGAAAATGGGCTGTGTAGGGTGGGTTTCATTATTGTGTTATTGTCCTGGAGGATAATGGCAGAGTCTTTCAAGCTGTCTTCCTTTTTCCTTTGCAGAAAAGAAGACCTGAAGCCAATTTCTGACTCTGAACTGTCCAGAGAGCTAAATCCCTCTGCAGAAGAGTTTGCTCAGTGGCACACAGGGCACCTCCAGCCACTCTCCCAGGAGAGTCACTGCTAGAGGCAGGGATGCAGCTGGGGCTTTCAACCCATCAGGTGGATGTGGCCATACGGGCCGCCCCGCAAGCCCCGTCCCAGGCAGGACCAGCGCCAGAGCCCCAGCTGGCCGACGGGTGCTGGGACCTCCCCGGAGCCGAGCGAGGAGGCGCTTGACACCACGCTCCGAAACCCCCGGGATACCCAGAAGTTTTGTCAGCTGCTCATTTGATGGAAACATTATGCACTTGACTCTCACTCCCCATTAAAAGCCTGCTCGCCGGGCTGTGTCTGCGGGTGCCCAGCCGGGAACAGGACCACAGATGGTGGGAGCCCGGGCGTTTGCTGCTCGTCCTCCCCACTGAGAGCTCGTCAGCAGGGACGACTGACAGCCTTTCTCTCCCGAGCACTGTCCGCCGGCAGTTCAGGCAAATGAAATAAGTCATTGGGTTAGAAGAGCGCACAAAAAAGTTCCTCTGGGAGACTTTGAGGGGAAGTAAGCGCTAGGTTTTGTCTTAAATCAATTCTGCAAAACTGCTGACCTCGTCGCTGCGGAACTGTGGGTACAGGAAAACTCTGCAGTCTGGATTCAGGTTTAAATGTCTAATTACTTTTGAGTATGCTTGGATAAATATTCCTTCTTTTATTCACCCAGTTCTGGAGACTCCCACGCTGCTGAGGCACAGACCAGCAGCCGTGCCCTGGGAGCCAGGACCAGCGAGAGCCGGGAAAGCCGGAGCTGGCTCCCGCAGGAGCGCCCCGTGGAAGGGCTCACCAGATGATTTAGCGTGGGCACTAGACATTGTTCACTGCTAAAAGGGCAAAGTTTTGGCAAGCAAGGGTGAAACCTGCAAAACACATGGCAAGAGCAGGTTAAAAGGATGACTGCCTTCCCCAGTTGCCAGAAGATTCACGGCTACTGGCAGTGATCCTCCAGTTAGGCTTTAACGAGGCAGGAGGAGGCCTGGGTGAGGAGGAGGAGGAGGAGGAGAAGACTCATTGAGGTCACCTGCTTCTCCAGAGGAAATAAAGATGGCAGCACAGGCAGCCCTGGGGTAGGCTTTGGAGGGAGAAGGGTGGTGGAAGGAGGACTTGCTGCCTGCTTAGCCTGTGAGTAGTTGTTTTTCCCTATGTTTCTGTTTTTTTTTTCTTTTTTTTTTTTTTTTTTGTGTGATTTCCTGAGGGTTTCCTCATGTTTTTTCTCCCTATTTGGTGTGGCAGGGGCTGTGTTTGGGAGCTGGTGTGTGTGAGCAGTGCTTTGGGTCTGGGATGTTTCCCTTAGCTTGGGTCGCTTTGTTGGTCTCAGGTTTGGTGCCCATCAGTGCACGTGCTGAGCAGGGTACTTGCATCATGGTTTACTTTGCTCTGTCTGGGGAGAGGAGGGGAGTCCTCATTAGCACAGGGCCATCTAAGCACTCCGTGGTTAGTTAGCCCTGGAATATCTCTGTTGTGAAAAGAAGAGAGGGAAGCTCCTCCTGCGGTTACAGCCCAGGTGTGCGTGGTGCTGTGCAGAGGTGTGTTGAGGAAGGCTGTTGTTGCTAATTAGCTTGTGCTATCTCGGTGGAGGAGAGAGGAGAAGGATCCTCAGCTGTGTGCTGCTCTGCCTGCTGCTGCCAGCCCCCGGGGCGGTCCCCCGTCCCCTCCAGCATCTGGCCCGCAGTAGCCCAGGCTACTGGGCAGTAGCCCAGGCTGGCCCGGGGAGTCTGCCGTCCTCTCACGCGCGGCAGCGTGTCCCTGTGCTGGCGACAGGGCTTCTCGCTTTTATGACTGCATTTTGTTGCATGTTAATGCCTCTGACGATCTGAGCAGAGTCATGGTCTGCTGGGGTTACCTTTCCTTCAGTCTTTTTGATTCGAAGCTACTTCCATCCCAACTTGAGCATTCATCTTTGTGTTGGTATTTATAGCTTGATTCAAGCCCAAAACATCTGACGGCTATTACATTTTCTGCTTATCGCAAATAGTTTATTTCCTAAAACCTAAAAAAAATGAACAGACCACCCCACGCCTGTCTAATCTTCTCCGTTTGGAGCTGACGTGCATGCTAATAAAGGCGTGAAGGAAATCACCCTTGTGAGGCAAAGGAGAGATGGAGCCCAGTAACGAGCCTGAGCCAAAGATGTGCCCGCTGCCTGGCACTCCTTACGCTAATCTATAGCAATTAAAATATGGTATCTTCTGTTTTATGTTGAACAATGCGAGCTGCTAAAGAATGGCAATGCAGTCAGAGATACTCCTGTGAGCCTTCCATCTTTAAGTGTTTCTTCTGAATTTTGAAAAATAAATTGCACTTGTACTCTGTAAGTGTTGAAACAAAAGCTGGGGTTTAGTTTCATACAAGGGAGTTGTATAATGATTAATTAGTTTTCAGCATAATACACTGGAACTTTGGGCGAGACAGCTGGGAATTTCATTTGGGCTTTGATGCTACTGGGCAGATTTGGGAAGCCCAGTTAGTGGTTAGTCTTTTTGGATAGAAATAACACCCTGCCGTTATCTGCATTTTGATTCAATGGTTGCCCTGTCCTGCCGCCGCCTGCTCCGTCCCCACGGGCCCTTCTCCCCCCTCGCTGGGCTCTGGCACCACGCGCCAGCTCCACCTCGGTGCCGCTCGCCCCCCGCCTCCGCCGCCCTGCTGCATTTCCAATAAGCTGTTGCATTCCCCGTTCGATCTCCTGCAAAGCCTTTCTCCGTCGTGCCGAGCCCTCGCCTCTCCCAGCGCGACTGCATCTCGGAGCAGCCAGGCTGCTCAAGAACCTCCTTTGGCAAATGCACAAAAGCGGCGTGCGGGAGGTTAGAGAGTTGTGATGGAGCAGAAAACCCTCCTCTGTCTGGGGTTGCTCATCCCTGGTGCTAGCCAAGCTCTGCTCTGCCTGGTCCGGGGGCTCCCGCTGCGAGCAGGACCTCTGCCTCGGAGGCGGGGGGGGGTCCGTGCACACACGCACACGTGCGCGCTTGCCGCTTCAGTAATTTCTCAGTCCTTGTCCCATTTGTGCCACTCTTTCTTTGAGAAAAGGGAGTTAAGAGGCAATTTGCTTTGGAAAATTACAATTATGTTATTGATTGTGTAAAAAGGAACTGTTTTATTAAAGCTTACAATCCTGCATGTTTCTTTTCCTTACAAATATCCTATTACATGCTCAGAGACCACCCACACGCTTTACTGCTTTTGCATTTGCCCTGCAATCTTTCATGCCAGCTGACTTTTCATTTCCAAATCCCTTTTCACATTAAACACAGGCCCACACACTCTGACCCATTTTTCTTTGAAATAAATCATAAGTCCATGCCAGCAATGACTCGAGGTGTTCTTCAGAATTTGTAAACAGCACTAAAGTCTTGTGGGAAATGTCACAAAGTGTTGGTCTGAATTTATTAAGTAGTTTCTTAGCTTAAATGTATATATTCCTATACACAGCCTGACAACACTTCTACCTAATGGCATTTGATGGGCAGTTGGGCGCTGGGTGACCCCGGGTCCAGCGTGGGGGCTCTGAAAGCTCACGCAGAGACCTGCAGGTCGATAACGGGGAAGGAGCTGTGCAGGCTGAGTTCGTAAAGGGGCAAAGAATCCGTTTTTTCAGCTTACTATTAACATTTCACTTGATAAAAGAGAGGAAAAAATGTGGTTTCTTTGGCCTTGACCAGGATTTGCTGGGTCTTGCCTGCTCAAGGGATAGCCCTGACTCCGCAAAGACGCCAGCAGTTAAAGCAGCCGCAAGTAAAGCCCAAAGCCGTTCCCAGCTCTCTGCAAGGGCAGGGGGGAAAGAGCTGCCTTCCCTCGCAAAAGGGGAGTTGGTGCCCAGGTTTTGCAGCTGGCAAACTGACCCGCAGGCGGCTCAGCAGCCCAGAAGTTCAGGCAGCTGCTTCTGCCTCTTATTTCTCATTCTCTTTCATTCCCCAGCATTTTGTTTTCTGCCAAATTGTATGCCCTTCTCAGTGCTATGGGCAATCATATTCCCCCCACAGACTGCAAACCAGGCAGGATGATAAACCATGTTATTCAGAAGTGACAAGCCTTTTTTTTTTTTTTTTCTCCCCAAAAGGAAAAGGTGTGATCCAGACCATGCTCTTGCATGTCGCTCGTCAGTCGAGAGCAGCCCTGCTCGGCTCGGCGGGGTTGCACCCATGCTGACCCAGCGGGTGTCGCGGTTTCTGCACATCTCACGGCGGTGGCCGAGCGGGATGGAAATTTGGGGGGATGTTTCCTCCTCACTTATGAACTCTCTCCTCCTGGCTCTGTAGAGGAGCAACCCGTTATTTGAGACATTTTCCAGTGTTGCTAAATGAAATGCTGGTGCAGAAGACAGCAAGCCACTCGTGAGGAGATGTCTGGGTAGGTTTTAGCATGTTTTCCCTAATCTCCAGGCCTACAGTCTTGTTTTCCCCGGGCATCAGCTGGAATCCAGCCACTGCTATAATTAGTAGCATTTATGGAGATGCAGAGGATTTTGTAGCCACACCATGTGGTTTCCATCCAGCTCCCTATCCTAATTCGAGTGCTGCCTTGCACCAGCTGCTTAGAGGGTGTAAGAAATACTAAGCAGGCAATTCCAGCATCAGAAAGATGTATTTCCCATTGAAGCACGTTGGACATAAAAGCAGAACAGCTTTTAATTAAAATTTCTTCCACCAGCCATGTAGGGCCTAACCGAGGAACAGGAACAAAAACTCCCAGCACTTTACGGTAACAAGAGAAAAGCATCTTTGAAGTCGGGAGTAGAAAACGCTGATGGGGAGCGGGCTGTGCCCGGAGAGCGACGCAGGGAGTGGCGGGCAGGACAGCACACGGCACACGTGGCTTTTTATCAGGGTTTTGCTGAAACATCAGCTGCAGGAACCTTCCCTCGAGCCTCGTGGCCAGGTCATCAACTACAACTTTTCTGCACGCCGCAGCCATACAGTCTTGTGAAGAGGATCGTGGAGGGGTAGAGAAGAGAGAGCAGACAGTCCAGCTTCACGCTAATTTAATTTTCGTTCAGTGTACATCAGCGCAGATACCAAAAGAGGTGGCTCAGACCCCGAGTGATCTTTTAACAATTTTGTGCCATGACAGCTGCTGGGCTGTAGCTTGAAACGAGATGGGGCTGGAAGGAAGCCCCCCCCTCAGGCTGCCCGTGGGCCAGGGCATCGCTGACCCTGCGCTGTGTCAGCGGAGGCTGCATCAGTCTGGCAGCCGTTTCCACCAGCGCAGCCGTTCCCAGTGTAGCCCAAAGCTCTCTCAAAGGGCATCCTTCAGTATAAGGCGGGTGTCATTCCCGATGACTTGCCTGAGTCTAAAAGCTAATTTCATGGCAAGGAGGTATGAGACAGCAGCACGGCTTCCCTGCTTTTCCTGGGAAGGATCGTGCTATTAGTGTGTACTGATACAACTAGCGGAGAAAACAGTGTTTCAAGTTCATTGGGAATGAAAGTTCCTTAAGACCTTATTATATCTGCTGCTTACTTTTAGAAGATTTTGACCTGACTTGTAGCTAGCTGGCAGATAGATGCTGCCTCGCTTTCCAGATCTATTTAGACAGAAGACATCTGCTCCTGTGCCCTGAGCCCGCAGAGCATCCAGGCCTCCCTTCAGACGCGGCGGTGGGACGCCGCGATGCCGCCCAGCGCGCCACCCCGAGCGATCTGCCCACCATCACAGCTGGGACAAGGCTCTCGCGGCAGGGCAAATCGCTGAGCGCTCGTGAAGATTTGCTCATGCCCTTGGCTTTGCCACCGCGATGCTTTCCCTTCTGCCCCGTGCAAGGCTGTCCCTGGCCGTGTCCCTGCCGAGGCAGGCTAGGTCCAGGCGGATGGGACAGGACCTATTTTCCCTCTTGCCCCCCGCAGACTCTGACCCTTTTGGATTTGGACCCTTTTGGATTGTGCTTATTCTGAGCAGTTTAATGGAAAATACCTTGTGGCAGCTCTGCTCCTCCAGGAGCATCTCTGGGCATGCACGGGCACATTGCAAGTATAGCAAGTTCCTTAAAGAGCATGTTAAGTATAAATACGTAGCATTGCTGCTTAGAATGGTCCTCCAGAGAAAGCCTGCATAAATACACATTGTCCAGAAATCGAGTAAGAATGATAAAGGAAATGTTAAAATATTGCCCTGAGGGCTTCCGAACGGACTGGGAGGAAGGAGGAGAAGGCTTTGCTCCACGCACCAAGGGGCTGTGATTAGCGCAAGCAGTTATGCAGCAAGAGGAGGAAAGCTGACAGGGCAGGAGGGAAGGGAGCCGTGTGTAATCAGGAAAGCATGTCGGGGTTAAACGCTGCTCTCTGTTTTGGATGTATCTGTATTCTTGAAGAGTTTATTGTTAGCAATTGCATTACAGCAGCACCTGAGGCTTTGAAATAAATGAGAGCTCTGCAGTGCTAAACATCGTGCAGATGCAGCCCGTTCGAAAGGCTCTGCAGCCTGAACGGGGGCCAGGATGGTGCTCGCTGCCCTTCTCGCCGCGCGTGCTGCGAGCCGGGGCCGTGCTCTGCCACGCGTGGGGCTGGTGCAGAGCCACGGTTTGTACTTTGCCCCCCCGGGCCTGCCTCAGGAGACGTGGCCGCAGGGTTCAAGCTTTCCTGCAGCCCTCAGAGCTCTGGGGAGCGTGCCAGCGCCGAGGCTGGTGCCTGTGGCTCACTAACGTGCCAGCCCCGACAGGAGCCGTGTCCCTTGGGGCAGCGTCCGACCTCAGCTGCGCTGGCGCAAGCGCGGGGGCTCCTCCGCTGCCGTGCACCGGGCAGTGCCCGCTCGCAAAACCGCAGAAGTTGAAAGGGTTTGGGCTACTGTACCCTGACTTGCTGGTCAGAACGCAGCTGTGCCAGGGAGAACGATGAGCAGGACCCAGCAGGGGAGACCCTGGTCGATGAACAACCGGGACACAGCCCACAGCCTCGTACATCTTCCCCGCACCTTGCCCGCGGGGAGGGTGGGCCAGCGTGAGGGATCCTCTCTGGGGCGTCAGTCAGGCTGTACCTGCCTGATAGGTGGAATGCCAAACTGCAATTGCCAGGAGCACCAAATATGAGCAGGAAAAAAATCAAAGCAGAGGAGTCTCTGTTGTCTTGGATTTAATGACAATGAGTGAAATGAGCTTTAGCTGGCTTCTGTCACTGGTGATGTATCTTCCAGATGCAAACAGCATTTCTGAAACTACAGTGGTTACGCAGAGGCAAGTTGGGAGTACATTAAATGAGTTCTTCCTAGATGTGCGTGCGTGATTCCCAGCTGATCAATTACCTGCGGTGCCAGGCAGCGAGACATGCGTTATTTGTGAGTTCCTCCGTGGCCCAAACCCAAGATCCTGCTATAGATCAAGTTCAAAGTCAAGCCAAGCACTTTCCTCATAGCACAGCGTGAGGGCTGTGCCCGGCCCCAGGTCCCCCCTCCTTGCAGCAGTAATAGCAATTACAACATTTAGAGGAACAAGAGGAGGACGGTTTTGCTGGGAGCAGGTCCCAGCCCTGCCGCAGCCCACGCGGCGGAGGCAACGCTGGATGAGTCGATTCACCTCCCAGCGCTGCTCAGCCCATGCTGGCTTTCTTCATACAGAGTTTTCTTCTTTGTTCAGAGCGCCAATTATTGCTCTGTAAGACAGCATTCATCCAGCCCAAATTGTTCTACACTGAACAGAATCCTTAAACAAATAGAAATGAAAAGGGCCTCGAGTTCCTGGGTCTGTGCGGAAAAATCCATTTCCTTCTGACGCTGCCATCTGTGCTGCTCTCCTGCCTTCCTCGAGTCGCCGTGCCAGGGAATTCTTGCACTCAAATTAATTGACATTCTGTCCCTTGTTTTCTGTCTGCTCCCAAGATAAGCTTAATAATGCCAGAGCTGCCTTACACAGAGCTCCTCCTCAAATCTTTTTGGTTTGTATCAAGTTATCTGCTCTTGGCAAAGCCAGCAAGTGGTTCTGAGAGTTGAGGAAAAAAGCCCCATCCTTCCCTCCGTCCCCTTCGGGCCTTGCTGCTGTGCATGCGTATGCTCACCTTTCATCGCTTCAGCTTCTGCTGGTGCTTCAGTCTCTGTTACTGGTGCTGCTTGAGCTGTTTGCCCTTCCCAAAGCCTCGTCAGGGTGAGAAGTGGCTTCAGGGATCGCTTTTACCCACATCTGACTCTTTGTTTCTTTTTCTCAAATTTTGCATCTCTGAGCTCAATTTGCATTTGACATTTCTTATCCAACAATACTTATAGGAACAATACAGATTCTTGAAATGAAAAAGAAACGGACTTGAGGGGAAAGCTGGAGCGTGTAAAGATGTGTGGTCTGATTAGAGCACAGGCTGAGGAGACATAAATGCCAGCCGTGATCTCAAAGATGTAAGCACTGAAGAGAGGAAAAGAGGCCGGAGTACATCAGAAAGCAAACCCCTCAGTAACGAAACAGCTTTTCCACCTGATCGTGTCGAATGAGTGGCCCGGCACTCATCCCTGCTGCAGCAATGGCATTGGGGTTGGGCCCAGCTCCGTCAGGGATGTCCTTGGCTCTCTTGCAGAAAGAAGCCATCGGCAGCGGAGGGCCGGTTCTCGAGGGACGCGATGGGAAGCCTCTTCTGGGCATATTAAAACAGGAGTTTCTGTTGAGTGCTCCTAGGGACAATCTTTGACAGGACACCGGTGCAATGCGCTGCTCTCGATGGGTTTGCCGTGGCTGATGTCTCCGCTTCAGTGCACGTTACAAGGGCAGCGAGAAAGGGTTGTTTTGGTTCCCAGCGAAGCAGTCTTCAAAAGCTCCGAACTGCGGGACAGGAGGGCTGCTCACGTGGACGTGGTGCCGTGCTTACGGGACAGCAACAAGCACAGGCTTCTGACAGCAATAAGAGCAGCCTTTCTCTCCTTACTTAGCTTTGGGCAGCTACTCTGCACCTCCTTGAGTAGCTGCCACTGCCGCTCCATCTGTCCTGCCGCCTCCGCTTACTACCTGCTCTGCTGGCTTCAGCCTCCTTTGCCTGAAGAGCCCTCCTAAGAGGCTGCTGTGACCCCTCGTAAAAGGTCTGGGTGGGTGCTGGCATGTGCGTTTCATCGCTACCTAGGGAGCCAAACCCCTGGAGGCGGCTTTGAAGGCGCTGCTACTGCGACACAAGCCCAGCTCTTCCCAAAGGGCAGCAGCGGGTGCCAGTGCTCTCTGTGCCATTACCCTCTGTGGGGCTCTTACTTTAAGATGAAATGCCAAAGAGTAATGTTCTCGTGTTGCGTAAGTGTTGACAAACCAAGTGGTTTTAATTGCTCTCCCTGGCCACCGGCACGCTGCAACCTGTCCTCCTGGCAGGAGCGCGCAGCTCCGTGCCCACAGCGAGGGTGCTGGTGCTGCCAGGCAGGAGGCACGTGAAGGCGGCACGGCTGCGCCGGGGGCTCCTGGCAGCAGAGGTGACTTTTGCTCCCTCTCGCCAGCTGCCCATTTAATCCTATTTTGATTGGCACTCACTCTTCAGCAGAGCAGCCTGATTGACTCGAGCAGGCAGAGAGCCACCGGAGCAGATGGGCAAGGCTGCAGCTACCCGGCGGACCGTGCGCAGGTCCTCAATCGCATCCTTAGTCCAAGAGCGCTGGCAGAGCCAACCACCTTGAAGACAGGAGACTCCTAATTGAAGGAGATGCTTGTGGAGAGGGACACACCGCTCAGTTGTGCTTGCCTGGGGGAAGGATTTAAAGAGACGCCTCGCAGGGCATCTGTACCCTCCGTGTGACATTAAGAATAGATGAGGTTCATGTGGGTAGTGCCTCCTTCCAAATAGCCATGTTGATTATTTGCAAACATAATTATGTCTGGCTACAAATATCCGCTGCGGCTCTGCTTGTTTCCACTGGCCTTTACGTTAGAAGATACAGAGCCTCGTGGGCTTACGGCTTTGGAAAGGCACATGGCCACCGGCCTTTGAGGAAGGGGTTGGAGCTCGGGCTGGGCTGAGAGCCGAGGCTCGCGCAGCCCCTCCGCGCTGCTGGCTCTGCCCCGGGGCGGTGCCGGCTGAGAGAGGGGCAAGGGCACCTTCACCATGGGGAGATGCTCCGTTGGTGGAGGGAGTGGATTTTGTGCTGCTGTGAGCACACTAACGCATGGAGAAATGTTTTCCATTTTCACCTCCAGTTTCTGACTATAAGTTTCTTCTGTCAGGAAACAAAAATTACCATTGAAATTGTTCTTTTGCGAAAGGAGGCATCTTTTTGCCCGTGACGGATTCGCTGCTGCTGCCTAATGCTGCTCGAGCCCTTCAGTGGGGGCTGACCCCTCGGGTAAACGGCTCTTCTTGATCTGGGCTGGCTCCGATTGCAGGCGTTTCCATCCCGTACCCCTCCCGCACTGGTACGCTCCCAAAGAAAGATGGGAGAAACAATCTGTTGGTGCTCGTGCTCCCTTTGCACATTATACAATTACAGGGGAATTAATTTTAAAACGTGCCTTATCTTATTTGTGACTTGGTCTCCCTTGGGGTAAGAGAAATCATGTTCAAACCAATTACTGTTCACCCAGGAATTGCTCTACCAGTTTCTTCCCATGTGAATATTATCGGTTAAATAACAGGCAGACTGAATGCCTGGGATAAGGTGGCAGACGTCTGACACTAGGTCCGATTTGTATAGAGTGCATCATTTACATTAAAACTGTAATTATATTCATGTTCTTGGGCACAGTACTTAGTGAAAAACTCTGTGGTCTTTTCTCTGCAGTCTCCATCCCTTTCCCACTCCTTTCAGCAGTACAGTACCGCCAGGCTCTGCTGCTTTTTCAGGCTCCGGTGTCTCCTGATGTACACGGGGTTTTATTCTTTTTAATCAGATGTGCTATTTCAGATCGTTTTATTTTCTGAACCCATATAACTGACAGAGATGTACTGTCTGTCTCCCAAACATCAGGATTCATGATTGTGCTGCGAAATGTTTGCTTTTAGTGCGCTCGTAAAAACACAGGACAAGTCAAAGTGGAGCTGTCCTGGGGTTCCACTGATCGATAAATCACAGCTTACGGGGCTGGTAGTTTCATTTCTGATCTTCTTGCAATGGATATATTGTTTTTCCTTTCTTTGTGGCATAATATAAAGTATTAAACAAAAAGTTTTCATAGATGGAATGCAGATTTTATTTGTGCTGGATCAGTGAGAAAAACTTTTCTCCCTAAATCATATTACTTCAAGAAATGCACTAATCTCAGGGGTAACAAGATTCATAACCAACAGTTTATGCCTGCAGTAGATCTGCAGACACCCTCTACTATTATATTAATGTGATATATGATGATGGGTGATGTAGTATGTACTTATTTTTCTTCATTTGTAGTTAACCAGCCGCAGATAAATAAGGAGAGGCTCAGGTGATTAACCCTTCGGGCTCCGTGAGCATGCAAGGAGCAGCAGCCTCTGAGGCAAACTGCTGAACTGGCTGGGGGGTTTGGGTGGGGTGTGCATTTTTTTGCGTTTGGTTTTTTCCTCCCATTCAGATGTAAAAGAGATTTGGGCAACTGAAGATCTTGTAGTAATTTCTTGAAGAGGCAGCGACTTTAATCCTGCAGCTCCGGTCCATCCCACGGTAGCAGCGTGCTCTGCGCAGGAGCCTCCCTGGGCAGGGACGCAACACGTCCAATTCATTTTTGTGCACTAAAATGTGGCACAATTTTGCCATGGTATTAAATACATATCCTACTGCACCAGAGCAGCAACAGCGTGCCAGTAAACGTGGGAGCGATCAGGGTTTGTGGTTTTTCCTTTTGTACACAGTATAGCGGTGCCAAATCAAGTAACGTCGGTAGAGCCCTGGGCAAGTCCCAGACTGAAGGTCTGTAAAAGCAGAGTACGAGGATGAATGGATTAAAAATGGGGGCTGGCGCACATGGGTTTGTGAATGCAAAGTGGAATTGCAGTGAGAGCAATAGATACACGGGGTTTTTTGAAGTTAAAAAAAAAACCTTGCCTTCCTCTGAGGGCACAGCCCAGCTATTCCATGGTGCTGTTCCAAGCCAGCTGTTCGGGCTGGCCCTGCCGGGGCGCGTCGGGGGGCTTCTGTTCCAGAGACCCGTTTAGATTTTGGTAACTCTTCCCAATGCAAAGCAAACTGAGGAGTTGGAATCTCCAATATTTTTCAAACATCCAGAATCTGAAATAATCTTGTTTATAGTTTCATACTTCAGAAAATTTCAAACTTTTAGTACTAAATAAATAAAGTGTATTTAAATAACAAAAGAAATGTTTCCATTTAAAAATACCAGGGAGTGACAGTACAACAATTTCCAAATGTTCTCCAAAAGCGTGGCAACTTGGGAGATTCGTTGTCCTCCTTTGCGAGGTGTCCTGCTGACACCTGGGTGTTACGGCAAGCAGGTTGCGTGGGAAAACCCTTCTCGCTCCGCTCCTGCACCCAGAAGCCCAGTGACGATCGATCTGGGGTCGGAGGCTGAACGCCCGTCTGCTTCCCCGCGCCTCGTGGGAGCTGGCGGCCAGCCCTGTACCTCCGGCAAGGTACACAGCGTCGTGCATCCCTGACCCCTCCGACGGGCTGGGTGAGTCCCACCACCCGCCTGCGCGACAGAGGAGGGATGAACTTCCCACGGCCTCTTCGGAGCCTTGCGGGTGGAAGGAAATTCCCCTTCAGGCCACGCTGCCACCACTTCACTCCATGTGGCAAACTCTCACCCCGCCAGCGAGGGCATCAGCAAGGGCATCAGCAGGGCTCTTCTGGCCTCTGGGAAACCGTTTTTATGCTTGTTTCTCTGTACGTAAAGAGGGCGAGTAAGAGGAAAAGGCAGAAAGCAAAACAGGATAAATACAGAGCTGCCTCGACAGTTGCTGTAGCACTATTGGATGCTAATATTAAATTCATATTAAATTCAAACCAGCTCAGCAATGTGCGGTGTGCTTGCTGCAAAGCACCATAACTGCCGATATTTATGATGCCACAGTAATGTAAAGGACACAGCCAGGAGCTTCAGTGCTCCAAGAAAGAACCAGATCCCCAAGGAAAATATTCTGCCTTGTTGGAAGCAGCAGACGCTGGAGTCCAAAATGCCATTTCACATATCCAGCGTTGCTACTAAATAATTTTATCCTTGGAAAATAAGTTTGTCTCTCCCATCTCACATTCCCTCCCAGTAACGTTATTCTAATGATAGTTTATCTTTCGTGGGACCTGTATTCAGGCGGCGGCGGGTTTGATAAAAGTCCATTTTGGCCATCCTCATTAATGTTGCGGTTTGTGCCCTCACTTAACTGGAAGTCGCACGTTACCGGTTTAGCACCAGCTGCGACTCCCTTTGCACAGGGGTAAACGATGATGATAAACGTGCTCAGAAGAAGCCGGGTCCCTTAACTGGGTCCTCGGGAGTCTCCGATCCTGATGCTGCCGGTGAGCCCAGGGAGGACAGAGCTTGTGCTTGTCTTGCTGCAGTGCCACATCCAGCTCCTGATAACAAAATGAGCTTTACGGGAGAGCCCTATTTACTTAAGTGTCTCTGAGATGCTCCGAGATATATATTTAAAGAAAATCAATTGCATGGAAAAGAGAGAATGGCTCATAGCCGCTTCATCCTACTGCGATTTTTAATAGCACCTTGGAGGAGCTGCACTTCCAAACTTGATTGAAAGGGAAAATCCTGTGTATCTACAGTAGCTACATCCCTACTCTATGAGCAGGAGCTGGCTCAGAGGCAAGAGATTGCTCATTTCCTAAAGCAAGCCAATTTATATTTTGAGCACAGGCAAAGCATTACAGGGAGCAGGGAGGAAAGCGTCAAGAGCGGGCAGGGCTGCCACAGCAGAGGACGTTCTAACAAAGTCTTTGTGGTAGTGATAATTAATTCATATTTTGCACTTCCCACTTTCTAAACTAAGTGTTACCAAAGATTATTATTCTTACAAGTTATTACTACATAGGCTTTTTTTTAAAGGGGAAACTGAGGCACGCCAGCTGGAGTGACCCCGGTGGGCGACGCTTGTTCAGCTGCAGTCTGCACCAAGAGCGGGTTCCTGTCCCAGCCTCCCCTCCTGCACCTGGGGCCGGAGACCTCTCCTGGCCCTGCAGAGGCTTTTGTCCGGCGAAAATGGCAGGAGAACAGATATGAAGCTTTTCATCCAGCTTCTTGTGCTGGAGTAAGGTGAAAATTAAAAGAAAGGAGATTAACCCGATTATTTCTGAGCGCGTAACGGTTTTATGGTTGGGCTTGGATTGGATCTAACCACAATTTTTTTTTTTTTTAATCAGATCTCATTTTATTTCAGCATTTCCTACCCAAAGCCAAAGCGAGTATGTTCTAGCTCGCACCACGCTGTCCGGAACAGTTTGGCTGCAGCAGTGAGACACCAGCAGGATAAAAGGGGCTGCTCACAGCAAAATTCAATATATGGAAAGGGAAGGAAAAATTCAAAGCACCAAAACCCCTGTACTGCTGAAACTTGTTTTCCTATTTGTTTCTCTTTGTTTTACCAAGGGAAATTTATGAGATGTCAGAGCTTGTTAATGTTGTTGATGTTGGAGGAGCAACAAGCACCCTGGGCTGAAAGGCTCCAAAAAAACACGAATAACTGAGCGAGCGAGGTGGTTGCCCAAGGCCAAAACTCATTAGCCCTGATCGTGCTCCTGGGCCGGGCTGGGTGGGGTGGCAGCTCGGCCGGGCACAGGGCAGGGGATGCGGGGATGCTGGGGCTCGCCGGGGCACAGAGCAGTGCTGCGGCGGAGGGGAGGGCAGCACCGGGACCAGGCAGCGCTGGGCAGGCAGGATCCGGCCGCGGGGAGCTCTGGAATGATACGGCAGCGCACATCTCCGTGTGGGAGGATGCGTCTGTTTTCAAAGTGAGAGGTGGAAGGGAAAGCAAGAGGGAGAAAAAGCACATGCCAGGCATGCTGAGCATCTAGTTTGGAGCTTTGTAAATAATTAAAGTCCCTCTCAACATGAAAAATAACAATGTCGTTAGCACTCCCTGTATTTCAGTTGGACTACAGCAGGATCTGCTCTTCAGAGCTATTTTTTTCACTCTCTGCATCCAGGCTGGAGGACGCAGCCACCTCCCGGAGACGTCGTCTGGCACGGGCAGCGCGGTGCTGCAGGCCGGGGGGTTTGCGCATGGGGGTGCCGGCACCCCCAGCCTGGCCGCTGCTGTTGGAGGCAGGGGCTCTCCTGCAGGCCGGGACAGCGGCTCCCGCCCGGCCTTCCCTCCCGGTGAAGGTGGATCTGTAACGCACCGAGAGCGCGTACCTGTAACTGCCTGGCTCGCACCGGGAGGGGAAGGTTGTTCTCCAGGCTGATGAGAAGTATTGATCCAAGGATAATTAAAAGCCTTGCATTAAGAAACTCCAGCCTGCAGTGATAAGAATAAGCTAGCCTGCTCGGAGGAAGGCTGTGGAAGTAGCACCAGTGAGGCATGAGATGTCAAATTACTCCTCGCCGTTAAATTACCTGATTAATTTAACCATTGTTTTGCTTGTGGTTGAGCCCTGTTTCTATGGATGTATCCGTTACTCATCAGGACCGTCCTGAATATTTTAAGTGAACAATTTTTGTCCTGCGTGTTCCTTGGTGCTGCTGTGTTCTCCAAGCTGCCGCGTGCCACGCGGGTCCCAGCAGAGAGCCGCAGCGTGGCTCAGGAGGAGAAATAAATATTACCTCCAGGCTGGAAACGTCTGCAGAACTTTATCAACTCTCTTCCACAGAGGTACAAGGATTGTACCTGAACTTGTACGTAATTAATTGCATAGTGGGCTATTAATAGGCAAATGAAGAAACCAGACAAAGCGGGGCATGCAAGGGAATCAATTTTCTTTTTAATGCATTTCAGTTCTTCTATTTGTGTGTTATGATAGATGTTAGCCGAAAGCAGATTATGTTAGGGAAAACAACTAATAGGATGACAGTCTGAAGAAGACAAATATATTCATTATTGCATTATGGCCATAGCACTTGGAAATGCAAAGCTATGGTTTTGGACTATAGGCTTCGTTCCAATGACTTGATTATTTTTAAATGAAACTTGAAATCTTGCAGCTAGCAAATTCTTTTGTATAAGGTATGCAAAGTTTCCGTCCTATTTATTTAACCATGGTTACCCAAAACATCATCATTCTTTAAGTGCATATATTTATGTCTACGATGTGAGGGGAAAAAAAGTGAATTCTTGCTGTGCTTCGTTGAAGCCTATTTCCAGCTCTGGTTATTTGTCACCAAAGTTCCCCTGCGTAGAACCGCGCGGCAGATGGCTGGTGAGCCACGTGAAAGGTGAACCGGCCCAGCCCCGGCTGCGACACCGTTTGCGCAGGCGCCTTCCCCAGCCCCGGGGGCGGATTCGGGGAGAGCTGCCCAAACGGGCAGCGAGGAGCAAGAGCCTCCCCTTAACTTTTCTGTGCGGGTAACTGAACGGCTGTATGCCGGGTGGTTAAAGGAATCCTATAGAAAAGCTGTTGGTTTTTTTTTACGCATTCTGATAGTTATTCTGATAGTGGTACCATAGCCCTGCTGCGGAGACAGGCACGTCTCACCGAGGCGAGGACGAGCCCGAGCACAGCCACGCTCAGTCTTTGCCGCCCTACGGCCGCAGCCCTCCTGGGGTCCAGTACCGAGTCGTATTGGAAACAGTCCCCCAAACCTGTCCCCTCTCTCCAGGGAAAGTGTTGATGTTTAAATTCTTTGCACCTCTGTCTTTGAACAAAAATATTTTATACAGTTCTCTGGATAAAAGACGCTCGCAAGGTTATTTTGGGAACGGTTTTGCAAGCTGGTTTCAAATTCAGCAGCACACTAAAGGGCTGTGAGCCGTGAATTTGCCTTGAGCCTGAATTAAATACATTTCCAGTTCACGAGTACAAAACAAGTGCATGTCCTAGTGTCACTCAGAGGCGACAGTAAATACTTCCACGGCCGCTTGGAGCCAGGCCCCTCCGCGGGTGCGTTTGTGATGGGTGCGCAGCGTACCCCACCCCACCCGCACATCGCTGAAGGGCAGCGCCAGCGCTGCCGTACCCCTGGATGAGACAAATGCAGCAGGCATGCAATTAACTCTGAAATAGTTAAGCAAATTATGTGCTGCAACGTTTTAATGATCCATCCACAAAAGTTTGGTACAAAGCCTGTTCCTTTCCTTCGTTTTCGCTCGAGCAGCTCTGTGCTGCAGAGCTGGGTCTATTTAATGTGGAATTGGGCTGTGGGACTTGATTTGCGTGTGTTGGCAGGAATAGGATGCTGGCATCTATTGCACACCGAGGTGTCGATCAGTCCTAACTGCAAATCACCGGCTCTGTTAACTGCTGGGCAGCTCACACGAAGGGGTGGAGGGGCTGCGGCAGCCCCGTCCTGTCGGTGCCGTGGCTGGTGCCGGGCTCTGAGGCGGCACCCCGGGTTATTTTCCATTCATGTTGTAGCGGGGCAGAGGAATTACGGTTTACAAGCCTATACCTTCACTGTGAAATCTGCCTCGGGGTGGAAAGATTCAGTTACAGGTTTAGATCTTGGGAGGAAAAAAAAACATAAAATCAAAATGACTCTTCTTTCCACCACTCACATTGAAATGAAACTCCTTGCCATAATCCTGGTGCAGTGTTTCTTTATACTAGTAATAAATCAGCCTGTTTCAGCCTCATTTTTTCTGGCCATGACCAGTGATTCATGTTAGAAAAGCAGTTCTCACGTCAGTAGCAATGAGCGATGCTGACATTTCCGAACGCGAGAGGGAGGGCGGAGGCAGCCCCAGTGGGACCCCTTCGCCTCGAGCCCCGCTGCTCGGCTGTGCCAGGCGCCAGCCCGGGGAGGTCCTGCAGCCGGAGGGGGCATCTCGTGTGCCGGCGCTTCACAGAGCGGTGTGTAGGGACAGTTAGGAACCAGAACTGCTTTTGGCACCCGATCGGTGCGGACTCAGCCTTTGCAGACTGGAGTTCACTTGGTCACTGTTTGAAATTTAATTATCGCTAATAATATTACTATTGCTCTGATGCAAACAGAGGAGAAACAGAGGAGCTGGTATAGATCGGTCTCTGCTGCTTGTCAGGGGGCGGCCAGTGCTTCGGGGTGCAGCGCTCCCACCAGCGACGCAGCGTGTAAGGGCCCGTCCCCTGCGCACCCGGGCAGCGCCGCGCCCGCCGGCAGCACCCACCCGCAGCAGGAGCTCGCGGTGCAGGCCGCTGGCTCTGCCGCCGCACGGGCTCCTCTCCCGGCCAGCACCGGGCTCACCGCCTGGGCACCGCGGCTCGGCGGGGACGCCTGGGCAGCTTCTCCAGGTTCTCGGAGATTTCTGAGATTTATAGAACAAAAACTTACCAATACATGAAAATACTTTTTTTTTTTTTTTTTTTAAAGTCACAAAGACTGAGAAATGAGACCCCTTAGAAACAGAACGTTGTTCTTTGGCAGGTTCTTTTATGACTGGCTCCATCAATGCACGGGCATGTCCAGAGGTGGCACTGGAGAGGAAAGAGCCGAGCGTCAGGGTTCACAGCAGCTTCCCAAGCCTGTCCGAGCGTCTCCAAAGAACAGCTGCTTCCGAGCATCAGGGCGCCCAGGCAAAGGAGGCACTCACGTCCTTGGAAGCAAGAATTAAAATCTCCCCCGTGCTGTGGCTAGGGCCATTTTGGGGAGCCCGGGGAAGGTCTGCATCCCAATGCAAGGTGCGGTTTGTTGGAGGGGAGTGACTGCCGCTGGGCACAGCAGCTCGATTGCCAGGCAGCGTGCACTCCTGACCCGCGATTCAAACGGGCAGAGCAGGGACTTGTCTGCAGCTGGGGAAAAGACAGCAAAGTCAGATGCGCCTTGTAAGCTTATTTCTGGGAATCGTCCTTGGGGAGCTGAAGCCCTGGGAGAGCTCAGCTGTGCCTTGAGGCCGTCCTTCCCCTCTCTGAACTACTGTCCGCAGCCCCCAGCGCTGCTGGCAGCTGGGCCAGATGTTCTACAGTGAAAGCGTGCTCTGCTTCTGCTCCCCTTCCCGCTGAAACGTCGGGCGTTTCTGCAGCTCGCCCGAGCAGCAGCTCCGTGACAGATTTGCTTTCGCCCTGTAACTTCTCTCTGGAGAGCTCTGCACTAAGCTTTCCAGTTCCCCGGAGTCTCATCTCGGCGCAAGCTGAGCCTTCTCAAGCGGAAGCAGAGCGCAGATAACGTCATGGAGAGACAAGGGCGATTACGCCAGACATGCACATCCTCATCCCTTCAGTGTCCTGGCTGGGGTGTTTCAAGTTTTCCCAAAAAATGGAGAATCCTTCTCTTGCCCAGTCATAGACGGGGTTTCTGCCAGAAATGCAAAGCAATCATAGAATCATGTTCAGTTCTTCGTGAGCACGGCAAGATGGTTTTAAAGGTGGTTGCCTTTGGTTTTTTTAACGGCAGCCTGCAGCATCCCAATGAGTGCAGGGGTCCTCCCTGCCCCTTGCCTTTCTGTAAATTCAACAAACTCCAGCTTTTAGATCAGAAATGAGTAATCGATGCAGCTGGGGGGAGCACAGCAGAGCGGTCGGAGGGGCATGGCCCGGCGCAGTGATGCTCTCCCGGTGGGACGGCGGGGCTCAGCCTGGCGAGAAGGGGCTCTCCGAAACGGGAGCGGCGTGGTGAGGATGGGGGATGCGGGGCCAAGCGAGCTGCCTGTAGCCCGGCGTGGTGGGGGGACGGGAGGAGAGGTGCTGTTTAGTATGGTGCATGGAGAGCTAGCACCGAGTGCCGCGGTATGTGCTGCTGCTCCTCACTTATCTAGCACGGCATTTATCATGGTAATTATGGTATGCATTTCCACATAAGCACTTGTCCTTGAAGGGCATTCTCGCTGCTGATACTTGGTTTGTTTGCACGGGCAGAGACATGACGGATGACTCCGGGAGGGAAGCAGCCCTCCTTGAGACGCCTGGAAAGCCAAAGGCATGCATTACCACGAAGGCGCTCCGCGGTGCCTTCTGTTTCGTCGTTATTTCTATGTATCTTCATTTTGCATCTGATTTTTGTCTGTGGCAGTGTTTTGTTCTCTCAGGTCACTAATGTCAGCAACACAAATCTGATTTTTTCAGGCTTTGGACTTTGTTTAGATACCCCTTGAGTAAATGCTTCCCATCAGGAGGCTCCCTCAAATCCATCAATAAAAGATTTATTAACCGCGGTTGTCTGGGCTGCAGCAGCCTGGCAAGGCCCCTGGCAGGGACCCGTCACACCAGCCACCATCGCCACACCTAACAAAACCCCGGGCTCTGCCCTGGAGAGAGCGGGGCCAGAGCAGGTGGGGGGGGAAATGGTGGGTACTGGAAAGACCCTGGGAAACAGGGAGCGCCAGTGCGGCAATCGCGGTTTGCACGTCGCATCGTCTCGGGCTGAGTCCACTTTTTTTTCCATGAGAAAGGAAAACCTGATGGAAGTCGAAGCGTGGCTCAGTTAGACACAAAGGTCTTTCTTTGCATTTATCAGGCATCTATCTGTCGCGGATCTCTCCGTCTTTGGAGCTATGGTGCATGTCACTCACAGGCAGAGTACGGAAATAACCATTTTATTTTGAGGATGAAGGTCATTCTCCACTTGGATGTACAAGAACCACTTTGGGACCCTTTGGAAATGAAGGAGAGGGAGCAATTCACTATACTGTTTTAGCAGAAGGCTTGCAGCAATTCCTTGCTGGAGGTGAGGCATCCGATTTAAAGAGTTTTCTTTCCCTTAACGGAGGTTGCTGGGGCTCCAGGAAGGTACTGTAGTGGTGACCAAAAGGCGCCTGCGCTTGCTGGTGATGCTGCACTGTCAGCTGAGCTCCGACTCTAAAAAGGAGACAACGTGCAATAATATCTTCATGGACCACAGCACCTATTCCCTTTTCACTTACACCAGTACAAATGAATAGCAGCCACCATGCAGGAAACAGTAACACCAACGTAGAAAAATAAGATCTGGCTGCTGCGTGCAGGTTTGCAGAGCTGGGGCTGGCTGCTAGAAGTGTGGTTTTACCAAGGGGTCAACTCAAACCTAAGAAAGGATTAAGTTTTTAAATAAGCTGCGCATGCAACAGCAGCCTAATTTGTGCATGCAGCTGGATATAAAACTGGGAAGCTGAACATGCAGATGTGTAATTAGCTACAGAAGTGAGTATTTGCATATGTAAATTTGCTGGCTGAGTAACTATGCATTCTCTAAAACTGGGTCTTCATCGGGGCTTTAGGTCAAGATGTTTTGCAATGAAGCATTGATAACTGCTTCCTCTAAACTCTGTTTTAAAGACGAACAATGGGAGTTATTGTGGATGATGCGCCAGTGAACTGGTACAGCTTATGCAAATGTCTAACATTGCAAATGTAGCCCCGTCACTGAATGCACAAATTAGACATAAAATTAGCAAATTAGGCGCTTAGTTTCTACTTACGTACATCCAAGCATACCCTATAGTCATTAATCCGGGAAAATCCTCATTGAAGCTGCATCGCTAGCCGTTCACACCCAGCAACGCTCTCGCAAAAGAGCAAAATTGGGAGATGAATGCTCCCCCTCTTCTGTCCCCGAAACTTCTCCCAGCAGCAATGTCAACAGAACATGCAAAATTATTCCAAAAACACTTGCTCCTACAGCAGCTGTACGTTCGGTTATTAATGCTGCATCCCAGGCGCACCCCTATGTATGACCAACAGACCATTGTAGCTTGAAATAAAAATTAATTAAACCTTGTTTACCATTTGGAATTAGTGAGCTAATGAATATCATACCTCTGAGGCATCCATCTTGGTCAAATACATTGTGCCTCACAGCTGTTGTTTTTGTCTAGATTAGGTTTGCTCCAGTTTTTATGAAGACGTCTACAAAGTAATAAGCCCTGCACTTATTTGCCTCAAAAAAAAAAATTATAAAATTTTTATTAGCTTCCGAGGAATTGGGTTTTCTACTTTTTGCCTGGCAATAAAAGTTGATTTGTTCTATATCTGCCTGATGAAGTACTTGGGTGCTGGCTATTACTTAAATCTAATGACTCTTCTTAAAAGACATTAAGGTTGTCTCCTGTGAGCAAACACACCGGGTTTGTGAAATTACATACTGATTACTCTGTTATAAATGTGGTCACACCTCTGCTATTAAATTTTACCTGCATAAACAATTCCAACACACAGACATACTGCTATACAGTTATTTATACCCACTTTATTAAGGTTATTTTTTCAGCAATTGCACTGCTTTTAAATCTGCTGTGGCTTATTTAGCACCAAGTGACAGAAAATTCAGTATGTCCTGCGGAAGCATCGCTTTTACCCCTCTATCTCTGGCCACCTGGCTTTATTTAATGCCGCGGGTGATGACAGAGAGCAAGAAGACAGGAGATAGCAGTCTGTCTTCCCAGATATCTTTCAGGCACTGCTTTTTCCAGTGCTCATTTTCCTTCCCAGCCTGCGTTCCTGGCCAGGAGGCAAGGCAGCTGCCTTCCTGCCAGATGGAAGTTTTTCTTCTTTCTTGCTCTGCAGTGATGTCCTGACGTTAGGTGCAGTCGGGGCCCGGCGTGGATGTGTCTGTGCCGGGCAGGAGAGCTGCGGAGGGGCCCCGCTGCCGCCCGGGACAGCCCTGGCAGAGCCGTGCATCCCGGGATGCCCGGCCCGGGGAGCAGGAGGGATCCCTCGGCACGGGGCTGTGTGGGCACTGCCCTCTCCCTTGGGAACGGGCATCCATCACCGCCCTGCTCCGAGCCCACCCCGCAGGGAGGGAGACTTACAGCAGCCTCTTCCCTTGAGAAGCCGTTAGGTGAAAATCACAAGCTCTAATCCTAAAAAAGCACCCCGGTCGGAGTAATGTGGAATAAAGTGGGCTTCCCACATTGACATATTGCCTGTCGGGGTGAGGAGATATATATATTTTTTAAATGAGCATCCACTTCAAGCAAGTTCAGATGAGCAATACCACTATCGGCCCCGCAGAGGGCCGGTGTTTTGTACAGAGATTAGCTCTTAAATAAGTGGTCCCTCACCAGATAAAAGCCAGACCGAAGTCCTGATTGCAAACTCCGTGTTGCTTAGCACTTGTTGCCACGCTACGGGAGAGCCCAGGAGCCGCGCGGCCGTCATCCCGCCGTGGCGCGGTACGCTGGCGTTGCATTAAGAAAAACTGCCTGGATTTGGAGCAAATGGGCTGGTTTGAATATTGCAAAGGTAACCAAAGCGAGAAGTGCAGGTAGAAATTCAGTTTTGGTGCTTCCCAGACCTGGCGGGAGCAGAAGGGGAGGAGCAGGGAGGAGAGAGTTGTCAGGGATGTGCTTAACCGTGGATGTGACCTTGCTTCTGCTCGTCTTTTCCTTTGAGCTCCCCAATAAATCAGACACTTATCTCTGCTTATTGCTTATTTATGACTTCATTTAACCTGCAGTGCCAGCGAGGGGCGGGGGGGCACAGCCGCCCCTTGCAGTGGCGTGTAGCTCGGTGCTGTGCGCACACGCGTGTGTGTGTGTCTCTGCATCGCCATGAAAAATGGCAAGTGCAGTAAATGATAACAGAAAGGCCCTGCTGGGGACCTGCAGGCTCCGGCAGCAAATGTTACTCAGCCATCTGTTCAAACCGGTTGAACTCCTGTCCTTTTGTGCATTTTGAGCAGACTTTGCACCCTTGCAGACAGCTGGCGCGTAGTGCACGTACCCTGCAGAGTGGGTATGGGTCTCTCTCCCAGGGGCACTTTGCCCTCTGTGCTCCGAGGACCGGGCTGCATCCTTGGCGCGGCTGGGCTGGATCTGCAGCCTCCAGCCCTCGACTCGAGCTGCCACGGCCCGTGGGGTCGGTGGAGAGCGATGAGATGCTGCTGCTGCTGCATGAGGATGCTCACGGTGGCTGTGGGTGTTTCTGCAGCACATGTCCCCACCTGCATCCCGCAGCAGAGCCACCTCCCACCGTCCTGCACAGCCCTTGCTACACGGGGTTTTTAGGCACCGAGTTTAATACCTCTACGCTTTCTGGGATCTAGACCCTGGGCTAGACTTACCCTTCCGAGGCAGTCACTTAAATCGGGACACTATATTCCAGGCAGTCCTGTGCCTGACTCTTGCAGGAGACCAGACTGGATGACCGCAAGGGTACTTTCTGGCTTTAAAATCTATGACTTTCTGAGCTCGCTTCATGCTGGATGTAAACCTGATGAAGCACTGTGGGACGCAAGGACTTGTGGATAAATGCAGGGTGGAAGCAGATGGAGGCACGCTCTGCGCCGTTGTCTGTGCTGCTGTAGCTCGGGGGGGAATACACATGTCCTTGTATTGATTTTCTGCCCAAAATGTTTCATCTGGAGTTCACAGCATTGGCTAAAATATATATCTGAAGGAGTCTCACATGCTTGCTAAAGAGGAGAAAATACAAATTGCCTCTATGCAGTGCTCTGACTCAGCCAGCGTAAGAACCAGTCCTCTGTCTCTGAGATGAAAGATTCTTTGTAATCATATTAATAAGCAAACTGGAGATGAGCCTCTCCCAGCCTTAACGAAATGTCCATTGACTCCAGGTCTGACCCTGGATTCAGCGTCCATCAGCCCTGCTCGTCCCCGCAGCCTGCCAGGCTCCGCATTGCCTGCTTTCTCCAGCTACAGGACTAGGATAAACCAGGTCTGAAGTGTTATGTATAAAACTGGTAATAATAAGATATTTTCTTTCATAAAACCCCTGGAGATCTTGTGTGAGCAGTGGTGTAGAGAAGCTGAATGTGACTAAGGACCCAGACCTGCTAACCCTTGGCTCCCTTCAGCACAGCGTGGGAACGGCGAAGGAGCAAGCGGGCGATGCTCGGCGCGGCAGAGATGCCTGCCTGGGAGCACCCGCGGGGCTGCGGGCTCCGGAGCCGGGCGGTGCAGGGCTCTGCTCCTCCCTCGGGAGAGGCAGCTCTGCAGAGGCGTCACGGTTTTCTGCTTGAGCTTCATACG
Organism: Platalea leucorodia; assembly: GCF_965183815.1. Lineage (NCBI taxonomy): Eukaryota > Metazoa > Chordata > Aves > Pelecaniformes > Threskiornithidae > Platalea > Platalea leucorodia. The sequence goes on from NC_138841.1 coordinate 4,200,995, forward strand.
CTGGCCTCAGTCTTCCAAAATGCTTGGGAAAAAGGCAGCAAAAATTAACAGAGCAGTGAACATCCCTGTGGCTTGAAGATGGCTTTGCGTGATGGGCCTCTTGCTAGGAAATGCACGGCAAGGTGCTGGGTGACCTCCTCCCGCGGCAAGCACAGCACAGGGACGACCTGGATTAGGATGGCAGCCGGGCTCGGTGCATGGGGCTGTCAGTGCCGATCCTGCCCTCGGCGTTTGCTCTGAGCTTGGCTTCTCAGAAGCCGTTTTCTGATGGAGTCCCTTCAAGTCGGGTCCTTCAGAGCAGACCTGTGCTCGGCGGCTGTTTGCTCAGAGGCAATATGCTGTTTGTTGGCTGAGCTGTGCTGGCACAGTGCTCTCAACCCCCCTCTCTGCCTACAAATCCAGCATCCTTTTGTCCTCTTGCTTATCATAAAAACTATTTTCAAATTAACCAGCAAAGGGGATGTGCAGGGGCAGTAAAGAGCTTGTTTGGGGTGCTACCCAGCGCTGTGAGGTTTGCCCTGATTAGAGGCGATGGCAAAGCAGAGGGAAGGGAGACGATGGCGAAGCCGCTCCTCTGCCTCCCCCCGCGCTCTCGGGCTGTTTGGGGTTTTATCCTCCCGATGAGTGATTTATCCAAAGGCCTGTGGGAACCGTCAGCAAAAGTACGAGAAAGCAAACTTTCATTTAAACCCTAAAGCTTCACTTTCATGATCATTATTATTTTAAACTCCCTTAGCTTTTCCTGCATCCATTTCCATCCAGAATAATGAGGGCCATATTAGCAGAAGGTGATTTAATTGCAGGAACTTTCGCAAAGGAAGGAGTCTCGTTTTCTTTAATCCAGAGCGTTAGCAATTCCCCACATGCTTATGTTCATTTTAAGAATCAATAAAGCACAAACATGTCTAATTACCCTAAAATATTTTGCAAAATCAGAAGTCAGATTAGATTTTGCTTAAGCATCAAATAGAAATTTTAATGTCCGCCAGAATCGATATGTTACCCGTGGGTCCTAAGATTTTCACTCTACATGCTTGATCATACATTATAATGAAGGTTTGTAATAACATTAAAATCTCCTTGAATGCATTTTCTGTATAATTTACTTTTTCCCCCCCTCTCTGTACCACAGAGATTCAAATATAATTACTTGGAAAAATAATGCACAGATGCTTCTCTTGTCCTGTATTCCGAATTTACTTGCTGATGAACATCAGCCTGAAATATTTTGACTATTTGATTAAGGTCTTACTAAAAATACTTTAGCCACATTGTAATTCTTCCAAAAAGGGGGAGAGCTGCATGGCTGTCCTTACCGTTCATCGCAGCGAGTGAAGCTGGGCAGGAATTATCTTCCTCTGTCCTCGAAAATCATGTCATCCATTTCCAGCCAGCACCGTAATTCTCCAAGACCCCCTTCCTTCCGCGGTGCTGCCCCGTTCCCGGCGGGTGACGGGGCGGCCGCGGGGCACAGCCTGTGCGGCGGGAGGGGGACCGGGGCGGGGTGACGATGGGCGTGAGGGCGGCTCTGGATGAGCCGAGCTGCTTCCCGACGGCGATCATGCTCCGAACGCACGCAGAACTCTCTTTCTTTCCTTGTCCACACTTTTCCTGCCCTCTCTGCTCCCAGGATGAACTGTATCGTGGGTGGACGGAGGAGGTAGATGAGGATGGACTGCAGGTGGAGCAAGCCTCATGTTCTCAGTATTTTGCCTTTTCCCGAGGAGGGGCTCCACGGCCCTTCTCCATCCCTTGCCCCGGACACCACCGGTAAGAAGGACACGGAGGCTTTTTGAGCAAAGCTGCGGTGCCGGGGGGACTGGCTGCAAACAGATTAACTGAAGTTTGCCAGCACACTCCACCGACCATTACCCTAATTACTGCACGTGCCTTGGCGGCCGTGATGGGATTTCTCCTGCTCCGTTTGCCTCTGTTTCCCCCACGCAAATGAAGAAAGCAATTAAGTGCCTGAGTTGGGCTCCTGAAAGCCAGAAGCTCTCTCGACCTCCAGCCCAGCAGGCTCGGCGCTGAGCTGCACTGGGGGCCAGCAGTCGCCGTCTGCCCTCCTGGCTCTGGCTGAAGCAAAGCCATGTCCCACAGATGTGCCAAAGGTGGAAACGAGGAGGAAAAACCCAGTGATGATGTAAATAGAGTGGCTGGACTACAAAGATCAAGCAGGATTGATTCACCGTGATGGAATGTTTTTCATTTTCATTTTCAGAGGCTCTGCTGTAGCTCAAGCTCAGTCCTCCACAGGAGCAGGCTCTGCAAGTCCCCATCCCCGCGGCGTGGCAGAGGTTAGGCTGGCCAAGCCCGGAGCTGGCAGGAGAGCAGCGGCAGAAACGTGTGCACAGAGGCAAATTAAAGTGGGCAGAGAGGCTCGGGAGAGCCGTGCCAACGGCTGCGGGCGGCAGCCAGAATCTCCTCCGCTGCCACCGGAGATGCCGCCTGTCTGCACCAGAAGAGCTTGCAAACAAGGGGGCTGTTGGCCCATTTTGAACCTCCCATCCCTGCTCTTCTCCTCGTGAATGCCGGGCTGTGCGGGTGGGACAGCTCAGGTGCAAACCATCCAAGCAGACCTGGGCACCCGCATGAGCCGTGAGTCGCTCCGGAGGTGAGCCAAGAGCTGACCGAGTGCCTGATAGCTGGGGGAGCTGAGACCCCCAGCCTGCGGCAGCGGTCGGGGCTCAGGCTTGGTCAGAGCAGCCCCTTCCCGGGAGGTTTCCCCGGGATGAGACGGGGAGGACACTGCCAAGTGCCCCAGCCCGGTGGCAGGGGGGGATCCCACCCCACACAGGCCACTGAGGGGTCCCCCAGACTCAGGGAGATCCAGCTGACTTACTAAGGGGCAAGTTCCAAGCACTTTGGTTAAATTTCTTTAAGCTTCCATTTAGATGGTGTTACTTGGAATTAAAGTGAAGTCAACAAAATCAAGTTAGTCCACCTTAATTCTAAACAAAAGCGTCCACGAAGGTATTTAATGCAATTTGACTAATCCATTTAAAAGTTAATTCAGATTATTTTCTTGATACCCTTGTGCACACAGGCCCTCATTAACTTCAGCAGAACTTGGCGATGGACCAAGGCCCCAGGAGGCCGTGCAGCCCAACCCGCTGGGCTGAGTAGCGATGGAGCGGGAAGTGGTTTGCTGCCATCAGTGTTTATTATTTATATTTGGCTGAGATTGGGTTTATTTGCTCATCTGTTTCAGAAGGCAAAGCAGCGCAGCAAAACTCTGAGCAGTGTCGTGCAGCGAGAACGACCGAGCTGCTTCGAGGCACTTGCACCAGCTTGTGGAGCACCCGGGTTTGATGCTTTGCCCTCTGCGCCGGCTGCAGCTGCACCAGCCCCGGCGCAGGCTCCGCTCTGCGGGAGCTCCCAGAGGCTGCCCCGGCGCCCGCGACGGGCAGCCCGGCTCGGCGGCTCTGCCTGCTCGGGCACTTGCACCCGAGGACGGTGCCGGCCCCAAGGCATCCCCCTGCCCTGGGACTTGCACCAAGCAGCCCAGCACACAGGCTCGGGTCTGTGCCTAAAGGAGGGCTCGGGTCCTGTCCCCCTCCAAAGGACCGGGGTGTGCGTGGGCTCTGGATACTCCCGCTGTGGCAGGGGTCAGCAAGACCCGGCCTGCAGAAGAGGCAGCTCTGCCTTTGCCCTCCCGAGGGTAACCAGAGGGCTACCGTCTGTGTCAGCTGAGCACCTCAAATTAAAACAAATCCTCACTGCAATGCAGAATTGCAATTTTTTTCCCTTCTGTCTTAGAAAAGGGGTAGAATCAAGTAGCTACAGAGAGCGGTCTGCCAAGTGTGCAGCAGTAAGCTATTATTTCTTCCAATTAAAAACCATATTAACATTTGTAGAGTACTGTCATTGAGTCTGTAACATTCTCTGCTAGATCTGCTTTACGTATGAATGAGAACATAACAGTCCTTTGCAGACAGATGGAAAATCACTTTTCTTTCTCATCTACCCTCTTCAGAGATGTGGGAGCAATAAAAGCTATAAGCCCCTTCTTAGAAACCCCACCTTTGTAAATCCTATACATGCCGCCAGTGGGACCAGCGGCATTAATTGCAGCTGGGTCCCAGCCCAGCCGTCAGCGCAGCGTCTGTCCCCCAGCACGGAGGCGGAGGAGGGAGGGGGCTTCCTCCCTAACCAGAAAATCCCTGCCAAGAGCTTTGCGGTCTGTGATCGTAAGTCATATGTTCATCTCTGTCCCTTAGCAAGAGAGGGACATTTGCACCCTCCCACACACGTCGTTTGCTCCTTCGTCACGTCTGAAGACAAATCGCTGATGACCTTGCTCAGAAACGGAAGAGACAGTGGCCCTGTCTGCATGAATCCCCATCTCGCCATGCACTTTGAGGTCTGGCCTGACTTCAGACAGGAGGCGATTCCCCGGCCGTGGCGGGGAGGTCTGACTGCCACCACCGCGGGTCCCTCCTGCCCGGGCAGCACCCAGCACAGCCCGACCCATCCTGCTCCCATTGACTTTTTTAGATCTCAGCTGAAGACGAGCGATCCAGCGGTGACCTTCGTTACTGAAGCCCAGGGATGTGAGTCAGAGGGAACTCACAGCAGGCTCCTCTCTTTTCAAGGGCCAGGCACTGGGCGAGGGCACAGGCTGCCCGTGGGGGAGATGCTGGCTCCCCGCGGGGCTCTGGCCATCACAGCCCCTCAAGGCACGCAGCGCCCGAGCCCACCCCGCCCCACCGTATGGCTACAGCTCCCTCGCGTAGGGAGAACATGGCTTAAGGCATGTAAGAGCTCGTTGCCTCTGCGACCTGCATATTTTTTCCCTTGAATGCTCTGCCTGCTTCTGCTTGACATTATTAATCAGAGGACCATATGGCTCTGCTCAGTGCCTGCAATCCCTTTGGTGTCCCTGTATACGGCATGTGACATAAAAATGCTAATTATTTAAATTTGATACACTTGTTAATAAAGGGCCAGCGAATTTTGTTGTGATTGATTTAACCCTTCCTTGGGGATCTTTATTCCGGGAGGCTGAGCATGACCAAAAGGGAGAGGAGCCTCCCTGCTCCGCCGGCTGGTTTCAATGGCCATAGGAGAAGCTGGGGCTGGAGAAGAGGTAGGATTTTAAAATATTCTTGCGCTTTGGCTGAGTGGGAAGGGCTGTCCCAGGCTTGGCAGGAGTCCCTCTTGGCCACCTCTACAAAAGGGAATGTAAGGTGTCTAAAGTGGCACACGTCTGTCCTCCACCTGGAAGGACAACTGTCGTGTTGGGCATGGAGGAGCATCCCGGTGCCCACCCCCTGCCTGCTTCCACTTGCAGAACCCCATGAGGAGGAGACGGACGGGCAGAGAAGCCTTTCCTGCCGTCAGCACCCTGGGCAGGAGGGCTGCAGCCCAGCCTGCCGCTGCCCACGCTCGGTGACAGTCACGCCAACAAAAGCAAGGGGCAATGCCACCCCATCGCGGGGCTCTCATCGCTGCCAGGAATTTGCGCGGGTGAGAAGGGGGAACAGGCAGGCCCAGGCACTTCATCACGATGGAGAAATTAGAGCACCTGCCCTGCCAAGCGGTACCTTGGCTGCTGCGGCCGCCGCAGCTCCAGCTGTGGGTCTCGATGCCTCCAGCTCTGCTCGCCTGCGCGGCGGCGGGTCGGCCTGCCCACCCTCGCTAGCAGAGCCCGGGGGGCACTCCCCGCTTCTCCCCCTTGCAGGTCTTGCAGGGGAGAGGTCCCCAGGAGGCTGGATCGCACCGAGGTTAGGTACAGGCAGCAGGCAGCTGCCTGTGAAGCCACCAAACGGTGCCACTCCGAGGGGGACCGGACTGTGGCTGCGAATGCTGTGAACAGTTCACTGAAAACCAGCGGGGGAGCGGGGAGAAACTGCCTATTGATTTCTTCCATCTTGGCCCGAAGAAGCTGGCACTGCCTGCTCTGGTCCTACGTGTCCCATCCATCACTGCCTTTCGGTCTGAAGTTTTCTGAGCATCACTGAGAGCGAACTCACAGTCTGGTTTTTCCAAACTGTGCAAATGAGCCTGACAAATACGACTCATCACAGACTTTTGTTTCAAGGTGCTTAATTAGTATTATCGAGTCTATGCGTGTGAGTCAAATTTGCCCCGTCACTGCTGGTCTTGGGGAGTGGGAAGGCTGTGATTCACAGCTCCTGAATTTTTGCTCTATATAAGTTTAGTGCAGCCCAATTATCACCAAATGAGTTGTAACCGGCTGTTCCAGCCTAGTGCACAAAAACATGAACTTTCAGGGCTAAAGCTGTAGACACGAGTGTTTTCTGCCATCACCCTCAATGTCGTTCCCAGAAAAAATGGAAGCAGTCACGTCAAGAGAGCCTTTGCCTGGCTGTCCTTGGGCTCGCCAAGCCCTCACAGCTTAAGAGATAACTAAAAGTTGTGCTGGTTTTCTGTAAAGGGCGAATGACCCTCATTTCCACATCCCTCCTTCCCCTTAATTGCTTCATTCTCTTCCAACCTCTCAGCTCGTTAAACCCAATGGTTCTGCTTTGTACTTCACAAGCTGTTCCTGTTCTTGAAAAGATTCAGTTAAATGCCTTTTGCTGCTTTTGTATTGGAAATTCATGCAAAATTTATAAACAAAAAAGTCCTGAGCAGAAATCTCACTTTTTTCTTCTAAAAATATTCAGAACAGGACTTGTGGAACATCAGGAATAATGATTCAATCCAGCTAGATTTCAACAGTAAGGAGAAAAAAAGAGCCTCTTGAGAACGGCATATTGACAAATGGCTACATTAAATATAAAAAAGAAAAAGAGTGTGTAAAACTTCCTCACTTATTAAATTTTCTGCCACAGATCTATTAAATGGGATGTAAAGGAGCCCCCGAGTCCTCACGACTTCCCAGCAAAGCCCTCCTCTCCAGCGAAGCCAGCGGGAAGGCGCTGGCCTCTGTCCCCGTGTCCCCATGAGCCAGTGGCGGCTGGGGCCGGTGGCCCGAGGAGGGCGAGGGGCCGGGCGTGCTCCTGGGCAGGGATGCAGGAGGCAGGTAAAGGTGACCCACACACGGGGGGCTGTCTGAAACCATCGCAAGGGAGCCAAGGAGAGGCCGTACTGGCCTGACCGGAGAAATACAGAACGTTATTCCAGCGGCAGAGGAATGCTCTTAGGAGCAAGCCCCGCTTTTGAGCCAGCACGCAGGATCCATAAGCCGTGCGCCAGCCTGCCGGGGAGCCACCAGCCTCCTCCGCGGTGCCGCTGCCGGCGTTAAGGCAGCTACCTGCCATGCTGTCGTGGCTGGGGTTTGGCGTCCGGTATTGCCAACTTCACACCCACTGCGTGAGCGTGAGGGCTCCAACCTCTGCGACCCCCCCCGCGCCGAACCGCACCTGGTTATCCAACCCCTGAAGCTCTGGGCAGCGTTCAGCATCTCTCATTCTCCTTGTTACAGTCTGCATTTCAGCGAAGGATGCCTTCGCATTAGTCAGAGCACCTCTACTGATGTCCGTGACACCAGATTAATTTACATCAGAGACGAGAAACCCAACCAGTGGTATAATTTCCAATCAAAAGGAAAGCCTGGAAAACTGGAGCACTAGGAAAACTCGTTAATTCTTCTTTCGTTTGTTTTGGGTTTTAAATTTTCTTGGCTTTTCACAATCTTTGCCATGATTAGTGTGTATTACTGAACCCGATCAGGCTGTGCAGCACTGCACATCGCTAGAAACCCTCCGCTCTCACCTTGGCATTGGTCATCGGTGTGCAACGTGCAGGAATATCACTCCTCGACGCTCCAGGCGTCACCGTGAGGACCCCCAGGAGAGGAAAACTCTGGGCTGGGAGCTGAAACCAAATGCCTCCGGAGCCAGAGCCGGAGCATCGCGGCAGAGCCAGGCCGTGAGCCGTCCCGCCCGGCACAGCCGCCGCTGCTGTTTGCCATCCTCCTGCAGAGCAGGCTGCCTTGTCGCTATTCCCGCAGGTGCCACGCACAGGATATGGCAGGTTATTTATAGCCAGTTCATTTTCATTTTCCTTGTAGCAGAGATGAGATCCTACACAGAGATTTCACTCCTGGGGGAATCTGTCTCATTTCCACCGCGGGAGTGCTCCTGCAAATGAACAACTTACCGAGACGTGAGCCCGCAGAGGCGGCACAGGGACCCGCTTCCCATCGAGGATTCATGTCGTTTCAGCGCCTGCTCCTCCTCCCCGCTTTGTGCTGCTGTTCCAGATGTGGCATGGCGGCACGGCCGCTCTCGTCCCTTCAGCCGCTCGGGACGTGCCACTGCTAAAGGCTGAACAAATGCGTTGCTCTGGGAGCATCCTGCGTGCTCCCCCAGAAAACAGCTCCATGAAGATCTGGGGGGTTTTTCACTTTTTTAGTGGCTCCCATGAGGCAGCCCCCGCTGGGGCACCGAGCATCTCGAGCTGCCTGACTCCTGGACAGGGTTTGCTGCGGCCGGCAGCGCCCTGGTCAGGGCATCGCTCGAAGCCAAGCACGGGTGCAGGAGGAGGCAGCTGACAGCTGGTGAAGGAAAAAGACACCTTTTGGCAGCCCCTACTTTCCTCCATCCCCGAGCCCTATGGCACCTTGCAGGGGTTCGCTCCCCTCATCCTTTGGCCAAGGATGAAATCTCTGAGGGCCAGCAGAGTGAAATGACAGGTATTTTGTCCCAGCTGCAAGGTGGAATATTACATAGAATAGAAATAGAAATAGAAATAGAAATAGAAATAGAAATAGAAATAGAAATAGAAATAGAAATAAAGAATAGGATAGGATAGGATAGGATAGGATAGGATAGGATAGGATAGGATAGGATAGGATAGGATAGGATAAAAAAAGAATAGAATAGAATAGAATAGAATAGAATAGAATAGAATAGAATAGAATAGAATAGAATAGCATAGCATAGCATAGCATAGCATAGCATAGCATAGCATAGCTCATCTGGAAGGGACCTGCAATGATCATCTAGTCCAACTGCCCGGTTGGTGCTGACTGATGATAAGGTGATGCTCTTAGAAACATGACCCAGACTGGCCATGCTCCAGCATTGCAAAGTGATGCTTTTTAAGGAGAAGGGACCCAGGTTTCTGCTGCCTGGCCCTCGGTGGCACTGGGTGGCCCTCGGTGGCACTGGGTGGCACTTGGTGCCGGTATGAAAGGCGACACACCAGGCGAGGAAGGCGAGCGGGAGCTGCCAGCTCGGCAGCGAGGTGCCGGCTGTCTCTAGCAGTAGCGAGGTCCCTGAGGCCTTTCATTCCTCTTAGCAAGAAATGAGCAGAAACAACCCTCACACCAACGCAAACCGTGTTTAAAAACAGGACTGATTTAAGGCAAAGCTCTACCATGCGCTTGCAATTCATGAACTGCTGTTTATGTCTAATATTACCTTAAGTGCTCTATCTGCTATGTTTAGTTAACACGAGCGTAAGCAGACAGACAGCAGGAGCACCTATTTACAATCCACGGCGTATTTCAGGGCTGTGCACACCCTACCTCAGCGTGTGCTCACCGGAGAAGCCGCCGGCCGGGAGCCTGACGCAAACCCGGCAACTCGAAGCCGAGCGCCGAAACCCGGGTGCACCCGCACCCTCGTGCGTGGTGTGCGGTGCTGCGAGCCCTGGCGCCGGCCGGCCGCGCACGAGCGCTCGGTGCTGCGGGCACGTCGGAACGTGCTCCGGCGCAAGGTGCCCGCGGGGCTGATTCTCCGCCGCTCGCCGGGCGGACGCGGTGCTGGCCAAGCCCCGGGGCGGTGCGGCGGAGGGGGTGCACAGCGCCCGCCCCCAGCACCCTGACCAGCGCCTCGGTCATTCGGCTCCTCTACAATTACTATTAATGTGTTAATTAAAATGCATTATTTACCTAAAATATAGCAGTAATGGCTTATTAATTATATATAATGTCTCTCAATGGCTAATTATTTTATACCCTGTCCAAAGTGCGGGAGGTGTTCTTCAAACATTAAAAAGTCTGATTCCTGATTTTATCCCAGTGTCCATTTAGGTTTTAAAAGACTAATGCCAAAACAGGCAAAACATGCAAAAATGGGGGTGGGGCCGCAGAAAAGCCAGTTCAATCCTTCATAACTAAAAGACTGCAAAATGAATGTTGCGATTTTGCGATGACAGAGAGGTGAAGCCCAGGGGTCCCCGTCTGCCTTGCCTGCCTCTGACCTCCAGGTGATCTTGACCAAAAGAGCCCACCATGGGCCCGATCCTGCAAAGACTCGGGGTGAGCAGGTGCCTGGGCAGGGGCAGAGCCGGCTGCAGGAGCCGGGGCTGTGGCAGGCACCGGGTCAGCCCTGGGGTTGTATTTTCTGTAGGCGGTGCCCTGCTGAAGATATCGCCTTCCCTCAGCCACACAAGGGATGTCTCGAGCAGAGACCCTCAGACTTCAGAGATCTTCAGCTGGAACCTGAGCAGTGCCAGGAACAGATCCCACCTGGAAAATTAAAGAGGATTTGGGGGTTGCAGGATTTTTTCCTTTATGGCAAAGTATTACTTGGGGCTAGTTTTTTAAACATCAGAAGATTCAGGCAGGCACCTAATGGAGTTTTCAGAAGTGCCTGACTCCCATTGATTTCATGCCTATCTACACCTTTCAGGGCTTAAACACATTTAAGAATCTGGCAGGAGGATCTCTGTTGCAGCATATTTTGGCAGGGCTTTTGCTAGAGATGTCGGGCCAAACCCTCAGCTAACATAAATCACTGACACAAGTGGAACTATGCTGATTTGCACCAGTCACAGACTTTAAATTAAAATTTAATTGAAAACTTAAGCTGTCATTAATTTTCAATTAATGGCTTTTGCAAGAATGCAGCCAGATCTCCACCAGTTCGGTCTCCTGCGTGGCCGCCTCTAACAAAGGAATAAAGAAATGCTTATTACAACAGCCATGTCTGATGTATTCTGATCCTCTGTCTTTACCTTTCCCTTCAGCACTGTCTGCCAGCGCAGTCTGTGTGATCCTTTACATCAGGCGATCAGTTATTTCCATGCAAATCTCATTAGTTATCGTCACCCTCTCCTACAGTGTAATTGACTTTCTGGGACCTTGGCTGTATCATGGCTTCCCCAGCTGGGGCTTCTATTATGTTGCATCTTCTCTTAAGTGTTGCCCTAGAAATGAAAGCAAAAAGCAAGAATTTACAAGATAGGGGTGGGGGGGGCTGTGCATGCAGATGCCTGTATATGCAGGGACATACACACAAATACATATGTATATACCCGTATATTTGTTTTAACAGTATAATGAATTGATTTTGACCTTGGACAAGGGATTCCCACATACTGCTTATAGCACGTAAATGTTTCACTTGGATTTCTTTTGGAAATAGCTTGCAGTCCAGAGGAATTCCTGTCTACCAGTATCATCCCCACCTGCTTGCCAGGCTGAGTCACTGTATAGATCAGGTTTTGTGTTTGGGACTCACAGGATCGGTACAGGGTACTTTTCTGCTATAGATATAGGATTTCCTGACTTCTAACCTAAAGAGCAATCACACAACATGAGATAGCCACACACCAAACAATGGCAGAATGTTGAGCATCATTATTAATTGGTTTTGATTGAAACCAGCTGCCAAACATGAAGGGAGAGTCAATAAATCTAACGCCAACAGCAGCACCTGGTGAGCTGGGAGCCTTGGGGAGCAGGTGGCTGCAGAAGCTCTGCTGGCCTCCACGCTGGTTTGGGCTGCAAAAAAGTAAGTTCTGGAATCCAAAGCTTTTAAAGAAAGATTTATGTTGAATCTTTATCCATGCTGAAAGTATGAAAAAAATTTTCTGTGATTCTTAAGTCTCACAAAATTGTTTCATCTGTGTCTACGCCTCTTTGTATTTCTGTGCTAAGAATATACCTGTGAGCCAGTTTGCTAGCAGGAGCATTCATGGAAGCTGGGGTTATTTTATGAGCGGGGATAGTTTGCAAGCAGTTGCACATGCAGGTATCTTCACTGAGTCTCAAGGAGTTACTCTTCTGAGTAAAATTTACTTATGTAGTTAAGAAAATACACTGCAAAGGGATAGGTTCATCCCACAGAGAAAAGGCATGGGACATGAAATAAAAGTGGTTCCTATTCAAAGCATGAAGATTGAGCAGCTAAGTGATTGTATGCAAATTCTAGAAATGACTCGGACACTGAGATACCTTAAAAACCAAAGACAGCGTTAGCACTGGCTGTTAGCAGGCGGTGGCTGGAGAGAAAACTCCAGGGTTCGGGTTATTTGCTGCCAGGGCCCCTGCTCCGCTCAGCAGCCCCGTCCCCCAGCAGCGTCCCGGTTCCTGGTGCCCAGCTCCTGCCACCCTGCTGCAGCAAAGCTATCTGGAGCATGAAGTAACACAGACTGCAGAGTGACTGATGTAACGAGTGATCTAATTTCCCGATCGGTTAATCCCAAATTAAAATCCTTGTGGTAAGATTTAGGTCTTTGCATAGCATGAAGCTGTGGTTTAAAGAAGAGCCCTTCTTATAATGAAGTGACTCCCGTTAGCAGGGGACGGCAGCACACAGTATCCCTCATTAAGCAGTATCACTGCTCCTCCAAATGAAGAAAAATCCTTTAGATAGGACGTACCCGGGCACGGAGAGGAGATGCACAGCAAAGGCGCCAAAGTTAAGATGACTTCAGAGAGATGCAATTCTGTGCAGCAGCAGCACACAGAAACTATGCTGATGAGGCTTTAAAATAACACAGAGATAAATTTGTGCTGGAATTTTCATAGACGGGAAGTATTTCTCGCCCCCAAAGTCTGTGCAGGACTAACTTAATGTTAGTATAAGCTTCAGAGAAAGATAGATGTTGAGAGGCAGAGGTCACGGGGAAGAGCTCAGCTATGAACTGTGAGGATAATTGGAGGAGGAGGAGGGGGAGCCGGCAGCCGGCTCCCGTGAGATGCTGGGCACCGGCGCTGCCGAGGCTGGATGGATGGAGGGAGGGGGGGAAGCGGCCAGGACGTCTCCAGCCCGCTAACGGGAGGGCCCCTGGGATTCACGGGATCTGGGGAGATGAGGCTCCCCTATTTTTTCAGCTTGTGAAGTGTGCTGCGTTATTTAATTGTTAACCACGTGTTGGTTTGCCTGGAATGGCTTTCCAACAGCTGCATTCACAGGCAGCAGGCTTGGTCTCTGTCGTACAGTTTTGTCAGACTCTTTGGGCCCAGGGAGGCAGATTTTAAAGATGCTCTTGAAAGGATGCAGTGGTGGGGAGCCAGGGCGGAGGGGCTGTGGTTAGCAGGCAGCCAGCAGCACCCTGCTAGAGGCTCGGTGTCCACTGAGAGCCCAGTCTAAGCCTGTCCTGTGTGCTGGTCCGGTGGAGTTTTCCAGTGTGCAATGTGTGGAAAGGGACCCTCTGTGTCAGCAGCTCCCTGGGGGGTGGTCCGAGAGCGGGCGAGATGGGAAGGCTGCTTGGCTTTTCCAGCGGATTTGTTTCTAATTCCATCCCCAGCCATTTAAAGCCATCGAGTGAACAAACTAGCGACTGCAGCGAAGTATTAATTCTGCAGCTTGGCTGTGAACTTCAGGTACTTGCCTTGTGACTTCCACTAGGAAAATGCCAAAGCGAGGGTAACCTTTTGCAAGCGTCGGTTGTCTCAAAACATGACTCTGCTCCCCTTTTACAAGAACAAATGGCAACATGATGCGGGCAGGCGAAAGAGCAAACCCTTCACGCGCTTTCTGCAGCACGGTGCCCCGCTGCCTGACTCTCCGTCACCGGGGGCTGGACCGCTCTGGGCCAGGAGCTGCTCGGCAGATCCTGGCAATGGGGCCCAAAGGTGGCATCGGACACAGAATGTGGTTGATCAAAAAAGAGGGTTTCTGTCACTAAGGCGAGCGGTGTGTGAGGGTGCAGCCGCAGCAGCCACCGGCGCTGCCTCTGCCCTGGACCTTGCTGGGGGAGATGGGGCATCCCAAGGGCTCGGGGAAATAACACAGAAACCAGCTCCGGATAATTACAAAATGTGGGAGAACTGAAAATTACACCAGGGCAGCCTCTCTTCTTGTTCTCTTCTTTAATATTAGAGTTGTTTGAAGTGAATAATTTATAATGAGACTTCTCCTGTTGCCAAATTTAGATGTCTTTGGCCAAATTTCCTGTAGATTGTGCCTGGGCTGCTGTACTGGTGTGTTCGTTTCCAGCAGGAATGGCTTGTCTAATTGTATTGTGATTTAAATCTCACCCTTCCTTGCACAGACATCTCTTTCCCTCTTTGTCTTCATTCCTTCATTCCTGTTCCCACATTTCTTTGTCCTCATTCACGCCTGAGCTCTGTTCGTCCCCAGCCAAGTGCTCCTTTCCTTGTTCCCGGCCGAGCGCCTCTTTCTCCACTGCTCATCAGAAATGCCTGTTGGAGCTGTTCTGCTCTCCTGTACGTCTCGGTGATTTTCTACAGGCTTCTGCGTGTGATGATTGCTGTTTCTAGCGTAGAGAAAGCATCACCCAGCTGACAGGCTGATGGGGTTCAGGTCTGGGCACTGGAGGTCCATTCTTGGCCTTTCAAGGTTTATTGCAAACGAGGTCTGTAATAAGTTCAAACTCACTCTGGCTGTCTCTCTACCTGGAAAATGTGGAAATAGAGGAAATTAGCACAGCCTGCAGACTTCTTTGTTTCCTCGATGATGGGAAGTGTCCACAGGCAGATGCTTCTCTGTGGCTTGCCCTGCGATTGCGGGCTCTGCGCAGGACAGCACCCGATGTCAGACGGGCTGAGCCACCAGGGATTGTGTCACCTTGATTCATACTAAATGCAGAGTAATCGAACATGATAATAGCCTTAGAAAGTGCCATGTCACAAACTGTTTAAAGCACATTTCCTTTGGATTCATTTTTACGTACTGACAAGATAGGGTCATTGAGCTGACAGCAGCAGTTTGGAGCCAGGAGGCGATGGGCCTTGGCTGGCCGCGCTCCTCCCGGGCTGTCCTGCTTCTCCCCTGGCTGCAGCACAGGCTCCAGAGCTGCAGTGAGCATCCCCAGGCGCACGAAGCTTCGGTCGCTCCCCCCAGCGACCGCTCGAGCACAGCGAGTTCTTCTGTCTCCAGCTCGCGCTGCCTTTCCCATGCAATCTGTTTTCCACTGGTGCCCACTCCAGAAGGCAGCTTTAGGATCTTCATCATCAGAGACAAATTCTGTGCTGAAGTATATCCGAGAGATAAAATGTCGTTGTTTCTCCCTTTGATCATCTTAAAGGGACTGAACTCTGTTTATAAACTGTCACTCGCTTCCCTGTGTTGCTTGAGAAATTCTGATGAAATGCCTGGAGGTGCTACCAGAGAGATGATGGATGTGGGAAGCCAATAGCTTGGCTGCTTTTAATGCAGGGATGAATTAGGACCTAGTAAATGAATGCCTATTTCTAAAACAAAAACAAAAAAAGACAAAAATAGGGAATGAGGAAACATCTGCCTGCTCCACAGCGTGCTATGAGCATTGGCTACCGGTGCTCTGCACAGCCTGGAAGCTCGGTCTGGATCAGCACTTCCTTGCAGGGCTGCTGCTGCACGGGGTCACTCTGCCCTGTGAGATCTTCAGGGCAAGGACGGGCTCTAAGAAATCACCTTACATAGAGGGGAAAGTGGGGGTCCTTGCTAACAGCCTCCCAAAAGCACAGAGGGAATGTGGGGCAGATCACAGCATTTTGGAGTCTGTGCAGCTTCCCAAGACATCGCTGTCCTCCATTCTCCCTCTGCAGATCTGCTGTGCAGTCTTAGAGCCTAGAAACCCTTTGTGCCGCTTTATTCTCCTCTCTTAAATTCGTGGAGGCATTTCAGCTGTATTTTTAGTGATTTGACTGCCAGTTTTAATAAACAGATTAAACAAACAGGCAGGTGCCAACCACCCTTAAAGCCTCTCGCTTGCTCAAACAGTTGGCAGATTTGAATATTGGGCGATGAATTTAAGTGAAGCATTTCTGCTGATTTATTAAGCAGAGTTGCTCATGAAATAGCTGAGCTGGAGCAGCAGGCAGGGCGAAGGGGGGACGCGCAGGCAGGGCAGGCAGCACGTGGGATGCGAGGGCTCCTGCAGCCGTGGCTGGTGCTCTCGGATGCTTTGCCCTTGCAGACAGACTGCGCAGCTCAGCTCCCCTGCCTCATCGGTTGCAACCAATAATACAAATCTGCAGGGACCCTTGGTGATGGATCCCCATCCTCTGCAGAGACTGGGACTGGTTTTACTGGTTTGTGGCGGTCAGTGTGGGAAGTGCTGTGTGCCCCCCATTACAGCTCCACTGCATGCCTCTCTGGGGTGAGCGTTGGTATTTGGGGAAGGGTGATGGCAGGGGAAGGGGTTCAAGGTCCCAGTTAAAGCCAGCGGGGAGCTGGTGTATCAGGAGTATGTATAAATAGCTCAGGGCTTTCACCCAGAGGTGGTGAAGCCTGTCGAGCTCTTTCTGCATAACCGGAGGTATTTAAAAGGTGGCAAACGTGCGTCCTGAGAGATGGAAATGGATGGTCAACTCTGCTGGCAAAGAGGACTGAAGAGGGAGGCGACCGGGAGAAGCGGGTCAGGATGGGATAAGATCTCATCTATCCTGACACAAAACTTAACATGCCGCCTCCTCGTGAGGCTTGCAGCTTGTTTACTTTTCGGTCAAAACAGGCCTTAAATTTCTTGTTTATCTTTTTGCAGTACATTCATAAATTGTAATCTGCGATTTCTTTTGAATAATTTATGGAAAGCGCAAATCACATTAAGCAGTAATCACCTAGGAAATGGCATAAGGAACAGGGGATATTGAGTTTAACCTAGACCGTGGTTACAGAAGCTGCGTTTCAGCGCCCGTGGGAGTCTTCCTGGGTGCTGTGAATGCGATTTTCTGGCCACAGGCACGTTATCGCTCCTGACGCGCAAGTGAGAGGCGGCCAAAAGCTTCTGGAACTCCTTCAATTGGCCTGGAGTTCTCATTTAATAAAGCAAGTGACCAAACCCACAGTACATGGGTTGTGATGCTGTTGAAGCACTCCGTGCCTGGGAGACTCTCTTTAGCTCAGGCAAGAGCAGACGGGGCTGCAACACCCACCCAGCAATATGAACGATAACAGCTCTCCTGGGAATGCCTTTTTGATGGCTCCTAAACTCTTCTTGCATCCTTCTCCTACTGCTTGTGCGAGTGGGGACGCTGAAGGATCTCCCCAAACCCTTCTGCTCCGCAGCCCGGTAGGTGTTGTGTACAGGTTATCTGCCACCCACCGTGGAGCCGAGAGGCGGCACGGGAGGCCCTGCACGGTCCGAGGCTGTGGGGAAGGATCTGTCCCATCGCCTGCTGCTGCGAGGCTTGCTCCACATCTCAGGAAAGCCCGTGCAGCAGCGAGGGCGGGGGCTGGGGGTGATGGCATGCACATTCCTTTGCAAAAAGAGAAATATAATAATATTTGGCTCTGCTCCGACTTAGCCTGCTCTTAGCTCTTTGATGGGAAAAGGTGTTCCCTCCTCCCCTGGGACAGGCGCTGCCGATGTGCTGGGATGGTGATTTCTTGCTCCATCCCATCCTGCCATGCACAGCACAGATCCAGTAGAGCATCCTGGCTTCTACAAATCGTCCTCACCACTTCCAAAGCCGGCTTCGAGTCCCAGCCTGTTCAGTATGCTTCTCTTGTGTGAACCTGTTTATAGGCAAAATTACGCTGTCCCAGAGTGCAGCTGCAATAACTTTTCCAGCATTTCTTTGGGTGCCGCTTTTACTTAGCAAGCTTAGAAAATACCCTGTCAGGCTGAGCTAGAAATGCAGCTTTTCCTTCGGACTAGAGATTTCAGCGGTCCTCAGCACAAACATGAAGAAACCCAAACCTGATGGCTTTCAGGGTAAAGCCTGCTCTGTATTTCTCATTGCCTCAGCACAGTCTGGTTATTCGCTGCAGCTTGTTAGGAGCAGCAGTGGTATGGATGGATTGTACTGTGAAGTCAAGGCCACCAATTTCCAGCTTGAAACCAATGTTAGCTTTGAAAAGGTTTTTCTAATTCAATAATTTTAGGCAGCAATTGACGGAACAGTCTGGAGAGAAACAGAAAAACAGCAAAAAAAAAAATAGGCAGGGATTAGGGTGGACCATTTATCCTGCCCTCCTGCTCTGGGAGGTGGTCGGCCATCCTTAGGCGAGCCCTAGCAGACACGTCCAGCTAATTCCTAAAAGCCTGGCAGGGATCCCCCGGCTCCCCAACACCAGTAGATCCGCGTTTAGGGAAGGGGCGAGGCGCGGTGCCTCGAGCTGGCCATGAGGGCCGCAGGGCTGGCAGAGGCAACTCGCGGGGCCCCCGCGGCCGAGAGCAGCCATCGCCCGTGCGCAGGGATGCTGCCAGTCAATACTCATTAGCAGCGAGATTGTTATTGCCCTCTCCTTAGATGCCAAATTCTTGCCCAAACAATCCAGTTATATTTAAATTGCTTTAAAACCATTAGAGATAATCAATTCGCATTAAAGATCTGCAATTCTCAGCAATCAATTTACTTGTCTGTCTGCAAAGTTTTCCCGGTTTGAGGAAGTTCCCCGGCGGGTGGTTTACGGGGTGAGAAAGGTTGGTGTGGTTGGCCCCAGTCCCCTAGCGAGGGGCTCCTCGCCCGCTGGGTGAGCCCCGGGGAGCTGCCGGAGGGCAGGCGAGGGGCGACGGCAATGACCGCTGCTTGGCCAAAAGGAGGGGGGAATAAAGGAAAAAAACCAAGGAAGGATGGAAGTCGAAGGAAAAGCTGTTGTTCTCTGTATGTTTGCAAGAGGAAAAGAGGAGAGAATGGATTTATCCATCCAGCAGGTAGGGATATGAGGAAAAAAAATTCAAATTGATCAAAAAATTAAATATTCATAGGACATTATTCATTAAGATTCATCTTGCCAAGTGGGTGAAATGAGGCAAGGGAAGAAATTAGCTTGCTTGAGAGTGTCAAAGTGATTATGTGATTAAATTGCAATTTATAATTTCTCCTTCAAAAATGTTACTCCTTGATTTGTGTTTCTGCCCCCTCTCTATTTTTCTTGAAGTCTCCCATTATGTGTGTATGATCAGCAAATGCATAGGGCTTGCCTTAAAGAAAAGCCTGCAGACATCTTCTGCACGCACTTGTGCGGGGCCAGCAGACCCGTGTCCCCAGCACACGTCCTCTGCCAGCTCCTCCCGAGATTTATTTTTCCTAGAGGCTACTTGCACATCTCGTGACCGCCCTCCCCGCAGACCCCCGGCTTCATTTACCCATTTCACAAGCTCATCTCTGCAGCCGTAGGAAGGAAGCAAGCCCTCGGCTTTTCAGACTGTTGTACAACGTAATCCATCCTCGCGCTGGATACATGAGGAGATTTGGTGCAGAAAACCGGTGGTTTGGTGCTTGCTTCTGTAATCCCCCCCGATGCTGGGGAGGCTGCGGCTCAGCCCCTTCCACGCGCACAAACCTGGCTCCGTCGGCATGGTCCAGACGTGCTCAGTGCAGGCAGCAAAAGCAGGGAAAAAACTTGTCCTAATATTTCATTCTCATTTAAAGAGCTCAGCCTCTTGTTGTTGTTGCGCCTAACCTAGAAAGGGGAGCTATTTCTTTTTTGCTGCCCAATAAAGATTTAGTGGTGTATGTTGGCTGTTTGAAAAAATACAATACTAATTCATGGCTTGTTTATGAGCAGCACAAGCCTTGCACAGGTTAATTAGTTGAGGCAGGCTTTTCTTCAAGTGAATGAGCAGGCGCGGGGTTTACAGCTCTGTCACCCGGTTTATTTGTTCACTTTCTGTTTTATTTGGAAATACACAACAATAAATAAAATCAACCATGACAAGGCTTATGTCTGCAGCAAACATTTAAGCCCTGCCAAGGTAGCAATCTGCAGAATACTTGCAGTTATCAGCCCCGCAGGAGCTGGGTGTCTCTCCTGAGCAGAGGGAGAGGCGCGTGGGGGAGACGGGAGCTGTGCGCCGTGGCAGCGGAGAGGGACGGGGAACGGGGGGATGGATGTGAGAAGTGAGCGTGCGGTGTGGGCTGCACAGACACCAGCAAAACACATCGGCTGCTGCTTGTAGGGAGAGAAATCCTCATGCCTGAGCCGTCTCTGCGGGCTCTGCCCAGTTCCACTGAAGCTGGTTAATCTTTGCTAACAGCCACCCTTCTCTGATCAAACATTATTAGTGGATAGATGGGCCGTTTGGAGGAGATGAAAAAGAGTTAACCTTGGCTATTAAGCCAAGCATCCAGGTCGTGATGAAATTAAACACTTCACCACTCGTAGGGCAAACATCCGAGTGAGAGCTGGAGCCCTGGGAGGGAGGGAGCTGCAGGGAGGAGGTGGCAGAAGGAGTTAGAGGGGCTTGGAGAGCTTGGTCCCTGCAGACGCTGCAGGGCTCAGAGCAGCTGCTTCCCTAAAAGAAAGAGCTGCAGAGAGGTATAAAATAGCAAATATTTCCAATGAGATGCAAAGTTTCTGAAAATCTGCAAATCTCATGTACAACAGCCGCTCCCCCATCAGCCGTCATGAGAGAGTACGCGCCGGTCAGACCCTGCCGTCCCGAGCTGGGCGTACGAGCCATCTCTGCAGCAAGGGCTGGGCCAACGTGCAGGCATTTCAAACCAAACACCAGACCGCAGAAAACCCTGCTGTGGATGGGCAGCGTTACCGCTGCCTGCTGCAGAGCCCGGGGTAGCTGCTGAGTTGTGGGTGCAGACCCAGCCCTCGGAGGGGACGGGCTGGAGGAGCAGCTCTACAGGAGCAGCCTGCTGTCAAGAGGAGCATTGCTCCCTCGCAGCGCCATCTCCTTACCTCTGGTTAACAGCGTTGCTCTTGTAATTGCTGTTACTTTAATCATTACACTGAGTCCCAAGAGCATCCCCCATTTATTGCCAAGCCATTGAACTGCCAGGCTGCTGGCAGAGGAATGGGTTTTTCTGAAGGAGTCCATGTCTTAATCCAAAAACATGTGCCACTGACCTTTTGCAGTCACTGTCTAAGAGAAGTACTACCTGCTAACCGAAATGCTGTGTTCTTGGGACGGAAGAATGACAGAGCTTTGTCTGGACCAACACAGCGTGAAAAAGTACAGGCTGGTCTCCGGCACCCAGGATAAGGGGAGGACCGGTGAGCAGAGAGCTGGAAAGGAGGAGTAACTCCAGCAGTGCCGGGGGGCTGGCGTCGTGTGTGCAGGGGCATCTTCTTGGCAGCACAGAGGTGTCGGGGTCTTCTGTTGCGTTTCTCCTTCTCTTACCTTTCCCCACGTGCATGGACAGCGCAGCGAGCTGCAGCGCAGAGAAGATGGCTGAGGAGCAGCCTGGGTTGGGGATGTGCGGGGTTAATGCTCCACGTCATTTTGGGGACAGCGTGTCCCTCGTTTACTCTTGCTTTCCCTTCTCTTATGCCTGAAACGAAGGCATAGCAGACAGGGCAGGTAACGGAGCGAGGGAGAGGAACAGGCTGATGCATCACTGGATCTGAAAGGAGAACGCTCCCCAAGTCCCCAGCATGGAAACCCAACAAGAATATCTAATAAAGCGCAGGTTCAGGCTGATAAAGTTAGAGGTAGAACATTGGAAAGACACCGAGCTCAAGGAAAACTCAGCCCGATTAAACTGCTTTAAATCAGTTTACTTGGTTGTTTCTGCTTCACTTGCAAGACATCGTTATAATTACTTGGCATCGGCAAGCCATTACTCAGAGGTTCTGGGCCAGGGTAGCAGAAGACATGATTGTCTCATAAACCTAATGAGCCATATTGATCACCGGAGGATAAGGACTGAGCTATAAACAGCCCATATTCTTTATTTGTCTAGTTGTTAGATCTGTATTTGCAGCCCAGACTTGACAGTGAGTTATGCAGGGATGCTGTGTGCTGTTACGTTGCTTCTCACATAAAGCACAGTTAAGCATTTACATCCCCTTCCCTTGTAACCAAAATCAATAATGGATGGAAAGTGAATTTGGACCCTGCTTTGAATGCTGCCTCCATCTAAGATGATGTTGGTGGGAAGTACAGCCCCGTGCGTTCGTGAGCTAACGACAGCGGCAGTTCGGGAGTTACGACACTTCTGAAGTCCTCTGCAAAAGGAAGGTCCATCGCCAGTCAGTACAGCACGGTTCTGCTGGCCTCTGCCCGTTAAAGGAGAAAGCGTTTGTGGTGGGAGTGAATGCGTGTCCCTGCTTTGGAATTCGATGTCTGCTTCCAGGATAGAAATAAATCAATAGAAAATTGGAATTAGATCAATTATTAAAATCGTCCAGTTCAGCCTTTCTGAAGAACACATGCCCTGATTGCACAGCAGGGCTTTGGCATCAAACCAGCTGCTCCATTCCGCGCTACAGGACAGCCGTCTGGTTAGGGCCATCCAGTACGGAGCGGCCCCAGCGCTCCCAGTTAAACCCTTCCAGTGGTCAGCTACTAATGCTCTCCTAACAAGAGGAGAGCTGATCCAAATCAGCTACTGAATGTTTCCATCCTTCCCACTGCAGCCTGCCCGGATCCTCTGCGTGGATCAACGTCTTCACCTCGAGGTGTCACCCAGCCCTACAGCTCCGGCCCGGGGTGACATCCCCTCTCCTCCGACCCTCGGGCACCTGGGCGGGGGGGTTTGCTCGATGCCAGACGAAGCTCGCGCCTGGCCTCAGCGCTGCCGACGCCTCCTGCGAGCCCCGGCGAGAGCCTCCTCCCTCTTTGGCCACGGTTCACAAACCTCCTCAGCTCCTGTCGGCCAAACCCCTTCAGACGTCGGCTCCGCGCTGGTCGGGGGATGTGGTGCCCTCAGTCATCCCGCGACTGCGCGGAGAATTGGATTTTCTGAAAATAGAGGCGCAGCGCATCTCTGTGAGTGAAGCCCCGATTAACCCGTTCCCTGCTGGCTCCCCTGCCCTTCCCCCGAAGCCCCGAGCAACGGGAACAGCGGGGAACTCTCGTGCTGTGGTCGCTGCCGCGCAGTGACTTTCGGAGCCGGCGGGCATCGCTGCACAGCGCACCGCGGCCACGTTATTTTCTCATTGTTTCTTGTGAACGCAATAGGATTTGGGTTTTAATTTTCCCTGCTCTGATGGATACATCAAACCTTATGAACATTTCGCTCCCTCAGCATTTGGGGTTCAATCAGGACTTTTTTTCCCTCTTCGCCTGGCAGTTGTTAGCGCTGGAGGGTGCTGGTCAGGGCTGCCGCAGCTCTGCCATGAGAAGCCGAGCACGGCGGTCCCCACAAAACCAGGACAGATGCATTTTTATTCTGCATCCAGCACGTTTCTGCCTCTCCACTCTGAAGGAGGCACACTACATTTGGTGTTGCTGGAAATTACTTTTCTGGGTTTTTTTAAGCTAACTGTATGGAAACTGGAAGGCGTTAACTCTTCTTTGCTAGGCCTGTGTGGGAGCAGGAAAATGGCAAAAGCATCTCTTGGTACTGAAGTGGCCACAGAATCTTCTTCCCCACATTCAAAACTCCCGTCCCTGTAGCGGTGGTTTGGCTCGGGGACAGAAGCGGTGCAGCAGGGCTCCTCCTGCGCTCGGACGCGCGGAGCAGGACAGTGCCCTCGGCCCGAGGGGACCCGCACACCTCCCCGGGTCAGTTTTCTGGCACAGGAGCTGCAGCTCCTGTGGAGCCGTGTTCATCTGTCACCCGCGGATTCCCACCTCTGCAGCCGCACAAAACTCCCAGCCCCTCCTAACACCCCAGCTCCTTGCAAGTGGAAGGGTTTTTTCTGTAGAGCTTTTTTCTGTAGAGCTTTTGCCAGCCATCTACTCAAGAGATTTTTTGTTGTTGTTGTTGGGTTTTTTTCTCCCTGAAATCAAGAAAAAAAAAACCTTCTGGAAATCCTCTGTATTTTCTGTCTGTGCTACACTAGTTGCGCACCTTGAACTCCGAGGGGCCCGTGGCATGACTTTATCTGTCTTGTGTGGTCCGGGAATGATGCTGGTGAGCAGCCAAGCGTGCAGGAGCCAGCTCCGCGGGCTCAGCTCTCCCCTGCACCGCAGCGTTTCCAACTGGGAAATGGCTCTACCGTTCCTGCTCTTACCACAGCTCTTTTAATTGGGAATGACTCTGAACTGCAAAATGTGGGCCTTACTCGGCATTTTATACCTTCAAATGAGCGACCTTTGATGTTGTGTCGATTAATTATTCGTGTAATGGGAGTGCTTTGCTGCCCCAGATCGTAACAGGGCCACTCGGGGGGCTTGGGGGTCCTTGCCCAGAGGACCCTGCCGTCCCCGCTGGAGGTGGGAGCCTTAGGGTTACAGCTGGGGTGGCCCTGGCACATGGTTCCTTACTGAATCCGGGGGTTTGGTGGTGCTGAGAGGAACAGCATCGGTTCGGATGCTCGAGGGACATGAAGCAGCTGCAAAGCGCCGAGCTCAGCCTGCCCAGCAGCACGGCGCTGGTCCTCGCCCCGGTCCCCGGGGACGTGCTCAGAAATGCTAGTTGCACAAAACAGTTGAAATGAGGCAGTAGGAAATTAAATATGCTTATTAGAGCTAAAAATAGCAGCTCTGTTCTTTGGTGATGCATGAAAAAAAGCCCCTTGTACCAGAAAAATACTTTGGGCCTCTGCCAGGCAACAGACACAAGAAACCTTTTGCTGCCTCGCTGGGGGAGCTGGTGGCACTGCCTCTGAACCTTGGCGGTCCTATTTTTAGCAGCGGATCAATGTAGGCTTTTCTGCCCGTGAAGGCAAAGGCAGGCTGCCCAGCCAGCATGGCAGGTGTGAAGAAGCCTGC
Organism: Platalea leucorodia; assembly: GCF_965183815.1. Taxonomy (NCBI): domain Eukaryota; kingdom Metazoa; phylum Chordata; class Aves; order Pelecaniformes; family Threskiornithidae; genus Platalea; species Platalea leucorodia. The sequence continues at coordinate 4,225,592 of NC_138841.1, forward strand.
GTTAAATATTAATCCGTGTTAGACAAAGAGCCATTTCGTCTCTGTCACTCGGGTGACGCAGATGGAAAATCCACGCGGGCTCTCGAGGGCGGTGGTGACGAGGACGGGCTCGGTGCGGCAGGGGCACGTGCGGCACCTCGCTGACCTGGCAGCAATAAGGCTCTGCCATCTGTGAGGAGTTCCCCCTCCCTGAGCCAGCGATGAGCCTTGGGCTGAGTGCTTTGGTGAGTCGCACTGACTGATGGCCCATGGATTAGGTGACAGATGTGGGTGGAGATGGCGTATTCTCGAGCAGGGCATTGGGTACCGCTTTGAACCCGCTGTCTGAGGAGCTCAGTCCTCCTGATAATTAATTAACCTCAGCAATGCCCTTTTTCTTGCACTGCCTGTACTGTCGACCAGTACTACCGTCCTCATCCTTGATGTGGGGAAACTGCGGCAGGCAGGGATGACACATCTCTTCTGTGTCCTCCAAAGGGCAGCAGAGCCAGTGTTATCTTAGCTGCCGATCCAGCCATTTAATACACATTGCTCCTAAAGACTTGTCTTGTTCAGACAAGCTACAAAGCTGCTCTTTTCCCGATAGCTGCTTTCCTTCAGATGCAGCTTAGAATCCCATTTCTGCCTGTGTGAGAGGGAGCCGAGACAAACCAGCTCCATCCCCCCGGGCAGAAGGTGCAATGCTGCACCCCTGTGGGAACTGGGAGCCTTGGACATCAAACCTGGGATCTCTGGGTGAACGTACATGAGCTTTCTGTGATCTACAGCATCCCCGTCTATGCCTACGTGTGGCCCAGGCACCAAAAGAGGGGGGAAAAAAGGGGGTCCTGGGCAGGCGGTGTATGAGCCTTCTTTCTCAAACCCCTGGAAGTGGTGGTGGTGCAATTCCCTGTGACAAGGCATGGGGAGAGCTGAGATTTCTCCAGCTTGCAGGGATCCTGGAGTTGTATTTTGTAGATAACAAGCAGTCAGCACTGTCGCTTCTTGCAGGCAGGTTAATCCTCTAAACTTGAAATGCGTTTCATCTGGAAGTAGGTATATTTGATCGTACAAGGGGGGAAAAAAATAAATAGGAGCCCCATGCAAATAGGAAATTATGCAAATCACCTTTTATATTAGACTGATAAAGTTTGTGGCTGCTATTTCAACTCACGTTGCCTGAATGCAAATTCTAAAGTAATCTGCTAAATGTGAGCAAGCCTGACATGCATGATAATATCAGGCCAGTTCCCTCGGTCCCCTGTGCTGTAGGGGCTACGCATCGCTCTCCGCGCGAGCATTTGGCTTTTTGCAGCAGCTGCGGACGTTGAGCGAGTAGCATCCTTTCTTCTTGCTGAGCAAATTGCCATTTCGGAGCCCACAAAGCTAAGCCTGGAAAGCAACTTCTTTCATCCAACAAAATAGAAACGGTGAAGCCATCAACGACAGCAGCTTTCCGTTCAAATGTCTTCCTTTTCCCATTCCAGCCCTGGGCTGATGGGGAGCACAGGGCGCCTGCAAGCTCCGTCCGTGGGGGTCCTGACTGCGCCTGGGGCAGCAGGGAAGTTGTAGCAGCTCCCGTGCTCTGGGCACCAACTGGTGTCTGAACAATGCGGTATTCGACCGATACTCACCCAGGTCTGGTTTATACCAGCAAATGGCTCTGGATCCTACCTGGGGTCCCAGGGACCGGCTGGTGGGCAGCAGGGCACGGCGAGCCTCCCGCAGACCCTCCAAACCGCCCGGCACGACGCAGCGCTTAGAGCTTCCTGGACACAGCCTGTGGCCTCTCCGCTCCACGAAAGATTGCAAACAAGGAGCATCACTTCCAAAAATAATCGCCCATTAGCAATATGAAGGATCTTGACTGGAGAGCACCACTGCTTCCCTCTGTGCTGGGTGGAGCAAAAATCTCCATTAGCTGCTGTTAGTCCAGTTCCCTCCAATATCATACATATTATAACAATATTATACACCCTTTTTGACATTTTCCTTAACTGTCTTCCTGCTCTCTGCCTGGGAGGGGAGTGCTGTTCAGCACCGGCCAGGGAGGCTTTGCCCACTGGTTCGCAGGGACCATTAGCTGCCTCGACAGCGGCCCTTAGATTTACTTGCGTTGGCTTTATGGAAATTTGTCCTCTGAGCTCCCTTTTGCACTGGTGGTTTTTCAGGAAGACCTTTCACATGGCTGCAGCAGAGCTGCCAGCATAATTCTGCATGCACACGAGCAAGCCCGGGGACTTTCAGCACTGAATTAGCAGACTCCGAGATGCAGGCAGGCTGACCTGGAATTAATAGGGGTGGCCACACAAGTGTCCTCTCGTTATTAAACTGAATGAGTCATTTTTTCAATAAACTATTCTATGTGCTAGAGAAAGGGTTTCCTGGCTAATAAAAACTCAGCTGTATTTTCTCAGCAGATGTAATAAAATGAGAACTTGACCAAGTTCTGGAGCAGTGTCCAAGACGCAATCCATCACCCGTGACGAGGCTCGAGCTCCCTGTTACGGCAGCGGTTGATGCTGGAGGCGCTTCCCCACGAACCAGCGATTTCCTGAACCGCGGAAGAGGGCTCGAGCCCGATTCCTCTTGTGCTGATTTAATGCTATTGTGACTTTGCTGAAGTGCAGGGTAATTTATGCTTTCTGGGAAAAGAATATGCATTTAATGAGAGAGTTTTAAACCTTCCCGCTACCAGATTGAAACAGTCACCCCGTGTCTTCCCCAGGTGTTTCTCATGCGTACCTGTAATGCATTAGCCCGTTCCCTGCGGTGTTCATATTTAAACAAGGACTTGCCCTTGCGTTCCATCTCCTGTACTGACATCTTGCTGGAGCCGTCCTGCTGCACCCTGCTCCTTCATCTGTAGAAGGAAAGTAATTTTCACCAGTCACCATATTAATTTTTTAAGATCTAAATCTGAAAAGTAAGAAATATTATTGAATGGCTGGCCCTGCTGCTTCCTTCTGCCTTTGTGTTATTAAATGTTAGGGAGAAAATACCAGCCTTGGGTTTTACTGCTGCCCAGATCTTGTTGGGGTTGGTTTGTTTTCAGAAATATTCTTTTTTTTTTCTTCTCCCTCACTGCCACTGTGAAAATAGCAAGGGCCTGAGAGAGGAAAACTAAATATGCTCCTGGTGTTTGACTCTATTGTTTATCTTGCGTTTTAATCTCTTTGCGGAGTGCACGCGTGGAAGGGCTCTTGATTTCCCTCCCGTTAACGTCTGACAGCTCTTCGCAATGACCGTGCCCTTCTGCGTTACGCTCTAGGGTCTCATTTCCAAACTGGCAATGGTTGAACGCCTCGGCCCGCGCCGCTGACAGACGACGGGCTGATACAGCCCGGGGCTCGAGGAGCAGGGACGGCCATGCCGAGAGCGGTTCTTTAACAACCGCAACGCACCGTAGCAGCAGCCCTGACCTAACACCCAGGTGCAGAAGTGGGTGACATTTCCAGCCCCACGCAGCTCGCCCTCGCTGTTGTGGTTGTTATTATTGATGGTGTTTGGGTCTGAGGCTCGGCTGGCAGCGGGCTCCTCGCAGCCTGGCACAGCTTGGTGATGCCCCCTGCAAAGAGGGGAGGCTGCAGGGGCCAGAGCCAGTGGCTCGGTGGTCCTCGGCAGGTCACTCCCAGCCGCCGGTGCTGGGGATATGGGATTGCTGCCATAAAACCGTCCATTTTCAAACACAAACTGCTGCACTGCTGCACCATGCTCTTTGGTAGGGTCCACTTGAGCTCATCTCCGGGGGAAGCAGCGTCTCTGGTTAATGGATGAGAGGTTTGACAACAGCACAACAAATTTGTGAGGAGCAGAACAAGAGGCTGCGGTGTTAAAAAGCATCCATCCGTTACTGCGCATCCATCGCACGGTGGCTTCCTGCGGGCAAAATGCATCCCACCCCTGGCAGCAGCCGGGAGGCAGCCGGCGCCGGGCAGGGCTGGTGGCCGGACCCTCCAGCTGTGCTTTGGGCTAGTGGGACTCAGTTCCCGGCTCAGCCCTGGGCCCAGCCGGTGTGTGCAGCCCCCTTCCCCGAGGTGGCTGGGGCATCCAGGTGACCCAGGCATAAGGACATGGGGACCCTGGCCGTCGGCAGGAGGGGAAGGCAGCGCAGGCACAGGGGTTGGGACAGCAACAGCGTGCGGCTGCCTGGGCTCGGGGCATCGCTCCGAGGTCAGATGAAGAGCGAGGGTTGCAGATTATCTATATTGGCAATTTTAGAATAAACTGCTGCTGGAATCCTTCCCCGTGAAAGGCAGAGCCTGTGAATGTCAAAGGTTTCTGAAAGTCAATAACCAGAGACGTGTCTGCTCTAGGCCGTCCCTGGAAACAGGGGATGGAGGGAGGAGAAATGTCAGATGAGCAGCTCTGATCTCGCTTCCCCACGCTCCTGTGGAATGAACCCCTAATTGCCTCTCAGCCGTGGGAGCCCGTGCTGGCAGGCTCCAGGACGGCTGGGCTGGGACAGCCGGAGCTGGCAGAGGGCTCTGTAAAACAGGAAAAAAAAAACCCGCCTGTGAAAATCTGCTTCTCGTTTTCCGCCTTCTTGAAATGCTGAGTGCAAGAGGAAGAGTCAAACCTCTTCTCCCTGAGCAGGAGCCTCCAAAGGGCCAGTCTGGCTGCAGGTGAAACACCGCCGGCAACGTTGCTTTACCTGCTCTCACCTTCGCTTACGCTGCAGCGCGCGCAGCACTGAGGACGGTGCACGGCTCCTTCGCGTGCCGGCCGGGACGCTGGCGGGGCGAGCTGGGGGACGGAGGAGCTGGGGCACCTGGGTGCCCCCGCCTCGCTGCCCGCCGGTCCCACCCGAGCCTGCTTACGCTGAGAAAGCACTTGAACAGAGTAAACACATGATTAGTAAATGTTATCGGAGCATTAGGTATGTGAGCGGCGCATAGCAGAAATCGTGCTTATAAGCAGCCTCCAGGACTCTGTGCGCTACGGTTTAATCGGGTATGAAATCACATTGATCTCATAGCTGCCTTCCATAAGTTATTTATAAGTGAAGTCCTAATACAGACTGGGGCTCTTATTATTCCTCCTGACTTGCCTCATTGCCCGTGGCCTTTAAAATGTTCCTTTCACATCTTCTTCCTTCTCTTCTTCCATTCCCCCTTTGCCAGCTCAGAAATAATCAAAGCAGGACCCATGTTCTCGGCTGACTTCTGCTCCTCTGTCAGAGCCGCATTAAAGCTGGCTGACGTCTGTCATGTTCCTCGGGAAAACAGGAATCTCTCTGGGGCTCTTGGGATCAGAGATTTGCTAGGGGCAAGGGAGAGGAGGGAGCCTGGCACATTAAATGGCTCAGAAATGCCCCGTGTTTGCTTTAATCTTGCCGGCCGGAGTCCTAGGGAAAGCTTTCCTCAGTGCCTGCAGCTCTTCCCCGCTCGCCCCTTCCCTGTAAGGATGTTGCTGAGAAACATTCAGAAAATCCTTCCAGGCAGAAGTAAAGTTTCTTTATATTCTTTCCTATTCTCACATTTCAGAAGACTTTGTGTGTTGTGGCTAAAGTTGCTGTTTCATAAAGATACCGCTCGGGAGGAGGGGGCTGGCTGGCAGCAGACGGGGGCCGTGTCCCTGCTCTGCCTCCGGGCTCTTTGCGCCCCGAGATGCACACAGCCGCTCCGTAATTCAGTCCAAAGGTCTATTTTGTTGCAGGATATATTTGTTGTGTATATATGGTAATGTGGCTCGTCAATCAGTATATAAATTGGATCAGTAGCCATCTATCACTTGCCGTGGCTGCGCTGGCCTGTCGTTGTGCATCCCACCCTGGGTCAGGACTGGCACTGCGAGCGCTCCCGCTGACGGTGCAAGGTGTGGGCACAGGCGAGCTGCCTTGCAGAGGGGCAGAGGACGTGCTTTGAGCAGCTACGAGGAGTTAGGCTAGAAGGCATGCTAAAAGCGTCGGGGGTTATTGATTCTCAGCGTTTTTGCAAGTCTTGGCTTTGGGAAGGGGCTGTGAAGAGGCTTTGTGAAGAGGCTGTGAAGAGGCTGTGAAGAGGCTTTGTGAAGAGGCAGTTCGCTGGCTCCCAGGCCGTGGGTCTGCTGAATCTCCTCTGCCTCTTGTTCCCAATCCCCAGCAACTCCGCATCTCGACAGCACTTTGTAGACGAGAGGAAACCGCCTTGCGGCACACTCATCCTTGGTGTAAGTAGCCGCTAGTGAATTAACCCAGAATTTCTGGCCATAGTGTAATTTTCCCAGTTTGGGGGAGGGAGGAGGAGCTGAGCACAACAGCAGCTGGTCACGAGAGGCTGCTGGAGGACGGATGCTGCAGAGCACCGGCTCACTGTTTTCTTTCTGCCCCATTGATCCCCATTAGGAAAGCCCTTGGTGCGGTGCTGCCTGCTGAGAGAAACCCTTCTCAGCACATTAACATAACAGCAAAGCTGGCACACAAATAACCGACAAAAGCCAAGAAATGCAGAGCCAGAGGGAGCTGCTTGAGGATTTTGCCGTTGCTGGCAGACTTAGTGTGGAGAGCTCAGAGACGCAGAGGCTAGGGATGAGGCAAGGGCCAAATTTCTGTGGGCAGAGGGCACTCCATGAACGGGCAAGTGGATAATCCGGATAACGTGACACCAGGACCTGAGTCACACACGGGAGCAGCTTTGGGAAGCCTGGACTCCCAGCTTTGCCTGGGCTGTGGCAGGAATTTGGAGCTGAGCAAGATCCCACGCTGTGTCTTGCAGATGGCTGTGCACAGCACCAGCCAGCGTGGAGAAGCAGCAGAAAGACCCCCGACTCATGCGCTCTTGCAAAGCTGGATCCAGCCTCTTCCCAGCGCTGTTCCCCCTCCCGTGACAGTGGCTTCCCAAGGACTCGTGTAGGGAAGGCTCGGGAAAACTGATTTCTGGAAGGGGCTGGAGGAAAATCTACATCTTGCGAGCTTGGTTTGTAAAGCCCCGAATGTGAGGTTTTCAGAAGAGATATAAATATATGCCTCCAAGGGCAAGGCTGGGATTGCACTGCTCTTGCTGCTGAGAGGAGAGGTCCGAATCCTAAATGTATTTCTTGTGGAGAGGCAGTGAGGTAGTTTTTAAAGACATATTTAAAGTCAGGCCACATATATCATTAAGGATGTGGGATTTTAAGAAGCTTTATTATTAATTAACATTTATATTACAGTAATGCCTAGGGAACCCTAAATGAAATCAGGGTCCCATTATGCTAGGGCTGAACAAACACACTGTGCAGCGCGGTCCCTGCTCGGAAGAGCGCACAAACCAGATCGACGGAACAGGCAAAGGAGACAAACTCGGAGACGAGCAACGCGACCGAGTTTGGGGCAAGTCCTCAGCCGACGTCCCAAATGAAACATTGCCATGTCCGCTGCGACACCCCTTATGGTTCCCTCTGTTAATTCTTCTTTATTGATCACCCTGTGCATTTGAAAGCATCAGCCTGTCTGGAGAGCTGTCCTGTTACTGGCCTGCCCCGTGGAAGGCGCAGGTGGGCGCAGGTGGCCCTGCGGTGCCAGAGCTGCCTGTCCTGGGCTGGCTCCTCCACTGCGGGCCTGTGACCTTGACCTTCTTAACCGCCCGTGTGAACGGCACTTGGCAGTGCAAGAGCCCTGCTACCCATGGGTACGAATGCCACTGAAACATAAGGTTACCGCTGTAGGCACCAGCTGTTCATCCCCCTGTTTTGATGAGAAAAAAAAAAAAGTGAAGCATGGAAACTACTGGCTGCTGTCCTGCAAAGAAAATACACCCCTGTATCTGCATTGCAACAGAGGCTGAAATGTGAGCAGTTACTATCCCGGGTGTTATTTTAGCTGGTTGTGTTTCTGCGTAAACCAAGACTTAGCATTTGCATATTTTTTTTTTTCCTTCAGTGATAGATCCAACACATTTTGCAAGCTGTCTGCAGGAGCGTTTTCTGTTTCCCAGATGAAGTAAGATGGAGTGCAGAGTCCTCCCCGTGCTCCTACAGCACAGGGCATTGCTGCCTGGGCTGCAAGGTTTGCTCCTCCTCTGGAGAGGCTCCCTCCTCTCCAAAGGTGCAGAGTTCTCCCTAAAGATACCGAGTTCCTAGAGCAGCCAGCGTTTCTTATTCTCAGATAACACCCATAGAGAATCATAGAATCATAGAATCGTCAAGGTTGGAAAAGACCCTTAAGATCATCGAGTCCAACCGTTAACCCAGCACTGCCAAGTCCATCTATACCATGTCCTCGAATAGAGCTGTTTTCTACTGTCTTCCTCTATACCCTGTGATGCAGCGTAACTTCTGATTTTTGCATCCTTGGTAACTGACTGCAGGCTGTCTGTTGTGTTACCAGAAGACCTATGGTAGGCGAAGCGCTTCCGCTGTATTCCCCAGATTCAGCTTTTTGCGGTGCCGATTCCACCACCAGCAGTATCTCGGTAGGCGAGCTGCGTGCTTCAGCGGGTTCCTTTTCTAGAAACTTTTCTGCTCTGTGATCCCCCTTCAGTGCTTGTGAAATGGCCAGCGAAGCCCTGCACCCCGGGCTGGTATTTGCTCCTGAGAGCTCCGTGCAGGCGGGTCTCGCCGGAGCCGGGGGCTGGAGCTGGGCGAGGAACGAGGGGAGGCCGCTGCCTGCCAGCACCGCAGCGCGCAGGCTGCAGCCGCGCCGAACACCGGGCGTGCAGCTGGGCTCCTCCGCCCGATCCTCCTCTTGGGCTTCAGAAACTCAGCAGTCCGGGCCCCAGGTCCAAACCTCCGTTCCTGTGAATTTGCTCCTCCGTAGCACGGTCCAAAGCAGAACAAACCTGCACGTTCGACGAAAGCGGTTTGCTCCCCGCGACCGGGGCTGGCGGTGCTCCCCCATGGCGGGTACCAGCTGGCTGAGTTTTTGAGTTAATTACTTTCTTTTGAATGTTTGTGTGTTTGTTTTAGTGCTGTTAGGTGTACCATGCTGTAGTACAATTAATCAAGTGTCAGGATGCTTACAGCCCTTGTATAGGCAACTTTTATTAACTGCTATTTAAATTGAGATCGCTTTGCTCATGACAATGGGTTCGACCAAGCCTCCCCATCCCAAATCTCCGATCGGTGCAGTGAGGCTGGGAGAGCTAACCCTGCATGTGAATGTTGCAGAGGGAGGTTTTTTTCTCCTATTTTAAATGCAGGAAGAGATGCTCCAAGGCTTCAGAGAGTAATGTAAAATAATAAATGAGTTTCCATGAGGGAGAAATAAACCAAAACTATCCGGCCTGCAGGCGCAGCGTGGCTCAGCTCACCCCGGCTGCTCCAGACGCAGCAGCGGTGCAGTTCCCCCCGTCCAGGGCTGGAGCCCCGGCGCAGCCGTGCCGCTGCCGCGGGGTGCGACGTGCTCCTCGGTGGGGACGAATGCGGGGTGCGGGGCCATGCCGCTGGGCGAGCAGGCTGCCTGATGGCCAGCAAACACAGCCCAAACCACGAGCGTTTCCAGATGCATCCCAGATGAAGATCTAGGCTGGGTCCTTACCCCAGGGAGCACCCGTCTGCAGAGGACGAATGGTGCAAAGCCCTGAAAGGTTACCTCGGCTGTTAATTGCTGAAAAACACCTTTGGATAGAATATTTATATGCAAAAATGTTAACAAGTGCTCATCCCAGCTAGACGGTGCCCCAGCGCAGCGCTGCCCCGGCCCCGGGGGGGTTTGCAGGGCCCTTGGGTAAAGACCGCGGGCCCCCAGCACACGCTGAGGTTATTTTCTCATCATGAGCCTCTCGATAAAGAGGAGGAAAAAATCATTGTGATTGCAATGTCCAATTGTCAAATATGGTCAGCCTGGAAATCAATCCAATAAAAATGGAAAGCAGGGTGCTGGGGGCAGGGAGGCTGGGCTGGCAGAGGCAGGAAAAAGAGTTTGCTTGGAGACTTTAATTAAAATGCCATAAGAGGTTTTCAGGACACACAGCAGCTCTTCCTACTTTGGTGAAGAGATAAAAGCATCTCAGTAAATGCTGACACACTCTGGAAACATTTTACTGTTCCCAGGACAGTTGGGAGCTGCTGTTTGCAGCCTCCTCGGGGGTGCGGAGGTGACATTGCCTTCAATGGTTTAGCACAGCTTTCCCAGGGTGGCGAAGCCGCAGCATTCCCGCGACCTCTCCGCCTGGGAAGGCACGGTGGCAGTTGCAGGACGTGGAGCCTGGCAGGCTGGGGGCAGTTCAGACCTGGAAAAAGAGAGGTAAAAAAGACAGACACCCTGGCAAGGTTTCCAGAAGCTCCCGTTTAAAGCGCGCTGGAGCCTGGCTTGGATTGCTGAGCGCTTAAGCGGGCAGCCCCTCGCGAGCTGGCAAACCCAAAGCGATGCTTAAGGCCGTGGCTCAGAAGCCAGCCAGGGCGTGCGCTGGAAAAACCAATTGGTGAACACCAGAAACCTTAATGGGACTGAGTGTGTTTACTCATTAAGCTCAGCTCTGTTCCTCACTAAGATTATACAGTTTAAGAGCTCTGGTGCTTCACTGGAGAAGCTGGTGCTGTATCAAATTAACCTTTAGAAATACCACTGGAAAATACGAACATGTTTTCTTGGCAGTACTTGAGCAAACGTACTCGTGCACACTCTAACCGCCACTATCCAGCTACCAGAACGAGAAGAATGGTGTTAAATAATCCCCAAACCACCTCCATACAAAGTAGGATTATAGTGATTTAAAAGTTATAATAAATAGATTTTTTGTTTAAATGCCTGAGGTGTTTCATCCCTGACACATGGTGAAGGCAGGTAGGTGGGACACAGGAGAAATACAGGCTGGGACTAATGGCAAGAATAGTGCCGTGCAGAAATATATTGCTCAAAAACTGACTCGGTTTAAATAGTCAAGTTAAAAATAAGCTGAAAAAGAGAAGAGACCATGTTCACTATCAGAAGTAACAACCGTCAATATTCCAGGGCCCCACTCAGCAAGGCAACACTCTACAAAACAGAGAGAAACATTTTTTTCCCCCCAGATTACTCAGTAAAATAACAAAATACAGATTTGAATAATGTAAATTATTCAATAAATACTGTAAATACTGCATCTGTCCTGCAGGTACTTACTTAAGCTAATAAAATCCTCTGTTCTGGGTAAGAAGGTGGCAATTGCTGTGTAAAAGCAAACAGAACTCGCTCTGTTTTGCATCATTCAGAAAGAAATGCCAGATCAGGAGATGATAAATACCTACACGAACTGCCACACTTCAAACTGCGCATCTTAAAAGTATGATTTTCTTCTAGGTGTAGAAATTGTCTAACGAAGCATGCCTAATTTTGGAACGGATTATTTTTAGTATCTGCTATGAATCAGGCTGGTTGTCAATAGCGCAGCTACTTGGCAGTGCCGAGGCGGGAGGCTGTTGCCTTTTAGCTGGTTTAATGGCAGGGCTCCTCCCTCCACCTCAGTCCCTCCTGGTCTGTATTTGAGACCCTGCCATGAAAGTCTCCCATGGGCAAAGCCAGGCATCGCCTCACCTCAGCGGCAGGCAGGGCGTCCGAGACCCAGTTGTGCTCCATGAGCCGGCGCTGCTGCTCCTGAAGCAAGCGGTGGAAGGAGCGTGCCCAAGTCTAGCTCAGAAAAAGTCTATTTTGCCCACATATAAGAAAGTTTCTTCATGACGCAAGGCCCTCCCAAAGCACGAAGGGCATGAGCTCCGTGACCACTGTGTGCATGATCCTGCTCTTGCTGGAATCCCGGGGATCATCGTCCTCAGGCCGGAGGGAGGTCTTCCTTCAGCCATCTGAGGCAGAAGAAAAATGAACGTCGTAAAAACGAGGCAAAAGGAGGTTGTGTGACCAGACCGAGATGTCATCTGTAGTTTCATGCTGTTGCCTGCTGTTGTGTTAGGCATCCGACTGTTTCCTTCGAGTCTCGGGGAGAAGTGCCTCCAGCCTGGCCCAGCAGCCTCCCATGGAAATGGGCTTCACAGCCCCGTTCCCGGTCAAGCTGCTGGGAGCACCCAGACCTGCGGTCTGAATCAACCCGTGCAGGACGCGCTCCTTGGCCAGTGCCACGACCTGTCGCTCTGGGAAGACCTGCAACGGCGCTGGACGTCCTCCCCTGGATGGGTGAGAAATACCATAGCAGAAGATGATCTTGCAGTCTACATAGGCTTTGCTGGCCTTAAGCACGTGCCTTGTACCCTTGGTCTGAAAGTGTTATTTTTGAAGAAATGGCTTAGAAATTGCTGTATTGGACACAAGCGTGCTGTTATCTTTCCAGAGAAGGAAGTTTCTCTTCTGCGAGCAAAACACATCTATTCAACAAACTGTGCAGAGTTTAAGTTGTAATAATAGACTGATGGAAAACCATGTAGTTTGCCTTCATCTAATCAAGAAGCCAGAACAGAGTTAAAGCAATATATTTTTCTTACCCAGTGCCAGTTGGAAAAAATTGGAGCTTATTCTGTATTGTTTTAGCCTGAAAACAGGATGCAGAACCCTTCTGCAAATGCTTTACCATTAGCAAGTAGCTTGTGCATCTAACTGCACTCTGCGTAAGCTGTGAGGTTTGCATGTAAGCTGAAGGGCTTGCATCTCACATACTGTATGCGCTATCAGTCACGCCTTCTCAGAGAAAAACTCTGGGTTGAATTAGAGAAGAGGCAGAGAAGGGCAAAAATAGAGGTAAGATTTATGGAAAGACTTCTGTATGAAGAGGTCTTAACTAGATGATGACTGCTCAGCTTGCAGAGGAGATGCTGGGCAAGGGAGATACAGCAGAAATGTGCAGGAAGGTTCACTATTAACAAATTCAGATTCAGAAAACCTCTCCAGAAAATCACAATTTGGTATGGTCACCCCTAACCCTAGCTAATTCAAATACAAAGTATTTCAATTATAACAGGAAGAAACTTTTTGGAAGTTTGGGCTGGCCAAGGAGCTGATGCTCATAAGCTTGTTTTGCATTGTAGAATAATTTGATTTAATAAGTGCCTTTCACATCAACTGAAAATAAACTGGAGGACGGCTGAAGAATGGTCTCTTCCCGGCTCTGTCACTGTGCAGAACAGCCGATTCCTTTCGTTAGGACAACTTCTTCTAGGCTGCGGGTTGTGTCACCTCTGGCAAGCTTCTACGTAAGTTTACTGTCACTCCTGGCTAAAAAGCCTGGTCTGGATAGAATGTGATTTATTTTTTTTTCTCTCGTGTGGTCCCTTGGCAGAATGATCCACCCTAGTCCCGGGATTTCTGTAAGAGCCAACCCTGGCAGATGGGTTCCAGGGCTGCGTTTCCCTAGCAGACGCCGGCGGTCGCAAGGATGGCCTCGCGCGGGAGGGCTGCGGGAGGACCCAGAATCGCTGTGAGCTTTGAAAGCGGGGACTAATTTACGCTGCTGCTGCCCGTGAAGCTGTGCGAGCACCGCAGAGCTCCGGGTCTTCCCCCTCCTTTCCACTTAGCGGGATGATTAGAAAACATTAGCCAGCAGCCCGCCGCTCGGTCAGTTCAGGGACAATTTGTCCTTCCCATTTCTTGTCCTGGTTTTCACGCCTCTCTCTGCTCTGCTCTGCTCTCCCGACTGCGGAGGCGCAGAAATCAATCAGGGTCCCAGGGCTTTGGCAAGCAATCCGCCGTCAGAGAAAGCAATTTCCCAACACGCGGAGCGTAAGGTAATTCAAAGAAAGCGAGACCATGGGCTGTGTTGTTAGGTGAGGGTCATTTCCAAGTGTATTTCTGTTTTCTACTTCTTTTACGCCCTGGTCTGGTAAGAACAGTATTATGTGCTTTGCAGAAAGAGCCCAGCATGGTAAATAAGGTGGCAAACAAACTCCTGCTTCTTATCAAAGCATTCAATCACTGTCGGCAAAGTCATCCCCTAAACCAGCAGCTCCTGGAGTGCTTTTTCCTGGTAAATTGCTAAAGAAGTTCAGGAGAGCAAAGTGACATTTCTGCTTGCTGCCTGTAATTAATATTTTAGGTGCAGCAAGAAGCTCCCTGCCCGGGTCGGTCTGGCTGTCCTCGTCCAGCCGGGCTGGAGAGCCGGCCCGCGGGAGGGAGTTCAATGCCAGGTGCTCGGAAGCAAAGGCCGGCGGATAAATAAATGCCCGTGGAGAGAAAGAGAAATTATCAGAAGAGATTTAGAAAGCCTGGGCTGGTTCGGCTGTGACAGGCCTGGGTGAGGACTTCATCTGTCAGCTTCATGCGAGGCAGCGTGTGCAGAGCTAAGCTGGGGGCAAACAAGTCCTTACTGGAGCCATAATGACCAGTTCGTTCAGCTGCAGAATTACATGAATGCAGGCAGCGTCCTGAGGGGTCTCTATATTTAAATATGACCATATGAATATGTATGATATGCACGTATAATGATAAAGAAGCAAATTTTATTTCCTTTCGGCAGGTACTTGCATTTATCAGAAATATCAACAATATTTCTCTTATTTTTTTCATAGAAAAACTCAGTTATTAGATCAAAGTCGCATGAAGGATGCACCGAAAGCAGTCATTTGGTAACAACAAAGAATCACTTTCCCAAATGAGAAATCTCCCTCTTGTGTCATAAAAAAGACATTTCTGTATTACCTTTGGAGAAGTGATGGCTGTTAAATCTTACCTAATGTAACATAAGCCTTTCTGAAGTGCTGAGAAAGCCAATTCAGATGGAGCTAGAGTGCCAGGGAATGAAAGGCGAACACTTAGCAATTGAAATTGCAAATTGCCTGATTGGAAAAAGAGGTTTCCAAATATCCTTTGAACCGGAGCTGCTTCTTAGCTGCTCTAATACGCTCACTCCAGCACTTCGCATCCTTCATTGAAAGGCAGAACACTCGAGAGGCGTAAGCAGTGATAGCCCGGCTTTGCGGGCCAGGAAACCTTGGCCGAGAGTCATTTTCCCGCTGAGCCGAGCGTCTTTTCCCACAAGGTCGTAAGGGAGGCTGGGAGCAGCACCGAGATCTCCCGCGTGCGTTTTATAAAGACATTTGTGCTGATGACAGGGGCCTGCAGCTGCAGCCCCTATGGCCCAGGCAAGGGCCGGGCATCGGCAGCCTAACTCCGGCACGGCGTGGAGCGTGCTCCCCGCGTCCCCGCGGTCCTGGCCTGACGCCGGGGATGGCCGGCCCGTGCTATCGGGAATGCCAGTCCGGCAGTGCTTGGGCTGAGACCTCCTCCGTGACGAGCCGCTGAGCAGCCACGGGACACAACCAGGGAGCCAGCGGCTGGAGCCAGCGTTCCCACGGCCCGTCGCTCCTCCCCGAGCGAGCCGATGCCGGCCAAAGGCCTTTCTGGTGCAGAGGAAGGGCTCGTGCTGGTAATTCAGGTACCGCAGTGTTCCCAAGAGAGGGTATTTACTCAATGCTGAAAGGATCTTCCCTTTTTTGCACACTTACTTTGGAAGACTGAGGCTTTGTCTGCTTATATACCATATATCTTTATGAAATGCTTCATTCCTGTTTCCCTTAGGTATAATTTGATTTTTTTCAATAAGCAACAAAATAAAAAAGGAGTTTATAGCATCTCTTCAGCATTCACTTGTTTAAAAGCAAACAATACCCCAACGCTTAAAATCAAGGGTGCATTTTTAAAAGCAAGGCAAGGCAGTAACTTCTACTTTAAAAAGCCCTACAAGTTTTATGAAGCTATTTTACACGGCTCCAGAGTTTCGGGAGGGAAGAAAAAAACACTCAGTCAAAAACAGAATATATTTTTATAGCGGCAAAATTTCTAGAATGAGACTATAGATCTTCTGCTAATATGGGGAGCCTTCAGAAGTACACACCCACATGCCAGCACAAACAGCACGCAGCTATAGAGATGGATGTCATACAATATTTAAAAAGAAAAAAATGTCTAACTCCCAGGGAGGCAGGGCTGGCTCTTTTCCCAGATGGATTCTCGTTCCGACAGCATCACAAACATGACGGATGTGCTTCTTTCTAATTGTTTGTATTTGTGGCTTCTCTCTCTCGCCTGTGATACTTCAGGAGAAGTCGCCTCTCTCCTACCGCTGTGTTCCCTCCTCTTTGGCGTTTGAAGCTTTTTGGTTGCTGATGTTCTCCAGCGCGACAGAGCCTGCGCTGTGCTGGCCGAGGGGGGCCGTACCCCGGCCCGTCCCCTCCTCTGGGCTCCCCGCGGAGCCGAGACCTCCCGCTCCCACCCCTCGCTCCCGCGGGACCCCTGCCCCGCCACTCTTAAAAGCCGCTCGCTCTTATCTTTGGCTCATGTCACACGCTATAAACAGGCAAACCCGAACCACCGGCACGTACTTGTGCTTATCCTGACGTATGGGCAGGTACGGTCGTGATTTGTATCTGCCCTCACCTTGGCAGTTCGCTGCTGTTTCCTTACATCAGCAATCCGCACGGCATGCACTCTCGGGCAGGTGCCTCATTTTTCTGCCCATATCTGACACACCTGGCAATCAGCTGCATGCTAAAAATAATAAACAAAAAGAAGGTGGCCAAACAGCCTGGAGAGCGATGTCTTCCAGCCCCGAAGAGCCTCCTCCTCCTGTGCAGCTGATTTATTTCCCCCCAAATGCAGACCAGCGGGCAACTGAATATATGTTTTCTGCATGGGCTATACGGGCTCTGCTAAGAAATGTTGAGGTTTTCTTTCTCATCGGTACTAATTTGCTGGGTTTCAAGGCTACAGTTGTTTAGTTTGCCCTCCCTCAGACCACCTAGGACGTTTAGGACTCTCAGTCCCTTCAGATGTTTGCTCTTCAGCTGCGCCGGGCTCATCGAATGTCCTCACCGAGCCCCAGAACAGAGCAGCTTTTGGTGCCAGATGTTCCCTGATGTAACTCCTGCATCTGTGACCTTTACACGCTCGATTCAGCGCCAGTCATCAGCCTCCTGCAAAGCTCTTTCCGCACAAAGGTCTCCTTTCTCCTGTGTTTCCAAGAGTGGGATTGGGCAGCGACAGGAATGTTTGCAGCGGCATCAGAATCGAAACGACCGGCTAGCAGACGTTACAGCGCGTTTAATCTATGTCATCCTGGAAACACAAACCCTCCCTTGCTCTTTTCAGGTGCAAACACAACGAACGTTTGAGGCAGATGTTGTGGTGTTTGGAAAAACCGTTCCAGCCCGGCAGTTCTCGAAAAATCAAAGCTCCCATTCAGCCCCTTGGCAGGCAGAGGCTTCGCCGCCCCCGCCGTGCAGCGAGCGCTGCGGACACGGGGGGGAGCTGCAGCCACGCCGACGAGGCCGCGGGTCCCCAACCCACGGGGGTCCCAGCCCACGGGGGGCCCCAGCCCACGGGGGCCCCAACCCACGGGGGTCCCCAGCCCACGGGGGTCCCCAGCCCACGCGGTCCCCAACCCACGGGGGTCCCCGGCCCACGCAGGTCCCCGGCCCACGGGGATCCCCGGCCCACGGGGGTCCCCAGCCCACGCAGGTCCCCGGCCCACGGGAGTCCCTGGCCCACGCAGGTCCCCAACCCACGCAGGTCCCCAACCCACGGGGGTCCCCAACCCACGGGGGTCCCCAGCCCACGCGGTCCCCAACCCACGGGAGTCCCCGGCCCACGCAGGTCCCCAACCCACGGGGGTCCCCAGCCCACGCAGGTCCCCAACCCACGGGGGTCCCCAGCCCATGCGGTCCCCAACCCACGGGGGTCCCCGGCCCACGGGAGTCCCCGACCCCCACGGGTCCCCAGCCCACGCAGATCCCCAGCCCACGGGGGTCCCCAACCCACACGGGTCCCCAACCCACGGGGGTCCCCGGACTACGCAGGTCCCCAGCCCACGGGGGTCCCCAACCCACGCGGGTCCCCAGCCCACGGGGGTCCCCAGCCCACGCGGGTCCCGGCGCAGGGTCTCCCCGCCAGCCTGCTGCCAGAGCTGCGGGCCGGTCTGGGGCTGCAAGCGCCCACCGCTGCCCTCCGCCGCACCCACAGGCGTTCGCTTCGGGCTTCAAAAGCCTCGGAAGCATTTGATTTCGCTTCTTAAAGCCAGTGCAAGGGTGCAGGTGGTTGCGAGCGTGGGTGTTGATCCCAGCGATGTGCAAGCGTGAATACCCCGCCTGGCCATAACCACTCGATATGGCTCTTGTAGTCTCTACCCACTTTTTTCCCCAAAGCCCTTTTTTCTTTTCTTCCCAGGGAGACGAGATGCCGTGCCAGCTTACAGCCTCGATCTCCCTGGCAGGGTCTGTGTCCTGCACGCGCAGGATGTGGCGAGTTAAGTCAGCCTTGGTTTGGTCTGACTTCCTTCACTTGTGGCACTGCACTGGCCCCTTCCCCTTTTCCCCGGCCGCAGACAGCGAGCGACCCTCCTGCAGATGGCAATTCTCCCTCTGCCAGCAGCCCCCCTTCCCCCGGGGCTGCCTGGCCTTCTCGGAACATCCCCCTCCTCTTACCCCCTCTCCAGCCCATCCTTGCTCTTCCAAGGGCTTCACCCAGCACCGTCACTTCTCTACTGGGAGTGGAAAATGGTGCGTAGGAAGTAAAGAAAAGCCTGTGAGCACAAACCACAATACGAGCTGCTACCACTTTTCATGTATGTGATGAAAGGACGTCTGCCCTAAAACCGTATTCCAAGGATAAAAGAAGAGACAACAGGTGAAAAGCAGAAGCACGGTGTAAGAGAAAGGCAATCGCAGTTAGGGGTCTTCACGTACCAGCTGCCTGGCGGTGCCACTGGAGCACTTACAGCCCAGCGCAGCTCAGGAGAGGCAACTCATGGGCTTTTTTTTTCCCCTGGGCTCCGAGATTGCTAGTCCAGGGCACTGCAAAAGTTCCAGTATTTATCAAGGCTGGGAAATAATGCTCAGAAAACCCTGTCTAGGCAAAAGCATCTTCTTCTGAACATACTAGACAGGAGGCTGCAATGGTTAGAGGCGAGGTTTATTGCTGGTATTGTCACCGTGTAAAGTCCTCTCACTATGTGACACTACTTTTTGCAGTGGATTCAGAAACTGCTGGTTTCACGGCACGTGTCACCACCCGGCAGCGCAGGCCTGTGCTGCAGCACCGCGCGAGCCCAGCGCTCCCCCGCCGTCGGACTCCTCACGGTGGGAAAGGCCACTGAAAGCTGTTTTCAGCTCTTCGGAACTGAGCGCGTTAGGAATGCTGAGCACATCTCGTAGGAAGGTCAGGGACGGAACGATTTGCCACGTTCTCCACAGAAAGGGTTAGTTCTCGTTTCAGCTGCCACACCGGCTTAGCGGACTGCTGGGTAAGCAGCTCCAACAGCAAAAAAACCTGCTGCCCTCAACAGCATCAGCCCCGCTCCAGCTGAGGCGAGATTCCCCCCAGCAACAGCCTCCGATGTATTCTGGGCTCTTTCCTCAGCTGACGGCAGGTAAATAAATGTAAATAGGCTGAGCTTTCCCCAGCACCTCTGTGCGGTGCCTGCTTCTGCATCGCAGCGTCGCTCAGCGCTTGTGAAAGACCGTCAGAGGGAAGCTGTGACAGCCAGCGACGTGCCCGCAGCGATGGCCTGCGCGGGTGAGTCACGCTGCAGAACAGTAGCTATTGTAATACACAAATAAGTCACAAGTATTCTAAAAGACCCTTAGGTGAGCCATCAGTCTTGAGAGGGAGGCCAAGCGCAGGCCAGAGCGTCCTGAGGGGCGCAGGGCTCAGAACCGCTGCGAGGGGAGCAGGCCCGCCCCGGGCACTGTGAGGGGCGCAGGGCTCAGAACCGCTGAGGCGAGCAGGCCCGCCCCGGGCCGGGGACCCCCTCCAGCCCGCCCTGAGCCGGTGCCGGGGCACCACCCCTCTCCCAGCTCCGGGCCCGGCGGGGGCTCCTGCAGAGCCGCCTCCCGGGCTCCGGGCGAGGGACGACGCCCGGGACGGGGGCGGTGGCTCGGGCGGTGGCACCGGGCCCCGCCCCGCCCGCGCCGGAAGTGACGCGCCAATCACGGCCGCCCGCTCGCTCTGCCGCCGCCGCCGCGAACAAAAGGGATTTTCAGCCCCCGCCCCGCCCTCCTGGCCCGGTTCCGCCGCCTGATTGGCTGCCGCTGCCGCCGCCGGCCGGCCCACGCCCTCGCCCCGCCTCCCCCGCGGCGGATTGGGCCGCGGGCGAGCCCGGCCGTGGCTCTGATTGGCGGCCGCGCCGTCCCTCAGCAGGCGGGCGCGAAGGGGCGGGGCGGTTGGATGGGGAGCGGAGCGGCGGGGTAGTGGCGGCGGCGGCGGCGAGGGCCAGGTCGGTGGCGGGGCGGGCGGGGGCCGCGGTTCCTGGTCCGGCGGCGGCGGGGCCCCGCTCCGTGCGGCCGGGCGCGGTCCGGCCTGGCGCTGCCCCCGCGGGTGGGTCGCGGCAGGTGCGGAGTGGCCGGGCCGGCGGGGGCTGAGGGGCGGTGGCGGGGCTGAGCCGAGCCCAGCCCTGTTGCGGGCGGGGGCGGCCGCGGCCGGGACCTGGGCGGGCGGAGACCGGGGTCGGGGGTAAGGGGGGCGTTACCGGGAGCTTGGCGTCGCCGCGGCCGTCGCTGCCCGGGGCCGGGCCGGGCCTGGCGGGGTGGGCGCTGCCGTGGGGCGAGTGGGAGCGAAGCGGCGGAGCGGGCTGCTGGCCCTGAGCCCCCCCCGGGACCCGCGGGCTTGGCCGCGGCCCTGCTGCCGCTCGCCCCGCAGCGGCCCCGGGCGCCAGCGGAGGTCGGGGGGTCCCCTGCTGCGGCCCGGCAGCTCTCCCGGGCTGCCGCCGGTGCGGGCTCCGGTGCGGTGTTTCCCTTTGTTCGCCGCGGCTGTACCGGCCCGTGGCAGCTCGGGAGTCACCGACCCAGCCCGGCCCCTGCCACCCCCTCCCGGGACCGTCCGGCTCCCGGGGGGCCGCGGGGAGCCGGTGCCCGGGTAGCGACCGGTCCTGGCCTTCTCTCCAGCCCGGTGGGAGCAGGCGGGCTGCAGGGGCTCCGTCACCCGGGCTGACCCCGGGTGTCTGCTCCCTCCCCGAGCGCCGCCCGGGAAGGTTCAGAGCAACCAGGTGGATGTTTTAATTTTTTTTAAGGGCGCTACAGTTGCCCCACAGTAGTTGTTAAAGGACTTTAGCATTGTTTTCAACATGAATTTTATGTATTCGCTTCATCCAAAGTAGCACTTCAAGAAATAACTGGGCGGGGAGGATTTTGGGGGTGGTGTCCTTTTAGTTCTAAGATACAGAGGTGGGGGATTTAAACACTGCTCATTTTAACCTCATTCTGCATCAGGTCTGATGCAATGCCAGGTAGCATTGTGGGTGCACGATTACAAAGTGTATGTTAGCTTTTTTATTATATAAACGTATCAGGTAATTATTTTAACAACTCAAACATCACGCTACACATGCAGCAGCGTTTTTAAAAACTTGTCTATCGAGAGTTTTCAAATGACTCGTTTAGGTTCTCATATGAATGCGATTACGCCCATGCAAGCTCCTGGAAAATATCAGTTCCTCTTCAGGGACAGGAAAAAAAAACGAAGCTGATTCAGGATTATAGACATAGAGGCATTGTTGGACTGGCGTAGCTGTAACCATGGCTTATGAAAGGAAAGGAAATACCCTCCTTCAGAGGAAAAAAGGAACGACAAGCTATGTTCTTCACAATACTTCTAAAAAAGTAGAAGAGTTTTGAGCCAAGTGCTTACAGAGTATCTTGAAGCTTCCGCTTGACCAAGTCCCCTGTCCGTGCCTCGGGCTGCGCGGTCCGGCTGCTCTTTGGTTAGTGCCCACTGCGGAGCGACTCAAACCTTCGCTGAAGTCGGTGGGTGAAGTTCTTTTGCGCTGGCAATGTTGGTTAACTTGGTTCGTGCTTATATGTCTGTGAGCCCAAGCGAAACGTAGCCTATAATGGTTTCATAATCATCGTAGTGTGATTCAGTGCGTGGCGGAGCTGCCACGGTCTGGGAGCTTATCTCTTTTGTTCCTGAAGTGGCACATGCCAAAGATAACTTACCCTGGTTTGTTAGCTTGCACGGTTGTACGTATGCTTAAACTGGTCTTGATATTTATTTTCAGTTATTATTTCACTGGGAAATAACTTTCAAAAGAAGAGTTTTGTCTCTTTCAAGGGTAGGTATGGGTCTGCTGAGGAGACTCTTTAATGGTCCATAGCATAGCTAAAAGGAAGTTTACCTTTAGGCAAGCAGTAAGTCATTATCTTTGTTTATGCTCTGAACTCTCGCTTATTGTCCAAAAATGGTGGTATATCTCAGACTCAGGGAAAATATTTATGCCATCAGACTAAATAATGAGGCCCTTGCGGTTTGTGATCTGTGTGATTGGACTGGTCAGGATACTTCACTGAATGTAAAGGGGTAATATGCCCTGGGTATTTCTAGATCTTGTTTCTAATGCTGTGAAACTCTATCTCTTGGTTAAAGGTTTTGAAATACTGGGTCAGGTTCCCCAGCTGACGAGTACAGATCTGTTTGGCAGAATGAGACTGTTTGCAAGGGAGAGAACTGGGTAATTGAATAGGGTTGGCGCGATCTTTTATTAAAAACTGGGACGAGGGAAGGCACCGGGACGTCAGGATGACCGGAAAGCAGTCTTGGAAAGGTCAGCTCAGGAGCCTGTGACGCTGGAGGGCCAGGAAGGGATTTGGATTTGGATAGGGGAGGAGGAGCTTAGATATGTGCTTATTAGCACTTTGATCCAGAGATGCTTCTTGTTCTTGTAAAATAATAACGTAAACCGAATAGAGCTTTTTTCCATTTTTCAGCTCCCTAGTACCGAGTGGCCCTGAAAGGGAGCGCTGGGGAGTGTTATAGATTTGGTAGAACAGGTATTGGCCAGGTGTGCTCTAATGCATTCAAAAGTTCCCTGTAAATCAGTGCAGAATACAAGTGCACTTGTGGGTTTTTTGAGGGCAGTGACTTTATTTGTAGCATCTGCTCCCAGCCTGTCGCCTCCGCAGCATGGGATAACCTATGCAAACAGAGCAGTGAAAGGTCTTCTGTAGCGGCAGGTTGCACAGAAGGAAGCGGAGGCTCTACCACTTATATATCTTTAGTGTTACCTGTTGTTGTATAAATGATTGCTGTGCAAACTGGCTCCTGCTCTTTATTTCTGCAAGTATTTTTACCCATATATTTTAGGACAGGGCTTGTTTATGTTATTAAGCTGATTAAAGACTATAGCCATAGAGGCATGTTAAGAATAGCATGGCTTATTTCTATAACACTGTGAAGTAGAAGTCACAATGGGAGTATTTAGAATATAGAATAGAAGTGATTACTGCCCAGACTAATAGCTTTAAAATATCAAACTGCAGTTGGTAGCTGTCCTCGCTTTGAGTGTGCTGTTCAGTAGCTAATGGAGAGATGCAGCTGCATGCTTCTATGTCATCTCTTTTTAAAAGAGAAAAGCACAGATGCAGTCACATTGAAAGTCCGTGTTCAAAACTTACTGTCCTGGGGTAGCAGAGTTAGATGATCCACTTTGTTCTAAGATCTCAAAGAAAACTTCTTCTTTTTAGTTCTGGCTTATAATGCCACAAAACTAATATAACTTGATGAGTATCTGGCAAAAAAAGTTGTTGCTGTTTCCCATCAGTACTGATGCAGTCGTAGCACCTGGGAATTTAGTCTGAGTAAGGACTGAGATGGTTCTGAAATTAAGCTGTGCATCTCCTGAGCAGACGTTCAGATGTTCCAGATTTAAAACCTGCTGAGGGAAGTGATGCAGCTCAGACTCAAGTACCAACATAAGCATGGTAAATGTTAAAGGCCAAAAACAGGCCCCCTCTTTTCTCACCCTGTATGGCTACTTATTTATGTATTAACATTAATTTGCTGCTTCTATTGCAGTCTCTCCCTTTTTGTATAAGATGAACAGGTTGTAAATCACACTCCTTCCCTGTGGTCTCAGCTAGCCAGGCATCCCGCACCAACACAACCGTCAGCAGAGGTACGTGAAGCTGAGGGAGATGGTCAGGTTCACGCGTCCTGGACAGCTCTGTAAAGGTCTGTCGGCTGATCTGCAAGCGTAGCTGCTGCTGAACAGTGACCGACACTGCCCTGGCCCGCTGAAATGTGGTTTGAGTCAATATAGTGAGTTTCCTAAATTCCACTTTCATGTCAAGTCTTGATCAGGCTGGTTTTTGTAATTATGATAGATATGAACAGGTTTACCAAATGCTCCGCTCTTGTGTGTTCCTCTTGAACATATGGAATGGATCTGCAATAGGGAACATACGTGCAATGCTCACAGATGGTGCCGTGCAGCTAGATTGGTGTTGGAACAGCCCCGATACCCCGGACAGTCGTGGTCGCTTCCACTGAAGTTTCCTTGAGCAGCCCATGCCAATGGTAGGGCTGGCCAGAAAAGTCTGTAAGAAACATTGCTGCTTCATGGAATTTCATGTAAAATACCGCGTGAAGCAGGAACATGACTGCGTTATGAGAAACTTGCCTGCTTAGCAGAGGGGGCATGAAGTAGATTTCTGATTTCTCTTGCTGTGTGAAGGCTACCTACTCCTCTCTGTAAGCAGAACGTGCTGTTCCCAGCAACTGGAAAACTGCTTTGGCATAAACAAGACAGAACTTGCATTGGTGCATAATTCTCCAAGGCACAGCTATGCAAATTAGTTGTAAAGTAGCAGTGACTTCAGAAAAATTAGAGTTCAGTTGAATGTTTTAGCTGTATAGGTTTCTCTAGTAAGGGTTAAGTTAACCCTTTATCACTTGCCCGTGAAGTGGAGTTTGGTATCTCTGAGTAGCTGCTTCATGCTGTAGCATTTTCTGCTTGATACAGAGTGCTGAAAGATGGATGTGGCTCAGAAAAGTGTATTTGGTTGTTGTGCAAAGCACAAGACTACATCATCAACAGGTATATTTGCATCAGAGACGAGGATTTAGTCTGTGAAATGATTGCCATTGTTAACAAAATGATGTTAAATAAAAAAGCTTATTACTAGGCAACGTTAAGCGTGTCAGCAAAGGTGCTGGGGAAAAAAAGCTTTTTGTATGTGAGGTTCAGATGATGGATCTTTGTTCTTATGTGGGCAGTAAAATTCTATTTAATAAATGATGGTGATACTGAAACAGTTTGAAAGAATAGTAATTAAATGGGTTTTTTTGTGGCATTGATTTTTTTTTTTATGAAGTGGTTTGGGCTTGTGCCATTAGCAATGCGTAATGGCATTCCTAGGAAACGTATCGTAGCACCGAAATGTCAACTTTACTGTTAAGTTTGTGTAGGTGGCCCGGTTTGGACCGCATTCATCATAGCTCTTCAGTCTCATTTCAGTGATGTTTGCAGCCGGGTGATCCAGATGTGTAATTTACAGTAGTACGGCTTTTAAATATCCGTGTTTTTCCCTCTCCTCTTAACTTTGCCTACTTCCTGGTGAATATTACACTGTCGTGTTAGCCCGTACATTCTGCCTACGCCATCTGGGTGTGCATATGTTCATGACCCCTTGGGAAAAGGTGAAAAATGCATCTTCTACAACTGGTCTTGGAAGTTGAAGAGAAAATGTTTGTCTTGTGTATTCTCCCCTTTCTCCCCCTGGGCAATTTGCAGTCCAAAAAAACTGGAAGCTGAAGTTAAATGGAGATTATATGTCATAGCTTAGAATACTGATTTTAATGTACAAAGAAATACGTGGTAAATTATGTTCCATTTTTCAG
This sequence comes from Platalea leucorodia, assembly GCF_965183815.1. Lineage (NCBI taxonomy): Eukaryota > Metazoa > Chordata > Aves > Pelecaniformes > Threskiornithidae > Platalea > Platalea leucorodia. Next base: position 4,250,994 of record NC_138841.1, read on the forward strand.
GTTTTCAGGATGAATCTGGAAAAACTCAGCAAACCAGAACTACTGACGCTGTTTAGCATTCTCGAGGGAGAATTAGAAGCAAGAGATCTTGTCATAGAAGCCTTAAAGGTATGTTGTACCATGATAAGAGACAAAAATGACAACAGTACTACTCTAGGTTCTGCAGAGCGCTGGCATCCAAGGTGAAGTTCAGAAGCAAAGATTTATTACTGGTTCAGAATGCTATCTTAATATCAGTAGTATTAGATAATAAATGCTATATATCATTCTATGTCTTGGAATTCTTTATTGAAAGCTGGCTGCAAGAAGCATTTCAGTGTTGAAGTACAGTGTTATGCATGTGCTTTCATCCTTTCCGATAAAGAACCGAGTGTTTCTGCTGTCATGAGAAATGTAAAAGGTCTATCAGACTTCCTTTGTTGGTTTTGTTCCCCTTTAGTAAGGGGGGCTTCTTAAAGCAGAAACTCGTCTCACCAGGAGGGACCAGAGATTAGTCTTTTCGTGAGAATAATGTCACACTAAGAAAAAAGCATCCATGGCTTGGTATTGTACTAAGCCAATGTAAGCTGGCACTGCTGCTGAGAGCAGCAGACCTGTGTGCTCAGCTACTTATTCTTCCCCTTTGCTGGCTCAAGCGTTAGTGTAACCTTCTGGTGAAGCGGATACCAGCTAAAACTAACCCATCAAAAAGATTAGTTTCAACCCGTGTCAGTGCTGCTGACGTCGCGGTTGTGTGAGCGCTTGGGATGGGCAAGGCAGGGGGCGGTGGTGCTGGAGCAAGTGGAACCTCTTCTTGCAGGGATAGCTCACGCTGCAGCAAAACCGTGGCCAAAGTGGTGGCAGCGTATGTGGCGTTAGCTCTGCGCTGCCGCTTCCCTTGTCCAGGTGGCGTGGGCACTATGTGGCCAGTTTGGGGTGTGAATGTTGAGCCTAGAAAATATTTTAAAAATGTGTAGTCCACGTGTAATACTGCTACTTTTGGAAGGATGCTTAGTTGACACTCAGCCTCAGTAAGGTGGCAAAAAATAGTGATATAAATGATGGAAAGGGTCAATTTTTGAAGAAATGAGTTGCGACAGGGTTGAATATTGAAGGCTTTTTCAAGCTGACCTGTCACTGCTCATAATGTTTAAACTTTCAGCTATTTCAAAAGCGGAATGGCAGCTTGCAGGCCTGAGAGCTGCGGGGACTTGGTTTTCCAGCAAAAGCCTTTGTTGCTCGATTCCAAATACAAGCACCTTTGGGGGGGGACGGAGGGAGATCCTCCTCCAAAACATCGGGACACTTACGTGTTTATTGTTTACTGTTCTTTCATTTAGACAGTCTTTATTTTGGAGAAATATTGTCACCCTCTCAAGACCATTGATGGGGTGGAAGGCTTGGTTCATCTCTCAGAACAGACTTGCAAATTTCTCCTCTGTCCTGGGATCGGGCTTCTAATTCCGTGTGGCCAGAACGTGTTACCAAAGCAAGCCTCACTTTAATATCGCGGTGTGAGACGCGTGTGATGGGAGCACAAGGGACCGATGGGAAGGAATGCAGCAGCTCTGTTCCAAAGGCTTTTTAACGTGTACCTTCCAATAGCAGAAAGCAATTACCTTTTCTGTTGAAATTTAACCTGCAGTTCCCTCTTGCATGAGGAGATTAATATAGTTAGAATACCCTTTGACATAATTTGTGAAGCACTCGTGACTGAGGAGAAATTAAATGAAATTGTAACCTATACTTGATAATTATGTAGTATAAAATACCAAGTTAATCAAAGGTTAGTGCTTTTCTTCCCCCTTCTGTAAGGGAGACACTGTAATGTTTCGTCTTAAGAACGCGAGGAAAGCTGAAGGTAGTAGGAAAAGGGCAGTAAAAGCTTCGAATCGGCCCTGCCTTGGGCTGCCTGCAGCAAACGCTGAGATGCTGTAGGTCCCCAGCCGCGCTGTTACTCGGGTCCGAAAGCTGCCTTCGGTAATGCCGCAGCTCGAGTCCGGCTTCCTGCTGGCAGCAGCTGCGTTGCCCTTTCGATACGTGAAAGGAAAAAAAAGCCATGTAACTGCTTAACCTGGTGGCTGGAGAGAGTTTCAGAAGCAGAAAACTCCTAGCTTTGTTTTGTCCATTTATTTGGAATATACGGTTAGAGAAACTCTGGCCTTACTGTGCTTATCTTTTTGTTTACTGATAGTAACTGTGGTTACAGCTTTACGGTGCTTTACCGGCTGAAATAATTTTGTTGTGCGTGACTGTAATTAAAGGAAAACCCACCTTGCTGATCTGCTTACTCGCATTTTGATACATATGAAAATGCTGCCCTGAAGAAAAAGCCTTCTAAGACCGAACGAAAGGTTGAAACTCGGAGGGTATTTAGTCTGACTTGCACGCGTTGGATAAATGGAGCTGTAACTGGCGCTGAGAGGGGTCGAAGCCTCCAGGGCTGGTGGCAGCCTTGGTTGTTCTGCGCGCAGGGGAATCGTCTGGCTGTGGGCTCGCAGCTGCCCCCGTGTTCCCCGAGCGCTGTGAACGGTGTATTCTGCCTCTGCAATCCGATGTCCTTGGAGGCGTGAGAGTTTAATATTAAATGCACGTATATGTTGGAAAGAGGCGGAGTGGAACCTGAACTTTGTTACAGGATCGTATGATCTTAAACAACGGTGGTGGCTTTTTCCAGCAGTTACATTAAACACAGATGTCAGTGGTTAAAAATCAGAGGTTTATCTGCCTATTTACTTCCCATATAGTAAGAAAAATGCATTTCCCCTCCTGGGCTAATTTGACTTCTAGTTCAGATTTAAATGCTTCTGAACTCTCTAGGTGTTTGAGGCAGATCCTTTGGTACATTATAGGAAAAAACAAGCACTTGCAGAGAAAAAGAGTGCCTTAATTTGTAAACTTGTAATTTGATGATGGCACAGCCTACAATAATTGATATTCCTGCATGCTTAGAGAAAAGCATTTAGCATCTGGCATTTAGCAGAGAGAATCCATGCATGCAGATGACAAAGCCTAAAATAGTTTTCTTCTCCCTCATGATATCAGGCCACTTGTTGGCGGGCACTGGCCCCGTTTCTCACTGTGTCAAAATCGAGCTTCTGAGCCTGGCTTTCCAGAGACAGTTTGCTTAATTTGCTCCTTTGCTTTCCTTCCTTTCCTTCACCTCCCCTTCTCAAAGCTTTACCCTTTCTTCCATGCTACTGGGTCCTGCCTGGGCATCTCTTTGCACCCTGCCTGGAGGCAGCATCCCCCCTCTGCAGGGTGGGAGAAAGGGCTTAACTCCCAGGGTTATTTGTCTGGGGCTCAGATTCATATTATAAAGAGCAGTTGTTAGGTCACCTCTAATCCATGCCTCTACCATATCGTGACTTGCCCTTGCTGACTTTTCTCCTTCACGTTTTTTTTTTTCCGGGGTTTACTTCTTTTCCTTGTGTGTTGTTTTTAGTTGAGTGGTGGGTGTTTGTGATGGGGACCGTCATCTCTCCATATGCCTTTGCAGTGGACCTGGTCTTGACTTTTGACGTCCATTTCAAATTGCAATGTTACTTTGATTCAAACACACGAAACTAGTATAAAAGATTAAGTGAACAAATCTACTGTATTCAAAATATTCTTTTCCAGTGCTTCAGTTTGCTTCCTCTATTTTAAAACCTCTTTGAAAAAAAAGCTTTTTTTTTTTTTGCCTGAAAGTAGCTTCCTGTCCACTACATAAATCTCAATGTTCTCCTCAGAGCAGACCTTAAGTCCCATTTCTTATTGTGTTCCTTTTCCTGTAGTTATAATTGTATTTAAATCATCCAAAAAAACAGATACTGTCAGAGAGTTGCATAACACTACGGGCTAGGTTCTCGGTCCTTATTGCCATGTAGAAAGGATTGCATGCGTGAACCACAGGCTGGTCTTCTAAAATAGCACACCACAATTGGAAATGATTCAATATTTAAATAGGTCTCCATCGCTGTGTTCGAGCACTTTGTTCCCTGCCCCCTGTTCTTTAAATGAGAATTTTCCATACATTAGAAATGAAGGTCTGTTTACTTTCAGAAAACAGGAAACAGCTTCCCGGCTTCTTCTTTTATGTTAATAAGGCCTTAGGCAATTTACACTGGAATAGAAACCATCTATTTTGTGTTAATGACTGGGACCAGGTATTCATTGCGTTGCTTCTGAATTCAGTGATTCACTCTATAAAGAGTATTAATGCATTGCAAAATTAAGTGTTCATTTGCCAGTGGATTTAGAAATTAAGTTTACAGTGCAGTTTCAAAAACTAAAAGTCTACCTTCTTTAAATAAAGTTCAGTAATATAAAACCTTACTGCAGATGCTAGTAAATCTTTCACAGATGCGGCAAAATGGGCTTTTGCATCGCTTGTAAAGCAGCTTAGATCTAGCAGCGTTCCCATGGGCACTGTCCTGCTGGAATGCAGGCTTTTCTTACGGCTTTTCTTGCAAGTTCGGGGAATTTTTTGTTTATTTCTTGCTTGAAGCAGCACAGTTTGCCAGTATCTTTTGAAAGACTGAATCTCTCTACCTTTTCAGTACCCAGAAAGGTCCTGAATGAGGAAAAGAGGTGTGGGAATGGCTTCCCTGCTGGAATGGCTCCAGCTCTGAATTTCAGCCGTCCGGGTGTTGTCAGGCTCCCTCTTTTAATGGTGACCAAAGTGCAGTTCGTCAGCACAGTACCGTCCCAGGCCATCGTCGCAAGTGTGCTGGGAGCTGTGCGTGGCCAAGCTCATACTGGGATTGGCACTGTCCGTGCCACAGACCAAAAGTTCCCAGGGAAAGAAATGGGCGGTTTTGCTCTGCTTGACATTTCCCAAGAAAATTTCTTATATTTTTCAAAGCTGATAACCGGTCTTATGTGAGCAAATCTGGGTAGCTCTCGTTTATCTGGTTTGTTCACTTGATATAATGACGGCAATTAAGACGGATACCATATTTGAGCAATATAAGTTCTGCTGCGTGGACCTCTGCTAGGCATTGCTTCAGAGCTGGAGCTAAAGTAAGACTCGCAATCCCACTCCAGCATTTTGACATTTATTTTCGTGCAAAGCAAGTGGTCCCCACCCCCATTTCCCTCCTCTCTGTCAGCGATTGCTGTGCCCTCAGTTTGTCTTTATTCCCAATATCTGTCTCTGGGGAGAGATGCTAGTAAGGAAGTTCAAGGCAGTAAGAAGCTATTTAAAGATTATACCAGTCTCTGGAGCATAAAGGAGGAACTTCTGTGCAAATTATTGCTGGAGAACTGCATACGCAGTAGCTACAGTTAATTAACAGCGTGTTTGTGTTGTGCTGAGGGTTAAAACCTAAACTCTAAAATTACAGGCAAGAGTAATATTCTACTTTGTATCCAAAAAAATACTTGAAACAAGTCTTGGAAATTCCCCGTTTGATGTTCCAGTAAAACAAGCTGTAAAGATTATTGAAGGCAGAGAGAAAATGCTGTCTCATAAACAAGGTTTCAGTAAAAGGAAATCTTTTATTAAAAAAAAAAAAAAAAATTACACAAATAGATTATGGGAAACATTCATCCCAAAACAGTGGAGAAACCCCAAGAGGAAACAGGAGCTTTTCCGTAACAGAGTGAAGCCTTTGCTTTGCCTGCCTGCGCAGGAAGCGTCTCTTCAGCTGTGTCAGATATTGCTTCTGCTCCATAAACCCAGAATTACCTCTTTTCAAATGGCCTAGCAGTGCTCAATTACCCTAACTGGAGCTAGACGCCAGCCAGTTTCAAGTGGAACCCTCTCTGCGCATGCCTAATTCTTCTGATTGTCAGGAGGTTTATTTTTAAGGGTAGTTAATGTGCGTAGCTGCTTCCTTTTTTTTAAGAGCAGCCCAAGCTTAAATGTTATCTTTTTTCCTGTTGGGGGAGGGCAGTTTAATAGTCCTCAAAATCGCCAAATAGTCTGTTTAGTTGCTTTTGGAGTTTGAATGTTTTGATAGGAAATTCATCAGTCTGCATATTTGAGATGATGCAGGTGGAGATCCTAAATTAGATGATCTTCTAATTGCAGAAGATTGCATCTTCTTTCAAAGCGCAATTGATGTTGTTGGAAGTCTGTATGTCATCTCTGGATTTCCAGATTAAATTTTCCATTCCTAAGTTAACAATGTTTTTGTAACCTTATTTCCTTATTCTTGAAGCTTGATTTCCCGTGGATTTATGTGTTTGCATAGGTTGATGCTGAGATCCGAGTTGATTTTTTGGGGCTCATTAATAGAATATTTCTCTTCCATTATCAAGTTGCTTCTGTTTTGAAAGTTGAACAAAACCTGTATTTAAGACTGAATTCCAGGTCAGACAGGACAAAATCAAAACTGTTGGAGACGTTTATACGTGACCTCTAGTGTTAGTAGAAGAAGTTGAGCTGAAGAGTTGCCTCAGTGAGGAGCATAAGCCATGGGAGAAGTCACTCGTGTATGGGACGGTTCAATACCTGTATAAAATAACCTGTGTAGGTCATTGCGCTGTGACTTACTTTCAGAAGAGCTGTCCCGATTATTTTAGCGACGGAGGTGGCTGCTCGGGGGACCCGTAGCACAGAGGTGTCACGGGCAGCAGCCTGAAAATCCATATGTGCGTTTCCAACTGCATGGTGGCCCAAATGCCAAAGCGCTGCATTTGTTTTTGTAAACTAGATGTGGTCGGCGTAGAATGACCTGTTTAAGACTTTTCCTAGTCTAGACAACTTTAATTAAATGTTTATGCTCTCCTGGCTACTAAAGAAGAATAGCTGGACTTCAGAAAGCTACTAATGTTATGATAGTCTCATCTGTTTGTCATGCTAGTTCAGGAAAATACTTAATTGCTCAAAGTCGCAAGGAAGATCTTCTTGTTCTTTCCCAGACAGAAAATAAACCACCCCACTGAATTCAACAGAGTTCAGAGCCCAATGCTGCGAGGAGCAGAGGAAAGACATGGCTTTGGTTGCACCTTCAGTCCTTGCAAGGAATCGGAGGTTATAGGTGGTCAGTGCGACCATACTCCCAGTTCTTTAAGCTTTTATTAGAAAGAACTTGCCCAGAAGTAAACTTTTCGGATGTCCCCCATGTGCTCACACTGTTAAAGCACTGGTGTCCCTCTGAAGGGTTTCTCCCACGTTCCTGTGTGGCTGTAGAGTCACCGGCACCGGGGTGGGTTGGGTTTAAGGGAAGAGCAGCTCATCTGTCAAAGCAGTTAGGCCAGCTGCATGAATACCCCAGTTTGTATTTGCAGGCTTTTTCATGCTTGAGTCACTTAAAAATTCCCTGCACACTTGTAGTGAGCTTTGGTTGAGTCATTTTTACAAATTTTTCAGAATAACTGAAGATTCCCTGCCCCTTAAAAAAGGAAGAAAAAAAAAAAAAAGCCTGTAGTTTTTCCTGTGATTCATTAAACCAGGGGCAGCTCATTATCCAGGGCCGCCCTCCCATTTCCAGGGCTGATCTCTTCCTTCCTCTTCTTTTTTTTAATGTAAAGTTAGAACAATATCTTAAGCTCTGATCAAAGGGATCCACTGTTCCTGGTGGATGTTACTGATAAAGAGGGAGGGGTATTTATGAGTGTGAGCTGTTCCTCTGTATTTGTTTACTGCAGGGGTTAAAATACAACTCCAAACCAGTATCATAGGACGAATGCCCCTAATTGGGTTTGGTCATTGAGGAGATATGGAAAGAAAAGTATTTTGGTTTGGGTTTTTTATGCCTCTCGTCAAGGTAATGCGTGCACTTCTCCCTTTGAGAGCAGAGATTGACTTTTATTAATTTTTTTTGTGCTAATCACATGGTTGCGTCTTGGACTATAAGCAGGATGAGAAAAATCTCGTCAGCTGTTTGAGTAAAGCAAAGCTTTATTGTTTATCTCTCGCTCCTCTGACCCATAAAGCTCAGTTAGAGCCGTTTGCTTTTCTGTGTCGGTGTGTCTGTACCAACCGGGTGCGGGGCGGTGTCCGGAGCATCGCTATTGCTCTGGTACGCTGGAGGGAGGTGTTTGCGTTTTCGGTACAGTTTACTGGGGCATCAGAAAACAACCATTCCAATAAATACGGGCTCCTAAGTTGTCTTTTCATTTTACTCAGACGCAGTCTTTCCTTTGTAAAAGATGTCCTTAAGCAGTCCCTTAAGAAATGGGTACGTTAGCCGTTGAGAGTTTGCCGTTCTCATTAGCTGAAAGGGTTTCTGCAGGCGAGCGCAGGGAGGCTGGCGCGGGTTCGCTCTGTATTCAAAGCCGATAGCTTGTTTTCCGCCCTGCGACAGCTGAATGCCATTTCACAGCATCAGCAGAGTCGGGGCTTTGTGGCGCTTGTGCTAAGAGCCCTTCACCAACTCTGAAAAGCTACTGTGTTTAATTTGGAATGGCTTACTTTCTGTTTACGCTCGTACGGGTGCCCAGATGTGAGCGATGCATACATAGAAAGCAGAAGCACGCCCGATAGCATGCAGGCAGGATTTGTTCGGAGCGGTCTCTCGAGGCAAAAACATGTCAAGTGTGTGCTCTGTCAAGAAAAGCACAGCTAGTGTCATAGCTTTCCTCTGCAGGACACACACTGCTTTGCTAGTCGAACACGCTAAGGTATGCTTCAAATTAAACTGCTGTAGAGGTGACAGCACGCTTTGGTTAAAGGGACTGGGGCTCTTGCATTTCGGAGAAAGGTGTTGTAGGTAACCGGTGCAGAGGAAAGCCCGCATCTTTCTCTATGGCCTCACGTGCCTGTGCAGAAGGGTACATAATCATTTATACGCTCTAGAAAAGTAAAGGTATGAATTATCGCGTAAGGACCGGTTACCATGACTATAATGAATCAAGAAGAATCAAATTTAAACCTCAGATTTGGAAGGTGTTCTTTCTTGGCAGGGTGCATCAGCTCTGCCGTGCATGGGGCTGTGCTGCCAGTGATGCACGGTGGGATGAAACGCCGGCACAGGTTTTTCACAAATGCATAGCATTTTGCCCGTAACCGTTTCGGTGGAAATCAATGATTAAATTCCTTGGAGCCAAGATAGCTCAGCTCTGAGGGCCCTTCTGAGTCTGGGTCTGTTTTCCCTCTTTTGTTGCATGGATATCTGTTTTCATGTGGTTTCTTATCGTGGTGGTAAACATGTAGATAATATTTTAATATCTCTGTGTTTATGAAATTTTGTTTTGCTTTTTAGAACTTCACAGTAGTCGTTCAGTAGGATAAAGCTGTTGATATCCTGACAAACAGATTTCCAGCTGGAATGGCTGATTCTAAACGTTGTAAATGTAAAGCCTAGTACATGTGAGTTTACTGAATTCTTACACATCACCAAAAGAAAACTAATCATTCCTATCTTGCTTCTTAAGAAGCTAAACTTTGTTTAGTCTGGATGAGAATATTAAGGATTTTATTAACAATTTACGGATTTATAGGCTATTGCGAGAATAAAACTCTTTAATTGCTCAACATGAAATTCTTTGATGGTGACATAATTGCAACAGCCACACAACCGCTCCTCCACTGAAACAGTAAATGATTAAATCTTTCGTTGAGCAAGAATTGATACTTACGCTTCTTTCCTTTCACACGGTTGTGGAATGTAAGTCATGGACACAGATAGCAGGTAGCTGTGGTATGAGGATGTTAGTAGACTGAATATATTGTGGAGATGCTGTCTTTTTAAGCGAGACTTTCCTTTGTTTCTAGTTTGTTTGGGGCCACTTGGTTAAAAGACGTTGTTCAACTGGAGGGACAGTGAGAAATTAATCCAGCACGTGCTTTATATAACCCCCCCACACCTTTCAGACCGCCTGTGAATAGTGTGTGTTTGCTTGTGTTCTAGCTGGGGAAATGCAAGCGTCTTTTGCAAATCTTTTCAAGACTCGAGCATCTTCCCTGGCGAGCAGCTGGCTTCCAGGAGCGGTTGTGAAGCAGGGGGACATCCAGCTGCGCGGCGCTGGTTCCGCCTGCGAGAGCTGGGCTCGCTTGCCTGTACTTGATCCTTTTAGATTTTATTGTCTTTATTAGTGGGGGACCATCAACTTTTGCCTCTTTTAAATGTATTAACGAGGGGTTTTATTAGCTGGGAGCGTAGCTGAAACCTTAAATGTTACCAGTTTAAAAATCCCTTCTGATGATAGAAGGATTATTGTCCTCACCATACACCTAACTTTTCATAGTCTTAACTTGATCAGAGCCTGCCATCAGAGGACTGGTCTGTGCACCCAGTATGTGAAAAACATGGTGTTTGTCCCCTTGCTGTTGGTCCGATCCGAAATGGCAAGGTCCGGGCGGGCTTTGGAGATCCCGCAGGTGGCATGGACTGCACCGCTGTTCAGCGGGTAGATCGCTTGACCGGTTTGTCTTCTGAATTACTGTCCCTTTCTTGCCTGTTAACCAAGGACCTTTAACGTGAGACTTGTGTTTTTTCCTGTCTGAATACTCTTATTCTTAGAGCAGATACCAGGATATGAATCAGACTGTGTTAAGATCTCTTTATCCCTAGGTGGAAAACTGGGGAAGAGGAATATTAGCTACAAATTACTTTCTTCTTTAGCTAGTTTTCTATTTTAAGTATATTGAAACGCAAATTTGTTTTTGTATTGCAGGCCCAGCATAGAGACACGTTCATTGAAGAACGCTATGGGAAGTACAACATCAGCGATCCGTTAATGGCTTTGCAGAGAGATTTTGAGACCCTGAAAGAGGGAAATCACGGTGAAAAGCAACCAGTATGCTCCAATCCGTTATCTATTTTGAAAGTGGTGATGAAACATTGCAAGAATATGCAGGAAAGAATGTTATCCCAACTAGCTGCTGCGGAAAGCAGGCACAGAAAGGTAAGTTTTGCTTCAAATAAGCTGTGCAGAAGCTAATAGGTGCATTTTTAGAATATGTTAACTTCAGCGAAAACACTTAAACGTCTTGAGTTTTGGTAACTGAAAGGGCTTTGCACCTTTGTTTAAACTCCTCACTTGATACGATGCAGCTGGTAAGCTTATTAATTATAATTCCAAAATTTGAAATGTATCAAGATGGTTTTGTTAGGGGACACAAAAAATGAACTAGCTTATTCACAGCTGGGAGGTACAGTGCTTTCCAAAATGTAAGAAAGCATTTCTGGAAGATTGAATTCTCGGCAGACATATCACTGTTCTGCTTGTGACTTGTTCTCAGTGGTTGTTGAAGGGCTGGTACCAGGTACGTATGGGAGTGCACCTCTTTGTGCTTTCCTAAAAAAGTATGGCATGACCAAAACTATTTTTCATGCTATTTGGCCTCTTTAATAAAGCACCTATTATTCTTCATATGTAGCTTTAACTTATATTGACACCAACGAAGTGCTTGGTCCATGTGTCAAACTGTACTTCTGCAGAGGTTTGCTCCTCTGGCATACCATGGTTTGCTAGAGGTGCCTGAAGCTGCACGCAACTCTGAAAGCAAGAGTCCACTCAACTCTGCTTCTTGGAGTCTTGCTGCAACATATTCTCTTTGTGTAACTAGTTAGCTTTTTAAAAAAAAAAAAAAAACATGTTTACATGTTTCTTTTGTCCTGCAGTAAATTTAAACAAGTCAAAATGATTAAAGTATTTGTCCCTGCTATGTAGTCAGGGCAGAGCATAATTGCCCAAGAGTACATCGCTGGAATCTGCAACTGGGAGGAGCTCTCTGGAGCATCCCTGCAGTCACCTGCATTGCAGCACTGTATCTTAACCTCTTCACATACTTCTTTTCCATCTTAAAAAATAGCTGGGATTTTTGCTTTACTTGTGTCGGTGGCAGGCCGTGAGGTGGTGCCGTTACACTGGTGTCTAGAAGCTCTATTTTCCCATGTCAGATCTAGGTGTACGTTTGACTAGTGCCCGTGCCTGGGCCAATACCATCCTGTATTTTTTTTCAGGCATGTCACTCTTGCTTTGATTAAGACTTAGTAAATCATGTACAGAGATCTGAAGTGCAAGTAGTTGCGTTCCGTTTCTAATCAAAAGGTTCAAGGTTGAACCCTCTGTTTCATTGCACGTGGGTTAAAGTTTATTTTCCTGTAGTCTGTTTCGATGAGGATAAGATAGAGCAAGTTTCTTTTGGTCTGTGAATAATCTGAGGCGTTTCTGGTGCAGAAGCCTTACTGTGACATAAGCAACCAGCCAGCCTGACTTCTACATCACAGACACTACGCTTGGGCTGGGCAGCTGCAGGTATCTTCAGCTTTTGGTTTGCCCTCTGAGTCGCTGGCAGTAACAGCAAGGCTGTGCGTTTCACTCTCAGCCAAGTATCCAGCTAATTCGTGCTGTTACAATCGGATGTTTTTTCCCCTTCTCATTCTATCCTTCCTGTCTCCTGTAAAAAAGTTCCTTGTGTACTTAAAGATATTTAAGCATTGTTTGGAAGCTTAAATTTCAGAAAGACTAAGGAGCTTCTAAATTCATGGTGAGCATGTGTTGGGAGAGCCTAGAGGTTTGGTGGTGAGATACGGCAGAGTCTCTTGGGAAGTTTGTATTCTGGCTTTTTTGTTGAGTTAATAGAATTTCAATTATTCATGTAATTCAGTGTTAAAGCTGAAGGAGCTCCTTAACTGGGTCCTTATGGCAAGCAGTTTCATTTCAAGAGCTCATCTTGTTCTTAAGTGGAAGAACAAATTAATGTTCTTTAAAATAAACTTTGCACTGCAGTCCTTAAATCCCCTGTAAGAAACTGGGGAAGAAGCCTTTATGCGAATTACTGCTGAAACCATAGCAAAGATCATCGTCTTGTAATTGTTAGTGCCCCGTGTCTCCGGGACGCGCGATCTCCGGGGCAGTGCCTCCGCTCCTGCTGGGGTTTATATTACTGGTCCTGCCAGGAAATTCTGATGAGGGCACCATAAAACCAAGGACGGATAACGCGAACTTCTCGAGACTATTCTGCAGTCTGGAGAAAAAGCATGCAGTTCAGCTATTTAATAATAAAATGAAGTGCGAGGTTTCCCCGACTTCTTTCACGAACTGACTCGACTATAGCAAATAATAACGTAGTACTGTAACTTGTCCAAAAGCTGCTTTTATGTGATTTTGAGTTGGAGTCAGATGTCTGAGGCTGCAGTGGTTGCTCTCCCGTGTCGTTTGGCTTTGGACCGCGTGCGCAGGCGTTGATCTCTCCTTGCGTTACGCCAGCTTGTAAGTGTGCCTGGGCATCGAAGTGACCGATGTTTGTTTGGCAGGTGATCCTGGACCTGGAGGAAGAGAGGCAGCGGCACGCCCAGGACACGGCGGAGGGGGATGATGTCACCTACATGCTGGAGAAGGAGCGGGAGCGGCTCACCCAGCAGGTATGCTTCGGTAGCTGGTAATTACCCAACCCACGGAAACCCCAGGCTCCTGGGCGGTGAACTCGGTAGTGATGTTTAATTGCGCCTTCGTGTTGAAAGAGTGGTAGGGACCTCCCTCCTCTGTAAGGCGCTCCTAGCTTTTATCATTTGGATATGAAAAACAGCCTTAATTTTTCTGGGTGTTTTGGTAGCTGAGCAGTGCTAAAAGCTGTTAATAGGCAATCAAATGCTTTGAAATCTTACTTCAGCCTGAAATCTGAGAAGTTCTCAAGAACAGGGCTGCACTTAGAAATGATAGGGGCTCTCTAGTACTCAAAATTCAGAATAAGTCATGAAAGATCTCCTGGGGGCGTTATTCAGAGATGATGATAAATATTTAAGCTACTGTTTTCTGTTACTCAAGCGCTGTAGACTTTATTAAACATACATAACGCATCAGCATTTTAAAGTCTAAATGCCTTTAAAAGGCAAACCAACAAAGTAGTAAATGAGGTGGAAGGTAGCTTTGCTCCAGATCTCCTGTTCCCTCAGTGCATGGCAGACTGGGTGTATATCTCACTAAAGGTCAACTGAATTTCACACATGATAAAACTACTAGTAAGTTACAATTCTTACTACGTGCAGCCTGAGTCCTACAAGACTGTCTTGCAGATACCTGGGGCAAGAACCTCTTTCTTAGCCATTGCCGTCTTTTACCGTGTAATTTCTCCAAGGTACATAGAAACCCCATCCCCTTTTGGGGCATTATACTTCATTTACTTTCAGGAGGTTTTGTGGTTCCCTTACAGTCTTTTTTGTTCTTGTCTTCCAGTTGGAGTTTGAAAAATCCCAAGTGAAAAAGTTTGAAAAAGAGCAGAAGAAGCTGTCAAGCCAGTTGGAGGAGGAAAGGGCACGCCACAAGCAGCTGTCTTCCATGCTTGTAGTGGAGTGCAAGAAAGCCACTGCCAAAGCAGCTGAAGAGGGGCAGAAGACAGCAGAATTGAGCTTGAAATTGGAAAAAGAGAAGAGTAAGGTGAGTAAACTGGAAGAGGAGCTGGCATCCAAGAGGAAGCGGGGTTTACAGATGGAAGCACAAGTAGAAAAGCAGCTCTCAGAGTTTGACATTGAAAGAGAACAGCTGAAAGCCAAGCTGAACAGAGAAGAAAACCGTACAAAAGCACTCAAAGAAGAGGTGGAATGTCTGAAGAAAGCCCTGAAAGAGCTGGAGGCTTCTTGCCAGGAGCACAGTCCTGCCGAGTCCTTGCAGCCAAGCCCCTCGGTGATGTCCAGAGGTGTCGCAACTGACGGTCCCACAGTGAAGTCTGTGTCTTGCCAGACGGAGTGTCTGCAGGCCGACCGAGCAAATCCTGCCAGCACAAGCAAAGCTGTACACACCGTGTTTCCCAGCCCTACTACACCTACTCATTCCTATGCAAAATCCAATGGTCATTGTGATACAGACATGCAGACGGGTGGTGAGCTACTGCAGACAAGCGCAGCAGAGAACCAAGTTCACAAGGAGAAATCTGCTGGTGCAGCCTCAGAAAACGCAGTGGAGAATGGAAGCTCTCCTGTAAGAACAGAGTCACCGGTGCATCCGATGTCCCAGCTCCCTTCTGGTGGGGTCTCCCTGTCTCCCAGCAGCACAGCTGCCTCCTCTCTAACACCTTCTCCCTGCTCCTCACCAGTTCTGACTAAACGCTTAGTGGGAGCTTCAGCAAGCAGCCCTGGTTACCAGTCATCCTACCAGGTTGGGATCAATCAACGTTTCCACGCAGCTCGGCACAAGTTTCAGTCTCAAGCTGAACAGGACCATCAGTCAAGCGGTTTGCAGAGCCCACCGTCACGGGATTTGTCTCCTACTCTAGCAGATAACTCTGCCGCCAAGCAGTTGGCCCGCAATACGGTCACTCAGGTCCTTTCCAGGTTTACCAGCCAGCAGGGACCTATTAAACCTGTCTCCCCTAACAGCTCACCTTTTGGCACGGACTATCGAAATTTGGCAAATGCTGTGAGCCCCAAAAACGAATCTGGTCACTCTCCAAGCCCTGGCAAGGTTTCCAGTCCACTAAGCCCGTTGTCTCCTGGAATTAAGTCACCAACCATTCCTAGAGCAGAAAGAGGGAACCCTCCACCCATTCCTCCAAAGAAACCCGGCCTCGCTCAGTCACCTGCTGCTCCCACTCCTCTAACCAAAACCTCTTCCCAGGCGTCCTCTCTGGGTGCCCCCATGGACGTGGCAAGTAGCTGCTCTAACAATTCTGTAGTGGCAAATGGCAAAGACATTGAGATACTCCTGCCAACCAGCAGCTAGTCTCCAGAAAATGTGAATGTGACATTCCATGGCTTAGCGTCCTAGAGCTAAGACACTGTTTTTCCACTCCATGTTATTTATTTCCATAGTAGCAGATTCTGTCTGTATAAAGCATTTAGTATATTTTTTTTCTTTTTTAATAGGTAGGAAAATATTTTTGTTTATGAAGAAACCTTAACTACAGCTATACAGTAGCCTCAAAACGTCTCATGGCAACAGTCAAATCATTAGAGATAACAAGAACCATAATCACATGGGACCTAACTATCAAACTCTAATGGGACTGAAATGCTACTTTTAAATTATGCAGAAATAACTTTTGCAGACTTTTTACTCCAGATGAACATTTTATAAAAAGTGCCTGAACTAAGCCTGCAATATGAATGTGATTCTCTGACAAAGGTGAGGAGGGGGACCATCTAGCTGCAGAAACAAATTCTTCTGTGAGTCCTGAATGTTGAAACCAACACTGTTTTTCTTTTTAATTCTTTCCATTTGCTAAAATAAGTTAGCAAATGTGCTACAGATTCTGTAAGGTGACCACCAGACTGACGCAGCCAGCCACACTGTGTCCTGGAGGACAGAGCTCCTAGCTATCTGAGGAAGCACACCTAGGTTCCTTGGGGTAAAATTCAGCCGCATTACAATCCAGATTACTTTTCTCTCAGTATTCATTGTCCACGTAGTTCTTTTTGCTTCCCTGTCACACATTCTGCAGAGATGCCCGTGTGCTTTAAATGGCTAAACTCTGGTTTCTGGTGTGTCACCTTGAATTTTCAAGCTCTTCAAGCATTCTACTGTTGTGTGTAGAACTTCTGAGAAAAGGATCTTGCTATTACTTGACAAAGATCTCGCTACTACTTGAAAAAAATCACTAGTCCATATGATACAGGTTTTTTTTTTTTGCAACAGTAACATGGGATCTTCTACTATAAACAAAAGCAATAATTTTGTTCCTCATCTCTATCAGTTGTGTCCAACTGACCTGGATTTTACCCACTAGTTAGCTATGGGATCTTGCTTGCTTTCCTTGGCTGCAAATATGGAACCAAATCATTACTGCCGTGTAACTGAATATGTATATATGTGTAAGTAGTTTCACACACATACATACTAAATACAAAATGTATTAGGAAAATCTTTATTCTTGGTGTTCTGCCTAATATGAAGTAAATGTGGGAATTCATTGAGATTAAAAAAAAAAAAAAATCACTTAGGAATTGCCAAAATTTGAGGCAAATCATGCGTGTGAAAAATTATTTGGGCCCAAGAGGGGAGAAGCAGCTGATTCCTGCGCAGAAACGTTTGCTGCGGGAAGCGCAGTCCTCGCCGCAGACGTGCTGCGTGCGCTGCCCGGCGTTCAGCGGCACAGCACGGTTGGTTTTCTGAGTCACTGCGGTGAGAAATACAGGACAAACACCACAGATCTGTGGCAGAGGCTGAGAGCACAACCCTGAGTTAATTATCTCAGGTGGTGTATGTGAGCTGATCCTAAATTTAGAAACTGGACTTGCTGCTGGGCGTCAGTTGATGTTCAGCATTTCCCTCTGCAGCGGTGCCACGTTTACGCAGAGCACAGCTTCCCACTGCCAGAGAGGCTTTCTCCTTTGTCATTTTTCAATATTTAATTAGACGAAATACATCCACCTTTATGGTAGGGAAGATCCCTGCGGCAGCGGGGAGGATGCACTACTGTACCTGGCCCGATGGGTTCCTTCTGGCTTCGAGTCTCGTTTTGTGGGACATCGGAGCTCTTGTGCCGCTTTGAAGCGGCTGTTGCATGAAGTGACCCTGCTGGTCTCTCCCGCGCAGCCGTGGCAGGTATTTGGCCTAGAACAAGAGGTTTTTACGGACCTTTTAGTAGCCTTTTAAATCGTGGCATTATGTGCTCGTGTTCCTAATCCAGTGGATGGGGCTGTGTACTAACAGCGGGGAGACAGAGGCAGCCTGGAGGTAAATGGGCAGTGGCTCTTCTGGAAGCACATTTATTACTTTTTTAATTTTTAAGTATCCACAGCAGACTTTTCCTCTTGATGCGAGCAATTCTAAAAACTGGTGGGCAGATGGATTTTGGCCCATGTATCGCTTCCGATTCAAAAGTGAGGCTTTTGTATACACTGCTTTAACGTGTTTCTTTGCTTTTGCATTAATCTAAATGGTATTATCCCCTTTCTTTATCAATAGCTCTATAGAGAGAGAGATACTATGATGAAGTCTATTAGGAAATGCACTGAGTACAGTTTCTTCTAAAATATAAATGGGAAGGGGGTATGCAAAGGAATGTATTTTTGCTAGTAGCCTATCTTCTGAGAGAAACTAAGCACAAGATATTAAGATGGATCCAACTAATTCAGTAAGACATTTAGAGTTAGTATTTAACTGTTGATGTAGATTCTGTGTGGAAGCAACTAAATATTTCTTCTATAACTCACATCTGTTATAAGCAGACGTTGTTGCAGAGTTTGTCACTGGCTAATGGAGTATAATGAAGTGCAAAACGTATACACTAGTACTAATTCATTAACACTTGTAAATTTGGAAAGCCAAATGTACCAAGCTGAAGTCTTTAATCATTTTTATAGCTGATGGCATTAAACATGTTAAACATTCATATTATCAATAAAGGATTTTATTTTTAAGATGTGCAAATTGCTTAAGAAAATGTTTGGAGTCAGGACTGCCTGTGGCCCGAGGCTGCCTAGCAGGGAACCGGCCAGGTGGTGAGAGCTGGGCGTCCGCGTTCGCGTGGACGCTGAAGCTTCGATCTGTGCTCTGAAACGTCAGAAGAAAGCAAATTTCGTTGGAGTACGATAGCTAACGCGCAGTCGTGGCTGCAGGCTGGGCTGTGCTGCTCGTCCATCTGCCCCGGCTGAAACCCGTGGTGCCGTGGCTCGGGAGGTGCCACGGCGCAGCGGGCTCCGGACAGCTCTGGCTTTTAGGCATTTTTAGTAAAATGTAAGTAGTTTAAGTAAAAACAATTTTCCTGGAGTACCTCTTTGCCACAGGGTTATGTTATTAACCTCGATAATACTTTGGGGGTGTTATACTAATAAACACTTTGGGGTTTGGGGGGAATTAGATGTGTGCGCCAGTCCCCTGCTGATTTTTTTCACGCAGGGTAGAGAGTTTCTCATGGAAATCCCCTCAGCCGTATCACGGAGGAGCGCGGCTCAGGTGCGTCGCAGGATCCAGCTGAGAGCGTCCCAGCCGGGTAAAGGCACTGGCTACAGGAGTCCCCTTTCCCGGGATGCAGCGGGTCCATGCAAGGAACCAGTGGGCTGCTTCCCTGGAGAGCTGGGGGCTCTTCCACGTGCCTCCCAGCCCAACCGCGGGGAAGAGTCCACAGCGGCTTTGTGACCCTAATATCCACCTCAATAGTGACCTGATTTTCTTATCTTTACATCGGCTCAGTTGAACAGGTTTTGCAACAACCTGGGAAGAAGCTCTTTGTTCATCTCTTCGGGCTTGATGACATTTCGGAGGAGCGCCGTGCCAGTGATGGTACCTGCTTCGGCGCAGCCGGCGCCGAACGAGCGCCGCTCCCTTCCCGTAGCCACCTTCTCCGCTGCCGCCAAGCTGAGGAGCCCTGCCCGCGCGGGAGTCGCAACGGGTGCGTGTCTCCCCTACGGCCCTGCTTGCTTTTTATAGCAGCAGAGGTGGAAGGTCCTTGCCCAATTCTGGAATGCCTACACCCCCTTTTATAAACACCACCGTACTACGTTTCTCTTGCCCTCTGATACGCCACGCCGTGTACAATGAACGAGGGCGTTGATGCAACTGCCAGCTCTGGGTGAGGCCTAAGCCCGTTTATAGTGCGATGAGCCGAACCCGGCCCCGTGTCCCTGCTCCCAGCCAGCTTCGGTGCAGGAGGGAGTGAGTCAGCTCCTCAAACACAAGGCGTCTATTCATCCCCCCAAAACTCATCCAGCCGAGCTCTGCCGTGCCGTGCCGGGGACGCGGGGCTGCGCGCGGCGCTGTGCGGGGAGCAGGGACCGAGGAGCGGGGCCGTGGGTTTTTTCTGCCGTCGCTCCTGCAGGCAGGAGGGCTGCAACCACGGTGCGACGGGCAAAGCAACCCCTGCACCCTGGTGCTCCCCCGAGCCCCCCAGCCCACAGGGACCCCCGGGGTGCCCCGCGGCCGGGCCTCGTTAACTTGGTGCCAAGCCGAAGGTCACAGAGCGTTGGCAAAAGCCGGGTGGCCGTTTCTCCCCCCTGCCTGGGGCTGCTGCCCGGCGCCGGGGCCGCTAGAGGGAAACCTGCGCCCGGGAACGGCCGGCAGGCAGCGGGCAGGCAGCGGGCAGGCAGCGGCAGGCAGCGGCAGGCAGCGGGCCCGCTCCCTCCTGCCTGTGCGGCCGCTCCCGTCCGAGTCCGTGCCCGGGGAGGGGAAACGGGAGCGCCTGCCCCGCTGCAGGGCATCCTCCATCGCAGGGCATCCCCATGGCAGGGCACCCCCCCCATGGCAGGGCATCCTCCATCACAGGGCATCCCCCCGCCATGGCAGGGCACCCCCCCCCATGGCAGGGCATCCCCATGGCAGGGCACCCCCCTCCCCATGGCAGGGCACCCCCCTCCCCATGGCAGGGCACCCCCCCCATGGGAGGGCATCCTCCATCACAGGGCACACCCCCATCACAGGGCATCTCCCATGGCCGCAGGGCACCCCCCATGGCACAGCATCCCCGTCGCAGGGCATCCTCCATCACAGTGCATCCTCCATCGCAGGGCATTCCCATCGAAGGGCATCTCTCATGGCCACAGGGCATCGCCCATGGCGGGGCATCCCCTGTTGCAGGCTGTCCCACCAGGGTAGAGGCGGATTTACCGCGTTGTCACGATGCAGCAGCTATTCCCAGCTCTGTCGGCAAGAGCTGGCTCCCAGCTCCGTCCGTCCCCAGCGGGAGGTCAGCCCTGGAGGACTCCGGCACCCAGCTGCTGTCCCAAGAAAACATCCCGGCTCCCCAGGGCTGCTCCTGGCTGGAGGCTGCGAGTCCTGCCAAGGCACTGGCTTCATGTGCCACCTCCCGTCCCCGGCTGCGAGCTCCTGCAAGCACAGATGAAAGCGTGGACCAGAGCCCGAGAGCAGTGCCTGCAGGGCCGGGGCCGCGGGCTGCAGGGCGGCTGCGATGCCAGGTGCTGGCAGGGCCGCGGCTGCCGGCAGGGAGGGCAGAGCTCATTGCTGCTCGGCCAGGAGCGGTGCCGCTGGCTGGGCTGCGAGAGCTGCTGTGCGCCGCTACCGGCCTTGTCCTTGGCAGTTTTCCTCCATGGAAAATGGGTGATCACTGACCAGCTGATCCCATCAGCACTACAGTTATCAGAATAATCGCAGAAGTGCCAAGAGAAACTGTAACTGAATCAGCTCAGCAAAGCCAGTCCAGTTCTCCCACCAAGCATCAGGAGCTTTGGGTTGCTAAATTAATTGGCAAAGCAGGGATGGATTTGTTTGGGCTCAGCCCATACATGCTGGGGGCAGCTGCATGCTCACACCTCTCCCCAGGGCTGGGAGCTCGTGCTGCAGGGGCAGCCAGCAGCCCCGGTGCCCAGGCATGTGTGGTGCCCGGCCACGCTGCTCCAGAGCATGTTATCGGTGAGAAATGCCCAGGGGTGAGCAAAACCCTGGAGCAACAGCAGGGCAATGAACCGCACTGCCAGGGAGAGAAACCTGCCGGGGGGCCTGCGGTGGGGTGTTGGGGGACACAGGGTGCTGGTGAGGCTCTGTTGGGTGGTGGCGAGAGAGGGGCCGGGGTGTGACATGGTGTGACTGCAGCTCCCGGGAGCGTCCCTTGGGAAGCGTAGGTGTCCCTCAGACACTGTAACCTGTAATTCTGCTGGGAAAAAGAGCATTTGCTTTGCTGCGCATTCACCTTGTAGCGTTGACTTCGGGCTGTCCCGGCCGCGATGCCTGCGGACACGGTTTGTTTGCACAATCCAGCCCGCGAGCCAGACCTGGCTCTCACCCTCCGCCGGGGCACACGCAGCCAAGGAAGGCTTCAAGCGCTGAGTGTTGTTGTGAAAAGTGTTCATGCTACAGGTTTAGCACAAGCAAACATGCCAAGAAGCTGTGGTCTGCTTACCCCACTTTCCTGCCCTGCTATTTCAGCCTCGGCCACCGCTGCTGATAACCCCTGGGCGCCGTCCAGGCGCCGCAGTCACCGCCATGGCCTCGTCACCCATCAGCTGCCAGCCGTGGGCAGCAACCCACCGTGGCAGACGGAGCAGCAGGTTAAAGGGTCCGGGAAAATCAGTTTGGGGGCTGTCATCTCTTTTGGGATGAGGACAGAGAAAGTAGCAAACACAGGGCTACGTTCGGAGATCAAAATGCCATGTGCCTGGGTTTCAGTCCTCTACTTTCAGGTTATGCATCCTGCTGGTGTGTGTTTCCCAGCGCTGCCCTGTGCTGAGTCCTCTGCTCGGCCCTGTGTGTCTGCACCCGCTCCGTCGCCGCAGGCAGATCCTGCCCTGTAGCAGCAGGGTTGCAAACTGCCTTCGTAAAATCAGCATGCATGGCTGCAGAGGTGTTTGTACAGATGTAACTGCAACAGAAACCAAATTCAGTTCAGCTAATTAGGAATCAGTGGATGTCCAGCTGGAAACACATTCCCCAATGGCTGCATGATTTTGGCTGCACTGGGCCGCTGTTCCCACATACAGTGTGCCTCCAGCCTGCCCGTGGCTCTGGCTGAGAAGCCCGTGGCTGTGAGGGGTGGAGAGGGGCCAGCTCTGCGCCGAGCGGTCGGGCGGCTTGCT
The DNA here is from genome assembly GCF_965183815.1 of Platalea leucorodia. Lineage (NCBI taxonomy): Eukaryota > Metazoa > Chordata > Aves > Pelecaniformes > Threskiornithidae > Platalea > Platalea leucorodia. The sequence continues at coordinate 4,273,253 of NC_138841.1, forward strand.
GAGCCCCGTGGAGAGCCGCGCTGGATGCGCCCGGTGATGCTTTGGAAGCTGAAGCTGGCGCTGGGTCCGGGCTGGCGGCTCTGGTGCCAGCTCGCTCCCGGGCCGGGCAGGTCTCGGGCAGCACAGGGCTCGCCCCGGGGCAGGGGGCTGCGGAGCGCCCCGCCGCAGGCTCCAGCCCCCTGCGCCGCGCTCCCACGGGGTGAACGGCTCTCAAGGGCCACGCGGAAGAGGGAATCCAGCTGAAGAGCTGAGCCTGATGGGTTTCATCCTGCTCTGAAAGCAAGAGGGGAATTTGTTTCATGGGAGTCCAAGAGCTGTTTACATGGTAATGAAGCAGCTCCATGTGCTGCTCATGAAGAACCCAAGGAGCAGCACGTTCACTGGGCCTGGGCACGAGGTCGCCTTGCGCCCGCACACCACGGGCAGAGACCCCCCAGAGCCCCCGTGCTGTCCAGTGCTACCCCCGGCTGCCTGCCCCAGCCCGGGGATGGGGCTGCTGCTGCCAGCATCTGCAGCGAGGGGCCAGAAATGGTGCAACATCATCCAGTGCATGGGGCCGGCAGGACTGCAAACCCCAGACAGACCCTGGTGACTTGGAGGATGGAGAATGGGGTCTTCAGGGTGTCCTGGAGCCACAGCTGCCCATGGCCATGGTTTGGGCCAAGCAGGAGCGCAGCACTTAGGACGTTTAATGCAAGGTGGCATGGTGACAAAATGGACCGAGACAGACACATGGCCTGGCCTCAAGCGAGCGGGGGCAGGACCAGCCCCCCTCTCTCCCCGACAGCCCGCAGCAGCTTCCCAGCTGGTTTCTGGGAGCCCCTTGGTGTGCAACCTGCCCAGACCCCGCCGAGCCTCCCCAAAGCACGGCCCCGCCGCGGCCCGGGGGTCCTCCCCGGGCGCACGAGGGGCCGGCGGCTCGGCCGGCGCAGGAGGCCGGCTCTGCCACAGCTGCCTCTCGTCTGCAGGAGCCTCACGGGCAGCACAGCCTCGGTCGGGTGATTAATCTTTTGTCACGGAGGAATAGGGAGAACCAGCAATTAATAAACCCCCGGCTTAGGCAGTAACACGGCTCTGCCGTCCCCGCTGTAAACATCGCCCTTTTACTGACTGTGACTCGGGATGTGCCGACTGCCGGGCACGGGCGCAGCGCAGATGTTATTGTAGGGGCTGCCCGCGGGGAGCGGGGTCAGGGCTGTTTGACGAGGAGGAATCGCCATCGGGAGGATGTTTGTTTTTGTAGCAGCTGGATGTGTCTCGGGGAGGGATGGGAACGTCTTCTGTCACTCGTGGGCCGGGAGGAGGCTGGCAGGGCAGGGATAAAGCTCCTGACAAGTTTGGACTAGCAGGCGAGTTGATTAGCTGAGAGATGAAAATTCACAGCTCTGCTCTTGCAGGGGCCGTGAGCTGCTGGAGATGTGTTTATGCAAGGGGAAAGCACCCCCGTACTCGCTGCCCCGCTGCCCGGCCCCCGCCGGCGTGGAGCCCGCGGTCCCGGTGAGCCGCGGCAGCGCGGGGCTGGGCAAAGCGCCTTGGGTCAGTAACGGGTCCCCATTGCGAGGACAACCTGCCCGGCTCCGCGGAGCCGCGGCCCCTGCCCGAGGCCGTGGCTGCGCAGGGCAGTTGGGGGGCAGCGGGGACGAGGGGACCCAGGGGCAGCATTTCGGGGGGGTGGGCATCCCAGCTTCTCCCTGGCCCCAGCCTGCGCTGGCGGAGCGGGTCGTTGCTGGCTGCCTGAGCACCGCCACGGTAGCCTGGACGTGCCCATGTCCCACCCCGGCCGTGGGTGTTGGGATCTGGGCACCCAGCGATGCCTCAGGTGTTAATTTGCAGCAGGGGGTGGAAAAGAAACCCAGCAGGGCGAGCACGGGCCCTTGTCAGCTGAGAGCCGGGGCTGGGCTGTGTCTGATGGTACAGATTACCCGATGATAGACAGAGATAAATGCATACAGCTGGAGGCAGAATAAATCGATGCTATTCGTTGTATAATTGTCTTGAAAATAAGGTAATGACTGGCTCTTGGAATGCTTTGATCTTATCAGAAAGACAAGGAATACACTAATGGCTTTAATTAGACTTTGGGGATGAAATGAATTCGGCCTCCTGGGTGAGCTGGTTTCTGGAATTGACCACTGGTGGGGATAGAAAGGCTTTAATCAGATTTAGGCTCTTTAATACCCACAATAGTGTGTGTCTGCATGTGTGATACAGACCTACTGTTATGCCTGGTTTGGGGGGCGTCTGCAGGCTGCCTGTGCTTGGGCTGCCTGTGCCTTCAGGAGCCTTTTCTCAATGTAGTTTCCCATTTGTGTTGGAGCTCTGCAGGGCACCGTGCCGTCAGAAAGACCAGGGAGGTTTGTGTAGAAAAAGAGTATTTTTATGCCTTCAAGCTCAGCATCTTTTGAGGAGGAGTGGAGTCTACTATTTTTATTTATTGACTTCTAAAGGAAATTTGAAAACAACTTATCAAAAAGCAGTGGAGAGCTGGTAATTGTTTAATTTCCCAACAGCAGGGTCATGGCAGCTGCTCTGGCAGCAGGGCAGCGTGCTGGCCGTGCTCGAGCATCCAGAGTAAGCAATTGCCAATTACCGCAGCTTAATTATTGCATGTAATGGCCACAGCCAAAGAACGGAAAAGCTTCTTATCTCTCTAGGAACATATCTTCGCGTTGTCCCCCAGAACATGTAGAATAAGCAGTATTTAATGCGCAGAGGATGAGCAGGGTCTGACTCAGCGCTGTGACTCACCGGGTGAAGCCGCTGCCGCAGGTCGCGGTCCAGGCTCTGCGGCGCTGGGCGGGGAGGAGAACAGGGGTGGGGATGCTGCGGCTCTCGGGGGGTTCTGTCTCCTCCCTCCCTGCCCGTGGCGGAGCTGAGTCCCGGGGTGTCCCCAGAAGGACCCCGTGCCGGCATCCCTGGGCCCCCGAGGGTTTGGCAGGGGCTGGCACTTTTCACAGGCTGCACCTGACTTTCCCCTAGTTATTTCCTAGCAAAACCGGGCTGCTTTCTCAGCAGCAGCAGCCCAGATGCTGAAGCTAAACACGCAGCAGTTATTCTTCCTAGGCCGTGTTTACGTCTTCCCTGTTGTAACTGCAGATTTGGATTATTTTGGTAGGTTGACATTAGCTATCGTGTTTCCCTTATGTTAATTTGTTGGGCTCAGATGAGCTCCCGAAAAGGATTTAATAACAAGAGCCATTGCCAACAAAAGCACAACCTTGTTCAACAGTTACTGTACAGCCAAATATTTTTAACGCCAAGCCTCCAGGCGTGGTATAAGCTCCTTGTAAGTAGCTGAGGTTTCGTGTAAGTACGAGTGAGAGCGCAGCGAGGTCAGCGCTCGCCCCGCCGGAGCAGGAGGTGGCTCCCAGCTCTGCCGGGGCGTGAGCCCGCAGGAGCATCGCGATGGTGCTGGGGATGGGGAAAGCCACGACGCTGCAGCAGCTCAGCCTCAGAGGGAGAGCACCGATATTTGGTGATTCTGGCTCAAATGGCGGGGCCACGGCAGCGACCCCCAAAACAGCGAGCAAGGCTGAGCCCCCTCCTTTCCCGCATCCCCAGCGATGCCCACCCTGTATCCCCCATCGCAGAGGGGTGACAGCGCCAGCGCGGCGGTGGGACCCCCGGGTCCCCAGGGCTGCGGGGCCAGACCCTCCTGCCAGTGTGGGGCTGCGGCTGCCCTCGTGGCTGTCCTGCCACCAGCGCTGCCCTGCGAGGGAGAGGAGGATGCGGGGATGCAAGGGGAGGAAGGGCCGTGAGCCGCGGGGCCGGGCAGCGCGCGGCGGCCTGTCTCCCCAAACCGCCCCGCCGCCAGAGCCGCCCCGCTCGCTGTGTTGCCCCAGGAGGTGACAAATCACCAGCGTGTGTGCAGAAAGCTCCTCGCCGCGGCACAAACACACACATGCTTAGTAACATAATCTCTTAAAAACAAAATCCCAGAAATTCCTTTTTCTTCGTGGAAAATGTTGCCTGGGGGAGAAGCTCATAATGAAGGATGAAAGCTTAATCCTTGAGGTAGAGCAGGACCTGGGGGGGGGGGGGGGGGGGGAGAGTATAAACGTGACAGTTTTTGCCCAGTGAGTTGGAAAAAAATGGTGAAGGGATAAGAGCTGCGGCGGGGCAGGACGGCGCGGGCTGCGGGGTCCGACTGCGAGGAGCCCCGGCAGCGCCTCCTCCCTGACCATGCCACATTTGTCATTTCAGCGTTGGCCGTGACAAGCGCACAGGGTCATCCTGGCAAGTTCAGCCACAGAAAAATGCTGTTGTGCTGTGGTAGACGAAGGTGTGGGGAGAGTAAATTATGCTCCATGCCTGTGTAATTCACCAGCGGGGACAGCTCCAGGTTACTGGGTATCGGCACCAGCCACACTGGGAAGGGGCTTTAATCAAGATCAGGCTTTGACCATTATAAAATAAACACCACTGTGTCTGCAGACTGATTTTTCACATTTTTCTGAGCCATCAGTACGAACGCTGGCAGGTGATGCGACAAAGCGGCGGAGGATCCCGCCGGGGACAGCGATCTCCACCCTGCGATGGAGGAGCATCCCCGCCACCCCTGCTGCGATGGGTGGGGGAGGCACGCGTTGTCCCCGGGCCTGTCCTTGAGTGGTTTTCTCCAGTGCTGGAAGTTCACGTCTGATGAGAGAGAGAGCGACCCAGCGAGCCCGGGGAAAGTGAATGGAGAGAGATCAGAGGGGAAAAAAGCTCAGAAGAAATGCATTGAAGGAAGCAGCTTCTTGACACCTCCCTGCCATCCACTGCTCTAACCAGCCCTCTTCAAAGCCGGAGAAAACCTGTTTAAATCAAAGGTAAACCCCCGCTGCAGCGCTGCTCCAGTTAAGCCAAACCTCCCCGCTGCTGGGCAGCAGAAAAGGCGGCGCGGTGCGGACGCGGGGCAGCAACAGCCCAGGCAGCAGGAGGAGAACAGGGCTCACAGCCGAGGGCCGGGGCCGCGGGGGTCTCACACTGGTGGCTGTGCTCGGGGTGGTGGAAGGAGTGGGACTGACGGTTTGGGGCAGAAACAGTCTCACCTCTGTGCGGGGCACCCGCGGCACTGCGCAGCATCAGCCGCGCTGACAGGCGCTGCGACCTCGGCCGAGACCCCGGTGCGGCTCCCGGGGGCTGGCTCGCTCCGAGCCGCCTGCGCCGCATCCCGGAGATCCTGCGCGGCCTCGCCCTGGGTACCCGCCCGCCACAGGGATGCCGGGTGCGCTGGGCAGTTCAGGGTGGGAGTCCCCATCTCCTGCCTGCAGGTTTGCTCTTCCCAGCTGCCTCTCCGCTGCGGAGCGCTGTCCCTGTGCCCGCCATGGTGGCTTCTGAGAGCCGTGGGTGCCAGCTCCCTGGCTGTCCGGGAGGCCACGGCGATCGGCACCGACCCCGCCGCGTCCCAGCCGGCCAGGCCGGGTCAGAGCCATCACACGTCCCCGTGGGGTTCACAAGACAAAACGCCCCAAACAGCCTGTGAAAGGGCTTTTTGCAGCCCAGCGGTTCCTCCCCGGCTTTCAGGGGTGGTGCACTTGCTCCCTGCACAGCATCCCGAAGCCTTCAGCATCCAGCCCGAGAGGGACAAACAGGCTCCACTTCTCTTATTTATTTTTTAATTCAGAAGAGGAGCGGCAGAGGTGGGGTTACACTCTCCAGAGCACAACCTGCTCTGCCTTTGCTCACTGTGCAGCAACGCTGTTTACGGACTCGGATTCCAACCCTCTCCTCTCTCAAGGCTGTGAAGATGTATTTCCTCTTGTGCCATTTCTCCTTCTGGCAGGCAGGCTCCCAGGTGGGTCTGGAAAATGTCAAAGTGGGAAATAAAGTTGTTCACTGCACATAAAAAAAAAAAAAAAAGAGAGGAAAAAGGAGAAAAAAAAAAAAAAGCCCAGGCAGCGCGGTGCTAGGGCCCACCAGGGAGCCAGCAGCACTCGGCAGGAGCGAGGTGCTTCAGACACGGGGCATCACGAGCGCCCCGGCTCCGCGCCGTCGCTGCCATGTGCCCGGCACCGGGCACAATGGCTCTGTCACCGCCGGCGCCTGCCCTACACCGCGGCTGGAGTCTCCGTGGTTTTCTCACCCCTGGCGCAGGCTAAAAGCACAGCGCAAGATGAAATAACAGCGGCACGACGTGCGTGTCACCCGTGGTCCTTCGATCGCCCGCCTCGCAGCCAGCCCAGGTTCCCGCAGCTTTCCTGCCGGCAGCGCGTGTGCTGCCCCTCTGGGCTCATCTCGGAAGGCCTCGTTGTGCTGCAACAGATGACTCTATTTATCTGAAGTGACTAATGGGCGAGCGCATTCCTGCCTCTGCCATCATCTGGTTCTCGTAAGGTCAGTCGTGATCAGTGCTAACACACACACCCCAGTGTTTTCGGGCGGCGTTGGGAGGCAGTGAGGTGGGGTGGAGGTGGCATTTGTTCTCAATCACGCGGATTTTTAAAACCTCGCTGTTTTGCATAACACAAACCGGGTGGCACTGCCGCGCTCCAGCAGCTGCGGCGCGGGGCCGGCAGAGCTGCCGCCGCACCGGCACGGGGGCAGAGCCCCATCCAGCACCGGGGCAGGTGTGCGGTGGGGCTGGAAGAGCAGCGAAGGCGATGTGCCACGGGGAAGCGGTGCAGCTGACACCGGGGGGATGCAGAGCGGCCCCCCCATCCCACATCACCCCCATGCCGGGGCGGTGGGCCCGGCTGTGTGCCACGGCCACCTGAGAGGGACTGGGAGCACCGGCCAGACCCCCCCCCGCCCAGGAAACTGGTTTCCCAGAGAAAATTAAATGTTGACAAAACAACGTTTTTTTTTTTCACCCAAACAACTTTGCTCTTCATGGAAAATATTTGGACTCAGCATTTAGCCCTTCATGCAAACAGCTGGAAGGAAACGGCCGGTGTAGGAGCAGCCCCGCACCGGAGCTGCCGGCAGTGGCAGGAGGGACCCCCAGGCAGGCGGGCACCGAGCCCACGGGGAGCCTGCCCATCCCCTGCCACAGGGCAGTGCAAAACCCAATTTCTGGGTGCAAAAGTTTCCATCTGGCAAATCAAAGAGGTCAGCAGTGGTGAAGTGGCCGTCACCAGGGCTGTCGGGGCTTGACGAGCTGCTGACCCCAGTTCATCAGGATGGCGCTTGCTGCTTGCACCCTGGGTGCTGCAGGGACCTGCACCCGCCATCCACCTCGGGCTCGCTGCCACCTGCGCCCTTGACGTGGGGAAAGTGGACTTAGCAGGAGCAGGAACGCGGCCCCGGCGCTCCTGCTGCCGCCACCACGCTCACCGCTACCTGCAACAGGCCAGGACTTCCCCCAGCACCGTTAGGCAAGGGGCTGTTGACGAATGCATAGGCAGGCTGCATCGGCTCGTGCAGCGCATCCCGGCTCGGCATCAGGTACCACAGAGTAAAAAAAAAAAAACCAACCAAAAAAAAAAAAACAAAAAAACCCAAACTGCTCTCCATGGCAGGAATTCGCTGCACGGTTTCAGGAGCGCAAACCGCGGGCAGGTGGCTGGGTCGTGGTGCGCAGCCCTGGTGACGGGAAGCCCTGCAACTCTTCCAGCCTGAGCGACCATCACCTCGCCTCCAGCCACCGGCCGAGGCCCTCGCCCCGGCGGCGGCACGCAGCGGCGGGAGCCACGTGCGCAGAGGTGACGGGCAACACCGCAGCAGCGGGAGCGCCCGCGGCCATTGCCGGTGCCGGTGCCGCCTCCGCCGGCCGCGGTGCCCGGCAAGAGAGGCTCAACCTGCACATGCCTGCATGCGTGAGCTCCCGGGAAAGGACGTGCCACGACAGCCCGCAGGAGCGCCTGGGCTGGGCACAGATGCTGCAGATTAGACAATTAAAAGCTGGGAGGTTTCTGTTGAAGACATTTTTCCGTTCATGAGGCCATGGGGTGGAGCGGGCGGAGCGGGGGGGCAGCTGCCTGCAGCAACAACAAAAGGCAGAAGGGGGAGGGGAGCATGAGGGAGAGATTTTTGATTCATACTCAAAAATTACCCAAACTTTATTGCCAAAATGTCTACATTTTTATGTGCTTAAGCACAGTGAGTTATGGAAATCTTAAAACAATGGAATGATCTCCTTCATTGCCCTTGATCTGTTCAAAGTCACCACCCCTCCTAACCAAGTGGAATCTCTTTTTCCGTTTTATTGACTTACAAAAATGTCTCTGCTATCAACACCGTCCGTGTGCATCTCATAAATACCAGGGTGGGACACAGGGCTTTTGGTGGGTGTTTTTTATAAACCCATCTCTGCCCCAACCCTTCCTCAAGAAATGTTTTTACGGTCTTTGGTTGATTTGGCAAATTTTCTGTTAGAACCTGCCTGAACAAGAGGGGCTGCAAATTCCTTGAATCAAGTCCAAGCATACAGCTTTCTGGTTCCCCCGCTCTCGTCTTTGCTCTGTGGGAGTCCCTTATCTGTCAGTCACATACTGATCTTATAAATCTTCCGTAGCTCCATGTGAGAGCATTACAGGGTGTGTCTTACAGGCTCCATCTGCCAGGTAAGGGACGGCAGGGGCGAAAGCAAGCTCCAGCAATCCAGCTAGAGCACATGTTCTGCAGTCCTGGACATGCAGAATAAGTAGGGGGTTGGGTTTTTTTCTTTTTGCATTGTGTAGCAGGCCTGGAGCAGACCCGTTCCCTTCTGAGCACAACAGGAGCAGAGAGGGGCAGATGCCCTTACAGGCGTCTCTGGCGGGACACGCATATCGTCCTCTGCAGACACCGCACGTGAGGCTCCGAGCCGGCAGGGCCCAGAGCAGTGATGCTCTGCTGCAGGGAAAAATCCTTCAGGCAGCGGCTGTGCCTGTGTAGGAAACCGTAACTGAGCGTGCAGCAAGGGCCAACAAGAGCAACACGCACCGGGGTGGTTTCCTCCGCTGCTGAGATAATTTCTCCCCACCCCTCCAAAACAACCTCTTCCTCGGCTGCCCTGGCTGCGCAAAGCCCAGCCACATAGGCCCGGGCTCTGATTTACAGCCTGCCGTCTGACAGAGCTACAAGCAGAGAAAGTGCCGATCTGGAGAAAACGAGGACCAGATCGGGGAGAGGAGGGGGGTTTTGCCGGGGAGGTTTCAGAGCCCTGCGTGGGGACCGCAGCCCCGGCAAGGAGCCGTCCCATCCCCAGCTGCGTGCGCCGGCCGGGGCGAGTGATGCCCATGGCCGAGGAGGGGGGCAGAGAGCAACTCAGCCCCCCGACTGCGAGAAGAGCTGTGGGAGGAATTGAGGCACCGATGGGAAGCCCTGATATCTGCACAAACCCCTCCACTAATCCCTTATTTCCCAGGCCCCGGGGCGGAGGGCTCAGCCTGGCCGTCCTGCCGCGCTCACAGCCGCCGAGGCGGGGAAAGCTGCGCGAGCCGCGGGAAAACGTCTTCAGCCCTATAAACTGACACAGTTGTTTACAATATTCCTAAGTGCCATTGCGTGATGATAGCAATTCTCTGACAGGGAAAATTTACTTTTTTCCTTCTTTTTTAAATAAAGTTCGAAGGCTGCAAGACCCCCAAAAGATGTTTTGGCTATTATTCAGGGTTTGTTTGTTTTTCTGCTTCCTATAAGTGACACACTGAGGGCCATTTGCTGCCGATAATGTTACAGCGTTACTGCAGCACCGTTAGCACAGGGCTGTGCTCAGGCTGAACTGGGCAAGGCAGTGGACAGCCCAGGGCCGAGGGTTGCTGCCCTCCCTCCGGCCGCCCCACCGGCCACCCCATCTGCCCGTCCTGGCTGCCTGGGAGGCCGGCAGCGCAGGGGACATGCGCCGAGCAGAGAGCAAGAGCAGCACCAGCGCTGGGCTGCAGCGCCCAGGGGACCCCAGCCCTGCTGGCTGCGCCGACCCTGCAGGCAGCGCGCAGGCAGCGTGCAGGCAGTGGTGGAGCTGGGAGCAGGGAGTAATGGAGCAGCCGGGCAGCGGAGCATGGAGCACGGAGCATGGAGCATGGAGCATGGAGCATGGAGCATGGAGCACGGAGCATTGAGCACGGAGCACGGAGCACGGAGCACGGAGCACGGAGCATGGAGCATGGAGCACGGAGCATTGAGCATGGAGCACGGAGCACGGAGCACGGAGCATGGAGCATGGAGCATGGAGCATGGAGCACGGAGCACGGAGCATGGAGCATGGAGCATGGAGCACGGAGCATTGAGCATGGAGCACGGAGCACGGAGCACGGAGCATGGAGCATGGAGCATGGAGCATGGAGCACGGAGCACGGAGCATTGAGCATGGAGCACGGAGCACGGAGCACGGAGCATGGAGCATGAAACATGGAGCATGGAGCACGGAGCACGGAGCATGGAGCACAGAGCATTGAGCATGGAGCATGGAGCATGAAACATGGAGTACGGAGCACGGAGCATGGAGCACGGAGCACGGAGCACGGAGCATGGAGCACGGAGCATGAAACATGGAGCATGCAGCACGAAACATGGAGCACGGAGCATAGAGCAGCCTCTCGGAGCTCCTTGGCCAAAGCGCCCGCAGCTGAGCTTCCTGGGAAAGCAGCTTGGATTTGCATGGCTGAAAGTCAAAAGTTGTTGACCTTCTGGATAAAACTTATCTGTGCACATTTCACATCCCGGGGGATGAAACCATTACTTTGTCATTACTTTTTGTGTGGAAAAACTCCTCTGTACGAGTCAGGCGCTTTGCTGAGGACACTGCAATCTCCAGTTTGTTTATATTGTGCTAAAAACAAACAAACAAGCTCTGAAAGACAGTGGAGAGCTGCAGCCATCCTCCAAGCTAAAAAAGGAGTAGGGATTTTTCAGGACTTCAGTATGGGACACAGCACGGCTCCTGCGAGGCCGCTGAGCTGACGGATGGGCAGCCCTCCAGCACACCCGTGCCTTCGGGTGTCAGCAGACGCGGCTGCTTCCCGTGGTCAGGGATGGGGCTGACATCTCACTGACCTGCCCCTCCATCAGCCGAGGGACGAGGAAGATGGTCACAGCCCGGAGCAGAGCCTGGGGCTCATGGAAATCACAGCTCCCTGGGCTGGACGGACCGGCTGATGGAGATTAGGTCTTGTGTCCCTTGAGGGATGATGAAGCATCACAAGCATCACGGCAGCCTTCAGGTGCCCCCGAGGGGCGGCAGCAGAAGCAGCAGCAGGGCAGGAGGCAGGACGAGCTCGGCCGAGGTGAGGTGGTCTTGGAGGACCTCCTGCCCCTCCAGCTCACTGTTTGCTGGATCATCTGTCAGCGTAAGAGATCAGGCTGGAGGTGAAAGTATCCCTACCTCCTTGTCCTTGAGGAAAAAGTCCTGGAGGAGGTGACGGGATAATGTTAGCAAAGCAGCCAGATACGATGGTCACCCAAGGCCTCCTCGCAGATGGATGCAGGGCACAGCTCTGCACCGAGGCCTGCAGGACGGCTGCATTGCTCCATGGAAAGGTTTGTAAAACCCACAGGACCGAGTCCACGAGCGCTAGGACAGCAATTTCCCACGCAGAGTCATTTTTCAGCTGGTGAGGTGGGGGAAGCCCTTGCCCCCGTCCTGCCGAGCACCCCCCGTGCCGCCGCCGCACTGCCGGGTTATGGGTGCATTGCACTCGCCCACAACGGTCCTCTTAAAACCCTCCCGGCAGCACCACTTGGCTGCAACGATGCTGATGCCTCCGCAGCTCACGGGAGTTGCTTCATCTTGGTCTGTATCTTTGAAATACAGGAATTCAAACCGAGAGGACCTGGTTACTTTGTCATCCCAGCTCCCAAATCCCCTCCCGCCGCCAGGAAAGCCCAGCTCAGCTCCGAGCGCAGCAGAGCAGCCCAGGATTTCCCATGGCCGCAGCTACGGCTGGTGCTGCCCCAGGTACTGCAGTCCCGGCCCCGCAGCCGCAGCTCTGCGGGCGTTTGCTGTGAGAGCCAGGAAACGAGATGGAAAGTTTATAAACATGCCGCGGATGGTTTATGGAAAGAGGTTATGAAATGCAATTATATGTTTTATAAAGTGTCCGGATTGCACTCCTCGGTCACTGTATGATTTTGATCATAAATCAGAAAATGAGCTGGAGAACTGAAGGGAAGGGGATGGCCCAGAGGGCAACGGCACGACGTGGCTATTGCCAGCGCCAGCGGTGCCATCCTGCCCGGCGGTGTCCAGCAGAACAAACCCCATTCCTGTCCTCTGCGCCAGCCCCCTGCCTGATGCTGCGTGTTTAATACACGATACCGTTTTGATGATATGCAGATTCTGCAGCAAGGGTGAAGGTGCTGATGGGGGAGCAGGGGCTGCCGGGCTGAGGGTACCCCACTAACGCGCGTCCCAGGGCTGTGCACCCCGTGTCTCGGGGGGACCCTGTGCAGCACAGAGAGCCGCAGGAATGCACCAAGCCCGGCGGCTCCATCGCCCACAGCAGCTCCACGGCACCGGTGCGGTGGCGGCTGGGCACGCAGGTGCGACAAACCAGCCAGCTGGCCCCTGGCACCCGCGGAGCGGCGGGGGAATGTTGGCCAGAGAAGAGACGCGAACATCAAGGGATCAAAATGAAACCACACTGAAGTACGTGATTTATGGACTGATTCAGGGCTGCAGCACGCTGCCTCGCAAGGGCTCCCTGGAAGGAGCAGCCGACGGTCGGTGTTTACCAGGGACCGGCGCAGCCGCCACAGAGCTGGCCAAGAGCTAATTGCAACAGTCTGCACGTAGCCTCCCAGCTCCGGGAGCCGCTTGGAAACAGAGGCACAGGACCTGCCTGCTCACAGGCAACGGCGTGGCTGGCACTTGGACACTGCCTCCCGTCTTAGCCTGGAAGTAAAACTGAACCTCTCTTCTGCTGGAGAGCAACCTGCAGGCCTGGCTCCGGGTGCTGGGGCAGGGAGAGTCTGTCCTCTTCCCCGGGACCATGGACCAGGTGTAAGAGGGGGCTTGTCATGGCGACCCACCCATGACTGATGCACAGTCAAACCCCTCAAAATTTGGAAAAACTAATTAACAAACCTCTAAAGCCCGATGTGCAATATAGGCATTACGTGTCTGGCATTTGGCTTCTCATCCCTGAGCTGCTGGTCCAACAGCTTGCACGCCAGAGGTTAAGCTTCCCGGGTCCTCTTTTTGATCTGCATCATTCACATTTTTCCATGTTGTTGGACAGAAAAAAAAACAAAAACAAACAGCCCAACTCCCTTTGAATTAGCAGGCAGAGTGAGACTCTAATTGCTTTCCCATCTCCTCCCGTGTCAGGTCCGGCTGGCCGCCCAGGGACCTGGACACACGCGCTCAGCCCAGGAGTTCGACAGGTGAGACAAGACCGAGCGCTGTGGTTTGGGGCAGACGAACAGACTGCGAAAAGCACCTGAAAAGGCCCTAACGTGAGCGCGGTTCGCCCCAGCAGAGATGCTGCCTGAGCACCCGACAGGCCCAGGGAAGCTGCCTGAGCACCGTCCCCGTGCCCCGCTGCCGGGGGCCATGGGCAGAGCAGGGTGGGGATGCTCCCGGCCACGCATGGCCCTGCGTGCATGGGCCGACTTGGCAGACGTATTTCTATCCATTACCAGCTAATGCAATGGAACTGGCTGACAATGGGCTCGGCGGCTGCCAAATCCAACATGCGGCTTGCAGATGTCCCTGGGACCGGCAAACCCTGCTGGAAGATCCATGCGGTACGAAAGGTTACCCTCAATTTGCTTCAGATGCTGCTCGCGCCGTTCGACAGCCATCATTGGAGGAGGGGGCTCCTTCAGAGAGAAAAGCATAAATCCAGCTCTCCATCCAGACTGTTATTATCTTCTCTGGTTCAAATTAAGTGACTGGGGTCATTTTTTATATGTTGTAATTTGTCTTTTACCTGAGGGCATTGTGGAAAGGAAAGGAAAAAAGGTGAATCTAGCACGAAAGCAGGGAAGGAGCAGAGTCTTTAGTAGACAATTAGCTGAACTAACATCAGGTTCTCCCTAAAACATCAAAATGGAGATTAAATGTAGGCAGACACAGCTGATTCCTTGCCAGCGGCTCCGGTGATAAATCAGCGCCTGTGGCTGCACGGCAGAAGATGGCAGGGAGGCATGTACAGCCCCGATCCCCAGTGATGTTACAGGACAGGAGCGGGATGCGAGAGACCCCAGCTCCCACCAGGACCAGCACCCTCACATCAGCACCCTCCCAGTTTGCTTTCTACGGCCAAGGAGCGAGGTCGGTGCAGACGGCCAGCACAGCAACCAGGCAGGCAGTGGATGATGCCAAGGCCACCGCCAAAAGCCACCAAGTGCTTGTTTCAGGCAGCCGAACTACGTGATTCAGAAAACAATGCCTCATTAAAGCATCTGCTCCGTATTTCCAGAGCCAGTGACAAAGGGCTTTGTGTGTGCTTCGGTTTGAAACGTGGGCTGACTTTGCTTAACAAGTATTTAAAGAAATTGGGTATTTTATCAACTACTATATTAAAGGCACTGCTGGAGGCCCCAGGTTAGCGAAGGTCAGCACCGCGGGGCGCGGGGGGACCTGGCAGGGCTGCCTGCGCGGGCAGGTGTCACGCTGCCCGTGGACCTCGTCCCTTTCTGACGCTCACATCAGCCCGGCTCAGCCCCACGGAGCTTTGCACGGGGCTCTGTGTGCACCGAGGGCCGCCCGGCGCTCGCCGCAGCGTTTTTGTGTCCCTCCCGCGGTCTGTGACCTCAGCCCTCCCCGGCAGCGAGGGCACCCCTTTTCTGGAGCCCAGACCAGACCCAGGAAACCTTCCCACTCTTTCTCCCCACTTTAAACAAAACCCCCACTTCTTACAGTCCTGCGGAGCCAGCAAAGCCGAGGCACACAAGGAGCATGCTTGACTGGAAATGTTTACTGGGAAGATGCACAGAGAGCGCACTGGTAGGGCAAGCCTGGGTGTATTTAGGTTCTGGCTTTGCAGGAGGGCACGTCCCTTACAGAGAAACAGCTTGGTGGAGGGGAAAAAAAAGGGTACCTAGTGCTTACAGCAGCCTCACCTGCCCCAAAAGCACATTATTTGCCCTTCCCAAGAGTTTTATGAGCCTGTAGAAATAAGCAAACTTGGATTAGTCCCAAATTCCCCTTCAGAAGGCAGGGAGAGGCTGGGCAAGAGGCTGGGAGCCCCTCCGCCCTGCCCGCCCTGCCTGCCCTGCCCGCCCTGCCTGCACCAGAGGCAGCCCCGGCTGCGGCTGGGGATGAGGCTGCTCCCATGCAGCCCTCGCGCTCCCCAGGGTCGCACCCCTCTCGCCATGAGTATCAGACGGGACTGGAGGCAATCCCCATGGTATCGGTCTGCATTTGTCAGCACCTTTCTCCCGAAGCAAACCCCAGCCCAGGATGCAGCGGAGGAGATTTATTTCTTCTGACAGGCTCCACACATGCCGCTATTTTTCTTCATTGCTCTTGACACGTCTCCTGCCACACTGGGCAAACTTCGGGGTCGGCCGAGAGCCAGTGTCAGAGGGGGTGAGATGTGAGCTGTTTTCAGATGGTTTATAAAATTAACATCCCCAAAGGATCCCGCCGTTTGCAGAGGTGAAGTCGGTGACTGCACCGTGTCCGTTCGGGATGACTTCATCACCAAGTGACTCCTTACGTAGCTTTTTCTTGTCTTTTAAAGCAGGGAGCTTACCACCGCCAGCCTGGCTGGGCGTCGAGGGTGCCCTCCTGCAGCGCTGAGCCCCTCGCCAGCACCGGCAGCAGAGCTGGGCGAGAAGGGAAGCCTTGTTTCCAACGAGGGCTCTGGGGAGTCTGCATCTGCAAAACCACCCAAGCTCCCAAACCCACCTGCACTGCCTCACTGCAAGCGCCTCGGGGCAACGGAGCTCCCCGAGGAGCCCCACGGTGCCGCAGCCCAGGGATACCCTGCCACGGGGAGAAAAAGCATAACCTTGCCCTGAATTTTCCACATAAAAAAAAAACCCAACAACTTCTTCAGTAGAAATTTAGCCCTAAAGCCTGTGGTCTGTTGTATTTTGATCAGAATACAAGCAGCTCTGTCCTGAAGCAGTCTCTCTCCAATATATTTGGTGATTTAATGAAGAATATGATTTCCTCTTTGCTGAAAGGAGATACATTTCATGTTTCCACTGAATGAAAATATAAGCTTTTAGAAAAAAAACAATTTGATGAAAACCTGTTAAACCCGCCCTGTTTGTAGCACCCACGGAGAACTCTTTCTCAACACCCAGCGTTAGACCTGGCTAACCACAAACCACGTGCGTGCTTTGGGTCGGTCGCTTTTTTGCCAGCACTCTGATTGTTTTTTTCTCCTGAGGATGGGGCTGGGAAGGACTCAGCCTTCAGCACAATACAAATCCTGCCCTTTTGGTAAAGTGTAATAAACTTCTTCCCCTGACACATAGGAAAATGTTTTAAGGCAAGACTTTATAGAGAGCATCAATCACTTCGGAGGTGATGGAATTGCTGCAGAATTATAAGCAAGTCTGAAGTGTCTGCAGAGGACTCTAAACACTGTCTTCTATTTATTCTCTGTGTCCTTTGTAAATGTAAACTTCGGTGGAGTCCAGAGGCCCTTCCATCTCCCCGGCTTGTCAATCCAGCACCTTTCACCACCGCTAAAATCACAATTAAAAAAAAGGGGGATTACAAAAACAAACACAGAGCTCGCGCTCACGAGTGATGGCTGCGGACTGTTGTGCCCCTGCCGGGAGCGGCGGTGGGATCCTGCCCCGTGCCTCCATCTTCCCACCATCGGTGTGCAAGAGCAGGACCCCCGGAGCCACCTCCTCCCCGGCCCTCCTCACCCGTGACCGCCCGTCACAGCAGGCAGGAGGCGAGGGAGGAGCAGGGGGAGGCTGGAGGAGGACCCGTCCTAGCACAGCACCCAGTCCTGGGTGCTCACCTGGGAACCCATCCCCTCCTCTTGGAGGGGCAGGAGCGGGGAGAGAAAGACCCAGACTAAATCCTGGAGAAGCCAGGGATGGAGACCTGGCCGGACACGCGTGCACCCACGTGTGCCCTCACGGTGCATGGGCAGGTTTTTATCTCCTACAGACATTAGACTACCAGTGAGGAACAGTTAACGGTGCACCACTGAATAAACACAGATTACGGCTCTGAAAGGCTCCGGGAAGATCAAGCAGAGGACAGTGCACTGACAGCGGGATGGAGCTGGGTGTGGGAGAGCCATCCCAGCTGGAACGCCGCTCAGAGGACCGAGCACGAGAGTGGGAAGTGACTTTTGCTTCCACGGAAAGAAAAAAAAGGTAAAAGCTCTTTAAAGCTTTGAAGGGAATCTGTATTAAAAACTTCTCTTTGCCAGAATAGCTGGAAAAAATTATTTTATACATTGAAATGTCCCACAGCTGCTCTAGCAAAAAAAAAAAAAGAGAAAGAAAAAAAAAAAAAAAGGCCTATTCTGAAAAATACTTTGCACTTGATCCATCCCCGGAGCACCCTCATCCCAGCGGGGGAACAAAGCCAGCACACTCAACAGAGCCGGCAGCGGGACAAGCCGCAATATTTTGTCCCTACCTTGGAAGGGGTCAGGAGATGCATACGGAAATAAAGCACTGCGACCCTTCTGGTTACTTGCGTTAGCAGGTATTTGGGTAGACGCAAGCAGCTCCTTCTTCACACACAGCTGTGCCCATCTATGAGCATCCACTTTACCTGTGGCTGAGGGCTGAGCCCAGGTCCCACTCGTTCTGCCACCTTGCTGGGAACCTGCTTTACCAGCCGGTATGTCACTGGCTCTTGCCAGCATCTCTCGTCTTCTCAAAAGCCATTCCCCCGAAAGACAATTCAGAACACAATTATTTTGACAGTAAAGCAGCATTTTGGGGGCTCCCCGCTCCCCAGCTCATAATGTCCCTCACCAAGTCGGGCTAACAAGCCAGAGCTCAGAAAGGCAACGTGCGGGGAGGTCCCCTGCACCGCCTGATGCTCACTGTGACCCCGCAGCTCCCCCGCAGGGCTCTGACCCCCCTGCACCCCCTTGCAGGGCTGGGATCCCCCCCTCACCCCCCTGCAGGGCTGGGATCCTCCCATGCCCCCCCGCAGGGCTGTGACCCCCCCCTGCATCCCCTCACAGGGCTGGGATCCCCCCATGCCCCCTCACAGGACTGTGACTCCCCCTCCATCCTCTCGCAGGGCTGGGGTCCCCCCCCCCCGCCCCCCCGCAGGGCTCTGACACACCCCCCCGCACCCCCCCGCAGGGCTGTGACACCCCCGCCCCCGCCCCCCCGCAGAGCTGTGACCCCCCCCGCGCCCCCCCGCAGGGCTGGGGTCCCCCCCCAGCGCAGGGCTCCCGGTGGCCGCGGGCCGGTAGCCAGCAGGTAGCGCTGCGGGTCCGTCCCTGGGCTCCGCCGCGGCCCCGCGCTGCGGCCCCGCACCCGCCCGCCCGGGACGCCCGAGCCCCGCACCGCCGGCGGGCCGCGCCTCTGCACCCTCCCCGGGCACCCCGGGGGCCCGGCCGCCCCCGCAGCCCGGCAGCCTCCCCTGCAGGGACCGCGGCCACGAGCGACAGCGACCTTCAGGGCTTTTCCAGCGCCACCTCTTCTCCCCAGCTGCAACCCGGGGTCGGATCCTGCCCTCGGGACGGTGCTCAGGACACGACCGAGCACGAATCCCGCTTCACGCCTCCACCACGCGCCGGCACCCACCATCCATCGGGATTCCCAGTGGGAGGCGTGCTGGGGAGCCCCGCGGGGACGGGGGCGGGGATGCTCCAGCAGCCCCAGACAGCCCCGACCAGAGTTCAAGTTTGCCTTTTTGCCAGTGCCACCGACTGCCAGGCGAGACCCTGGGCACAAATTCCTGTGTTCCCCCTTCCGCCAAGTAGCTCTGCTAACCCCAACTCCCACCCCTCGCCGCAGCCTGCGTTCAGCTGCAGCACTGCAAGGAAAGGGTCTGTCTCTCTGCGAGCATTATCCAGCCTTTTCTCCGTGGCGGGCCGGCTTGGTGCTCTCACAGTAATTAATAATAGCGTTATCAGTGGCACAAGGCAAACCCTTCCTTTCTGCACTGCTCCGTTCTTCCCGTCCGATAACAGAAGCAATTCCAGGGATGCCAGGAGACGGCTCCCTGCGAACTCCCCGCCGTGTGCCTGGACCCAAAGCGCGGGGCAGGAGCAGAGCCTCTGAAAAGAGCTCTCGGCTGCCAGGTGGGTTGTGAAAACAAAATCTGCCTCTTACGCAACTCCTTAGCGAGCTAAGAATAGCTCAGACGCGATCTTTCCTCAATTGCAGGATGAAATTCCTCCTCTTAATGAATGGGCTTGATTTGTCATTATTTACAAAGGAAAGGAGCAGGGGTGAGGGAAAATCAAGCCCCAAATTCGGACAGGCTCCGGTGCCGCACTGCCAGCGCCGGGCACGTGCGCAGCTCACCCCTTACGCGGGCTGGTGCCGAGCTGCAGACCAGCTCCGACGCCTGCGTGTGCATCAGAGACACCGGTGCTGGGCAGCACCGTCCTCACCGCTGCTGCCGCGACCACTGCGGCATCCCAGTGCTCGGCTCAGCAAAGGTTCAAGGCCCAAAGAGAGGTGGCAAGGAGGACAAGTGCCACAGAAGGGCTCGGCGAAAGAAAGGGCCTGGGCCCCTCCAACCTCTTGTTTCATCCCTCTCAGGAAAAACTTTAAGGCTAAATTTTCCAATGCTGCCCTGGGAGAGCAGGTATCGCTTCCCAGCGCTGAAGCTTGAACTGGGCATTTCGATCCCATTTGTGACTCCTGTCCTACGGCCATCCATAGTGAGATCAACCCCGTGACCTTCAGCCTTAGAAGGATGAGCCTCTGCCCTCCTGCTAACAGGGAGCGTGATTAAATGCAGCTCCTCGCTGGTGAGCATCCCCTGACCAGCTGGTAATGGGGATGTGATCATCACCCACAGGCAGTTTCAGATCTGCCCGCTAACTTGTCCAGGGTCCTGTCCGGACACACGGAAATCTCTGGCTGTAGCAGGGGCAGCAGGATGCAATCGTGTGTCCGGGGCAGCGAGACGGGCCGGCAGCACCTCCCTGGCACGGCAGCGACGTGCCCACGCGCACGCGTGGGTACAAACTCACCCTCCTGCAGCAGCCGCCTTCTCGAGCGGCTCCCACGCCTGCGGCAGGCAGCAGCGCGTGTCCTCCTCCGCCGGCTCGGCCCTCCTCTCTGTGAAGGTGGCGGCAGTTTGAAGGACGAGCGCTGCCGGCAGGAGATCTGTGCGGACAGGGAAGAGGAATACGGTCACTTTTGCAACAGGTCCTTTTCCTGGAGCACCCCAGAACGCCAAACGGCCCCGTGGCCCCAGCACTGGCAGCGGCCGCGCTGCCTCCAGGCTGCCTCCCGGCTGCGATGCAAACAGCTGATGCCTGTAGGATCGCACCCGCAGCCTTTCCCAGGGGCTGACCCAAAGCACCCCTGCCTCCCCAGCTCAGCGCGTGGCCTCAATGACTCCCCGCAGGCAGTTTGTATTCACTGAAGAGTTGCTGTAGCAAAAAGTGCAATACCAGCAAAAGCTGGCAGGGAATCCAGGGGCCAAGTCTGGAGTAAAATTCTGATAATGCTGTGTTTATACCAGCAATTTCTTTGGCAGATAAATCAAGTGAGTGAAGTAACAGATGGGAACTAGCTGGAGACACTGTAATGGGAATTTCAGTGCAGGGCCAGGTTGGCAGCTCAACCCCTGGAAACACCGCTGCCGGGGCCACCTCTGCCCAGAAGCAGCGAGGAGTTTAAATGGGGATCGGTGCCGCAGCCCCGCGATGGAGCAAAGCAGCCCCCAGGGCACGGCACAGCCAGGGCGGCACTTGGCCGCCACCTGCGAACGCTCCTCCAACAGCCAGAAGAGAGGAGCCAGAGCGGCACCGCGTGTCCCCAGGCACATGCCAGCCTGTGCTTCTAGCCCCACAGGGTTTGAGCAATGACAGGTATCGAGGGCATCGCTAAAGGAAAGGTCTCGTGCTCCCGCTGCTGCCAGCCTCTGTGCAGGGCGCACGCAGCAGCGAGTGCCGAGCACCCTCACCTTCACCGCCCGCTGGTTTTGCCAGCTCTGGACTCAGGTTGCACTCAGAGTTTAAAAACACACAAGGTCAGAATTCCCCAGGGAGCAGACGACCGTCCTGGGCACGGCCGCGAGGCTCTGGCGTGTCAATCCATGGGGGCCAGATGCCAGCTACCACCACGGCTGCATTTTATCTCCCAGTGGTTGGGATGCCAAATTCCTCCCGGCCTGGGGAATTATTCCCAGAGTCAGCCACTCAGGAACATGCCACACACTTGTTTAAACACCGTCAGCCCACAGCCATGCCGGTGTGCCCGGCGTCCCCAGGTGCCGCCCCGAGGAGCCACCGGCCACCGAGTCTGGCAAAGGACAGGGCAGGGAGCAGATGTGCCAGGAGGGGACTGTGGGAAACACTTGGCCGACCGCAGACGGCTGTTTGCAAGAGGCAATGGCCTTCCCACCACTTCCTTCTTCATTTGGAAAGGAACAAGATGGATTCTGATTTTTGTCGGAATAACTGCAACAAGCCAAAACACGCCCTTCGCAGCGACACGCAAACGGGAAGGCGGCAGCAGTCCAGCCAGTGCTGTGCAAACAAAAGCAACGAGACAAAAGCCTTCCCCTAATTCAGCCCTGGCACAGCACCGGTAGCAGTAAGCACAGGCTGTTGGAAATTACTCCAGGATGATCTCTTTATGTTGTAGGTCCTGGAAAGCGACCTGTTCAAGCTATGTGAGTGCCTCTGCTCCTCCAGAGAACTGCTGCGCTGCTCCGGCAGCCGGCGCGGGCAGCAGGAGCCGGGCGCACGGGCTGGCAGCACCCGCAGGCAAATGTGGGAACGTGCAACCAGGAGCTCGGGTGCCCAGGGAGGACGTGGTCTACACATGCTTGACTCAGGTTTTAACTGCTCCCTGCAATAAAGCTGCACACATTTTTCCTAAGCATGATTTGTGAGAGCCGATGGGTTATTTTAATGACACAGCAGCTTGCTGAGGAAACGCCACTTCCCCTCCTGCTTAGTCCTCCCAACAGGCTACAAGAGAGAGCTCCAAGCCAAGGGTATCTATTTGATCACGACGGTCTCTTGCAGAGCAAGAGATCCAGGTTAGCCAGGGTAGGTTGGAGGCTCTTTGATCTCTTCATAAATCTATCGAATCGGGCTCAGTGCTGCCCGCAAAGCTTGCCGGTGGCACCAGCCCCAGAGCCACAAGCACACATGCTCCTGCTACCCACCCGAGGCTCGGACCCCTCAAATGCATCCGCAGCATGGCTCCGGCTGCCGCAGCGGGGAGGACGTGCTCAGGGGTGAGCCCCGAGCCAGCCGTGGACCGGGAGCCCCGGGAGGGGCAGAGCCAGGCATCGGCACAGTCCTGGGCCCTGCCGCCCTGCCCTGGCTCTGCCGCCAGCTCCTCGGAGCCAGGTCCTGGAGCCAGCAAGGCTTCCTGCCCTGGGGCCCAGCACCGCACCGAACGAGCCGCTCTCTCCTCGGGCTGCAGCGGTGGAACATATGGGACCCGTTAGCTGGAAGCATATAAAATTCAAAGCTGTATTAGTCATTGGCTCCGTCATGTTCATTCCACCGCTGGTAGACACTACGCTTGCAGAAGCGACCGACAACTGCTTGTGTTTCTACTGTCAGCTCCAATAAACAACTGTGTTTAATGCTGCGGGGGGGAGAGGGGGCTCGGAAACTCGATCCAAAAATAACAAGTTTTAAGCACGATATCCTCGCTAGCTAAATGGCTCAGTCTCTCCCCCAGTTTGCCGTGCTGCACTAGGGGGAATTGGGGTCCAAAAGCCGAGATGACCCACCGTTAATAAATCACCGACCCCCCGCGTGCTGTCCCAGCAGCCTCCCGCATGAGCCCACTGCATGGCCGCACATTTTTCAGCATGCAGGACCCCGTGAATCACGCACCATTAACATTCTCAGAGTGACATCTCCAAAATACTTCAGGGATAAATTGGTTGCTGGCTGATTTGCAAAGCATTTAGGCAAAATTATTAGGAGGTACGTTGGTGCGGAGCCAAGGGCTGGATCCCGACAGGGGCCGTGCTCTCGCGGGTCGCTCGGATGATGCATGCTCCCCCCATGGCCCTGGGGAGCCCAGCGCGGGTGCGACGGGCACCCAGCCGGGTGCCGCCCCGGCAGACAGCGTCACGCGCCAGCCGGTAAACATGGCATAAGTCTCGCCCTCATAAAGAGCTTAAGTGCCCTGGCGCTGTTGGATAAACAGGACTGTGCTGAACGCATACAAGGACTTGGCAGAGGCCCTTTAGGCATCTCAGCATCTTCACAAGCCCTCCTATGCTCTGCAGATGGCCTCGCCATCAGAGAGGAGCCCAGCACCCACCGCCAGCCCATGGCCTGCCCACAGCCCTGCCACCCACCCCGCGGCACGGCCAGGCACCGGCAGGCAGGATTCAGCCAGCTGAGGGGGGAATTAGACATCAAAAAGAAGGCAGGCAGGAACGCGGAAAGTCCCCACCATCTGTTTTGCACAGCCGCAGCTTCACGTACCCCTGCTCCGCCCGGAGATCAAAGCAGCGCCCGATGGCACTGATTAGCATCTTCCCGCAGAGCAGCACCCAGCCTGCCCCGATCCCCGCAGAGGCGGTGCGAGGAGGGAGCAGAGGAGCCGGGGTTAAGGGGAAGGGGTGCCTGGCTCGCGGAGCCAGCCCTGGGGAACCTGCGGGAGACAGGAGCACGATCCTCAGACGGGGGCATCTGCAGGGAGCCCCGGCAGCAAAGGAGGAGAGCCCGCAGGGATGGGGGGCCCGTTCCACATCGCCAGCCTGCAGAATCACAGTGGGCACTGCCTCATTACGCAGAGAGAGACCAAGATTTTGGCAGAGCACTGAGAAGGCATCTGCTGGCAGAGCCCGCAGCCTGCCCTTGCAACACCCTGCTCATAATGAAGAGCAAAAGTTTTCACAGAAGAAAGCCAGGGCAGGCCTGGCATCCACATTTCTCCCCCCAGCACTCCCCTCTGGTTCCTATTAAGAGCTGCCCTGCCCCTGCGGCGCGGGGACGCTCACTCCTTGGCACGAGAAAGGGTCCCTCCTGCCGCAACCCACCACGAGACCTTCAGGAAAGAACAGCGGCTCCTGGTGCAGCAGGGCCGAGCCAGATGTCACCGCCTCGGCATTAAGATCTCCGTGTAAGCGATTTCCAGCAAACCTGGTAGTGTACTCTCTGAACCAGTAATGAATCTTGTCCCCGAATAATAATAGATGAAAGCAAAAATACTTTGCCCTGCTGTGGGTTGTGCCCCAAAATTGGGAAGGGTTTTGCATGGGTGTCTCAGGATACCACGTTCCCACTAGCCTCTTCCCAAGGACGTCAGCTCAGGATGGGCAGCAATATTAGTAACACTATACATACGCTTTATCACCTCCGCTCATATGTTGCTCTCTCATTTTTCATAGACTCTTCCAGTTTAAGCTAAAGCCCAGCTGTGTGCAGACTGCAGGTGCCCTCACGTCTTGCCTTCGAGCAAAGGAAAAGAATAAAATTAGCAAACAGACCACGACCACGCGCTCGCAGCTCCTCGTGCAGCAGCGCAGCCGCCTCCAGCCTGGCCAGGGAAGCCAGCGGAGCCGAGCCGGAGCCGTTCCCGCCGTTCCCACCGTTCCCACCTCTCCATGTGGAAATCCAACCCGCTTGGCCGAGGAGCTGGGACCGGGGCACGGGGGATGTGGAGTGAGAGGTTCCCGCAGAGCCAAACTGGAAGAGACAAGAAGAAATAAACACGCGGCGGTGAGCCGGCAGGCGGGGTCCCGGGGGCACGCACCCAGCCCACGGCGGAGGGGCAGATCCGGGCGATAACGGGAGCTCCCGGGGAGGAACCCGCAGAGCTCAGCGCATCTGTCCCTCATCAACAGCACTGCCAGACCCTACGGGAGACCCCAGGTGAAAAAAGAGCCAAGGTTACTCATGCTCAGTTAGTTCAAGAAAAAAATGTTTCACAAGAGTCTCTCTTCATTACATTTTGGAGGTGATACGAAATTCTGAGCTGCTAGAGGGCTGGGCAGCTGCTGCTGGAAAACCTGAGTTAGGGAGAGAAATGTCACCCCAAATTTATTGTATTTACTTTCTCCAGTGTTTTCAAATTTTTTACCCTTCAATAGTTTATATTATACACATTTATCAGCTTTCCTTCAGGCTTTTAACCCCAGATTCACTGTCTCAGGTTATAGCAGAGAGTGATGAAATGGGTATTCGTGGGCCTGAACACTGGCATCTGCTCAGGGGATGGGTTGTGGCCAAAATTTAAGTAATCAAATGGCCAAAATGAACCCAAACCAGGCACCGCTGCACACTGAAATCTCCTGTGCCCCTGGCACCGTGGGCTTCCCACGCATCTCCTCGCCTCCCCTCGGATGTGGGACTTCACAGCTGCTAGAGGCACCCGCACATTTTATTACCGGCTCTATCGACACACTCCTTATTCATCAGCACTGGATTTTTTCTTTTTCTTTTTTCAGGGGAGAGATGGGCAAAACCACATTTTGTCCAAAGAGGTTTGCAGCTAAAATGGCTTATTTTGTAGACATCGTATTTTTAAACAGCATTTACAATCCTCCAAGAAACCAAGGCAGCCACCAGTGAAATAAACCCCACCAGACTGCGGCCTGCCTGTAAGAAACCAGCAATGGCAGAAGGGCGAAAATCCCCGAGATACAGGGAAATCGCAGAAGTGAAGGGGGGACGTGAGGAAAAATAGCATTTAAAGCCTGGCAAACGGGTAATAAGTAAGTAAATTAATAGGTAATAAGTAAAATTAACTCCCTGGCTGTGAAGCTATTGAAGGGCACAGCCCCAAAAGCAGACAATGGGATCAAAGTCAGGATTTCCCCACGCTCCGGCCAGCCTCAACGGAGCGCCCGCCGGGTGCTGGACTGCGTGCCCGCCGTAACGCCCGGGGGCCGTAAGCTGCTCGGGAAAGTTCAAAGGAGCCCACACAGCCTTGCACGGTTCCCGGGGCGGTACACAATTCCCAGGCTTTCCGGGGGCTCGCTTCCCAAAGGGAGGGGAGCAGGGCTGGCAGCGGGGGCTCCTGGGCTGCCCGCAGGGAGGGTGAAGGGGCCGGAGACACCCACAGTGACCCCAGTGCCTGGAGGGGCCGGAGAACCTCCCCCGGCAATGGGATAATGCACGCTCCTGCTGGCAGGATTAGCCATATAGCAGGACAGCTGAATCAGACGCTCAGCCCTTAACAGGATTACGCTCTCGGGAACGCCAGTGAAAATACAGACACCCGGCCTGGGGTGCGGCTGGGGCAGCTCAGCGCTGCCTCCGCTCCCCTGCAGCCCCCCCGCTCCCAGAGCATCCCCGCGGGTCCCCAGGGTGTGAGATATCCTCCTGTTTTGTTTGAAATGTCATAATAAAGCGTTGGGCTGAACTCCTCACGCATGCATGGGGAACGGGCTCAGCTTTCCACCAGCCACAGGGGATTCGGGCTCCTCCAGGGTCCATGCTGACCCCGGCTTTCCAGCCGCCCCCAGAGCATCTCACCAGGCAGGACCAGGAGGCTGCCGTGCTCTGGCCATCGGGGTGTCTGGAGCCGATCCTCGACCCTGTGCCACCCCAGTAGCGCATGCTGCTGTCACCTTAGCCACGGCACCAAGACTTTTGCTGGAACCTTGGTGAGCCACAGCCCGCGGGTTACAGAGGAGACAGCACACGGCAGTGCCTGCAGAGCCGCGATCCCGTGCGGGCAGATCTGGGATCCCATCCCAGCGCTGCCAGGAGTGGGTCGGAGCCCACTGGGAGCACAGGGGCACGCACACTGCAGGGCGCTGGGCAGAGAAGGGGGTGTCCCATCATGGCAGATGCCACAACCAGACAGCAGACGTGCAGGAGGGGAGCTGCTGAGTCTTCTCCACTTCCAGGTTTGATACCCCTGCTATCAAGGAGGGGTCTTACCATATTCTCTAGTAACTCTGGATGAAGCCCTCCATTTCCATGGAAACACAAACCTGCAGGTGTCCAATATAAGGGTCTTCTCCACATTCCTCCGGAGAGCCTGGATGCTTCCCGAGCCACACTCCTCACCCACCAGGATTAACTGAATAATCAGGTCAAAAGCAAATCACGCATGCAGCTCAGGGAGATGCTGCTCTCATTACATCTCTGTTTCCTTCAACAGCGGATTTGCACCAGACCAGACCTTTTTAAGGCCTGGGGAAGCACCAAGCAAAACAGAGCTGTACAATTTCCAGGTTAACAATGATTTTCACCCGCTCCAGCCTGCAATCTCCACAATAGCTCTCGCTGCCTAACACTGGTTCCCGACACAGCAGCACACAGGTTATCAGAGCAAACGCTCTGTTCTTGGCACACCGGGGCTGAAAGCACAGCTTGCTGCCCTGACTCCTTGTTGGATTTCAGAGAGGCTGGCAACTGAAAAGCGGATCCAATTTAGCCACAGTTCATTATCCGGCATAGCATGACATTGGGACACTTGCAGACATAATCCAGCTTCCTCCTGCCTTGCAAGATGTATTGACCAAAGGCAAGAAAACAGAGCATTAATAGCTCTCTGCTGTGCAGATGAAGCCAGGCAGCAGCAATGAGATTCTTTGGGCTATTTCTATCCAATCTCACACAAGAGCAAATCAGAAGCTTCTACAGACTTCCATTAAATTTCTCTCCATTAATATCAATGTAACAGAGATCAGAATTTGTCCTCTTTTTTTATACTTTTCTGTTATTTTAAAAAATGCTAAAACTCTTCAGCTTCTAGCTGAGCTTAAGATAAAAGTTAACCTTCGAACCATACCAGCATCTTTCATGTAAGGCACAATACAGAGGGCTTTTTACAGTGAGTTTAGATCAGTAACGTGTATTTCAGCCTGTCTCTATTTGCCCCCATCCTCACCTGACTCCGGGAGCCAGGGTACAAGGGAACCACCAAACTTCACAGCTCGCTTCAGACGGTGGCGAGAACCACGAGTGCCAGCTCTGCCCCTTCGAGCTGGAGGCCAGCCCGCGTCGCCGGGGGGAAGGCAGCCACACCGCGCCAACGCGAGTGGTTCCCAGTGAAGCCCGTGGAACGAGACTGGCCAGGACTGGGTATAAACAAGAGGAGAAAGAGGCCCCTGTTCCCAAGAATGTCGCTCTCGCAGCAACAAAGAGATATTCATTAATTAAGGCTCACAACTCTCATGCTGGAGAGGTTTTAGTACATATGAATTTTTAAAAATATACACCTATGCACACACACACACCAGCTCTCAGCACCTGAACGACTGTTAGCAGTTCTCATTCCACCTTAGCAGCCATTTCCACTGTCCATCGAAAGGGGACCTCAACACTTCAGAAGGGGAATAAAGGGCAGTGCTGTCTCCCATGGGGATTTTGGGGAGGGAGGGTGCAGACCCCAGGTGGGAAGTAGTCAGGGCTCCAGAGGTCCGGTCCCAGGCCCTGCAGGGAGCTGGGGTTTCGCAGCTCAGAGCAGCCCCGACGCAGGCTGCTCTCTTGCTCACTGCCTGCCGTTGTGGAGCAGCTCTCTGGGTAGGTTGTGTCCACTCCAGACGGGTCTTGGACAGAAGACAGCCAGGAACAGCCATACTAGATGCTCGGAAAAGGAGGAGGCTCAAGACAGCATCACCAGGCCCTGCAGCGGGGTGTGCCAGACCTCCCAGCGCTGCTCCGCAGAGGGTCAGCGGTGCCAAGACTAAGGGGGGACTCGGAGCAGGGGACCACGCCGTGCCAAGACACCCGCAACCAGCTCCCTCCTGAGAGCAGCGTGCAGCTGCAAGGGGCTGCGCGGCGCGGCTGCGGCGAGGCAGCGCTGGAGCCGGGGTCCCCTCCGCAGCGCGGCCGGCCCGCACGCAGGGTGCTGAGCACAGCTCCCGTCCCTGCCCTGCCGGGGCGTGCAGAGCTGCCCCTGCCACCTCCTGCTGCCTCCCTCCCTCCTCCAGCGGGTCAGGGGATGCTCCCAGCCTCCCCTCCATACATGTGAATCTGGAAAGCTGCTGATTGATCCAAAAGGCAAGCTGAGCCTCCCAGCTCTTTGTTCGACTGCAGCCCTGCCCGTCAGCTCCCACACATGCACCTCACGCTGCAGAGAGCCTGTGCACGGGCTGCAGCAGGCTCCGGGAAAGGAGTTATTAATAGCCATGGCCTCACTGGCGCTGCTGCCAGCTCCGTGTAACGCCCGGTCGAGAGCGGACAAAGCTTGTGACTGCTCCTCGCCATCAGCGCAGCGGGACCGAGCCCAGCCCGTGCCCTGCTGAGCCCTGGGGCTCGGGCACAGAAGGCCCTGAGCAGCTGCAGGCGCAGGCACGCACGGCAGCTCTGCCCCGTGGGGCTCTGCCCCGTCCCGTCCCTCACCCACGGACCCAGGAGGGCCCGGCACCTCCCGGCGCGGGCTGCCAGAAGCAGGCAGGGATGCTGCCTGTCCTCCTCCGGCTGAGTTTCCGCCACCCCCTGCCCATCCAGAACCACACTTGAGAAACCGAATTTCGTCCCTCCCCATGGGGCCAAGCAGCCCTGGCCACTGTCCTGGCAGATGCCTCCCGGCAGCATGCAGGCTTTGTAATAACCTGTTATCTGATCTGGAGTTCTCTGGCCTTTTGTCTCAGGCGGACAGTCCTTCAAGCCCATTCAGGGACTATGAGTCACTGAAGAAGCACTTAAAATCCATCCTCGATGATAAGGTTAGAGCTATGTGTGGTGCAGTTCCTGCCCTAGTTTGGAGTTACGCTTGGGCTCTCCGCAATTCCTTGCTTATTCTACCTTCTCTTTCTCCTGCCAAATTCCCTGCCATGCCGAGCTGCAAAACTGCCATCAGTTCAGCGGAGATTCATCTGGACTCGGTGACTACACCAGGGCTGCAACAGGGAGCACGCGGCCGGGAAAGATCAGGTCTGTGCTGTTCGCAGCAGGCCTGGGGAGCCTCGGCGTTACCTGCTTTGAAGGGCAGAACAAAAAAACGTGGGAACTTTGATCACGAAAGCTGCTGCGATGCTGCCACAAGCAGCTCCTCTGCTCACCCCAGGACCTGGCAGAAGGCTCTGGGACGGCTCGAGACCGCAGGGCTGCATGCTGCGCTGGCAGCAGAACGGGCTTGCAACGTAAAAGAAAAGGCGACTCACAGCTGCCGAGCCAGCGCTGGCCGCGCCGAGTGAACCCGCCGCGGGGCAATCAGGGACCTGGCCCCGCACGGTGAGCCAGGCTCGCTGCGTGAGCGGTGCGCGGCTCTGGGTCTGCGGGGCCGGGGGTTTTCTCACCTCCACCCGGGCGAACGTGAACTCCTTGTCTGAGAGCCGCGGGAGCGGGCGAGCGCCGAGTGGGGGTTCACGACAACAGCGGTAAATCGTCAGCGCTGTCGGGCACTCGTCCGGACTGCATCAGCAGCATCCCCCTCGCTATCAGCTGCGTAGGATAAGAAATTTGCCTTACATTAGTGAAATGATTATTCTTAACACTTAGACGCCGATCATATTCCCAAGGAAAAGGAAACATAAATCCTTCCTTGCACTGACAGCGACAACCCACTAATTAAGCTTGGTCTTTCCAGCCAAAGCCCAGCCAGAGTGTTTGTACAAGCTTTGCGGTCAAAGTATGTGCAGGATTTGGCCCTATTTCCCCACTTTTATTAATCGCAGGAAAAATTCGCCATTTAGAAACAATGCTAGAGATATACCTGATAGGTTTTTTTTCCCCTTGGCCACTTACCACTTGGCAACAGAGATGAAGTTCTGCCTTTGCAAAACATTTTAAAACCTGTTTCTGTTCCAATTCAGAATCACCCACCCCAAAGCTTTCCAGGTTATCTGTAAAAGAAAACCTAGAGAAATGGATGGCTTGAAATGCTTCAAGTTAGATAAACTCTAAATATATTATTGTAACTGTAATTTTGTTTTGCGTTATAGAGTAGAATGAAAATGTTAACTACCACAGAACAAAAAGTCATTGGAAATGGAAAAGGTTGTTTTGAAAATGAAGAAACGGAACGTTTTTGTGCCCTTGGGACCACCTTCCCTTTCTCCCAAAGCTTGACAGAGTTTCACAAAACATTTCAAGTTTGATGTGCTGTGCTTTGGGGGGAGCCGAGCTGTTCCTGCCGGGGAGGGCAAGGAAAAACTCCAGGAGCAAAGAAAACAGCTGGAAACCCAGACACGGCCGCAGTGGTACTGGTCCTTCCAGCCGGGCTCCGGTGCTCCTGCACTGGTTTAGGCTTGGCTTTGGCGCTCCCAAGCCCTGTTTCAGCCTCTCCAGCAGTGTCCGGAGGAGGTGGAGGCATCCCCGCCGGTGCGGGAAGGCGGCCGCCCTGGGGACGTGGGACAGACACCCCACGCCGCTCCGCTCCCGTGAAAACCCACCTCAAACCCTTGCCTGGTTATAAATAAAGCAGCCACTGACCTCGGAGATTAATCAGTGGGCTGGTGTCTCTGCATGATGTCACCCCGTGTTTTTCCACAGGCCTGTCAAATTTCAGCCCTGTCTGATCTGCCGATGACAGCCGGGGCTTGCGCCTGCCAGACAGCACCGGGACGGCCGCGGTCGGTGGGAGGGAGAAGCCGAGAGCGGAGGCCGGCAGGATTTATGGCCGGTTTCTCCCCGGCATGCTCTCCCGCGCTCCCCGCTGCACACACAATAGACAGATGCCTCTGGAGGATGACAGAAACCGGGGCTGCTTGGCGCGGCACGGGTATTTTTAGGTGTTATTGCGCCATTTCTGGCCTTTGGTGACTTTTATGACTAACGCAGCTGGATTTGCGGCAATCAATCTGAACCTGGTCGCTCGTGCACACCGAGCCGCCTTTCGCTGGCCGAGAGGAGCCCGTCGGGCTGGCAGGCGGGGAAGGGGGGGATGGAGCCAGGCCCGAGCCGATGCCATGGTGCAGGATGGGTCCCGCAATGGGAAATGAGCTCTTCCCAGGGCACCGCACCCGGCAAACGCCTCCGGGAAGGCACAAAACCTCCTGGGTGGAAACCCGGGTCTGACATCAAGCAGGGTTTTAATTTCACTATTCAACCTTTGCCTGTGCTTGCAGTTGGACCCCGCTGCCCAAACGCCGTCCCACATTTACCAGGCAGGAGTTGCCCACCTCTGGCTGAGCACCGGTGGGCACGCACGGGAGGGGAGACTGTCCCCACGTTGTGTGCGCCCAGATTGCAATGGAGACCAAAGGGTTACCAACACCACGTGGCTGCAAAGCCAGGCGCTGCGTGTCCACACAGCAATTCATCAATTAATCTGAGAAGGAACAAAGAATTAACAGGGGAACCAGGGGACAGACTAACAAAGCATGTGCCATCGCTCTCCTAAAAGGGCTGGCTCGTGCCTGTTTGTTTGGCTCCTGTTTCTATGGTGGTGGAGGCCGTTATGAAGGGTCAATTCATCGTTCTGGCTATTTGTAGCTATCCAAAATGTATTCTTAGCCTCTCAGACCTCGGAGAGATAGCCGGCGGCTAACTGGGGACTGCTCGGCCATTGGGAGATGTTGTTCTTTTGGGGGATAAAAGGCCTTCCTTTCATAACCAAGTACTGAAGTCGCCAGGGCTCGGCGCACCCGAGGCTGCGGCTCAGCACTAACCACACCATCTCCTTTACTGACCCAGACAGACTCGGCTTGCAGAGAGCACTCGGCTCTCGTGGCCATTGTGTCCCAGTGCTGCCCCCCAGCAAGGAACCCCTTACCTGCCTCCAGCCAGCCTGGGGCTGCTTCTCCCCGAGCATCCTCCTTGGTGCAAGCCAGGGGACGCGGGCGCCCGGGGCCCGCTGTGCCGACAGCGGAGCCCCCAGCACGGAGCAGGACGTGCTGCCATGAGCACAGCTCTCGCCTGGGGCTCCGCTGGTGCCGCTGTGCCGGGCAGTGACGATGTCCAGCACCGTGTCCCCGCGGCGCCCAGGCCCTGCTGTGCTGTGGCCGGCGAGGAGACGAGCACGGTGGAGGCTTTGCCTGGCGCGCGGCCCCTGCCAGCACACGGCCCCTTTGTGGTCCCTTTTGCACAAGTTCAGGAGCTTGCTTGGGCTGCAGTGTCCATCCCCAAATAAGTTCCCCATAAATATGTTTAGAATGGGGCTTTGTTGCCTCAGAAAATAGGTTTCCCATGAGGTCAGCAGGCCTGGCACCGAGGGTTACCCCAGGACAGTGATTTTTTTCACCTTGGAGCTCCAGGCGGCTGCGATTATGCAAGGCTCCGAGTTATTCCTGGGGCTGCCACATGAAAGGTTAGCTTCCTAGCTGTGCCGAGGCAGGCATTTGGAGGTGCAGCAATCCCTCTGCAATCTCCGCTAGCTCCGCGCGCTCCTGGCACAGCCCCAGCACCTGTGCCTGCACAATCAAAGCAGGAATCCAGCGCCGCGGCGGGGAAGACAGCTGGGGAGGGAGAGCGACCTCCCCGCTCGCGCCGCCAGAGCAAGCCCTGCTCACGGGGCAGAGCACCCTCACCCACGGGAAGACGGCACGGGCAGGCAAGACCACGCCGCCTTCGCCTCCGTGAAAAGATGGGGAGACTTCTGCAACGCAGGCGCGGATCTGGTACACGTCCCTGGCTTGCAAACCCTGCCCGACAGTGCCCTGAGCACACTGCGGGCTGGGTGCCACCTACGGGGCAGCTCTTTGGGGCAGGGAACGCCACAGACCATCCTCGCCTGTGCATTTCCTTACCCTGCATTCCTCCCAGGGGTAACAGGAACCGTGGGCTGTCCCTCTGCCCCTCGCCGCAGCTCCGTGCTGCGCGAGGCGTGACACCGGGCCTTGCAGCGGCTGCCCCGGCTGCCCGGCGTGAGCAGCCACCACCTTCAGCACCCAGGGCGAGTCTCCAGAGTGACCGACCTGCTAAGAAAATAGAGAGCTCGTTCCTTTGAAGTTAATGAATCGTGAAAGCCTTTGAAAGCAAAGCCTTGTTTATTTACTCACCGCAGCTCATGTGGACGAAGCACCCAGACATCCTGAGCCCACTGCTAATTTGAATGAAAGATCAAATGCGAGTCTCTGCCCGGCTGAGCCGCAGTTGGAGGAGCGAGCGCTGCCCCGGCCTCCCCCCGCTCCGCTGGGAGCCGCTGCTGGATGCAGGCAGGCAAGGGAGAGCCTGACACACAGCCAGGGAAGCCCAGGGGACAGTGCGTGGGCTGTCAGTCGGGTCTTGGGGAGGAGAGCATCAAAACAAGCAAGCAGGTTGACAGAGAAATTCAGCACGCTGGGTGCAAAGCTCTGTGAAACCCGGCCCAAGTGTGTCACTTCAACACCTAAATTCAGCTGCGACCCCTCCCCTGCAGACACCCACCACCCTCCCAGGGCTGGCACCACTGCCTACGCTGCTGCCTGCACCGCTGCCTGCACCGCCTGCCTCTTGCCCTCATCCTGGAGCCAGTTACAGCCCGACCCAGGGGTCTCCTGCCCAGCACCACGTCACAGCCGAGACCTGCACACCCGGCTGAACACCCAGGAACGTGGCCCTTGTCACCTTCTCCCTTTCCCCTAAGCGCAGGATACAGAGCACTCGGCCGCCTCTCTTTGAATGAAAACAATCCAGTAACAGAGAAAACCCCCAGCAACAGTGGAGACCCCAGCACACTATCCACTGCGAGGGGTCTGCTAAACAAATGCACAGCCTTCCACGCGAGTCTATAAATATCAGCCTTTTCAGTGCAATCGCTTTATGAATAAGCTGTAATGCAGTATTCCATTTGGGCTCTCAGACAAAAGGACAGCACCCTACCAGCACCAGCTTTCTGCTGCTGCAGTTTTCAGAAGTATAATTGGATTATAACCAACTGCGAGTTTCTAGTCCCAGTTTCTCTTGGGCCGGGGAAGTCACTCTCTGATCTGTGACAACAGGAATGGGAAGGAAAGAGCAGAATGAGCTGAGCTGGGCGGAGGGGAGGGGGCGGCTGAGGGCTCCGGCAAGGCGAAAAGGGCTTTGGTGGATAACGAGGTTTGCAATCCCAGTAAATAATTAGGCATATTGGGAAGTGCCAGCAATGAGAGGTTACCCATTGCAGCCTAATGCCTGCTCACCTGCAGGCTGTGGAAGGACCAGCCAGCCAGGGACCACACGGGGAAGAGGGAGCTCCCAGGTAAGGCTGGCCTTCACCAGCTACCAGCCCACAGTTTTAGGGCGCTGGAGGAAGGAGAACTCGCAGCCAAGGGCAGCTCGTCCACCAGCTCTCCCCGTCCCACAGCCACAGACGGCAGAGGCACGGCAGAGGTGGGAGACCACGCCGAAGTGGCACAAAGACACCGGCTGTCCCCGCGGAGGAAGGCGGTGGCCCTGGCTGGGGACATCGCTGCCCCAAGGAGTGCGTGTCCTAAGCACAGCCCCTGCGTCCCCCGTCCCCCAGGCCGCTGCCTGCAGGTCCCCGCGCAGCTGCGGCTCTGCCCCGGCCCCGACTCCCGCCCGGCACCGCGCCGGAGGGGCCCGCGGAGCGCGGCGGGGGCGGCAGGCACAGCGCGGCCGGCGGCCCCCCGGGCGGGGCGCGGAGCCCCGCGGAGCCCCGCGGAGCGCG
Organism: Platalea leucorodia; assembly: GCF_965183815.1. NCBI lineage: Eukaryota > Metazoa > Chordata > Aves > Pelecaniformes > Threskiornithidae > Platalea > Platalea leucorodia. The sequence goes on from NC_138841.1 coordinate 4,308,587, forward strand.
GCCGGCGGTTCCCCACCCTGCAGTGACACCTGGCGGGGGCGAGGGCGGGAGGAGCCGGCGGCGGCCCCGGCCCCGAGCATCCCGCTGCGCCCCTTCCCCGGGCGGAGCCCGACGGGGCGGCCGCGGCCGGCGGCTGCGGGCCGCGTCCCCCGCGGGTGCGGGCGCGGCGGTGGGAGCGGCGGCGGGGGCAGGGGCAGCCCCGCCGGCGGTGGGCAGGAGCCCGGAGGGGGCTGTCCGACGTGCCCTTGGGGAGGTGGGGGTCGGTCCGGCCGGAGCGGCGGCTCCGCGCCTCTGACTCTGCCCAATGAGAGCCCGGAGCACGGCGGGCGCTGTCAATATTTGGCCGCGGCCCCCGCGCTCCCATCCCCAGTGCCTGCTCGCCCTCCGCGCTAGGACCTCCATGGCCCGGCCCGGCCCCGCGCCGCTCGGGGGGCGCCGGCCCCGCTGAACCGCGCCGGCCCGGACCCCTCGGGGAGCCCCGCCGCCCGGCCCGGCCCGGCCCGGCCCTGCCCCGCCGCCCCCCGCGCAGCAGCATGCGCCTGGGAGCGGGGGCCCAGCCGGGGCTCGCTCAGCAGCGCGGAGCCGGCAGCCGCGCCGCGGGGCCGTGACGGGCAGTGCCCTCCGGGGGAGCGCGGGCAGGACCCCCCTCCCCGGTCATTTCTCCGTCTGGACCCCGCCCCGGAGAGATATGCTCAGCCCAAACCGCCTGGAAGCGTCTCCTGGGATTGCCTTGGCCCCCGGGCGTGCGGAGTGCGGAGCCTTCCCTCGGCCGGCGGGCGCGGCCCCGCGGCTTTGCCTGCCCCTCGTCCTCCTCCTGCTCGCCCTGACGCCCCGCGCCGACTCCTCGTGGTGGTGAGTCCCCGCGACGGGTCCGCCGCCCCGACGGTCCCCGGGCTGCCGCCGGCGGGAGCTGCGCGGGGCTCGGCCGCGGGACGGGGACGGGGATGGGGATGGGGATGGGGATGGGGAAGCCCGGCCGGGGGCTGGGGCAGCGCCGGCGGGAGCGCAGCGGGCCCCGCCGTGCCGGAGCCCAGCGCCCGACGCGCGGCCGGGGGAGCCCCGCGGCGGGGCAGCGGGAGCCGGCGGGGAGCGGCCGGGGCTGGGCGGGCTCCCCCCCCTCCGCCGGGCGCGTCGCGGGACCCGGTCCCGGCTGTGAGCCTCGGGGCTCCCCCCGCCGCCACCTGCGGCGGCCCCGGCTCCGCAGCGGGCGGAGGGGGAACCGCCCGCGCCCCCACCTGCCCCGGGGCCGGGGCTTCCCCCGGGCGCAGCCGCCGCGGGGTCCCCGGGCACCCCGCGCCCCCAAAGCGCCGTCGCCGCTCGTTTGCCCCTGGGGCCGGGACTCGCCGCGGGGACCCCCCGGCTCCCGCCGCATCTGCCGTGCCCCCCCGAAAGCCGTCCCTCGCCGGGCAGCGGCGGGGAGCAGGATTAGCCCCTCGGTACGGTTTAGAGCTGGGAAGCGGCAGCAGCGAGCAGCTCCCCTGATCCCCCCTCTGCAATCCGGAGATCGCGCTGGAGCTCCCAGATCCCTACGGGCTGCGGTATCGCCCCGCGCACTTGTATTATAGCTTCTGGGAAGCTAAGAAGTTGTTCTCCCTCATTTGGATAAGATGAGGCTCTGTAACAGATCGAAATGATGCTACAGAAAATACCAGCCTTCTAGAAATTAATCTCCTCCAGTCCCGATTCCTCTAACAATGAAAATTCATGCATGTAGAATGAGAGTAATTCGGCAAACAAGGACGGTGAAGTTTTCCAAGCAGCCCTGTGCTGCCTCAGTAGTTCACTAACACTGGAGAAAAAAACAGTTTGCTGCAGAAAAGTTCTCAGTGTCCCCCACCCTCTGAATAGTCCTCTCAAATCTTGTGGAAAACAGTTTTCCACGCCAATCTCATCATCATTAGCACATCGCAGTGGATGAAGCAGAACTTAATCAAATTCAACACATCTGCCACCAGAAGAGAACGGTGGTTTCTGGAATTCCTCAACTACCGTGGAGCATGTTGCCAGGGCCCTGGAGCACTTAATAGTCATGCCGATAACACAAGTATTCCTAGGGTCTGAGAGCAGGTCTGGGCGTGTGGCAGTCGTGGCCACGCTGGCATCCCTGGGAGAGTGATCCCAGGGTGAGGAAGGCGAACGGGAAAGCTGCGGGGCGGGGAGGGAGCGGGGAGCCCCGGGGATGTGCTGCTCGGGCAGCGGGTTCCAGCCAGGCACAAGAGGTGGCACCAGGCACGTATAATGCAAACTAGCAAGACCGATGCCGCTCCCGGCCATGCCCAGGGGAGATCCCCTGCAGCCCGATCAGCCCATGGGGAACTGAAATCACTGGGCGAGAAAATGAGTCACCATCGGCGAGTATCAGGTTGATACAAGCGCTGGCCTGGCTTCCAGCCGCCAGATCTGCCCCCACCCATCGGGGCAGGCGAAGGCAGGACAGCATTTGCGCGGAAGGTGATGTTGCTGGTAGGCTAAAAGCCGAGGAAGGAGGGAAGAGTCTTAGGGCAGCGGAGAAGTTGGATTATTTCACTTCGTTATCGAGGAGGCAAGAGAAGGGGAGGCTCGTTAGAGCTGAGGAGTGGGTGCATAGGGCAAAGTAGCTGGAAGAAGAGGAGGTATGGAGTAGCCACAGCAACATCTGCCCAGAGCTGGGCAGTTCTGGTAACGCGCTTGAATGCTGGCTGAAGGGTGAGAATTCTTTCTTTAGGAGGAGTGTGAAAAACACCTATTTTCCTTGCTGTTGTATCCCACTTCTCCCCACAACGACTCCACCGCGGTGTCTGCCCTAATCCCAAGCGCACACCTCTTCCCAACAAGCAGGAGAAAAACCAACCACATTTTAAGCCTCGGTAGCTGTGGGTTATTTGGAGGAAACTAGATGTAGCTCCCGCAGCAGCTTGTGTTCTCAGCTTGCAGACCGACGCGTTCGAGGGAGAAGGGGGCGCGGGGGCAGCCCCCGGGGCGGCCGGGGCCGGGCAGCTCCCCTGCGCAGCCGGCCGGCTCCTCAGCCCTGGCACAGCGGGGCGCGATTGCTTTGAATGCTTTTGGCAAGCAAAATTGGTCTTAGGGACCTTAAGTACGTGACTTTTTAAAAAAAAAAAAAAATTAGAAACCAAATACGTTAAACTCGAAAGTTCGCATTTTCAATTGTACTTTCTCTTCTGTAGACCAGAACATTCCTAAGGAAAGCCTTCACTGAAGTGAGCATTGTTCTGCTGGACGTGTCAGTTCTGATAAAATAGCATGTTTAGATGAAATTGTGTTTTACTGAAAATGGTTTCAACCAGCTGTGGTTTGGGAAAAAGTTATTCAGTGATTTACATAGGTTTCCAAGTACATCTTTAGCACTACTGATATTACAGTAAATACATTTGGTGGTGCATCATCATTCCTTATTTTTACTATTATTGCCAAATTCTTCTAGGGATTCACACACAATAAACTTGTGGAAATAGAGGAAATGCTTCTCATTTTCAGAGTTGATTTTTTAAAGTAGATTAATAGAAAAAACAGGGTCAGTTCTGATCACAGTACATGGAAAGGAAATATCAACCAAATGTTTCTTCTAAACAACTGCAAATTATTAATTTTCAGTGACGTCAGGCACGGCCCGCGCCGCCTCACAAAAACGCCAGGAATTGGTGAACTTTGGCACTCAAAAAAGCGTCCGTGGGTGCGTGCGTGTGTGCGCATTGCTCGGCGCACGTAGCGGCGAGAACAGCATTGGCGCGGGCAGAGGGGACGGGCACGGGCACGGGCCGGCGTGGTTGCGGCCGGCGGCGCTGCCCGGGCTCCGAGCCGCCGTGACTAACAGCGGCAGCGGGATGGCCGTGGCTGTGGGGAGCAGCATCCATGCAGAAATGCTCCCAAACTGTAAAGTGTTACTTAGCAACAAAATACCAGCTGAAACACAGATGGAAATTAAGAAGGAATGCAACGGGAAAGATCCCTAAATCCCGTTTACACTTGAGTGCAGTCGGGTAGGGAGGACGGCATCGGCCGGGGTACGGTGGCTCTCCCCGGGCGGGCGCCCGTCTGGCAGGGCTGTGCCCCGCGCGCGCTGCGAGAGGACATCGGGCCCCGAAAGCGGCCTCTGAAATTCCTTCCGAAAGATTTGGAAGATTAGACAAATGTTGCTCATAAACATAAACTGTGCAATAAACAAACTTGGTGTAAATAACTAAGTAGAGTTTACTCGCTATTGAGAGCCCCGCTAGCTGCTCTGGTGTGGAAAGCCATTTTAAATTGAAGGTTTGGTTAAAGAAAAATGTACACAAAGCTGTATGCGCACACCCCCCTGCACCCCACCCTCACACATACCCGCTTGCCTGCAAGCCCACATGAACCCCCCCAGCCCCACCAAATCCTCGTTAGCTAACTTGTTTATTGCTAACCACAGCCCTTGGAAACTACAAATATTTAATTTCATCTGGCATTGGAACAGATGGGAGGCATCAGGCTCCCAAAGAGATAAAACAAATCTGTGGAAGGAAGACTAACGCAAGCTTGGGCACGGGTCGGGGAGCGTGCAGGAGTCTGGCGGCCACGTGGGGCTCCTCAAGGCATCGGTGGGTTACGGGGGCTCCTGGGGGAGCTGCTGCACCCGGGGCACGATGCCCGGATGGGCGCTCTTAGGGATGCTCTAGCCACCATGCTCCAGCTCCCTTCCTTGGCCAGGGAAGCAGGGCTGTGTTCATGGGCAGGGAAAACGCACCAAGGGCAGATGGTGAAGCAAGAGCGCCCATCGCACCCTCCGTGGTAGAGCAACCCCGGGAGCTGGTGTCAAGCCCTGCCTGCGGGCTTGGCAAGGACACCCCCGGTGCGGGTGGAGACGGGGATGTTCCCACCACGATGGGTGGGAAGGAGCAGTGCTCCCGCAGCCGTGCCTCTCCGGGGTTTGCCGTGCGTTTCTGTCGTGACACCAGTGCCGGGTCCTGGTCCAGATGCAGTGGATGGGCACAAAGAGTGATGGAAAAATCGAGCCACACGTATGCGTGGATATAGGAGAGAGGGGCTCATTTAAACAGGCATCACGCTGAGGTGTGTGGGAGGGGAAATAGCATCAATAGGAATGTTTGAAATTAAGCCAAGGGAAAGACAGCTGCATGGAGGAACTCCACCGCCAGCCGGTGTAACCCTTTGGGGCGCGCGGGGGTGTCGCTGCCTCCCCTCCGTGCCAGTCGCAGAAGGGCAGACCCACAGCAGCTCCAGGAGGGCTTCGCTAGCAGAGGCTCTAGCAGCTTACGTGGCGGCTCCGAGGACCGCGTGTCCGTAGCTCCCGATGCCATCCTGCGCCGCGGACAAACTGTTTCCCTCCTCCGTGCGTGCCCCCGCTGCAGAGCAGCTCCTCATCCCCCCGGTCTCGGCGCCAGGGCTGTCGCAGGCGAGGTACCAGCGGGACTCGCCATCTCAAAGGGGAGGTGGCGTGCGGCGCGGCAGCGCTCGGGGCACGGGGGAGCTCCGGGGGTTCGCACCGGCTGTACGTTTGTTGTTGCAGAGCGCTTTGCACGGCAATAAAAGCAGGAGGTCAGCGACCAGGAAGTCTTTATCCCGAGGCGCTCCACAGCTCCGGCTGTCCAGGCAGCCGCGCTTTGAAAAATAAGTTTTAAAGTAATGTCAGACTGATGGAGAATGAACCCTGTGGCCTTTGCAGCAGCCCTGGTGTTCTTGGTTGGGGTGTATTGAACAGATGGGTTCTCTCAGTCGTTCTGCGCCGTTATAATAATCCTAATTGTGTTTCTTAGTTCATTTTTCATTAGGGTCACTTTCACCTATAGGAAATCTTTCTTACAAAAAAATGCAGAAGAAAAAAATCCTTCTGCTCTTCCAAACTCATTAGCTTTTGCTATTACTAATACCGATTTCAGCAGTGCCTGCAGCCCACCGTGAGGAGGTCTGTGCTGGGCTAGGTCCTGCAGAAACACGCAGCCTCTGCTCTGAGCAGCTCGCACCCCACGCACAAGAGAAGACAAGAGAAGAATCATCCATCCTACTTCACCCCCAGAGACAGTCTTACTTAGACCCCTTAGCAAAGTGCTTTGAGATTTTGGGAGCAAAAAAATTGATACTTAGAAGATAAAGCGTATTTTTGATGAGCAATTTGTATTGTATTCATACATCGCCAACAGCGCCTCCGGGGAATAGCTTTCAAACCCAGAGCTGAGCGAGGTATTATCCACTGTTGCAGAAGGCATCAGAGTCCTTTTCTCCCTGTGCTTTTATAACCTCCCACCTGCACCCCTCCTCGGGCTCTGCAGCGGCCCGAGCACTCGGGGGCTTTGCTCTCACCCGGTGCACGTTCTGCGCACACCCTGCCTCGCCTTTATACCACAGCAAGCAGAACAGACCTCGATTTCCAAGTCACTCTCGATACAAGATGCCAACAGCGAACCCTCCCGCGTCAGCCGAGGGGACGGCGGGGCAGGGCGCTTATTTCGGTCCAGCTCCCCGGGACTGCAGCGTTTCCCGGACATTTCGGTCCTTCCCACAGAAACAGCATCCCACTGACTGCCCGTGGGTGCAGGGGAACCGCAGAGAGGGGACTCCGGCAAGGAACCAAAGGCACACAACTGGAGAAAGGGTGACACAGAAGGGAAAAGAAAAAAAGATCGTAGTGCAGAAAATGAAAAGTATGTACCTTGAATGGCACTGGTAGTGGCTCAGCATTATGATATTAAAAATTATTCAAGTGAGACTAACACTCTCAACATACAGAGTAGTGGCTCTAAGTGAGGAAATTAGGACTATTAATCATTCCAAGGCGTTAACAATTCCAGCAGTCCAGGATGGCCCTGTTCCCAGTGGGGCTTAATAAAATACTCAGGGTTTATAATAATAAAATAATATCTCAAATGTCTATAGCACCTTGCAACCCGAAGTGCTTTGCAGTTGGCTATAAATTGTCTGCCCACAGCCAGGGAGAGCAGAGGAAGGAAAGCGCAGCATCCTTGGGAAGTATGCAAAGAACTCGAGGAGGTGAAATGCTGCCAGGCGCGTTGGAATTTGCTCTTTATCAGGCAAAGAGGCAGGGATGTTGGATTTGATCCTATCTGAATGAGGTGTCTCCAATAGCTGCCTAGGGCTTTCCAGGCTCCCACCAAAATACAGATTTCGTGTTGATTCAATGGGATGGGAAGAGAACTGAAGCCAAGATAGTTTGGCTCCCAAGTTGATCTTTCAGGACTATCAAAGCCATTGCGAGAGCAACGGGACGGTGAATCAGTTTTCCCAGGGGAAGGACTCCAGCAGCCGCTGGTACCACCAAGAAGCCAGACCACACTCTCATCTCAACCTCAACAGCAGAGCTCTTGGAGCAGAAGCCAGCAGCGAGGAGGCTCTATGCAAAACAAGCTCACAGCCCCAGCCTGTGGGACGGATTGCACAAGAGGCTGAGCATCTCCCGCCCGAGGAGACGGGGAGCGGGCTCCGGCAGCTGCGGGGCAGCACTGCCTCTCCCCAGCGCTGATCCGGGAGAAGAGGCTGGAGAAGTCATCACGGGCACGGCGCTTGGGCACACATCGGGTTGGAAAGGCAGAGCTGGACCATGCTTCACCCGGGCATGGACGAGGGGAACTCCGGGGGTTTCACAGCACTCAGCGTAAGTGATGGTGGAGCCTAAACCAGTGCCATGCCACCCCTCCCAGGGCTGTTTTCGGGAGCAGGCAGCGTTCGTGGTGACCATGGCACGGCACGCTCAGGGGTGAGAGCAGAACTGGTGCCGAGGGAAACAGCCCGAGCTGGGACTGAGCCCCAGTTACAGCTTGGCTCACGGGCATCTGATGGCACCGACTGGAGCTGTGGAGGGGCTCGAAGCTCAGCATTTCTTCCAAACGGTGCTGAGGTTACTTGCCTGAGCAATATTAGGTGGGAGAGTTACATGTGACAGGCAGGCGGTGGCCATCAGAGGATATCGAGTTGAGAGGCACGCTTAACGTGGCCAGGAACAACACCTTGGCGCTACCTTGCTTGTTTGCTTTTTTGTTTTGTTTTGTTGTTTTAAATGTGGTTTGGTCAAGTTCAGAGCCCCCGGGTGCTGCTCTGCACAGCACCACACATTGCAAGGCTGCCTGCACCTCTTTACTGCCAGTAACAAAAGAGAGCCTGGGGGGAACCCCCGGGAGCAGCTGACGCGGCCGGGGGTCCAGGGATTTGAGCTGTCCAGATTGCCTCAAGCAAGTTGAGAGCACCCTGGACTTGATGGGGAGAGGCAGGATCAGAAAAGGCAAATTCTCAAGCTGAAACCCTGTTAGCTGGGATGTCAGAGCCGAGCCTGCCGCCTGTGCTGAGACCTGGCTCCAGGTCAGCTTTGAAATCATCGGGAGATGCTCCTCCATCAAGCTGACAGGGTTGACGGTGCTGTGTCTGGCCAGGGCCCCTCCTGCCTGCCCCGGCCGCTGCATCCCCCCCTTGCTCTGCCGCCAAGCAAGGAGTTACAAACAGTTTCCAAAATGTTTTTGGGATCCTCGGGAAGAGAGAAGCTGCAGGAAGGAGAACTGTTAACCTGCCATCGGTTTTCAGCCATTAACTCTCTCCGCATTAACAAGTGACAATGACGAAGCCCCGTGCCTCGGCTCTCTGCGTGGCACCCAGAGCTGCCCCAGCCGAGCTTCCCCATGCCTGGAGTCCGGCTTACCGCATCATCCTAGCTGCTTGCATGGACAGCCTTCTCCCAGCCTACGACAGTGATTTTAGTTAAGCTCATTTTGTATTAATCTAATTTAAAATTGTGCCTTTAATGGTAGTGGTGCAACCCCGATTTCCCCACAGTGCGAATGTCCAACATTTCAGCAGCTGTTTTAATTCTAAAGCAGAGCACAAAAAACTAAAATACTGAGATTTGCCTGAGAAGGGCAATTCCAAAAATTTCCCTTTTGAAGGAAAGTAATGCTCAAATAGGTTTTTTCCATGCCATTTAAAGTGTAAAATGAAATATTAGATACAGCAGCGTGCCTAGTATAACTTTCATTAGAAACTGAATGAGCACAGTAACATATTTCTCAACACCACCTTGGCATTACAGAAGAGCAACGAACGAGAGCAAGTTCCAATTCCACTTAATTTTACCCATTCCCACAAAATGCTTTCCTTTCTTCAAAACCTCATTTTCCAAGAGGCATTTTCCATCCGATATCTACTAGCGAGCCCCGAACAGTGGCATGACCCCAGCTCAGGGGTCTTGGATCTCGCCGGGTCATCGCGATGCGGGAGGCAGCCAAGGCAGCCTTTCTGCAAAACCAGGGCACGTGGTCGGTGCCGTAACCAGAGCACCCCGCACCAACGCGCCTTGGCCAAGGCCGACACCACACAACAAGGCTGCGATACCACGCTGTGATACCACCAGAGCTTTCCCCAGCCACCGCAACAACCCCAGCCCCGCAATGGCTGGTGTTTCCTTGCAACGCTCGCCCCAGCCCTACGCAAAGCAAGCGGCAGCCAGGCACGCCGCAGAGATACGAGGTCGCCTCTGCCAGGCTGACTTACCGACTGCCCAGAGAAACGCCGTTTCGCAGGTGGCTGGTGAAGGTCGGAGCCGGGAGCACATAGGGGCTTCGCTGCCATTGCATCTTCAGGACTGGAGAGCTGCTCCACAAACCTCTGGGTCAGCCAGCAGGGTTTTAGCAAAAATTATGGCCAACAGCTCTGAGTTAGAAAAGAAAGAAATCTGGAGGTGCCCAGGTCTATATTGCAGGGGGCTGGTTATTTATAGTGAAAGGGAAACGTAATTCCCCTTTGCAGCATCTTCCTACTTTGATCTTTAGAGATCTGGTTCCTCCTGACCGCTGGTTTTGCAGAGCGGCCCCCAAGCCCCCGTAGACGCAGCCTGGTGCTCCTGGGAGCTGGAGAAACCCCTCAGCAGCCACAGCCGGCTTGCTCAGCTGGCCGGGCTTATGCTGACACGTTCGGGGCAGGCTGGCCCAGGCTGCTGGAGGGGTCTCCTTTCTCCAGCAGTAGAAGCTCCCATCTGCCTATTGCTAAGGTGCCTTAGACTCTGGCCACGCTCCTGATCTCCTCACTGCTGCACCTGGGGTAGGGGGCTTTTCCTGAGCCTTTTGGTCTTTCCTACTAAAGAACTCAGCAACTGGGAAGCTGCATACACTGTGTCGGTGCCAAAAGCACAGTTTATTGATCCAGAAAAAGATTCCAGCATGGTGAAGATGGAGAAGGAGTGAGGCATACTGGGATCCGACCCTTGGGACAAGATGCAGCGGATCCCAGAACTTGCAGCCCACATGCAACTGGGGGGATCCCCTCCTAACCCGCAGGGAATTGCACGTACAGGGAAGAGAGCCGCTGTGGATAGGAAAGCTGTGAGCTGTTGAGACTTTCCCTAGAGCAGCCTGAGCTGAGGGCAGAGACATGACATGGGCCACACGGTTCTGCGAGAGCACCCTGAGCAGTCTGCAAGTCCTTTGGGAAGCCGGGCAGGCTCTCCTGGGAAGCGCGGGAGCAGGACACGTACAGCCCGGAGGCAAGCCATGGAAGGGGGTTAGCACAAAATACATGCTGCCAAGTAAATAGATGCGTCTGCCTCTGATTTGCATGTTTATCTTAGAAGCAATTTAGGTTTCTCCTTGTTTACAAGAGTCGAAGTCAGCAGACTCTTAGAACAAGAAAAACAACTGGGAGCCAACATGTGACAGTTGTCTCCTGTTCCCCCAATGCATCGGAGCCGCCAGCGCTCCCGGGCTGTCGGGAATGAGCTCACTTCAGCTGCACCGGTGGATGTGTCTGTGCAGCAGAGTACTTGCAGAGAGGAGGAAGGCTAGCGGGGAGCGAGGAGCGCTTTACCTCATTACCTTGCAGGCTCTGAAAGCACTTGCCTTTGGAACATGACGCCTCTGGTCTCTGCTGCTGTACAAGATGCTCCTTGCGGGGAACGGGGAAGGGAAGGCGGAGGTCCAGTACCACGCACGGTGGCACAGCATTTCCCGCAGCGCTGCAGCTCACACCCGCCTCCTGGCAGCTTGAACTCTAGGAGCAAATGGGAAATAATATTGCACGCCGATTTGCAAAAAGTAACGGATGCAGCATCACGCAGCAGAAGGCTGTCGGAGGGATCAGTGCCAGCCCCTCTGCCTGAGCAAACAGCTCTGCCCTTGGCCAGAGGGCGATGCAAGGGCTCCACAGGCACCATGCGAGGACCTCACAGGAGGCAGCATCCCATGGAACCCCATTTGGCAGGGCGGGGGATCGTTATCCCCACATGCACTTAATTATTAACTCCCTCCCTCCTTCCCAGGCTGCTCCTGCCTCTCTCCTGACCATGCAGAAGTCCAGGCCTGGGCAGCCTCCAGCATGAGGAGCAGTTCCCTCTCACAGACTTTTCTGACCTCAGGGCTTGGGTTTGTTGGTTTTTTTGTTTTTTTGTTTTTTTTTTTCCCCTGTAAAAATGCAGATTCCCCAAGAGTACAGCATTTCACAGAAGTTTGCCACTTCCAGCACAACTTCATTTTTTAAAAATGAAGTTCTGATAAGGCAGCTGGGGACTTCTCAGAACATCTATTGTCTTTCCTATTCCAGTGTTTTTAAAATGTCACAGATTTTTAGAAATAAAATCGGAGGGGATGCTTTAATCAATCCAAAACAAATGTTTGGGTTTTTTCCCTCCCAAAATTCTGCTTGGCAGAATTTTCTGATGTTCCCCGTCTCGCTCCATTTCAGAGTAACTGAACCCAACTGGAGCATTTCTCACAAAATGGAAGAGCTCGGTCTCGCCGAGATAACCGCAGCCTTTCCAAGACACATGACAAAATTTCCCCCCTTGTGCCATGCCGCTCTCCAACACCGCAGCAATGGTGGGACAGGTTTCGGTACCCAGTCTCCGATGGAGGCCTGTAGGTACTGCAGCAAATACGCTGCTTGTTTGCAGCCACAAGCAGAGGGAGATGCAGCCACCGACCCTGGCGGGGTCCGGGACCCTGCACGGTGAGGTGCTCCCTCGGCGGTCGGTGCCCTTCACCCTGCTCTCCTTCCACTTTCTCCTGCTGATAATGTTTGCTCTGATCTGGGTATTTGGCAGGAGAATTAACGAGAAGTAATTAGCTCCCAGTGTGAAAAAGGGAGCGCCTGGTGTTTATCTTGTCTGGAGGGTTTTCCTTGATCTCAGTCTCCCGGGGGATGGTGTTAGTCAGTGCTTTATCTGCCGGCTCTCCCGTCGCGGAGGCAGCTCCTCTGCCAGCAGGTCTCTCCGAAGCCAGCCCTGCTTACAGCCCACTGCCGTTACCAAAGACCAGTGCCACAGCTCACCAGCGCTGGAGGTGGACGGGGATGGGGTCCCCGCGAGGTCCCTGGTGACGTGGCCCATCAAAGACCGTTTCACCTTTCCCAGCATCTCTTTCCTCCAGCGAAGAGGAGCTTTGACTACTGCTGCAACCTCCATCCTGCAACACCGCTGCCTCCCAGCAGCCTCATCCCAGCTCTTGGCAGCGCAGGCAGGGACACATCAGCTGTCCCCATCCTTACTGGGACCGGGCAGACTGGGAATTCAGGGCCAGGGTACCTGAGACCACTGGCCTGTGCCATCATCCAGCTGGCGGGATGCTCCTCCGCCCTGCTCACCACGGGAAGGAACCAGCCGCTCTCGCAGCCCACCACGAGCGAGGCAATTAAACGCCCGCAGTCGGCATTGCTCAATGAGCTCCTGATGGCTTTTCTTTCCTAAACGGCTTCCACCATCTCCCTTGCTCCCCTGCTGCAGGATGAAAGGCTGACGAGCAAGGCTGCAAAAGTAATCCTCACTGGCCCTCAGACTTGGGGCTTGCAAAGCCATGGGGAGCCGGGTTTATTATCCTCAGCTCCAGCCTGAGATGACCTTGTGCTTCTGCCAGCATTTAAACAAAATATTTTAAAAGAGGGAACAGATCCCATTGCTTTCTGTGCTCGCAGGGCTTTCCTGAGCCTGCGAGCTCTCTCTGGGGCTGATAGAAGTGATAGAACATGGCCAGGGAGAGACAATGAAATATTGCCCAAGCTTATTGCTTTTTGTTATTATTAAAGGGAGGTTCTTACTTCCAGTTTGGGGGGGTTTGAAAAATCTGAATCCCACCCAAACCTCATCCCTTCCAGCCAGGATCACAGCTCTGCGCTCTGTGGCAAACATCACCCTCCGGCACGAGCAGCCGCTGCCTGGCTGGGGCGAGCGGGCGGCGCGGGCAGGGGCTGACCAGGATGGAAAATTCCACGTTGCCGCCATTGTCCGGGCTGGTGCGGGGCAGAGCTCGGGGTCCCTCCCCCGTGGCCGTGGAAAGCTGCCCGTGGGGCTCAGCCAGGCTCTACCAGACCGTTGTTTGCGCATTGTCCTCCTGCTCCGAGCTCCCGCCCTCTCCCCACCGCTGCCGGGAGGGGACCGGGATACAGGCAGGGTACAGGCAGGACAGGAGACGCAGCACAGTTCTCCCAGTTATCCAGCTTCAGGACATGATCATAAACGTTCGCCAGTGCAAGAGATACGCAGAGAGGGCTAGAGAGCCGGGGGATAACAGTGTGAAGGAGGACTGCAGCAGCAAGAGGGGAAGCCTGCTCCTCTTTCTCCCCGACCCGAGCATCACACAGGTGCCCGTGCCATGGAGCGCTGTCCCCGCGGCGTGCCCCAGCCAGCGTGCGGGCAGGAGGAACTGCAGAGCCTGCACCAGCACCGGGCGCGCTGGTCTCAGCTGGGCTCCATCCTGCTGCGCTCAGCAGGGCCGGGCTGCAGAGCGGGGCTGGGATGTAGGGAAGAGGGTGGGAGGCAGGTTTTGCACATCAGCAAGTTTCTCCACTGCCACCCCAGGAGCTCACAGAGAGCCCAGGCTCTCAGGGGCACGGGCCCCCCGACTTGCAGCACCCATAGCTGGCTGTCTCCTGGGGGAGGTGGGCTCCACAGGGCCCCCTGCTCCCTGCTGCAGCGATGCATGCACAGAGCAGAGCTTTGCCTGCCCCAGGCTGGTGCAGCTCAGGATTATTTTGTTAAAGACCAAAGCCCAGCGGCTGTGATGGCTCAGTGGAGCCCTGTCCCTGCCTCCTGCCTGTCTGAACCACAGCACCGGGCCGGGCTCGCTGCGCAGCCAAGCGGCGTGGTCTGCAGCTTCCCCGGCTCGCCCACGCCGAGGGGACGCTGCAAGGAGGGCACGCTGCTGCGGGGGGACGCCCTCGGCAGAGCCCAGAGCAGCTGTGACACAGCTAGAAAGAAAAGAGGGAAAAGTGGGCTTCAATACAAGCCCCCCCCCCAGCAGGGTGAGGATCCAGGGAGCCAGAGCCCTGCACCTTCCCCCTCCGCGGGCAGCGTGGTAACGCGGCACCGTTCTCTCTCGCAGGTACATCGGGGCGCTGGGTGCGAGGGTGATCTGCGATAACATCCCCGGGCTGGTGAACAAGCAGCGGCAGCTGTGCCAGAGGTACCCCGACATCATGCAGTCGGTCGGGGAGGGAGCCAAGGAGTGGATCCGGGAGTGCCAGCACCAGTTCCGGCACCACCGCTGGAACTGCAGCACCCTGGACCGGGACCACACCGTCTTCGGCCGGGTCATGCTGCGAAGTAGGTTCTGCCCCAACCCCTTCCCACCGCCATGTGCCTTGTCTCCCTGGGAGAGTCTCTCCTCTCGCTGGGCTGCCGTGCCCGGTGGCTTGGATTACTCCCTTAGGAGAGCTTTGCTTTTCCCTGTAAATTAATCAAGCAGTAATGGGAGCAGAGCACTGCGTTTGGAATAGCTGCACCAGATGAGATGGAGCAGGGGGAGCACTGGGGCAGAAGGGGGAAGGAGGAGACACCTCCAGAGAACAGGCTCATATGTAAACAGTAATGGGATATATAAATATTTGGAGAGCAGGGTTGGCCAGGACTCAGCAGTTCACGTCGGAACTGGCTGTTCCCTCGCGTGGCAAGGGAGGCGAGGCAGAGCCGCGGCTCCAGTCCTCACTTCAGGCTCCAAGGTGGAGCAGGACCACGGCTACGGGGCAGACGCCAGCCCTGCGCGAACGGCTGGGCACAGACCCTGCCCGGGAGGGACCTTCCCGCTCCAGGTGAGGGATGGATACGACACAAGCAGGGATGTACCCAAGGAGTGAAGAGGAAAGGTGTGATGGGGAGAGGGGTGGTTCCAGAGCAGGAGCAGCATCATGGGCTCCAGCTGCTCCCGGGAGGGCTCCGGCACTGAGTGGACCCCGGGAGCCGGCATGAGTCGCGGCGCAGGCAGCGGCGCCGCGGGACAGATGCTGCTGTGCCCCGTGACGTGCCGGGGCGCATCCAGCCACGCGGCCTCCAAATCAAAGGCGGCTGGGAAGAGCCTTTCCACTCGCCAGGAGCGGCTCATATGGAGGACATGTGGGCACCCGTGGAGGGAGCCGGGGAGTGGGGGGCTTGCTCCCAGCTGGCGGGGGGATGGGGCAGCTCCCCGGCGGGGCGGACGAGCAGCAGCGCCTGCAAGCCAGACCCCCGGAGGGGAGCCGCCTGGAGGGAAGGGGGCTGCAAGTGCCGGGACGCAGCACTCGCCCTGCCACGCTGCAGCCTGCCCGTCTCAGCCTCTCCATCCCCATGACCGCACCTTTACTCCCACCTGCATCCTCTCCTGCAAAGGACGGGGAATGATGAAAGCTCCTTGCCACAGCCCCATCCTGCGAGGCCCAAAGAGAGCTCTGCTCCCTTTGAAGTTGCTTTCAAAGGCTCTCAAAATCAAGACGAGGATGGTTTTGATTTGCAGCTTCTTTTACAGCATTATAAAACCAGCTGCGAACTCGAACCAGAGACATAAAATAGCAGGCGGCACACTGTGCCGCGCGGGGAAAGCCGAGCCCGGCCAGAGCTGCCGCCAGCTCCCGCGCTCAGCATCACCCCCGGAGGGAGGCAGCCCCGGCCGAAGGGTGCTGGCTGGTCCTGCGGTCTCAGCACCGATGGGCACCCACGCGGCCCCCGAGCCGCAGGTCAGTGGGTCAGGCAGCCCCGAGAGCAGCCCAACACCCCGAGCTGCTGAGCCCTGAGGCTCGACATCAAATTCCCCTTAGTCTGAGAGGTGCCAAGGAAGCAGAGACTGGACTTGGTGGCCAGAAGAGATGGCTGGACTTGGCTTACCTGCGCGCGGGATGGTCTCGCCCCCAACCGCGAAGGTGCTGCAACACGGTGCCCTGCTCCTTGGTGGGCTGTGGATGCCTGGCACAGCCCGGCACACTCACTCGCCATCCCTGTTTCTCTCCCCACGGCAGGCAGCAGGGAGGCCGCCTTTGTCTACGCCATCTCCTCGGCTGGAGTGGTCTACGCCATCACGCGGGCGTGCAGCCAAGGGGACCTGAAGGCCTGCAGCTGCGACCCGCTCAAGAGGGGCCGCTCCAAGGACGAGCGCGGGGAGTTCGACTGGGGCGGCTGCAGCGACAACATCAACTACGGGATCCGGTTTGCCAAAGCCTTCGTGGACGCCAAGGAGAAGAAAGTGAAGGACGCCCGGGCGCTGATGAACCTGCACAACAACCGCTGTGGGAGGATGGTGAGTGCAGCCCCCGCAGCTGAGCCCCGTGCCCGGCCAGCCATCCTGGTAGGGGAATGGGCAGCGGGAGCAGCTCGGGCATAGGAGCGGGACCCTGGGTGGCCACGGAGGGCCGGTCCTGCTGCAGACGGGGGCAGGACGCTGCCCTGCCTTCCCAGTGCCCCCCGGCACGCTCTGCCCGGGGAACAGCCCTGTGGGGACGGCAGGACCCTGCTTACCTTTGCCCGCAGCACGTGTCCTCGCTGATGCTGGCATCGGTGACCATGGGAATGCGTCCCTGTACGCAGCACCCCTCTCCCATTAGGAGCCCCATCCGCCCTCGCCTGTGCAGGATAAGCTGCACCAGGGACAAGCGGATCCAGGCGCGAGGTCGGACGGCCAGGGTGAGCGGCGGTCCTCACGGCATCCCTCTTCCCGCAGGCTGTGAAGCGTTTCCTGAAGCTGGAGTGCAAATGCCACGGGGTCAGCGGCTCCTGCACACTAAGGACTTGTTGGCTGGCAATGTCAGATTTTCGAAAAACGGGGGATTACCTAAGGAAGAAATACAACGGGGCCATCCAGGTGACAATGAACCAGGACGGCACTGGCTTCACGGTGGCCAACAAGAACTTCAGGAAGCCCACGAAAACAGATCTGGTGTATTTTGAGAACTCACCTGATTACTGCGTGATGGACAAGTCAGCAGGTAAAAACCAAAGCTCCAGTCGTTGCCCAAAAGCAGCTCTTCTTCCCCTCCTGACAGGCTAGCGGCTCGCACCCAGCCCAGCCTGGCAGGGCTGCTCTGGGACGTCAGCTCCCCCACCGAACCCCGCTCCCCGGTGGGGGGTTGCACCGCGGGGTCGCCCAGGCCCTCAGCAGATGTCGGTGCTCGCTGGAGCGCTGGGTCCCCACAGCACCTCACACCTGCACAGACAGGACTGGGTTTGTCCAAAATCCCCTGGCTTTACACCAAAGATCCAAACCCATCAGGCCCCTTGTAGTGAATGTAGCGCAGTGCTTCCTCAGAGCGTTTCTCCTGCAGAGCAAAGCTCCCTTTAAACAGGCAATAAAGAGCCCGTTTGGTGCAGCAGGCTGCCGCCTTCTCCTCTGAACACAGCCCGAGCCTGGGCTGAGAGCGGGGAAGGCGGCGTCAGGGCTGCTCGGCTCCTGCAGAGATCGTCAGTGGTTTCCCAGCCTGGAGCATCCCTGGGCTGGGGGTTTGCAGTGGCTGTGGGGGCTCGGTGGGGAACGCAGCACATGCTCCCACCACCCTTCAGTGAGCCTGTAGCCCGAGCAGAGGAGACATTTCTAGCTTTGCCAGCTGCAGAGCCCGGCTCGGCAGGCATGCACTGCTCCAGGGCCCCCCGGGCACAGGGGGGCTGCACAGAGCCCGTCCCCGTCCCCCCTGCTCTTGCGCTCTGGGCAGCAGCGGGTGCAGGCTCCAGCAGCGGCTGCGGGGACGCGGCCATGCAGAGGGTCACCAACGCTGCATCCCTGGCCGGGCTCGCTACCCGCGCTGCAACCCCTGCCCTTACCAAAGCAAGCACGGGCTCCGCAACCTCTTCCCGCAGCCCGCGCCCAGCCTTTGGAGGCCACGCTGCGGCACGCGCTGTGACAGAAACACCGAGATTTCGCCACTGCTAAGGCAGTCATATCCGAGGTCTCCATTGCAGATGGTAGATACCCAATGTTACCGCTGCCAACAGCTGCGGGGTGGGAGGAAGCATTTGAACAAGGGGGAGGAGGAACACCCTGACCCGCTCTCGTTTCCTTCTCCAGGCTCCCTGGGCACGGCCGGTCGCGTGTGCAACAAGATGTCCCGCGGGACAGACGGCTGCGAGGTGATGTGCTGCGGGCGGGGGTACGACACCACGCGCGTCACTCGCGTCACCAAGTGCGAGTGCAAGTTCCACTGGTGCTGCGCTGTGCGCTGCAAGGAGTGCGAGGACACTGTGGACGTGCACACGTGTAAAGCACCGAAACGGGCCGAGTGGTTGGACCAGACCTGAGGCGATGGGAGCACAGAGGGAAGAATCCACTGCCACCCCCCCTTGCAATTTTTTAAAACCCTGTGGCCTGAGGGCCGTGACATTCTGGGAGCTGTAGTTCAACTGCATGGCTTTTATTTAATTAATTCTGCAAAGCACTAAAGAAAGGACTACATTTCCCAGGAGGTACTGTGGACCCTTCCATTTGCTCAGCAAAACTAATCCCCGACCTAGGAGGAGTCTGCAATCCCTGCTTAAACTGTGAAACTGCCGTTGCCCGTTGTTCTCTTTGCAAAGGGACGGTGCAACCGAGAGGGACTTGGAGGACCGATCGTCGGGATGCGATGGCTGCGGAAACCTGCGCCTCCCCAGAGAATTTACGTTGCAGTAAAGTTTCACCAGCGAAAAAACACTAGTTCAGAATAATCCACTCTTGCAGAAAGCATTCTTGCTTGTACTTTTTTGCAAGGCCAGAGGAAGGGTGTTGCAAATCCGTAAGACAGTTCCGTGACCCCTGCCTTTCCCTCGAGCAGACCGGCACGCCGCCCCCGGCCGCACCGCTGACCCCGCTGAACAAGAGCAACCTCTGCACGAGGCTTCTCCCCGTCTCCCCAGCGAAGGCGACAAGCGGAGCTGGAAATTGGAACTGAAGCCTGAATGACCGCGTGAAGACGAGGGCCAGCCCTAGATGCTGGCAGACACAGAGGGCTAGAGAAAGCAAACAAAAATCTGTGAACTTACTGGTAGGTTCTGAAGTCAACAGATACAAGAGCGTCTCTGTAAAACTCACTTGTATGTTGTGTATACTGCTTATTATTTTAAGTCAAAATTCATTATAAACCTATATCAGAAAATTATGTTCTTTGCTTTTTGAATTCCTGCACACTCAGTTGGGCATTTCCCCCGGCGCGGGAATCAGCCCGCAGCGTTTCTTCTGCCTGCTTGCCTGCAGCTCCCGCGGTCCCAAAGCGCAGACCTCCCGCCCCGGGAGCCATCCGTTGTTTCCCACAAAGCAGAGCCGTGGCATCCAGCGTGCAAAGCCCCAGGGGAGTCCTTCGTAGGCAGCAGCACGCTCCAGGACATCTGATGACATAGCGTGGGGTTGAGCAGGAGATGCTAGACTAGCTTCCAAACCTTTCCCATAAAAAAAACCAAACCAAACACCCAAAACTTAAACTATCAACTAAAATCGAAGCTGATGAGAGGAGGGGCAGGCAGCTGCAGAGCTGCCAGTAGATGGGCTACAGAGATCAATAGCTCTCATCTATAGAAATTTCTTTTTCCCCCCAACTTGGGCAAGCAGTGATTACAAAGATGCTTTATTTAGTGTACAGATATTTTATAAAGTCTGGTCAAAAGGTACCGATCCACACAAACAGACTTAATGTACAAGTAAGGCAGTTGAACCTGCAAACTAAATTGGCTCAGGTAAAAAAAAAAAAAATAAATAAAAAATTACCTTAATCTTTGCAGTTCCTGAGCATGTGCTGAAGCTGATAGGGATGCTTCTACACTTCCCTCCCAGAGCTCGGCTGCCCGTTGCCCCGGGCAGGCTGTGCTTTCTCCCTCACCCAGGAAAAATGTTTGTTTTCCTAATGTTGATCATCCTGGTGCTGATGAGCAGGTAGGGAGGTTTCACACACTCAAAGCAAGTTTTCATGGAAGTTGTAAGTTTACATCAACAACGGGAAAGGACAAGTCGACAGTAACATTCATCTGTAAATATTTTTAACCGGGGTCTGCTTTCACGCTGCCATTGCTGCTAGCGGGGCTGTCGAAGCTCCCCGAGGAGCCGGGGTTTTCTCCTGGCCGCAGCGAGATGTGTGGGCAGCGGGAGCTGAGCAGGCTGTGCAGTGGCTGAAGGAAGGTCAAAGTAGCAGGATGGGATTAAGGCAAAGAAGATTATTCTGGTCCTAAGCCACCCATCGGCTACTGCACGAAGAGCATCTCTGAATGGGGATTTTACCCAATGGCCCTAGGAAATATTAGTTTAAGTGGTGAGAGAAAACCACTTTGAAAACTGTTTGATGGGAACGGCTCAAGGAATTTAAAGAGTCTGCCATGGGCCAGATTAGATCTGTGCCAGACCACCGAGATTGCTCGCGCAGAAAAAGGACCTTCAGCAGAGCTGCTTTAGAGCCACGGACAAGCAAAAAGGTGCTGTTTTAACAGAGCTCTTAAAACAGTCGCAGGAATCCCACCTCCCCGCTGCCTAACCCGTTTCTTATAGAATTAAACCATCTCCCCTTTGAATCCCATGCTGACAGCACGAGAGGGCTGAGCAGCACCTTTCGCCCTCTCTGCTCTTGCAGAACGTGCACTCGAGCTGGTGTTCACCTGGGAGGCTCCCGGGTCTCGCCCCGGGCCCTTCGAAGCCCTCCGAATTTCAAGGGGAGGCAATTGTCCTGAAGATTTGCTGCGTCTCGGCTGTGCCGAGGAATGCTGGCAGGTGAGCGGGAGGTCTGAGCCAGGCCAAAGGCATTTCGAGCCTGCTGTAGCACAGCGTCCGTCAGCACGCAGGCTAATCTACCGGGAAGAGCTCCCTCATTTATCTTCATTACTGCTCCACCTACCATCAATTTACGACAGACTTTAAAAAAAATGCTGCCCCCTCGGCAATCAATCCGAGCCTCCCTCCCTCCTGCTCCCAGAGCGGGACACGCTCCCCGGGCTGGGAGCCGGGGTCGGCCGCCAATAAACCTTTCTTCCTCTCCAGAGGACCCCTGGGAGGTGTCTTCCAGCAGAAATACTGCTCCGTAGCAGATCTGTAGGCCCACCTGATGAATGACGCCTTAATCAATGGCTGCTGCCAAAATACGGCTTCCCTTTGGATGCGGATGTTCAGCATTTTAAAACAAAGGAGAAAACTCGCGAGGACAGGTTGTCTTGGGTTTACTGGCTTCCTCCCTTCCCATATCATCACCGGGATACTAAAACGGGATGCCTTCAGCACTTTGTAGAATAACCACAGCTGAGAAGGCAACCCTGCGTAGCCCTGCCGGGTGCACCGGCGCGGTGGGACGCCCTGCCCAGCTGCCTTCCCCTGTCCCAGCACGGCAGTCAATCGGAGCAGTAAAAATACTTGGAAGCAGGTACCAGTATTACAGAAGCACCCGGAGGAGCAGTCGGAGACAGCGCGAGCTCGAGTCCACCCGACAGAAGAGGTGAGTGTTTCTTCTGCAAAGGGCTACGCCAGGCTACATTTGCTTCTTGTTTATTAACAAGCAATTAGCAAAAGCGCAGTGCCTGGGAATCAGGAATAGACTGGTCAGCTCGAGCTAACTCCCAGTGCTTGTGCAAGACGACGTCCCATCGCGGGCTGAAGGAAATTCAGAGCGGTCTACGCCTTCCCGCAGGTGAGCCCTGCCGCAGGTCCCCTTCGGCACACTCATCCTCAGCAAGCAGATGTTTTCCATCTCTAAACATTTACGAAGGCTGCAGTCTCGTCAGGGAACACTCAGCTCCTCTCACAAGCCCCTCTTAAGTAATCTGCCTAAAACGTGCAGGGAGCCTTTTATGCAAGATCATCTTCTGATTATCCTCCAGTCAAAAGCATGTCTGAACTCAAGGACAAGGAGCAGAATTAATTGCTTAATGAGCTTCTGAATAAATTACCTTCTCTGAAGAAGCTGGACAGGACACACGGGAGGAGGCAGAAGGCATTGGAAACACGGGATCCACGCAAACTCGGGGAATTCTCTCCACTAAACCACGTGCGAGTGAGAGCGTGCCTTAGCCCAGGTGACACCACCGTTCTTCTGGATGGATGTAGCGATAAGATCGGTTAAGTTTTTGACCCCCAGCCATGCAGAGCGTATACACTGCTCAGCTACACCCCAGTCCCGAAACCCCCTCGTCGCTGCCGTGGGCCCTTTCTGCTCACCGTCACGTTCACGCTTACACAAAAGGCTTTGCTCGTGTGCCTGCGCCAGCGTGCTCTGGGGGGGTCATCTGCTGTAAGAGGTCCAGCTCTCCGGGACAGATTTACTGGGCATTTTGACTAACATTTGCATAACCTGTCAAGCTCTGTGTGGGAGCTTTCACATCCCTTCTTACTGCAGCCGCGTCACGGAGGGCTGCTCCAGCTAGCAGCAGGGGGTTACTGCTCTGGAATCTCAGCTGATGAGTCAATACAGGAGAATGCAATAGTCACATACTGTGTCACACTGTTTTATAACTGATGATAGCCTACAGCCAAATTAGAAAAGAAATCAAGAGGTTCTTAAGAGAAGGGTCCGAGCCGATGAGGCCACGGTATGATTGCACAATTCAAGGCATCCAGAGTAAAAGGAAAATGTCACTGGCCAGAAAGAACCAAAGCAAGAAGATCCCCAATGGAGAAACATATTCATCTCCATGGATGCACCCTTACTGATGCAGTAAGTGTGGGTGTGTTATCTAGCTTTCCCCAATGACCAGACTCACCGAAGGGCCTACCAAAAAGCACAACACAGCAATCGAAGCTGGAAATGAGGAAAATTCCAAGCACATGAGCAGCATCCCTGATCACTGTCTTCCTCCTCCAGCGCTAAGGGCTGGGGCACGCCGAGCACGCCCCGCTTCGGAGGCTCAAGCAAGGGAGGAGGGAGCCAGGAGCCAGAGCTGGAAACTGAAGCTGCCTTTCCTCTCTATCCACCTTCATTAAAAATTAGGTGAATTCAGACAACAGAAGACTGAACACAGAAGCCCACTGTGATTGCTACTGTCAATGTGACCTGATGTTTAGAAGAGATTTTTGACCTGTAAGCAGATCAGAATAGCTCGCACGTCACCCATGCGGCCATACAGCCTGAACTGCAGAAGAGAGAAGGGAGGAGTCCGTCTGTCCTTTTTAACAGCAACACAGGGCAAGCCGGGTACTCTCAGAGGCTGGTAGGGCATGAACCCCCTCTGCTCTCTCTGCCCTCGCTACCAACACTGTCCTCTGCTAATTCAGCGTCTGCGCACATCTGCTCCCTACCTCCACAGCTGGTCCCATTCCGAAATCTCAGCGCAGCCTCACGTGGCTCCCAACCACACACCCCATCCGTTAGTAGTTTGGGAGGTGCATCTCCCCTCAGCGTGTCATCTCTGGGCAGGGGGAAGGGCAAAATTAATTTATGTCCGTACGAGCCCCATACGTACGTCTCCTTTTCTCTACGGGAGTTTGCTCTCATATTTAACCTCTTCATCCTGCTGGCACCGGAGGCGGATGATGCAGTTTGTAGAGAGGTGCAGGCACTTCACTCTCCCCCTCCCCCTGGAATCTTCCTCTCGCTTGTGGTCCTTGGGATTCACCCAATGTTTCTCAGAAAAAAAGAGGACCTCAAGACAAGTATGCATTTAATAAGCAGTGAGACAAATAAGCTCCAGTTATCCCAGCAGAATTACAACACCAGAGAACAATTTTCTGCATTCCTCTGAAGGCCTGAAGGAACCCAATTGCCTGCTCTCAGCCTAAATAGGTACCAGACACCAAGTGCTCCATAAGCAAACAGAGCCCCCAAAGTGCAAAAATGAAATAAGTAAAAAGCTTCACATTACATATAAACCAGCCGTTTGCACCTTGTTATTAATGGTCTTGACTATGACCTTTAAACCCTGCCTTGTTCAGAGTCATGGATCTACGAGCCTTGGCACCCTCACAACAATTCCAGGACGAGGAGCAGGGAATAAACAACCCTGGCCCGCACCGGAGGAGATGCGGGAAGGGAACAGGCCTGCGACAAACCCGGACCGAGACCCGCCCCAGCGCAGCAGCCAGGGCCAAGAGGTGACCATCTCCACTACGAATTTGTCAACATAACCTCAGCGACCAGGGTTTCTGACAGCACGGGAAGTCCTGTTGCCACGTATATACATGCATAAAAGCGAGTAACGCACGCATCTATCCCCAGTTTCAAAGAACGGAGGGCTCGCAGCATGGTAAGTAACTGCAAGAGGCCTCATTCCCTGGAGGATAATTCTGATGTGGTTTATAAGCCCACGTGAACTGGAGTTGCCTCAAGCAGACCCCATTACCCAGAAATATTTATTCATCTAAACTGCCTCACCGCTGCTTTAAGAGTTTTATTATTATAATAGCGCCAGTGGATAGTTTGACGCCTTGAAAGCCGTTCAGTACAAAGTCATCACCTCTGGAGGAGCCGACCCTGCAACACCAGCGGCCGGAGAGCGCTCCGGCGACAGGCACATGCTTGGCTAGCTCTCGCACCCTTCCCTGGGCCGCTGGTACCGGCCACCACAGACCTCTGGTAGCCCCCGCCGTGCCGTCAGGACACGCTCCTCCTTGTACGAAGGGGCCAGTTCCAGGCTGAAGCTGTGGCAGTTGCTCTTCCAAACGGATTAATTCCTCAGATAAAGTAGGTATAGAGGAATAGTACACCTGACGGACATTGTCAGGCTGAAAGGATTAGTGTGTCTAAATGACATCAAA
The DNA here is from genome assembly GCF_965183815.1 of Platalea leucorodia. Classification (NCBI taxonomy): domain Eukaryota; kingdom Metazoa; phylum Chordata; class Aves; order Pelecaniformes; family Threskiornithidae; genus Platalea; species Platalea leucorodia. Next base: position 4,333,417 of record NC_138841.1, read on the forward strand.
TAGCCAATAGCATTTAGTTATTAACTTCCAAATACTTCATTTAAAGAGAAAGTTGTTTCAATAACAAGGTAACAAATGATGGTTGTGTGATCTCTGCAGATGCACATGCAGAAGTCCTGATTCACAAAGATCTTTAGATGCTTTTCATGAAAATCAGTGGTAAGATAGGGCAAATTCACACAAGAATTTAGTTGCCTAATTGCCTCACACAATAGCTTTATTACCCGTGGTAACACGTCCCCCTTTCCTTCCCTTCCTGGCCTTTTTGGAGATTACTTCTGGAAAAGTAGGAGGTTGGCAGGAAGAAAAGCAGCATTCCTCCTCCCAGACACTCTGATCAAAACCCAATCTGTCGTGACATGGCGAGACACTGCGAGCAACAAAAAAACCCAACCAACCAAACCCGCCCCAGACTCAAATCCTGCCCAAATGAATCCAAGAGACTATAATCACCCTGTTTTACAAACACACATATTAGCACCAGGTATATAAATAAATGCTGATTTTCAAGTTGCTTGACTTTCACTGGCTACTCTGAACGAAACGAAAATTTGGGACTTCTACCAACATCACATACAGCCTCGTGGAAAGGCTTTTGCCATCCCAATGGCTCTACGGTCACCATGGTGCATGTTTCAGGGAAACGGCAACCATCAGTGCTTATCTGTCCTGAGTCATTTTATACATACATGTACACACACACGCATGCAACTTAATTGCATGTGGACTGATATGGTATTACTATGGTATGGATCAGGTGGCAAGTCCCGGCTCCTAAGTGGCAAATGAATGTTCCTATAAAGCATGAACAATCATACGGGGCGCTCCTCCTTCCTCAAGAATTATGGCACTTCTAGAGAGACAGGAAGATTTTCATTACATAGGCTGTTGCCAGCTATACTTTCAGCATAAGCCCATCCCCTTTCTGTTACTGTTATGTCAGGGGAGGACAGTGAAAGAAAGCAGCTCTTGGGATGATACATGGGAGGCAGTGCTTCATTTATAACCCCACGCAAACGCTGGAAAATGTTCAACTTTAAAAAGCATTAGGTTGGTTACCTTATGGGCCCCTGCGGACCAAGAAGTGAAATTACATGAACACAACATATCTATTAATCACCACAATGATTCCACAGTGAGAAACAGCCCCAATGGCATGCGTTCAACTGGAAAGAAAGTTGAGAAAATTACCTACTAGTAGTTAGGCAACTCAAAAAAATTTGGTAGTACCTTTCTGTAGGGCTCCCCTCTTGACTCCTCAATGAATTCAAGTATTTAACTTGGATTAAAGCCCAGTCAATAGAAATATACAGTGGAGAGCAACAATGGCATTTCTACCTAAACACGTGTGTTTCCTCTCAGCCAGAGTTACAAATAAGCTACGCTATATGAGATGCGTAGGTCCACTGCATACTACTTTGTTTACAAGGTAAAGAAGGATTTGGGGAAAACAAAACACAAACAAACAAACAAACAATCAGTCTTCTGAGTCAAGATAGACTCTAAGTCAATTCAAACTGACCTGTAATTGATTGATTTAGGTATTATTCAGAGAATAGAGTAGGCTACAGCAAGCTTCTTCCATCCAGGATTCAGCAACTAGAATGATTTACAACACCTATGAAAGAAGCCATCAACGTCACGGTTTACATCAATCCTTCACAAAGATCAGCGAAGATTAAACATGTAAAATCTCCCTAGTTATTGTGGGTAAGTATGTGTGTTTATCTGTAAAATGTAAGATGATGGACAACTTTTCAGGTGCTCAGAATTAGCATTTATCCCCAAGCCTGTGCTATTTTTATCATTTCCACTTTCAAGAAGCTTTGGCTAACATGACTCTGCTTCCTCAATACCGAGCAGCAGACCCGAATGTGAAAAAGCAGACATTTTCTCTAACGGGGGGGAGTGGAAATGGAGGTCACACCAATTACCTCAAACCACTTGGCTGCCACAGCCATCTTTTCACCTTTGCAGTAAACAAACCCTTGTGGCTGGTCCACATATGAAGCAACTCCTTTGAAGAGTGCTCCACATCTAAGTTCTCCTCAAGTCTTGATATCAACAACGACAGTACTTTGGACTAACACCTCAAAGTTCAGGTCTCCCCAAAAGACTCCCATGCAGATATCACAACCACTTTTGGCAGTTTCAGAAACCATCCTGTTCTTCAAGGCAAAGCGGTTTGAAAGACAAAAGTTGCACAATTAAATCTAAAGTAGCAATATGAAATAGAGGAGTTTATACTACAATTTCCTTGCGTAATGCAAGCTTACAGGATACAGAAGAAACAAATCTTTGTTTGCACACTATAATCTGTATTAAACAGACACTTAAGAAGTCAACAAATTCAATGTGTTAAGAAGCAATCTTTTAATAAAGAAAGCAGAACCATACTTTGCTGTTAACAAATATTTTGAAAAAGGCTTATAAAATTAAATCTAAGCCAACTATCTGGTGCATCTGCAGCTGAGAAGGAAGTGTCAATACTCCAAACATCTGCTCAGTTTGTGTCCTCTCCTTTCTTACAGAGGAAGTATTAGCTTCCAGTTGTACAAGTGATTAAGAGAGCAATAAGGTATTGCTCAACAAAAACTATTTTCTTAGATGATTACAGACTAAGGCCAAAGAAGAAATTCATACGTTAAGCACCATTACCAACATGGAAGCCTGTCAAAGATACCAGTTTGAATAGCACAGCTTTCTTCCTTGCTCCTCATGTCTAGGGGTCAGCTAACCACCGGGGGTGAGGCTCGTGAGAACAACGACATCGAACCATCGTGGAAAGCACGCTCCAGTCACACTGGAGTTGGCTGATGCCAGAGACTGGACAGCAGGAGGACCTCGATGTTTTCCATAACGAAGCTGAAGGGTGAAAGAAGATTCCCAAAGTGCTGGAAGAAACAGAACGCAACAAAAACAACAAATTAGTTCAATTTCAAAACCAACGTTCTTTTACAGGCTCAAGGTATGAACAAAAAACCACCCAGTATCCTTCCCTCAAGGCAACAGAGCTATGATCCCCTCAATGCTGACACCACGAAATAGGCTTGTAGTAATCATTAAATATTAGCCAAGACACACAAAAGAAGAAAAAACCCTCTGGGAAGCCACGGCTCCAGCCTTGTCCACTCACCCCCTGCGTCCCCGGCGCGGTCCACTCAGCTGGAGGCCAGAACGCTGGGAGCACTCACAGGCCACAGCACCCGCAGCACCTAGGCAGAAGGAGGACGGGTTAGGACGGCGTTTCTCTGTGCTACAACTCTTCCAGCTGCTCTGAGCACTGCGCCTTCAGTGTTGAACAGACTGGGGAGGAGGGTAGCGTATTTTCTCGACTCAAACGTGTGAAAACCCAACAGACAATCCACCGAGACCGGCCCGTGCTTCCAGACAGGATCCATATTCTAGATGCCATCTAAACAGTTCCAGAAATAAAGATTAGGCTAAAACAAATGGTGCAAACTCCCCTGCACCTTCTCAACCCATCCCCCAAGTATTCCGCTGGGACTTGTGTTATCCTCATACAAACCCTCTTTTCACGAGGCAGCAATGACAGGACTCATTTACTTTGAGGGTTTTACTTTGGCCCTCCTGGCTTATATCATAACCTCAAATATTACATTAAAAAGGCTTTTAAAACATAACATTCACAGCAGTGCAGGAGCTTTTCATGGCAGCCAGCTTCTTCCCTGCCTGTTTGCGTGTGGCACCTTCACATTAAGTGCATGAGTTAAGATGTAGATTAGCAAGGCAAGAAACCTTTGCCCTTGGCATCGACACTCAGCTGTGACAGGAAACTTCAGGCTTTTTTTTTCTATCAAGTGTAGAACCACTCATTACACATTGGCAGGGAAGTGCACATCTCCAAACTATACACATTTTCTCTTAGATAAGCAAAAGACTCAAGTGTTTATAAATATGAAAAGTTCAGCAGCTGGCTAAAAAGTTAATTCTCCAGTCTCACTTAATGAGCTTTGGGGAAAGTGGTAGGGGGATTTGTTCAGAAGTAAAGCAGAGTGTCGCAGAAAGCAGGACTTGCCAGACGGGGCTCTGTTTAGTCCTATTTTCTGTCTCTAGATGGCTGCTATCAGCAAAATGGCAAGGCATCCTCTAATGGGGAGCTACGGAGCAACCAGGATGAGAAATGTTTTCTCCTAATCTCGCAATCATAAAAATTAGCCAATTTTTAATTTAAGTCCCATGACTTCTTTCATTGTTGTGAAAATATCAAGCAATCCATATCAAAAGTCTTTGGAACATGGACTGTCTTAGGATTTTGTCCAATTCCCTGAACAAGGAAGTTGTTTTCAGTAGGATTCAGCAGAAACACTGCTGCAATATTTTTTCAATACTTTAATATTAACTAATACTCGTCTATTCCAGTAGCATAAGGTTCGGTCTTAAAAAATGGGATTGATTTGGCAGGTAAGCATGTTGGTTGTTTTCAGGAGCTTCTGAGAAGACTATTTACAGTCCTTGCTGTCACTCTGCATCTCTTGTTTTCTTGAAGGCAGACTTGTTGGTATCTTTATAAGATATTATAGAAGGAATTGTGCAACATCACTTTTGCAAGATGATACATAGCTACCTAGTTCTCCGCCTATGTAATTATTAAAAACTAAAAATTCATACTGAATGGAAAAATAATCAGACCCTTTTGTCTGCAGTTTCAACAGTAAGTTGTTTTATGTAACGGAGTATTTTTCAGCTTGCTCAGTGAACTGTATAGATTACCGTCATCCCTTTTGCATACCTCCTCCCTTCTGTCACTTACCGAGACAATTCCGAACAGCAACTACTTAAGAAACAGAGCTGTCTCTGATGATCAAGAACAGAGTGATTCTCCAAGAGATCAGAAATCTAGCTGAAACCAACAGCAAGGCTGAGCTCTTACCCACCGAGAGCACTTGCACTCATACCGCAGGCCATACGGAGCCTATGCCACTGGCCTCACCTGCACTGGCTCACATGGCACATCTTCCCTTAGTCAAAGGATATTAAAAGTCCGAGTTCAAGAGAACTAGTAAGCCACAGTTGGCTCTAACTGGATCCGTAAATGCTAAGCACTTCTGCCAGCACCAGTCCCTAGTGCCTGCAAACCCTTCCACCTGTGCAAGACAACGAAAATCCCTCTGGCGCCTGGTCCCAGGGCCAGGGAGCGCGGAGGCAGGACCGCAGCCGGCTCGCAGCCGGTGCCAGCGCTCCAGTCTCTGTTGATGGTGTATTACACTGTATACATTGGAACTAGTAAATGCTTCATTGTGATTTTTGGCCACTTGGAATATTTTTAGCAATTTGCCAAGGTTTACCCTGTGATTTATTATGGAGGAAACAAACTCAAGCACTAACAAATGAAAATATGTAAACTCTGACTTTTCAAGTCAATAGAAAGGTATTCGACTTCTTAAAACCCTTTAGAGGCATGCAGTTCGCTGTAGATCCAATTGCTGGAAACAACAGTTTGATTAAGAAGCAACTGAAATGCAATCTAAGTAGTCATATTCAAGTCACTTACAGATTTATAGTGAAAAATTCCATATACACGATACTCTCCAATTGTCTTTCCTAAAACTGTGTTCTAGATTTGCTGGAAATTCAACAATTTGTTGGAAATATATTTTGTATCACTTTTTCACTAAGGCCAAAGCACTCCAGGTATCTACTGTCTAGAAATTTATTATCTCAAATTACTGTAAGTTAAAACACAGCATCATGAAAAAATACTTGAAATAATGAAATACACAGGAAAATTTTTTTCATTTAGAAAGCTTAAAGCACTGGAATTACCTGCGGACATAACACTAGATACAGCAAATAATAATTGTTTTATTACAGTATTCTTGGGTGGAGAGGCGGGTGTCATTAAAGAGAAGGTAAACTTCCATTTTCAGTATGAAAATTCAACTAGATGCTACTGCCACATCCCTCCAGACACGAGATAATGCTTCATAAAGTGTCAGCAGCCATCACAGCATTATCTATAGTTAAAATACTGAAGCAATCTCTGAATAAAATTGGAAGTGTTAGTTTGATATTGAATATCATTGTTTCTTGCAAGTTTTCTGAATGCTTCTAAAAACATCAGGAAAGGGATCAAGAGTACAATAATCTAATAATTAAAATAAGGAAGAATATTAGGTCATTAGAGTATGACTGGGAGTTAACATTAACTCTATCTAAAATAGCAGAATACTGGAAGATGGTATTTCCTTCTCAGCTGTCAATCTCAAGAGATTAATACAGAATTCACTTCTTGTCTGTTTATCTCAATACCCAGTTTCCACTTTTGCCAGTATTAAGCTAGCAGAGTGAGTGGCAAGAACCCCTTTGTCCGTGTCTGCCACCACCGTGACTTGGTTGGTGGAACGATGCGGCAATATGCATGCTTCTTGATCACCTTTTCAGCGGAACAGACACTATCCATCCTTTCTTACAGAAAATAAGCAAAATAAACATGCTGCCAAATGACCAAACCCTGGGAGTTTTTTCCCTGCGTTTGGACATGTCACTTGACATTCAAAATGCCATTACGCAAAGCCAACTAACTCATACAAAATCTTTTTTTGGTTCAAGAAACCCAGCAGAGAACTTCACCAAGCAATTCTTTGTTAGCGTAACATTTGACCTCGTATCTCTTTGGAAATCGTACAACTTTGCTAATGCAGTCCTTACAGAATTAACCAAGCAGATAGTTAGACCCTAGTTACTATGAACCCAGCCAATTATGAGCAGCACTGAAATTTGTCACTGGCATATCCAACTACATTTTCCAACATAAAGATAACAGAACTGTGTGGAAATGGGGCCTCACTCTCAGACCTGCATTGGATGCTGTAGACTAGAATTGCTAGCAAAGCCAACGCTTTTAGGAACAAAGTATTCTTAAGGAGAAAAGCTTACCTCCCGGGTCTCCATTACCTGCTGCATTGAAACAGCAAGAAAGCCTAACACCTTTCACCCTCTATTTTGACTAGCAAAGCTAGAATAAATGATTCATTGAGAGTTCAGAGCTCTTCATTTGCCACTCCGCTCTACCGCGTGAGATCCACAGTTCAAGAAAGGCCAAATATACTGCACGGCTTAGTTGAGAAGTGGGGAGGGGAAGCTGCCTATGCAGTTTCTCCCTCTGCCAAAGTAAGACAGCACAGCTTCAGCATCCAGGGAAAGACGACAAGGTTACAGCCAGCAGCAATATTAACAGAGAAGCAAGGAAAAGAAACCCTAAAGAGAGCAGGGCAGAGAGAAGGAGAAAGGAGATGGACACAGAAGGCACCCAAAAGAACAAATGACTCAACAGCAGACATATTTAGATATATTTAAAGCAGCACAATTTAGAAACGTATCTAGCTACAAGCCTGTTTGTCATTGCCAAGTCCAATTTCTATCCTTGAACAGGCACTCGAGTGACAGAACTGTGGTCGCTGAACACGTTCTCCATCTAGTAACTGGAACCAGATGAGATATAAAACCATTGCTCTAATTCCCAAAAGTACTTGACAGCTAACTACAGAACCTAGCTTGGAAGTTAACAGTTACTTTATCTCTGTTGTCGTCCGTTTTATTCACATCATGCTACTAGTTTCCAATGCTCAGCAAGAGACCTGTTTTTCCTGCAGTCCAGCCTGCCTTTTACTCACTTCTCAAAATCTCCAGTCAACAAATTTATTTTTTGAGGCTCTCGCACTCCAGTCTTCCATTTCCATGAGAATAAAATCCATACTCAACACAGCGCTCTGTGGCAAAATTTCTCTGGTGCTGAAATGCTGCTCTCTCACCATAAGAGCGCAAATTAAGGCCATGGTACGTTACACTAACAGTTCACCTTCTTGTCAAAATAGACATTTTGCCCAAATTTCAACAAGTGTTTGTCACTAACTAGATTCATACAAAAGGAGATAAAATAATTCACGGCCCACAAGCATGAGACTGACGAGAGCCTACTTCACCATGGACCTCAAAACTCCCAAAGATCCCACAAGTTACCTAAGGAAGCCCCATGACAGAGGCAATACTTACAGCTTTAGCAAAAATGACCATCAGCTCAGGGAACTGGTGCGTGAGGAGGGCGAGCATTGCCGAAAAGGAACATAGGCCTGCTGTGAAATGGATGAAAAAGGGAAGTTCCTTCTGTGGGTAAACGGAGACTTCGTGAAATGCTGAAAGGAAAAAATGAAGAATATTGCCATTTGATAATCGAGGACAGTTTTCTGAATTATTTACACAGTCTTGTAACTCAGTTCTAGACATTCAGAAGGAGTAAGCGTGGACTCAAGACTACTGTGCAGCACATGTTAGGTCCCAGTACTTAAAACTTCTCAAAAATTTTTCCCCTACATTAGACGCTTGTCTTCATTATTAACAGTCATTACATCTTTCTCTTCCCAATCTTCTTTTTCACTTGCATGGGCTTTATTTTTGAAGCATTTCATCAGGCTTCGTTCTTGGTACCTACTCTTTTAACAGGACAGAGGGAAGAACTGTAAAATTCACAAGCTGTCAAAATTACCTAGACCAATTTAAACAATTGAGGTGTTTCCAACGCCCTGAAGCACTAATCCTGTTACCTGAAGAGAACAGCACATCTTCCCATCCTATAAGAAGCTCAGCAAGTACAAAACAACCATCACGTTATATATACATGCAAGGTGGCTCCTTAATACTTTTCAAAGATTTCTGGCTGGTAGGCCACAGTAAATCTTTCCAGAGCAGTTGACAGAGTAGACCTCAAAGAAAACAGTACCAGGACTAGGTTATAAATTCTGTACATAGCAGCTCCTTGCAGTTTCCAATCTATGGTAACAAAATCAAAAGAAGGTGATTAGACAGGCTAAGGGCTGGCGTATGAGGCTTTCAGCACTCAAGACACTACTACTGTTACTAGCCGAGGACCTGTTTGGTGAATTTGCAATTACTTACTGGCTCTGAGTACCTGCAGCTCTGACTTTTATCCAATGATTTTAAAGGGTTTTCAAATGAAGAAAAAAAATAGTTTCTATAGACATAAGTAATTATGAAAGGGCTGCACGCTTCTTGACAAGCCGTTTTTAAAATCTAACAAAAGCCTCAAAATTTAAGTAAGACTTTTCGTAAAACAAGAAAATACAATTGTATTCATTTTTGAACTGAGGTCTATGGAGGAAAAAGGCACTTTACCCTCCCAGTTACCGTTTCTGAATGCTGGCACATGAAAGCACATAAGAGCAAGCCCAGCAAAAGTGGCTTGTGCTGTTGCAACTAATGGCAAAGCGTTTGGGTTTTTTTTTTGCTTTTAAGTATATGATTTTGGAGCACAAGTAGAACATTTGGAGTTCCATGTCTAACGCCCATCAGAGATGTTTAACGTTATCCCAGAGATCATCGGTTTACCTTCCTAACACGCGATCAGCCCTGCCAGGCCATGACACAGTATAAGAGTAACACACTTCTCTCTGCTGAGCAACCAAAGAAACCACTTGTCTACTATGGAACACTGCTATGCTCTCATACTATGTAGAAACTCACCTGATTTTTAAAACATGGAGCAATATAATTTAGGAAAGGTCCCAACATAAGTTAGGAAAGTTTAAAAAAAAAACCTAAACAGAAAGGATTCTTTTTGCACTAGTTTTTCCCTACATTGAGAAATTAAAATCAAATCCAAAATAGATAAGGACAAGTAAAGATAATTCTATATGTTCACAGTCATTTGAGAATTGTTACTAGTCAGACCAAGACAGGATTTTTGACCCATTAATTTGGTCAACATTATTTTAAATAGATAAATTTAAAAAAATTAAGTGTCAAGATTTGTCGAGGAAGTACTGCAATAAAAGTGTTAAGATGATTTTATTTATGGGTAGTTTTATATTTAAAACATAACAGGAATGCGTGAGTGATCGTGTTGAAATATCTGCATGTGTTGGTGTTTAATTATGCTGGGAAGTCTACAATTTAGGGTTAGTTGCTAACCAAGGAATTCCTTGTGCAATATCCTGCATAAGTGAGAAATGAGTAATTTAAAGCAGTCTGGGGGCAAATTTAAATTACACATTTTAAATATAACTTCAGGCTTTTAAATAGAAACACGTATGTGTAGTTTTCCTTTCCACAGCTGTGGTCTCAGTGGGTCTGCTGGTGCTTTTGCAGTAGCCCTTTCCAGTCCCGTGGGACTTGCATTTCTTCATGATGTAGAAGTTCTTCCCCAAAGGAATTCTATTAACATGTACAATTAACAGTACAATTCTAATCTAAACTAATGCTATTTTCCTAAATATGATGAGCACAGGCCCTAATGATTTAGTTTGTTTGCCTTACCTAAAGAAAAAAAAAAATGTAGACTCATAATTGCGTAAACTAATCTTGAAGTAATGGGCTGCTGGAGAAGACTTGCTTTTCAGCATCAAGTGTTAGTATAAATCCATAAAAATACCCACATGGACAAGAAGTTCCAGGAAGCATACCATCCAGCAGACAAATATGTACCGATGAATTAATGACAGAAAGCAAGACATATTCTGTGAAGCTATAGATTACCCAAGGATTCTCCGTAAGATCACAGACAGGTTCTGCTAGATACCTGAATGCAGGACTGGAACCATGCATTTATTCCTTGCTAAAAGGAAACAGCTCCTCTACAACAGTAGTCAAATCCATGGCTTCTTTTAAAAGTAATTTAAAGAACTGGTCCATTTTGTTGCTCTCAAAGTTGGCTAAACTTAGTCTGAATGTACCACACACAGACTTTGTCTCTGAAGGACTTATGCTATTACAGAATCAAGCTAACATTTACCACACACGCATGACAAGTGCTTCAGGATCGTTTGGGAGGGACATCAACAAATAGCTGAATCCCTTTCACAGGAAGCTCAAACTAAAAAAAAAAATCACAGTAAGGTAAATACAGAATACCACAAACTGAACATGTCCTAAGCTTATGTTTTATTATCATTACTGCTTAGAAACCACTTACTTGGCAACAGTTCTCTGTCTGCTGTTTCTGTGCAGCTCGGATAGGGATAGAAAAGATGACCTTTCTCTAACGGGTATGGGATCATCCTAAATGCTGAAAAAAGAGTGAGTGACATTAGATCTGTATCTAAACCAAGCGACCAGCTTCTCACAAAGAGAACCAATCGTGTTTGAGGTGAATAAAGGCAGAGAGATTAGTCTACTGTACAGAAAAAAAATAAAACAAGGAGAGATACTTACTGCCTTCCCATGTACAGTGTAGCAGATTTAGAGCCCCTTCTATCCTCTTCCAGTGCTGGAGGTGGAAAAAAGCATATGCTACTGCCTCACTGTCCCCTCGTTTCAGAATATGCTCTGGAGGTAGCACTAAGCTTTTCATTTCTAGTAAATACTGAAAGTAAAAATGGAAAGCACACTTGGTGACATGGAATATTCCAAAAATCTTTAATTGTGAAACATAAATGATCATTTGAGGTATAACTAAGCATATCACACAGGGGCCAACTTCTACCTGTTACAGAAACAGCCCAGTCCTGACACAGCGCATGCAGCCTGCACTCGCATGGGAAGTGAAAAGCAGCAAAGCACACGTCCGTGTACAAGACTCTTAAATCGGGGTTTTCACATGCAACATATCAGGACAAAAAAAAAAAATAATCCATCTTCAGTAAGGCAAAGTAAAAATACATTCTTGTGGAATATATGGAAAGTATAATGTCACAGGTGCAACATCAATGAGCTACACTTGTCGGCTAATAAAAAAAACCAAACAAAAACAACAAACTGGTTTGTTTTGCTCATCATTTAATCGCTGAAAGTTTCAATGTAGGAGGCTAAGTACTTGTTAGCTCTCAAGTATGAGTAGCAAACCAGAAAGTGTCAGTACGCTAACCAAAGGAAGAATAATAAACCAACCCCAGGAAAATCTTGTTTCAATGTGGTTTTCCTAGACTACCACAAAGTATCTCTACTTTCAGATTTTTTCAATTTCAGCTTTCTCCCTACATCAGCAGAGTATCTGATGGCCGGAAGGGTCAAAGAACACAAGGATTAATCATTTTCCATTTCCCTTGAAACACAGGACACGCAATTTTGTTTTCTGATGGTACATTAAAAAAAGACAGGTATTCATTTGAACTCAGCTTTTAAAAACAGATGAGTAATTTTTACAAGAACGAAATGACAGTTTCAGCTCTAGTATTTACCTGCGAGTTGTTCTCTCCTAGCATATAGTGTCTCATCCAATAACAGCCAAAGTTAATCCACATCTTTGATCAATGTAGCTGGCAATTCCTTTGACTGTCTCCCAAAGTGTAAGAATGCAGCTAACTCGCCGATTTATTTCAGCAGATGCCACAAACTATGAGATTATTTACTAATCCAGTTTGAGGACTTAACTTTTCCCATTCAGATTCTTGAAGGAATGTAGGAGGGGTTGTGCCCCGGCCAAATAAAGCACATTTACTGCCTGGCTAGGTTCTTCTCTTAGTGCCTTGGGCCTACACTCCGGAGGGTAATATTCTTGCTAATCCCCTCTAATCCTCTTCAATTTTTTTTTTTTTTTATTTTTATTTTTTTTTTTAACACAGTAAAGGATCACTCACACAGGGCTGCTGTGGGAAAATGGTCTCAAATATCTGACCCCTGACCTGACTCCTCACGCTCTCCGCAGTGCCCACTCTTCCATTGTACTAACTGCGCAGAGAGCAAGGGAACGTCAACGCAGTTGTGACGATGAAGCCCCGCTGCAAGCGCTGCTACAACGTGCCAACGCTGAACTCCACACTTGGGCTGTCTCTGCGCCCATGTTACTACATACACAGAAAAATTCCACAGGTTTTCATGGTAGGTTTTCATGTCCGTGTTTAACCATAAGACAGGCAAGGTATCAGTACTGAAATATCTTGGGGTTTGCAGATTTAAGAAAGTCTTTCTACGCAATAAAAATTTGTAAGGTATTCAGATGGTGACTGGAAAAGATTGTTTCATGCATTACTGAAATGTAGTTACAGATCTCTAATCTGAAATGGCTTAAGAGTACCGGTTTTCTAGCACTGTAAAATGCCTTCCTAACTTTCCAAACAAAACCCATCCTTGTAAAAGCATAACTCAGAACAAAGAGAAACAAACATTATTTTATTTTCCTTATGCAAAATGATGTTATGTGCAAAGACAACCACTTTCATCAGATGCGAGAACAAAGGGATTTCTACTTTACATACGCATTTCTTCTTAGTCCATGGGACAGAACAGACTGCAAATTCAAAACCCAGATTTTCTTCCCCACTAGTCCACTGTAACCCATTGGGCAAGTTACTTCACTTGTTTGCTTTGACTACGGGCATTTTGGAGCTCTAGGTAGCCAGCACCAATAAAATCCTGCCCTGACATCTATTAAATTGCTGTTTCAAGGCAAAATTGTAATAAAAAAAAAATCATGAAGACGACTGGATAGGCATACAATTAGAAGAGAAGATCAAATTACTGAAACCTGGAATCAGTTTCCATGATTGTCTGTAGAACTATGAAACATATTTTGCAAACAGCCTGTTTGAAATGATATCTAACTTCTTTAAAAAGGTACATAAGGCTCCTGAAACAACTGAAGGATATACAAAATAAAAGAACTTTTAGATAATGATAATGCGTTATAATCTTCTTCCCCTAAAGGCAGAGGCTAAAGAAAAATCTGTCTGAGACTGTCTGAAATGAACTTGCTACGCTCTTGATCAGTCATGCAAACAAGCAGCAATTTCTCCCAGCAATTAGCTTTCTCAGTGCACATTCTATTAGATTGGACAGGCAGACAGAATAGAGCGGCTGGATAATTCGAGCCTTCACAGGAATAGTCATTCGGACTCCATGATCATTTGCAGAGGATTAGGTCCAGGACTAAGCCAACCTTCTGCATTCAAGGTTTCAAACTGAATGCATTACAACACTAGTACAGTAAAAAGCAACGTAAGATTTTATTTTCACCCAATGCTCAGTGGAATCCGTATCTTGGCCGCTTCAAGTAATGCCAGACATTAAATTACAGCCCGTAGTAATACTGACTCTTAATCTTGTTTACACGTGGATGAAGAAAATAAGTGACTGTAGATCTTTCAATAACCTGAGTTCTGAAGCCACACATGGAAGCACAGCAGAAAAAAGTACTTTGAAATAGAATCATAGAATGCTTTGGGATGGAAGGGACCTTTAAAGGTCATCTAGTCCATCCCCCCTGCGATTGGCAGGGACATCAACCACCAGATCAGGTTGCTCAGAGCCCCGTCCAGCCTGGCCTTGAATGTTTCCAAGGATGGGGCATCTACCACCTCTCTGGGCAACCTCTTCCAGTGCTTCACTACCGTCATTGTAAAAAATTTCTTCCTTATATCCAGTCTGAATCTTCCCTCTTTTAGTTTAAAACCATTACCCCTTGTCTTATCACTACTGGCCCTGCTAAAAAATCCCTCCCCATCTTTCTTATAAGCCCCCTTTAAGAACTGAAAGGCTGCAACAAGGTCACCCCGCAGCCTTCTCTTCTCCAGGCTGAACAGCCCCAGCTCTTTCAGCCTTTCCTCATAGGAGAGGTGCTCCATCCCTCGGATCATTTTTGCGGCCCTCCTCTGGACCCTCTCCAACAGGTCCATGTCCTTCTTGTACTGAGGACCCCAGAGCTGGACACCGTGCTCCAGATGGAGTCTCACCAGAGCAGAGCAGAGGGGCAGAATCACCTCCCTCGACCTGCTGGCCACACTGCTTTTGATGTAGCCCAGGCTACAGTTGGCCTTCTGGGCTGCGAGAGCACATTGCTGGCTCACATCCAGCTTTTCATCTATCAGCACCCCCAAGTCCTTCTCGGCAGGGCTGCACACAATCCCTTCATCCCCCAGCCTGTACTGATACCGGGGATTACCCCGACGCAAGTGCAGGACCCTGCACTTGTCCTTGTTGAACCTCATGAGGTTCACACGCAAATACTATGAGTGGTTATTGTTTGGAGAACTTAATTTGGCTTCAGGGATTTTAAATATCTAAATTTATATTTATTAATGCTTATCCTTACCCAACAAACAGCCTTCATTAATACATTACGGGATTTTCCAATGAGTTAGAGAATTTTGAGTTTAAATTCTTTGCAAAAAGCCCAGTTTAAACATCATCTATTGCAAACAACTAATTCTGGCCACCAAACATTTACGATACAAATACCAGTGTGTTTAACAACAATGGCTGGAGTTACAACCACCTTCAAGAAAACATGGGGCTAGAAAGGCTCAAATAACAAGATGATAATGTAACATGACTTCTTTCAGAAGACAATAAAAAGTGGTCCAATAGGAAATAAAAATACCCTTACCTTTGGAACATGAGGGTTAAATTCCACAGCTCTGTGAATTGCTTCCACAGCATTAATTTCTGCTGTACTGAGCCCTCTTTTGGAGGCAGTTTCTGGGGAGAACCTGAAGGGAAAAACCTATGCTGAGCAAAAGTAAATAATAAATGCTAACCAGGTGTTTATTTGCATTGTAAGCTTGGAGTTCATTAAAAATTGACTGATTTACCAAGAAAGATAAACAAACCCTTCTAGGAGACAAATGTTCATGTTAATTTAGGTATCTTCACTGTCATCCATGCCCATATGACAAAGTTATGTTTGACTTTTTGAAACTTCATGTCAATCACGTAAGGTAATTGAGTACCCAGTCTTTCATAAGATTGTTGCAACACCGCCAGCTGGGAGGTAAAGCTAGAATCAGCTGTGCAAATACACCAGAACGAAAGTGAATTGTCAACATGAACTACCACAAATATCCTGCACCTACCCAATCCACAGGACAAAGAACTGCCAAACGCCACAAGCACAACACAGAAAACAAAATTTATACAAAAGCACATGCGCATATATGGGCTCTTGAAAAACATCTTCACCTGTATTAACTTTATGGATGCTTAAAAGAAACTTTAAATTACGTTTAATGACACATGCATACATATACATAAATACGCTTAACTTGCTCTTAGAAATGTAACTGCTACATACTAGATTTAGACCTTTTTAGTTCATATTTTACAGCATAACCCAAGATAAGCAATAAACCACTGTTTTCACAAATGTGCTTGCTTACCTTTCTGAAACGGCTCTGGCTTTTAACAGGGCTGCTGTGTAACATATTGCTGCCGATTTTGGAAGACTGATATCTACAATAAAATAATTAAGCTGTAAGATTCTAAGGCAAGACAAACGTTTTAAACCCACATAATTTGAGCTTAAAGATTTTTACTTGGGCAGACAATGAACGTAACATCTGGAACATTTCAGCTATGATTAGAAACTTTGAATTTCTTTGCACAGTCTTCTTTCTGGTCACTTGTCAGCCTCAGATTAAAAACTCAGAGTTGTAGTTAGGTGGTAAAGAGTAATGTTTTCTTCTAAATGTACCAAGACAGTGAAACTGAATTCAAAGAGAAATGCATGTATAAATACACACTTAAGAACAGTGTACTTGTCCTGTATTAACCCACAAAGGTTTAAAATAAGCTTCTAACCTTTACCTAATTTTGCAACTGTACGTTAACACAGTTTTACATAATACTGAGAGACTGACTAGAAGCTGACCAAAAAAATTACATTACAGACAGACAAATTTTAATGAAAATGCAATTTCCATTCTTTTCCAGTTCCATGGGGAAAAATTCTATTAGTTGTAGGTTTTGTAGAATATCTGAGGCCAAGTTTGAGCTGACAATTACAGATTAGAAGGTTAGCACTCCACAGTACAAGTTTACTTTAAAAGCAGACAAAGTCTGGGGTCTAATTCCCAAGTACCATGTTGTGTATAGTCAGATGGCTCTTGCTTTTTTTGTAAATCCCATCCTGGGCTTGTCCATCACTTACTAGAAGTCTGGCTGTCGTGTCAAGCAAAACACAGGGGCGCTACAGAGAGTTTGAAGCTCATACTCATTTTTCCAGATGCTTAGAAAAAAAATCAGCAACCCTTTCTTAAGAAAGTGTCGTAATTCCTGATGTTAACATAAAGAAGCACCAGGAAAAGAGCAAAAGGTTTTGTTAAATTAATAAGAATCCACACAGAAGAACATGGATGGTCCAGTAAGAGGAGCAGGCTGCTAGGGTGGCCACGCACAAGGGGCACAGGATTTGGGCAAGAATATTGTACTTTTGATTCCCTGAAGAAATAAGGAACAGAGACACAAGAGAGAACATACCGACTTCTCAAGGGCAGGGAACGATTGCCACAAAATACTGCTTCTATGTCCCTCCATTCTGAAGATGATTTAAGGGACAGCTTTGACAGCAGCACTTTGTACACTAATGATGTGGGCATTATCTAGGTGGCAAAACTCTGAGGACAATAAGAAAGTATATATTTTATTAAGCTTTATCTAGACTTGCACAACACCTGAAACGTATTAGTTGAGATGGAAAGTGAAAGCAAACTATCGCCATTTAACGGACCAAAGCTTGCATACCACTAATCTCTGGCAAGCAGTATGCTTGCACGTTGCTAATCTCTGGCGAGCAACTGCAGTGTTACAGAATCACGAGGCCAAGCCTGGAAGATGACAGAAGAGAAAACTACCTTTTCCATCTTATTTACACCAGTTACGTAGGGGGCTATGCGCTGACTGAAAAAGGCTGATGAATTTAGGCATAACTAGGGATGTAGAAGAGATTAAAAAATTAAAATAATCCTTGAATTGAAGCTAAATGAGCTCCAAGATTTCTTTACAGATTAGAAGTAACTTAAAAACATAAAAAGTAATTTGTATGCAATTTAGCTTGCCTAAATTTGACCTTATCATTCAAAAGGAGGGAAAAAAAAGAAAAAACAAACCTTGACTTGCATTCTGGAAGTGCCTATTTGTTGCTGATGAAGGGAATCTAGCCAACTAGCTGAGATCATGGGTAGACATCTGCTTTTGGACAGGCACACCTTGCCCACCTCACCTATACTCTTACAGGAAAACACCAATATTTCCCAACAGGCATCACTTACCATCATACTTTGCTAAAACTGCCTGGACATCTGCATAAGCCTGTAACTCCAGTAGTGCCTCCAGGAGGTTTTCATGAATATTCAGCATGCTGAGAAGTGGAAACTCTTTCATCAACTGCAAATCCGTAAAGAGAAATAAATTAAGCACATATAGAATTGCACCCGAATCCCTGAAATACTTAATAGAACTCAGCACCATAACTTAATTTTTTTCAATGTTCTGTTCTTTCACAGTGTTAGAAACTGACACATAAGCAGCATGAAGATAATCACATCGTTTCTGCCTTACTTTTTTCCTATATTCACCTACTGGAAAATAAGTATACTGAGGTTCATACAACACGCTCTCAGTGCAAATCTGCACAACTCCCACAGTGAGTTCGTTGGGTCAGTAATATTTTCCTGTGAAAAAAGAACTTATGATACATCTCGGGCAAGTGAAAGAAAAATGACGATGAAGTCTAAAGTTGGCTATTTTGACAAGTTAGTCACTGAGTCAAGCATGAGGCAAACTGGATAACAGAACTGTAAGCATATGACAGTACATAATACAAAAATTTTAAACCTACATGTAAGAACCAAAAGAA
The DNA here is from genome assembly GCF_965183815.1 of Platalea leucorodia. Lineage (NCBI taxonomy): Eukaryota > Metazoa > Chordata > Aves > Pelecaniformes > Threskiornithidae > Platalea > Platalea leucorodia. The sequence continues at coordinate 4,351,958 of NC_138841.1, forward strand.
CTGTTCTCAAAAAAAGTCATGAATCATGATGTGCAAATCTCATTGGAAAATAATTCAGTTAGATTCATTATGACGCCCAGAAAGAAACTTTAAACCATCAATTTGGACAATGTGACTGAAAATAACAGTTGCTCATTTTTTTTATTTTCACTTACATCTCTCATCATTTTTACTGCTTCTCGTATTCTTCCAAGTTTTCTTGCACACATAGCTAGTCTCCTTTTCACATATACCAATACATTGGTGTCTCTTCCTGATTACAAAGAAAAAAAAATTAGTCTATCAGTTTCAATCCTTACCTCTCCTTCGCTCTCTCCCTCAAAAAAAAAAACCCACACCAAAAACTCCACAACCTTTTTCCTAACCACATGTAAAAGCATAAAATAATTACTACTGCTGTCCCAACCAAGGCCTACCCAGAACAATGCCAGTAAATTTAACTAGGTTAAATAACAAAAAATCCTGTTTTTTTCCAAAATGTTGGGTGGAATAAGAGAAGGTGCTACTGACACACACTATTTGCTTCATTAGTCTGCTCTACCCATCCAGCTTTCCAGAGCAATAATGTACCGAGCCTCAGCAAGACAACCCACGATGAATACACGACGTAACTGCTACTTCCTAAGTTTCATTTTGGTAGTACAAAAGATCACACAGCACACCATGCACAAACATAGCTAAAATAGTAGGAACTGCCTCGCTGAATTGGGAATCAAACTAGAATCACCAATTATAATACAAGTTTTACATTTCTGCTCACACAAAAACAAGAGTTTATGTGGTTCAAAAGTGCTTACGCAGCTGTGCTTCGTGCTGGGGACTTTGGGAATGGCAGTTCTGAGACTTTCTGTAAATCATTTCTCCTGCTTTCAGAGCCTGCTTGAAATACTTCTCAGCATCTACAATCGTTGTCGCTTCTTCCTCAGCCAAGAGGACATATGCAGTGGCACAACTGTAATAAGGAAAAACCCACTAATTATTCTGAGGGACAAAGTTCAGTATTTTTTGAATAAGTGTTAAAAGCATTAGAAATGGGCAGTTTTCACTTATGTTTAATATCTAAGCATTGACAATATTAAAGTACCAAAATATTTACTTGAATTTAAACGGTGTCAGGAAAATAGAAACCTTTTCCATTTTGCAGAAAACACACACATTTGAAGAAAGAACAAAAGCAAGAATTGTAACAGCAAGTCAAATTATTTTCCTTGAAATATTAAAAATGCTCTGGTAATTGTCTGGAGAGGTTTTTTTGGGTTTGGTTTTTTTAAAACCAGGAGGTAGGCATTTTGCACAAAAATAACGAGACTACATAACAAAACCGATGACAGAAGTGCATGAAATTCTTTGGTTTGTGTTTTAAGAGTATTTTTAAATCCCTTACAGGAGCGGCATCTGTGAACTCCAAACACAGCATTACCACAATGCCATCTCTGAAACACATACGATCTCATATTCAATTTAGACTGTTCCACATCTGAAGAAGATTTCTCATTTGTTACTGCTACTGATATGAAGATTTGCTTTAAAATCTTTCCCAAGAAAAAGGGAGAACAAAAGCTATTTTTTTATAGACCAGTTCAATACTTCAGTGCAGCTGACAACCCCGTGTGCAATTCTCATAGTCACAGAAGTCCCCCTTAAGCTATTCAGAACCTTGCTAAAAGTAAATTATTAGAACAAGAAACTGACAGTGTGCTCAATACCACTCCGCTTCATCTTTCACATTAGAAATACAGCAATTGAACTTATATTCTAAACTTACTCATTGTTCAACTCTAAAGCTTGATATGCTGCTTTAATCCGGGCTTGAGGGTTTCTCTCTCGCCATGCTTTCTGCATAACTGTTGCAAAAACACGGAAAGGCTGGTGAGGGACAGAGACACCGGAGAAAGACCTGGGAGCCAAGGGGGGCAATGCTGGCGCTTATGCCTCAGCTCTACATTCACATTCACTTCCATTTTGCAAATTCCTGTTTGCTATAAAATTGTTAGAGGGAAGAGTAAACAAGTGTTTTAATTCCAGCATGAGTTTCTACCACAAGCACCAGAACCTTGCAACTTCTCATTACGCCCCAAATTTAATTTAAGAAAGCAACACCACCAGGAAGATTATTCACTGACCATTTAAGAACTCCTACACTGAAAAGCAAAGACAGCTTACATAACCAGGCAGATGTACAATTTCTAAATTGCTACAGATTTTTGGAAACATTTCCCAAGATTTGTTGAAAGCTTGGCAGGAGCAATTGTTAAACACAGGCTCTTGCACAGACCTGCACAGAATTTTAATTTAAGCTTTCAAACAGAACTTCAAAGAAAACAGTGATAGAGTAAGCTGGGTCTTGCACAGGTATAGATTCATACTTAAGTATTTAGACAACTACCAGATCATAAAGGGTTAAACAATTTCTTTTTATATTTACAAAGCATATTTGAATGTCCTAACATGGCAAAGACAATTCAAGATATACTATAATAACTTATCACCTTATTAGAAAGTGTTCCAGGAAACAACTAAAAAGGGTGAAATCTATCTATTCAAAAGGGTCATTTGAATTACAACTTGAATTCAAAATTACAGCCTGATAAGGAGCAAACAAAAGTTCAATTCAATGACTCTAAACCCCTCCCCACCGCGCTTCCATTAGGGAAAAATGGAAATCCCAAACTGAAAACCAACTTCTAGCAAAAGAAAAACAACGTACTTGGAGCTACCATTTTCTAGGCAGAACTAATAGCTTTCACACTAAATAACAGTTCTGAAAGAACTCCAAAACCTTACGTTTGTGAAGTTACATATCTGGCCTATCTCAAGTACGATAAGAAAACTGAAGAATCTATACATGTTTCTTTTGGAACAAAACCCTCTGCTGTCCAGCAAGAATAACTGGAAAAATGTTTGAGTTTTCTTTTGGAAACAAAATATTAGTCTTGGCTTAGTAAGCGAGACAATACACTCCATTTGTGAAACAAAAACACGTCGTTCATATCAAGCATGTCACAGCCAGCTGACAAGTAACACTTCCGGAACTTGACAAATTGATAATAGTTTGCACCCCGCCTGACAATAACCAGGTAGAGAACATTTTCTGCACTGAACATGTGGAACACAACGAAAAAGTTCTGGAGACTGCACTATTCATTAGCAAGGTTTAAATGAGACCACATCTTTGGCTGCTGAGAATACAATCCAGGTTTTCAATATTGGTTTGTTAATTATTTGAAAAGTGCGAGATCTTAAAATATGTCAGGATCCTGACAGTATTAAAGTCAGTGGAGCAAGCACAAGGTAAAAAAACCATCTTTTTCACTAAATACATCTATCAAACCTCCTTAGTTGTTGAGAAAGGCTATCATTTCACAAATATTTGACACAATAGCTTGCGCTACCTCGAAGTATATTAAAAATACCCACTTTACACTCTCCACAGTTATATACCTTATGCATACGACATTGGTACCTGTATCTGAAGGCCGAAGGGCATCTGTATCACACGTGAAAAAGTTCTGATGATCTTGAGCAGACAAATTCATGTCATAGTATGTAAGAGGCTCCTTCCCAGTCACCCACATATATCTTTAACGGGAGAAATGTCAGTAAGAGGCACTCCTAGTAAATAGTAATGCTGATACCGAGGGGGATATCTGATGTGCCTAACAACTGAAGCTAGCGCAGAAAATTTTTATTAATAAAAGACTGGAGCTACCAACCAGAAGTTTTCAAGTATTACTGTTCCATAATCTGTACAGGTTGCCAGAAGGCTTCCTTCAGAGGCGAAAAAAAAAGTCTTTTTGATCCTCAAGTTCTAAACAACTTGGGAACTGGCTTCCTAGGAAGCAGCTTTTCCTATGAAATAACACAAGGAAACTTACAACACAGCCATCAGTTTAATAAAAGAGAATTTAGATTCAGAATCACTGTCTCAACCTCTGAATAAAGTTTTTCTCCTACTTTACTCTCAAAAAAACCTGATGATGTTACAGTAGTATTTGCATTCTTAACATTGAAACTGCCAAAGCTCGGACAGATGCCTTTTAAACACAGGATTGGCATCAATCACCCCTATAATCTTACAGGTCTCAGCTGTCTCCTGATATTACTAATGCAAGCTCTGTGAAGAAGTCATGTGTATGCCCCCGATTAATTTTAAAAATATGCAATGGAAAGTAAGATAATTAATACCTGCTATACTCTGCCCCTCTGAAAAGATTGAGAGGGTTTCGCCACACTTTGCACTCTGGGGGAAAAAAAAACAAACAAAAAAAACCAAACAACTTTTGGAATTAAGAGCACAGGAAATAGTACCTTGACTTTAAAATGCAGTAATGCAAATGCAGTTCTACTTTCAAAAGCTGCTTTAATTTTATTGTTATACAACCTGAGCATGATCATACAATCTTCTTCTTCTATCTAACTTCTGCTATCCCACAAACATTTTTGCTCCCCAACATTGCTGGAGCACAAAAGCATACGGTGGAAAGATTAAACACTGCCATTTACACCCATGCAATGTTTATCTTGCACATATTCAGAACAGTCCATATCTAATGTTACTGAAACAGTTCTAGCTAAGTGTGTAATATATTTTCTAAAACGTTTTTAATAATGAATGTTTTAGACCAAAGATACATTATTACTTATCTTTACCATTATTAAAACAACACATTGTAAGATGTAGGCCTTTCTCCAGTTACTACAAACACTAGAGTCAAAGCCATTTAAAAGCCAGTTCACGTGAACCAGCTGCCTTGAAGCTCAGGGAAAACTGCTGAGAAACATTAACAATCACCTGGCATATTCTGCCTGCTTGTCTCATTCTCTCCAGCTGAGAAAGCTGCTGGTGCTGGAGGGCTGTTTTCTACACCACCAATGAGGGGCCTCAAATGACTCACAGAAACCTGCTCAATGAAAGACGTGCCGTATTTTCGGAAATGCCACCACTCAAACACCTGTCACAGGAGAAAAAAGCACCAGAAGTTTCCTTAGGCAACGCCCTTCCAACATAAATGTCAGAGATGAAGAGCCAGTTGTTCACAGCCAGGACATTGCCTTGCCAATGACCATAGACAGAACTTATCTACATACAAATTAACACTAATTATCTGATTTGGCCCATCTTGTCACACAGGATCACCCACATAACATGAAAAAGACTGAAAAAAAACCAGTAACATTTTAGTCAAACATACATTCCTCCCTCCCCAAATCATTAGGATAAGTTCTGAACCCTTTCAGAAAGGGCCTGTATAGGGAAACTGTGCATAGAGGCAAGAATTGCAAGATGGGTGTAGTTTTTTCATTTTACAAAAATAATCTAAAAGAATAAAGCACAAAATGGAGAGTTAAACTGACATGTTCTGCCAGTCAGAAAAGCCCAAAGAGGAAAGGCTGAATTAACAGCAATCAAGTTCACTTACCAGAAATTTTGGGTCAAAAGTATTTCTCTCTCTCACTTTGAAACTATTAAGAAAACCTGTGTATCACAGTCCTCAAGCACTATACCATACTGTCAGCCCTGGACCAACTTATCTGAGCATTTTCATTAGCACGCAGAAAAAAGCGATGTTTAGACAAACTGCATTCTTTGTTAAGAAGCATTACTATAAATAGTGGCTGACCAATAACCACTTTTTTCTCTTAAGAGCAAACCTACATAAAAGACCTATCACAAGCAGAATCTCTCTCCTTATATGACTTTCCTCAAATCCTTCAATCAAAACCCAAGCAATATTACTTAGAGCAAAGTTGTTTCTGCCACGAGACACTTTTTTTTTCATATTGGCTACAAAAAATCACTTATGAAATACATTTTGCACATTCTGCTAAATAGGTTTAATTGACAAGCTATTTCCTTTAGCTTTTAATACTGAAAATAAAGATTAACCCAAAAGATTTGTAGATAGTACCACAGTCTGCATCAGGGTCAGATGATAGCACTGCAGAAACAGCTGCGTGAGCAGAACTGACCATGTAAGTGCGCCCCATTCATTTCATGCAGTCAGCCACATCTGTGCCCACTGTCATCTGAAGATGAGCTGAATTATTGGCTCATTTTCACACCAAAGTCGTTAAGTTACATGATGACACATGCATAAAAACCTCCCAACAATTACTGTGGGAAGCTAAACTCTTAACTACCTAGTTTAAAAAAGATAAAAATCTCAGTATTTTCTTTACACAGAGAGGTCTACAGAGTCTGGAAGTGTATTTTGCACTTTTTATGTATCTATGTATATACACACATATATGTACGTGGACATGGGGACACGTACCTCCTTAAAACAACCCTGAGTTTCTAAAACAGGGACAATTTATTTTCCTTAGACTCACCCCAGTGTACAACACACATAGCAAAAGAGTACGTATGTATCAGAAAAGCTACTGAATAACAAGTTCCTTCCTAGTACAAAGGCACCCTCTAGAGTCTGACAAAAAAAAAAGCCTACTGCATTTACCCCTAATGAAAGCATCCTAGAGATGCTGAAGTTGTTTAAAAAAATAAAAGTGGACTACTTACAAATATCAGTCCGGATATAAAAGACGAAGTCACTGTAAGGGCAAAGTAGAATTTTGGAGTCAAAGTGCTTAAGAACACAGTCACTGTTAAGAGACACAAAAACAAACACTTAACAAGCAGAACTAAAAAACACAAAGCTTTTTATTAAACAATGCCAAACGAAATGTTATGTAAATATATAATACAATATAGTCCTAGTAGCTTTAGAGATAATGTTACTTTGTTAGAGAACTCTTTCCGTATATTATTTTCTGTTTGTAACCATCTGTGACAGTGAATTAGGTTATATACCCAATCTAAAAAATTCAGTGTAAGTTCTCAGACAAAGCAGCCTGTGGTTTCAACTACCTCACGGCTGGTGGACAGCAACAAGCCAACTTAATGTATTATTTCACATTAATCTGAAATGCAAACATACTGTTTTGATGCAAGTTTCTACTCAGTCTTAAGAACCTACATTTTCCACAGACTTCTCCTTCCTGGTATTTACAGCACAAGGCAGAGAAGGCAGTTTTCTAGTGCTACTCTGACCGTGGTTTTGACCCGAACTGCACGTCAGCTTTGTCAGCCCGGGCCGGAGGGACCACGGGCGGGACGCTGGTGGCACTGGGCAGCCCGGCCGGAGGGCCAGGCCCGGCCTGGGGGTGCCGGCGAGCCCGATGCCGCAGGCTCACCCCCAGTCCAGGGCTCCGGCCTGACGAGGGACCCCCGGGGCGGGGAGCGGGTGCCTGCTGTGACACCCGGCCGGAGGCGAAGCGACAGGGTGCGGGCCGGGGACGCAGCCGGGGCACCGGCCTGGCAACAGCGGCGGGGAGCCGCACCAGGAGGCCGCCTCGGACGCCTCCAGCTGCCCCGGCGCCGCCACGGGGCTGTCGAGGCCCGGGTTGCAGCCGCGGACACCGGGGTGTCCCCAGACCCGGAGGTGGCGGCACCGCGGGAGCCCCGGGGCCGGGTGGATGCGCTCGGTGTGTCGCTGCGGGAGGCCCGGGACGCGGGACCGGCCCGCGGGCACTGCCGGGGGGGCCGGCCCTGCCCTGTCGTGCCCGGCCCGGCCCGCACCGGCGGCCCCGCAGCCCTCCAGAGGAGCCCGGCCCGGCCGCCTCCAGAGCCCTCAGCCCCCCGGCGCGGCCCGCCGCGTCTCACCGGCCGCCAGGCTGTCCCGGAGCCGCAGCGGCACCCGCAGCACCAGGTAGAAGAGGCCGAGCCCGGCGGCCACGGCCAGGACCCCGCGGGCCCACGGCGCCGCCGCCGCCGCCCGCCGCCGCAGCTGCTCCCAGCGCCGCAGCGCCGCGGCCGCCCCGGGGCACGGCGGCCCTCGGCCGCTCCCGCCGCCGTCCGCCATGGCCGCCGCCGGGGGACGCCGGGAGAGGGGCGGGCAGCGCGGCGGGGCGGGGCCCGGGGGGCTCCGCCGGCTCTGGGGCCTCACTCCCTGAGCCCATCACCGCTCCCCCGCCGGCGGGGCGCTGCCCCCAGCGTCCCCCGCCACGCCGCGCCCGGGGAGCCCCGAAGGCCCCGGCATCACCCCCGGTCGCTGCGGCCCCACCGGCGCGGTCCTCCCCGTCCCGGGCGGGCCCGCCCGCTCCTACAATGGCCGCCACACGGCGTCTGCCCGCAGCCAACATGGCGCTGGCGGCGCTTCCGGCCCAGCCCGGCGGCGGCGCCCGGTCCGCCGCTCCCGTCATGCTCCGCGCGGGGCCGGGCCGGGCCCAGAGCTGCCAAAATGGCCGACTTCGAGGACCGGGTGTCGGATGAGGAGAAGGTAGGGAGGGGGCCGCCCCTCCGCGGCGGGCCGGCGCCGCCGCCCCTGCAGCACCCGCGGGAGGGCAGCGGGCGGGGGGTGGCGGGGAGGCTCACCCGGTGCCGGCGGGCCGGCCTGCGGCCCGGCCTCCCTCTGCCTCGGGGCGGGCGGGCCGCCGAGACCGGCCGGGCCGCCGCTGCTCGGGTGAGAGGCCGGCCGGCCAGGGATCAGCGCTTACTTATCAGCGCAACGCTTTGCATTTCGATTTCCTTATTGCCTGGGTGCAGCTGAGGTGCCTCGGCGCCTCTCTGTGCCTGAAAATATATGTTCTGCTTTTCGGCTTTCTTTTCCCAGGCCGACAGAGTTAGCAGCGTCTTTAAAAGGTGCTGTGAAACCTGTTCAGTTCCAAAACACCTTCAGAGCGTGTTTTCACGTTTTTTGCTTGCCCCCGCTGGCGACAGTAACTTTGATGTAGATCCTACAAATCATACTGGGTGGAAGGGACTAAGCAGGAGCAAATAGAGCAATGTTTATTTTAGGAGAAATGGAGAAATGAGCAGACTTCCTCTTGCCTAGGAATGCGGAAAAATGAGTGTCTTACAAGCAGCACTGAGTTTCATGTCACAAACTAACATGCAGCCTTTTCTGCAAGTCTGTAGACACTGGTTACCTACAAACGGTACTTGAAAAATCCACCGCTGCTCCTCACATCATAAAAATATTACACATAGCTTTTTGCTTTGTTTTTTAACGTTCCGAAGTGGGGCATTAAGGCTCATAGATCTTCAAGGATCCTAGGGTTTGGAGCCTGCTTTCATTTTTCCCTTAAACTGCCAATTTCAGCTTCATTACAGTGACATTCATTGTGAAACAAGCAGATAGAGCTTTAAAGGTGCAATTCACCCTTTAGTTAATATTTTAGATCACATGAGCATGGTTTGAAATGAGTATTCCAGAACAGAATTCATATGCTCTTTAGCACGTTACTGAAATCTATCCAATTCTGTATAAAATGTTTTACTCTGTCATTTGGCTGAATTTCATTTGAACTCTTAAAAATCAAAGGCGTTGTAACATTTGATGTGAAAATTAAAACAAAAGTAAAGCTTTATCATGTTGCGGGTTATGGTGGTAGAGGTTTGAGGGCGAAGGAGGTGAAGTAAATTGCCCTTGGTAATCTAGCAAGTCCTTAAGAGAGCTGGAAGGAGAACTGGAGTCCCTGCTTGTAGGCTACACCTAGGCTAGCCATTTAGTCTGGGGGTGAGAGTCAGCGTTGCAAGAACCTGGGGTCACTGGGTGGTTTTCTCCCCCTCCCACTGCATTTACCTGAAGTCTCCAGTTCTTCCAAAGCACTTGTGGGGAAGATTTGTCCTTCGAGAAGAGGCCCTTCAGAACAATGTGTGCCCAAGTACTTTGTTTGGCGGAGTAGATGGGATTTTGCTTGAAATTGGAGCCTACGTTCTACTTCATGTCCCGGCTCAGGCAACCACGATTCAGTTTGAAGTAGCTCCATGCTTAGCACAGGTAGAAAAGGATAATCTTAAGTGAGGATCTGAAAAAGAAACACGCGGCAAAGACTTACTATAGTATCCATGTTATAACCATTCGGATAGGTCTAGAACTTTTATATATGTTTCCTTTTTTAAATATGAGTTTACCGGTGGATTAAAATAAAATAAAGAAACAAAAAAGTAATAGAGTAACAAAATTAATTCATTTCATCCCCCCCAAGCCTTACTTCTTTATTCTCTATAGGCATATTTTAGGTAAGCCACGGCATTCATTTTAGTTTAAGGTCTACTGCAACACACCTTATTGTCTACTTAAGTTCATTCTGCGGGCATTTTGCCAGCTTAAAATAATGGTTGAGCAGCTTCCCTCTCAGACGCTTTCCCCATTTTAGAAACGGGAAGTTCGTTTTGCTTAGCGCGCTGCGAGCTACCTGAAATGGCAATGGTGGCCAGGAAGTAGGTCAGCTTGCAGAAAGTCTTATTTTCGTGCTTCTGCAAATGAACATCCTGCCGCCGTGTTGTAAGCGCTTTGAAGCAAGTCAACTCTAAAAACGAACAACGATTCAAATGCTTGACATTTAGAATTAATTACTCTGCAGCCTGTTTCCTGCACTTCGCTCCTGATTTCAATAGTTTGACTTAAATGCTGTGTATTTTATTGCTCCACAAGAGAGGCAGGGCTAGGGACACTTTATAAAAGTGAACACTTTCACTTGCAGTGTTTGCTTTGTTTATGGCTGGTTTTGTGATAACATTGGATTGAAATGCAGAGTCCTTTCTGTGTTGATTTCATTTTATACGTCCTTCCAAGTGGAAGAATTCATGGAAGACTGTAAAAATCTCTCCTGTAATATCTTTTTTTCACAAGGATCTGTTTATGAGAATCTGTTGATCTAAAAGTCAACTTACTAAAACAGTGGTCCCTTTTATGAGGGTTCCATGTACAGTACAATTCTGCAGCCACAACATTGTTGCATAAATTTATAAGACGCTAAATTTTATGGCTTTTTAAGAACCTTATTTTTCCACATGTTGAAGCACCTTATAAAAGGGAATCTGTTCATCTGGGGAGTTAATTTGCAGGATGTTTTCTAGTGCAATCCTCCCACTGAAAGGCATTATGGCATGAAGTGGTACATGTTTATAAACGCTTTAGCACAGTCTGATGTGCCTGTACTAGTGCTTACACTTGCGCTTTCTTAGAAAAGCACACGGTGTTATTTCAGAAGTCTTTCAGCCATTTAGGGCTGGCTCTCAGCAAAGTCCACAGAGGATATAAAGCAGCAGTGTCCCTCTTAATTACTGCTAGGTTGTCCTCATCACCATCCAAGTTTCTGATAGTGAAATCTAACAAGATTATGGCAGCAATGTGTCCTAATTACAGTTCTTCAAATAGTGAAAATTTTCAGACAGAGCTACATTTTTGGCATTGCTGTATACTTACCAACCTTATCTAAAAAGCAAAAAATTAGGAGAAAATGGTTTGACCTTCTGTATTGTATCAATTACACAAGTTACAGACTTCTTCGTTTTTCATTTATATTGCATAATTATTTAAGGCATAAAGAATGTGTATATATATTTTTTTAAAATAGATGCTAGTTTGGAAAATGATCTATTTTTATCTGAAACTCAGTCCAGTTAAGGGAGAGCTGTTACTTGATACTGTTGGAATAAGGGAGAATACCCTTGGTTTGGAAAGGTGTTTATTTCCTTTCATGGCTTGCTTTAAATCATTATGCGACAAAAAATACAAACAAGAATTTCTAATTAAAACAAGGAAGACTGTTGAGAAGAGCAAGTTATTTCCAGCTCTGGCAATAATTCAGCTGAAGTAGTTTGATATATACACACTCCTTTGTTGTACTGCTCAAAATGAAAAGCAGAAAAAGTACTCAGAGTTGTAATGAGCACTGTTCTGCAGTCATCTTCAATAAATGTCTGGTTGAGCAAGAAAGGCTTATTGCACGGCTTTGTTAGCTGTGCTTATTGGAAGAAATGTGACATTATTATTTTAAGGGAGAGGTCTAATTTTGTGGCATTTCCTGTTTCAAGTCTTCCAAGATGATTCTATTCCCTTTGGTCCTGTAAAAACCATAAAAGATTTGATTATGAAAACCATAAACTCTCACTAATTTCAACAGAATCAATACCTAGACCACTTAAATTCTAACAATCCAAGACACATATATTGGATTTTGGAACACAGTGCAGTTTTATTACTTTTTAGAAGATAATGGGTTTTTCTTTTCTAGCTTCAAAGTTTGCAGACATTCAGGTGTTTCCCTTACAGTTGCCCTTTTCAGTTATTTATTGTATCACTCACAGTTCCACATGCCTTAGTTCTTCTACTGCTGTGACACTTCATGTCTGGACTACGGTACGGTTTCCAATAAAATACTACTTCAAGATAAGAGGAGTGACATGCCACGGGATGGCACAGGTGATGTGTCTGCTGCTCAGGGTTAGGAGGGACCAGGGCAGCATTAGAGGATCAAGGGGAAGAAAAAAAAAAAAAAATTCACCTGCTGAAATTTGGATGTTTTCATTTAGAGGCTCTGTCTGACTTCTCGGGTACGTTTTGGCACTTTCCATCACCTCCCCCATTTCTGTCAGTTCCCAGCTTTTTACTTTGTATCTCCATACCTCTTCTGCACTCTGAGCACATCAGTGGCTTTTCAAAGTCCGTGAGGCATAATTAACTCTGGAAGCAGTCCCATGGCGGCTGATGTAATTGATTTACTGCTCCATTTCTAGAGGGATCAACCTCTCATCCTTCACACGCTGGTTGCTCTGAAGCGGTGGCACCTCCTTCAGCCAGTCATCAGCAGCAAACAAGTTGCATCACAGGGAGTCACAGCGTCTTGCAATATATGTCAGACACTCCTTAGCTATATGGTTGTTCTGTAGGTTACCATCTAGTTATAGTGTCACTTTTACCGCAGTGGTTTCTTATTCTTTTTATACCTTGGCATTTAGGTTTCTGATTACTAGCAAGGATCAGGAAAAGACATTGTTTAAGAATGTCACCAAGAAGAGTGGCTAGCCAGCGTTCATATTCTTTAAATAGGTTAGTAATACGCAGGTTGAACTGTTCACATTTTTACAGGTGCCCACGTGAAGTTTGCAATTCTTCCTGAGTACATTTGAAATTCTTCTGCTCAGTTACACTGAAAAAAATCTGGTCTTCCAAGACTATTTCCATTTTGACAATGCATGCTTAGACTTCTCTCTAAATCTGGCACTTCCTATCACTGTCAGAATTGGTTTTGTTCTTGAATTGCTTCAGTGTAGGCTGCAGTATGTATGAACTCAGTAAATTATCTTTTGTCTTCAGTTTAATTACTCTTCTGCTTCATTGTAGGTGCGTATAGCTGCAAAATTCATCACTCATGCACCCCCTGGAGAATTCAATGAAGTATTCAATGGTAAGTAAATAAGAAAAAATGATTTCATCTATTATAAGGCTGTGTCACAGTATACTGCTTTTAAGGTTAAGAAGTGGTGAGGGAAAAGCGTGCTGTCATTCTGTGACTACATATGTTTAATGAAATGATTTCATCATTTTAATGTTTGCATTTGTACAGTTGAAATTGAAATGCATAAAGAGAAACATGTGATCAAAAAATATAATAACCTACCACTCTCTTCTCCAGATGTCCGGTTATTGCTTAACAATGACAATCTTCTCAGGGAGGGAGCAGCACAGTAAGTACTAATATTGCAAACACAAGTCAAATTACCATCAGAGATGCATGTTTTCTTACACCCATCATTCTGTGACAAAGAAAGCCATTTGTTGCATTGAGAGAAATCTGTAATTCCTTATCCCCCCAACAAAATACGTAATGGAAGGCATGGATGATTCTTTTTAAAAGGCCTGAATTGGAATTTGTGCTGTAGAGGCCATATAAAACTGACAGGAAGGCACTCTGCCAAAAAGTTTAACTCTGCAGCAGCAGGAATGTCTGATCTTGTTGAAGCGTGATTTGTAAAGCAAGTGAAGCCTGAAATACTGAGTAATCCCTAGCCAAAGTTTAGAAAAAGAACTGCCCTCAAAAACAAAGCTTTCAGAATATCTTGTTTACTTGCACAGTCTCATCAGAAGGTGCTTAAAGGTTACGCATACAAGCTTTTTGATGCGAAGATTTTACTTCAAGCTAGGTGGCATGTCAGTCAGCAGGTCTTTAAATCAGAAAATTGCTGTAAATATTACTCTACTCATTTGTTTACCTTGCTGCTCTCTGAATTGTAGCTGGGGTGTTCCTGTTTTGCCTTGGCTTGCTCATATTCCCCCAGGCTGCCTGCTGTTCTGCTTTTGAACTCTGTACTTTCCTGGTCATCACTAAATAAACCTGGCTTTAGACCTGAGTTTTTATAGCTATTGTCAATAAAAGGTATTGAAAAATCCTTAAAGAGTGCTCATGTGTATTATTTGCCAAATCAAGTTGAAATTTTCTGTAATACAAATCACACCAGGTACTTATTCTTGAGTCAAAATAAATGTGCACGTACAGCTAAAGTTCACGTTCTTTTCATTCTTAACAGTGCATTTGCACAGTATAACATGGATCAGTTCACTCCGGTGAAGATAGAAGGGTATGATGATCAGGTAAGAGAAAACGTTTTACACTTGAGGTTTGTATTACTACACTGTGCAAAAACAATTAAAACATTATTTCATCAAGATGTTGACTAGTTTCATTCTGCTCACAAGTTATCACCTCTCCTCCTTCCCCCACACATCATTCTATTACCAAACTTGTGTTCTTATAGAAGAAGCATAGGTGAAATTTTCTCTTAAAGTATTGTCTGATCCCACCTAGTAACTCTAATTCAGTGTTCCTTAAGTAGAGCTCCATGCTGAAGTCACTGGAATTCTACTTAGAGTATGAATGATTAAAGATTACTGTTTATTTAAAGCTCACGTACAAATTCTTATGTTGCTACCTGCTTACAGTTCCTAATGACAATCAGTAGTAGATTCTTAATAGTATTTTTTTTTCATTTTCTGCATTTTTAATCCGTTCCCAGCTACGCTAAAAACCATATTGTATCTTTGATTATACCAAACTAATAACATTCAGCCTGTGCCAGCAAAGAAAGCTGGCCTGAACATCTGTTCTATTCTCTGAGCCAAGTACTGACCTAGCTTTTCTGGTGTCCCAGATACGTTCATAGGAGGCAGGTATTTTTAAGAGGGCTGTCCATAGAAATAGCTTTGACAAGAGAAAGTTACAGTACAATCTGCATTAAAAAAAAAAATAAATAAAGTCAATGTTTGGGAAGCCAGAGAATTATGGTGAATAAGACAAAGGAGAGGGAAGGTACAGTGCTGCTTTGCTGTGTACTTTAGTTTGTGCATCTTAGAAGTAGCCACTTCTATATACCCTTCTTGACCAGAAGGGGACCTATTGCAACATGGAACATGACAACAAATGGTAAATTCCACAGCAAAATTCTTTGTTTCCTTTAGAAATGGGGAAGGAAAACAGTAAAAATAACTTTAAAAGCAAAACCACCTGTTTATATTGTAAGGATGCTCACCTTTAAGCTAAATATATACATTATTATAATACAGCCATTTCTGGGTCACAAGACTAAGTGCAGTATTACTGTGAAGAGCAGAGAGTTTACCTACAGCCTCACTACAACTACTCTTAGTTGAAATTGTTACTGAAAATCCTTGTTTCTTTATGAGATATTATAGCTCAATGAAAAAAATCTGTTGAAACATTGATATCTATTCAAATAGTCAGGGAAAATTGCAAAACAGCACATTTACAGCAGCATAAGTGTATCTTAATTTCAACTTCTTTTACAGGTCTTAATCACAGAACATGGTGATCTGGGCAATGGCAGATTTTTAGACCCAAGAAACAAACTTTCATTTAAGTTTGATCATTTAAGGAAAGAAGCAAGTGACCCCCAGCCTGAGGACACAGAATCAGCTTTAAAACAATGGAGAGATGCCTGTGACAGTGCATTGAGAGCTTATGTGAAAGATCATTACCCCAATGGCTTCTGTACTGTTGAGTATCCATCTTGTTTCACTGCAACTTCATTGCTCCGTGTCAGTCAGTACCTTGAGCGGACTTTGTGCTGGGCAGTGCTGTTTGAATTCTCCATCCTCACTAGCATTTTTGCTAACTTTGGAATAACAAGTTCCAAAGAGGGTGCAAATATCTTGGTATGCACACAGCGGTAAAGATGTACTAGCCTCATTTTTCATAGTCGTGACTGCCAAGCCCCTTAACACCTGCAGTTAATAAAAAGGAGGCATTATGTGCACATATGCGCAAATGGAGGTATTGGACAATGTAATTAGTGGTACGTGTTCCCAGTGAGATACCACAATAGCAAGCCTCCGCAATGCTGCCAAGAGCAGAAATTAAGAATGGCTTTTCCTCAGCTCTTGGGCCTTTTTAACTCTTTTTCTACATACAGGTTTATGGTAAATCTATAGATGGGCAGCAGACAATTATTGCCTGTATTGAGAGCCACCAGTTCCAGCCCAAAAACTTCTGGTAAGACTCTTTCAACATAGTGTATTTTCTTCCTTTACTAGTCCTCAAACAAACCCATCCTCTCTGTCTTCTGACACAGTCCGAAGGGCAAGTAGTCTTGGGCTTCCCAAGAAGTTCTGCTGCTCATTCCATAGTCTGTTTTCCTTGCAGCCCCCTTGGCACTCCCCTAAAGCCTTCAGTCTGGCTCAGTGACCTATCCAGAGAGAAAAGCAGAGCTAGATAGATACCCCCTTACATATTCCAGAGCACAAGTACACTGGAGCTAGTCTGTACTGAAGCAGCATTGTATTCAGCTGTGCTTCAGAAATTTAATTCAGTGTAATATGGGTTGTAAGATGACAGGAAAAACAACTTGCTCTTGTTAATTTGGTTCTTTTTGTTGTTAGAGCTTTTAGGAAATAGAGTTTTCATGCTTTGATTGTTTTCAGGAATGGTCGTTGGAGATCAGAATGGAAGTTTACCATCACACCACCAACAGCTCAAGTGGCCGCAGTGCTCAAGATCCAGGTGAGTTACTTTTTCTGGCAATAACGGGAGAAGCTGCCTTGTGCTTCTCCTACAGTAATGCATTCTACTTAGAATGAGATGCTGAACTACAGCCGAGATGTCCTTCTCAACTCAAGATGCTATTAAACTATACAATTGAAGAAATTAATTTTAGAAGTAGTGTTTTGGACATCGTCTACAATCTGGCATGTGGTTTATTATATAGCACTACCCTGTATGCCTCCAAGTCTGCTTCACTTTATAGGGCTAAAACCTATACGATGAATTCTTTTATAATTGCTCTTATTTCAACTCTAGGCGTTTACTGCATTAACATAATCTTGAACAGTCTTGACAAAGAATGAAACCTTTTAGAAAATCCATCCTGCTTTTAGCCTCCACGTAAGCAGAGAAGACTGGCACAACAGTGCTGTTGTGCCATTCTGGTAGCATTTGGGGGCTCTAGGGATTATCACGAGTGTTAATGATAACCTGCATTTTGTCTCTTGGTTCAGGTGCATTATTATGAAGATGGCAATGTTCAGCTGGTTAGTCATAAAGATATCCAGGACTCCGTACAGGTTTCAGTAAGTATGCTAAAAGATTTTTTTATGATAAAGCCACTATTTTATTTCTTAAACATCTCATGAAGCATACACTTCTATGACTACATTCTCTTGACTTTAAAGTAATGTAATTTTAGGGTGACTAGTCAGTGTAGATGTGGTGTTTAGAGTTATATGGGAAACCCAGATTCTCAGTTGCTTAACATTAGACTGTACTAGAAAGTACAGTCTCGATTGGAAAGCTTATCTTATGTGTCTCAGTTAAAGAGGGCAGAATATGCGTTTCTATCTATATGCAAGGGAAACAAACAGTAAGAGCAGTACTAAGGGAAGATAAGAAGTCCTGTTGTACAGTAGAGGGAGCAACAGTCACAAAATCTCAATACCATGAAGGTCTACTTCCCTTTTGCTCACTAGGGTGCAGTCCTGTTTCAGCTTGGAGCACAAGCTCCAGCCAGTACATACCTCTATCTTGAGCATGACTTGAGACACCCGCAGTGAGGGAAGGGAACCCAGCCCCAAACGTGAGGCGGAAGCTGCTGACGTTATCCACTTCATCTGTACTGAGCCTGTCGTTTGAGAAGAAATCTGTTGTGTGGCTTTTGTAAGTTCCTGTTAAACATATAAAAAATTATTTTTCTCCTTTGCAGAGTGATGTCCAGACAGCTAAGGAATTTATTAAGATAATAGAAAATGCAGAAAACGAGTACCAGGTAAGATCAGTGGTTGTTAAAGAAATATGATGGAATCATATCAGTCTCCATGGACAGTTAATGGAAACATGGAAAATTGACCTCTAATTCTGTTTCTGGCTGAGTCTGGTATTGACTGTAAGAATAACTTAGGAAAGGGCAGTAGTATTTGTTTAAATAATATAGTTGTAAAGCTGTGTGTAATTAATAATCAAGTCTGCTGTATAGTTATTTTAAAGGGTTACAAATGATGCCTGGAACAAGCATGGAAGGGGCGTGGGTGAGTCTGTTTTCCTCTGTGACAGTTAAAAATACTGAAGAGGAAATGTGTGTGACAGCTTTTTACGTTGTCCCAGCCTGTGTGCAAGGAGACTCGACACAGATAAGTCAGTGAAACACCTAAGGAGACACTGCTACCTTCACAGGGGAGTTTAACAGAAACCCTTTTACTTGCACACACGCTGGTGACTGCGTTATGAATTTAGTTAATAGCGTGCCTTCGCCTTGTAGAAAGGGTTTTGTGGCTTTAACACCGAGTCATGCGTCTTCAGAGTGTCTTGTTACTGCCCTAACTGAATCTCCCTGCCCTTGCAGACAGCAATCAGTGAAAACTACCAGACTATGTCGGACACCACTTTCAAAGCCCTACGCCGGCAGCTACCCGTCACCCGCACCAAGATCGACTGGAACAAAATCCTCAGCTACAAGATTGGCAAAGAAATGCAGAATGCTTAATGCGGAAATAAGGAGATTTCTGAAATGTTTGTGTGCAAAAAACAAATGTGGTCCTATGCCAAGTAGGTGGTTTCTAAACCAGTGCACCGTTTTTCTAGGGCTTTCGAAGTTAACAGGTTTTCTAGCCTCAGAGAGAACTGTGGAACAAATAGCGTTGTCTTTGTGTTTTGTGTTTCCTGCCGCATAAACTTCCTATTGTGACTGCGTTTACTGATAGGTTATTTTAATTAAGCCACATTCATGGTTCAGAAGTATAGCTGTTTTCAATCACTGATTGTACTGGTTGGAAAACTTCCTAGCTGGAAAAGCCCTATTAGGAATACAGCTGAGGGTGCAGAGCATTCCCTTCACCCGTATACAGCACTCCAGGTACTCCAGTAAGTTTGTCAAATCTGCCAACAGCTCAAGGCGCTATGCTGCAAGATACAATAAATGCAAAAGGCAGTAAGTCCTCATGTATCCTTATTACTGACCTCCACACAGCAAAAAGCCTGCAGGCTTAGATTTTACTATATAAAATGAGTTTACAAGATCCTTTACAGAAAGCCCTACGCAGACAGCTCTTCCAGGGACGTAACTTTTTTTTTTTTTTTTTTAATCTGAAGATTTGAGCCACGTTCCCTAAAAGCGAACAATTTTGCTCTCCCCTCCCCTCATGTATGTACGGTTATCGGACATCTGCATTTTTACAGAACTACAGGTTCCTGTGTTGAATCACTGCTGATCCGTGTAAGCTGGATAGCGACTAAAGATGCAAATGTCTACAGAATAATAGGTATGTTGTGCTTTAATGCTTTGTGGCAGGTTCATAGAATTTGTATCACAGGTGTATGGATGGATAGTGTACAAAATAAATAAACTTGCACCAAAGTGAGAGAAAAAACCTTTCCATTTTGTCTCCATTGTGGCCAGTTTCTTGTCATACTTAAAGGGGATTTTGGAGTTAATCTCTTCATCGCTCTCTAAATGCTTGCTCTATGTTACTTTGTTCTTCTGTAAAAATCAAAAATAGCAGTCCTACCAGTTTCTCTTAAGGGGAAATTGAAGGGGCACGCGTACGCCTTTCTCAGTCAGAACTCGGAACATGGATTCACTGCAAAATCAGCCCCCTTTGGTGAACTCCCTTTGCTTTGTTTGCACTTGGTTATCGCTGAGCCTTCCTCTAGGTTCGGCTTTTTAAACTGGCTAGCGTCTTCCTGTTTTTAAGTACACAAAAAAAGGGCGTGGGAAGATAGGGATGGGACTGCCTGTGCATTACACCTCGGGTTTTGCGCAGTAGTACCACAAAATAAGTGTGTCTATCCTTTGTGAGAAGTTTTGTCTAAATAAAATATATTTGTATTTGCTGTTGAGACTGACCATTCATCCTACAGGCATCCTCTGTATCAAATAATCTAGTAGAAATACACCCGTCTTTGTTTTAAAGCCATTTGTGTCTGTTCTTTCACGGTCTCACTTCTGTTAGCTCCTGATGAAGGAGGAAGAGCCTGAAAGCAGGGGTGGTACTGCTGGCAGACCCCCAGGCGATGCTCCCATCCCGGTACGCAGACCAGGGAACTGGAGGTCTAAGAACTTTGAAATTAAGCAAAAACCAGCTACTCAGCTCTAATGAAGCACTTCACCCTGGGAAAAACACAGCGGACAAGGTTATTCCGCTCATCATCTGTGTCTTACTGTAACACCTACCTCGCCTCTCCTGCTCTGCTTGCGAAACAAACAGCTGGATGCGCTGTGCAAAGCAGGGCTGTCTGCTGGAGGATTTGCACGCCGCTGTGCAAAGAGCGACACGAGGACAGTGCTGCCTGCGGGTGTTTGTAGAAAGGATTTCCTCCCTGCCCACAGCGCCTAGAGGAGATGAAAGGTTATGTGGGCAAGCACCGTAAGGTGCTGTGGTCTGTGGCCGTGGTCCAACCCAGACAAGCACCGCAGCAATTCCAAGAATGTGAAGCTGAAGCGGGGCCCAAGATAAGGCTGTGCACACAACAGAGCTTTTATCTGCCTCAAGGCTAGTCTTTCCCTGCTCTGGGTTCGTTACACTGCAAGTAGTTCACTGCCGCTTGTTCTTTCTATCTCTCTATCCTTCTCCAAATCTTTAGCTAATCATCCTTTAGGCCAGCTCATTCCCTGCCTGCCTCCTGGCCCTTTTTCCCCACCAGCCTTCTCTACAGCTCAGCTGTCCCAGTCCTAGCCTCTTCCCAGCTATTTCTTCCTTGGAAAAGCAAGACCTGGTGACACAGGCATTCTAATCCTTAAAGCCAGCGGCTATTGACTGCTGGAGACCAGAGGCTTCAGCAGAGACGGAGGCTGGCTCCAGAGCGAGGTATATCCTGGGCTGGCTCTGTTGGGAAGTCAAAGCCTGACTGCAGATGAGTCAGAGTGAGTAGGCACCGCAGCTTGCCTGAGCCGGGAAAGGCAAAGCCAGCCCAGCGCTGCAGGATGGGTCCTGCCAGCCCAGAGAGCAGCGGGGCGACCCAGCTGCCCCCCATGGAAAGAGCTTTCCATCTGTTTGCAAGATCAAAGCTTAAAGCTCCAGGATTCTGCCTGCAACGCTTAACAGAAAGACTTAGAAGCAACTTCTCCAAAGGCAACACCCCCATTTTTGCCAGCCTGAGAGCCCTCCCGCAGCCTGCGAGGGGCCCTACACCATCACAGTCTGTCAGCCACCTCCAGACAAGGGCAGGTCATTAGCAGAGCCTGGGTCAGAGAAAACCCACCCGAGCTAAGGTGGGGAAACCAGCAGACTCACCCCAACATCCCTGGGCCACAGACGAGGCAAAAGCAGCACCCAGAGCAGTCCCAGGGTCTTGAGCTGTTTTACAGAAGCAAGCCAGGGATCACCACCCTCGCTAGGCAGGCTGGAGGCTGAAAGCAGAGGAAAGCAGCTCTTGCTGCTGCTGCTGCCCTATTTATAGAGCAGCTGTGGGAGCTCTTGCCCTGCATCATCAGGTCCAGCGATGCAACGCACCTGGGCACTCTCCTGCCCCGACAGCAGCACGGATGGGAGCTGGCAGCCTCTGCCCTCCCTCCCTGGGGGCAGCTACTGCCAGGGCTGTGGCCAGGGGGTGGCAACCAGCCAGACCTTTGGCACTCAACAGCTCGGCTCCCTCCAGCCCCGCAACCACAGCCCGGTTCGGGCACGGGTCTGTCCCTTCTGGGGCAGCCCAGCGAGGGGGGGATGCACCCCTCGGGGTGCCGGGTCCTAGGCTGGGCCAGCCCCTGCCCCAGCCCCTCCGCACACAGCCAGGGCAATTCCCACCACCATGTGGATCCCGCAGCCGGGACCCTCCATGGGATGCGGGACCCCGAGCGAGGCTCTCCTGTAACCGGGCACGGGGCGATGCTACGGGGCTGCGGGGCCAGAGCCTGCGGGCAGGAGCCGCCCCCCAGCCCCCAGCCACGGACGGGTGGGCCTGCAGGGTGCACGGCCCCTTTCGCTTTTGCTTCTCCTTTTGGGGCCAGCCCTGGCCCAGCCCAGGCCAGCCCAGCACGGCATGGCACAGCTCGGAGCACCTTGGCACGGCACAGCTCGGTTCAGCCATGCCGCGGCTCAGCGTGGCGGAGGCCAGGCGGTGGGGGGATCGGTTCGTGCAGCTCCTGCGGGACACGGGCCGGGAGTAGGAGAACCGGCGGGAAACGCTGCGAAGCATCTACGACCAGGAGTTTCGGGGCAGGTGAGAGCCCTGGCCAGCCCCGGGCAGCATCGCCAGAGCTGAGCCCGCCAGCCAGCGGGGTCCTGCCAGCCTTCCCTACCAGCCAAGAGCCCCAGCACAGGCTGCAGGGCAGCCTGGAGCAGACACCTCCCCTCGCAGACCGGGACCGCGCTGGCGCTGGGCTGGGACCGCTCTCCATTTTCCCCACACACGTCCTGCCTGGGGGAGGGTCCTGGTACCACTCCTCTTGGTTCGACTGGTCACCCCTCTTAATTCGGCTGGTCACCCCTCTTAATTCGGCTGGTATCTCTACCACTCCTGGTGTTGTAGAAGTCACTTTTTAGCTCAAATAAGGATCCAAAGACCTGTCGAAGCCTTAGACTGCAAGCTGTGAACTTTCACTTAGATGCGCCGACCGTATGCTGAACTCTTACTTAGCTGGATGAAGGAAGGCCCTGAAACCGGGGCAAACCAGAAAGATAAAGCAGCTACAACCATCGGCAGAAGCTGCAGCTATTCAAGATAAGAGAAGGAACGTCCTGCCTGGAGACAGGGAAAGGATCCAACGAGGAACAAGAAGACCCCAGACCCAAATATCGCTGTTGGACCGAACCGTCGCCCGAGGGGAGGGGAACTTAAACTGTAAGGGTACAATTGCCCCGGGATCGGGGGGGTCCCTCTCCGGAGGCACCCAGCTCGAGCTGCTCTGCACCGCTGCACCACTCGATAAATTCGCCCAGCGTACATCATGTCGGAGACTCTGCTTCGGGGAGACCTAGGGTCGAGCCTGAGGGGAGAGAAAGCGCCCGAGGGTGAGCGTGTGTGTGAGCGAGGAGTCGAAAAGGGGCACCCGTCGGCTCAGCGGGGCTGCCCGCTGCGAAGGGACCGCGGTCCGAGCAGTTAAAGGCTCGGGTGGGGTGCGTGCGACTCCCCGAGTGGTGTGTGAACGCTCAGGCGGCTGCTGCTCCCTTAACACCTGGAACTGGGATGAAAGAAGGTTCCAGAAGTCCAGAGACTGAAAGCTAGAAATAGGGACTCTCGCTCTCTCTCGGGGGCTCCCTCCACCAAATACCCCCGTTGGCAGGTCCAACACTGGATCCAGGACTGGTGATTCTCCTCTTCTTCCCTCTTTCTCTCCACCCCCCCCCTTTCACTTCTTCTAAGGTCAAGTTGTTAAAAAAGTTGTTAAATTGTAGTAAAGCACTGCACAGCCTCCCTCGATTTTTCCTAAAGCGACATAGCTTAGCTGCATAGCTGGGGTAGATACAATCGTGAGAGGGCTTGCAGGTATCGAATATTTGTACTCAATGTTTGTCTCTATGGAAGCTTTCTATTAAAACTGGTGTTTGTCTACAGACCTTGAGTGTTGGCCCACCTTCATCCCCACCGAGAGGATTTGCAAATCATAGTCACCCTCCCCTTCCCCCAGGTGGGATGTCACAACTGGTCTCACCGTTCAATAAATGGCCTAAGCAAGAGTCCAGCCCCCAAAGAGCATCACTGGGTGTGCAGGGGAGCTCAGTGCCCGCAGCGGGTGACTGGGCTGCAGGCAGCAGGCAGGGACCCGGCCAGGCAGCTGCCTGGCCCGAGAGCTGGCACGGCCGCGCAGGCACACTTCGCTTTGTTTCCTTGGAATACATTTTTAGAGGAAAAATGGTGTATTGATGTCAAGTCCTGGGCCCTGCCACCACAGCTGGGGCTGCTGGAGCAGGGACAGGCTTGTTGCAGCCCTGCCCCAGGACGGTGACAGAGGAGGCATGGCTCCAGCGATGACCACAGCGCCTGTCGGGACTGGGTACGGCTGGGGAGCTCCCGCCCGGCTCTTCCCACATAAGCTGCTCCCAGGGTCTTGCCCCGATGAGCCCTGATCCTGCGCCAGCGGCTGAAGCAAGAGGGGCTGGGGGCCAAGCAAGGCCCCTACCCTGCAGCACGTAGCCCAGAGGCAGCCACACGGACCAGCGCGGGGGCACGACGGACAGCCAGAAGGATGCCACACAAGCAGAGTTACAATTACAGAAATACCAGTTTGCATTTATTCTCCCAATTACGCAGTTCAGTTTACCGGTGCTAAGTCCACAACCAATGCAGACCTGAAGAAGGCGTTACTGGCAGAGCTGGGCAGAGGCGCTGCCCCAGCGCGGGTCCCGGGAGCGGAGTGCTTCTGGCACCGGCCGAGCACGGCTCTGCACACAGACGGGGCCGAAAGCTGCTCTGGGCAAGTCTGTATAAAACGCTGGTGTGCGGCACCTCCCGCTTCTGCGGCACCTGCCCGGAGCTGGAGAGGGAGAGCGAACACCACGGCAATCCCGACAGGAGAGGTGAAACCAAGGAGATCAGTACAAAACGGGGCGACACCGAGAGCTACGCAAATGCCCAGCCCATAGAGAGCAGTGAGGACTGAAGGCATTGGCCCCTCACGGCCCCGGGGTCGCGCAGGGACACCCCACAGGCTTGGGTGGCAGCTCTCATGCAGAGGGTTCGGGGCAGGTACCGGCACCATGAGGTCCCACTTCAGCCGTCTGCCAGCGCTCCCTCCCCGCGCGGCGCAGGGCAGCCGGGTGCTGGCGCAGGCAGCTGCCTCCTGGCCCACCGGGCTGCTCACAGCAGCGGGCAGCCTCTGCGCTTCTTGTTCTTCCGCACCTGCAGGCCTGCGCGGGTGGCCATCTCGAAGACCTCCCGCACGCCCTCCTTCGTCTTGGCCGAGCACTCGAGGTAGCCGAAGGCATTGATCCTGTTGGCCATGTCCCTCCCCTCCTCTGGCTTCACCGGCTCCTAGAAAGCATTAAAAAGGGGGTTCAGGAGCATCGCCAGAAAACAGCAGCAAAAGCACAGTGGGCATCCAGCCCTTAGCGCCAGGATCCGGCACAGCAAAGGGGAGCCCCGGCGAGGCAGCACGGGGAGAGGCGGGTCGCTGGCCGAGGCAGCGGGACCCGGGGCTGCCCCTACCTGCTTCATCTTCGCCAGCTCCCGCCGCGTGTGCTCGTCGTTCCGCAGGTCCTTCTTGTTCCCCACCAGGATGATGGGCACGTTGGGGCAGAAATGCTTCACCTCCGGCGTCCACTTCTCGGGAATGTTCTCTGCAACAAGCACATGTGGACCCCCCTGAGCCGAGGGGCTGCCCCCCCCCAGCCTCCTCTCCGCCACGGGAACCGGCACCGGGCTTTTCCCACGGGAAGGGGGGAGCTTGCCCCATGGCATCCTCCTCGCCCACCACCTCCGCCAAGCCCGCAAGTTCCCAGCATTTTCCTGGAGCGCATGCAAAGCCAGCGGATGGAGGGGAGGGACTGGCATCCCCCAGAGGGGTGGCACGGGGGCTTCCCAGACCCCAGGGGGTTTAGCAGCAGCACCCAGTCCTGCAGGAGCCCCAGGTGCCCCCTCGCTCCCTGGTCCCTACCGAGGCTGTCCGGGCTGTCGATAGAAAAGCACATGAGGATAACGTCCGTGTCCGGGTACGAGAGGGGCCGCAGCCTGTCATAGTCCTCCTGTCCCGCCGTGTCCCACAGGGCCAGCTCCACCTGGGAGGGGAGAGGGACGTGGCTCAGCAGCTCGCAGACGGCTCAGCAGGCCAGGAGCGAGCAGGTTTATCTTCCTCAGTTATAGCTACGGTCTTCCTCAAACTGGGACAGGTTCAGGGTGACCCAGAAACACGGGAGCTGTGGGGCAGCCCGAGTGCTGCGGGTGCATCCGAGCCGCACGGACCAACCCATGCGGCAGTGCCGGGCGGTGGCACGGCCAGCGCGGGAACGTGGGAGCGAGGGGACGGGAACAGCTCCAGCATCCCGCGACGGTCCCTACCTGCTTCCCGTCTACCTCTATGTCGGCGATGTAGTTCTCGAACACAGTCGGTACGTAGACCTCGGGGAACTGGTCCTTGCTGAACACGATCAGCAGACACGTCTTTCCGCAGGCACCGTCTCCCACAATCACCAGCTTCTTTCTGATGGCCGCCATCGCTGCAGGGACAAGAGCGGGTGAGTGGGACAGAGCAGCCGTGGGCAGCCCACGCTCCCAGCCCCTCCTGGCTCCCTGTGCCCCAAAGTCTCTGGCACAACTGCCCGGGAGGGTACCAGACACGGGCACCTGGGCACGCCCCAGCACGAGCAGCCGGTGACTGCCGGGACACAGGCTCTCCCGGCCTCCCGCCGGGCGCACCTCCAGCTCCCGCACACAGCCCGCACGGGCACCGGCTCACAGGCACTGCAAGAACCAGCCCAACTGGAACCACTTACATCCATCACCGCAGCCAGAACCGTCACACCGATGGCCCGGCAAGCGCCGGTGGCTGCACGCAGGGACCTCGTGCGAGACGATGAACCGCTCTGCCTTACCCACCCCACCGGCAGCAAGGCTCCCGCCCCGCCATCCAATCCCTCCCGCGCTGGGCTTTCTCGCTGTGCCACCACCCCAGGCAAAGGGGATTTTTGACAACCTCAGAGTCGCGCGCGCACACGCTGTTTTTATTTTAGATTATAAATTCTTCAGGGCAGAACCTGTACTCCGGGTTTCACCCGGGCATGCTTGCTGGCTCCCAAATAATCCGCTCAGCAGCTGGAATGCACCAAGCTGAGCTCTCGGAGGTCCGGGCGAGCGCGACCTGCGTGCCTGGCACCCGGCGCCGGGCTGGCCCCATCCCAGCCCGTTTGACAAAGGAGTCTTTGCCACAGACCCGCCAAGAGCCAACGCTGGCACCAGCAGCAGGAGAAGCTGCCAGCCATCACTCAGCAAACAGAGCTAAAATCCCGCAGTAAAGCGGGCTGCTTTCTGCCCCAAGAAAAAAGGATGCTGTCCTGCAAGTAAAACTATGCCTTCACATCCTTGAGTTTCAAAAGGAGATTACAGCTGAGCCTGGGAATCGCCCGGGACGAATGCCACAAAACACCTGCTGTGGCATCTGAAGGAGGCACGAGAAAATCAGCCATGGTGGGTTCACATCCCTTTCCGACCTCGAGCCCAAAATCTCTTGCCCATCCCCAACTTCCCAGATGCTTCAGTCCAAAGAGCCCGACCCGCTCCACACGCAGCCGCAGCACATCACCAGCTCTCTGTCCCCGCAGAAATCCCGGGCAAGACACACTGACAGCGCAGGGTTTAAGGTGCGCACTGCTCTGCGGGCTGGGGGAAATTACAGGCGACCAGAAAACTGCTCACGAAGGCAGGGACGCTCCACGTCCTCCAGCCAGCCCTGCCCCTCTCCGAACCCCCTCTGCCCGGGGCAGCAGGACTGGAAGGGGCAGGTTGCGCTTGGAGCCTTGGGGAGGCTCAGCAGGAATAACCCTGCGGGAAGGGGAGGATGCGCACACCTATGCTAATGCACCGAGCTGCAAGCGCTGGGAGCGGATCACGCTGGGAAGGCCCAGCCATCGCAAGCTTTGCATTTAGCCAGGGCACCGACACCGAGCCCTAACGAAGGCCTGGCGCCTGTCCCCTCCTGGGGTGATCGCACCCGCGCCCTGCGCCGACAGAAACGGGAGGAAGAGAGAAAAACCCGAGTAAGGCTGCATCGTAATTAGCTGCAAGTGAAGGATTAAGAAATTAGACTCAGTGGCTGACTTGCATTTCAAAAGCAGCCTGAAGAGAGCTCCTCTCCTCTGCATACTTAGCAGGTCACCGCTAAGCTCCTGCCTGGAGAAAACCTCCCCAGGGCCGTCGCACAAACCCCTGGGAAGTCTCGGGGACCACCCCAGCTCTCACAAACTAAACTGCCCAACTGACCGCGTGGTTGGGGCAGAAGAGAGAAAGGTTTCACCCAGACCGGGGCCAGATCCTGCCATAGCCCCAGATCTTTGCAGGTTACAAGCGCTTTGGCTTACAAGCCGAAGCAGAAACGGTTCGTGGCTGCTGAGTGCTGTGAAGCCATTAATAAAAATAGTAACCTGGCACTTGTAAGGTGAGAAGAGTGAGGACGAAGGGCCCCATCCAGCAGGATCCAGCACTCCTCAATCACGAGCCTCGGCGTTAAGCACACATCCCAGTGGAGCACCGTGTCTATACAGAGGGCGAGCACATTTGTGCAACACTGAAGTTGAGGAAAAAAACCTAAAGTGCTCAAAGGGTCCCACTACCGGGGGCTGAGCACGGCGGGGAAACCCCCGCAAGGCTCCCGTCCCTTTCCTCGTGCCCTCCTGCTCCCGCCTGGCCCAGCTGGGCCAGGGGCACCCGCAGCCCCACGCAGGGAAGCTCACCCCGAGGAGGCACAATGTTTGTATTACGGAGCCAGATAAAAGGGCTGGAGGAGCCTGCTGCCCAATCAAGGAGGGAAAGCTCTCGAAGACAGCGTGGGACGCAAGAAATGCATCACCCCTGTTGCAAACCATCTTTCTCGTCTGATCAAAGGCTCATCCTCTCTCCAGCCATCATCTCCACAGCACGGAAAAAGGCGAGCTCACAGATAAAAAAGTCTATTTACTTAGACAGAAAGTTCCTTTGCCCACAGCAAGATGTGACTTGCTGCTTTGCGACTCCGCATCTCAAAGACAAACAGAGGAAGAAAGGCGGTGCGGGACGCACTGCTATCTAATCCACAGAACACAGAAGGAGACACATCTGCAGCGCAAGGAACAGCGGGTGCCTGGGGAGACAAACACCCGCTCCCAGACAGACATCGAGACCTGCCCGTGCCCAGCCTGCCAGACATCACGCCTAAAACAAACCCACGGTGCTGCAGCCAGCCCCGCACGGCTGCCGGCTCCCCTCCGCCGCTCCCCTGCCCGCACGCCGTCCCGGCAAGGAGGGCGGCAGCTGCCCGGACTCCTGCTGCAGAGGCAGCCAGGCTGGGACGAGGCAGGAGGAACCAGAGATGCTCCAAACCAAGAAGAGTCGCCGTACTCAGAGCTCCTTCCCACAGCCTCCGGTGTCCACCCTGACCTGGGACGGCTCCGGGCCCCCGGCAGCTCCCGAGTCCGGCGTGATGCCAAGTGGTGACTCAGCAGGCAGAGGCACTGTCCCCACCCAAAATCTCAGCACAATTTTTTCCATTACTCAGAGAGTGGCCCAGAAATAGCCCATTACTAATCCGGAGCCGGCGTGCAAAGGCGAGGGGGGTGAGGAGGCTGCGAGCACCACGCTCCGCAGCAGCCGGCTGGGCTGCCCCCGACCGTGCCCTCGCCCCGTGAGCCAACCAACACGACACCAATGCCAGATGCTGGTGGCACTCTGCTTGGGCAGAGATGAGCTCCGCTGCCAGGGATGCTCTGTCACTCAGCAGGACGCGGCCAGTCCCTGGGACAGGGCTGCCCGATGCCAAGGACCTTGCGCTGTTCCCAGATTGTGGGCGGGTAAAAGAGAGTAGAAAACGTGGAGACAATTTGAGGAGGATAGCTTTACTACAACTGCCGGCAGGCCAAATGATTAAAAGGACACGGTCACCCACACCAGACATGGAAATTCAGATTTTAAACTCTGCCGAGCATTAACCACCCTGAGTTACAGCAAAGGGTGCCCAGCCATGTCGGCAATCCAACCCAGCCCATACAGCAACCGCGGTTTTTGGGCGTGAGCAGCACTTTGGGTGCCTCACCAGAGATGCCTCCTGCTCATTCACAGAGATAACGAAAGGGAGCAGCAACCTTGTGCCGGCACCTCCCGCGGAGCGGCACCGCCAAACCCCGCAGGGCTCCCGCGCCCGGCCCTGCGCCCGCTGCTGCGGCAGGCTGGGGTGACACTGGGATGGCCGCGGGTTTAATCCATGCCACCGCTGCCGGCAGTGCCGCGCTGCCAGCACCAGCCTAACCCTGAGCAGGCAGCTCCTTCGGCATGCCAAGAAATTGCAAAATGGAACCAAATTGCTCTGCTCTGCTTTCCAAGCAGCTATTCTAAAGCCATCACCATAAAACCAGCCAGGGCTCCAGGACAGCCCTTCCATTATTGGCCTCTCCCAGCTTCGTGCCTCAAAATGTGAAGTTCCTGCTGGGCAGGAAACAGGGAATTCCTCTGGCAGCAGGATGCGTCCGTCATCCAGCGTCTGCTACGGGATCTCAGGAAACGGCAGAGAAAGATGTTAACGCTTTCAAGAAGGAATTGCACTAGGGACAGAAATCTTTCAACAAACCTCCTTGGCGAAACTCGAGCTCCCCGAGCCGACAGAGGGGTTTTGTTCTAAAGCAGAAGTTCCCAAGCGCTGCTGCTGCCGGCCGCACCCCGGCCGGACCTGTCACACCACCTATCAGCAAAACCAGCAGATTTTCTGTTCTGCCCACAGCCCTGGCCGGAGGCACAACCCTGAAGCCTGGGCAGGGCAGGGCTGGCAGGGATGGAGCCGTGCTGGGAGCAGCCCTTTCATGGGGACACCCCCAGCACTGCCAGCGCGGCAGGGCCAGCTCTCCACCGCCCCTGGGGACAACAGATATCCCACTCTGAACAAAACCTCCTCACCCTGATCGAGCAGAGGAGAGCAGAACAAGGAGGAGGGTCAAGCCTCCAGGCAGCGCTCGCACAGCCCCCAGCATTGCCCCGGTGATGATCTTGGCCAAAGATGGGAGAACAAACCTGGGGCTCGTGTTCCTGCCTTGCAGAGCTGCCACCAAGCATCTCCTCGCAGGCTGCCTGTCGGATGAGCAGAAAATCTTCCTCTGCCCTGGCAGCTCTCTGGTCGCTCCCCTCGGGCTGGAGGCTCAGGGAACAGCCAGCCCGGTGCACGGAGACCCGTCACCCCACAGCCCAGGCACCCGCCCGGACCCCCCGACACAACCACAAAAGGAAAACCACCTCTTCGAACAGATCGAGATCTTCCTGGCATTGCTGCGTCTTCAGCTCTGCTAAACTTTTCAATGGTTTAACAAACCAAAGCATCCAAGTGCTCGGTTGGACTGTTTTGATTTAATTCGTTTGGGAAGGAGCTGGGCTAATGCAACACAGACCGGGCTCAAGGCTAGAACCGCCACGAGGCACGTAACTGCGTTTCAAAAACCCCAAAACACACGCCTTCAGCTCAAACTGCGCAACCTGTAATGCAGACAAGACCTAAGGGAGCTCGCAGCATCCAGAGAGCACGAAACACTAGCAGGGAACACAGAAAATGTTTTCTAACCAGTGCAGCCAAGGACAAGCTGTCTCCACTTCTAAACATGGCCGTGTGTGTGCACAGGGCTGCTGCCACCGCCCGAGCGCGCCAAGCGAGGGCACCTCAGGACAGGACCCCGGAGAGGCGCCACCGGGCAAACTAGAGCCGCTTTGGTCAGCCCCAGGCCACCACTGGCCCTGCCAGAGCCCGAGGGGCCGGGGACACGGGGGGTGCCTCCCTCCGGAGCCCCCCGGGAGCAGCTCTCCTCCTGCCCCACCAACAGCTCCCAGCTCCCATCAGCACAAGCAGGGAGCCCCCCAAAAGTGGGTGCCAAGGCAGCAGCTGCCCCCAAATTAGCGGGAAGGGGACTGAAGGTGTTTGGGGACAGAATGGCAGAGGTACGCGGGTCATTTGCATGCATTGCCAGCAGAAAGCCCCGCAGTGGTGCTTCACAACAGAAACGGTTTTAGCTGGTAGGACTTGCTGGCACAGCTGGTGCAATGAAAAAGAAAGTAAACTTCCAAATTAAAATCTGACAGGTATGCCCATCGAGGGGAATTTAATTTGCCAAGACATCTAAATCACGGCCAAGGTAGCACAGGACAAGGTACCTGGCACGTGCCTCGGGTATCAGAGGGACTCTTACACAGAAGCACAAAAAAGTTCCAAAAAGGGCTTGAAGCGAAGAGCAACGCCAAAGGAAACGCAGCGGCCAGGGCGGAACCCGGGCTCCGAGCTCCCGGGCGGATCTCAGCTTCAAGAGGATCAAAGCGGTGCTGGTTTTGGCACAGCCGCATCTGCAATTTCGGGCTCACGTAGCCCCTGGGCAGGCCAAGCTGTGCGTTTCTGTGTAGCACAGAGGAGACCAGCCTCCAGCCCTCGCTCGCGCCAGCCACCATCGCCCACACCCACCAGCTCCCGCTGCTCGGAGCCTCCCCGTCCCGCCTGCCACCGCTGCCAAAACTCCCCGGCACCCAGCACCGAGGAAAGCGTCGTTATTTAGCCCCGGGAAAGCTGCCTGAAGCTCTTTCTTAAGACCTAGACCTGCCATATCCAAATGACGAGCGACCATCAAAACAGGAGCTCAAACTCAGTGCTTAAGTTTTAGATCTTATACATTTTTTTCTAAAGTTGTGAGCTATTCTTTAGGCAAGATCAGGCAGCCCGGGCTTACAGCACGCTCCAGCGCAGCAGCAAAGGGCAACTGCCCAGACCCAGACCCGGAGCAGAGCGGCCAGGCTGGCTTGTTTTCATTGCTAAATCCCACAAAAACATCCACAAGCAAAACAGAGAAAGGGACTTGGAACAGAAGAATTTTAAAGCCTAAACAAAGCTTGAACCACAAGTGCTTGTGCTTTGTGGGAAAACGCTGCCTACCCTTACCTCCTTTTCCAAAGGACATCATGCCATGTTCTTATTTTACCTCCCGTGGAAGTGCCAGCCTTCCCAGACTCACGGCGGTACGAGTGTCTTGCTGAAAGCTTCAAATACCATGCCACAACCTCAGCAGATGCCTGTGCTCGTGCAATGCCTGACTGCCGCTGCCCCAGGGCCAATCAATATTTGCTAATACATTCCTTACTTTTCATGTCAATACGCCTCTCCAGTGTAAACAGCAAGTTAGGAGGTGAGCCTGGTTATATGCTCCCGATAACCTGTTGGAAGATAGTGACTTGGCTTATTTTCTACTTAAAAAAACGTTTCCCTAGAGAAGCTGTAGCTGTCAGGAACATGGATTCAATTTAAGGTCTGTAAAATCCCACACAGCCTTTAGCTATACTACTTGTAGCTGAGAAGGAGGAGCTGAACATAAATTGAAACTGTTTGGACACCAGAAAGCACTTGGAAAAATGAAAATAAAAGGCAACTGGTCTCAGTGAAATACAGACGGCCAAAGGTGCTACCTCCCCATCTCCCGTTTCACAACCTGAACGCTTTGCCGGGGATGCGGCAGTGCTGCTGCCCGGCCCCGGTGGCCCAGCGGGTCCCCGCTGCCAGCCACCCCTGCTGCGCCCCGCGAAGCAACCCGGGGAGCGCGCTGCCGCTTTCACCGGGGTGTCGAGAGGCTGAGGCTGGATTTAGGGGGTTTGGCGGCCACTGGGAAAACTTGGCTGCCAGATTGTTAGTGCTGGAAAGGGCCGCGCAGTCATGGTTTTGGAATGCTCCCTTGCTCCTACGACATTACACAATTGTTTTCTCCTCCCCTGCAAGCCCCCCTAATATAAATGTTTAAAAATGAGCTCAGCAGTAAGCAAAGGGAACTTTTTTCCTTTTTCTGAAGAAAACACAGAGCAGCTGCTCTGCGAGCAAGGCCGCACGCAGGGACGCTGCTGGAGCGGGGGGATGTGAGGAGGGATGGTGGGACAGGACAGCAGCCCCCAGGCTCTTGCCCCAGCCCGGCCTGGGTCAGTCACTGGTTGGGGGGCAGCGGGGAGCCCCATCTGGGCGGGACCCGCAGGTTGGGACCCACAGCCCAGGGCCGCCCTTGAGGGACAACCCATGGCGGCCAAACTGCCACTGACCCATCCCTGCCCCACACCCAGGGACGCCCACCCCGTCCCGGGCACACCCATCCCATCCCGTCCTGCTGCACCCCACCCAGCCTGGCTGGGGCATCCAACCCCCCTGCCCGGCTCCCCCGGCAGTGCCCCAGACCCCACACCCCACCAGTAACCCCAGACCCCAGCTCCCCCAGACCCCACTAGTAACCCCACACCGTAGTTCCCCCAGACCCCACCAGTAACCTCACACCCCACCAGTAACCCCAGACCCCAGTTCCCCCAGACCCACCAGTAACCCCACACCTTACCAGTACCAGCAACCCCCCATCCCACCAGTAACCCCACACCCCAGTTGCACCAACACCAGCACTGACCACCGGCCACAGTCCCCCGCCCCCCCCCCAGCCCAGCACTGACCCCACGGCCCGCAGTCCCCCGCCGCTCAGCTCCCCCAGCCCCCCGCACCCCCAGCCCAACCCGCACCTCTCTCGCCGCTGCCCCGCTCCCGGCTCCGGCCCCGGCCCCGCAGCGCAGCTCGGGCGGCACCGCCCCGTCCGGGGGCCGCCCGCGGAGGGCGGGGCGGCAGCGCTCCGAGCCGCGCTCCGCTAAGCCGAGCCGAACTGAGCCGAGCCGAACTGAGCCGAGCCGCAGGGCGGTGCCGGGGCCGTGTCCCTTCCCCACAGCGCAGCCCCCAGCCCGGCTGCGCGGACACCCGGGCCCCGTCCCCGCGTTGGCCGCACGCCGCGGGGCAGGGGGGTGCCCGCAGCCCCAGCCCCTGGGCTCCCGCGGGGTTTTTTCCCGTTTTAGGTCGCTGACGCCAGGCCGGGAGAGGGGCGATCCCGGCGCTGCCGGGAAGGGCCGAGCTGCTGCTCCCAAACTCCCCTTCCAGGTAGGACCAATAGCACAGACCACCCCGCGCTTTGCCCCCTAACCAGGAGCCCGCCACCATCGCAGCACCTCTCGAGGAGACGCCTTTCCCCCCGTGAGCCATTATTTATGGCAGCGCCAAGAGCCACCGGCAGCGAGAGGCGAGCTCTGCCAGGGAAGGCAGATCCCAGCAGGGGCCAGCAGCCGAACCCCATCGCACCCCTCCTGCATCCCCCATGTGCTGCCCAGTTGGCTGCTCGCTCCTTGGGGAAGGCCCTGTTTCCCACCATAACAGCCACAGCGGGGACGCGAGGGACATGCCCTGTCCCCAGGATCCCCGGTCCCCTCCGCAGGGGCACTGGCAGAGGGGCCGTGATGCATCAGGCCCCGCACCGAGACGACCCCAGAGCTGCAGGCGGGGGCTCAGGCTCCCCTCGCCCGCAGCGGGCCGCCAGCAAGGGAGGACCGGGCTGCTCCCCCCTGCGCCGCCCCAGCTGCAGGGCTGAGTTGCAGCCGCTCAGCCAGGGAAAGGCGGCCCCAGGGTCCTGGCCCAGACCCAGGCTCATAAACTGCTGCTATTTTAAGGACTCGGAGACAATTTTTCTCAATTTATCAAGCCCCAGGCCAGGAGCTGGTTCCAAAGGAAATGTTTCCTTAGTAAAAAAGGGAACCACAGAGGAAGCTTTAAATGCAGCCTCTGCCTCCTTGCCTTACCCAGCAGCTCCCAGGCAGTGACCTGGAAAAGCAGAACCGGTTCTCAGCCACCGGCATGAAGAGCACTGCGCTGGGGCAACAGGGCTGCGCAAACAAGTTGTGGGATGTGGGGACAACGTGTGTGAGCATCAGGAGCACCGGGGGGAACGGTGGCAGTCAGGGGACGTGTGACAGCTGGCAGCCCACCCTAGAGGCAGGGGGGAGCTGCTGCTGGCTTGCCTGAGCTCCCAGAGAGATGTCCTGCCTCTCCGGCACAGCCACAGCCCTGGAAGCTACAGCCTGCAGAGCTGTGCCGCCATCCACAGCCCACCCCACTCCCTGAAGGAGGGACCCGACCCCACGAGCAGGGAAACCATCAGCCTTTCCTCCCCTCCACTCCCCGTCTGCGTCCTGATGCTGCCTGCAGCGGGGAGCAGGCAGGGAGGGCAGCCCAGGCTGCTGCCTGCTGGTTTTCCATCCTCACCCAAGCCCATCCTCATCCAGCACTTACCAGCCGGGTCCTGTTTTGGGTTATGACCCACCCCACAGCCCTGTCCCTGCCAGGCTGGCCACTGCCCGCCCCAGAGCGCCGTGCCCCTGCGCCAGCCCCGGGCAAACCCAGCCAGCAGCCCCCGCGCAGAGACGGGCCGCACAGCAGCGGTTCCCACTCCCCGTGGGCACCGGAGGGATGCTCCACAAGGTCTGGCCAGCGCCAAGGGCAGAGGGACAGCAGCTCACATGGCTCACTCTGGGCCTGTTTGCTCCCATTAATTACATAAATTAGTCAGAGCTAATTGGCTTTTGGGTAAGTCTTCTTTGCAGGAGCTCTGCCAAGAAAGACTTTGAAATGGGATTGCAAGTGGCAAAACCTTTATTTAAACACAGAGTGCTACGCCAGGACAGGGTCCCGGCCCCAGTACCACTCCCTGCTCCCTTCAGCACGGAAGATGTCAACAGGTTAAAATCTTGCTGGATAACTTTCACTTCCCATTAAGTGCATCCAGTTTATTTACATCTCACTGATTACACGAGACAAACAACATTCACCAGAGGCGACACCTGACAAGAGCTGGCTGCACCCAGCAACAGCAGGACACAAACCCCCGCTGCCACAGAGCCTTTCCAAAACACGGGACCGCAGCCCAGCTTTCCCCATCACCACGCTGCCAGGACAGGATCATCCCTCACGTTTTGGGAGGATGCAATGCTCTGCAGAGGTCCAGGAAACGCATCCTCCAGGTCAGAGGTACGCGCGGTGCAAAATAAGATACTGTGCAGAGATCAACTGCTGCTACAGCTCTGCTTAGCACCAACTCTGAGATTATTAAGAAAAAGGAGGGAGTTGTCTTCCCCCGCCTCCAGTCACAACCAAGCTGCTTTCCTTGGGGGTTTCCAGCCCTCAGCTAAGCAGATCCATGCAGCACGCTTAAGCTGTTAAGCTTGGCTGAATAGGGCTGCTCTGTGCGCAACTGCTGCTCAGCAGTGGCCAACTTAAAACCACTCAAAAATACAGACGTATATTCATACAGACTCCCTACAACAAGAAAGGATTTAGACATTTTCCAGCTCAGCTCCCCAGTTAATAACAAATAATTGGCTCCAGAAACACAGCAGTGATCCAAGGCATGAAGAGGGGTGGGGGCAGAACCCATGGCACAGCCAGTGCAAGTGCAATAGCCCATTCCTTCCCAGGGGCTCTCGGCGCGCCGCAGTGACCCAGTGCCGCCCCATCCTCCCAAACCGGAGACTAAGACAAGGTACGTGGCTGGGACGAAGGCGTGAGGGGCCGGAGAGGGCAAGCACAAAGCTGGGATGTCAGTCGTGGGGCTTGCCCACCACCACACCACCCACAACCAGACTTCTACCGGGCTGAGCATCGCCCAGCTGCCGGCAGGGCTTCACCCCAGGCCACAGCCCGCCCCGGCCCCAGCGCCCAGCCCCAACAGCAGCTTCGGTGTCACCAGTGCAAGTGTCACAGGGTGGGGGGAGAGGAGATGATTGCAGCAGCAAGCACACGCTTCTCCAGGTACAAGTGCCCCACCAGCCCGACGGCCGTCGCACGCTGCTGGAACCAGCGCACCCAGGCCCAGGTGCAAAGGACGCACCGAGAAGCCAGGGAGGATTTAGGCTTTTCACAGCAATCAAGGAAGTGGCAGCATGAAAAAACATCCCTTGACCCCAGTCCCTGCTCTCTGTCCGAGGCCCTTCCATCTCCACCCAGGGCTGGGATGCAGCAGGTGGAGGGGGATGCTCTGGGCAGGGGCACAGACAGAAGCTCCGGGTTTCTTACTCTTCTTGCGGTCGGCTCAGGAAACAAGTGCTCAGGGGAGAGGTGGCCCAAGGCAGCACCCGTGTCCTGCTCCTCTCCATCCAGGCAAGGTGAGCCCCTCCGCCCTGGGGTCTTTAGGCATCATGTGTAGTTGCCTGGGCCGCCCAGAGGGATCACAAAGACAGAAATGTCATCGCCAGAGCCCAGCCTGTCGTTGGCCAGCCGCCAGCCCCGCTCCTTCAGCACCCCTCTGGACCGCACCACCAGCTCCTGGGCCACCATGGTGTACCTGGGGGCAAAGCACAGCAGCTCAGCAGCAACCCCAGAGCCCACAGACTCCCTGATGCAACACACTGCAGCCCCTGGCAAGGAAGAACCTGGAGGAGCAGGAGAGTCCTTTGGAGAGGAGAGATCAGAGCTCAGACATGCACATCCACGGGAGCATTGCCTGCTGCGGAACGACAGCACCAGTCCCAAGGCCAGAGGGACGGGTGGCCACAACGCTGCTCCAAGGAGCAAGGAAGATGTTAGAGCAGGACACGCTCGTCCCGCTGCCCACTCAGCTCACCTGCATGGGTCATTGGGCTCATAACTCGTCAGCACCTCCATCACCACGCCAGCCACCTCCTTGTCGTTGGTGACATCCCAGAGCCCGTCGGTGCCCAAGACCAGAACGTCATCAGGGCAGTGCTCGTACTGCGTGAGGTCGTAAACCCTGACCTGGCAAGCAATGGGGCAAGATGCAAGGGTGAGGGGCAGAGAGGCAGAGGAGGCTCCCAGAGAGCCCAGGCGAGCACTGGCACTGCCCTGAGCCGCTGTGCTGGGCACACCGGGGATCTGGTCACCCTGACCATCTTCGGCCGTTGCAGAAACCCCTGGGCACGGAGTGGCCGGCAGCCAGGCTCACCTCTGGGAAGCAGGACAGGAAAGGCTTGATGTGGATGTTGGAGCTGAACACCTTGAGGTCATGGTCTCCCAGGCCCCGCGTGACCCCAATCGTAGCCATCACCCGAGCCTGGGGAATGACAAAACCAAAAGAAAACTTTAAGCCACTTCATCTCCACTTCCATTCCCAGCTGAGAATTGGTGGCATTGCAGCAGCAACAGCATGAGCAAAAACAGGCTGGAAACCCCCGATTCAGCGAGGGCTGGCGGGAAGCGAGCCCGCACAGTTCCTGCCACAGCACTTCACCTTTTTGCCTTCCCCATAAATAAGCGGGAACTTCAGGTCATCCTCTTCTATCTTTTTGTAAGCCCTGGTTAAAATAAGCCAGAGACAACGTGTCAGCAGGTGAAGGCTTCCAGCACCTCCCCTCCCCGCTTGGGACACAGCATCCCCCAGGATGAGGCCCCTTTGAGACCCGGGTACCCAGCGTGCCACAGCCCCCGTCCCGCAGAAGGGATGCTGGAGCCGGGCGGCCACGTGCAGCGGGACCCCAGCACCGCCTCTTGGCACGGAGCCTCCCATGGGTTGGGGGGTTACCAGCCGTTCATGTTTTGGTCTCTGTACAGCATCTTCTTCCCCAGCTCCTTGGGCTGGATCCTGCGGGGGAACTCGAGGTGGGTGAACTCCTTCCCCAGCAGCTCGGGCCTCAGGAACGCCTGCGGGATGAAGCGGTGGCTCAGCTGCGGGGCCGGGAGAGCAGGAACCATACAGCATCGCCTGTCCCGCCGGCCAGCACCGCCTGCAGCACCTCGCCGGGCACCACCACCGCGACCCACCAGCCTGCCGGGACCCCGGCTGTGGTGTTTTGTGGTGGGGATAACATCAAGCTGCTCTGCTGCAACTCAAACTGCTGGTGGTAAAGCAGCTTCAAATCACCCATCTGTGCTACACCCAGAGGGGAGACAAGAGCTGGGGACAGCCATGCTAACACCCAGCAAGCACGTGAAGCTTTTGCATGGAGAGTTTTGGGAAATAAGGATCTCCAAAAGGGATCAAAACCCAACAAATTCCAGGAGAAGCTGGAATTTGCCCAGGAGGAGTCAGAGCCACAAACTTCCCAGGACCCCAGGCTCAGCACAGGGCACAGCACTCGCCCGAGGAAAAGAGCCGATGGGTCTTTTCAGAAACTGTGTCCCGACAGCGGCCGTGATGAGGGATGAGAAGCAGCACAGGGCCCCTGCCCGGGGCAGCATGACAGCCCCAGGGCCTCCTGGAGCACAGCATGCAGGGGACCAGGAATAGGGACAGCACTGGAAAAATGCAGATGGAGGAAGAAAGAGCTGAAAGAAAGGAGGAGAGCCCTTGGGAACATGGGAGTTTGGTGCAGAGGCATGGAGAGCCCCGTCCCGCTCTGGGGGGGGGGGGCCTGACCACGGTCTGGACACGGTGCAGGGGAGCAAGTGTGTGCCTGGCCCCCTGCCTGCGCCCTGCCCATCGCAGCCGGCTGGAGAGGATCCCACTCACAGCGGTTTCCTCCTCTCGGTCATTCAAAAATAGATTCAGGCAAAAATGCCTCAGTGTTTTTCCAAGCACATTGCAAGCCGGGAAATCACATCCAGCAAGACCTCCTCCAACACAAACGCCTCCTCCTCTCTGCTGCTGTCAGAGAGGTCTTTATAACCTTAAAAAGCCTCCCTGTGTGGCACATGGGGGTTTGTCCAGGCCAGGCAGGAGAGGGAGCTTTCAGGAAGAAAGCTACAAA
This sequence comes from Platalea leucorodia, assembly GCF_965183815.1. Taxonomy (NCBI): domain Eukaryota; kingdom Metazoa; phylum Chordata; class Aves; order Pelecaniformes; family Threskiornithidae; genus Platalea; species Platalea leucorodia. Next base: position 4,392,359 of record NC_138841.1, read on the forward strand.
CCCGCTGGCACACGTCAGCTCCCTGCCTCCCCAGGGAGCAGCCGGGGAAGAAACTAGGACTCGGCGCAAGGGCTGCAGCTCCTTCGACCGTGCCAGGGAGCACGACGCGTGGAGGGAGCAGAGCCGCGCTCCTCCCGGTCACTGCGCAAGCCAGCCCAGTGCTCCTGCAGCAGCGGCAGGCGGGCGCCCACCCCGGGCAGGCGATGCTCCCCTTTCCCCAGGCAGGAGCAGGACAAGATGGACCGGATTGGCTCCATGCAACCGTGCCAAACCGGCCCCGTGCCGAGAGCCTGGGATCCCCAGGTGCTGGCCGGGCCAGGCTCGCAGGCACGGCCCCTCACGCTGACCCCGCAGCAAACCAGGGCTCCACCAGCCACGAGATGCCCCCACACCAGTGAGCCAGGGCAGCTCCCCGCATCCCAGCGCCTCTCCCCAACCCAGCGAGCTGACTGGGATGGACAAGTGCCATCAGCAGGTCCCAGCTGTGGGGCTGCCCTCATCCCCGAGGACCCTGCCAAGAAGGCAGCCTGGCAGGCAGCGGGGGGGGGCTGGGAAGGGGCTGGGAGGTGGTTCAGCAGGAATGAGGTTAGAAGAAAGGTCTTTCTTACTAAAAACTGCAGCCTCTGCCTCTCTGTCTCTGGAGTAAACTCCCTGGACATTGGAATGATTTCCCCATTACGGATGATAATGGCCCTGCAATGAAACATGGAAGGATGAGATTAGAGAGGAGGAGAGGAGACGTGGCAGGGGAGCTAAGCCTGGCTCTCGGGGCTGGTTCCCTGCACGGCTGCCCAGGCGGTGCAGCCCCTTCCCCTCTGCTGCCTGCCCTCTTCCCAGCCCCGAGCCGGGGGCTGCTTGCTGGCTCCGCTGCAGCTAAGCCCCCCTGGCCCCACCGCCCCCGGGGCGGGCAGGGCAGGCCTCCCTCCTCCGCAGGACAGGGGCAGGGAGGAAGAGAAAATGGAAGAGAAGCATGGGGCAGAGGGGAATGAAGCAGAGCAAACCAAAGGATAGGATATGCTTAGAAAAGGAGCAGCACAAAGGTGGCGAACTCTCCTTTAGAGGGGAGCCACGCACGAGACGGGCAGAAATCGCCAGCAGCAGGACATGGGTGCAAGTGCCCGGCCCACACCAGCACTGCGGGTCGCTGCTGGGACCGGTCCGATTGTTTGATGTGTTAAAAAAAAGTAAAAGTCTGATTATGAGATGTTTCTGGATGTCATGGGGGGAACTGAGGATCTCCAACGCTGGTGGCCCAGCTGTCCCACCTGCTGTCCTGCCTAGGGCCGCGGGTCTCCTCCAGGGATGCAGGACCTGGCTGGGCCAAACTCTGGCAGCATCTGATGCCAGAGGAGGGAACACAGACCCTTGCTCAGAGGCATGGTTACAGCCTCGGGACCCTGCGCACGCTGCCATCCTGCACAGCTGGTGCCTGGCCGCTGCTGCCATGGAGGGGCCCCGCACCCAAAAGTGGAGGCATGAAGAGTCTCCTCCTCCTCTGTCTCAGAGCTGGAAGCACGTCCTCCAGCCTCAGACAATTTACCAGAGCCTGTATTTGCTGGCCTGACACTGCTGAGGACAAGCTAACCCTGCAGCAAATACAGGGCAACTCAAACCAGCTTCACCCTCAGCATACGGTAGACTTGCCTTCCTGCCATTGCTTGGGGGGTGCGAACACACCCAGGCGCAATTACAGTAACGCACCCAAGGAAATGCAGGTATCGGTCAAAATCCTTGGGCTCCAAGCTCCTGTGGGACTTGTCTGCACACAGATTTGCATGTCCTCCTTCTGAAAAAGTTTACTGGTATGAAGTGTGCCCTAAAATGACGTCTTGCACATTTCTGAAAGCTTTGCTGAGGGCAATTTTCACTCCCCAACTCACAGCCCAGGGCAGCGCTGGCACCAAGGGCTGCGGTGTGATCCAGAGCCATCTGGGAAGCAGACGGGACACTGCCGGGAAGGCAGGGAGCAAGTCCCAGACTCTGGGAGGTGATTCTGCAGCCCGCTCTGTGCACCGGGCAAACACAGAGATCACGGCAGGGCACGCTGTCCCCGGGGCGTGCGGGCAGGCAGGGGGTGGCTCTGCCTGGTCCTGCTGCCTCTGCCCTCTCCAAAACAGCCCAGCTTCAGGGATGGAGCTGGGTGCTCCTCGCCAGCCATGCCTCCAGCACGGCCCTGCTCTACCGGGGTGCTCCCCGATTACCGGGCGAAAGGTGGGGGCTGCCCGGTGGGGCTGTACCTGCTGTCACCGGCATTGGCCACGTAGAACTTGCCCATGAGGTAGACGGCAGCCAGGGCGCAGCAGCCCCCGGACAGGCGCTGGGACGCTCGCTCCCGCTCGATCTGGTCGTCCTGTGGAGACAGAGAGCGGCTCCAGGCAGGTCAGGCAGGCGGCCCCGTGCCAGCAAGCAAAGCTGCAAGCAGCCCAAAATAGCGCCTGGCTGCTCCAGCAGCACCTCGGCTGCTGGCCAAGCTGAGACCCCGCTCCAGGTGAGGAGCAGCAGCCAGCCGGGGCCCAGGCACCTTCCCCCACGCAGCCCAGGGGCAGCTGCAGGGCTGGGGGGGCAGAGGGGTCCTGCGGGGCAGCTGACACGGCTTCACTGGGGCGGTGGAGAGGGCAGGAAAGAGCAAGACAGGAGGGGAGCAGCTGGGACTGCTGGAATGAAGTGCAACGAAGCCCTCTGCACCCACATGGGGCCAGAGCCCAAAGCCTCTGTGTCCTGAACCCCCCAAATATGGGAGAGCATCGCAGCACCCTCTCCAAGACCATCCTGCTAGGAGCCCTCGCTGCAGCCCCCTCCTTGCTGCAGAGCTGCCTTTTGCCAGAGGGGACAAGCCAATGCTGACACAGACAGAGATGCTCCCGGGGGATACCTGGGCATCCCTGCAGGCGGGGGCAAACTCACCATGTGCTTAAAGGCGTTCTCGATGGCACCGATCACCAGGCTCTCATGAGAGACGGCTTTCTCCAGGTGAAACCGCGGCACAGCATCGTTGGGGACCTCCCCGTTGTCCTCTGCGAGGGGCACCCGGCCCGGCTCCACAGGGCTGGCCCTCGCGTCGTGCGGGAGGCAGATGGGAGGCGGAGAGGGGTCCTGCAGGATGTCCACGAGGTCCCGGAGCTGCTCACAGATGTGCAGGTGAAGCCTCTTGGATGCCATGACAGCAGCACCGCTGCCTGCATGCCCATCAAACAAGGCCCAGTAGTGGAAATAAAAACCCTTCCTGCCCTGCAGGGAGAGACAGGAAGGTTTAGCGAGCCTGTGAGGAAGCAGATGGGACAGGGAATTTGGAGCAGCTGGGGTCACCAGCTGAGGACAGCGACACGGGGCTTTGCCTCCGGCTCGCAGGTCCCAGGCCAGCGCGGGCAGGAGCGATGCGGGCAGTTGATCAAGGGTGTCTGGACACAGCCGGTCCCTGGCTCGAGCCCAGCCCTGCGTCAGAAACCTCGTGCTGCCAGCAGCGCGTCTCCGGCAGCCGGCTCCTCCGAAGGGGAGGCATGACAGGGCCAGCATGGCAGCCACCTCTACAGCCCACTGGGGCACGCGGGCCAGCGGCCTCCCCAGGCCAGTGAGCCCTGGCGCGGGCCGGTGAGGATGATGGCAGGAGCTGGCAGGGAGCAGGGGCAGCTGGTCTGGGACCCGAGGGAATCCCCGGTGCGCACGCACCGCCACGTGCCCCATCTCGCGCCCTGCCGCTGGGCACCCTCCCTGTCGTGTCCCTGCCTGCGCACGCCGCCCCGGCTCTCACCCCGTCCAGCTCCCCGCCATCTTCCCTGGACGGCAGCCGGCCCCTCGGGCTGGGCCTCCTCTCCACAAACACCACCTCGCAGCACGCCTGGTCCTCGTTGTGCTGGCTCTTCCCCGCATTTATCACCCTGCCAGGAGGAAACAAGGTATAAAGGCTCTTTCTTTCACACCATGCTCCACCCCGCAGCACCTCATCCCCCCCCCCCCCCCGACCCCCAGGTCCCCGGGGATGCTCTCCGCAGTGCTCCTGCCTTGTCTGGGGCAGCAGCAGCCAGGCAAGGAGACGTCCCAGACCAGTTGCAGGCGCTGATCTGGGGCCAGCGGCAGTACTCCCTCCCACCAGCACAGCTGGGTCCAGGGGAGAGCAGCCATCCAGGCATCCACCGAAGGAGGCGACCAGAAAAAGCTGGGTTTTTTGCTGCAGGTCCCTAGCACTGCCCCAAGCACAGCAACTGCCTGAAAACCTGCACCAGCCTCAACATCCCCCCCCCCCAGCCCCGCCAGCCAGGACTCATGGACACTCAGCAAAGAGATTACAGCCTCATCCATGTCCCATCACACCCAGCACCTCTCAGAGGGAGCAGATGCCGCAGGGAAGGAGGAGAGAAGGTGATGAAGATGAAACCAGCAGAACTTTTGCAAAAAGATTCAGACTAACTTTTCACAACCTATGCTGGCAAAGCAGATTGCAGGTCTAGATTGCAAAACCTGCCTACAGGAGGAAGCAGTAAATATGTACAACAGGATGAGCTCTTTGGGCACAGACTTCTCAAGTGGTTTGCAGAAAGACGTTTCGGGAGATAGAAGAGAAGTCTTGCTGCTGAGCAGAGGGTGGTTTTTGCTCTGCGTACTCCTACCTCAGTATCTCCTGGAGCAAATTAACATCTCAAAAATCTCCCTAGGACATAGGAAGATCACCTTGAGCAAGGGATGGGGGGGCAGACTGACAGCACTGAGCAGCAAGGGTGGCCTGCAAAGCCTGACCTTCCCCACCTGCCTTCAGTTAAGGGTGAAACTGGCAGCGAGTAAAAGGAGAAGAGAATCAGGCCCTTGAAGGGGAAGTCGAAATCAGGTCCCACTCCCAAGACAGCTTCAATTCCCTCCTCCCCCCGAGTCCTGCAGAGCCGCAGCAGTTCCTTCACCCCCCGGTGTCAGTTCCCCATCAGTGACAGCGGGTGCCGAGCAGATAAACGCAGAAAACAAAAAAGACAGGAGAGCTTGAAAGCCTCGGGGACGGGTAAGAGCATAAACCCACGCTGACGGCTTTCCCATCAGCAGGCATTTAAAGAGCAAGCTTCCCATCTGCTACTTCGGAAGAAACCGGCTGGCTGCGACCCACTTTAGTCCCGAAGGATCCTGCTCCGGGGCCGAGCGCTGCCAGTCCCACCCTCCCCGGGCTGCAAAGCCCCCGACCGGAGCGCGTCCAGCTGCGGGGAACCCCGGCCCCGGGGGCGCCCCAGACCCCGCTCCCGGCCCCGGGGGCGCCCCCGGCCCCGCTGCCGGCCCCAGACCCCGCTCCCGGCCCCGCTGCCGGCCCCAGACCCCGCTCCCGGCCCCGGGGCCCGCTCCCGGCCCCGGGGGCACCCCAGACCCCGCTGCCGGCCCCAGACCCCGCTCCCGGCCCCGGGGGCACCCCAGACCCCGCTGCCGGCCCCAGACCCCGCTCCCGGCCCCGGGGGCACCCCAGACCCCGCTGCCGGCCCCGGCCCCGCTCACTCGGCGTAGCCCGTGCTCCAGGGCAGGCGGCGGCGGCCGTCGCGGGGGCTCTGCACCGCCCGGCCGGCGTGGTCGTCGGCTCGGCGGAGCTCCTCGGGTGTCAGCTGGAGGAAGGCCGGCCGGCAGAAGGAGGTGGCCGCCGCCGCCCCCTCGTCCCCGCCGCGGGGCTCCGCGGGGGGCTGCCCCCCCGCCCCCAGCCCCGCCACCAGCTGCGCCACGGCGGCGCGCACCCGCAGCAGCATGCCGAGCCCGGCTCAGCTGAGCCGAGCCCAGCCGAGCCCAGCCCAGCCCGGCCGTGCCCGCCGCCCCGCCCCGCGGCCCGCCCCGGCGGGGAGGGAGCCGCCGCTCAGCGCATCGCCCCGCGGGTGCTCGGTCGGCGAGGCGGGACGGCTCCCGGTGTCTCCCGGCCCAGGGAGAGCCCCCCCCTCCGCGGGGAGTCACCCGAAACGCGGCGGGAGCTGCCAGCCCGGCCCCGGGGGCTGAGCCGGAGCCGCGCAGCGCGGCGGCCCGAGAGAAGCCGCCCTGGGAAAGTCTTTTACCGGCTGCGGGAGGCAGAGGGGCAGCGGCGAGATGGGGCTGTGGGAGAGACAGGCTCGCCCTGCCCACGCGTGGCTCTTCCCCGTCCTGTGCTTTGCCGGCAGATGGGTGTCCTGGCTGGGTCTTCCCAGGGCTCCAGCAGAGCCACCTACTCCGATGCGACATCCCCTTCCAGTGTCAGGCGCTTTGTCACTCTCCCTGCGCTCATCGGTGAAACCCAACCCACCCGCGGCCATGCCGGGCTATTAATAAAGAGCCAGGCAGCGGAGGAGCAAGGAGTTAAGGAGAGAGGACTGAGAGCCGGATCTCTCCCTTCCACCCCGGCTGCTGTACCCCAGCACTGCTCAGGATGCGGATTTAGCTGACCCAGAACAACACATTCCCACGGGCTGGGAGAGGAAGATCTGGCGGTTTAAACAGCATCGCTCGCACAGCCCGACCTCAGCACCTCCCTGCCTCCGAGTTCCTATGACAACAAAAAAACTGCTGAATAAACACAGTATTCGCCTACTGTAAAGCAAAATTGAGGCTATTTCCTCAGCCTTGTGTGCCTCAGTGCTCTCAGCTCCCCAGAGGAACCATTCACTCCTTTCCAGGCACGGCTTCTGGGCTGCAAGGTCAGAGCAGAAGCAGGGCTCTCGCTGCCAGCTCTGTAAAGCCTCCACACTTTAGCTGCCACCTTCCTCAGGCAGAGCTCTTTTAACTGCACCGGACTATTCAGATCACTTTATAGAAGTTATTCTGTACCCCCTATATTCTCACCTTCTAATCCCTACCTTTAAGCTATTCAACAGCCTGACTTTTTAAGATCCTTACACTCCCACATCCCCTTTCCCACTCTGCTTTCTGCTCACACACCCCTATTTGAAGCTGCTGCTTCATGTCCTGCCTTGCTTTGCACCCACTGCTCACCTGGGTGCCCCAGCTGTTGCTCGGCTCCAATTAAAGTGTTCCCTGATAAATATGGCCCTGCTCCCCCATTATAGGTGCTACAAGACTGAGAGAGGGCTGGAAGAAGCTCTGACCTGTAGCTCTTTGCATTAGAAACCTAAATAAAATGTAGGCAGGTTTGTTAGCAGATTTATGTATGTTTCTTTATTGCATCTTGTATTAGCGGGTCAGATTTTATCATAGCATCTTATCATTGATTGTAGTAATCCCTGAGCTCCCCTATGAGTTGCTGTGCTGCCAGCACCGAGCTGCCCAGGTAAGATCATCCCCCTGCTTGGAGCTTTTGTTCCTCTGCCTCCTCACAGGACCTGTGCCCCCTTCCCCAGCAGGAGCTCTGTGTTCTTGTACCTCGGGGTGGGCCACAGCCGCCCCCAGCCCCTCGCTGCTCCTCCAGCACCGCCGCGCTCCGCCACCCCTTGGTCCTGGGGCCAGGCTCTGCCCGGGGGTGCGCAGCGGCCGCTCCCCCCGCGGCAGGAGGGCGGCCTGGGGGGCCGGGAGGTGGCCAGGAGGCGGCCAGGGGACAGCGGGGGGGGCTGCAGGGAGCCGAGGAGGCGCTGGATGGCGACACAGGCTGTGCTACGGCCCCGGGAGCCCGGCCCGCCCCGAGGGCGCGTCCCGCCGCCGCCTGCGCCCGGGCCCCCGGGTGAGGACGCGGGCGGGGAGCGGGCTGCGGGGGGCCGACCGACAGTGGCCTCTCCTGGGAGGGGCAGCGGGGGGGGGAAGCCCAGCTGCCTCGGAAATAGTCACGCACCAATTACTTTGCAATTCCCTGGTTCTTTCAGCTTGGTGCAGCTGAGCTGCTCTGGGTTTATCACAGTCAGGGGCCAGGGAGCCCCGTGGTTTGGCTGGGTTTGCAGCCCTGGTTTGCGTACAGGTTACGCAGCTTCATGTATTTCTGGCGCTGGCTCCCTATCTTTTTCCCCGCAGCCCTCCAGTGCCTTCTGGCTGTGTGTGCATGCTCTGGCAGCTGGGACCCCCGAAGGGCCAGGGCAACTGGGAGCCTTGGGGCTGCCCCAGCATGGCCAGGAGCTGTGGTGGGCAGGGGAGCAGTGGGCTGGGGCCCACTGGGAGCACCCATGCCAGCCTGGAGGCCAGCACCCCTCCAGTCCCTCTCCAGCAGCCCGGGGTCCTTCACTCCAGATGCCTTCCTCCTTATGGCATCTCTGTCCTGCTGCTGGTCACGCAGGGGGGTCTCAAACATTATGACTGCAATATCCTTTGTGTTATTAAGGTTGAAAATCACCGGATTCCCTGGGGAATGTTTCTCTCCTCTGTAGGGCTGCCAATCTGCCCCATACTGCTGAGTCACCAGGATGCTTTCCTCAGAAAGAACGAAACGGCAGTTTCCAAAATGACTTCTGGGTAAGGCTGATCCTGTTTCATATTTGTTGTTTCCGTTACGCTAAGCACTGTACAGAAAGAATGGTCTGACATAAAAACACTCTGCAAGAAGGCTCCCTGAAACAATGCAATGCTAATAACTGTTTTCCAAGAACGAGGGCTGCATTTCCTCCTATTCATCCTGCCTGCCAGTTCGGTGTGAAGTCTGCGGGCCTGGTGTTCCCCTCCGCGAGGCTGCCCGGCGTGAGACCTGTGCGCGGGCCTGGGGACGCGGTTATGGACTGAGTCAGACTGTCAGCCTGGGGAGGCGAATGCCAGTAAATGGCCACTGCAGATGACGGGCTCTGCCCTCTGCCCTCCCCACCCTTCCTGGCTGGTACGCCCGTACCGTCCCTGCCCCTCCATCTCACCCAAGGCGTGCGTCCCTCCCTGCCTGAGCGCAGGACCAGGCACTCGCCCTCCGTGGGAATGGCTTCAGGTGAGCCTTCGATGCTTTACTGGCAGACCTGCTGCCCTGTGTGATTCCTACCAAAGCCACCAGCTTTCTGCTTCCAAACTCAACTCTGGAGATGCTTCTCCACCCCCAGGCTGCACGGAGCTCTTTTTAGCAAAATGAAATGGCAGTAACTGCCCTCCAGTGGGGCGGACTTTCTCCTGCAGCCTCCAGAGCTGTTGGGATTGCTCAGGCTGATCCAAACCCAAGGTTTCTCTGTAGCTCAGCATCATTTGAGGGTTTCTGCTGGACCTGGACACTGGTGTTTCCTTCACTTCTTCAGCTGGGTGCCTCTGGGCCCACAGCTCCAGGGAGAGGATAAACTCTCAGGTCCTCCCCTCCCTCCCCAATCCCCGAGGGTTTGCCTGTGCAGAATAGAGGGGATGTAAGGTTATGACATCTTTTCTGTTTCTGAACAAAGCTATGTGAAAATGGTAATGAAAATGATTCCTTTTAATTTCTAGGGGGCGACTGGGGATCAATTTTCCAAAGCCCTTTTTAAATTAAAAGCTTTGTTTCAAAGGAGTGGAGATTTAATTCCTTAAAAACAAACAAACAAACAAAAAAACCCCAAACACCACCATTTTTCTTTGAGAAGAGCAGCCCTTTTGCTGGTCCTACCTGTCTCTGCGCAGGGCAAGAGGAGCTGCGCTCACCAGGGCAGCACCACGTGTGCCTGAGGAAGAAGGGGCTGTGCATGGGGAGCAGTGGGGCCAGCCCGCCACCATGATAAACACCGATTTAAAAACTAGTAACACAGGAATCAGGCTTAAATTATGCTATTTTGCTTACTTTCTTGTGCAACTGCTTAGCATTAAAAAAAGCCTTTCTAAGTTTCGTCATTCGGCTATGTTGCTGGGCCCCAAAGGAGGTAGGATGAAGCCAGGGATATTTCTTTGTGAAAGAATGACATGTTGGTGGCATTTAAGCCAGAACAGAAGTAAATTAAACACCTAGATCATAAAAGTACCAGAGGATGTTTTGAAATAGGCTCTTTGCAGCAGTGCATTAGCTGGCTGCACAGCTTCACTGTGTAATGAGCAATATATTAATTTATAATTAGTGTAATACAGTGAAGCTCAGCAAATAGCTCTGTGCACTCTGGATAATTCATCAACAGAAGCAGCAGCTCTTAATGGTTTCCAAGGTTTGCCTGTCCCCTGTAATTGGGAAGTTCAGAATTTACTGTTATTTCTTTTAAGGGATAATTTGATTGCAACCACACATCTTTATTCCTTGTCTGTTCCTGCTGAAGTGCTTTTGGAGTGCTGCAGCTCGGGGTATGTGACCTTTCTGCAGGTTGTTGCAGGCAGTGTTTTGCAGACCAGATAACCTGGGCTTGGTGCAGATTTCCTGCAGGCTTTTACCCTCGCCTCTCCCTGCTGCGGAGCGGGGGTCAGCAGCTTCACCGCCTTGGGTCACTCGGCTTTTCCCCCTCTGCCAAATCTGCCTTATCCCCTTCACAGCGCCTGAGGGACCTTCATCCTAAATTCTGCTCTCAAAGGCTTCGTGAGTCTCCTGTTCTCATATAACATCACCTGACAGTAGAAATACAGGAGGACAGTAATAAATTGTGTGATAACAAGGCTAATTGGCATTTATGGAGCCTTTGGGGATTTTATGTTTCAGTTTGGAAGCTCAGACCCCCATCCCAGAGGATGCAGGGACCTGCTGGAGCGGGACTCATCCCCGCCTGCGTGGCGGGTGCCCAGGCTCCCCGGAGAGCCTCCCTCCTGCACCGCTGTATTGTCAGCCTGGGAATCCGCACTGAAATTCCCTGGTGTCAGCAAAGTCTTCTAAAAAGAGAACAAAATTCTCAGGGCTGGGTACTCTGTGCTGAGACAGCCTGGAGACGCCGGTGCCTCATCGGAGGAAGTGGATAAATAAGCTTGAATCTTCATGCAGTGACCCACAGAAAACGGGACGTGACAAATCTTCCCCAGGAATAAAATGTCAGGAGTTCTGCTTTTTCCAGCTTTAATAAAATATTTTGTATACCTCTGCCTATTAGCAGCTGCAGGTAAGTTGATCGCACTGAGGATTTAAAGTCTTCTGGTGTGCCCATCTGTCTCGGTGGAACCATCTAACCCAAGCCCTTGCCGTAAACCCTGAGTTTTCCTCCTGGGGACGAAGCGGGTCGGTCACCTGGAGAGCGCAGAGGGTTCCAGGTGCGTCGGCAGCCATCCAGCCATGATTTCTTACATGGTAGCAGCAGTGTTCATCACTACGGTTTTTTTTTTCCCCCCAATGTGGTTCCTTTCCTTGCCAAACTTGTCTTCTTATGGATACTAAGAACTTTTTTCCCCCACAGTATAATAATGAGCTTCTTGAAGAGTCGCAGCCAGGGAGGAGAGCGATGCTGAAGGCTGCTGCGGGACAGCCGAACAAGAAGTCGGGGGGAGGAGGAATTACCGTGTTCACTTCCAGCGAAATTTAAATGAAAACAGTTTTATTGAAGTCTTAATTCTTCCCCTGCATCGAAATGCTGTGATCTGGAAAGCAGCAAGTTTGTGTTTCTGTACCATTACATCAATAAAGAGTTTGATTTTTTTTTTTGTAGGCTTCCTTATTGAATAATCTGGCCTAATTTAATTGGAATTTGGTTGGTGTGAAAGGTAGTTTTGATTGCATTTGCTCTTGATCATTTCCATTAAAACTTTGTGATCTGAAAAGTAATGTTTGTATTTACTTATCATAGCAGTAGAGACCTGAATTGGCAGGCTCTCTGTCAAATTACCTGATGAATATAAACACCAGATTTAATTTAGTTTCACATTGATTTTTGCCATTATTAGTAAAACCCTCTGATCTGAAGAATGAGATGCTTGTATTTCTGTAATATCTTATTACTGGGGTTTGGGTTAATCTTGTAGAGCTTTTACCTTCTCTTTTGAGCAACCAAGTCTTGTTAATTGGAATTTAACATAAGGCAATTTTAACTCTAAAAAGCGGAGGAAGATGAACTCAGTTCCCTTAGATAAAATAGCAAAGAAACCTATTCTTATCATGGGCCTCTTAAAACTGGGAGTACCTTCCACTGGCTGCCTATGTGCATTTTGGGATGACTCTTCCCCCAGGGAAGAGGCCGAGGGCTCAGGTCCCCCAGGAGCTGGGGGGGACGATGCTGGCTGAGCCCTGCTCTCTGCTTTCACCAGCGCTAATTGGTTTTACTGCTCCAAACTAGAGATGTCCTAAATCAAACCAGGATTAAAGAGGGAGAAGTCTGGGCTTCTGCTGTGGATGCACAAAGGGGGGAGAAGCCTTCCTTGGTGGGGGAACCTGTCTCTACCCTGCATCCTTTTCCAGAAAAAAAATGGAAACACCTGATGTCAGGTGCTGCAGAGGCACTGAGAGGCTGTGGTTTGCTCCAAGTGGCTGCAGAAATCCGCTTGGATCAGGGGAAGGAAAACAGGCCAGATGATGAGGCTTGCCAGAGGCACGGGGAGCCAGAGGAGCAGGAGCCCCGGCTCTGGGAAGCGGGATGGGCTGGGACCTGGTGCACACCAAAGCCACAGGCGAGGGTGCTGGGTGACGGCAAGGAGCTCGGCTTGGTGGTGACCTGCGATGTCGCTGGGCGTGCAGGCAACGAGCTGCTGCTCCGGCCGCGCTCCGGGGCTGCAGGGCTTGTACAGACCTGGGGGCCAGCGGGTGCCTGGGGAGGACGGCCCCAGGGCGGCGCTTTGCTGGGGCTTCCAGCAGAGCCCTTTCCCAGGGCGGGTGCCCAGGTGGGGAGAGGGGGAGCACAAAGGCTTCGGTGATCTCATGGAAGGAAAATTGGTGTGAGATTTGCAAACTGCCCACGTGTGGTTTCTCTGAACAGCTGCCATCTATCTGTAACTCGGGCTGGTCTTGGAAATCATTCAGTGCTTCCAGCTGAGACGTGGCTTGGAAGGCCCAGGAATAAACTGTGAGATGTCTTCAAAAAACAAAGGCTTTCATCGATATGCAAACGGTTTTCAGTAAAGCGAAGAAAATGAGTTCTATGTAATTCTAGCCTCTCATCTCAGCTGTCCTGAGGCTGTGGGACTAACTCCTGGACCTTCTCTGTGCTACACACCGATGGCAGCAATTGTGAAAATTCAACGCTTGCTTTTGCTGTTGCCATTTTACAGCCTCCTGCTGCCAGCAGCACATGCGGAGCTGCGTCCTGGGGTGCCCCAGCAGGGGTTTGTTGGGCCAGTATAGAAGCTGCTCTGGGGAAACAACCAACCCCGGGCTGGGGTCTGGGTCCCCCGCGTCAGGCTTCAGGGTCTCCTGCAGAGCTGGGTCCAGGCCGGTACTGGTATTTTGGCAGTTCTTGGCTCCAGGAAAACTACGAGTTTTGGTGGGTTGACACTGAAGCCCGGCTTATTTTGAGAAGGAGAGCGCTGCAGGAGTGGGGCTGGGAAGTCTGTCCGTCTGTCCCCACACCATACAGGTACTCCATATGTACTATGTGTACCATACTGCTACAACCACTTGCCCACCGGGGCCATCGCACGGTTTTTTGGGGGAGGAAAATTGGTTTCCAGGTAAATCAGCTCTGGCCAGTCCTCCCTCCTGGCCACGTTAAGGGGCACCGGGGCGGGGCAGCGCTCCTCCCGGAGGGCCCGGCGGGGGGCTGGGTCGGTGCGGAGCCGGGTGCGGAGCCGGGGACCGCCGGTGCCGGTGCCGGTGCCGGGGTGGCGGCGGGCGGCAGGCGGCGCTGCGCCCCTTCGCGGGCACCGGGGCCGCTCGGCTCCGCGCCCGCCGCCCCCGCCCAGCCCCGCACCGAGCCGAGCCGAGCGCTGCCGGCGCCGCCGCCGCCCGGCGATGCCAGCGGCCCCCGGCCGCAGCGGCCCGCGGAGGCGGCGCTGACCGGGCGGAGCGGGGGGACGGCGGCCATGGGCAGCGGCGGCCCCGGCCCGCACGGACGGCAGCGGCAGGTACGCGCGGCCCGGACGGAAAGTTTGGGGCGGGAGCGGTGGGACGGGACGGGACCCCCGGTGCCGAGCGCGGCGCAGCGGCAGCGCCGTCGGGGCCCCGCGTCCCTGCCCGGTCCCCGGCCGCCGCGCCCGTCCCGCTGCGGGCTGAGCCCCGCCGGGGGTAGGGCCGTTACCGGCCGCGGAGCCGGGGCGGGGGGAGCCCCCGGGGGCACGGGGCCGGGGCTCCGCAGCGGGGTGCGCTCCTGGCCCGGCCCGGCCCGGCCCGGCCGCCGCACGTCGCCGCTGGGCTGCAGCGTGTCCCGGTCCCGCATCGCGCCCCGGGGCGGGGCGAGGCTCCCCGGGCCCCCTCGGCGGCCCGGTGCGGGGAGCGGGGGGCTCGGGCTGGGCTTCGCACTAAGTTTCTCCGAGCCGGCTCCTGCGGTGTGCGCGGTTACAGGTGCCTCCAAAAGACGAGGTCACCTCCGGCCCCTGTCCGCCCTGCGACGGGGGGCACAGTGCCCGCGGAAGGGGGTGCTGGCCCCGAGCGGGGCCTGGGTCTGGCCGGGTCCTGCTGCGGGGGTGAGTTCTGGCCAGGGGTGCGGTTTATCCCTGGTGAAACGATTCCGCCAGCCCTGGGAAGCCACTTGCAGTTTTGGGAGGTAAAGCACTGCGGGAGAGCTCCGAGGTTACAGCAGCCAAAAATGCTTCTTCACCCTGGAAGGGGAAATCAAGACCAAACGTCGCTTTCCTTTGGTGCGAGCTGCCTCTGCAGCCGAAGCTTCAGGCAGGACAGGATGGGACGCGGGCTTCAGTCATCATCTACTTTGTTCCTCTCTGCTCTAACTCCTTCGGCTGGGGTGGATTTGCTTCGGGTCGATGCCAGGCTGGAGTGGGACGGGGCGCTGGCGTCCTGCTGCCTCGCGGGGTGGCTCGAGGGGTGCGGGACAGGGAGCAGCTTGCACGGGCTGGGTGTCCCCCGCACCCGCGAGGGGAGGCTCAGTGGTCCAGAGGAGAGCATCAGTTGTACCAGTCCCGTTCTGGAGACCGGCAGGAGCGGATCCGTGCCATGGTGTTGGGCAGGGAGCAGGAGTCCCCTCCTCCTGCTGGTTAGCCATCCCTTTTGATGCAGTGTGAGGCTTGGGGGGCTATTCAGTGTGCAGGCGCCCTTGCCCTGGGAGAGCTCGTCTGTGCTGGGGCACCCACACCCCAGCAAAGAACCTGCACAGGTGAGATGTTGTACCTCCTGGGAAAACAATTTGAGCTGTCAAGTCCTCTGTTTTCCTCCACTGACAAGGCTGACTGAGCTGCTGTTGACCTTGGGTTTCAATGCCTCTGATAAGTGGCCGCGCTCTGCCAGAGAGGTTCCTGGCACTGGATGAGTCTGAGGTTCGAGCTGTCAGCAGAGCCGACCTTCAAAATGCCAGTGGCAGTGGGGTGGTGGGATTCACTGGGTGAGGGAGCAGGAACAGGCCCATGCTTGGGCAGAATTAGAGTTAAAAACTCTCCTGCTCACCTTGGCTGGGAAGGAAATGCTGCAGACGCTGGAGGAATGAGCAAGGAGCTGGAAATAAATCAGCACAGAGGAGAGGAGGAGAGAGCAGGCTCGGGGGAAGGAGTCCTCTACGTTTCTGTGTGTTCCCTGCCACCTCTTTGCCAGGTTGGAGGGCACATGCCTCATGCTGCCCTCGTTGGCACATCTGTGGGGCTGGACCACTGTAAGTGTACCCAGAATCAGAGCTAAAATGAAGTGTGCAAAAGGACTCAGCTCAACCTGGAGCTCTGGGGCTTGGGCCGGGCTCCTCTGCGGTGGGGTTTCCCTTTGGGGAGGAGCAGTACAGTGTTCGGGGCAGCACGGAGCGTGGGAGGGTGCAGGAGTTACTGCGTGCAGCTCCAAGGGGGCATGCCAGCCTCCCGGCACTGCCCCCGGCTCTGCGGCCGCGGTAGCTCCGACTTCCCAGCTTTGCCTGTAGTTGAGCATCCTCAGCGCTGTGGAGGGAGCTAGGATGTAGCCAGTCTGCTGGCCTGCACTGGTGAACCTGAAGCTGGGGGTATGGAGGTTGCTGCTGTGTTCAGTCTGTACTCGGAGGATGGCAGCACCTTGCTGACCAGCCTCCCCAGGGATCCCCGGCCACGTTCAGCACTCGCAGCTTGTTCCCAGGATGGGCAGCAGCAGAGTCTTGGAGGTCCTGGGCCCAAACCTCACAGCCTGTGCGTGTCTGAGCATTTCCTCGCCTGCCCCGGGTGGAGGATCCAGTGCTCAGCTGGTTTTCCAGCCTTGGGGAGGAAGGGAGATGCCCTCTGCCAAGCCTGCCCTGCTGCTTTTGCCCTCTCTTTGGCTGCTGGAGGCAGAGCCGTGCCGGAGCCTGTGCTGTGCCTGTGCTGTGCCTTCCCGGGGGACTGTGGGGGTGTCTCCTTGCTTGTCAGGATCTTTCAAGGAGGCGTCAGCTTCTCAGGAGGCTCAGCAGCCTCTCCGTGCTGCTGCCGTCGCCTATTGTGCAGCCCACGGAGCTGTGCTTTGGGGTGAGGGGAGGACACCTTCCCTCCGGGCAGTGCCTGCGGGCACGGAGCAGGCAGGGTGGTCTGGGGGTTCAGCCCTCCCTCTTGTATGGGGGGGGGTCAGCTCAGCCACTGCTGTCATGAGGTTTGTGCGGCACAGCAGGGATGCGCAGGGTGGTCGTGGCACCCCTGGATCATTGCACCAAAGCCGGCACCTCTTCTCGCACCAAACGAAGGTGCCCAGGTTCCAAGAAGTGCTGAAACAGCAGGAGTGCGAAAATAGCTTTTGGAAAACTGGCAGAAATGTAGGGCCAGATGTGCACGAAGGCTGACAGTGCTGGAGCTGCAGCGGGGAGGGCTTGTGTCACTCGGCACAGAAAACCAGCCGATGTGCCAGCCTCCCCCACCTCTCTGTTTCTTTTTTGGGTGGAATTCTGCTAACTATAATGATCCAGCTCGCACGGACCTTTGCAAACAATGCTTCAGACCCGCAGGACTTGGAGTGTAATTTGGCATGACAGAGAGTCCCTCATTAGCACCGTGGGGCGCCGGGCTGTGTTCCAGCCGAGCTGCGACGGAGCAGTCCTGGCTGGAGGGTCACAGTTCTACGTGTGGCTTTAATGAAGGAGGAGGAAAAAGTCTGTAGCTCCTATGAGCGGCAGAGCGGCCGGGGTCTGGGAGGGCAGCGCGGAGCTGTTCCCGGTGTGCCCGTGTGTCTGTGTGCCGGGGGAGCCTCGGGAGGCTCCCACGTGGGCGATGGCTCGTGCCCGTGGGGAAGGACATGGGCCCATGGAGAGGAACAGTCGTCTCTGCCACGCCAGCTACGACCAAGATTTATCTTCGGAGAGATTTGGGCACTTTGCAGTTACTTCAGGTCCCAGCTCAGACCTGAAAAGCGGAAAGCAGCTAAGAAAATTGTTCATGAAGAATTCCACAAAATGCCAAACAGAACATAACAGAAGAGAGAATACTGATATTTTCAATCAGAATTAAGTGCTTTGACATGCCAGAACAGCACTCTTCATTTCAAAATGACATTCCAGGCTGAAAAATTTCAAGTCAGACCAAACATTTGTAGTTGGAGTCTCACAACGATGGAGGTTGATAACTGTCAAAATAGCAATTTCTGCAAAGCTGTGTTTTCTGATGGGAGTTTGTGCACGAGCGGGAGCCCCGAGTGCCTGTGCCGGTGTGGCTGCGACGGGGAGCCTCGCTCCCATGGCCGCTGCCGGGGATGGCGCCTCTCGGCCTCGTGCTCCTCCGGACCCCGCGTGCTCTCCCCGGCCGCCAGCTTGGCTCCTGCTGCTCGGCGCGGTGCCTTCCCTTTCGAGAGCAGCGTGGACAGCGCGGGCTGCATTATTGATAACTCTGTGATTTATTTATGCTTCCTTGGCTAGAGCAAACAGCTCAGCCTTTCTGAGCTAAATATAGTTTGCACTGGGAGCGTGTCCCTGTCCTGTGTGGGATGGAGGCGGCCAGCGGTGCGCTTGCTTTTTGGTCCAGCCAAGACGTTCAGGGCTGGCTCCTGGAAACCTCACATGGCCCAGAGGGTCCCAGAGGCAGGAGCTGGGACCGGGCTCCTCTGGAGGGGCTCTGGTGCATGCTGTGGGGCTCGGTGCTTGTGCCTGGGAGCTCGGCTGTGCTCCCCGCATGTCCCGCGTGGAGGGGGAGCCGGAGCAGCAGCCAGGAGACCAGGGACTCTCGGTGCGGGCTGGCCTCCCGTGGGGGCCTGGCTGCTCTGCTGGAAGCTGCACGGGGTGTGCGTCGGTGTCGGGGGCTCACTGCTGCGAGAAATACAGAGGCTGGTGACAGCCTCGTGTCTGCTGTCTTCACATCTGGGCTGCCAGATGTGCCCCTTTGTGGGACAGGACAGATGTGTGCTGTGGCACACGTCCCAGCCCAGCTGGGGCACAGCTCCGCCCTGGCTCCCCGGTCCAGCGTGGCCAGGATGGTGTGTGTGCGCGGTACAGGAGGGCATCGTGCTGATGCACTGCCCCTGGATTTACACAAAGGACTGAGCAGCTCCGAGAGCTGTTTACTTTTCCATTGAGGAAATAGCACACGTTTTAAGCTGGCATCAATATTTACATGATGGGCTGTGACATCTCTGAAGGGACTCCGATGGTGCAGGCTGTTGTGTGAAAATCCCCCCTCTGAGGAAGCCTCTTGCAGAGCAGATTCTGCCGACAGCCCCGCCGGAGCGCCGGAGATTGCCTAAATACGGCTTTGCACGAGGGAGTCGGCGCAGTCTTGTCACATCAGCTCATGCCCGCTTCAAGCAGCAATGGTTTTCTGGCACGTTAAGCCATCTCAGGTTCGTTCTGGCAACGCGGTGGCTCGGGGAGGGCTCGGGGCCGCCTCGGCCCGGGGCAGCGGTGCGGGTCTGCACAGCTCCTCCGGTCCCCGCAGCACCGGGTGTAGCCTGAGTCGGGTTGTGCTGGAGCAGGATCAGTCCCTTGTCACCCGCTGGGCAGGGATGGAGCCAGGAAGGAGAGCGGGATGCCTGCGTGTCTGTGCCCTCCCCAGCCACGCTTCTGTCTGCTCCTGGCCAAGCTGACTTTCTCGCAGTGTTAATTAGGAGTATTTTCTTACCTCTAAATTCTAGTATAAAATATGTGTTTTTGTCAAGCTACCTTTCTTTTTTTTTCCTGGGCAAATGTCAAAGTTTTTGGTGACATTTTCTGATTTTTTTTTTTTTTTTTTCCCCAGCTGGGAGAATCAAAATGGAAAATTGCATTTTAAATCAGCATTTTGGAATGAAACATTTTTCATTTTGAAATGTCAGTTTAAAACGGAACAATTCATTTTGAAATGCTTCAAAACAAGAAATGCCCTTTTACCACCTCAAATCACTTTGTTTTGATTAAAAATGTCAGCGTTTTCTGTTCTGGCACTTCATTATATGAGTATGTTTCACTGTCTCAGCCTGGTCCAGAGCAGATAGAAATTTAGAAGATGGTTGAAAATTAAAGATTTCTTCTCCCAGCAGCCCGGGTTTGTCCGATGCCCGGCCGGCATCCTGCGCTGCCCTTGCTGCCTGCATCGGCCCCGGTGGGCGCGGGCAGCGGGGGCCGGTGCAGCGAAGCTTCCCGGGGAGGGGACCGCGGGCACGAGCCTTGCACAGGGCAGGGGCAGCCCAGGCACCCGCTGCCTGGTCCTGGCAGCGCTCCCGGGCCTCGGCGTCATTCCCACTTGTCTTCATGGCCTCTCATTAATAAATTACGATCCGGTACTGAAGTTTTATGGGGAAGGCGGTTATTTGCCCTGGACCCGGTTAGATCTCAGCAGGCGATAAACGAGGCCGGGAGGTTGTCACTTCACCTGGCAGATGCTCAGTGCAGCCGTTGCTGTCAAAGCTGTTATTGCTCCTGCTGCTGCCTGCAGAGCCCCAGAGCCATTTCCACCTGCAGGGCTGTGGCAGATAAATAGTACAGGGAACATATTTAAAGCAGTTGATGGTAAAACACTGCGTTTTTGGGGATTTAAATTTTTCCTTAGGGACTCCAGATGATGTAAAACTCTGCTCCTTCCCAGCATGTCCTGCGTGGCGTGGGAGGGGGTGCCAGCACGGTGCCAGCGGGCAGCAGCGACGGCACCTGGCCCCGGTGTGCCCAGAGGTGCCAAGAGAGGTTACTGGGGGCCAGGTGTGTTCAAAGGCAGTGGACGCAGTTGTGTGTCTGTGTGGTTTTATGAACTTTGCAGACGTACCGAGAGGAGAAGCAGCCCCAGAACAAGGCATTGCCCTGGGACACCAGGGTGCGCGTCACGGCGCTGCTGTGGGCTCTGGGTGTCCGTCCAGGCGTTGGCTACCCCATTCCTCAGCGCCCCGTGCAGCGCTGGCCCTGCTGAACAGGAGGGCAGCTGGACCCTGGGACAGCTGGTGTGGTCAGTCTGTCCGTCCGTTGGTGAATGGTTTTCAAAGTGCCCAGGCCATGAGAGCCAAACCTTGGGCATCACGGCAAGGGACCTCGGTGACGCGAGGGCGATGACAACGCGTAACTGCACACGGAAAAGGTGATACCTGGAATGACTCCCTGCTGATCCACTCTGGCTCTTCCCACACACCCTGGGTCTGTATTTAGTATTTGTGATCTGCATTAAGAACATAGTATAATGGGCCCGATTTTGTGCTCTCAGCAGTAAAAGTCAGGAGCAGCTCCTCTGAAGCAGAGGGAGGCACGCTGGTGTTAAAGGGGGCGAGCAGGGTTATGGGCTGAGTTCCCGGGGAGGTTTTGGTGCGTGCAGTGGGGGGGTGTGTGCCAGTGTGGGGCCAGCCGAGCCACTCCTGGGGGACACGGCAGTTCGCACCCCGCAGGTACCGTACAGCAGGTATTGCTACCCATATTTCTCTTTCTCCTTTCAGATGCACTGATGTCTGCCCCTTGCAAAGACCCGACCTACCCAAGGTTGGCAGACGCGCAGGTGTTAGCGTGAAACCCCAGTAAGAGGTAACTATCGCTCGGCTGTGCTGTTGCTGGTGTGGTTTCTTTCTGTCCTGGTGCAATGGCCCGTGCTGCTGAAGAAGTCCAAGGCTGTCCAAGGGCAGTGGGTGAATCCTGGGTGCGTGCCCTGCCTCCCAGGGCCGTGTCCCCACAGCCAGACCACCCCAGTCCCCATGGCCATGCGTGTTTGGGGGCCACACCACTGCATGCAGCAGCAGCGGTGTGGGGGGGCTGCACCTCCCAACCCTCCTCAGCCCCTCTTCCTCCGTGCATCTCTTCTTGTTTTTGGTAGAATGAGTGAGAGAGACATACAAAGCCTGAGCAAATGGGTTTTCGTGCTCACTCTCTGCCTTACCACGCTGTGGGGAAGACTGACGCTGGCCTCCACCCATCACAGAAGCCATTCAGGTAGGGGAAGCGATGTCCTCGCTACGTGCGTCGTGCTCCTGTGCAATCGCCCTGGGCCTCCGTGACACCGGTGGTACCTTGGGGTCTCCGTGGGATGCCTGGGATGGGGGTTACGTGGGGCAGAGATGTTTGGTGAGGGTCTGTCCCTCATTCCTGGGTGGGAGGACGAGCGCAGGGGGTTTCGGGTCATGGCACGCACTGGCTGCGGGAGCGGGCGGGCGTCTCTTTGGGGACCAGAGGCTGACAACCCGGGGGACCTCGGTGTCCGGCCCCGTCACTGGGGTCTGGGCGGTGAGGAAGAGTGTGCCGAAGGCGTGGGGCAGAATCCAGCAAATGGATGTTGAGAGGCACCAACATTTTCTCTCTGGTGCTGCTGTGACGGCTGCGGGATTTGCACTTCGAGTGTCCGTGCGTGCAGGAAACTCCCTGGGCTGCTTCTCGGAGACAGGCGGGAACCTGGAGCCATACAGCAGTGAAGCTGTTCCTTGGAGTTATAACTTGTAAATACTCAATATTGGGACATTTAAAAACTCTTGCTTGGTGAGCCTAGCTGGTCTGAGGAGCTGAAAAGCGAATTTCTTCATGTCTGTAGCAAAATCTGAGACACATCTATGTATTCAGGTTATTAGCGAGGTAGTTCTTGATCTGTGAGCAGTGAGACATAACTCTTTCCATCTAAGTTGCAATGAGTGTCACAAACCACACTTGTTATGCGATGGGCATTCTCCACTTTAGGCTTTCGTTAGAAATACAAATTTTCAGTCCTCTGGCTGTAAAGATCATCTTGAAACGTGAAACAAGTATAAACTGATGTAGAACTGAAAGTCTTGCTGGAAAGCATAGCCTTGGCTCTGGGGTGTTAATTTGTTATTCCCAGCGGTGGCTTCGAGATCCCCCTCTGCGCCTGTATGTTGGAATGCTGTTTTGTGCGATCGACGTGATTTTTTTTTTGGAAGGGCTACGTGAACCCACGGTTGCAGTTTGTGTCTGGAGAAGAGAAGCAGCTGAGAAGTGGTGCTCAGCCCTTCGTGCCGTCCTGCCTGGCGCAGGAGCCCAACGGGCCGTGCCAGAGGGGGGATCTGGTGGCCCAGGCTGGGGGCTCCTCTCCTCGCTGCGTGGTGGGAGGATGGCGGGGCTGGGTGGGAGCTGCCGTTACCGGTGCGCGGGCAGAGCTCTGCAGCAGGGCGGCAGAGGCGAGTGCTTGGAGTACGGAGCGATCCTGGGGCACGTGCTGTCTGCCTTTTATGCCTGTGTTTGGAAAAGAAGGTATTTAAGGGTTAATTTGAAATTGTTCATGCTATTGCCTGACCCCACACCTAACCCTGTCCTATTTCTGTAGTTTTTGCCTGACAGTTAAAGCTATTCTAATCCCGTAATCCCCATCCTCGTTGCTTAAAACCAAAGCGTATCTTCCAGAGTGACTCCCTCAACCAGCTAGTCAGCAGTTACCTGCCTTACCCTCTTTCTAACCTGTAGCAGCTGTGTGAGAAGATAAAACTCCTCAGTCGTTTCTGGGGTGACTTTTTGGCACCAGCTCAGGACTCAGGCAGGAGCCGTTTGCAGGGAGCTGCTTCTTCGGGGAAGAGTCAGACCTGGCATTAATAAAGCAGCGACTCACCTAGGTTTAACGTGCAAATGCCCAAATGTCTTCGTGGGGTGTGAATTATGTATAAATCTCACTTCATCCATGAGGAGACAGGCTCATGCATTCACGTGCTCGCAGGCAGAGAGCCGGGGATTTTTCGCTCATGCAGACTTATCCACAGTGGACCAAATCTTACGCTTTTTATTCAAGCAAATTGTAACCCACAGCAAAGAGGGCACACCAGGAGCAAATACTTAAAAGTCTGACCCTGCTCTGTGTCTGTATTAACACGGTTTCTCTCTGCACGTCCTGGTGTCCTGGCACTGTAAGAATTTTGCGTGGCTGCGCTGGCGGCTGCCTCCTCTCCCGGGCTGGGTTTCCATGGGCTCAAACCAGGAATTCTTAGCCTGCTTGCTGAGTTCATGGGCTTTGTTTTCGTGTTGTCTGCCCCCTGCTTTTCCTTCATTTGGGACAGTTTTTGTTAAAGGTTATGTTTGAAACACACTTTCATAAGGTTGCGTTCTCAGTTGCAATGACTTTTTTTGTCATAGGAAGCCTATGACATACATTTCTGCGTGTGGAGTTGATCTGGAGGTGGGAACGGGGACAGCTGTGCTGCTGCTGCCTGCCCGCGACCCCCGGAGTCAGAGCTGCTGATGGAGTGTGTGCACGAAAGGACAGGCACATCCAGAGCTTTCAGCCGTGCAGAGCATTGCATTTATTCCCAGTTAAAACCAGGTGTGGCACCTAAAAATGAGCAATAGCAGAGGAAGATCTTTAATTGTGCCAGTGTTGCCACAAGCTTTCAGAGCCCCCGAGCTCCTGAATTTCTTGACCAGAGATCCCACGTGCAGACCCTCTGTTAGCCGTCCAGCGAAACACCGCACTTCAACATCTGGCTGCAGAAATAAGATCTAATCGCTCGTGCTCACCCAGCACGTGGGGAATGCTAATGCGTCCAAGCAGAGCGGTGCTTCCTGGGGTATGTGGTTGGATTTAAATAGCCACATGAATCAAGTGCAGGGAGATTAAGTCATTTGGAAATGGAATAGGAGACTTCTCGGTGAAGAATGATTCACCAGCAATTTAATCCCCTGTATAACGTGGTGAGCTCTACGTGATGAACAAGGCTTGCTTGTCTGGATACAGCTCCCGCAAAGGTGGCCCCAGCATCTTCAGATAAACTCTGATGCTGATAATCAAAGTGTCATCTTTGCCTTTGTTCACATTCATCACTCAATCCGGAGCAGAAGTAAAGGCATTTAGTCAGCTGGGATTTGCTTTTGGGAAATGAGGTTCTCTGAGTGAATGGAGAGCACTGATTTCTGATTATCTTGTAAGTGAGATTTACTGGTCAGCGCATCGCTGCTCGGGGTGAAGACGGCAGCTCTATGGCGTTTATTTGTGAGATGCTTCTGCAAGATTCGCTCTCACCTGGGGGAAGCGTTGGTTTCTCCATCACGTGCAGCCTTTAAAGCGGGATGGACTATTTTCCTCAGCCACCCTCTCTAGATGAGGCAGAAGCTGTGCTGGGCGTGTGGGAAGCACCGCTCGGTGCCGCGGAGGAAGGCAGGTTGTGTGTCGGCAGCTGTATCCTCTAGCCACAGGGTGCCCGTGCAGGTTCATCTGTCCCACGACGGCAGAACGCTTTCGGCTGTTCTCGAAGCAGTCCAGGCATTTGTTTTTCTGCTTGCGAGTGTGAAGTGAGGGGATTTGCACAAGCAGTTCGTGGATGTGCACACACTCGCACGTGCAACGAAGGGGGACAGAGCATGATGTGGAGTCTTGAGGTGACAAGGTAGTAAAAAATCCCAACTGACATGCAGTGATAATGAGTAATAAAACCAAGCCTGCTTCTCTCCAAAACCCTCTTAAATAATACATGCATCTAAGACAGTAGTGATTTTAAGACTTTAATTATTTAGTGAATATTAGTAGTAGAGTTGTTGCAGGGCACGGAGCACAGATGGCTCATGCCACCGGCTGCCCGCGAGCTGCTCGCTCCCCGGGGCTGTGCTCCCCGCCGGGGCCTGGACCTCTGCCTCCCTCCCCGCTGCTGCCGGTCCCTGCTGTGCTGCTCAGCCTCCTCAGGGCATCTGGACCCGTTTAACGGCATTGCAGGGCCCAGGAGGAAGGGGGTTTGATGCAGAGGGTTTGGGCATTGCCCGGCAGTTACATGCATTCAACTTCTCTTCATTTTACACCTCTCCACCAGCAAGCAGAGCGATATTTTGCACTGAACATGCGGAGCAGTGCCCACGCCTCCCTGAGACACACAAAATGTGTCATTTCAGGTTATGCCATCAAAAACCATGTTCTGCCGCTCACTTAAAGCTCAGCCAGAGTAGGACAGCGTTTTTATTTTATTTTTGCATGCAGGATTCAAAAGCCTTGTGCTCTTACACTGCTTTTATGGTTCCATAAGGTAAGATTTTTTTATTTTTTTTTTTTTTAGAAAGGGTTCCAGTGGGGAAATACCGGTTAAATGGGAGAGAGAAGCGTGCCAGAAGCTCTGGAACTTATCCCAGGCTTTCTGGGGCTTTCCTGCTCTTGGTGTTAAACACACCATCCATCTGATTTGCATTTTCAGTCCTATCTGGTTCGAAGTTTCCTGCAGCTCAGTAAAAGGAGAAGCACCCGCAGGGAGCTCCGGAGGAGCCCACTGCTCTCCCTACGCTTGGGCTCCAGCTCTCTCCTGGCTTTTCCCAGGCGTGTGATGTAAAAGGCCGGCATGGCAGGGAGCGGCCAGGTAGCCCCTCGGCACCGCTCCCCTGCGGGCACCCCTTGGCACGGGGCTGCTCATCTCTTCTGCAACAAGGAAGCAGCAAAGTCTCTTGCTGACAGCCTGGGAATCACCGTATCTGATGCTGAGGGATTTGTTTGCGTCCAGTTACAACCCCCCAAGCTCCTGAGCTCGCTCGGATGTCAGGGTCCGTGGCACTCGCGTCTGGTGTGGTCTGTGCTGCCTGCAGTCGAGGGGCAGGGAAGTGGGTGAATCTGGTGTGTAGGGAGCTGAGATGCTTTGCACCAGGCGGGGTGGCTCTTCCCCTGTTCCATGTGGAGCCATCCCTCCTGCTCAGACGCAGCCCGCAGCTCTGCTGCGAGCAGGCGCTTACGGAGGGGCCGCACCGTGCCCTGCTGCCCTGCCTGCCGCTGGGGCTGGCGCCTGGAGGGGTCTGCACTGGAGAGAAGTGCCTGGGGCAAGTGTCCAGTGTAATTGTGTCCCAGGGCGGGATATCGGATGCTCACAAGATCTTTAGGCAGGTGAAAGTATTTCACGGCATGAGAGAGGGCCTGGTCATGGGGTTGTGTGCTGCTCCCCCAGCTCTGCCATCAGCAGAGCCCTTGCTGCAGGGCTGCTGGTGCCAGGAGGCTGCCTGACCTTCACGGTGCCTCGGTTTGGCTTTGAGCTGTTCACGATTTGAATCCTGGAGCAGAAGCAGGCTGGTGAGCTGGGACCAGCCTGGCTGCGGGCGATGGGGTATCCGCCCCGTGCACGGTGCTCCTTGTAGGCAGCTCTTCCCGGGGCAGAGGCGGCTGCTCCCGGCACTGCCGTTTGCTGCCTGACCCCGTTAGCAGCAGCTGCCTGGGCTCTGACTGGCTCAAAGGAAAGCTGCACGCTTTTGAGGGAAATCAAAGCCTTTCTGAACCTTTCTCTTCTGAGGCTCGCAGCTGCCCTCCGTGCTCCCTGCACAACAGCAGACCTGTACCCCGGTACAGCTTGGCTAATCGCAGTCCCAGGCTGGGTCTGGCAGGGCTGGAGCACAAAGCACCATCTTATCAGCGAGAGCATCTCTTGTCTCCGTGGGTTTGAGAGCATCTGTCGCCTGCCATGGGTTTTGCCTTCCCTGGGTGGCCTGCCTGGAGGGCTGGGGGCAAGGTGCGAGCTGGACTGTGTCTGTCTGTCCTGATGGGAGTGCCTTCCTTGTGTCTGTACACCTGCAGCCTGCCGGGACGGCCAGGGTTCCTTGGTGTGACTGGCAGGGACACGGTGGGTGCCCACGGGCTTCTGCCGGGGCAGGACGGGCTCCGAGGCTGCGGGTCCAGCACCGTGCTGCTGCCATGCTCAGCCAGCTGCAGTAAGGCAGAGGAGAGACAAATTTTTCTTTATCTCTGTGCTGCACCTTTTTGAGTGAATTAAAAGGGCTTTGGTGTGTTAGCAAACTCTTATTGCATGGCTGTAATGAGCGATTTCTCAGTTCTGCCTGGCTCTCCCTCTGCTGAACCTTTTTAAATTAGCTGAAAATGAGAAGCCGGAGAGCAGAAGTGAGAGGGAGCAGAGGGGTCATCTGGCCCTTCCTCCTGGGAAGAGCTCTGCTAATGGAGCTTTGCAGGAAGGCTTCTATAAAAACAAGTCAAAACCACAACTATGTGTGAACACTGAAGTTGGAGGGTATAAAAATCCCCTGTTGGGGGGGGTGGGGGCTGTGTTGGGGTGCGCAGGGTGGGTGAGTGACTCCTCGTGGTCCTGGACCAGACGTGGTAGGAATGTGGGTTCATAGTCAGCCAAAGCCAAGGACCTCTGCTTATTCACGAGATTATTTGGAAAATCTCATTAACCATAAAAGCGGGGCAAAACAGTCACGTTTGTTCTGTAATGAGTTGCTTTCCCTCTTGCTTTCACCAAAGTCTACCATTTCTGCACACAGAAAGAATGGAAATTATCACTAAAGCTGAATTATGATGGCATTTAAAAGGGAGGATAAAATTTATGGCCAGAGATGCTATTTAAAAATCCTTCCATGATAGGTAATTGTGTAATTATTATCGGCAGAAAGGAAGGTGATGGTTCATTAAAAGAAAATGACCATGAAATAACAATAAATAAAGCCAAATTAAAGCCGTGGTAATTGCATGGCCCATCCCGCCCGTGTGCCGGCGGGCGCAGGGGTGTGTGGCTCCTGGCTGCGGCTCCCCAGCGGAGCAGGCGGCGAGGGACGAGCGGTGCTGTCGCTGCCCGCGTTCGTGTTAGGACACGGCCTTTCTGCACAGCAGGGACTGTCTCTCTGCCCTGGCCCCAGGCTGGTGGCATCACTGGAAAGCGAGTCCCGGGGCGGCTCCTCCCGTCCTCCCTTTTCATCTCTTGGCTGGTGCTTGGACACAGTGGGAACAGGAGAGGGGCAAGGACTGCTTTGGCTGGAAGCTGGCACAGCTGGAAGCTGGCACGGCTGTGCCTGGCCGGCACAAGCCAGGAGATTGCACTTGGATCAGTGTTTCCTAGCAGGGATGTGAAAATGTGGCTGCGAGGCAGAGGGATTTCCCCCGGTGCCTGGGGAGAGATCCCATTTCCCTGAGCTTTCATTTGAGAAGGTGAAGTGGCAGCTTTCCAAAAGCTCCTGGAAGGCAGGCGGTGTTCGCTGGTGAGCATGGGTACCTGCTGCCTCTCCCTGGGGACCCGCGGGAGCGCGTGCCGTGACGCAGGTCAGCCGCCCCGGTCCCCTTCGCGTGCCGGTTCCCGCAGAGCTGGGCAGGGGACACCAGCACAAACCTGCAGCACGAACTCCCTGGGCCGGCCGCCTCGCTTCGTGGGGCTGGGGGTGGATGGGGCCCCGGGACCCTCAGCAGGACCCTCCCGGCAGTGGCTGGGGGGCGAAGCAGAGCTGGGAGCTGAGGCTGGATAGGCAGGCTGGCGAGGGCAGGCTGGCAAACACTGGTTGCCTTGGAGCAGCTGCCAGAGCTGCGTGTGCTGGGAAGGGGCTGAGTGTGGGCTTGTGCTTGTGGGTACCTCCACCAGCAGCAGCACACGACTCCGCTCCCCGCAGCCCTGTATGTCCCGCTTGCACCCGTTACCGAGCCTTTCCTCCAGTGGCTGCTGAGGGCTCCTGCGGGGCTCCTGCGGGGCTCCTGCCTGCGCCCCGGGGCTGAGTGCACGTTCCTGAGCCGAGGGTGCGGAGCAGCCAGGTCTGACAGCATGATGCGTGCTCGTCTGCATGTGTTTCGGGATGGCACGCTGCATAAACGCAGCTTTCCCGTCCTCCCCGCAGCCTGGCTCCCGCTCACTGCAGCAATAACAGCCTGTTCCTGGTGACCCAGGGGATGTCTCGGTGCGCGGCTCTGCGCTTGCTCCTCCAGTGCTCATTAAACAGGACCTGTAGGGATAACCTGCTCTCGGGTCATGGGAACGAAGTCTATCCAGCCCCGTTTGGCTCATTTGTATTGTGCTTGTGTGGGCCATTACCCAGCGAAAGTCATTGATTTGCGATGCTAACTAGCTTCTAAACCTGGATCCCAGAGGTGATAAGCCAGCACATTAGTTTTCTTTCTTCCTTAATATTTTAATGGCACTGGGAGGGGGGGCAGCAGAGCAGCCCGGATTTCTGGTGAACACCGTGAGATTTCTGTGTCGCTGCAGGGCGGAGACGCTGTCCTGGTCCTCCCTCCTCCAGCCAGAGGATGGTGTGTGATGGTGAGACGGGAGCGTTGGTTTTAGCTAGGGTCGGAGGTGGTGATGCTCTGTTTGAAGCCAAAGGCAATGCCGTTCACCATCCCCTCTTGTAGCAAAGTATGCATCTCGTTATCAGCTGCAATTAACTACTGTGCTTATTCATTTCAATAAAGCTCTTGGCTTGGCTGCGGCAAAAGGCTATTAATTTTGCTGGGTAAGATGGATGGGTGTGAGGGCTGTTAGGAGTAAGAGCTTGGGTGCGGGAGGTCTGGAGCAGGACCAGTGCTTCTCCTTACGGCTGGGCTGGGGAGATGCTGGGTTGAGCCGCGTGTATGTCATCAGCAGCCCTGGGGCCGTTGCCAGAGGCCGGGACAGCACCGCCCGTGCCGGGCTCTCCCGGTGCCTCGGTCGCGGCACGCACCGGCAGTGCTGCGCGGGGGCGGTGAGCGGGAGGTGGCCTGGGGGCTCTGGGGCGCAGCCCCGCGTGACAGCGGCTGTTTCTCCTCCCGCAGTGCACGTAGAGCCCGGCACGTGCGAAGTCATTGCAGCTCACAGGTGCTGCAATAAGAACAAGATCGAGGAGCGCTCCCAGACGGTGAAATGCTCCTGCTTCCCGGGGCAGGTGGCAGGGACGACCCGGGCGGCTCCCTCCTGCGTGGATGGTGAGTACCTCGTGGCCACAAGCCGGGTACCGTGAGCCCCCCAAATGTGTCTTCCCCATCGGTGAGGCCGGTGCGGAGTTTCTGTGCCCCCAGGATTTACAGGGGAGAACTGCCCAGGAGCTCCTGCAGCAGAGCAGAGTGGGAGAGGGAGCGTTTTGGGGACACTCTCCATTGGTGTGGCGGCATTACCCCACCCCGTGCAGCCCCAGGCTGTGTTGCCGTGGGTGGGTTACGGTGCTCCAGTGGTTCAAGCTCCTCCAGCGCATCGCTGCACCGGGGCCAGGCGCCACAGCATTGACCCCTGCGCGTCTGCTCGCCGCGCCGCTGCAGCCGGAGGCAGGGACGTGACTCCAGCCATGCAGCACCATCACCTGCAAGGAGCACTAAGCAAAGCTCAGGCCATGTATATTTTATCGAATGGCATCACGTGGCGTCACTGAAGAGCTGGCGGGAGCAGCTGCAACTTCTGCCAGCGTGGTATCAATTAGCTTGACAGCTGGTGTCCTGTGAGCGTGGTTGTGTGCAACACCAAGAACTGCCAGGATGAATTGTCAGGGAAGGCTTTCGTTGTCCCAAACAGCTCATGTGTGTCATCCTTCCCAAAGATATGGGAGCCCTCTCTGCTTACCCACATTGGAGGCATCAATTACAAGAGCCTAACAGTCAAGTAGAGGTAGTCGGTCCCTTTGCCCCTATGAGAGGAGCCTGCAGTAGGTTAGTGAACAGCGCTGTTCTCCCTGCTCTTGTTGGGAGGAAGGACAGGGCTGTCATTAGGCTTTTTACCTGGGGTAGGGAGAGAAAGCAGGGTGCTTTGGAGGCAGGTGGAGCAGTTGGGTCAAATGAGGCCGGGCAGCCGATGAGCGGCTCCTCGGCAGGGTCGCTGCAAACATGGGCTGTGCCGGAGAGAGGGGCTGCACCTCCCGAAGGCTGGCAGGGCTGGCACCCTGTCCCCCAGGCGCTGCCAGCCCAGAGCAGCCTGCCCTGGCTGCCCTGGGGCCGGGTCCTCCGTGCCGCAGCCCGGCCGCTGACGCCCTCCTCTCCCCCAGCCTCCATCGTGCTGCAGAAGTGGTGGTGCCAGATGGAGCCGTGCCTCGACGGGGAGGAGTGCAAGGTTCTGCCCGACCTCTCAGGCTGGAGCTGCAGTAGCGGCAACAAAGTGAAGACAACCAAGGTATGTCCCCTGGCAGGGTGCTGGGGGGGAAGCCTCGCTGGCCTGTCCCCAGCCTGGGGCAAGCAAAGCATCCTCGGAGTTCGCAGGGGAAGGGGAGAGCCTCAGCTTTTCCAGGGCACGTGCCGTTTGTTACAGATGCGCCGAAGCAGAGCAGAGGGTCTGGGCTGTGCTGTTGTCACCAGTGCTGGAGGGGCCAGCGGGGGTAGCACAAACCCCGAGTGGGTCCCGTGGCTTTGCTGATCGATAACTCCGGCGGGGAGGCTCGGTGGGGAGGGCGTTGCGTGGCTCAGCCCATGAGCGGTCGTGCTGGGGACGTTTCCCTACCAGCCCAGGGCTGCTGGGCCGTCCTGGCTGCTCCCCAGCATCTCCCCGCTGCTCCGGGGCAGTAGGTTGCTCGTCCCAGCCCAGTGGCACAGCCCTGAATCCGTCACCACTCCCCCGTCTGAGGCAATCAACTGTGACAGAGCACTACATGATTATTATTTTCATGGGTTGCTGAATGCCCCAAAGAACAAGGTATAATTAAAATTTTATCAAACTCATTAGTAATTACATATATGCCATGGTTAATCAGTTGCATAATTTTGTAATCATTGTTCATACTGTTGAGTGTAATTATTCCTTATGCTCTAGTTTTTCTCACCCCACAGCCCCTGCCATAAAATTATCGTATTAAGCAATGTTGGGATTTTTTTCATTATTGCTATTATTTTTCGTGCACAGAAAGCACTTTCATGCTCAAGTGTTTTTATGGACATCCAAGAAGGTTCCTCTGGCGCTGAGCACCCACCACTGACCAGTAACTGCAGCACTACGTTTAGCTCATTGTCCTTTTCCCATCTTAATATTGTTTGTTTATTTTTCCCCCAGCTGCTAACTTAGCCCAAAGCCTCTGCTCTGGCTTTGCTGACGTGGGCTCTCGCTGGGGACCGTTCCCATCTGCAGGACCCCAGGGCTTCTGCGCTCCCCCCTTGTCCAGCAGCCCCGACCTCCATGGCCGTCCTCCTAGCACCCCTTTTGGGTCCCTTGCCCTCCCCTAGGTCTGCATTTCCAAAATGCAGCCTCCCTGTGTTTTCAAAAGGATTTTGGGTGCCCTGTTAGGAACTGTGCCAAGAGGGCTGGATTTGCCCCTCCTGGTCCCCTCTGCAGACAGACCCCCGGTCAAAGCTGTAGCCAGAGCACGGAGTTCACAAACAATCCATAAGCTGAAATTTGGAACGACCGCCCCATTAAATGATTGCAAAGAGCACATCGTATTTGCATCTCCTGAGGCTGTTCGCTGACAATTCGTGAACGGGGGAATCAGCTGGATGTGTTGGGTAACTCACCTGCTGCAAACAGATCGACCGTTTCCATTAGCAGGCACCTGCCCCACTCTCCTCCTCTGTCCGCAGGTCACACGATAGCCTCCGTGCAGCTCGGCGGTGGCTGACCAGCCTCGGCGAGGGTCCCCGGTGCTCTGCAGAGCGTGAGCAGCAGGACGTGGTCCGGCCGGGCGGTGCCTGCGGAGGCGGGATGCTCCGGGGCTGCCATCCTGTGCTGAGCCCCAGCTTCCCCGGAGGCTGCAAGTATGGGACCCCAGCACAGCTGCAAGACTCCTGTCACTCCACAGTCCCCTCCTGCCCTGTGGACACGCTCACTGACCAAGAAATGGGCTCATTTTCCCATCCTCTTAAATAAAATACTGCAATCATGTAAGAGCTGTTGACAATACAGAGACAGACAGCGGTCCCCCAAACTGGGCTTTATTCTGAAATAGCTGAAATCATTGCTGTGAGTCGCCTTTCCCCATCTCCCAAGATGCTGAATCAGGGTCGCTGTCAGGAATTGGGAAGTCAATGGTTGTGTGAAACCCTGCCCCATTTGGCTCACGGCTCCTGGCCTGGTGGGTTCCCAGGAGCAGGCGCTGAGCTCCGGCCTGTCCTCGCGTCACCCGCGGGGCTGCTCCGACCCCCGGAGCGTTGTGCTTTCCCTGCCCCGTGACCTGGTTGCTGCGACCGTGTGTGCTGGATGCATCAGCGGGGATGGGGCTGCCTGATGCCCCGTCAGCCCCTAGAGATGGTGAAATGTCTCCATGGAGCATGCTGCTGGTTTCTCCTTCCTTGGTAATTGCATTAATCAGGCTGCGAGTTTAATATCTGTTCTCTACCGTGCAAGTCCCAGGCGCCAAGTTACTGCTTGTGTTTGCAATTGAATTTCAGAATAATGTGCGGGGGAAGCCGTCTTCTGTCTGTGGGTCTGGTGTGCCTGACACCGTGCAGATGCCCAGCCAGGGACCCAGACCGAGCCAGGCTTCATTGCATTTATTCAAAATAAAGAAAAATGTACCATCTCCTGGCCGTGAGCTCGTGACCTTCTCCAGGACGCACCGTTTCCCCTGGCGTGGCAGCTCGGGCGGGAGAGGACAGGAGCCCCGTGGTCCTGACATCGGCAGGGCTGGGGACCCCGGGGCTGCTGCACTGGTGGGGCCGGTGGCACACGGCCCAGAGCAAGAGCATCGCTGCCGGGGCGTGGGGCCAACGCCTCCGCGGGCACCCCAGCCCCGCTCCGTGACCCCCGCGGGGGGACGTGCGGGCTCAGGAGGGGCCGGGGGCTGGGGCCGGCAGCACGGCGCGCTGCCCGGGGACGCTGGTGTGCGTGCAGCCGCCTGCCTCCGTGCTCCGGCTGCCACCGGTGGGACTCGTTATTTAGACGTTTTTGTAACGGGGTACGTAATACCTGCTCCAGATGTGATGTAAATACCAGACTGTGAAATAATAAATTCATTTTAATCTCTGCAAAGGATCTTTTCATTCAGCAGCGAAGGGAGGCTTTGGGAGTGCTTCTCCTGCCGACTGGATCCGAGGCAGGGAGGCTGGGGGCTCTGCCCTGGCCGTTCCAATCCCAACCAGCTCGTGCAACAGCAGCCGCTCTCATTACTCGTGCAACTGTCTAATTCTCTGGCTCAATAAAATCTTTTGGCTGTGACTTACACTCTCTAATTACACGTTGCATTAATAAGGCATACTCTTTCATTTAGCCGAACCGCAGAGGAACAGTTCAGGCGATGCTCAACAGGCTGATTTTCGTCTCGATTTCGCTGACGTTGCCGCACGGGTGAGTCTGCCCGTGTCTCCGTTTCTACACACTGAGATCTGACTGGCGACAGCCTTCTCCGGCTGGGGTGGGCATGCAGCGGTGCCTCGGGGCCACGACTGCTGACGTGCTGCCAGACCATTTGTCCTGTCAGAGGCCCTGCGTGGCTCGGCAGCAAAGGGCTTTTGTGTTTTGTCAAGTGTTTGGATATGGTTTTTGTTATTATCCGTTGCACTGGCTGGAATGATTGGAGGAGCTGCAGAGGGCAAAGCCCCGCAGAGGAGGAGCTGGCAGCTGCCCGTGTACCCAGGGCCATCAAGCTCTCCTGGCATCAGGACATCGCTGAGCTCCTGGTGGGACAGTCTGGCTGCGTGGTGGCTTTCTGTCCTGGGCCCAGGACAGCTGAATGACTGAAAAAACCCCTTGAGATGGCTTTCCTCCATCAAAGGAGTGAGACTAGCCTGGGCCACAAGTTATCAGGAGAAGGGATGCACGGCAGGAGCCTCCTTCCCTGGGGAGAAAAGACTAAGATGGACAAACGATACAGAACAAAACACCGTCAGCTTTCTGTACCTCTCCTGATGCAGAGCCATATCTGGTGGGAAATCTTATCAGTTAAAAACAGCAAATGGAGGGAGAGAAAAAGAGACAAATTCAGAATAATTGGCAAGAGTTTCCATGGCATTGAAAAAAAAGAGGATCTGTCCTTGCCGAGGAACGGCAGGACTCGTCCCCAGAGCACGGGGCAGCGCTTGCGAGGAGGGAGGCGGAGGGCGGGGGACAGGACAGGGCTCCTTGTGCCCCGCTCCGGGCCAGGGCATGGGGTGAGGGACAGGGCTGCTGGGCTGAACGAACAGCCGGTCAAGCTCATTTATTGAGCGTTGTCCGTAGCATGAATTTACCCCGCTGCTCTCGGATGACAGCTTGGAGAGAGCAGGGGCCGGTGCAGGAGGCAGGGCTGGGCTGCATAAACCTGGGGTTTCGCTCAGCCACAACCGGCCTGGGGGAGCCCCTGGGCTTGTGCCTCCAGCCCCAACATGGGGTTTGTCAGCAGAAACTGCTGCTTTCCCCGGGGCGAGGAAGGACCAGCGGCCAGAGGGACCACGCACCCCGTGAGCTGGGGGGAAGGGGCAGGACCTGGGGACGGGAAGGGGTTAAAGGGTGCCATGCAAAGGCAGCTGGGGGCAATAGGCAATCTGGCCCTAGGAGAGCTTAAATAAAGGATACAGGAGTGGTGGGTGCTGCTGCAGGAGGAGGAGGAGGTACTGCTCTTAACTTCTATGCAGAAGCTGGGCTGTCCCCGGCATCGATCTGGGGCTGGGGTGAGGCTCCCCCCTCCTGCCAGCTGTGTGCTGGGCTGGGGAGCAGCAGGCACTTCAGCTGCTGGTTCTTCTGCTCTTGGGGCTGGGGTGGAGCAATATGGCTCTGAGAATATGCTCCTGCTTTGTGCTTTCTTAGCAACTTTCCTGTGTCTCTCTTTTCCCAGTTCTGGCCTTTACTGGGCTGTTGGGGGGTTCTGCAGTGCCCTTCTCTGGTGTCCCGGGCAGTGGAGGTATCTCAGTGCCTTGGACATGCTGCTCTCCTGCAGGAGAGGGGAGAGCGGCTCCCTGCTGCCTACACCCACTGGTGTGTGTGCCTGTTGGGGTTCTCCGTGCCCCTGGGCTCAGCACAGCTGCTGGAAGGTGGCACTCTGTTGCTCCCCTCTGTCTCCATAGGGGTGTGCAAGGGCTGCTTCTCTCTGCTCCTGCTCTGCCCTTTACAACTGCTAACGGGCTGGGAGCTTTAATTGATTGTGCTCCTCGGGTTGGGTGCTGACTTCACCGTCTGCACCAGCGT
This sequence comes from Platalea leucorodia, assembly GCF_965183815.1. Taxonomy (NCBI): domain Eukaryota; kingdom Metazoa; phylum Chordata; class Aves; order Pelecaniformes; family Threskiornithidae; genus Platalea; species Platalea leucorodia. The sequence continues at coordinate 4,428,087 of NC_138841.1, forward strand.
GGGGAGAGCCTCTCGTCCCTCCGTCTGCTCCCAGGGCTCTGGTGGTGTTATTCCTTGGTGTTATTCCTTGCTGCGGTTCCTGCTCTCAAGTCTGTACGTGAGTGAATTCTGGCCAGGGAAGTTTAACCACCAGAATGCCAGAAATGGGTGATCCCGGAGCAGACCTAGAAAGTGGCAGCGAGGGCTTGTCAAGGCTGCAGAGCTCCTCGTTAGGCCCCGGTGCAAAGTGCGGGTGCCAGCACCCCTCTCCCTGGGGCACGGGCCGTGGGAAGGCGAGCAGCCCGGGGCTGTGCGGGGCTACCCGTGCTGGTGGGCGTCTGCTGCAGCAGGCGTGGTGGCAAGAGGCGCTTGAGCTATGCCACTTTAGGAGCAGATCCCTGCTGCATCCACTCGGTTTTGGTGACAGAAGCTTAACCACAAATAAGCTGCACCTGGGAATGCCCAAATATCTGTGCGCCCCAGCAGACCTGATCCCTGTCAGTTCGAGTGATTGCTGGGCTGGAGGCTGGCGAGCTCTGGCTTAATACCTTCTTTCCCTCTGATATTGACTGCAGCCTGTGTGAGTGTGTACTTGAGAGAAAGGAAAATGCCTGGCTCTGGAGGAGAGCTGAGAGCCTGTTCTGGCCAGCAAAGGCTAATTAGCTGCTAGTGATCCTAGAGCAACATGCATTAATTTCTCCAGGACGCTTTGCTGAGAGCTTCCCCTGTCCGGCTCCTTCTCCTTTGCACGGTGGCTCCCGCTGCTCTAGCATGATGTCCCCCCAGATGCCACCCCTCCCCAGGGGCCAGGGCCAGCCTGTGTTTGTACCGTCCCCACCAAGAGCCCTAGCTGTCGAATGCAGAGTGGAAGTCTGTTATTTCTAATAACAAACACTGGGCTGCTGCTGGGAGCATCCCTGCTTGGCTAAGCATATTCGTAGACGGCTCATAATGTGAAGGATCCACTCTGCAGAAGTGTTGAGCTTGACACCTACGCTGATATAAAAACATTTTATTGTCTGCATAATAGCCACCCTTAACGCTTATTTTTCACTTACAGCGATACATGGTTTAGTGAGGAAATAGCCCCTTGGTGTCTCTGCTGAGTGCTGACCTCGCCTGTTGTATACCACTATCACAGTAAAGTATACAAATATGGAAAATCGCTGCTCCCCTCCTGGCAGGTAAATGTTTTTCAGAGGAAAGCGCTGCAGCCTGAGGTAGTGCTGGTTTTACCTCCCGTTTCTCGGAGGGAGCCGGGGAAGGATGCTCCTGCCGTGGCTCCTGATACTCCTCCCTTGCGCTCTCTTTCTGTATTTTCAACGCTTTCCTTTGGCCAAAGAGGCAGAACATCTCCAGCAGGAGCATTAAGCCAAGGAAGAGGGTGATGGAGATGGGAACGTCCCTGCGCTGTGGCTGCCGGATGCCTGCTCCCATGGCAAAGACTTTGTGCGATGCCCTGTGTCTTTGGTCCCTTGGCGGGACGGTGCCACCCCTGCAGCCCCCGGCTGCCTCGGATGCTCCGTCCCCTTCTCTCCATGTGGGACCACGCTGCTGGTCCCTGGAGGGCAGAGGAGCCCCTGCAGCCGCATCGGCGGCCTGGGGACCTCGAGATCCCGGCCCAGGAGCGGCACCGTGCCCAAATCCCCCCAAGCTCAGCCTTGGCACATCAGTGCGGTAACTCATGGGGAGCTTGCACAGCCAAGATTTGTAAGTCGCCGAAGGGGTGATTAGTCAGAGGAAACTGTCACAGTTAAGGTACTTTGAATATCATTTCCCTGGGTATTATAATTACACCCCATTCAATTAGTCTTCAGAAAAAAAGCCTTTTGTATTAAGTCTTGGTGGAGAATTATTAGAGACTGAATTAAAAGACAAGAATTCCATTTTACTTCACAATAATAAAGACATAATGTATAAAATACCCAAAAATTACAAGCTGACTAAATTTAGAGCTGTGCTAGGAGGTAAAATGAAACCCTTTGAGCGGCTACGATGTGCAGTACAAGGTGGGTATTATCTGAGAAGTTAGATGGAAACATAATTAACCACCCAGCATTATGCTGAAAGATGGCAAATTGAAATGGGAGACAAAATTAGGTGAAATTGCAGAGCGGGCTCATTTATTTCTGCTTCATAAATCGGTGCTACCTGTCAGCAGTAATGCAAAGCTGTTCCGGAGCAGGAGCTTTCAGGGGGATGCTGCTGGCGGGGACCGCGCCCCGGCCGGGCCAGGGCTGCTGTGCGCACACCCGCACCGTGAGCCGCGTGTCACCCTGGAAGAAGCTGATGCCTCCAGGAGCCAAGTCCTTGGTGCCGCTTTCCCGGCCTGGCCTGCGGTGCGTTGCTGGCCGGGGCTGGTCTGTGCCCTTCCCCAAACTCCGGTTTGCTTTCCCTGGTGTTTTGCTGCTATAACCAGTGCCACCCTAGTGACTTCTGCCAGTGTCGCTCTGATGTCATCTTGCCGAGGACTTGCCTTCGGTGGCCTCTCACAGCCCTAGTTTAGGGCTGGAGGAACGTTTTCTTTTACTGGCTTTAAATTTCCTCCTCTCAGACTTAATTGCCTCCCTTTCCCTGTAGCAGGACGAGGCAGAAGTAACCTCTGCCACCTCCATCCTACTGCTGTTGCTCGGCTTGCTCCTCTCTGGCCATTTAGTTTATTGCTGCTTTTATAACAAATTCAAACAAGGACAAGAAAATGTTATCTTTTCCAGAAGCCACAAGATTTTTGCTAGAATCACCTCAGTTATGGGAAAAAATTACGATGTAGCTCCCGTGCCATATTTAGGAATGCAGAAAACCCAGACTGGCATCTCAGATGAGAAGCAGAGTCCATCTCGTTCAGGTTACGTGATTCCAACGGGGGGAAGGTGCATGCAGCAGGTCTGGTAATCGTGTGTGTGTGCACATGAGCATGTGGTTCAGTATTTTTCTAGTTTGCGAAGACCTTTCACTAAGAAACTCTATACATTTTTTTTTTTTTCCTGTGTCATGCTTGTAAGTAGATACATCCCTGTCTGACCGAGGGGGCTGCAGGGGTGAAGTTAATGGCTCCGGTGTTCACACACGCTGCCCTGTCCCACTGGCACCGGGGGCCAGAAGCAGGAGGCAGCCGCAGCCCTGGCTGCTGTCGGGCCCCGCTGCCGGGCCGTGGGGACACGGGGCTGTGGGCACCTTCCCCATTGCCTCGCACGCAGTGGGACTCCATTAGAGTCACCAAGATAAAAATACAACTGCACAGTGTTTGCTCTGGTTAATAAGCTATGATGGGGCTGTTTGAAGCATTAGATGGCTCTTTCAAAAATGCGTCCTCATGTTTTATTAAAATGTGCATTTGTGGAGATGTTCGTAAGAGAGTGAATAAAATATTCATTCAGATGTTACTGTGCGATAAAAGCAGAGTCAGGGCACAAAACAGGCTGCTGGGGATCACCTGTGGACCTGGCCCCGCTGCAGGCAGCCTGGCTCCTGCTGTGCCCCAGGAGGGTCCTGGGGACGGTGGCCCTCGATGCCACCTGCTCGGGAGACCCCAGCCGTGTCCGGTGGCTCTGGCACAGCCCTCCCTGCGGAAGCCCCTTGCTCTGTCTGGCCCTGGAGCAATCGGTGCTGAACAGGGCTGCTGCCCGTTTTCCTTGCATCATCTCTCATCTGCCCCTGTGGTTTTAGCTGTGATCGGGTCGCTCTCCCCCAGGAGCAACTGCCCGGTCCGGGACTGTTGTAGCAGCCCGGTGGGTCCGGGCAGGAGCCGGCAGCAGGAGAGGCTGGAGGTGTGAGAGCCAGGAGAGCACTGGCAGCACAGCGTGGCCAGCGTGTCCTTGGCACTTGGCTTTGGGAGACCCGCAGGAGGCTTTGGCTTGTCAGAGGCCGTGGTTGCTCCAGATATCAGCCCAAGGCCTGTCCCTTTGTCCTGTATCTAGGCAGGTGACGTGGGACAGCCTGGGGACCACTGCAGAGGTGGCACCGCACCGGTGAGCCATGCCCATGCCCCACCTCGCTGCAGGCAAAGCCCCGTCCCTGACTCCCCTCCCAGGCTGGCAGGAAAATCAGGAGTCCCGAGCCCCAGACGTGGCCATGGCTGATGCCGCCAGCTTGGCAGCACTTGTCCCTCGTCTCTTCTCCCTGGCACAGCTTTATCTCCAGGTTTGGATCCCTGCGTGTTTGGAAAAGCTAGATGCTCTCCCCTCCCCAGGCACGCAGAGATGGGGAGGGCTGCACCGGCATCAGCTTGTTCTGGGCAGGCTCTGCTTACTGACTGCATCAGGGATTAAAGTAGAGTCTCATTTTTATAAAGTGATTTCTAACCTTGTTTTCCTGCTGAGGGGGCTGCAGTGGCCAGAGCAGAAACGGAGCCGTTGGCTTGGGCAAAGCAGCAAGGGAGATCGCAATTTAATTTGTGCATTTCCCAGCTTGTTGTTAATCTCCCGATTTACTGCTGGTATTTGATTTCTGTAGCATTACTTCATCATAAAGGGATTAGCTAGGACCATAGGTCTTCTCTTTGATGCTCATCTGCTGGGGATTACTCAGAAATTTTGTAGTTAGTTAACAGGTCGAATAGGTAAAAATGAAAATATGCGTATGATTTTGTTGACATTTGCAGGAACATTCAATCTATGATCTAATACTTGCTCTCCTGGCCTGTTCAGCATCCCCTGCCGCCTGTCCCACTGGGGTCCCGATCCTCTGCCGCCAGGCTCTGGTTCACGCTGGCCGCTTGCTGCAGCCGCAGTCCTGGGGAAACGCTGTTCCCCCCCACCTGAGCAGGGCACCCAGGGCGCTCCGGCCGCACGGCGCCTCGTGCTGGGGCTGCAGGCCCTGGGAGAAGCTTCAGCATCGTTCAACGGCCGGGCTGACGGGCACGGCGGCGGGCAGCCAGCGGTGCCTCCGGCCGGCACGCACCCAGCGTGGTCAGCAGATGCCTTGTAAAATCACTGCGAAACGTGGTTTGAATTTTTCCTGTGCACGTCAGTGGCAACAGAGGTTAATATAATATTAGCAGGTTGACCTGAATATGAATAAGTCAGACATCCCTAATAAATGCCTGCTAACTGAAAACATGGACAAATTAGAACATGCTCCATTGCCTTCTAATGATGTGCTTTTCTCTGGTGCCAGCTTCCCTACGCGTGTCGGGAGCCGGCTGCGTCTTGAGTCCCGTGGAGCAGGACTGGCCACCGTCCTCGCCGTCCCCTTCTCCACCTCCCCTCCACGCTGCTGCCCAGCCTGCCCGGCCGGGGCTGCTCCTGCTGAGCCACCAGGAGGGAGATTCCACGAGCAGAGAGATGCAAAATTGATTTATTGGTACCATGATACACTGCACGGAGCCAGGATCAAGTAACGATCCAATTAAATACTTGTGGATGCGTTCATATTAGTGAGCTCTAAGTCAATCAATTATTTAAATACACTGCGAATCATGTCCTGTGATTATTAAAGGGGCTGAAATCATGTTGCATTAATAACAATAACTATTGTGGATGCTCAGATCTTTAAGAAAATTATTCTATGAGTTGTGAAATCTTTGCAGGAGCTGCAAGGCTGGGAGGATATGAATATGGATCGGCGGGATTATTACACATAGCAGCACCAAGGGACAAAATTAGAGAGTGTTTAAAATTCTCTGCAAAGACAAAATGTAGAATATGAAAACTTTTGCAATCATTTATAATAATGAAATTTTGATTAGAAAGGCAGGATCATGCATAAGTTATTGCATCAGCCCTCCAGGCCAAACAGCGTGCGGAATCGGTGAATTCAGTGGAAACGTTCTGGCTTTGCAGGAGGAGCAGGCGCGGGGGTGCCCGAGCGGCCGGGAAGCGGGATGGGTGCTGGGCTGAGCAGCCCGTGCTGGCGGGGGGTTTGGATGTGCAAAATGAACTGACCTGGCGGAGGAGGAGGAGGCGGAGGAGGCAACCCCCCGGTTAGGGATGTCTTTCTGAAGCATCCGCCGGCGGGCGCTTGCGGCGCTGGTGGCTCGGCCCTGCGTGTACCATGCGGAGGAAGGGAATCTTTCTTCTGTGTTTTCTGCTCTTACACAGTGGGGAAAACAGTGTATAAATTATTTAAGCGGGCAGAAGATAATTAACTCTAATCAATCTGGATTCTGCTCAGGTTATAGCTCTGCAACAGCATTAATCTTACTAATTACTTAATATTACTAACACAGTTTTCAGTGAGTTCAACAATGCGTTCAGTGAATCCGGCATTGAGTAATAGATGTAAAGTGATTGATTCTCAGTTGAAAAGCCCTTCGGTACTGCAAATCTGACCATTTTATTAATCAAATTATCACTTTTAGGGCATTCAAGAAGTAGCAGCTTGGTCTCGCAGGGAATTTTTTCATTACACTGATGGGTTATTCTTGGATTGCATTAGAGAGGATGTTATTTCAAGAACATTAAGAAAGAAGAATTTAGACTAAATTAACAGTGTCTCTGATAAACAGTTATTTAGATTACAGGGTGAGGCTCAAAGCCTGGTTTTGGTCAGTGGAATTGGAGCTTGCGTCCAGATCCACAGTGATCCACCGCACCGGAGGGTTCGGGCAGGATCCGTCCGGGTGTCTGGTGAGGAACGCAAGCCCTCAGCAATGCTGTCCGTCCCTTCGACGGTGCCTCTGCTCATGTGCAGCTCCCTGCGTCTGCCAGGCTCTGCCTGGCCTGAAACGGGCTTCTGAGCGTTCGTGGCTACTGCTGGGAGCGCAGCGGCCCCGCGGGCCTGGGCTGCCCGGAGGCACGAGCCGTGCAAACACGCTGCCAGCGTGTAGGAGAGGAGGGAAGGTGCCTGGCTGGGCTGAATTAACTCCCCGGTAAACGCCAGCCGCTGTTTCTAAAGTCACCGGACAACTTGCTCTGTTATTTTCCAGTGATTCCACTGTGCAGGTCACAGAAACCTAGGGAAATGAAAAGGTGAGAATGCATTATTGATTAATTACTTAGTCATCTCCGAACGGTTATTGAGCATGGCTGTGACTTTGACAAATTACCCCTCAATTTTTCTGACTGATATGCAATTTGATTAATGCAGTTTTACGATGCTCCTGTCAGAGGGTGACATGGAGTCTGATTCCAGTGCCTTGCAAAAGGCAACGGTGTCATGTTTTCAGTAATTGATGGCATTTGCAAGCGGTTAGCCAAAAAATAATTAAGCAGTGTGATATTTTGTTTGAAAGGAACATTGGGTTAATAAGTTGAGCTGAAGGTGGAATATCAACATTGTGTAGTCATACTGACAAGTGAGCCGGTGCCATCGCCACGCGGTTTGCCTGAACCCGACCGACATCAATTTAGTCCCCGCTCAAGAGGTCGACGTTTGCTGGGGCCGAGGAAGCACTCGGGGCTTTCCCCACGCAAGCGTTTGCCCTGCAGTGCCCTGGCACGGGGGGACCCCGGGCAGACCCCCCTCGCGCTTCAGCCCCTGTCTCTGGCTCTCTCCAGGCTGATAGTGCTCCCGGGAAAAGGCACGTGGGCATTGCGGCTCTGTGGTGTCTGATTAATATTTGGTTTTGGCTCCCCCACCTTCCCTTTGAATCGGAGACCTTGCCCAGCAGCGCACAGGAGGCATAAGCAGAGCAAACCTCCCATTTCCACAAGGAAACGCTGTTAAAATCCTTTCCAGGAAAGTGGAAGATTAACCACCTGTGGATGCGGTGCCTGGCAGTCCTCACCTGCAGCATCGGTCGTTTTAGCTTTAAATCCTCAACGGTTAGCAACTGAAGAGCAGGACAGCGGGGCCCGGAGTGGACAGGCTGTCTCTCTAACAAATAACATCTGGGATAACATGGAACATTAGATGCTGCAAAAGGCCATTCTTGTAGACCAGAAGGCAAGTGGCCTCATAAAGAAGGATTTCACACTATTTAAACAATAAAATCCCTGCTGGCTGCCTGGGGAAAATAGCCTTTTACTGTGAAAAAACTGTGATTTGAAAATAGTGACTGCCAGGCACCATCCCAGTAAAGGCTCATTGCAAAGGGAAAAGCCAGATGAGCTGGTGTAATAATGGTCGCTTCATGGACATTAATTACTTGTCCGCAGTCCATCCCAGCCAAATATCCTCTCGTGCTGACTGATCTGGGTGCAATAAGAAGCCACAGCAGAAAAATCTGCCTGTGGGCACAGACCGAGCCGAGGGTCTGTGGCGGCAGCCTGGGATGGGGAGGGGAGCGCTGAGGACCGTTCCTGCACCCCGTCCCCGCTGCGCTCCCCTGCCCACGGCCTCCCGGCGCCCAGCCCGGCCCCTCCTGCCCTGCGTTTGCTGCTCCCTGGTTTCCACCCTTAGGTGGGAAGGGTGAGGCCCCCGTCGCCGGTGCCCGTGTGCTGGCGCAGGCAGGCGGATGCTCAGGCAGGTGGGTCCATTTCTTCCAGGACAGAACTGATGGTTGATGCCACAGTTACCACTTGCAAATCTATATTCCTAGAAACGTCCATCACTCATACCCCATCCAGTGGTTCTGCTTGTTTCCTCTCCACAGTAATCAATAATTTGCTTTTTAAACAAACTGGCTTTCTGTTCCGCTTAGAACCATTTCCCTCTGGTTCCGCTCAGCGCTCCGTTTACAAAGTTACGTCTTTAGCAAGCTACGTGCTTTGTGTTTTTCTCACCGAGTCCACATGCAAAAGGTTTTTCTTGCTGCTTGCGCTCATCGCTGGGTTGCTGACAACGTGCTGGTGTGGCAGCTCGCTCTGGTGTGAGCTATTTCTGCGCCTCTCACTCCCTTCTGTTAGCGCCTTTTCCATTCGAGGCCTCGCCTGGAGAGCTGACATCCCAGCGCTCCGCCTGGAGCGGGCAATTAGGGACGGTGCGCAGGGAACGGGGAGTCTTAAAGGTGGCAGGACTAGTAATGAATATTTTAACTGCTTTGCTGGAATAAATTCAGCTTTAATGAAATAAACTGAAACCAGCGGCCTAGTGCAAAACGAGACCAGGGATGGAGCTTGCCTCAGACCGTAATGTCCCAGCAGTGAGTTTTTAAAGAAAAGCTGCGTTTCAGGCAGAATGAGCTCTGGCTGTCAGATGGTCTCCCCGGCATCGCTTCCAAACGCAGCCCGGCTGCCTCGGAGCCAGGGCCTGGCGATGTGCCACCAGATGTTGGGAATGAAAGAGAACAAGCAAATCTGCCTCTTAAAAAATAAGCCACTGTTATTTGGGGTGGGGCCATGGGACTTGGCATCAGGTCCCCGCTTCTATTAATCAGTATTTATTTGTGTTGGGTTTAATTAGTTTTGATTGCAGTTTACAAATGTAAATGTGTCTCCCGTGGCATCTCCCTCACCTCCTGGGAATATGAAATGAGTGTTTAGTGTAACAGCCTCCGAGTTATGCACAGGAAGGAAAAAAAACAGAAAAGCTCCATATACGTCCTCGGGACCGGTGCCGCTGCTGGTGATCTCCATCTCAGCCTGTGGTAAGCGCCAGCTAAACAGAAAGGGGAGAAGATCCTCAAAAGGAGAAGGGAAACCCATCTTGATGGTCCTTCGAAGTGTCTGATGCTCTGAGGAAAGGTGCAAGGACCGTCTCTTTGGCAGCGTGAAGCCTGCAGGAGTTATCCGCCTTGTCAGGCTCAGGAGGAGGAATGGTGGCCGCACCACGCTGCGGGTGCAGGGGGAAGGTGTCCCGCGGGCAGGGGAGCCGCCCGCCACTGCCGCCAACGGTGACGCCGGGGCCACCAGGCTTGGCCCTTGCAGCAAGCTGGGAGATCTCTCGTCTCCGTCAGATGAAGGAAAGCTTCCCCACTAGGAGGTTAATGTACTTGATTCACTACCCACAGGGATATCATCTTTCTTATTAGTGTTTGCCATTTTATAGTTTAATTAAGGTCACCCAGTGGGCCTGTAAATGACATCTTAATTAATAGCCTACGATATCTGCCAGTGCCAGCCAGGCTTGCTATAGAGTCAGTACCCCAGGAAGAGAGAGAGAGAACAGCAACGAGGCACACCTGCAGTTATTAATCTGCAAGAAAAAGACTGTCTGTACTTACCCTGCACTACCCTGCGGGCACGTGTGTGCAAACACGAGCAGCACGATGGCAAACACCTTGGTACACGCGCACGGCGCGGCGAGGGGCCGAGCTCTTGCCTGCGGGTGCTGCCTGTCTGCAGGCGAGGTGCAGCGGGGCAGGCTGGTGGGAGGGTGCACCCCCTTCCCGTCCCCTCCTGCTAACTGGTGTCATTAAGACCAGCGATGGGGCCAGCACGGCTGCGCTGCTGCTCTCGCTGCGCCTGTGCATGCTGCTGCGGGAGGGCAGAGTGCTGCCGGGGCTGCCAGCAGCAAATGCACGTACGCTGGTGGCAAACGTGGATGTCACCCGCTGGTGACGGCCGAGGACACAGCCAGCCACCCTCTCTTGTTTAGGCAAACACTAAGTCCCAGTGAAAGTCATAAGCTCGGTGCATTTGCATGTCCAGGCTGATTTCCTGAGAACAACTGCTATAGAGGTGGGTTTTATTGTTAGCGCCCGGTGCTGCCTGGGATTAGTTCCTATAAATAACAGACAAAAGACCAAAGACGTCTTTCCACCCCAAAAGGGCAAGCGGGAGGGATGCAGGAGTGGGTGCAGCAGCCACTTCTGCTAATTGAGCGGAAGAGCAAGCCACTGCCTGTCCTTGGCGTCACCTTCCACTCGCATCCCTCCCTTTGAGACCTGCCGGCGGGGTCCCCGTCCCACCCCGGCGCTATCCCCTCGGCAGCGCTGTATCCGTCGCGGTGCTCGTGCCCTCCCTGCCTGATGTCACCCCTGCCTGCCCGCTCCTGGCGGGGCTGACGGAGCAGCTTCGATAATGACGGATTAATTCAATCTGCTGGCGTTCGGAGGTCAGGCAGCGAGCGGGAACTCCGGGAGCGCGGGGTGTCTCGGAGGCGCTTGCAGCACCGGTCGCTGGGTCAGGGCAGCGTCTGGGCAGCTTCGTGCCCTGCTCAATCTGTGCTGGAGCTGCTCCAGCGATGGAGGAGCCTGCCTTCGGGCTGACTTACAGAGCAGTGGCATGTCGCCCCTTCAAGTATTATCTCTTTCTCTGGTGGTTTTTTCTCCATTTGTCCTTTCCTGGGCAGCGTGGCCGGGTGCGAAGGGCTCCCAGTGCCCGCTAGCTCCTTGCCCCCGACGGCAGCACGATCCCAGATTTACACCCCGGCGTTTACTCACAAACCATGAGATAATGCAGACACCGCCTCACCGGTCCATAAATCGAGGTGTGTGATCCGATGATGCTCTTGCAACTCAGCAGTGTACCCAGATCCATCTCTTGCAATTTATGACTCAACTTTGTGACTTATTTCAGATTCAGTCATAGTTCAGAGCCAACCCATAACTCAGACCCAGCACGTATTCATCAGTGACACAGGACTTGGATAACTCGGGGATAACTTCAGAATTAATTGTGTTACTTATGAAGTTGTTGACATGACTTATAAATTGCCACATGGTCAATAAATCAGTGAGACACCTGAGAAATTCATCATGTTTTTCTTCAGTCAGAAACTTCATACGCCTTATAAATCAGATATTGGAACAGCTTATTGTACATCAAATCCACACTTGGAAAGCAGCTTTTTGGGGAGAATATATATTTATGGAGTATCTGTCCCAAACTGGTTAACAGAGTTAAAGAAAACATAAGGGCAAGTGAAAGTGAAAGGTGTGAAGGAAAAGCATGCGTCGCTGTGCCATGCTGCAGCGTTTCTGCTGATGGAGCCGGCATTGCCCTGCAGCGCCTGTGCACGGAGCTGGCTGGGATCTGTGCACCGCAACACGACCTTGCGCGCCGACGCTGGACGCTCGCAATGCAGGGAGCACCTCTGCGCTGTCACACCACCTCTGATGCTGCGGCCGGGACGGCGGCGGTGGAGCCATGCTGCTGGGCTGTGCTGCTGCTGGGCACCGTCGGGTAGGACCGCAGCAGCGTTACGCTCCGGTCAGGGCTGGTGCATGACACATGCGGTTACGCCTCTCATCCCGCTCCGCGCTGCTAGCAGCCAAGTGCGTTCCCCAGCAGAGAAGTTGATGGAAGAACATTTATCAAGAATGGGAATCCAAGTGCAGTGTTCAACCCGCTGAACTTTCAGGATCGTTATCTGTGTGCAAGCGATGAACTAAAGACTCACCACGGCCACGTCTGAGCGGTTCGGGTCGGTGCGGGGCAAGGCGGTGTGTCCCGAGCCCAGGCGTGAGCCGTTCCCACCCCTGGGGACGAGCGCTCAGCCGCACCCCAGCGCTCTCTTCCAGAGCTGGGAAGATGCGTTTGGAGATGACCTTTATATTTCTCAGGGTTGCACACAAAATATATCCTTTCTCTGCTTTGTGCTCATTTAAGGCACGTACGACAGAAACACTAAGGGCTGAGGTTTCTCCGGTGTGGGACGAAGGCTTTCAGGAGCTGCCAGGGCTCGCAGGGACACGCGGGCCCACCCCGCAGAGCCTGCTGCAGCCCGCGAGCTCAGCAGTGCTGTCTGCTGCCGTTATTTGTATCAGCCCCCTGCTCAGAAAGTGTAACAAATATGCTCTTAATGATAACAATCAATACATTCGATGAAGAATCGGATTTTATTTAATGTGCAATTCACTTAGAGCCTGACACATCTATTTAGATTTATTAAAGCAATTCATGTACATTGACTCAGTACTGATTGATTCCTCCAAATACATTTTAGTGGGGCTTTAAAATCCCAGCAAGACAGACATTTTCTATATTCTGCGTTTAAACTGCTACAAATGCAACATGTTCTTATCAGTAGGTGTCCCTTTAGAATACGGAATCACCCTATTTTTGTTCTATATAAAATGCACGGAAGAGATTATTCAGGACATATTTAAAGGATGGGGGTTTTTAATGAATCTGTGGGCAATTTACCATAAATTACACATGGAAATGTAAAATCTAATCAACTAGTTGCATAAGCATAGCCATATGTGCAGGAGTTTCACTCTTGCAAAAAAAGGCAAATTAAATGAATACATTGGAGATGATTTGAATACATCAAGCACATTTTTAAAGTATTTCCCTAAGAAACACAGCCTGCACAAAGCCCTGTCCCTAATAGAATAGGAACAGTTGCCAGTAAATATTTACATTAGCAGCTTCTGATGGAAAAACAAAACTCCAGGCAAAACATCTAAGATTTCCCATTGGATGCGGCTCTGAGATTCGCTTTATCCTTGCTGCTCTCCCCAGCGGAGTGGGATCCTCAGGCAGCTCTGCCCGGCTCCTTGCGGTGGGACCCCCCTGGGACCCCTGGGACCCCCCTGGGTCTCGGCACCCCAGCCCGAGGCACCCAGGGAGAGAGCTTTTCCAGAAGCATCTTCAAAAACGTTCACTCCTAAGAGCTCCTGCCCTGGGACGTGCACCCAAACCGGAGGCCTTAAACTCAATTTCCCCTGCCTAAAGGGCTTGGCGAAGGGTAACTGCCTCCTTTCTCCAAAGCCCTTTGAAACCCGCAGCTGTAGAGCACTGGAGACACTGCATCTGCTGCTGCTGGCGACCTGGTCCAAGCCCTCCTCCCAGGGACACTCCCAGCAGCGGTGGGCTTTGGAGAGGGGTCACCCCGGCGGGCAGCAGAGCAGCTGAATTACCCCAATCTCTCCCTTGCTCTGGGAGCAGGTGCTCAGCCCGTGCCATGCTGGTGTGCTGCTGGCACCCAGCCCGCACAGCGATGGGACACGGCCATGCAGCGACAGAACACGGCCGTGCAGCGATGGGACACGGACATGCTGCGACGGGACATGGCCGTGCAGCAATGGGACATGGCCATGCAGTGATGGGACATGGCTGTGCAGCGATGGGTCATGGCCGTGCAGCGACAGAACACGGCCGTGCAGCGATGGGACACGGACATGCAGCGATGGGACATGGCTGTGCAGCAATGGGACACAGCCGTGCAGTGATGGGACACAGCCATGCAGCGATGGGACACAGCCGTGCAGTGATGGGTCATGGCCGTGCAGCAATGGGACATGGCCGTGCAGTGATGGGACACAGCCATGCAACGATGGGACATGGCCGTGCAGCGATGGGACACGGCCATGCAGCGATGGGACACAGCCGTGCTGCAATGGGACACGGCCATGCAATGATGGGACACGGCCATGCAGCGATGGGACATGGCCGTGCTGCAATGGGACACGGCCATGCAATGATGGGACACGGCCACGCAGTGATGGGACACAGCTGTGCAGCAATGGGACACGGCCATGCAGCGATGGGACACGGCCGTGCAGCCCCACTGCTGGGCGCAGGCACAGCCCTTGTGCAACTGCCCACGGCCAGAGTTGGGTCTGGAGTTGCTCCTTGTTTTCCATCAGATCTGGCCCAGCAAAGTGCACAACACTGTTTCTGCTCCTTCCCCAGAGGAAAGTGAGGGCTCGCTGCTGCAGTGAGTTTCAGTGCCAGGAAAACATCCCATTTAGAAGCACGCATCAACCAGAGAAGAAACGGATGCTTGTGGGCAGTAGATGCAAAAGACAAAGCTGCAGCTGGAATAGATTCATGAGATGCAAATATTGACAGCAAACTTTTTGCAGCCTCCCGAGCTCCCCAGGTGCCGTGCATGGGAGCACTCACAGCTGAGTCTCATTTTCTGCTGGCGGAGTGGCCGTCCCCAGTTCCAGCTATCAGCATGGCTTTCTTAGGGGTAGAATAAAGGTCTGATGATAACTTAAAAAAACCCAGAAGCCGTGACTCTGTAGTGATGTGCTGCTTGGTTTCTATGGGAACAGGCTGAGCGGGTTGATTAGAAAACCACGTGCAGAAGAGGCAGGAAAAGCAGTGAGTGGTGCTGCTGATGCAGAGATTAATTGGTGTGACTCAGGCTGGGCTTTTATATAATTTGCAGCCATCCCAAAAGGTGCCTCAGCACCCGAGTTGGGATGTAATGAGATGTTCACAGGAGAACAGTCTCATCACTTGTTGCAACCATTGTAGCTTCTATTTAAAAAACGAAGGGGCGGGTGATTTATTTTTGTCTCCTGGTGTCTAAATCACCTGTAACTTCACTTACAAAGATCACTGCTAAAGCATGGGGAGCATCTGCTGCTGATGGGAAGGCAAGAAGCTGTTCCTCCCTTGCCCTTGCTCGGCTTTGTCTCACCAGTATGGGCCAGAGGTTAAAAGTGCATTTTTTTTTCCATGTGGGAGAGTCTTCCCAGCTGTGAAAAGGACCTAGACAAGCCATGGGGCTGCTGTGGCCCAGTCCTGGCAGTGTGTCGCATGCCACAAACCCACCCATCTCTCCTTAAAAAGATCCCTGAGCTAAAAACCTCCCTGCTGTCTGCCTGGAGCATGGAGACGCTCCAGCACCGCGCTGGGCAGATGGGAACGGTCCCGGGTGGAAGGAGGCAGCAGCGTGGAGAACGATGAACTTTTTGCTGATGAACTGTTTGCAGGTGAGGAGGAAGCCCCGGGGCTTTAAACGCCTGTCTTTAGCAGGGTTCAAGTGCAGGCCGAGCCAGTCAATGTTGGCACCCATCTGCCTCCATGTACCCTTCAGTGAAGGCAAAGCCGCTGCCAGGCTCCGTGCCGGTGCCTTCCCTGGCCCATTTGGCACAAGGGGATTGCCGGTTTGGGTGCAGGTTTCAGGATGGTGCACGGCCTGGGAGGGTGGTGGAATATTTGTAAAGTGTGTGGAATATGCTCCACTTCAGTCATTTAGAAATAATGAAAACAGCTACAGCCTCGTTCGAAAAGAAAACACATTTGGAAACCAAAAGTAGACCCAAAGCTGAAAGATAAACTCTGTTGTAAGCACTTGTAAGAAAGAGTTTAAGAAAAGGATTAAAAGGGATTTGTTGGGTCTCTTAAGACAGGGGAGCTCCATCAGTAAATCTGATTATCGGCTCTGCATGGTGCTCAGTGATTTAAAATGCTAAAAGGCTGATGCTGGAAATAAAATGGATTTTGAGATGCAGGGCCCTTGCCCTGCGGCACTGGCGGTCACGGAGGCGGGATGGGGCGATGGCCCCGCGCACCCCTCCACGGGCGGCTGGGTGCCCCGGGGAGCGGGGCACGTTCCTCCCCTCCCGCCCGCAGGACACGTCGTGCCTCCAGGGCCCAGAGGAGAAGCTGAACCGATGGCATATTCATTTCCCTGGCATTAGCTGGTGGATAGGTGAGGTTTTCATCCTCTTCCTAATGAATGATGCTCAATGCAAATCAGGAGATATTACTTATGTGTCAGTAGCTGTTGAATTATTCATTGGTGAAAAAATCACCAGGGACCAGCCAAAGGAAAGCGCAGTAAGCAATTAACTGCCTTCATTGGTGCTGCCTGCCTCTCATTAGTCTGTATTCATGTAATCAATACTTTTTCCGAGGGATGTATGTGGTTCAGAAAGGGAGCGGAGTGCGTGAGCCTTGCAGAGCACGGGGTAACTCCCGCTGGTACTGCCTAGAGAGTGGAAGAAGGTTTCTGTTTGGCCCTGTATGACTTTGACTGGTTGTCTGGGAAGTTTTTTTGGCTTTTTGTTGTTTGTTTGTTTTTTTAAAGAATTTCTGGCTTCTGCCAGTGCCAAATGGAGCGATCCCATTTGGCAGAGGATGTGCGTTGCCTTTCTCACCGCTCCCTTGGAACCTCTCACTTCTGCGCTGACCCTGCTCCAAAGCCGGCCCCAGCGCTGCGCTGGGGGTCTCCAAGCCATCCCCCCCGCAGGCTGCGGGGCTCGGGCACTCCCGTCCCACCCAGGCAAAGCAGGAGGGAGTTCTGCGTTAGGTGGCACGTCTGCCCCGGGCACTGCCGCTGCTTTGTACCGACTTCTGAGGGCTCTCCCCCGGGAGCTCAGGGCTGGAGGGAACCTCATAAGCCCAGTCGCTTCCTATCATCAGCACCGTTCCCTGCAATTCTTTGTGGGAACTCATCAAACCACTCCTTAGAAGTACAGTGGATTTTTTTTTCCACTGCTGTTGGAAGGGTTTTACAACCCAGACCCACACTGCTCTGAGCTTTGAAACCTTTTTGTAATTTCCAGCCTGAATTTATGCCTCAGTTCATACCTCGTTATCCCTCTGCTAACACCGTCCTTTCATTTAGATAGCTCTCCCCCTTCCCTGGGGCCAGCTCGCACAGATGCGGTGGGCTGCGTAAGGCGGCTGCTTTCAGGTCCCCCCACCCCAGGCAGGTGGGACACCCTCGCCCCTGCTCCGCTCCTGCTCCCTCTTTGCAGCAGGGGTGCCGAGGCGAGCGGGCAGAGCTCTGCCCCCAGCATCGTCCGCCTGGACACCGCGCTTCCATCAGCATCGCCATCCCACGGGGTCCCTCGCCCGGCCCTGGGGACCCCCCCGCCCCTGAAAGATGAAATACGGACCCTTGGGCTCAGGCTAATGGATAGCAGCTCATCATGTCAGTGTTTCCAATGTCTAGGTGGTTATTTTTCCTTTTCACAAGGACAAATGCTTCTAATGAGCTGGTTAAACATTGGCAATCAACAGAAAACTGGTTTTAATTAAATTTACATACAAAAAAATTGGTTGCAATTACAACAATTAGCTTGCTATGGAAATTGGGTGTGCGGAGAGGATAAAAATGTTCTTGCAAAGAAAAGGACAGAAAATTCACAATCACGCTTACAGAAATAATCTCCTTAAATTTGTCACTTTGACTTCAATCCTGTACTTTTAACGTATGCTTTACACCCCAAGGGTTTAGCTCACTTGCTGAATGATGCCACATATGCATGTGCTTGCAGGATAAAAAAGATGAGAGCTGCAGGAACTGTTTTGAAGTCCCCTGCTTTGCCAGTTGGCTTTCCTACCCTTTAACCCTCTGCTTCACCTGCTGGTGAGAGGTACCAACGCTTGCTGGAAAATCAAGACCTCTTGGAGAGCTGAAATACTCCTGGGCACTTAATTAGAAGAAAGTGGGGTGGTTCTTTTTATTTAAGATTAGGCGAGGAAAAGAAAATGAAACAAAGTGCTTGTGATTTTAACCTAAAATGTTTTTGCGTTCTTGGGGAACATAACTCATGTCCCATGTTTTGACAGCGATGTTTTGCAGAGAAAAAACAAACATTGCTGGGAATCTCCAGGATCTGCGCCATCAGATCACAGGCAGAGGAAAAAATGTTCAAAATTCTGTTTGATCTCTTTACGGTTTTACATATTTTATTGGTGCTAATTAGGTGTGAAAGGGAGTAATGCAGGGCAGTGCAGTAAATGGGAAGAGAGGAGACACGAGAGGCTAAATCCCCAGGTGTTTCTTGGCCTGTTGGTATGAAGGAGAGCCACTATCGGTTCCTTTATCAATCTATCTGGGGTTGTTTAGCCTGGAGAAGAGGAGGCTGAGGGGAGACCTTATTGCTCTCTGCAATGGCCTGAAAGGAGGCTGTAGCGGGGTGGGGGTCGGTCTCTTCTCCCCAGTAACGAGTGATAGAACGAGAGGGAACGGCCTCAAGCTGCGCCAGGGCAGGTTTGGGTTGGATATTAGGAAAAACTTCTTCACCGAGAGGGTGGTCAAGCATTGGCACAGGCTGCCCAGGGAAGTGGTTGAGTCTCCATCCCTGGAGGTATTTAAAGAACGGATGGATACGGTGCTCGAGGACATGGTATAGATGGACTTGGCAGTGATAGGTTAACGGTTGGACTCGATGATCTTAAGGGTCTTTTCCAACCTTGACGATTCTATGATTCTATGATTCTATTAGCCCCCACTAAAACTGGTTTCATCATCTGCTATTAAGACTCGCAAAATTATACATCCTCTTCCATCTCTGCCATTCCCATCCCCTGCTTCACCTTTCTGTATGAGACCTACAATTTGAGTTCATTTTCTACAGCAAGCAGCATTTATTTGTAATTTGCTCAGTGGTCTTTCTGGGGAGAGCCACGGCTTGGTCCCCTCAGCTCGGCCCCAATGCCGCTTGGCATCCACGATCCAGGGTGCGGATCCGGGGTCCAGGATGTCCCACAGCACCCACAATCCAGGCTACGTTGTACGTGTCCCCCGTCGAGCCTTATTGAGCAGGGATATTGCAGTCACCAGCAAATGAAGTGGATAACAATTACATTTATGCCTCTCATTTAATTCGCTTATTTGAAGTTAGAAGAGCATCCATCCGGTGTTTGCCACTGACGCAGCCTCTCGCCAGCCGAGCCCACGTGCCCCGGCAGGAGTGCGTAAAGTCTGCAGTAAAAAGAGATAGATCTTAAATTCAGCGTGCATTAACTCATCTGCCCGCTGCTGCTGGCAGAAAGCATATTGTCTGGAAGGCTGTGTCATCTCCTGGTTTAGTTAATAAGGGGAAGCGATTTAAATAAAAATCAATAAAAATACCATTTAGAGAGGCAGTGGTGTCCAACGGGCTGCGGGGGGCACGAGGCTGCTCGGACCCTCCCCAGTTTGACTGGGCTTGGCGGGGAAGGCGACTGGGGCTGGATCAGATGGGTCCCTAACGTCCGCTGCGCTGGGCTCGTCGCCGTTCCAGAGCAGCCCAGCTGCAGCTCAAAGCCTCCTGCATTCACAATGTGGCCTCAGTGCAGTGAAACAGTACTTAGAAGTTACATTGCATTCAGAACAACTGTAGCCTGAACAAAATTACTCTTAAAAAATGCAAATGAACTGCAGTTTCTTTTCATTTTTCCCCCTTAACTGCAGTTATTCTGTCGCTGGTGGATTTATGTAGTTTGGCTGCAGGTTTTAATTGCTGTTTGCATACGCAGCAGTGTGATATCCAAGCACTAAAAGTGTATTTCCATTTTACATCCAAACCTGAACCACTGCAGAAAGATTATCGGTATGTGTGTTTTGATACCAGCTACATCTTAATCTGCCCTTAGAGCTGCTGAGGAGAAAGGACTAAGTATATTTGTTTTATTTTAAGCACTTTGTAAAATACCCAGTGAAGCAGAAAGGAAACCAATACCAAGTCGGAGGCCACGCAGGACGCGGAGGCTCGGTTTGACTTTGCGGCTGGAAGAAAATGTAATAAAAACTTGTTGTCACTCTGCTGGGATGAGATGAACGTCCGTCCCCACGCCCCGCCAGAAGGGCACCGGGATGTGCCGTCCCTTGGGCTCATCCCCGTGTCCTGGTTTGGCTGCTGGCGATTCGGTGCCGCCGAGCCCCGAGGACAGTGCGGGTGGCTCTGGGACCCCTGCCTGCCACCCCATCCCTGTGTCACCCACCCAGCCGGGACGAGAGGGGCCAGGCCGGAGCGGCAGGGCTCACACTGGGGGCTAAACCCTGTGTTTAGTGCCACGTACCAGCCAGGTGCCTTTCTTCCCATCTTTTTTCTTTTTCTTTTTTTCCTCTCTTTCTTACTCCCCGGTTGATCAATTATTTAATACATTTCATCCCAGTGCAGAGCTCCCTGAAGTGAGTTGTTTTAAATTAAATACATTTCTCTCTGAATCAGCTTGAGTCCCTGGGAAATTTTTAGCTCTGCAAATGAGCTCATTTGAATTTTTGAGGTGTACCTGAAGCTTGCCTGTGTGTTTTTTCTTTATTTTTATTATTTCAAATCTCATTCTACTTTGTTCCAGGTTCAATCTGTTCCCTGCAGCAGTGCCCTATGCACTGACTTATCTGAATAATTTCAAAAAGAGCATATTAAAGGGCCCAACATGAAATTTCCTTAGAGAATGGATGTGGGTTAACCGTCTGTATCTTATTGTGCTGGCTTGTTTGGAAGGCTTCTAGCAACCATCCATTATAGTTATAAGGCTGAATGATGACTACAGTTACACTAGGAAATAAAGGGGAAAAAAAAGAAAAGCATTTTCTATGAATAACTGCACCGGGGTATTTAAAACACTATTGGCTGCACATTTTTCAGGCAGTCTGTGCTGAAAAATACATTTCTCCCTTAACGTCATTTATATTCCTTGTATGATGTGGGCTTTCTCTGATCCTCTAAGTATGTTTGGAGGAGACAACAAAAATGTGTGCATCACACTACAGGTTATGGCTCTCAGTATACAAACTACCCCTTCATCTTCCCATGCACACAGATAGAAGAAGGTATTTTTATAGCTGTGATATTAGCAGAGAACAGCTTTGGTTCACCTTTCCCATCACAGCAGGGAGAGCCACACCGGCCAGCGGGCAGAGACCGTGGGAGCCCCCCGGGACACGGCTTCGCCGGTGCCGGCTGAAGGCAGCGGCACAGGGAGCAAACAGACCCGGAGCGAGGGTCGCTGGAGGCGACGGGCAGAGCCGGCCCGGGGTTATGGCTCTGTGCATCCGCCGGGGCCGGGAGAGCCGCCGGTCAGCAGTAGGGTTTTGGTGACAGCCCCAGCTCCAGAGCATCCACACTCATTTTTTTTCTCTTTTCTGCGCTGAGGGAGGCCGGCTCCATCGCACGCTGCCCGGGGCGAGGAGTTGAGGGGTGTGCAGCGGCTGCAGACCCGGCGTCCCCGTGCCTCCCATGCCCACGCGCGTGGCGGGAGAAGCCCAGGCGGGAGGCTGATCGCACCGGCAATGCCCCTGCGGCTGGCGGCGACCCTGGGGTGTAACGGACCCAGACAAGCTCAATAAAAATGATGTAATGGGTAAGTTACTGTGCAACTCCCTGGGATGATGACGGTGAGTTTTCTCGATCCCTCAAGCAGGCGAGGGCAGCACCAGACTCATACAGCTTTTAATGCCAAGATTGTTGAACAGCCTGGAGATTTTTACGCAGTCTGTGTCCAGCAGTGCCGGGGTGAGCTCCGTGCATCCCTTTCCAGAGCGAGGTGCTGGTTCCCACCGTACCGCGACTCTTTGGCAGCAAGAGAAGCAGCGGCCAGGCAGGGCTGCAGACGGGTGCTGCTCCGAGCTCTGTCCGCAGCTCTGCTGTCCCCCCAGAGCCACCGGGCAGCTCCCCGGACCCCCAGCACTTGTCCGGAGTGGCAGTGGAAGCAGAGCCGCCATCCCAGGGAGCAGCCCAAGGACCGTGCCTTGGCCAGCGGGGCTCTTCCAGCCCCAGCTCTGGCTCCCGGGGAGCACAACCCTGTGTCCCCCCCGCTTCATTTAGTTTGGGCACAGTCTCAGGGAGACAATAATTCAAGTACTGTAGGCCAAATTCCTATACCTCTCTATATCGTTTTAGCTGTGGAATAACTGCATTATCTCCCATGGAGACAGGCTCCGAGCAGTGCAGCCAGGGAGCAATTTGGCAGCATGTGTCCCTATGTATTTTATTATACCCAGAACGGAAACAATCATCTCCCAGGTCTGTAAGAGACAAACGCCCCCAAGCATGGAAGCTGAGCTGCTTTGCCGCGCTCCCGGCAGCCGGCTGGGTCGGTGCGGGGGACAGCTCGTACCCCACCAGCTCCCCGGGGACATGCTGCCGCTCCCCTCTGCCGTCCCCGCTCCGCGAAGGGGCTGAGCTCCTCACAAGCGTCGTACGGGTCTGTTATCACAGGAATCAGTTCTTCAAAGGACAATTTTCACTAGCGTTTAAAGATGGTATTGAAACAAAATATATAATTTATACCTGAATCTGATCCTTTATAATGCAAATGTACAGGACTTGAAACACCAACTGGCTCTCACTTGCTGGGGGCCGAACGCTTTAACCCAGTGCTGGAAATGACATTTTTATCCATCAGGGCAGTCCTGTGCGTCCAGACCATTTCCCTCCCATCCTTCAGCTCCAGTTCCTGGGGCTGGGGCAGGGATGCGGTGCCTTTGCACGGGGGAGCAGTGCTGGTTCTGGACCTTTCCTGATGAATGTCACCACCTAACCCTTGAACCGCTTAATCCTTCCAGGCTCTTCACCTCCTCTGTTCTGCTTTTGTTAGGGGAGGTAGCTGCACGTATAAAATATCTAAGCCATAAAGAAAACTGAGGTGACAGTAAACATTCCTAAGCCTAAATCGGCAATAAAATAAGTTGGTACAAAAGTCATTGGCTGGGATTTTCCGAGGAGGCCACAGGCAAGACAGCCAGGGAAGAGCAGGGTCTGGGTGATGGGCAGGACCACGTCTCCTGGTTCCTCACGCTTTCTCTGTCTCCACTGCCAGAGCATTTATAAATGGGAAAACATTTCAGATACGGAATTGCAAGCGGGAAAAGTTTATTATTTAAAGAAATGTCAGCACGAGGAGATATCTTTCTGCTTTGGTGGTTTTAGCAAAGAACTGTGGGGATGTTGTGGAACACCAGGGTGATATTTCTGATGCAGAAGTGTTGTAAAGAAACCGCACAAATAAATCCTGGTGTTTTAAGCAGAAACAGAAAGACGAGAAAGCCGCCGCTTGCCCGTCTCACCCGGGCACCGGCAGTGGGACCGGTGGGCCAGGCAGGGCCGGCAGCGGGCGCAGCCATCGCAGCTGGCTGGGCTGGAGCTCCCTGTCCCACGCACAGCGGGCAGCTCCGGACCGCTGCGCTCCGAGAAGGATGGACTGCCGGCCCTTATAAATGCTGCAAACTCACTGGAGAATCCAGGAGAAAAGGAGCAAAGGGAAAAAATAGCAGGAAAATAATCCCCAGCATGGCAGAAAGAAGAGCAGCTTGTAGGGCAGCCGTCCCGGAGGGAAGCGCTCAGCGGGCTGAGCACGCACCAGGATCGGAGCTGAAAATCCTGGCAGGACGGAAAAACGCTGAGAGGGTCTGGGGGGAGCTGTGGACCCTGTGCTTGCCACAGTGCTGGATTAGACCAGTGAGCCCGTGAGCCGAGCAGGAGCCTGTTTGGTCTAACATCTGCATTTGTGTCTCACTTCAATGGAATTTTTTTCTGGGAATGACTCCAGTACCTGGTTTTTGCAGGACACACAAACCCACGCTGTCTGCCTGACGCTCTGCTGCTTTTCCCTGCCCTTCACAAAAAGCAAGACAAGGGTTAACAAAAGCAAAGCCAGGCGGGTTTACACTGAAATCCCCCCTGCAGATCCCCAAACAAAAGCTGCAAAAATGCCATGAATAAATTTCTTCCTGTTTGGCTTCGTTTCCAGTGTTAAATGGACTATTTATGTGCTTTTGTTACCCCAGCAGGGAGAAAGGTCTGGTGTGTTTGCAGAGTGAAGGGAGTTCAGTCTGCCTTCTGCTGTGGTGTTATTTCATTTTAATCATTCCTAGTTTAAAGACCCAATAATCATGGGTAAGCCGGAGTGAACTCTTGTTAAAGCCACCGGGCAAATAACCAGGCCAGCGCTGGTGGCTGCCAGGACGGGGTCTGCTCTGCTGCTTTCCAACACTCGAGGAAACGCGTCTTTTGAACGGCTAGCAGTCAAAACTGAACTGTCCGATTGGAAATGTAGAACAGGCTGGTTTCTTTCAAACAGAATAATTTGCAGTTTGTTCAGAGTTTTTAAGCCAAGCGGTTTCCCTGCTTATTATCTGCGTTTGCTATTTAGATAAAAGAACTGCCTCCTTTGTTCAGCAGCAGTTGTGGGCTTACTGCTGCAGCTTATTCTTGACAGGAAGAAAGACCAAAAACCAGAAAAAGATCCAAAACAGGGTTCTGCCTCCAAAGGGAATTTCACTGTCACGCCTGCACCCATGGTTTCTGGTGGATGTGTGACCTCCCCATGTGTACAAAGGAGGAGTATGAAGCTATTGGGATTAAAACAAAACAGCCTGGGGTGTCTCGCCTCCATCCCCCAACACTATCAAAACCAGGAGGCGATGGGCAAAAGCCTCGTCTCAGTGATGTTGATCATTTGGCTGATTTTGAGGCACCACCGGGGTCTGTGCGTTGGGAAGGGCCATCCGCTGCCGGTGCTGCCGAGGTGGACGCAAGCCCCGGTGCTTCCACCCCGCCGGGTGCTCCCGCTCCCTCCAGGCTTTCCTCCGGGAACATGGGATCGTTATTTTGGAGGCAGCCGTGGGCCCATGGTGCAGGATCAGTCCTTTGGGATAGGGATCGAAAGGGCTTTGTCGTTGCTGTGGCATGTGCCACGGTTTCTCAGTGCTCACTGCCACGCGGGCTTCCTCCCAAATGGCAAAAACCCCATTTCCCAAAGAATGAAATCTATGGTGTTTTCTCAAAATAACTAGAAAATGGAGTGTAAGTCATGGATGGAAAAAAAATTGCCTGATGTGTCATTTTCTGAACATACTTTGGGAGAAAGAAAGAGGTTACTTTCAAATAATGAGTTTCATATTTTGATAACAGGGGCTGTTAATTAGCTCTGGGTGCTGCTGCTGGCAGACGTCAGCTGTAACAAAAGTGTGAAAACTTACACTTCTGGAAGGCTTTTAATAGCCTCTTTAATATGACACTTGGGAGGAGGGTTTGTGCAAGGAGTCACATCAGTCTCGGAGAGAATCAGCTTAAAACCAGAGACTAAGAGGGAGGAGGGCAGCACGTGGGGCTCCCGCAGCGCAGAGCCACGGGGCCCCTCCGTGCCGGGGACGGCAGCCCAGCGATGCTCTGCCGCTGGGTCATGCACCAGCGGCCGCTCTCCAGGCCTGAGACTCCTGGACCACGCGTGGGAAATGGATGTATAGTGAAGGCAAAACCTCGGGTGGTGTTTCCCATCAAGTATTTACCCCTGCACCCATTTCTAGATTATTGTCTTCCATGGAGCAGAGATGGGAAGGCAGGGAGTGATCCTGCGCAACGGGCCCATCAAGCAGGATTAGGAGCCAGTTCTCCTTCCCTGCTCCTCATCCTCTTACTGCTGAGCTCAGAAGGAGCCAGCTGCCTTATTTATTTATTTATCAGTCAGTCATGAGCGCAGAAGATGCCTTTGAAGCTCTCTTAGTTATCTCTCTGGCTGGCAAAGAAATATTGCACATCTTGGTATTTTATTCCTTTTGATCTCACTGCTGTGATTTTCACTACCCCTGCCAAGCCGCTTGCTCGGGCCTCCATCTTTGATATAGGTTAACAATACCTTCCGCAGCCCTTTGATGCTCCCTGTAATATTGCTTTTACATTTTCCAGCAGCAGAGTGCACCGCTCCCAGTGCAGGAGTGGGGCTGAGCCGCTCTGACCCCTCCTCACGGCTCACCCCTCGCTGGCACCCGCGGGCAGACCCCAGTGCAGGACTCCGATCTGGACCAGTTGATGCTGCACACACACAGCGGTGGCACTGGTGAGGGGAGCGAGTGGAAAATGACCCCCGCTATTACCTGCATGTAAGGAGTTTTAGCAAATGCAGCCCTGAAGTCCCCACCTCCCACCCCGCTCTGCTGGGGGGACCCCCCTCTCCCCACCGCCTCCTCCAGCGAAGCCCCCAGCTCTCCTCCCTCCGCCCCAGGGTTTGGCTGCTGTCGCCTAAAGGCACGCAAGAAAATGTCCCCTCTGCTGCGCCAGGTCCCAGGGGAAGCTGCCACGGGGTGACAACTGATAACCACCCCCCGGCATGAGCTACACAGAGCCGCACCCCAGGACCCCAAAAATGGGACCTTCATCATCCTTGAAAAACCAGCGCTCCGCTTTTTGCCCGGATGCTTAAAGGGAGTAGGACCAGGAGTTTTTATTCAACATTAAAATCGCGCACACTGTGGCTTGCTCTGCGCTAATTGTTGCCACCGCTGAGCCGAGGGTCACTTCTCCTCCTGTACAAACAGCCATTAAATGTCACCTGAGGAGTCCATAACAACCCAGCTGCCTGCTATTTAATGCAAAGCGTGTCCT
This sequence comes from Platalea leucorodia, assembly GCF_965183815.1. Classification (NCBI taxonomy): domain Eukaryota; kingdom Metazoa; phylum Chordata; class Aves; order Pelecaniformes; family Threskiornithidae; genus Platalea; species Platalea leucorodia. The sequence continues at coordinate 4,454,557 of NC_138841.1, forward strand.
GGTGTGCCAGCTGGTGATTGATTCCACTTCCTTGCGTCAATATTTTAATTAGGACTGTGTTTTCAGGGTTAGGTAAATTCAAGAGGCAAGCAGTCATGGCAGGGAGCTACGTGTCTTTACTCGGGAGCTGCGGATCAGCTGCGGATCAGCCGGGCATGGGTGAAGCCCTCGCCCCATCGAGGGGCCGCACCTGCGGGATTTCCAGCCCACCACAGCGGGGGCAAGGCATTAAAGGGCTCGGGGCAGAGGGTGCTGGGCTCAGGGTGGCTCTGCAGCTCGTGGGTACCAAGCACCGGCCTCCCAGGAGAGTGAGCTGCCTGCGGCGGGGACCCTCCGTGAGTACGGCTGACAGGGGCGAGCAGCGCGGGAGACGGTGGTGATGCTTGGGCGATGCCCGCGTCCTTGCTCCCGGCTTCGCAGCTCTCAGCCAGCATCTTGCTTAGCTGCCTGCCAGCATGTTCACGCTTTAGCCAATGCTTAATGTTTAATCTAGCTGTACTCAGGCAGAGGTGCTGGCGTGATAAATGTCTGTGTATGAGCCTCTGGCAGTCCCTGCCGAGCCCCTGCAGCCCTTCTGCGTGCCCGTTCCCAGCCTGCAAGGGGCTGTTGTGGTGCAGGCAGCGTTTGGCAACATCTGCCAAGGTCATAAACAGCTGCTGGAGAAAACAAAAAATGCTCAAATAGGCCTACAAAAGCCAGAAAATATATGAACAAAAGCCAGAAAATATACGAGGGTGACAAATGTTCTGAGAGAAGCCTGTGATGATATGGCAAGTACAAAAGGGGCTAATTATGCGAAAGAATCCCTTGATCCCTTACCTCCTTAGGGAACCTCGGAAAGGGCAACGTGGTGACAGGTCTGTGGTGGCTCCTCAGACACGCCGGTGTCGGCTTCGGGGACCGACGCTCCCCTGCGCAAGCAATCAAACGACGATCGCACCAGCACTGGGGCCCAGCTGTGTGCTGCAGCGTGTTGGGGAGCTGCCAAAGGGACGCCCCAGGATCTCGGGGCACTGAGCCCCGACCCTCCTGGCAGACCGCTCCCTAACTACTCCACCATCCTGCCTCCTGGCTTTGAGGTGCGGGCAGAAGCCGGCAGCAGAAGGTGCCTGCGCAGCCTGGCACGCTTGCGGTGCGGTCTGGCGGCTGTGCTGCGCCGGGCTCTGCTGTCTCTCGCTCTGCGGCTGCACGATGGCTCGCCCTCGCTGCTGGACGTGCGCGCCAGGCTTCTCTCCTATGTTTTTATGGAACTTTTTGGTCTCTGCAACCATGCAGCTGCAGCCTGATTTTTCAGTATTAATTAAGCATGGCGCATTCATACAGGATGAAGTGTTTTGCTTATGAATAGGTAATTTATAGGCTGACAAAATAAAGCCATAGACTATTAGCATAATGTTGCAAATAAAACATGGCATAGGGTTTTTATGAGGCTCCTCCTTGGGGTCCTATCACCTAAATTACAAGAAAACTCCAAGCACGCAGACAGGAAACACACAATAAAAGTTACCGAGTGTTCAGAGCAGCGTTGCGGGTGGGTGATGACTTTGGATTTGTCTCAGGACTCCGGGCTGTGACGGGCTGGAGCGCGGCGTGATTTTGCGTGGCTGCGTTGAAGAGGTTTCAGCCTGTTACAAGCCTGCTATCGGATCTGGTGTGCTCCCTCTCTGGTTGCCTGATGCCTTCGCTTAGATTTAAGATTTCATGTGGACTTGTGATTTTTTTTTTTTTGGTGTGTCCAGCTGCAGCAGGGTCACTGCTTGACACAGGAGAGCCACTGCCCGTGGGGCGAGGGGACCCAGGGGACAGGCTTTTCGGGACGAGCCTGGGGGCTCCTGGTCCCAGCCCAGCCGTGTTGGCACAGCATCTTGGGGGGCTGCAGGGGTCTCGCTCCATGGGGCAGCTGTGTGCCAGGGCTGGTGGCCTCTCCCGCAGGGTGCCGGGGCTGGGGGCCTCTCCCGCCGAGCTGGCGCGGGGTGCGTGGGAGGCAGATCCCGCCAGCACCGCGCTGCTGTGCCTCGCAGATAATCTCTCATGCAAATGCCCTCCTGAATGCACTGCAGAGCTGGCTGATCTAATTGCAGGGATAAATAACAAACAGAGAGAGGGGAGAAAAAGGGAGAAGCGGAGGCAAACAAAGGATGCGAGGGGCTGGAGAGCACTGTGAGCACACACAGGTTTCCAGGCTGCCTTGTGATCTGTACTGATTCCTGATCCTTTCCAGGGTTTTACCAAGCTTTTTGCAGCCTGAGGCAATGAGTTTCTTAATCTAAGATAATGTAGAGGGGGGGGGAATGAGAAGGTGGGCACGGGGGACCCGGCAGGAGCCGCAGCACCCGCACGGCGCTTGCTCCAGCGCTTTGGGCCCCGCGCATTTTCGGGGCTCTGCTGCAGCTGATGCACTGAGAAAGACCAAAGCGGAGGAGCCTGGTGTATGACATTGTACATGATAACTTCACAAAAATCGCTTCCTCCCAGTGGGGAAATAACACTGAAGGAGAAGAAAGGCGGAGGGGGAAAGGTTATAAGTTATCTGAGAAAACTGCTTTGAAGAAAAGTGTAAGTTTCCCCTCCAGAGGACTAAAAAGTATATTACATTATAACCTGATTAACACAGGCCTCCTTAGAAATGCATCTGGAAATGGCTTTGAACTTTTGCACGGAGCATGATCAGCATACGCTGCGCAATGGAGAGGGACAGGAGATCACGGAGCTGGCTGGCTGGGGAGTACTTAGGCAGGAATTTAATTCCTCCGAAGGGAAACTTAAGGCATTTCTCTGAGACTGAAGGTTTGTTATCTGGCCCTTTTGCCGTGCTCTCTCCAGAGCTGGCTAGTGTTGCCGAGGCGTGGGAAGGGTGTGCAAGACACTGGCTCAAGTACCCACCAGGTACCCACCTCCCTTATTCTCCATAACCTGTATTTTGACTCAAATGTGCCTTCCAGAGAGAAATCCTACTTACCGGCTCTGCACTATTCCCCTCCCTCCAGTTTGCTTCATTTTGAACATCTACCCCATGAAAGCTGGAGTGAGAAACTCGCGCCGTCACTCGACTGCAGGGGCTGGGACCTTGAAGAAAGGAAACAACAAAACCGAGGACAGCGTTTTAAAAATTGTTGGCTCTGTGGTGAAGCTTGAAAAGGAGAACGTGGAGACTTTTGCCAGTTCTCCCCTTGCCCTTCCCTGCCACCGAGGAAGCCACGTGCGGACGCGGCGCAGGAGAAGCCAAGAAGCCATCTGAGAAGGACGAGCTGGGTACCACGAGCGTGCTAGATGGCTCAGGGAGGCGGGGATGCCAGCCTCGCCGCAATCGGGCGATAGCAGCAGCTCCTCCGACTCCTGCATCGTGTGGGGTTGGGCAGCCCCAGGGAAACGAATCCCTCCCAGGAGATGTGCCAGGGAGCTTGAGGGGTGAATCAGACATTTCTTGTGCCTAAAGAAACTGCTCAAAGCAGAGCAGTGTCAGCACATCAAGGGCACTGCTGACCCTACAAACAGGCAGTGAGCATGCTTGGGTTATTATTACCTCCATTATTACTTTGCTTTCCTGGTGCTGCTCCTGTTTAAAACCCTGAATCAACACCAGACCGTTCATGCTATGCCAGGACACCCTGTGTGAGTCGCTGGGCTCCTCCAGGCTCTCGGCCGCTGCCTTCCCCACGGGCATCCATACCTGCGGCTGTTGCTTTTCAGGCTCTCCCCTATGAGGGACCCAGGCAGCTGGTAATTAGCTGCTGCTCAGAAAATTATTGTGTTTGATTTGTGAAGATAGGCTGGAACTTTGCATCAGTATTGGTCTTGATCCAAAAAATTCCCAGTTGCCTTCAGGCTGGAGAAGGCTGTCTGGGACTCAGTCATGCAGGATGGAAAATAAAGAAAAGCCTGGGCTGCAATCTCTCATGAGATGTGCATTAGATAGAAACCTTTTATAAATGCCCGTGCTGTGCTGCTCAGAAAGACCATGCAGCAATACCATAGCTTACATATGCTGCACTTCTTGCACATCTCCAAAAGTGAGAAGACATTAGGGCTGTAGATCATGTAGAATTAGCAGCATGAGCCGCTGTCAGCCTGAATAGATACAGTTAATCTTGCAGAAGTGACAGGTTGTTGCCTTAACAGGTCAGACGCTAAATCTCTGCAGGAGAGGGACTTCCAGCAGGGCTCCATCAGGCACTCGGGCGCTTGCTAAAGGGCCGTGCAGGCTGCCGCGGCGGTTTGCTGAGAGATGCCCAGGCTGCGTGCAGCGGGGACGCAGCGGGGACAGCGGCTCTCCCTTGCACGGCTGCATGGTCCAGCCGCTGGAGTGGGAGGGAGAGAGGTGGAAGCAGGAGCCCTGTGCTTTTCTGACAGTAATGAAAGGATTTTTGAAATGCTAAGGGCGGAAAAAAAGAGGTCTTGCTTTTGTTTCAGAAGCTGTTAATGAGCTGTGGGGCTCTGCAGCCCTGGCACTGGGCTGTTCTGCATCGCTGGGCTCCTCCAGTTATTTATGGTTTAAAAAGGAGAAGAAAGCATCCTGGAAGTGCTAGCAGCCAAAAGCATCTGGAAAAGCCCACCTGGGCCCGGGTTGCTGTCCTGTGCAGCCATCCCCGCGCTGCCCGTGAGCTGCCGGCACCCACAGCCCTGCCAGCCTGGGGACCGGCACTTCCGACGGGAGCACACCGGGACAGCGTCTCGGGCCCTGAACACCCCGTCCCGCCGGAGCCGGTGTGTGCCCGTGCCCCCTCGCTGCTCGCAGCTCGGGTGGGAGACGCGGCGCTCGCCTCCAGCGGGTGCCTGCCTGCAGCAGGCAGCTGCCTGCAACAGCCGCGCAGGCACGGGTTGGGGTTGGAGCCTGCTGGTCTCCGCAGGGCACGTCGGGTCACGCAAGGAGAGCAGCCCATACGGGCAGCCCTGGAAAGGCAGAGTTTCCATTTGTCATTTTAACCATTAAAAGTAGTGTTTTTCTTCAAATACAGTCTTACAAGTTATTCATTTTAATTTGCTACATCCTTGAAGGTGAATTTAATACCATTCATACATTTTCATTTATAAATTTGTCAGTAATGAGAGTGTTGGCACATGGGAGAAAGTAACTGCATAATTGCAACTTACACGCTTGTCTTACTGAAAAACTGCTAGCTCAGGCATCGTCCGCGCCTGTGCGTCATGCATGAAATTGCAAATAGAATTTAATTTGCCCTTGTATCCTGTAGGATCAGCTTAAAATGATTAATGCAGGAGAGAATGTTGTCAAGATTTTATTCATTGCAATCTCGGAGGACTGCAGTGCAAAAACCATCATGTATAACATGATAATGTACAATATGGAGCTTTCTGAACTGGTTTCTTATGGCAAACAATCATATTTCTGCTCTTTAATTCCAGTGCCGAGGCAAGCGGGATTCATCCCTCGCACGTTGCCACGATCTCCTGGACAGCTGGAAATGTAATTTGTTTAAATTTAGAACGTTTAGGGCTGGTGTCTGGAGCAGCGCTGGCGAAGGTAATGTCCCGGGAGCCAGGGGGTGTGAGGGTGGCTGTCAGACCCGCGGGGGGGTGGCGTCACCTGCTTCCATGCCAGCCAAGAACAGGCCAGGCTCCGAGACAGGGAGAGTTAAAAAATTTAGATTTTACACTTTGCTCCGATAACGTCAAACACATGCGCGGGTTTCCTTTTCCCACACATTGCTTGGGGAAAATCCAGCTCGCAGGCAGCAAAACAAGCACCCCAACAGTGTGATTGCTCGCACGGAGCTGGGGGCAGGCTTAGACCTGCCCACGGAGGCAGCGTCCCACTGAGCACCCGCTGCCTGCACCCGGCCGGGGAGAGCCTGCAGCCGGGCTGCCTGTGCCCATCCCCGGGGCGCCCGGGCTCCCCGGGGACCGTGGCGCTGGCAGAGGGGTGGGCACGGTGCCTCGTGTGAACCGTGTCCCGGCGAGGCGGCTTGTCAGCGCTGCAGATGGTTTGAAGGCAAAAGCAAGCAGCGAGAGCTCTTAAGGAGGATGTAATTAGGAGGCTCAGTCCTCCATGAGCACGGCTGTCGGCTTCTCTAACCCTCCCCTTCCCTCCACTGGCTGCAGAAACAGTGTTTGGCCAGACCCGGGGTGCTCCTCAGCACGAAAACACTGCGACAGGAGTAGGGATGCAGGGCAGTACGCCTTGCGAGCAGACATCAGGCTTCACGGGCTCACGGTCCATGGCACAGCCTCGCCGCAGAGCAGGCAGCGGCTCCTGGCCGAGGGGCAGGCAGGAAGATTTCCGCAGCGGCAGCCTGTCCAGCGCTGCAGAAGTGCAGGGAGGTGGAGCAGGAAAAATACTGGCAAAAAAACACAGTTAAATGGGAAAGGGCAGCCAAGGCAGAACTGCAGGACTGGAGAAACAGGGCTATGGAGCCGAGCCTCGGGAAAGCAGCGGGGAGCGACGAGCAGCGCTCGGCAGCCCAGGCACATCTTCTGTACGTCGTGCACTGGTCTCCACCTGGGTCAGGGACGCGCTGCCTGAAGGGCATCGCCGCGCGGTACCGGGGCAGGAGCGGATGGGACGTGGTGGGGAGACGGGACTGGGCAAACCCCAACCTTGCCCTCTGCCAGGGCAACTCCATCAGCGCATCGTCTTCTGCTGCTCGGGCTGATTTGTCCCAGCCTGTTCATTATTTGAAAGACAACAAGTTTTTAAAAACGACCTCTGAAGAGGGATGTGTTCTTCCACTGAAACTTCTCTTTCCCTGCTGACGAGTAGCCAGTAAGAAAAATACCTTTCTGCTCCGTTGCCACTGGGCTAATTGGCTTAACATGGTGAGAGTAATTATTGGATTGTTCTCTTTTAAAAATCATTTTAGTGATGGGTTTGTGAGGAGGTTATGGTTTAGAAACTGTTCTAATCAGAAGAGTAATTGAGGAATGAAATATGGGTTGTGATTATGTTATTGAAATGGATTGTCTGGTAATTATATTAATACAACAGAATTACTGTAGATCCCATGTAAACTGCAGTCGAGAGTGTTCCTGTCTCAGAGGAGTATCCCCTCCTGCCTCAAAGTTAATCACTGCATTATTAAAATGAGAAACGGCTCTCCCAGTCCTCCATGTGAGAGACAAAAGTCCTTTTTCTTTGGTCCGAAATCTGTTTTTACCTTTTGATTTCTTGTTGGCTGCTCCACCACCAGCCATTGGAGCAAAAGCTCCAGCGAAGTGATGAGACACCGGTCCTTCCCCTCTGCCCGTGCCGCCACGTGTGCGATCCCGGGGCGGGCAGGTCTGTCCCGGCCCAGTGGGATGCACAATTTACACCCTGAAGCTGCAGGTTAGGGGATGCTCGTGCAGCAGGTTTTACCGATGTAGAGAAGCTGTTTAGCCAATTAAGCGTTCATAGCACAGCATGGACACCTCGAGCTCAGATCTCCAGGCTGCGCTTTGCTGCTTGCGTACGTGGCAGGGACAGCCCTTCACCCGTGAGCCGGGGCCGGGACTCGCAGGGTCTCAGCACCATTGCTCACACAAACCTCCCCCCGCAGTGAAGCCGCCCGTCTCCAGGATGGAGAGTTCCCTCTAAAGACATGTTTCTGGTGGAAGAACAGGCACCTGTAGGGCGTGGATCAGGGGAGCTCAAATGATCATAGAATCATAGAATACCAGGTTGGAAGGGACCTCAAGGATCATCTGGTCCAACCTTTCTAGGCAAGAGTATGATGACAATTAGATGGCTGTGGTGTAAATCAGTGTCTCCTCTTCAAGCTCTCTAGGCATCCCGGCCGTGCCTCCAGCAGCGAGGGCTCTGCACACCTTTGCTAGTCCAGCTGAAATGGTCCCGGCAAGCGGGCACAATGTGCCAGCGGCTTCTGCCCCCGCACCCAGCCCCCAGCAAGCAGAGCTGGGTGTCCTACAGCCCGTGCCTGCCAGCATGAACGCGTTTAAAATGCGTCTCAGTTTGATAGGGTCCACTTTTGCATTAATTTAGAAAACTGCTGCAAGTAGTTATTCTGCCTAATCCCCTTTGCAAACCCTATGCCAGTTTTTGTAATTAATTATTAGCAAAGAAAAACACATCAGGCCTGAAGAAGCCGACTGGACCTCCTGGAAGGAGCACATGGACTAATGCCTTATTGGTTTAGCTGCCAGTTAGAATGAGATAAATCAATGTTAATTTCATTGTATTACAACAATATCGATTTCCTATTAAACAACAGACCAAGCAGGTTATGGCTTTAGGAAAGCTATTAGGAGTTAAAGAACATTTTTTATCGAGAATAAATGGGAAATTAGTGTTTAATACTGCTGAGTCTGGAGAGTCAAAGGAGGAGGAAGGTATTGTATAGGAGGTTAGGGCGAGTAAAGGGGCAGAGTCAAGCCCAGCATTGCCAGGCACCATGTCCTAGCAGCAAACAGCGCAGAGGGATGCTGCCTGGATGGGGGAGAGGGAGGCGAGGGCAGACCCTGGCTGCAGGGCGGCGGGGGACAGGGTGCCAGCACCCGGACGGGGTTCGGGTGCAGGGATGCTCCGGTCCCTCCCCGCTGCCTCTGAGCGGGATCAGCGTTCGCACCCTGCCCCGGGAGGGGCTGCTTGCTCTGCCGTTTATCTGGGCTTCCTATCAATCATCGGTGAGAGCGCCTGGGCCACCGCAGCAGAAAATCACTAAGGAATTTCATTACAGAGAAAACCTCCCTGCGGGCTGGGAGCCGGGCAGCTGCCTGACTCCACAACATGCCTCCTCCAAAGGGTTAAACTGGCAGCTGCCGGGGGCCTAGGATTAAGATAAATAATTATTAACTGAATCAATACTGATAAAGCAACTGAAGTTGTTAGCTTATTGACTCCCGGAGTCACTTTTAATGGTTCTTTACAAAGTGAAGACCACGTAGCCTCCCACCCAGGCGAGCGTGTGGCACGGGGCAGCAGATGCTGTTTTACCAGGGAAATTGGTCTGCATCAGAGGACAATAAAATGAGGAATCAGAAGCAGTAATGTCTGCTGCTAATTACCAATGACAAACTGCAAATCAACTCAAACTGCTATAAAGTGGCATGGAAAGGAAAACGTTTTTTATTTCCCCAATCAAATGTTTGTCCCGTTTTCTAGGTACATACACCAGCAAAACAACGGTTTAGGTACTACCTGCTGAACGAGGCAGCGGCAGGTTGAGGGCTGGGCTGTCAGCAGGGTCCCACCAAGCTCAGCCCAGGGACGGGCTCGCCGTGAGCGTGGAGGAGGGGTGCGAGCTGCCGCAGCAGAACGGCGGGCAGACCAAGAACGACTCAGCTCAGAAAGGGAAAATTCTGTTTAACCTGGTGCCCTTTTCTTTGTAAATAAATTCAGAGTTTGGCTAAGATCATGAACTGGACATGCCCCAGCTCTGCAACCCCATGGCTGGTTCAAAACGACGTGACTGATACGGGGAAGGAGGGGGATTCCTGCTGGGTGAGCAGAGCCGAGCACTCCGTATAGCATTAGCTCAATCCACTCTCTGCAAGAAGTGGATGAAGATTAACCGTAACAGGGATCAGAGCTGAAATTTCTGCGTGTTACACTGAGCTACAGCACCGCGCTGTGCCAGAACGGTCTGCGGGCAGCCCAAAAGGCCTCAGATTGCAATAATCCAATTTAGGGAAACCAAAAGTATGAATCATAGAACACCAGCTACAGCAAAAGCATCTAGGTATGAATGAATGGGAGCGGTGTTGGCTGGGTGATAAAACCAGCCTGGCAGGAGCTGAAACAGGATGCTGAAAACTGAGCTGTCATCTTTCTCAATTAAAAAAAATGCAGTTATAAAAGCTAGGCTTCTAGGCAAATATAGTCAGTGTGCTTGGGAGGTAATTTGATCAGAGCCTTCCCTGCATACAGCTGCTACATAAGGAACTCTGAGTGCCCCGAGGACAGTGCTGCTCTTCTCTTTCTCTTGGTCCTTGCTCAAATTCCCGTTGGTTTCTGCACACCGGCCGTGAGCTGCGTGCTTGGGTTTTACCCTTCGCTGCTGCAAAACAAAACAGAAATCAGTGACAGTCATGGACACCCAAGAGCGAGAGCGGTCTGGGAGAAAGGGCAGCACACGGGTGCTGGGACTACGGAATTGCAAAGCTGAGTGGAAAATCCACCCAAGGCTGTTGTGCTTCCAGCGGGAGCTGCTGCTCCCAGCCCTGCCTGGCGCGGCGGAGAGCACGGCTGCTCCCCGGTCCCTGCGGCCCTCGCTCCTCCTCCGTGGCTTTAGTAACACGTGGTGCCCCGAACCACCTCGGGATTCTTGACTTTTTCTGAGCCATTTGTCGCACATCCGAGATGTAAGGTCCGATGTCGATCTGCAAAGGGGACAGACAGCCCAGAGCTGGCTGCCGCCACAGCAGGGCGGCCCCTGCCCCACGTACCGGGAGAGTGGGGTGATTCTTCCACTCCCTCCCCATCCCCAAGGAGGCCCCTGGGGTTCATGGGTTTTGTTCACCCTGTAAACACTCTAAGGCTCTGTTTTAACCCAACAGTGCTGCTAGTCTAACAAATATTTCCCTTCTTTGCTTTTAAAGCTCTCTCTGATTGAGCCAGAGTCTCCATCTGCAGCTCTGCTATGAGACATCGCCATCCCCCGTGCACAGCAGCTCTTTGGTGTGGAAACCAGTGCGTGGGAGCGACGTGCAGGTAGGCTGAGGTCTCTGCTCAACCCTGAGACACCGCAGCGAGAGCAGGCAACATGAAAGGGACTTTCATTGCAGACGAATCATATGTACCATCATTTGTTGGCCTGGTTGCTCGCTTTGTCAGGTCCACAGAGGCATCAGCTCTTTGCGTGTAGCTAGGATAGACTTACATTCATTTAAAGGTACTTCCCTCCAGTTTCTGCCTTGCAAAAATGTGGAGTACTGAGAACTGCAGCTGTGGCCCATCAGCCCTCTGCCGCCCGCCCCCCGCTTCGGGTGTCTGTGCTGCTGATGCTCCTCAAAGACCCGGGCGCTTGGGCTGGTGAAGCCTCTTCCCGGGGCCGCAACGGGGATTTACAGACCACAGCTGGAGTGACAGGTCTGTGCCTGTCTGGGGGTGTCATGCCCCAGGCCAGCAAGGGGCAGGCAGCAGCCGCAGACCCAGCAGCCTTGGGAGGACGGGGTGTTCGGTCGAGTGGAGCAGAGGGCGCAGGGCTGGGAGCCGCAGAGCCCCACGGCCGGGGACGACGCGGAGGTGTCCTCCCCCCCAGCTGCTCTCCAGCCTCCGCTGCAGCGTTGGCAGAACGATTCAGGCTGGTTTCCAACAACACGATAGGCTGCTTGCCCTTAGTGGCTTTACGGGGCTAATCCTCTTTGCCTTCGGTGCCCTTGCTGGGAACAGCGGGTTTGGTGCGTTTGGGCTTTCGGGGATGCCACCGTCAGAAACCAGAGGCCGAGGCAGCAGCGATGCCAGGGAAAGATTGCCATCCTCGGCTGGCTCCGCTGCCACGGCCGCTCTCGGTTAATTATTCGTCTGAGGCTTACATAATGCAGATGTGTTATTCAGAGCTTAGCAAGGGATTTAAAAAAAATTCCAAAGAGGGATGAGGAGAAGACACAAAAGCTGGAAAGAGAAAGACTATAAAAGAGCAGGCAGTGAAATGGGAAGACAAAAGATCTAATTACAAATGACATTATTTGCATTCTCATCAACTTAATTCGATTTTATTTTCTTATTGCTTTAATCTTTGAGCTTAATTCAGTGGAACACAGTGCATGAAGGAGGCAATGAGATCCGCACAGGGTTTGGTCAGGGCAGGCTGTGGTGGTGGGTGCGGGCAGCCCCAGCGCTGGTTTTCTGTGGGCTGGAGGTATCTGTTCTCAGTCCTGGAGGTTTCAATCAAAAACAAAGGTGATAAAAATTCAGCATTCCTCTCCGTGCTTATGTGAAATGGGATCTGAAACAGCTCCAGCTTTGATTGGATACCCAGTGTGACCTGACATTTAATCGAGGATGGGAAAGCACAGGTATCTTAAAGAACAGGAGGAAAATAATTCTGACATTGTGCTCTTGATGAGGAAATAGCATTTTTACATTACATTGTGTGTTACGTTACAAATACTGAGGGCTACGCAAGTGATGCTCAGAGAGAAACACATTTGGACTTCCAGAGGGAGCTTGTGATGCTTGGGGGGTTCGCATGAATTTTGAATTAAATTTTTAAGCAAAAATCTGGCCCAAAGCTCAAGGACTATATCGCATATCAAATTCGTAAAATTATTTGAAATTGTGCTTGCAGTAGGCATACCGCCATAATGAAGTAGTAATTAGTCTGAAACAAATTAAGTGATCTAAATAGCTAAAGCAATAAAACATGGGTAATGTTGCTTGTGGGAAATAACACACTTGAGAACCAAACCAGTTCTTGTGTCTGCACTTCTCTCCTGTGTAAGGAACAGTTGACCTGAAGACGAGCCGGGAGCCCTGTTGCACCCTGCCTTGTGAAGCGGCCGGGATCACACGGGGCTGCAGGCTGGGATGAACCGCAACAGTGGGATGCTACCGGCAAACGTGCGGTGCTCTGCGCTCATCCAGCGCCCGAGCAGCTCTGGAGACAGCCCCCAGCTCCCTTCTGCCCAGCCCACGCTGCGCTCGGTCAGCTGTTATTGCCCCAGCCAAAGCTGCCTTTCTGCCCAGCTCTGCAGCCGTTCAGCTGCTTGAGTTTATTTTAAAACTCACCCCAGCAGCAAGCACTACGCAGCTCTCCGGGGTTTGTATTTCACCCCACGCAGTCCTTGCCTCGGGCTGTTTCCCCACTCAGGCACGGATTTGCTCGCCCTGCGAGTTCCCACGTGGCGGACCCACGGTCACGCTTGCTGCTGCTCGCTGGGCTTCCCTACCCCTGCCTCCTGCTGCCAGCAAGCAATGCGTGACCTTTCATTTCAGCTCCTGGGGAAGCAGGAACATTCACATTTTAAATTACAGATATTTCAGCCAAATAGCCTATTTGTGTTCAGTCTTTATTATCATCTTACACTGTTTTGCAATTGACTAAAAGTAGACGCGGGTTTATTTGGGGGTATATATAATGCTGGGTACATGCAGCCAACATATCTCCATGCATTGATTTTTGGGCCAGCTCTGAGAAAGGCAATTCAATAGACAATTAAATTAGCAGCTACATTTGTCATTTTTGGCCCAAATGAGATCCTGAGAAGAAATTGCCCTGCTATCGGCTCGGAGTTCATCACTCTACGAGGAATATTGCACGTTAAAGCCTGAGCTGAGCTGTGTCTTCATCAGGCTGGGAGCCTGCCTGTGAACTTTATTCTCTCTGAGATGATCCTAGCAATATACCTTGGACCAGAGTTATTGACTATAACCAAAACAGGAGCTCAGTCCAATGTCTTCCAAGACAAAATGGGGCAAGACTTTTAACGTTAGCTTCAATGTTTTCCTCTTGGTTTGTGTTACGACTATTTCTGCACCCACTCTATGCCAGTGTGAATACTACCTGAAGTAGGGGAGTCCAAGCAGAACTGGGGTCACATTTACAGTTCTGTGTATGATAAAAGCTAAGGGATTTCTGCACACCCCTGCTGAGACGTTGTGCTGCATCAGGAAGGGCCAAATTCCACGATCTCAGGGTTGGTTTGCACAGGTATGTCTGCATTTGCTCTGCCCAGTCTTAAGCTTTTCCTCTCTTGATCCCCATCTGAACCTCTAGCACCAAAGCCCACCTTCACCCACCCCTTTGGACCAGGCTCCAAGAGCAGAGGAGACAACCCTGGGCTGCCTCGCACCAGCCCCTGGGACTCGGCTGAGGACCGGGGTGTCTGCAAGAGCTGCATCTCTCTGCCAGTCCCCCCGGCCCCGCTCCCGCCACGGCAGAAACGTCAGCGCCGGCTGGTTATCAGCTGGCATTTGGGATGCTTTCACCTGCAGTAATTTATGGTGCACGTTGTACCAGTATGAAAGGTTTCCCATCAGCAGAGCACTGTGTTTATGGCATATGCAGGCTTTAAATCTGACGATGCCCATAGGATCTGCTGCCCAGAGTCACCTCTGCGCCGAGCAAACCATCCTCCGGCTGCGTGCGTCGAAAGGGACAACGACGGAGAAGCTGCTGAAACGTCCCCCGTCCCTGGGGCTCACAGCCAGCAGGAAAAACATGCTCTGTGGCTAAGGTTTGCTACATAGGCTCTTGTGTCTTAAACGTTTTATATGTCATTTTATTCCCCAGCATTTATTGACTGTGTCGAGCACAACCGTGCTCAACAATAACACTCAGAAAACACAGACGAAAATAATGTTTCTGGTTACTACCAGAGCACCAGAAAGCAACAGCAAAATGTTTTTAGCCCTCGTTAAAGCAACAAATAACCAACCAAAAAAAACCCCAAGCCCTGAAAATCCCTTGAACGCATGAGCAATTCGAAAAGCTCCTTTTCTGTGCCACCCCTTGCACTTCTGCTTTCAAAACCAAAAGTGAACGTAAGGCTCAAAAGCAGAGCCTGCCTAGGCAGAAGGGATGTAATATTAATATTTCTGCCTTAGCTGAACATTTTTCTCCAAACTCCTTAATTACCCAGGTAAGCGGATAACCCAGCCTTTCTGGCTAATTGTACAATAATACCTGCCATCTGCTACTGTATTCCAGATTTGTGGGGGCACAGCTGCATGCAGAGTGCTTAGTGAAACAACTGCAAGCTTTTATAGATACTTATAACTTCTGCAACAATGAATCTGTTCCAATTAGCACTAGAAATAAATGTTTATGATGTAGGAAATGACAAAATGTATTTATCACCAAGCTAATAATTCACCGTAGAGGAAACTTAAGGCCAAGCCATACAACATGAATTGAAATGATGCTTTCTCTGTTTCAGCACGTATATACAGTGGTATTTGCAGGCAGTGTGCTAATTAAACCAGAATATCCAGTGTAAGGCTCCTCTCATTAGGAACAGATATTGGCCAGCAGCGTCTCAGAGCTCTTGTTTTTATCTTGTGTTGACTTTGAACCGGGGCAGGAGCGGGTGAGAGCAGGCGCGGATGCACGGTGTCCGCAGCTCGTGACCCGGCCCATGAAACTCCGGTCTGGAGAAGCAGCTCGGCATGGACCTGTCCGCCCGCAGGCGCCGGCTCGCCTGGGCAGGGGCAGCCGGGCAGGCGGCTCGCCAGCGTCCTGCTCATCGCGCCTGCAGAAATGCAGACGGGAGGAGAAGTCGGTCCATCCTGCCAAGGACCAGGCGGGGTCCGAGTGCCGGGACCCCTTCGGGAAGCACCGTGCACCCAAGCAAACCCCTCAGTGCCTCGTGCCAGCGGTCTGACAGGGGGCTTGACTTCCCTTCCTCACACCCAGAGGTTTCCTTTCCTTTTCTCTTCTTTCTTTCACAGCTGCTGCCTGAATTTGCTTTTGTTTTGACCACTGTAAGGGACAACAAGCCTTGACAGGGTGGGATTGATGGTGCCGTTGGGAGCCCGCCAGCCAAACAACCATGCGGAGCAGCCGGCAGCGGCGGTTTTTCAGGAGCTGTCAGCGTGATGGAGCGCCCGGGCAGGGGCCCCGCTGCCGCCGCACTGGCCCCGCGGCCAGTGCTGGAAATGGGCTCTGCTCCTCCTGGTGGATGCTGGCCCTTGGGGTTCAGCCCCGGAGCGGGACCATGGGATGGGGGAGCGATTGCCTCTGGGCTCCCGCGGGAGCTGGGTAGAGCCCAGCCCAGGGGATTCCTTTTCACACCTCACCAGCAGCTAAAGCAAAGGATGATTAAGGTCCGGAGGGGCCGAATCCATCACACACAGTGGTTTGGACACAGCCCCAGGGAGGGGATGGGGAAGGACCAGCGCTATCGCTTCTCTTCTTGCTTTATTTATGGTGGTTTTGGATTGAAAGGTGCCTGCTCTGGGTCAGGCTGCGCTGTGAGGATGGGCAGGAGGAGCAGCCAGCACGTCTGGGCCAACAGCAAAAGGCCCATCCTCCCCATCCAGCAAAAGCTTTTGTTCAGAATAAAACCATAGTTTTATCGAATGAGCCAAGACGTTTCAGCCACTTTGGCACAGGGCATCAGAGCCAGGCATCGTGCCGGTGGTGCCCGTGCCTGTGGTGTCCATGCCAGCGGTGTCCGTGCCGGTGGTGCCCATGGCGGCGGTGCCTGTGCCCGCTGGGGTGGCAGCCAAGACCCCGTGCCATCCCGGGCTCCTCCCGCGACGCCCCACCATCAGCACTCTCCACTTCTCGGCATCTGGGAGGAATTATTGAAGGGCAGTTGCAGGCATTGGGTGGCTGGGAACAAAGTGCCACCCCACTCCGCCTTCTCCATCTCAAGTAATAAACCTTTAATTTTATAAGAAAGTGAATCAAATAATCAGGTTTGTTTTTTACACCTCAAGAACTCATATTCTCAGTCACAAACTTGGATAAATCATCTTTATTTCAATAAATCTAATGCAATTACTTTCCACTACTAGGAAAATTTTCTACTATTTCCTCTTGAAAAAGAGCCTATAACATGCCTGCATTCAATATCGCCACAAAATGGAAAGCTAACGTGATTTAGGGGAGCTGAACTATTCCTGTTAAGTAACATTTTCCAGGTCTTGATTTTTCTTCCAATATTTCCTCTGTCAATTAGCCAAAGCAATTTCCACTGACTAATAAAGCAGTTGGTTAAGCTTATTTTCCCATCAAAACTCACTTACTTTCGGCAAATTGCAGTTGAAAAAAGAATTGATCAAAAGTATTTTCCTCCAGAAAATCAAACTGCCTGGCAGAAAATGAAGGGGCCTTTCAGCCCAGGTCCTCCCTGCTGAGGTTTTGCATCCGATCGGGAATCCCAGCCCACCAGAAATAAAGACACAGTCTTAAGTGAATTCTTCACGTATATAAACGTCAGCCATTGATATTAAATTGTGCTTTGCTTGACCGTTTTGTTGAATCAGGGTTTTGCCCGACAGTTTTGGTCCTGCAGTATCCCAAGACCACACGCTGAAATGCAGCTTGCAGAGATGCGCTTCCAGCCGCGGCCGGGGTGGAGCACAGCAGCCGCTTCTCATCCTGCAGGACAGCGCACGGATTTTTAGGTAAGAATATAAAAGATGTTTCCAACTTGAAAACCCTAAGTAATGTAAGGGAAAAATGCTGAAGCTTGCGTTCGTTCCGTGCCTTGGATCACCGCCTGCAATTAGCACAAGCACCTCCGCTTTGCCTCCCTGGGACAACTCTGTTCGAGGGGGCTTTGCAGCGTCTCCTGGGGCACTCAGATCACGCTGTAAGGTCAATTTAACCAGCTGACGTGGGTTCTTATCGTCGGTTATTGAAGTACGTTGCTATTGATTGCTGATAATACCTTAGTGGAATTGCTTGCTTGATAGAAAATGGCAGAAAGATTTTTTTTAATGGTAATTACTTAGTTTTCTTTCCCAGAGATGAATTCTAATTATTCTTTCAGTTTCACAATGTGTGTCACGCACTCTGCTGGAAGAGCAGAAGGACACTGAAATAAAGGCTTTAATTTATTGTACATTACATATTAAGTTACCTTTCATGAATATTAAGTGGCTGAAGAGCTATAGTTTTGAAAACAAAAGTCTGAATGATTAATTTTCCTATTGTTCCCTACTCAACGATTTTATTTTTCCTCTCCATTGGAACGAAAGTCCCGCAGCGTTACCCAGCTCCCCCAGCCGAAATCGCAGCTCCGTGTCCCTGGGCACGGGATCGTGGGCTGTGCCCGGTGTCAGTATTCTGCACGGCGCTTCCTCGCCTGCTGCTTTCCCCAGCGGCTTGAAAAAAAGACTTCAAAGGAAAACTTCAGACCAGGAATCTGACTTGCTATCAGAATTTTTTAACCTTGAAGACATAACCCCACCGACGTGTGCCTGAATGCTAACGAGGAGCGGGAGGAAAAGGCACCGCAGAAGGAGTCAAAATGGGAGGAAAGGCGGGGGTTTTGGGAAGTTCTCCATCAAGGCTCCAAAACCACCCCAGGGGACACGTAAACTGAACGAAGGTGGCAAATATAAGAGCTAAACCACAGGAGAAGTTAACAGGGACACAGCGGCCCAAGCCTGGAATTCCAGCGCAGCAGAGGCTCCTCCGGGATGACAGCCGCGAGAGCAAACCCCGGGACCACAGAGGAACCCGCTGCAGGCTCGGGCCCTGCTTTTCGAGAAAATTCCTGTGCTATCGCTCACACCTTCAGATTGTCTCATTTGCTGGCATTGTTGATTATATTTAGCTCTGCAATCATACAGCAAATTACTTTTTCAAATTTCAATCATAACATTAGCGTGTCAACAATATTCCTGAATTTTATTGCCGCATCCACTTCGTGGAGACAGTTTTTCACCGCTTCAAACAGAATTCCCATGGCATCACTTTGGATTTTTATTTGAACGCACTCCACAAGCTTCTGAGATGGTAAGACCTTTACAGTACCACCAACATAGCCCAAATTCTCCAGTAAACTGAAATATTAACATTACTTGTTTTTCTTTCCTGAAAGGGCCTCCTTGCCACACCACTGTGTCTATAGGGAACTCCCTGCAAGCACAAGGATAACATACGCTGTAATTAAACAGAACCGTTGTCTTCCGAGCCCGTTACCTTATTGTGATAGGACAGTCTCTAACAACTCATGTCTTCCTCCAGAAAGTCATTTATTTCCCTGTGCTCTGCCTCTGATGCCACCCATGATCCACAACTATTGTAAAAAATCGATTAACGCATGTTACAGTTTCCTAAATCAATGTCTGTCTAACTTCAACCCCAAAACACCACCAGACAGGGAAAGCCTCGGAGGTTAGGGGGTACAGAAAACTGGGATTAGCTGTTATTTTCTCTTGGAAAGGAGTTATCCCATCCTAAGCCACATGCCTATCATGTTGGAAGCCATTAGCACTTGCATGTCCTGCGGTTCCCTCTGGGAAGATATTATTTCTCGTATGCAACATAAGCTCCTGAACAAAATCCAGAATTACTTGGGAAGAGGAGGCAGAGTACAATTTAACAGCATTTTTGGAGGGAGCCAAAGTGCGTGATTGCAGAGCTGATTACCCTGACAGCTCAGAGCGCAGGGCACCGGGATGGATTTCCAGGCAAGCCTTTTGCTGCTGTTCTTGCTGACAACAATGAATTTTCATACTAGCCAAATGCAAATTAAATTGCTCTAATGAAAAGCAAATACAGAGGTTTTGCACTGCTAACACTAAGTCTCCAAATAGGTCGTCCTAAAAATAAAACCTGTGCACAGTCATTACAGAAGCTTTTGCCTCTTAAAAGAGAAAAATCCTCCTAAATTCCCAGGAATTTTTAGCGCCTTTCCCCAGAAGCCGCCCGCCCAGTGTTTTGATCTCTTCCCCACTCAGCCACAGCCTCTGGTTTAAAATACTTTATCTGACTTGCACACTCGGGGTTGTGTGGGCTGAGGGAAGGCGGGAGAGGCATTGCTCCTCCAGGGCTCATTTAGTCAAGATTTACAATTAAATCTTGGCTGAATTGGGCTTCTCTGCGTGCCGAGTCTCAGCTAAGGACAAGGACGACGTGCGGTGGCTCCTCCGGCCCCGTTCCTTGCAATGGCAGAGCACAAGCCTGTGCCGGCGCTGACCCCGGGCAAGGGACACCCCAGATTTTTCAGGCGTTACAGTTTAAAGCAATATTCCCATTATCAGCTGCTAGGAAGGGCAGAGCAGAAAGCCAGGGCCTCGCGCTCTCCTTGATGTTTTCCCAGTGACAGTTGGAAAAGGGTTTTTCTGTGAACTCTGTTTCTCCCTCGGTTTTGTTGGCATTTATAGCAATGTCATTTTTCCAAAAATATGTGGCAAAAATTACTCTATGTCCCAAGGGACATCAGCGGTGCGTGCAGAGGGAAATCAAATTAGAGTCTACAGCCTGTCGTCTCCGGCTAATAAATGGGTTTGTGACATTTATTGGAATAAGAGAGAAATAGGGGAAAGCACGAGACTTTAAAGAATTACTTCTGATTATTAGCTACCGAAGAACACAGGCTTGATGGCACTGGGGGGATTCGCGTGTTCTGAGCCCGGACACAGTAATCCCTCTCACAAGTACAAACTTGGGGTATTTTCCTCGCCGAGCAAACAGAGGAATCACCATTTCCAGAGCTCTTTGCTGCAGTGGATGGCACAGAAACATCTGTGTTTGCCGTCTCCGTAACTGCAGGTCACACGAGGGAAGAAAAGACTAATGTGAAGCGAGGGGAAGTTTTAGCAGGGATCAATTTTGTGCACCGTTAGCACAGAGCTGCCTCTCTGGCCCTTTCTGGCTCCTTTTCAGGAGCATCTGTGAGATCGGAATAGGAACCGCAACTTTTGTACGAAAATCACAAAACTCAGGAATTCAGAACTATTCTCTGGCCTGAAAACATTTATCTAATTTAACACGAGGCTCTAATCATCCCCCACTAATGTGCTGAGCACCGTACACCCATAACGCTAGCAAACACTGACATTTCCAAGGCACGACACGTGAGGTACGTTTGTGTGGCCTGTGAAGTTCCCTTTTCAAATAAACCCTATTTTCTCCTCAAAAAGGAAATTGAGAAATTGTAATAATTAATCTTCAGCCAGACAGCATTAGTTACCAGGAGCAACCACATTAAATTACACTTTACAGCAAGCAGCAGAAATAGCGGAAAGCCTGGGGGCTGCAGAGGTGGGCAGCAGAGCATTAACGCTGTGTTTGCCGCGGGCCCTAGCCCGGGGAAGCATGGATTATCTTTGCTTTCCTCCCCGCTGGCGATGTTTTACACTCCACAGTACATTTGCTGTTAAGCAATTTGGTCTGTTGGCTTTGCTGAGGCTGGGCAGGCATGCTGCGTGCATGCCAAGGCTTTGCCTGCACTGGAAGAATCACTGGAAATCTTCTGGGTTCCCAGATCTTGTGTCTTCGTCTTTCACTACCAACAGACACCAGCTTTTCTTCCTGATCCCCACCGCCAGCCCTCAGCAGCAGCAGCAGAGCATGCAAGCGGCAGGGATGAGGCCAGTCTCCAGCAACTAATTCTGGGTTTGAGTTAACACAATTTCTTATTAGTTCTTTCCACGTGGGGATTTTATGGCCGGATCTGTGGCTTGCTCTAAACACTAGGGAAAAGACAGGATGATTTCTGCATTGCAGACTCCAATTTGCCATCTCCCAGCAGCAAGCATCCTCGGCCAGGCCCATGCTGTCTGCCCGATGCGATCGCACCACTGCGGGCGTGACCTCCACCGTCGCCCAGGCTGGTGGGAACACGTTCTCCCTGCCTGCAGAGCCACGATCTGGAGGCAGCTCATACAGCAGCAGCATGTGAATCAAGACCGACTGTTTTCTTCATGTTTATTACCTGACACCACCCCCAAAATAACAGAACTGCGTCCCATACTGCAAACATCCCAGCACCACCCGTGTGTGTTTGGGTTAAATGGGCTCTGCTTGGCTGAGCGTTAATGAACATTGATCCTTTGAGATGCTTTTGCAAGAGCTGTCGCTAGCAGGAGACACCTTGGTCATTAAAGAAGTTGCTTCTTAATGGGGTCTGAGGAAATGTTTAATGGTTAAAATGCATACCAAGAGTCTCTGACACCAAGACATGGAAATGAAACTCCGTGCACTGCTGTTTGCGCTGTTACCACTGGATTGGCTTCCAGGGCTTCTCTAATAAGCAGACATTTCTCCCTGCTGTTGGCTCAGGGCCCGCAGAAGATTTTATCACATTTCATAAGATATCAGTGGGCCTGTGCTACATTTTCTCTTTTAAACTTGCTTAATTACGCTGTACCTTCTGGCTTTTGCTGGGCTCCGTTAAATGAAGCTGAACGTGGCTGTTGACCCAGCAGCCGCTCTGGCAGGCAGCAGCCAAGCAGCTGCACTGCATCCCTTCGTGATTGATCTCCCCCCCCTTGCTAAGGTCATTGCTCCTGCAGCTTCAGCAAAGCTTCTGAAGAGTAATTCACACAGGTGGCCCTGCTCTGGGGATAGCATTGCTGTTGGAAGAGGGTAAATGCAGATCTGCTTGGCTAATTTAAGGCAATGGCTGTGAGCAGCCTTAAGCAGCGCTAGGGAAGGGAGATGAATGCTTCTAATCACAACCTAATTGCCCATCTTAAGGGTGGGGTGGGGCACGGTCCTGCAATTAGGGGCAGATGGAAGTGGGAGCATCGTTACTGCAGAGTATAAATGCTGTGGGGAAGGGCTTTTTTTAATCTTTTTGGAGGCATGGTCTAGTGTGGTGGTCCTGGTCCTCAAGGTGCTTGTGGTCTTCATGTGCTGCTGGGCTCAAATGGGGAATATTCGTAATCCACAGCACTGATGTAAGTGACTTATTTGTAAATGCTTGTATGAGCTGTAAAGTTGCCTATATTTCTTCCTGAGGGTTCAAGATCACAGCTTTGTTTCACAAAACCTTTCTCTCATTAAGTTGTTTGCTCCTCTATTACAGTGTGGGGAAAAAAAAAAAGAGGGATTCTCATGAACCTGCTGTCCAGATTAATGGCTTAATTGCCCAGTTAATACTGACTTGCTCACCTAAATTTGACATGAGCAACTTCTAGATATGATACAGAGTTGGTGATGCCAAGTATCTGTTTCTTTTTAAGGAAAGTCTTAAAAAAATATTCATAGCTGTGCTAAAAGCTTGTTCTTTGGGTGTTCTTCTTATGAATCCTGAATAAGAGAAGATTTCAGAGCAGCCCTTTTATTGCTCTGTTAGCGCTCAATCACTGAAAGAGAAACGCGTGAGAGATAAATGAGATCTCATCGTCTTCTCATGTTTCTCAATTTATTTCGTGGGGCATATTTCCTCACTCTTCTCTCCAGACAGCACTTTATCTCTGCTTTTCTTCCATTACATCTCTCCCATTTTTCATTTTTTTTTTTTCTCCAGTTCTCTTTAGTTTTATCCAATGGCTTCTCAAGACTATCTGATTAGAAGCATAATAGACAGACTTCTTTTTCTGGAATACTTTCTGGTGAGATCTTAGGTTTCAGGCAACTGCTGCTGTGCCTAGGGACCCAACTCTAAATCATTAAACAATTACAAGTTTGACTGAAAGAATATCAGAACTTGAGATTAATTTTCCTAGCACCCCTGGGCTGTGCCTCCAGACTCACTCCTTGCTCCTGCTCGCCCACAGCACCCTCCTGCCGTGCCTCGGGGTGACACCGCCCTGGGGACAAGGTGTCTTTGGAAAGCCCTGGAGATGTCCTTGGAGGCTGGGGGATACCTGGTGGCTTCCCTGGCAGCTGGCTGGCCTCGGGTAGGGCTGGTTCAAAACTTGTTTTCTGGGAAAAAGTGGTATATAAACTGACTTTATTACACTTGAAACTTATGGTTAGATAATTTTGGAGTGAAGTGAGAGTAGTGTTGGTGCTGCAAAAGTGTGTGTGATTCTGGCAGAGCAATGGGCTTGGCTGTGGGACAGGACAATGAAACGGGCTGTTTGTGCTGAGGGCAGACCGGGTGTGTGTAACCATCTCCATAAACTTGGTATCTGCAAGTCTATTTGTGGGTTTTGCCCTATTTTTTTCTTTTTTCCACTTATGGTGTGCAAATAGGGGCTTTTTGTTCTGTTGCTTGGTGGCTTCCGTGACGTAGGAAGGCCATCCCGGAGGGGTGAGCAGGCATTGCTCACTGGGGGCTGGCAGCACCCTTGCTGCTGCTGTGCTGGAGGCTCGGTCGATGACTGCTGGTCTTGCTGCATCTCAGTATTTCATTCCCTGCAGTGTCCTGTTGAAGTGCCCTGGTCTGGCCATCCAGTTTTGCATCAGACCCCCCACCCAGGTGGAGAGCATGACCTGGGTCCCGGTGATCGCTCCGCAGAAGCACAGTGATGCCAACCCCTGCACAGAGGACTTCCTAAACCAAAATCCCCAAGCTTGAGTGGCAACACCCCGTTGTGTATTAGAATTCACTGCTCTTAAAAAGCCAGCCTGAGCCCCTGACAAAGGACACAAAGTGTTTTGTTGTTAAAGAAGAAGATAACAGAACCTCTGTGAAATTATCTCCCATTTCTCATCTTATTACAATGCAGTTGCACAAGTAACTTCAGATTAAATAAACACATCTGCATACAAATGGCTCCAAATATCTTTTGATGATCCTCATGACCTGAAATAGAGGTTCAGTTTGAAGCAAATGAATGGTTTCCACTGAAGTTTATTTTGCTCAGGAACTAGTGCTTAGACGGGTACTTCCCTGGGAACAGCAAGGCTGACATGGAGGCATCTGCTCGGAATTTTAAGCAGCCTCCTATCAACACTAACTGGAGCAGCAGGAGCATGTAATCGATAATAAGTATTCCACACCATCTCACTCCAAAGATAATTTCAATGCAAGCATTTGAAATACCGTGCTAGGAACTTGAATATTTCCAGACTTTGAGTTCATTTTGGTTCTCTTTTCTTCCCTAGTATCACAGGACATATCACAGTGCAAGCTGTGAATATCTTCTCCACTGAGACTCAGAATACTTGCTTTATAACTTTGCATTCTCAGGATGTTGTCTACTCTTACTTCTTCCAGATACTTGCTCCATGACCAGAGCCGTTTATTCCGTGTAGTGTGCTTTTTGTTACTGAATACTGGAGTTAGTTTCATGAGGAGAGACTCTACTAAATCCTCGTGGTGATATCATCTTGTACATGAACTATTTAAAATGGGGGAAAAGTTTTTTCAAAAATCACTGCAAAAGCATGTGACTGTGGGGACACACGCTCATGCAAACCTGAGATGTGCCCACCCAGGAACATGAAATTATGAAGCATTTGAACCAGCAATGGGCTTTCAGGAGTCAAATTCTAGTGAGGTAGACAGTAACTCAAGAATAGGTTTTTAGATGCCATAAATGAATGAAGCTATAGCAGAGCCCACTGCTAATGAATGTATTTCTCTTCATGTAGAGCTTTTTCTGCTTTTGCTTAATTTAAACCATTAAGAGGTCAGCCCAGGCTTGGGAGAAGCAGGGAGGGAGGGGAGCATCTGTTGTGGTTTAACCCCAGCCACTTGCTCGTTCCCCCCCGGTGGGATGGGGGAGAGAATTGGATGAGTAAAAGTGAGAAAACTCATGGGTTGAGGTAAAGACAGTTCAATAGGTAAAGCAAAACCGCTGTGTGCAAGCGAAGCAAAACAAGGGATCCATTCCCTGCTTCCCATGGGCAGGCAGGTGCTCAGCCATCTCCGGGAAAGCAGGGCCCCATCATCTGTAATGGTTACTTGGGAAGACAAACATCATCATGCTGAATGTCCTCCCCTTCTTCCCCCAGCTTCACGTGCTGAGCATGGTGTTGTATGGTGTGGGACAGCCCTTTGGCCAGTTGGGGTCAGCTGGCCCAGCCGTGCCCCCTCCCAGTGTCTTGTGCCCCCCAGTCTACTCACTGGTGGGGTGGGGGGGGAGCAGAAAAGGCCTTGACTCTGTGTAAGCACTGCTCAGCAACAACTAAAACATCGGGGTGTTAGCAACACTGTTTCCAGCACAAATCCAAAACATAGCCCCAGACCAGCGGCTATGGAGAAAATTAACTCTATCCCAGCCAAAGCCAGCACAATATCCTTGCACAGACAGCTATTACCTGCTGGAAACTGTCCCGCATCTGTGAGAACAAACTCTATTTGTGTTCAGCGATGATTATGGTCTTCCTAAATGCATCCACTTTCCATAGAGATTCGTATTTTAATTGTACGTGGTGTTGCAAAGTCATGCTTTATGACTCAGGGGGCAGAGCTCAGCTACTGTAAATTACAGCAGCTCCACTGACTTCAGTGCCCACTGCGTGCCAGTGCCTCTCTTTATTTGCTATTTATCTCATTATCTGTCAGCAAGAGCCTCTTGCCCTGAAATACTTGCATATCTTCTTTGACACATATCCTCATCTGCAGAGGAAAAGCCCTACTGCTGTAGGACCAGAACTAACTGTTGTGGGGGCCGTTCCCCTCGCAGAAAGGAAAATTGCTGCAGGCAGAGAGGAGCGGCTGGCCCAGGTGGGGCAAATCTGCAGCCTTTGGCTAGGGTGGTTTGCAGTGGTCTGTGATTGTTTGGGGATTTTTTACTAAACAGAAATCTGTTTTGTAAATGAAGCTTTCTCTTTGACAGTAACTATTTTTGTTCTTCTAAGGAAACATAAACCCCTAGCTGGAGAAACGTGTAGCAGGGAAAGCTCAGCTCTGTGCCGGCCCCCAGGACCCCAGGCTGGGCTGCCCATCGCCCTGGCGTGGGACGGGGGTCCCCCAGGGAAAAGCTGCTTTGGTTTTTGAACCACACTCCTCTGCTGCTTTAACGTGTCATGTTTATGTCCTGTTTGTTTAATGTCTGCCTTTTATTTACTCAGAAAGGATGTGAATTGTGACAGTTTTATAGCACTGATTACCCTGCCTGCCTGGTTGCAGGCAGTAGTCGCAGCATCTCTGCCCTTACGACTGCCCAGCCTTGTGCCAGGCACGTCGCTGCCACCTTTGCTTCTCTGCTTGTCTCCTGCAGCTTGTGCTGACCACAGCTGCATCCATCCCTTCCCCATCCCGCTGCCACTCTGGGGCCTGAGGCTCAGGGCATAAACCCGTTATCGGCCGGGGTGGGAGCCCCGCCTGTGCCGCAGCACCCTCCTGAAACCTGCAGTCTCAGCAGCACGCCGCGCTTGGAAACTGCCCGCCGCTCTCGAGCATCATCTTAAACCCAGCGTCCCCATCTGCACCCCTCGCACGAGGTTTGGGGGACTGAGCTCTGGCGGGCTCTGGGCTGGCCGGCCGTCGGTGCCCAGGGTTTGAGCCCGCGTGCTGGCAGCACGTCCCGCACCGTGCTGGGGGTCTCCGCTGGCTGTGCCCCAACGACCGGCTTTGAGGCTGGCACGTGCTCGGATCCAGCATCAGAAAAGTTGCTAATGAGCATCACATTTTGATAGTCCTGGCAAAAATAACTGCACTCTTTTACGGCCCGAGGGTCTTTACCTGATCGCGTACTGCTGGGCTCCGTTACGTACAAGTCGGCAGGTATGAGCAGGGTCTAACGGTGCGCGAGGTGCAAAGGCCAGGGGCTGGAGCGCACCCTCTCCCATTAATGCAGGACTGCAGCTCCAGTCACGCTTGATATATCACTATTAATATTAGAAGAAATTCCTACCAGAGTAGATAATGATTTCCCACTAATCACAGGGAATGTTAGTCTGTGGATTCTTCAGATAATTGTCTCCGTAATTAATGGTAGATCAGATACCGGTATTACTCTCTTTGTCCAATCGATTAGAGGAGGGATGTTACTTCCATGTAGATAATGACAGGGACCCTTTATCCAAATTCCACAAAGAAGAGAAATAGGAGAAAAACCTGAAAAAGCCTCTCCTGGAGAGAGGGAATGGATCTCCCACGGCAAAGCATTGCGTACCCGGGTAGCGGGGGACCCCTGGGGCGTCGTGGCCCCCGGGAGGACGCAGGGTGCGGGCGCTGCTGGCACGGCCGCGGGCACAGACCCCGCCAGCCGGGCTGGCCGGGACACCGGCCCCTTGGGTGAGCTCCGATCGGCGGGATCCCAGCAGGATCCCTCCTGTTGGGCAGAGCGACAGTCATGGCACGGCCAGCATTCGGTTACTTTTCTCCTCCAAGAAATACAATCTTGCTGACAGCAATCTTAATTTTCTACACAGAGAAATTATAAGAAAATGTTAATTGCACTGATTGGGTTTTAGAATCATTTGTATCACTGGCAAAGGGGCTCCTGATTGCATTATTTATCTAGCTATTGATTATAAAATATTAAAAGTGAAGCTGACAGAACCAAAAATTCTTTTGCAGCACTAATTATAATGAAAATAGTGCTCAGCATATTTCTGCAAAAATGTTCAAGCTAACATATTAAAATCTTAATGGTTGCAAATAAACCTGAAATTACAAATGTCCTGGGTTTAAATTAGGAACCATTGAGTCAATGTAAACAGAGCTGGGCTTCCACTAAATCAGGAGAAATTAATGTGGTTCGCTTTCATCTGGAAAGAGAAAAAGCTTAAATGAGAAGGAAGGAATTACTTAAAGAAACAAAACCCATGCCCAACACCAATTAGTGCGTACGTACACCCTCTGCGCTGCGGCTGGATGGGAAGCAGGTGGCAGAGTCGGATTCCCCCGCGCTCCGCGCGCTGGCAGCCTTTGAAGGAAGATTTCCCGTGTGTTTCCCTTTGAAATGCAGCAAAACGCTTTGCTAAACACCTTCATTTGCACTTCTTAATTATTTGTTGTCCACGTGTCCAATGCAGTTCTGGCTTTCATGGGATAAAGTGTTTTTATCAAAAAATCCAAGTATCGTATGGGAAGCAGCTTTGCTTTGGCGTAGACTCTAAGTTCCCACACAACTATCACCATCTTCTGTGCTGCGTTTTCCCAGCTCGCCCGCGTTAGCCCAGCTGTTGGGTGAGGCTGTGGTCTGTAACAGCAAAAGTTTTGGGTGGTTCGTCACTGTTTGACAGAAGTTTTAACGACTCGAAGCAGGGAGAAATGATTTTCTATCGCAGTATCTAAGACTAAGTGATGTGAAATCCCTGCCCAGTGATGTCCGCTCTGACGCAGGGCAGAGGCGAGCTGAGTGCCGGTGCCTCCAGCCCGCGCCCAGAGCGAGCGGGATCTCGCAGGGACGTGGCAGCGGAAAGCCCTGACCGTCGATGCTCAGCTCTGCCCATCCTCTAGCAGGCTCTTAGCATCTCTACCGTGTTGGCATGTACCTGTGAGAGACGGGGCAGGGTGCTTGCTCGTACAGACCGAGGCACTGCAATGCCTCGAATTTGTGTGTTCTGTTTGGCTCCTAGAAACGGTACAGATGGAAGGAGAGGTTAGAAATGCAAAGTGATCCAGTGAAGGTGGAAATGGGGGGGTGACAGCAGCGTTTTGCAGCCTTGCTGCTTGTCCTCGAGCCCACGTGGCTTTTGGTCGCCCCTCACCAGTCGGCTGCCAGCACTTCACACTCAGACACCCCCCATTAATGCAATGTTGGGGAACTCAACTTGCGTTTCATGCACCAGCTGCTGGCTAAACGCAGCACGAGAAGAATTCACAGATCATGTTTTCCCATGTTTTTACAAAGTTCTGCAGAGTTGTCCCGCTTCACACAGCTCCTCAGAAGAGCACGTGGAGGCTCGGAGCCTCCGGCTGGGAGCAGAGCTCGAGGAGGCTACGCCGCGCTGGGCTTCCTCCTGCGTTCCTCCGGACGCTCGAGACCCGGCCTTTGGCAAACCTCATTCTAGGGTAAAGCATTTCTCATTCTGTTTATGTCTCCTGATGTAATTTGTTACCAAATTCTTACACCTCCCCTCAGCCTGCAGACAGTTGCTTTACATATGGTACGTGGCAGCGTACGTGGATGCTGTAAATGAACACAGTGACATTCTGGTGTAGATTAAAGTGAAAAATTGAAGTTGCGTTCTTAGCTTCATTTCACTGCAGCACGATTCATTGGTGCCATCTGTCTTAGTCCTTTTTAAATGGCAGCTTTTCTGGATTGATTGGCAAGTGAATAGATTTCCTGCCACAAAGTTTTGAGGTCAATCAATCACTTATGTGTATTAATTACGAAGATCTTGAAGTTGCAGTGTGCAATTTCTTTACTTCAATGAGCTACACGTACAGAGTTGCTTAGCCTTTTTTTAAAGAGCTTATTTGTTACCGTCGGTCAGAACTCCGGGCTGACAGACGCAAAAAGCGACTGGCATCTCCTATGAGCAAAACGCGGGATTTCGGCAGAGCCCGCTGCTGGGCTGCGTCGGTGTAGGAGCGATGGCACAGCAGGACTCTGAGGGCACAGAAATACGGGTGCCTTTCTCCAGAATGAGGAAAGGACCCAGGTATTTAGGCAATTAAAGGTTTTACAACCCTTTTTGCAAGAGTGGGGATATATCCCGTGGAAGCAATGAAGTCATGGTCAATCCCTGCCCAAACTGCACCGTTTCATGCAGCGTGCCAGCCCTCCTGCGGGCTAGCCGACGGGATGCTGCCCAGACTCCCCGGGAAACGGCAATGTAATAAAGTTGCCTCATGGTCTATATGGATTTGTAGTGTTGCTATGCACAGTTAAACAGATAATGTTTTTCACCCAGAGAAACCTGCGTTTTTACAGTCAGAGCTATGATTCTTTATACACGCAATATTTTTCTATATAGAGTTGCTGACACATGAAATAGAAAATACAGGATACAAGCTAGACTGTGTGTATATATGTATACACACATAAATTTCAGTCTGTGTAGCAGTTTAACTTTGTAAAGTGGTTTGAGCTTCTGTGCACCAAAAGGGGACAACTTAAGCAGGAATATATTTGCAAGTACTTCCATAGATGATGAATGTTTCCTGGATTTTATATAGCAAAAATTTATCAGAGTCATCTAAGCGTATCACATGCAGTCTATTCTTGCTCCCTATAACAGCAGTTGCTGGATACCCTCCTGCCTTTCCGCTGGGTTGGTTTGGGTTTTAAGCACACGAAGCGGCAAGCTGGGGTCGCTGCGTGGCCGGCGCGTTGCTTTCCTAGCATAAGTTTCTGATAGCAGTTGGTCTGTGGCTCGGTCACAGGGAGAACTCGCGTATAACGTGTCTTTGGAGCGTTAAGCATCGCCTGTTACGGGCGTTTGTGCAGAGCAAATATTGAGGCAGAAGGCTGGGGGCTGCTCCCCCTCTGCCTGTGGAGACGGGCCGGGGTGAAGGCGTGAGAAGAGGGCGGTTTGCAGGGCTAAAGCCCAGCTCGTGGGCAGGCCGGGCTTACGGTTCTGGGTCTGGCCCAAGCTAATTGGGGTGGGGGCAGAAGGGAAGGTGGGTGGAACCTCCCTCTGCTGAGGCTGCGACAAAAGAGGCTTTCACGGTATTTCTGGCTAGTTCAAACCCAGGTGGCTGGAGGGAAGGAAGTTTTTTGTAAGAAGAGGGTTAAAAAGAAACTGTTTTTAAATTCTGTATTGTACGCATTGAATCCAACTACAATCTGATGGTGAGAAAATGTCTAACAACCTCTGCGGTGTTATAACAAGCATCAGAAAAGAAAAGAAACTGGTTATTTCGGGAGATACAGCACTGGCTTAGCTAATTGCAACTTCTGCAAATGCTGAATTGTGTGAAATTTTTAAGTGCATTTTGGGGGACATTTAAAATGCTTTATTTTCTCCAGAATGGGGTATTAATGCTTTTGTAAATTCCCCCAGCTCCAGCTGCAGGAGGAAAGGCATTGTAATATCCACCTTGGAAATGAGCACGGTGTAATTAACGCTTCTACTTAGCCTCAGACACAATGGAGGCTTCCAAGATGAACTGCACGTAGAAGAAAGCTAAATGCCTCGATACGGCAATTAGTGCTTTATTCGCGTGCTGTGCGCATCTCCCACCCAGCCGGCTCTCCGGCGAAGGGGTGGCTCTGCGGCGCGCTCCCCAGCGGCGTCCCGGCCGTGCAGCCGCAGGGATACCCCTCATCCTCCC
The DNA here is from genome assembly GCF_965183815.1 of Platalea leucorodia. NCBI lineage: Eukaryota > Metazoa > Chordata > Aves > Pelecaniformes > Threskiornithidae > Platalea > Platalea leucorodia. The sequence continues at coordinate 4,485,871 of NC_138841.1, forward strand.
GTGGGAAATGGGGGGGGAACCTGGCCGTGAAGGCCCGGCTCTGCGGGACCCCGAGCCGTGCCCTGACCAGCCCCGGATCGTGCTGAGCGGAGCGGTTCCCCCGGGCTCGCTGGGGAAGGGCTCATCCCCGCCGCTGCTGTGTAAATATCTGCAGAACTTCTCCAGCTCCTGCTCGGATTCTCGCAGACAGAGAGGGAAAATCTCCCGTTCTGCAGGAGCTGCGAAGCGCTGGATGCTGCTTCCTACCACTAAGCATCTGTCTCAATCCACGTGCAAAGGGAAATCTTGCAGCTCGAGCCCTGCACTGGTGGAGGGTGTGCAATCTTTGCTGCACGAGAGGATTTTGTAAATGATGCAATTGTAATAATTTGTATGTGAAACAGCTCTTCCTTCAGCTACACCAATTGAAATTCCCAATCTCTTCTTAAGGGAATAGCTTGAAAGAAAACCCAAGGCTGCAGAGCCGCCTGTGCCTGTAGCTTTCTATTTATCACAAAATAATTTCCCACCACTGTTTTCTAAACTGCTTTGACAGAAACAAAGCGGCAGGTCGGAGCACTGGTTTCACTCGGCAGCAGCCGTGTGGAATTGCAGGTTTGACCTCATTTTATCCTCTGAGTATTTAGAGATTGCTTTCATGCCCAGGAACCATATGAGAAGAATATAGATTCCTTCCAGAGCACATTGAACTTGGAAACAATAAGTGACCTCTAAAGTTGAATTCTATAGCCATAGGAATAAAGAATTTCTTTCTTTAGGAATGAAAGAAACAGGTTTTATATCAACACAAGCAGAACAGCTGCTCAACTAAAAATAACCAATAAAGTGGAAATAGAAAAGCTGTTTCCAAATTATATCCTTTTGAAGAAATCATTATGCCATTTCTGTGATTCCCTTATGCTTTCCATATCTACATCGCTATCTAACAGCAGAGGCTACAGAAGTTAAGAGATTTGATAGTCTAGCGTCTTCTTCCTTTGCAAACGCGTGCAGGCGGAGGGAAGCTGTGCCGGAGCTGTTACTAGATTCAATACCAGGAAAAATGGGCAAATTTCCACTTAGACAATGCGATGCCCAAAGGGCATTTTCATGGAATAGGAGGGAAAGAAAATAACCCAGTAGCTTCAGGCTATTTATCTCTTGAAAGAGCTTTCCATGAGGAATGGGAAACATGGTCACGGCAATGAAAGTGCAACCAAGTCACTGAATTCCCCCAGCTTTTTGCTATTCCTGTGGCTTCTGGGCTAGCACCTCCTCCTGCTGGCTTTGCCCTCTTTCCCCTTGTACCTACCCGCAAGGGCTGTGAGCAGCAGGTCACTTCTAATGGCCAAATCTGCTCAGCCTTGCCTGCAGTGCAGCAGCACCGACGTTTGCCCACGCAGCCGTTAGCCAGGACCGGTGCTGACGCTGACCCGCGCCGGGGCGGCCGCTCTGTCGCCGGCGGCTGGGCTGGAGCCCCCGGTGACGTTGAATGTGCTCGTTCTGCAGCACGGCTGGGCTGTGCCGCCGGCTCCCGGTGACCCCCGCCTTGGCTCTGCCCCCCCAAAACAAACAAGCCTGTCTAAACTGACACTGCTTACTGCCTTGGCGAGCGGGGCTGCTCTGAGCTGGGGAAGATAACCCGCTGCCAGCTCAGCGCGGGTGCTGCCTGGCCCAGGCCTGGGTCCCTCAAAGGGGGCGAGAAAGGCAGAGCTGATCCCCGCTGCGGGGGCACATCCCAGCCTCCCCGCGGCCAGGCTCTGCCCAAGCGCCGCGAGCAGCTCGGCTGGCTGGGGAAGCAGCTCCGAGCAAAAGGCACCAATCCTCCTTTCTTCTGCCTTTTTTATTATTAGTCTTTCCTTCAGTGTGGCTGTGAAGTTGCTGGGCAGGAGGAGGGACGGACGGACGGACACGGGGAGCGCCATCCCCATCAAACTGCAGCACTGATGGCTGGCGTGGCCCCAGGGGCCTGGGGACCAGCGGGCTGGATTTGGACATGAGTAAATGGGTGTTTTTAAAAAGCTTGTCCTCTGCTTAGCGCCGTCGGTGCTGACAGGCTGATTTATGTCCTGCCCTCAGAGGGAACTGGCGGAAGGTTTGCACGTCCGCCCCGTGTGTGGGTTAGATTGCCACGTTTGCTCGTCTCTGCAGCCCCACTCAGGCTGTCCAACCACCCTGGGCATGAAATGGTTTAAGCGTGAAGTTTTCCTTTTGCTTTTCTAAGTGGTTGTGCTCTTTCAGCCAGCAAATTTCCAAATACAGTCAGGCAAAAGAGAAAGCTCCCACTGATGCAAATGGATCCTGGTTTTCCGACTGCTTAATATGCCATAACAGCTGCTCTCGGTTTGTTTTTTTTGCATGATGGTCAGCTCCCAATGAGGAGGAAAACTTTCCTGCTAGGACTAAAAATAGGGCCAAAAAAGAAACTTTGGTCTTGGCCCTGCAATCATGGGACGCTGTGGGGCTGCGCTGCTGCCGTACCTGGGCTCGGGCTCAGCCCCAGCCCCGCAGCACCCGCTGCCCGGGCCCCCTCCTCGCCCGGGGAGGGTGGAGATGGTCCTACCCCCGCCCCCGCGCCTGCAGCCTCTGGAAGATTTCCTCCAGAGCAGCTTTATTGCATTCTCTCGGCGCGAGTTAAATAAGGCAACTTGATTTCACGGAGTTTATCAAATTTTAAAGAGAAATTATTGACGGAGAAAAAAATCCCCCCCATGCACTGATGCCTTCTCCCTCGTTCTTTGTTGTCGTGAGCTGAGCTACATCCACGCTCGCTCGCATGGCGTGGACAATGGGAATGAGAGGTCGGAGAGGAAAAGAGACGGGTGGGGTGATGGAGGTTTTTATAAAGGTCCCCTCAGAGTGCAGAATAGTGGAGGTATTTTGGGCTCCGCGCTGCCGACCCTGCTCTGAGCAGTGGTGGCAAAATGATGGACCACTGAATGGGAACGAGGAGGAAATTACAGCGTTCTCTGCTGAAAATAGCTTGGTAATTGCAGATTTTGTATATATTTCATTTAGAAAGGACTTTGCTGTTTCATCTCAGCTAATTGTGCCCTGGCTGGAAGAGCTCTTAGGCCAGGGCTCAGGCAGGGATGCTGAGGATTCAGCACCCTGTTCCGTGCCATCTTCGCCCCACACAGTGGGTTTCGATGGGCTTCTCAAGCACTTTACATCAGGCCATAGATGTGTATCCACTGGTTACCCACCCACAGCAACCGGGGGCATGGAAGCAATTTCTGAGGCTAACGGGGAAAAAAATAAAATCTTGCTGAATGGAAGGTGGTAGCATTGAAGTAACAAGTGCCCAGGTCTAGATAAATAGATGAATACTGCAGGGACCAAATCGTCTTTTTGACAGATGATATGAAGATAGGGTCAGAAAAAACACTCTCTCCCCCATAAGTACATACCCCTTGATTTAAATTAGAAATGGTGCCAAGAGTCATTACAGATTTAAACAGCATTTTGCTGCCATGTGCTGTGATGGTTTCCAGTGAGATCAGGAGAGCGCAAATGGCAACGGCTTGTTGTGCTGTCATTTCCCAGGACAAGCGTGAGGAGTTCGCACGCCTCCGCATCAGCGTTATAACCCTGCGCGTCCCAGGGCAGGGACTGCCGGCTCTCTGCAGCCAGGCTCTCCTGCTTCGGCTGCAGCAGCGCGAGGAAGGGACATGGGAAATCCTGAAAAGCGGTGGGTTTTGTAGCCTTGGTCTTGGGCCCTATCCTGCAGGCAGAGATGGAAACCCCTTGTTCTGCATTAGTTTGCAGTGTGATGCAAACAGAAATCTTTAGGTGCTTGAGTTATTCTTTGCTGAAGGGCAATTTGGAGACAAGCGATGGGTTAATTAATTAAGGATGGTGATGTGCTATCCAGCACCTACAAGGGACTCCTCTTTGCAGGCTGCTCATGCCAAGACCCCCGCGGCGGGCGGGCGGCCCCATTTAGCTGCCGTCCCTGCTGTGGCCATGGCACAGGGACGGTGCCAAATCCTGCACGTTATCCTGCTGCTTTAACGGAGAGCGCTTGGGTACCGAGACCCCCCCATCTCCATCCGAGCCATAAGCACATTAAGCAGCAACTGCCTGGAAATACCTCGCTGCCGCGAGCCCAGGTGATGGGCTCCCTAAGAAAGGCCTTAACTGACTGGTAACAGGAAGGGGGCTCATCTGAGATGGGATGTCTTTAAGATGAAACCGTGTCGTTAAAGCTCCTCCCGACCTACCAGCCAGCCTTTCTCTTAACTGCTTCTACTTGTGACTTCAGGTGTTGCGCTCTAACGCTTTTTTATTTCTCAACGTTTCTCTTCCCCCTTCCCTTTGGCAGTAATGCAAAATAAATGGGAGAAAGGAGAGAGAGCCCAATATCAAAAAGAAAGAGAAAAAACACCACCTTTAAAAACCTCAAAAGCTCTTTTTTTTTTTTTTTTTTTTTGGCTTTCTAAATAATACAGGCACAAAACCCCAGAATAACCTGGCTGAAAGGCTTGCACTTAGAAAATCTTTAAGATGCTTTGGGAAGTCTGAAGGCAGAGCGGCTGGCGGCTTCCCAGGGCCTGTCCTATGGGCAGCAAGCCCGGCCCTGCCTGCAGCGGGGTCCTGGTGCTGCCTGCGCTGGCTCCCCTCGCCCCGGCAGCTCAGCTCTGGCAGTGGTGTGTGCTAAACCATTCCCTGCACGGAGAGGGAATGGTGCTTTAGCTCCCTTACTCTGTCAGAAACTTTAATCAGGTGTCCCCAGACATCCTAATTAATTTGTTCTGAGTGGAAATAAATGTCTCTCGACTTCCTTTGTCATTTTCAATCTCTTTTCAACTCCCATCTGTTTCCTTCATGGTCTGTGAACTAAAAAAGAAAGGGAGGAAAAATGGAAAGGAGTTGATTTGAATTTTCCTTATTGAATGCAGTTACCGTAGTTAGGCTCTGGGGATCTCAGAGAAAGGTTGCACACACCTCTGCTGAAATATAAACAGCTGTGGGAAATGCCCTTTAACTGTAAATGTTGCATGGAAGTCATTAATAATCTGGAGTTTCATTAGATATTGCCAGATGTTAACTCCGATGCTCTGTGAGAATAACCGGAGGTCACCATCCGGCTGCGTGAGCAGTGGCAGGGCTGGTTTCTCTCCCCGCGGCGCCTGGTGTCGGTGAGGGCAGCGTGCCGCGGGGTCCTGGGGACGGGGACCCCTGTCCCTGGCAAGCACAGCCCTCGCCCTCTGGCTCGGAGCTGCGCCCTGACCGCTGCTCTGCCTTGTGCGAGGGCATGGCGCAAACGGGGTGCCTGGAAAGGCTGGGGATGCTCTCCTCCTCCTCCTCCTCCTCCCGTGGCGGAGCCCTGGTGCCCTGCATCGTGCCTGGGAGCAGCCGCTGCCCCAAACCTCGTCCCCGTGCATGGGGAAGGGTCAGAGCCGGAGCGGGGCGTTGCAGAGCGATTCCTGCAATTTCTTGCTGCCCGTGAAATCTGGAGTGGGATCCCCTCTGTTTGCAGGGCGGTAGAACAACTCTTTTGGAATGGCTGTGGGACAGTGATCGTTATTTTGAAGACCTTGTTACAGAAAGATTAATTCCTGTTACTGATCTCTGTTTCAAGCTGAGCACTTAAATGCACCGGCAAGAGCTGGGCAGTGATTAATTGTCTCGGAGCTTTGATTTGAAGAAAGCAAAAACTCACCAAAGCTAATTTTAAAGAGTAGAAATCCTTTTCTAGTGCAAGACAGGTGATTATTCAACTAAAACTGGACACTTCAGAGCCAGCCAGGAGGAGGTCTCAGAAGAAACCTTTCCTGGTGCCCAGAGCAAGGAGAGCTGCGAGTGAGGCCCTGGGTTTTGTGCCCAGCTCTCCCCCCATCCCAGTGCCACCCAGGAGACCCCGCTGGGTGCTCCCACCCGGCCCCGCGCCCCTGCCAGGGTGAACCGTTCCCTCGCCAGGGACCGTGTGAGAGGACTCGCACCGGTGATGGGCAATGGTTGGTGGGTACCGGGGAGCAGCAAACACGGCTGCTGAGTGCTGCCTCTGCTCCAAATCCTCCCCCGAGGCAGTGGGGCTGCGGGAAGCGCTGGCTTTTGCAACTGGGATCCAGGAAAAGGCAACCCAGTGCTGCGAGACACTGGAAAAGCCAATTACATGCTTTTCCCCAGGAGACTCTATTAATACTCGGGAAAAATTAAATCTGTTCAGGTCCTGGAAGCTCAAGTTCACCTCTGATGCCATCGCCACCAGCGCTTTCTGCCATAGAGATCACACATCAGAGGAGCTGCTCTGGTGACGGGCACCGGCCACCTCCGCTCCCCAGCCCATCCCTCCCAGCAACCGTGGGTGAGGATCTGGAGTCACCCCCAGCACCGGCCACGCGCGGGGCCCGGAGGTGGGAGCAGGGCACGAGGCAGGGTGGGGACAACATCCCGCCTCTGTGGGATGAAGCTCTTTTTCCTCCTCTGCTGAGAATAAAGGCAGTTATAATATGGCCGAGACACTTCAGTTGGGGAACGAGCAGGTCATTATACCTAGCACTTGATTTTCATAGCGTTTTTTGTATGGTGCATTAGCAGAGTAACAAACCCTGTTACAGTTTAATAAACCTTATTTCAGACTGAACAGCCTTGTTTCAGGGCTGCCTCATGTTCAAACAAGTAGGACAGCCAGCTCAGCTGCTCACTCAAGAAGCTAGGAAGTGAACTGAAAGCAGAAAGAGAACCATAAATGGAGTAAAATGCTCTTGCAAAGCAGGACTGCCAAGGTTTGGGCTTTCTGGACCACTCCTCTTCCCCCTGGGCATGAGCACGACCCCACAGCCGGAGCTGGCGCTGCCCCAGCAGGGACCTCGGGACAGAGGGGACGGGCACCGCAGGATGCGGGCACTGGCCCCGGAGCTGTTCCTGGAGCCCGGCAGGGTCACAGCCGGACCCTGCGGTGCCGGCACCCTCTCTAGAGGCGGGGTGGGCTGCTCCTCTCTGAGCCGGGGGATGCCACGACACCCGGGGAGCGGTGGCTCAGGACTCTTCCACCTCCGTGCCCACGCCTGCAAGGGTTCAGGCAACATGCACCAGCTGAACGCCTTCGGTGGGGCGCGGGGACGCGGGGAGGGGCAATGGCTGCAGAGGCAGCGCGCGATGGAGCTGCAGAGCGGGGCAGCCTGGCCGCCCAGCTCCCTTCTGCTCGCCGTGACCTTCTGTGTCGCTTTTATTCCTGGCAAAATGAATTTACTCTCCATGTAATTATAGAAAGAAAATAGTTTTGACTTCGGTTTCATACTTTTCAGCTTAATGTGTATAATTGCTTTGCCAGCCATTTATTACTGTCAACATTTCCAGTCAGGGGTAGTGGGGAGCAGCAGAGGGAGGGCATGGGGGACGGAGAGGTTGGAGGTGTGCAATAATAAAAAGCTGTTTACAATTGCATGTTAATAATAGATACGGGCCCGGACTGAAGAAACATCCCGCTGTCCTCGGGCACTAAAGGCTCACCGGTGGGGCAGGTGAAAGCGCTGTGGAGATAAATGTGGGCAGGCGTAGGGCACAGCAGGGCTGCCAGTGGCCGTGGCCATGCTCCTGCAAGCCCTGGGTCCCTGGCCACCGTCCCCAAATCCCCAGTCTCCGAGAGGCACTGCCTGTGCCGACAGATTGGGCAAACCCGCAGGAGGGCCCCTGCGACTGGCCTGAAACCGCCCCAATTTAGCAGCCAGCACCAGCATGCGAGAGACTTGCCGTGCTGGCAGGGACGTGTGTGCTGCCGGCAGGGGAAGGGAGCGAGCGAGAACTGAACAGCTCTTGCCCAGCAGTGTCCTCCCGTGGGCCATTTCTGCCCACTTGCAGATGTACCGGGGGCTGAAATAAGCAGCGGAGTCAAGGCTGCGTTTGCACTTGCGTGTGGTGGTGAGATGCTGCGTGGCGAAGCCCTTTAAGAGACAAGGTGCGATTGCCCTTGGCTGTGCAAAGAGATGATCCTGTGGAAGCAGAGCAGCGGCGCGGGGGGTTCTGTCCTGGCTGGTGCAAAGCGAGCGTAGGCGAGAGCTGCCCGTGCCGCAGGCAGCCGGGTGCTCTGCAGCGCCGGGAGGCTGTGCCAGGGTGTCCAATGCAGGGCTGCAGCCCCTGCCCTGCCCTTGGTCTGCCTGCTGTAAGCTCCTCTCCGTACAGAGGTGCTGTAAGGCAGGTATGTCCGAGACTAATGAGTTATCGATCAGCAGATGATAGGAGTAGCTTTATTTCTAATGACTGGATTGCTTATTGATCACGTTTGCACGCAGAGGGTGGGAGGACCGAATGCACACCACGCGTTACTGCCAGCGTACCCTTGTATAATTAACACCGTTCTGGGCATCGCCAGCGCTCGCGTCTGCGAGGGCGTGTGATGGGAGAGGAGCCTGTGCCCAGGATGGAGACCTGGGAGTGCCTGTAAATCCATCTGGGTTTAAGCATCATTAACAATGAAATTAAAACCAAATGCTTAAGGTAATCCTGGGAACTGGAGAGAAGGGAGAGAAGAAAGGGGGAACTCCCTGTGACCGACAGGCAAAGCCTGGAAATTGCCCAGTACCGCAGCGCTCGGCATCGCTGTGAACCCCGGAGGGCTGAAGGGAGAGCCAGCCGCTGCTCGGTGCTCTGTGCTCTTGCCAGAGTTTGCAAAGTACAACAGAGTTCTTGCTCCTGGTCCTGGTGGGCCAGGGGATTTATGAAAATCAGCCAGGTAGAAGAAACAAGGGCTAAATGCTGCCTGATAGTACAAAGCGTTATAGGGAAATAGATTTTTTTCAAGTTATTACCTACCATTTGTCCTTTAACCTTGAGAGACACACAGATATCTAAGCTGTCATTAGAATTTGCATTTCAAAGTACTATATGCAAAAATAATCATGCATTTCAGCCTGCGCAATATTAGCAGATTAAAACAAATTGACTCGGAGTCCTCGGCATTTATATCAAATTCATTCCACCTTTCAGCTCCCCAGCGCAGGAGGGGAGGGAAGAACACCCCGAGCCAAACTCTGCTCCGGGACAAGCGGGGCAGATGCCCTTTTTGGACAGTTTCTTCATGCAGGACGGGTGACAGTGAAAGGGAGAAGCACCAGAGATGGCAGCAGCTGGTGTGGGCTGGGAGCTGGGGGGCAAGGACTCGCCAAGAGGCACAGGCTTTTCCAGCCGGACAACTTTGCAAAACCGGGCACCCGGGCTGCAGCTCCCCAGCACCTCCTGCAAATCCCCAGTGGTTTCCTCCCTCCGGTTGCTCTGCAGAGCCCCGGCAGCCCCGGCACATCGGTGCAGCCGTGCGAGGCAGGGCTTGCCCACCGCCGCTGGTGCCTGGCAGGCTGGACCTCCCCTCCCTGGCCCTGGCCCATGCTCGCTCTCCCAGCCCGAGCTGTCCCTGTCTGGCAGCTCCCATCCACCCCTGGCACGGCCTTATTTTGGCAAATGGCGCTGAGCTGTCTTCCTGCCACCGGTGCTGTGTGTAGGACGTGTCGTTTCCTTATCTGCGGCACCCAAGAGAGGCTGCCGAGCCCTTTCTAATGGCAGCTGAATTCAGAAGAGGATATAGCCTATTTGTCTGTGGATAAGCCTTGAAGCGTGGAGGGGAATGGCAAGCGGTGATTCACTCACGACTGTCAGTTCAGCTCCTCCTGCACCACCGCGCGTTGCCTTATCGACAGCCTCCTGCCCTGGGCACAGCCCGTCCTGTACCTGCCTCCCCCCGCAGCTCGGACCTGCGCGGCAGGCTCCTTCGGTGGCTTTTGCAGCCTCCTCCTCTAAGCCTGGTCCTTGAAGCTGCTCCTGGCCTGAGCACCCCAAAATGGTCCTGCCTGCTTGAGCAAGCAGGGCTTAGCAAGGACTGCCGTTTGTGTAATGGACTGCAGCCTTCTGATACAAGGCAAATTAAAAATACAGAGGGCAGTTTGCAGCTAAGTTACCCTTTATACTGTCTGCCTTATTGCTTGCCGCCACCTTGCCTTCTCCATCACAGCAGGGCTGCAAATCGGTTTCTAAGCAGGGTTGTGCATCCTGGTCTGCATACAAATCCTCAGGCCGGGCTGTGCGAGGCATTTCCCAGCCTACATGATCACATCCCCTTCAATTAACGTCTGCCCGGAGCCTAACCCGTACATGTGGAGCAGCCTGCATGCAAGTTACAGATGAACAGTGCTCCTTGGTCAGACTTCAGCCCGGGGAGGAAGAGGAGGGAGTCGCGCTGAAGTGAGCCCTTCCCCACGCTATATACTGCTGGAGGGAGCGTTGTGCCCAGCAAACGAAGCACCCGGTGGTGTCGGGGGGGTGTGCCCGAATGCACTGCTTGGCTTGCGCTAATCACAGCTGGAACTAAGCCCCGGGAACTGAAGAAAAAGCTCTGGCATCCACGGGGCCACACGCTGCTGGTGGTCTAATAGCTCTGACATGGACCAGACCCGCTGAGATGCACGCAAGCTGTGCAGAACGCATCTCTGGCAATCCTCATCAGCACCGAGTTCATTCAGAAAAAATACAGTTCAGTGGCTCACGTTCACTCTAGAGTAAACCACACACCCAGTGTTTAATAATTCAAGAGCTGAGAAAAATAATTATAAATATTTAAAGCCTCTGAAGCTGTGATGCCTTTGGAATGGTGGTAGCACTGCGCCCCTTTGCTTTGCCTTCACTTCCTTCCCCTTCGCCAGCCACTCTCCAAACACGGCTTTTAACTGGCACAGCAACAGGAGGCAGCGCTGCGACCGGCCCTGCGGACCTGGAAAGCGTTTCTCGTTTGCATTAAGAAACTGAATTACATCTGAAATGGTTTGAGACCCGAAGGTTTCAGCAAGGATAATGGGTTTTCATTCTGCAGGGGTGCAAGCTGTACGTAAATGGTGTCTTTCCTATGTTGTAACTCTCAGGGCCAGAGACCAGGACTTCGGGGCTCTGCTGTTTCCTTTCCCATGGATCTGCTGCACAATGCACTTCACCGGATCTGCTGAGGAATTCCCAGGCACTTGGGAAGAGCCACCAGCCTCCGTCCTCCATCCATCCCTGCCTCTGCAGGGTTTGCCCACCAGCCCGTGTGACGGCTGGGATGCCCGCGATAAGGAGCAGGCAGGGAGCAGGGACGGCTCCTGCGGGGAGGCAGTGGGGCCATCCCCCCCCCAGCCATGCTAAGCCTCACCACGATCTTTTTTGGTCACTGTCTTAACAGTGACATGCAGTGGCAGCACCATGCAATGGTGGTTTAGGAGAACAATAGCGCGGCAAAGAAGAACAGTGCGAGTTATTATCAAGAAGATACCAACGAGACAAGAATATTCAGTTCTTTTACACTGTAAAACAGACAAAAAGACCTTTACCCTGTAAAGGACACCGAGCTGCTCCTACACTGCCCTTTCCAGGGGAATAACGACATGGAAAAACTGCTGTTCCAGGTGATGCTCAATGTGTGGGTGCAGGCCTGTGTTTCCCTGGTCTTAAAAATGGTTGTATCAAATGTGCTCAAGCTTCGGTACAAAGAGTCGTCAGCCCTTAGCTGCACCAGGAGGTGGGAATCTCCTGTCCTTGTCCTTCAGGCTCCGGCCTGAGCAAGCGTCAGTGGGGCTGTGAATGCTCCCACTTGTTCTGCTGCCGTGCCCACGGCTGGTGGCACAGTCATGCCCCGATGCGCACGCCTCCGGGACGGACCAAGGGATCGGTGAGTACCGCTGGGAACAGAAGCGGACCTGGGCAGGGCTATGGAAGGTTAAAGAGAAAGACAGAGGCAGTGGAACAAGCAGCACTGCTCAGCGTCTCAGCGATGACTTGACCTTCATCACTTTAACTCCTTCCGTCATCTTGACAAGCGGGATTGATTGGGTTTGCACGGTGAAGCAGGAACTCCCAGGCTGACATTTCTAAGGAACTCGCAGCTGAAGAAGTGCTGACGGCAGCCCGGCTCGGAGGAGCAACCCCAGCCTCTGCCTGGGCTCCCCGCGGCGACGCGCAGCCCAGCCTGCGTCTCTGCGAGCTCCGCCACGGCCCGGGCGGGCGCGGGTGCGCACGGGCAGCCGGGACGGGCAGCGGAGCCGGGCAGCGCCCGCCGGGGCGCGAGGAGGCACACGGGCCAGAAAGGTTCATTCTCCTCGGCGGTGAGGATAAATGGGGACAAAACTGCTACTTTGTCAGAATTCCCCCTGCATCTACATCGAAAGTGTCGCACGTCCTTATTTTATGGATGGATATGGTCACATCAGCGCAAACCTTGAAATGTCAGTGATTTCTGAAATCTTTGCTGTCCTCTGGTGAAAGAAAAGCCTGAGCTCTTGACTGGAAAGCACGGAGAAGAGGACCCAAGATGTGTTTGGACACAGAGGAAATTAATTGGCTTTAAGATGGAAAAAAAAGTCTGCTAAAAGGGTATGGCACAAAGTGAGACTGTGGGGCACAAAACCTTCGCTCAAGCAGCAACAAATCACTGCTCAGTAGGAAGAAGTTTCTTCCTCTCATCAGATCTGATTGTGCAATCCAATTAAAAGAAGTGTGTTTTCTCCTTTCTGATCAGCACTAGCCAGGCAGCCTGCAACCACCACCAGCCCCACACTTCATCATTTCCCAGTCTAATTACTGGTGAAGAAGGCTGGGGATGAGCAACAAAACTGAGCGCGTTATTGACTGCCGTGCTCTTCGCCTGCTCCACGTACAGGACAAAGATTAGACATTAATCCTCCGGGCACTGGAGGTCTCCTCCAGCTTGTCACCAAATCAAATACCATTCATATAACTTATTTAACTTGGCATTTGCTTAGAGCAGCAGTGGAAAAGTATCCAGCTAACAAAGGGTTTTTGCTTTGCTTGCAAACAGAGCTGGTTTTGGTGCAATGAGTTTTCCCAAGGACAAATGAGTCAGGGAGCCAAGAGCAGGGGGAAGCAGGGCTCAGGAGGGTGGCAAAGAGGGAAAACACACCCCAAGCCATCCATCTCAAGTGACTACCGACCGGCACGTCCAGGGGTGCATCTGCAACCTGGCGCGGTGCTTGGCCTCGGCACTTCGGGCTGCCCTGATCCCCTCCCAGGGGCAGGAGCTCTCTGCCTCTGCTGCTCGCTGAAATGCCCCCTGCCTCCCTCCTGCTGCTCCTCCTGGGGCTAAGCGTGGATTAGCAGGGATCTTCCCTCTTGCTTGGGAGGATTAAAAATGTTATCCCCCTGCAGTCATTATGGATTCAGCTTATACTTTTCATTGTAAAAAGCAGCTTTCATTTTTGAAACGTCTCTTTTTCAGCCCTTCAGAGAGGGGTTCAGTGCATGCCCTGGGGGAAGCCAGAACCTCTGGAAACCACCTTCTCTCTGCCCCATCGCCAGCAAGGCTTTTGGGTCAGGATGGGCTGATCCTGCCGGTCAGGCCACCTTCTGCACAGCGTCTCTGCTGCGGTGCTGTGCCCTGGCCAGAGCCCCACGCGTGGCTCGTAGGCACCAGCCAGGCTGAGGAGCAGCCGCAGCATCCAGTCCCCCCGCCACCACAAAAAGGAGCCTTTCCCTCCTTTGTAAAGCCTTTGTGGGTGGCAGGCTGCAGAAGGCAGCCCCAAGGTGGTGGAACTCACTGTCTCCACGAGCTCTGTGTGCTGGGGTGCCCTGGCAGGATACCTGAGCACGTACCGAAGGCATTGATTTTTACTCCCCAGGACCAGGCTGGGAGCTGTGCATTAACTGCTGATAAGCATCTATAAATAGAGGGGAAGCAATTTTTCCCTGTGGCTTCTGCTCTGCAGCTGCATGGCCCAGCGGGCTCCCTGCCTGCCCTGCCTCGGCGCCTGCCTGCTCCGGGCAGGATGGGCTGTCAGGGCAGAAGCAATGCACCTTAATGAGCAGGGGAGGAGGAGGGAGGCGGTGGTGGAGCTTGGCAGGCGTACTCCTGACTGCACAATTAGCAATGAACAACTCCCTAATGGTTGTTATAAAGTTTTAAACCAGCTAATGGGTCCTGGGAAGAAGAAGTTCATTGAAAGTACAAAGCATAAAAGAGCAAACACAAGCTGTGACATTTTAAATGAGAAGGCAGGAACCAGTCTCTCTGCAAGTGATTATGGAATTATAGTACTGCTGCAGTTATCCGTTAGCCAGGGATGTGCCGGGAATGCAAAGCCGGGGCGGCACACACGGCTTCCCTTGTGCCGAGGGGTGACAACGCCGGCGAGGAGGGCTGCCCACGGGGGCAGGTTGCTGCCAGCCAGACCTGGCACCCCAGGGAGCCAAGCCTCCCAGTCCCACGGGGGTGCCTGCAGTGCTGCTGTGTGACTGGGGATGGTGACGAGGGGATGCCGTCCCTGTGGGGCTGGCGCTCGCCTCCTTTGGGGCACGGCTGCTCGGAGAGCAGCACTGCGCTGCCTGCCCTGCTCCCCAGCACTGAGGCAGGAGCTCTCTCCTTAGCCCAGTGCAGAAACTGGTGTCTCTTTGGCCCACAAATGTTCTCTGGAGTCTGCAATTTCTGCCGCTCTTATCACAAGCCTTGTGTGCTGCCAAATCACAACGTGCCATGCCGTGTCCGTATGAGCTGCTTCTTGACCTTTCTTTCCTTCTCAGGCTTCAGGCGTGCATCGTTGCCTGCAGACAGGCGCCCACGCGACCGCGCGCCCTCTCCCCGCAAGGCTGTAGCCCTGATCTGGAGAGGAAACATGGCAAAAACCGGTGGTCCCCTTCCTTGGGGACAGGGGCTGCAGGCTGGAGCGGGATCCTACCTTGCCTCCGCTCACCGGCTGGGGCGCAAGGAGAGGGGTGAGAAACGCGCAGCGGTACCCGCAGAAGCCTCCCGGGCCCTGCCTCGCCCCGTGCCCGTGGCAGCCCGGGGGACGCGGTGCCTGCCAGCCGCGCTGCGGGGCCGGGGATGCTCCACGGGGCAGGGGAGAAGCGGCGATAACCCAGCATGTGCAAACCTGCCGGAGGCCCGAAGCAGGAAAGAAGGTTTAAATGCTTTCATTAGATTAATGTGCTGTGGCATTTTAAATTAGGAAATATTAATGTGGAAATAATAGGGACGTGCGTGGGTTATTTTTCATTCCCTTTAGCAGGCCATGAGAAAAGAGTGGGCTGAGGGAGAGCTGCTGCCAGAGGAGCTGCCCTGGGTTAATCGTCCCTCGAGGACGCCGGGTGAGAGCCATCGAGGTGGGCGGCCGGGGGAGCCATGCGGGGGGGGGCACACGCTGGCACCGGAGAGGCTCTGGATGGGACACCAGATTTGGGGGTCAGTGCCTAAGCTGTCACTCCTGGAGATGAGGAGCCTTCCCAACGGCCCCTGCCTGCCCACGGGGGCTCCCTTGTCCCTGTGGCAGAGGGTCTCTGGCTGCTGCGGGACCCCGGGCTGCCCTGCAGCCCCCCGACACCCTGCCCACCCCCAGGAGCGCTGCCCAAGTTTACACTTTCCTTTTTAATTTATGACTTTCATTCCACTTTCTGCTGACTCTCTGATGGCACCACTCCAATTTAATTAAGTAAATAAATAAAGTGATTAATTTAGATGCCATGGACTCTTCCGCATGAGCCCTGATAGTGCTCCTGGCTGCAGACTGGGCAGGAGACGCCTCGGTCCAGCCCACCCCACGGCCCCCCCTGGGTCCCCCCCAGCGTCAGACTGTGTCCCCCATGGGCTCAGCACGGTGCTGGACCCACGGAGACCCACGTGCTCCCACGGCGTGGCCACGACCAGAGGGGGTTCAGGACATCCCTCCTGAGCGTCGCCATCCAGCATCCCAGGCTCCAACAACAGGTAGAGAAGCTGGGCTGTAAGCACATGAGCAAATAAAGTCAGTTTGTGGCTTTGTGGATATAAAAAAAGACTAAGCAGCATTTTTCCATTTAGTTTTGATGCAGAGAATTTCTTTAATACAATTCAGAGGACAATGTGGAATAACTCTGTTAGTATCTAATTATCTTTGCTATTGACCCAGCGCTCCCAAATAGTTTGGCACAGTATGGGATTTTTCCCTTAATGTGTTATTTCCAAGTAGCCATGAAATTGCACAGGATTACAAACTTCCCCGCTTTGATGGAAACTCTTCCTACTCGAAAGGTTTCTGCGGGGAATGGAGACAAAATGCTTTAGAGCATCAGTGAATTAGGAAGAATATTCCTTAGCCCAAAGGGTAAATTCATTTATTGCCTGCCTGTGGTGGGGCTGAAGAGGACGGTCTTCGCAAAGAGCGCAAACAGCCCAGGAGTATGGCAAGGGCTCAGCCTCTGAGGTGCAGGAAAAGAGATAAAGCAGGTATATGGAGATAAAGCTAATTAAATTGAGATTCATGGCTACAAAGAAAGACTAAAGAAGGTGCCTTATCTGGTGATTAGGGCAGAGGAGAGGGACTGAGGACACCTGGCTTCTAATCTCCAGCCTCCCCTTAATGCATTATGTAGCCTGGGGCAAGTCACTTAATTCCCATTTTTGCCATTTAACCCTGCACTAAGATAAACCCACGCTCTGCAGCATTTCTGAAGCTTGGAAATATTTGGAAATGTTTTGAGATCCCACATCATTGTACAGGCACCAGACAGCCACGACCACTAAGCCCAGCTGCCAGCACATCCCGGCGCGCCCGGGCACCCTCGTCCCCAGCGCCGGCAGCGAACAGCAGCCTCCCGCTCCCGCTCCGCCGGTCCTCTGCAGCGAAGAGATTTGGATGGGACTGCTGAGACATCTTGCATTTCTGCACACCCTCTTGCCCTTTTGGCAGCAGAACCATCAGCAGCAGCTGCGATTCCATCCCGGGGAAGGATGGAGAGGGAAATGTCCTTTACAGCTGGGGACAGGCGGTGCGGAGCAAACCCAAACGATGCTCAGTGCAGGCTCAGGCCCATCGGCAGGAGTTCAGGGAAAGATGCAATAATATTTATGATATTAAACAAACCCGAGGTCCACAGCTAGCGGTAAAGGTAGCAAAAAGAAGATCAATATGACGGCTAACGGATATAGAAGGGCAATTTAATTGGGTGTTGTGTTTGATAAATTATTTGTAAAGTTAAACACACAATGAAAGTATTGCAGGCCTGCCTGCTCGGGAGGTGAGTGAGTCAGCCGGCACAAATTGAGCCCAGATGATTAATGGTTATAAGCACCACTGTTTGCTAAACTGACAAGTCACCGGGAGTAAAAACAAAGCCAGAATATTTTTAATTGGGTTTTATTTATGCCTCCCTGTTTGGAACCGGTTTGGGAGCAGGTCTTTATTTTGAGACGGGGACTCGGCGCGCCGGGCTGCGATGCCAGGCGTCGTCCCTGCGGCACGTCGCGCAACGCCCCGCTCGCCCGGGGACGCGGCCTCCTGCGCGGGATGCGGCAGAGGCACGTGCAGCATCGCGCCCGCCCGCGGCACCCCTCCGCTCCAGCGCCGGCGTGGAGGCAGAGCCCCTTCCTCCGACCTGGCCTGGCCGAGGAACAGGCCAAGTTGCTGCCCCTGCAAAGCTTAAAATCAAAGTATTATAACAGATTAAGCGAATCTATGTTGCAGAGACCTTTATGCTCATACAGTTGGATTAGTGCATAACGAACAACTATACGGATTTACATTTCAAATTAACTTTGGAAAAAGTATAGTAGTCTGTTGATTGCCTACAATACAGAACAGTTCTTTGGTCTCACATTTAAGCCCATAAAAATGCTGCTGTTACTAAAAAACGGCTACTTTGGGAATTTGAGCCCTGCATAAGCCAATTAAATTTAAATACTGACACTATTTCCTTACGACTTTTCCTATTATTTAAAAATTACTTCCTCCAGTTCACCTGACTGGCATTTGAACAGTGGCCGCAGACACGCCGGGGCCGGACGGTGCGTGACGGCCAGCCTCCTGCTCCCGCACACGGACACGGGTGCCGATGAAAGTGATGTTGATTTAGCAAATCAACAAGCGAAACAAATGAAAGTGATGTTGATTTAGCAAATTATTTTTTAAAAATGCAAAAGGTTCTTTCTCAGTAAGGACTAAGCAGAAGACAAGAGATGGCAGCTTTCTCCACCCTGCTTTGCTGATGTCCTGAGCCAGGACAGGCGTCGCTGGATATGCTCCTTAGCCTGTTATTCTAAGCCTTATTTATGTAAATCTATCACGAAAGCGCGTGTGATGACGGTGGAGAACTTGCAGGCATAAGCAATGCAGCTGCGTTTTCTTTCCTCCTCCGTTTCCTGCGGCAGCCGCACCTCCGCATCACCAACCCGTTACTTGCGGTTGTCTCTCCATCACCTTCAGCTGCTCTTTCTTCTCCATCCTCCTCCTGCCTTCCCCACCAGCCTCTCGTCCTCGCACACGCCAGCTGGGTGCTCTTCAGACACAGCTGCACCTTACCCCTTCCCCGGGCGCGGGGTCCGGGCCGTCGTGGTGCTGAGCAGATCAAGCAGGGACAGAAAAGCAGGATTATGTGCAGGATTATTTGCAGAGACTGGCAGGAGGTCAGCTGCTCCCCGGCCTGGGGCCCCGTAATTACAGCCAAAGAGTTTGGAACTAATGAAAGAAGTGAGGAGGTCTCACAATGACCGACTCGAATGGAGTGGTTTCTGGCACCCTTTCAAATTGATTTTAAATATGAACTCCCTTTAATCCTCCTCCCTATCTCATTCCCTACATCGCTGATTCCTCATCAAACAGTTTAAATTAATTTGAGCCTGCCGTCTCTGCCCTGTTATCTTTTCCCCCCTCATTTATGAATTTTAAATCAACTTGTTAACAACCTACTTAGTTGCATAATTTTGCTATAATAATCCATGCCCCTGGCCGATTGCATATTAATTCTGGAGATAACATGCTCTGCAACCGATGGCATGGCAAGCTCACGGCTGTGCTCTCACTGCTGGCAGTGGCCACAGTGCCAGGAAAATGCTTTTGTACGGACCAGTAGCCCGGTGGCCACTGGGACTTGGGCTACTGGAGCCTTGCCTCCTGCTCCGGCCCGCTGCTCTCCAGCCCAGCCGTTCCCACCAGGCCGGGGGCCGCAGCCGCCCGCACGGCCGGCGTAGGCAGGAGCGGGGAGGGCCGTGGCTCGGCGCTGCGCAGGACACCGGGGCGCGGGGTGTCTTCATTGCCGGGCGGGCGGCCGTGCCGTCCCTTCCCCTCCGAGCCGGCACACCATTCATCCTCACAGCCCAGAGGCTCTGGAGCAAGCTGTGATTGAGACAAGTACTGTTTCCAAGATGGAAACCGAAGATACAATCTATAAATCATTTCCTAAAGGTTATGATGATGGGTTATTGATTAATAGGAGAGGGTAGAGAAAACATGGGAAGCACTGGAGATCATAAATCCTGTAAATTAGGTAACGCTGCGTGTGCAAAGCGATGCGAGCCGTGCGCTCAGGTCCCGGCGTGGCAGCGGCCGGGTTTCCCACCTTGGTGGTTTTAATTCTCACCAGCATCAGGGCCAGGCGCAGCACAGCCATCCCCGTCCTGAGGCACAGGGCGCTCGCCCCGGGCTCCCGGGAAAAGGCTGCAGCAAAGCTGAGTCCCGTGGGTTTTCCCTCCGGCCCCGCAGGTGAAGGTCACTCCAATGAGATGCTCAGAGGAGCCCTTGCTCTCAGCTCCTCTGCTTTCCGTCCCAATGAGGTTTAATTCCCCTCCCCTCCCACGCTTTGCTTTCATTCCTCCTTTTTTGTCCCTCTTAAGTCATTGAAAGCAGCGCTTCTTTATTTGACCACGCTGTGCATTAATTCTACTTGTTCTACTTCCATGGAGACATGCTGAGAGTGCCGGTACTTGTTTTTCCTGCCTTTTTTTTTTTTTTTTAAACTTCCATGGCTAAAGAAAAGCTGTCCATTACCTCTAACAACAACAAATTAGCCAGAGGACCGCAATGAGTAGTGTGTTCCAGCAGACAAGTGTTTTACTGTAACTATGGAACATCCCCTCTCTTTCCGAAGACCTGGGGACTCGTGGCTGGCTCTGACAGTACGTGACCAGCGACCCCCCGGCACCGCTGGCCCCAGCCCGTCCTGCTGCTCGCCCCACGCCACGGCACCCACGGGAGCTGCTGCTGGGCAGCAGGCGCTTGCTGGGACCCGGGCCGGGAGCCCCGCGGGCCGGGAGCACGGCGGGCCGGGAGCACGGCGGGCCGGGAGCAGGCGGGCCCGGAGCACGGCGGGCCCGGAGCCCCGCGGGCTGGGAGCCCCGCGGGCCGGGAGCAGGCGGGCCGGGAGCCCCGCGGGCCCGGAGCACGGCGGGCCGGGAGCCCCGCGGGCTGGGAGCCCCGCGGGCCGGGAGCAGGCGGGCCGGGAGCCCCGCGGGCCCGGAGCACGGCGGGCCGGGAGCCCCGCGGGCCGGGAGCAGGCGGGCCGGGAGCAGCCGGGCCGGGAGCCCCGCGGGCCGGGAGCCCCGCGGGCCGGGAGCAGGCGGGCCCGGAGCCCCGCGGGCCGGGAGCCCCGCGGGCCGGGAGCAGGCGGGCCGGGAGCAGCCGGGCCGGGAGCCCCGCGGGCCGGGAGCCCCGCGGGCCGGGAGCAGGCGGGCCCGGAGCCCCGCGGGCCGGGAGCAGGCGGGCCGGGAGCAGCCGGGCCGGGAGCCCCGCGGGCCGGGAGCCCCGCGGGCCGGGAGCAGGCGGGCCGGGAGCAGGCGGGCCGGGAGCCCCGCGGGCCGGGAGCAGGCGGGCCCGGAGCCCCGCGGGCCGCAGCCATGCGCCCCCGCGGCGGCGGCTCGGCGGCGGGCGGGCTCCCGGCGGCGGCCCGCAGCGCCCTCTTGCGGCTCCGCTGGGAAGGGCCGCGGCCGCGGCGAGGACGAGGAGCCGGGGTGGCGCCGGCCGGGCCCCTGCTGCCGGGGGGGGCTGCCCCTGCCCAGGCCCCCAGGGAAAAGGAGAGGCCGAGAGAGGAGTTAAAGGAAAGCGGGGGTGAAGGGACCGAGGCAGGGGCTGAGCGCCCCTGTGCCCCGGCCGCACCCTGCCCGGTCCCCGGCTGCAGCCAGCACCCACCCGAACAGCCCACGCAGCAAATGAGACCTTGTCCTTGCCCCCACCAAGCTGAAAAGCAGGTAGCTAACGCAGGGACTGTTCAGTTTGCCATTACTGTGGCAACATCATCAAGGAGCAATTTCTGGGGGTCTTGTGTCCTCGTTACCGGTACCTCTCACCCCGCCGTTGCAGAGATGCTCCTCTGCCCACCCGCGCAGTGCCCAGCCCCAAGCACCGTCCTGGGACTCCCGCGATAATTGGCACTAACCAGACTTCCCAGGGTGCGGAATGATGGGCAGGAGATACTCTGGTGACAAAGAGCTTAAGGGTCTGCAAGGGAGCAGAAATGCAGGGCAGTAGGTCGAGCGTTCGGGAGGGGTGACAGCCACGATGGGCTCTGCACCCACCCCACGCACCCACGGCCACGGCGGGAACAGCCGCAGGCTGGTGGATGGGATGTGCGGCTGCTCCTCCAAAACTGCCGCTGTTCTCCCGCACGGCTGCTTCTTCGTAAATGCACAAGCGCTCGCTCCGCACAAACCGAGGCTCTTGGGCTCCTGGCACGTGTGCCCAGAGGGGACGGGTCTGCCGCAGCGGCCGGGCGATACCCCGTCCCGCTTACCTTGTCCCACTGTTTCCCCCGGCCCCGGGGATGGAGGAAGGGGGAACGGGGCCCTTCACCCCGCTGCACCCTTCGGGCCGCGCTCAGGGAAGCTGCGGGTGCACGGCCAGCATGCTGGCATATCGCTGGGAGAAAGGGAAGCAAAGGCCGTTCCTGCCACGGCGAGGTCCTTGCAGATCAGGGACCTCTGAGCCCGCTGGATCATAAAATGAGGCAGAGTGAACTCCTGGGAGAAACAGTGCCTGGCCACAGGCAAGCCCTACGGGCTGCAGCCGCCTGCCGCGACTGTCAGTGCCCTGTCCAGGAGATTATAACGTGCATTCAGAAAGCATTATAAATAATTAGTAAGCTGGTATTCCAGGGTGATACCCCATAATTAAACATAACGATATCATTGTGTTTGGCTGAGCGAGAACCAGACATTTCAAGATAATGGCTTGCTTTGCCTTTTATTTGGCATGTATTCGATCCCCATATGGTCTCAAAAGCAGTTATTAGCACAAGTGTATTTCATAATTAGGTTTGTTCTGACTTGTATGCTATTCATTACATATTTAAAGTCAAACCTGATAAGATCTCGTTTTTAGGACAGGATGAAACTATAGCTTCAACTAACGGGAGACGTTGTTACTGGTTTTGACACAAGATGCGTCACAGAGCGATGACGGCTGCCCCAGTCTCTGCCACCTGCCCCCGACGGACGGGGCCGTGTCGCAGTGCCCGGCGCAGGACAGCGCAGACCCAAGGCCGCTGCCGGGAAGGGTTCAAAGGCAGGGTTCAAAAGCAGCGACAGCCAAGGCTGAGGCCCGGGAAATGTGTCCGCTGAGCTGCACCTCGTCCCGACGGTGAAGCCGAGTGGTCCCAGCTGCCCCGAGCGGCAGGCAGGGCCGACGGGAACCCCGTTCCCCAGCGAGGCACCGCTCCTGCCTGCGCGGGCTGGGACCAGCTCTGGGTCCTGGCTGCTGCTGAGCAAATCACCCCATTTTACTGTTCCTTCCCTTTGTGCAAGAAGAAACTTGGAAGAGAAGCTCCTAAATTATTATATAGACATTTTCAACTGTTCCCTTAGCTCCTGCGTGCGATCTGGCCAGCACAGGCTGTTCAGAGCTGCTGGTTTCAGAGCCACGGAGCTGCGTGTTTGGTGAGGATGCACTTTGAAGGGGCTGCCGATGCACTGTAAATGTGTCTGCATGTCGCGGTTGGGCTCAGAGCTGGGGCTGCCGGAGCGCCTTTGCTGGGGGCTGCGACTGCGGCCAGATGTGGCTTTTCCTCCTTCAGCTTTGCAGAGGGATAGAAGTGGTTTGGGACAGTGCCCGGCACTAAGCCGGGGTTCGTGCCGGGACGTGGTGCCCTGACTGGCTTCTCAGCCATTTCCTAAGCTTGGGGCTGACCTGAGGCAGTAGCAGAAGTTGTTCTGGGTGACAGCAAGTGTTTTATTTTAAAATGTTACTAATGAACGTATTAGTCTCTCACTGCCCTGCTCCTGCCCGAAGCCCCGTCACCAGCTGCGATGTCCTGCACAGCCCCACGAGGGATTCCCCCCGGCCTTGCAGGGACCCCAGGGCTGCTCTCGGCTCTGCCCAGGCCGGCAAACAGCTCCAAAGCCCACCGGGTGCCCCTCGGGCTGCTCCGGCCACCCCACTGCCCTGCCACGGGCACCAGTGCCAGGCTGCATGGATGTGCCAGGCTGCATGGATGTGCCAGGCAGAGCTGGGGTCCCGCAGCTGGGGATGGCTGGAGATGCTCCTGCAGCGCCCGCTGACGGTGCAGGACCGAGCTCTCCGCTGGCAGCTTCCCCTCCCGCCCCGGTGCACTGGGGTGGATCAAGGGATTAACCTCCGGGATGTCTCTGGGAAGGGGATAATCACCAGCCCGTTTGCTGCAGTCTCAGTTGAAAGCCGGGTAAATCTGCTCCCTCCATGCAGATAAAAGCAATGAAGATATCAGAGATGTGACACACCGCAGTGTGGGACTTGACTCTTCATTACTGAGTCATCCGACTGCAGAATTGATTCCATTTTCACACGGTTTATTGCCGTTCAAAGCCTGGTTAGCTTTACCGTTTCATGGGCTGCGGGCACTCCTGAGACAGACATCAAAGGAAGGGGAGCACCAGAGGGGTCAGCGGGGGCTCGGGCTCAGCACCCGCACCGCAGGAGCAGCTCGGGCTCTCGGCCAAGGAGCCACCGCAACACCGCTCTGCTGGCCCGCGGCTCGGCCACCCCTCGCCGGCGGCAGGGGATGGGGCGGAGGGGAGGTGGGAGACCGGCACTGCTGGAGGAGGGACGCAGCTCACTGCCTGATGGGGAGGAGATGAAAACGAGACACTGATCTGTAATTGCAAACAATTAAATTCACAAAAACCAGGCTCATTCTTATGCACAACATGTGGCCTCTAATTAAATTGTAAACATATTTCATTTTCTGTCTTTTCCCCCCTAATTTTCCATAGAAGGTAATTAGCTATCTTTTTTTCTGTGGGTACGTAATTAATTAATACTTTGTTAATCATGGCCAGGATCATACTGTTTTGATTTACTCAGCGTTAAGCTTTTCTTAGTGTGATTATTCTCAGCTCTCATGCCCGGAGTTGCAGGTGCAGGCAGGCTGAGTTAACTCGGCACAGCCCTGCACTGCACCCCAGCCTGCAGCCCCTGGCTCCCCGGGTCCCATCCCAGCACCCCTGAACGCACCAGGCTCCCCATGCCGTGCCGGCACCGTGCCCCCACCGCCGGCAGAAACCGCCTCGTCTGCCTCCTGCGGGACCAGGCTCCAGCAGGGATGTCAGAGCCGCGGCAGCTGCCCGGGGTGCAGCGTCCAGCCCCCCAGGATGCTCATGGGCTGTGGGGCACGGTGGGGACGCAGGACACGGGTGGGCACGCTGCTGGGGGAGCGGGGCCGTGGGGGGGTGGTTGCCACGAGAGGGTGCTCATGCAGCTGGATCCGACGCCGGACTGCCTGTGCAGCGCTGTGCACGGCGAGGCAAGGGCCTCCCAGCAGCCTCCTGCCTGCAAGCTGCTCCTGCCTGCGAGCAGCCTCCTGCCTGCATGCCTCGCACGGCCCATGGCCCCACAAAGGCCACCTCCCTGCACCGATTTGGGCAGCGGGTTTGCCTCTTCCTTGGGCTGTTTCCCACCTGCCCAGGAGCGCTGCAGCACGGTGCGGGAGCCTGGCTGGCCCCTGCCCGGAGCACTGGCTGCCCGATGCCTCTGTGAGCCTAGGAGGGGCCCCCGGCACAGCCCCGGCCCCAGCCCCATCCCTCCGCTCCAGGGCTGATGGACCCATTGCAGCCCCTACCCCCCCACATGGGGATGGTTCCTGCTCACTGCAGCACCGACACTTTGCCAGTTCTCGCACAAGAAGCGTTTCTCCCAGTCTCCGGGGCCATGTCCTGAAAAGGGCACATCTTGGCACCATGCAACAGCCACGATGTGGGAAGCGGGGCCAGCGACAGGCCCGGCTCAGAGCTCCTGGAGGAGCAGGGGTTCATGGTGCGCTGTCCTGGGACCAAGCCTTTGCCCTTGCCGTGGCAGATGCTGGTCCCGAGGCAGCCGAACCTGCAGCCATCCCCGGCACGAGTCACCGATGCTCTGCCCCAGCCCTAATTCTACCAGCGACCGGCTGCTCTGGCCATATATCTTGGTGGCTGGCTCTGCAAGCCACCAGCACAGCCCCTTCTCATGATTAATAGTAATAATTAAATTCATATCAAGCCACAGACAAACATCACGGGGCAGCACAGCAATAAAAGCCACTGTTGAGATGCTGACAGCCCAAGAGGGATGAGCAGGCATTGCACTGTGGCCCCAGGAGGCTCTGCTGATGTACAGCAGGGTAAATCAGCTTGTCCCCGTGTGCCTGGGGAAGCCGGCCTTGTGGCTCCCTCCTCCTGGGCCCAGCAGGGTCCAGGGTGGCCACAAGCATCTCCTCCTCCTCCCACCGCATGCCAGGGCTCAGGACGGGCAGGGCAGAGGGCACAGCTCCAGGCACAGACAGGCATTTGGCCAAGGCACCGGCCCCGGTGGCTGCGGGCACCTCCTGGCTGCCAGCGCAGCAGCCGTCAGCCAGCGCCGCAGAAAGCCTGGGGTGCTCAGGACGTGTCTGGGCCCATCATGGGGCCGATGCAGCCTCTTCCCTCTGTGCACAGTCACAGCACGCAGTGCAGACAGGACCAGCCTGCCCGCTGTGTGCCTCCAGCCAGCTTTTTGCACAAAAACCTCCTTTTCCACGCTGGCCCGGAGCCACCCTGAGCACCCTGCGGGCACTCCGACTGTGGCATCCCAGCCCCTGCCTGGGCAGCACCACGTGTCCCCGGACCTCGGGGCTGTTCTCCAGGCTGCACCTGAGTAACACGAGGACACCACAATTTGCATGAAGCAGAGCAAAGGTCTCTGGTCCACCCAGGGAAAAAGCCCGGGCAAAGTACAGCAGAGATTGTCCTTGGCAGTGTTTGCAGTGAACACAGCCCATCCGCCCCATGGGAGCCACCCCAGGGCACGCGCTGCGCCCTGCAGTCACCTCTCACTGCCGTGCAGCAGCCGAGCATCACTCACCCCCCCATAATGGCTCCATGACACCGGCAAAGGGCTCTCATTAACAGAATATAAAGTGCAGTGAAAATAATTGATGATCATCTTGTAGCAATTGATTATCTGTCTCCCGTAATGCTGCTTTGCTCATACATTAAGGGGCTGTTGCTTTTCCCCACAGAGTCCAGAGCAGGCAGCAAAGCTGAGCACGCAGCCATGGCCGTGGCCTTGGCCGTCTGCCCGGTCCTGCCCATCTCCGCCCGTGCAGGGCTGCGGGGTCCGGGCCAACCTCAGGGCTGAACTCGCTGCACGGGTGCAGGCAGGCAGAGTGCACTCTGCCTGTGCCGGGGCACAAGCCCGGAGCCAGCCCTGTCCCATGGACGGCCCAAGGAGGAAGAGGAGGAGGAAGACTTCCCCAAGAGCCATGAGTTCCTCCTGTGGGTTCCTCCTGCTCCTCAGCTGCAAGCTGGAGGGGTTTTGGTGATGCTGGAGGAAGCATCTCTGCAGCCACGGTTCATCTCAAAGCCTCTGCGGGAGCAGAGGTGGGTGCTGCGGACGCACCCGCCTGCAGCGAGGTGGCAGCCGGCAATGGCCACCCCGCCGCTTCTCCTTGCCCCTGTCCCAGCCGCGGTGGGCACTCACTGCCTCCCGCTGCGGCCGAGCCCGGGCTCTGCACACCCAGCCGGGCAGCCCACACCGTGGGACAGAGTCACCTTTCCCCGCGGCTGCCCTCCCTTCCCCAGCACGGCACTCGCCTCAGCATCGCCCGGGCCATTGCCTTCACGGGCGGCTGGGAACGGCAGCGTTGTTTGCAGAGCAGCAGCCCCGACCGCTCGGCTGGAGCTGCACACTCAGCAGAACCCAAATCTCCCAAAAAACCTGAATAAACTTCCCGGGCAGAGCGGGAGCCGGGCAGGGACCCAGATTCCCTCCTCATGCTTGTCACATGCATGAGCTCTGTGGCCGGGCTCCCCCCGCAGCGGGAAGGGGATTGTGCCGCATTGTGGGGAGGATTAGGCCATTTCGGGAGGCCAGGAACGTCTGCGCGTGTGGGGCTGCCCTCTCCCCTGCCTGCCCTGGCCCCTCACGGTACCATGGGCATCACGGCAAGAGCTTCCCGCCCCACAGAAAGGCAAAATGGGCCCAGGGCACCCTTGGGGCTGGGGTGCACTTGGGCAGCCCCCTGCGAGGCAGTGGGTGGGTGGAGGATGCCCCAATGCCAGGGCAGAGGTGGCAGCAGCTCCGCAGCCCCTGCATCCACAGGGATGGATGCATCCACCCAGTGACCTCCCTCCACGTCCCCCACATTCCCTAAAAGAGGGAAGAAGAGAAGGAAGGAGGGCAGCCCGCAGCCTGGGTCTACCTCACTTGCCCTGGCAGCACCACGGCACCGGCAGCCAGCCGGGGCTGCTGCCGGCGGTCAGCAGCTGGCAGCGGTTCCTGGCCAGCAGCGGGAACGACCGCCTGCTCCTCTGGGAGCTGCCGAACCCCCCCCCCCTCGGCCACTGCCGAGCATTTCTGGCCAGCAACCTCAGATGTTTGGGAAAACAAACTGCACGGGAATTAGCTCCCAAGTATTTCCTCAATTCTGCCTGCTATGAAGAGAATTTTATTTTGCTACCCCCAGGAGGAAGGAAGAGGGCCTGCTGGAGTGTGCAAAGGAAATCTGTGCAATAACTCAGGGGGGCTGGCTCCAGAGTGCTGCAATCCGCAGGGGCTGGCCGGCAATGCCCACACTGCTCATCCGCTGCCCCCAGGACCTCTTGGCCCGGGGAGGGGAGAAGCACCACGTCCCCACGGGCTTTCTGTGGCCCTTTGCAGAGGTATCATCTCAGCAGGTCCCAGCCTGCTGTGGTTAAGCAGTCCCCTGGGTTCAGGCCACAGGGATGGCCCTGCAACACAGGCTCTCACAGAGTGGCACCTCCCTGAAGGCACCAAGGACTGGTTTGAGCATCCATCACCCACTCACCCATCACCATAGCAAAAGCCAGGGCTCCCACCAGTTACACCATGCCCCATGGCTTGTTTTACCTCCTACTTTACAGGTAGGTAACAACAAGGGGCTCTGGGAACCAAGCACTGCTCTTGTACTTCCCAGCCCTGTAGATAACCTTCACTCGCAGAAATAACGTGACTAAATATAGCCCTGCTCCTTCTGCAAGCTGAGCCATGAGGGAGGAACGGGGCAGAGACAGCCCCTTCCCGGCCCGGCTGCCGTGGGAGGAGAGGCTTGCCGCAGGGCAGAGTCCGCACCCTGCCCCAGTGCCAGCCCTGCGGCGAGGGCCCCCGTGCTCTGCCCTTACAAGCAAGGCAATTACATGACTTCTAGCCTGAGTCACTTTATAGCTTAATACAGGGCAAGAGCAAGTTTATCCTCCTGAACCCACGCACACCTTCCTCCTTCAGCTGCACTTCCACAGCCGGGGATCCTAGGAGCCAGGACAGGGCTGACACCCAGCTCCAGACAGCACATCGCAGAGGGGACAGAGCAGAGGCCACCCTTAGAAAACAACTGAGGATTTACTACTGAAGTGTTCCCAGTCGGCCACGTCTTAAGCAGCAGGAAATGATTTAAACATTTTTTTTCCTTAGAAGGGATTGGCACCCTGCCCTGGCAGCGCTGGTTACGGTAACACCCGTGTCAGCTGCGGTGATACCACAGCCCAGGGCAGACAGCAGAGCCCCCACCCAGGGGCCAGGGGAGGTTGGGAGAGCGGAGGCTGAGGATTTCTCACTGCAGAGGACCGAGGCTGCTCTCAGCGGAGCCATGGGCAGTGCTGGGTGGCTCCCAGCACCACAGCCCCCTGCCCAGAGCAGCCAAGCACCCTGCTGCACCCCAGCGAACACCAGCCCACACAGGGAAGGGAGCGGAGCAGGGCTGGCAGCTTGTCTGTACCTACGGAAAGGGGGGCAGCTCCTCAGGGTGGATTTATTGCGACACGAGCCCCTTACTGCAGCCAAAACAGACACATCATTTATGAAAAGTTACTTGGCTTTACAGTATCACAGCTCACCACTGTACAACAAAATCCTTTTGTACAAAATACTGTTGGCTTTATAAAATTACTCTAAAGTATGAAAACATCCTGGCCTACTTTCTGTGAGATTGGGACCCAAAGGAAGCCCCAAGTGGCCCTGTAGCCAAGGGAGCACGAGGAGAGCGGCCGCAGGACCAGGGGCTCTGGGGACCCCGAGGCAGCTCAGGCAGGAGGACCTTCGTTTACCCCCCGTTTGGTTTTGGCCGCCGTCAGTGCCAGGCCCACAGCCGTGGCCCTGCTCAGCTCGTGGAGGGAGGCAGCGGGGACAGACAGACAGGAGAGTCCGCCCATCACTCACGAAACAGAGATTTAAGTGCGTGTCTATCACACTCGCAAGAAGGAGGGATCTCAGGGCTTTCACAGGCATCTTGTAAAGACGGGCAGGGGAACAGAAACATTTCTGAAACCAGAGTGCACGGGAAGACTCAGCTGTGACCATCCCAAACCCCAACCAAAGCCTCCTCTTGCAGCTGAGGAGGTGAGAAGAGGCAGGGAAGGGGCATCTCGATGGGGAGCAGCTTTCAGTCGGTGGGACCCGCTCAGCGGGAGCCTTGCGGTGCTGGAGGGGCCGGTGGAGACCCAGGCTCTGCCACAGCCCCACTCACCTCTTCCAAAAACTGACCGAAAAGAGATGTCCTCTGGCACACAGAAGTGTGATTCTAGGAAAGAAGTTCAACATTTGATGGGTAAATTGTAAAAAAAAAAAAAAAAACCAAACAAGTTTATTTGAAAAAAACAAAAAACCCTCAACCTCTTACATGGTTTCTGATCAACATTTATAGAACTTGAGAGCCATTAACCTGCTCCACGTACATTGAGATATTTTCCAGCTCTAAAAAATAAAAAATAAATACATACAAATTCTTTCCTCCCCCTTACGTGTCCTAGATGTGAGTGGTTAGGCATCCACCGCCTTAAGATCTCAGTTGAACAGAAGCAAGTAAAAGAGGTTTCTCTAAAAGATAAAAGAGCAAAAGCAGAAGGCCTGTCTCAGGGATGTACCATCTCCACCCGCCCCACCCGGCCCCTCTGCTCTGCCCAGGGTCAGGCACCCGAAACACCCGTCTGGGTGGGATGGATCAGCACAGGGATGCTCCGGTGGAAATCCACCCCAGCACCCTGGCCCAGCACCACCAGCCGAGCCCCGGCATTCGCACCGGTTTCACATCACCCAGCGACGGTCTGAGAAGAGGCACCGCCAGGGCAGAGTCGGGGGGCAGGGGGGACCCCAGCCCTTCCCACGGAGGGCTCGGCTGCAGGAGCCAGGCACACAGGGGCTGCCATGGCCCCGGAGCGGGCGATGCTGCCCAACCTGAACCTCAGCCATCCTTCTCCAACCTGAATATCCCATGAGAGCACAACTACCAAAGAGGAATTTTAAAGAACTACAGTAGCTAAAGTGTTTTCAAAACATACCTAAAGACCACCTACAGAGCCAGGAGGCACCCGGCACAGGAGCCGAAGACCACCCTGCCCCGTGCCCGGATCTCCCCCTCCGCGGAGGGCCTGCGGTAAGAAGCGTGTGAAGCAGTATTCATCCGGGGCCGGCCCTGAAGCCTGTCATGCTTCAATAAATCCAGTATCCTGCTTTATATGGCTTTTTAACAACAAAACTCCCCAAAACACACACATACACACATCCCGCCCCCCCCAGCACAATACAGAGCTAAAACACAGTTTAGAGTTAAGGCTCGTCCAGATTCAGCTAGATATGAAGACTGTAAGGCACGTATTAGTACATTCATGTTACTGTTAAAAAGCCAGACTATAAAAAGCCCCCCTGCCCCCCGACACACAAGGATACTGCGTGTGTAGCCCTGTTACCTTTGTTGAACACAGATGGAAAGACAATTCAGAGCCTGGTTAAAAATGAACACCTGGTTTAAACACTTCTCACGGCTGCCCAGCGCCAGCGGAGCACTGTCCCAGCCACTGCACCGGAGCAGCGGCGCTTCCCCGACACTCCGGGATTGAGACCGGTCCCTCACATATGGCTCTCCTCCTCTTTGACACCATCCTCCGCGCTCTTCTGAGGCGAGGGGGCCACGTCGTTGTTTGCCTCTTTCTGCTTCTCAGCCTCGTCGACGTTGGTCTCCTCCTCCTTCCCTTCGTTCTTCACCTTCTCCTCTGCCTTCTGCTCCTTTGCCACCAGGCGGTAGTTGATGCCCATCCCGATGAAGAGGTAGATCCCAGAGACAATGAGGATGATCCCGCAGGCCCAGTATGTGTACTTGTAGTCACCGTACATGTCATTGAGCTTCCCTGAAGGACAGAGAGGGGACAGCTTAGTGAGATACCCCCAGAACTGCTCCAGGTTGTGGAGATATTCTCAAGAGCAGCGCAAGCCCATCACCCTCAGCTTCAGGCCTTTATTCCTCCAACCCCTGCTCACCCACCCTGTGCCAGGAGCTCAGCCTCCACCTCCTCAGCCATCCTTCAGATGCCGGGGTGGCCTCAGGGCCAGTGCTTGCCCCCCTAGCGCCTGCCCCAGTGCTGAGGGCTGCCCACGGCTCAGGGGGACCCGCCGCCGCTCAAGCAAGGCTGGGCAGGATGAGTAGAGCTCCTCGGGCACAGCACACCCTACCTAGCAGAGGGGGTCCCAGAAGCACCGGGCAGCACTCCACGATGGTCACCAAGCCAACGGCGCTGGAGAACCGCTGCGCTCCCACCAGGTCCATCAGGGTCTCAAACAGGACTGAGCTCAGCCAGCCGAAGGCAAAGCCGAAGAAGCCAGCATAAATGCAGAAGCCGGCATAGGTGGTGGACATGGGGGCCAAGAGGTGGCACACCCCATTGTAAATCACAGAGATGGCGAAGAAATACTGGACTCTGGGTCTGATCCACTTGGTGTTTGCCACCAGTCCCATGGAAGGTCTGGCCACCATGTCTACGAAGGCCAGGATGGAGAGCAGGAAGGCTGCAGACTCGTTAGCAATCTTCTTGCTCTTTGCGTAATTGCTGAGGAAGACCAAGGGAGTGAACAGCCCGAAGAACATAATCACATTGCCCGATAGATAGAGCAGGAAGCCCCTGTGCGTGAACAGGGACAGGTCCAAGAATTTGTTGATTGTCTGGAAAAACGTGCTCTTCTCTTTCTTGGTCTTCCCGCCGATGAGGTCGGTGCTGGTGTCACCGTCGTCCTTTTTCACTGCCTTCCCAGCTTCCTGCAGCACCTCCTTAGCAGCCTCTTTCTTCAGCTGATCTGGCTTGGGGCCTATGGGCCTCATCAGGGATCCGGCGACGCAGCAGTTCAGCAAAAGACCACCGAGGATGAGGAAGCTGCCACGCCAGCCAAATATGCCGAAGAAGAGCTGGTTCACGGGCGCCAGGGTGGAGAGGAACACGGGGCTGCCCGCCATTGCCAGCCCGTTAGCCAGGGGACGCTTCTTGAAGAAGTACTTGCCGATCATGGTCAAGGCTGGGTTCAAGTTAAACGCGAGTCCAAGGCCTGAAGGAGAGGAAAGACGAGGGGCTCAGAGCTTGACCACCCCTACAAGCCAGCAGCACCAGCAGAAGGGCTGGTGGGACGAGCGGGGTTTCACAGCTCTTTTGGCTATATTAACTTTCCTGATTGCAAGAGCAGCACTCGGGCCCCCGCTGCTGACTTGGGAGGAAGCACCAGGGCAGCAGCGAAGCCACACGCAGGAATTCGGGAGCCAGAAGGGGAAAACCACCCCGGCTCGTGACAAACCTTACGTCGACTGGTGGGGCACAACCCTAACCCAGGGCAGGAACAACGGACGCTCTCTATTCTCAGTACCAAATACTAGTCCTGCGTACAGTCACTAGGACGGTCTCCCCACGTTATGTCACTGGGCCCATCTCTTATTAGAATATGTAACAGGAATCAGGATTTATGCAAATTCATCATAGGCATTCCTTAATAATTACTGGGTTTAAGTTGCTCCTCTTGCTGCCTCAGGAGAGGCCTTACCTCTGTCGCAGCCCCGTTAGGGCAGAGCCACCACTTACCCCCTACGACCCCAACGCAGAAGTAGAGCTCCTCCACCGTGTTGCAGAAAGAGGCTGCAATCAACCCACAGCCGGAGAGGCAGCCACCAGCGATCATGATGGGCCGGCTGCCGTATTTGTTCACCAGGATGCTGCTGATGGGACCTAGGAAGTCGAAGGAGATATGCGCAGAGACAAGTTATCTTTGCCCAAGAGACAAGACAGATGCACACAAGCACACAAGAGGTTTATTGCCACAGGCTTCCAGCTTTCACACAGTGACACTTCACCCAGGGAGGGAACTGGGGTAAGGGGAAAGGACAGGAGGATCAGAGACAGCTGGAGATAAGAGTGACATTTGGTTAGAGCACACACAGGACCCCAGCCAGGGAAGCGAGCCTCC
Organism: Platalea leucorodia; assembly: GCF_965183815.1. Lineage (NCBI taxonomy): Eukaryota > Metazoa > Chordata > Aves > Pelecaniformes > Threskiornithidae > Platalea > Platalea leucorodia. The sequence continues at coordinate 4,519,215 of NC_138841.1, forward strand.
AGCCAGTGCCGGCACGCTGCAGCTTCTGCCGAGCGCCAGAGGCTGTTTATGGCTGCAGAAACCTGCGGCTTCTCTGAGCAAGCGGCCTTCCGCAGGCTAAGCCGGGAGCTGCCGGGGCACCAGCCACCCCCCGGGGACGTGGGTCTGGGACAGGGTGAAGCCACCTGTCCCGCACAGTGCTCTGCGCTGGGGGCCCTGCCCGCGGCCACCCGCCTGCCCACCATGGGCTGAGGTCTCAGCAGCAAAGCAAGTGTGCGGCAACTGCCCATCTCCAGCGAGATGTTTCTGATTGAGACCAGACAAAGCTGTGAAGAAACAGCTTCAATGGGCGCAGGCGAAGCTCCCCGAGGGCTTGCAGGGGGAGCAGCGCCGTGGGAGCCCTGGGGAGAAGGGGTGCTTCTGTTTTCACTGCTACCTCTAGGTAGGAAGAGCCCAATTGCTCTGCACACTCGCCTTTTAAGTGCTTCATTATCAGGAGCTTTAATCCAAAGCAAACAGTGATTAGATACTGCGAAGCACCGGCTCTACAGAAACTAAAATGTATTTAAATAAACTGAATGGACATCCATTGAATATTAACAGACCTAGTTTTGCCATTAACAGATAGCAAGGTTGTCAACATGTTATTCATGGGTCCTCAGACACTTGACCTTTTTGCCCAGTTTAAACAAAGCCTGGAGAAGGTTACAGAAGCCCAGCTACCGCAGAGGCTGCCCCCAGCCCCACAGCATCCCACTCTCCACAGCTGGCACGGTGCCTACGGGCCAGCCAGAGCAGCCCACGCCAGCGGCTCCAACCTGATGCCATCGGGAAGCGGCCATGGCCCTGGTGCCATGAGAGGCGGCAGCAGCCCGGGGGCTGCCACATCACCCCAAGCCCCACATGCTTCCTCACAGAGAGCTCAGCACTTTGCAAAACCTGTACCTTGAACTCGGCAAACGTGATGTCCCCGGACAGAGTCTAGAGGCAGCAGCAGCCTTTCCTCCGGGAAATCCAGCCCGGAGCAGCAGGCTCCAAGGGCAGCTAGCAGGAAGCCGCCCGGCTGGGCAGCACCATGTACCCTAGTGGCAATTCCCCCCTCTATTTTTTTATAATTAAAAGAAAAAAAAGAATTCACACCCACTCCGATTTTATAGATTCACATGAAGCATTTCTGACCAAATGTTAGCTGGTCTATTTTGATTATTCACACTGTGAAAAAAGTATAAGTAATGGAACCAGAGTCCTCCCTAATCCTAATGTGGAGCTGAGAAAGGGGCATTTGAGATCATTACATTCACGTACCCTGATGGTGACTGCATGGGGCTGCACGACGTGCTGCTCCACCGCCCCCAGCCCTGCAAGATACCATCAGCCCAGGATGTTTTGCCAGAGCATGAGCTACTTTTTTTGCTTCCAAGCAAGCACGCAGTTCCCACAGGAAGGTGCCCTGGGGGATGGGGAGAATAGGATGCACACTGTGACCGCTCCAGAGCGGTTCAGACCCCACAAAGGGTCTCGGCCCAGGCTGCAGGAGCCCTGGAAGGAGGGAGTGGGGCAGCAGTGTTCCTGCGCTCTGGCAGGCAGGGGATGCACCTGGGCAGGTCTGGGGTACCTTCAGCATCCCTGCCACCAGCTTACAGGCAAGCAGTTCAAGACCAGCAAGCTGCTGGGATTTAATGGCAACAGTTCAAGGGGAGCAGGAGAGAGTGTCAGCATGGAGGGAGGGGGACAGGGGGACGACCCCAGGACTGGAGGAGGGAGCTCTCACCCCAGCTGCCAGGCAGCTCCAGGCAGTGCTGCCCCCAGGGCAGCCAGAGGAACCAGCTCTGAGCTATTAGGAGAGGAGGAATGGCCCAGATTGAGTCTCATTAAGGCAGTTACACGGTTTACAAGCTTGTTATAACATCGGAGCAGGGAAATGTGCTGGTCGCTTCGCTAGCTGAGCGAGGACAAAGCAGAGCCTGTTCCCTCAAAGGAAAAGCCTCGTGCCTAGCCGGGCGCTGACGTCAGCTCCTTTCGATGCACAGATGCGACGAGGACGTGGGCAGCTCGCCAGCTGGGGATGGCAGTGCTACAAGCTCCGATTTTCCTCTGAAGTGGACACAACAGCAGGCTCCCAATAAGAGTTTCTTTCAGCTGAGCAACCCAGTGCAAAGCTGCGTTTGCAGGCGGGTACGAGACACCGGAGTCTGGAAACCAGCAAGGCAAGGGCCAGGAGTGCATCACCCTGCAGGGAGCACTCTGCTTGCTCCTCTAAAGCACACAGCTTGGGGATTAAGAGACTCCAAGAAGCAGCTTCTGAAGAATGGAGGAGGGGAGCTGCTCCAGTTTAAGTAGTTTTGCTTTATTCTGCTCGTGTCTCTGTGCTGCCAGTGCACACTGCCACCCTCACACAGCACAAGCTGCCTACGGCACTGCTTGGCACCAGCGAGGAAGAACAGGCAGCGCCAGGTTTCAGTGCACTCCAGAGCACAGCTGAGCCATCAGAGTTGACCAGAAACCGGGGACAGATCCCTAGATACAGCCACTGTTTGCTGGATTAAAAAAATTTAAAAAAACAATGTCTTATCTAAAAGATAAGCCCCCCGTGAGCGGGGTCCTACGCGTGGCACAGCGGCTCCCCTGGCCTTCGGGCACGCACTGGAAGCGGACACAGCGTCCACAGCACACTGTAACAAGGACAAGGGCAGAATTACACAAGTCGTAATTCCCCGGAAAGATTTTACTTACAGCTTTGCAGAGGAGGACAGATTAACCCGGTTTTTGCATTCTGAGCATTAAATAGAACTTTTTGAGCAACCTCCTTCAAGCAAACTCACGAAGGGAAGTTTTGCTCTCACATAAGGAGAGAATTCCAACTTCTAGCAAAGTTTTGGTTGTCGTCGCTACAGCAAGGTGCAAACCATCAGACCCAGCAGGAGAGCCGTGCCCTGTACTGCAATGCACGAGCATGTCTACTGCTGCCTCCAGTCCACTTACCTCCTGCGTACATAACAGCCAGCATGATGGAAGAGATCCATGAGACTTTGCTGCTGGACGCGTTGAAGATGACCTCAATCTCTTTGAAGAACACTGTGATGGATTTGGGGAAGGCATAGGAAAACCCAATGGAGATGAAGGCTCCGATGACCACAGCCCATCCCCATCCTCCTTCAGGAGGAGTGTATCCCACAGGGCCTCCGATGGCCGGTGGCATCTTGAACCAAGTTGGCGATGACTCAGTTGGGGTTCAAAGATCTGCAAAGGACAAAGTATTGCCTGAGCTGAAAGCAGACGGCTGCATCCCCGCTCCCTGGCACGCAATGGCACGGCTCGAGCCCTGCTCACAAGGCTGGCACAGCACCCGTGCCCCAGACCACCGCCAGGAGACTGACCGAGAGGCAAGCACTCGGGGCTCGCCAGCACACTGGCCTCATAAGGCCATCCCAAAACACATGCTCAGATTGCAGCTGGCCTTTAAGAGCCCTAGCCAGCAGGTATTTATAAGCAACAAAATTAAGATGTAATACCCTGTCCTAGGCTGAAAAGGGCAGGCAATGCCCTTGCCAGCAGCAGCCAGGGCACGGCGGTGAAGCGGGCAGCGCTACCAGCAGCGCAGGGCTGGACCTGCGGAGGGCTGAGCAGGGCAGCGGCCGGTCTGGTCGGGGCTCGCCTGCCTGGGACAGAGCCCCTGCAGCTTCTCCAGCGGCACGATCCCAGCACCGCCCCGGTGCACCGCAAAATCCCAGGAAGCCTCAGGCCACTCAGAGCAGGAGCAGCACACCCAGGTTATTAAATGCAGACACACCAGGCTAAATAAATCCACACGCACGAGCCAGGACACCTCCATTTCAGCAAAGAAAGAGCAGGCAGGTGTCACAGCACACCCGCCAGCCCGGCCAGCCCTGAAGGTCACAGGCTGTGGCTAAACTTAGCCTGAGAGGTGACCAGGGAAGGCTCCCGCACTCTGCTAGCACGGCCCAGGGAGGGGAGGTGGGTGCGCCCGGAGCAGCCCCAGCCCTGCAGAGCCCAGCTCCCCGGGGGCTTGGCCCCAGCAGGGCACCCCCAACCCAGCTGCAGCCAACCCCTCCTCCCCCACTGAAAAGGCTACGGCGGGTTTCACAAAAGCACCCAAGTGTAAAAACAATTCACCTTAAAAGCTCAAAACCAGAAGGTATTAGAAAACAAGATAAATGGGGAAATGTCATCCAGGCTTGCTCAAGTGTGGATTCCCCTTAGAGAGGCCGAGGAGGGAAAGGCTGATTTGGAACAATGTGGAGACGGGCAGGGTCGGGCTGCTCACGCCTTCTCCATGCTGCAGCTGCTGCACAGCTGGATCACACCCTGGAGCTGCAGTTACTCGAAAAATAAGGCTGCTTCAGGCAGCAGAGAGCGGCACAAGCCGTCCCAGGGAGGAAACGCAACCAGAGCAGCTGCTCACAGACATGGTTTACAATATGCAAAGCAACAGGAATTGCTACAGTCCCCAGAACTCCTGTGTGCCCCCGCAGATTTTAGAAGACACTTTCTGACACCCCGTGGCCCTCCCCAGCCCCGCAGCCAGAGACACCCCCCCCCCGCCCATGTTAAGCACCATCAGCCAAGCTGGGGACATCGGGCTCCTTTGCCAGAGCCCACCCCTTGCTCTGCAATTCTCTGCTCTGCTGTTCAGGTTTCCACTTGAAGAAAAAGCCACCTTCGAGCAGGAGAGCTTTCTCCAGAGCTCCCTCGGGTCACACCAGGCACAGCGACAACTTCAAAACAGCGTGCTAGCTCGGAGAAGTGCAACCTCCTATTTATAGCATGCATCCGTTCAGGCTCACAGCGATTACCATCTCATCGACGGCTGCTGACATACCAGCATCTACCCGGCATGCCCCCTCGTGCCCTCAGCACACCACACAGTACCACCGGCGCCCGCTCCGTGTCACTTTGGTACAGATCCGAGGCCGGGATCCAGGCGTCCCAGCTGAAGCACAGCCGGTAGCCCCGAGCCGTGGGGAGCCCCCCGCTCCCACCCGGCACCGGAGGCACAGGCAGCAAAGTTACCTGATACAGCACCGGGTTTGCCAGAGCCACCCGACACCTGGACACACTCAGGTGATGCCTTGGACCCACGCGGGACAAGAGGAAGCAAAGCACAGGAGGCCGGTTTCTGTAAGCCGCTAAGACTGGTTTAGGCCGACCCAGACACCGATTTTTTCGCTGGCGGGGTATTTTCCTGCATCCCGGCCAGGGCGACACATGACCATCACGAGCAGATCCGAGCCACCCGGCTGCTCCAACAAAGGAATCATTTACAAGACGCTACCCTGGGCACGTCCGCGGCTGAACTATGCCCAGGAGCCAGAGGAGCCGATTTCCTCTCTCAGACCCCCGGGGACCGCAGCTGTGCCGAGTGGCCCATCCAACACCCGTCCGAGCCCACACCGGCGGGGTCCGGCTGCAGGCAGGCCCCCGCGGCAGAGCCCGGAGCCAGCACGCACCCACGGCCCCCAGCCCGGCACCGGCAGTCGGGGAGGAAAGTGCCAGGCTCTGCAGAGGCTCACCATGGCCTCTTGGTATGGGGAGCAGCGCGGCCGCCTGTTCATGCTCTTTCTGAAAAGCCGGTATGAACACTGGGTTTTGCTTAACATCACTTTCCCACACAGGCTGCACACTGGAGTTTCCAGCCACCTCTTGCCTTGAGTCATACTGAGCTTTCACAGCATTCAGTCAACTTTAAAGCATCATCTAACTAGACTGATTTGTCTGAAACATTTTAAAAAGATGAGACTACCAGGTGCTGCCAATAAAAACTACAAGCAAGGAATACAATCTACTTGTTAGCACTAATTAAAGTTATTGGCAATTAAAGCTATCCAAAGCAAAAGCTGGGGGGTGCTGATGAGGTGTTGGGGATTTTTCCCTTTTGCTCCTGAGACACACACAGAGGTTTAATTCTTCCACCACTCCCGAGGAGCTCAACTGCACCGAAATTACTGTGGCTTGGTTCATCTATTTGTTCTTTCCCTGCAAGCAGCATTCCTCCTTCTGCAGGTGCTCAGGTGGCATCTCTATAAAATAAAAGACTTTTGGCAGGTTAGACATGACCTCTCGCATTGCTGAGGCACAGGGAAAAACCTTGAACTGAACAAGGTTTGAGACCGTGAAGCAAGATTCCCAAAGCCTGACGCCAGAGGGTTTACATGATGAGTTCTGCATGCCACAACATTTTTCCCTGACTCATTGAAAATCCTTATTAAGAAAGACCAGTTTTAGAAAGCTCTTTCTTCAACCGCATTAAGGCTTCTTGCTGATTTCCTCCTTGCCCCCACACAGTAGTTTCAAACAAGAGAGAGAAAAGAAGCACATGTAAGGCAGCCAGTTCAATTGGAAAGCTTCCCTCCCCTTTGCAAAAAGGAAAAAAACCGAACATAGTTATGACATTTACAGCTCTGTTTTGGAAGAGCTGCAACATGTAAGATGTGTTTGGAAATCAAATTCACAGCTGCCAGGCAGCCAGCTACAGTTTGCCCTATTAGGAAATAAAATAACCATATTTGCAGTAATTAAGACTGATGAGACCAAGTAATGACTGCAAGTATCACATCTGCTCCCCATAAATGTCTTGACTACTCCACAGGAATGGGTAGCCTACAGCAACCTTCCTCTGCCCAGCAATGGCGAGTGCACAAATTGAGGCTACTTAGGCAACGAGGACTGCATCATCTTCCAACAGATCCCGCAGAGGACTAAAACCCTTTCCATCTCCTAGGTCCTACACACAAGCACTGTTATCCCTTCTCCGGAGGGGCCTGGAACAGGAAGATTTCAAGACTTTTAGTTACATAATGCGGCAAATTGCTGCGCTTTTAAAAGCCCCGGATTGGCAGGACTCCAGAGCGGAGAGACAGAGGCTCACATTTATAAAGCGCTGCAAATGCCACAAAATATTTCTGGAGCAAACCCTTTATGAAAGTGTCCTCACACCGCTCCTTTTCAGGGTCAAAGGAAGAGGGACATCCCCTGCCCAGGCAGGGGCCGTGCCGGGCACCGCGCACCTCTGCCTCCCCTCGCACAGCCCTCCAGCTCAAGGCTTTCCTACTCCGGGCATACGCTCGCCTGGCATTTGCTGCTGCGTCGGCTTGCAAAACCCTTCCCACGGAGCCGGGAACTTGGAGCGGCTGGCAGTGCTGGAGAAGGGCAGGCAGCAGAGCCCCAGCTTCTCCTCCCGCAGCCCATCGCCACCCCGGAGCCCGCGCAGGCTGGCAGGGCTGCCCTGAGCCACCGCAGGCAGAGGCTCACCCGGCACCTTGGCATGCTCCTCCTCACCAGGCGTGAAGTCCGTGGCGGCTTGTCCCAGCACCGCTGCAGGCAGGCTGCCTCCGCTCCCGGCCATCTGCTCCTCCTGCGCTCTCCCAGCTCCAGAGAGGGACGCTGCAACGCCTGGAGCGGGATCTCAGTGGCAGCAAGACCCCCAGAGACATCCCTGCTGTACGGCAGCCATTTGGGCTCCTCGTGCCTTTGTCAGCTGGACCCAGCCTTCAGCCAAACACCGACACTGAAACGCCTGGGCCAGGCAGGACGGGCACAAAGTTGCCCCTTGTTGGCAGCACCAGACCCCACTCCCCGAGGGGCTCCCTCTGCGAGCCCCTGGCAGACGGGAGGGATGCGGGAGGGGGAACGCTGCTCCCCGGGAGCCTGTCAAGTGCCCGTTCCCACCAGCCCCATCCCAAAGCATCATCTGAATGAGAGCCTGAAACACATCTATGAACCCAGCCTCCCAAACCCAGTTCACAGCGACAGGCTCAACACATGGTGGGATAGCACAGGGCCACAAACACCCCCATGGGACATTTGTCCACGTGGGGAGCCAGCAGACCCCGAGCATCCCTTCTGGTCCCTGAAACTGAGATCTCGTACTTACTGCTGGGGAAATGGAGGTGCTAGCAATCATGAGCTGTTCACAGCCAATGACACCTTATAGCTTCAAAGTTGGCCTTTTTCTGGCCAGAAGCAAGATGAAATAGAGATTGTTATGAGCTAACGAGACACCACTTTTACCAGTTTTAAGTGGGTTTATAGCATTAAGCATGGAGCTGTAATTCCAGCAAGCACCCATAGCCAGGGCTTAACCTGGCGGCACATGGCCTACGTGACTCCCCCAGCACTTGCAAGGGCTCTGCACCAAGACAATAGTTGATTGAAGTCCTGTCAGCCACGGCGTTTGCTTGCGGGGTGAGGCGAGGTCAACGGCACGGGCAGGGTTTGCTCAAGGCCGGCAGCCCACACAGGCGAGCTCAAGGTTTCCACCAGAAGCAGCCCGGCCCGCTCAGCGCCTCTCCCCACCGGGGACGGCCAGCGCACCCTCAGACATGCCCCGGTCTGCCAGCCCGGTGAGCTAACCTGGGCACGCAGACAGGCAGACGCCACGGGGCACAGCGGCCGCGCTGGCAGAGGCAGCACGGAGAGCTGCCCTCCTCCAGCTCCCAGCTGCACCCCGCCGCCGGTGCGAGCCCCAGCCTGCAGAGGCGCGGAGCAGCCCACTCACCCCGCCGGCGGCCGGCACTCCCCGGGCAGGGCCAGAGGCCCTCCCTGGACACCCGCCACAGGTCTCTCTGGAGGAGAGAATCCCCCAGTCACCCAAGGACGGCTCCCAGTACAGCAGCCATGGTGCACAGGCTGTGAAACGCTGCGAGCCGCCTTGCGAAGCGGGACATTGCGATGGTTTGTCAGGAGCTTTGGGGGGGAACAACCAACCAAACAGAAAGACAGGCAGCTATTTCTGCGTGCCAGATACCAGACAAGCTCCCATCCTGGGCTGCCGTGCCCAGTTATTAGCACCACTGATGCTCGGCCTGTCTTAGCAAGGAGCAAGCGTCTTACTGGTACGAGAAAGTGTGAAGTCAAGCTTAAGCAAGCTATCAACAAGGCCAAGGCAGAAAGCCTGGCTTATTTCTATATCAGAGCCTGGCCACAGCTCTCCCGGAGCCCTCTGATCCAAAACCCTGTGGGTGGACCCGGAGGGGTGTGCAGGCAGGTTACAAGAACGCTATGTGAAGCGGCTCTTATGGGCGTCCTCCGAGCTCACATCGGCTTCAGCCCCAGGCCCAGCACCCGGAGCCCCCTCTCTAACCAGCCCCACAAGAGGACGGCTCACCCCGGGCAGCAGGGGCTGGCAGCTGCCCACCCCGCACTCACGGTCCGTCTCGCTGCCAACCCAGCTCTGCCAGCGCTTCACCCCGCGGAGCTACAGGTGAGAGGCTCAGCTTCGCTGGGGAGGTTCGTAGGCAGGTTTGAAGGGACCCACTCAAAAGGCACAAGCTTAAAAAGTGCAGCCCTTACAGTACACGGTACCGTCCCTCCAGCTCAGAGGTACTGGGGATGGAGCAAAGGCATTGCTGGTGACAGAGCCCTAGGGGAAGGGCTTCCCGCAGCACTGGCCGTCAGCCCCCCCAGCCAGCCGAGCCCCCCAGTCTCAGGAGGGGACAGGGGGCTCTCAGCCCTTCTGCAGGGCTTCCCAGTCCCACCCTGAGCACAAGCCGTGCTCTGCCAGGGCGCAGAGCGGAGCCTCCCTGCACCAGTAGTGCTTGGGAATGCTCCCGGGACACCCCGTGCCCGCCAGGAAATCCTCAGAATGAGAAAAATGTGGTACCAAATAGCACCGGCATTCTTTCATTAGACCCCCCCCCCCACCAGCCAGGGACATGGCCACTCTGGGTTGCATGGCAGAGCAAGGTAGCAGGAGGCTGCAAGACCCCAGAAAGTCACAGCCGTTCACAGTCAGAACATAACCGCCGCTCTCTTCCCTAAGAGCAAGAGTCTGAGCTGTCTTTGCTGCCAGCCACCACCACATTATCACTTGGTTAAAGCCCTCAAACCAGGGCAATACAGGGATGAGATGGGAGACTCCCAGCGACCACCCAGCAGCACCCAGGTGGCCGCTGTTTCAGAGTTAACTACAGCCCCACATGAATTTTCTTTAGCTACAGCACAACTACACTGCAGCAGCTTTAAGGGCACATTTGAAAGTGAGTCATCCAGACACCACTGCTGAGAGGCTCCCACTTTCTTAAGTCGCTGTTATAGGCTGATTCCACAGAAGGAAATAGGAAAAGCCATAAAAGTGCAACAATGAGATTAGCACTGTAGTGCTTAATGGGATGCAACTTGCCTTCCTTAGCCTACGTGCAGCTTTTCGACTCCTCGTAAAGGTTATATAAAATAATAGCATGCAAGTCACTGGGTATTTTCCACCTTAGCTGCCAGATAACTCAGGCCAATTGTGTGAGATAGGAGCCAACAGAAAGCACATGCAACCATTCACACCTTTTTCAGGAATCACCTCCTGGCAGGGGAGGATGCTTCACACCTTCCCTGGGGCCAGGAGCAGCCACAGTCACCCCTGTGACTCTAGGGCAGGGAGGTCTGCGGTACACTAGCAAAACACTTGTTTGCAATTAAGGGACCCATCAACCCAACGATTAATCTAAAATTGAGAAAACCCCTTCTCACAAAGCCACCAAACAGGAGCTCTGGGGGTTTCTCTGGGTCTGCCCCCCATCCCCAGCACGCACCAGCTATTCCGTGCACTGGCCCATTTCTCAGCCCTGCTCCTTTCCTTCTAGACACAGCCAAAAAAACCTCAGAGCAAAGACACCCAGGAGAATCAGCCAGCACTAAATTACCTCACTTAGCATGAAAATAGGATGCCTTCGCACCACAAAAAGGCTTAAGGCTCACAGAAAAGCACAAAAACAGTATCATTAGATTCCAGGTTTCTTGTGATGCAACTAAAAAAAAACCCATCTTTTTTCCTCAGAAGAAACTTAAAGCCCAAGAACATCAGTAACCCTTGTGGGAAGGGCCTGACCTCCCAGGGCAGGGCGGGAGCCCCACAGAAGGGGCTGCGCAGCACTCGGGCAATTTGCTGCCACAGGGAAGGACGCAAATCCCGCCTTTCCCACTGCAGCTACAGGTTATCCACCATTTCCTTGTGATCCACCAGTTCACGCTCATCCCTCTTGCTCGGGTCAACTTTCAATTCCGCAAGCGTTACTGCTCACCCTTTTGTGACGCGTTTGCGCGTCCCTCGCCCGCGGGACCCCGGCCCAAGCCGGGACGCCCACCCTGGGTGAAGCACCCTGACAGCATGCCTGCTGGGGTCCCCTCACCCTCCACAGGAGCCCAGCTGCCACCCGGCCCCGCTTGGCTCCCGGAGCATCTCATCCTGGCGCTAGCAAATGCCTGCCACAGGGCTTTGCACAGAGCGGTTCCCGGGACCCCAGGCCGTGGCGAGCTCCCGCTGCGCCCAGCCGCAGGGGCAGGGAACGCGTTGCGGGAGCAGTCAGCTCCAGGAGCGTTTCAACAGCCCCTCGCTGGCAGCGGCTGCCAGCAAGCTCCAACAGTCCCAGCTTCCCGCTGCCCATCACGGCGAGACTTGGCCAGCCGGGTGCCAGCCTCCCTACACACCTGAGGGCAGGTGTACGCCTCGGCACATGTGCTCCGCTGTCGGGGACCTCGGCGCGTGCAGCCTCCACCCTGAGCAATGCAAAAACGGGCATTAAAAGGTGCCTCTCCTGGGGCTCGAGCACGCTCCTATGGGCTCCTCCAGTGCAGCCTCCTCTCTGCAAGCGCCGGCCCCAGCAGCCGATCGCGACACCGGCAGGACTTCAGCAACTCACCCGCCCAAGCGGCTTCAAGCGGCCGAGGTCCAGCTCCCGGGCGCCTGCTCAGAGGGAACCCACGAGGGCCAGTGCGAGCATCCCATCTCGGTGCTGTCCCCAGGCCGTCGCCCAGGGCTCCAGCCGCACCCCAAGGGACGCTGCCCGGCGGGGAAGGGGACGGCCCCCTCCCACCCCCGTGTCGCCGAGCCACCCTCGCTCGCAGGACACGCTCCCCACGCGGTTCCCGGGGTCCTCGGCCGCCTCCCCGGAGCTCCCCTTCTCTTATCGGGTGCCAGAGACTCCGGTTAACCACCTCTTCCCCCTGCAGGCCAGCGCTATCGGCCACCCGCAAGCCGGACCCTCCCGCACAGCCCCTGAAGACAAGCCCCAGAGCGGCCGGGCCAGCCGCGTCCCGTCCCCGCCGGCCCCCTCCAGGGGACGAGACTCGCCGGGCAGCGGCCACGGCGGAGGGACCAGGAGCCCAGCGGGGCAGGGCACACACCCCCCCCCCGGCCCCGAAGCCGGCCGGGACCCCCGAGGCCCCCGGCCCAGCGCTGCCCGGGGCCCGCGCCCCGCCGAGGGAGGTGACCGGGACAAGGGCGCGGGGCGGAGGGGGGCTGAGCGCCCGGTGAGTCCCCACGCAGACGGGACAGGGCACGCGTGGGACCCTCACCCACGCAGCCGCCTCAGAGCAGGAACAAAACACCGTCCGTCCGTCCCCACACACCTCCGGGCTGCCGGCACCGGAGGGCCCGGAGCGGCGACCCCGGCACCCGGCCCGGCGTTAGCGGGCAACTCCGCGGCCCGCCGAGGCGCCGGCTGCGCCCACGCACGACCGGCCGCAGATGCGGAGCCCAGACCCGCCGTTAGCGCGGCCCACGCCGCGGCCCCGCGTGCCCGGCGGCCGCGGAACCGCAGGGCACCGGACCGCACGGAGCTCCCGGAGCCGGGGTCCGCGGCCCGGGCACCCCGCCCGGTTCGGTTCGGTTCGCTCGCTCGCTCGCCCCCCCCGGCCCCGGCCCGCCGCCCGCCACGTGGGCCGCCGCGGCGCCGGGCCCTACCTGCGTGTGCCGCCGCCGGCCGAATGCCGCCGCCCCCGCCCCGCCGTTATAAGGGGCGGAGGGCGGAGGGAGGGCGGAGGGAGGGAGGGCCGGGCTGGGCCGGGTCCGGTCCGGTCCGGTCCCGCCGCCGCCGAGCGCCGCCCCCCGCCGCGCCACGTGCGCGCCCCAACGGCAGCCCCCGCGGGCCCCCTCCCGCCCCCACGGGCCCCCGCCGTCGGCGGCAGAGCCGAGCCGTGCGCCCCGGCACGTACCCACCCGCCGCGGCGGCGGGGGAAGAGCAGCCCGCCCCGGCGGCCGCCGCCGCCCCAGCCGCGCCGGTCCCGCGTCCCCCCCGCCGTGTCCCGGCCCCCCGCGTGTCCCGGGCCCTCCACGGGCCCTCGGTGGCGGCGGGGAGCGGGGTTTCAGGCCGGTTCCGCCGGCAGCGGCGGGAGGCCGGGCCGGATGCAGCCGGGGCTCGGCGCGGCATCGGCGTGGGGGACCTCTCCGAACTCGTCCCGCAAGAGCGGCTCGGTACCGGCGTTCCACCCGTGGGGGGCAGAGGGAGTCCCCGCCGCGGCCGGGGGTCACCTCCTCACGCCGCTCCCCGCCGCGGGAGGACCCCCTTCGGGTGGAGAACGCTGCCCAGCGTCTTTATTAAAACCCATCCGCTCTTCTGTTGCCTGACTACGGTGCTTTACGCGTTCGCCACAAAATTTCTGACTGTTGCTAGCCTGAGCTGGCAGTCTGCTTTTCCACCAAGGCGGTGACGTGTGCTGCCTGCGGGGGATGTTTCTGGTGTATCTGCGATTATTTCAGAGGGTGCAAGCCCCGTGCAGCCCCCGCTACAGACAGCTACTGCTCCGTGCCCCAAGCAGCGGGGTTGGGGACGAGCTGGGTGCCCTTGGCATTCCCCTCGCGATTCAGTTTTGCGGGAGAAAGCGGGCCCGGGCTCCGCGTGCCCAAGGCCTCGGCGTGCGGAAGAGGCCCTTGCTGAAAGCGCGTCCGCATCCCAAGCAGAGCTCCTCGCCCTCTAGATGCAAAACTGCCCGTGGCACCGATGCATCCAGCGCTCTTCATTCCCCACGTGTACCAAAAGGACGATTACCTGTGAATGTTTTTCTTGAGCCTTGCTCCCCGGCAGCCTAATGACGCTAATTGTCTTCTGGGTTGCACGTCTAACGCTCTAATTTGTTTTAGAGCCGAAAAAAAGTGTGGTGTAGTTCAGCTCAGTTCAACTGGCTCTGCTCGGGAAGGGAAAAAGCAGTGACACTCCACAGATGGAGACCGGAGCAGCTGCAGAGGAGGTGCAAGCCCTTTCATATCAAAGGAAACCACCGCTCCGCACCGTCGCAGCGAGCGTGTTTATGGGTGTGCTCTGTGCATGTCAAGGCACTGAATGGACCAGGTGCGCTCGATAAAAGACCAGGGACTACAACAAACTCCTTCGCCCACTTCTGAGGCAAGACACCCTAAACCGAAGAGCGAGTGGGTGGGAGGTTTTCTTGATACGTCTACTTCTGTGTGACTTAGCAGGGAGAGGTCTGTGCTCTATTTTGCTTAGACAACAAGATGAATAGTCATTTAAAAGGGCGATTTTGGATCAAACTCAAAGTGCCACTTAGCTTTGCCGTTCTTTAACATCCTAACTAGGATGAAGTGCCTGGGCCGAGTGCCGCCAGCTGTAGGTGGGAAGTGCTGCAGGGGGATCCCAGCTCGGACACGGGCTTCCAGTTTCCTTTGAGGAGACCCAGCGCTGCTGGGGTGAATGAAGCCACACGACAGCTGGGGAGCTGCTGCACGATGCCCCGAGCATGGCCGTGGTTTAGAGAAATGCGGAAAATGAGAGGCCAGGGATGGCAGAGCTCCGGTGAGCAGGGAGCTGCCGGAGCAGCGATGGACTGGGACGGCAGGCGAGAGGCCGTAGGACAGCGCTGCTGCTGTTTCTCCATCTTGTGGAAGGTGGAAAGGAGTCCTTCCTGTTCTACGCTGCTGCATTTTTGTCTCCTTTAAAAGGCGGATTTAATATTAATCCCATTAGGAATTTTTTTCTTGTGAGGAAAACAGGATATTGTTTCAGGATATTGGGCAACAAAGCTGTCCTTGAAAAGCAACTCTAAGCAGCCTTGCAGTCTTGCTACTGGCTGCATTTGCTGTGGACGCTAATCGAGTTTAAAGTCTCCCAGAGTGTGAGCGAGGCCATGCCAGAGCAATTCAAGTTCAGGTTGTCTGTGTCCCGTTGTAAACACTAAGGACCTGTAGTAATCTTAAAATATAATCACTAGCTCTGGTTTCTCTTGGAATTAATGTCTCTAGCAGGTGTAAAAGACTAGCCCTCTCATCTGTCATGAGTACGCATGTCCTGCTTGATAAGAGAGGTAACAACATGAGTCCAAATCCAGGAATTATTGGAAATCTCTTGGGAAAGTCTGTTCTTTTGAGATATCCATCCTAGTTTCCTGACTAGGCTTTCGGGAAAGGTTTTCTGAACTTTTGGATTCACATTTCACTTTAACTGAGCTTCCAGGCTTTGAGTTTACCCATCATAGCAACCCCATGACAATGGATGGGGAAGAGAAGGCGTCGGAGCGCCGTCCTCGGGGAACACGCAGGTTCTGCCTCCGTCAGATGATAAAGGCACGACATTGTTCAGGGGTGTGTTGGTGTAACGGCCTCTGTCATTGTTTAGAAAATAATCTGTCTTAGGAAGAAAGTGTTTGCTGATAAGGTGCTCAAAATGGCCACTGATGCGCCATAGAAAACCTTTGCGGTTGTGGTCGTCTTTACGCTCGTTTAGGTCAATACTTCTCACCCACTGGGGCTCCTTTCGCTGCTCCGTCCTCCGCCTGCCGTCAGGCTCACACACACGTCTCCCCAGGGGTGCAGGCCATCCCTTAGCAAGGCCGTGTCTCCGCAAAGTGGTCCCAAGTCCCCTGGGCGCAGATGCTAGTGACCGTGTCGGAGAGACCTGCATCTGCCGGCGTGCGGGTGTAACCAGGAGCTGAGGTTTTTCTTACACTCACCCAGGTCACTAACTGCACCCAATACATGTTACCCAACAGTAGCAGAGCTAATTCCTTATCAAAATCAGTTGTAGGGGCACAGTGTGATCAGTGAGTAGGGAGACAAATACAGTGACTTGGGACATGAGATGATGTGTGGCCAGCAGAAGGAGGATGGTCTCACGTAGTCTCTCCCAGGAGCCCCGACTGAAGGGTGATTGCCACCTCCACGTGAGCCCCGGGGGAAGCGGGAGCCAAGGAGGACGGCGTGGGGTGGCGGCAGTCAGGGGCACATGGCAGCAGGTAAGCTTGCCCCACTGTTGCTAGATGGGAAGAGGGTAACCGTGCTCTGTGGAGAGCTTCACCTGCTTCATTTGCTTTGGCCCGGCTTTTCTGCATCCTGCCTAGGAAAGACAAGGCTGCGCCGTGCCGCCTGCCTGGCTCCAGCCCGCATCCCAGCAGCTGTCACGCCTGATCTTCGCTGCCAGGAGAAGGATGCTCTCCTTGGCGAGCTTGCCTAGGTAGAAATGAGGGACCCTTGACCACACGGAGACCACATAGCAAATGTTAAGAGACATCACACGGACGCTGTGGTCCTCCCCTGACCCTTGCACTGTGCCTCTTCCTCATCTTCTGGGGTGAGCGCTCCCTGGCTCCTTTCCGTGGGCCCCTCCTGCTGCAGCGTACACCAGCGTGTCGCCTTTTGCCAAGGAGCTTATCTGGCACAAGAAATAGTATCTCTGTTCCTCCTCCCTTGCCGTCCCTGGAGCCAGAGGAAAGTGATGCTGTTCCATGTACTTTCCAATGCTAATTCGCTGCTCTGTGCGGACTCGGGAGGGTCTCCGCTTGCTCTTCGGGGAGAGTGGGGGCTGCCGTCCTTCCCTGCAGATTGCCATCCCATATGTTCCCAGCGCAGTGACTCGTTCCTTCCACACTCTCCTTCCTCGTTTCCCGAGTGCTGGCCGCCTGACAAGCACATCTTGGCAGCGCTGGTCCTCCGCTCAAGTAAGCAGCCCGTCCTATAGGGTCTATAGCAGGTGCTGTCAGCACGCCCGCACAGGCAGGGGAAGGGGCTGATGTTTCCCCTGGCCAGAGGGGTCCAGGCCTCTGCAGGGAGGTGAATCTCAGCCCAGGGAGTGACTTGCACCTTTGCAAGCTGCAAACTGCCGGGATGGGGCATCGCCATGGGCTGTAGGTGACACAGAGGCCCCGTCCTCAGGATGATGTTGGTGGATGAACACCCAACTGCAGCCCAGCCTCACTGCTGGCCTCTTCGAGATGGGGTCACCCAAACCAGTCTGACCAGCACGAGATCCTGTTCTGCTACATACACCAGATGCTGGGATCATCTTCCTCAAAAAGCTTTCTGGCAGACCTGGGGACCCCTGAGGAAAGAGGCAGGAGTACCGGGTCAGGCCACGGCGGTGGGCGTACTTCTCACCGTGTCCAGCTCTCCCATGGGATCATCGCTGTCCCAGAACATGCTGTTTTAATGACTCTATTCCTGTTCCTGGGGTGGGGAGGAAAAGGTGGGGGCTCTGCAAATAATTTAACCATATTCTGCACCGAATAACTTCATGTGTCGATAACACTGCCTCACCTGCATTTCACTCCCCCTTGTATCCCTGCCCAGAGAGCCTGTTTCCGCTTTGTTTCGTAGCCTGCCTTGCGTGATCCCTGGCTGTCAGAGGCTGGTGGCATGCATGGCCATGTCTCTTGATCTTCAAACAGGCTGCAGCACCTCTCCCTCTCCACCCAACGCATCTTTAGGATCGGTTTCCACTGCTGGTGGGTTTGGTGACTGGGCTGTTTCTGGGAGGACAGCACGTTCAGTGATCTCAGGGTAGCATCACCACGGGGATAAGCTGGAGCTCCAGGCCGCTCTCCAGCTCTGGTCCTGCTTATGCAGCGGCTGTAGTAGCAGTTTCCTTAGGATGTTGCACAAAGCCCGGCTCCTCTCTGTAGTACTTGACATTTTTGGTCCTACGTCATCTTGGGGAGCCTGGGGCACTCTCAGAGGTCTGAAAAGGAAGGGAGAGGACTGCAGGCAGCCTGAGAGCCAAGAGGATTGCAGCAGCCTGCCTTCCTCCAGGCACGGGGCTTGCCCAGCTGGCTCTGACGCTGCTGGAAATGCCTCTCGTCCCCCGGGCGCGCTGCTCCCACCGCCCCGTTGCACAGAGTTGCCCACAGCGCTGGGGCAACCATTCCCGCTGCCTCCAGGACTGCCAGCTCTCAGCGCTCCCCAGCTGGGGGGGATCACTGGGGAGGCCCAGTGCACTCGGTGCTTTGGCACATGAGCATGCGGAGTCCGGGGAGCCACGGGGCAGGGCAGCAGGACCAGCAGACTCCAGGGCTCTGCTGAGTGCTGCTTACGGAGGAGGAGGCTGAAGCAGAGGGCGAGCGCTGGCCATGGCGAGTGCCACGGGCCTGGGCGTGAAATGCTGCACTCCCAAACCCTGAGGATGGCCTCAGCTACTGTCGGGCCACTCCTGGCTGATGAGCGGGGCTGAGCGCTCTTGCCCTGCGGCGTGCAGCGGATGTCTTGCCTGGCGCGCTCCCCTCCCGAGCCACGACGTGGCTGAGGACTGCCGCCGAGACGTCATGGCTGCGTGAGTCCCCAGGGAGGCAGCGAGCACTGAGCCAAGCGCCTGCTGAGAACAGACAAAACACAACCCCCAGTATTTGTTCTGAAACCTGCCCAGAATTGCTTTGGCCTCGATGAGACTGGAGGATTATTTTCCTTAAGTATTTTTAAACCTGGAGCCTGGCAAGTACCAGAGGGCTGGGATTTCCTGGCTTGAGCACACAGGTCGTGGACACCAAGGAGCCTGCCCCTGCCGCTCTACCTGGGAAGCCGTGACTGCCAGTGCGTGGCTGAACCAGGATGACCGAGCTGGCAGGCGCTTGGGAAGGAAGCCACCTGCAGAGCGGGCCGTGCGTGCCGCCCCGGGGCTCCGTGCGTGCGTGCAGCCCCCCGCGGGCTGAGCACCCGCCTGTGCGCAGAGGAGGCACCGAGCCCTCTCCCGCTGCCAGGCTGGCACCGGTGCAGAGCCCCGTGCCGCAGGCACTGCCCAGCCTGGGCTGCTCCACGTCTGGGCGACCGTCAGGAAGGAAGGGCAGAAGCTGCCGGGAGGAGGTCAGGGACCTGCTCTCTTTCTCCTGCACCAGTAAGGGGATGCAGAGCCCTCGGGTGAGCTCCTGATGGTTCAGACTGGGTGTCCAAGCAGGAGCAACTCTGGAGCCGCATTCGTGTCTGTGGAGTGAAAATGACCCTGCCCGTGGGGCTGCGGGGAGGCAGGGCGGACGTTAGTCCGTGTGTCTGTCCCCTGGCAGCCCTGTCCAGGTGCCCCCTGCAGAGCCTCTCACCCACAGGGATGGCAGCAGCAGCATGGGACCATCCAGTCCCGCTTTCCCTCTCCAGGCTGGCAGCGGCTGGAGAGAAGGGCTGGCTCAATACCTGAAAGTTCCCCCGAAATAACCCCCCAGAGCCCCTTGGGTGGCAAAGAGGGAGAGAAAGGTGGCAGCTGCGGCAGGCAGTGCCAGCAACGCCCCAGCCGGAGCGGCCGCCTGCCCCTTTCTCTGCAAGCACTGCTTCCCTGGCAGCATCCCAAGCACCGCCGCACCGAGAGGTGCCCCAGGGCACACTGGCATGGAGCGCTGCTGTGCTCTGTGTCCCTGAGATTACCGGGCATGGGGGACAGTAAGTCACAGCTCGGAGTAGCGGTGAGGCTGCTCTAAGGCAGGTGCATTTTTTAAATACCCTGCCATTCACCCACAACCCCGCAGGCTGCATGGGGATGAGCACAGGTGAAAGGAAAGTGAATACAGTGCTCTGCGCACTGGCAGTTTCTTCGTGGCTGAGTTTATCAGTGCTGCTGGCGCGGTCTTTCCCTTTCTGGCAAGACCTGGCAGCAGGACGGCCGCAGTTTGCTCCCATTCAGCGCTGGTGAGCACACGACCTATTGTGTAGACGTGTAAATACACATTTGTGCTGCTTGTTCCAAACTCCCACTTGTTCTGTTCCCAAAGAGCCAGCACTGACAATATCAGGAAAGCCTCCGTCCCCCCGGCTTTGTTCAACCATGCTTGTTTGGAGGAAAGATTCCCGGAGAGGAGCTCGCAGCCTTTGCATGCCCCGACACAGGCTTGCTCTTGACAAGGAGCAGCCCCTGGTTGTGGGCAGAGGCGGGGGAGCCTGCGGGCTCTGCTCCCTCCCGGAGCCCAGCTCAGCATCATTCCCGGCCCTGGGAAGGAGGGAGCAGGGAGCAGCGCCCGTGGCCAGCGGAGCAGGGAGAAGCGGTGATGGGGCCCCGGGCGCTGGCCAGAGCTTGTCCCAAAGGCTCTCTTGGGAACGGCCTCCTGAAGTGGGTCAGGTCCCTTCCCTGCACAAACACAGGCCTAAGTTCAGCACCACCAAAGTACACAGAAAGCTGGAGGCAATCCTGGCTCCAGTACAGGCTTTTGGGACTTTGCCTTTTGCTCCAGGGAGGCCGGGATTTCATGCCCTGCCGGCAGCGAGGGTTGGAGTGGGATGCGGGCGGCTTTTCCCTGGGAAGTGGCTGCTGCTGCATCGGGGCCCTGCCTGCTGCCGCACCCTCCTCCCGCCTCTGCCCGCCGGGATGCTCTGCCCGCCCTGCCCGCCCTGCCCGCCCTGCCTGCCCTGCCTGCAGCCTCTCCCGCTCTGCAGGTCCCACTCCTCTGTCTCCTCTTCACCCACAGCCCCCTCACAAAACGCCCTTGGCGTCTGCGCTGCCGGCTGCGCAGCCGGTCTGCGGGAGATAGTGCTGTCGGTAGCAACGAGCAGCAAGAAAACTGTTGTGGGGGAGAAAACACATTTACAGACCCCGAGCCCTGCCTTCCAAGTCCACGTTACCAGGGATAAGGTTTGGGCAAATACTGCAAAGCGTCTGTCAAAACTAGCTCTCACTGGCAAATTCAGTTCTGCTTTCTTCATGTGCTTTTTGTGTTTGTTTTACCCAAACTCTGGTGGCTGAGCTGTACAGGCAGGAGAAGTTGCACAAAGCAATTTAATGAGTCTTACGTACAAGCCAGAACTGCTGCCTCACCCGGGCAGGTGCCCCATGAAATGTCTTTTGACCTACCTACACACCACGGCGGCACAACAGCCTGTGGCATGAACGCCGGCATAGGCGCCGGGCGCGTGCACGCTCCGTCTCCGAGGAGCCTCAGAAGAAAATCCTTGCAACAACCACAGTTACCATCTAAACAAATCCCAGATCTTCCATAAACAGCAAACGGGGTTAAATGTGCCTAATAAGCTGCTCATTCTGAATTATCGTCCCTGCTCTAATAATAGCTGATAAGCTAGTCTTTTGTGGGACGACAAACATTTCTGTTATTCCCCAAACCCAACTTCGGGATAAATAAAGCCAGCCCTTGTTTTTAAGCAGGAGGTCATGCTCCATCTTAGGATAAAGGCACTGCTACCCTTTCCCTGCTTTACAGGCGTAAAAGAACAAAATGTATTGAATGATACAAAAAGTCAGAGAAAACTGAGTAGGAGCAGCTAAAGACAAGTCAAACATGCTGGCATTAAGCCCCCTTCACATGTGTGTTCAGCAGATAATTTGTTATCACCCCAGTGCAAAGTTAACCTGCTGGAAAGCTGCTGTGGGAGAGTTGGCTGCATCTGCAATGTTTTAGATTTCAATGTTTCAGCTGGGTGCAAACAAACAAAAAAAAATGCTGTAAAAGCTTGGTTTTGATTAAACCTGTTGCTGCTGGGTACAAATACTCATTTTCTGGGTGGAAGTTCATTGGGGCACAAGCACCAAAGATCATTAATCCCCGGTAAAACACAGACTTTGTGCCCAGTGCCATGGCTCAGCTGGCAGCAGCTCTCGTGCAGCCGGGCAACGCTGCCCTGCAGTTTCCACTTCCCCATCCCAAAGCGGAGGGACAAGGGAGGAGGAGGAGGAGGACGCCAGGGTTTCCTACCGCCCTTCGGCAGCCCCAGGCTCGGGGGATCCGGGCGCTGCACCACCGCACTGGCGGGACGGCTGCCCTCCCCTCCCGGCAGCGCTCCCGAGCCCCCCATGCGGCTCCGGGCGCCCCAGCGCAGGGGCGGTCTCCATCATCTCCATCTCCTTGTGGCTGCGGGGCCGTGGCGGGAAGCTGCGGTCACGGCTGTTTTTCTGCCCTAGCTCATCTGCTATTCTTACACACCTCGGGGGGGGCGGGGGGAGCTGTATTTTCACTGCCTCAAAGACAGGATTCGCCTCCGTTACGCCTCTGAAAAGTGGCTGACTGTGTTGCAGGGAGCTGAGGGAGCGGAGGGGGAGGCGCACGGTCTGGGCTTACAGGAGACATTTGTCACGGGGCCAAGCGGCAGTCGCAGACCCCGCTTCCAGGTCCCACACAGCATCCCAGCCGCCAGCCCCCTTTGCCTCTGTGGGATGCCCTGACTGCGCTCCCCCGGGATATCTGGGGCTCAGCTCTCTTGGGATGGGCACTTTCCCTCTCCGGGTCTGGGCTCTGCCGAATCCAGCCCGCGCAGGGGGAGCCCAACACCAGCGGCATGCGGTGGGCAGCTGGCTCCCAAGCGCTGCGTGCCGGCCAGGCAATGCTGCGTGCCAGGCTGCGCAGTCGCCTCTCCCCTCTGCCTGGGGAGGCCATCCCTGGGGCGAGACCCCAGCCAGGGTGCTGCCAGGGGCAGGAATGGCCACACCGTCGCCTGCCAAGCCCCCTCACAGCCCCAGGGGCTCTGCACCCTGAAGCGAAGCCTGGGCACCACGTCCCAGCCTCTGGTGTACCTCTGCTAGCCCCAGGTCCCAAATGGCACCAGCCACCCTTGGCTACTCGCCCCCCCCCGCCATCTGGTCTCAGACCAAGCTTCCGCAAAGGGACATCCCAGGCAGGTCCTCATGTGTCGCCAGCCATGGGCACGCCGGTGCTGCATGTGCATGTGGCTGTGTAATGCCGTAACAAGATTACCCTGTGACATGATGGCTGTGAAATAATCCACGGTATCATTCAGTAAATCCCGGGATCCAATTACCCTTCCACATGACACCCCTTCCTGGGCGCGGGGAGGCCAGGGGGCTGCAGTCCAGCGCCCTGCCCCTCCAGCAGCCGCCCACTCGGCTCCTCCGCTCCCCTGCACCTCTCTGCCTCGGTGTCATTTAAGATTAGCAAAGTTTGCATTACCCTGTGGGACCCCCGACCCTCTGCCAAGCTCTGTTGTGTTTTCTCGCCCGGCTGCACGCTCCCCAGCACCGTGCTGACCTCCCTGCCCGGCCAGCCCCGCACTCCCTCGCCACCCTGGTAGCACTGGACCCGGTTGAGGTGGTGTTCAGCTGGTGGCGATGCCAGCTTGCCCAGGATGGGGAGGGAGCTGGCCCGGCTGGCTGGGAGGGCTGCAGGATGTGGGAGAGGTGAGCAATGCCGCCCTGTTGAACCTGGCTGTGCAGAGAGCCCCGGCACGCACCCTGCCTCCCACAGCAGCACAGTTGTTTGCAAACAGTTTTCCAGGGCATTTTCCTTGTCCCAGCAGCTGCTCCCTGCAGTCAGCGTATCCCTCTCTGTGAGAATAAAGCCCGGGGCACGGGTACACCAGCACTCCCCAGCGCCGGCAGCGGTGCCAGGGCACGCAGGACGCCCCGCGGCCGGTTCGGCGCGCTCCGCTGCAGGCACCGCAGTTGCTCCTGGCCCTGGCAGGTGTTCAGACACCAGCGCTGCTGCCAAACCAGGCAGGGAGTGTGGCCAGCTGCAAATTTCGGCTTCGTTTTTGGAGGCTTTGAATAGCTGGCCAGCTGCCAGGTTTGTTATTTGTTAGTCTAAGTATTTTTTTCCCAAGTGAATTTCAAGCTGGCGAGAGGAGCCGGGCAGAGGGAACTTGGCAGGGAGCCCCTGGCATCCTCAGTGCCGGGGGAGCGGGGGCAAGGGCAGGATGCTGCGGCGTGGTCCGCCCTGCCCAGGAGACCCCAGGCAGCAGGGCAGCGGGCTGCGGCGGTGCCAGCAGAGCCCTCACACCAGGAAACGTTGAATTTCACCTCAGCTGCGGAGGGAATACAGCCGAAACTCCGACGCATGGGGCACGGTTCATGGACCAGCCTGTCTGGAACAGAGTCTGCGCCTCTGCAGACCCCTAACACCGCACGGGCCTCAGTGAGGGGCCAGAGCCTTGCGACCCCAGGCATGAAACCCCAGGGTGCACCGGGGATTCCTAACACCCGTTTCTGTCTGAAAAATCCCGGGGTCCTGTCTGAGCCAGGGCTGAGGCCATGCCAGGGCTGAGGTCTGTGTCCCAGCCGGGTCTGCTCAGCTGGATGCTGGAGCCCACGAAGGCTCATCCCGGCCCTGCACACGGACCCCACGCTGCCCGGCCGCTCTCTGGCACGGGGGACTGCTCTGCAGCTGCAGCTTTGTGCTCGGCCAGTTTGCACTTGCTGAGCCCAGGGGTGCAGGCAGCTCCCCTGGAAAGGCACCCGGCTCCCATACGCAGCTACAGAGGCACGGGCAGAGCTCACAGGGGACTGGTGCTCGCCGGGCACTGGGGTGGCCCTGGGAGCCAGCGGGCAGCCACCGCGGTGCCTGCGAGCTGCCCCGGCAGGCAGCTGCCCCGGCCTCCCGGCCTGTGCGAGCAGAGTCAGTGGGGATCAGGAAACAAAACAAAACAGGGGCAATTTGCAGGGGAAGAAATTGCTTTTCCACCTTGGAAACCTGAGCCTCGGATCCATTTCCCTCCAGAGAAGGGAAAAAAAAGCTTTGGGAGGGAAGGGCCAGGAGGCTGCCTCGGAGGGCAGGGGAGGAGAGGGGCCAGGACAGAGGATGGCAGGGAGCCGTGAGACCAGGGACGGGACCGCGGCCGGGAGGCAAGTGCCAGCAGGAGGGAGCCTGCCGGGCTCTGGCAGGAGCAGGGCGCAG
The DNA here is from genome assembly GCF_965183815.1 of Platalea leucorodia. Taxonomy (NCBI): domain Eukaryota; kingdom Metazoa; phylum Chordata; class Aves; order Pelecaniformes; family Threskiornithidae; genus Platalea; species Platalea leucorodia. Next base: position 4,543,749 of record NC_138841.1, read on the forward strand.
GCGACTGGAGCGTGTCCTGTCGTCCCCCCACACTTCCCAGCTCCCCGCCGCCTTCCCTGCCATTGTTCGGCAGCCCCAGGGGTGAGGCACGGCATGGTGACCGGCTGCCCTTCCTCCCTGCCTCCCGCCTGCCCTTCCACCCTGGCTCCCGCCCCACCACCTTGCGGGCGATGCCCATGCCCGGCTGCCAGGGCACATGCCACCGGCATCCTGGCTCATCCCAGGATGGGGCGGCAGCGACCAGCACCTCCCCAGGAGCCAGCCCAAGGCCAGGAACAGGGCCAGGATCCAGCCCCACACAGACAGGGATGCTCACAGCAGTCAGAGGCAAGGGGCTCTGGCGATCCCCTGGTGCCCCATTGGCCTCACTGTTTAGATGGATAAAACCTCCATGATCCCATCCACAGGCAAAGCCATTTCTGTCACATTACTTCATTCCCCTGCCATTAACGTGGTGGATTTTGTAAGGAGACCTTTCCACAGAGCTGTCTGAGTGTTATTCCTGTGGCTCAGCAGCTGCCGCTCCCTGGCCACCGCAGCCGTGTCAACGCGTCTCTCAAAAAGGCAAACCAAACCCATCTGATGGCCGTGCCTCACAAGCTGCAAGGTCGCTCCTGCCGATGGAGCGGGAAAGACACCGGTACCCCAGCACATGTTGCAGTGGCCTGCAGCTCTCTTCTGGGGGGACGGTCCAGATCCCAGGAGATGACTCCCTGTCCAGGGACCCCACTAGCACTCCCAGCACAGAGCCGGCAGCTCGCGGGCTGGGCAGCCTCACACACAGCACGGGTACTGGGCAGAGGGATCCACGGGAGCCTCCAGTGCCTCGGCTCCCAGTCCCAGATGAGCCTGAAAGATTAATGACCTTTTTTCAGTGTTTGCTTTAGGCAGAGCCATCACTGCAGCCAGAGGGCTCACGCTCCAGGGCTTCGTTCAGATAACGGTCTGGTATGAGAATGAGCTCCCCTGGTGAGGTGCAATTTGGAGAACTTGAATGGGGGCTCCAAAACTGGTTGCAAAGAAAGAGATTAAGATCGGTATTTGTCCTTTTCTTTCCTTTTTCCTTCCTACTTGAGCAAAAATATTCCTGTTTATTGCTATGAACTGTTGGGGGCTGTATGGTAAACTCCCAGTGGGATTTACTGTCTCAAGAGATCAGAGATCCCGAGAACATCCCCTTGCCAAATTTACAGTTACTGCTAGCTCTAATCAGTGTTGTTTATCTCTCCCTGTGGTGCTATTTGGGAAACTAGCACAGGTCAAACATAGGACAGTTCCCTCATTGTTACCAGATATCCGAAATCTCCCTTCAGGCCACACCGAATCCCTCACGGGTGGACACCTTCCTCGTGCCTTCTCCTGGAGCCTGGCTCCGGGCTCCTGCATGTCCAGGCCCAGTGAGCAAATGTGCTGCTCCTGCTCAAACGGCGCTGCCGGGAAAGGGCCGGGCGAGGAAGAGCCCCCGGCTGCTCCCGGCACAGGCTGCTGCGCTCGGCCCCCGTCATCCCAACCACGGCGCAGCTCCTCCAGCCACCGGCGACCCCGGCCCGGTCCTGCTCGGCGGAGCCGCGGGACCCAGCACGCAGCGAGCGCCAGCACCGGCCGCAGCCCCCAGCCGCCCCAGCCACTCGGCCCCTGCCCGCTCCCGAGAGCAGGGACGGCTGCGACGCCTGTGCGCTCACACCCTCCCTGCCGTATATTCTTCCTAAGAAAATAAAGCATCGCTGTCCTATTAATTATGTGAGTTATGGAGCAATATTTTTCCCAGAGTCACCTACTGGTTCACGTATTCGTTTTCCAGGCAGCTTAACCAGTAGCCTGGCAACACGGTGACCTTATGCTCTGCTCAGCTTTGAGCGTTTTATTAGCCACACTGGACTCTCTCCACCGCTCCGTATTGCTGAGCCCCTCATTAGTACAATTAATAAGCCGCTTCTGTCAATTCAATCAAATGCCAGGCTCGACAGCAGGAGAAAGCTTTGGCAGATCAAGTAGGGGAGATTCTGGGTAGCACTGGGAAATTGCAGAAAACCTTTCATCTTCCCCAAGGAACCGAACAAGAATGGAATTGTGGGACTGGGATTCTCTCAGGTCATGTTTATTTATCGCCGGCTCGTTAGTGTAATAAATCAGGTCCCCTGTCACTTTGAATGAAGTCATAGGTTTGCTGGAAGAAACTTGGCAGAACACCTTGATATTATTAGTGATGGTGTGGACAAAGCCTCATGAAAGGCGATGCCCTGGCCGGGGTGCACAGGCACCCTCGCATGCACCCACTCGTCCCTGTGCCCTGCCGGCAGCAGGCCGCCGCCAGCCCGGGCTGGCGCGGTCATCCCAGGGCAGCGCCGAGGGACTGGGATGGTCTCGGGACACACCGTGCAGCGCAGCTGCGAGGCACCGGCAGCACAGCTGCAGCACAGTGAGTCCCAGGTACCCGATAGCCGCAAGAAGGGATGCTTCTCCCTGCTCCTGCTGCCTACGCCAGGAAACACTCATGGTGGGAGACATCCCTGTCCCGGCCCTGCTCTCCTCCTGCTGCCTGCGCGCGTTGCCAGGATGCGGCCGGGCCAGAGCAGAGCACTGGGCAGGCAGCGCGGGCGCTGGTCCTCCGCTGGCTGTCACGTGTATCGGGCACATGTGACAGCGCTTTGCCTTTCACACCTCCCTGCATCCTGCCAGACTTTGCCCTGGCTCTGACGTCAGGGTGCTCTTTGGATCCCACGCTGGCTCCGGGAGCTCCCGCAGCCGCGGTGCCCGGAGGCGCTGGGCAGGATACGGCTGCCGCTGTGGGGTGGCCGGGCGGCAGGCGAAGGCCCGGTGCTCGCGTGGCTGCACAACTGTGGTTCCTGGACCTGATCAGTCCCTGCGTCCTCCGAGCAGGACCTGCCAGCAGCAAGGGACCAGGAGGTGGCTTTGCAGAGCCTTCAGCGTGACACCTCCCCCTGAATCAGGCACCCCGGCCGGGGTGAGTGGGGCGCGGTGGTCTGCCGGAGATGCTGGGGAGGTCACGGTCTCCTTGCCTGGATCCGTCGCTTTTCCGCACCAGAGAGCAGATCTGCAGGGTGGTTCCTATCCTATTGCTGGAAGTAATGCTGGGTGGCAACGAGGAAGAGCCGCGACTGGTCTGTCGTAGTCTGAGTGCCCCAAATAGAGCAACATCACAGGTGTATGTCCCAAAAATGTTCCTAAAATAAACTTCCCCAGGAAATCCTTTGATCTGGTCTGACGATGAAAACGTAAATCTGAATAAAGTCAGAATTTTTAAAAGATCAATTTCCATTTGGTTTAAATATAGCTTAAAGGTGATAAAATAACAGCTCTATTTTATTGTTCAATTTATCACAGTATTTGGTCTCCACGCTGGGATAAATATTGAACTGTTCCTAATTTATTGCTCGTAGACCCACTTTAGGGAGACAGTTAACTCTGGATTCCATAGTCTCTGAGCTAGGCCTGCACTACTGTTGAAATGCAGGGTCGCCGGGAGCCTTCCCCAGGCAACCGTCCCCATCCCTGTGCCCATCCCTGTGCAGCATTCCACCGGGAACGGCCTGCGAAGCGCCCGGGGCCATGTTCGCACTCATTAGCTCTCTTGACTCCAGCTGACCCATAAATGCTGAAGGAAACAAACAAACCACCGGGAGGGGAGGGAGAGGAAGGGCTGTAGGTGTTGGCCACATGCCTGCGGAGCCAAGCCGGGCTCCAGCTGAAGATGCTATTGTGTTGCAGTGATTTCCCAGGAAAAACAGGCCTGGAGGTCTTACTGTTCCTGGGAAGCACTTGATGACCGGGAGGGTGTGGATTTGGGCAGCCCAAAGGCCGCGGGGGTGTTTGATGTTTTTGCTGCTTGTTTATGACGATGCCATGAATGACACCACAGACACGATTGCGAAACCTCAGCTCTGCGTCTCCTGGCTGCACTGCAGCAGCCCTGGATGAGGCGCCGGTGCCCAGCTCCAGCACGCATGCCGCAGGACCGCCGATGGCCGGCAGTGCTGGGGCTTGGCTCCAGCTCCCGGCCGAACAACGGGTGTTTCAGAGGATGCGCAGGCGCTGCACTTGGGGATGCGCACGCACACAGCGCTCAGACAGGCATGGCAGCTCCTCGGCCGCCGCACGTCAGCAGCTGCGGGGTTGCCTGTAGCCACCAAACCAAATGGACCTGGGGCCGCGAAGGAGACCATGGCGGTGAGGTGTCTCCATGCGTGCTCCGAGCAAGACCTGCGAGCCCCGGCCAGGCCCACGGCTGCTGCTCTTTGGACTCTGCCACCCCTGTGAAGGATTGTTTGCAGGCGGGTGGCTGTGGGAAGGTCGGCACCCGGCTCCCAGAGCGGGTGCATAGCAGACTGCTGCATCCCAGTGGTGCTCGGGGGAGGCAGCAGTGCCGCCAGCCCCCCCAGCGCTTGCCCCTTCCTGCCAGCCACGCGCAGTGCCCTGGACACGGGGGCCACGGGTGCACAGAGCCAGGGTTGCCCACTTCAATCCCACCCCTGGGGGCTGGGACGGTACAGCCGCCCTGGGAATGGGCTGGAGGAGAAGGGGCCACTCCACCAAGCCCCCATCCGGAGCCCAGCCGGGTGCCAGCCCCTGGACCATCCTCACTTCTTGAGCAGCCCCATGCCATCAGAAGGGAGGGTCTGCGGGTGAGGGTGTCCTCCCCCACAGTGCCAGGCCTCTCCAAGGCTTCTCAGGCAAATCACTTGCATCTTTCACATCTTTTGCAAAGTCTGGCCTAAATAAACCACCACCTGAGCATCCCGTGACTCCCCCGTCACTGCCTGCCGTCTGCATGGCAGCATGGCAGGCTGTCTGGGGACGCAACGCTCTCGCTCTCCTGCACTGCAGGGGACCCTGCTGCATCCGCCACCCCTGGAAAGCCAGTAAATGCCCCCTCCCTCCTTATCTTCCCTTTAGCAGCGGGGGTCTTGGCATCTCCTTAGCCCCCGTTTCCTCTCCCAGCTCTTGTTGACGCAGCAGCCACGGGAGAACAATGGGGCCAAGGGCGGCAGAGTCACAGCCTGCCCCTTCCTCTGGCCGCCCGCTCACCTTTCCGGGCACGGCCGGGGCACCCAGGCCCCAGGGACCCACGGCACGGCCGATGAGGTGGCGGCACCAAGGTGAAGCCGGGGCAGCCTGAGTGCAGAGGGGAGCTGCAGCCTGGGCAGTCTGGTGCTGCCCCATCCCAGCAGTGCAGCATCGGGCATCCCACAGCATGGGGCCACCCTGCACTGCCCGGATGCTGGCGGGAGCCGTCCCGGTGCGGGGAGGGATGCAGAGGTACCTTTGTCCTGGCGAGGAGCCCCCGGAGCCACGAGAATGGGGCTGAGAGGAGGGCAGGGGCAGATGTGGGAGAAGGGGCTGGTTAGGGAGTCAGGGGAGAGAGGCTTTTATTGTGAGTTATCGGCCAGGCTGATACCCTCCACCTTCCACCAGAGTCGTTGGCAAGGACGATATTTCAGCCTGAGCTTGTCAAGGCCGGCAGGTTTAAAGACCTCCCCGATTTTCCAGCCTGCAAGGAAGAGGGAGGTGAGCTCACTCTTATCTGGAAGGAGAGCTGATCGGGGAGAGCCTTCTGTGCTCCCGAGGAGCGGCCGGGCGCCCAGCCAGAGGTGCAGCAGAGAGCACCCAGCCAAGGTCAGAGTCCCGCTCCGACCAAGCGCCAACGCTCCCGAGGGCTGCGAGGAGGGAGCGGAGCTGAGGGGCTGAGAGCCCAGCACCTCCCAGCACCTCCTGGCTCCTCCCAGCACCTCCCGGCACCCTCCGGCACCTCCCAGCACCCTCCAGCACCCTCCGGCACCCCCAGCCCGGAGCAGCCAGGGGTTTACACAGCACCCCAGGACCACCCGGGCTCCTCCGCCGAGGCTTGTGTGCCATCCAGTGGTGAAGGCCCTGCTCCGGCGCAGGCTCAGCGCTGGGAAGGAGGGAACAATGCTGGGCTGGAGCCTGCAGAGCATCTTCCCGGGAAGAACCCTCTGCAGAGGCTGCAGATGGCAAGGGGACGCGCTGAGCCCCCAGCACCACCCGGCCAGGGGGGCATGCCCTGGCCTGGGCTGTGCCTGGCAGGGCCGCGGGGGCTCCGGCAGACGCTGCGGCAGGAGCCCAGGCCTGCACTCGCGTGCTTGGGGAGGAGGAGAGCAGCTCAGGCACTGGGAGAGGAGGGTGGCCGAGGGGGCTGAGCGGGGCTGGGCGGCAGCAGAGCCTCCTGGCCCTGCCATGGGGGTCCGGGAGCAACCTGTGCTGAGGAGGAAGACTCCTCATCGCCGGGACAGGGAGCCGTGCAAGTCCTTCCCGGGCGAGCCCCTGGCCACTCCATGCCATTCGTCCCAGCCAGGGACAGGGATCAAGTACCTCTGCTGTCCTAAACCACGCTGGCACTGCTGGCCGGGCTGAAAGTACCTCCAGCGGCACCATTTCGACCGGTACCGCCTGTGCCACTTGTACCTACTCCGCAAGGGCTTGCACCCACTTCAGTATGGTCAGCTTGGGGTACCCGGAGGGAGGCGCGGGCAATCCCAGGCACGCAGGAGGTGCACTGCGTACAGCATCAGCCGTGTGCGTGGAGATGGCTCCCAGCAGGCAGGATGGGAGCCCGGGCCTTCCCTCCTAAACTGATACTGTGGGCGACTGTGAAGATCTCGTGGGAGCTGCGCCGGGCTGGGGCTGGCACAGGGAGTAGCAGGGAGAGCTTTAAGGAACTTGGCTGGGAAGGCAGGGCCCCCAGCAGCGGCAGTTGCAGCTTGGTAAAACACAGCAGGCTCCTTTCTGCTCCGAGACATTAGGAGCAGTTCAACAATTAGGACTGGCTTCTATTAATATGCAAATTTCTGCTGCCATGGCAGTACTCTTATAAATGCAAATTGCAGTGGGAACAATTGTTGGAGAGACCTGTGCTGGGCCCTGGGCTTTGTCCGAGCAGATGCTCCTAATTGAGCTCCCCCGGAGCCTGCGGCCCTGGGCAGCCGGGGACAGCGCTGCCAGCAGCCACCCAGCAGCCACCGTGACAGGGGCAGCAGCTTCCCCAGCTGGCAGCATGGCTGCCGTGCCCCTGCCCCTGCACAGAGCTCAGGCCTGTTTGCACAGATGCAGACGTGCCTCGCAGCAGCAACAGGCAGGGCGGTCCGGCCTCGCTCCTCCGTGGGAATCTCCTTCCACCTGCCACCGGCATCTGATTCCAGTTTCCGCAACAGAAGCCGTGCCCTGAGCTGCTCTGAGAAGCAGGGATGTGTGCAGCTCCCTCGGCCGGGGAGCTGGGGAGAGCACGCCCTCCCCACGCAGCCAGACTTGCCTGCAGCAGGACCTGGCTGCTGCCCAGCCTCGCTGCAGGCCGCGCGGGGAAGCTGGGGCTGGCCCAGGACCGCAGGCGCTGCAAGTGCCAGCACCGGCTTGCCCTGCTTGCGGGCACTGCTGAGCCGCAGATCCCAACCCGAGGGGAAGGGGGATGTTTTCTCCTGAGCCTGCTTGGGACGGAGCCTCCGGCAGCCCCACACCGACCGGGCGGGCTGGGTTTGCCGCCAGCTACCAGCCCTGCCGCCTGCTGCGGGCTGGGCACCACGCCGCAGCACCGAGGGCTGCGTGCAGCCGCGCCTGCAGGGCTGCGGTGGTGAGCGCGGTGCCCGCGCCTGGCCCACCCGAGGCCTGATGCAGTGGGCAGCCAGACCCTGGGAGAGCAGGGCCGTCCTGCACACGCGTCCCTTCCCGGTGGGGGCCAGGACCACGAGATGGCAGTGCCTGAACAGCACCAACGGTGCCTGGGCTCCGGCCGCCCCCCCGGCACAGGCCCTCAGACCTCCCAGCTCCCCAGCAAATCTCAGGGTGCACCCGCTGAGTGCCTGCGGTCCTGCTCCCCAGAGCCCGTGGCCATCCTCAGGGGCTCGGCGTGGAGCCATGGCCATGGCAGGGAGCCACCGTCTCCGGCAGCGGGCGCGGGTGCAGCGCGAACCCCTCAGCGGGGACGCGGACGGGACGGATGGGTTGCAGAGGGCACGCAGCCACGGGCCGCAGGGACAGGGTGGCTTGGCTGCCGCAGGCCGAACACCGCGAGCGGGCGCTGGGACGCGGGGCTGGGCGCTGGCGGTGCCTGGCTGCACACCGGCGACCGCCGGCGCTGGTGAGGCCTGGCGGGCCCGGCCACCCCTGTGCCGGCTGCGGGAGCGCAGTGCTGCCCCTCCACCGGCGGTGCTCGGCCGGGGCCGCCCGGGAGCCGCCTCACGGGGCCGCCCCGGGCGCAGAGCTGCCCCCGCGGCGGGGCCGGGGGCGGCGCGGCCCGGGGCAGGCGAGGCGGGAACGGCCGGCAGCGCCGCCGGCCTGCGGCGGACACGGGGGCGGGGCGGGGCGCGGCCGAGCCCCGCCCGGCCCCGCCCGGTGCCGCCCCTCGCCGCCTGCGCGCTGAGGTGGCGCGGCGGGGCGGGGCGGGGCGGGGCGGGTCGCGGCGGCCGGGCCGGGCCGGGCCGGGCGGGCGGCGCGGGGCCGGGGGATGCGGGGAGCGGGGCCGGGCGTGCGGGCCGCCCGCGGGGCGCGGCCGCGGACCCTGCTGGTGCTGCTGGCGGCGGCGGCGCTGTGGGCGCGGGCGGCCGCCGCGGAGCCCTGCGTCGCGCCCTGCTCCTGCCGCCGCGGCCTGCTGGACTGCAGCCGGCACCGCCTGCCCGGCGGGCCGGGCCCGCGGAGGATCCCGCCGCTGCCCGCCGGCACCACGGGCCTGTGAGTGAGAGCGCGGCGGGCGGGCGGGGCGCGGCGAGGCCGCGGGGCCTAACGGGCGGCGGGCTGTGCGCAGGCCGCGGCCTAACGGGCGGCGGCGGGGGGGGGGGCGTGTGCGGGGCCGGGGCCTAGCGGCGGCCCGGCGGGGGGTGCGAGGCCCGGCGGCGGCGGCGGCGGAGCGCTGTGCGAGGCCGGGGCCTGACCGGGCCTCCCGGCTGCCGCAGTGGGGCCCCGGGGCGGGCGCGGCAGGCCGCGGGGCCGGCGGTGCTGGGCGCGGCAGGAGCGCCGGGCGGTGCGGGGCGTGCGGGAGCCGTTCGCACGGGCCCGGGGCGGCCGGGTGCGCTGCGGCCCGGGGGTGCTGCGGGCTTTGGCGGTGGGAAGGCAACGGCCGCCGGCTCTGGAGCCTGGCTGGCAGGGGCAGCGGCCGAGGCAGAGCCGCTGGAGCGGAGGCGTGGGGTGGCAGAGGGTCTGGCACCACTGCACCCACCCGGAGGAAGACCCCGGGCTTTGAGGTCTCCAGGGCGCAGCTTTCATGCTTTCCTTATCCTGCAATGTGACGATAACGTTTGAGAGGAGCGTGAAGCAGGAGCAGGTTGTGGCTAGTAGAAGTTTTGGTAATGCCAGTCAAGCCAGGACTTAGCGTTTTTTCAGAACAAGCTGTAGGACATAGTCCCTTACGATTGTGCTTAGAAATATTCCCTCCAGCCCCCGACTTCGGCTGTGTGCTGTGGCAATTCCTGCTGCTTCTGATTCCCTCTGCAGCCCTTTGCTGCTTTGCAACTCAGTGACTCCCTCCTTCTCCCTCAGGGAAACCATTGTGGACTCCCCTTGACATTTGCTGCCATTGTTTTTTAAAAAAAAAAACAACCCAGAAAACAACAAAACAATTGGTAGCCCACCCTTAGTCTCTGTTCCCAAGAGTTTAATTAGACAATGTGCTAAATAGTGTTTGCACAGGGTCGAGTGCTGTACGCCTTTATCCTTCCTTGGCCGTTACCGTCGTAGTCACTGCTGGGTTTGCCACCTTTGGCTGCAGTGTACTGGGGTGGAAGAGATGCTGAAGTACGAGGGATATCAAAAACCACTTTAGTGCACAGGGAAGTTCCCAGGCCCTCTTGGAGTGATCGTGTTTCCCTGCTGGTAGAAATAACAGTATTCCAGACCAAGAAAAAATAGCCCGTTTGGGAGATAGTATAAATATACAAACCAATGTTCAATTAACTCCAGGAATTCCTCTAGCAGGACTCGAGTGTCTGATCTGTATTAAAAACTGGGCATGTCTAAGGAAGCTGGTCACCTTCTTGCCCCTTCATGGTTCTGTAGTTCTCTTCCTTCCCTGCATGATAAGCAATTGGAAACGTTTAAGAGAAAATGTGTATTTCAGCATAGAAATACAGCTAACTTATCTGTGAAACCTTTCGCCTTTAGAAAGGTATGAGGATATCTTAACATTAGCGCTTGTCAGGGAGGGTGTCAGTGCCTGGAAAAGTGACTTGGAAGTTCATCGGTGGCTAATAAGCAAAACAATATCCGTGCTGTTTGGAGAGCGAGTTTTCAAGCTTCAACAAATACTTGTATCCTTCTCCAAGCTGATAGAGGGTGTGTTTAAAACTGCTTGGCACAAAACGCAGTGGGAAGAAGCGGTGCTGGCGCTGTGCTACGTTATGCAATCCGACATGTGCTGCAAACAATAATTAAGTGTATGTTCTCTGTTGTGGCTTTCAGGATTTTGGCACACAAAGTGTGTGTGTGGGGGGTGACATTTTTTCTTCACTAGGACTACTCCAGCAGTTCTGAATCTAAACGAGCTATAATGCATACAAGCTGTTTAAAATTAATCAAAGCTTAATTTTTCTCACATGAAAAAGTTCCTGATGTGCTTTTTCCTCTTGGTTCTGTGATATCATTTTACTTAACTTTGAGGACTAAAAATTCTTGTTTTTCCTAGCTCTTTCAAACTACTTGCAGGTGATGCTTCCAGTGTGTGTGGTTTTTGATTTTGTTTTGGTTTTTTGTTTTTAATAAGGCCAGGAGAGCACCTTCAGAACTCTTTTTCATGATGGAAATATTCAGGCAACTGTAACTTCATGTTTCCTGCTAAATTACATATGTTTTGTGGATAACCTGGCCAGTGATGAAAAGGGTAGGGAAGTCAAAGACTTAGCGAATATTTTTTGATGTGTCTGCATCTTAACATTACGTTCTTTAGAACAAGGAATGTAAGCCCTGCTTGTAGGGCAGTCATCTGTAGGGGAAAAGGGAAGCACGATGCTGGTGGTCGCTGCCTTCTGGTCATACCCTGCTGCCTGAAGGTGTGTTTATATATGCTGATAACTAGGGAGATGATGAATAAAAGTAGATTAGGTATCAGTTAACTAGTTCAGCTGGTTCCCTTCACAGCAGGATTTTGGGGTGAGCTTGTGTATTTTCAGCTCAGATGGTTGGCTGTGTGCTGTATCAACACCTGTACCAGCACAGTGCCATGGGGAGGAGGCGGGTATGCTCAGATGGGCTGAATTAAGATGGTTCTCCAGGACTAAGTATATGGTAATCAATTTGGTGTGTGCATTCTGTTTTATTTACTTGAGAGATGAATACCACTTCAGCTCAAAATGAATGTTTAGATGATGTTATATACAATACCAGATGAATCTCTAAAATACAAATTTTGCATGTTTGCTTTGTATTTTGCATAGCATGGGCCTCACAGTAAAAATGCAAGTGCTTCTAAAATGACGGGTTCTTCAATTTTGGCTTTTTCAGAGCAAGGGAATTATATCTAGTTCTGCATGACAGCAAAAATCTTAGCTGTGTGATGGTCTGATTTTCTGTGTTTATAGATAATTGTATTTCACTTTGGATTTAGTGATCAGTCAGTCAAAAAGAAAAACATCAGTAACAGTAACTAGCTATAAATAATGCCAGAACTGTTTTAAGTATGAACTATACCCAACTTCTTCAAAGAAGATTTATTGTTAATGCAAACTTTGTTATAGTCCAAATCCAAGTAATAATAGAAGAATACTTAGTGGGCTTTCTAAATGAAAATCTTAATTTCTAACTTAGTAAGACAGTAGCCTTTTGGGGGGATACCTAAATGTTAGCAGATCCTCATCACCCAGGCCCCGTACCTGTCAGTGTTCAAGAGGCATTTGGACAATGCCCTTAATAGTTTGCTTTAACTTCTGGTCAGCCCTGAAGCGGTCAGGCAGTTGGACTAGATGATCGTTGTAGGTCCCTTCCAACTGAAATATATTCTATTCTATTCTTCCTGAAGGCCTTAGAAAAATCAAGTTTCTGTTTTCTTTGCATATTAATCTGACTCCCAGGATCTTTGTCAGTGCCCGCTAACCATGCCTGACACACAGGTTGGTCTGGCTCTGCACCCATGGCGTGGTTTTGCTCATCAGTGTAGCATCTGGACACCTTGAGGAGTGTGTTGTTATCTTCTGTGTCCATTGTCTCATCCTTCTTCCATGGGTTGCTCTCAGGTCCTTTGGAAATAGCGTGGCTTAGTACTTCCCAGTCTGGTTAAACCCACTGCTACCAAGATGAGTCGCCTCAGCCCTGGCTGGGTGCCTGCATGTTTGAAAGATCCAGGAAGGACTCATCCTCTGGGATCAGCACTGCCACTCGCTACCCCCTCCGCCGAGTGTGACTGATGGCTGCCGTGGCCGTGCCGGGCTCCTTCAGCATGCCCAGGGCCCCGGGGCTGAGCCGGGCTCCGAGAGGGTGTTCCGAGTGCTCAGCCTCCCCTGAGGTGGGACGGCTGCTCTAGGGGCATACTTGACTGTTTTTATGTGTTACTGGCATTTAGGAGTGGTTTTATTATTGTATTTATTGAGGGAGCAGGCCTGCAGAGTAGCATGCAGTGGCTGCATGTGCATTGTTCTCTTCTCCAGCTTCCCTTGATTTTTTTTTTAATAGTAGGAATGAATAATTGTTTGCAAACCTGTTTGCTGCTGTACCTGTATAATTTACATCTTGATGTAATTGAAAGAATACATTAATAACCGTCTGACTTGCCATGACACCCAGGATTTTAATAAGTCATTGCTAGAACAGTATCTTTATTGCTGGGCCTGAGTGGAAGTTAAGGACAGCCTGTCAAGTCCTTGCTCTCTCCCAATAGATTCTGGTCTTACAGATCAAAAATGTATTGGTAGTGCTGTGAGCACTGGGGTGAATAAAACCAGGTCCTGTTCAGGTTGTCTTCTGGTTATCGGCCAGTCTTCTCTGCATGGAGGGTTCTTGTGACAGCATTAACGCCTGCCGATGGGTGCTTACTGGTACTCGGTGAGGATTAAATTTGTATTGCAACCCCTTCTTCAGCAGGGGCACCAGTACAATTTCTTTCCTTCCCCTAGTCGTGGGTTTTGGGCAGCTTCATGTCTGTAGAGGTTCAACCCTCAGTGTAGTTAAGGCCCAAAGCTCTCGCAAGAGTAGACGAGCGCGTGGGTGCCGTGACTGCCCGAGCTTGGTTGTCGATGGAAATATTTTTAACTGTGATCAATAACATTTTAATCTTTTTAACAGATATGTGGTAGTTTTGCTCTTAAAGGATAATTTTGTCTCCTGTGTCAGCATAGCTGCAGCCTGCCTGATGATCTTAAAACTAGCCGTAATAAATACGTACTGTGTTACTTCTGTAATCATGAAAGAGAATCAGTGATACAGGACCTCATCAGAAGGCGAACAGCTCCTGCTGAAAGGAGCTCATTATGGCTCTGTGCTCGATATCAGAACTGGAAACAGTGAGAAGCACGATGCCTTGCTGATAGGCAGGCACAACTAGCTAGCAGAGGCAGACTTTTTGATTCAGTAGACAGTGTTCAGTTATATATGCACCTATCAACGGTTTTCTGACTGTGGTGCGGGTATCAGTTGTATTTCACAAGTTCGGTGGCAGTGCCAGGCCTGTTCCGACACACGGCGGCTCGGGCTGTCGGCGCAAGCTTCGGGGATTCGTCTCCGTTCTGGACTTGTGCCAGGAAGGTGTGAAAAAGATGAGTTGGTTTCACCATTTGGAGTGACGTCTGTCTCTCCTCACTGGTATGGCTAGAACCAGATTTCCATCATAAACCTGATATTTTTTTTTTTTTGGTCATGGTTTGACTCATGTCGCAAAGTGGAGCTAGTCCGTGCCCAAAGAGTTAGCGCTCAGAAGTGGGCACGGTTTTGCTTTTCTTATAACATCTTATACACCGAGTGCAAGGCAAAAGTAAAAGCCTGATTTAAAGTTAAAGCAATGGGAATAGCATCAACATCCAGTATGGGCATTAAAAACAGATTTAACAACTCTTGCCCATTGAAACAATCCGACTCCTGCATTTGTTTTCTATAAGCAAAACCAACTGGCACTAAAGCATGCCTTCTATAAGCTTCCCAGCCTCATGTTTCTCTCCCCTCCAGCTTGTTTGGTAATTGTGTGTATGTTGTTCCTTTAAAATAAGCCTGCCTTGACTAGTCAGCTGCTTTGAAAAGCTGGGCAGGCTGAGAAAATGGGGATTGTTGCTACAGAAAACAGTTCAACAACAAGCATTTTTGTAAGAAATTATCTTTGTGTCCCTGGAAGGTTTTTTCTTTTTTGCGATAGGCAAGTATTGTAGATAAAGCTATGATTTAAAGGAAAAATGCTCTGATCAGATACGATCTTTCAAGAAGCCTTTTTAACAAAAAGTTATTCGATTCAAACAGAGAAATAGAACTGTCTAGACTTATTGTGAGTGACCACTAGAACAAGCTAGAACCTCTCCTTCCTTTGGTGAAGGAAGAATTGTATGTCTGAAAAATACAGTTTAAAACTTTTAGGTTGCATAAAGCATACATGGGTGTTTTTTTTTTTTTTTATTCCAGGAGCCAGAATAACTTTTCTCTTTGTTCTCTAGGGATTTAAGTCATAATCATTTATTGTCATCCAACTGGAGCCTTGATTTGTCCGTTCATACACTACAAGAAGTGTAAGTTGGTTTTTATGAGGATAAAATCTAAAGATTTTGTACCTCACTCTAATTAGTGCATTTCATTGCATGTCTAGCTATCTGGTCCAACTTGTAGAAATATTCAGTGCCAGTTAATTAAAAATGGATGCTCTGTGTTAGCAGCATATTTTATGTATAAAACTGATGCTTTGTGAGCAGAAAACGTCTTCATAAAAGGTTAGAAGACCAATATTTTTGAAAAGAAATGAGGTGTTTGTTTTGACTGTAGCTGCTTCTAAGCTAAAGAGAAGTAATAGTATCCATGAGAATGGTAAAAGCTAGCGTGCTTTGCTATTAAATTGTTCAAATTATCAGTATTTAAGCTTTTATGGATCCTTTTTTGTCAACTACTAAGTATTATTAACATAAAATTGTTAAATGTGTTCTGTGATATGAGCTATTTCTGCTGCGTACAAAAGGGTTTTTCTTCTCTTGGAAGTGCCAGTAATCCTTTTTGTTCTTTTTTTTTTTTAAAGGAAAATGAATTACAATGAGCTAAGTGAAATTCCGTATTTTGGAGAAACAACTTCTAATATAACTCTTCTCTCATTGTAAGTAATAGCTTGTCTGCCTTTTTCTCATTTAATGAATGGGTGAATCGTATTAGAGTTCTGCTATCAAGTTGTAGGAAAACATAGCTTCTTTTGTCTTGAAATACTACTCATCTGAAGTGCTTTAGGGAATATGTAAGCACTCTTTAAAGAAATACAAATCAGACAATCAAGTCACCCTAAATTACCAATAAAATGCAGTCAACCAAGGCAGGCAGCTTTGAAGGGGAAGGATTCAGTCTAGGAATGACAGTTCCCACAAGGAACAGCCCGACTACAGGCCCCGGCATTTGAATCTATTCATATGTCAAGGTGGCAAATAGCTCTTGGATTTTCAGTATTGCTTTAGGAATTAACAGTCTGAAGTGTGTGCTACATGTCCATTTAAGAGGCTTGCTAAGAATGTTGATATACAGAATCCTACAACTGTTTCAGCTGTGCAACTTGAAGGATGACATGTTTTGATAATCATATGTGTTGCTGGTATTTTTCAGGGTACACAATACCATTCCAGAAATAAATGCTGAGCAACTCCAAGTTTACCTTTCATTGGAAAATCTAGATCTTAGTTCTAATCTTATCTCAGAAATTAAAGCTTCTTCTTTTCCGCGGATGCAACTGAAGTACCTGTAAGTATAAGTGATCCGTTACGTCTGGGATTCCTGGCTCTACAACAGTAATGTTGAAGACCTCATCTACTCTCAGTTACTGTCTTAAAGTAGGCAGCCTTGCGTGGCTTTGAACTGGTAACAGTGCTCAGCGTAGCTACAGATGTGCTTGAAATAAAATACTTTTCATACCAATCTGTATTGCATTTTCTCAAATAGTATGGAAAACAATAACTGCTGTTGTCGAAGTGCAGGTACTTCAGCCGCAGGGACACGGGCTGATTTCTGCCCATTTTGAGTAAATCACTGTTGATGTTGTCTTGACCATGTCTAACTGAAGACTGGGCAGGCAGTAAAAATCAGCTGCTAGCACTGATTCCTTTGGGAAAAATGATTTAGTTTGGTATACCAGAATTCAGATTTCTGATGTAACTTCACAAAGAACTTGAATTCTAATAAAAAGTGGTCGTTCCAAAGTGGTCATGCAGTTGTGTTCCTAAAATTCTCCATGTTCTGAAAAGCTTCTTTTCCTGTTCCTTTCCTAGGAATCTGAGTAACAACAGAATAACTACTCTAGAAGCGGGCTGTCTTGATAACTTATCTAGCTCCCTAATGGTAGTAAAGCTGAACAGAAATAGGATTAGTGTGATTCCACCAAAGATCTTCAAATTGCCTCACGTGCAGTTTCTGTAAGTAGCAGTCTTGAATGCTTAAAAACATAGCGTTTACAGCTGGGTGGTTCATCTCAGTATGTGTTCTTGACTTTCACAAAGTCGTGCTTATCAAAAGATGTCTTAATATTTGAATGTTGTCTTCATATAAGGGAACTGAAAAGGAACCGGATTAAAATAGTGGAAAGTCTTACATTCCAAGGACTGGAATCCTTAAAATCCTTGAAAATGCAGCGCAATGGGATTAGCAGACTAATGGATGGAGCATTCTTTGGCCTGGGTAATATAGAAGAATTGTGAGTATGCCTAGTCGTGGAATTTCTTTTTGGGACTCTAGCTGCGGAGGGTTGGGTCCTGTATGGCTTCCCTTACATCAAGGCTGTGCTGAGATACTGATGGGCATCACGGGAAATGAGTTTACAGATCTGTATTTTCCCATTATTTTGATATCATGTCTGGTTACTTCAGCGGTGGAAAGACATTGGCTCTCTCCCCAACTTCTTCCCACTTGGTGATCAAGAATCCTTTGATTCCGTAGGTTGCTTTTTGCTGCTTTTCATTTGCACTCCCCATAACATGGGATGGTTCTTTGCTGTGTGACTGTTTGACAGAGATAGCGCAGGGGCGTGCCATGCAGTGTTAGCAAAAGATTTTTAAAAAAGAAATAATCTTTGAGAACAGAGATTAGTTTTGCTTCTGCCACTGGATTACTGCAGCTGTTTTTGAGTTACTCAGTTCTTCATATACTTTTGTTTGCTCTTCTGGCCTCAGTGGAATGAATATAATCATGCGTTTCAGGTTGCCTAAGGCTTAATGTTAGTAAATCATTTTGAGATCCACAAGGTGAAATTTTGTAAATATATGTTTCATTGATTATCTGTTTGACAAATGTTTTTCCTTCTAATTCTTTAGAGAACTGGAACATAATAACTTAACAGAAGTAAACAAGGGCTGGCTGTATGGTCTGCGGACATTGCAACAACTCTATGTTAGCCAGAATGCCATTAACAGGATCAGTCCAGATGCATGGGAGTTCTGCCAAAGACTTTCTGAGCTGTAAGTCCTGGGCTGTTTTTCATTGGGGATTTTGTAATGTTGCAAAAACAGATTGGATAGCACGTATGTAGCAAGAATGGATAACCAAAGGAAGCACTCGATTTCCTTGTTAGGCCCATGGTAATGCTGTGTATTTTACTTACGTTTGTAAGTGTTTTGTTACAGAAATTAATCAAAACTCAATAGCTAAACAAGTTTGATAGTATCTTTATAATCAATCCCCCTCTACTTGCCTTTAAAGTGCATGTTCGATATTTCTAGAGACTTGTCGTACAACCAGCTAACTCGCCTCAAGGAGTCTGCCTTTGTGGGACTTGGTTTACTGGAGAAACTAAACCTGGGTGACAATCGCATTAGTCACATCGCTGATGGTGTGTTTAGAGGTCTGACAAATCTTCGAACCTTGTAAGTACAGAAAACTCCTAGTTAAAATCTCAGTTTAATGCAGGGAAGCTTTCGGAAGTAAAGACAATGAATATTGCGCTGTGGGAGCCCGAGATCAGTGTTTTGGCATCGTTGTGTGCTGTCCTGCCTGCGGGTGTGGCGGGGCTGACAACCTTTTGGTCTGCCGAGATAACAGAATTCTGGCCCAGCTGGAACAAACCAACCACTTAATTTTAGTGGTGGTACAAAACGGTGGCTTGGTAACCTTGAGCGCCCAGTTGCGTGTCATACCGGTTCTGGGAAGGTGTGGAAGCTTGTGTAAATGCCAGTTGTGGAGCGAATGGTCAGCCTGGACCTCTCCTTATTCCAGATGGTTTTGTTAGGGTTGGAACCTCAGAAACCAAGCGGTGAGTCCTTTGGGTTGTAGAAGGTATGGCTTAGCCCACCCTGCTTGTGTGCTGAAATCACAGGCATCCGTATGGGCGAGGGGTAGGATTACTTCTTGCTGTCAGGCACACCTCTGCTCTTGCCAGGACCTTTCGTAGCAGCTGCAGCTGTTTGATATTTCTGACAAGAAAAGACTCAGTCCTGGTTCTTAATAAAAAAAAAAAAAAGTGTCCCAAGTAGATCTGAACAGTTGTAATCATCCTAAACAATGGTAGTTGAGAAAGGAGTGAAAGTTTATAACCCCTCTGTCAGTTCATTAAATAAATGCTTAAATAAGCAAACTCACCAGAGAGATTTATGTAAGCAGTCATGTTCTGTTAACCTTAATGCAACCTTTTAATGAAATAATTAAAACTAATTTCTTAGATTTAGAGTAGCATGAAAGAGAACAAGAGCAGATTAATTAGTAGGTTTTCCTGGGCTCCTCAGGGGGGTCAGCAGCCGAGAGGCTGGCCCTTTGCTTCGGCGTTGGAATGTGCAGGACGGAGGGCAGTGGTGATTAACAGGGCTCCAAGCATTCGTGCCCAGCCAAGCATGAGGAGCCAGCTCCTCAGCTCACACAATGAGGGGCTTTTCTTCTGGGTTGCTCACTCGTTTTGCTAAGCGGTCTGAGTAGTGGAGTGTAAAAATACTTCAAACAACAGGAGATACCGTGTTGCTGTGGGATTAGTTCCATTGTTGCTTGTATACTGGTTGTTTCAGTGCTAAGGCTGACATAAATATTTCTCTGTATGTTCAGCTCCTGCTGCTGTTCTGCAATGTAGCTTTAATTAACAAGAATAAACTGTAAAAACTGTATATTATCTACAAGGTAATAAGAGCAAGGTGGGATTAAAGGTGTAGCTAAGAATAGCACTGAAGTTTTGAAGTTTTACATCTTATTGCATTATTTCCTCCGTAATACTGTGAGTAGTTTGGCATTGATGCCCTTCCAGCATTCGCAATCTAAAATTCTGAAGCAGACCTGGAGATAATTCTAGAAACAAGTTTCAAATCACAAGAATTAGCAACTTGGAAATAAATTTGGCATATTATTCATCTAGTCATTCTTCTCATTAGATCACATCCATGTCCAGTACCTTAGGTTGAATAATTTTCAAAGAGGAAAATACTTAATGTGAGCAGGTATCAAGGCCATGTTTAAGACCTTGTGATGCATGAATCATGGAATTATTTTCTTTTTGTCCTAAACTTTAAAGTGTGTGTATATATATATATATTAATTGTGGAAATGACTGCTGCATGGTGTTAAGAACAAAACTTCCATATTTTAAAGTAAGAAAAATAAGAAAATAAGCGTTACCACTGACAGTGTCCTGGAGGTTGATCCCACTCTCTTCCAGGGTGGTATTCTATGCAACTTAGTCTCGCCCAAGGGAAAGTAGATACTTCATTTTTCCACCATTAGCACAAGGAAACAAGTGTTTATATGAGATGATGGATACATATACATGTTGCCTGTATGTGTAGTTCGCTTTCTGTGTCAGTTGACTTGTTTGGAAGCTCCATGAAGCTGATGCATATAGTGTCTGGTAAAATGAAGTACAGCCTCTTTCATTGGTGTATCTTCCTTTAAACACGCTCCTGTCTGCAGGGACTTCTGTGCACAGGGGTAGCAGAACAGACAAAAACTGTGGCTTTGACGGAAACTCTGGCTCAGCCCATGCCATTCAAGCTAAAAACACAACTGAATTTATTTCGCCTTCTCTCTAAAAAGCATTTAATCCTCTCTGAACCATATTGCTGTATTGCTTTTGCTGTTTGGACTGCTCTTCTACGTGAGGGGCCAAAGTGCTGTGCACAGGTCAAACAGAAATCCCATTAGCTGGTAACAAGATTTGTGAGCAGAATATCAACTTCATTCTGTAAATCTACTACTTGGTGCCTGGCAGCCTTACGCTATAACCTGTGTGTAATCTCTTAATATGCAAATGCTATTATAAAGCCTGTTACTCAGGAAGATTAATGCTGCTAGTGTGTTGGTTAATTCACTTACATGAACCAACTTGCTTCAGGAGCCTCTCCCAGCTTCTGGTAAATAGTCTATCACATGACAAGTGCTAGTCAGACTGGGTCTTTCCTTACATACCACATCAAGAACTTGTACTGCAGAATTTGTTTGCGGTTCTGTCTGCGGCACTGATCTTGAACAATTCTATTTTCTCTTGCGTCTCTGAGATGGAATATTAATCTCCTGACAAGCTTAGTTTTATAAAAGATTTGAGACCTGCCAGGTGACACTGTACCAGAGCACCATAGCAGGCTTGTACAACAGTAAGTTCTCTTCCCTAGCTCGCCACTAGCAGTGGTCGTGATGATCTTACAAGGCTTCTTTCTAAGAAGGCTCTTCTCCTGCAGGGACTTGCGGAACAATGAGATTTCCTGGGCCATAGAAGATGCAAATGAAGCATTTGTGGGACTAAGCAGGCTGGATAAACTGTACGTATTACAAACCACTGAAATGACAGTACTTCCCAGCACACAGAGTAGAGGGAGAGTGCAAAATATTAAGTTATTGTAAGTCAATGACATGAGGCAGAAAGCTTTGCTAGTTGGCAGCTGTATTCAGTGTGTTTCCACTTCTGTGCTACAACTTCTTGATATAGGCTTGGGTTCCACGGTCAGGAGCATTGGGTCTGTGTGGCACTGGATCACCTTGCAGCACCAGTTTGAAGGAATTAAGCACAAGTATTTGAATGCATTTATTATTGAATAGCCCAGTCCTGCTGTGTGATGGTTGTCACTTTTTGTGCTGCTTTAGTTTGGGTAAAAGTTAGTGCTTATAAAATTATTTTTGAATATGAAATATGAAACACTATTGAATTAACAGCTTTTCAGTACTTAGCCTGTGCACTTTTCATCCAGTGCCCTGTGTTCCGTGGGAAGCTCCGTCCTGTGGAGCAGCAGACATTGTGCATAACAAATAGCTTGGTACCAGGGTGCAGTCTCGGGAACTAACGTGGTTGTGGCAGATTGGTATTAGGAAGTTACTGCTCCGCTCCCAAGTTCTATTTATCACTGTTTCATTCTGCTGACTTAAATTATCTTCAGACACATCTCTAACCCAAATCTCTAAGTTAAGAATGGAAAAGAAACCTTGTTCTTGGGAAAATTAGTGGAGCCTTTAATCTCAAAAAATAGTATTTGATCTTTTAGCTCAGCTAGAATTAGAAAAAGACTTAGTTAAACATCATAGGGAACTTCTTTTGGGTGTTATTTGTGAACTCATGCTGACGTTCAGACTGGTTTCTGGGTTTGGGGGGCTTTGTCTTTCAGAATCTTGCAAGGAAACCAGATTAAGACGATTACCAAAAAAGCATTCTCTGGTCTTGAAGGACTTGAACATCTGTAAGTACTTTACTTTGTAGAACTTCTAATTATTTGCCAACTTCAGTCTTGTATTCTCTGTCAAATTTTCAAGAATTTAACTGAAGGTAGCGTATGAAATCACACTTACCCATTATTATTCTCTTTGCTTAACTTACAGAGATTTAAGCAACAATGCAGTAATGTCCATCCAAGAAAATGCATTTGCCCAGGCTCACCTGAAGGAGCTGTAAGTTGCTGACAATTATTTACAGATTCTTTACAAGTCCTGCCTCGCAGAGAGTCCTTCAGCCATTGTAAGACTGGCTGAAGTTGACTGAACTGTCTGCTTTCATCATGAAATATTGAAAGCAATGCTGATGAATTATCGACTCAAAATCGGTAGCGGTATACTTAGGTTTAAGGTTTGATGGAATCTGCATCTCCATTTCCTTAGTTGCAATTAATAGAAAGTAATTTTTTTCTTGCAGTGTTGAACCATTAAGTTTTTCATGTCTTACGATTTTGCAGCAAACTCCAGCAAACGCTAGCATGTAGACAGTGAACAAAAGAAATTATTCGTCAGGAATCTTTCGGGGGGTTAGCAAATGCTACATTTTTGTCTTCCCATTTTTGGGGTTAGGGAAAGGCTTTCAAATTCACAGCTAGACAAGAATTTTTACTTGCTCAGCAGATGCTTAAGCTGCTAGAGCCTCTTGTGATCTTCAGACATTTAAAGTATTGTAATGGGAAGTGACCTTCACACCCAAGACTAATCCTACTGTAACACAGTCATCTCTATGAGATAAAGTCTCTGAATATCGTGTAATCTGTTTTTTAAAACTGTTATTCAATTAGTTAATCTTGGCCAGATGGACTGTTAGTCCGCAAGATCTGGCAGTTTGAAGAGACACACCTTAGGTGTTAAAGATAAGACTTTCATTGCCTTCTCCAATGTATCTTAAAAGTGAGGAATTGTTGGTATGTATGGGCAAACAGCAGATGGAATCCTGGCTCGTTTGTGTGCCTCTCCTCTCTCACTACTGGATTCATCCAGTGGCAGATGACTTGTTGTTAAAATGCTGGACTTTCTCCAGTCAATCCTACTTGTACATAATATTTAGGAAACTTTGAAAGCAGGTGGTGGGGAAAAAGCCACCCATCATTGTTTTCTGTTCACAGTTTTTCTGTGGAGCAGAGAAAACGATCTGCAGTAGATACCTGTGTGAAACAAATCACTTTCATTCTTAAATATTTATTAGCTGGCATGAAAATGACTATTGAGGCTTACACTCATTTCATAATGGCAAGTGTGTTTAGTTTGAGACCTAGAGCTGCTCTGCAGTGTTATGTTCCTTTTAATTGCTTTAAAGAGGGATGGGATAATTGTAAAGACAGGCTTAATATTTTTTTTTTAGAAGTTGAAATTCCAAGCTTATTTTCTCCAGAATTAAAAAGAAATGTAAGGTTTTAATGCTGACATAGAGGGAAGGTTTTTCTGGGTTGTTTATAGCATATATAGCTAACATTTTTTAGTAAATACCCATAGGCATAAGAGAATACTGTAAATCTTGACACTTCTGAACATAGATGCTTTAAGTTGTTTGGCTGTATGAAATCACATGTAGGAAAACTTTAATCACACTTTTCTTTTGCCTTGTTTCTGCAGAATTTTGAACACGAGCAGCTTGCTTTGTGATTGCCAGTTGAAATGGCTGCCGCAGTGGCTCACTGACAGCCGTCTACAGCAGGCTGTGAACGTTAGCTGTGCTCATCCTGAATGGTTAGCAGGACAAAGCCTTCTCAGTGTGGATCCTGATGACTTTGTCTGTGGTTTGTATTTTTAATGACTTTTGATATAAAAAAAAAATGGTAACACAAATCTGTGCAGGTACCTTTCTGAAATCAGGCTGTAGCACTGCTGGAGGTATTTGGTCTTGGCCGTGATGCACATCTGGGCCTGTGTACATCACTGGGTCTGCTTTGGAGTTTGGGGTTTAATTCTGTTTCTCTTCGCCCAGTTTTGTTGTATTTGAGCACTGAAGCTAACCCCAGGGAGTAATTCTGTGAGACTGCATTGTCTTTCATTTAGGTTACTGTCAAAAACTGATTACGTTTCCATTCTCCCAGCTTATGAATGCCTTTAGCTTTGGAAGGGCTGTTTGACACTTCCGTACTGGTTCTTGGCCATACCAGCAAGGCTAGAGTAGTTAATACTCTGGCAGATTTTCTGATGCTCCGTATCTGGTCTCTGCCACCACAGTTTCAGACATAAGCCTGTTTATTTTTGTAACCGAACTGTGAGATGGAAAACTGAGAGACTCTTTGCCCAGTCATGTGTGAAGTCTGTGGCAGGCCTGGAAATAGTCTGGTGTTCCATTTTCTGGGTGAGCAATCTGATAAGTGTTACTTGTGTGTACGCAATTCTTTCATCCTTTTGGTGGTAAAGGCTACAATAATCATCATGTAGGCGCAAGCACCCACTTCTCCCTTCTAATATCACCACCGTGGTGCCTGACACTGAACGCTGTGCGTGCCTACGAGAATGTCTTTGCTGAAATAATAGGTATTGAAATAACTCTCACCGAGTGGGATGAGATAGTAACTGTCAGCTCGCTATGCTTTGTATTTGTAGAATTGAAAGGCTCTTCAAGATGTTTAAACTATCTGAAAATAAGTCTGTCCTTTGTAAAATAGCCTAGCTCTTCAGCTGAGCACGGCTTTTGTGTGTGATCTAAATATAGCAAGTTCCAGAGAGTTGTACGAAATGCAGGGCGCTGCTCAAGACCATGCTTCTATGCTGATTGTTCTCAGTGCTTATTCTGTATGCCTGCGTGTGGTTCTAATCCTCTTTCACAGCTTGATTTCCAAGTGAAAACAGCTGAATATGTGCACACCAAGCAGGACATCTGTTCCCAAAGCTTGCTTTCTGCTTACATTGTCTTTTGAGTGAGTTTTCTTGCGATATTAATTGCAAGTTGGAAGAGGAAAGTAACTAATCTCGGTGCTTTTTATTTTCAGATAATTTCCCTAAACCGCAGATAAGAGTGCATCCTGAGACCACAATTGCTCTGCGAGGCATGAATGTGACTCTGACGTGCACTGCTGTGAGCAGCAGTGATTCGCCCATGTCCACTGCCTGGCGTAAAGACAGTGAAGTATTGTATGATGCAGAGGTGGTGAATTTTGCCAGATACCAGCAGCAAAGTGGTGAGGTGGTCGAGTATACCACTGTCCTGCACCTTTTCAATGTGAATTTCACCGATGAAGGAAAGTATCAGTGCATCATCACCAATCACTTTGGCTCCAATTATTCCAACAAAGCCAAGCTGACTGTCAATGGTAAGCAATCATGGTAACAAAGGAGAAACACTTTTAACCTAAAGCTTTATTTAAATAGCTATAAGTCTGTTTTTCCCTAGAGCTGGTCCAAAATAGTCTTGCAAGGCTGTCTCACTGGTATTTAGAAGTATCAAACATCTTTTTATAAAGCGGGAAAGAAGTGATTTTTTTTTTTTGGTTGGTGAAAAGCCTTCTGTTAACTTTTCAGAAGACATCTGAAAGCATCTCCCATGCTTTCATTGTAACACTAGTTGTTCATCTACTTAAATGGAGGTAGAAGTCTCTTAAACTAGAAGCTCCCTCTGCTGTCTCTTCAGAACTAAGCACCTTTCCCGTGTGTTTGTAAAGCTAGGGAAGATTCAACTAAAAATAACTTGTGGGACTGGAAACAAACTCTGAAAAATCAATTGTGAAGTCCTTTGTTTTTAGCTATGATGACTCTATTTTGGCTTGAGGGAAGGGAGGTAAGAAGACAATGTTCACATCAGTCAGTAGACCACTGATCCCCGTTGTATCTGAGAGCAGAGGTGCCTGTGTTGCTTTTGCTTGTCCAGAACAGATAATGTGGACTTGGGCTGATGAGATTAAAGTTCACCTTCCCTGATACCAGGGAAGAAAAAGTGTGACAAAGGGCTTGTGAAGAAAGCTAAGCCTTTTCCCTGTCTTGTCCCCGTGAGAAATGTTATTCTTCAGATCATCTTAAATGAACACTGTAGATACTGTACCTAAATTTGGAGGACAGGCTCTTAGAAATGACCACTGAAAATTGGTGCAGTTCTTCAGAAGAATCTGCCCCTCTTCCTTAGGAAGAACTACAGGTGTGTTTCAGATTTGTTTGTTTTCAGATATTCTCTGTGCTGTGGAGCTTTTGCTGCTTTTTCCCTGGTACTGAAAATACTGAAACTATGTCTCCTTTGATCCAGAGCTGCCTTCTTTCCTGAAAACCCCAATGGATCTTACTATCCGCACCGGGGCGATGGCCCGGCTGGAGTGTGCTGCGGAGGGCCACCCTACTCCCCAGATCTCCTGGCAGAAAGATGGTGGAACAGACTTCCCTGCCGCAAGAGAGAGGAGGATGCACGTCATGCCTGAGGATGATGTGTTCTTTATTGCCAATGTGAAAATAGAAGACATGGGAATCTATAGCTGTATGGCACAAAACATTGCGGGTGGTTTGTCAGCAAATGCCACGCTGACTGTGTTGGGTAAGTGGCGTGCCAATCTGTGCTTGCACGTGGAGCGCTTCACTTCTGCAGTGGTAGTGTGGCTTATCTGTAAGTAGCAAGCTTAAGTCCTAAAGCATGAAGTTAAAATACAAAGAGCGTAGTTTCTTCCTCCTCTAGCTGTAGATGGAATTCTGCAATAAGGAACAAGAGAAGACTCCCCCCGCCCCCCAACTTTAAAGTTAAGGATGCTGACTCTGGAACAGCATTTCTAACTGCTTTGCCTGGTTTTGGGGCATTTGAATGCAGCACTTGATGTGATTTTTGAACAGTGAAGCTTTAGAAGCTAAGCTACACTGCTGACCAGTGAAGTTAGCGTGATCTTTGCAGGAGAGACCTGAGGGGCATGTATCGGTCCAGCCATGTAGACTAGATAGATAATTTGTGTTGTCTTGGAACAAATTTAGTCGCAGGTAACATGAACTATCCTGAGTAATAATGGAAGGACAGTTCCTTCTAGAGTGCAGTATTTTTTGAAGACACTGACTTTTAACATTACGGTCATAAGCAAATTTAGAATGGGAATACGTAAAACAGACTGTGGCTAGCATAATTTTGGGAACGTTTGCTGTACCTGCATTTGCTGCAGTGATCCACAGAAGAGCTGAACTCACAGAATTTCTTGAATCCTGTGTTTCATTGCTCAAGTTTAGGTTCAGGTTGTAAGATCGGATTTTTAAATATCATGGAGTACACACTGGTGTTGCACAATGAAGTTACCTTATAATTTTTCTTTTTTTTCCTCCACTGTCACAGAAACTCCTTCCTTCATGAGGCCCCTGGAAGACAGAACGGTAACCCGAGGGGAAACGGCTGTCTTGCAGTGCATAGCTGGTGGCAGTCCTGCCCCTCGCCTCAACTGGACTAAAGACGATGGCCCTTTGACAGTCACAGAACGGCATTTTTTTGCTGCAGCAAATCAACTCCTTATCATTGTGGATGCTGGACTAGAGGATGCTGGGAAGTACACGTGCATTATGTCCAACACGCTGGGCACCGAGCGTGGCCATATTTACCTAAATGTCCTGGCTTCCCCAAATTGCGATTCTTCCCAGAGCGGCATTGTCCATGAGGAGGATGGCTGGACGACAGTAGGCATTGTGATTATTGTCGTGGTGTGCTGTGTTGTGGGAACTTCCCTGGTGTGGGTTATTGTGATCTACCACATGAGAAGGAAGAGTGAAGATTACAGCATCACTAACACAGGTAAAGTGCAAAAGCAAGTCTTCAGCCCTGGTTTTAATCCAAAACATTTGTTAAGAGTGGTGAAATTTCTGGATTCATTACAGATGATAAGATTGAGGAACTGGAGATTCCTTTCTAAAATCTCTTCAGGCATTTGCTCAAATTCCTTCATTTTAACATTTTTTTTTAAAATACTGAAAGTGTGTTAATTTTATTCCTTATACACTAGATTTGTTCTCCATTGAGGGAAAACAGTACAGTTTGGAAATAAATATTTGAGTAAACTTACGAATGTTTTCAGGGCCTGGAATAATGTGTGTAAATTTCTGTTCTGGCCCTGTTGGTTTTGAACTAGCTATATGGATTTTTAACCACTGAGGTAGATAAAAGAAAACTATGTGAGTTGAAATTCTGGATGATGTTTTTGTTAACGCGGGTACTACCTACCTTGAAATCTTTGCACTTAGCATCATTGGTGTTAATTCTGCCTTGCAGAGGAGATGAACCTACCTGCCGACATTCCCAGCTATCTGTCCTCCCAAGGAACTCTGTCAGAGCCTCAGGAAGGCTACAGTAACTCAGAGGCGGGAAGCCATCAGCAGCTTATGCCTCCAGCTGGTAGCTACGTGCATAAAGGCACAGATGGTAAGCAAAGTCCTCGCATGTATTATTTGTGTTTCAGCAGGATGCCAGCGCACAGTCTGGTCCTCGTAGCTGGCAGCAGTGTTGCACAATGCACTGCATATGAACGTCAAAGGTGACTTTTCCTAGAGAAGAATTCAGGTTAATCCAAAAATTTCCATTGAGCGTTCTGAGTTTGAGGCACCTCCTGTTTTTCTTCTAGTGTTTGTTTATATTCTGCTATCAAGGCTTCTGCATTCCGTGCACATTGTTTCATCTTTGGCCCAGCAACGTCTGGGCTCACATCTGCTGTGAGTGCCTTTGCATGTAGATGTCATGACTGCTGTCCTTCAGGTGCCAGGGTAGTACAGTTCCCTCCAGAGGCTCTTTGATTCAGGGTTTGTGATCTGTTCAGCAAGGCAGGGATGCCATTAGAGAATTCCTAGGTTAAATGTCAGGGTAGATTTTTGTGCTGTTTCTTTCCTTTGGCATCTCAAGAGTCCACGCAGTAGAGGTGGAAATAAAATTTGCTTGGAAGATGACTTGCTGTACCTTTTGTCCTTAGCATAAAATTGCTGCCTCTGCCAGACATATAGTCCACTTGCTACAGTCATAACTAAAGGGTCTGCGCTATTTCCCTACCTTGTTTGGATTTTTTTCGGGATATTTGTGTCATTGAGTCTATAGAGATGCTATTTCTACCATCCAAATGCTGAGGAGCCATCCGATCCTTATATAGGCTGGCTTTCAAAAGGGATCCTTCAGTGTTGAGTTTTTTGACATCTGTCCCATGATCCATTCCCTCCAGTCTGTAGTCCTACTGCCCTAGGGTCCGTATCGGGAAGGGGTTGAGAAGCAGCTCGTCTCTGTGACCCCTCTGTCGTCTGGTCTGAGGTGTGTGGGCATGCAGGGGTACAAGTCTGGCACAAGAGCATAAGCCGATGTGGATAGGCATCCCAGTTTGATTCCAGGGCTGTTTCAGCCTGGTGCGCAAGCGGGTTGGACCTGCATGGAACCCGTTTGCCCTTGAAACGGGAGAGCACACATGAGATTGCTCTTGGTCACGTCCGTGGTTTTCCCCTGGTCGGCCTCAGAAGGGCAGTGCTATTGGGAATTTGGATGGTGGTGAGCCTAGAGCACTTCTCGTGTGACTTCTTCAGGAAGCAGTCAAGCTGAGTATTCTCTTGCCTTGTCAACTGTATAAAGGCCTGTCGAACCGTGCCGCTGTAATACATGATCATGCTAAGACATGAAAGAATCTATGGAACTCAAGCATCCATATCCTCTTTGAGAGTGTTTTGTTTTTCCATCGTGTTTGTCAGGTGGCACAGCGCCATTGGTGATCTGCTCAGACTGTTACGACAACGCAAACATCTACTCCAGAACACGAGAGTACTGTCCCTATGCCTACATCACCGAAGAGGACCCCCTGGATCAAACTCTCCCTAATCTCATGGTACAGATGCCTAAGGAAACGTATACAGCACGCGCCCAACATGAAACCAGTGCTCTTGATAATCTCTTAGCAGACAGAGACGTGTCTGTCTTCCTTACCAACCACGACAAAATAAGCGAAAAGAAAATCTCCTCCCAGCAGATTAATGGTGAGTGTCCCCTTTTCCCTCTTGTTGCTTTGTATTCCCTGATAACTCTGGCCTTCCTTGTGCTGCCCTTCAGTGTTGATACACAGCTAATTCTTCGAGTGACCATAGTTTGTGGAGTAACTCATCTCTTTATTAACCACCCGTTCTCAGAACTAGCCCTCAGTTTGCATCCAGTACCCAAGAGCTGAAGAGGGTGATGTTAAAAAGATAGTATTTCTTAAGCTGCAGTTCAACTCTTAAAGCTTGTGGAATGTGATCCCTTGCATGTATTCAAGTATATCTATTAGCCAGAGTTAAAGCTTCACGTAGGAAATTCAGATAGCTGTTCTGTTTGAGCTGGCCTGAGTTTCAAAGAACTCCAAAAGATTTATTTTTTTTTCCCCCCTAAATTGATTGTTTTTATATTGACTTTCTTCCAGGTAGCCTTTTCAAAAATTCACACTGCAACGGTGTGTATTGTTTCTGGTTACTGTAACAGGTTGCTGAAACAGGAGAGCATCCAGTCAAATATGCTCTCAAAAATAGAGAAAATAACCTCAGAAAGACTGTTACTGCCGAGTGGCACAACTCAAATCTGTCTAAAATTTGAGTGTGTTTATCATGAACTCACTCCTGTTCATCTTCTCATTTTTCTTCCTCAGAACCCTTTCAGATTCCTTTATGGGGAGTAAACAAAGACCTAGCGCTCTCTCACTCACACTTTCTGCATCAGCAGTCAGCCCGTGAGACCCCGCGACCTCTTCGAAGCGAGGGCGTTATTGACAGTGACCGGGAACAAGCTGCTTCACCCAGACCTTGCCACAGGTTACGTGAACATAACTTTGATTTTAATAGGACACGGAACATTCATGACTATACTGAAACCACGTAAGACACTAAAATGAAGTCTTGAAAGCAAATCCGTATCAACTGACTTTTTGTATTTACTACCTCAGGACTAACCCCAAGGCCAAAGATGCTTGTGTACATGTGTCTACAATTACAGGCTGGCTAAACAGAGTCAGACTCCCTAGGAGGAGGTGGCACATGCCCTTTTTCCTTGGATTTCTGTGTATTGGAAAATGGGAATGTGCAACAGAACCCATGGATGATTAGCGATACCCACAAGAATAGCATTAAAACATGGATTTTCTGATGTTGGAAGCAGCCTTTGTGTTGGTGCATGCTTTGAAAATCTCTCAAGAATGCATAGCTATTTCACACTGCATTGTCTGCTTGAAAACAAATGTTCAGGGCCTCCTCATGGAATTCCCCGGTAATTGTAAGCATAAAACTCTTGGCCAGCTTTTTGTTCCTTAGACTGTTGGCAGGCGTCTGTTACCAGTCTTTGGGGCTTGTTTTCTCCTATGAATAATGGACTCTAGTTGTAAATAAATTTGCATTTATAAATATTTTGTATACACTAAGCATATAAATGTGTTGGCTGTAATGTAAATATATTTTTTATTATGCCAAAGTATGTATCATACTGTTAGTCTTGACAGCTGCTTATCAAGCCATATGTTTTGGGTTTGGTGGTTTTTTTGGTGAGACCGAAAGCTTCTTTCTGAGGGGATAGAGCTGTCTTTGTTTTGGAAAGAAATGAATTCACTATAGGTATGTGGTGAAACTGTGATATTGATGAATTTCATTGTTACGTACAACTTGCTATGCGTTAAGCCCGGCTGACCTGACCGCAAGCTGATCCATTTCATGACAGTAGCAGAATTCCAAGTTTGACCCATTTGTGTGTCGAGAGAGTCCTTAAAGCTCTGTTTTGGGCACCCGTCTTGTCCAGTAGAGCCTGAAGCGCAGCGGACCCTGCGTTAAGGAGCAGCGTTAACCTGCCTTCCAGGCGGTAGCATCCAGCTTCCCAGAAGTTCTTGTAAATAGCAAACAAAAACCAGTACACAAAACGTTTCCTTCTGGTCAACTGGTAAAATCGGTATAAGATGGAGTCTTGAGTGGTTTGTTTCAGAAGTTTATAAGCTTTTGTCTTTAAAAAAAGCCTTTGTATTGTGTATGTTGCGGAGGGGTCTCTGTATTTTTCCTAGCTGACAGTTAGGGGAGCTTTTAAAAGGAATGTTGTGATGAAAAGCATCGGATAAATTGGGTGATCATTTGATAAATACTCAGTGAACTATACCGTGGATTTTCTGTTTCCTCCGCACAGCCAAGAGACGTATGTAGTTTAAAACACTTGTGTGCTTTTCTGTCGTAAAGTGTCAAGCAAACTTGCTGCTCTCTTGAACTCTCTGATAGTTCCCTAGACCTCAGCGTGGCCAAAATGTTTAAATATTTGCCAGGTCAGAAATGGAACAATATGCAGGGAATCGCTCAATATTGAAAACCCGGTAGTTGCTGAGACAGAGGAGACGCAGGCTTCATCAGTTACAGTGGAATGTGTCTGACAAAATTAGGAGGAAGAGCATTATAAAGACTTTCTGAAAAGTTTGTTCTTCTGGGAAAATGCACCTTTGTGTAGCAGGGGTGAAGACTCGTCAGTGAGGGGCTTTCCCCAAGTACGTTGTGCTCGGCGCTAGAGTGCTTCGACGTTACGCTGTGTGCTCGTGCCTGAAGAGCAAGGGGCTTGCTTCCTAGTCGTTGTTGCATTTTTTCAAGTCGTAGGCTATGTACTAAAATGAAAACAGGTGCATGGGTATTTTTATAAAGACAGAAAAAGCTTTTTGGACCAGCCCAAGAGAGGTATGTCAGACTTCCACTTGACCCGGTCCTAGATAGAAGGGTGTGTGACTGCAGTATCAGGTGCAGTCATGCAGAATCCCAGCTGAAACTTTTGAGACTCTGGATTATTTGAGTAAATGAGTGAGGAAACACTGGGAGTAATGATTATTTTCCTACAGCTCTTTGGGCATGAATAATAGTCAGATCTATGCAAATGAGCAAATATTATCAAGGGCTCTTACCATGCTCTCAAACCAGCTGTGGTTGCTCTGATAGCCAGCAGCTTTAGGAGGAAGAGGATCCAATTGCCCTTGACCTTTGGATGAAGTAGAGAGAAACAGAGGTGTGTTAAACTCTTGTTGGGCTCTGACATCCCAAATGTTTTAATAACATACATGCTCAAAGAAGAATCTTAAGTTCATTCCTTTCTGGTTTTATTTCCTCCAGGCTTTTCCTTTCCAGACAGCATTTAAGACATGGTGCTTATTTTCAATCCAAAGTTGTCTCTGTTGCAGGAATCCAGTACTGTCAGTTTAAATCCAGATGAGAAAGGTCAGGTCGTGAAACTACAGCAGCAGCAAAGTCTCTTCTTTTTGGGCTGCTTGCTGCTTTCTCCAGATACTCGCACAGGCTGCTGGGGCAGGGTGCTTCTCTGCGCAGAGCCACAATTTCCCACGAGCGGGAAAACAGCACCCCTGCTGCGGCTCTGTCTCCCGTCACCGCTTGGCAAATGCTTGATACTTCTTCTTTCATCCCTCTCTTTTGTGGAGTTGAGCTAATACAGCTGTGTCGCAGTACAGCTGTTGACGTCCAGACCTGAGGTGTACTTTGGGCACAGCTCCTTAGTGTGATTGAACTCCCTCTAGGTAGGTAAGATGTGCTTGGCCAAGACCAAGGCTTTAAAATTAATGCTGTCTGCACCAGCACAAACAGAAGTGCTAACTCTCGGAGCCATTTAGGAGCTAAAGCTGCACTCATCTCTGTGAGGTATTGGCCTATAAAAGCTGCCGTTATGAATTAGGACATTTGCATCCTTCCATGAGCAATGGTGTCTCTTTAAAGTCCGTAAGCTGGTTGTAAATAGCTGAAGCTTGTAAGCAGGTGAAGACCTTGCTGTGCTTAGCGTCGCGGAAAGACTTCCTCGGCAGACTTGCAGAAAACGTCAGGTCTCTTCTTTCCCCTTTCCCCCGGGAGGTGCAGGTAGGAGGGGGTGGCCGTTCCCTTTTCAGTGAACACCAACAGTTCCTTCAGTCAATGCCAAAGTACCAACAGTGCAGGAACTGGGGGTTCATAAGACAGTGTGAGCAAAGCTGCTCTTGTTCCCTGTTGCTATTTCCTAGTGTCTATTTATATTTTTTTTCCACATAAGAATGTATATTTTGTATAGCATGTGTAATATATGTTTGTCTATTGTAATATACCTTCATTCAATAAAATGCTATATACATTGAGCATCCAGTGTAACTTTGTTAGTTTGCAGATTAAATAATGCATTTTTCTTCTATGATATTTAATTTTCATAGGGAAAAAATACAGTAAGCTTCGCTGTCTGGACATGTTCCCGGGCAGCTGGCTCCAGGTGGGCAGAGGTTTGGACGAGGTGACCTCCAGAGGTCCCTTCCAGCCTCACCCGTTCTCTGATTCTGTGATTCTTATTTCAGTTTTCTGGTAGGAAACGCCCTCCATCCTGTTCTGAAAATGCGCGGGTAATTCTCTAACGGTGCTGGTGACCCTGGGCCAGGAGACCCGCGGGCCGCTGTGCTCCCAGCGCCGTCCTCCTGCTACTCGGATCCTTTGAAGCACCAAGGAGATTTTCTGTCTGGCAACAGACTGCCAGCGTAGGTGAGTTGGTGAGAGCGTGCCCCCGGCGCTGCTGCAGGAGGGGAGAGGCGCGTGCCTCCCGCCCTGCTAGCTGCCATCCCTCCTGAAAGCCAGCGCAAGCTTTTTATTCCTTTGAATAACTTACTCTGTTTCTATCACCGTATTCTGCTGCTGCTGCGTATTCTGATAATTAATCACCTTTGCTCTTCTGTGCTCTGTTTTGTATGCTTTGCTGTTTTACCTGTTCACAGCTCTCAGCACCATGTAGCTTTTCCCAGGTTAACCCGAGCTCCTGTAGCTGCCTCATCCTCTGTTCTCGCTGACAAGCGGAGCTCGCGCCCGAGGAAAGCGTGCTTCACGAGAGCTGGGTGTACGCGGAGCCTGGCAGGCGGGAGCGGTCACCGGGCTCTGCATGCTGCTGTTGAAGCCCAGCACGCGGCAGCCTCCGGTGCAGGGCTTTCCTCTCCCGGCTGTCGCAGCCGGGGCGGCCCAGGGGACCCGTTCGCAGAGAGCATCCCCAGACGCAGCTCCTGGGAGCGCCAGCCCGCGCGGAGGCTGCTGCCTTGCTGTAGGAGCCGGCTCTGCGGCAGGGGCCGGGGCAGCCGCTGGCAGCCTCGCCTTGGGTCCCTGCCCGGTTTTCTGTGGCAACGTGGGATGCGTTTGGCAGCGCTGCCCGATCCCTCCTGGCCTTGCAGGGAGCGTGTCGTGTCCGCAGGAGCTCCACTGAAGCATCCACAGAGCAAAGGCAGGCTGTAAGCAAGCGGCATTACTTCTGTTGTCTCCCTCCATAGCAAGAGCTAAAGGGCTGCCCGTTCTCTGCATGCAGGCTCTTGACTGTTGTGTTCCTCAGCTCCCATGCCTGATAACCGTGCTGATACCTGGCCTCGGGCTGTACCTGGCTGGGCAGGGGATGGCAGCCCTGAGCCGGCTGAGGAGGCTCCCCTCGTATTTATAAACTGCCTTGGCCTCTCCTAAGGGACCGGAGCTGAAGCATTCGCAGAGCGTCGGCAGCGTTCCCCAGATCCCAGCTTTTTCCATGCTCTTATGTATTTTCAAGCCACCACGATTGCAGGGGGATGGCCTGAATGATACGAGCCCGCCCCACAAGCCTTGCTTTATCCAGGAGCACGAGTGTTGTGAAACCCCAGCCCATCCTGTGATCATTTCAACAAGATGCTCAGGAAAAACCAGCTATTGCCTTCCCTGGTAAGTTCAGCTCTCCCTGGTTCGTTATGTGCATCTCAACCCTGGCACAGTGTCAGAGAACCATCAGCTATTGAAGATAAGATCATGAATAGTTAATGTTCTCAGTTACCCAAGCATATTTAAAAATTAACACTGAAGCCCAGTGCTGATGAGATTAAAAAACTGGGTCATCAAAGAGAGGAAAAAACCGAAAACAATTGCATCTACCCTCGGGCTTTGCTAATGACTGAGTTTTCGTGGAAGATGCTATCCCTTCCTTGCTTTAATCCTTCAGTGGTTTAAAATACTGGATACTTCATTAAACCACCTTCCCTCCCGCCTGCCAGACTCTCCTCTCCTCTCCTCCTCCCCTCCTGCAGGAGTTTGTGGCCCCTTCAGATGCGTTTCCAAGCTTGGGAGCGACGGCGCTGGTCGGCGCTGAGAGCCTGCCCCACGCACGTCCCCGCACGCAGCGCGGGAGCCCGGGCACCGCAGGGCAGTGGAGCTGGTGGGCGCGTCGGTGGGGCGGCTTCGGCGACCCGGCGCGGCTGTGGTGTGCCGGGCGGTGAGGCGGCGTGGGCAGAAGAAGGGGTGCGTGTCCCGGGGAGGTGGGACCGAGCTGCCGCAGCCCGGGTGACGCGCTCCCCCGCCGTCCCTGGGTCCTTCCAGGCTCCCGCTTGGAAAGGTCACCTCCTCTCCTCGTGGGGCGATGGTGGAGGCCAGCGTTTCAAGCCCTCCGGGGCACGTCCTTAACAAGGGGGTAAGCGAATAACTGAGATGGAAGGAGAAGACAGCCCTTCGGTCTGTGGGAGCCCCAGCCTCAGCGGGGCTTTGGCAGGGCAGGCTCCGGTGCCAAGGCAGCCGCGGTTCTCACCTGCGCCGGGAGCCCTCCCCGGGCTGCGGGCTGCCCATCCCCACGTGTAGGAAGCGGGAAGAGACCCGGGATCCTGTTTCAGAATGAAACTAGGCATTCGTAGGCAGACAGGAGTACAGGGAACAAATAATCTCTAAATCCTAATTTTTATGGTTTTTGCCCTGAAGTAGCTAACTGGGAAAACCAGCAGCAGGGAGCCGGGTAACCTCCCGTTGGAAAGCAGGCAGCTGCCTGCAGCCAGACGTCGGCAGCGTGGGAGGGCCGGGTCCCGACAGCACGGACCACGCGCGGGAGCCTGCCGGGGCGGGCGGCAGCGGGCGCGCCAACGCGCCACAGCTGCGTGCTGTGGATCCCAGCACCAGGTGAGCGAAGGTGGTGGTGGCTCCCGTTGCACATCTGCCTGCGTGTGGCCGTGAGGTTTCCAACGAGCTTTAGGAGGGTGGGTGAGCTCGTGCCCTCCCGGTTACGGATGCAGAGGGAGGAGGGGAACAGCCCCCCGGAGACCCAGCACGTGCTGGGCAGAGCCGGGAGTCAGCCCTGGGCTCCCACCACCCGCCGGGACGGCCGCCGGGTGTCCCCTCCCGTGTCTGACCCGCCTGGTTCTGCGTCTGCTCGTTCCCGCTGTGCTGAGCCAGTCGGGATGGGAAACGGGATGAAACAGAACAGCGCAACCTGGGAGCCTGTCCTTTAATCACGGCCCTTTTCTTCCTGCGCCTGGCAGGCAGGCCCAGATTGGGGCTCCTATTTGCGGGGAAATGGAGCGCTATTAAGGCTACTTTTTATCTCATTTTCTCCTGATGAGATGCTATCGATTTGCTCTGCGGAGGGACATACGCTGATTAAACCGCGAGCGTTTATTGACAGGCCCTGATGGCTGCTGCGCTCGGACGCGTGCTGGAGGGAGCCGCTGCTGCCGCAGGGTCGCTTCTGCTCTGCTTCCCCTTTCTGCTGGTCACGTCTCGTATCGGGGTTTATTTTGCGAGCTGGCAGCTGCTTCATCCTGCAGAGGGGAAGCACACCGCAGCCCGTCCCCGGCGGAGCAGGCGTGGGAGAGCCTTCCCACCCCCTCGGCACCAAGCCGTGCCCGGGAGCGGGATCCTGGCGCGGCGCCGGGCCAGGGCCTGCTCCTGTTCGGCGCACGTGAGCAGCGCCGCGGCCACCGGGCTGGCGCCGTCCCCGCACCGCATCTCCCACCGCCCGGCCTCGCTGCTCGGGCCGCTCCGGGGAGGTCTCCCTCCCCGCGTGGGAGCATGAAGGCGGCGGCCGAGTCGCGGCCGGCGGGGTCCCGCTCCCTGCCCGCGTGGGGTCCACGTGCGGTGGGTGGCAGCGGCACGAGGCAGAGCTGGGCCGAGGGAAGGGTTAAAGCTCCGTCCCCAGAGCCGTGAAGCCCATCTGGAGGGCACGGAATCACGGCGCTCGATTCCAGCTCATCTCTCTTGGCAAAGGCAGTTTTTCTCTAAATGAGATCCTCTTGCGCATAACTTGCGTGTAACAGAGGGGATAACTGCTCTGCTCATCACTTTGAAGGTTCAATTTCACATTAGGTTTAATGTCTCTACTGAAGACTTATATATGTAATTCACCCCAGCGTTTAGAAAAATCTCCCACGTCCTTGCTCAGATTTATTGCTGATACCGTTTTGCCTGACGCTGGATGTTGCAGGCGCATCTATCGAACGGGGGGCTGTGATTTGTGACTCGCCAAAGGGGATTTCAGGATGCAGAAATAAATGTGCCCTACTCGATGAATAGCTGCTAGCCTGCTGAGAGCGTCCCTGGCAGCGTGCTTGGCTTAGCAAAGGGCTGGCTGGACAGAGCGAGGAGCTGTTCTGCAGAGCAGGACGGATCCCTTTCTGACAAATTTTAATTAACTTAAAACAAATGCCGAGGAAAGGGCCAGCCATTAGCTGCCTTTGCTTCCTGAGACACATCCCTGCTAATTAAGCAGTGTGTCAGTGCAAGTGACCTACAGATAACACAGCACCCAATTTGCATTTAAATTAAAAACCATATTTTTAAAATAAAGGTTTCATTAAGCCCTGTTTGTTTCTCTTTCCAGGCATACACATTATCAAACCCTTCGCTGATTTTTATTGACTGGCTTTTGGACTGGCAGCAGCTGTAGGGGTCCGGGTAGCACGGGCAGGCGCCGGCGCTCCCTGCCCTCGGACGCTCCGACACGGCCGGATCCGGAGCGGGAGAAGCGTTCGGCACATCCTCAGCTGCCACGCGATGCGCTGAGCTCTGCTGGCCGCAGCCCCGGCCTCCCCGTCTGGGCTCTTCGTCCTCGGGAAGGTGCTTCTGATGGTGAGGGGCCCTCGGTGCGCTTTTAAGCGGGACGTCGCTTTTCTACCT
This sequence comes from Platalea leucorodia, assembly GCF_965183815.1. Lineage (NCBI taxonomy): Eukaryota > Metazoa > Chordata > Aves > Pelecaniformes > Threskiornithidae > Platalea > Platalea leucorodia. The sequence goes on from NC_138841.1 coordinate 4,582,320, forward strand.
GGTGTTTTTCCTCCCGACGTTGCGGTTACCTACAGGGAGCAGCATCAGCCGCAGAGGTCTGCGGTTCCCTTGCGGTGCTCGGGCTGGGGCCGTGCCAGGGATTTTACAGAGAGGTTTTCCCTCTGCTGCTGCCCAAAGGCAGCACCCGCCTGGCTGCCCCAAGCCTTTGCCTCGCCTGCCGCCGCAATATGAACGAGCGGGCTGTGTCACGGGCGTCACAGCCCCGCAGTGGCTTATGCTAAACCGAGAGCCCGCAGCCGGAGGAAGCGGGAGCTGTGAGAGGAGAGCCTGCGTCTGTCCGTCCCGCAGAGCAGCACCGTCTCTGCAGGGGCCGGGCTCCGGAGGGGACGGGTTTTTGCGTGGTTGTGTGCACGGTGCACGCACCATCTCGCAGGCACCAGCGCAGCAGGGATGGGTGGGGGACCGCAGACGGACAGCGGGATGTGTTGTTCCTGCGTGGCTTCGTGATGCCTTTCCTGGTGCGGTGTTGGGCATTACGGGCTTCAGGCAGCATCTCCCCCGGCGCCTCTCACCCAGCCGTCAGCCTGCAGCCCCCTGCGCGCTGCGGGGCAGCACAGCCCGTCCCGCTGCCGGTCTGACCCTCGTCCCGCCCGCCGCGGGGCCGCCTGGCCGACGCGGACCCCCCGAGGTCCTTAGCGAGGCTTAGGGACGCCCTGGCTGGAGGAGAGGGTCCTTGCGAGGGGATGGGGTGGAAGCATTTCTAGCGCAGAAGCCGGTCACTGGGAATCCTTCACTCAGCAGAGGCCAAATTGCATGGAAACGCTCGGGCAGCGCTGCCTCTTCACGGGCAGGCCCTCATCCAGGGGCTCGGAGCCGTGCTTCTGTGTTTCTTGCATTAATGTGGCTCATAAAACGCAGCCCATGTGCAAAAGGGGATCTGGTCTTTACTGGGGCCTCTTTCTTTCTCACCCTCATTTTTTAATTGCAAGTATCGAGGCACAATAGGCTCTCAATGAGATCTTGCCCAGCCCGAGCCACGCCGCGCTCCGTGCGGTTGATGCCGGTGTGCTGGCATTCCCATGGACAGCAGCGGTGCTGCTCGGCTTCTCTCTGGTGAGGACCTGGGAGCTTTGGCTGTGCAGGGCAGGTGCCTCCCCGGCAGCAGCATTAACGGGATTTGAATTTTTGTGAGCAGAATTGAATTACTGAGCATGGGCTCCAATTAAGCGTGGGGGACGTGCGAGTGTCCATAAGTCCAGTGACCTGGTTATAGGGAAGATCGCCCTCCCAGCCTGACCTGGGCAGCTCTCGGTGGCTTGAGCCGTGCAGCATTGCACTGCGGCGTTATTCGCCGTGACACATCTGCCCCGGCCACGGCCCGGGGGAATGGGGGCTCTGGAAACTGCCCGCCAGCTGCCAGGAATCACTGCTGCATCCCACTTGGCTCCCGTGGCCGTGCCGAGGTCCAGGAGCTGCTGGCGCTGCCTGCTGAGACGTGTCCCCTCTTCCCCTGGTGTCGGCAGCGCCGTCCCCACGAGGTTGGCAGTCCCCGCTCTGCTGTGGGTGCCCCCGGGGCCGCTGCCCTGCGCCTGGATCCTTGCTGCGAGCTCCTGGGCCCCAGACCTCGGGTCGTGGAGCTTGCACAGCCTCATGGAGCCCGACTCCTCTGGATACCTTTCATTTCTTTGTCTTTCAGTGCCATCCGACGTCCTCTGGCTCGTTTTCATAGAGACTGACACAAAAGCGTCTGGCCCGTCTCCATCCGCCCCTGCAGCCAGCTTGGGCAACAGGTCCATCCTCTGCAGCAGCCGCGGCACGCAGGGCCACGGTGCGCAGCTCCTCCGCGTGCGGTGCGGCCCGGCGGGCACACAGCGCCACGTCCTGCTGCTTCCCCGATGGATGCACAGCGCTGCTTGCCTGCCCCGCGCCTGGCGCACGGTGGTGCTTCTCCCTCCCCTGGGCTCCGCAGCCACGGAGGCGGCGCGCTGCTGAGCTGGCTGCGGTGACACCGGGGTCTCCGCCAGGTTGGCGCCCTGATGGCTCCTCTCATCCCCCCTGCGCCCCGGCTCCGGTTCCTCCTGCCCTGGCCCAAAGCTGAGCTCCCACGGTGGCTGGGTCCCCCCACGGGCGGTGGCACCTGGCTGCCCGCTGCGGGCCTGCCCTCCCTTTCAGCTGCCCTTCGCTCCGCTGCTGGGGCCTGACAGCTTTGATTTCTTTCTCCTGGTTAGAGAACATGAGGTTTTTGACAGCTGCCTTTGCCATTATTCTTCCCTTAATGCTGTTGTTGTTTTGTGTTACTGTCAAATCGCATCTTATTAAAGTTCTTCCCATCCTGTCAGCGGCAGACGAGGAGTGCGAAGGGCTGCGTAATCTCCCGGCTCTGTCTGGGGAAATTGCCTTTTATTATTGATAAGGTAGCGCTGCCTTTGGAGGACGCGACTCTGCCGCATGCCGGAGCGGGAGAGCAGCACCCTTGGCCCTGCCGGTGCTGCGGTGCCGTTGGGTGCTCCCGGGGAGGTCAGCCTGCCCCTGGCCTGAGCAGGCGGGGAGGAGAGCCGAGGACTGCCGGGGCAAGGCAGGCACCGAGGCCGGGATGCTCCTGGTGGGCACGGGAACGGGGCTGATCCTGCCCGGAGCATCCTGGCTGCTCCTCGGAGGGGAGCGGGACAGGCGGCTCCCGCCTCCGTGCTCGCTCCCGGCGCAGGTCGGCAGCGTGGCACCCGCAGGCGTGTGTCCACCTTGGCTCAAACAGGAGCTCTGAGAGGACCGGACGCCGGGCAGGGAAAATGTGCTGTCCTGGCTTATTTGGGCTGGGGGCTGCTATGAGCACCGGGGCGGTCGTGCGTGTCAGTGGCCGTGCTCCTGCCCCGCGCAACCCCCTTGGGCCCAGCGGGGTGTCTGGGGGAAAGAAATCTAGGTCGTTGCAAAAACTCTTTCTCCGAACATTAAATATTTATCGGTGTTTACGGCATGTTGCAGCTCCCGGCTGCAGAGGAGGGGCAGCGACGCCAGGAGCAGCGCGCGTGTGTGCACACGTGTCCGTAGCGAAGGTGCAGGTGTGACGGAGGTGGCAACGGGCCCCTCAGCGATTTTTGAGCCCGGTGTGTATGTCCTTAGCCCATGTGCCCACGGCTGTGCCGCTGCGTTCAGAGGGTCCTGGCCATGCTGAGGTTTGCCCTCGCCCAAAAGTAGCGCTGGTTAATGGCGCAACAGGGTAACTGGTCCCAGGAGCTGGAGGCGGAGGAGCGGGGTGGGGGATACTAACTGGGAGGGGAACACGCAGGGAGAGGACACTGGTCCTCCGAGAGCCAATATCCCGTTTCCAGGGTGGATCTTGATCTGCTGATGAGCTCCGGTTACGCTTTGCTCTGTGAACAGTCGCACCTTTGCAACGCGACTGACACTTCCCACGGCTTGCTAAAAATTCCTTGGCACCGGAGCGGTTCCTCCGGCTTTGTTCAGCTGGAGGGAGCTGTTTCTACCCGCAAAGCGCCGTACAAAAGACCGGGTGCTTCTTGGCCGCCGCAGGGCTGGCCGGCCGGAGGAGCAGGGCCGTGGGAAGCGGCAGCTCGGAGAGCCGGGGGGTCGGGACTGGGGGGTGCCGCCGGGATGCAGGCTTTGCAGGAAGCACCTGTATCTTCCCACGCACATTTAATACCCTCCCGTGTCAGGCAATGCTGTGGCGAATGCTCACCCGCTCCCTTGGCCTCTCTCCGAGAGCCGTGCAGAGGCTCGGGGCTGACGCACCTCGCAGTCCCCGTGCTGCACCCCGGGCCCCTCCGCGGGAGCCCTGGGCCTGCTCCTGCCGCTCGCGGGCAGCGATGCTGCAGCTGGCATGCGTCGCAAGCTGCTCCCCGGCTTCGCGGGCGGCGTGGAGCGGGATGGGCTGATGGTCCCTTGGGCTCATCAGCCGGTTGCCCAAAAAGGACTTGGTTGTGCGGTCGAGGCTCTTCACTGGCACTGAACTTGCTGTGATGCCGTGAAGGTCGTTCCCTCGGCGTGGGCCTCCTTGCCCTTGGCTTGGCTGTTGAAATCCTACGTCCGACGTGGGCTGTGTCCCGGCGGCACGGCGAGTGGAGCCCCCCAGGGCTGGGAAGGGGCCGAGCCCCGGGAGGCTGCGGGGCCAGGGCTCTGCTGCCAGCGCCCTTTGGTGATGGATGGGGCAGGAATCTGCAGACTCAGCACGAGCCCAGCGAAACGCTCTACTGCGCTTGTTGGAAGCCACCATAGCAAGCACTGCTTTTTTTGCTGATAAATCTTGGTTTTAAATTAGCTGCATGTCAACCTGGTAAATAATGCATCTTATAAATGAAAAGAGTGTTCAAACCCAGGCTGGAACAAACAGCCGGTGCTGCAGGTACAGCAAGTCCTGTGCAGCAGGGAGAACAAGCGGCAGCGGGACCTGGAAGCAGATTGCCTCCTGGACTGCTTTTCAAATCGCCTTTTGAAATCTTGAGTTCCCACACCATATTCCATGAGCTTTTCCCATAAGCATAAATCTGGGAGTAGCTTTGATGGGAACATAAAGGTTTTATATGTGTGAACTCAGAGAGCGGGAGGGAAAGCAGGAGGCTCCGGAGGTATCAGCCCTCGGGAGAGCCAGGTCTCTCTCCTTTCAGGAGCATTTGCAGCCATGTCAGAGCCATCCCGGCAGGTGCCTTGCTCCAGCCCCCGGCGGGCGCCTTCCCCTGGCCCCTTACCACCGAGATTCAAGTAGAACAGATTGTTCATTACTATTAAAAGTCCCAGGAGCTACGTGGTACTGCGTGCCGCCTGCCTGCGTGGAACGGATGGGGTTGAAGCTCCTTGAGGTCTCGGATGCAGGTAGTTTTGCACCGGATAAAAACCCACTGCGACCCCCAGCTTTTTCTTGGGGAAACCCAGTCCCGAATGGGACGTGCTGGGGAGGTCTGTCCTGAGCACCGGAGCCCCGGCAGCGCTGGGCGCAGCCGTGACTCTGCGGGATGGATGTGAGAACAGTACGATAGATTCCTTGCTAAATAGGTAGGGAATGGTTAAGGGCTAATTAAAAATCTGGACGGTTTCCAGGAATAAACGAGATGGGATAGCCAAGGCGCTTGTGAACTGTTGTTAAAAGACAAGTTCTTCACTTTGGGGGCTGAGATGACGCGGCTGCAGCTGCACCCCGTCCTCCCGCCCGCTGCCCCTCCGCGTCCCGCAGCAGCGGAGCGGGGTGGCCGTGGCCAAGCCTGTGCCTAAAGGGGCGTGCGGGTGGGACGCGGACCCCGCGGCGGTGCCGGGGGTCCTGCCGGCCGGCGCAGGGGCTCGCGGCACGGCTGGAAACGGGGAGGAGGAGAAGCAGCACTGAGCCTCGCGCTGCCCATCCAGCCACCGCCGCTGGTTGGGTGTAAACTCTGAAGCCGATTTCCCACAAAAGTAATTTTCTGCTTCTCTGACTCAATTCTATTCATCTTTTAGAGGGTAATTAGCATCACTTCAGTGTTCTTTTATGCCCAACTAATTGCACCTTGTTTCAGGAGTGAAAGTTAATGCCTCTCCATTTAGGTTAGCGCAGCAATTTATGATTAGGGATGAGGCCAGGCAGAAATGTGTACCAGGAGTACCGCTGCCTGCCTGGCTGCCTTGAGACTTGCTGCTTGCACCAGTGGAAAGATTTCCCATTTCATGTTTGAGCTGCTCCTGGATGCTACAGCTGCGTAGTAATGAGCCCGCAGTGCTAAAGCCGCATGCAGCAGCCTCTGCGCCGCGGGCCGAGGCCGGAGGAGCGGGGATGAGACCCTGGCTCTCGGCCGGGCTGAGGGCACCGGCAGCCGTGCCGGCTTGCGCCCCGGTGGCTGCGGGCAGCAGCAGGAGAGGGGTGTCAAGGGCACACTGCAGCTGCATGCGGTTTCAAACAGAAACAGCAGCCGTACGGGCCACGGCGACAGGGCTGTCGCCTGCCACGTAGCCGGAGGGGCTCAGCTGGGACCTGCTTTGGTGCCACCGGAGAAGCAGAAGGGGCTGGACGTCGCTGCTGGGGACGAGGGGGTCAGCACAGCGGGGTCCCCCCTGGGACAGGTCACTGCGTGGTGATACGCGCTGGTCAGGTCTCCTGCTGCGGCAGCATTTATCTAACGTACAGCTAATTGTTCCTTACTTCTAGGCAGTTTGACCAAACGAATTTTATCCGTGCCCCAGACCCAGGCGCTCGGCTGTCGCCCCGCTGCAGGTCTTGCTGACTCCCTTCCAAAGGACGGCTGATCGGCCTCCTTTCCCCGCAACACCGAAGGCGCCTGCAGTTCCCACGCTGCTTGTGAGCGCTGAAATCGCAGCCCAGCCAAACCCAACACCAAAGCCTTCAGGGGACCGGAGCCCCCGGGAGCGTGCCCGGCTCTGGACGTGTGCTGGCCCGTCATCGGCAGCGCTTCAGCCTGCAAATGGTGCCTGGCAAATGCCAACCAGACCGCGTGTTTGGAGGCCTCGTTTGAGGGGCTGCTGATCAGGCGTCAGTGACTTTGATAGCGTCAAGGACTAGAAAGTAAATACTTCCACTATAAATCTTGCCTGCTTTAAAGTAGGTTATATTTTCAAAGCGCTTTAGTTCTTAGGAATTTAATATTGCGATGTCAATTGTAAGACAAGTAATTGGATGGGGAGAAGGTTGTTACTGGGACCTGAGATTAAAGGCAGGATTTAAAACGCTGTGTTGCGTGCGGGTGGGTGTTTTTGTTCACTGCAAATATGACTCTGGAGGTTTCGCAGGCAGCGTTTCTGTTTGAAGTCGGCTTTGCTGCGCCTGTGCCGTGTCCTGCCGCGGCTTGAACACGAGATGACTCGCGGAGCCGAAGGTAGGAGAATGCATTTCCTCACGAAAGCAGCCGTGCAGCAAGGCACTTGCATGAGGCTTCTCAAACACCGCCTCCGCACCGGGACCCCAAAGGGCCACCGCACCCCCAAAGGGCCACCGCGCCCCCAAAGGGCCACCGCGCCAGCGGGGCAGCGAGGGGCAGGGAGCTGCTGGCGCCTGCTGCCCTGGGTTTGAGCGGGGTTCCCGTGCACGGGGGGTCCTGGGCTCCTCTCGGGCGCAGCCCTCCATGCCCCCGCGGGTGTCCCTGCTGGGTGCTGCGGTTGGGTCGGTGGTGGTCGGAGGGCGGGTGGGAAGTGAGAGTGGGATGCCTCCGGGGCTGGAGCTGGCTCTCCCAGCTGGCTCTCAGCCCTGCCAGCTCCCTGCTCGCCCTCAGCGTCTGAGACACGGCAAGAGGCCGAGACGGCTGCTGGCCCAAAGTCTGGGCATGGCTCCTGGAGAGACCTGCTTCCACGGGAAGGAGCAAGGGCAACCAGAGCAGGCAGAGACCAAACCTCCCTCCTGCTGAACCGGCATGGCAAAAGCCCATCAGCACACAACAGGAGGCTGAATGTGCTCAGAAACGCGGCTCTTGTCTGGCATTCATGCTGGGGGGGGATCCCATGGGGGCTGCGCCCATGGGACGGCTCCGGCGGAGGAGGTCGCTCTCCCTGCACGCCGCTGTGCCCGGGATGCTCATCCGCAGGAGTGGTGCGTCCAAGCGAGGCAGAAGCTCCAGACCTGCATTTAATCCTCCCCACGAGTGGGTTGCTTTAATCTCACCGAGCAGTTTATATTGTAGGTTATTAAAAGCGCTTTGTGCCCACACTGGGAGAGACCTGGGCTGCTCCCAGGGAAGCCGCTGCCTCCCCGCTGCCCGCCCTCTCCCGCTCCTGCCTGGGGATGGAGTTTCTGATGTCCCGTGAACAATGTTTTCCTGGTCTGTCCCTTTCCAAATCACGAGCTGCACTAGTGTGAGCCGGCATCAGGTTTTTGAGGTGAGCAGGGGCTGGCTGAACCCCAGCCCTCCCCGCTGGGCGCCCGTCAGGCCGAGCCAGGGCTCCCCAGAGCCCCCGGCCGTGGAGCACGGCTGCAGCCCCGCAGCTGCGGGCTTTCTCAAAGGGGTGAAGCAGCACCGGTGCGGTGTTCCCACCTGGAGCACCGGGAACTGCGCACCCGGTGCGGTGTTCCCACCTGAGGGTGCAGCAGGAGCACCGGGAACTGCGCACCCGGTGCGGTGTTCCCACCTGAGGGTGCAGCAGGAGCAGCCTCATCCTGCAGCCCTGTAATCCCCTGGTGCCCCTTTGCCCAGCCTAGCTGAGCTAAGGAGAAAATGTGCTTGGTTTAATGACAAGACTTTGATATTTCCAGTCCTAACCTTCCTGTAAAACAGCAGCTTCCAGACAGGTGAGCTGGTCAGCCGTGCCTAATGTAGATTGATAGCAGATCAGCTTTTCTGTCTTAATTTGCTTATGACCTAGAGAATTAGCGGAGAGGATCTGTTATCCTGCCAGTGCACTAATGACTCCTGCAAGAGAAGGGCTCCCCAGGGAAGGAGTGGTATTTGCTAACCTTTCCCTGGCTCACTTTGCATAATAGCACACTCCTCCAAATGTCCTCAGCGTGACTGGCTATTCCCCTTCTCCTTCATTCTGCGTGGTATTTTACTTTTTCAATTTCAAGAATATTGCACAGTAAGAAAAGGTGCTGAATTCCTCGTGTCGCTCATCTCGCACCTCTCTTCGGAGGCTATTCTTAGCTGCGCCATTGGTTTAGGAATTCAAAGGGAGGCACTTTTCTTCTTCAAGGTCTCCAAAGATTTCCTGTATCCATATGTCCAGATAGAAAAGAAAAACAACCTGAAATCTGCCTGCCGGTCTGCCCTTACAATACACTGATTTTCTTCAAAATACATTGCAAGGCTGCGTGCAGAGGACAGAGACCCTTTCCAGGGGACATTTCTGAAGGCAAGTGAAACACATGAGCACCACGCCATGCCGAGGACCGGGCAGGACACTCGCCATCCAAATGAACAACGCAACGGCACAAAATACCGCGGACATCCAAGAAGTGAGTGCTGGGGTCTCGCTAATAAAAACTGACTTCTGGCTTTGCTTGTGAAAGGAACTTGAAAATTCCCCCTGATAGTCCAGAAACCCTCTTTTTAGTGTAATAAAGAAAGAACATTTTGCAAGCTTACGATATTTCTTAGGCTAAGGTTTAGTCACCGCAAGAACATTTCAGCCAAGTAAACTGTCTAAGAAGAAATAAATGAGGGCCACGGCTCCGGGTGCAGCAATCGCACGTCCTAAAGGCAAAGCCTGGCGTGAGCGGGAGGTGTCAGGATGCTTCAGGATGCCTCGGCACAGCAGGAAAGGAGCTCGGCAGCCGGAGCTGGCCACCAAGGCAGCCGTGCATGGCTCCGGGGCAAAGCAGGGCTTGTGGCCACGGGGGTTGCCCGGCATGTCCCGGAGTAGCCCTGCGGGAAATGGGGGAGCCACAGCCAGCGATTCCCTCTGCAAAGACCTGGCCCAGAGAGCTCCTCCTTGCCATCACCGGCACATCGCCAGGGCTGGTCCAGCCCGAGCCGGGCACGATGGCCCCATGTACGGCTGATACGGACGGCTGGAGTCCCGGAGCCCCAGCAGCTGCCCTGCTCCTGCTGCCAGCGGTGCAGCTAAAGAGCTTGAGGAAAAGTGCTGGGGAAGCTCTTTCCTAGGATGTGATGTTGATAAATGACCCGTAGGAGCCTCTAAAAAGGTTTGTAATATCCATCTTGAGGACAAAATCCGTGGCTCCCCAGGCTGTGAGTGCTGTTGCTGCATTTGTTTCGACAGCGTGGGTTTGGGGTTTGGGTTCTTTTGAATAATAAGCTTAACCTTTTGCATGTTTGATTTCATGCACTGCTCAAATACCTTGCCAGGAAAAATAATGGCCCTGTTCAGCTCAGTGTAAACAGGTAGCGCTGAGATTTTCTGAATTAAGTTAAGTACCTTTGGTAATTCAAGAATAAACGTATGCTGGGCCAGGACAGCAGGTTACCCAGCAAATGCTGGAAAAGAAGTGGAGTCTCATAATCTGCAGCTACGGGACCAGGAATCCAATCTGAAGTTGTACCACCTCAATTGTTTGGGCATGACTTCGTGTTCCCAGGCTATGCAGGTTAATGCACAGCTGGAGAGCAAAAACTGTCATGCCTGCATAAACCTGAAAGTAAATAAAACCTGGTGCTGATCTGCTTTTGGTTTATGCGTTGCAGAAGCCGTGTCTGCACCATCACGGGCTGCGGCAGGAGCTGGCAGGGCCCCAGGGGAGGCTCTGCCCGAGCCGGCGGTGGAGAGATGGGGTCACTCCTCCCCTGCTGCTCCCGCCGAGCCTCTGCCCCAGCACCTCGGCATTTATTCGTCTGGCTACACACGAGCGCGAGAGCGAAGCCGGTGTCTCTGCACGTGCGCGGCTCGCTCGCTGCCCATGCACGGTTTCCCACGCAGCGGCTGTCAGAAGTCTCTCACCCACCGTGTCTTGGCGCGGGAGCCCGGAGGATGGAGCAGCCGCGCCACTGGGGATGGCGACGCAGCGAGGAAGGCCTGCAGGCATCAGCCCTCAGCTCGGGCTTCCTTTGCTGGGGCTTTTTTAACCACCAATCAGCCAGGTATTATTCTCCAGTGAGTTCAATCCATCTTTCCGAGAGGGCTGTGTGGCATCCAGCAATAGGACAAAGTGGGTGATTACTTTTTTGTGCTCTCCGTGATAAGAAAGAGCCGGTGAGAGGCATACAGCCTCACTTAGAAAGGATGAAGCCATTCACAGGCTGAAGTTAAAAGAGTGTGAAGAAAGATAAGGAGCTAAAATGAGAATGCAATGAAGGTAGCAGCCTCAGCGCAGACAAGTAATCAACAGAAATTCATTAGCTTGTCAGGCACAGGCCATGGGAGCGGAGTCAGGAGCCCAAAAAGGTTGAATGCAATCGCTAGTACTGAACCAGAGCAAATGGAAATTATTTCTCCTTCTCTTCTTTGCAGAAGAGGGAACTGCTGCCTGTCCACTGCGTAGCAGAGACCTGCATCGCTCCTCTGCTTGGAAATGGCCCTGCCCAAGGTCCCGGCGCCCACGGACCAAACTCAGCGCCCCTGCGAGGAGCTGGGTGCCGGGGCAGGCGGCAGCGGGGAGGCGGCAGGTCGGAGCACATCGCCGCGGGGAGCCCTCTGCCCTGGCACGGTCGGACCCGCTGGAAGAGCGGGCGCAGCAGACCTGACTCCCGCCGAGCTGGTCCACCGCAAACCCTCCTCCCGGGATGCAGCACTCCAGCCAGGTAGGACAAAATGATGAGAAATTAATTAAGTAATTATGCTGCCGCACTGACCTGGCCACGTGGGGCGAGCCTGTCTTGCTCAGGGTAGGCGGGAGCTGGCTCTGCCGCAGACGTTGGCCCGGCTGAGGCGCCGGGGCTGGCTGGCAGGGCCGGGCAGGCTGCAGAAACGCAGGTGGCACAGCCTGTGCCGGCGAGGAGCAGGGAGGCACCGGCTGATGAAGATATCCAAGCGCTGCGGTGCCCGGCGGGTCGCACCGGCACACGTTCCCGGTCCCCTCCCTCCAAAGCAGCTGCTCTGTGCTCACCGCAGCAAAGCTCCTGCATTTTCCACCCGTGGGGTGGGTGCCGTATGAACGGGGATGCTGAGCTGAGTTTGACCAAGCTGCCGCCGTCACTTCATGTGACAGGCGTGCGCGTACACATTCCTGATCCAGCCAGCCTCCCTGCAAACCCACCGCTCTCCTCGCCTTCAACAGGAACGCATTAATTACCCTGACAACACAGGAGAAGTGCCAGCAGGTGCAGCTATCACCATTATAAGCTGCCATTTACGTGTGTTTTCATTTCTACAGCTTCTTGCCATTAAAAGCCCGTAATTAAGATAATTAGAACAAAGACATTTGCCTTGTAATCAGCATATATTTCAAAAAGATATTTTAATTCACAGGCGAAAGTTGTTAACTTATTGTTTAAATAATGTTATATATATTAACAGTATGCTAGTGGTGCCAGGGAAGCGATTCTAGATCCCACTCATTTAGGGTATTTATGATACTAATTTCTTTTTTAATCCCTTTCAATTTGATGAAGACACATCAAACCTCCAGGAAACGCCAGAGTAGATTTCAGATCGTCCCTGGTCCCCAGGTAAGGCAGGACTGCACGGTGGGGAGCGGAGCTGCGCCACGTCAAAGCCCTGCATTTGTGGTGGCTGGGATCGCTCTTGCAGGGGCCGTGGGAAGGGTCTTTACAGAGGTACAGCTGGGTCAAGGCACTGCGGTGATATCCTACAGCACGAGCTTCGGTAGCCTCAAATCTCTCCAAAATGCTAGAGAGAGAAATTCTGGCGCTGGGAATTGATTTCTCACTTTACCTGTGTCAGAGGCTGTTCAAAATAGCTGCTGTCAGCATCCAAGAGTCAATGCGTGCCGGCACGCCGGTGGTGGGAGGCGGGAAGGGGCTGGCTGCCCGTCCTGCCCTCGTCTTCCCCTGCTGAAGGAACCGGGGCATCCCGCAGCGTTTCCCACACCGCTCTCCATCCCCAGCGCCCGGGGCCAGCCCCGCAGGCAGCTGCCCTCGCCCTGCCTCCAGCCTCGTGCTTGCAAAGGCGTCCTGCCCAAGCGTGCCTCCGTCCCGCTGGACGGGGCCGTGCAAAACAGGCGGCATTGCCTGGCAGGCTTTGCCACGCTCCTCCTCTAGACCCAGAAACTGCGTTTTTCCCCCAGCAGCATCTTTGCGGAGGTTTTTTGAAGTGACGTTGTCCCCGTGAAGGTTGGTGTCACCCCAGCAGTGGATGCGCGGAGCCACCTGCCTGGGAGGTGCCTGCGGCCGGGCTCCTGCCGGGAAATGGAGGGATGGCGTCACGACGTCCCTGTGCCAGCTGCCGCGTACCGAGTGTCCGCTCCTGTTCACCTGACAGTGATATATAACACAATGCACCTACCCTCAAGGGCTCTCTGCAGCTAGCAGCCCTTCATTTCCCAGGTTTAAAAATAGCTACAGGCATTATAAACAACCTTGCGCGGAACATGACTTAAAACTTGTTTTTCATCCTATCTGTGCTCCTTGTGGGAATGAACGCTCTTATCTCCTCCTGTCTGCGCTTGGTTTACTGCTCTGTGCAGGAGGAACACGAACAATACGGCACATCCAGCACCCGGCCTCGCGTAAAGGAAATGATCTATTTATTTCTTTCTGCTTCTACGATGCTCCAAGTTCTTCAGGGGCCCCGAGATGAAGCAGCAGCTCAGCAGCCACCAGAGAATCGCTTGGAGCCTGTTACCTACCAGGCAGTAGCTTTCAAAAAAATCTGCTTACAGAGGACAGACTTTGGCTCTGTCTCAAGCGCTCCTTCCACATCCAAGGTCTGTCTGGCAGCCTCCACGTTAATAAACACTTGCACATTAGCAGTTGTGAAGTTTTTATCCTCTGCTAAAAAGGTATGAATTATGCAGCAGGGAAGTCGCTGAGTTAGTGGTGTATAAATCGTTCAGCGGCACCAGCGCCGGCTCGCCCGCAGGTATGCCGTGCAGAGCTGTAACGAACCCCGGCGTGCTCCTGCCTCTGCCAGCCCGACTCCGGCTGCCTGCAAGTCGGCGCACGGGCTCCTGCTCCGGTCTGGTGCCTCCCAGTTCCCAGGCCTGTGAAGTCTGTGGGCATGTCTGGCTCTGCTCTCCGCTGGGAAGGGCACGGCTGCCCCGCGGCTCCGCGCCCCTGCGCAGCGCAGGTGCTGCCGGGCGCGGGCCCTACCCTTGCCGTGCCACTCGGCCTCGCTGCGCCTGCTCGCAGGGTTTTCCCCAGCGAGGGATAAATTATGAAATCCAGAGTCACACGATTTTGCTGTAATAAGGCATTTTCTGTAATGCTTCAGATGCCTTCATTTCATCACCGCACATGAAAGCTCTTCAGTGATGGTTTTAAGCCTGGAAATAGGTTTTGTGTTCGAGGGCTTGCCTGTGCACTGCGTGCTGGCACGTTCCTGCAGGCGCTCACCCACGTGCTACAGCTATCAGCAGCACTGCCTTCCCAACCTTGTTTCTTAAATCAGCTGCTATTTACGCTTTGTTTAAAGCTCTCCGCAATAACTTGAATGTTGCAGTGTAAAGGCTTCTTATTTATTATTTGGCAGACAGTTGGAGTCTGTTAAAAGTCCAGTTGCAAATGAGATATGGGAAGACTGGGCTCTTTGCAGAAGCCTTCCTCCTCAACAGATGAGACGGGAGCGGGAGAGAGGACTCCTGCGCCCCGAGGCACTGACCCGGGCCGGAGGGACGAGGATTAACCAAATTAACTTCAGTAGCATACAGGGCTGTGCCCCATCTCCCAGGTCCTGTTACACCGCTCACACCCACACTGCTCTCCTGCTTTATGCACCCAGTAAATCCTGAAAGATTTGCTTGTTTGCTTTCCTTCCCTTTTTTCACATACAGCCTCTAACCAGCCACCTGCCTGGCTACTGCTCTATAAGGGATTTTTACTGGTGTGATGTATATTTTTGAATTTTCCACTTATTATTAGAAGAAATCTTCCCATGAAATAATTCAGGAGTGGAAGAGATGGTGAGGAAACTGCTGCTACAGAACAGCCCCGGCCACTGTCTCCAGGCTCCTGTGGGCTGAAGGAAAGCTACAAATGAGCAACAGGCAAACAGTTTTACATAGTTTTATTTTCTTCTAGCACCGCTATGATCTATGAGCTGTAACAGGCAGATCTTTCCAAAGCAGCTATAATAACTCACAAATATTTATGATGCTTAATCACGAGGCAGCAATGGTGCAGAGGCAATAATACCCGACGCGGTTGCGATGCACTGGGCTTGCGTCCCTGGCGTGGCCAGGACGGGTCTGCTCCTTGTCCTGCACAGGGCACCCTCCTGCTTTCCTGCTCCTTGTCCTTCTCCTTCCCACAGCTGCTGAGCACGAGTGGCGGCGGTTGGAGTAAGACCACGCGTGTGAGAGCAAGAGCAAGCATGGGCCGGGCGGGAGGAACGTCCTGGGGGACGCTGGCAGGTCCCCAAATCGCTGCCTGAAGACGGGCAGGGAGAGGAGCTGCCCTTGCGGAGGGCTCCTTGAGCACTGCTGCGACCCAGCTGAAGGGCTGGGTTGTTCATTCCCGGTCTCCAACCACGGTGATACGAGAGCAAGGCGCCAGCTTTCCTGCATCCCAACAGGATCTGCAGCTTTCGTCTTGCTTCTCCCCTGGTCCTGGCGAAACACTGCCTTCAGCAGCAAGGGAGGCGCCGTGCACGGCCAGGGTGTCTGCACCACCTGGGTAAGGGGGACAGAGGTGTCGGTGCATCCAGGGGTGGGGGGGTCCCTCGCAAGGGCTTCTCGGAATCTGATGCCTGCACCCGGGTGCTCTCACAGCCCTGGTCCCTGCAGCTCCCGTGCTGCTACAGAGCATCGGCTGTGCATCAGTTAGGCAGAGCAGCAGGGCGACACAGGTCCTCCTCCTGTGTAAGAAAATTAGCCGTGACTCCGCGCTGTCAGCTGAGGCTGAAGTGTCTTTGTTGAGATGGCAATTGAGCAGCAGTGGCGTGGAAGCGATGAGGATGCTTTGGTAACCAGTCCTTTCTGGTTACCAAATGAGTATTCAGTTAGGAAAGCACTTTAAGGGTTTTCACTATGTCACCAGCGTGCACATCGTGCCCCTTTCCTCTGCTGGTCTCCATAAATACAGCATGGGCCCGTTTGTAAGAGCAGTTAGCTGAACGGCAAGTTTCTCTTCTTCTGCCTCCTTTTACCCGAAGTCATTCCCGGGAGTTCGTGCCCGTGCCAGCAGCGCTGCCTCTCACTTTATGTGCTTCCCACAGTTACTGCGCATGGCTGGCAAGAGTCAGGCCTTAGCAGTAAAGAGCCCTGTCTATTTTGGGGTGGCTGAAGCCCTCTCCCAGGGAGAGGCTCTGTCCCCGTCAGCCGGGCTGCCAGGTGACGGACAAGATGCTCTGCTCATCCCATCTCACTCAGGCTTGTCTCCCACAAAACCAGCCACCGCGGGCTGTTGCTCCCCCTTAGCCTGCTATCTCCCAGCCAGGAGGCTGCGCTCTGGGAAAAAACCCACTGCTGTGTTTTTCTGTGCAAGCCAATCCTCTGAACCTGATTCATGGCACCAGGCAGCATTTGACGTGAACCTGCAGTTAATTACATGTTCTTGCTAAAAATAATTGAGTAGCCTAAGTTCTGATCGCTGTAATTGCATCCTAATGAATTTATGTGTCAACTTGTTATGTGCAACTTCAGTGTGTTCTGTAAATACCAAATTAAGTTCATCGTTCAGTCTCCAGGCACCCGGAGCACAGGTACTCTGCAGCCAGCCGACTTCACGAGCCGAGAAGGATGCAGAGCAGTCGCCGCTGTCCCTGCTCCTTGGCAGCGCTCCAGCCCCAGGCCGGGCACAGCCGCCTCGCCGAACAAACCCAGAGCAGCGGTGCAAACGTGCGGGAAGTATAAACAGCACAACAGCTCAGGGCGGCCGCGCTGAGACGGCTCAGGGTCCTCGCTGTGGGCTCGTCCTTGTCCCAGGTGCTCAGCCGAGAGGAGGGCTCAATGCCGGACCTCGCCAGGGACAGATTTGGGCTCCGCTGGGCAAACAGCGGGACGCGGGCTCCAGTCACAGCCCCGTGCTGGGCACGCTCTGCCGCCTGCCCCGGCTGCTAACAGCTACCGGCTGCTAGCAAAACGCTGCTGGTGCTCTGCCGGCACGTGGAAGGGGTTCCCAAGCTACAAAACCAGAAATTAACCCAGAGAACAGAAATGTGTAATCCTGTTGGCTTCAGTGAGACTTACAAGCAAATAGTGCCGTTCATTATTAATTGTTATGATTGAACAAGACCAAAATCCCTACCTGTGCTCATGAAGGAAAGAGAAGCTTCAGCAAAAGTTACCGAAATGATGCCGTGCTCCCATAATGGCTCTTTACAGAACATAGCTTATTGTCATTGTTTTTCACGTTTGCTACCAAAATACCAGCTACAGCTCTCCTACAAAGCTGTGCATGTTAGTTAACCTCATTAAATCCTAAAGGATTAGTCAGCTGTTCCTCAACCACAGAACTGTTAGGAAACATCTAAAGCTCAAAGTTACGTGGCTTGGAAAGTGATTTTCTAATACGCAAACTTCAAAGGAATTTTGAAATCCTGCAGCGTAAGGGAGACAGACTAACGTTAATCCACTGGAGTGCTGCTTAATGGCCTGTTTAATTTTTGTCTTGCTAGGTCTGTATAAGCAGCTGCACATGAAGGCTGCCTTGCGATAAGCAGGGCTTCAGCTTCACCGCCGGGCGCCGCGTCCCCCGTGTACCGCCCCGCGCATCACACGCGGCTGTCCTCTCCCCCATGGATGACAGCGTGCACAGGTACCGGGGGCCGTGCTGCTGTGGCCTCTCGTAGGCACGCACGGACACAGACCCACCTGGGGAGGGTCTCCCCCGGGCCCACTGGTGGGTGATGGGGAGCATGGGGAGCCTGTGCCTGGCCAGGCTGGTCCCTGTCGCGGCTGCAGAGAGGCTGGCTCACGGTCGGAGCGGGCGCACGTTCCGCTCAGCGATGACTGCGTGCTGCCAGTGCCGGTGGGTGCCCGGGGTCCGCGGGGAGCCGTGCCGGGACAGGCAGCCTGCACCTCCCGAGCCCACCCCGCTCCCCTGCGCCAGGGCTGCTCCTCCCGCTGCCCGTGCAGCGTATGGCATCGGGAACCCATCATCGTGCAGGCTGTGTGGGGACTGCCCTAACTCAAATAAATAACGTTATTAACTGTGAAGTAATGAAGGAATTAAACACACTGCATTTTGAGAGCACAAAGCACCAAAACCCACAAATTAATTAAGCTTCACAGCCCCCCTGTGAGACGCAAAGGTAATTGCTATGTTCGCAGTGCATGTGGGAAAAGAGAGAAAGGGATTTGTTGTGGCGGTAGAGCCTCTGTAACGTAAGAGCAGAAGCACAAGTGGCATTTCAGCCCCGAGAAGCCCCTCCTGCCTCACCTACGTCTCCTGGGGCTGACAGGGAGCTGGAAGAGCGGGGCTTGCGCGCTCCCGTGCTGTGCCAAGCCGGGACAGGTATCCCTGGCTCTGGCCCCATCCTGCTGCTGAGCCCCGCCGAGCCCCGCAGGGCCGGGGCAGAGCTGCTGCTGCCCACTCTGCCCCTACGGCGTTGGCCACGCTCTGCCAGGGCGCTTGGCCACGGCACAGCGAATCCTGGGTTCTCCACTTGTAAGTGTCGGAGGATGTCGGTGTTATGGAGACAGCCAGCAGTGGCAGTCAGCGAGCCAGGCTGAATAATGTATTTGCTGGTATGTTATCAGCTGAGAAACCTGTTAGTAATAAAAATACATGAGAAGAAGCAAGAGGACATGAATGTTTAAGTGGATGAGGGCATCCTCTAGGATACCCACATCTCTGCCACTTAGGCTGGCCCAGCGTGAGTGGAGACGAGCGCTCCCCGGGCGTCAGACGCGCCGAAACGCTGCCGGAAGGCAGCGTTTCGGCGCGTCTGACGCCCGGGGAGCTAGGCAGCATTTCGGCACATCTCCTCTCCGGCATGCAGCCCTCGCAGAATCTCCGAGGCACGGCTCTGCAGCTTTCCGGCACCCGTACCGCCTCGCCAGCGCGCTCCTTGGCTTTGCGCCTTTGGTGAGCCTCCGTAGCGCTTCTGCGCGTCCTTGCTACATCTTATTTCATTCACCTGATAATGAAAGGCACCGTATCATGGTCTGGAGACCACCAAAAGACCCTGGCAGTTGGACTCGATGATCTTAAAGGTCTTTTCCAATCTAAATGATTCTAAATGATTCTATGATTCCCGACCCTTATGTTGATAACAGTGCCTGAGCCTGCAGGGGCCGTCTACCAACAGGTCACTCTCTTTTTCCTTTTCTTGCTTAGTGAAGCTGGTTTTGAGGACTGGCACTGAAAAATGGAGAACTGTGTACTCCACCACACTGTCCTTCACAGTGAGGTCGAGCCAAGCTGGGGAAGCTGAGAACTGATATCTGTAAAACAGATCCATCAGCAAAGAAAGAAGAGTTCCTGCTTTCTGAGAGGGAAATTAATTTTGACATCTTAATTATAAGTCAGAGGAAAGGTTGGTGCTGGAATGGTGAGCTTTGAAGATTATTATATTGTCATTATTCATTAATGACTACAAAAGGCACTAGCTCCAAATGATAATGGTAAAGTATAATGGGAAACCTATGAAGCTTCTATTATATCCCATTTACTCCAAAAGAGTCCTTTGCTATTAACTTGATAACAAAAAGCAGAAGTACTAATCAGGTTTCGGTCTACAGTGACATGTATTGCTGTATAAACACTGCCAGGAAAAAAGAACCTAGAAAATCTGTCTCACTGTGTTTAGAGCAATAATCTTAAAACTGAATTAAAACAGAGCAGGACTTCCAGAATTATGGATGTGGTAACGTAGTGGTGGTATTTTTGTCTGGCCGATATGGCTGGGCATAGGGAGGAAGGGAGAAAAAGAATGACTTGGAGAAAGGTGTCTCGCCAGTGCTCTTTGAGGAACAGTGGCATTTGTAAATGGCCTCTCATTCTGAGACTGCCTCTTAAACGTGCTGAAAACCATGGGGAAATGGAGAAACCCGATCTAGGGACCAAACGCGGTGCAGTGGAAAGACGACTATGTCTCAGTTAGTGGATGCTCAGCATTGCACCTCGCAGCAAGATTGCCATGGCAGCCACGGAAAATAAGGAGACCTTTATTGCTCGAGTGCGGGGAGGTCTGGGCGAGCTGCGACAGCAGCCGCTTCCAGCCCTGCTCTGAGGGGCGGGAGGCGGCTGGGGACGGGGTCCCCTGGGTGCCGCAGGCAGCACCCGCTCGGCAGCTGGGTCCCCGAGAGCCCCGGAGCGCGGCAGCGAGCCGCTGTCCCCTTGCAGAGGGTTCCGCGGGGGGCGAGCGGTCTTGTGCTCGAGCGGTGCTGGCCACCCGGGGTGGCAGCCTGGGATGGGCTTTGCTGGTGTAACCCTTGGGGTCCCTTTCCCACCACCTCGTGCTCCTGCCATTTGCTGGGGAGCAAAACAGAGGGGCCAGAAATCTCTCTACAGATTTCCTCTGAACCCTGGGTATATTTTTTGCCAAGTTCTTCAGCTATAGCAGCAATACCCGGATGACCCCTCCCTTGGGGGGAAGTCTGTTCTGTCAGAGTGTGTTATTCGATTTTGTGTACTAAAATGTAAATGAACTTAAACTCGCTGTAAGAAGCTTAATTCAATATGAGCTGTAATTACTGCTGGGGCTGTAAAAAAAAAGCTTTCTTTAAAACTTTTATCAAAGTTATTTTGTGTTATTATTGCTTTCTGTGATGTGTCTGGATTTTCCAAACAGCAAATAATTCTGCACTTATCTTGGTTCCTTTGATAATACTTTCTATGACAGATCTACTGAGACTCTAACTACATTATTAACATTAAAAAAGGAAGAATGGGGACAATCTTTTCTAAATAAGCCTTAAAAACCCTTGCATGCCATTGCTGCTGCTTAAATACTAGTCATGGAAAGACAAGAAATGTATTAATCATATAGCTTTGTACAGAGTAATGTAACCAGATAGGAATTATCATGTTGCTAGGAATAACGAATGCAGCCATCCTTCTTCACCTGCGCATTTGTTTGCTCAAATGAGGCTTTCTGAGATGTTAGTGCAGTTGGAAGAGATCCTTGAAGTGACAAAGCCAGCTACGTGTACAATAGCAGCAAAACAAAAGGCCGGTTGTGTTGGGCTGAAATCGCACCTCGGACACGGGGCAGCGACCCCCGGAGAAGGTGGACGCACACGCTGCAGCTCGCAGACGCAGGCAACCAGTTCTCCTTCCAAACAGGAGGGGCAGGAGATGTGTTTTTCTGGTCCCAACACTCCATTGCTCCTCCTTCGTCCTATTTTCTAGAAGTAAAGAAAATGGTTAGTGTGTTGTTGCAGCTCAAACCCCCTCTCGTCCCTGATGGCTCCTCTTTCAATAGGATCGGTGTAACTGGAGAGGGCAGGATAGCATCTCACCCCTCCGTCACTGCTTCAAATCCACCTTCGTTGCTGTGATAGAAATAGCTTCTCTCTGAAAGACAGACTGTAGTACGGCCTGCAAGTAACTGAAGGACTCTCGGGGTCCCAGAAGGCAATGGCTTACAGGAGTGGGCATCTGCTCTCAAGAAAGTGGATTTTCCTTCTGCGTTCTCCAGGGAAGTTCGACTGTGTTTGCACACAGAGTGCCTGTAGTGCTGCTGCATGAGTTTGGTCCGCTCCCCCTTGTTTCCCCAGCTGCTCACGCAGCCGATACCCAGTTAGGAGAGGGAAAGTGACTGGTGAAAAGGAGCAGGGGATTACATTTATCAGGCAGAGACTGGGATAGGCTTTTGGACCATGTCAGCTACCCCAAATCCCTGTGAACAGGGCTATAAAACTTGACAAGGCTGCTACAGATATTTCAGATCCTATTAAAGATGTAAAACCACTGACAGAGCTGAACCGCTTACAGATGCTAACTCGGCTGCTGGTGAAGTAGGCTGACACCAGGGAGAGGGTTCAAGCAAGGGATTTTAGTGGGTGATGATCAGAAACACACCCCAACGGAGAGAAATAGCTGAATTGATGAACATGGTGAAACATCATCAAACCAACAGCTTCTCCTGTTTCTGATAAATGGTCTAAATAATGCACCAGAAGTAGTAGTTCAAACTGTAGTTGAATTTGATTTGTTTTAGGTGAGCTCTAAAGAGTAAATATTTGCAACAGGTAATTCTGTTCCTATGAATGATTATGGATTGACAGACAAAAAGTCCTCCCTCCAGTACGCAAGTAGACAAACAAACAAGCCTAGCTTGAAAGAGCAAGAAACCAATCCTTTTTCTCAATTCCTAAATTGTCTGGTTCGAGTCAAAAGGTTCAAGTTCTGAGCTGGCAGTAACCTAAACAACACAGCACACGGAAGTGCTGAGGAGTAAAGATTCGCCTCAATAAACCCAGCATGCAGCAGGCTTCGGAAGTGTTCAGCTCTGGGGGCACCCGCTGCAAACCGCCTGGTCTTTGCCAGTAAGTCTTGCATGCAGAGGAGAGTTGGCCTGTGACGCTAGGGTTGCATCCTATTGTCAGCACAGCGATTGCCAGGTAACGAATTCAGGAGCAGCGATGCATCCTCTGCACGGACGCACGGGAAGGAGGAGAGGACTTCTGCTGTGGCGGAGTAAGGGCCTACGATCAAAGCCTTGTGGCTACTTGTGAGACAGTGCCAGTGCCTCAGCACGGCAAAGGGGGGACACCGCCCCTCAGTGATGCAGAAGGGAGAGCGCCAAACGGCGGGACCAGCGGAGATCAGGTCAGTTCTCACAAAGAGCTGGGATGTGCGTTCATTTCCCGAACGCGCCCTGACCGCAAACACCCAGATGACCTTTACGAGCAGTCGCCGCCACCACAGCCCCCTGCAAACGCTCCCCTGGCCCTGCCGCACTTGCGTCCCTGCTGCCCGAACCCCTCAGTCCTGCTTGCCTCCCCGAGCCACATCAGAGCATCCCACTGGTTTTCTCCAGCCTTGATTTTTCTGCAAAGCACTAAGCTCTAGATCTAGACTTAAATGCTCCATTACTACTTTTAGGCTCTAAATCCAATACATAGACTTCAAACCCATGCTTAGCTGTGATTCTGTATGACTGCGTGACTCTCTCAGTTCACGGTTTGACTGGGCCTTTATCCCCACTTTGCATTCATCGGCGTCTGCAGTGCTTGATCACATTGCATTGCAGGCGTTTCGTGTGCGTCCCAGAGCGAGCGGCTGAGGGGTATTTGCATAGGCTGCTTCTTTATTCACTTTGACAAGTCCTCTTAGTTCATCTTGTTAACTCTTCTACAGAAAGCTACAGCAGCAACCAACCGCGCTTGCAGCAGGCATACATGGAGCAATATCTCTGTAGTTGCTTTTTTTTTTTATTCTGGAAGTTTTGACTCTTGAGGGTGAGCTGCAGAGGAAACAGCCAAGTAGATGAAAAGTGCTTGAGAGCATATGACTGCGTGCTCCGTACACATCTGCGTTACAACTGCTGATGGAAGTTATTTCCCCTCTTTCGGCGGTGCCTTGTTTGTTGTTCTCTCACCCCATTTTTTTTTTTTTTTTTGCCAGCTTGAGGATAACTAAACACTGCTGTCATTGCGCAAAGCAAGTACAACACAGGTCAGGAGCAGACTCATCAGTTGTCCAAGCTTTTAACCTGTTGGCAGGTGCTTGCGTCAAGCAAGCAAACCATTCGGTGTCTTTTTATTGTTTCATATTCTCCACTGCAGGGATCTGCCTAGACACAGCCTCCTTCCGCGGAGGTTTCTTTCGTTTTATGAGCATTAGTTTAAAGGAATTTGTGGTGTTTCAGGTATGAAATATTGTTGAATGTGCAGCTGGGAAGTTGAGGCATACAGAGGATCTGACTTGAATTAATTTACTGTAAAGGCTTGGTCAAAACACAGTAAATTCCCAGACCAGCGCTCCTGCTGTTTGAAAATTTTACATGATTATTTATGAGACATGCAATACCTATCATATGCAATGATCGCTAGTTAATATCTGCGTTGCTCAAGGGTGGTTTTTATTTGTGGAAGCGGGGCAGAGAGAGGAGAGGAGGACATTATGCTGCGTGAATGCTATTCTTGCCGGTATTGCCTCTCGTTTGCATGCCGCGGCGATGCAGGTATTAAATAGAGGCAGATTTACGGAGCAGCTTTGTATCGGTGAAGCATTCATTGATACTGAGCTACAGCCTGCTGGGGCTGATACGTTCTCCGTTCCCGGGTGAGGAGTCCAGGCACCAGGGCTTAGTCAGTCCAGGTTGACACAGATCTCTATTAAGACGTGGGTTTATTCTCTAAGCTTTTTTGGAGCTTGACGAAATTCCCTGGTAAAAGCTGCTTGCATGGCAGCTCTTGCTCCTGTACAAGTTAATTTATGACGTGCTTAAAAGTTTGCCTTCAGATAACTGTATCTTAGGGTCACACAATTTTCAAATAGCCGGTCCTGGATGTGTCTGCCCACAGAACAGCAAGTGCCTGGCTTTGAACCACTCTTACCCAACCGTGATTTTTTTATGCTTCCTTAGAGGCACGTAGCTTACTGAATAATTTGTTACCCGTGTTTGAGATGAGCGCTTCTGTTAGGGAGGAAGGCTGTGCCTACTGCTCCTCCCTGGCAACTATTTTTGTTTTCAGTTAATGCAGTGCAGTCAACCATCGCCGCTGGTTCTCCCAAAAGCTTTAACAGCGTTGTGGTCAGGTAGCACTGCTGTGAGACAGCCGGAGCTCCTGTGTGCCCAGTCGCTGGGAGGGTAGGAAATGACACACTTGTACACATACAAACGTCTGCACATTGCTCTGTGCTGGTGCAACTTGCTTTCATTTCATCCTCGCTGAGGATGGAATTGTTCTTATTTTGTGTGCGTACGTGTTGCGTATTTTGCCTCTGTGTGGGTCTCTTCCCGTAAAGCACAGGACTGATGAACGGCATGTAGCACAGACCGCGGCATCGCCAGTGCTGGGCGCTAGGAGAAGGACTTTGAAGGAGTCCAAACATAACGCCACAATTCCCTTTCTTGTCCTCTCTGAGAAAGCGTGTCTTCACGCTCTAATTAAACAGCAGTCTGACATGTTTTTGCTGTTTTGATTGCCTTTGAACTTTGGCAGTGTGATAAACAAACTTTGCTTCCCTGCCTACCACGAAGTTGCACTGCCTTGAAGCAGTTTCTTTCCTTAGTTCTGATGTGGCAGAGCTCAGCACCCTGTTTTCGTGGCATCTGTACACGTGCTGATGTCAAGAGCAGAGAGGGACGGCAGCTGCCATGGCACGACGGGTGATGAACCGGAGATGCTGGAGCACTGATGTCTCTTTGATGGCCCCTTTTAGCTCGCTGAGGTTTCAAACGCTAGCGCTCCATAACCACGCAGCTCTTCACACCTCAGGAGGCTGGGGCTGGTGGCGGTGCAGAGCACGTTCCTTCTGAGCACTGCGAGGTGGTGCAGACGCCTCACGGGTCTGTGAGCTGCAATGAGTAATCAGAAGGAAGGAAAGCAGGACAAACGTACTCGTCGTCATGTGGCATAAATGAGAATTAAAATTGTCCGTCAGTTCCCCAGCAGTTTGTTGACGTTTCAAAGTTTGCTCCTGACAGAACAATAAAGCAGGTCCTGGGGGGTGAGGTGTGCTGCGTGGGTGGGCTACCCCAAAAGAGCACGGTGGCCTGGGGGGGCTGCCCACATCTCCAGCAATGTCCACCCCTGCAGGGTGCGGCGACCCCGGCAGAGGTGACACCGGGGAGCCCAGGGCAGGGCCCCAGGGAGCCCTGCGGGCTGCGGCCACCGTCTGAGAGAGGCTTCGCACATCTACGGGATTTGCACGTGGCACCAGTGCATCCACAGCCCGGGGACTGAAGGGGAGGGAGGGGATTAGCGAATGATGCTGAGAAAATAAATATCTTCAACACCACTATTTACTCTCTCAGAATACAATGAGACTGAAAGGTAAACGTGCAGCTCCAGAAGAGAATTATATACAACGTACAACTAACCTGCACATCTCACTGGCATCGTGGAGGTGGGGAGCTTCATAAAATTTACAAAGGATTAGGCAGCTCATTTTGGCTTTCAAGTTTATATTGAAGCATACTGTTAAAGACAACAGGCCTTTCACTGAAGGAACAGCAGCTTCGTGACTTGCTTTTGTTATTAGCGTTATTAGCTAGCACGTCAAGCTCAGCCTTTCTGAAGCTGCCCCCCATTTCAGGTGTGTAAACACAGGGGGGATCTCACTCTGAGGTTTGAAAGTCTCAGCCAGTGAGAAGACCGAGGTGCATTTTCGTGAGATAAAGGGCGGACAAGCCTGCTGTGTAGGGGGATGGATAAACTGCTAACCCTGGAGCCAAAAGGACACTTTCCTCCTCCTTGAGATGCCCATGCTGTCCACATGATCGCGCGTATTCTCTGGAACATCTGGCACAGGCCACTGTCAGCGGCTCACAAATTACGGATCACGCCTGGTGTCACAATTCCTGCGTAAAATATTGACGGCTGGTCTTAAATAATGTGACAGTGTCCCTTTTAATGTCCAGATCGCGAATGCCACAAAGCTTTCAGCCTTCTTGCTTCCATTCTGCAAGTGAGAAAGAAAATTTATCTCTGGCAGTTTTTTCCATGCCTGTTGGCAGAGAGCCCAACATACCTCAAATAGCACCGAGCACAATGAGCTAACCCTGCGCTTCTTGCAACTCCATTAATGCCGGAGGCATTACACCTCAGATGTATTGGGAGCATTTGGTTAATGTCCCCAAACAAGTTTAGATTACATTGTTTTACCCCAGCAAGCACGGCTTTATTATATGATTGGCGTTCTTCTAACTTCTTTGGAAGCATTCTTGCTTTTTTGATAATAGCTACTGTAGAAGTCATAGACTAACAGGCCTTAAAGGTAGAGGAATCTGTAAGAACTGGAGAATATCTGGTAGCAGCAGCTATTGGTATTTGTTAGGAGCAGGTTTCTTAGTGGTTTCTGTACTACGCAGAAATTAACCACTTGCTGCTATTTACCATTGCAAAACGTTCCGTGTTGAAATGCGATGCTTGTAATGCGCTCTGTTGTGCAAACTGAGGTGAACGCAGGGACACAGCAATGGAAACAAAAATCCATTGTTTTACAGCTCAGCAAACATTCTTTGGACTCTGCAGACACCGGCCTCTTCATTTCCTCCTATGGAAAGGAAAGAAGTATTTGAGTTATGCGAAGTCACGCCTCTTTATTTGCAAACAATGGCAAAGCTACACCTTCTCGGGACTCAGATTTAATGCAGCCCCGCTGCTCAGCGAGGACTTCAGCCCATGAGGTGCAGCCAGAGCCTTCAAGACACTCCTAAACGTCAAAAAAGATTTGCAGTGGAAATTCAGCCTCTGAGTAAGAGAAAAACAATTTAAGAGGACTGGGCAGAGAAATTTGCAATTTGAACCATAAAGCTTCCAAAGGATTAAGCTTTTACAGTGGCGGCATTGATTTTGAACGAACTTTCCCGTGGTTCATAGTTTTTGGTGTTTCATTTGTTAAACAGCTGTGCTATGCTCCCAAATGCCACGATTTTCACAGTGTGTACCTGGCGTGTCATCCGTACCTGGCATGGGCTGATTGCTACGCTGAAATCTTTGACACACAGCTAAATAAGAAAGCTCATGTGGAGAGCAAATGCATTGGGTTTGTGTTTTACAGTTGAAAAAATGTCTTCACGGGTATACCTAAATCGTTTTGACCTCTGCTTCGGCCCAACGTGCTCCAGCCAGCTTTGAACCAGCTGGCTCCAGCAATGGTGGCCATGCGGAGAGCGGCGTTCCGTGCCTGTTTAGCTGTGCAGGCAGTAAATACAACTATGAAAGGCAGCTGGGAGAGAGGTGCCTGCACACCCCACCTCAGCACCGAGCGAAGGACGGTTGGAAGCACCGGGGCGATGCGGGGAGGTACCGGCAGAGCGGCCGAGGGGAAGGCGGCCCTCCCTGCAGCCACACAGCACGGCCGGGCTGAGGGGGGCCCTGCCTGAGGAGGGATCCCGACTGATGGGAGACCTTGGCTGAGGTGGGATCCTGGCTGAGGTGGGTGCTGGCTGAGGTGGGTGCTGACTTGAGGGGGGCTCCGGTCTGAGGAGAGGTCCTGACTGAAGCAAGGTCCCGACTGACGGGAGACCCTGGCTGAGGCGGGCACTGACTGAGGTGGGTGCTGGCTGAGGAGAGGTCCTGATTGAGGTGGGCACTGACTGAGGGGGGGCTCCTGCCTGAGGGGAGATCCTGACTGAAGAGATGTCCCGACTGCCGAGAGACCCTGGCTGAGGTAGGTGCTGGCTGAGGTGGGTGCTGACTTGAGGGGGGCTCCGGTCTGAGGAGAGGTCCTGACGGAAGCGAGGTCCCGACTGACGGGAGACCCTGGCGGAGGGGCTGCTCCTGCCGAGGGGGCCACACCCGGCCCCGGGGGGGCCCTGGCGGGGCCGGGTCCGAGGCGCCCAGGCGCTGGAGCCGGGGGCCGGTGGCCGCGCCGCCCGTGACGGCACAAGCCCCGCCCCGGGGGGGCCGGCGGCGCGGCGGCCGCGCGGGGAGGGGCGTGGCCAGCGCGGCCGACAGGGCGTGGCGGGTCCGGGGGCGCGCGGCGGGGGCGTGGCGGGGCCCCGGGAGCGCGCGCGGCGGGGCGGGGCCGGGCGGGGCGGGGCGCCGCCGCGGCGGGGCGGCAGTCGGGCGGCAGCCGCGGCCGGGGCGGGAGCGGCGGCGGCGCGGCGCGGCGCGGGGCGGGCAGCGGCGCCCCGTGGTGCGGCATGTCCAAGACGCTGCGGAAGAAGCGGCACTGGCTGAGCAAGGTGCAGGAGTGCGTGGTGTCCTGGGGCGGCCCGGCGGGCCCCGACCCCGACCTCCTGCGCGGCGGCGCCGAGCGCGGCGAGTTCCCCTACCTGGCGGGCCGCCTGCCGCCGGGCGGCGAGGGCGCGCCGGGCCCCGCGCTGCTCTCGGGCAAGGCGCCGGCGCCGGGCGACGTGCTGCTGGAGGTGAACGGCACCCCCGTCAGCGGCCTCACGCACCGCGACACGCTGGCCGTCGTCCGGCACTTCAGGGAGCCCGTGCGCCTCAAGACCGTGCGCCCAGGTGAGCCGGCCGCCGCAGGCCGCGTCGCGCCCGCCGGACCCGCGGCCCGGCCCCGCCGTTGCCCGCGCCGCCGCCGAGCCGGCCGCGGGTAGGCCCAGCCGCGCCGGCGCCCTGCGGGGCGGCGGGAGGGCCGCGGCGGGGCCCGGGGGGCGGCGGGAGGGCTGGGAAAGTTTCCTCGGCTCCCGGGAGGGCGCCTCCGCCGAACGGGGCGACCGGGGCGGGGAGGGGGGGGGACCCGCTGCAGCGGCGGGCGGCGCGGGGCCCCGGAGTCCCGCCCCGGCCCCGGGGAGGCGCTGGCGGGCGGCGTTCGCTCCCCCGCTCCGTCGGGGACCGCCGGCCTCGGCAGCGGGCTGGCCTCCGCGGGCCGCCGGCTCGGTCCCGCCGCCGGTGCCGCGGCCCGTCCCGGTGGCCTCAGCCGGGGGAGCCGCTGTCCCGGCGGGGCGAGGGCCCGGTCCCCGGCGCTGCCGCCCGCTCTGCCTCTGCCCCCGCCGTGCCGGGCGGCAGCGCTGCCCGGCGGCCCCGGCACCCGGCCGCGGTGCGGGAGCCGCCGGGTTTCACGCCGCCGTGGTTCGGGTGTTTCGGGGGTGCGGGGCTCGGCGGGGCGGGCGGCGGTCGCCTTACGGGGCTGAGCGGAGGCTTCGGGTGGCTCCGCCGCTCCCCGGCGCGTCCCCGGCCGCCGCCGGTCCGTGTGCGAGGGCCCGCCGCTTGAAGAGACGGTATTTCGTGGTTTTTCCATGGTATTTGTGTGAACTGCTGCTCAGAGCCGGCGGAGGGTGGGAGCGCGGCTTGCGGGAATGCCATCGCTGTGTCCTCTTGGTTTCTAACTTGCCAAAGGCAAACACCGGGAACAAACTCGGGGTGTTCTTTTCCCGGGGATTTGGATTAATTTTGAGTACGTTTTAATTAACTAATGATATCAGATCATTGTGGTAAAATCTTCTTTCTCAACATGCCTGTCAAATGTCAAGTTAATGCTGAATAGTGGCACCTGCAGTCACATGAGCTAATGATTCACAGTGTAACGAGCTTCAGATTTACCGCTTTCCTGGTCAGAGAATCCAGGTGTGAGCTCCATGCATTACAAAGAAACTGTCTTTGGTAAAACCATTTTTCTCTGAATCCTGATACCGGTATTTCCATGATGAAGCCTGTAACATTTCTTATACAGCTTCTTTGTTTAACACCTGTCTTGTACTTCTTTCGTAACGGCTGGGTTGCTGTTTGACATTAAGGAATGCATATTTTAGATCAGATTTTCCTCGTTTGACTGCTAATGAAAAGTCATCCTCTGTATAGAGACTGTGCAGTTGGTCCTGATGCATATCACTTGTTAAACAAATTTAAAAAAAAAAAAACAAAACCAAAAACAAAACCCGAAAACGAACCCACACCTTAAAAGCACTTATAGAAGCCTGGTAGGCTTTGAAAGATGTCTTCATTTCCAAAATTGGAAATCCCATCTGAGTGAAGAAAAGAGAAAAGAACAAACTGCTGCAAGTTAAATGTAAAATAAGAGGATAAAAAAAAAAAAATTGAGCAACAAATAAGGTAGAAGACAATAATGAATCTCTTCTTAAATAGAAAGCTTGTGGAAGATAAAACTATAGTTAGATCAAAGGAATTTCTTGTGTTTACTGTGGAGGGAAATAGGGATATTCCTGTACTGGGACTTTCCATAACAGATGTCTCCAACTGCCGAGGTAGAACTGGCAGAAGAGATTTTGGAACCAATTGATCCAGTGAGTAGTAGAAAATGGCCAGAGCCAGATGATGTTCATCAGGAGTTCCAAACGTGAAAGTACTGAACAGCAATGCGTTACCTGTTCCTGACGTAGTCGGTGGTGTGGAAGGGGTAGGAGGTGGGCAATATGGTGCCACTGGGAAAAGGGTCCAGAAGATCAAGAGGACTGATTTCTGATTCCAGCAACATGGTTAAAACTACAGTTAAGAATGAAACTACTGGGCATGTGAATAAATACCACGTAATGAGGCGAGTGCGTTGCTTTTTAGAAGAAAGTCTGTTAGTTTTTGAAGGGTTACCGGTTGGTTTAATCAAATGCAAGTATTTTGGTGTAGTGGATTTTCAAATAGACTTTCAGCAAGGTATCAATAGACTTTGAATAAGGCGCTCTCCGAGTGAGTGTTGTGTGGTGGTGTAGCTGCTAAAAGATAAGAGCAGAATTCTCCTGTGGGTTAGTAACTGGTTAAAATACAGGAACAGTTTTCTCAACAGAAGGAAACTACTGCTGAGTCTTGCAAAGACCTGTGCTATTTAGCATAGTCATCCACAGCTTGTAAACTGAGCGCTGGGATGAGTTGTAAAAAGAGAACTAGCATTTTTGTGCTGATTTTATATAACTTTTGGAACAAATAAAATCGAGGCTTCAGATCCAGCAATTTTTCCCATACAGGAACATACGGAAAGCTTATTTACCGCATCAGATGATTTTTACAGTAAGTGTCTGTGTTAGACTTAGTGTCCTTAAATACAATATTTTGAAGCATACTGCTTTTCTTGGTGTTTTTGTTTTGTTTTGTTTTTTTTTTCCCCAAGATTGCCACGGTAGCGCTCAGTGGCAGTATTCCAGTTAGGGTATATGTAATTAGGAAAGTCGTTGACAAGGCATTCTCCCTGAAGACCTGTGACTTTGAATTTGGCTTCCCTTCTGCCCCTCGTGATCCAGAGCCGTCCGGACTTGCTGACCTTTGGAAGGCAGCCGGGAAGATGCGTGGGGTTGTGCGGGTGGTGGTGAAGGGAGCGAGGGCTGGGGAGCTGGTGGTCCATGGTGCGCTCATAATATGTCTGAATTCTCAGGAACCTTTCCTTGCATTACCGGGTTTTAAGGTCCCGTTTTCCATGTTTAAGGTCCTGTTTTCCATGTTTTTCTCCAGTCAAAGCTGCATTCTTTCAAACGACCTGTCATGTTGAAAGGCACGGAGTGCCTCTGCCAGCAGGCCTTCGTGTGCCCAATGGCTCTTCAGATTTGAGTGCTGTTGGGACAGAAATTTGAGGGGATCCAACTTCAGGGGTCTTTACCATGACAGCAAGGAACGTGTCACCTTGCCTCTTAATTTTAGGGTGTGTATAAGGCCTTGATGCTCAGGGTCTGCCTCTGCATTTTAGAAGGACAACTTTGGTGTTTAAGAGCTGGCTCCATCTTCCAGGTGAAGTCTGTGCAGGTGTCCCGATGGCCTTGAACAGTGTGTCGGGGGACTGGACTACTTTATTTCAAGTAGTGATGTAGTCCCTCGTTAAAGGCAGCAACAGCTTTAGTTGACAGCAGTAAAATCTGTCTGTGATACTTAAAGCAAGCTCATAGAAAATTTAAAATGGAAATTTCAAGATGCTGTTTAGTCTTGTTTGATAAGACACTTGAAAGATATGAATGTTAATTTGAACGCCATCTGTTAACTGCACATCACAAATGATGGACCATTTTGTTGATGAAGAAATTTGTCCTTCCCTTCCTTGCTCTGTCCTTACTTGCTGGGGAGGGAGAACAAGACCGGCGTGCCACGGCTGGGGATGAGTGTCGTCGGTGCCGCAGCCGTGCCCCAGGCGAGGTCTGGCTCGGGTGTGTGCAGGCTAGCTGGAAAATCTTTGATTCTGGTATCAGTAGGGGCCGATGTAGCAAAGTCTGCAGAAGGCTGGTCTCAAGCTCTGTGCCAGTATACCTGGACTGATGCTGGGATCCGAGTTGTCTAAATAAAAGTTAGATATCCCTTTATTCTGGTTGATGTTTGAGATTACAACCATACCTCTATTTTTGTATCATCTTGATCAGGTGAGCAAAACGGTAGTGGAGAGAAATAGGGTTTTTTGTGCAATGTAGTATTTGTATGTATATGCATGTGTGCTAGCGTTGGCTGGCTCATCATAATGAGTGCATTTGTATTTTAGCCACGCT
This sequence comes from Platalea leucorodia, assembly GCF_965183815.1. NCBI lineage: Eukaryota > Metazoa > Chordata > Aves > Pelecaniformes > Threskiornithidae > Platalea > Platalea leucorodia. The sequence continues at coordinate 4,614,654 of NC_138841.1, forward strand.
TGGTTAGTGCTGGTTTCAAGCTAATCGCCTGCTTACATGCATCCAAACGATGGCTGGCATGTGGCTCGAGGACCTTCCCTGTCCAGTGTTACTCGGATTAGTACATTAGCCTTGTAACTAGCTGGCGTTGCTGCAGGTTCATTTATTTCCATTAAGGAAAAACTAAAGCATTGTGCTTTAGTCAAATCCATTGTCTTTGAGTGCTAAGTTCATCCTCTGAAGTTACCTACTAGTTCCATCTGGCATTCAGATTGAGCCAGAAAGACGTTTGTATGTGCAGGCGAGCCTGCTTGCTAAAATACTCATCAATATAACTTTGAATGCCCTCTTTCTTCATAGCAGCATGGTAGCCAAAATACATCAAAACTAGGTTGCAGACTTAAAGTAACAAAAATTACTGATTATCTGCAAGTTCCTCTTTCTGCAGCCTGAGTTGCCAGATAGTACGTAGGAAGGAATGTGTTTTCCTTCCAAACTAAGGAGCTTTGATGAATACAGCTACTCTGTGGCAATTATTATGGTTTCATGGCCACTATAACTAGCATCTGGGAAGAAATGGCAGAGTCTTGTAGTTCTTCCACTTGAGAAACGCTTCCAGAGCGCATAGTTTTGTCCCTTGATTATTGAGAGAATGTATGTTGGCGCCATTGCATCGAAACTGATCTTTAATAAAAAAATGCCGCAAGATTTAAAATGATTAGAAGTGCCCTTCAGACTAAATTTTTTTAGTAGTCTCAGTTCTCCTGAAACTATGCAACCTTGGTTTCCTGTGTATTTGTTTCACAGCTGCCTTTCACAGCTTTCACATTCGTGGCGGAGCTCTTCCTCCGCCTGGGGCATTTATTTATCTCCAGTGTGGATGGCCTGCCCTCCAGTAAGGTGTCCGTTCGTGCTTTCATGGGTTTTTTTTTTGAGCTGGGGCATGTGGAGGACTTCCCAGCTCATGCTCATAGAACTCATGGAGTCTTTATTTTTTCGGTCCTTCGTGCCGTTTGCAATACGCACAGTATGCCTCAGTGCAAAGCTGGTGCGTGTTGCTGCTTTGTGTGCGCTCAACCATAGTCTGCAGCCTTTCGGAGTGACATCTCGAACTAATTCAAATCTATTGCTTTATTTGAATTACGATGCATTAGTACAGAGAATGAGATGATTGACAGGTGGATGTAGTACTCTGAAGTTCTCAGTACCAAACGAATTTTTTTTTCGAGTCAGTATCTTTCACTATATCATGTAATGCTCTTGGGACTTGAGGATCTTGAAGCTAGCAAGGTCTTATCTTACCAAAATGCTCTCCTGATCAAAATCTAGTACAAGCTTACAAGAAGACAACTTACTACTGGATGCATTTCCTCACGTGACTGTAAAACTGCGTGGTGATCGATCCCGAATGCCTCCGTTACCAGCAGGAGTTAATGGAAATGTTTAGAAGTTGGCTTGTGCATGGGGGTCCCCTCTTGGAAGCAGAGTGAATGAAAACGGTGATGACAAATACAGTGACTCAGATCAGGATTCAGCACTTGAGACATAATACTCGAAGCTGAGTATATAAGATTCATTTACATTTTCTCTTGTGCTTGAGGTAGGTACAAAGCCTCCGTGTGGGGGTAAACATTTACATGTTTGGCAATTAAGGCAGAAAGGAGGGCACGCCGCACTCCGAGACTGTTTTCACAAAATCAGATGAATTCTAAATGTGCCGTGTTAAAACGGAGATCAGAGTACACACTAGGATAATTTTGCCTCTCTGAGGAAAGGCATTACCCTAATTCTGTGTTTCTCTGGAAGCTGGCAGTAGGCCAGCTCGGTGATTAAACAGACTAATGTGTTACCCTGCTAGTCTGAGGAGCTGAGGCAGCCAGCTCAGGCCCTTCAGTTCTTGATGCGCCTTAGGTGGGGGGCTGCTGGATGCTGGAAAGCTGCCCTCCCTGCTTGAGAGTGCATGGGGAACTGATCCATTTTTATACACAAGAAGGAAAGGTTGATTCATTTTTACTACACCAAGAAAAGCCCAAAACATACAGGGTTGCTATAATGAATGTGTAGAGTATCCCGGTTTCATGAAACTGGGCAGAAGACAGATGTGCAGTCTTGAAAAAGAAAACTGAGCAAGAAATGCTTTCTGCTGGAGGCTGTCATTTCTCTAAAGCATGGGCAGGAGCAGTGGTGTGTCCCGTAGCAGTTTGAGAGGGCCACCGTGCACAAAAAGCTATTAGCCTGCATCTCAGATGTGTGAATGCAGAGGACTATCAAGCATTTGCCAAGGGATGGGTATTAGTATGTGCGTGTAACTTAGTCTTGTTTCTCTTATTCTTCTTTATATAAACATATTATTCTTGGCACAGAACATACTGCCTTTCCCTTTCACATGCTCCTTTGTTTAAATTTTTTCTGCAATGAGAACTGTTAATGATTTCACCATAAATGCGCTCTAATGATTCTATTCTTTCTTGGCGTGCTAGTTTCAAATGATAACGAGGCCTCATGCGGCTTCTGCTACTGTGCTGCTTAACACCGCGGTTTTAATTTGTACTTTTTTGTTCCCTTCAGGAGAGCCATTCTCCTCCCTGTACCGTTGGTCGATGTGTCTCAGGAGAGACCCAGTAGCATAGCGCAGAGTAAGGCCAGCGTTTACCTGGAGCGGGTGGTGCAGTCGCTGTTCTCCAAACCCACCTCCTCTGTCTCCATGTCCCCTGCTTTAGGGGAGTGAGATTTTTCACTAGGACTGAACGATCAAGCACTTGTATTCCAGTTATTCCTGGAAGGAAATTTTCTCATTCAGGTAGACAGTTTTGATTGAAATTCTTGCATATATGTTTATGTTGCTTTTCTATTGGGGGGGAAAAAAAAAAGCTTCAGTTTACATGCCAGCATAGAACTTGTTTAAAATCCTTGAAACTGTAATTTTGCCACTGCTCTGCAAGGGCAGGAGGCTTTCTCTTCTATGTGAATGAAGCCTAGAATGAAATAAACACGAACCTTTACTAGAAGCCATGATTTCAACAGCACATTTTGTCTTCATAGTTTTTGTCTTCATAATTTTTGAGTTCTTGGCTGGCTTTAATGAAATGCTGGTCAGTTGTAGAAAATGGCTATTTTTTGTTGCTCTCAGAAGATAGTTTCCTTAATTTTTTTAAAGAATTTTCAGTTTGCTTTTATAAAACAAAGATGCTTTAAAACTGAACTGTCTTTTTAGAAGATTCCTGAAGTAAACGAGCTGTGCTTGTATAACTTGCTGTACACCGTGCTCCTTTATTATTGAAACATCTGCTTCAAGATATTTTTCAGCTGATCATTCTTAAAAAAAAATAAATCTTAAAATATAACAAGGCTCTGTTTTAAGGTCTTTGAATTCATTCTTCTGGTTCTTGTTTTTAATTCATGATGCTTCCTTTTAAGAAATACCTTGTCGCATTCATGGCCTGTTAGTTAAATCACATCTTGTTCCCTGAATGGGAACAATTTTCTCCTTCAAAGCAGTAGTATTCCTGAGAGTACTAGATTTGGATTAAGAAAAATACAAGCTCTTTGTATTTGAGAGTAAATTCCTTATTTAGTCTGCTGAACAGAAGGTGAGGGGAAAATGCAGTAGGAAGATTGCAGACTTGTATTGATTTGTTACACCGTCATCGAAACCAGAATCCTAAGTAATTCATCTTCTCAGTTGCTAATTGGTATTTGAATCTGTGTTAAATTAATCTTTTTTGGGCCCTCAGCGGGTCACAGTGGGAACGGGAGCTGCTCCCAGGTGACGTACCAGCAGTAGTTGGGTACGATGGGCCGGCTTCCAAGCTAATCGGTTTTAAAAGCAAGAGCATATACTTTTGGTGAAAAGGGGAGTATCCTGGGAAGGGTGTTTGTCAGTGGGGTGTCAATGAGATGGTAAAGGTGACACTAATGGAGAAAAGGGGATTGCCACTATGGGTGCAGCAAGTCGAGGGACGCTGGGGTTTATATTAAAATCGATGTACGCGCTGTCCCTCAGTGCTGTTGTTTAAGATGCAGATAGGGGTGGTTGCACGTAGCCATGTTCTGTGATTAGTTTAGGTGTAGCTTTCAATATGAAATACAATCATAGCAATCTTTTGTTCAAGCTTATGTCACTGTGCTTTTTTTGTAATATGGAAATGCAACACGTTAAAGTAATGATCTTATGTGGAAATGTAATTTCATTTGCAAAGCACACCCGGGTTGTTAGACATAACTCTGGGCTTTCTCTGCCAGTGAGCTTCTAAAGTGTGTTTTCATAGATATCTTTAAAAATGCTTGCTTAAAGCTACTTTTCAATATGTATGTTTCTCAAGCCTGTAATTTTTCATGAATTGTTGGTTGCTCTCAGTTGAATGTAACTTCTTCAAATGGAAAATCACTAGTGTGTTTACTATCCATCCTGTGTCGCTTTTCACTTGCTGAATAGTAGTCTAGTTTGTATAGCTTGATCCATTGTAAGTTACTTTCCCAAGTTATGAGTAAAAAGTTAATTCCTTTAAGCTCTGGATTGCCACATCTCTTCAGTTACCTGTATAAAAAAATGTAAAGCTTGAATTCTAGCTCTATCAAATCATGGTACACTTGAATATTGATTCTTACTGTGTTCTACTTCAGTGCCGTTTCATTACTGACTTTTGGTAATAAATACAATCAGACTAACAGCTGGTGTCTTATGAATATGGATTGTGGATGCTATATAAACATCAGAAGTATTCTGGTTTTTGGTGTCTCGAAATGCGTTATTTCCATCTGCATGATAATGAAGTATTCTTTCAAAAAGGTGGTAAAGGCAATCAACAAGGTTAATATGATTGTGTGAATGATCTGCTACTGAAGTTGTCTCTTCTTAAGTCCTCTGCATTTGGAAATAGAGAACACGCATTCTTACAAATCCAGACTAGTATTGCCCTAACATGAGAACCTAGCCCAAAGTCTGACTACAACAGCAGTTGCATTGCACTTGTACAAACACGGGTTGGTTTGGTGAGGCTGGGGCCATCCAGGATCATCTCTGGCGCTGGGTGTTTAGAAGAAGCCAGCAGCATCACCTTGTCTCTGCCGTGGCACGGGTGCCTGAGCCGACACGTGCGGGGCAGGTCGGATCCAGCAGGGAATGTGGGAGCTGCGAGTCACAAGCTGGTGTTGCCGACTTCTGCAAATGATATTAGGGAGTACTTTGAGGATGATTGCTCACCTTATCTCAGAGAGACAGAAGTAGAGGAGATGCAAGGAAAGAGATCACCAGCCTGGAAAAACGCTCGTGCAATGAGACGGAGAAAGGTGGAATTACAACACAAAGGAAATAAGTACGAGGAACAGGAGTATGCAGTAACAGTACAAAAGAGCAGGATTAGGAGTTTGTTGCTCCTTCTCTCACAGCACAAGTACGAGGCCATAACCCACAGCAGATAATCCCTGATAGCAGGAAACTGTCTTCAGGCGTGTAAGGTGCCAGGGGCAGTCCGTGGAGTCGAGTTCAACAAGGTTCAGTAATTGTTTGAACTTTGCCTTGTAATGCTCTACTATTGTAGCGACTTGTACATGCTAATTAATGACTGTGTGTGGGAAGGCCCAGATGTTCAGTTTTTTTCTAATTTGGTCCCAGTATACCTTCAAACTGAAGGCATGGGAATGCTTCCCTCATGTACTGGATTGTTATTTAAAACTTTATCTTTTTGTCGGCCAAGCGGGAGCTGTAGGAGCCTGTGGAGGCCCGGCGCCTGCGGACGCCTCTGCCAGGGTGGAGCTCGTCCACTCCACGTGCGCCCAGCTGAGATGGGAGTGCATCCCCTTTTGACTGAGTAAATGTCATGGGGGGACTATAGAAACTTCAGCAAAGTCACCCAGAAACGCCTACAGCCCTGGATGTTCATATGCAGCTGGACGTCACTTGGGCTTCTCGGGAAGTGGGGACATGGCAATCCTCCCGTCCTCCCTTTGTGGGACTACAAGTAGACATATGTTTGTATAGCTGGGGCTGAAGAGCATGGCAGTCTGAGACAGGGTGTGAGGACAAGCTTGGCACAGACACCTTTGGAAGGGTTCCCCCGTTGCAGCGGGGGGCCCGGGGCCTCCTTGCAGCCGCTGGGCACTCGTGGCCGGTGCACACCTGGGGAGGGCTGCACCCCCTGGGCAGGCGGCCATTTCAGCAAACTCCGGCCCAGCAGAGCCTGAAATATTTGCTTTGCAGGGTGTGTTGGTCATTTCTCGGCTCTGACAAGAATAAAGAATTAGAAATTGGATTTTTTTTTTTTTTTTAAAGAAACTGCTTTTCTTGAAAACAATCATTCAAGCACCTGGAAGGTGTGAATCAGGGTGATGTTTACCCCATCTTGGATTCTTTGCTTGCAGATTTACAACATTCATTAGCTGTCTGCAGACCATTATGAGTTTACATAAAAACACTTTCAGAAGTTTTCAACTCAAGATGCATCATAGACTAAACACTGTAGTCATTTAAAAGAAAAACCAAGCTCCCTTCCTCACCTACCCCACTAAAAACCCACACGCATTTTTAGGCCTGGCCATTAGATATTTCACTCCTTTGTAGTGCAAATATGGATAAAGATCTCATGTCTTGGAAATAAAAATGAATGGTTGGTGTGTTCCAGTGTTGTTTACCTCCTGGTAATCAAATGCAGTTTGAGGTATGCATCACCGGCCAGCTTCTCTGAGGTATGAAGAACACCGAAGGCCATTTTGAATTTTAAAAATGCAAGTTGGGAGATCTGTGCAGTCATCTGCCAGAAATTGCTCTGAAAAACAACCATTGGTACTTGGTGGTTTAGCCTGTATATCAAGCTTTGAATGTAGAGAATATAAAGGAATGCGTTTAGTGTTGAGTTTCTACTGAAATGTCCCTGCTGCCTTTGCCAGAGGTTTTTTTTGATAAAACATTTAGGGAGAAATTAATTTCCCTTGGACTAAGATTGTTTTGCAGTTGTATTTTGAGAGCAGTTCAATGTTCGCTATTATGTTTTGGGATTCAAATTGTGTCTCTTCTATTAAGGACTGGTTTAGCATGCAGGCGAGGACGTAGCATGCGATTTGGGAGCCATTTTGCCAGGACTCATCTGTTTGCCCTTTGAAAGGGTTTGTCAGCTCTTGCGTGCTCTGTGGGCAAAATGGGGCATACTGGTGTGGGGGAAAGGGGAAATGCCGTGACCGGCCTCGGGCTTTGCCTCTGGAAGTCTGCGATTGCAGATTTCTTCTGGAGTCCTCGCCAGCCGTGGTATAAAGCCATCTTCTTGGATCGTCCTTCTGCTTGGCTTGGAGAAGGTGCAGGCCTGTCGGCGCGCTCTTGGCAGCTTGCGGCCGGGTGAGCAGGAACGCGAGCGCTGAGCTTCGATGGGGAAATGCCGCGTTGCGATCGTGGCGGGGGACGAAGCAGCTGTCCGTGCCCCCGGGGCCCTGCTCGCTGCCGGCGTTGAGCGCCGGCGGGTCTGGAGTGCCGGGGGAGAGCTATCTCAGCAGGTCCCCCCGACCGAGGTGGGAGAGGTACGCAGTGGCACGTGCACCGGTTTTAGCTAGAAGAAACATGTTTTTTAAAAAAAAAAAAAAATCTCCTTTCATGTTGATGAAAGAACAGATGAGAGAAAAAATTCCATCTGAAGTGGCTGCTTAATTACTGTTTGATACGGTGATGTAGTTTATCAAATTAAGTTGTTAGTGGAAATAATGTTAGGGTAGAAAGTGGTTTTTGCTCTAGAGCACTAACTTTCAACTTGTTTGTCTGAATTTTCCGGTGTCACCAAGTCTTGTGTGGCAAATTTAAGCCCGTTTTTAATCTGTGTGCTCTTCTTAAATGTTTTGTGAACAGCGTGGGAGTCATTCAGGGCATCTCGGTCTTCACCGGCCGCAAGCTGAGAGCTGCTGCTGCGGGGCGTCTGCCAGCGGGGCAGCCCTGGTGGCTGACCAGAAGGGTTCCCAGAAAGAAATTCAAAATATGGCCCGAGGTATTTAATCTGCAATTGAGTAGGTCTTAGAGTATCTGCAAATATCCCTTCCTTAACTCATGAAATCGGGCAGCTGGGTGAATCCAAATAGTTAAACCAGTTTTAATTCTTGATATCCTAATAAAAAATTTATCTGATTCAGTGTTAAGCATAAAGAAATCATTCTTGTGAATCATTGAAAATAAAATTCCTGTGGTGGTTAGGACCTGTAGTAAAAATTACAAAGAAATAGACAAAGCAACTTGTATGCAACTTTGTGCTTTTGTTTTGTGTGATGTTTTTAACAATGTTATCTTAAAGATAACAAAATGAAGTATATATAATTTTTAGATGACTAGGTGGTTTGCTGTCTAGTTTAGTAAAGAAAGCCTCTTAAAAAGTATTGTTTCTCTTAAATAGTTGCTGTAGTTGTAGCCAATCTTTAGGAAAAAGTAGTGTGCGTAGTGTTTTGGACGTGCATTTTGGATTCTGAAAAAAGCAGCACATAGCAGGGGCGCGGTGTCCAGCGGAAACCTTAGTGAGTCTGGGTAGCAAAATCACTCTCTTAAAAGCAAATTGAAATAAAAAGCAGAAGTGCCTGTCTTGATAGTAGTTTCCCTTTTTCCTGCAAGACTTTTTGGAAGATCACAACAGAAGTATAACTGAAGTAGAAATGAGGGCTGGTTTATTCTGTTTGGCACATTTCTTATGTTTGCACAGCTGGTGACCTACCAGCTTTATCCTGCAGCTGAATACAGAGATGCACGTATGTAAGCTATTTCTTCTTTTCCTGACATTATTAAAAACCAAAACATAAAACCCTTGACAAATGATTTGAACTCGGTGTAAGTCAAGATGCTGATAAAGTATTTCCCTCCTGCACTAAGTGATTGGTATGAAAAAAGCTAAGGACATAGGTGGATTTTTAAATCATTTTGACACATTTTTTGCTCGGATAAACAATAGTAACACCCAAACCGCTTAAGCCTTCCCCCTCTCTGTAAGATTTCATTGCTAGTATATGCAACTTTGTTTTGGTTATATGCCAACTTTACCCTGATCTTCTTGCGATAGGCAGAAGCAGAGTTTGCTGGTACTACTCATTAAATGCAAGAGGATTAACATCCAGTTTATTTCCTCTAAAACCACAGAACTATCAGGAAATAACTAAGCCCTGAAGTTTTAGGTTTGTAGAAATTATTTCCTCCTAATGCATGTACTTGGGGGGAATTTTAGAATCCTGTTATGTAAGAGAGAGACAGAGCCCAATATTAATCCTGGGGGATGATGTTTAATGGCTTGTTTCGTCCTTTATTGGTCTAAAGAATTCCTCAGAAATCAGCTGACCAAAAGTGCCAGGAAAGTATTTTCACCTCTGTTGCGGAAACTATTATCGCTCAGTAATTTCACTAATCTTCTTTGCAGTGAGATTAGATTGTAAATGCTTTGGTGCAGGGAGAACTTGTTTGTGAAAACTGCTTTGTCCTGTGGGTACCATTGAGTGGAAATACCAATAAGTAATCAAATGTGGTATTCCATTGCTGAGCAGTATTTTGAAATATTTATTGCCCTGGCTTTACTTCAAGTTGACAGTGTTTCCTTGGAAGACAGCGTTTGTAATGTGAACTTCAATGCATTGTGTTTGGTGTATGACAAAAAATGCTAATGACGTAAGTTTGAAGACAAAATTGGTGTGGTTTTATTTCATATTGAGAGTTGGTCCCTATTGTATGAAATAGTTTTGTATGAATAAATACAAATTGTTGTCCATTACTGTAGATCTCTGACATCTTCAGGTGCCACTCATGCATGTACTTTTTAAATGGCTTATTATAGAAGCATTAATATGCCATATTTATAAATAAAAATATTTTTAGATGTATTCACTGATAGATAAGGTATGAAATGTTGATGGGTGGTTAAACCATACAGAATAGCTGAGGTAACAGCTGACCGGCTTATGCTGTGTCCTCTTAGGAATTTTGAAAAAGACAAATAGTTACGTCCTTGACAGACCTACATACTGTTATTAAACCCTGTTTTGTGGCTTATTCGCAGGCAGCAGGAAAACAGTTTTACTCAATGCCAGGCCTGAAGTATTGCTCATGTCGTGGAATTACGCACTACAGCAACTTGCCTCTAAATTGCAGGCTTTCCTATCTGCCCTACTTACTCAGTATAAAAAAACCTAATCCTGTGGATTTTGTTTCCCTCTCTGTAGGACAGCAGTGAGTAATTACTCTTCTCTGGTGAAGGTAGAGATGCTGGAAAAGTTTAATTAATGCCCATTAGGAGATGCTGCTAGTACTTAAATGAATTCATTAGGGCAGGGCGCTTCATGTTCATCAAAATAGCAAATAATTGCAGTGGACTGAATGTTGTTTACGCTGTGCTGCGTATGGTATCTTTTTGTTCTGCTCTGTTCTGCAAAATATTTCAGGATATGTGCGTCTTCCTTAGCCAGGGTCATCTTTTCTAACCCCTACGTAAAGTGCACGGATTCCAAATGAGGTTTGGGTTTAGAGCATCAATCTCTTGCTGCTTTGTCACTGCGGAGTTGAGTAACATCGGGGGGAAGAGGTACATTTGTCGGCTCAGCCGTAAGGTACTGCACTGAAAATACTTCACTGTCACTTAGTTTTGTTAGCTGAATAGCCTTATTAATATGAATCTTCCATATTAATCTTTCTGCCTAGTAAATAACTTGCAGAAGGCCGTGAGAGCGTGGTGACTGCTCGTCTCCTGCTCCAGGGCCCTCCGTTGTGCGAACAGGAGTGCCAGTAATCCAGATGCATAATGTCACCCACCTGTAAGCTCACGTGCGAACGCGGGCGCCCTTTTGGGTGTTGTTCAGACTGACTCGTCTCAGGCGGAGAGGGTGAAGTTTGGGGGTATTTCCGAGGCAGACCCGAGCGCGGGCGAGGTGCCCCGTGGTCACAGCTCGGGTGGCGTTGGGTGTCTCCCCGGCGGTGGGTGGTGGGGAGTCCTTGTCGGTGGTGGGGTCTGCCCTGGGTTCAGTGGAACATTCAGTTTGTGATTTGAACCTGGAGTTACAAATATTTGTAAATCACAAGTATTTGTATTGTTGGACCAATGTTCTTAGCACGTTTTGTAAATACAAGCATAGATAAGTGATTTGCACAGTTCTTAATTTAAAGCTGTTTTCCCGTAATTAGCTGTCTGCCACCAGAACTGTCAGTGGCTTTTTAAAGAAGCGTCAGAAGCGATTGTGCTGTTCAAACGGTTCCTTATCCTGAATACTGAGAACTGGAACTCCCTGGAGACCGGAGAACGCTGCTACTGTGCTGTGATTTGCGTAAATTTAATAAACTTTGGCCATGCCACAGTCTTGATTTTAGCACAAATTCCGTAACAAAAAAGCGGCGAGACAGGTGTGTCTGTTAGGAGGTATCGGCTTTTTCTGGTCTTTGCAGAGGGAGGGAACATGGAATGAACACAAAAATTGCTTTGTGGATGGGCCACTGTTTAAACTGTGGTGCTGAACATGGCTTAAAATGGAATTATTTTCATCAGGCTGCGGTGGTCCCTCTGGGGGCAGAGGTGACCCCGAGGACGGGATCCTGGGGTCTTTGTTAGCCTTTTCATCGGCCTGGATTTGTACACAAGCGCGTGTAGTATTTCCACAGGGAAGTTTCAAAGTATTCAGAAACTACCAACTGTTCTCTGCTTTTTCTCTCAGTTAAAAGTCTACTAAAAATAGGATATTCTTCCATTCAGGCATCAAACTCAGTTAAAAGTCTACTAAAAATAGGATATTCTTCCATTCAGGCATCAAACTCAGTTAAAAGTCTACTAAAAATAGGATATTCTTCCATTCAAGCATCAAACTCTGATATGTAATGTGAAGTGTCATGCAGTAGGAATAGTAAAAGGGTTTTTACCTGAGGAAGTTCTTTCTGTGGGCTGTTTTCTCTTATACCGGGTGAAATGCAGCAAAGATAAAAAGGACTTAAATCAGTTTCTGCTTTGTTGAATCGCCTTCGGGGGGCATAAAATTTGTTGTTCTGAAATCCTTATTTATTGCTTCTTGGCAAATACGCCTGCTTTTTTTTTTTTTTCTAATTGAACTATGGTCTTAAGAGGTCCATTGCTCTGCTGGGTGTCTGTGGTTGCAGAGAGGTTGGGTATTAAGGAAATGGCAAAGAAAACCAATACCTGTCATGTTTTCAAAAAAACCCCGTTATTTGACAGAACTTTCTGTCTCATCTCAAGAATTTGAAATGGGACACGAGAACTGGGCCCTTTCTTCAGGGTGCTTGCAGTGATCTGAGAGATTTAGTGTTCGTTGTTACCTGGAAGTACAAGTTTTAAAGGCAAGGTGTGAGGCTTTTCTTATATTTAACAAATGCACGGAGATAAGAATAAAATCTGCTTTTTGAAGTAACAACGGGCATCTGATTCAAACGCAGGAAATTCGAGTCATGCCTGTGGACTTACCTGGACCTCAGCGCTACTGCAAACACTGTAAAGTAAATCTGGAAGCAGAGGATATTTGAAATTTTGCTCTTCAAAATTTATTCTTAGCCTGCGTGTTTTTTTGCATTGTTTTTTTACAGTAACAAATTATGCAGTCTCCCCTTTCCAGCAATACTCCTCCTGGCCCAGTAAAGCCTCCCGCCGCGCGCAGCACACAGGGTGCGGAGCTTTCCGAGCGGATGCTGATGTGCTTCGTACCAAATGCACACAATACGATGGGTTTCACCTGATTGCTCTGACAGCGCCTTCAGGAAAGCCCCGTTAGCCTCTTAGTAAGAATGTAAACTGGCAGATAAAGACAAGCTAATCTCTGTTTCATCACATTATTTATTTGAGCAGCAAGATGTCTGGTTTCACTTCTTTGCTGTTTCTGTATAGCTGCCAATGGGGACTGAACGGTGAATTTTGGAATTTAAATGGTTTTGCTTAGTAACAATCAAGTGCTAACTATGTAACTGCTACCTGATTCTGACTCGATATGACGAGTAAAATTAGGAAGGATCTTGACTACGTTCCAGTCACAGTTTTGTGAGATGATGATTGTTAGGACGGGTATCGGCTGTCAGAATTGCGTGATGTAATTCTTGTGGTCATAGGCGCGGGGTAGTTTTACATCATCTAGCTGTACGTTTTATTATATTGGTAAGTTGACATATATATAAAATCAACTTATATGGAGTTTCTGTTTGAACAAATGACCGAGACTGGCTGTGTATATGATGATATATACCGTATGATATTATATATCATATACCTGTACTCAATCAAAAAAGGTAACCTTTTAAAACTCTTACCGTCAGGTTCCTATGTGTGTCCTGGAAGCAAGGAGAAAGGAAGCATTTCAATAAGAAGTATCTACTGTGGGTAACAGAAATATCTGCTCTGTGAAATGCTGTGCTCCGGCGATAGTAAAGCATTTCAAAGAGATTACTGCAGAACCTATACAGTCAGACAAGGATGACAGAAAAGGGAATGATGCAATAAATACAGGAAAAAACTACCGTGCTGTCAGCTTGGGTTTTCCTGTTGGGGTGTACGTCCATAGCTGCCTTCTGATTGATTGTGAACTGAGAACAGAAATTAGATTTGGCTTTGCCTTCAAAGCTATCTCTTTATTTGAAGTGCTTTCTTATGAGAATTCCATTTCTGTGTCAGTCTTGAATTTAGTGAGCTCTTTAAGCAGATATAAATGAGTCCAGCCTTTGGAGACAGCTGCATAAAGACGATGACTGGCAAGCTTCCCGCGCTGAATGCACCGCAATCCAAGAGCTAAGTGCTCCGAATGTGAAACCTTCATTATTGTAACTGGATGACCCTTTCTATCTCAGCCCATACAAACATTATTATTTTGCTTACGACATCTACCTTGTGCCGAACTTTCAGGGGCAGAAATAAAACTGAAAGCAACCGGTGAAAGTTAATCACTGATTCGAATTGATTGTCATCCACACAGTTGTTGCAGACATCTGCCAGGGAGCAGTTGTTCTCTGCCCTGTTCTTTAGACTTTGATTCTTGTTCACTGCCGATATGTCAGTTCTGTGGCCATTTATTGTAGCTAGAGAAGGGAGGGTAGGCGGCTTGGAAGCTGACCACAAGTGAAGTGGTATGTGCCGTTTGTATCTGACGGCAGCCGTGGCCCATGAGGACCTTGTAAAATCGGATTGTTTAGGTTTTTAAGTATGGTTGCACATGGCTTACGTAGACTCATTTTTATGGTGGAAAGCACAAAGTAAACATGAAAATGGCAGTTATCTTGCTGTGAAGTTGCTGTCCTTACTTCTCGTCTCTGCTTCAACTAGTTCTAGTTTATAGCATGTTTTAACGTAGCAGAAGTTTGTTCTGAAGATAAAAATAATTGGAAATACAGCTATCGTGTTCCTCATGCAGAATGACCTCTCCACAGGTGAACATGTGCCAGTTAGAACTTAATCTGCTGCAGAATTGACCTGTGGTCTGTGCTTAGAAGTTTACATAGGTGGCAATGAAAGAGCGAGTTTTGTTTAGTGTTCAGTAAGTTCTGGTTTTGCAAAGCAGATTTATTGTTCTAATGAATAGGTTATTTGCCCTTTCTTTATCTGCCAGTCTCTGAAATGCAGATGTTCTGAAAACTTTATTACAGAAGCATTTCTTCAAGGAAGATTATCTTGTAAAAAACTCTTTGGAAATTTTACCTTTTTTCTTTTTTAGCTTCTCTTGATAATATTTAGCAGATAAAAGCACAGAGGAGAGGCAGCAAGTAAATCTTTTCAAAGTTGCTGAGAGCACTGCATGTCAGGTTCTGGGGCCGAGGGAACTGAAGTGGCTTTGGTCGTAAGATGGGCAACTGTCCGACTCTGCGGCCGGCCATCAGGAGGTGCTTTGGTAAGTGCTTGAGAAGCGGTTGCCAGAATACTCTACAAAATGCAACTTCCCGCTGCGGAATTCAGCGTGAGGCTGCTCTTCTGCGTACCGGTTCTGATACAGTCGGGCGCTGCCGTGCGGCCAGGGCTCATCTCCGCAGGAAAGGCGACGAGCTGGGCTCCGGACCAGGCTGCTCTGAAAGGTGAAACTGGTCGGGAGGCCAGGTCTTGCAGAACGGGTGACGCCGGGGGTGTCCGTTACTCCCATTACCTTCTCCTTCTGAGTTGCAGCAATCTTTAATAAATGCCTTGCGATGAGGAAATCGGAATATCTCTTACCTATTTCATGTCTGCTCTAGGTGGGCTTTCCATTCTGAGATACATGGGTTCATTAGTAATTTGAAGGTTTATGTATTAATAGCTGTTAGTTAATAAACTCATTTATCAGCTTCTTTTTCCACATACTGACTGACATACTCCGTTGAGACTGTTTTCTTACAAACTACTGATAGATAAGAAAAAGAAGAAATGGTGAGAAGCAGATGTTGCATGACCAAGTACCCAGCTGTGTACTAACAAAATGAATCTCATGGTGATTAGTTAACAATTCCTTGGCAGTCAGAGGCATATGTAAAACAGTAAACACAGCATGGGGAAATAATAATAATAATTTCAAAAAAAAAAAAAGCAGCATTTTCTGAGCTTAAAACATTGGCAACATCAGTTCAACCATCTGTGTTGCTGAAGAGCTGACTGTGTTGTGGGTAAGTCATACCAAGGTCAGTTGAACTGACTTAGAAGTCCTTAACCCTTTATTGGTAAAATATAACATTTCTGTTTTCTAAGCATGGGATGCATCGTAATTTGAATGACGTGAGAGCCACAGCAGGGATACCTCAACGTAAACTGTCAATAAAGGAAAATAATCGTTGGTGCTGTGGAGTTTTTACCTGCTGTCACGTGAAGACGTTTTGCCAAGAGCAGCAAAGCCCAGGAACTGACAAAAATAAGACAGACAGACGTTTAAGGTTAACTGTTAAAGTTTAAGGTTAACTCCGTTACTGGAATGGACTTGCCATTGTTGTATCTACGGGTGAGTGTGTGCAAAGGAGGAAGATAAAGATCGTTATGACCTTCTGGCTATATAATTTAAAGCTGCGGCTGCAGTTACAATAGTCTGCCCTCTGGAATCATTCTGTTCTGCAATGCCCTTTTTCCCCCCCCCCACTAGAGAAATAAATGAGTATGTGCTGGGCTGTGAATGCCGTCATCCTTCCCTTTTTACCCCCTTCAATGCCCTTATTGCCCCCGCTGTCCAACAAGATAGTACAACCGTGTTTTTCTCACGAGTTACTCATCACAGGTTATGACAGTTTGAAGAGTAAATTTGGAGAAAGTGTGTAAGTTGTGAACACTTCTTTTTTAGCATGTTGATATAAGGGGATTTATCAGATCAAAGATGTATTTACAAAATACAGAATTAACATACAGATTCCGCAGTAGCTGCCCTGGCGATACGGCTGGTTTTAGACATGTTTTTATGCAGAGAGATGATGGGAAGGTGCACGGATTTCCAAGCTAAATGCTGACATCGATCCATGTGTTCCCAGGGCGGCTTTGTGAACGGGACACGGCTGCGGTGCTGTGCCCAGCCCCGTGGGAGGCTCCCATGGGTGCAGATTTAAATTGGATCAGACTTGGTGCAAAAGGGTGTGAGGAATTCCTGAACGGGAAGAGCTGTTGACTGGAGGTTGGTTAGTTGGGTTTGGTTTTGTCTTGCTCACTGGCTGTTCTTTCTGAAAAAAGCTGCTTCCATGATTGAACTGGTTCGGTCCTTGTTTATACATGCTGGATATCATTAGGACAGTGCAGGAACTGACATAAGGAATAAAAACGTTATATTTTCTGCAAGACATTGGAAACACTTGTCTGATAATGTAACTAGAAGTGTACGGTTTTTAATTTTTATAATTTTATTTGGTTTTGTCGTGTGCATAGAATCTGTGTAAGGCATAAACCTCTCCACCAAGAGACATTTTCCATGCTGGGTTTAGCAGCCTTTCCTGCCTCCCAGCATGAGGCCGTTCCCTCTCATCCCATCGCTTGTTCCTGGGGAGCAGAGACCGACCCCCCCGGCTCCAGCCTCCTTTCAGGCCGTTGCAGAGAGCGATGAGGGCTCCCCTCAGCCTCCTCTTCCCCAGGCTGAGCCCCCCCAGCTCCCCCAGCCGCTCCTCCCCAGCCTTGTGCTCCAGCCCCTGCCCCAGCCTCGCTGCCCTGCTCTGGCCATGCTCCAGCCCCTCCATGGCCGCCTTGGGGTGCGGGGCCCAGCGCTGAGCACAGCATTCGAGGGGCGGCCTCACCAGCGCCCAGCACAGGGGGACCATCCCTGCCCTGCTCCTGCTGGCCACACCATGCCTGATACAAGCCAGGGTGCCACTGGCCCTCTTGGCCACCTGGGCACACTGCTGGCTCATGTCCAGCGGCTGTCGACCAGCACCCCCAGGCCCTTTCCCGCCGGGCAGCTCCCAGCCGCTCCTCCCCACGCCTGCAGCGGTGCCTGGGGTTGCTGTGCCCCCAGGGCAGGACCCGGCCCTGAGCCTTGCTGACCCTCACCCCGGGGCCTGGGCCCATCGACCCGGCCTGGCCAGGGCCCTCTGCAGAGCCTCCTGCCCCCCAGCAGATCAACGCTCCCGCCCAACGTGGTGTCGGCTGCAAACTGGCTGAGGGTGCCCTCCATCCCCTCGTCCAGATCGTTGATAAAGATACTGAACAGAACTGGCCCCAGTACCAGCCCTGGGGAACAGCACTGGTGACTGGCCACCGGCTGGGTTTAACTCCATTCACCACAACTCTTTGGGTCCAGCCATCCAGCCAGTTTTTTACCCAGTAAAGCGTACGTCCGTGCAAGCCATGAGCAGCCAGTTTCTGCAGGAGAATGCTGTGGGAAACGGCGTCAAAAAAGGCAAAGTCCTTTTACCAGGATGCGGTTCCTCCCTGGCGCCGGCGTTGCCTCTTGCGGTGAACCAGGCTACGGTGCTGGCTGGAGCCCTGGGGCAAGGAGGGTCTGGGTGAGGACTGAGCCTCAGCATGGCCCTTTCTAACCTGCGTGTTTGCATCTGTTTTCCTCTTTCTTTACCACTTGCTATTAAGCTAAATCAGTATAGTAACTATTCAAATAATTCTCAGTTCAGTAGATACTCTCTATGGAAAAAAAGCAAGCATTGCAATATGGACTCAAACGTACACAATGCAACTGAATGGTTTTAATTTTTTTTGTTGCTACTAGTGTTGCCCTAGAGAGAAAACAGTATCAAATTAGGTTATAATAATTGTACTTTTTGGTAAAAAATAAAAATAGGCCATTTTTGTAGGACTCTAATAATTGAGCTTTGTTCTTAGAACGGAGTTGTGTCTGTCTTCATGATTTTCTGTGTGCTTAATCTGTAGGATAGGAATTGTTCAACTGTTTGATTTACTAAATCACTTTTAGTTCACCCACGGTTTTTTCCGAGTCCTCCAGGGTCCAAACACTTTTATTTATGGAACATTTTAGAGTGGGAACAATAATGAAGCAAATTTTTTCAGTAAATTGCAAGTCTTCAATATCTATATCCTCCTGTAAATTTAAAGCTACTGCATTGTTTTGCATCAACATAGTCATTCCTACTTTATGTTGCAAATTCTCTGCCTGCATGACCATAAAAATAAATTATGAACAATCAGTTAGGACAGGAGATGGAATCAGTTAAAGCCTAATGAAGCTTATACTTCAGAGCAGGCTCATCTGCTAAAATATTACGTTGGCTGAATCGCTGCTGCAAATGGGTGGTTTCATAATTGCGTTTCAAGGGAGGTTGATAGTACACTCTTTTATCTCGATGATACCTTGTTAAAGCCAATCTGCCCTCGGTCACTGCACATTTGTTGCGCAGACCTGCTCTCAAGGAGCAGGAAGGTTGAGGAGCCCCTCTCCGCGTTGGAAACCTGTTTGGATGAGGTGCGCCGGAGCCTCTTCGTGCCCCCACCTGCCGTGCTGCTCTCTGGAGCATGTCAAGGGCCTTCGGTTGGCTGGCACCCATGTCGGCAAACGCTGGCAACAACTAGCTGGAGGTTTAAAAACTTACTTGAACATAGTGCTGAACACCAGGCAGAAGCTGTTGGGTCCCCAGATGCGCAGGAGCGAGCTCGGGCGGGTGGGTGCTCACTGCACTGCTCACAGCAGTTTCAGACCCCGAGTACCTGTCTTACCTTCTCCTGGAGTGTAAGTAACAAGAAGGAATATGTCAGCCTCAGCTGCCTGAGTCTGTTAGAAATTTAAATTAATACGCCAAACCCTGGAGGTGAGCACGCCATTGCTTCTGACAGCTCTTCCGTGGCTTTCAGCGGTGCTGATTTACACCACTGCCACGACTTGCTGTGGAGCTCGTGAATCGGCACCGTCGGTGCAGTTGTGCCAGGTTAACTGCTCTGATCCGCCTTGCTGTGGAGCTGGGCTTCTGCAGCGAAGAGTTGCGATGGGATGCGCTAGGACTGCCTGGGCAATTTCAGTTCTTGCTTGCGCTTTGCTAGGAAGCAATTGAATCTCAAAAGGCTGAGCAGTTCCTCTTTGCTGGCATCGAGCTCTTCACGCTTGCTCTTCTCAGAGAAAGCACTATTTCATATTTAATTGAAAATCCTGGGTGCCATAACTGAAAATAAATCTTAGAAAATGAATAGTGATGAAATAATAGGATATGCTCTGCAAGGGAAAAGATGAATTCCTTTCATTTTTAATATTACAGGATTATTAAGTTAACACATAGGGAAATGTTCTTTCCTTATGTGATTACTTCAAGAACAGCATGCCGTTAAGATTGTAAACACGAGCTTCCCTGCAAAATTAAGCTATAACAAAATTGTAGTTCGTTGAATGAAACCAGTGAGATTTGTGGGTGTGTGACAGATAACGTGTGCTCGGTCTCCGGGGACAGGGCAGGAGCTCGCTCGTGTCTCCTGATGCGCTGTGCTGCTGGCTGCCCCCTCTTCTGCAGGTAGCTGGGACGAGTCTCCTGGCTCGTTTTGTACTTCTCACAGGTAGATGTAGTGCCAAACAAGTGATGGAAAAGTCTTGACTAGCATCTTCATACAGGTGAAAGTGAGAATTGCCTTATTTTCTGAATGGGAAGATTTTTAAAGTATTTTGAACAACGTTGGTAGGTCTTGAATTATTTTTTCTTTCTTCTAGGTTACTGTGTAGTAACGCTGTGATTGGGGTACACAGTGTAAAACTGCGTAGTGGATGCTCAGTACGTTCTCAGAGGCATTCTGGGGAAAATTTTAAATTTTGTAAGATTCCTTAAGGGTATAACTTAGCCACAATTGACACTAAATGCTGTTTTGTAGGTTGTGTTTTGAGAGAAAGTCTTTCTCTTATTTTATTTTTAGGAAAATGGTGCGACTTAGGCAAGCTAAAAGTTGCAGGACCGTTTATACCAGCACTTTAAAATGTCAGCGTTGATACTTCTCCGTAACAAGCTTGTTTTTGCTGAGAAACATGTTGAAAAATCTGAGGAACATAAACCTGTTTCCTTCCAGCCATGCTTGTGCAAAGGGGGTGTCTGCAAGAAACACTCGGCAGCCTTCGCGCTCGCTGCAGCCCGTGCGTGGTTCCCACGGGCGCTGCCCTGGGACTTCTCCGTTTCTTACCGGTGCATGCCGGTGTGCCCCCAGTCCTTAGCCGTTGTAGCAGACGGAATAAAATGTCTCTCGATGCAGAATTGCCATGTGAGCTCTGTGTGAGTCAGGCATTAACATTAGTCATGGCCAGCGCACATCTGGAGTTACAGGGATTTTGCTGACTGCCCATATCGCGCAGAGCGCGCTGGGGTGTGTGTTGTTTTCCAATTAAACTTTGAGATGTCTCTAATCAATACCGCTGTGACATAGCACATCTGTTAATTTGATGCAGAGGAGTGCTGACCTAGCACTTGGATGCTGGTGTTTTTAAGTTCCTGGGAGTCCTTGGGAGCGCGGTGAGGCACAGCGATGTGATCTGCAGCTCGAATTTACTGCTGAACTGCCTCTCTCTGGCGAAGCACAAGCTATCCGTCGGGAACGCCGCAGCCCACCTCTGGGACTGTTGGGATTTCCCGAGCTCCTTGAAAAGCCGGTTTGAGAAGCTCTTAATTCCTTCATAAAAACTGCATAATGACTGTTCCTCGGAGCAGGAATTGCTGCTTTACCTGTGTGCCCAGTGCTCCCTCCCTGGGGTCCCTGCCCGGGCTGGAGCTCGGGGGCCCTGCGGGAAGGGGGGCTGAGGAGCCCAGCAGAGCGGTGTGCCCGGAAAGCCCATCGATGATATTTCTGCACGGGCCAGCGTGTGGGAATGAACCACACTGTTAGGAGAACTGTTGTACTTGAAAGCGATGTGAAGCAGGGACGTTTGGGATGGGTCCGGTGTTTGAGAGCCCAGATTGCTGTTGTGTAAACTTGGTTTATGGGTCCAGCTATGACGGACCTTGCGCTGCCGCTCACGGACACAGCTGAAGGATGCCTTTGCTGTGAATGTCTCCTGTTGCCCGTCTTGGTCAGTCATCCAAGAGGTTTGTCCTGTTCCAGGAGAAGAGACATACAGCATCTTTGTGAATATAGTATCTTTGTCAGGCTCCTACTCTGCCAAATTCCAGACTGAAATAGGTTAGTGGGCCTAGAAATTATGCAGAGTGTAATTGCATGTCTTGTTTCCTATGGAAAGCAGGCTAAAAATAAACATGTCTATGATTTGCATAAGTTCTATTCTAATCAGAACACTGGGGAAATAAAAAAAAGGTCTTGGCATGTGAACATGTACCCTTATGCTGGGAAACCAGTGCCAAGTCCCAAGCAGATTAAATCGCTTGTGTAACACAGAGCAGCTGCAAGGACGTTTTTCTTTGGGGATGTGACTGAAATGTGTCATTCTATAGAACTGCACGCTGCTTAAGCAATAAGATACGGTATGTTATACGTACGTCAGTGTCTGAAATGTGGTGGTGTGTTAGGACAAGCAGAAGGGCAAACAGTTTTTGCTGAACACTACAGTAGGTTAACCTGCAAGTGCCCTGTGTGGAATCCCTTGTGAAGCAATCCCCGGTGAAACAATACTTACTAAGTGTCGGTAACTTTGAATTTGCACATTAGCTGCAGATTATCAAAGGGAAGCATTAATATTAGAACAGTTTTGGGACGCAAGTAACATCTTGTTCAGTTGTGTATGTTAATTGTGCTGTCTAGAGCAAATTGGTTTGTTTGCTGTCTCAGTAAATCATTTTCCCTAGTGTGAATAAACTAAACCCTCACATTGTAAATTTAAGGGAATGAATGGAAGATTGTTTATAAATCGGGAAAAACAAGCCATAGTTACCCGCAGGAAAATCACCTGTATTGTTTGGGTTACTAATCTTTGTTTTGGAGTGCTCCAGTTCGGTGTCTGCTCAATTAAGAGCAGAGTAAATGATTTATGTATTATTATAACCTGTGACCGCTACAGAGGGCTCTGATTTCATGGCTCCTGCCTGCATTTGACTTTACAGCACGAGTGTTGCAGCGACAGATACCACTCGTGCCAGACAGTCTCTGTAGGTGTAGTGAGTTGCACAGTGATTAACACTCAGCAAGGGATTGAGTGCATAATTAGGAAGCCTTAGTAAAGTAGTGCTATTATTAAAACAACCCTGTATTTTTAATTTTTTGAACATGTTTGCTTATTACAGATTCTAATTGTTGTTTTGACCCTTTAGATTGTTGTAACACACTCTTTTAACAGGTTTGAGCCCGTTTGTGTGTCGCCGCACAGGCTTCATCACCTGCGTGGTGGTTCGATTAGATCATATTCTGTCCTGTCCCGCGTGTTTGTATTCGTCGACTGTCGTGATGTCAAAAACCTGTTGCCTCTCATGCTTTACATTTCTCTCTTACTTTGAGAGGCAGTTAGATTTTGCAAATCTAAGTTTTGTTTTGCGAGGCGTTTCAAGCTCCCAGGCTGTGCTTAGTGAGCTTTCCAGAGATGCCTGTGAATCCTTGTCTTTGTCTTAAACCTGGCAGTCGCAGAGGCTTACAGGGTGCAGTTTATCTGGGTTCTTGTTCTTTATCATCAATGCAAACACATCTTATTTGAGATGGAAATCATGTGCCATTTTGGCAGATGGAGTATTGTGGGGACTGCTGCAAAGCGAGGAGGACAGGGACGAGCAGAGCGGCGGTGGAGGTGAGGAGAAAGAGCAGCTACGGCCGGAGCCGGAGGGAAGGATGCCTTTCCCTGCTCACCCACAAGGACGGCTTCGTCAGGTGTAGCGACCGTGATGTCTCAGGGGTGGCTTTCCGCACAGGCGCCCTTCACCGACTCTTCCCCCCAGCCATCGTCATGGCATCAAACAAAACGCTGTCTGTGAGCTGAGAGCAGAGTATAGTTCTGCTTTTAGGTACGACTCCACAGTAATTAAAACTGAATTCTCTTCAGTGAGTCTTAGTTGTTTCAGAAAGTTGTAAAATGCTCCGTCTTTCCCATGAATTAAGTGGGATACCTGCTGCCTCCCAGTGAAGTGTGGCGAAAGATCTTGAGAAAAGTAGAGAATTAAAATCTCTTGAAAATGTAGCAAATCTTTATAAATAGGCAAAAGATTGTTGATCTGTTGAGTGCTTTTTTCACTTCTCAAGAAAATACCAAATCAAAGAGAGGAGTGGAAATTCTCCATATATAATATAAAAGGTCAAACTGTTCTCTTGCGGAAAATTCTTCTGCGTTTTTCTTCCCCACTGTTAAGTTGAAGGAAATGGTTATGTTTGCATTTTATTTGAAACCCATTCATTATTTTAAATCATTTGAGTTCTTCTCATATCTCCTTCAGTGTCTGATCTTATATCAGAAACAGCTGTACAGTTCTTTGTGCCTTGCCGTTCTCCTATTTAATAATGGTACATTAAAATACTTGGCGTTATCAGAGAAAACCCTATCCATTAGTAATTCTCCTGACTGTACTTCCTTGGTTAATGGATTTTTGTGTGCGTGCAGTATATTACTATAACCATATCAGATATCAGTATGCTTGAAGCTGGCATCTGAAAGTTTGAACTTCTTCACTCAAAGGATTTTCATTTTAAAAATCCTTAAGGTTGTAGGCAGAGATTGTATTAGGCTACGTGAGCTTTTTTGCTACCGATGCATCGCACAAAACCAACTGACGTCTGCTGTCATTCCACAGAAGTCATGCATAGGCTGAGGATGTCTATAAATGTAACAAGATACAGAAAAGAAAACGTAGCATTCAGTGAAAAATAGTGAACTGACTGTGTGGTCCACCAGTAATTGCCAACGTTTCTCATCATCTCTCAGCGTACTAATCTCTTTTTGGTTTTTTACATGCATGTTTTGTTTCATGTTAACTCCACTAAATGTATATACTTTATTTTCATGAAAAGATAAATGCCTCTTCACCAAATTGCGCTAGGCTGTAATGAAGGAGAGTCACTGAAATAGCATTGCTGCAAAATGCTACTTGTTTTTGAGTCCAGTAGAGCCTTTATCTCTTGTTGTCCTACATACGGGTCTCCAAATGCAGCTGGTCTTAATTTACAACTTTTTCCGCAGCTCCGAAGCGGTGCGTGTGACCGTCCTGCCGCCTGTCAGCCGGCCGCAGGTGCCCTTGGGGAGCCGCGGCAGCGTCCGAGGCGCGGATCCGAGGGAAGGGGCAGCCCGTTAGCCAGGAGCTCCGCGCTTGCGCTTCGAGCCCCGGCGGCCCAGGGCTTTGCGCTTGAGCTTTGCTGATGCTGTCCTGGTTCAGTATGTGTTCTGGTACGTGAGCTAAATGCTTTTTGCCTTTAGGTGGCTTAAAGAAAAGCTGCCTTGTTCGTGGTTAGATGGGAGCTGCCCTCCCTAGGTGTGGGGCAGTGTCCCCCCGTGCTGCCCACAGACCTTTCGTGCTCTGGAGCTGAGGGGGATGAGCTCGGGGTAGGTGGAAGAAGATGCTTCTTTCCTCTATTAATAACCTCTTGATTTCACAGTGCTGGGTCTTTATTCTTCACTTCCAAGATTCAGCCAACTGTGATGCATCTATTTGCAAACGGAGGCAATTGTTAGTTGGGTAACAAGTGTTATTTTCATATACCGACCAAATGGCACTGAAATACTCTATCTAAATGCCATCTATGTTCTGCCAATATTTTCTTCTTCTTCCTTCTGCAGTAAACAATAGATATTTTTTCTTTCATGGTAGATGAGGAACCTAGCCATGGATATTCACAATCTAGAGCCTTCTGTTACAGTTGACTTTGCTGTTTCTATACTGCCAAAAATAAAAACCTGGAGGATTGCATACAGGCTCCCACTGTTTACATTTCATCTCCTGTCCTTCTCAGCTGGGAGTGTTTTTCAGAATAAACAATGGATTATTTGCCAATGCTTTTTGTATTTCTTAAAGATTGTTTGGGGATATGCCTTCCGAGGCATATTTTAGTTATCTTCAAAACTTGAAATGCTTTAATGAAGAAGTTTCTAAGCAAACACAAAGCCAAATTATTTTTGCATAGGTTTACCAACAGTGGGCTGGTTTGTTGGTAGAACATGTCCAACGCTGTAAGATTTCAAGGGAATGGTACAACACGGTATGCTGTGACGTTCAAGAATGAAGACTGAGACACTTTGTCTCCCTGAATCAGTCACCACCTTGACTGAAGATCTTAAGGCATTATCCTGTAAAGGCTTGTGCTGATCGCCCCTTTGATCATGTCCCGTGATGAGCAATCTCCTAAATCTGTAGCCTTAAAAAGTCAAAACTCATAGTTACTGGTGTTTTCTGAGTGTATTTTGTATTACTAACAAAAATAAGATCATCCCCAAAGTGAAGCGGGATGTACATACTCTAATGAGGTTTGGGGCGACCTTATTTCTCAAATCTGGAGAAACAGTTTTTCATTTATTTCAGAAGTACTGTAAAACACACTCTCAGTATTTCGGATGCTATGGTAAATGATTTATTAATACTGTGAGGCTTATCTCTGCCATAATTTCTGTAAATATGAACATATTACCAAGGATTTATTGGACAGCATGCAACAAACTGCAATGAAACAAGCCTTTCAAAGTAAACCTTTCTAATATTTTTCAGCTTTCAACTAGTAATGAGTCTGGTTTAATGCATTATTGTGGCTATGAAGTGCCATGAGATTTTTTTTTCTGTACAATAGACCCTATGTAAATTATTCTAGGAATTGTTCTGCATCTATCATGTTAATGTAATTAGATGAATCTGACACACTTACCCTTTACTTTTTCTGAATTTGCAGAATATCTTTAATGACACAGCCATAGTTCAGCTACATGAAAGATCCTTAATTCAATTTTCTTTAAAGAAGATTGACACTAGTAACATTTAGCCACTTCACAACCTTTATTTCACAGCATGGTAATTGGCAAACGCTCTGCACCATGATTTCTCTTCAGTACAAAACCCCACGATTTGCTATTGTAGTTAAAAGTTTACGGATTAGTTGTGTTGCTTGGAGGAATGAAATTCCTCCCTCTGCTGCTCGCGCAGGTCCTGCTGCTTGTCGGCGAGGTCTCCTGCAGTCCCAATTCCTTCCTTCTGTGCCGATGCTCTGCAAATTCCCACCCGTACTGGTTGGTCTTGCGTTGTTACTGTATGCCTTGGAGTATTTGGTAGGGATTTGTAAAATCAGTCTTGTAAATGTGGCTATTTGCACAGTTATTGTGGCTATTGCAGTTTTTGGACATACTGCATTGCACAGGAGAATGGTGGACAGGACAGTTCGCAAGTACACAGAGCAGGTCGGGTTCGCCTGTAAAAACCTACCCCAAGTCTGAATCTCTCCGTAGGACGCTGGCATGCAGGAGGGTAATGACTTTCATATGGCTAGTGTTCCCTAGATATCTTCATCTGTGCAATTAAAAAGCATGGTAAAATAAAGCAAGTGGATAGCAATCTCCTCCAAGCTTTCGGAAAGCTGGGATGTGCTTGGCAGGGCTGTGTACAAAAGCTCATCTCAAAGGAAGAACGGTGTAAAGGACTTCTCTCAAAATGTCCTTTGCCCGAAAGTTTTGATAATTTCTCAAATACTTTTTTTCCTTTGTTATAACATGTTTTCCCCAGATGCTGGAATAACTTCCAGAACTGCATAACGAGACTGATTTGGATTTTCTGCACACAGACGCCGTGCGAGGCTGCATCTCTCCCTGTCTCTCCTCTCCACGTTCACCCCACTTGTTCCCGAGCCTCTTGCTCATCCGTGTACCTTCATCACCTAAAGCTGGGCTGTCTCCGCTGGTCCCACGGTCGTGTCGCAGCTGATGCTAACCTTGTGCCAGTGGCTCCAGTCCGCAGAGTTTCACGTCGTCTCATTTTTTTTGGGGGGGGACACACTCATGTAGTTTGCTGAGTGCAGCATGGCTTAATAAAAATATATTTGCTGTCACTGTCTTCAGTCAAATAATTTATTATTCTCTGCAGACATTTAGTGGAGGGAAATTCACAGAGCCCAGCAGGCTTTAGTGAGATTCCATTAATGAATATTTGAAAGCTTTTGTGAGACCTCTTACAGAGGAATTTAAAATGTATTTGAAAAATATTTTCTCCCTACAGCATTATTCTGAATCATAACGCCTCCTGTGATACCTGTCTGTATTTGCAAACAGTCCAGTTCGGTTTTATCTGTGCTCATCAGCTTCTCATCCTCAGGACTTGCCCTTCCCTCACCAAACAACTTTCCCAAGTCATTCCCCGATTCTCCCTCTGCTGATAACAGCGTCAGTAATTTCAGAAGAGTTTGGGTCTTGGTGTCTGTTGGTCTGCTCTCAACCCAAAGCTCTACAAATGATACAGGGTTGAGGGAGAAGGTGAGAAGTCTGTCAGTATGGCCAGAACAGATTAAAATATATTTTTGCTCTTTTTTTCATGCCCTTTAATAATCTAAGGGTTTTTTTTAATTTTGTCTTTGTAAAATACATCATTTGCATTTCACATCCAAAAATAAACTTGTAATGTACTTGGCTCTTCTCCCACGTTTGTTCTGGGAAATCAAGTTTCATTCTTTACCTTGTCTGTTCTGTTCGTTGTCGAGGGAAAATCTGTGTCTTGTGACAGATTTCTCTTTTCAGACAAATGTCGCTACCTACCAGCGATACAGCAAATCAAGATGCCCTTATGGTACCCGAGCCAGAGACCTGCCCGCTATGGCCCTTCGGAGGATCTCCGCTGAATTAGTCAGCGGTTGGCCTTTTCTGATGTCGGATCTGGCAATCAAAAGATGTGATTAATTTAGACTTTGGGAGCAGAGCAGTGTGGACCTACTGCTGTTTGAGTCTCATTAAAAGGCAAATGAGCAGAAGCCTACGTGTCACATTCCTGAGATGACTATCTGCTTTTGGTCTTTTCAGCCTCCTTGCAGCGACTTAACTCCAAAGCAGCTTCTCATCGCGGATGGCGTGTAGGTGCTTACTGAGTCCTGAGAACTGAACACGTCGATTTTCTTATTCCTTGTCTCCTAGAAAGTAACGCTTCGCCTGATGGTGAGCTTGATTGCTCTTTGAAGAATTTACGTAGTGAATAAGCAGAAATCATCTTGAGTGGAGCTCAGCCCGTAACAGGACCAGGATCTCTGTTGCCAGACGGATCGCTGGCCCAGATGCCATCGTCATCTCAACTATCTTACTGGTCTGAATTTTCCTAGGGAGCTCCTCTCTGCAACAGGCAGAGTCCAAACTTAGGTTCTTGCCTCCATTACCTGGAAGAGGGACGGGGAGGTGTTGAGTGGGAGCGTGTCCTCGGAGCCCTCGCTGGGCTCGTAGCTCCTCGGTGGGAGCTGCTGAGCAGCGCTGTCGGTCTCAGCCTTCCTCCGCGGCGGTCCCCGGGCTGCTGGCCCCTCCTCTGGGAAGGAAAAGCAAACTTTTGCACAGTAATCCATCGATGTTTCTGCCCCACAAGCTGAGCAAAACCGCGCCTGCTGACTGGGTCGGACATTCTCAAAATGTTGCTGTCTCTTTCTAATTTAATTGAAATAATTTGAACCTCCTACATGTTTCTTGTACTGAGAATGTAGGTGTGTATTTGGTAGGTGGGCAGCATCGCAGCGCAAGTACTGAAGGCCGTGTTAACTGCTGGCCTTTTCCATCTTTTCTTTGATTCTCTTGCATGCTTTTAGAAATAATTTATTGTGTTCAGTGAATGCATGTGTTCGGATCTGTAACTTCAGTTATCGTATGTGAGGAGTTGCTGAGGAAAATATCATAAAGTTAATGTGTTGCACACTAATTATAACTTTGGTTTCCTAATGCAACGTGTCTGCTTTGTGTAGCTGAACGTTTCTTTAAATGGCTTTTGCTTAGTCACGTCAAAGATCGCTTAATCTTACTTTATGTATTGATAGCCTAGTTTTAATTAAACAGTAACTGTTTTCCACTTGATCAACCCTGAAAATTCCTATTTTAGTTAGCCGCTTTTGAGCAAAGCCACTTAGCTGTTTTATTAGCCCTTAATGTGTGTTTCACGTGGAATTTTCATATTCTGGGTTGCCTTTTGCAACCACGGCTTATGTAACACATCACGCAGCCGAGCGTAACCTTGGACGGTACGAAATGCTGTTTACATCTGTGAAATTCTGGATTTACGTTACCCCTCTGCTTGGTTCCCATTGAGAAAACAAAATGGTGCAGCGGTATCTAACCTGCGCTTTTTTATCGTTCTTTAATGCTTAGAAAGCCCTCTGGACAGCGGTGCCGAGGCCAGCCCAGGGAGGGGAGGGCTGAGGGCATTTGGGGAGGTGGCAGAAAGCTGGGAGTTGGGTTCAAAACCCCCAAGCAGATCCGCGGCGCTGCCGGGGCCCGGCCCGGCCCGGCCCGAGGCCGCCTCCCGGCAGCTCCGCTGGCGGCGGGCCCCGCTCGGCCGGCGGCACAGCGGGGCGGCCCGGGCCCGCAGCCGGCGGCGCCGGGAGGTGGCGGCAGACGGCCGCGGGCCTGCGCCGAGCCGGAGCGGGGCCGGCCGGGAGCAGGCCTCGGGGCGAGCGGGGCCGGCCGGGAGCAGGCCCGGGGCGAGCGGGGCCGGCCGGGAGCAGGCCCGGGGCGAGCGGGGCCGGCCGGGAGCAGGCCTCGGGGCGAGCGGGGCCGGCCGGGAGCAGGCCCGGGGCGAGCGGGGCCGGCCGGGAGCAGGCCTCGGGGCGAGCGGGGCCGGCCGGGAGCAGGCCCGGGGCGAGCGGGGCCGGCCGGGAGCAGGCCTCGGGGAGCGGGGCCTGCGCGGCCCGTTCCCCCCCGAGCCCCCGGCCTTGCCCCTGTCCTGCCCCGGCCCAGGACGCCCTCCCGCCTGCCCTGGGCAAAGGCCTCAGATGCCGCCCCTGCCTGCCATGAGCTTCGGGTTTTTTTCTTTTTTTTTTTCTTTTTTTTTTTTTTTACCCTTGAATTCGACAGTGGAACACACTGGGACTGCAGACAGGCTTTTTAAAAATTTACTCCAAGAATGAGGGAGTGCAATTCCGTTTTCACATCTGCTCCCTTAAAATATGTTTTTGTGCTAAATGCTGCAAGGAAAGTGTAAGCCCTAGTAATGAATAATATAGTTTAATAGGAAAGTAGCATGCTTTTAATGAACTGCTACTTTGAAAAATTGCTTTTATAATTAACAGTAAAAGTATTTTTCGAAAAGTTTGAGAGAAAAATGCCATGTACTCCTTCGTCCGTCAGCATTGCAGCTCCTTATTAGCATATAGATGCCACTGTCTGTAGGAGGTGTTGGCATGGAAACTTCAGAGTATAGCTCCCCGCCTGGTGCAGTCAGTGTGGTGTGCCGTACCTCTGGAAAGTTGTCACCTATGTCTGTCTGCATAAAATGTGCATCAAAACGAAATGGAGAGTTTCCACGTGGTCTTCAGAGCGATTTGTGGGGGATGTCACAGATACTCCATGTACTGGCAGCATTAGCCAGACGTACTTGTGACATTATTGGGCAGCAACACAAAATCTTCACAGATTGAATTCTTAGAATTTATTTGCATATTTAAACTTCGAGCTTTGCTGTTTTACCAACATTGCTTTTTTGGAAATGGACTTCTTTGTGTTGAGGTCTAGTAGCCCCATGGCAATACTCATCTGTTTGTAATTGCAATATGTATACTTTAGTGTTTCCATGACAGGTTGGATGTATAAATAGCTGTCTTTGTCCTGCTTAGGTACAGCAGCAAAGGCGACTTTACCATTGCGGTTTGTGGGGTAACAATAGAAATGAAAGCCGCTACCGGTTTTTTGCAGTGTCTCTGTCACTCATACTTGCCTCTGTCCTTCACAGCCCTGTATTTTGCTGCAGTGGTACTCAAGCCTTTTTTTCTTCTGCAGTTACTTAGTTTTCCTTACTGAGCTGCAGTGTGCATATCATCATTGAAACAGTTCCTTTGTGGTTAATTTAAATTAAAACTGAAAACAAGATGCTTGTGCCTGTTCATCTTGCAGAACCTGAATGGTATAAAGTACCTCATTCCTCTTGACTGGTCCCTGTGTTGCGTGTGTCATCCTTCAGGGACAGCTCAGCAGCACAACAAACACTAACCTGACATTTATTAGCTCATTTCGGGGAGTCTGATACATGAGGATTTCCTAAAAGCTTGCGTGAAACAATGTAAAGGAGCATGTTCAGCTCCTGAAGGAGGAAATATCTGGCTTTTGCGTAAGAACAAGCTCTGGAGGTTGCCTAAAGCATCCTTACAGTTACTTTATTTTTCTGCTCTCTAATGCACACCATTCTCTATGTGACTTTCTGTCATTTTCTCTCTGCCTACTATTTTGTTTGTCTGTCTTCTGTTTTCCCCAGGCAATCCTTTCAATCTTCAATTTAGTCATCTTGGTCTCAGAGTATAGTCCAATCTTTAAGGTTTTAATGTTAAGATTAACCCCTCGATGTCAGCATATCCTTAGTAGCAGCTTTGCTTTTACTTTTTTTTTGGACTGAGTTAATACTTATTGAAAAGGGTTTATGAGCTTTTAAAGTTTAAAACATGAAGAGGGTAAGATGAGTGAGCAAATAAAGTGTCTGTAATTCTATATCCAGTACAGATTTTCACCTCTTGCCAAATTTTTCCAACATGCAATGCTCTGAACATAGCTAACGACCAGATTCATCCGCCCGAGTGAAATATGTGTGTATTGATCCGCCTAAGTGAAATATGCTTGTATTGTTAAAAGTGCAGTGCTATAGATCTGGCTTTGACAGGGAGATGGATGAACCGTTTTAGTGGTAAAACATTTTTTAATGTTGAGAAACCATCTTGTCTACAAACAATAAAGCGATTTGTAGTAACAAATGGAAAATATTTTTCTTGCTGGAGATTACACCATTTGTTTTCATTTTCCATGACATGTTTTGCTCATTATGCTGCAGAAAGCGAATCCAAAGTTTTATAAAGAACAGCTCATGATGGCAAAATAGGGAATTGAGCTCGGGGCTCGCTGTCATAACAACAGAGAGCGTTGGACCCTGGGGAGCTGCGGAGTTGCTGCGAGTTTTGGGTTTGGGAAGGAGTCAGGGGCCGGGGGATGCTGCTCACCCCACCCATGTTAGTGGGAATTGCTGTTTCACTTGTATAACTCCCAGAAAGCCGCGAGGACGGTAGCGTGGTGTCCTCTCTATGCTGTAGAATGCTTTTTGTGTTTCTGGATGTAATTTTTAAATAAACGACAGCGTTAAAGGAGGGTGAGAAATGGACTTCATTCGGAGCTCAGGGCTCACGTTAAGCACTGGCTGTGCTGGCTGTGTTCCTGGGGGCGTGCGTGTGGTGGGCTTTTTCTTTGTTCGCTTGGGGGCTTAGGGTGGTTTTGTTTGGGTTTTGGTTAATTTATGGACAGCACAGACCTCTGTGAAGAGAGGGCTGATAGGTAATCTTGGTGTCGCCTGTAAATACTTTCCAGCACACCATTGTTTTACTGGAAAAGGGTGCAAATTGCAGTACGGTTTGCCATTAACGTATGGTGGTAGCCGAGGTGATGTTTGAGATGTGTATAAGGTCTGTGTCTGCCCTTGACTTGGCAGAAAGGGGAGGGAAAGTATAAACTTGCCAAAACCAAAACATGCAACTGACTTTGCAGCAGTGACGTGTGCTTGGGAAAATGTGGTTAGTGGTGGTGGAAGGGGGTTTTGGGTATTGGTGGGTTTGGTTTGTTGGGTTTTTTCCAAATTTGACATTTCATGGAAGCACCGTAATCTCGGTTTAAGGTGTAGGTGAGCTTTGCATTCAGACTGATGTGGGTCTGTGCCCCGTTTCATTCTTGGGCCTTTTGAGGTGGCTTCTTCAGCAGCTGGCCTCAGCAGGCTTCGGAGGCTCCGGCAGAATCACTCCTATGGCCAGCTTATACATTTTGTAACCTGTTGCTGACGTAACTGAAAAGGAGCAGTTGAGTGTGCCAGCTTTTTGTTCCTGCTGTAGTGGTGCACCAGCGTACGCCCGCGCCGGCCATCTCCTACGTTGGGTTTTGAAGCCAAAGACTAAGAGTCTTTTTCCCTAAAGCCCCGAGTGTTCTGCTGTAGTACGTAACTTAAATTTATCAAGGTCACTGAACCCTATTTAATGTGCTTTCTGGGAAGATGACAGGGTACAAAAGATTGTTTTGTACCCTTCTGTCAGAAGGATGAAGCAGTAATACAAGAGCTCAGTTATTTGTGTGCTGAAGGGGCCATGGTTATCTAGTGATATGACAGATTCGCTAATGATACCTGACAGAAGTATTGCAAAGGAATAATTGTAAAAAAACCCTCTTCTATCATGCAGTGTTTTTAAAAAGAAAATATTTTCTTTTTATAATATCAAGAATGCAGATTCCCACGTGAGAAGATATTGAGTTCAGGTGCCTAACCAGTAGGGGTAAATTGAATAGAAAATATTATTGCTATATTTTGTAGCAGTTTCCTGTCTGTAGAGACTTTTGATTTTGTATTATAATAATTTTTATTGATTTCAAAACAATTCCAGAATATTGTCACTGTCTTGCGTGGGAGGTACTGAGGTTGAGTGGTTACGGCTCAGCTGTGCTTAAAGTCACTGTGCCAATTTAGACCAGCAGAGTCGGGCTTTGGTAGCATGGAATGGCTTTTCCGTTCAGGTTGTTGCATTTAAAACAACCCAACTCTTTCTGCTGCTTTCTTTTTTTGAAACATTTATAGCAATGAAATACCATTCTTGTTGCAAGATCCTGCTTAATTTTTACAAGTTATTCTTGTTTGTTGTTTTTTAAGGAAAAGTCATCAACAAAGACTTGCGCCACTACTTGAGCCTTCAGTTCCAGAAGGGCTCGATAGACCATAAACTCCAGCAAGTGATCAGAGACAATCTCTACTTGAGAACCATCCCTTGTAAGTATGTAAAGATCAGCCTCATTTGATCTGTTCCTGCTAACTGTCACGTAAATTGAGAGTTTTAAATGCCTTCTCTCCTGATCTGGTTTATAGTTTTACCTTGCAGCAGGAACTTCTGTGAATGGCTTTGCTAGAGTAGTTTCATATCTTAAGTTGCAATGAAAAGGTACAGCCAATCTGGACTGACAAAACAGCAAAAACTTCGGCATTCGAAGCTCAGAGTATTTCAGGAGTATTTATGTTTTACTCATCGGAAGTTTGTCAGTTGTTGTTAGAGTAACCAGAACCACCATGGGAGATCAACCTTCCTCGGCGTGATCAAGCAGTGCAAACACGTCCTGAGTTTTGTCAATGCATTGGTTTTTGCACAAAGAGGAAACTTGGAGCTCGAGAGGGTCACATGCGTTAGGCAGAGTAGCGCAGCTGGAAGGAGAGTTGCAGGAGAGATTATGTGCAGAAAGGGTTGCAATGACAGAAGATACAGAGGAACTGTTGTTCGCTTGTCCTGAGAAGACAGTACAAGGAGGTGGCGGTGGCAAGAGGGAGGGCAAATCCGTGGCCCAAGAAGAGGAGGAAGGAACAGCGCATGGACAGACTTTAGTGTCACAGCAAGAATTAATTAGTCAGGGAATCTGGATGGTCCTGACGTCTCATCAGTTACGCCAGCCCTTCTGCTCTGAGCATCTGCTAGCATCTCTCGGTCCAGCCAACACAGGTGTTAACTTGCCTTTAGCGAGGTGCCTAAAGGTTACTGCTCCCGCGAGCGGAGGTTTATAGAAAGCACCGGTCAAGGTACAGGACGCTCTGACAGCTGCCAGATATCCTGTCCTTGCTTTTCACCCTTCTGTGCCATTTCATTTCTTAATTATCACAAGATCATCCTTTACCTTGTCTCAAAGTTTCACTGATTAAAAAGACTCATCACCGATTGTATTTAAATATTCATTGCGCTAAAAACTTAAAAGTTTGTCAACTAACATTTTTGTAACTACAGGAATTCCGTTCTCGGTTTAGCATCATTATCATATTAAGCACGCCCAAGAGTTTGTGACTTTCTTAAAAGATTAGAAGAGCGAAAGGCAGTTTGGTTAGTAGCAGCTCTTGTTCGTGCTGCTGTCTGAAAAAATTGATGTATGCCTTTAAAATGCTATTGGATTATAGACAGTAATGAATCAGTGGAGTCCTTTCCAGGAGAGCTTTAATTAAGCAATTATAACTATGGGAGGCCCGTATTTATAGACGTAACACTTTGAGGACTTCTGCATTAACACAGCAATTTACTGATTACTTTGAAAAAGCTTACCTATAGCTAGGGTTTGGAGTATAGATGAATTACACTCTGAATTGTAAGGTTAAAAAAATAGTCTTTGTGCCCAGTTACAGATTTAGTGGCCCAAAAATCAAATGTGTTTAGTCACGCTGACCTCATTACAAATTAGTGAGTTGGTACTGGTGGAAACAACGGAGAGAAGAAGCACCTTTACAGCTGTGTTAAAATACCACAGCTCCTAAAGAGCTCCCCAGAATCCCAGACTGCTATTGCCTGGCTCAGGCGTCATCAGCTTCCACAGAATAAGTTTTCAGTTCACTGAGCATAAGAAAGAATTCTCTGCTATTACCACCTCACCCAGCATTTTTCTCCTCCTTCCTCAATACAAGAACTGTCATTCCTATGTAATTCATTGGCCTAGTTTTTATACATTTTGTTCACTTGCTCGCCTGTGTTCTAACTCTTATCTTACTGGAGTGACATCATCATTGTATAAAGATTCACAAATGTATTGTTTTTACTGAATTGTACAGCAGGCAGCGTTTGGTAAACAGGTAGCAGTTAAGTATCTTACAAGAGTGTTTTCTCTGTCTTTTCAGGCACTACAAGGGCTCCCAGAGATGGGGAGGTCCCTGGGGTAGACTATAATTTCATTCCTGTCGAGCAGTTTAAAGCACTGGAAGAAAGTGGAGCCTTGCTAGAAAGTGGAACATATGATGGTATGTTGATAACGTTTCATGGAATGGGAATAAGGACCCAATACTCGTGTCCAGTATCGTGGTCTAAGTGTAGCTCCTTGTACCCAGGAGGTGCCACTTTTCCTGCCTATCGATGGTCATTGCGGTAGTAGAGCGGGAATATTAAATCTATTTTTGAAGTACCTGTGAAGAGGAGCAGTGGTCTTGTTTTGAAGCTGTCTAGTGAATCACAAGTTGTCCTTTCAACCAGTCTTAATGCAATCTGATTATTTTCCCTATTGTGTTTTTGAGGAAGCATTCTGAAAACGTTTGTCTATGCTTGGTAAAATTTTGTTTTAATAGAATTCGTAGTCAATTTTGTTTAAACCTTTGGGAACAGAGCCGTGTTCTTCTCAGAAGTGCATATCAAAAGGACAGAAGGCAAGGGAAATTCTGATACAGCAGGGGAAAAAAAAGTATTTTGCAATGAAAAATTGAACAGCGCTAGACCAGATTGTCCAAATCTGTAGCAACATCGGTTTTGTTAAATGTGACGGGGAAAAACATTGTAATGAAGGCAGTGAACCATCAGGAACTGGTTATCCAGAGGAGTCATGGAGCTGCCACCGTGTGATGGGCTTTTGCTTTGCCTTTTGGTTTGTTTTGTTTGAAAGGGTTTGATGGCAGTCAAAGATAACTTTAAGGTTCCTCTCGTCCCTGTGCTCCGGGGTGGGGGGACGGACCGAAACCCACCTTTGTTTAAAGTGAGAGGGAGGAGAGACCAGTTGGACTGGCTCAGCCCTGGGGTGTCTTGCACTCCTGCGGAGGGTGCCCCGGTTGCAGGTGGGTTTCAAGTGACGATTGCCTGGTTTCCGCTGCTTTTTACTATTGGACGACTTACCTCTTGGCACCACGGACAGAACAAATTGCAAACATCTCACATTGCCTTTTGTATCTCAGTTTATAAAACCTGCAATATGATCTGGCTAGATTTTTTCAAATATATAGTTGTACTTGAAGTCAACTAAATTACAGCCAAATTTTCAGAAATGCTGAGCATGTGCAGCTTTCATTGATGCTCAGCAGAGTTTACCAGATTATAAACCTGCCTGATTTTTACATATGTTTAATATATATTTGATTCAAGCAACTTTAAGCATGCATCTAGAGGACTTCTTTGGTAGGTGGTGGTTTTACTGGCACTTGAATGACTTCGATTGACACACACACACACACACACGCACACACCCCCCAAAAAAAAAGAAGAAAAAAAGAAAATGTCCAAAGTAGAAAATTCTGTGCAAGGCTCTGTACCTCCTTGTTTTCCATGTCTCATGCTGTCTGTTAACATTGTCCTGTCTGTGGAAATCTAAGCAAATTCAGACTAAACTAGCACTTTTTTTTTCCTTAGCTCCCCTTTATCTGGCTGTCACCACTTAGAGCCTCGCCCTCACTGATATTTCAGAAGGGTTTCTTTTTTTTTCTTTTTTTCTTTTTTTTTTTTTTTTTCCCGTGGTCAAAACCATATCCAGCCACCAAATGTTACCCCAGCAGGAATTCTGGGAAGCTCTCTTGCTGTGTGCTCAATTCCCTAATAAAAATCATATGAGCAGTCAGGAGAGAGGTCAGTTGCCGAAATTCTTTTCCAGAAAACAACAGATGATTCCTGGTCTTTGTGTTTTAGATTAAAATATTGAAGTAAAAATCTGCTCATTTTTCTCAAGTACAAATCATTTTTAGATGAAGCTGTATTAATGGCTTTGTTTGGCAAGTGTATTGCCAGTAGAAAATTGTAGGGCTGTAGTTTTAAAATCAATTATTTGTAACTGCTTTTATGTAAGTAGATACTTTATGTTTCTGCACAAAATTAATTTGCTTTTTGACTTTAGTGTGTTTCTGTTGCTGCATATTACTCTGTTAATCAGTTAAACAGTATATAGAGTAAGAACAATTGATTTTCACTGTTTTGCTTCTCTCAGACTGTTCCCCAAGTCTCTTTATGGAGCATTAGTGAATTCCAGGCAAAGTAATAAATCTGTCTTTTTCTTTGAAAACACGTAGCAGGACAGAAATTTTGAATTAAACCTGTTGTTTTCTGATGTCCAATAGCATCATTGGCAAAAAAACCAATGTAGGAATAAATAGGTTTTGACTGTTGACTGGGTTTTGATTGTGCTGATGTCTTCTCTAAGAAGTTAAGTTACAGTTCAGGTCTTTCACTAAAAACACGTTATATGGGCAATAAAACATTCACTGCCAGTACTTTCAGCAGGTATCAGTGCTTTAGTCATCTTGATTTCTCTCTCATTGTCAGGTAATTTTTACGGTACTCCGAAGCCTCCAGCAGAGCCCAGCCCCTTTCAGCCTGATCCGGTGGATCAAGTTCTTTTTGACAATGATTTTGATACCGAATCACAGAGGAAAAGAACCACGTCCGTCAGCAAAATGCAAAGGATGGACAGTTCTCTCCCCGAAGAGGAGGAAGAGGAGGAAAAGGAAGCAGTTAATGGCAGCGGAGGGATAGGTTGGTTGACAAGGGGTGAAATTCCCTGAAGTATTGTATGAATGGATAAGAAGTATACGAATAACATTTATGCTTGCTTGAACTGCTTCCTTAGTTTTGGTGAAGTTTGAAGGCAGTTTTCTATTCAGACTGGTGTTTTTACTCGATTTTGAAATTATCTTTTAAAAAGAAACAGCTGTTCTCCCAGCCAGATGTGCAATTGCATCATAAAATGCACTGCTCAGTAGAGAACATGTAGTGCTGGGTATCAGCCAGTTACATGAGGAGGAAGGAAAAATCTATCCACTCTTCAACTAACAGAATCCTTTGCAGAGTATAATTCATACCCTGTAAATGTTATTGTTTAATTTTGAGGAGATTACTGAATTTGTATGCAGGAGATTTTAGTGAAACGATTGGTTTAAGGGGCAACACTAGCTCATACTGTAAACTTTTCAGATTATTTTGGTTAAGGGAACTATCATGCAACCTGAAACTGCCTAAAGGGGAGAATGCGGAGAGAAATAAAGCAGAGTGCGTTGAGACTGGACCAGTGTCCAGTTGGACGTTTCAAAGATTGGCAGGAAGCCCTTTTCGTTTCGCTGTCATGGTTACTCATCTCGAGGGGGAAGAACTGATGGCGGAGAGAAACCGTCACATTGCATTTGCAGATGATCCTGTGCGTGAGTGTTTAAGACAGACTTATATTGACTAGACCTGACCTAATCTTGCAAGCTTTGGGGCTGGCAACACAACGGCACAGAGCAGCCCGGAGGCTGGGCTGGTGGTTAGGTGAAGCTCACGGACATCGTTGTGTGACGGAGGATACTGAGCATAACCTTGGGACTGAAGGGTGGAGGCTTGCATTTAAAGTTTTCTGCAGGGATTTTTGGGAGCTTTTTCTTCTTGTGGCCTGCAGGAGGGTGTTGTTTGTTTTATTGCCGTTTGGGTCTTCTCTACGTTTCATTCTGGTGCTTTGAGGAATATTAGTAGGATTTGGAGTGGGGGTCGATGGCATTACAAACATCGTTCTCTATGTAGGGACTGCAACAAAGTGCAGTCAACTTGGATTTCTGCCAGTGTTGATTTTTCAGCGTAGGCTCAGGCACATAATACAAGGTTAATTCTGTTTGGCAGAGGAAGAGCAGAGTTCAGTGTTCTCATGTCAGCTTTTCAAAGTTCACAGCTGAAAAAAAAGTGGAAAAATGCACATCACATACAGGGACGTGTTTGACATCCACTCGTAGCCAGATTAAGAGGGTGGTTCTTTGTGAGAAACAACATAAACATCTGACAAATAGTAACACTTTCCCTGAACAACTGCAGAAAACAAAGAAAAACATTCAGATTCTCCTGACTGGATGAAACCTGTTCCCAGCTACAACCAGACAAGCAGCTCTATGGACTTCAGAAATTACTTGTCGAGGGATGAAACCCTGGAACCGCTGCCCAAGAACTGGGAGATGGCCTACACCGACACTGGCATGATCTACTTCATTGAGTGAGTAGACCGACACTGCGGGGGGGTTGCTGTGCCCTTCGGAGGAGAGAAGTGCTGATGAGCTGCAGTCTAGGAAGCTGCCTGCTGCTCTTACACCTCTCTTCTTCTGCTCTTACTGCTTCTATTTCTGTATGAAATTTAATGTATTCCTACTGTTCAGTTCCTTACTGATAGTCATCTGTGCTGCGTGCTTGGTATGACTGCCATCGTGCAGGAAAGCCTTATGGTTCCACGTGCATCATATAAACCTTCACTATGTCAAATTTCCGAGAGCTTGTTTATTCTCTCTTCGCTACTTGAGTTCCTTGGCTGGGAATGCATGCTTAAAAATACAAATAGCACAGATTAAAGGCCAGGATAGGAAAGCGGCTCATATGTGCACGTGTGAAACAGCCTCATTTATTAATTTCTAAAGGCAACAAAAACCTTACTGGGAGTCAAGCGTAAGAAGGGGCTAAAAATGTTTGTTCCTTTCAGGTAGAAATAGCTGATATTCCCACATGAGCTCTTGGGGGCAGGGGAGAGTGTTTGTACCTCTAATATTTCACATCTGTCCTGGAGAATCTCCAGTGTGCTCGTACCTCTGAGCATCATTGTTGCCTTTTTTTAGCATTCTGTGATGTGCTGAGGCACAAATAAAGGTTACGTTATCTAAAGGCTACAGTTTGCACATGGTAGTAAATATTTAAAAGTAAAGCAAAGTTTCTTCAATCTGAGGGAGTTCTCGTCTTCTAATGGGGTGTGTTCTGCTCCACAGTCATAACACCAAGACAACCACGTGGCTTGATCCACGGCTCTGTAAGAAAGCCAAAGCTCCTGAAGATTGTGAAGATGGAGGTGAGATGTTCAGAATTCATCTGTCACCTGTGACTGATAAATGTCTTGAGTTTATCACAGCTGGATATGATCCATTACTGCTGTGGTAGAAGCTTCTTCCTGATACACGTGACTGGAGCAGGCAGTGTAGAGCCGAGTGTCCCTAGTTTGGTGGCAATAGGAGTTAAAAGAAGACTGGGAAAGTCCGTAGTGTATTTTCCCTGGAGTAGTAGAATCTGACTGAATCGTGGGTTTGTCTGCATTCCTGAGATGCGAGTGAGATATTTTGTTCCAGTAACTAGCATTGCTGGGGAGAAAGCTGCATATATTTGTGACGATCTCACTGGAAATTGTTGTGCGGGTGGAATGTGGCAGGAGGAAAAGGTCCATAAGTGTTAGAATATAGGAGTAATGAAGAAGGTACAGCATAATACCTGTTGCTAATGATACCTATTGCATGTGACATGATATAATATTTGAATCCATAAGTAGGGTGAACAATCTGACTCCCTTCAACTCTTCATGTTGTTGCTTCAAGACCTACAGGTCAGGTTCGTGCTTGGCCTACGGACAATTCCTGCAACCATTTCCTAGATAGTCACGCAATTTAGTCAGCTAGAAGAGAGTACCGAATAGCTCTGTCTTCAGCAAATGCCTGACATGTTTCAGAAGCCGAGGCAGACTCAGAATAGCCTGTCATCTTCCTAAATTGCACAGTCTAACAATCATGAATTCATAATGAAGCCAGCTGCAGCAATGGACGCGTACTGCTGCTTATTAAACATATGTGCAGCTCACCACAGGATAAAAAGAGCACTTTAAACAGAGAGATGCAGGATATCCAAACGAACAACGTTTAAATGAATAGACCCACTGGGTCTTTTGTCAAACCCTGTGGAGTGATGCTGGTATTAATAATTGGTAACATGCTGTCATATGCTAGGAAGATTCCTGTCACCATCAAACTTAAGGCAGCCTCAGACAAGATTACATAGCAGTTTTATCCTTCAAATGTCTAGCTACCTGACTATCCATTATTCTAATATTTAAATTTCCATGGTCAAGATAACTAGCACAATAAAGATAGAATAATTGGACCTCTGTGTTAACTGCTTATCACCTTCAGTAGTAATGATCTGCTGCTGGGTGCCATCTTACCAGATTCTGAATTTGCCATAAAAAGGAGCTTTTCACATGTAACTTTCAGTACCTATATCAAACAGGTAATTTTTTTATTTTAGACCTCTAGTGTAGGGATGTCCAAGGCAGTCAGGCCCGAGCCGCTGTCAGCAAGCTTGCTGTGGCTGCAAGAGCAGTCAGGCTGCAGCAGCATAGAACTGCATCTCCTCGTCTTGGCAGGCCAGGCAGTCTGTGCTGAATTTGATGTGGCCAGACCCAGACACGTGCTAGCTCGTTTTGGGGTGTCTCACTATATTGTAAACATCAGGGCAAAATAGCCTACCATGGCTGGGGCTCTCTTCTTGGTCATCGCATACGGCTGTTATAGTTCTGACTGAAGGTTTCTTGGGTTGACTGAAAACCGAAATGCTGTCAGAATACAGTGAAATATCCTGATGTTATTGAGAGAATAAATAAAGGTGGCATTACTTCTGCCAGGTGGTCTTAAATGGAAAGTACAAGAGGAATGGAGATGCATGGTTTTACAAGCTTGGGATGTGATTCTGCAAGGCATTTATAGTTCTCTTTTGTGGTGTGTTTGGGGTAGAAGCAGTGCGACCATATTCATATTGTACAGTTTAAAAAGTTGACAACTATCAAATCACATTCCTAATTTATAATTAGATTAATTTTAAATAATGTATTTTTCTTCCCCTTTATAGTTTCTTCCTCTCTAAATAGGTTAGGTTGTATCTTATTCTTAAGTTTATTATACGTTTAAAGTGGTGTGATTTTGTTGAATACAAGTCTCCTCATCTAGTGGAACAGAGCGAGAGTTACAGGACTTCAGATTCCCTGGAACAGGCTGATGTCCTTTCATCAGAAGGACCAGCCTCAAACAAACGAAGGGAAGAAAAAAGGACCTGTATTTTCCTCGTATTTTTCATGAGTCCGTAATCTGTCCTCCTGTTCCTTCATAAGACCTCTGATATTTGCTGATCGTTCTCCACTGTAATGGAGAATTTTGTTCTTTTTGATTGCAGAACTTCCTTATGGGTGGGAAAAAATAGAAGACCCTCAGTACGGAACATATTATGTTGAGTAAGTACTAATTATTAATTTGACACAGTTATAAATTGAGCAGAAAATAATGAAGCTCTTGATATGCAGCATGTATAGGTTGTAATGCAATGTAAGTGTTAAACATATCCAGTAGAAACAGTTCGAGAGGCAATGAACACATGGTGCGCACTGCTGAAGCACAGGCGTGTGGGAAGGTCTGTGGTGTGACCTGCTAACATTTTTTGACCTTGCAAACCAACACAGGTATTCAAATTCTGCTCAAACTTACTGTTTTTTTCCACTCTGCTGTACTACTCTAACATCTACTAGTAAAAAGGTGACGTCTGAGTTTGTAGAGGTAGATGGAAGCAACGCATAATGTCAAGAGAAAAAACAGATTTTCTCAGTTCTAATCTATTACAACGTTTTGAAAATTTGCAGAGTGGAATGAAGGTATACTCTACCTAATAATTACAGGAAGTAAAATTGTATTGGCTCTTAAAGTAAATCAAGTTGTTGAAAGAAGAAAAATGCTTTCAGTGTTGATTATGATAGTTTATTGTTCATTCCTCCAGAGCATTTATCTGAGATAATAAAAAATAGTATTTGTAGATGTATCTTTTGGGGTTGTCTTTTCTGTGAAATAGGCAGATGCTTTCTGCTGAAATCTTGATCTACCTTTTGTATGTTTACAGTCATATTAACCAGAAAACTCAGTTTGAGAACCCTGTATTGGAAGCCAAAAGAAAAAAACAGCTAGGACAGACTGACGTTGGCCCTTCAAAATCAGGTATCACTGAATATTGTGTTCTTTGTCACTGATATCTTTATCTGCAAGCATGCATCGTAACTAACCGATTTTGGAATTCACCAAGGCATTAGCCTTGTCTTTTCGCTGGCCACTGTGGTGTTGCCCTCCCAAATCTGTAGGGGTTTTTGAATGATTTTTTTAATGTTAAAGTTGAACGGAGACCCTAAGGCTGCTTTAAAATCATTTTGCTCATTCTGAAGCTGGTTGTCATAAGCAGCTTTTGAATATACGGAGGGTTAGAAGTGCCAGCTGGAAGATGCAGGTAAAACGACACCTGGAATTTTTATGCTTTTGATCTGCTTTAGGCTTGGTGTTCAAGGGTTAGAGTGCGAAACTGGGAATTAGAGGTGGGAGCTTTACTTCCAGCTCTCTTGTAATCTGTACAAGTGTCTTGAAAAACTCTTAACTTTCCCATTCACCTAACTCAGCTGTGAAATGAGCGTTACAGTATCTTGTTTGCTTTACTCCATAACAGTGCTGCAGAGGGTAACCACTGTTAACCAAACAAATCATTAACCTTTATGACACCTTAAAAACACACACACACACACAAAAAACTTATCAAAACTAACCCTGGTTTCCTACCTTCGTGTCTCTTTGTTCCATAATTCAAAAGGACCAGAGAAGTCTGTCTTCACTAGAGATCCATCCCAGCTTACAGGAGCACTTATACGGACGTCGCTGAAAAA
The DNA here is from genome assembly GCF_965183815.1 of Platalea leucorodia. Taxonomy (NCBI): domain Eukaryota; kingdom Metazoa; phylum Chordata; class Aves; order Pelecaniformes; family Threskiornithidae; genus Platalea; species Platalea leucorodia. Next base: position 4,659,216 of record NC_138841.1, read on the forward strand.
AAGTACAATGGGATTTGGCTTTACAATCATTGGAGGGGACAGACCTGATGAGTTCCTCCAGGTGAAGAATGTGTTAAAAGATGGACCCGCTGCACAAGACGGGAGAATTGCACCAGGTAAAGTGTTATTTCCCTAAACTTCCATTTCCTGTGGTGCTTTTTGAGAATGCAGCTTCTGAGGCACGGGAGGTTGGATGGCTCCATCCACTGACTCTGATTACGAGCTCCTCACTAAATGAAATAGTTTTTGGATTTGTGAAAGACCTGTGTAGAGCAGTGGCTCAAAAGGAAAAGAAGCAATGTTCTAGATGCAAATCTACTTTGAAGATTTCAGTAGTTCTGCTTTAGCCAAGACTTTTAGCTTCATGGTTGTTTACAGAATGTATTTTTATTCCCTCTCTATATGTAAAGTGCAAAACGTATAGTGCATTTGAATCCTGGTCTGTGTTTTGCCTTGTTGCTGCCAAAAAACATAACACCAACTATTAAATTTGAAGAAAACATGCAGCAGGAATGAGCAAGCAAAGCTATATGAACTGGGCAAGTGAGAAAACGAGAGAGATGAGAGAGCGCCTGCAATCCATGAAGAATTGCAGGCTTTTTCATTGTTATTATATGTTTAATTTACCTATAAGCTTACTGTAACATACAGTTTACATATTAAAAAAATGCATAATGCTTCTTTACATACCACATGAACTCTCTTACTCCTCAGAGAAGAAGAGTAAGAAGAGTTCATGCTTTCGATGACTTAATATTATTTACTTACAAAATGAAACAATTTCCTGTTTTGTTGCTGAGCTATTACTTGAACTTGTTTGTATGCAGTTCACTTTCCTCCTCTGTAAAAATGAAGGTGATCGTGCAGTGTTGTGTTGCGGTGCACACACATTTGAATGAAAAGATGTATATCTGTTCCTGTTGTTGTTCATGTAATAGGGGAATTACTGTTTTACTGATGCCCGGGCATTTAAGTGATAAGACAGTTTGCTTGCTGGGAATATTGTATTGCACGTGCAATGTTTCATGATCAAAATGATGCAAATTATAAAACAAGGTTTCAGGATCTGAAGCCTGCTTCCATTTCATTTTGAAAATACATGCTTAGCCATGTGTGGCAACAGTGTAAGAGTACGGAATGTGTGTGGGCGCAATCCTAGCTTAAGTTCAGCCAGTCCTAAAATAAACATAGGACCCCCCCCCCCCCCCCAAAAAAAAAATCCGATTTATTCTGGATTGAGTTTAGGATGATGTACAATATGAATTAAAGTAGAAGACATCTGCTTGCAGTAGTGTGCGTGTGCTGCTTCATCTCCTGTGACTGTACAGTATCATTTTTTAAATCTGCTGCAGATTAAACTTTATATATTTAGCACACTGTGTTCTGAGATGAAATAGAATAAATGCAAAGAGGAAATCCTTTATGCTTCTTGGCAACAGATAGCCAAGAAGTAGTAGCCCAGCCACCACTTGTTATTAGTTTTGAAGACTGCGCGGTGATTTCCTCCAGTTAGGCTTTTGTTCTGAGCCTCAGAACACAGGACAGGTGTGGGCGGTTTCATTTCTATTTTTGACGCTGTTGAACTTCCTTTTGTAACAGGTGATGTCATTGTAGACATAAATGGAAGTTGTGTCCTTGGCCATACCCATGCAGACGTTGTCCAGATGTTTCAGCTAGTTCCTGTCAATCAGTATGTGAACATGACTTTGTGTCGTGGTTATCCTCTTCCTGACGACAATGAAGACCCTGTGGTAGATATAGTGACAGCTACACCTATCATCAACGGACCGCCTGTGACCAAAGGAGATGTTTGTGTGACCGGCCAAGATTTAGTAGCAGGAACAGTTGTGTTGGACCAGAATGGAAAAATGGGCCCTATGTTGGTCAATGGTCGTCTGAATGGCCCTTCCGTGGATACAGCTGAGCAGAGGATCTCTCTTGCATCTTCAGGAGCCTCTCAGCCAGAGCTGGTCAGCATTCCTCTAGTCAAAGGTCCTAAAGGCTTTGGGTTTGCCATTGCAGACAGTCCTACAGGACAGAAGGTGAAAATGATTTTAGACAGCCAGTGGTGCCAAGGCCTTCAGAAAGGGGACGTGATCAAGGAGATTTGCCATCAGAACGTACAAACCTTGACACATCTGCAGGTGGTGGAGGTACTGAAGCAGTTTCCAGTAGGAGCAGAGGTGCCGCTGCTTATCTTAAGAGGAGGTACATACGTAGATTTATGGTTGTCATATATGGTTATATGCTTTTTAAAAGTCCCTTTTTAGTGTGCTATCTAAATCGTGTCCGGTCTTGACAGTTAAGTAGCAGCTTATTATGTCTCTGAGCTGTTATGTTCTAAGTTTAATTTATACCCCTGAGTATTTGGGGTGAGAGCATATTGCTAGGGTTTTTTTTCCAAAATTTTATTATGATATGTTTATGCACTGTCTCTTCCAAGTGTCTGGGGAGTGCTAAAGCAAAAATGCGGTCTCTAGCATAATACAAAGTGTATGACGCATAGAGTTTTCTGAGGTTCTCCAAATGCATTCCAGTAACTGTAGCTGTAATGGACAGGTGATTAAAGGAGAGGAAGAAGCATCAGCAGTGAGGTGGAGCTGGTCACTGGAAATACCAGAAAAATTCTCATTTTGGCTCTTGCATATTTATACCTCTTCAGTGACTGTCAGTCACAGACCAGAATGTGTCTTCTCCCCAAAAGCTGACTAGGAGATAGTGTGCGTTTGCCAGAAGGAGCTGAATGAATTACGAAGCAACACGTGGCTGCTTAGTGTCCCTTTAAGCTTTTATTGTAGCCCTGAGAGTGTCACTTCAAATAGTCATCCACATTTGCAAAAATCTCCAGGTCTTTTTCTGTATAAATGCTACTATTCCTTAATCAGCTAAGGAAATAATTAGATTTCTTTGGTAGCAAGTGAAATTCCTCTAGGCAAATTCACAAAGTCTCCCTGTCCAATGAACTGATGTGCGATTTGGTTGACCAGTGTCTAGCAAAAAGAGAAATAGATGTTTTTCATTGTTGTACAGCCGGCAATTCTAATTTGAAACTTCTCTGAAGTGACGTTTATGGTCAACTGAACATTCACATTGCCATTTAAAAGAAGTCTGAATAAGCAGTTATTGTTTTCAACCTGGGAGGAGCTCATTATATTGCCTTAATGCTGTTTAAACTTTTGGTGACATAGTATTGAAATTGCTTTCTACATTGTATTTTCTTCAGGTCCACCCTCACCTACTAAAACTGCCAAAGGGGTGAGTATTAGCAATGTATTTAAATTTGTTTCTGATAAGAGAATATTCAACGGGTTTTGGTGGTAAAACAGACTCACAAATATGGTGTACTTAACACAAAAGATTCCTTGGAGTTTTTTTGAGTTGTTTAATGGAGGTGATGGATGTCTCTCTTCTTACTCCTGAGGAATCAAGAATGCAGCAAAGATCCTGTATGATGATGGGTGTAGTACTGTGGATTTGTCCTGATTTTAAATATGACATTGCCACTTAAGTTCTATCATTATTTCCTTTTTTTTGCATTATATTTGAAATTGCTATCTCTGTGCACACTTTGGCCTGCTTTTGTAATCTCATCTCCTCTGGGTTTTAGTCCCTGTGATAACCTGCAAGATGATTTAGCAAAACCGCGTCTACTTAGCTGGCACAAATTCATTGACTTAAGTAACTGCTGTCAGAATACCCATTAAATGGGAAACAAAAGACAGTATATATATTTTTTTTCATTGCTAATTATCTGTATTAAAGTGAAACGGGATTTCTAAAATAAGTTTATGATACTTCGGTATTTCTCAATCCTCGCATAGAATTAATGGACTTGTTAGTACTCCCTTCTAAAAATGCTTGCTTGTCTTTGACTCCATATTTTCAGGAAGTCTCTATGTAGCGGTACATTTGTAGTTTGATACTCATTATTCTTGGAAGTTTTATCTTTTGGGGTATCTTTAATATATATTAGCTCAGTAAAGACTCCTTGGGCTTAATAAAATACCCTCTGACTGGATAATGCTGATAGTAATGCATATTTTTGTCACGAGCACTTCTTTTATGAATTAGGCTAGTTGGTGAGCAGAGCTGTTTCTTTAAAAATGTTTCTTGTACAGAAAAAATTATTTCATTTTTGGAGAACCCCATTACCAGGATGTAGATGTAGCTTCTTTTTCTGTCTTTGTCCTGCTGTTTGAGTATCGAAGTCGTATCCCAGCAGTGGGATAACATGAGCACACAAGTTCAGCGTGCTTGAAACAGACTGCACTCAACGAGATTTGCAGATTCAGTTCCTTGCAATCGTACAGCTGCCCACACTAAATAAATCAGTGCATAAATCTCTGCAGTTTGAGGATGCAAGCCTCGTCAGCGTGGCTCCTGTGTCAGTGGACTCCGTGCAGGCATGCTAAAAATACTGCAGACTCAGGGGCTGGCGTTCTAGCACACGTGCAGCAGCAGCTTCCCGTGGAGCACTCGATGTTCAGTGGCATTCAGCAGCATGGCAAAATAATTCAGTTAAAAAGGGCAAGTTCTTGTGTTTATAAACATGCAAGAAGTGTCAAACTGCTAAATCGCTTGGGGCGGTGTTCTTCCACTCTTCGTAAAAGGGCATATCTAAGTCTATTCTGCCTGTGCTTTTGCTTAACATGCACAGACGTATGCAGACTACCATGTTCCAGTTTGCCAGGTTGGGTTTCAGCCCAGAATAAGTATTGAGAGTTACTTTAGTGCCTAATCGATTGGAAATGAGGGTGGGAGACCACAAGGATGCTTGGTGTCCTTTCTTCATGAATACTAATAGGAGTGTTGCAGCTATCAGATCATAAAAGAAAAATGCAAATACTGGATTACTAATGCCTCGCACTACCCACGTGTATTCCTCCTGTTCGGTATTTATAATGCCGTTGGGATACCTGCAGCAAACCACCTGACGTTGGGCACGCCTCACGTGCTCTTGTTGGGACGTGGTTTGGCAGTGGGCAGGAGGCAGTGCCTGCGGAGCAGCTTGCGCCCGTGGTGGTGGACCGCGGTGCAGAGCCCGGCAGGTGCCTGCTGAGGAATAGGTCCCTTCTCTGAACATGACCAGTCCTGCACGCCCTGCTTCATCCCGGGTGTCGGTAACCACCAGGAGCTGGCTAGCTTACTCATCTCTGAGCATCAGTCACTTCAAACCCCCTTTCTAAGCCCAGTCTTCAGTAGAAACCTGTGGCCTGTGAGGAAGACTTCAGTAGTCCGGTCAGACACATACATTGGAAAAGCTACGTTGAGTTGTAATATTATTCCCCTATTCCCTTGTTTTGCTCTGCGTTTCACCTCTGCATGATGTTTATTGTCTTTGCACACACACCTACACAAATTCAGTTACACTTTGGATTTAATACGGATTTTGTGGGGTGGGGTCTGTTTCAGAAGGACAAGCAGGACAGTTCAGGTAGTTTGGAAGCTGTTGGCGATCCCATCCCGCAGCCGATGCCGTTTCCACCCACTGCTGTACGACCAGGCTCTCCTAAACTAGACCCTTCGGAAGTCTACCTGAAGTCTAAGACTCTATATGAGGACAAACGTGAGTATATCAACTTCAACTTGGAAATATTCAATTATGAAGGAATTTTTTCTTTGTCATACGTGTGGTAAAACTACTGTGACTTCCATATTGAGTTTGTTAACCTCCTATAGATAAAACATTTCAAGAAATGCATAATTCATACAGAAATTAGAAAACTGTGGAACTTCTTTTTAAAAAAAAGATACAATATGCTTCAACCATATTTACGATAAAACACTTAATCATAGAAATGGTCTCAAGGATGATCTGGTTCTGAAGTAAACTGAAGTAGACCTGACCATGTCAGAGTTTATGGAAGGTAGCTGTGAGTTGTGTTACAGACCGGATTTTATCCTGGCCCACCATACAAATGCAGCTGTGGTTTCTCCTTTGGCATTTGTCAATCTATCCTTTCCTTTTTCAGCCTTTTCTTGAAAATTGATTTTTCCATTTTGGAAAGAGAATGTCACTGAAGATTTGACTGTTTGAATTATTTACTGTATTTCTGGTTGCTGTGTTCTGTTGATAAGAAGAGTCAGAATGCACCGCAAAAGCATAATCTTTCAATAATCAAAGATAGCTCCTTACATGTTTTGAAATGTTGCTTCGTCTTAGCTCCAAACACAAGAGATTTGGATGTTTTCCTGCGAAAACAAGAGTCAGGCTTTGGTTTCCGGGTGCTCGGAGGGGATGGACCAGATCAGCCCGTAAGTGAAACAATTTATGGTTGCCTATGTGTTATCTTACAGTATTACTGTTAGAATGACTCCTACTCTGTCATCCTCATTTCCCTCTCATCCTAAACAGTTCAGTGATGACAAAATTGATCAATGCAGTAACTGCCTTTTAAAGATAAAGATTTGATTCAGATTTCCTTTCTTCTTTTCCTCTTCGTGGCTGACTTTAATCTGCAAGGTTCCCGTGCCCTTTCTGCTATCTAGAGTCTGTCTTTGGCACCAGTTTTCTCTGTCAGGCTGATAATACTGATGGTGTTTCTGTAGTCGTTGCTGTGTCTTGGGAGCACTCAAAAGGGCAGCGCTGGTGCTCAGCCTTTGCCCGTTTCCACCTGATGCCGATGGTGGCCTTGGCACACAACGCGCCCCGGTAATGCTCAGCGTGCCGTGCATGTCGGCGCGTCCCGAGGAGCAGCTGAGTGGAAGGAAGCTGCTGCTGACCCTGCAAAAACTCCATCAGGCCATTCTTTTGAATGCAGCCCAGTAAAAACAGGCAAGATCTGGGATTGTGTCGCACCCCTTTTTCCCCCAGCTCTCCTGCCAAATTTTCAAAAATGCATTTTATTCTGGCAGTCAGTGTGGTTTCTGGTGGCTTCGTCTCAAGGAGACAAGCACAGCCTTTCCAGTGCACTCTTTCAGGCTTTTATTTGCCTTGTGTTTTTCCCTCTCATCTCGGAAAATACAAAATGCGGTACTTCAGGATTTTCATGAAAGCCTTGAAGCAGAACCTATTAAGACTGGCTTCCTTCTGCAGATGGACGTTGGTGGTGTTTTGCATTGTAACTGGCATCAAAACGTAGCTCTGATGTTTGCACAGGAGGAAGAATACTAGTGCGAGCCTGGTTTGCTTTAACCTGGTCAGTGACTAGAGTTCAGTTATGCTTTTAAGTTGTCAGTGTAGTTGTGTTTCCTGGCCTCAGCCTGCAGAGCTGTTGCAGTTGGACTTGGATGGCTCTCTGCTTGAGAGGTAATTGCCAAGGAGTGGCGGAGTTGGAGGCAGAGGGGCAAATGCCAGTGTGGAAGCCCCTGGGCAGTCTGTTCCTCTGCCAGCAGGCTTTAGGAGACTCCCTTCTATTTCCAAAAGGCAAAAATTTTTCTCTGGGAAGAAGTGCTAAGACTTGTGCTGTGTGTCAGGGGCTGTTGCTTCAGCTGCCAACTTAAGAGGAAAAGCTTTTGGAGTAGACACTCATAGATTGCTTTTTGATCACAGTTAAGGAATACTTTTTTTTCTATTCACAGCTGTGATCCAGTGCTAGCACTCCCCGCCCCCCAACATGCATTTAAAGAAAAGGAAGAGCAAAACAAAACAATCTTACTTCTGTTGCACTTCATAGCATTTTTGTGGTGTTTTGTTTCCATAACAGCCATAGCTGTTGGTGTCAAGCTAATGTCACGAATGCTGTGTGCAGATGATCTGTCCCCCATTGCTTAACCTCCAACAACTACTGGCCGTAATTAATCTTTCATTTAACCTGAACGGGATCCTAGTATATGAAATAGCGTGTGGTGTTCTTATCTGTGTTATATTTAGTAGCACTTTATGAGGTGGGGGTAGACAAAATTGATAAGGGCAGTGCAGCTGTTTGAATTCACTATCTAATCACCAAAAGCTGTGCACTGAAAAACCTTCAAGCATGGAACTGTCTACTTTTCAGCAGTAAATTTGAGTTATTTTGGAAGCTTTTACTTCTTCCCCAGTCACTCTGGCATAGTCTCCGTAAAAAAAATAAAGTAAGTGGAATAAATGACAGAAGCTTTCATTTCAGTAATGTCTGAGAAATTGTATATATGTAATAAGTACACAGTGTGTACTTATGTCAAAAGTTGGGCTTTTTAAGAAACTGCCAAATATGCTCAGGAGATAAGAGATGCTTCTAGAATTCATGGAAATAAGAATTAAAAATCCCCCCCAAACTTTGTGTATTTACTGAATGCTTTGAGCCCCCACATTGTATCCACTGAGTCAGCTTGTGCAAAGCTTGCTCGCTGGCTGTATTTCTGCTAGAATTGGACAGTCAGGTAGTCTTTAAAAATATCTTCCCAAAAGCCCTCATCTGTCTGGATTCACCTGGATTCCAACCATTACGTGTTCTGATGAGTTCGTGTTCTGCCATTCAAACCCCTTGACTCTGCTCTTCTGACAGATTTATATTGGAGCCATAATCCCGCTGGGAGCAGCAGAAAAAGACGGCAGGCTTCGAGCTGCGGATGAGCTGATGTGTATCGATGGAGTCCCTGTTAAAGGGAAGTCACACAAACAAGTTTTGGACTTGATGACCAGTGCTGCACGGAATGGCCAGGTGCTGCTCACAGTCCGGAGAAAGATCTTCTTTGGTGGTACGTGTCTGTCTGTCCGGAGGGGGTACTGCAGGACATAGATGGGGCTAAAGGAACACTTAGGTCTTTGTAATCAAATCGACTGAAGCTGCTCTGAAACTTATCAATTATTGCACTAGAGCTGAGCAGCCTGAGATTCAAGAGGGTCAGCTGTAATTCTGAGTAAGCGGAGAAAAGCAGAATTTCATAAGCTGATGCTTTAGTACTTGCTAGTTTGCACTGCTCGCACAGGTAAGGCTCTGAAAATTATGATGGCAGTGGTGTTTTCTTCAGCCCTTTTTGCAGGTATTAGTTAGAGCAGCTGCTAATGCTATGTAAATCGAGTAATAACACAGTCTCCTCTGTACAACCTGCTGTATTCTCAAGTCTTTTGGCATCTATGTGTAGCAAGAATGAGTGTATTCAAACCAGAGATGATTCAGGGCAGCATCTTGTGATTCTGCAGTTTTAGATCAGTGTCCAGATTGGTAGCGTCCAGAAGATTATTGTCCTTGACTTGATGATGCTGATCAAGTGAATGACAGAGCCGGGATGGGTTCAGGAGAACTGGTAACAGTCCCCTGTTCCAATTAGCAACCAGTATTGTTTTTCCATTGCATTATTCAACCATTAATTCTGAGTATATACAAGTAAAAGGAAAAAGTATTTTTAAGATCGATTCTCAATTTCTTTAAGATGCCTTCTGATAGACTACTTCAGGACCAAAATTTTGCAGTTTTCCTAAAGAAAGCCTGGCTTCAAACTGCCTTTTAAAAAACGTTTCCATTGCTCCAAGTACACAGTTGTTCCTCGCTTAAGGTAGCAATAGTTGTAGTTTGTAGCTGGATCTCTGACATAGATCTTGTACTTGTAGCATGCAGAAAAGCCACAACGTTTGGGTTTTTTTACTATAAAAAGGCATCAGATCACTCTGACAAAGTCTGTGTACACACTGCCAAGTCTGTTCGACTCTGTGCAACCAGTGCACAGCAGGCTTTCCTTGCATACTGGGCACACCTGTGTAGGACTGGGCCTTTGAATGCTTTATCCTGCATCTGATTTCTGTTTGATCCAAATTGTATTGTTAATAAACTCACCCCTTACTTTCCCAGGCAGACAGTGTTTCCTCCTGCTGGCACTGATACTGAGATGTACAGTTTTGCTGTAGTTGCTTGGTAAAACAGCAGTATTGTTTTTTCCTTATTTGTTGTTTGTCTGTTACCTGCAAGGGGAAAAGCAACCGGAGGAGGAGGAATCTCAGCCTGTCTTGACGCAAAACGGCTCTCCTCGACTGAATCGGGTAGAGTTTGCAAACCAGCAGTCCCCAGAGGTCTACGATGTCCGTCTGCAGCGGAAAGAGAATGAAGGATTTGGCTTCGTCATCCTCACCTCAAAGAACAAACCTCCTCCTGGTGGTAAGTGCTGTGTTCTGGCAGCGTTGTCGCTGCCCGGCCTCACTGCGTGGCACCTGTACCAAAGCTGCTGCTGGCATTAGCAGGCGTGAGCGAGGCTGCGGCTTCTTCAGGGATTTCTCTTTCTTTGATGTGCTGGAGTTACCTACACAGCACTCTGCGTAGATACAGTCGTCTTTCACTCACAGTATTTCACAGCCCAGCCCAAGACAGCTTGGTCTGTCTTGCTTCGCGTTTATCCTCTTTTTAACCCAACTGTGACATAAGTGGGGAGCAGGGGGAAGGTCTGTCCCACGCAGGCAGCCCGTACACAGGAGCGTGCGCTTGTCACAGGACGGTCTTCAGGACGCGGATAGTTGTCAGGCTGTGGTGGTGATGTAGATTCTCACACTGTGTTAATTCATAGGCATTTTAATGGAAGTATAGTTTCCACCTTGGCTTTGTATTACCTCATCAGGTCGAATTTCTTATTTTGGGGATCTGAGAAAGTAGAGACAGCAGCACTTGGAAGAAAGCGATGAAGTTGTTACTGTCAGACAGATAGGGTGTTTGTCTAGAAAGATCATCAAAATGAAAAAGTAGCATGCTCTGGTATGACAGTTCTGATGTATGGACATGGCTTCAGGCATAGTCATGAAGATAAACAGCAAAATAACCAAGGTTAAAAGCAAAAGTAAAAAGAAATCTTGTGAGCAGAAGTGAATGAGAGAAGCTGCTTGCAGGAAGCCCTGGAGTCCAGCTCAGTTAATGGAAAGATCCGTGAGCCCCTGCACAGGAGCCGGTCTGCTCTGTAATCAAGTGCATTTGTGTTCCTCGTGCTGATGGCTGCTGCTTACCTTGCAGTGCCAGGTAGAGGCTAGTGAGTATTTTTTGCATGAGGTGGTAAATAGGATCATCTTTCTGAGATTCATTCCCTTTGGCCATCGGGCTTGGGTTATCTGTGTCAGCCCTTGAAATACAAGCCAGCTTAGTGTATTCACCCACAAACAAACTCAATTCACTGACATTGAGGTACAGGTAACTCCCGAAATCCTTACTCGGTTCCTTTAGTTCCTTAGTGTAAATCACCCTTCTGAAACTTCCTCAGCTGGTTCCAGACAGACATAATGATGGCTTGAAAGTGTGGGTCTCTTTTATTGAGCCTCAGACACTTTCTTCTGTTTTTCCACTTCATTTTACTGCACAATAAAAAACCAGCAGGAGCGCAGAAAAAAACTGTTTCTAAATAACATTGTGCTGAATTCACATGATATATATTTAGAGTGTGATGCAGCTTGGCTCAGACGATACCTTTTCAAGAATGTTAAAGCCAGCTGCTCTGGAAGCGCCTGGCGCGGTGGGCTGGCGCAGCGGCCCTGGTCCACGTGCGGAGCTGCCCACTGCTGTCGGGTTCCCGCGGCGGTGGCAGGGCGAGCTGTCACCCTCCCGGGGCGTGATGCTGCACAGATGGTCGTGGCCTACGTCAGAGTGGCCGTGAGGTGACGGTGTGTTGTCTGGTCAGTCTAATCATAGAATCGTTAAGGTTGGAAAAGACCCTTAAGATCATCGAGTCCAGCCATGAAGATATTAAGAAAAAATATTATAAACAGAATTATTCTATAATATATTGATATTCTGTTTATTATAACTTTACTACAGACATTTTTGTCTGAGGATCTGTGGCAAATCCCTGTTTATTTGATATTAGAACTGAAGGTAGAAGACAGCTGAAACCAATTCCAGTGCTGGAAACATAAGCCCTGTGGTCCAGGCTGTTTCTAACACACAGGAAAAAAAAGAGATGCTGGTGCATCCACAGGCTGTGCTGTGCAGAACTTTCCTGTGCCACGGTTTAACATGAAGCTACTGTGTTCTTCTAAAGCCAGGATATTTTAAAACAAGTAATCAGCAGTTGAGTCTGCAACCCTGCAGTGCTTTACTCTTCACAGTTGGCTCTTAGGTTTATATAATACTTAAAAAAGCCAGTCTATTAAGGGAAGTGTAATTAAAATTTAAACTCATGGTAAATGCTAGAAGGCATCAATGTCTGTTCCTTCACAGCAACTTCTGTGTGTGCTAGCTCATTAAAACAATCCTTGATGGCTTTTTAATCTTGGGTGGCTGATGATGCTGTGAAAGTGTTTCAGATTTGCTGTTACGGTTTTGAAAAGCCAGCTGATAATCCTGGCAGGCGCATAATGTTCCTCACCTCTCCGATCCCTCAGAGAAAAGCATGTTTGGGAGGGCAGCAACTACAGAAAACAGGTATCCATTGAACCCACTTCAGGCTTTGGAGATGCAAACAGGCTTTTACATGAAGTACCAGGAAGAGCATTTATGAAACATGTGGAGGTCAGTCTGGAGAGGTGTTTGGAAATGAGTTACAAAGGAGCAGCGCAGCAGTTCCTGTGCAGAAGAACCCTGATGAGGGATTTGGGAGCCAATTTGCTATGCTTTCAGGCATCCAGATGAATGAAAGGCTGGTTTAGACGCATGGGAAAGCATGCTGACTGATGTGCTTTGATGTAATGCAAATCTGCTCTGTCGGGGCCACGTCAGCACGCAGGCAGCTCAACCAGCCGCTCTTTTGCCCCAGGTTTTGGTAGGCTCCTCCTGTCACAACGGCATCTCGCTGGCTACCGAGTGCCATCTTCGGGTCAGCAAACCATAAAACATGATCTCTCCGCAAGCACCAGCATGGCTCTTGGCGGGGAGGGCGCGGGAGCCGCTGGGGCCGTGGCGGTGCTCTCCCGCGGGAGAGGTGCCGGAGGAAGGGCCGTGCTGGAGTGGAGCATCCCTCCCTCCTTGTGCCTTTTTAGTTCTGCTCCTTCCTGCACTTGTGTTCACCTCTGGGAAAGTAACTAAAAGCAGTCTTTCTTCCTCCTTCTTCTCCTAAAATTCCCTCTTTTCCCTGTTCTGTCTTTTCTGGCCCCATTGCTTTGGCCTCTAGAGGAGTCTGTATACAGAGCAGAGTGTCACTAAGGGATGAACCGAGGAGACCGAGCCAGGAGAGCCAGCTAAAATTCAAGCCAATTATTACAGGTGCAGGTTCATCTCGGAGAGCGGGAATAGGGAACGGGTCTGCAGAGCTGATCTAGCACACCTCGCTGGGCTGCTGGGCGTGCTGAGGGTCGCTGCTGAGGTGTTCACCAGGTACTAATAGTCTCTGGCAGGAGAAGTTTGACTTCCTTTTGAAGTGTATTTAAGGCTTAATTTTTGGTTGCAAGGAGGAAGAGTTAATCCGTGCATCCAGATTTCTAATGACTGTTAAACTGGATGTCCGTAACTGTCTCTGAGCCCACACAGTGCTCCCGGGTGGATGCATGAAATGGAAAACAATACATTGAGTGGCAAAACAAACTGCTTCAGAGCGCTCCTGGGACACCTGGTCTTACTCATCCCTTTGCAGGTGTGACCCATTTCCTTCCCGTGTTTTCCTCTAGCCACAACACCTTGTATGTGACAAGGCCGTGCTGTCAGGGGTTGGCGTTTCCATTCGCTCCACTGAGGGAAGCTTTCTTCATTATTTGCAGGCTTTTCTTGTGCTAGCGGTGCCGCCCTTCAGAGCAGGAGCGGTCTCTGGGGTGACTGTGGCAATTCTGGGCTTGTGTGATGTTTATCTGACATGAGTATTAATTGCGTTGCTGTGCTTGTTCTTGATTTCCTAGTGATCCCTCACAAGATCGGGCGAGTTATAGATGGGAGCCCAGCTGACCAGTGCGGGAAGCTGAAAGTGGGAGACCGCATCTCAGCGGTGAACGGTCAGTCGATCGTTGAGCTCTCGCACGACAGCATAGTGCAGCTGATCAAGGACGCGGGCAACGTGGTGACTCTGACTGTTGTAGCTGAGGAAGGTAAGGAGGGCACGTGGCCTTGTCAGGCGGATGGGTCCTACCACACTGCCAAAGTCTAATGTTTGTAACTTCTGTAGTTAATTTACTTAAAGTGGAGTATTTTAAGATGTTAGGAAATTAAAGAAAAGAGTGAAGGTCATCTGTTTGCCCCACCTGCCTTCAGCTCTTCCAGAGCAGAGAGAGACAGCTGCCGAGGTGGTTGTATTGAAAAATAAGATACAAGTATTAACAATACAGTGCAGGGTAAGAGAAATTCTCATGGTTTCTCAGATGAGAGAGGGAGACTGCTGCTCCCATGGAAACATGTCCTGTCCAGACCTTGTATTCTTCAACCAAAGAGAAATGTCTCTTGGGAGAGCTACAACAGACTGATGGGACAGCGCTCAGAGAGAAAATCTTCTTGACCCTGGACAGGGTCCGTCTCCTGCTGCTGCAGTGGCTGATAGGAGCTTTGTTGCAGAGGAGGGAGGTGATCTCGGGATGCTCTGGAGTGGCTCTGCCAGGCACAGCTAGGGTGCTCTAAGGCCGCAGGGACACCTGCTTTCCAGATCCTCTCCATTTAGGCACTCTGAGTTTTTCCTTCCTGCCACGTTAAAATACACAAACTGCCTAATGCTGCATCCCTGGGATGCAACAGAAGCATCCTATGGTTCTGTCTGCCAAAGCTGCGCTTTCAAAAATGGTCACATCCCCCCATGAAAACCTTACTCAGGGTTTTCCTGCGGAGCCTCCCAGGCTGCTAGCAAATTCTTCACACGCAACTGCCATGTCATCTGAGCAGCAAAGTGAGTATTTGTGACTCCAAAGTCCCATCTTTAGAGACCGTATTTTTAATGAAAGCTCCCATGCAACACTGTGTTCAATATGGTATTGTTCCTATATAAACAGTTCACTATAAATATGTAAAACCCAATCATTTGAAGAGAAAATCTGTTTTCCAGCCCTGCTTACCACTGCATTTTTCTGGATTGCTGCTTGTGGGTTTAATTAAACTCGCTATCATTATTTTGCCAGAAAGTTGGCTTTCTTCACCTTCTAAATAATAAATACCTAAAACCAGAATGTGAATAAAGCCAACAAATGATTCTCGTAATTTCGCGTTCATTGCAAATATTTAACATGCTATCTCAGCCTGTAATACAAAATTTCAAAGACTGAATTTTCCTTTTTGTTAATGCTTGAAGCAGAGAGACTTCTATATATTGTTATTTTTCTATTAAGATTTTCATTTTTATCAAGTCTCATTCATTCCAGTTTGAAGGGACACACCTCAGAGCAGTCGCCCAGGGCAATGTTTATAATGCAACTGAAGTTTGGGTTGGTTGCATTAGATCTGTTTCTCCAGGGCTCTCAATCAGCTTTGTTTTCAAAATAAGCTTTCTGGATATAACATTATTGTCCCTTATTTATGCGTGGCCTTACCTGGACTCTGGGTAAGAACTTAGCTTTTCCCACTTCTTCAATTACAGATTTGGAGCCAAAATGTAGAGATAAAACAAGAACCTGAGGAGATTTAACAGAGAGAGGGGAAAAAAAAGTCATAAAACAAGAACCTGAGGAGATTTAACAGAGAGAGGGGAAAAAAAAGTCAGTAGCAGGTGATAAAACTAGACTGAAGAGGCCAGTCAGAAAATACGTGTGGCTTAGAGGCGCTGGAGTTGGTGTGTTTCAGATGTAAAGGATTTGTGACAGCGAAGGAGAGAGAAGCAGAACCTGTTCCACAGAAATGGGAATATATCACCACATAAAATTCTTGATTTAGCTGGAGAAATACAGTTTAGTTCACAGCATAACCCTCCATACAGCAGACTCCCATAGAAAGCCAGAGTGGATGTGAATTAGTCGGGGCCTCGAGCATTTTCCCCGCTGGGCTGCGGGGAGGGAGCTGAGCTTCGCAGAGGTGGTTCGCAAGACAGTGGTTAACACCGAGGCAGATGCAGGAGGCAGCTCCAAAGAGGCAGGCGCCCGTTTTGCCAGAAGCTGTTCGGCATCACGAAGTGTGAACCCTAACAGAGTTTGCGGCTCCCCAGTGCATCGTCTTCAGCGCTCTCCTCCGAGACTGACAATGAAAATACTGCCTTGTTCTCCTTCCTTCTCCCTCCTGGCTTTCACAGATGTGTGATTTTTCATACAAATTTTTTGCTTTTCATACGAATAAATGAATTCCACTTCCTGCGCCAGAAGACATTCTTTAACATTTTTCACAAAAGCAAGAGCCGTCAGCTTTTGTCATATATTAGCTGGAAACACGAGAGAGCAGGCTGAAAAGAGGACTGGAGAATTTGTACAAACAGATGGCATTTTTCTTGCTTGTGCTTCTAAATTAAAACTCTGAATATAAACCAGGAGTAAAAGTTGACATTTCGTCTCTAGAGAAAAACCTCTTTAAGGCATGTCATAGTAATAGCACCAAGCAGTTCTGTGAAGGACTTGGGAGGTCTCGCATACCTGAGAAATTCAGTCTAATAATATCCGTTATGTTTTCCTTCCCTTAAGATGCTTGGGCACTTTGTATATTTTACTGGGGTTTGTTTGTTCCTAACTGAGAAATGCAGTAATGTGATGCACCCAACAGAGGACTGGAACATCTCTAGTTTGGGTGCTTGGGAATTTTTTTAACCCTTATAAGGAAAAGGAGTTTATTAGTTTATAATTCAGTATGTAAGTTCATCTTGGGCCGCAATGTGCCATTTCAGGTTCTAGCTAAGAGGCAGCTTTTTTGCATAGACTATGGTTCATTACTCTTAAGTGACAGAGACATTTTGTATCCTGAAACATGTTTTTTTCATAAATGCACTGGATTTATTGTAAAGTGCACAATTACTGTATTTTGTGTGGCAGGGAAAATCATGTTAAACTATTTTAAAAGATTTTATTAAAGTGTCATTATACTTTAATTTTTACTTAGCCTTTGGGAGAAGGCAAAACACTTTAAGATTCTCGTTGATAACCTGTCAGTGAACGAGTCCCTCCAGTGTGGTTGTGGGACCAGTTTGTAACCTTTCCTATAGCTGGCCGGTAGCAAACTCTCCGTTGTGCCTTAAATGAGTTGACAGTTTCCCTCCATTGTTAGGGTCTTCACCTGTGAATTCTTATTGCCACGGCAGATCCTCGTTCTGCTCTTACCTTTAGAAAGGGCTATGTTCTCAAATGGACATTGTTCTTCATCTCTTAAAAATTTTATTATATTGACCATCCGAACCAACTTCATGGATCTGAGTAACCCTAATCCCTTCTGGTCTTTATCAACTTGCAGACAGTCCAAAACCCTTCTGTTCATGTCTGGTTGGGTTAAAATTGTGTTGTTTTTCTGAGGAAAAGCAGCATAGGTAAGAATAAAATCCCTAGGAATTTATTCCACGGAACCAGTGAAGTGCACTTGGGTTCCTGGCTTATGGTGTTAGACCTTGGGAAATCCTCTTCGCCTTGTGGCTCAGCTCAACCTGAGCTGCTGTGGCAGTGGCATCCTTAGCAACAGCAGGCACGGCGCTGATGGTCACCGTGGTCTCGTGAGTGTGCCTAGCTTTGTATTTGGGAAGTTCTCTCTGACTGTCGCTTCTGTTTGAATTTATTAGAACACCGTGGTCCTCCGTCAGGAACAAACTCCGCCAGGCAGAGTCCAGCTCCGCAGCACCGACCGCTGGGATCGGCACAGATCAACCCTTCCAGCGCAGACAGGTACAGAGCTTTTGCTTCTAGCAAAAGGAACTGAGAACAGCTAGAAAAGCTCGACCAGAGCTTGACCATCATTTGTTAATGCAAAGGTAACATCCACGTCCTTTTACCTCTGTGTAGGGGAGCTACGGAAGGTGAAGCTGGAAAAGAAGTTTCAAATAGTTACAGGCTTTCCTGGCCCGAGCATAAGCACTTGACACAGTCCGATGCTGGCGTTGCTTCGGTTATTGGTAGCCGTCATGTCCAGGTAACCATCCAGAGGGTGCAGAGGCATGCAAAATACTCGTTCGTCAAGACACTACAGTGGCATTGCCACGGAGTATTCAAAAGCAGAACAATAAAACTTTTCCCTGTCAGACGTGGGTAGAAAAGTTGCATATAAAAATGCACTAAAGTGTCTCACAGAATGTGTTTTTGCTAACGTTTTAGATTTTGTTATCTCCTTAGTATAGTTGAATACTCATTATAATTATAAAAAAACCAGAAAATGCTTGCAACAGGGCTAGTACAGACCCACATTTCATGTGTATCTAAAACTTAGAAGGAAAAATGTTCTGTATGTTTAGACTTAGAATGAAACCATTACACCTGGTCATACGTGAGTTGTGATGAATTCAGTTTAAATCGTGGATTGCATGTTTCTCATAATACAGAAATGCGTGAAGCATTTTTCTAGAAAAACAAATGTTTAAATCTGCCTGCAGGTCCTCATCTTTTTTTTCTCCGACTTCCCGTACAGAATCCTGGCTGTTTCCCAGTAGAGTTGGAAAGGGGCCCTCGAGGGTTTGGATTCAGCCTTCGAGGAGGAAAGGAATACAACATGGGCTTGTTCATCCTTCGACTTGCTGAAGACGGGCCGGCTGTCAAAGATGGGAGAGTACATGTGAGTTTGTCTTCTCTAATCAATTTGCTGATCACGTTGGCCTTTTGACATATTAATTCACCTACAGTGGCAACAAACTTTGTTCTTTCATGAGTTCGGGGTCCCGGCAGGCAGTACAGCATCGGGGCAGCTGCCCTTCTTCCCGCTGGTACCGTGCAGTGACAGCAAATGCTGGGGCGGTAGGCTTTTAGAGGAGGAATATATGAACAGCTCTGGCCATCCAAAATGAACTGTCCATCCATGCTCGAGTTACAATAACATGCATGTCCCAGGGTGCGAGCAGCAGCTACTCAGGATACTTCAGGAGCCCAAAGAAGAAATTACACAGTGGAGCAGAAAGTTGAAAGGAGAATCACTGTCCGAGTCAGTGAATTTGTAAGGAGTGTTTGTGTGTACATTGTGCTATTGCTGTTCTGTGCAGTCTTTGAAGATATAAGCCTGACTTTTTTCAAAGATTATTATGTTAATTCTTATGTTTGTGTAAGGAATTCGCTTTCAAATATTGTAGTAAAAGCAAACTACATGGGCGCAATAGCACAATGCAATAGCAAAGCACAACGGTACGTGAGAATCTGTGACTGCTGCCCAGAGCTGAATTTTCAGAGGCTGGAGCATGAAGGTGAGCCCTCTGCCCGTGAGATGCCGTCCCACGTGCACTCCTGGGGCTTCGCTGCACGGACGGCCGCTGGCACAAGGCTCTGCTTCCATTTGTGTTATAGTTTGTAGAATAGTGCTGACACAGATACTTGCTGGGGCTACTGTGGGGCTTAATTGGATGTGAAATTCTAAGTATTGTTAACTTCTATTATCCTAATTCTTTACAGTAATTAGCTTTTTTCCCTCATGCTTGAGAGGCTACATGAGTGTAGTAGTTAGTACTAATATTTTCTTTCGTATTGCTCCTTCGAGTGGTGTTACAGTAAGCTCCAGGGCTTCGCTTTCTGGGCAAGAGCAACCAAAAGGTTCCCAGCTGACTGTACTGTGCTTTGCGTAGGCGACCTGTGCCAAGGCCCGAGGTGGTGGGGGACTGCGATAGCAAGATGTTGCTGCACGCGCTCCAGCTCCCACATTTCAGCTTTCACTCCGGGCTGTGGGTCCTCGGCAGTCTTGCGCAAATCCCCCTCCCACCCCTTGGCACCGAGCACCTTCCTGTGCAGGGGATGTGTGTACGTAGGGATGCTTTTGCTGCGATGGTGGGTGGTCACGTCCTGTGGGGAACGTGAGCCCTCCGCAGCCCGTGGCCGCTGCTGGTGGTTGTGCAGGAGCAGGACCACGAGCGCTGTGCCGTGTGTCCCCAGCAGCTCAGAGCACAGAGGGGCTGCGCTTGCCCAGCGTGAGGTTATTCACAATTTTCACATCATTCAGTTTCTCCCTCCTCAGCTGGAAAAGGGTGTCATTCTTCTGGCTGTACTTGAAAAAGGTGAGGAGGAATTTCTCACCCAGTTAATGGCAACTGAGCATGACGGGAGGCACGTCCTGCAGCGTCCTGTCCTGTCCGATGACTAACCAGCCAGTGACCTCCTTTGGCAGAGACAGTTTATTTAACAAAGCCCCATCAGTCTCTTCAAACTGCTAATTTTGTGCACTAGTGACATCCATTGGCTGATCCATGTGTTGTGCAATAGGTTTCACGACCCTTTTTGGGGGGGTGCTATTCCAGCCCTTCCCAGCAGCCTGCAAAGGTAGCGTGAACTGTAATTACCTGCCCGGTGCCTTTCTAAGTTGCTAATTGGCCTCAGAGACCTAAGTACCGATAACCGCGTAGTGGTGATCTCTCCTACCGGGAATAAAAAATCCTTTCCTTACATAAAACCTGTTCAGCCACGATAGCATTCAGCTCTGCATTAAGCATGGAGAAGTTGCTGCGTTGCTTCCCTGGTTAGCGTGACTTTACACAGGCGCGTGGTGCCAGGTCTGACGTCGTTCGTCCATGAGCTCCCTCTATACGACGATCCAGAATGAAAATACATTGAAGCACGTGGCTGTATCTGTCTCATCACTTGGAAATAAATGGAAGACGTGTTTAAGGAACCTGAGATCTTCTGTTGAGCTGGCTGGGCACGAAGAGCTCTGAATTGCCAGAGAGTTGCGTTGCATCGTGTTAATCAGCAGCCGTGGAATGGTGTTGCTGTTGCTGAGTGGATTTTGGCATGAGAGGAAAGACAGAAGCATCTGCCTCTATTTTTTTTCTTTCTAAATTAAAAACTAGTTTATAGTGTCAGAGATTCACAAAGACTAACCTGGTTGCTATTTTCTCGTCAGGTTGGTGACCAAATTGTTGAAATTAATGGAGAGCCCACCCAAGGAATCACTCACACACGAGCCATTGAGCTGATTCAGGCTGGAGGGAATAAAGTTTTGCTGCTGCTGAGACCAGGGACTGGCTTGATACCAGATCACAGTAAGTCATCTCAAGTGCTGCTTCATTTTGAGGGTCCAAGGTAATGGAGTAGGGTCTGATAAAGAGACTTTGGTGCTTGTTCACTGAAATCGTTAGCAGTTCCCTTTTTGATAGCTGTGCAGGCTGCTTATGCTTATTTTAAAATACAAGGAATATTTTTGGTAAAATTAACGCATGACAAGTACTTAGGAATATTGCGTAGTGTGAAATTATTGCATATTTGTAATTGTAATAAGTTTCTCAGCTCTGTCCAAGCTAATCAGACTTTCCTATAAAAATGTGATAATTAACACTGATTGCCTTTTAATTTAAATTAAAATTCTCTATGATACCGTACTCAGTTCAAGATGCCTATGTTCTTAAGAATAGTATTATTTCTGTACAGATTTACTTCACTGTTTTTAGCCTTCTAAATTATGAAATGCTTTGTTGTTCAAAGCCAAAACTTCAGAAAGCAGGGGCAGAGACAGCTTTGCTCTCAAAATGGATTCTGTTTGTTTAAAGTTGTGACGTCTGCCTCTGCAACAGGAAAGCACAACTTTGTAGGCCAATAAAAAAAAGGAAGGACAGAAAAGCAAATCCTTGCAGGAGCTCCGAGTTCAGCTGCAGAGAACAGAGCTGGCGGTTTTGAGTCTGACTTAGGAAATGCTGCAAAACTACAAATCAAAAAGACTTGTGGCCGTGGCAGTATTTTAAAGCAAACACCACCTCTCTGAGTGCACGTTTTAATCTTTTAACCCGTGATGCTGACACCAAGATTCTGCTGGTAAACTTCTTAAATTGTAAGGTCACTTTTTCTGATGAAGAGCTTTTCAATAATAGTGACCAACCATGAGTCTCCCCTTTGAAAATTTTAAAACACGCAGTTTGAACTACCAAATAGTTTGTCGTGTTCAGTCGTTGCAACTGGCATCCACTCAAGGGATAAAATCCGCTCAGAACTTTCTCCATTTCTTTTCTCCAGAGGGCTACAAGATGGCTCTTAACATCTTACTGCTCCGACCTGCGCAGCACAGTAAAATCAGTGAATTAGCGCGTGGCACGGAAGCAGCCCATCTGTGAACGGCGAGGCCCGTTCTGTGCCATCTTGCTCGATTCCTGGCTGCCTGGGTTTGTCTCTCACACTGAATTACCTTCTCATTAAGGGCGAAAGTTAAATATAGTCCTCCTTGTGTTCCGATGAGCTTCTGTTGAGGTCCTCTTTAAAATCAGCGTTTACAAGCTAGAAGAGAGGGAGGCAGTGCGAAGGCACCTCCAGCGCTCTCCTTACTAACAGCTACTTAAGCTTGGTTTAATTTCAGCAGTGATAAATGGTGTTTATCCTGCACCACGAGGGCAGCACAATAGTTATCTGGAATCGCTCCTGGCCCTCTTATTCACAGAAATCTCCTGCGTCTGAGGTCGAAACACAGAAAAGTCTGAAGGAACCTCTGGAGACCATCTGGTCCAGCCCTCTGTCACAAGTGAGGCCTGAGACTGGGTTAAGCAACTTAGATTAGATCAGCAGCCGTGGAGAAGGGAAGGGTTTTGTTGCCTCTTGTCTTGCTGTTAATCATACGTTTCTGATTGAAATCTTGCCTGCTGTACTCTGTGATTTTGGTATGTAGTTCTGGGCTTTTTCTCTTCCTCCTTCAGGTTTGGCTCCTTCCAGTCTGTGTCCCTACGTGAAACCTGAGCAACATTAAGGGCTTTCAGTGCTTTTCTTGGTTTTTCCTTAAAGACTTGGTAAATCTGCATGTCTTGTGTTTCATCTCTTCCTATTATTAAAGTGCAAAGCTATGAATAACCTCAACTTTTCCCTGTTTTCAGTTTTCTTTTAGCATAACAGTTTCAGTTCATTTGGTTTTCTTATATTAAACAACGTAGGTCAGGGACTTTTGTTTTGCAATTTTGCTACGTAGGCTCTGAAGTTGTGCTGATACAAGAGCGTGTCAGTCCCGCAGAGGTCGTGCCAGCATTCTAAGCACAAGATTTTTCCCAGATCACATCCTTATGGTTATTGTAGGTTGTAGAACAATGCAATATAGCAAACTGACTAAATAAGACTTTGAGAGTATGCCACTACGTAATATTTTTTAAATTGAAGATTTCATATAACATCCTGAAACCTCAGTAGTATGCACGTTTCTAAAATATTTAGTGATTTTTTTTTTTAAGTCATTTAATCAAATCTCTCATTGTTCACTTCCAGGTGATTGGGATAGTTATAATCCATCTTCGTCAAATGTAATATATGAAGAACAGTCACCATTATCTTCATCTTCACATTCTGCTTCCCCATCTGAAGTGTGTTATTTACCAGTACCAGGAGAAGCTTTAACGAGAGTTCAGCTGTCTGAGAAACTGGAACAAGCAAAGAACACTGTGCCTGAAAAGATAAGCACTTTAACTGAAAACCAGTTTGAGATGAAGCCTCTGCCTTCTCCCCAGAGAACAAAGAGCAGATGGGAATGTCCCTCCAGCCCTGGAATCACAAAAGGCAGTTTGGAATTAGGGGCCAGAAGAGACAGATCTGCAAGTCCAGAAAAGTTGGTGGCTGCTGAGGGACACCCTCACACAGGATTCCACAGCCCCAGAAAAGGGGATCCAGAAAAAACCTACAGCAATCTGTCACATAAATCTGACAGTTCCAGAAAGAGAGAGAGTAAACCCACAGAAACAGGGGTGAACAATGGTAACAAAAAAGAGTATTCCAGTGGAAATCAAGGAAGGTCTGCCAGTCCCCACAAGCATCTCGGTAAGCAGGGAAACGTAGAAACGGTAGGCAGGTTACAAGAACATCAAGACAGAACAACTGGTGGTGATAAGACGACTGCTGAGCAATTGAAAGGTGGAAGTGGTAAAACAGGAGTCAGGAAAGACACGAAGCAGAAAACTTCTGGAAAGACAGAGGGGTGGTCTCCAGAGCGACAACGTGCAGCGTTTGATGAGAGTAACCTTCTGTTCAGTGACTCCAGGAGAAACACATCTGAAGACGAAAAAATAAAGAAGTCAAACTCTGGAGCGCCGAGTTCCAGCAGATTCAAAACTTCCAGTCTTTCCAATATTCCACTGCTTTCCACGGAGAAACAAAGCAGGCTGGGAACACAGGAGACGCTCACGCTGAACAGACAACACAGAGAGAGATACCTGGAGCTGCCCGATGAAACCAAAGATGATGGAATTTCCAAATCTGAGAGTAGTTCTCCAGTCAAGAAAACACCGATAACTCCTGGACCTTGGAGGGTGCCCAGCGCATGTAAAGTCACCCAAACAGCAGGTGTGGCTGAAAAACGGGTTTGACTGACGCTTTTTTTTAGAACATGTTTTAATCAAGTTTCTAATAATGGTCATTTAAAAGCATTGTTTCTTTTCACAAAGTTGTCATTTTTTTTCAGGAACTGGTTAGAGGGTAGAAAGTATTTGACTCGTTCTTAAATTATCTAAGCTGCATGAAGGACCTTTTGGATTGCTTAAATGAAACTCTTCCATAAGCTGCTGTCCCCTTGTCCTTTTGAAGGCGGTGTTCTGCTGCTCTCAACGTTGCACTGCTACGGCTTTCTCAGATAGTATTGTGAGTTTCTGAACAAAATTATTTAATGCCTATATTGCCAATGTGATCATGACTCCCTTCTTGTTCTTGTGCCAAGTTATCTACTGTATCCAGTCAATCTGATCCTTCTCATCCGTATTCCGGTCGCAGGAGAGGCGAGGTTTTGTTTGAAATGGGTATTTTCTCAAGAGCATGTTGCATGTTTACATAAGGAAATACACGTGGTCTTACTGGCTCGGTAAGAAGATGGGTGAGTTGGTTCTATCAATTCCAGGGCAGCAAATGAGCCACTGATGCTGTTCAATTGACGTTTTTTTCTTAAATTTTTATACCTAATACAAAACCGTGTAGATAAAAATTATATTTGACATAATCAATGTTTTGTAATTTTGCTTTTTATGAACACAGCAAAATTGCTTTATTTTCTTGATTCATAAGGATGCTTATAACAACTGTTTGCAAACATATGTCTGAAAAGAGCAAATTCTGGGTTCTGTTAAATAACATCATTCCTTTGGTTTCACTCGTGGCACTGTCTCCTCCTTAGCATTCCTTGTAAACGCAAGCGATGAGTGCACGTTTATTTTCAGCCTCGTTGTGGTGCTGTGTGCTGAACGCCCATCTATCTTTAATTATTTAACGCTAGTTAGGAATCGGATTTTTCCCCTCCGTAGAGGTGAGAGCTGACCTTTAGGACAGAACCAGCTGCCAGAGCAGCTTCGTAAATGAAGTTCTTGCCCGTGTGCATTAGACGCCTCCCGTATGTTACTTGGAAGGCGTGATCTGTTCCAAGAGTGCCAAGTAGGCTGATACACAGGGTACACGAGGCTTAGCATCCGCTGTTGGGGCTCTAATACCTACTTTAAAAAGAGGAGTGTTACCACCAGAATCTACTGAGACGTCAGTCCTACGGCTGTAAGAACAGCAGGCTGCATAAATTGGAGGGTTTTATTTTCTTCATAGCTTTAGTGATGATTTCCTGACACGCTCGGGTTTTAATGACTGCGGAGAAGTGGTACAAGGAGCCCGCTGGTCCAGTTTGCAGAAGGAGAAAGAAGTGTAAAAGGTCAAGCTTTACTCACGCTAAAATTCAAACTAACACGATTTGCTGTTTGAAAGTGAATGAGCAAATATCTCGGTTTGGCTTTGAAACATTGAACGGTTTTAAAGCTTAATGAAGCACAGTGAATCAGTTCCGAGTCGAATTCTTTAGAAGTACAGACAACTACTCAAACAGCGTTTTAAACAAAAAGACTTTGAAAATGAAACAGGCTTTAAAGCAGATCTGAACTGCGCTCTGCTGCTTGACGTTGGGTGATCCATTGAGATTTGCTGTGTAGCATAACGTGTACAAATACTCCATCTTGCGGAGTATGACTGTGAAAATATTTAATACTTTAAAGTAGCCTCTGTAGATAGTAACCATGTATTCTTAACAAGAGATTCTGTTTTATGTTGAGCTGTATGCACTTGCCCTAACCACTGAGTACAGTAACAAATCCAGACGTTTAATACAGAGGTGAATTAGCACCACTGAAGTTATCTCCCTGTCATCAACTACCCCTCTCTTTTTTCTCTATGTTAATGTGACCTGATTTAGTGTCTTACCTGTGTGTGATTTCTCCTTCCATAGAACTTGTGTCTGTACTTACTGTACCGGATGACTTAGCAACGCGGCCTTGGAACGCTAAGCAGTGTATGGATGTACTGGGTGTAAATGTTTATATATTGTACAGCACCTTTATACATACTTCTGAGGTTCTGACTAGAGAGAGACCTGTAAATCGCTCATTATTTTTTATATAGATATTAAAAAGAAACTCCAGTTCATGGCCTGTTGGTTCTGCACTGTATAAAATAGATTCTTTGTTGACTTGCAGTGGTGGGATACTTTAAGCAGCTAACTCCGAGACCCGGGTTTTACCCACAAACATAATACTCTTCTGGAAAACAAATACAATTTATTATTGGAAGTTTCCTTGACTCCCTGTTCAGATAACAAATGTTCAACAAAGGTATTATAAAAATCATCAAGTCATGTTGAAACAGTTGTTAATGATGAAATACTGGTACTGTAGGTTTATTTGTACATTCTGATATATCAAACTGTCATCTCCTTTTACATCTTACAACTTTTCCTTGTACAGAAAAGAGCTGTAAACAATTTACTACCAAAAATTCTTCTGCCATCTTACCCCGTATGTGAAAGAATGAAGCTATGAAAAGTTCCTCAGTTTTTGCTTTTGTCATTACTGATATAATAGCGGACAGCAGAGCCAGTTAAGGAAACTGTAAGTTTAACGTTTTCTCTGCTATGCCCTTTAAAACATGAATCTGCTCTTGGGTGAGGAAGCCTTTGCCACATCTCCTCCACCGAAGCGATTCTCCCAGCAGTGTCCTCCGCAGGTATTCCAGTGTCAGGCACCATCGCAGCGCGGAGCTGCAACAGCTTCTCGGACCGCGGAGCAAAGCTGGGTGTCGGACAAAGGCACCCCGGGATGCCCTGGGTGCGGAGCGGAGGCCTTACGGGGACCGAACGCAGCAAAACATTCTGTAGCATCTGATAAATGCTTTACTTGCAGGTTGCGTTGTAAGGTTGTTCTCGTGTAACTGATGTTTCCAAAAAAATGATCGTGTATTTGCCGAACACCCAAGGTAAGCCAGCCAGCCAGCGTGGATCTGTTCTCTCGCTTAATCGTCAACACGGAGGCGGAATTCATCGTGCGCAGAGCGAGTTTCAGTGCAGCCTGCGGTAGTTCAGGGCAAAGAGGCAAAGCCTCAAGCGCACCGAGCTTGTAAGAAAAGAAATGCTCTGCAGCGCATCCAGATAGCGCACCCAAGTATCGTCAGGCTGAGCAGAGCTCTGAAGGATGCACAAATTGGAAAATTCCAGTGTGGCGCCAGCGCGCTCTGAGGAGGAGGATGGCCAAACGGGAGGCCTGACTCCTCACTTGTCACAGGCAGAGGGTTCCGATTTTGCAGAAACAAGGCACCTGTAGCAGTCAGCGGTGTCAGCAGGAGCTCTCGCACGGCTTTTAGTGTTTGGTGCCCCACTCTGTGCACGCAGTTCCTGCTCTTTTCAATGCCAGCTGCTGCTGTTTGGCCCCATTAATTCTGTTTTGCTGGGTGTCCATGCCGTGGGATGACTTTGCTAATTAGACCAGTTTATTCTGTATATTCTGTTACAGAACAGAGGGAGATAAAGCAGAGGGAGAACTTTTGATACGTACACGGAGAATCTGTTACAAAATCGTCATTACAGATTTCCGTAGTTGGAGAGCGCCTCTGCCTGTTGCCCCAGTGATTGGTTATCTTCTCTGGTCTGTCCTGGTGGAGAGGGCTGAGTGCTGATGGTGGTCAGTTCACGGTTTAATTTTCCATAACTGGAAAGAGATACGGAGAGTGAGTACTGGTCTGCAAGCCGCAGGTCTGAAAGCTTTTCACCTACAGGTGAAACTCCGTCTCCTTTGCCCATCCTGCATTGAATGCTCTGCTCAGCGAGCTCTGATGTAGAAGTGTGAGCCACAGGAGGACTCTGTCTTCATTCTAAGGGAAAGAACCCAGGCTCCTGACTAACTCTGGCTTTAAGTGGGCACCAAAGACCTGAACAGGGCTGAAACGTAAAAAGTCAGCCCTGTCCTCCCGCCGCAGGCTCAGGGAGACGGAGACGCGGTCAGCGTGGGCTGTTCTCCGAATTGCCGTGCAGGGGAGCCCAACGCAAACCCAGACCTTCCTGCCTGGCTGGGAGGGCCCGGGCACTGGTACCAAAGTGTCCCCGGCCAGAGGCTTCCTGGTGGTTTGTGGGGGAGTTGTACTTACTCTGATATTGAATCCTAGCAGATCACTTATAACGCCCGAGACGGCAGAGAGTATTACAACCCGTGTGATGTTGTAGATTAACGGGTTCATGGTCAGTCCATACAGCCTAAAGGGAGTATCCAGTTCCTGCAGTGAAAGGAAAAAAAAGTCCCTTAGGGTTGGTCCGTACCAGAAGGAATTCATCTTCTGACTTTTAGCCTAACAGTGGCTCTGTGGCAGGCTTTGCTAATCGCGCGCTGCCTCTGTATCCTTACTTAAATGTACGTACAGAAATTCCCACTCTGTATTTCAGGCCTCCCAGCTCAAAGACCTTTTCTAACAGCCATGCTGAATCTGGAAAGTCTCCTTTGTAGCAACACTGGCTGCGTAACGAGAGCTTGACTCAGCAGGCTGTAGAATTTGTCTGGACTCATTTATGTGGCTCTTCTATGCTCTTTCTACTCTGCTACCGTCAAGAAGCTTCAGCATGGAAGCTGCAGAAGGAAAATGAGATTCGAGCAGTAAGGAGACATGCTGCGTTCATACAGCCTCTCCTCTCGCTTATCGAAATCGTAGTAAGCTGCTACGAATGACAGGTTTGTAGCACTAATTAACCACATGGGTCTTGTACGGCTTTAATCTCATGCCATGGCTATAGAAGCACAGAAAAACTCCCTTTGTGAGACCGAACTCCCCTAAGCCAGAGAAAGAGAAATGGGAAGAGCAAAACCCCACACTGTCATTAGTCATTGCTTCCATAAAATGGAGCGACTGCACGTTTTTAGGGAGAGTAGCTTACCTTCAGTAGCTTTGTAGATAGTTTCAAAACGTTGTTCACTAGAGACAACTGTTCCTTCTTGTTTGGCTTCTTCTCCATCTTTAGGTACAGGTTTATCTGTGACAGAGATGGTACAGAGCAGATGTTGATACTCCAGCACTGGCCCCAGCTGATTCCTAACTGGGGGAAATGAGAGCCCTTCTTTGCAGTCTGCTGTCACTCCAAGAAGTGGACGCATCCACAGACAGGAATTGAGCAGTGATAATATCGCTCTTTGACGTGGCTAACACGTGTTAACCCAGAGACAAACATAATCTAGAATTTAGAACTGTTTCACACCTTGTCCGTCCCCAGCTGTACGGTGTTTTATTGCCTTCTGTCCAGCACAAGTGTTGATGTCTGAATTTTAAAATCTGATTCCAGTATTTTTTTAAGCTGGTTTGAAAGGCAATTATTACATCCAAACACGCCGCAAAGCCAAAGGGAGAATAAGCCAAACGGAGGTACCTGCTCCGTGAGCAAGATTGAAATACTACTGTATTTCTTGTTGGTTTCGGAGCCCAAGGATGCCAGCCGTAGTAAAAAGAGAAGCAGCGCTGCCTCCCAGATTAGGAACTCCCAGTTGTAAGCCGCATTCAGAAATGTCTTGTGACCCTTAAGAACCTGTATTGAAAAATGAATGGCAACGTGAGGAACGCGTACCGTGCCCGTTCTTCGGAGAAGCGCAGAAGCGCTGCCCTTGCTCCTGACCAGCCGCCCCTGCCCGACAGCTACCGGCGGTTTTTTCCCTTGAAGTGTAATTCAGTCACGTAACCAGGTTAACGTAAAAGCTCTTGTTTCTAACCTGGCTTTAGCTTGGAATTTGATTCTTTCTGCTTAGAAAAGGACGCTTGTTCTTTCTCTGTGCAATTAACTGGTACTAAAATGTCTTTCCTTTGATCTGTGCTTGTCCCACCGGCAGCCTTCGACCACCACAGCCACGCTCAGCTGATGCTGCCTCTCCCAGTACAGACTCATCGGGTCTAAGAGCGGGACTGGGATTGTAATGACTTCCTCCAGAAGGCTGTGGCTTAGAAAAGCCATCAAAGGCAGCAGCATCCATCTTACTGGTACCACAGCTGCGTCTTCGTGGTATCGAGAACTTGCCTAAACACTGTAATGAATCGCTTGCCAAAACCAAAGAAACCAAGAAAACGGCTCCAGCACTAACAGTGCTTACTGTAACGGAAGGCTTAGTGAAGGATTAAAAGGCGTAAGGAAGAGTTAGTGACCTGCTTTTCAACAACAGTGGTTACGGAGGATGCTGCAATCAGCCCTCTTAAATAAAATGTCCTGTGAACACCCGAGGTGCTTGGGCACCCTTCCCTTTGTGCACAAAAGCTTCTGTCCTGAAATTTTCCTAATGATTATAAAGCCCCAGACCTTCCTCTGCAAACGGAGAATGAACATCTCTTACCAGCTAAGCATTGCAAAGCTTTTAAAAAATGCAAACCCCTCCGTATTACTTCGGAGACAAACAGCTACAGTTCAGCAGTTCAAGCACTTTGTTGGGTGGCAAAAGAAAAGCCTCCATTAGTTTGGGGTTGGTTTTTTTTTAAAAAGACGTAGGGGGAAGAAACCCAAAAAGTTAAAATCTCACCTGGGCACAGCATATAAAAGCAATTGAAAGAGCCAGTAAAAAGATCGACGACACGACAACGTCCACAGACCGCTGGGGGCCTCGCCTCTGCAGAAACAAAGACACCGAGCCAGGTCTAAGGTTTGGATGCGGAGGTGGGGAGTCAGGGCTCCCCACGAACAGCTGCTATCGGTGGTTTAACGATTCAAGCCGCGCTGTCCAGAGCGCCAGACAGCAGTGAGGGGAGGTACCTGTACCGAGAGGCTTGGTCCCAGCCTCTGTAATAACCAAATGCACCCATCTCGGATCAGAACTCACCTTTAGATAAGAACGAAGGGACAACCAGATCTTAATGTTTTCTACCTTCTTGAGTCTAAAGTGAGGAATTTCGTATTTCCTGGCTTTCCGAGCAGATGTAATGTGACTAAAAAGCTTGGCAAACAAAAACCTCTGCAAATTCAAAACAACAACATCATACACACACACAAACATAAATTAGTCTAAACCAAACCAGATGATTGCTTGGGATTGCTTAGTGGTAACTGGTAGAAGAGGTGGTGAGCCTTGCAGCACGCTGGGGAAGCCTAACGGGGCCGAGGCGCACGGCCTCTCGGGTAGCTAACAGTCGTCTTGTGCGTGGCGGAGGCGGAGCTGCTGTTGCTTTGCAAGGTCAGCCAGAAAGCTCTCGCTAGAACAGGAACTGGCGGCGGCCTGCCACGCAGCAGCTACGGCCACTGCGGCAAAGCTGGATGCGATGCAGCCGATACCGCGTGCTCCAGCTTCCAACAGGCCAACTGCGCAGGCTGCTTCTGCACAAACGGCTCCGCGCTGAAGCGTGCGCTTCCTTGCAGAGTGCCATTTTGAGGTGTTAAAAGGGTATTTTTCCCTTGGGGGCTGGGAGGGCAGGAGGGGCACTGACAAGTTCAAGTTCGTGACTGATGAACGGGAGTCCTACCAGACTCCCTGCCGAACCTTCCTGGACATCTTACCCGGCTTTGACACTTCAGCTTGCCGAGACACGCTTGTCTTGCCAGCGTCTTCAGCGACGGGCAGCGCGGTTTGGGTAGAAGACTGCCCCGGGGTTCACGGAAGGTGTAAACCTACCTGTTTGTACGTCCTCTCAGCAACACACATCATGAAGAAAAACATCCAGGTTAAGCAAAGTCTTTCGAGGAAGTTGATCGCAGACAGCACAATGACGGGGGTGCTTGCCGGTGCTCCACAAAAGATGTGCAGAAGCTCCATTAGAGAAATGGAGCACAGCTGCTCCAGGTTATCCGTGCGGAACAGTCTGTAGAGGAACGGTAGGAATGCTAATCCAATGGTGATGATGTTTCCCAGCATTTGATAACCCACTCCTTGCTGGTAGGCATTAACCTGGCAAGGAGGAACAAAAATGGGATGATTACCTGGGTTTTTGCATCAAGGAAAAGCATGCTGTTGTGGCAGCATTAATTCAATCAAACATTCAATTCCCCTGCTCTTCAAAGGACATAGCCTAAAATAATTCCACCCATTTCACTCCCAAACCAACAACAATCAGTCAATAAATAATAAAACCACCGCAGAGGCACAGCCAGCAATAATCGGCACTCATTAGTCTTCACCAGGACCTCTTAAATTTTGGGTTGTGCAATTTTTAGGTAAGAACATTTGGGACAACTCTGTTCGGAGCTGAGGAGGGAGCAGTTTTACACCGCGCTTCATGTCTGCATCTAGTGCAGGGGTTTTGGCTGGTTTTTTAAAGCGTGAGGGAGAGGGGTTGCAATGCCTCACAGCCCTCTTACCCTGCTCATGATAATCCCACTGATCTCCAGCACGGACATGTCCACCTTCTTACAGTCGTTCCCTTCCCAGATCAGCGCGCTCACTTTTGCAGATGCTGGACTTGTATTCTGCAGCCAGAACAAATGGTTCTATAAAAGAGAAAAGAATGCAAAAGGCATATCAGCTATCTCTGTCCCGCTATTAAATAATGCTGCTCCCTAGGAAGTATTTCGATTGAGAGGGCGATTCCAAATTTGTCTTTGGGTGAAATACTTGGGTTTGGGATTAGCGGTGGCCCAGATAATAGCGGTGGGGAGGAGGGAGTTGCTCACTGGTATCGTTTAGATCATTCCAGGCTTCCGTGCGATTAGCACAGCTGACGGAATGGGCTCACCCAGCATTAGGTTGCTCACGTTATACCAACAGCATTCAGATGACTTTCGTGTTATTTGGCCGGGGGGGGGGGGGGTGTCACGGTATTCTCAACTACTGGATACAAATCAACAAACCTGCTGGAAAACATCTTCCTTCAAATCCCGCCTGGTACCTCTCACCGTCACCTCCTCACTGTCGCTGGTGCAGGACGAGCGACACTCGGGCCCGTGAAGCAGATCATCCCAAAGCATATCTTCTGTCTCAGAGTCGTGGCGGGTACTTTCCGAGTCTCGCCGGGTCACGCTGCAGCTCCGGGACCCCACGCTAATGCAGGACCTCGAGTCCTGTGAAGGTGAGCAAAATTTACACGGCGCAGCCCCACGCCCCATTTGCAGAACCACCTCCTCCCCCCCAGCGATCGGCTACATCGGCTTCCCGGGGCAGCCGGGAACTCCCAGTCGCACCCCCCAGTGCAAACTGGGAAAGACGATATCACTCGCTGATGGTTTTTGCAACCAGCGTTTCATGGGAAGTCACACAGATACCATCAGTTCCCCACCTCCGTTCCCAACTTTACAAAATAAAAATGACTTATTCATTCTAATGCAAAAGTTTGCCGGCTTTTGCATAATCTGTTTTAAAATTTCATTTATATTTATCTATAGATTTTTATAGTTTGATATTCATATCTTTTCTTTCTATTTCTATTTTATTTTCAGGTGGGGGGAGTGGCAGGGGGGAAGATAAACAAAGTAATGAGGTGAATGAGTATATATCACAGAATCGATGTATTTCATCACATTAAAATCAAAATGGATTAGCATAAAAGCTGCAGTGCTGCCTCCCAAACCACAAGAGCAATTGTAGCAATTCAACACGAGCTATTAACGGCAGCTTGGACCATACTACGCTGCCGACAGAGTGATTTTTTGTTTGCTTGTTTTGTTTTTGTTAAGCAAAGTAGTACACTCACAATTGTGAACAAACTTTACAAAGCTGCAAACAAGCAGGGAGGGAGGCCGCACCTCGCACCTGACGATGCTGAAGCACTGTCATTTAATAACGGGCTGTTCTAACGGGGAGGATGTCCCTGTGCTGGCCAGGCTCGGCAAAGCTCCGTCTCTTGAGTTTATGACCGTACCTGACTGTATAACGTGGATTCCAGTTCAGATTCCACGACGCTATCAGAGTCTCTGGCACCTTTAAGGGCTTGCTTGACCTGCCAAAACCAAAGGAAAACCAGCTCATTATCCGCAGCAAAAAATTGTGTGGAAAATGGCATAAATTCCGCGTGAGTACCTGTGAGACAGCCTGGTTCAAAGAAACAAGAGGCCTCTTCTTCTCTTCATAGCTGTTGTCACTGGAAGCCCCTTCTACATTCTGGCGTAACAAGATCCTTTGGGCCATTGCTTCAGCATCCTCCTCACTCGAAAGCTCATCAGAAACGGCACCTCTGTTGGTGCAGTCATCCTGGAAACACAGCAGTCAAAATAAGACGAAGGCACCGAAAAAGGACCAACCTGAACTGCATCAAACCAAAGTTCAAAGCCGGTGCTGCTGCTCCCCTGGGATACGCAGTAATCTCTGACTACCTGCACACGCCAGCGGAAGATGATCTCCACAGAACACGCGGAAACAGAATCCAGCTCAGCAGCACAGAAACAGCACAGATTTTAACTCCCTACCCCTGCCCTCGCCTTGCCACAGAGGCAGTGAGAGGGAATCTTGGGGGGGGGGGGTTGGATCTGGGGCAAGGGCGGGAAGAGGAGGAGGCAGCAGCAGCTCTTGGCTGTGTCTTACCAGCAACCTTAAGCCCAGCAGAACAGACGTATCTACAAGCTGGTGGCTCGCAGACCCGAAATCGTGAGCTGTGTCCCCCTGCACCTAGCTCTGCTCCTCTCCAAAAGCCTAGAAACAGAGGAGCTGGGATGGCACGGTGCTACGGTGTCCCGCACAGATTCTAATCAAAGTTCTCCATGTGGGAGTTAACACCTTACCAGCCCAGAGCAGCCTCAAAAGTAACTCCACAAGCTTTATGTTTTAGAGATTTCAACAGAGGTCACAATGCTTTAACTCTGTCTTTCTCCTGCCCCAAGGGACGTTTCAGTCTTTATTTTCCTGCCTCCCCCTGAGAGGATATTGTGGGGAACTGTTTGCAAGGCAAATTATTTTACAGAACTGCTTCTGATAATTGCTAATTTATTTATTTTTAATCATTATCAGCAGTCTTCCTTAACTGAAAGTCTCTACAACTAAACAGGCACCTTGGTAAAACAGACATTTTCCAGGATCGTCTGTTTGACACACTTGACTCCTGAACAGATGAAAAAATGCTGACAGTAAAATATTAGCACCGTCTCAGCTGTTCAGTGGAGAAGCAGAAAGGGTTTTCACGGTTCCTATATGCGAGCAGAGATCAGCAGAAGAAGGGAGTATCTCGTATTAGATCAAACCACACAGTTAAGTACCAACAAACGTTTGGGCACGCACAGAATACACTGAAATTTCCGACTTCAAATGGATCTTCCCTGCCAGTACCTGATGGCTCTTCTCCCCATCGGAGAGCTTATTTTTCTCTTTGAAGTGCAACAGCCTGTGTTCAGATCTGGCATGTCTGTGCTTAATGCCGTTATTCACAGCGTTCACGCCGCTTTCTGTCTCAGTCCCTTTCTCAGCTACCAACTTTACTCTTCTAATCCTATGAGAGAAAATACAATTAGGTGCTTTTACATCAGAGAAAAGCTCTTTGAGGAAAACATCACGGTCTCTTTCGCTTGCCACACAGGTACACCATTAAACGATAAAGCTAAGGGAACACATAGTCGTCTTCTGCTGACAGGCTCTTTGTGTCCTGATTCTGTTGAGGAGCCTTATATCTGCTTCACTCTCACTGGACAGCTCCTTTTGTAACTTCAATAGTACCTTAAAACTTCTAAACCAAGAGGGAAATTTTTTCTTCTTATTATTTTGAAAAAAATAAATAAGAGCAATTCACAAGACCAGAAGTCCTCACCAAGAGAAAGGAGCTGTCATCAAGAAACTCACCTGAGAAAACAGCAGAAGACAATGAAATATTATCCCAATCTATCCTCCTGTTCCTCAAGTTACTTTTAGAAAAAGTAAGGTGGTCAAGTGGGATGACTATTCAAGCAACTTAAACTAGAAGGCCCAATTGCTTCTGGAAATCAGGCAAAACAGTAATATAACTTGAGCATACACATTCAAGAAAGGTCACTTATCCGATAAATAAAAATAAGCTCCGCCACTTTCTGCCACTCATCTAACGCTCGGTTTTAGCTGCAGTGTGAGCCATGCTGTGATCTCCTAATAAGGACATACTAAAAATTCACGAGGAGTCAGCCTCCCACAACACCAAGAGTGCTTTTAGCTCAAAAGAAGCTAGCTGGCAGACTCTGGGGACGTCAGTGACAGCACACATTCTGTCTTCATTTTCCAGATATCAAAT
Source organism: Platalea leucorodia (assembly GCF_965183815.1). Lineage (NCBI taxonomy): Eukaryota > Metazoa > Chordata > Aves > Pelecaniformes > Threskiornithidae > Platalea > Platalea leucorodia. The sequence continues at coordinate 4,695,352 of NC_138841.1, forward strand.
TGTTGACAGCGTCATTACCAATACACCAAACCCAGTGAAGATCACATACCTCCTTCGGAAAAGCATACTAAATAAATTGTTAAGAATGGATGCAGATTCAGACTGCTCTTCTTTACTGTTTTTGTCAGGAGAAGACCAACTGTTCCCATCGACACCCACAGATTTGCGTAACTTCCTGATTTTTAAAAAGAGGAGAATTAAGTTTGCATAGCAAGCTACTCTTCGGTCTTTCTTAAAAGATCTGAATCAGATTTGATCAGCCTTTTAGATGCTATTTTTCTTAAGTCATGCAGACAGAATGCTTATTTCCAAATAACATAAACTTTATTTGGATTAACATGCATATACCCACAAGACATCAATATATCACTAGTAAAGGATGCAACAGACAAAATCTGGACGAAATCTTTCCTGTAGAAATCTAACGGAGGCAAAACTTTATCCACATCCATCATCCCGTGTTCAAACGTATTACATCAGTGTTTAAACTGAGTCAGGCACCGAACAGTTAAATATCTAGCCGGGGAACCGTAACATCTCCCACATGCCCAAACGAATTGCCAGCAACGAATCCACAGAGTCATCTCTGCCGTCAGCGGCCTGTTCTCAACACACAGCAGCAATTCCCTGCATTAATGCCAAAGCAGGGCGCCAGACGGGTCTGTAAAACCTTGAAGCTGCCGTTCTGCGCAGAATGCCCTCCTCTGGCCACAAAAAGAAACCGTATTAAACGCTACGGTAGGTAAAGGCCCAGCTGGCAACGACACCAGACCCAGCATAGCCTGGTAAATCTGCAGCATTCCTCTTGGTTATGAGAAGATTACAAGCAAGACGGAAAATACTCATTTTCACATTTATGGTTAAAGAACACATTTACATAAAACCAGAAGAGAAGATATTTACCCATTAACTTCTACCATGAGCAATCCGCCATATGCTTTGATGGCAACAACTGAACCCGTTACCCCGCTCACCTCCTCCGCCTGCTGAGCCCGTTGTTTCCTGAAGGTTTGTTGATCTGGGTGGACACTATTTGACAGTGAACAGTTCCCATCAGTAACATAAGGCACATCGGTCCCATGACTTCACTTGCATTCACAACAGGCATCATGAAATACAACACAACTGCTATGACTGAAAAGGAGAAAATTGTATCAAATGCAAAAATTAAGAGCATGGCCCAAGTTCCTCTGTCTTAACTATTTACTTTTCCTCTGTTTTATAATTTCTGCAAATATTAGTGCCACGCATCTTGAAATCTGCATTCAGTAGGTTTCAGATAGGATCCTTCTGCTCTAGATTACGGACCACAAAATGATGTCACGTTCCTTGCAGACAAAGGACCGTGGCACAGCCTGCCGCCCCCCCTTACCTTGCATAATGTAGAGCACCAGGAGCCACATAAAAATACGCTGGGAAGTAACCTGTATCCACCACTGGCTGAATAACGGAAAAAACACAACTCTCACGATTCCTTTCCGAGTTAGCGACGTCCAGGGAATTTCAGGCTTGGCTTTGGCAAACGTAGAGCCTTGGAATTAAAGGAAAAACACACAAGTCATTAATTGTGAATTACAAGAATTTCCTTACTTATGACTTCCTCTTTGGCCGAGACCAAGCCCTGCCAGAAGGCTGCAGTTCAGAAGGGTGACAGCAGCCCAGCTTCGGGCACTCAGCCAGTCCATACAGCTCAGACAGGCGCGTCTAAAAGCAGCCCCTCATCTCATCTCATCTCATCTCGGCGCGCCGGCTGCCGACCCTTCCCTACCCGCCCAAGTCCGCTCTCACCAACTGCTTCGCGCTGCTTTTGCTGAACCACCCCGAATTCCTCCTGCCTCTGCTTTCAGGTTTCAATGCTCCTTTTGCACCGGCGCTACCGAGCGTGGGCACCCTGCCCCGGCGGCAAGGCCTGGGGCTTCAGCGGCGCTCGGTGCTGCTGCTGCTGCCAAAGCCGAGTGACTCAGGCCCCGGGCAGCCGCTTAAGGCTTCCAGCAAAGACACCTGGCAGAGCGCAGGCTCGCCTTTCCCCCACCCTGGGCAAAGCAGCGATGCTCGGACGGCTGCGCGGGGACGCCGGACGCCAGCATCTCTCTCGCGGGCCGCGCACCTCTGATTAAATCCACGTCGATCAGATCAGGCTGAATGTGTCCCTTCTTCTTAGGCTTGTTTTTGAAGCCCTACGAAGCCAAAAACAAAGGGCTGTTAGCTGCCAGGGGAGCCGGGCCCGGGCTGCGAGGGCGGCGGGAGCGCCCGGCCGCCGCCGTTACCTTCATCTCGGTCTGCTCGATGGACTTCTCCCATATCTGCTGGTCGTAGGCCCCGATCTGGAAGGAGAGGAGGCTGAGGGCACGGCCGGGCCCGCGCCAGCCCGCGCCGCGCCGAACTCACCTTCTTCTGGTACCAGGAAATGGCATCCCTGTCGCGGGAGGCCATAGGGGGCCGCGGGGCGGCGGCGAGCTCGGGGCGGCCCGGCCCTGGCCCCGGTACCGGCCCCGGCCCCGGCCGCTGTTACCCTGGAGACCGCCGCCAGCCCGCTGCTCGACTGCCTCCGCCTGCCCCCGCCCCGCCCCGCCCAGGCAGCGCTAGGAGAGCGCCGAGCCGGCTCCGCCCCGGCCGCCCACAGAGCCGAAAGAAGCAGCCAGGCCGTAAAGGACAAAATCAGACTTTGTTTATTAAAAAAATACTTTACAGGAAAAAATTCTATGCATTCCGTTGGACTATTTTACAAAGAAATAGCTTAACAGTTTGACACTGGTGTACAGTCAGCTACTGACAGAAATGCACTGCGTTAGAGTATTCACACAGAGGCTCGAGCGCTCCATCGCCGCACTACTCATTGTAAAACCTCTTTGAAACACTTGCTAATGTCAATAAATATAACTAAGGCCGCACAAAGCAAACAGTCTTCCAGGCAATTGTACACGTCCTCTGTAGGCAGAGACCCTAGATAAATTAAAACCACAGAAAAAAAATCGTAGCTGCCAATCAAAATCAAATTAAATCACAAAAACAGCAATACAGAAGTCTCTTTACATGTTGTACAAAGAAATCAGAAGCGTATGTATTTCTCCAAAGGCTCGGAGCGCCCCGCGGGCACCTCCTCGGCCCCCGCGCCGTGGCCGGGCAGCAGGAGAGCCGGCGGGGCGAGGGGCCGCGTCTCGGGGAGGAAAACCAAGCCCTCCCCTCTCCTCGCACCCCCTGCGCAAGTGCAGAGCTGCCAACACTTAGCACTCCTCGGAAACTACAATTTCAGAGTTTAGTACTCGGTTGATTCAGACCTGAAAACGGCAGGCCACGCCAGATTAAGGACTTGAGCTCGCGCCTGTGGGAAAAGCTCTGACCATTAGCCTTGTCCAGGGGAACTGAACTGCAAGGCGCCGGAAAACCGACGGAGTACAGCGGAGAGCCCTTGTTCTGTATGGCAAGATCTACACCTGGGAAAAACGCTGATTATAAATCCCCTGAGAACACTTCGCTGAGTGTCCCACCTTCCTGGAAGAGAACGTGCCAAGTATCTGCACAAAATGACTTGTAGCATGTCTAAAGGAGAGAGGAAACTGAAGCTAACTGAGATTTCATCTTTAAATTGCATTTTGCTAGTCCCCTTCTAGCACACTGAGCTACTCACCTTTATCCCAAGTGACATTTCTAATCAACAGCACTTTATTTAAAATGGAAGCCTACGCCCGAGTTCCACATCTCAAAGCTGATCGCCCCTTACAGACGGAGCGCTTGCTCAATCAGCAGTTGTCTCCAGGACAGAGCAGGAGCGTTTTCTCATTATCAACCGACACCTCACAGGGCAGAGCCTCATAAACGGAGAATTGAGGATTTACAGTAACCGACCAGCGCATTCGTATTTATGAGCTGTTCAGTATCCACCTGGGTACTACTGACAACTGTTAGAACAACCCATGAAATCTGCCCAAGTTTCATTATCTCATTAGGCAGGCTGTTTTATGAAATCTTACAGAGAAATTCAAACAGCCAGCTATTTCACGAGAGAGATTCAGAAATATTTACTTGGACCTACCCAGAGATTTGTTTTGCTCAGCAAACACTAAGTGGCTTGAACTCGTTACTTCATTTCTAAACAGCTATAGCTTATAAAAATCGGTATTCTACGTGTCTTGTTCTGGAAAACATTTGCATCTTTCACATCAAGGCATTGTCCTAATTCTGCTCTCATTTTCAGCGCAATTGCAGCCATTTTGAAACAACGGCTAGCGATCAGCTTCATAAGCAATCGCTCTCCTACTTTACATCCAGAATTGAGGTGGCGTTTGAGAGCAGTATGTCATTTTGGTTAAAGCCCACCAAAGCCGATCATCCATTCAGGTAATAGATTTTTATAAAGTTTGCTCCTCTCTTCCTCAATCTTTCAGGCATGCTAGAACGGCATCAGCGACATTCAAGTCATTTGAAGATACGTTTCTGTAGTTAAATCTGACATTAGAGAGTTAGATTAGCTAGCAATTGAACGGAACGTAAAGAGAGCATGATACTATTGGTCATGTCCCTCCATCCAAAGAGATAAGTCGGAGCATTTTCCTGGTATTTTAGGCTGTAGTCCCAGATTTCACTAAAGCTACAGTTTTGAAAGCAACATGAGCCACTCTGGTCTTCTTCCTTTAGCCATTTGAAAACACGCTATCAGAATTTGCAGAGGACTTCCAAATTGATTCCCTCTTCCTTCTATTTCGACTTTCACTATAAAACAGACAAGTTGGTATATGGGGGCTCTTAATCTGTTTATTCTGCCTTTAAAGTTACGTTTGCAGACTCACTGTAGTATCTGCAGATTTGTCAATTCCTGAGTGATTGTACGCAGTGCTGGCTGTCGAAGAACGGCCACCTTATTGATGCACCTCTACTGACACGACCAAAGAATAGCACATGTGAGAAGTGAAATGGGCACTTGGAAGACTAGCAGACTTCGTAAAAAGGAAAAAACACCCTCGGGTGATACGATCTTTGAATGTGAAGGATGAACTGAAACCGCTATTGCCTGTGAGGAATTTTACTTTGCACAACCCTTAAAGCTATGAAATTCCTCTCAACATAAAAAGTGGAAAAAACCCACCAGAGAACAGACAGCTCATTTATGAACCAGTCTGGGTCATCTAGAATTTCTGCTAAGATTAAATTACACCCCTGCATGAATCACATTACTTTTCATCATAAAAGCTTTCCATTCTAACACCTTATTTACACAGATTACTAAACAAGTCACTACCACTTCAATCTGTAAATTAGTTTTAAATTGAAATATTTCCTAGTCCTCATTTTTGTACCGAAGACAATACATACATACACATAAGGAGTAATACAGGTTCTAACTAATCACTGCAGTATCTTCTGATGATTATTTTTCTATCAGTTTAAAATAGTGACCTCTACACTGAGGTGCTAATATGTATATAAAAGCCTACACAAACAATATTGCACAAAGTAAGATTTATAATAGAGTAACATATTTTAGAGACCCTTATAAAGAGAAGAGTAATAATTGATATTAAAAAGATGCATCCAGAACTAACACAGCATCTTTGCTTTTGTCTAGTCTAACATAGCGTTTCAAATCTTTCCTACCCCAGTGAGGATTAGAACAAATAAAGTTATCTGGAGACAGCTTAAGTTGCACCAAAACCCAACTTGTACTCTAAATGCGGGGAGGGGGAAGGGAGAGGGAGAAGGGGACGGGACTTTTCCTTCCGATGACTGGGAAGGGCAGTAATAAACGGGGTGAGTGAAAGTCAAATACAGATTACACGTTAACATCCAGAAATATTGAAAGATTGTTTAAAAACTGTTGATAGCTGACACTTACATATTTAGCATGTGCCACTGATTTTTCCACAGTACCTGGGCACTCAGAAGCTACACATGGAAACAGCAGTCCAATGCCATAATACTTTTTATTGTGAAATAGTAATACAGAACTTCCTAGAATAAGGACAGCCTTACTGTGCAAGTCAGTTATCAACTCAATGCTATTATATTAAGTGCGTCAGTACAAGGGAAAGTGTGGTTCCATTGGACACGTTACGACCTGATCGAAACAAGCTGCCAAGTTGGTTAGTATTTTAAAGCCTTAAAGTGCTCAAAGATAGCAGTTTCCTCCACAAGACTACCAATAGGTTCTCTAATTTTGACACTAGTATTAATCACGTTCAGGGAAGATGTATTTTGGAAGCAAAACCCTCACACCAAACAACATAAGCAGTGCTATGAAAAGTGTTAGGTCAGTAAGTCATTGCATTTCAACAGGATCAGACACTTTCTTCAGTTAATTTTACAGATCACCTTTGTCGGAACTGTAAGAAAGAGAGATCAATTTCTATAGCTCGTATATAAACCCAACTTGTATAGAAACCAACATGTCAAGAACAGACATACCAAAATTTCACAAATCATCAAAAGTGCTGTGCTTTCTTTTTTTTTTTTTTTTTTTTTTTTTAAGCAATTAAAATGAGATGGGAAAGTCACTTTGCAAGTCTTCTACAAAAGCATCACTTTCTGGTGAAGATTAGAGATAAAGTAAAAGTAGGGAAATAACACTGACCAATATAGTTCAATCATTTTATGTTCCTGGAGGAATTTCATTCTGACTTTGAGGAGATATTCAATATCTCTTTACTTAAACAGAAAGAAGTGGTAGACCACTGTTACAGGTTGTACTAAGGGGTTAAAATACAACTTGAATTTTGCATAATCTGTGTAAAAAAGATATGCTTGACATTTTGGAATGTCACCTTTCTTTATAGAATTATAGGCAAGATTTCTCCAATAAAACATAAGCCAGTTATAAAACTATAACTTCACATCAAAATTTTAAAAAGTTGTTAAAAAAATGTTTGATTATATACATATCACACAGAAGAGCCTGCATGATCCTGGGGATTGTGTTGCTGATCAGACTCTATTTTAAAACCTGGAAGGGGCTGGGCCACCTGATCTGGTTGCACAAGTCCTGATATTGAAGAAACAGAGGAGGAGAGCACCCCTGTTGTAAGCTGCATTTCTATACCTGGTTCTTCAGACTCTATTTTTACACTCACACACGGGGGTTCACCTTCTGACTCTGTCTTCCCAGGAACACTACTGTTCAAGCTTGAATTGCTTTCTGCATTTTGAGAAGTCTCCCCCACAGGGTGATATTGTTTAAGTCTTATGTGCCAGGCTAAGCTGCAGACTGCTGACACTGTTTTGAACTGATGAATGACATTTCTAGGGATGAAGTAGATGTCATTGTCACACAACTGAATTCTAGCATAGCGAATGCCTTCCCGTCTCATTTGGTTTAGTTTGGCTTCATCCACCCATTGAACACACTGAGAGAAGGAAAGATGGCAAAGTTAGTGGTATACTCCGTTTAGAGGAAACAATTCAGTATCCACCTATTTTCAACGCGCTTCGCGTCTAAATCAGAATGTTTCTGTTTAACAGGTAAAATTTAAATGAGAATTGGGCTTTTTAAATATAATTTATCTAATGTGCCCGTCTTAGGAGAGGACAATGAACAGTTAAGAGCATTCTACAGTTACAGTTGAAAACAGTAGGCTCGACATGAGGCTGCATTGTTTTGGCTGACAGGACCGACTTTAGATGCCTTCACATCCTAAGACAACATCAGTATATTAGAAAAAGCAGAAACAGGCATACATGACTTCTTAATCAACTTCTAATTGTTTCTATAGCACATGTCATGACTCTCGGCATAAATCTCAGCTTGGTGGAAAGGAAAAGCAGTTGGACTGATGATCGTTGTAGGTCCCTTCCAACTGAACTATTCTATTCTGAAACATCAGAAGGGAAATTGCCCGAGAGCTGTGAACTGAGGGCCGCTGAGGACACAACGGGGAAGGCTATACAGCGAGCCTGAAAACTGTCAGAAGCTACTTCCAAAATGCTAAGAATGAGCTGTCGCTAGGGAAGATTGAATACCTGTGACACTGGAGGTTCATGCAGGTCCAGCTGAAGTCTCTGCACAACATCAGTGAAATCTTCAGCATGAAAACAAACCACATCTTTGGTTATACGAGGCTGGTCACTCCTGGAAAAAGATGAGAATTCCAGGAATTTTTAAAGAATTTGAGTTACAGAGAATTACAGCTCTTTCCAGCAGAAAGTTTCATTGAACCAATGACCTACTTCAGTTTTACACTGCGCACAAAGACTCATCACCTCTCGATACACATAGTAGTTTGAAAAGGAGATATCATTCATGGATTTCTTTTTTTTTTTTAATTTTATTCTTTCTTGATGCATGCACAACAGAAGCGATGTTTTCATGGACAAATACTATACTGAAGTGTCCGAGAACTAGGTTCAAATTGCCACTATCAAAGTAGGAACCACAATTTGCCTCAATTATTCCATTCTATACTTAGAATAATTCTGTATTAAGGGAAAAACGTAAAGTTTTTTTTATTCAACATAAGTGCATCAGAGTAAAGGAAGTTCCGGCACCTTTTACTCATATGACAATCTAATGAGATTGCTAAGGATGCTACCCAATTTCTGCTGTAATTGCTAGAAATAACAACGATGCAAGTCTAGTTTCTGTGCAAGGTCAACAGCAATGTCCTGGGCACATGAAATGAGAAAGCACTGTAGCTGTGAAATTAATTATATTGAGTTCTTAGATTACTGTTACGGAAGTTAGCATTCACCTACCTATTCAGGAAAAGAACAACCACAGTCATGGTCTAGGCACGGTATCTTAAGGCTTATTTTGTATGCCACTAACATTTTCTGCAAACTGCTGTGTTACAACTTTTCTACTGCCTCAGGAAGAGGGAAAAATAGCAGGTATATAGCTGGGGTTTTTCAAGCTCTAGACAGCATTTATCTCATTACAGGGCTTAAACCATTTCTTTGATTAGGCTTGTTTTCCAAGGAATTTTCTTTTTTTAGGAGAAAAAATGTTTAGAATTACGCCCTCTGACTAGAATAGTTGCATTTCAGTGGCACTTACCATTCCCCAAACTGTACAGCCTTCAGAACACCTACGGCAGCTGTACTCTGCCAGTCAAACCCCTGACCCACATGATCAGCGTGAGCTCTCGTTCTGTCTTCAAACAGAACCTCACGGGGCTCGCTGGTCCGAGGTAGGTACTGGAGATTCTTTATTTCGTTCATTGACCTACGACGTGATAAAAAGACATACTAAAAAATGTTTCAGACTACTCAAAAATAAATACCTGTATTAAAATAATCTTTAAGTGTTGTGTGCTGCAGGCTTCAAAATCAAAGACCAAAGCACTTCCCTCTGATTTCTTCTAGGTGTTTATTCGACAAAAGATTGAAACAAATACAGCAAAGTACAATTCAGGTTATGAGATCAAACTTTATAAAACAAATCCAATCACCAAAAAAAATTTTTTGTTCATTGTGCTGAAAGAATTCTTCCAGGAATTTAATAGTATGTAAAATAGAGCTATTTTAATAGATACTGAATTTTAGTTATTTGGGAGTACGTCCAAAAATTCTGCTTGAAATTACAATTAAAATATGCTTCCAATTCTTTATCTCCTAAAATTTGTTCTACAGCACACTCTTTCTGAGAAAGACAACAGGTACCTACGTATGCCACAATATTTCCCGACAAGGCAGACAGTATCACAAGTGCTTTCGCGCTAACATTAAAACGTGACACGAACAGCGTAAGGATCTCTGCTGTTTTAGAGCATTTCACCTGCCCCCACCACCAAATTAGTTCTTTCCACAGAAATAAGATGAATAAAAAAAGTCTCCTGAAGGATAGTAAAAAGAGGTTTCAATCTTAAGAAAGCATGGATCTAGGACATACTACTATGAAAAGCGGTGAAATAAAATGACCATTGCAAATAACATATTTGTCTTATCCTCTGAGCCAATTTGAAAGAGAAATGCAAATGAAACTTAAATCTGTGAATAAGCCTTCTGCAGAACTAGTTACACATAAAGCATGTAGGTTTTGTTCTCACATCTAATGCAGACATAACCGCAATGTTTTACCTTTAACACGGAAAGGAAAACAAAACATTACCGGCGCCGTTTGAATGGCGATTTTGGCATATCAGCTGTTGGGATCATCTGCTCTCCCGGTCTCACCCACATTATGGGACCGTCATCGCTTTGTGACCTGCACTGAAGTCTGAGACTAGAAAGAGTACCCCAGGGCAAAGTCATCTAAAAGAAAACAAAAACAAAACAACCCACAAAACACACATAACACAAAACACTGGGTGAGATAGAAAAATTAAATGATGCCTTTGGTAAAACTGGTTCAAATTTGCTGTCAAAAGAATTGCATAGAAACTAAAGTAAGTTCAAGAGGTAAAATATATTCCAAGCTAACTTTATCGAACTTAATTTTTAGGGAAGTAGTTGATTATGTAGTGCATATGTATGATAAACTATAGTTAGTTTTTTAATTATTCGCACAACCGTAGCTACCTAATTCAGTACCTTTCATTTGGACGCAGGAAAGAACATACCTCAGAAGCCCAAATGATAAGCACGTCAATAGAGAAAATACTTTATGGTTTCTAATTACTGGGAAATGTATGAACTTAGTAATCACTTAAATATCTATAGCGCTCTAAACAAAACACCACAAGTTACTCCTTACTCTGAGAAACGGAGATTCTTCTAACATATCTAGAAATTCTGGAAAGTAGTCCCCAACTTCTTCATCCACTGCTCCAACAAGACTGATCTGCCGCATTGGTCCTGCTCTGTAGGTTCCACAGCAGTACGTTCGATTGACCTGAGTGGCCAGAAGGGAAAAGACAATACCACCACGGCTTTAGTTCTGTTGCAAGAGATTACAATTCATTGATATAATACACTAGGCCACGGCTGAGATGAATCTTGGACTCATCTACATCTGTTTCATCAGGGATGCCTTTAGGAATATGCACAGAGACTGTTTAGAACAGATGCCCATAGGGTATCCCAAGAGAAAAGAACTCCTGTGTGTATTACTGATAGGAAATACTTCTAAAGTTTGAATAACAGCAAGTTAGTACTTGACTAATTCAGGAACAATTCAACACTTCCAGGCTGACTTGAGAAATCCACCATGCAAAGTTTCATTGTGACTTGGTCTTTCACCAGCAAACTTCAACTCCCTACTCATTTGTGCAGTTGACTTCTCCATTTCACACCGTACGCTATTGAAATATGTACATTCTTCATTTCAGTCGTGTCCTATACGTCTTTTCCCTATGACCGTAGTGAAAAATCTAGGTGTCCTTCACGCAGTGGTTCTGATAATATTGCTATAGTATATACACAAAATTGGACAAAACATTGAGGAAATGAGGGGTCTAGCTAGAAATCCAGCGTTCACGTGCAACAATTTTAGGGTTACCATTTGCAATATAACCTGCTGTCACTGCTGTGGCCAGAAACACTTCCAGCTCTTTGCCATCCTCTGCAGCACAGCCTGTCCCACTTTCCCAGGTCATCTGGAAACTTTTCTTGCCAGTTTCCCATTCCCAGAGGAAAACCACTGGCAAGGCTCCAGCGCTCTCTAGTCTCGTCCTATGGGCTGCAGCTGTAACAGGCCATACGGCCACAGAGGAGGTTGTATGTAGATGCAGCAGCTATTCAATCTTAAAAGATCAGAAATTCTGCCATAATTAATGTTTTGTATACTCAGTTGTGTCTGAGCCCCAACCTTCCATCACCCTTCACCAGCCTCTCTGCATCTGTCAAGTGGTTCTAGTGGTGAAAAACTACAGCCAGTCTCCACGGCTAAGTGGTGGGACAGGTACAAAGGACAGAGGGTTACTGGTAAATTTGCAATTTTACAGTCATGTTCAGGAAGCGTGCTACCTTTTATAACTCCATGTATAGATATATGTATGAAGCAGCTTAGTTTTAAGTTTTTTAGTTTGAAGTTTTGCAGTTTAGCCAACAAACCAGATGTAGTTAAACTACTCCATGAAGTTGTTAAAGGTAAATTAGGAAAGACAAATAAAGCAAGAGTTACAGTTACTGCTGCAATTTTATCCTCTAGCAGCAGCTATAGATATTTAGCTTCTTAATTACAGGAGTTTAGCTCCCTCCTACTTCCAGAGTCATCCTTTCTTTAGCTTTGTATATGTGCAGTTGGCAGCTCTGCACTGATTGCGCACACTTACATTTTAATTAAAAGCTAAGTAGGAGCCAAAGACAACTTCACACGTAGCTTTATTCCTCAGCCCTAAGCCAACGGCTGCACAGCATCACCTCTACCTGCATGTGCAGAAGTTTACATCCCAAGCCGCTCACAGATCTTCATCGCGCAGCCCAAGCGCTCCACCTTCAAGCCCATCAAGGCCAGCAGCAGCAGCCGGATGAGCACACATTAACTTTCTGGCTTTGACCATACAGATTTCATGAACCAGGCACTACCTTCAGAAGCTGTTAATTCTTTCTGGCTGTTGCCCTAAGAAAGTTAACTCTCCACATCCTATTAGAACACTACCGGTAAAGGTTCATATCTAACGTTGGCAGAGTGGAACCATTTCACCAGCTAGCTAGAATGCATTTCAGAGCAGTAGTATTGGAAAACCATAGCATTAGTCTAGTTCTGTGCACCTACTGGAGAACTAAGGACTGAAATGTTCCAGTCCATAAGCCAGTTAACTGCCTGGTACTATTAAATAAGGGGAGATAGACTGCTTCCAGATGAGACTCATTCTATTGAAACCACCTGCTGAGTACTCACTAGTAGTTCACAGGTGTTTGTCACAAGCTAAAAATGAATTGTAATACCATATGCAGTTTCTCCTTGTAAGGTTTTCAAAGGGAATGAAAAAATGGAAGCTTAAATTATTTTTTTTAATGCACTAGAATGCAATGAAAAAGAGAAAAGAAGTCAAGAGCTATAAAGGAGACACTAAAAATACTAGGAAATCTTGGATTTCAGTGTTTTGCTATTTTATGTTTTTGTGTAATAACAAGCATGTTCATGACCACCTAAAAGAACAGGCATCTTACTCATGCGACACCCAACTGTAAAGGCAGCCTAAGTAACCTGCTTGCTGCACCGCCTTGCAAACTACTTTGAGCTTTCATTTGCCAAGCGCTCTAGATGCGCTCTTAACAGCGACATTAACTTCACAGCCATCTTCGTGCACCCCTCTTTTCAGGAAGAGAGATGAGACTATGAAATACCTTTGTTATATCCACTAGGATCCTATATCCACTTTGTTATCCACTATATCCACTTTGTTATATCCACTAGGACCTTTCTCAAAGTTTCTTATTTTTGTTTAAAGTTCAATTCTTGTTTAGGAACTTAGCACAGGTCATTCCAGTTTACATGGCTGCCAGAAGTTAATAACTTATTACCACAGCACCTTTATTGCTATAATTTGTTCACTATGCTTCTTTAAAAAGATTAGTGGATCATATCAGTACGAACTGCCACTATCTACAAATCAGATCATATGCTATCTTTACTGTTGTGAAAGGACCATCGGGTTAGTAAGACCACTCAGGCGTCCTGTGCCCTTTCAAAATGCCAAACAGCTATCACTACCCTACGTATCCCCTACTCCATACAGTATCACACTAAAAGTGAAACTATAGGCATATTTAATATCAGCTCTTGTGTTCATGGAGACATTTTATAGCAGCTGAATGACGTGCCTATCAGTGTTTCGCACACTTGAGTAAGAACAGAAGCAGACAGCATCAGTGTTTCCTGTAGAAGATGCAGATCTGGTGTGTGCGTGGTACCGAGATCATTCCGACCTCGCCTCATGAAGGGTTAAGCAAGCAGTATGCCTCTGTAGGGGAAGAAGAGGACATACAGATGAGGCGTAAGCTTGAGACAAACAAGGTTAAGTTTCAGAAGTTTCTCTCTAGTTTCAAGAAAAGCATGAATCAGTTGACAGTGACAATATTTCCATATGTCATCAGCTATAAAACCAACCACACAAACGCTTTGCTACAAGGAAGAAAGCAAGACGAGGCCTACTATTTACAACAGAAGAAGGAAAGGAGGACAGCGTGACATGCCACTACAGCAAGGGTTGTGTGTGACTAAAACCTGTCAGATATTTCAGTAAGACCATCGGGCATTATTTATATGGCTTAAGGGATAAACCAAATTAAGTTTGCAGTACAGATGCACAATTTCTCCATTTCATACTCTGATAGCTTCTGCTAAAGAGAAGAAATTGCCTTTCCAGAATAAGAGACCTTTTTCCAGGAGTAAGAAAAGTTAAGATGGGGCAGACAACCAAACCGTGATATGGTTCATTAACCAAAGCCGTCAGGAATAGAGTAACCTTTTCTGCCAGTATGCTGCAGGAGTAGGGAAACTTATCCTATTTACCTGCTGGCTGCTTCTCCCACCTCCTTCCCAGAAGCAATAGCAGTTATGCAAAACCTGCTTCCCCCAACTCTTTCCCTGCCTGTTCCCAGAACCCCCGCTCCTGTGTGACAGTTTAACTGTTCTTGGCCCATAGAGAGAACTGATCAGGCGGCTGATCAGTTTGTTCTTGGAAACAAAAGCAGAAGTGGTTTTTCAAGTCTAGATATATTCCAATTCGGTGAGCAGACCTAGAAGCAGTCGTACTGAAACAAGTGACAGGGAAAATAAGAGTTCATTCTAGCTGCACTGCTAAGAACTTTCAAATTGAAGTATACCCTTATGCAAAGAAAGCTTACAAATTACTGTTCGGTAATTTGAGTCTTGAAAGCTTAGTCCATGTAAATAGCTCCAAACTAAACCTTAGCCTTAGCACTAAAGTATTAGAATAAATGAGCCAGAGCCAATGCAAGCAAGAAATCCGGAGAACATTGAAGCTTAATTATTTTAATATACAGAAACCAAACAGTTATACTACAAATACACATTGGAGCACTTTGTTATAAACGTTCAATGTACATTGTCCTCACTGCCCTGAGAACAAAGGAATTCGCCTTGCAAGGGAGTTAATTATCAGTAGATTTTTATGAAGTCTTCCAGATTGAAGTCCTTATTTTGAATTGGAGACATTTCCTACTAAAATTCAGTTTGTCTGAAAAGGTACACAAAACAGCTGAATGCTGTACAAGCCAAAGGTCACATTAACTTTCAGTTCACTTGCAGTTTACAGATCAAATTTTGATTTCTTGACACCAAGTCTCCAAGACTCAAGACTACCTAATGCTTGAAATCCCCTTGCCACAGGATGGTTCAGTACAGCACACAAGCTCATGCATACAGAAGGTTCAACCAAGAATGGAGGAGACTTTTAACTGAGCATCTTCAATTAAAAATAATATCAGTATTACAGCATACAACACTACTGTAACATGCTTAATTTGCAAAGGCATAACTATAAAGTGTTTTTTTATTGTAAAGTGGTTTTGTATTATACAGTTTCTCATATAGGCAGGTCCAAAAGTGAAGCTTAACCAACCTGTTCATTCCTCAACAGTGCCGCCAAGGAACAGCAGTAAAACAGCCAGACTTATCCTCCCTGTGCTCGCTCAAGCAGGGCATTTTAGCCTTCTCTATTTAAAGATAAAGCTAGCTTGCAAAACTTGAGTTTTAGCAGCATGCAGCTACCATAATTGAATCCACCATCAACTTAAATGCATCCTTAAACTAGCTACTTTACCATCATCTATATTCTCTGAAGAGTCCTGTTTCAGCTGTCTTAAGAGTTGTGACAACTACACTGCTCTGTGTTTGCTCAGCACGTGAACCGCACTAACATACACCAGCCAGAGAGGATTAATTAACCAGGTCACACCAAAGCTGGGCTTAGAGAGGTGTTTTAGACCAACTGAACCTTACGTTATGACTCAATCGTAATGAAGTTTAGACAGTACTTAAAATAGAATTAATTGAAATACCAGCACAGACTATAACCCAGTGAAGCCTCTTATTTATTACCATACATTCCTCACGTGTATTTATAGTATAAGCTGTTCACGTTCACAAGACTGAGACGTTCACCAAGAAAAAGTGTAATTGTTAAATATCCAATCGGCGCTGCTTAGCCATTTTAGGGGGTCATCGCATGTACTCAAAGTAAATTAGAATGTAATCACGATGTCAAAGAACATAGGTAAGTCACTCATACAGAATACTTTAAAACCTAACCTGTGGACAAGTTTCACATCTGCAGAGCACAGGTGTGTACTGTGCAAAAGCGTTCTCGCTGATAGCAGCCGTTTGTACGCTCAGACAGACTGGGTTTGGAGTACTACGCACTCTGACGCAGCTCTGTCAGTGCAAAGAATTACTTAAATCAAGAAATAGAAGCTGGTTTAAAATAAGTGCCGCAACAGCTATTCATTGTCAAACAAATTCATAAGTTAAGTGTCAGAATTACTAATTTAATGCTCTCTGTGATAAATGCTGGAAGGTATTTAAAGACTCCGCAAGTGACCACACAGTAACTTTCTGAAGAGCAGTAACTGCTTTTCCAATGCAAATCTTGCTTATAAGCATCTGGTAAACTCTGGAGAGATCCAGAGAGCCCATCCACAAGCGTTACCATTTCAAAATCTGTTGCTAAAGAAGGTCTGTTCCAGTAGCACTGAAGTGCACTCCGCTACAGAGTTTCAGGTTTTTCCTTCCAACAGGTGAACCAGTAAAAGGAATTAAGGTCTTGAATAAATACTTTAAAAGTAATCAGCAGTTTGAATCTGTTCTCATACTAGACTAACCAGAAAGAGGTTTTATTCCATCTGAATCAAATTTATCTCAACTGTAATGTTGCTGTATGTTCACAGATATTTCTAAGCTTGATCAAAAGAGTCAATGCAAGGGTTTTTCATATGGGAATCCTGAAATTAGCTTAGTTATTACTGTTGCATCCGTTTAAGTTACATGGAGATACAGTTTGAGAATTTAAGATAGTTTAAGCCTACTATGGAAATCAAGGTAGCATATAAAGTGAAAGCCTTTTCCAAAGGCAATTAAAAAGATATTCTAACCACCTCTCTGAAGCTGGAAAGTTTAAACACCCAGCATCAGCCACTGACAGAATTAAGATGTTAAAAAACCTTATTTATTGTGAATGATGTACTGAAACCTGAAGAGTAACGTCATTGCAAAAAAACCCCACATCTGTTGAATAGAAAAAGCAGCATTAGTATTTGCAATCTATACAACTCTTAAAACGGATTTGCCTGTTGTTTTGAACAATGTGAGTGTTCTTCCAGGTTTAGAAGATCAACTGAAAGACTGCAAGAAGATCAGTGCAAATCTTTCTACAGGTCATGGTTAGCAGTCTCTGAAATGTGATTCACCAACTACCAGTGGGCACAAGAGAGCTTTAAGCAGAAATAGAATAAGCAGCACAGTAGCAGCAGTCCCAACATCATCTTTTTTTATCTGCTTAGAAAAAAATTTGTGCCTCACCTATTTTAGGCCATCCCTGCTCTGGATTAATGAGATTAATCAAATCTAGGTGTTGTGCAACTTTTATGCCTTTAAACAGTTCTTACCTGAGAGTGAAAATTTGAAATTGTTGTTGTTTCAATGTCCTTCTTGCCCAAAATTTCCATTTTCACTGGAGTGTTAGGAAAGTTAAAAGCAAAGTAATCCAGGAAGTCTGGTAAATAAGCAGCTGCTCCATGTACTATGGCTAAAGCATAGTAAGCTGCATTTTTATCATTTTCACTGAATGACAACGCAAGAAACTCTTCTGCAAATCTCTCCATCTCCACTGGAGACAAAAATGAGAGTTCATCCATGTAAGCATGAAGGACCAGAGCACCACCATTGGACTGATGTTCTTCATGAATGAAGTTACTAAATTTAGTGCCAGTTTTCAAGAAGCTGCTGCGAACAGAATGCTCCTGGTGTGTCACAAATGGTGTTTGTACTCCCTGGGGTATTCGATATTCCTGCATACCCAAATTCAGTCTGCAGAGCTGCTCATCCTTCAGATACCTGAAGGATTCCTTGTTCATTTCTAAGTTATCACACTGTCCTTGAGACAGAGTCTCTTTGTCGATGCGAGTGAGTCCAGCACACACAGTCTGCACTTCCTTGTTGTACATCTTCAGGCGTTTTCCCCTCATATCTTCCCGGTGTTTCTTTTTCTTTTTTTTCTTTATCTTCTTCATGATAAGACCATCAGCTCGCTGGGTTTTCCCATTTTCATCTGGAGTTTCTGGCAGCAACAATAAAGAGAAGATTAGAGTTCTGCAGTTGCAGCATATTCACCCCAAAAGAATTAAGACCTCTCATTTGCTAAAGCTAGCTATTCCTAGGAAGACTGACCAATAGTAACGCCTTGACTTTTGACTTACAATACTCAATTACTCAACAAAAAATGCAGTACATCTAGTTATTATGCAAAGGAAGGCTTGAATTAAGGAAAACTTCCAAAACTCAAGCTTAATATTTTAGAAATACTTCCATTTTTAATAGATTTATTAGAATACCTTTAAAAGGAGTCCATATTTCAGAACATCTATAATTAAGTACATTAATAACTTCTGACATTTAAGGCAGTGCCATGCAGGGGAAGAGGATAAACAAGTATGCGTAACATTTAAACATTAAGACTTTCATTACAGAACACTTCCCTGATTTTGGATACACAATATAGAAGCAAAACAGAGTGCTACTGAAGAGGTGCAAGCATTACAGACATTTAGAAGTAAAAACACTTAAAGCAGTTAGTTTTCTGGCCCCCCAAAAAAATAAAATCTCAGACTGCTGATCTTTTGTATTAAAGGATTCGAATTATCATATCCACATCTTGAGCTATCTTTTGCTAGTCTTATAGTTAACCACTCAGTGAATTCAGAGCTAGAAATTAAGAGGTTGGGGTTTTTTTTAAAATGTTAATCAACCTGTAAAAGGCTAAAGGCTGAGAGATAAAATGTAAAGAAGTAGTTCTGTTAGGCAAAATGTATTAGTTTAATTGCTCATCTTCTAGGAATAAAAAGGAATTCAAATAATATTTAGCAAGTGACAATGGTAGAAATCTTGATAGTCCAGCTGTTAAAAAAACTCAATTGCCAAGACAAGATTTTAATCTGTCCAAATCAAAGAACGATTTCATACCAACAATGCACATAAACCTCTAAGAGCCATACTACCAGGACAGCTATGGGGATCAGAGCGATCTGCTGCTGAAGGTAACATCTGACTGGAAGATGCAATAGCTAAAGTTTTTCAGTTTCACACAGCACAGGGCTTTGCGCGAACAAAATTTCCTTTCTTTGTCTGCAAAGCTATCCAATCTGTATTCCCTCTTCATTCTCTTGCAGTACTTGAACTTAAAGGAAAAAAAAACATGTTACACTGATCTATGAGAAAAGGTGTAATGATAAACACATGCAGCTGCAAGTTATTTAGTCTAACCACAGTATTTAACTATATCATTACTAGTTTGGTCTCAGAGCTCTTTAGTAAAGATGGTTGACCTCCATAACAGCCTGGTGTAATGAACAGAATTACTCATGAAGCAAAGAAAGAGCCGATTGCTTAATACTAACTTCATACAATTGTTTTAGGACCTGAAATACAAGTTTTCACAGTACTGCTGTTAGCCTTTACAAACAGCAAATGCCCTTATTTTTGTATTACAGCTAGGGAAACCAGGAAAAGAAAGGTGGTATCACTTGCTTTGGTAAGTCAACTGAAACAGTTCTTTGAAAAAGCTTTTCTGGAAGTCTCAGAAGTCAGGCGTGCATAAGTTTACTCAGTCACTAGGCTCCCAGGTATAGATACTGCTTTACTAACTGCAAGGAACATACTAATCACACAGAAGATCTTTTTCAGGTGGGACCAGAGATTCCAAGCTGAAACTAAACAAGAATTTCATGCCACCACTGAGCTGTTGGGAATACTTCCCTGTAGATGTTTAAGTTAATTTTTGGTTGTTAAAGGTGTCTTATTTTAAGCATTTCTAATTTTAGATATAGTTTAAAAATCTCAGACGTGCACTACTTTTAATTCAGAGTATCTTCCTGTTTGAAGATATTCCCTAATAGCAGACACATGCCTAGCACTCTTTGCATTTTGGAGCTTCCAGTGAACACTGGTCTATTTTCAGGATAAAAGCTATCCTGACCACTGCTCTGTCCACTGAACACAGCAGAATCCCGCTACTACAGTGAGTAACCTCTGTATTAAGCAAAGCTAGACAGTGACATTATGGTAATGCCTGACAATCTTGGAGGAAATACAGTTTTAATCATTCCTTTAAATAAATGGAAAGCTTCCAGTACCTCAAACACAAAGAAAGCTATAGCCAGGTCAAACTACGGGCTCCCACAGTGAGGAAGAATAACAGCAGCATCAATAACTCAGCTAGTCTAAAACCATTAGACATCACATAACTGAACGCACTAGTATCACTATTAAACAGCAAAAACACTGGAAATGTTCATTGTCACCTGTGGCCAAAGATAAGAATAGTATAGTCAAAGAAATAGGCAGTTTAATTAGATTATACATAGAAATAAAAACTAATAGTGAAAGACAGGAAAAGAAATCCAGCCCCAGCCTGAAACCCACTACACATGCAGTCTAGGACAAGTAGTGAAGAGCTCCAGAATTCCAGTTAGCAAACAGCTTCCCTTCACAAATCTGGAATTCAGATGGTAATTTTAAGTGTTTAAGTCTTCATTAAAAGAAGGCCTCATTGGATTACCGGGTTAGAACTGACATACAGTGACACTCCCAGTCTACAAAGATATACTGCTTCTGTAGTTTTATCAACACTTATCAAGCTAAAGTTTGAAGTTTACAATCCAGAACCTTTTATAGTCATTATTCAAACACAGTGGTTTAGAAGCATTTGACAGTGGCAAAAAGTCCCTCCCCATAATAGTTTTGCCCATTCTTAAGACAGTACTATCTAGCGTTTACACTAGAGACCTAAATTCTCTTAAGTACACGCACCTTTGGTTTCTTTGGCACAATACCCTCACATATACTCCTGGAGCATAATTCACAACATAGTATCTTTATTACAGCAGCTTTTATAATTGCTTTTTATCTATGTTGCTCTCACCAAGAGGTTCTTTCCTGTCACAAATCTGTGAGCAGAACCAAAACAGTCATTCTGTACTGTTAAAAAAAAAAAAAAAAAAAAAAAAAGGAAAAAGGGGACACCCCCCCCCCCCCCCAAATCTAGAGACGTCTTGGCCTTCCTATTAGAGAAATCTCAGGGCATTTACTAAAAACAAAAACAAAACCAAAAACCAAACAGCGGCTTCTCAGTTTAGTATATGTTAATGCAAGCATAGTAGGAAGAAAGCTTTACTATCAAAGCACTTGTGTTTTGAGCCTGCGAGGAGGGCAGTTCTGACCAGCAGCAGCAGAGGAAGAGCAGCACCAGCGGAGTCCCCGTGCCTCGCACCGGGAGCCCGCGGCTCCGGTCCCTCTGCCGCACACGCCCGGGCTCTGCGCTCCCCCTGCACCGGAGGGAGCGTCGTGCCCCACGACGACGACGGGGACCAAACCCCGGCGCTGCTCGGGCTACCTCGCACACCGCCGCACGATAACGCTCAGGGCTCCGGGAGCGGCGAGCGTTCTTCTCCGCTCCCGCCCTCACCCGGGCGGGCGAGGCCGAGCCCGAGCGAGCGGCTCCGCCGCCGAGCCCGCCCGGCCAAGGAGGGCGGCGTGCGAGGCCGCCGCCGAGGGACGTGGCGGGCGGGCTCCGCCGGGGGCGATCCGCACCGGCCGAGCGACCACCGGGCGCCCAAGGCGGGCACCGGCCCGGGTGCGCGGGCGGCAGCCGGTCAGCCGCGCTGCCCGCCCCCCCCCCCCGCTCCTCACCTCGCTTGCTGGGCCGCCCGGCTGCCCCGTCCGCGGGGCTGCCCCGCCTCGCCTTCTGCGGCTGCCCGGCGGCCAGGCGGCCGGGCTCGGGGCCGGCGGCGGGGCGATGGCGGTGGTGGTGGTGGCGGCGCTCCTCGAGCGCGGCGGGCGGCGGCAGGCTGAGCGGGGAGAAGGTGAAGAGCCCGGCGGCGGCGGGCAGGCCGGGCAGGGCGGCCGGGGGCAGCGGCTCCGCCGGGCCGGGCCCCGCCAGCAGCTGCTGGCTCAGCCGGGCCCGCTTGCCGCCCGCCGCCTCGCCGGGGGGACCCCGCCGCCGCCGCCCTCCACCGCGGGGCCGGCCGGGCCGGTCCCCCGAGGGGAGCGGCGGCGGCTCCTCCGGGGCCCGGGACACTGCGCGCACCGCAGCGACCTGCGCAGCCATTTCACAGTCTCCCTCACACACATTTAAATGGCCCGAGCGCCAGGCGGGAACGCGCAGGCGCCGCGCGGTGCCCCCTGGGAGCTGTAGTTCGCGGCGGCACGCCGGGAAGTGTAGTCCGCCGGAGGGCGCATGCGCGGGCTGCGGCAGCGGGGGGGGAGCTGGTCACGTGCCCGGGCGGCGCGCGCGGGCACGGAAAAGCGCGGGGTTTACCGCAAATCCGCGGCTGCGTCATCGCGGGGGGGGGGGAGGTGCGGGGCCCTGCGGTGCGGGGCTCTGCGATTGCAGGGCCCTGCTCGCCGGCGGCCAGTCGCACCCGCTCCGTGACCAGCGATCCTCGAGCGGACCCGTCGGTACAACCAGGCCGATGAATAAACTTTATTTTTACGGCATTTCTCACACGTCATAACCCGCTTCATCGATTAAACACGCAGCCCCTGATTGTGGGTACAAGGCGCCGAGCGACAGCGTTGTAAAACGGGAGATGAGGCCGGCGGGCGCGCGGCGGCTGGCGTCGCGGGCGCGGTGACATGGCGGCTGCGCCGCGCGAAGGCGGCGAGGCGCTCCTCCCGCCTCCGTCCAGGCCGCTCCGCTGGCTGGCGGTGGCGGGGTTTGCTACAACACAGAAATATTTGCAACAAAAGTATAAATTAGGTAAGGTCTTTTGCTGGTTTCTGCTGCTGAGAAAGCGGGTGGCCGGTGAAAAATAAAGCTGGCTCTTTCTGGGCTGTACCAGCCATTGCTCCAGCAAAAGTAGCTTTAAACCAGCTCGAGTTCTCTCTTCCAGTAGTGGTCAGTAGATTCCTCTCTCGACCAAATTCCCCAAATCCCACTTTGGTTTTTTCTCTCTCTACAGGAAAATAATCCTTTACAGCAGTTTTCCACATCTGCATCCCTCCCCACTGAGGGTATAAATAGCAGGAGAAGCTGGTGAGGAATCTGTCTAGAAATCTAATCTTCCAAGACATCCGTCTGAAATTTTGTGCTGGAGAGTCACAAGTCCTTAAAAACAGCATTGCTTTGAAAATACAATGATATTTTGCTTGCTGTGGTGGTGTTTGGTTTTGTGTTTTTTTCCAGATGGCGAGGGCAGCTGGGTCAGCGAACTCTGCGGTCTGTTACACTGGTTCAGTTTCTATATGATCAATCAGCATCTTGGTCTTATTGACCAAAAAACTAGACAAATTACCTGATTCGCCCAGATGAAAAAAACTTAAATTATTTCTAAAATCTGAGATGCTAAGTATCTTTTAGTCCAAGAAATGTAAACATTTAAGGAAGTGCGGGTCCTTGATTATGGCAGACCGACACGTGTGACTGAAGTTACACAGATGCTGCTCTGCACGATGCAGAGTCTTGCTCTGCTTTGGTCCTTCCATGTCGTTCAGTAGTCTTCGCTGGATCCTGTCACTGGTTTACACTGCTCCGTTTCAGAAAGCTCAAATCCATCCTTTTGAAGTGAATACGTTCCAAAACACAACAAAAATGTATCCCTCCGTAGGATAAAATGTCTATTCCCATGTTTAGTTTCCATCCTGTTGTAAATTAACTGAAAGTGCTTAGCTGCTGATACTTCTATATTCTTCTTTACTTTAAAACTTTAGCTGATGAAGAACGTGCAAGTAGTGCCTGAGCTGCAAATATGCAACAGCTTTCGATGTACTAATTTTGACGGAAACCTTACTGGGATGAGCACTCAAGGCGTATCGGAAGGACTTCACAAATCTGTAACGCCAAATCTATAAAACATATCTAAATGTTCCATGCTGGTGGTGGATTTCTTGGTCCTTTGGGTTTTGAAAATCGATTCACAAAGCCTAGGAAGAAATTATTTTTTTAATGCAACAAATTCTGTATGTTATAGATGTCGATTATGTAATTCCTTAAGATAATATGGTATTTGAAAATTCTTGTAATTCCAGTTCTTTCCCAAACTTTCAGATAGGGTAGACTTAAAGGAATATCCTGTAGTTGTAAGTCAACTGGTGCAAAAACAGTCTATCAATGTACTATCTATTGTCATTATGGCATGAATATCGAGATAACTAGATTTTATGCCTAATTTAATAAATGGCTACTGTCTAGCAGAAGAATTTAAAACGGAAAAGATGGTATTTCTCCTCTTCCATATTACAGAACATAAGGCAGCAGCCCAGTGGCAATGCTACAGCTTTGTCTTTGTCTTCCGCTGTCTCTGTTGCCACATAAAGGCTTTCAGATACAGGAAAGACAAATACACACCGCAGCCTCGTCACACACTGAGAAACATTTGTCAGAGTAGGTTTCAGGGTTTGTGTTTTCCATCCTTACCTGTTTTTCAAACCGTTTGTGAATAAAGTTGTAAACGTGTAAAAAATAATAAGCGTTATTTGTAATGTTTGTAATTTGTTAGCATTCAGCCTGGTACCTGCATTTAGACTTTCAAAAACCAGGTACTTCCTACACCAAAACACAAAGAGAAAAACCTACCAAAGTTAAGGAAAGACCTCGAGTGGTTTGACGGGGCAGATTCTGATGGTTTTGTCAGTGAAGATGGGCTACAGATGCCTAGAAATAAAAAATTAAGACTGAAGCAGTTAGTCACTACGGTAATTCCCTGAAAAGCCGGACTCGGACGCACCTACAGGGACAGACGTACTGCCAGACGCACGCTGACGCTCGGCACGGATGCTGTCACAGCACAAGGCAAAGCCAAGTCCTTTCCACGCTAGCAGAGCTTGGATGCCGCGCAGCTTTAACAACATTATTTGCTCATAGCAGGGAGCGAGTGTACAACTGCAGCGCAATCCACTCAGAAAATGTTTGCTCAGAAGCGCTTTAGATGGTTTTTAGCAGCCCTGTTTTCAAGATAAGCATTTTAATTTTAGATCGAAGGGGGCTTAATGACAAACTCCTTATTTATGCTCCAGATAGGCTGGGCAGAATCCAGGATGGGGCTCCCATTCCCCACAGCACCCCTACCCCCATTTTTAGAGTATTTGTCCCACAACCCTGGTTTGAACGACGTGAAGGATTTGGTAATTTGGGTACACCGGAGCTTTCCCCAAGGTACCCAAAGGGCATTACAAGGGCCCCGTGGCATCCCTATGATAATCCTAAAACTCTGGCTGTCCAGATGAGATGGTCCTCAGCAAGGCAGCGCAGCTCTGTGTCCTACTCCAAAGTAGGCAGAGGCGCAGGGCGTTTCACATCTGACGAGTTCAGGTTCTTGAAAATTCAGTCCCCACATATTTCTTTATATACTTGCTTAAAGCCATCAGGAAGATGCACATTAGCCTGACAGACTTACCCTTTCTCATATTTTTCAATATTTTCAAGCTCTGTAGGAAAAAGAAAAAGAAGGCTTGTTGGAAAAAAACATAGCAAGCAGTAGATCAGCTACTCCGATAAAGGGAGTTCACTGGTAAATATACATGTATCCCATCTCATAAAAGGTATCGTGCACAGCAGCTGAGACTGAAATGCAGAGTTCTGCCGCTCACTTTGGCTTTTTTCTAGCCAGCCCAAATGCCTCCAGTTTGTATTATTCTTGCCGTTTTCCTCAAATGCTTTTCTGCTCAACCCCAGCATCCCGAAGGACAGTTGCTCACGAGGAGAATTAACTAGGGCCGCAAGAGGAGACTGGTGATGAGCAGAGTCTGTCCTACGCGGGAATTCAGACTCCCATCAAGCACATTTTTCCAGGAGGAACTGGCACCTCAGGTGGACGGAGTGCCGAGGCAGAACCGTTCACGCGGGTATGGCCGTGTTACTCTGTTCCTAGTGCAGACAGTGGTTTTGTTTGAAGTTCTACAACAGAGTATTTTTATTAGTCTTGTTTCCTTGCCCGAAATAGGAGTGGTCTCAAAGCAGGCAGTTTTCACAAGGTTAGCAATGAGAAAGCAGCAATAGCTGTAGCTAGAGCGATCTCCTCACCCCCTCTGTTTTCAACAGCTTTTATTTTGTCTTGTTTCTTTTACCTTGCTTCTCCTGAAGCATTTCGTAGGCTCTTTTGACGATGTTTGGGAAGCGTTGTTCTCCAAGCCGGAAAGACTCATGGTAGAATTTCTTGCAGCAGGCTGCAGACCTGGGAACATAGATCAGAACATTGTCAGTGATCAGTCAAGAATCCTCCTGCTTTTTTCTAAGTGCTTTGTTGTTGCTTTTCATTTCCTCTAATGCAGCGGTTCTAGAAATTTCCAGCAGGTCCGCTGGTTGCGTTTACTTTCTTTGTATCTGCTGAACTCTCCTGCAGTTAAGTCCTGAAGCACGGCCGTTGGCAGTGCTTTGAACAAGTGGGCCGCGATCTCCTCGGCTATCTACAGGTTTAGGTGTAAGTATAAAATCCCAGTTACATGCCGAGAAAAGAACTCATCACTCACTTGCTGCATCAGCCAGAACAAATGACTCCGGGGTTCTTTCAGGAAGCGGGGGTGGAGAGTTAGAGCGATCCCGGGTTGTCTCTTAAGAAAGCAAAGATAAAAGAGTTGGTTACCTAGCTTCTAAAAAAAAAAAAAGAAATATATATATATCTCTCCGTTCACTGAGAGGTCCACAGCACTCTAACAGGCGTATCTCAAGCATCTCAGAGGAAACACACAACCTGCAGCAGAAGGTGTGACAACCCTCAGCCTGAGGACGCCGCAAGGGACATCACCACGCACAGGGCAAGGCAGGAGCTGATTAGGAAATATAAAACTACTGGTTCGTTTGGTTGCAGAACTGCCTAGTTCTGTTTAGAACTATTTAGTTGCAGAACTGTTTAGCAACACAAAATTTCCGTTGGGCTGAGCACAGATCCTAAAGCCATTTACTAAATATGGTAAAGCAGCTTCAGTAAAAAGCAGACCTTATCTCCAAAGGTAGTTTATCCCAGCGTTAAACTTATACCTGTTTGTGGGCTCCGAAGCTTCACACTCTGGAAACAAAAAACAAGGAAGGTATTTGAAATTCCCACAACCAAATGTCGTTCTCTTGCACACAAGCAAGCCAGAGAAGACAAAGAAATGATGTTATGTGCAAACACCCTCCCACGCACACCTCCACGCTCATGTAATGGAAGATAGACTTACGCCTTATTGTTTCCCTGTACAAAGCTGTAATTCAACTGTGGGATGATCAAGAGATGCCTAAAGTTTGTTCAGCTCCTGCCTGTTCCACAGGGCAGCGTGAACCTCAGCGGACCACTAACTCCCTGTCTTCATTATCCTCCTCTAAAATAGGGACGATAGTTTTACTACCTTGCATGGGATTTAGGACACCAAAAAATAATGTTTGAAGTAAAGTAGCTGTTGATACGGAGGAGCCTGACTGAGACCACATCTTCCTCCCAGTCCTGAACCCTGAAATAATTTATGGAAAGTCCACAGTGCCAAAACCGGGGTCTTTCTCACAGAAGGAAACATGATAAGGGAACTGGCGTAGTGATAGTGGTGGAGAAGAGACAAAAAGCCGCTTACGTACCTTGCATGGTCTCAGTCTCACTGCATCATTAAACACCTCCGAGTGAGACTCGCCGCTCCGCTCCAAAGAGGTTCCGATATTTGTATTTCTGGCTGGAAGCTGAAAATCAGAAGTGGCCAGAGGAAATTGTCCTGGAAACAATTGAACAGAAGAGAGGTCGTTCCTCATCCCAGAGAGCCAGAGCAAAGGCGCTGCTGGATGCTACGATACCACGCAAACACGGGACGAGCCCTCGGAGCACTTCTCAGCCCCTGCTTTGTTAAATGCACTTACCGGGTTCACTGGCCACAATAAAGGACTCGGGGGTTCGCTCGGGCAGGGGCGGAGGATCATCATCATCTGGCTGTGGCAGGGTGGCTAATTGGGGAGACAGGGACAGGTTACCTGCATGGCCCAACACGGCAGGAGAACTGCAGACCTTTGCAGAGACGGCGAGCTGGCTGCTCTCGCCCAGCCGCACGCCAGAGCTGATGGCTAAATACCTCTAAACTGTAGTTAAAAATCCAAATAGCCCTCAGCACCAGTTCACCTGCTGCTAGCTATGTGGCCCCAAGGGCACGCTTCCAGCGGTGTCGGCAGCAGAATTCCCATTGCACAGGGAGATGACAAGCGTACCCCCAGCACACAGCCAGGCTCACAGCTGGCGGTACCCTTGCTGCTTGGCTTGCGCTGCAACTCCCATGACTTTCCAAGAGTCTCTAGCACCTAGATAGCGAGCACGCTTCTGTAACACTGCAGGCTGAAGGGCCTGAGCAGGATAAAGCTGAGCAAATGCCAAAGCTGCGGGCAATGGGAAATGTCTGCCTGGGCCAGCATTGACCAGACCGAGGAATAATTCTACCTTCTTCATATGGTGGGTGGTGGTTTTATGGCTACAGATCTGGGCAAAACACTAATGTTGAAGTCCTGGTTCTCTCAGTCTCAGTGGGATGTCAGCATCCCCCTGCACGACACTCTGCAGAAAGGAGTGGGTTTTCACCTGGAAACTAGATCCTCAAAGAAAACCATTTCTGGGAGCTTTCCAATTGCTTCTTGGAGCACCCTGTTTTAAGAACCGGTCAGCACCTATCCCTGCCTTCCTGTGAGAGCCGTACCGAGGTGACACAGTAGTCCAGAGCAGCTGTGCAATGCGTAACCCCAAATCATGCTGTTCTAAAAATATTGTTTCATAGAATCGTAGAATCATTAAGGTTGGAAAGGACCTCTGAGATCATCGAGTCCAACCGTTAACCAAACTGCCTGGTCCACCTCTAAACCATGTCCCCAAGCACCACATCCACACGTTTTTTGAATACTTCCAGGGACTGTGATTGCACCACTTCCCTGGGCAGTTTATTTTTACGGGAAAAATTCAAGGCAGGCTGAAACGAGTGTGAGGGTGAAACCAGTTGCTCCCTTAGCTTCTGCGGGAACGCGGTCCCGAGGAGCAGCTACAGCCCTGCCTGGGCGCCAGAAAACAACACCCGCCGCTCCCTCCAGCACACCGAAATCCAGAGCGACCAAGCCCAGCTTGTCGCAGTGCTGCACCACTTACTCGAGGAGGATCTCCTCTCGTCCTTCAGCAGGGGAGCATGGTGGGACACAGGCCTGGGTGGTGGGGAGCTGGCCACAGCAGGCTGCAGTGGGGCACTCGCAGCGCAAGAAGGCAGGAATGCATCGGGCCCCTCCGCGAAGCGCTCGGTAAGCGCCGGGGACACGGGGTCATCTGGAGAGAGCGAGGAGAAGTAGGGGTCTTCGGCTGAGCAGCAGTAAGGGTAAGGGCATTGCCCATGGCTCCTGCGGCTTGGGGGGCCGTCCGCGTCTTGGCTCGAGTGGTTCAGCTCCACAGGGGAAAATGTGTCCTGCTTCACCTGAAAGCTTGGGTAACAGGCATTTGGCAACTGTGAACTCAAAACAGGCTTTGCACCCCCTCGATCCCATTCCCAGTCCTCTCGCCGCTGTGCCAGCACAAAAGGGGTGGATGCAGCCCGTGTCAGAGGTGCTCTGCCACGAGGCCATCTCCTGCCTGCTCCCTTCGGTTCCAGGTTCAGAAGCAGCTGCTCAGAAGAGAGGTTGTTGAACTCCAAACTGCGGTGTTTCTGGAGAGCGTCCCCAGCGCCCTGCTTCTCAGCGGCACCTGCCTTCCTGTAGTTGAAGAAGTTGAAAGTGCCAAAGGAGATGGCCTGTCTGATGGGAGGGACTCCATGCCCGGAGCTGTCCTGTCCTCCCGTGGCGGACAACGATGTCAGGGATGCTTTGCTTTGTACCACCAGAGGCAGACGTTGATGCACGTCCTGTTCCTCCTGCTCTGAGCTGCAATAAAGCACCGCGATGTGAAGTCAAAGCCACTCAGAAATCTCTGCTAGCCTACTAACAAGGCCCCACAACATTGCTCCTGAGAGCAGATCCATCCCCCAGGAACGTAGAGCCCGGTTCAGCCTCAAGCAAGGAGCGTAGGGAAGGACTGTGCACCCCGGTGCCCCATTTGAACACCATTGCATGGCGAACAGAGGAGGCCCCTTTACGTGGGTAAACTACGCCCTCAGTGCAGACTAGACCAAAAAGCAAAATTATTTACAGAAAGCAGACACTGCAAACCAAAACACGCCCACAGGAAGATCCCGCCACGCTCTGAAGCTGCCCGTGTCGGGAAGGTAGACTCCTCCAGCTTGCTGCTCCTGCAGCAAGAGGCACTCGAGTGGCACGTGCAGATGAAAGATGGGACCAGTTAGGGGCACCTTGCAGGGTGCGCAGCTCCAGGCAGAGGGCTGAGATGAACCAGCACTGGGGTGTCTCCACGTGCACGCGCCTTTTTTTATATTGCCCTGGGACGTGTTTTCAGTTCGTATGTGAAACAACAGGTAAGCACAACATGAAGCAGAGCCAAGGGCAGAAGACGGGGACAGATAATGGCACGCAGGGAAGAGGCTGAGACTCAGTCTCGGAGACACATCGGTGAGAAGGGCAGGAATTATGTTAGGAACAAACGTGAGAGCCAAAGTGGGGCTCAAGGGAGGCTGCGGATCCTGCTGACAACTGAAATGCAACATTCAAACCTAACTGTGTCACAAAGCCCACATAAAAAAATGCATCTTCCTGAAATCATATGGGTGACTGAAAATACTAACCCAGGGGATACTTGTGCTATGGCCTTACCAGGTTAGTAATCTCAGGGAATAAATATCTTCCACGGGAGTCAGAAGTGGCTTGGCTACAGGATGCCTTGTTTGTACCTAGTGAAGGAAAAGATTAGAAAACAAGAGAGTGAGGAAGAAGAATGCAAAGAACACAAACATGCTATTTCAGGAGCGGGAATTTGTGCCAGCTACTTTTAATTATTAATGCAGTTTGGAAATGACAAACACCAACTTGAAAACACCAAGCTGGAGCTGAAAACTGAGGACAGATCCTCCTGAACAGCAGTTCCTGTCAGCACCTTCTCGAAACGCGAGTACAGCGAGCCGTACAGCCATCCAGCTGTTCCCAACACCTGCAAAACAGCCTGTGCAGACCGCTCTGCCTTCAGGACCCCAGGCAGGCATTCAGCCTGGTTTCATTTGCGACACTTCAGCAGGGGACCGTCCCCCGTGCTCTGCAGAGTGCTTTCAGAGGGCAGTGAGGTTTAGGCAGGGGAGAGAGAGGTTTGGCCAGGAGCTACAAAACCACATCCGGACTTGAACCGTTTTCTGCGTTTTGTGTCAACTTAGTCTTGCATCTGTTTTGCTTACAGACTGTCCACAACATGTAGAAAGAGGCTCTTTCCAGCTCTTTTCTCACTCAAGAGAAACTATGGCAAAACCGAGGCATGTACCATCACAGGATCCTGCTCCCAATTCTTTAGACAAAAGCTTCTGACAAAATAAGCTAACTGAAACCTTTCAGCCTTTACCTAAGCATGGCAACGCATGTACTTTAGCCAGATTGCAAACAGCTACACAGGCAAGGTAAGGTTCATGCCAGCAGTCACAGAAGAACAGCAAGAACAAGGAAAAGCTTAACCGTGGATGCTTTGGATGTTCCTGTTTACATGCAACTTTGTGCCAAGACCACATTGTTTTTCCTCGGAGGTGTATCAGATTTGAAACACCCTGACACGTTTTTTCACAAGATATTTTAGCCTGCTCTCTCCCACAGACAGGCTGTAATGCTAACGACCTCACTAGAATACCACCCTGTTGCAGACTAACACTTTTAGCCATACCGCCTTGTGCTCCCAAGCTTCTCAGCCTCGACTGAAAGTCACTCTGTTGCTTGCAAGCACGCCATGAAGACGAGTTTCGCTGGCACATCCACATGGAAATCAGCCGCTACTATGGAAAGTTGGGTCTGATTTGCCACAACTGACGGTTTCAGAAATTGAGGTTTGAGTTAATTAATTTTTTACTTTCTTTGTACTGTACTTTTCTATTCACTCATTACATTAAACAATTATAAAAGTACATAGAAAACGGTTTTGAGACTGAAGAAAATTTAGCTCTTGCTTGAGGCCAAATCCTGTGATAAGCATTGCGCATTCAGGGGACCAGCTGGATTCTCATGGGTTAACTTGAAAAGAGGCTCAGTTTGGGCATAAAGGGTAGCAGAAAACATGGCAATTCGTTCCAGGTCTGCAGAAGAGACCTCTGCACTTGGTATCTAGGCTAGAGCTGGCATGCCTGAGGCTGGAAGAGGCAGCGTGTTTATCCTGGGGACTTTTACCTGTGAAGCAGCAGAATCTTCCTGGGCATCGAGTGCTTTAAGCTGCCTTTTGAAGAGCTCAATCACCGCATCATAAACCAGCTCATACTGCTCCTGCGTTCCAGAGAAATAAAACAGACATGAGAGCCAGCACCTGCAGTGCTTGTGAATGGTCACCTGCTACCCAAATCAAGCATCAGCCCCTGAGAGAAGCTGCCACTTTCCGGTCCATTGGCAGGGTAAATTCTCAGAAGAGGTAGAAGCCACAGCTTTCAAAGGGTTCAGACTGAAGCACTTGGGTTTTTTTCGGGTGCACAAACAAGGCTGTTCTGCATTGAGCTTCCTCTTCAGTCTGTCTCAGCTGAGAAGAGTTCCCACTTTATTTCCTGGACAGTCCCTTGTTTCACAGCGTAAGCGTTCGATAAAGCAGACTGCAAGCACTAAGCTATTCCAGCTGTCTACAAGGAAATGGTCAGCTACCAAATTCATTTCTGCAAAATCATTCTTCTGTTCAGAAAAAGGACCTTACAGAACATCTACAGGCCCCAGTTCCCAGCAGCAAAACCGCTCTGTGTTTCCTTACTGCGAACCCTCCTGGGGAAAAGCTGAGGTCCCAGCATGGGGAGTATACCAGTTGGCAACAGCTCCCGACCGTACCTTGGTCTGCACTATGGAAGGCCTTTGCGTGCGCATTTCCTGGATCAGACTGAAAATACTGAAGTTCACTGGGACAATCTTGCAAGAAAGAGAAAAGACGAAAAATTACAGGCAGGTCTAATTCCAAGCAGCTGTCAAGTCGTGATGCAGTTTAGAGCAGTGTCCAAAATTCAGGCCTGCTATTGCAAGAATTTTTAACAAAGGACCTGCTTAAGGTGCCAATTTTGATTATGAACCAGCTTGCCTCCTCCCTCCTGTCTTGCACTGCACAGAAAATACCCTTTTTATAACAGCATTGGTAACAGCCGTGAATAGCACGAAGGGCAAGACAGCCCTGTCCCAGATCAGTGGCTCCGGGGTTGCTGCAGTACAGAAAGCAGCCACTCCTCAGAGTCCCAGCAACCTGCTGCAAGGCCAGGGACTACTTCACTGTTAAAACATACGTTTTTATTGAAGAGTCAGAGTAAAGCAAGGTGTTAGTTTGGAACCCTGGATTTCTGATGCTTGAGTGCAGAGAGACAAATACAGACAGTAAACTCGTATTGAAGACTGAAGGCCAGGGCAGAGCCAAGCTCCCTGATCTGAAGATCCTGCCAGAGGGAGCAACGGGAGGGAGAATTCTGCCCCATCGCTACAAGCACCGGCTGCTATTCGCATTGGGATGAGGAGGGGAGCAATGGCAACGGACAGTGCATGGATGGTGCAGAGCCTAAAGAGAGACAACCAGCACAAACTGGGAATGGGGTATCAGCGGTTTGGCCACCGCTGTTCTCCAGTCAGGCTGGCGGGAGTTCCCGTTCATGGCTGTCATCTGAAATACATCTGCATGCAGTCAGAGGGGCGTGAAAGGGAGAGTAAGGGGAGAGAGAAGGCAAGGGAGAGACAGAAGATGCAGCGGTGCTGCACGCAGGCGCCGTTCGGAGACGCAGACCGGGCTGATACTCACTCCGTCCTTCAGCAGCTTCTGGGTGTAGTCGATTGCACAGATGACTCCTGTTCTCCCGCAGCCAGCACTGCAATGACAGTCACGGCAGGGTTGCTAGCAGGGGTCAGGGGATGGGCACGCTGTATTTTCTGGCAAGGATATTTGAAAAAGATCCACAGCCACCTGGGACCCTCCCGCCCCACGTCGCAGAGGATGCAGACCCACACGACGGCCCTGCTGCAGCTTCACCCACCCCACGTAAGGCTCCGCCTGCCCACAGCCCTGCTGCAGGCTGGAAGGCACATCTTGTGCTCCTGCAAAGAGTTCCCAGTCCTCCTGTGGTGACCAGCCCACACGTGGACATGCCCAGTGCTGGTGGTCTCTTAACTACCCCTGCTGTCGCGGGCCTGCTGCTATCTCCTTTCCTGCCACCCGGCCGTGCTAGCTGTCCGCAGAGGACACCTTTGCCTTAGGACTTTCTACAAGAGGAGCTTGGCTGCAGGCTTGTGCCGGCTGCCACCGCCCCTGCGGCCGCTCAGGGGGCCGGCAGCCCTTCCGCACCGGTGACCGGCTCACCCACCTGCAGTGGATGCAGATGGGGATGCTGTCATCTGGCTGGTAGCAGCGAATCTCACTGATGAGCTCCAGGATGGGGTCAATGGATGAGGGGACATCATGGTCCGGCCAGTTTTTATAGTGGAACTGGTGGACGGTGCGGATTTCCTGCAAGAGAAGAGCGCTGGCAGGGTCCGGGGCCAGTCTGCACCACCGAGGGGATGCTGCTGCAGCTCCCACGGGCGCAGACTGGGATGTCGGCACAGCAAGGGGAAGCTGGCGTGCTGCAGACATCTCCAGTTCCCGTCTGCATCGGTAGGCAAAAGTTGAGGTGCAGTTTGCAGCTGTTCTTGCCACAAAAGAAGCATTGCCATTTTATGACATTCTTGATGTTACCGGTTGGCCTCACTTAGCCAGGGTCTGATTTGCCACAACTGACAAACAGTTTCATAAATTGAGGTTTGAGTTAATTAATTTTTTACTTTCTTTGTACTGTTAAATCTAAAAGAGCAGGCTGAGCAGCATAAAATTTTCTACACAGTGTGCCGTATTTTAATATTTATATAATAAATGTAGCCAGGATGCATTTCCTGCCTTGAGCTTTCCTACTTACTTCATTCAGGGTCACCTTTAAAGTCCTAATCACATACTCGTTTCTTTTCTCTTCAGCTTCCTGCAGAACAAGAAGTTAGAGTCACATTTTCTGCGGATGACACGAGTTTCCAGTGCACGTGATGTGACATGGCGCTCGCGGCAGCCGTACTCACACAGGCGATGGAGAAAGGACCACACTGCAGGGGAGAGCCGCCCACCTCTGCCCAGTACCGCTCGCATTTCTTCTGTTGCAAGAAGCAGGACACGTTTGGTTACTCACTGCCGGCCCACCCATGCCGTCTCCTGTCCCACTCTGCCGGACAAAACTCGTGCTGGGAGGAGGCCCGGCTCTTGCCGCTGGCCAGCTCCAGCCTCCCCTTCCCTGGAGCCAGCATTGCTGGTTTTTCCCTTCCAAAGAGGCTAGCTACACTACTGGAAACGGTTTAAGAATCTGCAGCTGGAGACTCAGGGAACAGCTCGTATCAAACAGAAACTCGCTGTCACTAATGAGATTTAATAAAAATCTGCACCTCTCCACCCTGCCCTGGCACTGTGGCGGCAGAGGCCATCTCTGACACGTTACTCACCTTTCCCATTTCAAACTCCATACAAGCCATGACCACGATCTGCAGAAAGAAGGTTCATTAGAAAAGTCTGAACGCAAGTTTCTTATCCAGGCAGCAAAGTCAATCTCATTACTTGTGGGTACTTATCAGCAATGAGCACGTTCTGTGGGCTGCCTTCCCCAGAGCCCCAGCCTGCGAGGCAAATCAGACTCCGGACATCATCCGCAGCCCGGTCGCGAGGACCTTTCCCACTCAGTGCCCGAATGCAGAGGCAGCCGCGAGCAGACTCCCGTCTCAGCACGAGTGTGGAGGAGGCTCACGGGAAGGATGGGGGGCACACAACATCTGGAGTAAAACCCTGACACTCCCACTGTCTGCTTAGTCAAAAAGGATTGCTGGCTGGCTGTATGGACAACTTTTCTTTTTAAAAAAAAACCAAAAAAAACCCCAAAAAACCGACAGACATATAAATCTGCACCTTACCAGGACTTCATACTCCCAAATCATCCTCCAAAAGTCAATGACGGTAGTGGGGAGAGGACCCTGCGTTGCAATGTATGCTCTTGGCCCATAGACACCCTAAAACAGCATTCAGATCAGACACGGAGACATATTTGCATAGTTCGCTATCAGAAATAAAGTAATCTCCTTTCTGAATCTTACTTCTATCCAATAAGCCCATTAAGGACTTAGAAGGGCTTTTATATAGGTAAAATTTAGGCACCTAATTTAAATTAAGCAACCAGAAACCAATGGTGTGCGAACCTCCCAAAGGAAGACCCAAGCCAGGGAGCTGGGCTTGAGGTGAGATCTGCTCCCAGAGACCACCAGTCCTTGCAGTGCGTTTGGGAGCTTGGGGTGATGTTGCAACAGCTGATCCAGCTCTCGGGTGTGCAGCTTGGCACATTAGTGGCTGTTGGCCAAAGAACGAACCGTGATCCCCTTGTGAAGGTCTGTTCTTCAGATGGGTTACACAGAGCCCTTGGTCACTATGGTGGAGAATGAAGGAAACCTTCTACCTGTCTATCAGAGAAGGGTCGTGGGCACAGGAGAGTCCCGAAACACGTGGAGCTCCTGATGGAGAACCAGCCTGCGCTGACCTGCCCTGTTGCTCGCCGCTGCAGTGGGTCTGAGCTGTGCTGCAGTGCAAGGCTTCCTGCCTGTGCACTGGTTTCGGGCAAGGCGATTCTGACCACCGGCAATTTTACACCACTATCACCCACTAAAGGCAGTAACACCGACAAGGAAGTTGGGGCTGTGAGCCACAAACTGTTCCACCACCTGCCCCACCAGGAGCACATGTCCCTTGTCCTGGAGCCTGGTGCCTCTGTGCTGCAAGGGGTGTTTTTGAAGGGCTCACGGATTGAACACATCTTCTTTACATCAGTTATCCTTGAGCACAGCCCAGAAACTACTGCCTAGTCCTTTCACTCACCAGAGCCACGGGACCTGCTCCTCCTGGCACAACTCAACCAGGCAGCACCCACAGCTGCTACAAACACCTCTGCACGGCAAAACACCATGAAAGAAGCAATACCTTGATAAAGTTGGCATTGATGTAATGAGAATCTTCATCTGATGTGATCAGGGACAACTCCACTCTGCTGTGGTCAACTGCAGGCACAAAAGCAGAAGAGCAGCCATTACTGTTTGTCTTTCATGGTGGTTGAGCTCCCCAGACTGCAGCACAAGGAGCTTTGGAGGAGCGCATAGATCAGAGAGCTCATCCCAAAGCAGATGAGTGGCTGTGCAAGCAGCTAATGCCTCCTCCCGCACCGACCGATAGCCCTGCACAGAACTGCCATTGCCTACACGCAGGCAGCAGGCAGGCAAGCTCTCCTTCAGAGCAACGGTGAGGGCTTAGGCAAGAGCTGCCACCACCCCAGCTCAATGCCAATCTCCTCTGGCCATGGAGCAAGCCAAGCCTAGCATCACTCCCCACTCCGTCTTACGGGCTCAAATGAGATCTGTGGGTTTAGATTTTTTTTTTTTTTCCAAGCCCGAATGGATGAAAGGGACAGTCTGCTCTGATCCTAGGGCAGACTCTTCTTTGGAGACTACTGCACCAAGCCGGGACAAGCCACAACAGTTTTTAACTGCAGTCTGCTTCATACGTCATGGAGGCATCTTTGTTCAAAGCCATTCTCTACAAGGCCTTGGAAAAGGAGCGGTTGCAATGCTGCCCAGAAAGCTTGCAAGGACAATCATTAGAGGATGTGTTTCCTACTGAACAGGAGTTCTTCTGTCTGTAGAAAATACGTGCCGAAGTCTTCCAGAGCATGCACTGCAACAGTCGCAGATAAAGCCTTAAATCCTAACAGCAGAATTCAAGGCCAACTGACAGCCAGTGACACGCTCACATGCAAGCAACTGTGCAGGCAGATACTGGAGGAAGAGAACAGACTCGAGCTCGCAAAAAAAAAAAAGGCTGAATAGCAACATTTGCCATTTCCAACCTACAGGGTAAGATGTCCTTGTATCTGTTCTTCTTGATGTTCTCTGGTTGCTCAGATGCTGCTGTAGGGTAGATTTTATCCGATCTGTACTTTGTTGACTGCCTTTTCAGCTTCTGTGATAAAAGAATGGAACAAATTACAGCAGATGTGTTACATACAACACACTACTAAAGAGTATGTGTGAAGGTCTCTAGGGGTCAGGTTCACTACCACAAAGCAAGGTCTGCACCATTAATTCTTTCCTGAGTGGCTTTTCTCAAGGTCTTCAGAGCAAGAATAGAGACAGGAGCTGCCCGAGAGCCCCAGCACAGGCTTCTGAAGAATGGAAAGTGTGTGCTGAGGCAGTGCCCACACGAGGCTTGGGCATGTAGGCTTCTGAAGTGAAACAATGCATTTATAAAGCACATAAAGCATTGCCCTCGCAAATAAGTGAGACACAGGGGAATCATTCTCGGTATAAATGGCACCCAGATAAGAGGAGTGAGAATGTTAAACCACCTTTAACAAATGATATCAGAAATGCCAGATGAATCAATTGATTTTTCTCACTTTGGTAAAGATGCTCCCATCTGGAGCTGCAAACAGCAATGCCCAAGCCACTACAGGAGCACAAGCAATTGGAGCAAAGTAGCTACGTGCACTCCTGAAAGAGAAAGGAGAAGGAGTCCTAGGACAGACCCTTGGGGGTACGTATCTCCCGTCTCTTTCTTTTCCAGGATAAAGCTGCAGCACTCCTGGAGAGTTCAAGCATCTTTTTCCTGCCAAAGCACAGAACTTTATTTCACTGAGATCAGCTTCTAAATAACACGCGCTGTTCATTACCATCAACTTCGAAAGCACCATTCTTGCTTTATTTTTTCTTTCATCATTTCTTGTCTACCTGACCACTTTTCTTGCCACCAAGGGGTGCTTTTGATTTTAAACAGAAGGCCATTTCTCTAATCAGTGCCTCTACGGTTTGACACTCCGAAGGGTAAGGCTCCCCTTCCCACCACCCTGGGGCCGTACCTTCAAGCCCTTCTCCTGGAGATCACTGCTGGGGTCCAGAGAATCAGGCTGACACCGGAGAACCCTCAGTCTCCTGTGACTTTATGAAAGAAAGGTGTGCAGGGGTGAAAAGCAAAGGGAAGGGACCACGGCACACCTGAGCTGCAAGGTGAGAGGGTTTCTCATGCCTGGTGCACACCTCGCAGTGACCTGCCTGAGCCGCTGAGAGAAAGTGGGAACGGTGGCTCAGCTGCTCACGGCGCGGGGAAAAACAGCCCGCTGGTCTCGGGGTCACCAAACCAAAATAGTGCCATGGCCAAAGGGATTAGCGCGGAGAAGGCGGCAGACCCTCCTGCTGGTACCGGCAAAGCCCTCCCCAGCGTGCTCGAGGGCTCAGAGGCTGCAGCTCTGGCGCGGCAGCACACGAGCAGGAATTGCGGGGGTCCTGGCAGTTTCAGGGCCCTGATTTTTGGGTGTTCACCATAAATCACCGAGAGTCAGCTCACCAGTGACCTTCCCACGGGAGCTCATAAGTGTCTGCGTTTCAGCTCTCCCAAAAACTTTCATCCAGTTTTGAGAATCCCATCCCTTGTCCTCCCTTGCTGCAGACCCGACGTGTTAGCAGCTGTGGGAGAGCTGCAAAAGCCCCCTTGGCTCCAGCCTGCTCTGGACGAGCACCCGCTAGGACACGACACCCTTCAGGGCCAGCATGCATTAAGCTACAGAGGGATGATATTTGCCAAAAGACCACATCAGGAGCTGGAGGGCTTTGTAGCTCGTACATATTTGATCAAGCCAAGCAGCCCCTTAGCAATACCACAGATAAAAGGTATATACAGCAATGTGTATCTCATCTCCACGGTGTTTCTGTGCGCAGATATTCAGATTCAGATCCAAATCAGAGTTGCTGTTTTCTAACATTAAACTGCAATTTTTAAACCCTAAATTCTGCTGCTGTCCAGCCACAATACGGCAGGAGTCACATCTCACTGACCTGGATGGAGTGAGTCAGGAAGAAGGTGCAGGAGGCCCAGGACGGTCCACGTGCCCAGTCTCTATTAATCAAGAACACGGGGGCAGGTACAGCATGATAGAAATTGTGAGAGCAGGATGGTTTTTGTAAACTACGTGCCCCTGTAACCTCCTGAGCTCTTCTGGTGTTGGTGGCATCCTCCACCTGCCTCCTGCCAAGGCAAGCCCAGCTTCCAGGGTAAGCTTTCATGGAAGGGGCATCACCTAGTACCGAAGCCAGTCTTCTCATAGCTGAGGCTCTGAATCACCTTACTTTTCTGTCTCTGCATAAACTGACATAAAACTGCTTGGGAAATGGCTTCATATGAGAAAGGAAGTGAGAGCAGTAAGGATCAAACTCTTGCTGTGAGACTGCACAAACAGAAAAAGGGGAGTTGAACAAAAAACCCCGTCATTTACAGTAACACCACCACAATTGGCATGTACAAATGCTTGTTCACACAAAGAGAGGTGTTCGGATGGAGAAATAACATCGAACATTTCTACCAAGTTTGGAAATGCAAGCCATCACAATTGCCTGCTAAGGCTTCCAAAAGTGGCCAACAGCTCGGGCCATCCTGGGAAGATCTCTTCCTCCCAGTACAAGACGAAACGCAGCCCTGACCACTTCTACCTGCCATTTTGGTCAGAAAATTAACTGTACACTTGGCTGCTAGAACGAGCACGTGCCCTGAGGCTGCGCAGCCCTGCTGCCTCGCACGGCACAGTACGGCCCCAGCACAGCCCAGCCCCGGCACAGCAGCGAGAGGGGGAAATTCAGCAGCCTGTGACAGCGCTTTGTTCCATGGAACAACAGAATGTCACTGCAGACTCAGATTAATCACTTCCCTCCAACCCAGACGCCTGGAAACCAAGCACTAAGCTTTTCCCAAGTGTTTGAAGTGCCAGTCGGGTACGACAAAGCAGGGCTGGATGCTGGGGGGACTCCTAAGTCCCCTGCACCTTCCCCAGAGACCACTGCCCGATGCAACCCTTGTCCAAGGCGGGGAGGGGGAGCTCAGGGCCCATGGTTATTCTCGTGTTTGAGACATCTCAGATCTTACAGATATACCAGTTTTACCCTTCCTTATCTCTGCTAAAGCTGGGCTTTGCTTCTCAGAGCAGCCCAGACAGCCTGCCAGAGCAACCTTCCTCCAGCTGATAGATCGGCAGCCATTGCCAGCCATCGGCTTTAACTGTGAGACAGTGGATTGCCATCTAAGACTCACCCCTGCCACCCAAACAAATAAAAAGATGTCAGAGAGCTCACAGATCGGGGCACTGCACAGATATCAACCAGCTAGACGCTGCAGAAGGCTGGGGAAAGCGAGAGCCATCAGCATTTTATGGTAGTTTTGCCTTTAGGGAACAAGAAATTAATTTCCCGGAGGGACCAGAAGCGCTGCTGGACGTAGAGCACATGCGCTCATTGCAAATGGATGCACGAGCCCTTCCACGTAACAGCGCGGGCGGCTGGGAACGGCCCGTCCGGCTGCTCAGCTCGCCGTCCCCCCACGCCTTGGCCAAGGCGCCCGGTGCCGACGGGAGGTGGAACAGGCTGGGGTCCCCAGCGCGTTTATCTGACCGCCCGCTCCCTGCTCTGCAGGTGGTACAGGGGCAGGGTGGGGGGTTTCTACTGAAACGAAAAAAGGAAAAGCTATCTCAAGTAGCCACCGGAGATCCCTGCCAGGAACACGTGTGTCACAGATACAACAGAGTGCAATGGGGAGGAGCGGCAGTGGCTCCATATTCCTCACTCTACCCTCGGTTGTTTTACCAGGCGAAGTGAAACCGTGTCTTGACAAGTGCATTTGCAAAGTAGAAAACAGGAAGCACTCGGGTAATTATTTAAAAAGCAAACAGCTTTACTTTGAATGCAAACTACTAAATTACTCTTCTGTCTTTACGTTCCTTTTACCCCAGTTAATTACTGCATCTCTTTCTGCTTTAAAATTCATAGAAAATCTTATTGTCACATGCAAATCACATTCCCGTTAGAGGAGAAGTGACTGAGTTCTTCCCTTTAAAATCAACTGAAACGCAGAGCTGTCCCTTAAGTGAACTTACCAAAAACTCGTCTACAAACTCTTCTCGGTTGAGCCTCTTGCCTTGGGCCCTTTCCAGGTTTTGCAGCAGAATCTCCCTTTGGTCCATGTTGCCGGAGACCGCGCGTGACTGGTCTGCCGAACCTGGGAACGGACATGTCAAGTGCGTGCCGCAGCGGAAAGCACCAGCCCGGAGAGCACTCGCGGCAGGCTGTGGTTTACTGACTTCATCACAAGTCTTAAAGGAAATTAGTACGTAAGAGATACCGTGGTCAAATAACAAAACAAAACACACAACCTGGGGCCCTAGCGCCTCCTTTTAAAACCACACGCGCTTCGCATGTGCCCCATGGCAAGGGCAGGCGGTGCTGAGCTGGGCAGGAGCAGAGCTGCCCCGGGTCCCTCGGCCGCAGCGTGCCTCCGGCGTGCCCGATGGTTTCCCCGTGCCACGAAGGTGGTCAGATGTTGGAGACCAGAGCCGAGCACCTCAACATCTGACTTCTTTAAGCACCGTGTCCAGCTGCCACCAGCAGCACGGCCCTGCTGGGGTCCAGAGGGGCGAGCAGGGGGGCAGCAGCTGGGCACACGTGCCCAAGCGCAGCCGCGTTTCACTGCCAGGCGGCCGCGGGGAAAGCTTCAGACCGGGAACACGCTGCAGCTAGAAGAGTCCCTAAAACGGCATGCAAAATCCACAGTTCCCCTTGACACTTATAACTTAGCCTGTTTTCCACCTTAACTGCAAAATATTTTGAAAGAATACTTCAGGCAGACGGCGAGCACCTGAACCTGGCTTGCACGTGTTACTGCCCTGAACCGCACGACGGCTTCTGAACAGAGAAAACCTATCAATGTGCTTCAGGTCAGCTCTTCCAGCCACAATTCCCCATGTCTGGCAGCTTGGGCTAGAAGAGAGGGTCAAATCTGACTCCAGTAGACTATAGAAATCCAATTCATTATGCCAGCCTTACTCACCTCACTTGCACTCAGTAACATTTACAGGTGCTCAAAAAAACCCCATAGGACAAAGTGGAGGTTATTCTGAAGTGGGAAGGAGATGCAGAGAGCGAAGTTCTTGTCTACTTGCAGAAGTAGGGAAAACTAAACGAGACTAACCTAAAAACAACAATCCCCCAAAAACCAAAAAAAGGTATGGGAGTCACAACCTTGATCTTTCCAATATCTTACATTTTGCACAAAGACCTCAGACTGGCTGTACTACGCCTGTTTCTCTTTCTGATTGGAACTACAGTCATTAAATGTATTCCCCTCCTGTGTTTTCTCGCAGATCAGGTATAGAATAGCCAGAAGATTTCTGTATGCAGCTGCTAAAAGGCAAAGGGCTGCTAATCACTCTGAAAGAGCCATCAGTCTTAGTTTAAAATAATGACAAATTTCCATTTTGCACAAATAAGCCTTTGAATCAACGGAGAGGAAAAGAGAGATCTTTAGAATAACTAATGGAAACGTGTTTTAAAACAAATATTCACCTGACTAGTCTGAAAATTAACACTGCAGCACTAAGCACTGACCTAGAAACCTTGAATAAGAGTGAAGCCCACTTTTATGGTTATATTTAAGAGAAACACAAGGAGAAAAACAAATGAATAACAACAAAGACTTATTAACTTTTATTTTTAGTGGTACAGAACATCTTTTACATGTTGTTTATATGTAGAGTTCTGCTTGCAGTCTCCTGAAGAAATACAACAGCATTACTCCCAGTTAAATCAATGAAAAGCTCAGCTTC
Organism: Platalea leucorodia; assembly: GCF_965183815.1. Taxonomy (NCBI): domain Eukaryota; kingdom Metazoa; phylum Chordata; class Aves; order Pelecaniformes; family Threskiornithidae; genus Platalea; species Platalea leucorodia. The sequence continues at coordinate 4,739,141 of NC_138841.1, forward strand.
ACCTCCTGGAAAGTAGGATAGCCCTTTCTCTCAGTTGTCCAAGTTCTCCTGAAAACAAACAAAAACCGCCATGTGCATGTGTTTTAGAGAAAGAATTCAAGGCAGGTTTAAAGGAACCAGCTGGAAGAGAAGGACGCGGGATGGAGGGACGGGCAACCCGCCTCCTGCTGCAAACCTCTCCCGGACCGATTTCATCCCTTCCCCCGGTAAAATGCACCAAGCGGGGTCTGTAAAGTTGCTTTTTGTATGACCCATCCTTCATTATTTTGATTCTCATCTAAAGGAGCAAGCTGAGCTCCCAAGATACCGAGACAAGGAATTAGACCCTGAGACCGAGAAGCAGATGGGAAGATTGATGCTGGCTTCAGTAAGACTTCACCGAGGTGTTTAGCAAAGCCGTGCTCCCACAGCTATACGCTGAGTTAGCTGCTGCACGGGTCTGGGGGACGCGCTGGGCATCAGTGACGAGCCGAGCGAGGCGGGTGGGAGAGGCGAGAGACACAAAGGAAGAGCCATGGACACCCCGGCAAATGTCACCGCCACCTTTACATCCTTACCCATCCGCCGCAGGCCTCAATGTAGCTTCTCACTTGAGAATTTCCATTAATCACTTGTATGAGTTGGTTGGGATGCACCATAGCTGGGACTTTCTTAGCAATGTGCATTACCAGTTTCACAGAAATAGAGAGAAAAGCTTTCTCATAGACCAGCCCGGGGTTCTGGTCACTCCAGATCCTGCTGAGAGAGTCCACGGCAGCCCCAAACTTCTCCATCTGCAAGCATCGAGAGGGCAGTTTGAGCTTCTTTTTAAATGACAGTGTGATAAGTAAGTCTTGGCTCAAAATCCAGCATTCAGTTAAATTCCTGCACTTGCTGCTTCTACCCATGACCAGAGCAGGTGACCCCACAGCTTCCTGGTGACACCCGTACAGCGCAGGGCTTCAAGGCAGGGCTCTCCTTTACCGCGGCTCGTAGAAAGGGCGGCAGCGGGGAGCGTGGTTGAAGGACTGGGGAGGAGGGCTGGTAGCCCACCCAGAGCTGCGCCGAACCTGAAGCTAGAACCGCTTGCAGCGCCCGCACCAGAAGCGTGCTGGCACGAGGGCTGTGGCCGCAGGGCTGCTGCGGCCAGATCCCCTGCAGCAGGCTGCAGCGCCCGCTCTGCCCCTCTCACCGCAGTCTTCCTCCTTTCCCCCTCTGCACACCCGCTGCCCCCACCGCTCCGGGCTGCAGAGCATCTCCTGCAATAACAGGTCGGCCCAGGCAGCTCCAGGGCTTCTCAGGTGATAAAAGCAGCTCCTTTGGAAGCTCCCACAGTGCCTTGTCCAGCTTCTGTCCTGGTGGCTCGCACGCCACCCGCGACACAAAGACGGAGGGAGGCTGCGGGGCGTCGTGCCCCTTCCCCTCAGACCCCCCGACTCCTGCAGCGTAAGCTGTGCTGCTCCCCGGGCTTTTGCTATTCTCCGACACAAGGCTGCCCTTCAGACAAGGAGCGGGCCGGGCCGCGCAGGACAAGGTGTGCTTTACCTTTCCCTGGAGCACTTCAGCGAGAGCCTCTGAGGAATTCCTTTCAAAATCCATGTTGCACTGGTCCCCCATGCGCCGCAGGCGACTGGCGATGATGACCGGGTCAAACGTGGTTGGAGGCTCTCCTGCAGACTGCACAGGCCCTAGGGCGGAGAGAGCAGGGTGAGGGGTTTCAGCACAACCCAGTAAAGGTGGAGAAAGAGAACTGGTGCTGACAGCCCAGCCTCTTCAGCTGCCTGCTGCGTCCAAAACGCTGCCTTCAGCGGGCGCTACGGTAGTTACTGCCTCAAGCACGCAGGTTAACGCAGGGTAGACCTCTGACAAGACACATAGGGAAATGCAAAACCAAAGTCCCCGAGGAATACTGTGCAGCTATTCAAGTATTCATTGATTTACAGGGACCAAGGGGCTCTGTACCACGGGTTTGTCCAGGTCTCTCTCCTCCCACCTCAGCTGCTTCATGCCCAAGTCTCGGTTCATCCCCACTCCTGTTTCTCCAAGGGCATCCCTAAGGCCTCCCTTTTACCCCTCCGGGTTCTGGCAGCTCCCTCCTCCCAGGCTGCCAGAAGCAAGCAAGGAAGGTCAGAGGACTCGGAAAACATCTCAGCTCGCGCTTCTGACTGCGGTGACACAGCAGCAGCGATCGGCTGGGAGAGTCCTGCCTGCGTTCCCCCAGCACTTCGAGGCTGCAGATCATTGCGTGCCGTCTTCGGAGAATGTAGATATTATACTCAAGGTCTCTTCCGAGCAAGTGCAAATGGCAACGTTTCAAAGTCTCATAGTGACCCAAATTTGGGAAGGTTTTCACAAAGGAGCAAAAGGCATCCTTCACAAATCTCAAGTATATAAAACCATTAGAACTTGTCGGCGTTACTTAAAGGGGTGGCGGGGGGGGAGCACCTCAGTTAAAGCATTTTTCCCTTAAAGCATCCTGAGGGGAAAAAACCAACTGAGTATTATTTATTTTTTCTGAATATTATCAAAATGAGGTTCAGCCAGAAGGAGCTACCCGACACTGAAAGCTTCAGCAAAACCATTTCCATGCTTGACGAAGTCATGAGGAACTGAAAGCAGGATCTTTCGACATAAAGCAGCGGGCAACTTTATCTGGAGGCATCGCTTCCTGATCCAACCCCCTCCCTCATCCAGCCGCTAATTCCAGTTTAACTCATCCGGTTCAGGTGCCAGCACTCGCTGCCCGCAGCCCTGGGCAGAAGCCTGCGGCTCCGGGGGGTCGGGGGCAGTTTCACAGCGCTCGGGACAGCGGAGGCGGAGGCACAAGCCCCAATCCAGGGAGGGAAACGAGCAACACGCCAGCGGAGACGTTTTCTTTAGGCAAAACGACAAACTTCCATGAAGCTTTTGAGAAATGGACTTTGCTTGCTATCTGGTGTCAGCAAGATCCCAGTGCCTTCTGGGACATTTTAACTGCCTTGCTGCCAAGAAATTAATCGGAAAATTAATTTTTCCCATTCATATGATTTATACGATATGAATACAGGCGAACGCTGGGTTTCTTGCAGCATTGCCCAGCAAACCAAAGCAGCCCAAATGATTTTAGGAGCTCTGTGAAGCAAAGACCACATGCTGGCTTACATGTTAAAACAACCGGTTTTATCCAATAAGCAATATGAGCTTTCTTTTTGATAATGACAGTTAAAACTTGTACCAGCCCGTTGGCTTGGAGGAAGTTACTCAGGACCTGCAGACCCGTGTGGGGCACAGCAGCCGGCGGCACCTTCCCTGCCGGCACTGCCCAGCACCCGCAGCCCCGAGGGGCGGCAAGCGGGGTGGCCGTCCTTCACAGCCCCCGTTGCCCGACCCTGCCAAGGCAGACGGCAGCTGTGGGCTGCCCGGGACTCAAACAACTCTACCTTGCTCCAACTTTTCCCCCCAAAAAGAAGTAGCTTGGAAGTCATCACAAGCCCGCAATTTAGGAAACCCAACCGCAAGCTACAGCCTCCTTCCTTCAAATGTTCCGTCAAAACGCTCCGCTCATCCGCGGCAAACCAACCATTTTTTTCCTCCCACACAGGCCCTACCTCCGAAGTCCGTCTCCAGGCTCCGGTAGTCAGTCTGGTCTTCATGGAGGAGGTCAGAGAACAAGGCTTCCACAACGCACTCCGTCTGCAACTCGAAGGTTGCCATTTCAGCCTGTCGCCCCACCGCAGGGTGGGCAGGGGCACCACCGCAGCTGCTCTTCTTGGCAGGTGAGCTTTGCCTACAGATTTTGCTTTCCTTTTCCCAGAGCTGCACAGGTTCTTCCTTCTGGGAAGAATATGACCCCAGACTCCCTCCCCGGGAGAGCACGTCATGCCAATATTTGCTCTCTTAACTGTCGTCATGCAAGCTATGGGTGTGGTTTAGTTTCAAAATAAGTTCTTTCTGTTAAGATCAACTGACATACATACATACATACAAGTTATTGCATACTGTTGACCTGTTCATTCATCAAGAAAGGTGTCTGGATAAAAGGCTAGAAGCTCCAAGTCCCATCCCAGACAAAGACTAGACTCAGTCTAGCCACAGCGCAGTAAATGATAGCTTGCCAAAAAGCTATCAACTATTTTTTTTTTTTCTACAAACTGCATAATGCCAATGCTCCAATGCATCTCTCCGTAAGGACGGGAATACAACATATGCACAGAGACACTGGAAATTGTTAACAGGAGCCCAGCTACAGCCGACTTCTTACCTTCCTTTGAATTCACCTGTAGGTAGCTCACCTGTTACAGTAATTTGGCATTTGAGACTGAAATAAGTCGTTGCACAATTGTTCCTTCAAGCCTTGCTTCAAGGAAGTTGAGAGGGAAGAGCCCTGCCCGACACAAAGGCAGGAGCTGGACCGCAGCTCTCTCCGGATCGACGGCAGTGATCGGATGACCCCATCCCGCAGGACTTCAGAGCTGAACGAACAAGTACACCAGAAAACAGCCAGGAATGGTTCACGTTTTTATTAGGAAAAATCAGCAATAAAATCTAAAACCTGTTGTTGAACAGTGGCAGCAGTGTTTCAGTGAAGTGCAGGGAAGGCATATTGCAATTTAAAGGTACAATACAGTCATTAAAAGAAATCAAAAATTACAAGAAATCTTACAGAATAGGGTTAACAAAGCCACTCCTTACAGGGTACCATAAAGCACTCTTACAGTATCTAATAGTACAACCCATGTACCTCAGCCTTAAGCCAAGAAGCCTTCTTCAGGGTTTTGCCACTGCGTAAAACACGGCTGCGACAAGCACACTTTTCATGACACCGTACAAAGTCCAACTCTCCGTAACTTTCAGCAGAGCAGATGGAACGCTATCGACACGCTCTTCAAAAAACAAGTCCCCAGGCTGGCCAGAGTAGAACTTCACAAAAACTGTAAAAATTTAGGCACGTGGCACCGCACCACCTCACGTACCGGATTGTGAGGACAGGCTGACAGCGTTGAAGACGTGGGAGAAACAAACCAAAGGTACCGTGCGACCTCTGTAGATAGTTAATAAGACATGGAATAAGACGGAACAAGATGGCAACATAAGTCAGTCAGACTAGAAAATACCAAGAAAGTGCAAAGGGAGTAAAACTGCTGCTAAGACCAAGGAGAATCACTTGAATTAGGAGGAAACGACCCCAATTAACATGGTAAAAACCACACCTCCAGCAGTGAAGCCCCCGGCCCAAGCAAAGACCCCTACCCACTGAGCAGGCTCTGTAAATTTAAAACACACTGTACCTTTAAGTAGGAGACAGGCTTGCGAGAACCAGTAGAAGCAAGAATGGATACGCGGAACTGTAAAAGACTGATAACAGATACTATGAATGTATAAAATGTCACTGTATGTTTACCAAGGTGTGCTTGATTTCTGGGAAACCACTGAGCACCCAGGATTGTGCAAACCTGAAATAACTAAGCAGTGTGTCTCCTGAGTGTGTGATGATCGGCTTATTGCACACCGGGTAACGAATCCGCTTTTCGGACAACAGTACTGCACAGAAATAAGTGCTACACAGAAAACAAACCTTTAAATACGCATTCTAGTTACAAAGTAACAAATGGTAAAAATCAGTATCAGCTAAAATTTAATATTTCATACAAGTTAATTACCTAAACACCAATTCTTCCGTTACTGGTGTGAGTACCAAGGAGCGGCAGCTCACTGACACGGCCAAAGTGATGCAGGCTACACAACTCAGGCCACGTTAACTCAGGCAAACACATCATACACAACCTGCACGCTCCTGCGTTTTCTTACAGTAGCCCTGAGGGGGGAATTTCAGAGAGGGCGATTCATGATTTCAGTAACACATTTCAACTAGAAAATACACGTTTCTCTTGAAAAAGAAACATACTGTTTCTAGTGAGCACGATGTACCCTGTCCACCCATCCCTGACGCAGCAGAGCCCCGTTCACCCATAAATACTATCGAAATCTGTGTATCAGGCAGAAAACTAAATCATATGTAAAGGGAACCAAGAACTAAATACTTCTCTCTTCACTGCACTGCTCCTCTTAATGGGAGATAAGGAGCAGAGCCCCGGAGTCTCTGAACTGTATTTTGAATAATTTACAATTCTCATGAAAAAAACCCTCTCCAAAACACATCCCTGAATTTTGCTCGTTTCTGGTTCCATCAGTCACGTTAGTGTCTTGTGACAATCACCACAGATGCCACTTCTGTGACTCACAGCAGAAGCAGCGAGCTCACAAATGCATTGCCTTGTCCTTTCCCCAGCCCAGAGGGAGGACAGACCCTTCACCCTGCCCCGCTCCCCAGCTGCAGCTACCCCACACATGTGCTTGCTCGGCCCAGCTCTGCTCCAGGAAAGGGCTGCTAACACTCCCAAAGTTTAAAATACAAAACCAGCATCAAGTATGGCACATGAAGCCAGAGAAAGAAAGAAATTTTTCCTGGGCCCTGAGCAAGCATCCTACTGGGAGCAGGGAACAATCAGGACCCCAGTCCAGCAGCTGCCCCCATGACCGTCCTTAAGGCCGAAATAAAGGTCTGCAGTGCCTCCGGCTTTGCCTCGCTCTGCTTCACTGAAACCTGCATCTCCGAATCTGCCGCCTCAAGCAAGAGCTCTGTTAGGAAGAGGCAACCTGTGTCATCCTGAGCACTGAGATAAGCTTTCCACGGCTGGACGCCAGCTTTGCTCATAGCAATAGTCTGGATGTGGACAACGTGAAGAGCGGTCTGTATGGTATCTGGATGAACAGTCCCGCACCAGGGCAGAGAGAGGTGGCAGCTCATGTCCAAGCTCAGCCACGTCTTCTCAAACTGTTCTGCAGTCAGGTAAACATCAGGAATTAAGGTCAGGCTGCCTGTATCGGGATGAACCTTGAGGACTTCTTTATTGCCTTCAGAAATCAGTGACTCTGAAATGAAACCACAAACATGTGAGATGCAGCATATAATGTGCAGCTCCCAGTTTCACAAACATCATCTTATGGAGCCAACAGATGAAGAGGGCTGGAATCACAGTGCCTTCAGCAGTGATCAACCATGCATTGCACAAGATAGTCAGAAAGCTGACACAGTATTCTCAAAGCACTGTGATCTTCCAAAGAAACCCACACGAGAACACCTACTGGCAAGGCAAAAAGGGATCTGAGATGAAGGTGAGGCGGGTTACCTGTGTCTCTGTTCCCGGAGCCAGTACAAGGAGAACAAGCGTAAGAGGGTTCTGCTGGCTGGTGAGCGGTGACGAGTGCCCAGCGTTCTCGGCCGTAAACTGGTGCAAGAGTATTAAACTCTGAAGCCCAAGTATTCACAGGTCGCTCAGTTTGGTCTTCCAGGAGCCCCAGAGAGGGGTCAGACTTGGGGCTACACAGCACCCGTTTCACTTCTTCCACACCAGACTGCAAAAGGCGATAGTAGAACAATCCGCGGTCTCGTACTGCCATATCCATCTCCTCCTCTGGGAATTAGAGGGACATAATTTATGGGGAACTCTATCATCCAGATTTTCCTGAAGTACTAACCCTTAACTACTAAAAACAGCCTCCCAGGGATACAGCGTAAGCCTGTTGCACTCACCAAGCAGGCAGCTAGGAGCCGAGTAACAGCCTAAGGCATAAAGCCACCTTGGATGGTCTCCTCACAGATGGAGGAGATGCTGACACGCAGCATCCATGCACGGGGGCCAGAGCCAAACCAGGTCCCAAAAAGCCTGTACTATAGCTTCAGTGACACCGAATGAAGGGAACCCACCTATGCAGTAATAGAGCAGTCTCCCTAGCATGTCCTGACACTCAGCAGGCCGAGACAGGAAAAGCCGCACCAATGCTGTCAGAAGCTCCATTTTCACTGCTGGGAACATCTCCGATTTCACGTTCTCCACAAAGTCCTCCAAAACATAGGGAGCATTAGGTACTTTCTCACCATGTGTGCCCAGGAGCCAGATCAGCGCTTGTTTGCCCTGAAGGAATCACAGAAAAAACAGCAAACAGGCGCTGTTTACCAGAAAGTGCTGACATGAAATAAACAGATATGATAGAACAAGTCTTCTGATCAGATTTCCGATTTTTGCCCGCCGATCGCGAGCCAAAGGAAAGCCAAACAGTCATTGTCCACCCACGCTCAACAGCTGCCAGCCCAAGGCACAAAGCCAACTTACCTCACTGTCCTGGATGGCGTCCTCACAGCCAGGCAGCGCCCGACACACCGCATCCGTGCACTGGGGACACAGCCAAACCAGGTCCCGAAAAGCCTGAACTACCGCTGCAATGAAACAAAATGCTCAGCATTCCCCAAGAGTTATGAGACCACTGGGGGAGGGGGGAAAAAACATCCAAAAAACCCCACTCAAGAGACTTTGCAAATCTCCCTGGATTTGCATCCGTGCACTGGGGACACAGCCAAAAAAGGCCTTGCTTGTGACTATGAGTTGAGACACCCTTCTTCAAAGTCGCATGACTCTGCATTCGTCAGAGCAAAGTTGCACCAAGTCTAAAATAAAGCACTGAAACTTCACACTGTTCCTCTGGCTGCTGGAAAGTAATCTCTCTTCTGGACATTCCCCAGCCTTTGAAAAGACACTGACTCATGATGCTTCAGACACACAAGGTTAGAATGACAAATTAAAACTAACACCAATTCAAAACGAGTCTCATGAACTTTAGGTCAAAATTGTAAAGGCTCTGCTGCCCACTTACAGAAACACCAGCAGCTTCTAAGATCTAATTCAACAGCTGAGTGCAAGCGTGTGATTTTCAAAACTGAAAGCAAGACCATTTAAAAGAGAGGGCAGAACCAGCAGTGATATGAAGTTAGACCTGAGGGCAGCAGAAGAAAAAGAGACGCCTGGGTACAGCTGAATCAGACTATTATATGAGGAACATAAATCACAAAGATTTAAAAGGTCTATTAATCATCTTGGCCCTCAAACAGTCACTAAAATGTCTCTGCCGAGTCCCTCACTCCCTAAGTCAGCGGGCGGCAGCCAGAAAGGAGCCTCCACATCAGACCATGAACACAGCTATGACCATCTCCCCCTTCACCACAAAAAGTAGTTCCTAAGGAAGGAAAAACTACAATGGCTGGTCACACTGTAAGCCCCATTCCACCAGGAAGACTTCCACCTGAAGATGCCAACTCAATTAAAAGCCAGGTGCCTTTCAGAGCCTCGGGTTTGGGATCACAAGCCCCAGCAAGGCCGCTTTCTGAAAGCGTAAGCCAGGCAAACAACCTGCAGATGATTACCTGAAGTGATATGTTCCTGCTGAAGCCCCAGGAGCTCTGTCAGAATCCCCACACACTCTTCTGTGTATGTCCTAGCAATATTGCCTGCAGAGACACCAAAGGACATGAAAGTCAATCCTTCATCAGAGTGAAATAGGAACCATGAGCCCAACTATACATCACAAACTCACTTTGAAGAAACAGTCTCTCTCTTTTCCTTTTTGACTACGATTTCTGAAAGTGTAGTCAAATGAACTTGTTCCCCACACAAGGGTTATGTTCCTTTCTCTGAAGCCATGCTTCAGAAGAAGCCTGAACTTTTCTTAAACGTAACACATACGAAAGGCATTTTAGCTTTCTCCTTATGAATACTATAGAAATTCACCTATTTTAAAGCTTACAAAAACAGAACTAAAGTGCCCCAAATCACTTTAACTCTGCCCCCATCACAACTCAAAGAACAAGCAGGTATTAGAGCAGCTCCTCCACCCACTACACAGTTTCATTCAACACTATAAGGCTCCTTAATACGATGAAATGACACAATTTCTTTAGAGCATCTCATCAGAGCACAGACATTTGAACGAGATTCAAGGACATTATGCGCAACCTGAAACAGTTCAAGACCCGGACTTCTGAAAGAATCGGCACAATCGTGGTTTAGAAACATACTCACACAAAACGATCCTGGGGAGGCAGGTCTACAGAGGGCTGTACTGCTTCAGCACAGAGCAGTTATTTGGCATTTGCCCAGATATACTTCAGCAGAGAAAGGCCCACCTTAAAGGTCTAGGGCTGCAGCTGCTCCCGAGGCGAGACACAGCTCTTACCTATGGCGAAGATCGCCCCTTGGGCAAGCTCTACCGACACATCAGTGCAATAGCCCTTCAGCTCCTCCAGCACTTGCTGTACGTTTTCATCATTCACCAGCTCACACAACACCTCCATCTTCTGGCATTTGATGTAGTGGGGCTCTGAATACGAACAGAAGAACTTCTTGTAGTGGCTGCTAAAATGGCCAGGAAGGCTACCAAGGATCTGACGCACATGGCACAGCGCAGTGAAGCAGAGCTCCCTGCTCTCAGAAGTGCAGGCAGACAGCAGCGGTCCCTTCACTCTCACCAAAACATCTGCCTGCACATGTGGGTACTCCCTGGCCAGCACTAGGAAAAGCTTGGTGGCTGCCATCACAACGCTGGGGCTGCTGCTTTTGAGATAGCCATCCAGTAAATTGAGTATGTCGAAGAGTTCCTCCTCACTGCGGGGTCTGTAACGCAGGAGGAAGGTAAGCACCTCGCTTTGCCCCCACTGATCCAGATCAGCCATCCTGCCAAGAGAATAAACACAGTTTGCAGGAGTCAAGAAGCGCACGAAGATCTGCGCTGTGCAGCGTAGAGGCCTTAGCCTCTGAGTTTCTTACAGTCTCTGTTCCAAACCAAATACTATGCTTCGGAAGTAGATACCACAATTTCGTCTCAAGAGAATTGACCAGTTTATGCACATAGGCTTAACCCAGTACCAGTCGTGCACTTTTGCTGGTGCTCTAAGCCAGACAGCAACATTGACAAGAGCCCTGGGCAGAGCAATGCCCCTCCTTTGCCAGATCATATACAATTATCTGCATTATTCTATCTAGAATTAGCTAATTTCATCAAGCAATGGATAAGTTATATATCTTTCAAGGTATTAAGAGAGACATACTAGAACATACCTGTTCCACAAATATATCATGTATACTGTCATCAAAAAAAGCCCTAATCACATTAACTTACAACTCCAAAACAAATCGCCAACTGAAGTGAAGACTCCCTGGAAAAGCAGGGCATCTCAGATTTCCCTTAAGGTCTTAGCATAAAAGTAATTTGGTTTCTCTTAGGATGGGCACCGCCATCTTTGGGTGCCTGACTCTTCCCTTCAAGTTCTGACAGGAGCCCAGAAATACGTGCTTTGCTAGCATGCAAAATGCAAGAATGAGAATGAAACGTCCAGCACCATGGTAATACCAAAGAAAACAAACCTCTTGAGGAGATGATGGGCAATGGGTTTGTTGATGACAACTCCTCCCTCCTTCTTTAAGATCTCTTCTAAGGCCCTCAGACAATTCACGACTACAATAGGATCCTGATCACGAAGCAAACTGTATAGCTCATTCACCAACGCACCATCTGCAAAGAAGCAGACGTCTCCACATCAAATTCTGGTGACGCGCTGCAATTTAATCACCGTCTATAAGCATTTATCACGAACAAAAGACACGGCTTGAACTGGGAGAAGCAGCCAACAAAACTCCAGCTCTACAGTAACACCTGCCCCTGGCGCAACTTTTCCCTGAAGGTCTGCGGATGAGAGAACGGCACCCGGCCGATCAGAGACTGCGGAAACAGCCAGGTGTTGTGGGAGGCCCTGTAAAGGCAGGTACCACTGTAAAAGCAGCACTCCGATGTGGAACCTTGCAGCGCCTGGTGTTTCATTCATGATTTGATACTCAGCGATAGCCCACTTACCTTCCTCTTTCTCCCTTGCGGCCACGACAACCCAGGGGCAGCTGAACACAGGACAAACCGCAGGCCTAAAGGCGCCTTCAGCATCTGCGTGCCCCCAGCTCCCACGGGCCACCCTCTCCTCCCCAGCCTGCGCGGAGCCCCCCTACCCGCTTCGCAGACCCCCCTACCCGCTTCGCAGCCCCCCTTACCCGCTTCGCAGCCCCCCTTACCCGCTTCGCAGACCCCCCCTACCCGCTTCGCAGACCCCCCCTACCCGCTTCGCAGACCCCCCCTACCCGCTTCGCAGACCCCCCTTACCCGCTTCGCAGACCCCCCCTACCCGCTTCGCAGACCCCCCCTACCCGCTTCGCAGACCCCCCTTACCCGCTTCGCAGACCCCCCCTACCCGCTTCGCAGACCCCTACCCTCTTTGCAGCCCCCTTACCCGCTTCGCAGACCCCCCCTACCCGCTTCGCAGCCCCCTTACCCTCTTTGCAGCCCCCTTACCCACTTCGCAGTCCCCCTGCATCTTCAGCATCTTGGCGCAGCCGAGCACGGCCGCTCTCCGCACGTAGGAGGCCTTGTCCCGCAGGCCGCTGAGGAGAGGCTGCTGGAGGTACTCCTGAATGCCGGGCATCCTGCGGGCGGGCGGGCGGGCGTCAGCGGCCGCCGCCGCCCCGGTACCCCCCGCCGCGGCCCCGCCAGCCCGCCCCGGCCCACCTGAGGCCGCACATGCTGCGGAGGGCGAGGCCCCGCACGGCGGGGCTGGGGTGGGCGCAGTCCTTGCGCAGGGTGTTGACGGCCAGCAGCGCCAGCTGCGGCTGCCGCGGGGCCTGCGCCCGCACGTACAGCGACACCAGCTTCTTCTGCACCACGTCGGCCGCCGCGCTGGCCTTCACCATCTCCGGGAACAGCCCCGACACGTCCGCGCCCTGCGCCATGTACCTGCGGCGGGGACACCGCTCAGCGCGGCCCGGCCCCCGCCGCCCCGCGCCCCCGCCCGCCCGCCCGCCCGCCCTACCGGATAACGCGCAGGACGGCGGCGCGGTACCGCAACCGATCCGCCTGCACATGCGGGTTGGCCAGGGCCCGGCGGAGCTCCCGCAGCGCCTCCTCGCCGCCGAGGTACGGCATGGTCCCGGTGCCGGTCCCGGTGCCGGTCCCCGCCGCCCGCAGCCGCCGGCCCCGCCCCTGACGTCCGCCCCGGCCCGGCCCGGCCCCGCGCGCTGCGCGCGCCGTCCCCCGCCGCCCCTTGCGCCTGCGCGGTGCCGCCCGCCAAATTCGGCGGGAAGCGGCGGGGCGGCTGCCGCTGCCCGCGGCGGGCGGCCGCCATGAGCGGGACGGTGATCCCCGGGACGCCCATCGCCGTGGACTTCTGGAGCGTGCGGAGGGCGGGCGGCGCCCGCCTCTTCTTCCTGTCGCACCTGCACTCGGACCACACGGTGGGGCTCTCCAGCACCTGGAGCCGCCCGCTGTACTGCTCGCCGCTCACCGCCCGCCTCCTGCACCGCCGCCTCCAGGTAGGTGCGCCCCGCCGCCCCCGCCGCCCCCGCCGCCCCCGCGGCCCGCCCTCACCGCCCGGCCCCCGCAGGTGCCGACGCACTGGATCCGGCCGCTGGAGGTGGGGCAGAGCCACGTGCTGGGCGAGGAGGCGACGGTGACGGTGACGCTGCTCGACTCCAACCACTGCCCCGGCTCCGTCATGTTCCTCTTCGAGGGCGCCTTCGGCACCATCCTCTACACAGGTACGGGGCAGGCCCCCGCCGCGGCCGCCGCGGCCGCCGCCCCGCCCTGACGGCCCTGTCCTTGCAGGGGATTTCCGCTACACCAGCACCATGCAGGGCGAGCCGGCGCTGAGGGGCCGCTGCATCGACCGCCTCTACCTGGACAACACCCACTGCCACCCGCACCGCTCCCTGCCCTCGCGGCAGTGCGCCACGCGCCAGGCCGCCCACGTCATCCGCGCGCACCCGCGGCACCAGGTTGTCATCGGTGAGTGCTGCCTCGCGCCGCGGTGCCCTCGCCTTCCCCCCGTCACCCTCGGCACCCTCCCCTCGGCAGGGGCTCGTGCCCCCCTGCCCCATCCCCGGCGCGCTGCTCACGGCTCTCCTCGCAGGTGTGTACAGCCTGGGGAAGGAGACGCTGCTGGTGGACCTGGCAGTGGAGTTCAGGACCTGGGTTGTGGTGAGCCCCTGGCGCCTGGAGCAGATGCGGCTGCTGGAGCTGCCTGATGTGTTCACCGCTGAGGAGGGGGCCGGCTGGATCCGTGCTGTGGATGTCACTGAGATCCGCTGGGATACCCTTGTCAGCTGGAACACGCTGCAGCCTACCATTGCCATCCTCCCTACCGGCAGGCCCGTGAAGGTCACCCACCCCAACATCCACCTCGTTCCGTACTCGGACCACTCATCCTTTTCGGAGCTGTGCGAGTTTGTGAAGTGGCTGAAACCTTGCTCGGTCATTCCGATTGTGAAGGGTGGCATGTGCCAGGCTTACTTTCAGGAATACCTAAGTTCTGCCCCTCAGGCACTTCCTGACCTCAAAATCCCAAAGCCTCTGCAAGAGTCGGTACAGCAGCAAAGCAAAAGGAAGGGGCAGGGACCCCTATGTCTCTTGAAAAGAGCTGCCCAGCATTCTGTGCCCCGAGGAGTTGTTTTTGAGCCCCCAGAGAAACTTACTGAGGAACCTGAAGAGTTCATGGGTGTTAAGGTTCTTCAGCAGAACTACTTTGAGTCAGCTTGCTGCTCGAAAGAAGGCTGCACTTGTCACATGGGCAAGGAGAAAGGGAAGGAAGAGCTGAGCGGAGAACAGCCAGGAGTAGCAAGAGCAGCTAGCGCGGTTAGCCAGGCACCCGCTTCCAGTGAGCACTTTCCAACTGGATTTGCAGAGCAGTATTTACTCACTCCCTTAAATGTCCTAAAGCAGAATTCCTCACAGACGTTTGACAGGCTGGTAGAAGATTTCTTTAGGAGGGGAGAAGCGTCCTGAAAAATTGTGTGGCGCTTGCCAGTGCCAATGCAGTTGACAGCAGTGATTTTAGAGGTCTTACTGCTGCATCCCATTCTCTGCGTTCAAGTTTCCCATCGGAAGAGAGGAGCTCAGCTCTACGTTCTTTACCTCTTATTAGAGGACAAGGAGGAAACCAGAACCAGTTCGTAGGTGTTAGATTTTTTTAAAATTTATTTATTTTTATATCTGTGTCTACATCTGTTGAGTCTCCACACTACACTCGGGCAGCGTGGTCCCACTGCATGTGTGCCTTGTATCTACTTTTTGCAGTGACTTACCTGTCTCTTGTGACAAAAGATACTGCCAGGTAGATTCAAGTTGAGCTGCAGAGGGCGTGAGCTGCCTGCAGCTGAAGTAATTAATGGGAATGGATGTGATGAAAGAAGCAAGAAGGGGGAATCTGAGGCCCCCAAAGGTTCTTCTTTCTATATGTCTGTAATGCCCTCGTTGACAATGAGCGGTTCATTCCAAGATGCATTACAAATATGATGTATGAAGGTACATTTAAAAAATGATGCTTAAAGAAATCTAGAGAATGAAGTGCCTTGAAGTTTATTAATCTGGTTTTTATCTGTTAATCTACTAATACCTCCAGACAGCACTGCCTTGGTATCCAGCCAACTGCAGCTGGGTGCAGTTCTCTTCTGAAAGCACCATCTTAACATTAACTGTCCATGCTTTTTCAGGTTACTGGCTGAAAAAAATAGGAATTGTCTGGGTTCTTGAGTTCTGGACTTTCTGGAAGGGGTTACTAGATCCTCTGCAGTCTCTGCACTCAAGTCTGCAAGTCTGAATTCTGCTTGACTGCAAAGCGTTTCTGGTATCTGCCAGCATTCTGCTAGGCCCACTGCCTTCCCATCCACTGCCTGTTCTTATCACACAATGGCAAATGGGATGGAAGATAATGAACCATCTGCTTAGTGGTGTAAAGTGCTTAGTCTTAGCAGCATTCTTTGGAAGGAATACTGTGGCTGAACAGCAAAATTGGCTCTGTTAGTTAGAGGTCAGGCACTTCCCACTCCCGATCAACTGCAGAGAGCCACAGCCTGGCTGGTACAGTCGGGAAGTGTCAGTAGTGTGACTGGCCAGCGGGTACCCACTGTGGAGCCCAGAAACACTGTCCGTGCCAAACTGCACTAGCAACATTACAAATTGGCTCCCCACGGGCTCAAGGCAGCACTACCAGAGTGAAAATGGTCACTAGGCACTTTCCTGGAGCAACAAACCAGGTTGTTATTCAGCTTTTTCTAGCCTCCTTTTCGTTACTTTCAACACAAAATGTTTCACATGGTCTTGATGAGGATCAGAGTCTCTTCTGAATGTAGTGTCCTGCAAGGTCTCTCCAAGACCAGTCAGCTAGATGGATTGAATTCCCTGAATCATGCCAGAAAAGGAAGCGTTTGCTCTTTGAGTAAAGCTAGGGCTTGTGGAAAGCAAAGATGCCTGTGGATGCAGCAGCCACACCTGTTAAAAATAAGGCTGTCCTGAACAGTAATCATGATGACAGCCAGAGTGAGTATGTTTGGAAAGCTGTTTGGCAAAGAGGAGTCCTAACTCCCAACCCTGTGCCTTCCCAGGCACTGCAACATTTGTCACCGTAACGTAAGCAGTGCCTCTCGCTGGGACTGCCCGGTGATTGTGCCTGCCAGCTGCCAGGGGGACGCTGGAAGTGATGGAGCAGTGTTCTCTGAAAGACACTTCAAAAGGGGTAGCAAGGGCAGCTCAGGCTTCTTGCTGTGGTCTGTACGGTCCTGTTGTTGGAGGTTTCTGTGTGGATGATTCGCTAACTAAAACTCAACTGCAGAGCCCCATCAAGTCAGCGTGAGTGGAGACACCTGCATCTTTTGTAACATGGGAGACTGCCAGGGAAATAATTGTGCTATGCTTGTAGTGTTTTGTCTGCTGCTGGCTGCCTTGGAGATGCAGGCTGTTATTTTAATATTGTTGAAATTTAAGTGACTCATTTGAGAGGCAGGCGAGTGAAGCACTGCCTGAACTTCCAGATTCCACGTCCTGTGTGCAGCCTCTCCATTGCTCAGAAGAAATGCTCGCCTTCTGAGTCACTGCTCCATTTAAGTATGTTGCAAATGACCTCAGAGATCTGATGCATTTCGCTGCTGATGTTTTGTGGCATCCAGCCTTTCCTCATTTATTCGTATCAATTATTCTCATTGATCATTTATTCAAGTAAATGAAGTAGAGAATCTCCTGGTGAACCTCTGGGCAAAATGGAATTGTAAATGTTAATTCTTTACAGAGGCAACTCTGATCACACAAAAAAGTATAAATTCCAGAGACTTCAGAAGCTGGGGATCTGCACCCCATTTCTGAACGCTTAGTTAAAACTGCAGAAGAAATGCTGGCTTCTGTTACTAGAGCTTAAAAGGTAACTCCTGTCACATCAGAAAGAAATTATCCAAATTATATAAAGCCAAGGAAACCTAAAATCTCTCCATGGTTTTAAAAGGCAACAGAAGCAGGAGAGACTTGACCAACTGTCAGCATGTTGGAGATCCTTGCCTCAGCACAGCAGGTGCATGGGACATTTTAGAGTGCCACATGTTTCCTCCCTCTCTTAGGTGTTAAAATACTACTTTTGTGTGTTATCCTAAAATCCTGGAAAACAAAACACGGCCTTGTGGGGAAAACTAGCAGTATAGTATTGCTGAGCTCTAAGGGTTCTGAGAATCCTTTGGCTTCCCCTGAAGTCTCCTGGCAGTAAATAGCTGGCCTCGTACAGGCCTTGTTCTCCCTCATGCTTGCCTCCAAAATCTCCCTCTTTTCCTAGCACCAGCCTAGCTCACAGGGGAGCGTCAGCACAGCTGAGAGCTGGAGTGTCATGTACACCAGGGTCTGAACATGCTGCTTCCAGCTCTGTCAACCCTGCTACCACAGGTGTGTTTTGCTCACAACAGTGACGATGAGAAGCTGTAGCCAAGTATTAGCTTGACAGCGGGGTATCTAAGGGCCACATGCTTGGAAACTTACAGTTATCCTGGCAGGAAAAAAAAAATGGTGCTCAGACCAAAGTCCTCCCAAATCTATGTATGCAGAGCATGCTCGAGCCGCTTATCTCTGTTCCAGAGTTGGGAACCGAGCCCCAGTGGGATGAAACAACTCACCCAAGGCCTTACAGAGCCTACAGAGGAGCTAGGAATGAGCTGAGTTTCTTTTGACAAGTTTTCAGCACTGTTTTACCAAGCTGTGATTAAATGCTGGCGTGTCATGAGGGCAGGGCAGGCTTATGGTTCTCGGAGCAGGGCTCCCCATTGAGCTCCTTCCACACAGTTGCCTGTGAAAGTCCAATCACTATACTCTGAAACACTTTATTTGGCTCTAGCTTCTCTAAAACAGCGTAGAAAATCATGAAGGGGTACCCTGCCTATGCTATGGAGAGAAGGAAATGTACTCTTTAAGTTGAGGTTGCTACCAAGACACCAAGGTAAAACTTAACTAGCTCCTGCGCTCCACAGCAAACAAGCGTATAATGTAACTTTGTAGGGAACACCCTAGAGCGCTCTGCTCGGTAGCGTTTCTAGCTCTGCTTCCCGTACTACAAGGCTAAAGCACTTACGACAACTTCTCCCTTATCTGCTGCAGAGCTGCTGTCCATTTCTGCAGCGTAGGTTCTTCTTATTGGTTATTTTCTAGATAAAAAGTGTGTAACGGGGAAATCTTCTTCACCAAGAAAACGAATTCAACATGTTTACATAATTTCCTATATGGTGTGTTGTAGCTTTGGGCTTATTCCAAATTAGCCTCAAGCTTAAAATCTACAGCTTTGTGCTCTTTATGGACCCCTCTGAAAAAGTAGTAGAACGTGTAGAAAAGGGGAAAAGGAAGAGTCGCCCTGAGGATCATGTGAGGTGCCTTCTTCAAATGAGCAGCTGTCTGGCTATGGGTATTCTGTGTGCGTTTGCCATTCCTTCTGCTAAATTTGGGCTCTTTTGCTAAGGTCGCTACAGTGCCTAAATTTTTTTTTGCTGTCGCTTTGTACTTGGCCAAATGCCAGCCCCAGCACAAGCAGCCACGAGCATGCAGTAAATTTGTTGGGACAGACCATACTTGACAGCAAACCTCTTGGCCCTGGCTCAGGGAGTCTGGGACTTTGTGAGCAGGTGCCCAGGAAGATGAGAATATTTTCATTTTGTGTGCATGCTCCACTCGTGAGAGCCGTGCAGCATGGAGCAGCACGTGGGGCTGAGCCTGTGCTTGCTTTCCAGGCATTGCTACCAGTAAATGGTGGAGCGTAGGACGTGGGCCATCTGGGAAGCTGTGCTCCTCACCCCAACAGGCAGGAGCTGCGGAATTGCATGGGGGAGGAGGAGGAGGGAGAGCCTGGGGAGGCGAGTTCCCCTCTTCTTGTAGGGGACAGGTTCCACAGTGAGCACAGAGCACAGACCATGCCTGGCTCCCTCGGATTTGAAGGGGCTCTGAGCCAAGCCCTCGCTGGGGTGTGTTCCGTACTTTCTTGCTTTGGAGTTCACTGTAAGCCTGAAGAAAATAAGGGCAAGAGAAATGCAGCCCCCAAGTCCTCCATGCAGGACGGAGCCCTTCCTTTAGCAGATAGTACAGAGGGGTGAGCTTCTGAATGGGATTTTGCTAGAGATAGAAAGTGGAAGATGTGATTTCTTGAATCTTAAGCACACACACATTACTTGTAGGATTTCACACAAAGGAGTAATGCTGTCCCATTCACGCTTCTCTGCTGACAGCTTGTTGTCTCACTGTCCATTGCAATGTTATTTAGTGCCCCAAATCATAGCTGCACTTAGACTTGCCCAGCACTTCCTCATGAAAAAAAGTTGCACTTAAGTTTCTGCAAAGCAGAAAACCTCCTCAACACACCCTGAGCTTTCTCCCTCCCGGGGGATCTGACAGCGGCCCTGAGGATGGTTTAGAAAGGCGCTTGTGTAACAGCAAACGCCAAGATGAAGGCTCTGCCAGCCTGCGTTCCCGGATCTGAATTTTAGCACGTGTCTGCGTGAACTCTCCCACCCACCTGAGGTGGAGCGCTGTGCTGACGGGTGGAGGCCTCAGCTGGAGGAGAAGTGACTGTCTGCAGGCCGGACAGACAGACAGACGTGCCTCTGCAGGGAGAGCCCAGAGGGGTGGAGGGTCCCCAGGAGCGCTCCCTTTCCTGGGGCTTGTGTTGCTTTCAGCCGTCTCGGGGGGCCAATTTCCTTCTGCGTTTCAGAAGGATCAGTAGAGTAACACTTCTGTCCTCCTGTTTTTGTGTGTAGCAGATATTACTTGGTACTTTTTAAAGATGAGTACGCGACCATCCCTATCAGTGCACTCCTTGGTAGTGCTAGAACTTGGCACTTTTTGTCTGAGGACCAAGACCCATCAGCCTCAGGGAAGTCACGTTATTAAACGTGCTCTGCCGTTCAGGGTTCTGTAGGCATGTTTTTGCCAACTCGGCATCGCTGCTTCAGCCTTGGATCGCTGTGACCTGTTAACGAACGCTCCAGAGTCACAGGCCTGGGTTTCCAACAGCCTCAAAAAGCCCGAGGTAACAACATGTGGTGGCTTTTGCTGAGCTGGTGTAGGCTCCATCTGTCACCCTAAGTGGATTGTGAGATCAAGGTTATTTTAATTTTTGTTATTGTATGTTTTTTTCCGCTAAACTTCATCTCCACCTGGATGCGAACTACTAGCCTTGATTCTTTGTGCTCATTAAAAGATGCAGGTTTGTGCTTGTGCACTGCTGTTCATGTAAGAGTAAATACAAAGCTGTGTAAGTCTCTTGAGATTTCGGTAAGCGTATTTGTAAACATTTTTAAACGCTGTATGCTTTTGCAAGAAAACCAAGAAGCGTCTCTGTAATGTTATTTCGACTCTGGAAGAGGCTGAATTAAACCCCCTTAGAGATGGGAGTTCCTCTGACTCGCCTAATCCCTTTTGGAAGTGTCCGGCCTCCGCGGGGCCGGCCTGGCCTTCCGTCCCGGCCTCTCCCTCAGGCGCACAAGAGGGCTCCGGCAGCCGCGCCCTCGTCCCCGCTCGTTCAACGGGCACCGGTTGCCGGGAAACCAGGAGGCTGCCCGGGGAGCGGCGAGGGCCCGGCGGCAGCAGGCGGGCCGCTCCGACGGGGTGCGGGTTGCTGGGCAGCGGCGCTGCAGCCCCGGGAACCGGGAGGGAAACGACGCTCGGCCCTTGCGTAGCCGCTTCACCACAGCTCCGACGGTCGGTCCCCGCCAGCCCGGCCGGAGGGGAGGCCGCGGCCTACCGGCCCCGCGTTGGGGTAAGGGAGGCCCCGGGGCGGGGCAGCGGCCCCGGAGAGCCGCCGCGGGCCTCGGCGCCGCCCGGGCAGAGGCCGGCCCGGCCCGGCCGAGCTCCCCGGCCCCGGCCCCGGCGCTTCCGCCTCGGCGGCGCCCGCCCCCTTCCGCCTCGGACGCCTCACGGCGGCGGCGCGCACGGTCACGTGGGCGGGCTCGGCGCTCGGCCCGCCTGGCCGGCTCGGGGCTCGGCTGGCTCAGTCTGGCGCGGGCGGCCGAGGGGCCCGGAGCGGCGCGGCGGGAGCGCAGCGGGGCCGCGGGGGCGCTCGGGCCCGGGCGGCGGCGGCGGCGGCGCGGGGCGGGGGGGGCCCGGCCGGGCCGTGAGGGCGCGGCGGAGCCTGGCGGCGGCGGAGCGGCCTGGGGGCTCCCCCCGGCGTGCGCGGGCCGAGCGGGCCGGGCCGGCGGCCGCGGCGGGGCTATGATGCGCCCGCTGCGGGGCCCCGCACCCCCGTGTGTCCCCCAGGCAGCTCCGGCCCGCGGCTGAGAACCCCCCACCGGCGGTGAGTGCGGGCGGGCGGGCCCCGCCGGCGGCGGCGGGGCGCGGGGAGGGCCGGCGCGGCCCGGCGGGCTCCGGGGCGCCTCAGCGCCCGCGCGGCGGAGGCCCGGCCCCCCCCGGCTCCGAGCGGGACGCGGCGGGGCGGCGCTGCGGGGCGGGGGGGGGCCGGGCCGGCGGGGCAGGGAGGGCCCGGGCCGGCGGCGGCTGTCGGCCCGCGGCGGGGCCTGGCCCTCGCCCCGGCGCCGGGCCGGGCGAGCAGTTGCTGGCCGGCGGCCTCGGGTCGGGCGCTGCCCTGGGCTGCGCTCTGCCGGAGCGGCCCCGCTTAGAAGTTCGGCTTGTCCGGCGTGGGTCTCCCGTTGGCTCTGTTTTTAGACACAGGCCTGGGGGCGGGGGGAAGCGATCTTAATTTTCTCAGCATCTTCCCACTTCCGTACTGTCTTCCATTCTTCAGTATTGTTTTCCCATCCCGTGGTGGGATTTCTTTAGCCTTTAGGAAGCTGGATAAAGAGCTGTCTGCTTCTTATGCTATAGGCAGTGAGGTAAAATGCAGGAATTCCACTGAAGAGCCTCGCTCTGTGGATGCCCATAGTTCAGAAGGTTGCCTTCCTAAGTGGTAGGCACCATATGGTGCCTAGAAAAATACTTGTCATTCTCTTTCTTGTGCAGATGGAGGATCTTGTTCTGTCGCAACCTGCCGCCGCTAAGCAGTCCTAATGAGTTCTCCTCTCCCTTTTCAGGTATGGCCTCACAGCTGCAGGTGTTCTCCCCTCCGTCAGTATCCTCGAGTGCCTTCTGCAGTGCCAAGAAACTGAAAGTGGAGCCCTCTGTCTGGGATGTTTCAGGACAGAGCAGTAGTGACAAGTATTATACCCACAGCAAAAACCTCCCAGCAGCTCAAGGGCAAGCGAGCTCCTCTCATCAGGTAGCCAATTTCAGCATCCCCGCTTACGATCAGAACCTCCTTCTCCCTGCTCCTTCAGTTGAGCACATTGTGGTTACAGCAGCCGACAGCACAGGCAGCAGTGCAACAGCATCCTTCCAGAACAGCCAAGCCCTAACACATAGGAGCAACGTTTCTTTACTGGAACCATACCAAAAATGTGGATTAAAAAGGAAAAGTGAAGAGGTCGACAGCAACGGTAGTGTGCAGATAATTGAGGAACATCCACCTCTCATGCTGCAAAACAGACCTGCGGTGGGTGCTGCGGCCACAACCACCACGGTAACCACTAAAAGCAGCAGTTCCAGTGGTGAAGGAGATTACCAGCTGGTCCAGCATGAGATCCTGTGCTCTATGACAAACAGCTACGAAGTCTTGGAATTCCTGGGCCGAGGGACGTTTGGGCAGGTGGCGAAATGCTGGAAACGTAGCACGAAGGAGATTGTAGCCATCAAAATCCTGAAGAACCATCCTTCCTATGCTAGGCAGGGCCAGATAGAGGTGAGCATCCTCTCTCGCTTGAGCAGTGAGAATGCTGACGAATATAACTTTGTTCGCTCCTACGAGTGCTTTCAACACAAGAATCATACATGCCTTGTATTTGAGATGCTAGAACAGAACTTATATGATTTCTTAAAGCAAAATAAGTTCAGTCCATTGCCCCTGAAATACATCCGGCCAATTCTGCAGCAAGTGGCTACTGCCTTGATGAAGTTAAAGAGCTTGGGTCTGATACATGCTGATTTGAAACCAGAAAACATCATGCTGGTGGATCCTGCGCGCCAGCCCTACAGAGTGAAGGTGATAGACTTTGGTTCAGCCAGCCACGTGTCTAAGGCAGTGTGCTCCACTTATTTGCAGTCGCGCTATTACAGGTAAGTACGGACACAGTGCTCGCTTTCATATGCTGCGCGAGCAAAGAAAAGCTGATCCTGATGGGGTGCTAGGGGTTTGCTTCTACAAATACTTAACTTTTCTGCCATTAGGTCTAATCCCAGTTGAGGGGGGAGGAGGAAATGAGCAGTCTGTCCGCTGTTCTGCGTGTTTCCTGGAGATTTCTTCTGAATTTTGTATGTAAATAAATAGAACTTCTGCTTTGCGAGCGTGACATAATATGCAGTCCAATACCTTGCTTTTATCCCAGATTAGTGCAGTAAGTTGATTTTACCCTGTCGCGACGATGTGTGAAGTAGCAAACTGGGGAAGCAGTATGCTACTAATAAGTGGTGCGTTTTGGATTATTTGCCATGATCTGAAACTAGTCCATTAACCGTGGTCATTTAGAAGGGAGAGAAGCCAAAGGGATGCCGATTTCTTTTTATCCTGTTTCTTGTGGTTCCATCTTTGTCTGAACCCACTTCGTGAGCACATGACTTCCTCAGTCAACCCTTGGTAAGTCATGCTTTCATGAGACCTGTAGCTCTCTTAAAACGGGGATGAGCTAGATCTCTGCTTCCCTTAGCAAAATGTAGAAATGGCTTCTACCCTACTTCTGTCTAAAAATGAAAAATAAACTATGGGCAAAAATGTTAAAACTCAGAAACTGTGTAGCAAGCTGTGTTTTTCTTTCAATTATTCCTTCAGCTTGGTTCTGCTAATAGTGTGTATTTCAATATAAGTAGCAGTAGACTTCAATAAATGGATGCAGAAAGAACTTCTGGCATCAAAGGGACATGAAAAAGTCCGTGCTGTGTGTCAGGGTTGCTTTCAGTGGAATGTGAGCTCACTTGACGCAAAACTTAACTAGTATCTAGTCCTTCCAGCTGGGACGAGACAGAGGACTCCAGACGCTCCACCCCGTGTCTCTGCCCTGTTTGATGTCTTTCCTGTCCTCCTAGCTTCAGTTTAAAGCCCTGGCTTCTTGTAGCCTTGTTCTGTCTGTTTGTTCCTCATACTCCTTGTATCCTTGCCCCCTTTGTTTTGTTTTGGTTTGTTTTTTTCTCCCTCTAACACTAAGTACCAGCTTTCTGTGCCATTTCTTTCATGTGATATAGACTTCTCTTAATCCATTGCTCATGATCTTCACTCAGCTTGTTGGCACCAATCTTTCCAATTCTAAACTATTGATTGTTATTTTTTGTAACACGGTTGTCTTCTATGCACCATAGCTCTGTTAAAATGCTTGCTGTCTAAAATGCATTATTAATTTCGTTGTTGTTGTTGCATTGAAAGAGGTGACCGCTGATCAAGAATCTGCTCTATCTGACTTGCAACACATGCGAGCAAAGCAGTTTGGGGAGGCATATAGTGCTTTCCAGTTTCTGATATCGCAAAAACCAGATTTGGCTGAGGCACAAGCAGCAAGGGATGATAAGTATCTTAAAGGGGCTGCTGGAGGGAAGCTGTCTGCTTCATCTTTGCGTGCGGCTCTGAACTCCGAGCCACTTCCGCCTCCCTGACGCGGGGTGACTGACACTGCCAGAAGGGCAAATAACCGGAGATTAGATGGTGTTTAAGGCTGTCTGCTTGGCTGAAGTTAAGAGTGCTGTGATGTGGAAATCTAATATTTAGGGACATGTAATTAGTTTAATGGTGATGATTACTAAAATCCATAATCTAGGAACTTATGGAGATGGTGTCAAAGCCAGCTTATTGTGGGAGAACTGGATTGCTTTAACCATATTCACATTAAATTAGTGTTCAAATGAGTTCTAAGTTGGAGATTTTTTTCAATGCTTTGTTTAATAAAACAGTATAGACCAATTCTTGCATTTGGTTCTCTGTCAGCTATTAAAAATAAACTTCTTATTCTGTGTTCTCTTTTTTTGTTTTTAATGCCTGTTACTGGCACTTATGTAACCTCTGTCCCCTGTAGAGGCGTCTAAACCAGCCAAACTCGGGTACTATAAGGTGAATTTTCTGATATATATACCCTGAAGGAAAAAACCTTCCTTTATTAATTATGCTCAGTGTAGCTGGAGGTCATCTTGTCCGACAGCCCTGCTCACTCCAGGTTCTGATTGTACTTCTGGCAGTTGGACAGCTTGCATCGGTCTTGATGACACGGCCGGAGCCGTACATCCAGTTGGGATGTAGTATTGGGTTTGTCAGGGCAAGCGCCTTAAGGCTGAGGCAGGTTCCCTCTCTCCACAGGCGTTACTGCTGCCTCTGCAGAGTAACCCCCGTCAAGAAGGGCCGTTTTACTGCCGTGACATGGTTGACTTAAAGTGTGAGCAGAGGTGCCCATGAAGAATTCTTTGGTGCTGAAGCCAGGCATGGACTAGGAGTAGACTAACTCTGACAGTCATGCTTCTATGCAGTGACTAGTTTCTGTGGCAGTCCTGAGATCTATTAGCAGTAATTCCTGACTGAAAACCAGAGTATATGCTTGTTACATCAGTTGCAGAAGGGTATGGATGCTTTTGTTCTCCCTGGGGAGGATAAACAATAGAAGGAAGCAGACAGCTTGCAGAAGTGAGAAATCCCTGGGAAGACTGATCTCCCTGCTGTTCAGAGAGTGAGGTTTCCTCGTGTCCTGTTATATGTACAGCCCTCATGTGAGTCTTGCTCGATCCCTACGTCCTGATGTTTCCTGTGGGTCAGCGTAGAGACGCCTAGCACATTGAAGATACTAAGCTGAAGGGCTGAACAATTTGGGCCATGAGAAGGTGGCACTGAGTGTTGAGGGAGCTTGCGGAGGGCAGTAGTATCTGTTTCTTACTTCTGCTTTGGGCTACATGACCTACTTCTGTCCCAGTCATGTTGGCCAAGGAGGCAGCAGCGCCTGCTGCCAAATCTAACTCTCTGCTTGCTAATCGAGCTCTGAGTGGTGATCATGTTATTCACTGCCTTACTAGTTGCAGTTGTAGAAGCTTCATATTACCATCATTCTTCACAAGGGGGAGGGCTGAAGACCCATGTGTAAACATGGTGTGTTTTGAAAGGCTAAAAGTAAGTCTCAGATTTTTCCGCTACTACTGTGAATCCTCTCCTGAGAGTGCCTGAGCATATTTGCCAACTTTGGAAGTCAGAGTTTGGCAAGCGTGTATGCAAAGAAAGAATGTTGTTGATTCCTATTCCAAAGAGCTTAAGATCGTAAAATCACTTTAATCTCTGACAGACCAGCTATGAAAGTGACCTCTGCCTGTTGTCCTGTTTCAACTCGCATCTCATAAGGCCGCTAATTATAGTGGTGTAAAAGGAGATGAGAGAGATTCTGATTTACCAGCTCTGTCCTGCCATCAAAATGAAATCCGGTGGCTTGTGAGAAGTTCATTTATTTAGTTTCAGGGAATAAAATGCATAGAGTTCAGCTTGCTATCATTTTGGTATTGAGGTTTCAGAATATCTCAGTCTGTTCCAGCATGTAGTTAAAGGCTAACAAACTGTCACATCCAGCCTTCGTCGCTGCTAATCCCTCTTTCCATTGGAATTGGTGGGATTTTTTTAATGCACTTATGAAGGATTAGCATGCTCTGCTTATTCCATGGGCCACTTATATTTTAGTTTGTTTGCCAGTCCAAACCAAGGAAGCTTATGCATGCAGCATTCCTTATGTGACGGGTTTGGGTCCTATCTGAATTGGAAATTCCTGCATAAGTATGATAATCAAGAGGATCAGTGCAGTTTGTTGATGATGACTAGTCTAAGACTAATAGCGCGTGGGGTTCTGAAAATCCTGTGTGAATGACTGCGTCGTGCTCACTGTACCAAAGACCAAAGTACTGCAGAAATGGGTTCCTCTTGTTTGCACCTGTTAGCCTATAGAAAGTTGGATCTATTCTAGCATGGTTCTTTAAATATAAATGTTTAGCAGGACATTCATCATTCAAATACCAGGTATTTATCATGCTTGCATAATCATTTTGTATTTTCATATACACGAAACCATTCCAAAGTCGACTGCTGCTAGGGATAGACAAACAAGAAGGTAGAAACAGATCAATGTCAAGTAGAGCCAGTGTCAGAATGTCTTAGCTTAAATAATCTATCATTCTGATTGCTAAAGGTATATGGCGGCTCTGTTTTTGGGGGGCTCCGACATAGTAGAACCACCTCCTTGCTTTAAAGCTGAACAATAGAGAGAGGCATGGCCTCGCTGCAGCAAACAGCTGCTTCCGCGCTCTGTCTCTTTTGATAGATCGTGTGCTTTCTCAGGGGCGCTGTGCCTGGGCAACTGGGATGAGCGCATTTGTTTTGGAGACTGGCTAATGGTAATTGTGTAGTCACCCAAAGCAAAAGCTGTATCTGTGTCACCACGACACAAAGGGTGATTAATTGGAAAGTCACTTCTTGCCATGTACAGTTGGGAGGTACATTCGGGCTGAACAGTTGAGGAAGGTGAGTGTCAGATCTATGACACCTGTACATTATGCAAGCCCTGTTTTTTAGAACTCTGTAGAAAGATCAGCACTGGTTTCAGAGCCTTTTTTAACAAGAGAAATATCCATACTGTAACACAATAAATGTCATGCAAACCCTGGGGCATGCTACCCGAGTCACAACCAGAAAATAGATAGCCTGGAGTTTAGGACTTTTCTGTCTTCCTTTGCGCTTGTGTTAGTTATGCATGAAGAAGATCAAGGTTCATGTGTTTCCTGTACTTTCCAGAGTAAATTCCCACACCAGCTCACATGGTTTTTGCAGCACTTGGGTTTTATGCTGTATGCAAATGTATGACCAGAAGTTAGCCTGACAGACCGGCGTCGGTTTGTTTCAGAACTGTGTGTAGGTGAAGAGTTGTACTAAAACATCCTTTTGGGTTATGAGTCAGTTCCAGGCAGAAATCTCCCTGAAATTCCAACCTGTTGCAGAAGCAAGCCCTGCGTGGAGTTTGAGTTTTTTTTCATCGCCTTCTCGTAAAGGCTAGGCCAGACAGGTAAATTTTGCATTAGGTGTGGTTCAGCGCACAGAAACCTGTAACACAACCTTGCAAAGCAGTCACAATCTCCAGCTGTGTTCTCTCCGTCCATTTTAAACTCGAAACTCCCCAAACAAACCCTGTATGAAAACCCGCTGACAGAAACCGAGCAGCTCTCTGAAGAGCTCCTTTTTCTGGCTCTGCAGATGCTCTGCTTTTCCACATGAAAACAGGCAGCCTTCTGCAGCTGGTTACCTGGGGTCTTGCGACCTTCTTCTGAGAAAAGTCCGAGCACCGTTTGCCATGACTTTTCTTCCCAGTTCTGTTAGAGTGGGTGGTGTGCTGTCTCAGGGGTGCTTCGTACCATACGTAGTCAGGTGTAATTAAGCAGGTTCCTGAAGGAGTAACTTCGTGTCGCAGTTGTATAAAGGCCACCTAGGAGCTGGAGGGCACCACGGCAATAAAACGAATCCAGCTGTGCCAGTAAGTGATAAAAAGGTTGGGATCTGTGAGGCCACTTGAGGAAACGTCTGCTTTAAAGTGAACCACTTAGTTTCACACAGATTTGCTTGTGCTTGGAGGAGAGAAGGAGCGGCGTTATCCAGGTTTATAGGAAAGAACTACATGCTTTCAGAGTCGAAGATTTTACTTTTTTTTTTCTCTTCCCCAACAGAGCTCCTGAAATCATACTGGGTTTACCGTTCTGTGAAGCTATTGACATGTGGTCGCTGGGCTGTGTGATAGCTGAGCTGTTTCTAGGCTGGCCTCTGTATCCAGGAGCATCTGAGTATGATCAGGTGAGAGTGCGTGGCGGACGTGAGGATGTTCAAATGAAATCGCAAAGATCTGTGTCCAGACGCTCCGAACTCAATGTATCCTGTGTCAAATTTAATCTAGTGTAAATTGGTGTTGTCTGTCATCTTAAGTTCATTTTCTTTTCGTGGTGTTCCCATTGCCTGTCTGTCCCTGTTGTTGTACAGGAGAGCATGGAGTTCTGTGTGTTTTACCTTGAGTTGAATGTAGTCATCCAATATAGAGAGTCAATTTACAGTTAACCCCCTGGCTTCCAAACCCAGAAGCTGTTGAAATACCTCCCTGTCAAAACAGAAGTGAGGTGTGTGTTCTGACTTGAAACACCCTCTGTAATTTCACCATGAGGGCAGTTTTTCCATGTGGGGACAGAGCAAGCCTATCATTCCTGTCCTGTTAATACCTCCAGCAGCCCTCATTTTTAATGCAAAGTGTGGGCCCCTAGCTGTCTCTGAAATAAAAGGGCAAGAGTCTGAAAAGGCATCTTGAACTAATTAGTTCTTTCCGTGGATACTTGGCATTATTACCTGGGCTAGTCAGTTGCCTATAAAAGGACAAAAAGTCTATATGAGAGGGTTTTTGAGGGTAACTTTTCCACTGTGGTTTTTATGGTGGTACCTTGTTACAATGCTTGGTATAGTTTTCCTTATGTGATAAAATACATGAAAACTTACTAAGTTTGAAAACTTGCCTGTGTTACATCTTCCCAGCCCTGTAAATTTCCAAAGGAAGCACAGCGGTACCTTAATGAGCAGAATGAGTTAGAAAATAAGTGAGATACAGCATGGTGGTTTCCTTGCACACTGGGTTTTGTGCAGTTCTGAGAACCTTATCTAGTCATGTAGGTGGGTGGGGAGGAGGTGCTTTTTCCATTGCTTAATAGACAGGATTTTGCAGTCCTTCATCAGGCAGCATGAGGTGTGACTTCATGTGGTTGATTTTGATATCTGAATTGCCCTTGAAAAATAGGGATGACTTGCTTTCGTATTTTCTGAGACTCTGCCGCAGCAAGTAAAAGCTCAGGCAGAACTTGTGAGAGGACCTCTCCAGGAATGAGTTCACGGGCTGGGATGGGATTTACAATTATTTTTTAAACACCCTGTGGCTGTAAAGCAAGAGTTATGTCTCATGAAAATAGCAGAACTCTTAGCTCAGCTATTGAGTAGATACAAAAAATACTCACCTGCAGACACTTCAGATCCACGCTGGCATAAATGAAAAGTGAGTCAATAAATTCATGTGGATCACAAGCTGTAACAGCGAGGTAAGTGCCCTGCAATGTTCAGCTCTTTCGTTACAGTGGCATAGCAGGAGTTTTGCAAATGAGAAATGAGACGTGCTAAAGGACCTGTAATTGATAATTCAAACAAAGCCCAGTTATCTTAACACTGTATTTCCAGTCCTCATTTTATGACTTATCAGGGATTTTTTCTTAAACTTTTAAATAGACTCCTTTGAGGGGAGAGTCATGACAAAGGTGATGTCACGTTTCTCGCTGTACATCTTGAGAGCAAATAGCATTAGCAGTTGGGCAACATTTGGAATACTTTAAAAAGCTGATTATTGTGCTTTTTCATAACTTGCTATTTTCTTTCCTTTTGAGCATACCTTTTTATTTATTAGCTCTTTACCAGTGTCTTACTGATACTGTCACAACTATTCAGGTGCATTTTCCAAAATTCTGAGCTGTTTTTTTTGTTACATGTAAAGTATATTAAATATTTTTGAGGATGTAAGAATCTGAGATTGTACTAGAGGTTTGGTCTTGCTTTCTTGGTCGGCGAGAGCTTTCCCATGACGTTATTCTCAAATGGCGTGCTTAGAGTGTACGTGGCCAGTCAGAGCAATGTTGCTTGGATTCTTATACCTTTAATTATATATACATACGTGATAACTTCTGTGGTACTTTTTCTCTCAAAATGTGTCCTTCTTACATTGCTGATACTAAAGACTATTGGTGTTACTTCATCCATGTCTGCTCGCATATATATATATATATATATATATACTTGGGCAAAAAATATTTCCATAAAATAAGAAAGATGTATTTAAAACCTAAAATTTCTGCAGATAATATGATTGAAAAAATTAAGTGTCCTTATAAATACTTCAGATAGTCCCTTTAATTTTGCAGTTTGCAGTTTCAGTTATCTGGGCATTCTTTATTGACAGGTTCTTTTCTATTCCCTGTGAACAAATGCGATTGATAATTACTCCATTAGCTGTGAGTTCTTTATATTGGGAGTCCTCATTCTTTTAATTTTCTTTTCTAGATTCGTTATATTTCACAAACTCAAGGCCTTCCAGCGGAGTATCTTCTCAGTGCGGGAACGAAAACAAGCAGGTTTTTTAACAGAGATCCAAATTTGGGATACCCACTGTGGAGGCTAAAGGTTTGTCTGTCTTTTTAATTCCCAATTCTGTTTTGTTCATTGAGGACTTGACGTAAATTCACACTTAGTTTTAGTGTGCTGTGAAAACATTCTGAGTGAAGATTGGATTTGAAATGCCATTCAGATATATATTTGTGTATTTCATTTCAGAAACTGCACAGACCTCCTGGTACTCAGCTAACAATAGCAGCTGTGCGTGATAGTACCAGCAAAGAGTGGGTGTTAAAGTAATTGCGATAATGGTTACTTATTATGGCCAGCTCAGTCTTGGTGAAGTATGTCATCTTGTTGTTGTCTCCTGACAATACAAAGAGTAAAACAGAGAGTATTTCATGATGGTGTTTGTTAGTTTAGCAGAAGTCTATTTGTGTATTGGCAAAAGACAGGAAAGAATCAGATGTACACTTCATTTGCCTTTAAAGCCAGGCAGCAAAAGGAAGGCGATTTTACCTTTCTTCTTTGCAAGAGAGGGATTAAAAATATTTATAGCCTCTTCTCTTCCTAAATCAGAAATCTTCAGTTCTTCTGGCATTAGCACTACCTAACGAAGCCTTGAAGTGAAGTCATCCTGTTGTTAATTCAGCTTTGCAATGAATCATGTTTCCAGTTGAGGAAATGAGAACCCATGGCTGTTTTGGTTTGGCCTACTGGCATGTCGTTTGTCTTCAAGCAGGCAAAAGCTCACCTGGCTCAGCTCTTTTCTTGCTGCTTTTTCTTTATCAATATGCGATATCTCAGTTTATATTAACACATGCTTTCTTTTATAGACCCCAGAAGAACATGAGTTGGAGACAGGAATAAAATCAAAAGAAGCTCGGAAATATATATTCAACTGTTTGGATGATATGGCGCAGGTGTGTGGAGGTCTCGTAACACACAGATAACTATCACATTAATTACATCCATTATTGGGATCTCTAAAAATGAGGCTCCTGTACTGGAGCGGTCCTCTTCCACAGGCTGTAGAGAACACTGATGTAGCTTTGCCGTGGTGCCAGTTTGCATCAGGAATCACTGTATTAAAGATCAAAATGTTAATTATGAAGCTGTTAGAAATTTGTTGTTTTTTCTTAGGCCTTGGTCCGGTAGATGCAGCAAGTGTGCTTAGCCTGTTATCACTAGAAGTAGTCAGGCAGTGGGAAAGCTAAGCACCTCCAGATGTGTTTATAGGATTAGGCCTCTTATTGGACTTTGGAAATGTTTTCTATTTTTTCATTCTATTTTCAGAGGTAAAATGAAGGAATATCTGAATGCTTTTAATATCATGAGGCCTTGAATCTTAAATACGTTGGTCTCAATTTTCTGTTGCTTTCGTAGCTGTTACCATCACTTTACACCTCTACAGAGAATGTAGAATCCTGCCATTCTGATCTGCTCGCCCCTTATAGCCCCACACAAAAGTTGAGGGCACAAAAGATTGCCAGGCAGTGGAGAATGAAGCCTGGTTGATATCTATTGAACAGGCCAACTTCACGTTGAGATGGGAATCCCATGTGTAGGTTTGACTTCCTTTTATAGGATGAGCAAGGGAGAGGCGGTGTGTTAGCACTGTAGCACCTAAAATTAAGCTGGCTAAGAGACAGAAATGCTTAGTAAATATTTCTGCGTGATGTGAAATTACTGAATTGTTAGGTAACAATTAATTTGATGGGATTGATCGATTGTTTGTGTGAACTACTCTCATTTTATTTTCAAGGTGAATATGTCTACAGACTTAGAAGGGACTGACATGTTGGCAGAGAAGGCTGACCGAAGGGAATATATTGATTTGTTGAAGAAAATGTTGACAATTGATGCAGATAAGAGAATTACTCCACTGAAGACTTTGAACCATCCATTTGTTACAATGGCACATCTACTGGATTTCCCACACAGTAATCAGTAGGCTTCCTTAGATTTCTTGTTTTGTTTCAGGAGGACTTACTGGAAACACAGAATAGCACTTTTCTGCTTTCTGTCAGTGCTGTTTTCTGCAGTTTCTGGCTGTTCTGAAAATAGCAATGGCATGTATAAGGAATGGAATGTTCATAAGCTTCCTTTTCATGTTTTAGAACATTCTTTGTTGGTTTAAAAAAAAAAACAAAAGAGCCTAAACCTAAAGGCATGTGCATAAAGTTGGGAATCTGTCATGTGTCTTGTACTGTTTTTACATATCTGATATTTTCCTTCTGTTATTCTGTTTCAGTGTGAAATCTTGCTTTCAGAATATGGAGATCTGCAAACGAAGAGTTAATATGTATGATACAGTGAATCAGATTAAGAGCCCATTCACAACTCATGTTGCTCCTAATACAAGCACAAATCTGACAATGAGCTTTAACAACCAGCTCAATACCGTACACAATCAGGTATAGCATCTTTTAGCTGTTTTATACTAATCAAAGAAATGGAGTAGTCTAATTTTGTGCCTTCAGGCCAAATCCTGTTCTGCAAAATACTGTATTTAAATTGCTCTCCAGAATTTGTAGTCTTGCCTTGAAATTTGATTTTCCCAAACTCAGGCCAAGCCCGTCTCTTTACTTCACCTAATCATATTTGCCTGTCAGTTCAGGAACCTAAGTAAAGTTGATGCAATTCATGTTTTTTCTCCTATGTTGTCTTATATCTTTTACCTGAAACCTTTTCCTGGTCCTTTCTTCATAGTATAATACTCATGGTTCCTGTTGTTTGTTTTATAACAAGTACGAGTGATAAATCTGACTTTTTTTTTTTTTTCCCTAGGCCAGTGTATTGGCTTCCAATTCTACTGCTGCTGCTACTCTTTCCCTGGCAAACTCGGACGTCTCACTGCTAAACTATCAGTCTGCTCTGTATCCATCATCTGCAGCACCAGTTGCAGGAGTGGCCCAACAGAGTGTTTCCTTGCAACCTGGAACCACCCAGATCTGCACGCAGACTGACCCATTCCAGCAAACGTTCATTGTTTGTCCCCCTGCTTTTCAAAGTAAGCGGGAAAAACCCTTTGTGTGGTACTGTGGTTTCAGTTAGGTAGAAACGAGAAGCTGCAATTTGCACTAAATTGAGAAACTACAGAAGACCACTCTGTGCATGTCACACAGTGCTCTTGCATCAGATGTAGTGCAGAATCAGGTCAGACGTGTAGACAATTTGGTTCTCTTCCAGGTCATGCTTGAACAGGTGACGGTATCTTGCCTGCCTGGGTTGCAGTCTTCATCTGGTTGCCGAACCAGTTTTTCCCCCCAAACTGAACACAACAGCATTCCACAGAAAGCAGTGAACAGAGGAGCCAGCCCTATCCGAAAATAAGAAAGTGTGGTGCTATGTTTTGTATGTCAGGAGGGAATATCTGGTCTTTGAGTCTCGGTTCACAAGCACGGATGCAGCTGTGTTGTTTGCTAGCAACGAATTGTCACAGGTTGCAAATATTTGCACAGGCATAGCTTTGTTAATCCTGAAAGTTCTCTATTTATGCTTATTTCTGGATTGTGTTAGTATGGAGGGTTATATATGAAATGGGAACTGATCGTGTAAGGTTTGAACTTTGAACTTAGTCTCAAGCAACATAGAATTAGATGTCTGTGTTCTCTCTGTTTCTGGAAACAAGACTCTGGACTTCAACAGAGCCAAGCTTTTGGGGACTGGTTGCCCATCGTTGCCCTTTGGCGTACCAGGACTGCAGAAGTATTTACTTCAGCTGGTGTTCTATTAGTACGCTTTTGTCAAAGGGAACAGCTTTTCTGTCTCTTCATCTGACCCTGTGTTCTGCCCTTACCTGGTAGGAATTTGATTTTGGAAAGAAACTAAAAAAAAAAAAGAACAATAAAGCAGCTTAGCGATGACGTATTCTTGTCCTCCGCAGCCGGACTTCAGGCAACTACAAAGCATTCTGGGTTCCCAGTAAGGATGGAAAATGCTGTCCCAATTGTACCACAAGCACCTGCAGCACAGCCACTGCAGATCCAGTCTGGAGTTCTCACACAGGTAAAAAAACAGAAACAAAAAACCCAACAATCCCCCCCTAGAGTTAACTGCAATTCCTACCACCGTCCAGGAGAACCTGACTGCCCCTCCGGTGCTGGGGTGACCGCAGGGGGTTCTCGGAACACTCTGAAAGGTTAAGTGCAGATCACTTCTAAGACAGTGTTTTCTTGTTTTGTTTTGTTTTTCTGGAATATCTAAAGGCTAAACTATTTTATGTCTTGTGCCACCCTGGTTTTAGGAGTTTGATTTAATAATGGGAATAAATATGTAGTTTTCAGCTGCTAAAAACAGGCTGTATTTTTTCACGGGTGTACACTGCCTTGTAGGTAGTGGTGTACGTTTTTGCCTACACTTTAAAAATGTGGCAGCAAATTTTAGAAGAAATCATTTCTGTGAGAAGCGAGATCCCAGTAAACAGAAGTGGCAACACAGATCACTCACGTTAGAATTTCATTTTTAAATCAATAAAATTATTTCTGAATCCTTCTCAACTAGTTACATTGTTAGTGTGAATTGATGTGTGGCAATGACATCCCGATTTCTGTTGTTTGCAGTTTAAACAATATGCGATAGCAAAATTCACAAATAATTCTAAAAAAGGATATTTTAGCCATTAGTAATGTGTCGTGAATGAAAACAATTTTTATTTCCAAAAAGTAATGCTTTAATATATAGCGAGTGCCCAGTGAGTCGCAGGTTTTATTCACTGAAAAAATTGTAATTGCCTTTATAATTAAGTGCACTTTTATTTATTTGCATAGTTTTAGTTTCTGCTGACATTAACACATACTTTATTAGTTTTACTCTCCAGGCAGAATGTTGTACTTACTGACCTACTTGTAGAGGAGTAGTTTTTAGATTGTTCGGTCCAAATAATTTTGGTGGTATTCTGTGATCTGTGGTTTGTTTAGCATAATTATACAGGTAACGGTATCCAAAAAGCAGAATACGCTTGAAGGAGGCCCACCTGAATCCAAACCCTGCTTTTCCTGCAAACTGTGCAAACTGTACTCTAAGAATCTAGATGTAATTAGACATTTGAGGGACTAACATGTGTCTTGGTAGTTTCATCACAGATAACTTTGCTCTTCCATGATACAAAAGACCTACCGTGCCTTCTATTAAATCCCTGAGTTTATCTTTTTCCGAGAGTACCGTATGTGGATGTGGAGGTACGATAGTAAATGCTGTGTCCTGCTAGGGGTGCCGTTTGTGTTATGGCTTAGTGCAGCGTATGTAGTGTAACTTGCTCTCTGGGACCCACTAAAGTACCAATAGCTGAACACTATCTCATTTTTACCTTTTTAACTGTGTCATCGGAGAGATCCTGTTCCCAGATTCCCTGTTCCTTGTGTTCCCCTCAGGGAACTGCTTAGGGGAACATGCCCGGAGGGCCTGGGTGTTGGTTTCGCTGCATCCGTTACAGTTCTGGAGTCTGCTCAAGCACCATAGAATGCCAGTGAGGTGAAACCTTTTCTGGCCCTATTGCTGAACCCACTTATCCTGCCTCAGTACGTGTGTTTCACTCACTGCCTGATCTACATTTCAGGGAAGCTGTACTCCACTAATGGTAGCAACTCTTCATCCTCAAGTAGCCACCATCACGCCGCAGTATGCGGTCCCCTTTACTCTGAACTGCGCAGCCGGCCGGCCAGCGCTAGTAGAACAGACGGCTGCAGTACTGGTAATTGCCTCCCTTGATTGTGTTCACTAACTGAGTTTTTGTTTTAACTTAGACTTGCAGAGGGCATGGAAGCATGTGCCATCTTGTGGCTGTGTTCTTGCTACATCTTAATGTCTCGTTGTTTTCCTCCCCAACATTGCTGAAGCACTGTCTGACTCTGACGTTTAGTGTGGCTCTGTAAAGAATCCAGATCCATTGACTATGACTTTTTACTAGCCTAGTATTATAAAGCTCTTCTACGCTATACTATAGAAGAGTTATAATTGTTCCTGTTCTTCGCTTACTATCCTATCTTTGCCTTTTGATTGTTGAATACAAAGGAATCAGTCTTTAGCTTGACTCTGCTACAGGTACCTGGATGGCCAGAATTTGAACTACTTGGCAAGTTAGCTACATATTTTGTTTTCAACACGTGTAAAGCTGCTTTGCATGTAGAAATGTTTCAGGTCATTAAGCACAGGCTAAAATCTCTAATGACAGCAAATTCTTTAACGTATTGCTTTAGCAGTCGATTTCTCTTAACCTCTGTTGAACATTGACAATAATTTTCTGGCCTTTTGTTATTTATAGCCAATCGCAGGTAGCTTGCTTCATCCAGATAAAGATACTGTTCTTCACAGATACTTTCAGTTCCTATGTATTTCTTGGTTGAAATTAAAGGTGAGCTCTAGTATCCAAAACGGCAATAGCTAGCTTTTAGGCTATTTGGAACAATTTTTAAAAAGGATGGGGGAAGGGAATAAACACACCTTTAAGAAGCGTACATTTTCAAAATTGTCCTCTTCTGTATTCGTTTGGCACCTGCATCAGAACAACTTTGCAAGTGCCACAAAGAAGTCATTGTAAAACTCCAGAATCAGATCAGTGAAGCTTATGAAAACATTGCAGTGCACTTAAGCGCTGGTATCCTCACATGTCTTTCAAAGCACATTCCATTATGTGAACCATGTTGTTTCTTGTGGCTTCAAAGTGGTAGTCTGAGTGTCATTTCTTCCAAGAGGGAGACCTCTGCTGAAGTGGAATTTGCTCGAGTCATACCTGTACTGAAATTAAAACCCACTCATTTGAGTTCTTCTGAACCAAGTGAGCTGCTCCCTGTTTCTGAGGATGGGAAGGCAGGAGAGTGGGCTTCTCCTGGGTCACGGCTCTCAGCTGAGCAGACCCAGGGATGTGTCTCCTTTCCTCCTCTTGAATTGCGATTGCTGAAAGGCTGCAATCTAGGCTGTGAAAACAGCAAGGGGTGACTGTAGCAGAGCTTGGGACACAAGTGAGTTGTTAGTGATGCTTTCAAAAGTGTATTTGGGCTTTTGATTCAACAGGCAAATTCTATTCTCCTGTGTGTGTGCAGTGGACTTGGCATTCAACTCCCCTGTACAGCAGTGGAGATCAGAGCCAGCTGTCTCCAGACTATGAGCCTGGATTCTGAGTTTCTCTGGAGGACTTCACTATTTCTGTTTGGATTCTGGGAGCCTTTGGCGTGAATTTGCTCACCTTTAGTGCTTCCGACACTTCTCCCTTGCTGCTTCCCCTGAGTTTGCATTAGCCATTTGCTAAGCTTTGCATATTTTTGTCCTTCCTCTGTCAAAACAGTTCGTCGCTTGGAAGGCCCGATTTCTGCCTCTCATTGGGAATTTATATCTTGCTGTATTAAACTCTCTGCTTTGTCTTGTGCAGGTGTTGGCTTTTGGAAAGACGCATGGTGTGACTTTTAACACATTTCTCTTTTTTTTTTTAATATTATTATTATTATTATTGTATTCTGCTTATGTTGGCAGAGGTTTTAGCAGTTCTCTGCTTTGAAGGCTTCTTGTTTGGAACCAGTATTTGTAATAAGTGGATCTGTTACTTGCAGAAATATTCTATGTAAAACAGCAGGTGTTTATGGTTTTGCAGTTTAAACTGCAAGAAAGAGAGCCATATATTTTCAAAATCATAGAAATATTGTACTGCCAAATCTATTTTGTTTTTTGTTTGGTATTTTCCCCAGAAAAAACTGCATTTTGTCAATTGGGACAGGAACATTAATAATATTAATGAACTGAAAATATCTTCACGTATCTCCCTTGTAACTAGATGTTTCTCTCAGTGTGTCTTTTCTTAAATACTTTTGTTGAGGTGGAGTGAATTTCCACAATAATAGCACTGTCTCAGCTCTCTCAGTGTGAGCCCTGTGAGGCAGAAAACCAGAAAGGACCAAATTGGCTTCATATTTTGGAATCCTTCAGCAGAGCAGTGTGCAGAAGCTTACATGCCGAAAGAGTCCTGGCCACTCATGCTGCACCTGGCAGTACAATATCTGGCTGCGTTAACGCTCTTTTCCCCAGGTGACATCTGTGATACAAAAGGTTAGCAAAGTGTCCGGGGAAGCTTGTTTCTCTGGCTTTCTTATTCTCTTACTGTACTGAGACCTTTTGAGAAAGTGCAATGATGTGCCGTTATCTCTGCAAGCTAACAATCTACACGAGTGCATTTATTGCTTGGAACAAATCTCTCTCTCTCTCCACTGGTAGGAACTGAAATCTAGTGAGCCTGTGTATCTGTTTGTTGTTTTGCAGCAGGCCTGGCCTGGGGGAACCCAGCAGATACTGCTTCCTTCCACCTGGCAGCAGCTCCCAGGGGTTGCTTTGCACAACTCTGTTCAGCCAGCGGCTGTGATTCCGGAGACGATTGGCGGCAGCCAGCAATTAGCTGACTGGAGGTAGGGATTGCACAGGGTCCGACTCCGTGCCAAATGGGAATACGTGCCATCGCAGCACTGCCTGCAGTGCACAGAATTTCTCCCTTCCCTTCAAAATCACGGAGGGGCTCGGTGCAGCTTGCTGTGCTTGCAGTGTACTCATGGGATTTGGGTCTTTTTCTTTTTTTTTTCCCCTGCCCCAGGAACGCACATTCCCATGGAAATCAGTATAGCACTCTCATGCAACAGCCATCACTACTGACCAACCATGTGACATTAGCTACCGCGCAGCCTCTGAACGTTGGAGTTGCTCATGTTGTTAGGCAGCAGCAAAGCAGCAATGTTCCAGCAAAGAAGAACAAGCAGCCAGCACCAAACGCAGCCAAGTAAGGCTTCCTTTCCCAGCCCGAGAAAGACCGTGGGTGTGTTTGTGGAGGTTGCCTTTATGGTGTGAAAAACTGGTCTTCTGATCACAGAGGCGTTGTCTGTGTAACTTTTTAATGTGCTAGAGTTGCTTTTAAAGATGCCTCAGAAGAAGTCTCTGTACTGTAGTCACTGATATGTCATATTAATTTCAGTGAGGGTGGAAGGAACATGGTCGACCAAGTGCTTTGCTTTACTGGTCGAAGGAGGGTTTTACACATTCAGGGTGTGTTGGTGCCATAGCAATACCAGTGACAGAACTGGCATCTGTCTAGCAAGGGGTAGCAGGTTTCTGGCAGTGTTCAGATTAATCAGTCCAGAGCATCACTGTGTGCATTGGTCCCTTCTGGGATGCGTCCTATGGCGCTCTCCTGTATGAGTGACTGCACTGAGGTTCTCTTCGTGTTTTTCAAGATGTTTCTTCTTGTGTGTGTGCTCCAGCCTGCTGGAGCCTGGCTCTTCTTAATGCTGGTGCTGGTTTGTCCCAGCCTGCTGACACGTAGCTGAATACTGCTTTGGTTTTCCTTCAGGCCCAGCTCAACTCTAGAGTCTGTGCCCTCCCAAGTTTACTCGCTCATTGGGAGCAGTCCTCTGCGCTCCACCTCCTCCTCTTCCAACGTGCTCGTCCCAGTGCAGGAGCAGCACCAGCCCATTGTGATCCCAGACACTCCAAGCCCACCCGTCAGTGTCATCACCATTCGCAGCGACACTGATGAGGAAGAGGACAGCAAATACAAACCTGCCAGGTAGGAGGTTCATTTAGGCAGCCAGTACTGATTTGTCCTGAGCTCAGCCCAAGCATCAAGGAGAGTGGAGAACACTACATGCAAAGCCCTGGCTAGGCTAAGCAGTACTGCATAAGACAGAAAATTCTGCGTCATGTCCGCTGTGCTGTTTGTGTCCCTAGTTAATCAGAATTTCATCTGACAAGGAGGGAGGGTATGAGATCCCAGAGGGAGATCTCCTGTATCTTGTGGTAAAAGCTAGAATGTTTCCCACCTGTTTTGTTTGTTTGTTTTTTTTCTCTTCCCCCTGCAGTTTGGGTATGAAGCAGAGATCCAATGTCATCAGCTACGTTACTGTTAATGACTCCCCTGATTCCGACTCCTCCCTGAGCAGCCCCTATGCCACAGACCCGCTTTCCTCTCTCAGGAGTACAGGCGGTGCCCTGGAGCTGCCGAGCAGAGGAGCGGCTGACAGCTCCAGCTCTCGGACTATCATTGTGCCACCACTGAAAACACAGCTCAATGACTGCATTGTAGCTACCCAAGCTTCAGGTGGGTATGCTCTCATACGTTACTGTGCTCAGCAATTTTTGCCAAGGCTCAGATGCTGTCTTATCCCTGACAGCTTTGTCCTCACAGTTTTGGACTATCTGCGTTGGGTCTTCAGCAGCTTTAGATTTCACAGCTGCTGTTCTGAGAGTGCAAGCCTTGGTCTGGTTTCGGTTTCACTGATAGATTTACCTTTCATATAGGTTTGGCTGCATTGAGAAAGATCTGTAAAAATTCCCAATGATTTCTTGTACAATCAGATTTTAAATCATAATTGAAGAAAAGGCTCTGTTACAGAAATAGTCCTGTGTGTTCTTTGGTTACCTAAGCTGGTTATCACAGCGCATGGCGTGTGAAAGGGAAAAATGGACTAAGGTTTTGAAATCTTTCAGGCATCCTGAGCAGCACCAGTAAGACCAAGCCAGTGGCCTCTGTGAGCGGGCAGTCGTCAGGATGCTGTATAACACCTACTGGGTACCGCTCACATCGCGTGGTAGCAAACGGTGTGCAGCCTCTCAATCTCAGCCAGGTAAGCGCTGCGTGACTTTGGCTGACCTTTGAACACGATGCTTTAGAATTGCTTTAGAAACATTATGTTGTATCGCAGGGAGAATGGCTTGGTTGCAAGAGGATCAATAGCTGCTACCTCATTAATTGTTTGAAGCTGATTCTGTCCTGTGGCCATACAGGGTAGGGTAAACCCTGTAGGGAGTATCGGTGAAGTTTCTCAAAGCAAAGAATTTGTTACTGTGCCAGAGGGCAGGAGAAGGAAGCATGGTTATGTCCATACTCTCTCCTTGTGCTCCTCGTCACACGTGTCTTGCAGTGAGTCATTCCTGCCACTCAGGTGGGAGAGCGACACCAGGATCCAGCTGTTGAATTAGAGTAGTGTCGAAGGCACTCAACAGTATGAGGAGATTCTTTTGTTCTTTACCTTCCTTCTCTAGATCTCACAAAGGCCCAACCAGGAGATTAAGGCTGGACCTTGTCTCTCAGACTAACAATTAGCACCTGACTTCCCTTGAAACTTTTAGAGACTGGTTTCACTTCAATTTGCATCACCACTCTTGATGTTTGAGTCAAGCTGCAGTAGCCTTTCAGAAGAGAGGAAGCGTTACACCTCCAGTTCATTTCTGGCACGGGGACAAGAGAGGCTTTGTTGTGCTAAAATGGAGGGGCCCTGCTGCCGCTCTCGCTGATGTGCAGAAGAACAGATGTGTGAGGAGTTCAAGGGCTGGGTCAGTCTTAGGACCTGCCTGGACTTGTACAGCTATGTATTGTGGTACCCCAGGTGTGGCAGTTTGATCCCATTGTAGAGGAAAAGTGTAACCTTTGTCTCGGTGGAACTGCAGTAACCCTTCTCAAATGTATGTGAGGGTTTCACAGAGCTGGGAAGGGAGGATCTGCAGAAGCGCCAGTCCCGCAGCTAGAGCGGAGGTGTTGATCGGGAGGCTCTGGCTGACCCTTCCTGGCTCGCCTCCTGCCCACTGCACTTTTCCCTGAGGAGAGCCGCTAACCTTATTTACTTCTTCTCCTTGCAGAACCAGCAAACAACAGTGCTGGCCTCACAGGAGAGAAGTGGAAATGCTGTTCCACGTAGGCAGCAAGCTTATGTGGCACCCCTCACGTCAACTATTTCTCAGGCTCCCTACACGTTTCAGCACAGCAGCCCAGTGCATCCCCACCTGGCAGCAGCAACGGCAAATGCCCACCTGTCCAGCCAGCCGCACATGTACACTTACGCTCCAACCACTGCTGCAACGCTGGGCTCCACCACCTCCATCGCCCACCTCTTCTCCCCTCAGGGCTCTTCGCGGCACACCACGTACGCTGCCCACCCTAGCACACTTGTCCACCAGGTCCCTGTGAGTGTTGGTCCAAGTCTGCTGACTTCTGCAAATGTTCCGCCTGCCCAGTACCAACACCAGTTTGCTCCCCAGTCCTATATTGGTGCTTCCAGAGGATCTGCTATTTACACTGGATATCCGCTGAGCCCTACAAAGATCAACCAGTACTCATACTTGTAGTTCCTAGTAAAGCACTGTCCAGCAATAGGCCTGAGAGATTGGAGAAGGATTTCAGGTGAACCTTTACCTGGTAATGACTGCCTGGTTTTTGTTTCTCCCTGATCTGGTTGTATGTTGTTCAAAAATGTCTCTAGTGAGTTCAGTCACTAACTGAGCAGCATGCTTTGTTACCAGTACGAGGGTCACTAATTAAGTTTTTAAAATTTTACTTACTTTTTATAGATGCTTTTAAAAAGTTCATGGTCACATTTATTTAAAATTGTTCTGTTGTGCTAATCAAAAGGGGAAAGAAAATCAGTGTCTTGGAAGACAGATCCTGATGACTTTTTTAACTTGTATAACTTAAACAAGAAGACTAGCAGGTTATATTTTAGCAGCTTGCACAAATCCATGTTGCCACTAAAAATGTAATGCACGTTTATCTCATTATGTTGCTGGGGCAGTTTTAAAATCAAGTTTAAGATTTTAACATTTGTTCTCTAATTCACTTTGTCTCTAACAAATTGCTGGTTCTGCAAAAGCCATTACATCTCCGTATGCGTTACTGTCAAAGATTTTGTTTACTTCTCTGCTTTGTTTAAGGACTGGTAGAGGCAGCTGCCTCGTACTAGCAACATTATGTATTCAGGAGTCGGCGTAAACCCTGAAATCTGTTTTGTTTTCTTGAAAATTCTGTGTCTCCATAACACAGCTGAATTTTTATTGCGTTCACTGCAGAATTCTTCTAAGTTTTTCAAACCGTATTCGAGATCTCACTGTGTAACAGAACTCAGCAGCTTTGTCAGGATGCTGTAGTCTTCAGCTGAGAATGAATAGTGCAGCATTGCTCTAAAATTTGGTTTCTGCAACTTGTTAGATGCTGGCCCTATAACGGAGCTGGATTCCTT
This sequence comes from Platalea leucorodia, assembly GCF_965183815.1. NCBI lineage: Eukaryota > Metazoa > Chordata > Aves > Pelecaniformes > Threskiornithidae > Platalea > Platalea leucorodia. The sequence goes on from NC_138841.1 coordinate 4,783,460, forward strand.
CACAGAAGCACAGGGCTTTTCTTTGTTCTGTTTTTCTTAATATTTTTCCTCACATGATTCATTTAGGAGGGAGTCGAATTTGAAATACAATGAAACATCACTGTATTGATGTGTACAGCTTTTTATACTCCTGTGAGCGTATCCTCCTGGATATGTCAACAGCTACTTTAAAGCGCTCTTAATAAGACTTGTATACAGTACATGCATGTAGGAATCGCAAAAAAAAAAAAGAGAGAAAGAAAAAGAAAAAAAGGAAAAAAAAAATCCAGATTTTAAAGTTTATTACTGAATTTAAAACTATTTTAGAAGTTTTGTATTGGTGGTGTTTTAATATTTTACATAAAATGAAATATGTACATATTGATTAGAAAAATATAACAAGCAAAACTTCCTGCTAACCCCAAATGTTCTGTCTTTGTAATCAAAATGTGTAGTGATTATACTTGAACTCTGTACTTAGTGTTTGTCTAATTCTTAAACGTTCCTGGGGATGGAGTTGATGTATCCTTTGTATTTAAACCAAAATGAATTGATTCATGTTGGAATGTATGTGATATAATGCAATGGTTAGAGCTCATCACTGTAGCACTGAGAGAGGAGTAGAGCTTCACGAGAGGAAAGGATACCTTCTGATTTGTTTTGCACAGGTATGTGTGATGAAGAGTTGTTTGGTGTGTCCCCTTATTGTAGTGCCTTAAATGATGATGTAGTGTGACTAGAGTTTACAGTGAGCTTGCCTTATGAGGGACCAGCAAGCCCCCGTCGAATTGAAGCAATTCACTAAGCTTATCACAGCAAGAACAGCAGTATGTCGCGTAGGTGCATTGTTCTCAGTTTTAATGCTATCATAAACAGCTACATTTTTGTTGGGAGTGAAGCGATGTTTCCTTAAAGCTTTTCCTTGAAATGGCACATGTACTGTTAGATGTCTGTCAGTGCATTTCGAATAAGGTAGTGCTGGGAATGCATTGGAATGTTTAGTCTAATATTGCAGAAGTGATTAAATATGTGCAATCACTTTTTATTAGATTAGTATGGCGTTACCTTCCCCCACGTTAATAGCAGACATTTCTTGTAAAATATTGCTAGCTTGGTGATAGAATATTTATACCAAAGAGAGCCTGCTGTAAAGCACACAATACCATTAAAAAGTTTTGTAATGCTACTGCTAATGTGGCGTTGTTGGGAAGGTCTGTCAGCTGTAGCCCTAGTTAGTGTGCGGAGGAAGTACTCATCTTGGATAATCAGTGCAGTTTTTAAACTACACTTTGTTTTCTTGGGTCCCTTGTACTAGGAATTGTTTCTCATCTTCAGTACGTAGATTAAGTATCTTGTCCAAATGGCTGATCAACTGGCTCGAGCGGTCGTATTACTGCAGCAATAAGAGGTTTTGGTAACCTTGAATCCCAGTTTATGTTCCGTCCCAGTGGAGAAGAGGCCAGTCCTCTGACCGGTATGTGACAAGAAGTGCAAAAGTCATTTCTGAAATTCCACATTATTGATAGAAGAAGGTCTGGACTGACCTGAAATTGGTGAACTGTTCAAGGTTTGGCATCTCTTTCGATAGAGGGATCAAGGACTTTGGAACTGGACGGTAGCATTAGCGACGTTGTTGTTCGGTGTATTTTTAGTCAGAGCACTTCTGCAAGCGTGCGGATAACCAACCGATCTTGCAATTCCTCATCATTGGTGTGAACGATGCTATTTGTTGCTGTAGGCACTTTCTTACTTTTTTCCTTATTACACTGCTTGTGTTCAGTACTTGCCTTGAGATACCTCTTGGGTACAGAGTTGTGCCTTTCCATCGAAAGGCAAAAGAAGCTCCAATTCCTGTTTCAGGAAAACGTTATTCCCTCTTTCACAAATTGTAAAGTGTTTTCCATGAAGTCCTAACAGGAAAAAAGACCTCTAGCAAAATCTGCTAATAATTTTGAGAAGACCTCGCCCACTTCCCCCCCAAAAAAGCAGATTAAAATGACCATTTATCTTTAGAGTCCTTGTTATGTACTGAAACCCAACCAGACGGATTCACAAAGCGTGGTGCCATCTCTTCCACTGTCCCAGTTTCCAAAAGCGTTGGAACACGGAGGACTAGATGGAAATGAGAGGTAAAATGAAATACTCCGTTTAAAACGAGTTGTCGATTACCCCGAAATTCCTCCGTGATACGCAGCATAAACCAAGCAAAGAAAACCCCACCCCGGCAGGGCCGGATTTTCATCCTGGCGCTGGCTTCACCAGTGTGGCGGCTCCCAGTCTGGCCCCAGTATGTGTTGCCCAATTTAAGTATATCGTAGTCTGCTCTAAGGAGATGCCTCCCTTCTTCCCGTGCACATCCAGCCCTCGAATTAGGTCGCAGACTTGACTCTCCTCCTCGTCAGAGCCGCTACACATACTTTGTAAAGAAACGTGCTATCTCTGGGTAGAAATTGGAGTCCTCTTTAATTTTTTTTAAAACTGGTTTGGGATTCACCTTTCGAATATTTGATAACCGTGGTCCCATCTAGGCTCGTCTGTGTGATTCTTGAACTGTTAAATCGGTCGTTCCTCTTCCCTGACCTGTATCCGCAGCCGCGATAGCCACTGCAGAGGCAACTTCTGAGGCTTTCCTGCTTAGCACCTAGTTGATGGGATGCAGTAATTTACCTCTGACTCGGCAATTTCTTTTAGTACATGAAACTAAATTGCTTCTAAATGACAGGATTGGCACAGCCCTGCTTTCTTTTTTATTTAAACTTCTGAATGGTGCCGCATGTCCACATGGTTGTTTGTTGCTAAACTTTATATAATGTGTGATTTCAGATTCAGCTTGAAATATATCTATCTCACTACATGTAGCAGTACATTATATGTAATGTTAGTATTTCTGCTTGAATCCTTGATATTGCAATGGAATTCCTACTTTATTAAATGTATTTGATATGCTAGTTACTGTGTAAAATTTAACTTTCTTTTATGGTTGTGCTCTTCCTTTTTACAAGCCGCTAGATACAGGTAGTTTCTGACAATTACTGATCTATGTTTGTATTGCTGATGTACTTAGGGGGTATGTAAAAATCATTTTAACAAAAGAAATAGATATTTAAAAATTTAATACTAACTATATGGGAAAAGGGTCCATTGTGAAAACATAGTTTATCTTTGGATTCAATGTTTGTCTTTGGTTTTACAAAGTAGCTTGTATTTTAAGTATTTTCTACATAATATGGTAAAAATGTAGAACAATTGCAATGCATCAATAAAAAGGGTTAATTTTCTGTACTCAATTCATTTGCTCACTTGATCTGTTCCAGGGGATGGAAAAGGGGGTTTGGCACATCTGGGATGAAGTTTCACAGGCTGCCCAGGGCAGGGGCTGAGTCCCCGTCCCTGGGGGGATTTAAAAGCCGGGGAGATGTGGTGCGCGGGGACGTGGGTTAGCGGTGGCCTTGGCAGCGCTGGGTTAACGGTTGGACTCGGTGATCTCAAGGGTCTTTTCCAACCTTAACGATTCTGTGATTCTATGATAAATACGAGCACTAACTGATAATCGTTTGCTGCTGACAGCGTGGTGGAACCGTACATTCGGGGTAGCGTGCGATGCGAGGTCCTCAGCAAGCTCGTTTCAGAGCGAAGGCAGCGCGTGTCACGCCGCGCCGGGTAGCGGAGCCGGGCCCCGGCTCGAGCAGGACCCGGACCAGCCCCGGCGAGCTGTGCCGGCTGGGCAGCTGCTCTGCCGCGGCTCGGGGCTCCCGCGGGCTCTGCGGCTGGCAGCGGTGCTCATGGTGGGTAAAGCGGGATCAGGGCTATCTCAAGTGGAAAAAAAACCCTTTCCCATCACCTTGGTTTATGTTCATAGATGCGTTTGACTTTGCGCATCCAGCTTGGGTGCTCTGAGGAGTGCTGAAGGTGGCTGTGCTGCTGTAGAGCCGCCCGTTCTGGTCTGAACCCCGCTTGGGTTAGATGCTGCTGGGGGGTGCCGAAAATAATCTCTCCCTTCTGATCTTGGTGGATGCTTGGATGCCCGGGAAGACTTCAGCGGGAGGCGAGGACGGAGTCCCTCGCCTTCCCAAAACACCCGTGCCACGCCGGCTGATCTGGGCAGCGATGGGGCAGGGAGCGCGGAGGAAGGCTCGGCGTTTGTCCTTCGGGCTTCCCCGGGGAGCGCTTTGAGAGCCTCTGGGCGGGATGGCGGGGGGGACCGCCAGCGAAGAAGGGCTCCTCTCAGATGTCCTCTCCTCGCAGGGGCAGGTGCGGAAGGGAGCGGCTCCCAAGGCCCCCCGCGAGTCCCTGGGTCCTGGGGCACCCCCGCGGCAGCCCAGGCCCTCCCCGGGCCCGGCAGCCTGCGCAGGCTGGACGGAGGGTCCCTGCGTTTGCCCAGAGAGGGGGTTGGGGCGCGTCCGACAGTCTGCAGAGCGCGTCCGACACAGTCTGCAGAGCGCGTCCTGGGGCACGAGGCGCAGGAGAGCGGTGTCAGCCTGAAACTGCTGCAGCGCCGGCGTGGGCTGAGCTCAGTCCATGCTCATGAGTCCATGCTCAGCGCATGGGACGGGCTCAGCCAACCGCCCCAAAAGCACCGAAGGGCCGAGCGCTGCTGTGCTCAGCGTCGCTAACCCGGGCAGGCGGAGGTGCACCCTGGCCTGCGGGTGAGCTGTGTTTTGCTGGCAGCCTGGTTGTCCATCTGTGAGCAACGGCCCAGCGTGAAACGCAGCAGAGAGGTGCTGGGGCTGAGCCCAAACGCTGCCCCAGCGCGGCAGCTTTGTCTGGGGCGCAGCACAGCGCTGTGCAGTCCGGTGGGATGCTGGATGCGGGATGCAGGAGCACTAGATGGCACACTCGCCCCGCACGCAGCACCGCAGCCCTGCGCACCGATGCAGCCGACCCTCAGCCGGGTGCAGATCTGCAGCAGCAGAGCCTGGGAAACCCACGGGCCGTGGCTGGTGCCCCAGCCTGCGCCGGCAGCACCGCCAGGCCTGGTCGCAGGCACAACCGCAGGCCTGGCTGCGTCCTGGGCACAGAGCTGCCGCCTCCATCCGTCAGACTGCAGCCTCCCTCCGTCGCACGGCACCTGGGCCCTGCCCCATCCCTCGGCTGGCACTGGGGTGCAGGAGCTGCTGTGCGGCTCCGCACCGGCACTCGGGCAGCCTCGGGAGCAGGCGCTGAGCAAGCGGCCCCAAACGGCAGCGTGCGGGCAGGGCCGGCGGGGCAGCCCCTGGCTGGCTGCTGGCGGTCGGCCGAGCTGCTGGGCCAGAATGGCTCTGCATGGGGGGAGCCCGCAGGACCCCAGCATCAGGCAGGGGCAGGCAGGAGCTCCCAGCTCAGCAGCCAGGAGAGGGGCTGCCACAGGCCTGGGGGGCTGGTAGCCACGGTGCTGGCCCAGCTTTGACTCCACCAGACGTGGCGGGCGGCCGAGGCAAGCTCAGGCTGGCCATCTGCCTCAGGCATCTCTGCAGATCGGCACGCTGGGAGCCAGGGCTGCGGCTGTGCCCGTGGCTTCACGCCAGGCCCAGCTCGGCCCCACGCTGTCCCGCGGGCTGTCCCCACACTGCGACTCACGCTGTCCCCAGCACCAGAGGACGCGTCCTTCCCTTGCTGCATGGGGCTGCTGCAGCGCTCCCCGCACCCTGCACCCTGCACCCCGCAGCAGCAGCGCGTCCCCAGGCTCCTGCCCCAGCCCCGCAGCTCGCTGACACCGTGCGGGGCCGGTGTGGGCACCCGCCGGGGTGCGAAGGGGTTAAGGCGCCTGGGGCTGGTCTGTGGGGAAGGAGCAGCCTCTCCTCCCCTCTTCACATCTGGATTCAATAAGGGCTGCGAGAGGCCGGAGCATTCCTGAGCACTGAGGTGGAGGCTGTACTCTCCGACAGCCATGGGGCCCTGGCGCTGCCTGCTCCTCCTGCCGCTCCTCGCCGTGGCCCTCCGCGCCCAGCAGCAGCAGTTCATGGAGTACGTGGAGCGGCGCCTCACCCTCCTGGAGGTAGGGGCCCGCACCCCACTTCGCCCCACTTCGCCCCGCTTGGGGCTCCCAGGCCCTTCCTCCCCGGCGGCCGGCGGGGCTGGGAGCAGGCCTGGGGTGAGGAGCAGCCGGGATGGGGGCAGAGCAGAGCTGGCGTGGGGTGCCCAGGGCCCCGCGCAGCCCAGCACCAACATCACAAGCACGGGAGCACAATGGGAACGGGAGAACCGTGGGGCAGGCGGATCGTGGGAGTGGGGGCGTTGTGGGTCTGGGAGCATCGCGGGTGCAGGAGCATGGCAGGATGGGACCCAGAGACACGAGCACCAGGGTTGCAGTGCTGTGTGGCCCCAGGGGCTCCCACAGCCACGCGCGGGCAGTGGGACAGCTGCCGCGGATGGACCGTGAAATGCGGAGACCTCAGTGTCCCCTTGTCCGCCCCAGGAGAGGATCTCGCAGTGGCACGACCAGAGCAGCCGCTACTCCACGGAGCTGCGGGACTTCAAGAACCAGGTGCTGGGGATGCTTGAGACAGCAGAGAAGGAGCGGGAGGCGATGCGGTCGGAGGCAGAGAGCGCAGCGGTGCGCGTGGACCGCCTGGAGCGCGAGGTGGACTACCTGGAGACACAGAACCCCGCACCGCCCTGTGTGGAGGTGGATGAGATGCTGATGGAGAAGCAGGTGGCCACGGCCAAGCAGAGGAAGAACGAGAAGTACACCAAGCTGACAGGTGAGGGGCTACCGTGGGTCCCTGGGGAGATGGTCCTGGGTGCGGGTTTACCCCTGGCCTTCCCAGCCCACCCGGGTCCAAGTCTCTTGCGGCCATGTGCTGTGGCATTGCATCCCAGCAGGGCCTCTCTCGGGTGTCTCTGGCACAAAACCCCACATCCCTGCAGCTGCCAGGGAGCTGCAGCCAAGCCCCAGGCCAGAGCCTTGGGCTTCTCCAAAGCCCTTGGGGCAGGGCTGGGGTGAGGGTGGCCTCGCCTGCCCACCGCACGGGTGCACGAGGGGACTTCTCGATGGCACCAGGGACAGCTCTGCAACCTCTGCGGCGAGTTTGCAAGGCATTGCCTGAGGGCTGGGGTGGGACGCAGCGGGACCTGTGTGACTCCAGCGTGGGGTGGGAGCAGGCCCCGCTGCAGGGCCAGGTGGCTTCCAGGCTTTCACAGCTGCCCCACTCTTGCAGACTGCAGCGACACCATCGCAAGCATCAGAGCCATGAAGATCCTGAAGCGTTTCGGCAGCACTTCAGGGCTCTGGACCAAGGATGCCGCAGGGAACTCTGAGAAGATCTACGTCTTCGACGGCACTGCCAATGACACGGTGTATGTCTTCCCCCGCATGCGGGAGTTCACCCTCTTCTCTGCCACCCGCAAGGCCGCCCGCATCAAGCTGCCCTACCCCTGGGTGGGCACTGGGCACCTTGTCTACAATGGGCACCTCTACTACATCCGTCAGCAGGGCCCCTTCCAGGTGATCAAGTTCAACCTGGCCAACAAGACGGTGGTGGACAGCTCAGTGTTCCCAGCCGAGGAGCAGATCCCTGTCTTTGGGCTCTCCCCCTTCACCTACATCGAGGTGGCGGCAGACGAGGAGGGGCTCTGGGCCATCTACGCCACCAAGGAGGATGAGAAGAACATATGCCTGGCCAAGCTGGACCCCACCTCGCTGGACATCGAGCAGATGTGGGACACGCCGTGCCCGCGGGAGAACGCCGAGGGCGCCTTCGTGGTGTGCGGGGCGCTGCACGTGGTCTACAACACCCGCCTGCCCAGCCGCTCCCGCGTGCAGTGCGTCTTCGACGTCAGCGGCACGCTGGCCCCCGAGGACGCTTCCCTCGTCTACTTCCCCAAGCGCTACGGCTCCCACTCCAGCATGAAGTACAATCCCCGGGAGAGGCAGATCTACGCCTGGGACGACGGCTACCAGATCATCTACCGCATGGAGATGAAGAAGAAGCTGGAGGTCTGAGGGGGCCACGGCAGGGCGTCCCCGCACGTCCGGCCACCCCGCCCGGGCAAGCGCGGCTCTGCCCATCCCGCCCCACGGGGCACAGCCAGCCCCGGCATGGGACGGCATCTCTGCCCGTCTCTCATCACTGTGAAATGATGAAATGCTGGACCCCCGCCCCTGGCCACCCTCCACCCACCGGCACCAGGCCTCCCTGCCCAGGACCGCCCTGCAGAAACCTGGACTAATTTAATGAGGTTTTCTTCTCTGTGATATAATGAATAAATACTATGCAGCGAGCTGCAGGCACCTGCTTGGGGGGAGCGCGGGGCGCTGGGGCCAGGCTGCCAGAGCCACGAGCTCCACATTGCCCCAGAGTCACCCCAAAAGACACTTCCCAAGGGTGGGGTGTCCATGCAGGGCTGGCCAGAGCAGCGAGCGCAGGCGGCTCCTCGGGCTGGGCTGGGGGACTGGGCTGGGGCTTTGGGCAGGGATTTATGTCGGGGCTTTGGGCACGGGTTTTGGGCAGGGATTTAAGCTGGGGCTTCAGGTAGGCTTCTGCTGCAGCAAGGGGACCTCTGAGCCTGGCCAGGGCCAGCCTGTTTTGCATGTACAAAACTGTGAGCAAACAGCAAAATCCCTTAATCTGAGAGGACAACTGGAGATTTTCCTCGCATGCCGGGGAGGCGTCCTAGCCGGCAGGCACCAGATGTTGCTGATTTTCTGAGTTCACTTCTAATGAAGCACAGCCATCTTCCCCCTGCAGCCGCAGGATTGCCACAAACCCTTTATGTAAGGCCCTGAGTCCCCCGAGCCCCCTCCCGTCCCTGTTTCACCGGCGCCAAGTCCCCGCACGGCCCCACGGCAGCAGCGCCCCAGAGGAGATGGGGCAGGACAGGGCAGGTGCTGGGAGCCCCCCGGGATGGCCGCTGCAGCACTGCCGGGGCTCGAGACCCCCATCCTGGGAGCGCATCCTTCCAGTCCCTCTCGCGTCACCCAGCAGTGACTGACCCACGCACTGCCACTTGCACCGCACCCTGAAGGGCGCAGGATTTGGCCCATTTCTGGCCAGAGATGCCGTGTCCCCCTGCCCCGAAACCCAGATTTGCTGTGATTTATTCCCATCACAGTGTCCTGAGAGGACAGAGGTTGAATTGCAAGGTGTTTATGTGTCGTTAAGCATCCCTTTTTCCCATCGGAGATCAGTTCTGGGGACAAATGCTGAACACGTGAAGCCATGAGCTGGTCTGGCCAGGCGAGGGTCGCATCCTGCCCATGCCAGCACAGGTCCCCCCTCCACGGTGAGAGGCCACGGAGCTGCCCGGGCGCCCTGGGGAGGTGCTGGCCCCGCGGGGAGCATGGCTGCAAGCCCCTGGGGTCTCCCGTGGCCACCTGCCCTCCAGGAGCCGCGGCGCAGCCACGCCACCCCCACCTTGCCATAAAGCCAGGCCTTCGGCATCCCCCCCGCACCCACCTCAAGGCAAGCTGTCCTGCGATGTGCAGGTGACTCGATATTTGCTTCAAGTTCTTCTGTATTATAATTAAAATATCTTTTGGTTGCATAAGAGAAATGTTTAAATACACACTTTGAATGACTGTAATTGGATGGTGCTGAAAGTTCAACACACAACGCAAGTCAAGCGGAGAAATTATCCAAGTGTGAAGGACTGTGTGAACTGTCAAGTTAATTTATAGCCCTTTTCAAGATCAATAACTACGGTAGCAGAAATATAATTTTCAGAAATTGCACAGTTGTAAATAATTATGCCAATGATTTCTTTAGCTTGAATTAAAATTGATGGGGCAGTAACCATCTGCACCCGAAACCATCTTCTAACCTGAAACAAGTCCTGCAAAATCTGACACTCGCTCCCCTGAGACACCGGCGCTCGCCTTGGCGTGAGCGGGACGGGGGTACCGCCGCTGGCAGCAGTTGCCGGAGTGCTGCTTGTGCCGAGCATCACGTGTTCATCAAGTATTTTAATCTCTTTAGAAAATCTTGCTCGTTAGGCTTCATCTTGCTGTGGCAGGAGGGGCACGAAGCCGACGTAGCTGGGTGTCTGGCCTGCGCTGCTCCGGGTCCCCCGCGGGAGCCCCAGCTGCCGGGAACAGCCAGGAGCAGACGCAAAGGTCAGCCTGTCCAAAAGGACATGCGCGCTCCTTCTACGAGAGCTGAGACCCTGCGCTTTACTCGCTGCCAGAAAACGGCTCGTGAAATGGGAGGAGAACAGATTTCTCTCTACCCAGGCTGCCCAAGAGGCGCAGCCCCCTCCGGTTCAGTGTCAGCCCTGGCTCACAGCCCTGGAAGCAGCCATGGGGGGGTCTCTTGCTGCACCCCCAAATGCTGCCGCCTGCTCGGGGTGACCGCTGCCGCCTGTGCCGGTGCGGACGTGTCCCCTGGACCGGGGTGCCGCGGGGCACGGCAGCAGGGGCGCGGCGGGGCCCCCTGCGAGTGCCAGGAGGGTCCGGCTTCTCCCCTTTGGGACACGTTTTTCCGCACGGGAAATCGCCGGTGTGAGGGTGGGCAGGCTGCCGCCCCACAAAGCCCCAACATGAGAAACGCCTACAGTAACCACATGTTTGTGTGGAATTTGTTTTGTACAAACGCTTTGGGAATGAGAAGCAAAAGGGAAAAATAACTGCAGTGTCTGATCGGCTTATAAAGCGCAGCACTTATCTAGCACTCCACATCTTCAAAGTACTTCAAGAAACATCAGCTAATTAATCCTTGGAATAACTCCCATAAAGCAGAACAGCATTATCTTCATTTGCTGACAAACACTTAGACAAAAATCACATGTTTGATCGTTAAAAGTGGTTCAACTCCGAGCTGGCTGAAGGCAGCGTGGGCGAAGAGCAGCAGCACCCTCACCGTGGTCCCTTGCAGCCGTTGGGTGCCTGCGAGGGCCCAGCGAAGCCCAGCGAGCCCCCGGCTCCCGCACGGCAGCTGCCCCCAGCGGGAGGGAGGCTGTAAGGTGGGTGCGGGTGGCAGGGCTCGTCGTGCTCACGGCTCGTCCCGGGCTGGGGTCGGCCCTGCTCGGCACCTTCTTGTCCCGCTGGAGATGAGTCTCTGCCATCGTCCAGCTTAACAGATGACTGTGCGGAGTGAGAGACCCATCTGAGCGGCTCTCCTGCCGAATAACCGACAGAAGAGAGGGTTATTCACGAAAGAGAAAAGCAGCAGAGATTCTGGGACAGGCGTTTGTGTTTACCGTGGGATGGAAACGCGCACCCACTCCCCCGTCTGCTGCAGGCTCCTGCCCCGATCCCCCCGGCCACCCCCACCGGGCACCACGCAGGCTTCGCTGCTTGCAAACACGAGAGTTCATCTCCTGCTAGGGTTTATTGATTTCTTTTTTTTCTTGTTTAAATATTTATCAACCCCGTTAAGAGAAAGCAAAGGTTGTTGCCAGACCCTCTCCCCCATAGAAGGCTGTGAAAAACCATTTCCAAGCGCGTGGTCCCGTTCAGCCACCCGATGGAGGTGGCTCTGGGACAAGGGCTGGCTCCCGGGGCTGTGGCCGTGGCCGCCTGTGGGCTGCAGCACGAGATGGCTGGTGGCCCTGTGCCCCGACCCCGGGCCGCGCGGCTGGGCAGCGGGCAGGAGAGCCCCTCCGCCGCGGCAGCGCTTCACAGCGGTGTTATCGCTTTCCGTAATGAGGGGTTAGTGGAAAATATGCTAATGGACGGCTCCAGTGAAGTCGCTGCTTTCCTCGTGAGTCCGCAGCTCCTTGTGCTTTAATTGCCAAATATTTTATCTCTTTAAAGAAGAGTCTCTGTAAGTAATAATCCCTTTCATCTCTGCTCCTCTTGAAAAATTCTTCTCTTCGGAAGGCAATCTGATAAAGTAAATTGAGAAGTTATGCTAACAGTAGGAAAGAGAAAGCAAGACCTTCTGGCTAATTTTTTCCCCTTTGTTTAATTCTCAAGGATATTGGCTTTTTTTTCCTTCCTGACTTTTCCAGCTCACAGGAGCTATTGATAAAGTGAATTGGTTCTGCATGTAGTGTTAGAAACAAGGGAACTAAAATTAAAAGTAGGCAGCTTAAACAAGTGTATTATAAAGATGCTGTTGTATTGAAACAAGAAGGGGGGGATAATTTCTCCATTTAATACTTTCTTAATGTCTGGTTGGCAAGTATAATCACAGGCTTTTAACTTCAAATAGGTATTTCTGCCCACGTAACATCTGGTTGAGGTCTAACTCATCACACATGAATTGGGAGGCAACAAAGCCCTCTATCCAGGACCTCGCAGCAGAAGTGGGAGGACGCCGGAGCTTGAGATGATCTCAGAAGTGCTAAGAGGGACACACAACGGCAGCAGCTTGCTCACGGTCCTTTGCAGTCTCTGATGAAAATAGAGAATAAGTAAAATCAAATTCACCAGAAACCTTTGCCTGGAGCTTTGTTGCAGAGAGGGAGAGCTCAGGCCTGGGCCTTCGTGTCAGCGTGGGCTGGAGCTAAATCCACCTCTGCTGAGCGCTGCCAGCGTCCGGCCAGATGTGCTGAGAGTGGGGTCAGCGGGCCGCGGCCTTCTGAAACGGAGAGAGTCTCCTTCCTCTGAAAGTGGGATCTTCCCGTTAATAACAGGGATTTAAAAATGTGTGCTTAATCACAGCTCTGTGCTATTTCTGATTTTCCCATCATCAGTGAGCTCGGGGATCTACAAGGCAGTTTTATGGCTTTGGGGACAGGAGGGTCCGGGCGCGGTGGGGGGGTCTGCAGGGCAGGGACCCATGAGGTGCCGGGGGAGGCTTTCCTGGGATGCTTGTCCATCCGCAGGGACGGCCCTCGCCTGCCGCGCTGCAAAGCCCTGCGCTGCCTGCTCCAGCCGGCCGTGCTCAGCCTGGCAGCGGGGCGTCCCTGGGGGTCCTCTCGTCCGTGGCCATTTCTGCCCGGGGGATTTGATGACGAGAGGTTTGAGGGTGGGCGCATTGGGCCACAGCTGTGTTCGGCTGTGTTCAGCTTGCCCCCATTTCCCCCAGCCCCGCTTTTCCTCCTCAAACACCAAGCCTGGCTCCTGCCGTGCCCTCTGCGGCACAGAGCTGCCCCTTGTCCCCCGCGCCCCCCACCGCCATCGTCACCCGTGCTGTGTCGGTGGAGGTGTGCTGCAGCTCAAAGGAAGGGATAGAAACTGAAATTTCTTTTAAAAAGGTGGGTTCTGCAGAACGATGGGGTCCTGCAGAGCTGGCTTCCCACCCGGCCTGGGTGCTGGAGGTGCCCGGGCTCCTCTCATCCCCCCCGGTGCTCGGGTGTCCGCTCCTTCCTTCCCTCTTGACAGGAAGACTAAAAATAAAGCCTTCAAATTCGGAGCTCACAACCCTGTCAGAGGAGCTGTGGTTTGTGACACGCAAAAAGTTTCATTATTTTCTGGACAGTTTCATTTACTAACAGAATTTGCTGATATTTCAGTACTTTCATCAAGATGGATTACTCTGCATGGATTGCTCCCATTTCTGGTAACACATCTGTCTCCAGCCAACAAGGATATCACTGACACGAGGAGGACCCACGCAGGCAGCTCACACCATCCCAGGGATTTCACGCATCCCGTAGCCTACATGATTTCACTAGGATTTTCTTTGGGGTGTTATTATTACTAATGCTATTATTGTGAAAGATGTTTCCTGAGGACAGAAAAATACTAACTCAGCTATTCAGCTAAGCAGTTCTTTAATTTCTTTCCTCTCTGAAAATCAGCTCCCCAGAGCTTTTCTGGAATAGATCCGAATTTTCTGCTTAATACATCCTCCTGAGGCAAAAATGCTGAGGGATGCAGTGATTGTCCCTGTGCAAAGGAGGGCTTGGGCTTCCCTCCCCGGTGCTTTGCCCCGGCACTGGCTGCAGCCTGGGGATCGTGGGCCAGCTCCAAGAAACACGAGATAAAGTTTTGTTTGGCTGTTTGCCTCCAACTCCCTCACCCTCACTTGAGGCTCGGTGAAACACCGCATTTGGGGGCCCCAGTCCCCCTCGCCTCCCCGTCGGCTGGCTGGGGAAGGACGAGCGGTGCGGGCAGGGGCCGGTGCCCTGCTCTGCCCCGGGGGGTCCCGGCACAGCCAGCACCCACGGCTGCAGCGGTGCTGGGGCGGCGCAAGGATGCGGGGCCCCGTGGGGGCCGGAGCAGCCGCCCCCCCCAGTGCAGCACCCCTGGCTGTGCTCATGCAGGGCCTGTGTCTTTCTGCTGCAGGTGTCTGACAAAGTGGAGGGAGATATAACCATGGTAACTGTGATTATTACGGAAAATTGCTGCCATTACTACAGAGGTAGGGTCAAAACAAACAGAAATTACCAATTTTTCTGTTTCTGATAAAATACAGAAGTGTATTCTTGACTCACTAATTGCTCAGTTAAATGGATTTCTCCAAAATTACCTACTAACCCTTGTAAAGGAAAATGATGCAAAGATTAGCACTTCCGTGGAATTGCTCAGGCAAGGAAAAATGAAAAGTCTGATTAAATCCAGGAGGCAAAGCCACTGGAGGAGCATCCGTCCGAGGAGACCAGATGTCTGGCGTAGAGGTGCAGCGAGCTGAGGGGCAGCCGGCCCATCGTGCTACAGGGGCTGACGCTGAGCTGAGGTCTTGCACCAGGGCACCCGCAGCAGGGCGGGTGGGTGCGCGGTGCAGCCCTTCCCGCTGGTGCCGGCGGTGCCGTGCTGCGGCGGGGTCCTTCCCCAGACCCGCTTGCAAGAGCCCATGGACACGCGTGTCCCTGGTGCGTCCCCATCTCTGCTCCCAGAAGGCACTCGGTCGTCCCACTGATCCGTCAGTCCCCCGAAGCAGCGTGCTTTGTGCTTCGTCCCTTGCCAAGAAGCAGTGCTCAGAGGCTTCATAGCTCTTAATTCAAGCTATAAACTTCCCGTGGCTGCAGAGACATTTTAGCGTTGATTCAGAGCAAGGGCACTTTTCAGATCACCCAGCCCCGGGCTGGCAGAGGAGAACCAGGGCTATGAGCGAGCTAAAGTGCTGCTGGGGGGAGAGCCCTGCGCCCGGGGGGCTCGGGGGGCACCAAGGAGGGGCAGGGCAGGGGCACCTCCTCGGCCGCGGTGGGACGGAGCCCCCCGCCAGGCAGCGGTGGCAACAGGCAGCAGGAGCCTGCGAGCCAGCGATGGACCGGGCAGGGGTCCCGCGGGGATGGGGTAGCAGCCGTGGGGCAGACAGGCAAACTCCGAATGGGAAAGCAAGATTTTTAATAGGTAATTAGACATGCCACTAAGGCGAAAATGGAAACAAAGAAATAAATGTGAATCCATCGATTAATTTGCAATGGAAATCCAATCCCTGACCTCCGGGTAGCTGCTCCTTGCCAAGTGTTGGGGTCCAGCCCCGGTCCGTCTCGTCTTTTACTTTCCATTCTCTTTTAACCTAAAATTGTTTCAGGCCCGGCAACCTGGGGGACCCTTAACAGCCAAACACGCAGGCCACGGCCCAGAGCTGCGCTTTGCCACCGGCTGCTGCAGAAGATTGCTCCTCACAGCTTTGTTCTAAATTGTCAATTCTTCCTTGACTGCAGCTTTTCAGGAAAGCGAGGTTTTAAATGAAAAGCGGTTTTCCCCAACTGAGCCACCTCCAGTGTCAGTGTCATCTACCATCTCCTGCTTCCTTCCATTCCTGACCCGCGCTTGCCTCAGGAATTGAAATGTTCATCTTGTTGTAGAATAACTGAAGAAAGAAATATAATTTAATCAAGAGACATCAGTACCAATAAATCCCATGAAATTTTGCACAGCTGGGGTGCAGTGTCATCATGCCGTGCGTTGACTGTGCGCTATCCCCTTGTGATGCTCAGCTGCATGCAGGCAAAGCAGGCAATTATGTGCCATTGATTTGCATTGCTGGCTCTTCCATTTTCCCCTTCATTGCAAGAGCCACTTTCATAGGTTTAGAGAAACATGCAATTTTAGGAAATAATTATTTTCATTGCATCATCAACTCCGTTCCTGCCACTGGGAACTCTCGCTTTGGGCAAAAAAGATCAAATCTGCCCAGGCCTTTGGAATTGGACCTGGATGCAAAGGCAAGCCCTGCCGGGGTGCGTGGGGGCCCTGCCCGGCTGCAGCCACCCCCAGCACCCCTGGGCTTGCCGTGGGGCAGAGATGCAGCCCACAGAGACGTCCTAACTGCTGTCCTGGGCTTCTCTGCCCGCAGCACTGGTCCCTGCACCTTTGCTGGGCAGAGGAGACATTGTTCAGGGTGGGAAGGAGGGTATTTCAGACTTTAATTCTCACATTTTAATTCTTCCTCTGGCTAAAGAAATCCTTATTGAATCCAATCTCTAGCCAACCGTGCTTTGCCCTGAAGGATGTTTGCTGCTGACATACCTGACAATCCTGCCTCTGGCAGCACAAGTACCCATTGCTGCTGGGACTGTCTTTGCTGTGGAAAACATCTTATTTTTTGCTCATCATTTGTGCATACCAGACAAATTCCAGGTTTCAGAAAGGAGCTTGATTTTTAAGTACTGTGGATTTATGACAGAAAATAATGAAGACCTTCTTTGGCATTTTTGACATCTTTGCTCATTCATGAGAAGAAATCAGGCGTGGGGCACGGCCGAGGAGCAGTTCACCCCCTCGGTGGGTCGGGGTGTGCGGGGCTGGCCGTGCCAGCCTGGCCTCCGCGCAGCCCCCAGCACCATCACCCTCTGCAGCAGGCCAGAGATCGCTTGTCCCACACCATGAACATTTTAAGCCATCCTTTGCTTTGGAGCAAGGAATCCAAAAAAACTGCTGGAACTGCAGCTCCCATCCAGCACAGCTGCTGTCGTGTGGCCGTGGCCGGCCGTCGCCGAGGGAGAGCTCTGGGTGAAGGTGTTTCGTGACTTCTGCGGTGGCCGCGAGCACTGCGGGGCAGGAGATGTTGCTGTGGAGGCTTTTGAATACCCAACTCGGCAGAACAACGTTAGATGCTCCCTTAGTGCAGCAGCATCCCAAGAAGCCCAGGGGCGGCACGGCCCCCACTGGTGGCATCGCCTTGGAGGAATGAGCTTGGAAGGACCCTCTCCCATGCCGGCACCAGCCCATTTCTCTGGAATACAAACAACCTCGACTCCTGTTCACAGGGTGCTCTTTATGGGTTTGGTGATTTTTTCCTGTTGAGACTGCAGGAGGGAGAAGCGCTGGCCTCCCACTGGGGCCAGGCAGGGCACAGCATGAATCCACAAACCTGTTTGCGTACGAGGCTGTAGAGACGTGCCATTTCTGCTGGTTCATCCCCTGATGGGTTTGCGAAGCATGCCGAGGCTTGGGCGGCTGGGCGTTGTGCTAGGAAGCAGCTGGGTCTGCGCACAGGAGCCTAAAGCAGCTGGGTCCCCGCTCCCAGGACAGTGTTTGGCCGGTCCCGAGGCACCGCAGATGCTCCAGCCTTGCAGCCCAGCACCACGGGCGCCCGAGGAGGAGGAGAGTCCTCTGCCTCTGCTGCCCCGGGGCTGCAGCTTGCTCCCTCCTGCTCAGCCCTGGTGCAGGACCCCGCTGGCGCGAGGAAGGAGGGGAAAATTCCCTCTGCTCTCACGGCAAAAGGGCCAGGGTCGCACATCCCTGCGGAGGGTCCAGCTCCGTCAGAGGGGGACAGGCAGAGCAGCCCAGCAGCCCTGCAGAACGCACACAGCGTGCAGCAATTAGAGGTTCATTAGATAAAGCCGAGGTTATGCAACAGGCAGAAAGGTCCTCCTGGTTTCTGTAACTATTATGTCCTAGAAAAACTGCATTAATTCATCTCCAGCAGACAGGGGCCATACCCAACAGCAAGCACTGGATTGCTGCGCCTGGTACAGCAGCCTTCGGAGCAGACGTGCTCAAGGAGGTTTGCAACACGCACCGCTGTGCAGCGCCGAGCTGGCCGGGGTCCTGTGGCACGGGACCAGTCCTGTGGGACCAAAGCCCTGCCGGGCTGGCGCAGAGCGGGGCTGCCGGAGCTGGGAGGGAGAGACGTGGCGGGGTGTCCGTGGCTAGAGGGGCAGGCAGGGTGCTCATGGGCGTCAGGAGGAAATAAGCAGCGCAATGAGCAAAATCCTCCTTCATTTATGTAAGCTATCCAAGAGTAACACCAGCAAATTGGCTTAATTAAAAAATTACTGCTCTTCCACACTGTCCCTCATGGCAGCAAAGAAACCCTCATCTTCTGAGGCAATTTGAAATGAAGAGGGATGCGCAGTTGCTAATGGCAGATTAGGAGAAAGTCTTCCACTTTGGAAGCAATTAACAATCCAGAAAGGATTTACATATGAGAATTTGATGGCTGGGTCACATTCCCCGCTTTGCTATGGGGCGCTGCCCCAGCAAACAGCCGATGTCCGCACCCGCAGCCCCTCCTGGCTGCCACGCACCCTGTCCCCACCGGACGCCTCCGTGGGGGCACAGCGCCGTAACCCCCACGGCGGGGCCGGGATCCCGGCAGCTCCTCCAGCCCCGGGAAGGACCGCGGGGATCTCAGTGTGTCTGGCACCCACAGATGGGTAGGAGACGGAAAACTGCTGCTCTGGGTTTGGGGGGGCTTTCTCTCCTAATCTGATTTTTGCCTGTTATTTCTGATGCTGCAGGTTACCGCGTCTGCACTTGGCTTTGGTGCTGGCTGTTCCCACGGCAACGGACCATCCTCTGGATTTGCCTTGACCTATTCTGAGGTACTTTATTAGCTTTAATGAACTGCATTTTTAATAGAAGCCTACACTGGATTTTTGAAATATATGTGCTTTAAATTCCATGTTTTTAATTACAAATGGCATGGGAACATAAGACACATAATTCTATTTGCATGACTAACGCACTGTCTTAAAATGTATATAAATACAAAGCTGTAAGATGTAATTACAAATTATCTTTGAGAAAAGTCCAGGGAAGAAAAAAACCCATTTCTTCAGCATTCAAGCAGCATGGCCCCTGAAGGCTGGCTGGAGAGGTCTGTAAGCCGAGCAGAGCCACCGGCGTGCCTCTGGCACTCGGGCTAAGGTCCAGATTTTCGAAGCCCGTGTGTCTGCAAAGAAGAGCCAAACTCCACTTCGCCCAGGCTCGCCTGCAGCACTGGCCTCCTGACAGCCCTGCTTTTGGGGTGATGCTCGCCCCGGCAAAAAAGCAGGCTATATGTTAACCTTTGATTGCAAAATGAAGACTAGATATTTTTCGCTGTGGAGACATTAAAAAAACAAAACAAAACACCAGCATGAAAGGAAAAAATACCTCTTCCCCGTCTGTTTGTAGTGCCCAAGCACTGAGTGTATTCGCATTCACCACGAGATCACCCCAGTGCAGCCCAGCCCCGTACGCCCCGGCAGCAGCCGTGTAAGCAGAGACCAAAGGGAGTAAAGCAATCGGGTTTGTGCATCCAGGAGCTGTGACTCTGTCTAAATGACAAACAGAGTTTCTAGTCCCAGGGAGGTCATCCGTGCATAATGCATTATAACTAGAAATTAGATCCCTGACCCGGCATTTAAATAAGTGCACAACTGTACTGATGTATATAATCTTAATGGCAGGAAGAATGATCAGGGCGCTCGGGGAGAAAACCTCCAGCAAAATGAGACTGAGAAGTCTAGGACTGCTAGATTAGAGAGACGATTAAGAGGGCAAATATTAAAAGTAGAAAAAATGAAGAACAAATAGAGAACTGAGATAAGGATCTCAAGGAAAGGGGCTGTACTTTTCTCAAACGAGCTATAATTTGTTGTCTGATTTATTACCTCATAAAAGAAGACAAAAGTAGCTGGACTGAAGATACTTGGACTAAAGACTGAAGCTTCCTATAGAAGAAGCGATCCACAGCTGCGAAAGGTGGGGACACACAGCCACCCTTAATACGGCAGCTGTGACACACACAACATCAGTAGTGAGTTTAAATTTCTTTCTCAGAGATTTTTTTTCCCCTAAGATAATTACAGGGCATGTTTATTTATTTCTTAAAACCTTATAAAACCCCAGTTGTTTTCTTCCTCGTTGGCGCTTTTTTGGGGTTTTTTTTTTGTGATTTGCCTACCTGTGAGTAGCATTCCATAATTAGAAATTAAAGGCCACTCTTGGAGAATAAATATAAATTGTTATGACAAGATTCTTCTCTTTGCCAAACAATGCATTGCTGATGTATGAACAAAAAAAATCACACAATAATGGAACCAGCTTGGAAGCCAATATCGGAGAAGAGCGGCAGAGGAACCCGTGTATGCTCCTCAGCTGAAAAGGTGAGTATGTTTAAAGACCCACGGCCCCTGCAGCGACCCGGGACTCCCAGCTGGAAGGGAGCCACGGCTCCCGTGAGCCACGGGCAGTGCTCCTCCGCTGCCGGCAGCGACGCTGGGCCAGCTGGCTGATGCACGCTAGAAAAGAGCTGGGGTTCAACTTTGGACTGAACTCTGCTCAAAGCGATGCAAATCGTCCTCCCGTCTTTCAGGGCACCAGCTGAACCGGGCCATTCACTGAGCGGAGCAGCACAACAGCCCGTTTCATCCCAGCAATACTTTTGTCAAGGACAGGGCTCTTGATTTGCTTGAAAAGGCAGCTCTGTGCTAAGTGCAGGGAAGGTGAAGGCTTTTCTGAGAGGCCAGCTACTGACATTCTCAACAGCGTAGCCTCAGGGCACCTTGCCGAGCATCTGACTGCCTGATACCGTGAATGTTTGGAGGCCCTGGGACTGTTCAAAGAGGGGACATGGGAGAGACGAGTCATTATGGCCCTTTGACACTGGTGAGCACCAGTGGGACGCAGTGCTGGTGCTTGGTTTCAACAGCAACAGTTCTGCAAAAGCTCCAGGCAGAGCAGGGCAGCTACAGCCGCGACGCACTGGTACGGGGCTGACGTCTCAAGCGCGCTCGGGAGCAGTTGCCTCCCCGAGCGATGGCTGTGCTCAGAGCCCCCCGACCCTGGGCCGCGGGGATTCCCGCTGCCGGGAGCTGCAGCACGGCTGGGGCTGTCCCCGGGGCGGGGGGAAACAGTCGCCCCTTTCCCATCCCCGCTTCCTTCACAGCGCAAAGAGCGGAGCTTCACTGTGGCTGAAACTCGCTTTCCACTGGGTGTTTTTCATTTTTTTCTCATAAACCAAGTTATTTTGTTCTCAAATTGCTGGGAGGGCACTTGGCTGGGATGGTTCCTCAGTCCCCTGACCCCTTGTAATGAGCAGTGCAATGGACCCGTGGGATTTCATTTCTCCCTGTGTCCCCATCATTAAACCTGCAGCCGTTAAGTGGCAGCCCTCACTTCAGTGTCTCTTACTCTTCCTGCAGTCGGTCATTGTCCTATGAAATTGGAGACTGTGAGACTAAAACTAAAAAGAAAGGGGGGAAAAAAAAAGGGAGGTCTGGGAATACTCATGTGTGTTTATTTTGCTTGCAGTACTCAAAATAAAATAGACTATTCATTTGTGGCTGCTTGCAGACTTTGCAAAGTGACCAGTAGCCAGTACTTGGTTTGTGAGCGTCTCCTTGCCCGGCCTGCGTGCCGGGGAGGGCCATCAGGAGGGGCCGCTGGCCGCCCGGCACCGCTCTCCCCAGCGTGCTGCCAGCAGCCTGGCACGGCACGTCGGGCCCCTGAGCAGCCACCGGGTCCTGAGCGGGGCCGACAGCACCAGGCATCCCGCTCCGGCGAGGGAAATTTGCCTTTGCCGTGAGGTTCGAAGGAGCACAAGTCCCACAGTGGCAAACCGTCCCATGGGACGTGGCCCTGCGGTGGTCCTCCTTATTTTGCTTGGTAATAATTTAAACTTCTCTGAGAGTTACTATTCTACAGTCAAGAGTAGCATGGAAAGCGAGGAGCAAGAAAGCAACTTAACTAATCCTGGGATGGCACTTGTGCCAGGCTCAGCTGCTTTTCAGTGTTATAATCCCTCTCTAGATGAAAGGGAAATATTTGCACTTGTACGGTATATGTCGTTTCCATTAGTGTGACCAATCGTCTCGAGTGGCTGCGCTGAGGCGATGACAAACACACAATGGTTTGATTATCCCCTCGCTGAGGGATGTGGCAAAATCTCAGCATTTAACTATAAGTGTAGGGGGGCTGAGCCATCTAGGCGTGGGCGTTATTCACTAGCGTGAGATCCAGTTTCCCAGTAATGCAAGTGACAGCCAGTATTGAGTGGAAATTGATTATCTGTGCGAAGCAAGGATTAAAAATAGAAGCTTTGTGTCAAACCCCACGTATGTTTTGACTAAATCCTAGATAACAAGAAGAATGGATAAAAGCCAGAGATTATACAGGGAACAC
Organism: Platalea leucorodia; assembly: GCF_965183815.1. Taxonomy (NCBI): domain Eukaryota; kingdom Metazoa; phylum Chordata; class Aves; order Pelecaniformes; family Threskiornithidae; genus Platalea; species Platalea leucorodia. The sequence goes on from NC_138841.1 coordinate 4,805,526, forward strand.
CAAAAACTAAGAAGCCAGGATTAAAGAAGAAAAAGATTTGAGTGGGTTAGTGCAATTAATGATCGTCAAGTGCCATCCTTGCACCCAGCTGGGGCTGCTGGGGCTTCTTCTGGGTACGTCTGGCGTTACAGGTGCTTTGATCCGCAGACCCGCAAGAGGCACTTCCAATGCATGGCGCTAAACACCCGAGGCTCCGTTCAGCTCGGGTCAAGGTTCGGGGGCTTGCGGTCAGTTTTTGAGCCATCCACCACTGTAAGTCAGTTCTTTGGAATGGTTAGAAACTCCTTCCTATACTGAGACCTGGAACATTCCCAGAAAGGATGGGTTGTCTCAAAAAGGGGCGTCCTCAGCCACATCCCTCAGTAGAAGTCTATAGCACTCTTTATGCTTGAAAGCTAATGCAATTTTACCACCTTTTTGTTTCAATGAACTGTAAGCACTTGAAATATATTTTTTTTCTTCCGTGACTAGTGCTCAGCAATTCCCCAAGGGATGTGCGCTGACTGGCCCAGGACAACCAAGAACTGCAGAGCTTATGGCCTTAAAGAGCGTCTGCTCCAAATCACGCAGGCTGCCCTTGCAGCGCCTCGTACCATGCGAGGGTCTGGTATTAGCACATTTTATTGCAGCCACTGTGATTACTATAACCATCTAAAATCACAAAACACACAATTACTGCTTTCACAAGAGGAAGCATTACACCAGAGACGGCAAGACCTACAAATAAAATAATTTTATTGAGTTTCTGCTTCTATAGCATGTGGCACATAAAGAGAATTAAGACACAAGGTGTGATGAGAAATGATGTATTTGTCCTTCACTGAACAAAGGATCCATCTTACCCAGAAAAACAATGCTAACAAATACCCTTCTCTGCTAGCCAGGGTGTTCACTGAGGGCTGATGCTGTGGCACGTAGGAAAATGGAAACCGAAGTTGACCTGAAGATCGTGGCCGCCGTGTGCAGTTCTGCTAACCTGATGTGAGGAGGAATGGCTGCCTTGCTAGCAAATTTTGTTTTAACTCGAAACCAAAATATTTGCGTTTACTTCATTTAATGACAGTGGAACAAACAGCACTGATGTACTTATTAACTCAGAGAAAAATCCACAATGAGAAAGTGTCCAAAATCCCCAGCTGTCTGATAAGGAGCGGCTGATTTAGCTCCGTTTGCAGAGCTAGTACTTGGGATGTTATAGCTTCATTTTTGGCCTCCGCAGCCAAGAACCAGCAAAGTTTAATTTTTTCAAAACTTGATCTTCCTCCAGGGTTTGGGCCTTAGAAACTTTTTGCATTAAGGAAGTGCTGATAGTTCAAGAAAAAAGTTTGGAAGCTTTTTTTAGTATCGGTTGTGTTTCTATATTTCCCTTTATCCTTTTGTTCACCCTTTATTGCTAGGATGACACAAGAAATAAAGATCTAGCGTTCATGCAAGGATGCCACCTATTTCTGTAACATCTTTCCCCCTTTATGTCCGAACCCCACTTGTGGCAATGCAGTTCTCTCCACTCCACTCCAGATAACGCGGTGATGGACGGGGGGAATGAGCAGCAGCTACGAAGGGGTCTTAAGAAACTGTTCATGCAAGTAGCTCTAAGGAGACTTCAAATACAGGGAAAAAAACAGGTTTTCCCCCCTGAGGAACCAACGGCATTTTTTTATATATGACAAAAGGAATTTGGGGGACACACTGCACAAACTTCTACCAGCTCATGAACACCTCTACATGAACAGGAAACCTGTGAACACGCTGCTGGATTTGGGCTGACCACAAGAGTAAAGAGCTGCTCGCAGATCAGAAGAAGTCCCTCGCCTTTCGCTGCTGCTCTTCTAAGCGGGCACAGACACCGCAGCAGGGCCGATCCAGATGTCCCCTCTCCTGGCCGCCAGTGCTGTCTGGGGACACTCAGAGCATCTTTGCACTTTTCCAGCCTTTGTACACACTAAAAACTATTTTACATGTTATTTTACAGACCAACCTTCCAGCTCATGTCTCAGTCCACCTTCTTCCTCTGGAAACAGATCCATACAGTAAAAGCCACAAAAAAAAAACATCACCTTGGGAGACATATTAGACAAAGACGTATTTGACCACGAAACGGGTTTCTGCCTTTACTTACGCAGGAACAACTAGGCTGGAAAGTCTCTCTGCTGCCACTGCCACTCAGCAACAAATTACTGAGACTGTAGGCCAAGTGCAAAAATAACTTGGTTTAGTCCCATTTTCCTCGCCGCGCTCTGTATCATGGTGTGGGTGGTGGTTTAGGCGAGGGACAGGAACCCTGGCTGTCAAAGCTCGCTGCCCGGCCTTGCCACTGGTGGGAGAAAAAAGAAAGCAAGTCTAAGCAAACGGGCTATACATTATTTGAAATTCTTCACGTCCCTTTACCACGTTGCCTGTCTCCTCTTCTGCTCAGAGTCTCATCTGCTCTACAGCGTGTTTCAACTTATTGAACGCCTGCGTTTAACCACTCAGGAAGAATTACTGAACAATTTACTTTATTGCCTTGTAAATCAATTCACAATCGTGAGGACCGCTCACAAAAACGGAAAAATAAACACTATCTGTATGTGCTATGAAGACAAAATTTGCTCTCAGTTTAGCTTTCTGTTGTTTCCTGGTTTAGTGCTGTTGCCTTTTTGTTTTAGAAATACTGCCTAATTGCAAAATTACTTGAGTCTTTCCGGTCTGGTAATTTGACTACACAGAAACTATGTCCACAGTGCCAGAGACATTTCTCAAAGTGGAAATCAGATCAGAGAGTCAGTGGATGCAGCAAACATTTTTTTGCCATACTTATGGGATCATAAGTTACTAGTCATCTGCCTTGGGGGCTATTATTATAATTCAAAACCATTACTCCTCATTTTGAGTACTTGCCCATCTGACCATCTTGTTTTATTAAATTCGAATGACAAATGATAGACATCTCCCAGAGACAACAGGAGGCATAGTACTTCTACTGCTTCATCCCCCCCCGGACCTATTCACCCCTCTCCTACATAAGCAGAACCTCTTTGCAAGCTAATATTAATGCTCTAGCATGTACGAATTTCACTTCTGTGGGTGAAAACTCATGTGGCAAATCGAACTGCACCCTTGCCTTGGCAAAGGCATTTCAAATGAAATGCAACTGAAAATAAGAGGCCGGGATGGCTGTGTGGTGCTCACGGGAAGGCTGAGCAAGCCACGCAGCCATTTGCAGATGGTGTCGGTGGCAGCAACACCAAAGCGCCCGGGGCCGGGGCGGCCGTGCCTCCCGCCTGCTCCGGGGGTGCATCCCCCAGCCCCAGCCTCCCCGGCTGCTGCGTGCTGGGGGCTGCGACCCTGCGGGTAGCCCTGGGTGACAGTGACACGCCACGGGGTCTGCGGTCCACGGGATGGCTGCTCATCAGCGCTGGCCCCTTCTGGGTCAGGTCTGCCCTTGCAGCACACAGAGCACGTTCGTGTTCGTTTGAAGCCAGCTGGCAGAGGCTGGGTTTTACCATTGCTTCACAAGCGTGCATTTTGATGGTTACAAAGCAGGGGCAGAGATAGGGTCAAGAATTCAGCGAGTTTCCTTCCCCAAAGAGACCAATCAGTGTAAAGTAACTCAGAGCACGGGTCTGCATCGTACAGACTGTATTTCATCAGGGCTGAGCAGAAATGAATGAATGAAGAACCTGGAAAGGTTGTCCTTCCAAACTGGCTACCTTAAGGTTTCTTCTATGTTTCTCATGTCAAATATATTTGCTAAAATCCCTGAGGAATTGATAATATGGATACAACCTCCCCATGAGAATTATCAATAAAACAACAGATAAGCAGAAATCACAATAGGAATGGGCTTTTGGCAGCGTCCTCAGCATGCTCCCTGCGTTGTTCTGTCTGCAGGGACAGTGACAACATTTGCTACTCCAAAAATGTAATGAAAACTCTTCTGAGAGTAGGTTCAAGTGACCAGCGTGCCGTGAGGAACCTGGAGATACTTTTCCTTCATTTAATTAGAAAAGGTGAACCACCCATTGTGTAATTAACAGTCAGAAACTAGGAACAGTTCAATGAGAGTCAAACATGCCCAAAAGTCTGGAAGAGGCTGGTTTTGCATATCTTTAAAGATAAATGGCTGTTCTTGATTATGGGCATGACTCAGCTCTCAGCAAAGTTACTGGGTTTTATCTGGAGAAATAGTTTAAACAAATAAATGCTCCCATGCTGAATGTCAGAGGGACTTGGCAACATCACAGACCCATTTTGCATTGCGCTGATGACGCTGCTCTACAATATAAGACAGAGTTTGTCTTTCACAGATAACAGAGAAATTTTCAGTTTTCAGAAGTCCCTTTCAAAGTCTGGAAAGACACGCCGTAATTTTATATTTCTTTTTATAGACACATCACTTAACCTGGCTGATGGACGTATTGAGAAATGCAGAAGCAGCAGCAATGGGTGGGGTGGCTGAAGCACAGCTGGGAGGCCGAGGCCACGGCAGCAGGACCTCGGGGCTGAAAAACGGGAACAGGTTTGTGCTGAGGGCAAGAGTTCATGGTCAGAGTAACTTCAAAATGCAACAGCAAGTGGGATTCTCATCTTCTGCTCACAAACTCTCCTTCTAAACAGCTGTGTGAGGAGCGTAGTACTTAGAAGCCTACAATTAGTGATTCATTTGCACATGTTCTCTTTTTAATTATGATGGTCATTAAAGAAGTGCAGTCTTTACAGTTTGTTACTCACTGTTGATAAATATGGAGCAACCAAAGACATGAAATGTAACAGAAGCAAGTTTCCCTAAAGACTCCAGCAATGAAAGAGAAGAAAGAGCAACGCCGGCTCACGGAGAAAGGGCCCGAGTCACGCCACCGACCCTGAAATGAGGTTTTGGGGCCGTGTTAGCCCAGCACTGCAGCTGGTGGAACAGGCTCCATGCTGCCCGGGGTCCTCGCGTGGGACAGGCAAGGAATCATGCCGTTAGCGCAGGAGGAGGCTGGTGGCCTGGCCCAGGGAGCACAACCCCAAGGGTACCGGCGTCCGTCTGTCCATCCCACACCGCTGTGGCGAGCAGCCGGGGGCTAGGGCCGGTCTGTCCTCCTGGTGCAACACGCCTCTGGTGATGCTTTTCCTGGTAATTTCACCAGAACCCGTGATTCTGAGCTGTAGTCAAAATACAGCATAAGCCCTTTTTTTTGGCCAGAGTTTTTTCAAGGCATACCAGGCGGGGCAGTACGCGTGTAGGCTAGTAAAGAAATTCCAGATTCCCCACCCTTTTCTTCACCCATCTGCAGCCCTGAGCTGCGTGGGGAGGGGAGGGGGCCAGGAGCTGCGGCTGCGGAGCAGCACAGGGGAGACGGCAGCAGGCACTGAACTGCTCTGTGCTCCCGGGTTAACCACTCCGGTCATCCATTGCTCAATTTATACCTTCAAAAAGACAATTCAATCCTAGCTTTCTTGCTTTCGGTTTAAGATCAAGCCCTCAATCAGGAAAGACACTGAAGTACAGCAGAGGCTGTTACTAGTCGCGAGAGCAAACAGAGAAGAGCATGAGGATCAACGAGAAAGCAAATGCTCCATTTGCTGGTGCCCAGCTGCGAACCTCTTGAAGATGAAGATGAAGATGACCACTCGGGATGCCAGCACAGCCTGGGCTCACCCCCATGAAGATACAAGGGTGAAAAAGGGATGGACGGTCAGCAGCTTCTCCCCCAGCATCTGCACTCAAGGGTAGAGGGACCGGGCAGCTGGCAGCCCGCGGGGCCTGGACCGACGGAGCCGGCAGGCGGCTCTGCCGCGGCGCGCGGCCGCGACCCTCGGCCCCCGCCGCCCAGCGCGCACCCCCCTGGCCTGGACGGCCTCCATGTGTGCGGGGACCCGGAGCTGATGGTACAGCTGATGATACAAAGCCCAAATCGCTTTTAAAAGATGCACAAACACATATGGAAAAGATGATACGATTAGTTGTAACCAATAAATGCCATTTCCCATTAATTTCTGTCCAGGAGCTGTGCCTTTTTCTGTTTGATTTTCTTTGAGCTGCACGAGGGATTTGCAGACAGCAGTGCTAAAACTTAAAAGGGCAAATAAATACAGGGACCATTTGCTTGCTGGCTCTGCGCACCAGCTTGTGGCAGAAATACCAGAACAGATGATCAGAGGCTTTTTTTCTTTTCTTTTAAGCAGAGCTCCTGACCTGTGCACTGGGGGGGTGCAATGATTCACTCAGGGTTTTTTTTCCAAAGTCCTGGGGGCTCGGCAGTGGTTTTCAAAGTACATTTTAGAAGGTGAGTCATCTTACATGCCTGCCTTTGTTTCTCTGAGTTTCATCACAATAATTATGTCTTTTTTTTTTCTATTGATTATCCAAAACTTTACAGGAGTCTTTCTTTCAAACTCCCACCTGCATCTGAAAAATAGGGTATTAAAGTCATACAAATTACAAACTGGAGAAGGCACTCCTGCCCCTGGGTCAGAGGTGGCAGCCGGTATCACGCTGTGAGGTGCTACGGGTGCTACGGACATGGAGGTAACCGATCAAATGATAGATCACTAAGCATTCATGCTGAAACTCAGCGGTCGCTGATCCCCAGCTCTCCGCGGCAGTGTGAGATGGCATATGCTGCCTGCCTAAACAGCTCTGGCTCATGTGTACGATGCCAGCGTTCCAGCATGCAAAGGCTAATGAAAGCCCGGTACTGCTCACCACCCAAAGGCAACGTTACCGTTACACGCAAAGTGCACGGCGGTTTAATTCTGTTTTGATTTACACCAGTTCTGCACAGCTGACCCTGGGTGGTTACTCCCAGTTTACAGTGGTGCAATATGAGGTCACGAAACGCCTAATCCAAGTGAGTGTGAATTTTCAGATTTCCATTATCTGATAGATGTATCTCCACTGTGTCTTAAACTAAAATATTCATTGCCAGGTTTTCCCACTGGGTGTAATTTGACCTGGGTCTAGGAAGCGAGGATATTCCTCTGATAAACCCTGGCTCTGGACAGGGCTCTGCGTTTCATCTGCGATAGAGAAATGCCCACCGAGGGACGCGGCAGTAATGAAAACGGCTGCAGAGCTCTGCTCGGGCGGCTGGCTGGCCTCACCTCGCACGGCTGCTGCTTACAAATGCTCGGAGAAAGAAAGAAACCCGGAGAGGAAGCAGACCTGCCTCTGGGATGGGCACGTCGGAATTTCAGAAACCAGCCTGATGAATATGAGCTGGGATAGAAAGCACTCAGCACAAACTGCATTCTTGTTAGAGGAAAGAGCAGCTTTCAAAGAAACATAGGGTTTGCTGCATACCAATTCAGACTACGGTGGAGGATCACCGAGCCTAGTATCTGCCTTCCAGTAGAGCTCAGTATCTGATCTTCAAAGGGAAAATAAGATGCTTTTTGCTATGTACTTTGTCTGTGGCTTTGAGGGAAAATGCCTCCTTAGCCCCAGATATGGTAGGAGGTTTTATTGCCTTTATTATACTATCACTGGCCACAAATGTTGGCTTGCTTTTCATACCTGAAGTGTCAATAGCATGTGTGCCATTTTCCACATCTCCTCCAGAATTTATGACCTAAATAAGGCAAAACCCAAAGATCCCTGTAGGAGCATGAGAAAATGGAGTGCAAGGAGGAAGACAATGCTAGAGATGGTCAAAATGGTACCCAGGCATTTCAGCCCTATTTTATCATCTGGGGCTGCATCAAGTGAATCTCTTTCTCTGGAGATGCTTAGAGCAATTATATTGGTTCTATTTATTCTCCCTCAAAGGCCTGGAGATGAGTCAACAGAAAAAACTTTTAGGATGAAAAAATTGGAACTTGAAATAGGCGATATCCCTGGACAACTTGTTCCGCAATCAGAACAGCATTCTCTTCCTTACTGCTCCCAATCTCAAACTTAAAGAAAAAAAAGAAAAAAAACAATACGGTAACAGTCACATCTGTAAATACAGCCCCTTTCATTCTTGCTTGCAAGCTCAAGGCGCTATTTCGAGACAATACGGAGATGCTTGTTTTCTAGAGTTCATTTCTGGTGAGAAAATTCCCTCAGCTCTTGTCAGAAACTCCCAAGTGAGAGCAGAAGCTCTCTGAAAGCCTTGAACCTGCTCAGTCATGCAGAGCACATGCATTAAAAGGAAAGAATAACTCCACACACCTCTTTGAAAGACTTCTTTACCTCCACTAATGGATGCCAGTGCGCGATGGGCTTGCGTGGGTATGCCAGCATCTCATTCCAGTGGTCTCTGCCCAGCCCTTCAGCATTGACCCCCACACGGCAAACCCCAATAATCTCGTTGTGACCCACTCTGAAAAACAAGAGAAAAGCAACGTGATAACGCCCGTGCATATTGCCCGTACACTGTCTAACCGAGACTTCTGACCCCATGTTATCAGAGTGCCACGAGGCACGGTGCTAGCGGACGTGGGCTGTCGTATCTGCACGACGAGACTCAGGTCTTGTCTGCTACTGTCAGCGCACGCAGCCCCCAGCACCGTGAGGCGCTGCCATCGCCAGAAATAATTATAATAACTTTAAAATGATTTGAACTGTAGATCAGTCCAGATACAGAATCTGGAAGGATGCGTGATGTAGTGGCGTACAGCAAGAAGAAGTACAAGTTCAGTAATGGATAATTCATCCACCAATTGCTGCTCAGAATGAGACCATTTACTTTCTAAAATGGGATGATGGTTTGTGGGACAAGCAAATAGCGAAGGGGGACACAGTACCCACTCAAGAAAATGCCATAAAGCAAAGGATCAGCTTTAGCATACTTACTGTTCTAGCAGGCAATTTTCCATAACCATAAATAACAATGACACTTTAACAATAAATCACTAGAGACAGATTGATGCCACAGAGCCGTGCGACCAAGGCCGCGATACTAAGGAAAACGGCTGTTGAGCTGGAAAACCTGCGCCCAAAGGGATGTTTTCCCTTCCAGCTCTGCAGACCCTCCCACCTACCGATCATAATCCATGACGGAGATAAGCAGACTGACTTGATCCATGTTCTCTGGGGGAATGTCAAAGATTATTGCTTCATTGTAAGTGGGATTAAGTGTGTTTTTCTTTATGGTGGTTTTCTTCTTTTTCAGTCTTCGCCCATCACAGAGCAAAGACACTTTGACATACGGATCTGGAGAGGAAGAGATAGGAACAGGCCTTCTGTTTATGGAGGTTTATTTTGTTACCGTCACAATATAGAAGCAGCATTACCAAAGCATGGGCTGTAAACTCCCATGAGCCAAAGGCACTCCTCGAATGTACTTTTAGAAAGAGGGATGTCTGTGTACCCATCAAACCCACCATTTCTCATACTGGTGTGAGTGCTGACATGAGGTTCAGGCACTGGAGAACAGCACTGTAGCCTTCTTGGAAGGAAAAATCAGCCATTTCCATAAGTTTTTCTGTGATAAGGGCTTGCAAGTATAAGAAGACCCCATCTCAGACCAAGAGCCCGTATTCATCAGCAGATGATAACGGGCACTGGGCACTCAGGCATTCTCGCTTGCGTTAACTGCATGGCCACAGACAGCAAACCCCGTGCTTTCTCTGAAGCAAAACTGTAACTTTTTCAAGATTTTCCTGAGAGCAAAATGAAATGCAGCATTTTGATGACCCAAACAGGCAGAGGGGGCTATCTTACAGGGATCCTTTCCTGCACTGCTACCAAAACTATCCAATTGGTAATATTATGTAGCAAAGTTACAGTGAGCAGGGGAATTTTAAAACCCATTTTCCCAACGTCAGAGAGCAGCAGAAAGAAAAGGTATTAGGGCAGCTCTGCTTCACGTGCTTTCCCCTGGCTGATCATGGCAGAATGCCCTCAAGTTACAAACAGCTCCCGTTTGCTGTAACGGCTGCTCAGGAGATTTCAATGCATTTTCAAGTAACAGTAAATGTGCAATGTATTATTACAGAAACGCTGAGCTGGCTTCATCTGAAGTCTCAATTCTCAGACATTTCATATGGTATCAAGCTCCAACTTGAGTAGAAATGTTTTCTGCAAAGACCTTTTACGGTATTGTTACTGCCTTTTATACAAGTCATCATTGAAATTCAAATACTATGATGTTGAGCTCTGGAAAAGAAACTGCTTTTCATGTTGAAATCCAGAATTTATGCATGCTGAATTTGCAAGCCAGCTCTTTGGAACCATGAATGCATACAGCCTTCACGTGACTTGATCCTAATGTTTGAGTACTGGCCACTGTACGGACGAATGCACACTCACCCGGGATTTACCCCGCTGGCCCATGATCCTTGCCTAATCTTGGGGTGAAATGATTGATTCTGGCTGGAGGGGGTTATCTGATGGAAAACCCCCTACTCACAGAAAACTGCTAGGGTCAGTATCTGCAACAGGTCGGAAGCGTCCAACCCAAGAGATGCCTCAGAGCTTTGACTCCGCAAACCCTCCGGTGGGGATGGGAAACTGCTGGCAGTCTCCTTCAATAGTACATTCAGGTACATACTAATCTCCCTCCCTGGATTCATGTCCTTGGGCTTAAAAGATAATTCTACTTTTAAAACGTTGTATACCTAAAACACGGACAAAGCTTTGTCAGGTGTTTTGCTGACGATGCAGCCTTGGCATCAAGAGACGTCTGCCCACTGTCCGTTGAGGCTACCCTGAGGGAGGAGGAAGAAGTGTGGATGGGGTCGTCCTTAGACCTCGAGCACCTACCTGAGTAACCAGTGATGTCCATAGCCTTGAGATTCCTGCATTTAATGACTGTTAAGGTGAGGCGACCTGCAGTTGGCAAATAACAAAGGGAAAACATGATCTCTCCCAGGTCCACGCTTTCCTTGAATAAAACAGAGAACACATTAGATTGGAAACGTGCAAGAAGCAGCTAGGCTGCCTCCACCCTCCACCGCCGTGCTTCGTGCAGGATTCATGCAGCACTCGCACCGAAAGAGGCTGTTCTCTAGTCTGCCGTTTTCAGATGAATGACACTTTACTATACGGCGGTGCTGCGGAATTTATTTTCCACTGTATCCCAACATTATTTGGCTAAAAATGAATATAGGGAACAGGAAAAAAAGTGCGTCCAAATGTTACAGCTTCAAATCATAGTTAAAGATAATCTTCCACTGCCTCACTATGTGCTTCCTATTGCAACATTACAGCTAATGCACTCCTCTTTTTCTGCTCCACTGCTCACGCAGAAGTGAAGTGATATCTAACACCAAATGAAGGCCATTAAGGAAATTACATTAGTATCAAGTTCTGCTTGAATATACAGTATATATCTTCTAGTGCCAAGTGTGTGACACTGACATCTATTTCTTCAAATGGAGAAATGCCAAACACAGAGCGAGATCACAGAAAGGTGAGACCTTAACATGCAGCGGGGCCGTAATTCTCTGGTTGTACGCTGCAACAAATGCAACGAGGGACTTGCTAGTACGCCTGCTGCCATCGGTTCAGTAATAGAGGACTTTGTGGGTGCCTGACATTTCGGCAGAGAATGCAGACAGCTCTAGCATGGTGATTTTCTCGGAAGTTGAGCATGAATTACCAGGTAGTTACAGACCAAGGGGTCATAGCTTTAATACAGAAGAGAACCATGAAGGGCTCCATTTAGTAGCAATTGAGCTTTTAGGTTGTGACATGCTTACTAGCATTTGGACCGCCAATCCCTTTGAGATGTCTTCAAAGAGCTAACAAAAGCAGCATGGGGCATGTATAAGTATGTATATAAATAGGGAATTAACCAGCAGATGGCACTCAGAAATGTTTGGTAGTTTCTGGATTACATAGAGGCAAATACGATTTACTCTTTTAGTGCCCCATAAAACAACTTTTACGCATAGCTCTTAGCACCTCTTGTACATACAGCTTTATCTACTACACCTCCTAAAAGCCCATTCCGTTATTGCCTTGCTCATGGGAATTCAGGAAAAAAATAAACAAACCAAAAGTATTATTTAAACTAGAAAGCATTATCATCTGAAGTCAGCAGAAGGATTTCCAAATACCTTCCAAAAATGGATTTAAAAAAATATATGTCTTATTTTGTACATACAGATCCCACATCTGTAGAGTGAACAACTCATTTATTTTGGGAAACAGAGTGTTTGATTCATTTCAATGTGATATAATGATCTGCTGTGATATAATGATCTGCTGAAAAGAAATTGTAGCTGTTAGTAGTAGACTGATGGAACTAAAAAGACGAGTAAACGCATTAGGCACTTAAAGCTTTGCTAAGTGTTAGGAGAATAGGTCTTGTTGATGGATGAGGTTTTTGCCAAAAGATTTCCTTCTCTTTCTCTTGTAAGGCAAAGATTAGATATTTATTCCACTTAGACATGCAGAATACTAATGAAAGTTATAAAAAGTCTTGATTCTTGACAAGACTTCACTTGAAAATCTTCTTAAGCACAGACGGTTCAAAAGAAACAGTGGCAGCCAAATGTTTTCTGGACAGAGCAATGCATGACTAGAATTGTAAGTACCTAAATAAACGTTGTCTCAGAAGGTGCTATTTGCTGGTAAACAAGAGTTTAATACTCTCACTCACTCAGAGTTCCCACGCTGATCTCTTGCTCGCTTTAATGAACCAACGACATCCTAAACAGCTTTCCTTCCAATGCGGCAAAATGCTCTCGAGTCGCAGCCTCACTGGCGGTGACCAGTAATGAAATAGGTGAAAACATTTACTGAGTTATTATTCCTCTACCTTCAGTACCTCCTGATGTGTCTGCCGGGAGGTAAATTTCTTGCCTCACAAAATATTGCTAAAGGTACCTTATTAAGGCACCAGAATCATTCTCATCACACACAAAAGAGCTTTCAGAGCCCCTGCAGCTTCTAACTCTTGACTTCATTTCAGCTACGGCACCTTGAATACACCGGGTTCCCCCGAGTCGGGCTGCTGTCTTGGAGGTAGAGCAGCAATGAACAGCACGACTGTGTGCTCCGAAACGTTTGGCAGTTTTACTCTGGGGTCACCTGTACCCTGAGAGCTGAGCTGAGCCGCGGTTCTTGCTGCCTGACTCCCATGTGGCCAATTTGCAGAGGACAGGGAGTTCCTGGGTTTTTACAGCGTCTTAAAATGACCACTCATCATGTGGCCAAAATTCAAATTTGCTTTTTAAAATATGGCACTTCTTGTTACCTTTAGAGGTATTCTTCCTCTTTTGAGATGAATTGCTTTACACGACAAAAAGCCCGAATGAATAACTCTGCACGGAGGAGGCACTTCGCAAGGAGCGTCTGGAGCCTGCTGCAGACACTGCCACTGCACCAGAACTAAGCTTGAGGACTGGGATTGCACCTTTTCACTTAAGTGTCTCCAGCTCCAATCAGACACTGCACCTACCAGTCTTACCTATATACTTTACTGACAATAGAAAAGCATTTGAAATAAATATTGGGAAATTATGATTAGAAATGGTTGTTCTATTCCCAAAGAAACGTGCACCTGAATCTCACTGCGTGCTGGCTGCACTGGATGCTGTGTCCTCTGCGCAGTGCAACAGCAATTAGCATTCAGACGACACGCTGGGCTGGGTCGGTTCCTTCACACATTCTTTGGTTCGTGTTGGTTTGGGAGGGATGAGAGCGGGAAGCCTCGGACACAAATGTCAGAAGAGAGCAGCCCCATATGAGCTCGTGAGAGCACCCTGTGGGCATCATCTCATCTTCTATTCCTCTCCTTGCACTGAGAGGACCTGTTCAGGGTATAAAACTAACATAAATTGTTCTTTGACCTCGTTGTATTAGGTCAAGAGATTTTTCTTTGCAACCATAGCTACAGGAGATTAAAATGCGCCCCGTGGGTACATTATTTTCTTGCAGATTATAGACATTGGGACATTTCCAAAATTCGTATCAGTACCTCTCAGGAAATAATGGAAGCTCTGAATCAATAACCTTTGCAGACTTGAAACCAAAAATGTTTCACTGATTCACAAGCTGTACGATCATTAATTAAATAGTTGAGTGCTAGCTATTTGAATAGCTTATATCATTGCTTAAGTGCGTTCCTATCTTCTTACCCACAGGATTGATCCAATGTATTATTAGTCACCCAGAGCTTTCCTCGGGTATTATGAAAACTGTATTTACCCTTCTCATTTTTGATTAAACAGAAATGTCCTTGGGTGTGTTACAACCGGCTGAGATGTACCAATATTGGCCCAGTCCCAAAGAATGGCACAGAGAGAAGGAGGGGACGGAGCCAAATGCGGCACTCAGCGTTTCTGTGCGAGCTCTGCAAGGCTGCTGCACAGTGTGTCTTGGGCATGATGCTGGCTCTGCTCCTCTCACACCTTCTTTCGAGGCTTCTCCCTCAACAACACTTCTGTTGGTGTCTCTCCACCTGGTTTTGTGGTTTATTTTCCATTAAATTATTCTACTTAGTCAGCTAGGAAAACATCCACTATTTATTGCAGAACGATCCCAGCAAAGCACAGAACATACACAGGTTAAAAACTCCATAGTCTTCTCCTGCAGCTACGTGTTTTATGTGGTGTTCCTCTAGTTTCCTCCTGCCCACAGATCTTTTCCCTCCCAACTCTTCAGGCTTACCATACTCTTTGTATGCTGATCATATAGCAATGGAAGGGAAACTCCCTGCCACCACACAAGGGACTTCACCCCAGGATTCAACACCAGGGCACGTCACAGCCAGCCTGGCAGAGCTGACAGCAAGCTGAGTCTTCAGAGGCAGCAGATGCAAACAGGTAGATGCCTCCCAGAGGCATCTGCACGTGTGATGCTCCTTGTTCCTCTCCGAGCAACCCTTTGCGAGGCGATCGGATACGCCTGGTGCCTGCTTGCCTCTTTGCCAGTGTTTTTCCTTTCATTACCATCCATTAATCATAACAGACATGGCTATTTGTGGATTGAAAGCCAAAAATTGTAAACACCCTGCGAACTAATACCATTGACTTTCCTCGTGGTTGATCCTGTGCCTCCCTCCCACCTCGCTTGCAGGCGAGATGCTCAAAAGGCAGCCCAGCTGCAGCTCATAGCACGCTCCCAGCAACGCCCCAGGGTACCTGGCAGGCACTGCGTGTATCTCGGCGTCCTTAGGCAGGCATGGCAAAAGCTGTACTGCCACAGAAGCACGACGGCCTCTCTCTGCGCCCTACCAGGGCAGCTGCTAGCCCGAGAGTTACCTACCAGGGCCAACACGCTGCACACACACTGTATTCCCTGCGGTGCCCGGGTGCTGAGCTCCCGCACCAAGTCCCAGCTGCGGCACCACAGCACAGGATACAGTGCTGCGCACGTGTGTCGGACCTCACAGCTCTCAGAAAGGTGTGAACACACTACAGTGAAAGAACATGCATTAATAGTAGTGACCAAGGGGTATAACTGATGGTACTGAGAAGAAGCTGCAGAGAGTTGCAAAGCAAATGTCTTTTGATGCTGCTGACCACAATGCAATAAATATTCATACTTGAAATTTCATTCCCCAATACAGAAAGCGGGAGAGCAAAGGTATGAGATGAGCTATGAAGGAAGTTGCAAGACAGATTTTTGCAAGTCATGGGGTTATGCCAGTCACTAGGAAAGATTTGACAGGCCCGTGCTTACAGCCACAGGGGCGAGGACATCTCGGATTCCAGTTTCAGAAATAACAACAAGAAATGACAAAGACGATGACTGACTTGGTGTCCAACTGCAAAGCAGTTCAATCATTTGTTTGCCCTCAGAACCAGCCAGGTCCTCCTGGGAGGACAGCGGAGGAGCAGACAGCTATTATGTAGAGGTTAATGTCATTGCTTCCGCACTCAGCGATCAATGTGAGAATGTGGCTTCTCCTGCCGGCTCCCTGCGACACTGAAAGTGGCTGGGACATCTCCTTCTCTGATGCTGGGTTTCACTTTCAGAGGGAATTCAACAGAGCTACTAAGAGACCCACATCAAGCTCTGGAAGAGTTGCCAGCAACACATCAGACCGCCCTCAGTGCAGTAAAGCCCAGTACCGCCGATGGCTGGCAGTGGCCCTCCAGAGCTAATTCCTACCGTTACCACGTGCACGTGGCAGGCAGCCAGAACCTGAGACCCTTCACATGTCGAAGGGATGCCGGCCAGGGAACGTACTGAACCCCTCAGTTGTTTTTTAGCAAACCTGCTATCAGTGAGATTCGCTGGGTGAGATAACAGCAAGTCATTAAGTAAGGGGATGACATTCCAGTAAACTGGGATTTTGGTAAAGCTGAGAGGCGTGCGATGGTTGTAGGTCCCCAGGGCTAACGGTACCAGCTGCAGGGAGGCAATAAACCCGTCAGCTGGCAGTTGTGCAGGACTTACCCCTTTAGGCAGTCCAGCCAAAAAGAGAAGCCCAACCCCTCCTGCCCTGGAGCCGCCCACCACACACTCGGTGCCTGTCCTCCGCATGCACAGGTACCGCGCACCGCGCCGCAGCACCGCGCTGCAAACGCTCCCAGGGCAGGGACGGCCCTCCAGAGCAGATACTCACCGTCGTCGCGTACTGAATGTCCTTCCAAATGGAAGTCTCCCGGGAAAGGTCTGAGGCTTCAAACAGGTTCTCCAAGATAACTTCTCCTATCATGTCGTGTCTGGAGAACCTGTCAAAGTCAAAGACGCTCAGGTGGAGCTTCCTGCTCGCCAGCTCCTCGTGGGGCACCGGGAAGTGGAAGGACTCATCGAAGGTGGGATTCAGAGTCTTCCTGTGGACTCGTGTCTGGAACTTGCGCTTTCTGTCGGGCAGGAGGTAGATCTTCACATACGGATCTGAGCTGCCGCAGAAGTCTTTGGCTGGCAAGTCAAAAGCCCTGAGAATTCGGACAGTCAGCGTCTCATTCTCGTAGTCGTACTTGAGAGTGAAGTTAATTTTCCCACAGGTCTTTGCTGCCTCTTTTTTGGGGTCCTCAGAGTCAACAGATTTTTGCTTATAGAGTTCGGGCTTAATGCGACCGATGCTGGTCGGCTGCTCAGCCACAGCCGGTGGGTCCATGCCGTAGTCCATGCTGGATACGTGCATTTGCCGAGGAAGGTGCCTTTTGAAGGAGATGTGCCTGCAGGAGGAATACATGACAGCTCTATGGTTTTCCAAGGACATTTCTTTCCTTTTTCTCCCCTGGGCTACTAACGCTAGGAAAGCAGGGAGAGCACAAGAACGAGTGCAATAGGTGCTCCTGACCTCTGCACGGAAACCACGTATGTTATGGAAATGAACACCGAAGGGACACCTGCAGTGGTCAAAGGAACCGATCCAGCAAATTTCCTACCTTTCAGAGTATTTGCAGCAAGCTGCGTTTTTTCACCTGTTACACAAGTAACAGCCCACAGGTAAATATATGAGACCCAACAACTCCTTAACCAAGCCATAGACAACGCAGCGTGGAGACTCTTCCCCACCTTCAGTCCTTACACTTCCAAGATGCTGGCACTAAGTTTCCCTCAGGCAAAAAAAAACTTTTAAAGTGAGAGAACCACGACCAGCTCGGAAAGTTAGGTTTTATTCTGAGTATTGCTGCTTCCAAACTTCTCCAACAGACTCTCATTAGAAACGGATAGATAATTCTTGACAGGGAGGAACGCGCAGCCTCATCTGGAAGCTGTCTCTTGCCTTGAGCTCCCTTTCAGCACAAGGGAAACTGTATGTAAGCAAAGCTTTATCTAAGCAAAGCCTAAAAGCTTTCTGTGGACTCATGGCATTATTTCAGATTATCTGCTGTTTACAAGAGCAGTATATGGAGTTATTTAACCATACTAGAACTTGTACAGCCAGAGCGTTAGCCTTCGGTGACACACGGCACTCTGAGACCTCGCTTCTCCTTGGCAGGTTCCTCAAAGGCATTTTGGCTTGGGCTAGGCTGGGCTGTGAGTCAGAGATCCCAGACTGCTGAGGTTGTTCCCCAGTGTCCCCAGGTCTGGCTGCCTGCCTGTGGTTCATGCTGGGTTTTTTTGCTTGAGAAAGTGGGTTTGAAACCTTCCCGCATACAGCCAAGCCCCACTTTGTCCTAATTCAGACAGGCTGAGCTTTTGTTTTCTCCTCCATTGGAAAGGTGTAATAAAAGCAGAATGAGTGCATGCATGACAGGGAAGCAATCAGCTGTCCAAAAAACAGTGCAGTTAAATAAAATAGTATGTGGCACAATCGCAGGTGGCACCATGTTGATTTTAACTCCAGCTTCTTCAAACAGAAGGCTGCGATCGGTGCCTTATTAATTCTGCAATACTGCAGCCAATTTTCTGAGCAATGTCTGTTTTCGCAGTTGCACTCTCGCACACATCATGGCCATGGCCAACAAAGCAAGCAGAAGTGCTGGGGCACAGCCAGGACCCTGCGATCACCCTTTCCTGTCCCAGTTTCACCGCCTTCTGTGTCAAGGAAGAGGTACCGTATTTCTCAGTATTCTGTCCGAGAAGGCATCCCAGGGTTCATACAGCCTTATCCTGATTTACTGAGCATGATGTTGACATCTCTGTCCCCGGCTGAGACAGACGCACTGAGCACAAGCACTGAGCGCAGCTGGTTCTAAGCTTGTGCAGTGAGCAATACGTCAATTCTGCTTATCTAATTGTTTCTGCTAGGAGCCACAACAACAAGAGAGAGCAAAAAGGTCTAATTCTGTCTGACAGCAGACCATCATTGATACTTCAGCCTGCCTCTCATGTTGGAACAAAATTAAAGTGGCCAAAGCATACTGACGGCTTGACACAATGAGGTCAAGTCACAGCAATAGGGCTTTGAAGCCTTCATTTTTTTAAAAGGGCCCACGGTAAGCCAGTCTTAACGCATTAATTGGTTAATGACCAATCTTTGGAAAGTAATCCAGCATGGAGGTGGGAGGGCTTTCTTTAGCCTCTCTGAAGGTATCCAAACCTCAGGCTCCATTAAACGCTTCTCCGGCCCTGCCAGCTGCCCCGAGGCGCAGCATCCCTGCGGAGCACCGCGGCCCGCTCACCTGGTGGAGGACGCAGGCTCCGTTGTTTGCCTCTGGATCCGCGTGCGCCGCATGATGTGGTCTTTCATGGACATCTGGACCTCTGCGGGGATGTCTGGCGACGTGTGGCTGATCTTCACCGCTGCCTCCAGGAAACTTATAGCACCCGTGTCCTTGAGCTTGTCTGCCATGTTCTCCTTATTGCAGCCTGCCTCGCTCTGCAAGACGGCCAAGTTAGAAGAAATGGCCTTGTTCCTCCAGGGAACCCAGCACAGCTTCCAAAAGAGAAACAGAAAAACTGCCACCAGGGCCAGTCCACACACGATAACTATCACTGCAAGGAGGCTGACGGAGAGCTCTACAGGGGGAGAGAAGGCAAGAGCGACAGGGAGAGGGGAGGAACGGGAAAGGAGAAAAGAAAAGAAAGATGGTGAGAAAGCCATAAGTAAAGGGAAGAAATGGTCCAACCTGATTTATATCACAACTAATGGAGACCTCTTAGCAGGTTCTTCAAGCAAGAGTCAAACCCAAGTGAGCATCCCCTGACAGATTTGGGACGGCTCCCGCCTGACACATCTGGGGAGAAATGAGTGTCTCCAGATGGCCAGAGCTATGAAGTTTTATACCGTGATGCTTAGACTGGCTATAAAATATCATCCTTGGTTTGTTTTGTGGCATTGGCAAACTGCTGAGTCTGAAATCGAGAATTGCAGAATTGCGTGATAGAAACAAGCTCCAGTGCTGTACCGGCAGAAACTGCCTTTTTGCTTCATACCACAGGTGTTCAGACACTATATTAAAAAAAAAAATCTATCTACCATGATCCTGGAAGCAGATTGTTGTTGTACTATCAACACTCTCATCTTGTCCAGATGTGCCCATAGGGAATAAAAAGTAAATACCAATCAAAAAAAAAACCAAAACCCACAAGCTGCTGATGCAGTGAAACCAAACATAGAAGGAAGCTGTACAGAAAGTACTACACATTCTTTCGCATTCGGAATAGCACAGAAGCTGTGTATGTTCTCTGACTCTGAGTCACTTTTACCTCATATGCTACGTATTTCAGCATTTCAATCTTTTTCTGAAAAGGAGCGAGCTTCCATACCTATGGCTGAAGAATCAGCAAAAAAGGAGATATAGATAGATATAGATATATGATCTAGGCTGTGAAATGATTCACAGCACTTCAAAAAGAGAAAACACTGGCTATTTTTAGTTCCTTTCCTACAGTGTATTAATTCCCAGATTTCCACCCAAACCAAAATTCCAAGAGTTCGCAATCACAAAGAGCACCAGTCCCTGAAGATGGCGACAGGTTTTGCCCTGGAGTTAAGCCTGCAGTGTCAGGACTACGGACGATTCAGTCGCAGATTGCTACGAGTTCAAGGGCAATTCCTTGATTGCCTGCTGTGTCATTTGTAGTGACCGGTAAAGCTATGCTCCTTAGATTACCTAAGTGCAAGTCAGGACAGAAAGACAGGGAAAAAAATATCAAACACTCCAGAAGTTTATACAGAATAACCATTACCTCTTAATCCCTTCTGTTTGTGTGTATGCTTGGACCATAAACGTTTTGCGTTACCGCATGAAACACAGCAGCTACTTACCTCACTACCTGAGAGCTGTATTTCTGAATTGTCTGAGCAGTCACAGCTGAAATGGCTCTTAGTGAGCATAAGCAGCCTCTTGTAAAACTAACTGAAGGCCGGCAGGACCAGGTGTAGCTGCTAGGAAGCGAGCGCGTCGTGCGTGGCCGGGGATCGGCAGGACGCGGCTGCTCCTCTCCTCCTGCGGCACGGGGCTGGGTCCCAAACCGGAGCTGAGCCCCTGCTCCCCCCGAGCGGAGCCGGTGCTGGGTGGGAGGCGTGGGACGGCGGCCCTGTCCCAGCAGCCGACAGCTCGCAGCGCGGCGGGACACGGCCGGCCGCGGCCGCACCCCAGGATGGGACCCGGGTCTGTTCCTTCCCCGCGGGGTCTGCGCAGCCGCCCTCGGCAGAGCGGCACAGAGCGGCCCTTTGTCAAAGCTGGTTAACGCTGACATTCGCAGCTGCAGATATGAATATTTCAGTTTTGTCCACGTGAGCTGACAGCGCCTCTGTAGATCCTGTCTAAATGTACTCAAGGCAACCAGTTTCTCACCTCCAGGAGCTCTAAGGAACGCTAGACTCACTCAAAAACGCATTTAAAACCATCATCTCCCACAAAATCCATCCTTACCAGGGAGCTTAGCTCTTAGAAGATAAACTGGCAGACTCACATCTGTGCTTTATCATAGCTCCTATAAATGTGATCCCTGACATATACTTTACCTTAAATAGAAGCCGTAAGAAGACATTCTGTTTCCTTTGGTCATATAGTTTAGTTTTGTACAGCTGTAATAACGTATTTAATGTTTAAATACGGCTGAGAAAAATCTATAAAATCTATAAAATATGAGGGAAGACTACATGTTTATCTTGAAAAAATAGCTGAATTTAAAAATTATTTAAAAAAAAAATAATAAAAAACCCAACCACCATTGGTGAACCATAGCAGCAAAGTATTCAGGAAGCCATTTGTATCAGCAGACTTTGCTAACACGCTGTCTGGGAATGCAACAGCTACTATATGTTTAGGATTTTCGCATCAGTTCTTATAAGTGAAATCTCAAGGAAGCATCAGATGCAAAATGCGACATCTACACCGGAGCAAGGCGGTTCTACTGAACACCTGGGAAACCATCTGTTGTTTCTGATATCCCAGAGGAAATGCACTGTTTTTCCACAGAATTACCTAGCTTACAAATTCACGAAGAGCTTGAGGCAAAGCTTCCTGACTGCCCACAGGTTCTTTGACTCGAAAGGAAGCCTGGAAGATGCCAGCAGGTGCATGGACAAGAATAAATGCCATCCAGAAGTTTTTGCAACTTTTCCTCTTCCTCACCAGCCTCCTGTGCATGTCAGACCGCACCAGTTATTTTCTGCTGTAGCTCCAAGGTGGAAATACAGACCACTCTTGGGGTGAATAAAGAGGTTTTGCCTTATTCAATAATAAATAGGATTGTACAAGTCAGCAGTGGAGCTTCCTTAGAGATTTGGCTAAATGTATTCTCACCAAAGCAGAGAGGGCAGAGGTACCACTTTCCTGGACTTTCAGTTAAGTCTTGGAATTGTGCCCAGGAAACTCCGTGTCAAACAGTTTCATAAGAAAACTTAAGAACCTGGACTTTTTGCAAATACGTCTATGTTGTTAGAAAAGAAATAGTTCCCATGCAGAATCTGTCACTGCTGGGAGTTGTTACGTGACAGGAAAGTTTCTGTTAAGGTACTTCTGCCCATTCCAAGGAGTTATATTCCATGCATGAATCCGCTGGCACACCAGACTCATTAATGGAAAACATCAGAAATAATCAGTTACCCCTTCTGAAAACCTGTTGCCAGCTTGAGAAAGATCTTAGGTCGTGTCACTTCTTGGTGAGCTGGCGTTCATAATGGATTTGACAGGATTCACAGATACTTTTATGCATGACCTCCTACTCTTTCCTCTGACGGCTCACATAAAACACAAGTAGAAGGGATCAGAATTTTACAGACATTTTGTAAGCATCTGCCTGGGAAGAATATTGGTTTGTCTGAAGATGACATTGAATTCCCCAAGACTTTTTTGTGACTTTTAAAGTTAAATATCAGTTGGACAGAGTTGACCTTAATTGATTTAATGAGCTTTCTCTTATGAATTTGAAAATACCAGTTACTTGAAAAAAAATACTTAGCATTCAAAATGTTATGCTTTAAATGTCCTTTAACTTACCAGAAACTGTAAAAACAAGATAATTCCTTATCTCACAGAAGATGCCCCAGGGCAGAGGTTGCTCAGGTGTCCCTGGCGTGGATGGAGGTAAGGTCTGTTCCCCTCAAGACTTCTCCAAAGGCAGCACAGACCAAAAGGACACCTCCGCCCAGGGGAAGGATTGCCTCCTTTGTTTACATTATCCCACCCTGTGCCACGTTCGGAGCCAAGGCTTCGGAGCCAAGGGTTTGGGTAAAGGAGGGTAAAGGATGGCAAAGAGGGACGTGCCCGTGTCCGGCAGTAAGGAAGGGCTCCGTCTGCCACAGAGCGGCACAGCAATAGTGCAGCCTCTGCTTTACCGAGCGTTTCCCGCCCCGCAGCCAGCTCGCTGGAGCCACCGCTCGCGCCATCGCCATCCTCAGCAAGGGACGCAGGCACATTATCGCTCTGAGAAATGTCCTGTCTGAGGAAAAATACAACAAGAGCTATGTTTCTATTCTATTCTCCTCTAAAAAAATAACAGTGAGTTATTTGTCGCTTTGTTATCAGGTAAGCAGGGCCATACAAGTGCAGAACAACTTCAGCCATTCCTCACCCTGTTCTTATTTAACTCGGTGCTGGTACCTCATCCTAGCCCAGCTCCCTTGAGAGACACAGCAGAAATTGCCATGTTAGAAAATGGCTTTTATTACAACTTGTAATTTCAAAGCTAAAGCTTAAAAGGAGGAGGTGGCAAATACAAATTAACACGGCTATTTTCCAGTCTAGGTCCCCCCTGGGAGCGAGAGCCCCTTCCCGGAGGAACCCTCAGCTGGAAACTGCTTTTGGCTACAAAGCAGCAATGACGAAGCTCTCGCATGACTAACGAGGAGGGAGGGGAGACCGAGCAGCAGGGAGGACACGGGCACGGACATGAACATTTACCTGCATGAGCTGATACGCTTAGGCTAAGGCACTGAGATGTTATTCACCTAGTGGAACAGAGACGGCTCCTTCAGGGGTGGTCTGCCTCACTTATGAAGGTCTTTTTGAGGTAGAGGTTTAGCATGGTACATAAAGCAAAAGAGAAATTGTGAATTTGTGACCCCCTATGTTTCTGTGTGCACCTGAACTCCTCGGAGAACTGAGGCTTTGTCCCGATCCCTACAGACACAAAGCGCTATTACATCTCCCAGCAATGCCCCAGAAGTGACCATCAACAGCCGCCAGCAGCAGTCCTGGTCCTTCGCTGCAAAGCAGAGACCTTCACCGAAAGCATTTCCACACCAGGAGAACCGGGGAAAGGCTCTCCTCGGCTCGGGAAGGAGCTTTTGATGAGTTGTGCCACAGATTCCCCGTCAGAGTAGCTGATGGAGAGAAACAGAGATTTCTAAACCAGAAAGCCACTTGCTGCCCGGACAGACATGAGCACATCCACAGGAAGGCCCACACGGATCATGGTCTTTGCTCTGCTTTCCTTTAGTGAACAGGAGAAAGCAAGCTGTACCTGAGAGGCTAATGATAAATGATCATTTATCACCACTTACGCCGTAGGAGGTACTGCTAAGTGTCAAAATTGAGTCAACGGAGCTGCTGCTCTCACCCCTGCAGCCTGGCGTAAGGGAATATAATGAATCAAAGTCTTTAGAGACGGCACAAACAGCTTAGGTCGACTTGTTACAAAAACACCACTGCGCTTTTGTTTCCTTGCAGCAGCAGCAGTTATGTGTCTGTGAAGGAACCGGGGGTGAGGGCAGTGAGAAGCCGGCTGGGTGATGCTCGGGAGCTGCGTGGCCCAGGACCGTCCCTCGCCCGCGGTAAAGGCAGCCCCGGCAGCACCGTGCTCCTGGAGCCATCAGGAGCAGCGGCAAGACCAGCACAACAACGGGGACGTGCAGGGACACCCCAAGGGAGTGGGAAGGGACACAAGCTGAGAGACCAGATCATATTTAAGCATTTAAATACAAGCAAGTTTCACAACGGTGAATATCTGGCAGAGGACTCAAGCAGTGAAATGCTCTTTGACAGAACGAACTCACTGCAGAAAAGACCTGAAGCCGACAGCGAGCAATGGGGATGCCAAGAGCACAAAGGAGATGGCCTGAAACCTATCAACTTTACCAGCAAACAATCTCGTTTCTCTTCTGACTTGACTTCTTGGTTTGTTTTTACTGTTTTTGTGGCATCTCAAAACCTTGCTATTGAGCCTTACAACAAAGCTCACAGAATGGCTCAAAACTATAAAACTTCTGAGAAGGTCACTACTCTCTACTGCCTTTCAAATAAAAGATGAGATGGCCCAAGGCAGGACAAAGGGACAGGGGAGCAGTTTAAAACTGTAAAGCTAAAAGCAAATTCAGGAAAGGGGGATCATTTCTCGGTTAGCCCAGCCCCTCCCTTGCCCTGGCACCCACGCACTCGGGAAGCAGCTCATCAGTACAACTACCCATTTTGTTTCATCTTGGATGGGAACTAATTAAGAGAATATGGCGGAACTACCTTTCAGCTTTATGTCCCTGATGAGTTCACAATACCCAAACTGAGTTACCAAAGGGGATAATTAGCAAAGTCCAAACAGAAAACGATTAATAATATGACAAAGCCATGATTACAACAGTCTATTAACTGCAAGACAATACTGGTCTAATTATGGCAACATTGACTTTTATTACTGTGAAGTAGCTTGCACTGTCATTAAAGAGATTCACGGATAACTCTGAGTTTAATGTGAAGAGTTATATTTAATAGCTTGAAGATGTAATTTAGCTTTCCTTCCACCCACTCCCCATAGAGAAAACAAAATATGTTTGATGGCTCTCTCAGCACTCCAGCATCTATTAGTCATTCCAGCTACCTGTTGGATTTAAACACAGTTTGAACACCACGAGTGGCAGTTCAAGGGGAGGGTGAAAAAATTAAATGCTATAGGCTGAGGCCCAGCATGAGGCCAGGCTCCGGCTGGAGGAGTTCAGCTGCAGCGGCCACCAGCCACCAGGACGCGTGCCACTGACCCAGCGGTCCCCTTCCCGGAGCCCCCCAGCACCTGCGAGAGGACAGATGCGTTTCTGCAGGCCCTGGAGCACCCAGCGCAGCTCCCTCGCCAAAGCAGCGAGGGCGCTTTGACCTGACGTTCTGCTGAGGTTGGGTACCGGCAGCGCCGCCGCCGCGGCACGTTTGGTCCCACAGCTCCGTCGTCACGCGCAGACCCAGACAAAGCCTCTGACCCCATCCTGCCAAGAGCAAATGGACATCTTCCCTGCAAGAGGTTCTTGCTGGTAAGTTTTCCAGTGGCCAGTGGAAAATCTTAACATCAGGGAGAGCTCTGGCTGGTTTGTGCCCAACTAGGTTTCTTTCAGCTGAAAAAGCAGCTCCCAGCTATCCTGAGCTATGACTTCATGGAGCGTCTTGCCACAGCAAATGCTCCTGGACGAGCAGTTACAGGCGACGGCAGAGCCCAGAGGTAGGGGATGATGGTGATGTACCTTAACCACGCTTGTACTGGCTGCGTGACTGGTTTTCCAGTGTAATATATCGACCATTGCTCATACCACATCAGGAGATATTCCCAGGCTCCTCTGTCCATTTTTGCTACGTTTTTCTATTGCAACAGTGCTTGTGAGAATATATTGTTCTGTTTCTGTAGGGCTTTGTAGAGATCACGCATTCAAATGATGGATTACTACGGGAGTTATTGCTAGAGCAGAAGACAGGCAGCTCTGGGGCTACAAAAGACCACGTGAGGCACCCACCAACTGCTGATCTAATTTTCTCTCAATTGAGAAGCATCAGCAATGTAAGTCTGATGAGCTGAGGGCTGGAAATCGGGCATGAGAAACTGTGGTGAATCTCGGACGCCTGGGGCGGGGGCAGAGGGGAGCACAGGACAACAGCAGGGGAAGAGGAAGAGGCTGCCATTAAATCCTGGCTATAGACATGTTTCTTTAGCAATGCCGTTCAGCTTTGAAGCTTTACAGAGGAAGGAGCGGGGACTGGATGGAACAGACACTGAATGCTAAACCGACGCAGCAGCACAGCATCCAGCAGCACCACAGCCAAAACCAAAACACGAACCACAGCAGAGCAAGGGAACTACCCCTTTGGGAACAGAGCTCAGAGCAAACCCTGCAAGGCACCAAGGAGTGCAGCAGCAAGCAGAGCACTTTGCAACAGGAATTTTGAAAAGGAAACTGGCTGTCTTCTGAATTGTGAAATGCTGCATTTGATGAGAGGTGAGCTGCAGTGCAGCAGCGTGGAGTCGTCAGCCAGCTCCTTATCCCCTCCCCAAGCATGGCACGGCCCTGGGAATGGTAACAGGGCAAATAATAAAGATCAGATTGTCCCTGTCCCTCAATGCAGCTTCAGTTCTTGTATCAGCAAGCAGCTCTACTTAACAGAGCCCACAGCTAAGCGGGCACTGGGGTCTGCAGAGAACACGGCTGCAAGAGGGAAGCGCTGCAAGCCTGCTCACTAATTGCCTCGGTTTGCTGGGATTATGGCCAGGGTGCCAGTCCTCTGCTGATGTCTTCACTGTCACATCTTCAGGCCCACTCGCTGCCATTTGGTTGTCATTTTCAACTTCAGCAACAGTTCTTCTCTTCTTGATTTACCGGTTGTGCTCTCTAGGCAGCTATGAGCTACAGGAACACGTCCTGAAATATTCCTGAGCTAGACAAGTCATTAGCAGCTGTCACTTCAAAGTCTAACTGCAGTCAATTTGCTTTTCACAAGCAGCCTAAGAGCACAGGAGCTGGATGTGTTGTGAAGCACTGCAGCAGGGGCTGCTGCTCAAACAAGATCCCAGAGGTGTGGGTCGTTAGTGAGGGGAAAATATTTCATCAGGTTCTCAGCAGATGGTAAAGGACTGGGTCAGAAAACAATTATGGATTGAGCAGAGCTTCCGCCGTCCCTCAGACGTTATCTCATGCTGGGGGGGGGGATAAGGGTTGCAGAGCAGCCCCCATGTAGCAGCAAGTCAGGCAGCAAGACCCGGGGAGCACTGGGGATATCTATCACCCGCAGGTCCACGGGTCACGAGCCCGTTTGCTTAAACCCTCCAAACTGCTCCCATCCAGGGAGCGATCCGAGCCACAGGAGCAAGTGCCAGCTGTCACTTACGGCTCTACCTGCACCTACCGACACCCTGCTCAGACCGAGGGGAGCCTGGCTGCCTGTCAGGTTTCCTTGCAGGGGGACGGGGACTGTCACCCCGCCGAGGACAGTGCCACATCCCTGGAGTATGTGGGAGAGGAAAATGAAGACACGGAAATATTTGGTACCATGACCCATCCAGAAAGAAACAAATCAGGGTGGTGGTGTCTCTTGGCAATGTAAGCAGAAATTCACTGATTATTTCTCTCAGCTGTCCAGCGCAGCACAAGGGTACAAAATACCCGCAGAGACCCTGAGAGGCTCCGGCACCGGGCACGCTCCCATGGCCCTGCTACGCTTTACAGAGTTTCTCTGGGTGAAGGCAAGCAGCGGTTCCAGCTGCTTTTTGCTGTGGAGCCTGCCCGAATCTTGTTCTGTTACTCTATGTCAGCCACAAGTAATTCCACAGAAGACAGCGCAATGAAAGTGAATTGAAAACAACGTGAAAGCAGGAAGGGTTTTCACAGACTGCTTTACACGAAGAGCACTTTCACACCGGGTTCATCAGACGTAGCTCAATGGCAAACTCCCCTCTCAAACCAGAGGAGGGTGGAAACCCTCATGAGATGAACGCTGATGTTCTGAGAGGAAACGTTCACAGAAATGTCCCCTTGGAAGCTCTGCAAACTCAACCTTCCTCCCGCACAAAGCTAAAAGGAGATTTATCCTGTTCGCATGCTTCCTCGGCCCCCCAGTCCGACGCTATCAGCTCCCACCAGCTTCCTCCCGCCAGCGCGGGCTCCGCAGGAACCCAGACAGAGCCTCCTCGTCCCCTGTGCACACCCAGCTCCGTGAGGGATTACAGGAAGACAGAGACACGAACGCTCAAACTGGCTATGCCAAAGTTTCGGTTAGATAGAAAAAAGACTTCTTAAAAATTAATTTGCTGCTACCACAGGGTTCCTGCCATGCGAGAGCTTATTGGAATGCAAACGATAAGCTTCAAAGGGAAGGATGAATCAGAAGCTATTTTGAGAGTAATTATATAAGATTATAAAATTCAAACCATCTCATTATTGCACGTTCAGTATGAAGACAACCTGCTTCATAAGGAGACCTTGCAGGGATCCAGTGTTTCAAGCAACTGTGATGTATGATCCAAGAGCAAACAGCACCCTTGTAACTCCCGTCCAGACCAAACTTCCTTCATTAGGCAATGCCAGGCCTTTTTTCACCATTTAATGTAATTCTTTAGGGGAAGTGGTTCTGTAGTTGGGAGAATAACTAGAAGATGAGACATGGAAAACTTCATGCAAAGTTTTGTTCCTTTAACAGTTGTGTGATTTGTTGTCCTGGACACCAGCTATCAGCTTCTTAGTGACAGTACTTGCAAATTGCCAAATTTTATAAACTCTAGTTCAAATTATAATTAAGGAGAAAACATTTAAACAATAAATTTGCACGTGGAATAAAGTCCTATTCCAGCAACTCCAGCCGCAGCCGCAGGCAGCAGCCTGGGTGCGGGTGCAGCCAGGAAACCCGACTCGGTTTCCCCAGGCTGCGACGGAGACTGCGGCAGCTCATTGCTGCAAGAAGACGGGGTCCTGGGACACCCCTGAGCAGTCACCTGCGTTGTGCACTGCCTGCAAGAAGAAAAGAGAGTTGGGTTTATTTTTGCTTACGTATCCAGGCTACAGCTGAAGCTCCTGCTATGTCTTGGCTTGGAGGAAGCAGGTGCGCAGGCGGGAGGGCTGCGAGCTGCTCGCTCCCTCGGGGAGGGCAACGCGTGCGCTGTCCTCGTCCTTGCCGCACCCCGGTGCCCGGTCCCTCGGGAGGGACCGTCACACCTGATGGTCTAAGAGAGCTGATTAGACAAGTGCATGAAACAGGGAAAAAGTGGGGGGCATAGAGGCTACCATACCTTTTACTACCGGGCGTTTTTCAGTTTAGGTCTGGTACTTTTATCACCCAGGGAACAGACGGTAAATGCACACAGCTAGAGGAGAGGGAGGTGCACCCAGGCTGAGTTTAAAAAAGCAGACAAAAATCTGAGCAGAGTAATTCAGAGGGAAACACCAAAGGCGATTTTCAAGTGCAGAGTCAACAATGAGGCACTTTACACACATGTATGTATATATAATAAAAAAAGAAAAAATAAACACATACATATGAAAGTTCCTAATACACCAAACAAAGGAAAGTAACATAAGAGGAGACCTCGGTAGGCTGGAGCTTGTGTTTTGCTCACTGAAATAGAATGGAGAAAGATTTAATTGCCAAAAAAAAAAAAAAAAAAGCAAAGAATCATGACTAGCTGACAACCAAAAGACTTCTGCATGCTTGCTACGCACAGAAGCCTCCACCATATCAGATTCTGGACGGCCAAAACACAACTACGAGATATCATGCAACCTTAACAAGAGCTCAGCAAAATCTCTGCTAAGCAGTGATACCAAATACGAGCGACAGAGCGGTTGCCGCAGGAATTGCTGAATTGTCGTGGTAAGATATACTCAGTTCGTTGTTCATTTAGACTGTGGCAACCACAACCTTAAGCAAGTTGAAACGGTCTTAAGTAGCCCGCAATCGGCTGCAGTTCAGGCCAGGTTCACAGGCAGAACAGTCGGTGCCTCGCGCTCGCTGACCTCGCAGGGTGCTGGGCTGCACCCGTCCCCGCGGAAAGGGCTGTGCCGCCTTCCCCTTGGGGACTTTTGCTTGCTGACCACCGCAAGGGAGACGCTCCTATGCCTACAGCCTTTTCTGGTTTACGTATTGAAGGAGACAGGCCAAAAAAAATTCTTCCCCATCCACAGGACTTTTTGGATCCAGGGCCATCTTCTACAGAGAAAAGGAAATCAGAATTTCAAGCTTAGAAAAAGACAGCCCATTCCTTTCCCTTAGTCACCTCCCTTCAGATCAAAGGTGACGGGTAGCTCAGTGAAAGCCCGCATAAGCCGAACATTTTTAAAAACCCAGATCAGATCATCGTCGAAATGGATTAGAAACAGAAAAGAAATCTCAAACCTGTCTGGGTGGGAAGATCCAGCCCAAAGGTTTATTAAAGCACCAGGGTCAGCCCTGGAGACAGGGTTAACATGCCACCTATCACCCTGGCTGCAGGGCTTTTAGGAAAGCGACAGGCACAGCAGTCACACTGGCGGTGCAGCGCAAGTCACGGTAACATCTGGAACAGCTCTTTGCAAAAGGGTCTCGGCACAGCTGGCAGAGCCCCGCTCCCTCCTTTTGACGTCCCCTGTATGGGGGGAAGCCAAGCCCAATGCGGCTGCAGAGGACGCCCAGGGACAAACGCCTGCGGCAGAGGAGGTCTCCGACACCGCAGCCGTCCCGGGGCTAGGGCGCTGCCGCAGCTCTCTCCGCTGGTAGCACCCGCTCCCCAGCCAGACGCGCAGAGGCAGGCGCAGCGCCGGCACGCTGCTGGGGACGCCGCGCAGAAGCGCTCAGCGACCTCGAGCAAGAGTCGTTCATGTTGCAGAGCCAACACAGCAGCAGAGTCCACGCCGGGCAGAGGCGAGCAGGCGGCCAGAGCAGCAGCAGGCGACCGCGAACGCACGGGCATCCTTGGCGGTGCCGTCCCAGCCTCCCGCTCGCAAGTCGGCTCTGCCGATGGACAGTCCCTAAGCCATCCTCGGCCTGGGCTCCCCAGCCAGGACCTGGAGATGAAACTGCCTTCTTCCACCGTCGCCTGGCCCACTAGTGGCTACGGGCTTCGTACACAATGCTGGGAGGCCCATATCAATACCCAGAGAACATAACCAACGCATTAAAATGGCCGTGCCCCGGCAGAACAGCTGGACCAGAGGAGACTGATCAAAGGCTTCTGAAGACCAGATACGTTGGCATTCAGTGGTTACTGACCCGCCTGCCGATTCGGACTTTCCCTCCAGGCTGCATCAAAGCACATTTGTTACTCAAACTTTTGCTGGCACGTGCAACCAGAAAGGGAACTTGGAGCTGTCAGCAATGCAGCATTTCTGTTATCAAAAGTGACAAAAAAAGAAAAAAAAACTGTTCCAAACCAAAGGAAACATTCCCCAGTGATTTAGGTCGCTTTGTGTCTTAATCAGCTGTTCTCTAGAGTATTACAAATGGGACAGTAAGAGTCGTCATTGCTTCATGCCTAACTGATGACAATCTAATGAACTATTATAAGCCACACTGCCTATAATTATAGTGCATAGCTGTGTGCTAATCCCATGACATTTTATCACAATATGCTGTAGCAACATCTGTAAACGACTCGGCAGCGTTGAACACATGCGCTGTCCCCGGGCTGAGGTTAAGTAACTGTCACTGAGCATCGTCTTCCTCCCATGATGTGACCCCGTACCTACGGGACCTGAGCTGGGCACTGAAGATGTGCCAGGGAAGCCTTGCTGAGGCTGCTCAACACGGGGGCAAGTCTCTGCCCAGACCTGCCGAAGCTGAGCAGAGCTGGGCAGAGAGCAAACCACCATAATACGGACACTTCTGGATGCAGAAATACAATTGCGTTTCAAGATGCAATGCAAACAAAACAAGCAAAAGCTTTTCACTGTCACTATGTCTCCGTTAAGTGACCAAAGACTCTGGACCCTAAAATTTCCCTTCAAAAACTTGGTCAAAGCCATGACTGTTGTGAGACATCAGAGAGGCCAGGGTCAGCAGCGCTTCAGTGTCCAGGCTCACCGCACCAGAGCTGCCGTCTCTCTGCCCTTCACAACCTACAGTGAGATTTGGTTTTGGGGAAAGGCTTCCCTGCAGCTCTCTCTCTGACTCCATTTTGGTTAAAAAAAAAAAAAAAAAAACTAAAATCAGGCTGCCCTGAAAAGATCTCGGGATAAAGCTTGACTGGGAGCAGAACCAGGGTCTCTTCCCATCCCAGCCTGCAGCCCTGGAGGGTGAACCCTGCGGCGAGCGCTGACCTGCATCCCAGCATGGGCGCCGGGGAGCCTCCAGCCCCGCGCCTGGGGTCGCGCCAGAGGACGCAGCCCGAGAACCCAAAAGAGCAGAGCTCAGCCGGGGAGGGCAGAAGGCCCCGGGCGTGGGACAAGGCGACCCAGAAAGCTTTCCGGAGGCCCCCCTCCAGGGACACAGAGCCCCGCCAGCACAAGGGGACTCCTTGACTACATGAAAGCGTGCTGGAAGAGCGTTGTTGCCTGGACCCGCGCCCCAGCAAACCCAAAACAAGAGATGCAGGATTCATCCAGAACTCCCCTGGCTCTGGATGCTGGAAAGACTGGGCGATACGGAGATCTGTGTCCTCAGCAGGTCGGGTTGCCGATTAAAGCCACCTAGACCCAGTAAGACCACGTAAGCCCATGTCATGCCCTCTTTCTCGCTCTCTCAACCTGTCACGCTGATGACACACAGAAGACAGTCTGGTCTGCACGGCAAACCAGCACCGGCTGGTTTGAAGCAGGCTCTGGGCAGGGTGCAGAGCAGCCGGGAAGGATCCCCCAGCCCCTGCCTGCGCACCTGCATGGGACCGGCTGCTCGGCACGGAGACCCCGCGCTGCCCGCCCGGGATTGCAGCGGTTATGAAAAGAGCATTTCTTTGTTCGGGCTCCCCTGACCGATCAGGGCACTTCCTCCCTGAACGGCTCTGCTCCCGGCATTAGCCGCTGCTGCTGCTTCCATTAGCTTGTCACAAAGACAGAGATCTTTAACCCCTAAAACATACTACACAGCAGTCACGCGTGCAGGCTGAACTGCCTGATCCTACAGATTTATTAAATGGATTCTGAGATTCCTGTTTCCCCTTTTCCAATGACTCGTATCACTCCGTGCCGTGCAGCTCAGAATCCTTTTAGCATGAACGTTTTGACCAGAGACCAGATTCAGAGCTGAGCTCAAATAACTCTGGGCAAATGCTCGCAGACGGCCAGGAGATGAAGTACTGCGTATGGAAAGAATGCATTGAAGGAGGTGCTCGCTGCACTCACCTAGCCCTGTGCTGTCACAGGAGCACATGCATTTCTTTGCAGCAGTTACAAACATGCACAGAAAAATCAGAGTAATACTTACATTACCAGAGACACTGGTGTGCCAGAATTTCTGGGCAATTATTCTTCCGTGGAACCAAATACTCTAGGACTGTGTGTCTTAATGATGGTTTTGAAAGGGCTCATATGAACTGAGCGCCTGCTATCCTGCCTTTAGTCTTCGCTGCCCAGTCTCCTGTGATGTTGTCAAACACTAACCCGCTACAGCGTAACAAACTGAACTAAACATAAAGGTGGCCTTAATTAGCACCTGCAGTTTCACTGTGGACAAGACACCCTGCAGGATAACTTTCTTTTTTCCATAGACATGGGAAATGTACAGTTAAGGTACAGTCACTCGAAACATCCCTTCTCCGTCCCTCTAGGATGCCATTTTGCAAGGTACAAGTATAATTAAAGACAATGCATGGCAGAGAGACAAATCACAGCCCTCCCAAGCAACTGCCAGCCTAAGTGACTGTGATGTTAGGGAGTCCACTGGATTGAAACAATAAGGGCTGCTGCAGACAAGCTTCCTGATTTTACAATATGCAGATAGGAAGGAAAAATACATATTATCGTCTTTGAAAAAGAAATAAGTATTAAAGCTAGAAAAAGCTGCCTAACCAACGTGAGATGGAAACCCGGGATCCTAAGGAAGAACATGCAATTGTACCTCGAAACGTGAACAGTGAGAAGAAGAAACAGGTAAGAAAAACAAGGATAGTTGCAACTATAGTTAAATGAAAAATTGTATCAGACATGAGATCCGGTTATGGTTCTGTTTTCATCTCTGAACAATGAATGCACACATGTGAGACGGTATGACTGTGAATGTGTATGATAGTCAATACACGGTAGGTGCGGCAGGCTGTGCACATTGCACTGGTATGACTTCAGCAAAGCAAAGATGTCAAGCAACAAACACTTGCAAACACAGAAATACCAGCTTCTCAGAGTCAGCCTCCAAAACAACAGAGAAGATCCGAGTCAGGCTATGCCCTGGTTTGAACTAGCTAAAAGCACATGCTTGGTTTCTGTGAAACGTAGGCAGAATACTAAAAGCAGAAGAAAATGTTTCAACGGCAAAGACAGAAACTGCTGAAGTAAAATGTTTGTTAAGGAAAAGAGGCTCCATATTATGAAAAAAGGCAAAAAATTAACAAAGTAACTTCAGAAATGTGGACTTACCAAAGAGGTATCTGTTCCTCAGCTCAGTCCCTGGTCACTGTCCTCAGCCTGCTCGCACACTCAATTAACACCAGCAGCAATCTGGCTGCCTGTTTCTATGGAGTTTTAGATGCTGATCCCTGACTATGCATGAGGCTACTGCAGCTGCACTGGAATAGGCTCCGAGGTCCGCAAAAAAACCTACAAACATGATCAGCCTCCCTGTACTGCTTCGGGAATGAATCAACCGACAGCAATTAGGCAGATGCAAACCTGCATCTCTGCAGAGAGGTACTTACAAAGCTCCTAAAGATACACACTCCACACAGCTCCAGAGGTGCATTTTATTTGCCAGGACCATCTCAGTGCATAGCCAGAGGCAGCTGTAGAGTCACAGATCCACACAGTTAATGCATAAGCAGAGAGACATGTTCACAGGCAGGCTATATAATCCATTTTCCCTAGATCTATGCTGCTGGTTTCAACCTTATTTTAATATAGTTTTGCAAACCTTCCTCTGGTAGCAAGGTTTGAACCTGACACCTTCGGGATCAGAGCACAAACCTGTTTTACTTGAGCTAAAGAGCAAATCTGCTGTCTGTAGCTCTAGCTGGCTCTTTTCCTGCTGGTGGACCAGATGCTCGCAGAGGAAGGCGAGATCCATTTTGCGAGTGCATTGCTCCGTGACAAGAAAGATCTTTGCCCCAAGGTGCTACTCCTCACATGCCTGGCCTCTGGAAACACAAGCTTCAGTGATTAATGGTAGCTTTGCCTGGGTGGCTTTAAACATGTTGACTGTTACATTTACTTAAAATACACTTGAACGGTGATTCAGAAAAGCGTGTCATTACAGGGGGTAAGTAAAGTCAAGACTTGCCCATATTTCATAGGCAGTGGCTGTAGGTATCCCGTATCTATGAATGGGCATGTCATCAATTTTCCCATTAGTCAAACTATCCTATCAAGGGATAATTTTTTTCCCAAGAAAAACACTCTAGAAGCAATTTCTCCGTATAAAAGTGATCTTTCTGCACCAACAATCCTGCAATGAAAAAACCCCTATTGCAGAAAAATTCACCCCTTTTTCTGCCTGCAGCAAGAACACTTATGTACTTGTGGGTTTAACATTTTAATAGCATTTGCAAAGTGCCAGGAGGGTGTTCAGTGCTGTACAAGATGTACTGCCTGCATCATGAAGTTTAAAAAGAACAGTTCATGCAAAGGGCAGAACACTAAATGTGCTCTGAATTATTGCGGGATTAGAGCACAGAAGGACAGCTGACAAAGTGGGCTAGGAAACAGAAATTATCGTCAAGTCTCTTCTGGTTTTGCATTTTCCCCAGCTGTCCTCCTTCTTCCTCTCCCTTCAGCCTTCGTATCCTGCACTAGGAAAGCTCTGGAGCATTTTGCTGGGTGAATCATTGCCTGCGAAAGGGTTCGAGGAGGGTACACGCACTCTGCCGAGATCGACAGGGACTGCTGCGCACGCAACCCGATGGCGGCCTCCTGGGCAAAACCTGCAACACCTCTGCACATCACCCATCGCCTCCGGTACTTATCCTACAGGGCAGTGAAGCTTTTTACACATGGATACACTGAGGCAAAAGAAACATGTTATTTAAAGAAAGTCGCAACACAGTAGTGCTGGAGCTAGAAATCAAACCCAGGGTTTGCTCCCGGATGTGCTCTGATCCTGGTGTAAATTCCCTCCCAGACCCACGCACCATCCTCTAAAGGCAGCAAGCATCACAAGCCCCAGGCTCCAGTCACACTCCACCAGTTCTGCACACACATTTCAGAATGATCATTTTGTTTTTAAATTTCTCTGTGGAGGCAAGCTCCCATCTTCTGTGCCATCCCCTGCTTGGCACGACCTCCCAGGACCGGCCGGCAGCCTCTGTCCGCAGCCAGACCCGGCACTGCATACCCGCGGGGAGCGGGACCTGGTTCAGGCGAACCTTGGGAGTGAGTCGGTAACGCAATTCAGTCCAAACTGAGCGACAGCCTGACCGTGCAGACAAGCACACAGCGGACTTCATGGTGGCGAGAGCTGTGCAGGGCATGACGCAATGCCCGGTGCCCGGGGATGCTGGCAGGCTGGAGCCGAGCTGCCTGCAAGAAGGACCATGGGCTTCATACCCCTGGGAGCACCTCTGAGCAGGAGCAGTCGGGGCAGAGCTTGTTCCACCGTAGGAGCTCGTAGCAGGCCCTGGAGAGCAGGATTTGGCACCCTGTTTCCCAAAGACCCTGGAGCCTGTTGCTCTCCAAGCAGCAGCTCCACTCCCATGGGCAGAGGGCGCGGGTGACACGGGGTGGCTCGCTGTGCCCAGCGCAGCTCTCCCGCGGGAGTCTGGCAGCGTGGGCTCCCCTGCATCATCAGCCAAGTGCTGGGCACTTCAGCAGGGCTTGTCCACAAATTCTCTGAGCATGCTATATCCCAGAGCACTCGCTGCCCCTCCAGGACAGAGAAGTGATGTATCCATTTATTTAAGGTACATCGCCACAGTGGTAAATGTTGTCCCTATATCACCGGCGTTTCCACCGTCTACAGCTTGTGCCTGTGTACGAGTCACACTCACAGCCTCACTGCACAACAGCTGAGGACTGGCAGGGAAGAGAGCTATCAGATGGAGGGAGCTACGGGGGAGGATTTCAGATAGGCACAACAAAAGGATGCTGCATCTTGCTCGATCTCAGGGCCCACGGCCAAGAGATCAGTTCTATTCCTGGCACCGCCACGGGCCAAACTGCAGGCAAACGCTCCCCCTCGCATATCCACTGACGCATCCATACAAAAACCTTCCTCGTCCAAATACCTTATTTTTCTGACATACTTAGCTGCTGGATTACTAGCCAGCAGCAGGAGCCTGCAATGCTCCTTTGTTGGCTGTACGGTAATGTATGGCATACTGGAGAAACACCGCA
Organism: Platalea leucorodia; assembly: GCF_965183815.1. Lineage (NCBI taxonomy): Eukaryota > Metazoa > Chordata > Aves > Pelecaniformes > Threskiornithidae > Platalea > Platalea leucorodia. The sequence continues at coordinate 4,843,289 of NC_138841.1, forward strand.
GCTATATTTCTTTTATTGACTTTAAGTAGGAGAAAAAGCTATTACACAACCCGAAGTACAGAGAGTAGAGGAGCATCTACTTTATACACAGCAGCACTTTCCACAGTCAGTCCAAAATGGTTTAAAAAAAAACAAAATCACTGCATAAAACCATAGTCTGACATATTCTTACATAAACTACTCAGTAATATTTTTATATTCACAGATTTTTTCCCCTCTCAGATGCAGTTCAAGAAGGCTAGTGATACCTGGATTATTTCTTTGCAACTCCACAGCACCCCCAGAAGATAATGCTCTCCGTCAACACACGAAATGTCAGGAAAAACCAAACCACCTCTCAGGGGCTGATGGCAAGCAGAGCTGTGCAGAAGCAGCCCTGGCTCCCAGCTTTGGCAGTGTTAGAACGCTTTCGTCTGCCTGCTCACAAATTACACAAACTTCATCGAGATACTTGACAAGCCAAGCTGATTTAGCTATTAGCTAATAGATTTATCCAGGAGGTAACAAACTGACAGAGAAGCCGTTGACTTCACATGATGATGACAAATAGGGCCAGTTTTACTCCAGCAAGCTTTGCATCCAGGCTGCCGAGGCTGTGCCAGCCCGGGTGCGCTTCGGCAGGACCCGCTCCTCACGCTGCACAGCTCCGCCGCCTCTCCTGTCGGTACCGATACGGCACCCTGGCGCAAAGCCGTATCCCCGCTCATCTTCTCACAGCCTCACTTTTTATTGGCATATCTTTATGGGGAAGGACTCGACAGATCTGAACATAGGGCTCCAGGTAGCCGATAGCAAATTCGCTTAACGTAAGTCTTCAGTGTAAAATGGACAAAGCACAAATGCAGATAATTGAATAAACATCCAGACGCTAATGGGAAAGGTATCTTACCACCGCAACCGTTCCATTAGTTAACACTTAATGCAAATAGATTTGTTTCCCTCGCTGAAGCAGTTTTACATCCAGGCATTTGAGAAATATTAGTACCCACTGGGCCCAAACAGTGTCCTCAGTGCTGTCTAGACATAAAAATGGGCCCAGTCGTGCGGAGCAGAGACAAGAGTAATAGCTGCTAATGCAGCCGGTGCAGTCAGCCAGCCCCGCGCGACTTGCCCAGGGCACTGGGGTAGAGGCTGACGCTTAAACCAGAGATCAGAGCAGACAAACACTGGAGATGTTAAAGGCATACGATGATGTGATTGCGACCTGAAAATGAGGTCCTGAACAAGCGGCGCAAACAAATGCCAGGCAACTATCTGTCATCTCAGGGCAGACAGAACAAGAGCCGTACAGGTATTTCTGCTGCACAGAGTCAGGAAAACGTTAAATTTGGTACCAAGGCAAAAAATTATGAAGCAATACAGTAAGTTATTTGCAATAGAGAAAACAGCTGCACTGGATGCAACGCATGAGGACAGTACCAGCAGTGGTAAGAGGCTTTCAAAGCAAGCAGGTATAAAGCAAAGGCGTTTAAAGATGATAATTAAGTTACAAGCAGAGTGGGATGTGAAATGAAGATGTTAGGCTGGACGTGCTGGCAAAACAGTGGTGGAAGCACCACTGCAAGCAAACAGATGGCAGAAGCCCAGAGAAACCAGAGAGTTGCCAGCGCGTCCCGGGTGCCGGTCGCGTCCCGGCGCAAGACGCTGGCAGAGAGGGGCAGGAGGAACGGAAGCAAGATGAGACGGAAAGCCTTGGACGGGGACTGAGGGCTACTGTGCTGCCCCTGGGCCCTGCACAGCTATCCTCAGAAGGAGAGAAGTTTCTGAAAATTTATGCTGTGACACCAGGCTGGGTGGGTAGATAATTATCTACAGAAACCTTGGGGGGGGGAAAAAAAGCAAGCACTCTAGGCAAATGTTCTAATACACAAACAAATCAGAGCATGTTATTACTAATTCTAAAAAGCATGGGATTTTGGTTTTGCTCCTCAGGCTGCGAGCCTGGGATGTAAGCTCCCCCTGCCAACGCCTTCTGCAGCTACAGCAGATGATGACCTCTCTGGAACAAGAAGCTGTGAGCAGAAGTGTACAGAAAATTAACCGCTTTCCAATAAAGAAATGCCCCTTTGCTCTTAGAGCAGTGTGCTTGCTCTTGATTCATCGCTGGCACGCCAGGGTGTGTCCCTAGCTAACCAGGAACAACTTCAGGCAGTTCTTAGGGAAAGTAAGAGAGATACAGGGAAGTACATTAAGATCCCTTACTGGTGACCAAAAATCCATGCAAGTCCTTCCTTTTCTCAGACTGGGCTAACAGCAATCGGTTCCTGTCATCTCAGTTACTTAAATAGGCTTTTTACTGCTTTTTTGCTTTATGCAGGACAGAAGCCTGTGTTTCTAAAAGTAAAGAACTTTCACAGAAACTTTATCTCATTAACCACCTCCTCACCAGCACCTCCCCGTAGCAGCCCGTCTGTCCCCTCTGCGCAGCTACCCCCATCAGGCTCCACCGCTTCGCATCAACAGGTGAGGCAGCGCTTGCCCCCAAAACTTCACAGAGGAACATGTGTAAAGGAACCCACCCACACAGAGACGCGTGCCCCGGCCCGAGTCCCCCGAGCCTAACACGGGGCTTGCAAACATTGCCCTCCCCTTGCGAGAGTCCTCCTGCCTTCCTCCGGCTGCGGGCAGTCACAAGCGCTACTGGAGCAGACGGGACCAGAGTACCGTACCTGGCTCGGAGATAATCAGGCTCTGGTCGGAAGGCAGCAGGAGGAATTCCCTGCAAATGTCCAGGTCCAAGCTAGGCAGGCTTTTCTTCTGGCACAGCTCGGTGACAATGTGGACTGCCTTCTGACAGCGGCTGTCATCCTTGGTACCACTCATCTCCCACACCGCATCCTCCGCTATCCCCCTCTGCTGTCTAAGAAAGTCAAACTAGGAAAAGAGGGTTTGTTTATTTTTAATCACACAACGAGACTCACACCAGTTCCACCCTCTGGCATGGCAGCACCCTAAGGGACACCCTGTGCCAGGCAATGCTCCAGCTCTGCAAACCCGCCTCAGCTTTCAGACCAGGGAGTCTCCATCAGCCTCCAGAAACCACAGCTCACTGCAGCCCTGCCAGTGCTCCCGAAGCCTTATTGCCTCTGAGATCAGATATCTGTTTACTGCCAAGGCGTGTTCCAGACAAAGAACCTCCTACCAAATTCAGTCTCCATCCAACGTTGTTAAAGCTGCAGCCCAGATAATTCTTTTTAACCCTTTCATTGCTGCCCCCTTCTCCATTCTCGAGGTGCAGAGTTTCAAATCCCAGCCCTGGAGCAATTCTGCAAAAAAAAGTGAATGCTGAAACCTTCTGGCTGAGGACGGCACATCATCAGAGCGGAGAAAAGAGAGTGCTCCCACGAACACTGCACAAACTACTTCCAACTGCCAAAGGCAACATAAGAAAAGCGGCAGGTTTTATTGATTTGTTGGTACTGGTCCTAACGCAACACGCTGCAGATGGCAACAGAGATTGAGAATGCCATTGTATTTTATAATTAGATTTTTTTTTTATTATTTTCTGCAGTATTTTTTTATTCCTATTGTAATTTAGCAGACAGGTCATGCCGCATGACAGAGCTACACTTTTGAACAGAGAATGTATTTGACAGGCATGGGAAAAGAAGCAATTGTATAACAGGCAATTAAAATTACGTATAGCAGAATGATTTCTTGCGGCTTCTGGAGCAGAGAAGCTGGTACAAATATAATGAGCATAGTGGAGAGCCAGGGCTAAAGCTACACAGGTCCCTTGGCCCCACATCGCAACAGAGTATGTTTAGCTTCGTGCCACTGTGTTTATTTTATCTGTTAATTACTTGCTGAAGCACTTTGAGCTATCACACCGCGAGTCCAGGAGCTACACAGGCACCAGGCTGCCCTGGAGCGCAGGTCCTCTAACAACCCTCCAGCCCAGCCACGCAGGCTCCTGCGAGGCAGCAAACCTCCCAGAAGCTCCGTACCTGAACCCCCGGGCTGGGAACTCCAGGATCTGTCCCAGGTGCCTCTCGTGCTGCCTCCTCCTGCCTGCTCCCTGCCCGCTTCTGCCGTCTTGCCACCAGCCTGGGGGGGACGGGCCAGGCGTCAGGGAACCGGTATTGCCCCAGCGCTGCCCCACACCTCTCCCGCAGCTCAGCGGGACCCAGGCGCCCTTCCACCTCACCGCCGCTCTGCTGGGGGCTGCCAGTCCCCAGCGAGGCTCCCTCGCTGGCTGGATAAAACGTACTGCAACCTCTCCAGCCGCTGGGTTAGTGACTTGCTCCCAACCCACAGGGCCTGCGGAGCGGCCGAGGCGCCTGTGGCAGCCGCACAGTTAAAGGCATGGCTCCAACATGACCCTCTCAGTGATGCTGCTCCTTCTTGCCTCCTTGCCCAGACCAAAGTGTCTTGGACACCTCACCATTGCTCGCTGAGCGCAGGCTTCTGCCGCCGTGCTTTATTCAGCCCGGCAACCTCTGTCTGGCAGGAGCAACTTACCTACTAAGCACTTCTCCTCCCAAAAACTTCTGTTGCCATGACAACATGAGTGAAATCTTTTATTAAGACAGCAATATCCTACAATTGGTCACAAAGAGACACTTTTAATTAGACACTACCACCTCCCGGTCAGTGCCGTATAACCTTCTGCTGCAAACAGTTTGAGGCATGCCTGTGGATTAGGAAGTATTTCTGAAAGCGTTTGCCACATGCAAGCAAACACCAGCGTCGCCAGCTGCTTGCTGGCAGCGCCGCGGCTTGCAGAGGTCTGTGTTTACCGAGTAGAGATTCCAGACTTTGCAAGGCTGGAAGCTAAACCTGTAATTTGTCAGGAGCTCAAGCTCAGGTATAGTTTGCGTTACATTTATATGACAAATTCACTGAAACCACTCACCTATTTATCTTTTTAAGAAACTTGAAACTCAAATTATGCCCAAAACCTGTCTTTAGAACCAATCGTTTCCCCCCAGCCTTCGTCTTTCCTTGCTCATTGCACAGTATTTTTCCTTAGGCTGTACAGCTCTTACAGAAGGGCCTTTCCCTCCCTGATTTGGCTCCGTACAACATCTAGCAGGGGCTAGGCCCTGCCCTGCTACAGCCTCTTCGGTGTACTGAAGTAGGAAGGAGTTAATGATGGTTTTGCTTCAACAGGAGTTCAGCCCAGGACCTTTTCCAAAGCTGAATATTTGGTTTGCTTCTGTCTCCTGCTCCGGAGGAGAAACTTGCATACACACGTACACAAAGAAACCCAGTGCCACTGCAGAAGCTCCTACAGAACACTTTTTTCCGCCTGTGACTGAGAAGATGCAAGAGCAACGGGACGCCCTGAGCTGAGCCCGCCCTGCAGGTGCTGTCACGATGCAGCGCAGGGATTTGCAGTCCCCCGAGCAGGATCCATGCAAAGGAAGGCCATAGCTGGGGCTCCGAGCCCTCCACGGGGAGGCTGGAAGGGTCAGAGATGATGGTTTCTCAGCAACTGGGACAAAGCTTAACTGGTTTACTGTAACCAGCATGCTGCTCACCTGGACAGATTAATAACACATCAATCAGCACACAAAGGAAAAAAAAAACAAACATGAGACTACATACATGCTGGTACTGCTTCTTCACTATTAGAGTCTTCCTCAGGATGACTGGATCCCAAACATCTGATCTCTCTCCATTAGTGGTCTGCTGCCCACTGCTTGAAAGCCCCGCTAATGGCAGCAGTTCCAGAACCGGACTGGCGTATGCAGAAGTGATTAGAGACAGATCAGCAAAACAACCGCCAACCTTTCAGGACAACATTACCCTCCTCTGGGAAAATTCAGATATACACAGCGTCCAGGAGGCCACTGTATTTTAATTTCAGAGCTCTGCAAATCCAGCCTTCTTATAGCTTCTGTAGCCCCATGAAACACCACATGTCCTAGAAGCCATCTGTACTTGAACAAAAGGTGTGGGAAATGCATACAGACCATCCCAAACTGGGATCACATACTTCCTAGCAAAGAGTGCTGGAGCAACCCCAAGTAGCAATCAAGTGTACATTTGTCACTGTGACACCTCCCCCAAAGATTTCACCCAATTTGCTTCGACAAAGCAGTGGAGCAAGTAGCTGTGCTTTGCACACACCACGTCCCGATAGCTCGGTGGAGGTCACGTACAGCGGGACTTAGTGATAAACTCCTATGCTGAGTGAGCGCCTACAGTTCACAAGCAACAAAGAGTCCCAGGCTTGGGAACCAGCTTCAAAATAGGAGCTAACGACAGTAAGAAGCAAGGAATAAGTACATCAACACTCATCGCAGCCTCCCAAGGGTTTTCTAAATGGAGCAGTTTTGCCCCCTGCATCACTGAAACCCGTAAGCTATGCACGCGGCCAGCCTTGGCACGCGCACGGGCAGCTCGGACGCTGCTTCGTAAGAGCGACCGGCCATCAGCCCGCGCCCGCCAGCGCTACCGCGGCGGCGGGCGCTGTCGGGTTTGCGGCCAGGCAAGAAAGGAGACGAGCAGGACCTGGTGAGGGAGCAGCACCTCTTCTCCGCTCCTCATTTCATTGCCTCCTCCGGGGCACCTGTGGCCCAGGCTCCCAAAACCAAGTACAGCGAGACCCAAGGGGATGCAATGAGCCCCTGGCTAACGGTGCCACCACCACGTCCCCCCGGCACAGCAACAGCTTTTGCCTGAGCCACCAAAACTGGCACCGAGAGGGGAATTCCTGGAATACATCAGTCAAGAATTGCATTTGAAATTTGAATTTACCTTAAAGAGATTTCAACAGACAAAAAAAAACCCAACCAAAGCCATACAAAAAGGTTAATGTCCAATTGAGAGCTTGTAACACAGAAATCAATAATAAAATTCAATTATTTGGAAAAAAGCTAATTTTATTTCAAAGGTAATACCAAGAACTTTTTACTTTTACATCTAAAAATCACCCTTGGTCAATTATTCACCTTCCTTTACATATCAGAGGACTCCAGGCTTGCTGGGTAACAATAAAAGGAGACCCTGGTATCAGCATCCATACTCTCAACAAATATTTCTTCAGAACACAAAACCAGACTTTTTTTGCACCTTGTAACTTCGAATTTATGTCAGATGCACTGTTTATTGTCCAATATAGAAGGCTGGGAAATAGGCAGACAGCAGCTGCTGCGTCTGAAAATCCAAACACTGCTTTTCCCAAGCAAGGACTCTGGCGCCTACTCTTCTCCCATATACGTACATATAAATATGTATGACACATGGCTGCTGAGATACAAGATTTTGCCTCTCATCTCCTGCTGGGAAGCTCCCACGGAGCTGCACAGGGAAAGCTGTGGAGGAGCCAGACCCCTGTCCCAGGCACTGCAGCTTCCACCGCCCTCCAGGCTGTGCTGCGGGTGCCCCCGCCCCGGCCACGCTGCAACCCTGCGGTCAAAGGCTGCAGGGGCACAAGCACAGAGCAGATGCACAAGCACGGCTCCTAGACCGCTGCAGAGCATCCTTTCTGCAGCCTGCCTCAGGCTGAGTTTGTACTTGGAGGCCAAATTGCTCCCCGAAGTCGTGTTTCCCCCTTCCAACATGAAGAGCAGAGGCAACCGCCCCCCCCACAACGCTCCCAGGGACCTGGGCAGAGCTGACGATCTCTGAAGGGGTTCAGCAGCTTTGTCTCGCCCGCATCCACCCTGGCATTTCAGACTTCCCGTGTCTGGCGAGCTTTTCCCTGCAGCTGCGTTCAGATGGCATTTAGGAAAGCGTGGCATGCCTTCCTCTCACATGGTAGCATTTATCTTCTCCCTGTCCAGTGGCCTGATGTTACATTTAGAGAGGCAGAGCTAACCATTAAATAGAAAAGGCTGCATCTGTGGCTAGTCCAGAGGGGCTTAGAGATGAATAAATGCTAGGGAAAATGGCTCAACAGCCTTGGATTACACGGAGAAATGCATTATATGCAACAACGCAGCTCTTGAGTTACCTTTGAAATCATCACTTCGGGCAAGACCACAAAATGAATGAAAATCCTGGCTAGAGTTCGCATCAGTCAGAGGGCTGCCCACACCGCTCGGTAAGCAAGACTGAAAGCGGAAAAATTCATAACAACCTGAGAGGGAGCAGATTGAGAAAGGATGATAATTTTCCCCTCGGTAAAGCAGAAGACAAGCACCAAAGACAATATTCCCATAAACATTTGGGGAACTTGGAAGTTTTGGAGCACACTGAGAGCTACTGAGCACTAATGAGAGTGTGTTCGATACGTACCTAACTGTAGGCTACTTACGGCTGGAGTCCGAACACGGCTGACTGCACGTACAAATTGTTTGTCTATTCAACATATCTGGTCACACCTGTGGGATAAGGTGGAATCACAAATACATTTGTCCAGCTGAGATAGAACATGCTATTCATTTAATTTGGATTAGGATCTATTTGAAGCTGATTTTTTTTTTTTTTTTAAATAATAATCAAGTCTGGAGAGGGAGCAGCAGCATTTATTTATGCCAGTTCTAGCTAATAGTATGATATTGTTTACTCTCCCGGTTAATATGATAATTGGAAACAGCTCAAAAATGATTCAGAGCTTCTTGCCAGGAAAAATGGCGCTGATCTGGATCCTCTGGCAATGTCAACGTGCCATCTGTGTATACATGTAACATGTATTGCGGTGCACATTCACGCACCGCTTTGATATGCAGATCTTTGGGGGTGGTTGACGGTGTGCAAGCAGCGAGCAAAAGAACCCAACATCCTCACCTAATCCCTGTGTGCACAGGGAGGGGATGACCCTGCTTGTCCTAATGGAGACAGAGCTTTAAGAATTAGTTTAAATCCAATACTGGTAGCAAGAATTGGGCTCAAACTAACTTTAGAAAAAAAATATTTAAACAAGTGTTGTGCTAAGTATTAAATCTGTCCCGGACTGTGTGCGGTGCAGAGCTGCCAGGCAGCAGCAGTCTCCTGCCTCCGTCCCCAGGAGCACGTGGAGCAGCCAGAGCTTTGCATTTCTGCTGGTAACCGTGCAGAAAAAAAAGCAGCACCTCCCGTGGTGAAGGCAGTTCGGCAGAGCCGTGCTTTCCCTAGAGAGAAATGATTTACGCTTTTTTGCACAAAAAGCACAGATCGTTCCTCTGTTCATCTCCAGCAGAAACATTTGCCAACGCAAAGGTCTCCAGGACCCTGCTCCCTCATACTGCTTAGCAATAAAACTTGCCAAGGCTCCGTTTATTGCAGAAAGCAACACAAAGCAATACATAAAGGAGATGCTGTTCCCCACTGGTGTGTACCTGGTCTCTCCTGGCCGCACAGCGGCTGCTCATTCCCCATACAAGCTTTCTTGGGAGCAGTCATTCAATTCTAGACACATCTCTCCTTGAATATCCTGGCAACACAAGGAAGAAGGAAGGAAAAATAATCCTGAATTTGTAGCCTAAAGTGACAGCCCCCGGACCGCACTGCGAGCAAACTCTGAGCTGTGAAGTTTAACGATAACCAATTCATTCACCTCCTCAGCGCAGCACATGATAAACCCGCATAGCAAAAAGGCCGCCGCAGCAAGCGGTAAGCGGGACCCGCTGCAAGCTCCTGCCCTAAAGCGTCAGCGAGGCGTTGCCGTGTAACGCTAGCTTCATTGGTTTATCGGCAAGAAACTGTGGCTTGGTGTCCTGAAAAGCACCGCTTCCAAGAGGCATTGCAGCTTATTGCACAAAAAAATGGGCACCGAAGACAGACTTCTTTGAAGCTGAATACAACCAGGCAAGAAGCTTTCTAGGGGCAGGATTATCATCAAAAATTGTTTTCTGGTGATAGGACTTCTGAAATATATTTTATTGACCTGGAATCTTTGCAGATCCTCAAGGTGAACAGTCACGGCATGATTTGGCAGGGCTGGAAGCTCTAAAAAGCCATTTCTGCTCCAGCAGCATCAGCTGGCTGAGAGACATCAGCTGAGATTGTATCAGAGAGATGTGGTTGTGAGTATTGCAGCTATCAGCCGTGCCCAAAAGCCATTAGCTCAATAGCTTCGGGAACTCTGACCTTCCATTCTCCAAGTATCTGCATTTGACACAAGGCACAATCTCAATAAAATTAATGAAGTGAGAGCCCAGGGCCCGTGCGGGGGTACCTGCCCGAGGACTTGACGTCTTGGCTGCACCCAAGCAAGGCGGCCGTGCGAGGCACAAGCCCTGCGCGCGCAGTTCTGGTGACACGCGCGGCCACGAAGGCCTGCCGCCCTCTGTAGTCGGACAAGCTAGGGTTAGTTAGGACCTAAATTTCAGGAAGATTGTGCCAAACATGGTGCCGCCTCCCAGGAATGAGCGTTAGGCTGAGGTTAGACCCGTTTCAGTTCCTCAACCCGATTTATAGAGTTCGTTAGCCATTAGCTCCCCCCAGGTCAAAAGCACGTTTCTGCAATGCTGCAAAAACCCCAAAAGTGGCCGTTGTCTGGTACACGGCTATCAGAAGGATTAAGCTGGCCTTTGCCTAGATGTCAACAACAGATGCTAACACATCCTTTTTCTGAGAACAGATGAAAAACTGCTGGGTTTGGGGTCTCATTGCAACCCTCTGTGCCATGGACGCTATTATCAGTATCACTGCATAATTTATTTCAAAAAGACTGCACTTTCCTCAAAGGCCAATAAAATGCTGGTGTCAGAACCCAGAAGACGGATTAAAATCTGTCTTCGGTAATAAAGTGCTAAAGATTCCCAAGAAGCTTTTGCCCTCCTACGCTCCTCAGCCACTGTCATTCAGCAAAGGAGGAGGAGGCCCTTTCAAGCACAATTGCAGCAGCCTCCAGGTCTTCCCCGGTGGCAGCGAGCGTTTCCAGAGCAGACCGAGGGCTTGGTCAGTGGTTTCCACCAACAATTCATCTCACACTTCCAAGCCCATGTATGCAGACAGCTCTAGCAGCCTTGAGGTGGGGAGTCTTTAGATTTGAAACAGCACCGGACCACATCGCGTGCGGCTTTATCTCAGCACAATTTCTGTCGGGAAAGACGACAGCTAGACACTGAGACAGTTGGATAAAAGAATCTGGAAAAATCCCATGTGCACAGCGCAGTAAGAGGCTGAACACATCCACCTGCAACCATCTTTCTCCTGCACCGTAGGCAATAACGCCTGGCAGAGAGCGCAGCAGGTTGCAAGCCCAGCCTTCCTTGGAATTAGCACGGGCTTTAAAACACAATTGTTTTTGTGGAAACAGAAAAGCAAAGCAGAATATACTTAATCTCAACTTTCTGGAAGAAACAAGCCAAGTTGATATCTGTAATGGAAAATAAGGACGTATAAGCTGTTTTTTTCCCCCCCAGTGTGCTTACAAAATATTTGCCGTATTCTAGTTATTTTTATCCCTCCCAGTGGAAATACAAGTAATAAAAATAGCAGTATTTCTGTAACAGAGAAAACAAAAACAATGGTGCGCAATTGTGCCTCTGAGAGAAAACGCTGGAGTGTTTTTATTTCAGGACAAAATTAACATGTGAAAAGAAACCTGAGAGCTCTTTGATCAACCTGCTCGGATCAGCCTCCAGAGAGCACCACAGAACGGCCGGGTCTGCTCCCCCGTGCCGATGCTCCCCATCCAACACCCCAAGGACACGAGGGGTCTCCTCTCAAACCGCGCTTTCCAGACGGGCACAGGCCCTGCTCCCGGAGCGCTGCTGCCCCGCATCATCGCTCCGCATTATCCCCCTGCATCATCAACCTCCATCGTCGCCCTACATCATCACCCTGCGTCATCAACCTCCATCGTCGCCCCGCGTCATCAACCTCCATCGTCGCCCCGCATCATCGCCCTGCATCATCAACCTCCATCATCGCCCTGCATCATCAACCTCCATCATCGCCCTGCATCATCAACCTCCATCATCGCCCTGCATCATCAACCTCCATCATCGCCCTGCATCATCAACCTCCATCATCGCCCTGCATCATCAACCTCCATCATCGCCCTGCATCGTCACCCCGCAGGGACTGACAGCTCCTCACCTGCCATGCTCCGAGGTACCCAGCCCATCTGAACTGAGCCCAGCGTCAGGTCTTTGGCCGCTGACTCTCATTACCCCCTTGTCTCTCCTGCTCCCCCAGGCGCTTCCCTGCCCTCAGGGACACGGTGGCGGGGTGCGGGTGGGGGTCCTGCAGCACAGGCAGCCCCAGCGCACCCGGGACAACGATGCCCAGCCTTTTTCACAAGACCCCCAGGCAGCAAGCCGAGTGATCTTGCCAGAGACGTACACACATCGAAGATCTCTGTTACACGTACAGCTTTTACCCTCAGAGCATCCTCTGCAAGGATCTCTCCTGGGAGCCCAAAGCAGCATTTGCAATACTCCTATTTATTAGTAAAAAAGGAAAAAAGAAAACCCTTGCCAATCACTTCACTACTTAATAATCTCCTTCCACAGGTGACAATGGACAGAAGTTAATCCTAAATGACAGATGTGCTGGCAATCATCTCGGTTCCTGAGGAGCCTCATAGAGAAACATAACCGGCTTTATCTATCAGCCATGCAGAACACGGGACTTTCCCAAGCTGTTGGTTTCTGTTGCACCTGCTTTCCCACAGCTTCATATCCCCCAGAAAGAGGAGCATCAAGTCCTGCAGTTTGGAATAAGGGTGTCCTTGCCAGCCGCCCATGGGAAGAGCAGGAGAGCCATGCAACAGAAGAAAAGCAACAGGCTGCTCTCACCAGGCAGGAGGGTTCATAGCCCAGCACCGGCGCCGAGGGCTCACCCTGGGGAAACGGCTGGGACAGTGGGGAAAAAGGATCGTGTCTGCCTCATTGCAGGGCGTTTGCTGCTCCAGCCAGCGTTAAATCTCAGGGCCAAAAGATTTCACTGGGTTGTTGTTTTTAAAATCTATTTACTTACTGATAACGTTATTTCCCAAGGCTCTAAAATGACAAGAGGCAAGGACACAGAGCCATTAGCACTGGCAAAAAGTTGTTTACTTAGTAGGTCTGCTGAGATAATAGTCAAACATCCTCCCCACCACCGCTCTCAGCCAGACGTGCCCTCCCTCGTCACGGCAGAGTGCTGCCAAAGGCAGTATCCCCAGCCACGGGCAGCCCAGATGCGCAGAGGGGGACGGGCCCAAAGCCTGCAGCACCCCGTCCCCGGGAGGCACACGCTCCCGGGGTGCCGGGCTCCCCGCCCCAGGCATTGCCCAGACCCTCACGGCTGCCCTGCCAGAGCCCTCCTGGCTAGGGTCACACTGCAAAAGGCACCTTTGCACGTTATTACTACAACTCAGGGACAAACAAGAACGAACATTGTTTAGTTTAAAGGAAGAAGTAACTCATCAAGTAAATGAGAGGATAGGTCTTCCGCTGACTTTGGTGAAGCTCTGTCAATTTACACCACCTACATATAATCATCTCAGACACAGGCATCCAGAAAGCCTCCTCTGTGCTCACCATACAGTAAAGGCAAGAAAGAGAGAGGGTTCCTTGGGAGTACGGAGTAGGATAGAGTCTCCAGGCCCAGCAGCAGCATTATTGAATTACTTTCTACAGAATTTAGTTTTCAACAGCCAGCAGCAAATAAGATGGCCTGACACATTTATGTTCTGCTCAGACACTAAAAGGATACTAGGTCTGTCTGTATCTGGAGCAGAATTAGATTGATTATAATTGGGACCAGGATTAAATTGGTTTGACATGTCCACAGCCACCCCCTGAGCCAGCAGCACACCGAGCATCGGGTCACTTGCTGTGAAAGGGAACTGGCAAATTGTAGAGTTAACACAGATCATACTGTAGCTCTGGACACCAAGCTAGGGAAAGAAAACTTCCAAACAACAAAGCAGAGTATTGAATGCTGACAACACATTCTGATTAATCATGTTTTCCAGAGGGAAGGAGAGCATTGCACAAGGGTGGTAAAACCAGGAACATCCTGCAGCTTCAGCAGGAGACACAGACCACACGCAGCTCTTCCAATTACCTACCGAAGGAATGACTGAAATGCCTCTGTATTATTAACTTTGGCACTGCCTGTCTTTCCAGCATTAAATACTGTTCCTTAACTCATTCGGGGTAGTTACGGTCCTTCCTTTCCATTAGATGCAGGGCAGCAGGACAAGAGATGACAACGGTGAAAATCCAGTCCGCACCATGGTCGTTACGAACACTCTGTGTTCAGTACAGCCGTGCCCGAGCTCAAAGCAGGCTGAACATATCCAGCATCCGCTGCACGGCCTGATTCAGCACAAAAACCCAGGGCTAGGATCAATGGCAGGCTCAGATCTCACCTAGTCTCAGCTCTTTGCTCAGCACCAAGATCACACAAGGCCAAGAGACAGCGTTAGACGTGGGGCCAGAGCACGGGGCTGCTGTCTACAGGCGATGCTCAGACCTTGCTTCTTTTGGGAGCGCACACTAAGCCTCTGGTGGCGGCAGTGGTCACTACCTTGGTTACTTGCTCTGCTTGTGCAAAGGACCCTGAGACACAACTTTTAGCAACAAAAAATGACTGAGGAGCATCTCCTTCCTGGGCAGGTTTCAGCAGTGCAGAGAGCACCCAGCGCCTATCGCTCCCGAGTCAGATGCAAACCCCACTGTTCTTTGTGGTTGGTACCAACGGTGCTCAAAGCAATTGCCAGAGATGGGGGAAGAAAGCTGCTTACCATCGTAGTAGCTCCTGCTCGCTGAAAGCCTTCCTGACCCCCGCGTTCCCTGCAGTCGCAGGAGCGAAGCGGGGGGACGAGGCAGGTCGCCAGCTGAGGCCGTTCCTACGCGCCTGCTCCCCGCAGGCGCGGTTCGCCGTTTCCCCACGGCGGGAGGATTGCTGCCGCCAGCTGTGCCCAGCGCACTCGCTTCCAACGTCCCCCACGCAATGTGACGGCATCGCCCTCAGCTCGCACATCCAGGCAGCAAGCACAGGACTCTATTTAGGCTAAGATGGAGAGAGAAATGAATGAGATTGGAGTCTCCACGTTGCCACGTTCAACTTAAACACGAACGCTGACCCTGGGGTACAAGGCAAGGCAGGCAGGTCTCAGCACAGCACCCACCCTCACTCCCAGCAGACGGCGGGTGCGCAGCAGGTACCTCTCACACCTCCAGAAATCAAAGCCAGCCTTGCCTGAGAATTTCTTCCCAAGACAAAACTCTTTGCTCACTCAGAGACCAGCACGGAGACGGCTGTGTAAGAGCACCATCTGGTGACGCATCCCGTGCAAGAGATTTTAACGAATGAAGGGTTAATTTACAAGTTCTTAGCAGAATGATGCATAACTTACAGTTCGTGATCTCTGCTTTCGTGCAGGGTGTGTGTCCGACTGCAGAAGGCTGATTATTCACAGACCACTCCGTGCTTCCTAACGCAGTTGCTGCAGTTCTTGGAATTCCCTGCACCTTCCCTCTTGTGTTGAGCTGATTAAACCTCAGATCGGCAGATAATCTGTCTTCATTTAGAAAGCAGAATTCGCCGTTGAGCACGGCCCCTAAGCATGCTGGCAGGACTTGCTGCTGCAACATCGCCTTCCTTTGAAAACATGCTAGGGCCAATAGAGCAGATAAACGACTGACATTTGGGATGGCCTGGAGACACAGATGACCTCCAAGAGGAAAACAGACTTCAGTCTGGCATTCTGCATCTTGCCCTGCAGCCAGCTGCAAACCCACCGTCCGGACCCACGGCGCAGACCCTGCAGCTGCGCCCGGTGACGGCTGCAGAACCGCGCTGAAGACGTCTCCAAACGCAATTTCAAAGGAGTGGGGTTTCCAGCCACTTTCAGAGCTAACTCTTTCCTGATAGGAAGCCGAGCTGAAACAGATACACAGTGCCACGCAGATCCCGGTGTCAAATTCACAGCTTCGGCATGCCCTAATGGTACAGCCCAGACCCATAGTGGGATTTCCCCACTATTTCTACCCATAGAGATTTCCCCTAGTGGAAATCTTCAAAAGATGTGATTTCCAAACACTTGCCGTTGCCAGAGCCGTGACAGACAGGATCACTTGTCACCCACCAGCTACGTAACGTTTGCTGAGTAACTCTGTCATGCAAGGCTGTTGTGTTTCTCTCTGATATGACATAGGAGATAAAAAACCACCCTCAACAAGCCAGTTGCTCTACAGGTTTAGTTAGGGAACTGACTGCGTCCAAGCGAGCCTCAGTGCTCTCTTTAGCCGGCTGGCGCCTGGCAGCGCACGTGGATCTGGTTCCCGGGGGAGCGCAGGGGCTGAGCTGCCCGTGGCAGCAGCCAGCTCCTCCCGCGAGCAAGGCTACGGCTGTCGTCGAAGCCACGCGCGAGGCGGAAAGGGCTGTCAGCAGATGAAGAACAGCACTGTCAGGATGGAGCAACAGATACACCACCGACTCCCAGGTCCGCCACCGCACGCCATGATGGGGCCCTTGCTTGTTCCTTGGTGGAGCCTTCCCCAGGCACCCATCCACCTTAGCTGATGGGACCCAGCCCCGTGTTTTGCGAGTCTTGTGTCATCTGCTAATTCAAGCTACATGTTGTCGGGAATACGATTTTTTACACGGCTTTGATTTAGCAGCAATTTAGGGTTTATTAATATTTCTGAGATAGTTCACAAAGTTGGGTTGTATAATTCTTAACAGCACTTAAGCATCAGCCAGTTTAACGGAGCGATTCAATGGAATCTGTTACAGTCAAAATAGGGACTTCGTTAAAGATTCGAGTACGGCAAGGGTCACCCAGAGCTTACGGCAGGGCTGCAGGCACGGATGGGGCTTAAATCAAATCACACACACGGACAGACCGACAAACAGCTCTAAATCAAATTGCACACAGACAGACAGACAAACGGTTCTGAATCAAATCGCACACGCACACACAGAGGTTAACCTGTGATTAAAATGCCCCTTTTCATGAGTTTCATGAATTACTCGCTTTTAGGTGCCAGCATTCATCGACAGACATACCACAACATATGCTAAACGTGCTCATCTCCCTGATGTGTTAATGAAAGGAGCAGGAATTGACATCCCCGGTTTTAATCCCCGCTAATTTAGCAAACATTATCCTAGTTCCTAAGCATTAAATCACGTGAAGATCACCGAGCACTTAGCCGCAATGGTAGCCCATGAAACGCATCGGAAGGCAACGTCGCAAAGAGCAACTCCGCTCAGCGTTAAGTGCTCAGTTCTGCGCGCTTTGCTCCCCTAACGCAGCTCAGCCCCCGAAGAGCTCACAGGGTGAAGTGGAGTAACAAGAAGGGGAAAGGCGGCCAGCGCTCTGAAGATAGCGGTTTATCACCTCAGCCCTCAGAGGGCAATAATTCCAAAATCACGTACTTGGCTACAGAGATATAGATGGGAATTCTATAACGGCAGCAAATGGTAAAACAGCCTCGTGGTGTAGCTTCCAACTCTTGGTAGAATTTCAGGACGGAAAGAGGAGATTAAGGCATGCGCCCCCGGGGGGGGGAGAATAAAAAATCGGCAGCTGAATCGCAGCCCTTTGCGATGTGGTGAACAGCTCAGTGTCATTGGAGCAAGCCAGGAGAAGTTCAGCTAGGACACAAAGGGAAAAAACCCACGGAAGCCTACCGAGGGAATCCAGGCGACTGAGCGACGTCCAACAGAGGTGCTCAAAACGACAGATCGCAGTCCAGCCGCAAAGGCAGCCAACACGCGCGGCACAGAAAGAGATGGAGCAGATGGGCTGTCAGAAGCCGGAGCAGATGGACCGGCAAGGCTGCGATCGCTCTGGACACAGCGAGGCAGCGCTGCAGCGCCCAGCAAGGAGAAGCGAGACATCCACCCGGAGAACTCACCATTGCTCCTCTGCCAGCAGAGCCCCAACCTCCAGCTCGGGAGGCACGGGAAGGGTCGGCAGGGGGTCCGGCCATCCGGCCATCCGTCCGTTCGTGTCAAGCACGGGCAGAGCAAGCATCACCTCACACAGGCAGTAGCTGGTCTAGCAGCAAAATCCGTCTGAAGTGCAATGGTTTAGGTTCAAACCATCTGTTCCTTTGCTGCAGATTGCAAAAGGCAAGCAAGTGCATTCCAGCGCTCACTGTAAATGCAGGCGTTCTCAATTTTAGAAAAAATAAACGTGTACTTTAGTGAAGTTAACTAAACCTTTTCCTAGAAGACAGCTCTCTCATCATGGAGCTTCGGTGATATTAAGCCACCACAAGCACTTAAAGAATAAACACACAGTAAGAGAAAAACCCAGCTTCTTTACGAGCCACAGCCTGAAGTTAGTTCTCTGATACATAACAACAGGCATGCTTGGATCAGAGCCTTCGCCAACTGCAAGGGTTATGAAAGTACAAACATACCTTTAAGATGGTTGGCCTTCCAGGTTACCAGACCTCTCTCTCATTGCTTGCAGAAAAACTAGTCGGAGGTAGTTTTAGCTTATGTGCAAGCTCACTTTGCTTTTTTCCTTGCAGGTCTGCATGGTCAGCTGGAGTACAGCCGATACACCGGTGTCTGGAAAGACCCGCAATCGTTTAATCTGACTCCTGCTAAAACAAACCAGACTAGCTCCTACTTCAAATTGCACAGCTGTAGTTGAACTAGGCCATATCCCAAGATATGTAAGCTCAATTCTGCCTTTAGAGCTGATATGGTAAGTCATGAGGCTGCTCCAGCAGCAACATCAGCACAAGAAATGGATTTATCCGTAGGGGGGAGCAGCTCAAGGCATATACTCTAACCGGCAGTTAAAAGGTGAATGAACACAACAGCGTTGCACGTGCTCCCCTGTATTTTGAATCACACCTTGCACCCAAGTGCAGGGCCACACATCACCTTGCTGCACGGATCTGGTCCCTGATATACCAAAACACGGATTTATTAAGCAAAGGAGCGCGCTGACCCTAGCTCTGCATTCACCACAGGCTCATTTCCGACAGGTACAATACACTACCCACCACGCAGAGCGGAGTACGACGGACAGACGGCAGAGGAGCAGCACCACGCAGCTACGGGTGCAACGTTAACAAGTTCCAGAGCAATCCAGTTCAGCTCCCTTTCCGTTTGTCCAGTGCTTCCTGGGGGCAGGGGGGGCGCGGGGAACACCACCTCAGAGCCACCCCCCCGGACCGTTGTCAGGCCGTCGGAAAGCATCCCATCTCCAGCACCACACAGGCACGAGCTGCACACCTCGGAACTGCCTCCTCCAAGGCTGCACCAAGCTTCAGGATGAGAGCAGCACAAAAACCCCTAGAGAAAACCTTCAAATACCCGTTTTCCATGCGCTAGATGTAGATAAACCTGACAAATCATTTTATGGAAACGCAAGTGCGGAGCGGTGACGTGACAGCATCTCCAACCCAAACTCTGAATCGAGTTGAGGCGTCGGTATTTTCCGTCCTGGCGCTACCGACGGCTGCGGACCAGGCACCTCGGGGCTCGTACGGAACTGCCACAGCGACCACGTCCTCCAGGTAATTTCTGCAAGTATCAGAAAAGTCGTTTGCCAGACGTGAACTAGCACCTGCCGACCTAAGGCAGGCGTACAAAAAAGAAACTCAAATTGAAAGAGTCATTCTTCTAATTTAATAGAAATAACCAAAACAAAATGGGTTTCAAACAATGCTTTCAACTGATCTAATACAACTTCTACAGCACGTTCCAGAGCACTTAACAAGAACTATTTACAGGCAGCTAATGTATTAAATAACCACGTAAAGAAAAACTTTTTTTTTTATTACACACCAGCAAAAAACACAGGAACAGAACAATTAGAAACAGTAACCTTGTTTAAAAAAAGTCAAATGTGATTATTCAGATAATACAATACCACAGAAACAGCACTTTTTTTGAAGAATCATATTAAAAGATGAGCGGTTTACTATGTGCAAAAAAGAACCAGTCCAATTACTGGAAGCAAGAAATAATGGAAGAATCAAAGAATGCCATGAATTTAACCCTTCCATGAGTACGTTTACGTGTAAAACAGGCTTTCAACCGCACAAATCTTTATAGGCTTATATACATGTTTCACGGTGTTCCGAACCTAAGAAATACCCCCATTTTCAGGCCATTAGCAGACATGCATTTCTTTTTTTTTAAAATGTAGCTCACTCTAGAGCGAATGCTGCAACAAGTCAAACTTACAAAATATTTTAGCACTTCTCCTTGTAGAAATTCAATAAATTCTAAAGAAAGCAGCCTCGAGCTGTAAGATCACTCAATAGAAAAGGCCAAAACTGCATTTCAGACATTTAATAGTTCACTTATAATAAAGATACCCAAATTAACTGCAACTTTGGAAAACTAATTCAATTCAGATACATTAGAAAGCATATAAAGTAGGATTCCCCGTAAGCAAACACAGGAACGAGATGGAAGAGTTACTGTACACGCACTTTCAGAAAATAAAAGAAATCCCATGTCTGAAGATACAATGCATATGTTCCATCTGAAATATGTCTATGTAAACTGTGGCATATACATTTTTTTTTTTTAAAAAAGTACCTCCATTATTTACTCAAACACCTACTTTTTAAAAAAATATGTAACTTTCCCCAATTTTTAAAATAAAATGCCACACTATAGTGTCAATAACTCCTGCACACTTTGTTTTTTCAAAGCTAGGCTTGGTGATATGCATACAAACTTTCCTATAAAATCACTATCCAAAGGAAAGGATTCCTGTCACGCTAACAGGCAACAGACAAGCAGTTTTATTGCTTTTTCCAAGGAAGAGAGTGAGAAAATCAAGAAAAAGCCAACTTCCAGTACATCACACGCATAGCTTTAAAATGCTGTTGCCGTTACCTAAACTTTTAGAGGTCAGCCAATAAACCAGGTTCTACAACAGAATGATAAATCCGGGCTGATTGTAAGGACTTCTGGTCCAGTGGCTTGCAGAAACGTTTATAAAACATTTCAGTGACCCAGCGCCAAGTCTGCCAACGCAGTCAAACGCCACAAGCAAGAGCAGTGGCGACGTTCCACCCGGCTAAACCACCTCGCCACATTTAACAGAGCATTTCTGTTTTCAAAAGTTTGGGGAACATCCTTTTTTTGGATAGTAACTCTGCCTTATTACGCTATAGGCCACTTAATTCCAGGGCACAGTTAAATAAAAGACCTGAACCTCTTCAGCTGGTTAAATTATCACTAATCACTAGTAACTACGTGGCAGGATACCTGCTGAGGTAATTGAGAAGCCCACAAGTAGCATACTGTACACTTTTCACTCTTATTTCAAAAGCAAGTTGCCTTTTACTTCTTTGGATTAACTTAAACTTCAGGGTCATTTACAACAAAAATCGAGACATAAATGGTCTTTTTTACAAGTGCCTTAAATGAGAGCACACAGTTACACCAAGTGCCAGACCACGCCTTGCTGTCACGTTGGACCACTGCAACCAGGCACCCACCACGCCTCTCATCTGCTGGAAGTTTTATCGATGTAGGCTATGCTCCGATTCCCAGGGTAAGACACAGTCACTCGCACATATTGCACACACGTCACCTGGCACAGAGACGATGCTCAGAGTAACCCAGCGGCTCGTTAATACAAACCCCGTGAATTTGCTCTTGCGCAAGTTACGTACAGCGTGGTACCAACAAGTTGTTTTGATTGAGCAAACCCTCACGAGTTCTATGATGAACATTTACAGACTACAGGATCAGGAAATATATTTGCAGAGCTTATCTATCCTTTCAAATATTTTTTTAATAGAACTTAATTAATTTCAAAACAGTCATTGAATTGTATTGGGAGTTCCAAAATGAAGGGGGGGGCGGGGAAGAGAACGTTGTTCGGTTTCTTTTATATAAAAAAAGAAACGCTTAACATTTCTTGCACACAAGTCAAAATCGCACGTAATACGACTGAGCACCGACGCGCTGAACGGAAGGACCGGCTCTAGAAGTCCAGTGGGTTATGTGCAAGAGCAGAGCTTGAACGCTCAGCAAGGTCAACGCTCCGCGTCGCTGGCGGTTCGCAGGCGCGGGAGTGGAATACAGGGTAAGTGGCCAGCCTGCCAAGTCTGACAACGTTCCTACCTTCTCACAGGGAGCGAATCGATCAGAGAGGCTACCTCAAACCGTTCAGACATCTGCTCTGGGCTCTGGGTGGAAACCAGCCGGTGCCATCCTCGCAGCAGGCAGCTTCGCGGCCCGGTCGGTGCCCCGCTCGGTGCCCCAGCCCGGGACGCCATCGCGCTTGTCCTACGCTCCAGCTCGGGCAGCAGGGAGCTGCAGGTCCTGAATTCATGACTGGTGCCTTACAAAGCGAACAGTGAAAAAGTCGAGGCCTGAAGGTACGGAACCTAGAGTGCTTAAGCGCCATAAAAACAGTAACCCCAATTGAAGAGAATTCACAAAAATCTTATTTTCATGATCATTTTAATAATATTCCTTTGCAAAATGAAGCTGAGAAACTAGAAATGCATAAATAGGCAATACACTGAGCCATTAAATGATCCCTTGTTACTATTAGTGTCCTATTCACACACGTCATCCTTTCTACGGGCAAAGTTTTTGCTGTTTGTCAATTTAATATGTTTAAGTAGAATTACTTTTCTTTTCACATACAAACTGGCAAGAAATAAATTTAAACTGGTACTATGTTAGTATCTGAGAAATGAAAAAAAAAACCCCACCAGTTTGAATTTTAAGTGTAACATTTGCATAATCTAAAGAAGTGAGCTTGAAGTTACAAATACCTTCAGTCCCCTCATTTATTGTGAGAGGTATAGTCACAATGTACATAGACTTTGTTCTTATAAAAAGAAATCGAATCTTAAGTGTTTTGCATAAAAACTGCTGAGAGCATATCTCAATTTGATACATCGTGCTAAAATATTTATCTTTACCACTATGGTAAAGCGTACACAATGTCGCAGGAATTGCTCCTGCGGAGTATACCAAACCCCCGGTGATTTACCACAGAACTGCTGTATTCACACAAAACCTTACGGCAAATTTGTAGTCTGTCAACTTGACCTCATCCGATTACATGATTTCTTCACCTTACTTTAACAGGATCTATACGAAGGCCAGAAATTACATTTATTATTTCTAGTATTGATTTCTGTCAGTAAAGGAAACAACTGCTCAAACTCTAATTACTTTGCGATGACCTCACTTCTAACCAGAAATGCTGGAACGAAGGCAGCGTGCAAGGGGAAGGCACTGCAGAGGCGCCTGCCGCAGGGCTCAGGGAACTGGGGAAATTGTTCTGTTTTCAGTATTTGACCAGAAACCACTCAAAGCCAAATCCTGGTCTGTGCAAGTGCTTTGTTCAATGGATGGACAAGTAACCCAATCTCAACAGATTTATTCCAATCTTTCTAGACATTTCGCTCATAAGCTGCTTCTGAAGAAAGTTCTGAGTAGTACTCTAATAAAAATAAGACAGAACCTCAAAATGAATGCAATGTTAGAAATAGCATATATTACAAATCTTTTCTTGATAGGAACAATTAATAAGAATACATATTAGCTTAAAAACAGTTCAGCAAATGTTGCTGATCTGCAAGAAATCTCAATTCACTATTTACAAATAAGACAAAGTGAATACAGGAAATTTTACACATTTGGTAGTTAATAGGTTATTGTTTGCCGAGTGGTCTATTAGAAACTGATATTTAGGAAGACTGGAAAAACACCCCAACCAGTTATTACCTCTTCAGTCTCTATTTTAAGTACAGAAAATTAGACAATGAATACCGGAGATAACATTCTGCCTCATTAGGGGGATCAGGGAGAGATGACACAACGCTAAGACTTCTGCCATGAACGCCATTAAAATGTTCTGTGTACAGGATTCGTAATAAATACACCTAGCCCTACTGAAAAGAGATTGTTGCCACCAGTTTAGTCTTTCATCTGTCAAGAACTCACACTCCTGCACTTGCCAATTCAGAACAGTTTAATGATTTTTTTTTTTGTCCTTTTGCTATACATAAAATGTAGTAAAGAAAGTCAAATTTAGATAATTGGATCAACACAGAAGATCAGTTATTCACAATACCACTTAAATGAGATGATAAAAGCAATGACCAACACACACTGAAGTTCACACAAAGAGGGGAGTTCAGGAACATTGCTTACAGTTTACACTGCCGTCCGGCACGAATGCAAGATACAGTAACTGTATTGGTCCAGTCCTGCAGAACATTTTACTAAGCAGTCTTATCTGTACATGGAACATCTCTTATCAAATCTGCTTCTCTTCAACATTCGTCCACCTCTAGCTGTGAGACCAGGATGAGTGTGTCCCCTCCATCAGGAAAAGAAAGAATATAGCAAATAATCAAGGGAGGAAAAAAAAAAACCCAACCAAGAATTTACAATACAGTTTTTTTCCCATTTTGATGAGAATGCTTTTCTGTACAAGTGTTTTTTGTAATCTAATACTGTTTAAAAAGCTATCAGCTTCTTCAGGATGACCACTGTAGGCATGATAATATTCCAGGAACACTTAAATAACAGTTTTTACAATAAATTTTAGGTCCATATCATTAGATTACTTTATATGCACTGGTCTCTCATCTGATTTTAGGCGTTTTCTACGTGGTTGTATAAAATCTTCATCGGAGTCCTCAGTTATTTCACCATCATCCTCTTCCTGCTCAAATTCGGGCAAAGGCTGGAAGGTCCTGTCTGGGTAGATCTCTGTAAGTTTATCTTCAAAGTATAATGCAACTGCCTTCCCTGCCTGCGCTACTTCTGAATCAGCCTGTAAATAAAAGAAGACAGGAATATTCACCTGTTGGAAATGCACATCCCTTCACCAAGTGTGCATGGTCTGAAACGCTTACCTTCAAATTAATCTCTTGTGTTTCTGCATAAACTTGAACAACTTTCATCATCTAAAAAGGATACCAGAGTCAAAAAAAATGAAATTATAATCCTTTCTAAAGTTATGAGATTGCATAGGATTGGATGACTAAAGTCAGCCATAACAACAAAACAGTTTGTTATGGACTACACCTCTTTAGTTCTCAAACTTAGCGGAAGCAGGTTTAAAACAGTCTTAGGAGGGTGACATGAGGTACATAAACCTTCAACAAAACACACAACTTTTGTACAAATAAGTGTCTCCCAGTCATTTTCAGAACTGCACTCTACTCATGACTGCTTTCTTCATTATAAATGCTAGTTGCCTGGACATTATTGTGGAAAAGTCTCACTGTCGAGAGAAGTGCTCCACGAGACTACTTTCTTGGGGGTCTTACCCCACTTTGATTCCTATTTTTTAAAAGCATATGGCTTAGAAGCACTAGACACGGTGCTATTATGAGAGGTCAGGGTGACTCATCTTTTGCCACGAGCCAGCATTTCAAACAGCGAGACAAGTCTGAAACACCTTTCTTTTTAAAAAAAAAAAAACAAACCAAAAACACCAAAACCAACTAAAACAAAAACCCCCAAAACCCCACAAAACACCACAGACATCCATCAGTCCTTGCTCCCTTGTTTTACTCTTGTCCCTAAGAGCTGCAGCATGTTTTCCTCTACAGTAGATGCTTCATTAATTCCCTTGATTGAGAAGTTCACATAATTGCAACTTCTTCCACAGTGCTCATTAACCTCCACCTAATACAGAGACATAAGGGAGTCGGGGGTGTCAAAGTCCCAAATGCTTGTGAGCATTTACAGCATTACATCATTAACCTTGATTTTTACTAGTGTATTTGTGAAACAGTTGAGATTTTAATTGTAGGTTTGTGTACTTCCTTCAATTTACTTCTTCAAAGAGCCAGAAATGCAGCTCAAACGCTGCAAAACTCGGACTACATTTTACAGAAAAATACTGGCTGGTTTATGCATTTCTAAGGTCAGAAAGCCATTCCCCACGATGCCTCCTCCCCAGGGCTTTTTGTCATCCTTGCTTTAAGGCATCTCAGAAATGAGGATATCCTCTTATCTCAGCTCCTACTCTGTTTCAGCACAATACCACAGGTTTTTTTGATATTCAGAGTATTTTTTCCATTGCTCCACCTAGTAATAACACTTAGGTAATTTATCTCCCCAAGCCACGTTTCACATGGTGCAAATATTTCATTATCAGATGGGTTCATTGTGAAGTAAGTCAACTTTCCACATCCATCAAAAATATGACTCCACGCAAAAGTCATCTACTGAAAACTGATTTTTGTGAGAGCCCAACTACCCGTGAGCTAAAGCTCTAAGCTTAATACTAGCCATAACGAACACAATGCTTTTCTGGGTTCAGCCTGCATGAGGTACTAGAACCAGAAGAATATTCTTCAGAAAGGCACTTCTCCTCAGTAGAGGAAGTTTCCTCAGTAGAGGAAGTTTCCTCAGTAGAGGAAGTTTCCTCAGTAGAGGTCTACCATGTTTCAGGAGCGTAAGAACAATTATCTGTATAGCTTGAGAGAGTTTTAAGGACTGCTTGGTTGTCTTTATTACCATGCTTCCTAAGCACTTCTACAAACTATTTGATGTACAGCGCTCCTCTGTCATACATCCATACCAGTGAATGCACTTAAGAAGTTCCCTCTGTTAAAGCCTGATCTCCCCATTCAGCTAAAACCGAGAGGTAGTTCTGTAATTGCATTTGTTTGGTTTGGTTTTTAAGTGTCTGATTCAGCATCTGCTCCATAAGCAGAAGTTATGACTGGAAGCAGAGCCTTTAATTGCAGAAGCTGCACAACCATGCTGAAATAAGTCTTAATCTAAAAAAAATGTATACAGATTGGAAGTTAACATACTTCATTAAACCTTTCACAGTTCTTGAAGATCAACCGGACATCTGCCACAAAATCCTCAGGAGTCTGGTAGTGTTGGGAATGCTTCTTTTGCAGTTTCTTTTTCACTGTAGATAAATCCATTGGTTTCTTTATAATTTTATAGTAGTTTGGTATCTGTAAAGAACAAACAGTGATTTATCACTACAATAACCCCATAGTTCACAGAAGCAGCTGAATTTCTTCACTTATCAAAATATGAATCAGCTAATCTCGTCATGCACTGTATGCATGTTCAGCAAGTGAGAACAATTTCCTCTCCTCAAACTGTTTAAGAAGTTCTTTCTAACCTTCAGCGTCTATCATAGCACAGCAATACTTTGCATTATAGTTACTTTTTTTACAGCTGAAAACAGAAGAGTCAAAGCAGTTTTTCCTCCTTTCATTTAAAAGATTGTCCAAAAAAAAAAAACAACCCTTGAAACCCCTAAGAAACCCTCTCCTGAAGTATTTTTAATTTCATGGGTACCCTGAGACTTCCTCTTCCAATTCAACAACTGGTAATTGCAGGTATTTTTAAATATCTGGGTTTGAGACTGGGAGGTAGAGCCTCTGCATGGAGAAGCTACAGAATCAGCTTGCATCTCTCTTACAATCATGAAATACTGGATGACCGTCAGAACTTTTAGAGTGATCAAGGGGGCCATGCTTCAAGTAACAGCAGTCAGTTCCTTCGCAAACTCAACTCTAGACTTTTACAGATGTTACGCCATAAATAAATCACAAACTATTTTACAGGAGACTCACCGAGGCTGGGACTGGCTCTTGAAATTCAATGCTCAGCTCATGACAATACAGGTAAAGCAGGAGACGTTCACATTTCTTAAAGAAATAAACAGCTTCACATTAATATCCTTAATTTATCAGCCCAGTTCATATCTCCGTATTTTAAATAGGTTTGTACTTTAGCAGCTTAGTACTAGAAAATTTAAATGCAATCCTCACAAGCTTAATTATAAAATGCAAAGTTCTTAGGAGAGCATTGCTGAGAGGGTAGGACACCACCTCACTGTTCATATAGCAGAAATACTCCCTTTTTGCTTTCTTCTTCCTAAACAAAAGCCTAGGGCTAAAGTCAAACATGAAGAGGCATCCTAACAAACAGTCAAATTTAAAAAAAAAAAAAAAAAAAAGAAAGAAAAAAAAAAGACAAACTACAACTGCTTTTGTCCAACCATAACTGCATGTAACAGGAAAGGACTGAGTTGCAGACTTTTATTCTTTTCCCCGCAAGACAATGTCGAACAATTTGAAACCAAAGCCAGACTGTTTCTATGAATTCCCTGTTGAAATATTTTTCTTTCCTTTGCTTGTAATTCCTTGGAGGAATTTGATTGATAATACTCTAACACTCTATGCACAGGCTGATTGATAAAGTTAAAAATAATTCTGACTGTCAAGGTCATTACACCTTCCACAAGAATGTGCCGAAATACTTCCAGCACCTCTCACAGCATGAACTTAACACATCAAACTTACGTAACTATTTTATGAAGGTTATATCAATGTTAAATGCAAAGAACTTCTAATTAAGAACACTGAAGAGATTAATGCATGTTAAAGGACGCATTTAAATACAGCGTATGTCTTTACATGCAAGTTGTAGCTACTAGATGATTACAGGCCCAATGTAATGGAGCGCTCCCACATAGTCACCAACACCTGGATGTGTGGTCACAGCAAGAAAAATCTCATTGCTCACTCCAGTTTTTTTTTTTGCAAAAGCCACAACTATATTTACTTTGCTGCAGCCACAGCAAAAGCACCTTCAATAAACTGTGGGGGATAGCTAATGTGAGAAAGCACTTTTTTCTAGGAAACGGATTCCTACAGATTTGAGACATACCCTTTGGTCCACAGGACTCAGGCCTTGTGCCGTTTTCCCTTTCTTGCTGTGTTGTGAGTTGTCACAATCATATTCTACTTCTGGTTTGCTGAGATCTCTGCAGAATGTACATATCCACTCTCCACTAAACAGAAATAAACACAATTATTCCAGACATCCAGGGACAAAGTCTCATCAGTGATGGCCATAAAGATTCTTTCATTAGCTCCTACAGATTCACACTGAACTGTGGCAAAGTCTTGGATATCCAAAGATAAGGAATAACCCTTAATGCTCAAGATAATTCTGCCAGTCAAGGCCATTTTTCCTGCCCTCATATTCCTCTCCCAAGTACGTTCTAATACTTTAAACACCTTTCTCACCAGGATTTTAAAACAAACTTTACATCACAGAACCATGCTTTGAGAGACCATGTGTTTATCAGATAAACATTGACCAGTTACACACAAAACAACTCAGGCAGGCCATTGAGATGTCAGATTTTTTTACTGACAAGAAATCATCCAGAACCAGCTGACGTTGAGGATGAAACACCAGTTTTGTACGGTGCTGAAATCTGCCATGTGAACGAGACCACAGAGCTGCTCTCATTACGCTGTTTCTGGTACCTTGGAAAGCTGAGGAGTGTCGGTACGTGACAAGTCAGGTGGAACACCTTTGGGCACTTCTCACAACATAACAGATCCCCTCCATTTTGGCATACAGCACACCAGTCTTCATTTGGATCATCATCTTTGTTATTGCCTTCTCCTCCAATTCTAGCCGATCGGTGCATTAGACTCCGCACGGGGGATTTTCCATTTACAAGGCTATGTCCAGACTGTTTGCAACTTTCACTTAGATCTGCTGGTTCAGTTTTTACATGATTTTCAAGACTTCCTAATGCTTCTAATTCACTTTCCAGATGCAAGTTAGTGGATAGTGGCGGTGTCAAGCTGCTCTCAGGACTGCTAAGCTGAAATAAAAGTAGCACATAAAGAAATCAGAGAGAGTCAATTTTACAAGGGCATCTTTCTTCCTACATTAGAAGTCAAAAGCCATCCACCATTTAAAGGTACTATACTCATTTCCCAAAATGCGTGGCAAATCATTATGAAGACCTGAGTTGCATACAGTATTGAAAACTACTTTTTCACAAGTCCATCCTTTCGAGAACAGACTCATTTCTACTGACATAGAACATGATAAACAAACTTTCAAGCCAAACACACTGATAAATTGTTAAAAATATACCTTCACTGTCATTAGGAAAAATCGTCAAGTCCGTCACCCTGCTCCCAATATACAATCCTATTAAATCAAGCACAGCTGGGAAACACTGGAAAATATTCACTTGCACAAATATTTTATTTATGCTCTGGCATAAAAACTTTTGACCGATTGGAAGATTTCTCGACGTAATTACATATATATGAACGTTTAGGAGCTACTAACAACGGGTGACTTACAGCTTTTATTAGTTAGGGATTAAAAGCAGCAAACACTACACTGCTGAGGGTTATTTCATTTTAATAGCTAAAGATAAAGTTTACACGACAGACTACCCTGTGTCTGGCAGAGCGTACTATTAAAGGATATAATAAAGTCCTCAACATGGACCAAACTGAGATTAAGTTCTGTTTTCTATCAGACTACTTTCAACACGCAGCTACCTAGCATAACACATCAAACTGACGGGGACTGGGGGTGTTCTGCATCCACATCACTAGGTCAAGTCCTGCCCAAATCAGGAAGGGAAACGTCTGCCATCATTCAACGCTCATTTGTTCAACACACGCCAGCAAGCTACCACCAAGTCCCATTGCCAGCTTATTGGTACCTATGTCACAAACCCCCAGTAATTAGCAGTCTCGGCAGTACTACAAAAACAGACAGCTCAACGCTCGAGCTGGCACACACTTAAAGCTCAAATGTACTGCCAGGGAGCAAAATACCTCTCAGTCTTCAGGGCTGTTAACAGAATATGAAGCTTAAGAGTAAAACTGCTTTATTATTTCCAAATTCTGAAACATGCTGCTAGGAAAGCCATAACATACTGTTGCACAAACTAACTTTACCATGCAAGCACTCCTTCTGCCATCCTCTGTTTTTTCCTGCTTTACTGTTCCTGAGAAACTGCATATCTCTTCCTCTGTCCCTGGCTCTTGCTTGACTTTCACTTGGTCAGACTTGAAGTTAATGCTAGTTTTCTCAGCAGTTCTGCCCGAGGAGCCACAGCTAGAAAGAGACCAGCATATAAATAAGACGAAAACTCATCAGAGCAAAGAAATTTAAGTGACCGTTTCCTGAAGGATTTCAAAGGCAAAGCGTGTCAGAACATTTACAAGATAGCTCAAGTTTACAAGACACAGTGAATAGAGAATCATAGTGAAGGGAAGAAGAAGAAAAAAAGTCTTCTTCGTGTAAGCATTCTTCCATTACTGGGTCACGGTTATATTGAAACCCTATTGACCCATTGACAATTCATGTTTTGAATTCTTCACGTCTGATTTTTCAGCCCGGCAGTGTTAACATAACATACTCACCTTCCTCTGCTACCTGTGCTGGAGGTACTGGGTGGCCTCACAGGAGTGTGAGAGTTGGATAAACCTGCAAAGAAGCAGCGTAGAAGTTGACTTGGTACAAATTTACATTCTGCAGTAAAATAAATGACTAGTGTTGAGTAACACCACAAGTGCTGCTAGAATATCCTAATTTAATAATTCACATAAGTCAGCTGCCCTCTCAGATCAGAGCAAAGGTCTAGCACACCACATTAAATAAAAAAAACCACAGACAACACACGGTTGTTAGAGTCCCAATAATTATTTCACCTAATCCAAACAGTGCTATAGCCCTCAGCCCATTAAGTCCTCAAATTTTATTCACTGACAGCTACCACTAAAAGTCAAGAAAAGCAGACTCTCTCTGGTTTGCAGGCAGGTTTTGAGAAACATCATAAGCTCCGCTGCTGCAACCATTCATTCACAGAATCTTACAATAATCTTGCAGGAAGAAGACTAAGAGAAACACATATCAAATGGCTGAAACCAGCTTCTTACTAATAGCAATGGACATTTTCAACGTTTAAATAACTCAACATTAGGTATTGGTGACTTAACTTGTTCACATGCATAACGAAAGCTCTGTCATCAATTGGCTATGCTTAGAATGACCTCGCTCAAACGACTGCTGGGTGTATTTCTGTGACGAAGCTATTCTATAAACTTACTTCCCAAACCTCAGAATGGTCTAGCCAGTCATCATTTGGGGTAATAACTGAATTACATCCTCTGATGCACAAAAAAAGAAAAAAGGATTGTGCTAATATAGGATGAAAATATAGTCTATACACGTATCTCACGTGCTCGCGGTTTGGTACTATAAAGATATTTCTGAAGGAGGGTAAAATTTAAATTTCCAGAAGAATTTATTTCTGAGCAAAATAAATTTTAAACTAACAAAATATCAATTCCCTTTTGGCAGGAAATGGCAGGTAATTATTTTCAACTTAAATACCAGAAATATTCACCACTTTCTAGAATCACTAGAAATACCCATCACATTTACCTGATGACCCTGGAGACAGAGCTGAAGGTCCTGGGGAGGGATTCATGGTACTTGTAGGTTGTGGGGGGAGGTGGCTGCCTGTAATGTATCTACTTAGAAGGTTATCTAAATTACTTGAACCAGCATCTTCAAGCTAAAAAGCAAAAACAAAAGTCTGAATCAGAGGCGCCTAATTAAAGTTTCTTAACAGTTCCGCATCTTTAAACTGTATCAGTATCTTTACCAGAATTGCTCACGATCCCTTCAAGGATTCAGAACATCAGCAAACATTTTTATCAGTTTCATACAGCGATCAGTCTTTCAAAACAGAAACCCACAGTCAGAAACTTAAAGCAAGATTTTTCAAAAGCTCCTAAATATCTGAGTTCTTCCAGTATGGCCACAGGCTGCTTACTCTAGGTCACGCCAAACTTCTTGGTTCCCAGATGTTCAGCGTGTTAGTCACACAAATGGTGTTAGTCATATGAACTACCAGATTACTAATGTTGCAAGAGTCATTCCACAATTAAGATATTAAGGGAAACCATGAACTTGTTCTTCCTTAGCATGATGTGAAATCTCCCTCCCTCCCATTCACTTTTTACACAGATTTTAGTATCTATTAAAAACAAGGAAACAGGAACCCTATTACTTTAACTGCTTAAAGCTATTAACTGCAAGACAGCATAATTGCAAACGTGTTTGAACCACATTGTATTCAAAGTGTGTTTTTTATAACTGTGCAAGCAACTTCAAAGACTAACAGCTTCTTATCCAACTCTTTCATCAACTAAAATCCATAACAGCTATTACATGAACAGTATAAAAAAGAGCATCTTAACAGAATTCTGCATTTTCAGTGCACCTGGAAGTTGCATGTTTACATTTCAGACTATCCCACTAACAACTATTTCTAACTTGGTGTATCATGAGCTTGAGACACGTACAGCTGAATCAGTCACAACCAGTTCTACTTGTGTTTTGTTCTAACGACTAAACAAACCTTCAGCACTGCAGATCGATCACACTCAGAGATGGGATCCTTTTCCCCTCTGCTGTTCTTACATTAGCAAATTACCTGCAGCCTCATGAGAAAACAACGTACAACCCTTGAACATGACTCTGTAGATTAAGAGTTAGAAAGTTGCTATTGGTATTACAGCAGACCATCTGCTTGGATGAAACTTAGGTTGTGTTTCTAAGGAGATTGTTTCCTGTATCATGACCGAATCTCCCGTTCTTTATATGGGCATTTCAACGTAAACGTCCCGTTCTCAAGATGAAGCCGTCACCCTCCCTTCCTGGCCTCCCAAACACTCCTGCAGAAAACATCTTACTTGTACTTTCTTTGCCTCCACTCGTACATTAAATTATGCTTCTGACCTCTCCAAATGAGCTTGACTTTATCAAAATCTACCTCAGCTTGGGTGCAGTACCACCCGCTGCCTCTCTGGGCCAAGAACACAGGGCTCGCTCTGCAGTTCCACGTCGGCGAGTACCAACAGCGTGCAGATGAAGTGAAAACTACAGAAGCAGCAACAGTCGCACTCTGCGCGAGCACGAATTTCCAGGCAGATGCCGCCGCAGCTCAGGAGGAATCAGGGACGCCAGCTTAAGCGTTCTGCAGCACCTTCCAGGACCCAGCGCTAATGTAAATGCTGGCCCCTTGCATCCAGGGCAATGATTACAGCCACACGACTGGGGCACAGAGGAAACGAGAGAGAAAAGCAGGGCAGCGGGACACCTCTTCTCTGTACTTCCTCCATTTGGTTGTTACGTTTAGGAACACCACAGAGAAGTGCCAGGCAACTTCAACTCTGAATAAACCCCTTTCAGGGCATTCGACATACATAGCTATTCAACTACTCTAGCGATAGCTTCCCATTTGATAGTCTCGTGGAAGAAAGGCAGTGAACACAGTACTTGGGATTATTATTAATTAATCTAAATATCAGTTTGACTATAGGACAGCCATTAAATGCTGACTAATCTAAAGGTTAACACAGGTCGAGCAGGTCAGCCCTATATAGTGAAAACAGTTGCATGCCCAAGTCAAGGGCTGAAGGTTTTAATTCTTCAACTTTAAATAACTAATTATACCTTGCTACAGTACCAGTATCCAAATAAAAAAAGATACAGAAAGGAAAGCTGATCATTACTTCACCCACAGCGTAAGTGCCTGATCTTCTCCACTGACCTGGATGGGTGGGATATCCGGCAGGGAAGGCAAATTCTCTGGGTTTGTTACAGAAGGAATGAGTTCGATTGCTGTAACGGACGGACTTGTTGGACCACGGTTTGCACTTGCCATTGTTGCTGTAGTAGGACTAGTTGGATTAATAGTGGTGTTGTGCACAGAAACAACTGGAAAAGGCCCCGCGTGCCCAGGGTTAGAATGCTGTAGGGAAAGAGAAGAGACCACGACTGCATTACAGACAAATCAGGCAGCCGCTGCACGTAAAATTGCAACACGTGCATTACGATACTCCTCAACAAAAAATTGGAGGGGGAAGAACATATAAACTCACATTTCTATCAACATAACCTGAGAGCACTGAATGCAAAGCAACTGCTATTTTTATTTACTTGGAAAGAAAAAACACTTTATGTGGCTAGATATTTAAATATATAGCACATCTTCCTCCAAATTATTTTCATATGTAGTTATATTTTCTTAAAGCAATTACTTCCTCCAAAGACAACTTTAGAGTCCATACGTCTGTCCACACCTCTTTTTTTTTTTTTTTTTTCTTTTTTAAAGAAAAGAGTAACTGTTTCAACTATTCTAAAGTCATTTTTGGTTTTCCAGTCACATTAACATTCATTGTCAAGAATTTTTGTCCTTAATGGTATGCAGAGCTCTGCATCGTGCCTCAGGTTTCAATTTAAAAACACTTTAGAATTTGGTTTCATTAAAAACCCGCAACTACATCACTTTGAGCTTCACGATTCGTGACTATTCTCTAGGAAACCCAAAAGCTGAATGCCAGTGAAAAGTGAAAAAGAAAATGTTTTGTTTCCCAGAACTAAAATGCAATACAAACATAAGAATTCATTTTCATTCTTAAGGTCTGAATTTTCTTATATTCAGCAAAAATGTCACAGCACAGTATGCAACATGAAAAAGCATATAAATGTGTGTAGCTGTGAGTTCTATGTGTTACAGATAAACACATTTACAGCTGGAGGTATCATCTATCGTAATGAAAGTTTGGCACAATGGCACAAATGAAGCGTGTACACAGGATATACTTGTCTTTGAAGGTGAGGCTGCATCATGGAGTATTGTGGTCCATTGTGGCGTGGTATTCCTGGTATACGAGCAGCATTCTGAGCCATTCTCATCTGATGTGCTTGGAAAGCCCCACAGTTCATGTTACCCCTCTGCATGGTCTGCATGCTGATCAACCTGGGAGGCTGCAAGGGTTTTTGTTTTTTAAAATTTTTGCTTTTAACATGGAAAAAAGAAGCCAATCTCTTTCCACAGTAGTAGGTTTACTAGTTACATAACATCAAGAAAAGCCAATAGCTGTCACATTTAAAGTATGTCAAATTTCAAAAGATTTTCACATTTATAAACTGCTTTGTAAGTTTATATTTGACAGGGCAATTTTAAGTCTCGGCGTTACGGTAAAAGGCGAAATAAGAGCACAGGAGATACTTACCTGCTGCTGCAAGATTTGTGGACTGGTCTGCCTGGGAACTGACCCAGCTGGCTGCCCCATCCTCATCTGCTGCAGTTGCTGATGCTTTTGGGCATACACTTGCTGCTGCATATGCTGAAGTCGAAGCTGCGCTAGATTGATTTGTCCTGGAGCTTTGTTGATGTGGTTTGTTCCTGGAGGAGCTTGTCCAACCACTACATTAGGAGTGTAACTAGGAGTTGGTTTATTTTCAATTACAAGGTTACCTAAACAAAACAAAAAAGAACTAGTTAACAGTTAAATCTCCATCATTACCCAAAGGTTGGTAAATGCAGAATATTCAGATGTTACTAATTCAGTTTCCTCAGGGGCAGCAACAAAGCAATTTAAGTTGGAAATTTTCTTTTTAAGTCTCCATAACCATACATGAGAGAAGCAAAAAGAAAACTCTGACTACAAGAAGAAGAAATTGCAAAACTAAAAACACGTCCTGCGAGGAAAGAGTGAAAGAACTGGAACTGCACAGCCTAAAAGACAAGACAGAGATGACTGTTCTCTGTGTTCACAACAAATGGACAAGATGAGAAATAAAATAGGGAAAAAACACGCTGAGCATAAAGTTTCTACACCTAAGGAAGCAAAACCTGGGAAAAGATATTTGGGGAGAGTGTCCCATCACTGAATGACTAAAAATGGGTTACACAAGCATGACACACAACACTGCTACGAGCAAGTCCTGCCTTGATACAACGCAATGGACCACATTGCCTCTCTCTAGCTAGCTCCAGTCCTATTTTTAAAAGGAAAAGGCAAAATGTTAATTTTTTGACTTTGAACATGTACTCACTGGAATCTGCACGTCACTTTTTATTGAGGTTGACGGTTTCTGTTCTGTTTCCTATATAGCTTCCCCTGCCTGCCCTGGGTTCCCAGTCAAACAACATTTGAAGCTCTGTTCTGGAAAGCCTTGCTTTTTCCTTCTTGACTAATCTCCAAGAGTAACAGCACTCAAAAATTGCTTGAGGAACTGCCCATGAAGTAATACTGTAAATTTTAAACCATTACTTACACAATGAAAAGTTTGTTTAATGTGCACATAAACCTCCTTGGCTAAAGACAGGAAGACCAAAACCCGGCTAGCGGACTTAGAGCAAGAAGCAAGTACACACAAAAGCATCAGGAGGAGCTGGTATTTTTATCAGATTTTTTATTAGCTTTTTATCCAACAGAAAAGTTCAGAAGCAGGTGCTAACAGATACCTCTGTCCCACTGTGCTCTCCCCACTCCAGCTCACCTCCCCTCTTCTCTCATTCAAAACGTGCTCTTTGAAAAGTCTAACTGATTAGGACATTAATACGGAAGAAAAACTGTGACACTGCACTGCTGCAGGATAAGGCAATAATAAAGAGGCTAAGATATTAAACGCCTTACATCCTTAAAAGAGCACGGTATTACTGCATCTGACAACAGCCAATGTGCAGTAATCGTAACCGCAAATGTCCAGTGATCCCAGCTGTCACCAAGCGCTCATGCAGAACATGAGCGCTCCAAGTTCCCATCTCACCGAGCCCCAAGCCCCCCAAGCTCCTGTCTCACCAAGACTATTACAAACTCCCATGGCAGCTAATGTTTTAGGGCAAAGAAGGAATAAACAGCTGCACTGAGAAAAACTACTTAAGATATGAAAGGTTACAGCTACGGTGCTGTAACCTACGTGTGGCCGTTGCAAGCAACGCACACGCAGGAACAGCAGCGTATCTCCCGTTACGAGGCTCTGTTTTTCTTTACCTTTATAAATGTTTCAGACATCTTAGAACACAAAACTAGTTAAAACATTGCTTCTTAATTAATTTACCTTTCCAGCAATCGCATGGACTGATTTGGTACTTAGCCATGAAATTTGCTTATATCAACAGTCCTCCTAATTACGCATGTTCATGCAGCTTCCAACACATTAAGACATCAGTATTACTCCATATGCAGCTAAATATGAAGTTCAGACAGGCACAACCGATTCTACTTACTTGCCAAAAAAGCTTATTCCAGAAACTGAAGGACCTATTTAGCACTACCGTGTTATAGTATAACCATCAGAACCACGTTAAGAGGGGGGAAAAAGGGCCGTTCCTAGAACCATTCCCATTGAAAACTAAAACCTGTGGAGAAAGCGTTGCTAATAGAAAGACCAGAGCAGATAAGGAGGGTAATCAGGACTGGATGGGTTATGTCAAGAGAGTTTTGGTCTTCTGCATTAAAAGACGTATTGCACCCCACCTCACTCATGTTGGAGGAACACCCCCAACTCAGTCTAGTTTTTCAAGTAACACAGAATTAACAAACACAACTTTCTCACCTAAATTGACGACGTTCTTTGCCCAGAATGTAGGGTCACAATGGAAGCGTATTGCTCCATTGGCAGCTGGGACAGGATCACAACGTGCCTTTAAAATATGACG
Source organism: Platalea leucorodia (assembly GCF_965183815.1). Taxonomy (NCBI): domain Eukaryota; kingdom Metazoa; phylum Chordata; class Aves; order Pelecaniformes; family Threskiornithidae; genus Platalea; species Platalea leucorodia. Next base: position 4,881,357 of record NC_138841.1, read on the forward strand.
TAACTGGAATGTTATCTAATGGAAAGCAAAAACAAGACTGTTGATGACAACGAAATAAAGAATGAGAACGTTAAGAAGCGTGCATTTGCCCAGCGAGTTTAGACTGCTGGATCACCGACAAGGACTGTCAATAGCAAGGCTGGGAAGTACTCAATTCACCAGGACAATCATCCACCATACAACTGATTTTTTACTCAACTCAGGATTACAGAGAAGTACTGTTACACAATACTACTACTTCTTCAATGACTCAAGTGAAACACTGAGGTGCCTTTAGAGAGCTTGACCCCATTCCTTTGACGATAACGCTGTTAAGTCCTTAATTTACGAATGAAAAGTGGTGTACAGGTTGGGAAATCTATCCCATTCTTACAGAAGGGTTTTTTTGGTTTCATTTTTAAATGAAGCATGAGAAGTCATTGTCTCTTCCTTGGATATAATCTAGTGAAGCTACAGGATACTTAGAAAATTCTTTTGACTAAACATTCGCTGTACTGTATGGACAAGTTAGAGGATGCTTCCTTACCAGCCGTTTACTGTAGAGCAAAGCAGTACTGCTGCCACTTGCAATAGCCCAATTAGTGAAGTTCATCACGTGCTTCACTTGTCGCGAAAGACCAGTGATGTCATTTTGTTGTTGTATTAACTTCATCTGTCTCTCCTTTGTTACATTCTACAAAGCAACAAAAACTTCATTACAATGGGGGCTTCAGATTTATGAGGAAAATGTAAACCGCTATCACAGTTCTTGGAGCAAAAGAAAAAAGTCACAAGCAAAGCAGCTTATACTAACGCTCATATTCAGAGTGGCTAGAACCATCAAGTAATAATTCTCTATTATTCCACTCTACCATTCTTCCCAGAGGTATCAAAGTGCAGGGAAAATAGTGGGCTCAGAGAAGAGCCTCTGCTGTATCCCAGGAAAATATCAACTACGACAAGACCAGTTCTCTTCCTCATCTTGCCAGAGGCACAGCAGCACCACGAAGAACTGGGGGAGCGACCCAGACTGGGGCCCAACGAGCTGCCAGCTCCATACTGGGTGGTGCCCTGGCGTTCCTGCAACTGCCACCGCGGGACTGCAGAGCAGCAACTGGAAGAGACGGCCACAGCGGTGGCCCAGCAGCTCTGAACACCAGCTCCTGTGCCAGCCAGAAACTGCCCCTAAAAGCACCTCCTGAGTACGGCAGGCAAACTCAGCAGCCCCATCTCCGAAAAGTCTTCAGCCTTTGATAACCTGCCAGCTGTAAACCTTGTGCGAAAAGTCTGGGTTGCAGTACTGAATCGTCAGGATTCAAATTTAACAATACGGGATTGGGCAACCGTTACAACCTCACAAAAAGAGCAAGTTTCCAATGGAATTTTTCTAGCTTGTAACAAATGCTAGGTAAACAACAGCAGCCAAAATTCAGTTACTCATGTAATTTTAAATTATTTGTTTCACTCCTGATCAAATACTCTCTTCTTCCAGGAATACTCCATTTCATTGCCAAATAACTGTTCCTTCACCAGAAGAAATCTATTGTAATTCACTTGATCTTAAGTTTTTCAGGCACATCATGGCAGATTGGCAATATGCTATGAACTAACTTCTTAGGATGGATTTCCTCTCTTCAGATAAAAAAAAGTAATCATAAATTAAATTTTCATAGATTTGAATAAAAGAATATAGTTATTATTCAGAATGTGCTAGCTAGAAAGTATTTTTAAAGTCATTGCCTCCTTTACGATGCCAATCCGTACAACTTAAAATACCACCATTACACCTTCGTGTACAAATACGTAAGACTACCATGTCTTTGGAAACCTAGGTGTACTTAAAGGGTCAGGATTTGCTAGAAGTCAGTCAACACCACTTGTAAAAATTACTACGGAAACAAATACTAACAACTGCCATTAGGACCACCGCTGTCTTAGCAGCAAAGCGGTCAACGTGACACTAGGAGTGAAAATTAATACTAGCCTGTCTGCTCCCCTGCTCCCACCACCCCATACAAGCAAAAGGAGGAAAACTGATTTTAACAACAACCTAGCACAACCGACAGGGCAAAGAATGATGTAAAGTTGCATCAAACATTGCATCAATTCGTTATGTGCTCAAGACAAAGTGTAGCTGTCCCTAGGAGTTTACACTCTGAACAAAAACTTCTAGGCAAGGTCTCCGGAGAAGACAAAAAGCAACTCAACCGTAACAGTGCTAATATATTTACATGAACCTTAAAAGCTGTTTGAGGAAAAGACTAAATTATACACACCTCAGAATTATGTTACAATATAGAAATATGGCAAACAGAACATGGAAAGGAGATTTTCAGACGTTCCTTTATGATGCGCCTGATTTTGAATGAATCTGAGGCATAGACAGAAAACTAAAGGAGCCACAGGCTCCAGCTAGTGAAAGGATAAACAAGAAATTTAACTCCAACACACTATTCACAGGCAATAGTAGTATTGCAACACCCGCAGTCACACTAAACAAACTGTTTTCAAACATGGAACGCGAGTTCTCAGTAAAGGACGGGAAACAGCGAACAACGCTATTATTTTTTTCTCTTAACTGTACCTCAAGGTGCTGCAAGAGAGATTTTCCCTTTTTATTGATTTCATTGATGAGGGTGAATATAGCCACTTTGATTTCCTGTTCTACTCGTTTGTTAGTTTCATTTACTTCTTTTATCCTAAAAAAAGAAAAATGTATTGTCAGGCAGTCACTTTATACTATGCCGCCAAATACTAAACACCGCAGGCATCTTCCCACCCTTGAAGAGTGAAGGAGCAATTTCTGTATTGAAGAAGTTCCAGTAAGTGCAAAATCTATAGCTTGTTTGATTTCCAACAGAGAAATCATCATTAATCAACTTTTTCAAAGCAGCCATCTAAAATTTCAGTTTTGGAAAAAAAAAAAAACAGTCAGAGATCAAGATGGTATCTCAATTAGCAACTTTGTGTTTTACTTAAAATAATATGAAACAGCCCTTGTAGTTAATACACTTTATTTACACACACACAGACATACCCAGCCAAGACCACCTGTGTGTCTATGTACACATATATATTTATCTCCATATCATGTCTCTTTCGCTATGAAGAATTTATATATGATGCCTTAAACTTTTATGCTATTGTATATTAACCAGAAAGGAAGTCAGCCCCGATTTCAGATGGACCCCTCTACCTCCCCCCAAACACTCTTGTAACAAAAAGGTTATCACATACCTGTGATCAATACACAACAAGGATATAAACGTTTCACTAATGATTTGCCTGACATTAGTCTCCATTATTCTCTTGTGTTTTACTACTACTGCCTTCCAGGTTTTTTACCTCACACCTCTTCATCATTTCCATCATTGTCATTCTTCCTCAGTTTTAGCATCTTCACTATTCTCAACTTCTTCAGACTCAAGCAAATCATCTTGAGCTCTGTCCACGGAATTTGCAATACAGCATTTCTTAAACTCCATTGCAAAGTCTGGATTTATTTGATCCTATGCTGCCTTCATCTAACGACAACATAGCGTTGCAGCAGGATTCTTTACTTGGCTTGTAGGAGCCCGAGCACAATACCTTGCCATGAGGCAGTCTGAGCGTAGAGACGTAAATCGTCCTTTTTAAAGGGCTTCTTCACTCAGATCAAGCATCGGAACTTGTGACGCCATTCATCCTGAGATGATGACAAGACCAATACTCATTTGTCTGGTGACGATCTTCATTGTTGGTGTCAAATGCCCTTTAAGGCACCTTGGACACTGCTTTTTCATGACAGCACAGCCTGGTCTTCTACTCCAAAAAATATTCAACCAACCCTTCATTAAGTCAGCAGGCATCCATCCTTGGCTTTGGCACCTAACAATTATTCCAGTAGGCAGCTATTCCTTCAACACTGTTTTATGCTTCACGATCACATACGATAGCAATTTCATACCATCTGCTAACACTGACAGCATTATTGTAATACACTTTTTTTGCATTCCCTGAAGTTTTTATGATAATAGATTTTGTGCCCTACCCTTCAACAAAGTAACTGAGTGGCATGTCAAAGTAAACTGGTGGCTCACTTGCACTACTCATTTGGCTCAGCAGACAACCATGATCTTTATACAACCCAATCACACGCTGCAGAAATTCACTGAGTTTTCAGTGAAGCCAAAAACTCTTGGGCAAAAAACCATTACAATGTATTACCCATATATGCACCACCCATTACTGGCCTTGAATTCCTATCAGAGAACATTTTTGTGTCACTTCTTGAGCTTTCAGTTTAATTATTTCCCATGTAACTGGGTTTCTGTCTCTTCTTCAAGCATGCGACAATTCTACAATTTGTCCTCCTGCTTCACGATGGTGCTCTCTTTTGGGTCCCTTCAAAGAGTCCCATGCCAAATCAGCACATAAAAATTGCCATTTTCATTGCTTCCATCTTCAAACGTTTGCCTCTCATGTTGTATGTTCTCCTTCCCTTACAACTCTCTCTCTCTTTTAAGTGTACATGGTACCACTAGGAGTTAAAAATTTGCACCAGAACTTCTCCTTTTGTCTTTGGTATGCTTCCTTCTACGCTTTTACTTCCCATTTCCAGATGATTTGTCATTTTGCAAATGACTTAAAGGTTGCAGAAGGCTCACAAAACCACCAAGAATCACAGAGGAATTCCCTGACCTCCAGCACACCACACCACAAGTGGGTGAAAAGCCAGCAGCGATCATGTGCTCTCTCTGTCTCTATATTCAATATTCTATATGACGTTGAATTTAAGCTAACCCTGGAATTCTTAAGTTAAACTACCCAAGGAAAAGCTTGTCTTCCTTTCAAGTAATCACATTAAGTTTTGCTTGCCTAATTAAAAAAAAAAAACAAACAACTAAAATTTCCTATTCAATTTCAAAACAAGTTTTTATTACACAGTTATCAGAGGCATTCATATGAAACATGAAAACATTTCAAGAGAAATCAGTCTATCTCTACAGCCAACACTTCTGTCACCTAGAGCTGAGCTTAGCAGAAACCATAAGACGGGCTTGCCTTGCCTTTTTTCTTCCTTCCCCCCCCCTTCTTTTTTTTTTCTCTCCCCTCCCCCAAGTAAAATAAATGTGTCACATCTTTGGTTCTACTCAAAGTTGCCATAAAAGACATCATCATTGACATTTGTTTCTTGTAACAACTTCCAACATGCACAGTATTGTAGGGAAGGAAACATTACGAAAAGTAATTAAGCCCAATACAACTAAAGATACAGAATCAACTAAAATTGATTATTCTAGTCCCATCTTTCATCTTACTATGATTCATTAAAAAGGCAATGTAATAGTAACAGTTAATCATTTTGGGGTACTTACCTATTCTGAACCTGGGTAGCTGCAAAATTTACATAATTCTTCTTCTCAAGAAGTTTGGCCAAGAGGTTCTCAATTGCACCCTTCTGGTTCTGAAAAGCTTCTTCCAGAAACTGATACCTTTTCAACACGCAAAAGAAGACATCCATTACCAAGGAGCGATGTGCTGAAACTAAGGGTTCCCAATCTAGATGTAAAGCTATAAAATTTTGAAAAAAATATGGCAACACACACAGAAAAATCAAACTATATGTATGCCAATCAGCGTGCAAAATGTTTCAGTACTGACAAAACCCTTTGTAAGTGTCCGGAAGACTGAACCTCTATGGGTCACTTATAAATTCCAACTGCCCGGGGAGACAATGCACTGCATCGGTTCACAAGACAGCAAGCTATGGAACACCAGCCAAAGGAGATACCAGGAACTTCAGAGTTTGACAAATCGTATTGTGAATGTTAGATGAGGAAAATGCACTAATAGCTTCAACACACATTAAATGATACAAAAAAACCCAACCCTACCTCAGAAAAAGTTTTTCAGCTGAGATTATACTGTTTATATTTGACTGAACTAGTTTAATCTGAAAGAAAATATTCCTATTAAAAAAAACTTTTTTTTTTTTGGTACTTCCAAGTGAAGAACATATCATTCCCTTCCAAGTCCTTCAACCAAACAGCTACTGTATCAAACGCACCTTCCATTACTTCATCTGAAAAGACTGCAAGTAGCTCCATCGAAGGAAGATAATGAAATTACTTGCATTTTCCTAACATCCTATGCATCACAAGAGGAATTAACAATGCAACAGAAGCAAACCGCCTATGTTGAAAATGGCAAGGGGAATTAAGTAACTCCGAGAGTTTTCATCTTTTCTGATCGACTGCTCAACTATCAAAAGATTAACCCAAAACCAGGATTCCTATCAGTCACTTGCCATGTCTTGTCTTTGCAGTAAGTAAACTTCGTGCTTCTGAAATACAATTTGTTAACAACAGGGAAAACTTCGGTTCCCAGAATGTCTTCCCTTCTTCGCTACACTAAATCTCAACGTTTGAATTGGCAGAAAACTCCTACAATTAAAGTGAAGCAGCTTATAAGCTGCATTAGAAGTAACCTATACTATCGCCCAACCACAACTGGAAAGAAAGCAGCGTTGTCTTTTGTCAAAATCCAGGAGAACATTGCAATCTAATCTAACAGGAAAAGACTCTTTGGATGTATGATCAGTAACGTCGTTTCTTGATTCAAATTACTCACAATTATGCTAACAGAGACTTAGGCAAAGAGAACGCTATTCGCCGCAGAAACGACTCTGCTCCTGTTCCTCCAGTTTGTACCAGCAATAGACAAGTTTCAACCACAGGAGTTTAGATTTGCTGGTCTCAACGTCAGAATGTTGCTTTTTCCAAGAGCAGCCTGAAGTTCTTGCGGACAGACAGCATCAGAAGACTTTAGCTACTCTAATGCAGAAAGCAGCATTACTAAAGCCCAAAGGCCACAAAATTTGAAATGTTTCTGCAGATTTTCTAAAACTATTTTCCTTAAGTTGAAAATCAGATTTCCACCTTAAGGGTGGGAAAGAAAGAAAGAAAAAAAAAAAAAATCTACACTTACCCAGTACTGCTAAAATTTTGCTGTAGCTCCTGCCACAGCCAAAAGATTTTTTTTTTTTAAATACTGTATTGTACTCCTAGCTTCCAAAGTGTGCAGGCTGAAAACTGCCTAAACTAAAGGAATTACACACCATTGGGCTGCTAAAAGAATGTCAGCTTTCTACAGAATCACCAGCAATTCTTTCCCTTGAAATTCTGAACTGAACACTGGACTGTGTTGCTACTGAAATGGTGATTCACCCTCCTTTGGTGCAAACTATTAGGATTTCAGGTAAGAAGTAAACAGGAGATTAAAATCAATTCTTGTTTCCACTTGGCATGATTTTCCTTCAAAGATTTAGCGAGCTTCGTATAAATCTCAGTTGTACTTCACAGCAGATGAAGCAGTCGCCCTAATCATCTGTAATTCCCATCTGCAGACAGAACAATTTTTAAAGAATATTCTGCAATAAAGCATGTTAATAGCAAAGTATTCTCTTCTCTTACTGGAAGAGAACAGGTAAGCAGAACAAGATACATCTGTTAATCGGTTAGCATCATGCGCAAAACAGATGCAAAGAAACCAACTAGGAAAAGTTAGTTAACACGTCCTAGGAGACCACGCTTTCTGGACAAGTGTGTCTTTCAGGATATTTAGGATCAAGCCTATGAATGAATAGAGTAGGAATACTTGAGGCTGTTAATATTTTAACAGTACTAATTTCAAAAGGAGAAGTTTTCCATTAGGCTGCTGTAGCAGTCTATGAGAGTAATCACTACTCTGGAAAAAAAAAAAACACTAAATCCAGTATTGCAACGTACTGTCCAGCACCTTTACAGAGAAGCGTTACTTGTAGACTGACTAGGAAAAGCAGTGCTGCGGTGGCTGATAAATACATATTTATTCCCAGATTCCCTATTATAACACTGCAAAATACTTTTTCAAACATTGAAACAACTACATGACAGAGCTGCTAAAGAGCAGGAAATTTTAAGGTATCTTAAGCGGTTCCAACTTCTTTCCAGCAGCTAAGAGAAAAGCAAGCTCCAGAGACAAACCCCATCATTTCTTTTTACCTGGAATGAGGCAACTTTCAACCAACTAAAACCAGTTTTTCTCTCTGTACTAGAAAAATGTATTAATCTGTGAGGCAAAATTTGTACCTTCCTTTACAAAATTACCCTAAATTGAAAGATTGTTGCATAAGAAAACATGCCCTTTCAAAAAGTTACCTCATCCGTGACTCACTGTACCACTTTTGCTTCTTTACAGCACCAGGTGTTCAGGGCTGCAGCAATTTCTATTCGAGTCCTGAATAAAGCGACAGCACTGGCAAACGCCAGGCAAGTTAACGTCTTAAATCGCACCCCATCACCTCAGACCACGTTGATGTGAATCTGCTCTTAAGATACTTGACAAAGCTCAACCAACTGATCGCTGAAAGCTTTCAGCGCTCCACACAGGTTCTCCTTTGCAAGGGATCGTTTAAGTCCGACAAAGAGTAAATACAACAGTATTTAATGACACAACTGTGTTAAATCAATGCCATTTCATCCTCTGAGAAAGTGCACCACAGGAATTAAGACATGGTAATATTTGTACCTGTGTTCTTTGTGTTCCAGTAACTGACAGTCTCTGCATGTCAGCCTGTCACATGTTTCACAGAAAAGTTTTAACTGCTCTTGTTTGTGGACAGGACAGAAAACAGGACGTTGACCAGACGCTCCCACGGCCTCTGTTTTTAAAAATAAACCATTTTTGCATTTTAAAATAAAATTTAGACAATCTGAAGAGCAAAACGACTAACTTCCAAGCTAATAACAACCCAGAATTTGGACAAAGACCACGACAGACCTGTTCTCACCCTGAAGTTGCTGTGAATACATTCTCATTGAAATATTTACAGTGCCAGTGTTTATAGCTGTTTCCACTTTATTGTATTCAAAGAGAAGGAGGAATTCCTCTCCTGTCGCAAACAGGCAAAAGACACTGGCACCTGTAAGAATGTAAAAACTGTACACAAACACAGGCTGGTGTACACGTGTTTAAAGATTAAATTGCGTGCAATTTCACCTCAGGCACACTGAAGGGCGGATCAAACCTCGCAACCTTTTATACTGTCAAACACCCATAGGTTTTCTAAATTATCACTTCAAAACCTTTATAAACCTCATTAAGTCATATGCAACCGAAGTGGTAAATGCAAAGCAAACATTGCCCGTGTTAAGAGTTACTTAAACCCCAGCTAAACGGCTTAACTTTTCCACTTATGCAAATAACAGATAATGTCAAAAAGTAGTTCCAAGTTTATTAAAAAGTGCTGCATGGTCTTCTAAAGAGATTTTGAGCTTAGCACAGAGGGAAGCAGCCTTTGGAAGATACAGCAGGTAAGGTTTAAAACATGAACGTCTTCCTCCGTCTCCAACATTTCTGAAGCTTGTTATATCATGCAAGTTATTGTAAAGAAAGAGAGCTCGTGAATCTACAGCTGACACTCATTAATAGAAATTTAAAGTCTCCAGGCCACATCTTAAGAGTCTAACAAGAAAGAAGGAAACAAGCTCCCCTGAGAAAATAATGAATAGTCGTTCCCTGCAGTCAAGAGAGTTACTAAGGGTCGCTGGACGTCAGGTCAGAGGCAGGCTACGTTCTTGCCATACGCTAGCATACCGACTGCACCGGGGCTTCCATCTGCGTAAACACCAACCTAAATTTCTGATAGCAAGTTCACCGTATTGGAACGGCCATTTTTGGGCACCTCCCCACTCAGGTTACTGAAGGGGAAGTGGAGCTACAGCATCACCTTGACAGCCACAATTTAGCACTCCTCATTAAAAACCTCAGTAATTCTTTGTAGGGCCCTGTAATTTGATTTCACCTTAAGGCTTTCACGTCTACTAGGATTAATACATTTAAACTTAAATAGGTAATATTTCTTATTAAACAATACCTATTAAGACATACAGAGAAATCTCTCCAAAAATGAAGTTTATTTGCTAGAGCAAGTGAAATAATATCATTGTCTAAAAGAACTAAGCTCAATAGCAAACTTTTTAACTATTAATATGATTTTGACGAGAGTTGGCAGAAAGCAAAGTAGTGTTACTCCTTTGAAATGGCACAACAAAACAATCATTAAGATCTTAATTTATTTTAAGTGTAGAGAGAGCGTAAAACGTCAAGATCTCTCTTCCTCAATATGACCAGTCGTCATATACATCCAGATCGTGTAGAGCCTACGGGTCTTTAAATCAGAGCTTTTATCCCATTTACAAATAAAATCTACGCTAAAATCCAGTTACCTTTTACCTGTTTTGAGAATGTTTTCCACATTACCTCAATAGCTTACAAACTACGGTCAAGCGACAGTTTAAGAACTAACTTCTAATAAAGCTTCATGTCTAAACGAACTGTACACGCACTTTGCACATTAAATTTTGCTAACTGAAAAAGATATTAAACCTAAAATAAATTCAAATTCCACATTTACTCAGCAATATCAATACAACAGTAGCATCATCTTGAATATGACTATAAGCTTATCTGTATATACTCCTCTACTGGGAGAACTATAATTGCTCCTTATAACCAAGTACAGCAACATGTGTAATTTCATTTCCTTGGCCAATGGATAAGATTACCAATATGTCAGTGCTCTCCAGATTTCAACCCCTCCATTTAGTTAGTTATTCTACTAAATAAAAGGATTACGAATGGATCTAAATCCTTTCTAAAGGCTGCAGTCTCATTCTGTTTCTTCTGTACTTAAGATAATTTTACACTGGACATCAAAATGTACAAAGTATTAGCAAATAACCCATTTTAGTTTAAAATTTAGTTTTTCCTCTATTTTTAGAGCTACCAATTTTGCACTGGTAGCTTTTTACTAAACTTTTCCCAAATCTTTGGGGAAAGCCATACAGCTGGTTGTTACCCAAATAATCCTCCCACTCTCTTTCTACATGTGCCAAAGAGAAAACGTTTTTACTTCTGGCAGGACTAAGCGATACCCAAACACTCACCTGAAGATACATCCTCTTTTTTTCTGATCATATGATCTTTAGTAAATTTTACTCGCTGATGAGCTTCTATGCAAGTCTTGCACAACCATTCCCCACACTCTACACAAAATCCAACAGCACTAGCGTTATCTTCACAGCTTGTACACACCTGCAAAGGGAACAAACAGTTACCATCATTTTCCTGGAAAGCATTAACAGGTACAGAAACAAAACCAGCACGCGAATTCCAGCAAGCAGGAAAGTGCCATACCTGTTCTGACTTCTCATCGGAGCTGCTTGGTGTTTCTGACGTGTCTTTTACGAAGTAGTTATCCACCAGATCTATCTGTCTGCATTCTTGGCGGCATATCGGACATCTGATTACACCAACTGCAAAGCAGAAAAAGTTTCCCAGTTTTAAGGAAAAAAGCATGAAAGCCAACGTCCCAGAATCAAAAGATGACAAGAACAAATACAAAATCCTCAGACCGCTCGTTTCACTTGGGTAAACGAACAGATTCCACAGTTCACATTACCCTTAAAAACCAGCCGTTACCCACGTGTAACAGGTTTCCCCCAAAAAACCACCCCAACACCAACAAAACACAAACTAAAAAAAAAAAAAAAAAAAAAGAAAACCACAAACCACACACACCCCTCTTCAGAAAAGGATCCCTCACCTAGAAGGAAGCTGTGATAATTTCTACATCATACTCAGTTTTTCCTACTGATTTCTTCCCCCCAAAATACATATTTTTAGCCAAGTCATTTGTTCTCCCCAAGCAAATATCATCTTCCCCCCCATTTTAGTTTGTTAAACTCAAGACACCTGTTAACTACTTTTTCTAAGTCTATTGTCCAGTCTGTCTCAAGACAAGCATTAAGAGAGGCGTGCCCGGACAGTCAGGTGTGACTTCAGTGACGTTCATGGAAATGTCACAGTATCGTCCCAGATACGGCAGGGGATGGTTTCTAACATAACCTATTTCCATGAGGGCAGGGAGGCAGATGTGGCAATAGGAACCACCTGAAGGTTTCGGGGCTTTTTCAAAGTGTTCTGCAGGGAAGGCTAATACCAAAAAAACGAGTTGAGAGCAAAAACCCCTCTCAGGCCAACTACACCTGCCTTTCTGCAGCACACACACCACTTTGCACATACACATGTAAAGAAGAGGAGGCTGAGGGGCGACCTTACTGCTCTCTACAACTACCCGAAAGGAGGCTGTAGCGAGGTGGGGGTCGGTCTCTTCTCCCCAGTAACGAGTGATAGGACGAGAGGGAACGGCCTCAAGCTGCGCCAGGGCAGGTTTGGGTTGGATATTAGGAAAAACTTCTTCACCGAGAGGGTGGTCAAGCATTGGCACAGGCTGCCCAGGGAAGTGGTTGAGTCTCCATCCCTGGAGGTGTTTAAAGAACGGATGGATACGGTGCTCGAGGACATGGTATAGATGGACTTGGCAGTGCTGGGTTAACGGTTGAACTGGATGATCTTAAGGGTCTTTTCCAACCTTGACGATTCTATGCATACTACACGTAGCTTTAACGCTGGATATCAATTAGACTAGTTCCTTTCCAGTATCCTGCTTTGTTATCCTCTGCAATTGCTAAATTAGGGTTGTAAGTCCTCAGCGGAGCTGCAAAGTTGTTACTGCATGAACCAGACTGGCATTTAAAGATGTTCTAGGAACAATCTACTTTAAAGGTTTGAAAACTTATTTACCACTAAGGTAGTGGTTAACACTTTCTTCCCAGAAGTGTCATCTAGTCTTCAGTCAAGTTCCTATACAATTTTATTGCGAATATAATTTTCAAGGAGAAGCTTTCAAAGCACTTGGGTATTTTTATATACTGGGACACCTGAAATAACTTTGAAAAGTAAGTGTAATTAAATGGTGCTCAACTCCTCTGTGGATACTCAGTTAGAACAGTAGGACTTATTTCAGGGAGATTAATTACATTAGTGGTAAATTAGCATTAATTTTTTCAAGTGCTAAAATTAACGATGGCTTCAGAACACAGAAGATTCACTGCAGAGCAACAACAATAATCCAACTAAAAACTCCCTGTCTCATCAAACCAAACATGCTTCAAGAGCAGGATGTGAAAAATAACCAGTATTTCAGTACCTACAGTACAAGAGCTTTCGTATACACAATGAAGCCTCCCCCACATGCAGAACCTTGAGATTTTCTTACTACTGAAAGACAAAATTCTTTAGGGAGTACTATATGAAAACCATCTATCAGCTGATGTGCATATACTTACAGAACAAAAATGTCAAATATTTACCATTAAAACTATTCTATCTAAAACAGACCACAGCTAAACCTGATTTTTAGTGCTGTCTTGGGTTAATCACACAAAATATTGCAAAAAAAAAAAAAATGCCCAAGATCTATAATCTTTACACAACGCAAAGTCAAATTCCACAGATGCAAATCCCTTCCTGCAAGGCAGGTTTGGTTTTGGTTTTAAACTCAATCGCTGAAAGTTTGAATAAAATCAAGCCTTTTGGACTGGCATGGGCTGGATTCTGACCACAGGTTAATTCCACCTTGCCCAGTTCTTCTGTCCGAGAGGACACAGGGAACGGGTAGTCCGCAAATACTGCTCTCACAGTCAAGCACCCGCTTTTTGCGGCTCCACATTCAAAGACACTTTGCACACAGGGTGCCACCAGCGTCCCGCACGTATCTCAATAGATCACAACCCTAGGACAAGGCTTTGCAATTCTCATTCAGCACATTATGCTTCATTTTCACATCTCAACGTCCATTATTTCCAAGAGTAGTTTTCCAATATTATATGAACCACAAGACATCTCGTACTCACTCATGTCCCAGTCCTTTAATCTAATATAAAACAAATCAATGCAGAATCATTTGTACTGGAAACCAAACTACATTACTGAAAAGACACAGATGTGGCTGATTTTGCGAGGGGAGAGGGCAAAGTAGAGAAAAATCACACTGAAATAGCATTTACGTAGAAGAAAAACAGAAAGAAATCCTTACATGTCAAAACTTGGGATCATTTGCAAGCTAACAAAGTTTATGGTAAAAATTCAATGAGAATGTATTTTAGGACAAACTAAGGCTCAAATGTTTACATAACCTACTGAAAAAACAAGGTGTCACTGCCAATTTCAACCCCAAAAAAAGTCTTGCATAAGAGAATTAAAATGAAGTAAAAATATCATCCTAGTTATGCTCCAGCAGAACTTATTACATTGTTTTTCTGCATCAATTTTAATTAGAAGCTTAATACAGTTTAAAAAAATAAAAAGCATTAGCCCTAGTAACTCTGCTTTCAAAACAGGCACGTAACTACTTCCAAGGAATGTATCAGAGAGCACACAGCAAAAACTATTGTTAAAAGATCAATCTTTTTTTCTAAATAACAGCTGAATTAGAATTAGTCACATTCACAGAAATTATGAAGGTCAGACTGTTTTATGATCTCTCCCCAATCCTAATTATTACTATAAAGACTTCCTACGTTCTCAAAGATGGCTTCATATTATTTTGAAGCCATAACTCGATACTCCAGAGGTTAAGAGCAGCACTAAAGCGAAGAGTTGAGAATCAGGAAGTTGCTTTCAGACTTCACATTTCAAATCCCACATAGCTCAGTTTCACCTAACCATAAAACAGAAATGCTGCTTCCCTAGCAAAAATAAAGAAATAGTAAGTATTGACCGCATCACATGAAACACTGCACCGAGGGTCTGAGACGTTTTGAACGGCAGTTCTTTTCTGACTTACAGCACACTCAGCAAAATACTGTCATCAGCATTAACCACAGGAACGCAGTTATACTTCAGGTGCCCCCCCAAAAAAGCACCCCACAAACTTCACAAGCTATCCACAGATGCTTCTGTGAATAGCAGTACTGTCATAACGAAATCCAAGAACAAGCACCCTTTGGACCTAAAAGGCCATGGAAAATGATGAATTATTTTACAAGAGCTGCAGATAACAGGAGTGGACTTCCACGCTTCTTACACTGCATTTAAGAGGACTGGCATCACCGTTTTTTCCGTGTGTTTGTATCACAAACCTCACGATGCCCTATAAGAGCTGTAACAACCATGAGCATAAACACCTATTACCTCTCTACCACAGTACTCGATATACACAGCTATACGTACCAAGTATTCCCTTCCCTGCCATTTCCAGTAGCACTGCGGTGAAACGAATTACATCCTATTCCCAATTCATTGTGCCGTTCAGATCAGATTCTTCTTTTTGTCACACATTTCTCCAGACCAGCAAAAAATAGTTTCAATCACACACGTTTACTGTCCCCCATCTGCTGTTAAGTAAAACATGTAGCCTAAACTGAGTTTTGTTTCTCTCCTTTTACCCTACCTAAGGCTGATTTAAGCAAGAACCAGGAATAATTTCTTACCTGGAAATTCGGTTTGAGAGTCACCGATCCAGCAGGCAGGAAAAGCCTGCCTTGCACTGTCAACCCCACGCAAAGGGAGAGAGGTTTCAGTTGCCATCTTCTCACATCATGAACCATCCCTCCCTACCAGAGTTTCCAAAGCCTGCAACAGAGGGAGAAACTCCCAGATTCCTTGCGACACGCTCCTAAGGAGTCTCCCGACAGCCAGAAAGAGCAATTCGCCCGAGACGCTACTCTGAGCTGAAGAAAACCCCAAAGGAGAACTGACAGAAGCGCATCCCTGCAAGAACGCAGTCAGGGATGGGTCTGCAGGAGCTGCAGCAGGAACCAGCCCTGGGGAGGTCCCCGAGCCGCTCCGCGCCCCGCATCGCTCCCGCGCACGGACGGGACGCGAGGCAGAGCCGGTGCGTGGAAATAGGAACGCCGGCCACGTCCCGAGAAGGGTCACTGCCCCGGGAAGAGCTGCCCCTGCCCTGCACGGGAGCCCACGCCCCTGCAAATCAGGCTGTGGATCACGGCTGCAAACCAAGGGAAAGCCCTACGACAAGAACATTTTGGTATGGCTCCAGCTCTCTCGGCAACTTCTGCCGAGGTTATCACCTACACTTCCAACCGAAGCAGAACACGGAATACCTCCGAGTTTTGTCAGAGCAAAGAGAGGCAAGTAGCACAAATTTTACCGTGCAACACGTGTTGAACCATTAGTTATACAACTGCTAGAAGTCACATCTTCCTTACGCTGCACATTAGACGTTCTTATTTGTCAAAGACTTTATTAAGAACACTAATGAGAGTAGCATCTATGTAATCCTTTTAACTGCTTACGATTCAGATAAAGCACACTAAACCAGACCACAGACATCAAAGGATGTCAGAAAGCGCAAAACTGAAATAAACGGAGGAGAAAAAGTACTTTTGTTTTCAGAAAAACAGACTGCTAAAAAATCTGCAACGTAATCCAGCAGCAAATCACAATGGAACATTTCAAAGCACTTAAGATTTCAAATAGAAGACGCTTTTAATCTACCATTGCCAACTAACACCTAAAGCTGCAACAAAAGTGTTTTTCTTAATTGTAATTCGGAACTATGAGAATACCTTGTATATATTTATGTTTAAAGTTTCCCAAGGGTAATGACATTTCTCTGATGGCTATTTGCAGGCACCTCAAAACAGGCAATTTTTCCAACAGGTTAATATACCTATGAAAGCCTTCATCCTGAACTAGTTTCAACAGGAAATTTATTCAAAACCTGCTTAGAATTCATTTCTCCAGTCTGACAACACTAAAAAATACTCTTTCAAATTTTAAAAATGCTTGAGAGCTACGGAGATGGAGGGGAAAGGCTTGATTCTCTGTATTTCCAGTCTTGTAGCATCAAACAAGAGAAATCACCTCCAGAGAAAGCTCACGTCAAGTCTTCGGCTACTGTACCCACCCCAGCTTGATATTAAGGAATTCAGACTCTTGGCACTTTTAACATAAGGCAAAATCGACCGATCTGCTCCCAGTACATCTTTGCTAGGCAAGACACATTCTGCCCAGTAAGACAGCATGCGTTCAACTCATACCTACTACTTTTGCACAAAAAGAAAAAAAACTGGAATTTTCTAAATCTTATTCTTTGCTCCCTACCTGCACTTCTAAAAATTTCATCAGACGTTTCAGAGACCATCTGTAGAAGAGCAAGGCTTCCTGAGCCAGTAAGAATTAACCTGTTTCCTAGCCAAACCCACGTACTACCATCCTCTCCATCTGGTCTTCCAGTTTTGGAAGCCTCCAGCACTGTAGCCCTGGGGTTAGAGAAAGGGGACGTGGGGAGGAAGGGAAGGGGAACGCAGTTACAACGAGCCATGGAAACGTACCTGCTTGCTACAAACATCACACCAGCTAAAGCAAAATAGCTAACTTTTATAAGAAGGGTTCCATACCAAAGGATCCATACATTCACCTGTTGACTTCAAGTCCAAGTTGACTTCAGTCAGCTTAAAATGAACACGTCACAGCCTAACCAAACACTTCGTAAGCCTTACAGAGAACAAAAAGCAATAATGGAAAGTCAAGTCACTGAACTTGTAACTCCAAGACAGCCTTTGGCAACAAAATAAGGGGCATTGCTGAGGGTGAGGAGATCATGGATCTGAATGGGGGAGGGCATGGCACGCACACGACGTACGTGATCAAAGGAATAAGACGCTACAAAAAGCGCCTTGTGCTTCAGTAGCACCGTTCACCACCGGATCCCCTCCACCGCTGGGCTAACGTAGGGAGTCTTCCCAGTAGCTCAAAATTATAAATTCAAAGTATCTCTCCAAGTTTATCCAAATATTGAACCCAAACACTTGCATTCCAAAGTACTTACAGACTAAAATTCATATTTTCATAAGGTCCAACTCCTTTAACATAAGCTCTGGTCTGTAATATGAAAATCTTTATCAATTCTTTAGTTGCTTCATGACGTCCAAGAGTACTAAAACCCTAAACCACAAGTATAACAAAGTAACTTCGGCCTCACTTTAATACTCTAAAACACAATGTTTAAAATATCTTAGGGACAAGAAGTTGAACAGAAGTCAGCAGCATGCCCTTCAGCAAAAAAGGCCAACGCATCCCAGGCTGCGTTAGCAGGTACAGCCAGCAGGTCCTTCCCCCTGGGCAGCACCCTGGGAGACCACACCTGGATACTGGGCCCAGTCTGGGACTCCCCAGTACAGGACAGAGCGACAAACCGGGGCAAGCCCAGCGGCGGCGACCCAGACGATGAGGGCTGGACCACAGGACGTGCGAGGACAGGCTGCACCTCTCAGACCGCTCAGCCTGCACCGGGGCCCTCACCGCTGTCTGCGACTACCTGACGGGGCCGGGGGCAGAGCCAGGCTCTTCCCAGAGGACAAGTATTAACACATACAAGCAGAAACAAGGCAAAACTTGCTTCAACGCAATATATGTCTCACATATTTACAACGAGGATGGTCAAACACTGCAACAGAGGTTCAGGGAAGTTGTGAAGTCGCCATCCCAGTGGACGGCCACCACACAACTGGACAAGGCCCTAAAGAACCTCCTCTGACCAGACCTGCTTTGAGCAGGAGGTCAAGCTAGACCCATCTGCATGTCCCTGCCAACCTATGCCATGCTGTGCTCCTTCATGAGCATTCATTTTAAAGAAATGGCTTAGATTTTCTGTTGATACTTATAAGACACCAATTAGCACTAGCCTACAACTCTACCACATCACCCACCGACAATCAAGTCATCAACCTGCTACAATCCTAATTACTGTTGAGTGAACAACATCATTTTAGACGTCTGTTTTTAAACACACATGTTTGTTTTGGGTTGAAATGTGTCAGGCTGATTCCCAACACAAAAGTACTAAGTGAATATAAGAAAACTCAAAATCCTTTCAGCTGTTTACATTGTTATCATGATGATAAAGCTTCACAGTTCAGGAAATATTTGCAAGCACTCGTGCAATCTAATAACTCAACCTTCCGTTTTAAGTTCAAACTTGGCACGTATGCAGTCCTCTAAGGAATGAATCTCTGCCAGGTTTCATTTATTGGTTGAGAACACCAACAGTAGTTACTGCACGTGCATAATATTTACTTCTCTCAGAAATGTAAGGGGCCAAACGTGTTTCTGCACAGTCGTACATCAAAACCCCTGTTCTAGTTTCAGTGAGTAGACATTGAAGTAAACCCTCACAGGTCAAGGGAGCGACACAATCAGACTGAAATCTATCAGAATAGAAATACATTAAAAAATATGAACTGCATTCAAGGTCCACTCCTAACTCAGCTTTTTTTTTTGTTTTTTGGACAAACAATCCGTACTTATCCTTACTTGTATTACAGCTGTCACGCATTGAACTGACAACACATTATATCTAATAAGGAAAACCAATTTATAGCAGTCACAGACATCAATTCTTATAAAAGTAGCACATACCTAGAATGTTCTCAGACAAAAACATTATTTTAAAATACACTATTAATTTAGATGGAAATTTAAGTTTCAGACCGAGATTTTTAGTAAGTCCAGAATATGAACTGAACATTTTTCAGGACTCGTCCTTCGCTGGGCTCAAGCATATATTCACGACCCTCACTCCTCGACACAGGAGAAAGCTAAAGAATCAGGAGAGCTCAGGTGGCGTGTGCTAACATTCACTGAAACCAAGATGGCCTGCGTTTACACAGCTTAAGCAGCCTATTTGATGCAGGAACGTTCAGCTTCTAGACTGAAAATACAGTAACTACTACCGAACTCAGTTTAAGTGATCTGTCACGTTCTCACAGACATCATACCATTTTCATGTCCCCCTTCCAAAGCAAATGAAAGATAGTTACTGCGTAATTTAAGATGCGAATAATACATGGTTTCTCAATACATAAACACTGAGTATGGGAGTTGAATTCAGCGTACCAAAATAATTTACAACGCTATATACTATAGCACTCAGTAGTAAATGTATTGTTCTTCAAATTATACCTCCATGCGCATTAACCAGTTGTGTATGTAGGCTCTCAGGCTCTCTGAAAGCATCTCGCAGCTCCTTTTTAGTTTTTCAGCCTAATGAAGGTTGTGACATTCACAAGGAGCTGGGAGAGCCACACATTCTCTCCATTGAGATAATCTTCTTAAGAGAGATTGTAAATATCTCGGTGAGGCGGTGAAACCTCAAAACAACCTATCTTCCCAGGAGCAGCAGCAGCAGCGGGTGCATAAAAAGTTGTTTTGCAGTATTTGTAACCGTCTGAAATCTCTAACTTAGAAATAAACATTTTTCAGAACACTGTGATAGAAGTACAAGAAGGCATTTTCTTGTAACCTATTCAATCTGAAAGGAGGAGTCCAGTCGGACAGCTGAAACACCAGGCATTAAGAAATCATCTACCCGCCAAATAAAATGCACATTCCGATGACCTGTTAAGTCATTAAACTGAAAACAAGATGCTACTTTTTATGTTAAATGACATAAAAATACACGTTTTAAACACATAAAACCAAAAACTTTTTTCCCCCAACATAAATGTAAACAACAGCAAAGAAAATCCTTCCACCAGTGCAACAGGTCTGAACCTACCAGTTACCTCTTTATAATACAGCAAACCACAACTTCAAATAATTGTTTTAAACTTTAGCCGGTGTTTCTCAAACTTTTAGGCATTGAGACCATTCTTCTGTCGTCATTAGCAGCGTCTCTCAGGGGAGTGGCAACGGGGCAGAAGAAGAGATGCTGATACAGACCACAAACGACTGCCTTCAAGCGTCCTTGCTGTTTTCTCTAGGAGAGCGGCAGCAGGCTTTCATCAGGAAAGGGCACTGGCACTCGGAGAGCCGCTCTGCGGGTACCGACCTCGCACTCAACTCCTGGTAACTCGCCTCCACAGTTATTACCCAATAAATACACGTATTTACTGTTTTAAGGGCTGACAGCTCTTACAAAGCAAAATCTGAAACTAATTAAGAAAGCAACCAGGGAAATATCAAAAGAAAAACCCAGCTCTTTTCCACAACACTTGTAATTCTCTTACCTAGGTGTAGAGACACTGAAAAACAGCAGGCAAATTTAAATGCATATAAAGTAGCACAGCATATAATCCGGCAGCGAGAACCTGCAGTTAACGTAAGCTGCTTCAGGTACGGCCATGGGTACCACTTCCCATTAATTCTTCCTTCATGAAAAAACACCTGCTCGTGGTTCAGGAGACCGGGGAAGCAGCAGAAGTGGAAGTAACACTTCATGGCTATCGAAACCCATGCCAACAGGGAAGGAACCTGCATGACTAAGCAACGTGGTACTTCTCCGCGCGTTGAGAATGTCCATTTTGTACCTGATGTACCCGTAAGCATTTCATGTGCCATTCAACTGATTCCATTCACAATGTGCAGAAAGAGCTGTCCGCAAAACTGCATCTTCTGGTTGGGCAACGTCTCGTTCTTAACTGACCTGCTGGGCTAATACATTTGTTCCCGCAGACTTATGCACCGCTGCAGATGGATCCTTCACATCCTTACCGGTATACTCTCCTGGACCCTACGTGCACATCTCGCTCACATCATCTAAAAGTTTTTGACGCAGCAATCCAAAGATGAATTCTTACTTCACCAAAGCGCACAACCAAGCACTCTTAAAATGTGTATAACAAGAATTGATATTCCAGTTTATATACGCTTCAGAAGCTACGCTTCGTGTTGTCCCCACACTTGTATCCTCACAGACATAGCGGGATTCAGATAATCCTGCTAATTGCTAGTAAAATAAACCCGGCTTTCCAACTTCTGTCTCTTTCACTAGCACATATGATGCAAAATGTAGAATCCGGAACTTCACAAGAAGAATGACAAGACCAACCGAGGGCTTTAGTTAGTGCATTTATGAACTATATTTACCACATCATCCTTTTAAAACTGATGGACTTTCTAAAACCACATCCTACCACAGTTTGGATGAAAGAACCACTACCAAGCCAGGTTAATTCCTTCACTGCCCAACTCAGGAAAGGCTTGAGCCCTTGCTAAACCCAGAAAGATGTCACCAAACAAGGTCTCTTTCACCACAGGGCCCAGTTAAGACCTGCAAAACCACTTACCAGGGCCCTAGTTTGGTCTGTAGACCACAGCATGTGAGTCACTCCATTAAAAGCTCCAGAAGCTTTTCAATTCCACCCCTGAACATATAAAATAACAAAAACAAAATTCAAGCTGCGATTTCAATAAAAACACCTGGCAGGCACAGCCTACACTTGTCCCATGGCGCAGAAGTTACGTACGCGTGGAGCACCCAGGCACAGCGAGGCAACCGACAAACAGCACCGCAAGGTTTTAACTCAGTCCGCAGGAAGCGCGCATCTGAAAGCGGGTGTGCTACACGCACCGGTCCCAACCGAGCACCTAATGCTGTAACAGCAGTAAATTAGATGTCACTTAGGCAATTTTTTTCCCGAGCGCCGTAGAACCGAACAGTCGGACACCTCCTCACAGACACGCCTCCGCTGTAGCACCCCTGAAAGCGAAAACAAAACAAAACGCACAACGGAATTTACACCGCAATTCCAAGAACTTCCAAGTTTCAGCCGTCGCTTGAAAGCACGAAGCGGGCGCGGTACGGCAGAGCCCGGGGACCGGGGCAGCGGGAACCCCGCCGTCACGTACGCGGCCGCCCCGGGTGCGGCTACGGAACAAGGCCGGGAAACGCCTGGGGTTCAAACCCGGAGAAGCCGAAGCCGCAGCTGTGCTCGGTGCCAGCGGCGAGAACCCAGGCAGCAACGCGGAGCGACCCCCCGGGGCAGAGGCCGCGGCCGCCCCCCGCCCTCACCTTGCTGGATGTCGCCGTTGGCGCCGCCGGGGACGGGGACGCTGAGCTGCCGCTCGGGCTCGGGCAGGCAGCGCCGGCAGAAGGAGTGCAGGCAGGGCAGCAGCTTGGGCTCGGCCTCACGCCGGCTCTGCAGGCTCTGCGCGCAAACGGCGCAGGTGTCCAGCAGCGAGAAGGGCCCCGGCGCCGCCGGTGTCAGCGGGGGCACGGGGCTGGGGCCCGGCCCTGGAACGACACCGGGCCCCGCCGCCGCCGCCTCGGCCTCGGCCTCCCCGAGACCGCGCTCCGCCGCCGCCGCGCCCGGGCTCTCCCGCTCCTCGGGCGGCGCGGCGGCGGGCGCGGGCGGCGCGGAGCCGGAGGGGGACGCGGCCGCGGGCTCCAGGCCGCCGCCGCCGCCCGGCCCGGCCTCGGCAGCCCCCTCCCCGCCGCCGCCGCCTCCTTTGTTTTCCGCCATGTTTCCTCCTTTGAACCCAACTCCCCGCGCCGCGCACGCACGGCGTCACCACGCGCCGTGCGCGCGCCCCGGCGGGCTGGCGGGCCCCAGCCTCGCGCAGGCGGGCCGTGCGCAGGGGCGCGTGCTCCCTCGTTAAAGGCGGCGTCCGGGAAGGCGAGTCGTGACGTCACGCCCGGCGGGGCGGGGCGCGGGTCCGTCACCGCACCTCGGGGCGAATCCCCATTGGTCGGCGTCGGCGGCTTCCCAACCAATCGGTAGCGGGGGCCGGAGCCCCGCCCACCGCGGCCGCCCCTCAGCAGCGCCGCGGAGCCGGCGGGAACATGGCGGCGGCCAGGGCCCGGCCCCGGCCCGCCCCGCCGCGCACCGGCAGCGTTACGGCCCGCTCGGAACCCGCCCCGCCCCGCTGTACGTTGTGGAGGCGCCGCGGGCAGGAGGAGCTGAGAGGAGTACGGCGGTGGCGGCGCTACCTCGAGAGCCAAGGCCCGGTACCGAGGAACAAGCAACCGACCGAGGCCAGGGGCCCGCCGTCCTCACGGAATTCCCTGAAGGAGCCGTGCCCGGGGGAGGCGCCAGCTGCGAGGCCGGGTGGCTTCGCAGAAGCTGACGATGGCAAGGCCTGCGCTAGCAGATAAGCCGCGAGGATGCCGATGCATTGCGATGCTGCAAGAGCTACAGAAACACAGTCACCGCGCTGCACCGCGCTCAGGATGGATCGTTAGAAATACGCAGTAGAAGGTAATCGGACGATTCCTATCGCGCCCGTGTAGCGCAGGGTATAAAACCCCTCAAGAAAATCCCCCTGGGCGTGCGCGGCTGGGACGCCTCACGCGCGTGAACGAGTTATTTACCTTGGCGATTCCATACGCCGCGTCCTCGCCTCTCTCCTGGGTTGGCACGGGCCAGTTACGAACGCCGCGACGCCGGGCAGCAGCCTCTTCCCCGGACACAGCCTCACACAGTGCCATTAGGTGGGTTTGTCTGGCAAAGCCCACCCGCGTCGACAGCTCTCAGGCTGTGTTTTGAACGTGAATCAGAAGCCGTACAGATAGCAAAACAGCATTTATTAAAGGCATAGGGGAAAAGAGCTCTTACTTTAGGTATATAAAAAGTGAAACAATTCACAGTACGTTTAACTATGCCCATAATACGTTTGAACAGGACATTTCTGCCTCCTCCTAGAATTTAAAACAAGAAACAATGAAAATACCTTTTTATCACCGTACACAACTGCAACTAGAGGTGTCTACAAACACATAGCATCTCCAAAGCGTTTTGTTTTGTTTTTTTTTTAACGTATGCTGCAGTAATACAGTAAAGATTAAGTCACTGGAAGTCTTGCTGGATGTTCTCCTTGTTTGCTTCCCCGTGCTGCTGTTTGATTTGTGAAATTTCATTTTCCAGCTGCACAATAGTTCGTTCAATCTCATAATTTTTACTGACAAGAGAGACCCATCTGGAAGGGAGAAGAAATAAAAAAGTCTTCAAGTGTTATTTAACAGTCCTCTGTTTTAAAATAAATTATTGCTCCAAAGAAAGCACAAAGACACCGAATAAAGCAGTATTTTTCTCAGTACATGATAAACCTCAGTTGATAGCAATGGTAATTTGAACAACCAAAGTGATAAAAAGTAGTTTTTAACCCTGTTAAACCTTAACATAGAAAATTTAATTTACTAGACTCAACTCCATTAACTGCCAATATTTAGATAAATAAGAGTTTAAGAAACAATTTAGACAGGCAATTTCAAGCAGCCAATATGCCCTCCCTTTCACATCTGTTGCTCGCTGATTCATTCACCCACAGGAACTATTATGTAGACCTGAATTACAAATGCTTTAAAACACTTTGTGCAAAGCAACGGTATCCGTGCGATAACATCCTACAACAGCGCTGAAAGATCACTGATGCTCTGCACGGAAGAATTTCAAGCAAAAGACATACTTGTGGAAGATTTAACAGAAAAATCCTAGATACTCACGTAGATTCCATTTCTCTTAGCTTAGCCCCAGCTGTGAGCTGCATGTTCTTTCGTTGCCAGTTCAGATCTTGAATGTTTTTCCTGGGGAGAAAGAGAGCTTTGTCTTTTTTTTTGTCTCTTTTCTTTCAAATTTGTAGTATCTGCTGCTAATTTTGAAATACACCTAATCCCTAGAAGTACTACCAGAAAACACTTGCGTAGCCAGGACCGAACTGAAAAATACAGAGGGATGAATCCCAGTGCAGGGCTGCACACAGAACCCTGAGATAAATAAAAACAAAAAAACCCAAACAAAAACCCCAAAATAACAAAAACAACAACAAAAAAACTTCCACTCTACTACAAGCAAAACTTCAAACATAGAATCATAGGATGCTGCAAGCCTACTGCTCCCAAACAAGTGCAGAACAGAGAAAATGTTTGTTCTCTCTGAAAAAAAAAGTCAGAAAAGCAAAGATGAACGGCCAATCATTCACAAAATTCCGTAATTCAGCGAAGCACCTGAGAAGTGCAGAATACTTAAAATACTGCGGTCTCTAACCAGTTCTTAGTTCACACTGCTAACGCTCGTATCCTGTTAGCCTCCCTGCCATCCATCGCGGCGTTCCTTCTACCCACGTCCCAGTATGCAGTCCCATCTTCGGGCTGAAGATGAGAGTAGCTCATCTAAACTGCAAAGCTTTACTTGCCAAGTCCACAGCACGCTGTCTAAATAGAGCGAATTATGACAGCGCATCATTTCAATATACTACAACCTCCATCCCTGAGGAACCCATCTCTGTACAGGCATTAAAGCATCCGCTCTAAAATGACAGCGCAGACCTAACATCAGGGAACGGGTCTTGGCTGAGACAACTGCACCCTAAATAAAAGTCTATCAGCAGTGGAAAGAAACCATGACTGCATTTCAGAGAGGATTCCACCACAATTTGAACAGAATCCTCTGTTCAAAGCAGAGGTTCAGACAAAACAAAATAAAACCAAAGAAAACAAACACAGAGTTTGAGGGGAACAGGCATTACGAATGTAACCGCGTGGGGAGGGCAGGGTCAGATTTCTTAATTATTGTTATCGCTGGGTCTTTTTTCCCACGACCATGGCAGCAGCATGTACGCGAGCCTTTGCGGAGCTTGGGGCGGGGGAGAGGGCTTCACTTTCCTTCAAACTTGAGTATGAAAACATGAAAAGGAACGACTCACCTCAACTTCTGAAGCTCCTTCTGGGCTTGTTCTATCATATGAACCAGATGTCTAACGGCAGAATGCAAGCAAAGCATTAGGAAAACAGACAATTGCTCGATCAGACCCATTTAACCTGCAATTTAACTCTGAAGAGTTAAGGACACCACAAGCCACTTCAATGCAAACACCAGACAACTTGTTCTCAGCGCAGTCTGTGCTCTTCACTCCTGAAGGGAATAACACAACGCCACAACACTCCAGTTGCGGCAGTTTTAAGATGGAAACCTTCAATAATCGCTGTGGCCAGCCCTTGCCGTCAGACAGCATCAGAAAATCATAACCTTCAGCTGACCAAGTTTTACCTTCAAGCTTGTTACCGTATGCTTGTGCTATTCCGACTAGCACACTACTGTACCATCTCCCTACCTTATCACCCACCTTCTCATTTTAACTCTAAAATTCCCTGTAACTGATTTTTATTATTGTTTCCCTCGTATAACACTGTCAGAGCACAAACAGTTCTTTTGCTTCCTGACATATATATGAGCTAACAGATCGTCTACCCACCTCCCTTCTCCTAAGCTAAGCAACCCTCTGCCTTCTCTCCAAGGCAAGTGTCGCATTCCTTTTGTCTACACCTTTATCTAAGGCTAAGCTGACCCTTTTCAAAAGCGGACGTTAACGTTCCCCACCTGAAACAGCCCTGGTGCTTCCTGCAGCCATCCTGCCTGCAACTTTTTTTAGCTTTTGCAACAGCTTTATTAATATTGGCTCTGGGCTGAGCAGGATCGGCAGTAAGCCGTCTTTATTTCCACTACTGAATGATCATTTAGCAGACTGTCATTAGTCCCTTCAGTTATCCTCAGTTAAAGCCTGCTATCACCAACCGCAAACAATAACTCACAAAATTCAATACTGGGATGTACTGAAGCACGGGCTATTTCTTGGCCACGGAGGTGGCTCCTCTTTCGGATCAGCCTCCTTTTCTTCCCCTTTCCCAAAGGGGCTCAGCTATTCCTGGATACGTTCTAAAGATCCCCGCTGGACTCACGCAGGAAAACGTGAGAAACACACGGAAGCTGAAGCCAGAACCTCAGCTCGGTTGAGCGAAGCAGAGGAAGGCCTTACTCGTTGTACACCTTCCAGGCGTTACAGCCGTGCTGCGACATCAGCTCCAGGTTCTCGATGCGGACCGCCTGGTGCTCCAGCTGCGCCATGGAGTTGTTCACGCACTCCTGCCACGCCGTGATGTCGTTCTTCTGGCCGGAGGAGGGGGCCGGCAGCTCGTACCTAGAATCGCGGAATCGTTTCGGTTGGGAAAGGCCTTTCAGATCACCGAGCCCAACCGTCAAACAGAACCCACCGCCCGCCTCGGGGGAAGGCCCGGGCCGCCCCAGCGCTTCCCCGAGGCCGCGGCGGCCTGCGCTCACCTCTTCATGCTGAGCAGCTCCAGCGGCTGCCGGGCCGCCAGGCGCTCGAACTCGTTCCGCATGATCTCGGTCTGCGGGGAAGGCAGCGGTCAGGCGGCGGCGGGGGGCCGGGGCAGCGGGGCGGGGGGGGCCGGGCCGCCTCACCTCGAAGGCGCTGTAGTCGTGCGCCGGCAGGTAGCTGAGGTAGTTCTTCGTCGGCCGGTACCGCCGCGTCTCCTCCTCCACCAGCGCGGCGGCCTAGCGCACAGGGAGCGTCAGGCGGGAGCGCCGCCCGCCGCCCCGGCCCGCGCCCGCCGCCCCGGCCCGCACTCACCGCCTCGCGGACGCCCGGCGCCTCGTAGCCTTGGTCGAAGTAGGGCAGCGCGTCCACCACCACGTCCCCGGCCACCAGCCCCGGGCCCGCCATGGCGCCACCGCCACCGCGCTCTGCCGCGGCCCCGCCCCTCCGCCCACCGGCGCTTGCGCGACCGGACCGCCCGCCAGAGCGCCCCCCCGCGGCCGGCGGGACCCCGCGGGAGGCCCCGCCCCTCCCGGCCTGGCCCCGCCCACGAATCCGCCCACGACCCTCCCGGCGCAGCCCCGCCCCCTGGTCGGGCTCCACCCCCCCCGCCCCACCCCTCCTGGCCTGGCCCCGCCCCCGGCCTTTTCCCCAGCCCCGCCCCTCCTGGTCGGGCTCCGCCCCCGCCCTTTCCCCGGCCCCGCCCCTCGCGGTCGGGCTCCGCCCCCAGATCCGCCCCTCACGGCCGGGCCCCATCCCCGACTCCACCCCTCCCGGCTCCGCCCCCTGGCCCCACTCCTTCTCCGCCCCGCCCCTCGCGGCTCGGCCCCGGCCCCGGCCCCGCCCCTTATCCGCCCCGACCCCGCCCCTCTCTGACCCCGCCCCTCTCTGACCCCGCCCCCGGCCGCTGCCCGCGGAGAGGAAGGGAGACGGGAGCGCTCGGAGCCCTGCGCTGGTTGTTAGCGGCGGCGGCGGCACGCAGCGCCCCGCGCCCCGGCGGCCCCGGGCACAGCGGAGTCCGGCCCCGGCCCCGGCCCCGGCCCTCCTGCGGGCACAGCGGAGTCAGTCCGGCCCCGGCCCCGGCCCCGGCCCTCCTGCGGGCACAGCGGAGTCAGTCCGGCCCCGGCCCCGGCCCCGGCCCTCCTGCGGGCACAGCGGAGTCAGTCCGGCCCCGGCCCTCCTGCGGGCACAGCGGAGTCAGTCCGGCCCCGGCCCTCCTGCGGGCACAGCGGAGTCCGGCCCCGGCCCCGGCCCCGGTCCCGGCCCTCCTGCGGGCACAGCGGAGTCAGTCCAGCCCCGGTCCCGGCCCTCCTGCGGGCACAGCGGAGTCAGTCCAGCCCCGGTCCCGGCCCTCCTGCGGGCACAGCGGAGTCAGTCCAGCCCCGGTCCCGGCCCTCCTGCGGGCACAGCGGAGTCAGTCCGGCCCCGGCCCCGGCCCCGGCCCTCCTGCGGGCACAGCGGAGTCAGTCCGGCCCCGGCCCTCCTGCGGGCACAGCGGAGTCCGGCCCCGGCCCCGGCCCCGGTCCCGGCCCTCCTGCGGGCACAGCGGAGTCAGTCCAGCCCCGGTCCCGGCCCTCCTGCGGGCACAGCGGAGTCAGTCCAGCCCCGGTCCCGGCCCTCCTGCGGGCACAGCGGAGTCAGTCCAGCCCCGGTCCCGGCCCTCCTGCGGGCACAGCGGAGTCAGTCCAGCCCCGGTCCCGGCCCTCCTGCGGGCACAGCGGAGTCCAGCCCCGGCCGCGGGGCAGGCGGCCCCCCCGGCCCGCCAGCGCTTCGCCGGCCCGCAGCCGCGCACCTTCACTTCTTCTGGAGAAACTTCATCTTACTCCCTGCGGAGAAAAACCAGCGTTAGGAGGCGAAGCCACGCCAGCAGCCACCCGGCTGAGGAACTCGTTAAGGGGGAGATTCACGCCTGGCCCCCTCTGACTCGGCTTCTGCCCCCTTAGCGTGTTCCCGGCCAAGACCAAAGTTAAGAAACAAGTTTAGACAGCTCTAGGATTGGGCAACTTCCCCAAACTTTATCTAACAACGCAAAAGCTTAAAAATAAAAGAAAAATCTTACAAAGCGTTCGGTGTCCCCTGAAGGGGCAAACGTAAACAAAAGGAGCACAAGTGCACGGGCAAAGAATGGGCCCTGCTCTCTTTTGCATGCAATTATTTGCTCAATACCTAAATTTATTAAAAAAAAAAAAAAAGTCAACAAAAAGCAAGGGTGTCCCTTTACCAAGACTGCGAAGGATTTTGTTCATTCCAGTTGGTTCCGTCTCTGGAATACTCTCCAAATACTCCAAGGCACGGACCTCAAAAAGGCCTAAAGAGAAAAAAAAATTAAAAAATCACTCAGCTAGATGAGCTATTCCATCTTCTAGCATGTGGCCTCTTGTATCAGTAACACGGAGGTTACGAAAAGGAAATCATGCATGTAATGTAAGCTGAAGGGATCAAAGCCCCAAAAGGAGAGAGATGCAAAAATTCTTTGCTTCAAATTATAAATTTTGTTGAGTAATTAGAAGGGCACGGAGCTATTACAGACGCCAAAATGCCCACGGGATAACGTGCCAGGACAAAAGACTTAAGAGTCATAGTCACATAACATTATACCTAGAAAGTGAGTTTGTAAAACAAGAAAGTAAGATCAAACCTCACCTTTGACCACGTTCTTACTTAGCTCTCGATCCTGTATGAACCCTGCAAACATCTGCGTTTCCATGAAGAAGTGCAAGAAGTGACGCACATTGCGTGACACGTGGGATTTACGGAACAGCTCCCGCTGAAACACTCGCTCCCCTTTTTCCGTGACACTCATGTGCAGGGAGTAGTGCCCGACGATCTCCACAAAGAACTGCACGAACGCTTCAGAGACCAGGGAGTTAAGAGGCATGTCACCTGTGAAGAGGACACCAGAGGAGACATTTCCCTCTACATTCATCACTTTGGTCGTTCCTCTTCTATAAGAGGAGCAGCAGTTACTTTTTAGGCTGGCTGTCTCAGACGATGACATTTCAGATGGGTGTTCGATATCAAAGAAGCCACAGCTCAAACATTAAGACTTCTCTCCCATGTCAACTTTCTGCTGCAGCTGAGACAGGTTCCATTCTAAAGCTTTTCCAGTAGTTAAAGCATTCATCATTTCTTTTCCCCTGTCAAACATCTAGTGTCTAATACGCTGTAAGCTCATAACAGTCTAAGTTTAATTCTCTTAAAGAATTAGGCAAATTACAGAACACAAACCCACTGGAAAACCAGCTTTGTTACTTCTGATGTGCACGGAATTATGTAATTTGCCAATGCCATTCTCTCAAGCTACTCAATGCTTTTTAAAATTCTCACACTTATTTATCTGACAGATTACGTATAAAGCTGTTCAACTTTGAAAACGATCTGTCAGATTACCCTCTAAAGTACAGAAACCTGCTACGTTCTCTGTTTAAGAAAAACATTCTCTCTGCCACTTAATTAAACATTGAAGAAAACTCAAAGCATGGGAACGGATGCACTTGGCCCAAGGAAAACCAGAGCTCTACACATACTGATCGTGAAAAGAGGAACGATTGCTAGGACACCAAACTTGGTTCTAACACACTCACAAGAAAGATGTTCTCAGTAAGATCACAGCAAAATAGCTTTCTAAAATGCCGCTTCCTACTGTTTATTGCCACTCACTCATTTTTATATCAACTACACGGAAGCTGTAGAGATTTGCTACTGTGAAAACACTTTTCCATTGAAATACCTTGTGCGTCACTCTGCTCGTGTGACAAGATTTCACTTCGTTCTTCCAAGATTTGTACAAGTGCAGCCTGGAGTTTATGAGGCAGGATCTCATCTTCATCTGACGCCTAAAGAGAAAAATGGCCATGAAAGCATTTTTGCATTGTATCTATCTATCAGCAGCAGAACTTTCTCATTGTGAACAGATGAGAAATACTTGTAACGTGCCTGAAGCAGTTAGAAGGAAGTTACTCTATGATATGGTGTATCTTGGTGGAGACAATACTGTCTTGTAGCCACAGAAATCATAGAATCGTTCAGGTTGGAAAAGACCCTTAAGATCATTGAGTCCAACCGTTAGCCCAGCACTGCCAAGCCCACCACTAAACCATGTCCCTCAGCACCACATCTACCCGTCTTTTAAACACCCCCAGGGATGGGGACTCAGCCCCTGCCCTGGGCAGCCTGGGCCAGGGCCTGGCAGCCCTTTGGGGGAAGAAGTTTTTCCCAATACCCAACCCAACCCTGCCCTGGCGCAGCTTGAGGCCGTTCCCTCTCGTCCCATCGCTTGTTCCTGGGGAGCAGAGACCGACCCCCCCGGCTCCAGCCTCCTTTCAGGCCGTTGCAGAGAGCGATGAGGGCTCCCCTCAGCCTCCTCTTCTCCAGGCTGAGCCCCCCCAGCTCCCCCAGCCGCTCCTCATAAGACTTGTTCTCTAGACCCTTCACCAACTTTGTAAAGCATTTGCTCAGCACCCTCCAACTACGCGATATTAGAGTCACACACACAACTGGCCGGCACAGAACAGTGTGTGCTATATCCAAGACACAGACTCGGGCTTATTATAGCAGTGATAAAACACACAACAACAACAAAAGTCTGTTGAGAAAATACGACAAGTCTCAACATTATGGTTAAAAAAACAAACGATCCGTTAATACCTTTCTCCAGTTGCAGGCTGCAATGCAAAATAGAACAGTAAGGCAAGGAAAAGGAGATGCAAATATCCTCCTGAACTAGTAATACTCCGGTATGTTTATAGCTACTTGTCTGGTGGTGTAGAAGCACATTAGGGAAAGTTCAGCAGAGAACCACAAGCGAGCTGTGCTAATTTGTCTCCTAGACTATCACTCCTGGAATAAAAAAAAAAACGAAACCAACAAAGACACCCCAGCTAGATGAGAGAGGAGAAAGCCCCGCAGAGAACAAGTACACAGGAAAGACAGCCAGAAAGCCGCAAAGAATCTTAGTGGTCCACTTCACGTAATGAACCAAGTATCTGTTTTTAAATTCAGCTCAGATAAGCAGCATCTTTGGCTTTGCAGAGCTCTGTACCTCATGCAACCTCAATCTTCCAACAAGGATTTGTAAGCCTGCTCCCTTCTCTATTGATCAAAAAGGAATGCAAGGTATTTCTTCAGCCACTGGAGTCTACATATGAATACCAGCTTTTGCTGATTTCTTGTTTTCGTTTTCTTTCACTGAGGCCTTTTCCTGGCATATACCCATGAGTGACCGGTACTGGTACTTCACTCACCTCTTGCAAGAACTTGTCAGCACAAAGATCAACAATCAGAACCTGGGGAAAGATGTACAAAACACACTGACTCTCATAACCAGGTATGTTGCTGTACAGAAAAAAACAGTTGTGTTTTGTGTTTTTTTTAAATGTCCCCAGTGGCAGGGGATGTCACACATGAAACACAAGTTTTGCATAACTGCAGCCTGTCTACAAGACCGGTGAATATTATTTATCTTTGATAACAACTGAACACCTGACATGTATCTGGCAAGTTCACCAACTGTCTCAGAAAAGTTTAAGAGTTAATATTAAGACAGAATCCACAGAGATTATTGCAGAGAGGTCAGCCTCATACCACTGACATCGCCCCTCCACTGTGCTTCACCCAATTCTCACCTCTTCTATGGGCAGGTCCTGGAGCTGTGGTAACGAGCAGGAGAGAATGCCAATTAAGAATGGGGTCGGAGAGCACACAATATCAATCATAGAAGTTGGCAGGACTGGTATGTAGGTGTGTTGCCAAGTGAAGGGATAAAGCGTTGCAACTGCGGCATGGCCACATTTAGACAGAGTGCTAGAAAGGTAAGAGGAGCACAGAATGGATTGTCAATGTCTTGTTCGGTACTCAGCTACAGACACAGGTTAGGAATGCTGAGGGAAAATGTAATTCACGTACATTGTTTGTGCACCAGCAGAAGCCCCATGCATCCACTTTTAAAGTCAGTTACGGGGAGCTAGGAATAGCATCGACCCAGACTAAAGAGGTAAAGGAAACATTCCCTTATCTCCTCTCGGGTAAATAGCATACTCCAAATTCTAAGCATGCACGTGTTGTGTGGAAAGTCTGCAAAAAGCTTTTAAATGTAACTGTTTACAAAAAGTTAGACAAGCTTGCACGTGAAACAGGCCCAAAGGCAGAAGAAAAAAATAGTGTCCCTCAGAAAGAACTAGTCACTCAGACTCATTTTTTACCTTAAGTTGTCAGCAACAAAGATCACCCTCCTTTCCAGCAGGAGAGAGGCAAAGACCCGAATCATGTGAGAGACACTTAGACACTTCAAGAGGCATTCAAAGTCAACGTGTTCGAGTCGAGAATCCAAGGGACGGCAGAGTTCCATCACCTGAGAGACGAGCAGAGAGGCAGAGTGCTGGAGCAGAAGGCCACAGCCCGGAGTCCGGCCGGACGAGGGGCGGCCTGGCTGGAGCGCAGAACTGGCAGCTCCTCACAAGTGGAGCCCCCCGGCCTGGGCAGTCGGCGCAGGGCATGGCAGAGGACTCCCAGGCAGCAATTCCTTAAAAAGCAGGGAATCACTTCTACGGTAGATGATTCAACAGGAAGCTGGTTTCTGCGACAGCCTCCCTTGGGACTTCAGGACATTACCTTCAGACTAATTATTTACAGGCGGCACCACTCTACAGTGCAGTTTGCAAAGTGCCACTATGCCCCAGAGACACCGTCGACAGAGCAAAGCCAGTCCTGATTTCCCTTACCTCATTTCCTGCTCCCGGCAGGAAACTCCTCACGGTAATCGTGCGTCCAGGAGCGGGGAAAGGCGCCTCCATTACACTACGCATAAATGGGTGTACTAGGGCTGGGGACATCTCTCGCCTCTTCTCCACTTCATCTAAAATCTGCAAGAAAATACATCGGACGTTGGTTTGAGCCAGAGGAGAGATGAGCCTCTCTTAGAGCATCCCGTGCCACAGCTACATGTGAAGGCTCCAACACAGACTCACAGCCCTCTCCCCCATCGCTTGGGATCCCCATGAAAGCTCCTCTCAAATGCCTGAACAATCCAATGGGAATAGATACCCATCAGTACAACTCTCCATTCTCACATCCAGTCTCCCGCTACTGCAAAGAAATGTCTTGTATGTGGTAATCAAATTCTCACAACTAGTTAGAGGACTGAGAAGAGCAACACCCCATCCTCCTCCCCAAATCTTTCTCAAACACTGTTCTAGAAACTCTGTGCTCCAATGATTAGAAATCAGCTTTCGTCATAAGCTTGCCCCTGTATTCTTCTGCAATAGCTGCCCTTTACCTGCAGTAGCTTTCCCCAGTCTTTACCGCCTTATCTATTCCTCTCATGGTGCTAGGAGAAACAAGCTGAGCTCTCCTCCCCGCCCCGCCCCCCTTAAATTGATTTTCCATTTCCAAGTCATGAAAGAAGAGGATGAAGGGGGACCATCAGTAATATCGGGTATTAGAAGCCACTTCCTGACAATAATTTGCTGAAAGAATAGTTAGTTGTCTGTGTATTGGCTGACAAGTCTAAGCACTAGTATCATTTTATCTGCCCTGTCAAAGCAAAGGCAGCAAGGAAGCACCACTCTCCTGGGATGAGTAACAATTGCTAAGCAATTCTAGACTGGACAGAAACATCCAGCTACTTTCTGAAGCTTGCAGGTTGTCAGAGACTCAAGTCCAATAAGACGTAACAGGCTCTCCCCACTTCACCTTGGAGAAGAGGTTGAAGCAGCCCAGGCGGCTAACGATGCAGTATACTTCAGGAAGGCGCTTCCCTTTCCCTTCTGGCTGAAAGGCAACAGGAACAGTTATGCCGAGAACAGGGATGCAATAAAGACCCTAGCACCTACACTGTAGCTGATTTGCAGAATTCCTTCTGCTGTAGTTTCCTCTACACTTCTGACTTAAAAGATTCCTGAAGAATGACCAGGAGCTGTCTTTCACACCCAGAGCCCATGTCACTGTATTGCTGGGCATCACCATGCTCCTTCCCTTATGCATTCAAAGGGCTGGTAGCCTCAGCAGCAGCACAGGTCCTACATAACCTTTATTACTGCTGAAATACTCCAAAGTACTGGGAAATTACTGCTGATTCACGTCCTGCACTTGGCTGCGCATTTATCAATGCATTCTTCACACTCCACCCAATACACAGATGCTTACCAGGAGTTTCTTGCAGTATCCAAACCAGCGTCCACCATCCTCACCCGTCAACACAAAAGAAAATGTTTCACTGGGGAACCAAAGAACAGTCAGGGTTAAATTCACCATGCAGTTCAGAGAAGAGACTGACAAACAAAGCACACAAACTACAAGCCATTCTCTTTCTGGTCATGCTGAAGGCCTCCTGCTGCGGTTAGCAAGCTACTTGGGGCTCTATTCAGTGTAGAAACCTCCAGCCCATGGACTCTCACTGAGCTACTACAGCTCTCTTCCTTCCCAGCTGCTTCTCCATTCTGCCAAGGAGCAACAGAAGCACTTGCAGCCCCGGGAGCTGGCCTTGAACAGTCGTTACAAACTTCCCTCTTATAGGAAAGAGGGTGCTCAGGCAGAAGCAGCACTTCTGAGTCCATCTCCACATCTCATCTTCCCCTCTCACAGGGGTTAGGCATTCAGCTTTTCCCATTCTTCCTTGCTCTGGCTGCAGTTCCTCTGGTCCAGGAAACTGGCACATACCCAAGCTTTCAGCATTGCCTGTTTCAGGCACGAGTATTCAAAAACAAGTCTTTACCTTTTAAGGTCTGATGCAGGAAACCAGTCTTTGGGATCTGGAAAGCAGAATTTGGGAATGACCTTTAGCCTCTCTTCAGTATCCTTTGACTGTTTGAAGGGATGTTCGGGCTGGAGGGGTAACACATGCATTTGAAGTCACTGAAGTGTGGTGCACAGCTGCAGCATTTCAAACAATGGGAGACAGCATCTTCCTGACACATCCAAATGCTGAACCATCAGATAGCTAATGCACAAGTACAGGAGAACGTATTCTGACTATAACAGATTCCCACTCCCCTCTTGCACCTTTCCTGCTGATCGGACTTCTGTAAAATTACCCAGCTGGTCTTGGTAGGAACTGAGTAGGGATTTACAAGCACGGCCAAGTTTACTGGGGAACGAAGCTAGAACTGACCCCCCCAAATGATGGTTGTGTCAGCTTGCCTCGGTTCCTTTCCTAGGAGATTTGAAGACCCTAAGAGGAACAAGAATGTGTTCAGCTTGTGATCACTCATCATTCAATTGTGAAAACAGTGTATCTGAATCACATGTTCCAATTACAATGTGCGGGCTCAAGTCAAATCCCTCAAAGACTACAGGACAACTTTCCATGCTCAAAACTGCCCAGAAGGGGCAAAAGGAAGGTTTTCAAATAAGAGAGATCACATTTAAGTAGGAAACGACCCTGAGAAGAGGAAAGTTTCCTGCATAAAGCTGATTTTAGACACTGTACTCTCAGTCAGCGCATCTAAGCTATTCCAATGACCCAAGCTGTGACAGCATGAAGGAGCGGTTAGGAAAACAGTACAGCATTTTCACAGAGTAACAGTTGTACAAAAGCTTTGATGTCCTTGGGCATGCAGCCCAAAGAAGAAGGTGACAAGCAGATTACTTGGAAGCAAGGCTATTTTTAGAAGGGAGAGAAATCTGTAATCAGAACACCTCCATAATTACTGGGCAATGTTTCCTGCAAACTCCCAGCCTGACAGACTGTCCTGTAAAAAGTCACTCACCAAAACACTTCACTTTGAGCAGAGGATAAATAAACACTGAGAAAATAATTTGTTTTGTTAGTGCATTTATAAAAGCCAGTGAAGAGCCACATGGTACAGTTGGGTCTGATTGTCTGCTAAGGCAGCAGGAAAAGAATAACGCGCTGCCCTTCCCAAAGGCGACGAACAGATTGAGAGGTTGCACCAGGGAAAAGCTAAATCTGGTTACATTCCTTTCTTCCTCCTAAGACCCTAAAGTTTGCACTTTTAGCAGATATTATTTACGTATGTTCAGTTTTACCCACTAAGTTAAGACTGTGCACTCTTTCTGGCTGTAGTCCCTTATGCATTTTGTGAATCCAAAACATTTACATATTTAAGACACTAGAGTTATTTGCACATAAATCCCTTACACAGCTGGACACTATGGGTCCTGCTGGAGTCCCACATAACCTCCCTTAATGAATCTGACATCTCCTTCTCTATGTGGATGACATGCAGATTCCTTAATAATCTCTGGCTGATTCCTGATAGCACAGCTAGAATTACTAGTTTTGTTCTGGTTTTTAGTGGAAGGCAGCAGGTGCAAGCCTAGATGGTGACAACTGAATATTCATTTCAATCTGGAACCAGAGAAGCAAGCATCAAGGCTCCATCCTCTTAGCTTCACGGTAACTACTGTGCACACTGAGTCACAATTCGGAGTCACGCACTGATCTTGTCATCCATTTGGGCTGAACAGACAGAAAGCAAGCTTACTGCAAATGGCTTGTTCTAGCTACAGTACTTTAACTTCCACAGTTCTCCTCTGCTTTTTGAGGGCTCGTACACATGGCATTGCCATTTTTATTTTTTTATTTTTCCCCCAGAACAGTATAAATAAGCGTAAGAGCCCTGGGATTCTAGTTCCTGTGCGCCATCAGTCAAATTGCTCCACTGCTTGTTTATAAATCACAGACTACCAGGATGAGGTCAGGCCAGCTTTGGGAACAGAGCACTGCACTCCCCTTCCTCTCCTGCAGGCTGCCTCAGCAGTGTATCACAACACCGTACGGCTTTATGGTATTTCCAGGCAATTAGAATTAGAGTAGGAGCCTTCCTGGTTCCAAAAAAAAGACGGTAAACTCATTATGACGAAAGATATTCAACAACGGCCCAACGCTATACATTAGGTCTGTAACAGAGCAAGGTGCTTCATATTCCAAGGCTGTATCCTAACCAGTGGGCCAGCTTTACTTTTTTTTAGTATAGAGTTTCGGAAGGGATACACACTGCGAGAGGAAATAAACAGCTGCTGAGTGTGTGTTGTGGGCAGGTTTCCATGCAGCTCCTACCTTGCTGGGAAACTGCTGTATGATCTGTGGTGTGTACGTCATCTCAGATGCCTTCTTGTGCAGCGACACCACCACAAACAGCTCAAATAGCCGCTGCTCCTGAAGCTCTATCAAATCCCTCTCCAGAGTCTGGTAGTGCAGGTTCCTCTTGGAGGCTGACTGCACCTGCAGCAGGCACCTGTGTCGACCTGAAGAAAGGAACAAATCCAAAACCCGACTGTGGCTATCACTGCCACACACCTGCAGGTCACAGAAGAGGACTTGTCACCACCTTTAGAAGGGGGAAAAGAGATGGGTGCATTTGCCTAACATCACTGCTGCGCCCTACGGGACTTGGACTCCTGCGTCAGCTCCTCAAGGACAGAGCTGTTCCAGAGAGGGGAGCACTGGCCTTGCAGCAGCTCTGCAAACCCCTCCTGACCGACAGCGAGCATTCTCCTGCTGTCCTGACATTCCTTCCACACAGCTCAGAGTGACATGTCGTGGTAACGATGAGGGAAGCCCGGCTGTGAGAAGAAGCCCAGCTCCACCAGTTCAGTAACTGCCAGGCCTCAGGCAGCTACTCCGTACAGCAGCACAGGCATTCAAGAGAGGCAGAGCCAGTTCCCTGGCCAAGAAACCTCCAGGCTGGGACATCCTGGCAGTACAGATGCACAAGCACAGGCACAGCACTCTGATGTAAGACATTCCTGTGGCCCAGGCATCACGACACATTCTGGACGCTTTGGAAACAACTCTTAAATCAGGCAGTGACTCAATCACTGTATTTCTGCAGAGACTCTTCACTCTCCGTTACTCTCCTTAACATAAGAAAGTGGAACTTTACTATTCGCTCCAAGTTAAGGCCTTCTGTGTGCTTCCCTCCAAGTAAATGAAATGTCTAAAACAATTCCGTTGGTCCCTTTTGCCAGATGCTCGCTTAGAGACATGACGGAGTCACTCACCGGGGCTGCTGGCCAACCATGACCATTTCGCATTCAAACCTTACCCGCATAGAAACTAAGACCTCTTTGGTCCTTCCCACATAAGCTAAAACTAAGTAGGTATTTCAAGTCTGCAGTTTGGGCCTATAACCAAACTCAGGACTGTGGAACCAGACAAATAACCAAGTGATTTCTCCCCAGAGGAAAGCACATTTCACAACATTATACATATAAAACAGAACCAAGGGAAAGAAGTAGGGGGAAAATAGCCTCAAGTGTTAGCAGCAAAGGGGATCCAGGGACAACCTCCTGCAAGACATATTTTAGTTAAGTGTGACTCTACCAACCCAAAAATGAATCTACTTCTAGCGACTGGCAGATTTAATGGCATTAAACCTCAAGGGCTCGGGAGAAGTGGCAGAAATAGAGGTTGATTTGTCACAGCAACAGCTCCCAGCCTTGGCCATGCTGCCTCTTAGATGATCCCTTTCTCTGTCTCGCCAGAAGCCACAACTAGTCCGCGTGCTTATCCCATTAGAGCCTTAGCCAAGTGCGTAGTGCTACGGGGACAGGACCAGCCCCTGTGATTCACTCACTTTTTGGCTGATTTTCCGTATCACTTTCATTCCCACTGGTTTCACCTGAAACACACATAGTTTTCACTTATTAGCCACGCAGAAGGAAGATGGGCAACACCCAATGTTGGGAAAGAGAGAGAACTTTAGACTCATCAGACCAACATCACTCAGGGCTGCCCACCTATTCTGCTCAAAGCATCAGCAAAGAACAGTCGGTACTGGCAAATGTGCTATCATAGTAAACTGCAAAAAGCGGAGTTGATATCAAGTCACTGTTTGCAGTAAACCACCAGTAGGTCAGCTGAACACAGGCAAAGAACAGAAACCAGGTGGTCATTTGATGCTCCTATAAAAGTTGCTGAACAGAATATACTATAAATAAAGACCATACCATGGCCACAAAATTAGAAGAACACAAGAATATCACTTTAGAGGCACAAAAGCGATGAGTGGAGTAGTCAGAGGTAGTTCTCGTGCCGAGTGGTTTTGTGGGAAATTTTTGGGTTTGTTCTGCTTTTTTGAAAAAGCACTTTTAACCAGTAGCCCAGCTCTTCAGGCTCAGATCATAGCGGAATCTTCCATTTGTGACAGTGTTAAACTCGGGTTAGGGAAGTGTTCCCAAACCTGGCAGTGCTGAAAGCTCAACAATTCCAGCTGCAAGACATGGGGTTTAGCACTGTCGAGTCAGCCCAGCATAAGCTGCAGGAGATGGTGGTGCCTGGCCTGCTAGCAGTACCCCAGGATGTACAGGAACCGTGCCGCTCAAGAGGTTTATAGCACAGAGAGAGGTGCTGGAGAGCTCTATACCTTTCATCGGAGGCGCTTCTCTCCCAGCAGGACTGAGCAACTTCACCCTCTTCTTTCCACGCTTAGAATCAAAGATCTCTTGTATTTTTAGTACCAGCTGAAATCCAAAGCAGAAGCAGAAGTTAATGCAGGGGTCCAGAAAAGGGTCGAGGCGCCAACAGGACTGCAGCCCAACAGCTATCGTCTAGCACCACAACACCTGGGAAAGGCTGCCCAAGTCCTGCCAGGGACCCTGGCTCAGAGACTGCTTGCTAGAGTGCTTTTAACACAGCTCACTGGATAATGAATGAGCACAGAATTTCTGCTACAAAAGAGAGATTACTGTTAGCACAACTCAAAGCTGACACCAAATTGCACAAGCATTCTGGAAGTTATCATACTTTGCTTACCAAACAGATAGCAGGAGTAGCAAACTGTCTGGCATCAGATCTCCACTTTCTATTAGAAGCCAACTGCAAAGGTACTTGCAAGAAGATCTTATAAACCCTCTACCACAAAGGACTCTGAACTCTGCATGCTCTCAAGCATCCCAATTCTTTCCAAGCCCAGAAAAAGCAGAGCTCTCTCAATGTAGCTTGGGGTTTGGTTTTTGTTTGTTTGCTTGTTTTGTTTTTTAAAAGTTTGCTGCTGTAGTTGGGTGTCAGGCAGCTCGAGTAAGTTCTCCAAAGCACCATATCGGGCACGGAACAAGGCTGCTCTAAGCACAGTCCTTGTCCCAGGGTAGATTGCTAAAATTAAAGGATTATATACTTTCATTTTGCACAGGTGAAGAAAGACAGTGGGACAGAATAATCGGTCTGTGCTGCAGGGACACCACAGACCTGGTCCAGTGGAAGCAAAAATTTGGAAAAAAACACAGCCCAATGCGGACTAAGCTACAGACATGAAAAAAGGGTCAGCATTTAGACACTCCAAGTCGATGCTGTTAACCTTCCTTCCTGGTCACAATGGCCTTAAACCCAAAGTCCTAATGCTTTCTGTTAGGCCTCTCTGGACTCCCCCCCTGAGCTGCCAGGTATACAAGATGGCTATCGCTTCATTGTGAAGAAGGATTTACGCTAAATGCAGTGAGCAGGTCAAGTTCATTCTTGTCTCAAGAATTCATTAAATGCTCCCACTGAATGTAGGAGGGTGGGGCCCAGCCATTTGTCACCACAAATACTGCATAAAAAGGAAGATACTCAGCAAGAGAACCTGTTTTTCAGCTCAAGCCTTTATCCCCAGCTCAGAAAACTAGGCTTAGGCTCTTCTTTTCAGATCTATTTCTCCCCACTTTCTGTGTTAGCCAGTCCTCCTAGCACGATGAGGCTGCAAGGAAGAAAACAGCCCACAGCAGAAAGCAGTGCTTCTCCTGCAAAATCTGCCT
The DNA here is from genome assembly GCF_965183815.1 of Platalea leucorodia. Classification (NCBI taxonomy): domain Eukaryota; kingdom Metazoa; phylum Chordata; class Aves; order Pelecaniformes; family Threskiornithidae; genus Platalea; species Platalea leucorodia. The sequence continues at coordinate 4,923,750 of NC_138841.1, forward strand.
TCTTTCCCCCCTACCATCCAGCCTTACCTAGAGGATTTCCATTTCTGTTCTGATTTTTGTGCAGCTGAGTCACCAGTGAAAGATATTGGGTGTGTTTAAGGCAGCTATGACTTTCTTAAGCAATAAATATGTTTTTTCTTTTTAGACTCCAATCCTTTTCTCAATCTCTGGAGCAATCTTGGCTCAATTCCTTGCGAGCAAAAAGAGTAAAGTGTGCTTCCTGCATGTAAATCGTTACCAGATTTTTGGAATAGGTTTGCTTTTGGAGAATGTTTTGTTTTTCCCCTCCAAATGAAAGATACTCTCCATCACAGCGTTTTTATAATCTCGCCATCTCCTTCCTGATTTTCCAGGCCTACAGTTTGTTTAAAACAGATACAGAAGTTGCTTGTTACTCTAAAGTACTTAATGTTTGAAAAGTATTTTGTAGCTGTCCAACTCTACCTCACAGTCTTGTGCAATTTGAGCAAATACACCCAATTTTCACAAGAAGGAAAGATCTGCAGAAGTTAAATTATTTTACCACGGAAAAAGTAAGTTGTTGCCACTACCACAACTGGAATTTGAGTCCTGTGCACAAAGTGCCACTACAGTGGTGGCTGCAGCTGTCCTTCTAGAGCACATGCTGCGTTTTATCACTGAGGGACATGAGCTGGTAATCAATGCTAGTATCTAGAAAGATTCCCGACACATCAAACGAGAATTACAACGGAGTCCTCTATCGTGAAGGTGGATTAAAAGCCTTTCTCACTACTCTGGCCTCAGAAGCGTATCTGCCTTGCACACAGGCAGAAGGGAGCAGCCAGAGGCAGCAGAAGGGAGAACCATATGAAGGCTCTGCGAAACACGCTTATCCCTAAAAGCTGTTCTTCACCTTTAGACTATGAAACAGCTGCAAGGGCACGTTCCTGATGGCAAGTCAAGAACTCCAAGCCAACATGCCAAGTAACCAAGGGCCCAGCCAGCTTGCCACAGCAGCCCGACACTGTCACCCATCTAACAACTCAGTGCAGGCAGCAAGAACACAAGGGTCAGTCTGAGAAGTCACCGGGAGCAAGGGACATGTACACACAACTGTACAGAGCTGGCCCTTCAGCTCACAGAGAGCTTCCTTGCATTCCTGCACCACATTCAGCACAAAACCAGCATCATTACTCTTCATGGAAGCATTGGGAACAAGGCTTAAATGACAAAGCACAAGGAGGAGCCAGTATTCACACACAGCACTGATCTTCAGGTTAACACCTAGTACTATGCTTGCAGATTCTTGGCCAACAAAACCACTGCCGCCCCAGCTAGAACTGGCACTCTGTTTTTTGATTCCCAAACACCTGCCCTGCTACGTGGAGGGGAAATGGTTCGAGCAGGGCCACCTGTCAACACATACAGCAGTGCAAGAAGTAATGCTTAAATCTCACCCAGGGCAAGTTCCTTCTCCTGCTAGCAGCCTCTACTGCTCGGAACAGCTTCCACTCGGTCAGTGTGGCAGGCAGGGTTGTGTCCTTCACCATTTTCCCTTGGAGATTTGTCTGGGAGGACTTTAGCTCAAGAGTCTTGCGACTGAGGAAGGGAGGCTTTGGGGGAGGCTAGAAAACAGAATCAGAAGAGATGGTTAAGCATGGGATTAAGCTTTGGTCCAAGCTCAGAGTCAAAGGAGTCAGATTACAAATGATAAACTCACTGCAGCCTCCTGCTCTACCAAACTCCCCATCCCACACCCCCCCACATACTCAAGCATCTCATCAACACTCTCTTGTTCCTATTCTTTTGCTCCTTAGCAGCTTAATCAACTGCCACTGCCATGGCTGTTCATTATCATTTACACTGATAACAAACAATAAAAAATAAGGAAAACCAATGACGTAGCAGTGGGGAATGTGGGGCCACGGGGGAGCACAAAATAGGGCGCTTGTGAGGATGACTCTCTGTAAATATGTGACAATTTAATCCCCTCACCCTACCTTGGGAGCCCTACTGGTGCTCCGGGAGGGTGGTAGCTTCCAGACAGATGGGACCTTCCACAGGGGTAAGGGCAGCACTCTGATATCTTCATACGGGTTCTCTTTTGCAGGACCTGGGAAAAGCATTGGATGGGGGATTTATGAAAGGAGATGAAGTCCTGCATTCTTGCAAGGGATGCAAGCAGGGAGAGTGTGCAGTTGTCTGCCAAGCTTTAACAGGGTCTGAGACAGACCTGTTTTAAGATGGATTAGGTTCCCACCACTCAAAGATCCTTCTAACCCACTACCATCAACTTGGCAAACTGTACACGGATTCAGCAAAACAAAACACTTCTACCACTGCAGAGAAAGTAGCTCTATTGCAAAGCAGCTAATTTTGTCAGTGTTCACACTGATCTCTGTGCAGCACTCGAGCAAAGCCACAGAGCTGGAAAGGGCCTCAATGCATTCTCATCTTCATTCCTCCCTCCCCAGCAAATCTGCTACCCTTAATTAAAGTGAGTGCCTCCCCCAGAAGCACAGGCACATACAGATAATGTCTTCGTAGATGTTGTCTTCTGACTGTGTGTAGACGAGCCTGGATCCGGTAGTGCCATTTGTCTCTTCTTGAAGTCTGTGGGAGTTGGTGGTTGCCATCCGCTTGCGGAAGCCCTGGATGTCCTCAAACTCAAAAGATTTCCTAGAGGAAAACCAGTGTAACTTCTTCTAAAGGCACCTGCATGTACCAGTGAGTTGCCGTCTCCAGTCCACACAGGGTATGGTCCTCCTTGGGGCCATCAAGCACATGGGTGCTCCACTCTGGACTCTCTGATTTCCAGGTGTTGAGGTTTAACCCCAGCCGGCAGCTCAGCCCCACCCAGCCGCTCACTCGCTCCCACCCAGTGGGATGGGGGAGAGAATGGGAAGGGTAAAAGTGAGAAAACGCATGGGTCAAGATAGAGACAGTTTAATAGGTAAAGCAAAAGCTGCGCACGCAAGCAAAGCAAAATAAGGCATCCATTCGCTACTTCCCATCAGCAGGCAGGTGTTGTCATCTCCAGGAAAGCAGGGGTCCATCACATGTAACGGTTACTTGGGAAGACAAACGCCATCACTCCAAACATCCCCCCCTTCCTCTTTCTTCCCCCAATTTTTATTGCTGAGCATGACGTCATACGGTCTGGGATATCCCTTGGGTCAGCTGTCCTGGCTGTGTCCCCTCCCAGCTTCTTGCCCACCCCTGGCCTCCTCGCTGGTGGGGTGGGGTGAGAAGCAGAAAAGGCCTTGACTCTGTGTAAGCGCTGCTCAGCAACAACTAAAACAGCCCGGTGTTATCAACACTGTTTCCAGCACAAATCCAAAACACAGCCCTATGGCTACTATGGAGAAAATTAACTCTGTCCCAACCAAAACCAGCACACCAAGCGAGTCCTACTCACTTACTCTGGGAGATTTTTAAATTAAAAATGAAGTTGGAGGCCCCATGGCCAAGCACACTCCAAGCAGGTATGGCAAGTCCCATCCTGTCACAGAGGCAAGAACCCAAAACACGTTTTGCAGACTAAGCACCTGCAGCAGTACTCAGAATTAGGGCACTGCTTTCTACTGGACCTCTCCTACTGCTCATGCTAAGGGTGCTATCGCATTTGTGAGTTTGCATTTTCATACACTTGGCCTCCATTTCAAAATTATAGCACAGAGGTCACAAAGGAGCCGGCAGGGATTTAGCCCATCATCATAAAACTTGTTTTGTTGCTGCATGCTTTGCCACGGTAAAAGAAGGTTTCAGGAGTCCTAGCCACATCTCCACCTATAATGTTCACACTACTCTCCGGGCAGCTCATCTGTAAGCAGAACTAGCACCAAGCTAGCTCAGAGACTTTTTACTCTGGAACAGGGACCTACGTATGGGAAAGAGGGAAGAACAGCCAAACTTACTGCAACAGGGGTACCCACAGCTGACAGCCTCCAACTTTAAGCAACAAGAGAATCTTTCACTCACGGGAAAGCCAGAACATTTAGCAGCCATACTGCCCCAAGAGAAAGCTATGCTGTAATCCACAAATTGCAGCTGAGGACAAGCTCAGGGCAAGAAGCAGGCAGCACTCTCCCTGGGGCCAGCATATTGTCTCTTATCTCTGTTTTAAGGTGTGGGACTGACTGCTGTTTGGAGCTTTTAGCCTTCCTTGCAAGATTAGCAGCAGCAAAAGTAGTGCATATACAATGCTGGAAAGGGGATACCTTTCATCCAGAAATATCCTCTCCCCATCAACAGAGGCATCATCAGTACTAGCATCGCCACAAGAATATCATGGCAAGCAAGCTGTTTAAACCCATCTAGAAACTGATTTAAGGAAACATGTTTCAGACATGAGAGACGAATCGATGTACCTCTGGGTTCTCCCTCTGATCCTCCTGCTGGCTATTCTCTCCTCAGGGTTGTTGGAGGATGACACCAAGTCTCCTCCATGCTGCTTTTGCAGGGGAGCTTCCCTGGTAGCACTGGCATCACTACAGCTACTAGCACCCTTTTCTGCAAGATAGCGGAAAGTCCTACGGGGCTTGGGTGGTGGGACAGCAGCTGGCTGCTCCTCTTGCCCCTCAGCCTCAGAGTAAATGTTTTTCAAGCTCCTCTCTGCCCTGCAGAGAGAGTCCACTCCTTTGGTTTTAAGTTCTCTTTCCGTGGAGCCACAGCTCCCTTGCTTCCTCTGAAAGTGCAAGGGACCTGGTGGGGCTTTGCCAGGCAGAAGGGGATCTGCTCTGCTCCACAGAGCTTGTGAGGTATAGAAGTTCCCTGGGGGCAGTGTCGCCCCTGGGTCCAGGAAGTCTGCGTGCCACTCTCCTTTCTCCTTGGCTTGGGAAGCTAGGCTGCATGCACAGGGCTTGAGGTCACCACAGTCATCAGTCTGCAAGCAGCTCCGTGTATCTTCCCTGAAGTCCAAACCCAGGCTCTTTGGATCTTTGGACCCAGTCTTTCTGCCCTTCTCTGTATGTTCTGGCTTCACTTTGGGTAGAGCATCGCAGCTGGGATCATACTTTACTCCGAAGTCCTTCAGCTGCTGTTTCTCCTTGCTGGAGCACCCTCGTGTCCTCCCCTCCCACTGGGAGATCTTCTGCTTGATGTTGCGGCAGTGGCTCCGGGAGAGGGTCTGCACAGCAGAGCGGGAGAAGCCACTGTCCACTGCCCCTGTGGAGTGCATGGCAAGTGCCAATGTGCTTACAAACACCCCATCTCCAGCCTTGTCCAGGTCCACCCGTGTCCTGCACACATCAAGCTGGCATGAGACTCCAAAGCACCCAGTGGTGTCCAAGAGCCCCTGGGTGTCAGCTCTGCAAGGACTGCCTGCTAGCACAACCTGCAGACAAAAAAAAGAAAAGAACCATCAGCTGCACTCGAGCCATACACACCACCGGGAACTCCCAGCTGCTCTCTGGCAACTGCTGAAGAACATTCCTCCCCAAATCACATGTTCAAGAGTGGCTTCCAGAGCACGCTCCCCACAAAGCCTGTTTCTGTAGCACACATCTGGGAGGGCTAACAAAAGGAAGCAGAGGTCTCACTGGCTTAAAAAACCAAAAAACCACCACAACAAGAACAAAACACAGCCAGGGATCCCAAGGGTCCAAACTCAAGGAAGTTATTTAATGGCACAGGAACACAACAGCACGGCCTGCCTGCAGCAGAGCTCTCAGCCAGCCCCTCTGCTGCTTGCTTGTACTGATGCAGGCTAGGCAGGAGTGCTCAGTTTCTCCTGATGCTCTGTACCGCTCAGAGCACCTCAGGCAGCACATAGCCAAACCACCGCAGCACGATGTCTCTACCAGAACTCTCAACACAGCAGAGACACAGCAAGATACAAGATACCACGCCAGCTCTATAGAAGGGGAACCACATCTACTTCTCCAGAGAGTCAGGAACCCTGGAACCACAGCTACTTCTCCAGCAGGACAGCTGCTGCTTCACCCAGGACTAGCACAGTTGTGATGACTGGAGAAGAGCCCAACTGCACCCCTCCTCCCAGAAGTGCTCTCCTACTGCACAAGTAAAAACCTGTCTGATGTTCTGCTTGTCAACACTGGACCTAAATTTGCCATCAGAGAGACTGGAGGGCAGTGGTGCCCAGCCTGTGGCTTACAGCCAGGGCAAGTTTTAAAAGGCATAAAACAGAGGCCAAAAGGCAGAGGAAGCTGGTGACTTCTCATGCTCTAGAGGAAAATAGCCCTGTGTTTAGATCAGCGGAGGAGAAGGAAGGCTAAAGAAACACTATGGCTTCTCCTACCTAAGCAGAGCCTGCACAAACAGGAGCTATGCTGTTTGAGACTACCCCAACGTATAATCCAGAGGACACAGCAAACAGTCCTCCAGATAGTCTTGCAGCAAGAAAGGCAGGTGAAACCACCAGGGAGAACCTGGGTGGCTGTACAGACCCAGCACCTACAGGTCTGGTATGACCTCAGTACAGACATTTCACATGTGGAATCCCCAGCCTCGGAGCCCTTCGGCTCTACCTGTAGCTCACAATGCATCCCCAGTGTTCTCAGATATGCCAGCACGGCTGAAAACTCATCTTGGACAGAAGACAGCAGCCCATAGGCTCTAATATGTTCTGTTCCTCCCTTTCTCCAGGCAGTTACCCCATTTCAGAAGTCCCAACCCTCCAGGTCTATTTAATGTTCCCCATTTGTATTAGGAGACAAGCAGTCAGCAAAGCTCGGGCTCAGGCCAGGTCGCCATGCAGCAAGCCTGGCCATGCTGGCTTCAGTAACATTCCCTTGGCACTAAGAAGTCTCCCCGCAAAAGGCAGAACAAGAGCAGCAAGCAGTCTCCATTCCACACATGCAGCAAAAACAGAGGACCTCTGCAAAAAGCAAGCCAGACTTGCTCCAGGTGGGAACACAGGCCATAGTCAAACAAAGCCTGTACTCAGGCTCCACCTGACAGATCCAGCCAGCTCTCACTGCCAAAAACTGGGTACATGCCCTCCAAAGCTGCTCTTACAACACCCAGTCCTCATTGACTCACCAGAGCCTGTAAGAAGTTGCAGAACCAAGGATGGGAAGCAAACCAAGCTGGAAGACAGAGGAGCTTAAAGCTGCCTGACAAGGGTTCATGCCCCATGCACCAGGCTGGGCGTGGAGAGCCCCTGCCGCAGCAGAGGCCTGCATCCTTCCCACCATTGATACCGCACCTCAAATTCCAGGGCTCCAGCGCTACTGGCTCTATCCCTGGCATTGCTGATCTGCTTGGCAGAGGCATTTGCCGTGCAATTAAAAGAAAAGCACTGGTCTTGACAGACCTACTTGATATAGTTAGTGAGAGAAGAAAGCTCATTGACATAGGACAGCCCAGGGCTCCCCGGCCAATTCAGTGATGGCTTGGGCACACGTGGCACCAAGCCTTGGCTCTCTGCTGCACTTCCACACTCTACCAAAGCAGCATTGCTCGCTGTGGCAAGAAGCTCACTGCTGCCTGTCTCCAGAGAGAACAGCGTGGGTCCTTGCAGTCTGGCATTGCTTATCACATCGTCCCAGACAGCTGCCGGTAACTCTCCCGCTCAGCAGTGAATGGGCTAAACTTGGACAATCTGGGTAAGCAGCTGAACTGGGGATATTTGCTCCATCATCAGCCCTCCGTCCCTCGTCAGCATTCTGCCCTGTCCTCAACAATTTCAGAGCCACACCGCTGCTGACCACTGCCCAGCACGTCTCCAAAGAAGCGAGGTGAAGCTACTACCGTGCAGGTGGCACCGCGGCTCCAGCGTCAGCTGCAGCGTGGCACAGCACCCCCTCCCCACTCCTGCCAGTAGCAAGGTGCAGGCAGGGGACGAGCAAACAAGAGGACTGCTGATCCCCTCACGGAGGGACGGGGGGGAGGGGAGCAGAACAAGTTCAAGAACGACAGAGAACACACAAAACAGCAAACAACACCTACCCCACTCTCCCCGACTCCCTTGCCCAGGGTACTGCAGTGCTACTGCGCCCCATGGCGAGACCCTCTTCCCGCAGAGCCAGGCTGCTCCCCTGCTGCTCCAGGCAGCAAGGGGCCCCTGCCCTCTCCTATAAATAGGCATTGTTTCCAAAACATCCTGAGCTAGAGCAGAGCCATCCTTCCTCAACCCCTGTCTGCAAGGCCCTGATTAACAGACAGGAAAGCAACTTTCCCCTTTCCTATGCCATTGCAACTACTCTACAGCAACAGTGCTCAGGGCTGCTCCTGAGGACCTGAGGCACAAGCTAGCAAAGAAACAAAAGCTCTGACGGGGAAAGCCAGGTTAGGAGAGGGGCGAAACAGCCTCCTCTCAGCCAGTACAGCTTCAGACCAGGGACCTTTACTCCCTGCCAGGTCTTCAAACACAGGACCACTGGATGCAGAACGCATGCAGGGACAGGCCCCTGAAGGACCTTGCAGTGTGGAGCGATGAGCTTATTCACAGGACTAAGCACTGCAAGGCCAGCACACGCATTCATGGAGCACATGCAGCTCCACGCTGACAGCAAGCCCACACGTGGCACCAAAGGCTCCCTTGCTTCCCAACCGCACTGGCAGCTTTCTTCTCCGAATACACCAGCTGTCAGCTACCCCTGGGCTCCGACCAGCAGCCCGGCAAAACACCTGCATGCAGCATCCATGAGGGCAAATCATCGCACAGAGCAGACTGAGCTCAGCTTTCTAGTTGGGTCCGTCCTCAGAGCGTGCAGGGCTGCCTGTGCTCAAGTGGGTCAGGTCTGCTGGCTGCCAGCCTGCCCCATGTCCTTCCTCCAACGACTCACATTGGTAAGGGTGCAACAAAACGTGCATTTGCCATAGTTTCCTCAGCCAGCCTGCCGTATTTCTGCTTCCTGATATAGAGCCATGGCCCAAGTCAGCCTAATGCTCCTGACCTCTCCTACTGTCCACATCTGTGCTTCCACGATGGGGCACAACCAGCAGCTGAGAAACACGGTGGAGAAGCACAGTCCCCGCCAGCATACAGGTACTGGCGAGACCGTGCCTGCAGCGCTGCCTCTGGTGCTGCTCACCGATGGGTGCCCAGAGTTCAAGCAGTTCACCCAGTGCTCAAGCAATTACCTGACTCCAGCATCCAGAGCTACAGAGACCCATATGCAGAAACAGGATCCACATTGAGTTTGTTTCCTCTCCTTCAGCATAAACCTACCAAGTAATATTACTTCTCCAGCCAGTGAAGCTCCACACACTGGCTGAAGAAGTGGTATTACTTCGAAGGTGAAGCAATAAGCTTCACTCACCCAAGAAGTTTTCAGTGCAACAGTGAAGGTCTTTCCAAGGCATGTCATTCATTGATCTTTGAACTACCAGATACACCTAGAAACACGTGGCTCCTGGCTCATCTTAAACACAGACGGCAGAGCACAAGCTTAAAGCACCCGACGTTCTCTCCTGCTTGGTGCTGCTCTGCCAGCCACAGCCCTGAACTGTGTCTTCCAAAATAACTATCCAAGGAGGAGAAGAATGCAGCTCTTCACCTGTCCAGGCTTGCAAGGCAAGTGGCTGCTATCGAGAACTAGGCATTTAATCTAAGCTTATCACGTGAGCCAGGGCAAGGGTAGAGACTATCTTTGGTGAAGAAAGAGCAGACTGGGGTGGTCTGATCCAAGCTAAGTAACCCTCAGACACAGTCTGAGATAGGCCAAAACACAGCTTAGGGACACAGAACTGGTAGAGACCACCTGAGTCAGGCAGCCAGCACTTGTAATCTCAGGGACCACACGCACCATTCCTTTCACAAACTAACCAGACTTAACATGACTGCTCCTCTCCTGACCTCTCCTTCCAAACTCCACTGTGCTTCCCAGTTATTTCCACAGAAGCCAAATTTATCATCCCTACTGCATTAGTACTTACAGCATTTGTGTAGTCAAGAATACTGCGTTATTTCATTGAAAGCAGTATTTTGGGGTGAAGAGAAATTAAATAATTTCTAGACAATGTATCACACATTTCTCCCAAAAGACAGCCTCTCCGATCCACAGTTTGAAGACAGCCTCCGTATCTTTATCCAAAGCAGAAGAATGAGGCATATTCACACCACATGATAGGCAGCCCTGACTCTTTTTCCAATTCTGAAAGCCAGAGAGCACACTAAGCATTTTCCATGCAAAGTCTCAAGACAATTCCATTTCCTGAAACCACATGCTCAAGGAGAGAATGCTGCCAGTGCTGTCCAAGAATAAAACACTCGCTGATGCTGAGGTCAAGTCCACCCACTGCAGGTGCTGCTGGTACCCCACAACCCCCCTTACCACACTCACGCCGGCACCTGATTAGCCAAACAAAGGCACTAACACACCACCTTACCTTATCCTGCTGCACAACAGGCACGAGAACACGCAAATCACTGACTTGGCAAGCCCATGCAGTTCTGAAGCAATCTTGCGCTCCTTTTATGAGAGCCGTGCAGTTCTAAACCACCCAAGACACCTCCTTGTCACCAAGCCTCCTGTGTTGGCAGCCAAATAAAAGACAGTTCCTGGTCTTCTGAAGTCTAGGGAAGCTGGCAGCTCAGTCCTGGAGAGATGAGGGGACAGCCAGCACAGCAGCAAGGACCCCTTCCAGAGTTCTCAGCTATTCCCATTCTGTTCAGCTCCAGAACAAACCTGAACAAAACTGTGCCATGCTAATGCTTGAAAGACATGGGCAGTACCAAACAAGCAGATTTTATATCAAAATAAGTAACACTTCAGGAATGCGGTGTGCTTAGTCATTTCCATCTCGATACAAAGCAATTCTAGTTGTTAACTCATTCAAAGCTTCTGCACATCACGCTGAGGAATGGAGTTCTACCTCATCAGATGCATGGCCACGTAGAGCACAGCCCCTGGACACAGTAAATGCGATGCCGATCTTAATTACATGAAAAAAAGGAGGTTAAGTCTGACCTCTGCCATGGGTCCTACGACTTTTGTACTGATAAGAAAGATGCATCTGGATCTTTCAACTTCCAGTCTTTTTCTGAAGTGATGAAATTACCCATGCTAAAAAAAAACAAACAACCTTACATGTAAACATGTAAGCCCTGAAGGCTTTTATACCAGAGGACACACGGCAGAACCCACCATGTACTATTTTTAAAGTCATGTTTTTTTAACCTGACTCATGGTATCTGAATGCTCAGGTTAGCAGTACTGAAAACAGCAGTTGACTCAGACACTACACCACAGGCTGGCTGCATGCCCCAGGAATGCTGCAGCTTCACACAAGAGCTAAGACCCAAGGTGGGGACAGAGAGAAAGTTAAACCCAAATATGAGTTATCCTGGAGCCGTTTCTTGGTGCAACTGTCAGAGGTGAGATTCCAGGCTTCCCCCAGGGCTGACATCACCATAAAACCACGACCACCTTTATGTTCCAAGGGCCACCGCAGATCGGCTGCATGAGGCCACAACAACCGGCCACTCATTCCTTTGGAAAAGGCTCAGTAGCATGGAGGCAGCTGCCCCAAGAGCTTCAGAGGGTGCAGACCAAGGTAGCATCAGAAAATCTCTCAGACACACATCCAGATAACATGTTCCCAGAGCTACAGAGAATGACCCACATCCGTACTAGAATACTGAGTAAGAATTTGCCAAGCAGCAATGCACAGCACGAGGACTCAGCACTCCAGGACAGCTCCTCCAGCCAGCTGTTTCAAGCAGGAACGTTTTACAAGACTGCCACCACCACCTTTTACTTCTCCCATACCCGACACCCTCAGACATTCTCTGCATGAGCCTTCCCTTCAGGGCAAACTGGAGCACACAGCCTAGGAGACATGCTTTTTGGGACAGGGTGCCCAAAATCTTTCAGGGTCCGTTTCTTCACTCACCACATTCTATCCCTGCAGGAGTTCAACTTCTAAACACTCAGATAGTAAGCAATTTACTTAATCCTGCCTGCAAGCCCCTGAAGGGACAACCAGTCTGAGTAGTGACTGAAAGACACATCACGCTCCTGGTGAGCCACTGGGCTCCTGACGCTGGTCAGGACACTTCCATTGCTCTAGCAAATACCCTGCTAGGGCTTTTCCCCTACCCGCCTGTCTGCGACCGAGCAGACGGCTGGACCAAACTCCTGCACCTCCCCTCCGGCCGACAGAGCCCTGAAGGGCAGCACCTGGGCCTGTTCAGCAGCTTCTCATTTCTCTGCTCCGCTCTCCCTTTTCCCATGCGGCAAGGTCACCGCTCGCTCCTCATCCCTCCCTCCTGTAACCCTGACAGACAGGGACAGCAGAAACCACAACCACCATTGCCCAAATACACATTTCCAGGGGTTCTTTATCCTGCAGCTCCTCTTCTACTTTTCTTCTGTCATGAGGGCTGATGCAAGCCCCAGCTGTCAAGAAGAAGAGCTGCCACCACTACTAGGGCTCTATCAGTCGCGGCAGCACCATGCCCACTCAGACAGGCTGCGTTCAGCCACGGTAACTGGAACAGAGGGGTCTACACAGTGAACTGGGAAAGGCAAGGGGAGACTGGTCCAGCATGCCAGCCTACACCCCGTGCCCTAGGACAGCACTGCCAGAAAGGTACGCAGGCCTGTGTGCAACAAAGCACAAGTATCTGGCACTACCTAAAACATCACAGCCTACTAGTAAAGAATTTGCCCTAAAGAAACCCTGTACAGAATCACAGAGTGGTTGAGGTGGGAGAGGACCTCTGGAGGTCACCTTGTCCAACCCCCTGCTGAAGCAAGGCCACCTACAGCAGGTTGCCCAGGACCATGCTCAGAGGGTTTTTGAATCTCTCCAAGGACGTAGGCTCCACAACCTCCCTGGGCAATCTGTGCCAGTGCTTGGTCACCCTCAGAGTGAAAAAGCGTCTCCCCATGTTCAGAGGGAACCTCCCGTGTGTCAGTTTGCACCCATCACCTCTGGTCATGTCACTGGGAGCCAAAGAGCCTGGCTGGGTCCTCTCTGCACCCTCCCTTCGGGCATTCGTGCGCATCGGCAGGATCCCCACACCACACCCCCGAGCCTCCTCGTCTCCGGGCTGACGAGGACGAGGCACGGTGGTAAAACACGAGGCCGGTGACTCATGTGGGGCAGCGGCTGGGCTTGAGCAGGCACCGACGCCCTCGCTGGGCTCAGCTCCCGCTCCTTCACGCCCTGCCCTGCCCACGGGGGAAACGGTGCAGCCGCCGCTTCCCCGGGGACCGGGCGGCAGGGGCCCCTCGGGACAGAGCTGCCGGCCCTGTCACAGGCCCTCCAGAGCTCCGCGGCCGCCGGGGCTCCCGCCCGGGGACTGGCGAGCACCGGCCACCCCGCAGGGCCGCCCTCCGGCTGCAGCATCGCTCGCCTCCCCGCTCAGGGGCGGGAAACGACGCCTCAGCGATCCTTACCCGATCCCAGCAGTCCCAGGCTCCCGCCGGGGCCGGGCAGGCAGCGCTCTGCGCCGCGGGCCGGGACCGGCTGCGATCGAACCGCGCAAACCTCCCGCCGCTGCCAGCCGCACCGAGGCCCGCCCGGCTCCGCCGCCAGCGCGTCCCGTCCAGCAGCCCCGAGCCCGGCCGCGACCCCGCGGGAAGCCCCGGTCCCCCCTGCCCGGGCCGAGCCGCCCGCCCGGAGCCCCGCTCCCCGCCTCACCCGGCGCCACGGCCCGGCCCCGGCCCCGCTCTCACAGGACGCTCCCGCCGCGCACGGAGCCTCCGCCCATTGGCTGGCGGGGCCGTCACTCAGGCGGCAGCCCCGCCCCCCGCCGCAGGCCGCAGGCAGCTGCTGACAGACCGGGTTTTACTGCGCGGCCGCCGCCCCGGAGCCCGCGTCCCCCCGGCCCCCAAGGTCCGAGCCCGCCCCTGGGCAGCCCCGGCCCGGCTCCCGCTGAGCCCGGGCGCTGCCTCCAAGTCCAGAAGTCCGCCCACGCTCCTAGTCGGCTTTCAGGCCCTCGGCGATGAGGTTGAGCTCGTAGCACCAGGTCTCGTAGCGGTAGGCCATGCGGATCTGGGCCACGTTTGTCTTCCGGATGTCGTTGCCTTGGGGCCCCTCTTCCTGGTAGTTTTCACCCAGGAACTTGGCTTTCTCCTGCCAGAGACCAGGACAGCGGCACAGACCTCAGAGGCTGGTGCCAGGCTCCCTCAAGGCCTCGCGGCGGAGCCCTGCCCTGAGCACGCAGAGCTGCTGCCCTGGTCCCCGTTCTCAGGCGGGCAGGGACCACTGCGGGCAGGGCCCGGCCACCCTCCCCCGAAGGGCACCCACCTCATGGGACAGCCCGCACTGCAGGACGCTGTTTCTGGCAATTTCACACATGTCACAGGTGCTGAGCTTGAAGACCTGGGCAGCGATGGCGTACTCCTCCATCAGGGGCTCCTGCAGCCACAGGCTCTGTTAGAGGCCAGCAGCTTCTGCCGGCACAGCCCATGCTGCCGCAAGGGCTGTCCCAGAGACAGCCCAGCATGCCGGACCCTCTGCAAATGCTGCTGGCTTCCCCGAAAAACGAGGCCCACGCAGTCCCAGCCCCAGTGCTCAGAGAGTAGGAGGTGATCAGCTCACGCTTGTACCTTGGTGTAATGAAACTGCATGGGGTCATCTGTAGAAAGGGACACCATGAGGCCCTTCTGGTGGAAGTCAGGCAATGGATTCTTCGCATACTCCAGGAAGAGGCTGTTGTTGCTGAGTGGGGACATAGCAATGGGAATTTGGGCAAGGAAGTACAGATACTGCAACACCGGGCTCTGCAAAGATGAGCAGAGTTACCAGGTTAGGGATAAAGTTGTTGTGCCCTCCACCACTCCTCAGATCAGCCCAGTGCCCCAGCCAGGAAACCTGGTGCAGAGAGCTCATGTGTGCAAGAAAAAAAGATAGGCAAGCTAGCAATCCTCCTGGGCCCACATGGAGCACGAGAGGCCAAGTGAGTTCAAACCTGTCTGATTTCAGAACTCAGCTGGCTCCAATGATAACAGACATATCCAATGATAGGTCTGTGAGCCTGAACCCCTGAAATCTGAATACATTTCTCAGCTACATCCCCAAATGTGCCTGGAGAAACCCAGAGAATCACGTAACACCTGCCTGAAGCCAGGCTGTCTGTGTCAGTCTAAAGCAGAGGCACAATTAACTGTCAGCTACAGCGGAGGCTGGCTGTGAACGTGTTCTCCTCCTCTGCCATGCCTGGGCTGCTCTGTGGCAGACTACTCCACTTACCTTCTTGAGGTTGAGACCGTGGGAGATATTATCAGCTGTCATGAAGGCTGCAAGCAGATGTGTGATGGCCCCAGCTTCCCCACAGTGCGGTCGGAAGAGGAACGTGTTCATACCGCGCTGCCTAGGCACATGGAAGAAGGACAAGGCAAGCAGCAGGGTTAGGTAGCATGTGATGCCAGATTCCCTGACTTCAGGTCCAGCTCTGTCCCCACCAGTGGGTCCCCAAGAGTCCAGCTTGACCTAGGAGCACAATACTTGATCTCTTTTCTCCTCTGTGCACGCAATAGATGCGTCTCTGCAGTGCCAAAGTTCTCACCCCAGTCCATCACACTTCCTACCAAGGAGTGTTTGGATTGCCCTGGGACACGAAGCTCCAGACTACGCTGGTGGCAGAGCAAGGAGGGCCCCACTTCTTCCACACCAACAATCACAGAGCTGAGACAGCTCATGAGGCAGCCCCCCTTCTGCCAGCCCATCGCAGGTCCCTTCGCGGATCCTGGGCCTCACCTGCGTAGGTTGTTAAGCACCAGGATGTTGGCATACATATAGTATATATAGTAGGTGTACGATGGGTTCTTCTCAGAAGTCCACTGTTCTGGCTTTGGGCTTTTAGTGCAGAACATGTGTCCGCTATGCTTGGATTCATCATCCACGCTGTCGAAGCCAGTGATCTGCTTGGCAAGGTAACAAAAAAGCTGCATCTTAAAGCTCCCCACCCCATCATGCCCAGGGAGGCTGGCTCACCCTGCCCCGCTGCAGCTTGCCATAGCCCAGCTGTAGCCCATACCCCTGCCCCAACCAAGAGCAGAGTCAGGGGCAAGGTTGTAGACCTTGCTCCTCACAAACCCCCAAGCTCTATCAAGGGCTAGAAATAAAGCTCACACCAAACCACTTCTCCAGGAGGTGAGTGGGCAGCATTCCTCATGGCCTCACGGCAGCCAGCTCAGGGAATCTGACCCCTCCCAGCACTTCTGCGCACACACCCCCTTCCCCAGAATGTGGCAGTAGGGCCACAAGCTCACTGACGACATTTGCCACGTCACGGCCAATACCCCATTTCTTGTGCACAAACAGGAATGTGAGGGCTCACCACACCCTGACAACATCATCAGGTGACACTCACGTGGCGTAAAAAGACACTCAGCTCTTTGTGGGCTTGAGGATTGACAGTTGCCTCAAACACAGGAACAAAGATATTTTCCAGCATCTTCCCGAAGTGTGGGAGGAAATTCTTAGACCTGAACACATCACTGTGGACAGAGAGACAGAGATTAGCTGCTAGCAGAGGAACAACGTGGCCCACGGTCCCCATTATCCCTTCAGGATAAAAAATAAGGTATAGTGCACCGTAAGGCACAGTGCTCTCTCAGACCCACGGCACGTACTAAATCCTGGGTACTTGGATCATCCACTTCATGTTGGGGGAATAGACCCGATGTTTGTTGAACCAGCCAGCTAGCTTGGGCCACTCATCAGCTGATCGCCCATAGATGGAGAGGCGAGGCTCCGCATGCTGGTACTTGGCATCCTCCAGATCAGAGCCAACCTCCTGCAAACCAGAACAGACAGTTGCACGGGGACCCTCCAGCCCCTGGGCACAGCAGCACCACAGCTTAACTGCTCTCTCCTCCCCTGTATTCTCACCTTGATGATGGTAGCAAAGTACTCGCCATTGATAGCGTTCTCTGTCTTCAGGTAGAGGTCACGCAGCTCGCTGGCACCCACAGGGTTGTACTTGGCATTGAACTTGTCAAAGCGCTGAAATGTCTGCCGCCCCTGGAGTAGGGAGGATCAGGGGCAAATACCACACACACACACACTGGGTCCAAGCATACCAGCTGAGCAGGGACTGATCCAAACAACCCAAAATGGGAAAGCCAGGAGCTGCTACATCCTGCCACAAACACTAACATGCACAACATGTCACGGGTACACAGGGAGCGGAAAAGCCATGCCTACAGGGGTGGATGAGAGTGACCCAAGAGTGGTCTTACAGTAAATGCCCTACCACTTACAGCATGGACATCCAGAGAATCCACTGTCAGGTCATAGGGGTGCAGATTGAGCTGCTGGAAAAGCTGTTTCAGGGTGAGCTGTTTGCCCTTGGCATGATAAACTACACGGTCAGCATCCACACAGTATGATTTCTTGATGAAACGCAGAAGATGCTTCTGGTTCATGCAGGCTGCAGCATGGATGTGTGTGTCCACCTGAGAAACCAGAGGGACAGCGATCAAGCTTCCAAGTTGGGATGCTTGGGTACCATCACAGGGAGGCTAACAAACCCCTTAGGTGAGCCCAGGTTGTGTGGGGAGCACGGCTCAGCCCAGCAGATGAACACAATAGGCCTAGGCCAAGAGCAGCCCAGTCAGCACCATCCCATGAGCAGGAACAATGTAGGTGCCACAGACTTTGACTGTTATATCCAGTTCTCAGGGAGGAGAAGGCACCAAGAAGCTCGTCTTCAGAGTCACTAGGGCTGTAAGCCTTGCCATTTACCTTCCGGCAGTTGTAGAAGTCCCGGTGGGGGTTGTTCTTCAGCTCTTTCATCTCCTCCATCTCATTTAGCATTTCATGCACTTGGAACTTGGAGGAGAGGAACTTCAGGCGCCGATGAGCGTAGGTCTTACTAGTGAAAGCAAAGGGCAGAACAGTGACTGGGCTCCTTAACCCTCAACACAGGGGCACGGCCCGTCAAACACAGGGATGCAGCTTTCACTTGAGGTGGAGGAGCTCATGCTGGTCTGGCCTGCTTCCCTAAGGTGCTTCTCCTGGCTCCATTACAGAGCTTCGAAGGGAGGCCTGGCCAGGTGTGAGCATACCGGCAGGGCATGTCTCCAATCCCTGAATGCTGACTTTGCTTAAGACCCCAATCAAGACGGCTGACAAGAGCCAGGAGACTTTGGTAGCCAGCAGGCTGCAGGTATGTCACCAGCGGGTTCCTCCCTCCTCCCAGGAAGAGGAGAGGGCAGCCCTGGCTCTGCCCTGACCTCCCTCTGCCTGCTGAGGCAGGACCTCTGCAGCTGCAGCCAGCAGCGCTGGCTTGTGCACTTACACGGGCCCCTGCGCAATCAGGGCCAAGAGGAAGTTCATGTCATCAACGAAGTGCTCGAGGCTGGGGTAGGGCAGGTCCTTTGGCTCATTTCTGCCAACCGCTGCCTTGTCTCCATAGACGTAAACTACCCCATCCTTCATCTGGATGTGGTATCCCAGGTCCTCGGCGAGACTCCCAGTTTCAAAGGGATCCTGTCCATCCTTCACTGGCGGGGTGAACACTGGACCAAAAGGATAATACCATGAGGGACAGGGTGCCAGCCAAAACCCCACAAGCCTGCCATGCTCTTCCACCCCAGGCAGAGGGCAGGGACAGCCCCGCCACTGTCACACTGAAGAGGAGGCCTGGGCAAGCGACTCCCCTGCGGAGCACTTCCACAACCCTTTGCTGATCCCTGCCCACCCCATGCTGAAGCCAGAGAGGAAAACCCTCCAGGTACCTAGATGTACCTGGGCCACTGTCGCTCGCCCTCCAGACCTCGCCTTCGATAGTACGCAGGTACTGAGACGGGGTCCTGGGGAACCTCTGCACAGACTGCTGCATGTATTTCTCCCGGATGCACAGGGCACGGTACAGGCCTTTGCAGACAACTTCAAAATCTTCAACTGTCACCTGCAAGAGGGCCGTTGCTGAATGCCACCACACAACTGGAACCTAGCTGCCTGAGAGATACGCTGGTGCACCAAGATGTAAAGAGGACAATTTTGTTCACAGCAAGACACGTACCTTATCATCCCCTCCCTCCCACTGCTCTGCCTGAGCAGGGCAAAGAAGACATGATAGGCAAAGTCCTAGACATGGCAAAGGGAAGCTCCTCACGCCAGAACCAATGAATTCCAGCTGTCGTCCCCTCTTACCTTCCTCACTGCAAACTGTAGTTGGCACTGAAGTGGAAGCCAGGCCTAGGCGAAACACTAAAAGCTATTTTTGGAGCCCAGGCTGAAACTGAAGCAGGACCAACAACATACACTGACCCAATGTGTCAAGAAGTTTTGATTTACTGCACAGACAAGTGTTCTGGGCAGTCCAGAGAGGTCAGACCGGAGCACCATAGGAGAACACCATGCAGCACTTGCAGCTTAGCTACAGGCATGGCAGAAGGACCGTGCCTGTGCATGGAGGGACTTTCAGCTTCCCCTAATTGCTCCTCTGCTATGCAACCCAAGCTGAGCAACCTGCTCCAGCCCAGGAGGGAGCAACCTGCCAGCAGTATCTCAGAAGCAGCACAAATGTACTAGGAGGCTGCGGAAGATGAATTAGCACAGGATGCGATAGCATTCCTGGTCACCTGGCTCGAGCTGACCCTGCTTCAGCAGCGGGCTTGGACCAGATGACCTCCAGAGGTCCCTGCCAACCTCAGCTATTCTGGGATTCTGTGACATAGATCTCAGCAGGCTGCGACGCAACGAGCACAGCCTACCCTGCCATGCCATGCCCTCCCCTCTGCCCTGTCTGCAGCATCCCACGGGAAGCGTGCAGCACCCCACAGACTCCTGCTAAGGAATTCGGCTCCGGATTCTCGAGGGATGCAGCAGGGCACCATCAGATGCTCATGAGAGACAGACTGAGCTGGAAGACACAGACTATCCCCAGTGCACCTGGTACAGACTCCTGTGATACTGGGCACTACTGCGGGACAGGCAGGGACTCGATGCGGTGGTAGTCAGCATGGGGAGGGGTATAGCCATGCAAGTACCTACCCCAGAGGCATAATCCCCTGTGATCTGTACCCGCTGGAAGTCAGGCACAGTCTGGTACAGAGGGGAGGTAGAGATGACCTCATCGATAGTGGACAGTCTGGTTAAAGACTTCTGAGCCACAGGGACTGCCAGTGCAATTGTCTTCAGGCGGAGCAGGCGCTTCTTCCTACCAGGGAGGAAAGCCTCAGGCAAACAGCCCCGACTCCATGGCCACACAGAGGTGCAGGGTCAGGGGCACTTACCACAGCCATGTTCCGACTGTGCACAACATGAATCATCTCACTGGTGCTTTCTGAGCACCTTAAACAGACACGGCCAAGAGTAGAGGCCACAGCACACAAAGTAGCCATAGACTTTCAAGCATGGTCTTTGGAAAGTCACACCTTTCCAGAGAAAGGTCTCCAAGTCTCCAACAGCTCTGTGGCCATTGCCGTGCTGACACCCAGGGCACAGGCCAAGGGTGTCTTTCTGTCCAACAGTGGGAACAGTTGGAGAGGAAACCCTGAAGTACCTGAGAGATGCCCTGGGACTACCAAGGATTTATCCCATGGGTGTGGTGAGCTGTTTTCACAGGCCTTGATTTACATTCCCCCTGTTTTCTTCCAGCTCTGGCTGGGGATGCACAGACAATGCTCCTCTCCTTTCCCCAACTGCCCCGCTTGTTGCTCACCGCTTTTCTGTTGTGGCAGCGCTCTCCTGAAGCATCATGTGCACTCTCATTTCCTGGCGTGAGATGGGGCAGATCTCTTCCACATCAAAAGGAGAGATCTCTTGCCTGATCTCCTCATCTTTCACCTCAGAGGCAAAGACCTTCTCTGCGAAGGAGCGCATTGCCTCATCCATCTCTGCAAGGAGAAGGAGCAGAGTGCAGGGTCACACAGGCACCTGGTTCCCAGCCACCCTAGCAGGCGGGTGCCCCTTGCAGTCAGCTGAATGCTCAGCTGTCATTTCCTTATGACACCTACAGCTCCATGCTGCCTGGAAGACTCTGAGCAACCTCTAAAATTTGCAAGAAGCTTACAGAGCCTGGGCCACACATAGTGGGCTGGAGACATACCTAGACACCCCCAGCACACCAGAAAAGGTAAATACAACCCTCAGCCCAAGAGTAGCGAAAAAGGCCCAGAAAGAAGCAAGTCCTTGGGAAGGGCATGCGCTGGGGGGAAGAGGGGAAGACTGGCAGAGCCCTTACAGCTCTAGGAAGCCCAAGACCCACTTGCTCCACAAGGCATCTGGTCAGGATAAAGACAGAAGTATAGATGGAGATGGACAGAGCTGGCAGCCCAAGCACTTAGTTCCCGCCATCGCAGTGCAGCTGAAGAGCTCCTAGCTAGGGAGCCATCGTGTGGACTAGAGCCCTCTCAGCCCATCATGTGCAGCATGCTGCAAAGGTGCCAGCTAATATGGCCCTGTGAAAGTCGCCGTTGGCACAAGGTTGGCTAGAGCTTTATGAAGTAGGAGAAAGAAGGTTCAAAGCCCTTCCACTGCCAACAAAATACCATAAAACAAGAACCCAAGGGCTCTTCTGGCAACATCTCCCAGAAGCACATATTTGCATAGCAGCATAAGGACACTAATCGAGCAGGTTTTGCCAGCGGTTGGCAGCTCAGCATGAAGCGTAGTGAGGATCGGTGCTAAAAGATGGACCACACCGTTGACGTGCCAGACAGGACATGGTCAGCAGATGAGGACCAAAGCAGAAAGGACTGACATTCATGGCAGAAGTGTGCCAGATCTACAAGAGACCTTCAGTAATGAACCTAGCCATTTTTTTTTCCCACAGGGTGTTGGGGGGGATCAAAACAGTTTATCCCTGTAGCCCTGAATTTGCAGTTCCAAGGTCCCAGCTTGGGTTAGCGGGGGAGCATAACACAGGGGCTTCCTTTCCCTGCTGTTATGCAGTAAGGCAAAAGGGCTTGTGCTGAGCTACAAACACATGGGAAAATTCTGGCACTAGGTCCATTTCTCAGCAGTGCAATGTCACAACACCAGGATTTCAGTAACAAAAGATGCTTGCTGTTGTAAAGCTGCTGTATCATCGATGGGCCCCAACGTGCTTCTTAGAAGGCAAAATGCAGTTTTTTGCACTATCCCATTATTGCCCACTGTTAGGGACTCTGGGATGACAGGTGTCTCAGCAAGAAGTGTTGCTGCTGACACATCAGGCCTCAGCAAACATGAAGTAGGAAGAAGAGGGCAGGGGCACCATACTGTGGAGTTCAACCTGAATAAAGGAGATGAAGCATTGGATCTGTCCCCTCATGGATCAAACCCACTAGGAGCAGGATGCATTCAAAAAAAGTTACTTTAGGCTGGATCTCTGTCAAAAAAAAAAAAAAAGGGGGGGGAAAAAAACCCAAACCCAAAAACCCAACAAAGGTGTGAATAGGTGCAAGGGAAATGTTTCACTTCCTGCCACAGAGGAAAGAACTCCACTAAAAAAAAGTTTATCTCCTAAGCGGGAGCTCAGGGGTGCTAGGACAATATTTAACAAATAGCAGCTTCATATAACAAAGGACCAAGAAGCTGGAACCATTCAATGAAACAGTGAGGGGCACAGCTGGCACTGCTGAGAAATAGCATCTTCTCGAACTGCTGAACGATCACCATGATCATGTAACTGCTGTTTGTTTCCAATGATCATGTCTAGGCAGTAACATAGCAGAGCATATAAAAAGCCTAGCAAGACTCACCTTTGTCTTTTGCTGTTTGAGATAAAACAGAAACAAAATAAACAGATGTGATCAGCCCTTCAAAATCTAAGCCTTTTTGCCTAATCGTCACATCAATGATTAAAAAGGGATTAGTAAAGTACAAGTTTAGCCAAAGCCTTCCACTTACAAAAGAAAGAACAGTACTTGTCACTTTGTACAATATAAAGATGTAAGTTCAGCGTTGACTGTTCCACGATACAGCCTCGGTGGTGTGTGCATAAATGGACCACGCTGCAGATGCCACCCAACCTCAGGCTCTTTGGCAGAGCTTCTGCTTTACAGCAGTCTCTGGGTTTCCCTGCAGCTGTCCAAGGGGAAAAGCATTTTCTAGAACCTAGATCACCTCAGTCAACACTACAAGCAGCTAACAGATACCTAAGTCATCTAATAAGACTGAGTTGTCTTGGAAGGTCTCTCCCTACACCTGTGTCCAGGCGCAGGGATGCAGAAGAGCACAGGAACAACTTAAGAGGGCAGAACAGCATTCTCCTGCCTGAACAAGAAAGCAAATACTTTAGTGACTTGAAGCACTGGGGCTGCTTTGCTATTTTTTGTCCATGACTCGCCATCCTTTGTGAAGATCAGGATGGATGGTCATTTCAAAGATGCTAAGTTTCATCCTCCCGCTGCCTATGGTCACATCTCCACTTATTCACTAACAGGATCAGACAGCTGAGACACTGCAGTTCCCCAGATCCTCACTCCTGGTCATACAGCGTGGCATCAACATTTTGGGGAAGGAACTCATGCCCTTTCCATCTGACCCAGAAAATTCAGGCTGGAGCTCTGGCACCACAAGTCACCAGCTGTTGGCTTCCCAAAGTCCGGCCTGCAGAACATAAGTCTGGCATTTGAACTCCACATACTCATTTGCAAACGAAGCATCCCAGAAATGCCTAGTTTGACCTTTCATCTCTTTAGTGGATGAAAATTACACTCATGAAGGTCAACAAACTCCCACTGATGTTGCAGGGCCAGGCTTTAATACTAGCTTCACGTACTAGGACAGCGGCTATCACACCGCACAGCACTGCGACTCTAAATGTGCTCTTATCAGAACTGTTTGGTGCCGGTGTTCTTCAGGGCTCTGTAAGGACAGTCACGTGTCCCTCCGTACTGTTCTGCAAAGCCTGGCTGGCCCTGCTCTGCTGCCCCGCTTGTGTCCCCCATCCCCTCGGGCCTGCAGCACCCCACGTCTTCTGAGCTTAGCCAGGCTGACCAGAGACTCCCGAAATCCCTCTGACCCCTTCCACAGTGATTTAACGGTATCATGACAGGATACATTACACTGCAGGAGGGACAATACTTTTCTTCAGTACAAGCAGAGCAAGATTTAAACAATAATGCTATTTCTTCACTGTGCTATCCAAAAATGTCTCCGAGCAGGAGGAAAAACACTCAAAGCCCCCAGCGAGGTCCCCTGGACGGCAAAGATACCACACCATCAAAATCGCAGAGGCTGCAGGCTAACGCTGCCCCGTGGCTCCTTGTCTCACTACCTGCTTTCAGACCTACCTGGAATTCTCACCCGTGACATCTTTGCAGCACGTTTGCAGAGCCTCAAGTAACAGCCTACTGTAACAGAGCTCAAGTAGCTGACTGACTGCACAACAGCCTAACACTAATTTTACTGCTTTCCCTTCCCTGTAATTAGACTCTCCCACTCTAAAAGGAGAACAGAGATCAACCAGAAGACTATTTAAAGTGCAACCACAAGCGCTTGCACTGAAACAGGTGAACCCAGGGCTCAAATTTAACTTTTTTTTTTTTTTAATTAGGCTTTCATTTTACATTTAGTGGAGTTTCACCTGTTGTCTGGCCAGATTCCTACTTCCCAGGACAGTTACACCTTTCTAAAGTGGACTGTGGAAGTCAGTCTGTTAAGAGAGACTAAAACTGAGGTCTTCTGTGCTGAACCAATGGTTTCAAGGAAATCCCTAAGGCACGGGGCTGATGTTTTCATCAGAACAGGAGCTGTGGATAGCTACAAATGACGTGCTCCCACCAACCAGCGTGCTATTCAGAGATTTTTCCTGAGAGAGGGATCTACTTGAAAGACTGCATTTTAGCAACAGGAGTTGCACAGGTGTCCTCACATCTTCCCAGCTGAATCAAACAAACAAAAGGAAAGCGCAAGGAGCTATATTTTGTTCCTGAGCTTTTCAGGAACTGCCTTTATAAAACTTTGTATCATAATAGTAAGGTGATATTCAGTTCTGTACGTGGTGAGCCATAACCAAGGTGTATCTTACAGAGACCAGCACTTACTACAACCCAAGGTGTGGCAAGAAACTCCTCCCTTAAGCTACACACAGTGGCTCGGATCTGGCAGAGCGGGGTATCAGTTTGGGAAGTATTTCTCGGTTTGTTTTAAGTAGATTCTTTCTAGCACACAGGCATTGAGGGCTGTACTCAGTCCTTTCGGGTCTCCTCAAATCTTCTTCAGATCTCTCACACGACGTTGGAAAACAGCTCCTGTCTGAAGAAAATGGCCAGAATTTGTAGTGCCCTGCATGTTGCCAGGGTAACTCTGAGCTTCTGACTCAGCTTCCCGGTGGTAAGCCTGAACAGGTCAGAAGGATACAATAGTTTTGGTTTGAAACAGAGTCTTTTCCTGTTTGTTTATACTTCACTTCTTGATGGAGTTGAAAAACCGCACTGAAATCAGGCCAAGCATTCAGGCTATAGTCAGCATAGTCTTGCTGCTGATTTAAAATGTGACTTTGGTCATAACATTGAAGGGAACAGAAAAACCAGCACCCCTGGAAAAGACAACATTGTTTGGAATTATACAGGCATGTACGGGCTTCATGTGCTGTATTTTGTAGGAACAGCTATGAAAAGGCCTTGTCCCAGAAGGTGGCTGGAATAAGTGAACAAGTTACTTGCGTAAGATGCAGAACTAGAAATAACAAGTCACAGATTTTGTCCACAGGCGGACGGGAAGCTTGTGACACAAGCAGCCAGCGAAGTCAGAGGAGCTGAGACCTGGTGCAGCATCTCCAGCTGAGATAACGTCCAGAGCACCCAGGAACTCTTTCTGAAAGATCACTATTTGATGTGTACAACTTCAAAACATGCTGAGTTACAATTAAGAAACTCTCCAGAATTCAGGGAGCTTTAGCCCCGCTACTCCCCAAGATATAGACTGATTTCCCCTCCAATGCAGAGGTGCAGCCAACGGGGCAAAGCTGGGATGCTGTGACAGTCTTGATCTCTAATACCCGGTCTCCTCTCTCATGCTGATAGCAGTCTTCAGTTTCTGAACTACTCTTGTTCTTAGTCATTCCCCAGTTTGTGAGTCCCCACACCACGTTATTGTTTGACTATTTCATTTAATTTCAATAAAAACTGGATCCTGCTTGTTTGCTCTCCCACAGGGACTATATCTGCCCCTAACCTTTCTGGATATATCAAGACCTTGGGATTCACATCTGAAACCAAAAATAACCTTTAGGGTACAGAGGTCATCTTCCTCGAGAGGTGTCTTGATCCCCTAAGCTTTTTAAATCACAGGGTCAACTTAGTTGGGTTCATGGTAGAAATATGAGTAAAGCTTGGGTATGCTGTGCTAAAGTTAGATCTACGGCCTCTTTAAACTGAAGCACTGAATGCAAACAGCCATCTTCCCGCTCTCTTTCAGCTGGAAAGTGATTCACACCCAGAGGCTTCAGAGTGGCTCTAAAACCCCACACTCTTCTCTCTGAGCCGCCTTCATTCCACCTAGGTGTAGTCAAAGGAAAATGGCCAAACACGCCAGAAATCTGGCAGTTCGGGGTATTTAGCAGGATCTTCCTCTAATTCACCTAGCAGAGCAGCCACATCACAGGGGTAGCTGTCCAAATAGAAGCCCAGGGGCAAGTTTTGCTAGAAAATGGTTTCGATTCCTGAAGAAGAAAAGTATTAACAGAGAGGAGGTAACGTGGAAACTCATCAAGGGCACTCCTTGATGGGCTGTGCCTTTGATCAACAGCACCTTGCACGAAGAAGAGCTTCAGCAAGTTCTTCTCTCCCCACATTGCTCTTAGTCATTCCCTCCACCATTCCTCGAGGGCTGTTTAAATCAGCCTCAGTTCCAGTATGCAACAAAAGTCACTAAGTCCTTAAAGCGTGAACTAGTTTCTAGGAACAGATTGTTACAGGTAACAACCACATTGGAGGAAGGCTTTCCTAATAGGCCAAGAAAACCCTTGCTTTTAGGCACTCACCTGTGCTCATATTCTGAATCTCTCCTTTTGGAACAGGCTACTACACAGTGCAAGGAGTTTTATACCCCTGTTACCAGGAGTCTGTTCTTGCACAGAAAACAGATTGGACTCTGGCTTCCAGAGGCCTGACACAATGTCTTAGGAGAAACGCGCCTAAAGCACACTTACTGTGTGGTGCAAGACAAGCTGCCTTATTGCAGGAGGAAAGCCAACAGGGAAGTATTTTAGAAGACTGAATTAAGCAACTTAAAAGCCTAATAGAGAGCATGACTTGGACACAGCAATAACTTTATAGCAGATTTCACTCTTGGAACACCAAGTAAAGAAATTTCCCCTCCCCCTTTCTTTGACTTAGCAAGCATCCTTTCCAAGGGCAGAGTCAGCAAAAATATTACGAGGGACCCCAGTGCCAATGTAGAGACTCAACACTAACGCAAGATGCGTGACACGGCCCAGACTGGTGAAGTCATTAAACCTGGACTCTGGAACAGGCCTATGGTACCTCTCAAAGCCACTCTCACTGCTTACTCGTGCTACAGTGAACATCCATGATACAGCCGTTCGTGCCACATTACAGAAGTGACAATTTGAGCAGACCTAGATCCCGCAGAGAAAGCGGATAGCATTGTTCTAAGTTTTCTGTAAGCCAGTTGTGGATCCCATGCCCAGATCACTACCACAAAAGAAACCACCAAAGAATTCAAAGTTTATTCTTTAAAAAAGTTATTTAAGAAGCAAAATAATTTACTTCAATTCAAACCAAGAGAGATGCATTATTGAAAGCAAATAATTATACAAAGTAACAACAAATTAGCCCTTGGATAAAAAGTCCAGATCCCAACAGTTCCCTACCATCCTGGAGGTTATACACAGACAGTCAGTCAAGGCTTGGGGAATAAAGGAAGACCACACAGAGGATGAGAATGTAATTCAAACTTCCACTACTCTCCTTCCCCCCATAGGCCTGAAGTTGCTTGAAATCCAGTTCTAAGTCATTGAACTGTACTAAAAATTATGATGGCTTAAGCATCACGGTTACTATCCAAAGTCCTGCTGATGACAGTAAGAACAAAATTTGAGCACTGTTGTTTGAACAAGACCATGGAGTGGGGACACTAACAGTAACAAGCCACCGAGTTATACCATCTCGTTCAACAGCTCTTCTCAGTCCATAACAACAGAAACACTTCTTTCAGTTATTGGCACTTGCAATTTTTGAACAAGAGCTTTACCCTTTTTTAATATTTTACCTCAAAGTTGTTTGTGCCTGTTCTTCCCAGTCAAGATAGTAAAGTTAGCTTGGCACTAAGACAGTGTTGTGCTGTTAGTTCTAAATAACAACATTCAGACTAAATCTACAAAACCACCTTTTCCAAGGACCCGTCTTGTGCAAAAACTTCTGTGCTTATCTTGTAAATAATTGTCCTAAAAGTTCTCGGGGTTTTGTCCTTCCACAATTCTCTCTCAGTTGCCACCGACATCAGGGTTCTCTTAAATAGACAGCTGGAAACAAAGTCCAACCATTTATTTCATACTCGGGACTAGCGCAACACCCTGATTTTGTAGCGCTCACTAGATTTGAACCTAAAATAATGCAGATGGGAGTACCAGTTGTGTAGGGCAGCTCTGCAGCATCCGAAAAGCTGATGCATCCTCCTCTGAGGTTCCAAAGGTGAAATACATACCAACCTATTCTTACCAGGCCTTCTTCCCTTGTAAGACCTGATATAGCCCAAGAGAAAGGGAACACCAAAGAGAAAGTAGATCCATTTGCCAGTTCCCACACAATTCTGGAATTCACAACTTTTGGAGTTACACCTAGTACATTTTTAATGACAACTAGAACACGCCATGCAATGTAGAGAATTACTATGATGAACCTCCACCCAAAAGAAATAATTTTCCATACTTGACCACACAACCTTCAAACATCAAATGCCAGCTGCAAAAGGTTTCCCGTGGCCGCGGGCAGCGGGCAGTCATGCTCTGAACTCTGCACTCCTGCTTGCCAGGAAAGAAACTCCCAAGTTTCCCAAATAATCGAAAAACATACACGGACCCAGATGACAGGATCTCACCATTCAAACATATTGCCAACTCCGCATTGCTGGCTTCCCAAAACGCTGAGTCTATGTGACCAGATGTGTATCCCAAAAGCTATCATTTCCACGGGTAATTTTATTAAGTGGACAACAGTGCGTCACACATCTCTTTAGAAGCAGACAGTCATCTCCTGCCACAGTGCTCAAAGAACGCTTTCACAAATAACGTCTTTTCTTGCACTACATAAAAGAAGAACATTGCTTGCCGATTACAGACATGACAGCTTGCGGTGACGGTAATTCTGTCACGTTTAACTTGCAGGCATGAGACCATCTTCAAACAAACTCAACTCGAGTCACAGCCAATGCTATCCGTAATGCTGCCCACCTCTGTGTATGTTGCTGGAAAATAATATTTTATGTAAAAATATTGGATTTTTAATTCTTATCAGTGTCACATCAGTCAAGGGTAAAATAAATTGCAAAAAGTACTTATAAGGATTATCATGGATAAAGAAAACGTGATGCAGATTGATCCTCTTCATTCCAAGAAGAGAATTAAGAATGTAAGTAGTGAAGGAAGCAATATTAAAAGGAACAATTTATTCTCTCAGCATTTACTGATTTCTAATTTCCATTTGAAATTGAGAACTTCAAATTAAGATGTATGAATCTGACACCAACAAACTGAACTTAAGCCCCTTGCAATTTCTCTGCTCACGCTGGTTGGGCTGGCTGCCTGAACGCTCCCTCTGTTGGCTGAAGGCTCATTACTCTTCCACCAGACAGTAACTGGGGATCCAGCTTTGCTGTGGGATACACTGCCTGACCACACAGAACAGAATCCAGCATCAGCAGCACAAGAACTAGGGAAGGACACAGTATTCCAAGGAACTCCGGTAGGTTTTGCAACAGTGACCACGCTTGTACTCATTATGTGAGGTGACAATGTTTTGTTCTAGGAAGAACTCGCACAGCTTACGCAGTAATTCTCTCGTACTTCGAGGCTGTCAGAACAAGCCCAGAATTCCCATCAGTATATCATGCACCTTCTGCGTAGTCATCGCTGAGCTCACTTCCTTCCTCATTTTGCAAGGATGCTGCAATCAGAAGCTAGCTCAGTTTTCTGTTATAGCTCATTGCCTTCTCCCCTCCGTCTGGACACACGAAGTCCGTGACAACCACTGCACCAGTCAACCTGAAATCCCACACTCCTTCCCTGACAAGGAGACTCTCCAACTGCATTTTACAGAGAGACATTTTGAAGAGACTACGTTTACGGTGTGGTGGTAAGAAAATAATTCAGAATAAAATCATTTGCAAATTACAGACAGAGCTGAATAACAGCTGTCCAAACTAACTAACCTCCAGTTACTAGATTAACTATTGAGAAGCTGCCCATAAATGTTGGCAGTTAATGTTAAAAATGAACAGCTGACTAATTTGGTCCAACTTGGAAGAGATCTGAATGCTGCAGAAAAACAATACAGAATATAAACAGTTCCACCTACAAAGAAAGTAAAAAACAGATGCAGTATGTCCCCCTCCCTAATTCAAGAGTCTTACAAGTGCCGGCTGGATCCTCCAGCCTACAAATTCCTGTTTTAGTATCCTGTCAGGCAAAGAGAGCACCCACACAAGACTTGCCTGCTTAAGACAACAAGCTCCCGAGAAATTCCAGTCCTTGGGGTTTTCCTCAACCCAAGGGAACAGGGGACAACTTCAAATCTTCTTGAAAACAGGCACTTAAGTTAGGAAAGTGATCTCCTTTTTATTACAGAAAATGAAGGATCAGTTAAGTGGTACTCCTGGCACAAAGGAGGTGTTGCAAATACGCTGTACGGGTGCACAGAGAGCAGATACCAATCCGATACGTGACAGGAGCATTCATGGCAGCAAAACCATTTCTGACATTACCTGCCAAGCAACGATTAGTGCCATTCCTCTGACAGCACTGCAAATCAGAATCCAATAGAAAGGGGACAAACATCATTTCTAGCTTTTACTCTAGAGGTAAAGTGTCATCTTTTTCACAGCATTTAGTCTCTATAGTTCGCTTTTCTTGTGACTGGTTTTCTTCTTGAACAAACCCAGATAACACAGTGAGAAAAGAATCCCAGCACATCAAGAGATGCGACTGCTCCGTTAGCTGAGCAAGGAGGTAGATGCCATAGATGTTCTCTTCAGATGGAGCACAGAAAAGGACCTTGTGCTAATCAACTGGTACCAAGATTCTGGTCACTGGCACCAAAATACTGCAGGGCATCAGCATGAGACGCAATACAGTAGCATCGAGACTCGTCCAGCAGCTACATCTGAACCACGAATTCTTGGCATCTGGAACAGAAAGGCATCTCTAATTAGCTGCTGTCCAACTTTGCGACGGAGGTGCAGTGCAACAGTGTAGTACGAGTCCTGAACTGGTCTACCTGTTTGTACAGTGATGAGCAACATCTTTTAGATAACTGTTGAAAAGAATTTCACTCAGATGGGGAACTCATAGATTTCATTACTCGCATTATTTTATTTGGTTAATCTTCGAACAGGGCGTATTCCAGAGGAACACAGCTCAAGATGCGCTGCACAGAAGTCAATCAATCAGCAGCAAATGGCGACTGCAGAATTGTGCACACTCTTTCTAGCTCAGGTGCTTCTTGCGTACAAGACAGAAATTACACATTCTCCAAATAGTCAAAATGGTTTCCCAAAGGAAGGAGACACTGACAAGAATGATACAGAAAATCATGCAATTATCAATTCAGTGGAAAAGTGGAAATCCACAGGCTACGGCCAAAAGGTTGCTGTGAATGGAATTTCCTTTTCTTAAGCTTCACTATCTGGGGGGGGGAACCTAAAAAATTTTGGAGAAGTAATTAATTGTAGGATCTAAATCTCTGGGTATCAATGGGCTGTGAAATAGGGAAAAAAACCCACCTACGGGAGGTAGCGTTTCTAAGCCATGCTTATCAATGACTGAAAGACATACAGACGAGAAGCCCATGAAAAACTTAAATTACAGCTCACCTTATCACATCACAATGCAAGACAATCCCATACAGCCTTGATTCCCGTCTTCATTGCTGTTGAGCTTTTTCATCCGGTACTGCCGGATCTCTCTCACCAGTGTGTAAAAAGCATCTTCCACACCCTGAATGCAAATGATCCAGGTAAAGTATTTTCTTTCCTGAAGCTTTTGAGATCACTGTTCTTTCCATCACAGGATCCCTTAACATATTTGAAAGACATACTTCTACAGAAGAGTAGCAGCCAACTTATCCCATAGCTTATAAGAGGAAGAAACTAGCACGCATGTCCAAAACTCTCCACTTACACTCTTAACTCTTCCTCCGAGGCAAACATCCGGGCTAACGGCCATTAAAAGAAACAAGGCAAATTGTAACTGTAGAGAGGTCCCGTGCAGGAAACGCGCTACGCCTTGGCTAATCGCCTTTGGTTTAGAATCCTTGGGATTTTCTGGCTACTGCTTAATAACTGCACCTTTTCTGCTTCATTCCACACTGACGGAGGGAGAACACAGGCTGACTGGACAGAGCCACATATTCAACGCAACTCCGAAGAAGTCCATTACTCCAGCCTGGGGAATTCTTTCTGTAAACATAATCTTATAATTGGCCTTCATTAAGAAGCCAAGAAAACCGAACAGGTCTGGGATGAGTAACCGCACAGTCTGACCACTTCGCAGCAAGAGCAGATAAAGCTCTCGTCTTACGAACGTGACCCGCTTGAAAGAAAACCAATACAAGTCTGAAGTGATTTGTGTACTGAGCTAGCCCAGTGATAAAAACGGAACGCTCTCAAGCTAAGAGTGAGTGGGGAAATCAAAAGCAAAAAATTGCAAATGGATTAAAAAATGCTTACTCCTGTAGATAAGAAAAAAAGTACAGGGGAAAATGTTAGACCATTCTGCATTTAGCATACAGGAAGAAGTCAGCCCAAGAATGGAAGCATCTTACCTGTCTTGTTTTAGCAGATGTCTCTATGAAGGGGATTCCATAGCTTTTTGCTAATTCTTGAGCCTGTTTTGTGTCTACTGTTCTTGTGGGCAAATCACACTTATTCCCAACTAGCACCATTGGCACATCATCTGAATCTTTCACTCTCTTGATCTGTTCTCTTTAAAAAGACAAATGAAAACAAGTTAGGATCTATTGTCTAAATATAAAAGCTGGTTCAGTTCAGTATTCGAGCAACCTTGCACTACAAAAATACGTATTAAAGCTGGACAGGACCTCAGGGGCTCTAACCTACAGCGGTACGTCTGCAGACTTCCTAGGCTCCATCTTCTGGTCCACGTACAACTCTGCTCTGATGCGTGTTTGCCTTCTCACCCGTTTTCTTAGCGATCGTGTTCTGCATGCTCTAAGTATCATTTGATCAACACAACAACCCAGGTAACTGCCCCACTCTCAACTGATAGCATACAGACACAGAACGCGGAAAACCTTGAAAAACTTTCTGAAAGAAGCGGGAGATTGAACATTTCTCTATTATTTAGTCTTCACTGGGTCTAACAGCAAACGGGTGCGATGCCTTTTCCAGTCTTCCCTCCCTGCGGTAAAGGCCCAGATCGTACCTGTAAAGGTTAATATCAGCAAACGATTTACTGTTGTTAATGGCAAACACACAGAGGAATCCTTCCCCAGTCCGCATGTACTGATCACGCATGGCGCTGTACTCCTCCTGTCCCGCAGTGTCCAGGATGTCTAACAAGCACGTCTCTCCATCGATAACAACCTGCTTTCTATAGGAATCCTGCAAAATACACAAGCAAAGTTCAGATTAGAGAAAAACATTGCACTACGTCTTTCCACCTCGGGCGTTATTAAGGAAAAATAATAATAAAGACGACAAGTATGATTCAGATGAGCTTTTTTACCCCCCCAATGAAAAAATACCAGTATCTAAAACTATCAGCGTTTAAAACGTTACTCTAAGCGCTCTCGACCTTTCTCACAAAAGAGAAAAATCCCGTTTGCAGTGAGAAATTCCTCAATTGCTAGACAGGAAAAAAAAAATATTATAAATACCACCACTACAGTATCGTGACCGGGCTCTACAACCTACGTGGATCGGTGGGGACTTTTCGCCTTGCCGTTGTTGGCTGCCTGCACTCTGCTTTAGAAAGCAAGGAGCAGAACATGCAACAGCCTTTGAAATATTTTTTTAAAGATATTCTTTGCTATTCTTTTCTTTGAAAGACATTCTTTCAACATCTTTGAAAGAGTTTCCCCAGAATTTCTCATCCTGCGCGCTCTGATCTCACATCTGCCTTTTTAAGCAAAAAACAAAACGTCGGGAGCAGCCTCCGGGCCCGATTCCCACCCAGCTCCCGCCCGGGATCGGCCCCGCCGGCGGTGCCGCGCCTCCGGCCGCCGGCTCGGCCCCGCCCGCCCCGGCTCACCTCAATGGTGGGGTCGTACTCGTCCACGAAGTGGTTCTGGATGAGCTGGATGGTCAGCGCGCTCTTGCCGACGCCGCCGGCCCCCACCACCACCAGCTTGTACTCGGTCATGGCCCCGCAGCCGCCTCGGGCGGAGCGCGGCGCCCGCCGCCAGCCCCCGCCCCGCCGCTCCCGCGAACGCGGAACCCCCGTCCCGCCGCCTTCCGGCTTCCGGCCCCGGCGCCGCCGTCATCAGCCGCCGCCGGAAGAGCCGCGCCGCGCCCCCGCCGCTTCCGGGCACGTGACAGCGGCGGGGAGCGGCGCCCCCCCAAGCAAGAGACGGGCCCGGAGGGAGGCTTTTTTCAAAATCAGTAAAACTTTATTCTATTTCCATTCTTTGCCATTAACAGAAAAAATTGGAGAAAGCAATGTTTTGTTTTACAAAGATAATGCATCTCCCAGAGAAGAAAACCCTAAATTGAGAATAGAGGTAACATGAAAAAAAACAAAACAAAACAAAAAAAACCACAGTACTGCCCTCTATTCGAAGAAAGTAACTCCTGATCTTTTTGGTTAAAGTAATACTTAGACCAATCATTCAGTTTTCTTGCTTGATAAAGCGTGACTGGGGAAATGGAGGGAGGGGGGCAGGGGGAAAGGGGGAGGAGGAAAAAAAAAAAAAGCACACAGACATCAACTATTTCACCTTGATGAAAGTCTCAATACAGCTATGGAAAGCCTAAGTATTTATTCTTTTACAGTACACTGGGTGCCGGCTGCAAAAAAGAAAAAAAAAAAAAAAATGTATTCACTTCAGGCACAACTTCTTTCTTTTTAAATTTAAATCAGTAAAAGAAACTGGGTTTAAAGCTGCAGTGTTCTAAGCAGCAGCAGATTTGTGCATTGTTTTAAATATATTTAAATTACCACACTGATGGCACACCTCAGCCTTATGAAATTCTGCACTGCACGTGTTTCAGAACGCTACAAAAATAAGTCTACCCCGGAAAGAGACTTTCATTGAGCTCTAACAACTTTGCTGGCTAAAGGACTCGAGTTAAATGAAACATGAAAACATTGTTAACGTTTGGCCATCAACTTAAGTTATCTGAATGTTCATACAGATTTTATATAAAGTTGAACTGAATTCCACCCTCCTATGGTCCTCAGGATTCGAGCAGAGTGAGCTGAAGTGAGCCTCCCGCTTCCACTTGGAAGGGAAGACATAATGCAACTGAGCACTAAGGCATAGTAACACCTTGGCCAAAATAACAAAGATAAAGCATAGATAATTGTAGTGCAGAATTCCGTAAGGTCTACCAGAGTAGAGCTGTCTATAATGTTTACTCACATAGGCAATGTAGATTTGCAGTTACCAGTTGCGTTAAATGCACCATTCAAAACAAGCTTCTAAAATGTGATACTATAAGGCGCCACCTTAAGTTCTCCAGAATGCAACTGTGCATAATTTTAAAATGGTTTCATAAATTTATTTTAAACATAACATGAGAAGGTGTTAAAACCGGTGTAACAGCTTCTTAGAATTTGGAGGAAGGGATGAATAGGGAGATATTCAGTACCCTTCACCAGCCCCCACCACTCAGTCGTACAGCAGGTACGGGTTTTGTGGATCAGTCTATAACACCAGCTTGACGGATCTTTCTCTCTGCACCAAATCCCTGCAAG
Organism: Platalea leucorodia; assembly: GCF_965183815.1. Classification (NCBI taxonomy): domain Eukaryota; kingdom Metazoa; phylum Chordata; class Aves; order Pelecaniformes; family Threskiornithidae; genus Platalea; species Platalea leucorodia. The sequence goes on from NC_138841.1 coordinate 4,959,628, forward strand.
GAAAACAAAACAAGCTTTTAGCTCCGGCATCACGCTTTAAAGCAAACCTGTTCTGTTCCAACCATTACAGCATTAGCACATTTCCAGTCAGCCACGTTTGACTTCAGAAACAGCGGCAGTAACAGAACGGGTTCTGCGGGTTGCTCTCTATAGCCCTACATACCTCACAGATCTCAGACACTTCACTCCCGCTCATCATGTGGCGGCAGAACCTCACGTCAAAGCCAAGTTTAGACAAAGGGATTTCACTTACTGTCTCTGAGAAGGGCAGCAGGAGGTTTTCAAAAGAAAAAACAACCAAGATAGCCATTATGGGCTAGAACACAACAAGCGATTGGTTGCTTCTATACGGTGTGCTCTTCAGAAACCACAGCATACATTACTGACACGGGGCACAGCACCCCTGACTTCGCACAAAAATAATCTAATCTCACACAGCAGGTGACTCGTTCACTATGGATGAAAGCGGACGCCACCTTTCAAACAGTTTAGGCTTCCAACAGAGGAAGCAGTGTTATGGTATCGAAGTTAAAACACAAACTGCAGTTATTCTGCAAGCCAGCTTTTTATCTCATGTACCTTTGAGTTATCCGGTCCCCTAGGCTGACGAAGAACTGTTAGACGAGGAGCATTGGCATCATCCAGATTAATGCTCTTTAAACGATTCACAAGTCTATCAGGACGTGGAGCAGCAACAGCCTTGGCGCCTTCACTGTAAGAGAGTCAACCACAGAGAGCACTGATGACTTCCCAGGGATGGTGCAAGCCCCCTAAGTTATAGTCACTTTCCCCACTAAGCCATCATCTGTCTCGCGTGACAGCGGACCGCCTGGATGACACCACGTACGTCTGGCTCAAAACCGTTACTTTAAACGCAGGACTCTGAAATAGCAGTAGCTCAAAACAGTATTCTCAAAAGGGTATTCCTTAGCGAGTGGAGGTGCAGCATTTACTCTCATGCACACACAAGTAGCAGTTGCTACATTTCTGTTCCCTTTAACTGCAACAATAAAAGGGCTTACAAGTTGCCTGTATGTAATGGCACAGCATTAACATCTCTGAAGAACAGAATTTTGAGAGAAAAAAAATTAAACTTTACAGCAACAGGAAGCTATTTCAAGCTTAACCAAAATCCAAATATGTGCAGTTTTCTTCAAAATGTGCCAGCAGTTCAAAAGCAAAAAGAAAAAAAAATACCCACCACCCTTAAGAAATGACATGCCAAAAAGAAAAGAGTGCCTAACAACATTGGTTTTCTATTTAAAAATGAAAGTTGCTCTTCAGGAAACAGATGGAAGCACTATGTACTATGGTGGCCAGAGAGGCCAGCAACTACATAGGAATGCCACCGGTTTCCTTTTCAGTCATTCATTTCTACTTAGAAGGCTGTACCCAAGTTCCTGCTGGGGGGCGGCGCCTCTTAAAAACAGATTAAAAGAAGAACAAGCTGTCTGTAATTAAGAAAGGCTGAGAGTTCTGCTGCTGCACTGTACTGGACACCCTGCAAGTGCTGGCACTTCCCAGGTGAGAGGCTCTCACTGAAGCCAGCTGCAGTTCAGAGCTCCCATGCCAGGAACAGCGAGCTCAGTTCAGAAGCAGCATGCACTCCACTGCTGCGATGGAGACAGCGTGCCAGATTAAGTCACTTTAATTCTAAATTCTCACCAGACACGCCACACATTACAGGCACTGCATTTTCCTGTGCGCTGGTTCAGGATTACCGAGAACTCCACTTCATCCCCAGCCTGCAGCTCCACACCATCCTGAACTTCTTTGACATGGAAGAAGAGCTTTTTGCTGTCACCCACTTCATAGTTAATGAAACCGAACTGTGAAAACCAACACATCACAAGGTTATTTCTTTCCTCTTGATCCAAACAGATGCAATGACTTACTCATTATTGCAGTTTCACTACTTCTAGGAAAAAACCTCTCGAGTGCCTAATGGAAGTAGAAATGCAATTTCTACACTGAACAGAACATTCTGCCTGAAAACAATACTTCTGGAAGTCCGCGTGCTCTTCTTGGGTTTGTAAAGTCACATTTAAACCCCAAAGTCTATAGAACAAATTCCGAAAACTGCCAAAGCCCTGGCAGTTGCATTAAACTGCGCAGAATGCGCTACATGCTCTTTTCTAAGACTCCACCTTAAGAGTTACACAGTAGAAACCACTCCAGTTTTTGGTCTGACACTGGTATAAGAAGTCAATTACTTCCATTTACCGTTCCGCTCACGTATAAACCAGTGAAAGTCACCTAGCCTCTCCATAAATGCCTAGAGCTTAGTGCTGCAGTATAACTATGAAAATAGAAAGCATTCACAGCACTTGATTTTCTAATAATTCTGAGATGCAACTAACTAGGGCAACGATCAGCCTTCGCATTTCAGGTGGACTGTAATCACCGACTGCTTAACGCGTCACCAAATTTCTTCTAGAAGCAGAGTATGCGCAGTTTTGTTTCTTTTTTTAAATGCTTTTTTTAATGCCCTGTTCAGCAGAAACTAGTTAGATCCATTTCTGGGACGTCTCAAAAACAGGCCTTCTGAATCAACCACAGCAGGAACTGCTGCCCAGTAGTACCGATGTATCGGCACCAAACCAAGTACTGAGTTCACCTTTACTAAAGTCACATTACGCAGGCTGGTGTAAACCAGTACTTGGCTTACACAAACCTACTCCCTAGAATCAGGGATCCATCTGGGCACAATGGGCTTCCTGGATTCAAGTGCTGAAGTGGGTTCTCACCTGCTCTAAGCCAAGCCAAGCAGCTATTTCCTATTAATGTGCATCTTGTCTTCATCGCAGTGGTCACTCACCTGATCTTTCACACATTCCACTGTGGCTCTGCGGAACGGTGTGATGTTAACAGCCATTGTCTGCCCATTTTGACCAAGAACACAGAGCTGAAACTTTACTGTCTCTCCCTTTTGCAGACAGTCACCTTTGTTTGCCATTCCAACAATTCCAAACGGATAGACCTCTCCTTTCATCTCACCTAGAGGAGGAAAATGTACAAGACAGAACTGAGAGGCATCCTTTCCTTCCTGAGGGCATTCAGAATTTATTTCCAATATTAGAAATGATACTTTTACTGTCAGCTTAGTAGTATGACTATAGCTTAGTAGTACGAATATAATCCTCAACACCTCCATTTACAGTTTATTAAACTTCTACACTTCTTGTGTGTTTGTGAAAGGAACGCTTATGATTTAAAAGCGACAAATCTTACCATCCTCCATGACTTCAATCATGCCCTGGTATTCAGTTTGTGTGGGATCTACGCTCCTTAAAGGACGAATTACTTTACCAGAGTAAACAGTTGGATCAGCTTCTTCAGTGATACCATTCACTGAAAAGAAACAGACAGTGCAAGAACAGGATGTTCTAGTCATACTTTATTATAAAAAGAATTAATAAATGATTCTGATTGATGAGGAGCCAATAGTTTGCACTGCAAGACACCTAAAGGCAGTGCACTCTATCACCCAGTAAAACTGGAACAGCCTTAACACAGCAATAAGTAATGCCAGCTTTTCTAATCAAGACCACACTGACAGTTCAAACATGGAAGTAGAAAAATATTCGTTTCTTCAAAAGCAAATCGAAGTATTTTACTTCTCTTCCACTGCAGTCCCATTCCCTGCTCACTTTAATCTTGAAGTATGCATTTTTTGCCCCCAAGTCCTTAATACCCCCATCTGCATTCCTCCTGCAATTTTCCTCCTGTGAGGAACAACACAACTAGTGCAATTACTAATTTGGCTAGTTCTGCCACTAGGTCTCTCCTTATAACCCTCCAATTGAAGAGGACAGAGTACGATCAAGGCCCAAGGAGTTGCTGCTGTCCACAGGACTGCTGGTCTGCATTTGTCTGTTCTCTGGAAACACAAGCAACAGCTTTCAGGAAACCAATGACCACCACATTACACATCGTCCTCTTGGTCTAAGCTCCCACTGTAAATAGATTATTAATGAACTTTATCCATCAGCACCTGCCAAGAGCCTTGTAAGCAGAAAATACCAGGTACAGTCTTACCTGCATGTGTTTTGTTCACCTTTTCTGCACTAACTTTGTTTCCTTTGCCTTTTGACAAGCTGTACTCAACAGTGTCTCCAAGTTCCAGGCTATCAATATCACCACAGTATTCACTACAGGAAGAGAATTATGTACAATTTTCCTTTAGTCACGTGACAACAGTGATGCTCATCCAACACTTACGTAAGTTGATGGGAAACCATTTAAGTAGCTCAGCACCTCACATTTTCAAGAAATGCTCATTCAAGAAAGTGAAGCATTTCAAATATACAATACAACTGTATTTCTTGGCCTGGGATTCAGAGGCACAGAACACCAAGACTGCTAATAGAAAAGCCTGAACCAGTCCAGCAAAGGTAATAAATGGAACTTGAGCCGCCTAAGCATACACATATGTGTGTGAAGTCCAAATGGGTTTAACGGTCAACGCTACCAAACTCCGCCCCCCCGATGAACACACACCCCACCAAACAAACAAATAATAATGAATAAAATCGCCATTCACCTGTAGTGGAAAAAGATCTCCTTATCATGATTGGCTGTTTCAATAAATCCAAAGTTATCTTTCAGGGCTGCCACATATCCCAAAAGCCTCTTAGAGCTGTAATTGCGTCCTAGCATTCTGACAGAAACAGCTGTTTGCAGACCAGTTCTCTTCACTTCACAAACACTGAACTCAACCTGTTGAAGAGGAGTGTATCAATACCGGATAGAAAAGAAAACAAACAAACCAGGAGGACCACCAAAAAAACGCCCCCCCAACCAACCAACCAAAAAAACCCAAACAACCCACAACTGAAACAACTCATTTCAAAGCTGTGTAGCTCTCATCAATATCTAGGCTCTCCTGGAAAGTAATTTTCTAGCCACTACTCTCCCCAAAACATGTCAGTTATTGACATTTACAACATTCCAAAGAGTAGCAGTCACACCAGTGACACCTGCAAGGCAAGCCAGCCTCTAGCACTCAGCTTCTTTTACCCATTGAAGATGAGAATCTTTCCGTTTATGTGATTTGCCTCCTTTCACTACACTTATCACCAGTGGCCCACAATGAGCACGTATTTAGCTTCGCTCACTTGTTTCGCACTTTTAAAAACAGTAATCAGTGCCTTCCTAGCATGGATCCTGAACACGGACAGTTTTTAGGCTGCTCTTCCAGATCTTCGAGCTCTTTGCATTGTCTCTCAGGCTAATTTACCCATAAGGGCATGTTCTCCCTCTTCAACACTCATCTCAAAGTCGTTATGCTAATTTCCTCCTGATCATTCACAAGCAGAGTCCAGTGTCTTAATGAAAAGAAATGGGTGACATTATGCAGATGCCTTGTCCTTCACGTGTTCTGAGAGGGAGAACAAATCCGGTAACAAGGCAAAGAGCAGCTCACATCTCATAATGGACAGAAAAATATTTCCCAATAGTAAACTTAGTTATATTGCCTTATCTCCTATCTGGGGATTAGCAGATCCTTCCACATCCTTGGCCTGGTAAGGAATGGTCAGTTTTACTCCACAGTCATCATAAACAATTATTCCATCCTCAGCTTCCTGAAAACAAGACATCAGAATTCAGCAGTTGGTGTCTTATTCGTAAGCAAACAAGTTTACTGCATACAATTCAATCACTGCTCATTTGAGCCACAGTGGTTTTACAGTAACTGCTCAGTAACTGGTGAAAAACCCAACAAAGCAATCAACTCTGAGTAAGAAGCTTTAAATGATATTAGACAATATTTTTAAACGAATATTACCACCATTTCCAGTTAAGTATTTATTGGAAGTTTAATTATTCTGGCATTGTTTAAAACAGCGTGACAAAACGATAGAGGATTTCCTCTAGCCCTAAAACTTAGTTTTAACCAATTCTATCTAGCATCTTATGTCGTAGGAGGTAGAAAGAAATTTCCCATCAAGTTCTTGGAAGTTATCCTCAAAACATGATCGTTAACAATGCTTTTATTATCTTGCTTCACACAAGTTAGTTTTCACTGACTGCTGTCATTAGCTATTCAATGTAGTTCACATTTATACAGAATGAACAGGGCTTCAAAAAGTTGAATTACAGATTTTAAGGAAGCAGCCTCAGTCTCTAAAGCCAGGAACACAGAACAGGTACTTCACAAGCAGAAGAGCAGCATTACCTTCTCTTTGCCTTTATTTGGGCTAGTGGCTTTGGCTGGAGTGGCTTCTTTGTCTATAGTCCCCACAAAACGGTGATCTGATTGGGTGTGGAAAGAAACCGTGCCCTTTGGAAGTTTTTTAATCCTTATAGCATGATTTCTTTGGGCAGACAACATATCCTGAAAAACAAGATCGATCAGATTTTAGACAGACTGCATGTAATTTCTTTAAAAACTGAGATTTCATAAAAGTATTAATCTCACTTACAGGAACGACAGTAAACTCTACTTCATCAGAAATATGGAGTTGATTTCCATCCATAATTTCACTGAAGTGAAAGAACATGCGAGCATCCCGGTCCACACATTTAATGAAGCCAAAGCCATCTCTCATTGCTGCAATCACACCCTGAGAATAATCAAATGGATAATTACAGGTTTACCACTAGTACGCAACATCTGTCTGCGGGTACTCCGCACCTGTTTGTGGAGTATGTAATAATCTGAACACAAGGCCTGAATCCTATGAAAACACTTCTTGGTTTATGCAATGGTTCCTTGGTTTTGCCTCCTTGCAAACTGTAGTGCTAATGGCTACGGTCAACCCAAAATGCCAACAAGTCATACTTACCTAATTTCTCAACTTAAATTCTTATCAAATGGAAAAGATTAATTTAAGCCATTCCCAAGGACTACAGTTAAAGAACCTGACATTACTACTACACAGAGAACACAGTCTTGAAGGAGGTACTCTACAAATACATGCATTATCTACACAAGTATGTAATACTTACAAAAACACACACAAAACATACAAGAACCTATATAAACAGGAAATAAAACCAGGGGTCGGAGGGAATTTTAAGAGAAAACTCATCAGATTTCCAGACACAAATGAAGAAATTAAAAAGCTTTCTTACAAAGACGTTTAAGATTATCATACCCATGGGTGTATATTATGGCAACCATGTTACATAATATTTTAGCAGCCTTCCTGGTAACCACTAAAAATGGCACGTTGAATGATAAACAGAATATACTGTGCCCCATCAACTGTCGAAAGAAATCCATTTCTCACCCTGACCTCCATTAAAAAGAAACAAAAACAAGTAAAAGCTCCATAAAGTCGCTGAAAGAGTTCATTACTCAAGTTAGGAAGAACTAGCACCAGATCATGCCAGAGGTATTGAGCAAGGCAGAATTCATGAACATATTCAGTTCAACCCAGTTACTACAAAGCCTTTAGCAAGTCTTAAGGAAGGCTTATAGGATGTGAATGACAACGCAAAGATACTTTCCACCTTTAGGAACATTCTTCTCTTATATAGCTTTCACAAGCTCAGGAAAACCAGCTAACCTTTCTAGAAGCAGCCAATACTTGGTCACCTCAATGACAGCTCAGTTCAGGCCAGCAAATATGTTTAGCCAGAGCAGAAATATAGGAAGTCTATAGGATAGAATGCCAAAAACTGAGGGGCTGAAGTCAAAGTTCAATGGTTTTCTTAAAGCAAAGGGTTCCTAATTCACAGCATACTCATGTGATAGCACTGTAATTGGACTCCAATTGAAAAGGAAGGCAAACTTGCAGTCTAGTTGGAACAGAACCAACATTCCAAATTAGAAGAATGAAAGATACTCTTTAATACCGATTAGCATATCCATCTTAGTCCCTGTAATCCACAAAGAGTTTTTTGTATGTGACAGAATGCAGCTCTCTACTATCCTTCTGCTGGACCCTCAGACAGAGGCTGGCCAAAAAACATGAAATCAAAAAGCTGCACACAGTACCTCCTCTGAACCTTAAGACTTTTCACTACCTGAACCGGAATAGCCCCAGGTTCTTCCGGTTTTCCTAAGGAACATGAGTAGTTACCTATTTAGATTCAAGCACGTGAATTTTTAAAACTAATAGTTCAAGACTGCATTGCTTCTCTGTCTGCTATAACCATCTAGCAATCCAGCCCAAGAGGGCCAATTAAGGTCTAATTTTCTAACGTGATTTCATTTACTCAGTAGTTAACTTTTTATTTTTTTAAAGGAAAGACGCACAGCATTAATTCTGAATTTTATACCATTTAAGCACCTTGTCTGAAGTGTACATCTGAGGATTGGATTTCATAAAGGCAATGGAAGACACTAGTGATTTTTATATTAAGTTATGTTTTAAGACAGAACCTCCACGTTTAACTTTCATTTCCCCTCAAGAATTAAAACTTTTAAAGATAGATACTTGCCATTTCCCTAGTTTCGTTAGTAAACTGGAACGTATTGGGGAGAACCTCAATATTGGTGGCTCGTTCCAGTTTGTCACGTCTGTCTGTTGAAATATTGAATCGAACGTGGTCACTTTCCAGCAAGGTCACCTTGGATTTTGTATCTTTGTCTCCAAATGGAAGTTCTTTAGGAATCACAAAGTCAACTTTGATGCGGCCAGGTAATGGATCACTCTAGCAGACAGAAAACCCAACAGAAAAAGTTAGTTCACCTACAAGACTCAGCATAACTGCAGACAGAACAGCTGGCAGAAATACTAATGTAACAGAAGTAAGGATGACACCAAATGCCTGGTGGACTCAGACCACTATGCTTCATTTCTACCACTCCTAATTTGCAATTTACTGTCCATAGCCAAATGCAAGGTAGTTTGTGTTGCCGAGGAAATTAAGACTCTCTTTCAAGAATTAAATTTATAACCACATTTAGAACACTTCTAAGAGGCAATGTCTTTCTTACTAAGTGTCCAAAACCCCCACGCCAAACCTTCCCAAAACAACAATGCAGACTCGCCTAAAACCTTAAGAGAAGTGCTCGTGTACACTCTTTCCTCAAAGCCAAACATTAACGGTCAAGTTATCTCTCTGTCAAAAACCTCATCAACTGTTAATGCTCACAGGAATCCTTAGATCAGGCTTATTCCAGCAAATATTTTCTCCCCTTTTCCCTATGCTTTTGCCTTAAAGATACATCCCAAACTCACAAAATTCAATGGGAATTATTTAAAACATTAAAGAAAACACACACTCCCTAATGTACCACTGCCCCAATTCTTGCTCTTTACAACCTTTAGAAAAACTGCATACTGTGACAGCTATCAGTGGTTGTTACAGGTTAAGTACAAGCTTACTCCTTAGATACTCTGACGCGATGCTTATGCAGCAGACTGTTACAGGGAAAGGGGAACATTTTTACTGTTTGACTGGAATTGAATACAATCAATACAACATTTCACATCAACTTAAGTAAATACTGAAATTCACCTGGTTTTTGCTGGGTACTTTTGGAATTACTTTGGTTACAGTTCCTTCAAAATGTTCAATGCTGATATCTTCAAAAATGACAGTTCCTTGAGGCAGAAGTCTAACATCTGTTGCAACTTCTTTACCCTAAAAGCACAAAATCAGTCAAATACCAATAGAGAAGAGGTAAGGCAACAGAGATTTTCCAATGAACCACCTCCCCCCTTCTTTTTACAAGTGAATTTGAGAAAACAGACAGCTGTCCAGTTATGCCCCAGGATCTTGTCTTCAGTTTTTACTGGATTTCGTCTTACATTTCTGTCTTTGATTGTAAACTCCACATCATCACCAGGCTGTAAGGCTTCTAGGTCACCTTTAAATTCACTATAGTGAAAGAATATCTCCTTTACGACATCACCCCTCTCAATAAATCCAAAGGCTTCCTAAGAACAGAACAGAGTGTTTAATAAATTGCCTATTCCCTTAATATACCAAGACAAAATTTTACAGGTTCTATCAAACACAACGAAAGACTATGATATAGCAGTATAGCAGACTTATGAGTGCACACAGCCAACAGACTACCACAAGAAATATATAAATGGAAATAAATGGGACTTCCTTTGTTAAAAAGAGTATTAGTATCAAAGATCAGCTGTTTAAACCGTTTCACGCAGTTTACACCCACAGCTCCAAACTGTTAATAGCTCTTAATGCCCTAAATATATTACTTATAACACCACTTTTCAGAACAGCGTTTCTTTTTCAAATGAAACTTTAAAACTAAAGCATCACTTACTTTCATGGCACAGACTACTCCTTGACAGCGGGCTTGTTTCTTTTTTAATAGCATAATGTTACGAGCACTTACAGCACCAGTACTAGAGGGGGAAAAAAGTAAACAGAGCAAACCTGAAACAACTCAAAACTGGAGCAAAAATTAAGGTTTTATTTCATAATGTCATTTCAGTTCTTGGAACAGGCATGAACTGCTGCCTGACTACTAAAACAAAGTATGAAGTCAGAAAAGGAATATCAACTTACTGTTTATTTGTATCAATTACAAAGTTTATTTTATCTCCTGTTTCCAGCTGTACATTTCCTTCAACATCCTCTGGGGTGTAAGTCAGGTAAAATACTTCCTGTAAATTAACATTGACTAATATTAGTCTATTTGCAGAGTAGTTGTTTCAAAGAAAGATTAGCACAGCTTTGTTTAATAACGGTATCTGCTATTGAAGAAATTAATTTAGTGAGAAAATCGAAAATGGTCAAACATGGCATGCAAAAACTCTCTTTTTTCCATCGTGCTGTCTTGATGAGTCTGTAACAAGCAACTTAAGCTGAAAGGTTTGTAGGTGGCCACCTTTAAATGTCAATTTCTGAACTTCAAGATGAGGATACATGAACGTTACATAACCCAGCTTAAGTTTTAAAAGCAAAAACCAACTATTTGGCTCTATATAAAGTTCTCCATGGATATAAGCAAGCAAGCTGCCAAATTAACATTTCTGTTTGTAGCAATTACCAAAGCATGCTTTTTTTTTTTTTTGGCCAAGAACTACAGTTCTTAGCAGTGTCAACTGTCTACATTAAATTGTGTCAATTTTTTTGCTCATAGACCACAGTGATGGATCAGTGAAGAGTTCAAGTAAAATACGTAAGCTTTACCCCATTACGTTCGTAGCATACACTCCCTGTTGGACTCTGACCGGGGGCAGCTGGAGATTTACTCTCTAAATTGTGAGGAACAGCGCACACAACCTACCAGTCAAAAAAAAAAAAAAAAAATCCATTGCTAGTCATTTCAGGAGCAGCATTGTTGAATACAAAATGAATCTCAGTATCCTTTACTATACACTCAGGGATGCACTTCTAGTCTAACTCAACAGGGAATGCCACGCTGCAAAGTGTCAGTCTTAAAGAACACAGAACACCTGGTGTTGACTCTGAGAACTGTTTGGAGCTAAATCAGAGCTCAAACTGAACCTCTGAATTTTTACCAGAACAACAAAAATATATTTCAGTGTAACTGAATGCTGTATGTAGTTAATATGCACGCTAAATGAATCTAGCCTTCTGTACTGGAGTAAAGGATGGAAATTATGCATGTATGGAAAACAGGCACTAACTTGTCCATTTATTCGTTCTTCAGGTAATATTTCTGGTTTTATCTTCACCAATTTAATAGCAATGGGTTTTCCAGTTCGGCGATCAGAAGACACTTCAAACTCAACATCGTCTACAAGACAGTCAAACATGATAATGGTGTCACGGAGTTTTGTCTGGGTTGGTTTGGTTGGTTGTTTTTTAAAATCAGTAAACTGTTACATTTGATAATTCACTGCTTGTAGCCAAACACAACAAAGTAAAACTCAGATGCTTTTGTCACCAAGGAAGGACACTCTATTTGCAAATATTTCCCTGGTTATTCTGCTTATTCACTCCTGTTGCTAATGAACTGTTCTATAGTAACGGCTTGCCCCTCAATAATTCCCACCCCCTGCCCCACTCGCTATACAGCAGACTTCACACTGAAGTTCACACAACATAAGCCATTAAACAGTTTAGAAACTTCACTGCCACATCAATTAGTAGCATGAAGTAGCAGCCTCCCCATTCTGAAAAACAACTGGCCATCTTCAAACTAATTTTAAAAAAAGAAATAACGAGTACATGAGGTGTATTCTTCCACAGTCTAAGCACTTGCTTCCATCTCAGTTATGCAAGTTTGACCTAACACCTTTTCCAGAATGGCCACAATTGCATTAACGCAAGCTGCACAAAGCTTAAGCGCTGTAAAGGTCTCTCATCGGGAGTGGTAGATTACTAATTCACTTGTCTCTTTAGCCCATCAGAAGCAACAGCATGCATCTGTTCATGCCACGAGATAAAAGGATTTTCTATGGCAAGTGAAAGAGACTGGTCTTCGCTCAGTCAAGAAGCTCTGAAAGTTGCCTAATTACCTCCTACTTTGAGCTCCTGTAAGTTGCCATTATACTGTGAACAGTGGAAGAACAGTCTAGCTTGCCGTTCTGAACACTGAATGAATCCATAAGAGGTCAGCAGTTTTTCTATAACCCCAGTCTCACGCAGCGCTGCCGAAGTACCATTGGGGTACCCGTTGTGTCCATTGTTGTGGAGCAGGTTTGGATCAAAGCTCATCTGTTTAAAAGAAAGCGTAGGGAAGAAAAAAAAAAAAAAAACAAACAAACAACAAACACAAAAACCACTCTACTTAAAATAAGCTCCCTTTCTCCGTGCCCACATAACAGAATAACAAACACAAACAGCTTGTGGAAGTAATTGTAACAAGCAAATTCTAACTGTTTTTAAAATAGAATAAGAACATCAAAATAGTCAAGCTTTTGTAAAACAATAATCCTTAAAATTTAGACAGGCAACGTATTTATAAAATAGGCCAGAAATACAACACTGAAATAGAGCTTGCTTAGACCCAAACAAACTTCTTACTTGAAGTATTATACCTCAAAGTACTCCCACATTCATTATTTCACATCAGAGCCTGAAAACTTCTGAAGTTTCTGCTCTTCCAAATTAAACAAGTAATTAGGAAAACGCAACAGTTATGAACCACAGAACTGCGTTCATATCTCTGCAAAGTTTGTTCCTAGTTTGTCTGTTCAGTCTTCCATACTAAAAAAAAATGGTTTGAAGTATTTACACATTTTTGCACAGTTACGGAATTAATACCCAGAATTAAACTAATATTTCTGTGGCATAGTGCTCAAGTGCTAGACAGACTGAGAAAACTTGAAAACAGCATTAAACTAGAAAAGTTAAAGCTGTAATGAACTGTTAAATTAACTTACATCCATTAAAACCTTTTTTTTTGGGGGGAGGTGTCAATTTATTTTCAAGGCACAGGCTCAATCTTGAAATATTCACAAGTCCCTTTACTAACTCACTGGCTTTTTGATGTGCAAGTCTCATTTTTAAAGCAAGCCATTTCCATGTACAGGCTAGCAATTAAATCAGTTGAAACATATTACACCTCACCAAACACTTTAATTCAAGAAAGACTCCTGAAACAATCCCCCCCCCAAACAGTCAATATGCATGTTAAAATACAGTATTGGAGGGTTTTATTTGCTGCAGTTTCCAGAGTATTTATCTTGGAAACAGAATGAGACTGTATCTGTTCTCTGCTTTCTTGCTGCATCAAGCAGAAGAGATTCAAAATTAGTCAGCAATATGTTTACTGGAGATAAAAGATGTCCGAGTAGCTTGTAAAACAGTCATGCTTCTTACTCTAATACAGATTTAGAGTTACTCAACATATTAAAAGATATAGTTACAGCATGTCTTATTATGCTGTTTGGAAATCAGTTTCAAAGTGATCAAAGAGCATCGCTCCAATATATGAACCCTCATCTTTTGAGGAAGGCAACCCCTCGGACATTCCACACACAGGAAGATGCCCCTGTGGGAAGGCAACAGCTGAAGTGTTTGATTTTAAGCCACCCTAGAGTTTGAAATACTTTTCAAAAAGAAATTGGTCCTGCAAGTAGGGTGGCTGGAGGAAGGGAAAATGATGTATTATCATACCTTTTCCCAGAAGAATAATAGGCAAGACCATTAACCCATTCTGAAAGCTCAAATCAGGGTGCCAAAGGCTTTTTGCGAGTCATTTACAAAATGGCCACTTCACATCTCTGATACAAAGGTAAGCACACACACACACACACACCCCTGCCACAGACATTAAGTAACAGACTACTACTAAAGGTACACCAGATAGAGAAAGTGACAAAAATCTACCTAAAAATCAAGTTCAGAACAGCCTACCTTAGGATTAGAAAACCACACTGCTGTAATCTCTGGCTCAAAGACTACCATGGCATGATACCATTTGAACAGTTTGAGTTTAAAGGAGTATTAGTAGTATAGTACAAAGAACTCATCATCAATCATCTAAAGCCTGACAACTTAAGTTCAAACAAAGAACTCCCCGCTCCCCAGAGTGGCACTAAAATTTGCTGCAGGGAGGCAGATACATGATAATATTGGCAGTCTTTCCAGATGCTTGTCATATTCCTACACCTGTTCAAACATAATGTTGTAACAGAGCATAACAAAAATCAAACACGACGTCCGTTTAGATGTATCACCAGGAGCATTGCCATAAAACTTTAAGAAACTTCCAGTAACAGGCTATAACCTATTAATGTACAAACAAGACTTGCTTGTACCTACAATACAATGGTTCTATACTGGACCACGACGACTACCTGACTGTGCTGTCCACTGCCAATAGCTCACTCCCAACAGCTGACTTTTAACACAGCTGACCTGGCAGTTTACAAGAATAAGAACTATTGAACCCCACCAATACATGTACTCAGAGGAAGGAAAAAAAAAAAAAAACAAACCTGTGCAGGAAGATTTAAAGAAGACTAAACAGAGGTTATTTGAAAAAAAAAGGATTGGAACCACAACACTACCATTACTAGAAGAAAGAAACATTAATAACCAGCTCTCTAGGTTTATAAGTACTGTTAAATAGAACCATATTGCAGGTACTATTAATTCATCATACTACTACTAAACCAACATAAAGATCTGCTTAAAAAAGAACTAACAAAACCCACACCTTTCTGTTGACAACTTGTTTCCTATTAGGTTTAGAAATATATGTAACTCTTTATATAACACATGCACCAACCTCGCAGTGATATTCAAATATTGCACTTTCAGTAGTATTAGCCGATTCTTCTGTTTAAGAACAAGTTTCTAAGGATGAAGACTGCTATTATTAGAGAGAGAGTTAGAGAGAGAGGGGGGAGAGAGGGAGGGAGAGAGAGAAAGAAAAAAGATAGCAAGAGAACGTGATCTATCAAGCTAGTAGAGAATACGAGTGCTGCTGCCCTGGGCAGTTTCAATACAGCACTGGAGAAAAAGACTACTAGCAGCGTTGGGACGTGCTCTTTTGAAGCTGTTGAGTAGGCACAAACTTCTTGTTTCAGATCAAGCCTTGTATCTTCAGTGTAAGTTTCCTCTTCTTTGGTCTTGAGTTGTTGTTACGATGTGGTAATTCTTTTCCTGATCTGAACTTGAAGCAGCAGTTTCAGGTGGTAAATTCTGTTCTGTTCCACTTCATACTGGAGAAAGGAAAAAGACACACACTCAGTATTGCTTTAAAAGAAATTATACATCAGTCCTAGGTGTTCCTACAAACAGGTGCATTTCCTCTACCTTAATACGTAGGTTTGATCCATGCTAGGAAAGACTGTTTCACAGATATATTTGGCATTCCCATTTTCAGTTTTGTTTTCCAAGAAACTCTATCTCCAAGCCAGTGATACAGTATTTCCAATTTTAAACTCTGCAGATGCAGTTAGGCATTTCAGGAAAGGTCCCAGTATGTACAACTTCATTTTGATGAATAGCAGCACCACTTACTGCGAGTCTTAGTTCTGCTATCAATAACTTTACATGGGTGCTGTCTCATAATTTAATTAATAGGTGCTCGCACAGACCTTCAGAGTAGCCGGGGGGGGGGGTGGGATTTGAATTTCCTGATAACTTTTATTCCAAAAGGTAAGTCACGGACTAGCAATACCTGAAGCACCTTTAGCTTTGTATAAAAATAAACAAAATTCTCAGTTATATGTACAGATGCTGTATGCCTGTTCTACACAGACCATATGCACCTGGCATAGCATGTAAAATAATTACAGAGCCATTCTCTGGACTTCTTAGAACAGTGTTTGCAAAACGTTGATTACATATAGATAGTATTTGTGTAGATAACATAAGATAGAAGCCTCTCTGCAACAGTAACTAGATAATAATTCTCTCCTAAAGTTTTCCAGTATCACTTTGTATTTTCATGAGAAAGCAGTTTAGACAAACTGCTGCCTACCACATAAAACCAAAACCTTATAGAAATAGATGTTTTTTTGAAAAGAAATAAAGTCAAGTTGTGATTTGAGTTTGGTGCTTACTCAGTAGTTATGGGGGGGGAAAAAAGGGAGGAGATTTTTGTGCAGAAAAGCTGTGAAGAAGCAACACAGCTATGAATCTATGGATAAACTACCGTGATATGCAGTAATCTAAAGGTGCCATCAGAGCACAACTCTTCTCCAAGTCGTCCCACAAATCCCATACCAAATGAGCAAAAAATATGGACAAAGCCTAGTTCTCCACTGTAGTGGGAAAGCAAATTTCACAATTTACATTGAGCTTTGAATTCCCTTTAGTGAACTTGAAAAAGTCAATTTAAGTGACTGAAACACGAATGCAAAGACATTCGACTCTCATCACGGTGAAAATGCTGACTGCAGTCAGCTATCACAAGTAAGAACTCTAAACCCCAAAAGCACACAATGGCTGTATGCAAGCTCATTGCCCAGTTTTCACAGAAGTTTGTATTTCAATGACCTCTCCTCCAGATGAAGAATCTTCCTTTAGTCACCACTCTGAAAAACTTCCAGCTGAAGTAAGTTTTCTTGTCAGACCATTAGGCATACATGAATGAGACTAAATAAGAAACTGAATGAGGGCAGTACAAACCAGTATCTGGTATGAAAAGTTTGCAGGGAAAGATTCAATTATAAAAAAATATAAAACAGAAGACACAAAGCTATTGCAAAAACAACAGGATCACTAGACTTTTTACATACCTCTGTATCAGATTCAGGCAACCATTACCACAATCCCTTTCAGGATAGTATTATTTTTTGGACAGCATTTCAGATCTCAAATGAGCATCCCCCCAACCAAGCTCAGGAGGAATGAGCCATGCATACGCTGTATCACAGGAACTGCACAGAGATGCTTAGAATCCTCTTATTCATGTACTTCTCTCATCTAATTAGACTAATATTATTAGAGCTCTACTAGAGCTGTAACTTGTATCATATTACAGTTCTCATTTTTCTGGGCATAGAATACATTACATTTCTATAGAATAATCAAAACACCTCTTCTGCCCAAAGATGACTAAAGCTAATTTTCTCAGGTGATGGAATAAGGCATAAGCTTTTCCCTTAAAAGCCCATTCGATTTGATAACAAGATTGGTTTACTACACTTAAGTTACTAAAAAAAAAAAAAAGGGGGGGGGGGTTGTCAAGCAAGCATAACTCAAGTTAAAAAAAAAAAAATCTCACTCTGTGTGTCTGCCTCAAATTCCTTACTTTTTAATTCAGCTACTATAAATACTCCTCCAAATGGTAAACACCCCAAGCAGCTGCCCAGCCCCCAAGTCACACTGGGTTCTGCATTTGTATATTTACAGCTGAAAGGATTAATGCAAAGACAGGGAAGAGCTGCGCAAGTCCTGTTCTTGAAGTCTTTTGGGTGCACATTTTGCTAAATGACAGTAAGTCACATAAAGCTGTTCACAGCTAGACAGCATATATACAGCCCAAGAGTAGAACCTGCCGGCTTACAAACACGGCTTTGTTCACCATTTTCTTCACAGAGAGACGTAACTGCAAGAACACGTATTTTACTGGGTTAGAACGTGTGCTTCTAGAAACAGCCATCTCTTACATGACTAAGATAAAATTTAATAAAAAATAAAACTTTGTATTTTCAGTATTCATGCACAACACAGCTATTAGATGATACTTGGAGATAAGGCTATTCCATATCTTTTCAGATGAAAGCGGTACTGAACCTCTTGAGCACGCCAGCCAACACATGGCAGCTATGAGATCAGCTACTGACGTTCACTAGATTAACGAAGTCACTTTTACGTCAAAAAAATTACGTCTGTGGGGGGAAAAAAAGTTAAAGAACTTCCAAGGACATTTGTAAAGGCATCGATACATATGGAATCATTTAAAAGAAATAATCGCAAAGACAAAAGTCCGCTTTCCTTCAGGGGGCCTGGAGCGTGGGGAGGAGCCCCGCGCTCGCTGTTGATCCAGACAACAGAAAACCGGGCCGGGACGGAGGGAGGCTCGCCGCGGGCCGTCAGGAGGGGCCTGCGGCGCGGCGGGCTGCCGGCGCGGCGCTCCCGGCGGCCCTGCTGACTGCGCTGCAGCAAGATGGTGGCCGCCGAGGCGAGCGGCGGGCCGCGCCGAGGGGCGGTGCCAGGCGCCCCAGCCGGCAGCGCGCCGAGCGGGGGCTGCCGTGCGCGGGAGGCGGCCCAGCGCGCCGGCCGCGGCCTAGGCTATGACAGCGCAAAGGCCGGGAAGGCACCGCGCCGGGCGCCGCCGCTTCCCGGCCCAGGGGAAGGGCAGGGACGGCGGAGGGAGTGGCCGCCCCGCCGCCCTCCCCGCACACAAAGGGGGGCGATGGCGGCCGCTCCCCCGCGCACACAAAGGGACGGGGGCCCAGGCTCCGCGCCGGGCGGGGCCGTGCGCGCAGCACGCCGGGAGCCGCGGTCCGCCGCCGCCCCTCCACGGCGGCCGCGCAAGGCCCGTCCCCAGGAGCCCCAGCGCCGAGGCCCCGCCCGGGGCCTGCCGGGGCCCGTAGTCCCCGCGGCGCCGCCCCCGGCCAGCCCGCCGCCCCTCGGCCTGCAGGCCCCAACAAGCCCCGCAGCCCGCCGGGCCGCGCAGCGCGCCGGGAAAGCGAGTTCCAGCGCCGCCGCGGCCCCGCCTACGCGGCCGGGGGGGAAACTCCGGCCCCCAGGAGCCCCGGCGGCAGGGCGTCTGCCCGCGGGCCGCCGGGAAGCGTAGTGCGCACGCCGCCGGGGCCCAGCAACCCGCGGCCGCCGGCGCTCCATCCCCGGGAGCGGCGGCTTACCGGGCGGGCGGCCGCCCTCCCCCGGCCACCGCACCCCGCGCAGCCGACGGGAGGCTCCGGGCACCTTTACCCCGCCGAGACCGCTGCGAGGAGAGATAAACGGCGGGCGGGTCCTGAGGCGCCCCCCGCCTCTTTCGCCGACTCCCGGGGGTCCCAGTATCCCCTCGGTTGCGCGGGCAGCGCCGGGAGCCCCCAGAGCCGGCCGCGAACCGTACTCACCCCAACAGCTCAGCGCCCCCGCTCCAGCGCCGCCATGAGCAGCACGGCACCGCACGTAGGAACAAATCCCGGCCTCTCGCGAGAGCGGCGGGGCGGAGCCGCGCCTGCGCCCGGAGGAGGCCGGCGGCCCGGCGGTTGCGCATGCGCGCCTGGCAACGGGCCGGCGGGGCCGGCAACGGGCGGGGCGCGGGGCCACGGAGCCGTTTGGGGTGGAAAAGACCCTTGAGCTCATCGAGTCCCACCATAACCCAGCGCTGCCAAGGCCGCCACTAACCCATGTCCCTCAGCACCACATCTCCCCGGCTTTTAAATCCCCCCAGGGACGGGGACTCAGCCCCTGCCCTGGGCAGCCTGGGCCAGGGCCTGACAGTCCTTTGGGGGAAGAAGTTTTTCCCAATACCCAACCCAACCCTGCCCTGGCGCAGCTTGAGGCCGTTCCCTCTCGTCCCATCGCTTGTTCCTGGGGAGCAGAGACCGACCCCCCCGGCTCCAGCCTCCTTTCAGGCCGTTGCAGAGAGCGATGAGGGCTCCCCTCAGCCTCCTCTTCTCCAGGCTGAGCCCCCCCAGCTCCCCCAGCCGCTCCTCCCCAGCCTTGTGCTCCAGCCCCTGCCCCAGCCTCGCTGCCCTGCTCTGGCCACGCTCCAGCCCCTCCATGGCCGCCTTGGGGTGCGGGGCCCAGCGCTGAGCACAGCATTCGAGGGGCGGCCTCACCAGTGCCCAGCACAGGGGCACCATCACCTCCCTGCTCCTGCTGGCCACACCGTTCCTGATACAAGCCAGGATGCCACTGGCCCTCTTGGCCACCTGGGCACCCTGCTGGCTCGTGTTCAGCGGCTGTTGACCAGTACCCCCAGGCCCTTTCCCGCTGGGCAGCTCCCAGCCGCTCCTCCCCACGCCTGCAGCGGTGCCTGGGGTTGCTGTGCCCCCAGGGCAGGACCCGGCCCTGAGCCTTGCTGACCCTCACCCCGGGGCCTGGGCCCATCGCCCCGGCCTGGCCAGGGCCCTCTGCAGAGCCTCCTGCCCCCCAGCAGATCAACGCTCCCGCCCAACTTGGTGTCACCTGCAAACTGGCTGAGGGTGCCCTCGATCTCCTCTCCTGAGGAGAGCCGTGCTGCCCCGCCTGCACCCCAAGGCAGACAAGGCAAGATTGCGGCCACACAGTGGCTTTACCGGCATGGCCCCCTGCTCCCGGCCGGGCACGGCCCTCGGGGTACGCTGCAGAGCGCTGACGGCAGCCCGGCGGGCAGAGGAGGGCGCAGAGCTGCTGCCAGCACCTTGCTCGCTCGGCTGCCGGGTAATGGCAGCTCTGCCAGGCGTAGGAGAGCTCCGTGCTCTCAGGAGGGCTGCTCCCTGCGGCTGAAACCTCCATACGAGAGCCTCTAGGAAGGGAGACAAGCATTGGCCTCAGTTAAATCCACCCCAAGTTCAAGTAACAGAGGGAGACGTTTCGTATGTGCATTTCAAGCACAGCAAGAGTAGAATTTTCAGTCCTGACGCTTGAGTCCAGTTTTCAACATGAGCTGAGCAAGTTCTTCTGAAAATGCCCAGCAGCCCCTAAGAATTGTATACAATCGGACATTTACAGTCACAGATCCCCTACTTACAGATCCAGAATAGGACAGTAGCAAATGGAACATATTTAAACTTCCCCTGCTAATTATGGCCCACTACTAATTAACAATAAACTCATTAGTCAAAGCAACTGCTATTTAGTTTCCAGTTTTTCAGGCTGCACAACTAGGCAATTAGAAGAACGTTAACCTACACTAGGACAACACAGGTAAAAATGCATCGTCACAGGCATTTCAGATGATGTTCATTTAAAAGAGAGAAAATGCAACATTTTTGGTCATTGTAATATTTCATTCAGGCAAGGTAAAACTTAAGAGGGGTGTGGAAGGCTTGGGTACATGCAGAACAGACGGAATTATCCCCAGGATTCACAAAACAGAATACGCTTGAGAAAATACTGCCCACTGGGTTTTTTTATTCCCTCTTAAACAATTCCTAATAGAAAAGGATTTTACACAAGAATACTCCTGTACAGAAATCCCTTGTATCTACCAATCTTGCTGGATATTCCAAATGGTTGCAAGAAAACGTCTCTTAATAAGCACAGGAACGGAAATCACCTTCTGCATCTATTAAAATTCTCACTTGGGAAAAAGTGGCATAAAAATTTAAACTAATATTGGAAATGAGATGTTTATTGTTCTTGGAGGATTATTCTTTGATCACAGGTAAGAAAGACAGAAATCTTTATATAAAAATGTCATTAAAATATCACAATATTGATAAATTCCTACAACACTGCAACTCTAATTTCACTTAATATAGGATTCTGCAATAACTATGTAACATCTGTCACTAGACTTACCTGCGATGTAACATTAAAAACATGTCTACGCGGTTGGTTTTGGTTTAGTTCTGAGGCAGACCTCAGCTCGCTCTTCCTGAAGTCCAAAGTGGTGGGAGGCCAAAGAGCTTTGATCTGAAAGCGCTGTGTTCTGTGCGGGGTTTGAGTGCACTGCCTTCAGATCAGAGCTAGCCACTATCCACATACCTTGGAGCATTGGTAAAGCCGGAACAGGTCTACCCATAAAAAAAAGTCAGATACGCAACGTCCTTCAAAAACGCACAGGTGTCAGAAAGCGTCACCCACTCTGATTTTCACCCCTAAATCAAGGTAAAGTATGCTCCTTATATGAGTCGCTACTTAAAGTGCTCTGTTGCCTATCTGCTGTTGTCTTGATCTGCTTCTGAGCAGTTGTCCAAGTAACAATGTTAACCCAGGCAAACACCGTTAGCTCTTCAAAGCACAACAAAAGCTCTGCGTGCCTGCTTTGCGCAGGCAGAGCAAAACGTGTACCTACCATTTACAATGTAGTTTTTCAATAATCTCATTCCTTCTATCAAATAAAAAAATCACAACCCGTATTATGTTCTCTAGCTACTGACAAGGTGGATTTAAGTGCCATCTGCACAGTTGGAATTATTACCTAAAGCTCATAAAGATAACACACGGGAGAGGAAATAAACAATCACAAGGGAGTACACATCATAAATACTTCATTGTTAAGCATCTGTACGCTGCAATTACTAAGACGGCGCAGCAATGCAAGCCTTTGCCATCAAGAGTATGTAATTTCAGAAAAATGCAGAGAAAACAGCCCACACATTTTGAAAGATAAAACAAACATACAAGGAAACACCTGAAAGAACAAATCAAAACCCATCCTTGTAGGGTAGTTTCATAATAGTCTCTGAAGTCAAGATTTGGAGATAAGGTTATTTTGTGACCTAAGCTTCACAGTCAGGCAGATCTTCTCTCCCCACCTCAAAAGATTCTTTGCTGATTGACAATAGTTCACGCAGCTCTTTGTTTTCAAGCTGCAAAATCAATATTTTTGCTGACATAGAAATGAGCTAATTCACAATTAAAGGACGATAATCTTTAAATAGCCCCACTCCTTCACAGCTAAATAAAACACTGATTTTATAACGTAAGCGTTAATACAGTGCTAGCAAGAAGAGAACCACATCATTTAAAGCTTGTCTTTTGCCCCGGCTTCATATATGTAATACAAACATCAAGAACTTGAAAATAAACAGATCATGTTCTGCATTTCCTGATCCCACCCCCAAATTTTTGATTGTTAGAAATCCTTGACACATACAAACGTAGAAAGTCAAGACTAAGTCTAGAGACTCCCAAAGCTTGATCTATCCTTAGCAATTGTAGCTGTTCTTACCTCCAACTGAGCTAGTTTCTCCTGAACTTTAAAGAACTGATCATCATCGACTTGAATAGCTTTTCTCATCACCTCTCCCATCTCACATATTCTGTCTATTTGACTTTCAATTTCCTGAAAGACATAAAAGTAGTATAGTCAATATGTTCAGGCAAAAGCAGCAGTAATACTTTATCCCTTCTAAATCAATTACTTTCATTATCTTGATTTTGGATTATTTTCCTCTTTTGAATGTTAACCCCTTCCTCCCAAGCACCTGCAATCCTTTCTAACTTGTATAATATTTACAGATGAAAACATGTACCTGATTGTCCATGATCTTGAGTCATCAATGAAAACAGTGAATAGAATTACATCAGTCAGCAAGACAAGGCACCCTTACTTACTAAGACAGAAATAATTTCAAGTGTGACAAGGACCGAGAGAACAGATTCAGGTTCATGCGAATATGATTAGTGTGCAGCAAATTTCATACTGCTTTATTAGAAAAGCCTGATTATGAATTTATAAGAACACCAAATATAAAAGCAAACGAGATTTCAAGACTAAGTAACAGTGTGAATTAAACAGCCTCATCTCAGAAGGAAGCCAAGCAAGGAAACTAAAATAAGTAAGACGAGAGCTTCCTGAGGCAGTTTTTACAGTCGGTCTAGATACAGCTCTAATCCTTTGAAAGATGCATTTTGTTGAAGCTCAGAAATGCACATATAACGAACACTGAAAAATTCCAACATGTAATGTGGCAACAGTTCCTGTTTGAAGAGCGTTCCATTTCAAAATACAGTATTTAGGGAGGAACTCAAATGTGCAAACACAAAAATGTCAGTAATGGGCAAGAAGTAGCAAGACAAGAATCTGGAAGCTTTTGAAGCGTTTTAACATAACATAAAAATATAAGCACTTTGGGGAACATCAGATAATGTTACAGGGTTGAGTTTCTTTTCTCTAAGTGTCAGTGGAAGATAAACGTATCACCAGAGCAGAGAATTCAGTTTTGAATTCCATTGTTCAGAAAATATGTAAACAAATTAGAGCATCTAGAAGAGAGCTGGAGTAACAAGAAAGACTTACATAATCTGGGAAGAAAGAATGGTGTTTTTTTCTAAACAGAAAGATGGTTAGAATAAGAATATAGGTTTTTGAAAGATATTAAAAGGTTGTTACTATTCTCCAAGTGGAGGGCAGGAAAAAACTCATGGACTTCATCTGAAGTACAGAAGATTTTGCCTAGATATTGAGATAGCCTAGGTACGTTCCATCAAAGGTTCCTCCGTTCCATCAAAGGTTCCTCCGGAGTCTCTTCAGCTTTGCATTTCCATGCCATTAAAATGCAGCAAAAGCAGTGCCAGAGAATAATGTTAGAAGTTTTGTTGAAATGTTAAGTCTCGATAAACAGAGCAGTTAAACCTAAGCAAGCACTGGAAGCAAGACATTGCTACACTACTTAACTTCAGATGACCTAAGCAACACAAAACAGAGAACTAAGAGTTGCTACATCAGTGCAGAGAGGTATGTGCAAAGAGTTAGGCTGGCTCCAATTCCAATTAAAAAACCACAAGACACGAGATGTCACTAGGTTGAATCAGCTTGCTGTTCTCTAATCACATCAAAATGCATTTTAACAACCTAACTTAATTCATAAGCCTTAAATAGAGTTAATGTTATTATATTGTTATTAGACACCTAAATGTAAAACAGGCAGCAGTTATCAGTAGCCACACCTTAGGGTTCTGAAGTCACTGCACCCAACATGGACAAAGGGACACTGTTAGGCCATGGCACAGAGTATCCGAATTTAAAAGCATTTGGGAGCAATGATTTCTTAATTTAACATACGGCAGCTCACAAGAGCTTTAGGACGTTCTTCTCCCTTTGTTACAATTACTGAACAGGAACAATAACAACTCTGATGGCTTGGATTTTACTGTAGAGAATCACGTGCATTAAGCTTAACCCAGGGAATTTACCACCTAGCGCACAAAGAACAAGCCTTCATCTGGGCCGTGAAAGGGCTATGCTTTTCAGTGTCATCTGTGATACCTGCTACAGCCTGTGTGCTGTAAAAGGAATAGAGAAAAAAATACCAGCAAAGAGAGACAAGAATTTCAGAAAATGTATTTTGGAGCACAGACCTTCCATGAATGGAAACAAAGGTTGTATGAAAGCAAGTAAGAGACAGGGAAGAAGGGTCTTGAGCCCTCTTCTGTCCCCATCCCATCTTACCAAGGAATTAGCCTGATGAACTTTCAAGACTGGCTCTGCATCTTCACCTTTTCTCCCTTGCAAAAGCTGTAACATCTGCTTTCTGTATTTGCTCATGATGAGCTCTAACGCATCTTGGTGCTCCTCCAGCGAGATCCACAGCTCTGCAAAATACAGTATGTCACTGCCACAAGCCACAAGCGCTTTTTCACAGCAATGGCAGCAGACGCCCAGGGGTACTCGGTACCGGCTGCTCGCTTGATTCGAGCCACCCCTCGACAGCGCGGCCCTGGGACCCCGGCCCGGGGCAGCTGGCTGCCCGCACCCCTCGGTTAGCCAAGAAGCCACCCTGAGGCCGGCAGCCACCCAGGCGGCCAGCGAGGCTGACAGGAGGCAGAAGAGCTCTCCCGGGTCCCATGGAGAAGCCCCCTCCCGCCGGGGCCACCGAGGGCGCAGGCACCCCCTGCACAGCCCCCCCGATCCCCCCCCCCGGCCCGCGGGGTCCCCCCGGCCGGCGGCTCACCCCTGTTCTCCTGCTGCAGGTCGCGGATCTGCGTGTTCTCCTGGGGCAGCAGCACATGCGGCCGCAGCCGAGGCGGCTCGGCCCGCTCCGCCGCGGGGCCCCGGCCCTGCGGAGACACGGCTGTCGGTCCGGCCGCCCCGCCGCCCGCCCTCCCGCCCGCCCGCCGCGCCCGCTCTCACCTTCTCGGCCCACGCCGCGCCCGCCTCTCTCATGGCGGCCACCCGCTGGTGCAGGACGGCCGACTGGTCGATGAGCGACTCGGCTGCCGTGTCGTGCTCCTTCAGCCGCTCCAGCAGCGTCTTCGCGTCCGTCAGGATCTTCTCGATGGTGCAGCTCATGGCGGGCGCCGAGGCGAGCAGCGCCGCTCACCGCCGCCGCGGGCCCATGCCCGGCGGCGCAGCCCCTCGCCGCCGCCGCCACCGGCCGCGGGCAGACGCCGCCGCCGCCGCCGCCGCGCGTGCGCAGGCGCGGGCCGGAGCGCGAGCGCCGCTCGGATGGCGCGCGGGGGCCAAGCGCCGCCTGAGCCACGGCCGCCAGAGGGCGCCCTCGCCGGAGAGCGCGCGGGAGAGCGCGCCCCCTGGCGGCGGGGGAGCGCGCCCCCGGCAGGCAGCGGCAGCGCCGTTTCACCGGGAAAATTCAAAGCCCTGGTGCCTTTTTTTTTTTTCTGTTTTGGCTGCTTTGGGCTGGAGGGGACACCGCGCTCCCTCGGGAAGCAGCACCGCAAAGCAATCCACATGGGGCCAACGTCTTCACCCTTCTAACGTGCGTTTATTCTTTACAGCCGCGCCCCGCACGCGGCTCCCAAGGATGCGCGTTCTCAGTCGTGACGGCCCACGAGTCTGCCGCGACACGGCCCTTCGAGGGGCAGCCCAGGTGGAAAGCCTCTGCCTCAGATGAACGCGCTCTGTGTGGTGCAGTCTGTTTGCAGAAGGGCATCTACCCTTGACCCAAGGGGGCTCTGGTTATCTTTTTAAATACTCCCTTAAACAGTCCGTGATAAATTCTGGGCTGAGGTCTGTTGAGCTGTCATCTTATCTAATATTCTTGTTTGTCCCTTTTAACAGTAAACATCCTCTACTCAAGTTAAAATAACAAGCTTTGTAATGCTGACTTGCTGCTTTGATATTTATTTGCTAACTAAAGCTACTGTTAGTGATCTGTGATGTCCTTGATGCTTTGCTTAACTTTGTGCCACAAAGATTTTTATTTAATATTACCAACTTCACTAATAATGTTTTCAACAATAATGTTTTAACAGGACTCCCTTTGACTTGAGTCATCTTTCAAGTTTAAATCCCCATTCAAACAGAGGCATAAGAAAAATCCAGGATGTTTTATCAAAGTTTCTTTATGATCCTGGAGATAATCAAGCCAAGTGCAGAACTGCTGAATAAGATCATTTTATTCATACAATCCAGAAGAGAGTAAGCAGCTGCACTTGGAGTATTTAATCAGAATCAGATTAATTAGTAAAGTATGAGATATATTTTGCAAATTTGGGAAAGGTAACGCTGCTTTATAGCAACTTGTGTGGAACTGAAGGTCTAGACCATGCTTTATCGCATATTTTAACTTCTGGTCCTTCCTTATTTTTCGTCTTATTAAAGAATACTAAAAAGTTAAGACAACTTGTTATCAGAATTCCTTTTTCATAATGGGTGATTCATTTTGGAAAAGTGGCAAATATTACTGTATTTACCATTCTGGTTATGGAACAAGTTGGCAAAAGATTGCCCTGAGACAGAGGTGACCCCCTCCTAAGTTGCAGTCAGCGCTCGGGTCCCCTGCTCCCCTGCCCGGCCCCACTGTTCCATCCCCAAGCGACCCCACCTCGGCCGCTCCGCGCCTGCGGTTGCTTCACTCTGCCCACACGCCCAACTCCGTGGCTGCCCTTAAAGCCTCTGCCAGCGCATCCACTTTTGCAGAGCCTTTGAGCAGCCACAGGGAGTAGGCCTGATGCAGCTACATGGAGTAGATGTGTACCAGATCAGCGTCTTCCCGGTTTTCACCTTATTCAACATAAGGAAGTTCTGTGAAATCAAACATTCAGTCTCTAAGGTTCCACTGAATTCAGCTCTATAGCGGGGAGGCACTCAGTGAGCCATTTAGAAATGCAGCACTGGAAACTCCGATTCACATCTGTAGGCAGTCAGCTAAAGGAACAACCTGCTTGTGCAGCGCCAAGGATCGTTACACCTCAGCAGAACCTGCACCGGGATTGTATGTATGAACCCCTGGCCTGTTCTCTTCCTTGTGTTTGTACTTATGATTTAATAGGCACTTTTCCCTGGCTTCAGAGATGACATCCTGGCCTTTCATGCCAAGTAGAGGCAAGCAAGGGAGAACAACGGCCAGCACTGCTCTATCAGACTTCCATTTCAGGCCCGGTGCAGTCCCTCTGTGGGATTCTGTCTGCCTGAAATAAAACTACAGAATGAGAAGAACACGGGAGTCCACGGAACTACCACCACACAGCGCTCAGTCTTGTGTTCTCACTCACGGATGTGGCTCGCCCCCTCTCCAGCAGATCTTTTGACACAGAATAATTTGTTCAACTTCCAAAGGACAGTAGAAGAAGCTAGCGTGGCGCCAGGACACAGATCGGATCCCAGTAGGACAAAGCTCCTTGATTTAAATGCTGGGAATGCTTGTCACCAAAACTTCTAGTATGTAGCAACAGAGCTTAAACAAATCAACGGATGAGCATTTTCTGAGTAGTGGTGTCTTATAATTCCTTTGGCTTATCACATCAATTCTGTGTAAACTGAAGAGAATGTATAAATTTGGCCTCTCAAACTTTTTAGTGTTTAACTTCAATTCGATTAAACACTTATGTATGTGTACAAAGTGAAAAATGAGGTTACAAGAGGTTAATGCTTTAATGCTTTTAATAACTCTTAACCACATGGCTGTATTTTGTCAAACAGAACATGGATTTGTTCTAGCAGGAAAAGTATACGCTAGATAGAAGCATATTGAGGCTCTCCAAAACACCAAAGCTGCTACAGAACCAAAACCATTTCTAGGCCATCTTTGAAAAATCATAAATAGTATTTCTGTGATGGAATAAATACATTGCATTTTTGAGTACAGCTGAGGAGGTTCTTGCTCACAGTAGGGAAATCAAAAAGGAAAGAAATCTAGACAGACCAAAAGCACAGAAGTAATTAAAGAGACTGGTGGCAGGCACGGCACAGAAGCCTGAGCACAACACGCTATCTGTAAAGCCGGGATGAGTTCAGGCATCGGCACTGAGGATGTTAAAACGATGTGCACCAGGTGATGCCCGTGACTTAGCCAGAAACGGGCAGCGGAGTAAATGAGGGATAAGAATGCACAGAGGAATTGACCGGTAGAAAATGGCAACATCTGTGACAGATTGAGTGGCATCTAAATGCTGGAAGTAGATAAAAGAATAAAGGGCAAATTTCCAGGACAATTCTTGGGTTTCAGGTAAAATCATGTTAACTATAAATGTGGTCAGCACAGTTTGAAAAATTTTGGCTGAGTCTCTGCAAGTGCAAGTCTCACATAGTAAAGCAGCAGACATTAGCTTTTCAAAGGCTGAATGTGCATTGCTCATTTCCACTGCAAGTCCTTCCTTGAGTGTCCCACAGCCAAATATTTCAGCAGCTACAGCTTGTTTAAAAAGCAAAACAGGCTTCTCTCTCACACCACACATCCCAACACTTTTTCACTGCTTGCTTTCGAAATTAAGTGATGGTGTTAACACAATCATCAGCTACTGTCACAATTTCACTGGTATTGCCCTCAACAGAATCTGAGGCACAGAGACTCACAGACCAGGAGGCCAAGTGAATCCTCTCTTGCCCTTCCCAGCCTATACTTCAAGGTGGATTACTGTTGCATAAAACAGAGTCATTCTGTGACAAAAGTTATTACCAAGAAACTCAGTCTTATTGTTCATCTTAATTATCCTGCTTTGATAAATCTTGAAGAGTCACCCATTGCACCACAGCATTTACATTTATGAGTCTAATATTCCTTTTACTATTAAAACAAATGTCCTTAAGATGGAATCCAGGCTGGAAAGAAGGGAAAACATTATCGTTGATAAATGGATATATCCAGCTATTTCAGTCTCTCAGCAGCAAGACTGTACTGCTGATAAAATGCTGACCAAGGGATTCCACAATAATTATTTTGTAATGCTTAATACAGAGTGTCAAGATATTCTGCTTTATGGAAATCAGGCCCAGGGCTTGGCTTCTCTTTGCTGTACCTACAAAGAAGTACAGTCATTTAAGAAGTGCTTAGAGTTACATTTACAAGTATTCTCTATGAACTATCAGTTCTGAGATCATTGCAGGAGACTGTAATCCAGCTTTAGTTGCTATCTTTACTTTCTTTCACATTGTGCCTTGCTGAATATCGATGCACTGGAGCATTTTATTGACAAATCTTGGTCTTCCTGCCATGGGGAAACACACAGATGTGGCACAGGGTATTGAAAGGTGAAGATGTAAAGATACCCATACATCTTGTTAGTGTTGAATAGATGGGCTTATTAGTACCTATTCTACCTTCAGGCAGTGGCACTGCCCTGCGTACCAAGCTTAAGAGAATGCACAGAAGGAACAGGAACATTTTGTAAGCTGTCTTGAGATTTTCAAGCAAGTTTTAATCAGTTTGGCTCCTTCATTAAAATTCAACATAAGTAAGTCAAGTGTTTAGCTCTTCAAGATTTGTGAAAAGCCTGTAAGCAAATACATAGTGAAACTAACCAACAACTTCATGATTAAGAAAAAAAATCAGTCTTAAAAAGACCAAAATTGTTTTTCCTCTCTGGTCTGATATAGTCTCCCATTATTTCATCCCATGAAAGCATTTAAGAACTTAATGAGAACTTTCATCTTCTCCTGAGTTATTTCTCTTCTAATTTGACTATGACAATTTGTCTGATACATTTGATGCAAAGCAGAAGAGTATTTATATAATCTAACACTAAACCCACTGAATGAACACATGCTCTACAATGCTTAATGGGACCTGTTCACCGTATAGATCCCCCTGCCACCCCTTTTGGGGGAATAGTTGAATAATTTCCTATCTGAACACTATATAAATTCAGGTTGAAAGGTGCTGCCTGATGAAATTTCCCTGGCTAGTCTCATTCTCATTCCTCTGCTGAAACATATGGTTTTGCTCTGTAAAGACTATTTTTCTTTAATTTTTGCAAATAACTGTACTGCTTTAAAAAGCTACATGTAGCAAAGATAAAAGTTTTGCAAACCAGTGCTCAAAGGAAATGACACACAAACCTTGTTGCTTGAAGCTACAAAAATGAGTACATGTTTAAAAGCTACAGAAGGGGGGAACTATTGGGTGAACTTGTAGTACAAGTAGCTTTTTTTTTTTAATGCTTTGTTTCATCATTAGAAGTATTACATTGGATCTTAAGCACTGCAGTCTGGCTGGGGCCCCATCCAACGGAGGCCATACATGTATGCAGAAAAAGAGAGTCCCTGACCTACTACACTCACATTCTTAAGTTTCAAGTGACCCAACCAAGGTTCTCTCCCTGCTGCAGGCAAAACAGGCAAATAATGACAACAAAACAAGCACATGTTTCTTAAAATTCTAGGTTAATCACATTTTAGGCAAATAACAACATAAACCCAACCAAGTAATCTTTGACAGACGATCCCATGCCTCTTCTGTTCTTTGCAACCTTCCTCGTACCTGATGCCTACACACAGTTTAGTACCTGGCCCACGCAGGCTTCCTTTGCCCGTCCTCAAGTTTTGCATCCAAATTGTTGGTGAATGTGCCGAATACAACAAGGGACAATTTCCTACTACTGTAGCTTCTGGACCTGATACTATCTTGGAACATGTGATCCAATAATCCAAACCACCACATACAACAGATACGCATCCTATTCAAATTAAATCTTTCTCTCTGGTGAGAGTCAGGAGTGCAAGATAACACCGATCTGCAAAAATGTTAGTCGTGAGGCTTTGTGCTGTTTCTCACCCAGGGCTGAGGTTCATCCATGCAATGCAGAAAATCCTAACAGTGCCAGAACCACTGCACCTTTTGAAGATTAATAAATAATCCAGAATAGAGGGTGAACAGAAAGCTTGCAGTTTTTTCCTGAGTTCCTTAACAAATTGTAAATGCAAGTGGCTCTCAGAACACAAAATTTTTGCCATGTATTTGTCTGCCAGTGTATTTTATGCCTCTAAACCATTTTATTTCTCTAAAACAAAAATAGGTAAAGATTAAGCTAGATCACTTTAATACATAAGCTGTATTTTTAATACTCAGCTTGCTTTAATATTGTTCCAAAGGGTTTACTAACAGGAGAGACTTAATCCTGTAATGAAATAATCTGTATTTCAATATAACCTTTAACTCACATATAACAACGATTACTGTAATTAGCAATTAGCTTTCCAAAGGCTCCCAATTGTTTAGTATTTGACTCTTGCTTTCATCATTTAATGATTTACAGTAATGAGCTGGAACATCAGGATTTTGTACTGAAATGGCCAAAATAGTTGTCCAGGCATCATTGCCCTCATGTGACAGATCTCAGATGTTTTCGTGAAAAGTTAGCCAAAAGCAATAGACAATGCCATCACTTCTGTTCCATTTTTACTGAAAAACAACAACAAAGTGACCGTAATGACTTGTAGTCAGAGTCTCAGTAGCTTTTGAAGGACTGTTACTTTGCTGAGATTCTGCCCTTTGTTTAAGTTTTGTTTGACAAATGCTTTATAAATGAGCAGAAGAGGTGGTTTATGTTTCATTAATGAGGCCGATAGTGGTTAATTACTGAAGTTACGTAAACAATCCAATACCAGATCAAGCCGAACGGGTCAGTTATGTAGAGAAGATCCAGCTGGAGTAGATATGATTTCCTTTAACTATTCAGATACCAAACAAGTTAGAGAGATCTAGAATCTCTAGTTCAGATGAACAAGGAATTCTGCTTAGCTTGAAAAAGCATTCTCTTAACAGGTATCGATCTAGGGAAGCTCTTTCTTGATCTGCAGTTTCAGCACTCATCAAATTCTTAGACCTCACGGCATAAACGCAGAGTTTCTATGTAGATTAGACTGCACAGAAGGTCACACTCTACACTAATGATGGAAATGAGGCTGCAAAAGCGGTGCAACGCAATGTGTTCAGGTCAGACCAATGTCATCAGCGTTTGTCTACGGCAAACATGTGTGTCCCTTATTCTCCACTTCAGTGGCACTTCTAGAGTTTGGCTTATGACAGGAGCTTGTTCAGCTAATATTTTCAGGCCGTAACTACGAGTAACATTTTGTTTACTCACCTCTAAAGCATGCTTGAAGTATATGATTATTTCCTTTGCCCATTAAAACAGCACTGGCCATGTTACTGATCAGAGACTTTTATCGGTGTTTCACAAAATTGACGAACGTAAGGAAAAATAACAGAAAACAGAGCTGGAAGAGATCTCAAAAGTCCTTTCTCCTCCTTTACAGATCAAAATAACTCAGAGAGAACAACTCGTAAGTTCTATCGGGTAGCCCAAACTGATCTTCAAAACATCCAGTGATGAAGATTGTACAGGCAACTTATTCCAGTGCTATTTTTACCACTGTAATTGCTTTCTCTAGTATCTAACTTAAATCCTCCTTACTCCTAAATAAGCTTTTTAGTTCTTGATTCTTTACAAGCATAGAAAACAGTTTATTTTCCTCTTCTTTGCAGCAGTTCTTATGCGACTCAAGTGGGCTCTCAGGTCTCCCGTTTTTATTGTCACACTAAGCTTTGAACAGGAGAAGCGATCTGTTAAAATAATGTAAATACATATATTTAACACAGACCAGTCACCTGGTCTGAATCACTACATGACTATGCAAAATATTTTTATTACCATAGCTATGAA
Source organism: Platalea leucorodia (assembly GCF_965183815.1). NCBI lineage: Eukaryota > Metazoa > Chordata > Aves > Pelecaniformes > Threskiornithidae > Platalea > Platalea leucorodia. The sequence continues at coordinate 4,993,324 of NC_138841.1, forward strand.
AATAGCATGTGGGTTGGAGTAAATGGTCACGGACTAATACTTAATGTGGCACTGCAGTTTACTTCTACTACAACTAAGTTTTAGGTTCTTATATACTTATTTTAGAAATTGAATTTACTCTGAATGCACTAGGTTTTATAACACTGAACAGAATGGGGATCAGATACCTTCTAAAAACCTGGGCTTCAGACTTAAGTTTCCCCAAAGTCAACAGGCTTTAAATACCCACGTCCCCTACGTACGTTTGAACAGCATACCAGCAAGGTATCTTCTATCAATCAGAAAAAGTACTCAAGAAAAGTCAGTACTATTTAAAAACTAAAAGCAATATTTCACAATCCTCTGCCTGTTTTTCCAGCTTTCATGAGAAAGGCTGAAAAGCTGGATGAAAAAGCCAATGGTATATGTGAAAGAGATGCTGCTATGAAAAAAATCTTAGTTCTAACAATTGTAAATTCTTCCTTTTTACCACTGAAGTTTTTTTGACATCTGAGTAAGTTGCTGCACAAGGCTGTTTTTACCAGGAAGAGAAATGCTGATCATAATTAAACTTACAAGATCATTGCCTCTACTGCACAATCTATGCATTCCAGCCCTCTGTCACCACACATCATCAATGCAGAGCATTTGAAAGCTCAAAAAATCCCACAAGATGCTCAAATAACATCTGTGAGTCAATCTTCTTGTTCTTGAAAGCCAGACTCAACCATTCCACCTCCAAAGACCAACAGATTCCTAAATGGTGCCACACTATATGGAAATAAATTGCATGCTCTTCCCTGGAGCCTATGGAATACATATGACTCTCCTTTGAAGGGTAATGTCAGTTTGCTGTGTATTGTGCCACAGATCCATGAAAACCTATTGTCCCTAAAGACTATTTTAAGTGACTTTGCAGTAAGATAACCAACAGGAAATTAGTTTTTCCCTTTGTCATCTAATTCCATGAAGTACACAACAGAACCATGTTTTCCTGAAGTAAATCGAGAATTGCTTTTACACAGAAGAAAAGTAACCTCCTTCTGGAGTTAGTATGTTTGCAACCTGCTGTGCATCAGGTTAGGGAGCAAGTGTAATGACAGGATACCTAACAAGAGAATGCCCTATCCAAAAGATCACATCTAGTATCTAGGAAATGATGAAAACCTTAAACTGTAATGATTAATTTATTAGACATCATTAATAATGGAAATACTTGGGTTTTTAAGAGTGAAATTTTGCAGAATTAGTGGCAACAAAAGTTGCTAACAACCATTTTCTGTCATGGGGGCAGGCGTGAGCCCTGTCTGTGCTGCAGCAACACAGGTGTGTCAGAATTAGAATAGGGAGAACAAGGTAAGGGGTTTGTGTTTGGAGGTACTGGCCTAATCAAGTGTTTCCAAATTCAATTCTTATGTCATGTAGATATCTCCAAATAATACTACTGCAATATTTTCTCTGCCCAGGAAGTGACCGTTATCCATTAACACTCACACATGTCAACGTTAAGCAATCAAAATGGGAGAATTTTAAATTCTACCAAGAAAGCAGAATATTTAGTAATTGGACAGGGAGAACTCTGGGAAACAGTGACGTGAGGGTCCTCATGGCCTCTGTCCCTGATGACCCAGTTATTATTTGATTTATGTGGACTTGCAGCTGCCCTTGCTTCGACCCCAGAAAAGGCTGTGTGGGAAGTTTGTGTCTCAGAGCCACAGCATTGCTCTGCGGAGTGTCTGGAGCCTAGTGTGTGCACAGAAACTGATAAATAGGGAAAAGGCCCAGTTTGCTCCAGCTGGACTCAGAGCTAGGATCAGCGCTACAGCGCAGCGGACTCAACTCTGGAAGCAAGAAACTCTCTGGAACTACCGTAAGTATTTCATTTACTTCTCCGAATGCTCTGGGATTATAAATTGTTGCTCCAGCCATAAATCAATTTGCCATGAGAAAATATTTCAGGCATTGGGCTTTTTTCTTCTTTTTCCTTTTTTTTTTCCCTTTCTTTTTAAACGTTTGACTAAATGAAAATAGAAACCATATACTTTTAAATTTTATATCCTACTGCCAAGAATTTGTTCCAACAGTACTTCATTTGACATACAGAGTGAAGTAAAATGACTTTTAAATTCAATTATTTGTTTCCCTTCCCCAAAGTACCTGGAAAACTCTAAGTTTCAAACAACCTCTAACCTCTTATTTTACAATGTATAAAAATTATAACTTTGAAATAATTATTCATAGGGTAACAATTCCAAAGGAAGATTTCAAGATAATTGCAACACAGCCCATTAGTGAAATAAGTCAATTCCTATTATGGTTATTATAGGACAAGGAAGGAACACATTTAATGAGAAGTGGGATTTCTTCAAACAGCAGCTTTGGGGAGCTTCTTGGCACATTAAAACCAGGAGAAACAGATAAAACCTTAATAATGGATATAAGCTGCATACAGGATCAATCAAGTGATCCTACAACTTCCCCTGCAAAATCATTCTTTAATTACAGTAATCAGTGATTACAGAATTGCTTGAGTCAAACGGAATATATCACTTGGCATCGCGCATAGTTCCACTGATTGTGCTCAGTTAAAATTTTTTTCAGTTTTCAGTTTAAATTTCACAAATTAAAAAATTAAGCTATACTTTCCAGAAGCAAAAAAAGTGATTAACACCGAGATTGAAATGTGCTATCTAGTTCCACTACATGACCATTAACATGCCACAAGGTACGTTAAATAAATGTTGAAGACCTTCAGTCTGAGTTCCTAAAATTCCCTGTAAACAAGAAATTTTCCTATGACTCAACTGTCAAAATATTTACAATAGCAGTTGAAGTACTGTCAATACATACCTCTTAAAGAGCTCCCTGGAGCCTCTTCTACAAGAAGTATGTTTTGCATCTTAATAAATTTAATAATATAAGTTGATGATGTTACTTTATGATATGGTATTTCATAGCAATAAAACTGATAAAAACACCATCTTTCACCATAAATAACAATAGACGGACAGCATGTCTTCTGGTCTGAATGCATACATTCTGTTAAGTGACTGGTTTGTCATTCCACTTTACTTTTATCAATTAATGGCTTTTCTTCTTTTTCTTTAATGGCTTCCATCTTTGATAAATTGAAAAGTCTTTCAGTTAGGACTAATAACTGAATGTTGCTGAATTTCTGTATTAGATGGATACCCATACCCTCGAATCAACATACATTCCAGTTTATATTGAATGTTATTAGTTCAGAAGACTGATTACTGTTAAAACTAAGCCTGTAAAAGTGCAACATTTTCAAATGTGCTTAAGCAGCCTAGAGTCTAGGTCACATCTTCTTCTGGAAAAAAAAAAAAAAAAATTAAATTCTCCCACTTGTAGAGGCTTTTAAAATTAAAAACACACAAACAAACACACCCCCCTGCAAATGACCAGGATTTCACATGTGAAAATACCCAGCAGAAACATCACCTCAGAAGTAACTGAGAAGAAGGAAAAGCAGGGAACAGCATGTGCCTTTATGCAGACATTTTCTTTCAAGTCAGCATGTCTGACTAAAGACTTTCATCCTAACTGTTACTGCTTGTGATACTACAAAACAAGTTATTAAAAAATTCATCTTTTGTTTTCAGTGATTTCCACTTTTTAGGCTAAAGACTTTTATGCATCATCTCTGGGAATATATTTCTTTTTTTTTGCTTCCTTTTTAAAGCACTTACACAAAACGTATGGCTATATTTTGAGTACACAGAAAATGGGCACAAAATTTTTTGGTTTGGGAATGGCATGACTATAACTGCCCCAAACACCCAAAGCTTTTACTCCAATCTTATTTCAACTTGTCCAAGTGATTATGTTTTGAAAATGACAACTGGGCATGTATGCTACCTTCTGTCAAGGATTCCACAGCTTCACAGTGTGTAGCTAAGCTCTGTGTGCACGCAGAATTTACTTGCCTGCACGGCAAAGGGTTAATGAGTGTATGTGTGGGCTGAAGAAGTGTCCTTTAGGTCATGGTTCACTCCCAGTGAGGTGTGAGAGATTAGGGATGGCTACTGAACTTCTGAGAGACCAGCATATAATGCATCACGAATTTCAGCAACTCCTGAAGTCCGGAGGAGGCTTCCCTACTGAAGCTGACTGACTCATATATAAAGAGTGAAGGAAAGGTTGTAACACATGACTATGACATCTTATAAATAATCAAAACTTTCCTGTCCTAGAAAATTAAGTTCCTTCCTTACATATCTTTTCTGTTCTTTATATTTTTTGTTTTAAAAAGCGCAATGCTATTTTAGATCGGAAGAACAAGCTTGTTAACGCTACTTCTCAAGTGTCAGAAAATGAAACAGTTAACATTCATGCACAGGCATGACCATTAAGTCTCATTTCAAGACAGTATAGCATTCCTCAAATAACCACTGGATTTACTACTAATACTGTTATAACATTCTCTTAAATTAAGAGCTTCAATTTACAAAGTCTCATTCTAAGCCGGGAATTCTGTGGTTGCAACTGAAAACTTATTAGCCATAAAAATCGGTAAGAGGGGCTAAATCCTCAAATCCATTCTCATACAATACCTAAATGGAGGAAACTTTACCTAATGAAAGTCTGCTTCCAGGATTTAGAATGTTTAATCAAACAACCACCTTGCATTTGGTGATATGTTCTTCATACTCCCAGTATAATATTTTTGTCAGACTGGATCAGTGTAATTTTATTTTAGCTTCTATTCTTTTATTATTTTTATTTAAAGAAACTACCGGAATCCAGAAACACATTTCTTCAGCAAATACACATTTTTGGGGAAAAATGTAGACTTTGCCCAGGCCAAATTGATCTAACTGATAAGGACCTCATGATTCAGTGAGTCACTTCTCTTTCAAACAAATATTTACTAGCAGAGATAACAAAAAAATCAGCATTCCAGCCTCACTGCATCTTTTCACCTTCTGCTGACAACACAGAGAAAGTGTTCGGTTCCAGAGATATGTCCAGTTTTGGGGGAAGGGATGCCTGTCTTTCAAGACATGACTTCAATTCAGATTCCTTGAAATGATATATTCATTTTCTCAGCTGTAGTTAGGTATAGGTATTGCACAAAACCCAACATGCGAGTCTTTCAAGGGAGATCTGTAAACCCAACTTGCTGTAAATTCTCCAAGAGGCATATACAGAGAATCCTGTTGCACACATAGGAGTTTGATTTTTCTATACTTTCCAAATACTTACTTGCCTTTTTCATCTTTTCTGTCTTTCCCGTCTGCTCAGGGAAAGCCTATGAACAGTTCCCTGGCAAACTGTCTTGTAAAGCCCTTACTCAATGGGCATCAGATACAACATACTTTTAACCATTGACACTCTCATACATTCCCCACATGCAGAGGGACAAGGGGGAAAGGAAAATTTTTCCTACTTACTTCTCTAACGGCCACTCCATTTCCACTCAATTGCTAAGCAATACCAGAGATTGTCTATACGCATATGTAAACGTAAACCCAGCTGATGCTAGTGTCCATAAGAATTATGGACATATAAGAATTTTTAGAACACACTTTTTCAGAACCTCTCTATAAAGTGAAATTACTGAAAAATAAGGTAAGTTTTGAACTCAAAGCACAATAGCTATTCTGCACCAACTGTGTCACTGTGAGCTCTCAGTACACTTTGTTATGGTGAACATCAAAGCACCCAACCAGGAGCCCGAGCTCCTTCAATAATCAAGGGACAGAGAAAAGCTCTCCAGAGGGCAATACATCCTATAGGAGACTGAGGTTTTTGGTCTTCACAGGATGCTTTGTACTCTTAAAGGAATACAGGCTCTTAAATTTGGAACCTAATGTAAATTAGGCAGCGCTTAAGTGGGGCAAAGCTGACTTTTACTGCATAGAAGAGTATTTATGTGGGGAAGAAGAGGTATTCTGTGCTGGCCTTTCCAGGATATTTTCCTATATTTACTTGCTTCAAATTTGCATAAAAAGTGAATGAAGCAAATTCACTAAAAGCCCATCTTTGTGCAGAAACAGAACATCCACCACATCCACGTTAGTGCAAATACCCTAACTCATTCTGAAAGTAAGTTTTTTCTATCCAGTGAAGCTCCTTTTAATCTCTTTCTAAACTAGAGAACCTACCAATGATTAGTCTGATTCCCCCAATAGTTTCGTGTAAAATTAGGAGCAAAACAGTTCTAAATATAACTTGGAAATTTAGGAATGGACTCTATCCTGAATCCATACTATTAGGACAATCAAATGTTTTGCAACCTCACTGAAAGTATTACGTGACTTCACACATACCACTGATTTTCTTATGATCTGCAAACTGTTTCATATTCTGGAGTTTTCTGGTCTTAGCTCTGTAGCTAAACCTACCCAGCAATTCCTTCTCACGTGATGTTTCTCTTAATTTTCCATCTCTCTAGGTTGGCTTCTTAAAAGTCTATCACGTAGCAAAGTGAATGAAACAGTGCAGCTGGGAGCAGAATATGGCAAACACATTTGTCACTGTACCTGATGGGTATTGTCTTCCTGAGCCCATACAGTATTATGGTGAGTGAAGCAAAATTTTTATATTATGGAAAAGCAGTAGAGTAAAATGAACATCTGTGGAAATTCCCATTATTTTCTTCATTTTAGTTTATCTTTACAAGCTCTTAGAAGCTACATATTTGACTATCAAGCCCATACTGAAAGTGTATTGCAATATACTAGCATGTGCTTAACAGATTTTCGTACACAATGTGATTATGCTGACTGATCATTTCTTATAAACATTACTGGTGCTGTCTCCCTTTCACTTGCATGAAGAAGACACAGGTTTTATTACAGTACTCCAGATACATTAAAAATACATAATGATTATTCTATATCTTATAGAACTATAATTGCAATAACTAATTTGATTCTGTATGAGTAAAAGCAGTACCCAAAGACCATTAAAAAGACCTCCAAACTGCTTAAAAAAAAACAAACAAAAAAAACCAACACTTTCCAATTTGTTTTTACAGAGATTTGAACAATCCCAAGGAAGAACAAAACATGATGCATATTGCACAAGCCTTCCTCAGTACAGCTGTGTACATTTAAAGGGGGTTGGATAAAATTAAAACTCTACAGACAGAAAGGCAGGAAGAAGCTCTCTTCATAATTCTGTATATAAATTTGGATAAAATGAAATTTCTTAACTCTGAACGATTTTATGTGGAAAAATACTAAATAAAACAAGCCTCTGCTTTTTACTCTACTAAATTTCAACTTGAAGACTCCTGTCACAGTAATTTTTACCACTCTATAATTTCTGGACCATCTTTCTCAGACTCTTGTTGTGCGACATTTTCAAAATTATGCCTGACATATGTATCAATAACAAACATTTCACTCTAACAAATTTGCTTACTTATGGGAAAATATTCTTCTGTAATGTGGACAACTAATAAAAACAACCTTTAAGTGTAAAATCAAAAGGTAGCCATATCATCAGTTGGCAAGTAATATTCAATTACGTACTAAAAAGAATCCAGTGGCACCCACATGACATTGCCCAAACTGTTACCAAGCCATTATCACTACATCTAAGATTTTACTTAAAAATATCACAGGCAGCACATTTAAAAAGAAGGTATCAGACTGCCCTTCTGAAAATGTGTTCCTCTAATATTTATGATTAAATATTTAATCTATAAAACATTTTAAAACTTTCAAGTAGCTGATGTCAAGGTATTCTTCAGGTTTTTATTTCATTTTCAACCTCTTCTGTATCTAGATGTTTTACCGGAGCACATCAACTATCAGCTGCAAGACACCGATTTTCAGACTGCGCCTTACTGCCAATACTCAACAGTTCAAATTCCTCCTCCAGTATTACAGTCACAACCTTCTCAGTCCCAATACAGCACATATGGCCTGGACTCTCAGTACAGCGACGGGCAGTGTATCATCAGCAACTGTGAATTAAGCAAACCCCCTTTCATGGCTCCCCACATTGACGACGGTGGGTACCAAGGACTGAAACGGCCAAGATTAAACCACTCCTCTTTGAGACTGAAGGGACAGGAGGAGCTGTGTGTTGTGTGTGGTGACAAGGCCTCAGGCTATCACTACAATGCACTTACCTGCGAAGGCTGTAAAGGTAAGAGAACAGGCTGATCCGTATCTTACCCAGGACCATGGCCCTATACTGCTAAACATAATGTTCCACATCTGTGATTTAAGCAAACAGATTTCCCTATTTTTTAAGTTGACGTTTCTACAGAGGATTGTAATTTATCTAAGGAGCCCCTTATCTGACACGCTTACTCCAGATCCACATTTCTATAGCATTTTTTGAAGAAATGCTTTCACAGCGTGTATTTAATATGAGCATTTCATGCAACTGATTTTTGCATTGATTATTCACTAGAATAGTATCATGTTTAAGCAGGTGCTGATTTTCTCAAGGCCAGTTATTATAGATTTACTTCAGTGTTATTAATTTTACTTATTATTAAAATTAAACACAACCAAGTAATAATTACTTGCTACTTATATTTTAACTTGCCATATGGGAGCTGTCTTAATCAGGTAAGGAAAACAGCAATTAATATTAGTCAGAGCGAACAAGACATAACTATGTTGTTAAAAAGCAAATTTAAAATCAAGGTAATGTTCCATTGTAAAAAAAAAAAAACAACAAACAAACTAAAAAACCAAAAAGATCTTTAAATCATTATGAAATAAAGCTCCTTAGATTCCTTCAGTCATAACCTGATCCTTGTCTGTAGGCTTCTTTCGACGTAGCATAACCAAAAATGCAGTATATCGATGCAAGAATGGTGGTCATTGTGAAATGGACATGTACATGCGAAGGAAGTGTCAGGAATGTCGCTTGAAGAAGTGTAAAGCTGTGGGAATGCTAGCAGAATGTAAGTGCTCCTTCCATGCTGGCTACTTTACTAATCAACTCAGATAAAACCTTTTCCAAAGTCAATCCCTTCTCCTCATTAGAGCTGAATGGTATTGGTGTGAACTTCATTTAGCTGTAGGAAAATTTAACTTTGGAGTCTGTAGCACTTGTAGGATCTTCATCTGCAGAAACCACCAATGCTTGGGAAGTATCTCTTGAAGTTAAGAGGACTGCTGTTCAGAGACATTACAAGAAAAAAAAGAAAGTACTAACAAGAGACAGCTAAATATCCTGAACTTTGACAGGACAGCAGTAAGCATATCAGATGTGCTTTTGTATTTGGGGGGGGAAATAAAAAAAAGCACAATAGTTTTTCATGAAAAATTCTCATGCTTGCATGTCACAGAGCCACAAGCAAGATAACATAAGAAGACTGCAAACACTCAGGCCTTTGGTGGATACTGAACACTAACTCGCCTACTGCATAACACATTGCCATATTGTCTAGGAAGCATAGCTCCTTATAGGTGACGGCTCCTATGATGCAAGACTCATGTTATCTATAATCATAAAAGTGATTCTTTCAAATTGTAATTATTTGAAAATATATGTATTGATACACACTTCCATGCCTGGCAGGTTTGCTGACTGAAGTACAATGCAAGTCAAAGCGACTAAGGAAGAATTTCAAACAGAAGAGCAGTTTTCTTTGCAACATAAAACTGGAAGATGAGGGACTGAATAGCAAGCATGTATCATCTACAACAAGATCTGGAAAAGTGGGATATTCTTCTATTTAAAATATCTCTTTTTATCATTTATTTTTGCCCCAAGTCATTGTCACTTGATTGGCTTATTTTTTTAACAGATCCCAGAGAAGATGGAACTTACTCCAGGGGAACATCAGCTTCTTGACCACATTGTAGCAGCACACCAAAAATACACAATTCCCCTTGAGGAAGCAAAGAAGTTTGTACGTATACAGAACAATCAGCCTGCATTGCTAAGTTGTTATTATCCTGAGCACTGTATCTTGGTTATATCAGATGTCTAAACACTCTTTCATGCAGCTACAAGAAACTGCAAGTCCTGAGGAAAGTTTTCTCCGTCTCTCTGAGACAGCAGTTGTCCATGTACAAGTGTTAGTGGATTTCACAAAAAGACTTCCAGGTAAGTTCCTTCCGTTGGGAAATATTACAGAATAGTGTGACTTTTTTTTTTAAGAGGCAGAAACTTTTTGTATTAAGAGGCATGAATCCGAGATAAATACAGGCTTTAAGAAAACTCATTCTACTGACTATTTTATCTTCCAACTCTAACTATCAGGGTTACCATTTACTTGTCATGAGGACAAGTTAGAAGCATTCACTTCAAAAGCTTGCTATGATTAGATTTCTTTTCCATTTCTGACATGAAGTAGAGATATCTCCTGAAAGTACACGGACTTTAAAATACCATCTTGAGTGAATTACTATTTTAACACATTCGCTGAAATCCAGTTCAGTTTGCAATTTATTACAGTCAAAGAAAAAAACAGATGTTCCTTCAAAGGAAAAGGCAGCACAGAAGGGACTAACCTGGTGCTTCTATTCATATTTTCCTTTAATAAAGAACAAGGGAACATGCAACTAAATTCACTACTTTTCAATGTAAAGTTGACAAAATAACATTTGACAGGGAGGCTGATCATTTTTTCATTACTCTTTAAGTTGTAAAACTTATTGACAGAAGTCAATCAACATGTCTAAAGCAGGTATTTGATGTAATTTAGCACTACTGTGGAACAGATCTGAAAGAATGGATGAGCTGTTTGTTTTCTTACGTTACATATCCGGCTTTGATCAGGATTAAGAAAAGAATCAATAAAGTTCCTTTGCTCTTGAATTATAAATGCAGATAATGAGTTTGTCAAAAGATGAACACAATTTTTAAAAAGATCAGGTATCAATGAATAAGGGGAATATCAATAGTCACTAAGCAATGTAGCACATTTATAAGGTATTAGGCCATGTGATATAAATCAGATATTAAGAAGACATTTTTTATAAAGTCTTGCTTTGTCCCAATATTTTTATTTGTATCCTCCTGTGAATCGTCTAACACTGGACACTGACAACTGCACTTTTTTTTTTTTTGGTCTAACTTGCAAACTAGCAAGAAAGATCCCAATAATCTTTGGTATATGGGATTAAAAGCCATCTTTTAACTATGGCTCCTCTTTTCCAGTAAAGGCATTTATTAATTCTTTACTGGAAAGGAAAATCATACTGGAAATCATTTTATCAACTCATGTTAGGGGCTTAAAGGCAGGCACAGCCTTCCTTGATTCTTAACATGTATCTGTCTCTGCAGGATTTGAAAGTTTAGCTAGTGAAGATCAGATCGCGCTGCTAAAAGGGTCAACAGTTGAGGCAATGTTTTTGCGTTCAGCCCAAATATATAACCAGAGAATCAGTGAATGCCAACCATCAACAAGTGAAAGTAAGTTTGACTAACAAGCTTTCTATGAACACCAGTAGGAGGTTCTGCCATTTTGAAACAACTTCCATTCATTTTAATTCACTTAATCTCAAATAATTTCCTATTCAAGCATAGTGGTACTTTGAATGGTACTGGTAATGCCCACAGACCTTCTATAGGCTTTTTTTTCAAAGAGCATACAAAAAAAAAAAAATTAGTTGGATCTCTGTTTTCCTCCCATTGGTTCCAAACAAAGTGCAACATTTTTGAGTGTTTGCACAAATTGTGGGGTGGACAGATAATATTAGCTACATTAATGACATATTAGATATTCTATCAAGTTTAACACAAGAGACATTGACCAACAACAATGCAACAAATGAACTTGGTGCTGGATGCCAAAAAGGACATTTTTTTCTACCTGCATGGGTCTGGGACAAATTCACTCATTTTCAGGTATTTATCTGCAAAGCAGATGCAGACAAATACTTAAAGGCACATTAAGCTTGGCTAGGAACTGTTATCTCTCTTGTTCCAGGTCATGTAAGACTTTCTGATCATGGGACATGTTGTCACATTCAAAACCTTGACAAAACCAACATTTATTCCATGGAAATGTCTCACAATGAAGAGAGTCCAACTTCCACTACTACCACAGGTAATGGAGGTCTCAGAATCAAAATACTTGGGAGTCTTTTGCTTTGCTGGCCTCATTCTTAAATCACGCTGAGCAACACTGTTGGTGTGGCCACTGCTGATTCCCCTCTCCCTCTCCCCTCCCTCGAGCTGCTTTGTTACATGCACAGGCATTACATCGAATCGTTTAGGTTGGAAAACACTTTAAGATCAAGTCCAACTGTTAACCTAACACTGCCAAGTCCACCACTAAACCATGTCCCTAAGCACTCTACTCGTCTTTTAAATACCTACACGTCCCTACACATCTTTTAAATACCTCCAGGGATGGGGACTCAGCCCCTGCCCTGGGCAGCCTGTGCCAGGGCCTGACAACCCTTTCAGTGAAGAAATTTTTCCTAATATCCAACCTAAACCTGCCCTGGCGCAGCTTGAGGCCGTTCCCTCTTGTCCTGTAGCTTGTTACTTGGGAGAAAAGACCGACCCCCACCTGGCTGCAGCTTCATTGAAGGAAGAGGTGGCGTTGATGCTTGCTTATATCCTCGGAAAAAGCCTCAAGCTATATAGAATCATAGAATCGTCAAGGTTGGAAATGACCCTTAAGATCATCGAGTCCAACCGTTAACCTATCACTGCCAAGTCCATCTATACCATGTCTTCGAGCACCGTATCCATCCGTTCTTTAAATACCTCCAGGGATGGAGACTCAACCACTTCCCTGGGCAGCCTGTGCCAGTGCTTGACCACCCTTTCGGTGAAGAAGTTTTTCCTAATATCCAACCCAAACCTGCCCTGGCGCAGCTTGAGGCCGTTTCCTCTCATCGTATCACTCGTTACTGGGGAGAAGAGACCGACCCCCACCTCGCTACATATATATCAAAAGCTCCACAGTACAACTCCAATACAACTTTTGTTACTACTTTAGAAATGAACATGGTTTTCACGAAGTTTCTAACTATTTAATGCAATGGAACAGCCTGAAGCCTTAAAAGATTAGGACAAAGACGATTCATAATAGCAGTGCCTGTGTCTGCACTGAAATAACATTCTGATTATTTTCTTTCATTTTTAAGGTATAACCGAGGAGTTTATTACCGCACTGTTTTACTTCTACAGAAGCATGGGGGAACTGAAAGTGACTGAGACCGAATACGCCCTGCTGGTAGCAACGACTGTGTTTTTTTCAGGTAAACTGGGAGGCGGCTACCTGTTAGGCGTGTTACGACCAGCTTTCCACTTGCCCCAGGCGCTGCCCGCCTCCGCCCGGCGGCCCCGGGCGCTCCCGCCGTCCCCTCGCCCGCCCGGCGGCCCCGGCTGCTCCCGCCGCGCCCCTGCCCGCCGCCCCCCGGGTGCTCCCGCCGCCCCGCCGCGCCCCTGCCCAGCGGCCCCGGGTGCTCCCGCCGCTCCCCCGCCCGCTAACCGCGCTCTCCCCCAGACCGCCCGCTCCTGAGGAACAAGCGGCACGTAGAAGAGCTGCAGGAGCCGCTCCTAGGCATCCTCTACAAGTACTCCAAGATCCATCACCCCGAGGACCCCCAGCATTTCGCCCGCCTAATCGGGCGCCTGACGGAACTGCGCACCCTCAACCACACCCACGCCGAGGTGCTGGTGACATGGAGGACGAAGGACCCCCGGCTGACCTCCCTGCTCTGCGAGATCTGGGACCTGCACTAGGCGACGCCATCGCAGAACCGCGCTCTCCTCAGTGTCGCTGCTCCGCCGCCTCGCTCTCCCGCCTCGATCGCGCGCTTTCGCTTCCCGCCTTTTTGTCCTCCCTCAGCAGCCGGCCAGGTCGGGGCGTCAGCGTGTCCGTCATGAGGTGCTGGCTCTGAGACCTGCCCTTTTCTCCGAGGCCATGGAAAAAGAAAAACCGTTTAAATTGTTCGTACCGCCGCGCCTGAGCGGTGGTCAGGTATCTGCAGTCAAACCCCAGACGAGCACTCGGGCAACGCGGCTGTGTCAGGTAAACGGTGCTGCTGCCGGCCTTGCGTTGTGTGGCGATGGAGGCGACGGCTGACGAGCGGGCGGCGGGGCGAGAGCGGTGGAAGGGTGCAGGGGCCCTTCCAGGGGGACGCGGGAGGCAGCGGTGCTCCCGGGTGGTCCCCAAGCAAAGTCCTGAACCTCCGTCCTGGAAAGCACACGCATACGCAGGCGTGAAAGCCTGTGCGCTGAACTCATTTTTCTGCAAACTGTTAAGATTGGTTCTGGGGGGGGGAACATCTTAAGTTTTAATTTCAAAGACTTTTACATTTTTTCTGTCAAAGCCGAATAGAATAATTTTCTCCAGCATCTGCTATGTATTTTAACTGTACACCACCGATGATAAATACATGTTTGATGTGGGTAATTCAGAACAGTAAGTGGGAAGTACACCACTTGGATACCCTCACTGGCTTTGATTTATTGGTCCCACCAGATCAAGTGTGCAGTGGAAATATTCTGTCGCTACGCTCCAAGTTATGTGAATTCAACAAGATACTCTTTCATCCTTATGAAATATGTTTAGATTCAAATGTGGTGTTCTGACAGGAGATGGGTTACACTATTTACGAGACAAATGTCTGTGACTTTTAAAAACCTTGTAAAATGAAATGTTCATGCTAATGCATAATCAGATGTGTTTCAGAAGTACTCTTGGGAATAAAGCAAAAAAGTATCAAATACTGGACTTGGAAAAAAATCATTTTGGTTAATGAGTCCCTTACCATGCAACTGTGTACAGGCGTGCAATAGCTAATAAGTTCTTGTCATCAAAAGCTTCCACTTTGGCTACAGTGTAGTCTCTAAAGCAAACTACAAAAGACCAGCAGTTTGAAAAGCCAATGTGAAGTAAGAAGCAAGTAGGAGAGTTCCAAAGCCATTACCAGTACCTTGGGCTTTGAAAATTGTAGGTAGTTGATTTATTAATGGAAAATTCTATTTTCACATTAGCTGTACTTTTTTTCTGGGTTTTATAATCCTTCTTTACAAATCTGCCTATAAGAAACTAATTTTTAAATTTGTGCAGGGTTTTAACAAATGCCCAGATGATGATTTTAATTTGCCATTTGTAATGATGAGTACACCGAACTGTGGTGAAATCACTGATTCAGGTAAGACTAAAATAAGCATTTACCTTGCACATTCTTTTAAAATTTTTTAATATTGTCGACATTTTTCATGAGTAGTTTAACAATTTCATAGCTGTAACCCTGTTAAGTACAGTTCCACTGTTATTTTTTTAGAAATACATTGATCAAAAATCTCTTCATATTTCAGATGCGATTTCACAGCAAGTAAAACTTTGCTCTGAGGTAGATGAAGAGGTCAGCTAAGTATAAACTTTGCATATCTAATTTCTTAGAGCCTCTTAATTTGTTCCCAAAACAGTGCCTAAAGCACTATTCAGTAGATACTTCAGGGCTAAAGGAAGTAGTCAAAGGGAAATAATAATTTTCTGTCTCCTGTTTAAAGCTGAATCTCTTAGAGGAGGTATTTGTGATTCAGTGAACATGCCTGGAGATAAACCTTTAAATATTAAGGTGATTTCCAGGTTGTTTTGATTTTTTATTTTTTTTTTTTTAAAGAAAAGTGCCTGGGGAGTCTGGGAGTTTTAATCGGATTAAGATTTAGGCACTTAAATATTTTTGTGAAACTGGTTCTGAATAGTCTGTTTAAAGGCAGAAGGATTGAAGTCAGAGTATTCTTTGGAAAATCGAAGCAGAGTATCCCAATTGCCTTGTCTGGCTTTATTTTATCTATGAAACAGTGAATTTAGTGGAGTGGTTTCCTCAAGCATTTGATTCTTCTCATAGCATCTTTGCCAACATTTTTCTGCTTTAGTATAGCTCAGTAAAGCTAATTTTTTTGCAGTAGCTTCCTGTGCTTCCTGGATATGAAATGCTGTTTGCTGCAACAAAATGGAACATATTTCTTGCAGTCCTCATAACGATTTTCATATCCATGAGGACTAAACTTCTTTTAGCCCTAGCAGCTATTAAAGTACAGTCAGGACTGTAATAACGTCATGATGCAGCCAAAACAAGGATAGCGTTAGGTGACATCATACTGCAGAACTGCCCTGTGGCCTACTGTACTGCTCTTACCTGCCTAAACCACTGATCAAGCGCTGCTTGTACAGCACTTTAAAGATGTTCTAAGAGCGCAAGGTTGGTTGGGTTTTCTTCCTGCTTTGTGTGTGAGTTAATTGCAAAAACACATCACAGGTAGCCTTGGACAAGATCTCTGAAGCTGCTTTTGCTTAACTCAGCAGTATCTGTCACAATAAGAGGAGGGAAATGGTGTGAAGGACCTAACGGAAGGCATCTTGGCTCTACCGATAATTCTAGCAAAGTTTCTATTGACTTGAGTGCAGTTATCCATATCTTCAAGGCTATCTATGTAGCAATGTCGCTATATCTGAAGGCAGTGGGATATTTTTCACTTGTGCTTGTGTCTCTTGTTCTGTAATGTCTGTTGATACATATACAGTGGATGCACAAAGATTTAAACTTTGGTTCCTGATCGTATATAAGCTTGTGTCACCATCTGTGGAAAAAAATTTACTCTTGTGATATTTCTAAGAGATAAATATGTATCTAAAACATTATTAATTAAATAGCATTTGAGATTAAATTGTGGAACCTGTTTTAATAGAATATAGAAACAATGAACGAATTGTATTCAAAACTCTACAAAGAGGCTGAGAAGATCAAGCGGTGGAAACTAAGTGTGGAATCAGAACTAAAGCAGAAAGAAAGAAAACTGCAAGAAAATAGAAAGATTATTGAAGCACAGCGTAAAGCCATTCAAGAATTGCAGGCCAGTATTGTACAATATACATTGAATATGTAAAGTAAAGTTCTTCCTGATTTAGTATGAAAATATTATTAATACAATTAAATATTAAAGAATGTTGCAGAGGTTGAAGAAATTTTGAACTGTTAATGTGATGACTTCAAAGAAGTCATTTGGCTAGATACCAGTGACCCATGGCTCTTCTGTTACTAAAGGAAAAAGTAACATTTTGTTTTTTCAAAACAGTTTTCCTCTTTTTAACAATGCGCGTTCCATCCTTGTATTATTTACATGCACATCATACTGTGGGTATGCAGAAGCCTGTTCAAGACTGAAAAAGCTTTCATCCTCCTGGTATGTGTAAAGTATTGAAAAATGCTCGTGCATATTTCTGTGTTCAACACATACAGGAAGTAGTGCACTCTGCTTTATCCCAGTTTCTTATCTCGCTGGTAGTGATGGACAGCTTTGTGACTGAAGTACATATTTTGAACAATTTATTGGTCCTTCTTTTTGTTGTTCTTTGTTTGTTTGCATTGGCAACCTGGGTCATCTCTGATTGTTTGACTCTTGCCTTGAGAAAATGGTTATTCTGAGAAGGGATGTGCACATGTAGTGTGTGAATGTATGTATGAATAACATACCTGTAAGTGTTTCAGTTGCTGGTAAATTATTGTTTATTATTACGTCTTTCACGCAAACTGTAACAAAAGATGGCTCAGCATGTAATATCAGATAAAACAGATTTCTGTCTTCTGATGCAGAAAATTACTTTTTCAAGTGAGATTTGAGAAGTGAAAGTATATTTCTAGTATATTTTTCAATAATAATGTGTTTTTGTATTTGTTCCCTATAAAATTAGTTTGAAAATGAAAAAATAAGTTTAAAACTGGAAGATGAGATATGTGAAAATAAAGATCTCTTAAAAGAGTAAGTAATACAGCCAAATGTATTTTTGTGAAAATAATTAGTTTCGTGCTGAGAAGTGTATTAGTATGGGAAGTTACCTACAGCTGCTAAATTGTAAAGGCCATCAGGGCGTTTACATTGTTACTACTTAGGTATGCAAAGTACCATCCATTCCTGTGACAACATATTATGGTATTTTTTCCCTCTTTTAGAAACAGCGCTTCAAGGCATCTGTGTGATCTGCTCAAGGAAACCTGCACTCACTTCACAGAGAAGTCCACCAAATGTAAATGCTATTTACATTTTGATTTATGAACGTAAATGTACTTCTAGCTTTCTCTAAATTCACGAAGGAAAAAAGCTATCGTTCTCTTCCAAATACGTTCTCTGGTTGAGATAAACTGTGTGTGGCTCTGCATCAGAGTGAAATTAGAAGTGAAGCCATAGGTCTAAGACACGTATGTTTTGTAATGCTAAATCCAGAGGTTTTCTGAAGTCGGTATGATTGATTGCTAAAAGGTTACAAGCCTGGGAGCTACTGAGGTGTCCAAACACTGAAACAAGGTTTAAGGCAGTGTAAGCAACCCTGGTTAGCCACTAGCAGCCACTCCAGAGGAGTGCAGGTCTGAAGTCTTGTCAGTCCATTGATGTTTTTCAGTCCCATCCAGATACCTTGAATATATTAAGACGTATGAGGTGGCACTTCATGCCTATGTGTAGGCAGTAGAATCTGCTCTAGTTACCTTTCCCAGCTCGCTCTAACAAATTTCCAGAGTTAGCATTATCCTGTTTGAGCAGTTACAGGTCCGTGGGGGAAAAAAGGTTCAAACCCCAAGACACTATGAGTATCTAGCATTCTTCTCACTAAATTGACCAAGCCAAGACAGCTGGATAACTTAACAAAGTTTAAATTCTTGAGATTTTCAAATACATTCTTGACGTGGGATTTATGAAATTCAGAATTGTTACTATAATCTTTAAAATTTTGCTAACTTGATTCTGGATACTTAAGAAGTGTCTGTTTCTTTTTAGCCTTGCTTCTACAAACACCTGTGTATAGGTGTACTGTACTTCTTTGATAGCTGTGTTTCTTACTGTTCTCTTCTGTAAGTGTTTTCTTAGAGAAAAATAATATCAATTACAAAAACAAAAGAAAAAAATTAAAAGATGGAGATGGAATATTGTTAAAATTCTATAATGGCAGTTCTGTGGTCTTGGGTATCTCTGCTGACGGGAAGAAATTCAGTGCCAAACCTTATATTACAGTTTTTAAAACACTAACATTTTTGATACATTAATATTCAACAACATTGATACTGTCAAAATTAATAAATATAGTTATATAAATTGATCCAGAACTACACTATTCATGGAAGAAGTGAGATTCGGAAGGAAATTTGCAAAGTTGAGTTTGCTTGATGTTTCAATGGAATATACATTTTCTGCAGATTATATAACTTTGGCACCCTGTTTCATAATGATTTTTTAAAATAAGAAAAGAGCCCATAATTCCTTTTTTAATTTATTATGCTGTTTAAGCATAATGGCTTTGACAGCTGGCATTCTTTTTCAAAAGGAAAACTTTATGGTACATTCTTACTTTGACAGATGAACATGAAAGAGAAGAAACAAGACAACTATATGTGGAACTTAATAACAACGTTGAAGTAAGTGACGTAGCTTGTTAAAAGGCTCAAATGTGATCCAAGTTATATGGATACATTGAGATATCTGAGTTATGTGCATACGTTGAGGTACTCTTTGTACAAAGAACGTTCTCTGATAAAGTCATTAGCACCATCATGTGTGATGCCAGAAGTCAGGTTTTCAGTCCCTTTTCAAGAATTATTTTAGTTTTGTATAGGGCACATTCATTGGATAAAATGCAACAGTGTTTGGGATGTAGATCCATATGATCTGTGTGATATGTATGATCTGCTTCGTGTTAGGTGACTGCCATAACTTCTGTCATCTTTTTGTACTGTTTCACCTGTCTGGTGATTTCACAGAATGGCCGAGGTTGGAAACATCCTCTGGAGAACATCTGGAGAACTTCCCCTGCTACAAGCAGGGTCAGCTAGAGCAGGTTGCATAGGGCTGTATTCAGGCAGGTTTTGGGGTCAGGTATATTGAAGTTATTCTATTAGATAATTTTATTTAACATAAAGTGCAATATAAAGATGAACAAAGAAAATTAATTTCAGTTTTGAGTGTGACACAGAACAACAAAATTCATTATGGAACTGGTGATTTTGTGTGGAATAAGAAGTATAAGGTGTGAATATTCCTTGACTTAAAGAGAGTTTTTACCTTTTTAATTTGTAAAAGAAGTGCAGTCTTGCCAAATAAATTAATTCATCATATTTTTGTTATTAATTATTCCAGTGTGGAATATAACACCCTAGTATATTTATAATAGAGAAATGCAAGGCATCTTTTTTGGGGAGTGATGAACTTGATATTAAGCAGAGTCAGAGAGTACATGGTATAATGGTTAAATATTAATTATAGGTGGTTGTAGCAACTAAGAAAAGCACAACTCCTCCACTGTGTTAGGGATCTACAAACATGGACCAGTAAAAATATTTTGTCCTTGAAATTGTTTAGATCTTGAGTACAGAAATTCTTAAACTTCCAACTTTGAATAATTACCACATTCTGTTAACTCAAAATATGTTTATGCTCTGAATTTTGGTTTTAACAAAATTTCTCCTACAAATATGAATGTGCTTGTAATACTGTTTGTTTACAATCCATAAACATAATTCTTCATTACTGAAAGTAGTTAGTTTTATATGAACATATATATTGAATTTTATTTTTAGAGAATGATAATGGCATTTGAAGAGCTTCGTGTGCAAGCGGAGAACACCAGATTGGAAATGTGTGTCAAATGTGAGAATTCTGTTTATTGTGCTTATGCTGCAGGCTTAACAATTTTGTACTTCATAGATTTTATTGCATGCAGTTTCAGGCCAGAAAGATACGAGGTGCCAGAATGGTGAACTGTTACCTCTCTGACAGTCTGGACCCTCTTTTATTCATGCTGCCTGCTGTTAAATGCTTGGGCTCTTTTATTTTTCCACTGGGTCAGATTTGGAACTTTATTTTTCAAATAGTTACCCAAAGTCTAAGTTTTGTCTGTGGAGTATAGTCTAGAGATCACTACTTACTTTATGTAGTTGGTTTATTTAAATGATAATGCACTAGTGTATAGCTACAGAAATTTTAATTAAATATTTGCTTTATTTACACTACTATGTGCCTGTTTCATTTTTACATATGCATTTCTGTTAGTTTCTTAGAGCGAACTATTAATTAATACATGGAATAATGGACTAATTCTGTGGAAAGCAAAAATTAATTTGTCTGATTAGAAAATAATTTCAAAGATTACCTCAACAATTACCCTTTAGGAAACAAATTGTACAACTGTACAATTATAAGCGATCTTAAACTGGAAATTGTATTCAACTTGGAGTATATTTTAGCTAGTATATTAACTGTGGATATTACTATATCTCAAAAGTAAAAGAAGAAGCAGAAAAAGTGGACAAGTTTGAAAAAGAATGCAAACTGGAAGTCAGTATGAAGGAAAAGCAGGTTTGCTCAGTTTTACAATCTAATATGTACAGCTTTATTTTTGAAACAAATCTTGCAATTTCTTTAATATTTGAAGTGTGTTTTGCTTTGTGGCTTACTGATATAGCAAATGAAAATGATTACTTTAAAAGTGCTTGGTTGTTTGTAAAATATTTGTATTTTGGAAGGATAGAAATTAATATTGCAAATGGCCGCCTGATGGTATGTTCCTTCTGTGTTATTTATGTGGAATAAAATGTGAATTAGGCTGCTGTATCATAACAAGGGACATCTTAGTGACAGGATTTAAAAGCACCACGTAAACACCGAGTACTCTCTCTGTTCCCTGTATGTATGCTTGCCTTTACAAAAGTGGCTTGTGCAGAAGCATAAAATTAGTAAAGTGATCACTCCTCATAGTTAAGAAAGGTATAGTTCATATCCAGGAAGAAGGAAGGTGGGAAGAAGGATTATAACGCGTATCAGACCCCAGGCTGGTAACAGAGTTTAGGAATCTGAGATCAGAGTAGGTTTTTTGTAGTGGTGATGAGGTAGCCATGATGGAAGATGGATTAAGTTGAATAAATTAATTGTGATAAGAGTTTTTAGTTTGTAAGCAGGAGCCTGAGAAGCAGAGCATCCGTCTGTATCTGGGAAGGTCAAGAGTTGTTGGTTTTTCTGAGGATGGATGTGACGTTGCAAAGGGGCAAGGAGTGTTTCTGGTTATCAGTAAAAAGGACAAAAATAACAGCTGGAGCTGCATTTAAGTCAGATTCTGCTAACTTTAGTGATGTTCCAGTATCTTTAGTTTGTTGGAATTCATGTTTTGGTTTTGAACTGAAGAGCTTTTTCATCCAGAGTAACATGACTTGATCAATATTTGGCTAAGACCAACCACCTTATTTAACTTCAATGACAGCAGTATGTATGCTAATCATACACAGTACACAAATGAAAATGAGAATCTGTCCTTTTTTCTAGACTTCATTATGATATTATTTTAATTTTGTTAGATTTCAGTTCTTACCATACAGAGTGATGAAAAAGATGATATAATAAGAGACATCAAGACTCAGCTGCAGGAATCCAAAAATAAGATTGCTGACTTAGTAGAAGCAAAAAGTAAGAGTTCTCTCTTATGTTAAAATGTACTTGGTTATAAAAGTATAGGAAACAGGATCATGCTAATTTTACCCTGTTACTAGTCAGCAGCAGAATTTTGGGGCCTTGCAGGCCATATTTTCTTTTGGAACAGAAGCTGCTGATGTGGGATCAGGACTGGTGGTGTAATCTGCATGTGTATAAAATCTAGGGCCTTATTTCATAACAAAGGTTTTCACTTTAGGCTCAGGCTACACCCTGTTTTTATATTGACATGACAGCTTCATTGCGAGGCATTTTTCTTTTACTCTTCAATAAACTCTAGTGTGAACATGTTATACTACTGTAAAGGTGCCAAATACCCTGTCATTCCTTTTCTGTAACAGAAGTAAGTTTTATCAGTACACTGTATAACCCAGCCCCTGTTCTGGAGATTTTTCCCATTTCAGTTGGACTTGTATAGTACAGCATAATAATAAATAAAAGTGTTTTTCCTGGTTACTGGATTGATCTGTTTCAAATTAAGTTAGTGAAGGGTCTTCAAAGTATAGTATTTGTTCAGTAGTCCATAAATAGTAGCTTTGTTCTGTGTTCAGCAAGACATATTTTCACATCTTTGCCAAGTAACCCCCCCAAAATGTTACAGCTTTTAAATGGAATCTTATTTGCAAATAGGCAAAGGATTGACTGGGATTGGAAGTATAACTATTTTTGAAGGGTTCTTTTTTAAGGGTGAGTCAAGCAGTGAGAGCTTTTGAAGACTGCAAGGGGAAAATACATTGCTTGAGTTTTGCAAACTTACAGTCAGGTGCTACTGAAGAAACTTACTTTTCAGAACTTGATTTTCAGTATTT
This sequence comes from Platalea leucorodia, assembly GCF_965183815.1. Lineage (NCBI taxonomy): Eukaryota > Metazoa > Chordata > Aves > Pelecaniformes > Threskiornithidae > Platalea > Platalea leucorodia. The sequence goes on from NC_138841.1 coordinate 5,016,501, forward strand.
TTAAGCCATTTATGTTACAAAGTATTTATAGTATATGATGCAAATACCTTTGTTCTTTAGAACTGAGGGAATTTTCAGCCTCCCCTTCCCGGGGGCGTGGGGAGGAAGGTTTTAGTATCGTTTTTATGGCAGACACATATCAGTGGCTGCATTTTGTTAAAATTTTATAAATGTATGTAATTTTACATTTTGGTTAGTGTTATTTAATAAGTTGAATAATCATCTTGGAGGCTTTTTCCTTAACAATGACATGAATGCACTGTCTAACTTGATTAAGATGTAGTAACGTATTCATCTGTAAAATAGAAATGCAAGCATTTTTTACTAAAAAATCCTATTTTTCTTAAATGCAAACATATATCTCTTTGCTTAGGACATGAAGGAGAAATGTTAAAGGAATCCCAGATCAATCAAGAACACATGAGGGCAGAACTGGAAGAGGCCAAAGTTTCATTGCAAAAAATGGAGGTACAGCTTGCTTATAATTTTCCAGTATAAACAGATGAGATGGGTAATTGCATAAATACTGATACTTTAGTTATGAAACAATTGTATCTGTTTGTTGCAAAACATGTTTCAAAATTATATAATTTTTTTGCAGGTTACTCAAAAGAGCTTAGAAACTGAATTGGAGACTGCGGTGAAAGCATTAGTTCAGGTCACTGGAGAAAAAGAAGCACAGGTGGAAGAATGTAAAAAAAATATGGCTTTGAATGCATCCCTGAGAGAGGAGTTTGAAACTTCTATTTCCAATTTGAAAAGCTTGCTGCAGAAAGAGCAAAATAGGTAAATTAAACAGTTTAAATTCAAAGAATGATCTTGTAGGTAACACACTAGATTACCGAGCTGCTGGGAATAAAACCTAAACTTCATATGTGATCTGGTGTAATTACATTTTTTTGTAATAGCTAATAACTATTTTTTTTTTAAGTCCTTCACCTGTCTGGTTATTTGTATTATTAGCACTTGAAGACAGTTATGCTCTTTGATTTTGTGTGGATGCAGCTCTTAACTAAGAGAGCAGTAATCTCATTTAGTACTTGACAGTTCTTTATTAATGGAACATTTAGTGAGGAAGATATTTTTCCGTATGTGATAATAGTACTGTTTAATGCCGATGCTTATTACTAATGTATTTCAGGTTTTCTGTAGTTTTAAAAATTATATGTCTGTCAAAGAACCTGATAGCAACTAAAATCAACCTTTCTAAAAAAAGGGAACAGAGCAGTAAAGATGTATCTTAATACATATCACAGCTGAGTTTTCAAGAAACAGTGATTTTGGGTACGTGGCATTAAGGTGTCTTCTAAGTAGTTGCAGTTTATGACAAATCCAAGAACAAAGGAATATGAAGCTGAAATTAGTTTTTTTACACACTAGTCTAAATGCAGAGAATTTAATGTAATTTTGTGCTGGTTGATATGGGTCTATAAGAAAGCAAATTTTTGCCCCCCTCCCCCTGCCCCAACTTTCATAATTCTAAGTTTCAAGTGCAGTGCTTTGTACAATACAATATACTTTTTTTTAATGACCATTTTCTTAGATTGGAGAAATACGAAGATGAGTCAAAGCTACTTACCTTGGAGCTCAGAAATAAGTCTGCTGAACTGGGTAAGATTTGTAGAAAGAAAGAAAGCGAGCTAGGTACTAATAAAAATGTTTTCTGCTGTTTTCTGAAAATAGACTGTCCCTATGGCTTGGAAAAATGGTTTTACAGTACCCTGTACCTGTCAGGAATGCTTAAATTTATGTTTACTCATCTGACTCCCTCTCCTTTGGTAGTCATTGTAGCTGGCAAGAGTCAAACAGCAGTGCTGTGCAGACCTCCAACAGTAAGACCATACATGCATGGATTCTCCTGGAAGTCATTTTGGTTTCTCAGACTGATAGCACTGCAGACCTGGTTTAGAAGGGGTATTAGACGCTGAGCAGTAGATTCCAGAAATTACAAACACTTGCATTAAGCTCTCCTGCAGACCACTCCCCATGTTGGACGTAGAATCACACTGACAGTGGTTAGCTTTAAACATTGCTTTGATATCCTCTGATTTCTAGACACATGCTTCTTAGCCCCCAGAGGAAGAGATCTACCTTTACCACTGCATTCCCACTGCGCAGCATATGTCTCTAGTCCTGATATGATAGATGAGAAATATAGTTTGACGTCCTTGTATGTATTGAGGGCATCTAAAGATAAGTGTTCAAAACTTAACTGCTAATGCTTGTGTAGAACAAGGTGAGATGTGACCTGTGAGAATTCCAGAGCAAAAATGAGTTTGGTATCCAGTACCTGCAAAAAAATACCAGTAATGTGAATGTGCACATAGAAAACATTTTCAAGGTACTAATAAGTGGTTTCCTTTTTCAGCATATCCATGTGAATATCTTCAGCAGTCCAGATTTTTTTTCTGGAAAAATGCAGATGCATCAATGCTTGAAGATTACTCCTTTGTAAACATTCTTACAGTCCATGGTTTATTTGAATCCATGATTGTGGAAAACATAATAGGCTCTGAATTTTATTTAAGACAAATTATTAGTTTCTCTTCAGATATATATTTGCTAATGTCTTTCTGAATAATTTTTTCAACTCTACATTTAGATTAAATCATAATTTAGGTTATAATTTAGCTTTACAATTTCTGAACTTAATCCAACAAGTTTTGAAAATTGGGTACTGCAAAGGGATAAATGCTTTATACTGCCTGCTAAATGTGTAAAATTATTTCTGTTCAATTGATTTTACATTACATGCGCTGTAGAAGAGATGACTAAACTAAAATGTGACAAAGAAATGCAACTCGAAGAGCTGTCAGAAACACTGGTAAATGTTTATTTTATTAGTCTCACGGCATTTACTTTTCATATGAAGTCTCTCTTGCTTTTTAAGTATCTTAAATGCCATATACAAACACTGTCTAATCTGCCTTAATGTTGCTACTGAACTTTCTTAACGTGTCTTTTAGACAATTCCAATGTTTTCTTTGAAGGACTTGAGTCTTTCCACTGTTTTTCTTGTTTTGTTCTGCTTTGTTTTGGTTTTCCTTATCAACATTTCTGGTCGTTTCCTTCTTCATTCACACCTATTCAAATGCCACTCCCTCTGGACATAAAGATTTCCCATTTTTAGTTATGCCTAGTACTCACTCTTTCCTCATTCTGAACCTTGCTGAGAAATACTTTTTTTTTTTTTGTGATGAACATTAGCTCAAAACATGTAAGCACCACGCATCATATGACAGTTAAGGCTGAGGGATCAACTAATTTTTGACAGTAAAGATAATTCCTCGAGTGGCTGGCTTTCTTCATAATAGTCTTCTAAAAATTAAGCATTGTAAAGGTTTACCTCATTTTGGTGTTTAAAGGATAACCAAGCTTCTGACACCACCCAGAGAAGGCAGGGGAATTTCTGAAAAGGTTATGTGTGCCAAAATGAGGAAGCTAATAAGCAGTTTCATAGGTTTATTACTTCACAAATCTGTTGTGATTATTTTGCTGGTTTTGGGGTGTTAGTTATGGTGAGGTGTCCTCCACACTGCAGCATTTAGTATCTAGAAAGCATTGCATGCTGTGTTGATGCATGTCCCTTTTCAGAGAAAACATTTAAGAGGCTACAGAAAGGTCTTTTGGGTTATAACACCCTGTTCCATGTATTCCCATTATACTGGGTGTTCTGTTCTTACTGATAGGGAAGTTTCCTGAGGTAATTAGCTCTGGTCTCCGTGAACCCTACTGAACTGTGACACAGGCCCATTTTCTGTTACAGATGTCTAAGCTATATGAAGTACACTTTTAATACGGGATTATTTTAGTTATGATCTTGTATTTACAAGTCTAACAAGAAACTGCATCAGCTAAAGTAAGATAGTGTGAAACCAGGTTTGCATTTTACCACGTAAGTTTGTTCCTTATATACTGTGCATTGAATTTTCTAAACGGAGTTTCGCTTGTGTTCTTAAACAGGAAAAAGTTGAAGGACTTCTAGTGAAGAAGAAAGATCTTGAAGCCACTGTAGAAAATTTGCAGGAGAGAGAAAAAGAAACGAAAAATGTTCTCCAAATCAGAGAGGTCTGAATAAAGGGTGATAGTAACATGTTTTTATAAATAGTTAAGTTACACATTATCACGTGTATATAAGAACATAAGAAATATCACAGTCAGACCAGTGCTCCACCCAGAGCACTGCTCTGCTTGTGACAATGACAGTGGAAGATACTATGTAGTAGAGGAGCCTCACTATTATCTATGGTCCATTCCCCTTGCATTCCTACAGTAGGTGTTTTGAGGATGTTTGAGGACACATCCCTGTCCGCTGCCTTTGCTATGTTTATGGACTTGTTGATGTTCACTTCTCTCATCTGTTTTTGAACCTCCTCCATTTGCCTCCACAGCCTTATGTGTTAAGAAATTCCAGAAGTTCATTATGTGCTGTGCTTATAAACTAATCTCTCTCTCTCCCCCTTCCTCTCTCCCTCCTCCCCCCGCCATCAACTGCCTGCCAGTGCCTGTGGTATCAGCGTATCAGCAATTATTTGGAGGAAACAGTATTCAAAGCATTTGTATATTATTAGACTAGATTACATTACAGGGTTTGCCTTACCCTCTAATGGCAGCAAATTTCTGAGGGAAGAGTTTTGCTTTGTGGTTTGGGATGCATCCAAAATATTTGCTTATTCTATCACATAGTACTGGAATTCTGTGATTTTTTAAAATTTGTTTTATCTAGGTGAATGCAAAAGCTTATGATGTCTGAAGCAAATGTCTTTATTTAAAATAATGTCCAAGGAAAGCTAATGTTGTCAGTAATTTTGCAGACTAGTTAGTTAGACTTACAATAAGGGACACATTTAGCATTTGTATCAGAATTCGGTATCTCACACTACTTCCACGTCACAACAGAGAGATGTAAAGGTACAGTCTGGCTAATTTATGGCATGTATGTAGTTTGTTTCATCTTAAAGCTTTGTGTTGTCAGTTCATTTCTGATAGCTTTCATGACTTGTAGTTTACATATGTGTACTCCAAACGCTTTCTTTTTCTTCTGCAGAAAGAAATCCATGATTTGAAAGTACAGCTGACTAGTACAGCTGAAAAGGAACAAGATTATTTAAAACAGCTTATGACACTGAATACAGATCTTGAACAAGAGGCGTATGATCATTTTTGAAAATATAGTATTAGTTTAATTTTTTTTGTTATGCAGAAGTTACTTTAATATACAATTAAAAGATCTATGATTGTTCTCTAATGAAAATTTTGAACCTATGCACACAGTACGACATCCGTTATATACAATATACCAACCTATATATACTATATACCAACCTATATATACTATATAACAACCACTGTTTTTATATAAAAGTTGACTCTCATTTTCTTTCCTTCTTCTGTCGCCTTTTTGCATCACTGTAACTTTGCTGCAAAGCTTAAATTTGTAGATACAGGCCTGGACTTTTTCCAGCATGAAGTAACGTTTTGTAATGGATAAATTTAACTTAAAAGGAAATTTCAAAATACATGTTTTTATTTCTCTTTACCATTTGTTTTAAATTAGGCTAAAGAATGAACAACTAACAGTGTATATCAATAAGCTTTTATTAGAAAAAGAACAAGTAGTACAAGAGAAAAGTGGTATGGCTACGGAACTCAAGAAACTGCGAGAAAGTCATGAGGCAAGTTGTAAACTTCCAGCTGTTTTTAAAGGACAACATTCAATTTAAAATATAAATCGTGTGGCAAACTGCAACATGACGTGGTTCTGTAGAGTATCTGAACTACTTGTGGTGTTTAAAATACAAATGAAGTGCAGTTACCCTTGTGAATAAGGCAGGTCAAGATACTACTTAAGATGTCTTTGAATTTTTTAAGATGTCACTTTGAATTTTATTCATTTTACTTACATGGGTCTTTATTTAGGATAGTAGAAAAAAAGAAGAAAATACAAAGCAGTTAGTTGAAAAGCTGGAAGAAACAAATGGCCAGCTAAGGCAAGTAAAGACAAATATTAATGTACAATATTATTAAAGGAAGTAGATTCAGTTCCTTCAGAGTTAGTCTAAATGTTGTGTTCATATGCTGCTTTCTATGATTGATTTTTACATTAATGCTTTTTTTAGGCTATATACCTAAACAGAAACTATTTAGTATTGATGTTGGCCATGTAGAAGTTTCTACAAATTAGTGATACCTGTTGCTACAGGAACAAATTTTGCCATAGCTTCGTATTACATGTAGCTATCCTGTTCTGCATTAACATCTTAGGTGTGAAGGAAATGAAAATAGAAGTTAAAGGTTATGGATTAAATGTGAAAAGGTGAAACTGGTTAAATGTTACTCTCTGAAGTAGTCTCCGTACCACCAACCCAATAGACAGGCAGCCTTCCATGTTTCCTAGATGCATTACAATATTACAGATTAGAATATATTTTACTCGGGTAAGGGGAACATCTTTCCATACTTACAAAAAGGATGTACAGGTCAGACATTAACTTACCAGTCACTTTGCGTCATTTTAAGAACATTGTCATTGAACAGCTTATGAAATTCTCATCAATATTAGCAGCTCTTTTCAGAAAATAAAGTATGGGTTTATTTAGCAGTAGTGAAAAGAAGTTAAAGTTATTAAGTAAATATTTACTAATGCTTGTTAATTTGGCATTTAGAAATGAACTGGAGTCTTTGAAGGAGAAGATGGCAAAGAAAGGTGAAGAGAATAAAAGTAAACTGGATGAAAGAGCAGAAAATGTATGCCATCATCTCATGTGCTTTATCATGAAAATATATAATATAACCTGTAGGACAAAATGTACATGTAAAACTTTTTTATTTTTTTTTTTGTTCCCCTGCAAAACTCTGCCTAGGGATGTAATCTCTTACAGACGCTTGCTTCTTTCAGTGCTGCTACCAGTTGAGTCAACATATGTACACATGCTGAGCCCTTTTATTTTAAAGGACAAGAACCTTCACTGGGATGTTTACTCTTTACATGGAGGCTTAAAAGTCCAGATTTGTTAGATTTCAGGCAAACAGAGAACCCCCCTTTTTTTATTTCCATATACCCACTTAGTGATGGATGGGGTACGGATTACCTTTCAATATGTAATATGAGTTTTAGTTTAAATACATTCAAATATTTTTACTTTCTTCCTGTAGTTTCAAAGCACACCTGCTTTTTTAACATCATAATGGATTTCAAAATTTCATTGTAAAAGTCAAAGATTTTCAATTATAATTCCAGGCTAAGAGTATTGAAAATGAAATTTCAAGAAAGGAAAAGCAGTTGAAGATTCTAGAAAATAAGGTATGAAAATTCATACCATTTTTCATGGACTGTAGAGAACTTCATACAAGATTTTTGAAATTTATTTTTTAAATTGCGAAGTAACTTTTTTTTTTTCTTCGTCTTCTTTCTAAACTCCACAACCACTGCGGAACTCGTTCACTGCTATTGTCGATGATATTGGGCTAGCAAAATTCTTGTAGTACTTTATGGTTAAAACTCCAATCATTGTAACATGTTAGCATGTGTTTCAGTCCCATTGGAATTAATCAGACTTGTGCGAATCCATGTTTAAGAACATTGACAGTAATCTCTAACACAGTGAGTCATTTTTTAGGAATTTATTAATTAAAGTTTGAAATATCTCTTTTAGTTGAATAATTTAAAGAAGCAGGTGGAAAATAAAAACAAATGCATTGAAGAGTTGCAACAGGAGGTATGTACAGTTCTTAAAAGTCAGAAATACATAAAACATGGTATTTCATGATAACTGTTACTTTTCTAACAGTTTTTGTCTGATGCGATATCTTTAGATATACCTATGTAATTTATAATATTTCCTTTCTTATCCTGACTCTGAGCAAATTAAGGAGTCACCTTTTGAATTACTTGATTTGTAAAATTATCCTTACTTTTGAAAAATGCAATTACAGAAATAATATCTTTAGTAAACTTTTACTATTTTCATTTAGTACATGGTATCATTGATATACTTGAAATAATGACCTCTCTCAGTTACCAATAGTAGAAAAGAATTGTGCATTCAGACAAATTGTTAATAACGGTACTGTAAAAATACATAACTTCTATTTTTTGTCATCACACCTGCACATTTTCTGTCAGCAGTATCTTAGTTTTTCTTCCCATTCTACACCCTCTTTCATTATTCTCTGCTGTCACCCGTGAGGAGTCTTTCATAAGGTCATGAAGTAACAGTAGTATTAAAGTAAGTAGCTGAGCACTCTTTTGTTTGGAGAATTGATCTGGAACCTGAACTGCAACACAGAGAGTTATTTGCTTTCTGAAAGCTGGCATTTTGAAGATTCCAACCTACCTGATGCAGTTAAATCATTACATAATTCTATCAGCTTATTACAGTGTTTGTTTTACTTTATTTTAACAGAATAAGGTGCTGAAAAAGAAAATTACTGCAGAAAGCAAGAAAGCAAGTATTTATGAGGGGAAGGTGGGTTTAGATAACTTCATGTACAAGATGAGGGTAAAGCACAAAGACTGAATGTTTTAAGTCCCAGTGTAACTAAGGGTAATACATGTTTAACACGTTCTTAATTGTTTCATGGGATACAGATTTTACAGGAATAAGCCCATAATTTTTGGAAGATGCCTGCATTTTTAATCATTGGACACTGACAGGGCTATCACATTTGTAAGAGATGGACATCACATCTTAAGGAATTATGTTCCTAATCAGTCCCTTTCTTTTTCGGTTGATAGTGTACTGAACATTATTCAGTAATGCCACCCCACTCAAATAGCAAAGCAATTAAAAGAAATATATATATTTATTCACTTTAGGCAGTTCTTTTTCTGTGTTCTGCAATGGTAAGTCCCTGATTAGAATATTGTGTCCAGTTTTGGGTACCACACTTCAAGAAAGATGTAGGCTGTTTTGAGGGTATTCTTACGAGAAACTTAAAAGGAAAAATTATAATCAAAATGCACACTTGGGAGGAAAACAATAGCATAAACCAGTTAAAATCTTAAATAGATTTACAAGGGAGGGAATAAAATCTCCATCTGTATGTTTTTTTCGAAGAATTCACAGTATTTAGGGTGACTGCTTAGGAGTGGACTCTTCCTATTTGTTTCATACCAAATTCTCATTAATATTAGCAGCTAAAAGGAATTAATCTTTTTTTAGAACTAAATAAAATTCTGAAAATAAATTATTTCTAGATAAACTGTTTCTTCACTTCTTAACTGGAAAACAAGATTTAATTGTAAACATAATACAGTCATACAGTTATACTGCTAAGTCTTAGGAGACTATCAGTTATGCTTCTTATTCCTACCTTGCATTCCATGCCAGCAATACTAAAGAGTCGTTCGTACAAAAGGCAGAATAGTGTCAGGTTGCTAATGGATGGTTCCCTTACATGGGAATGATTCCTTGTGATTGACTAGCCTCTAGCTTGGGACTGTTGTATTGACTGGGGTGCATAAGACTGGTATGGGCTGTCTTTCCCATTGTGGGGTTGCCGTTGTTTTTTCTAACTCACTTCAGGCCAAAGGTCAACTCTTTATGAAAAAAGCTGAATGTTAAATAGGAAATAGTTCAGTCGTATACCTGAAAAGTAACAGAGTGGTTCTGCCTGAAAATAAGAGGTAAAAAAAGTCATTGGCATGCTTATTCCTAAAGAAATAACAGCAATAATTCTGCATTCTTAAAAGGTGAACAAACTACAGTTAGAGATGGAAAATATGAACAAGCAACATAAGGAAACAGTTGATGTCTATCAAAAAGACATTGAAACAAAAAAAGTAAATGAAAATAAACTTCTTGAAGAGGTGAGAGTTGTTAATTTTTACTTCAACTTTTAGTTATTTTTTTGATGTGTGATGGTTTTATGAAGCTATGTCGGCCAGAGTCCTTGCTATTACATAGCAGTCTTATCAACATAAATGGAACTTCTTGTGTATGCATGTGAGCAAAGCTTTAGTACATTAGGTCCTTAAGTGGAAGTATTTGTATATGTCTTTAAAAATAAGAACTCAGTTAAAAATTCTTTTTGTCAAGATATTGTTCACAGAAATTCTATTCTTGGTATAAATACAGCATAATCAAATTATTATAACTTTTCCCATAATAATATTTTCCTGCCCACACTTTTTTGATGGTAATATCAAAAAAGATCAGGGCAGAGTGCTTGAAATGGCCTTGTGGTTCGAAATGACGCTCGTCTGCCAGGGAAGAATGGATGTACTTTTAATCTAGGTTTATGTCCTGGTTTTGGCTGGGATAGCATTGGGTTTTTTTTCCTAGTAGCTGGTATAGTGCTGTGTTTTGGATTTAGTATGAGAATAATGTTGATAACACGCTGATGTTTTAGTTGTTGCTAAGTAGTGCTTACACTAGTCAAGGACTTCTCAGCTTCTCATGCCCTGCCAGCAAGAAGCTGGGAGGGGGCACAGCCAGGACAGCTGAGCCAAGTGGCCACAGGGCTAGTCCATACCATGTGATGTTATGCTCAGTATGTAAACTGGGGGGAGCTGGCTGGGGGAAGACCGCTGCTCAGGAACTGGCTGGGCATCGGTCGGTGGGTGGTAAGCAACTGCATCGTGCATCACTTACTTTTGTATATTCTTTTATCATCATCATCATGATTATTATTTTGTTTTCCCTTCCTGTTCTGTCCTATTAAACTGTCTTCATCTCAACCCACAAATTTTACTTTTTCTTTTTCCTTTTTTTTCTGATTCTCTCCCCCATCCTACTGAGGGGCGGGCAGGGAGTGAGCCAACGGCTGTGTGGTGTTTAGCTGCCTGCCGGCCACAACAGTTAATTTGCCCATTTTAACAATATGCATAAAAAATGTAGGATTTGAAGAGCATCGTAAAAGTAATGAAGACTACACTAAATGAGACTATATATACATTGCACCCACAGGGGTAACAAGAAATGAAACCAGGATGTTTTAAAAATACGTTGCTGTTAATTTTTCATGAATTAAATGAAACTTGTTACTAACAGGTAGAAAAGATGAGGTTGCTTGCTGATGAAGCAACAGTAACACAGAGAGAAACTGATATCCGATGTCAACACAAGATAACTGAAATGATGGCACTTATGGAAAAACACAAGGTAAGAGATTTTACTGATTTCTGTGATTTGTAATGTGTGATACTATGTTAAGTAAAAACCTTTCAAAACCAGAATATTATGAATTAGAAAGTGAAACTTCATAGTAAAGACATGAGTCCAGGAAAATGAAGTTGAACACATGCTTGCATTTTCATCATCTAAAAATAAATTCATCTTCAGATTTTGAAAACATGCCTACTGGCAGATAAATTCCATTTATCTGAATTTCTAGGATTTTTTTTTTTATATTCAGGCTTCCTTTTATACCATCCTAATGCAGTGTTCTTCAGTATCAGTTTGGGCCTCTTTTTGTGAGGAGATTACTTAGTGACCTTCAGCAGTTTAACTTCATTCCTTATTACTCTGTTTTGCAGTATATTTAGCAGATACCATTAATAAAAATAATATGGCTAGCTTTTATGTGCTGGAACACGCATGGCTGCCTAGAGAGAAAGCATTCTCTGTCAGCCCACAAAATAATACTGCTTGTGTGTTTTCTGTTTTACAGTTTCTGCTAAAGCATAAATGTTCATAGTGCTTTCCGAATCTTCAGAAGCACCTTATTTGAAAAAATAAGTAGTGTTTTAAGACTAGGTAGATCTATAATTGTAACATGTAGTCAAATGTTTTGATTTTTTTTTTTTTAAACACAGCATGAATACGATAAAATGGTTGAAGAAAAAGATACAGAGTTAAAGCTTTTTAAAATAAAAGAGCAAGAGCAGTTATCATCAAAAAGATCATTGGTAAGGCGTACTCTTTAGCACTAAATAATTAAATGGAGGGGCTGCTGTCCTTAAAGCGTAACATAATTATAAATATCATATTAGACTTCTTCCTATTTAACACTTGAGGGTGGTTAAGTGTCTGCTTTAGTGGGACTGAACAGTAAAGATCAACCCACTAATTCCTGTTTACTGTTATTTTCTTACAGATTTTATTATGTGCACTAAAAAACCCCAAATGTTTCTAAAAATAAATTGGAGCAGCTGTGCTTTTCTGTCTGCTTTTCCTGATAGTGCGTCATGTTCTAACCTCACTGCCTGAATAAGAAACTTTTGTATTGAATAGTTGGATTCCACCCCCCACTCCCCTGTTCTCACAAGTGCTTTAAGTTCCTACCTTGAACAGTTCTGGCCAAGTACCTGTTTCTTAGTAGTACTTCAGCTCTTTTTAAAACAAACTAAAACAAAACTTCAAGGCTAGAGTTGCATTGCCTTTTTTTTTTTTCTCCTTTCTGGGAAGCTTAGCTTTGAGAAATGTTCTGAGAGCCAACATCCCCTCAAGACTTTCACAAAAGTGTAGTTCTACAGCATCTACTTCAAATGCAGTATTTTTCTGACACTTCCCTTCACAGAATATTTCTTCACAGAGCTTTTTTTCAGTTAGATTTTTTAGTAGAAGGAGGTGTGACTCAAGTCTACATGGTTGGTTTTTTTTTAATTTGGTAGCTGCTTCTTTGATCACCTGTTATTCCAGTGACTGAATCATTCTGAAAATGAATTGTAGATACCTCTCAGCATGCTAACTTTATGGCTAAGTTAGCTCTATTGAACAAATGGAATTTTCTTTTGTTTATAATGAATATCCCTATTAATTACGGTCTCATTTGGACTGTTTTCCTTTTTCCAGGTTAAGCATAGTTAACACTCCCCTTTATCTAATTGTTTTTAGGAAAATGAGCTGTCATGTTTGAAAAGCGAACTGTCATCCCTTAAGGAACAACTTAAAGCAGAAATTGAAGAGAAGGTATTTTTTTTTTTTATTAAATGTAGCCGTATGGGTGACGTGCTTGGCCTGCTCTTATGCACTATAATAATGACAACTGTGAAGTGCACTTTTGATTCTAGGTCTTGCTTTCATACGCTGTCTGATTTCAAGAGCTTGATGCTCTCTGAAGTCGTTCTGTCTCACTTCTGGTGGTAGTGAATGTTTTGCATTACTCCTTAATTGGCAAGTGTGAGGGAAGCAGGGAGAAATTGAAACCCTATGAAGAACTGTCCAGGCTTGCAGGGATGATGTCAGGAAAGCCAAAGCCAATCTGGAGGTAAAACTGACAAGAGAAGTGAAGGGCAACAAGAAAGGCTTCTACAGGACCTGCTGCCAAATGTGGCAGGAGTTCTGATGACAAAGGACAAGGAAATGGCTGTGGTACTCAATGGGACCTGGCAAGTCTGGAGAAAGGGAGACTTGCTCTTGGTGGAGGAGGATCAGGTTAGGGAATCTTTAAACAACCTGAACATACATCAGTCCATGGGATCTGATGGGATACACCCATAAGGGCTGAGGGAGGCGGCCAGTATCATTGCAAGGCCACTCTCGATTATCTTCAAAAGGTCATGGTGACTGGCAGAGGTTCCTGAGGACTTGAAGAAAGCAAAGGTCACTCCTGCCTTCAAGAAGGGCAAGGAGGATCTGGTGAAATGTAGGCTAGTCAGCCTCACCTCAATCCCCGGAAAGGTGATGGAACAAATAACGCTGGAAACCATTTCCAACCATATGAAGGAGAAGAAGGTGATTGGGAGTAGTCAGCATAGATTTATAGGGAGGGGCAATTGTGCTTAACCAACCTGATTGCCTTCTATGATAAGATGACTGACGTGGCAGATGAGGGGAAAACACTGGATGTTGTTTATCTCAGCCTTAGTGAGGCTTCACCACTGTCTCTCCTAACATCCTTACAGGCAAACTGGTAAGTGGTTGGACAGCAAAGTAGATTGAAAACTGGCTGAACTGCTGGGCTTAAGGGATTGCAAGTAGTGTGGCACAAAGTCCAGCTGGAGGCCAGTCACTAGTGATGTACGCCTGGGGTTGATTCTGGGTCCGATATAGTTTAACATCTTCATTAATGACATAGATGACGGGACAGAGTGCAGCCTCAGCAAGTTTGCAGGTGATACAGAGTTGTTGATAGAGCTGGTGGTTATGCTGTCTTTCAGAGGGATCTGGACAGGCTGGAGACATGGGTGAAGAGGAACCCCATCAGGTTTAACAGAGGGCAACGTGAAGTGGGGAAGCAATAACTTTTAGAACTGGTACAGGTTAGGGGCTGACAGGCTTGAAAGCAGCTTTGCAGGAAAAACCCCGGGCTTCTGGTGAACAGCAAGTTGAACACGAGCCAGAAATGTGCTCAGCAGCTTAGGCTGCATTAGGAAGAGTGTTGCCAGCAGGTCGAGGCAGCTGATCCTTTTCCTATATACAGCACTGGTGAGACCACATTTAGAGTATTATTTCCAGTTCTGGGCTGCCCGGTACAAGACAGGCAAGGGCATACTGGAGCAAATGCAGCAAAAGGCCATGAAGACCATTAAGGGATTGGAGCATCTGACAGAAAAGAGGGACTGAGAGACCTGGGATAGTTTAGCCTCAAGAAGAGAAAGCTCAGGGGCATATTGTCTGTGTGTATAAATGCCTTATGGGAGGACTAAAGAATGTGGAGCAAGACTTTCTCAGTGGTTTCCAGAACAAGAGGCAATGGGAACAAAATGAAGTACAAATAGTACCATTTAAACACAAGAAAAAACTATTACTGTAAGGGTGATAAAATACAGGAACAGGCTGCCCAAAGAAGTGTTGGAGTCTCCGTGATTGGAGACATTCAAAACCCTGTTGGACACAGTCCTGATCAACCTACTCTAGTTCGCTCTGCGGTGAACAGGGGTGTTAGACTAGATGATCTCCAGAGGTCCATTCCAGCCTTAACCATTCTGTGATTTTGTGATTGCTATATAGTATTCTTCAGCTGGCAAAAGAAATGCAAATTAGAATTAAAAAGACAGCGAAGGAACATTTACTTTAATAAGCAAGAATGCTTCCAGTTTCTCCCATGAGATAATAACTAGAAAATAGAGCTCTTTCTTTTTTTTAAATACAGCTGTGATAAAAATTGTATCCTATTTTCTCATTAAAAAGGGTTGGTATGGAGATTCCTTAGCAGAGATGGGAGAAATTGTATAAGAAATGAAACTGTGAATAGAAAAGTAATGTCTTTTGAATGCTGCAGTTTAACTAAATCTGCGTCATATATTTGTGTGAACTTTGTAACAGAGTATGATCGTGGACTGTGTTCTGTAATTACACCAAGAAGATTTTAAATAACTGAATTAAAATAAAATATTGACTTCCTATCACATAACTCTTTTTAGGAGAATCTCGCAAAAGAATCCCCCCCAAATTTGGTTCCTGAAAATGAAAAGAAGCACAAGGTAGCTTTAACCTTATCATTAATTAATTTTAGAATTTGGTAATACTTATACGTATGCAATCTAATTGACGTTCCATGATAAATTAGGTACACTTGACAAAAGACATTGAAATGTTTTTAATTTAAACCTTTTTTAATTTTAGAAAATACAAACTCATTTTTCTGAGACTCCTAAACCTCATTTAGATCTGGACTGTGCATCCATTAATGTAAAAAACAAAAAGTCTCCAAATGATATTCCTATAAAAGCCAACATGATGGAAAAGAAAAAAATGCCTCCTTCAATATCTGCAAAAAGTCCCTTGGGTAGTCCATCATTAAAGGTTCGTAACTCATAAGAGTGAATTGTTCCTTCTTTATTTTTCTGACTGTATTTCTCACTTCTCTGTAGATGCTTATTTATTTTTTGTTGTGATAAGCAGGGATTTAAAAGGTAGATAGCCACAAAAAAAAAAAAGTATTCCACAGCGACATTAGAAAGCAGTTTGTGTAAGGGCTCCCACTGTGTCATTTTTCTTGCTCAGTTACTTAATTTATCTGTTATCATTCATCAGTAACAATTCCTGTCCTAGAGGGACTGTGAATGTAAATTCTTTTACTTAGTCTTAAAAGAAAAGTGGTCTCTGTTTGTAAAGGCACATTTTTCTCTATGGAGCAGAAAATAGCTTGTGTAGCTGTAAAAATTATCAAAGTATTCCTGACTGCTTCGTCATAACTATAAAACCTATGCTTCTACCCTCAGAAGCTCACGTGAGATATTTATATCTTTATACATTTTTTAGAAACATCTACCATTTTTATGGTATCCTTTCTAAAAAAGGATTGCATTGTTCCATTCCAATGTTTCCGAGAAGTTTAACTTCTAGTGAAAGAACTATTTCAGTAAAAGCAATTTTGTTCTTGATATCACTGTCAATGTCTTTCTGAAAGCTTTTTCCTGCAGTTTTGTTTCTTTGCACTTTATTAATGTTGGTTATAGTCTGCATGTACTGACTACAGTTCAGAATAACCTGAATTTCTGCAGATAAGCATGAAGAAGTCAGGTACAGTGTGCCATAAAATGCAGTTCTTCCACAGCTTCCTGTTCATTCTCCTTGTTTGGCACCAAAAAAAGGACTTATTTTTCTTTTTTTTTTTCTTTTTTTTTGCTTTGTTTGTGTCTTTGCTTCACATTTTGGATGGAAAGATATTTGTTCCACAGCATCTCTCTAGTGTCTTCCTGGATACTCAGTCTGTAAACTGGGTTATGAGTTTGGGTTTAGATTCTGTAATTACCACTAAAAATGTAATTTTAAATGCCATCTTTTTCTTTCCCAGACATATATTATAAAGACTCCTCCAATACATAAACTGCAAAGTGAAAGCACAAATCTGCATTCAGAACAGTGCACGAGGAAAAAGCAAAAAGTGCTTCTACGGCTGGATGCTCAGTCAGATAGCTCTGAACACAGTGACCTCCTGGTAAAAATCAGAGAGCAAATAGTGGACTTAACAGTCCTTTATGCACACTGCTATATCTAAGAATGTATATAAAGTGTGTGGGGTTCTGTATACACGACAATATTTATGTGTATATATTTATGTTTATATTTTTATTTCATTGGTTCTTTCTGGAGTTGTATTTATATGTACATAATTAGTAAATATATGACAAACAGAGTACCACTATACAAAAATATATATTAACTTTTATAATGTTTCTTTACATTGTTTTTATTGATCTGTTGAGGCTTCATAGTAACAACTTTTTTTTTTTTGTACTCTAATATTCCTAGAGGGAAAGAAAATGTATTTTTTAATATAGTGTGATTAAGTAACTTTTTTATTTTTAATTTAAGAGCATAGTCTCGGAGGAAGAAATGTTTAAAAAATTGTACAAAGATTATCCTCAAGCTTCACAATTATATGCCATGACGCCAAAAAAGGTACCTTAGCTTTTCTTCAGATCAAAACGAACAGTTAAGGAAATTGTTATAGAAACTAATGGATGGCTTTATTTTTCTTCTTAGAAACCAAGTACATCAAATGTGAAAACTCCAGGCTCTGTACTGAAACTTACAACCATGAGAAAAATGCGAGAGGCTGGATGGACTGCAGTTTCCAAAATGGACAGGAAAAGAAAAATTAAAGAAGCTGAGATCCTCTTTTCTTAAAATGAAAAAATGACTAGTGCCCTATAATGTAATCAATGCCTTGATTACTACAACCACAGTATTATTATTCTTTCAGAGTTAGTACCTTGTTGCATTTTTCTGTCATACTGAGGATGTTTAATACCACATTAATTTCCTTTATACACATAAACTTTATAGATACATAACTACATCCACCTGCAGAGCATTTTCTACATTTCATTCCCTAGGCTATAAAAGGTCGGGAGACAAATTAGCCCATTTTTTAATTTAGCAAGAAGTATAACTACATAGAAAGCTGTTTCAAAAATAAAAAAAAAAAAGTCTGGCATTAGAAATACTAGTTTTCAAGAAATTCAATTTTGTTCTTTTAAATTTACTCTCTTTTTCTTAATACATAATTCACAAAAGGATATTATTTAGTGAAAGAAATACTGAAGCTGTTAAAATGCATGCACTTTTACCTGAAGTCGTCTTGCTTTTTTATTCATTTTATATGTTGTCCAAACTGTCTTTGTAGACCGTTTTGTTTTCAGTAGCTGCTATTTCAGTATGTTAAAACAGTTTTGAAAGTTTTAAAATTGAATTTTCAATAGAATTACTTCGGTTTAAAAAGATTTCAGCTTCATAGGAATAAAATATGCACACATGTTTTAAAATTGTAAAACCAATGTTAAGATGTCATTAAATTGTTTATCTGAAACGTAAAGTGTGGGACCAAGTGTTGTTGCTTTATGTACTAAAACACAGATATACATCACCAGGCAGCCTTCCTAAGGACTAACAGCTTCTGCCACGTGTGCCTAAGAACAGTTTAGAATAATATATATTTCTGTGTTAATCCTTGATTAATCTTGGTTTCACAACAACAGCAAAAACCTGCTTCAGAGCCCAGAGATAACAAGAAAACTACAGGTACATCTTAAAATAGTATGAAAAATCAAAATCCTGGATTCATCTGAAGTGGGTAGCAAAACATATGTACTTCATTCTTTTTGTGTAGAAATTTTATATATAGGCTGGTAGTTTGGGTTCCTTATGCCTTATCTTGAGCGGTGATATTCATAATGATTTTTTATTGTATATAACTGACAAATATTCTCCAAAGATCTGAAAGAATATACTGTTTTTTTTTCTCCATATTTGGAAATGGAATCTGTTATGCAAGCAAGTTTTCTGAGAAGTTAGAATGACTTTTCTTGCTGGAAAGATATTTCATATACATAGATAGTATATATTATTACTTTCCTTCATAATATTGCTAACACAGTTCTCCAGCTCCTTTTCTGTCAAATACTTCTTCAAGGAGGGTGAGCAATGCTCTGGCCTGCCACGTCTGCTGTCTGTCTTCCTGTCATTCTTATTTACCATGTGTGCAATTTTATTTTGCTCTAGTACTTTAAATATTCTTCCTTTTTTTCTAAAGCAGATGCTGTCACTTTCCTGCTCTCACCTCCTCAGTCCCCCCCCTCGCAGAACGGTATGTCCTAGTCCTTCAAACTTTTACATTGTCATCAAGTTCTTGATAGAGCTCTTCAGCTGGCCTGTGGCTTCAGCTAAAATAAACAGGTCCGGCCCCAGCAATTCAAGGAAATGCTGCTGCCGTGTGTAGCGACCCCCACCTGAAGTCTGGGTTGTACGATTTGGAGTCAGAGCTTCAAGGGTGTTGACTGGTAAGGTTGTGAAAAGCTGATGGCTTGGTTTCAGCATTCTGATGTCTCTTGACTCACAGCTCTTTTAAATGATAAAAATGTAGGTGGCAGAGTGACAACCAGCTTGAGCCTTGTGATACCTGATAACCTGCTCTTTCCTCTTTTTCAGAATTGCCTTGGGAACAAATAATAGTTTTCCTTGGATAACTGAGTAGCCCCGGGACTACAGATTGTAAAATGTATGTATTAAAAAAAGAGCTGATTCAATTTAAATACTTACCTTGGCCATATGTTTAATGCCCTATCTCAAATTTCTGGTGCAGATACTTGCTTTTAATTGAGAATTATTTTTTCTATATGGTAAGTAATAACTTTTTAGTACACCTGTTTGTTACAACAGCCTAAAACAAAAGGAGAAGAGGGGAAAGCCTAAAAAGTTGAATTGAAAATTCAGTTCCAAGTCTGAAAAGAGCAATAATGAGCATTTAACCTATTCTAATGCTTGTCTTGGATCTCTTGTAAAATACTCAAATATCAAGCCAGTATCATTTGTCCATCATGGCTTTATTAAGCACAGGAAATTTCGAAATTATTAGCTTGTTATTTCATTAGTACAGAGAGTTGGGGGTTTACGCAAAAGTTGAATTTTTTAAAGGAATGTTCCAAGCCCTGTTATTACCCAGTACTTACATTTAACTTCTATACTGGATAATACTGTGAGATTCAGCCAGAGACTCACACCTTGTGGTAGCAATGTATAAAGAAAGGCCTTCCCCCAGCAAGTGGTCCAAAATATCTCTCTTTGGCCTGTTTTCTTTGCTGATAAATGCACAGCATATTGTAGCAACAGTGGTTTTTATTACGTACTGTGTCATGAAATGGAATACTCTAGAACGGTGACAAAACTCAATACAATATTAGAAGTATTTCAAATCGGGCCACAAGGTTATTTTGACAACTTGAGAAAACCCACATTTTGTATCTTACTTAAAAATGAAGAATGCAACCACTGCCAGAGTTTAGAACTACAGTACAGG
This sequence comes from Platalea leucorodia, assembly GCF_965183815.1. Lineage (NCBI taxonomy): Eukaryota > Metazoa > Chordata > Aves > Pelecaniformes > Threskiornithidae > Platalea > Platalea leucorodia. The sequence goes on from NC_138841.1 coordinate 5,036,631, forward strand.
GTTAGCATATGCAAGCACTTCCAGGTACACTGTGGTTGTCACTCGACACTACTGATGATAGTTATTTCCAAATGGTATTTAAAAATTTGTTTTGTTTAAAAGCTGCAAGAGCAGGGAGTGCAAAATAGGATGTGGAAAATAAGAACAGATCTTAAGAAAATCACCCTTTTAGGACTCACCCAAGCTGACAAATGTGGGAGTACGTGGACTCGCAGCAGTACTGAGTAACAGATGCCACTCTCAGCATGCGCCTGGGGGTTCAGGCTCTCCCGTACCCTCCCTGACGGGCTGGGCAAAGCGCAGGAGCGTCGCTGGGGAAAGCAGTGAGGCTGCGCTGGGGTTAGAGCTCGGTCAGGTCAGCCACGCTGGTGCTGGCCTCGCCTGGTTGAAACTAACTGGGTTATACGAGAGGAAGGGGAATGTCAGCAGTTGCTGATCTTACGGCACAGCGGCTTTAAAAAGTAGCTTTTTCAGGATCAGACACTGTACTGGAAGAATCACTTTAAACAGTTTTCCCCAAGCATATGTAAGGAAGATATTAAAATCTTGATTAAAAAGATGTATTTGAAAAACCCTTAGGTATGCATGATAGTTATTGCAAAGGACAACTATCTCTAAAACAGTAGCAATAATATTCCTTTAAATTTCTAAACTGAAAGGATTTTAAAAAAAAAATTGCCACAGGAGTTAAATGTCTCTAATAAAAACAAACCCAGTACAAATAACAGTGTTATTCCTACAACCTTTTCTGTCCCTAGATATCAATGTATTTAATTTAATTTGCCTTGCTTCTACCAGGAGTATCTGGGGGAGGGGGGGAGGGTTCATGAGGAAAAACAGTCTTCCCTTTTCCTTCCTTCCAGCCATTTTAATTTTTAGTTGGAGTCTTCAAGTGGCTTCCTTACTGGGAGGCGTTCACTTTGGCAGGCTTCAGGCTGTCAAACTGTGGCAGACGCTTCTTTTCCAGGCAGGCACGCCAGATTGCCTAGGAGAGGAATGCACGTTGGGTAAGAGCAGCAGCTACCAGGACTGCAGGCCCAAAGCCTAAAAGGAGAAACAGAAACGTACCCCAGTGTTCGTACCGAGCATATGTCGTCAGCTTAAATTCTGGTCTTAAAAAAGTCAATTGTATGCACAGTGTCAAGCCTCCATACCAGACCTTCGTCAGGGAAGATCTTGTCTGATTACCTACTGACTGCTTATCAGATTGCCCGTCGAATCAGGAGAACAGTACAACCCTTAGAGACTGAAAAGTGTCTGTGACTTTTACCCCTTAGCATCGATATGCCATTGGGTGGGTGCAGTCCTTCATCCTTGGTAATACTGCAGAAGGTTTCTGTGTTCTCGTTTGGGTTTTTAAAAATTTTGCCCTCAGTCTAGCGATTGTATATCTTAGAATAACAGAAATATCTAGCACTTTCCAAAGAAATGAAACCAAATACGAAGTGGTCTACCATATGAGCCAAGCAGCAAATAGAATTACAAAGTATTTTCAGACCATAAATGGAGATTGTTGGCATATGATATGCAAAAAAAGAGAACGGCTGTTTTAATCCGTGCTTGATCGGAAATGCTGCAGCTAATCCCAGGAAAGAAAGAGAAGAGCGGGCATCTGTGAATCTATAAATTTAAGAGATGAGAGCTATGTTTCAAGCTATTACAGAGAGACTTGCAATAGACAGATTAGCTTTGAAAATTCAGCAGCCACCGTCTGTTTAAATGCAAAACCTGGCAAAACCACTTGTTTCTATGGCAGCATATTAGGATCTCATTTCCTTTTACCAGTGGAGCTCTGCAAGAGGATGGGGTTGGAAATAATTCCTCTACCAGAATACAAATCTTTTTAGAAATCTGAGTGGCTTTGTTTTTCATCAGCATAGCTTCTAATTCTCTGTTGTTTGCAAGCATGGACATGTGTTTATTTTAATATCCACAGTGCTATATGCAGTGGAAACAAGAGTTACTCTGCTCTATAAGTTAACCTGCTCATAAAATCACAAAGTTTTATTGTGTTGTACTACTAACAGGGGGAGAGTGCGCAGGAATAATGTGTGGTAACTTCTCATTGTTTCTGCTTTTATCTTAGCCATTGGTCAGTGACAGAGAATCCTGTACAATTAGTTTTACGTATAAGCTTCTGGTATGCACTGAATTTCCCTAGGCCATTAGAGAGATTCCTGGGTAATGAACCCAAGAATTTTATGATTACTAAATTCTGTTTACAGAGATCACTTAAAACACTTCTTGTAGAACATCGGCATACTGTCTTTCACTTAATGAAAGTGTAAAATAACTGATGTCAGTGAATGGATTGGTTTAGTTAACAGAAAGGTTAAAGATAAATAATTAACAGTGTAACTGGCTGTTCCAGAACAGGGCTACAAAGCTGATGGCTGTAAAAGCACATTAAAAATATCTATCACTGAGTAGTCTGGAGGTCAGCAGGGGAGCAGCCAAAGAAATGGATCCATAAGCATCAGACTTTTAACTATGGATTTTAGGAAACTGCGCGAAAAAAGCCTCAGGCACTCATAGATTCCCACCCTGGAGTCTGTTGTCCTGCCACAGTCTTCTGTCTCGCTGCTCCCAGCGGGCAGTGGGATCTCACTCCCATCGAGTGTTCAGAGAGGTCAGTAGTGAATGAACACTCTGGTCATATCCAGAAGGGAAATCAAGGAAAAGTTCTTCTAGCAGCTTAATTTTGTGTAAATTACTGAAGAGATGTGAATGTGTGTATCACCCTGGTGACGTTTAGTGCACAGATGGGCAGGCTAACGTGATGCCAGCAAAGAAGAGGTAGCAGCCAAGGGGTTCTGTGTCCATATCAGCGCGGAGCTAACCTGAGTATGAGCAGCAGTAGTCACGTTAGTCTCAAGGTCCACCCAGACTAATTTATTTGCTTCCAGATAAATGAATTTTCATTCTTAATACTTGGTCAGATATTTCTGGAATGCCCTGCAGTGCATTCAGAGGCTGGGTAAAAAAAGTTGCCGTGAATAAATGCACTGGTGAAATTATACTACCTGCTCCAGTGATCGATAATTCCCGACATTCATCATACACCACATTGGACTCTACCTAATAGCTCTAAATCTTCATGACAGTAGGGCTCTGGAGAGATGGAACTAAGGACATTGCATCTATGTAGTTGCCTTAACAACCAAATTTGTATTCACCTCAAAGAATGAAATCAGGTTTGTGTGGCATGACCTATTTTATGTAACACCATCCTGATGGGCATTAATTATGTTCTCATCCGTTAATTCTTTATTGCTCAAATCCTGTATCAACTTTCTGCTATTTTACCTGATCTATCAGGGATAGATACCAGGCTAGCTGGTTGAGAGTTACCTGGGTCAACATTCTCTCTTTAAATATTGGCATAATATTAGCACTTTTCTTAATGTTTTGAAATTTCCTCAGTACTCCAAGACTTGTTGAAATTAGCATTAGCTAGCTAATGCTGTTGATTTTAAAATATTTATTCCTTATACAATTTATGTAATAATTTTTGTTGCAAAAGTGTATGTTGGTTGTTCAGCCACTACATTTTCAAATGCAGATGTACTTACTGAAGACTTTGCACTTGTTCTGCATCAACAGCTTGTCTTCATCGAGTAGCGTCCCTTGACGTCCCTACTGTTGGCCTCTGTCCTGACAGAAGTTTATTTCCTACTCTCCAGCTTCCCATGTGAGTTTTCTACATTTTCTCACTTCTAATAGTGATTGTCTTTTGTTGTCCTTTTTTTCATTGCTATAGTTTTTATTGTTGCATTCTCTTTTTCATCTTCACTATGACAGACTTTCAAGCATTGTTATAATTTTTTTCTTTTCTCTGGATGTTTGCAGACATTTCCCTAAATCCTCTTAAAGTGAGTTCTTAATCCTTTTTTACCCTAATCTGAATTCCCACCCACCCACCCAGCTACACCCATTTTTCTCAAATCAGAGAAATGAGCACTTTGAAGCAGCAAAGGACACATGCCTTCATACTCTGATCTGTCCTCTGCCTGTATTCTTACAGGAAACACTGAGGACACTTGAAACCTGGACGTGGGGGTCTTCCTGTCGGAACCCATGTGTACAAATACAGCTCCCATTGCCTAAAGCTGTGCTTGTAAATCACTGTGAAATCTTTAGAGAAAAGAATCAGCTGTCCCTACTTCAGCTATGCATGCAAGGGTCACATGCAGTGTTCTTGCTTTAGGAATGCCATCTTTTATTCTTATTTTGGGCACTTTTTGTCCTCTCCAGGATTTAGTTTTATGAATTGTTTCCTTTTCCTTTCAGGATCATTGTCTCCTTTGAAATACTCTTAAGATTTTCTGTGATTAAAGTTTTAAACAACCAAACCCATACACATATATGTAGTGTATATGTGTGTATATAAACACATTATCTACATATGGGTGTAAGTATGTGTATACTCATATAGCCTGTATGTTTAACTGCACTTAAAATATGTCAGAAAAATATAGAGTTAAATAATGTATTGGAGTAGTAGCAAAATAACAGCATTATACTTCTGTTGCTAAGTGTGGATGGACAGATGTTACTGAGAGTACATTTAATGCTCTGCTCATGTCCTTAAGCCAGAAAGAGTTGTATTTAATTCCTGAAAAGTTATATGGTAGAAATTAACCCATAATTAAAGACTCCATGAAAACAGAAAGCATTTGGCTAGTCTTCATAGAACAACAACTCTATCATGTTATCAAAAAAACCCCTTGGGGAATTAGCCAGGGACACAGAGCTGTGTGCAGCAGCCCAAAACCACAGGAAAGGAGGCAATATTATTCAGGAATTAGTCGGAACCGACTGGGTCACTCCCTCAGCAGCCCAAAGTGACCATGTTTACCAGCTCAAACTCAACTTTATCGTATTTCTTATGGCTGTGTAAATCAAGAACGTGGTTGACCTGCGTAAGACATACATCAGCTCAGAGTCCCAATGGCCGTTGGGTGATTAACGGAAAGGGTAGGTGCTAACAGAGCTGCAGTGAATAAGCGGTGCGAAGGCTGGCCGGGTGCGAAGGCTGGCCGGCCGCTGATGAAGCAGTAGAAGACAGTGGCTTTGTCCTGAATCAGTGCAAGACGTGCATGCTGACTCAACCCTTTCTTACTTTTGCTCCTCCCAGGTGTTCCACAAAGCCCTAAACGCGAGTGGTTTTCCTTCATCTGTGGATATCTTGGTTTCACTGGCGTTGATGCAATATTTTGCTTCTCATTGTGCTACAAGGAGTGGTTTCTTAAAAGATTTTCCCCTATCAATTAGTATTTCAGAGTCAGTTGCTTGTTACTTCAATATTCGCTCGGTAGGTTCAAGGCCAGATAATTTCTCAGTGTGTTTTGTTTGAGTGGGTAAGTCAGGCTGTACCTAACCACACTGCAGAGCAATTGCTTGATTTGAGATTTGCTACTTTCTGTGTACAGCACTGCATCTCTCAGTTGTGCCTGCTGGATAACGAGCAAACTGAGTGAACCACGCTTCATTAAACATCCGCAAAACGTAGGTGTAGAATTAAGTCTTATGTGATTCAGGATGACTCCATTTCCATGATAGCCTTCCTGTCATGATGTTGCTGTCCTAGGTAGCAATTAAATTAATCAAGAATAACTTTTTTAAAGCAGTGGTTAGTTTAAAAGCCTGAGGAGAGAATGACTGTTAAAATAATTGGATTTCCAGCTCCAGTTTCCAGGTTAGGATATTATGGACATATTTGTTCCTATTGCATTTGCTTTGTGGTTCAGTATGAATTTTCAATAGATGACTTTGCGATAAGAAAGCAGCAATTCAGATGCAATTATATAAACAGTAAGATCAGCCAGGAATTAGCCTGGAGAGTATAAAGCACACACAGAGCTTGTGCTGGGTCACTGCCTCTCCCAGCACAAGGCAGAGTCAGGTTCCTGTAACAGGGAAGAATTCAGCTGACAAGAGGTTGGTCTTTCCAGACTTGCATTGTTGCAGCTACAGGGTAAACCAGGCTCTGTAATGAACGGCTTTTGCGATGGGAACTGACAGCTGGAAGAGACTAGAGGGTGAGGTCCATATGTTTGTAGACACTGTCATTTAGAGTTCGTGGTTTAGAGGCTATAGAGTAGACCCTGGAATTGTCTGGGAGCTAATCAAAGCTTTGTTCTGGGGATCCCCCAGCAGGTCTGAGGAATGAGGTCAGCACAACAGACAGATAAAGTGGGGATTCATTGATTTGAACTCTTTGCTGATGTTCTTCATTGTAATTTCTTGAATATATTATTTAATTCTTGGCAGTGTTCCCATTTCATCACGCCTCTGAGCTAACTGGAAAGTAAAAAATACAGTGGTATGCCTGATATGCACAGCTGTTTCTTTTTCTCTCTTGAACATTTTATAAGCAGCTTTCTTTAGAAAATTATTTTTAAACCAGTGAGATTATTTTAGCATCTCTGGTTAATTCTAGAGCTCATGTTCTCTCACATATGTCACATTTTCAAATCCTTTAGCTCCTGTTATTTTTCTGTGTCAGCATTTTATCACTCATTAGTGAAAATTTCCATGTAATATGCTTTAGTGGGGGAAAAGTGAATTTGTTGTATGTTCTTAATGGCCTGTTTACCCTTCTTTTTTGTTTAGTGGTTAGTACTATTTCAATTAAAAAGTCTGAGATTGGAAAGAATTTGTCAGGCTGTAGCTAAAAAGTTAAGATTACGTGTAGTCTGTGACTATCGTAACTGTTCTTGTCAAATTCTGAGAAAAGGGCTGGAAGGTACATCTAATTTTACTTAGGGTTTGCTTTGTTTGATTGATTGTTTTTTCCCCCATCTAGCATGAGTCCCTTCTTTGTGATGTCTCTCCTCTTTGGCCTGACTTTCGGTCAAACAGCATCACTTTGTGCTCCTTCTGAGTATATAATCCACGTGGAGAAAAGGGAATGTGCCTACTGCCTGGCCATCAACACCACCATCTGCGCTGGATTTTGCATGACTCGGGTACAAGGCGTTACTCTGTTTTAGGCAGTTGTTTCTATAATGGCCATCACTGCAAAACAAGTGCCTGTTCTCACTGGAGAATGGTGTGTAAATGATCCAGTTCTAATACTGTTTGTCACAGACAGAAAAATCACACTCTCACGTTTTCAAGTTAGCTTTTTGCAAAGGTATGGATGAGAAATGCCAAGCCTCCGAACTACGGAGTTTATAACACCAGTGGCACAGCAGAGAACTGACTGCTGCTGTCACTGCAGGGCCTCTGGAGTCAGTTTGTGGGGTCAGGATGGAAGAGGTGAGAAGCAGATTATATTTAGCCACTCTTATTTAATGTAAACGACTTGGGTAACTTCTGCTCCCACTACTGTTACGACAGCTAGCTGTGGAGAATATTTTGCACGTAGGCATGGCAAACACTATGCTTGAGCTTTGCTGTTCAACACAGCATTTGAAGTTCCACCTTGGTCAGTAGGTAGCCAACACAGATTACAAAGCACTGTTAGCACTCCGAGCCAAGCAGATTAGTTAAAACCATACACGCAAGGTGAACCTATCTACGGGTGTAGAGCGCCCCAATCACAGGCAGATTCAAAATCACAGATCTGAACAGAAGTGCACTGAAAATATCAGAGCCAATCAACGTGTAAAAAGGTTTGCTTTCTGCACGTTTGAGACAATGTCAATGGAAGTCTTCTGACGCTCCGGTATGCTTCCGTGAAACAACCCATTTCTTTTTTCTTTTGTAGGACAGCAATGGCAAGAAGCTGCTACTCAAAAGTGCTCTGTCGCAGAACGTGTGCACATACAAAGAGATGTTGTATCAAACAGCACTCATTCCGGGGTGTCCTCGTCACACCATCCCTTACTATTCCTACCCTGTGGCTGTGAGCTGCAAGTGTGGTAAATGTAACACTGATTACAGTGACTGTGTTCATGAGAAGGTTAGGACAAACTATTGCACTAAACCACAGAAGCTCTGCAACATGTAAGCTTCCAACAGAATGTGGTTGAAATGTACCTCTCTGCTGAACTAAACATAAATAAAAGTGTATTTCATAACAGGTTTGCAAATTGGTGTGCACAAAGTTTTATTCTAAAGATGTATCACCAGTGACTTCAATTAACTGGATATTCTGTGACATGCGCAAAAGCAGAATCATAGGACTGCAGGTTTGTATTCAGAACCCACCTGTAATTTACTTTGGGGAAGAAGGAGAAATGACTGTGTGTATGTATAAGCCTTTGCCCATAAATCCTAGGTATTTTGTGAAGAGATGCTCAGAGACAAAACATTTAATCTATTTCAGAGTTAAAAAAAAGCATAGTGCATACTCTTAGTATTGAACATTTTAATTAGATTTAGATTTTGAGATATACTTACAGCCTTCATATTACCGACGGTATTTTTCCATATATGTAATACTAGTTTTTTTGAGGACCCTAGCTTCAGTGTAGCCAACTGGGAGTAAGCACGTATAGTTTGCTTATCTACACTATAGATCTAGGTCATCACCACTGTTGTCCAGACCTGTGTTCATCAGGCATACTTTTTCATGTCTGCACTAGTGGAGCAAGCCTCTCTTTTCTGTTGAAGTACCCTGTTTGAAAAACTTGTCTCTCTGTGAGCACTGAAGAATCAGTGAAGCTTCAAATCTTGCTACTCTGTTCTCCAGAAGAGGAGTGTAATACCAGCAAACTTAGAGTGAAACTCAGAAAAAAACTCTTTTTCCCCACACAGGTCAGCTGGCCCCTTGCAGGTGGGAACGTGAGCTGAGCCCCACGCCATGTGCTGAACATGCACAGGTGAGCAGTGCAGACCCAGGAATAAGGAAATAAATGTAAACCAACAGATGTTTCCTTTTCCCTGAGATTTCCGCCCCCCGTGAGTGCTATCGTTTCATTAGACCTGATGACTCCAGGGCGAGCTGTGATTGCGCTAAACCAATCCCTGAGAACGAGAGCTACTTTCCACCTGGTTTAAGTGATTCCAAAACAAAGCAGAAGAGCTTACAGAATCCAGCGACAGAGCTGCAGCTTTGCCCCTCACCTCTATTACCTACAGCAGGAGTGATAAAATCACAGTTGGATTAAATTGTCCCTGCTGCAGTAAATGTGACCTCTGCTGATCCAGGAGTACTGTAGACTGGACAGCAAGACCACAGTGAGGGCATGAACAGGGCTGACAAAAGATAAAATTCTCCATGCTTCCTTGACTGAGGAAGAGCACTACCATTCTGCCTGTCTTTGCAAATGCAGCCAGGGGGAAAAAAAAAAAAAAAAAAAGTTTATAAATAAGTTAAATGGTTGTAAAAGGATTTTTAATAATATGTAACTATAAAAAAACCCAAACAACTATTTCAGAGCTAAGAATTTGCAGCTCTGTGCAGATGCACTAAAGGTTCAAAACCCCATTAAATACAATTTTCAGGTAATACATACCACTAACAGGTTAGATCACTACCAAAAGCTTTCTCTTTTTTCACCCCTTCCCAGCCATGTGTTTTGCCTCATAAAATGGGTTACTTCACTACAGCTCTCTTAGGTGTTCAGCGATTGCAAATGTGTCTCTATGAAAAACAATTTTCACTTTTAAAGTGGAGTATTAAATGGAACAGATTTATCCAGAGGTTTACATCAGGAAAGCAGCATTTGTGCTCTTTCAGTTATCCAGACAGAGATTTGCTTTATTTTGGCAAGTAACCAACCCAAACAACCCCTAGAGCCAGGAAGATGAAGACCAACTTGTTATGCCCAGCTTGAACCAGCAACTATACCCAGATTGCCTTTGTGCCCACGGAGAATTAACCTGCTGCTAACCCTCAGAGCCACTCTACACCCAGCTGTTGGCACAGACCTTTTATTCGTCTGTCTTTTTGTTTGCTTCCAGCAAAACCAGAAGGCAAAAACCAATGACACACCTGCTAACATACACCTGCTTTTATTGGTATTGACATAAAGTTCCAGTTCTGTTTGTGTGGGAGGGAAGTTGCATACATCTGCTATACATTCTTTGACCTTTTAAAATTCTCTTGTGTGTTACTGTAAACATCAGTATTTCTTCTTGGGAAAAACCTCACGGTGCTGGTGAGTGCCAGTTAGACCTTCAAACTCTTTATCTACATTCCCAAGAGTTTTGCTTGATTACTTTTTATGGAGCAGCACAAAGCGCCATTCCATAGTTAAGCCCAGAGTCACACAGGGAACTATTGTGACAAGTTCATTTTAGGGGCTGACTGTTAGCATCCAGGGGCAACTACCTAACCAGTTAGGAAAAATCAATAGGGCAGGGCTTTTTTTTTTTTTGTATTTTTATTTTTTATAGTCTCCTATACTATTCAGTGTGCAAACAAGGGAAAGCAGATGACAGAAGAAGGAACAGTCCTAAGAGAAGCGTATGTTAGGTTTCTGTAGCATTCCATAGTTAACAGATGAGAAGTATTAAAAAGAAAATAAGAAATGTCCTGTCTTGGCAGGATGGCCCTTAGACTCTGTGAAGTCTTTTAATGGCCCCTGTGTGGACAAAGCCAGTTGCTAACAGTGTGCCATTCTCCTGAGCACCGCAGGTTTGGCATTGCACACTTCAGTTAGCAGTGGGGCGGTATCTACAAACTTTCAACCAGGTACTGAACAGCAGGCCTTACTCACAAGGTACTGTGATGCTGAAATGAAGCAGAAAGTAACTTATTTCCTTACGTTTTCTCCTGAAAATTCAGTTCTTGCTCTTCCTCATCCCTCATTAAGGACGACGCTGGAGTATTTGATGCTCTTGCCACCATCCATAGCAGGCATCTCCATTCACTCATGCAATTTCTTATGAGAAGCAGCAGTTACTAAGCTGCACCTCACAGAGGTGAGGTACTAGCACCGAAGACATCAATGGCCCGCTCTCCACCCTTTCTCATCTCAAGAATTCTCCCTGCCCCGCCACCCTCCCCTCCAGGACCCATCTGCTATATACAAGAAATGACCTACATTGAATACAGCTCTCAAGCAATCGAAGGTACAACCTGAAACAACGGCAACTGCCACAATGCTTCGAGCCTTAAAGTTCTGCCTAAAAGTGTAAAAGTTAATTTTTAGCAGAAACATCAAATAATTAATATTTAGAAACAGATACTTGAACCAAACATGTACTCTGTGAGGATGATAAATAATATTCAATTGCCCACTCTTCTAGCACCCTGTAACTGAACTTTCAACATCTCCATGGGAAAGGTGATAATGACCTGGCGTGTTTCAGCACCGATGTCCTACCGCCATCTCTTTACACAGAATAAGCCCTTTCTAACACAGAGGGAGAAAAGATTATGAAAAGGTAATATTACTCTATTGCAGCAGGAATCATAAAGACAAAATAATGTAGTTTGCCATGCTGGTTGCATGTAACCTTATTCTCATGTACAGGAGAAACATCTAAACGGTAATTTCAGCCTACTGATATATTCGTTACCCAGCTCTACTCCTGCACTGTATTGCATCAGTTACAACCATGGCAGCACCTGTTTGTGCCACTACCATCTGTTAAACAGGTTAATTAATCCCAACTCCATTCAAAGCATGAGAGAGAAATAAATCAGTCTGTAAACATCTTTTCTGACCAACAAGATGAGTTTTTAACCTGATGATCACCAAAGTTTACTCAGATTGAAATGCAAAGCATATAACAACAGCCAAGAAATGGTCAATCTGTGGCAAACGATCAGATGCCTAGTTAATACTACATGCTGCGTTGTAAACTCATTACTGCTTATTTCTATAAAATTCTACTAACTTCCATTTTTAAATTAAATATTACATTCAGAAAGGCCATTAAGGTGAATCAAAGTACTTAAAACAATTTAATCAAGCTGAGGATCAGAACTGTGACATATACAAAACTTGAGTGATCTAGAATATTAGATAAGAAATGTTCCCATCCCTGGCAAAGAAGTGCTTGAAATAGTAACCCCCTGGCAGCTTGACTGCATTCTCATGAGTCAGCAGCGCCAAATTAACCACGACACCTAAAAATACTACTGAGATGCAAGGTATTTTTTTTCTGTTTATGCAAATTCATTTTTAGAAATATGACCATAGCTCTCAAGAAATTAGATATTCCATTCACACTTTCCCTGAAATAGTAAATAAAGGAATCAGAATTCACAGGATACAAATATGAAATCTAATTTTCTTAGAAAAATCTTGCTTTCAATTTTGCAGTCTTCATGAATGTTGCCAGAAGCTGATACTCTATTCCAAACACCTTCATTTTATTTCAGCTGCAGCAAAGCCTCCGTGAAAGACTAAGGGAATCTGCTAGGTGGCCCTCCTTGAGCAGGGGCTGCACCAGGTGACCTCCAGAGGCTCCTTCCAACCTCAACCATTCTGTGATAACAGCAAAAGCTTTGTCCAGGGCAACTGCAATAATAAGCTGACAGCGTTTGCATGCTTGTCACGGATTCTACACAAGGTATGAACCGTAATTGTCATATGTGTAATTTGGTGTCGTGGTTTAACCCCAGCCGGCAACCAGGCACCACCCAGCCGCTCGCTCTCCCCCCCCCGGTGGGATGGGGGAGAGAATCTGAGGAGCAAAAGTAAGAAAACTCGTGGGTTGGGATAAGAATAGTTTAATAATTTAAATATAATAATAACAACAACAACAACAATAATAATAATTTGTAATGAAAAGGAAAAAATGAGAAAGAGAGAAACAAAACCCAGGAAAAACAAGCGATGCAACTGCTCACCACTCGCCAGCTGACGCCCAGCCCGTCCCCGAACAGCGATCACTGCCCCCCTGCCAACTCCCCCCAGTTTACATACGGGATGGCAGAGCCCTTCAGCCGGTTTGGATCAGCCGTCTTGACTGTGCCCCCTTCCAGCTTCTTGTGCACCAGGCAGAGCATGGGAAGCTGAAGTCCTTGGCTAGCATAAGCACTGCTTAGCAACAACTAAACCATCAGTGTGTTATCAACATTATTCTCATACTAAATCCAAAACACAGCACTGTACCAGCTACTAGGAAGAAAATTAACTCTATCCCAGCCAAAACCAGGACATTTGGTGATAAATGCCTTTGCAGGCAAGGTTTGAAAATTTAAATTCTCCAAAACCATCATTTAAAATTAATAGAAAATCCAGAGGAATTTGCAGGAACAGTAGGAGCTCTGCTGCTGTAAGATACGTCCCTTACACCCATGGTTTAAACAATCCAGTTACAGCTAGATATATACAAGACTACTTCTACAACTGTTGGACCAAGAGAAGTTAGTTTCAGTTAAGTTACAAAAGACTTTCTGGCAGCAAGAAAGTCTGGTATTCCCCAGCCCCCAACACAACCGTGTTTTACGTGCAAAAGAGCTGTGGACTCCCAAGTTCTCAGCAAATAGCTGCAACATGAATTGCTACTCTCTGGTTTGTGAAGAGCATAGAGAATGATAGGAAAAATTGGGAAGTAGGTATTTACCCAACAAAGCAGCAATTATGTTACCTAGTAAATGGCACAGAAACAAAATCTTCAGCTTTCAGAGCAGACACTGCCTTTTCAAGGTGTCCGAGCCTTTATAAAGGGTATTTAGCACAGGAAAGTTTAAGGCAGCTTACTATTAAATAGCACTTGTACTTAGGGAAAGTGCATAAAAAGTCCACTAGGAAGGGAAGGAGGCCTACTTACAGTAATAAGCAGCACTGCAAAATTATTATATTGCTCCCTTACAGCCGGGACTGACAGATTCGTCTTCAGTATGAACACAGGCATGCGAAACCCAGCAGTCTACTTGTATGGTTAACGCCTAGGCAAAATCACTGAGAGGAAAATAGCTAACATCACTCCTTTTACACTTGAGAAAAATCCAAATTAAGACACTTAGGTTGTGTTAATGCATCTATTTAAATATACGTTTACCTGCCCTCGGAGCCCTTTGTCCCTTCGTGTTCAACTTTAAGACCCTCAGGTCCAGTGACAGCAATCTGTTGAGGTGACGATTCCTTAGGGTCAGGTGTTTGTTTACATTTCATTTATTTTAAGATGCCTTTTCACATAGCTAAGCAATGCGTTTGCAGACAATCCCAACATCCTTAACCTCTTCTCAACATCTTCATTCTGGCAAGGAAGTAACAAAAAAGCATGGGAGCACAGAACACGAAGTAGGCTTGCGGGGGCTCGGTCGGTCAGAATCCACGCGGAGGCAAATTCGGCCTTTAGATGCTGGCGGCCGCCTCTTCAACACTGCCATGGCAGTCGCGTTAGTTAGGCCTCGCTTACCTGGGACAGGCTTGAAACCGGGCCATCCTCTCACTCCAGCTGCTGACCAGCTTACGGCCAAGTGCCTGGGCTTCGTGCGACTACCGCCACCCGACCGAGGGTGCGGAAACCCGGGGGGCTCGGGGCTCCGGAGCGGGAGCAGCCGCTCGCTCCTCGCGGTGCCCAGCGGTGGCCACGCCGCGGTCGACTTTGAGCAGCACGACCCCAAACGAATGAATGTGTCTGAAACTGGGGAATGAGAACGCAACCCCACAGCCCCCAGCTCCCCTCCGGCCCGTCCGGAGGGCAACAACTCGCCCCCGGGGGAGGCCGCCCCCGCCCGGGCCGCCTCGGGGCTACGGGCCAGCGGGCAGCACCGCCCAGCCGCCAGGGGGCGCCGCCGCGCGGTCCCTCCGGAGGGCCGCGCCGGCGGCATGGCGGCCCGCGAGCGCTCGGGAGGAGCGGCCTGAGGGGGCGGGGCGGAGCCCGGGCGCTCCCCGCGCACGGAACCGCCTCCCGCCCGGCCCCCGCCGCGGCGGCGAGCGGCCCCGTTACATCTCAGGGCTCGCCGGCTGCCGTGCCGCCCGGAGCGGCGGGCGCAGAGACCCGCCGGCGCCCCGGCCTCGGCTGCCGCTCTCCCGCCTTTCCACGCTCGCCGCGAGGACAAAGCAGCGAGCAGCCAATGCGGAGCGAGCATCGCCCGTTGCCCCGCCCCGGGGGGCGGGGCCGCTCCGCCGCGCGCGTCCCTGAGGCGAGGCCGAGCCCCCGGTTCCCGGCCCTGCTCCTTCGCCCGGAGCCCGCCCGCCCGCGGCTCCCTGAGGAGGAGCCCCCGCCGCCCGCCCGCCCGCCCCTCCGAGCGACCGCCTGCCGCCTCAGCTGGTGCCCGGACCCGGCGCACTGGGTGTCCCGAGAGCCGGGGATGCAGAAGGTGAGGCGAAGGCAGCCCCGCCGCGGTGGGAGGGTCCCTGTGGGCCGCCGGAGCTCAGCGCCTGCCGGCCGCCCGCCGGGAGGGGACGGGTCGCGGAACCTCCCTGGCGTGGGATCGGGGAGTCCGTGGGGGCCGGGTTCTGCCAGCGCGGGCTGGAGCGCACACAGACAAGTCCTCCCTGGTGGTCGTTTATTTCAGGTTATTTTTATTAGAAAGTTGTTTCAGATTCAAGACAGAAAAGCTGATAAAACGCCACTTCAGAACACATTAGACTAACGGGAAGTGAAAGCTGATTTCAGCAACAGAATAAGTTTGGTTTGTTTTTTTTTTTTTTCTCTCAAAGAAAGCTGCCATAGAGGTAATTCTGCTACAGACTTTGCAACATAAACCGATACGCCAGTTCTGTCCAAAATCAGAATTTGTGCTATAGAAACAAATATGTTATATTGGAAGTGGTTTGTGTTTTGGAGAACCTAGTGGCTGGAGCACCAATAGAGAGGAAGAAATAATATAAAAAAAGCTTTATTTATGTACATTTTCTATGAATAGCATCTGATGCTGTTAATCAGTAGCCTCCAAAGGCTGTAGATACAGCATTTAAAGGCTTAAGATAACTCAATTTCTTTTTCAATACATATGAAATACATTTTGCTATAAAACAATCACTTTCAGTATGAATAAAAGTGAAATATGAATCTTCATGGTAGGGATATGACAGGGCTGTGCTTCGTCAGCTCCTGTGCAATCTCTGCAAGACATCAAAACTGGCTGAGGTTTTCCTGTAATAAATGAAGCTCCCACTGAAGTCAGTGACTTAGAAAAATTAGACAAGGGAAGTGTGAATAGTGATGTTTAGAGATATAATACGGGCATCAACAATTTACATCTTTATGCTTTAGAACAAACTGTTTGACAGGAGAAGCAGAAAACGTGTGTGATGTGCTTTCAGAATTATCACCTGGAGGGATTTGATCTTTTGTTGCTTTCCTCCGAGCCAGGTACAAGGGACAGGACTAAAAGGGTGCTTCTGCTGACTGATACGGCAGTTACTATGTACCTGGGGCGTACAAGCGTTGGAGTTTGTTAGTTAAATCCTGGCGTGCTACTCTGGAGCGTGAACTGTATTTGAGGAAGTTTAGGTACTGGTTTGGATTTAATTACCTTTGGAAAGCTGTCTTATTGAAGACATATGGTGTAGTTGCTTGGAAAGGATTTTGTACTGCCGACAAAGATCAAAGATTTTGCACTTTCAAGAGCTGAAATGAAAGAGCAGCAGCACAATAAACCATGGGCACTATATATCCAGTTCTGATAGCCATAACCCCGTCTGTGACATCTGAGCATTTAAAAAGCGCTGCTCAAGCTAGTCAATGGAAATTGGAGTTGTTAACGAGCGATGATCTAAAAGCACCAGGAAAGAATTCTTACAGCTTTGACAGGGAAAGAACAGCTGTAGTTTCTGTCCCTTAATGAGTTAAAAAAGATTTTCAGTTACTAAGATGCAGAGAAAACTGCAAGTACATTATGCACCTCACAACAGCAGGAAACAACAAAAGAGGCTATATCTCTGGATTCTGTTAAAGGCACTAGTAGATGCATAACATGTTGATTTCCAGCTTAAGTTATAGCAACAACTTAGAGAACTAAACCAGTAACCAGTATTATTGTGTTCCCGATACGCAGTGCAAGTATCCCGTATACCTAAACAGCAGTAAACCCTAGGGTATAAGCAGTAACTATGCTCAGAAAAACAAATGCACTGTTCAGAGGAAGGAAAAAAAAAATCACAAACCCAAAACGCTTCAGCAGAAAGTTAGGTTGTTCAAGTCTGAATTTATAGAAGGTTCCTTTGTACCACTCTTCCCTGTTTTCATAAGGCACTTAGATGTTTTTGTACTTCTGGGGGAGTGGGGGGCTGGGGAAGCAACAGAAGCTTCTGCAAGCTGCCTTTTTATTCAGTGCATCTCAAAAGCAGGAGTGGGCATCTTCCAACTTACTGAAGAAACAGTAAACAAATAAAGAAGTAAACTCTGGTCCTATCACTACATTCTGGTACTACAAATTTGAGGAATTAAAACCAATTATGTGTAGATGTGTTTAAAATAAATACTGTCATTACGAGGGGGAGTGTAACAGAAGGAAATAGCTTTATTTGCAATAAATTTCTATCCCTGTAGGGCAATAATATTGGAACCTGAACCACTGGCTTCCCTATTGTGCTATTTTTACGGGTTTTCCTGGAAAGCTGTCTTGCTCTGAGTGGCAAAAATGACACTATACACAGGTTTCTTCTTTCTGTCAGTATTACCTTGGGAGAAAACACCCCACTTGTATACTATCCCATTATCTATTTAGAGCAGAACCAGTTGTAGGGACAGTCTCGAGTGTACCTGGGATCCAGGAGATTGCTTTGGCTATGTCAGTTGTCTGCTGTGAGGAATTTACTTTCTTAGTTTTGGCTTGAGACCCTCATGGATTTGCTGCCAGTGTCGTTCTCCCAGTTGAGACTTTCTTAGGAGCAGACACAGCAGATCGGGGGCCCTATTTCCTGGTCTGATGCTTGCAGAATAAGGTCCCAGGCCCTATTTTTACATGGCATCCATAACTAATCAGCTGTGAACAGTGATACAAGCCTAACTCTTCTTTGGCGTACGATATAACGTCTCCCTGTCAGCTGGGTACCTGAAGCCAGGCCCAGAAACGGCTCGGTTGGCAGTGCCTGCTGCGTACCCAGCATTTAGTGCACAGCTGTTGCAGTGTCACAGTTTGTGGTTGAACAATTTGAAACGAGAGATCTATGTAAAAGACAGCAAGATGTGTCAATTAAATCAGGTACACGGAACAGCAACACTATTTCCAGTCCTGAAGTAACAGAAAACTGATGGGAGTTTGAGTTTCTTTGGAAAGTGAGAGAGAAATATCATGAGGGATGTATACTCCACACAAACATGTGCGCTAGAATGCACACGTTTTCTGAAATCCCGCTCCTTTCCATCATGTTTCAGTGGAATAAAGACCCCATGACTTGTAAATGCCAAGTCCTGTTAGACATCATGGACCATTTCAATGAGATACGTAGTTTAGCTGAACTTTTTCCCCATCATGTATGGAACAACTGCATCAGAAATCTGAACTAGTGATCATCAGAGAGACAGAGCTGCTATGTGGATATTGTTAGCAAAAAGCTGTTCTCTGAAATGGTGAATTATCTCAAGCCAAAAATTAAGAGATTCTGAGCCTTTGATGTAATTTATTTTCCCCTTCTGGGGACAACCTTTCTCCCTTCTAGGCTGTTTTAAAAGGAACATTCTCTTATGAATAAATATGACAAATAGAAAAATAAAAATATAGAAACAAACTATGTAAACGCAAGCCCTGAGGTATTTCAAGCACACAGTGTAATTTTTATACCTGACATGCAATCTAAAGGTGCCAGTAAGAAAATTTACTTTATGGCTCTGTAAAAATGTCCCATCTTTCTTTCCTGCCTTACACCCGCAAGAAAGGGTGAGAGGTTGAGGTAAGAGCCCCATGGAAGCTGTGATAGTCACAGAAACAGAAACAGAGGATATTAAAGTGCTGCGTGTCTTTCCCTGACCATTTTCACTCTTCAGTTGGCTTCCACAGGCCAGTTAGATTCTACAGAGTATCTGACAGAACTGCTGCTTTTCTGGATATAGGCTCCACTCCTGCACCAGCATATATACCATATGGAGTCTTGCAGGATAAAGGGACTTCTGAATAAAGATTTTAGTGGCCCCTTTAACCCACAGAATTTTATTTTTTTTTTTGCTGTGTCTCAGGCTAGCTTGGGAAGCGTAAGCACACTTTGCACTGCAATTGCTTCCAAATGACTGCATTATCTTGTCAGCTTCCCACCTCTTTCCCTCTCTTCCTTTAGCCTGGATCTCCTTGGACATGTTTCCTCCCCCAGAGCTTTCTGCATTTGCATGAAGGGTCCAGTCCTAAAAAAAAAAAAAATCCAGTCTCTGCATGACGGTGAAGTCAATGGGTCTACTCACATGAATCAAGGTTTGCTGGAGCAGGCCCTTAGGCATTCATTTTTTTTTTTTTTTAAATAAAGTCCAATTTTATTAATTGTACTTTGTTTGGGCTTTGGAAAGAACAGTTACAAAATGGATCATAGGTCTTACTTTTTAAAATGGCATTTGTTCCTCTGCTAATTCTTGGCAAACAGGGGCTCAATATGAAAGGGTTTCAAGCACTGTATACCTCTGGGTGTGTGTACGCTCTTGCATAGTGAGACTCTGGATGAATACGCATGAAAACATGCACACACAACATATTCCATTTGCACATACTTACCTAAACAAGGTACTGAATATACAGGTACCTGCTCATGTGCATATATATTTGTAAGGAGAGATATGCATGTGCTTACACAATGTCTATAGATGTGTAAACTCTTAATTGCACATATACAAACATTAAAAATCAAATGAGTCTTAGATGCACCTTTGCTTTTTCCATTGAAAAGGACATTTTAAAACCCTTTTTTGTTCACTTTGGTTTTACTGTAACTAATACAATTCACCTGCTCACCTAATGGGATATTTTCCTCTCAGTATGTTAAAACACTAATTAAAATGCATTACAATTATTAAATTGGGTAGAAGAGCACTTCTTGTAAAGCTTAGTCTGGAACTCCTGGGACATAGTTGTGCAGTGAAAGTTTTAGATCATGTCTCTTGTGTTACGGATCGCACAGCACAGAACCATGCTGAATATCATGCCAAAGATCTAGAAGAGAAGGGATGCAATTTAGGGATCCACTTACAAAACAGTTATAAAATAGCCTGCATATCAGAACAATCTGAAGGTTCTTACGGCAGAGCAGCAAGTGACTGCTTCCATCTACAAACCCCAAGACATCAGACAATTAACATAAAAGAGGTTTCACTGATACTCAAAGCCAAGATTTTATCTGCTCATGCTGGTTTCACTGTTCTTTGTTCTAAATGTTAAGGCCAGCATAACAGCCCCAAACGTTAATATTATTAATATAAATGTCACTGACATCAATAACTGTGCCTATTGGTGTTAGGCCTAGTTTTGCACCAAAAGGTTCTGAGTTTCAGAATGCTTCTACGTGGAATATTGTATACAAATTTGAATAAGAGCAGAGAATGATTCCAGAAGAACCAGGTCTCTTGAACTGGTGCTGAGCATTATGGTTTTACAGAGAAAGCTAAGCTCTTAACAGTTAACTACTCAAGACCAAGATGATACATTAGATATAAAACTCTATTCATGTTAGGGAACTAGTTAACGAGAGGGAATGGTAAAAGCAGAGAACAGTGGGTGTTGCCAGAGTCTCCAGAAATTTCTTTTTTGCCACAGCTTGATTCTCCAAAGCAGTTAGCAGCTACCTCCGGGTGCTTCATTGCTAATGATGGGAGATGAGCAGTACTATCAGGCAGTTAAACCACTGAGTTCATTTCCCCTCCCTAAGGAAGAAGGAGACAGCTGACCAGTCATACCCCATGAAGGGTCAGAAACCAGCACGGACAAATGTACAGACATGTTTCTGCTGCTAAGGAGGGTATCGTTTCATAACTTCTGCTGTGTCTGAGGTGGGAAGCCACAGAAGAGATGTTCGTATTTCTAGTGTGTCCTTGTTGAGCAACGAGCTTATTGGAGCTCTGTCCCACCCGTGTTGCTTTGCTGTATTTTTGAGTACACCTTCACGTTTTATACATATCACAGGATTGTTTAATCCCCTTTACCCACCCCACGGTTTCTATTCCATACATAAACCCTTCATCTGCTTTTAAGTGTCCACATAAGTCCATAAACCTCCTGCTCTTCAGAGAAGCTAAGGCTGTATTTCTTTACTAATATTCAGGCTCCTCATGCTGCTTCAGACTGCTGCTGGTTTCTGAGTCTGAGGGAAGTCATGGCACACGCGTGCTGGAAAATGCTTTCTGTTAAAGCCTGTGTTGGATACAGACTGCCCGCTCCTGCCATATCCTTGCAGGAGGGTGACATCTATTGGTCACAGCTCTGTCAGGAAGGAGCAGACCTTGGGAATACAACACACACTTGTGGGAGAAGGTGGACTGTAAGGAGTTATTGACGCTTTGATGACACAATTCGATGAAACAGCTACCTGTAACTAGGTGAAAGAAATGCTGTTCTGAAAACTATGCAGTTTAAATCCTGTTCCTTTAACAAAATACATACAGATCACTGGATCTATAACCTAGAAAATCTGTTTATAAACTATCCTTCACATTGAACAAATGCTACAGCCAGCATTTTCCTGGAAAGCTATTTCTATACAAAGGGTAGGTACTCTCTATTCCTTATGAAATCTAAGGAACGAATCCTCAAAGGGCCTAAAGTGTCAGTCTGCAATTGTTTTGGAATAGATGAAATGCTGCTATGGCCTTTTGCTTTTCAGTTTGGTTCATGTGCACTCCGCTTTCCTGCTATTACAACAAAGTAAGATTACCATTAGATACTTTGGACCCTGTCTAAGGACACAAAATGAGCTGGTAAATCAAAGTCATGCAAGTCTGCTTGCGCCAATGTGGGCAATTCCCAGAGAGAGGGCGTGCTGAAAGTGATAAGAATAGCTGCACCTTTGAGGAATCTCACCAGTTGCTGCAAAACACCTTCCACAAAGCTTTGAGTAAGGGACAGGGTACTGGGCTCAAATGTAGATTTGAGAGTGAGAACATGGATTTACTCACTGTGATGCCAGCAATTGCAATTCCAACAATTCCAACTAAATGCAGATGAGCATCAATTACATTCTGGATTTCAACCAGGCAGTTCTATTAAAAACAAAATTGAAAGATTTTTACTCCTAGAAAAATATACTCCAACAACTCCAGTCAGCTGTTCTCACTAAACAACAGATAAACATGAAAAAATATTATTGCAGTCACTGTCCTAATTCTTGCATCTATGCCTTGTGTTTTGTTGGACAATTTTCACAGCATATTCCCTTTTCTAGTGAGACATCTGTACCTCTTGCCTGTACAGGCTGACATAGATAAGAAATTTTCTTAAAATCAGTTTTCCCTAAATTTAAAACCCTTTATATGTTAGGCCATGCTAAATCAGGAAGTTTGACCCTTCAGATTGACATTGTACTCACAAGCAGATTCCACAAAAGACAGAATAACAGTATCCTTCTTAACACCAACAAAGTTTCTAGGCAGGAGTCTCCGTGCATGATTAAGGCAGGCACTTGCCAAAATTCAGCCTTCACGGGGCTTTTCATTTAGGGCTCCTGTTCTGCTACGTCCTTCCCACTTTTCTTTTCAGATGATGTAATACTGTCTCAGCTACCATCGGATGCTACAAGCAGGCTTCAGAAATGAGGGCTGGGCATGTTCAGTATGACCTCCAACTTATTTCTGCCTCCACTCTGCTCCATTTCATATGGAATGTCATGCTGGAAATTGCAAGGTAAAAAGGAAGTTCTTCCTTTCTTTCACTTACAGAATGTCTCCGATTTTACTAAATAGTTGACATGAGAAAGTGACTAGAACAACCAGAACAGAGGACACTTACCTTTGGCATCTGGATATTCTCTGGACAGGGTAATCCCATTTGTTGTTCCATATTACCTTTACCACAGCATTGGAGCTAAATGAGAGAGAGAGTGATGAAGAATCAAAGGAGGAAAAACCATAGACTTGTTTCATACTGAGAGCAAGTTACTACTTTCATGCTGAAAGTGAGACAATAAATAGCTAAAAAAAAAGAAACAATACAAATCGAGTCAAAAATTTATTCCCTATATTAACTGCCACCCCTGGTAGAATTTCAACTGCGTGGGCCAAAACTCTCAAAAATCAGTTTCAATTGCCTGAAGCCATAGCAAACAGACAAATTTGTATTAACAACAACTTCCAGAAGGGACTTTTATCACAATATCTCATAACAAAGCAAACAAGTGGATTTTGGAAAAGCAGATCCCTGGCTTACAAGGGAACAGGAGTTGGTAAAGGGAGAAAGCAGAAAGTTCACATAGTGCACACGGAATTATGGGCAATGCACAAAAGCTACTACAGAGAATGCTAGAATCTTTATTTCTGACAAAACACAGTGCTGGGTTTGGAGACAGTAATAAATCAGAGTGCTTCAGAGGGCTTGTTTTTCCTGTTTGCCTGTCTCCCACAAAATGCTTGGAATTCCTCTTTGGGTCAGAAATAACAGCTATGGGAGAAGGACAAAAGGGTCTGAGGTTGTGAAATGTTTGTTCTAAAGAACGTGGGAATGCTGTAAGGAGCAACAAAGCTTGGGCTTGATCTCTGTGGGAGGCAGTGTAGATACAGGATGGACACAAACAGGATTCAGGAAGTCGTAGGTTCTAATTCTGATTCAGCCACTCACTATTTGGGTGGCCTGAACTGAGTCACACATGTGCTTTTGGTTCTTTACCTTCTTGGTTCAGTCAGTGACAGGATCTGCCACATTGTAGGTCCTGAGACACAGGTCACAGTTTTTTCTTTGATAAATGCAGAGAGATTCAGACCTTTTACCACTCTCTGCATTTGTGAGTATTTACTCTTGGATTTTAATATCCAAAAGGGCCGTAACAGTCATACCTTCTGCACAACAAAGACCAGAAGCATCAGCTGAAATTTCAAAGCCTGGCCATTTTCACTTTCAAAGGTAGGGATCACTTGGGATCTGAAAACCAGAATTCTGAGAGAGCCATCAGGAAACCGGGTTGTGAGCCTCTGGCTCCATTTTAGGTAACACTCAGTTCTATTCTTTCGTACCTCAGTGGGAGGCGTTCTGAATTTTAAAGGGTAATGTGACAGCAGAGTAGTAGTGCAAGGTATTAAAGCTCAGGAGGACTACTCACAGCCAAGTGGTGTTGATAGATAGTCCTGTTGACCTTCCCCCCTGGGTTTTTCATATAGTCATCATAAGTGTCTTCATAGATTTTCTGGGCTTCCTGTATTGCCTGCAGAAATGAGACTTTCCAAGTGAGTGGCAAATAAGTCTTACCCCCAATCCAGTGCAGACTTCCAGCTTGCGTCATCAACCTCCAGAGCAGAAAATTATGCCTGGTAAACCGAGGTACCATGATTGGAAAGACAGGAGGTTTTGTGGCCTGATGGCATCCAGAGGGACTCTGCATGGGTCAGAATGTACATATGCTGTATTCTGTGTTTTGGTTAAACACTGTTAGTTGGAGAAGTTCAGTGCTTGAATTTGCCCTTTTCCCAAGCAATACCCTCTTACCATATAGTTCTACTTGATGTTCCTTGTGGATTTAAGGTTGAACCACACGTACAGGTTTCCTTTAATAGAGGGAGGCAAAAACTGCATCCCATTCTGGACTTGTGATAACACAAGCTCTGACTGACTCCAGATAAGAATGTCAGAGTCTCGTCCTGGGAAAAGTATCCTGGAAAGTTTTCCTATGCAAGAGCCAGGCTGCAGGTCAGTCGGCACTGGAATTCATAACTGCCCCATTATTACATTAGAAGTTGCTTGCTACTTACCACTTTCTTGCCTATAAAGGCAAATACTCCAGCAGTGACCTCAGCCGCAAATATCACCAACAAGCAAGCAAAGAACTGCAGAGGAAGAAGAGAATCTTATATTAACATACCTTGCACAATTCTGCTTTATGTGGACTGCCACTCAGTCCCTCATCCTCGCCCAGGCCTCAGCAGCCCCCACAGTAACTGAAAGCAAGCTGGTAAGCAGGGTCCGTAACAAGGGTGTCAAGTCAGATTTCTTGTAATATGGGAACAAAGGTGGAAATGGCAAAGATGTGGCTCAGATGGTAGCTTCAGAAAAGACAGAAGGTATTTCCAGGAAATATATCACATGAGACAAGCAATGGAACTTCTTCATGTATGGAAGCTGTGCAATAGCACGGTGGCCAGAGATGCTAGGTTAGCCAGTAAAAGGACATAAGACATTTCAGGTCTTGGACAGCAAAGATCTTTCCACTAATCACACAAAGCATATGCTTTTGAATGATTTTCCTGCACAGCCCAGGCCCTTGAAACCTTTTACTTACTGCTCCAAGTAAGCACTGAGACTCCCGCGCTGCTCCACAGCACCCAAAAAATCCAACTGTGGTCATGAGAGCCCCTGCTCCCACCAATACATAGAGTCCTATGAAAAATCAGAATCAGACAAGAATTTAAGGTTTCTCTTCCCAAAGTCTGCTACCTATTTTGTCAAAACCACACATTTATAAGTAGCAATGGTCTCTGGCTCTCATAAAGATCACCCGTTACACAGAAAAGTTGCTCTCTTCACAAAAGGAGACCAATGATTTCTTCAGAATTCTTGAAGAATCTCACCAAGACAAATGCAAAGACTTCCACCTCCCACGTTTCCTGTCCCAAGGGCAGCTCAGTCCGGGACGAACACACACCATGCCATCCAGAACCACCTTGCAACTCTTCAGTGTGGAATGTAAGGCAAAAAAAAAAAAATCCAACATTGCCAGAGGGCTCATTTCTGGAAACGTGCTGTACTGCTATGCAGGGGTGGAACTTAAAAAGCTACCTGACAGCTATGCTCTATCAGTTGCCTGGCAGTACATAAAAAAGGATATTTGAAGAGCTTCAGGAAAGGTACAGGCACTACAGTGTGATGTTCCTCTGAAATCAGTGCTTTGGCTGGGGAAAAAGCTTGATTGCTATCGGAAAGAAGAGGATGATTGGGGAAACCCCTTGAAAGCTGTTAGATGAAGTGAATGAAACAGTGAATTTGCACCCTCTGGCGAAACAATGAGTGGGGAGGACAGCCTGGGGGAGGTCATAAGCTCAGCAATAGTCCTGAGCTTGGTCGCTGCAGAAAATGGAAGCTTGTCTACAGTTCAGTGATTTGGAGCATAGCATCTTCCTTTTCCAATAAGTAGCTGCTTTACTGCCTGCTGGGCAGGCATATTCCAGCGTCATTACTTTACATTTTTCTTCCTCCAATATACTGATGCAAGTGTCAGAATATGGGATATCAGCAGCTTTTAAAGACTAATGTTATCAGCGCATTATGATCAGAAGACTTGGAGAAGAGTTGCCTGAAAATGGATAGAATCAGAGAACCAGACAAATCACATCAGATATTAAAAAAAGGTGATTCTGTATGAAAGGAGTGGAGTGTCTAAGACTTAGAGGCCGAGAACCTTGCATGCATGGCCTACAAACAGCATCTCATGATGCATGCTGCCCTCATCTGAACTGCAGGATACCCTCCCGCCACCTTATTTCAATAGGCAGAATCAGAGCGGCTCTGCAGCAGCCAGCGGCAACACTGCATTGCCTTCATGTTCCGGACAGTCGCACTTAAGTGTTATGCAGTTACTGAATCGTTTAGGGGACTGCTCAGACACCTTAGCCAAGCTCTGCATTGCTGAATGGACTTTAGGCTACTGGCAGAAGGGGTTATCTGTGTAGAGACAAATTTAATGACATAAAGAAAGAACAGCATATAGTGGATCATCAGACTAAACACATTAAGAGGATAATGAAGCAATCTGGGGATGAGACTGCCAGCAAAGACCAGGCCTGAGACAAGTGCAGAACATGGGAGATGTCAGTATAGCCCCATACATAGTTAAAGATCTAGGACCCGAGCTATGTTCAGAACTTGACAGGACAAAAACTGTAGAGGTAAGGGGAACAGCATTCATCTCTGCCACCTGTAAAACTGCTAGAAATACTCACATTGAACAGGGATTTTTTTTGTATGGGCTTTATCTAGGACAAAAGAAAACCAGAGCACAGAATTTTTCTGTCCTCACTTGTAAACTTACATGCTTGATCTGTGCTTAGGCAATACATCCATTCGTGTCCGGTGTCAGTTCCCATCAGACCACAACGACTGTGTCTGTGCCTTGTCTCTGGGCACCACGTCAGCCAACGTACAACAGGCTTAGCGCAGTGCCTTGTAATTCTGGTCTTTGTCTTGTGTGGGCAACGTGGAGGACACGCAGAAATCTGCCATGCCAGTCCACTGCTGGAAAAAACAGCTTCGTTGCCCTCATGGTGTTAGGAGGGGACAGTGGAGCTACAGACTGCACACTAGAGGGCACAGTGAGCCTTGCTCCCAGCTTTGACTATGCAGACTTCTAATGAGAACGGTTAGTATTCTCCATTACCAATTTAAACATTATTTTAAAATCTGACCCAAATCTTTAGGGTTAACAGAGCTGCTGGCATTTACTGTTGGCAGGCCTTGTGTACAAATGACAGTTTGCACTGATTGCTAGGAAAATGAAAAAAACAATCAATACATGAGTGCAGAGCATCCAGCCACTCTGCCACACAGATGCAGCCTGCCTGGAGAAGGCAAACTCCCGCCTGCTGCCCGTTCATTGCGCATCGCTGCCCAGTCACTGTGTATCGGCCAGATATCTGTCCCACCTACTGTGATCCTTCTCCTCCCCTCCATCCTTCTTGCCCCGGCACCCTTCTTGTGCCAAGGACTGCTGCTGGGGAACACATTTTGCTAAATAGCAATAAACCAATTATAATTAATATGGCTTTCCCAGGTCTGTGATGCCAGATATGTGGGATTTCATGCTGACTGTGCTGGCAGTTCATATTCTGTATTTTCTAGATTTTTAATATTCAGCATCTTGTGACTTACTAGGACTGAGCATTCTTCAAGCTAATACTTGTACGCATATTCACAACACAGTGTTTTTTACTGAGGGAGGGATATACAAAGGTATATATGGCTCAGGAGAGAAAGGTCAGCCCCTCATGGAAGATGAAGTGGAAAGACAAAAATCTTCTCTCAGGTGCAGAACATGCGGTTCAACTGCCAAACACCAAAACTGCCATTTTCTGAGATCTCCATGGTAACCAACGGAGTGTAATTACAAAGATGTTTCCTGGACCCTTTTCTGCATGTCGCTCCCTACTCCGGTCCCTGTAATTACTTATGAGGCGACTTAGCAGAGAGAATTTTGACTAAGGAGACTGGAAAGAAGTCTTCCCATTTCTTTTGGTTGCTTCCAGCTCGCAAAGATAAAGCTCTCTGAGGCTCAGGGGTGAGACCACTTTCAGGAATTTGGAGTTGCTTTTGTCTGAGAAACAGACTTAACATTTCACTTGCATGACTCACAGCTAAACCGCTACCTCAATCCGAACTTCCCTTTTAAGGCGTGTTACAGGAAGAACTCACACCACTCACTAAACAAAGCTGAGCTTGCTGTGTGTCTGGCCCCACAGCTGAGCCAGCCAAGAGTTTAAAATCACCTTCTTCCATTTTCTGTTCAGGAGAGCTCATTCCAGACTTTGTCCTTTCTCAGCCTGGGACTAGTAGTTGCTGATACTCAGCTGTTTCGAGATGGAAAATAATGACAGCACTTAAAAAAAAATTCCACAAAACTAAAGATGTTTTTACTTGTCCACTACATATACACACACGGAATCTTTCAGACAGGATTGAGACACTTGAAGAGTAGCTTGAAAAAAATTCAAAGGGACCAGGTTGCTTCTCAGCTTGGACTGTGAGGTTTCCTAGCACCCAGATCCAGGTATGCTCAACTGGAAGATGATTTCCAGGAAGGGTATCAAAGCAATAGATTCAGAAGCATCCTAGGTGGTGTAAGTATATAAGACAGGGAGCTAGTATTTCTTTTCCTAGTGGGCTATACGCAGCGATGTAGGCATGATCACCTCAAATTCTTTAGGAATAGACCTAAACTGAAAAGCAAGACTCTCTAGAAAGGAAAGAAAAAGGAAAGGGTGGCAGTGTATGGCACCCCATAGAATCACAGCCTTACCTAGAGACATCATGCACTGACAGCCATCAAGTTAGGATCAGCAAAGCAGACAAATCCAGAAGTTTAGTGGTGTTAATGTCATACGTTGCTATGCAATCGTATCATGTGTCAGAAGTAACGAAGCTTCACCAAAGCCCATTCCTCTCAAAAAAGCAGGATGGAAAGCAAAGCCTTAATCAGCTTCTATTCATAAGCACTTCCATTGTAAAATACAAAGCCTTGGCATGGCCTCCAATTTGGCATCTACAGCACAGCAGAGAAACAAAAAAGACACTTCGTTTATAGTCACAAAATGGAACACTTTTGATAGCTAGAAACTCTGACACAAAAAAGTTCACCACAAAGCTCAGCATGGCGAAAAGAAGCGTGCGAGTCAGGTCAAGGTAGAGAGTTTGTTTGGGTGAATGGAAAATTTTGAGAAGAATGTCTAGCTGCAGCTTTTTGTGCAGCAGAAGTAAAAAAGTACAAGGTAGAAAGGAAGAAAATGTGGCCTGTGTGAAATTTTTCCTCTAACCTCTTCTTGCTTCTGTTCATTTCCTGATTCCTGATTTTGTCACTTTGACCTGTGTCTGCTAATGAAGAGGAGAGAGAGTCTGACAACTGGCTAGTCCCTGAGTTCGTTGGCAGCACAGCCCACGCAGGAGCAGACAACAGATGAAGAGAGAATACTGAGAAGAGGCACACTGCTATGGCCTTAGGGAGGGCAAACACTGCACCTAACGGCAGAAACCTGCCATCCGTGTGACTGCCCACAACTCGGGAATATTTATTGCACCTGCATCTGTCATTGGACTGGGGTTTTTTTGGACAGAGCCTATTCTCTTGACCTTTTCTGTGGGGAAATATTCAGGTTTTGGGGTGGTGGAGTTTTTTTGTTTTGTTTTCACTGTGCTAAAACACCCACCCACACAAATGCACAGATTTTTATAAGCTGTGAAGAGAAACTAACGCTTCCACTTTTGGCAGTAAGTCAAGTGAGAGAACACCTAATAACAAATGTATTTCCCTTCTGGCTAAAAAATAGAGAGTGTAAGAGGGGGGGAAGCCCATACTTGAGCCATTGTCTCATTGTGCAAAGAACAAATTTGGAAAGCAGGAAAGCAGGAAAGCAGCAGCTTTTCCATATACTTCATTTTTTGATTCATCCCATGGGGAAAATCATTATTTACTGAACGGAAAATGACAAATGGGGGTATTCCCTGTGAAAATTCCAACAGGAGGGATTCCCATTTTCTAGCAGACTCTGCTTTGCAATTACAAGGGGAATTAAAAAGTTACCTGGCATTCTCAGAGCAACCTATAGCTCCCAGTAGTGAAGAACAGCAAATCTCTAGATTGGCATCTGTGTAGTTCTTCCATAAGATACTGTTTCCTCTGGGTATGAGCACATATACACTACTGGGGCTGTACTTGGAGACAGTGGATCTGCAAGTGTGAAGAAGCACCTCAAGAAGGATAAAGGGTATTCTGTGTGTCATTTCTGGATGAACAAAACCTTTGTGATTAGCAGTGAATACAGAATTTCATCATTTTAGACTAGGTAGAAGAGAAGGATGGAATTTTATAGCTGCTGACTGCAGTATGTCTTTATGTGTATCAAGAGTGAGGAAGGGATCGGCCCCATTTTTAGAAAAATGACGAGTGAAATCTGCAAGACATCTGTTCTCTGTTCCTTAGAGCAATTAAAAACCGCTCTCGAGGTAACATGTAAATCTATGTATAACTCATCTGAGAGGAAATGTCAGCAGTTCTTTAGGTGTCATATGGCACTCGGACAGAGTGACAACTGCGTCCTTAGAACCCGAGTCCCTCTATGCTCCCGTTGCAAAGAATCAGGTGATAGGCAGAAGTGTGTACTACCAATGTTTTATGAACAGAAAGGAAACATTACAACACAAACCAGGCAGGTAGGAACCTACTAATGCGAACATGAATTGTTCAGACATTATTCTTATTTCAGACAATGCATGAGCCATCACCACCACCAGATACAGCCCGCTGGCCGCCTAGGCTGGGAGAGATCTAATTTCAGAGTCTGGAATAGAACCCATTCCCAGAGTTGATTTTTGCCTTTTTTTTTTTTTTTAAATCTTACTGACGGCTTTGAGATACAAATCCCTGTCTAGAGCCTACTGCAAGGAGCAGGAGCAGACAAACGTGCACTGTCTCGCTGTCTGGCTTTATTTCACATGGGTTTCTTGTTTACCTGGCTGCTATGGTCACTTTCCATTTTAAATAATTCTACTTTTTCTTTTTTGGGCTGAGTAACTAACACTGAACAAACCACCAACTGTTCATACTCCACTGAGAAAACAAGAAGTTCTGTTCTTGATATAAGGGATCCAGAGGCAGGGGTGACAGGAGTGCTAGAACCCAGACGTGACTTGAAGAGATTTTCCTGAGGTTGTATGTGCATTACAGCCGGGGAGGCAGATGTGCTCCTCCACAGAAGGACTGAGGTTCTCAAGCCCTCAGTACAGCACCAAGGAACCTGTAGTGCAAATGCACTATTGGAAAAGATGAGAAACACATGTAGGAGTTGGGAATAACAGGCCAGACAGGGACAGTTGTGAATGCTGCACGTGGTAGCAAAGTCAGTTTCTGAAACAGGCTTGTCACTAGAGACGACCACTTTTCTGTTAATAGCTTTTTAGTATATTTATCTATAAAATACATTTACAAAACCGGAGAAGAGATGCAGAGTCCTCTGAAGGAAGATTAATTTCTAGAGAATTGGAACATACCCTTAATTTGAGCATAATGCACAGACATAATTACATCTCTTGTGAGAATTCAACAGGTATTTTGTGGTTAATCTTCCTGGAACCACAACAGCATTACAGATAGCAGCCAGTTTGTAGGCTTCTGCTGATGCACAAATCCCGAATTTCAGTTTAAAAGCAACCTCACTGTAATGTAACATCCCAGTCCGCTGCCTCCCCCTTCCCACAGAATACCAGCACTTGCTGCATACCTTGCTCCCATGCATCTCACAACCCTAAACAATGATGTCCCAAATTCACATAAGCCAAAGGATGTCAGCTGTTACCTTCTCAGGAGTCTCCCGTGGCTCTCTCCGTATCTACTTCACCCTATAGCAAACTTCACCCAAGTCAGGTGTAATCAACATACCTGCATTCGGTGGATCTGTACGATCGCGGCTGAACTTCACAGAACCCTGTGGTAATGGATTCTACAACTTAATCCTGTGAATACTGGGAAAAACTTCCTAATATGGAAGTTTTTCATAGGGCATAGTATGATGATAATCTCATCAAACTTCTTAGTACTTTTTCTAGTTTTATTGCATCCTTTTTGACCAGAACCACATACAGCATTCAAGACACTGAGCGCACTGGAAATTTACACAATGACATTAAAATTTGTCAGTTGGGTTCTCATTTCCTTTCTTAATAATTCCTGACATTTATATGCCTCTTTGACTGCAGCTGAGCAAGGCACTTTTGTCAAGAGCAACTGACAGTGAGTCTAAGATCACGTTCCTGTGTGATTATAGCTAATTTAAAGTCTGTCACTGTTTGTACTGCTTAGATTATCTGTTACCACTTGCGTCACTTTGCTTTGTTGTTACTGTATTTCATCTGCCTTTTTAATACTCAGTCATTTGGTATTCTGAAATCCTCTCGCAATTCTCTGCAAGCCTCTCTCGAGTAGGACACCCTGAATAATCCTGTGTACATGCATACATTTCCATGCAGATATCAACAACAATTACACACTTCTAATGCTTAAATGCACAGGCTTTAAGCCACCCAAACCAGAGAACAGAGTACGGCCATAATGCATTCGCAGAAATCTGCAGCCTCCACCGCAGCAGAAGTTAGGGCTCCTCAGAGAGCTGTCTTTACCCACCCAAGTGCAGATACAGTAAGTGCTGGAACAAAACAAACCAACTCAGTCAAAATCCTCTCTGTAGATGCTTTTGAAGTGACACGCCCCAAAAAGGAGCTAAGGGCTTTTGTGTTGCTGTTTTATTTTTTTCCAGCAGACAAACTGCTTTCCTCTTAATGGCTTCATAGTGGACATTGTATTTCCAGCTCTGTCAGAATGAAACACAACACAGGACATTTCCCGTGAGATACAACGGGTTATATCGGTTTGGTTCTTTTCCTAGAAGCCACTTCAGAGACTGGCATCTCTAGCAGAGTTAGCCCTTTTAAAGAGAATATGTATGAAGAACAAAGCATGTAACTGAAAAAGCCTGAGCATTCCTGGGTTTAGTGTGCTGCTGCAGCAAGAGGAAACATCTTGATGTCTTTTTACTCTGTGCAGGACCAGTGACAGGTTTATCCCGTCACCTAGGTCACTTGCTGCAGGGGCTGTTTCTGGAAAAGGAGAAGTGTTGAGCCTGAGGGACTGGGCTCTGGCCTGTGCATGGGCAGTCTGCCCAGAATCAGATACAAGTGCCTGATGGCTGACTGAGGCAGGCTGAGGGAGAGCCCAGGTACCCGGGGAGCGGTATTGTCAGAGTGCAGCATCCACAGCAGTGCGACCGGCGTGCGGGCACCGGGGTGGCTTGCAGCTGCCTAGAGGAAGGAGAAGAGGGTGCGTCAAAGAAGGAAATGGCGTAACTGTTGCTTCAACTGTTGCTGCTGGGTGGAACTGGCTAGCTGTGAGTTAGCTACACACAGAGAGTAGGGTGGGAGAAAGGGTTACCCAGGAGGACAGTTTAACAGACAAAAAGCATAAAGTGCACTATCATGCTTAAGTGAGGAATTAAAAAGAAAACCACGCCTCCTGAATCTCAGCATATTGCAAATATAAAACAATCAACCTGAGGTAGAGGGACAGATTATTCCATTAGGCTTAATTAGCTTGTTTTGTCAGAATTGCAACTTTGTGGTGGCCTTGCCTTTACTCTGCCAGGCGGGATACTGACTCTTAGGAACTGATTGCTAGGTTTTATCATCCAGCACAGAGACTGAGGACTTTTGAACAACTTTGATTTTGAGTAAGGTTTGGGGGGGGGGGGCGTGGTAGTGGTGGTGTCCTATTTTTTAAGCAGATTTCCAGTGCAGAAGCTTTTGTTTTCCACTCAGGGCCACTGTCAGCTTTTTCTAAACCACTCTTCCTTAACTGCAGAAGAAGAGACCTGCCCACAGGATGATAGGAAGAAAGACAAGTTCATTGCTTAAGTCTTAAGTACAGACTCAAAGCCTCTCCAATACACATGATGGCAGGACCATTTCATGCTCCTCTTGTGGTATCGCATCTCTACACAGAGGCTACTTTGCCAATAGCTCTCATTTTAAAGGCTGATAGAGTTTGAGAGGCTATGGATTTTGGAGAGAAAATACTGTTGACTAACGGTATAGTGCTTGACTCCAAAATACATGAATAGAACTATAACAAAATGAGGCACAGGGGCAGAGAATTGCAGTTTACATGGATTTAACTGCTGGCCAACTCCTGTTTGTATGGGCACCCACTACTATGGAGAAAAACTACTAATATCCTTCAACTCCAGACATGACTTCATATCCTAAGGCATGCACCATCTAACTGTACCTTTCAAAGCCAGAATGATCACTCATGCTCTCACAGACCCCAAGAAAAAGCCACAGCCACCCTGAAACTTCTCTCCACAACTGTTTTGGCCCTGATGAATGCCTGGACCACAGACTGGATCATGGAACTGGAGCACAGAGAACATAACATAGCAGAAAGTTTGTGAGCTCTGGCTGTGCAGGAGAAGCGATGCTTCAGTGCTGCCAGATATGAGAAAGAGTCATCCAGACTGATTCATTCACATTCACCAGTTTTTGTTACCATTCCTGATGGGGCTTGTTGAGTATATACACTTCATTTTTATTGCTACTGGCAGTGATGTGACCCTCTGCACTTCATTTATTAGGGATATAGAGAGTTTTCCTCCGTGTTGCCCAAGGGACCAGAACAGACTTTCCTCTTCATCCACCAAAAGCAAAGAGGGGAGAATAGGTGTCTTGAACTGACCCTGAAAAAGTCCCCATGTTAGTTTTTACTTCACAAATGCTCAACTTGCAGTCAGCAGGCGCTTTGTCTTCACTTCTGTGCTTTAGGTATTTTTAAATTTAAGAACAGCACTACTACAAAGAATTAATTAAGGACCAGTTAATTGTGAGACAGCAATGCTGACATCTTGGGTTCACACAAGCATCTCTCTTTTCCTTCTGGTTGTTGCAGACTTTCCTGCCCAGTAAAAAACTCGCCAGAGTCTTGGTACAGAAGTCTCAAGAAGGACGAGCAATCCAAGGGAATTCCCTTTATTCTACAGATCATTCCTCCATTTGGTCAGTACAGTGTCACAGACAACTCATATAAAAGAGGTAACTGCCCAGCTATTGACTTTTGCTGAAATTATCTTTTTTCCCCCCTTCCTTTTCTTTTTTTTTCTCTCAAGTACAGCTAAGAGGGGAATATATGAAATCTGCCAGAGCTGAACTGCCAATAGAACAGGAAAGCTACAGTTTTGCCTCACCACTTGAAGCACAGGCACAAAAAACGTACTATGAGATGGAGTAACATAAAAATATTGTCCTGCCTGCCACTGCAGTGCGAACTCCAAAAGTTGGGGAGCTGGAGAGAGAGGATGCCCAATTTTAGGAGGCTGCTCCAGTGTAAGATACATCTGGTAAAGTGGACGGAGACTGCATGGGTCAAAGAGTCAATTCCAGCCTTTTATGTCGGAGGTTAAAAAACTGCAAGCTGCAGTGGGGAGTATGGATCACTGAACATAAAACCACAATCAACAGAAAACTAAGAACACATATGTGCTTGACCTCAGCACTGCTGCCTGTGAGTTGTTCTCAAACCAACAAAAACATTTCAGTGGCTGGAAAAGATGAACAGGCCTGCTTGCCAAGTCATGGCCCGAACTATTCCAGGGGGCAGAAAAGACAGCTGGACTGCTGGTAAAGAACAAGGCTATTTAAGGAGACTCACTCTGGCCTAATGGAAAATGCAAGGATATAATTATCAATTATTTTAAACTAAAACAACATTTCAGATCCAGGAAAAAAACCATCACAAGGAAGCACAAGAGAGAAGCTGGTTAGATTCGGCTGGCAGCTCAATCCAGGTACAAAAAGAGCAGAATGTGCTGCTCTTTAGAAGCAAGAAAATGAGATGTTTTCCACAAGATGGTGATTCTGGACAGTGCTTCAACCTACAAAGCAAACTCTGAATGCAGCTGCACTGTTGTCCCAAGCACTGACACAAAGCTGATCTGATCACAGAGGCTTGGGTTATCACAAGACAGCCACAAAAGCAGTCAGTGGAACAGAGCTAAAGGAATTATTTTTAAATATATGGCCGTATGTTTATATCTCCAAGTCATACCGATGATCTGCTTTCTCTTTCAGCCCTCTGGGCAGCTGCTCCGCGTGTGCTGCACAGTGTTCCATATTAAGAATTCCTATGCAAAATTCTGGCTGTCACCCAGAATGCGTGTTACAGAGCAAACACAAAGCCAAATAAACAACACTCCTAGAGTCTCTGTGAGAAGGGCCCAATACACAACTGTCAAGGGGGACTCAGAGCTGGAATCTCCTAGAGGGGTAAAGCTCCTGAGCATGACCGTCAAGTGCAGCCTTGTCTCCTGCAAAGAAACCCACCGTTACTGAACTCATCACCATTCTTTTACCACTGCCTTAGTCACAGAGTGCTAACAGCCTCCGACTTCTGCATGGCTGCCCCATCAGATGCTCAGAAGTCACAACAGCGTTTAATATGATTTGTAATGAGGGAGGACAGCAGAATTTTTTTTGTTTTTCTTTAACAGGGATGCTCCGTTCAGAGCACAATGCCTCGTACAAAAAAGGGCCAAAACTTTGCTTCAGAATTCAGTCAAAAGTGCAAGTTTAAAAGAATTCTGAACATATTTATGTCCTGTTCCTTAGCTCTTCCTCTGCTAGTCGTTGCGTAACGGTTGGACTTGATGATCTGAAAGGTCTCTTCCAACCTAAACGATTCTGTAATTCTACAAATTACAGCAATACAGCTCTATAAATACATGTGACAGCCCAAGAGTTGATTGTCACGGTATATGACAAAACTTGTACAAGAACATTCCCCAGGACTTTCCAAAATTAACAACTGTGAATAGCTTTTGTAATTCCTATTCAGGACTGAAGCAGATTAAATCTTTCAGAGATTTAAATACACACGCACCAAAGAATATCTTGTTTACACAGTGTTATGGTCTGCACTGCAAAGCTGTAAAATGACCGTGGTGCTTATTCACGTCACAGGATGTGTTCCTTGCTGGCTTCTAAGAAACCAACAGTACTTGATTTTGAGGGCCAGAACATCCTTCTGTCTTGTTGAACCTCCTGGGTGAAACATAAGTGAATGAGGCAGGGAAGAGTTCCCAGATACAGCATAGGAAATTCAGCAGGTATCAACTGGATCTGGAAACGAAGTTGGTGATCTAATATGCTGCTGACGTAGCCGCTCATAAGTAAATCATACTTCCTGGCTCTCTGTGTCAGTGGAGGTGCTATAGGGTATTTTACAGTAACCCTCAGGTCCCAATCAAATTTTCATGTGAACGGTTTTATTCAGCCTCGTGAACTCCCACAGGAACTATGCTGGACATGACATTCTACCCATCGGTTTCCACAGTACTATACAGTCAGCTCTGTGCCTCTAGCCTGGTTGCATATATTAAAGCTTGGGGTTAGGACTGCGGTGTATCAGAGTCAAGGTCTCCACTAAGAGAATCGGGGTATTTAAAGTAACTGCACAGCCCAGGCAATATTCCTGTGGTGGGTAACTGACTGCCACGGGACATCCTGGGTCAACCTCCATTCCTGGCCACCCTGTCAGAGTGGCTTGATGGACAAGGCAGGACTGGGTATTCACTCGCACTTGGCATTTGTAGATGGCGAAAATGTTTGCCCCAAGTGGATTTTACTGAGTGACTCCATCTCCAGGGGTGATACATGGAAACAGAAAAATAATCTGACTCTTCTGGTGTAAAGGCACGTCACAATTGCCAATGGATAGAGAAATGCAGTTGCTGGCAGTCCTAGACAGCTGCTATTTAAGGATGTCTATAGATATGTAACACAGGTGGCGTTTCCAGAAATCCCAACTGGAAATCCTAGGGAGAAAAAAATTTATCTTAAATGCCTAAAATTAGATATGACTAATACCAATTCTGTGGGCTTGGGGAGCTAGCTGATTCCTGCCTAGGCTGGACAAACAGTTCTTGAGATGACTGAATGCTGTGTGGTTTTACTTTTCAGCTGTGGAAGGATTTGTTCTGGTATTTAAAGTCACACTGAGGGCCTCTGTGTGCAGACACAGGGAGAACTGGTGAGCAAAAGTTTCACTGCTGCACTGGTATTAGAAACGTTCAGAAGCGACACTGTTGTTTTGTTGGCTAGCAGCTGCACAGAAAACTCTGGAAGGATATATTGCTGAGCCCCATGTTCCAGGGGTCTCTGACCCATCCCAACTTCTGTTCTGACAGCATTAGCACAATTCACTTTGGATAGGTGAGGACTGGATCAAATCTGAGAGGAGAGTTCAGTTAGGCCTAAGGAAGTTGATGGCAAGCAGAGAAAGGACGAAAGCCATCATGCACGTGACACAGCACCAGAACGTCCAGTTTTGTGTCGTTCAGCCCAGGAATTGTTGGCCTTCATATAATTCAATGCATGTCACATGCCCCAGGATGAAACCAAGGCTAAAGCCTGCTGTCATCACAGGCACTTGAACTTACCCATGAAGAAATACTCTGGAGACTTTTTCTCTGAAGCAAAGCCTGCCATAACCCCACCAAACCGCAGCCATAGACCAAAGGCAATGACAGCCATTCCTGCCAGCTGGAAGATAAACAGACCAGTCAATACTTCAGTAACAATTGGCTGGAGAGCATCAGAGGTGTCATTGGCGCCTTATGCTTTCTTGAAATCCCACAGCTCAGGATTGCACTGTCAGAAAGTTCAGGAAGCACTTGCTTACATTATCGAGAACAATGAATTCCTGTTATAGTGCAACGTACTTCTTTCTTTCAGCTCTTCAGTGTAGCGGTGCTTCTGAACTTACTAGTGACTTGCAAACTTTGTAAGTAAGCTCATTCAGTCATCAAAACTTGGCCGGAATTGCAATGGGGAATGGAGTGGGGTGCGGAGGGGAAGCGAGTGTCCACGAGAAGAACAGACAGGCTGCCAATCCAACGGGGAGCACTCTGCCGTCCTTCCCAACTCTCGGAACCGCACTGGAGTCAGGCAGTGTTGCAGGAGGCCACTCAGGGCCTGGCTCTGCCGTCAAGATGTGGTTACTGTAGGAGAAGCACCTGTGCTGGTTTTGGCTGGGACAGAGTTAATTTTCTCCATAGTAGCTGGTGTGGGGCTGTGTTTTGGATTTGTGCTGGAAACAGTGCTGATAACAGCAGGATGTTTTTGTTACTGCTGAGCAGCGCTTACACAGAGTCAGGGCCTTTTCTGCCTCTCGCCCCACCCCACCAGCGAGGAGGCTGGGGGGGCGCAAAAGGTTGGGAAGGGACACGGCCGGGACAGCTGAGCCCAGCTGCCCAAAGGGCTGTCCCACACCGTATGGCGTCATGCTCAGCATATAGAGCTGGGGGAAGAAGGAGGAAGGGGCAGATGTTCGGAGTGATGGCGTTTGTCTTCCCAAGTAACCGTTATGCGTGACGGAGCCCTGCTTTCCTGGGGATGGCTGAGCACCTGCCTGCCGATGGGAAGTAGTGAATTAATTCCTTATTTTTTGCTTTGCTTGCCTGTGCGGCTTTTGTTTTACCTATTAAACTGTCTTTATCTCGACCCACGAGTTTTCTCACTTTTACCCTTCTGATTCTCTCCCCCATCCCACGGGGGGACTGAGCGAGCGGCTGGGTGGGGCCTAGCTGCTGGCTGGGGTTAAACCACGACAGCACCGTACAGGGCAGTGCCGTGTGACCCCGAGTTAAGCCCTGCTGGCTTGACACACACCAAACTTTTAGGACAGAAGTAACTGAATTGACATTTTTTTCAACGCTCCTAGCTGTTTTAGGGCTAAATTACAGCCTTCTGGGCTGAGAGGTGCCCTTTATGTATCACAGGTCCAGCTCCGGTGTCACAGGACAGATGATGCTGCCGAGAGACCAGCTGCACCTCTCAATCATCACACCAAGCTACAGGAGACGGCCTGCCATTTCAGAACTGCTGCTGCTGCTCAGATGTCAGGAGGGTTCTGTTTAGAGGCTTACCAGAAAGCGAGGCTTGTATTGTTCTTAGGGATGTGCTGAAGTTAAGTGTGTTTGGACCGATTATGACAGGGCACTTTTCTGTAAATCACCATGGGACCCCTACCAGAACTAGGAGGTAAAAGGATTATTGCAGTGTACAATATCTTGGATCACGGAAATGACTGACAAACAAGGGATGGATGCCGTCAAACGGAAGGAAAAATTCCCTTTAATGTGAACAAGACTAGATCAAAAAGGAGCGTCGAGGCACGTTGTTGGAGGGGAAAGATCTATAGGCAGTGGTCTCAAACGCACCGCATGCCAGGCGTATTTGGAAGCCTACCAGGCAATGGCGCGTGTCCTGGCAGAGGGCCTCAGCGTCCTGCAGGACCAGGCACAGTGCTCTGCTGCTGCTCTGACGGAGGCCCGGAGCCCAGGTCTGAACGAGGTTCACAAAACACCTGCGGCTCACCTGGCGCGGTGCTTTTTTATCTGTCCCGCATTGCCTGGTACTTGATTCATCTGGCATAGCTACAGCAAGCAAAGAAAGCGGGCAAGCGTATGGCTGAGGAGCGTGGGATCACGGCTTTCCTCACGGAAGCGTCACGGCACGGAGGGTGAGGGTCCC
Organism: Platalea leucorodia; assembly: GCF_965183815.1. Lineage (NCBI taxonomy): Eukaryota > Metazoa > Chordata > Aves > Pelecaniformes > Threskiornithidae > Platalea > Platalea leucorodia. The sequence goes on from NC_138841.1 coordinate 5,077,324, forward strand.
CTGCCACCCTGTCACAGCATTGGAACCTCACTGCTTGCAGGGCTCAGCCTTCGGACTGCCAGAGCGCCGCGGGAGCCCCCTCCTCTCAGCCCAGGCCTCTGCGTGCCTCTGGGCACTTGGATGTGTTTGAAATGAATGCCCCCAGTCCAGCTGAGATGGTTTCTTCCATCTCAATGAAAAGGCAGATAACAAAACACAGTAATTGTCACTTTTGTGAAACAACATAACACAAAGCTTTGTCCTTCTGCTGGCTTGCAGCTGCAGCTGGGCAACATCACTCGGCTCCTACAGCTTGAGCACAGCAGCGCTGTGTACCCGGAGCTTGCAGTGCTGTCACCAAGAGGGAAAAGCATTTGGTTTAACTGTGTTTCAAGCATAAAGGAGACAAAAGCCCAAAACTGCTTGCTCCAGAGAGGCTGAACAGGATTATTTTGTGACTTCTTTTTAAAAAACAGTGAATCAGAAAGAAAGAAAAAGACACTTAAGAAGATAACATTGCTAATTGTTTTCCAGTGTGAAAAACGGGAAAGCTACTGGAAGGGGGAACACGGCATGAGGGAAAGTGAAAGAAAAACGAAAGCATGAATTTAGTTGTGCTCTGGAACTGTCAGACTATTAAAAAGGTGCAATGAGGGGAGAATGGGCTTAGCATTCTCTGAGTCTCTGGAGGGTCCTGCAGTCGCCACTATTCACTGACACATTAGGGTAGCTTCCAGCAAAGTCAGTGCAATATAGTGCAAGGACTTTCCCTGAGGATGAGCTTGTAAAAGTAGCAGCTGTTGGCTCGCTATTTGGAAGTACGTTATTGAAAAGCGTGGTGATGCTGCGAAGGAGCATTCGGCTGCGAGACGCTGCATGGGATGCTGGGAGAACCCCTCACAGCCTCCTGTCGTTTGAAATGTTACGCTTGTTGGGGAAATGGTCACGACTTCAAATTATCAGCTAGGAAGGATGTTGTCTTGCCTCAGCAATGCCATCTTCCATCACGGACGCCGCTTCCCAGAAGAGCCGTATCTTTATGGAAGCGAGCAGAAGCCGAGAGCACCCCAGCCCCGCTACCGGACCCCGCAGCGCTCCGCCGAGGGGCCCGCGCCCCTCCTCAAGGCTCGCCCCTGCGCTGGGGCAGCCGCAGCCCCGCACCGCCCCGCACCGCCCCGCCGCCCGCGCTCTCCCCCGCGCCCCCGGCCCGGCCGGACGGCGGCAGGTGCCGCAGGCGGCCCGGCCCCGCTCCGCTCCGCCCGGCCCCGCTCCGCCCGGCCCGGCGCTCACCCAGAAGGTCAGGTTGAAGATGCAGAGGAGGATCTTGATGCAGCGCATCCCCCCGAGCACCGTGCCCATGGCGGGCGCCGGCTCCGGCAGCAGCTCCCGAGGCGGCTCCGCCCGACTCGCCGGCGGCTCCGCGCGGGGCGGGCAGCGGGGCGGCGCCGGGAGGCAGGTGTAGGGCTGGGCCGGGGCCGGGGCCGGGGCCGGGGCGGTGCTGCCCGGGCAGCCCCGCCGAGCTGGACCCGCTCCGGGAGGCGGCGGGAACGGCGCCCGGGGAGCGGGCGGGAGCGGCCGGCGGCGGGGGGGGCGCGCTGCCCGGAGCGGGGCCGGGGGCGAGGGCGGCTCGCCGCCCCCCGCCCGCAGCCTTCCCCCCGCCGGCGGCACGGCGCGGGGCCCTGTCGCCTTTCTTCCCTCCTGGACTCAATAAAATCCCTCTCGGCCTTGCGGGCGTGGCACGTGTCTCAGGCCAAGCCGTTAAATTAGACAAATTTTGCAGATACTGGAACGTGTGCCCGCGAAATTATAAGCAAGACCGAGAATTTGATGTGTGAAGTCCGAGGATAGCAGGAAACGGGCCATTCTCCTTAAAATTGTTTTCACTCCCGCTCATAAACGAAGGGCCCCCCCCAAGTTCATTTTCCAATCACTAATACTTCCATTTCTCAAGATTTGACCAAAAATGCCAACTCTGCTGTCAAAATCTTACATCTTTCTCCTCTTACAATTCTTTTTCAGCTGCTGTTTTCTTTCACAGTCTTCAGAAAGTCTGAAGCTGCCTGCGGGGCTTCGACAAGGGAGCACAAGGAAAGGTAGAGTCTCTTGAGAAGTGGGTTTTCTACGTTAAATCTCTCCTCTCAATGTTTAACGAATAAAGCAGTTATTTCCTGATTTGTGCTGTATTAAAATAACGGTACAGTTTTACCTATCCGGATTGCTTTCATGTTTAGAATCAATTTTTCCCAAGGTGTGTATGGAAACCATGCAAAAAGGCATAGGAGAAGATGGGTCTTGTTATTTCGAATGCAATTACACTCATCTGATGATCCAGTAATACTGAAGGATGTTGGAGGTGGTTTCTATTTTCATGTTGGAGGTGGTTTCTATTTTCACTCACTTTGCTGTTTATTTTCAGCAGCTTTAAAGCCTGGCAACATTTTGGGAAAATCATCCCAAATAGGAATAAATAGGAATTGGGAAAACCATCCCAAAATCATTTGAATTGCAATGGCAGAGTTTTATTAAGAATCTCCTGTTCCACTTGCAATGAAATACACTTTATTCATTTTTTTTTAAAGAAACATTCAACCTACCTTATGATACAAAGCAAAAGCCTGTAATTTCCCTTTTTTGCTTCAGAGTGATGCTGTGCTAAATGGTATTGACCTACCAGGTTCAATGTATTCCTTCTAAAATAATAAAAACACAAATCCGTTTGAATAGACAAAGTAACTTAATGGCAATGAGATGTATCAAACAGTAGGAAAAGACTTCATTATCCCCTGATACATTTTGACGCAATAAAAAATCTAAAAGAGGGAGCGGTTTTGCACTGGCTTATGACAGCAAAATAGATCATTTTTCAAAAAGTCTTTTATCAGGCTTCTCTACTTCTCTAGTAATTTTAATGCTAATTTTCTCTACGAGTTTAGGAATGGAGCATTCAGCCTTCATGAGCAGTAGGTCTCCTTGCTACGTAATTCTTGCGGTGAATGGTATCCCGTTGAACTGATGCTAAATTTATCAGGAAGGTTTTGCTCTTCCCAGCTAGCAGTTTCAACTGGTGTGAACAGTGGCAGCAGTTTGATATTCTGCTCCATGTGGCTGGGCTTTTCTGGTCATTTGTTGTTGCAGATACATTTATGTTAATATTCCGTTGCTTCCGGAAGAAAGTCATTCATGGTGACAAGAGCATATTCTCTTGCTGTCTAGCTCTTTTGACTGCATTCAGGAAGCGTGAGATCACTCCATGAGGACTTGATTCAATCTTTTTGTGATTATTTCTTGTCAAAAGCATTTCAGAAGTGGTGATTTAACTGCTTCTGCATTGTTCTTTCTCTAAAATGTGTTCCCAGGGCTATGGCGAGGGGGCCAGCAAACAGTCCACGCACAAAACGCTAGCCTGTGAACTTCAGTCTCGGTCCCACTCCCCTCCCTAAGCCTCGGAAGCCCAAGTTCTTGCAGCGGTTCTGTAGCACGACTGCCTCTTCTTCCTCAAAGCAGATCAAAAGATCATCTTTCAAAAACTGTCCTGTAGAGCTCCACAATTTCTCACGGAGCTCTGGGCAGGATTTTTAGACTCCTCAATATCTGGATCTAGCAAAGCCTGTTCCTAGGAGTTACAGGCAGTTTTCAATAACAGGGAGCCATGAAGAAAATTAGCTTTTTTTTGTTTGTTTTAATTTAAAAACAAAAATCCGTGTTTGAATAAACACTATTTGCAAATTTCTATCATTGCAAATTGCAATCCGGGTTCCAAGGGCAATAAATGACATTTACATTTGGTTTTTAATTTAGCCATCGATAAAACCTTTTAATCTAGGAGACAGACGAGTAAGCAACAGTGGAAGGCAGAAGGCATCTCTGCCTAAATTGGTATCCACCGCAGGGATGGTTGCTGTATGTGCGTGCCACCAAGAGGAGGAAGATCTTGGTTCTTCTTGGTGCCTTTATTTTGGGTACAGCTAACCAGGATTAAAATTAAATGTATTCTTTCATAAAAGTACTTTTTTTTTTTTGTTTGGAAGTGGAGCTCATTGTGAGCTGGTGATAGTAAAACAGATTCAGGAGGGCCAAGGGAGAATCTGAGTGAATATATGGGGAGGAGCCGCGGGGACAGGACCCCTTTACTTTGGAGGGGAGAGCTGTTTCCTGACGAGATTCGATGGGTGCTACCTTCATCACCCCAGCAAAGCGATTTAGGCAGGAGAGCAGGTTTAATCAGTGATTGCACAGTCACTCTGCAGAAGGTACAAATGAAGAGGAGACCAGTTACTCGGAGAGTTAGTGGCCGGGAGCGCGTGGGGTCTGTGTCTTGCCCTCTTTCCCCAGCCCTCCATGTTGGCCCCGTCGACTGGGTAGCAGGCCGGTGCCCCCCGAATCCCAGCGCTGCTTCCCACCACACAGGTCTTGGCTTCTCGAGGAAGCACTTCCCAGCTTCCTCCTGCAGTGCCTCCATGGGGGGCAAATCACCAAGAGCTGTGCTGACAGCCGGCGCTGTTACAGGACCTCAAATGTCTCGGAAAGAACCACGGAGGTCCGGGTTACAGGACGGGATTTCTTCTGCTCTCCGTGTTGCTGCCAGCCCAGCCTCGGACCCCTGAGCCCTCCCAGGATCTGAGCCTCGGATGCGGCACAAAATGTAGGACAGAAACCGACGGTCTCTCTGCCGCTTTCTCGTCAGAGCTGATGCCGAGGAACCGCCATTCGGGCTCCTCAGGAGGGCGGCCTCCCCCCGCGCTTTCCCGCCCTCCGCGCTCCGCGTGCGGCAGCGCCCTCTGCTGGCCGCGGCCGAGCGGCGCCGTGTCCCGGGGGCCGCGGCGCGGCGGCGGGGGCGAGGGGAAGGCGGGAGGCCTGGCGAAGGCGCGGGGAAGGCTGGCTGCTCCGGAGCACCTCACCCTCTTCTGTCCTCGGGGTAAGTGCTAACACTGTGACAACGGACCTGGGCAGCTGCCTCGCCCCAGATACCTGGATTTTTACCTCAAACCCAGTGTATTTGTTGCTCAAAAAGTACCAGCCTCTCCGATTCCACTTCATGTTCTCTGCTTTTCTCTGGTAATCAGTGCCTAAGCAACCCCGACACTTATTACAATAATGTCTGTGATTTCCAGGTTTTCTATCCATTAAGAGATTTTTCAGAAAAACCACAAAGGCGATCAATATTTTCATTTCATAGGCTATTATGAAACAATGGTTTCATGGTGGGCTTGGCAGTGCTAGGTTAATGGTTGGACTTGACGATCTTAAAGGTCTTTTCCAACCTAAACGATTCTATGATTCTATGAACTCAATATAATTAAGGAAAGAAGGGGCTCATAATATTTTTGCCAATAGGATTATCAAATTGTGAAGTAAACATTTGGTTGGTAGACAATTCACAACATTATTCCATGCGCTGCAATAGTTACTCATATTTGCTGCAAAGACCAATGTTTTATTTCCATCTTGAACTTGTCCAGCTTCAAAATCCAGGGATTGTATTGCTTTACATATTAAAGAGTCTTCTGTTATCAAAGTGGCCTTTCACCCATGGGTTCTTACATAGAATATCTTAGATGAAACAAGCATATGGATATCTGTAACAGCTTTCCAACCTGGAAATTTCTTTGCGGTTCAATTTACAATTATGCAGATCCTGGGGCAAAGACCATTTGGTTTTGGTTAGGTTCTCACTGCAGAGCATGCTGGGAAGCTTTTGAAAGAAGTGTTATCCAACTGCAGCTCTAGATATTTAGATACTGCTAAACATATGGTATTACTTTTATTTGTAATGACAGATGGATAAGAAACTGTCCTTGCTTGAGCAACTGCTGTTTAATTTCAATTACTAGAAGAAAGCCTGAGTTTTTAATCCCACAAAGATCATCCCTAAACTGACTTCAGAATTAAAACATTTAAAACGTATCGCTACAGGCCTGAATTTTACTGTTCTCCTTCCAGGTCTGACCTACTCTTCCTCTGTTTTTCATTGTCTTCCAAATTGTTCTCTGCTAACCCATTGACCTTTGAGAAATTAGGAGGGCACAATATTGTTATTTCTTTCTGGCATTCAACTGTTTCCTAAGTGTTCTACAAGCATGCGCCTACAATTATTCCACTTTTATGCTTTATGAACAGCAAAACTTTCATATGCATGCTTCTTAGCTCTGCAGAGAATTGTTCAGGTTTCCCGTTTCTCGGCTCTTTCTACGCATGCTAAGCTCAAATTCCCTGTTCAAGGTCCAAAACAGCCCTTCAGAGATGCATAGGCCAGGACATGAGGAGGAGCTCCCTTAAAAAAAAAGAATCTTATTTCCCGGCTTAAATGGGTAATTTACATGGAACTAAAACTGACTTTAAATTCCAAGCAAAGGGCCCAGAAGCCATAATGGACTCCCATTCTGACAGGGAGAATGAAACTTGCATCATACCGTTGGCATCTGTATTGCTGTTTCCATTTCCACTGAGTAATTGCCGGAATGCTAGGCCTGGCAACACTGCCTCTGTCTCAGAATGCAGCTCAGGAATTGCTCCCTGGACTACTAAAGAGGTCAGAAGGGATTCTGCTTCTCCAACTGTCTGAGCAAATAGTCTGCTCCTTTGTTTCCTTCCACACTTTTAAATTTTATTTACTTGCTTTGCATCAGGAACTTGCATGACAGATCAGTCTGCAAAGCTTATACGAGGCTGTTGAGAAGAACTACGGTTGGATCCCCTGACAACTGCACTGGCCTGGTTTTCTTTTTTTAGGAATTTGCTGTGCTTCAAATCCTGGCCTATCTCTGAAAGCTGCTTTTCAGAAAAAGCATTGCAAGACTGTAAAATCACAGAATCCTGTAAACTACTTAATTTCTACAGCAAGCATGATCCAGATATTATTTCTAGCATCTCCCCTTAGTGGCCAAAATGGGAATGAGGATAGAAGAATACCTCGTTTTCTTTTCTGTTCTCTTCCAGTAAGCAGCCTCAGTCCCAGTTTGGCTTTTTGAGTCCTGTCCCAGCTCTCTGCTAAACAAATGAGAGGCATTCATCCAATTACCAGTTAATATACTCTCTTTGTAGGTTCCTTCTGCTCTTTGGGCCTGATTTCTCTCTACTCCGGTAGATTTCCAATTATGTGAGTTGTGCACTTCCACTTTGATTCAGCAGCCCTTCCTGCTAAGGTATGTTCCTCTGCAAGGTGCAGATGAGTGGTCCTTAATATTTATACAAATGACCATCCCGTGCGTGAGTTCAGTGAACAGGGCATGTCTGCAGAAAGACTGATGATGACATAGTTTGCAGGCTCACGTAAACAGGCACAGCATGCACAGCCTCTTGGGCATGATGGCATGTGTTCCGAAGGAACATTTCCACTAAATTTTCCCTAGCCAAAGGAAGAACAGAAATGAGGTTCCATATGATAGCTGAACTATCTGCTGTCATCTTTAACTTAAAAGAATGCACTCCCCTCCAGAAAATCAAAGGAGACAAACGTATATAATAGAAGCTGGAGTTGGCTTGCATGATTGTGAAGGGCTCCTTTCACACATTTTTGCCATAGCAACATCCAGCTCTCAGAAGTGGAGCATTTCCTTGACTTGGGATGAAACAAAGCACTGCCCAGAAAGGAAGCTTTGTCCCTGCTTAATGTTGTCCCTGGACAAGAAGTGACTGTTAGAAAAAGCAAGTTTAGTTGTTTCTGCTACCCATTAAGTAATAAGCACGTTCTGGGCAGTTGCCATTGGTAGGTCCATGAACTATCTATGATAAAATGTAATGAACGCCCATGAAATGTTTTAATTTGGCTTCATTTCCCTGGAAGGGTTAGAAGAGTAAGGAGATGCTTTGTTTCCCAGGAAACCTGGGCTAGAGGGTAATAACATGATCTGTCAAACTGTGAAAAATACTAAGGAAGAACAGGTTATCAAAACTGTTGCGCAAGGTTTAATTAGAAGGAATTCTGCTGTGTATGATGGCTAAGATTGTTTTGAGCTAATCTAGCTGATTGGGACAGCATGGAAAATGAGGTATGGAACTAGTTCTGTGATGAGTCATAGAGGGTCCAGAACAGCTGTACAGGGATGAACTTATTTGGCCTAGGCCTAAGAGTCTCCGCTGTGGATTACAGTGGGACCAGCTACTGAGTATGAGTGTTCAGACCACAGAAGTGAATGGCATTTGTCTGTGCACAGCCTGATTTCATGTTATTGAATATACATTTCTTTTCTACCGTGCTTTAAAACACAAAATCCTTATATAGCTTAAAAAACATGCCATCAGTATTAGAGTGTGAGATACTGTTTCTTCACATGGCCCTTCTGTCCTTATAAACTGACAATTTCCAGGACATATGTCATATTACAATGCAAGCTTTAAACACAAAGTAAAAAAGTTTTGAAAAGGGCATCTGTAGAATGATAGAATGAGTCTTTAATGGGTCTTGATTTAAAGAGGTGAGATGCTCTCCCTGAAGTACAACATATTCTGGCACTGCCTACCCGCTCTTTTACTCCCCCTTTCGTATGTGATCCTTCCTCCCTCTCCGTGTTCTCTTTTGAGACTTACTGTGTGCTCTTTCACATCATAACTGAAACTGTTCTGGAGCGGAGGCAGATTTCTTCGTGATAATTACTCCAAGAGGAGCCATCTTCATCTTCACCATGCTGCTTTGCAGTGGAGAACATCCTGGTCTGAAGTAGTAAACGCTTTTCCTTGACCTAAAGGGAGAGGATCCAAATGCATGTTTTTTTTTTGTTTTGTGGTATGTTCACTTATATATGGCGTGTTAAAAAATAATTGTGCCATAAGCATTCCTTCCACCACTAATAAGAATGCCCTGTTCAGCCTGAACCCTCCAAAGTCAGTGTGCTGCTTTTCACTTTGAAACTAAAAATACTGCAAGGTAGAAGCTAGTAACCTTGCTGTATGCGCTGCTGGAAAAGGCATGAAGATAGATCCTTACTTGTACATCTCATTATAAACTAAGATCTTAATACTCCAAAACTGTAATATCCTAAAATGCATTCTCATAGTGTCAAAGTCAGGCAATATTCAGGCAATGCAAAGAATATGGCCCAGGCATGGAGCCTTAAAAATTCATTTTATTCTTCAAATATGTTATACTGGCCATGGTGGAGAATGTGGCATAAGTACAAATAAAAGAGGGAGGATAAGCATGGGATTCAATGCTGTCTTGTACAGACTCTGCAAATTCTTCTTGGACTGCATATACCAAGAAGTGGATGCATACTTGCACATGTACTTTTCTCCTGTATTTACAGACTTCTCAGTGTGAAGGACTGACGTTATAATCCTCATTCTTACAGACTGAATGCCTTGAGGTACCGCCAGTGCTCCCTGGTCTTAATGCCCAGTGACACATGAAAAGGCTGTTTTTCCAGAGCTTCTGGCTTTTGTATGTTCATTTATTCCGGGCTCAGGATGCTTTCACAGGTCTATGAGGCACGTATCACCACCAGCGTGAGGCCCAGCATGAAAGTGGAGATCTTCTTCAGAGACTGGGCTACTGGCGTGATCCCAGAACTCTTAAGTTCTTGAGTACTTGTCCTAGCTCAGCCTTGTGGTTTACTCCCATGTAAACTCTCTGTTCTTCGCTTTAGGGAATTAAAATCTAATACATAAAAAAGAGGCTAAGAGTGACTTATTTCATAGTGGTCCGGGACTGTTTATTAGGGAAAGCCTATAAAAACCTCTGCTAATCCCTGTGCTGTATGCCATGGTCTAAGGGAGGGTGTGCAGTTCTGCTCTTTGCCTGGAAAGTAACAGGGTTCCTGTACTGTGTCTCAACAGCAGGAACTCAGGGTCCTGTGCGGCACTGCAAGCATTGCCAGCCATTCCAGGAATCCCCCTGGGGCAATTGCCTGGGGGCACATGTAATTTCATCCAGTCAGCACGGAGGTCCCAAAGGCCCCGACTCACAATCTGCATCACAGGATGGAACGTGCTGTTGCTGCTGTCTTGATTTGAAAATTGTTTGAGCCAAGTAGGAAAAGGAAACTGTTCCAAAGGGCAATGGAAAAAAGAAAGTTACTTAAATTCAAAGCGTATGCCTCAGGATCAAGGAAGTGTACTAGACAGGTTTTAAACTACACATTTCTGTGGTCCTTCAAAAATGCGTCAAGACTGGAATGTGAAATAAGAGAACTGAGTGGTGAAACGTGCCACATATTTTCTGTATTTCACTTTACTGACGTAAAGGACAGTGGTGATTGTAACATGATGAGAAATAACAGCTCCACCAGTGAGTTCTGGGAGCTGGGTCAGCTCCTGGGGGATGAATGAGCGATGTATTGCCTGGCACGCTCCCACCAACAGATTCTGGCTTCAGTTCAGATCTACCTCTAGCTGGCATAATCATTCCAGCAACGGAGGATGAAGACCATAAGCAGCAGGGATTGAATAGCACTTGCAGAGCTTGCATCTCATTATGATGGTGGATGGGGTAGCCCAGCAGACATCCGAAGACCTTAAAGAGAAGCGTCTGCTCCCACAGAACTACTTTAAGCTAGGGACTGATGGAGGTTTAGACATTTTTTCAAGTTCGCTATATAATGACAGCAGCAGAAGACAATGTATGAACTGTAGCAGGTGCTCAGTAACACAGAGAAACGCTCACTAAAACCCAAGACAGATGGATATCTGACGATGTATTGTTTATTGTCTTAAAGAATGTAAATTTCTTCTTTTTATTGGTGAAATAGAGGAAAACAAGGGAACTGAGAAAGTCTAGGAAGCCCATTTTTTCTTCTATTTCACTGAGTGCTTGATGGCTTTCAATCAAGAAAGATAGCTTTTAAAACAAACAGACAAACAATATTTTGGAGTTAGAAAGCTACACCATTTGTAGCATTTGGTTAGGGTTATATCTGGGGGACCACTAAGCTGCCTGCCCTTACTCCGAAATGTGATTTTTCTCTTGGCACAGAAAAACTGTGCCTGTGTTGTATCAGAAGAATATTTGGACACAGAGTTCTGTTATCTAAGGGAAGTTTTGGGTTCTGTTGCAAGGAATCCTCAATCCAACAAGTTTACAGTAAATGATTTTCTTAATTTTTGGGAAGATTGCTCTGCTAATCTGCTCTACAAGCTACATAATGGTAATGGCTTCACTTCCAATAACGTGACTCAAGTTAGCCACGTGAAAGACTGGCAACAGGAGTGCCTTTCTCCTCCTCACTCACAGAGTAAATTTCTCTGCTGGGCTGAATGTCGACTTCAATAGTTTTTACACATATAAGGTGTCTTCAGAGCATGCCTACTTGGTAGGTCTTCTGGGGGTACAGGCAGAGAGATGTGCCACTCCTCTGACTGGGCAGCTTCTTTACGTGCACTATGAACGTTGTGGGAACTTTGTGGTCCAGAGTCTAAGCACCAGTTAAATGTCGGTATCCCTGCAGGATGAGCTGTTGCTGAGGGACAGAATCGCAGTCGCTGACTGAGGAGTCTAAATAGGTTTTCTGAATTTTACCCTGACTTACTCCTTTGCAAGGAGGAAATAGAATAATATGAGCTTCCTTCTGTCATGTAAATGCTTGCTTCTCAAATAAAATGAAATGGTGCTGAGTTTTGCATGCATCTTCCATGGAAATTTGCTAGGAAGCAGATGAACTGAGAAGAGGAACTCTTAAAAATGATGTAGCCAAAGCTATCTTGTCCTATTTATACAAAGAAGTTGTTGCATGTGCAACAGCTGCTAGCATGCCAGAGGTGTACAAAATGTCCTTCCAGAGCAAACGTACTCATACAAATTCAGATATATTGGGCAACTCATAAAGATGTTCAACTGTTCATGTATCTGGGTGGAAAAGTCAAGTACTTTTGGTTTTAAGACTGAAGTCAGGTGTTAATAGTGACTGATGTTTTTCTCAAGAACCTGCCACTAAGACCAAAATTTCCTTTTTCATGCTAAGTCAAATTTGCCCATGTCTATAATCACTATTTACTGTATGCTTAAGTATACAAAACTTCACTGAGCTTTATAACCCTCCTCCCCTTCCCCTCTCCTCCTAACCCCTGGAAGAAGCACTCATTGGGGACTGTTAAGTTAAAATATTTGCAGTGTGGCAAAGGAAAATCATGGCAGTACTAGGACATACTTTCCTAGGTTCGTCCTATTTCATATGGATCCTTATTCCAATAATGATAGAATCTGATTTGCTTTTCCATTCACATGCCTCCCTGGGCACTGCTTTTCTGCTTCTGGCTTGAAAATGTCAGAGTTCACACCGATTTCAGGCATATCAGGAGAATAAAGAGAAAGCCATTATGCATAACAGTCATATAAACAAATTGATGCAAGGACTTACCACTGAAGACAAGAAAAAAAATAGAGTTGAATGAATAGTTACAAAAATGGCAAGAATGAGGCATGTTGTGGGAACACCTATTCACAGGCATGAAGCTAGAAAACAAAAGGGGAACTTTCGTCTCGCACCTGACCTGCTCAGAATTTTTTAAAAAGGGCATTTTGAAGAAGCAAATTTTAAGAAGACCCAAACAGGCAAGGGAAAAAATCCAGCCTGTTTTAATGAAAGTTTTAAAATTATTCAGCAGTAATATTGGTATCCCACTAACAGCTGTGGGATAGCTGGGCTGTTCCTCAAAAGACTCCCAGTTATCAGAACACACATTTTACAAAGAGGATTCATGTCTAAATTGTTTTCTTCAGAATTAGTTACTAGCTGGCTTCTAAAGATGGTTAAAATTCCCGTGGTGTGGGGATTCACTTATTTCTGAACTCAGAGAGACTACAGGGTGGGCAAAAATGTGTGCATAAAGAGATGCACAATGATGCGAGGGGAAAATATTACTGCAAAGGCCGTATTTGCACACAGACACATATATAACATGAAAAGGGAGCGTATGCAGGAGTTCAGGGGAAAGAAGGTATATAAGGCTAAGGATAAAAAAGACATGAAAGAGAGAATTTGAAGGAAATATATTGATGCAATCATACTGTGATACTGTATGGGTATGGCAAGAGAAAATTTCTGTCAGGGAGAGCTGCTATCCTAGGCACAGCTGCTACTGCTGATTGGAAAGTTGCCAGTGTTTTAAATAGACTTCTACATTTTCCCAGGTCTTAGATGTAATAGAAAAGGCCATTAAGAATGGAATAGGATGAAGTGGTTAGGAAAAATGGGGGAAAAGGTATTGGAGTTTCATTACTGTCTGTGAACTGTAGAGGAGAATTTGAGAGACCCAGCTCTAGTGTTTAAATTTGTTTGTGTAAACATGAGCCAAATGACAGGACTCTTCCTTTGAAATCATTCCATAGCTGGATAGTTCAGGCTGTCCTGTATTTCCACTATTCTCACTCTAAATTTTCTTTTCCTGTTTTTCTTAAAACAAACATTACTCAATTCCAGAAGGCTAATACTAGGACAGTACTCCCCCTATTCTTACACTTACATTCTCAAGCTGTGTCCTTAAGCATTTACTGGCAGCTACCGACCAGAACATATATTTGTATATCTGGCATTTCTTTCAAGCCAGTTCTGAGAATTTCACTACTCTGCAAGATGTCTGAAACAATGACATTAGTCCACAGCCTGTACTTTTCCCATTTCTACCTTCAGTTTGGAAAAAACAAACCCGTTTGAGGCCTGAGTCTATTAGCTTTCATGATGTGCACACTACTGAAGCTAAATAAGTGTATTAGCTTAAACAGGAAGCTTATTTCAAAGAAATAAGCCAGGAAAGCTTCCAGAAACATATGCTCTGAGATGACCTAAGCATGTTCATTATTCAGACTGTGAATAGCTTTAAAAGGGCCAAATTTTGTAGGGTTGAATCAGCTAGGAAAGTAATTCAAATAGGAAAGTAAGAATCACTCGAACATTTTAGAAAATTCTTATTATGGCCAAAAAGCTACTAAAAATGTAGTAGAAAGAAAAATAAAATTTACTTTTATAAATATATATTAAAAATTTGGAAATACAGGTAACTGAAAAAGTAAGTAGAAGGACCATAATTTTTTTTCCAGAATGGTGATGCTCTAAACCCATTTATATCAAGAAAAAGAACCCAACCACACCATCACTTCATAAGCAGATATAATGGTCATGAAGAATTCAGAAATGTTTAGTGAATTTTGCTATTTTGGGGATAAAACAGGTAATATGCCTGTGAAACTAGCCATAACTATCATTCAGGAATTTTACCAAAAAATCACAGTCACCATCAATTTTTCAGTCAAAGTATTTCTCACAGTGGCTTATGTAATAAAATTCTATGGACCTATAAAAATGTTTGAAACCAAATACAAACCCTCTCATTTAGTCCCACAAAGTGGGAAAAGCATGGACTAGATATTCTGAAACCACACTAGAGGGCACTTGAGCTGTTTCTTCCAGAGTAGGTAAAGGTCAGAATAGTAGGATGCTTCCTCAGGAGCAGCAGTGGACAGAATTGAACACGGGAATTAGTAGGATTTATCGGCATCAGGTTGGTAGAACAATTAGTGATTTTCCCCAGCAGCCTACTGTGGGGGAGCAGGTGTAAATTCCCAGGTGCACATTTCGCTTATGGGTAACGTAAGCAATTAGGAGGAAATAATCTAAAGATTGCTGATTGATTGCAGTAGTGTTTTGTCTTCGTACATGGATCAACCACAGAAATGTGGGATATTTGGGGAGTTTAAAAGAAAATCTAGTCTCAAATAGAGCTGGTGTCCAAAGAGTTGAACTGCTCTTCGGAGTCTGCTCCCACTGCATTGCTCTTGCTCCAGTTCTGTCCCCTCCCCAAGTATAGTGTGATGCCCTAAAAAGATTGTTTTTGTGGAAATGGCACAAAGAGCATTTGACAGCCTTTCTATAAAGTATCCGGAATAAAACCTGAAGACTAGAAAGGTAGTACAGGCCTGCCAGTGGATCCGAAAAATGAAAAAATATTGATCTGGTTCTCAATGTGGAAAACACGCATAGAAGTTTGATAAGGATTTGAGCTTTTGTTTGTGTCATGGCCCAAGTATTCATTGTTCTTCAGAAACATGCAACAAAGACAAGGTCTTTGAGCTTAATTACCATCCATCCAATTGAGAGACAACAACCCCAGGCCTAAGTGTTCTGAACTAATGAGTCAGATCGTGATGTATACACAGGGCCCTGTTAAAAATATTTTTTGAATATTTAGTGGTTTTGCAGATCAAATTTTCTAGGTTTTCTCTGTAACCTGATGTTTCCCTTGTTCACCAAAACAAAAAAGATACTATCATAAAATTGAATTAATTGGGCTTTAATAAAAAGGATACAGTGTGATCCCCTATGTATGGATCGTACCATTGAATGGTACTGTGGGCAATGGCTTCGACCTTGCCAGGAGCACCTATCAGTTCCCCCTATTTTAAACCTTCCCCCCCAAGTTAACCTGTTCACTGTCTGCAGTTTTATCTACTTAGCAGCTATGGAAAGTGAATTTGCATCTCTCTGAGATCAAGGCCTCCCTAGCGTTAGCATCTGGGCCCCACCGTTTTGCGGCTGTACTCCTGGAGCTGGGCCCCAGCGCAGGGCGGCTCCCTGGGCATTTTCCCTCGTTTGCAGAATCCATTGTTAGCAGGCGGCTGACTCCAGATGTTGCTGCACAGCACAACTGAAAATTCATTTCCAGCAGATGTAATGTATGTGTAAAACAAACTTTGCTTCAGAATTGGCAGCTGTCTCCAAAGCAGGCCGTATTTGACTGGCTGAGTTTCAAACAATTCTCCGTATGCCCTGACAGCAGACACAGCTAAGCTCCAGTTCACAGGATCTTCACTCACAGTTGTCAGTGAAACGAAGCTACGAGCTGCAGTTGAGTTTCTGGGCAATTTACAGGTGAATCAGATTTCCTACAAAGGACATGGACTCCTTTTATCTTCTGTGGAACATCTACTTTTTGCTAATCGCACTCACCCAGTGCTAGGGGAACTACTGGCCAATCTAGTGATCTTTCCGTCTTTGCCTGCTGTCTCTCAAACAACCTCTCGTCTTCATCCTTCCCTGCCCCATCATCCTGTCCTCTTTCACATCTTAATACTGTTCTGTATTGTATCTTAATCTTGTTCTGCTGCTGCCACCACCACTTCGGCATCCCCTGCAGCAGTCTTCATGTCTCTTCAACTGCTGTACCCCCTTTTTTCCTTACACCTCTCCCTAGGTAATTTCATTTGTTCTTCAGAGCTGGAACCACTTCATCCTCCTCCTCAGCCAGATGACAGTCCCCCGCTATCACAAGCACCACACACTGCTGAGCTCCTTTCAGATTTTGCAGGGGCTCCCACTAGAAGGTTCTTTACCCCCACCAGTCTGGTGGAGGAGCCCCAGAACAGCTCCTTGTCCTGTTTGGTGCGATGCAGAAGCCAACTGCAGTCGTCAACTGTTTTCAGGCGGGCTGCCGCCCCCGCCGTGCCTCCCGGGCAGCCTGTGGGCCCGGGGCCTGCCGCCTTCCCGGGAAGGCCCCGCTGTGGCGGGGGCAGCAGGGGTGCTGGCGTGTGCCGCGCTCCTGCCGCTGGCCTGTCCTAGGAAGTTCTGGGCTCTCCACTCCCTCACTGCGAGGCCGGCGGCCCTTCCAGTAGGGTTGGTTCCTGGTTCTGTCTCTCTTTAATCTTTCTAATCTGCTCCTTCCCATTGTGGCCCTACAAATCTTTCTTCTGTGGAGTATTTTAATTCCTGATTCTTCTTGCCCTTAGTTACTCTTTTTTTCCTCTCACTTAAACCTCTGCTTCTGGTCCTGATTCGTGTCTCCAGCTGCATTTGCCCTGATTGCTTTCTTGCATCCAGTTCCTTAAACTCTTCTGTATCCACTCACACGTGCTCAGCTTACTTCAGTTGGCTAAAGGATGCCCTCCTTAGGGAGAGGAACTTGGAGCCAACCAAATGGGAATTTCATTTTTTCAGTTCCCAGCTGCCTGGGCTTCCAGATAAGCCCAGCATCATACAGACATACAAAAATGCAGCTTTCTGACCAGAGCAGGGTGCAAGAGCCATACTGGGAGCCAGATAAATTGTCTTGGCTGGCTGCATTTAGTTAGTTGGCTGCCATTTTGCCCTTACTAAGTTAAATAATTTGAAGTTGGGAAAAGCTTCTTTAAAAAAAAAAAAAAAGTTGTATTGCTGACCTATCACTTTTGGCTTTCTGTACTTGTTTCCTCATGAATATCAAGTCATAGTGGGAGTTTTTCCTGTTCACAGTAGCTTGAGGTAAGACACGTTATTTGACAGTCTGACATGCATGCATGACGTTTCTTGTAGCAAGGAAAAACTGTGCAGAGGATGAAGCTTTGCTAATAGCTGGCTGAAGGCTGTTGGACAAGCCCTCACAGGATCTATGAACCAGCTCAGATCTCTTTGCATTCCATTCAAATGCAAGGTGTGCTCTTTTGATCTGACTCCAGTAGCAAGCTAGGCACGGAGTAAAATAAGAGTACCTCCATCCGTTTTCCCATGGATGAGGAAAGAGGGAGAACGTCTTGTGGCAGATGCTGGTTTTGCACTTTAGAGTGCTATTGGGTTATGCTTGGAAACTGTTAATGAGATTAGTGCAAAAACCGGAGTGGAATAGAGTGGATGGGGACATATATCTACTTCTTACTGTAGGCATGTTGATCTAATCTGTTGCTTTCCATGTATATCCTGTATACCATGTCGTAAGAGCAAACCAGTAGAAACCCTGAGCACCTGAATCCTCCAATTTTTATTAGATTTTGTAAAGCTCCTCTTTAAAGTATCTTGCAGGGTTTTTTTGCAATTAAGTTGTAATCAGAATTTAGAGCACATGGGTAATAAAAGGTGTCAAACTGCAGTAACCTCATGAATGGTTATGGTGCTGTGTAGAGGAGAACCTGCCTGTCTACATGCTTAACCTTTTGGGTGCTAGGAGTTACCGCAAGGCCATGGGTAGCCCCACGCTGCTGTAGTTTGCTTGGTCTCTGACATAAGAATCCCTGTACTTTATTAAAAGCAGTGCTAAAAAAAGAAAAGTTAATGTGCATGGGACTTGTAAACGGGGATGCTCCTAAGGCTTAATGATAACCTTTCAGACAGAGAATTGGGTAAGCAAAGAGGAAAGACTCAGTCTTGTTGCCATCTTGTCTCTTTTTAAAACCAACAGCTTGTTTTTACCCATCTGAGACATTTAATGTAATCCGCCAGATGCCATCAGACAGAACAATAGCTATAGTAACTTCACAAGACACTTCACTATGTATTTTCCCTTAACTGTTTTGCTCTGTAAATGTATAAAAACTTAGCTATAAAATTTCTTGTTCCAGAAGGCTACGATCAACTCTCAGTACACTTGTATCACACTTAACTGATTAATTTCTAAATTTTAGAACTGAATATGATTATGAGGGTCAGCTAGGAACCAGCTGTCACACCTATGTAGGATGTATCTTTGGGGAACTTGATTACAGAATATGCAACCACAGGCGTCGGGAATGGAATCATAGAATGGTTTGGGTTGGAAGGGACCTCAAAGATCATCTGGTTCCAACCCCCCTGCCACGGGCAAGGATAAAAGTATGTTCCCTAACTCATCCCAACGTGTAAAGTACTGGTTAATGCTCACTATGTTCTTGCACTATTGTTTTGTTTTACTCCGTTATTGTATTACCGCACAACTCATTCTGTCTGCTTAGAAAAGAGAGCTTATCTTTTAAGATTGAATAGTGTTTACCTCTCTAGGAGGAGCTTTCTATGTCTGGAATAAGAAGGAATTCCCTTCCTTCTGCTGAGTGGAGTTATTGCAAATTGTTGGGGTTTTTTTAAGCAAATAACATGACTTGGAGTTTGTAGTGAACTTTCTCCTTCCTTAGTATTTTTGGGTGAAATATAGAAATGAAAGTGTAGTGAAATTCTGGGGCACTGAGTTGGGCTAATGATTTTGTTCTTTAGCTTAAATTAGGCTGTTTCTAAGACAATCCTTTAGTTAATTTTACTTAAGCCACTTAATGCCACAGTTTCTTTTGGGCTTCCTGTACTGCTGCATGTGTGGCCTGCTGCTGTCTGCAGTCAGGAACACGAGCTTTCTTAGAAAAACAGCTGAAATAATTGGCATCAGAGAGGCCACAGAATACGGAAAGAAAAAGAGAAGTGAGGAAGAATAACAGAACAATGGATAATAAATATTAGCCTGAACAAAACGGCTGGGTTGCACATGCAGCTATGAGGTGATTTAGACAGAAAGGAAGGAACTAGAGCAAAAACTTCTTTGCAAGATAAGAGAAATAAACAGTGCTTTCCTGAGCTCTTAATAAAAACATAGGAGTCCTGCCAGTTGCTGAGGTCTAACATGGAGGAGATAGATGGACTATGTAGAGCAGGAGCCTTAGGATGGCTGGAACTGTCAACTTCCCAATTAAATTACAGAATAGTGCTCTATTGTTTGAACATGGAAAAACATGCAGAAAGAAAGCCTACTGACATCATTTGACAACATATGACTTGATTTGGGCAGGAGGTAATTAAAAAAATTGTGCATGGGCAGAGCTGATAGCAGATCTAGTTTCAAAATTTTAACCTGTTATTCAAAAAATAGCATTTCAGGTTTTATATATGGTGGTGTTTCTCTAAGCTGCATAGCTGAAGAAGATAAGACAAATGTGAGCAAAGATCTGTGACAAGTTACTGGAAAGTCAGTCTTTTTCCTTGAATGTTTTCAGTAAAATAACCTGCATAAGTTACTTGTGCTTCTTAGTGCGTACAAGGATATATCAAGTGAAGTTATTGGGGTAAATGGCAACGAATCTGGTGTTGGCCAATATTTTCTTTAACATAACCTGGATAATGCAATGGAAACTCCGTAAGCAATTTATGAATGACAAAAAGCTGCCAGAATGGAGGAGGACAGAACTAGAATTATAAATGACTGACAGATTAGAGAAGACCTCTAAAAGAGTAGCTATAACTTAATAATAACATAAAAGATCATGCATTTGTGTACAAATAGGCATCATCGCACATGTGGCATTGGAAGTAAGTGGCCAGGTAAGGTCTGTAGTGAAGAATTTCGGAGATGCTGCAAACTGCAAGCTTGCTCCTTCCCTACAAATTGCTGCAAAATGTTGTAGGGAAGGAGGCAAACATACTGCTGGTTATGGACAGATCACAGTTTGTGAGATGGACATGACAATCAGCACTCACACAGCCTATTCTGGGTTCTGCTCCCCAGGAAGGGTGGGGAGCAGGGGGGACAATCCAGCCCAACTTTCAGCTCTCTTATCCCTCTTTGAGTTGTAAACATGAGGTAATTCCAGGATACCTCCTGCATATCTCCTATATATATCTCAAATCTTTACACTGTGAACTCTGCAAACAAATACTGCAAAAAATATAATATTAAAGTGCAGCCCAGATGAGGTAGTATCAGGGTCAGGATGCAGACAAAAATTATACAAGTGGCAAAAGCAGGATGAATACGGAAGCTTGCCTCTTCGTAGCATTGCGATCAGAATACTGCTTTCTGTCTTTATTTAGTTGTCTTGTTTCGATTGCTCAGAACTGTAGGAAGTCTAAATCCATTTCCTTGATTCTCATACTTAGCAGTTGGATGCCTTTTTTACAGGTGTCTTCTGCATTTCTAGGCTAGGTAGGTGACTTTTCATGGATGCTGGTGGAAGGTGGCGATTCAGAACACTTTTGAAAATTATTGTCCGTGGTGCTGTTCAAAAGACGTTTGAAATCACAAGATTTCTCTTGCTTCTGATGTTGGCTTATATCCAGTTTTCTTTCATGACTTTCACAGGTCCTTCAGAATTAAGCACTTCTGGCTGTTCGGCTGGAATTGAGATGTTATGGGAGAGTCACTCTTCCCAAATCACCGATTTGTCTTTACACCCACATTTATGTTGGGTGTTTATATGCCTGCCTGTTGTATACTTCACAGGCACGCCCTGTTACAAACAGCTGGGTAGCTATAGATCAGTCTTTGTTCTGACTCACTATGCTGTTTTAATGCTTTTAAGGTAAAGATGATTTTTGTAGTGGTGAAAATGGGACCATCCACTAGCCTTCCCTGACCTGACTACACAACTAATGACTGCCAGCTTCTCTTGATCCTGCACAGGGAAGGACATGGATATCCCATCAAAACAATGCTTATTACTGAACATTTTGAACTGTTTTTTTCTGAGCAGTAACTTGGGTGTTGGTTTTTGGTGACTCTGTAGTGAATCCTGGGCTGAATTCAGATACCTGAGGTACTCTTGGTCCTACCTTATTGGTGAAACTGTTGACTAACATTTAAAGGTATATTGTATCCTGTCTGATGAACCTGGCAATTTGCAGCTTCCCTATAATGATACTTTGTAGAGCAACTGTTTTTAAAGCGGTATCATCTGTTTTGTAGCTTTTGTTTCTTTCAGGATAAGAAAACCCTCCTATGTTTGCAGAGGTTATGGCTTTTTGCTCTTTGCAAGAGTTGCAAACCATTTACTAAGGCTATAGCCTCCACTGTGGGCAAAGGTACAGTAAAAAGAACCATACGACTGAATTAACATCCTCCAAGGAGGAAAATGGCTGGAAGCAGCTCAGGTCTCTGCATTGAGCTGTTAAAGTTGAACTTCCAAGTTTCTAATCAAAAGCTGAAACCAGATGGAAGTAAAATGTGAGGAGTAATGTGAAAAATATGTGGCAGAGAAGATCAAATGGAAGAAACAAAATGAAAATGTTCTCAATTGACTGCAGAGTTCCTTCAGAAGCAGCTTTATAGGAGAGTAACCCTGTTCATACTTCACCTTTATTTTGTCACTAGGTGCACACAGGTGAAACAAAGTAGAGCTTTGTGGAGCTGGGGGTATGCACTGCAACATTGCTCATGCCAGCATTGAATAGCTCAGGTTTTCTGTGTTACGAAATTAGATTTAGGAAACTAACAGGCTTTCTGTGATCTCTGAAGGCTCTCTTTGCAGTATCCAGCTGAAAAGACAACAATTGAAAGCAAGTGTCTCCTGTGCTGGTAAAATTTTGTTCTCATTTCTTTTATTTTGAGGCAGTCGGATGACTTCTGTGCCCTCATGTGGAAGAGCAAGAGTTAGAAGGATTCGAAGCCTCATAATCCAAAGATCTAACAATTCAAGAAGGAGAAGGGAAAAAAAAATTAAATCACTCTAACAAGCAAGATGTGTCCTTATTCAGAGAACAGGAATATCATTCTTTCCTTCTTTGGGGAATACATGAGCAGAAAAATGAGCCGGGAGACAATAACATAAGAGTGTTGTCAAAGTATTCCAAAAAATAACTGAGACTTGTGCAGATGCCAAGTCTAACTTTGGCTGATTCTCTTTTAGGAATTTTGTAGAGCAATTTTCTGAATTCTATTAATATAACAAGCAGATATATTTTAGATGCTCTGGGTCTACATTGTGAGAAGTAAAGGTGATTTCTTGGTGATATTTCAGAGGCCAAGAGCATGTATGTTTTTGAAATACAAACTTAAATGTTATATATAAATTAAAAGGTAGTGAAATGTTAAGGGAAAGGACAGGGGAATGAAAAGGATAGACAGCAAAAGTGGAACCAAATTTCAAATGTACGTGTAATATAATGATAATATTTGGGATTTTTTTGGACTACATGCCACAGTAGCGGACAGTAGCAAGTTTCTTTGCTGCCTCCACACCCAGCATTTTCAGTTTTGTATATGCTAGTGTTCTGCCACTATTTGTATCGTCGTAGCACACAGCAACGTGGTCTGTGCTGCCACCAATGTGAATGGGGCCCGCTGTTGTTTAAAATAGGAAAAGGTTGCCCTGTCAGTCGAACAAACACCATAATTAGTTGATAACATAATATACTTTAGCATTGTTAACCTATCAAGTGATACAGCTCAAGGTGGTCGACAGCAGAAGTATCAAAGGTATGACAGAATGTAAGGCCTATGATATATGCTGATAATGGTATAGGATATATGGTACTGGTGTAGTCCATGATAACGGATTATTATAATGATATATGCTATATATGCCAATCATGGCAAGAAAGATGGCGAGGGGTGGTATGTACTTGTCTCTTAGTTGATTACTTTCTGTAGCATTTTGCCTCCTGCTACAGTAGGTTTGTGTCACGCAACTGAACGTACGTTGCTGTGCCCTTCTGCGTAATTCAGAAGGGACTGAACTCTTTCCACTGTTGAAGTGCATTTGTCTTTCTCAGATACGCGTTTCCCTGGTAGCTTTAGTGTATCCTCAAGCGCCAGATCAATTACAAAACCATAGCGTTTTTGGTCATAGGGCAACGAGTAATTCTGTATCTAGATTGCTTTCACTCTAAGCCTGTTTAAGATGACAAAGATTTGCCTGAACATTCATAATCTGTTTTTTCAGGAGACTGATAAAATCTGTTACTCTGGGTTTTAGCCTATAACTTAGTGAATACAAATTTGCAGTTGTCTCTCAGTGAAGCTGTCTTAATGAGGAGAATTTAATAATGCAACTGCTAGCTAGAGTATTTTTCTCCTGCTGTAATCCTCCTCTTTTTCATAGATTCTGAGATCTGATGATAAAATTTTCTGCTATTTTTCCTCTTCCTGTAAAAGCATAAGAAGTATTTCTTTATTGAGTGGCAAGGTATATGCTATTGATTATGTTCTTCAGATCTCATAGATCTTGGAACGATAGGGGGTTTGGTATGTTCTTTTTTTTGGGGCTTAAATTGTCCAGATCTTTACCAGCTATTAAGCAAGTATGCATACTGGCCTTTCTTCTCCTGTAAGCATCCAGTTTTGGCAATTGTTAGAAACAGGGTGCTGAAATAGCAAACCTTTGGTCTGACTTGAATACATCAGATTTTTTTTTTTTTTAATGGTCTAAACATATTTTTAAAATGTGCATTGGAGCTACAGGCAGTATGGAATTTTCAGGGATGAGCCTTCTTTCAGTTAAATCAGATTTTCCTCTATTAATTTTCTTTCTGCTATGTGTATTATTTAACTTCAAGCAATCGTATTTATCTCAGAAAGAGGTCTTGTAACTGAGTTGAAGAGGTGGTGCATTTGTGTCTCATGGTGTTCTGGTTGTATAAAACGGGGCCTCAGTTGTGCAGCCCTGGCATATGTTTGTGTGGATGAGCAAGATCAACTCTTGGTAGGATCTTGAGTAGGTATTAATTTCCAAAGGTGTAAGAAACAGTCTTTTAGAGTGATGAGTAAATTAAAACATACACTTCTCTGAAAAAGGAAAAGAATTCTTTGATGCTCTGGAAATAGATTTCTATTCATGTTCCTTTCATCTAATGTAGAAGAAATGAGATGCATTGGATGAGCCGAAGTGGAACCAACTGCCCCACTAAATTCTCTTACGTAGCCATTGAGCTTTAACTGTCTCTACATGTCACTATTTATCTAGGGGTATAAAAATAGCCCATAGCAATATCGCTGAGTCATACTAACCAGCCTCCAGACCTCTTTGCAAGAATCCTCTCACTTTCACTTCTTACATCTTTGCGTATAAGAACGTTGTCCGCTTCACAGAGACGCTGTCTGCGTTGTCAGAGCTGGCGTGGTATGCTTCGGGTTTGGTCCGCCCCCCGCCCGGGGTGTGGCTCATTGCAGGGCTGGCAGTTTGGATGGTGTGGTCCAATACAGGAGGCTGAAATGTTTATTTAATTCCTTGCTCATTCCCAGCTCCCTCAGTGCAAAAGGAAGAGGCTAAATAGAGGCTTAGATACTTTTACAGTAATACCAAAATCCTGTTTAGGTCCTAAAAGCTGTATAAACTGGTTTTGACAAACTTAAGAGGGTTTTTGGTTTCGCTGCTGTTGGCTCAGAGGTCCTCTATTTCTTGTCTCTGTTTTTTTACTAATTTCTTTTCCCACCCTGATAAAATGAACCATTCCGCCCATGGACCTTGAGGTTGAGCCCCTCCTTCCTGGACCAGACTGTCCACAAAGGCACCACCGTTATCAGCTTCCCAGGTTGAGAAAAGTGGTCTCAGCTTTATGCTCTTACTGCTTCAAAATGCACCTCAGATAGATAAAGTCTGAGCCATTGTTTGTAATGTAAGTTAACATGATTTGTCATAAAGTAACACCATGACATTCTGCTTATTCGATCACACTGAGAAAATAAATACAAGAAATTTCACTTTGACCTCTGGCTTAGAAATGAGGTGAATGTAAACACTGAGAATAAACATAAAATGAAGGACATACAACACAGTTTAAGAACTAGTAAGTCATTCCTGCATATTCTGGCTGTTTATCTTTTGCTGTTGATTATTTCTCTGGTTTACAAAGGATCTTTTCTGCATTCACAGCAAAGATGTGAATGAAAGTAACCAGCACTACATCTAGCTGTAATTGATCAATCATAGTGAATTAGTTTTTGCAGTGTTACTCTGATCAGTGCCAGGCGAGAAGCTGTCTCCAGATGATTTCAATTTCTCACATCTTCTAGGTTCTAAACAGCTTTAGGTAACATTCCAGCAAACAAAGAGTAAAAGTAAAGGTGAATAATAGTGTCACCTGAGTCAGAAGATATATTCATAAGCATACTATCACGAGATGACTGTAAGAATGTAGTTTTAATGACCTTCTAACAACGTGTGTGTCAAACTGACAGACATAATTCATTATTTCTCTGTTGTATGAATGTGCCCGTATAGTAACTGCTATTCAGAGCAATCTGCTGTAGCAAGAAGAGGAACAAAAATTGATAAAACTCACTTGAAGGGACTAAAGATGCAAGGCTATGCAGCCTGCATAGTAGTCTTCAGGCAAATTGAAGGCAAAGGCCTTTGAGAGAAGAAATGTTTTGAGTGAGAAGTGTTATAGAAATAACTTCATTGCTTTGAGTGGAATCCACACAAGTAGAACGAGTCCAAACAACTCTAATACAAGAAGAAAGGGGAAACCAATAGGAAGGAGAAAGAAAACCCAAGCAACGGTTTGGAAATGTTGTTCCAAATTAGTTGGGGACGAGAAATGCGTAGAGGCATAGGCTAGGTTTAAGTGTTGGGAACTGAGAAGGCAAAGGCTGTTCAGGAGCTGAACTGTAGTTACGAAGTGGAGCTTCTGTGTTTGCTGTCTCATTGGTTCTTGTTGCCAGAAATATTTTGGTAGAAGTGTTTTATCATTTTGCTTTCTGTCTGTTCACAGTGGAACAACTTGTGGCATAAGCTGGTACCAGAGCTAAGTCTCTAAAGTACTTGAGACACTAAAGAAGCCATTAGTATTAATACAGAATTATAAGTTGTGATGGACATAAACTCTCTGCGCCCAACCATTACATGCCGTGTTGCTCCTGACTGCACAAAAGGAGCCGTGGTTGGACTTCAGCTGTTCCAGCATAACTCTGCAGTGAATGGGAAGCAGATCTGTTGCAAAATCTGTAAGTAAAATGTGAGTGCAGGTAGAAGTGTTTGAGGAGGCGAAACTACTTAGCTGGCAGACTGGCTGTGCCTGGCGTCCAAAGCCGCCTGCTCACCGAGTTCCGTTTTTACCAAGTAATAGTGACCGTGTACTCTCAGTACTTCCCTGTGGTGGTTTTGATCGCAATGGTCTCGCTCCTCATCTTTTTTTTCTTTCCTGTGGAAGCTATTGTATATGGGGGAATAGTTGCTTTCCTGAACCTGCTGGTTATGCTCTTGCTAGTGCAGCGTAGTAGAGGTGCTAAGACCATTTTCCTGCTTCCAATTTCATGCCGCATTTGTGCTTTCCAGCTCCCAGTCCCCACATGCTTACCTCTCGTGTTCGATCACTGAATGAGGAGTACAGTCTTTTTAGCTAAATATTTCCTAAGGACTCTTGAAACGTAAAATCTAGCAGGTCAGGAGGGAGAGTGTTTGGAGGAGAGAGTTAAGTGATAGCTTCCTTTCCTAGTCTCCATGTACCTCCTTTCTTTTTCTGGTTTCCATTTCTGGACTGTTATGATATTTGAGTTATACAGAGCTGAACCAAATGGTTGGTGTTAGAGATCATGAGCATGACTGCACATTTGCTGGATACTCATTTTTTTTGGCCCGAAAGCTGTTTGGAGTATTACTCTGTGAATAGGTCATTCACTGAAACATACAATCACAGCATGACATTTTTAATGTCTTTCTGTAACCTTACTTTCTGTTATAGGCAAACCACAGGCACTTCTCTAAGGAGTGTTGTTTGGTGCGGTACTTTGTCTAAACATTTTCCCACTGGATCTAATCCAGTCTGGGATCGCAACTGTCGTGAGAATGCAACAAATCGTTCTGGGAAGTATCTAAATTTGCCCCTATTGGTCAAAGCAATGTTTATGCACAGCCAGAACCACATGACAGAGGAGAGGGTACTCTTGAACCCTGTTAGTAATATGTGCTAAAAAAATACCAGAGCTCCCAATTTTTTGTACGAGTAAACCGCAAAACTACTGTTTGCTAGTTTGAACAACCCCTGATTTGAACATCATTGGAAAACAGCCAGGAAAGCAACTGGAGGCAGCCCAGAAACATTTTTTTATCCTCATAGCCACTTTATTTGTTCAAACAAACAAACAAACCTCAAAAAAACCCCACAAAAAAGCCTTTTCAAAAACGTACATTTTCTTTGAAAGAGTGTTTTAGGGCTTTACAATGATTACTTAAGATGCGGTACCTACATGAAGACTGCCAGTAGGAAACGGTCAAACATAAAATAAATGGCATAAGTGTACACATTTTTGCTCATTTTCAGTCCTTCCTCATATCAGCATAAATCATTGTTCATTTCTTGTACAGTAACTTCCTTCCATCTACAAGGTATCTGAAAATGCTCAGCCTTGCAAAGAGGTGTATTTGGCAGTTTTCCAGCGGAGTGAATTGCGGAGCTCTCATACAAACAGGGCAAATGACCAAGAAAGTCATCTATTTCCGTGGGTTGCTCTGAACACTCGAGAGTGGTGGTTTTGTCTCCAATGGTAACTGATGCTCAAGTTGCAAAATACAGCGTTTAATACATATCTGAGGGAAAGATCTAAGGTACTGGGATGACAGAGGCTCTGTCAGGCAAAGGGTGAAGCATGTTGGCAGGAGCACTGGCGTTGTTGCAGCCTGTTCTGCATGAGCTTTGGAGGGTAAAACGTGTGTTCGTTCCTCCATCTACTACTTTATCATGAGCAGCTAAAACTGTGGCCCGGTTGCTCCTGCCTCCAACTGCCGTTTCAATTTAGGGTATTGACAGGGAAGATCCTTTAGGTAAGGAATGATACCTGTTTTGAAGGCCCAGATTAACTGACTGGGCCCCGCTGTGCATGGTCACCTGCCTGGTGAGTGAGTTCTGGCATCTTCTGTGCCTTATCAATCAGGGTGACAGTTTGAGAAACAAACAGGCAGCAAAATAGAAAATGAAGATTTATGGGGTTAGGTGCAAAGTAGGTAAGTATTGTGAAAAATGGGCAAAAATAGAATGAGAGCTGCTGCTGTTGAGGAACATTTCAAAAATAATAAGCTAGATCCTGAGCACAAAAAAAATTAGTGCATGAAAATAAAATAGAAATAAGAATGGGATGGAGAAAATTCGCTAAAACAAAACAGAAGCATGCAAACTGCAAGGCAGCCTGTTTGATTTTAATTTGTTAGCTTCCGCTGGGTGCTTAGTAGTACAGCCGTTTCCTAAATGTGCCAGCACTATTAAAAAAGGCAGCAGTTTGTAAGTAAATACAGGGCGATGCTCAGGAAGAGACTATTGAATGTTTGTCAAATCACCTTTTATGCTCAAATGTAAGATCCTGTTAGAACTAGTTAACAGAAAACCAGAACTTGTTGACTTGTCTTGCAGTGTAAGATCAGTGGCGAGACTGCTGCGAGTGTATACTTTATCTGAAGAATGACTGGTTGTTACGAACGTGAGGAATAAACTCTTACAATAAACATCATTTTTCAGCCTAGTGCTGAAGCAGCTAGGAGCAGTTCCAGTTTGCAAGATCTCGTTTATTAATTTGATTACGCCTATTTGCCCTTGCATGGCTTTGATGTTCAGAAGTCAGTATTTAAGCCTCGCTGCAGATGACAGCTGTATTGGAAGTTATTAATCACTGAATGAGTCATCTGTTCACCTGCATTAGACAATGTCTAAGCAGTATGATAAAGCTGAAGATAACCTGAGTTTAGGGAAGACGGAATAAATATTAGTTGTTTCAATTTGTCCCAAATCCATTGTAGATAAGAGAGTCTGTAGGTTAAATTCTCCAAAGAAATGTCTGGTTATTTTTAAACAAATCAGAAGATTAGGACCTATAATGTCTTTAAAACATTGGTAAAATGGAGGGTAATTCAGTATTTCAAGTGCAAATTTCAAGGAAATTTCTAGGTTGATTATAACTTAAGTTGCTGAGGACACCATCTTCCAGTTTCAGAAAGATAAATCTCTTGATGTAACTTAATTGGATGGAAAGTGGTGCATTCGTCAGTAGTGTTGAGCTTATACAGAGGTCTGCTACTCCTGGTATGTATGGCCTTAATTTTCATAGTGCCGCTCTCCTCGTGCTGGCTGTGGAAGTTGTAATCAGAGTAACTGAGTCAACTCAGGACACAGCAGAAAGCCTTTAGCTTTTTTCAGAAACTTTATCGCCACAACTCTCCCGGCTCTGGGGCCTCTTACAGCAGCAACAAGGAGGAAGCATGAAAACTTCAACAGAAGGTTGTCAAGTGCAATTAAACCAATTTTTTTTTTCTTTCTCTTTCATATGTCAGAGGTTAGTCATTAATTGTAACAGTACCTTCAATACATAGTAAGCTGCATTATGTGTAGGTCACTATACTTATGTGGCAAGGAGTGAAGCAAGAAGATGATACTGTCTGTTATAGATGGCTTTTCCACATCAGCTGGCAGCTAGCAGTCTTGTGGCAAAAAGTAGCTGCATGTTGTCTGCTTTTGCCTGGTTTTTACAGTTCAGTGATGCAGTTGTGTGTAGTAATTCTAATACTGTAGTTGGCAAATAGCTCTGCAAGAGATACATGTTCAATGTCTGTTGAAAATGGTGTTAGTGCCTAACTGCTCTGAATTTAGCTTGTCTAATAACTTGCTTCAGTCAGACATCTGAAAAGTTGTTTGCTTCAGACTAACAATAGCCCTTGCAAAGTTTGTTGTGTTTGGCTTCAACGATCTGCTTTGGGAGTGCACTTTGAAAGAGAACTTCAAGAACTCTTGTCGTCCTAGAATGAGAGAACTGGACTTCCATCATTAGTAAACAGTCCCAGTTTAGAACAGCACTTTCCCATTAGATACTGCCTTTCCTATGTTACTAATCACCTAAATTTATTTCTACGATGCTAAAATCTTCTTTTTCCTGTCCTTGTCTAATTCTGATTTTATAGTCTTAGGAAACTAATGGAGGACAAGGGACTTTCATACACTTTTCATGTTCTGGTCACCTTCAGTTCTTCATCTTAGCTAGTTACATACAGCTGTTCTGATTCAGAATATTTTTAACCTAAGCCTCTAGTTTTGCTGTTTGCTAAACGGTACTTATGGCTAAAATTCCTTATCATCATTGTCAGTTGACGTAAAAGCTATTGAAAAGTTTTTACAAAATCTTTCTGCTCAGTTTTTTACTACTTTAATAGAAAATTGTTTTTCATGACTTTCTGAAAAGTATTCTTAACTTTGTGTGGGAAAACAGAATAAAAACTTGGATCGTACAATTATAGGTTTGACATAGTGGACGTTGTCTAGCGAATTGTACACGCCCTTTCGTTATTTACCTGTTCAGCAGCTCTTTCCTATGTTCAGCACTCTCCACCCCACTTAAAATGTCATCCCATGGTGTCTAAAGCCTCACAGTGCCTGTGTTTTTAGAAATTTGAGTTCCAGTCTTTGTGAAGAACCTAGAACCAGAGTAATCATTTGCAGTTGGTGACATGAACTCTTTTTTCCCCTTCCTTTTTTTAGTGTGTATCACATCAATACAAAATGAAAATGAATAGCGCTTAAATGCTACTGCAACATATCAAACTGAATTTTGGAATTAGTACACAGTTGAACTCCTAAATCAGACAAGTTCTATTTTAATTAGAACCTGTAATAAAAGTTGTCTTATTTGTTGGTTAATAGATCTCTCACAAGGGAATTTGGATTGTGCATGTTCCTTCCTTCCTGCCACAGCTTAACTTGTTCTCAGAGTTGGATTCTGTGCAGTAGAATTGGAATCTAACCAAATCAAATGATTCAAGAGGAAAAAGGAAAACAGAACAAAATCCCCAGAGGATGCATATGATCAGTAGCAACAGCAGATGTGCTTTTCACATGTGCCGAGAGCATCTGCGCTGTGTTCATCAGAGGCTAAAGGTATTACCTAGGTTGAATGTTATTGCATAGCTTTACAACTGTATGATTCATTTCTCAAATGATTAGGCTTTGGATCACAAACTTAAGGGCAAGATCCTGCTAAATGCCTGAACAGGGGCCACTATGTATGCCGGATTGTGTAAATAAAGGTGATACAAAAGAGACAATCCATGAGTCAGTGCACTCAGTACAGGCTTGCCTTTTCCAGGCGGAAGGAGCCATCACACAGTAACTGAATTTGAGTATTAAGTGAAGCACCAGTTTGCAGAGCAAGTATGGTGGATTTTGTGCTTTAATGCTGGCTGCCAACATGCTGTTTAAAAGCCATGTGTGCCAAAAGCAATGCTTCAAAAGAAAAAGCCATATGCATTTAAAGCGGTAATCCATTTAACTGATTTAGACATGGGCATTTTTGATGTTTTTTTGTTTTCTTTTGGTGTAAAGCAAGAAAAATTTGTCCTCCAGAACAGTTTGGCAGAAGCACAATGGAAGAATTTCCTACCCCACCCCGGTGACTTTAATTATAGTCAGATTGTAGTGTCCCCATCACTTGGACAGCAGGCAGCAAAATGATGGCTTTCCTGAACAAAGATGCACAGTAATACTTTGCAGCTTCGTCATTCCTCCTAATTTCTTGGAGAGTTTAGGGAAACCCTCCAAAAACTATAAATTTCCGATTCCATCGGCAAGTATTTGGTGCTCTTTGAAGTCTGGAAGAACTCTAAGGAAAATTCAAAGAACACTGAGGAAGTGCTTACTAGATTGCTAAAGTAAAAATAATCATTGCAGGACCAGTTATCACTGGGAGGATAAGGACAAAATATTTTATCTGATAATTTGAGGCCAATGTCTGGGATCTTCTGTGGAATTGTGCTCGTAGGAAAGAGGTGATCCTCTGGTCAGAGAACTCTGTCCTGGAGAAATTAAGAAATCTCAAGCAAGGCCCGCTACCTGCAAAGCCCCTTCTTGTCTGCTGTTGTCATGCTTGGGAAGTTGTCTTCTGTTCTGTGCTGCATGTTAACCGTCCCTTTTCCTATTGGAATCAAGGAAATACCAAAAGCTGTCGGCTGGTTGGGCTGAAGAAAGCCCGTCTCTGAACGTCAGCACTAAGGTTGTGCAGCTCGTGTCACCATTTCTTTAAACTATTATGGAGCTGTTTTGCTCTTTAACGCCAACCAGACCAAAGGAACATCCATTTTTCTAACGAGATGTTGGTCCCGTCATGATGCCCCTGTGCCGTCTGAAACCAATGGGTAATGTCTCGCAGCCAGATTGGAAGTTGGATGATTCTGTCCTGTGTTTTCTTAGTTTCAACCCTGTGCCCAGGTGTTCTGCTGGGTTGTTTTCTTTAAATATTAAACTGCTGTATAGTGGTTATTGCATATTTTGTTCCACCTTGGGCTGCGACATTCAGTGGTCCTTAGTTTTTGCTGGTTTCTTTTCACTTCATAGAGCAGCTTGGTTGACAGCTGCTACTGAAGTGTCAATGTACAGTCTTCAATGGTTATACAGACCAAGTGCTGGAATTCAAGATTGCATATCAGGCCCAATGACTGGTGTATAATGCTAGAGATACCAGATCAGAATAGCTTATTTGTAGGCACATAGAAGCCGACTTTTCTAGAGCAAAGAATTCCTCTAGAAGACAGCCAGAGAAAAGTGAAAATACAATACACGCTGATTCCAAGCCCTGCAAGTAAGTTCTCTGAGAGTGGTTGTAATTGCTCTAATGAAAGATGTTGCTTACTAAAGAAAAGATGGCAAGGGTGTGGCTTCTACAGTGTTTCTCTTTAATCGCATGTTTAGACAAGGGGTTAGATAATGAAGCAGCAGTGTCATTTAAGGGATGAAAGAAAGCCTGTAGCGAGGGCACGACGGTTATCTAACCTGCCTCCTTCTCTGTCCGTGTCAACAGTTCCTGTCTGTATTGCAGCCGAAGTGAAAATAATCAAGGCAAGGCCCAATGAATATAACCCAATGGCAGGTCTGGGCGTTAGAATGGGCTTTCTGGCATTCCAGGCTTTTGGCATCATCTCGGCGGTAGGAATGATTGCGTAACCAGGAGGATTTCAGACATCTGTTGTCGTCCCCCGCCCCGCGTCCCCCCCCAACAAAAACTACCACCAAACCACAACTGTAATAACAGCAGTGACGAGAGGATGAGTCCCATGTTGGGTGATGGAAATTGATTACGGTCCACACCTTCTTCATCTTTCTAGAGAATGATCTGTTTTCCTCCAGGCAAATTTTAACCTGCACTCCTTAGTCAGACCAAATGAGCAGTAGTGAAATTGTTGGTGCCATGCATGTGGGATTTGGCTAAAGGTGAAACCAAGTCTGGTCTGATTTGCTTTTTAAATACAAGGATCTTGCTTTTCTTTCTTCAGACTCTAAAGAGATGAATTTCAGATTCTTGTCATAGTGACTAGGCCATTCTTCCAATAAATCTGTCTGTTTCATAGCACTCCCTCTAGCTGATCTTATTTTACATGAAGTAACTTTCCTTTTTCTTAGCCATAATTGTTTTGAATCCTTAGTAAGGCTTTAAGAAGAAGTGAAGGCACTTCATCTTTAGGGAAGCAGTTGGTTGTCAAGCTGCTATAAATAATTAAAACTTGGTAGACTTCTTAAACAGTCAGAAGAGAACCCAGCAAACAGTGTGTAGCACTTGTTCCAAAAGAAGTGGAGAAGCTGTGGGTACCAGAGGTGCTTTTGAGAAAAGAAGTGTGCTGCAAGCTAGCAGTTATGTGGAACATAACATACCATTTTGTAGAGATCCTCCCTCACAGGTTTTTCGGTTATTGTCACTTGATACAAATAAGTGAGTGGGGTTATCAAGTCCATGCCATTGCAGAACTCTCCATGCTGAACTGCAGTCTTGAATCACCATATATGTTCAAACTGCAGCTCTTACAAATGAAAGTAACTTATCCAAATATGGATGCTCTTGTCATTCCTTGGATACAGTGGAAACAACAGCAAAATAAGCTGGTTTGGGTGGCTTTAACGGTGTTTCAGCAGTGTAAGTTGGGCTATGATGTCACCTGGCTTTTCAGTCCTTCATCCCTTCTCTTGCAGTTGTGGTATAGGTTTGATCACATGAGATCTCGTTCAGAACCCAGGAAGTTCCTGCTGAGCAGTAATCCTGGAATTGTTTTCCTGTTTCCTTAAAATTATGTAAGTAAACAGATTTCCACCTTTGCTCTGCCGTATACTCTCTTAGTATGATTTGCTGTAATTGCCATCAGTCCGATTTCTCGAGCAAATGAGTTTGTAACCTGCTGCCATCTCATCAGTAGCTCTAAGCCACTGAGAGAGGGCACTGTTGAAAGCACAGTTTCTCGATCAGTAAACATAACACTGACGTTACACAGGAACGTGTATCCAAAAAAAAAAAAAGAGAAAGGCATTTAAGCAAGGCACTCAAGCCTCTTTGAACCTGACTTTGCAGCAATACAGGATTCTGTACTTTGATCGTAGTGTGAGTTGCAGACAATAAAATGGCAGACTACCACATGCTTGAGTGGAGGGGAAAAAAAAAAGACAGAAAGAAGCTAACCATGATAAAGGACAGTTCCTGAAAATATTTACAAGCTGCAGACTTAACAGAACAACTATGTTGACAGTTGGTAATGGCTGTCACAGCTTCCCAAACAGCAGCACTGAATCAATTCACAATTTGGAAAATTACTTACTTTGACACTGAAAATAGGTATTTCAAATTAGAATACATAAATTTGCCTTGCTGTTTGTATTTAATCTGCATAATCTATCTCTAAAAGTTCTATCACTCTTATATGTTGGTCTGATATTCCTCATGGGTGTCCTTTCCAGAGGAGCAAACTGAAGACAGGTGCTTTTGTTCCCTTTTCTGTACTCTGGCCAGAAAGCATTGTGTACAACAATCTACGGTAACCTAATGATGTAAAAGATCAAGTCAGTGCAACTGAGATGATATCTCAGGCATCTCTTGATGGATTTTATCTCTGGGGAAAAAAAAAATTAACAACAGCTTGGCACTGAGTTAGTTTTCTAATTAAATCTTGATGTGGCCCTTTGCTTTTAAGATACCAATTGTTGCCCAAGGAAGCAGAGAGCAGTCAGGATAATCAGTGACAAATGCACACGTGGATTCGCCTCCTGGAGGCATTGCATTCTGAGACCGAGTTGCTAGTATGATGTGGGAAACACTGGCTTTTATGATACCCCTGCAATGCATTTGCGTAGAGGAGTTTTAACTGAAAGAGGGTAGATTTAGACTAGATATAAGGAAGAAATTTTTTACAATGAGGGTGGTGAAACACTGGAGCAGGTTGCCCAGGGAGGTGGTAGATGCCCCATGCCTGGAAACATTCAAGGTCAGGTTGGACGGGGCTCTGAGCAACCTGATCTGGTTGAAGATGTCCCTGCTTATTGCGGGGGGGGGGGTGGTGGTGGTGGGTGGAATAAATGGCCTTTAAATGTCCTTTCTAACCCAAACTATTCTATGAGTCTATGATTCTAATTTTCCATGACAGTTCACCTGTTTCTGATGTAGGATGCTAAGAGATGATACTTTTTATTGAGATAATCAGAAGGTCTTTATGAAAGATGTCTTGTCATTGGCTTCACTATGGTTTGGAAGGCTAAGCCTCCAGACCATCAACAATGGTATCAAAAATGCTCTCCCAGGTTTTGTTCTGTTTCTGATTTTATTAACCCAGCCTGCTGTGCTGTAGACGGGTAGCATTTGTGAGTTACTACACAGCAAATATTGCATGAATTTTGTACTCCTTCACCCATGTATTGCAATTCCAAAAGCATGGGGCCATATTTAACAGGGTCCATATACATAACTGAAAATGTTCAGAAGTTCTTTCTCAGCCTTTCTGTAGATGGGTGACAACTGTGAGCATGGCTTCAACTAAGAGAGTTATAATTTAACTTTTGTCTGGAAGCACGCAAATTGTGCAAACGTCACTGAAAGTCGTGTAGTCCTTGCATCTCACTCAAGGCAGAAGCATTTCTGGCAGATACTTGTCTCATCTATTCTCTGGCATGTCCAGAGATGACAATTCCGTATACGTCCTGGCAGTCCTGTACTTCATTTCTGGCTGCTCAGGGTATCCTTATCGTATGATACTAACCGCTTCAGATTGCGTGAAACTCCGTGCTTGGACTTTATCAAGAATATTTCTCTGTTGCTGGAGGTTACAGGGAAGTGTGATGCCTGTTACTGCAAGAAGGGCTAGGACTACTGTTGTTTTAAATCCTAGTCTTCAAACATGGTGCAAACATCTGTAAGTGAAATGAAGTTTTGAGTGCTGCGGGCGGAATCTCACAGATTGGGTTTCTGTAGCTATGGTCAGAGATGGAGCCCTATCTTGCCATCTAAGCGCACAGTTAATACAAAAAGTGAAATATGGCAATAATTCTCTTTCTAAGAATGCACTTTTCCAGGTTTTTCTTATTTTATAATCATAAAAATCCACATTCTCATTAAATTAATTTCTTGAAATACTTCACCACTTCTCAATAGATCCTTGGTCACATCAACGTGTCACACGGGCATAACAATAACACACGTGCAGGGAGAGAAATGATGTAAACCCTTAAAATTTAAGTTAAAGGCTTGGGTTTGTAGCTCCAAGGCTGGAATTCCAGATTCTGCAGTTAACAGTGGGATCAAGATCAAGTGTGAATGCATCAAACTGTCCTTTTCACTCTTCTGCCCTCCCTTTTGAGACCTTTTTTTATGAACAGGCAGGATCACTGTCATGAAGGATGAAGCAGTAGTCTAGTTTCAGTCTTGGGAGCACAAAATAAAAATCAGCTGAAGGGATGAATGTGGAATAGATCGCATCAATATCTGCAAGACTAAACAAACCCTCCCCATAATGAATGGCTAAATGTTTCTTAATAGAAATTTTAATCACAGTTCAGATTTATAACGGTAGTTCATAGAGCTTTTAATGACAGCTCTTTGTCCCTCAGATTGAGGGTTATAGGTAGTAGTACCTTGTTCTTGGCAAGAATGTGCTTTAAGGTGTAGTCAGAGGAACGCCTAAGTGGGCTGGATGTGGAAGGAACGTCGGCTCCCAAGATTGCTTTAAGAAGAAAGTCACCAGTTTCAGGGCTCTTTGAAGAAATGCCAAGTCTTGCACGTTTGGAATTACCAAATGCATTCATGAGACGCTTCCAATTGCAGTTTTGTTATGTCAGTGGTAAAATCATGGCAGTCTCCATAGACCTGAAGTCCCGGATGAGTAGCAGCTTTATTTTCCCCTGGTCACATTGTGTCCCGTATGGTAACGAGCACTTCTAAAAGCAGATTTGTTACTTTCATCCCTTGCTTTAAGGCCACCAAAGAGCACAGGCGGGACTCTGCTCCAATTCCGCGTGGTTTTTTGCTTCAGAATACCGTGTGTTGCACTGATCTCCGTCTGTCCCGTGATGACTGGCAGGTGGCTGCACTGCTGTTGTGTTCCGCTACTGTGTCAGAGCATCTGATGCCTCCATGACTGCACTATAAGTATTCCTCAGTCTCCATTGCCTCCCCCTGCTCCAGAACAAGTCGTCATTATTTGGAGGACACAGGACAGTCAGGAGCCTGCCCTCTCCTTGACCTTTCAGATAACTGACTATTCATGCAAATATTGCAAATATGTTGTTCTGGAGAGAGCGAAACATTCTCGCTGGAATATTGCTGTCCCACACCATAACCACCTACTAGAGGGGGCTGAAAAGTGGCATGCCAGTGATTATCAGGAATGGTCTCTGTCTCCGTGCCCTCTGCTTCAGACAGACCGGCATTGTCATACCAGAAAGCATATCTTGCCTAGGTTTGGTTATTTCCACTGGCACTATTTTGCCACAGCACATTTTCTCTAGAGATCTGCTGCCCGTCTTTGCTGTTTACGTGGAGGAAGCAAATGTCGGGCCTGCTTTTTTCATTAAAGAAATAACTGTGCATGAGGGAAGGCAAGGGTGAAAGTGTGCCCTCTAGGATTTGGAAGAAACCAGGCTGAAAAACCTTAATGGTATTTGTTTTGAAACAGTTTCTGCAATGGATAACAGCTGCTCTTCCAAAGGAAACAATGAGAGAAACTGCAGTGTTATTCAGTGTCCAATGACTGAAAACACCCATCACAGGCCTCAGGCTCCACTGTGTTCTTCTAGAGACCAATGTTCCCCAAAGCACAGAAATTACGAGCACAGGGTTATTTTGGAGCTCCGTGCTAAAACACAGCCTCGGTGATTTTTTTTTTTTAATTTTCTTCTATCATGCATGAAAAGCCTTGCTCCTATGTCAAGTCCCCATTGCCAAAATACTAGCTTGAGAGAATTTTCAAATTTTAATTATAAGCCACATGAACTTTATATATGTATATTGACATTTGCAACCCCATCACTCTAATATAGCTCACAAGTAATGAGCTGTAAAATACCATTTTATTGCAAAAATACATACATCTAGATTCTACTCTTGTGCAGACAATGTTCCAAAATAATTCAGAACGAATTATTTTTGCAGTGAAAATAATTTGGCAATTTTAAAAAAGGTACTAAAGGTCTTACTCAGAAATTTATCTAGCAACATGAAGAACTAGTGTTTCTACCAGGAGTTCCATAAGATGATTAATTGTGTAAGATTAATATCTTTATGGGTAATTAGTAAAGCTGGAAGCAAGTTTTGAAAGGCCTTTTTCAATCTCTTGGTAGTTGGACGAAACATTTCAATTGAAAATAAACCTACAAGATTTTCACAGTAAACTGGCAGGTTTTGTGAGGAAAATTCTTTTGTTGTGGCAGAGAGGAATGCGTGTGAAAATTGTGTGAAAAATGTTTTCTTTTTGTAGAATGGCGAGGAACGATTGTTCAGTGCCCCTGTGAACATTTCAGAGTTGTGGGGCTGAATGAGACTCAGGTGAACGTCTTTGGAAGGGTTCTGCCAGTAAATAAATTGCAAAACACAAAAGGTTTCCAAAAGAGTTTAATAAATAATGAGGTTCTTTCTGTACTGTATAAACTATAAATATACCATGCAGTCCTTTATAACTTAAAATAATTTACAGACTGAGGTAGGGGGGTAGGAGGGTGTTGTCGTGGGGTTTGGATCCATCTCAGGGTCTCCCTGACTTCCTGCTGAGCACACACACGCAGGCTGTGTCAATTCGAATGAATCGCCAGGCTGCTTGCTTGCCCTCCATCGTCAGCGCTTTGACAAAGGTGTGTGTCGTGGTGCAGTAAGAGTTCCAGTGCTTCGCATCGATCCCTCGGCACCCACTGGAGACTGGCTTAGGGTCCCTGCACTTGGTCTCAAAAAAGTACTGCTTAAAAACGTTGTTGTTAATGTTGACCTCTCCCAACACTGTCACCTCTTTGCCTTTAATGTCAGTGGCTGTGGTTTTGTCCCCAACCCACATGCTGACACTGTCACACACTGAGAACTCTCCCCGGTGTAATACGGGATGCGCGGTCCTCTTGGTCCTGGCAGTCCTGTTGAGAGAACCTGTGCTGCTGAGAAATCCCATATTCTGTCCTTGCCCTGACACTGGGGGGGGCTGTGTGCTGAACAGCACCCGCGGAGATCGGAAACGCCTCTTCTTAAAAAATTTTGGGTCCACGGTGATATTTAGAGCTTCTCTTCTACCTATCGTCCAAGTAGAGTGGCCGTGGGATGTCTGCGGAGCTGCCTGGGGAATGTGGTGTCCGTTACTCCGGTGGGTATTGAGCGGGGAGTGTTCTGCAGGATACTCCAGTGGAGCATTGTCCTCTGACTTTGGAGCTGCCTGTGTGCCGATCAAAAAAGCTATAATCAGAGTGTAGTACAGCATGGGCATTACGCTATGCACCTAGAACAAAAGAAAAACGTAATGTTACTGTAAGCCATGCTGGCGCAAACGGATGCCGTTGCTGACAATAAATTTGTAAGATACTTAGGATCATACAGATTTCATCAGGTATTCATCTGGGTGCCAGATGTTGTTCTTCCGGAAGAGCTCATTCAGACAGCATAAATGTTCTTAATAAAGCGAGAACATTAGAAAATAATAGCTAGATTATTATTAATTCCTCTGGTATTTGTTATTAGAACACTGTTTATGAAGCACTTGTTTGGTGTTATTAATGTGGAGAACATATGGCAACAGCATGTTCCCAGGAGGAAAATCTCTAGTGATTTTTGCAGCAACCTTTTTGGCCAGGGCTGGTCTCTTGGCTGCAAATACCCTGCAGAGTAGCGAGAGCAGAAGTAGTCCCTTGGCTAAAATAGCTGTCCATTCAGTTAATTTGTCTGCAGAGGTGTTCTTGGGGCTAGGGTGGGGACCACCAAGTTGGTACTTGTGGAAGGGGGGGAGCCCCAGTGAATCGTGCCATTATCACACACTCAAAGCCACGCTTACCTGCCATGTGGACAGCCCCCACCACTCTGGCTGGCTCAGCAGCCTCCATCTATCCCATCTGCCCTTTCGGGATGCACCACATCATTGCTGATTTTGGGCAGATAAAGCCCAGGCTCCTTCCCAGCAGAGCTGAGGCATCACGTCACGAGGGCAGATGGGATTTTTCCATGTTCAAGCTGCCTATTAGGACAAATATGGGTATTACATAGGAGCACCGTGCGTGACAGGCTACTTCTGGGTTGGCATCTTAGGTATAGCATAGCTAAAACTGTTGTGGCCGTAGTACTGGGAATTATGCACAGGGAAACACCTTCCCTTTTTCAGAGCGCCATGAGCAAGAAGCTCCACAAATGACACTGCATAGCAGATCCAGTGCCAGTGCTAGTCTTCCCTCGATCTGGAGAATATACACGTCTGTTTGGGGGTGGAAAAGTGTGAGACAAATGTCTAAAACTTCACTAAGAACAATTTTATGCTAGAAGACCAGCCGTAGTAATACCTTGTTAGGTAACTGCCATGTGTTGACTATTTCAGCCACATGTTGGGTTAACAAATCAGCAGCAGGCATCCTGGGAATAAGAGACATTCAAAAATGACCTGAAATTGCAGTTAAGGGCAGACATTGTATTTCCTCTGTGAAGGCTTAATAAGCAGAGACAGGGTATAAACAGAAAAAAACCTACCAAGCGAGGCTCCTCCCCTGTCTCTTTGCCGTGTTTTGCCTGACATGTCTCAGCTGGCCCTGAATTACACTGTGTCCGGCCAGCAGGCAGGCAGCCGCACATAGACTGGACAAACAGGGTTTTGTAAAAGAGGAATCAGGCTCTGCAGTTCCACTGTGATTTCCCAGCATGTCTTAATGTTTTTTCTGGGTGTGGGTCAATTACTGTTGAAGTTCCCCCTCTCTCTTTCTGTTCAGCTTTCTCAGACTAGAATCCCAAGCAGCACTAAAGCGCTCAGCCGGGGCTTGAGCTTTGCTAGCGCACAATCTTGTAGAAAATGCAGAACCCTAAGATGTCCCATAGGATCTTGTGTGGATAGTCTTATCTTGGACAAGAGCTGAAATGAAATAAACAGCGGTGTTTGTGCAGGGCTGGGCAAGCATTTAAGAAATCAGCAGGAGATGCGAAGTGAAGGTAGTGACTGAAGAGGGTGAAGATGCTACAGTCCCTGCATCAAGGGGAGAAAAGAAGAGAAAGGCCAAAAGCCACATTAGCAGTTGTCTGTGCAGTTGGGCTGGAAGAATGGGGGACAAATTGATGATGAGGAGAGTCCAATCTCTCCCACAGAGAAAATCCTTACTGTTCCAAAGCTACTTTAATTTCCTTAAAACAAGGCTGAGGATTGCTGCTTTCCCACATGCTGCTCGTGCTTGAGCAGTCATCATCATCTGTATAAGGAAATAGAGCTGGGTGTAGCTCAATAGCTTGGCTGTGCACGATTCAAAGAGTAACCCCTTGTTCTACAACCAAATTAAAATCAGATGGTTCATTACATCTCTAAAGAGTTAGCTTTCCCGACAGAAATGTTAATGGAAAAGGTTTGCAGAACAAAATCCAGGCACAATTTAGACATGCCAATAGCAGCCTCAACCTATTGTGTTTATACATAAACCCTTTTTTTATTATTTCCTTCTATAGGAAAGAGACGTTGCAATGTCAGCAAAGAGCTGTTTCTGGTTTTGTGCTGTACAAGATTCACTGCTCTAAAATGCAGCTACATTTATCTCCCTTCTCTGAGTTTCTTATGTTGCATATGCTAAGATTATTGCTTTAAGGCCATTAACACAAAATCAGAAAGATCTCACCTGCTTGCCTTTTTTTTTTTCTTAAACTTGCCTTGTATTTCCTCTCCTTGTGGTAAAGCATTCTGTGGGGAGTGTGGCCCAAACACAGACAAAATGTATTTGGGATAACTGGTAGTTTTCCTGAAGATTCAAAATTGAATCTTTTAATCAATTATTAGATTAGTGGAGAACAGAAACTGACAGATTCAAAAAGTGGGCTGGACTTGATGACACCACCGGCAAAAAAAGTTAACATTTAAAGAAGAGGTATGCCTCAGACTGTGGGGATTGTGGGCTTTTTTGCTGACGCGTACAGATATTTTACAGGCTATTTTAGGGGGTTATTTCTAAACTTTGTCACATACTTAGTTACTAGACCCTTTCATGGTGCTTTCTAGAAGTGTTCACCGTGCGTGCCAAGTGCAGCCAACTGAACTTCCAGGGAGATGCACAGCTGCCAATTCTAGTGCTGGTAGTACACGGGTCTCCGTTTGTAACATTAGCCACAAAGGTTGTCCCAGGCATTTCAATGCCAAAAATACAAAAACTGTACTAAAACAGAGGATGTTTAATGAGAACTGTGACTTTTAAGTGGACCGTTTCTCGTTATAAGTAAACATTCCCCACAAAAGATATGATGTCTGGAGACAGGATAAAAGAAGACAGAATAAGTGGAAACTCCCTAAAATGCCAGACAATAGCTAGCTAGCAAGCGGGTATCAGTGAAGCAACTTGTTTAACAAGTCAAAGAACTAAGCTTTTCCAAAGATAAGAGTATGAAATGCAAACTGCCCTCATCTTCATTCTTTAGCAGACAGACCAATGTGTTTTTAAGTTCAAGATGACAACTGTCTTCCCCACTTGTATGTTGGTCAAGTGTCATTTAAACACTTCTTCTGGTATAGCTGTTCAGGCTGCTGGGTGATACTGCTAATAGATGGTTTCAGTCTGCTCCGAGAAGAGCGTGTGTGTTGTGCTTACCTCCGAGTATACTGCACAAAAAACTGCTCCCCCAGCAAGGTCTTTATTTCATCCAGACGCTGAGCTGGAGTTGGCTGCCGCATGCCATCGGGCCAGTTTGACTGCGTAGCTGAGTCTGGGAGTTGCTTATTCTGTGTGCCACTAGAAGTAGAAGTATTTGTTTCAATAATTAGCCAGCAAATAAGTGTTTTCAGTACAATTCCCCACTTGATAGCAGGAGTACAAGGACAAATCCACTTGCTTGGCGCTCTAAACTGTGCCCTTTTCACTGTTACAGCGTAGAGGTTGTCTAAAGTTTAGTTCTCGACTTTCAAGAGCAGCACATTTGTAAGACAGAGCTACCTTTCTTCAGCACCTTTACCAGACCGTGGCTGACAATGCTCCTGATCCCTCTCGGGCATCTTCCAGGCTCACCAAAAACAGGAGCGATGCAGCACAGTGAAGCAATACCTGCCGATGTCACTGTCTGAGCTCAGTTTGCACAGTACCGATAGACGCATGAGGGCTCAGACCCTCCATCATCTTTGTCTGGGAAGCAAGTCTGGTTACGGGTAAAGGCACGGCAAGTTGTGTGCCAGCAAATGCAACCGATATAAAACTTAGTGGCTACTCTGCTTGGTTGTCCAGATCGGTCTAAACAGCACTATCACCAGCCCCGTGTCCTTTTTTTGTCACAGTACTTCAAAATGGTGCACTCCTATTGTCAATATTCAAACACTCAAAACCAGAGACGTTTGTAGTACCTGCAGGACATGAACCTATCGATGCCCTATTCGCAGATCTGCCATGCACACATCTTAGTTACGCAGTTCGTGCCCATGCTTTCTCTCTTATGATGCCCCAAATGCTGGAAGTCCTTTAGGGACCCTG
Organism: Platalea leucorodia; assembly: GCF_965183815.1. Lineage (NCBI taxonomy): Eukaryota > Metazoa > Chordata > Aves > Pelecaniformes > Threskiornithidae > Platalea > Platalea leucorodia. The sequence continues at coordinate 5,121,513 of NC_138841.1, forward strand.
AAGGAGGGTTGCCAACGTGTACTACCGTACGTTCCCAACAGCCGGTTTGCTTCTCCTTTGGGTTTTTGTCAATGCGTACGGTAACATTGTTGGTGATTGTAATATTCCACATGAAATACCAGCTACATACAGGATAGTTCCAGCCTCCCCCATCACTGTTTGAGCTAAGCGTGAAGAAATGCAGTTGCAAAGATGGCTGGGCTGTTTTGTAGTAGTGTCACATTTAGTGGAAGTGAGTGGAGGAAAAAAAAATAGTGTGCAGCTCCGCAGACTGGAGCCATGAAACATCTCACAGGTTGTCCAGCGACAGTGAGTGGGCTCTGCTGATTGTTTGGAACACGAGTTCCACTTGAGCAATTTCATAAAAGACTGCTGAGGGCCTGTTTCGCTGAAGAGATGATGCCTGAGATCTTTCATTCACACATGGAAAAAGAAAAAAAGGAAAAAAAAAATTCTAAGGCTCTTAAACTGCCAGAGCAAAAAGACATTGTGTGCTAAAAGCTAGCAAATGGATCAGCCTCAGCACTGGATGTCTGCAATTTTAGGAGAAAAAGAGAAAATCAATATGCTGTACCAAATGAAACTCGGAGACAAGCTTGGGATGACATTTTAGGGGGTGAACCAAGTGTGTCCTTACGTGATGGAATCTCTTAATCGAGACCTTTGGCAAACTAACACTGGTGAGGTGAAAAGACCTCATGAGTTACCAAAAGAATGAGTCACCCTCTCTCTGTTCTAGGCAGGCGTCCTCTTCTGCCTTGTATTCAGGCAGGAATCAGGTGAGGGCCAGAGACATACCTGGGTCTCCCTGGCTTAGGAGAGAATCTGAAGACCTTTCACAGGACAAAGGCCTTAAACTTTGGGGGTTTTTTGGTATGTGATTCAGAGTGGGTCCAAATGAGCTATTTGGCTGGGATACTCTTTTCATTGAGGCAACATAAACTGTAGACCCGCTCCCAGATTGAGGAGAAAGTGGCCAGACGATAAGGGTGGCTGCTGATGCCTAGTGAAGAAGAGGAAAGCAATGGGCTGAAAGCAACAGCTACATCAGCAGGGAAATCTCGTGGTCAATTCGGTAGATGATCAGAAGGAGAATCACAGATGGCCATTTGTTGGCAGAGAATTATCTGATCATGGCTGATATTTAAGAAGAACTGGAGATACAAAACTTGCAGACACATGAAGGGACATACTTAAATGCTTGTCCTCTGGCTACTGTAAAGGCAGAAATAACTCCAGTCTTAATTACTACACTGTGAATGGTCATACAGACCCCAAATCAAAGGAAAACCATTATTTTCTTCACCAATTAAATCCAGCATGCTAACACCTTCTCAGCAGAGTACGTTTCTGATTGTAAATTCATGAGTGCCATTGAAAGTGATTGAAATAGTATTTTATTAATCTTAAATATTTAGATGGCTTATCTGTTCCATTTAATAAGGTAAATAAAGGTTGTATAAGGGTTGTTGCTGTACTGCAAAAGATCCTGCTGGACTCAGTGTGGAGATTCAGGTGCATTTGCTAAGGAGAACGTGCTGCTAACGCCAAAGCGTGAACCGGATTCATTTTACACCTGCACAATTTCTGTCCACAGGAGAGCTGGCTGCCAGTAACCGTAGCCACTGGGTTTGGCTCTTACCAAGATCCAAATACAAGCTACTTAGTTTTTAAAAATCTAACTGCAATCTTCCAAGCCCGTTTTCAAGCAGTGCAGGGCACAGGAGTCAATGTTACGTGCTCGTTGTATCGCGCTGGACACCACTTCTGCAATGATTTGGCCCCTCTTTGGATTTGCTGCTGTCTGTAGATCATGGCTCCTGTTCCACTCTACCTGTGTGGTCGAAGTATTTAGGAGTTAAGCTAGTTACAGTGATATGAATGTGTCAGAAAGGTCAAACAAAGTTCTAAAATCCAAAGTTTCATGCTGCCAGACTGAGTATGCTATATTTTTGCAAGAATGTACTAGTAAAGTAATAACCCTTTCAAGGGACTCTTGACAGTTTAGTAACAGTAACGATAGAGCTATAATATGCTGGCCACTGCCAAAAATAATCCAACAACTTTTCTGGCTGTTCTGCCACCCTAAGAAAACACTGCTTCAGTTCCAACTGGCTGGTTTTTAACCACAAAAGAGTTTATTTTCAGCAGGGCGCTTTTTTTTTTAAGTTCTTTTACTGTTTTCTTCCCGGATTCCCGGTTGTGGCAGAATCCAGTAAATGATGCAGTGTTATTCAAATGATGCTGAAGACAGCATCTCTGTACTATTTCTCTCTACCTACCATTCTCAGAGATTAATAAAATATCCTACTGAAGTAAGTATTTCTTCAGAATTTACATGCATTCAGGATTACAGACCTGGAGGGTAAAAAACCCCACTTCATTCTTATTTCTTAGTCTCAACACATATAGTAGGAGTAGTGGCACATTATAAATATATAAAATGCTATTTGCACATGAATGCTTCATAAGGGTTTACAGTAAAACAAATACAGTATTTACCAGCTGATCTAAGGGCTGTCTGAAAAAGGCAATAATTCAAATATAGAGGATCAGTCTCCCTATTTCTTTGCTTATTTGGCAGTCACACAATAAAGACAACACCAGTAAAAGCTGAACAGTTTAAAAGCAGTGTTACAAGGGGCTTAATGTAAGAGAGGAGAAATGGATCACATCAAAAAGCAAGTGGTTCTCTGTCTTGAAAAACTCTTTGCTTGCAGGCACCTGTAAGGAAAACAAGTGCCCAACAAAACAAGTATATATAGGGAATTCCCATTTTTTTAAACAGTTATCCCACACGATCTGAGGAAGAATGGATGAAAGGGGTATGTGGCCTGGAAACTTATTTAGAGCCGAAAATTTTGTAGATTTACTAAATTAATTGCTTCCGATTAGAATAGCAGTGCTTAAAATTGTTGCGAAATCTCTGTATAGATCTCTGTTCCATGTAAAACCCCCAAACTTGTAACTCGTGGTTCCAGTGCAGATCAATTCCAATTCAGACTGCAGTACCTGGACAGTTTGCAACTGGGTTGTAAAGCATGCAAAGAGAGTTTTGGAATTCCAAAAGCAATTTATGGATTTGACACTTCTCTGTGAAAATTGCCATTGAATTCTGGCAGCTCTGGTTTTGCTAGAATACAGAAATATAGCTCTTTTAAACCTGGAAGCATTGATAAAGTATCATTACGGTGGGGAGAAAAAATGTTGTACTGTGTTGAAGTAGTTCCATTTCATGACTACCACTTGTATAACTGGAAGTACAGCATGGAAGATTGGACTCCAGGACATCACCTACTCTTTCTCCCCAGGACACTGAACAGCGCAGCTTCTCACTTCAGGAATGTTAATGTTTTATTTTAAACTTTCTGAAGGGGAGAAAATAGAAGCTTGATTTAGCACAACTCCAGCAGACCAGTAGTGGTGGTATTTAACCAACCTAAACTCCTCCCTCAGGTATTCAGCTCTGTCAGAACAAATCAGAAATACTTTTGCACATCTGTCACAATCCTAGTGTTTTAAATAGCTTTTCTGGGCCGTGTATTTTAAATAGAAGTGACTGGACTTAACCAACCCAGGAGGTTCCCTTCCAGTTATGTGTTCGTCTAAAATCAGCTGTTTTCACAGAATAATATTATATATACTTGATGGTAACTGGCAAAACATCAACACCGTGGTTTGCTACGTTTCATGGGTATTTTTACATTTGTGTTTAAAGAGGGTTGATTTTGCTCTTTGATTGACTCGGTAGGAAGGGCTGGGGGAGGCAGATGAAAACCTGCGACTTGAAATTTACTTGCAAAACGTATAATTACATTTCAGAAAGTTCATGGTCTTCTAATGTTTGTTATGTCTGGTTACATCTGACCATGATGTCATGCACAACGGACAGCTTTCCAGTAGGGAAGTTTACTCTGGGGCTTATAAGAACTTCCCAGTATCCATCAGTCCCAGGGCATTCAGATCGCTCTGAGAAGAATCATCCTTGAGATTAGGAACAATTTTCTTTTTTCCCATACCTATAGAACGAAGAGAAACAGCTGCTTTCTTCTTTGCTGCCGATGTAGTGCAGTTAAGATATATTTAAGCCTTAAAGGAACATGAATTCTAGTAATTCCGTTTCCAGCAGGAATTGTAGTCTCACTGTACTGCCTTGTTTCAACTAGAAACGGGTCGTCCAGGTGTTTTTGCAGGATCAACAATAATGCTGTTCTTCTATACAGCATGGTACCTCTAGAACAATCGTTGTGAGGTGAAGCAAAATGTGTTTGTCATGACCAAGAACAACAGACGTTTTAGCCACAAGTGTATATCAAGCTTCCCTGCTAGGCCAGCTGACAGCCAGCCCCACTTTAATCGTGATAACCTCTAAGGTTTAGTTCACAAATATTGCACTAATACAATGAAGGACTCCTACTATCAAATCACAGTTTTCTCCTTTAGGGCAAATCCCTGCCTTACAGTGTCCCTTGCAGTTCTACAGAGATGATTTATCCCTTCCTAGTGTTGGTACCTTGGCTGAGTCCCCTAAATGCTGTAAGTTAAAAAAAGGGGTTCAGTCATTAATAGTGGGACTGCACCATGGCAGAATTTAATACACATTCTCTTGAGACAAATGGGAGTGATCATTTTCAGTCACAACTCACTTCTAAACAGGTAAAACTTTTACATTTTTTTTAAGTTGCACATGATTTAGATCCAGCCAGTAAACTTTACAGGTTAAGAAAATGTGTTTTTGTACAGAATGATGACTTATTTTCCACTCAGAAACAGAAGAGTTTTCTACAGTGAACTCTAAGGGCTGAGGAGGTGTATTCAGTGCTGAAAACTTTTCAGTTTTCAGCCCAATTCATTTTCGAATTAGCTTTTGCTGACAGCGTGATCTGAGTGTTTATTGCCACATGCTTTTGCTAAACGTGAGCGGAAGGAAAAAGTTCCTCATTATTAGTTTCTTAGAGATTAATATGTGCTCTGTGTATTAAAAGTGTGTAATTCCATTGTGTCTGGTTGGAACGTATTCTTGCTTTCCTTGAAGACTGCTGTATTTTTTTTCCTTTGAGGATTTGTCTTAGCATTATACAGTTCTGTAAATACGGTGATTGTATTGCTTTGTGAAATCTCACGATGTGAGACTTGAAAGACCAGGAAAAGAAATAAAAACCCAGTGGAGCAATCAGTAATTAAAGCCATACTGCTGTGTTACAGTTCTACCAGCATGAAGTGGAAACTAAGACCAAGCCTTGATTTTATACCAGGACACCTCTGACACCTCACGTAATTCCTATCATAGTACTAAACGCGTGGGAGCATCCTCAGCTTGCGTGAAGTGTGCTGCTGCTTGAATTGAAGGAACAAAATTTCCAAAATGCTTTGGCAAGCCTTTTTGTTGTTTGTCATCCATAATGCACCAGTAAAGCTTTAATTACGTCTCAGTTTTTATCCTAGATACTTACTATTTGCTGCACACAGAGCACTGATGAGGCTGTTAGAGCACGGAAGCCAATGATAATACATAAGGCCTGTCTGCCTTGTAGGTCTTGAGCTTTTTGGGTATCCTGCTCCTTCCAGTAATGCCTGAGTAGGTAAAGTGAAGCGCTAGAATTGAATTGGGCTATCAAGGTGGTATTACTATCTGTAAATGTTAGTAAAAACAAAGCATCTTTGTAATAGACTATTTTTAGTGCCTTGTTCTAATAGAGGAGACAGCGCAGCCTTCTAATTGCACATTCACCAGATTCCATTAAGGTAGCTCCTATGCTACTAAGAGAAAAGATAAATTATTACTCAGTTTTGCTCAATCAAATACAGCAAGTAAATTATTTTCTAAATAAAAATAAACATAGGCAATAAACATAGGCATAGAATGTTGTAATCTGAAGCATGATACAATTTGGAATGTTGTTTTCTGTCATTCTTGAAGTTGTTGGCGTATTTTAGGGATGCGCAAAAAATAAACAGAAAGGATATTTGAATCTTTTTGTTTTTGTGATTGCAGAAATGCTGATATATCTTGAATTTATGAAATGATGCATATTTCAGAAGTGAGCTCCTTAGTGCAAATAGCATAGTTACTGTCAAGGCTTAGGCAGTTCATGCAGAAGGTGGGGCAGAACAAGGGATTAGGCTTGTGAGAACACACGTCTGATTTACCAATTTTGTAATTCAGATTACAGGAAACAGAAGAAAACCAACATCATAATAGCAGGCAATAATAGTTTTCAGAGTATTGAATGAGCCAATAGAGTCCCCAAAGTATTTGATTAGACTTCTCCATTTCAGAAATGAGAAGTGGTTGCTGTGTTGAATAATGACTAAAGAAGGAGTTCATATTATATAGGGTTTGACCCAGCAGTGAAGTTTGTGCAGTTCTTTCCGATGACACAATATGGAGCACGTGTGCTGCGCTAGGGCTACTGGTAGCAGATGGTTTGCAGCCAGTAAACTGCTGCTTATTTTCTGATGTTATTTGCAATGATGGATGATATGCTTGGCTGTCTATGCAGCAAATGGGATCATGGAGGTCACCAAAATAAGCAACAACTAGTGTATTAGTTTCATCTTGCTGCTTCTGGTGGTAAGGGAGAAATGAGGGAGGCATTGCTGATGAAGTTGCTGTTAAAGAGAAGGTGTCTGCTGGCACATCTTCCTCACGGAAACGTTTGAACAATTAAAATTTAGCAGTAGCAATTCAGGGAAAAAAATTCTAAGACCTGAGAGGCCTTGAAGGGAATCCTTAAGCCATTATGACTAAGAGCAGTGTCAGAGGCACTGCATTTCAGCTTTCCCTTGATCTTAGCTGATGAGCAAGAAAATGGGAATTTCTAATGGGCTCAAGATTTCATTCCTCTATTATATCTACAGTGACTCATCCTGTAAATAAGAGCTGTATGTGTTTTGAAGAGCCAGTTGGAAGCTACCTGTGTCTCATACACTTCCTTTTGTTCCAAATGCCTCCAGAACTGAAATGTTCCTTTGAGTATTTCTAGGGAGAGCAGTAGACTGAGAAAAATGCTGCCCTGCAGCCATGAGCACGCATCATGTCACCGTGATCATCGTCATCGCAGGATGCGCAACAAATATCTACATCTAGATTTCTGACTCACGTTTAGTCTAGGCAAGGGTAATAACACGAACGCTTGATAGCCCGTGATGCTTCTCTCCGTTCTGGGTACTTAAGGGAAAATAGCACTATGTGTCTTGACCTGCAGGGTGGGGATTCACCAAATCAGAAACCAATAAGGCTTTGGAAAACACTTCTTCTTAGGGTGTATTTTTTGCTTATTGGGGCATAAGTAACAGAAATGGCTTATTTGCAGGAGCCTAATTTTATCTCTTTTATCCTCCTGAACCAGTACATAAGTATTTCAATTGCAATCTGCCTCTGCAGAGAAGCCCAAAAAGAGGAAACCAAGTCTATTCCCATCACCTTCATTGACGCTCCCTGCCCTCCGAGCACAGGGTGCCGAGTGAAGCTCCCTGATGGGAGAGATCCAGCCCGCAGCAAGAGGGGGCGGTTTCTTGCAGTAGGTGATGGAGGCTCGTGCCACAGCACAGACCGAGCTCAACTTTAAAAGGCTCACTTTGTAACTACTGAGTTGTAAAACACAATCAATCAAGACTTCTGCTTCTAAGAATGTAACGTTTGGCATCATGATTCTCTCACACGTAGAATACGCTCATGGGAATTTAGAATCATCAACAGTCATCTAAAATGTGGCTTCCTTTGGAAAATAATACATGACCTTCAGGTCACGATGGCCCTACCAGTAAAAACCTGCAATGGGATACAGCTCTTATTGTGACAGACTGGCTGTTAGTGCAGGGTTAAACATGCACAGAGCCACCCTGACAGAAGAGAAAGTTTTATCCTATTTAAGATAGCAAAGACAAAATGACAGTCATTAAATAAAAGATATAGAAATTGTCAGGATAAAAATCTCTTTAAATACAGTGAAGGAAAAAATGAATTAATGGTCACTTATCAAAACTAGTGAGAGATCTCTGAAAATAAATGACAGAAAACAGCCTTAGAAGGAGCATGTGAATCTGATTCGCCTGAAGTTGATGGCCTCAATGGCATGAAGCTGGTAAAATTAAGTGAGCTAGAAATAAAAATGCTGGCTAGAAATAAGTTATGTGAGCATACTACAGTTGTATATCATCCCTATATTATTATCTATAAAGCAAATCCTAAAATTAATGATTGACATGTGATGATTACTTCGGAACTTTCAATATAGACTTGAAACTGTATATCTATTTTATAGGACTCCAGGGTTTCATAAATCCTAATTCATTGGCACAAAGGAGTGACTAAAGATCTCGGGCACTAACTGACAGGAAAACTACTGCAGCATAAATGGGATAAATCCATCCCCCCCATATAAAGTTGGATGCCTTTGAGGCCTGTGGAAAGAGATGCCTCCATCCTACCCAACTACCAGCCAGCCTGCAAGATTGCTGCTCCCCTCCAGTTCCTCTCCAAACACAAGAAGAGGAGTCGTTCCCTAGTTGCTGCTTAAAACAGCGAGTCCGAGAGACCTGCATGAGGGTGGGTGCATGGCCTGTCCTTCTCTCCCTCTACGCCTTTCCCAGATGGATCTCGAGCTGGGTCTGCCAAGTGTCTAGCTTGCTATAGTTGGTCCTGAGGCTTCCAGTACAAAATGACCAGAAATGAAAGCACTGGAATTTCAGACTTTATGAAACTACCAAAATCAAACTGGAATTCATCTGGGAAAAGAAAGCATGAGGGCAATCAGACTACAATGTTACTATCCCATCTTACAGCCAAAAGTAGTTAAGGCAGAAAAATACAATATCTTTAAGGGCCAGTAAACTTTTCCAACTAGTGATCTTATTCCAGCTATTCAGAAGGGAATATAAATCCCGATTCATGTCCAAACCCTGATTAATAAGAACCAGCTGAATCCTAACAGCAATGCTAGCATTTAATTTTCATTCAAGCTCATAATTTTCATTTTTGTTATCCTTTTTCACTTTTCTACGACTGTACAAAGAAATTTGAAAGAAATGAGATTTTTAGCGATTGGACATGTATTGTAGTGTAATGCATAAAATGTGGTGACTCCAAAAATGAGGTAGAAAATACAAATGAGCTGGTATGTCATGATCAGATTCCCAGAGATAGATTCCATCATCTGTAATGTTTCTCTAGATCTTGAATTTGGAAAACAACATTATGTAAGTACAAAGAGCATCCAGAAATTATGACCACGATCCTCATGACTTTTAATACTCGACGCCTGTGTGTTTCAGGCTTTCTTGTTCTGTTCATTCTTCACATCAAAAAGGAATTTTATCTTCTACAAATCTCCCAGTGCTTTTATAACTTTTTTAAAAACCTCAATGATATTTTAATGGGGCAGGAATTCTGAAAATACAGAAGGGAAGTTGAAGTGTGTCTGTACTTGGCAAGTCAAAATACAGGAAGGATGCAGCAAAGAAGGCTAGAGTTGAGAGAACTTTAACACGTGTGTTCTACTGAAGCTGAGGATCTGGCTGCACTTGTTAAAAAATTTTGTAGCTGGAGCCGTGCAAAATGACGTGTTGGATTTTTTTCCATTAAAAAAAACTTAAGGATACAGACAAAAGATTGCAAAATAAAACTCCCACCTTACAAAATAGAGATGCTCTTATGTTCATTCAGAGATTTCTGAGATACTGGAGAAATAGTCAATACTGAAACAGAATATTACTTTGCATATGTAGGATTTTCCATCCAAAAATGTCATTTTACAAGCACTTAATCAAATGGTCTCGCCCCTAGCTTGTGTCTATCAGTAGAAGTTCCTTCTGTAGCAAGTGGAAAACCTGAAGAATAACAGGATTCTTGCCAAGCAGTAGCTGTGTTCCGTTTCTCCCTTCCCACTTTTTTTTTTTAAACTTCTAGGATATTCTTTCCTATTTCTAAATCTATTTTACTTTCATGGACCTACAGAATTCAATTACCTTCTTAGTGATTGAATTCCCTCTCTAATGATTTACTTTACATGACAATTTGGAAATCATGACAAAAAAACTCAAATGAGCGCTTTAGCAATTTGCCTCCTTATTTTCATTGCAGTTGAAAATGGGTATTGAGCCCACAGCAGCCACATTCATTCTGTGCCTACCTTATTGTAACTACATTGAACTCATTTTGTTAGAAGGCCACGTAAGGTATGGGACTAATACTTTTAATTAACTTAAAATGTTAATATGCCCCAAGTTGAATTGAATGTATAAAAAACTAAGTAATCGGGCTGTTGCTCATTAGCAGTTTGACTTCTGTATTCTTTGAGATATCCTGTAAATTTGAGAAGTATATCATTTCGAGATGGCTACCGGACATAAGCAATGGAGAGCAGTCAGCTGTGTCCTGCTGTACCTGAGATGACATGCAAAGATTTGGGCAGGTATTTCTATATCTTCTCACTGCAAAGCCAGAGCTTGTTCTGTAGATTGTAAAGATGTAGTGATGCTCCAACTCTTGTACTCCACCTGCCTTTCCCATTTAATTGGTGTTCGAACCAATTTCCTTAGAATTCCTAAGTACTCTGCTACAGAGATGTGAAATATGATGGTTTTTGCCATCTAAACTAAGCAAATAGTTCAGTTGCGTACAAGAAAAACTTTCAACTTTGAAGGCTTTTTAGTAGTTTCTGGTCACTTAAAAATTGATAGTTACTAAAGAGGTGGAAAAAAGCGTTTTCTTTCTCTGCATAGCAAGACCCTTTTAAATCCGGTGCAATTTTGAAATGAGAGAGTAAAATCTCCTAAGAACAGGGTCTGTAGTAGAGCTGTCCACAAGAAAAGCTGGAAACTCTGCCAAATAAAACAAAGTAAAACACAGAAACTCTGAAAGAGTTATCAGATTGCAGTATCATCTGTGTAACTGTTGTAATGTTCTCTGGAAGCACAAGTAGTTCTTACAGGAGAAATAAGAGTCTCCTGACATCTAGGCTAGTTTACTAAGAAAAAATGAGGTTCTTACTGCTGTTTAGACCTTGAAGGCATTTGTTCTAATACTTTGGCTCATCTGGACACGATCAGAAAAAGGAAACAAGGAACTAGGATTTCATCTTTGAGCTCTAGCACTTCAGAAGCAACGATGCTACATCATTTGCTATAAAGAGACAGAGCTGTTTTGTAAACTGTGGTGCTGCTGGAATTTTCACCCATGTGCTTTCATACTTCATATGCTTGTACTCGGTACTGACTTAGTATGAAGTCTTAGTATTGAAGTATGGTTTCTGTGTAAATGTGTTGACGTTATGCCAAATGTTCCATACCTACATTTTTTTTCCTGTATGTTTTCTGTTCTGAACTGTTTTCAGCCTAGAAGGTCATCTTGATTAATTGGCAGCAGAGTAAACCGTTGCAAAGCTCATCTGCATAAGTGTTCAGGATGTTTGGGAAACAGATCCTATTTCTTTGCACTCTTTTATTTGCCTTATTGTCCTTATTTGTTCATTGGATTTTTTTGTGTGTGTGTGCCTCAAGTGGTAGAAAAACAAGTGTGTTTTTGTCAATGTTTGTAATCCATATGAGTACCAGTTCCTTCTCTCTTTACCATAATCCTTTTTTGCACCTTTCTTTATGGAATGAATGGATTAAAAAGCAGTAGGAGAATGGGATTACCATTGCCAAGTCCAGCCTGCGACTGCTACTGTGACGAAGTGGTACAGCAGCAAACACACGCGATACGCACTTGCACCAAGTCGTTCCATCAGGGCCGGAGCGACCTGTGCATTCCCTGTCTGAACAGAACTGCTGTTCTGTGCAACAGTTGTGCTGATTTGATAACGTTTTGCTGGGCAGCTCACTCAAGGACCAAGCAATATAGTCCTGCTGGTAAAATCTCATATTCTCTGGAACTCAGCCCTGCCACCAGTCATGCCTATGTCTTGACATGCTCTTCTTTGTTTCTTCTCCAGCTCCAAGTGCTGTTGGCTCCATGTGCTTTCCAACTGTGTCCTCTCCTTTATTTGCAAGTCTCCCTGCCTTCTCCTTTCACACACTGAGACCAGCTGCCTCAGAGCTGCTGCCCTACCCAATCTTTGCTGCAGTGCACATTGGACCTCTTGTCGTCTTAAGCATCTTGGCTTTCGTCTTCTGTAGAAGGTATTTACTCATTACTGTATTAACCCGTTGCACAGAGACTCGTGCAGTTGCAACGCTAGACAACTGCTGGCAACAGTAAAGACAGGTAGTAACAACATGTAGTGGATTCCGTACATTAGCAACAAAATATATATTCAGAAAAACTAATTCAAACTGCATTTCCTTGTACTGAATAAGTAAGTACAGTGACTTGATTTAGGAGGTTACTTCATTCCTATGCTCTGAGAATCTCAGCTCTGCTTTAGTTGAGACCCTGACAGTAAACCTATGAGGCCAGAAAAATACAGTCCAAACTTCTGCACTGTGCAAAGCTCCCAGCATCCTGAGTGTGTCAGGCAGCTGCTGCACAAAAAATCTGACTAATGCTCCCAGAGAGCAAAGAGAGTTTGAACTGGGTCCACATTTTAGCTGTATGGTGTGGGCTTTTGGGCGCAGACCCAGTGAGCAGTGGGCGAGTAGGAGTTTTCTGTCTTTGTATTATGTCAGAGTTTGAGGGGAGGCAGCTGCTGTGAATGTTTTAAGATAGGAAGTTTTTCTTCCCCACCCAGACATTTAAGGTGAAATGAAATTTAAGGTGAAATTTAAATGTGGGAAGGGGTTTGTCTAGATCTTGAACCAGCGGCCTCTGGAGCCTGACCACTCTGCAACGTCCTTACCTCACACAAAGCTTGAACAACAATCCGAGTAATACGCAGAGAAGTGAATGATGATACAGAGCGCGAGATGTCCTCCCTTGCTGGGAGTCCGCAGCTGTCTCCGAAATAAATGCCTGTGTCTTTGAACAGTTCTCCTGGTCATACTGTGCAGAAGGACAGTTAAACAGAAAAGTGTTTGTAAAGAAACGAGCTGATCCTCTCTCGTACTGTTCACTCCCTTGTGCACGGGAATCCTTTAAGCAAAGAACAAAGTGCAAAGGAGTTTAAATGAAGTTCAGGCTTCAGCAACCTCTGCGTAAGAACAGGAAACCGGGAGTTGGACTAAGCCGCCAGCCTCAACAATTATGATAAATCTGCATTTGGCAACACACTTGCATTAGGAACATTTGTAGGGTTCTTAACATGTTCATTTTCTGTTTTCTGGCATCACCTGGCTGCTGAATGCATTTTTTGCTACAGTTAAAAAGTGTAATGGTGAAGATGGTCTCTTCCCTTTTAATTGTGCACTTGCATGTTTCTACCACTTTTTCTAGAACTCTCTTTGGCCTTGTTCTAAGTCTGAATAAATCTGAATGCCTAAATTGCAAAGCGATGCTAATCGCTGATGTCATTGCACATCTTTACGCTGTTCACACATCAACTTTCTGTGGGGTTCACTGACTTCCCTGGTATGCAGAGTTTGAAATGTGGGAATTCTAATAAAAGTAGGCCAGGATTAGAAGATTACTGTTACTGTGTTTACTAGTGTATTATTTTCCTTGCTGTCTTTTATTGTATTTGGTATGAACGTTTTTTCCATTTCCATAGTGAGAACAATCAATAGATTGAATGTGTGAACTCTTGGAACTGGGATGACTAAACCGCTGTAACAAGTTTTCTCACCCTACATTCATCAAAACAATCTTGCAGAAGCTGGTTAAACAAAAACTTCTTTTAGTACCGTATCACATACCTTATAGAAGATTTGGGGGAAGGAGTCAGTGTGGGAGGAGGTACTTCTGAAAGTTGTGGAATGGTAACTTGCTATAGGAATGAGAAGCTACAGAAATAATAACTTGTAAATAATATTTGAGGCTACAGCTGGTAAGTGCAATACAGCTTGAAGTTCAGATCATGCTTCTTCCAGTTTGGTAAGGGAAAAATGTTGCAGAGAAATGTACATATGTTCCTAGCGTGATAAGATGTGAAGAGCCTTTGGTTGCTTAAACTACTGAGAAGGATGGCAATTCCAAAACCTGTAAACTCATCAGCTTGAGGCAGCACTGAAGCTAGCTATGGCATGCAAATGCTGTTGATATACCACTACTAACAAACGGAGCGTGTTGTTCAAACCAGTGAGTTATGGCCTGCGTGGAACAGTGCTATCTTTGTGCAACTTTCATGTTAAAAAATGGTAACTTGAACTCCCAGATATACTGATTACCCTGCTAAAAGAAGACTTGGAATCTCTTCCCAGAATTACAGCATTTTAATTAGAAGACTGTGAGCAAAGTCTTAATCTTATTAATAGGGATAGACACGGATAAGGCAGAAACAAAATCCACAGCAACATAGCCTAAACATGAAATTCAGTGGCTTGGAGGCTAGTAGCAGCAATGCTAGCTACAGCAACGCTAGCTACAGCAACAAAACTGCTCCCTGTCCCTACTTTTCATACAAGACTATGGTTGACAGTGAATAAGTTGGAAGAAATACCTCTTCTGCCTTGTAACACTGAGCTACATCACACACAGCTATTTGAAAATATATAGCTGAAATGTAGGGAAAGGTATTTAAAATTTAAAAACCAAATCCACAGATAGATGATTATTTTCTTTAAATTTCCTTTTAGCCCTTTTAAATTCTTGTGACATTCAAGGATCAATAAGAATCTCATCTGTAGCTGATTCTGACAGATGTTAATCTTTCCCTTGGCTTTGCAGTCTGCTTGAAATAGTACTTGTTTCTTCATGTCAGGCCTCTGGCAATGCTTGCTGGAGTTAGGATTACAGTCTCCAGTGAATCCCATTTTTACTGTCATTAACTTTTTAAACTGTTCCCCATAGCTGGCAACCTTTCCATGCTCGGAGACTGACTTAGTGGGAAGCCGGGAGAGTGATGGTGTTTGTCTGTCTAGAATCATTGTGCCTTTAATTGAGATTTGTTTAACTTCATCATTAAGTCCATTTATGTTCTAGGCATTTCATGACAATGATCACATACTTCACTTGTACATTGGCTGCGTTTCTGTTGCCATTTACCTATTCATGAAAGAAAAAAAAAGCTCCATGTTTGCTTAAGATTTTTAAAAGTAGCCTTTTTTTTTTCTTCCATTAACTTGATTAATAAATTCAGCAAATTTTTGGATTGGAAATTAGAGACATGGCTCATCTGCAGATTCTGTGCTATGTTCTAGCTAAGGAAGTGGCTAGATTTATTCAGCAAGATACAGGTGCTCAGGTTTCAATAGCTACTTGTCTAGATAGCAATTGATACCGCAGTCAGAACCCGTAAACCCTGAGTTTATGGCTGATTCCAAATTAGGGACAAATCTTCATCAGAAAGCAACAGGAATGGAAACATTTCTCCCCCAAATGGCAAGGACTTTACGGTGAACAGAAAACACAGCGTGCAGTATTGCAACTTGTGTTCGTCAGTCATATAGCTGTGTAACGGACCGTAGGTTACGGGTTACTTTCCCTCTCTTAGAATGCGAGTCAAGGGTGGCCAAAACTATGTGAGTTATAACATGAGCTTGACAATGATCACTTGAGCAGTTGGGGAAGCCAAGTACTTGCTGCTTCTTACTAAGAAAAAAGAAAGCTGATTAATCAGCTGAGTCATCCTGCTCTACTTCAGAGTTGGTATGAATGGCATTCCCTATGGATCGGTCTACGCAGAGGGAAATGCCAAACCATAATCAAGACTGAGTGACTGAGTTCAATCAAATGTTTCAAAATATCACCCATGAGTTTTAGAAAAAATAACAAGTAGGGATATTCTCAGTCAAGCAGTTAATTGCTTCCTGAAAACTTGTACTGTTCTTTGCAATAATTTGAAGATTTTCACTAGGGCTCCCTCCAAGTAGAAGAACTTTATTTCCATTTTATAGGTCTACATGAGGTCACACTGTAATGTACAGATTAACAGAGCGGAACATGGCACCTGCCCTCTCTCACATTCTTCTTTCTGAATGATGCTGCAATGCTGCCTTGTTTCTGGGACAGATAATTTGCAGAGCCTCTAGGAATTAAAACAAGTTTTTAGAAGCTTTTAGAAAGATAAATAATATCGACGTACCCAGCCTCTTGCAGATATTACTACTAGCATCAAAAATCACACCTGGGAGGGAAATGGCGTATTTTAGAGTTAAGTCAGTAGGTTTTTCAGTTATTGTTTTTAGAGAATTAATCCCAAAAGGATACTTCTACGGGTTTTGTTTCTTACATCTAGCAAAAATTGTTTCAAATAGAAGCTGAAGACAGGTTATGTCAAATTTTTTGCAAGGGTTTGTCCAGTTGAAAATAACGGTGGTTGTTTAAATACTTGTCTGGTTCCTGATGTGCCCCAGGTTGCAAAATTTATCATCAGTACCTCTGTAAATGAATCATCTTTTTTCCTGCACCCACATGGTTGTGCAATTTTACTGACTGCTTGCTTTGATGAATATTTGATATTTGTCATGTGAAGCTGTTCCATCGCATTTTAATATCGGAAATTCCAAGCACACTTAACACCTTAATACGATGTCACAGTTAATGTATTCATAATAATTTTGTGACCCAATACAATATGACACAGTAGTCTTCTTTAATTACCAGTCATATAAAGATAAAAGTTACAACACAGACATCCAGCTGCAAATCATGCACCTGAATTAAACATTTTCTCATCTGGCTGTGCTATACTGGGTAACGCAGACTGTGCAAAGCAGGTGGTAGAACCTTACGTAAGATCCATTATTACAAAGTAAGCAATTACTTCTCTTTTTTTTTTTTTTTTAAGTGGATCAAGATGATAAATTTTTCTTGTGCCAATAAGGCTTCACTCAACACAAATGCTGGAAATGGAAGATTCTTCCTTTTCCTTTTTATTTTGTGATTTGTTGAATGAAGGCATTGCTGGGAGAAAAGTGAAATAAAGGTGCAGGACACAGAAGGAGGCTAAAGGGTTTTGTCAGAGCTCTTCCTTGGAGTTCGGTTCTGTTTCCTCCGCTTTGTGCCTCACCACGAGTCCATGCTGCATTGCTTCTAGAACAGGTAATTTGGAGCTCCCCATGTAAGTGGGCAAGGTGGAAAGGGATATAAATTCTCATTCCAAATTCACACTGGACCTTTTACTAACAAGTAAAACTTGTTACTAACTCACTCAGAGTTTATAATACTAATTTTCAATTCTGGTTTTCTGTGCTGGGTAACATAAACCAAAAATTGTTTCTTTTTCTACCTTTATGTTCAACCCTGCGAAGAACAGTACTTGGATTTCGTCAAGAATCTAGGCACATTTACTCCAAAGCTTATATACTGCGCCTACAACTTGTGGTCAGCTGGGAACCTGCTAGTGATACACATGAGCTATCTGATACGGTTTTGGTCTTTGTTGTCTAGTCATTAGTCACAACAGAGGAAGCATAATAAAATGCATGATCCTTTCCTCACATAATTATGACTCTAGTTTGTATTTCAGTTTAGTGCAGATCAGTCAGCAGTGTGCAGGACAGAATGAGAACAACTGCCGGAACAGAACACCGAAAAATAGTTTCCCATAGTGAAAAACAGAAATCGCATCCTTTATGAAATGTATGCATTTGCACCGTCGGTGAAGTGCCAAGTGAACACATTCGCTTAGTCTTTGGCACTCGTCTACCGGCAAGACAGCATACCCTATCTGGACTCTACACATTCTCTAGCTCCACAAAAAGCATTAAGAAAAGTCTGATTTCAAGTCTGTATTCCCATCTTTTGTGTGCCGATATTAATTAGTTCAAATAACCTGACATATTTGAAATTCACTGTCATTATATCACTTAACACTGTATGTAACCACATATTTCCTTTGCCTGGATATTTAATGTGCACCTCGTTGTATTTATTACAGTATTATCTGTTAATGCTTCTGTCTGTGGAATTACTGGTCCAGGACAGTCATAATAGTTACAAGAAAGAATTTTTATTCTGAATTGGAAGGAAGGTAGTACGCATGAGCATATAGTGGAAAGAGAAAAAAGATGACATTTGTAGCCAGAAGTGATCTATAGTATGAAAATCGTAAATGCTCTTGAAGAGTGGGACTCCACAGATTGTTGTCATAATCATGGCATTAGGAATAGATTTTTCTTTGATATTTGCTTATTTTTACCACAGTTTTCATCAGATGATGAATACATGACAATTTTAGACTGTCTAACACAAGAAAAATAAGCTTTTTTTTTTTCTAAATAACATATGCCTAGCAGGTTTCTGACTTAAAAAGCTTTTGAGAGGCCTATTGTGTTTGCATTTAGCATATTTCCACTTTTCTGTGGGTTTTTTTTGGATGAATATTAGGTTCAAAGCAGATAATCAAGTTGTACACCTTACAAGATCATCTTCTGCCTGCTTAAAATCAAAACCAGAGGCAAGTTTTGATGATTAGGTGTGTACCTAGTTTCTGTGCACAATGTCAGAGTTTAAACATATGTCACTTGGAAACGAGCTTTTGCCAGTTCGTTTTATTTCAGAGGTAGAGAGATGAACTTTAAATCTGGCCAACAATATTCCATCCATTTTTCTATGGCATTGGAAATGTGTTATTTTCTTAGAAAGTATTTCCTTTCAAGTGATGGCATGATCATGGGTCAAGTGCTGAAGACTGAATTCAAACGACTTGAATTCTTTTAAAAAATTGAAATATTGAACCAAGGTAAGAAATTCTACAGTTCATTAAATAGTTTTCTAATTTCTTTGCTTTCAAATAGAAAAGAAGGAGTGGGAGAAACGAGAAGGAAAGGGCCACATGCTTTTCTCTCTCAAAACACACGGAGGAAAAAAATGGTCTTTAGCAGAGTCTTTCGCAACACCAGCCTGTTTCACAAAGGCAGGAATGCGCATCTAGGGAGAGCTCGTGGATCAAAGTCCCTCTAACGTATGTGATTCTGCACGCTTTGGCAAAGCCAGAAACTCACACTTTTGGCGTATATAAAGTGTCCTGGAATGTGAGGCTGAGCAGTGAACCTTTGCACTCCTCTGTTTACAGCGTGTGCCTGAGAAAATGATGAGAGGAAGGTTTGGCAAGAATGACTGGGGCAGGGAGGATTTGGATCTAGGCAGAACAAAAACATAGATGTTGAATATTTATAGCATTGATAAGGAACACCAGTAACAAGGAGAGGAATGGAAAGGATTCTTGACATGGAAAATAAAAGCTGCCTAGCTTCTGTGGCTTGACATTTCTGTAAATAAAACATGAGCTACTGCACAAGTGCAATGCATAACTGAGTACACAGTTCTTGGTTGCTGCGTCGACTTCAAACTGGGTTCAGCAAAGAGCATCACCTGTTTTTAATCTCTTTTAATACAGAAATGACACTTGTGAAATGACACTGTCTTGTGAACCCTTGATCCAATGACCCTTGAAACTGTTGAGTGTCGATCACATCTGACAGAAGGTTAGAGGTTTTAAAGCTAATGGATTTCTACATAAAGATAATATGTTAAAGATAATATGTTCCTACAAGTTTGATGAAAATGCAGGATAGGTAGAGGTCCTGACCAAAAGAAAAGCCATGGTGTTAGAGGTCCGTTTGATTAGAGAATTCATGTTAGGGCAGACATGTGTGGCATAACACTTTTGTGGCCTAAAAGTTCTGCAGACCTCACAGATGCTTGCAAATTTAGTAGAAACCAGAACCTCTGACCACCACAGAGAACAAGGTTTCATTATTTCTGCTGCTTATTGTACTGCTTGTTTTAATACGGTGAAGGGACTGAAGTAAAAATACAACCCCAGAGGAACAGAGAAGGGTAGACCCTGAGCTATTTAACACGTGTGTCTGTGACCTGCAGCAACAAACAGTATTTGGAATTAATGTAAATATGAAAAGTATGACAAACAAAGAAGAGTAAAAAAATTTTCATAGGTTATTATGGATCGCTTGGTAAACTGAGCATAAGCAAACACATTATGAAACAGTATGTGGTAGGAATATAGAGGAACGTCATCCATAGAGGAACAAAGAATACCAGCCTTATTTACAAGACTGGAGTCTTTATTATGGGAAGAAGTGAGTATAAACCGACCTTGAATGAATGTTAGATAATTGATTGAAAAATAACTGGCTCCATGCTGTACCCACAGTAAAAGGAGTTAAAACAGGATAAAGAGGCAATTTGCTCTCTGTACTTATTTATTTCTCTTGACACAGTTTGTGTACTTTTTCCTTCCAGGTAAGAAGTGCAGTTAGTATGATCAGTTTTGCTGAGGGAAATGACTAAAATTGCTAACCCTGTGATCAGAAGAAAGAATAATCAACTTGTTCTCCATTAAAGAGAACCCCTTTAGCATGCTATCAGTACATAAGAATATATCAATACATGCTGGACCCGACGAAAGGCTCATCTTGTCAATCCTGTCTCTGACAGAGGCAAATAGAAGATCCTTAAGGAAGTGCCTAAGAGCCAGATAAGCATATAGTGGTGCTTTTCCAGCCACTCTTCTCTCCTTCTGCAGTGTTTGGATGAGCAGCTTTCCGTGCCAGAGGGGTTTTTGGTGTGTTTAAAATCTTCAGTATATTTCCCTTCCATGTACCTGTCTAGCTATTCCTTGAATCCATTTACATTTTTAGCAGCAAAATACGTTGTGATGAGGAATTCTGCAGCTTAACTACATGGTGTGCGAACAACTGCTTTCTGTTGTTATTGAACCTCTCATCAGGTGGTTCCCTTTGATGCACTTAGCTTTTGTAGTGGGAGAGGCACCAAGCATCTGAGCCTTCTGAATGTGTCCATTATTTTAAGCCCCTTTGGACTTCTAAAGTTTTGCTTAAGTCCAAAAATATGGTAGTGGGGAGAGCTGAAGAGTTGGGCCTCGTCCCCAATACAGCAGCCAAATAGTGAGGAAAGAATCTAGCCTGTGAAAGGATATCTTTTTTATAGGTTATGGAAGCACTTAACCTGAACTCTTGGTCAAAGGCAATATATGATAAAAAGAGAAAATACCAAAGCTGATGACTGTGAACTGCAGCCAGCTGGAAAGGAAAAGCAAAAAAGAAACCACGAAAACAAAACCAAAAACCCCAAACTGACTAATGACAGAAAGAATGGGTGGCTTCTCATATGGAAAACCTTGTAGGTGTCAAAAGAGTAATAAATACAGGCCATTATCACATGGACATCATCCTTCATCAGTGGAGTCAATTTGAGTCTTACCTAGGAGACTGAATGTCACCCATAATGCTGCTCCTTGGTTCTGAGTTCCTTAAAGAGCTGCTGTAGGGCTGTATTCTGTTCATCCCCAGAATTCTGCATTGATCACATCTATCCAAGAAAATAATATTGCAGAAGGTTTGCTGCTTGTTAACTGACTACCCAATCCTGTCTTCTAGTAAATGGTACATAGACCCTTCTTTGAGCAGGAAGGTGGACAGATGACCTCCTGAAGTCCCTTCCAATTTGATTTATTCTTTGATTCTACACTTCTCAATATTCGAAGGCTGTCTTCCTCTCAGGGAACCCTGTATAACTGATTTGCTCAATTTGTTCTGTATCCTGTTTTCTTTTTAACAAAAATTCATTTATGTTTGTCACTTTGAAGTATTTTCCATGTTGAAAGTCCAGCACAAAGCTTAGTCCTTTTCTAGATGTGTGAAGATGGTATCAATAATTAAAAAAAAAGAAAGATGTAACTATGCATTTATTTTTCCTGATACTTAAGAATTCTTGGGAGATCAGGAACAAACAGAAAAGTATACAAATGTATATGAAAAGTATACAAAAGTATACAAACGTGACACTTTCTGGTGATAAGCAATCTGAACAAACTTGTCGAACATGATGCCGTAGGTGGTGTCCATAATTCTATCTTTGTTCATAAAGTGCTAGCACACAAAAAAGAGACAGAAAGCCATGGAAAACTTAAGATACCCTCTACGTTCTTAATTTTGGATGCGGAATTTCCTGTTCTCTTACTGGTACATGAGGAGCATATATCTGTTGACCTCAAAAGGCTCTTGAGAGATTTTCTTAAGTCAGACAGAAAGCTGTGACTTTTGCCATGCAGAGCGTTACCGCTGTCCGTGGGCAAGGCAGGCAGTAGGCGGTACTGCCTTTATTCGCGCGGGGCCTGTGCGCAACATCGTTCTCCAGCAAGGTGTCTGGTAGCAAGTGGAAGTGAAATAAGCCTACACTTGGGTTACTGAAGTTATAACCAGCAAAACTATAGAAGCTTGAGGTATCAGTAGAAAACAGAATGAAGTCAATGGTTACTTGGGAATCCATTGCCTTTCTAGAGAATCTGAAAATCACTCAAATTTAATGATATGTAGCTATACAAAGTAAAAGCAACAATCTCTATACCCATGTGCATATTTAGTTCAAAAGAGTTAATGTGTTAATGTAATTCAGAACATTTCAATCCCCCTAAGGTTACGTGCGTGTCTCATAGGTTTTGAGCACTTCACACTCATAGTGTCCTTGATTTTTGAGGTCTGTAGAGATAAACAGCAGTAAAATTTGAATGGAATATGAAACTCTAGTAAATGTGAATTGTTAGAAAGCATTTCTTTTGTTTGTTTCTAACTTACTAAAAGCTTAGGAACAAATGGACAGAAATTTAAACACAAAGCAGCATGTACAGTTTGTTTCCTAGGGACTTCCAGAAATGCAAGCGGAAGCTGATACGGAATGCAGTGTAAGTTAGCATACTTCTCTTAGCAAGTGCCCGATAGAACACATTATTTGTGGGTATCTCAGTTTTTAAATGCCTATTTTTCAGCTCCTGGGATTGAATTTCCAAAGCTGTTGTGCTCCCAAACTCCATATTGATTTTCAGATGCTTCAGAACCTGCTAAGTGGGTCCTAAATATGACACACAAATACAGTGCAACTGGAAATGAGTAGCTGCTTTTGACAAAAAAATTGCCCTTTCTTTTGTAGATCATCCTGCCCTGAAGCAAATTGTGCTATGAAGTCACAAATCTCCGAGCAGCAGCTGCCTGCAGACTGTGCAATGTCCATCAGTTGCAGTTAGAAAGTTTGCTTCGTACATCTAAATAAGATGAAAAATTTGTACAGGGATGGCTATTCTATGCCCCCTTGCCCATTATTAAGGAGGGAAAATGCCATTGTTGAAAGGCTGCTCTATAGAAGTGTTAATTTTGAGTCTGAAATACGAAAGCACCAGAAAATTAAGGATATGGTCCGCTGCAGTGACAAAGCCATCCATGCTTGCACAGCTTGGCAGTTATTCTTGCCTGCTGACCCGCCGCAGCCGACGTGCCCTGCTGACCCTCCCTAAAGGCCTCAGCGTAATCATGTTCATGGTTAGTGAAAGTACAGTTCCTAAGTAGGGCTGAATTTATGTTATCAGAACTGTGAGCTGTTCTTGAAATGTTTTAAGCAATGAATAGTTCAAATGAGCGATTTATATGGCTGCGGTAATGCAGACGCCTTAAACCCCTTGCTGGTCTGGGGCCGGTACACAGAGCGTCTCAAAAGGGTCGTGAAATAATCGGCAGGAAATGATGCATTTTGGAAAATGCAGGCTGTGTCATTCACCACAGGGCGAATCTCTTTGTGAACAAGCACAGGTCTTTTTTCATACCTGAGTCATCCTGCACGTAAAGGCTTCAAAAAAAATAAAAGACATGTTTCAAAATAGAAAAACACATATTCTGTGAGCTAGAGCTGTTAAACACATCATAATCAAAGTAATATATAGCAATGAGGTGCTTGGCACATTTCCATCACAAAAATTTCTGAAGAACTCTTTTTTTTTTTTTTTTTAACAGCCTGGATCGCATGTGGTTGTGTAAAGAACAAAATAAAGACAATCAAAGGAAATCAGTGAACCAAACCACAAAAAAAATCTGTGTCACCTTTGTACCTATACAATACAGAGGGAAAAATATGAAATGATTAAGTATAGGAAAAAACTCAAAATAGTAATTTTTAGACTAGCAAAGCCATACTTAGCAAATAGAAAGTTGTCAAAGGTATTATCTGCTTCCCAGCAGTATTTATACTGGGCTAATTTAGTCACTGTAGGTCAGAACTGTCAGAAACGGTCTAATCTTTTATTAGTTTTCTGAGCAGTTAACAACAAACTGAGCTAAATCATTTTTTGTCGCATACTCTCTAACGCAGCAACATTTCTCACAAATATGGCAGTTCAAAATAAACGACCAACCCTGAGTGTAAGAAGCAGATTCATTTTATTGATTATTCCTTCATTTAATTCATTTTATTCCTGGAAGGAGCTTCGTATTTGCATAACAGAAATGGTCATTGTGATTTTATCAATAATATGTAAACCAAGGCCCAAAACAAGGTCAAAGACGACGTCTTACCTTCTGTTTGATTTTTTCTGTCTTTGTGCTTGAATCTTTTTCCACTGAAATCAATGGGAGTTTTGATACATAACAAGTCAATGGGAGCAGAATCTGATCTTTTATTAGCACATTGTTATGGACCCTGTGGGAACAGGAAATTTGATTTTGGAGCCAGGAACATAAATTAGGGAAAGACTTTTTGGAATCAGTTTAATGGTCTGTGTTCAATGCTCAGTTTTAGAAAATCCCTGAACAAAAGAAGTCTTGAACTACATCAAGCGGTCTGGTTACTGCAGGTACGATTTCTGACAGGGGTCAGAGTTGCGTTCAGAAAATACTTGTAGGGGCTGTCAGACTGAGGGGAGACTGTGCTAGGGTGTGGGCTGTAAAGTCCAGGCCAGGCAATTCCTCAGGATTTTTGCTATGCGTTGTCACCATCTCACAGTTTCTTCCAGGGAATACCACTATGAAATGTGGAAGCCACGTTCATGTGATAAAACTGATCCCAGCAACAGAGAACGTGAGTCTGATGATAGATCTTTGTTTGGGTCATCTGATAGTGTCAACTACTATGCCATAAAATCTCAAAGCATTGTTGTAAATGCAAGAGCCTAGGAAAAAAAGAAGAAAGGCTCTTTACTGGGAAAGAAACATTGCCTCCAAGATAAGGAAAAGTCAAAGGTGTTTCATTCATTGAACAATGGCACAGGAAATTCAAATGATGCTACAGAAGCCTGGCAGTAAAGCCATCAAGCATGTTATTTCAAGCTACCTCATGCAGTCATTTTAATTTTGGATTTAGATAATATGCCAGAGAAGTCTTCTTTATGTATATATGTATATAGGGCCTCATTTCTACATGCATACAGCAATTTTCATCTTAATAGCTGTATGCAGGCTCAAAATATTGAGCAGCGCTTTGCATATTTTCTCCTGCTGTACAGTAATGGTGTAATCTAAATGTCTTTCGTGAATACAGTCACATAGACATTATGCCTGAAGGTAGTCAAGGACTGTATCTTCCTGGCTCATTCTTCTAGACACATGAAAGCAACTGTGCAGTGTGGCGTACTTGGGTGTGCTTCATTTGGAGCTAATGCATTCAGAGACGTGCTGACTAGGGAATTGCTGTAGCCAACTCTGTACATCCTTGGTGACTTCCCAACTCTCTGCCAAGGCAGTCAGCATCTTACCGCTTCGTTTGTGTATCCATTAAATTTGATTTCAGCCCTTCTCCTGTATCCCCATAATTGTTTACAAGTGCCAGGTGTACTGGCATACTTTCCAGTACATCATAACTCATTTGCAAGCACTTAATAATCTCAGGGAAGCAAAATTTATGGGCGCAAAATCCCACTTTTACGCACAGGAAGTTCTGTGTAATTGTAGTGTTGCTTTATACATGCCACAGGCTGAAAAACCTTTAATGCATCAACAGCAAGTCAGCTACACTTGGGGATAGGTTAGCAAAGGCGAGTTGACATCTCACGTCTCCGCCCTTCAACCTCAGAATACGCTGGCGGTTCTCGGCATTCAGGTTTCACTGTTTGCATTGCCATTCTCTGGACTGGTGCATTTTGCAGGGTGACGCATTTCTCAAAGTGAAAGGTATATTGTCCGTGTCATTAATGATGTGATATTTCCATGCTACTTTTTACGTAGATGTATGTATAATATTTTTTAGTGAAAACAGGTAGAAAAGATTTGAGTTCAATAAGGTGTCGGCTCCACAAATAAACGGGCCACAAAGATATGAGATAAAATTGTATTTTCCCATTTACAGTATATTTCAGTGAATTTCACAAGATCAACCAGTTATGTACTTTCACAGGCCTTTCTCCAGTATCTCAGTCATAATCTATTTAGGCATTGATTTGCCTGAAGAGCTGTAAATCTCAGCATTAATGTCTTTCTGTAGTGGAAACTTTCATGAACACATGCCTACACCTAATTCTTGAACAAAAATAAAGAAAGAATGCTATCTTTACCTTCTTGTTTTGCCAGAATCGCCATTCTTTCAGCAGCAAACTAGCAGCATTACATAGCCACCTTTCTTTTTGCTAGGACAGGTCAAGTATTTGACAAGCTAAAACACTGAGGAGAAGGCTGGGGTGTCTGTACTAGAGCAGAAGTTCATCCAGGTCAGTATTCTGTCTTCTGCAGTAGCTAATGCTGTTTAGGGAGTGGTGTACGAATAGGGCAACCATACGGCGATGATCTCCTTGGTGTGCTCTCCCACTCAGCAGTCATTTTTGAATCACAGATTTCCTAAACCACAGGTACTGTCTTTGCTTTTAGTATGTCTGATTACTTTCTGAACCCCTGCAAACTACCATATCTTGTGGAAAGGAATTCCATAGCTCAGTTATGCATGGAGAGAGGAGCCACCTTCTTTTGTTTGCCTTGAATTTGCCACCTGCTAGTTTTATTTCCCACTCCTCGATTTTTGAACAGGGAGACAAGACAACAACTATTTCCTTTTAAACATCTCAAGGACAATTATGACTATAAATATCTTCATTATACCCCTCCTCAGCCATCTCTTTTCCAGACTTAGAAATCATAATCCATGTAGTTTCTCTAAATATGGAAAATGCTCCAGGCCTTTCATCATCCTGCATCTTTTCTTGTTTTACTTTATTCTTTTTCTGAGCTGTAAATGATGACCAGAACTATAAGCAATATTCAGGATGTGAGGACAGTATAGGTTTATATCATAGAATCACAGAATCATAGAACGGTTTGGGTTGGAAGGGGCCTTAAAGAGCATCTGTTTCCAACCCCCCCGCCATGGGCAGGGACCCCTCCCACCAGACCGGGCTGCTCAAAGCCCCATCCAACCTGGCCTTGAACACTCCCAGGGATGGGGCATCCACAGCTCCTCTGGGCAACCTGTGCCAGTGCCTCACCGCCCTCACGGTGAAGAATTTCCTCCTTCTATCTCATCTAAATCTCCCCTCTTTCAGTTTAAAGCCATTACCCCTTGTCCTATCACTACGTGCCCTTGTAAAAAGTCCCTCTCCAGCTTTCTTGTAGGCCCCTGTCAGGTACTGGAAGGCTGCTGTATCGAGGGTTTGAGATTTTCTTTTCACCAAGTTACATAGCTTTAGTATTAGTGGAACCGGGCAGATAAGAGTGCAAATAACTGACGTGAATAGATACTACGATCTCTTGGCAACAGCAAAAATGATCTTGCTTTGCTTGGCCCCATAATTTTTGGTATAAATGCACACACACACACAAACAAATATTTAATGGATTCAGCAGAGCTGCACAAAGGGCATTGTGTCAGGAGAACAAGCCACACGCATCCCATAGGACACCCATCCCGGAGCGGGAGACGCTTCTGTTGTAGAAATGCTCTTAAATACCTTGGCCTCTGTGACCGGGCTGAAGTCAAATTCAGCACAGGGAGAATTTCCTTCTTCCCGTGAAAGAAACGCAGTTGTGGTAGCATTGCTACATGCGCCTTTCACTTTCTTTACCATGAGTCAAGTTTTGTGGGAAGAGGTGTTATCTTACATTTCTCCCAGAGCATCAGCTGATCTAATAAATGGTTTAGTTCGTGCTCGCTTTCTGAGTAAGCCCTTGAAGCCTCCGTTCAGGAGAGGGCAGTTGCCAGCAGAGGTCCCCATTGCCGGGGCCGGTTTGAAAGGGGTTGACTTTCACTAGCTTCTATGTGACTGAGATTTGACGGGTAGACAAATATTTCTAAACCCACCAATCCAGCATTGACTTTTGGTGTTAGAATATTGAATGTTTTGGAATGAAAGCATTGATTTTATTAACCTTTTATTTTTTATCAACAGAGTTTGTTCTTAAAATATAGACTAAAAAAATGGCAGAATTATGTTAACTTCTTAAAATTACCGTTTTTTTTCCACATGTCTTTAATTTAAGTCAATTTATGGTAATTAATATGCATTCAATATTCTATTAGTCCTAAAAGCATTTCATAAAGGAACAGAATACCAATTAATAAAATTTGCGTTTAAAGGAACATTTTTATATGGCCAAAGCCATGGAGCAGTAGGGGAATTTATCGGACTTATTCTACTGATTGAAATAATCTATTGTTTTAAATGTGTTCTATCTGACCCTTGTTCTAGGTATCCCATTAAAGAAAGACATTTTACACTTGAAAATGTTAATCTGAATACGTATTTTAGGTATTTTTCTAACCTGATTTTTTAAATTAACATCTTAGGGTGATTACGTAGGCTGCCTAGTTATTCTGTGTAACAATTGTTTACTTAGCATGTGGGTTAGAATGATCCTTTGTGCTCACTGTAATTCTGCACTGAACTTAAATGAAGACATCTGAAAAGATAATTTAAGCTTTTAATTGAGAAAATGGACACTGCTTAGCTAAGAGGATGAGAAAAAGAAAGCCACAGTTACTTTCTTTACTACGGTATTGCGAGACTGACAGATCCCTTTAGGGTGAGTGGCTGGGACTGATCAAGATGTGAAATCCCTCTTACTCTGCTGCACAGATTCGTCAGAAGGGCTCCTCTCCAGACCTTGCCAAGATTTGTTAGAAAATTATTCATATATATAATTATTAATATATTTAAAGGCCAAATCTTTCTTATCATACTCATGTGAATGCTCCAGTCTATTTGGTTCTTCATTCCATCACTGTAACCTCCTTGTGAAAGTGCAGAAAATATTGTAACCTTCTGAGTTTCAGACAAATGTCTGAAATGGTAGTTGTCAGGGTTATTTTAAAAAGCCTGTTTTCCATAATATCTGAAACAGCTCAGAAGTGCAAAGAGTATGAACGTACAGGCAAGTCAGCTTCCTCTCTCTCTTTTTGCAGATAATTGTCACATTTTAGTTTGGCTTAGCAAAAAAGTGCCCAAAAGACTTTATTGTGATACTCTAATGCATGAAAACACCCATAAATTATCTGTCTAACAGTACAATGCAACTTCGAAGTTGTGACAACTTGGAAAAACCAGCCTGACAAG
Organism: Platalea leucorodia; assembly: GCF_965183815.1. Classification (NCBI taxonomy): domain Eukaryota; kingdom Metazoa; phylum Chordata; class Aves; order Pelecaniformes; family Threskiornithidae; genus Platalea; species Platalea leucorodia. The sequence goes on from NC_138841.1 coordinate 5,150,768, forward strand.
CACGCTCACTTTCGCTGTTTTTCTAAAACTTCTTGAGCATATAAGGAGAATTTAAAGTGAAGAAAGCAACTGCAGCACAAACACTTTTTGTTCTCAGCACACAAATTCCTTCTCCCTCCCTGCCTGGGGTCCCCATTTTTGTCTCTGACTGGTGTGTCAGATAAAACAGTGTTATCACCCGCGATAAATCAATAAACATTGTCAGGTTCATCCCGTCACTAACAGGCAGGCGGCAGGGAGTTTGCAAGCTTTTCCAAGCGGGCATCCTAGAGGATACACGGTCTCTAGTGAACTACTGCTCTGCCTATAGCTAAAAGGTTTCTGCCTTGGGCCAGTCATGCTTTGATTTACCAGAATTCCTATTTATTTATGTTAGTAAAGAAAGAAAGGAGTTCTTATCTAGAGGAGAATTATCACAGGGGGAAAAAAAAAAAGGAAAGTGTTAAGCCTTAATATTCAGAACAAAGACAGTAAAGAATTTTCATATAGGTGTAACTGCCGTGCGATGCAAATAAAACTAAGTTCTCATATACCTGGATAAAAAGAATGAGAAGAATGCTTACGTTTCTCTAAGATTAAGCTGTTCTTACTAAAGATGTTTTTCAAGCTTTAAGCTTAAACACAAATGCTTTATGAACACCTTCCAGATGTGTGTGCCGTTTAACCTGCATAAGTAGATGCAATTTTCAGTTTCGCTAGACCACGCTTTTCTTGCAAATGCTATTTTTAAGCAACGAGCACTCCGTATTTCAAAGACATCTGATCTGTTCCTCCTCAAGAGAGCGAAAATCACTGTACAGCAAAAACACATTGGCTAATTTTGAAGATACCAAACTTCCACAACTGGTGCAATAGCCGCATTACTCGCTTTGTGAAAACCGGCTGTTGTGGGGTCACTCACCTCAGAGCAGTATCACTGCACGCCGGGGGTACAGGGAATCCGGAGGGTTGTCCAAGCTGGTTTGTAGTCTGTAGCACCCCAGTCCGTGGACACTTTCCCAAGCCAGAAGAGCCATTCACATTCCCTCTGCCTTTCCAGCCTCATTCACTGCTCTCAGGGCTCAGCTAGCTGCACTGACTCACAGAAATTAAGCTCCCTCTGGGTCCTAGTGCTGTAAACGTGTGGGAGCTGCACGGACTCGTAGGAATTCAGCCCTTGGCTTGGTGCCTAGTCCATGCAGTGATGCACAGATGTGCAGTGAAAGTTTCAAAGCGTGCGCTGGTTGTATGACTGTGCATACATAATACCGAGAAAAACCTCCGACTTCCTGGTTCCACTGTCAAGAACTGAAACCCTCTTTAAGGGATGTTTTGTCTTCAGCCTTTCTACTTTGCATCTTAATCCTTGCACTCGATTTAAAGATGAGAGCTCACAGAAGGAAACTCCGAGCTCCCTGGTGAATGGGTCCTTTTGAAAATCAGCTCTAGAGCCCTTTACTCGGGTCGTGAGTCTATAAACAAACCTAGAGGAACGCTAACAGTTAACTGGTGAAGCAGTGGACTGGGTTCCCTGCAAAAATTGTGCAGTCCCCATTATCAGCTGCCTTTAACAGGGGTCAGCCAAACACTGATCTAGAGTAGCAAAGAAATATTTGACCCTGTCTTGGGGCGGAGGAAAAGATTATCTAAGAACCCTTCCAGCCATAACATTGTGTGTTTAACGTGCTTACCTTAAGCAACAAAGAGATATGGAAATGTTTTCCGTCATTATGTTTGTGGAGGAGGATTAAGTACTTCACAGGGAAACAACAGTGTGTTTAGGCACTGGAATATAGGAAAGAAATGCAAAAGTGAAAAATTTCATGAGATACCAAAAAAAACCAAGTTGGCTAAAAACTCTACTCTAAAAAAAGCTGGCTAACTATGTAGAGAATTATGAAGCAGCCCCTTAGAATTTCATAGTTCTCATTCTGGCATAGATTACACAGACACAAGGAAAAAATTTAAATCGTCCTCCGTTGAAAAGCAGACTACTGCATTTTATCTGTGTGGAAATAATCGAACATTTTTTGATTCCATCCAGAAGAGGGCAGCCATCTGGAGAGACTGGTCCTTCAAATCCTTAGGGGAAGGGAAGGATGTGTGGAAGGGACTAGGTAAAGGCGTAGAGCGAGAAGGCAAAGCAGCTTTGAGATAATAATATTTCTTATTTGCCACATGGATATGCTGCTTTCTGAACCTGAAGCAAGCATATCTTCGTATTTTATTAAAACTAGTAGATAAACCTTAAGTTTCTTTCCCACAGTGCCAAAGACAACAGTGGCTTCAGTGCCAGACAGTTTCTTGGAGGTGGTGTGCATTTAAAATTGCCTGAAATATCCCTAAGGAAACTGCTTGATGCAAGTGCTAAAATTACCTTCCTAATTTGCCAGGATTATGCAGATTGCTTTGTTTTTCTAAAACAAAAATGCTTTCCACACACGATAGCAGTCACAGGCCAAAGTGTGATGTCTTCATTTACACAGCCAGCCATCAGTTTCTGAAAGTTTTGCCTGTAAAACTTGACCTCGGGGTTTGGCCTTAGCTTCATAATTCATTGCAGAAATGCCAGGCTATTCTTGTGTTGAGCATTTGTCTCGCTTCATTAGAATATCCTCAGATTAGGACTTTGCTGGAAAATTTGAAAGAGCATTATAGCCCATTGTGAATATAGCAAACAGCATCAAAACAGAGATATAAAAAGATACGCTTTTTTTTCCTTTACTTAAAAGTTAGTGCACACTTGTGTTTAGCATCTCTACAATTGATTTCTTGGCACGAGCTGCCTGTTTTTTCTTAAAACTGTGGTCACAAAAGGTCATTTGGACACAGTAATCAATAATATACGGTGTTTATACTTAATCTGTAGCACAAGCACTTATTTCTGTCTTGAGGAAATCCTCCTCTTGTACCTTATTCTTGGACCTCTTGAGTTTCCACCAGCAGGCTGACAGAAGCAAGCAAGCAAGACAGCTGTGACAGTCCCTGGGGAAGAAGCACTCGCTTGTACTCTCTTTTCTTGTGTTCCCCTGTAACCCAAACAAACACGTTTCCAGCTTTTGGAGTAGATGTGGCCCTACGGGCACACCAGCAATGCGCAGAAGAACGCCTAACCCCAGGACTACCGTACCCCGAGCCTGAGCGGCTGAAAGCATTTCACAGGGGTCACAGGTCTGTCTCTTTTAGCAGCGGTCTGAACCACAGATGTGAAGAGAAAAGTCTTAGTACGTGCGTGGTTGCTTAACTTTTATCCTCCGTGAGCTGCGGGTTTTCTTGCTTTGGCAGGGCACTGCGTACAAGGTGAGGCACTGGTGATGTTAGGCTGCGTAAGGAAGAGCTGTGCTCTGGAATCGGAGAGGCAGCTGCATAAGGAGAAGTTCTGTGAGCACGGAACTAATGAACCCTGCTTCTCTCCAGGTCAGGTCGCCGAGAAAGGGGCCCACAGAGCATCAAACAGTTTTCAGAGATCCCATAAAGGTATAGGGGGATGGGAGGGGGTTAACAAGTTTTGTTTTCTTCAGAGACGCTTATTTACATGTGTGTGTGCAAACCGTTACATTCGATACTTCCTTGTAATACTAAGTCGCTTCGAAAAAGGACGTATCAAAACTAACCCGCTTCCCCGAGGTGTCCTGGAGGTGCTTTGATGTGAATGCAGGAAAAGTTTTAATCATCTCAAGTGAGGCATTCAAAGTATAAGGCAGCGTCTGTTTTACCTAAAAGAATATTTACCATTTCCAGTTTTAAAAATTTCCAGAAAATAAAAGTTATCTTGCATAAACTTGTCTGAGAGCTCTCTTCCTAAGGCTAAATTGAATGTAAAGAGATATTAAACTTTTCCCTTAATACTCAGCTGGAGGAAGCTTACCCATGTTTGGGTAGGTAGAAGTTAATCAAGAGGTTGGAATGATCACAATGCAAATTCTCTTCTTGTGTTAGTTACAAAAAATGAAAAAGTTGATACAGGAATTAAGTGGACTATTTTGTCTTTGTTAGTTTGTGTAGCATTACTTTATGGTATTATGTGTATGGTAGAAGTTACTAGAAAAAAGCAGAAGCTCACTTATGGGTCATGAATAAATAGGTCAGACAAACAAGTTCATTACTGCTTTGCTGTAGGACTCAGTCTCCTGTAAATATTTTCTTAACTGTTTCTGCCACATGGCTTCACAGTTGAGTCGATAACAGATACAGAATGTAGCTTGGGTGCGTCGGGAAAATTGATCTGTACATGATGCATTTCCAATACACTGCAATTCAAACCAAGCGGTGATTAGAAATATTTACTTATGGTGAATTATGGAAGTGATTTGCACTAATCTTTTCTTTCTTTTTTGTTTAGTTATGTAGCGCACAGTAGAAAGAAACCATTTTACTATAGATTAAAACATCTCAAAACCCTGAGCTTACTAAAAGCAAAATGTCTGTTGATTGTTCAAGTGCTTCAGAGAATATAATTCTAACGGCAGTGACATATAGACAGAGCAGAGCCAGGAGAAAAACTTTACATTACTCTTCAGACTCTGCAGAGATTTTGCCTGATTGTTTGGAAAGATATAGTAACTACAAATATTTCTGGAATACACAAGGCCTGCACTTCTGTTGGAATACCTTTTTTATTAACGCTCAGCTCTTGGTTGGTAGTGAGGGTCAAATAAGAGTGTATATTTAAAATATATGCTATTTAATTATGCTATTTAATATATGCTATTTAATTATGCTATTTAAAATACTAAAGGAACTATGGTTTTTGAAAATCAGCACTCAGATGCTTATTCCATGCTCTTCTGTCAGAGGATAAAATGTTTTAAGATACTCCACTTAGTAGCTGCAAAGGTGTTTCCCAGGACATAGCTTTTTGCACTGGGCTGAACCAGACCTGGGTTGAAGTCTGCATCCTCCTTGGAAACCATAAAGAGCTTGTCAGTCAGAGTTCACTAGTTGTGGACTTTTGTATGAGGTCTCTCTCCGTGGACAAAAGCTCCTTTGATGCAGTTTTATAAGGAGCACACAGGGTCTGGTGTACCTTTCATATTCATCTCCGTCACAGGAGCATTTCAAGAGCTAGTAAAAGGCGTGCTTCCCCTGTTTTGGGGTTGGGTTTTTTTTGACTGGTTATATGCTACTAACACTGTGCTAGCATTAATCTTTCTCAGATCCACAGAGTCTGACAGCGGTATCCTTTTTTGGGGGGTATTAGCACTGTCAGTGAAGCTCATAGCTGTTTAAAGACTCACCCAATGTCAGCATGAAACGAGACCATTCTTCAGGAGGTCTGGACATGCTGCCTGTTGCTGGATAGCGAGGCTATCGTTTGCAGGTCCCCTGAGAAACCACGGCTTCCAACATTGCTCCTCTGCTTGCTGCAAAGGATTTGGGACCAGAGAGGAGTATGGACTCTGGCGTAGAATGGCTCCTCTCTGCTCTGATCTATGAAATGGGCCTCATGTTTTCGCTTCTTGCTCTCTACCGCTCTTCTACCATGCTCTAATAGAAACTATGTCTCCTTGTCAAAGTCTGGCTCCATCACATGTGCATAATGCGCACGGAGATAATGAGAATAATTTGCCAGTACAGCCATACTTTGCCCGTGACCTTTGGGAGTTGGCAGCCACTTAAGAGATTTTATATCCACAGGGGAGGAGTATTATAATCTGATCCTTTTTGCCGTGTTAGTGGGCAAATGACATATGATCGTATCAGAATTTTTCCTTCTTTCAGGCTTGCGGTACTGAATCTTCATATACAGCCGCAGGTCTCACCAGAGGCACGGGCGCATTGAATACGATGTGTATCAGAGTCTGACCTACAGGCAATCCCCACAAGGCAGCATGTTGTACTGGTTTTTAAGGGAGGCTTCAGCAGCCCTGAATAGCAAGCGGCTTCAGAACATCACAGGCACTATGAGCACTGTGCCAAAGATTCTCCCACAGAAGTATCTTTTTTTGTTTCAGTGTGCCCTAAAACATTTCAGGGTGCCCCTTGACCTTCTGTCATGAAGTAGACCACAAGAGGAGAACTCGGTGATACCAGGGAAGGTTGCCTCATTGCTTAAATCTTGTGGAGGAGGTGGGACAGACACTTTGGCATTTAAGTTGGTGGTATGTAAATTTTTTTTAAGTGTAAAATTAGGCTTTTCATTAAATATCTTTTCCTGCTCTTTGGTCTGAACATGCTCACAAGAGGTCCAGCTTGCTTGGCCCACCTCTTTTGCTATAAACACGCTGCCTAAAACTTCTTTCTCAGGGGCACCAGTTTTGCCGAAAGTTTTTAAGAGAATATTTGTGCCGCAGCAGAGGAGTGTGAAGTACGAACTAGCAAAGTTTCACCAAGCTATGGAGTTGAGGTAAAAAAAGGAATTTGGTAAAGTTAGCGATTACTCTGTGGTAACAGGTATTACATGGCTGCTTTAAAGTTCATCTAGGATTTGTCCGAGCTCTGGTACCAGGACAGGCTTTACGATATCAGCAAATTTCTTCAAACACACCCTGTAAAAGTCTTCAAGCTACCTGTGCTTTACCATAAATCAATTACCATGCTAGAGGCCATGCTTTGGGGAGAACCACAGATTGCCTCCCAGTCATTCAAGATTTAATTTCCTTAAGTTGAATTCGGTCTTTGAAAAAGAATCCCATCTGCAGGATTCTCCCTGACCGGTGCTCCTCGGTGTTTCTAAGGAGGAGCACACTTAGGAGTTGCTGTAAAACACGGTTCTCTGTTCCTAGCACTGTTGCATGGCAGTAATTAAAAATAGTGCTGTTATTCACTCTTTATATATCAACGCCTGAAAGTGTTAGCTTTGTTAGTCTGTATTCTGTGGTAAATGTACTGGTTTTGGTGTTTCGGGGTTTTTTCATTAAAGCTTTAGGAACAGAAAAGAGTGTTTAATGACTACAGCAGAACTAGATTAATAAAAAATGCACTTTGTCCCCAAAAGTGGCAGCAGAAGATAAGATTTACTCGCAGTCATTGAAGCAGGGACATTGAAAGCACATCCTTACCCTAATTCCATTTATATCTGGGTGAACCTGTTGTCTGCGAACTTGTCTGGTTCTTTTTTTGGCCTACAGGCACTATTTGCTTCCACAACGTTTTGTGGCAACAATATCCAGAAGTTCTCTACCATTTCTTTAAAGTACTTTCCTGTCCCTGTTCTGAATTGGTCTCACGTAAGGTTCAGTGAGTGTCCACAAGGTTCAGTAATGTCAGGTTTCTTGAGCAGCTGTTCCATATTCACCTTATCCACCAACTTCATCGTTTTGTAAACCTTCATCACGGCCTGCCCCACCTTCTTCCTCCCCAATCCAGCCGCAGTCTTTCTAGTCTCTCCTCATAAGGTGGCTGTTTCATCAGCTTAATCTCCTCACATGCCCTTCTGCGAACCTTTTCTAACCCCACTGTGCCCTTCCTGAGGCTGGAACTGCAGATAGACACAGCGTGTGGATGCAGGGAGGCGCCCCAAGGTTTGTGCAGGTGATTTCTGAGCCATACAGATTTTCTGAGATGTCTGACATTTGCAAGCAGTGGTGACATCTGATAAAACCATTTTTATGTCCACAGTAGCCAAGCCATCTGTTGCACTAAATATTCATTAAAAACCCCAAGGAACCCCTTTGCCCATGTGAAGAAATCATTTTGATGTTCTGCAAGAGTGTATTTCAGCTCATTAGTGTTGCGTTATGCACGTCCTTACAACCTAATCACTACCGCTGCTGTTCTATGATTTATTCTTGTCACGGGGCAATTTTATTTCCAAAATGTTATTTTAATTCTAAAGGAAAACGTGCTTGAAGAGACTGCCACTGTCTGGGGACACATAGGCTTGCATAACCCGATCAAGAGAAACCGTCCAAACCTAGAGACCAGATTCACAACAATGAAGTGTAAAATGGCTCTTTCCTGCAGTGGCTTTTATTCACTGAAAAGAGCAGTGCTATCGCTTTGTCAGGCTGATTCCTAGCTTTTCTGTTGGCTCAAATTCTGCAGATATTGACAAGGCCTTTCTGCTTTCACAGTAGCAAGATCAGACCTTGCCTGCAGTTTTCCTTCAGGCATGTGAATGATGTCTCAGACTGGACACCAGGCCACCAGTCCACCACTCCACGTTGCTACGAGAAGCTACTTCTGTCTCTTTTGGAGGGAGCCCATGTTTTTGAGGCAGTCGTCACTAATATTTTTTTAAACTGCCTTTCTCTTACTAGATATCAGAATATGAGTAGTATGTTAAAGCACGAGGGTTATCCCCTGCATTTGTAAGTATTCTCTCACTACGTGTATGTGTACACACACAAAGGAAAAGATTCAGTGTCTAGCTATGACTGACCTGAGCTGCTGCGCTCAGCTCTGGTCCCTTCAGTACTATCTGGGGGAGGTACAAAGGATGTAGTAGGAAGTCCTGCTATGAAATTAGGAACGTAGGCTTAACATCAAACTCAGAGTGAGATGCATTTGACTCCTGAGGGTGGGACATTTTAAAATAGCTTAAAGAATGTGCTCAGTTGGAGGGATCCTGCCCTGACACCAGAAGACTCAAAGGATGGACTTGCTCTCCACCATCTCTGTGTCCAGTATCTTGTCTTTAGTCATAAATCTTAAAGAGGCTTTGGGGGAAGGCTGAAAAGAAGTGCAAATGATTGCATTTAAAGCAATGCTCTAAAAGTGTTTCAGATCATACTTGTCTGCCAGGACCTGAGCTCTGTATTGTGTAACAACAATGGAACTGGTGAAAGTGTAAAAAACTGGGACTCCCTGCCAATGTTACAACTTGCCTTTACTACTAAAAAAGGCAGTAAACTGGGAGGGTATATCAAAGAATGAATTGCTCTGCACTTGCCCTGTTTCTTGCACTCGTTTTCTACACATTTTCTGGACACCGTTGGAGACACAACTCCAGGCCAGAACTGCCTTTGGACTGAGCCAGTGTGGGAGTACTTATGTATGTGAAGTTGTGCTGCAGTAAAAGGCATAGTTCTGTGTGTGAGAAGTATTCAAAGTTGAAAACTGAATGAAGGCACAGCTTTTCAGTTTTGCTATGAGGAAAACTAGGGATGGAGTCAAGCCCTGGTAGGACTGTAACACTCATGCACCGGGTTTTTCTTTCAATCATACAGACATTGTCTCATCTTCACCATGATTTTCACCTCTATTGCTGGGTGAATCTTCTCAGAGTCTGCAAAATTGAAATCCCTCAGCCTTTAACAGCAGTGAAGTGAAGCTCTCAACTGACTCACTTTTATGTGTCCTGGACTTTCTTGCCGTGTGTGCTAACGTGGGACCACAAGCATTAATGGGGAGGTGGGGGAGACTGGGGAATATAAAGCTTTAAGGAGAAATAGTGAAACAGCTGTAGTAGAGATGTGGGATGCTGCAGAGGATGAGGCGAAGTAGTGGTGGGAGGCCAGGTGAGATGGGGAGAGAGGCTCTCCGGAGAGGCAGAAGGCTGCTAGTAACCACGAGTCCGTGTTGGCACAGGGAGGAATTAAAAATGTGCATGTGCTGAATTATATTTTTGTCTGCTGCACAGATCTACATAAATAACAGTATTTTCAGCGGGCTAGCAGGAAGAGGGAGAATCTTGGGGAAAAAAAAAACTTTTTTTGGCCAAATCAGGGTAGTGGATCAAGCCTTGAAAACGGGAACAGCTCTGCTTTTCAGGGACACTTTCACACACACCCCCTCCCAGGGGCACCGTGAAGAGGCTCTGAGGCGTTGTCAGTAGACTTGCAATACTATAAAGTGAAAGTACATCTGTGAAAGTCACCCGTACAAATCAAACTGCAGGTTTAAGACATGCAGTTGTAGCATTAGTTGAAATGCTCTCTGCATGCACAGGAGGAATCCAAACCAATTTGGGTTTGAAGAAAGCAGGGTTTACTCCAGGACACAATGTGCAGCGTTTGCAGATCATTGGACAGCTCAGTCTAGTACAGATCATGCCTTTTTATGGGGACATTCCAGCTCCAAAGAAAGCAAATTCTTCTGAAACACATTGTCTTAGTTAAACTTTTAATATGTTTTGATATTACTAGCAGCAGCTTTATATAATGCGGTCATGTAGTGCTCAGCAAACAAAAACTTACTCCGCATGCTATTGAAGAAATTGGAGACTACGGATGAGGTGGATATATTACCACTGTGAGATTTGCACAGTACTTTGTCGCTGGAATCAATGGGTTAATTACCCTGCCAGCACTGCCTCGGGTCTGGTGAAGTACAGAGTGTTTCAGTGAGGATGTTGTTCTGGAAGCAACGGTAGAAGGCACACGTTTTGGCTAGCTCATCTTGAGTCTGGGTAATAAAACTCATGTGGGCCCTCTTTGGATGGCAGAAGAGCCCCACTTAGACCAGATGATCCCCAAATGAGAGGCAGTTACTGGTTCTAACCTGGATATCGATCTTATTCCTCCTTTCCTTAATGCAATGCACATGTTATATCCTCTATCCAAACATGAAGAAGATAAGACTAGAGCAGTCATTGCCATAAAAAGGAGTTGTGATTGTCCGTCCTATGATTGCTGTTTAGAAAAATGTGCAGATAATCAGTATCGCTGAAGGCTCTAGCCTCATTTTGTCTTCGTTCCTGTAATCTGAAAGACCGTGCAGTGTAGTCGGTGACAAGACATGGACATGTAGCTGCCTTGGGGGTAGCATCATGCCTGGCTTCTGCATGAATATCCAAGATCTGTAGTGTTAAAGGCTTGGCGCTGCCTGAGTTCCTGCCATTCTGCTATGTGCCTTGGCACCATTCCCCTTGCTATGCTGTGATTCTTTTGAATTACATCTTAAAACTATTCTTCATTATGCAAGAAGGGAGAGTTGGTATTTTGGGGTTTTCCTCTTCTTACTGTTCTCCTCAGGACATGCAAATACAATTTTACGTTGCATTTGTCATTCCATAAGCCTTTCCAAAATCTGTATCATTCCAAATGCAAGCTGTCAGATGGATGAAGTAATTCTGCTTGGAAATTAACCTAGGAATTGTAAGTGTTACTATATTAAGAGCAGAACTCAAATCTCATAAAGAAATCTCACGTAATACATATGCTTAATGTTTTCCTATAAAGAACAGCTACTAAGGAGTTCTGGAGTTGCAGGGTAACTTACAGGATATTCAAAGAGTGCCTCTCTTATTCTTCAGCTCTAACCTTGATTTTACGTGTGCAGCTCTTTCGTGGGCCTGAAGTCATTGTACAATCTTGTGGTCAGTGTGAAAAGTTGTGTGCGCGCACACATGATTTTATTACCATGTATTTTCTGTCCACATATGGCCTATCAGTTCCTTTGCCACTGGAACTTTTGAAAAAGTATACAACACTGTTCACACATTGTCCTTTTGGAATGAAATCGTGCCTCTGCGACAGCTCTGCTAAAGGGGAAAGGGCATTAGTTACCTGCAGTTCGCACGGGATGCTGGAGAATGGGGAGATACTGAATGGGAGCTTATCATCTATAGTCTTGGTTGTTAGTAAATCGTCAAACAAATCATCATCCGTGTTTGTAAATCTTAACTCCTAGATTCCTAAAGGCATTCTCCAGGTAAAGCAGAAAGAAAGAGTGATGCAGGACCGTGCTCTCAAGATGATGGAAAACACTATTACTTGACTGAAGCTTAACTTAAGCACGGGGAAGGCAGGGCATGTAAAGACTCTCCCCAGGGCTGGAGTGGAAGTGAACTGTTCATCTCTATTTTTAAATGTCTCCCTTTCTTTTAGAATTATATTTAACGTTGCAATGCCTTTAGATGTCCAGCATATAAATTATTAGCATTTACATAGTGCACTTAGGAGAGACTGCAAACCAAGTTCTAGCATGACTGGCAAAGAAAGTATTTATGTAAGAGGTGACTGACAGCATCTCGTCCCACTCTGCTAAGTTTCTTCTGTGACTTGTGTGTCAAAAGTGAGTTCTTCAAAACCTCCAGCTCCCTTAATTTTTTAACCTGCTTGCTGGGAACAAGAAAATTTCTCTTTCCCAGCATTCTCCTTTTCACATTGCCCTTATTGCAAGGAGTGAAAAGGAGAAAAACCCAAACCAGAACACAAAAAACCCCAACACAACCTTCATTCCAGAGTCAAATTTGTAATGAGAATCTTCGGGTCTATTTTTGTCCAATTCCATTTGGACAAAATTCAAGAATTTGATTTTTCCCATTGCTTTACTTTGTACTCTAGTTGACTCGGAAAGCACAGGCTGAAACCAATGCTGAACCACAAAATTCAATTAAAACACAGGGAGTAAGCAGGGAGAAGAAATCAATGAGTGGATTATTCTATCAGCTGCTGTTCCCATGATGATCTTATCTTGTCCTGCACTACTAGAAGAGCTGTTGGGAAGTGGAGTCATTGTAAAATCAGATCAAACTGCTGTGCGCTCTCAGCACACAGCAGAAGATTGGATCAATAGCGTGAGCCTTTTCTTCTTTGCTTTCCTTCTAAGCAGCTGGACTGCCAAATCCCTCCATAGTATGGAGGCTAATCTCCTTTTTAATCCTGTACTCTCCCACTATGAAGTAAAGCAACAGTGCCTGAAACAAGCATAAATCACTGCAGATGCCAGGCTTCTTAGGTATATATTTTACTGCTGTGATATGCATCTAGCAACCAAGTCAGACATTTGGAACAGAAATGTTTATCAATCATGAAATTACCCGTAAGTCTATCGAAAAAGAAAATCTAAGGCAGGAGGGAAACGTTCTAAAATGCCAATATTTAATTTTTAATTTGTTCCTACGTCTATCATATAGTGTCAGTTTTCCAGGTAGAGTATCATAGCAGCACTTCGGCAGTTTCACATCCACAGACCAGTGGAAGTTAACAGAAAGAAGAGGACACGTTCTTGAGCTGAGCATGAGCTGTTTTAAAAATGCCTATTGCTATAGGGGCTTTTATTAAATAGATTGACAGTCTTCCTTTTGAAAAGGCAATGAGCAAAATGTGCTCTTTTTTTTTCTCTCTCTTGTATTCGCTAATTATATTAATTTGGTTTACTGATGGAAAACAAGTGGTGTAAGCCTGTATGGATGGTCCTAAATCATGAAATGCCCAGAACACTGGAGGAAAAAGGGGTTGCTGGTGCCTCCCTTCAAAAAACTCACTATTATGTGTCTGCACTGTGCAGAGCAACAGACTTCATGTGTCTTTGGTGATAAACAAACTGAAACATTTCACTCTAGGAAATGCATTTCAGCAAATTCATGTACCTGGAATAATTGCTACATCATAATACCTATTTTGTAGTTACACAGTGGTAGTTCTGATCCTTCATTCCCTACTTGAAACTTGGTCTCTTTGAAAGTTTGGTATTTTTAACTGGGTTTAAGTGGTAGATAGCAATCTTTTGCTGTTGAAGTGGGAGCTGTAAGGTATTTGGGATGTGGGATGGCCTGCGAGATTGTGTAGTGATGTACTCCGTTCATAGACTCTCCTGTGCGCTCAGAAAGTACGCCAATGAGAGTAATACCAGTGTCTGCCTACAGAAATAGATGGATAGACATAATCAATATTGCTTTAGGTAGTTTGAGTGGCTTCCTGACCGTTAATCATAACAGTACGTTGTCTCTCTTAAGCACCTACAAGCAACCATAAACATGTCTTCCTTTCTGCACTTCTTTCAATATATTTATTTTTGTAGCAGAGAGGGGGAGATGGAAAATCCTCTGCAGTAGCCACAGAAGCTGATCTACCACTGAGCAGGCACATGGCCAACTGGATGCATGGCATATATGCAGACATCCGAAAGGACAGATGTATCAAATCAGATTTATGAGGTCAGTTTTCCCAGCCAATAAAGTCCAGATTGCTGTCTGCCCTGTTATAACCTTCCTGTGTTTAAATGGATGTGAAACAGATAATCCAGCCTTTGGCGGGAACAACACTGATAAAACACAAACATTATTTCTGTAGCCACATAAGATTATTTTTCCAATTCAGCAGAAAGTATTGGCTTGAAGATTGTTAAAAAGGTCACAGTATTTTTATACTGGTTGTGTGTGAATAAAAATTTTCTCAGTCCAGGGGAAGGGACAGAGGATGCTTATTTAGCAGACTATAGCAGAAAGGAAACGTATCTTACTGTAATGCAGCAATGGCAGATATGTCCTGAGCAAACATAGGTTGATGATATCTGCTCTTCAAATACAGTAAATCAGCCCATGCTGTTGTGAGCTTTGCGAGCAATGTGGACAAAACGCCAATTACAGTTTCGTGAGCAAAGTATATCTGAAGTGTAAATGAAAGACCCAGTTGCAGTCTATGCCGCTGCTGTACTCTCAGGTGGAACAGACTCCATCTTGCTCGGTGTTTTGAGCTTTGTATGTATGAAGATCTAGAAAGGATTGTGAGAGCACTGAACTCAAATGCCCTTGGCACAAAGAATGGTCCTGAGCCCTAGAAGAGGCTGGCGTTTCCTCCAGATGGGAGCCTGAAGGTTCCCACCTCACCACCCCGTGACTGTGACAGCGGAACACAGGACTGTGTGGCGTGTGATGCCTCGCAAGCGTGCTGCTGAAGCGTTCAGGGAAGACGGGGTGGCATGGGTTTAGCCGCAGCACGGAATGCTAGGCCAGGATTTCCAGCTTCATGGAAAAACGGCACGTGCACGCGGACCCAGACAGACTGCCTCTTGAAGGGCCGGTCGTAGCTGGTCAAGAGATTGTTCCATACAATGGGACAATATTTTGAGAACTTTTCATCCTACCATTTATAATGATAACTGAACATGTTATTTTCCCATACCTGTAAAATTAAATGCAACTGTGCCATTATGGTGGTGCTGTATCAGTAATCTGCAGTATAGCCGTCTGAAACATAAAGTTGCATTTTTCCTTTATTTTTGGTAAAACAAAGCAATTTTCCACTCTATAAAATTCTTTCTCTCAGCAAACAAGCCTAAATTCTTTCAATATTGTTGTTTGAATCTTTATTTACTTATCCTATGGGAAAAAATGCAAATTAAAATATGAACGTTATATGCAAGACACTTCAAGAAGATACTGAAATTGAATAGTAAAAATAGCTTTCTGATGGGAATATATTAAATAACATTGAACATAAAGGCTCATTGGCAGTGTCAATTGCCAGCTGCAAAAACATACAGTATTAGGATGGGAAACATACTTGGGAAGAATACATTAGTAAAAATGCTATTTTTATTTAAAGGTCTATACAGTCAAAGTTCATCTTCCAGTGTTTTCTAAAGATCAGGGTTTCAGTGGCACTGAAACTTTTGGACCAAACACATTCCTGGAATCATGTTGTCCTCACTAGAATCAAATGAGAAGAACCTAACGCATTATACTAAAACTTATTCTTGTTGTGGGCTTCATAAGCTACTTTTTTTTGGTCGGATTTGTGTTTTGCATTGTAAAGCTGCAGAAGGAAGTGATAATTAGTGCCCCTAGGAAGCGGCAGGTTATGTTGATTGTTAAAGCCAGTAGGCCACACTGGAACCTATTCTAGAAAAGAAACAGCAAAGACAGATAAATCAGATTTTAAGTTTTACAAAGCTGACACTAAAGTGAAATGGTGACTGTGGCACCATCACAAATGGCACAAAATGCATCGCTTTGCAGAACTGGACCTTGCCCGTTTCTGGTGTAGCTCGGGCAATGTGAAGAATGGCTGACGTTACAAACACTTTCATAGACAATTTGTCTCGTGCCTTCTTTTATCGTGCTGGAGCTTGCGTCCGATCTGTGACAGATTCCTTACCTCAACTAGTGTTTGCCTTCACCTCCTGCAAAGAAGGCTTCCAACACTTTTCTTTGGGAGAGGTGTCAGGTGTGACTTTCTCCAGCGTCTCTGAGAAGAAAAAGCTGCTGTAATATCTTCTGAGAGCTTTCTAGCATTTAGCATTTCTAGCATTTTAGCATCTAGCATCTAGCATTTACTTTTGTACTGAGATAGAGATGTGCTAAATTGAAGCATTTGTCTAACTTTTCAAACAGCTTTACATTAAAATTAGAAATTAGAGCTCTGTTTCTCAGGCTGTGCTCTACAGCAGGCACTTTCAGAAGACCATATTCTTTCAAGCTGCCATTTCTGAGTAAATTAGCAGAATAGGAAGCTTTTTAAAGTGAGATGTGGTTCTCTGTAGTTTTCCCTCAAAATAGGTAAGACCTTGGAAGTGGTTGCATCTTGTTACCTAACTGTCATGGTTTCAGAGAAGCTTCCATGAACCCAGATGTCAAAAGAGAGGCACTATTTACTCCTGCTCATTTCCTCACTTCTGAGGTTTTCGAGGACACATCTCAATTTACCATTGAGTGTATTTCAGCGAGGATGTTTGAAAACTAAATTAGTACCTTCACATTAGCTCCCAGCTAACAAAAAAGCAAGCAAGCTGTCGCTTCTTACTTAAATCTTATCTTGACCCTACAACATAAGCCTCAACTTCTGTTGCCTTGCCCTGAGTTTGCCTGTCCTAGACAACTGTAGGTGTTGGCTTAAAGATGCTACATGAATAAGATTGCATTTAGTACCCTATTGTGTGTTTGATGTCTTTTTTTGGGCTACTACTGATAACCTTTTGCCATTATGTAGGAGGTTTTGCTCTGATTTCTTCATTCTTTTGTAATTTCTGTCAAAGTCATAGGGGTCTGTCAGTCTCCATCATCGACGCTGACAGCACTGGATCTTGTCACTCCTTTGTTGGAGGATCTCCATGAAGCAGCATTGCTTATTCATTGGAGCTCATCTTCCTTTATAGGTGTCACCTTTTTCCTTTTCTTTTCAGTCCTTTCATGCAGTAAGATGACTGGTTTTGCATGTAAGTGATCGTGTACCACATTTTCAGGCTGTCCCTTGGAATTACTTCACAACATGCTGACATAAATTGATACATATAAAAAATCCCATATTAAATCGGCGTAATTAAAATAGCCACAAGTTATCCCCACCCCACTCTGTTAGAGGCATACAATGCTCTGCTGCAGGTTTTGGTTTGTGGATGCAAGCAACAAAACAAAAGGATCCAGATCTTTTATCTGCTCCCATTAAGATGTCACAGTTACACAATGGTAAAGAGGCTCTGAACGTAGCATGCACTGGTTGACACACACGGAACTGAGTGGCTGTTGCAAAGTGGATTTTGGAAGCTGAGGATATTTGGTATGTAGTCAGAACCACACAAAATATTGCAGTTTTCAGACTTTAGGATCCAGTTTTACCTTAGTGAAATAGATAGCATGCCTGCCTTTGGACTTCGTGGCAGGTCAGCTTCCAGTTCACTAAAAACACTCCATTAAGCTACAATAACGTGTACTTACAAATGTTTCATACTCCCACTGACCACAGTGGTTTGAACTGGCATAATGAGAAAGGAAATACAGTCAATTTATTTAGGCCCAGGAGTTGTAAGATTTTCTTCTCTGAATACCTCAGAGTCAGAATAGCTTTGCATTTATTTATGTGTGGACTACAAGAAAGCTGGAGAGGGACTTTTTACAAGGGCACGTAGTGATAGGACAAGGGGTAATGGCTTTAAACTGAAAGAGGGGAGATTTAGATGAGATAGAAGGAGGAAATTCTTCACCGTGAGGGCGGTGAGGCACTGGCACAGGTTGCCCAGAGGAGCTGTGGATGCCCCATCCCTGGGAGTGTTCAAGGCCAGGTTGGATGGGGCTTTGAGCAGCCCGGTCTGGTGGGAGGGGTCCCTGCCCATGGCGGGGGGGTTGGAAACGGATGATCTTTAAGGCCCCTTCCAACCCAAACCGTTCTGTGATTCTGTGATTTACCATGGTGGAAAGAGGAAGTGTTTAGAATGTAATGCAACAGTTTTGTCAAGAGAAGTCAAAAATAGTTGCTTTAGCAAACTTTAGCTGGAGGCTGGGTTGCTGGCATCTTGGAAGAGAATAGGAAATAAATCTCCCGCAGTTGGGAAAAGAATCAGTGACAGATCCTGTGTGAGAAGGTGCTTGCACCACAAAGGAAAAAGAGCTTCTGTCCTTTATCTTGTGTGCTTGCGGTTACAGTTATTCCATTAATTTTTGTGATGTAAATGTTAAGCACATGGTAAAGATTACTTCAGAAGTCTGACCTTTTCCATTTTCTTATTTCCCTTCCTTTAGTTGAATGGGGGAGGTAGTTACGGAATTGCCAACAAACCCTGTGAGGACCAGATAACAATAAGATGATAGTACACAAATGTCAGACTTCATCAAATTAATCCCAGGACAGTCACCCAGATGCGTTCATAGCAGATAATCTAAACACAAACATAACGTTCTAATCTCTGTCATGGTGACTCAGTAACAGATGCTGAATGCATCCATTTTAACCTTAAGGCAAAGCATCGGCATCTGTTACATAGATGTTTAAGACGATGTTTTCAAGGTATTGCTTTTATTTTTATTACAACTGCAATCACATTTCACAGTATTCAACCGTCCCTTGAAATTCTTAAAAGTAAGAACAGTAAGCAGTGTAAAACATGGAGTAATTTCAGACGCAGCCAGAGCAATTAAGGAAGTTAAGGATAGTAAACCTGATGTACAGCATTCTCTGGTTTTCTTTGGATGCTGTTTCTGGTAAAGGAGAAGTCTGTTGTCTAGAGTATACCTGTGGTTCTTCAAAAATTATTAGACTGAAATGTAAATATCTGGTTATGTATCACAGGTTGCTGGAGTCTGTTTCTTTTTCATCTTTTTATTGTGGGTGCAGTGGTTCTGTGGGCTGCAGCCAGCCAGACACAGCAACCGTGGATTTCTGTTCCTTTTTCTGGATACTCTGAAGTTATGCTTCTTATTTGCATATGCTGTTTAATGAAGGGAATTCTGCAGTGTCTTCCACTTAGGAAAAAAAAAACATGATTGTCTCTGTTTAAAGTCTGCACTCGTCCTTATAGGCAAGAAAAAACAAAGTACGGAGTGGTATTTCTGAGGAGTTAATATCCCGAGGAACGGTGACTTTCCTTTTACAAAATTTAACTGCAGTGTAGCAGATCACCAGGTTCAACTTCTGATAGACTGGTATATTTTAGCCATCTAGCATTAGCAAATAATTCCCTAGAGTCATTCCCTTGAAAAGAAAAATAAGATTCACTGACTGCCACTAGGAGATGGGAACAAATTCCATATAGCACCTGAAATGCTGCCAGCTGATCCATCAATGTAACGTTTATTTTCAAATAGCGTGATGTTTCACCTTTATTGCTCATTTGATTATTTTCAAATGTAAGGCTTTAAATATGCCAGGATGGTTAATCTGTAGGCTCAGGGGATTACTGTCAGATAATAAATTCTCCAAAGAGGGGTAAATAAACGCAAACTTCAGTCTTGGGGGGGCATGACTCCATGACACAAAAAAGAAACTGAATGTTAATTCAAATACCGAACAAAACCACGGCAGAAAGTTCTCAGACCAAGACTCCCAGAGGACACAGACACATAACTGCAAAATAAATACTCAGGAATCTTGGACATAAAGAAGTTCTATAAAACTTCAGTGCTGCCAAAAATATCACCTCCCATCCAGCCCAGATGATAACAGGTGACATTTGTATGTGGTCTTTCATATTCAAAAGACTTTACATGAAGAGCCAGATTCAAACTTCAGAAAAATCAGAGGGCTAAGTTTGGTCACCCGATTTTAAAATAGCAATGTGGAAAATACCTCTGTGTATCTACTGCACTACCATCAGCTGTCATCTTACTCTTTTATTTTAAACTTAATTAAGTCCCTAGAGACAGAGCAATCTTGGAAGGGCTTAGCTGTTTAGTGCATAGAGCCATGAGGCTCTGAAATGAAGTGGTTGCCTTCTCTGAGCTTCTCGGTAGGTAAATCGGATCAGATTCTAGAAATGTGGTGATCGCCTCTCGCCATCCCAAAGGGTTTGCATCCAACAGATGTTCTCCGAACAGGGTTAGCGCTGGCCTGCAGGTTAGAGGTCCTTAGAAGCAATGGGGTGGGCTTGGCTCTGCTCCGCTCTGCACTAGTGCTCTCTCCTAACATAACAGGTTGGCAGCCAGAACTCTCTTTCAGAAGATGAGACATGTGGGTTATTATGTTTTTACAGAAAGAAGAAATTCCCCTTGTGCCTGGGTAGGTGCAATAAAAATTGAGGCAGTGTAGGGAAGGAGCGCAGTATGCTGTAGTGCAAGCAGCTGCGTTCACTGCCACGTTTCCAATGAAAATGGAGTCTGAAATGAAAATGGGGGCTACAGAGAATTTTTAAAACGAAGTTGCGGGTGCCAGCTATTGAGAGAGTGGTTCCAGGCTGTGAATCCTACACGGTTCCTTACAGACTTGAGTAAAATACCCAGTTCCCAGTGAGCCGTAAGGTTTCAGATATGCTCTAGCCTCATGGCCACTTTTGGGGGAGTCTTTGCTGGTTAGGCTGAGCCAGTTCGGCTTCCCCCCACGTGGCATCACCGTTGCTCTGGAGCGCCTTGTTCCCCGCGTGTTGCAGTCCATTTAATCTTAGCACCTGCTTCTGAATTCCACAGTTGAGATCAACCGTGCAAAATTTAGGTGTTTCAATCATTGATTTAAAATTGTCTGGAAAGATTTAAAGTGAAGACACACAGAATTCAGTAGAACTGTGATTATTTACATTAGCTGAGAGAGGAACTTCTCTGGAAATTATTGGCAACACTGGTAAATTTTGATATCGCTATTTTTTATGAATTTAGTTGTTTAAGGATTTAACTTCCTCACAAAAATACATGTAAAATTATGGTGTAGAATTGAAGTTCATAATCTTTAGGTAATCTGTTTTCCTCACAAAATGTAAGAGCAGAGAAAGCGAAGGACCTCCACAGTTCCTCTTCATTTTCCTCTCCTGTTGTTCGCCCCTTGCCCTTGCCCTTGCCCTTGCCCTCGCCCTTCCCTTCTGCCACAGTATATGAACTACAGCTGTAGGCTGTGGAGGAATACAAGTGTCTTTCTCTGAGGAGACACCATTAGTTTCCACTTACTGACAAAGCATAATTCAGAGACTTTGTGCAATCTGCAGGTTTTTGAATCAGCTGTAAAACCAGTTATCTTCAGTAAAAATTATTCCTCAGTCTCTCTGACTATAAACAGGGAATTTACTATTTGTTCTAGTTAGTGACAAAAGCAATCTACTGCTAAAGTATGTTTTTTCTTCTTTTTTTAGGGGACTTTCAAGTAAAATTTCACTTGTCCTTAGTGTGACGTCTCCATGAACTGAACTTATTCTGGTGACAGGTAAACTGTAACTGCATAGCTATAAATATTTAATGTTGCTATATAAACTATAACTACACGCAGTAGTACATGTCTCTCTTGCTAATGCGTTTAATTACGTAAGTTCTGTAAGTAATGTAAGTGTATAAATTAAAACGACCACAAATTTTGGTTAGGCGAACACTCCCTATTTACACTTCTCGTTGGCGTACGTGAATTCCACGTCTGCAGTATGCTGAGGCTGTCCTTTAGCAGAAGCCTTTAGCGTGGAAGTCAGAGCTGCAGAGCGGGGAATAAGCTACCTTGTTACCTTGCTTGTTTGGAGTAAAAGTTATGTAGTTCTTGCTGAACAATTGTTGTGCAAAATCCTGTTTATGCTAAAGCCTGGTAATGGGAAATGCACTTAAATGAACCAAGTAAAAACATAATAAAATTTTCTAGTCTGAAATTATATCAGAATCATAATGATATATTTCAGAAACCACATTTCAGTACCGAAACCGCTAGGCTCTCATGGTCTATGAGAGTAGAGTCCTCGTATATGAGAGTATACATATATGAGTATATATGTATGAGTATATATATATATATGAGTAGAGTCTAAGAGAGTAGAGTCAACGTATACGTTGAAAGGAATGGTTTAGAAGGTAGGCAACGAGACGTGATGGAACAGTCAACTTCCAGGAAGTCCTGGAGGGGTCTTGAACCCAGGCTCATCAGCATCCATCCGTGAGTGGGGATGGGAAGATACGGAGGAGACTCCATTTTCATGGTACGCCCCAGTCTTCAGTCTCCCTGAGGAATCACAGGAGGCTGTTGTTACATTATGGGTCAAATGACATCAAAGATAAAGGTCACTGTAGGTAATGTGAAGTGACAGACCAGGATAAAAAACACCTCAAAACCCTAATTTTACATTTATAGTAATTGGCTCTCAGCTGACTAATAAAAATCAAGAAAAATACCTATAATAGTCCTTGAAGGTTTTTGCTTTTAATTAGTCTGTAACAGTGAAAAAAAGCAAGGTGGCTTGCAGAATAAATTCCCCTGTAAAAATTCCCCGTGCACACATGTGCAGTTCTCATTCCACTGCTTCAGAAGGAAGACAGTAGAACTGGAAAAGGTTTAAAGAGGGGCGAGAAGGACAATGAAGAATATGCAATTATTTTTCATGCAGAAGCAGCCTAATAAATTGAACACTTTCGTCTGGAAAGGAGTAAAATAATGGGGGGAAAGGGAGAGATCTGATAGAATTCTGTTAAGTCATGAGAGACAGAGCAAAGGTAACGCTAGCGTGCTTTCTACAACATGAGAAGTAGGGGGCAACAAAAGCCACTCTCAGAGTAAAGAGAAGATGACTGTTCCTCCCGTGGCTGTAGAATGTTGTGAACATGGGAAATTTGTATGGGTTCAAGGGAAAATGAACACATTCCTGGAAAGGAAATCCAGGGAGGACCAATGCTGTCTTCTGATTTAAGAAACCCCTAAAATGCACATTTCTGGAGGGTGAGAGAATATGATGGAGCCCTTTAACACGTGCATGTCCTAATCTTACACACTTCCATGGTTACCCTTCAGACATTATTGTAGGAAGCAAGTTATTTAGCTAAACAGATGTTTCGCCCGATTCACTACTTATGTGCAGGCACTTTGTGTTGGAGGGAGGTTAAATATTTGTGACATTTACTTGCCGCACTGTAGCATGGAATTTATTGAAAAAGGAAGTCCAATTACAAATTTTGTGGCTTTTATATTGAACATGACAGTTGAAAATGGATGTCTTCTTTCCATTCAAGTTTTTTTGCCTTTCGCCTCCACAGAAGGTTGAGTGGAGGAGGGAGTTGTTGCTTATTTACATGCGGCTTTTAGACTATTCAGTTCTGAACAAACAGTGCTCTGGCACTTCAAGCTGTGAGCAGAGAGCAGTTGGCTACCCGAGATACCTATGACTGGCAGCGTAAGCATGAAAAAGAGTAAAAGGGTACAGAAAAATAGTGGATGCTCCCTGTAGTACAAGGATTTCTAAGAGTGAGAGAGTAATTTTTACATCCTGTTATATTCCTAGTGATTATATATATGTAATATATAACATATATAATATAATGCAATTATATTGTATATTATACATAATATAATATATATTGTATATCATTATGTATATATTTCTGGGCAACGCTGTTAGTCATATGATTTAGTTTTAGGTAGTCCTGCACGGAGCAGGGAGTTGTACTCGATGACCTTATGGGTCATCGCGATATTCTATGATTACTTAAGGAAAAATACTGTGATTTGTATGCAGCCCCGGCCCAGAGCAGGCTTGTGTTATGGCTTGCGCCGTACTGTCATCAGACATTTTAAGACCAGGCTTTTCCCTCCTGGGGTGAGAGCCCTCCGAGCAGAGCATGTGGCTTTCGTCCTGCGTCCTCAGACATTCACGCAGTGAAGTCTATTATCATCTCAGACCTCCACGCACATAATGTAGCTGCCCCCGGGAACCAGGGGGATGGTGGCTGGTTAAGGCCTCTTCCAATACAGGCACTAGGTGGGTCCAGCAGCACCAGCAGCAAGTAGTTTTAAAACAGAGGAGACGTTCACGGCGCGGAGGCTGGAACTGTGCTGCTGAAAGGACATTAGCATACCTGTGTTTGTGGGACGGCAGCTTCCAAAATTCCACGAATTTTGTGCTGAGAGTGCATTTTACCCACTCAAAACACACCTGGAGCTCCGTGCTAGCAGCTGCTTCCCCTCTGGCTGATGCAGCCGTCAGTGGCTCACTAGGTGGTGCAAAATCTCTCTAAACCTCACGTCCTCTCTGCAGAACCTGGGGCAGGAATTAGAAGTGGTCACAAAAATTGGATAGACAAACTGCTTCATAGGTTTCACTTAAAAAAGGCTAATCGTAACCCGACAACTAGTGAATTGAACTAAAAATAAAAGAAGTGTACTGCAGTTGTTGTTTTTAATATCTGATTTTTAGTTTATTGGAAAATTCTCCACATGTATCAAGTTTACCTTGATCTGTGGGGACTTACGATACAAATGAGACTACTAACCAGGAGTTTTTTCCAAGGAATGATACGGTTATCATTAGCCTTCAAAAAGCCTTACATAACAGTCATAAGTCCAAAAATTTTCGGAGAAAATACGCCATTAATGAAATGCCGTGCACATTTGTATGAACGGTGGGGATGAGAGGATCCGAACACTTGTTAAGTGCTGATGTTACTCAGTTTAAACATGTTTACACATACATGTCTGGGCATTTACACTCTGCTGTGGGAAACCCCGACTGAGTGACACACATTTTTTTAACTCGCTTTTTTCTTTCTGGTTTCCATGTCTCATTGGACTGATGAGTGGCTTGGAAGAAAGAGAGAGTGTCCCTGGAGAAGATTTCTAATTTTGCTCCCTGGGTGAGCAGAAACTTTTACAGAGCAGGCTGCAGACTGATGCTGGTGGAGGAGGGCTGGGAAAGGTCAGGGACCCCTGAATCTTGGCTCTTTTTTCAGCAACTTTGCTGGTAAAGCCCCGTAGACATTCTCCTAGGCTCTCTGCTTAAGACGGGAGACAGATCATTTCCCCCTCTAGATTTATAAGACTGGTTAAGGTTATGGCATCCTTAGGACCCATGAGGCATCCAGGATCTATGGAAATAGCTGGGAAAACTGCAAACGCAGAAAATGAATGAATGCTGCCATTTTTGTAAAAGCAATTTCAGTTTGAACTTCTCTCACCAAGCCACTTAGACGGAAGACGTGCCTGTTTGCTGCAGGCATAAGCTTGAACAATCTATACTTGGAAGGCAAAATTCTGGAAATTTTGTTTCTCTAACTCCAAAACATTCTGGTTTTACTATTTGGTTTTTAAAAATAATATGGTCCTTTTTGAGGCACACATAAATATCGTGATGCTCCTTCTGTATCTCATATACAATACCAGCAAAACAGCTGTCAGCTTGCTTAAATGAATGTTATATGTAGCAGTAGATTTATTAAACTGTTCCACCTTGTTTTTAAATAAATTTTAAAATGTTGTGGTTTTGGGAAATTAAAGCTTTCACAGCAGTGGGTTTTTTTCTTAAATCAGTGGGATGAAGCATTTCATTTGAAAAGTTACGTCTTCTGACAATTGTAGGAGAGTTTATATGAATAGAGCATTTCATTTTAAAGTAGAAAATCTAAATCATATAAGTAATGTCATCTATTTTCATACTCTGTTTAGACAGTCTTGCAGGCTACCAAAGTACATTTTCTGGCATGTTGAACTTAGTTTTCTTTTATACCAGAGATAGGTGAGGGGCAATATCAGGTATCTGCTAGGAAATCTTTCTGTGCCCCTCTCCCCCGCCACACACTCAGGCAGGGTGCCGATGATGGTGGAGGATCCAGGAACCCCAGGGAGGTCTTATGTGTAATGCAAGGTTAAAACACACCAAGTTTAACTTAATATTCCAGTGTTTTTTATGGAAAGTGGAAACAGATGGAATAGGCAAAGGGATAGTAATCATGTGTCTAACACTAACCAGAGGGGGGAAAAAAAAAAGCAGCTATTCGCTCATTGGTGTTTGCTTTTTCTTCTTGAAGATGTTCATGCAGTTCAACATTTGTTTTAAAAAACTCAATGAGCACATTCATATCTCTTGGCCGCTGGCCTGACAATGAATTACACGTGGGCGTCCTTGCAGAAGGGTGATTGTCTTGCGTGGTACCGGTAATGGCACTAAACGATGCTTGCTTAGTCTGAAGCCAAATCTTAGCGTAAAGCAGGAAAAGGAAACACAAGTAACTGACTGTGGTAAGAGTGAGCAAAAGTCTGGTTAATCAGAAAATAACAGTATTTTCGTCTAAGACTTTTTCATATTAGAGAGGAAATTTGGTAGTGCCTTTCTTGGTAATTACAAGGACAAGGTGAGAGGAAGCACTGTTCTGCCCAGGTCTCTACTGACACTGAAATCGGTTAAAAAAGCTCACATAGATGTCAAGAACAGCAATAGCAAAAAACGTCTGTGATGAAGAATCAGTGAATGAATTATAGTAACACATAAATAGTGTATCTGAATGACAAAAATTCCTAGTTTTTCTTACTGAAGGAAATATTTTTTGGCACATGCAAGGTATGTAACATAAGTGGTTTTGAAAAAATACATATATAATTGCTGTATTATACTAAATTATTTTTCTTAACCCATGATATTGAATTGCATTATTCCTGCGTCTGTTAATATCTGAGCTCAGGTTTTGTTGCAGAGGATTTCTTTCTCTCTCGCTGCCTGCTGATACAGTTCATCCTTGTGAGTAAGGCTTTTTCCCCAGCTAGAATATTTCCTGAGAACAGTTCGCTTCCTCTGTACCATGTGAGTACTGGCACACCAATCAGGCAGCTGCGCTTTAGCTGGTCTGAACCGCAAGGAAATTAGTTTTAAGAATTCTTCATCTAAACTAATTCAGCATGCAATGTAATTCTTTTATATTTGTATTGCTTCATTAATTACTAAGATCAAACTTATAAATTAACCAAAGGCAAGACTTCCATCCCTCTTTTGCTGTCTATTTTCATTTTTTTCTTAACCGTGTCATATCATACATCCTATTGCTGCTCAGCGTTTATATGTATTTGGACTTCATCTGACCAGAAGTTGTTTGATTTGACAGATTCTGTATTTGTGACATCAAAATATGTTGCTATGGAAAAAGTTACGAGTTCTAATTAAAAATGCAGAGGTCACAAGTTTCCCAGAACCAGCAGGGCATAGATCCTAGGAGAAAAGAATCACAACATAAAAAATCCAGTGATATGTCAATCTGCAACTTTCCAGATCTGAAAGGAGAACAGCAAGCATTCAGAGAAAAACACGAGGCTGAAATTTTGATCGAGCTCCCCTGCGTTCATTCAGATGCTGTACGTCTCCCTTCCTGCTGGCACAAGTTGCTTCTGGAATTCATGCAGAGCACTGATATTTGAAATGTCATCCTAACGCGACTTAAAGAGAGGAGAGAGAGAGAAATTAGATGGGAATTAGTAGAGAGAGAAATTAGACCTGCCTGGTCATCCTTTCAAATCAAATACCCATATTGAAATAATCTCCATGTAACGGTGTTGAGTGTTTTGTCAACTACATGCGTCCATCGCTTCCTTTGAAAGTTCGTCCATGTTCATTGTCTCATTGATTTCTCTTCCATGCCTCTTTAGTTGTTTAACTGTTTACAGTTTCCCCTTCTATAAATTTTTATTTGTAAACAATTACTCTGTCTTTCCACTCCTTTTGCTCCAGTTTAGCCAAACGACGAGAACCGTCGGTACAAGCGCAGGCTTGCGTTAGAGGAGCCTGAGCTGCGCACGCCGTGGCAGCGCCCTGCCCGCACAGCATCTCAGCCAGAGCTCAGGGTTGAAGAGCAGCTCAGCTGCGACGAGCTCCTGCTCAGTACCACGCTGATACGAACACACCTCTTCTGTGCTATGTTGGAGATGTCTGCAGTAGTGCAAGACATAACCATTTTTGCTCAAAACGTATTTAGCTTCTAATCTTTTCACAGTGTTGGACCTCTCAGTGCTTCCACTGCAGTCATTCTTCTTTTTAAAAATGACAAATACTGTGTAATTGTCTTCCAAGTTTGTGCTCTCTGCCTTCCAGTAGTAGGGCAAAGCGGTTTGTCTCTTTGAACTCCGTTCCGCAATCTAAAACCAGTGATGTGTTGCTACTACAGCACAGTGCCAAGTTATCTCCAGTTTCCTCTCAGGATAGCTGCTAAGTGTATTTCTGTCCTATGGAGATGGGAAGCTTGCAGTCTGATGGGTCCTGCTCACCCAATTACTCTTCTAGATACAAAAAAAAATAAATAAACATCATTTCACTGATGACTGAGCTTGCCAAAGTACAAAATGTCTGTGAGCACGGCATTTTGTTCTCCAGCGGGAAGTTGCCATTTAACAGCAGGTCTCATCACGCACATGTGCAGCTTCTCGTAATCAGCCACGACTCAGCCTGAGGTTCACGTGGCCCATAGGGAATCACTCTGGTGACTGAAGGACAATCAGAAATGGTTCTTGTAGGTAAGCAGACGATTGTTTTTATGTATGTTTTGATAAACCATCTCTGAGTTTTTGCTTAAGGTTTCGGTTATCTGCTGAAGATCTTACAAAAGGTACAGCATGAGACTCATGCAGTAGACTTACCATTCCAGTTTAATGCATGTATGCATACGGGATTTTTTTTTCCCAGTTCCTACGAGAATTCTATACTTGTTTTATTGCCAGTGTTATATATAGCTCGCTATCATGGCTGTGGCCTCAGGCCACATCCCTTAAACTGAGGAGATAGACAGTCAAGAGGAATACCAGAACATGAAACGGACTTTGTTGTTAGCATAGCCCTTTTTTCATAACTACAGAAACTGGCATTGGGATTATGTATTTCAAAGGCTATATGCATCATTTTAGTCTAATAGAAAATGGCATAATTGATAAATCAACAGCAGATATCTGCCCCCCCCCCCCTTTTTAGGTTTTAAACTACCATATCTAATTAGGATGAGGGCTAGATGCCTTCATGGGGGCTTACAAATGCTGATCTATAGTTTTATGAATGTAGAAAATGTCATTCTTCTGTATTTAATGAGTCTTGTTTATATTTTTGAAGTCTATGAACTGAGTTAATTACCATGAAAAATTCCAGGCAGCTGCCTTGAAACTGTTTTACCAGCTATTTCCTTTTACCATTCTTTGTTTTTTAATAAGGCAAGAAGTTTTCAGATGGTTACAGAATATATTCAGGATCAGGATCCACAATTAAGGTCTTTCTATTGAACTGAAGCAATGTCAGATCTTAACTCCCTTGCTTTAATTCTAAGCCATCCTACAGAGACTGTGTGAATTCAGACGGCAGTTTAGAGGGCAACCATGCTTCTGAGAGGTACAAACTTTACACTTTGCCCACTTCTACATTAATCATTTACTCTATGCTTTTTAATAAGTGTACAAATTAAGCTCATCATTTAAAAATGCTTCCTGTATAATACAATATTAGAGACTGAAAATAATAATTTTCTTAACTTTGTGTGCAGATAGTACAGCTCTGTTTTCGATCATAAAGCAAAAAAACCCAACATACCACAGTCATTTTACATAAGCGTGGTATTTCCATTTTCCCATGTTAATTGTGGAAGTATTTTAATTGCTATCTGCCTTTCCTCTGAATTTATTTTTTAAAAAAAAACAAGCAAGATGCTCTGAAAGAGCAGTATCCCAAAGGGAAGCTGTGGAGATCTTGCCTTGAGTGGAGACTCCTGAAAAATTCTCAGCCCTGAAGACTTCTAGAAGGCAAGAACTCGGAGTAAAACTGTTGCAGAGAGCTTGCAGTAACAGGATAGGCTCCGTAAACTGATTTTGTACTAAAAATTCTGATTCAGAGTGTTGCTAAGCGCAAACAGAAATATTTTTCTGTTAGCTGCCAAACAAGCGGAAGACTTTCTGAGTTTCTTTTCACCATTTGGAAATCTAAAAAGGGGGGGAGCGGAATTCCGTCTGGCCTATCAGGGTCTGGGTCCCTTACCAGGCTTGTTTTAACCCCATTTGTGTTTCTCCAGAAAGGGTGTAAAACCAGCATCAAACCACAGTCTCATAATTGGAACCCATTTTATTCAAGTACAAGGCAACAGAACAATGCGAGGTGCTAAGCGAGGCATTCTGTCTTCTAAAATGGGCTAGGATATATACTGGAAATTAAAAGAAAACGTAAAGTCACTTAGTAATAATTCCACGTGAAGATTTTCACAGTGACGTTAGGCCAAAGATATTTCTCATGTGTGCCGATGATTTCAGTTAATGAAGACAGTTATGTGGAAATGTTTTTATGTGATTATAGGATGAAGAAAATCTGTGAAGTCATTAAAAGAACCATCCATTTCAGAGCAAACCATATAAGGCACACAGAATTCGACCACGCTGACAGAGACTAGGCAGTAGACCAGCACTTAAAGAAAAAAGCCCCTTAGAACAGAGAAGTAGCTGTCCTTCCCCTTCTGCCTCCCTGCCCAGGCTTTCAGCAGTGATCCTCTCGCTGCTTCTTTCCTGAGGATTTTTACACCTCTGTTCTGTGTCTGTATGTCCTATGTGATGGCTATTTTGGTTTATTATGGCTATTTTGAGCCTTCATATGGCTATTTTGAGCCTTCAAAAACCTGCCATAGGTTTTTGAAGGCTCTAAGGCTGAGGAATACCATGCTGGTATTTTCACTTAACCTACCTATGTGAATGGGACAATTTTTAAGCCATATGCTTGAAAAACCTTGCCAATCAGTAGTGAATGGCTCTACCTGCCCCTTATGGCTGCACCTGGAAGGAGCAGGCATACCTGGAGATGACTGGCTCTGCTCTTGAAAAGGGAGCTGGAAAACTCGTTGAAGGCATGTCCAGGATAGAAGGTCGCTGTGGGCAGCAGATTTGCATCTAGGCAGCCCTCAGAGAGGCATCAGTTCCAGGCAGGGGCCTTGAAAGGGTACTGATGGCAAGGGCAAGCTTTTTTAGTATCAAAGCTTCTTGGATTTTATTTTTGTCCTTATTAACAACTAAAATACTTGGGTATTCTATACTATATATAGTACTATAACTGTGGCCAGTAGATCTCGTGCTCCTCTGGAGAGGAAGGACTCTGGAACTTGGGTTTAGTTGACGTGCGTTCTTAAAACAGTGCTGCTGTTATCCCAGAGCCATGCTGGCTTTGGCCTAGAAAACTGGCTTTGTGGGACACAGTTGGCCTTCCTGCTGGAATGTATGTCTGGAAGGTTGACTTGCAGAGAAGAGCTGTAAGAGCTCTGTCAATACGTAGAGGAGGTGGCGGGTGAGTTATGACAAAGATGTGGTAAGAAGACTTCTGGGTTTGGGAGAGGCAGGTTTAGGTTGGGTATTAGGAAAAACTTCTTCACGGAAAGAGTACTCAGGCCCTGGCCCAGGCTGCCCAGGGCAGGGGTTGAGTCCCCGTCCCTGGAGGGGTTTAAAAGCCGGGGAGATGTGGTGCTCAGGGACGTGGTTTAATGGTGGGCTTGGCAGTGCTGGGTTAACAGTTGGACTCGATGATCTTTTCCAACCTTAACGATTCTATGGGTCTTTTCCAACCTTAACGATTCTATGATTCTATGATTGTATATGATTCTATGAAACTGGTTGAGCACGAACTCTAAATCTAGGCAATAAGGAGCATGGCAAGAGCAGGCTTTTGTGGCACTGTGGTCAAATGAGAGGACTATTTAATGGAAGAGGAGTTACCTGCAATGTGCATGAGGTCTGTCTGGATTAAAGGGGTGTACAGCAGTGTGTATCAGTAGGCAGATTGCTTTGCTGGCTCCGTACGTGTCCCGCCAGCCGTGCACCCCCGACAGCGATCCCGCAGGTGTTCTCGTTCCAGACGCTCAAGTGCATTTCCCTTACTTTGTCCCTTGAGGTCAATGCTGGCAGTACAGCACGGACCATCAAATGGAATTGACAAACCGGAGTGCGAGTTTGTATCGATTTCTGTGCGGGGACAGATGCTGCCACAGGCGAGTTTCAGTGCAACAGCTAGAAATAAAATCTGGGAACTTCCCTTATCATAATGCAAGTACGGATCCTAGAAGAATCTGGCCAAGGTCTTAGTTAAACACGTTGATACTAAATAAGTCTTTGCCAACCTTTAAAAATGAAAGCATGCTTATGCAGAACTGTAACCAAAACCCATTTTTTGGTTATGAGCTACAAGTCAATTTACTAACGTCAGACTATAGATTAGATATGACTTGCCAAAAATAACTATCAAAGCAGGTCACCATTGTGCATATGAGACAGGTTTTTCCAGAGGCTAATACTGTTGTGGTATCCTGTGTTGGTTGTGCAAATTAATAGGCTGTAAGCTCATTGCAATTTAGGACAAATTAAGTGTCTTTTTACTATGCGCTTAAATACTGTCCTACCTGAGCTGACCGGTTGCTTGTGGCTGTTAGTTTAAAAACACACGCTTTTTAACAAAACTGTGCACTTGCTAGATCGGTGGCCTCTGTTCAGATCAGTTGATTGGAAAAAGCAATTTAGCCTTGTATTTGCTGTCTGCCGAAGCTGATCTGGTATGCCGCAGTCAAGCTGACCTCCTGAAATACCTCCCAGTTTGTTTAGATGTAATCAATAATTTGGGATTAACCAGCATGCTGATCTTCGTATTCTGAGATATGTACAAGTTAAATGCCTATCTTCAATTGACTTTCGACAAAACCCGCAATGAAAAGAGCTGTGTTTTCATTACGGTGCTCAAGCGTTATTCTGCCAGTGACGTTGCTCCTTTGTCATCATCCCCGATAAGAAATTCTGAATAAATACATGCTTATAGGTGCAGTTAACAAAGGACGCAGAATAGTTTACCAGTACATACTCCCAGTAGCGCACACCAAACTTGTGAAGTCCGGTTGCTTTCTGTAACCCTAACAACTGGACTAAAAACTATATGAAACAATCCTTAGTTGCAACGCTTCATGAAAAAGAAATCGGAGCTAACTCTCATGCACCGAATGTATTCAGTACCCGTGATCCCGTTTTTCATCACTGCCAGTTTAGCATAATGTCATCATCTACAGCAAGAGACAAGTGGGTTGGTTTTGTTGGTTTTGTTTGGTTGGTTTTTATGCAACAGCTAGAAAAACTGCATGGAGTTACTACCGCGAAGAAGTCGTTCCCTTTCAGTCACTTTTACCTGAAGAGTTTTGAATGTAATGTTCCATACATAAAGGTGTTTGAGATTAGAAGAGTAAACTCATGGCTCTTGTAAGTGGATTTACTGTGATAGCCAGTAGGAGATGCCAGCTCGCTGAGGCAAATTGCATCGACGTGTGATTTCAAGTGTATTTGTCGCAAATGAAAGTAAACAAAGCAGTGAAGTATTTTCATCCTCTGTAGTATTTTCATCCTCTGTGAGCTTATCCACTCACAGCGCGTGGTACTTTCAGGGGAGGGAAGTACACAAAGAAGCCCCTCTCTCCCAGAAACAGAGGCCTTTCCTGGGGCTGACGGTAGCTACGTTCTTCTCTACTGCTATTTGCACAAGCAGCATCCAAGGGAAGGCATGCACAATTCTGTCTGCTTGGTTAACGTATCTGCGTGGATGTCGAACTTTTTTCTGAAAGAATAAATGCATTATTTAAACATACATAGTGCCACTCGCTCCTGTAGAGCAAAATAAAGATGGAAATATCGTTTGCACTCTTTCAAGTTAACTTAAATTGATGCTATAATGTGTGTGAGTGCCTTGGGCAGCAGGGTGGTACACGGTATTCCCGAGACTTTCACACAAGGCTGCCTTTTGTCTTTGCTTTGAGTCATCCATTGATTTCCAGCAGGGAATCGGCCTGCTCAAACCATACAATAGAGTAACTTTTGTATTCTAGAATATACAGCTCAACCTGTGCAGATGGAAAGCAAATAACTTAGATTAAGCGACAGGACTAATACTGGGGGTGCTCAGCCTGGAGAAGAGGAGGCTGAGGGGAGCCCTCATCGCTCTCTGCAACGGCCTGAAAGGAGGCTGGAGCCGGGGGGGTTGGTCTCTGCTCCCCAGGAACAAGCGATGGGACGAGAGGGAACGGCCTCAAGCTGCGCCAGGGCAGGGCTGGGTTGGGTATTGGGGAAAACTTCTTCCCCCAAAGGGCTGCCAGGCCCTGGCCCAGGCTGCCCAGGGCAGGGGCTGAGTCCCCATCCCTGGGGGGATTTAAAAGCCGGGGAGATGTGGTGCTGAGGGACATGGGTTAGTGGCAGCCTTGGCAGCGCTGGGTTAGCGGTTGGACTCGATGATCTTAAGGGTCTTTTCCAACCTTAATGATTCTGTGATTCTATGAATACATGGTAAGGCAGTATTGATGTTCTTCAGAAATCGGGATGATACATAAACATGCATTTAGCATCAATCTCTGTAGCCTTATAAGAAGACTCTTTGTTTTCCTACTTCTTAGGCTTATGGTCTTATTTCCATTAAGAAAATTGGCGTTTTTCTAGCGGTATGTTTAAACTGACTAATCCAAATTCTAAATCTTGAGGGGGTGGGGACAAGGAATGCTTTCAGACTAGATCTGGAGGTAGTACGAGATGGTAGTTAGAACCTCCCTGTTTGATTTCAGGGGTTTGGTTTGTTTCTTTGCTTGCTTGTTTTGTCTGTCAGAGGAACTATAATACTATGTAAGGAACTATAATACTATGTAAGGACTCGTGTACTTAGGGCTCCCATACTTCAGAAAGTTATTGTGAAAAGTTTTCTTCTAGGTGGATATTCTGTCCCGGATGGGGTCTCGTTTTAGAATCAAGCTAGCATTAAGTAATTAACTAATATCTCACCTCTCACTTCCGTATCAAGGGACTAGATTACCAGGCATGGGCAGGCAGAGAAAAAAGGTTCTTTCAGCTCCATCATTAGGACTGATGTTGGCTATGATCAAATCAATATAACAAGATGTACCACTTTCCCCACCCTTAAGAATTTATGTTGCAACTTTCTAAAACACAGTCTGACAGGTTCTCTTTAAAAAAGGAGATTAAAAAATAATTATACAATATGTAGTAAACTTTTTTTTCTTTCCTAGCTTTATTGCCAAAACTCAAGGGGTGTAGGTGGTCAGTGCTGATCCTCAGGGGCAGTAGTAACAAATTCTCATGGCAACTAGAAAATGTCTTTGCTAACAGGACGCTTTTCTACTGTAGTAAACATCTATTAAAATAAAATGATCTTTCAGCATTCCATTTGGCATAAGATATATAGACTCTCACCCGAGCCCATTCCTGTTTCCTGTTGGGAGTCTGTGGTTTTGCAGCATAGAATCATCTGGGATTCATAGGTGGCACCGTTAAAATGATATAAAAATATAACAAATGCAACTGATTTTTTTTTTTCCATATCAGAATGGGAGCAAGGCAATGAGACATGGGAAAAGTATGTGGTGTCCATAAGGCTATACTGACATGGATGCTCATGCGGTCCCGCAGTGTTGGAGGGGGGCAAACTGCAGGAGCTGATGCTTCATCTGCTACTAATTGCAAAAGCTGTGCGGCTATGCTTTTCCTCCTGAGGCTGGCCAGCTAAATCAAAAGTGGGTGCTGCTGGATTGGGCTGCGCTAGTGGAAAGCACTCTCAGGTTCCCCATTATAAGAGAGATACGGAGCTAGCTGTCGGAGGGAGTCCAGCGAAGGGCCACTGAGATGATTAAGGGACCAGAGCATCTTTTCTATAGGGAAGGGCTGAGAGAGCTATGACAGAGAAAGAAGAGGAGAGGAGAGGAGAGGAGAGGAGAGGAGAGGAGAGGAGAGGAGAGGAGAGGAGAGGAGAGGAGAGGAGAGGAGAGGAGAGGAGAGAGAGAGAAGAGAAGAGAAGAGAAGAGAAGAGAAGAGAAGAGAAGAGAAGAGAAGAGAAGAGAAGAGAAGAGAAGAGAAGAGAAGAGAAGAGAAGAGAAGAGAAGAGAAGAGAAGAAGGCAAGGCTCAAGGGGCATCTCATTAACGTGTACAAATATCTGAAGGGAAGCAGTAAAGAGGGCAGAGCCAGGCTCTTCAATGGTGCCCAGTGACAGGGCAGGAGGCCATGGGCACAGGCTGGAACACAGGAGGCTCCGTCTGAACATCAGGAAACACTTTGTCACTGTGAGGGTGACTGGCCCAGGTTGCCCAGCCTTGGAGACCCTCAGAAGCCGTCTGGACACAGTCCTGAGCAACCTGTTGTAGGTGTCCCTGCTGGAGTGGGGGGTCGGACAAGATGACCTCCAGAGGTCCCTTCCAACCTCAACTGTTCTCTGATTCTGTGAAAGGACTCATTGTCCACTCAAGCCCCCCAAGGAAGCCAAGCTACAGAGTAACATTGGTCCTTTCCTAAACTTTAGGTTTTAGATATTTATAGTTCCTCGTATGTCCTTGTCTTGAACATTGTGTGCAATAATAATGGGTAGCCCATCTTAAAAATAATATTTCAGAACTAAGAAAGTTGTACAGGATCAATGACAAGGATGATCAGAGCTGTAAGACAGAGACGGTTAAGTCAGCGAACACAGAGAAGGTAAAAGTGGGGAGCGATTATTTCTGTAATTCTTGCAATGCAAGAAATACAAGCTCCCATCTAAGTTGTCTGGTAGGTGATTAAAACAAGTAAATGAAGTATAATAGGTATTCCATTGCCAGAGGCTACCGTGAAAGGTAAAAGTATAAATTGGTACAAAGAAGAGTTAGGCCTCGGAAGAGTAGTACAGTGGATGTTCTGGAGCACAATTAACTCGGCTCACAACAGAGAAAAAGCTGAACTGTTTTGTTACTGCATTATTCTCTATAAAAGTATTCCCATTCATGCCAGAGGTGAATTAAGTCCAGTGTTTTTTTCTAAATAACTTGGATCAGTTTGAGATGTGCGAGCTCTTACTCCTGTTCATTGTCCACCACCCAAGAGTTATCCATTTAACTGCCAAGTTTTAAATAGTTGGCCAAATAGCTGCTAACTATTGGGAGCCCCGCAAACTCTCTACCACATGCTTTGGCAAATTGACCTCCCTCATCTGACTCTGAAATAACGACACATGGAAGAGATGCAGCGTGACCACTTAAATTTTTTTAAAATGAGGAAGGTCCTGTATTTCCAGTTTGGCCATATAATGTGCCAGGCTTCATTTGTTTTGACCGGTTTGCAGTGAATGCAAAGATACAGATAATTCCAGAGCCTGTGAGTCAGAAGTTAAGCGATTTGTCCAATTCTGTTTCTATAATTTCCCGTTTGTTAGTGCCTTAAGCTACAAGAGCATCAAGAAAGAAACAGTCCTGCCGACAGGGGATTATGCAGAGCAGAAAGCAGTCGTGCTCCTGTACAAATAGATTTTATTCCAAACAAAACCTCTTAGCATTGATTATATGTATCGGAACAGCAATGCTGTGTGCAAAAAATTAGATGAGAAGGGCAAATCCCTGCTTCCACATACTAAGGAGGCAATGGAGTATGTCCCTCGCGCGTCAGTCTTTCTCATTCGTGCTCTGAAACGGCAGCCTTCGGGATGCTTGTCAAAAGGGACCTCGTACAAAGCAGGCAGGTTCTCACCCCACTTCCCGTTTCCAAAAGACGCTACTACAGCACATCAGTTGGAAACAGCAGAATTCGGATTATTTCCTCAAAGGGCTGTGCTTTAAAGCAACAGTTGTCATGAATATAAATCTTTAATTTTCTATTGTACTTTCTTGCTGCTCTCTAAAGCATTTCGTAAATGAAAAAATGAGTTCAGCAGTACTTTGTCATCAAAACACTGAGAGACAAAAGATCACTTTTCAAATTTGTCAGCATTAGATTATTTTAATGAATGTCATGAATAATAGCAAGCTGTATTTCTTTTTTTCCCCAGATGTTAACTCTGGTCTCCTATTAATACGTATGACTTCCTTTACAAGGGATTTTACATATTTTGAACCAAATAAATTAATACAGGTGATAAATGACTGCTGGGAATGTACTTTTAGGGTTAGTTCTCTACAGTCTTTTACGCAGTGGTGGTGGTGGAATCAAGGGGGAAGGGATATTTTGCCCCTTGGTTTTCATTTAGAGCTTGCTTTCTTGAACTCATTTTCACAAGCTCCGAGTAACTTGGTCTGACCTTATTCCTGACCCTGCTTCGAGCAGGAGCCTAGAGACCTCCTTAGGCCCTTTCCAACCTGAATTTTCCTATGATCCTAAGAACAAACACAAATAAGGTTCCATTACATTTCTATGAATGTTACCAGTTCAAATTTATGGCAGCTATGCTGTAGTGATTTTTCTACACAATACAAGGTCTTATTCATGTTTCTAACTTGCAATCGTTTAACTGGCCTGAAGGGATTAATTGATTGAAGTTGAAATTCCAGTGACCTTTTATTCACCGGCCACATATAGCGAGCCAAGGTTTAAAAATGAAACTTGGCTATAGTCACCGCCCGTGCCCCAAACCATGTTTTCTACTGACAGTGAGCCATACTGGAGACATGTGATGGTTGGCCCACTTTTCTCCACGCATTCAAATTGTCCGTTTCTTCCTTATGCTGATGCGTGTAATTTAGGAATTTTAGGTACAAACTGGATGAGGAAACACCTGCAAATTTCCACGGTTTACTTCTTACATTTTTCTTCAGTTATTCAGAAACTCAAATGTATCTTACGCAAGCTCCTTAATGTAGAAGAGATGTCCCACTCAGGACAACACGTGAGGACATATACATACATTTTTACCCAAAGAAACATCTTTCTCAATGCACTTGACAATAATGTGTCAAAAAACCTCGAATTTAGCTGTAGTGCTACAGAATGCAGCAGGCCCTTTAAAGACTTAAAATGCAACAGAAGCTTACGCAAAGACCTTCAGATACTCTTGTGCTTGGAGGCTGGGGAACTGAAGACACCACCTAAGACATTCTTCTTGCCCTGATCGCTTTGCCTCAGGCTCACTGAATCCTAAGTGAATTTATGAAGTATATTTGGTTTTGCCATGCTAGAACCACCTTTTGTAGTTATTTCTAGATGTAACTCTGAAATTATTCAGAATTGGAAGAGTGACCTATCGATAAACAGCTTGCATTTACCTTTGAAAGCTGCGACTAGGGAGCTGCTCTTACAGAACAGATAGATAGTCTAGTGAATTTTTTGAGGTGGATTCTGTCATTTGAGGGCCATGGCACAGCTGGTTTTGAGCAGACAGAAGTTGTTGATGTAAAATTACTACTTCTACAGCTGGGAGAGCTGGTTCTGTACCGCTCTCTCAGACGACACTAGAGCTTTGCGTGGAAAAAATCCTCAGCACAGAAGAGTGAAATGAAGCTGTCATTACTGACCTTTAAGAACTAAAAAATTTCTGTGGCTGAGAGTGCCTTGCTGAACTCAAGAGTGGTTTTGTGCGACAGACACTTGAATGCAGTCAGTGGTATCTGGATGCGTCACAAGTGTGTATTTACTCTTAAACTACTGAGAGAATAGCTACTTTAGATTGGCAGAGCAAAAACATCTGTGAATAGACTGTGTGCAGGCAATTTACTACAGATAATATTTCAGAAAAGTGCTCTTGCACTGCTATTTAGTGAGATTGGCATGCCTGCAAAATGTCATATTATCTTCCTGATTCCTTTTCTCCTTCTCTCATGAATGAGGCACTCTCCGTATTTGCCTCAATGAAGGCTTTGTTTCTCTCTTCAACATTCAGCACAAATTTTCTGGTGATCAGAATGAAAAATGCTATCATAACAGAGACTTTTCTTCTCGTACTGCCAGTTTAGGCATCTTGCTTGCTGGCGGACGGAGCTGAGCATTTACTGAAAGCATTTGGATAAATCCACTACCTTTTTCGTCTACGGGGCCTGATGCGTGTGCCCCACCGATAATGCTTTTGGAAAGATCATTCTGATACTATGTGTAAGACTTGAGGACTTTTCACTTTTTGGGGGGATGCTTGGGTCTGTCGGGTGGCATACTTTTTTCTTTGCTCCACACAGGACAAACGGGGAGGCTTGTCCAAGGCCACAAAGCACGCGTGGCAGTTCCCAGTAGCATCGCTGTGTTTTACTGACAGCCCAAAAAGAAGGAGGAGGCCCAGCTTACCATTGCGACACTTGGCGTTATAATCTGTCACACTGATATCCAATTTGGGATTACACGTTCAGAGATCAAGAGGGCCTAATAGGGAAGTATATTTAACTGCTAAACTCCCTGTCCTTGGTAATTCAGAGAGACTCGGTGGAGAAACACACACTTACTCAAGGGAGTTTCCATACGGGGACTTCTGTAAATGTGTCTCAAAAGCATTTTCTAATAATAAGAGAAATAACACGGGTGACTGTTCCCAGAGTCTGTACTGATGTGCGGAGATGTTTAATTTTCTGTGAATATGGGCTGCATAGATAATACAGACAGACAATGATAAGAGGCTTTCTTTTTTTAACTCTCTGCTGCACTACAGATTCGGGGAGGGGGAAGCCTTTTGATGGTAAATAATTGAAATGGAAATACTGCCTGAAATTCACTTATAAAGTCACTAAAGCACAGTCACCGTAGGAAAAAATAAGGGCTATCTAAGCAAAGGCTGTATGTCTATCATCTGATGCATCTGTTATAAAATGAGGGAACTATTTTTAGCAGAATATGGAGATCCATTTTCCATGTGCGTGCAAAAGAGGAAGGAGAACCAGCGTGGCTGAAAACACTGGGGGCGGCAGATACATCTTTAGCAAAGCGAGCGGGTGTCGGGAACAGTAAACAAGGAGAACATGGGAATAGGTGGGAAGTCAGCATTCCGGCGGTCTCAGAAGCGTTTGACTAGAAGCGCATATTCAATGCAGTTGATCGGATGGCTAAAATACGGGAGAAACATCTCAAAAGAGGACAGGGGAGAACAGGAGCTTTTGACCTGTGGAAACTTCTCCTATTCCCGTATTATCTCTAGCCTAAATGCAGAATGAATAATTTCTTCCAAGCCTTACCACTGTACAGATGTTACTGCAGGTGGCACCATCTCTGCCAAAAAAAGCTCGTAAATATGCACAAGGAGTGTATCCAGTTAGGTTTAACTTCCAAGGACAGTTGTTCAAAACAAATGAAATGAAAGAATGCTACATGTTTCTCTTTGCTTCCCATACCTTCCCCCGCCGCTGGAACTCAGAGTTCTCCAAAAGAAAAGTTGCGTTTTCACCCATTATCCCAGGCACGTACGGATAACTTCATAGGGAAGGCGAGGCATCTGCTCTACCAGAGATCCAGGAAATACTTTCTAAATTGTATCACAGTTGAACGAAAACCTTCCTTGAGCTGTAGGGTCTAAGAGAAAGGAGGTTATATATGGCATTATTTTTCTGTTCTCTAATGGAAACTATTGTCTGACTTTGCTACAGCCGTGGTTCTCTAATTGTTGGAAGTAATTTGCCCAGATTAATGCTCTCTCTTCAATTCATTTAATGTGACTTAATTTCATAACACTACAGGCTTTATCAGTAGTCAAAATAACCCCTGGAAAACCCCAGGAGGCAAAAATGCTTGTCGAGTTTAGCTGTTGAGGCTGGATGATGCTGCTTTGTGAAAAATGAAGTAATTGTGAGGAGAAGAACCATCAGCAAATTACTGGGTCTGTCAGAATTCTTTGTCTTTCATCAGACGTGTTATTCGGTCATAACTTGGCTTTTATTTTTCTGTTTATCACAATGCCTTTTTTTGTGTCTCTGGTAATACGGGAGTACTGTGAGACTTCCCTAAGCCTATACTACGAAGTATCATACAGTTGGTTACCCATAAAAAAAATCCACACCTATTTTTTTTATCGGATTGATTTGGGGATATTACCTATTGCAAAGATAAAGATATTTGGGATATTACCTATTGCAATTTGGGATATTACCTATTGCAAAGATGCGCATAAAGGCACAGATATTTTGTGTTTCAACTTCATGTTGAGAGTGTCAGCTTACATAAAGATCATAAAAGCTGTTGTGTTGTGTGGGGTTTTTTTCCCTAAAGAGAATCGCTTTTGTAGTATGTACAAGTATCCTTAGGTGTCCTGTGCATAGCCAGTATGGTTGTTCCCGTTAGCTTGCTCTCCCAGTTGTTTGCAATAGCTATAGCGAAGGAATTGCGTGTAGTTGGGAACGCTCTCTGCAATACCTTTCCTCCCTTAGCTGTCGTAACGTATGCTCCCAATTCTGCCCTGGAACCCATTTACACCAGCAATAGCTACCAGTCAACTGTCTTGCCTTTGACTAATCAGTCTGCTGATTTGGAACGCTAAACGTAACCTTTGATGTGAGTTAATATTACCTCACAGGTAAGTCAACGTTGTTTTGACCCCTTTTTTCCTGAGGCTGGTGATACGAAGCACTGTTCGATGCCTTTATTCAGGATAGGAAAAGGTGTCTGGAATTGTAAACAGGTTCATCATGTTAGCAGTGTATGAGACTTCTCAGAAATACCATTTTGCAGCCAGAAGCTACTATTCTGCACCACCACCACCACCCCAAAAAAAAAAAGAAGTTGCTAAACAGGTCCTGGCAATAGGTATGGCAGACGCTGAAGGCTAAACCATCA